>NC_139555.1:22856362-27674395 GCF_965112155.1 Podarcis liolepis
TGGCATATACTAGAAAGTTTCGTGCATCATTCTTTGCCTAAACATGTCTGTACTTTTAAATGAGGGGAAAGCATGCTTGTTTTCATAAAAGATTGCTTTTATACAATAATAAATTCTAAAAAGCTCATTCCAAAGCAGGGTCTACTCACAACCAGTGTCTTTAAGGCGGTTTATGGCATTGGAAAGAAGTCTTACGCAGCCCAGAAAACCAGCTCCCTGTTTTTTATGAATTTTCTTGTGGTTCCATACACTGATCGTTATCGAATCTGACTTCCCAATGTATCTGAAAAAGGACAAGAATTGGAGCAACACAAATTGTTAACTGCACTCTTTGGACAGTCTATGGAATACACTTTCTTTTTTTACTTCAGTGTGTTTTTGCAGCTAAGAAGTGTAAACATGGTTTCCCCTGGCAGAAGAGGTCAGATTCACAGGAACTGCATGCTACAGATTGGCAAAAGCTCCTCAAGTAATTTATTTGTAAAACAGATTTTACACGAAGGAATTTCAAAAGAGCTTTTCAAAATGTCTTGCGTAAATCAAACACGGTCGTCCTTTGGCTAGACAATGACAGTATGTCTAAGTGCAAATGGCTGGTATATCATTGGGTGTTTAATCCTGGGGGGGATATAAAATTTAAGAATTATGGTTCTCCCTGAGAGATGTTTAGCAGTCTTCTTCCATTACACATTCCCTGTTAGTACAAACATCCAAGTATTCCACTTACTAAAAGCATATCCTCCTACATTCACCCATTTAAATTATCTACTTCCCCCACCCGCAGAGCTGTAATATATCTTTAGTTATCTAACCATAAATGAAGCTGTCAGGACTGGCAGACCAAAACCCTGTTGTACCTTCCAAGACTTACAAGGGTAATTTTTTTTCAAGTTCAGGGAACACTTCCTCCCACCTCACTGCTGCCCCCGCCCTGCTCCACACTATCTGAAGGCCTACATGCAAAAAAAGGCCCAAGATTTCTGTTGGCAGCTTGCATAACAATCAGCAAACAATCATAGGAGGGAACAGTGCTACTGAGCAGGGGGTGAAATTGAACTCTAGTTATATTTAGATTAAAAACAATGCACAGCTTTGTATTATTCAGTTATTTAATTTTATTTATTTAGTTATTTAATTTATATCCCACCATTCCTCCCCAAAGAGGGAGGCAATAAATTATTAGTTGTCAGCAACATAAACAGGGATTAATGTAGTTTTCTGACAGGTCATATTTTGATTTCATCCACCATGACTATTCCAATATATCGTATTTTTTGCTCTATAAGACTCACTTTTTCCCTCCTAAAAAGTAAGGGGAAATGTGTGTGCGTCTTATGGAGCGAATGCAGGCTGCGCAGCTATCCCAGAAGCCAGAACAGCAAGAGGGATTGCTGCTTTCACTGCGCAGCGATCCGTCTTGCTGTTCTGGCTTCTGAGATTCAGATTTTTTTTTTCTTGTTTTCCTCCTCCAAAAACTAGGTGCGTCTTGTGGTCTGGTGCGTCTTATAGAGCGAAAAATACGCTTTTGACTTCTCTTCAGAAGTCAAAAGTGCCAGATAAGCAATAAGAAAAGTGAAACTGATCTTGTTTCATATTCTGTCCACCTGCTTTAAAACCATAACAAGTTACAGGGCGCTAAATAAAAACTGTGCTCACTGTAAAGCCTTTTCCAGTGCTCTTAAAAAAAATTCATAACATGAAGGCATATGGTAAATGTGTTTAATACATAACTTTATAAATATATTTACGTTTTCAGCTATTACAATGTTCTGCGCAAGTCTTGTTTGTTCAGGATAGAGGCTGCTATGCCTATTGGATCTAGCTGGTTCAAAGAAACTGAGGAATTGCTAAAGGACACACAGTCCCTGTGTTTAGCATAGGAATCAATGCAAAGTCGTCTTGCCAAGTAAATAATGTTTTTCCAGAGGAAGAAAAACATTTCCTCTATGGTTGCATTGAGCTTTTTGGAAAAAAAGCTTTTCGTCTAGCCTACTGTTCACTTGAAGGCTGATAAAAGTATGTATCTTTATTTTGAATCAAACTGAAATGAAACGACAAAAAATGAAAAACCAGAAATTGTATCAAATAGCAGCTAAGACCAATCATTCACTTGACTCTCTCATTATTTATCCATCTAACGCTGCACATCACTCCTCGGTCTTCTAATCTTTGGCATAAATTTGGATAATGGAAGCATGTATGTGCTTCCATTAAAGCAAAGACAAAGTTATGAATGCTAGTGTCCCAGAAACTAGTTTCAAATCTAGACAATAAATCAATATATTTGCTTCACTGGATCCGATTTTCAACAAACTGGTTAACCAACTGTGTTCTACACCCAACTAAAAATCTGTGACAGAACTCTGCTTGGGAGGGGGAAACCAAATGTAGGCAGCCACTAAGTATGAAAAAACTGTGTTGGAAAAGCCCACTTTGCTTGTCAGGATAGAGAAAATATTTCTATCTACAGCAGAGAGCAAGAAACCAACAGAAACTGATTTTTAATCCTCTCTGACAAAAGCTTTTTATTGCCTTGACGTCTCCATTTACAACATCAAATTGATCTAACCAATGTCATGCTTGTTTTTTTTGAAAATTCTACAGAGGCATGCCATTCTTTAAGCACTGGAAAAGCTATAAAACATACAATAAATGGGAAATAAGAAGATTGCATTAGAGGAGTGCTTAACAAAAATGGGAAACATTTTGTTGACATTCAAGTTGATGACATAAAAGAGGACATAATTCTGGAAGAGGCCCTAGATTTTTCCACTAACTAGTCTGAACTAATTCTATCATCTTTTTATTTCAGTTCCCTCTCATCAAAACCTTAGTTAGATATTACATTAATTTCATGCCTCTTGTAATGCCAAAATATAATTTAAAAGAGTTTACAGAAATCCAAGTACATGCAACACAATTTAAACATTGTTTCACATCACAACAAATCCATTTCACACTTAGGCTGTGTACACAACACACATTTAAAGCACATTACTTTCCCTAAAGAATCCTGGGAACTGTGGTTTGTTAAGGGTGCTGTGAATTATAACTCTGGGGGCAAACTACAGTTCCCACAATTCTTTGCGGGAAGCTATGTGGTTTAAATGTGTACTGTGTACACAGCCATAGTTTCAGTATCCATAAGGGGGGAAATGTTCACTGACTGCCAAGCAAGTTATTTCCTATAACAATGAATGTGTCATAGGTCAGAGACCAGCATTCCCATGCAACAGTGTGTTGTTAGGGTAAACATTATTATACTTTCAGAATCTACTGTATGAAATGGATAGTACAGCAGATAATCACAGACTTCTGGGTTAATCGCCAATGTTTGGCAGAAAACTACATATTATTTGTACTATGTTATTTTTTTAGTCTTCTGTGAATGAAAAGAAATACTGAATATATGTTCTCCACAAAGAGTTGGGAACTTGCAAGAGTTACGTGAGCCTTCTGCAACCTGCTGCCCACCAGATTTGATTTGATTTTTATACTATAACTCCCATCAAATCTATCCAGTGCACAGCTGATGGGAGTTGTAGTCTGAAACAGCTGAAGCTCATCAGGTTACAGAAGGCCAAGCTATGTTGAAATAAATACATTTAAATGACATGGGAGGTTTTTTGTGGGGGGGCGGGGTTGCATCCTTTCTCCATCAACACCCTTAATTACTGTAAGGCTACTTAAAAGCAAAGATCATCAGCAAAGTCCTACACATGGTTGCTCAGAAGTAAGCCCATTAGATCCAACTGGACTTACTCCCAGGACTTTTGTCCTGACGTAGCAATGTATGCTGTTAACATACATTTGTCAACATACAAACATTTGAGCTGGGGACCCAAGCACTTAGTAAACCAGGGTGGTCCAACATGCAGCCCTGAGGCCCTCAGTAACATCTACCTGTCGCCCCACGTCCCAGCCCTAGGGCCTCCTTCAAAAAGCCCGGTGCATTGCTCAGCCCACTTTTAGGAAGGCAGCAAGAGGGGAGGGTGTGTGTGTCAAATTTTGACTTCATCGCCTCCCACTGGATGCCAAGGCAGTGTGTGGCCCGTGTGTTCAGTGTCAAGGTACTCTTGTGGCCCACTTGGTATGAAAAGTTGGGTCACCTTGTACTAAAGCTTCGTGACACTCTAGGGAATCACAAACCCAGGCTAATACAGAACTGCAACATTTGCCCATCTGCTGCAACTATTTAAGTATAAACAGCAGAACTTCCTGGACAACGCCATTGCCACAGCTAGCCTCATTTATGCTGTCTGCAGAGAAAATGGAGAATCATAGAAATGTAGAGTCCAAAGGGAACACAAGGGTCGTCTCGTCCAACTCCCTGCAATGCAGGAATCTTTTGCCCAGCATGGGGCTTGAATTCATGACCCTAATATTAAGAATATTATGCTCTACAGACTCAGCTACCAAGGCACATAAGGGGACAACCAGACAGACCCCTGACCCCAGTTGGGACTAATCAGAGGCTTTGGCCTAGCTGTCTAACAGGAGGCCTGAGGAGCAGACTGGAGAGAGACTTATACAGTCCACTTCTGGGAATATAGATTTGTGCCAAGCTGCAGGTGCCAACAGCTTCACTCAGAAGGCTGAGGTTGGCTGCCACACACTCATGTTGTGGATGGGGCCAACCAGAACAGTCTGCATTGCAGTGGGTCGAGGCTCTGTGTGCCCAGCGGCTCTTTCCCCTGCAGGCAGGTTGCGGAAGAAACACCTGCCAGTCCGACAGGAGGAGTTTTGCCCTATGCATGAAAAGTTCTGATATGTTGTGACCGATAAAGTTGTGGCCATGTTTAACTCACTACCGGCCTCAGTCTGTTAACTGCTCCTGGACCTCGCACCACCACAATACAGTCTAGCATTTCCCTCACCAACTTTCCTTCTGTTCAGCTCAGTTGGTAAAGCATGGGATTCTTAATCTCAAGGTTGTGGGTTCGAGGCCCACACTGGGCAAAAGGATTCCTGCATTATAGGCGGTTGGGACTGTCATGGTCCCTTCCAACTCTGCAATCCTGTTTCTATGATCTTGAGTCTTCTTGGGCTATAATGCAAGTAGATGCAGAATATTTTACGTATGTATGAAAGAAAATGCTATAACAAAAGCCTAACTAATTTAATGCCAGTAACATACTGCACAAATAAACTGAGAGACCAGAAAGAGGTGTGTGCACGTTCATGGGTATGTATGGTAGCACAGCTGTTCATCCCATGCCTGTGTTCATCAACTGTCAGAAGAATAAAGATACTCACCGTGTCCATTTAGCACTTTGATAACTACAGATGTAAAAGCACCACAAAAGAACTAGCTAGTTACTGTGCTTTTAAAGCTTTTAAAAGCTAATAAACATTTACCAACTCTCAGATAAATTATCAGGGGCTACCTAATGCTATACATTTCTAGTCTATCAATCAATGCCCAGCTCAAATTCTAGCTATATTGTGATCACTCCTATCAACACCTACAAGTCATAATGCTGATTCCACTTTGGATCAAGGGTATTCTTCACAGTATCTGTAGAATGGCACTGGCCAGATCCGTCAACCACCACTTTAGCAAATGGATCAGGAAGCCCTGTCAGAAGGGAGGAAAAATACATAATAGGGTGGGAGTATAATTAAATTAGGTCATCTTAATCATTAATGGCTGCCAAATATTGGCTTTTTATAACATATTTTGATTCTTCCAAGTTATCTCTTTTTCACTGAACAGTACTAGTATTCTTACATTATCCTAGGAATTTTAAGAAACTTAGAGGCCTTTCAGCTTGCTTCTATACTCAGTCATCTCTCTTCTTGAAGGCATCAAACCTTTCAGCATTGTTGCCAAATGTAACATTGAAAAAAAAGGAAAAAGAGAGACCCCCTGGTGCTTTTTCTACAATAAAATCCATAAGGCAGTCCATAAGCCTGGCCTTTCTGTTTACTTATTTATTACAACTCACATGCCATTCAGAGTTTGCTTGCTTGGACTCGTGGCATAGGTGCCTCAAGACGCAGTAGGCCATGATCCCAAATACTAGAAGAAAAGTTGTTCTTTACAAATGGTTTCTCTAATCAAATACTTCAAAGAATGGGAAGACTCTTTCAGTAGTTCCAAAATCAATACACCTGATTATGTAACCACAGACTAAGTAATGTATATAACAATTTACAAATTTATAAATATTACATAGTACACAAGAGACCACAGCTAGAACCAAGGCTTTTTACATGATCTCACACCACATTTACTAAAGGGAAGCCTGAATGAAAGCATTTTTCACACTAGTCTGCTGCCCCCCTGTTCAGCTTCTCTCCTAACAATTTCCACCTTTCTTTCTGAGTTCTTTTCATGTTTTGAGATAACAGCTTCTAAAAAGGCAATACTACAAAAAAAACCCAACTCTGTGCATTGTGTGTGCAATAAACATGCATAGCCCTTTGGATCATTGCCTTGAACTTTAGATTCCCGCAAAAATTGTGGCCATTCATTTAAAATCACATTAGTGCTCTCTGACTTAGCTGGCTGATTACCACATGGTAGCCAAGGCAAAGAGACATTCAAACCTTGTGTAACAGAATTCGGATACAAATAAATAAACATTTACTTACGGAAAAAATCTTTTTTCACCAAGTTTTTTGCACACAGAACTGTAAGAAAAACAAAACACATTATGAAATACGTTTGGATTTATCTACAAAGCATTTACAAAAGAACAGCAACACAATCACATGTACTGTATTGCTAAACATCAAGTTAAACCACATTTATAAACTATGACTTAAATGTGAATGCAAAGAGTTCTCACTCTACCGCTTCCCAGTTCGTACCACTGCCATGCCACCAAAAAGAAGCCAAAGTCTGGCTTGTTGGAACATCCAAACCTAGGCTTATGGTTCATTTCTGAACATTCACATTAAACCATAGGTTTTTTAAAAATAAAAAACCCTATGGTTTAATGTGACATGCAAACCAGGCCCACATCTGTATATGATTTATTAGAAATGTTCATAGGATTTTATCAGACTTTTTATCAGATTTTATCAGATTTTTAGGTGCAATCTTAAATAATAAAGAGCAGACAGTAACAGTCTGAAAACACCTGGTGTTAATCCATATTGTGGAACTACAGTGCTAAGATTGGAAATAAGCCTCTCCCTGCTTCCAGACTGAACTTTGAATCCCCTGGTATCCTATGATGTCAGGTGATTGACAGGTGGTTGGTCCCACCCACATGTAAATATGGCCTGATTTAAACAAACTGTTTTTTTAAAAAAATCTTTTAAAAATCCCCAGTTTTCATTTGAGAATAAAAACACACAGCACACCAGACGGAATACAAATAGTTCATCTACATATAATCTACTAACATGTATTGCGTATATCTTGTATATATTGTAGTTGTGGTTCAATTTTCATCAGTGGAAGCTAACAAATTAGTACTAAATGTCACTATCTGTCCAAAATGACTTATGTTTGACGACAGACTTTCTAAAGACACCCACATGCCAAGACCGCCTGAAAATAAAAGCTTCTACTTATTATTATAGTGTTCCATTTGTGTTATGGAGTTCATGCTCAAAAGATATTTTGATGGTCACTGATTCAGATGGCTTTAAAAGGGACCAGATAAACTCAGAGAGGAGAGGTTCTATCAATGCCTAAACAGAACATTTCAATTCAGAATATGGTTTATATAGCCTGACCAAATCCTAGAAGGATTTCCAACATTTCTGATTGGATATTACCATTGTCTCAAATTCTACGCATCCAAGACTCAACTGTGCCAAGTAATTTCCTCAACTGTTGTTCCCTGTATCAACTGATATTGTCACCATCCATTTTGCTGACCAAGCATGAAACCCAGGCTTTATCTTTGATTTCTCCCTTTCCTTTGCTCTCAGTATTCAATCCACTACCAAGTCCTATTGCTTCTCTGTGCATATTACCTAACTATGTTACTTCATCTCCCTCTTCTTAGCTAAAAATCTACTTCACACTCCAAATATCTGCTGTCTTGACTACTCCAACCTTCTTGTCTCTGATTTTTCCCCCCTCCACACCCAAAACCAGACTCTATTAACAAAATAACTAACTTCTCCTGATCAGATCATGTGATCGTCTTTCCCAAATCTTGAGATCAGTTCCAGATCCAGCAAAAATGTATTGTCTGTACATTCATAGTTACCTAGAGCCTTAACCAGTATTGGTCTCTCTGTCCTTATTTCCAATTATGCTCTTGCCTATAATTATTGTCCCTGCAACTTTACCACCCCCTAGACAATTCAGTGTCTCCTGCCCACTCAGATGATGCTATCTATTCTGCTGAAACTCACTGCTACACTCCTTGAATAGTTCTTTCTTCAAATCCCTTCTCAAAAGTCACCTTTCCCTTGAAGACTTCAGCTAAAATAAAATTTGAGTTAAGGACTAGGGATCAACCCCAACTCACGTCCTCATTTTCATTCCTTTCTACTAACACCACGCTTCTCTCTTGCTTTTCCCTTTATGAAATGTAAATGAAGATCCTCAGAGAGACAATTGTCTTTTTGCTTATGCTACTGGGTAGAGGGCTATGTATAATGGCAATGACAACTGGGGGAGAAGGTTGAATGATTGTGACTTGGAGAAAAGTTCACCAGTTGTTTATTTTATAGCAAACACTATTTCCTTAGTACACAGGACATACTAGTGTTGCCAGCATACTAATTGCCAGCAAGCCCGGCAATTTAACACCACAAATCTGAACTCATTTGCATAATAGAAAACCATGATCTGTGAAGATGTATATAGAACCATTCATAGTGGGATCAGGTGTTAAACAGGGATGTGTTATCGCCCCAACTCTATTATTTTCATTGCTATGATCCTACACATTGTCAAAGGGAAACTCCCCACAGGGGTAGAAATCGTATATCAAACAGATGGAAAGCTCTTTAACTTCAGTAGGCTGAAAGCAAAGAGTAAGGTGACCATAACTTCCACCACAGAGCTTCAATATGCTGATGACAACATAGTGTGCGCACACTCAGAGGATGACCTCCAAGCCATCCTAAATATCTTTGCAGAAGCAATGTTGATCACTTTTCCTACCTGGGCAGCTATCTTTCCACAAAGATGCCAAAATCCAGCACTGCCTGAGCTCTGCAAGTGCAGCTTTCTCCTGACTGAAGTTTAGAGTGCTTGAGGACTGGGACATTCACAGGGAAACCAAAATGCTTGTTTACAAAATGATTGTACTACCAACCTTACTGTATGCTTGTGAAACACAGACCACTTATAAACGCCATCTCCAACTCCTCAAAAGATTCCATCAACGGTGTCTCCCAAAAATTTTACATATCATTTGGGAAGACAGGTGAACTAATGCCAGTGTACTGAAAGAAGCAAAAATCACCAGTGTCGAAGCAATGATTCTTCAACATCAACTTTGCAGGACTGATCATGTTGTTTGGATGCCTGATTATTGTCTTCCAAAGCAACTATGCTATACTGAACTTAAAAATGGAAAGCGTAATACTGATGGTCAACAAAAGAGGTTTAAAGACTCTCTTCAAGGCAAATCTTAAACAACGACAACAACAACAACAACAACAACTGTGAAACACTTGTATTGCGTAAGTGAGCGCTCCAATTGGAGAACAGCCTTTACCAAAGGTGTAATGGACTCTGAAGACACTCAAACTCAGGATGAAAGGCAGAAACAAGCAAAGAGGAAGGCACATTTGGCAAAACCCTCACCATGATCAACTCCTGCCCACTTATGACCCCACTGTAAAAAGACATGTGGATCCAGAATTGGAATCCACAGCCACCTATGGACACACCATTAAGACTATGTTCATGGAAGACAATTTTACTTGGCTACAAGTGATCACCAAAGAAAGAAGAAGATATAGAACTAATATGTTAACACATCGGAAATGTATTTTTGTCTTCTTTCTTATTCTTTCTCAAACACATGCCCCATTTCTCCACACACTTGCATCATTCCATTAAAATGACCAGGGCTTTGACCTCAGTTATGGTTGCAGTCATTGTTTTCATAGAGTGCTTCCAGACAATATGCTTATTGTCCAATTGCTATGGTTTGTTTCTTTTAATTACACCAAAGGGAGCAAGTTGTTATGATCCATTTGTACAAAACTTGTATTTTCCCACTGCTGCATCTTTTTTCTTACCACAGAAAAATCCATTATGGAGGGAAAGAGCAACATAGCAATCTCTCTCCAGGTGCAAACAGAAAAATGTACAACTGAGGTAAGGTGAGAGAAGTGGTCCCTGGGGAGATTGGATGACGTGTTGGTGAGGCCCTTCCTTTATTTATTGCCATCAGGTTCCTTGCCATCAACCAGTTGTAGAACCATTTCGTTTCTTTTACTGAAAGTCCTTTCCCTAAAGAGCTTTGCTTTTTGGCTCCTTTGCAATGTTTTGCTTATGGATTTCAGCTCTCAAAAAGTTTAATTGATTGCTTCTTCTCTTGGTATGAGCTGTCCTCAACTCCCACAGCACTGCTTGCTTCCCTGTCCTTTCTTTTTTAGATTATAGTAAGAGTGGAATAACAATATTAACTAACGGTGTTGTGAAACTGACTAGAAAAAACAAGTGGGCAAGTTTCCTAGTTGGGTGGTGAAACTTACTAGAAAAACTCAGGACCTGAAGTTTGAATGCAATAATGTTTATTGGAAAGTAAGACTGTAATCCTCTTGCCCTCTGCCACAAACGGTTTGTAAAAACATCCAGTTCTCAGAGCTGTGCAATTGCACTGTGGTGGAATACACACACAAAATTAAGAACAGTGCATGTGCACCAATTTGAAACTCATAAAAACAAACATACACCCACAATGCTAAAATGGTGGTAACAAGCACCCACCTCGAAGTGTTGAGAGAGGGTTGTGTGTCAACAATGAAGAGTCAAGAAAGGGGAGAGAACAACACTGTCCAATGGGCTATCTCCCGCCAACTGTGTGGATGGAACATAGCGATCTGAACACACACACAAAATGTTATACCCCTTGATTTGTGGGCAATGAACAACAATTTCATTTGCATCTTACAGCGAAGAGAAATTATCTGGTAGTGTTAGGAGCCTCTCCTAGTCATTTAGATGGAACGGTATTTTTAGAGCATCTCGCCCACACTCAAATAAATATTTTCATTCTTGCTAGTCTGAACAGATATTGCTTATTCATTCCAAATATGCATATTCATTCCAAACATTTACTACAATCCTGACAAGTATACATTGCAATTTCACACATAATTCATAATTGGGGTGTTGGGAGGGACACGTGGCTTTCATTACCTGGGCCTCTCAGGAAAAGCCAAAGACATAGCACAGGTTAACAACATTTGGCAACCATTGACACTTTACTTTTTCAGAACCACATTGCATTACACTTTCTCTATAGGGCACAGGGGGTAATAGGGGCATAAACAAGAACATCCTGTGAGCAGAACTCCATGCAGGGAGTCTCTGAATCCAATCCCTATATTTTAATATAACTTTCTTTGGAGATTGGTTCATGTTATAAAGTGACAACATGTAAGGAGTACAAGGTCTAAACCTCTACTGCAAGCCGGGTCTATACAATCCTAACCTTAAGTACCGGTATGTCACAAGGAGGGTAGGTGTTCCACAGAAAGATACCAGCAGAACTGCAGATGACGTAATCCAACAAGTGCATACACTACACACTGAAGGCAATCACATTCTCCTTAATTTGACCCAAGGAAAATTCCTTTGGGATCCTAAATATGGCATTCTGTTTCTGGCTCATGCTCAAGGACTAAACCAAAACTCCACCCAACTTAACTTTTAAAGAACACATGTCCACATTACCCAACATCCTGTCTCCAGCTATGGCAATTTACAGTGTCTCCAGATTAATGCGAAGGTACCCAATATTTTTTAAGGTCCTTAGAATTTTTTTTTTAAATCAATTGGGAATTTCCAAACCAGGAATCCTACAATCAAACTTCCCAAAAGGAAATTCATAAACGACAGAGCTGTTAAACATTTGAATTGTACATTCCAAACAATTTTAATGTAGGTGCCTTTTTGAGATACTGGAGGAAGCAAGAGAACTCATTATTAATTGCCAGAAACCAACATTACTATTATCTTTTGTTCCCAGTTGTAGAAGGGCACCAGAACAAAAAATGAGTAAGTAAGCATTTTTACTATCATCAAGTAAAGCTTTATGGGGGCGGCACAGAAGCTCTCTCTATGCAACATTTGTTATAAGTGTATTTTTGCATGTTCCTTTCTTGCAAAACACCACAAAATCAGGGGGCAGGTAGTAGACACAAAAAAGTCAATAGAGGAGGAACCATTTTTGAAACTGCTGTTCTTACTGACTATAAACAACATGCTGAACAATCAATCTGAACAAATATTATATCGCTGGAGGCAGAAAGTACAATGCCATGAAAGAAGGGAAAAGGGGGGAGGGGTTGCAATTTTAAGGAACCCATGTACCTGGATTTAAATAGTTGCGTTCCCACCGAGTATTTGGAATTTGTTAGGTACACTGTAGAGTCTACCCTACACTCTAATGTTTAATTCAATCCTTGCAAATAATTGTTCAGGAGACAGTCACCCTACTTGCCCAATCCGCATGCCACAAGCAAATGCATGCACTCATCTGCTTTCCGAGGTGACACACGATGCTTTCCCCGTTAGAACAACACAAGGACCAGACTCACCCCTAACACTACAACACAGTTAAATATAACAAGAGTTTATAAACAAAAAAAACCATAGCTTACAGGTGTGGTTTGTTCAAAGTTAAAAACAAACAAACACAGTTAAGCCTCAAGGCCAAGCTCAGATGATGACTGCCTACATGAATTTACTGTTTTCCATCCAGGGTAACTGCAACTTGCCTCAGGCAAACAGCTTACTTGACATTTAATATTTTTCAAAACTAAAAGTCTACAGAAGCAGAAATAATCAAAGCAAAAATATTTTGGTGAACATTTAATTGAATGAGAAGCACTTTTCTGGGGATAGTTTGAGTGACAGCTTCTTTTCATTAAAAATGGAATGCAACTAACATTATTAAAATTATACTTTTTCTTGTAGATTTTCTTATGCAGCGCTTACTAAAGTTTCCATGCTAAAACACTGCATAAAAAACCCCTGAAATGAAATCAATAATATGTCTGGAGAAATATATCCAATTTCTAGGAATAAACTGAGAAAATGTTTACATATGCAGGCACCAGCATCATGGTTTTAGAAACCTGGGCAACCGAGCACTTGGAATTTTTAAAGGCCCATATACCGTAAATAACTTAGAAGACCTTAAATTAAAATGTCTTTAGTGTCAACACTCCATACAATTAACATGCTTAACATCAATTAACACAGAACAAATGTTTATAATCCTGTTTTCATTTTTATAATTTTACACCATTTTAAAACCAAAAAAATCAAAGTCTTAGCCACTGTTACATTATTGTTATTACTAATGTCTGAAAGTAACAAATTTCATGCTGGCACACAGCAACATTACAGCAGAAAAAAATAACTTGGTTCAAAGATAAATTTGTTTTCTAATCCTCTAGTTTTCTGATGTCATCACTGCAGGAAAACAACTGAATCTTTGTGAAGTCGATCATTAGCTCCACCAAAATAAAACAAAAGATTCAATAATACAACATTATTCTTGCTTCTCAAAGGATGCATTTTAAAATTGGTAAGAAAGAGGACAAGACAAAAAAGGGTAAGTTCTGCACCACAAGCTTGAGGGGGGTGGGTGGGAAATCCCTAGGCTATCCAAAATAATCTTTCACTGAAAGTCATTACCATGGCTTTTGCTGATTGGTTCCCAGCTGTTTTGCATGCATTATGCAAGGAATATAATAATTAAAAATAGGTCCCAGCTGTAGAAACACAATGCTACACTGCTGTTAATGTGCACTGCGCTGATAATGAATAGACTATGCTTTAATCTGAATAAATCTCCCAACTGCTCTGCTGCCTCTTGCCAAAAATTTCCTTTCCTCCTCCAGACTGTGGTTGCATTCCAATTACACTGCTGATTGGAATGAAGCTACTTGGGCAGGGGGTGGGGGTGCGCTGGAAAGAAAAGAGAGAAAAAAATAGGAAACTCTCTATTTCAAAATATGCTTCTGAAACCTAAGAGCAACACTGGCAATTTAAACACGTTGATAATACATGTTTAAATGTTTGCGACATTTTACCAGGCTTTATAGAAGAGGTTTCTTAGAAGAAGAAAAACTTCAGAAGAGAGCATAGAGAATACCCTAGGCTTTTTTTTAGTACTTCTAACCAAATTCCTATGTTTTTGCTGAACTGCTGGCAAGCTACACAGCCACTTACATTTTTTCTGTGATTTGCCTTCCAGAGCACATCACAATTCCAGAGATGATATGAACCAAGCTTTCTAAAGGGAATTGTAGCTAGCTGGAAACACTTGACAATAAAACTTTAGCCATTAATATTCTCCTTTCTAGAAAACATGTGGCAAAAGTGAATTAAATTTGTTGAGAAATGTTCCGTCTACCAACTGCAGCAGCTCCCCACCCTTCACATAATGGCTTGAATCCAATGAAATGACAGCTCAAGGGAGGGTTCTCCACTTTATACCAAGTCTCCTTTCCTGCTACATCCACTATGTAACATCACAGAGTCTCTAGAGCAGTGATGGCGAACCTTTTAGAGACTGAGTGCTCAAACTGCAACCCAAAACCCACTTATTTATTGCAAAGTGCCAACACAGCAATTTAACCTGAATACAGTAGAACCTCTACTTACGACCGCCTCTACTTGGGCCCGATTCAAGTTGTGACCGTGGCAAACCCAGAAGTAAATACAGTGGTACCTCAGGTTAAGAACTTAATTTGTTCCAGAGGTCTGTTCTTAACCTGAAACGGTTCTTAACCTGAGGCACGCTTTCGCTAATGGGGCCTCTTGCTGCTGCTGCGCCGCTGGCACACAATTTCCGTTCTTATCCTGGGGCAAAGTTCTTAACCTAGAACAATCACTTCCTGGATAGTGGAGTTTGTAACCCAAAGCAACCGTAACCCGGAGCATCTGTAACCTGAGGTACCACTGTACCGGGTTTGCTGCGATTCGTGCACACACAGAAGCGCGCTGCCACCAAATGCGCCAGCGCATGACAGTGCTTCTACCAGCAACCCGTATCGACTTACAGACGGACCTCCAGAACTGATTACATCCGTAAGTAGAGGTTCCACTGTACTAAGGTTTTAGTTTAGAAGGGAAGGTTGGTGCATCCATGTGGAGAGAGAGTGGAGCAATACAGTGGTACCTCGGTTTTTGAACAGCATAGTTCTCGAACTATTTGGAATCCAAACACTTTACACCCGGAAATGAGTGTTCCGGTTTCCCAACTTTTTACGGAAGTGGAACATGCTCTGTTCTGAGTATAACTTCCGTTTTCAGAGTGAGGGAAGGCGGGCCGGGCGACAAGTGAGCAGGCACCTGCCGCCCTCCAGCGTTGGGTCCCTCTGCCACCGCAGCCACAAAAGCAACCACCCCCTCCTCCAGCTCCAGAGGCCCTGGCACTGAGTGAGCAAAGGTTGGGCTGGGGCAGCAAGCGAGCAGACAATGGATGTCGCCGCCGCCCCCCTAGCCTGCTCATGCTTGCAGGCAAGTAGGAGTGGGATGAGGCTGCTCTGAAAGGCAGCGTTGCTGATTGCACAGGAACAGGAGCTGGATCAGGGCTGCTCAGTTGGGGTGCTGGAGGCTCTGTCACACTTTCCATTGAGGGGTTCATGGCTGCACTTCCCTCAAGAGAGAAGTTTAAAGGAGCCCCCACTCCGCATCAGATCCCCTGCAACCCCGTGAAGGCAGCCAGGCTGAATAGTTGCTGAGGTTGGGGAAGGTGGAGGCAGCCCAGAAGCTGCATCTGAGAGCCCCTGCACCACCTGAAAGCAGCCAGGCACTCCTCAGCTGAGCTGCCCGCTCCAGCTCCTACTTCTGTGCAAGCAGGAGTAGAGGCAGGGATCTCTCAGAAGTGGAGGCTTAGTACTTCCCAGCTGAGAGATCCCCACCCTGCTCTTGCTTGCACGCAAGTAGGAGTGGGATCAGGCAGCTGAGCTGGGGAGCGCAAAGCCTCCACTCCACTTCTGACTCCACTCCCACTGGCCCCGGGTGGAGGGTGTGTAAAGCATGGGTAGGTAAATTAAATCCCAGGGGCCGGATCCGGCCCAATCGCCTTCTAAATCCGGCCCGTGGATGGTCCTGGAATCAGCGTGTTTTTACATGAGTAGAATGTGTGCTTTTATTTAAAATGCATCTCTGGGTTATTTGTGGGGCCTGCCTAGTGTTTTTACATGAGTAGAATGTGTGCTTTTATTTAAAATGCATCTCTGGGTTATTTGTGGGGCATAGGAATTTGTTCTTTTTTCTTTTCAAAATATAGTCCAGCCCCTCACAAGGTCTGAGGGACAGTGGACCGGCCCCCTGCTGAAAAAGTTTGCTGACCCCTGGTGTAAAGCTTCACCCTCACAGCAGGAGGCGGAGGAAGACGGGTGATCGGAACTTTCAGCAGCCCACCAATGTGGCAGCGCGCTTCTGAGCACGTGCACAGCGCTGCGCCCTCCCCACTCTCAGTGGCGGCTCCCCAAGGGAAAATGCGCACCCTGAAGGTTGTGGCTCCATTTTGCACCCCCCCACCCCCAACACCCCACCTGAGGCGCTTCTACTCGGACACAAGTTGAGCTGAGGACTCAACGAGCTGCCATCGCCTTCTGAAGGCTCTGTGCTGGGGCGACGGCGCACGTGCCCACAGAGAGTGCCCCCTCTGGCACACGGCGTGCCATAGGTTTGCCCCCACTGCTCTAGAGGGTCTCTCTACCCCCTAGGAGACCTTTTCCATGGGTGCTGGAGCTGCTTCCAGAAGGGGCAGGTGAAAAAGCGCTATTAAGTTTACTAGATTCAAATCACTTTTCAATTACTTGGGGACTTTTTTTGTATCAGATTCATTTCTGCCAGTTTATAATATTCCTCCCACGATTGCTCTAATTTAAATACGGGATATTCCTAAAAATGTAAGAAGTATAATTTTGAAAATACCTCCTACTGTGTCAGAGTAAACATCCTCTAACCTATCTTCTAACTCATGATATAGAAACACAGCAAATCCACTATCAGTGAAACTCCCAAGCACCAAGGCATTACATGCCACAAGGCAAACCACTGTTCAAAGTCAGGGGAGTTGGAAAAACAGCTTGTGTAGTATAGTGTTGTTCTTTGGAGAACCAAGTCAAAAGATACACTTTCATGCATATCTCCATCTCCTTGGATTGCCAATGGGTATTTAACCAGTCCGGAGTACAAGATCTTGCATCCTGCAATACAGCCTAGTCATCTCATCTCTAAAAGAGCTAATTTTATGTGGAACTACAAAGCATATGCACCCAACTACCATATTTGTAATTGTGTGTTAAAAGCATGTTATTCTTAACTAATCATACTGCCATAGCTGCCAACTTTTCCCTTTTTTAAAGGGAAATTCCCTTATTCTGTATAGGATTCCTCACAAGAAAAGGGAAAAGTTCATAGAATCATAGAATCATAGAGTTGGAAGAGACCACAAGGGCCATCGAGTCCAACCCCCTGCCAAGCAGGAAAAAAAGTTGACAGTATGGATACTACAACAATGCGCTAAACATTAAACTTCCTTATAGGAACTATAGTAAAGTTTGTAGGCTACCAGCTAGTCTTAGTTAGCACTGATGCTTAGGTGAAAGAGTTAAGCATCTGCTTAAATCTTTCCTCTGGCTGGATTATGCTCCAAACATAAATCTGAGTGGGATTTCAGGAGCTGTTGGCACAGTAGGGCACTGCCATGAAGCCAGCCTGCTGAGACAAGTGTTGCTATCTATGTATCTGGATGAAATGGTGGGACATAGGCAAGGTCAGGGGCAGCAATTTCTAGGAATATTTGAAATTACCAAACAAAGACTAGTTTTAAATAATAAATAATCTAATTAGATTTCTATTTGTACTTTAAGTTCCTACACAAGTGTGCATAGGTAAAGGTAAAGGGACCCCTGACCATTAGGTCCGGTCGTGACCGACTCTGGGGTTGCGGCGCTAATCTCATACGAAATAAAATGTGACTTGCAGTTACACAGAACTGCCTAACTACAAGAGCATATTGTAACTTTTTAAAAAATCCAGGCCTAAATAAATCAGAATTGTTTTCTGAACATTATAGCATTCCAGCACCTAAATCAAATGATATTACTAAGGTACTGCAAAGTGTAACAGTGACCACTTGATAATGGAGTGTTTTTAAGTATATTATTAAGCTTATAATTTTTTAAAAAATAAATATTTTAAACTTTGCATAGGACACCAAAAAGGGGAGGAAGACGGAAGAGCTTTCAAGCAAATTCCAGTTAAATTACAGTATTTTTATAGACGCATATGAACAATGCCAGTCTTCTAATTCAGTGATAAAATTCTGGGGTAAATTTCCTCTTAAAAGTAAATCTGAATTTCCTTAAGAAATATCAGACTCCAACAATCTGCACTTAGGATTCCTGAGTAACTTGTGGACACAGTCTGCCTACATTTGCCATGTTTAGACTCCTGTTTTAAACATCATGTCTACTTCACAGTATTGTTTTGAAGTAAACAAAAGGCTTCCTTTTCCACTCCTCCTCCCATTTTCTACTTTCTAAGCCAAAATTAAAAGAAAAAAGAAAACATGCACACTGAATTCCCAGAGACATAATACATTCATATTTCTTCAATGCAATCAATGATGAATTCATGTCATTTTTGCACTAGTTCTGCTCGCTAATTTAATACAGTTGTCAAAAAGAACACTGGAAATTAAACTTGAAAGCACCTTCTATAAAAACTTGAGAAATAAAGTCTTTGTCTCTAAAAGTTCTTTCAGATGCCTGCTTCCCCACCAATGGCAACTCTGTAAAGTGTTTAAACCCTGAAACCAAAGAGACCTCATATGAACAGGATTTCACAAGTATTTGATGCCATTGTTGTTGGTTTCGCACTCTAGAGTTCACTCCCCCTGTGCACAATTTGCTAGCACTTTTGACTAGCATGGGGAAAAGGCACAAGCGACATCCCAGGTAAGGTCAACCCCTATTTAGCATTTAAAAAATCTAGGATATTCAGCAAACAGAGGAAATTTCCACTGCTTGTTGCTGTTTAGTGTATATGAATACATCATGCCTGCTGAAAGATTCAAAATCCCAGTATATCAAAGCAATCTTTCTGAATATTTGCCTATCAAGCAACATGAGCAGGCACTACATGAGGTCTAGGGGTCCTCAAAGTACGGTCCGCAGGCCAGATCTAACCCGCCAGGGTCTTGAACCCAGCCTGCCCGGCCATTGCAGAACCCGCTGCTGTTTAACATGGAAAGAGCCAATCCGAGCACCACAATGCGTTTGACGGGCTTTGGTGCCAACCAATAGGGCGCCACCTGGCAGGGTCGCTCTTGGACTCCTCCTCATGCCCACTGCCAGTGGTTGTGTGCTGTGTTTAGGTGGGTGAGCGATTTCAGAATCCCCCCCCCCCAACAATCAAGCAGCTAATGGCCACTTACAATCTTGGGCTCGCGCTTCGTTTCAGCGGATGACCGATTTTCGGCATTGGCCGCTTGATTGTTGGGGGGGGGGGGTTTGCCGAAAATCGCTCAGCCGCCAGAAAGCAGCCACAACCACTCACATGGGGAGGCAAACTTCCTCCTCTGCAGGAAGGCTCCAGGGAGAGACAGGCATCTCGAGGATTCAGTGCCAGCTAAAGATGGGACATGCTTCCAGCCAGCTGTAGCAAAGCCTCCCTACGTTTTTGCCATAAGGCTGTGGAATGGGAAGGCCACAAACCTTCAAAAGCAGGTGAGTTAAATATTTGTTCATATTTTTTTCCAAACTATAGTCTGGCCCCCAACAGTGTCTGAGGGACAGTGAACTGGCCTGCTTTTCAAAAAGTTTGAGGACCCCCGTCTAGAAATTACTAATTGCTACTTCTAGGTGCTGGAAGAGACTCTTGAGAGTCCCATGCACTGCAAGAAGATCAAACGTATCCATTCTTAAGGAAATCAGCCCTGAGTGCTCACTGGAAGGACAGATCCTGAAGCTGAGGCTCCAATACTTTGGCCACCTCATCAGAAGAGAAGACTCCCTGGAAAAGACCCTGATGCTGGGAAAGATGGAGGGCACAAGGAGAAGAGGACGACAGAGGACGAGATGGTTGGACAGTGTTCTCGAAGCTACAAACATGAGTCTGACCGAAGTGCGGGAGGCAGTGGAAGACAGGAGTGCTCTGGTCCATGGGGTCACGAAGAGTCAGACACGACTAAACGACTAAACAACAACTTCTAGGTTCTTGGAAAACTGCAGTGTGAGATACATAGTATCTGTCAAACTACCCATGTGTTTGAACAAGCGATGAGTTGTGTTGCTCATGTTAGCTCCCGTTTAACCTTACGCGCACTGTTTAAATTGGATTATGTTTATTTTATTTAATCAGAAGACACTTACTAAAACCATCACAACTATAAGCTAAGGCAACAAAATGCATCTTTCAGAATGAACACTGAACTCCGATTGCCTAAGCAAATGAAATTGCTTACCTTTTGTGTAGATAATATTCAATCTCCATTGGTAAACTTTATTTAAATAGTCTCAGCCTTTCAGTTCCTTAAAGGAACCAAACAACTAGCTAACTAGGTAAGGTAAGGTAAAGGACCCCTGAACGGTTAAGTCCAGTCAAAGTGACTATGGGGTTCTGGTGCTCATCTCACTTTCAGGCCAAGGGAGCTGGCATTTGTCCGCAGACAGCTTTCTGGGTCATGTGGCCAGCAGGACTAAACTGCTTGTGGCACAACGGAACACTGTAACAGAAGCCAGAGCGCATGGAAATGCCGTTTACCTTCCCGCCGCAGCAGTACCTATTTATCTACTTGCAATGGCATGCTTTCAAACTGCTAGGTTGGCAGGAGCTGGGACAGAACAATGGGAGCTCACCCTGTCGCGGGAATTTGAACTCGCTAACTACTATACTTGGAGGCAACAGCCTTTTGGGAGCAAAATAGCAGTCAGCAATATTGCTTTTGAAACTGATAGATTGGCCTCTCCATTACACATTTCTTCTTTCTTCTAGAGAAACAACATTGAAAGTGCCATGATACTTATTTTGAAACTTACTGTTTGATTCCTCAGTTTTCAGTAGAGAAAGTGTGGCAAATATAAAAAATATATACAAAAAAAGACAACTACTGAGTGAGGAGAGACATTAGGGGGTGCCCAGAAAGGACAGGGTCATCTCAGTGGCAGCACCCTGTTTATGGAACTTTCTCTCCAAATCAGGTTCCTTCTGAACAATTAGTTCACTATCAGAAATATATGGTTGCATATGCCCAAGTGCTTCGGAGTAGTTGACTGAACTCAATTTTTTACTTCTTTTCTTGCTCCACTATGCTTTGTAATTTTTTTAAAGCAGTTTTAACATTTTTGAAATTTTAAGTATTGATGGAACTATTATTTATAGGCCACTCAGGGGGCATTATGGTAACAAGGCAGGATACTTAAACAAATTCACTTTTAAAATTAAGTTGAGAGCAATTTTACACCTTCTGGACAATAGGGCATCGCAGCTGGTATTTACCATCCTTTGCAGAAGTGGGCACCCATAGCTGTCAGTGCTATTACTTAAATTCTGAATATAATACAGTGGTTCTCATATTACACTGAACAATGAGGTTGCTTGTAGTCATTCAAAGGATGTTTTAAGATCTAAAAGACAGCATCTTTGGGATAATGGTAAGGAAAGTGTACGAAACAGACAACGTTCTGTCCCCTTAATGGAAATCTCTAGGGGAGACAGCTAAATGTAGAAATAAATAAATCTAGACTCCATTAATAATAATAATTTAATAATAATTTATTATTTATACCCCGCCCATCTGGCTGGGTTTCCCCAGCCACTCTGGGCGGCTTCCAACTGAATATTAAAAACAGTACAGCATCAAACATTAAAAACTTCCCTAAAGAGGGCTGCCTTCAGATGACTTAATAATAATAATTTATTATTTGTACAGTACAATAATTTATTATTTGTACATTATACAGTCGTACCTCTACTTATGTATCCCTCCAGATATGTAAACTTTGGGTTGTGAACGTGGCAAACCTGGAAGTGTACACTTCCAGGTTTCACACCGTGTGTGCATGCAGAAACGCTCTATCACGTCGCGCATGTGAGCAGAAGCAATGCTTCTGGATACAGACTTTTCAGGTCGTGGACAGACCACTGGAACGAATTAAGTTTGTATCCGGAGGGTCCACTGTATTCTTTTAAGAAAGAATTTCAGTGCTGCCTTGTATTGGGATGACCCATTCACACAAGAGTTTTAGGAATTTTATCTTTTTGCATCTCCCTCAGAAATCAGGACTGAATTGTACTGTTTTGCATTTTTGTTTCTCAAAACTTATTTACAATATTACATAGCTACCTCCCAGGATTAGCATGGAAGTGAGAGATCAAATACTATTCATATTTTATATGACCCAAGAGATACCTTCAACTCTCAGGGTAATATCCAACTAAGTCATACTCAAAATTGGCCTATTGAAATTTATGGACTTGTTACTTAGTGGGTCTACTCCAAGGGCGACTAACATCGAATGTCACTCTAAGACTTGCTCATGGGTTACATTTTAAAACCAGGAGAGAGATTACACCCTCTTTTTTTTTTAAGCACACTCTAATATACAGTTTAAAAAGAAAGCTTTTTGACAATAAGATTTGGATGGGTTATGCTGGATCCTGAATAGAAAGACACAAGAAATCCTAGCAATCTAGTTGTTACTGGATACAACTAATGACATTTTACTGAAATATTTATAATAGTGGTACAGAAGCTTAAGCGACTACCTGCAGTAGTTCTAGAAACTATGCTCTCTCTTTGCAATACATAGCATGGATTCACAGAGCTTGTGTGAAAAGGTAAATGGCTTAAATATTAACCAGTGTATATTTACATTTACAGATAAACTCTTCAGGAATAGGAAAGTTTCCTCCCATTTCCCTGCCAAGATCAAGGTTCTCTTTTCTTTAAGAAAAAACAAAGTTTATAATTTTGCAGATTCCCTTCCTCTTCCTCCTTCAATTCCACAAAAGACAAAAATCCACTACCTTCAGTGTTCCATTTTCATGTTTGTGATCTTAGTAACTACTCTAAGGGAGGAAAAAAGAATGTGGAAGCCACATGACTGCTACTGAAAGCAGCAGACCCCTATTTTCTCCTCCTTTCTCTCTTCTAGAAGCGCAGCAAAGACACAGTAAGACATTATTGTGCCTTCCCACTTATTTGTTTGCCTCTTCCTGAAGCAAAGAACCTCAGAGTACAAGGATATATTATATATTTTGCTTTACTATACATTACTGGAGAAAACCTTTTGACAGAACTTTTAAATTATAGGAGTATAGCAACTAAAGCAACATGATAAATGCACATCACCTAGACACCCTGATGTATGTAGATATGAGATTATTTCTAATAATGTGAGAGGTCTGAGATTAGCTAAGGATGTTGTCATTTTCCTCACTGAGTGTGTCTATAACACGTGTCTGATATTTTCTGTGTTCAACATAACTGTAGATGCCTTCCCACAAAAATCAACCTGCCATATGGATTTGTAACTACATAATCAGACACTTAGAAAGAACTCCCCAAGTCTATGATTCTATAATTGAACTTCCTGAGTATGCGTGAGTGTTCATTTCCTTGTGCCATGACCAGCTGCAAATCAAATAAAATGCTAACTTATTTATTTATTAAATTTGTCTCCCACCCTTCCTCCCAACAAGCCCAAGAACAATTTCCTGGTAAGCGTTCGAAATTAGCCAGGCGCCAGTCACATTTTGCAACTGGCAACTGGCCTTTTGTAACTGGATGGAGATGTCCATCGCCACACTTGACACCTAGCATCTCCACCTGCCTGGCTGCAGTCAGTTGGTCTGCTGGGCACGGCAGCAGCAAAAGACATGTTACCCCTGATTTGCCCATCAGTTATCTGAACACGGCATCTCCTAGAATAGATCCTGAAGATTTAATGGTATAATACTAAGCATACCTTCCTGTGAATAAGTCCCATTGCGCAGAGGGGGAGGAATTCAATATACTAGCGGAATGACTTCCAAAAAATAATGCACAGGAAGTCAGCATATTTCTCATGGCTAGCTGTGCAACAGACTGCTGTGTGGCGCTGATGCTTGTTGTGCAACAGGAAGTTTCTGCTAGCACAACTGTTGCACTGAATTTTATACGCCGCTACCATTATTCTTGCCCTTACAGTCTAGGGTTGCCATATTTTGAAGAGCTG
Organism: Podarcis liolepis; assembly: GCF_965112155.1. NCBI lineage: Eukaryota > Metazoa > Chordata > Lepidosauria > Squamata > Lacertidae > Podarcis > Podarcis liolepis. The sequence continues at coordinate 22,880,714 of NC_139555.1, forward strand.
TCCACACTCCCCGAGTGTCTCCCAGACAGGGCCATCGTAAGCATATCCGGCGTGGTGCAAAGCTCCCTCCGGCGCCCCCCCTTTCCCAGAGTTTTTTAGGGAGGATGGCGCTGCCGGTGGGTTTGGAGGAGGCGGGCAGCGGCTGGAGGGTGACTCCTCCTGTGGGGAAGAGGCAGAGGCTGGATGCAGCACTTCCCAGCTCAGCTGGCCGCTTCGTGCCGCAGTGGCCACAGCAAACGGAGGCTCCAGGCACGGCGCTGCTTTGGCGTGGCATGGTGGAGGCGGGTGAGAGCGGCGAGCTGATGCCGGGAGGTGCTGTGTTTATGCAATGGGTAGCTTGAAGTGGCTATCATCGCCTCCATCAAGAAAAAAAGTGAAGTATTATTCTTCTAAATATATCACCAAGACTGTAGGGCAGGGGCATTTTATTTTTACTCTTTTACTTTTTTCTTCTTCCTAAAATTGCAACTAAAGAAAGGAGGCGGGCTCTCCCTCATTCTGCAGTCCTGTTAGATATACTTAATTCCTGCAGCAACAAAACTGTTAGCACATTTGCAAAGCTAAGCAGTGTCAGGTATGGTTTCAAATAGGATGGGGGACTATGTGTTGAGATTCTTGCATTGCAGGGGTTGGGGTCTTTGGGGACGCTTCCTGCTATACAATTCCATAATTCCACCCACAGTGATATTCTCAGGGTGGGGCAGAAATCCAAGTGCCCTCCCCCCAGCAGAATAAGTAGGAGGGCCTCTCAGTGGTCATCCACCTATTGAAGCAAGTGAAAAGTCCAGGGCCCGCCTCCCCTGTAAGACCCTCACAAGCGCAAGAGTCCAAAATGACTTAACTGTCCCTCTGTCCACTGAGTTCAATGGGATTAAGGCTCTTTGGTTAAGTGAGTCTAGAATGGCGGCCAAGGATCCTTCCGGGAATTACAAGATGAAGGAAGCTACTGAAATGAGGAGGAAGGTGCAGAGATTGCAAAAGGGGTTCCAAGTGGGGTGGAGGTGGAATAAAGCTTGCCTTAATTCTCTCCCTCTTTCCCCAACATGTGTTTGATGAGGCTAGCAGGAGATATGTGACAAGCTGCCTTAGAGAAACGGTGGGGCAGATCAGGGTCTTTCTTCACAAGCGGAACTTCTTTTCAAGTAAAGATGTACAAGATTGAGATGCACACACTCTTAAAGGTTTGTGCACTTGTCTACGCATGTGTTGCATGCACATACATGACTGAAACTCAGGAGGATTCCACATTCTGAAACAATGAATCTGAGCGTCTGATTGTCATCTGAATAGCTGGCACGTTATATTGTGTGGTTTTCACCACATGCATAATTTACAAAGGCCACGAACATCTGCTGAATGTAAAAATATATACCTCACACAAATGAAACTGATTTCCTTGCCGCTACTACACTAGCCTTTCATCCATGTTTCATTAAGAATTTTGAAGCACAGGGCACACTGAGACATAGGGTAAGATGGATACAGGCATTATCATATACAGTCGTACCTCCGTTTACGTAAACTTCGGGATGCACATGCAGCAAACCCGGAAGTATTTTACTGGGTTTCGTCGCGCGCATGTGCAGAAGCGGTCCACAGGTTGCAGAAACCTCAGGATCCAACCGGACCTCCGGAACAGATCCCATCCACAACCGGAGGTACCACTGTATTTGGTTAGTAATGCGCCAAATGATAAGGTAGAAATTCAACATAAAAGTAAGCCGAATGCTTGGGAAATACAAGCATTTCTGCTTGCCGAATAGATCTCCCCTCTCCTCCCCTCGCATGCAGTTTTGGAGGTTCTCCTGACCCCTCCCCCAGCCAATTTGGGGGACGCCCATGGAGAGGAGACAGGGGAAACCCCACTGCAATAGCGGAAGTTCTTATGCAAACTTCCGCTAGCAGGACTAGTTAGTTGAATCCAGCCCAAAGTCTGAAATTTAAACTGTTTCTGCTCATTGCTCATCCCATTCGGAGACGGTGAATCATTTCCCATTTGGCATCCTTTCTGCCTACATGGCTGACTTGTGAGGCTTTTCCTGTATCCTTGTTATAGGTTAACTACTTCTGTATACCTGGTTTTAAGTAAAAACTCCTACTGCCAATTGACAGACCAGACCTTGTGCTGTTTTATCAGACATCATTAATCATCCCTTTCTGCTAAAGTGACAGAAGCACTTTAGAATAATCCTAGTTCGCCATTTTCCAAATATTGTACTCTAGTTTTCCTTAGTCTGCTTTTCCCCAACAGAAAAAAATAATAATTTATTGACTGTATCTGATTTAAGACACTAATTCTGAAGGCGGCGCTATACAGAAAAGTGTAAAATCGGAGTTTCTTAGGGTTATTCTTGTCAGCTGAATAGTTCATCTTTATTTTTGTGTGTGTGGACAGAAGCTTAGAGAGTAGGAGAGGAGAAGAGAGGAGAGGAGAGGAGAGGAGAGGAGAGGAGAGGAGAGGAGAGGAGAGGAGAAAGAGCATTAAAAAATTACACTCTGTACAGACTGAAGGAATTTGGCAGCCCATCTGTTTAAACATAACTAAGCTAAATCTACAAAGTCATACTTTAAAGAGAACCAATATGTAGCAACACTTAGGTTTTACAAGTCTGTTTCACAAAAGTAAACCTGTTTCTGTGTTACTGACCTAACTCCAATCTGGATACTTTTAGAGGGCCCATCATTGTACCTTAAGGGCCTTGGATAAACCAGCTACTTAGAAGCAATGATAGCTATTGCTGTGATTAAACTCAAATACACATATGGAAATGTGAACCTCGATTCATGCCATGCAAGTGCACTAGGATAACTGATGAAATGGCTAGTCTTGAAAGCTGGAAACACAAGTTATATTTTTGCATCTCCAATAATGAATACCCTTAAATGCCTTAACAATGCATTTTGATTAGTACATTTCTTCCTCTGTTGTAGGAAGGGAACATTTGGATTCAGCCCAACTTTGGGAGGGAGAAAACATGTAATGCCAAAGCAGTACCAAAATTCATTTTTTGCATCACCACATCAGGCTCAAGGTAACAACTTTAAAGGGGTCTCGTTCTACAGTGAAATGCCCATTTTTATTAGCAAAGCTTGTCTAGACATCTTCCTGAAAGCCTCCAAGTCACTCTCTACCTCTGTCCCAACTGCCTAAAAATATTGAAATCTAGAATAAGAAACAATTTAGTCTTATCGCTCTTGGTTGTACCCAGAGGGTCCCTTGTACAAATAGAAGGGTTCATTGTGGAAGGGGATTGAGGTCTATCAGAGGCTCCCACCAACGGCTTTTTGACCTGTACAATCTCCACACCAATCCACAGAGTCCTCCACACACAGAGTGGATCAATTTAAATAATGGTGGTTCAAATCTTCAAGAAAAGTGCTGATGTAAAATAAATTTTCCACTTCATATATTTCCTCAATGATGGTGCAAATCTGGCTACTAAACCATGTTAAGTTACAATTAAGTTGAGTATCACTTACATAATTTTATTCTTACAACCAACCTTGCATCTCTTAGTTGTACTGCATTCATTTTGCACATTCTACCTATGAAGAAACTGGGTTGTATCCAATGCTACCACTATATGAGTGCAATAGGCTTGTTGGGTACCCTATGGGGGGGGGGAGGCTGCAGGAGAAGGGAAGTTCTATTGTGTGAGCAGAAATCTATTCATGAAGCATTGAATGCAACACATAGGGGTTTTTTTAATATTCCGATACAGCGCCCGTGACAGTTTGAGAGATCAAATATGAGAATACAGGAATCTGTATGCTGAACGATGCTATTGTCTTCTTTCCAGTGCTTCTCTTTTACTCTGCTACCACAAATCCAAAGCAGCAAGCAAAAAAGAAATGTCCATGACTGATATGTTGAAACAATACCTGATAGTTACTGGGAAGACTACATTTTTAAGAGGTGAAAACAAAATACATAAGTAGAGGGTAAATATTCATAGATGAGAACTGAACAAACTGGTTCTTCGTTTACATAGAAAAGGCTCCTTTAACTCTGTCTGGTAAAATCAATTAGCCTTGTTCACATATAGGAATCGACCACTGTTTAGGGTTCTGTGCACAAGCTTCTGTGGGCTCAAACAAACTTCAGTTGCAAAAAAGCAGGCTTTGAATTATGCTTCCAAAACTGGTTTAACAAACCTGAGGAATTATGGAAAATGAAACTGAATTGTGGTTTATTCTTATTTGTAGCCATGCGGTAATAGAAGGGATGAGGGAGCACTTGAGTCTGAAGCTTCACTGGGGTTCACAGAGGCTGGTGTGCTTAATGGTACATTGTGGTTATTTATTATGTTAAAAATGGATCACTGATTCAGTTTAGAAATTAAATTAGGGCACGTGTTAGATTTGATGGCACATTTACATTCACCAGCAAATACTTTTTTGGTTTCAATGTTTTGAAAACTGAGGTGCGCATTAGATTCGATTGTGAATTAGATCCAAGTAAATATGGTACATTTTTAGGGTTATTCACAGAAACAATTTCAGCAATGCCCCCAAATATTTTAAGCACTGAAACAATTTATCTCCTATTATATCACAAAATGGCCAGTAATGGCAGATAATCCTCTGGTACCCCCAAAGAATGACAGTGATCATTCAGTGAAATACTTTGAGGATACAGTCATTCACCTCCAGATAGACTTTGACACTGACACATTGTATCAAATCTGGACATATATTTTTGTAACTCTAATGTAAACTTTATGAAATCCAGTTATGTTTCATATGCTGCAGGATAAATTGTGTTTTATTGTTCATATATGTTTTCGAAAGTAATAAAATATAATTTGAAAAACAGTTTTAAAAAGCTATTTTAAGCATTAAAAAAAAAAACTATAATCGGTGACAAACTAAAAATAGATTAAAACACACATGAGCATTCTACATACCTGAGTAGGTTTGTTTAAACTGATGTCAATAGACAGGGAGTTCCAAAGTCTAGGTGTTATCACACTAAAACACTGATTTATTGCAAATGTGGAATGAATATTATGTGGCACCTTGTAACAGTGCCAGTTCCACAGATTGAAACAGTCAAGCGGGTACATATGGGAGAAGGCGACCTCAAAGGTAAACTAGTCCCAAGCTGTTAAAGGTTTTATACACCTTGAACTTGGTCCAGTAGCAAATCAGGAACCAGTATAAGTCTCTGAGCATAGATGTTCTATTCTAAAAGATCTCACTGCTGTCAGCAAACGTGCTCCGGGATTCTGCCCTGACAGCAGCTTTCAGATCAAGCACAAGGCAAGTCCTACATAAAGTACACTGCAGTGAACCAGTCTTGAAGAATCAAATGCATGAACTACTGTGGCCAAGCTTTCCCAGTCCAGGAAGCGTTGTAGCTGTCATACCAACTGCAGTTGATTAAAGGCACTTTAGGCACTGATAAAAGGTGCTTCTAGCTTTTATTCCAAGACCAAAATAAAACGGAAGGAGGAAAATCATACATACAGTATTACATAATATTGTTCAAAATAAAAGAAGTGGCTGCTTATAGCAACTGATACTGGTGGACAGGAAATTAGAGAGCTAAGGCAAAGGAAACTACTACAGTAGTGCCCCGCAAGACGAATGCCTCGCAAGACAAAAAACTCGCTAGACGAAAGGTTTTTTTGTCCGCGATTTGCCTCGCAAGACGAATTCCCCTATGGGCTTGCTTCGCAAAACGAAAACGTCTCGCGACATTGTTTCCTTTGTGTAAAAACCGTTAAAACCAAGGGTGCTTAGCTTGAGCAGCTGCAGTTGCGACTTGGCTTCGAGGAGCAACTGTTAGCACGTGGTTTGGTAGCCTTTTATCAGACTTTGCTCACTTTTGAAGATTTTCCAAAACTTTTCCAGAACTTTTCCAGAACTTCTCTTTCATCCATTTGGTAAGTTAAACTTTTAAAACTTTTTGGGGGGGTTTTGGATTTTGGGTTGGGGTGTTTGGGATTCAAGGACTTGGTGTTGGGAAGGGGTTTGCGATAATCTGGGGGCTTGTGGGCCTTTTTGGGGAATTTTTATGATTTTCTGTGACCATTGTGCCAGGTTGCTTATTTTTGAAAATTTTTCTGAGTTTGAATTTCTGAGTGCTGGCTGGCTGGGGGAACAGTGGGGGAGGTTTCTGCAGAAATCTGGGGGCTTGTGGGGTTTTTTTGGGATTTTTTATGATTTTCTGTGACCATTGGGCATGGCTGTTTTTTTTTGAAAATTTTTCTGAGTTTGAATTTCTGAGTGCTGGCTGGCTAGGGGAACAGTGGGGGAGGTTTCTGCAGAAATCTGGGACCATGTGGGGGTTTTTTGGGAATTTTTATGATTTTCTGTGACCATTGGGCATGGCTGTTTTTTTTCAAAATTTTTTTTCTGAGTTTGAATTTCTGAGTGCTGGCTGGCTGGGGGAACAGTGGGGGAGGTTTCTGCAGAAATCTGTGACCATGTGGGGGTTTTTTGGGAATTTTTATGATTTTCTGTGACCATTGGGCATGGCTGTTTTTTTTTGAAAATTTTTCTGAGTTTGAATTTCTGAGTGCTGGCTGGCTAGGGGAACAGTGGGGGAGGTTTCTGCAGAAATCTGGGACCATGTGGGGGTTTTTTGGGAATTTTTATGATTTTCTGTGACCACTAGGCATGGCTGTTTTTTTTTGAAATTTTTTTTTCTGAGTTTGAATTTCTGAGTGCTGGCTGGCTGGGGGAACAGTGGGGGAGGTTTCTGCAGAAATCTGGGACCATGTGGGGGTTTTTTGGGAATTTTTATGATTTTCTGTGACCACTAGGCATGGCTGTTTTTTTTTGAAAATTTTTCTGAGTTTGAATTTCTGAGTGCTGGCTGGCTAGGGGAACAGTGGGGGAGGTTTCTGCAGAAATCTGGGACCATGTGGGGGTTTTTTGGGAATTTTTATGATTTTCTGTGACCACTAGGCATGGCTGTTTTTTTTTGAAATTTTTTTTTCTGAGTTTGAATTTCTGAGTGCTGGCTGGCTGGGGGAACAGTGGGGGAGGTTTCTGCAGAAATCTGGGACCATGTGGGGGTTTTTTGGGAATTTTTATGATTTTCTGTGACCACTAGGCATGGCTGTTTTTTTTTGAAATTTTGTTGTTATTTTTTGAATTTTTTTTTGTCTGGGTGGGGAAGCAGTTGGGGAGGGGTTTGCAGCAGTAGGGGAGGGGCTGGGGGAGCAGTTGAGGAGGGGTTTGCAGCAGTAGGGGAGGGGCTGGGGGAGCAGTTGAGGAGGGGTTTGCAATTTCTGTGTTATGGGTGGGTTGGTGCGTGTCTGTGGGAGCAGTTGAGGTTTTTGAAGACATTGGTGATTTTTGAAGCTTTTCCTAAACTTTTTTTACAGCCATTTGAGGTTCCTGAGGACTTCGGTGGTTGATTGCTGAAGCTTTTCCAGAACTTCTCTTTCATCCATTTGGTAAGCTCAACTTTTAAAACTTTTTTGGGGGTTTTTGGGATTTTGGATTTGGGGTTGGGGTGCTTGGGATTCAAGGCCTTGGTTCTGGGTTTTAATTTCTGTGTGGTGGGTGGCTGGGTGCTTTTGTATTTTTTGGGTTTGAAGCACATCACTGATTTTTTTTCCTGTTTCTTAGTTTACGAAGGTAGGACCTGTGCTGCCATGGGACCCAAGAAGACTGCTCCTGCGGTGGCCGGCGAGAGGAAGAAGGAGAAGGTGACGCTGGAGATGAAGAAGGACATCATTCGGAAGCACGACGGCGGAATGCGTGTGACGGACATCGCCAGGGAGTACGGCAGGAACCCATCGACCATCGGGACCATCCTGAAGATGAGGGAGAAGATCATGGCGACTGATGCAGCCAAGGGAGTCACCAGGATCGTGAGGAACCGCCCAGCTGTCCTGGAGGAGGTCGAGAAGTTGCTGCTCATCTGGATAGAAGAGAAGCAGCGTGCAGGGGACACAGTGTCTGAGGCCGTCATTTGTGAGAAGGCCAAGGCCTTGCATGCTGACCTCATCCGGGATCAGCCAGGAACCTCAGCCGAGCCAGAAGTCTTCAAGGCTAGCAGAGGTTGGTTTGACCGGTTCAAGACGAGATCTGGCATCCACAGCGTGGTCAGGCATGGAGAGGCTGCCAGTTCTGATGTTCCTGCGGCTGAAGACTTTGCAGCGGAGTTCCTGGAGCTTGTGAAGACGGAGGGCTACGTTCCGCAGCAGGTCTTCAACTGCGACGAGACCGGGCTGTTTTGGAAGAGGATGCCCAAAAGGACTTTCATCACTCAGGAGGAGTCCAGGCTGCCTGGCCACAAGCCCATGAAGGACCGTCTGACCCTGCTCTTCTGTGCCAACGCCAGCGGCGACCTGAAGATCAAGCCCCTGCTGGTGTACCACTCGGAGAACCCACGGGCCTTCAAGAGACACAAGATCGACAAGGAGCGGCTGAGTGTCATGTGGCGATCCAACAGCAAGGCTTGGGTCACACGTGTGCTGTTTGTGGACTGGGTCAATCTTGCTTTTGGCCCTGCTGTCAAGCAGTACCTGCTGGACAACGACCTGCCGCTGAAGGCTTTGCTTCTGATGGACAATGCTCCTGCCCATCCCAAAGGCCTTGAGGTGGACTTGTTGGAGGAGTTCAGCTTCATCAACATCATGTTCCTGCCGCCTAACACCACGCCACTGCTCCAGCCGATGGATCAGCAGGTCATCGCCAATTTCAAAAAACTCTACACCAAGGAGCTTTTCAGGCGATGCTTCGAGGTGACTGACTGCACCACCATCACCCTGCGGGAATTCTGGAAGGACCACTTCGACATTGCCACCTGCTTGAAGATGGTCAACACGGCCTGGAAAGGGATCAGCCAGAGAAATTTGAATTGCGCTTGGCGCAACCTGTGGCCGGACTGTGTGGCACCAAGTGACTCTGATGCACCAGAGTCAACAGTGGTGCAGGACATTGTTGCCTTGGGGAGGACCATGGGCCTGGAGGTCACGGAGGAGGACGTCTGCGAGCTGGTAGAGGGGCACGACGACGAGCTGACCACCCAGGAGCTGGTCGAACTGCAGGCAGAGGCTGCGCTGGAGCAGGCCTCACTGGAAGAGGAGGAAGCAACTGGGGAACGGCTGTCCTCCGAAAGACTGAGGGACATTTGCCAGAGGTGGAAGGAGGTGCAGACTTTTGCAGATCTACACCACCATGAGAAGCACGTGGCACATGACGCTGGGAACTTTTATGATACGAGGGTCATGTCGTATTTCAGGGAGCTGCTGAAAAGGCGGATGAAGCAGCAGACAATGGACAGGTTCTTGACCAAGAAGCAAAGAGTGGAAGAGGAGCCTTCTTCAAGTGCTCCCCCAGAGTCTTAGAAAATGTCTGTATACTGTACTTTGTTGATTTTTAAATGTATTTCTGTCATGTTTATAAAGTTTATTTATTTTCCCTTCAATTTTTGAACTGCTCTTTACAGTATGTGTGACTTTAAAGAGCAGTTAATAAACTGTTGTTGTACCAAATTTGGCTTTGTTTGGACTTTTTTTGACCATAGGAACGCATTAATTGATTTTCAATGCATTCCTATGGGATTTCGTGCTTCGCAAGACGAAAAATTCGCTAGACGACAAAAATTGCGGAACGAATTAATTTCGTCTTGCGGGGCACCACTGTATTAACTTTGTAGTTACCGCACATTAACAGACACAAAAGTAAGTCTGAAGTCATTTTTGCTACTTTCTAGACAGTATAAGTTGTTTAGTAACCATTTTCATTCTGTTTGAAAGACTCCGGCAGTCTTACTATATTCACTGTGGTGACTGGTGCTTTTTACAACAAGCACAGATGTTTTAACAACTATACAAAATGGAATGCAACTACAGCAATCAGCTGAGATCAGCAGTGTATTCAGAAACCTGCTTTTTCCTCCTTAAGAACCAGGAGACATTCCCCAGCATTTTGGACCCACTTAGCACAATCAAGGATAATTCCTGAACCATACTCTATGTGTTATCCATAAATTACTGCTCTCTCTATATTATACACATACAGCAAAGAAAGAAATATACTCTATCTGTTCAGTCAGCTTAGTCAATCATTAGCACTGTGATCTACTGGTTTACTTCAACTCACACTGTACAAAGGGGGAGAGGAGATTATGTCATTCTGAACAACTGGGTACATATCTATTTAACTAAAACACTTAATATCAAAACTCAATCATTCTAAAATCACAGAAAATGTGGATGGGAGAAGGAGAGGTTTAATTCATTATCAATATTTATTCATGAGTTACTTATCCCTAGCTTTCCCACAAATGTCACATGTCACTTTAACTTCAGAAATGATTTAAGACTGCATAACTGTAGATGACCATTACACTTTGAATTACCCACACTCCTGTGGAGCAAGACAGCAAACAAATGTAATGGTGTCAGGACACAAGGAAACTATGGGGGATATGGGGCATCTGACACAAGGCTGTAATTCCCAATGGCAGTCTGCCACATTTCTTATACAGTTAAATTGTGTCCACAAACACCTTGGCACAGTTGCACATATTTTCAGCCAGTCCTGTTCTTCCATCCAAAGTCTTTTTTACTCTTCCACTTCTCCAGAAAGCAAACACCTGCTAAAAGCATCTCACATCTTAGAAATACTCCTACACTGTTTCGCACACACACATTTTTTGCTGTAGGAAACAAGATTTTAGTTGCCATGTTTTCTACCATGTCCTATTTCTGAAAACAAACACATGAATGTGCATAACAATTGTTAAAACCTCAGCCACCAACAGCCAGTTAAAAGAATTTTTTTTAAAGACAACATTTCTAAGAGATATGCAAAGATGAGCAAATTTCACAGGCATAGGAGAGCTAGTGAGGTCTTACCCCTCTCAAGGGCCTTTGTTTTCCTTGCTTGGAATATAAATAAGACCCTCAGCAATAAGACTTTTGGCAACAATCTCAGATGTACTGGGCTCATATATGGCACTAGAGGACGAAACCAGCACTACAATTTGTGTCCACAAGTTTGCAGAAAGATACCACACACAGTGCTGCTTTAGGGACTTACTCACACCATAACCTGCATCAGTTTAATCCAAGTATAGCATTTTAATGTAAGGAATCTAAGCTTGGTTCAGATGTAATGTCAGGAATCCTGATCTATAATCCTGATTTGATGAACAAACACAAGCCATAGTATGCTAGTTTTTTATTTATAAATTTATTTATAAATTGGGTTTATACTGGTGGCCAGGAACTAGCAAATTGCAGTTGTTTTATGATTTTCAAAATCAGAAAGTTGACTTAAATTGCTGATTTAAGCATCTCTCTTTTTTCCAGGGTAATTTAAATCATGATTTCAATCACCAGCTTAAACCAATCCACCCTGAGATATCCTTAATTCATGACAGAAAAAAATATAGACAGGAGAGGGTGGCAAAGATTCCAAAGGAAGGAAGGGTTTTTTCAGTTGCAGGTTCAGTGAGAAAGGAGCAGAAATGGGACACAAACACTGGCTTAGCATTTTATTTTACAAAATTTATATACCACTTGATTGCAAGAAAGCGCTTAAGCGGTGAACAAAAACAAAAACCAATCTGGTATAGGAACAGAAGTTCCTGAGGAAACATTTCCTGTCTTTGACAAAATAAAAAAATCCTTCCAGTAGCACCTTAAAGACCAACTAAGTTAGTTCTTGGTATGAGCTTTCGTGTGCATGCACACTTCTTCAGATACACATCTTTGTCTTTGACCTTATTCTTCCCTGGTATCATACCAGCTAGCTGCTCTCCGCATGAACATGAAAATTCTTCCCTCCCTTGCCAACCTCAACTATGCTTAGTCATAGGGCTAAATTAACATCAGCCATGGCTAATACTGCCCCCTACATAACTGAATTTTGAGAATTTCATTGTAAACTATATAAAATGTTATTTGAGTCACACCTGCACCCAAATCCCTATGAAGTTAAATTGGAGAGAGATCTACAGATAAATACTTCTCTAGGCAGCTGGAATGGTATATAAAATTCCCACAAATGACTTCAAGCATGAACCTTAAGTAAGGTTGCTATATGTCTGGGATTTTCCGGACATATCTGGAATTCTGCAGTCGTCAGTAGTGTCTGGGCAGAAATCATTAAAATGTCTGGGAAAATCCGGATGTATGGCAGCCCATATCAGCAGTGCCGTTTTTGGTGACTTTCCATAAAAATACCTAAAAAAACTGCTCAACAACTTTGCCAAAAGAAGCTCAACAACTTTTCTGTGTATTTTCACTGTTTGAAATATGGCAAGCCTACCTTAAGGAAAGTTCCCATAAAAGCTTTTATAGATGGTATCTAACACCACTGAAACCAAGTAGAAAATACCCAGGAACAAAGGACACTTGTTGGCACTGCCAAGCAGACAGGGCAGATCTCATCAATATACATTACAAGACTGGCTAAGCTATGATCCTCCAGGTGTTGTTGGACTACAGCTTCCGTCATCCCTGACCATTGGCCAGGATGGCTGGGACAGATGGAATCAAGCATCTGGACGGCCACAGATTCCTCATTCCTGCTCTAACAGAAGAAAGGGATATAAAGTATAGAAAACAAACAGCAACATTTAGTTGGCAAATGGTTGGAGAGTATGGAAGCTGCAGTCTAACAACATCTGAATGCAATAAGTTAGCCACTCCCAATATATATTGGGTTTGTCATAAAAGAAATGCATTTTGGAAATCAGTTGTGGATCATATAGAATACATTAAGGTAAAGGGACCGCTGACCGTTAGGTCCAGTCGCAGACAACTCTGGGATTGTGGCTCTCATCTAACTTTATTGGCCAAGGGAGCCGACGTTTGTCCACAGACAGCTTCCAGGTCATGTGGCCAGCATGACTAAGCCACTTTTGGCGAACCAGAGCAGCACACGGAAACGCCGTTTACCTTCCTGCCAAAGCGGTACCTATTTATCTACTCGCACTTTGACGTGCTTTCGAACTGCTAGGTAGGCAGGAGCAGGGACATTACAGGCTATTAACTCCCAGTAGATCCCTTGCACATTCTTTTTGGTCACATAAATGAAACATAATTTCCTGGTGATTATAATATCTATCAGTTATACAATGGTACCTCGGAGGTCCGTTCTTAACCTGAAACTGTTCTTGACCTGAAGCACCACTTTAGCTAATGGGGCCTCCTGCTGCTGCTGTGCCACTGGAGCACAATTTCTGCTCTCATCCTGAAGCAAAGTTCTTAACCTGAAGCACTATTTCTGGGTTAGCGGAGTCTGTAACCTGAAGCGTATGTAACCTGAAGCGTATGTAACCCGGGATACCACTGTAATTGGAAAAAGGAGGGTACCTTTCAATTGCTATTGAAAATTGCTATTGAAAATTTCAATTGCTATTGAAAATTGAAAATTACTAATCTTGTTAAATTATTTTGTATAATAGTATTACAAGATGAGCCCACCTATTAAATCTGTGTGCAGATGACCTGGCCTTATTGGTTACAGACCCTCTGACAACATCCCCTTTAAGGAGGAACTGGAATCTTTTGAGATCGTCTCAGGCCTTTGGGTTAATCAGAAGCTTTATGTTTTCATACTCCTCCTAGGGATATAAGCTCATGAGAGACAGCTTGTTTCAATCTGGGCAACAAATCCATAATAAATATGATGACAAATATGAAGAAGCCGAAACTGATAATGACAGCTCAGAAAAAGAGACTGACTGAATTTTACATAGTATTCATTGACTCTTAGTTCCTTCCCTCCTTTTTTGCAGCTCTTTTCATGGAAATGAAATCACTAAGTACTGGCATATAACATATAACAATCACTAAGTACTGGCAAGATTTAAAGAGAACTACTTTAACCTTGTGGCACCATAAGGTATGGTATTTACCTATTACCTATTTACCTATGCTATTTAGAATATATGGAAAAACTAATTCATGAAATCAGAGTACATGACTCTTCAAAATCAGATAAATGCATTAAAGATTGGTATAGTTTTATTACATTTGTAAAAGGAGAAGGAAAACCCACATCTCATTATGCTAGGATATGGAATGAATAATAATTTTAAGTAAGTATGATATTGTTTCTTCTATTATTTTAATGTTCGTGCCATCATTTTCCCATCAAATCTTTCAGGTCCTTATATGCCTCAATTTCTAATCACTTGTTCTATCTACTTATACTGTCTGGATTGAGGGGGAGAGTTCTTTCCTGATTTGGGGGTCCAGTCCTTTGGAGTTAAAATATTCTCATGGTATATATTTATTCCATTTCTTCATTTTTTTGTATTTCTTTTTGGTAATGTTTGATATTAGAAAATCATTTTTAAAGGGGTTTTTTAAAGTCCCTGGAGGGAGAAAAGAGAAATTTTATAGTTTTTTTTAAAGAAAGAAGATATGAAATTACAAATGGTAGAGACAAGGTTATAGAAGGGGAAAAACACTAGTTGTTTATAAATAATGTAATGAAGAAGAACCTAAAAGAAGGTTTAGAGAAGACATTTTACTCTACACTTTAGCAATCCTGACTGTCCTACTTTTGAAACTGCTCTTTCTCTAGCCAACAGAATCACAGGAATTGCTGTCAAGTCTGCATTCACATTATAGTCCATACATGTTACTGGATGGAAAAAGTCAGGATTTCTCATGTAAAGTACGGAAGTATGCATGATATAGTCCTTATTAGGATATATTCCTCAATGGCATCTGCTTCCCCAATTAAAAAAAAAATCCCTTTCAGTTGCCTTTAAAAGAGAACTAAGAATCTAATATGATTATACTAAAGCTTCACCAGCAGAAGCACAGTCTCATTAACTAAGTGGCTATCCAATAGTTCTGATGTTGTCCTTAATGATGCACCACATCTATTTAAAAAGCACAAATACTTCACCGCTAAGGTTAGGAGTCAGCATCCTTGTGGACCCATGAATTCATACTGGAATTGAAAGGAAAATATCCACAGTATTTACAGTTACCTGTGTAAACCTAAAGCATCAAAACATCTAACTAGCACATTTCATCCAGATTGATACTTTATCAATACAATTACCATCCCAAACATTTAATTACTACTATCTCAATTTAGAGCATTTTCATGATACATGCAGCACAATCTTATGCATAAGTAAATCCCACCAAGTTAAATAGGATTTCAGCCTTACTTTTTGTCTGCAATGAAACACTTCTGAATGCTGCAGTTTCAGTATAGGCAGCAAAGCAAAACTCTGTTTTAACATTAACATACATTATACACAATGTAGTTTTTCATAGTATTTTGGATATCCAACTTAATTCAGTAGTCATTTTTTGGGGAAGGGGGGGAAATAGCCTTCTCAAACAGCTTGCCCATTTTCAACATCCAGTTACAGAAGGCAGATGGTGACCCATCCCCATAAATCAACAGTAGTAAAAGTGCAAGTTCAGATCTGCTTGAAATACCGTGCACAACCAGAAACCTATTCTCATTCTAATAATATTCTTAGTGTTATTTTCATATATCAGCGCATTGTCAGTAGCCAAACACATGGCAACTTGTTGTAGACTGCACACTGATGTTTTGACAAGTAAATAAGACACACTGTGAACAAAGATACAGAAGAACTATGAATAAGCTGGACATCCAGTAAAATTCAAAGTTATGTCTCTACAGTGGTTATAAAACAGAGATCTAAATAAACTGTTAAACACTTAGTGCAAAGGTATGCCAAACATTTCTCAGAACATTCTTAAAGCCTCAAAAGAATCAACCTTTTCTTCTAAATCAGGCCTAGGCTAAATATTTTATTTGGCTCCTCAAGATGGACATAGAAGTTGGGCATTAGCTCCAAATCAGTTCCTGGCCTCACATCAAACACTATCCTGTCATTTATCCAGTCAGTCAAAACAATGTTTCCATCTAAAACTTTTAATGTTTACGTCTTGAAAACTGCTAATTGAATCCAGTTTTTCCAATCCAGTTTTCACAGTCTATACTATCAAATACCGAGATAATAAATGTGAAATAAATAAATACTACATATTGCTAACAGAATTAAACCGGGACAAGAAAAAAAGGTTGAAGCCAAAACAGAAGACTGCTAGCCTCATAAAATTTAAAAACACTGAAACTAGATATGTCAACATTCTTATAGTAAACTACTTCTAATCACACTCAAGGAAGAACTTTAGCTCAATATAGTTTTAGCATTTAGAAGTTCCTGAAGTATGTTTCATACCAAAATGGATTATCAAAACCACAAAGTACAAGAGATTTAGATATTCTAAAGCAAACCCTAAGAAAACCACTTTCAGCCACTCCTATACATGTTTACTTAGATGTCCCACTGAGTTCAATATTACTTACTTTCAAATACTTAACAATATTTTTTCTATAGCAACTTTCCTTATGCATTTAAAGCTTCCCTACAAAAAAGAATGTGATGCATGACATGCACATTTAAAGTTAGCCAAAATTCAGAATATTTAATCTTAATGGTATCAAGGGTTTTTTCTGCATTGATTGATTGATTGATTGATTGAATTTATATACTGCCCAATACCTGGAGGTCTCAGGGCAGTTCACAGAACAAAATCAAAATATAAAACCACAAAATATATAATCAAAATAAAATGAACAACCCAATAACCCCCCCAAAAAAAACACATTTTAAAAGGTCATAGGGTGTCTGCTTGATGTCTATAATTTTACAATTACCTATAATTTTTTTCTATTACTTAAGTAGTGTTATGTACTTTGAATACTGATTAATCCTTCCCTGAGATAAGCTTCTATAGTTCCAAAACTACAAATCTGAGAGCATTAGAAAATGTGCAAGGGGAAGGGACAGACGTAATGACTACCTATCCACTTGCTGGTTTAAAAAGATTGTAAAGCACGTCTTTGGTAAATCCAGTCTTTGTTGAACTTCACTGTTCCTTCTCCTGAGCAGCGGCAATACCAGCTGCAAAACAGTCCTTCAGCCAATTTTTAGACCAAGGATGTTGCGCTCCACAAAGCGCATTTGCCCAAACTTCTTTCTGCAGCTTTACCTGATTTCTTTGGCTCTGCATATGATGCTGGACATCATATGGACCACAAAGAAGGCTGATCACCGAAGAATTGATGCTTCTGAATTATGGTACTGGAGGGGACTCTTGAAAGTCCCATGGACTGCAAGATCAAACCTATCCATTCTTAAGGAAATCAGCCCTGAGTGCTCACTGGAAGGACAGATCCTGAAGCCGAGGCTCCAATACTTTGGCCACCTCATGAGAAGAGAAGACTCCCTGGAAAAGACCCTGATGTTGGGAAAGATGGAGGGCACAAGGAGAAGGGGATGACAGAGGACGAGATGGTTGAACAGTGTTCTCGAAGCTACTAACATGAGTTTGACCGAACTGCGGGAGGTAGTGGAAGACAGGAGTGCCTGGCATGCTCTGGTTTATGGGGTCACAAAGAGTAGGACATGACTAAACGACTAAACAACAACAACAAATGCTGGCTGTGGTTGATGAGAGCAGAAGTCCAACAACATGTGCAGGGCCACAAGTCCATCCCCCCCAATAAATATGAATATATCAACTTTGGAAATTTCCCAATTATGTTCTTGCAGAATTAGAACTAGAGCCACACAAACAAGAATATATATGTTAGTAAAATGCACAAGAGATTATAGAGACTGCAAAGATGGTACCATTCAAAAATGGTTGGTGATAATACAAGCTATTAGTAAGAACAACCTCTGCCAGGCTGGGGACAGGTCTGCTTTTAATAATGATTTACAGCCATCATAGTGCTACCTGAAAACAATCTTGCTCTGAGGGGAGATGCAATCTAACTTGCACATAAAATTAATCCAGGGCATACATATGTGTGTTTTGTTAGTTTTAATTCGTGCTTACTGTTTTAATATTTTATGTAAGCTATTTCATGAGGTTTACCTGAAAATCGGTATATAAAGAAAGCACTATCATCATTTGCCCAAGGCTCTCATCTAGTAGATGAGACACTGGCTTAAAAGCACATATCTTTTTTGTTTAAAAAAAGGTCTTTTTTACTGTAACAAACAAGCATGGATATGAATCCTAAATCCTAACATGTGAGGTGGAAATAGAAACTGAAGTAGGAGTCCTCCAAGACAACTGCCTCAAAACATTTTCCAATCAAGGCATCTGAAGATTTTCAAAGATGTGCTATTAAGGTTAAGACAGAGAATATGAGAAGAAATTATTTTGAGGAGATATGGAAGGTATTTGTAGAATTCGTACTGTTAAACGGAAAGGGGTCAAACCATCACAAGAGGTGTTGACATGTTGGGAGGCTGGATAGTTATGATAGAATGGTCTCGGGTCTGAGGTGGCACCTTTTTTTTTTATTACTTTGTAAAAATTAATAATAGTAACAGTAATAAACTTGAAAAAATGTGATTTTCAAAGCTTAAAAGCAAGTTTTTGCTTTGCGCTATGGTAGCATAAGCATCAAAACAGAACCACAGCTATTGCACATTCCAGTCAAACCAGCTTGTTCCAAAAAGCCTTTCCTTCCATCTCCAGACTTCTTTAGAGACCCAAACACATACATATATATATCCAGTATTAGAAAGAAAGAAAATACCCAAAAGGTTCGTGCTCTTGCCCTCTCCATCTCATCAAGGCACAACCTTACACAACGTTCCTTTGCGGAAGTGGATTTCCAGCAGGGCGAAAACAAGGGCGCAAAGCGGCAGAGACTCATTCAAGTTTAAGCTGCCAGAGGAAAGGGATCAAACTCTCTCTAACCCTCCCCTCGCTTCACAACTTACACTTAAACCCACGTCCCAAAGCGGCCTCACATCCTAACGAACCGGTTGAGCAATCCAGATGCTGGAGAGATAGAGAAAGAAAAACCTCTCCCGATGCTCGAGCCCTGGAGTTTCAGACGGGCTTTATCGGAAGAGTCCGACGCTTTGCAGGATGCGTCCCTTCAGGGCGTCGTGTGCAGCAACCGTTGCACCTGGAAGCTCGCACCCCTCGGCAAACTCTTCACCCCCCACTCACGATAGCTGAGATCGCGGGGTGGGAGCGTGGGGTGAAGAGCTTACTTTTCTCCCGAGGCCTGGAACCTTTCGAGAGAGTCTCACATACACAAGGCAGTGGGGGAAACAGCTCGCTCCTCGAGGCTCTCGGCCAGTGGGTTGAAACACAAACATACACAAACACCTCACGTTTCCCTTATTATTATTTTTGAAAACAAACGGCGAAATTCTCTCTCCTTTCCTCACCAAACCTGGGGCCCTTTTCTCTCCCCACCCCCACCGCCCTCTTCAGCGTCCCGCAACTTCCGAACGGCTTCTCCACAGACCCGAATTATATTCCCCTCGCAACACCCTTCTTTCCTCACACAACGCCTCTTTCTTCTCGGGTGGCCCTTCCATTGCCAAAGCCGACCTGCTTTCCCCCCCCCATACCCCACCCCACAAGGCAAACGAGGCCCCTCGGGCCTCGCTCTCCTCCTCGTAACGTGTGTATCGGGAGCGAAGCGTGCGCGCCGCCTGCCTGCCCGCCCGCCCCGCCGCGCGCAACGGCTCCTCTCACCTGTCAGTCGCAGCTTGACGGGCCCGTTCCTCCTCGCCCCTTGGTTGGACATGACCCCCGGGAATCCCTCCCGAGAGCCCGGCGGTAACCCTCCTTCCCTGCCGCCGGGGACGGGGCGGCGCGGGAGGGAAAGGGAAAGAGAGAGAGCCTCTAATGGAGTCGGGCTGGACGCGCCTCACGACGCCGAATGGAGAAAAGCCCGGATGTGCCCACTGTCGCCATGAGCGTCAGGAGGCGGAGGCGCAGCCGCCTTGCCCTTCCCTTCCCGCCCGAGGCTGAGGCGGCGAGTACAACAAAGCGGCAGACGGGGGAGAAGCCTGAGGGGGGAGCGGCGGAGTCGCTCGCGCCAAGGCCGGCCGGCCGCTTCGCTCTCCTCCTCCCCCCCCCCCGCTTCGCCGCCTCAGGCCCAGTTCCTCACAGGCCTCGCCTCCTCGTGAAGGAGCAGCAGTAACGACAGGCCCCCCCCCCTTCAAGGCGGCGGCGGCGAGGCGTCGCGGGCGGCCCTTCGGTAAAAGGCCCCCTCGTTCTGGAGCCTCCCGAGGCCGCGCGGAAGAACATCGATGGGGGCCCGACCCCCAGCGCGCTTTGCGAGAACTCCAGGCACGGCCAGCTCCGTGATGCCGGCTGTCCAACAAAAGAAGCCTAAAGACTCTCTCAAAAAATGTCATATAAACGCCCACAATGGGGAAACAATCTGCCAGCGCTCCACTTGGGGAACAGCAGAAGCTTCCTAGGAAAGCTGGGCCTGTCCCTCGACATCCCCCCAAAAGCCAAAGAGCTGCACCAACAAGCCCTCTGCAGTGCCACAAACCCAACTCAACGACTGTGTAACGTTGGAAAGTGTTGATTGCTTCTACCTTTCCACAAGGGCCGATGCCAAAATCCGGCATCGTCGAGCGCAGTTTTGTCCGGACGGAAGCGCAGAGTGTTTAAGGACCGGGATGTTTGCAGGGAAACCAAAATGCTCGTTTACAAAGTTATCGTGCTACCAAGCTTACTGTATGCTTGGACCACTTATAAACGCCAACTCCACAAAAGATTGCATCAATGGTATCTCCACTTGGGAAGACAGGTGAACTAATGCCAGGGTACCAGAAGAAGCAAGTATCAGCAGTGTCAAAGCAATGATTCTTCAACATCAACTTTGTTGGACTGATCATGTTGTTCGGATGTCTGATTATCGTCTTCTAGAGCAACTACTCTATTCTGAACTTAAGAATGGAAAGCGTAATGCTGGTGGTCAACAAAAAAGGTTTACAGACGCTCTCAGTATAAACACCAGCAATTGGGAAACACTGGCCTGCGAGCGCTCCAATTGGAAAACATCCAGAATTGGCCTCCACTTATGGACACACCGTTAAGACCATGTTCATGGAAAACAATCTTGCTTGTTATCAGACAGCGCCTCTACGATATCGAGCAACACAATGATAATGTCCCCTATCTGGACAGGGAAAGCCTGACTACTGCTAACCTTGTGGTTAGATTACTGCAATGCGTTATATGTAGAGCTGCCTCTGAAGATGATTTGGAAACTTCAGCTAGTGCAGAATCTGGCAGCCAGGTTGCTCGCTGGAGCAAGACAGTTTGAACATATCGGCTACCATTGAGTTTCGGGGCCCAATTCAGAGTGCTGGTTTTGACCTATAAAGCCTTAAATGGCTCAGGACCACAATACCTCAAGGTCCACCTCTTCTATATGAACCTACCCGGACCCTGACGTCATCTTCTGAGGCCCTTCTTCACGTGCCTCCTCGAGAGATCTAGAGGGTGGCAACACAAGAACGGGCCTTCTCTGCAGTGGCTCCCCACTGTGGAATGCTTTCCCCAGGGAAATTCACCTGGCGCCTTCATTATACAACTTTAGGTGCCAGGCAAAAACGTTAATTTTTAACCAGGCCTTTGGTTGATTTGATTGACATACTATGCCCTTTTAAAATGTGAGGTATTTGGGGGGGTTATTGGGTTGTTGTTTTTATTTTGATCTATTATTTGATTATTGATGTAACCCTCCAGAATGTATTTTGTATAGTTAAGTTTTTATCTCTATCTTCAGTACGTTGTATTTTATTTTATTGCTATGGCTAGTGGCTGATGCAAATAAAGATTCCTCTGAATTTCAAAGCTTTTGATGCGCTTTTTACAAGTGGTACTTACCTGATCCTAGTCAGGTATCCACAGGATTGCAGGATTTCTGGCACCTAGGAACATCTGTCTGAACGATTCCTAACAAAAATGCCTCCGGTCTTTTCGGGAAGGTAGCTTTAAACATTTTTTTCATCTCATTATCAATCATTTCCCAGTATTCTTTAACCTCCATTTCTTTATATTTCCAACACAAATCTGATTCTGATTAGCCAGTCTACTTGGGGTTGAATACCACCTGTGAATCATTTTCATATAATTCTCTTTCAATGTGTAGCATGCAGCAGATTTTAAATTGTTCTTCCAAAGTTTCTGCCAGAGGTTTAAATCCATATCATGCCCTATGTCCATTGCCCAGTGGGTCATTGAAACTTTAACCAGCTCATCCTTTGTTTCCCAGATGCTGTTGGACTCCCGACTCCTACCTGCTTCACAACCAACAGGGCCAGTGGTCAGGGGTCATGGGAGTTGTAGTCCAGCTGCACCTCTGTAGAACCACATGTTCTCTGCTTCCGTTGAACTGTTCTCACCTGGCAAACTGCAGGTCACTTACCTGAGCCTGGCAAAGGATGAGGTGCTTCAGAAGGTGTTGGGGTGGAGCCTTAGCTCAGTGCTAGAGGACACACACGGTGCATTGTATATAGGAGGTACCAGGCAGGGCTGACCAAAGACATTTTGGCACCAGAGATGAACCATGAAATGGCATTCCCCTCCCTGCCAGGGAAGGAGGGATGATCTACATCAGAAACGAGGAGGGAGGTACAGTGGTGCCTCGCAAGACGAAAATAATCCGTTCCGCGAGTCTCTTCATCTAGCGGTTTTTTCGTTTTGCGAAGCAACCCTATTAGCGGATTAGCGCTATTAGCGGTTTAGCGGCTATTAAAGGCTTAGCGGCTAAAAGGCTATTAGCGGCTTAGCGGCTTAGAAAAAGGGGGGGAGCGGAAAAAATCGCAAGACTCGCAAGACGTTTTCGTCTTGCGAAGCAAGCCCATAGGGAAATTCGTCTTGCGAAGCGCATCGAAAAACGGAAAACCCTTTCGTCTAGCGGGTTTTTCATCTTGCGAGGCATTCGTCTTGCGGGGCACCACTGTAAAAGATCTACATTGGGATCTGTTGCCTCTGGGGGTCCTGCTGCCCACTGGGTGGACTGGCCCTGGTACCACGTTTAACCCTTCTCTAGTTAGATCTCAGAGCTGATAAAGCAAGGGAGGGAGATTTTGCTCCCTTTCTTCCCCAACTTCCACTTTAGGTAGGCCAGTCATGCCAAACAGAGGAGAGTGCTTTCCTGGGATCCAAGGCAAATACATGAGAAAACAGAATATCCAGCTTGCTTGTCTCTCTCCAGAGGCTGGTGTAGCCTGCTTTTCACTGCCAAACCCCCACCTAAACACACCTGTAGCATGAACGAAGTCAATCCAAGCACTTGAAGGGAACATTTCCTTTGAGGCTAGCAGAAACTTACCCATGAGCCAAACACCAATTTTAAGAAGTCTATTTTGAATGAAAAGAAAGGAGGACAAAGGTAAAGGCACAATTGTACTTTAAAAAGGGAGGAAATGTTTCAGTTCCGTTGAAGACGATCCTATTGCAGCTACTTACAGGCAGATTTCTGATCTCCTGTAGCAGATCATCATTTGAGGGACAAATTACTTTTTGGAAACAGTCATTTAAATTAAGAGTTTCTGACCCAGGTGAGTTGATTGACAAGTGCTTGTGTCTAGTCAAGCAGGAGTCAGTTGCAGAGATGTTTTTTGACACCTCTTGGAAGCAGAAAGATGGGAAAGATTACAGTGTTAACTACTTCCCATTACTCCATTTCCTTTGCCAGGCAGAACCTATTCAGTATATTCAAGGATAAATCTGACCTCCTGTTTGGAGGGAATGAAGAATGAGATCTTAAAGTGACAGGCTAGTATAAATCAAGTCTTTGCTACACCCTCTGGCCATTTAAATAAATAGTCCTACACTATGCTAGATGGACCAGTTAGCTGCATCTACTTCCTTTGATGAGTTTCATGTCTTCCAAGCCATGCAGCCACTCAGAGTGGCTGGGGAAACCCAGCCAGATGGACGGGGTATAAATAATAAAATTGTTGTTATTCTTATGTTTTAATATATCTTTTCAGGTGCATTGGTATCTCATTCTTTGAGGAGCTATATTTCAGAATTAAATGATGGCTTCCCATTTCTGAACAATTTTTATGCTCTTGCTGTTAGCTCATAAAGTTGGGAAGCAATCCTATGCTACTGTTATGTCAGCTGAGTAGGTTTCCAAAGTGGTGCAAGCCCTACCCATCTCATAGACATAGCTGTTAACTTTTCCCTTTTCTTGCGAGGAATCCTATTCAGAATAAGGGAATTTCGCTTTAAAAAAGGGAAACGTTGACAGCTATGCTCATAGAGATGGGAGTTAGGCAGATCTCCCTCCATACACTGGTAAAAAATGGTGGTGATCTGTCTATGGCATAACTTCATATTGTCATATTGGATTACTCTGCCTGTAGCATAGGTCCATATATTCCTCCTCTCACTCCCAACAAAAATTAATCCTCCATTGTTTCAGAGGAAATAATTTCTGTATTACCTTCACACCAGATTCATCAAGTATAGTTTTCCACTAGGATTTTTCCCCCTCCTACACAGTCCTTCTAGAATGATCTTTGAGAATTGTTGAAGATTTTGGGGATGATATCTTAATCTCTATAGGGGTTATTCAGAATGTCTTGCTAGCATTCTTAGTATCTACACCTATAAACTCTGCAACAGTCTGGCAGAAGCAAATCTATTCCCATCACCCTGACCTTTAATGAAACCATGAGGTACACTTGCAGATAACTGCCAAAAAAATAACATCCACCCATCCCCATATGTCACAGGGCAGCTTGATCAGAGGGTCTGGCAACTAGTTCGCTAGAAAGAATTATTATTACTCACCCTACATGAGATGGCATGTGGCTAACTTCAAAGTTGCCCCTCTGCTCTTTTGAATATTCTGATAGTTACATCATCCATGCTGATGTACTTACTCCTAGAGCAATCCCGTTGGAAGTGGTTTAAGAATGTCACAGGCGTACAAGCAATCATTCCTATTTCATGTATCAGCATTAAGCATGATTAGAAGAACGTGACTCGAGTCAGTGTTTCAAATAACAGCTCAAAGGAAATAGAGCAAGCACATTTCTGTCCCTCGTTATTAAGGCAGCAACTGCTGTGGTAATTCTGAAAACCATTTACCTCAATGGATATCTGGTATAGAAGAAGAAGAAGAAGAAGAAGAAGAAGAAGAAGAAGAAGAAGAGGAAGAGGAAGAAGAGGAAGAGGAGTTTGGATTTGATATCCCGCCTTTCACTCCCCTTCAGGAGTCTCAAAGCGGCTAACAATCTCCTTTCCCTTCCTCCCCCACAACAAACACTCTGTGAGGTGAGTGGGGCTGAGAGACTTCAAAGAAGTGTGACTAGCCCAAGGTCACCCAGCAGCTGCATGTGGAGGAGCGGAGACACGAACCCGGTTCACCAGATTACGAGTCTACCGCTCTTAACCACTACACCACACTGGCTCTCTCAATATTGATGCTAATATTGTCTCAATAAGGTTATGTGGAAAGGTGGCAGAAGGTGGCACAGTGATCCTACCTTGTCTACCTTGAATATAGGTGTAACTATGCATCTCTGAACTACCTGTATCCACTCAGTCCAGATTTTGAGGTGGGGGAGTCCTTTGTAGAAATAATAATAATAATAATAATAATAATAATATAATATATTATTTTATTATTTTATTATTTTATTTTTCCCCAGCCACTTTGGGCGGCTCACAGCACATATCAGAACATACTAAAACATCAATCCTTAAAAACTTCTCGATACAGGGCTGCCTTCAGATGTCTTCTAAAAGTCAGCTATGAGACTTTAACTTGTAGTCTGTAACAAATCTCTTTAATTTATGAGTATATAGGATGGGAGCATCAATCTGCTACATACCCTCTGATATTTTACATGTATATAATACATTTCATTCTAGGGCCTGGGTTTTCCAAGGACAGCAAGATGTCCACTGTGAGAGAAATGTTGAGGGACCAGTTGGGCCTTACTTGGTTCAATTCAGCAGGGATGTTCTTCAGTTCTTGAGCTAGGGTACATAACATTACTCAGAATCACTGCACAGAGATTAGTTGACTGTGGATAAATCCTAAGCACACGCTCTTGCTTTGTAAACAAAGATGATGATGATGATGATACCATCACACAGTTCTGATGTCAGTCCATCCTGATCTACAATCTGTATGCCACAACTTGTCTTGTTAGTGGAATGACAGACCTTCCAAGTGTCCCTATTTTCCAGGGATGTCCCTGATTTAGAGAAACCATCCTGGTTTCTGGTTTGATTCCGGATTGTTCTGCTTTTCCTTAGGTAAAGGTAAAGGGACCCCTGACCATTAGGTTCAGTCGTGACCGGCTCTGGGGTTGCAGCGCTCATCTCGCTCTATAGGCCGAGGGAGCTGGTGTTTGTCTGCAGACAGCTTCCAGGTCATGTGGCCAGCATGACTAAGCCGCTTCTGGCGAACCAGAGCAGCGCACAGAAATGTCGTTTACCTTCCCGCCAGAGCGATACCTATTTATCTACTTGCACTTTGACGTGCTTTCGAACTGCTAGGTTGGCAGGAGCAGGGACCGAGCAACGGGAGCTCACCCCGTCGGGGGGATTCGAACCGCTGACCTTCTGATCGGCAAGTCCTAGGCTCTGTGGTTTAACCCACAGCGCCACACGTCCCTATTTTCATTGGAGAAATGTTGGAGGGTATGCAGTTACCCGACTCCTGAGCCGTCTGAAGGCAATCCTGTACACGGAAGTTTGCCTAAAGTTTAATGTTTTATTATGTTTTTATATATGTTGGAAGCCGCTCAGTGTGGCTGGGGCAACCCAGTAAGATATGTGGGGTTTAAACAGTAAAATTATCATTATGGAATGGGACGTCCCTATTTCCATCGGATAAATGCTGGAGGGTATGGAATGAAACATTTGGCACTTCTACAAAGCAGTCGTCTTCCTTCTCCATGAAATAATGCAATGGAAATTCTGTGACCAGCGGTAACTCAGGGTGTTTTCTGTCTTCACCTCTAATGATTCCCCCTGCTACTCCGCCCTGCTATCATCTACATTTTGACAGAGGCATCCGTCTGTTCAGGGTCTCAGATGTATGAGGCATATTTGAATGTTCAAAGCTAAGTGGCAAATAAAAAAATAAGAAATAGGAGTCACTGTGTGTGTTTTATGGAGTGGGTTCTGTGATGTGAGCATTCAAGTATTAACATTAAATTCTGTCAAGTGGTCTCTGTTTCACTCTAGGCTGATATCACCGAGCAACAAAATCCTTTCAAGATGAGGTAAAGAGCACAGTCCCAAAGGGAAGGGAGTGCCTTGCATCACCCAACAGCTCACTTTTTGGATGATCACAACACTGACAAGCTCAAAAGGGAGTTCCTTCTAGTCATCCCACAGCCGCCAAAAGGATAGTAATTGAGCATGTGTGTCTCCAATGTGTAGAGGAAGGGCAAGTGGAGAAATCCTTAGGGTCTGTCGGGGCTCTGGATGATCCTAGGGGACATATAAACAAAGTATAAATGCACCATGACAACGCAAGACACCTTAAAGGCGGTAAGTTCACAGACAGTTTTATGATTTGTTCTTAAGAGCAGGAAAAGAATGTGCAAGGGGCATGGGGGGTTGGTGCTGACCTTTAAAGCCCTAAACGGCCTCGGTCCAGTATACCTGAAGGAGCGTCTCCACCCCCATCATTCTGCCCGGACACTGAGGTCTAACGCTGAGGGCCTTCTAGCGGTTCCCTCACTGCGAGAAGCCAAGCTACAGGGAACCAGGCAGAGGGCCTTCTCGGTAGTGGCACCCACCCTGTGGAACGCCCTCCCACCAGATGTCAAAGAGAACAACAACTACCAGATTTTTAGAAGACATCTGAAACAAGCCGTGTTTAGGGAAGCTTTTAATGTTTGATGCATTACTGTATTTTAATATTTTGTTGGAAGCCGCCCAGAGTGTCTGGGGAAACCCAGCCAGATGGGCGGGGTATAAATAAATTATTATTATTATTATTATTATTATTAATAATAATGTCATGTGTGTGACATTGTGGCGTCTTGACATCGCACATGTGAGCCTTGCACCTCCCTCCCTAAGCCGGGCGGAAGCTTCCCAGGCTTTGGGAAGGAGGTGCCAGGGGAACATTTAGGGGACTCCCAGTACGTTTCTGAGCACAATTCAAAGTGTTGGTGCTGACCTTTAAAGCCCTAAAAGCCTTGGTCTTGTATACCTGAATGAGACTCTCCACCCCCATCGTTCAGCCCAGACACTGAGGTCCAGCGCCGAGGCCCTTCTGGCTGTTCCCTCCCTGCAGGAAGTGAGGTTGCAGGGAACCAGGCAAAGGGCCTTCTTGGTAGCGGCACCCGCCCTGTGGAACACCCTGCCATCAGATGTCAAGAAACAACTACCTGACATTTAGAGGACATCTGAAGGCAGCCCTGTTTAGGGAAGTTTTTAATGACTGATATTTTAATGTATTTTTAATCTTTTGTTGGGAGCTGCCCAGAGTGGCTGAGGAAACCCAGCCAGATGGCAGTGTATAAATAATTTATTATTATTATTATTATTATTATTATTATTATTTAGTCCCCTTAGTCCAATGACCACACGCCCCTGGCATTCATCACAAATATACTATTAGGATTCACTTCAAAGGTCATAGTACCCATTTCTCAGTTGTGCCACTAAAAGTTGAAGCTGTTGATGTCCTCGTACTGGACCCAACACACTTATAGAGGTTCCGAAGGATTAATCTTGACCTTCTGAGTTGCAGAAAGAAGTGTTTCTGTAAAAAGTCACTGAGACTAGTGAGTAAAATTAAGACCAGGATCTGAAGATAACCTTGCGCATTGGCAAGCTGCTGAATGAATGAGACAAAAAAATGGAGCAACAGACACAGACACCAATGCCCTGTGAGACAGGATGTGTCTCGGGAAAATTATGCATCTGCAAAGGGAAATGACTGCAGCTGTGGCTAGAGGGAGAGGGGGGAGAGCAGCTGCCATTCAACAGGATTTTCCAACAGTTAGTCACCCTGCAAGTCCATCCTTGGCATATTTGTGTATGATGCACAGATACTCAGTTCCTTACTTGTATCGATGGAACTTTCTGCGTGACTATGTTGATAAAATATATTGCTAGGCGGTGATACAGATTATTAGGAAAAGGAAGTACATCTTTGATTAATGGTCCAAAAATTGGAAAACGCTCTTGCAATAGCATGCCAAAATTAGAACTTCTAATGCATTTACTTTGAGACCTTGTGAAGTAAATTCTGTGTAACTAAAGTAACCATCAAGTCCTATATTTAAATGTCCGTGTTTATTTTCTGTACGTAAAACCCAATCTTCTGTTTGAAAGTTTGCAGTGGCTTAGAATGGGATGTGTGTGTGTGTCAGTTTTCCTTTATACAAGCAGCCCATCATTGCTTAGCTCCATCTCAGGATTGGATTCTGACCGCAGGGAAAATATTATTTCCTAGGAACGGATACACTATGTGGGAGGAACATCATCTGGTTGCCCTCCGGCAGACCGATAACAATTACATATGCCTTATGCAAGAGGAACATCGTCTGGAAAGGTCCTAAGTCCCGCTGTCGAAAGGGTAATGAGGCTACTACTGGCAGGTCTCCTCTGCCCTGTTTACCAGACACAAAATGATGATGTAGCTGCAGAAGCACTTGCTAGAGTTGCCATCATTGCAGCTGCCCAAATATATAGGATCAGGGACACCAGGTGGCTAGACGCATTTTGCAAATTATCCAATTATCTTGAGGATAAAGTTGACTCATAAATTGACTTTCCTACTCATCACTTTTTCCTTTTCAAAGCGGCCCGAAATGAAACGGTTATTTTGGAATGGTGGAAGAGGCAAGATAAACCTTTGCACACACCAGGTTGCAACGTTGTGTTTTGTCAAGCAATTTCAAACATTGAGGAAATGTGGATGAAGCTTTTGATCCATAAAACCATGGTCAGGTTGATGGCCTTGAAGATCCCTAGATTCTGGGATGTTTTAATATGTCACATCATACCCTTGAACATCTGCTGGTAAATATGCAAGAAGGAAAGTTTGGGGGAAAATAGTCCTGTCTCTGTTTTAATTGTCTGTGTTTTATTGCACCATTGTACCATCTGATCTATTATTTTATAGATATCGAGGTTTTGAAATTATGGGTGTAGCTGATGCAAGAATCAAAATGTATGCATGCTTATTAAAACTTTATTATTCCCAAACTTTGTTGAATATCTCTCTCATATACCTATATATAGAGAGAGAGGTTCAGTGATGTAATGGTACAATAAAGTCAAATATAAGAAGAAGTCAGAATGTTAGTCTCACTTCCAGTTGCTGTAACCCACTCAGAAGTCTCTTTACATAATGATGATGATGAATACCATATGAATTGTGAACTTACCCCAGAACTGAATTATCTGTTCATATCCCTGACCTTAGTTCTACCATCTAAAAATGTCAACTAGCTTTCCAAATATGGAAACTATTTCGGAAACAATAATGCAAACAATTCTTAGTCATCTGATGTTTTGGAATGCTGAGCAGACATGTTCATCGTTATTCGGTTGTTATCCAGGGTCATTTAGAGCAAAGGGAAACATATAAATGGGCTTGGTTGCCTCTTTTGTAATAGTTGAGAAATCCAAAGATGCATTTTGGTACTGAGCAAATGCAATTGAAAATGCCATGTTGGTAACTAGCTCAGGGGTAGATTTCCATTTTGCATGCAAAAGTTATCAGGTTCAGTCCCTAGTGTCTCTGATGACTGGGGCTTGATCCAAAAGTCCTGGTCCAAAATCTTGGAGAGCTACTGCCTATCTGTGTAGACCAGTGGTAGTAGGATTGCCCTATTTCAAAAAGTAAAAACCAGGACATCCCGAAAATTGTTGAGCTTTTAAATCAACTTGCCTAAGATCAAGGACAAAGCGCTGCTTTTCGGAAATTTGCCCCGGTTACTCAGAGAGGTTTTTGGGTGTGCAAAGAATGCTGCAATCCGAGTTTCTCCCTTTCCTTGTTGCTTTTTTTTTTAAAATAAAAGTAAGGACCATCTCAAAGAATATAAGATATCTACGAATGGCAGCATGGGACTTGAGTGCCCATCCCTCTGTTCCTCTCATCTAGTAAGAGTGCACTGCAGTCGAGCAGCAGACAAAATTGAGCCTTGTCTGCTTGTTTAAAATACAACATGTGCTCTTGGTTACACCAGACCGAAAGTATTTCAAAACTAGTCTGGACAAAGTACAAGGGGGGGGGAGGAATATGGCATTGGAAGCAAATGTCCCTAAGCTATGGAGAATGGACTGGGTGATTCCCCATACCTTGTCCCACTCAGGTCTTTCTTAACTTTGTCCCATAATTATTTATTTGCTTGAAGTACCGTACCTGTTTGCGCAAGGTAATAATGTCTTCCAACCCTCACGTCTTCTGGCATTTCCCCCTCTTCTAACTTAATTCAAAACTAGGCCAGCCCAACTGATTGTTGTGTTTGAAGGTCAACTGTTTTTCACCCTTCCCAAACTTTGAGCACTATTTGAAAAGCGTGCTTCAGACTTAGTCAGACCCATGGACCTTATAGCTCAAGGCTGTCTCCACTCTCCTTAGCCCCCTGAAATCCTGGAGAGCTAGCAATGCCCAACGAACTCAGCATGTGGCCTTTGACAAAGTTTCCCCTTTCCAGGAACTGTTCCGAGAGTTTAGCCCAAGCTCTATACCACTATCTGTTTTGATCTGGGTGGCGCTGTGGTCTAAACCACTGAGCCTCTTGGGATTGCTGAAGGTCGGCAGTTTGAATCCCCATGACAGGGTGAGCTCCCATTGCTCTGTCCCAGCACCTGCCAACCTAGCAGTACAAAAGCACACCAGTGCAAGCAGATAAATAGGTACCACTGCAACGGGAAGGTAAACAGCATTTCTGTGTGCTCTGGTTTCTGTCACGGTGTTCCATTGTGCCAGAAGTGGTTTACAGTACAGTGGTACCTCAGGTTAAGTACTTAATTCGTTCCAGGGGTCCGTTCTTAACCTAAAACTGCTCTTAACCTGAAGCACCACTTTAGCTAATGTGGCCTCCCACTGCCGCTGCGCCGCTGGAGCACAATTTCTGTTCTCATCCTGAAGCACAGTTCTCAACCCTAGGTAATATTTCTGGGTTAGCAGAGTCTGTAACCTGAAGCGTATGTAACCCGAAGTACCACTGTAGTACCTCAAGCTACGAACGCCTCAGGTTACAAACACTTCAGGTTACAAACTCCACTAACCTGAAAGAGTTACCTCAAGTTGATAAATTTGCCCCAGGATGAGAACGGAAATCATATGCCGGCGGCGCAGCGGCAGCAAGAGGCCCCATTAGCGAAAGCACGCCTCTAGTTAAGAACAGTTTCAGGTTAAGAACAGACCTCCGGAACGAATTAAGTTTGTAAGTAGAGGTATCACTGTAGTCATGCTGGCCACATGACCTTGAAAGCTGTCTGTGGACAAACGCCAGTTCCCTCGGCCTGAAAGCGATATGAGCACTATAGCATTGTCTGTTCTGATCTACCACGTAATAAAAGAATTGTGATGGCCTGGGAATCCAATTCAGAGGATGAACCGGAGGAATCCCAGCCTGCACAGGAGTCCCCGCCTCCAGGGCCGGCTGAACTGGGGCAGGGCCTTGATTCTGAGGCACCTACACCTGTGCCGGATCCTCAGGAGCAGGCACCAGGTGAATCTATTCTGGCTCCAGAGGTTATTGAGGACTCAGTGCCTACAGGTGAGTCTCCCCCTGGGCCCAGTAACCCTTCAGCCTCTCCTGAACTGCAGAGGCTCAGGGCAGAGAGGCGAAGGGAACTGATTTCTCCCAGGAGGAGTGCTCGCCTTAAGGCCAGGAGAGGCGGGTCTCCTGGGGGCCGGGACCGCCCCTGGCCTCAG
The DNA here is from genome assembly GCF_965112155.1 of Podarcis liolepis. NCBI lineage: Eukaryota > Metazoa > Chordata > Lepidosauria > Squamata > Lacertidae > Podarcis > Podarcis liolepis. The sequence goes on from NC_139555.1 coordinate 22,913,378, forward strand.
AGAAGATAAAGGCCAGTCAGCCCGGTCCCAGGTTGCGGAAGCAACGTCGTCGTTGAGTACCTGCTCCTACCCGGACCCAGACCTGACCTTCCAGTGTTCCTGTCCCCGCCCGGCTTCCTGCTTCGGACCTCGCCTTGCTCCTTGTGAACTGTTTCCAGGCTAGTGACTCAGGACTGGACTTTGACTACGACAACAGTAACCTTCCCCCCGGGACTAGCACAAGAATCTACAAAGATCTGGATACCAAAACTGTGTGCTTAAACATTTCCATTATTCAAATATTGTATTTTACATGGTCGTAACCCAACCCTGGGACCTTATGTTAAAAGCCAGCTAAGAAATCAATTTTTAACAAAAATATTTTTGTGATGATGATGATTCCTGTGTGATCGAAGCCTTTACAGAAATGGATAAGCAGCTAAGCACCTTTCACAGGCTGACCTGTTCACATGCAGAAACTTTGCCACACAGAGTCCTGCCCAGTTGCGACATCAGGATGTTGTCTAGCGAAACATCTGTATTGATTCATATCTTCAAGCAGCCATATGGAGCAGGAGGCTGCCAGACACAAAGCACCCTGGAGGGATTTCCGCATGGTGGATCATTGATGCAGTTTGGGGTACTTTGAACCACATCAGCATAAGCCTGGAAACTGCAGAAAAGGCTATATTGACCTGGTTAAAGATCTCCTGAACTGCATAGCAGGGAAGCCTCTTCACATAAAACACTGGGCTGTGAAGCTGCCTACTTGGTTACTGGAACACATTAACAGAGATTTATTATTATTTAGCTTTTAAGACCAATTTATCTCTATCTATCTATCTATCTATCTATCTATCTATCTATTTATCTATTTATCATCTATCTAATTTTTATTAAATTTTCTATTTCACAATTTAGAATACTCATTTAAACATCCTTAAAATATAATGACTTCCCTCCTCTTTCCATGGTTCATTTTGCATATCATAAATCCCTGCATACTTTACAAAAACTAAACCTTTCAGTATTTCATTATCACACCCACCATAAATTATTTTCACTGTTGAATTTATCTTAATGCTGCCGATGTTTTCAAGTTCCCCTTATATTCAATAAACATTTTCCAGTCTTGTCTATATGTGTGTTCTTCTTGTTCTCTTATTCTATATGTTAAGTCTGCAAGCTGCACATATTCCGTCAGCTTAAGTTGCCATTCTTTTTTAGTTGGGACCTCGCTCGTTTTCCATTTTGGGGCTAACAAAACACAGGCTGCAGTAGTGGCATACATAAATAACCATATCTGACACCTGGGAATTGCCCTCTGAATTATCCCCAACGAAAAGGTCTCTGGTTTGTTTGTTTTTTTTATGGAAAAGTACTTTTAAACATTTTTTTTCAATTCATTATGGATTATTTCCCAGTACTCTTTTATCCTTTGACAGGTCCACCAAAGACCAATTTATCTTCCTCCCCGATGGTTGTGAAGAAATATTTTAGCATCCCCCTCCAAGTCTAGCCGTGTGATTAGTTGTGCCAGAATTTGGCCAAAGATGCCCATTAAAATACCCATCCCACTGAAAGCCGCACGGTTTGAATAGACAGCATCTACCTTCAGCTATGTACACTGTTACACCCAAGACATTTTCCTGCCCGAAACTGTGCCCTTTTCTGCCACCCCAGTTGGAAAAAAGTGTGTGTGTGTGTGTGTAAATTAATCTGCACAACATACGAATATAAGTCAGAACCAACAAATAAGATGCCGGGGTGGGGGAGAACCAACAAATAAGCATAACAAAATGCGACTATAAACAACAACAAGAAAATAAGAAAAGCAGTAAAACTAAAAATGTGTACGTTAAATAAAACCTATAATCTATTCCATGCCATGCTGCATTTTTTCCCCGGGGGGTGGGGGGGAGAAGAGATGTTACTCTTTCTAATACTCTCCTTGCGGTAAGTTATATTGGCTGAAACAATGTTCTTTTTCTAGCCACTAGAGGAAATTAAATGGTATGCGGAGGTGATTCAAAGCCCTTCCCCATTCCTAGAGAGTCTATTCAGAAAGGAAGAATGTCAAGTTCAATCCCAGTATTGTTTCTGCTCCAAGACTGAGAGGGGAGAGAAGGAAGGAAGGAAGGGGGGACATTTCATGGGGAATCGCTGCTTCTGATTAATCCACGCAGCACTAAGAGAAGGATTGCTTTGGCTGTCTGTGGCCCAAAGCTGTGTTAGCCAATCCAACAGTTGAAAAGCCCTTTTTTTTACATCTGCTTCATAATAGTGGGTGAAGGTGACATTATCTAGATGATGGATAAGCATTTTGGTGATTCTTCTTCATGGTTTTCTGGCAGGTCTAGAGCTTCTGATTGACAAACAAACTGTAAACAGATAAGAACCTTGGCAGTTTTATAAGAGTATACATTTAACGTAGGTGGAACAAATGATGAAGTTCATTTGGAATATGCAGGAAATAAAAATAAATAAATTTAAGGAACCGCAGAAAGGGGGGGAAGGAAGTTGAGTTTTGAAACGTTAAACTGGTTGCAAAATTATTGAAATAATTTTTTTAAAAGTCCAGCACCTCCGACCTGGACTCCCTTGGGCTTCAGAACTAGTTCACGACTTGAGGCTGTTGATATTGCTAAATGATCAATCCCCTACAGGATGTGATAGTGGAGAACAAAAGAAGGGAAGACTCCTTTCATTGCCTTTTTAAAGGGATCACTGATTACCTTTCAAAATACACACGCATGAGGCAAGGTGAGGCGAGTACCTCGGGTCGTAGGATCCACAGAGGCAATAGACCCCAATGTCGATCTTTCTTCCCCCTTTGTCCCTGATATAGCTCTTCCCTCACCCCTTCTTACCTGGCAGGATAGGGGGTGCAATTTTGGGGTCCACCTCGGGTTACCAGAATGCCTAGGAATGTTGGCATCTCTCTCTCTCTCTCTCTCTCTCTCTCTCTCTCTCTCTCTCTCTCTCTCACAGTATTTCAATGCAGCAGCATAAGCAAGCTATCAGGAAAGCAAACTTAAGCATAGGATGCCGTATCAACTTAAATTCTCTCTCCCCCCCCCCCACACAATGTGCACATTTTATCACTTACGCATCGCATTTGCATTGGACCAGCTGTACTTATTTAACCGATTTGAAAGATTTCGATTTGCACAGGAGAATTTCAGTGGGATGAAGCAAAGCTAAGGAAGTTTTCTCGACCTTCTCTTTTCCAGTTCCTCGAGGCTCCCTGGGCCTACATCCATTACTTTAGGTGATCTCTCCTCAATGTAATTGCTGAACTACAACTCGGAAAGCCACTGCACAGTTCTTCACAATGCGTCTAGCTTCCCCCCCTGCAACCAAATACAGTGGTACCTTGGTTGTCAAACCATTCAAAAACCAAGGTGCGGCTTCCGATTAGCTGCAGGAGCTTCCTGCACTCAACAGGAAGCTGTGTCGGATGTTTGGCTTCTGAAAAACGTTTGCAAACCAGAACACTTACTTCTGGGTTTGCGGCGTTCGGGAGCTGATTTGTTCAGGAGTCAAGCCGTTCAACAACGAAGGTACCACTGTAGTGCCTCTGTCTCCTGTAGCTGAAGTTCTACAACACAACACAACACCACAAAATCCCAACTTTGGCATGAAGCTTTTGGTGTGGAACTTTGGCCGGTCACTCACTATCCATAGCCGAATGACCTACCTTCCTGGGCTGTTTTAAAGAAATAATGAGCGGAGGTGACGGAACGCCTTGGAAAAAAGGGCAGAATAAAGATTTGTTTAATTCATTCAATGATACTCTCTCCTAAACATTGGTTTGCTCCGATTGAATATTGAGGCTGAGATGTCTTGCTATAAAAAGGGGGTGAAGCATGGAGATATAGGCTGAAGCATCCAGAGCAGGGGTCAGCAAACCTTACCAGCAGGGGGCCGGTCCACTGTCCCTTAAAGATGTTGGCTATTTGCAGTATGGTAGCGATGCAGAGAGCTTGCTGGGGAGACCGTGCATTAAAAAGGGACTCAAAAATAACTTAAACAAGGTTTTAATAAGAAAAACAAACACTCCATTTACACAATAATAATAATAATAATAATAATAATAATAATAATAATAATAATTTATTATTTATACCCCGCCCATCTGGCTGGGCCTCTCCAGCCACTCTGGGCGGCTTCCATAGAAACCAAAAATACAGTAAAATATCACACGTTAAAAACTTCCCTGAACAGGGCTGCCTTAAGATGTCTTCTGAATGTCAGGTAGTTGTTTATCGCTTTGACATCTGCTGGAAGGGCGTTCCACAGGGCGGGCGCCACTACCGAGAAGGCCCTCTGCCTGGTTCCCTGTAGCTTTGCTTCTCGCAGTGAGGGAACCGCCAGAAGGTCCTCGGCGCTGGACCTCAGCGTCCGGGCAGAATGATGGGGGTGGAGACGCTCCTTCAGGTATACTGGGCCGAGGCCGTTTAGGGCTTTAAAGGTCAGCACCAACACTTTGAATTGTGCTCAGAAACGTACTGGGAGCCAATGTAGGTCTTTCAAGACTGGTGTTATATGGTCTCGGCGGCAGCCCCCAGTCACCAGTCTAGCTGCCGCATTCTGGATGAGTACATCAACAACAAACCAGACCCAGCCACCAACCCATTCCCCAGGGTAATGGGAGAGCTAGGTGCTACTCCTTATATACTACACCCAATTGCCAACACAGCTTAATCAATACAACTCAGCAGCACCTGCTATGTTTCACAGCTGTAAAGCTGGGTCTCGTTATCTTGCTCTGGCCCCTTAAAGACATACACATTGAGTGGAACAATGATGAACCTTTACATTTATAAAGAAACCATTCAACAAGACCTTGTGGGGGGCCAGACTATATTTTGGGGGGGAAATAAAAATGAATGAATTCCTATGCCCCACAAATATCCCAGAGATGCATTTTAAATAAAAGCACACGTTCTACTCATGTAAAAACACGCTGATTCCTGGATCTTCCAAGGGCCGGATTTAGGTGGCGATTGGGCCAGATCTGGCCCCCAGGCCTTAGTTTGCCTACCCATGATCCAGAAGGTTACCAAGAAATCCGCACAATGTCTTTGCCGCATAAAACCTGTCAACTTTACCTGTGCATTGGAAGGAACCCAAGGGCTTGTTTAATCCATCAGTGACCACCTGACTGTAATCCTGGGAAGATGGACACGCATCAAGCAAGCTGCTTAGGAGGTGCAGGGTCATTCCTCGTCTAGATGTACAGTAATTGCTGACAATACAGGGTAAAGCATACTGATGGAAAAAGTCCAAGCTTACTAAAGCTGGGTTGAAAGTCAGGGCATACTGCCCTCTCATGGCCTTCTTATGTACTACAGTCAGAAATCATGGTACAGAAATGGTCTCCACAGTGAAAATACTGTCATAGACCTCCATGGTGCTGTCTGGAGGGCAGAAATCAGAGACCCCCAGACCCTCTGCACAGGTGCAAAATATATCATACCAGGATCCTGTTCTACCTCCTTAAAAACATTGTAGTTTTCATAATCTCTCCCTCTGCAATGCCTGCAATATCGTTTTCTTTATCTAACTTGCTTGCTGTACAGTGGAAACATGGTTTTCGAACTTATGAAATGTTAAAAAATCGAGAATCAAAGGGCTGTCAACAAGTTCAATGGGGAAAATTGAGAAAAGTGCCTCAGAAGCCGTTCGACTTCCGAGGCGCCTTCAAAAACGGATGCATTCACTTCCGGGTTTTTGGTGTTCGGCTTCTGAAATGTTTGGCTTCTGAGACGCTCAAAAACCGAGGTTTGACTGTACTAGAAATATTGTTTCTTGCTCTCTGTACTCATAAGCGCGTTCCATCCTTTTCACACTTGTTTATCTCCCTGCTAAAGATGCAGACAGATGTACCCTATTCTGCTTGGGTCATATGTTGCCACAGCATATATTTAAAGCACTCGCATACCATTTTTAAAAGTCTTGGATTTGACCCCGGCATTTGCTGGTTGAAAGATACCGCTTCTGGCAACCTGGAAGTCATCTGCAAGGGTGTGTCTTCTTAAAGACAAATTCAATTGCAGTCCACACAAATGCTTCAAATGCATTGGGTGTTGTGACTAGAAAATAGGGGTGTCTGTGTGCCTAGAATGATTGCCCTACTCCCCAAGTTCATTACCGGTCAGAGATAAATGAGCCAAGGCAGAAATCCAGTGAAAGCAAGGCTGGTTTTCATTCTCTATTGCAACAGAGTCCTCCCACCCACTTGTCAGGAGTTGAAGGACCCAGAAGAAAGGCATAGAACTCCTCTTAAAGGTTCACATTTTGGCCTGGATTTGCCAGTAATATTTTTCTTACTACCGTTGTATGGAATAAAAGGTAAAGGTACCCCTGACCGTTAGGTCCAGTCGCAGACAACTCTGGGGTTGCGCGCTCATCTCGCTCTATAGGCCGGGGAGCCGGCGTTTGTCCGCAGACAGCTTCCGGGTCATGTGGCCAGCATGACTAAGCCGCTTCTGGCAAACCAGAGCAGCGCACGGAAACGCTGTTTACCTTCCTGCCGGAGCGGTACCTATTTATCTACTTGCACTTTGACGTGCTTTCGAACTGCTAGGTTGGCAGAAGCAGGGACTGAGCAACGGGAGCTTACCCCGTCGTGGGGACTCGAACCCCCGACCTTCTGATCGGCAAATCCTAGGTTCTGTGATTTAGAGCTAAACATGTTTTTTCAAGGTCTCATAATTTTGTGAAGTCTTGCTATTACTCAGTCTCTTCACATTTTATCACGTGAGACTTAAGTAGCGTTCAATACTTGCCAAGCCAATCTTGTAGCAAGGGAGAACTTCCGTTAGAAAGGAGAGCATTACAAGGTTGCTGTCTGCCTCAGAGGCAGCAGCCTCAGAGTACTTCTCTCTGCCCCGCACCCCTTTAACAAAAATGAGAGCAATAATACATTCCAACGTTCTGGCTTTTTATTCTCTAGGGCAAGCAGCTATTCAGAGTATTTCCTGGACAGCTGATGCCTGTTCGAAGCCCGATTCAAGCGTTTTGCAACACTTCCCTACCATCAAGTCACTGCAAAAGGAAAAATGCAAGACTATAGTTTTAGTAAGTTGCGAGAAATCCAACTAATCTTTCGGCGGCGGTGGCAGGGATTACACAGGATTGACAACACTCTAATAGTCAAGATCAGGCACTAGGCAGGAAATACAGTGGTACCTCGGGTTAAGTACTTAATTTGTTCTGGAGGTCTGTTCTTAACCTGGATCTGTTCTTAACCTGAAGCACCACTTTAGCTAATGGGGCCTCCTGCTGCTGCCACTGGAGCACGATTTCTGTTCTCATCCTGAAGCAAAGTTCTTAACCCAAGGTAATATTTCTGGGTTAGCGGAGTCTGTAACCTGAAGCGCATGTAACCCAAGGTACCACTGTATAATGAACTTGATTGCCTAATGAAGAATTATAGACCCAGGCTAACACTGAGGTGATCCCCACTGCTCACAGCTATATTACAAACTCTGAAGCTCTGCTGGATTTAACAAGAGGTTGACTGTTGACTAAAGGACAGAGCCTCACAGGATATAAACAGACATTATATTAAAAACTCAAGCACAACAAGTTTATCCCCCAAAACCCCATTTCCACCCAGGAAATTCCTTCAATCAATAAGCCCTTCAACTAAGTCGTTGCGCTAGCAGAAGCCAATGCGCCAGTCCCACTAGAACAACAGGACAGAGTGCTTTCCCCAGTTTCCATCCATGTTGATCTGTGAAGATTAGCCAGTACCCTTTTCACATTTAAAGGGTTTTCTCCAGAGAAGCCAACAGATGGCCATTTCAGCTTCGGGAAAAGGCAAGTTGCCGAAGTTACTTGCCTGTAACCAGTGTTTGAAATGCCCATTGTTGTTCTAGGCGCATGTTGCAACAGGGAACTTCATTAAGGTGAGCAAATTCAGAGCTCTGGGCATGTGCCTAAGATTTCCGATTAAAAACTGCAGAGTGGAAGGAATGGAGGAGCCTTTTATGCCTCCTCACTTCCAGCTACTCTCTGAAGACTGGAGAAGAAACTCTCTTAAGAATATTATGAGGGTGGGGCAGGGGAAGGACTAGACCATGAGAAAAACGAACATAATATTTTAGCTGCAGCTCATCCATTTTCAGCTTTCTATTCTTATTAAAAAAGTGTGCCTAGGCATTACATTGTTCTGCCCATAACCTTGGTTTAAGGTGCCATTCAGCTCCTGGCTTTCATATCTCCATTTCTAGCACTGCCTGTAGCTGTAGCTCAAGTAGCCTTAAAGGTAAAGGTACCCCTGCCTGAAGGCCTGTCGTGTCCGACTCTAGGGTTGTGTGCCCATCTCACTTAAGAGGCTGGGGGCCAGCGCTGTCCGGAGACACTTCCGGGTCACGTGGCCAGCGTGACGAAGCTGCTCTGGCGAGCCTGCACCAGCACAGCGCACGGAAACGCCGTTTAACCTTCCCGCTAGAAAGCGGTACCTATTTATCTACTTGCACTTTAGGGGTGCTTTCGAACTGCTAGGTGGGCAGGAGCTGGGACCGAAGGCGGGAGCTCACCCTGCCGCGGGGATTCGAACCGCCGACCATGCGATTGTCAAGTCCTAGGCGCTGAGGTTTTACCCACAGCGCCACCCGCGTCCCTCAAGTAGCCTTAAGTGCACTTAATATATACTTATTATCAGAACAATGCCAGATGCTGTTCTTACCAAGGAACAGTCTTTGGGGTCTAGTTCTTACTATAGTTAAGAGGCAGATGAGAACAGGTGGAGCTAGTCAGGTAGGATCCAGCCAGCAGCAAGGCAGGGACAAAGGTGAGCACCCTTTTCCACTAGCTATCACAATTCTAAATGCGTTATCTAGAATAGCACACAATCAAACTCCTTTAACAAGTTCAGTACTGGAGACAGATGGTGACAAAAGCAAAAACAATCACTTTGCTTCTTCTAAAGAGCCTGCCCCTTGTGGGAAAAGAAGGAGTAATCCAACCACCACATTGCTCCCTAGCTCTTTACACACCCATTTTTTCATTTCAATTTTTAAAAAACCGTTTCATCATGCTTTCAAATTGTCTCTTTTGTTGCATGCTTTATTTTCCCAACTGAATTGTTACAGCGTCTTTTAATCATTGTATTTTATAGTTCAACAGCTACAGGCACTAATTTGCATCTTCAAAGAAGAGATTAACAACTTTGCTTATATGCAGATACCAGTTTATTAAGTTTGAACAAGAACTCTTTAAAAAGTATTTGGAAGGCTTTGCAATGAAAGCCAAGGAAGCACAAACTCCATTGAGATGGCTATGTTGCCAGGATATGACCACATCCCTTGTGCTCTGTGTGCATGTGTGTTTAGCAGGCTAGGGAGGTTATCAGGAAGTCCAGAGCCCACATGCTGTTTTTAAAGTTTTCCAAATAACATATGGAGCAGCCTAAATTCCAGCAAGTTCTTTGCTGCTGAAGGTTAGTTCAAAGAAACAGAACTGAAGAATTTACAATTGTACAAAAAAACAGGTAGAGGAGAGGAAGACAGTTGGCCAGTTCACAAAGCATAAACACCCTGCCATGAACTGTTCAAGTACATTTCAGTTGTAACGAAGTGCTACTTCACATTTCACGTAAAAAAAAGAAAGGCAGTAAAAACAAGATGAAGGAGACAGACAAAGACAGATTAGAGAGGTTGAATGCTGTGTCACACAGAACAGCTAGAAGTTGAACGCGTTGGAAGTGTCCTGAATCTGGAAATTGTACGCATCGGTGCTGGATTCCGGGACGACACTCTCATCTTCTCCTTCCTAAACAAGCAGAAGAAACTTTTAAGTATAATAATCAGTGTGCAGATACAGCAACCAATAAGATGGCTGGAGCCAGTTAGGAGCAAGGTCAGCGTGTCCATTAGCTTCAACCTGATTTAGCGCAAGCTGGCACATACAAACCTTTTTTTAAAAAAGGTACAAGATGGACTTTGTACATCTGGCACGACCATTCCTCCTCTTTGCCACCCAATAGGTTTTTTTTGCTTTTTATTTACAGTGCAACAATTTAACAACCAGCTAAAACCCTACAGTAGTAAAAGTAAAAACAGGTAAAGGACCCCAGTCTAGTCAAAGGCGATTATGGAGTTGCAGCGCTCATCTTGCTTTTCAGGCCGAGGGAGCCGGCGTTTGTCCACAGACAGCTTTCCAGGTCATGTGGTCAACATGACTAAACCGCTTCTGGCACAACAGAACATCATGACGGAAAACAGAGCGCATGGAAATGCCGTTTACCTTCCTGCCACAGTGATACCTATTTATCTACTTGCACTGGTGTGCTTTCGAACTGCTAGGTGCAGGAGCAGGGACAGAGCAACGGGAGCTCACCTGGGATTCGAACGGCCGACCTTCCAATCAGCAAGCTTAAGAGGCTCAATGGTTTAGACCACAGCGCCATCCGCTTACTGACAGCTATCAAAACACGCTTTAACCCCTGATCAGTACGATGGGATCTCTTATATGGTACAACTGCCGCTGTTTCACAACACCGCAACTGCCACTTGGCCAGCTCAGAACTTGCTCACCTCTGCTGAGAAATACTTTTCAATCAGGTTTGCCGCAGACTTGTACACCTGCTCGTTTTCATGGGACTGTAGAGCTTCAATCTTATCCAAGCCACCATACTCTTCAACCATGAGGCAAAGCTTCTCGGTCTCACCTATCTTCTCAGCTGCCTGTCGAAAGAATACGTAACATTTGGTAGCACCGTTATCGATCCATCTGCAAACCCCATCCTCGATTCAAAGCATTATAGTACAGATAACAGCAGTTATGGAAAATACTGTGTATGACTGTATGACCATAAGCAGAGGCGCTGGTGCAACTTTAACCATCATGGGCTTCCACGCTGTAAGCTAGAAGCAATTGCCCAATATTGCAGGATACTGTTGAGGCAGTTCCTTTGAGTAGGCAATTTATTTAGATTTCACGCAGGTGAAATAACTTGAGACCTGCAGCTTCTGTTGGCCAAAGTTCCTTCACACTCACACACAGAGTGCTTTTTTCTGGGGGGACACAGGGGTACACATACCCCTAAACATTTTTGTCCATTTACTGTATTTACTTTTCACAATTTGAACTATAAAATGGTGGTTTTTATTGTGTCAAAATGAGAGTATCCCTAAACATTTTTTAAGAAAAAAAAGCACTGTGTGTGTGTGTGTATATATATATATGAATATTCATTTAAACAACCTTAAAACATCAGTGACTTACCTTCTTCTCTTTCCATGGTTCATTTTGCATAACATAAATCACTGCATATTTTACATAAACTAAACCATTCAGTATTCCATTATTACTTCCATTAAAACTTACACTGTCGAATTTATCTTAATGCTGCCAACGTTTTGAAGTGTACACAATTCACCCCTCCCCATATTCAATAAATGTTTTCCAATCTTCTTTAAATGATGCTCCTTCACTTTTAACAGTGCTGAGCATTTGGAACTGGCCCCCAGGCTTCTTTGGGTCAACTTACCGCAAATATATTATTAATGGCATCCAGGATCACTAGGATGGTTTTGCTATCCTTAACCACCAGCAGGTTCAACAGTGGTTCCACCACACCAGCCTGAACAAGGTATATAATCTGGCCAATTGTTCCACCACTTGTGAAGTTGGTCACAGCCCACACCGCTTCTTTTTGAGATTTGAAGTCTCCCTGTTTTAATACACACAAGAGTATTATTACATAGAGCTAGCAATGATGGTCAGGAAGAAGTCAAAGGGAGGTTTGATCACAAGATACTTCACGTTGAAAAACTAAGGGAAAAATATCTAGGGAGGTGCTTAAGAAAGTCAACGAAACAGTTGTTGCAGCCCTGTTCAGCCCTTCAAAGTGCTTTCTAATAATTTTTTAAAAAACCACATTGATGGTTGTGAAGAGTTGCTTGGGCTTGTTCCAGTTCGTGAATGTTACTACAGTGGTGCCTCGCAAGACGAAAATAATCCGTTCCGCGAGTCTCTTCGTCTAGCGGTTTTTTCGTCTTGCCAAGCAACCCTATTAGCGGCTTAGCGCTATTAGCGGTTTAGCAGATTAGCGGCTATTAAAGGCTTAGGGGCTAAAAGGCTATTAGCGGCTTAGTGGCTTAGAAAAAGGGGGGGAGCGAAAAAAAAATCGGAACACTCGCAAGACGTTTTCGTCTTGTGAAGCAAGCCCATAGGGAAATTCGTCTTGCGAAGCAGCTCAAAAACGGAAAACCCTTTCGTCTAGCGGGTTTTCCGTCTTGCGAGGCATTCGTCTTGCAGGGCACCACTGTATAGTTGAATGTGTTACAGTTAAATGTTACTAAAGTTGAATGTGTTAAATGTGGCCAATGAATGCGCTTGAGGAACGCTTTCTTTAAAAAACGCAGTACTAAAGCAATGGTATTTTTTTATATACTTTACTGTGTCCCAAGAGGGCCTTCCTTTTTTTGTTTTAGCCTAAGCCGGACGTCAACCAACCTGGTGCCCATGAATAAAATGGTACTCTTGCAACCTTCACCTTGTGCCCATGAAGATAGAGCCCCCGCTCCCACAGAACTTATCATTTTTCTTTCTTGAAAAATACATAGGGCTAAAAGGAAGAAGTTGAGAGAGTGATGCTCTTTCCTGTTACTTCTTTTAAGCTCCGTGTGCTTCCCAAACCTCAGCCCAATTCTCTGGGATCTAACTGATCCAAACATACTGGAAACAATAATATTGGTCTTTGGGTTGCGTGCATGTAATGTGGAGGAGAGAAATAAGCAGAGGGCGTGGCATTCCTGTCGTATGCTTCAAAATTCACCAATGGGCTTCAAAAAGTTGGCAAACCCTACCCTTAAGCTGCTGGTTTCTGGCATGGCGAAGCGTCCTGTGGCATACCAGCTTATATTTCCAGGTACCGCCTCTGACAATTCTGGGAACTGTTTCTTATTTTTAAAAGCTTCAGATCTGTGGGCTTCCCCCGGCCAAAGTTAAGGAGATTTTGTGTCCTCCAAAACAGGGGGAAAGCTTATGAAAGTCATTCAGTTTTCTATTTTAACGTTAAAGGTAGTAGAGGTTGCATTTGACCGAAGCTGATGGTCGGCCATGGAAGAGTGTGACTTTTGGGGTGATGTCAAACTGTTGGAAGGTCACAGCGCCTCTTGTGTTAAATTTCAGCGAGCCCACACTGACTCAGAGAATATATACCTTCCACTCTATAAGCCTCAAGTTTTAAAAAGCAGTGTTTGTCTGTGGCAGAAATGGCACATGTGGCGGGGGGTTAGATTTAGGTTCCTTTTTTTACCTTTGTCAAGATGCCAACGAGATATTGGACAAGCCCGTGGTCCACAACCTTCTGGATCTGGTCCTGCCGGCCGGCAGTGATGTTAGACATGGTCCAGGCTGCTTCTTTCTGGATGTTGTTTTTGTGGTGAGTAAGCAGGCTGGGGAAGACAGCGAGTGCTCCCGAATCTATTACAATCTGTGTCTGTTCATCAGTCCCCGTGACAATGTTCCCTATGGCTCTTAATGAAGGCGTCTGGGTGGAAAAAAGATTTAAAGTCATTTGAGAAGCTTATTCATAAACCACACATATAAAGCCAGCTATATCATACTATTAAAGAGAGGAATCAAAGGGTGACGCTGCCTAATCCAGGGTTCACTGATAGAGGTCAGTCTCCAGCTGGCTAGGGACCCATTCACATGACAAGCATCCAATTGGCACCAGCATCAGATCAACACACGATGGAGACAACCTAAATGGTTGTGTGCAGTACATGGATCTAGCTTTTAGCAGACCCTTGGCTATTATATTAAGGGTCCTATTAATTAACAATAGTAATAGTAATAGTAATAGTAGTAATAGTAATAATAATAATAATAATAATAATAATAATAATAATAATAATAGGTATTACAGCTCTTTATTTCAGTGCCTAAAAACACAAACAACAAGTCGTACATTTCTGATGTGGTATCATGCAAAGCACTTAAGAAACGAGACAACACATTTTTTTTAAAAAGCGCCTTGCTCCTGCTACATTTATGCACTGCTTCTGATGAGGCTTCTGATGGACGCATTTTGAGGCAGCATTCTGTGAAAATGTCACCATGCAAAGGGAGGACCAGGAACTCTTCGAACTGGGCCCCAAATTGTTAAAAATGGGCATCAACCCAGAGCACATTCACCTGTATGGATGGCTGGGCAGCCTGGAATTTTAGTCATCCAATCACAAGGTTGGTGGTTTGAATCCCTGCGACGGGGTGAGCTCCCGTTGCTCGGACCTTGCCAACCTAGCAGTTCGAAAGCAAGCCAGTGCAAGTAGATAAATAGGTACCGCTCCGGCGGGAAGGTAAACAGTGTTTCCGTCCACTGCTCTGGTTTACCAAAAGCGGCTTAGTCATGCTGGCCACATGACCCGGAAGCTGTATGCCGGCTCCCTCGGCCAATAAAGCGAGATGAGCACCGCAACCCCACAGTTGGCCACGACTGGACCTAATGGTCAGGGATCCCTTTACCTTTACCTAAGTGGGCTTTGGACTGTAGCTGTACTACCTGAAAAGATTCCAGGTCACAGAATATTGGAGGACGCATTCCAAGGGAACAATGTGTTGTTTGTGCTGAAGATAGCTGCTTGTGATTAAAAGCAACGATCTAGTCAGATCAGCCCAATAAAGCAGGGTTTCTTAACCCTACCAAACCTTCATTAATATGTTCTTGTTGTATCCAGCTTACCATTATGGGAATTTCTCCACAGCCCAGGAGCTTCACCAGCTGCGGCACGAGCCCCGTTTTCACAACCACTTCGATCCTGTCATTCGAGCCATCCGTCAAGTAAGAAATAGCCCAGCACGTATCTGCCAAGACTTCATGGTCATGGTGGTGCAGCAAGCGAACCAAAGTGGGAAGGATCTGTTCAATAGCTTCTATGGGCGGCGCGGGGTTCTTGTTACGGCAGAGGTTTGACAGAGTCCAGGTTACGTTGCGCAGGTAGCCAAGCTGAAAGCAATCAGGAAGTTGATTTGTTAGCGCTGCTGTTGCTTTAACACAGAAGTGCCTGGCACCCAAATTGCTGCCACAACGCCCATACACTTACAGCGATAGAGGAGAGATCGGGAACAGCAAGCAGAGCCAAAAGCGGTTCGAGGGCGCCATATTTAATGACCAGGTCTCTGTAGGCAGAACCATCACCTGAAGGTAGATATTGAGATTGACTGTTAAGATACACACCGCCACGATATTTAAATTGTACACAGCCATGAATTTTTTCTTTTGAGCCCGCACTTTGTAAATAAAACATTGACAGAAGAAACCCACAGGGAAGCATTGGCATAGGACAACTTGGGCGCAGTTAAAGCATTAAACCCACAATGCAACAGATGCTGGACATTGGATGCCACCATATAGGAGTTTCTCAGCACAGAGTTTATCTTCAGGTTGCTGCAATTCAGCCTGCAGAATCCCTGCATTAATCACCCCCATGCTGAAGAGTGCCCAGATCAAAGACATACTAAACAAGCGTAGCCTGAGTTTATGGAGCATCATGGGTGACCAAAAGGACCGTGTTTTCTCCACCTGTCCCTTCAAGTGCTTTCCACACTCATCCTTCCCCACTACACCTCAATTCCTATCAATAAACACTGGATTTCTTGAGAGTCTTTAACAGAATTACCTATTCAACTACGCAAGAGTTTCCTTGGTTACTGACTGAACAGCTTTCAGATCTCAAAGTTAAGGCCGTTGGAGTAGAATTTTTTTATGGTCAAAATATCAGCTTTGACCATAAAGCGACGCGCTTTAATCAATGTCATAGGAAAATGATCACCTAATAATATTAATAAAATTAAATTCATATCCCACCCATCTTGCTGGGTTTCCCCAGCCACTCTGGGCAGCTTACAACATACAGTACAGTGGTACCTTGGTTCCTGAATGGCTTACTTATCGAACCAATCAGCTCCCGAACGCCGCAAACCCAGAAGTAAGTGTTCCGGTTTGTGAACGTTTTTTGGAAGCAAAATGTCCGATGCGGCTTCCGATTTGAGTGCAGGAAGCTCCTGCAGCGAATTGGAAGCCACGGCTTGGTTTTCAAACTGTTTTGGGAGTCAAACGGACTCCCGGAACTGATTAAGTTCGAGAACCAAGGCTCCACTGTATATGAAAACACAACAAAGCATCAAACGTTAAAAAGCAAAATATCCTATACTAGCAACAAATAGAAACCAATAAAACAATAGTAAATATTGTTTAACATTTAAATATTGTTTAAGAGTGCATGCCCGAGTAAGCAATGTGGGGGATTTTTAGATCTGACTAACAAATGACCTAATTTCTAGCTTTGATGACGTTGTGCCCTAATGGTACCATATCCAGTTTCAAGTGCACGATTTCAAGTGTATCATCCATTTCTACATTTTGCATACACGTTTAAAGTACACATAGACAAAGTAACCCACAGAATATATATATAGGTCAGTAGTATTGGCCTACCTGCAATATTTCCTAAAGCCCACACAGCTTGCTCACTGATGTGCATATGGGGGGAAGCCAGCAAGGAAATAAAGGCAGGTATTGCTCCACCATCTACGACAGCTTTTGTCTGCTCTGATGTGCCGGAGGCAATGTTGGTCAAGGCCCAAGCAGATTCAAACTGAATAGGGCTGCAATCCACTCTTCCCAAGAAGGTCACCAGCTTTGAGATCAAGCCAGCTCTGATTATCTGGTCTATAGGGGGCTGCTTTTCTCGGGATAGGAGCTTCCTGCAAGGAAGAAGAAAGCAAGTTGGTTTCGCTCATCAACATTTTACAGACAGTCCTCAAATCCATTATAAGCCGATAGTCAGCCCCGGATGTGTGCTATGCACAACCAGCACCCCACCTAGAAATGGTGCCCATTAGTCTAGTGCAGTTTCATGAAATAACTTGCCATGTTCTGTCAACTCCTGCACATGGGCTTAAAATACCCCAACTTCAATGACAAAATAGGCAGATTGTTTTGGCACCAGGTTTTTTTTTTTGGGGGGGGGGGGGATTCTTACATGAGAACTGACATTTTCAAGCAATAGGCGATGTGACTGAACGCACAGTTCCAGAACTGATCCCCTAGCTCCCAATGACTCACAATTCATGCTTTTGTAGACACCTTCTCATAATCACGTTGTACCATCATCCTAGTTCATAGCTATGTGAATGTATTAGCCTAGACCGGAGAAGACTTAATAGGCATCACAGTGACAGATGCTTGCCCAAAGCACCCCAGATGGGGATCTGCACCATAACATTTTAGCAGTTAAATTATCTTTATCACTAGCCACCTTCGGAACTACAAGACAAGGAGCTGAGGTCAGCCTCCGACGTGCATTCACATTCAGACTTGTGCCGTTTAGCTTTAGTTAGGTTCATCCTCCAACAAGGCACTCAACTATTTAATGTTTAGGAGAAGATGTGGCAAATAATAATAATTTTTATTTATTTATACCCCACCCATATGGCTGGGTTTTCCCAGCCACTCTGGGTGGCTAGATGATAAGATGTTTAGGTAAAACAAGAACATTATGTTATAGAAAGCTTGCCCACTCTCTTCAGTGCTGAGAACTGTAAAATGCCAGCAATTCACTGTAAATATTATTTTCAGAACCTCAAATTATAATCGAAGTCAGAGCTCTTATTGCAAGTCATTGGCTTGCCATAGTCAAGGTGCAAAGAACATGTTTACCTGGCAGCCTGTGTTGCCTGCAGCTGGCATTCCACATTATTGCTGTTGATGCCTTTAACTATTTCTTCAACAGACCAGTGGACAGTGGCCTGCAAAAGGAAATTCAAGTTATACACACCTATGCATTAAGTCTCTTTGCCAATTACCAATAACCCAGAGCAAAGTCATTGGCAACATACAAATTACATGTGAAAGCTGTTGTATGTATGCCTTCTGGATTTCTGATTTCTATTCTTTCCTGACAAAAAAAGAAAGTCAGAATTCCTTCCAACACTCCAGATGGTTTTCCAATATAGACAATGCTCAAATTAATTTTGTCCCTAAAAGAAAAGGAATATGTAAGCCACAAGTGCTGGTTACTCTCTATTCAAATACTAGAACCAATTATTTTATTTATGCTGCATAAATAGCAAAGAAATGTAGAGTTCGGAGTTTTAATCCTTGGAATCAGGGAAAGAATCCTGCCTGAAAATCTGAAAGAGTTGCTGCTGGTCAAGTCAGAAAATACAGAGGTAGGTGGACTCAGTAGAAAGAAGCTCCTGATGGGTAATATCCAGTGATGGCAGGTTGCTGCTGAAATGAAATTGCTTAGGGCGGGAGGAAGATAATCAGCAATCCCCACTTGCCTTGCAACTACCCAAATATCTTCTAGATCTGGCCCAGAGGTTCTCCCCAACCCACTGGAACAGATTTAAGGTGGACAATGCAGTGAAGAATCAGCTGAGGGATTCCCTTCCATTAGCAGGCTGTCTCCACTGGTACTACCTATGTTCTCAAGATATTTTTTGGGAAAAACAAGACATCCGTATAGTGAGAAAGGGAGCCAGAGGGGCCTCGACTCATTGCTTACTTGATTGTTCCGGTTGTTCTCCTGTAGAGGGGATGTGGCATCATCAGGAAAAGTGCTAACATTTCTTCTTTTAAGCATCTGATCATCTTTTTTGGCTTTCCTCAGCTCCACGTTGACTTCCACCCGCCGCCTCCTCATTTCCTGGTGAAAACGCAACCTTTTAAAAAACTGAACTGCATTTTTGGGCACACAAACAAAACAAAAAACTAACGACAGTCAGGTTTACTCACATTAGAATCCTTTCCCTTATTCTTGAACCTGTTGAGACGGGCAGCATTCTCATTGGTAGACATCTCGATCTCGATATAGGCAAGATTTCAAATCTGCAAAGAGATTTTTGAGTTTATTTGTTTATGGCATTGATATATTGCCTTTCCGGCAAGGAACCCAAGGCAGTTTATGGTTTATGTCATTTATCTGTTATTTCAAAATTGTAAAGCTGACCCTGTGGAGTTGTTAAGATATCGCCGCCTGTTCAAGAACATGAACTACTCTTCACCCAACTCAAATAAGACTAGTCTACTTAGAGGATAGAATCAAATATGTCCAGGAGCTAGTCCTACTGAGTTCAGTGGCTCTCAACTCCAAGACAGTGTCCTTCAGATTACAGCCTTGGGAGCCTGCAAAACACTTAATGCCAGAAATAGAATAAAGTTGGGTTGCCATATGTCCTCTTTTTCCAGGACACGCCCTCTTTTTTCATGGGTATTTAAAATGAGAGCTGTCCCTTTTTTTTGCTCTTCAAAATATGGCAACCCTAGAATAAGGTATATCCTGTTTTGTTAAGCTTCAGTTAACTCCCCCGTACAAGTTTGCTCCCCCTCTTTCATTCAGGCACCCTCAACATTTGAAATACAGTGGTACCTCAGGTTAAGTACTTATTTCGTTCCAGAGGTCTGTTCTTAACCTAAAACTGTTCTTAACTGTTCTTAGCTAATGGGGCCTCCTGCTGCTGCCACGCCGCCAAGCACGATTTCTGTTCTCATCCTGAAGCAATGTTCTTAACCCGAGGTATTATTTCTGAGTTAGCGGAGTCTGTAACCTGAAGCATATGTAACCCGAGGTACCACTAACTAGAAAATCTACAGCATTCCTGTGACGCTGCGTCAGTTATTACGGCTGCAATCTTAGGAACTGTTTACTGGGAGCAAGTTCCACTAAACTCAGTGGTGCTTACTTCCGAGTAAACAAGAATGGGTACTCACTCAGTTTCAAATTCTCCTTCCTTGGAGGAAAAAGGAACGAATGACAAAGTAACAGGTAAGAGTTATCCCTTGGGGCTTTAACAATAGAATGGACAGCTTTGCTACAGTTGGGACCTCAACACTCCAATTCAGGATTTGAAAGCCAAGCTTCCTTAAGTCCTTAAGGACCTCATATTTTCAGGATCACTTTCACATTTCCCTGAGCTGCAATCCTATTGGTTGTTACTTATTTTAATAGGAAAGTCCCGGACTGGTGCTACTTGCCCCTCCTTTTCTTATGCACACTGTTCAAAACTCCCATTGTTCTAGGCACATTTTACGACGGGGAATTTAATTAGCGAGTTTCTGAGCTCTGGGCACAGTACTGCACCTAAGATTTCAGATTAAAACTGCCGAAAGGAAGAAAATGAGGACCCTTTTTCTGCCTCCCCACTTCCAGCTACTCTCTGAAGACTAGTAGCTGTCTAGAATATTAGGGGGGGTGGGAAGGACTAGGCCATATGGAAAACGAACACAATATTTTAGCTGCAGTTCATTCATTTTCAGCTTTGTATTCTTGTTATTAAAAAAGTGTGCCTAGACATTATGTTGTTGCGCTCGGTTTAAGGTGCTCTTTAGCTCCTAGCTTTCATATCCATGCTGCAACCGTTTTAAGCGTGATTCAAGGGCAACATACAACGCGACGCTAGATGGCGATGGCTAGCCTTATGGAAAATTCAATGCGTTTTTTAAAAAGCGCTTTAAAAAAAGCGTTTTCAGATTATTTTTCCACGTGTGTAGATCCCACCTCAGTTTCTAACACTCCTTACACCCTTTCTTAAACCTCTCCTGCCCCAGCTCCCCTTTAAGCGAACACGTGTGAGAGAGAAAGAGAAAGTATCCTGCCCCTTTCTCCACCAGGAAAGGACGGACTCAGCTGCCTAAACGGCTCAGGCTCGAGTCACTTTCACTCGCCGAGCGTCTCTAATTATTATTATTATTATTATTATTATTATTATTATTATTATTATTTATACCCCTCCCCCCCAGCCAAGGCCAGGCTCAGGGCGGCTAACAAACAATAATAAAACAAGTTGAATGAATGCAACTTAAAAACAAGATTAAAATACGACATTAAAACGCAGCCTCATCAACAGGAGAAGGGAAAGGAAAACCTTCTCTTGAGCCGAGCCAGAGCGGCTTATGGGGGACCACCCACAAGGCATCCCTCCCTCCCACCCGCCACGTCGCCCTCAAGATTCCAGAGACGCGGCACAAAAGGAAAGAGGACCGCGGAGGGAGGAGGAAAGGGCAAAAACCCAGTTCGGATAAGCGAGCTAGTGAGCAGGAAAAGAAGCTGGGGAGGAGAAAAAGCAAAGAATCCACTCCCGTCCCCTGCCCCCTAGAAACCTTCCAGAGGCGTCTCCCTCTTCCCCAAATGCCCCTCTCTTGTACTATAAAAGGGGGCACAGCGCGGTCCCGCACACATTTTCCCCAATTTGGGTCCCTCCAGGGCACCGTCGGGGGTATCCCCCTACCCGAAAAGGGAGCCCCGGCTTCGTCCCGTCGCAGCAGCAGCAGCAAGCAGCACCCGACACGGCCTCTCGCTCCACGACTATTAATACTCCGCCCACCGCGGTGCGCGATTTGAACTTCCCTGCGCTTTCGCTCTCTCATTGGTGCGTTCGAGTCAAGTCGGAGCGCTCATTGGTCCGTTTGAAAATAAGGACGCGCTCCGAGCTCGCGCTCGCTCCTGAAAGGAGGAGGAGGAGGAGGAGGAGGGGAGGGGAGGGGAGGGGAGGGAAGGGAAGGGAAGGGAACGTCCCCGCCGGTGCCAAGACCTCGCGAGAGCTGTTAAGAAAACCGGCTCGCGGGACTACAAGCCCCAGCATCCAGCGCGGCTGCTTAGTGCTTTATTTGAATGAATCCGAGCCGGATTCGGATCGGGAATGGAGGGCGGGATTGAGGAATCGTTAGCCGCTCCCAAGGCAACTGGTGAAGACAAGACAAGAATAGAGGAAGGAGGCTGGCAGCATTAAGATAAATTCAGCCGAGCAGACAATATTTGATGGATGTCAAAGTGGAAAGTTGATGTGAATGGTGATAGTAAAATACGTAGGAAAGTTGTTGTTTAGTTGCCTCTTCGTGACCCCATGGACCAGAGCACGCCAGGCACTCCTGTCTTCCACTGCCTCCCGCAGTTTGGTAAAAGTCATGCTGGTAGCTTCGAGAACACTGTCCAACCATCTGGTCCTCTGTCGTCCCCTTCTCCTTGTGCCTTCAATCTTTCCCAACATCAGGGTCTTTTCCAGGGAGTCTTCTCTTCCAGTGAGCACTCAGGGCTGAGTCTCCTCCAGCACCATAATTCAAAAGCATCAATTCTTCAGGGATCAGCCTTCTTTATGGTCCAGCTCTCCCCTCCATACATCACTAATGTAGGAAAGTATGATGCGTCATATGAACCGTGGAAGGAGAAGACGGGAAGTCCTCGGGTGCTTTAAAGTTTGTAAAACGTTTTGATTTGAAATGGAGAAAAAGAAAAAATCATACTGTACACACACACTGCAACAGTTCTCGCAGTGGCCAAGCAGTTAAAAGGCCTGCAAAAAAAGTGCAGCAGGAACACTCTGTCCACCTGTGATTCCCAGAAACAGATGCATAGTGTCTCTGAAAGTGGAGGTAGACATAGAAGCTGCGGCTAGTAGTCATTGAAAGTCTTATCCTACATTAATTTGTCTAATCCTCTTTGAAAAGCCATCCAAGTTGGTGGCCCCTACTTTGCTTTGTTGGGAGCAAGTTTAACATAAATTAGCTTTACTGGATGTTAGAAGGGAGAGAAAACGTTTCTCGATCCACTTTCTCCACGCATGGCACGCCTAATTTTATAAATGTTGAAGAAGAAGAAGAGTTTGGATTTGAGATCCCGCCTTTCACTCACTTTAAGGAGTCTCAAAGCGGCTAACATTCTCCTTTCCCTTCCTCCCCCACAACAAACACTCTGTGAGCTGAGTGGGGCTGAGAGACTTCAAAGAAGTGTGACTGGCCCAAGGTCACCCAGCAGCTGCATGTGGAGGAGCGGAGACACGAACCCGGTTCCCCAGATTACGAGGCTACCGCTCTTAACCACTACACCACACTGGCTCTCACTGTTTTATTACATCATGCCTTGCTTGCTTTTTTTCTATACCGTACTGTACTAAAAAGTCCTAAATGCTGTGACCTTTCCGTGAGTATAGACAGGATTTATGTTGGGGGGGGGGGCAGGACACCCACCTGTCAACATCTTCTGTCTAGCAGATTCAGAATGAAATGTATCCACAACAGTCGTTTTAAATTACTTTATTTTGACCCCAAGCGTTCAGAAAATCTTTCTACAATCTCTACTTTGAGTTAAGTATATATATATATATATATATATATATATATATATATATATGTATATATAAACACATTTTAAACAAACGCAATAACCATTAAACAGCAGTACAAGGAATGATGTTTCTTTTATCCATTGTCTCTAGGCATTATACGCTTACCCATTCAGCATTCAAACATATCACTTAGTGTAACCTCTACACTGAGGATAAAGAAAGTTTTTTTATATATGCTTGATTTATGGAGGTGGGGGCAGCTGCCCCCTTCTATCCCTATTCTGGCTACCCCATTAACCTTTCCTCATAGGGGAAGCTTACAATCCCCTTTCACCAAAGTGTCATCACTTTTGGACTGTTGCAAGGTTGCCAAATTTCAGAAAGTAGAAGTGAAAATCCACAGTTGTTGAGCTTTTTTCTCCCTGTTCCTTTTTTTTGTAGTTTTGGCCAAAGGTGTTGGGTTGTTTTTTTGTGGTTTTTTTTTTTTTTTTTTTTTTTTGCAAAATCGCAAAACAAATTTGGCTATTTTGGCAAAAAGTTACAGGGAACCAGGCAGAGGGCCTTCTTGGCAGTGGCGCCCTCCCCATGGAATGCCCTTCCATCAGACAACAGGCAGATAAAGAATTACACAACTTTCAGGAAACATATGAAAGCAGCCCTGTTCAGGGAAGTTTCTAATGTCTGATATTTTATTATTTTTTATATTTTGCTGGAAGGCACGCAGAGTAGCTGGGGAAACTCAGCCTGATGGGCAGGGTAGCAACAAAAATAAAACAATAACCAACGACTCTGCCGGCAAGAGCTACCATACACCCGGATTTCACCGGACAATAGGGCATCACTCGCGTGGACACCGCTCGGTGCAGCTGTATGTCCGGGGAATCCCGGACGTGTGGCGATCTGTCTGCAGACTTGGATAGTGCAAAGCCAGGTTACACACGTCGCTTGTGAAAATCATCCCAAAATATCTAGTCCCGAGGACCGCGGGGTCAAGCGGAAGACCTTCCACGTGTCGACAGGTCCCTCAAGTGAATCAAAGCCGTCCCCACGGTAGCCTGACATGCGCAGTAGAGCCTGCGGATCCGGGGGTGGAGTTAAAGCCAGTCCGAAGCGCGAAGCGAGCAGTACGCAGGGTGGGCGTGGCTTATTGTCTCAGGGGCGGAAGACGAAGTCAGGAGAGGGAGGATGGACGCGGAGTGGGCGGAGCCACGCGTGTCCGGGCGGGGCCCTTAGAATGCGGCGCTCAGCCATTCTTGCCAGGTGACCCAGTGGCCTAATGGATAAGGCATCAGCCTCCGGAGCTGGGGATTGTGGGTTCGAGTCCCATCTGGGTCGTTCCTCGTTTTTGCGGCAAGGCTTTCAAAATTCACCAAGCGCTTCCAAGCAGCTCGGCGATGGCTTTCTGAGCCGCTGTAGCTGCACGCTTTTGCAAGCAGTCGCGCCGTTCCCTGCTGGACGCGGGCGCAGAGGTCTGTGGACCCAGGCTGCGGAACGTACAGCAAGGGCTTGAAAGCTCTCATTTGCACGAAAACGAGGGAGAAGTCTGATCAGGCCGGGTGGTGATCGCGCGCATCCTAAACACAACGCGATCTTGCGCCCGGAGAATGTGGGGTTTGAGGCTGCAGCTGCAGACGCCCCATTAAATAAAGTGCATAGTATTGTGAATGGCAATCTAGAAAGCTATTGTGCAATCAAATATTAGTGTTTTTTGTTTGCCGACTTCTCTTGGGACCATGGATATGCAGAGCTGCTTCCTTTAACAAGACCTAGAACCAGAGCTGCCAACTTGAATAAAATGTTGTTGTTTTTTTGGGAGGGGGTAAAGCCCCGCCCCACCTAAGTGATCACATGACACGCACACTATTTGAATGGCAGTGTCCATCAACTTTTTTGGGGGGGGCAGCCCCCTCTAATATTTTATTGGGGGGAGGGACAAAAGGACCCCAGCCCCTAGGAGGTCATAGCTTCCAACATTTCTCCAATGAAAGTAAGGACGACCCATTCTAGAATACTATTTATATTATGGACTCTCCTTCCTTGGAGGTCTTTAAACTAAGGTTGGATGGTTATCTGTCATGGATGCTCTAGCTGAGATCCCTGCATTGCAGGGGGTTAGACTAGATGACCCTCGGGCCCCTTCCAACTCTTAAGATTCCATGATATCAGCAGCCTTCAAGCTGCCATCCCATTCAGCAAGCAAACTTGCTTTATTGTCACATCTTCACATACTGCTGCTGGATGATCACCTTCCATTTGCCAGTTCACCTACTCCAAAGGGGAAAAAAGGGGGGGGGGACCAGACACTGCTGAATATCACAGCTGTTGCCAGCTGTGTTCTGCTGGGCAGTAGAAAAGGGTTTTCTCCTTGGCCTGCCCTTGTATCCACTCAGCTACCAAGTGCTTTTGCGACATCACGAGCAGTCTGCAGCCAATGGCGACAGCTGGGGAGGCATCATCCTAAACCAGTGTTTCCCAAATTTGGGTCTCTAGCTGTTTTTGGACTACAACTCCCATCATCCCTAAACAAGCAAGACCAGTGGTCCGAGATGATGGGAGTTGTAGTCCAAAAACAGGTGGACCCACATTTTGGAGACACTGCTTTAAAGGAACTGGTCTAATCCATTCAAACCTACCACAATTGTGGGTATACCTCTAGTGATTTCAAGTGTTATATGCACACAGGACACACAGAGAGTCACACACACAATTTATATATATATAGAGAGAGAAAGAGAGCGCAGAAACATCATAAAACTACATTTTTTTGGAGGGATCCTTCCAGGGGCCGTAGGCCAGTGTTGGGCAGGGTCAGAGGCCCAGGGAAATGGAGCTACAACTCTTTATCTTGGTACTGTGGGCTCCATTCTGGCTGTACAAAAGGCCAGAGGTTTCCATGGCCCCAACACTTCTCAAGTCAATTTCATCATGTCCCATAAGTAAGTAGTCCTCTGCCTATCTTAGGACCGCTCAACACAGTAACAAGATGCAGCACACACACAAACCCCATTTGAATGGCAATGCCTATTGACTTGGGGGCTGGATTTTATTGGGGGGTCCTGAAGAGACCTCGGCCCTTAGGAGTTGCCTCCTATGGGTGTGGGGAATCTTTGACTCTCCAGATGGTGCTGAACAACCACTCTCCTCAGCACCAGCAAGCATGGTCAATGGCCAGGGATGATGGGAGTTATAGTTCAGCAATGTCTCTGCACCTGGTCTGTTTGGGGAGAGTTCCTGTGGCGTTCCCTTGCTCCTTTCTGCATGGTGCCAGTATTTCATTCTCCTCCTTCTTTCGACTAAACCTCAGTTCAATTAATTTGCTTTTTGTTTTCCCTCTGTTTGCCAAGATAGCTCTTATATCTCCATTTTCTCTCGTCTTCCTCTTTATTCTGTTATTGGCAGCTGGAGGTACATCCCACAGCCCCAATGTTCCTCTTGCCATTCTTCCCATCCTCCAAAATCATGTTTCTACTCCTATATAGCTCCATTCTTCTCTGGCAGGCTGTTAAACTGTCACTGGTCTGTTAATAAACCCTTTCATCTCCATAAATGATCTCCCATAGCACTCAGAGGAAGTGGGATAACACTTTCCTTTTTTTTTTTTTTGTATACGCCCCGTGATTCTAGTCCAAAGTGGTAATGGTTCTTTTTCAATATCTTATTTTTCTTCCTCTCCCGGTGAATCACATTTGATCTCTTATCTCCTTTCAATATTTCTTCAGCAGCAGCCATTAATCACCCCCTGTCTGTATTTCGAATTTTCTTTCCAAGTTTGAATATTGGCTCTGATTGTCTTCCTTCTTCTTTGCCAATCATTAATTATTATGGTTAATTGTAATATTCATTCCAGTTTGGCTTCTGTTTCAATTTTTTGAATGCTTTGGCAGTTTTCTTGATTCTTTAAGTCCCTTTTTTTCCTGTCCACCCCTCCCTGAATTATTTCAGGCCCTTGCTGCCATCGGAGGACCAGGGTTAGTTGGAGGAAGATGCCCCTTGACAGGATTGCAGAGCCAGGCTGCTCCCAGGAACTGTGCCCTAAAGGTGGCCAAGAGACTGATATTGATTAATTGGAAAAATAAAAGATACGATACCCGTTGATTGACTGTTTGGCATTACTCGCAACCTCTGAATGGACTGCTACAGGGCACACACTTAGATAAATATGATAATATCCGGAAGGATTTTATACAAATACACTAGGCCATTAACCTTCACATAAGTATCAAGATAACAAAACTGTACCAAGAAGAACGTGTGGGAATGTTGCATAGTGCATTTTTGCGATTTTTTAAAAATATGTGTCTTTGTTGTTCTTTCCCCCTCCCCTTTACTTTTCTTTTTCTCTGTATTTCTTTTAATGGAAATCACTTCAATAAAATATAAGTAAATAAAACAAACGATGATGATAATAATAAAAAAGCTGGGTCTTGCTCCAGGGAGTGACTGATTCCCGTTTCCCCTAAGGATGCCTCTCATTAGCATGAACAGGGGGAAGGGCCAAAAGAGAGAGAAAGGAAGAGAGAGAGAGAGACACTCTGGCTCCCTTGGAGTTTGGAAAAAGATTTCCTTCACAATGACATCCCCAGGTCTTTGGCTCCTGGGCTTCGCGTTGGGCTTCCCCTTCAGCTCTGGGGCAGGTAAGGTGTTGCCAGCAGCCGAAGAGGCCCCGCGGGGACAGACACGCACTCACGCGCTTCCCTGCCTGCTGCCCAACTTTCGCCTGCACCAGCTGCAGCCCTTCCCACAGACGCGGAGGGAATTCGCCTCACAGAAAAGTCGTGCAGCTTTTCTGAGCAAAGTTGTGGAGATTATTATTATTATTATTATTATTATTATTATTATTATTATTATTAGCCAAAGTTGATGAGCTATTCTTACTATTATGATCCACAGTTATTTAGCTTTATTATTATTATTATTATTATTATTGGCCAAGGTTGATGAGCTATTATTATTACTAATATTATTATCCACAGTTATTGAGCTTTATTATTATTATTACTGGCCAAAGTTGATGAGCTATTATTATTATTATGATCCACAGTTATTTATCTTTATTATTATTATTATTATTATTATTATTAATGGCCAAAGTTGTTGAGCTTTTATTATTCTTATTTCCCCCCAAAATTATTGAGCTTTATTATTGCAGTATTATTATCACCAATGCTTTTTTCTATTAAAAAAAATGTTTAGGGGTACTCTCATTTTGACTCAAGAAAATACCATTTTGTAGTTCAAATCGGGGGAAATAAATACAGTAAATGGACAAAAGTACAAAGATTCACAAAATATTTAGGGGTATGCGTACCCCTGCGTCCCCTCAGAAAAAAGGACTGATTATTATTGCCCAAAGTTGTGTTATTAAATTTATTATTATTGCTCATAGTTGTTGAGCTAATAATAATAATAATAATATTCTTGCCCAAGGTTGTTGAGATTTATTATTGTTATTCTTATTGGGCAAAGTTGTTGAGCTGTTATTATTATTATTAGCCCAAAGTTGTTGAGCTTTTATTATTCTTATTATTGCCCAAAGTTGTTGAGTTTTATTATTACAGTGGTACCTCGGGTTACATACACTTCAAGTTACATACGCTTCAGGTTACAGACTCTGCTAACCCAGAAATATTACCTCAGGTTAAGAACTTTGCTTCAGGATGAGAACAGAAATTCTGCTCCGGCGGCGGCATGGCGGCGGCAGGAGGCCCCATTAGCTAAAGTGGTGCTTCAGGTTAAGAACAGTTTCAGGTTAAGTACGGATCTCCAGAACAAATTAAGTACGTAACCAGAGGTACCACTGTATTATTATTATTGTTGTTGTTGTTATTATTATTATTATTATTATTATTATTAGCCAAAGTTGTTGAGAATGACGTTTTTGAGATATGTTCATGGAAAATCAGCAAAAATGCCAACAGAGGTTGCTGTATGTCCAGATTTTCACGGACATACCCCCGATTTCCAGCCAGACACTACTGCCGACTGCAGTATTCCGGCTGCTTCCAGAAGATTCCGGACTTGTGGCAACCCTCAAACCCCCCCCCGAGCCTTGGGAAGGAACCTTTGCGCCTGAGGGAGAAAAACCTGTGCGCCAGCATCTGGCCTGTTTGGGATGTTAATTGTGTGTGTGTGTGTATTTGTGTGTGTGTGTGTATGTGTGTTTTTCTGGACTAGCGGCATAGAGACATCTCAATTATGGCAATTGGTGAGGTGGTGAGGCAACACTGTAGGGTTGCCATATTTCAAAGAAGTAGAAACCCAGACACAAAGAGTTGTTGACCTTTTTTTGGACACACATACTTCTCGGTTCTGTTTGCGAAAACCCAGACAATTTGCCAATTTAAAATGAAAATCCTTGGGACCCCAGACATCTTCAGGGGGAAAACAGACATATGGCAACCTAGCGCAACAGTGGCCTACGGGATAAGCCTTCGAGGGACTATGACCATTTGCTCCTCAGGCTGGTGAGATAGTGCAGCGAATCCTTAAGCCTCCAGAGATAGGAGAGGAAGGGGGAAAAGAAGAAGAGATAGATAAGAGAGAGAGAGAGAGAAAATTTGCAAAGGAGCTGCTTGACGCCTTCCCTAGCAACACAGCCTTCAACCCAGTGAGACCACTGGTCCATCTAGCCCAGTGTTATCTGCACTGACTGAATAGCTCAGTTGGTTAATAATAAATCATCATAATCATCATCATTATCATCCTATTATTTGTACCCCCACCCATCTGACTGGGTTGTCCCAGTCGCTCTGGGCAGCTTCCAACACACATAAAAACATAATATAGAACGTGGTGCTGATGATGCCAAGGTTGCAGGTTCTATCCCTGTATGGGGCAGCTGCATATTTTTGCTTTTTAAGGGGGTTAGACTAGATGACTGTCAGGGTCCCTTCCAACTCTATGATTCCTGCGTTTTGGGTGAAGGACATTCCCAGCCTTCCTGGAGATGCCAGGGTTTAAATCTAGCGCCTTCTGTGTGCAAAGCACACTCTGGCAATGAGAGAGGGCCCTTTCCCAGGCTGGTTAATTTAAGCTTTTCAGCCTCCCACCATTTGGAATTCTACATCCTGCATTTCCACTGATAAGCAGTGTGACAAAAACAACCCATTAAGGTTTTCGCTTTGAGTGAAAGAGGAGTCAAACAAATCTGAAACCTGCTTCATCCCGGTTAAATTTTTGCCTCCCTTGTGCTTGGCTAAACTTGCGGTCTTATGGATTCTTACTGGGGAGTGAGCCTCATTGAACTCTATACAGTGGTACCTCGGGTTACATACGCTTCAGGTTACATACGCTTCAGGTTACAGACTCCACTAACCCAGAAATAGTACCTCGGGTTAAGAACTTTGCTTCAGGATGAGAACAGAAATTGTGCTCCAGCGGCGTGGCAGCAGCAGGAGGCCCCATTAGCTAAAGTGGTGCTTCAGGTTAAGAACAGTTTCAGATTAAGAACGGACCTCCAGAACGAATTAAGTACTTAACCCGAGGTACCACTGTATAAGCAATGCAGGGAGCAAACAATGCAAAGCAGACGGCTGTGCTCCAAGTCACCCATGTGTATTTTATTTAAAATTAATGTATTAAAATTATTCTCACGCACAGATCCCTCCTCCTAATATACATAGCTTAGTGACTATTTTAATATTCTGCAGTTAAAAATGCTTTTATATAAAATAAAATGTGTGGTTCTAGAATGAGGACGACGACGATACATCGTACATCCTGGGATGAGACTGCGGTGAAATCTAAACACATTTTTTTTAAAAAAAAGCCATGAAAATGCTTTTAAAAAAGCTGTTTTGAAAAATACATTGAATTTTGCATAGCTCACCGTCGCCATCTCGTGTCACATTTGTATATTGTGCTTTGCAGCCCATTTAAAACGCTTTATTTGCAGCTGCATAGCTGAGTCCTGTGCAACCCTGAACTTTACTTTGTGCATATGAACACATAACTCCTCTACGGTAAATGGGGAACCCGAGAATATACGGACAGGAAAATTTTAATCTAAGCGCCATCTGATAAAAGTGAAACCCATTACATGACAACCTACCCCTTGGAATCACATGTGATGGACTAAAAAACAGAAATCGTGGGTCTATTTAATCAAAGGAGTGCAGGGTGGGGAGAAATGGGCATGGTTAGATGGAAAAGCCACCATTTGGCCTGCAAGGGATTTTCCTCTCCCTTCATGGCAATGTTCTGCCTTCGCTGGCGGTATCAGGGCAATCTTTACTCTCACCAGCTGTGGTCATGGGAAAGAGCATGTCAACTGGCAAGAGACTTCAGAACTGGAGTTAAATCAGCAGACAGAATCAACAGTGGGAGTTGCGAATATTTGTTTGAGTATCTTATGTGTAATATATATATTCTCTATATTGACAATCTAAATGTGGGAAAGAAGGGTTGGAATAATGCACCCACCCACAAACCCACAAACAATCCTGCCGGGGTGAGGGGTGGGAAAGCTCATTCTTCATGGAAGCGGCATAAAACCAGGTCTGGGACGTTGCCCGTTTTCTATCGCCAGCCTGTGGCAGTAACAAAATACAACTGAGAGCTCACCGTCGTTAGTTTTTTTTAGTTTCCATTAGTAAAAAGGTCAAACCTCCCTAATAAACTTTCCTCCTATTCAGCTGCTAAGAAATAGGCCACCTGCTATTATAATTGAGCATTTTTTTAAAAAAAACACAGTTGCTTCTCTACGTGGGAAGGTTGAGTTAAATTACTTGTATGAAATATTTTGAATTCAAGGTTGTCAGAGAGTTAACTTGACTGTGGATAAACCAGTTTCAAAGCTTAAACTGTGTTGTTATTTGCAAGCTGAAAGGAGAATACATAAAAGTTGGTTTTGGAGACTGAGAATCCAAAAACTGAAGGTGAGGTGTTAAGCGTTCCATCTCGGAAATCGATCCAAGCAATGAATGGGGCTTCTGAATAAACACAGTTAGGATCAGATTGTAATTTGTAACAAACGGCAGATGGGACATTATAGTTCAGTTTTTAGGGTTCTCAGACAACTGCCTTTGCATCTTGGGGATCTAAATCTTAGGCAGAAGAATTATTCATCAATATGCAGAACTGGTGACAGGGCTTAAGCAGAGCAGACGACATTGTCAACAGAGCTTCCTGTGGATGGGAAAATCAAATAGCCATGTTTGTCAGGGACTTTTAAACAATCGGACCAGGATGCAATGTGAACCCTGCTCCCCGGATGCTCCCTGGACATTCAGCATTCTTTTTTTAGAGAGGAGTTTGTTTATAAATCGTGCTTTTAATTTGTAACGAAAACAGGGGGGGGGGAATAATTCTAGGTTTCCATGCTTCCGCTTGTCCACAGCTGGGTTTTCTTTTTTTAAAGCACACAACGCAATACATTGTTCTGCAGCGCTGAGGCCTGAACTGGAAAGATGCTCGGCTAGCCTAACAGTTTCACCACAGTAGCAATTTAAAGTTATATGGAGGCTCTAAACAGGCTCCCCCAGTCTTGTGCTCCACTGCTGTCCAACTCCAGGGCCCTTGAGCATTGGTACTGCTGCTTGCGGATGATGGGAGTTGTTGATCTGGAGACCCCAGATTAGAGAAGATTGCTCTAGGGTGGGAGAAAATAGACAAATGCCATTGAGTTTCTTCAGTGGCATTCATGGATAGGGTAGTGTTTTAGGAACTAGAAGCTGGCACAAAATCAAATGTGGCTGCTGAGACCTGAGGACAGCTGCCCTGATATAGCAGCTGCCACTCAGTCCTGTTCTTCCAATGAGGTCCCTGACCAAAATACGCCATACAAGGAGAAAGAGGAGGAGGAAAAGGCCGGCTAAGAAGTGGCTGGTCTCCTTATGATTTGATTGTATGATTTGCATTTATTATTGTTGTTATTATTTATTGAATTTATATACCGCCCTATACCCAGAGGTTTACCAGATCCTTCAGAGGTAGCAGGACCATTTCAGCGGTGTACAGTGGTACCTCTGGTTACGTACTTAATTCGTTCCGGAGGTCCGTTCTTAACCTGAAACTGTTCTTAACCTGAAGCTCCACTTTAGCTAATGGGGCCTCCCGCTGCTGCCGCACTGCAATTTCTGTTCTCATCCTGAAGCAAAGTTCTTAACCCGAGGTACTATTTCTGGGTTAGCGGAGTCTGTAACCTGAAGCGTCTGTAACCCGAGGTACCACTGTACAAACGTACTGCATGTAAAATGCTTAAAGGCAAATGCAAAGGAGCAGGGTAATCCCACAAACATCCATGAATCCCCCTTAACATCCCATTGGTCACCAACTTTGACTTCCACTAGGAAACTTAAATAAACACAGTTGTGCTCTTCTCCCATAGTACGTTAAGGCCTTGCCATAGAAGGGAAGAGTGATTGCTGCACCCATGGAACTTGGATCGTTGCTTGAGTTGCATTTTAACCCCTCCCTCCCTCTCTCTCTTTCAAATGCAGGGCCCCTGCCATATGCTGGAAAGTCTATCCAGCCGTTCAGCAAAGACATGTATGGGTCCATTGGCTCCACACCAAGCCAGAGTAAGTCTCCACTAGGAGGCGGCAGCACTGAGGACCAGACACTGCCTCCAGAAGACCTGGGGAAAGGGAAAGCCGAACAGACGCACCTGCTGTCTCGGGACAAGAAGAAAAAGGTCAAATATTCAGTAGAGAACCACACAGGTTTAAGGAAGGAGCCCATTCAGGATGCCAAGGGCTTCCCTTCCGAGAGCCGCCAGGAGAGCATTCTCCCCGCCATTAACTTCAGTCAAACAAACCGAATGCACACGGATAGGCTGCAACTGAAAGCAGCCAACAGCATCTCTGCCTACTTCCGGCCCCCTGCCTATTCCCATCGCCAGGGTAGATTGCTGGCAGAAGCTCACCCTTTCAAGAACGCAGGGTCAAGCCCCGGGCAACGTTCTGGAAGTTTGGATCACCTCCATCGGCCTGGCAAGATCAATCCCTATGACAAGCCCAGCCGTTCGCTCGGAAATGGCACCGATCCCTCCTGGCTCACAAACCGACAGGCATCAAGCTTGCCGTATCACCACAGTGTCTCAAAGAACGGTAAGGAAGCAGGGCTTTGCTGCTCACCTTAAGTCCATTTACAGCTTTAGGCGGCAATCCTAAACCCGCCCGCACTAGCTTGGGAGTGCCACTGATTTTACTGGCGCCTACTTCCAAATAAGGGACGTGGGTGGCACTGTGGGTTAAACCACAGAGCCTAGGACTTGCCGATCAGAAGGTCGGTAGTTCAAATCCCCATGACGGGGTGAGCTTCCGTTGCTCGGTCCCTGCTCCTGCCAACCTAGCACTTAGAAAGCACATCAAAGTGCAAGTAGATCAATAGGTACTGCTCTGGCGGGAAGGTAAACGGCTTTTCTGTGTGCTGCCCTGGTTCGCCAGAAGCGGCTTAGTCATGCTGGCCACATGACCCGGAAGCTGTACGCCGGCTCCCTTGGCCAATAAAGCGAGATGAGCGCCGCAACCCCAGAGTCGGCCACGACTGGACCTAATGGTCAGGGATCCCTTTACCTTTTTTACTTCCAAATAAGCATATGTATGATCAGGTTTTTAAGCTCAGAAGGTTGTGAGCCTTAATCAGACCTCCCATGTAAAACAGCTCATTCATTTTCAGTTTATTCTATTGGATAATAGCGGCTTCGTTTTCCCTAGCATTTAAATACCATGCACAATATATCCCACTGCAAGTAGTACGTATCATGGTAGCATCCGCCACTCCCAGTAGCAAATGCTGTAGTAAACGCTGATCAAATTAATGCTTTAAAATAGCCAGAGTAGTAAGTAAACAAGCTGCTCGCTTCCTGCTTTTCATTTCAAAATAGCTGCATGAACTCAGTACAGATCCGATTGTTCCCCACATACTTATGCATTTGTCAGCTTAAGGCCCATTTATTTTTGCAGGCCTTCGGAGCATAGCAGGAGGTGTCTATTTGTCTAGGACTCAGCTATCCAGCTGCAAGTAAAACATTTTAAGTGTGCCTTAAGTGCAATATACAATGTGACACTAGATGGCAATTTCTGTGCACTCTGGTTTCTGTCATGGTGTCCCATTGTGCTAGAAGCAGTTTAGTCATGCTGGCCACATGACCTGGAAAGCTGTCTGGACAAATGCCTTCTCCCTCGGCCTGAAGAGCGAGATGAGTGCCACAACCCCAGAGTCGCCTTTGAGTGGACTTAAGCATCCAGGGGTCCTTTACCTTTTACCTTTTATACGATTGCACAGGTAAACCATCAGGAAAACAAAACAGAGAATCTATATATGCAGCTGTGCTTGTTTGCTGTTAGCTTTCTGCCAGACAATGCAAGGCTTGAACACAGCCAACTAAGCTAATGGCTTCGAAAGGTCTGAGAAAGAATGAAATTGGCAAGGCTGACAATGGAGCAAATGAATGAAAAAACAACAACTAGTTGTTAAATACATGATGACACGGGATTTACTTCTTGACAAAGGTGTCTTGGCAGGCAACAAGCTTTACAATTACAACAGACAATTGAAAATTCATCTTGTTTTCTAAAACATATATTACCAGGAGAAATGAACTCTGGCTTGAATCCTGATGTTTTTTCTGTTAATGGAACAGAGCTCGTGGTACATAATACATTTCTACCCTCTACAGCCCCCTGCACTGTTTGTATATCTGGTCCCAGGGACCGGGCAACTATTGAGATTGGAGCAAGATGTTCCACAAAGTTCTGTAGGTGGTGGAAATCACTTCCCTCCTGTGCGAATCGAGGAACAACTTACATTTATGTGAAATTCAATGGATAATTAAGAAGTCGAAAACAAACTTCATTGGGGAAGGGAGGGAAACCAACCAGAATCAGGCTGCAATTGTTTAGTTCATATGCAAATTAAACATATGGATTTGGCAATTAATATGGGCTCAAGGTTTAGGAACAAAGTCTATGCTTGGTTCCAGCCTTTTGATAAGTGTTCTGTTAGGCATTTGAAAGTATTGTAAGGGTACAGTATTATATATATATATATATTTTCCAAATTTTTTATTAGTTTTCACAGTATTATAAACAAACAAACAAACAAACACAAAACAAACAAACATAAATCATAGCCTTATTGAAAATTACAGTTATTAACTTTCTTAAGTGACTTCCTCGCTTCCCCTTGGTTGAATTTCATTGCATGTCCTTTTAACATTTTCCAAATCCCAATTTTTATGAAATTTAACTTAAACATTAACATCCTTAGATGGAATTAAACATATTAATTCATCACTTAACATAAATAAAATCCTAAGCCCATTAAGTATCTGCAAGCTGTTTTCAGTTAGTTTAACTTAGCAAATTTAACTAAATAATCATTAAATTTATTCCACTCTTCCTGATACTCCTCCTCCTGGTCACGGACTCTTCCTGTTAGGTCGGCTAGCTCCGAAAAATCCATCATCTTCATCTGCCATTCTTCTATTGTTGGTAATTCTTGGGTTTTCCACTTTTTAGCTAACAAAATACGAGCAGCAGTTGTGGCATACAAAAATAATTTAACATCTTTCTTGGGCAATTCCAAACCTGTTATTCCAAGAAGAAAGGCCTCTGGTTTCTTTATAAATGTATATTTCAACATTTTTTTCAATTCATTATAAATCTTTTCCTGGAAGTCTTTCACCTTGGGACAGGTCCACCACATATAATAAAAGGTTCCTTCCTTTTCTTTACATTTCCAACATATATTGTCACAATTATGATATATCTTTGCTAATTTTACAGGAGTCAAATACCATCTATACATTATTTTCATTATATTTTCCTTTAACAAAGTACATGCGGTGAACTTGACCCCTTTCTTCCACAATCTTTCCCAATCCTCAAACATTATATTATATCCTACATCTCTTGCCCAATCTATCATCACAGATTTAACTTGTTCATCTTTTGTATGCCACTCCAACAATAACTTGTACATTTTAGATAAATTTTTACCTTTAGTATCCAACAACTCCATCTCCAACTTAAATTTTTCAAAAGCAAAACCATTTTTCTTATCCAATTTATACAATTCATTCAGTGATAAAGGGTACAGTATTATAAGCACTGAATAGCCACGGCCCCTGCTCTGGAAAAGCTGAAGCTGAACTACTGCAGTGATTTCTTAATATGTTTTTTAAGCCAGAAAAGCAGCTGAAAATCTTAGTACAGGTACTGGGTTAGCGGAGTCTGTAACCTGAAGTGTTTGTAACCTAAAGCGTTTGTAACCCAAGGTACCATTGTATCACTTTGAAAATGCTCACATACCCCTTAATTTTCTGTGTGTAGTTTGTTTGTAGTCTGTGAAATGACTCAACTGTAGCTATTTAAACACATTCAAAGTTCTGAAGGGATTGTGGAATCATAGAATTGTAGAGCTGTAAGGGACCCCAGATATCATCTAGTCCAACGGATTCTCTTCCTCAGCTTCCCAGCCCTCCCTCCATCCCTACAGAATTTCTTACTCACACCCACAGGGGATCTTATCTTTTGCTCCACTGGGGAAAGCCACTGCAGCCTCTCCAGATTCTCCAACTCCCCTCTCCCTGTAAATGAGCCCTCTTTGGCTTCATGGGGAAAGGGGAAGGACGAAGCTCGCAGCTGCCACTCACTTTTTCATCTTTCTCTCCGGGTAAAGACCAGACATGCTGGGAGCCTCAATTATGCTCCTCTGCTGGCTTCAGCCTGGGTAGAAACCCTGGCTAGAAACCTTTAAAGTTCGCTTTTCAACTCAAGTTTCTCTGCTGTGTGAAATCTGTTGCGTTTGGGTCTTCTGAATGCATCTGTACACAAGAGAGATTTTTTTTTGTTCCAATTTTTTTTTTTGAGAGAGAAAAAAATCCAATTAGTGCATCAGGTCAGCATTCTGATATCACAACAGGAGGTACTGGAAGCTTGGTGGCTGCTAGAACACCCTAGGAAAACGAGTGTCTTTAGAGCCATTAACAAACTGGTCTGTTCCACTGCTTAGTTGCTCGGGTAAGACAGGCTTCCCTTCCTTCCTGCTACGGAGCTGCTCAGCGTTAACTTTCTGTATATCCATGGGACTCTTGTTCTTGCTCTAGATGCTGACAATACAGAGGTGTGCCTGACAGACTGCAGGAGGGAACATGAAGAGGTGGAGGCATTCTGCAGCAGCGAATTCGGTAAGATCACCCAGCTCCAACTAAATCGGTCATACTTTGGTTACATACAAGTCTTGGGGCAATTTCAGCAACTGTTTTCTAGTACTCCCAAAAACGTTTTCTTTCCACCCAAGAGAGTTGTTGTCCCTCTTTCCATAGTCAGGGCTAGCACAAGCCTCCAACTTACTTGGCCACGGCAAATGTTAACGTTCTAGTTTTATCATTGCCATTGATAACATTATTGTCAACCCCCAAAAGGCAGAGTAGAAATATAGAAACACATGGAAATACATTTCAAAGTACTCAGTAGTAGGTTTTTTTCTCTGTGCATGTTCTTTACTTTTGACCACCTAAGATACCACGGGAACCCTGGGGTTTCCGTGAAATGCCCCCAGGGGGTCAGGGGCCCCATCTCTTTGCCTTCCCCAACTAATTTTTTTGTCATTTTTGCATGGAAATATCACAAATATTATGGTCTGGTTTTTAGCATACCTAAAATCCTTTGCTTGTTAGGGGCTACCCCACAATTTTGCAACGTTAGTGCTGCTTGGATCTTGATCCAGCGTGGGTACTGTAAAATGGCTTCATTTCTTCAGCAGATGGGAAGGTCACATCGAGACAGAAATCTGTTGTATTTGTGGTTTGCAGAGGGTGCAATTTATCAGGCTGTATTTTTGAATACCCACATATTCAAAATACTTTCCCCCCCAGGTCGGCCTCATATTTTACTATGAATAATGTATTCAGCTGTTGAATTAAACTCACCAATTGTAAATTTTTACTATTTTTATTAGTTATAACTTTGACATTTTAATTAGTTTTTGTGCTGCTTTTTATTGTGGTGAGCACTGTGCAGCGAACTTATATTGAAAAATAGTTTATAGAGTGTTACAAGCAGCTTCAAACAATTGAAAAATTAGTACCGGCTAGCTATCAATTACGTGCTCTTCTCTTTTTTTAAAAGTGGTGAATGGGATTGTCCATGATGTCATCATGGTTCATAAAGGAATGAGTTTGGTGACACTCTTGGTGAGCAGCAATGGACTGTACAAGATAAATCGCCTGTACTTCACCCCTGATGGCTTCTTCTTACGAGTTCATATGATGGTTGTGGATACCTTGAACTGCAGTAAACCCTGTCCGGACTTTAAACTTGGTAATGTACCACAGCCTTTTCTCTTCTAACTCAGCCCAAGTTAGCAGGGCAAGGCAAGGAGAGAGAAAAGAATAAAATGCAGACACAATGTGTTAATTTTTGCTAAAGAAACTTCCCTAGTTCTTTTACAACAGTGTTTTCTGAACTTGGATCTCTAGCTGTTTTCAGACTACAATTCCCATCATCCCTGACCATCATTCCTGTTAGCTAGGGATGATGGGAGTTGTAGTCCCAAAACAGCTGGAGACCCAAGTTTGGGAAACCTTGCCAGAAAGACAGGAAGCTGCCTTATACTAACTCTCCAGGGTTTCAGACATATTTCTCTCCTTGATCTACCTGGAAATAGATACCTGCAACCTTCTGCATGCAATGCAGATGTTCTTGCACCGAGCTACTTAACATTCCCGCTACAGCATTCAAAAGCCACTCAAGTTGTGTATACAGTATTTTAGATTTTAATTACACCAATAGGTTGTTGTTGTTTTAAAAAAGCGTAAGGTTTCTATTTCCCCAAAGCTTCTTGAGGTAATCAAACTGAGCTTGTTGCATATGGGATTAGGTAATGAACGACAAATGTTCCTTGCAGTTATGGTCCCTTGGCCTCAGCTAATGCCATTTTGGCAAGTTAAACACAAGTGCTATTAATATGGGGTCCCTCAGCTCGGGCTTTAAACAGGAAGTTGGAATACTGCTGAAGACTTGGTTGGCGATGCCAACCTCTCAGGCATTAATTAGCCTTATAATCAAGTTAACTGTAAAATGCAGAACCTCAAAATGTGCCCTGCACCACATTCACTGCCGAACATCCAGAAGGCACCCATGATGCTTGCTGTTTTGCAGGAAGCAGATACATAACGATGGGTCAGATCTACCACAGGAGAAGACAGCTGCCGGCAGTTCTTCAAGAGCATGTCAGAGGGCACCTGAGGCCAGGAGACGGGCTGCTTTGGAGGGGCAACAGCTACATGAAAAGGTTCAACAGAAGGCGGCATCAGAAAGTTCAACAGGCAGCTCACACCAAATGTGGGTGAGGATGGACAGCTCCTCTGGGACTGAAGCAGGTTTGCAGCTGTTATTAGAAGCAGCTACGGCTTTTCCAGCTTCTCTGGAAAAAGGCTCCAGGTCCTGCCTAAATGGTGGGAGGTTTTTTTGTTTCTTTTGCTGTGGCACCCTAATGACTAACCAGGTTATTGAGACATGAGCTTTCATTGGCTTCAGTAATCTACCAGCCAACACAAAATCCACAACAAACCTGTTTGCATCTCAAGATTGAGCTGCGATTCTGGAATTTACTACTGTTCATGGTCAACGCATGCTTTGAGTTTCTTACTCCCTTTCCTGTTTATAATGTACTTTCACAGCAGTATTTCTACCTGTCTCTAACCATAGTCCTGCAGTGGATTACATATTTCATCAAAACTGATTATTTTCATCTCCTGGGCAAGTTTCTACAGGTGCAAATCAACATGACAAGAACAGTTCTAAGCTGAAAATGATGAAACGTGATAATATAGGCACACTTGCTTCTTACCAGGCATCTTCCAGGTTGTGGTCCTGAATAATTTCATTCTCAATTCTTAAAATTAAATCAAGTTTAGGCATCTAGCTATTCCAATTACCGTAGCTCGCCTGTTATGTACTTTGCTTGATCAAAACTACGGTTTGTTATTATCCAAACTCTGCAATAAACAGCATAGGAAATGCAAGCAATCTACAAAAACCGCTCGAACGGAAAATCAAATGATGGCCGAAGTTGCCAGCAATATGCATGCTTCCATGAGAAACCAAGAGTTTTTGGCATTAATATTGGGGAGTTCACTTTTTAAAATATGATACATTCTTTGGCACGATCAGAAATGCATGTGATTAAAAATAAACAACGTGTAGAATTTTAGCTACAAGTAAACCTGCTTATGGAATTGGGCTTTCCCAATTCCACATCCCCACTATAGTACTTTGGAGAGTGGGTTTTTAGCACAAGCCATGCCATTATTTACCTTCCTTTTTGCTTGTTAACAGAAGTAATTTATGGTGGGAGTTTCTGCTGACCTGAAAGTACACAAAGCTTATGCAGTCATATTCATCCTCAAGTTCAAATTTAATAGCCACGAACTAAGCAGAACATTGGGTGAATGTTGTAGCTCTCAGGCCAGAAGGTAAGTGTCTTCTGTTAATAAATATTTTCCCCCTGGCAATTGTACAAAGAAATTAGGCACATATAAATCATAAGCAAAAATGCAAAGAGTTAACTGCTTTTGGGGCAGTTTCATGACTGATCTCACAAAGGCAACTGCCTTATATAGAAAACAATGCATTCAAACATTTCAAGGAAACATTGAGAGTTGATAACTGAATGTTTGGAGAAAACTAGGCCTACGTTCTCTACAACAGCAATGTCTCCAAGATGTAGTTACTATTAAGAGAAAGCAATATTGTTATCAGAATGGTCCAATTTAGTAACAGGGCATATGTATGCAATGGAAAAAAATGCAGCTCTTCGGCTCAAGTTTCAGAAGGAAAAAAAAACTTTGCTTGATGAGAGATGGAAAGGGAATGGAAGGCTTCATAAGCACTCTCTGCCATTGTAGGGTTTTTGTTTTTGTTTAAAAAAAGCTCTGACTGGAATTACCTAGGAGAGCTGCAACCTTATACCAGCAAAACAATTCAGAAATGTCTCCTCGTTAGATCTGTCATGATTTCATAACAGGTTAATGCATTTTATTAATGGAAGGAAAGGAGTTGGTTCAGATTGTGTGGGGAAATGGCACACTTACAATCAAGATGTCAGAATTGAATTTTTTCCAAGACATCTTGAATGAAGGCATTTTATTTTGTCAAAAGGAGACTTCCTGGCAGCAGCCCAGACCAGTGGGAGGACAGGGGGCAGCCTGCATACAACTATTCCCTACATTTATTCCATTAGACTATTTTCTATAATTAACTCAAATCTAAATGCCTACGATGCCAGTCTTCCATTACCAGCGGAAAGGATAGGACCAGTGTAGTTTTAAAACTTGCTTCCTAGAAAAGACGAATACCTATTTTGATTATATCAGTATGAGGTAGCTATTAATGTACCTGTATTAAACTAATTATAAAAACGATGTTCAGAGACCCTCTTAATTGCTTTGCAGAGCTTGCTGCTTTGGAGAGCTTAGTTCTACTTCCATGGCATTTTATTCTTGTGTGTGAGAGAGAGGTCTTTTCTAAAGCCTCGTGACTTCATGACAGAGGTGAGATTTGAACTGGGAATTTCCTGTAATGCAAGCGCTGGGTACAATCCTGTACACTAAAACACTTAGTAAATCCTCTAGGACAGACTTCTGAGTAAACGTGTTTAAGATGTGTCTATCTTTTCCTAACATTCAAACACTCCGATAAGGATTAGTGCTACATATACTGAAGTTTGATGAAAGCAGACTTGGAGGTGAAGAGAGTAACATTAAATTCCATCAATAGCTGGTGAACTCAACCCCTTGCTTTATCTGAAATGTTTGGCTTTTGTGTGTGTTTATTTTCTTCGGAAATGCAACTCAACAGATTCCTTGTTTACAGTGTAAACTTGTAAAAGCATCTGAAACTCCAAACATACTTCTCACCAGCAGTTTTGAAAATGCTGTTTTGCATGATGTGGTAAGAACAGGTAAACTCCCCTCATTTCTGCCTCTCGATTCCTGTTATGAGTTGGAAAACGAAAGGAGTGACATCTCTGTCCATATCTGCCTATGTAAATTTCTTTGGAGAGTACTATCCCCCCTTTAACAGTATTAGCAAATTTCCTACGTAGTCAGATTAATATGTCTAACGGTACACGTCATAAAAAACTATGGTGAAATATAGTTGCTTCTCTTCCTTGCTTTCAGCGTATTGTCACAAAATAAATACTTGAAAACACT
The DNA here is from genome assembly GCF_965112155.1 of Podarcis liolepis. NCBI lineage: Eukaryota > Metazoa > Chordata > Lepidosauria > Squamata > Lacertidae > Podarcis > Podarcis liolepis. Next base: position 22,956,615 of record NC_139555.1, read on the forward strand.
GGCTGTATTTCAGCTTATGTTTGTTCTCTTTCTGTGAAAAAGACAACTCTGGTTGTACTTGCACTTACCTTTTTCCTCCCAGCGGTATCTAGTTTGGATTCTTGTCCCCACAGTAACTAGTTCACTTTGGGTGTGTTTACACAGTATGTTCTTCCAAGATGTAACCACTTCTACCTGCTTCGGGACTGTGCACTAAGAAAAGGAGCTAGCATACTATCCACGACACAGTAGTTATATTTATTATGAGTAAAACCCCACCAAATGTCATTAACAAAACTCTGGAAAATGTTCCTGCAGATTTACATGCCAATTACTAAGAAGAGAATGACTTCAAAGTAAAATAAAATTTAGAAGTGCTGTTGATGTGAAATCAAAAGTAAGTCGTACTCCACTAAATGTAACAGAACAATGGCTGGCAGGAGATGTAATGCTAAACCGTGATTTAGCACTAAAAGGACAAGCCTAGCCTCCTCCTGGGCTCTCCTGCCATGCAGATAAGGTTTTAAATTAAACAAGGCTTCATGTGTTGTCCAAACCAAGGATCATGGTTTAACACTAATTATGCTTACCTTCAAAACTAAGAGCTGCATACCGTGGGTTACAAAGTGGGCCTGTTTAACCATAAAGGTAAAGGGACCCCTGACCATTAGGTCCAGTCATGGCTCTGGGGTTGCGGCGCTCATCTCGCTTTACTGGCTTCCGGGTCATGTGGCCAGCATGACTAAGCCGCTTTTGGCGAACCAGAGCAGTCAGTGCACGGAAACGCTGTTTGCCTTCCCGCCGGAGCGCTACCTATTTATCTACTTGCACTTTGACGTGCTTTTGAACTGCTAGGTTGGCAGTAGCAGGGCCCACCATAGTTTGTGTTAAATCATGACCCTCAGGTTAACTGCGATCCAGAGTTAACTATAAGCAGAAGCAAAAGCTTCCAAACTTCTGCTCTCAGCCATGTGGAAGGGTATGTGGTAGCCCAGGAGGCTAGGCTTATTCCCAAAGCTCTAAAACATGATTTAGTGTTATGTCTGAATGCAGTCAACCTTTGAGATTGGTAAAATAAAGTGGTTGACTATGCAACTTAAAATATGTATTTTTGTTTAAAAAAATGTTTAAGAGACCAGTTGCATATGGTCATTGCTTACAGTGATCATTCATTAAAGTCCACTAAATGTTGTGTTTTGCCATAGTGGTAGAAATGTTCTGCAGCTGTTCAAAGCCAAACCATTCCAACTTGAGACTCCATAAATAGGCCCTAACCCGTCACAAAACAATTCACCTAATGAGAAGCTTTTGAACTCCATTTAGACATGGAACACCAAATCCTTCAATTTGACTGAGGAGCTGCGATTAAAAAGGGACCTCAGCTGGCTCATTTTACATAATACCCATGTTAAAGAGATATGTCTCAGTAAGTGAACATACATTCTGGAGTTTTAATGCACTGAGATGTTCAGAAACAAATCAAATATTCTGCACATTGTTTCATTAAAAAAAACTGAGTAAAGTATAATTTTCTTTATTCCTTTTACAGAAGTGGTATTTAAAATGTACACACATTACACTGGCTCATAAATAAAACTTTTTTCAAAAAAACCCCAAAAAACTAAAAATTACCATAGTAGTTACAGCTAAGAATTGTCTTCATATATTACAAAGCAGTAGGAAAAATGATGAGGCTTGGTAAAAAGTGTATGAAAGTAGCATTTTCCTCATTTCATAATTATTTATATGAAAAATTCCCCCAAGAATTACCGCACAGTATGGCAATGCCAAGTGCTACATATGTTATTTTAAACAACTGATGTTTCATTAGGAATTCCACCAAATCTGATGTCCAACAACATTCCTTTATTTGTCTAAGATGAAATGCCCTATTATGTACAAAAAAGTTATTCTTCAGTTTGTCACAATTTGTTAAAAACAGTGCTCTATTGCCTACGGGTAAGAAAGTTCATTTCTCAACATGTTTTTTTCTTCAGTGTCAGCCATATGTACGAATAATACAGAAATATTGTGAAGAGACAATATCTGTAGGATTAAGGATGAAAATTCTCCTGTTTTTATAAACATAATGCATACAATATGTAGCATATTTTTTTGTAAAAAGTCCTAAGACAACATAGCCTAAAACACAAATACTCTTTTTCTCCTATCTTCTAAGAAGCATAAATGGATGCTCTTTTCACAATGAACAATTAACTTCCTTTTGATTTCACATTGGTTAAAATGACAGCATCTATATACAAAAGCGAAGGCTTTCGTAGAGAAAATTAACCCCAAAGTATTTGTACACCTGAGCCTGTACTTAGTAAGAAAATTGTGGTTGATCGCAATGTCTAAGAAAGTAACAGAAAAGGTTCTTGCATAGCAGGGTGAAGTTAAACCCAAGGAAAGCTTATCCACAATCAGATAAATTCCAGATCACAGAAGGGCAAAATTGTGAATTAGTGCAAAATCTAGTTAACACAGGTGTAGAGCTACCAAAACCAACTGCTGCTGGTTTATAATATACATATTTAAACTGTCATCAACAGCAGGTGTGATTGGTTGGGAAAGCAATTTTTAAAAAATCTGCAAAGCCTCTCTTTCTGTTGGCTTTCATCTTTTTACACACCTTTCCTAGTAAAGAAGCCACAAAAATGAAACACAGTTTTGAGACCGTTATTTATCCTGACATGATCATTTGCTCCATGTTATCTCACTTAGCAATGGACAATGACAACTCTTACACAACTCCTTCATCATCAAGGCAAAAGTTGTGGCACCACAGTAGAATTTTATTACATTTGATTAAACATAAGGAAAACCACGCTGAGGGGTTAGTCCACCTTCCTACTTTTCCCTTCCATACTATCTCAGGATTGTTACAGTTCAGAACAAACCTCCGAAACCTCACGAACAGGTTAGCGAACATTCAAAAGACACCTACATCTGTGGAGAGAACAATGATCTCCATTTATTTTGTTTCATATACATCCATATTTTGAATTTTTAATACAAAAAGGAGAAGGGGAAAAAATTAAAATCTGACAAATGTTTACAAACAAGATACCTTCGAATAGATTTTACTCGTATCAGTCCGGTGCAGAGTAAATGACAAATTGTACTGTTATATTCAAGGCAACAAAGTCTGTAGTACATGACCACTTAGCCCAACTTTTATGCAAGCTTAATTGTTTTCTTCTACCATGAACGATAAACTCATTGTTGATTCCCAGTTTGTTTGTGCACATGTGTACATAGCAGCTCCTTTCATAGAAAGAAAAGACATTTAGAGGTCATCTTGTACTTTTAGCTACAGGAACCATGGTAAGATACAGAATGGGTTACATTTAACCAGAGCTGGGGCGTATAAGAAAGAAAGAAAAAGCTGACAAATGAGGGCAGCAATAAAAAAGCGTCCTTTTGCAACAATAAATAAATACAGTCAAAACTTCTCTGTGTGGACTTTAAACCAGCTTCTTCACTGAAGAACAGATGTGGCATTTCTATGGGGTTAGGACTTGACCCCATTTTACTGTATCTTGTTTTCTCTCGCTTGTTTTCCTCTCTCGTCCTTTAATAAAAACGTTTTCCTGTTTCTGTCACAATTTGATCTTGACAAGAAAACGATGCTGCTGAATTTCATTCTTTTGTCCTTTGGACAAAATCAAGCCAAGAATATAATCTGATGCGACTGATAAAAATGCAGTTTACATCAAGACTTGTCAGGACGCCCTGACTTAAAAACCTCTGGCTTTTCCAATTAAAAAATAAAAATAAAAATAAAATTCAGACAACCAGATTCTTGCTCTTTGTGTTAGGGTAACACGTGGAACCTTAAGAAGTTGTAGACTGCAGTTTGTTGTTATGAGACCTGCAGAATGCAGAAAAGGGGAACAATTAAGCACCCTTCATTTAAAGAGATCTCAGTTGTTTCAAGTGGATGCCAAGGGCCTGTCACTCAGCTGGAAATGCAGCCATGCTGCTGTTCCCGTTCATCTTTCGTAGGCAAACACCATATACACCATCTACATAACCACTTTCAGTTGTGTATAAAAGCACATGATGTTCAATGGTAATATAAAAATAATAATCCAGAAATGACACATGATACTCAGAGTGAGGTACATATTAATTATAGGTAGCCAATTTACATTGCTTTGGGAGATGTTTAGATAAAAGTATATTTATTGGCAGAACATGAATTTAAAATATCACATTTTGGTTAGAATTCATCAAAACCTCTTTTGGGAGTTTTTTTTATTATTAAAACTGATTATTACATAGCTTCCACTGCTATTACTGGACTTCATTTTGACACAGTATTCAAAGAACGGCTCATTTTATTTTCTGACATAGCTGCTAGCCAACGGCAGCTTCCACATTAAAGCGCAGTTTAAAAGCGAACAGCAAGTATGGATTTGATTTTGTTTTTAAAAAGTGATTTAATGACATGGGGTACAATGAAAAAGTAAGCCAAACATCCAGTTCTGATTCCAGTTAGAAAGGTCAGACTAAAGTTATCACAATCTGCAAAAAAAGAACATGGGTGGTGTAAATGAAGCAGCAATGAGAGTCACAGTAAGTGCTGGTAATAAAATAAAGGATGAGAGAAACTAATGACAATCTGAATGAATGTCAACTCAACTGCTGCTTTCCGCTCATGGTACTATTGCCTTATTTTGGCCTTGCTGGAAAACTACCGCAAATGAAATGCAAGAGCACCTACAGATACAGTAAGCATCAGGGAGCAACGGTGCTGCGGCAGAAGTCAACCTTCTCAACCTTTGCACTACTGATCTTTAAAGCAACAGGGGAAGGGCTGGAGCAGACACAGACAACATCACTGAGAATCACCCTCATTCCCCACTAAAAGTGACTCTCATTCTCCTGGAACCAGGCACTCTCCACGAATTTCTTCACTAGAGGGAAACCAAGCGTACGATTAAGTCAACGTTGGGCCCTTAGATCTCCTTGGTTTATAACCGAAGAGTTCATCAGCAGGTACTTTGTTCTGCTGTATTTGTAATATAAAATGAAAAATCTTTAGCACTTTCGACAGGAAGCAAATCCCACCGATTCCTGAGCACACACCCCGAGACTGATAGACCTTTGGGGGCACAATCTGCCTAGGTAGCCAAAAAGGGTTTTTGCCTGCCACTCCCAATATTCAAAGGCGCTATGCAAATTTTACACCCTCCTCATTATACCGTACACCATTTCTGATTTAAACAAAACTGCTCTGCCATTTCACTAGGATTGCACAATTGGTATGACAAAACCTCAAGCTAGTCGTGCACTCGTTCTACGTTCACTGCTGAAGGCTTACTTTCACGGCAAAATGTGCGGGGAGAACCAGACATTTTAAAAGTTGAGCATATAAACTGTTAGCAATAAACATGTATGCCATGCACACTTAACAGAAAAGCGTGCTAAGGGGGAAATGTCTACTTACCTGCTTGCTTTGAATCCTTTTAGTTTCTGTACAAAGAATGATTCGAGAACCTCTGCACACTGATAAAAAGGGGAATCACTTGGATTGTAGTAACGACAGTTATCAAAAATTTTGGTCATGTCAGCCACAAACTCGGTCACCTTCTTGTAGTAACGTTTCAGTATTCTTTCTTCCATGGTGGAAAGGTCTTCAAAGTAAACAAAGGTGTTTTTTTAATAAAAAACAAAAAGTCAGTAACCTATAGAATTCATCTCATACACTGAAAACAAGTAAGAAAAGCAACACTTTATAACAGTTAGTAATAGGAAGTAGAGAACAGGATGGAGAAGGGGATGGGAATGTATTATCATTAGCTACAAATATGCAGATTTTAAAGAAATCCATGAAGTCACTGTGGAGAATTTAATAAGCTCGCTGACATTCCTAATGGAGATCACTTGGTTTTTATACCCTTAATTTTCAGCTTTGGCTTTCCTCATTTTTTTATCACTCAAAGCAATTAGTGCACATAAACATACTTAATTTGCAGCTCATCTACTCCTGCTGACTGCTCCCTATTTCAATTAATAACCTTGGTTGACTGCTTCAATTAGTTGTCACTGAAATGCACATGGAATCACACAAAGAGCAGACTGTGATGAAGGACCCAGTTCTGTAACTGCCATAGTAACAACCGAGGACGAAATGAAAGCGGCGAAAAGGAGAAAGAGGGTACGCGTACACCTTCTTGTCACAAGAAAATAGTGATAAATAATAGTCAGGAAATAGAAACATTTCTCAAATTCTACGTGAACAGTATTTCCTCAACATACACTTTCTATCACAAACTATGCAAAGCTTTTTTATTATTATTAAAAACTTGCTCTAGTGGAAGTCCTTGCACAGGCTTCTGCTAGTGGGACTCGTTAGTTGAATCCTGCAGTTTGAGTAGGAAATCAGATTAAAATATGCTTATGTAGGACCAAATTTATTCCTAATTCAGAATATAGAATTAGCACATGAACTTTAACTTATTTAAGGCACAACCTGCCAGACATTAGAGCTAGGCCAAGCACAGATGTAGATTTATCTATGTAACTAAGACTGCTTTACTCTTTAAGTTAACGGTGCTGTCGCACAGATGTCCTGCTAGTGGTCTTTCAATAAGCTTCTGGTTGGCCACCGTGAGACCATGTTGCTGGCCTTTGGCCAGACCCAGCACGACTCTTCTTTTGTTCTTAACGTCAGGATCTCTGTTAGAAAGACTTTAAGGCACTGGGGACAGGTTATTTGAAAGACCATGCTCTCTCACACTGTCTGTCACCTTTGCTCTTCTGCCTTCACAGGCACCACTGACTGGGACACAGAAGAGGGCCTGATTTGGTGGTGGCATCAGGGACGAGGACATCCCTTCCACTCAAAGTTTGGTTGGCTCCGTGTTTTATAACAAATACTCCAGACATCCTCATTTTGTCAGGATTTTGGATTATTCTAACTTTGTACCCTACACTTACAAATGGCTTTCATGTTGCACTGTTCTCTAATTCCTAGTTATGTATGCTTTATTACAATGTCGTTGAAATTTTATTTTGTGTGTGCGTGTGTGTGTGTGTGTGTGTGTGTGTGTATATATATATATATATATATATATATATATATATATATATATATTTGTATTTGTTTTCAAACCATATGGTGAGCAACCATGGTGACCCTTGTAGTAGAAAAGTGGGATACAACTCTCTTTTTTAAACAATTTTTAATTGGCTTTTAAACAAATACAAAAACAATAACCATTAAACACTTATCCAGCAGTACATCGAAGGGTGCATGTTTTATCCATTGTCTCTAGACATGCACCTACACATTCAACACTAAGACATAATCACTTAATATAACCGCTCCACTGAGAATATTGAACGGCTGGTATAAGAAAGTCTTGATTTTGTTCATTAACATATCGTATTTTTTGCTCTATAGGACGCACCGGATCATAGGAGGGGGAGAACAGGAAAAAAAAAAATCTCCCCCTCTCGGCTTAGCGCCCCCTCAGCGAAGCGGCAGGAGAAATAGAACCCCTTCCATTTCTCCTCCCGCTTCGCTGAAGGGGCGCTGCGCAGAGAGGGAAAACTGTGCAGCACCTCTCCAGCGAAACGAAGCCTGGAGAGCTAGAGGGATCGGTGCGCACCGACCCCTCTCGCTCTCCAGGCTTCAGGTGGCTATCCGCAAGCCTTTGGAGCGCGGCGGGAACTCCTGCTGCGCTCCAAAGGCTTGCAGATAGCTGCCCGAAGCCCCCGGAGCGCAGTGGGAGTTCGCGCTGCACTCAGGGGACTTCAGCGAAAGCAACGCGAAACCTCTGGAGTGCAGGGGAGCTATCCCTCTGCACTTCGGAGGCTTCGCGTTGCTATCGCTGAAGCCAAGGAGCCTGCATTCGCTCCATAGGGCGCACACACATTTCCCCTTAATTTTTGGAGGGGGAAAAGTGCGTCCTATAGAGCGAAAAATACAGTAGTTAAAGAAAGGGGTCCACATTTCCTGGAAGGTGTCTCTCTTTGTTGTGCCTTTAATTGCTCTCCTGTGTCTGGTGAGACACTCAGAAATTGCTATATCCCAGATGTTATTTTTACAAAATCTCTTTAAGGAATCTAAATCAGGCGCCAGCAAACTTTTTCAGCTGGGGGCCGGTCCACTGTCCCTCAGACCTTGTGGGGGGCCAGACTATATTTTTCAGGGGGGGGGACACGAATTCCTATGCCCCACAAATAACCCAGAGATGCATTTTAAATAAAGCTCACATTCTACTCATGTAAAAATACGCCGATTCCCAGACCGTCTGCGGGCCAGATTTAGAAGGTGATTGGGCTGGATCCGGCCCCTGGGCCTTAGTTTGCCTACCCATGATCTAAATAAATACATCATTTTGTTCTGTCATAAACTACAGAGCCGTATGAAAATTTCTTTGGCTGCCATTTTTTGCAGTGACTAGGCACTGAATGCAATGGCACATACTTCCAGGTATACATGAACAGGATTGTTTTTTTTGGATTTACTCTTCTGTGTGATGAGCATATCCCAGATAACAGATCTGTCAATGAAAGGCAGCGTATGTAATAAAATCACGTGGGAATACACTTACCCATCGGTTCTTTGATAACACCATAATAATCTGGAGCATCATTGGGATCTACCGGTTCTAGGAATGGCCATGCCATCTTGTGAGCCTATTAGGAAAAGGAGATATTCAGTTCAAAATTCACTTCATTCATTAGTATGAACCCCATCTCAGCCCAAGTCTAGTGGGCTGGATTGACTGTTGGCTGTTCCACAAACAAATAGTCTCCTTCCATTCACAGATGCTACTCAGAACCAGCAGAGGCTCCAGCTAAAGAAGAAGGGGGAGGAGAGATTACCTTTGCTGATTCCCTTTATCCCACACCATCTCACATGCTGTTTCTGAGCAGCTTCTTGGGAGCAAAGGGAGATGCAAGAATCTGCAATAATTGTCTTCCCCTTCCTACAGTGGAGCATCACTAAGCAGAAACCAGGATCCAACTCTGTGTGTCTGAACTGCATGGTGTTGGGAAGGGATGTATAAGGAGAGATTTATAATTTTGGGCAATTGCTACCTACTAAGTGGCCTGCTCTGACTTCAGAGGGAGTTTTATGTCCTCAAGAGTGCTTTTCAATTCCATGCATTTAATGAAATTCCTTTGCCAAAAGATGTATTAGGACCGAATTTAAAGATGCTGGGGGACTAAATTAAAATGAACCAAGTCTGGTCCTTACCTGCAATGACCGTAGCACTCTCTTCAGCCCCTCATAATCTTTATCAGTCAAGGGACTGAGTACTGTCATGGCATCTTCGGTTGACTGACACTGCGGACAGACATACTCATCAATGAGGTCTGCCTCACTTTGCAAAATACCAACGCAACGCCCGTGATACCAGTTCTGACACCGGTCACAGCCAATGTAAAATCTGCAAGATCCCAAAAAAACCAGTTAACCTTTTCATGAAAATATTCCACTTGTCAGAAATCTAAACCGAGTAAGAACTTTTGCCTCTCGAATTTGAAATGAAACATGCTATAAATGCCAATCAAGCTACATGTTTACTGAAATAATTGCAACAGCATTCAATTGTGAAGAAAAATTACCCAAAACCACCAGAATGCCTATATTACGCAAATCCAATTGAAAAAACATGTAATAGGCCGTATAGTAACAATTGCAAAGCTATTTACTCAAAACTACTTTTCAAAAATTAGATACAGCTTCTTATAATACCATTAAAAGAAGCAGTATATAATTTCTGAAAAGTAGTTTCGAAGAAAAATTACCAGCATCAACAACATTTAATCTCAAGCAATTGAATTATCTACAGACCATAACAACTTGCAAAGCTGAAAGAAACAAAAGTGAAGCCAGAAATCATACATTTTGCATTTGCAAACAGGTGTTACCAAAAGTAATAGTTTGCCCAACTCTTTTTTAATATATCTATATTCATTTAAAAATGGTAATTCAGAGTCCTGCAACACATTAAAGGGGTACTCATAACAGACTTAATACCACTCAGATACCCGTACCATATTCAGTTTAAACAAAGCATAACTTTATTTGCAGTAAGTTAGGAACACCTACTAGCTATTGTATTTTGTAGGAAATGTGTTGTAACAAATCAGTAAAATTTGCCTGCTTTAGAATATTAACTTGTTTTATTAGAAATACTGCAAACCCACTTTTCCTGAAAGTCAAACATTCATCATTTTGAGCAACATTTCATATACAGTGGTACCTCGTAAGACGAATGCCTCGCAGACGAAAAACGCACAAGACGAAAGAGTTTTCCGTTTTTTGAGTCGTTCCGCAAGACAAATTTCCCTATGGGCTTGCTTCGCAAGACGAAATGTCTTGCGAGTTCTTGCGAGTTTGTTTCCTTTTTCTTAAAGCCGCTAAGCCGTTAATAGCCGCTAAGCCGCTAATAGCCGTGCTTCGCAAGACGAAAAAACCGCAAGACGAAGAGACTCGCGGAACGGATTAATTTCGTCTTGCGAGGCACCACTGTATTTTTTTAAAAAAAGTCACATCACTAGATACAACATATGTGGAACAATATTTCTTTTTTGTTCAAGAAACACATTACCAAACTCACAGCAGTTTGCTACCTATATATTAAATAAGAGGTTCTTGTCAGAACTCACTGTGACTCATCATAAGGTGTTCTGCAGATACAGTATAATTCCTCACTGCTGCCCTCTTGTGCCCGTTTACACTCATTACAGATGTACACATCCATTTTCTTAGCCTCCTTTTCTGTGATGCCAACACATTCTCCATGATACCAGTTAGTACAAAGATCACAGCCAATATAGAACCTAAAAGTATTTACAATGAAAATGACAATGTAATTGTCATTTCAAATGGCATGGCACTTGCTAACCTGATTCCCTGAAACGTTCTGATTTCATTTTCCTAACTACATCAACCTACCCTTCCAAAGCTAACCTCTGAAGCTAATGCGGTGGACATAATTCTTTAGGGCCTGGTTCAATAAACAGTTGTATTTCTTAGATAAACAGGTTGGTTGATATGCACTGAATTCTGAAATATGTGAATGTCTCAACTGTGAATGCACAAAGACAAGGCCAAAGAAAAAGATAAACATTTTCAAAACTGTGCAGCTAAAGAAGCCACTTAAATAGAGGCAAATTTTGTAAGATTTGAAAATGTTTATCTCCATTTTAAAAAACAAAGCACAGACACAACTGGAAGTTAACAGGTACACTAAAAAGAGCATGCATACCAGCCATGTGTAAAATACATATTGGTATAACATGACATGAAGGAAAATGGGACAAGTGGATGTAAGTTTTAAAATTTCTAAGAAACAGCCTGAAATCGGTGGAACTTGACTCTTCAAAACTGAAAGGCTATTCCTTCAATAATGTAAATTCTCAAGACAACACTGTGTGACAGATCAAGTATGGTATGGTTAAGGCATGAAGTAAAAAAAAAACCACACAATTCTGCAAGTATCTCTCTCACACTGGCAATTTTGCAAGTCGATATCATTTGACTGCATCTAAACTCAAATGCGACTACCAAAGTTATGGAGGAAAAAGAGCCACGTCTGTGGCAAATCGTGTCAAACCACAGTCTGACGCTCCAATTCTTTCCCATTCGTCCTGGTTGGGGGCAAACCATATATCCAAAACTAGGCTGGAGGGGTGGAGAGGTACTGTGTGCCCCGAAACAAGAAGGGAGGGAAGGAAGGAAAATGCAGCCAGTACGGGAAGAAGGAGCATGTTGATTCTTAAGGGCGATTCTCAGCTCGTTCATGTGCCACCAAAGCTGGTTTGGTGTTACATCTTGAATGAGCTTCTATCTCGAAGCTAATTTGAGTACGCCTTCAGGGCGCCCTCTCCTTGTGCACCATGTTAACATTTTTAGTAACGTTATGGGCTGAATTCCTGCAGACTGATTGGCTCCAACACAAAACATTGCTGCACAGCAATGCTTAGTATATATTCTGTTCCCTATCCCCAGCTCATAAAAAGGTTACCCCCCCCCAAAAAAAATAGCTTGGAATTTATTATCTACGGCTGCAATGCTCTCTTTGTAGCATTGTTGAGGAACTTCTCAATAATAATAATAATAATAATAATAATAATAATAATAATAATAATAATTTTTTATTTATACCCCACCCTCCCCAGTTGAAGCCGGGCTCAGAGCGGCTAACAACAGTAAAATAACACAGCATTCTAAAATCAATTCATTATAAAATCAGTTCAAATCAAATTGATGGCAACCATTGGGCTAGAGTTCTGTGAAGAATTACCAAAGGAGGGGGTCAGGCTGTGCCTTGGCCAAAGGCCTGGTGGAACATCTCTGCCTTGCAGGCCCTGCGGAAAGATGTCAAGTCCCACAGGGCCCTAGTCTCTTGTGACAAAGCGTTCCACCAAATCAGAGACACAGCCGAAAAAACCCTGGCTCTGGTTGAGGCCAACCTAACCTCCCTGCGGCCCGGGACCTCCAAGATGTTTTTGTTTGAAGACCGTAAGGTCCTCCATGGGACATACCAGGAGAGCCAGTCCTGTAGGTACGAGGGTCCTAGGCTATATAGGGCTTTAAAGGTTAAAACCAGCACCTTAAACCTGATCCTGTACTCCACCGGGAGCCAGTGCAGCTGGTATAGCACTGGATGAATGTGATCCCGTGGCGAAGACCTCGTAAGGAATCTCGCCGCGGCATTCTGCACCCGCTGGAGTTTCTGGGTCAGTCTCAAGGGCAGCCCCACGCAGAGCAAGTTACAATAATCCAGTAATTTTTAAAGCGCTATCTCAGTTCACCACCTTTACTCCTGGCTTGCCTTCCACAGCTGCCACAACACAACATCTACTGAACCTAAAGAAACAGTTTTGCTACAGGATGGCCAGGCATACACATCACAAGGACTGCTAATACCAGTACACTATGGCTTGGATCCAGGCAGCATGAGGGGAACTCTGTTCACACAGTGGGGCTTCTCTACCTTCTCCTCCTCTGAGCACCCCCCCCCCAATTCTGGATAAGTCCCCTCCCCATCAGGAGCAGCAGAGGCAGCAGTAGAAGGAACGCCCCATCACGAGAGCAGAATTCTGCTCACCCTGCTCTGTATGCGAGCCTATGGCTCCTGATAGATTTGCTTCTCTCACGTTCTGTCAACCTCTGAGAAGACTGAGCACGTTAAGGCTATGGGCTTGAACTGCAAGAAGCCTCATTCCTACGCTTAGCATAATTCTAGGATAAAAACATACAGAATGTGGTATGAATCGTCAGCTCTCTTCCATGCAATCACTGAAACTTAATTTTTTAAAAAAATAATCCAAAGTAACAAAACGGCTTGACTAAAATTTTAATAACCTGCAATTTGTAAATACCAGTGCTGCTGTTCCATTTGTGCAGAAGGATTCTGCTTGAGCAACAAGACGCGCCACCTCTCTCCCCTGGTGTCCCCTGCACACTCCCAAAACCTGTTCCATAAGGTTGGGAGGTGGCCTCTGGAGCAGGTTTTTGGGGCACGAGGGAAGAGAAGAGAAAGGGAAGTCACGTTGCACGAGGAACTCTGTTCACGCAGTGCTGGATCCAGCCCTAGTTGATCTATTCACAAACGGAATAAGTTCAGAGTTTGAGTAGAGAATGAAACACCCTTCTAATTGTTTTGAACTGTAAGGGAGAAACTACCTTATTTGTAGAAATGCATTAAAAATGCTGAACCCATAAATTAAAATCTGAGATCTACTCCTAAGACAAGCCCCATTAGAAATAGTGTCAGATACAAAGGATCCGAGTTTGGTGGATCATGCTCAGTCTTAACAAAACAAATGCTTTTTCACACACATGGTGGAATTAATTTCAAATATGCCACCTCAGCCACATGGTTTCACTATGCTGCATTTTACAATACCGTACTTTTCCGTCTATAAGACGCCCCCATCTATAGGAACCCCCTATTTTGGCGGACTCAATTTTAAGAAATGAGGGGAGATGGCCCAAAGTTGTTGAGCTTCTCCCCACACACAGCTGCACACGGGAAACACCCCCAAGATTGTTTCCCGCGTGCAGCGGCATTGGGGGAAGTTGTGCGCACGCCGCTTCTCTCCCCCATGCCACTATCCGTGTATTGGACAACTCCAGTTTTTTGACACAATTTTTGAGTCAAAAAACCTCATCTAATACATGGAAAAATACAGTAATAAGTTCTAATAAAGAAACATTAGGCTGCATCGTGTTGTTGTGCCACTGCCAGCAGTTCTAACTAAACTGATTTGTGAAGCTGTTAACTCTTAAATCGCAGTAAAAGGCTCATTTGCTCATTCTGCTATAAAGCACCTGCAATCGTTTAATTCCTTTTGCTCACTGTAGTCCAGAGGAAGAAAAAACAAACAAAAAACCATATGGGTGAAATTCCAGCCTATGTTAAAATGCCGTACTGCACTGCATTGTGTCCCTCTGCTCAGAGAAGGCTCTTTGCTCCAGCAGATCTTTCGATGAACTAAAGCGGGAGAAGTGATTTATAAATTAATTTTTGCAAATCCCCCCTTTCTTTTGCAGCCCCTGGTACCACTTCCCATATTGTTCTGGAGGGTTCCTCTGCAGTATGTTGGGGGACAGGGCGGGGGAGGCAGCATTCAGGCAGCAGAGGGAAGGAGAAATCAGCAAGACACTCTGTACCCCAAGTTCAAGGAACCGTCTGCTGGACTGAAGAGCCTTTCTTGTGAGCGGAGGGACACAACTGGATAAAACGGAACAAGACTCTACCTTAATATGATGATCATTCATAAAGCTTTGCTCTAAAGATGGGAACAAGAAATGGCAGACTGGGGACTTGTGACTCCCACAAATTTAGCACAGCTACAGCAGCTTAGTAAAAAGTCTAAAGTTAGCCTGGCAATGAATGCCAGAGACTGGAGAAGGACAAGACTCAGAAATGAATGCTTCACTTTGGTACCATAACCAGAGATGAATTGCCAATTTTGATCTATTTAGTAAAAGAGAATTCTGTGAACAGAGCACAGTTTCACTAAAAGGACCTTTTAGGCGGTACTGACTTTTACTGGTTCTCAAACTCTAATGAGCTACAAGTCAAAGCTATTTCTGTCCATCCCACCCAAATGTTTTCTCCATTACAGTCGTACCTTGGTTCTCAAAGGTAATCCGTTCCGGAAGTCTGTTTGACTTCTGAAGCATTCGAAAACCAAGGCGTGGCTTCTGATGGGCTGCAGGAACTTCCTGCACTCAAACAGAAGCCGCGTCGGATGTTCAGCTTTCAAAAAACTTTGGAAAGCCGGAACAATTACTTCCGGGTTTTCGGCATTTGGGAGCCAAAATGTACGAGTACCAAGGGTTTGAGAACCAAGGTACGACTATGTAGAACTCTCCCTTTCCTTGTTTAGTATTATTATTAAGTTGAACATATTTTATATAGAACTGCAGCTTCCATTTTGTTAAGTGCCTTCAGCTTCTAAAATACCAAATCTTAAAAGTCTGAAAAAAGGTATTAAATAATCTAAGAAGAAATAAACACTTAAAAAAATGTACTGCAGCACAGTAACTTGGACTCGTATGTAAACTACAGAAGAAATGCTTCTCCCCTGTGCAGAAATACAATCCAGAAATCTCTTTGTGGGATGTCCAGAGCCTGTTGAAGAGAAGAAGACTGGCCTATAATCCCTTGCTTCCAAAGCAGAGGCATAAAGACAAAGGAAAGAATAAAAGCAAAATAAAGGATGTGCAATGTGAGACATCATATAATGGAAACATGCAAATAGATAAAATATGAATCACAAAAACTAACAGACTGGTATTTAGAAATACAATCCTGAGTGCTTACATCTTCAGTACCTTCCCAGTGACCGTATAGACAACTGATATATACATATATACAACCCCATTTCTGGTAATCTCCCACAACTACTAACTAAATGCTAAAACTAAACTAAGTATAACACAAACACCTTTAAGATCCACTACTCACTTAGATTCATCATAAGGCGTCTTGCAGATGCAGTAAAGCTTGGTGTCCTTCTTGGATTCCTTTGAGGTAGTAGATATCATTTTCTTTTTCTTCGATTTAGAAGACGAGGACTCTTTCTCTTCCTCTCGTTTTCTCTTATGGGATGAAACGGGTGTCGTGACCGTGGTTGTCGATGCAACATTGGTACTGTGAGGTGGTGGTGGAGGAGGAGGTGGTGGTGGAGGTGGAGGAGGAGGAGGTGGTGGTGGTGGTGGTGGAGGTGGTGGTGGTACTGCTGCCGCTGCAGCGGCGGCAGCAGCGGCAGCTGCCTGCGCCTTTTCTTTCTCTCTCTTAATTTTTGCCAGGTCTTTCTTTAGCTCTTCCTAAGTGAAATTAAAAGCAAAGAAACATCAAACATGGACAGTTAATTACAAGGCCAATCTAGATATACACCATTAAACACACGGAGCTAGTCGCTCCTGCTGTGTATGCAAGTTTTCTGCATAGCTGTCAACTTTCAGATTTGAAAATAAGGGATCAGCAGCCTCGAAAATAAGGGGTCAGAAGCCTCACCTGTCCCGGGGACAGTCTACGGGATATGTAACAATCTGGGATAGCAGCAGGAAATGGCACTAGAATAAGGGAATTTCCCGCAAAAAAGGGGAAGGTTGACAGCTATGGTTTTTTGTATGGGTGGTGAAGATTTCGCACGGGGGTTCTGGTCCTGGCCCCTGTGAGCGTCCGTGGAGCACATATAAGCGTACTCCACCCCCTTCTGCCTTCTTCCAGGTCCAAAAAGACCTGCGCATCAATTGGATGTGCCTAAAATAGTCGCCACATATACTATGATACTGTGAGCTGCCCTGCATAGAATTTATTGGACCACAGCATTTGTGGACTTGTGCATTTCCATAATGTTGTTTAATGGGTATTTATACTTTGTAAACGGCTTAGAAGTCTGTTCTGGCATTAAGAGGTAAATTAATTAATGATTAGGGGGATGCCAAAGCTCTGTCAAGAAATCAGAAATCAGTTGCTACCAAAGAAGAGAACAAGGCACACAGATCTAGTTTTATGAGATGCAAACCAACAGGAAAACATTTAAATGGAATTATCTTAATGTAGTATCTGTGCCTAATTTATCAATACACCAACATTTCCTTAATAATAAATAGCTCTGCATAGGCATATTCATGTGTATAACTTTATATCAACTTAGCCTTTGTTTTGGAGGCCTAAGGAAGCAAATCTCACCAAAACCCAAAGGAAAGATTTAAGACTATGATGAGCTATACCTAGAAATATGAATGATTAGCCCTTTGCTGACTGCTATCGCTAATCTTCAGTAAACATACAAATTTATTTTTACTATAACTACTAAAAAAGTAAGAAAACACCCATACGAGGTGTTTTTAAGGATCTGACTTGGGTACTAATAAGCAGTTCTATGAGAGACAAAAATTAGAAATGTATGTGAAGCGGCAACTTAATCCAAGATGACCAAAGGAGTCACAAATTACTCTGCAAGTAGGTGGAAACTAAACATTTTACCTAAATATTGTTCTGTTTTGTGGTAAGACGGCATGGAATTCCCACAGTGCTAAATCTGTCTGGAACGGACCAATTAAGATTTCAGCTAACAGGGGTTCTGGATCATCAGTCAAGAGTGAAGGCCAAGGGAATATAATGGGAGAGAAAGTGCTAAAATGTGGCAAACTACACTGAGACAGAATGCACTTAAGTTAAAATGCATATATTGAGTGGGAATATCCATGAGTACAAAAAGTCTAGCTCTGAACTTTCTCTTACATTGTCAAATAAATAAGCCCAACAATTCATTAAGGAGAAAAATTCATTTTACCTGCACTTCAATTTGTAAGTCTTTGTCCAGAAGTGCCCTTTTCTTTAGTATTTCCGCTTTAAGTTGTTCCTTATGTTTGAAGAGCAGAGCCGAGAGTTTAGTTGCATTCTGTTTACTGCGCTTTTGTTCCACACTCTCTTCTCGCTTTCGTTTCTTAGCAGCCTGTTTTTCTTCTTTATCTATCTTATCCAGAATATACTTCATTACTTGGTTGCACACTATCATTCTGGAGAAGAAATAGAAAAAATACTATTATGAAGAGACTAATAAGGGGGCGATGGAGAACCACAAAGATTGCATTTAGTAATCAAATAAAAATAAGAATAGTTTTAAGATAATGACTAAAGCTGAAGAGCATTTTTAGGGAGAAGAAAAAAATATCAATCAGAAACCAAATCTTTTTATAGTACCACAGCCTCTATATTAGATGTTAGTACACATTATGTGAAGCTACAAGGTGTATAAACAGGCACCCCAACCCTCTAAATAATATTCTGTATGCACAGCTTTCCTTTCTTTTCCACCGTTCAAATTTTGTAGAATAGTAAAAATACCAGCAGACATGGGACAATGTCAGGTCATATTGTAAGCATGCAGAAAAAACATGGAGCGGTTTAAGTAAAGGGATGCTTACAAAAACATACTGTTATCCAATTTTGTAGCATTGTGCATTTTGTGGTTTCTGTGTAGGATCAGAGGTTGGAAGAAGTTACTTAAAAGAGATCGCAATATTGAGTAGTATGGTCGCAGCAGGAGAAAAGAGACCCCCGGGCTTCTTCTCTGCCTCTTATCCCCCCTCCTCCTCTCCAGCCTCCAATTCTGCTCTCCACCAGACTCTTCCTGCTCACTAAACCCTGTTACCTCTTCACCTTCCAACACCTTCTCCCCCTAGTCTGCTCCCTCTTCTCCCTCTGACCACTCACTGTCATCCCACCACCAATCCCCTGGCTCCAGATCTTCTCCCTTGGGGGTTCCCCGGCTGTTGACTCCCACCACTTCTTTGCACCCAGCCAGTTCATGACACAATGGCTCAAACAAACATGAGCAATCATTTCTATGAGTAAGTTGGTAGTAAACGTTTACATTAGCACATATTCTTCTACACCGGAAAATACTGAAAGGAACCATACGCCTTGCTTAATGTCTGTCCCTCTGCCTTACCGCTGATTCTCTTCCCGTTCAGCAGGGGTCAACGTCTTTTTCTGTTTTAGATGCTCGATCACAGCGTTGTGCTTCATTACCACCTTCAAGAAAAGGGGGTGGGGAATAAAAACCTTTGATGGCAAGAAGCGACAAAATGAAACACACTTTTAAAGCTGCAGGTAATTTTAAACCTGAGTGTCACAGAGATTAAACCCATGGCCAGTAAAGTAAAAGCGACCTTCATTTGCTCAGCAGTTGCCTGTGCAATTCTGGTGAAGGGAAATAGGAGCCCTTGACTCCTTCTAAAGCTGAGGAAGAAGCAGATCAGGAGGGGTGGGGTGGGATATTAGCTGCAGAGGAAGATTTGATGGAGAAGTACGTGAGCTCAGAGTGAAGCATTCTCCGAATTTCAATTAAAGAGGACTACAAAATGCTTTTGAAGCTCTCCTTCAATTCTGTACAGAAGCCTTCAAAGTATTTTAGATGTATGGCACTATAGCAGGGATAGCCAACATGTTGCCCTCCAGATGTTATTGGACGCCAGCTTCCATCAGCACCAGGCAGAATGACCAATGGTGAAGGATGATGGGAGTTGAAGTTTAACAAGTGGGAGGACAGGGACGTCACCTACTCTAACACTGTAGTATGGCAACAGAATTGACTGTGTATGAATTTTCTTCCCCAGATCCATCACTAGTAGTTTACAACACTAGGCTGCTATCATGTCAAGTCTTCTCTTCTACAGAAAAAATGTAGTGCGGAAATAGTGTGGAAGACTGAGCAATCAGATCCAAGTCTCTTCTCCCCTGAACTGAAGACGCCCTGGCAGCAAACTTTGAAGTAGTAAATCATGACCCAGATGCCACCAAAACATTAGATACAGAACATCTGTTACATTTACAAAAAAGGGATATGCAATGTAGTTTAATAAGGAAAGACCCCTAAGATTTAAACCAAATGCACAGGCCAAAGGATTCACACGCATATAGCTTGATGGCCAAGAACAGGAGTGATAATGTCTTTGGATAAGTGTACCTGTTTCTGGATAATGTCACTCTGATTAGAAGCCTGGAGGGAGTGCTCACGTTTAATTTCAATATGCTGCTGCTTTTTCTTCTGTTGCTGTTCTCTGAGCTGCTGAACCCTTTGCAGTTGCTCTTGAACGCTGGCCGCTTGAACAGTTACCACGTTCTGGATCTGATGAGCTTGCACCGGGCCGGCTTGCTGAATCTGAATAGGCAGCTGAAGTTTAATTTGCTGAGGCAGACCACCTTGCTGGGACTGTATCTGAGCCACAACATGGGACTGGAGCTGAGAGAACACCTGGACTTGCTGCTGAAGCTGCGGGACTGTGATCACCTTAGTCTGCGGTGGCTGGATTTGCAGCTGAGGACGTGGAGATTGCACGGCAACTTGATTTACGTTTGGCGTGGGTGGCAGAGTTTGAACCGAAGTTGGAACCTGGGGCTGCGAAGTCTGGATTTGGATCGAAGGATGCGGCTGCATGGGGACGTGCTGTGGCGCTGGAGTCTGGACCTGAGCTGGCTGAATCATTTGAACCTTGGGCGGGGTCTGTGGGTGTACCCCTGCCTGGGCCTGGCTTTGAACTTGAGCTAAAGGCTGCCCTTGCGGAAGGCTCTGGGGTGGAGTCTGAGCAGTGGCTGGAGTTACGGTTGGTTGCGATACTGGAGGCTGTGCTTCGGAGATGACTGGGCATGGAAGTGAAGCTGGAGGCTGAGCTTCGGCGGCTGCCTGGGCTTCAGCCCGAGGCAGAGATTGAGTAGGCTGCGTCTGAGCTGGAGGCTGAGGCTGAATACTCTGGGGTTGCCCCTGAGACTGGCCTTGGAGCTGACTCTGAGGTGGCTGGGGTTCAGGATGAGGAGGAGGAGGAGGAGGAAGCTCTGGAGCTGGCTGTGTTTGGGTCTGTGCTTGAGAAGCTTGCTTCTGTTCTCCTGCAGCTGGGAAGATAAAAAGCAGGACTTACCTTCAGAGCCATACTAACAACAATCTGAGGAGCAGCTTTCCTTCTCTAAGAAGCCACCACAAGGCTTCAGCATTTCTAAGCCCGAAAAGCATTCCCTAAGAAAAACTACTTTTCTTTCAAAGCTGAAATGCATTTGTTTCTATTTAATATATATATATATTAAAAAACAACCCTACCTGGTGTTGAGGTGGAAACTGTAGTTGTCGTAGTACTAGCTGCAGTAGCTGCTGCTGGTGGAAGTGGGGTGAAAAGAAACCGCTGGATGGTACCATTTGGCATAGCTGCTTGCATTAGCTGTTGTCCTGGTCCTGGTATTACAGTGACACCCTGCGGGATCAACTGCAACTGCCCAGTAGTTTGACCTTGCCCCTGAATCACCACAGTCAAACCTTGACTGCCACCCTAAAATTGGGGAAAATGTAAAAGTCAATACCCACAAAAGATCCCAATGGAGTATATCAAGGGCTTGCACCGTGTAATGAACTTTCCAGCTGGAATGGTTGGTGACACCCAATGTTGGTGCGTCCCCTTCTCCTCCCTGCAATCACCCACCCACAATTTGCTCCCAGAGGCCCCCCAACCTTTCAGAGAAAATCTTGATCGAATACACAGGAGCTGCAGGGAGGAGAGAGAATCCCTTCCACCGCTAGTGGATAAGATTTCACCCACAAGTTCTGGCATTTGGTTATTAAAAAGAGCAGTCTTTTCTGAAAAATCATTTACCACACCTATAAGTTGTTGCAAATTTTTCAACAACAAAGCTTACTGGGAAATGAATATATATTGAATTGAAAAAGATGTTTAAAATAACATTTGTTTTAAAAACAAACAAACCCCACACAGAAGCCTGGGAATTATAGGGGCAGAACTACCAAAACAGTATAGAAATTTATTCATATATGCGACTACAGCGGCAATGATGTTATTTGCTCCAAAATGAAAAGAGGAAGGCCCGACGAAAGAAGAATTGATACAAAAACTTATGGATTAAGCAGAGATGGTGAAATTTACTAGAAAAATAAGAAATCAAGATAACAAACTTTTTATAAATGGATGGAACTGGTTTATTGAATATGTACAAATAATTTGTAAACAGATAAAGACACTGGCAGCATTATTGTAATAACCTGCAGTTTCATAAGAGTAAATAATTAAAGTAGATGAATAAAAGAATAAGAAGTTAATTTAGAATATGCAGGAAATGATAAAAATAAATTTAAGGAACCGCAGAAAGAGGTGGAAGGAAGCAAGGTTTTGAAATGTTTTTTATGTGTGTGTGTGTGTGTGTGTGTGTGTGTGTGTGTGAGAGAGAGAGAGAGAGAGAGAGAGAGAGAGAGAGAGAGAGAGATTTTCATATACATTTCAATAGTTTTACAGTCATTTTAACATTTCAAAATTAGACTTCCTCCTCTTTCTGAGTTTTGAAATGTTAAAATGACTGTAAAATTGGAAATCATTAAAAAAACAAAAAGAAAGAAAGAAAAGTTTTTCAACAATAATGCAACAGAAACTAAACATATCATTTGAGAGCAACCCATTTACCTCACGTGGAACTTTAGCTTATGATGACTTCTTACAAAAATGTAGTAGATGGAGTTATTAACTCAGAAGATGCCTGCTTTAAATTGACATTGCACGTGCAAGGAAAGGCAAATCATCGCCACACAACAAACATCACAAAAGCTTACCTGTCCTTGTGTGAGCTGCGTGAGCTGCGCCATTGTAAGTTTCACCTGACCCTGTTGAGGACGAGGTGGGTGTGGTGATGCAGCTTGCGGCTGCATGTGCTGCAAAGGGGCTCCTGGAGTTGTCACTACCTTTGGATTTGCAGAAACGGTGGTAGCACTAGACACTGCTGTGGAAACAGGCTGACCTCTGATTATCTGGGTCACTACTTGCTGGGTCTGGCCTGCATGGACATATCATTTGTATTATTAAGAAGCTGTTCCCACCACAAGAAGCCTATGCATAAAAGAATTCCAAGCCTGCTTCTCCCTCCCATCTATCAAGTTCCATTGACCAGTAAAATCACTGGGTCCATTGACCAGTCATGTGCCTCTATGTCTCTTCAAAGCCATGAAAAAAATGCAGCCTAGTATTACCTTTTCCTCATTCTGCAGCTTAGTTATAATATATGCCAACGTGGCTAAGCTTTGGTCCTCTGGATGTTGCTGGGCTTCAATTTCCAACAGCATAGCCAATGGCCAGGGATAATAGGAGTTGTAGCCCAACTGTATCTGAAGGGCCGAAGCTTAGCCATTCTTGATAGAAGCCAGGATGTACAGGAACACGTAACTAGTTATGGAAGTCCAAGATGGGTTTGGACTCGTGTTTCTGAAAAAGAAGCCTTCAGTGCAGTCTGCAGTGGCTCTCAGCTTTTCAAACCACAAAAAAGAAGGCAAAGATTCCTATTGTCTAGCAGAAGCACCTTGTCTGAACCTAAGAACAATCTGAAGACCAGCCAGAGTATTTATCATATTTATGATTCAGAAACAAAAAGATTCCTATCATCTAGTAGAAGCACCTTGTCTGAACCTAAGAACAATCTGAATACCAGCCAGAGTATTTATCGTATTTATGGTTCAGAAACAAAAAAAAGTAGCAAAAGGCATAGTGCTTTCTTTTTAGTATTATTCAGCTGACTGGCCCGAAATGTTTAAGTTTTATCGGTAATTTAAAGCAAAAACCCTAACACAGACATGCCTGAATTTGTGTTGATACTTCTTTTTTTTTTTAAATGAAGAAAAAAAAAATCATGGATTTCACATACTGGAGGTTTAAAAATCAAAATTAACCTACTAGTTGGAAGAATACCTTGCTGTACCACGACAGGTGTTCGAATGATGGTCTTTCCTAATGCTGATTGCTGAAGTGGTGTCCTTATGACTGTCATCCCAGGCCGGAGAGGTGTCCCAGCCATTACCTACACAAGTTACAAGGAAAACAGTCAACTTTTTCTTCAACTAAACTTATTTCTATACATATTGTGACTCGTATATGGGGGGGGGGGGGAAACACTTTTAAGAAACCATTTTTTTAAAAACGAGTTTTCATGTAAGCTAAAAGTTGAAAAAAGCAAAACATCCCCCAAAGTTAAATATAAAATGTAACAATATACAACAATATACTGTTAAATTTTTACTTTGGGTTCCGCCACGCCCCCCAAGCTTTTTATTTATCCAAAACACTTTTCAAAAGCCTTTTTAAGGTGCAAACTACATTACTTTTTCTCTGGTTAATCCACTGCTCTTCAAACATCTCCATTCATATTTCTTTTCTTTTCATGAAGTTTTATTTATGTAATGCAACCCGAACATTTGCAACAATAATAAAACTCCAGCGCTATGAAAAATTAAATCACGTATGTATTAAGAAAAAACTGGAAGAAATGACAGACTGACCAAGAGAAACACGCAAGAGGACCCATAAAAGAAAAAATCCCTTGGGGCATTCTTCAAACATGGGTAGCAAGGAGACCTGAACCAGCCCAGAAGCCAGCTGATTTAAAGCAAGTCCCCATGGTAAAGATCTATTGAGAGATAAGTGACAAAAGTAGACAATGTTCTAGTTCGTGCATAATGCTCAGGCAGGCCATGACTTAGCAGAAACATGCAGGTTCCTACAGCAACCATGGCTTAGCCCCAGGTAGTGCCGGAGGAGTAGAAAAGTGCAGCGGATGCAAGCTTTGGTCCAGGATGCTGGCTTAGTGTTATGCGCAAACTGGGCCAATGGGTGTCTCTTAAGAAAATCAACAATTGTATGAAACCCTAGGTTTAGGTTTCAGATTTTTAGGTCGAAGTTTTGGCACTGTAAATAGTTTCTAGATTAAACGCCATCTCAAATGGAGTCCAAGAGCAACCTTATTACAAAACTACAAGATCATTAATCTTAAATAAATAAATAATCTTACTTGTGAAGCACTCGTTGTACACACAGTCCCTGTGTTATTTGGCCTAATAGTTACAGTTGCTGTCCTTGGCTGGAATGAAGTAAATGTTTGTTGGTTTGATCCAGTAGTTGATGGAATGATACCCAACACTTTCTGCTGCACTTGAACTACACCTATTTGGGGAAAGTATTCATCAATTTAAAAACATTACTAAGTAAAAGATTAACACCCTCTTGTTTTAGGTGATTGACTCACTCTGCAGAATACTTATACAGGTCTCTAAAGAATGAACCCACATTCAGGAGGGTTTGTACTGGTGTGCAGTAGGGAGAATTGACACATGTTCACTTAAATAAGAACCACACTATGCCTCAAACTTGTACACCGCTAAAGAAAATAAGCAATCTTAGTCGCTGAGAATAGTTCTAAAATTTGAAAGTTTACAAGGGAGTTAAAGCAGAAGAGCAGGTCTTAGTTCGGGTTTAAAAATGATTTAACAGACACATCTTGTAGAAAACCTGCGAGCATAATGACAGCTCCTTCTTCAACTGAGAAATCAGGAACGGCACAAAGGATCACACATATCAATTCTAATCTGGCACAGACATCTTTCGATCTTCCCTACAGAGAAATGGTATTTTGGCAACCAGTAGTTTGGCTAACCAGATTCCTTGCTAAATGTATTCCTTTATCATGGTTAAGACAGAAGAAAGAAATTCACTTGGTGGAGGGGAAAGGCAGTGCATGATCCCATGGTTCTCTCTTAATCGCTTTAACTACCATAAACAAAGTCTACATGTTACACCTGTATCTCTCCAGATAGCAAAGACAAAACTCAAATGCATAGCTAAGTCTTTAATTGGTGTCTGAAACTGTAGAGGGGGGGGGGGACTGAGCTCCCTTGGGGAGAGAATGCTACAAAGGGAGCCTCAATGCAAAGAAAAGCCTGTATCTCCTATATCATGTGATCGACCCACATATTCCAGCTGATGGGACCACTAGCAGGGCCTCCCCTGCAGATATGAAAGCACAAGGCATTACCTGTGCAAAAGGCATTCCTGTAAGTAATTGGGCCTAAAGCCTTTTAGGGCTTTGTACACCAGTAGAACCACTTCAATTGAGCCCACTAGCACACAGGTATAGTGCAGTATCTGGTTGGATTGGCCACTGAAGCTACCTGTGCTCTGAGTGTTATCTTAGAAATGAGAAGAACCCGTCCCTTCAGGGTGCTATATCACCCAGAACTGTCTTGTCTTCCAAATTCCTGAACTTGGGAGGCAACCTCCCATAGCAACTCCATCTTATCAGGATTCAGTTGGTCAGCCAGCATTCAGCCAATCATGTCTCCAGGTACTGGTCCAGCACTTTCACTTTTTCTCCCAATTCAGATGAATTTTTTTGGGGAGGGGGGAGAGAAAGAGCAAGCAATTGAGCCTGTTGGCTACCTGGGTGTCAACTGCATATTTCGCACGCTGTGCTCCAAATCCCCAGCTAACACCTCTGTTCAGTTTCGCATTGATATTAACTAGCATGCAGTCAAAGATAGTCCTGAAAGTAGGCGTGGAACTGCTGCAACACAGTGTACTCAACCAGCAAAGCCTTTCCATGGTCAATGGTAATAAAAGTAAAAGCCTGGGAACTCTCTAACATACTGAAAGGCATATGCAGCCCTTCTATTAAGCCTGAGTATTTTTTTTCCACTAAAGTCTTCAAAAGCTGATAATGTGGAACATTATGTAGGTCAGCAAAGGGATATCAAAGACAGATAATTTTAAACAGTAACAAATTCCCACTGGAGAAACTTTAAAAAGCTAGAAATCGTTTTTCAAAAAATATGTGATCACTCGATTTTCCTAGGAAAATATGCCTTTGGAACCCTCTTGCATTACATACCAGACAGGCACTGTCTCTATTGTCTTTTTGGCCCCTGCTGAAGACCTCCTTTTTCTAAGAAGTCTTTTAAGCGGGTATTTATTTATTTTTAATTCCAGTTTGCATTTGCATGCATATTTTGATGTTTTCATTGTTGAAATCGCTTTGTGATGCTTTATGAAAAAGCGATTCATAAATGGAATGAGCAAGAAAGAAAGAGTTCAAACTGCAACGGCGTTCTCCTACCTCCTTGAGTGGCTGGGACGTTAACAGCAACTATCTTGCTATTTGCTGGTAGAGGCAGCTTTGTTATCACTTTGCCTGCCATAGTCACTGGGCTGCTTGCAATCTGGAAAGTCTGACCACTGCTGGAAATGGTTGTTGCTGATGTAGCAGTTGTGCTTGTGGCTAACAAAACAGGAATGGCGGTCAGTTTTCTGTTTTCTCGAGACAGGCCACTAACAGCAAGTATCATCGCAGCACTGTAGAAACCTATGGCATGGGTGCCTTTAAAATGCTGTGTGCTCTAAATAATGTCTCTTCGACAAGGAAAAGTCTAAAGAGCTGGCACTTTCTTATGAAGATTATAAAATCTTGACTGGTCGCAACAGTGGATAAAGAAATGCTTCTTTAAAAAAACAAGCCCCATCTTTACAGTACTTCAGTTCATCCAGTGAAAATTTTCAGGACAGGTGAAACAGAAGGGCTGCTTCATGCAAAGCAATTCATTACCACAAGGAATGGTGACATCCTTACATGAATTAAATCTATTAACTGCTGCTAGCCATGACAGCTAGTTCAAACCTTTATGACAGAGGCAACATACATTTCTGAGTATCAGAATACAGGGGTAAGCTTTCCCCATCACCACCATGCATTGCTTTGAGCTTCGCTGGGAAATGTGACTGTTCTCTTGAGGAGACATGAGTGCTAGGCTCAATGAATGAGCCTTGGCCTAAACCAGTTTATGCCCTTATAAAGCAGTTGAGGCACACCCCATACCCCATATTGACAAATGTGTTAACTCACAACTACAGCTTTTAACAGAAAAAAAATGTCTTTCTTCCCAGTTCAAGGATGTAGCTGAAGAGAGCATCAATTAGGTTTTAAATACTTTGTGTGACTGCTTCCCAGCTGTGAGCTTATCGGCAGACCCCTATCCCACTGGAGATTCATGGCTAAGAGATGCCTGGGTATATGAACCACCTCTAATAGTACAAGTAAAATTTTGGTTATATGTGTTTTGTTTTTAAAGGGTGAAGATTCTCCGACTTTTTTTTTTTTTTAAACTAACTCACTCATTTACCTGATGAAGACTGGCCTTGTTTAACCCAGGTAGCAAAAGTCTGGTGAAAGTTCTTGTTCTGCTGGAATGTTACTGTAGCTGGAGATCCCACTTTAGTAGCAAGCACCACTTTGGTTCCACTGGGAATAGAGCGTGGCAATGGGCCAACCATAACTTTCTGAGGAGTGGAGACGGTGGTTGCCGTACCGCTGGTAGTCGTAGCTGTAGCGGCGCCACACACGGCAGGCAACTGCTTCTGTTGCTCCAGTCGCTTCTAAAGGAGTTAAGCAGAGGGGTAAAATGAAGAAAAGCTACCACTAGTCCGCTCTACAATATCAGCCCTCTCACCCTATGTTAAAATAGCACACTAAGGCTGCTGTGATCTTACGAATGCTCATTGGAAAGCAAGTCACGTTAAACACAGCCGGACTTGCAAGTAGGTGTATGTCTGTACCACGTGCTTCGCATTTCAAATGCGAGAATTTTCAAAAGTGAGATGCCACCGTATGTGCAGACAGAGCTAGCAATAGGAAGGCTTCCAAAGTACAAGTGTTCACGAGTGCCAAGCTATTATCTGCTGAAAGTCTGACTGGATCGGATCTGGTGTACCGTAGCAGCTATGAGACGGAGCTACAAAGCAGGATGCCTTTGCTTTGAATCTCTCCTCTTGCTGCGACCGCTAGGGGGTGTTCCGCTCTTGTCATTTGTAACCTGTAGGTGGTAATAATACTGATCTGCTTTAGGATTTCACGTAAGAAATCCTGCACCCTCAAAATTGGGGTTGGGAGAGCACCCCAGAACAGCATGCAGGGGAAGATTGTTCCGTATGTGAAGCTGATATGCTTGCACAGACACAGTTTGCCTTAGAATGATGCTGAATTCCACCTTATTTTAAAATGTGTTGTACAGGGTTTGTGTTTAAATTTTTTTTGGCAGGGGGGAAGGCCAGGTTATATTAACAGAAAACCAGCCCATATAAAGCAATGCTTTCAAAACTTAACTTCAAGTAAATAGCCATTACTGATTACATTATTTAATGTTTAATAATGTATAGAAAGGTGGTTCATAACTAAACATTAACCAAATCAATTTAAGGAAGACTAAAAATCTGAAAGAAATATTATCTTCATTCTCATTATTACGTGGTTTTTAACAGTCTGAATAGCTGTAATCACTACAGTGCTTGGTTGTATTTCTATTTTGTTACATGCCCCTCATATACACAGTGATTTGCTATAAAAATAGCACATTTTAGATAAAAGGGGAATTGGTTGGGTGTTTTTTTCCTTTTTAACTGGAGCGGCATTGTATCAGCTATCTAAAACAGAAAGAATGGCTTTGTCATTAAGAAATTTTAAGCAGTCACTGAAGAAAGTATTCTTTTGGTAGACATTTTTCAGTTGCCTTCCCTCCGTGGGTGCTACCCTTTTCATTTGTCTTATTTTTGTATTAAGGTGGGTTTAGTTTTTATTATAACATCTTTTGTTTTGAAAGTCAAATGTACTAAAATATATCAAGCAAGCAAGCAAAATAAATAAATAAACAGGGTTGCATGTTAATTCATCATTAGCTACCCTGAGTGGACATTTTGTTGAGATAGACATAAGTTTTCCAAAAAATAAATAATGAATGACATGTTTAGAAAGAAGAATAAGTATTGAAAGAACTTTGCAGTGATGACACCATTCTTTACTGGGCAAACAGGAAAAGTTACAGATTTTTATGACTGCATGCATGTGTCAGAATTAGGAGACTGAAGGTGTATCCACTTTTTAAAATACTGATTTATACAAATTAATAATTTAGTTTTCATTCCAACATGGAAGCGTCTCCGATTCTGTACTTGGCAGGATGTCAAACGTTACTTCCACGAGATCTAGGTTATTTAGGTATCTTAGCAACATCTACCCTGACACTTTTGTAAGACTGAAACAGAACCCTGAAGGAGAGAATCAAATTCCCACTGTATGTGTAATATTAACAGCACATCAAATGATTAATTTTAGTATCGCAATGTAGTTCTTCCGATAGGAATATGGAAATATTTACTCAAATGAAAATATCTGAACAATTCTATGTAAGAAAGAGACACTTCCATGTTTATTTTAGGATGCACAAATGCAAGCAATGCAAACTTCAACAGGCGGGACTACCAAGAGCTCCCCCACCTGCTGGGCAGCCAATCGCTGTTGTTTTAGTTGAGCCTCCATTTGGGCCTTGAATTCCTCAGCCTTCTTCTGTTCACTAACCTTAGCCTGTTGCTCAACTGCTTGTGCCTTTTCCTTCTCCACTCTGTCAAAGAGATGAACAGAAAATCACTACTGGGCATTGCAAATTACTACAAAACATGCATTTTATACCAACAGCCCTTTTTATGTGCTAGGAACCAATTCTCAGTGTTACTGAAATGCTACATCTAATTTCCAGAAATTTTCTAGTGCCGCCCTGTTGCATATAGGCTTGCTTATGTGTGAACTTTCTTAAATCTGGCTGTCACCTTCTGTCAGTTTAATGACAAGCAGCTCCCATTAGCATTCTCACAGTTTGTGCACTTTTACAAGAAAAACTCTATGGGTTGGATCCAGAGTTGTACTTCTGTTTGCAGAAGAGACTGAGAATCAGCAAAGGCTTGCACTGAAGGGGAGAAGAGGGTGATTTTCATTTTATTTCCCCCTTTCCCTGCAGACACCAGACCACCTTCCACAATGTTTTCTAGAGGGTCTCCTGAATTGGCAAAAATCACCTCCCTCCTCTTTCTCCTGTGGAGCATCCCAAGGAGCTTCAGTGAGAACTGACTGAGCTTAAATCTGAAAGGAGACATAGTTAGAACTTGTGGATAAGCAAAAAAGGCAAAGGGGTGGGGGCATGGTCCAAAAAGAGAGTTTGTGTGTGCTGGGGGAGGGGGAAGCCCAGATGGAATATACTGAGCATGCACCGGGTGGCTGGCAGGGATAAATGTTAATCAAGAGGCCTGATGTGAAGAAAACTGGAACCCAAGTTGCAACAGAAACCAGGAAAAACATATAAGGTAAGCACACACAGCCCTGTTGCCATAATGAGACAAGAAAGGTTGAAGTTTAAGAAGTTGAGTTTAAAGAGAAATCAGAAAGTAGGTGTACTGATTATGTGGGAAGCTAAAAATAATGAAACTGGACAGAGATGTCATGAAGCTGACGAAAGCAGGGGTAAAAGCAAAAGGAATAGAGAGACCAGGGAGGGAATGAGTAGGAAACAGTTTCTCTAGCTGTTTTGCATACTGTTTCCTACTCATTCCCTCCCTGGTCCTTCTACTCCTTTTGCTTTTACCCCTGCTTTCGTCAGCTTCGTGACATCTCTGTCCAGTTTCAATACTTTTGGGGCTGGGGAACAAAAAGAGGACTGCACAGTTTAAAGTGTTGGGAGTCGTATCTGATGTCACACAAACAGAAGGCAAGTTTGAGCAGCACATTTCTCCCTTTTCCTCTGCCCGCACTGCATCACCCAAAATGTCAGGTTCTCCCAATCTCCTAGAGAGGCTTTTTGGGTAGAAAGTCGTGGGGGAGGAGTGGTCTTCCGCTTGCTCAACAATAGATACCACCCTTAAGTGTTTCAAATTCACATACTGATTGCAATTAGCCAACCAAATATTTGGCTTCATATCTCTGGTTTCCCAGTTTTCCATTAACTGACAGCAGGGCATGCCAACGGAAGGTATATCTATTTGACGGTGTCAAGTGTACTTTTGTTTCTACTTACTAGAGTGGACACATAGTTCAAAATAATTTTGCAGCTTTAAACTTGCTATTTTAGATATTAAATCCACACCCAACAGGATATTTACACATCTAAATATGTTCAAAAAGCAAGTCAAAGAACTTGATTTTAAGCTATTAGATTACCTTTCAGAAAATGCTTTTATTTCCCATAGTTCTAATTCCTCCTCCGCTACCCAGGTTTCAATTATAACAGGGCCTGTTTGTTTTGGAGTTTCTGGCCTTTTGGGTCGCAATGCACTTGACCGAAGCCCTTTCCTCTGAGGCGTAGGAGTTTCTGCAGGAACAGAAGGCAAATTAATATTCAGTTTAAGTATCTGATAGCGTCCCCCTAAATTCACATACTCCTCTATAAGTAACTTGGGAATTTTATATTCATGCTTACCTTTGGGGGCCTCTGGAACACCAATCGGACAAATAATTTTCCGTACACAGTACTCCGATCGAATGCCATATGGTCCAACATCTCTTCGCTTGATTATTTCAGTTGTTGTTATTTCCGTTTCCGATGTGTCTATAAACATTCATTTCAAACGTTTCAATTGCAAGTCTAGTAAGAAATGTTTCTCCACAAATTCTGGAACAACTTATTCTCAAATAACATGATGGAAATATTGGCATTTTGTTAAAAAACAGTCCAGATTTATTTTCAGTTATAACTTATTATTCTATAATTAGAAAGAGAAAACTTTCCAGTTTGCTAAACTACAGTGTCCCCATGATGTCTGACACAGGTAGCTGGTTTAAGACTCTTTGTAAATCAGGACTGCAAAACACATTTTGATATTTGTTTGTAGAGAATGCTAAAACACAGTTTCCTGGTTTAGACCTCAAAGTAACTGTGGTTTAATAAAGCAGGAAGTCTCCCCTGTAATCAGGTACAGATAGAAGGAGCATTTGAGCTTGTGTCCAATGTATCCAATGATGTTGTCCTGACAGTGCAAGGACTGCCACCTGCACAATGCAACATTTTTTACCTCTCGTTGCACACCAGCTGTGCCCCCCCAAATCAGTTTTGGGTTTCCTCCAACCCTTCAGAGCAAACGGGGGGGGGGGGGGACAAAGAGAGAAGAAGTACTGTTGCAAAGGTGGAAGTCCTTGCACTAACAGGATGACTTCACTGGATACAACCCATAGTTTGGTCGACTGGGAATGTTACACCTGAATCTGGGCTCAATGTGCCTTACATTCCTTGTTCCACTTAAAGACACCCAACACCACGTGGAATCACAGAATCATGGAATTGTAGAGTTGGAAGGGAATATTGCCAGGAAGGAATGGAACCAGTGAAATACAATGACTCCAGTTCTCATGTCAAATGATTCCAAGGGGATAATTGTCAGGAAAAAGCAGCAATGCAAAAGCCAGCTGCAGGTGGCTGGAATGCAAAACAGGATGTTGTGGTCTGGAACTGTACTAGTGGAGAAAGGGGGCAGTCTATTCTCTGTACTGAGCACCGGATGTTAGCTCAGAGTGTCATCTGACCTGTACTGGAAGTACAGGGGCGGAGTTGTGACTCTACTGCTGGAGTCTGAAGGGTACAGACACGTTTCTCTGTACTGCTGAAATGACAGGAATAAAGACATGTAAATAGGACTCCTGTCTGACTCTTTTCCCCTCCCTGGGGGAATGCAGGGAGGGAGAAGGAGGAGGGTGTGTTCTCCTCACATCTGAGGAGGATCGCCGATTGATGGCCTTGCCTGGATCCTGCCGGGAGACGCAGATCGGAAGGTCAACAAGTATCTCAGTCGGTTGCCCGGGGGGGCCAGTTACCTCTGACTGCGACCTGAGATACTGACAATAATCAGCATAGCCAGACCTCCCCCTCCCCAAATCTCCTGATGAAGATTGCTTAGGAGGAAGGAAATTTCAGTGCCAAACTGGAAACCAGACTGAGAAGGGTCTAGTGAATATGACAGAGGTTATCATGGATCCATCCGTGATAAACTTTCTTAGGAAAAAAGCAAATAAAAAACAAACCCCTTTTGCTTCAAAAGACTCTAGTTTGTAATGCATATTACAAGTTCTGAAATAATATTTAACCAGCAATGTTTTTTATAAATTAGCAAAATTAAGTATTCCTAAAATATCTACCTGTACGTGTAGTTCCTCCACCAGGTGGGGGTTTAGCAGCCATGTCATCCCATTTCAGACATGCCCAGAGTAACCTCAACATAAGGCTAACCCCTGCCAAAGATTTTACGGTTTGCAGTCGGTATCTAGAAAAATAATAATAAAGGAAGTCATGTAAATCACTTCTAATTTCACAAAGCAGCTGGTCTAAATGCCATAGTTCTCAGAGATAAGGCAAAGCTTCTTATTTTACAGCTAAAAGTGGAGTGTATTTTCATATAAATTACAAAAATCTGTGGTACTCATTATACAGGCCCATGCTATCATATATTGAATCTTGCTCCATGCAAGTTTTTAGAATGAACCAAACAGGTCCAAAATATTTCTGGAACAGAGGTCCACATAATAGCTGACTTTTCCCTACAAATATGTAGGTATTGGGTGACATCCAACTTCATGTCACTGGACTTTGCTGTCGTCCCTCCCAACACCCCAACTTGGGGGCCCCATGCGAGGGAAGGAAGGGAAAGTTCTACTGCACCAAACAGAAATGCATTTAACTGCTTTGAGGTTTTATTATAGTCAAGCAGTATAGAAATGCTGCAAAATACATAACTAAATAATAATAATATTTGCTGGCAGATGGATACCACTGGATCTTACCCAAATGTTTTCCTACACCCACATCGATATTATAAAGGAAGGTAACATACAAAATGTGTAGAGGACACTAGCTGACAATTTCAAACCAAGTATGATAAACTACTAGATACTTGTTTCAAGTGCTCTTAACCAACTGAAAAAAACTTTACATGAAAGCAAGGGTTTGCAATTAAAAAATCCTTACTCAAGTAAAGCAGGCTGAATAATCTTGGATGCCTTGATATTTTATTTTATTATTTTATTTTGTTAGTTAGTGTTTTCTATTTTAAAACTGCCATTCTGAAAATCACCAAGGTATCGTCAAGCTCCAGACTAGGCCAGTGGCATATTGCTATGGTATGAACCATGGTTGTTCTTTTTGAAAATCCCATCACTAAATACTGACAAAATGAGGGTTAAACAAAAGCCTATTTAATAAAGGTAAAGGTAAAGGACCCCTGGATGGTGAAGTCCAGTCAAAGGTGACTATGGGGTGCGGTGCTCATCTCACTTTTCAGGCCGAGGGAGCTGGTGTCTGTCTGCAGACAGCTTTGCGGGTCATGAGGCCAGCATGACTAAACCACTTCGGGCGCAATGGGACACCATGATGGAAACCAGAGCACACAGAAATGCTGTTTACCTTCCCGTTGCAGTGGTACCTATTTACCTGCTTGCACTGGTGTGCTTTCAAACTGCTAGGTTGGCAGAAGCTGGGGCAAAGCAATGGGAGCTCACTCCATCGTGCTGATTTGAATTGCCAAGCTTCCTATCAGCAAGCCCAAGAGGCTCAGTGGTTTAGACCACAGCACCACCTGTGTCCCTCCCCTATTTAATAATCTAGATCAAGGCAACTTTGTAACATAAAATCTTTTGTCTAGCAGATAACTAAACAATCTGTTTTTACAGAATATCAAATCATTTTTGCTAGACCCATTTTAATTACAGTGGTGCCCCGCAAGACGAATGCCTCGCAAGACGAAAAACTTGCTAGACGAAAGGGTTTTGCGGTTTTTGAGCTGCTTCGCAAGACGAATTTCCCTATGGGCTTGCTTCGCAAGACGAAAACGTCTTGTATTTTTTGCAAGTTTGTTTCCTTTTTCTTAACACCCTTAATATAGTTGCGACTTGACTTCGAGTAGCAACTCATGGAACGCGATGTGGTAGCCTTTTTTGAGGTTTTTGGCGATTTTTGAAGCTTTTCCAAAACTTTTCCGACACTGTGCTTCGCAAGACGAAAAATTCGCTAGACGAAAAAACTCGCGGAACAAATTAATTTCGTCTTGCGAGGCACCACTGTAGTTCAAATCGCAATGATCAGGTCAGGCTTTCAAGACACCTCCATATAGGTTCTTTTGTCTTAAGGAGAGTTTATTCAACGTGCATAAGACTAGGAATGTATATGCCAACTGTGTATCATCTGCCCTAACCCTTCACCCCTCTGGATGGTAGATGCCAAGCTGCCATATGTACACTGGCTGCAGAAGTATGTGTTTCCCTCCTTCAATACTGATCGTATTCTTTGACAGTACACAGAACTTTAAGCCTGGAAGCAGGGTAACCTTTCAAACTGAGCACACCTGGGAAACGAACATCCCTGTTAGGTAAATTCAGCTCAAATATCCTCAAATATGGAGGACCAAAAAAATGTTGGGTTATTATTTAAAAGGGATAACACCTGAAGTGCCAAATTTTCATGCTGGATTATAACATGCCAACCATTTGTATGAAGACATGTTCTCCCACCCAAATGATTTTAAAGAGCTGTTAGCACTGTACCTCCAAGTGATACCAAACGTTGGTCTTGGCGATGGATATGGCCAAATATCCAAAGCAGGCTTCGCAGTATAGTTGAAACAGGGAACCTCTCTGATCCCTCCTCTTCTTGCTAGCTTCTTCAAGTCGTCATTGGGCAAAACAAATATGCTCTTTTTACTGCTTTTGGTAACAAACTTCCGGTAAGATGGCAAGGCTGTTCCAGAACGAGTTTTTTTCGGCCTTGAAAATTTCATGAGCTTCACTTTGTCCCTTGTGGAATATTCCTTGCTGACTGTCATAGAAGTCACCAAGGTTCCCGCTGCAGTAGTCAAGGAATCAGTCACTGTTGCTGTTACCACAGTTTTGCTGTGCTCCTTTACAGAAATGACATCAGTATTGCTATCTGTAGTGGGAGCGGTAAGTTTTCTTACAGTGGTCGTGGTGGTCGTGGTGGTGGTTACAGTGGATACAGAACAGTTTTCCATGGATGATACCCCACTTTCTCTATCTTCCTTGATGGCTGACAATCCCGATACTTTATAAGTAGTTTTGGATTCTGTAGAAACAGTTGACGTGGTGGTCACTTCCGTAACAACGGCTTTTACTACACTTTCTCCGTTGATGCTTTCGGTTTTGTTGCTTATTGGTAATCCATTCTGATCAGCAAAGTCATTACTCAAGCTAGATTCCTCACAGGAAATTACAGGTGATGGTGCGGTTTTCGTAACACAAGGTGGTTCAATCTCCATGCATTCCGTTTCATTATATATATTGTTTTCACTGGAGGAATGGAGAGATGTGATGGATGTGTCATCAACAAGACTAGACCTTTCAGGAGAACACTGCTTTCTTCCAGTACTTTGATTAGACTGAGACATATTATCTTGAGGCAAATCATTCTCTCTAGAATCACCACCCACAGAACTCTGTACACCCAACTTACTGACCAAATTATCATTTGCATCTTCCACTGCAATATCACCATTCATAAATGGTTTTAGAGTTTCGTTAGAAGAAAATGATTTGATCAGAGGGTTGCTTTTGCTAATATTATTGATTTTTGAGTCAACGCCACTCTCGGTTTGTGCAAGTGTCTCTCTCTTTAAGCACTCTTCATTAGGTAATACTTTAAAATCAGTGTCTTTTCCATTAATCTGAAATGCTGCTGACTTCCCCTTTTCCGTTTGTGTATTCAATTCCCCGTTTTTATTATTATTTTTGTCAGCAATACTCTTAATCTGATCAAAACACTTGTTTATGGAACTCGGTGGGACACACTTCTCCTGGTCTTGCTTTTCACCATTTGTTTCAGTGATTTTAGTCTTCACCACCTCATCAATAATATTTTCTCCAATCACGTCAGGAATTTGGGCTTCAAATGCCTTTTCTGAAATTAGCTCAGTATGCAGCGATTTTAGGCCCCCGAGAGTCTGCTTTGGATTTAATGCAATTTTGGGTTCAGACGCATCTGCAATGTTTTTCACAAGACTCTCTTTTGCTTGCAGAGATGCCATGCTGGGATGATTTTCTAACCTACGAGCTTCTGCAGAATCACAGTCGTGTTTTTCAGATGTTAACGTTTCATTTCCTATCTCAGTTGAAGATGAAGTGTCTCCTTCACAGCTGCTTTCAGTTACCATTGGCCGAATAACATCTCCGCACTGAGACTCAGTATTTGCTTGCTCCAAACATTTTGCATTGTCCTCTAAGATACCACATGTTGTTGTTTCTTTGTTTTCTACTGGTTTAGAGTCTTCTGTTTTCAAACAGTCAGTGCTTTTCTCCTTACTCTGCACTTGAGGGTTATCCGTATCCATGGATTCAGAAACACTTTCATTACTATCTTTTGCTTTCAAACTTTGAGTATCTGGACACTGAACTGAAGTTGCATCTGCTTCTCCCTCTAAAAGCCTATTCAAGCAAGGCAAAGATTGGACTGATTCACTGGTTTTGGTAAAGTGGCGATTGCTAGGTGACAAGTGGTCTTTAACAGGATCTTCCGTTTGATTTGTCTCTGAAGTATCAATTCTGCTTTGGGATGTCAAATCTACTTGCTTCTCATCTCCTGCTTTAGGTAACTGTAGGTCATCCTCACTCTCCTGTTGCCTCAACAATTTACAACCTGAAGAGTTAGAACCAGATTTGAGCTTTATTCTTTCTAGTCGCTGCTTTTCCTCAAGTGTAAACTGTTTTACTCTCCTTTCAAGCAGTCCATCTAGTTTTGATGATTTTACTTTCCTTTTGTAAAATGTCCTTAAGTGGAAACTCTCGCTGACGTTGATTAAATCCACACTGACTGGGGCTCCCTCATATTTTGTGGAGGTATCCACTTTCACTTCATCAACCTCCATAGATTCTTCCTTGATGTCTTTATCACCTTCACCAATTTCTTTCTTCTCTGTGAAGAACAATTTAAATTCCGTTAAGACATTTTGGTAATTACTGGGTCTTTCCGACCTGTTTCACCTAACCCACATGGTTCCATTCATACATATCACAACTGTGTGTGACCACAGCAACAGGAAGTGGCTTCCATATGTGTGAAGGTGAATGTGTTAATGGGTCTTTAGTGTCTGACATTCACAGTTTCAATTTTTTTTTAATGCCTCCCCCCCGATTGTTCTCAGATTTACATAAGCATGCATACATTCTGCTAAACAGAATTAATCCGTGTAAACCTAAATACTCACCCACCCACCCATATGCCTTAAATGCTTAATACCTTCATTTGCATGAACTGATTTTTCAAAATGTTTGATTTCAGATTTTTCTTCATGCGGTTCATTTTCTTCCTTGGTTTGAGCTCTCTTTGTGGTCTCGGAATTTTCAGTTTCTTTTTGGTCCTTCTTGTGTGGCTCACGGAAGTATTTCATCTTTTCTTTCGAAGAACCATGCTCCACCTTCACTTTTGCTGGAGTTTTCCTTTTATCCAGTTCACGCTGTTTTTCTGGGATGGTAGTAGTTTCACTTTTTGCTGATTAAAAAAGGACACGTATATTTACTTATAAGATTTCTATGCCACCTTTTCAAACTCTCAGGGTGCATGCATTAAGTTACGGTGTATAACAAAAGTATTCAAATGTATTGATTCTTGCACCAAAACACAGAATTTTGAACTCAGAAATATAACTGTAATTAAAAAGGCAAAATTCTTACAATAAAATACTCAAAACTTAGAATGAAGCAATACATAAATGCATTTGAGTATCCCAAAACATTAAAAAACGGAGCTGTTCGAGAACTGAGGTTTGACTATAGTGCTGAGAAGGCCTGTTTATGATGCAGTAACTAACAGTAAAAATTATTTCAAAGCAAAGATATTTTACACTCACCTGGTAGTAATTTCCTGTAATTGACATTAGTATTTCCTGGTAATCTTGGTACAAATCTATGAACATGAGTTTTACTAATCCAGATCCATCCACCATACCCTGTTACTCTATATTCTTCTCCTTTTTGTTTCCAAACCTGTAAAGCATTACAGACACATTTTAAAATAATAAATTTACTTTAAAAGCTTATATACAATTACAAAAATAAAAGATGGCTTTTCAACAAATGCTGCAGGAAACTGCTTCAACTGTGGCTACAACACAGATCTGCAACATAAATGCATGAAAAAGGACTGAGCACACTACTAGAAATAGCCTCTGCTCCCAACAGTAATGCACATAGAAAAGCAACAACATTTTAGGGATGCAGATTTGCCATGAGCAGTTGGGTTCCTAGAACCCCGATTTCCACACAAAGAATACTAGGGGTGCATCTATGCAGCTACTCAGGCCTTTTTTTTTTTTTAGAAGAGCTTATCAAAGGGTTCCACATAGACTTCTTAGTGATTGTTATGGATAACTCTTAATAGATAAATGCTACTATATTTTGTTTTTAGGCTTTTTTGTCATGGGGCTAGAAGGAAAAGGAAATCATCTTCATTGAATAGATGGAGTACATGGGATCTTGACCTGTCTCAAATTTCTCTTACACTTGGAACTGGGATATGTGAATCACATCCTATGCACATACAGTATCAAAGATGTTTGGTGAAATCTCCCTTCTATCACCAGAGTAAGATTACAATCCATCATGGATTATTATCCAATTAAACAATGGCCAAGACACGAATCAGTCTCAAGTTCTTCCTTTTCATCGATCCTATTACTCACCATGTTAAAAAACAACAACACCCCCACCCCATACAGCCTTTTAAATTTAAGAAAGGAAGAGCAGAAGTCTGCTAAAAACATTTACTTAAGATTACTATGCAGAAACTGTACCTGATGTTTGATAGGAAATGTGTATTTCACCCATGTTGCTTGCTGCATGGTTTCTTCTTCCTCTTGTTTTCTTTCCTTCTTTTTCACTTTTTCCTTTTCTTCTCTTTCAATAGCTGTCATTCTGCGCAACCTAATCGCAAGATACACATTCTTTTGGGCCAGTTATACTACAGATACACAAACAGCTGCATGCTGCTGTACAGTGAATGCAGTTGAGTCAAGAGCATTTAAAGTACACTGTTGTTGAACTTTCAAAGCAGTTTTTCCATTGCTGAGATTAAATGACATGAGGCAACTTCCAGGTGGCGAACATATTGCAAAAACTGCGCCCGTGAATTTTCAGCGCTCCTGACCGAGTTTTTTTTATAATGGTGTTAAATTCTCCAGTACAGTACTTGAACATATTTTAATGTAGACTTATGTTTTTCATTCATTCAGACATCTTACCTGGTGTGTCCCAAGGACTCCCTCCAGATTGGCAGCATGACAACTGGCTTGATTGCACATTCCAATATAGCTAAAGCCAATGCAAATTCTCTAGGTTTACTACACATCTGCACAGCCTTGATCCAATTAGACCTACAGGTAACAAAAATATTATCAGCAATGCATTCGCTGCATACAGTAGGATAAAGGCTACGTCAATAGCATACTTTAAAACAAAACTGCCCAGAGTGGCAGAGGAAACCCAGCCAGATGGGCGAGGTATAAATTATATATTATAAAACACTACCTCTCTTCATTAAAATCCCTCCTCAAAGTGTTTTTATGGAACGTATGGCACAACACACTACAGTGGTACCTCGGGTTAAGTACTTAATTCGTTCTGGAGGTCCGTACTTAACCTGAAACTGTTCTTAACCTGAAGCACCACTTTAGCTAAT
This sequence comes from Podarcis liolepis, assembly GCF_965112155.1. Classification (NCBI taxonomy): domain Eukaryota; kingdom Metazoa; phylum Chordata; class Lepidosauria; order Squamata; family Lacertidae; genus Podarcis; species Podarcis liolepis. The sequence continues at coordinate 22,997,943 of NC_139555.1, forward strand.
GGGGCCTCCTGCTGCCGCTGCGCTGCCGGAGCCCAATTTCTGTTCTCATCCTGAAGCAAAGTTCTTAACCTGAAGCACTATTTCTGGGTTAGCGGAGTCTGTAACCCGAAGCGTATGTAACCTGAAGCATATGTAACCCGAGGTACCACTGTAATTCAGCCTGCAACAAAGCCTATGCGCATGCAACTGAGACAACTACATAAATTTCCCTTCTTTTTTTCCATTACCACCCTGTCAACTTTTACTGTAAACTCATCTTCTTCAGCTACCCTGCAAGTTGATGGTGCTTAACTTATACTTACAAGCTGTATACTAACTTATGCTCAGAAAAAGGGAGCAGGGCATTTATTTATTTTGCAAATTCCAGCTTCTCATGTAGCAACCTGTGACCCTGAAAATACTGCAGACAGCATGGAAAGTGTTCCTGAGGGAAACGAGCAATAGGTAAAAACTATTGTGCCACTCCCCCCACTGCTTCCACCAGCAGGGAAGCTCTTCTGCAGGTTCCTGCACAAATGGTTCATACACGAGCAAGTCTGGATCCAACCTATATAATTTTAAAAACCACTGCATAAAAAATGATGAAAATCACATCTATATTCACCTGTGTGAAGCCCAGTTGGGGTGAAGGAATGAGGATGGGATGTTGTTCTCTAGCTGAATTATTGTTAATCTCAGGGTGGATATCGTGAGAACCTTTGACCCGTGGACAGAGCCATTCCATTTGAACTCTCCAGCAGGACTCAGACAAAATTTGTGAGAGAGGTGTCGCCTCTTGTCATGATCTTCCCGGTGTTGATGCTTGTTCAAAGCAAAAGAATTGGTGGCATATTGATTGTGGTACACACGGTACTTCCCTTCTTGGCCTAGTTTGAAATAATTGCTGATGTTTCCTTTCATCACTATTTCTTTCTTCGTGTTCAGTCGGGAGATTTCTCCTTGGGAATTAACCACAAGGACCTTATTGAAATAAAAAACAAAATGCACACAAATTTTTAAAAATTACAATCTTTGGTCTTAGATTTTAGTGTTAGCCCAATCCCTGTTATCTTTAGGGAATGTAATGTCGAGGATTAGAAAATGCAGCTCTTAATCTATAAATACGTGCACAGGATGAAATAGGCTCTGACTGTAAGAACTTAGGCTAAAGATAAACTTGTCTTCAAAGTTGATTTTCCTAAAGAAACAAACTCTAGCTATACCCAGGAGTAGGTTCTGTTAAAATCAATAAAGCTGACTTTTGAATAGCCATGAATAAGATTGTGCTGTTAGTTTTCGCCACCCAGTAGAAGCCACCAGGTGACCACCTTCATTTTGCTTTCTGTGAACAGGAGTATTTCTGCAGTAAAAAGTCTGCAAAATTAACACAAACCTCTTTGCCTTCTTTAAATAGCTTATTTGCTTCATGTGCAGCAGCAGCAACTTGCTGACTTTTCAGCTGGCTGAGTTTGCTATCCGGATTTCGTAACCTGGTGACCATTCGTGTTGAACCCGGCGTGCCTCTTCCAGTGTTTGGAGATTCACTTCGTTCACTGTTAGATCTATCCCCTGTCAAAAACCAAAACAAACCACCCACTTAAACAGGAGACAAAAAAGCCAATTAGTACAGATATTGCTGAAACGTGTCATTTTAGGAGCAGCAATCAGCTACTCCAGGCATAGGCAAACTCGGCCCTCCAGATGTTTTGGGACTACAACCCCATCATCCTTAGCTAACAGGACCAGTGGTCAGGGATGATGGGAATTGTAGTCTCAAAACATCTGGAGGGTCGAGTTTGCCTATGCCTGAGCTACTCTAAAGACAGACTGCTTTATTTTTACCTAGCTCCTCTGAGCTCTGGGATCCTCCTTCAATATTTTCCACTTCATCAGAAACCTTCATTGATTCATCCTGCATGGAATTTAGTACATTGCTACAGCTGTTTTCTGGATCAGACAAAAGTGCTTCAGTGGAAGAACCAATGTTCAGGCTGGGAACCATCTTAGCTGTTTCATCTGTGAAAGATAGGAACGATTTATGTATGTAGTATTACCTGAAGGGCACTTTAAAATGCAAGATGAACATCTTGAAATCAAAAGGTGCTGAAACATCTATAGTATGAGAATATAAATGATAATTTATTTCTGAATTTAAGTCAGGTGTTGTATATATTTTAATTACGTGCACCTTCTTCTATAAAAAAGCCACTATATTTCTTATTTTAGCTCAACAGTTAAGCACATTGTTATCCCTGCATTTAGCAAACATGATTAATAAGCAAATTACACATTCTGAAAAATCACATTGGGGAGTGGGAGAAGAGGAAAGGTTGAATTTGTATGCACACCCACATAAAAAAAACACAACCTAAGAAACACTGAAACGATTAAAAGGGAAGAGGGTTGGACCACAACTTTTCCCAGATACATGCTTTACATAAAGGGAGCTATATATTTTGGTTAGGTGGGAGAGCTTACAGAGAGGATTACTGAAGACAGTCTCCAATGCACAAAAGGAATACGTAGGAGACATAAGTAAGAGGATAGGGAAGAATAAACAAAAGTATTTTAATTATGAACAGAACTAAAAGAGGGGCAATTATTTTTGAATCGTTGCTATCAATCTTATCATGAGTCACCTGAAATCAAGGATGAAATATCAAGATGGCCAGCACTGAAGATGATACCACATTATTCAAGGCAGTAAATTCTCAGATCCCTGGGCAACAAAACAACTCCTAACAGGTTCACAACAAGCTGCTGAGGCTGCTAGTTGGGCAAGAAACATCCATGCAAATAAGCCTGTACATATTGCTGTGGTATTCACAACTTCTGCAGTCGTGGAACAGCACCCTAGAGACATAGTTTCCCAACTGGTCTTTATATCTATCATATAAAAATAATATATTGCCGTCATTTCTATACAATGATACTTCCCCCCTATTTACACATTCTCCAAATCTTTCCAAAAGAGGTTCACATGCATGAGATCGATGACACTGATTCTGATCTATCCACATTCATTTCTGTGCGCATACTCTACAATCTCGGCCATTACACCAAGTATTTTTACTGTTGGATGTCCGCAACATGGCATCCATGAGATCATGCTCTGTCGCCCAAGAGGCTCTCACTCCTTTGCATACCATACTACAATATGAGCCAATGCATTCTGGGAGTTCTAAAAATAAACACAGTGCAAATCCATGTGAAACGTAATTTCAAATTTCCCTATGAAGAAAGAGTTTGCCCATGTGGAGGTAATGTGCCTGAAGACTTACTCTACTACTTACTGGTATGCCCAATCTACGAGGACTCAAGAGCAAAGATTTAAATCTCCCAGTTGGGAGATTGAGATGAGTATGTGATAAAACTTTTTATTAGGGAACAAGTCCCCTTACACCTCACAAAAAGTGTCCTGTTTTGCCTTTAGAGCGTCAATTTTAAGGAGAAAAGTTTGTGGGGATAAGTTAAATTATTTGGGGGAATCAAACTCTTATCAGGCAGGATGCCTGATTTTAATAATTATTTTAACCATGTCATGCATTTTATTCTGCTTTCATTCTGTCTTATGTATTTTAACTTTCGTAACGGCTTTGGCTGGACAAAATAAATAAATAGTAAAGATAAAGGGACCCCTGACCATTAGGTACAGTCGTGGCTGACTCTGGGGTTGTGGCGCTCATCTCGATTTTTTGGCCGAGGGAGCCGGCGTACAGTTTCCGGGTCATGTGGCCAGCATGACTAAGCCGCTTCTGGCGAACCAGAGCAGCACACGGAAACGCTGTTTACCTTCCCACCGGAGCAGTACCTATTTATCTACTTGCACTGGTGTGCTTTCGAACTGCTAGGTTGGCAGGAGCAGGGACCAAGCAACGGGGGCTCACCCCATCGTGGGGATTTGAACCGCCGACCTTCTGATCAGCAAGTCCTAGGCTCTGTGGTTTAACCCACAGCGTCACCCGCATCCCAAATAAATAGTAGTGATCCCAAATATCTGAAGGATGCAGCAACACAAGTCTATCCGCATTAAATCTGGGATACTATTAATTCAGTCGAAGACAAACAGAGTGTCAGGGATGGCAGTGAAAACAAGCAGCACAAATAGCATACTGTAAGTGGTTTTAGGCAATTTCCATTTACATAACTGTTATGCTCCTCTAAATTACAGAGGTATTTTCTATACCTGAGACATTCTTGAGGGCCTCTGATGTCACCAGCTTCTTGTTCACCTCATTATCATCCAGGATTTCTGACTCATTTCCGACTGCACTTTTTCCTTCAGAAGTACTAGACTCTCCAGCAGGAGGATCTACACTGTTGCCTCCAACAGCTGATGTCACGGAGTTGCTTTTATCTATACCATCTGTTTGCTCTACAGTAACAAATGAGTAACAAAGTGCAACAGGTGTTTTAAAAACTTGGTTATACAAAGATGCCAAGTTTTACCTACACTGAAATGAAAGTTTGTGAAAACTGCTTGGACTATGTCACTGGGGAATGAGAGCTGATTCTGTGATGAGAAGAATGTCTGTCTAAATCTGAAATTGTTGACAGACCAAAAGATACAATAATAAATGCTATTAAAAAGAAATACACGGGAGTAAACACTACTGCAGAAAATATGTTAATTTCGTAAGTATCGTCTTTACCTTCCTTTCTTCCTTTTTCAGAACTTTCATCTGGTGGCGTTTCTTTGTTTACATCCAGCAGTTGGTTCGAAAGTTCCTCTTTGCCATTATCAGTATCTGTACTGTCTTTATTCTCAACACTAGCCTTTTCCTTTTCCGTTTCATCAGCTATTGAGCTTTTATCTTCTGGTATTTCCCCCTTTCTGGCTCTGATTGCTTCCAGAATCTCTTCTAAAGCAAAAAATGGACAATAGACACCTAGTTCAAAGACTAGGGGCTCCAGAAGTATCCATTTTAACCCCTGACAGACCCATCTAACAATTGGATACATGGTCCACAGTGCAATTGACATTTGTGAAGTACTGTTTGCACATGTAATTTTTAAAAAGTCATTTAACAGGTGGATTACAAGTTGATACAGGCGACTCTCAATTTACATCAGGGTTATGTTCCAGGGATAATATGGAACACCAAAATCTTGTACAGTCAAAACACACTGGGTGCAATAGCGGACGGGATTGCCAAAGTTTTTCTTCCCTGGACCCTCAGACCCCTTTTATTTTTTTTGCCAAGTGTGTAAAGTTGAATACGCACAAGTTAAATGCACGTAAATTGCAAGTTACCTGTATACATAGTCTCAAAAATGGCAGGGATTGCAGATTGACAACATAAACATGGAATTTTGTATACATCACTCAGTCAATATGGATAATCTACAACTCTACAAGCGATGTCAGAGAACATGCATTAATTGCTATTGATTCTGCAGATTAATTGAAGTTTTGATAACATGCATATATAGTAACCTAACAGATCTACAAATCTGTGGCTCCTGGACATTAATCTGGCTCCAAACATGCAAAGACTGAAAAATAAGGCTGAGCTGTGGGATTATGGAAACCTCAAGTTAGCGACTCTTCCAACAAGGATGATAATCAATCTGACCTGCTCCTGCCCTCATTTATTTATCCGCTGCAATATTTTCAGTGCTCTAGAACTAGACTCGGATCCTAGTGCCACCAAGAAATCCATTTGGTTTGAAACAAGTGCAGACTTGAGAAGAAAGCTGCGCTCTTCCAAAAGGCAGGTTTCTCCAAAAGCAAAAGGATGCTCACTGCAAAACAGGGTCCTCAGTTTACGTCTCCAGTTGTTGCCCTGTTTTAAGGCACCCAGCCTAGATGTAGCCAGTAATCCAACCGTTTGCAAAGAAACAAAAATTTGCTACGGCTGTTACAAAACAGAACACTGCCAAGAAGGGATGGTTGTGAATAAAAAGTATGGAGCAGGTGGTCTTACCCATACTGACCCACTTAAGACTGAAGTATTATTTCTTCTATAAACCAATGGAGGTTTTGTAAATGCCACTAGGTATTATGATCAACTAAGGAAACTGATAACAGACAAACACTATAATGGTGACTATTTAGGAGTGAAAAGACAAGCTTAAAGTCATCAGGAAGAGTTCTGTAGACTACAGGTGTTAGAGGAAGAATCACATTTTATCTTTGGCTTAAGAGCAAAAATATACCATTTTATCTTTAAATACACCCGCCCCACAGAGTTCCACAGCCAACACCATTCAATTTGTTTCCTCCTGAAAAGAGCAGAGAAGTCACCTTCCGCTCACATCCTCCTGTATATAGATCCCCTGCAGTTTCTCAGGTTTTTTGCACTATTAAACAAAGTCTGCATTGGTTAGCACTTTTTTCTGGGGCAGCAACAAGGGTAGCCCTGGACCAATGCTTGCCTATTTCCCTGAAAAAATCTATAAGGCCTAACAGGTTTAATCGAACCTTCTCAAATGTACCTAAAGGCTATATGTATTCCGGTGGCACTATACAGTGGTGCCCCACAAGACGAATGCCTCGCAAGACGAAAAACTCGCTAGACGAAAGGGTTTTTCGTTTTTTGCGTTGCTTTGCTAGACGAATTTCCCTATGGGCTTGCTTCGCAAGACGAAAACGTCTTGCGAGTTTGTTCGCTTTTTTCTTAAAGCCGCTTGAAGAGGCGCAGTTGCGACGGACCGTGCTTCGCAAGACAAAAAACATCGCAAGACGAAAAGACTCGCGGAACGAATTAATTTCGTCTTGCGAGGCACCACTGTAAATGCAGTCCATGGAACTTGGCCTTCCCAATTTTAACAGACATGCCCTTTTCCTCATAAACCTTTCTTCACTAGAATACACGTCATTGAGGTAGAAATTCAAAATGCGCTCGATAATCCATTGTGTGCTGTTAGCAATTGAGGATTAGTTTTGTAGATTCTTACCATTTGCTGCAGCAAGAAAAGATTTGTTGCTACCCCGTGCTTTATTGGTAAGGTCCTCTGTTATATCCATATGCCGATGTATTTCTTCACGCATTTCTTCCAGAGTTTTGCAGATATCAGCTTCCCAGTAATCTTTGTCAAGGCATTCAATTAATTCTGCCAGCTGGACTTTTGTGCTATAGTACCAGATTTTCTTATCTTTCTCACACTCTGAATCTTCCTCTCTGTGACAGTATTAGAATAATTGTTTATGAGACAAATGGCAATGAAACATATGTATATACTGGGAAAGAAACAGGAATGAAAAGAATAACTGAGTTCATATCATAAGTTCACTGTTGAGCATGTATTTACCACAAACAGCTATTACCAAACTCTAAAAAATGTTATAACATAATTCAGTTCTTCCATAATTCAACTGCATAATATGAGTTGTCACATTTAAAAATTGTATTATCACAAAACACAAACCTTTCCAATACACAAATAATATGCTTCTTTACCATACCGTACAATACAATACTATAAAGTATTATGACATTACAAAAGGAATTTTCAATGATAATTTCAAAAATTAGACACTGAATCATTCGAAGAAATGATTATTTCTTCCAGGATGTTCTGTGGCTTCTCATCTAAGAAAAATCTCAACATAGGTCTTATTCACCATGAAGGTCTGTACAACCAGTTAATCTGGTCCAATTATTGATGACTTGAAACTGTATAGCAAAAATATGGTGACTGTCTATTTTACACAAATCAGAATCATTAAGTGGAGGGCAAGCACTCTGGGTACAGGTACGATTACTTTACATCACATTTAGCCAATCTTGGTAGCCAGAAGAAATCTGCTGTCATGACTGACCCCGCCCATTCTATTATTTTCGATATCATGCTGAGCTTTGGGGGTGCTCCAAAGCAAGAATTAAAAGATATGGCCTGAAAAAATAATGCTCTGCCACTTTAACAAATCCACACTATACATTGCGGAAATAATTCACTTTTAAAATTTAAAAGTATTATATGACCTTTGCTTCTTTTTATAAATCCAAGAAGCAAGTAACAAATGTATGTACAACGAAATGAGAGTAAAGATGAAAGAATATTTTTAAAAGCCCTTAAGGTGGGAAAGTGGATGGAGAAGGCCCAGGAGAAAATATACCACATCCAATGTGGCTGCACATAGGCTATGTTCACACATCATGATAAGCAACAAACCCCACTTTACTATGAATGACCAATATGTTACTGCACATGGCTCAATCACTCCTGCTTTGCTCCACCCTGTCTGAAACTTGGAAGAACAAGCTGTGAAATACCATATGCAATGGCCTTAATCCTAATGTTGCATACAAAATAGTGTTTAAGTTCTTGCACACCTCAGTCTACAATATGTCTTACTGCAAACAATGAAGTCATATGAATTAAAGTGTCTACTTCTTTGTCATGTATCTAGATGTCTGCATGACTGCCTGGTGCAATTGGTATGGAGCCCAGGGGTTCAGTGGCAGAGTGCATGCTTCACATGCAGAGGGTCTCAGGCTCAACTGAATGTTAAAAATGATCAGGCAGCAGGCTTAGATGGGAAAGCCATCTGCCTGAGACTCTGGAGACCCACTGCCCCTCAAAACAGACAATGCTGGGGACAAGATGGACTAATGCTCTGATTTGGTGCAAGGTGGCAGCATATGTTCTACACAAAGAAGTAGTTTTTGCTGAATCAGTTGTATGGTAAAGGTAAAGGTAAAGACAAAGGACCCCTGGACGGTTAAGTCAACTATGGGGTACTGCACTCATCTCGCTTTTCAGGTCGAGGGAGCAGGTGTTTGTCTACAGACAGCTTCCCGGGTCATGTGGTCAGCATGACTACATCGCTTCTGGCACAACGGAACACCGTGATGGGAAGCCAGAGTGCACAGAAACGCCATTTACCTTCCCGCCACAGTGGTACCTATTTATCTACTTGCACTGGTGTGCTTTCAAACTGCAAGGTTGTCAGGAGCTGGGACAGATCAACAGGAGCTCACCCTGTCATGCAGATTCGAACTGCCGACCTTCGGATCGGCAAGCCCAAGAGGCCCAGTGGTTTAGACCACAGCGCCACCTGCATCCCTGTAGCAAGTATGGAGTCAACCCAGGGACTGGAGAGCTGAAACCAGCACAAGGGACCAAGGCTCCTGAGAGGTTGCTTCATCTACATCACGGCATGGTAAAGACCAGGCTGACCTCATTCATTGGCCAGAAAAGAAGCGGCTTCAGAAGCTTACTCCCCACACACTACCTGCCAGAGAAACACAGCAACAACTGCCAGTTGCCCAGGGACTGCAGAAGTAAAGGAAAAGAACACTCTGGCCCTATCTATCAGACAAAGGAAAAAGAAATACCCATTAGTACTCAATAAAGAATACCAGCAAAGGAAACTCAGCCTGCGCTCCCCCCTCTTACACCCACTTATAGCTCACCACTGTGTTCTGGTATTAGACAACTGACCTCCCTCTCCTACCTTTCCCATTTCCCTTTCCTTGTGTGTTCCTGCAAGCCTGATGGCAATGCCATCCCTTTTAACTGATGTGAGCAGCTTGGGGGGGGGGCACTTGTCTGAAAAGTGGAATACAGTACATATAGAAAAATATACAGTAGTAAGTAAATAGTTTGATGACATGCATTTTCCATTCATACTTTGATATGGGAGACCCCCCCAGTTCATTTCCCTAGCGTGCACTGCAAATTTATTATGTGTAATTATCTCTTTAAAGATTTATACTGCAGTCTTAATCAAAATATCAAAGAATTCTAACAAGAGAAGTATCAGGAGCACCCGAAGAGTCTGGCCTAAATTTGAAGATGAGGCACTTGAGTTTTACCACTGGGTTACTGAACTGTTACTATGTTTCAGTAAACAACAACAACAATTTTTTCAACAAGCCCCTCTTACATGGCTTAAGGCAGTATCTTTAGATATTGAGGCTTTACATAGAAAGGGGACTCAGCTACATTACTAAAGATGCAGCGAATTGAATGCGCTACAAACATGCAATGCCAGATGGCGTCAGATAGCAGGAAATTTTAAAACATAGTTTTCCATAGTGATTTTTTTCTTTTGCTAAAATGATCTAATTTCTGACTTATTTATAGCCCCCGTGTTTAGATCCACCCTGGGTCTACCTCAGATTCGTATGATTCTCCACTGGCACAGATGTGAGGAGGCAATCAGAAGCTTTCTTTTCCATTCTTGATTAGCCAGTGTTCAGCATTACACGTGAACTCTAAACTGCACTTCATCTTTAACTATAGTAATTGAAAATAAGCCAGCTTTGTAAATCAGGGATTGAAATTTACTTGCTATCATATTCTGAAGACTAAATGCAGTTTGTGTTTGGACATCAATGATAGCCATATGCTTGTAGGAAACAAAGTAAAGAGTTGTTCTCTAAAATTTTATTATCTACATTCAACACTATACTGCTATAAAGGTAAAGGTACCCCTGTCAGTACGGGCCAGTCTTGACAGACTCTAGGGTTGTGCGCTCATCTCACTCTAGAGGCCGGGAGCCAGCACTGTCCAAAGACACTTCCGGGTCACGTGGCCAGGGTGACGAAGCTGCTCTGGTGAGCCAGCACAGCACACGGAAACGCCGTTTACCTTCCCGCTAGTAAGCGGTCCCTATTTATCTACTTGCACCCGGGGGTGCTTTCGAACTGCTAGGTTGGCAGGCGCTGGGACCGAGCAACGGGAGCGCACCCCGCCGCGGGGATTCGAACCGCCGACCATGCGATCAGCAAGTCCTAGTAGTTGAGGTTTTACCCACAGCACCACCCGCGTCCCAAATACTGCTATAGCAGACTTATAAACAAGCAATAATGAGCCATATCGAAGACCAGCCCATTCTGCTATGCTGCTTACAATTTTTTTATTGGTGTGCCTTTTCTCAAGTACCAGTGTAAGATGTTTGAATAAAAAAAAAGAAAAGTTTTTCAGTTTCATAAAAAATTCTCTGCCCTGTTGCCTAGAAGCAATTTTTGCTCATCATAGGTGAATAGAACACTGGTTGTTTGCAAGCCAACAATGAATCTGGTAGGAATCAATGGGAGTTTTTTATCTTCACGGTAAAGGAAACTCCTTGAGAAGCAGATACGTCCTCTCAAATGATCAAAATACAAGGGCTTTATCCAGAGTGCCATCTTTTCTTTCTACAGATATTTACTGTACTCATTAGTGGTAAGATCACATGCCTACAAATGGATGTGGGTTTACAGAGAAAGACAGCAACTTTGCACTGAAAAAAGGTCCAACGGTTGATTCATACAAGACTCTTCAAAATATGAAGTACAGTGGTACCTTGGTTGTCGAATGGCTTGGCTCCTGAACAAATTGGCACCCGGATGCCGCAAACCGGGAAGTGAGTGTTCCGGTTTGCAAACGCTTTTCAGAAGCTGAATGTCCAACATGGCTTCCAATTGAGTGCAGGAAGCTCCTGCAGCCAATCGAAAGCCGTGCCTTGGTTTTCAAACCGTTTTGGGAGTCGAATGGACTCCTGGAATGGATTAAGTTCAAGAACCAAGGTACCACTGTAGTATGAAATCCTCATACAGCCTGAGATTTCATGCCTGATGATCTCATATATGAGTTTTTACTACATGAAGATGCATTGAGAAAGCTGCCATCTAGTACAGAGTGTCATTTTAAAATGAAGAGAATTTACTACTGCATTAAATACAATTTATATAATAAACTAAAATAACTTTTTGTGTTTTGGAAAATTATAAATACCAGTCAGTTAAATTCAGGACTACATTCCACTGAAGAAATACTGAATTTGATAGTGGGCACAAAATTCACCTTCCTGAGAAGGAAGCTTCTGCTTTCTTTCTTTTTTAAAGTGCTGTTTCCACATGTATAAGACTTTCTTGAAAGTATAAAAGCAATGGTGCTGAAATTGCAGAAGCCAGAAAAGGCAGAGTAAGATTTGCAAAGATTGCGGGGGGGACGGGGATTTCAGAGTCCTTACCCATCCCCAACTGGCAAAATCAGCATAGATTTTATAAAATAGCAAGCCAATGAAGTATAAATTAATTTAACCTAAAAGGAAATCATACAAACTCAGTCCATTTGCATAATATAGACATTTTACAGAATCTAGCTTTTCTTGGAGAATAATTTGGATGGCCTGCACAGAATTTAGTTTTGTGCAGCCATGGAGTACATAAAACTTACTGCTATATTAGGAAGCAAAAACATTTCCTCATAGGGAAAGAGGAAGAGGAGCAAGAGAGCCCCAGAGCCTGGGTTCATTCACATTACAATAACTGTGATTTAGCACAGGGATGGGGACCTCCAGTTCATGGGTCAGTTCATGTGGCAATGAGGAAAAAAACCCGCACTCAACAAAGCATTTTTACAATGCCTTGAAGTGCCTACCATCACCTCAGAAAAATATATTAATGACTCTACAGACAGGATGGAATCACCACCCATGGTAGCCTGACACCATTTGCAGAAAGAAACCCAGGTGGCAGGCAGGGTTTCTTACTCCTTTTATTTGACTTCTATGTACTTCAAATTGCTGTTTTATGAGATCAGGTGTGAGGTGTGAGAATTGCATTGCTCCAAAAGCTGCTTAGTTGCCTGATAATGGTGTCAGCAGAGCTGCAATTTCTTTTTCCAACTGAGATTCTTAAAATAAACGGTATTTAAAATTTTATTCTTAGAAGAATCAGTGATCTGGCCCTTGGGCAATTTGTAATCTTTTCTGATGCCTTCTGAATCTCAGGGTTCTGCAATCATGCCTCTACAAAAAATGACTTTGCACACTAAGGTCTACTACCGGTACTTGGGTCATCACAACATAGCGGCTATGTTGCATATGGATTTAAATGAAGTCACTGCCTAGGCTTGAATTTGTAAGTTATGAGCAAGATAAGAAGGAAAGAATGGATTCACAAAACACTAAAAATTCAGCAGTTCTCTCAGGGTTAGAAAAATGGTCACTTTGGAGAAAAAGAAAGTAATACTGCTGTTAAGCTTGTTCATTCAAAAAACATTAAATACAAACACTAACAAAATAACACAAGTTTTCTGTTACCAGACCAGATCTTATGTTTCTAAACCCTAACTTTTGTTTTGATACCAGGAGCCTGGTATTTTTCAGTGACGGCCACTTCAATTCGCCATTGGCCCCTCACCCCCCGCAGTGCAATTTCTTTAATATTGCATGGAGATATAAAACACATTTTTGGCCCAATATAAAAGAAAATCCCATCTTCTTGAAAATCCACCATGCACCAATATTGTTACTGTGCTTAGAACATTTACTTACATAACAAGCCTCCTGTTCAGGAACCAGTATTTCCGCCTGTTTCTGTCGTATCCAATAGGTTCATGTCGAATGTATGGTTTATTTTTTTGGATTTCAGCAATACAGTCCGTTACACCAGGCACCTTATGTGCTACACAAACTTCACACTGCCATTCATCCTCAGGTACCTCTTCAAGAGGTGGTTTCACACACTCCAAGTGGTACACAGCTGAGCAAGTTTCACAGCAAAGCAAATCCCCCAGTTTGTGACAAACTCTACAATGGTCATCGTATTGTATCACACCTTCCGACATTAATTCCTCGCGTGCAATGTTTGTTGTAAGAAACTGATCCACTAAAAACTGCAGGACTTCAATTTTATTCTCAACGGGTCCATACGGGTAGTCATCTGCCTCTTGGAAAGGAAGAACATGATGATATTCCTTGTCACTCTCACAATAAACCCGCAGAACCTCGGGCCACGTCATCCCGTCTATGAAATACAATGTGGAATTAACGCTATCTTTGAGGTCAGCAGGTCCAAAGGTAGTATTTGAAGTGTCTTCTTCACGTAAAACAGCCTTTAAAAGCACTATATGCATCTCTGCCATAAGTGTACACTGCTCCTGGCTTACCAGAGCAGCACAGAAGTCCTCAAAACGAAAGGGGGACAGTCGCAAGACAGTGCCAAAGTTCCGCAGTACCTCATAGATGGCAATAACATTCATTATATGCTCATTAGGCACCATTAAGTCCTCTGAGGATTTAGGCAAGTCAAGAGAAGGGACATCTTTTTCTTCCAGTATTGGAGAACGTGGACGATGTACTCTTTGTCTCCTCCTACCTGTAAGTAGAAAGGAACAATAAAAGATTAACAGGAAACAGAAGTAGATATAAGTTCACTTATCATACAATGAATGTGATGTGAAAAAGAACCATGTTAGAAGTTTCTCGCATACTCCAATGGTCTTACACAGTTGTATTTTAAAATTCTCCCCTTAAAGTCTTGAACTTGCACTTCAACATAGGAAGTTATTCTTCTACGTTAAATTGAAACTAACATACCATGCGTGTTGCACTTTTACCAATGACTTTCCTTTGATGAAAACACCTGACATTCACAAGGGTTAGAACAAAACTTTCCCCTCCGCAAATGGAAGGGCTCTTTCCATTTCTCAAAGGAACCATTTTATATTGTAAACTGCCCTGTGATCCTCAGATGAAGGGCAATATAGATATTTAATTAAGAACCATCACCACCACAAGGTAACCATTTTATCTGATTCTCTCTTCCCCATGTAGTCTCCAACACCACTAATCCTCAACTTTTCAGGGGAAAAGAGGAACCAGCCAAAAGTGCCTTTCCACCTCCTTTTCTCTACCTCAAGCAGAATTTAGCTGAGCACAATCCAAGCCAAAATCTTGTTTCCTCTCCTAAATTTCAATTACGTGAGAGACAAGTTCATTTTTCTTGTTTAAGATATTGGTACGAGTGAAAGAGCTCTACAGAGCCATTGTGCCGCCCGTTTAAGTTTGCTGAATCCGTGGGCTTTCAACAGTTCTACGAAAACATTACATAAATATATTGCTTTCCCAGATGTTGTAGGGTTTCAGTCCAGGAGGTATGACATGCATATATGCCATGACTGCATGGCAGCTTGAGCTGTACTTTCTGGTTTTCACTGCACATTCCTCACTGCCTACAAATCAACCTGCTCTTTAAAGTGAAGAGGCAATGTGAACAGCTGCAGTAAAATCTGAAATGAATTTCCCTTTATTTGTCTACAAATTCAAAACACTTCTTTCTTCCTAACTCTGTAATTCAGTTGCAAAAGCTGGAAATGTTCCGTTTTCTCTTCAGTGATGAACAAAAACATATTACTAACTGCAAATGGGAGAAATCACAGCACTCTAGGAACACTTTCCTAAATAATAATTGCAGCAGTTTGCATTCTGATACACTCAAATCTAGAAAACAGTTTACCCTGGATTATGGTTTCCATTTAAATTATATCTCTCTTTTGCTGAAGCTACTCATCCATATTTTATACAATGTTTCTCTGATCACAAAAAAAGCAATAAGCTGTCTAATTCAGAGTGGTTCTGAATTCTTTAGACTTCACAGCAGTAGCGTAACAACTAGAGATGCGAAACACTTAAACATATTCAAGGTACTGTAGTGGTAAATAGGTAAAGGTAAAAAGGTAATGTAAACAGAGTTTCCGTGTGCTCTGGTACTTGCCATGGTGTTCTGTTGTGCCAGAAGCCATTTAGTCATGCTGGCCACATGACCTGGAAAAGCTGTCTGCGGACAGCTCCCTTGGTCTGAAAGCAAGATGAGTGCCACAACTCATAGACGCCTTTGACTGGACTTAACCGTCCGGGGGTCCTTTACTTTTACCTAGTTGCAAATGCTGTGGGATCCAAAGCCTTTCTAAAGAAAATTAAAAGTGAATAGAAACCTTATTTATTTATTTATTTATTTATTTATTTATTTTTCTTTGTTTTTAAACTCAAAAGTTTTGGACAATTTGACACAAACCAAGTTTTCTAGGTACAGAAGTTATTTTTTCCTTTTAAAATCTCTCATGACCAATTCCCACAGACTCTTCCTCTCCTCTAGTTGCAACCTGTTATCACTAGATAGAAGCACTTAAGCATCAGATTTACGCTACAAAATGTCTTTATATAAAGCAAGCACATCGTGACACAATAAACCTGAGAGGCTCCCTTTTTATTTTTGCTATTGGATGCTGGTCGTTGTTTATGTAATTTTGTTATATTTATAGTACCAAAATGTTATTTTTTTGTATGTAGTTATATTTGCTACTGTGTCGTTTTGCTGGGCTATTGTGAAATTATTTTTGCACTGTTTGGTTTTGAAATGTTTTCCTGTTTCCTTTGTTGTAAACCACTTTGAGAATGAATTTTATGTGGGAAAGCAGCATACAAATAAAATGAATGAATGACTTGCTGAGTGAATCACTTGGCCCAGATTTATTTCCAATCTTTCACTGGACTCCTGTCAATAACAAATGGTTGTCATGTCAAGGTCCCTACGAGGACAAAATTTAACTGGTAAAAAAGGCTACTGATTTCTTAAAGAACTCTTGAAATCCATATAATGTATGTGTCTATTAAAAGTGCAGAGGAAGGGGGAAATGCCATTGGCGGTGCTGTTATGAAACTACCCATATTATTTATTTAGATGGTTCAAGGTTCACTCAACAATTACTTCAGATTATTCAAAGCTTATTCTGGAGCATCAGGCATAGTCCATGCTTCCCATGAGGGGGCAACACAAAAATGGGCTGTTTCAGTGGTGGCTTCCTGGCTGTGGAATGCTCTCCCCAAGGAGGCTCCCCTGGTGCCATTTTTAATGATCCTTAGGAGCCAAGCAGTGTTAGAAACTCAGATATATAAGTTAGGTGCCAAATGGCACCTGGGCTCGAGGTTACGGTTGCCACAACGGAGTATCTATTCGCCAGAAGGTTTGACTAGATGGCCCTCAGCATCCCTTCCAACACTACAATTATATGATTCTATGATCTCAGCTACATTGCTTGATTGTACAGTGGTGCCTCGCAAGACGAAAAGAATCCGTTCTGTGATTCTCTTCGTCTAGCGGTTTTTTCGTCTTGCGAAGCAAGCCCATTGACGGATTAGTGGATTAGCGCTATTAGCGGCTTATCGGATCAGCTGATAAGCGGCTTAGCGGCTTAGATAAGGGGGGAAGGGGGGAAAACCCGCAAGAACTCGCAAGACATTTTCGTCTTGCGAAGCAAGCCCATAGGAGATTTGTTTTGCGAAGCACCTCCAAAACGGAAAACTCTTTCGTCTAGCGAGTTTTCCGTCTTGCGAGGCATTCGTCTTGCGGGGCACCACTGTAGCTTGCTCTTACAACAATCCACTGGTCCCCAGTATGCAAGAGGAAGTAACACACAGGGGAAACGGAAATAGTATTAACTATGAACTAAGGCAGAGGTTTTTTAAACAGTGGTTGCCAACCTGGCACCCAAAAATCTCCATAGTCTCAACCGGACCCGCACCAGTAGCAAAACGTGCCTGGCACCTGGGGAATTTCAAACACTGGAGCCAAGTAAAAAAAAAAATTTTTTTTTTTACCAGGGCTTTTGGTCTTTAATTTGAAGGGCTTCAAGTAATTGTGGCCTATTTTAGTGCAGCAGGATCTGTAAGACCAGTCCTTTATTTGTAGAGATGCGTTGTTTAGGTTTTCATTGGTTGTGCTTTTTAAATTTGATTTTAGTGTTTATGATGTGTTTGTAAGTTGCTTTAGTTCACTTTTGTGAGAAAAGCAAATCATCATCATCCAGTTCAACTGCCTCAAATGATATTTAGTAGTTTTCCATTTTAAATAAAGTCTGGTTAAGATATCAAATGCTGGCCGAAGAGACATAATAAGCCTGGTGGCTTTCACCATTTTCCTAAACTTTAGTATCCATCACAGCCCTTGTTTAGGAGGACACCCCACGTCTATGGCGCCATATACTTTTCCAAAGTTAATATTCTGACCTTCTTAGCTTTTGGTCGGTGGGGGAAGACGATTCCAAATAACTCCAACACAATAATTCTTTAAAAACCACCACTTTCTTGAAGTGATAATGAACTTTTTCATGAGGAGGCAACTACATTCATTTTGCACTTGTAATGTGCCTGTGAGTTATTCAAGGTATTGATTTGTCAATAAATTACTGCAAAATTTGGGACAGACTACAGTGGGGAATCTTGTGTTTCAATTTTATCAATCCCACACAAAAATAAAGCTCCCTGGGCTTATCACGTGAGGACTATCACGTGAGAAAGCTATAATAGCTCTTAAGTGGTCAGTGATGTCCTATTCACATGTGCACGTTCTGTAGTACTGGAACGTTTGCACAGTTAGAAATCAAGAGGTCAAACTTAGAGCTGGTGCCTGTTCAGAACTTAGCAACTGCCAAGTTTACAAGTGTGAGTGGCCCAGCAAAAACAACCCTACAGAGTTTATATTTTGTGTCTCATTGCCTCAGACACAATGATTTTTAATAGACTCAACTCAGTTCATACATTCAGCTGTCAGCCATGAAATATTCAATAATTTAAAAAATCATCAACAGCTAAGTGTGTGAACCAGGTCTTTTGAGAGTTCACATACCATGTGCTTTATACTACACATACATGGTAACAGAACAGAACAGATTTAACAATTTATAAGCAAAAAAACCAACAAGTATTTTTATCACTGTTATTATTGTTGCTAGTACTATCACATGCCCTTTGCTAGCAGGTCCCTGGACAGGTTACAACAATTTAAAATTCATAACTAACCATTAAAACAAACGTCAGTCACAAGAATAGGGTGGATCCTGAAAACACACATCTTAGACCAGGATAAAGAGGTGCATCTTCAGCATTTGCCAAAAGCTATACAGTGAAGCTGCCAGATGCAATTCTGTGCAGAGAGAATTCTACAGTTAACCTGGAAACAGGATGCATCCTGATTTAAACCTGATAATATATCTTGTGGGGGGGGGGAGCACAGATACTTAGCATAACGTACACTCAACATAGCTATGACTCTGCACTTTAAATTCTGCTACAGCTGACTATAGAAATTAGGGCAGAGCCAACAGCTGCCCTACTGGTTCACAAAACAAAGCTCTGAAAAAAAGCACTCCAAGTTATTATTTAATTCACGTTATGAGGCTAGTTTGGTTGTGGGTCTTTAGTGTAATAGACTTCAGGACATGACAGGGTTATCAGGGTTCCAGATTTGAGAACTATTAGCAACAGGGTTGTCTGCCATATAAAGCTTAATAAAAACAATATAATCATGGCCAATCTCTTAAATTTGATGGGAGGCTAAAGACTGTAAAAATCTTTCAATTAACCGGGATACTTATTTTGATGAGGCTTTAGTTACACGAAAGTCCTGAATGAGAATGCACATTCCCTGATATACAGAGATATACCCAGCCAGTTTAACAAGATGAAGATGTTCAAAGGGAAATGTGTACCCAGGCACACACCTGCATGAGTACTGTATGCAAAATTTCCTTTTAGGATTTGAGCAATTAAACTTCAGATCTAATGCCAAGTTTAGGCAATATAGATGTGAACTTATATAAATATGTATTTGCTTCTTGCACTTTTAAGTTCTGCCTCCTCTTGTGTGACCTTCTGTAATCTTTATCATCACAAACAGCACATCAAGTGCAATATATATACAAAGGGGAATGCCTATTGGTTTTCCCATAACTCTGCACTCCTCTTTCCTGGCGAATCATCAAATCTGCATTTTAGACATCTTTCAGAAATTCTGCAAGAAGTTTAAAACTTCTGCATTTTGACAGCTAGGGCTAAGTCTGCAATGAATGAATGAGATTTCATTTTGTGCACTTCAGCTTGTTTTACATGCTTTTATTTACTTTTGGTACACTACCAGTTATCCACTTTCAGTCTTTGGATAGGATTAGCAGCAGGTTTTTAAAAAATGTTATCTTAATATACACTGAAGACATGTTATTTCAAAGCCTCATGTGCACATCAGAATACCAAGCCACTCATAGTTTGAGGATCAGTCCTAGAATGATTAGCAGACTAAGATTTCTGGTCATCAACAAAGAAAGGTAATCTTAAAATCTCTTTAACGGAACACACACAAGGAATGAAAGCTCACAAATGCTAAAAATATACATGCATTCTTTGCAAAGAAAACATGCTAAACCATGGTTTAGCACAGGCATAGGCAAACTCTGGCCCTCCAGATGTTTAGGACTACAATTCGCATCACGCCTGACCACTGGTCCTGTTACCTAGGGATGGTGGGAATTGTAGTCCCAAACATCTGGAGGGCCAGAGTTTGCCTATGCCTAGTTTAGCATGACATGAACAAGCCACAGTGAACCTAAGGTTTACAAACGCACATCCCCCTCCTGGGTTGTCATTAAGAAATTGTGAAGCTTTCAGTGTGGAAAAATGTGGTTTGTCAAGATGTCTAGAACAACGAACTGTGAGTAACATTAACTACTGTTAGTTTAAGACATTGATTATGCACCCCTCCCCCCACACGTTCAGAGAAGGTGCTGATATTCTGATCCGTACCGTCTTTTCAGTCGCCTTTCACAAGTTACCCACGTTACAAGTATTCTTAGATAGCCAACCTACATTTAAAAATAAACTTTCTAGTGCTCTTGTGAAGAAACTCTTAAGGTATTTACAAACCACAAGCCATGCAAGATTTGCATGGATCAAGGGTACCTTATGGGCTGCCTTCTCCTGCATTAATGTAACTACCGAATGAGGCCTTGCTTCATCTCCTGCCACCATCTGAGGTGCAGTTTATTTTAATTCATTCATACCAAAATACTAAAATTTATACTCTGTTTTTCCTTTCCAAAAGAAGTTGCTCAAAGCAGCTGACAAAAGTATTTAAAAAGCACAAAAATAAAATAATAATCCACCTTTTAAAAAACCTAACCATTGCACAAACCATTACTAAAAGCAACATCGAAGAACAAAA
Organism: Podarcis liolepis; assembly: GCF_965112155.1. NCBI lineage: Eukaryota > Metazoa > Chordata > Lepidosauria > Squamata > Lacertidae > Podarcis > Podarcis liolepis. Next base: position 23,018,637 of record NC_139555.1, read on the forward strand.
AGGAGGAAGAGCTGGAGCTTGCAACAAACAACTTACATAAAGCAACAGCAGACACAAAGGCTTGTTTAAAAAGAAACATCCTCAATTCCTGGCAAAGTACGAAGAGGGAGGAAGATAAGCTAACCTCTTAGAGGAGGGAGTTCCACATCTAAGGTACTGTCACAGAGAATGCCCGAATAAGCATATAACTAATGCAGAAAGGGATGTGGCCAGGTGTGACAGTGACTGTAAGAGGAATGGAAAAGCTGATGCACCAGCCAAAGCTGGGTAAAAGCACTTTTGGTGGCATCTTAAAACAAGGCCAAGTACAGGAGTACTTCGAAACTATGAATTTGATTTTGTAAGGGGAGTGCAATCAAGGCCAAAATGGGCTGGCGTCCTATTCAAATAAACTGTTATTTAATCCAAGCCTTTTTTGAATGAAAGCTTTAATTACATGCCTACCGATTTATGTCATGTGACAGTTAAGTTGGGTGTTCTCATGGATTGTGAAGAGCGTTTTCACTTCCGCAATGAAAATTCTCGGGGAGGTTCAATGGACCTCAGAAGAGTGCATACAACGTAACAGAGCAGCACCCCTAACCTTAGCTCAGCGCAGAGTGATATATATTGCAACTGACATGCCACTTGTGCAAAAGGTAATCAAATACTGGAAGGCATCCCTGCCCACTTCTGGCAGAAGCCCTACTAATTCTGTGTGATGTGACCATAGGACGTGCAACCGTTTGTGGAGTTTTTCAGTCAAAGTGAGTGAAGTTTAATCAACAATAGGCATAACCATGCCCACTGTGATCCTGAATGACAACTGCGACATATCAGTGTGAACAGAGCACCAGTTGATAAAGTGTAACTTTTAAACAGCTCTCTTCTTCCACCCCCAGCCTTTACACCATTTTCCAAGGAGTGCATTGTTGAGGCCACGGAATGGATTACTAAAGCTTTGTAATGTTGCAAAAATACAAGCTTGCACATTAATCCCCTGCTCTGCTTACCAAGATGTGCTATTTCTCCATTGACATTTACACTTACCATGGTTAGCTTGAATAGCACTTTGAAAAGCTGCCTTCTAACAAACTCTAGTTTGAAGGAGTCTTAACACTGCCTGTGAAAAGCAAACGGAGGGAGAACTTGTATGCAAAGCGGGGAAGGAAAGAGCTTGTAAGTCTATAAGGCACATATTACCACAACACTGGGCCACTGTTGTACAGTGCTCACTGGCATAATGTAAATCAGGCATAGGCAAACTCCGGCCTTCCAGATGTTTGGGACTACAACTCCCATCATCCCTAGCTAACAAGACAGGTCAGGGATGGTGGGAATTGTAGTCCCAAACATCTGGAGGGCCGGAGTTTGCCTATGCCTGTTGTAAATTTTACATTTACTCAGAATTATTTTCCAGAAACATCAAATTCTCAGTAAAGGTAAAGGAACCACTGACTGTTAGGTCCAGTTGTGAACGACTCTGGGGTTGCGGTGCTCATCTCGCTTTACTGCCTGAGGGAGCCGGCGTACAGCTTCCAGGTCATGTGGCCAGCATGACTAAGCTGCTTCTGGCGAACCAGAGCAGCACAAGGAAACGCCATTTACCTTCCCGCCAGAGCAGTACCTATTTATCTACTTGCACTTTGACGTGCTTTCGAATTGCTAGGTTGGCAGAAGCAGGGACCGAGCAACGGGAGCTCACCCTGTCGCAGGGATTCAAACTGCCAACCTTCTGATCGGCAAGCCCTAGGCTCTGTGGTTTAGACCACAGTGCCACCCGCGTCCCTTCACATTCTCAGTAGTGTTCGAAATTAGCTTTCGACCACTTGTGACCAAGTGAAGATGCCTGGGATGGTGCCTGCCATCTCCACCATCTGAGGATTACTGGATCTGGACTGTTTTCACACACTAATACCCCATCCTGTAGAACTCTATCCATTATATTTTATCTGAACAACTGGAATGCATTTCTGGAACCAAATTGCCTTTTCTGTGCAGCCTGAGCCGGAGCGGTCACCATTAAGACATCAGAATAGGCCAAAATATACATGGACTGTCTCTGACAGTCTTTTCTTCTTTAAGGTCTCAAAGCTCTTAACCTAGCTCAAGGTTGTCTCTTGAACTAGCCATGTGTTTAACTGAGAATCAATCAGTCAGTCCATCATTTGAAAAACAAGACTTTAGAGCTGTCTTGCCCCAAAATGGCAACTAGAAATTCCATTTTAGCAACTGCAACCTTGGTTTAAGGAGCCATTTGGCGCCTAGCTTATACACCTAAGTTTCTAACACTAATATCTATAGCATCAACACACATTCTAGGGTGTGTTTGTGTACAGTAGTGCCCCGCAAGACGAAAAACTCGCAAGACGAAAAACTCGATAGACAAAAGAGTTTTCCGTTTTTTGAGTCGTTCCGCAAGACGAATTTCCCTATGGGCTTGCTTCGCAAGACGAAACGTCTTGCGAGTTCTTGCGAGTTTGTTTCCTTTTTCTTAAAGCCGCTAAGCCGTTAATAGCCGCTAAGCCGCTAATAGCCGTGCTTCGCAAGACGAAAAAAACCACAAGACGAAGAGACTCGCGGAATGGATTAATTTTGTCTTGCGAGGCACCACTGTATGTGGGTGTGTGTGAACCAAGTAGTCAACAGGTAGATGCAATACTTGCCATCCAGTACACCATCACAACCAAAAGATTATGGTAGGGCCAAACAAACCATGTCATACCAGAAGCCAGCAGATTGCAGGTGCACACTGTTCAAGTTCACCTACCCTACTCTTCAGTTGTTCCCCATGAGGAGGAAACAAACTACAGCAGTAGATTAGCATTATGTTGCTTCTTGTTATCTCTAGGCCAGTGCTCTGGTTTGGTTCCTCCTTGTTCAGCAAAGAGGGGAGCAGCAGGGCAGGCATGATTTGACAAGTGTATACCACCTCGCTGCTGATGAACCAGGACAACAAAAACATAAGTAGCTACTGCACCCGATTGATGGACCATCATTGGCCATTGTAAAAACAAGGAAAGCCTGACACCAACTGTCAGAAAGAAGCAGCAGCCGCAAGAAATACCTGTAAAGTAAATCTGGCTGTTTTGTTTTAAGGGTCATTCCGTGTGAAGTGATTATATATGAAAATCTAAGAAAGCATATATATATATATATATATATATATATATATATATATACACACATATATACCGTATTTTCGCTCTATAACACGCACCCGACCATAACACGCACGTAGTTTTTAGAGGAGGAAAATCCGTAGGCATGCCACCCGTAGGCATTCCCTCCATAACACTCACAGACATTTCCCCTTACTTTTTAGGAGGAAAAAAGTGAGTGTTATGGTGCAAAAATACGGTATATATATATATATATATATATATATATAACCTTATGTCATCCAATTTCCTTAATATTTTGTACTTGTTGAATGATCAAAACTAACTTTAAATCTAAAATTTTAATATTTTATCTCATCCCGTTTTTGAGTTATGAGGGTTGGAAATTAAAAATAATAATAAATTGAAAATTTTGGTCTTGCCGGGCAAAAAACTAAGAACTCAGCTCAGAACTGAGATAACTCATGAAATGAAGTACAAACAATAATTCTTTCAAAGCATTAATTCTATCAAGCAATAGCAAGCTATCACTCTGCTTTTAGAACACATTTTTAAATGAAAAGCCTGACTAGCTTTTCAGATGCCTGAAAAATAACTGATATTATATTTTTAAGCCTAGTTTATTCTTTTATATCTTACTCCAAGAAGACCCATTTATCCTAAGTAGAACCCAGTAAGGCAGACATGTATGTACTCTCTCTCTCTATATATATATATTGATCTCATTGAGATCCCAAGATGAAATTTTGCAGGTAGCGCTTAGAAATATTAAATAATCAATACATTTTTTGGATTTTGTAAACATATTTTTAATCACTTTTTAAAATTTTGCAACTTAACTTTAAAATGTAAAGTAAGGTGATCATGTGACATATCATATTAAAGCCAATGATGTTCTGAAGAGATTGGTATTTTTAGTCTTGACATATCTCAGTTCTAGGTTGAGACTGTAAGGTTTTTGTGTAGACCAAAACTGCCAATTTTTTGAAATTTCAAACCCTCATAACTCAAAAACAGGATGGGATAAAAAATTTAAAACTGAAATCTGGGACCCTCTCTTATACTACTTTTAGGAAACTGAAAGTGGAAGCAATATAAAATGGTAAGGTAAATGTGATTGGATCACCTGATATGGAATGACCCTTAACACCAACTCTTAACTCTTTTTAAAAAAGTTAGAATAATCACTGTATGTGTGTGAAAAAGTCATCTCCACTGCAAGACATCAAATATCTATCAATGGCACAATGTTAGCATACAACACAAATTAGATACAAAACAGTACATATTTTAATTTGGGTATGATTCAGTTTCTGAACTGATCTGATTAACATTAACACTTAACATTTTAGAACTGTGTTAAGAGTTTATTCAAATCCATTCAGAAACTGAATCATATCCAAATTAAAATATACACATTAGAAGCACACTAAACAGCACTAACATTTGCTTTCCTACAGGTGAACAATTATTAAGGTCTCCTTGGATCAAAATTCAGTTCCTATGTTATCGATATAGAAAAATATTATTAGTACTATGAAATAATCCCTTGCCATTGAAAAGCAACAGTGAAGGGAAAAACCACAGCTAGGAACCATTACAACAAAACTTTAAACTTGTTCATGCAGTGTTCACTCTCATATTGTGAATTAGGAAAGCTTGCCTTTATAAAAGCACCTTAACAAGAAACAAAATTAACTGCCTCTTGGAAAACTCAAAATCCATTTTAATATAGAGAACTGCGTCTTTTGATGTTGTGATACAGATGAAAAATGGGTCCAATTTTCCCCCATAACTTTCACACAGCCACTGTACTATACAGGCATATTTAGTAAAATATAAGCTATTTCAATATTCCACACTGGGGTTGTCCTTGTCAAACTGTAAAAGCACAGAACTGTCATATCAATCACATCTACCAATATATGTCCCAATCCTGATTGTTTACATACTTGATAAAACACATGCAAGTATATAAAAATAGTTGCCACCAAATAAGGAAAGTTAAGTGTGTAAGATTTTATGCAATAATATTTTGCTGGATTAAATATACCTTTTTAAATAAAACCCCCAAAACATTCTTAAAATGCCAGAAGTTCAGCATGATCCATACTACAATCAAACTCTTATAACAAGTTTTAAAAAGTTGAATATAATTTCTTCCAATGGTTGAACTGGCAAGGTCACCGTAAAATTAAAAACCACAAGCTCTCTTTAAAACAAGCTGGAAGCAAACACTGCTGCATAACAAAAATTGGTAAATGAAAATGAATAAAGAAAGAAAGAAAGAGATATCCATTTGAATGTTTTCAATTACTACAAATACATGTGATGGGCTTGCACGCGATGATTTAAACCATACTGCGCTTCCGCCAATAATTTGATCTCTATTCCCAACGCACTGCTTTCCTTTGTAAACAAAAACACCACCCCCTAGTTTTGCACAAAGTCAAGAGTCTGCAAGATACTCCCCCACCTTCCCCAAGCATCACATGCATGCTCCCTTTCCCCTGCTATTTCGCTCAGCCCCAATTGATTCTTCCAAGACAGTGGTTCCCAATTAGCTGATTACTGAGGACCCCCTATTTTTCAAGAGCCACGGACACCCCAGCCCACCCTCGCTTTGCAACATGTTGATGCTTTGCAAAGCAATTCCGTGCACAAAATGTGGGGCAGCCCCTAATAAGCAAAAGAGTTTAGGTATACTAAGAAAAGGACAACAGGCCGTAAAATATGTGATATTACCATGCAAAAAAGACAAAAAAATAGTTGGGGGGTAGGGCAAAGGATGGGGCGGTGGATCCCGTGGACCCCCATTGTAATGACCGTCTATTTTTCAAGAGCCACGGACACCCCCCCTCCCCGCTTTGGAACATGTTGATAACTCCATGGTGGCTGCCTCTGCAAAACAATTCCCTGCACAAAATGTAGGGTAGTCCCTAAGAAGCAAAGGAGTTTTGGTATGCACTAAAAACAGCAACAAACAACAACAGCAGGCCATAAAATGTGTGATATTACCATGCACAAAAATGACCAAAAAAATTAGAGACAAGGGAGGCAACGAATGGGGCCCCTAACTGGGAACCCCTGTTCTCAGACCATGTTTGCCATCTCTTCCTGCGAACAAGTAGCCCAGGATTGCTATTTATTTTCTCTCTCTCTCAAGTTCTGCCACTGTGGCTTCCCTCACCTTGCCCTCTTCTTGCAGGAGCCCCTCGCTTCCCTTCTCCCCACATCTGCCCCCCTTGCCGCGCGCATCCCCGTGACGGAGGGGGGGGGGTTCAGCACCACCCCATTAACCCCCACCCCCCTAAAACAAAAACCCGTCCACCACCCCTTCCCTAAGGCGATGGGCTCCGGGGTGGAACAAGTGGGGGCGACCCCCCACCCCGGGCCCTAGACACCCCCCCCCCGCTCGCCGTACCCGGGGTGCTGCTGTAGGTGCTGTGGCTCTTGAAGCTGCTCTCCGTGCAGTAGCTGGCGTCGTCGTCCTCGTCCTCCTCCATCTCTTCGGGGTAATCCGAGTCGTCGTCGTCGTTCTCCTCCTCCTCTTCTTCCGCCACGGCCTCGTCTTCCCCGGAGTCGGGCTTCTCCCCGGACTCGCCTTCCTCGTCGTCGGACACGGCGCTCTCGTCCTCGTCGCTCTCATGGTCGTCGTAAACCACTTGGCTGCTGCGGCCGCTCCTCTTGGGAGCGGAGGAAGAAGCACCACCACCTGAGGCGGCGGCGGGCGCCCTGCTTTGGCTGCCTCCTCCTCCTCCTCCCGCCGCCGCCGCTCCAGCAGTAGCAGACCTGCCCCTGCCCCGGCCGCTATTGCCTCCCCCGCCAGGGGTGCTGCTGCTGCCGCCCTTCCTCCTGCCGCCTCCCCTGACTGAGGGGGAGGCCTGGGCAGCGGCGCCCCTCGGCTTGGGCCCTGCAGCCCCGGCAGCCTGGGCCGAGGCCGCCCACCTGCCCCGGCTGCTGCCCCTCAGGCGGGAGCGGAGTCCCCCGATAGGGCCCGGCGGCGGGGCTGCTGGAGCCGGGGTGCTCGCCCGAGCCGGGGCCGCCGCAGGCTGCTGGTGCTTGGGCGGCCTGCCTCGCCGGCCCCGCATCGCTGGGCGCTGGCCGAGAGCGCTGAGGGGGGAGGTGGTGTGTGCGCGCGCGAGGGCCTTCGGGTGGCTTTTCCGAGCGGGCGGTTGCGCTCTTTCTCCCCCGCCCCCCCCTCCCTCGCCGGGGAAGGAGGGCCTCCGGCGAGCCGCTCGGGCCGAGGGGCTTCAATGCGAAGGGCCGGCGTCCCGCTCGGGATCGCCGCCGGCCGCCATCTTGTTTCTTCGCCTGCTTGCCTCGGATCGCTCCGCTCCGACAGGGGGGAGGGAGGGAGGGAAGCGGCGGCAGGGCCGGAGCGGGTCACGTGGCCGGGCTTTGCCTGCGCTTCTCCGGGAGAGGCGGAAGGGGGCGCGCGAGAAGGGAGCTCGTTCGGGGATGATGCTGATGCTGCGGATGCTGCCGCCTGAGCTAGATCTTCTTTGCACCCGCGAAAAGCCGCGTCCAGAAAACACACGGGGCGCGATCGCTTTCACAGATAAGAGCTAAGCCGCGGTTGCTCATTTGTACACGCGATTTAAATGCAGCACGCATTGCAAACGGTCCCCTTCGCTTGTGTGTCCGAAAAAGGCCGCGTGTGTCTGAAACAGACAGATGGTTACCGGGGTTGCCAGATTGTTTCACCAGGGCACCCCGAAAGTTATTGTTAAAGGAAATTGCTGAGCTTTTTTTAAAAAAAACACCAAGTTCAATACCTTGCTACGCAAGCTTTTTTTAAAAGGCAACCCCCCAAGTCAAAAGAATCCCATGATTTTTCGATTGACTTGACTTTTTTTTTAAGGAAGATGCCAAAATTATTGAGCTATTTTTTTTGAAAAGAACATTCTTGAGCAATTTTTTTAGACAACGCCCCACCCAAGTTGTTCAGCTTTTTGTTTTTATTTTTTTGAGCACCCAAAAATCCTGCAAGTTTTCAATTGACTTGACTCAGAGCCAGAACAAAGCGCCACCCTTTCGGAAATCCCCACCCCCGGACATCAATTCCACCTTTGAAATCCCGTTGATGTCCGGGAAAATTCCCGGACGCATGGCTGCCCTATAATATTCATCTTGTACATGGCAGAGCTTTCCTACATCCTTGGACTCAGCCATAGGGCTGCAAATAAAACATTTGAAGCGTGTTTTAAGTGCAATATGCAATGTGACACTTGATGGCGATGGCAAACCTTATGGAAAATTTAATGTACTGTACATGTATTTTTAAAAACAAAACAAAAAAGCATTTTCAGAATGGTTTGTACATGTGTGTAGATTCCACCCTTGTTGAGCCTGATCTGCTCCTCAGTGGGCATCTCTTTCTTAGTTCATCTAAGAAACTATATTGAGCTTTAGAAGTGACTCTCTTAAGTCCAGGTATGGTATGGTGTGTCCCATTTTCTTTCCAACTATTGCCCTTATGGGGAACCTGTAGCCCTCCAGAAGTTCTTCTATTCCAACGCCTGTCATCCCTGGCCATGCTGATTGGGGCAGATGGGAGCTGGAGGGCACCACTTTGGCCCACCAACATCTAGAGAGCCACAGGCTCCTCATTCCCGTCCTATAGCCTCACAGTCCAGGAACGAGGAACCCGTGGCTCTCTAGATGTTGGTGGGCCAAAGTGGGGCCCTCCAGATATTGTGGAATTCGGCGTCTATTGCCCCTGACCGTGTTGGCAAAGGATGTTGGAAACAATGGGAAGGAAAGGGAAAGGAGAGGTTTAGATACACTCAGAAATGTGTCTAAATTCCACCCCTGGTCTGGGAGAAGAAGAGGAGGAGGAGTTTGGATTTGATATCCCGCTTTATCACTACCCGAATGAGTCTCAAAGCGGCTAACATTCTCCTTTCCCTTCCTCCCCCACAACAAACAACTCTGTGAGGTGAGTGGGGCTGAGAGACTTCAAAGAAGTGTGACTGGCCCAAGGTCACCCAGCAGCTGCATGTGGAGGAGCGGAGACGCAAACCCGGTTCCCCAGATTACGAATCTACCGCTCTTATCCACTACACCACTCTGGGAGGATGCCAGAGATCAAAGTCTCGGTCTGGCACACTGACATCAGAGCTACGTTTGCTGAACAAGGATGCTAAGGGAGGTGATACCTTTAGAGAGGGAAGCTTGGATCTCCCACTCGGACCTCAGAGTAACATTGAGAGAGTAGATCGAATCTATCCTATGGCTCATTGGACTCCCTCCAATAGGCCCTAGAATTACACTCTGAATGTACCCTCATAATATTTAGTTTGTAATATTTGGCATCAATAGAGAATGTCTTTCCAATGCAAATAGGAAATTCAGAGGGGCTGTTTCCCCGTCCCCTCCAGCCAACACACATCTAGTTGGGACCTTAGCAGAAGAAAAAAGCTAATTTGAGTCAAATGGCTAATGTGTATAGCAACAAGCCACTGGACACACTCACCACATCTCATGGAGAACATAGGGACCAAGGCCCCTTGCCCCCTCCCATTAAAATATTTGAGGTGGCTGCCCACCACCAAAGTTACAGGGCGTTGCCATTCAAATGGTGTCTGTGCCTTCCCCCCCCCTTCATTCAAGTTGGTAGTCCTGATGGATAATGTGTGCATCATCAGTCCAGGGAACTGAACACCTTTCCTAGTCACGATACAGTGGTTGCACTGGGTACCATGCTGCAAGCAGGGGGTGCCAAAACAATGCTGTAGAACGGAGCACGAGAGGTCAGGGGCACTGAATTTTAGCATTGCACAGGGTGCTGCTGAAATTTGAGAGACCTCTCCAACAAGCCTTTGAGAATGTGCGTGTCTCTGCGAGATTTTGCACCATCTCTGCCGTTTTGCATCATCTCCAATAAATGCACAAAAGCATGCCTACATATGCGCATTCCCCAAGGTGCGTTGGAGAACTCGCACTACCCCTAACATAAACAAAATAATGATTTGATAAATCAGCAAAATGATCAACAGCTTATTCCGCTTAACATATTGCTTATACAAACTGGCAAACAGATGTGTGATGACGAGCGAGCCTTTTAAATCTATAATTGACTCCAGTTGAGTTAAAGGACTGATAAACCACCATGTCTTCGGTATTTCACAGGCGTTTTGCCTTTTTATATATGCAATTTAATGAATGTTGGTTATAAAATCTTCTGGGCAGAGCAGTCCTATGGAGGAGGCGGTGAGGAAGACTCTATGGGGATGACCTGCACTGTTAGGCTTGTTCTGACCAGATCAGACACTGCTCTCCCATTTGTCTGGGAGGAGCAGCTTATTCTCCACCCCGTTCCCCTTTTGTGAGCTTCCTTCCCATTGAGTGTGCCCTCTCCAGGATTGGCAGTTTCGTAGCCGGGTTGGGGGCATGTGCAGGGAACTGGATGGCTTGGGACCCTGCAGACCCAAATCTTCCCCAAATGTTCAGGGATGTGCTCTTTTTCATCTGGTGCTGCCACTGAAGGCAGAGAGATGGTACCCTACAGACTCCTTGGGCTCAGCCAGCGACATTTCTAAAGCTCTCTCAGAGGTCTGCTACCTTGATGTATTTAAGTCATTAATGCTTTATATTTCCACCCGTTTCGGTTTTAAAATGATTTTGCTTGTTACTTTTAAAAATGTCCCCCTGCTACCCTCTGCTTTTCGCTGTCCACTTTACTACCAACATCTTTTATGTAAGGGAGTTGGTAGCAATTTGTCCCCTAGCTTTCTCTCGGTGCAGTACTCCTACATTAGGTGGATGTGGGAGAATTTAGGTGATTTCAACCAATGCTATTAAAAAGTAAATATAGAGACTGGCTCAAATCCATCCCTTCCACAGATTATGTTCATTTTTATAGTAACCCATACAGGCTTCTCAAGTCAGAATTGCTATCTGAAAACCAAAACCGGACTAGAAGCTCATTAGCCATGCAAAGTCTTTGCGGATAGCCCTTGTCCATAAATCAGCAGGTTAGAATAAAAACAAACACAAAATAAAATGTTGGACCTCCCTTTTCAGTCAATTGCATCTAGATGTGTAGCTTGCACTATACAGTGGTATCTCGGGTTACAAGACGCTTCAGGTTACAGACTCCGCTAACCCAGAAATAGTACCTTGGGTTAAGAACTTTGCTTCAGGATGAGAACAGAATCGCACAGCAGCGGCGCAGCGGCAGGCCCCATTAACTAAAGTGTTGCTTCAGGTTAAGAACAGTTTCAGGTTAAGAACGGACCTCCGGAACGAATTAAGTTCTTAACCTGAGGTACCACTGTATAGCACAAATAATTTGTCTCTCTCATTCAAGTGTTGGAACAGTAAATACATTTAGTGGTAGTATTCCACTAAGTTTTACTCAGGGTAGACCCACTGACATTAATGGGTGGCATTCAGTGTAGTGTTAGGTGAGGTTAACTGTTAACCCAACAAGACTAGCTCCTAACCCTCCAGAGCAATTTTATGTGGCACAGCAAGGCAGGGAGAAGCTGGGAAAGTCCTTCCACATGAGCAGACCTCAAGCACACAAGAACTTAGCTGAATTTCACCCAATGACCCTAGTCTGGTCATATTCATGAATTTAAATGGGTCTACTCAGAGCAAAACATAGCACATTTTCAAAATACAGCAGTCTTTGAAAACAGGTCAGATTTTGAATGGTTATCCCCCTCTGCCTGCCACACCCCATATGGCCTTGGATCCCATCTGCACCCTTCAATTCCAGAACTGCCATAATCAATGACAGGACATTAGATCTGGAAAAGAGACATGTTAAATTGTCTTCAGGGTTAACTGTAGATCTTTTGATCACACAGATCAGATTGTTAATCATTTTTGGAGGCAGGAATATTTTGACCCCTGAATAGCTTAAACTATGTGAGATTAGGTTTCCATTTCACAGAACGTTATCATTAGACTCACCTGTACAAGTCATCACAGTTTATTCTGCAAGTATCTTCTTGAGGCCTGCTGTCTGCTTGCTCTACACTTGCAGCCTTGTGAAGATCAGGAATTCCTATATTCTGTCGTAGACCACTATTCTGGTTAACTTGCAGTTCTACCACAACATGGCCACCACATGGGGAGGGTATTATTAAAGGTGATTCAGTTAACAAATTTTCAAGGAGCGGCTCCACCCACATCGTTCTCCCCGGACACTGAGGTCCAGCGCCAAGGGCCTTCTGACGGTTCCCTCACTGCGAGAAGCCAAGTTACAGGGAACCAGGTAGAGGGCCTTCTCGGTAGTGGCGCCCGCCCTGTGGAATGCCCTCCCACCAGATGTAAAATAGAGCAACACCAGACTTTTAGAAGACATCTGAAGGCAGCCCTGTTTAGGGAGGCTTTTAATGTTTGATGTATTACTGTATTTTAATATTTTGTTGGAAGCCACCCAGAGTGGCTGGAGAAGCCCAGCCAGATGGGTGGGATATAAATAATAAATTATTATCATTATTATTAGGGAGACAAGATGCACAAACCTTGCATGCTACCTGCTCCTGAGTTGCACTTTCCCCTAGTCTTCCTGCAAAGGTGTACAAAAGTTGAATTCCAATTATTAATATAGCAACTGATTACCTGCAGATGCTGTCCTTTATAGCTTTGTTGGCAAAGGCTACTGCAGAGCTTTCCAAACTTTTCGTGTTGGTGATGCACTCTTTAGATATGCGTAATTTCGCGACGTGGTAATTCAGTTTTACTAGCAAACCAAAGGTTAAACAAACCCCTTTCCAGCCCCGGGAGGAACTTGGGGAGCATTTGTATGACACACCTACACACTGCAGCCAAGCTCTGGGCTACTGGGTAAACCTCACAATGATACAACCCACTCCAAGGGAGTTTGACATTTAACAATATCATCAGGGTTCAGCTACAATGGGTTAGAAAGATCCACAGGTACCCTTATGGTTTTAGAAGGGTGTGTGATCTGACAAGAGACCTCCCACAAACTTAAGGCAGGCAAGTCATTTTCAATATACTCAAATGTCAGAAAATAGTATTTCCCTTTTGTCAGGGAACTGCCATCAGTACTGGAGGGAGAGCACAAAAGCCAGAGGGATTCCAGAGAGCGTCCAGGGATCGGGAGAAGCAGCCCATCTTCTGGAGAAGAGAATCAGCGTAGCACCAGTGGAGAAGGGGGGCATGTGGGGGAAGTGGTGAGGCGGTCCCATGACTCCTTGCCTGGGACCAGTGGGGAGAGTAGGGGTCCTCCGTTGCCCATGCCCTCCCTGCGCAGAAGGCTTTCGCGCAGAGAGACTAGGCGTCAAAGAGCTTCTTTGCTGGAAGAAGTTTAAGAAACGCCCACTCATGGATTCTGCCAGCGACTGAGTCAGCCACGGGCGAGTGGCAGTCCGGACAGATGAGGTTCTCTTTGGCAGCCCAGCCAGGTGTTTGCATCCAGCCAGGGAGATAGGTACTTGCTTACGCATGAGCAACCCCTTAGAAACCATTACACCTTTTCCCCTCCCTTCCCTGAAAAATCTGCTTGGGAGGGATGAGGGGCTCCTCAGAATAGTTCAAGAATAGTACAAGTGGCCTGGTGGAAAAAATACTGGCAAAAGTCATCTCGCAGCCTTCCACTTGTTGAAGCATTCATCAGAGTGAAAGCCTGTGCATTTTTAAATCGACTCCCTAAGTGAATGATAGGACATTTTTGGATCCAACCCAATGTGATTACAACAAATTGTTGATGGTTGAGTAAAGCTATACAGCATTAATGTTTATAGCCACTTTCTTTTGTGTGGACAGTCAAGAATGACAATTTGTCATTCTGTCTGGATGCCAGAGTATTGGTTTGCGTGAAGTATATGAACCAAATCTTTGTTATCCACTCCTTTCAGGAAAAGGCATAGCGTTTTAGTAGAATATTGAGGCCAATCCTTTTGTTCTACCTATCACCAAATTCATTCTGGCGTTGCTATCTTTTCTAAGCGCTTCAACTTGATGCAATGCCTGGGGAAATGGCTAAGCTAAAGGACTTTCCATGTTCCAGTCTGCTGTTAAGCTCACATCCTCACTACTAGAAGATAGCCACCACTCAAAGGAAAGTTTAAGCAGCTCTTCAGAGATCTGAGGTGGTGTCTGTATGGAACATAGGTGTTCTAAATGATATATGAATCACCAAGATCTTCACACTCAACCTCCTTTGGTAATTTATGCAGCAATCAAAGCTTATCAGGTGGAAAATCAGGGACACTTGAAATGCAGAATACGGCCTCCAGCAGAATACTATCTGCAAATTTTGCAGCATTAAAAGCAGGCTGTAAGTTTTATGATGATTATCTGACAGCTGTACAAGGCTTTTGCAGCCTATCAGGCTTGCTTTTGTAAGACTGACATTTCCCGATAGCTCTGTTAAGGTACAAACAGTGCTTTTTCTAACTACAGCCATATCTTCTATTGCAAGCTGCAAATGACAAAGCTCATCTGATTTCCATTTTAATTATGAAGCGACTAATTCATGAGTAAACAAGAGGCCACAAATCTGTTTTTCTTTGTAGCACCACATTTTAACTCTGATTTGTCGATAAATGCATTTTTAAAGTCGCTTAGGTTTCCTGCGATGAACCACTGCCTCTAGGCTTTACCACATCATAAACAGAACATTGTTGTTGTTGTTTAGTCGTTTAGTCGTGTCCGACTCTTCGTGACCCCATGGACCAGAGCACGCCAGGCACTTCTGTCTTCCAACATTACAGCTCTCCTAACCCTAGAGAATGGTTACCATAATGCCTGAAGATAACAAAAAGGGACAGAGCACCACAGAACCTTCATCAGCAGCGAGTGGCAGGGAGTTGCAGGCAGGGTACACCTGGCTTCCCAATGTCAATGCCACTGAGAGGGGGAAGGACAAAGGATGGGTGTGTGAAAGATGGCAAGAGCCAACCCAATGCTTCTGCAGCAGGTTTATAAGCAAAAGGACCAGTGGTTGTCTACTGGCATATGGTATTCCCGTTGGGTTGACCCAGTTGATGGAATGCCAAAGACTTAAGTCAAAGCTGTCTTAACACAGCAAACTATTGGAACTTGATAATTTACTAAAATTACAGCATTTTGACCTAGTGCTGCATGTGGCTTCTGTATCATCTTCTATTCCCTCGTGCAGGCAGAAAAATAACACCATATCTAGACACTTAGCTTGTGTGCTTTTTGTTCCCAAGTAATTCACAATACCAGTTCTGGTGTACAGAGCTGAAAATTATGTTTTCAGGAGCATCTTTCCCCTGAGATGCTCAAAGCTCTTTCCTGGTTTGTTAGGCATGCCCTATTGAACAATGTTATCAGCATGGAAACTTGACCAATTAAGGCATGGACTGAAACTTTTTTTGTAATACTTCTTTCAATTGAGTTTTCCTTGTGGGAGACTCTACCTAAAGTATGAAGTTTCACGGTTTACAAGACTTTCTTTAGCAGGTTTTAGGAGCTAGAGTTATCTCTAAACTGTATTGTGTGTATTATGTATTATGCATGCAGTACAGTGATACCTCAGGTTACATATGCTTCAGGTTACATACTCCGCTAACCCAGAAATATTACCTCGGGTTACGAACTTTGCTTCAGGATGAGAACAGAAATCGTGCAGCAGCAGCAGCAGCAGGAGGCCCCATTAGCTAAACTGGTGCTTCAGGTTAAGAACAGTTTCAGGTTAAGAACAGACCTCCAGAACGAATTAAGTTCTTAACCCAAGGTACCACTGTACATTCAAGCTACTGACACCACTGACCTATAACGTTTATACTAGGTCTGAACTTTGCTGTTGTAATTTACTTTTCCTGTGTTAGATAGCTTGCAAACAAGTCTACAAGATTAAGTGTAAACAAGCTAAGACCTCTTTTAAGAAATGCATGTTGCTTTCCTAATGACACCCTCTTGTCTTTAGTGTATCTTAAAGTGGATCTGAGCTATAGTTTATACATATATACATGATATTCAGGTTGGATGTTGTAGTCGTAATGTAACTTACAGCAGCCTCTGCCATCCTGGTGCCCTTCAGATGTCAAAGGCTTCAAATCCCTCTGCCCCAGTCCAAAACATCTGGAAGGCACCAAGTTAGAAAAGACGGCCTTGAAGGGGTATCAGTACAGTTCACCAATGTGAATTCTGGTATTAATAAGCTTTTACAAGGTAGAACAGATGAGTCGGAATGCAAAGAGGGAGAAAAATGTCCACAGTAGATTTGTAACAATAATTTTATGAGAAACATGTGCCTTATTCATACAAGTTTCAGAACTTCAATGGAATATAAGCCCACATCATCTGGGTTCTGTATCCTTTGCAAATGCCTCAGGCTTCCTTCAATCTTGTTGAGTTCTGAGTAAAAACGTACCTAAAAGAGGGGGAAACAAATAAGACTTGTTCGTATTTCCTGCCAGCCCTTTATAAACATTGCTTTTATTCCCACAAGTGACACTACTGTTGCCTTCATGCAAAAGGGCAGAGTGTGATAGCAAACAAAGGATAACATTTGTGGTTTTCAAAAGGAAGCTTGGTTTGGTATCACCACCTACAACGTTCAACCTGTGCTTCTGGTGCTGCAATTTCAAAAGGAAGGGAAACTTACTTGGGCTCTAACAAACTTGTGCAGCTTAGAAAGTAATTCTCTTGCTTCTGGCAACATCACAATAACTGTAAAGTGAGCATCTAGGAGAAGGCATATCCAGTCCATGATCTGAAAATTAAACCAGTGATAGATAAGCGTAAGCTAGTGATACCTTAACCTTCAGCACATGCATGAGAAAGTCAGCACCAATTATTAGACAGAATTCCACTGCCTTATACTTTTATTGAGTGGCATGTGCCCATCCGTGAGCAGAACCAATTTCCTTTTGTGCAATGGGGCTTCTGATTTTAATTTAGCCCTCCATTCCTCCCCCCCCCACTCAATTTTTCTAAGAAGATTTGGGGGACCCTCTAAAGCTCCTGCACATTTAGGGAGTACGGAAGTTGGTGGGAAGAGAAGCAGGGAAATTCTGTTCATGCAGCCTTCAGATGCAACTCTCTGCACTGAAATGGAAAATAACAATATTCCACAGAAGATAGTCATTTCTGTACAATCATGCATATGATGAAGTGGGTTGTAGTCTACAAAAGCTTATGCCATTATGGATTTCTTGAAATTGGATTCAATGATGGTCCTACCCAAAATTAATTTCAATAGAGCTAGTGGGTAGGACTTAGCTGAGCACAACCCAATGTTTTAACAGTACCACAAGACTTGCTTAGCTTTTATGCAAGAGACCAACACTCAGGAAATAATTTCTGTATAATATAAAAGCTCCCTTGCCACACTTTTGGCAAGAAATGTACATGTAGCACATTTAAATTTAAAACAATCTTGGCTGCCGAGTGGGAGGGAGTTGAAACTGTCATATTTCAACAATGATTCTGCAAATAACAGTGTGTAATACAGGCATAGCTAAGCAACTACTTATATGAGCAGAATCTCCAAGGCAATCATGAAAGTCACGGACCAGCAAGTATTTCCCTGTCTCACTGTATGATTCTATCCCATTGTAAGGGATCCTATCAATGCTATCTTGTAAATTTTCAGATCTGTTTCCCAAACCAAGTTAGCTAGGGCAGTAACATCATTCAAAATTGGGAAACAGATCAATACCACAGCGTGTGTGTTAACAATCCTTCTGTCACTGCACCATGAGCAACTGGAGGAGGGAAGCATATTTTTCTTTAACCATGAAAAAGGGAACCAAGGATCCTATAAAACAATTTCTGCCATAAGAGCCCAAGTCTCACTTTTAGAATAAACATTAATTGAAGACAGTTATGTTTACCATTGGGCTGAAACGGACTCTGAATACACAGAGGAGTGCACATACAGATCAAGTCCTTTCAATGAAGCAGACATCTTGAGTTAACACATAGATGCTGATAACTCACAAGAACAATGATGAATTTAATTCCCACCTGCCCCTTACCTGGTTTATGGACAGACAAAATATTCCAGAGAGGTCTGTGGCAGCTTCTTCATTGCACTTCATGTACAGATACTGCAGATACCGGAGAAATAACTAGGAAGAAAAATATATCCTTTAAAATAGTAGTTCAAATTTAAGTATATACAGTACAGAATTTTTAATATACTTGCAAATGAGTATTCATTAAAAAAAAATACTTGTCTCAATTTTCTTTCTACAACTCAATTCAGGGATCTCACTATATTACCAATCTATGCTGACTTTTTCCATGCAGAAACAAATATAAAACGCAAAGCAAGCCTGCCTTCCTATATTGATTTCAGATTCAGACATAACAAATCTACATCAGGCCTGTAACAACTTGCATAGAAGTGAAACTTCTGAAGGTCCTCAGTCTAATCTGACCAATGTCATGCAGTAATTCTACCCTCCCTTTCTAATTTATATAATATATAATAATCTGCATAAGTGCAGCAAATTTAATCGTGAACACATCCTGAAGCTTACACTAACGTTATACCTGAAGTTTAAAACTATCACTACCAGAGGCCGAGGAGGTTCTACAGAACCAGTGTGGGATGAAATATCATTCAGCGGATACTTATCTATTTATCACAGTAATAATCAACATGGATTTAGATATGTGATATTTAGATATGGATTTCATAACTGAAAAAGTTCATTGATAATTTCTCTAAAAGCCACAAGATGCTCAAAGAACAAATACAGTGGTGCCTCGCAAGACGAAATTAATTCGTTCCGCAAGTTTCTTCTTCTTGCGAGTTTTTCGTCTTGCGATGCACGGTTTCCCATAGGAATGCATTGAAAATCAATTAATGCGTTCCTAGGGAAACCGACTTCAGACCAGGTCCGGGGACAGTCTGTCCCCGGACCTCTTCTGAAGGCTGGGGGGGGGGGGACAAGGGCTTTTCTTCCCACCCCCAGCATTTTAAAAAACCCCGGGACAGCGGAGGGCTTCTCCGCTGTCGGGGGCGATCTTAAAATGCTGGCGGGCGGCATTTTAAAATCGCCCCGGGACAGCGGAGGACTTCTCCGCTGTCCGGGGCGATTTAAAAGCCCCTGGGAAGGCAGGCAGGGGGGACAAAGACTTTTGCCCCCCGCCAGCCTTCAGAAGAGGTCCTGGACCTCTTCTGAAGGCTGGCGGGGGCGAAAGTCTTTGCTCCCCCCGCCTGCCTTCAAAAGCTGTCCGGCTAAGGCTTCGCGGACCTCTGCCGGCATCCCGAAGCCTGCGCGAGCTCACATTAGCGCGCCCAGGCTTCGCGGAGCGCTCCGCCGGCAGCGGCAGCGCTGCCGCTGCTGGCGGAGACTTGCCGGCATGCCTCTCCTGCCTTCAAAAGCCGTCCGGGATAGCGGGAAGCGCTTCCCTGCTATCCCGGACTGCTTTTAAAATGCTGGCGCTGGGGAGCAAAGCCTTTCGGCCCCCGCCAGCCTTCCAGGACCTCTTCTGAAGGCCGGAGGGGGGGAAAAGGCTTTGCTCCCCACCGCTAGCATTTAAAAGAGGTCCCCGGACATTTCCCTATGGGCTTTCGTCTTGCGAAGCAAGCCCATAGGGAAATTCGTTTTGTGAAGCGCCTCCAAAACGGAAAACCCTTTCGTCTAGCGGGTTTTCCGTCTTGCGAGGCGTTCGTCTTGCGGGGTACCACTGTATGTAATCAACAATAATATCTAGAAACAGTCAAGAGAGGAGTCGCTACTTACAATGACTTGCTCAGCTGAGAGATCTTTCAGATGAGGCAAAAGAAATGTCTCACTGTATGCTGAACGAAGAATGGTGTTTCTGCGTAAGATTCAGGTCATAGGGTCAAGGACCAATGTGCATTAAGATTTTTGTTGCATCCCAGCCTACCCCCCCCCCCATTCTTTAAGAGCAACATCTTTGAAAAAGAAAGCATTTTTTAAAAGGCTAACAAAATGGGTTAGAACTGCAGTCTCTTTTTGCAAGTTGAAGGGATCCTTCTTCCAAGGAAGGGACCAAGGTTTAACAGAAGCTCTCAGTGAAGGAAGGAGTGGGGGAGGCAGCAAACTGCTGATTCCCCATACAGCCCCCCCCCCAGACCTCACCTTGTTCTCTGGAGCAGTTCTTCAGGGTGCACTGGGGGTGGTGCAGCAAAATACCACTTTCACCATTCCTTCACAATTGTTAAATCTCCAAGAAATGAGGTTCCAACATAGTGGAACAATACGCTACAGGTGCCACATAACCGTTCCGCATCTGTTAAGAACAACTATATTTATTGTGCAAAGGATACAGCAACGTTGCCTTCTGTGGTCCAACAGGGCATATTTCTCTTGTGTATGTCATGTAAGATTTCTGAGTTAATGGTGTGTCGCAGATGTCTTCTTCCGGGAGCTCAGAATTGAAGCCGTTCTGTATAACTTTAGACTGCGTTCCCATTCTGTTGTTGTGCGCAGTATCAACACAACCTGCTACAGAATCTAAATACACATTCATTTCTTCAAGGCGGTCATCACCAATGCTAGGAAGAAAAAGAAAAGTCCCCAGATGCTGATGTTAGTTTAAAAAGGCATTTTATAAGAAATTTCTGAAATTGACATTTCATAACAACAACATCAATAACTACTATCTGGGATTAAGATGGACAGAAGAACATGCCTTTCCATGCATGTCTAGAGAAGTCTCTACATAAATAGCAACACCCTAGTGGTCCCAGGCCCTAAGGAAGTTAGATTAGCTTCAACCAGAGCCAGGGCCTTTTCAACACTGGCTCCGGTCTG
The DNA here is from genome assembly GCF_965112155.1 of Podarcis liolepis. NCBI lineage: Eukaryota > Metazoa > Chordata > Lepidosauria > Squamata > Lacertidae > Podarcis > Podarcis liolepis. The sequence goes on from NC_139555.1 coordinate 23,039,431, forward strand.
GTGGAACGCTCTGCCTCATGAGACCAGGGCCCTGCAGGATCTGATTTCTTTCCGCAGGGCCTGTAAGACAGAGTTGTTGCACCTGGCCTTTGGCTTGGAGCCAATTTGATTCCCTCCCCCTCTTTTTTCATTTTCCTTTCTCCTGTGATGAGGCTGCATTTTAATATTTTAATGTTGTATTTTAATCTTGTTTTTAAGTTGTATTAATTCAACTTGCTTTTATTAATGCTTGTTAGATGCCCTGAGCCAGGCCTTGGCTGGGGAGGGCGGGGTATAAATAAAAATTATTATTATTACATTCAATTTGCGTTGATCAATAAATAAAATAATAATAAAATTATTATTATTATTATTATTATTATTATTATTAATAATAATTTATACCCCACTCATCTGGCTGGGCTTCCCCAGCCACTCTGGGTGGCTTCCAACAAAGTATTAAAATACAGTGGTCTGTTAAACCTGAAAAGCTTCCCTAAACAGGGCTGCCTTCAGCCTCCCATAACACAACATCCCATAACACACAAAATTGCATTTTAGAGATGACTGCGCATTTGGAGAATGCCTAAAGTCATCAGGTAGTTAATTTACTCCCCCTGATTTCATATACTAACCTTTTCTGACTGTAGTCAATTAAAGAAGAAGATGATTCAGAATTTTCTAAATGAAAATGTCTCTAATACAATGGAAATCTCATCTGATAACTGCAATGGAGTTCATTATGAACAGCTCTCATACACAAGGGAATTAAATAGGGTAAAATACATGTCATTTCTACTTCTTGCCAAAGTGGTAAGCTAGTGTCCATACACCATGGTGTCTCTGAAGTTCCTTCAGAGAAAAAATAGTACTTCAAAGCAAACAACTGCAAGCATTATTAATAAAAATGTAGGATAAATTGCTTGATACTGACCTTAGGAAAGTCCTCAGGCAAGCACAGGTAATTGCTTCAGGGATGTCAGGAAATTGCTGGAGACATAGTTGTAACAAGTGTACATCTGTTTTCTCCAAGGCAACCGCCATTAGATCTGGGCACATACTTGAACAAAAGGGTAAACAGTTACATCTCCGGATATAATTGCAATTAGTTAAATATTAACTTTTATCCACAAAAGTATTTCAGGTTTCTGGGAGCACCACAGGTTCACAAGAAATCAGTTTCTGATAAGCCACTATTCTCAAAGTTCCTGAAGGATTCCAGTTCCTTAAATTTCATTATAAAATAAGAGAGATGCGGGTGGAACTGTGGTCCAAAATACCGAGCCTCTTGGGCTTGCTGATCGGAAGGTCGGTGGTTCAAATCCCCACAACGGGGTGAGCCTCCATTGCTCTGTCCCAGCTTCTGCCAACCTAGCAGTTTGAAAGCATGCCAGTGCAAGTAGATAAATAGGTACCACTGTGGCGGAAAGGTAAATGGCGTTTCTGTGTGCTCTGGCTTCCGTCATGGTGTTCTGTTGCACCAGAAGCAGTTTAGTCATGCTGGCCACATGACCCAGAAAGCTGTCTGCAGACAAATGCCGGCTCCCTTGGCCTGAAGCAAGATGAGTGCCACACCCCATAGTCGCCTTTGACTGGACTTAACCACCCAGGGTTCCTTTACCTTTTTACCTTATTATAAAATAAATACTAGCTCACCTGTAAGAGAGGCCTTGTGTCTGGATAATTTGCACCAGGCAACTCTGAGGGTAAAATGAGGACTCTCTTTTACACCTGTTCACAAGAGCAGAGAGTACACATCCAACTGATGCTTGAAAGTCTGGTATCTGAGTACTGGAGAAAAATGTCTTCAGCTTTTCTTCAATTACATTCTGAGAAGAATCCTGAAAGAGAGTATTTTGTTCAACAGTCCCAGAAAACCAGCTTTAACTAGCCAAAGTAATTAAAAGTAATCTTGGTTGCCCTATGAGTTTTAATCCATTAACTGTGCAATACAGTGGTGCCTCGCAAGATGAAAAGAATCCGTTCTGTGATTCTCTTCGTCTAGCGGTTTTTTTCGTCTTGCGAAGCAAGCCCATTGACAAATTAGCGGATTTTAGCGGCTTATCTGCTGATCGGATCAGCTGATAAGCGGCTTAGCGGCTTAGCAAAAGGGGGAGAAAAGGAAAAAAAACCCGCAGGAACTCGCAAGACATTGTCGTCTTGTGAAGCAAGCCCATAGGAAATTCGTTTTGCGAAGCACCTCCAAAAAGGAAAACTCTTTCGTCTAGTGAGTTTTCCGTCTTACGAGGCATTCGTCTTGCAGGGCACCACTGTACTCAGAAGTCGATCCCGTTAAGTTCAATGAGTCTTACTCTCATGTGAATGCATAAGACTGCAGCCGAAATCTGCATGAGAATGTTTTGTAAGAAACAAAAACACTGTCTTTAGATGCCTGGATGTGTCACAGCTGCCACCATATTACAAAAGGCATTTCAGAGAGTTCTTTCTGGTGATGGTGGCAAGGAACGCCGTGGTCTATGGGTGGAGGAGGGGATGGGAAAACCTCCCTACATGAGCCTTCTCCTGCCCTTACAGTACTCAGGCTCTAAGTCATAAGATTTTTCAGCAATACTGTCTTAACATGAATGAAAACACTACTAGAACATTGGATTCAATAGCAAACATTTGCATCTGCTTTAATTTTTAAATGGAAACTTTTTGATAAGCATTGCCCCCTAGGTAGAAAGGTGATTTAGAACAGTTGCTTATTACTTGCAAAAAAATCTGTCACCCAGCACAACTGTGCTGGTTGTGAGAACTACCAGGAACATAGGAGCCAACTCCTAGGGGCCGTGGGGGCTTCGGCCCCCACAATATTAGTGGGGGCTGGGCCTCAACAAAGTTGATGAGCATTTCCTTTCAAATGGTATGTGTGCTCTGCATCATGTGATCAATTATGCAGGGTGGGGCTTACCTGGGCCCCCACAATATTTATTCAAGTTGGCACCCCTGACCAGGAACTCTGGAGGGCACCATGTTGGGTCAAGGTTTCAGTTGTTATTTCAGTTTAGCAGAGAGGAATGAATCATTGCTGATCTAATTCAATCACATATTTACATTGCTAAAAAGCAGAGCAAACCCGGTTTAGTTTTGCTAAAGTTGAAAGATGGGAGTATAAACCATGGTTTATTAAATCACTGTCTGGTTATTGAAACCCTGCCCAACAGCTTAACTATAGTTTGTTTACTGCCAACAAACCATGCTCTGAAGGTATGGTTTGCTGCTGGTTTATGAACTGTGGTTTGTTTCAACTGCAGCATGGAGTTATATGATTTGTTTGGTACCCCAGCCCTGATGCTCATCAAGCTACAAAAGGCATGAGGGAAGAGGAGGTGGAAAACAAACTATTGTTTGTTTGATCAACGGTGAGACTATTCATTGGTTTGGTCTGCACATGTTACACGGACATATGGCTTAATGTGAATGAGCAGCCATGTGGGTACTTGGAGCAAACAATAGTAGCTGTCTCCCTCTTCTCCCATTCCTGCTGCTGCATTCCTGTCCTACATAAATGAAGTTATATAAGCAAGCTAATGGAAGCAGCGGAAGAGCAAGCCAATCGGGCGCCTGGGAGGGCGTGCATGTCCTGCACCTGTGGAGCAGGAGCAGCTGCCCATGGGGCGGGACCAGCCAGGGCAGGATGCTCCGCGGGGCCTCCGAGAAGTCTGCCTGTCTCCTGCCACTCAGCCACCCTACAGCTAAGGGGGAGGTGGCAGGTGGACCGTTTGGGGCAGCGCGGAGCCTGTGGGTGCCCAAGCCACCATGTCACTCCCAGGAGAGACATGTGGCTTGGGCGTGCTGCAGGCGCAAGGTGAGTGTTGCCCGGCATTATCACCCCCCTCAGTGTTGACACCTGGAGCACGCCCCCTCCTCCACCCCTGAATGTAAGCTCTGTTAGAATAAATTTTATGTAAAATCTCCCAGCTCTATATTTCAGTGGGATTCTAGCTTTGCCAAATAATTACTTGGCTGATAAAACCCCACAAAGGTGTCCAATTGCTCTCACAATATCAATCAACGGTTACCGTAAAACGTGAAGGACCAATATTTTAAATTTGGTTTAATCACAGTGCTTAATCACAGTGATCTGAGCTGTGACAAGAGACCCAATTTGGTAAGACTTAAAATAAGTTCAAACTTAAAGTCAGAGTTGAATTTAAAAGTCTGATGGAAAAAAGAAATTTGCCAATTCTTTTTTAATAAGTTAGTATACATATTTTTTAATATTGTGCATCTGTATACCATATTTCCTGGTACCATTTTTTCTGGTTAAAGCATCAATGTGTAGAGAAAGAAATATTGCCACTAAATGATATCTTGTTCTCTACTCAACCACTCCAACTTTCCTAAGTGTTTTTCTTATGGGCAGGGTATAAATAATAAATTATTATATTTACCTTGATAATTAAAAGCAGCTGTTCCATTGTCAGAGTCTCCAGTTGAGTTTTTGCATCCATGCTCTTTCTTGACCTCAACTGCAAGTATTTAAACATGCATAAGTAAGATTCTTTGAGAATTAAAGTTCCACGACAGTTAAAGAAAAAGAACAGCCAATGGTAACACGTATCCAGGACCAATTACAACTAGTTTTAGAAATTCTGCCAGCAGAGTCAATTCACCGGTAGTTATATTCTCTTTTGATCATCAAAACAAAACTGTTTTAAGAACAAAATAGGTTAATAATTTAATAAAGGAAAAGAGATATGCAAGCATCAGTTTTGATCTTTTTAGAAGAGGTAGAGAGAGAAATCCAAGATTATGAAAAATATTTCATTATGCAGATTTTAGCACATGATCTTTGTTCCTGCCGAGAGCCGCAATTTCTAAAGGACAATTTGCCTAAGGTCACCTTCTAGCAGTGGGTGGAGGTAGAGATAAAAAAAATGTTCTGGATTAACTAATCCAGAATAAAGAGCACCCTGTTTCAGTAGTGAATTAGATTTCCCAATCCTATGCAAATCTGCCATAAGAAAGATATATTTTTTTTAGTACAATGGTCCAATACAACTAATTTTCTGGAAAGCATTTACAAGCAATTCTTTTTTTTACTTTAATATGACATACATGCTTCCTGTGGAGCCCTGTGGAGCTGCCTGAAAAGCTGTTTCACAGGGTTGGAGGATGCGCTGGAATAGTGTAGTGAGTTTAGAGGAACGTTGGGCAAAATATTCCTGCACTGAAGGGGTTTGGACTAGATGACCCTCGTGGTCTCTTGCAACTCTACATTCTATGATTCTATGGCACCGAAGAAAGGGGGAAATAGGTGATTAATGCACCCTGCTTAGAGCTTGATCCCTTCTATAAACATAGTACAATTTAGCAAATGCTTTCAGGACTAATATTTGTGCTCCCCCCCCCCCCCAGAAACAAGATAACCATTTAAGAATATCAATTTGTAATCAAGTGATGTGAAGTTATTCATGACTATGAGATCAAACTGCAACAGCTTAATCTGGATTAAACCCCAAGAATTCAAGTGAAAATCTTCCAAAAACCAAAAGAGTGGGCTGACATTTCCCAATTTCAACTGTAACCATTATGCAGATCAGAGAGGTTAAACTTCATCATTAAAAGATGGACTACAATTCCCTTAAATTCAACAGCTGAGTTTCTTTTTGTAATGATTGGAACTCCCTGCTTTGCATTGCCTATTAACATTCTGGCTGTATTGCACAGAAACCAAGGATACTTAAGGAATTTTGGTATCTTGTACGGATTCCTTAAAATGGTATGCCTTTTTGTTGAAAATGCTATTTTATCCATCTATCTAAAGAGTTTAATAAATAGTGAAATGGAGATAGCAAAAGGAAGATTGAATAGTGACTATGAAACCAACATACCAGCCTATTAGATTCACACTTAGCAGGCTGATCTGGCTTTACACCTATCAGATCATCTTCTTGAAGCATGTTCCAATCTGCAGGTATAATCTTCATTTCTGGAAAAAGTAATATAGACTATCACATTAGAGAGTGAAACCTATTATTGTTATGCACAAATGACCAAAAAAAGATTTCTATAAAAATTATACCAGACAAGAACTTGGCTTTTGTAATGCGTGGGTTTGGATGTCAAAATAAGCTATTGTTATGAGTTTACCATATTGAATGTCTAACTGAATTTAATCATAATAAATTAAGGTAAAGCAAAAACACTAAATATACTTTTTAACATACCATCTAAAATCCACAGAGAATTGGACAATACAAATGAGAATATTCGTGAATATTAAAATCCAATTTGTAAACTGAAAAATCTTAGTACACTGCCTTCCAATAGGATAAGCAGCTTAAGATGGGCGTTTTTTACATGTAGTTTTCTAAAGGCATTTCCAAAAGAGGATTATGTGAATGTAAATATAAGCTTTATAATTAAGCCCTACCTGATGTTTGTGTATCCTTAACTTTCCCAACAGCAGCAGCCAAGGAAGATGTTTCACACTTATACAATATTACTGTTAATTCGTTACCATGTGTTATGAAGAGTTTGTCTCCATAACACCAACACTAGAAAACATCAAATACAAATAATTAGCAAGTAAAAAGTGAATTAACACAGTATACTCACAACACAAACACGCCCTTAAATGCTACAGATCTTTTGAGCTTTCTAATTTCTTTTGAAAGGTAACAGTTTTGTCATCTATATATACCTGAAGCCCTGCAATAACTGAGCAATGGGGCACACTTACAAAGATTTTCAATTATTGCTAGATTTGTAGAAGATTACCGTATTTTTTGCACCATAACACTCACTTTTTTCCTCCTAGAAAGTAAGGGGAAATGTCTGTGCGTGTTATGGAGGAAATGCCTATGGGTGGCATGCCTACGGATTTTCCTCCTCTAAAAACTACGTGCGTGTTATGGTCGGGTGCGTGTTATAGAGCGAAAAATACGGTAATTGCAGACTACTGATCAATTTAGGGACGAGGGTAGCACTGTGGTCTAAACCACTGAGCCTCTTGGGCTTGCTGATCAGAAGGTTGGCAGTTTGAATCCCAACAACAGTTGCTCAGTCCCAGCTCCTGCCAACCTAGCAGTTCAAAAACATGCCAAAAAGTGCAAGTAGATAAATAGGTACCGCTCTGGCGGGAAGGTAAACGGCATTTCCATGCGCTGCTCCGGTTTCGGTGTTCCGTTGCGCCAGAAGCAGCTTAGTCATGCTGACTAATACCTTTTTCAGCATTCTTTTTTTCATATTTCATATGTTCTGTTCAAGGTTTTCCATTGTAAACTAGCTACAAGTGTATTAAAATGAAAATGGATAGATCACATTGATCACAACTTACTTGTCCAGTGGTTCCCCGTGGTAATTCCTTTAAAGCCTGTAATGTTTGAAATTTTATATTCCATATGGAAAAGCAATCTACAAATAGGAAAAACAAGAGTACCACTTATAAAGCTTTCAGTTATGAATGCTGCCTGCAAATTGAGTAAGACAACTTTGGCAATGTGCCCTACAAAGTAATTAACATACCCAAAACCTTCCAGTCAAACATTGCTGAAGTAAGTCTCAATTTATAATCAGAGTCATTACTATTCTCTTACAAAAACGGTTCAACAAATCTATTTTTGATAAAGTGAAGCTTCAGTTGTGTAATTAATCACTCTACCATGTATGGTTTAACAGATCAATAACAATCAACTGTACAGGCAACTCCCATTTTGCTCGTGTTCCATGAATATTTGCACCATTTTCAGACCCAGAAGAGGGCATAACCGGGTGGGCTTATGCACATGATGACCCAGAATTGGGAGTTGCCTGTATATCTTTCTCTGCTGTCTTTCCTTGCTCTTCTTTATTATGCATCTGCATATTTAGATTAGCTGCCTGCAGACCAGACACTTGTTGCTTTTTATTCTACATTTTATATTGCATTAAAGCCCTCCAGATGTTGTTGGATTCCAACTCCTATTAATCCCAGGCAGCACAACCAATGGGAGTTGCAGTCAGTAAGTATCTGGCAGGCACCAGGCTGTTGTATAACATCTTGACTTTAGGTGCTCAATATTTGTTTAATGTTTATTTAAGAGTGCTTCTTGGATGTTTCCTTCCTGTTTACAGTCAACAAATTAAGCAGAATAGATTTAGTCCAGCTGCTGCATTTTGAAGCGATTTACGTTACCTTTAACGCGGCCATCTGGGGAATCCAAACATCCTGTTATGGCAATATGATCTTTATCGAGAATAGCAATTGAAGTGCTTTTTAAAATACTGCCAGATACCAGAAGTCTGATCAGAAGAGACTTTTGTAAAAATTGCTCTTCTTCAGAGCCACTCTGTTGCAGGGGCACCAGAACCTTATACACACATCCGTTGGAATCTGTAAGAATAGAATTCAGTTACGTAATAGTTAAGAATAAATAAATACTAGTCGACATACACAAATCATCACCGTAAAAGACAGGGCATCACTTAAGAGGAGGCATGGTTCGGAATGGTTCCATTTGTCAGCTGCTTCCATGGAGGTCCTGTGTAGCCCATGCATACCAGCCACAATTGCCAAATATCCCCCAAGGAGTTAATGCGTGCACATTGCCTGTCAGATAATTTTAATGGGTTGGGGAAGCTTCCTTCCCTGCGACTTCTGTTCACAGCTACATACTCTGTTATCAATAGACTACTGTCTGTCCAGTTTCTACATACCATCCTCAGCTAAAGAGTTTATGATTGCATAGGTACCCCAAACTAAGAAACAGTCTTAGGTTTTTGACCTTTAATACAGCAATCCCATTTGGATACAACAGCATAATATGGTTTGACAATTACAAGTGTGCAAAGGCTTAGCAATTCTGGCAGGTGGTTAAAACAGCAAATAATGTTATCATAAATACAGTGGTACCTCAGGTTACATACGCTCCAGGTTACAGACTCCGCTAACCCAGAAATAGTGCTTCAGGTTAAGAACTTTGCTTCAGGATGAGAACAGAAATCGTGCTCTGGTGGCGCGGCAGCAGCAGGAGGCCCCATTAGCTAAAGTGGTGCTTCAGGTTAAGAACAGTTTCAGGTTAAGTATGGACCTCTGGAACGAATTAAGTACTTAACCTGAGGTACCACTGTACAGAAAAACTGTAACCTTATAACCCCCTCCTATTTAGTGGGAAGAGGCAGCATTTGGCCCCGAGTTCATGTTTGTACATTACATCTGAATGTACAAACTCACTGTACTGAATTTGTAAATATGCATAGATGTCTATGCTCCTCACAGAAGTATACAATTACACTGTTAAGAACTATGCCTGTTTATTCAACATTTAATTGCAAAAGACTGATTGGAAATAACATGATGCTTGCTCTTCTGCACTTTATCAAGGCAGGGTTCCCCTCCTGTACAATTAGAATATACCTTAATACTTACACAAGCAAAGCAACGTGACAACTTTGTTTTTCAAGTATGCTGCAAAACCCAGCGGTGTGGCTGACTCGCCACCTTGTTCCAGTTTAAACTTCTGAAGGATGCATGGATTACACTGCTGAACGTATATGAAGCAATTCCCATCCTGAAGAAAAAGAGTGGCCTTCTTTCATTTCCCAGACAACCAGGTTCATTAAAAAGACATTGCAGCTAGACAGAAGAAATTAACTATATCATATACCTAAGAGATATTTGGGCCCCCCAAAAACATTTGCAATGGTAATTCCCCACAAATCATTATGTAGCTATGATTTAAGCGAAAAAGCAAAGATTGTGTAATACCAGCAGGTTACAGTGAACAAATGCCTGTCCAATAGTATGCTTGCACCATTAAGTTGGAGGATTCCTCTTATAAGAAAGTATTCCCCATTCCCTACAAAGCAGGACTTTCTAAAGCACAATGAAATAGGAGTTTCTTGTTGTTCATTCTGGACAACCTATTGTACTACAATATTGAAATTAAAATAAGGTTTTTTTTCTGAGTTTGAGAATGATTCATTGCTCATCCTGTCCAAACCATCCCAAGAACTGCAAATAAAAACAGCACCACATAAGTATTGCATCTGTATTAATCTTCTACTGCATAGTAACATTTCCACAGTGGATCATATGAAGAGACTTAATTCTTAGTAGTAGTAGTAGAAGAAGAAGAAGAAGAGAAGAAGAATTTGGATTTGATGTCCCACTTTATCACTACCCGAAGGAGTCTCAAAGCGGCTAACATTCTCCTTTCCCTTCCTCCCCCACAACAAACACTCTGTGAGGTGAGTGGGGCTGAGAGGCTTCAGAGAAGTGTGACTAGCCCAAGGTCACCCAGCAGCTGCATGTGGAGGAGCAGAGACGTGAACCTGGTTCTCCCAGATTATGAGTCTATCGCTCTTAACCACTACACCACACTGGCTCTCAGTAGGCCTGAGCAATCCTTCCATTAGTCACTGTATGATTTTATTATTATTATTTCTGTGGGGTACATATGCACAATGCACATATTTCAGAATTCAGTTATGTGTGACCATTGCTACTACAAGCTCGTTCAACTTAAATAACTTTAAAATGCTTATCATGGAAAATAAATCTAAATATTTACATTTCAGTTTCCAAGGCTAGAAATATCTGTTAGAGTACCTTTATTGGGGAGACAGAGGTACCCAAATTAAAGCATGTAAGTAGCCCCCTGCAGTAGAGGATTATTATTCAAGTGTTAAGACCGATTCTGCATCAACAAATAAGATAGTAAACAAAATGCCACACCTGTGACTTAAACACGGAAATATTGCATCACTACTTTAAAACCTTATAATATTTATCACTTACCTGCTCAGTAATAAATATAAGAACAGGATGTCCAACGTCCAAGAAAGCATCACTCCATCTAAAAATAAGTTATATTATTATTGCAGGGCAATCAAAACTAAAAACATGGCCACAAAGAATACTTAATACAATGGCCTACTTTGCACACTACGGTAAGACAAACTATGGCTTACTAGGACCATGCAGATATGCTTCTGCTTCTCTGTGGCTTCTTTAGGTCTCATGTGGCATCTAAGCGAAACCAAGGATTGTGGTTGAGCTCTCTTCTCCTTAAATCACCATCTGTAGCCAAGATCAAAAATTGGCTACCGCTTGTTATCAGAGAGAGATCTTAACCACAATCCTGGGTTCAGACTGCACACTAACCCAAGCATAGCTTCTGCACCATAGAGAGCTTATAAGAACCAGGGAGGAGCAAAGCAGGTGTGAACATCTCCCTCGCAGTCAGTACATTCATGCTAAGCCATGGTTTGCTCTAGCATTGCATGCTAACATGGTTATTATTTGAAATAAGGTTCACAGCCAATACAACACAACTATGAGTGTAAAGTATGATGCAAAGTTGAATGTATGAAGTTATCCGTCATGCTTCACACTATCCCATTTTTGGGGAGTAAATAGAGCGCTTTTATTCACCATATTCCTTAGTTTCCAAGCCTACTTAAGAAACTAATTGTTCACCTGCAGGAAGAATGAACTGAATAAGGCATTACAAAGAAACAAGGCGATGGGTAGCTCTGGTACCAGAGTGAGGTTAAGGGATCTAGAGAGACCCAGCAACAAATCTATAGCCTAATTTTTGAATTGGAAAGCTTGCATTAACTGTGGCACTCACCTAATAACTTCGTCTGAAACAACACTTTCAATTTCTTGCTGAGGGGCTGTGAGTAAAGCATCCAAACTCTTGACAGCACCACCTTTGAACAGGACCAGGGGTTCGGTATTAGGCAGAGAATGTACCCGATACACATCTGCTGACAACTGCAAAATAAACTCTTAACTTTAGTCTTGAATATAAATGTGCAATATAAACGGTAACAAAAGTGCAGGTATCTTTGTAATACCATACTTTTCAGTCTATAAGATGCCCCCTATTTTGGGGGACTGAAATTACAGAAAATGGGGGGGAGATGGCAAAAAGTCATTGAGCTTTTTTTGCGGAGGATTGCCCAGGGTTGTTTTAGGGGAAATGCCGAAAAATTCTCACCCACACGCATGGAATATTCCGCCTCCCGTCTGTCCCCTCGCCAGCTGAAGCTGCCAACTGCCCACGCAAATGCAGCAGCAGCCAATCAACACCACCCACTGACACAGCAACCAATAACATGCACAATAGTTGCTGACAGCCGCGGCAGCAACCAATCAAACATCCACCCTATGCACTACCCATGTATAAGATGACACCCACTTTTTAGCATGTTTTTATGGGGGGAAAGCTAGTCTTATGCACGGTAAAGTATGGTAAATGTTAATAAATATTGCAATGTTCAGCAAAAAATTATATTCACTCTGGCTGGCCTTAAAAAGTTGATTGCTCCAGGTACTGGTATGAGCAATGGAATGAGTTGCAACTGAATTACAGATCTAAATATCACAGCAGAGATGGGAGAAGAATTGTAGCAGGGTAGGTCCACTGTGCTAGCAGAAACTCTTGTGCTAGCTTCCACAAGGGTGCTGAGTTAATTGAATCTGGGCTCTTGTCATTTGCTATTTACACCTTTGAAGAAGGGTACGGTACAGTAAAAACAATTGTAACAGCTGGAAAATTCTGCAGCAACTCAGTGACAGCATCTGTATTACTATTCTGACTGACACTGAAATATAACTCTTTCAGCAAAGCAAAATTGGTTATGCCCAAAGAGAAAAGAATACCCCAAAAGGTCATTACTCAGTTGAGTATTTTGTTGATTCACAAAAATCCAAGTCTAGATACTGAAAGCACAGATACTAACTAAAGTTACCGCATAGCTTCTACTGTGCAATAGTAGTTATTAGCCCTAGGTGGAAGGACTGTTTCAACAATTTGCAAAAGGTCCTCTATCTTACTAAGGCGGGAAGGAGAAAGGACAGGTGAAATATAGTGTTCTAGAAAGACACAATTATTTTATTTTTCAGTGCAATCCAGACTTCAGATGGGCAGAGTTCTGCTCACAGGGCATTTTCCTACAATAAGAGGCGACAATATTCACCTGCAGCCCCAACATCATCTGCCATGCCGTTCCAGGTTCTCTCCTGAACCTGCGGAACAGCTTGTCCAGAGATGCTTATCAGTGAAAATCTCCTTCCCTGCTCCCCTTGGTACCCCTGCTAGATCACAGATAGTGAAGGAACACTTTGGTTTACAGAATAACCTTTCTGGAGCCAACCCATAATTTGCAAGGCTGATGTTAACATATAGAGAACTCATGCCATCAACTGATTGCACAAGGTAACTGCCATGCTCTAAAACAACTTTATTACAAGTTATCAGCACTTACCGTTGCTTTAAAGGCTTTATCCAAGTTACTGTCATCTTCCTTCCATATCTGTAAAACCTTTTGAAAAAACCATCATTTTACAAAGGCGTAACATCTATTTGCAAAGTATTACCTCAAAGCTCGACTAGACATAAGCAATTCAGGTTAGGATATTTAAGATACACTAGTTTTTATGGTCTGTGATATACACACAGCCAGGATTTCCAAAATAGATGAGTTGTGCACTCAGGTATGTGTGTGAATGCTGCACAGAGGACAACTATGACAGACCCATGCCAACAGTCTCTTGATATGTGCAGAATTTTCAAATGTAAACCTACAAAATCCCATTGGCTTCTGCAATGTACATTTAATGCATTTTTGTTTCTATGGAAATAAATCCTACTGATTTTGACTGAAGTATTTTTAGGACAGCAGTCTTTGTGAGGCTCAGTTCCCTATCAGAAATCAGTTATTGCACACTCTAAAATTATGAACAAGTTTTCATCCACACTAGCATGCAGTTTCCAAACAGACTGATTAAACATGAATTGTTTTGCCTACTACAACTTCTATAAAGGAAGTTTTTTAAAAGACCACCATGGCTTCAATAAAACTATACCAAATGCAAGAGTTTCCCAAGTAACTATAGTCAAATGCTTGCCTTAATAAGAAATCATACCTTATCATCATGGACAATAATGAACTCTCCTGTTTCAGCATTGCACACAGCAGGACATGTGATTGTTTGACCTTGTTTGACTGACCAGCAACCCAGTGGTTTTTGATCTGAAACCTAAAAAAAGTCCAACTTATCAACTGTTAAGACACTAAATCATTAGCATAAGTTACTAAGATGTACACAAGAAAATCTCAATTTGCTATTGCACTGTGTATTTAAAAGAGCTGAAACCCCAAAAGCACATGCCCTATAGTTTTATAAACAATTATAGAAGATAAATCCTTCTACAGAACTATACAGCAGGGTGCTTTTTGCAACTATGATTTATGGGAGTTCTTCCAATCTGGTTGTGCACACTCCTCCATATGCTTATATGCACTTTCTCAAATTGCAAGAAAGTGCATACAAACATGAGGAGGAGTGCGCACACCAGCTTGGGAGAACCACTATAAATCATAGTTGCAAGAACCCTGCTGTACAGTGATACGCTTCAGGTTACAGACTCCGTTAACCCAGAAATAGTGCTTCAGGTTAAGAACTTTGCTTCAGGATGAGAACAGAAATCGTGCTCCGGCGGCATGGCGGCAGCAGGAGGCCCCATTAGCTAAAGTTGTGCTTCAGGTTAAGAACATTTTCAGGTTAAGAACGGACCTCCGGAACAAATTAAGTACTTAACCCGAGGTACCACTGTATAAGGATGGATCTTTTCCTATACTGTAATTGTTTATAAAACTGTAGGTCAGGCATAGGCAAACTTGGCCCTCCAGATGTTTCGGGACTACAACACCCATCACCCCTAGCTAACAGGACCAGTGGTCAGGGATGATGGTAGTCCCAAAACATCTGAAGGGCCGAGTTTGCCTATGCCTGCTGTAGGGCATGCGCTTGTGGGGGTTCAGGTCTTTTAAATACACAGGAGCCATCGCAAATTGAGATTTTCTTGAGAGAGAATTCTACGGATTGCAGAAAGAGACCCAAGTCTTTTCCTCTGTCATCTTGTTGTTGTTGTTAATATCCGTCTGTCCTGGGGAACAAGGGAGGAGGGCGCCTTTGGGGGTGAAGGCGAAACTGCAGGAAGGTTGTCCTCGCTTTTGCCATCGTTCCTGCCATCCAATACTGCGGGGGACGCCGGGGACTCGAACCCGGGACCTTCTGCGCGCAAAAAGGATTGAGCGGGTCCGCAGGGGTCCTCACCACTAGGGCCCCCCTCTTTTGAGACTATTCCTAGGGATCGTGCCTGAGGGACTTGAAACAAGACATGGGAAAAGCGGCAAAGGGCTCGCTTCACCCCCGACCGCCCCCCGTTTCTCCTCTCCTCAAGGAGTCTTTACCTTATACAGCGTCACCGTCCGGCCTCGGTCCGTGAGCAGCACCCGGTCCGCATCCTGCTCCAGGCCCAGCGGCCCCTGAGAGGGGACCCCGGCTCCCGCCAAAGGGCACAGCGCAAACTCCTCACAGAAGGCCGCCATCTTGAGGGCCACGCGAGACAAGAAGGTTGGGAGTGCGCCTGCGCCCACAGGACGGCAGCGGCGGCGGCGGCCTCCAGCTCGTTTTAAAAGGAAGGGGCGGGAATGAAATCGACGGGGGCCAACCAACCGGGCTCGGCGCAAAACCACAGGCGCGCAGGCGCAGTGAGCTTCCGCAGCGGGAACAGTGCAAAGCGCCATCTGTTGGGGAAAGAGAAGACGGCGAGGAATTGGGGCGAGCTGGGCGAACGCCGGTCAGATGGGGCTTGCCATTCGTCCGGGGTTCCCCGGAACTGCGTGCGCCATGAAAATCCGGACGCATGACAGCTTTCCCATGAAAAACGCGACAACTTTGCTAACAAAACAAAATAACTTCTCTGTCTAGATTCTCAGTTTCAAATATGGTAACACTACACCCAGAGGCAGTCATTTTAACAGCACCCTAACCGGGCCCTGCCATGAAGCCCTTGCGTTCTATGCCCTTTAAAAATATGGCTTCTTGGGTTGTTTTTATTTTGATTATATATTTTGTGGTTTTTATATTTTTGATTGTGTTCCGTGAACCACCCTGAGACCTCCAGGTATAGGGCGGTATATTGTTGTAAACAAAAATTACCTTTCCCCCTTATGAGGTATCCAAGAGCCCATATAGAGTCCATACATAGGTTCCCTATTGGTAGGAGAGAATAACAGAGGCCAACCAGAGAATATTGAGAAGCAAAGCAGCTAGTAAGCTTGATCTTTATTGATCTGTTGCACCCACAGGAGAGGAGGAGGAACCCAGAACAATGGCGCGCAAGGCCTTATAAAGACTTTTGAAATTGCCACCCTGTAGATCAAGACCACCCCCAGAAACATCATACCTACATCACAGAAGGGGTGTAACCTAAGACCACCCCTCAGATACATCATACCTACGTCACAGAAAAGGCGGTCTAAACAGAAAATTGAATGTTGTTTTTCTCCTGTCCTTGTTTATCTACTGTCTGGCAGGTTACTTGATTGGATTGCCTGGGGAGTCTGGCCATTCTTTTGTAGTGATAAATACTTAGTTCCTGGGCCATGTCACAGGCTCACACCCTATTCATATCTTAAATGTGCCCTTAAGACAGGATTTGTGAGGAAAGAGACAATGGGAGGTTTCTCACTTGGACCTTGCAGAGAAAACATTTGCTCAGTTTAGGAATCAAGATGGCTTCAGGTCGGTCTTCCTGTGCTGATCTATGTACGTGCGGTTATGAACATTACCATATACCTAAGACCTCAAAATTCCTATCACAATATAAAGTTTAATAATAATAATAATAACAATAATAATAGAGAAAAGGGTGAGTTGGCACCCATACCAAACTCCCGTTATTTGTAAAAAATCCAAATGGACTGGCGGCTGTGTTCACGGTGCTGAGACCCCACAGGCGATACACGGCAGGGAGTGGCAGGAGCTCAGGAAAAGTACAACATTGGCTCACTGATAAGAGTTACCTGACTTTTTTTTTTTTGGTATCCTTGCAGCAACACTATAATCTGTTAGGCCAGAGGATGAGTGATTGTGGCCCACTGAGATTCAGGGTTAGGGAGATTTTTCTGTGGATAATTCTGCAGAAATTCTGGCCATTCTGCAAAAATTAACTTTCATCAGAATGACATGCTCTGATGGTATACAGTGGTACCTTGGGTTAAGAACTTAATTCGTTCCAGAGGTCCGTTCTTAACCTGAAACTGTTCTTAACCTGAGGTACCACTTTAGCTAATGTGGCCTCCTGCCACTGCCGTGTGATTTCTGTTCTTATCCTGAAGCAAAATTCTTAACCCGAGGTACTATTTCTGGGTTAGCAGAGTCTGTAACCTGAAGCATCCGTAACCCGAAGTGTCTGTAACCCGAGGTACCACTGTATGAGTGAAAGTTTATCCCATGATAAATTTTTAAATACTTTTAAATAAATAAATAAATAAATAAATGTTGCCATATTATGAAGAGCAAAAAAGACTCACTCCTGGTTTCTTTTGATCTCCTTCCTCTTGTTGGCACTCTGAGGCTTCCTAGCAGGCAAGGCGCTTTGTGTTAATGTCATTTTACTTCACAAACTTAAGGACTTCTGCAAACCTAGGGCGCCCCCTGGGTATGTGGAAGCAGCTACCTTTTGGGTTGGTGCCATTTCTCTTGGAAGCTGATAGGTAGTCAACCACCTGTGATTCCTGTTCATTGTATCCTCCTTCCTAAGGGTTGCAGCAAACCCTTCCCTGCTCTGATTAGGGGAATTTTATAATGATAATTATACCACTCTTCCAATTTTCTTTTCCCGATGTCTTTTGTATTCTCTGTGGGGAGGGGAGGAGTTTTACCCTCCTTTAAGTTTTTCTCCTACAAACCTCCCTTAAACATCCCGATACCTGCTGCTGCTCAGTTCTGTTTCTGCAATATTCCTGTCGGAAGATGTTTGAAGGAGCGGTGACACTTGGGATTTGTACAGCAGAGTTTTGAGCGTTCACAAGTTTCACGTATGTCATCTTATAATACTTACGGCAGCTTTGCAAATTAGGTCAGGATCACCACCATATTGTAGATGGGGGACTGAGAGACCTGGTGCCATCTAGAGAGCGGGGCAAAGGTAGGATTCAAACTGTGAAACTCTTGATTTGCAGGTAGCCGTTCAGTGACTGCGGCTCACCAGGACTTGCATGTCAATAAAAAAAGGTAAAGGAATGCAGGGCAAAGTATATTGCTTTGCAACCCAGTCCCTAAAGAGCATTATTGAGATTTAGTTGAATAGGTAGGAGTGGTTGTAACGGTACAGTTTTGAGAACTGCAGCTTTACAACTTCTACTTGGGCACGTTTGCTTAGGAATTTCACTGTAAAGGATCGCATTCAAGTAAGCGTACATAGAATGTCAGCCTTAATAGAATTGCTTTCAGTGTGCCATGTGTAAAACGACAAAATTTCTGGACTTCCAGCTTTCCAGGAAGTCACACCCTATCTCATGCATGCTCTTCTTAAGCCAAGCTACAGCACTATGGTTATGGTTCCTTGGCAGCAAGATGACACAACACTGGTACATGCCCAAAGGCATGTTTTCCTTTACTGCATCGTATCTTGCGCACTGAGCTCTGGCTTTAGCAACAGGTGTAGGGATAAGCCCTGGCTCAGATTAAGCTCTGAATAGGTTTGCGGCTAACCTTTCTAAATTACAAGCTATAATTCTGTTTTTTAAAAACCTGCTATTGTTATTTTTAATAATGTTGTTTTAGAATTATTATTTACAGGAATGAGCGCAGATTTTGTTGCTCTGCAGTGCCTTGAGCGCCAGTAATAAGCTGCATAGAAAAATCAAAAAACAAGTACAACACTGAGCCAGTCTGTAAAAATGTTTTCAGAAGCTATTAGTCTGAAGTGATGGGGCAGAGATTTGCATTCTATCTACATATAGATTTTGAACTGAAAATACTGTTTTCATATACAAAATAATACGGAAGAAGGAGAGTAACACTTTTTCACCCTACAGTTGAGATCAAAACTTGCCACCCAGGGTGTCTGCTTCATTTTTCCACATGGTGGGGCTAGTTCTGCATACTTCCCAAGGTAGGTATGTTGAGACTTCAAATGTTCTTTCGTGATGGTATCCATTATGTATACCCCTATGTGTATTCATGAGGCCTTCCCCACAGCCCTTCAAGCAGTCATATGGATGGTTGATCATACCAGCGAGGTTTCATTTAAATGTAGATGAGTTCTACTGCATCTGATGAAAGAAAATGATTCAGAAATGAACAGCCCACACAAAAGCATGCATTTTGGTTATTTCATAAATGTTTTACACATTGCTTCTTTGCCAGATAAAACTGGCTGTAGGGGGAGTTGCGTTAAAAATGTATTGTCACTTGTTATTTGCAAGAACACAACAGCTTTAGTTTCGAAGGAACCACCAAAGATTCAGGCAGACAAGTCCTAAAATGGTGGTACAGATTCTGGGATGGAGATACCGCAGCCATGCCGGCCAGGGCAGAAGGTGGGTTGAGGCAGATTTTCAGGACCCCATTTGGCATTAAAAAAAGGTTACCTCTCATTGAAACCAATGGAAGGTAAAGTAAGTCCAGGTCCGGCATATGTTTTCAGCTTATCTAGGGGCATGTTAGGGATACAAAGAGGCTTTTTGATGCAACTGATCCAAGGTTTTCCCTGAACTAACGGCTTCAGGTCACAAGACAGGAGATTCTGACTAAACATCAGGAAGAATTTTCTGACGGTAAGAGCTGTTCAACAGTGGAACGGTCTCCGTCGGGAGGTTGTGGACTCTCCTTCCTTGGAGGTTCTTAAGCAGACGTTGGATGGCCATCTCTGGTGTATGATCTAGTCGAGATTATTCCATCACAAGGGTTCCTTCCAACTTCCAATTCTATAACAGCCCATATCCACCACCCACGAAACACCACTGATGGTATAGCCATGGTGGCAGAGCTTTCTGCCAGGGCTGTCTTTACCTGGGGGTGCAAAAAAGCTCAACAACTTTGAGTCCCCCCCCCCAAAGGGGGTGCTGGGCAGATCTTTGCAACTCGCCGGCGCATATGCTAAAGACGGCCCTTCTTTCCGCAACCACATCAGAGACACCTGCTTGCATACCTCGCAGTATGGCGCTTAGAATAGCTGCCTGAATAATTCTGTAAAATGTAAAAGTTCTTAGGACTGTACTTTTAAATATGGAATAGGCATTTCCCTTTCAAACTAATGTAGCAGGCAGTTTGGCTGGCTATTGTTTCGTAACCCCATGGCAATCGTTTTAATAGTACCTGTAGTACACAAGTGAGAACTGGAATGGGTACTTACATACACTCCAACATTCTAAACTAAGTTGAAAAATTCTTACCCTTTACAAGGGACAAAGACCAAATGGAATATAGTCAACAGAACCACCCCATATGTAGTATTTCATTGTGTAAAAAAAAAATTGTGACTTATATTTTGATGACAGCAGAACTGAACTCATTTCCACCCCAAAGGACTCCTCATATTCCACTGATGATACATATATAATATTATAGGAAGCCTTAAGATGTACCAGGCCTTGTAGTGAGCAGTAACAAGGCATCTTAGGGATCAGTTTGCAGCCAGAGTGGTATAGTAATTGTCACCTCTCACAGCAACATCTTAGCCAGAATTGAGAGACAGCTAAGGGAAAATGTTTTTTTATTCTGCAATGTTCTGTAAAGTTTGTGTTGTGCCACATATTTCAAGCTTCTGCAGGCTGGATTTGAAGAGGAAAACGTTAATATAAAGTATATACCGTATTTTTCGCTCTATAAGACTCACCAGATCACAAGATGCACTGAGTTTTTGGAGGAGGAAAACAAGAAAAAAATATTCTGAATCTCAGAAGCCAGAACAGCAAGAAGGATCGCTGCGCAGTGAAAGCAGCAATCCCTCTTGCTGTTCTGGCTTCTGGGATAGCTGCGCAGCCTGCATTCGCTCCATAAGACGCACACACATTTCCCCTTACTTTTTAGGAGGGAAAAAGTGAGTCTTACAGAGCAAAAAATACGGTAAATTAACATTCTTATAAGATCTGGATCTCGTTGCACGAATTCACAGAAAGAAAATAGGCAGTCTTGGAAAGAAGATTGCTTGGTAGTTTATTTACAACAGAATGTAAGAAAAACGTGTAAAACGATAATAAATAACTGAAAAGCAACAATTAAGTGGTGTGTATGGAAACTATGATACTCGGATCCTTCTAAGCCTTGTATTGTTTTAACTCGGGCCGCTTGGTCCTCCTTTCATGGAACGAGCTTATCTAAACAATGTACGGTAACACTAAACCTATCAGCAAAAAACAATAATATACACAACATTCAAAGTCACAAGGATTGCCACAGAAGTAAAAACTTATTTCCATAAGTAACATTTAAAAATCAGAGGCTGTAATTAAAAGACCATGCTGGCCACACAAACTAGGAGGGTTTTTTTTTGGGGGGGGGGGGACAACAGTTAAGAATAGTTGTAGCTTCAAGCCTTTATTGACACATAAGACATCTAAATTAAGGCTGAATAACAGCAAGTTCCTATTGACAAGTTCATTTATCCTCCCCTATTGCATTTACTAGCTGTAGCTGTTACAAAGTGCATATGTTTGATTTATTCTATATGACAGCATGTTTTAAAGTTTTGGTGCAGCAAACCAGCCAAAGAAGTGTGAGCAGAATTCAAAATTCTCAATGGGGCCTTCCTACCTTCTCCTCTCCAGCCTCCGGCACTGTCTGAAAGTACTGTTCTGAGGCTCGGGGGATCTCCAGGATACTGGATGTGGGGTTTGCATTGGGAGGAGGGAATCAGCGAAAAGCTTTTGCTCTGCTTATGACTGCTCAGATTAAAACCACAGAACACTTTTTGCACATTCTCATATTAACAAACCTCTTAAATATTCTGTTACTCAATGAAATGTCCACTAGACAGAAATCTGGTTAAGAGAAACAGATTGAAGACATCTATTCTGGAGGAGCACCACTCCAGCGGGGAGTTGGGCAGTGAATTATCTCAGGATTACAGCCTTGGAGATGATTAGGTTGCTTATTTCTGCAGATTTACTCAAATAGGCAAGCATAATGGTACAACTAACAGGAACGATGCCTGCTCATCAAAAGGGCGTCGTTGTCTTTTATGGCAGCTCAACCTGTTACTTGGCAAATTTAACATATGCATGTATTGTTTCTCCCAGCAAACAGGTAGTGTCAACAACATAGCCTTTAGGTTACTTTGACAAGGGCCCAGTGAAGGTTTCTTGATACAAATATGGGAGGTTTTAAAGATGAATGTGTATATTCTCCACATGTTGTTGCAGGAATGCTAGATTTTTTGGTACCAAGAGTGGAGCCGCTCTTACTTGAACTTTTAAGGTGTAGCTTTTAAAAAACCATACTTCAGTTAATATTTTGCCTGAGTACAATGTCAAGATTGGAACTTTTAAGTCAACAGTTTTGGGAGTCTGTATCACAGGTAGGAGAGGTTGATTTGGAAAAAGCGGCAACGCACACCTCCTTTTAATTTCCTCCCTAGCAGTGCTTCAATGTATACAATTTGCCTGTCACAAAAAGGCAGGGTCAACGACACCATTGCAATGCCATAGCACTTTAGTTTTGCTGTGCTGCACCACACTTTTAAAAGTGCCAACTAAAACCACATTGTTCCACAAAACAAATAATATAAACACCCACAGCTCTGTCTGTTCCTCACAATCAAACCTAAAAAATATACAAATTTGTACAAAGTAATTCAGACAATTTAGCAGTGAAAAGTTCTTTTTGTATAAAAGACATATTAGTGCAACAAAAATATGTTAGAAATTTAATTGAGTTATTATTCTTGTGCTGGAAATATTTTTTTAAAGCAGTTGTCATAGCATGGGGGGGGGAATAGAAGGAGAAAATGAAAAGTTGTTTAATATTTGATAGCCTGATCAAGGCAAAAGCAGTGAGGGAAAACAGAAAATGATTGAGGAGTCTGCCATGACCCATGAAAAGCATAGATGTAAGGATGATGTCAGTTCTCCAGAACAGATTTGTATCTGTTCTCCCCCACCGGTACAAAGACAGAAAGTAGGAGGCAGGAATGGAATGGGCTAGCCCATCATTGAGACATGCAGCGGAATTAAACTTGTGTCTTCTTCATTAAGTACAAAATTTAAATAGCATATCTAAGCTGAATGAACGCTTATAGATACAGTATTGAAGAGTGGGGAGGTAAAGCACAAGATTCCATTACTATTTTTCCGTTGCCTGCAATATTGCCTTTCTCTGTTTCAGATATGCACTATGCGGTCTGTTAAGTAACATCTTCTTGGGAGATGTTAATTCATTTACACAAATGCCTCATCTCCACACCCCCCAGGTCAAAGTAACACAACAGGAGAAGTGAGACACTTAAAACAAACACAACAATGCAGGGTATGGTCTTGCCCTATTGATTTGTGCGGAACATTAAAAAAAGGAGATAGAAGGATAGCAACATTTATTTGTGGGCCTACGGAACTTGTCACAATTCAATTGGCAGTAACGCCACCTGTTTGTTAGCTACAGCCGCATGCTGATTCAGGGTAGATTTATATACAAAAGGTTTCTGATAATAAGGGAGGGTGGGAGATATCACAACAGCCAAACAGAACAGCAGGATGTTGAGAAAGAATGAAAAAACAACGGACAATAATTGAGAGAAGGCATAAAGCTAAGTGTTAGGTGTATTCAGAACTAGTAGGTGGCGTTGGCCTTAGGTTCTTGAAGCTGTCAAACCTACGAGCTGCATTCTGTCCTCCCACCCCACTTTTCTACGACTGAAACTACTCTTCTAAAATCACCTTACTATCTACTACTTAAACAAGCCACTTAGAAGTTGGAGGGGGGATTTAAGTCAGCTACTTTTTCCACACGCAACATCATGCTACCATGCTCGATAGAAATATATCCGCTATTTTATTTTTTCCAATGACTTAAAAGAGAAGCAACACCCTGAGGTCTGGATCGATATTTCTATTTGTTTCCGACAGAACGCGCATAATCTCACTACAAGTTTATGACACATTCACCACTTCACAAGGCCTGGTATAGCTTGGACAGTGAGTTACTAAGAACACGGCTAAAGAAAAGGGTGAAGGATTAATTGCAATTTCGGAATTAATTATATCCTTAGCCCTCAGGACAATTATGGGACAATTATGTCAGGAAATAAAAGGACTCCTAATTTAAGTTGTGATATGGGGAAGCAACTTTAATTCCTGAGATTGAGGGTGATGCTACAAACAGGCCAGAAAGAATTCATCTCTTTCCCAGCTGTATGGCAATGTGCAACTGGTACTGTAATTCTCCATGGTTATTGTATTAAAAAGGACATACTCTTAAGAGTGGATCAAAAAGTTTGTTGTGCAAGCAGAAAGGCACGTCCATTTGCACAAGGGCCTCCCTGCTGATTTCCCAGTCCTGCCGCAGTCCCGCGTCTCCTCCTACACTGTTCTGCAGGGTCCCTCAACCCTTAGGACAGTGTTTCCCAACCACTGTTCCGCGGCACACTAGTGTGCCGCGAGATGTTGCCTGGTGTGCCGCGGGAAAAATTAAAAAATTCGAAAGATTTTTTTTTTTAAAGTCAAATTTTCGATTGAGGCGCCGTCACTAGATGGCCCCTGGGGTTCCCTCCCTCCCTCCCGCTCTGCGCCTCCCTCCTCCTCCGGGGAGGCCCTTCCTGGCTCTCGGCCAAGGCTTGGCGGCTGCCACTCACTCACTCGCTCGCCCACCCGTCCCTCCATCCCTGCACCCGGCCTCTCCCCCTCCGTCCCCGGCGCGGGGGCTGCCGGGATCCGTAGTCCCCTCGCCCTTGGGCTCTGCGCCCGCGCGGGGTGCGCGAACTACGTTTCCCAGCGTGGCCTGGCGGGCCGGGCATTTTGTTTGAAGCGCTCTTCTCCCGGCCATGGAATGAGCGCAGCGGCGGCCGGGCGGGCAGGGGCTCTTCCGCGCAGACCCCGCACAGCCTGCCTGTGCCCCCGCGGAGATCGGGCGGCAGGATGGAGCCCGGGGATCCCCGCGGAGGCGGAGCGGCGGAGGCGGAGGCTGCCCCCCAGGTAGGGCTGCGTCGGGGTTTTTTTATTTTTGCATTGCTGAATCCGCGCTGGAGGGGACGCATCGGACCGCGGGGAGACCCCTTGGCGGGCGTGCAAGGCAATGCATGCGTGCAGGCGTTGCATGGAGTGCAGTGCAATGCAATGGCAATGCGGCGCCCTGCATGCATGCATGCAACTTCCACCGGCGCTCCAGACTTGGCAGGTGAGGGGGGTCCCCAGTGGGCGGCAGAGAGAGCCAGGAGGGCGAAGGGGAGCCGGGGGGAGCAGCGCTGCTCCCCGAGCCGAGCCCGGGGGGAAACTTCGGCGTTGTTGCGCCGGGTGTTGGAAGCGGAGGCTGGCGGGGGCCCCTCACCTGCAAAACCTGGTCGCCTCTCATATATTTCGTGCATTGCATTCATCGCCTGCTTTCTCCTCCAAGGAGCTCCCGGGGGCGCACGTGGTTCTCCCCGTGTTATCCTCGCAACAACAGCCCTGCGAGGTGGGTCAGGCGAGTGGCCCAAGGGAGCACCCAGGGATTGTCCTGGCCAGGTGGGGTGATTTGAACCCTGCTCTCTGCCCGGTCTTCGTCCTCATTTAGCCCCCACATGTGCATGACTGTGCATGACTGAGGTTTTCCCCCCTCGTCTTGGCTATGGTGTGAGTCTGTGCTGTTAATTAATGGGGTTCTGCCTTCGGAGAAGATGAGCCAGCCCTCAAGGAGGTGATTATGTAATTTGCTAGCAATTCATGTCCCTCCCGGCGTGACGCTGCGCGCTGACGTCACGGGGCTGTAATGGTGGTGTGCCTCGAGATTTTTTTCATGAAACAAGTGTGCCTTTGCCCAAAAAAGGTTGGGAAACACTGCCTTAGGAGTTGAGTTTTGGGGGAGCATAAGGGGCTGTAGTAGGAAAGAGGTGCCAGGAAGGCCCTGTTGAGTGAACCTGTAAATTCTACTTTTCCCTGAAAGAAATTTAGCATGAAAGAAGCAACTCAGGAACTGACAGACTTTTTTTTTTTTTTTTTTTTTTGCTTCTCTAAGAAGCATTGTAAGATCTCTACGTTGCATCATCACATTACTTTTGTGTGCTGTTGTGTGCTCCAAAACTGACTGGGTGGAGACATCTCCGTTAGCTTGTTTAGGTTAACTAAATTATACGAGATTTCACTTTCCTCTCTGAAGTCAATATGCTGCAGTCATACGCATTATCTCCGGTTGGTCCACATATTGAAAGCTGAAACTGGACCTCTTACACCCTTGAGCAGGCCAAAGGCTTATAGGCTGCTCCTAGCTTTCGGTGAAGAGATACCGTATTTTTCGCCCCATAAGACGCACTTTTTCCCCTCCAAAAATGAAGGGGAAATCGGGGTGCGTCTTATGGGGCGAATGCCTGCAAGCCTCGCGCGCCCGGCAGGAGGTCCCACCGGGTGCGCGAGGCTTGGGGCGGCAGCCTGTCGCCCGAAGCACGGGGAGCCCTCTGGAGGGCTCCCCCTGCTTCGGGCGAGTGTCTGCAAGCCTCGCGCACCCGGCAGGAGGTCCCGCCGGGTGCGCAAGGCTTGGGGCGGCAGCGGACTGCTTCCCCGCACCTAGAAGCTTGGGGCGTGCTGAGCTCAGCGCGCCCCAAGCTTCTGTATGCCGGCAAGCAGTCCGCTGCCGCCCCAAGCCTTGCGCACCCGGCAGGAGGTCCTGCCGGGTGCGCAAGGCTTGGGGCGGCAGCGGACTGCTTCCCCGCACCTAGAAGCTTGGGGCGTGCTGAGCTCAGCGCGCCCCAAGCTTCTAGGTGCGGGGAAGCAGTCCGCTGCCGCCCCAAGCCTCCCGCACCCGGCAGGAGGTCCTGCCGGGTGCGCAAGGCTTGGGGCGGCAGCGGACTGCTTCCCCGCACCTAGAAGCTTGGGGCGTGCTGAGCTCAGCGCGCCCCAAGCTTCTGTATGCCGGCAAGCAGTCCGCTGCCGCCCCAAGCCTCCCGCACCCGGCAGGAGGTCCTGCCGGGTGTGCAAGGCTTGGGGCGGCAGCGGACTGCTTCCCCGCACCTAGAAGCTTGGGGCGTGCTGAGCTCAGCGCGCCCCAAGCTTCTGTATGCCGGCAAGCAGTCCGCTGCCGCCCCAAGCCTCCCGCACCCGGCAGGAGGTCCTGCCGGGTGCGCAAGGCTTGGGGCGGCAGCGGACTGCTTCCCCGCACCTAGAAGCTTGGGGCGTGCTGAGCTCAGCGCGCCCCAAGCTTCTAGGTGCGGGGAAGCAGTCCGCTGCCGCCCCAAGCCTCCCGCACCCGGCAGGAGGTCCTGCCGGGTGCGCAAGGCTTGGGGCGGCAGCGGACTGCTTCCCCGCACCTAGAAGCTTGGGGCGTGCTGAGCTCAGCGCGCCCCAAGCTTCTGTATGCCGGCAAGCAGTCCGCTGCCGCCCCAAGCCTCCCGCACCCGGCAGGAGGTCCTGCCGGGTGCGCAAGGCTTGGGGCGGCAGCGGACTGCTTCCCCGCACCTAGAAGCTTGGGGCGTGCTGAGCTCAGCGCGCGCCAAGCTTCTGTATGCCGGCAAGCAGTCCGCTGCCGCCCCAAGCCTCCCGCACCCGGCAGGAGGTCCTGCCGGGTGCGCAAGGCTTGGGGCGGCAGCGGACTGCTTCCCCGCACCTAGAAGCTTGGGGCGTGCTGAGCTCAGCGCGCGCCAAGCTTCTGTATGCCGGCAAGCAGTCCGCTGCCGCCCCAAGCCTCCCGCACCCGGCAGGAGGTCCCGCCGGGTGCGCGAGGCTTGGGGCGGCAGCGGACTTCTTGCGCGCACCTAGAAGCTTGGGGCGTGCTGAGCTCAGCGCGCCCCAAGCTTCTGTATGCCGGCAAGCAGTCCGCTGCTGCCCCAAGCCTCCCGCACCCGGCAGGAGGTCCCGCCGGGTGCGCAAGGCTTGGGGCGGCAGCGGAATGCTTGCCGGCATGCAGAAGCTTGGGGCGCGCTGAGCTCAGCACGCCCCAAGCTCCTGGTGTAGCGCAGCGCACCTGGGGGGGAAATAAAAATTTTTCCCTTTATTTCCCCCCCTAAAATCTAGGTGCGTCTTATGGGCCGGTGCGTCTTATGGGGCGAAAAATACGGTATATTTAGAGAATTTTCCCTCCCTTTTCAGAATTTCAGTTACATTGCAATATATTATTGTCTTGTTACAGTATTTTGAGCATGGGAGATCCTCTCCGAACTAGACATGATCTACTTGCTTTGCATGCAGTGGTAGATTCAGGGGCAGAGTACATGCTTTGCGATATCCCAGTTAAATCTCCAGCACCTGCAGGTAGGGTGGATAATGTCCTCTGTCTGAAACCTTGGAAAGCAGTTACAGTAGACAATATTAGTAATAGACAATATTGTCTATTACTGTAGACAAACTAGATGGACCAACAGTCGGACTTAGGCAGGGCAGTTTCCTTGTTATAGATCTGTCCCCTGTACTCCTGTCTGCTAATTACTTTCAGCTCAAGAGAGCTGCATGGGTGGTGTTCTTCCCTATCTCTGGTGGAAGAACTTCCTACGGAGTTTTTACTTCCCAGGATCCCATTGTGGGGGAATCTTAAAAATATAATGAATCTACATGGCCTTGTTCACATCCCCAGCTATTGTTACCCATAGTTTGGTGCCGGAATGAAACAGGCCACATACTACCACTTAAAATAATCAGTTGTTTTCGTCGAGACTTGAGGAGGCCCACCGTCACAACGCTTAAGAACCCTTGTCTAAACTGCTTACCTTTAACCAGCCTTTGCCAAGCTGGTGACCCTCCAGATGTTTTGGACTACAATTCCCATTCATTCCAGTCAGCATAGTTATACTGGCTTGGGCTGATGCAAATTTTAGTACAAAACATCTGGAGGGCAAAGGCAGCTCCAGTCTGATTAAAGAAACCAATGGCGGCACAATGATACAGTGATCACCAATCAATAGCTTTGGCATCTTACCCTTAAGGTAAGGAGAATTTGGCCTGCCACCTCCCACTGTCTCCTTATAGTGACCTGCTTTCAGACTTTTCACCAGTCAGCAGCTTACCTTCTCCCTAACATATACTCTTTCTCCTCCTCCCTGCTGTTTCTTCCGGCAAGTGTTGGGAGCTACAGACAAGCAAGGCCGTGGGTAGGCTGGAAATAGCCTTTTTAAAAAGCAGACTGGATTGCCACACAATATAAAAGAGGGAGGGAGGGAAGCTAGTAAGCTGAAGAGATTGCCTCTTCTCTTTGCTTCCCTGCTGTTTTCCACATCTCTCTCTCTTTCAAGGTTGTTCCCTAAAGTAATGTAGCCTTATTCAGGCATTATTTCTGTACAGGAAATGCCAACATGTATACTGGGGGGGCACATGCACTAGCTCTGCCCCTGCATGTACTCATCCTGCCACACTATTCCCAAACTTCTCGCATTGAGTAGAATAGGTGTGGTCTACCTGTGTTTGTGGACGCGGGTGGCGTTGTGGGTTAAACCACAGAGCCTAGGACTTGCCGATCAGAAGGTCGGCGGTTCGAATCCCCGCGACGGGGTGAGCTCCCGTTGCTCGGTCCCTGCTCCTGCCAACCTAGCAGTTCGAAAGCACGTCAAAGTGCAAGTAGATAAATAGGTACCGCTCCGGCGGGAAGGTAAACAGCGTTTCCGTGCGCTGCTCTGGTTCGCCAGAAGTGGCTTAGTCATGCTGGCCACATGACCCGGAAGCTGTACGCCGGCTCCCTTGGCCAATAAAGCGAGATGAGTGCCGCAACCCCAGAGTCGGCCACGACTGGACCTAATGGTCAGGGGTCCCTTTACCTTTGTTTGTATGATGGAGCAGGGTTTCTAACTGGCTTCCACTTGTACTCAAGTGATCCTCCTTGAGACCTTCCCTCTTCAACACTGGAAGGCAGGGAAAAAGTGGGGTGGGGATGGGACATTGGGCAGTATGTCAGGTCACATGCACCCCAACACAGGTCATTTCCTGTACAGGCAAGACACCTGAATAGGGCTTCTGTTTCTCACAGCTAAGGAGGAGAAAGTGGGTTGATGGCAACCCGCCTTAGAATGGCATCCATCACATCAGTTACTAACCATTCTTGTCGGTCATTGGCAGAATGGGAAGCTTTATAGCCTAGAATAGCTTAACACCTGCTCACAGTGTAGCAGAAAACTGACTGTTATCTTTCATTTTTAAAAGGATTTTACATCGGGTGTTTTGTCTGGTTTCATAGGAATTCTGAGGGCTTGAAATAAATCACTGAACTATTCAATTGCTTGTGTTCCCATCTTGCTCTCTGCAACGACACTCCCAAATACCAACACAGAACAGCTATACAACAGCACACCATGTAAAGGAGTCACAAATTTTGTGCAAGATACAGATAGTTCCAAGGGTCTAAAAATAAGTATAATGAATTACAACCAGCTCACTGGTTCTTTAGTTTTGAGGAGCTTAAAGTGTGCATTAGCTGCGCTCCAAATCCTGAGTTGTATTCAGTAAAACAAGAATCTGACTAATTACTGTTGGTATTCAAGTGTTTCTCAGTGAATAGCAGTTCAAAGGTTTACTTTAAGGTGCACTTGGCCTGAGAGTAAAAAGGATTTTAGAAATTGAGATATAATGGCTTGAAATGAGAAATGTCACTTGAAACTGTCCCTCAATAGTCCCTCATTCTCTCAAGATGTCCTTGCCACCTTTATTAAATCCCTATAACATCTCCAGTCATAAATACTGTTATGCTATATATGAGAATATCTTTTGTTTACTACGGTTGCTATGTAGAGACTGACTTTTGCTTTTGCAAGCTTGTTTCGTTTTGTGTTGATAGCAACATCTGTCATATGGCTTAGAGCTGCAGTCTAGGAATCGGAGCATATGAACTATGTTCTCGCATGCACTTAGCTAACTAGTTTAAGGGACAAGCCTGATGGGGAGGGGGGAAAGGTCATACTTCCAGATCAGTAAATTTTGTTTACACAAAACAACTACCATGAGCTTTGCAAATGCTATTCTTTCAGTCATGGCTTGTCATGAAAACATGCTGGGTTTAGAGAGCTTTTTTGTCTGGATCTGGGAGGGTGAGAGTTTCTGGGGCAGATTTTTTCCGTTGCCGGTCTTTGGGAACTGATAGAAATTCAGGCGCCTCTGTAGAGAGAGGTGTAGACGGAGCACTAGAAGGAGCACTGCGGATTGAAGAAGGGAGGGAGACATTAGAGATCGATATTGCAGGAGGGAAGATCCCAATTTTCTTGTTGGTGGCTTCCTGAGTTGCTCGTTCAAATTCCCGAACTTCATCCATAGTCATGTCTTCAATGAGAAGAAAAGGAAGAAAGACAAATTAATGTTAGAACCACTGCACATGTTTGTTCCAGGCTTTTAAAAGATGCTAGTCTGCATAACCATTGTTATTCCAGTGCATTAGAACTCGAAAGGGAAGGGAAGCTATTGCCAGGAAATTTCACAACTGGCCACTGCAATTTCAGGAAGCACATTTCAGGTACTGTTCGTATCATTCTTGGAGCTGCCGACACTGAAAAGTAATTCCTCACATTGATACCAAAATTTAGGCATATGTTTCTATGAATTTTGGGCAATTCCATTATTTATATTCTTGTCTGTCCTTGCTCCAACATGGGCAGAATTCACATATAAATGGAAGATGCAGCAAGCTTCGAATTCTAGCCCAGCGCAAGCAAACCACTGCTTCTTTAATAGCTATTTCCCGCTAGTGAACTGATGTTAAAATGTTATTTTTGCAAATAGAGGCTCAAGATAGGCCTTGATGGTTACTTTATAAAAACAACTGATCATGTGAACATCATAGATACGCTACACTGAATAGCATGCTATCTTCAACTCTGGTGTAGCTGTTTAAGATCAGATGGTCAGACAACTCTAATTTTCTATATTATCAGCTAAGCTTTGTAACTGAACCATTTTTATTTGCGTGACACACTGTATCTATTAGATTATTTCCAAAGAACATGTCATTTACGATACATAGAACACAATATTTTATCAATTATTTTTTACTTAATAGGTGCAGACTTCATTAAAGTCAGTTGGAAAGCTGGTGGTTTTAAAAGGAGAATATAAATCACTTCATTTCTTGCTCCAGCTGTATACGGATTGTACCATTTCAAACTGGAGGTGGAAGCTCACGAGATTAAAAAAAAATTCATATAAAACTGGCCTCCACCAAATGCCATAGATTCCAAGGAGAACAATTTTAGCAGATCATGTTAATCTTCACACTGAAGTAGTTTATCAGGTGAGTCCCCACCAGCTTGGGCCCATTTTCAGTATCTCAACTATCTCATAAGCACTAGGCTTAGGTAACGTTGTTGTTGTTGTTGTTGTTGTTGTTGTTGTTGTTGTTGTTGTTGTTGTTGTTGTTGTTACCTTCCTTTTCTAAAGGGCATGAAAGTGTCTCTCTATACATTGCCCTGTACACAGCATATTCATACAGAAAATTAATTAGATCACGACCACCAAAAAGAAGCTGAGATTATTATCAATGAAACAACGAGAATCCTCTTCCATCTCTGTTTAAGTTTGTTCCTTAATGGATTGTTAAAAAACACTCAAACCAAGGTAATACAGAGTTCAAAGGAAACTTGGAAGTCCATCTGGTCCAGCCAGTTACATGGTAAATAATCTCAGTGACAACAGATGATTCATTTGAGACCTGCTTTAAGGGTGCTTCCAGAGAGGGGCGATATACTGCCAGTGGATTGTTCAGGTTTGATTTTCCCATGTGCGCAATTGGCAATTTCCCATGTGCGCAATTCACAAGTCCCTTTTTTTCATTAGTGACTATTCCTTGCTATTCTACCACTCGCAATCCGCACCAGTGGACAGATTTTGATGGAACACTGTCTGGAGGTTTTCACTGCCCCATTCACCAGCATATCTGCCCATGGACATCCAGGAAATTAAAATCCCAGGAACAGCACAAGAGCAACTGTTACCAGCTTTAGTTAGCATGTTTCACAATGGACAACATGGAGAGTTATGTGTGTAGAATCATAGACTTGTAGAGTTGGAAGGACCCCAAGAGTCATCTAGTCCAAACCCCGGCAATGCAGGAATCTCAGCTAAAGAATTGATGACAGGTGACCCTCCAACCTCTGCTTAAAAACCTCCAAGGAAGGAGGTGTATCCATTTCTATTTGGTTATGTTTATTTTTTAACACACAGGCTCATATCATTTGGGATGCTGTAAATAAAATGGCTAGGGACGCGGGTGGCACTGTGGTCTAAACCACTGAGCCTCTTGGGCTTGCCGATCAGGTCGGCAGTTTGAATCCCTGCAGTGGGGTGAGCTCCCGTTGCTCAGTCCCAGCTCCTGCCAACCTAGCAGTTCAAAAGCACGCCAAAAAGTGCAAGTAGATAAATAGGTACCGCTCCAGCGGGAATGTAAATGGCATTTCCGTGAACTGCTCTGCTTTGCTGTGGTGGAGGAAGGGAAAGGAGTTTGTTAGCCGCTTTGAGACTCCTTAGGGTAGTGATAAAGCAGGATATCAAATCCAAACTCTTCTTCTTCTTCTTCTTCTTCTTCTTCTTCTTCTTCTTTAGTCTTGCTGGCCACATGACCTGGAAAAACTGTCTGTGGACAAACGCAGGCTCTCTCAGCCTGTAAAGCGAGATGAGCGCTGCAACCCCAGAGTCGTCTGCGACTGGACTTAACTGTCAGGAGTCCTTTACCTTTACCTTTTTAAACAAAATGGCTAGGCTAGGAAGGAGAAGTGCAGTGCTAAACAGTATCCACTGAAACATCACCACACCTATGACAAACCAACCACCAGACCAAATGTACTAATGAGCTTCTACACCAGCAGTATTTGCATACAGTGGTACCTCGGGTTAAGTACTTAATTCGTTCCAGAGGTCCGTTCTTAACCTGAAACTGTTCTTAACCTGAAGCACCACTTTAGCTAATGGGGCTTCCCGGTGCCGCCATGCTGCTGGAACACAATTTCTGTTCTCGTCCTGAAGCAAAGTTCTTAACCTGAAGCGCTATTTCTGGGTTAGCGGAGTCTGTAACCTGAAGCGTATGTAACCTGAGGTACCACTGCATATATATTTTACTTGTTGGATATTCCACACTAAAGTGGAAACCAGATTAAATGTAAAAAAGGAAAAGGGAAAAAAGTATGAGCTGGAATTTTGATGATGTCATAAGGGCACTAGGGAAAACCCAAACATGCACATGAGCAGCACCAATTCCACAATAAACCCTTGTCTGGAAACACCCTAAGTTAGAAGAATCTGTGTTTCAGAAAACATTCCAGTCTTGTTTTCATTCCAGTGATGAACCTGTTAAGAATCCAGCTGGTGAGTTCAAACCTAAAGGAATTACACTGCTGAAAAAAATGGCTGATGCAAAGCACGTGTAACCAGGCCATGGAACATGTCCTTCTTTTCACAGTGAAAGGCTTTGGGTTTTCATTCACAAATTAATCAAATATCAGCTAGGCACTGCTGCACAGTTCCACCAGAGGGCAGAATTACTTCACCGTAAATAAAGTTTTCCCTCCTAGAAAATTCCAAAGCACAATTCTTTCTGGTTATTTCCCCTCTACCGATACAAAATTCAAGATGGGTTCAGCAAAAGGTCATCTGAGATTTGCATGCCTCAAATCCAGGTTGCTGTTTTGAATACTAGCAAAGGGTTTGTTTATTCAATGCAAAACCCAGCTTGTTTTAAGTTTCAGCTTTTCTTTAATGAAATGGGACTCACATGAAGGAAACTCAGAGCTTGCCCACATTTGAGCATTGTGCAGCAGTCAATCCACTAAAATTAGACCAGACTAGGCCATATCCACTAGGCCAGATATCTGAATTTGAATATGAGGAGCAATTCATTCTTTTTATTCATACCAGTAGTCACTCCCTTTTGTGTTTGCCCTCACCTTCTAATTTTATTCTATTGATTATATTATGTCAATTAAGTACCAGGGCACAGATAGCTGCATGCACACCTCTCTCTTTTTAATTCCCCCCACCCAGGAAATGTGCATAAGCACAAAGGCAATTGTAAATGCTCAGCACATACCTTTATTTAGTGCAAATCTGAGGGATCAAAAGAAAAAAACAAAGCTACACTCCTCTGTCCAGGAGCATGCTAGACATGTTAGTTATTAGCATGCTGGAAAAGAAACAAAAGCAATTCTAAATTCTCAGCGCACACTTTTCAGATTGCTGCACAGTTATCTGGTGCAGAATCTTTTTATGTGGTTTGCGCAGTTTTCTGGTTTTGTGCACATCTGATGGATCAATATATATATTATGGCTGTGTTCCTCTTGGTAGCATGGCCAGAAAATAAATGAAAGCACTGATGAAATAGTGGCCATGGAAAGAGGAGTGGCAGAAAGTAATGACTGTTCCACTCTGCCCAAACCACCAAAACAAATTGTCTGCAACCCCAAATGGAGTGGTAGGGAACCTGGTTTCCCCCACCTTACTGGATTAACCCCAGATCTAGTGAACCTGAAATTACAGGAGAAAAGCATTGAGACTGGTGTTGTTTGAGGGTAATGGCATGTAGATTATGGAAATTTAAATGGGAATGCAAGCACACAATAAACTCCAGTGTGGACAAGCCCGAAGAGAAGCTGAAACAGAGTACAACCCCCCCCCCCCAATTAATTATACATACCACTGTTCCCAAGCAAAAGCTCTTTTGAAAAGACCTGTTTATAGTCAAATGCCTCAAGGCCTATCAGCAGGCTAGACAACCTTCTAATTAACTTTAGCTACTTCCCATCACTTCTATGGGAAGGATATTGGTAAAAGACTAGGACAGTGGCGTAGCGTGGGGGGTGCCAGGGGTGCCAGCCGCACCGGGCGCAACATTTGGGGGGGCGCGCTCGCTGCCTCCGGACTCGCCGAAGAGCCTCCGGCGCAGGCTGTAGCAGAGCCCCATGTCTCACGGAACCGACGAGCTGTGCGCGCGTCCGGGCTGAAGGCGCCCGGCAGGCAGCGGCTCTCAGCGCTCGCCGCGGAGGACGTGCCAGGCAGCCGCTCCTCACAGTCCCGCCTCCGCTGCTGCTGCTGCAGGGCCATGTTACATTTTCCTCGCCTCTCTGCCCCCCTCCTCCTCCGGACAAGCGGCGCGGTTTGGGCGGCAGCGCCAGCGGCAACTCGCCTCAGATCGGCAGGTTAGGGGTTGGGGGGGGGCGCAAATTACTTGCCTTGCCCCGGTTAGGGGGCGCAAATTACTTGCCTTGCCCCGGGTGCTGACAACTCACGCTACGCCGCTGGACTAGGAGAGTGCAGATTGCACTGTATCAATATTATGAGGCTGCTAGAATCACTTGATATTAATGGCAAAACTGACACCCAAACACATGATCGGCAAAAGGCAGCAGAGTGGGAATTGAAGATCGTAACAGTTGAGAGCGGTGCTGAGCAACTACACCATGCTATAATTCGCACTGTCAATTGGGTCACTGATGGGAGTAGGCATTCGTTTGCCTGTTTCTCAAAGAAAGTATTTTACTCACTTGAGATAATTGCCCCAGCTCTGCTCTCTTCCATTTGCTGTTTGATTCATGAGCATTCACATGGCTTTGAATCAATCAAACCGAAGCTCAGCACTCCGCTCAGGAGATCTCTCGTGCCCAAACTTCCCCAATAATTTCAGTGGATGGAGACCATCCTTGCGCACAAAAACATAGCCAGTCTGTTCTGGAGGAAAGTGCTGGCTCTGCGTTGCCTGGTTCTGATCTAACAGACCACCAACTTTGGTGGAAAGCACAGCTCCAATTATTGGCACAGGGAACTTGGATGTAAATCTGCCACCTGGTGCGCCCAGTTGACTCTAACCTGACAATTTCATTTTCCACTGGAAGTAGATATCTACATCTGAAGTTAAAACAGGCATACCCCAAAACAGGAGTTGCGACACCGATCTCCCCAGACTGTAAGCCTGGCTTCACACTGTGTTCACAATACCAGGGACAGATGTAACAAACAAAGCAAACGCTGAGTCAGTTCACGGCCATGTGCGCCTTTTCAAAAGAGTGCAGTATTTGTTCAGGTGAACATTGGTTTGTTGCCTGCATTAAAACACACACATGCAACAGTCCATTTTTTGAAAACATGGGGGGAAAGATGCTTCGAAGAGGGAGCGAGAAGTGGTCTTGTGGCATCATAGGGAGTTAAGCAACCAGGGCTGTGCATAGCTGTCTCAGAACTCGATTTTTAAGATAAGGTTGTACATTTGGGGGTGGGCAAATGTGCTGAGGATATTTTTACAGCAGGCTCACCACTCAGATTTTATCTGAGCCTTATGTTGACCCTTCTAATTCTCCACTGGGGAAATGGCGCAAAGAAGGAAATCAAGGTGAGCCTTTGCACTGATGAATTCTGCTTCCACAGAAATCATTGTCATACAAAATCTGACCACTTGTGTTCTTTCTTTTTTGCTCTAGCAGAGGGTGGGCAATATTTTTAAAGAGGCTACATACACTTCCTTTGGCATGGCTCTCTATTTCACCCACAGGAGATGAATGTTGATCGCAAACTTTAATGTTGGTTTTTTCATGCATATTTTTCTCATATTCTCGAACATCCTCCATAGTCATATCTGAAAAAAGTTCAAGATATTGGGTTGTTTTCTCTATTAATTCAATCCAGGCTTGAATGAAAGGGAAGAGTCTAGGGAGAATTATCTTTCTAGCAAAAGCCAAAAAGCAAAAGCCGGCTAGCTTTATGAGGATTCATAATAAAGATTGTTAAGTTAAACCAGCCAAGGAAGGTATAAGAAGGTTGAGTTAAGGGATAATTGCAGAATGGGGGTGCTTGGAAGCTGGGATGTTTCTGTCAAGTGAGGTTGGCAGGAAGGTGTGGAGTGCAGGCTTTGCTAGAGGCAAACATCTTCTAAAATAAATTTAGAAGATTTCCTGGAAAAAAGAGGAAGGATTAAGGAATAGCACGAGAGTTTACTTACCTTGTCAGAGACATGCCAGGAAAACTCTACATTATATATAATGACACACAATTTACAAAAAAAAAAAAAGTAGCTTCATTGTTTTAACACTACACAGCTCAGCTTTGAGAGATTATGTGTTTTTGGATTTCGACAATTTGTATAGTGCCTAATCATAGCCAACCCTACGCAGTGTAGTGAAGGACTGCAGAAAGTACCTATGAATAGTGAAAGGATTCAAACACTTTGAAAGGTAAATCCAAATAAACATTTGCTTTGTAGAGCTACCCAAGAAAGTGATACGCAAACCGGATCCACTAGGACGTGTGTATACTTCAGGCATTTCAAAGTTTTGCAGGAGCTCCACTGTGAAGTAGCTACCTTCACAGATTTTACATTATACTACAGGGGTAGGCAGACTTCAGCCTTGTTGGATCTACTTTGTAATTTTATTAGATACCCCCCCCCCAACAAAATATCTGCCAATGACACCCAGCAGCGAAGGACTC
The DNA here is from genome assembly GCF_965112155.1 of Podarcis liolepis. NCBI lineage: Eukaryota > Metazoa > Chordata > Lepidosauria > Squamata > Lacertidae > Podarcis > Podarcis liolepis. Next base: position 23,077,700 of record NC_139555.1, read on the forward strand.
ACAGTTAGATTTTTTGAAGGGGGTGATTGTGAGCACACTCTGAGCCCTGGAATTGGATTTCAGTACCAGAAATGAACTGAACTCACAGTCCTTTCATACAAATACTCCTGATTAGCTTTGTTCATTTCAGTGGCCTACTTCAGGTGACAAAATTCATTTTGGTGTTTCTATTTTTTTTTTAAATAAAAAAATGGGTATAAGAAACCATTGCTGATGTAGTGCCAATTAATCAGAGATCTATAGTGTAGAATGTAGTCCTAACAATACGTTGTATCACCACTGGCATGAGTCATGGATTATCATATTTTAATATTAGTGTACTTAGAATGAAGGAGCATTAAAGCGTTGATCAAAGAAGCTTATAAGCAATGAAAATGGCACGATCAAAAGCACTTTAGCCGGGCAAAGTACATGCTCTTCATTAGCAGCACTTCAGTTAATAATGAAATACTGTTGTCTTATAGCAATATTAATTGCATATTAAGATGAAACCCTTAGCTTATTTATCTGGAAGTAAAAACCGTTGAAATAATGAAAATACTTCCAAATGAACAAGTTTAGGATTGAGGTTTAGAGGGCAGTGCAACAACAAAATCCACATTTTTAGAATAAGCAAAATCCCAATGCATTGGCCCACTGAATGCTTGATACCATTGACTGATATACACCTTATAAATATCTAGCTTTAAACATATAAGAAATATTGAGCTATGGTGACCAATTAATCATTACTTGAAAGGAAGCTTTCCTTTATTTTACTTCTGCAGCAAAATTTTAAAAAGCCCCAGGCATTTAAAAGATGCCAATTATTTAGAATAATTTGCCATTATCCTGCACCAACAGTTTGGGCACAGGTTTGCTGGAGAAGTTATTATTATTAAAATTTGTATACTGCCCTTCATCTGAAGATCACACAACATAAAAATACAAAATGAATACAACAGAAGGCTATTCACTCACTGCCGTGCTCCTGGTTCTAAAAGGATGTGTATATTTTATTTTATTTTGGAGGGGCAACGTTCCCCTTATGCCAGAATGCCACTAGCATCCTATTCTGCTTTAGCAGCATGCTGTACAAAGTTTATGAAGAGAAGGGAAACCTATGAAAAATAAATGTTTGGGGGCATGCTTTGAGAGTGAATGTGCAATAAAATGGACATAAAGTGGCATGATGTTGCTGCAGGAAGTGGGTGGCTTTGCACTACATATCACAGTGCTTCTGTGGATAAGAACTTATTCGTGAATTAAAGTTATGTTTTCGTCCATGAAAGCTGTTCTAGACCTTCCTGAGCGTTATTCAATAGATGCAGACAGGCAAACCACATCTATCGCAGTGGCTCTGGGATTTTTTCTGGGGGTCTGGTTTCATCTGCATGAAGCACTATAAAAACTTAGAAACTGAGTTTATCTACTGTGGGTTATGACTACAACACTGTCCCAAGTGCCTAAAAATCTGTCAGATGTGCACAAAGCTGTGATAAAGGGTTGACAAAATCCCCTTACAGTGCCAATCTAATATTATGTGCAGGGCCAAGACAGTGCCTGAATTCAGGTTAACTGCACCATTCCTCAACCCATTTTCCTAAGAATTGATCCTGCATAGCAGTTCCTTCTCGCAGTGTTACTCTCACATTGAATGCCTGTGCAGATGCTAACTTGTAGAACTGTACCAATGAATGCTTCACCTAAACCTGTAGAATAATTCTGTTTTCCTTTCTGAAAACATTAACATTATATTCATAATGAAAACATTATTATTGTATTAATAACATAGTGACATATGGAAAATGAAGCAAGCTGAAATACCTGAAATCGCTTACGTTGGGAAACAGTTTTACATAGCTCAGATGGAACGGTGGGACAACATGGTTTAAAATAATTGTTTAGAAACAGGGAGTTGCAGAATTAACTTGATTTGTTGTTTTTTTCTCCATAGAGGAAATGTTCTCAAGGCATAGGATGGACAGCTAGGGTTGGACTAGTTCTAATAACCCTTCACCTTTCTATCTTTGTGTTAATTACCCGAAGAAGGCTGACAGCACTAATCCTCCTTCTGACACTTACTTTTCCTTTGATCAAGTCACCTAATCATTCCTGTTCACTTTTCCATCTGTAAAATGCAGATAATAATCCTTATTTCACAGACTGCTAGGGTGATTAACGTGTGAACTGTGCTTTGAAGATTGAACTTGTTAAGCTCTATTGTTGTCCAAGCGCCTTCTAGATATTTGCAGTAGTTTGGGGGGTGATTCAGTTGTATACTTATCTTTCTGTAGCTTACTTGCCATTTTTTATTTTTAACCAAAACTCTGTAGGCTTACTTGCATTTCATTGGGTAAACCTGAAAATGAAGGTCTTAGGACAGCTTTACACAAGACTATCACCCAAAAATGAATATACACATAATGTATATACACATTAGCAGGTGACAAATGCATATCATGAGTGATATCCAATATTAGTTGCATTTGGGGTAGATTCCTTAAAATTAATGGACTTAAGTAACTTTTAAGCCTATTCACATAATGCCAACGTATCTCTATTTCCTTATGTATGAATGCTTTTAAATAATACAGAACACACATTGCTGCAAAATTGTAACCACAACTGTCAATTCTGTATACATTCCAAGTAACAAAAAGTGGCTGGATTAGAACCACACTCTTTAAATTTTAAAGAGCATGCCCTGGTCCCTTAAACACATTGGCTATGAAGGATACATTCTGTGTGAGCTCTGTGTAAGGCTGCAATCCCATACGCATCTACCTGGGAATAAGCCCCACTGAACTCAGTGAAATTTACATCTCACTAGACGTGTATAAGATTGCACCGAAAGAAATGCAAAATCTGTCCTTTGTGATGGCTGCCTTAACTAGACTACCAGAGCAGAAAAAAAGCATTGCATGCAGTTAATAAGGCCTAAGATAATCCGTTTGCCCATGTGAGTTTATTTTTGAAAACATGACTTACCATACCACTCATCCACCCATGTAAAAGCCTGTCGGTGGCCAATCAGCAATATATCTCTGACCACCTGTAAATCAGAACAAGGGTTAAAGACATCTCTGACAACAAACAAACAAACAAACAAACAAACAAACAGGAATTGCATCATACCAGAGGTATGCACTAGATTGGAGGTGGGGAACATTTGGCTCTCTAGATATTGCTGGCCTGCTACCCACTTCACCCCTGAACATTGACATTGATGGCGGAGCTGATGTGAGTTGGAGTCCAACAACATGTGGAGGGCCGCAGGTACCCCTCCCCCAACATGTTATGCTGCTGCTGAAAGAACTGCAATGGGTTTGATGACCTCCCGAGCTAAATTCAAGTTACTGTTTCTGGTGAATACAGTTTGGGACCAGGCTAAGTAAAAGAACCGACCACCCCTTATATACCCATTGATCACTGTGCTCTGCAGGAGAGGAACACCTGCATATATCATCTTGTTAGATCTGTTCTGTACAATATAGGAATTTGCCTTTCAGCGTGGCAGCACCTACCTTTTGAAACTCCCTCCCATTACACATCAGATAGTCTCCTCTCCTTTGCCTTACTGATGCCTACTGAAGACCTTCCTTTTTCAACAAGCCTTTTAAAATGAGAATCTTTTATCCCAGTCTTTATCTATCTTGGAATGAAGTTAACAATCAAAACAATTAAAGGGGATTACATATAGGCAATGACCACCTAGTGTGTGTCCAACTGGTGCACGGCCACTGACACACGGGTCCTTTTGGACCTGGAAGAGGGCAGAATGGTGGCCGGGAGCGGAACCCCCATGTAAAATGGTCACCACCCATATATGCAAACATTTCCACATATCAAAACAATATTATGCTAAAAATAATTATTTTACTGTAAAATCACTTCAATATATTTTATGGGAAGTGATGTTATAAATTGATAACTTAATGCATAAAATAGATCTAACACCATCCAAATGGAGCCTCCATGCCAATCTAAACATAACGACACATAAAAAAAAATATGGTTTCCCTGTTTCCCAAATATAAGCAGAAAAGTCACTGCTAATTTTGTAATACCACCTTGCCAACAAAGATCCGTATCATTAAAGCTATGGTTTTCCCAGTAGTGATGTATGGAAGTGAGAGCTGGACCATAAAGAAGGCTGATTGCCGAAGTATTGATGCTTTTGAATTATGGTGTTGGAGGAGACTCTTGAGAGTCCCATGGACTGCAAGAAGATCAAACGTATCCATTCTGAAGGAAATCAGCCCTGAGTGCTCACTGGAAGGACAGATCCTGAAGCTGAGGCTCCAATACTTTGGCCACCTCATGAGAAGAGAAGACTCCCTGGAAAAGACCCTGGTGTTGGGAAAGATTGAGGGCACAAGAAGAAGGGGACGACAGAGGACGAGATGGTTGGACAGTGTTCTCGAAGCTACCAGCATGACTTTGACCAAAGTGCGGGAGGCAGTGGAAGACAGGAGTGCCTGGCGTGCTCTGGTCCATGGGGTCACGAAGAGTCGGACACGACTAAACAACAACAATTTTGTAATGCCCATTTGTTGAAAGGTGCACATACAAACAATGCAACGAAAACTGTGCCAGGCAGCAGAAACACCAGTCAGACTGATTTGTGATGACACAGGTAGGAAGAGGTGCAACAAATACCCGGATTTTCAGCAGCTGGGCTAATGATATGCACATGGCTTTCATTTTAAAACCGATTATGTCCATTCCATATATGAAAGGCCAGTGCCCTTCAAAAATTATATCCTATCCCAAGTGTTGTGCATTTCCCAGGGGAAAGAAAAGTAGAACAACCTGTACCTTAGGGAAACAGAATTATAGTGTGCACCATAAAGAGATGATTTACTAAACTTTTCTATCTGTAGCAAAATGATCCCACCAAGCAAGTACAAAGGAGAAACAGCACAGAGAGAATACCTATTGGGGAGTTATTTTCCCCTTTTGTCATGCACAGATAGGAGAGACTCTGCAGTTAAACTCCTGATACACTATCTATTTATTTTATTTAAGTTTCACACAAACTGTTTTAAATACTACAACAAATTTACAAAATAAAGGACACTGAAATGTATAACTTCTTCACCTATTTCTATGTTGTATTCTGCAGTTTTGATCCATGCAGAGAGTAGTGAGGACACTGAAAAACATTCAGACTCAGTTCTGAATTCTGGGCCTGAAGGGCAAAAAGATTACAGACTAGCATCAAGGATATAAAGCTTGAGGCAGAAATCAACCCAGTGTGGTTTAGTGGTTAGAATGTGGCGCCTTCCAGACGGTGTCAGATTACATTCCCATCATCACTGACCATTGGTAATGCTGGCTAAGGATTCTGGAAGTTGGAGTCCAATAAAATCTGGAGGCCACCATGTTGGCTAATTCAGGGGGAATTCAGGATCAAATTTCTACCCAGCCATAAAGCACACTGGGTGACCTAGGGCCTGTCAGTATTTCTCTACCTAACCTACTTCACAGAGGAGATATTGCTACTTCTACTAAAGTTTGGAAGACAACTCACCACCTTGATTCTAAGCCCAATAACTGACCCTTTTTCTGAGCATGGATGGGATTTGGGGTCTTGAATTTGTAAAGGATTGCTAAAGATGTGGCTTGCAGCTAGAACTTTCCCCAATGAGCTGTGCCAGCCTACTTTGGTAGCTCTCGTTGATTATAACCTAAGGGAGATATAACATGCAAAGCTTGCATATCATGTGCAATCTGAAAGTGAAGATCAACTCTGTGCTGCTAGGTTGGGGGTGGGGAGATTATTCCTGACCTTGCATGAAAGTAGATGGAATTGAGGATATGGCACGATGCCATTTCTTGCTACATGACTCATAAACCTACAACATGCACAACTTTCTGTCTTTTTGAATTCCAGGAACATCCTGAAGTCTGAAATAGTCAGCATCTCCCACCATCGCCCAGTATGCTTGGATCAAATCTCCATGGGAAAGATAAGCTTTTAGCCAAATCAGTTGGCTACATGCAGCACTGTGCTAAAGGTTCTTCTTTTTTCAAACAATACATATTTCTGCTTAAAAATAAAAACTACATACAGGGAATGACCATTGTGTGTGTGTTCAAAGCACACAGGACTGCATGCATGAGCCATTTTTCGACCTGGAAGAGGGAGGAATGGGGTGGACTTATGCATGCTCTGCTAATGCGCATGGTGACCTGGAATGTGCCAATTTCTTTAGCGTTATTTCTGCTTTTATTTATTTATTGTTGTGGGGAAGTGTAAAACTTCTAGTCTAGCCACAACTCACTGCAGAACACCCTCTTCAAAAAGCAGGTCAGAGACTTTATAAGGAATACAGGATAAGTTCAAAGCTGACGGGAGCAAATTCCAAGGTCTTTTAAATGAGGAAGAACTATTCATTACAACTGTCCATTTATTATCTGGACACTTTGAGCATGCCCTAGGATGCCAAGCATCCCAAGAGGAAGTATGCATTCAATGAAAATGAGGAACATTCACTTTCTAATATTACTCTTACAGATTCCACATCCCATGTTATAATCTGCAATGGTTCCTTTCCTACTTTGTTCTTCTTTGCCTGTTTTAGACCTTGAACCGAAGATAAACAAAAATGTGCAGAATTTTGAGTACATAAGTTACAAGCAGCCTCGCATGAGCAAGTATATGCATAGTTCAAGGGTTTGTTTCTCTCAGACACAAAAAGAAGAATGTAGGGTTGTTACATTCTTGATGCGTAAGCTTCTTCGACAGGCTGGTTGATAGTTCTTGGGAACAGCAGACAGGACTGATGCACAGTGGCACCAGAGACAGGGAGAAATGTGGTCCTGGATGCAAATGTAGGTACAAAGTAGGAATCTGAAACCCGGGCCCTCCAAGGTAGGTTTCTCTGAAACACCGCCTGTTGCATGTGTTAGGCTGCCTTTGTAAGTTGAACCATTACAATCCAGTAGCCCATCTATCTGCCTCTTGCCTTTCCCTTGTAAGCTGACTGAAACACTATCAGCTGCATCCCTGCTGAGCATGCAGCTGTCAGTGGTGACTGTGCGGTGTTGGGGCTGCCACCCCAGATGTTGAATGAGCAGTTCCTAGCTGCATGCCCCGCATCAGAGCATATTGATGCCACTGGCAACTGGGCTGGACTGGGACTGACTTCCCACTCGCATTGTGCTCACTATGCCCATCTCAACTGTGGAACTGCAGAGCATACAGCGTCTGGCTTGGCAGGGACTTTCTGCCTGTCTGCACTCCCGGCACATGCAGTCTGAATATTGTTACATAGGAATCCAGATGCTAGGAACTAGAGCTCCCGATCGCAGTGGATAAAAAGAAGCCTGAGAATTATTTACATTCATGCTTCACAATATTAACATGGGGGGGGGGGGGAGAGAATAGCAACTGCATTTGTATCCTGCTTTCTCCGAGGAACTCAGGGTGGGGTTATCCTAGTTCATGTTCACGACAGCATGCAAAGAGATAATGGCTTGCCCAAGGCCATTTAGTAAATTTAACGGCTGAATAGGAATTTGCACTTGGATCTCCCTGATCCCGGCCTAACGTTCTGCTCATTTCACCTTGCTGGCTGTATCCATCACAATGCTGTATGATCACAGCATCATGGTGACGACAAATGATTGTCCAACAAACCACAGGTTAACCACAAGCTGTCATAGAGATGATGGCTTGTTTCTCCAAAGCTCTGCATGTTTACAAGTCCCCCTTGTCTCATGCTTTCATAGCCTGGTGAACGTGTAGACTATGCTGGCCAAACAAACCATGGTTAAGGGAGGATGCTGGGTTCACATATCAAGCCAATGTTAAAACAAACCAAGGTTAATAGGCCAACAAAAAACCATGGCTTCAGATTATAGTTTATTGATAGTAGCAAACACACACAAAACACACCCATAGTTAACATTGACTTCTGGTTGTTGCTTTTTTCTCCTTATTTCCTTTTGACTCCTGGCATTCTTTTTTCTGGACATCATACACAGGTAGATTTATAAATGGATTCTCATGCATAGACGTCATATTATGTGTAGTCATGTAGCTCAAGATATAGCCACACATGTCTCACTGAGATAAATGGGATTGTAATACAATTAAGAAGAGTGCAGATTTGCATGGAAATTGTCCTCATTGTAACAGAAGCGTTCTATCTTTCTTTAGAATAAACTGACAAATTATTTCATGCCTTGTAATTGTTTGCACTGCTTTTTTTAAAAAAAGAGTTCTCCTTTGAAGGTGTTTGAGGATCTTGTAGCAACTAAATTGGTTTCAACTGATGACATGCAAACTATTTCAAAATCTGCGATGCTTTACACATTAAATCCCTGGCTAAATATATGGACAGAGTTCGTAATTGGAAACACTGAAACCAGATCTGTACATCAACTTCCTAGCTTATACACACTGCTGTTTCTGTTCATATTCACGTACAGAACAGGATGGCAAGAGAGACTGGGACACTGTCTTTCACTCACCTTGTGAACGAACTGCTCCACTCGAGTCTGAAGTCCCCATACTTCAAATTTCACAGTCACCAGTTTGTAGGAACACATGATGGGCTCTTGAGTGTCTCTCCAGCCTTCTTTTAATAGGCCTCTCCCAGTCTTCTCTGATTTGAAGTGTTTAGGGTCCTGCAAAATGGAAAGGAAAGAACTCTAGCAGGTAATGAATCCATGCTGGAAAAGTATCTGTGCTGGGATATTATACAAGATTATTGATAAATGGGATAGAAAAGTAACACACTTCAAAAGGGCTTTGTCCTGCTAGTCACAAGTAACCAGCTTCAGCTGCAGTAATGTAAGCCAAGCCGATGCATCAGGAAATAAGTTGCACTAGTTTCCTGTGACCTGAGATATACAAGAAGTGCCCAGTGCCACCTCTGGTCACACTCTGACCTCCTCTTATCATGTCCCAATATGCAACTCAGCTGCTAACTGGTGCAAGACCACTTAAGGTTTGCACATTTCTTTCCACAGAAGTGAAATTAAGTTCTTGAAGCTCTTTGCTGAATATGTGCCCTTAAGTACAGTGGTCCCTTGGTTCTCAAACTTAATTTTAATTCCGGGAGTCCGTTCGACTCCTGAAACCATTTGAAAGCCAAGGCGCGGCTTCCAATTGGCTGCAGAAGCTTCTTGCACTCAAGCGGAAGCAGCTGTTCGGCTTCCAAAAAATATTCGCAAACCGGAACACTTATTTCCAGGTTTGCGCTGTTCGGGAGCCAATTTGTTCGACAACAAAGCTGTTCGTGAACCAAGGTACCACTGTGCAGTAGGAGCCCCAACCACATTCACAACAGGTTTGGCTCAATAAACAACACATTGGATTTGATTTTGGTTTGAGTAAGTTTTGGCTTTGCTCCCAATTCATACTTGGGCTGTGTACAGTGGTACCTCGAGTTAAGTACTTAATTTGTTCTGGAGGTGCGTTCTTAATCTCAAACTGTTCTTAACCTGAAGCACCTCTTTAGCTAATGGGGTCTCCTGCTGCCGCCGCGCTGCCAGAGCACGATTTCTGTTCTCATCCTGAAGCAAAGTTCTTAACCCAAGGCACTATTTATGGGTTAGTGAAGTCTGTAACCTGAAGCGTATGTAACCCGAGGTACCACTGTATAGACACCCAACAAGTCCCATCAGCAGAAGCCCTGCACAATGACTTCCACTTACCCAACAGGGCTTCTCCCAGTCTCCTCCCTGCAAAATTGGCTCCAGGGGAAGTGAGAAGATCCCCCAGAACAGCACATGGGGGGAGAAGAAGGGGGACTTGTTCTACCTGGTAAGGTGAAATATTTGCACTGATGGAACAATCAGAAAAGCACAGTGTTGAATTCTGGAGGTCTGTGGGAATGACTTCCAACTTTAATCCTATGTTGGGATTAAATCTAGCATTCAGGAGCTGGGACACTACAAATAATAGACAGGATAAAGTGGGAGACCCATTTATGGAGAAAAGGATTATTAAGACCTTTTCTGATTGCAGCACTTCTCCTAGTTCCATACTCTTCTGTAACCTGGTGCACATGGCAACACCTTAATCGTTTAAATGTATTTAATAAAGGGCTTGTCCTTGTAGCGGCTTGATCTCACAAAAAACCTGGTTTTCCCCCCAGTTTGAATTTGATCTCAGCAGTCCACATCTGTGTGCCTTTGAAGTCGAATCCTTTTTCATTCTACTAGGAATGTCACACTTATTAGCCAATTCCTCTCCCCTGCTACTCCCTTCATTTCACAGAACCATAGAATGCGCCCATCTTACATGGCCATGGAACCTCTGCTTAAAAACCTCCAACGAAGGAGAGTCTACCACCTTCCAAAGGAGTCCATTAGACTGTGCATCTGTGCAGGTAATGTAGTACTTATGTGTGAAGCTAATAGTAATAATAATAATAATAATAATAATAATGTCCCACCCAGGATGTGTGATTTATTGACTATGTATTGCTGTTATGCCTCAGATTTCAGTTTATGCAGAAAGCAGAGAGTTTAACAGTAAAAAACAAAAAAAACCACAGCTGCTCCATTGCCAGAAGTACAGCCAACTGCCACAAAAGAAACAAGAAAGAAAATAGAAGTAAGGGGCATGGAAAGAGGAAGTTGGCAAGCAGAAAACAGATCCACCCAGAGAGGGGTAAAATGATGTTAAATGTCCGTTTCCCACACTGCTGTGGTTTCAATGCAACCCCAGAAATGAGATCGAGGCTATGTTATTCTTCATATCAAACATATACCAAAATCTACATGTTTAGTGTTTAGTTCCCATCACATAATTGTTTTTAGCTTTGTGTAGGACCAGATTATTATTATTAATAATTGTTATTAAACTGGATGTGTTGGCATGATTTTAAGAGGACGCTTTAGCCATGCTGCTCTATGTTATTTTGCAATGTGATGGTTTTATGGTTTTTATTCATCATATAAATGTTTTTATTGCTTTTTATTTTTTTAAAACTAGCTTGTAAGGAGTTATACTAAATATAAATACTATATTGGCCTGAATATAAGCCTCACTTTCCCCCCCAAATTCTGACCGTGAAAAGTTATAGTGCGGCTTAAATTCGCGACCTTACAAAAATTGGCTTTTACAGTGGTACCTCGGGTTAAGCACTTAATTCGTTTCAGAGGTCCGTTCTTAATCTGAAACTGTTCTTAACCTGAAGCACCACTTTAGCTAATGGGGCCTCCTGCTGCTGCTGTGCCACCGGAGCACGATTTCTGTTCTCATCCTGAAGCAAAGTTCTGAACCTGAAGCACTATTTCTGGGTTAGCGGAGGCTATAACCTGAAGCGTATGTAACCCGAGGTACCACTGTATAATATCGCTGCTGAAACAGGCATATGGTAAAACAGAACAGGTGTGAGTGTCTGCAGAATTTTAAGGGAGTGGCTTATATTTGGGTACGGCTTATATTTGGGCCAATACAGTAACAACTACTACTGCTATTAATAGCAAGCTTCATATACTTTTTAAGGTCATGGCCATTACTGATAATCATTTTCAAATTAATTTGTTCACCTGAGTGACCAACAAATTCAAGTTAGTGCTCAAACTTGTTAAGTTTGGCAAGACTCAGAGACTGTGACGCTAGCACCACAGGGCTGTGAAGAACTATATTCATTTTCTAGATGGCAATAAAAACAAGAGCTCTTCACACAATTCCCCCATTCCCAGCAAAAGCCAACTAGAGCTTAATCTAATGAATAGAAATGTTATTAAGACCAACTTGGTTGTTAAATTGAAATGAGCTTGTATGGATTCTGAACTGAAGGGATATATAATCATACAGTGAAGGAGAATTAGTTTAGGAGGAAAATTTTAGCTTTATTTCCTATAATATTGTGACCCCGGTTTAGAAAATAGCATATATTTAAATTCATCTCTATTCACAACCTGAAATATAGGTTAAGTGTAAGCACAAGTTGTCTAAAGTATGTAATGTCTATTTTAAATATGGATAATATGCACTGGGTTCAGAGCAAAGTTAGAAATATGGTTTTAATGGGCGTCAGCCTTTCATAAAGCAACCTCCTAAAATATAGACTACCAGGACTATTATAGGTAATTGCAGATCTTTGCTTTTGATGTTGCAGGTACTTCTGCAATGATGGTACCAGATAGATATTTACACTTTTATATTTTCCAAATAAGTGCTCATTGCCTTCACAATTATGCCAATCCAAAACATTCTCTTCGGTGTTTTCAGGACATATCTTTTTGAAAATATGATTGAAAATTGGCACCATCTCTCCCGCCCCTTAAAAAAGAAGAAGACAATAATTACATTTGGCTTCCTATTTTTCTTTGGACCCAACAGAAAATCAAGCATGGGCAGCAGTACTTCTGCCTTGTTAACCCTCGATACCGAACGTGCTATTTTTAAAGCATTCTGCACTTGGCGTTACAATGTACTGAAAACATGGAGCAATTTATGCCATTTGCTAGCAAAATTATTCTGTCAAAATGAGGTTGCCTCATAAATTAGAGCTGACAGAAGCACTGAGGGGAGGAGAGGGACATTCTAAAGCAGGTTGATAAAAGAGGTCTTTTTATGGTGCAAGTGGAACCATTATTTCCTGAACCAGACAGATGCTGGCTGCATCCCTGTGACAGTTAAGCATGAGTGAGCTCCATTGCTCTGAACAGGCATCTGTGCTGGGGCGGAAAGAGCACAAAACTTTCTTTAATTAAAAAAAAGATTCTCTTATTAAAAAGCGAATTTACATTTGCTCCGAAGACTAAAGCAAATAAAACAGCAGGCATCTAAAAAGAACCTGCCTCTGTGAGTTCCAGCAGACTTAAGATTTTATTTTTCTTTAATAGCACAGCACCACATCGGCTGCCTCTGAATAGAAAACTGTTTTTAAACAGAAGAGAGTTTCAATAGTTTGGGCTGCATGACATTGAGGGGGAGGGCAGGTTAGTCAGCAGTTGCTTTTTGGATCCTGGTCACTGACTTTGGGCTGCATCTTATGTTAGACCCATTAGAATGAATGAACCTGAATGACTTCTGTCCATTAATTTCAATATATCTGCTCTGAGTGGAACTTAGCTGGATACAACCCTTTATTTCCAGATCTGTTCTGATCAACATTTTACTCTTTGATTATCTTCAGTCTTGAAAATATTTTTTTGGAAAAAATTAATGTTTATATTAGATACTCTTATTTTAAGCAGATCCTATCTCTGTGAGATATAATTTTACTGCACGATTTCTTCTAATTAGCAGCAATGAGACAATATCTCTTGTCATGCATGTGCCGAGCATGCTTAGCTGATATCTTATAATCTAGACTGAATGAGATACACACTGATTTTGACACATCCTAAAAAGGTATTTCTTTTTTACAGCCTGATTTATGGCTTATTCCAGAATGGAATATTGGACCATCAGTCTCTTAAGACTTCACTGGGGGGTGGGGGCAGAATGCCCTTTCTTCTCTCTCTCTCTCTCTCTCTCTCTGTGTGTGTTTATCTCTATCTATCTATCTATCTATCTATCTATCTATCTAATTACTACTGTTATTTCAGGAACACTGGTATTCTATATATTACTATTTCAAAGATTCATAATCCAGAAAGTAAGTGAAGGAAACCTCCCCCCCCTTGACCTGTGCCTGCAAATTACCGTATTTTTTGCACCATAACACTCACTTTTTTCCTCCTAGAAAGTAAGGGGAAATGTCTGTGCGTGTTATGGAGGGAATGCCTACGGGTGGCATGCCTACGGATTTTCCTCCTCTAAAAACTACGTGCGTGTTATGGTCGGGTGCGTGTTATAGAGCGAAAAATACGGTATGTGTGCCCTTGAACTTAAGGGGCAGATGTTTTGTGGACTGTCCATTTGTAGAGAATATAGAAATAAAATTTACTAAGTTTTCCTTCATAGTAATATGCTAAGTTAATATTAGTGCTGTGGTGCTTAGCTCTACACCAGAGATGAATGCCTACTCCTCTCTGGTCTCTTTGATTTTGGTGCTGTGGTCCCACAATGCAAAAATACTCAAGGAGGGTACATAGTAGGGTAATGTAGGGGTGTGGCCTGGGGAGAGGTTATGTGGTTGAGGAGCATGTGCCGCAGAGGAGAAGTTCTGAGGGCCAAATAGAGAGGCTTGGAGTACTGACCTGGGCCCTCTGCTTTAAGTGCTAAGATAAGAGATAAGGGGTGTTAGTGCTAAGCACCAAAGTACTATGGGAGAAAAGCAAATACATTTACTTACTTTGAGCTTCTTGTTATTAATATTTTTATTTATTAAATTTGTATAGTTAATGCATGTTTAAATCACATGAGGGCACTGTTTTGTCTAAGTTAATTCTACCCGTAAAAGCTGAGCCATTTTCTCTCCCAACATGTTGAGACAAGATGCTTGCTATTCTCTTTCATCCTGCCAATAGAAAGCTTGCATGAATAAAGCCTTTGAACTCCAAAATGATATTTTTGATTTAACTCACCAAAGCTGCAAGCTCTCCTAACAATAACTAAGATCCAAGCCTCTGGCTGATCTTTAAAATGCAGCAGGTACAGGGTTGTTTCTGACTTTAGTGCTGCAACAGTTCTTTGGCAGTAAATGGGAGCATTTTTATCCACCCTCAAGATTTCTTGTTTGCAACTCTAGCTTGAGTTCAAGGAAGGATGGAAAAGCAATAGTCTTCATTTGCAGTCATAGCTTGAGTCACCTGATGTCATGATGTCAGGTGGATGGTCCCACACAGGTCAAAATGGTCCTTCAAGGATAGGTCAGCTCTGTATCCAGCCCTCTAGTTGGTTCCAATTCAATATCTGTGCTTTACAGGGCCAACACAGTACATTTTGCCGCTGTAGGTGACCCGCCCCCCAATGCCCTGTGGATGCACTGTTGCACTCTTTACTCTTAGGCCCAGGGATTTCCAAAGAGACACAGTTGCATGGTGTCTTCTTTCAGACCAAACTCCAAATGGGACTCTCAAATAAGAATGGAAAGAGGTTTTTTCACCCCTTCCACTGCGGGAGAGGCAACCTCTGGGAAAATGGGAGGGCTTCTGATTCTGTTTCAGAGCTTCAATATTCAAAAAGTATGCCAATACTAGCTATCCAACTGTTAACATTTTAGGGACTGTTTCAAAACACTTCATAAAGGTGTATTCTTCAAGACAGAATCAAGGCTAGGGTCTTTGGTCTTCATGTAGCTTATCACCCAGTCCAACTGGGAATGATAATAATTGCCTTCCAAACTTTTTGCCAAAGACGGAGGATGAAGGCACCCTTTTCAGCTCATCACCCATGTTGTTTCTGGTCTACAGCCCTTAAAACAGGTCACAACTGTTGCCTTCAGCATTTAGTATCATATATGGTTTTAGCATTATACCATTGTGTTAACGTATAGAAAGTCAACATAAAATGTTTAGATTTAGCCTTTTGTCAACTCCATAATGATAATAGCAGTTAGGCATAAGATGTGTTGCTGCAGTGTAATAAATGTTATTGATGTTGTAAATTCTCATGTAGATAATTGAATAACTTTGCCCATGAGCTATGACAAATAGGGCCTATTTGCTGCCAAGATATATTGGATTTTGTATGCTGCAAAATCGTATCTTGTCACTCAATTTAATAGTGTTTTATTAGAAATATGAAGGCATATTAATTCTATGCAAATTCCCTGGAGGTGTCATTCCCATGCAACAAGAAAAGTATTGAGTAAAGTCAAAACAATACAGTGGTACCTCGGGTTACATACGCTTCAGGTTATATACGCTTCAGGTTACAGACTCCGCTAACCCAGAAGTAGTACCTCAGATTAAGAACTTTACTTCAGGATGAGAACAGAAATTGTGTGGTGGCGGATGCGGGAAGCCCCATTAGCTAAAGTGGTACCTCAGGTTAAGAACAGTTTCAGCTTAAGAATGGACCTCCCGAACGAATTAAGTACGTGACCAGAGGTACCACTGTATGCAGCTAAGTCATTCCAGCACATGTTTACGGTAAAGCATTTTAACTCAGCTCCTTAGCCAAAAAGGCCCTTACAGCAGCTTAAGCTTAATATTTAAGACAATCCCTGCTTGCAGACTTATATTATAAAAGTCATGACAAACATAAGGAAAAAGGTGTGAAAAGGGAGGAGGAAAAGTGAAATGCACTTAATCAGCACTTGGTGGGTGGAAAAATTCTTCTTATCACTTGGTAGGATCAGAAGAGATAACCAAGCTATACTTGGTGGAGACTATTTATCCCAGAGCAGTATGGATGTTTGAATGGGCTTTCTGCACAATGCAAATCTACACTGCTCAAGAGCATTAAGTCCTTTACCTACCTCTGATTCTTTGTAATAGCGCTCAGGAATTTCGTCGCAGGCAATATCAATAAAGCAGACTTCTCTCTCAAGATCTTTGGCTTCATTATCAAATATCTGCAAGATGTAAAACAAACACGCTTCAGTCTTCTGATGGGCATGTAGTCTAAACTTAATCATGAATGTTATGAACCGGCAACAGCTTGTCTTAAGGAACAAAGGCGCTGGTTCCAAAAACAGCAGAGGATGTTCTTGGCAATATCTCATAGTTACAGGCTGGCACCAACTACAAGCAATATTCTCAAAATATGGAACAAAACTCTGAGACATTTCTTTTCACAACACCAGAAGGCTTTCCAGTTCTTCAGTTTTTATTGTAATAATGATAGAAATGAGCAATATGTTACCAAAAATAATAATAATTCTTCCAGTTCTTCTTGCAATTGATAGTTTGGAAACATCATACGAGCAGTGTGGCCTAACTGCTCGGAGACACAACAGCTCTTTCCCACTGGTGACAGGCCCTCTGCCCACAGTAGCTCCCTGTGTCTCCTCTGGTACCTTGCTCCTAACATCTCAGTTGTTGCAAAAAGACATAGAAATCCCGATTTTTAAAACATACTGTTCTTTGCTCAGCCCTTTATTAATAAGTTATTAAGAAGTTCTAGGGGCAGTGCTGCTGGGTTTGGCTTCCTTGGGAGGAGGGAAAACTGGAGACTTGACCTGTCGTTGTAATATGGCTCATTTGTAAATTTGTTGTATGTATAAATTTATGTGTAGAGTCTCGCTTAAAGCATTCCTACAAGGCCAGCAGACTCACTGTTTATAATAATAATAATAATAATAATAATAATAATAATAATAATAATTTATTTATTTATACATACATACATACCCCGCCCATCTAGCTGGGTTTCCCCAGCCATTCTGGGCAGCTTCCAGCAGAATATTAAAATACAATGATTCATCTAAGATTTAAAGCTTCCCTAAACAGGGCTGCCTTCAGATGTCTTAATAATAATAATAATAATAATAATAATAATAATAATATCACATCATCAGAGAGACGTCCTGTGCCACCAAGGTGTTTTTAGTCAGCTCACCTCTTGCTTTCTCCATCGCACTTGTGATGGTGCACACTGGTCAAAATTTACTCTATCTGTAATGCTGTGGATGAAGTCTGGTTGTGGTTTGTTTCCATAAATGGTAAGTCAAGAACAAACCTTCGTTACCACTTGTTGGTTGTTTGGAGGAAACAAACCATGAGCCTGCTTCTGGATGACATGCCCAGCTAGACTCTGGCTTGCATTTTCTGGGGTGCAGCAGGAGCAGGGGAGGAGCACCCCAAAAACATTTGGAGCAGCATGCACCAGCACAGTGCTCATTCACATTAAAACATAGTTGGTTTAAAAAAAAATGATTTTGTGTGATATGTGAACCAGGACACACACACACACTCCCCTTAGCAAAGGGCGGTGACACCACCTCCCTCAAACTATTTGATTCAAAAAGTCACACGGATGTTATACTACAGGGATGTTCAACTGGTCAATCACGATGTCCTGGTCGGTCATGGGGTGTCCTGGCTTCCTAAAAAAAGCTCAACAACTTTTTGTCAATCCAATGTGGGTAGATCACTGCCAGTGGGAGTAGATCGCAGTCTCCTGTAAGCTGGACATCCCTGTTATACTAGAAGAGTAACATGCACTTTGCACAGGCCTGATATCCCCGTTGCACATAACAATAGCCAGGCTGCAAAGGACTTAGATATGAACCAAGGTTTTGTTGACTTGCAGGTCAATGTTTCAGCCACTATGTTGCCCCCAGTGGCGTAGCGTGGGGGGTGCAGGGGGGGCCGGCCGCACTGGGCGCAACATCTGGGGGGGAGCGCGCTCGCACTCGCAGCTCTCTGCCCCTACCTGGCTCACTCACTCTCTCTCACTGCAGTGCTGGCTGTGCGAATCCGATCCGAGCCGCTGGGTCGCTGCCCACTGTGGAGGGGGTGGGTGCCAGGTGTGCAGTGCGGAGAGAGAGCGAGGGACTATCTGGGGGAGGGACAGTGCAGCGGCCGCCCAGCGCAGCGCTGAGCGCGGGAGAGAACCACACCAGACCAGCCCAGGCAGCAGCAAGAAGAAGCTGGCAGCGGCGGCAGGTTAGGGGTTAGGGGCGCAAATTACTTGCCTTGCCCCGGGTGCTGACAACCCATGCTACGCCGCTGGTTGCCCCTACTCTCCTATCCATCGTTAAATTAAGAGGTTATTTTCCATCCCCCCCAACCTCTTTCAACTAGAACCTAAAATCAGAATGACTCATTATTTGAGTGCCTGAACCTTAATTCATCCATACTTCTTTCTTGCACTGTATCACAGATGGAAGTTTAATCCCTCTAAATTTCTCATTAGTTCAAAAATAAGGAGCCATTAGTGTACAAGATTTATTTCTTTTTAGGGCTAATTCTCCTGGTACTTCCTCTAGCCAAATACCCTAGAATTCTCTTGAAGCCTGCAAGGGAGATAATTTGATTGGTTTTGCAATCAGGCTGTGGATATTTAAGTTGGTGTTTTTTTAAGTGATTAAAGCCGATGGAAAGAAACATAAGGCTCTCAATCTGCGTCTCTATATTGGCAAGGAGCAGGAAGCAAATGGCAAGAACATTTTGTGTTCCTAACAATGCAGGGATTGTAGAAAGGCCTAATAAATATTATGATATCAAGAAGAAATTAGGGAGGTTTCAGGTTTTGGAAGCAATATATTATGACCAAACCAAGGATTGTCATTTCAGACCAAAATTCTCATTGAAAGTTTAAACTATGGTTTAAATTAAGAGTGGGATACTCCTGCTTTCACGCTAAAGGAGTGTCTCCACCCCCATCGTTCAGCCCAGATACTGAGGTTCAGCACAGAGGGCCTTCTGGCAGTTCCCTCACTGCAAGAACTGAGGTTGCAGGGAACCAGGCAGAGGGCCTTCTTGGTAATGGCAACCACCCTGTGGAACGCCCTCCCACCAGATGTCAAAGAGAACAACAACTACCAGACTTTTAGAAGACATCTGAAGGCAGCCCTGTTTAGGGACACTTTTAATGTTTGATGTATGACAGTATTTTAATATTTTTTTGGAAGCCACCCAGAGGGCTGGGGAAGCCCAGCCAGATGGGCGGGATATAAATAAATAATAATTATTATTATAATTGTATAAACAGGGCACACCAGGCCTCTGCATCTGGCCTGAGAGACCATTTTTCCGAAACCATGCCCATTTGCCCCACCTCAATATCATGTGGTGTCAGGTGTGGTTCAGTTAGAGACACAGCTCCACAAAATCCTGTTTTGATAGGAACCTATGGGAATTTCGTTTAAAGTGGAATCTTAATTATTTTATCTGCTTAATGGCTTAATTCTACAATGAGCCCAAACTTGTCTATCATAAACACTAGTGCCTGCTTCAGACAGTGCTATTTAAGATGATAGGGTGCCTGAATTTTGCTTCCATAGGTCACAGCTGACAAGGAGAACTAGCATCAGTTCTAAACACCCAGCCAATTGCAAATACAGTGGTACCTCAGGTTGAGTACTTAATTCGTTCTGGAGGTCCGTTCTTAACCTGAAGCACTATTTTAGCTAATGGGGCCTCCTGCTGCTGCTGCGTCGCTGCTGCACGATTTCTGTTCTCATCCTGAAGCAAAGTTCTTAACCTAAGGTATTATTTCTGGGTTAGCGGAGTCTGTAACCTGAAGCGTATGTAACCTGAAGCATATGTAACCCGAGGTACCACTGTACCTCTAGCAAAATTCAGTAAACAGGACAGCAGTGCTTCTAAAAGAAGATAATTTTTTTTGAATAGCTCTGATAACATAATGCAAGATGAGTGCTCTTTTACACTTTGTGCCATATTAGCTTGACAGATGGATTCAAAGTACTTTACTAATCGATAGGTACAGTACTAAAAGCAAGCATATTTTGAAGGCTATAATGGAAGAACTCTCCCTCAGAGGCAGAATCCTGTGAAGGCTGCTATGCTGCTGCTTCAAATGGAATACCTTAAAAGTACTCTATATTTGTCAACGGGAACTGGGAAACATCTTTTCAATGGCTACTTTCACATGTCACACCACACCAGCGATGCAAAGTCTGTGTTGAATTAAAATTTTCATCCAAACATACGGTGACCCAGTTTGCATGTAATGCTAAGCCAAACCATGGGCAGCGCAGCTCCACCAGGCACTGCAGCCATGACTTTTGTTCTAGGAACCTGCATGTTTACATGGTGTTATGTGCGAACGGGATTACACTATACAGTGGTACCCCAGGTTATAAACATTTCGAGTTACAAACACTTTGGGTTACAAACTCTGCTAACCCGGAAGTAGTACCTCGGGTTGAGAACTTTGCCCCAGGATGAGAATGGAAATTGTGCGCCGGTGGCGCAGCAGCAGCAGCAGGCCCCGTTAGCGAAAGTGTGCCTCAGGTTATATAATATAATAATAATAATTTATTTTTTATACTCCGCCCATCTGGCTGGGTTTCCCCAGCCACTCTGGGCGGCTTCCAACTGAATATTAAAAACAATACAGCATCAAACATTAAAAACTTCCCTAAACAGGGCCGCCTTCAGTTGTCTTTTAAAAGTAAAATAGTTGTTTATTGCCTTGACATCTGCTGGGAGGGCGTTCCACAAGGCAGGCGCCACTACTGAGAAGGCCCTCTGCCTGGTTCCCTGTAACCTCACTTCTCGCAGCGAGGGAACCGCCAAAAGGCCCTCGGTGCTGGACCTCAGTGTCCAGGCTGAACAATGGGGGTAGAGACGCTCCTTCAGGTATACAGGACCGAGGCCGTTTAGGGCTTTAAAGGTCAGCACCAACTTTGAATTGTGCTCGGAAACGTACTGGGAGCCAATGAAGATCTTTCAGGACTGGTGTTATATGGTCTTGGCAGCCACTCCCAGTCACCAGTCTAGTTAAGAACGGTTTCAGGTTAAGAATGGACCTCCGGAATGAATTAAGTTTGTAACACGAGGTACCACTGTATACAATTTGTCTGAACTTGGACAACATGCTAGGCTGCAGAACAGAAGCCAAAGCTTCTAAGCCCCTTCTAAGCTCATGCTACACTGGAAGAGAAAGAAGGAGGAGGGAGGATCACAGTGGCTCATTCTAGTAATGCCAAATTATAGCTTAGCATTACATCAATTACATGAATTTTAAACACTATTAGTAGATATACTATCATGCTGGATGTAAAAGGAGTGTTGGGAGGCACCAGCTGGGGAAGAAGGCTCAGAGCCAGGGGATTGGTGGTGGGATGATGATGAGTGGTCAGAGGGAGAAAGAGGTGTCAGAAGAGGAAACAGGGTTTAGTGAGCGGGAAGAAATTGCGACAGAGAGCAGTCCAGAACCAGAGGCAGCCGCAGAGGTTGGAGAGGAGGGGGGAGGAATCAAGGGACAGAGATGAGGCAGGCTGCTGAAGAAGCCATGGAGTCTCTCCTTCCTGCTGTGACCAGCTCCTCTCCCCTCTGGTCTCCCTGAACCTGCAGAGGTGGGAAGAGGGCGCAGCAAAGACAGGTGAGGTAAAGAAATCTCAGGTTGCTTGGGAAGAACCCAGGGAGGAGGAGACTTGGGGAGCTGTGGGAAGGCAGGGAACCTCAGTCCTCCTTGGGACAAGACTAGCTGGGAAGAGTTGCTGTGCTCACTAGGCCTGGGCTGTTTTGTTTCTTTGAATAAAGAGTTAACTTTGCTGATACCTTGTGTTATTCCTGTCCTCCCAAATCCCGCCTTGACGTATACTGATATTTATCCATGCTTTTTCACTTACATCTGTGGGGATCACAATCCAGGATTGTTGCACTCAAAAGTAAGCAATTGGAAACATGATAAAATAGCAAAGCTCATAACAAGGCATCTTAACCACAGACTTTGTCACAATCCTTGTTGTTCAGCACTGAATTATCACCGTAGTGCAACAACATACTAAACAGTGGGAAGAAGTGGGGGGGGGGGGGACGGACAAAAACCCAGCAATTAATAGCAATGTGAAAAACTTTTTGCCTTTGACAAAGTGGGATTTACAAGTGATTCAGGCATAAGCATGAATAATTTACATAACAAATAAATAATTTACATAACAATTTTTTTAAAAAAAGTATGTACTAAACTACAAAGTAACCTTTTCGCTAGCTAACCCAGGCATATCACTACTAATACAATGCTTAAAGATCAACACTAAAGGCAACTATAAACTGTGCATCGAACTAGAGTCTTTAGAAGTAAAAATATTGTTTAAAATTCTATATTTTCCAAAGAAATATTATTTTAGCTTCTAAGGCACACTTATTTAGGAGCTAGTCTAACTGAACCCAGCAGAACTCATTTCCAAGCAAATGTATACAGGAGAGGTTGCAAGTCTAAGCACTGGTCTCTTCGCAGTTGCTGGTTAACTGGCTGTGATCTTCTCTGAAATGCAGAATGCAGCCATGGAAATTCACAAGGGCCTTGCTACTGGGCAACCAACCATGCTTAGTAGGAGAACATCAGGAAGGCAGTAATGTTTACATAAGCTTTAAAACTAAAACCTAAGGTTCCCAGAGGTTAGTTTAGTCTTTTTTGAGGCAGGTTACTGTATCCTCTGTGCATTTGTATACTGTGTGCATTTTAATAAGAGCAATGCATGTGGTGCTAATGCTTTCCCCTTTGCTTTGCAAGAAACAAGAACTAGAGAAATATTATGGCAAGAGGCCAGGAAGCTCCAACTTGTGATTCCAATCTTTGCGAACTGGCATTAACCCTGAACTATTGTTGGCTTGCATTCAGCAATATAGAAGCAGCTGACAATCCCTTGTGTCAGCATTTCCACTGCAAAGCTTCAGCTTTCTGATGTTTCTAACTTGGCCAACTAAATGCAAATTTTGCTTTTTAAAAAACACCACCACCTAATTTCTTAAATGCCTGTTTCTAGAAAAGATTCAAGGCGTACAAAAAGTGAAAACGAAACAATATAAAACAACAACTTAATGTCAAAACTATCTCACCCTGGCAGACAAAACAACAGGGATAAATCAGCTTAAAAGCAGTTATCCCATCCCTGGGAAAATGCCTGAAAAACATGCTGATTTATGCAAATATAGCAGGTTTAGGAATTTGGGTTATTTTGTGGGAACAAGTTATTTCATATGCGAGAAAGCAATGCCTTCTGATAGGAGTCTAACCAACCATTATAATTTGTGTAATCACACTAAATTAGCCATTAATACTTTATGGATTTAGAACCCCACTGCACCTGTTTTCTGCAGCAATGAATTTACTTAGCTTGCTTATGAATACACCTCATTGCATATCATTACCCTCAAAATCACATATACATTTTGCTTCCGTCTAATTACAACATGGTCTATTCATTGAATTTTCTTATATTATAAGAAACTCCACTGGAAATTGTGTTCTGTTAGGATGCCATGGGGCTTCATTTAAAGCGGAATCTCAGTTATTCTATCTGCTTAATGGCTGTTTTTACAGTGAGCCCAAACTTGTCTATCATAAAGACTGGCACATGCTTTAGACAGTGCTGCTTAAAATGATACAATACCTGAATTTCCTAAACTGACAACAGCCTAAATTCCCTGCATGCCTTGCTGAATTTTTGGCAAAAGCAAGTAAGTGGGGAACTATCATTCTGCAATCTGTCCTGAAACAAAACAGACTCTAGTCTCTAATACTGTATGTATCAATATAAAAATACTTTCAACATGGGCAGACATAACTAGAGATGTCTTCTACATTTTTGTTCACTTACTTTTCCAATAATAAAGATGCTCAATTTAGTTTGCATAGTACAGTGGTGCCCCGCAAGACGAATGCCTCGCAAGACGGAAAACCCGCTAGACAAAAGGGTTTTCCGTTTTTGAGCTGCTTTGCAAGACAAATTTCCCTATGGGCTTGCTTCACAAGACGAAAACGACGTCTTGCGAGTGTTGTGATTTTTTTTCGCTCCCCCCCTTTTCTAAGCTGCTAATAGCCTTTTAGCCGCTAAGCCGCTAAGCCTTTAATAGCTGCTAAGCCGCTAAGCCACGATTAGCGCTAATTCGCTAAGCCGCTAATAGGGTTGCTTCGCAAGACGAAAAAACCGCTAGACGAAGAGACTCGCGGAACGGATTAATTTCGTCTTGTGAGGCACCACTGTACCATCTTATAATATTCTTCAGCAGTTCCCAAATTTCCCCCACATGAACTACATGAACATGAGGAAACCCAGCCAAATTATTATTATTATTATTATTATTGACATTGCTGAGGACTTTGGTGGATCAACCATTTTTCTGCCTGTTGTAGCAATTGTAATGTGCTGGGGCTAGACGCTGTATGACTTTTAAATGTATTTCTATTGTTTCTTTGATTTCTTATATTTTATTTTATTGTACTACAACTTGAAAGTCACTGAAGTCAGATTGTAAAGGATCTTCACAGATGTGCTGTAGACCACCTGTATGAAGTGGTCCTCAGACCACCGTTTGGAAACCCCTGATATACAGCAACTGAGCCCCATTTCATACATGCATATACATGAATGGAAACAACTCACAACATAGCACAGGGAGCTGCAGTTCAGGACAGGCAGTAAAAAAGAAAACTTTCTCTGAAACAGGGCACATGTATGCTCAGAAGGTACATTTGCAGCGAAAAAACCATTAACTAAATACCTGATAAGACAAAGAGCAAAAGCAGTATGTATTTTATTTTCACACTTCAGGTGGCTATGGAATACAGTTTTGTTTAAGAAGGCTTTCCCTGAGGTGTTAGCAAATCCACCTTTCATCACAGTACTAAATTGGAACTGGGGGAAGGGTTCCCTATGTAAGATGGCTATTAATTATGGTCAGTAATTATGAAGGGAAGCCCAGACCCCAAGTTAGCTCTGTCTGATGGGCATAAGATACTGTATCTTAGGGTACCCAACATAACAACCTTCAGATGTCAATGGACTTTTCTCATCAGCACTAACGAGCATGGACAGTGGTCAGAGGCAATGTGAGTTGTTGCCCATGATGCCTCACTGGAAAACAGCTTTAAAATGTACTGTAAATGACTAGTATGATAGTGTTCCAAACAGTGCTGGCTGAGTTCATGCAGCAAAGCTGGCTAAAAGACTCGTAAAAGAGGTTTTAAAAGGAAAATTAGTTACAGTGTATTTCCTTTGTTAATAAGCACAAGAATTTTATCTTATTAGCAATAATCAGTTCTTGGAAAGAAACTGTGGGGTGACTCTGGTATGTTTTCCTTGGAACTGTACCTAAACCCTTTCTCCTCATTGCAAAGGATTATACATTTCTCTGCTGTTATGCTTGACAAATGCTTCCCTAATTTGGCTGCATTTATACTCAGAAACTGTGCGTATAATCTGAAATTAGAAGGATTTTTCCATTTCTGTTTGCTATGGTATCAATAAAAGTTTTGAAGTTTTGAACAACGGCCAGGATGGGTAGCCTTTGGCCCTTCAGATGTTGGACCAAAGTTCCCATAAATTATGCTGCCTAGGGCTGATGGGAGCTGGAGTCTGGCAACATCTGGAGTCACCACAGCTAACCCATTCCTGACAAAGGGTATGCTTATACAGTAATATCATATTTAGACAATACAAGTTCATAAGTGAAAAAGGATTTCTTTATTTTAGGTGAATTCCCCAATTTAGTGCAGCTTAATATGCAAAGACAAAATCCATCTGCTATAATACAGCTGGCTTTAGTATGCTCCGGCTGTTAATTTGTCAAATGCCATTGTCGTTATTCATCTGTACCAAGAATATGTACACTAGAAAATTGCCTCTCGGTTTCCATTTGATTAATGGTCAGTTCTGAAACACTCATTTTAAAAATCTCTCCTATGACGAGGCCAAAGAGTACATTAACATATATTATTTTCATTATCCGTAGAGGTTTTATATGTAGCTCCTAATGGATCAGCATTCTGAGTTATGTATCTAAATTCTGTGTGTAGAAGAAAATAATCTGCCATTTTAAAGATGGAAACGGCTTTCACTAATTGCTTCTAAAAAGAATGGCTTTTAAGAATATTGTTTAGCTTTACTGATGACGAAGCTAAATCTCTCTTAACAAGATGGCTTTCATGGCAGCACCTACTCATGTAGTAAACTAGTTCACCAATTATCTGATATTCATAGAAGCAGCAAAGAGTATTGCCGTAATTTATTGGCTATTGTGGTGTGGACTCTGCTGCAAGGATGCTCCTTTCCCAAAGATTGATAGACAACAAGACACCGTATTTTTCCGTCTATAAGACGCCCCCGTGTATAAGATGTCTCCTATTTTTGGGGATTCATATTTAAGAAAATGGGGGGGAGATGTATCCGTGTATAAGACGCCCCCTGATTTTTGACATTATTTTTTAGGGGGAAAACCCTAGTTTTATACACGGAAAAATATGGTACCTACTAGGTTGGACTGGCAGATGAAATTATTGGACTATGCAGAGATGGCAAGATTAACCGGGGAAATCGGAAGTCAGGAGGATCAAAACTTCAACAAGGAATGGGATAAATAAATAACACACTTGAAAGACCACTGTAAACACTTGAACTCTTTGGCAGGCTTTAAATAACTCTTGCAATGACACATAGACTTTGGATACTTTGGATGATAAACTAGACAGATTTATAATACGCAGTTAAAAAAATTAGTTGAAGAATCCACGGAGGGGAGGAGGGAAGTCTCGAGATTTGGAAGAATCTTGGGTAAAGTTTAATATTTGTGAAAATACTATTTGTGTGAATGGATCTGTAAAAATCAATAAAAAATATTTCAGAGAGAGAGAGAGAGAGAGAGAGAGAGAGAGAGAGAGAGAGAGCGCGCGCACTTCATCGGATGTCCACATAAGCCAATGCCACAATAAACATGTTAGTCTTCAAGATGCCATTAGACTCGTTTTTGTCACAATACACCAACAAAAGCAATACAACCCCCCAAGCTGCTTTGTACTGGTCCATTTAGCTCAGTTGATGCATTTGGAGCTACATATAAAACCTTCGGCTTCACAGCCCTCAAACCCACCAGACTTAAGAGTCTGAAGTAGAATTTGACAAATAACTTGTCTGAAGAGCACAAATAACCACCAGACTCTGAAGGTCATGCCTCTGAGAGTTTGAGAGGGGACCCACATCATCTATAGCTAGTCCTCTGCAGGGTACTCAGCAAAAAGGCACACTTTGAGACTATTCAGCAGTGCCAAACCCAGAAGATTCAAGGCAGAGCAGTGTTCCTTTATGTTGGATTCTTTATATTGAATATAAAGTTCAATACAATCCATTTATCTACACGATATTTCAGTTGAGTGCCGTAGAAAAGCATTTATCATCTTGTTTAACTACGATAGGTCAATTCATCAACAGTGGCTGCTGGTTGCATTCTATTTGATTAACTCTCCTTGCTGTTTTTCCTTAAGAGGATCCCTTCCCTTTTAAGATCCCGTCACTTCCCTGGACACTCAAGGTTTCCACAAGTCCGAAGGCTAGCAGTCAAATTACGGTACATGTCAGTAACAGTTACGAGTTTCCTTAGAAAATGCACATCAATAGCCCAACAATGGCACTGTGCGCCGTGAACAATGAATGCTCTCTGTTCACATTACCTTCCACCAAACTAAAAATAAGTAGGGGGTGGAAGGAAAGGAGTTGAGAATTTCTACATACAAAACAGAAAGTCTGCTTTTTTGGAGTCAAGTTAGATACAGAAAAGCTCTGAAGATCCTAAGGGAGAACCTTGCTGAGCGTGCTAATGAAAGCCTTGACAGATAGCACACGCTGGATCTTTAAGAAGAGGTATCACTTACGTTATCATTGCTTCCT
The DNA here is from genome assembly GCF_965112155.1 of Podarcis liolepis. NCBI lineage: Eukaryota > Metazoa > Chordata > Lepidosauria > Squamata > Lacertidae > Podarcis > Podarcis liolepis. The sequence goes on from NC_139555.1 coordinate 23,105,791, forward strand.
TTGTTGTCCTCATATTTTGTCTCTATGTGAATGGAGAATTTAGGTAAAAATGAACACTGCAGAGAAAAGAAAATCAGAATCAGAACTGCAGCCATTTATAACTCACCAGTTCATATGTACATTACAACCTAGCAGTTTTATTTTGCGAATGCCAGAAATGAATTCACTAGTTTCCATCTTGTGCATCAAGAGCTTTTGGACCAACCTGTTCAGAATCCTTTGAAAAAGATGCTTTAAAAAAAAAAAAGGCAGGAAGAAAGAGAAAATTTGAAACAGTCCATTTTGAAAAATAAAGCTAGCAATTCTTGCTAAAAACAATAACTAGCAATGGAAAAAATTGGAACTCTTGTCAGAGTAAGCCACATTTTAGGATCATGAATCAGTCTGAAAATTTCTGATCTCAACTTATTTAAGATCAGAAGGTCTCAGGGAACATCTATTCAGAATGTCACACCCTGAAAAGCCTTTCTAACACCTCACATTCTCCCTTTTTAATCACCAATGGTCACCCTCCTTTCTCCACAATCTTTACTGACTGAGCCTCATCAGCTTTCAACAGCACTGGTCTGAATCTAGATTGCACTACAAGTCACAGAATATGTTTTGAGATTCATCGCATGCCCTCAATAATTGACATTGTGCTTCAGGGAACTGTTTATGCAACATGCAGAGAGGTCCATTCATTACAGACAAAGTACATTTTTTTCCTTTTAAGTGAAAGCATATTCACTTATGAGAGAATTAAAATCAGATGAAAGATAATAATAATAATAAATTTTATTTATACCCCGCCCTCCCCGGCCAGAGCTGGGCTCAGGGCAGCTAACACTAGTAAAATTACAATAAAAACAAAATAGGGGGGGCAATTTAAAATACAGGTTAAAAATACAATTTAAAATGCAGCCTCATTTTAAAAGTAGCCCATAAGGGGAGGGAAATATAAGGGTCAGACTGAGTCCAAACCAAAGGCCAGGAGGAACAGCTCTGTCTTGGAGGGCCTGCGGAAAGATGTCAAGTCCCACAGGGCCCTAGTCTCTTGTGGCAGAGCATTCCACCAAGTCGGGGCCAGTACTGAAAAGGCCCTGTCCCTAGTTGAGACCAATCTAACCACCTTGCGACTTGGGACCTCCAAAGTGTTGTCATTTGTGGACCTTAAGGTCCTCTGCAGGGCATACCAGGAGAGGCTGTCCCATAGGTGTGTAGGTCCTAGGCCTCAGGAAATTATGTTTGCAAATGTATTGCATTTTAAGATATAATTCTTTCTCTATTCCCACCCCACTCAAGCATATATTCCTTCCAGCAGAAATCTGGTAATTTATGTTTACACATGACACAAACAGGAATACACACAGTGAATTTTCTAGTTTTCCATTTCAGCATTTCTAGGGGTTGTCAGGTGTTTCTTTAAAAGGAAGAAAATAATCTGAAACCATAAAATTTTAATGGATTCTAAAGGTTTGCAATATTATGTAGGCAACAACTAGCTTTTCAGTTGGTCATAAGGCTCCAGTCTACTAAATCATTGAGAAAACTAGATGCAAAAGCAACTGAACACTCAATTCCTTTAAGGCAATTTTTGTTTTGAACTTGCTCCTGCTTCTGAGCTTACAATAATTTGAGCCTCTTGTAGCTCAGAATCAACAATCTGTTTCATATGTGGGTGTGCAGAGATTCTTGTGCACAGTTGTGCGCAGTATCTGGCTTTTGCACGTGTGGATCTGTGATTTGGAGAACGCAATATGAATAACGGAGAATTAATGGAGGTACAGGAAGCTTACAGCCCACGATAAACAACAGTATGGATGAATCCCTAGCATTCTCTGGAAATGGAAATAGCCCTTCTGTTCATGGAAGGCTAGTTAGGATTCGAGCCACTTGATTTTTGTCCTTTTTAAAATTTGCTTCGAGTTTAAAAAAATGTATGGCAGTGTATACATGTTCCCTAAAGTTACAGGTCTCATGTTAAATCTCCAAGTGCCATGAGAGCAAATATACTTCAACTCTAGTGGCACTTGAATGCAAAGGTAAACTACACATGGACAGCAAATGTCAGTGCCCTGCTTCCCTCCCTATCAGGGACTGGGCAGAGGAGGAAAGGTGGAGACCGCCTCCCCAGCCTGACCCGCCCAGGGAGCAGGAAAAGGAAGACAGTATAGATTTACAACAGGGGTTTGAGGGAGGTCGCAGCTCAGAGGCAGATGGGAAAGTTGGGAAATCATGGGAGAGCCAGAGCAACACCCAGCTGACACGTTGTCATTAGAAAGCATTCTAGACCCTCCATCTCCCAGAACCCGGCGAGTCTTGAAAGTAGGAGAGCAAAGAGCTCAAAGACAGAGGGCACATAGCAGCACCCATAGAAGTGACGAATGAGGAAGTGGGATAGAAGGGTGTGTGTGTGGAGATTCACTTGGGACAACACCATTATCCAAGAGGTTGAGTTTTATAGCATCCCTCTGTAAATACTGAATTAAAAAAAAAGGATGGTAAGAAATCTTCTCTTGTTTTTATGCTTTCCTGGGAAATAGCCAGTAGCAGCACCCTGACATTCCCACCCTGCCCATCCCATAGTTGCTTATCCACACAAAGCTAGTAGAGAAGACCTTTCAGCAATGCATAAGAGAGAACAGGCATTCAGGCAGCAATCTCTGACATGAGGACAGAGGTGTCACAAGAAGACAAGTGTCCATATTTTCATCTGTGCAACAAAAGAGGGTATTACTGCAGAAGAGAACTGGTTTAATTGCCAAAACATAGCAGTATTCCCTGAGTGGAAGGAGAGGAGAAAACAGAATATTGAAAAGGCAGAGCCACAGTTGTATTTTTCAATTCACCACAGGCACCTTCTTTAAAAAATAAAATAAAGAATAGAGTCTATTTTTAGTGTGATGATTGATTAGTGTTGTCATAGCAATGAGAAGCAACTGCAAGAACACAGTATAACATAAGTAAGCCAAGACAAGTGCCAAAGAATTAAGGGAACAGAATACAAAACACATGGCATTTTTCAGCCAGCCTATGGGTTGCTGCTATAATAGCAATCTTTCCACTGAAATTGCATGTGAAGTGGATGAAGGGACTACAATGTCCTGAAATAAAAATATTGGGGATTAAACAAGATAATGACGCTTCTCTCCTTTTTTCATCTAACCAGAACTTGTGGTTCACAACCAAGGAAAACAATCTTCCAATGGGAACCTTTTGCAGAAACTTCAAACAAAAAATTCTCATTGCTTTGTCATTAGAAACATTAATTCTGAATCACTGGAAACTATTTCAGGCCTGTTCAAAACTGAATCCAGCTCTTTTCCAGGGCAGGAAAGAACATTCGTATAAAAATAGAGTGGTCAAGATTGATTTTGTACTAGCTGTTTTCTCCATAATTGACATAATTAATTGACTCCTTTTTTAATGGAAAACCTAGATTGAGTTGCATTCCAGGGTTTCCTATGTAGTTGTGTGCTTTTTCTCAGCTGATTTGTGGCAGGGATTTTGGTCTTTAAAATCTGTGGCAGCAAATAACTTGTCCAGCTTGGACTGACAGAGTAGTACTGAAGTTTTTCGGGAACACTGGGTGGAATTCAACATGCCGAAAAGTCGTGTATGTGTGCATGGAAAAAGGTCTCCTCACACAACAGAATTTTCCCTCCCTCCCCTCCCCATGTTTACTCTAAACGTTTTCTGGATTTTCCTCCAACCCTCCAGAGTTAGGGCCACAAAGGGGGAAGAGACCAGAGGAAAGTCACATTTGGCGAGCAAATCTCTCACACACAATTTATGTGAAAACACACTATGTCCCTTTAATTAGTAGCTTTCTGGGGGTTTTTTAAAGGGGCTTCTGGCCCTGCAATTAGTCGCTTCTTGTTCACTTGTGTGGCACCAATCCTTTATTCCATGAACTACCATGTCTATGTCTATTAGGAGGAGGAGGAGGCATGGAAGGAAATTCAAGCTAGGTTACAAGCACCACATGGCAAACTATGATGATGGTGATGATGATGTGATCTAGATGAGCCATTCCTGGTCACTGGTAAACTCTCTCAGTCTGGTGACTCTTTAGAGAAGGAAATCATTAGGCTGCCTGTGTCTGTTCCAGGTTGTTCCTCCCCCCAACCTCCCCGATTGCTTCCCTGCTGTCTTGTGCTTCTCATATCTGTCCTCTTGTTGGCTCCCTGGGCTATTGTGCTCTTCAGCTATAGGATTTGGTGGTGTCGGCTTTGGTGAGCTGCCTGAGCTACCCAAATTTCATCCTGGCTCAAGTATTTTGCTCATATCAGTTTGTAGTCCCTATATCCCTCAAGGGACTGCCTCTCCCCACATGAACTGACCCAGACCCTGCAATCATAATCTGAGGCCCTTCATTGTGCTGAGCCTTTTGTGCGCTGACTCCCCACTTGTGGAATGCTCTCCCTCGGAAGGCTCGCCTGGCGCCTTCGTTACTTATCTTTAGGCGCCAGGCAAAAACATTCCTCTTCTCCCGGGCCTATGGTTAATTTTAAAATCTATATGGCATTTTGTTTTTGTTTGTTACTATACTATTTTTGTGCTTTTCTATTGTAGACCGCCCTGTGATCCTCGAATGAAGGGCTGTTTGGAATACATAATAATAATAGCCGTTAGAACCTAATCTTGCCAGCAGTGATGGATAATTTGATCTCAACTATGGTAAAATATTCAAGGCTTTATGGCTGACCTTAAGAGTTGTGTCATCCAAAGTAACTGTTCAACACGATATGCATTTTAATTAAGTTAAATAAAAATCTGCCTAGCGTTCTGCCAACTCACACACTTCTGGAATTCACTTCAAGTGCTTTCGTTGACAATGGCACCAAAACACCTTTAGCTCAATGTAAGACAGAGCTGAGTCCTTGAAACCACTGACAGGAAAAGGAGGCTGCAGCTGGTGCCGGTTGCTGCTGCTGCCATTCCTGCATCGTTTGCCGCGACTGCCTGCAAGCATGCTGTCAGGGCCTCATATTTATGGATTCAGAAAATTTCTACCCACATATTTCGGCCTCCAAAATGGCACCCAAAGCGGCCTCCGGACTAAACACAGCAATAATGAAATACGTCTGGGTGCGTGGGAAGCAAATGTATCCATTAAATTGCTAAAACAGCAGCACGAAAAGCACATAAAGCAAGTGGGTCAGTTTAAAAATACATCACCATTGAAGGAGGCTAAAGGCGCAGGAGAAAAGAAGAAATCTTTACTGCCTTCCTTAATGAGAAGAAGGGCTGACTAAGGTTATCTCAGGAGAGAGCTTCTCCTTGGAAGTGCAACTACTGCACACACACCTCCAAAGGTGGCAGGATGTAAAGTAGAGGCCAGGTGTTGAAAGAGGTGAACAAACAGGTTCACGAGAGGAAATGGTTCTTTGGACAACTTGGTGCCAAGCCATTTAGGGTTTTATAGGTGTCCTGAAACAAATAGGAGGCTGGTGCAAATGAAAAAGTTCTGATGTGATATGTTCTGAGAACTGAAAACGAGAAGCTAATCTGGCTGGTCTATTTTGCACCAAGTGGAGTTCCAAACCCTCTCCAAAAGCTTATTTATCACCTTTATATCCCAACTTTTTTCTCTTAGGGGTACATGATCATGGATGCTTTAGTTGAGATTCCTGCTTTGCAGGGGGGTGGATTAGATAAACCTTGGGTTCCTTCCAACTCTTCAGATTCTATGGTTCACCCTACAATGACTCTGTGGGGTAGGTTAAGAGGCTGTGACTGGCCTAAGGTCACCCAGTGAGCTTCGTGACTGAGTGGGGGATTTGAACCCTGATCTCCCGGGTCCTAGTCGGACACTCTAAACACTATACCACCTGGAGTACTGCTGTGGGGCAGCTATTTAAATTAAGTAGGTAAATGAATAGGGAGAAAGCAAGTTGTCACTTAGAGAAGGATCTGAAATATTTTCCTTGAACCTTGAATTTGTTTTGTTCTCGGTTGTTTTATCTGATGGTTTAATGTGCTGTAAACAGCTGTGAGATTTTTTTCCTTTAAAATAAAAAGTGGTATAGAATTAAAACTAACAACAACAACAACCCTATTTGGAGTGTACAGCAGTAGTCCAGTCTGGATGCAGTCAGGGTGCAAATGACAGTGGCCATATCTGCATGGTCTAGGAAAGGGCACACCTTCTGCACAAGCTCAAGCTGAGAAAAGGCATGCCTGGCCACAACTATCACCTTGTCCTCTAGGAGTAAAGTGGTGTGCCAGGAGTGCTTCCAAGCTGCAGACTGGATCCTTCATGGGGAAGGCCACCCCATCCAATACTGCCCTCAGCCACTCTCCTACTGATCAAAATCACTCCTGTTTTGTCTAGATGAAGCCTTGCCTCATAAGCCCACATCCATCCCATCACTGCATCCAGACAACAGTTCAGGAGCCCCCAGAGCTTCCTTGGCATTAGAAGAAAAGACTGATATCTATGTTCAGGTTGATGATGCCTAACTCCAGACCTCCCCTGACAATCTCATTAGGATGACAGACCTCCATGGTCTTTGACCATGGACCGGACTTGGACCTCGCCTCTCGGGTAATCCACGGGACCAGGACAGCAAGTGAAGAATAGTCTCCAAAGGGTCTTCCTAATTTAAAATGGCAAGTTTCTGGAAATTGAGAGCATCCCAACCCTTGTTGCTGCCATTAATGTTGGCAGAATAGTTACAACAGGTGTAAGTAAATAATTAAAATGCAACTTGGGTAATCCTGAAATGCTCAATGTGGCACAGTAACCTATTTTATCAGGAAGCGCTGTTTCTGAGGAAGGCAATGAAGTGGCTGGTTTCTTTAACAGCAAAGTAAGAAATGAGTAAGCTTTAGCCCTCAGGAAAGCAAGCTAACGTATACCATTTACTGAGAGACGGCCAGCCAAGAGATGCTGAGTTTGATATTTGTCATTGCATATATCTCAGTCTTTTCAACACTGCACTTTAAACTAAGCTTGGAAGCCTCTGGTTGGTGACTGATGGAGTGTGGAATTTATGATACAGCCACTCCAGATGTTTCACAATCAAAGGCAGATGTAATACACAGGCATTTTTCCATGACGTTCTGAGCCTCTGGATAGAATTCACCAATTAACTACCCACTCAACATTGTGTGCGCCGAATGAAAAATTTCTCACATTTCTGTGGCTCTTACGGCAAAGGATTAATGACGTCACATGGTAGGCCTCTTCCTAGCATTACTGAAGTACCCTAAATAAAAGTTTTGAAGTTACCGTCCGTTGCACAGACGACGAAGCCAAAAGAGAGGTCTTTAGCCTGCAAACTAAACAATAGCCGAAACTAGCTAACCCAATTCCTTTTAAACCTTTCTTTTTCATCCCTATCATTATTCATGCTGAGTGAAAGCAAGTCACTGTGCAGAAAATATATTCTGATTACTGCCAAAATCCAATCAATTGCAGATGGTTAATATACAAGATAACACAGTGCACTGTCCTCAATCCTGGGGTGAACCATATGGGCAGGCAGCTGTACTCACCCCCCCCCCCCCGATTTACAAGACAGTAGGAATAGGCTTACCAACCCAACAAGAATCAGAAAGCAGACTGGAGTCTTGGGGAGGGGAGAGTTATTCGGGCCAAGGGAAACTTGTTTCATGGTTTCCATTTGAATCCCTGGCATGTCCAGGAGCTGGGCATGTTTAGCCTGGAGAAGAGGAGGTTAAGGGGTGATATGATAGCCATGTTCAAATATATAAAAGGATGTCACATAGAGGAGGGAGAAAGGTTGTTTTCTGCTGCTCCAGAGAAGCGGACAGGGAGCAATGGATCCAAACTACAAGAAAGAAGATTCCACCTAAACATTAGGAAGAACTTCCTGACAGTAAGAGCTGTTCGACAGTGGAATTTGCTGCCCAGGAGTGTGGTGGAGTCTCCTTCTTTGGAGGTCTTTAAGCAGAGGCTTGACAACCATATGTCAGGAGTGCTCTGATGGTGTTTCCTGCTTGGCAGGGGGTTGGACTCGATGGCCCTTGTGGTCTCTTCCAACTCTATGATTCTATGATTTCCAATTACACCATCTCAGGTAGCAAGATTGGAGAACAATGTTAAGTGTAGCCAATGCGGAGATAGACGGACCAATAGCCTGAGTCACTATAAAGCAGTTAGGTACACTGAAAGTAGTCTAATATTCTTTTGGACATGGAACACTTTTGCTGCTCCTTCTGCCCCTGTCCCCTGAATAGTTTCTGATCAATCAGCGGTGTCCCTTGTCTCAAAGCTAACTATATTATTATTTAGAAGAAAAATCACCATAAAATACTGTATTTTTCGCTCTATAAGACACACCCGACCATAAGACGCACCTAGTTTTAGAGGAGGAAAACAAGAAAAAAAATATTCTGAATCTGCGTAGCGCCTCTCCAGCAAAGAAGGGGCTCCATTTCTCCTCCTGCTTCGCTGAAGGGGTGCTGCGCAGCTTTCCCTCTCTTCGCAGCACCTCTCCAGCAAAGCGAAGTCAGAACAGCAAGAGGGATTGCTGCGCAGCGATCCCTCTTGCTGTTCCGGCTTCTGGGATAGCTGCGTCAAGCCTCTTTAGGGCAGGGGGAGCGTTCCTCCCGTTGTCCTGAAGAGGCTTCGCGCGGCTATACCAGAAGTCAGAACAGCAAGAGGGATCCCTCTTGCTGTTCTGGTTTCAGTGATAGCTGCACAGCCTGCATTCACTCCATAAGACGCACACACATTTCCCCTTACTTTTTAGAAGGGAAAAAGTGTGTCTTATAGAGTGAAAAATACAGTACCTCTGGGGTTGAAGGCACAATTATTTCTATAGTCGCCAGCATATATATATCAAGACAGTCCAAAGGAAAATAAAAATGGGTGAAGTCCAAAGGCGACATTCATTCCTTCCACTGCACAAGTGGGCAATGTTTGGGGGCTGTGCCAAAATGGCATACTTCTCAGGTGGGGTGTAGATTACTACTGTAACAAGGTGGTAGAAGGCCTGCTCTCCCTTCTGTCCCGAGCAAAGTTTGGAAACTTTCATAATGACACAACTATGCAGCTCTCAAGGTGCACGGTCAAAGGACTGTGGTTGCTGTCTTTCCACTTGTTCCCAGAAGGTCTGCCACAGCAGATAAATAAGAAAAAAAATAAGAGTGAGGACACCTGCAGCTTGTAAGGACACCATGGAGTCAGCTATACAGCTGCAAATAAAACGTTTCAAGTGTGTTATATACAAATGTGAAACTAGATGGTGATGGTGAGTTATGGCAAATTCAATATATTTTTCAAAACTTTTTTTTAAAGCATTTTCACAGCATTTTAAAATATGTGTCTAGATTCCATCCAGCAGTGGAGAAGGAGGGTGGCTTGAGTCACTGATTTATTTCTACGATTTAGATCCCACCCTTTCGTTTGAAGGAACCCAGGCCAGCTAATACATCAATAATGTATATATTTAAAACATTTTAAAACAGTTTAAAACATTATTTCAGTCAGAAACAGCATCTTTCAGCATCAAATGCCTGAGTAAACAGGAATGTTTTCAACTTCCTCTGGAAAAGTCAGTAACGGGAGACTGGTGCATCTCATCAGGGAGGACATTCCACAAATGGGGAACCACCACCAAAAAAGACCCCCTCATGAACCAGTGCCGACCAGGAAGTCCCCAGTTGCGGCACCACCACCAAGGCCTCACCTTCAATTGACCCCTCACAGAGTCATAGTTACAGGTAAGTAACCTGTTTTTCCTCTTTGTCCCCCGTCCCCTCCGTAGTTCCACATACGGGAGCATTGTGAGCTAACTTGAAACAAGAGTGGGAAAGAGAGCAATGCCGCCTGCAGAACAGAAAATTGTATCCTCCTTTTAGCAGGTGAACAAATTTGTCACATCCCAATTCCACAACAAAATCGTAAATAAAAGGCTAGAATAGGAATGGCACAAATATGTCCCACTGTTCAGCATCTCAAGTTGAGGGAATTTGGTGGGAAGGCACCATCCATCGGAATAATCCCATTCTTATTAATGCAGCCTCAGTATGAGACACTCAGTCCTGAGACGCTAAGGTTTTCCTTATCATTTTTACCTTCTAATTGACAGGCAAAACACAATCGTGATTTCAACTGGTACACGTTTTTCCAAGCCTTTTGCCCACTGATGCATTTTATGAACACTGCCTACAGAGTCAAGTTACTCAGCTACCTGTTATGAGCTGCGGAGTCAAACTCTGTAATAATTCAGAGATGTAGTTTCGAAGCGTAGACAAGCGGGTTCAACACTATCTCCTTTCAACACCTTAGATTTGCTATCAGTTTCTCTCGAAATGAGGCAAGTTGTTAAGATATTTCACGGCTCCATTGTAACACGTTTTCCCTTCTCCAGAAAGGCAATTGGATTTCAGGATATATGGCATTATCTATGGCACCATCTCTCTCTCTGCCCTGCTATCTTCCATCCCAAGAAGCTTCCACTGAATATCATATTTCCGAGAATCGGACTCATTCCCCGTTATAATATATTACATAGCATTAGGTTAAGAGTCAATCTAAAATAACGATTAAGATCTCAAAGCCCTTTATGTACAAAATAAAAACAGCAATGTATAGTCAGCTAAGAGAGTCCACAAGCGAGTAGGCTGGGGAGTTATACAACTACTAGGACATTTCCAGGACGTGGGTGGCGCTGTGGGTTAAACCACGGAGCCTAGGACTTGCCAATCAGAAGGTCGGCGGTTCGAATCCCCACGACGGGGTGAGCTTCCATTGCTTGGTCCCAGCTCCTGCCAACCTAGCAGTTCGAAAGCATGTCAAAGTGCAAGTAGATAAATAGGTACCGCTCCGGCGGGAAGGTAAACGGCGTTTCCATGCACTGCTCTGGTTTGTCAGAAGCGGCTTAGTCATGCTGGCCACATGACCTGGAAGCTGTACGCTGGCTCCCTTGGCCAAGAAAGCGAGATGAGCGCCACAACCCCAGAGTCGGTCACGACTGGACCTAATTGTCAGGGGTCCCTTTACCTTTAGGACATTTCCAGGCCTGCTTTTTTTTGTGAGAAAGGAAGCTGGATAACTGTAGAATAAGCACCAACACAGCCTCTTTATTCACCCTTGGAATTTGAACCCAGTAGTGCCTGCATGTTATACAGTTGGTACTAATTTTAAAAAGTCTCTCTTTGATCCTAGTACAGTGGTGCCTCGCAAGATGAAATTAATTCATTCCGCGAGTTTTTTCGTCTAGCAAATTTTTTGTCTTGCGAAGCACGGTGTCGGGAAAGTTTTGGAAAAGCTTCAAAAATCACCAAAGTCTTCAAAAACCTCAAAAAAGGCTACCACACCGCGTTCTATGAGTTGCTCCTCAAAGTCAAGTCGCAACTGTATTAACGGTGTTAAGAAAAAGGAAACAAACTTGCAAGACGTTTTCGTCTTGCAAAGCAAGACCATAGGGAAATTCGTCTTGCGAAGCAGCTCAAAAAACGCAAAACCCTTTCGTCTAGCGAGTTTTTCGTCTTGCGAGGCATTCGTCTTGCGGGGCACCACTGTAGTTGCTCAGAGGCACATTTTCTAAGGTAAATGGAATCATCTGAAGGCTGCTGGGCAAGACTTCGGTGTGTAATCTGAAGGTACAGATCCGTGGAGTTGGCTGGACAATGTGCTCCTCACGCCTTATGACATGAGCTCCAGTGTTCTGCAACAGCCTTCAAACAGTTGCCAAGGTTACCGAGAGTGAGGGTTTATGGAGCTCTCCCTGGCAATAAATACTACAAATAAAGAGGCTGAGACTACCCAGTGAGGCTGAGACTTCTTCTGGTGTCCTCTGTGCCTGCCAACTTATCATGGAAGGCTTAGACGATGCAGTAGACAGCAAGCTAGACAAGAATTTATTGTCTCTCTTAAACACGGACAGAAACAGTAACAGAAAGCTCCTGACTCTACCAGAAATAACTAAACACAGTCTGCCTAGTGACTGACTCCACCAAGATGCAACTATATATTATGCCACGTGGTAACTAAACTATGTAAAGCTACCTCTCCATCCACCAAATATTCTCAAGGAGTGGGCAGGTTCACAGTGAGGCATAGCCTATGTAGTCCAGAAACAGTTGTGTTCTGCTTCCGTTTCATCACTTGATTAATTTAGCAAAGGCCCATCCCAGCCCTTTCTCATTTCATCAAACTATTGCTTGTTCTTATCCTTTGCTTTGCTTATTCTTCAAACAGCTATAGGGTAAGGAACTGGATTGCAGAATAACACCTCTACAATTTTTGCATTGCGGTCGAAAGAGGAAAGATTAGAAGGTTCTTCTGTTCCAAATTGAATCATAGAATCAGTGCACCTGTAGGTGTATTGGTGCCTTTTGTCTCTCTCATTCTTTTATTCAGTTCCTTCTCTCCTTTCTGGGCACTGAGCCCAGATTTGTTTAATTTTGCTTGCAGAATGAAGAGTTTTCCCAGACACTGTATCCAGATAGATGACCATTTTATGAGTTAATAAAAGATAAAATAAAATCTGTCTCTCGACTACCAGCAATAACCGGCACTTTAAAGGCCTTGTCCTTTTCTTATTTTTATAGAGGTTTCATTTCAATTAGAACTACTGGGTAGCAAAATATATCAAGCTTCTGAAATTAACATAATATTAAGTTAAATAATTGATGAGGCCCTCCTAATATTAGCTGCAATATCCTTCCCTAGTTATATAAAAGAGGATCCATCTTCTACTGAGCAATATTACCACTATGAAAAACCCCATTACTATGCTTTACTAAAACCTTTCCGAGACTTAATTAACATGACAAAAAGTAAGCAAAACTTACCGTGTATTCTGATCCAAATTTGCCCAACAGGAAGAGGAGAAAGGGAGGGGGGAAGAATAATGCCATAATTATTTTATTGTTCATGTTGCTTTATTAAAATGTAAAAATACATTAATCATTGTGCTGACATGCATATTGCATTTCCTGTGGATTATATGGGAAGGAACAGTGCAGAAAGACTGTATTTCTAATTGTTTCATCGCTGGTGAACGTGGAAGTTTGATTCCTGGAGCACCAGAGCAGCAGATATTTTTGCATAATTTTGCTCTCCCTATCATCCCATCCAAGAGCTGTTAAGGCACCCCAAGGAGACAGGTGGTAAACTCATCACCTGCATACATGAATAGAAAACGGAAAAGCATTCTACAGCCTGTTTGTAGCGGAAGTCAGGGGAATGCCTTGCTTTTATTTTGTCTTAGATATCCTAGCTCTTTCTCAATACTACCGGGATATTCCAGTTTCTGATTCAGTTTATAAATAGGACTCCAGTGAGGTCAATTTCAGGAAAAAAACCACAAAACAGATTGAAGCTGCCCTGACAGATTAGATGCTGATTTCATAACATATTCCTATAAGGTCAAATACTGTCCTTACAGAGGAATACAATTTAGGTTAGGCACACTCCTCAGAGGACTGAAGTCACCATTCCGTACCCGCATTTAATTACCGGAATTACATTTGTATCTGGCAAATGATTTGGTTTTGTGCAGATAAACCTTTTGAAAATAAATGCATTTCCTGCAAGTCAGCACGTTGAGCTCTCACCCTCAATTCACGCCCCCACCTCCTACTCTCAGCAGATACTGCGGAGGTGAAGGAAAGTTTGTCCCCCAAGCAATAACTGTGGGAGGAGAAATTGGCTCGCTTCAGCAAAAATATGCCAAAGCAATTGTGGGGGGAAGGGTGCACTGTCTCTGAATCCTATTTCCCCCTCACACTTGGCACTTCCTTTGGCAGCAATAGCAGGGGTCAGACTTTGTATGGGCAGGAAGACTCAACAGCTCTTGGGACACAACAGAAACCTCCCGAGAACTATCCTCCCTGACGGCTCCAAGGAACCAACAGAGATAGAGAGAAACATAAGGAAGCTGCCTTATACCAGGGTTTGCCTATTTGCTTATCTTGTCAATAATGATGATGATGATGATGAATACACCGTGCATCTGGCTGGGTTTCCCCAGCCACTCTGGGAGGCTCCTAACAGAATATTAATAATAAAAAGGGACAACATCAAACATTAAAAACCTTCCTAAACAGGGCTGCCTTCAGATGCCTTCTAAAAGTCAGATAGTTGTTTATTTCGTTGACATTTGATGGGAGGGCGTTCCGTAGGGCGGGCGCCACTACCGAGAAGGCCCTCTGTCTGGTTCCCTGTAACCTCACTTGTCACAGTGAGAGAACCACCAGAAGGCCCTCAGAGCTGGACCTCAGTGTCTGAGCTGAACGATGCAGGTGGAGGTGCTCCTTCAGGTATATTGGGCTGAGGCCGTTTAGGGCTTTAAAGCACCAACACTTCGAATTGTGCTCAGAAGCATACCTGGAGCCAATGTAGGTCTATCCCATGGAAAGGCAAACTAAGGCCCGGATCTGGCCCAATCGCCTTCTAAATCCGGCCCACGGATGGTCCAGGAATCAGTGTGTTTGTCCTTTTATTTAATCAGTAGAATGTGTCCTTTTATTTAAAATGCATCTCTGGGTTATTTGTAGGGCATAGGAATTTGTTCATCCCCCCCCCCCCAAATATAGTCTGGCCCCTCCACAAGGTCTGAGGGACAGTGGACCCCCCCCCGGCTGAAAAAGTTTGCTGACCTCTGCAAATGCACCAAAGGGCAAGCATGACCTTCACCTTAAAACAACACTTCCCCTCTGTTCTTTAAAACGTACCTGTAATTGTGTATGGGTAGTAATTCCATGCCTTCTCTGTAACATAAAATATTTTGGGGACAACAGCTCTTGCCCAACTTGGGAGTTTGCTGCAAAGAGAAACAAAAATTTAGATCACAATTATAAAGAACCTTAATACTGACTTAGCATGAGGATATGTTCAGGGAAGAAAACATATCACAGTGGTGCTTTGGGTTACATACGCTTCAGGTTACATATGCTTCAGGTTACAGACTCCGCTAACCCAGAAATAGTGCTTCAGGTTAAGAACTTTGCTTCAGGATGAGAACAGAAATCATGCTCTGGCGGCACGGCAGCAGCAGGAGGCCCCATTAGCTAAAGTGGTGCTTCAGGTTAAGAACAGTTTCAGGTTAAGAACAGACCTCCGGAATGAATTAAGTACTTAACCCGAGGTACCACTGTACCAAAGTGCCAAAACATGGACCTGGGAATTCACATATTGGTCATATAACAGAATGAGCAATAACACACACTGAATATTTTATATGACTCTAAGCCACGAAGTGGCATTAGTCTGAGTAATACTATTCTCCTTTTTTCCTTCTCTCTTCAGTTGCACAGTCTAATGCAATAGTCTTCATACTTTTTCAGACTCAGGACTCATCTTTAACCAAAACATGAATTTAGGAGCCCCTCCATCCTCCTTCTCATATATCTATCTGCATGGTGGCAGTGGGCAGTGCTTCTGTTTGCAACCCACCATGGATCATGCTGCAACCCAGTTGTGGGTCCCAGCCCACCAGCTGAAGTCCTATTCACTAGTGCAGGCTTTGTCAACCTGGTGCTGAGACAGATGGGAATTGTAGCCCAAAACATCTGGAGGGTACTACGTTGGTGAAGGCTCCTCTTGTGCAAGAGAATGACCTCCCAAACTGAATGCAGTACAGTGGTACCTCAGTTTACATACGCTTCAGGTTACAGACTCCGCTAACCCAGAAATATTACCTCGGGTTAAGAACTTTGCTTCAGGATGAGAACAGAAATCGTGCAGCAGCGGCACGGCAGCAGCAGGAGGCCCCATTAGCTAAAGTGGTGCTTCAGGTTAAGAACAGTTTCAGGTTAAGAATAGACCTCCAGAACAAATTAAGTTCTTAACCTGAGGTACCACTGTATCTTGATTTTTGTCAAAAGATACCCATTTCTGATATAAGAATACTAAGCCAGTTAATATTTGACTAGCTGTTCCTTCTGCACCTCCCCAATTCTATTTTTATTGACTTTTGTTGGCTTAAAAAGAAAAATATTCAACATAAGGAGTTGCCGGGGGTGGGGAGGTGGGGGTGCCTGCTTTTTAGCCTGTGTTTTATTTGTCTGGAGTGTTTACACAGGGGCCAAGCAGGTTCTCAGGGGTGTGGCCCACCCCAGTGACATCAGATGCCCTGACTGTTATAGCGGAGCCACCTGACTTGACCCCAGCACGGCCTCCTGTCATTGAACTGTTCCCAGCTTCCAGGGAAGCAAATGAGGCTAGACTGGAGTGAGCTGGTTGTGTTGACTCCACTTCTAAGCATGCTGTGATGGTATAAGCAACAGACCCAGGAGACTCAACCTACTTTTAGGAGTGCTCACTTGCATGCTCAGTCCTGTGGCTTGGGAAAACAGTGGAAATGACTGTTCCAAAGGGGAGCTCAGGGGTCATGTCAGGTGTTGGGACTTCTTAGCTTATGCCTAGCCGTCTATCCTAGAGCTTTGCTGTGACATCTGAACCTGTAATCTGATTTATGCTGGGGTACTGCAGTGAATTCTGGAATAATCATAATCAAGCCAAGAGTCTGGAGTCTGCAAGTGGCAGCCGGGGCTGGTTCAAGAGCTCACACATCACCAGCAGTTTTTGTTCCATCTGAAACTTTCTACCTTCAGGGAATACTTTCCACATCAGCGTATGGGAAACATACTGGTAGTTTTCAAAGACTGAAAATGAGGTGTTATTTGCTCACTGAGATTAGAAAAAGGGATGCTTTTGAATGGTAGGAAGGTAAATTTAGGTGAAACCAGAGGTAGAAGAAACTAGTAGAGCTGTTCCTGGTAGTTCTGCAACACACCATGCAACACACGAAGGAATCTCCTTAGGGTTTTAATATAGTTATTTCTTCTTCTAGCAGCTGGAAAAAACAGAAAATCTAAAACCTAATTCCAGGTGTTTGAGTAATCCTCCTGAGGAAATACAGATTCAAATGTTTTCTCCAAGGCTTCAAGCTCACAGGCAAGCTTCTCTCAGTTGGCTTCATATTTTATTCCTGTGCATGTCACTGGAGCGCTAAGTGTTAGCTCCACCTCCCAGCTCACCTCCTTATTCTCCCATATCCTGGCCCATCTGGCTCTTATGTATACACCAGGGATAGACCTATGACAAGTGCAAAGCATGTCCTCGTCCACAGGTGATTTCGGGGTAGGGAGAGAGAAGTAAACAGTGTCTTTTCTTGGAACTGGAGACTTGTACATGCTGAACTGCTTTGCGGCAGTTTGCACACAATGGCCTGGGGTGCAACTATGCTTAACTATGGGTTTAATGGAAACAAACAGCATGCTGGTGCACGCTGCTCAAAAGTCCCCACTTGACTTGAGAGCAGTACATGTGAAAAGGATCTAGGAGTCTTGGTTGACCACAAACTTGACATGAGCCAACAGTGTGACGCGGCAGCTAAAAAAGCCAATGCAATTCTGGGCTGCATCAATAGGAGTATAGCATCTAGATCAAGGGAAGTAATAGTGCCACTGTATTCTGCTCTGGTCAGACCTCACCTGGAGTACTGTGTCCAGTTCTGGGCACCACAGTTCAAGAAGGACACTGACAAACTGGAACGTGTCCAGAGGAGGGCAACCAAAATGGTCAAAGGCCTGGAAACGATGCCTTATGAGGAACGGCTAAGGGAGCTGGGCATGTTTAGCCTGGAGAAGAGGAGGTTAAGGGGTGATATGATAGCCATGTTCAAATATATAAAAGGATGTCACATAGAGGAGGGAGAAAGGTTGTTTTCTGCTGCTCCAGAGAAGCGGACACGGAGCAATGGATCCAAAGTACAAGAAAGAAGATTCCACCTAAACATTAGGAAGAACTTCCTGACAGTAAGAGCTGTTCAACAGTGGAATTTGCTGCCAAGGAGTATGGTGGAGTCTCCTTCTTTGGAGGTCTTTAAGCAGAGGCTTGACAACCATATGTCAGGAGTGCTCTGATGGTGTTTCCTGCTTGGCAGGGGGTTGGACTCGATGGCCCTTGTGGTCTCTTCCAACTCTATGATTCTATGATTCTATGACTTTTTGCTAACCATATTGCAAGAAACCACAAGCATTGGGCTTATGGTGCTGTCTCAACTCAGGTTCATGACTTGTTTCCTTTCAAAGAAGCCATAAGTAGTAGCTCAGGCCTGGCTTTCTGCTCATGGGGTGTTTGGGAAAAACAAACCACTAGCCTGTGTTCAGGTGATAAGACAAGCCAAGGCTTGCTCCCAGGGTGGCATGACCCTGGGAGCAAAGTGAGAACTTTGATTTGACTATGGTTTACAACCTAGGGAAAATTAGCTACTACTTTTAAAGCTTTGTGTGCTATGAATGTAAGTGCATCTGCTGAACAACTGTTTGACAGAGCCTGTCCTCAAGTACTCTGCTTAAATAAATATGAATTATTTTAGCTAATAAAATTGAAAGACATATGTTTTGTGCAATGCTTTCCTTTCGCTCTTCAGTTTTATTTCACAAACAGTATTATTTTGACCTTTTGTTATTTTGCTCTCATCAAAGGCTGACATCTTATAATTACCTAATAATAATTCCCTTTAAAATACTGCTGTGGTGGTTGACTGAAAGCACAGACATTAAGAGTACATTATCTACTTACATTATCTACAGTATATTGATTTAATACAGTAATATTAATGGAAATCTCCCTGGTAGAGAGTTATGATCTTCTGCTTCTTCAAGAAATTGTTGCATCTAAGACAGTACTTTAAAAACTTTTCCTGTTCCAGGGAATGTAGCCATTCAGGGATCACACTGCAAATGTGATGTTGTCACAATGACGTATAACCAGTCAGATTTGGACTCATCTGTGGCAGTAGTGATGGACGACTATCTTTCAGGAAACTTGGCCCACCATTAGTGATCTTCCTATTGAGGAAAACCTTATCTTGCAAGAGTTCCCTAGAACTTAGTTTGAAAATTGCCGATCGAAAACTTTTGGCTAGACCTAAGAACAAACTGAACTTCAATAAACCTGTTGGAACTAGATTGGCTTGTAGCTTACAAACAATATAGCTTAATAAAGGCCTTGTATCAAGTTTCTCAGAAAGTGGTACAAACTCAAATTCAATTTGGGTTGAAGCGATACAAAAATAATGAAATGTGTGAGGTTTTGGAGTTCACTACAAGGTAGAATGAAACCTTAGGGAAAGATTCCCTATTTCTTGATACAGTGAACAGACCTGCAAGTTTTTAGATGTAAAATTAATAGGTAGGTTCCATCTGCAGAGCACAATGGGATGCATTTAGTGATAACTCACACCCTAAGCAATTTCATTGATTTGAAGGGAACAATGCATTTAACACAAAGCTTTCCAATACCAGCCTGCAACTGAAACTGTGCTGAGCAGTGAAATATAATTAGCACTCCTAAGGCATTTGAAAGGATGGAGCAGAGGGGAAAAAGAAAAAGAAAAAAGGATGGCTCAGAGGGCAGACAGTCAGTGGTTTCTGTAAGAGAGAGCTTAAAACTGCTTGAATTTACTAATAATGGTCCAACGAGTCATCCATCATAGTGAATCATCTGGATGTGTCATTTCTGACCAATATAATTCCCATATTCATTTTTAAAAAACTAATTAATTCTTGACGCTGCTGTATGAGCAAGAGCAATCTCACTCACACGCAATATTATATACTTGTCATTTCTAGCAAAAGTGTCACTTCTAAATTAATATAGAGTCAAACCAAGAGAGCCTTGAAATAGGCTGCCTGAAAGGAAGTCCTTTAAAATGCATCATATTAGAAACTGCTCATTAAATACTGTACAGGTAGCTTGCATGGTAGAAAATATTAAAATTATGGACAGAGGTTTTTGTACTAGAATATATGGCAAAAATGTATATTAAAAAATAGTGGAAACTTTCCACTTCGAGAACCATAAAAAAGAAGACATAAAGCTGTGTTACTTTGCTAGTGCATTTGCCTTAGGCAAAAATCAGTAGGTAAGGAGCTCACACTTGCCTAAGGGCAATGTGCTACAGAAAGAAGAGAGCCATGAGAGCAAAACAGTTTGGTTGCTATGAAGTTGAACATTGCAAGGGAGAAAGAGAAAACACAAAAGAGATCACTCCCCTCTTTGGTATATGTGCCCTAGGCGCAAAAGATAAGACGAAAGGTTGGATCAGACACCAACTAGGATGAGACTCTGCATGCACGTACCATGTTTCGATCTGACCATTTCTCCTTTACAGAGTTAAGGAAACGTCCAACATTCTTTCCTTGAACAGGATTAAGATAAAGCATTCCAGTCTGAATTCTTACTCCAGCTGGGACACGTACATTGGATTTCATAGGTTTTACGTATGTACTCCAAGGTCATTTTGTGCACACCCAGAGGAGTTAATGCATTCCATGAACATGGACTGAACATGTTTACTAAGACCTGCCATCAACTTAAGGTCGAGTATTAAAAATACAGCTGTTTTGTGAAAAATATTAACCAAGTTAGATATTTCTCCATCACAAAGGGGGACTACTTTTGGTTTTGCACAAATTTCCAGCCCAAAACATTCTGAACAGATCTTTGGAATTTTGCTTATTCATGCCTCTTGCCAGTAGAGATTCTCCTTTAAAAAACTGAATGAACACACTGCGGCGATCACACAGGGCCCCCGGACGTTTCACTGTCTATTGATCCCTGTGCCACCACTTTATTTCTCGCTGCCACCACCCAGGCCCTACCTGGGACAATACTGAGTCCAGTCAGGGTTAAATTGAAACATAAACTTCTGTTTATTTATTGCAGTTTAACAAGTGTGTGGTTTCATAAACGGTATCGGTCCATTACAATCATGGGGTGCCTATCCAGACCTATAAATTCCACTACCTGCTCTCACTCACTAAACCACCTCTCCAATATTTTCTTGTCTTCCTAGCCCCTAACTGTTCCTGACTCAGCCTATTTCGCTACACTAACTCAACCTACCCACAACCTCTATCCCAATTCATGCCCACTCCAACCAACCACCCAACTCCCAACAAACTCCTCCATGAACCCCTCCAATGAACTCTCCCTTTGCTCCTCCCAGAGCTGGTTTTATAGTCCCACTGACTCCACCCTCCTGGATCCTGACTGGGCAACCTGTTTAACTATTTCACCTCCAGCACACTCTCTTATGTTAACGTCACACACACTAACCCAGGGGTCAGCAAGGTTTACCTCACCTGGGTCAGTTCACTCCAGTGAGGAGCCTTCTGTGGGCCAGATTGTGTGTGTGTGTGAGTGCACACACCTGCGATTTCCGGGGTCTGTGCAGATGCGATTTCTGGCATTGTGGAAGCGAGTCCCTGAGCCACACTGTGCCAGTTTAGCACAGCGCGCGGGGACTCGATGAGCAGGTGGCTCGGTTCAGGGGAGACTTGCGGGCCGGTTAAATGACCCCCGTGGGCCGCAGGTTGCCTACCCCTGCATTACCTGTCCATGTTCGGCCCAGTATACCTGAAGGAGCGTCTCCACCCCCATCGTTCTGCCCGGACACTGAGGTCCAGCGCCGAGGGCCTTCTGGCAGTTCCCTCATTGCGAGAAGCGAAGCTACAGGGAACCAGGCAGAGGGCCTTTTCGGTGGTGGCGCCCGCCCTGTGGAATGCTCTCCCATCGGATGTCAAGGTGATGGACAACTACCTGACATTCAGAAAACATCTTAAGGCGGCCCTATTCAGGGAAGCTTTTAGTGTATGATATTTTAGTGTTTTTTGGTTTCTGTGGAAGCCGCCCAGAGTGGCTGGGGAAACCCAGCCAGATGGGCAGGGTACAAATAATAAATTATAAATTATATAGTTGTGAAGTATTGTCCTTAGAAGCACCACTGTGAAAGCTGGATAACCTGTTCTGGTTCTTATTTGTTAGAAGTTAACCCTAAGTTTGGGTCTGAAGCATGTTGGCATAACATAATTTGCAAGTGGACTGTGGTTGGTAATCTTGTTGCTAGGCTGTGAAAAGGACAGAGCTGACAGAATTTTGGGGTACAGAATATTGCTGTCACAAAGAAGCTCAATAAAAGTAAATGGACCTAAGGGAACAGAAGTGAATGTGCAAAGCAGCAAAGTTTGGTTAGGCTGCCAGTAGGAAAGCAATTGAAATAGATTAAACAACACATTTTGAAAAAGAGCAATATAAATCTTTCATTTAGAACCAGTCTTCAGTCTGAGCAGAAGCACCAACCCTTCAACATTATCATGTGACCTCGAGATATTAATATATTTTGCTTAAAGAAATTGCAGAGCACAAAGAGGAAAATAAGATATCCCCCATTCATGTCCTTCACTTTACTGTTATAGGTTACTGATATATATATCTCCATAATGTCACCTTGCTTTGCTGACATAAACCTGTTGCCCCCCCAATGAGTCATTGCTCTTGTAGAGTGATGTTTGTTTATACTTCCACAAGCAATTCTCTGTGCATTGTGAGCCAGACTGACTTTATGCACACTGCTGATGTAGACAAGTAGAACCATCGTGTCAGACAGGATTTAATTTTAAAGCACCTTTTCCCAACACTGCAGTTACTGATTTGAGTGTTTCAGGCAAAAATGCTTTTTTGAAAAGAAAAAACTTGGCTTCAACTGGAAAGATGACACCTTCTATCTTCTAATATACTTTACACATTAGAGAATCTGAGAGACCATGACAAACATGAATTAATTAGTCCTCTCAATCCTTTTGAGCTTAAAAGCCAAGAATTATTATCATCAGCTTTGGTGGGACATAAACCTCAAGAAGGACTGGACCCTGAAGCTATCCTACAGCATCTGCTCATTGGGAGTTCAATGAAAGTGCAATCCTGACTTGAACTTTTGATAGCCAACTTTTCTCCATGCAGGAAATCCTTATCGTCCCAGAGATACATTAATGTGGACAAATCTAGTGTGTAAAATAGACATTTTCACTTTCCCTAGGGTTGTTCAGCTTATAAATGATCCATGAGTGGAATTCTCTTCTATGCACTCCGAACATTTCTAGCTCTCGTGATTCTCTACAGCAGTGTTGGCCAAACTTTGGCCTCCAGCTGTTTTTTGACTACAACTCCCATCATCCCTAGCTAACAGGACAAGTGGTCAGGGATGATGGGAACTGTAGTACAGTAGAACCTCTACTTACAACAGCCTCCACTCACAGACATTCCAAGTTGCGACCAGAAGTGAGCGGCGGGTTTGCTGCCGTTCGCGCCTGCGCAGGAGTGGCAATTGCCGTTCGTGCTTGCGCAGAAGTGGCAATATCGTTGCCCATGTCTGCGTGCAACGGCGCCTCTCCCAGTGACCCGTTTCGCCATAAGGACGGGCCTCCAGAATGGACTGTGGTCGTGAGTAGAGGTTCCACTGTACCAAAACAGTTGGAGACCCAAGTTTGGCCAACACCTCTATACAGTGTTCAAAAATGTTGGCTTGGGTCAGAAACCAGTCATTATTCTTGGTCATCCCCCATCCTTCTCCTCCTCAAATTCTTCTGATATGTATAAGACACTTGCGACAGGGAGTTGTCTCACATATTGCACTGAGAAGGCAGAACCAAGGCAAGTCTCTTGCACTGCCCATTCCAAATCCCAGAGCTGGAGAGATCATCCACCCACCCAACCAACTCTTCCACACTGGACTCTGGGGAGGCCTGATGTCACACTGAGCTTTGGAACAGCAATTCCTTGAAATTCACTGGGAGCTCCAGGGAGGGGAGAGGATTTGTATGTTGCTGCACGTCCTGACTAGGACATAGGCTGTCACCAGAGGCAGTTCCCCTGGTGACTGGATTTATGGGGAATTGCTTGCACAAATCCTTATCTTCAGTGCACTTTAAGCATCATTGTATCTGGAGTCCTGCCTGGTCTTCATTCATGTCACCTTATAGTTTGTTTTCTCTCAGGCATAATTCTTAGACTAATCTATACAGAAAGGGGAACCTGTGCTGACTTTTGTCTCACATGCCAGCTGCTAAACAGTGACCAGTGGTCTGCGCGCCTCATTCAGGTGGTCTGTGGGATGTCTGTGATGAACGCTTACAATTTCGATTCAAATTGGAATATATGAAGTAAAAGAAGCAATAAAAACAGAATTAAAAATCATATGCAGAATCTAGCGCATTAGAATTGCTATAGCAGGCAGAAAAATCATTAAGATTGGCCAAGACCCTCAGCAATTTCCAAGTGGGCCATGGAGCGGGGAAGTTTGGGAAGCACTGAGACAGAGAGTTGTGCAAGTGCAACTGTAACACATATATACTGGGCATAAAACCTAAACAAAATGTCTTAAGAAGAAATGGAGAGGAGGAAAGTACTGTATTTTTCTGTCTATAAGATGCCTCCATGTATATGACACCCCTTATTTTGGGGGACTCAGATTTAAGAAAATGGGGGGAGATGGCCCCTGTGTATAAGACGCCCTTAAATTTTGGACATTATTTTTTAGGGGGGAAACCTAGTCTTATACACGGAAAAATACAGTATGTCATTTCCAAAGCTACTACTCTGCCCCCATGCCACACTCCTTTTCAATGGCAAAGGCTGCACATTTGGAAATAACCTTCACCCCCCTGGTTCCTCTCATAAATTCTATAAATCAGTAGTTTTCCACTGAAACAGAACTAACTGCACAAGAAGACTTTACCTCCCAAATCTGCATAGACATTCCAGGACAATGCAATGGCAGAAATGTTTACCTGTTCAGATAAACCCGTTTTTCGGTCAATTGACCATTCCCATAATTCGGATCTTCATAGGGTTCGTTCTGCACCACTTCTACCCCTTCTCCGCGATCACTTTGCTCGTGGCTGTGTTTACTGATCATGTACAGCTGTCCAATTCTGTACTGCAAAGCAAAGGGAGAAGCAAAACATTTAGGTCTGCCGCAAAATCATCGGGGAAAGAAGTGAACCTCACCCTAGTAATCAGCATAATGAAAAGTATTTCTTTTTTCTTTTTTTAAAGATATTTATTAAGGATTTTAAACATTCAATTCACCAAACACATATAAAACCATCACCCAAATACAACAAAGAAAGAAAAACAGAGAAAGGCAAAAAGAGTAACATATAGTAAAAAACATACAATAAGATCAAATATCCAACAACCATATTTTCTTAACCTTTTGGACTTCCTCACATCTCCCATTCCTGCGTTCCCAATTATAAAATTATAAACAGCAATTTATCACCTTGTTTCAACTCCTACTTTGTGATTTTCAAATATTATGTCTCCGACTTTAAATATTTTTATCAAATACTTAAATACTTAATTTAGACATAATGTTATTCCAAAATTTTTTCTTTTTCTCAAATCTCACATATTCTCATATTTCTTTCAACTAAATTGCTGGTGCCATGTTGTTTTCAGTCCTGCATCCTTCTTAACACTCATACAATTTACAATGTTTTTGTAAATAGTCCTTAAACTTTTTCCAGTCCTCTTCCACTGCCTCTTCTCTCAGGTCTCGGATTCTGCCAGTCATTTCTGCCAGTTCCATGTAGTCTATCAGTTGCGTCTGCCATTCTTCCACGGTGAGCAAATCTTGGGTCTTCCAATATTTTGCAATAAGTATTCTTGCTGCTGTTGTTGCATACATAAAAAAGTTCGATCCTTCTTTAACACCCTCTGACCAACAATACCCAAAAGGAAGGCCTCTGGTTTCTTAGAGAAGGTATACTTAAATACCTTTTTCAATTCATTATATATCATTTCCCAGAAAGCCTTAACCCTAGGGCAAGTCCACCAGAGGTGAAAGAATGTTCCTTCAGTTTCCTTACATTTCCAACATTTGTTATCAGGCAGGTGATATATTTTTGCAAGCTTGACTGGGGTCATGTACCACCTATATATCATTTTCATAACATTCTCTTTCAATGAAAAGTATTTCTTGAAGAAATCTGCTAACTACCCTGAGAATGGCTGATGGGGATAAATAATCGAGATGGTTCTGTAGAACTTTTATACGCAGGGCCTTTCCAAAGCGTTTCTAGCTATCAATTTAACATTACAGCATCACAGGGCTGCTTCAGACAGTTGTAAATCGCTCTACATGGAATGGTTCTTAAAGACAAAGCTGTGAGGAGCATGTAACCGAACTCTCTCACACACATAGGCAGCCCCTGGATCTTAACAGCAACTCACAGCAAGTTCATTGACAGGAAAACGTGGCCTCACAATCACACAAATTGCTCCTAGACGTGTCAGCTTAGATGGGCCAGTTTAAACATTTCTTTCTTCCCATAGCTGCCTCTATTTGGGCCATTCTACATACAGCATCTCAGCCCACCTGAGACTATTAAAAATAGTTTTTGATTATAGGAGAACCTGAATGGATTTGTTCCAGAAGTGGGCAGAGAAGGAATGAAATATCTAAAGTAACATGAATGCATTATTTTTCAAAAGACCTTGAAGATTCCTTTGAACTGATTTGTAAATAGTAGCCTAAATCCCCAAGAGATTCATCCTCAGGATGGCAGGGACAGTATGATGCAAAACAAAACTAACTTCTTCCTCTTTTTCTTTTGGCAACAATTTATTATTCAATTACCTGCTTCATTTAATTAACAAAATTTATATGCCAATTGATTGTAGTAAAACCTCTAAAGCGGTTGACAGGAAATGTTAATATTATCAATAAAAACAATTAAAAACATTTTAAAATAACTATAATTAGGAGTAAAATACACTTATTTCAGTTAACAGAATGCATATACTGCAAAATGTATATACCGGTAATGTAAAACTTAAAGGACATTAGTTGTAAACTGTCCACAAAAATATTAAATAAGTGCAGAAGTGCAAGTGTTTAACAACTTTCAGAATAGACTTTGACTTCAGTTAAACCTAGCTAAATTCAGTAGCAGCTGAGATTTTTAAAATTAAACATAAACCAAGGGGGGATTCAGGGTAGTGCTAAATGGGGTTATGTGTGCATGGAATGGCTCTGCTCATGTAAAAAGGCTTTCCCTCCTATTCTCCCCCCCCCCCAACCACCCCCCCCATCAGTTCTGGGCTTTTCACCATCACTCTGGAACAGAAATGGGGGGGGGGGCATGAGGAAGAGCTGAGGGGGAGAAGTCCTATTGTGTGAGCAGACCTCTTTGTGTGCATGCAACAACTTAGTTGAATCCCACGCAAGATATTTGCAAAAGTCAAGTCTCTATTTAGTGGGTACATTTCAACATTAAAACATTTTAGTGAAAACCAAGTAAAGTAAAAAACAAAACAAAAATATGAAGTACACACTGTACTCGATCTTTTAAAATGCACATTTCTGAAAGTACTGTGTTGAGTTAAAACCGAGATAATCCAATTACAGATAACAAAGAGTTACAGAATGGCCCTTGTGCCTTGGGTATTTAAAAAGCTGATGCTTATATTGTGGCATTAACCCTGCAGATGAAGTGTTATATCGTTATTACAAACTGTGCCTACCATAGGACAAGTGGATTTTTGTTATACATTTAATGTATTCATAATTAGAACTCGGCTACCAACGTCTACTTAAAAGCTTGTGGATCATTTAACCTACGGAGATGTTTTCTGTGTAAAAAATTGCACAATAGCAGATGGATCTTTATACTCAATCTCACCTCTGTGGAAGCCAAGGACGATTTTGCAACTGATCGCCATACAGATTACATTAATATATTGTAGCATATAGAACTAGCATAGAATTCATCTGAACAACAGGAAAGGCAAGAAAGGGGGGTGGATTATAAGCTTTACTGTCAACAGAGAGTTCCCAGGTAGAAGCTGTCCTAGCCATAAAATTATAAATTAAAATGTGAACAACGGGTGCTGCCAAGCAGAGATGGGAAAATTCAGTCATTTGCTGGGACACATACTGGTCCCATGGAGAACAGTAAGGTCCAAAGTGTCCCAGCACGGCATCAGAATATGTTCAAATGTTCCAGGGATATAAGTGGAGCATTTGTGTATCTTTGGTCTGCAATCCCATTCCAACTGCTCAGGGTCTGAATGGGCTCGTATTTCAGGTGTTTGAAATGACAGCAACAATGGATTATATACGCACATATTTTTTAGGGCTGAAAAGAGTGTAAATATGTAGCACAATACAGAGCATCTAGGCACTTTTAAATTATATTCAGGGATTTTTTCCCTTCAGCAGGAACTCTCCAGCAGCGGCAGAGCATATGCCCGCGCTGCCCAGGACAGGCGCGCTCCCGAGGGGGCGCGTGCATAGGGTGCCCTCCCAGGCATGGGATAGCTGTTCCGGTGCCAGAGTGGCATGTGTGCCCTGCCGCTGGGGGCGGAGTGAGCCACCCATGGCGGATCTTGGCCACACTGCCCACCCACGACTCCCAAGCCTCCCCCAAGCTGTCAAAACAAAGGGAAAAGGGGGGAATGCTGCCGGCAAAGCAGCGTGAAATGAAGGACATGAGGCAGGAGTTGATAATGCAGGTGAGCTATGAGCTGCAAGCAAGCTGCCGGCCAGCTCTGTGGAGGCTCCTTTTATTGACACAATATGCAAACCCAGGCAGATACATTTTGGGCTGTGACCTTTACACATCTTCCAGTCCCGAGATCGTGGGGTGGTACAAAGTTATTTCGGCACCTGTTTCCACCGTGTCATTTTCCCCTTGCACAGTGTATGACGAAAGAGACAAAGGTCACAGACAGGACATCGCAGACTACCAAGACCACAAAAGGTTAGACAGAGGGCAAGATGTTCAGACAGCTGTGGCTTTATCTGTGAGGGGGAGTGTGCCCTGCACCTCAAGGTCACGCGTGTAGGCAGGTGAGGCTGCCCGCGGGTGGGGAGTGTGCTCCGCACCCAGCAATCATTCCTACAGCGGACCAGCTCCCCCCCCCTTACCCCGACGGCTTGGGGTAGGCTTGGGAGTAGTGGGCAGGCAGTGCGCTGAATGTCACCCCCCTCAGTGAGGGCACCCAGGACAGTCAGCTCCCACCGCCCCCCCTTCCTACACCCTTGCTCTCTGGAACTCAGTTCTGGCACCTCTCAGGTGAACGCTGTTGCCATTCTAAGACAACAAGGGAGGCGTTCATGGTGAGTTCTGGCACCTCTTTTTCTAGAAAAAGAGCATGGGTTATATTACTTTCAAGCGTACAGTGGTCCTCAGGTTACATACACTTCAGGTTAAAGACGCTTCAGGTTACAGACTCCGCTAACGCAGAAATATTACCTCGGGTTAAGAACTTTGCTTCAGGATGAGAACAGAAATCGTGCGGCGGCAGCAGCAGGAGGCCCCATTAGCTAAAGTGGTGCTTCAGGTTAAGAACAGTTTCAGGTTAAGAACGGACCTCCGGAACGAATTAAGTTCTTAACCCGAGGTACCACTGTACTGGGCAGAGCAATCCAAAGCCTGGCTGGGGAGCAGCATAACCCAGCAAGAAGAAGGGCAGACCCGCCATTGCATCCAAAGCCCCAGCACTTGTGCCATCGAGGGCAGAAGGATATGCGTGTCCATTTTCTCGCTACGCCAGCTCCTGACTGGCAGCTGGGCCCCTTGGGGGACTCTGCTGGTGCCTCGCCATTTTTCAGTGCTTTCTGCCACAGGGTGTGCTCCCCCCCCAAAAAACAGTGCTCCTTTCTGCAGCCAATGCTACATACTCTCCTACTGGTCCCAGACATTGCCACAGGAATGGAAATGGAAGAGGCCGGGCAGCACGCAAGATATCTGCATGCCCTGCAACCTTTCACAGGGGAGAGCAAAGGCGTTCCTGACCATGGGTACCTTCCACAGTAAAAAGAGATTTGTGGAAGGGAGAGACACGGAGACGCGAGGGAGAAAAAGTCCAAGCTGCATCTGCAGCAAAGGGAGGCATGACATTCAGTTCAGGGGGTTCAATGTACCCTTTGGTTCTCAGAATGATTTACTGAAAAACATCTACAAGGAAGATTTATAGGTTGTTCACCTGAGCCTGTCTGTAAATGCATTCTTGCTCTTTTTTTTTTTTTTAAAGCCCTCTGTAACTCTTATTTAGCCAGCTCAGAGGAGGAGGCTCAAGGCTACAGGACGTAGCTGCCGATCAGCATGCCTGGATATGCCTTTAACTGAGCCTGTGTGTATTTAGTGTCAGCACCGAGTGAAGCACCAGCGTTTTCTGCAAGACATCCTTGTGGTTTTGTGACAAAGCCTACAATTAGAATAATTTTTAAACCGGGAACCTTCCCTGCTCCGGAGGCAGCTTCAGGATGGCAGGGAAGGGAACTTCATGTTCCGGAAGGTTCCTCCCACACACACACAAAAACCACCCTAGAAGATGGGTTTAGGGAGGAGGGAGGAAAAGCTAAGCACTGCCCTGCCCCCCCCCCCAGCATCTGGCTTGGAGGGGAGATATATAGTATCACTTCCACTGCAGCCTTTTAAAGAACTATTTAAAACCCCCTGAGTGTTCTGCAAAAGGTGGAGGGGGTGCTGTGAGGTATAACAGGACTGGGAATAGCCTAATTAGGGCAATGTAAAAATCTGTTCCAAGTTATTCCAAGTCAAGTTTTTGTTTTTGTTTTAATCACATCATCCTCAGCAGCCCCAAAGTGAAATATGGGCAGCGAATGAGGCTGTGGAGAACAACGCAAAGGTTACAAACTTTTTTTAAAAAAAACGTTTAAATGAAGAATACAAACATATACACTTCAGCCACCTTGTAACACTGATGAGGTAAGAACCACGCCAAATTTCCATCACAATAATACACGTAAAGCTTGCTGGATCAGGCCCCATCTCGTCCAGCATCCTGTTCTCACAGTGACAGCTTAGATACCTGTGGGGAAGCCTGCAATTAAGACCCGAACACAAGAGCACTCCTTCTTCCTGTGGCTTCTGGTATCTAGAAGTATTACTGCCTCCAACTATGAAGGCAGAGTGTAGCCATCATGGCTAGTAGTCATTTATAACCTTATTCTTCTCCATTGGATGCGGGTGGCGCTGAAGTCTAAAACCACTGAGCCTCTTGGGCTTGCCGATCGAAAGGCTGGTGGTTCGAATCCCCGTGATGGGGTGAGCTCCCGTTACTCTGTCCCAGCTTCTGCCAACCCAGCAGCTCAAAGCATGCCAGTGCAAGTAGATAAATAGGTACTGCTGTGGCACGAAGGTAAACGGTGTTTCCATGGGATCTGGATTCTGTCACGGTGTTCTGTTGCGCCATGAAGGCCCCATGACCCGGTAAGCTGTCTGTGGACAAACACCAGCTCCCTCGGCCTGAAATCGAGATGACCGCCGCAACCCTATACAGTGGTACCTCCAGTTATGAACTTAATTTGCTCCGGAGGCCTGTTCGTAACATGAAACCATTCTTAACCTGAAGCGCGCTTTCGCTAATGGGGCCTGGCTCCAACGCTCGACTTCCGCTCACATCCTGGGACAAAGTTTGCTTCCAGGAGCACCTACTTCCAGGTTAGCAGAGCTCGTTACCCAACGCATTCAGAAGGAAGACGCAAGGAGTAACCAGAGGTATTAATGTAGTCACCTCCGACTGGACTTCACTGTCCAGGGGTCCTTTACTTTTTTTTACATTTCTCCTCCATTAATTTGTCAAATCCTTTTAAAAAACCACTGAAGTTGGTGGCCTCCTGTGGGAGTGAGTTCCATAGTTTAACTATGTGCTGCATGAAGAAGGGCTTTCCCCTTGACAATTTCTGCAGAATTACTTTTCCAATTTGGGGAAAACTTCTTGTCGCCCCTTTCCCATGTGAATTGTGGTTAAAAAACAAACACACCAGCATACTGCTAGCAAGCAACAAAAAAATGGAAAAGCAATTAATGGGTAGAGCTACAAGGCTCTGGCCTGAAGCTAGCCCACTTCTCTTCCAAATTGGCATGTACTTGCCAATTTCTCATGTACTTGCAACATCTGCTCCCTTCCATCCTTTAAGCCATGGTAGAAATTACACTGAGAAACATGGAGAGCTCCCTTCATCAAGAGAGCAACTATTCACTCCCGAGGATGAAACATCAATAACCGCAAGAGGGATGAGCTAATTACTGGAGATTGTTATTTGTCCCAGACTATACATTAGCTGTACATTAATTGACATAGATGTCATTGTGTCAGCTTCTTTGGAAGGATTAATTAATGGCATTCCATATGCAAATTGTGTATATCTGTATGGTACTGAAAAATCAGAAACTGTACTATACGCATTATTGTTCTATAATTTTTAGAGAGATGGAAGAATCAGACTTATTTCACTTTTGTTCCCTTTCCAGGAAAGTCTCTCTCTCTCTCTCTCTCTCTCTCTCTCTCTCTCTCCCTCTCTCTCTCTGTGTGTACACATGTATTTTAGTATTTTAACTTTTCATATATTTTAAACCATGTTTTCTTGATTTTCTTGTTTTATCATTTTGTAACCCGCTTTCATGTTGTTATTGTTTTACAATCAAACAGTGTACAAATTTTATGAAATAAATAAATTATATTTTTAGAGCAAAGGGGGCACAAGCAAATGAGAAGAGAAGAGCCCTCCTACATCTATCACTTCCTTGTTAGGTCTTCCCTCAAATACTTTTCCACCCAGATGAAACAGATTGGCTGAGGAAAGAAATATATGAAGAGAGAAGACCGAGATAAAGGGGGGAAGAGTTAATCATCCTTATCTACTTTTGCTCTAAAAATGTCCCAGCCCTCTACTTTATAAGTAATTGAAGCAGACCTGGTTTGAAACAAAAAAGATCGCCAATAACATGCCTAATTTGGACCTTAATTCTTTCCTCTTCTTCTCTGAAGCTGAAAAATATTTCTCAAATTTAAGTACTGCAAGAGTGCCTGGTCATGCCACTGGTGAATAATGCATCTCTAATTGCATTCCATTTGTAGCCAAAATTCAAGAAATAAAAAAGGAGGAATGACAGGAATCTGCTAAGGAGACGTGTGTCAGGTGAATTCAAAGTTCATATGAATGCAAGAAATGTTTTACCCCTTTAAACTGAAGATATTTCAACTGTTTAAAAATTACAAGCTTAAAAAAAACAATTGTAAAATTGTTTTTACAGTTAAAAGAATACTTGGACATTTACATATTTCCCACAAAACTGCACAGACAGGGCTTTGTAGAAAAAAATAATGATCTACAGGGTAATATCCAACATTAGTCAAAATAGGTTAAAGCTAAACACTCACAATGAACTGCAAGAAGATCAAACCTCTCCATTCTTAAGGAAATCAGCCCTGGGTGCTCACTGGAAGGACAGATCCTGAAGCTGAGGCTCCAATACTTTGGCCACCTCATGAGAAGAAAAGACTCCCTGGAAAAGACCCTGATGTTGGGAAAGATTGAGGGCACAAGAAGAAAGGGACAACAGAGAACGAGATGGATGGTTGGACAGTGTTCTCGAAGCTACCAGCATGAGTTTGACCAAACTGCAGGAGACAGTGGAAGACAGGAGTGCCTGGCGTGCTCTGGTCCATGGGGTCACGAAGAGTCAGACATGACTAAACGACTAAACAACAACAAACACTCACAAATTTGCAAAGTTCATTATTCACTGACTTCCAAAAACAAAACAAAAAACATAACCCCTCAAAGCAAAATATAAAAAGAAAATCTGAACTCCGGAGTCCTTTGGGGACACAGAGACGGCGTACACCTGCATAAGAAGACAAGTTCCAGCGGATTGAGCGGATGAGACCAACAGCGGGTCGAATGGTCAAGAAGGAGGCTTCTGCACATGCTGTAGAGCAGGCTTCCTCAACCTCGGCCCTCCAGATGTTTTTGGCCTACAACTTCCATGATCCCTAGCTAGCAGGACAAGTGGTCAGGGATGATGGGAATTGTAGTCATCTGGAGAGCCGAGGTTGAGGAAGCCTGCTGTAGAGGGAAGTGAGGGGCAGATGGGGCTCCTCAACCCTGGGAAGGCAGCCCATCTAGGAGAAGGAAAACTCTTATACTATACAGTGGTACCTCGGGTTAAGTACTTAATTCATTCCGGACGTCCGTTCTTAACCTGAAACTGTTCTTAACCTGAAGCACCACTTTAGCTAATGGGGCCTCCTGCTGCCGCCACACCACCGGAGCACGATTTCTGTCCTCATCCTGAAGCAAAATTCTTAACCCGAGGTACTATTTCTGCATTAGTGGAGTCTGTAACCTGAAACGTATGTAACCTGAAGCGTATGTAACCCGAGGTACCACTGTACCTCAACTGCCTTGAGGGACATTTTTGGGAGAAGAAAAGGCTAAGGGGTAAACCCTATACAAATCCAAAGTGGAGTCCCTAAGACAGTTGGATGGCGCTTTGTATGCCCTTCCTCCTGGCAACTTCTGCAACCAAGCTAGTGCCAAACGTATTGCTCTGCTATCCCTGTGGACCACATAAAGAAGGCCAGGGTGTGTGTGTGTGTGTGTGTGTGTGTGTGTCTTGTTATCTGGGAAGCTCAGGACCTCCATACATACTGTCCAGGCTTGCACCCTGCGGAGCTCACTTTGGTGCTGCTAACGCAGTGGTTCCACTTCACCTCCAGAGGCACACTGCCTTGTCTCTTGAGACAGATGGATGCAAACAACAGCAGTATTCTCCCACCAACCCATGACTGAAAGCCGGGTGCCAGCTGGTAAGAGGCAACCTCTACCTCCCACTGGTACTGCCAACTTTTAAAACCATATTACTCCTATAGTGAGGGACACAGGTGGTGCTGTGGGTTAAACCACAGAGCCTAGGACTTGCCGACCAGCAGGTTGGCGGTTCAAATCCCCGCGAAGGGGTGAGCTCCCGTTGCTTGGTCCCTGCTCCAGCCAACTTAGCAGTTCGAAAGCATGTCAAAGTGCAAGTAGATAAATAGGTACCGCTCCAGCGGGAAGGTAAATAGCGTTTCCGTGCGCTGCTCTGGTTCGCCAGAAGTGGCTTAGTCATATCAATAATAATAATAATAATAATAATAATAATAATAATAATAATAATAATAATTTATTATTTATACCCCGCCCATCTGGCTGGGCTTCCCCAGCCACTCTGGGCGGCTTCCAAAAAAATATTAAAATACTGTGATACATCAAACATTAAAAGCTTCCCTAAACAGGGCTGCCTGTTTCAGATGTCTTCTAAGAGTCTGGTAGTTGTTGTTCTCTTTGACACCTGGTGGGAGGGCGTTCCACATGCTGGCCACATGACCCAGAAGCTGTACGCCGGCTCCCTTGTTCAGTAAAGCGAGATGAGCACCGCAACCCCAGAGTTGGCCATGACTGGACCTAATGGTCAGGTGTTCCCTTTACCTTTTACTCCTATAGTGAAATATACTGAAAGTTTTCTTTGCTGGTTACAAGAATTAAATTTATGGTTGCCAGGGGCAACTGTATTTGTGGACCTATACTGTGAACTGTGTGTAATCTTTTTCTTTTCTGTTAAAGAAAGAAGAGCCATCTGCTTTGAAAAAGAACAAAGCTTTTTTTTTTTTTTTACAGATATAGTCTAAGAGATAAAAGTAATGTTTTACTTTGCTCTAGCTTTCAACAAGGCAATTTTTGCAAAGCCTATTGTTCTAAATCGTGCTTCGGGTAATCAATTTCAATTATATTAAAAAAACCCGTTGATTGGAGTTCAGTTACCATCTGAGCAAACAACAAAGTGGTTATTCGTGAGCATGAGAAACACAGAGTAGCTCAAAGTCAATTCAAGGTCTCATTTTGAGTGGAATGCTAATTAGACAAAAAAGTAGAATCATATGAATTGATTTCAATGTTTCTGTGAGTGTCGTGAGGTGGCAAGTCTCACCAGCTGCCAAATTCAGCACCAGCTGAAGTTTCTAAACCATCTAAAGAGGCAGCCCTATATATAATGCCTTCCAGTAATCCTACCTACAGGTTATCAGAGCACAGACAACAGAAGCTGAGTTAGCCCTATCCAAAAAGAGGCGCAACTGGGCCACCAGCCGAAGCCGATAGAAAGCACTCTGTGTCACCGAGGCCACTAGAGCTTCAAGATATAGCAAAGGATCCAGGAGTACCCCCAAGCAACGTACCCACTCTTTCAGAGGGAGTATAACTTTTTCTGAACCCTGTTTATAATCTGCATAGCCCTAGGCACTGTACCCGTAATTGGGGCACAATTAGGTACAGCATCTTGCAGTGTCTCCAATCAAGAATCCAGAGCTTGCGCAGAACTTTGGAAGAACGTGTGGATGGTAGGAGAGGGAGGTCGCCAGTCACAATCCGACACCCTTGCTGTCTACTCATTGAGATATGTTACATGAGCAGGGCTGATTCTCTGTTAAATCTACCACACAAGGCTTTAAATGTTCTTGCTGGTAGAAGGTGTCTCCACCCAATACCTGCTGATTTTCCCGTCCTACTATGGTCCCCCCAAAAACTCCATATATCATTCCAGGAGGCCCTCCCCAGCTCTCATGAGCTGTTTTCCAGCGGTTACGGGGAGTCTATTTGCATAAGCTGTTTGAGCATAGCAACAGCATTCCTAGAGAAACTCTCATTTTATGCCTATTCTGGCCTTTATGACTAGAAAATGCTTCATAGGCACTCTGTAAAGGAAAAATGTTATACAGCAATTGGTAGGCATAGATTTCGGAATAGGTTTTAAGCTTGGAGAGCAATCTAGTCCATCTCCTGGGTGTAGTGAATGTACACAAGAGGATGTAGGAGGGAGGGAAGCAATTTCGACAGAAAGGGACAATTAGATAATCATTGATTTACATATAACCTCCTCCTATATTCAAATATGTAAAACGTATTTGTTCATATACTACCCTGAGAGTATACTGAGAGTCCCAGGGGGAGTGCCGAGTTCCTGCAAGATCTCAACAGAGCTTGATAAGCAACTCTGAGAGCTCAAAAGCTCTTTCTGTGTTGGGAAAACCCTGCACCAAAAGAGCTTTTACGCTCTCAGCCTTCTGCGCAATCAGTTGTGTGATTCCAACCAGCTGGTTGTCAACCATGCAAAGCTGACATCGCGTAATTTAAACATTTTAATTTTAAGTTGTGAGTCAACTGCACTCCTTCCCTGCTGACCAGTCATATTTGAAGGAAGGACAAGAGCTGCTAGCCAATTGCATAAAAAGTGTGGGAATACACAGACAGAAGACAACCCACCTTGATAAATATATGGTGTTAATACTACTACTACTACTACTACTAATAATAATAATAATAATAATAGTAATACTTATACACCACCCATCTGACTGGGTTGCCCCAACCTCTCCCCAATAAAAACACAGCAAAACATCAAACATTAAAACATCCCGATACAGGGCTGAGTTCTGAAGTCTTCAGAAAGCTGTGCAGTCATTTATCTGTTTGACATCTGATGGGAAGGTGCCACTACAGAGAAGGCCCTCTTCCTGGTTCCCTGTAGCTTCACTTCTCGCAGTGAGGGAACTGCCAGATGGCCCTCGGAACTGGCCCTCAGTGCCATGGAGGTGGTGACGTTCCTTCAGTTATACAGGTCTATGCATAAGGCAAAGAGAATTTAAATTGGGGTTGGGAAATTAACAATCTGCCAAGTTTCTCCATTGCACTCCACACATTTCCTACCTACTTAAAAGGTTGATCCACATGCTGACTTGAGTGCTTTTCTCCATATTCTGGTGAACCATAGGACACCACCAGAGAAAACTGGTTGAAGCCATGCCTAGCTGCCACCAAGCCTCATTAGACTATCTTAGATACTATGGAACTGGCAGACCACTAAGCTGTACTTGCAACCAATACTGGGTCCATACACCGTGACCCCTTCTCCAAGCATCTTCTCCCTCACAGCAGTATCCAGGAATGAGAATCAAGGGAAATTAAAGGTGGATGGGGCAGGTTTGTAATCCATAACCTATATCCCTTCAACATGTTAATCCTGCCACTACTGCCACTGCTATCACATCTCTTCTTGCCACAACTTGTCCTAAATCCCCAGACCAGATGCCAGAGAACTTCTGATGTGCCAAGTTGCTAGTTTATGTGTGGTGGGACTCCCCAGTCCTTTCCACAGTTTTCTAACACTTACATGTCCTGACAGATATGCACTAAAGTGTGCTCACCCTCTGGCTTTTCCTCTGCTATTAGCTGTGAACTAGGTCTCTCCTTCCTACACGGGTAATGGTGGCCAGGTAGGGGTGGGAGAGGCAGCTGAATTCTGATGCACTTGGATGAATTACCCAGTGATTCTACCTCTCCCTGCTGCTTGTAATTGGGAATAGAATCTTGTTTTATCGTCGTTTTTTATGTTATAAATAAATCCAGATTAAAGAAAAGAACTGGCTGTGCTTTGCTTTGACAATGCTTTATGTGACATTTAACAATTTATGCAGCTGTTCTATCCCTGCTGCTTAAAGGTTACATTTGCTAGCCTTGTGTTTCCCGGTGACACAAAGAGAATGCACAATTAGAAGTCATATCCCCTAAAAGGCTCCAAAGGATGCTAAATCCACTTTCTCCATTGTGTGCCTCTCACAGCTTATTTTACTTAGCGCCAAGAGATAAAAACGCTTTAGAGTGTCCATCCAGAGTCTGGCTTCATTTGACATCAACACAATAGGCCAAAACATATATATTAGAGTGGGAATTATCCATCTTCTGCATTATTGCCTGAGACAAACCAAGGCTCTATTTACAAGGAGCACTTGTGGTCTTCTAATAGCCTGGCTCCAAAAGAAGAGTGCTGTTATTAAATATTATGTTGTGTATCACTAAAACGCACTCAGCACCAGGCAGTGCATTATGTGTCAGACAGATTGGAGGGCTTCCCTTTTGGAATCAGAATCCCTTGGTCCTTTGTTCCAGGGTGAGGTTATGTCGCTCTCAGTGTTTGAAACTCCCAGTGTTCTAGGCGCATTTTGTGACAGGGAATTTCATCAGCGCGAGCAGTTTCTGAGCTCTGGGCGCAGTACTGCACCTAAGATTTTCAGATTAAAACTGCAGAGTGGAAGGAAAGGAGGACCTTTTCTGTCTTCCTACTTCCAGGAGTGGGAAGACTGGAGATGAGACCCTCTTAAGGATATTAAGGGGATAGGCAGGGGAAGGACTAGACCATGTGGGAAATTGATTGTGTGGGGTTACCTGCCCCCCCCCATTTTTTATTCAGGTTGGCAGCCCTGTGCAGAAGACAATTCAGGAGCTTTCTCGTAATGTTAGTCAAACCAAATTTAACCTCCATAAATGGGGAGAAAAAGCCAAGGGCCAACACGAACTATTGTTGTATGTCATATTCCCTAACCAAAATATCATATTTTTACAATAAACTGTTTGAATAGTTCAAATTTAGCTCTGGTTTAACTATTTTTATGTTGAGGGCACATGATTGAAGTTAGCAGATGTAGGATTGCAACAGAGCTGGGCAAAGTATTACTGCATTAATAACAGTAGTAAGATGTGAGGAATTAAGGCAAAAGGTAGAAAGATCTACAGCTCCCTTCCAGATGACCTGTTTATTAAGAATTTGTTTGCACAGTTTTCAAAGAAGTTATAAGATGTCCCATATGTCGTGAGCGTTCATTGTGTCTCAAGCAATTGTTAATCCTCACTATCCTTATGACAAAAAGTCCAGTTTTGGAACTTAGGAGTTTGTTACGCAAGAGCACCGAATCAACTTTCATTACACAACCTGATTTTGCCATTATGTGA
The DNA here is from genome assembly GCF_965112155.1 of Podarcis liolepis. Taxonomy (NCBI): domain Eukaryota; kingdom Metazoa; phylum Chordata; class Lepidosauria; order Squamata; family Lacertidae; genus Podarcis; species Podarcis liolepis. The sequence goes on from NC_139555.1 coordinate 23,145,189, forward strand.
TTGAATCCCACCCAAAACCAGTTGACAGTCTGGAAGTGCCCTAACAAGTTTTTGATGGCATAAGCCTCCATGCACAAAATGTGAAAAGCTTATGGCACAATAAATCTGTTAATCTTTAAGGTGCAACAAGATCCTTTGTTGCTTTCAAAGCAGACAGACTGTTCTAAGTAATGATTTGCAGTGCAAATGGAAAACTAAAGCAGACAAACAGCTTTACACATTGTGGTTTGGTGAGCCCACAGGCTGCTCTGTACTATTGATTGTCTAAATGTCTGGAAGCTCAAATCATGATCTGAGTTCTAAAGCAAAGTTAATATACAAGCTATGGGTTGGCAATGAGCAGAAAAAAGCAATGAAAGAAAGGGACTGTTAACATTGGTTAGGGCTAATCATTGAGCCTACCTACCTGCAATGAAGGCAGCAAAGAAGGCTGCCTCCATTGCATCCTCACGAGCTTTTCTGGATAGTGTGGAGTCTCTTACAGGCTGGCCTGAAGAGCCTTGCAGAACCAATGGTAGCTCGCTGTGACTAGTTTGCAAAATATTTTGAGGATAAAATCGCTTGCATCCACAAGGCTAGGCAAATTCGGCCCTCCAGATGTTTTGAAACTACAACTCCCATCATCCCTGACCTCCTGTTTTGTTAGCTAGGGATCATGGGAGTTGTAGGCCAAAAAAATATCTGGAGGGCCCAGTCTGCCTATGCCTGATCTTGACTCTGCTGTTACAAGCAAATGAATCTCAAGGGATATCTGGTCCTGTTGTGTCGGATGAGTTTATGGGCAAGGTGTTTGGATCTGACAGGGCAAACCACTTGCACTGTGGACCCTTGCACCTCTTGGCTGATAAAAACTAGCAGGGATGGGAGAGGTGGCTGGGCCAGGGAGGTGATTAATGGAGGGGGTGGTCCCTACCTGCTTGAACAAGGCAGTGGTAAATTCACACCTCAAGAAACCCGCCTGGATTCTGAAAATCTAAGAAACTACTGTCCTGTTGGCAATCTTCCCTTCTTGGGCAAGACTTTTAAGCGGGTGGCCGTGGACCCGATCCAAGCGCTCTTGGAGAAAACTGGTTTTCTAGATCCATTTCAGTCAGCATGTTGGCCTGGTTTTGGCAGAGAAACTGCTTTGGCTGCTCTGTTGGAAGATGAACAGATGCTCCCCAGTCATTGAAAACAGGCCCCCAATGCAAACACACAGCAGCAACTTAAAACATGTCCTATGTGATTACTACTACACACATGGAGAGGCAGTTGTCTAGGGTTGCTGGGATGTGATGACTAATTAGCGGGTGGCGCTGTGGTCTAAGCTACAGAGCCTAGGGCTTGCCGATCAGAAGGTTGGCGGTTCGAATCCCCGTGACGGGGTGAGCTCCCGTTGCTCAGTCCCTGCTCCTGCCAACCTAGCAATTTGAAAGCACACCAGTGCAAGTAGATAAATAGGGACCGCTCCGGCGGGAAGGTAAACAGCGTTTCTGTGCGCTGCTCTGGTTCGCCTCGGCCAATAAAGTGAGATGAGCGCTGCAACCCCAGAGTCGGCCACGAGTGGACCTAACGGTCAGGGGTCCCTTTACGTTTACTAGAAGCATGGAATGCTAATGCTGGACTGACTGCATGATGAGAGGAAAAGGCAGCAGATTCTTTTATGTAGCCAGAGCTGCCAAATATTAACTTTACAATTAGCTACTTTGTATACCTTTTAGACACAATCTTTGATTTATATAAATAGTTTCTATACAGTTTTGACCAAAGTGTACTGCAAACTTACAGATCATACAACACAAAATAAGAGATGTAGCAACAAAAGAAGAGAAAGAAGCAGCAGTTAAGACATCAGAGGCAGAATTGGAAGGCTTGCTAAAATATTGTCATCTTCGACGCCTGTTGAAAGGCAAGCTGTCAAGGCCCAAACACACACCTCCCTAGGCAAGCTGCTCTACAATCTGGGCGCCACTGCCGAGAAAATGCTGCAGTGACTTTGCAATCACCAACCGTCATTTATTTTGGGCAAAACTGCAGCACTTACGCAGATTACCTTGTTTAAAAAATCCTGCTTGGGGAAACTAGACACAGGGGAAATGTCAGTGGCCAAAATCTTTCTCCACTTAGCCCAAACCTTTAATGCAAAAGGATTTATCCCAAAGTTGGATGTTATGCTTTATCCAACTGCTGTCTTTCAACATAAGCCCTCTGTGTATCTCTCTTCAGTAAATAATCACACGTTGCTGCAAAGCTTTCAATTGAAAGGTGGCTATTTCTCAAATGAAGAATGTTGTAGTACAACAAGAAGTCTGGTACCCTCTTAAGATTTCTCATCTAGGTGTAGATGAAGCAACATATTGATGTAACTTTCTTTACCAGTTTTACAAATTCTGGGACACTACTGTCACTACTGGTATTGTCTGGGGATGTTGTTGTTGTTTAGTTGTTTAGTCGTGTCCGACTCTTTGTGACCCCATGGACCAGAGCACACCAGGCACTCCTGTCTTCCACTGCCTCCCGCAGTTTGGTCAAACTCATGCTGGTAGCTTCGAGAACACTGTCCAACCATCTCATCCTCTGCCATCCCCTTCTCCTTGTGCCCTCAATCTTTCCCAACATCAGGGTCTTTTCCAGGGAGTCTTCTCTTCTCATGAGGTGGCCAAAGTATTGGAGCCTCAGCTTCAGGATCTGTCCTTCCAGTGAGCACCCAGGGCTGATTTCCTTAAGAATGGAGAGGTTTGATCTTCTTGCAGTCCATGGAACTCTCAAAAGTCTCCTCCAGCACCATAATTCAAAAGCATCAATTCTTCAGCGATCAGCCTTCTTTATGGTCCAGCTCTCACTTCCATACATCACTACTGGGAAAACCATAGCTTTAACTATATGGACCTTTGTTGGCAAGGTGATGTCTCTGCTTTTTTAGATGTTGTCTAGGTTTGATAATTTTGATTTGTTTGCATTTGAGTTACAGATGGTGAATTCAGGATTGTTTATATTTTTTTGCATCCCTTATTATCTTTTTTGAAAGCACTCATTAATTGCATTTGATTCTTTCAGATAGAATACAGTTGTTCTTACAAGAAAGGGCACCAGCCTCAGAAGTGGCATGAAAGCTACACACAGTTCATTCCTTCAGCTTTTATGCCCAATTAAATCTGGGACAAAAGGAATATATGGACAGTTGAGCAGTGTCAGAGAAATAAGCTTGCAATAAGATCTGCATGAGAGATGGGTACGGCAGTGATTGATCCTATGACAAGAACCTAAGATAGATGAGCTTGGTGCATCTGTCTCATTTTATTTCTATTGGTTTAGCTTTTTTTATAACTATTTTTAACCAATCATAAATCTGGTCCTCAACTAGAATGACAGTGTCCTTTTCAGCCTAATTGCCCAGACCCAAAAGATGAAGTGGAAAAATCCTGTTTTGTATAAATAGAAACACTGAACTAAACGTGAACACATGGGATCTCAGTTCTTATGCAAATCAGGCATAATAAGGCAGATATTAGTATTCTAATGAGTTTTGGTGCCTGTACAAGGTGCAATAGGTGACTGTGAATGAAGAAATATAATTGAAAATATTCCTGTTTGGGGAGAATATTTACATATGTACTGACTAATTAATAGATTGATTTTCATAATTAAGCTGGCTTATTTTCTTTATAATTTCCCACAAGTTAATATACAGTTCTCTTACTTTCTGTATGAAGACTGATCCAAATAAGTAACTCTTGACCCATAGCTCAAATTCCTTTTTCTCAAATTTACTAGCTCTGGCTGAAATACATTATTTTGGGTTGTTAATGTCTTTGGTGGAAAATACTTAAACTAGCAGACAACTCAATGCCAGCTTTACCTAAGAGTTTAAGAAGTCAAAGCTCTCGTTATTTTATTGTCTCAACATCAGCTCTGCTATGTGGCAAATATAAATTAGTGGCAGATTAAAATCCATCTGTCCCTGTATTCTCTGCAGGCTTCTAGTTTATAATAATCCACAGCTCAGTGAGGCTGGGGAGTCAGTTAAGAGGAAAGGATAAAATGGTTTACTGTCCAACTGCATGAATATTTAATCTAGAAACGCACTGTCCTCAACATGAGAATAAATCATATTCACTCATTTACGTATGTCTGAATCCACCACACTGGTGTAAATCATTGCAGTCCTTGAAAGAAGTGAATAGTCCAACAATAAACATACGAGGGGTGTTCATTAAAGATTTCCCCTCACGTACTTGCCGTGGACTGAGGCAAACAAAACTGGGAACAGTTATTAGTCCTTCTCTACATAGCTACCAGCAAGAGCCAAACACTTCTCCCATCACTTTATGCAGCTATGGAGACCTCGTCTGTGGAAGTCGGAAGGTTGCGCCAGAAGCCACGACTTGACGTCAGAAATCAGCATTTCATCGTCTGGAAAAAGCCTGCCCGTCAAAAATAACTTCATGATTGGAAAGAAGTGGAAGTCAGATGGTGTGAGGTCGGGAGAATAAGGAGGGTGAGGGAGGATTTCATAGTGTCAGGACCATGCTTCCGTCTGAGCAACATGCGAGCTGTGAACCGGTGTGTTATCCTGCAGGAGGCAGACACCTTGGGTCAGCATACCATGCATCTCAATTTTGGTGGCCTTCTGCAATTTCTGCAGCAGTGAAGCATAGTATGTCCTGGTAATTGTGGTACCCTTTGCCAGGAAATCCATCATCACTACTCCACACTGGTCCCAAAAGACCATGAGCATGACCTTGCCCACTGACAGTTGGACACGTACCTACTTTGGAGATGGTGAGGCAAGAGTGCTTCCATTGTTTGGACTGGGATTTAGTCTCTGAGTCATAATGATGGGCCCATGTTTTGTCCTGAGTAATTAGTCTGGCGAAGAAGTCATCATGGTTTTTGTGACACATGGCCAAAAGAGCCCGTGAGCATGTGACTCATGCCTGCTTCTGGAAAGGCAGCAGCAGCTGGGGAACCCACGGTGCAGACACCTTTCCCATGTGCAAATGGTCACGGATGATTTTTTCTATATAGCCCACACTGATCTTGACATCTGCAGCTAATTGGCGAATGGTTATGCAGCGATCCTCCAAAATGGCAGCCTACATTTGCCAGATGGTGTCTGGTGTCTTCATCAATGGCAGACTGTGGTCGCCCAGGAATGGGAGCTATTCCACCAAAGTCTGACCACACTTGAACTGATGATGCCAGTGCTTGACTATGTCATACTATGGGGCATCCTCCTCATAAGTCCCTTTCATCTCATCGAACGTCTCCCGTTGTGTGCACCCTTTCAAGCACAGGAACCTGATAACCACTCTGAATTCAACTGGTTCCATTATCAGAGGTTACTCCACATTAGCACCCATAACAGAGAAACCGCTAGGAGTTCAGAGCTACAAATTAACACGTTACCTATGGAGAGATGTATCATTACACATGTGCAATTTTATCCTCCTACGATAACTGGAGGTGTGTCAGGGGAAACCTTTAATGACCCTCATAATTATGCTGTCCTAACATCCACTAAGACTTCATAGAAATTATATTTCCATGTATTATTATTGTTAGTAGTAGTAGTAGTAGCAGCAGCAGCAGTAGTATTTACTGGCACTTCACAATAAGGTCCAAGGGAAGGCTGCAACAATATTAAACTACAATTTTAAAATCAGTTTAAACAATTTACATAGGGTGGGTCCTAAAATATATAAATCTCAGGTGTCAAAAGCCAAGATAAATGGGTGCATCTTCAGCATATGAAGGAAGCTATGCAACGAAGGTGAGAGGCATACCTCCGTGGAGAAGGAATTTCGTGGTTTGGCCTTTCAGATATTGTACTATACGTCTACGGAAAACTTAAGAAATTTCTTGTTAAGCAACACACCAGGACGCACGATACCTATAAATCCCTTTTAGCCAAGCCATGTTCCTTCTTATTCAGAACAGTTCCATATGGAGACTTTTTGGGTATTAGGCATGTTCTTTGTCTATAAATGGGACGCGGGTGGTGCTGTGGGTTAAACCACAGAGCCTAGGACTTGCCGATCAGAAGGTCGGCAGTTCAAATCCCCGCGAAGGGGTGAGCTCCCGTTGCTCGGTCCCTGCTCCTGCCAACCTAGCAGTTCGAAAGCACCCCAAAAAGTGCAAGTAGATAAAAAGGTACCGCTCCGGCAGGAAGGTAAACGGCGTTTCCGGGCGCTGCTCTGGTTCACCAGAAGCGGCTTAGTCATGCTGGCCACATGACCCGGAAGCTATACGCCGGCTCCCTCGGCCAATAAAGTGAGATGAGCGCCGCAACCCCAGAGTCGGTCACGACTGGACCTAATGGTCAGGGGTCCCTTTACCTTTACCTTTTGTGTATAAACACACACACTAAATCCAGAGGCAACACATGCTCACCAGCTGCCTGCCCAGGATTTCTACACAAGATATTCTGACCATAAAGTGTATTTTGAAAACAATTGCAAAGAAGGTACACTGTCAACATGTGTGGGAAAGCAAGGTCGATGGGAGTAGGGAACTGATGTGAGACCTTTATTTATACCTTTCTTGAGAAATACTACTGCTGTGACTCAGGCTATGTGATAAAGCTTTCAGGGAAAACAGGGAAGCTGTCTGCATACAGACTCACTTGTAGAGTGACTATATCTCAAAATCCGGGTGAATTTCTCCATAATGGCTGAAAAATGAACTTTTGCATCTTCCCCTGTGGCAAAATGAGCAAGCTCCCAATGCAGAAGCAGATTTTGCACTCTACTACAGGCAGATAGTGGGAAGTTGTCTTCCTTTTCAGATTTAATTCTTTTTATTATAGATGTAGAAGACTTAAGAGAAAATAAGCATTACTAACAACAACAAAATACCATACGGACACCTGTCTGAGACAGAACAGAGGTATAGACCTAAGCAATGACCCTCATTATTTTAAAAATATGCGGAAGAACTAAATACAAAATATGTAAAATATGGGGTTCAATTATTAATCAAGAGCATGCCGAGTTGTGCCCTAGGCTGGCCTTTTGATCAAGGATGGCTCTTTAAGTCAGCAAAAGATCCCATGAACAGAAGGGAGAGGGAGACGAATTTGGCTTATTCCTTTCCCCTCTACAAATACCCAAATCTGCTCCAAAGTGTAGTGGAACCCTCCAAAGCACCATGGGAGGTAGAGTAGAGGCTTAATGAAAAAGAGAGAAATTGCTACAATTGCCTGCCTCTCATCCATGGAAGTCTTCATTCTATGAATGGATTGGGAACAACTCATAGAATTCCGTTAAAATGGTTTTTAAAAAATGCAGTTGGGAGATCTATAATGCTCAAAGCATATGTAGGGCTCAAAACACTTGCTTCTCTCTGTCCCATGTTATCTTGCCTCTAAAGCAACTTCATTAAGCATTAGCATGCTACAAATCATCAATCTAATCACAAATGTCTCCTTGAAGAAGAGAACTTTCTGATTTAGACTCAGATTATCACATATGACTGAAATGTAATATCTTGATCTCAGAACATCTAAATGGAGAGATTTAATGACAGCCTGACCTTTAAAATCCCTCTTAGGTTCCTGCAGTTAGAATTGCTGTTTACATTGCATGGTATTACAACATAAAACAAAATGAAAAGAATGAATCATTCAGTGAAAAATATATCAACAAGATGTACAACAGCATTGCCACAGCAAACAGTGAGCCACATCATAGGCTCAAAAGCTTGGGGCCTAATAAGATTTCTCCAAAAAGGACATGTCCTTGTGGGGGAGAACTCTGCAGGCTAAATAACTAATGAGTTTAAAATAAAGGGGCAGACTTTGTTAAAATGAGCTTTTCAAGCTTGTACAATTTTATACAGGGAAACAGCTTGGTAGTTAGAGGTGCCTCATTCCTCCTACTTCATGAAAATAAATTTAATAGAATCATAGAATCTCAGAGTTGGAAGGGACCCAAGGGTCATCTAGTCCAAACCCCTACAATGCAGGAATCTAAGCTAAAGCGTCCGTGGCAGATGACCATCCAACCTCTGCTTAAAAACCTCCAAGGAAGGAGAGTCAATCGCCTCTCATGGGAATCTGTTACACAGCCAAACAGCTCTTACTGTCAGAAAGTTTTCTCCCAAATGTTTAGTGGAACTCTCCTTTCTTGTAACTTGAAGCCATTGCTTTGAGTCCTACCCTCCAAAGCAGGACAAAACAAGCCTGCTCCCTCCTCCATGTGACAGTCCTTAAGATATCTGAAGATGGCTATCCTGTTTCCTCTCAGTCTCCTCTTTTCCAGACTAAACATACCCAGCTCCTTCAAGCATTCCTCATAAGGCTTAGTTTCCAGACCCTTGATCATCTTGGCTGCCCTCCTTGACACCCGTTCCAGCTTGTCAACATCCTTCTTAAATTGAGTTGCCCAGAATTGGACACAGTATTCGAAATGTGGTCTGACCAAGGCAGAATAGAGTGGTACTGTTACTTCCCTTGATCTGGACACTATACTTCTGTTGATGCAACCTAGAATAGTATTAGCTTTTTTTGCTGCTGCATCACCCTGTTGACTCATGTTAGGCTTGGGGTCCACCAAAACCCCTGTATCTTTTCACATGTACTGCTAGTAAGCCAGGTGTCCCCCCATCCTATATTTGTACATCTGGTTCTTCCTGCCTAATTGCAGAACCTTACATTTATCCCTATTGAAATTCATTTTGTTAGCTTGCACCCAGTTCTCTAATCTGTTAAGGTCATTTTGAATTCTGATTCTGTCTTCTGCGGCATTAGCCAACCCTCCCAGTTTGGTGTCATCTGTAAATCTGATGAGCATCCCCTTAATTTCTTCTTCCAGGTCATTTAGAAAGATGTTGAACAACAACAGACCCAGGACAGAAGCCTGCGGCACCCCACTTGTCACTTTTTGCCAGGATGACGAGGAACCATTAATGAGCACCAGTAAGTTGATCTTAAAAATCTGAAACTTTGAACTTTGAGAATACAGTACTCATGATTTTAATGGTGTGAAGTATTTGCTCCCACAGAACAATAATTTAAAACTTTATTATATAGCTTGAGAAACGAAAAAGGTTTGTCTGTTGCCTGCAATGAGATATGCAACATGTGCCATTTTCTTCAGCCTTCCTGGTCTTTCTGAAGTTTTTATGTTAAAATTCCAACATCAGCAGCCCAAAAACAGGGTCAGCCATTACCGTCGCCAGTATGTCAGACAATTTCCAAACCACCACTGAGTGGTGCTCTATAGATCAAAGTAGCATCCCCTATTATCACGGTGCCTCTTTTCATGTTTTCATAATGAAGCATACAAGAAGTGCAGTGAAAAGGACAATCACGCCCAACAAAATATATAAAATTCTATGGATGCAAAAAGTACAAATTTATCACATAAATAATTCAGCATGCATACATCCAAGTTTACACAACTTTCTAGAGCAACTTTAAAGAGTAAAGACAATTACTTGAAATCCAAACAGCTTTCACTCAAACACACACTTGGCATGTGTCCAAACTGATATGATGCTGCAGTTAGTGCCTTTTATCTTTGAAATCGCAAACATCTTCAAAAATGCAAGGTAGTTGTTACCAGGGAAAGGGGAAATTTCACAGGACTAAGAGCTGGGGGGAAATCACTTTAGCACGTGTGTTTTAGCTTGCACTGCATGAAAAGAACCACTGCATTTCAATTAGGATTCTTGTAGCTTTAATAATCTTCAAGAATTTGCTCCAAAAATTTGTCCGCTTCAACGTAAAAGAGGAAATGGAGAGACAGGGCGTAGCTGTGCTAAGATCTGCTGAAAAATACAGCAGTGGAGAAACTGACAGGTGCATTCATGTGACTTGACCTTCCAAAGTTAATGAGATTCCTTCATTAAGTGCTGGTTGTGCAACTTAATGCTACCAAGGGATTTATTTACGCGAAACACAAGTGTTTCTTGCTCATAAATGAAATAAAGTATGCTGCCTGTCCTTTTACCAGAGCTCTTCTCCCCACTTTGTATTTTATATAAGCCTTGGATACAATGGTTTCTCAATGATGCCACCCTGACAACCTAAGGTGGGCCTCTAATCAGGGCCTCCATCAACCCACCTCCAGCACAACCAACACTCCCAGAACACCTGTCAAACTAGACCCTATGTCGAGAATGCTACAGTTCTAGCCTGAAGAGAGCTGAACTGTTTCTCTACCACTGCCTTTACATCAGGACGCATTGTACCCTATAAATCCCTTTTAACCAAGCCGGCTTCTCTCTCCGAGCCTTCCATAATGGTAAAGTCTAAAGTTTAGAAAGATTGGCAGCCGATAAGATTATGAAGCTGTTTAGATGTTCTCATGCGACTTGAGGCTCACCTATCCGAAAGAAGTTCCTTCAAAACTGCATAGGTACTTAAATAATCTAAGCGTACATGATGGGCTCAGTGATGTCCACTGCTGTCAGTCCAGTTGTAGAACTGACTTTCACTTGTGTAACAGGGCCCTCCAGAGCAGATATGGGGAGGGTTCCGTGGTGAGGAGAAGAAGGGAATGTCCCGTTGTGTCAAACTGGTAAGATGTGGGATATCTTGGCACCATTTCTGTAGGTAAGATCTATACAGTTCCACCTCACCCATGTTCGTATCTTTTAAAACATTCTCCCAGTCACCTGATTGTCACTTCCAGATAAGTGGTAGGGGAATGGCAACTCAACACTACAGAGGTGCCGGAACGCAACAGAGGTCCGATGAAAAAAAGCCCTTGGTACTGGTCTTGGTGCACTACTATAATTTCTCCTCGTGATTTCCAATTATTTTTGTTATTACTTTTCTCTGCGCTTTACAACCTTAAAAAGTGATGCTGGATTACGTGATAGCAACTTATTTAGTTAGTGTTTTCTTGTCACAAATGCTATTTCCATAAGAACAATTTATTTGGTTTGATGTGGGAAATTACTATTTTCTTGTCATGAATGCTCTTTGAAAGCAATCTGGAAGAAATAATGCATGAAAATCCAAGTGTTGTTGTTTTTTATTCTGAAAAATTTTCCCCATATGTAGAACGATGCATTGTAAAAATTTTCCAGATGTTACCAAAAATAGTAATCAGTGCTTCTTCAAGGTCAAATTCACACTTGGCACGAACAGAGGTTCTCAAGATTTCCATGTAGCAGAATTTAATCTCTAAAACCTTCCTGTATGGAAAACTGTACTCCGCATAATTTTAAGGACCAATAACTTCAGTTTCTCAGGAGTTCAGAAAAACTGATTTTTCTTTTTACACAACTGAACAGCTGTCCTGTTTCCCCAGGTGCAGATGACCCACTGCCCAGCTGTTCTCTCGGTCTGGGACCTGGTAGGGCCTACAAAGATTTTTTTTTAGCCATTTCCTTCCACAACCTACAAGTTGAACAATATTTATAAGAACTCTTCATCTGATGTTTGTTATGTTATAATTTGGGGTTAAACATTAGATTCACTATTAATTTTTGCCCTGTGATGCCTTCAGAGAGCATTTATGAAAAATGAAACAGCAGCTCGCAAATGAAAATTAGTTTAGTTTACATACAAGGCTTTCCCACTCATTAACCATAATAAGTCATAATGAACAGAAGCAGAAAGATTTTTATAACATATTAAAATTGCAGAATGGGACTGTAAGAATTCCAGTAGTTTTCCGTTCCACTTTCTACACAATCTTGAACCTTTATGCAAAATTTGTTACTTTCAATTGAAACTTAAGCAAGCTTAGTGGGCGAGGATTGCTGGCTGACCAGCTGAGGGGGAAAACTGGGTACAAGAGGGAATGAAATTGAGTATCCTGAACATGAGAATTCAACACTGCAACATTTGGTTGTTGCACCCAACTGAAAATGCAGGCTATTACTGTTTCCTACATCATCAAGGTCATCAATATTATAATCCCTTCTGCTCTATAAGTAGAGACTCCTCACGCTAGCATTCATCATGTACTAACAGGCAGAGTTATCAAGAAATGTACTCCACTTTTGCAGTTTGCACCCAAATACACAACTCACCGAATTACTATGCCTGTTATCTGTGTAATGGGAAATACTATATAAAGTAGGAAACTGTTTGGGCTCATTTTCTATCTAAGAAAATCAGAAGTTAAGACAGCTGACTGACTGTTGTAATTAATATTCCTAAAATGGTTTTAGGACAGGCAAAGTGTTGATTATTTAAGACATAATTATTCACAGACTTACGAGGTCTGCTGAAAAAGAAGCAATGACCTGGTGCAGAAAAAAAAGCTCCCAGTCTCTCCTCATGTGAAACATGCCCTCCTGCAAACCATAAGTACATGACTGATCATTTGTGTTGTTTTTTCGAACAGTACCTGCTAAGGGCCGGAACCAGCATAGGAGAAAATGGTGACCTGTTAACCACCAGGGGTCCATGAGGTTCACTCGGGTGTTCCCCAGCATCTCTCTGGATTTTTGACTGAGGATGGGAGATGATGATAATGATGGCGATGGATGGCACATCCATTGCACTGAATATTCAAATTAGTTTTTAATTGTATTTTTATTGCTTCTTTGATTGTATCTTACCATATTAGAGTTTGAATTCTATGAAATTACAATTGCTACAGAGGACAGAAAAATCAGCCAAGATGCTCAGCAATTTTCAAGGGGGTCTATGGGGGGTTGGGGGTTGGGAACCACTGAATTATGCCCTTCCCCTAGGTATGAAGTCTATATCTGAGTGGGAAAGATACAGGTGCCAACCAGTTAGTCTGTTTAGGCAGCCTACAATCCAATAGTTTGCTGTGAGACCATGGGGCTTAGTTTGCTGTAGACACCAATTTAGAAGCAGCATATCCAAGTGAATCTGAGCAGAGAAGTCAGTGTTCCTTGGGTGTTCCAGAACTCAAGAAGCCAATCTACTTAAATGTCCCCAAACCCAAGAATTTTTGGAAAGTCCCCTGGGGTTTGCTATTGGAGACCAAATCAGAGACTAATCTTCCCCCATATTTTAATAATGGCTAAGATCCTGTATTAGGGACGCGGGTGGCGCTGTGGGTAAAACCTCAGTGCCTAGGACTTGCTGATCGCAAGGTCGGTGGTTCGAATCCCCACGACGGGGTGAGCTCCCGTCGTTCGGTCCCAGCTCCTGCCCACCTAGCAGTTCAAAAGCACCCCTAAGTGCAAGTAGATAAATAGGTACCGCTTTCTAGTGGGAAGGTAAACGGCGTTTCCGTGTGCTGCGCTGGTGCTGGCTCACCAGATGCCGCTTAGTCATGCTGGCCACGTGACCCGGAAGTGTCTCCGGACAGCGCTGGCTCCCGGCCTCTTGAGCGAGATGAGCGCGCAACCCTAGAGTTGGACACGACTGGCCCGTACGGGCAGGGGTACCTTTACCTTTAAGGTCCTGTATTATCCTTTTAATCAAGGTTTGAAAGTGGTTTGAAAAAGTGGTTTGAAATTTGATTAGTGCTAACCATGGAGACATAAGCTTTAACCATTGTTAAGATCATAAGCTGAATGGGGCTGGTGATGGCAATAGGAAACACACCTCTGTTCACTTAAAATGGCATTGTGATGTCTTACTGCTGTCAAAGCATCTCGAAAATCAACAAGAAGTCAACAAGCAAACAAGAGGCACTACTGTTCTCCAAATTTCATACCGGTGGTTGCTCTTGTCAGAATACAAAATGCATGCTACTGTCATCCAGTCAGACTTAGCTTTAAAAGAATAAATGGACTTAATTACATGTGAATGCTAATCATTTACAGTATTTAAATGTTTCTAATCCATGTTTTCTTTCATTCACATTGCACCTGAAGCTGATTATAATAAAACAGAAATAAAAAATACAAATCACAATAAAGCTGTAACAACTCTGCATTGTAAACAATCAGATTTTTTTAAAAAATAGATAATTTAAAACAACACAGCCCCATAAAAGTCCGACTGCAAAAAAAAAAAAAAGCTTTCTGAAAGAACAAGGAAAAACCAGCAGTGAGGGAGCCCAACAGCTCACCAGTGAGAGAACTTTCCACAGTGCAGATGCCATGACAAGGAGAGTCTGTCCATGTGCCCTCATGAACCTCCACACCTTTATAGAAGGAGAGTACACAGGGGAAGAGAGGCTCCGTAAATGACTTCTCTAGACCATATAGCCTAGGAGGGAAATAAGCTAGAATTTTCTGTATTAGCTGAGGCTTCAAACCCATAATACGGAGCAAATTGCAGTACTTCACAAAGATGACTGCCGCTTTAGTGGCTGAGAGCTGAACTCTATCTCAGAGAAGCAGCTGCAGCTGGCTGACCAGCCTAAGCTGATAAAAAGGCACTTAAAGACAGTCCTGCCACACTGGAATCAAAAGAACAAGTTGTTTGCAACCCTCAGGCTGTAAACATTGCGAGTGTAACCCCTTTCAATCCACCGAACCACTCTACTGTCCCACCATCTCTAACTTGAACTACCATCAACACTTCCATCTTGTCTGGATTAAACGTCAGTTTAATTCGGTTTTAAAAGTACTGGCAATACTGCATGTGTTCTGACTCATCAGAAAGTTTGTTTTCAGAAAGTGACTTGCTGCACTAAGCCTGCAAAATATCTTGCAGCACAACCGGGTTCAGGAGGAGCCTCTGACCTGGAGCTGTGGGTGGTATCAGGTAGGGGACCTGGAGCAGTTTTGAAGCTCCATGTGATGACCCTGTGATAGGAATTTTATGGTCTTAGATATATGGTAATGTTCATAACTGCACATACATAGATCAACACAGGAAGACAAACCTGGAACCATTTTGATTCCTAAACTGACCAAATCCTTTCTCTGCAAGGTTAACCTGGAAAAGCCTCCCCATTGTCCCTTTCCTCACAAATCCTGTCTCAAGGATATGTCTGTTTGAATAAGGTGTGAGCCTGTGACCTGGCCCAAGAAATAAGTATTTTACCACTACAAAAGAATGGCCAGGCTCCCCAGGAAATCCAATCAAGTAACCTGCTAGACAGGAGATAAACAACAACAGGAGAAAAACAATATTTAAATTTCTGTTATGTAGGTGGGATGTATCTGAGGGGTGGTCTTAGGTTACACCCCTTCTGTGATGTATGCATAATGTTTCTAGGGGTGGTCTTGATCTAGAGAATGGGAATTTCAAAAGTCTTTATAAGGCCTTGCACGCCATTGTTCTGGGTCCTCTTCCTCTCCTGCGTGTGAGGGGAGTACCCTGTTGCAACAGATCAATAAAGATCAAGCTTACTAGCTGCTTTGCTTCTCAATATTCTCTGGTTGGCCTCTGTTATTTTCTCCTACCAATAGGGAACCTATGTAAGGACTCTATATGGGCTCTTGGATACCCCATAAGGGAAAAGGGCATATTTTTATTTACAACAACCCCTTCCCCCTTAAAGGGGTAAACACAATTCCTATTTGCCTACAAATTTTCATTCCAACCTGTGTGTGTCGCAGGCAGCACTGTTTCCATTCTGCTGCACATCACCTTCTGACAAAAACTGCAGTACATCAGCTTGCTGTCTACTGTGACAGAATTAATTACATTATTATCACGTAGTTACACACCACTCATTGAAATGCAAAGGAAACAAAATGCAAAAAAAGACATCAATTACTTTTATCATTTGTGGACTGAAAATAACAACTACAGTGAACACTGACTACATTCGCTGGCTTGATTTCCATTCCTGGCATGGGAATGAATCAGTGAGAGTCAGCCATTTCAGCACACATTTCAGTTTTTGTTGGAATTCTCAGACATTGCTACCTACCAAAGCCCACCAGAATCTGTGAACCCTTAAAACTTTGGATAAGGACACTTTTAACAGGTGGAAATCAGGACTCTCAGAGCCGCATCATAAGAAACGGTATGTCCATTTTCAAATCCATCTGTTCCCCAACACTAAATTTTGCAAACATTGTGCGCAACATGCCACCTTTCAAGGGAATAACTGTTCCATACTTTAGACTGCTGTTCAGCAGGAATCTTACAAAAAGTGTGGAACTGCTAGCATAGATTTTAGAGGAAGTCTCTAGGAAAGAGACTGACACCGGCAAAGATGGAGGCTACCACATCCAAAGTATATGTGTCCAAATGTTTGTTCATCTTATGTAAACAACATAGGAGATTGACTAATTCCAAGAAAGAATCGGCAGAAGCACATTTTCTGCCACTCTGATTTAAAACTAATTATAGATTCTAAAGGAGACATGCTGTGGTTGAATCCCTGCAACATTAATTACATATAAGCTTTCTCTTTGCCCCCCTACCCACCACTGTTTCCATTTTATGTTGCTTTTTAATGAATTCTAAGTGATACTTAAGTAATATGAACAATTGTCTTCGAGTTGTGTTTTATCAGAAAAATAGTTCATCTCCAGAAAACACATAAGGTCTCAAGCTCTTTTGTCAAAAGAAGGAAGTTTCTACCTTTCTGAATGTATACAGAATTTTGTAAATAATTTAAAAGAGAATCATCATTTCAGAGGACCAAAAGAATCATCCAAACTCTCCATAAACCAGGCTATGGTGGAGCTGGATTAGGCAGGTGTCCCTCTGCCCAGCTCTTTCAGATCAGCTGGTCTCCCACTGGTGGGAGTGCATAGAAAGCTCTGAAATGGGGTGTTGTGATGGCAAGGAAGAGTTGAACCAGCCTGGGATCCACTGGATTCTGAGCTAGTATCAATGTCAACACAGAACAACATCAGGGCCAATTGTCTTGCCCACCACCCATATTCTGCTGCTGCCTCCATGCAACAGAGCTCTACTGGACAGAGAGGGAAGAAGGTGGTTTGGTGAAAGATTTAGGGCAGTGGTTCCCAATTAGCTAATTACTGGGGACCCCCTATTGTGGAAAAGCACAACTGGGAAAGTATGCTAAACCATTTTCTAACTTTGAGACAGCAACGTATTCTTTTCCTGAAAAGTAACATTTGCAGACAGCTCTCCCACATCAGTGCACTTAAAGAGTCTCAACAGCCCCTGGAATCCAGTTCCTAGTAGCTTAGATTCCTGCCAGCAACTCTCATTTTAGCACTGATGATTAAGTTGAACCACCACAAAACTCGGTAATTAACTACCTAAGGGTTTTATTAGCTTCATCTTTTTCAGAGTCCGTAAGGCAGTTGTTTACCTTCTTTATGACTAATATAAGTAAGCTTATGTGACCCTACCAAAGCAACAACTAGATATGACTTAAAAACCTACATTTGGAACACTTTTGGATACTTACTGGCTGCAAGCCAACTGAAGCCTGCTTTGGACAAATTCCAATCACAGGGAAATGAGACCCAAGCTATAACCTTGAAAACTAAATAACCTGAGACCTGGCAATCCTTTTCAAATAGGCAAATCACTGCATCCACAGCTTCTGTTTATACAATTTCTGATGTAACTCCCACTGAGAAGCCCAATTTTGAGTATATTTCTAGAACGCAGAGACACAAATGCTTTTCATTAGCATTTGAAAGGGATGACTTTCCTAAGCTTTATGATTAATGAAAGTTAGGTGGACATCCACAAGCTCTGATTTGCTTCAACCTATTTTTAAATCAGCATGACACATACCATATGGCCTTATATAATCTCTATCAAGGCTGTCACCTTCTTGAATCAGTACTTTTGTTGCAATTATAAAGCAGAGTCCACATAAGAAATTGAGAGCTCAGAATAATAATTTTCAAAAAGTTACACACATTCTGAAAAGATATTCTTGGATTTGAGCCCCCGTCTTTCATTTATCCACATGCTGAAAACTCAAGTTAATCCAACCTGACTTTTAACTTTTCGATTAATCCAAGGGACAAAATAATGAGGATTTCTTTTACTGCTCTCAAATTCCACTGGAGGACTAAGATTACAAATAAAGCAATGAAAACAAATATATTTGTATGTTCAGTAAAAATCAGATTATAGCCCGGACACTTAATATGTGCTGCTAACTAATCTAATAAAATGAAACAGACCAAGAGTCTGTTTTTTAAAGAAAAACTATGCTGGCTGATCTCTGGTTCTACCCCTGCGGATCCACAGATGACAGCAATTTTTGAGCACATATTTACTGGCACTATTTACTGGAACTATTTTACGCTACTATGCGGGAAAATGCTGTCGAATACTTGAACTTATTGAGAAGACTGTAGAAAATGAGGACAATTAAAACATTAATCTCAACTCTAAAAGATAATTCAGCAAACCAATACTCAGTTGGTATCACAGAATTGTAGAGTTAGAAGGGACCCCAAAAGTCATCTAGTCTAACCACTTGCAATGCATGATTGCTGGGATAGCTCAGTTGGTACAGCATAAAACTCTTAATCTTAGGGTTGTGTGTTCAAGCCCCATGTTGGGCAAAAGATACCTGAATTGCAGAGGTTTGGACTAGATAACCCTCAGGATCTCATCCAACTTTACAATTCTATGATTTTATGAATGCAGGAATCTCAACTAAAGCATCATGAGAAGAGGCTATGGTAAAGAAAGCAAGTGATTCAAACAAATAACCACCAGTCTTGCCAGGACCATAGAGAATTTACTTGGATAACATAGGCTGCTGGAAATATATCAGGGCTTTAATAAACCCAAGAACTACAGTGGGTGGAAATCTATTACCTTCGATTGACTTGTGGAATATTATAGCTGCAGCCAACTAAATGCTTAGGCCACAAAAATCAAATTCATTGCAGAAGGTAGTCAAAACATGTGTTTACGTGGGATGGTGTTGGGGGAAGAGAAGGAAAGAAAATAATAATGAATGCTGGATATCTAGCTCTGCTGGACAAAAAAAGAGGAAACATTACAGTATTTCACTTTAAAACATTTAATAATGATGCCACAAGTCTCCAGTGCCCTGTGTTATCAAATAAAATCTTGCTATCCTTGGAGTTTTTTTGTTCCATATAGAACACTGTATTAACCTTTGACATTTTGTCAGCATCCCAGATGGGACAGTTAATGGGATATTTATAGGTATAAATAATAATTCAGGTGGAACATTCATTCTCCCATACCATCACATATGAAGCGGATACCAAGAATCTAATTTCTTCTCTACCTCTCTATAGTTTTGGATGGTTAATCTTTATTTCATCTACATCATTTGTGATCCATATCCTAAATTATTTCATTTTTTGTTCATTTCTCAAAAGTATGTTTGCTATTTGTACCAGAATCTTTTTAGCCTCACCTGTGACATGAATGGTAAACTGTTCTGATTTACCACAATTTCTTTTGTAGCCTGACGCTTCACTATAACATGTTAGTATCTTTATGACTTCTTTATATTTTTTAGAGAGATTACCAGTATTATATTATTTTGTTAAATAAAGATCCATATTGCACCCCATGAATATCTGTTCTTTCCCTTAATGCTAAAGCTAGTGGCTTGATAGCAGCAGCGAAAAGTACAACATTTCAATGGAACTGGGTGGAAGCAACATATGGGGTTCTCTGTTCTGATCATGCACGAATACTGTCATACCTCGGGTTTCGCCACTTGCGCATGTGCTCAAAATGACGTCATGCGCATGTTCAAAAGCGGCGGACACGGGTTGCGTTCACTTCAGGATGCGAACGGGGCTCCGGAACGGATCCCATTCGCATCCAGAAGTACCACTGTACAGAGGTTATCTTACAAGAACTAGGAGGCAAAAAGACTGGATCGCTAAGATTAACAAGTCAATAATTAAAATATATAAACAGATAAAAGGCCAAAAGTTGCAATTTTTGGCCCTATGCAGAATGAATAGCCCTAATTCAGTAGTTCTGAAACATAATTCACAATAAACAAGGACTCAAATTTTACATCTACAATAGGTAGGCATGAAAATCCTGTCGATTTTCTGGGAGATTCTGCAACAGTTCAGTACATAACCTAGAAAGCTAGAAGAACTGACTAGAAGCAGTGAATACCAGTGTGCTATAGTACTTTGAGTTTTGTACTAGAAGAGGTGAAACCTCAGCTCAAATCTCCACTCAGCCATGAAGCTTTCTGACAGGCCTTTGGCCAGTTGCCATCTCTTAGTCTAACGTATCTGACAGTTACAGCGAGGATGAAGGGGGTAGGGGAGAACCATATATACCACCAGAAGCTCCTCGGAGCAATACCAAAATATATATTTCTTTAAAATGCATAAATACCATTTGCCTAATCTATCTAAATAAATCTTCATTAAGAGACAGCTTTCAGCTTTGCTAAAAATCTGTGCTTTTTCATGGCTATTTTTGCTAGCATTGGGCAGCATGCAGGACTTTTCAGCATGAAACATACACCCGCCTACGAAGTATAAGGATCGCTCAAGCCCTGCATAGAAACTGGCTGTGGATAAATATTTCCTGAAGCAGGTTTTGGGCTATTTGAACAGTGTGGAACACTACCAAAAAGTAATTTTCATTGCAGATTCATTATTCCCAGTAGTTGGCATATTTCGCCTCTCTGTTCCAATCAGCAGTGTCACAGGGCAATGTCTCCTTTATCCTAGAACTCCCAAAGGAAAGAAACTGGTACACAGCTAGATGAACTGGCAAAAGAGGTTATGGCCTGCAGAACAGACGGCACGATCCATATGCTCTGGCAAGCTGATGTTGACAGAGGGCAGGGAGGCCCTTCGATTCCCCTAAGCTTTGCAGTCTGTACGAACAACCCCAAGGATCATTGAAGAGATTCGCCCAAATTTCAGCATCTCAAGGTGCGAGAGCTGGAATGGTGGGATGCTGCAGGAGAACCAAAATCGAAAGAAGAGCCATTCCAAGCCCTACCAGCTTCACTCTTTTCCAATCCTTGGTTTTTGGAGTAGGAGTTTTGGGTTTTGGCACAAGTTTCCCTCTCATTTATTTCAGCTAGAGGGATACAATGCCAACTCAAACTATGATGCAGGTTTCCTTCCCACCCCACCGTTCCTGGATGTGCCTTCAGAAAACACTTCCTTTTTGCCCTTGGGAGCTGGCCATGGACTCTTCTACTATGCTATGGAGGAGGCACCCAACATCTCTCCTCCTGTGAGGAGAGACTGTTTTCTTTCTGCCCCCTGAATGGAAGATCAGATGGATCCTGTGGCCCCATGGACACCATCCCAGGGACCACGGGATTGAAGCCAAAAAGAGCCTGAAAGAAGATTGCTTGTTGCAAATGCCTGTGGAATGTTCACAGAGCTGTTTGTGTGATGAAATCCAGCCAGAGAGCCCTTCTAAGTAGGCTGTACAATATTAAAACTTCTTTTCTTCGAGCAATGACCAGCTGGAGCAAGATCCCTCTGCCTGATCTTCGGTGATTCCCCTCAAGCACTGCAACCCCATACAGCCCCCACTGTTCAGGTGAGCCTAGGTAAAGGTAAAGGGACCCCTGACCATTAGGTCCAGTCGTGACTGACTCTGGAGTTGCAGCACTCATCTCGCTTTATTGGCCGAGGGAGCCGGCATACAGCAAACCAGAGCAGCGAACGGAAACGCCGTTTACCTTCCCACTGGAGCGGTACCTATTTATCTACTTGCACTTTGATGTGCTTTCGAACTGCTAGGTTGGCAGGAGCAGGGACTGAGCAACGGGAGCTCACCCTGTCGTGGCGATTCGAACCGCCGACCTTCTGATCGGCAAGTCTGTGGTTTAACCTACAGAGCCACCCGCGTTCCTTCAGGGTAGCCTACAACACTCTAAATAGGGTTGTTTTGGGGGGGGAGGCGGGCTTAAAGGAAATTATAGAAGAATGGTGGAGAAGAGTAAGGTCTGTTGCACAAACTGTGTTTCACTCACACAACCATTCAATTAAACCACGAGTGTTTTTTAAAGAGACAAAACGTACTGCTAAGAAAGGGAACAAAGATTAAACTCTGAATAAATCCTATAATAAGGGTGTGGGCTATCCCATCCAAAGGCACAGACTATCCAAAAGGATTAATGAGTGAGAACACGCCAAATGACAATTGAAACAAAGCAATTTGTGCATCGTTAATAAAACAGCTGACAAGCCAAAACACCCTGCTCTGAAATGCACAGTATATAAGAAGGTTCTTATTATATAGCTGTTCATTTTCAACACATCACTGCTACGCCATGCCTTGCCACTGGAAGCAGAACAGAACCTTTCAAGTTCCAGGGTTTGTGCCATAACAGAGGAGTCGTTTTTCTTTTCCCTCTTGCACAGCACAGGCAGATCTGTTTCAATTAATTTATGACATGTCCCAAATGCAGAGGAGTGGGTGGAAGCAAGTGCTCTTGCTCATGGCTAATATTCTGAGTCTGCCAAGTTAAGATGATTAGGGAAAATAACTGTTTTTCTTGAGATGTATGGTATAGCAAACAACATCTTGTATTTATTCTAAAATGTCTACCAAGGCCTAAATTGCCTCTAGCTTTTCTTCCCCCCTCCACTGCCCTTTTTCTTTCAAGAGATCAATGCTCTCTATACTTAATTTTGCTGCTCTTCTGATTAACTCCCTGAAAGACTTTGTAGCATTCTTAAACTTCTACTTGCATATTACTGGTAACTCTCTTAGGAGGGAAAAACCAGCCAATAATCAAAGGGAAATATGTTGATTCCTTTCAGGCATTCACTGAAATATGAAGCGTTGTAATCAAGAGGGATATACACAGCACATCACTTAAGTAACTACACAAAAATGATTGCGTATTTGGAGGTTTTTGAAAAGAAAGGTTTACGAAGGCGACTTTGGCCAGCAGAAATGGAAACAGACCGTTTAAGGAATACAAATGAAATATGTGACAACCCTCCCACCGCCCTGCTACACATTGTTTGAATTTTGTATCACTTCCATTGGTGTTTTTTTTCTGGCAGACTGAAGCACAATTTAAGATGGATGTAGCAATCCACCCACTTGCAGTGACTCAGAAGGCTAGGTCTTGGACCGTCTAAAATAATGGAGACAGTAATACGATCTTTCTGTGTGCATGGAACTCATAACTTTCACACCTCCTCTGAGCTCTTGCTTGAAGCAGGCAATTTTCTCAACTCATTTCCATTATCATTTCAAAATTAACCCTTAGCTCATTTCATTTCAGAGTATGTTGGCTGCACTGGGCAATTTGCCTCCTAAGCAATATTTCTCCAGCCAAGCAAGCTGAAATCTTGTTAGATGCAAAGCGGCTGCTTTCTTTTCTTCTTCCAACCAACAGACTGCTCTTGCAATACAACATGATACAAAAAGGGTCTTGGACAAGTAAGCTGCGGTTGCACTTTCCCTTAAGAACAAGGAGGTGCGGAATAGCTCAGTGCTTCTGGATTCTATCTACCATGCTAGGACTGGTTGAATGCTTCAAGCAGGATTTGGCCATTCACCAAAAATATTTCTCAGGGTTGAAATGGGTGATTCAGCCGCTCCTGTCCAATGCAGTTAGGTGTATCTAGCCAGCTATTTGTCATCGTCATCATCATATTACATATTTTTCCCAGTCGGGGACTCAAGTGGGCTCAACACAGATAAAATAGAACAAGCTGATTATTTTTTTAATCATTAAAGTATAATCAAACACTTATTATTACAATATTTATCAATGGGCATAACTAAGCAAGCCTAACAGCATACAGTGTTGTTGTTGTTGTTTAGTCGTTTAGTCGTGTCCGACTCTTCGTGACCCCATGGACCAGAGCACGCCAGGCACTTCTGTCTTCCACTGCCTCCCGTAGTTTGGTCAGACTCATGTTTGTAGCTTCAAAGACACTATCCAACCATCTCATTCTCTGTCGTCCCCTTCTCCTTGTGCCCTCCATCTTTCCCAACATCAGGGTCTTTTCCAGGGAATCTTCTCTTCTCACGAGGTGGCCAAAGTATTGGAGCCTCAGCTTCACGATCTGTCCTTCCAGTGAGCACTCAGGGCTGATTTCCTTCAGAATGGATAGGTTTGATCTTCTTGCAATCCATGGGACTCTCAAGAGTCTCCTCCAGCACCATAATTCAAAAGCATCAATTCTTCGGCGATCACCCTTCTTTATGGTCCAGCTCTCACTTCCATACATCACTACTGGGAAAACCATAGCTTTTACTATACGGACCTTTGTTGGCAAGGTGATGTCTCAATTTTTAAAGATGCTGTCTAGGTTTGTCATTGTTTTCTTCCCAAGAAGCAGGCGTCTCTTAATTTCGTGGCTGCTGTCACCATCTGCAGTGATCATGGAGCCCAAGAAAGTAAAATCTCTCACTGCCTCCATTTCTTCCCCTTCTATTTGCCAGGAGGTGATGGGACCAGTGGCCATGATCTTCGTTTTTTTGATGTTGAGCTTCAGACCATATTTTGCGCTCTCCTCTTTCACCCTCAATAAAAGGTACTTTAATTCCTCCTCACTTTCTGCCATCAAGGTTGTGTCATCTGCATATCTGAGGTTGTTGATATTTCTTCCAGCAATCTTAATTCCGGCTAGGGATTCATCCAGCCCAGCCTTTCGCATGATGAATTCTGCATATGTTAAATAAAGAGGGAGACAAAATACAGCCTTATTTTACTCCTTTCCCAATTTTGAACCAATCAGTTGTTCCATATCTAGTTCTAACTGTAGCTTCTTGTCCCACATAGAGATTTCTCAGGAGACAGATGAGGTGATCAGGCACTCCCATTTCTTTAAGAACTTGCCATAGTTTGCTGTGGTCGACTCAGTCAAAGGCTTTTGCATAGTCAATGAAGCAGAAGTAGATGTCTTTCTGGAACACTCTAGCTTTCTCCATAATCCAGCGCATGTTTGCAATTTGGTCTCTGGTTCCTCTGCCTCTTCAAAATCCAGCTTGCACTTCTGGGAGTTCTCGGTCCACATACTGCTTGAGCCTTCCTTGTAGAATTTTAAGCATAACCTTGCTAGTGTGTGAAATGAGTGCAATTGTGCGGTAGTTGGAGCATTCTTTAGCACTTCCCTTCTTTGGGATTGGGATGTAGACTGATCTTCTCCAATCCTCTGGCCACTGCTGAGTTTTCCAAACTTGCTGGCATATTGAGTGGAGCACCTTAACAGCATCATCTTTTAAAATTTTAAATAGTTCAGCTGGAATACCATCACTTCCACTGGCCTTGTTATTAGCAGTGCTTTCTAAGGCCCATTTGACTTCACTCTCCAGGATGTCTGGCTCAAAGTCAGCAACCACACTACCTGGGGTGTACGAGACATCCATATCTTTCTGGTATAATTCCTCTGTGTATTCTTGCCACCTCTTCTTGATGTCTTCTGCTTCTGTTAGGTCCTTACCACTTTTGTCCTTTATTATGGTAATCTTTGAACGAAATGTTCCTTTCATATCTCCAATTTTCTTGAACAGATCTCTGGTTCTTCCCATTCTGTTGTTTTCCTCTATTTCTTTGCATTGCTCGTTTAAGAAGGCCTTCTTGTCTCTCCTTGCTATTTTTTGGAAATCTGCATTCAATTTCCTGTATCTTTCTCTATCTCCCTCGCATTTTCCTTGCCTTCTTTCCCCCGCTATTTGTAAGGCCTCATTGGACAGCCACTTTGCTTTCTTGCATTTCCTTTTCATTGGGATGGTTTTTGTTGCTGCCTCCTGTATAATGTTGCGAGCCTTCATCCATAGTTCTTCAGGCACTCTGTCCAGCAAATCTAAATCCTTAAACCTGTTCCTCACTTCCACTGTGTATTCATAAGAGATTTGATTTAGATTGTATCTTACTGGCCCAGTGGTTTTTCCTACTTTCTTCAGTTTAAGCTTGAATTTTGCTATAAGAAGCTGATGATCTGAGCCACAGTCAGCTCCAGGTCTTGTTTTCGCTGACTGTATAGAGCTTCTCCATCTTTGGCTGCAGAGAATATAATCAATCTGATTTTGATGCTGCCCATCTGGTGATGTCCACGTGTAGAGTCGTCTCTTGTGTTGTTGGGAAAGCGTGTTTGTGATGACCAGCTTGTTCTCTTGACAGAACTCTATTAGCCTTTGCCCTGCTTCGTTTTGCTCTCCAAGGCCAAACTTGCCAGTTGTTCCTTTTCTCTCTTGATTCCCTACTTTAGCATTCCAATCCCCTATAATGAGAAGAACATCCTTCTTTGGTGTCACTTCAGTAAGGTGTTGTAAGTCTTCATAGAATTGGTCAATTTAAGTTTCTTCAGCACCAGTAGTTGGTGCATAAACTTGGATTGCTGTTACGGTGGTGCCCCGCAAGACAAATGCCTCGCAAGACGGAAAACTCGCTAGACGAAAGGGTTTTCCGTTTTTTTAGCTGCTTCGCAAGATGAATTTCCCTATGGGCTTGCTTCGCAAGATGAAAAACGAAAACATCTTGCAAGTTTGTTTCCTGTTTCTTAACACCGTTAATACAGTTGCGACTTGACTTCGAGGAGCAACTCATGGAACGCGGTGTGATAGCCTTTTTTGAGGTTTTTGAAGACTTTGGTGATTTTTGAAGCTTTTCCAAAACTTCTTTTAAACTTTTAAAACTTTTTTGGGGGGGGGGTTGGATTTTGGGTTGGGGTGTTTGGAATTCAAGGACTTGGTGTTGGGGAGGGGTTTGCAAGAATCTGGAAGCTTGTGTATTTTTTTCTGCATTTTTATGATTTTTCTGTGACCATTGGGCCACTCTGCTTTTTAAAAAAAAATTCTGGATTTGAATTTCTGTGTGGTGGGTGGCTGGGGGAACAGTGGTGGAGGGGGTTCTTCAGCAAGAAGCAAAGAGTGGAAGAGGAACCTTCTTCGAGTTGTCCCCCAGAGTCCTAGAAAATGTACTGTACACTTTGTTGATTTTTAAATGTTTTTCTGTCATGTTTAGAAACTTAATTTATTGTTCCTTCAATTTTTGAAATGCACTTTACAGTATGTGTGACTTTAAAGAGCACTTAATAAACTCTTGTTGTACCAAATTTGGCTTTGTTTGGACTTTTTTTGACCATAGGAACGCATTAATTGAATTTCAATGCATTCCTATGGGATTTCGTGCTTCGCAAGACGAAAAATTCGCTAGACGGAAAAACTCGCGGAACAAATTAATTTCGTCTTACGAGGCGCCACTGTATGTTAAAAGGTCTGCCTTGGATTCATATCGAGATCATTCTATCATTTTTGAGATTGCATCCCAGTACAGCTTTTGCCACTCTTTTGTTGACTATGAGGGCCATTCCATTTCTTTTGCGTGTTTCTTGCCCACAGTAGTAGATATGATGGTCATCCAAACTGAATTTGCCCATTCCCGTCCATTTTAGTTCACTGATGCCCAGGATGTCAATATTTATTCTTGCCATCTCATTTTTGACCACATCCAACTTACCCAGGTTCATGGTTCTTACATTCCAGGTTCCTATGCAATATTTTTCTTTACCGCATTGGACTTTCCTTTCGCTTCCAGGCATATCCGCAACTGAGCGTCCTTTCGGCTTTAGCCCAGCCGCTTCATCAGCTCTGGATCTACTTGTACTTGTCCTCCGCTCTTCCCCAGTAGCATGTTGGACGCCTTCTGACCTGAGGGGCTCATCTTCCATAACTTTTATATGCCTGTTGTCTTTGTCCATGGAGTTTTCTTGGCAGGGATACTGGAGTGGCTTGCCGGTTCCTGCTCCAGGTGGATCACGTTTGGTCAAAACTCTCCACTATGATCTGTTCATCTTGGGTGCCCTGCTCAGCATTGTTCATAGCTTCTCTGAGTTCTTCAAGCCCCTTCGCCATGGCAAGGCAGTGATCCATGAAGGGGGCATACAGTGGTACCTTGGGTTAATAACGTAATTCGTTCTGGAGGTCTTTTCTTAACCTAAAACTGTTCTTAACCTGAAGCACCACTTTAGCTAATGGGGCCTCCTGCTGCCGCTGCGGCGCCGGAGCACGATTTCTGTTCTCATCCTGAAGCAAAGTTCTTAACCTGAAGCACTATTTCTGGGTTAGCGGAGTCTGTAACCTGAAGCGTATGTAACCTGAAGCGTATGTAACCTGAGGTACCACTGTACTTGGTACCTTTAGATCCAAATTAGCAGTCATAGCACCAGAATGGTTCCGTTATTCAAATTTCAAAAATGTTTACCACCTCATGTTTATTTATTTACTAGCCATCTCATACATGACATAGTTTGGGAATTCCAAGAAACAAACAAACAAAACCCCAATGCAGTCTTGAAATCAGTGCAGTTTTGAAAGGTTAAGTCCACCATCTTGATTCAAAATGGCATCTAATTGTATAAAAACACAGACAAAACACTACTCTTTGATCTCACGAACTGTCATGCAAAATCTGGTTACGAAATCTTAAGTGGTATCCAAAATGCATAGCCAACAGCCAGGGAAACAGCTTTCTAAAACATATAGTAGATTTATTATATTAAATAATCTGTATCATCTAGAGTTGAGGAGTCGCCACCACAATTAAATGGGTAAAAAGGCACAACTGTTATATTACAAAGCAAAATTAGCAGAATTGGAGGCAGTACAGCTGTCTAAATCTCACCCTTCTGTCCTGACGTCCAGCACTCTCTATAGGCTCAGTTGCTAGTGGAAAGTAACTTGATTCATGCATGACTTTAAAAGAATTGATGCATTATTAATTTATGACAGTAGTCTGCAGTAACTAGCTTGCATTTGTAAGTATCTACCACAATTGCTAGCACTATTGTGATTTTTAGAATGGTAAAGTGTTAAATATTGAGTTGCTGCTACCCTCTCATGGACTCCTGTTCAATGTGATATGTTGACATCTGGAACTAAGGAAAATGCAGCTGGTGCCAGATCTCAGCTGGAACTCCGTAACTCAGCTGGAAATGGAGTTACGTTTATGCAAGAGGTCTAATCCTATAGGACGTTAGATATCTTCCTTGCTTGGCCAGGCTCAATATGCCATGAAATGCAGCTGGTTCCCCTAATTCAGCTCCAAAATTACACTTAACCACATTACTCTTCTAGAAATGAGCCCAATGAAATTATATTAGTAAATGTTCTGCGTATTTTAATAGCTGTATTGTCTATATACTTTACAGCATTGTTGCTACACTAATAGGTCATTCATTACAAGCAAGAGGAAAAAGTTTGTGTTAACATCCATTATTTAATTAAGCACCGGCACAGTTGTGTGCATGTAAGTAGCAGCAGCTTTCCCAATTACATTTACAAATTGCTGCAGAAATCACGGTGGCATTCAGCTTTAACCATATGAATAGAAAAGCAAAACAAAAGTTTACTGTAAATGTACTTTTAAAAGAACTCAGACTAAGCTTTGTGGAGCAGTCACACCGCCACAAAGCCTGTGACCCATTAAAGAAAAACTATTATAAATAATTTTGGAATTTACAATTGGAGATTTTTGAAAGGGAAAATCAGAAACACGTATACAGTACTTATGTTAGGCTGGAGGGGAATATCATCATAAGTCTGTGGGAAACAAAATTGTGGTATTAAAGGTTATTCTAAGATATGAAACATGCAGATGGTTCTGTCCAATGGTGAACAAATAAATGGCTGTGGTCCAAATAACTTTTTAGCAGTCCATCATTGGTAAATTCCAGATCTGCATAAGTATGTGCTTTCGAGACCTATATTATGCACTGTTTTCCAAATTTGTAATTGGAGCATTCTCTTCCTTATGTGTGAGAACAACTGTATATTATTCTAAAAACACCTCCACCCAGAGCAGGACCTGTTCTGTAAGTCCTAAAGTTAGCACCACTTCCTTCCTAGGGAAATCCTAACAGCTTTTCTGTCCTGTTCTATTTTGATTGCTGTACTGTTGCTTTCAGATTGCATTATATATCTATGTATATATTGCTTCATTTGTTGTTTTTTCAACTGTTGTAAACATGTAAACTACAGCTAATAGTGTTATAGAAATAAATAAGGACAAATTCATGGTTATAGTAGAGTAGGCCATAGATTGCCAAAGATGAATAGTGAATTGGCGGTTGACATCAACCAGCCACTTTAACCAGCCGCTGTTTTTTACTTGGGAAATTGCCAAGCTGCTGTGGCCTGAAAATGATGAAAGGTGGCTAAGCTTTTGACTCTCTACGAACGATAAGTAGCAGCAACACATTGCATATAGTAAAAGTAACCTAGAGCAGGGGCTATATATTTGGGGGGGTGGGGTGGAAGCATAATAATTTTATGCCTGAGTCAGAGAGCCACGTCTGTCATCTTTGACAGGAAGACAGATGGTTGCCACTGAAAACTGATTCCTTTGTGCCCTAGAGCACTACAAATTGCATATTATTAAACTGCATCAGCCAGCAGCAAATCTCATGGCCTGAAGAGTTCTTAATGCTTGTGACATGCGTCTAAGGCTTATGAACTGCAGTGCTGTCAGCAGCCATTACAGAATGAATAGGTTTTGTAATAATAATAAAAAAGTTCAGCATGCTCCATCCCTGCAATTATCATCATTAGTATGATCATGCTAAAGCACTAAGTGATTAATGAGAAGACAACCCTGTTTTAAACTTGACTTCACATATTCTAGTGCTTGAATCACGAGTTGTTCCAAGTGCATGTGCACATGGAGGACAAAAGGGAAACTTATACAGTGGTACCTCGGGTTACAGACACTTCAGGTTACAGACTCCGCTAGAATCATAGAATCATAGAGTTGGAAGAGACCACAAGGGCCATCGAGTCCAACCCCCTGCCAAGCAGGAAACACCATCAGAGCACTCCTGACATATGGTTGTCAAGCCTCTGCTTAAAGACCTCCAAAGAAGGAGACTCCACCACACTCCTTGGCAGCAAATTCCACCGTCAAACAGCTCTTACTGTCAGGAAGTTCTTCCTAATGTTTAGGTGGAATCTTCTTTCTTGTAGTTTGGATCCATTGCTCCGTGTCCGCTTCTCTGGAGCAGCAGAAAACAACCTTTCTCCCTCCTCTATGTGACATCCTTTTATATATTTGAACATGGCTATCATATCACCCCTTAACCTCCTCTTCTCCAGGCTAAACATGCCCAGCTCCCTTAACCGTTCCTCATAAGGCATCGTTTCCAGGCCTTTGACCATTTTGGTTGCCCTCCTCTGGACACGTTCCAGTTTGTCAGTGTCCTTCTTGAATTGTGGTGCCCAGAACTGGACACAGTACTCCAGGTGAGGTCTGACCAGAGCAGAATACAGTGGCACTATTACTTCCCTTGATCTAGATGCTATACAGTGGTGCCTCGCAAGACGAAATTAATTCGTTCCGCAAGTTTTTTCTTCTTGCGGGTTTTTCGTCTTGCGAAGCACGGTTTCCCATAGGAATGCATTGAAAATCAATTAATGCGTTCCTAGGGAAACCGCTTGCCAGGCTGGCGGTGCGGAGAAGGGCTTTTCTCCGCACCGCAAGCCTTCAGCACAGGTACGGGAACAGAGGGGAAGGGGCGCAGCGCTTTCCCTCTGTTCCCGGGGCTTGCGTGGGAGGAGGGTTTTTCCTCCCCACCGCCAACATTCAGAACAGCATTCTGAATGTTGGCGGTGGGAAGGAAAACCCTCCTCCCACCCCAAGTCTTCAGGAAAGCCATCCGATGCCGGGCGGCGGGAGAAGGCTTTCCCCCTCCCCCTCCCGGCATCGGAGCTTCGTCCAGATGCCGCGCGGCGGGGGGAGACGTTCCCCCTCCGCCGCCGGGCATCGGGGCTTCGTCCCGATGCCGCGCGGCGGGGGGAGACGTTCCCCCTCTGCCGCCCGGCACCGGGAGGCTTTCCCCCTCCCCCGCCCGGCACCGGGGCTTCGTCCGGATGCCGCGCGGCGGCGGGAGGCTTTCCCCCTCCGCCGCCCGGCACCGGGGCTTCGTCCCGATGCCGCGCGGCGGCGGGAGGCTTTCCCCCTCCGCCGCCCGGCACCGGGGCTTCGTCCCGATGCCGCGCGGCGGCGGGAGGCTTTCCCCCTCCCCCGCCCGGCACCGGGGCTTCGTCCCGATGCCGCGCGGCGGCGGGAGGCTTTCCCCCTCCGCCGCCCGGCACCGGGGCTTCGTCCCGATGCCGCGCGGCGGCGGGAGGCTTTCCCCCTCCGCCGCCCGGCATCTGGGCTTCGTCCCGATGCCGCGCGGCGGGGGGAGACGTTCCCCCTCCGCCGCCCGGCACCGGGGCTTCGTCCCGATGCCGCGCGGCGGCGGGAGGCTTTCCCCCTCCCCCGCCCGGCACCGGGGCTTCGTCCCGATGCCGCGCGGCGGGGGGAGACGTTCCCCCTCCGCCGCCCGGCACCGGGGCTTCGTCCCGATGCCGCGCGGCGGCGGGAGGCTTTCCCCCTCCGCCGCCCGGCACCGGGGCTTCGTCCCGATGCCGCGCGGCGGGAGGAGGCTTTCCCCCTCCGCCGCCGGGCATCGGAGCTTCGTTCCGAAGCCGGCGGCGGGAGGAGGTCCGAGGACAGTGGGGAAGACGCGCTGCGCTTCCCCGCTGTCCCTGAGATTTCCCTATGGGCTGTCGTCTTGCGAAGCAAGCCCATAGGGAAATTCGTTTTGCGAAGCGCCTCCAAAACGGAAAACCCTTTCGTCTAGCGGGTTTTCCGTCTTGCGAGGCGTTCGTCTTGCGGGGTACCACTGTACTCCTATTGATGCAGCCCAGAATTGCACTGGCTTTTTTAGCTGCCGCGTCACACTGTTGGCTCATGTCAAGTTTGTGGTCAACCAAGACTCCTAGATCCTTTTCACATGTACTGCTCTCAAGCCAGGTGTCACCCATCTTGTATTTGTGCCTCTCATTTTTTTTTTGCCCAAGTGCAATACTTTACATTTCTCCCTGTTAAAATTCATCTTGTTTGTTTTTGCCCAGTTCTCTAATCTGTCAAGGTCGTTTTGAAGTGTGATCCTGTCCTCTGGGGTGTTAGCCACCCCTCCCAGTTTGGTGTCATCTGCAAATTTGATCAGGATGCCCTTGAGTCCATCATCCAAGTCGTTGATAAAGATGTTGAATAAGACCGGGCCCAAGACCGAACCCTGTGGCACCCCACTAGTCACTCTTCTCCAGGATGAAGAGGAACCATTGATGAGCACCCTTTGGGTTCGGTCAGTCAGCCAGTTACAAATCCACTGAGTGGTAGCATAGTCAAGACCGCATTTTACCAGCTTCTTTACAAGAATATCATGGGGCACCTTGTCAAATGCCTTGCTGAAATCAAGGTAGGCTACATCCACTGCGTTCCCTTCATCTACCAGGCTTGTAATTCTGTCAAAAAACGAGATCAGGTTAGTCTGACATGACTTATTTTTCAGAAATCCATGCTGACTATTGGTGATCACAGCATTCCTTTCTAGGTGCTCACAGACTGTTTGCTTAATGATCTGCTCCAGAATCTTCCCTGGTATTGATGTCAGACTGACTGGGCGGTAATTATTTGGGTCCTCTCTTTTCCCTTTTTGAAAATAGGGACAACATTTGCCCTCCTCCAGTCTGCCGGGACTTCGCCTGTTCTCCAGGAATTCTCAAAGATGACTGCCAGTGGTTCTGAGATCACATCTGCCAGTTCTTTTAATACTCTTGGATGCAGTTCATCTGGCCCTGGAGACTTGAATACATCTAAACTAGCCAAGTATTCTTGTACTATCTCCTTAGTTATTCTGGGCTGTGTTTCCTCTGCTGAATCATTTGCTCCAAATTCTTCAGGTCAGGCATTGTTTTCTTTATCGGAGAAGACTGAGGCAAAGAAGGCATTGAGGAGTTCAGCCCTTTCTGTGTCCCCTGTTTGCATTTCACCATCTTCTCCTCTGAGTGACCCCACTGTTTCTTTGTTCTTCCTTTTGCTTCTTTGTTCTTCCTTTTGCTAACCCAGAAATAGTACCTCGTGTTAAGAACTTGCTTCAGGATGAGAACAGAAATCATGCTCCGGCAGCACGGCAGGCCCCATTAGCTAAAGTGGTGCTTCAGGTTAAGAACAGTTTCAGGTTAAGAACAGACCTCCAGAACGAATTAGGTTCTTAACCCGAGGTACCACTGCAATGGGAAATGGGATGTAGCCTCATCTGACTCTGTAGCCCAGAGAGGAGGGAACCTGTGGTTTTACAGATATTGCTGGATTACAGCTCCCATCATCCCTGACCATGGGTCATGTAGTCTGGGGCTGATGGGAGCTGTGAAGTCCAACAATGTCTGGAGGGCCTCAGGTTATCTACCTCCGTTCCTGCTAGAGTCCCATTCAAGAGCACTTTGCTAACACAACACAGGGTATCAAATGAACGAGCCACTCATCCTAGCTCACCTCTGCAACTTGCCAGCAGCCTACACCTGATGACCAGCTGACCTTTTTACAGCTGAGGTTGTTTCTGTTTGCTCTGGCACTCAACACGGTCCTCTGTGCACCAGTAGCAGTTTAGTCATGCTGGCCACATGACCCCGGACAAACGGCAGCTCCCTCGGTCTGAAAAGCAAGATGAGCGCCACACCCCATAGTCACCTTTGACTGGTCTTAACCATCCAGGGTTCCTTTACCTTTACCTTTGTAATGTATACCACTTCAGGAGAAGTGTTATTTACATTCTCCCTTTTCCATGATACACTTATAAGAAAAGTACACTATGTATATGCCAAAGAGGGGAGCAAATTTGTGATGGGTGTCCTGACTCTGGAATAATCCCCTGAAGAAGGTATGACTGGCATCAACACTGTATTATTTTTGGTACCAGGTCAAAACTTTTTTATTTAACCAGATGTTCTAAGTAGCTGCATTTGAGCTGCCTGTATAGTTTTTATTTTTGTTTAATTGTTTGTGTTGTTTTTAATTTCTTGTTGTAATTTTTAATGCACATGTCCTATAAATCAATTCGTGGATAAAGGTATGGTATATTAAAAATAAAATAAAAAGACCCTGCCATGTACCTCTCTTTATTTGACATCAGCCTCTTCCTCAGCCTTCCCATATGGTCTGCACACTGCTGCTTCCTAATTGATGCTCTCCACTTCCCCGATTATAGATTTAATCCAGTAATTGCTTGGCCCAATCTGAATGCTGTCTATATACATAAACTGTCTTTAATAAACTGTATAAATCAATTGCTCTGGTTTATTTTCTCATTACTATTTCCGCTGTGGTGAACTGTGCTAAAAAATGTCACAATACGCATCGTTTAGGTATATGTGTGTATTGCTATATGTGTGGTACATGCGGCAACAAAATGCAGAGCGATCCTAGGCATATTTACTCTGCAGTAAGTCCCACTGTGTTCCATATACTTTACTCTGCGGTAAGAATTGACAGGATGTCAACCACTGAACTAACTCAAATTTTTGTAACACGTCTATGCAGATAACATTTGCAGCTGTTTTATTGTTTGTGCTCTGTTTTGAACCTCTGGAAGGAGCCATTTGTATTATTTGATTTGCGGGAAGAAACAAGTTGATTTTTAAAGTAATCTGTAATATCATGTGCTGTCCCCACAAAAGATGGGCTTAAGACACAAATTAATAGGCATGTAGTCTGGGGCAAGGGTGGGGAAGACGGCCAGTGACAACACCAGGTGTTAAATGCATGCTATGTACCAGCTCATCCCTTCTGTATATTTGTTTCAAATAGCTATTTCATGAGAAGAAGCTAAACATTGGCTTTACAGTAGTAAATTTTTTCATATCTTTCTTTTTAAATACATCATTTTTTACCATTTTCTTTTCTTGCTATTCATTAAGTACCAGCATAGATGCTTGACACCAGCGGGACTATGGCAGTATAAACGAACATTTTATGATCCAATGTTCTTCAATCAAGTTATGACTATAAACAAAGAGATGAAGCAACAATGAATCTACAAAGCAGAAAGGAATTGTTAAATTCAGTAAGCATGGAAAATTATTTCCCGTAATTCACCTCCCACAATAATGGTCTAGATGCAGGAATGCGAATCACACATCAGAGACTACACTGCAGGTAATAAACTGAACGTAGAGTTGTGTAGCTTTCATGAGGAAGAACATTTTGCAAACTGTTCTTAATATCTAATTCTATTACTAATACAGCTGTTGAAAGTGGGAAAAGTAACATCCAGTTCCCATAAACATTTTATCTCCCTTCACATACAATCATAAGGACAGAATTCAGTGCAGCCTGCCTCTGAGTTATGTCTCTATAGATTTGGGGCTAATAGCAACCATCTATATTTTGAAGACAAGGCATTAAAGCTCCATGGAAACTGGGTCCCCAAGAGTTTCCCTATCTTTCTTGGCACTTTCAAATTCCTCATAGATTAAACATGATGGCTGGTCCCCAGTCACACGAGGGAGCAGAGGTCATTTTCTCAGTTGTAAAGTAATCTGAAAAAATACTGCAAGTTCGCCAGGCCTGGGCATAGCACCACAATATCTCCAGAAGATAATAGTTCTATGCAGGAGCTGCATGACACAGGAAGGATAAAATTTTCATTTTCATATATTAGTTCTCTGCACCTCTTTGATGTACTGGTAGTTATAAAGAGGAAGGTGGCATATAAGGGAGAAATATGGAAGAGAGGTCCACACATTCATTTTAAGCACAGTAGTTTTATAAATGGTCTCACCCAGATTTGGAAAAGCACATATCTTTTACATGCCTGCCTATTTTACAGTGCATAGAACACTTCTGTTCAAGGAAAGCTAAAGAAAGGCACAAGACATTTGGGGATCACGTGCTTGTGTCTTTCACAATTGAGTCTCAGCCCACTTAGTACTTCAAAATGGACCCTCACTTTAAGAGAAAAGTTCAAAATTACTAGGTATATTCAAACAGAAACATTTGATAGACACAGTAATGATGCCTCAGGAAAGAACATTTTTCCTCTATAAATTTAGAACAGTCCAATTTATATAAAGTTGAAAGCCATACACAGGATAGAGGGGCCTATTTAAAATAGCTTATGGTTGTTAGGAGACTTTTATTGCAAAGAACATTGATTCACTAATTTATATTCATTATCAAAATATCTAAGTCAGGAGCAAAGAGAAATCTTTTTATTCATGGTTTAAAAATAAGGGATTCAAATATTTCACAAAGCATTATGGACAAATTGTTATATTATAAAGTAGAAGTGATTTGTTGTTCCTCAAATCTAATTATAAAAAAAGAAGAGAGCTTTCTCTGTTATAAAACAGGAAAAAATATGTCTCTTACCCTATTCCAACAACTACATTTAAAGTAAACCATTTGGTCTTTTGTTTCGTAGCACATATCTTTCAGGGCCATTCCCCAATAATGATGTTCAGGAAAAATGTTTTTAATATCTAGAATATAATAAACCTAACAGAAGCTTCTATTATGCATTTGATATCCTATATATTATTTTCCCTTTAATCTAAGAGAGAAGGAATAACTCCAAAACACATGCACACACACCTCAAAAAAGCAGAGACTGTTAACAGCCTGATGTTTGATTCTACTCTCATCAGTACAAGCCAGCATGCCCAATGGTCAGAGTGGATGGGAATTGTAGTCCACCAATAACTGGAAGACCACAGTTCCTCCATCTCTGGTCTACAGTCTATGTATTTTGGACATCTACAGTAACAAAAATACAGTTCAAATACCAATGACATTTGGTAGCTCTGCCCCCTTTTTGTGACATTTTGGGTCACTTCTGGGTCTGGTGCAATGGGCACATGTGCAGTCACGCACATATCGGACACACCTAAAACAGTCGCTGCCTGTGCTAGCAGAAACCAGCATGGTGATCCTGCTAGCTAGCACAACAGGGTTTCCCCCATGTGCCATCCCCAAATCCACTCTAGAGGGTCAGGAGTTCCCCCCAGAGCAGCACATGGAGGAGAGGTCATTCTGTTAGGCAAGCAGGAATGCTTGTGCTGATGGAACAATATCCTTAGCACTATTTTGAATTCCACCCTAACTGGTCTTAGGTTACAGCCCTATATTCATTTACCTGGAAGAAAGATCTATTAAATTCAACAGGACTGACCTCTCAGGAGATATACATAGGATTGTGCTATCAGCCAGGTGTTGGTAAACCAACAAATTTTGTTGTCTTGGTAAGACAATTCTTAAGAAGGTTTTATTTTATATCTTTAAAATATCAAGCAGCCTGCTACTGACACATTATTTTTGCAATCTTTGTGGTGTGTTGCTGTTATTCAGCCACTCTGAAGCCATGGTTTGTTGCGGACTGTCTGATTATTGCTTGTTGGGAAGCAACAAACACAATAACTTGTTCTGGTGTAAATAGAAGTAAAAGTTTCCTCGTTTGTTTATTCTACTCAGGCCAAGAAGGGGCAAAGTGGGGAATGACTGGCACCATGCATCAACATACCTCTCTGTCCTGATAACTCTTGATAAACCAGATAGTCTGATGTTAATAGCCACATTCTGTATTAATTATTGTGCAAATTATCAATATGCGCACTGTCAACATGGCTATATAATTTCCATGTCATGAAGGAACAATGTTCATCCTAGTCACTACCAGCCCTTGGTTCTGAAAAGTTCTGAGCACTTGTCTTCAGTTAAGACTAAGGAGTCTTGGCAGGTGTTCCTATATGTGAAAAAAATACAAGAAGCAAATTGAAATCCTTCATTTAAAAGTTATTCCCCTGTCATTGCCTCTAACTCCTATTACACTACTGTCAGTTTTCAAGTACAGAAACATAACCAAACTTGCTCAGATACAAAATTCTGGATTAAGAATCATGCTAACATATTACATTTTTAACTGGCTAATTAAGAAAGTCTATAATAATCACACTTAACACTCATTTTAATATTATATGCCATCTACATATACTATGCATTATTTTTCAGCTTCATCAGAGACCAATGCTAACCTTGGTAGTTAAGAATTAAAACAGGTTTTGCAAAGGCAAAAGCGATGCTACAAACAGCGTTTAGGAACGATCGATACATAATTGTGTTAATCTTCTGCTTTAACAGTACTTGAAAATGCAGTATATTTTGCCTTTATTCACAAAGTGCAACTAGATAGGAGTACAACTTTTTCCATAATTGAAGAATACTACAAGTACGAAAGAGAAAGTTTCACATCTAAGTGGAGTTGTGGGAGTTCTAAATGCGTGCCTATTTCATGTACGTCATCAAAGGTAGAACAAGT
Source organism: Podarcis liolepis (assembly GCF_965112155.1). NCBI lineage: Eukaryota > Metazoa > Chordata > Lepidosauria > Squamata > Lacertidae > Podarcis > Podarcis liolepis. Next base: position 23,183,985 of record NC_139555.1, read on the forward strand.
GTATATTTATCAGCAAAGCGTTTTCCACAACTGCCAGTGAGTTATCAGGGGTTGATTTTCAACACTCTAGGGCCTAGAACGTACCAGTCTCTTCACTACCCAAAATTACAACTTCATAAATATGTAACCACCTGTTATGCTGTTATTTTGGTGCCATTGCATCTATTTTTATTTGTCTTTACCACTAAGCATGACATACAATACCATGGTAACATAAACAGAGGTGTCTGTATGAAGAGGTTACGCTATAAATAGTAAAGTATAGTCTAAAAGTAACCAACCTATAGACACCTGTTCTTATGACATAACACTTCCACTACAAGATGTTTTGCCTTATTCCAAGATCAATGAAATGTGGAACAAGTCTGCGGAAAATAGAGGGACAGAAAAATATTAAGTAGAGTGTGGCACAGATGCGATGGGAGAGGCAATCCATTATTATAGTCAAGTTCTTTTTTTGTTCAAAACAACTGCTACGATAGCCTAGCAGCAAATGAACCAGAGCAGTTGTTCTTAACATACAAGTCTAGCTTCAGTGTTTAGAGCAGTCATAAAGGGAAGCATTCTTCCTGTTTATGAAGCTAAGAAAATGATGTTTGCAGAACGCTACAGTAGTTTGCAAACTGAAAAAAGCTTCCAAATTTTTTTATCGTGGGATCCAAATAATTTACTGCTTCAAGCAAGATACATTTAATCTTGTATAGCCTTGATACCTTTTGTAAAAAGAACCCAAAGCACTTTGTCAGAAAGCGGCTGGCAGGATCTCATCCCAAACAATGCAAAAACATCCATCAGGTTGAAGAATTAGCCTCGGAACACTACAAGCAGCAGGCTGAAATGACTAGGATAACAACAATCTTCTTCTGAATCATGAGAACAGGCACCAAAATTGGGAGGTATAGAAGTTACAAGCTTTGAATTTGACAAAAGTAGAGGAACGAAGGCAGTACAGAGAAACAGAGCCTGGTATTGGAAGAGTGAGCAGGGGAAGAGGTGGTGAAATAAAAAGCAACAGAACAGACCGTGAAAGATCTCCAATGAGTTTGATTGGTTCTACAACTCACACCCTAGAAAGGCCATTTTCAAGAGGATAAACAAGGAGGCTTGGCAAACAGAAACAAAGTTAAGGATACCTTAAATCTATTGTTTAACTGGATTGTGTTCAAATATCAGAGTCAGTTAGGGCTGCCATACGTCCGGAATTTCCCAGACATATCCGGAATTCGTCCGTCAGAAATAGCATCCAGGTGGAATTTCCAAAAATTGGTAAAACCCGGGTGTATGGCAACTCATGTCAGAAGTGTTGTTTTTTTGGCAAATTTCCTTAAAAAAATAGCGGTGGGGGGGGGGTGAGCTCAACAACTTTTGTGTCTGGATTTTCATTTTTGAAATATGGCAACCCTAGAGCCTATAAAGTTACAATACACTGATCAATTAGTTTTAACTTATTAAATTGGCATATATTTGCACATGATTAAAATAAGTTTTGAAAAATCACTTTTTTTACAGTGATGCCTTGTGCAATATGCACTGTCTATTAATGTGTGAAATGAGGACGGAATGTTTCATCTAAAAAAAATTAACCCAATTATTGTTTTGCCAACACCCGTGTATATCTTACATTTTGTGCATCGAATTAAGTAGACTGGAATAATACATGTGCTAGTCTTTAAAGGTACTACAAACCTCTCTTTTTGCTGCAGTACAGACTGACAAGGCTGCTTCTCTGGAAATGAGTTTTATTGTGTTGATAATTGCACTTCTACATATATTTTTTTACTGTGACTTTGCCATTGTGTCTCCTGTACCTTCAACATTTAAAAGTTTTGTTTTAATATATTACACCCATTTGTCTATTTTCAAATATAGGCTTGAGAGCCTATATAACAGCAATAAGTAATAGTATGTATTGCCGAAGGGTTAAACTACATGTTCTTTGAAATGTCTTTGGATCCCATGCTTGGGATTCCCCTCTCCCCCCCCCCCCTTCCACTCCCGCTCCCTAAAAGCAGCACTGGTAGGCTTGTGTTCTTGAGCTGTTGTATAGTTACTTACCAGCTTGTAAACCTCAAGGTCAGTTTAAAGTCATGCACTCAGGAAGGCCTTGTGATGTAAGCAGATACGAGTGCTCAAGAGAGATCAGATCTCTTTGTTCAAGCAAGTCTTTTTGCATACTTGTGGGCAGGGAAGGTAAATACACACAAAGCAACAGCAAAAGTAGAAGAGATTTGGATCCGCTTCTTTATCAGTTCTGAAAGTTAGCTGGCTGGAAACTGAACATGAAAGGAAAATGTACACTTTTTTTTTTTTTAAAAGAGTAAAACTGCGATGAGGGGAAAGGCCATAGTGGTAGAGCATCTGGTGGCATCTATAAGTAGACTGAAAGCCTGGACAGAGACTGCCAGTCACTGCAGACAGTTCTGCGCTAGATGGGTTAATGGTTTGGGCTCAAGTGTAAAGCAACTTTCTATGTTCTGTAAAGGACACGGGTGGCGCTGTGGGTTAAACCACAGAGCATAGGGCTTGCCGATCAGAAAGTCGGCGGTTCAAATCCCCGCGACGGGGTGAGCTCCCATTGCTCGGTCCCTGCTCCTGCCAACCTAGCAGTTCGAAACGTCAAAGTGCAAGTAGATAAATAGGTACCACTCTGGCAGGAAGATAAATGGCGTTTCTGTGCACTGCTCTGGTTCGCCAGTAGCGGCTTAGTCATGATGGCCACATGACCCGGAAGCTGTACACCTGCTCTCTCAGCCAGTAAAGTGAGATGAGTGCCTCAACCCCAGAGTCGGTCACGACTAGACCTAATGGTCAGGGGTCCCTTTACCTTTATGTTCTGTAAAATGAACAAATTGAATAAACTAATGCTTTATTTATATCCGCCAATTGCTATTCTTTGAAACAATACTTTTTTCAAGAGAAGTCAGAATTAAAATCTAGGCATGCTGAGAGTGAGAATCCAGAGGCTAGTTTTGTTTCCTCCTGGAGTCCCAATATCATCAAGGTGAAACACAAGTTGACCTCCTGATCTTCTTGGGCCGGTCTGTTTTTCAAATGCAGAATAACACATCTGATTGTATGCATGTATCTATCTAATCATTGGCAGTTCTCAGTGGTATTACACCATGACAGCAAATATTTTAATTAAGCACACATGGAATAATGATCCATTAAAGAGGCCTAAACTGCTTTTATCATTCTTTACAAGATATTCTTCACTTTCTCTTAAGACAAGTGACCAGAGACGATGCTGCCTACAGAACACTCAAAAATCCCAATGTGCTCACAGACCTAAAAAGGTTGCTAGCCCCTGGAATAGTGGAATAACTAATATTATTAAAAGAACCAATGTTAGGGGAGGGAATATCTTTATTTTCCAAGGGGCAGTTTCAGTGTTAGAAACTGAGATATGAAAGCTAGGAGCTAAATGGCACCTTAAACCGAGGTTATGTGCACAAGTATGTCTAGGCACATTTTTTTAATAACAGGAATACAAAGCTGAGCACGAATGAACTGCAGCTAAAGTATTGTGTTCAGTTTTCACATGGTCTAGTTCTTCCCCTGTCACCGCCCCCCAATATTCATAAGAGGGTCTCTTCTCCAGTCTTCGGAGAGTAGCTGGAAGTTGGGAGGCAGAAAAAGGTCCTCCTTTCCTTCCACTCTGCAGTTTTAATCTGAAATCTTAGGCGCAGTACTGTGCCCAGAGCACAAAAACAGCTTGCACTAATGAAATTCCCTGTTGCAAAATGTGCCTGGAACAATGGGAGTTTCAAACACTGGGCAGTTCACCAAGAAAATAGTAAGATTTCAGATCCTTTTGAATGCTTCTTAGGAGAGCTACAATGATTGATTCCTTAATGCTTGTGATGTTCTATTTAAATATTTTATGGATTTATAGAATGGAGGTTTAAGTATGCATTTAGGAGTTACTGAACTCCCTGAAATATTGTTATTCATACTATATCTGCTGATTATATTTAGACTATATTTGTTTGTCGGCTTGTATGTGTATTTTTAAACATTTAATCATATACTGCACATATGCATGTGTGCACTATATATATAGTCACAGGAAGCATGACCAGAAAGAGAGGAAGAGGCGAATAACTATGGCAGCAGAGTCCATGTGAACAGAAGAAAGTGAGACAATGAAAGACCAGAGAGAAAACTGCAGTAATCAGTGTTAGAAATAACTAGGCTGGACATGCATTAGAGTTTGCATGAAGGAAAAGGAAGGCTCATACTCTTGTAATGTGGTAAGAGAGAGAAGCGCCATGAGTTTGCATAAGGCCACATATGGGGAGGGGGTTTGAGACTGCTCAGCCAAAAAAGAAGCTGGCTCGCATTTTAGTCCAACCTGTTTTACAACTGCTGTGTACCAACTTGAAAACTTCATTGAGCTATCCAGTACAATCCCAAAGTCTCATTTCTGATCAGTCACTGCCAGTTCAGACTTCATTTGTGCCTTTTCTTTGCCTCAATATGCATCACTTTACACTTGCTTATACTGAACATCATTTGCTATTTTAATGCAAATTAAAATAGAGGTCCTTTTGGAGATCTGCTTATTCCTATTCTCAGCTTCTGTTGCTTAACCAGTTGCTGATCTATAAGAGGACGTCTCCTATTATTCCATGACTACTAAACTTACTCAAGAGTCTTTGGTGAGGGACTTTATGCATAACCTCCAAGTGTCCTGTTTTAAGCGGGACATCCTGGAGTGACAGAAGCCACCCCAGCTTCTTATCCCAATTTGGGATGTCCTGTTTTGGCTCCTGTGCTCTGGCACAGGTAGGAGGGGGACAAGCAGACGGGCAAGCAAGGGGGCGGTGGCAGGGAGCAGGCAAGCAGGTGAGCGATGGAGTTGTGGGTGGTGCCCCGATTTGCCCTCCCAAAATGTTGGGGGGTATGCTTAATCAAAAGCTCTTTGAAAATCTAAGCACACAGTGTTGACTGGATCACCGTCTATATGTTTACTGGTATTTTAAAAGAGCTCTCAAAGGTTAGTTAAACTTAGATAAGCCATACTGGTTCTGCTTCCGCAAGATCCGTTTGTCTATATTCTTGGTACTCTATCTTTAATGGTGCTTTCTACCAGTTTTCCTGGAGCAGCCTGTAATTTCCCAGAACTCCCCTGGATCCTGTCTATTTCCAGTGCTTACGCATGGAGGCTGATCTTAGGGACAAGTTCATCTGAGCTATTTAAGAACTCTTGGATGGATGCCATCTGTGATTTAAAACAGTGATTTGTCTGTTTTAAATCTGTCAATAAGGCCTATAACTTCGTCTCATTGTTTATTTGCCTTCCTAAGAAAGTTAGTTCAAGGGCAGGCAGCTGCTCTACATCTTTCACTGTGGAAAACAATGCAATGAATTCAGCTGCTCTGCAGTCCCTCCCACCTTTTAAGCACACCTTTGACTCCTTTTGCTACCCCACCTCGCTAGCTGGCTTCTTACTTCTAACAAATTTAAATATTTTGCTGGTGGTGGTTTTAATGTGTTTAGCAAAGTGTTCCCCAAATACTTTTCGTTGACTTGCATTTACTTTGCCAAAGTTTATGTTCCTTTTTGTTATTTCCGTTTGGACAAGACTTCAATTGTCTGAAGGAAACCTTGGCCCTGGAGTAGTTTTCCTGATAGTCAACACACTTTCTAACTGAACTTCTATTATTGTGGTTTTGACTAACCCTAAGGCATTCTGAACAGATTTGATCTTCTTGACTTTCACGTTTCACTTTAGTTAGAAGTGCTGTGAGTCTTTAGCCTTGGAAAATTTTGCAGTATGTGGCAATTTAACATTAATTTTACTATCTAACGACACCATTGATCCATAAAATGAAAGCAATAAACAATGTACTGTACTATAAAACAAATAAAGGAGTATTGTAGATGATAAAAATTAAAATTTAAAAAATTTCTTACCTGCACTGATGATAGTCATTGTTTGGATGGGGAGGGGGGCTTTTATCCATTTCAGCAGTCACATAATCAATCAATCAATCAATCAATCAATCAATCAAACAAACAAACACAGTCCCAAAAACAAATTAACCGAAAAAGCCTCAAAAACAAAAAACGCAAAATAAATAGCAAAAACAAAAGCACCAACTATACCGTAAGCTCCACATATCACCTCAGAAAACTGCAATCGGAAACAGAAGGCTTGAATTACAATGGGGGGATGCAAATTAGCTGTGCAACAGTAAAACCGGAAACTCAGCACTCAAAACAGAGCATGTTTGGTTTCCCGGAAAAAGTTTGAAAACCGGAACACCTACTTCCGGTTTTACAGTGTTCGGGTTCCAAGTTGTTCATGAACTAAAGCTGTTCGAAAACCGAGGTACCACTGTATTATTATTATTATTATTATTATTATTATTATTATTATTATTATTATTATTATTATTTTGATTGAATTCATATACCGCCCTTTACCTGGAAGTCTCAGGATGGTTCACAGAAAAGACTTACTGGACTCTCAACTTATATAACTGAATATTTTGCTCACTGTTATGATATTGGCTATCTTCCTGCACTACTGAATTATGTTCCTTAATATTGGATGTTTTATTGTGTTGTTTTACTGAAATCGAACTGTTTGGATTGATGCTGTTAAACCATCTTGAAGGTGTTATTGAACAGAAAATGTGGGGAAAAATATTTTTAAAAAAACAACAATAAATACTATTGTACTTCAAGATAATGAATATGCTAAGCAGAATATATTTTCCTACATTTCATGCTCTTGCTTAAGAACCAGGAACGATCAACTCCTTAGGGCAAATATATACTCAGATGTTTCAGCAAGTGCCATAAAATCAATACTAAATTATACCACAGGGAATGTTTATATTGTAAACAATTGTTAGTTCTTTTTACTAGCTAGATAGGAGCAACATTCATTATGGTTGTATTTTTTGAAAAAGAAACTGGCCTCAGGCTTACAAACTGGAGTGTCTTCAGCCTTAGGTGGGCAATCTCGTTCAGCTGAAATAGCGATGAGTGAACTAATTAAATGAGATATGTCATCCACTTGGCAAGATTGCCCAAAAAAACATGTTTTGCAAGATCTGCCTTCGTTCTCAGGTAATACCAAGCCAAGCCAAATCATGGCCTGGTGCAAATGACCAAACGTGGGCTGCTCAAGAGGACAAACCACAGGGCACACCTTGATTACAGCCCGTGATTTGCCTGGTAAACAGCTAAACCATGAGCCAAGCATTAGCTGACATATGAAGTCAAACTGTGGTTTGGTTTGGTTCAGCACAGCAGCATAATGACCAGTGAAGAGCAAAGTCATTCTTTCCAGGGGCCTGCATGTTTGCTTATTTGTGTCTTGGTTTGGCTTAGTGGGCCTGTGAACAGAGCAATTAAGTTTTTTGCTGATGTGTAAGTAGCTAAGATAGGGCTGGGCGATACCTGGTTTTCAACATCACAACATATCACAATGTCTGAAATAAGGATGGAGCTATGTAGAGGCACTGGCTGGCTTCATGGTTTTCCCCCAAATTGTGATTTTTGCATAACGCGCGCGCACACACACACACACACATCACGATTTGCGATTTATTGCCAGGTCAAAAATTATGAAACCAGTATCACGATATGGACTTCAAACCAGTTTTGGATGATATATTGATATATTGCCTAGCCCTATAGGCAATGGGACCTACAACAAAATGTTGCCGTGTGGGAGCCTCCTGTTCACTGTATTCCATTCCACTTCTCCCATTTCTTATTCCACAACAGTCAACTAGCATTCCATGGCCCCAGAGCACACTCAGTTTTCATTAGGTTTTGTAACTCACCCCCCCCCAGTTATTTATTTTTTATTGTACTTCCACAGATCTCAGGATTATCCTGAGCCTGCTGATCTCTGTCTCTTGCACACAAATGGCATCATTGTGGCTACATGAGCATAGGCACTCAGAAGACTTGAATAATAGATATGATTTATCAGAGTTCTGCATGCATTGGAAAAAAACTGTACTCATAACGGAAATTTTTACCACAAAACTACTGAAGATGGGATTCTGACATTTTACTCAACTCACTCAAGTCACATGAGACTTTGAACAAATATATTAACTGTTCAATGAAAAAGTCCCCTTTGATGATGAATGTTTAAAGGTCATATGCTCATAGCCTTTTTAAAAAACTAAAGGAAAGTAACAGGATAGCAATGAAGCCAAGGGAAGCAACAGTTAGTTGCTAACATCTTAATCACACAATGTTCTTGTACATTTACCATTGCTTTCTGCACAAAACGACAATAGTTAAAAAGAACATTACCAAGATTACTTAGGCTACAGTCTCAGAAGAGGAACATATTTCAGAGCCCTCAAGAAACACACTCCAAGGCAGGCTAATTCAAATCAAGTTTTCTATCAAATGTTTACTGAACAAAAAATGCATACAAATTGGTTGCTTTTGAAACTAACTAACTTCTATATTACCAGGGCATAATCCAAAATTGCTTCTTATGCAACTAACATGTATTTTCTACTACACAATGTAGAGATGAAGCAATTGGCCCGTTATATATATATATATATATATATACACACGTAAGGACACTAAGCAAGCTCAGATACATGAGCTCTATCATAAGCCTATCTTAAAATGCATCTTGGTTCATCAAGCCATGATCTGATTTTATATGCACAAGCCAAAGGTGAGGCCCAGGTTTGTGTGCTTCCGTTTGCCCTTCATGCATAGGGCTTCCCTGCCCAGTACCTTGGTTTCAGGCAGCCAGCTTGCCAGTTTTATCCAAACTGGAAAACTTTACTGGGTTTGCCTTGCGAAACAGAACTAGAAACCAAATTTCCAATTCTGTTTTGCAGAGAAAGCACAAACCATAGTTTGCCAACCAAAACTTCAAACTAAGTTTTATCTCAAACCAGGAAAGGAGGCAGGAAGTGCAAGAACAAGGAACAAAGGGAGGGAGAGGCAGTAATGAAACCCAATAATCCAGCTATGCATAATGTCAAACTGTTTGATGTCACATCTGAATCACCGCAGTGTGTTTGATAGTCAGTTTTAAGTGGTTAGAATGTAGGCTTTGTTTGTATTACATTCAGATATCATTTTAAACTAGGTTATTTTCTAGAAACACTATCACAAACTTCCAAGTAATATAATTAAAATTAACTGTTATTGAAGTTAAGTTTTTCCTCATTCAGGGTGGCATCCTGTTCGGATCTGTATGTATAATTTCAATGCCTATATGCGAAGTTGTCCATAACTTGTTGCAGATAGCCAATAATTACTAATTCATTTTAATTGTTTGGGACAGGGAGCTCAGCACAGATACTGTATAAGAGTGAAATATATTTAAAAAATAAAAAAAATTGTCCAGTAGCACCTTAGAAACCAACTAAGTTTGTTCCTGGTATGAGCTTTCGTGTGCATGCACAAATATAGACTAACATACATACGTAGAAGTAATGTCCATTAAGTTCAATAGGACTCATTCCCAAGTTAGTGTCCACCGGATTGCAATTTTATTCACAGTATAAAGTAGCAGCAAATTGTACCAATGCACATCCACAAATCTTTGTTAAAAGATCGTTTTGCATTTGACATACTTTGATGGCACTACAGAAATACTTACTTAAAAGGTCTACATAAGCTGCCCTTGAAGAGGCATCAAAGGTTTTCAGATATTTACACAACACCTAGGGTTTTAATTCTGACTCATGCAAAACTATTCTCTTCAAACTACTAGGCATAGAAACTTTTGAAAATGGGAATGGGGGGGGGGTGAGCAGGGGTCGCTTTAAGGTTGTAAATGTCCACAAATGGCTAACCCAGATACGCAGTGGGGGTTTTTATGGACTAATAATTCATTTGGAATTATTTGCAAACCTGTTTTAAACACTAGAATGTTGGTTTTGCTGAGAAGGCTGGAAGAGATAAGAAACTACTGAAGGAAAAACCAACACAACAACCAATTACATGTACCTCCAGCAAACACAGTATGAGCTTGCTAGTTCCCAACCGGTTCACTCTCTGCAGATGTACGAAATACTATGTAGCCAGCAAATACATACAGGTACAAAGTAGATTGCACAGGAAACCTCAAAACTGTATTTCTCTTTACTGTAGTCGTTTTACACAAGGCAGGCAGAAATGTGGTACTTTTGATACATTTCACTGCTTCTAGTGCAACAACCGAAATGTTTCATGCCAGATAGTCCAAGCAGGCTTCCGAAACACATGGAGTGCAAGTGCTATGTTTATTTATTTTTTACAGAAAAAGATACCTGCAACAATCTACTAGTGATATTCTTACCACTATTGTATAAATTTCTGCATCAAAAGATGGGAACAAAGTTCTATGGAAGAATATGTTCAAAGCTCCCCCTTGTGGACTACAGTACTGTCAGGTATTTTTTTTTAACAAAAATAAAATGAATGTATTTGCGCATTGCCAAAAGATGAAACGGAAAATAAACTTCCATGAGAAGGACTGAATAGCAATTAAAACAACAAGCATAACATTTTAATATGAATCTGAAAACAAAGGGGAACTTAGATGTTCACTGCATGTACAACATCACAACTTTACTCCAATAAATATAAACATTCATCAAAGCTGTAGCTTATGTACTGAAGTCTTGTTGCCTTCCGAGTATAAAACTACCATGATCAACATACTTAATGTTGTTTTGCCTTTGTCTGCCATTTGCTCTCAATATGTGTGCTTCTATTTAAATATGTGTGTGCTACACTCAGTACCTAAAATACACTGTGCTTTAGTAAAATATATCAACAACGGAATGGCTACATTAAAAGTTTCACTAGAAGAATTGAAGCTCACTTACAAATGCTACTTTACATAGGAGAAACTTTGAAAAATTATCACACATCTAAATTTGAAGTATGCAAGGAGCACGTTTTGAGAACAGGATGACTTAACCAAACATTTTTATTTTTTAGAAATATCACTGGATTAATTCTTGCCACATGGATTCCATTCCAAATCAGTCCTGCTCAAAGTGTGTGTACCTGCTTATGTTTGCATGTGTGTTCTTAGCAAAGCTTAGTAGCCAATCAGAACTCTGATGACACAGTAAATTGGTATATTTACTTTTTGCTTGCATGCACTTTCCTTCCATCGCAACAGAAATACGACTCCATGAACTAGAGTGGAGGGAAAAATCATTTCATAATAGTAGAAAGAACCCAATAAAACACCACGGTCATTTATTAACTCTTCTCCACTCCAGTCACATTCGGGAACAATTGTTAAAACAAAGCGCTAAGCATTACCATCTACTGCACTTACCTCTTCAACTGTCAAAGGCATACAGATCCGATACTCCTTCATGAGCATATTCCTTCACATTAAATGCAAATCAGCAATTTAGGAGAAACGTAATCACAGTGCACCCCAACTGCAGCAACAACAAAAAGGGGGGGAATCTTTTTTTATATCTTTTTGAAAAAATCAGCAAGGTCTACTGCACACTGTAGTATGTGTGCTTGACAATGTATGTAGAAATTGCCACTGCCACCATCTAGGAAGCTGATCTAGCAAAAAAAGGGAAAAAGCAGAATTTCTTCTCTCTTCCAGTTTTCCTGCTTCAAACTGAGATCATGTGATTTTTCACTCACACATACACAAAGGAGTCTCAAACATAAAATGCTGTCATAGTGAATGGAGAGACATCCACTGGAAATGCATTAAAATCTACAATTTCTTTCCAGTTGCATCAAGACATTCCTAGAGCAGCCGAGGTGGGGGAGGAAGTAAAAATAAATGAAATAGTCCACAGATGTTAATGTCACCAGCAGCGGCAGCAGCAGCACACGGGATCAACGGCAGCAAAGATGCAAAGCTTATTTCCAAGACAAAGGGTTTATAACGTTTCCTTCCCAGGCTGGTAAACAAGGCTCTCTCTCCCCGCCTCACTGTACTAAAGCTGATGTTATGCCTTTCAGCATTACTGCACCCTGAGGGAGAGACAGGATGTGTCTTGGCTTTTCCTTCCACCTTTGATCGTTCTTGAGGGCTGGGTTTCCCCCACCAGAGCTGTGTGTACGTACTGGTCGGGTCCTATCTGGTCGTGCTGAGAAGTCTCTGCAGCAGCAGCCTTAGAAAGGGTGTGAGTGTGTGTCTGACATCAGCAGCCACAGCAGGAAGGATGGCCCCATCCGGCCAATAGGGAAATGGCATAGGAAAAAAAAACGCAAACGTTTTAAACAAAACAGCATGTCTCTGCTGAAGTGTCAGCCAGCACAAGGAAAGCAAGCTGCAACTGAATTCAAATAAAATCCAAAGGGATAATTGCTTTCTCCCCACTCTCTACGCGTATCTCACCTCTCTTTTTGGTTCTTGCAGATTGATTTCAGGCCATTTAGAAAAATGCAAGGAGCAGCAGTTGGGTGAAACTGACATATGGTATATGACTAATTTAGAGGCAATTCCAGACAGTGATAGCTACTAAGCTGTTCCTAGAGATCCGGGGGGAACCTTTGCTGGATGTGTTTAGAAATAAAAGTAAGCATGAGATACATGCAAGAAGAAAACTCTTCTTCACTGGAGGCAACAACACCTGCAAAATCTTTTATGCATGGCATTTTTAAAACTATTTCTGTTGTAATAAACCAGGAACGGTTATGGTGGTGGTGGTCCCACCTCTACTCACACTTCCACCAGCCATTTTATGGTGCTCTATTGCCTGCTATGGGACGCGGGTGGAGCTGTGGGTTAAATCACAGAGCCTAGGACTTGCCGATCAGAAGGTCGGCGGTTCGAATCCCCGCAATGGGGTGAGCTCCCGTTGCTCGGTCCCTGCTCTTGCCAACCTAGCTGTTCAAAAGCACGTCAAAGTGCAAGCAGATAAATAGGTGCTGCTCCGGCGGGAAGGTAAACGGCATTTCCGTGCGCTGCTCTGGTTCACCAGAAGCAGGTTAGTCACGCTGGCCACATGACCCGGAAGCTGTACGCCGGCTCCCTCGGCCAATAAAGCGAGATGAGCGCCACAACCCCAGAGTCGGCCACAACTGGACCTAATGGTCAGGGGTCCCTTTACTTTATTGCCTGCTATCTGTGGAGCCTTGGGTCATGATGCATTTCACACAACAGCTCCAATTTTGCTGGAGTGTTTAATAGTAGCAAAGGAGTGTCTTGTGGCCTTTGTGATTCCTGACAAACCTCTAGAGACACTCAAACAAAAACAAGTGACTCATGGAAAAAAAAGAATCCCTTAAGAGGACAATCACCCAAAGCACCTGAAGAGTTTTAAAGCATCAATATACACGCCAAAGAAATACCTTCAAAACCCTCCATGATTGCCTGCCCCCCATCTGAAACATCTCTGCTCTTACATCCCAACAGATCTCTTTCATTTGTCCAGCTCCACCAACCTCATGGAAGGTCTCCTGCTCCTTGAAACAATTGCAACCTTTCTTCCCTGACTCCTCTAATTGCTTGGAGCTGCCTCCCAGAATGCCTCAGTGCAACCACTTCCTTTGTTTCCTACAAATCCCACTTCCAAATTCATACTTTCTTAGAAGCCTTTGGAACAACCCCATAGTCCCAATACCATATTGTAATGAAGCCAAAGTATGTGTAATTGAAATAATCACATATCCCTTCACCAGGGGCAAAGCTAGGCTTTATTTCACCCAGGTCAAAGACCCAATTTGGCACCCCACCATGGGCATTTGGACGCACACACACACACAGCCCAGCTAGTTCCCCATAGCTACAGCTCTGCCTTCAGCTGTCTGTGCCAGCTTCTATTTTCCATCCCCTTTCTTTGGCAGTTTCCTATGGGTGACATCCAGTTGTGACAGCCTGATTGCACAAAGAGCTTCTTCTCACAACAAACAGGACTTCCACTCCTTCCCTCTGCACACACATACACACACACTCCGGAGGAATCTTCCAGAGAAATTGGGGACAAGTGAGGTTGTGACTTATGAAAGGCTGAAGGGTTATTGGATTGTACCCTATATAGCTGTTGTTAGATTGAAAGCCAAACGAGATAGGGAACAGCCAAACTTCTTCTTTGTAAATGACCATATAGATAATGTCATTAATATGTCTTATTTGCATTCTATGCTGATCTGATTTCAGAAACAGCAACTGCACTGGTCTGCAATGGCTTGGAAGCAGCACAGTAACAGCAGCACAGATTCTACAGTAGCTCTTCTGCTTTTAATTGTGCAACTTCGGCAGAAGCAGAACAACACCTCTACATTTGTTTTCACTGTTATATCTCTTGCTAGAATGTTGTAGGAGAAAACAGCCCTTGCATGAGTAGAAAATGACTTCTATTTGAACTATTATTTTTTGTAAGTCGTTCTGAAAAAAGCAGAGGAAAGGTGTTCTAGATAAATAAATCTTACTGCCATGCTGAAATGACATCTGAAAGAAACTAAAAGCAAATGATGAAATATGGATTATGTAAAAACTGGTCATTTTTCTTTTCTACTTCCTCAATCTTTGAGTTAGGAATCCTGAACTAGTAGGCTTTTGTTCTGATCCATGACAGCATTTTGCAACAAACTGAAAATAATGATGATGATGATGATGATGATGCAGCTATTGCAATATTAAGCTTGTATTCTTAAAAAGAAATGTGCAAGTCCTTTATAAATATAAAAGGACAGCACAGGACATACAAAAACAGGATATAACAACCTCAGCCATTTCCTTTTTGAGCAGCATTTCATTAACAGCCCTCAACTCTGTAAAGCAGCCATAGCTTCTCATATCAGTTAGAAATGCCTCAATGAAAACACATTGCCATTATTATCTTCTTTTAGCAGGCATAATCCTTTTCCACTTTTGAAGCAAGCAATGCGCAAAAGATAAAAAGCTGATACATTTTAATTATGTTTGAATGTCAACATTTAAAGCTCATTCATTAACATGCATAATAACTTATATTCTCGAATTGTCCCTGAAAGTTACGTCATGTAAATTATGTGTGTGCTTCCCAAAATGTAACCATGATCTTGAAGAACCAGCAACCCAAACATTTTATATAAAAACACATCAAGTACTAAAAATAAGCACGAGAGACTAACAGTGCAGTCTTAACCACATCTACTCAAAAGCAAGTGCTATTGAATTCAGTGGTGCTTTCTCCCAGGAAAATGGGTTAGGATTGCAGCCAAAGTTATTTCTATTTCTTTAACACTTTTGCACTGAAACATCACCACAATTGGCATTGTACCTCTTTATAGTACATGAGGACTCTTGTTAGAATGCCAGCTGTCTTTTTTTCTGTCCAAAAAATAGATGAAGGCAGTACTTTCTACTAAAGAATACAGTGCCTGAAATCAGTTCCCAAAACTTGAATTTACAAGCTGCAACTATTAAAGTTAAATTTCCTTACAAATACAGTATCAAACAAATTTTGAAATTCAGATTTGCCTATATGCAACCTTAGGATCTGTAAGCCTTAGTCCAGAGACAAACACTGCCATCTAGTGGTAATATAAGCCACTTCAACTCTTGCTTAGCTCTTCTGCACTCCAATGCACACTCAACTAGAAGGCCCACTGGTGGCTTGCCTTAACACATCTAACAAAAAAAAATTCTGCTCTACTGTTACCCAGAGGAAATAGCTATATTTAGAAGTCAGGTTCTTTTATGGCTGCAGTACATTATAATTTTATATTATGTTGACTTTTAATGCAGCTATAGATTTGGCCACTGAACCACAAAAAATAGAATAAAGGCTACTCTCAAATTACTATGTTTGACCATATTCTCACATTTTTTACTGAATGGGCTTCTTGCTCTACATGCGCCTGTGGTGCAAGCAAAAGCTTGCACTGCAGCTACTATCATAGTGTCTTACATGAAGTAAATAGGGCTTGGTTAACACTCACAAACTTTGCATATTGAAAGCAAGGGGAAACCTGCCCCCTCTGCTCAGTTCCTATATAAAACTGGATCAGAATGTGGAGCTGCAGAGGTTCTCTGCAGGCTGTAGGGTGGGATGCAAGAACCATGAAAACAGAGGTGGATTCGGGGCAGGGCGACTGGTTCTGCCACAGTGGACTATGGGGTACAGCCTATGGGGTACAGCAGGGCGTTGCAACTATGACATAGTAAATTGAGCAGAACGGAAGGCGAGAGGCAGGGTGTATGCCAAATTTGGGTCTTGCACAGGGCGCTGCTGAAGTTCAAAAGACCAAAGCCCTTCCCTGATGAAAAATCCTATTGAATTACTTGAATGAGTTCCTTCATTGCTGAAGGACGATAAGGGTGGGTCTGCTCCCAAAATCAAACAATAGCTCCAACACCCACACAATGCTCCATGCAGCATAGCATTGGCTCAGTCTCTTAGTACCAGTTTGTGCTTTTGAAATACACATGAAAATAGCTTACTCAGTTCAGCGGTGGTATAACATCAGAGGGACAGAAGACCATGACATCACAGCTCTCTTTTGTGATGAGACAAGATGTTCTACCTCCACTACTGGAAGCAGTATGCCTCTGAATGCCCAGTTGCTGGGAATCACAAGTGGGCAGGGTGCTGTTGCGCTCAGGTCCTGCTTTTCGGTTTCCCATAAGCATCTGGTTGGCCACTGTGAGAAGAGGAAGCTGGGCTACATGGGCCAGTGGCCCGATATAGCAAGCTCAACTTACGTCCTTATTAGAAAAATGATTTTACATAAGGAAGGATTTGCACTTATTACAATGTATTTGCACTAATAATAATAATAATAAATAACAATAATAATAATAACAATTTATTTATACCCCACCCATATGGCTGGGTTTTCCCAGCCACTCTGGGTGGCTTACAACAAAATATTAAAATACAATAGTCCTTCAGATATTAAAAGCTTCCCTAAACAGGGCTGCCTCCAGGTGTCTTCTAAAAGTCCTTTGACATTTGGTGGGAGGGTGTTCCATAGGGCGGGTGCCACTACCGAGAAGGCCCTCTTCCTGTAAGACCCGAATCTTATAATTGAATTCTCTAGTTCAATTTTTTTTTTCATATAATGCATAAATACACATATATACACAATTTACCTTTTTATAATTTGTAGCATAACATGCAGACCTTTCGCTTATTGTTTCATTCCATTACAAACTTACTCCAGTTATCTCAAATTTATACCAGCAGTGAAAAAGTTTTAAATAGGTTCAGATTATGCTTACGCTTCATGTAATTAGCAAGAAGGAACCAAGTTCTCTCAAAACTGTTTGTTCCATCTTCCTTTTCTTAATCCAGCGGTGTGGATAATAACCGGATCAGTGTGATATATATATTTAGAATATCAAATATCCTACACATTCTTAAATTCAGATGAGAAACTGCTTCATAGAGCTTCTATTTCTGTTCTTGGAAAACATTTTAATACTACACTCATAGGCTGCACAGAAGCAGAACTTGGTCATTTATATGTTAAGAAGTCTAAGTGCTCCTGCTGTGTTATGACTAATGTATTAAGATGCTGACCCACTGAAATGATGTAAGGTGTCAAGGCTATAGTAGCATCTGTCATATGCTGTGATTACAAGTGCTAAATATTCCTCACCCTCTAAATACAAAAGCAGAAGAGCCACCGCAGAAGAGATTATATTTAGGCAGATGAAAGAGGTGAATGGTAAGAGAGGCTGTGGGAGATGAACCCATAGGGAAAGCCTGGGGTGAGCTGATGAAAATCAAAGCTATTTAAAATCATCACTGAAAATGCCAATTTAAAGAGGGAGGCCTATCACTAGGGGGTGAAGCAATTGTCCCAGTTGGCAAATGCTCCAAAGTAGCACCAATCGCAGTGGCAGACTCTCAGCCATTTCTCTTACATCCCCCCCCGGCCACTCCCCTTTGTTGGAGATCCAAGCAATGTGTCCCATAGGCCTGCAACACCAAACCTAAAACATTTCCTTATTTATTTATATACTGCTTCAAACTGAAATAGGTAAGTATCTTACACAAACTCATCAAATACGCAAACCACAATAAGATCCAGTTTCCAATGCAAAATACAGTTACAAATCCATAGCCGAGTAAACACTGTATGGAGGCGAAATACAATCCAACCTCTGTCTGGCAAGGCCTGGGCAAGATAGAAAGCTTTCACTAAAAGATGTTAAAGAGCACTGGGGATAGAACAGTGTCTTGTGACACTCGACAGCTCAACAGTCAAGGAGCCAAAATGCAATCTTTGGCCTGCTGCCTGCAGGTGCACCGGAGAATGTTATTTTATTGACAGTGTTGAAGTTAAGATTCAACTGCCAGTCCGTTTGAGGACATCTTGTCCTTTGCCTCAGACAGCAAAGTATCTTGGGCTGGACTTAAAGTAACTGCTGTGATTGGTGGAATTGGCACTTCTACACTGTACCCTTTCCGTATTTGTAAGAACTTCATTATTTAGTGTGATAGCACCTGCCCTTTAGAACTCTCTGCCTATTGAGATCAAGCAGACGCCTTCACTGTACTCTTTTGGGTGCCTACTAAAAACATTCTTGCTTAGACAAACTCACCCAGATGCTTAGAAAGTTAAGGTAATATTAATCTATTTTAGTATTTTACGGAAACCTCATTTTTAATACATCAACCAATAAGTAACAGGTTTTCTCAATGCTGTTAAAAAAAACCTTAAAATTGTCTCAATAATTTCTTTCAAAAACCTTTCCCAAGGAAATTATAAAGGGAACAAAATAATACATAAGGAACAATATCCTCCCTCTGCCTGGCCACAAATACAAAAATAACGGTTTACAAGGTATTTCACTATATCTCCTCCTCTCTAAATATGCAAAAATTTGACAAAATAGAAAGGCCACAATCAGATTTAACAGAATAAAACAGCAAAAATGGCAGTTTGGCAATTAATATCTGGTTACCAAAAGGTCCCACTCTTTAACTTTATTTTTTATCCACAACTTTGCAGATATAAGAGTAACAGCCTCAAGGTCATTTCTGAACAAGCATGCACACTAAGCGATCATGCTAACAATTAAAACTTCTAGATTCAGGTAGGTAGCCATGTTGGTCTGACGGAGTCGAAATAAATTTAAAAATTGTCCAGTAGCACCTTATAGACCAACGAAGTTTGCAACTAAACATTTATTTTAAAATCTTTCATTTTGCTATCCATACAAGGCTCTCACAGCAGTTTCGAAACTGAAAAACAAATACGCATCATCTGCCAGTAAATTCATACACTTGAGGTGTATGTTTTTAGGACCCACCTTATTTTTATGGTTGGAAGTGGTTTTATATTGTGTTTTAATGCTGTAATCTGTCCTGGGATCTTATGAAGGGTGAATAATAAAAAAATTATTAATAGTAACAATAAACTCACGTAATTAAAAAGAAAAATAACACAAATAACCAATTTGTCTCAGTATTATATGTGTGTGTGTGTGTACACACACACACACACGCACACATATACTATAAATGCAGCAGTAAATTATTAGCAATTAATTATCCAATTTAAATAAAAATATCTAATGTATTATTATTTCAAGTCATTGATTTATATCTACTCTGGCACAGGCAGTAAAGAATGAGGCAGAGTTACACTCTGAGCCCATACAGAAATTAATAGGCTTAAGCTTATCTCTGCATAGATCAGTATCTTAACCTTACAAGGACTTTACTGGGCAGGTTATACAGGTTTATGTTACTATGGACAACAGAGTAACAAAGTGAAATACAATTGTCATCAAACTTGACCTTGAAGTTTGTAAAGAAAATTAGCACATTACACTAATGTCAAGAAATTGCAAAGCAGAACCACCACATAAATTTAACATAAGTTTTTTGGCAAAGAAACAAAAAGCCAAAACTTGAACATTTTTTCAAAGCTGGGAAACCGAAAACAAAACAAGGCACAGGAATGTGGTTTTTAATACGTATCTTGGATATTCTAACCGGCAGTTTTGCCCCCTCCTTTTAAAGGAGTTGCCACTATAATATGTTTTTAACTACAAGAACACTCCTACTTCTCTGAAGAAAGGAAAGCAACAAAAAAGACAGGGAAAAGTTCTCACAAACAAGCACTAAAGTAGCTTACAAATCCACTCAGTTTTATCATTTAACTACTAAGATTGGATAAATAAGGCTGAAACACTACATACACACACACACTTGGGAGAAAGTCCCTTTCGCAACCTGAAAGGAACACAACCTGGGTCTGCACACGCACAGGTTGCGATTCGCTGCTTCTGCACATGCACGTGATGTCATTTTGCGTGTCTGCAAAAACATATCATGAAGCAAACATAACAAGAGGTATGACTGTAAACAGGATTAGGCTAGCAAGGCATTAAGAGAGTGTGTGTGTGTGTACAATATAGTATCAGTATTAAAATAATCATAAACTATAAATAGGAGTAAAATATTCTTAAGCAGTAACTTCCCTTTTTGTCAAGTCTAGCAAACTCAGTTTTAACATATTGTTAGGGGTTTGTGGGTACCATATGCCCCCAAATTTCTGGGTCCAGTAGGGGTTAGAATTTAATCAAGGCAAATGTTAAGCCATTCCTGTTTCTTGATCAGGAAATTGCCTGGGGTGATTGACCATTTGGAAGACAAAAGGAAGGTAATGGGCCAGTAGGAAAGCTAAATGAGAAGGGACCATGTGCCAGACAACAAATGGGAGGGGACCCTCCTTCCTTCAGCTCAGAGTTAGTTAGAAGAACAAAAGGCAGGGTTTAGAGGTTTAAAGTGGGCTGGATGCGGGGGGGGGGGGGAGGTTGCAGGCTGTTAAAGTCAGCAATCTAGAGAGAGGAATGGCTTAGGGAGTTGGACTAGATGACGCCCAGGGTCCTCCCAGCTCTACAATTCTGTGATTCTGTTTTAATAGTTGCGTCTACGGAAAAAGCAAGACACTCTTGGGGGAGTTAATGCTGCAAACCCCTCCATCATAGGCTCAGGTTGTATATATGTGTAAATAAACCATATATCACAAAGACACCACAGTCTCCTCTATGTCTCATTCTCAAAAGGAAACACAGACCCGGGGTAAACAAGCCTGGAACCCCAGAAATCTCACATGAGAGCTTTTCAAACTGCATTTCTGCCTTTCACACATGCAATCCAGCAGGAGGGGAAGTGCAAATGGATTGTAAGTGGTGTGTATGAAATCTGTGTGGTGTACCTTACCTACACCACTGTGTGAAACTTCTCGTGCTCCGGCATCTTTTCATCTCTTCGTTACTGAACCAAGGACTATCATGCGCAACAGCATTAGTACAAGTGGAACAGCACGTTCCTAGCCACTGGATCCTCCTCTACCTGTCTATGCATGCCAAAAAAAACCTGCTTGTGCCGCTGATTAGGAACCTAGGTCTGTCTTACAGTTTGTCTACCTCAGTATTGTCACCATGATTAAGAACAATTTAGACAAGGGCCTTTCCCAGTCCTTGCCAGGGATTGACATGGGAATTTCTTGCACTCGCAACAGGTGATGTGTCACCGAGACAAGGTGCGAGGCTCTTTGGAGTATACGGCAAGTGTTGGTATTTTCTTCACAGACCCCCCTGAAATCAAAGTGCCTAACTGAGCCGCATTCTCAATTATATATAAATCTAATGACTCAAATAAAAAAATAATTGATTCATTTCAGTGGGGCACTCTGGGGGCGGCGAGTGTCCATATCCAGAACAGAACAGGGCATTTCTTAGCACCCTCATTTGTGAAAACGAGCAAGGCCTTCAATAATAACAGAAGCAGGTTTAACCTTTTCCTTCCGAGTAGCCTGTCTGACAAGACTTTAGAACGGCCGACATCCTTCCTGAACCCAGGGCCCTTTCATTGTGGGGTTTTTTTACAGAGCGTAGGTTACACAATGAAGCTTCTCTGGAAGATGGCACGGTAGCGAGCGGTCTCCTCAAATTTCCAACCGCTTGCCATTGAAAATTTTCTTTTTGTAATAATAATAATAATTTATTATTTATACCTCGCCCATCTGGCTGGGTTTCCCCAGCCGCTCTGGGCGGCCCTCAACAGAATATTAAAAACACGATGAAACTTTTGTCCATCAAAAGTACCTGGGTCTAATAATAATCCCAATATACCTACTTATTTTTACCACTGAAGTGAATAAATTTATTATTATTATTATTACTACTATTATTATTTTTACTATTACTATTATTATTATTATTAGCAGCAGCAGCAGCTTGTGTCTCAGTTGATGTCAGTTTACTGGGGTTAAAAATAAAAAAGTGTCCCATTGGGCATTTTCAAACGCCTCAGCTTTCATCTCCGGCTTCTCGGCCTCCGCCTCTCACCCTGAAGAAGGACCCCATCACTCGAGGCGGGAAGAACCGCAGAGCCCGCTTTAGGTGTCTACCGCAGTGCCTGCTGCTGCTGCTCTTTTCTCAGAGCAGAGCGGGGAAAGGGAGGGGTCCTCCTGGGATAGCTGTCTTTGTAAGCGCCTATGCGCCTAAGGGTTTCCGGTTCCGGTGAGTCAGTGTCTGTGTCTCTCTCTGAGGGAGACCGAGCGAGCGGTTTTTGCCTGTGAAGAAGCTGCGGGAGACTCGGAGCCGGACGCGGGCCCAGCATGGCGGACGGCGACGCGGAGCGGGCCGATGGCCGCATTGTGAAGATGGAGGTGGACTACAGCGCCACCGTGGACCAGCGCTTGCCCGAGTGCGAGCAGATGGCCCGGGTGAGGGACTGGGCCCAGGAGGGGCTGAGTCATGGCGCGGCGGGCCGGCCTAGGCCGCGTCGCTCACAGCCGGCGGCAGTTGGGCCCAGCCAAGGGAGGACGGGTGGGAGGGTGCTCGGGAAAGGGGGTCGCCGGCGTTGGGCGAAGCCGCGGTGCCCCCGAGCATGGCCCGATGGCTACGAAGGTCTGTACTGTATCGTCATGGGCCCAGTTTCCTCCCCTGCTCAGGCGGCTGGAGTCACACGGGAGGATCCTTTTGCAAAAGGGACGTGCATGTTTGGGGAAGGGGGCGGCCGCAGAAAGTGGCTCCCCCGCAGCACAATCCGAGAGACATTTGCGGTTCAAAACCGGGATGAAGCTGCTCCATTTCGCGCTCCCCACCCCTATTCTGGACAAGGGAGACTTCCCAATAATCAGTTAAGGGGCTGTGCTGGTCGCGATAGCTTTGTGTCACCGGGACAGCCTCTTGCGGCCAAAATTAAAATGTTGGACCCGAGTAGCTTGGAAGAATGGAAATAGGCAAAGAGACGGAGGGAGAGAGCTTGCGACTATAGTTAGGTGATGATCGGAATAAGGATGCAGGTCTCGAGTTGACATTGCACTGTTGCAAATATTTGCTGCATTTGATAAAGTCGCTAGTGTACTGTGGATTGTTTTATCTTGCTTTCAGCCATGGTCAAAGCTGCATTGAGCAGTGCGTGTTACCAATATTAGGTCTATGGCAGGCATGGCCAAACTTGGCCCTCCAGCTGTTTTGGGACTACAATTCCCATCCCTGACCACTGGTTAGCTAGGGATGATGGGAGTTGTAAAACAGCTGGAGGGCCAAGTTTGGCCATGCCTGGCCTATGGTTATCCTGAGAGATGTAATCAATGCAAAGTTATTCTTTAGTGTCCTTCCTAAGATTTGTGGCTACTTTTAAACCTCTGTTGCTCTTTTTAAACCATATTGCTTTGGCTAGTGACTGATGCAAATAAAGATTCTGAACCATTTGTTGAAGGTACATAACTCCATGGTGTGTGCTGCACTGTTTAGAATGGTCCTTTAGTTTTGTTGCAAATCTGCATTGACTATAGTTACAGGAGATACCAAAGGAGGAGTGAATGCACCTTTTATTTCTGTAGGAGAGTTACTGTATTTTCTATTCATTTCCTAATAAATAGCACTGGGGCTCCTATGACAATAGTACAAGAAGCAATATAGTGGCTTTAATTTCTAGAGTGAAAATAGCTAATTCAGAACTTATTTTTCTGATGATGCTCCTGTCATTTATTCTCTGAAGTATTGCCACTACTTCACTGGGGTTCTTTTTATATTTTGCTGGAAGCCGCCCAGAGTGGCTGGGGAAACCCAGCCAGATGGGCGGCGTATAAACAATAAAATTATTATTGTTGTTGTTATTATTCTCCACTGCTCTTTTCCTTGGTTGGGATACTGTTAGTCTGCTGTCTTCTCCCAGCAAACAGGGCAAGTAGCAATTGTAGCTGGACTTGTTCTTGGGCTGTGATAAATTTGTGGCTGCTGGTCCTCTGAGGTGGTTAGAGGACAGGTTACCCTTCTGTCACCCTAGTGGGAATGAAGGAACTGATTGTTGCTTCAGGATTCAACTGAGTAACTGTAGAGCTTCATTTGCTTACCATAATTTCTACTAAACACAGGGAACAGGATAGGCAGTGACAGGGCTCTCTTATAGCAGCACCTTTCCCTTTAAGCAACAAGGCTTCCAAGTTAGAAAACTAGCTAATTCCAGGCAAATTGGGAGTGTGTTCACTGCTTTTCAAAAAGCCAGGGATCCAATTTGCATCTGGCAAAAAGGGTTGCACAGCAACAGTTATGTCCATAAATTTCCTCTTGTGTACAGTGGTACCTCGGGTTAAGAACTTAATTCATTCTGGAGGTCCATTTTTAACCTGAAACTGTTCTTAACCTGAGGTTCCACTTTAGCTAATGGGGCCGCCGCGCTGCCACCGTGCGATTTCTGTTCTCATCCTGAAGCAAAGTTCTTAGCCCAAGGTACTATTTCTGGGTTAGCGGAGTCTGTAATCTGAAGCGTCTGTAACCTGAGGTACTACTGTATATGAATACCGTACATACATCACAAAAGAGCTTTTGATAACACTTACCTAGATAAATGATGGCTGAAGACTTGGCTTCAGTAGCCTCTTATAACTTCTGTAAGTCTCTTAAGAAAGATTGGTCTAGTCATGACTAACTGCAGTCCTATTCAGAAGTCCTATTGAATTCAGTGGGGCTTACTCCTGGGTAAGTGAGGTTAGAATTGTAGACTAATTCCAATTGAAACCTACAAAACAATATTTTGCAATGTATTTAAATCCTCTAGTTTGTAGTGGGAAGTAACCAAAATTGATTGATGGCCGTGACTGATTTGGCCATGATTGGGCCCTGTTACCTTCAAAACCTGTACAATAAGGACGACTTATTTTAACTTAGCTTTGTTAAATGTCATATTGGATATGTGGTACATTTTTAGTACTTTTTGCTTGTATTTTAGGATGGAAGGCTTCAAGAAGCAATTGAGACTTTGCTTTCCTTGGAAAAACAGACTCGAACTGTAAGTACAGCATACTGAGTAACATTGCTTTTTAAAAGTTCATTTTAAAAGTCTCCTATTCATGGAATATATCATCCAGCACAGGGGTCAGCAAACTTTTTCAGCAGGGGGCCAGTCTACTGTCTCTCAGACCTTGTGGGGGGGGGGCTGGACTATATTTTGGAGGGAAAAAGAAGAAGAAAGAATTCCCATGCCCCACAAATAACCCAGAGATGCATTTTAAATAAAAGCACACATTCTACTCATGTAAAAATACCAGGCGGGCCCCACAAATAACTCAGAGATGCATTTTAAATAAAAGCACACATTCTACTCATGTAAAAGCACGCTGATTCATGGATCCAGTCCCCGGGCCTTAGTTTGCCTACCCATGATCTAGCATGAATTTGTCACCCCTTAATGACTTTTAACCATCCTATTGTACTTGGCTCTCTTGAAGGGTCAAAATGGTGAATCTTTTCCCAGACTTTCAATGCATGCATATGAACGGTGGGGATTTTTATTCATTCTAAGAACTATGATTGCAGAAACGAGGGTGCAAAAAAGTTTTTCTTTGTTACCACAGCCTACAGGACCATATAGTGTTCAGTGTAGCACCGGAGAGGTTGCACTGTCACAACAGAACTTTCATACCCTTTTGTTCGCCCATGTACCCCCCATATCTGCTCCACAGCTGATTTGGAGGGCTTGCAAGGGGCTGGAGGGGACAGGAAAGGAAGTTCCCTTGTATGCACTGAAGTCACTTGTGCCAGTGAAGCTGCTGCATTAGATATGAGCCCCATGTGCAAATACATCTAGTCACTCTTGTGGAAGAAAGAATAAGTGTGTAGGAATAGGAAAAGGAAGAAAAGGGAGATGTTCATTGTTCTTTTAGCACACTGGCACTATTCCTCTTTGGTAAGTTTACTTGATGTGAATAGTAGAAGAGTGAATTGATCCTTAGCTTTGGCTTTATGTAATCCAGATTGCTCTCTTACTTGTGGGCCTCAGCTTGTCTTATGGGGTTGAGAACAAATTTCCATTAATAGCTAGTGACTTTTTTTGTTAGCGCTACTCCATTTGCAAGTGCTAGGAATCTTTCTTTGTGTTTACACTGTAGAAACGTCTGTGCTTAAGTATATACTTTTGTTTTTTAGGCTTCTGATATGATATCCACATCTCGAATTCTGGTTGCTGTAGTGAAAATGTGTTACGATGCTAAAGACTGGGATGCTCTTAATGAAAATATTATTATTCTGTCAAAGAGGAGAAGTCAGTTAAAGCAGGTAAGATTGTGCTAAGCCGTAAGAAGTGTGGGGTGCTCAAAACCTTGTGTCCGTATATTATCTCTTGAGTTTGGTAATCAATCATTGTTCCTTATAGCCAACAACAGGAGGCACCTAGTCTTCCTGTAAAGTGTCTTTGTAGCGACTGCCTCCTAAGGAGGGTTACAGGAGAAGAGTAGTGGGCAGAGGGTTTGTGCAGTTTGCAGCAGTTGCTCTCATCCATGACACTGGTGCTGCATATCACAAAGTTGCAGCCTGTTGTCATTTTGAAAAAGGGAGTAGTGTCTGTGCCGCTGGTGGTTTTTTAATAGTTCACTATTCCTGTGGCAAGTACACTGGAGGCTTCCCCTGCTGTTCTTGATAATATTAGTTGTCACTAATATCCTGGCAACTGTCAATAGAACATCTTAATTGTGCTGTGGTTTATAGAGTGAAGTTGGCAATGAGCTTTCAAAAGAGCCTAATAATGCATGCATATTCTGAATATAGACAATAAAAGAGCTTTGGGCTTTTCAGAAATGCTTTATAAGGCATAGGTTTGGAGTGAATATATGTTAGGGCAACATCCAATAATGCCAGCCTGCTTGCTCAGTGGGAGTTTCTCTTCTTCCCCCTGTGGCCCACGGCCCACCCCAAAAAAATATTGTAGTCCTGCAGGCCCTCCAACCCTGGTTGCTTTATGAAGATGTCCTGAATTTGTAACGTACACATTATATGTTACTCAATGGTGTACGCTTGACTACTTTGTTCATACAACAGTTGTGGCAAGAGCATGCTATGCTTCCTTTTGTTTAGTCCCCCTCCTTCATTGGGAAGACTTGCTGCTTATTTTTGAACAACACCACAGGGATATAAGCCACAATTAGTGTGAAAATATGTTTAATATGTGTGCATCCATACATTTGAGACACTTGCATCCAGAAATTATTACTGTTGAATAAGGTTAACAAACTGCTTAATCTCTACAGATAAATTAGATACGTGTTTTAGAGTTATGTGTAGGTAATTTTTTATCTTATTGGAGGTGGGGGGGCGTGATAGACTGATACTTCTTGTATCCAGAAGTAAAACCTCTATTTTCTCAGCTATATAACTTCTTGAAAAATGAAGGGTTTAAAAAAAAATTACATTTGTTCTAATGAATGATGGCTGTTCATATAGATGTTAGTTTGCTTTGACCATCTATTTGCTGGAAAGTGGATTAAAATAAATGATAGTGTACAAAAGACATACAATATTTCCGTGGTTCAAAGTGTTCAATACCATCCAGGCATGCTCACTTGGTTGGTTGGTTGGTTGGTTGGTTGGTTGGCTGGCAGGTAGAATATTTGAGCTTTTTTCCTTTTCCTTTTTAAATTTATTTTATAAATATACAAAACAAATGCAAAAATATCAAAAATGGCAAAGAGGGCCATTTTCTTAATTTTTCAACAAAATCAGAAGATATGAGACAACATTTGTTAGTAGAAACATAAAGAGGCACATATTTCTCACATCGGTAGCACCAAAGAGTCCTGGAGGTTAGCTGTATTGGTATAAATTATAAAAGTCCCACCACACATTATAAAAATGTTCTGGCCTGTTCTGTTTCTTTGCTTGCTACGGTGATCGTTGACAGATTGGAGACATTTCAAGAGGGGAGAGAGCAGCAAAGAGAGAGGAGGAAAAGGAATTATTTCACCTTGAGGCACAATTTTTTAATGAAAGATGTTGATGGTAGTTCTGGATTTAAAGATCAGCATGTAGGACTTTTACCTGCAGCTCTGGGTGGGAATAGCCTGCATGGGTTCAATTTTAAAATTTTAAAATATCCATAAAGTAAAACATCATTGCTCTATGAACATTTAGACTTTGAAGTAAAGTGCCTAAGGGAGGTAATGAAATTTCCTCCATCAAAGTTTTTGGAGACTACATTAGATATGTGTTGTACTGTATACACAGAATACTCTACTTTTAAAAGTATATGTTTAATGTTACGGGTATAACATGTTATGGCAGTTCTACATTATGATTTAGCACCATATGCAAGACAGCAATGAACCATCAGCATGGGAAAGTAGATGGGGTAGTATTGTAAAGCACTGCAGATCATGAACCATCTTAGAGAAAAGATGCTACATTAATAGGGGGAGATGATGATGAAGGAAGGATACATCTGATACATCATGTGCATGTGTGATGCAGACAACCAAGTTCCACTCTTCAATCAGGTCCACAGTAGTAACACTAACTCTGGGAAGAAATTGTGCTTTGGGTATTGGAAAAATCCAAGAAACCAAAATCCTAATTTGTTGGAAACTTACTATTTTTTCTATTTTTATAAAATAAAAACATTTTTGAATTTGCCTCAATGACATTTGGCACCTTCACCGAAAGTCTGATATACTTAAAGTGTGACACAAACAAATTGAAGTAGTGGTCTATCGCAGTGTTTCCCAAACTTTTTTGGGCAACGGCACACCTGT
The DNA here is from genome assembly GCF_965112155.1 of Podarcis liolepis. Lineage (NCBI taxonomy): Eukaryota > Metazoa > Chordata > Lepidosauria > Squamata > Lacertidae > Podarcis > Podarcis liolepis. The sequence continues at coordinate 23,212,893 of NC_139555.1, forward strand.
TTACTGAAAAAAAATCTCGCGGCACACCACCATTAAAGCCCCGCCCCGTGACGTCAGCGCGCAGCGTCACGCCGGGAGGGACGCACGAAAGCTATCCTATGTAAATACGGATTTAGCCTTGGTTTGCTCTGGCTTTGAAGCTAAAGGTTAAAGGGGGGGGCAGAGAGACGTGTAGACCCGTTTGCTTAGAAGTAGGTCCCCAGTGTTTCCCCATGGGGTCCCAAGGAAGAGCGGCGCCACCCGATTGGATTTCCTAAACTCCCGCCCTGAGCGCTGGAGTTCCGCGTAACCCAAATTAAACCCGGTTGCTTACACTCTGTCCAGGAGGACGCACAATCCCCGCTTGACGGATGGGTCTGTTCCAAGGCTGGCTCCGCTGGCAAAGCCGGCTTGCTGGACGCCTCTTGGCAGGGAGAGAAGCGGACGGACGAGTTTTAAGAGGCTCTCCGTGGCTCCAGAAGAAGGCAGGGCGAAGATTTCAAGGGGCATCGCTCCGGCTGCTCCCTCTCCCGCCGCGCAGGAGCGATGCCTCTCTCTGGCTCTTCCTCCGCGCAGGCTGAGGGAGGGAGGGAGGGGCGCGTGTGACCCGTCTCTGCTGGGAGACCAAACCCAGCGAGGCAGAGTCGCGCGGAGGCGCCCAGGCAGCGCTGCCGGCTGCGAGGAGGAGCGCCAGGCAGCAGCAGGAGGCGCGGCCTCTCCTCGCCGCCGCCCCGCCTCTCGCCGCCCGACTCGCCCGCCTCCCTCCAGGCATCTCGCGGCACACCAGCCGATGTCTCACGGCACACTCGTGTGCCGCAGAACACCGGTTGGGAAACACTGGTCTATCGGAAGGCCTTTGTTGCACAGGAGGGGAAGCTCACAGCTTTTATAATTTACCTAAGCCACATATTGTGCTAGTATATAATGTAAAGGCCTATGTTAACTGTATTGTGAGCTCAAGCTTTGGTCACTGAGAAATACAGAAGGAGTTCTTCTAGTGGAGGTCACTAGGATATAGGCAAGTTCTGCTGTTTTGCATAAAATGTCTTTTAGACTAAATATCTGTTTTAGCACCTTTAAAGCAAAGCTGCTAAAGTGAGAAAATGGGAGGAAGCATTTGAGCAGCATCCTGCATGAGAGCTGTCTGCTCATTGTGGTTTATATCTAAGTATAGAAGCAAAGAGTTAGTGGTAACTCACTTTTCACGTCAAATGTGGCTAACCATTTTTAATTGCAAAGTTTTTCCATTTTGACAGGTATGAAACTGCATAAAAGATAGTGTTTGGATAAATGGGAATCCTATTTATGTAAGGCTATGTTGGCATAAGATTACAAGTTTTCTCATTACTTGTTTTAGGCTGTTGCTAAAATGGTCCAGCAGTGCTGTACTTACGTTGAAGAGATCACAGATCTACCAATCAAACTGCGTTTAATTGATACGCTGCGTATGGTTACGGAAGGAAAGGTAAGTATTTTTCCTTTTAAAGAACCGTGCACTTATTTCAAGACTCCCTTGTGTACACTCTTGAATCTTAAGACAGCAGCTCCTGTTGATTGTTCAGAGCCGATTGTTGGTGGGGAAGACTGCAGAGGGAAGAGCAGAAGGATAAATCCTGTTACACAAGCAAAAGTCCACTTGTGTGATATGTGCAGTAGGTCATATTTGCAGTACCCACAGAAATAAATGAAAAAGATTATCTAAGGTCTTCCCTCTTAGCCTTGAGCAGGCTTCCTCAACCTCTGCCCTCCAGATGTTTTGAGACTACAATTCCCATCATCCCTGACCACTGGTCCTGCTAGCTCGGGATCATGGGAGTTGTAGGCCAAAAACATCGGGAGGGCCGAGGTTGAGGAAGCCTGGCCTTGGGCATTAATTTTTCCTAATTGTGTTCTGACAAATCCTGGGATGCTGCTTTGCCACGAATGAGCCCTACATGGGGGAGCCAGGAGGGGGCTGGCCTGATTATTGAGTGAGAGTGCAGCCCTTGGTTTGGTAGCAGTAGTGCTGTGGCCTGTAAGAGTCCATCACCAGGAGCCCATTGCTACACTGTGGTGGAATGGAAGTTGGAACCCTTCTCTCCTGGCCCATAAAGAAAGGCCCATTCCTATGGCTGCAAGCAGTGCCATCGCCAGCTTCCCCCCGCCCCATAGTTTGTGATGATGAGGCAAATCACGCAGTGTTTGTGTGAGCCAAACATACTGCATAAAGTTAAATGCTTTCTGCTTCTTTTTTAGATCTATGTTGAAATTGAAAGGGCTCGGCTGACCAATACTCTTGCAACAATAAAAGAGCAGAGTGGTGACGTGAAAGAAGCTGCTTCAATTCTGCAAGAACTTCAGGTGAAGGAGTATATATGCTGGAATACATGACATTGTTTGAAGTACTGCAACTTTAATCCTTTTTTTAAATATACTTTAAAAAAAATCTTGCTTCAATTGTCACTGTAGTAGAAATGGAAAAAATTAACAAACCAGGAACTTTTGGTCACCATCTTTAGGCTGGATCCACACAATGGGGCTTTCCTGACCTTTTTTCGTTCCTCACTGCGTTGTAGTGGGGTAGGTGGGACTGTTTAGATAGGTTTGGGATGGAGCTTGAGTGTGTGTACATGCACGCTGCGGCAAGACTGGAAAACGGGACAAATTCAGTTGGGACTGTTTTGCACACTTTGTAGAAATCGCTGCAAAGCTTAGGTGCTGTTGCTGTGACGATTGCCAGCTTTCTAATAATATTCTTATAACCTCATTTTCTGGGCTGATGTGCTAAACTGATTTTTGTCAAGAACCAGAACCAATAAAGGTTCTCTAGCTGAATTATGCAGATTGTTTTTCATAAAAAATTGTTAATACAGTGGAACCCCAGATCGATTCGGAAGCTGAGCACCGCAAACCCAGAAGCAATTCCTTCCGTTTTCGAATGCACTTCGGAAGTTGAATGCCTTCCACTGCGTGCTTTCCCATTTTTTTCAATGGATTTTGCCAACCACCCATTGATCCTCGATTTTTGAGTGTTTCAGAAGTTAAACGGTCTTCCGGAACGGATTACGTTCAAAAACCGAGGTTCCACTGTACATTTTGGGGGCCCCATACTAAATGTTGCAATGTACTTGGACCATTCAGACTTCTAGTACAATTATTACAAATTTCTAGTTTGCTCAAGGGGCAAACTTACTGTTCTTAAATGGATAAAAATTGGAATTAGTTATTGAATTTCTTTTATCACAGAATGTTATTATTTGCTATCCTTAAACAGTTTGAAAAAGCTTTCACCCTTCAGCTATTGGCTGCAATGGTGTCAGGTTACTTTATTTCCAGTTGTATTTTAAAAGGTACAGTACAATTTGCAACTGCCCATAAAAAGCAAGACTAGAGTGAGAGACTAGCGTGATGTCTGCTGTTTCCAGGAACTCTTCTCATTCTGAGAGTTTGTTTGAACCCTGGGTGAGAACCTGGAGGGTGTGTCAGAAGGAAAATTCATTGATACTGATTTATATTAATAGCAACTTTGCATTAATGTAACTTTTTTGTAATATTTTCAGTTGTCTTTTGCTTCAGTTTTCTGCACATTGCTTAATTTTTAATATATTAAGCAGTATAGAAATTAAATAATCACTTGAATATTATGGGGCAGGGGTGTGTTTTTCTTGTGAGCTGTTAGTATAATAGGGCTGGTAAAACATCTTTAAATTCCTAAAGGTTGATGTCAATTTTCATAAGTCTTGAAAATTTGTCTGATGAAAACAAATTAATAGAAGTCTGGTTATGGAAATTTGTACAGTATATAGGGTATGCAAAACAAGTTATCTGCAGATCAACAATAAATACAAATCAGGGAGTGGAATTCAGTGTTGTGGTAAGGTGATTGGAAGCATTTCTCCCTTCTCTGTCATTGGAAGCATTTCTCCCTTCTACCCAGCCAGATGGGCTTTGAATAATAATAATAAGAAGAAGAAGAAGAAGAAGTAGTAGTCTTATTAGTATTACCCCACCGTACACTGTACTATGGGTTCTTCCAGCCCTCCCATGCAGCTTGGTGGGGAGAAGTCCTGTTGAACTGACTTCCTCTCTAGAACAGCAGTTCAGTTGAATCCAACCCAAGATTTTTAAATTTCAAAGTTTTTCTAAGAACAGCAGTACCTGAAGTTTAAAAATTTAAAGTATACTAACTCAAGTAACGCGGGTGGCGCTGTGGGTAAAACCTCAGCGCCTAGGACTTGCCAATCGCATGGTCGGCGGTTCGAATCCCCGCGGCGGGGTGCGCTCCTGTCGTTCGGTCCCAGCACCTGCCAACCTAGCAGTTCAAAAGCACCTCCGGGTGCAAGTAGATAAATAGGGACCGCTTACCGGCGGGAAGGTAAACGGCGTTCCATGTGCTGCGCTGGCTCGCCAGATGCAGCTTGTCACACTGGCCACGTGACCCGGAAGTGTCTGTGGACAGCGCTGGCTCCCGGCCTCTAGAGTGAGATGTGGGCACAACCCTAGAGTCTGTCAAGACTGGCCCGTACGGGCAGGGGTACCTTTACCTTTAACTCAAGCATAAATACTGGCATGTAAACTATATTTGCATGCCTACAGAAGCCATCTTTCTGTACACTTACAATTTAGCTGCAAGACAGCTTTGATGGATAATTCTACCTTGCAAGCTTTAGTTTTGCATATCGGTCTATAAAGTATTAATACATTCTGAATTTTAGGTGGAAACCTATGGATCAATGGAGAAGAAGGAACGTGTGGAGTTCATCTTGGAGCAGATGAGACTTTGTCTGGCTGTGAAAGACTATATCCGAACTCAAATTATTAGCAAAAAAATTAACACCAAATTTTTCCAGGAAGAAAACACAGAAGTAAGTCTGGTGGTGGACGACTTATACTAAGCTGGTTTAGGGGATGTTATGGGCATGTTTTAAGTGGATTTCTCTGTCACATTGGGGAAATTTTACAACCATTTCTGTGTTTAACCTGACACTGTGTTACATTTCAGAAATTAAAACTGAAATACTACAATTTAATGATTCAACTGGATCAACATGAAGGTTCCTACCTTTCCATTTGTAAGCACTACAGAGCCATTTACGATACTCCTTGCATCCAGGCTGAAGGTGAAAAGTGGCAGCAGGTAAAAAAAGACAGAAAGAGAAAGTAGCAAAAACACTGTAACCTGGTCAATTGTCTGCAAAAAATAACACGTAAAGGAATGTCTTACCTTTCTCCTTTTTTATCATTTGCTATTGTTTTGGAGAGGACTGCTGTTTCTGCACTGTGGTCAAGATTTCACTTTCTTGAATTTCTTCATGTGGCTTAGTTTTCTTTGTGAGACCCCCCCCCCATATCAATTGGTCACAGCCATAACTTTACAGTGGTACCTTGGGTTACATACGCTTCAGGTTACAGCCTCCGCTAACCCAAGAATAGTACCTCAGGTTAAGAACTTGGCTTCATGATGAGAACAGAAATTGTGCTCCGGTGATGCGGCAGGAGGCCCCATTAGCTAAAGTGGTGCTTCAGGTTAAGAATGGACCTACAGAACGAATTAAGTACTTAACCCGAGGTACCACTGTATTTTCTGTTGACTACATTATAGCTAAAGCTGTGCCAGTGGAGTAGATTCCATTCAGACTACAGTCATATCTCGAGTTGAATGTGCTTCAAGTTGAGCGTGTTCGAGTTGCGCTCCATGGCAACCCAGAAGTAATGGAGTGCGTTACTTCCGGGTTTTGCTGCTCGCTCATACGCAGGCGCTCAAAATGACATCATGCGCGGAAGCGGCGACCCGCAGATGCGCCGTTGCGTTCGGGATGCGACCAGGGCTCCGGAACAGGTCCCTTTGCATCCTGAGGTACCACTGTACCTGAAAATATCTGAAGACTTACGTTCAGACAGATCTTTGGGCTTTTACTCCACCACTATCCACTGCAGTATCTACTCAGTAAGCATCTGAAATGGGCCTGATTCTCATAAATGTGAGGTGTAGAAAGCTGCTAAGGAGGCAAGAACTCCTTGTAATCTGCTCCCACTTTTGCACGTGGGTCAAGAAACCAGCATCACCTGAATTATCTTCCTTGCTTTGGTTATATTTGGAAAATCTCTGTCATCCATTTCAAATGTGCAGATCAAGCAAACAGTATAGTCCTACTTCAGATTGTGGGTGGGGGCTGATTTAATGCCTGCTAACTTGCATTACAGCTTTCCAAAGGAAGGAATTCGTTTAAATGCAAGACTGCCTTTTTATTGTTTGCATGTTACTTTTTGTACATGAATCATTACTTCCATTTAAAAAAATAATAATAATCTAGGGTGTCCCTAAAGAGCAAGGAATGTATAATAATTTTAAAATGCTGGTTCTAAATAAGATTCCAGCTTGCAACACGAGATTGGATTTGATGACGGATGTAGCATCTTGCAGCTCCCTGTGTGATCCTATAAGGTGGAGTTGTTTTTAGTACTTTGGGTTGTATCCAATGGTTTCACAGGCAGGTGTTAGCTCATGCAGGCAATCATTTTCTTACTTTCTCTTTGTGTAGCCATTGGCTAAAACTCTCCATAAATTACAGAAAGTTAGATTCATAGGTTGTCTTCTGATCAAGCTGGTGATTTCAGCTTTGTGTGTTTGTTTGCTTTCTTGCATTGCTGCCTCTTGTTCAACTACAAAATCAAGTTTCTTCCTATCTTCTTTTAAACAGGCACTGAAGAGTGTTGTTCTCTATGTTATCCTGTCACCTTATGACAATGAACAGTCTGACCTGGTACACAGAATAAGCACTGATAAAAAACTAGAAGACATTCCTAAGTACAAGTATGTAGCTTTCCTGTTGGCATGCTAATATACTGAGAAACAATCCCCGTAGAATTTGGTGTGACATTTGAAATGTTGTGAAAGCCAGCTAGTCAAGAGGTTTATTTAAGGTAGGGTGGAGAACCTATGACTATTATTGCAACTCCCATCATCCCTGACCATTGGCCATTCTGGCTGGTCTGGAGGGCCACAGGTTGTTCACCCCTGACAGTTTGTAAAATGACCCAGGAGTTTGTACCCTGCTATTACACATACAAGTAGGGATTTACATTCACAAACTTTCACATATTGTTTATAACAAACCAGATTAGAACTGGCATGCTTGAAGTACATTCTGCAGTGAACATGGACATACATTTCTGTATACTGTGTCAGTGCACTTCTCTGAATTAGTTTTCTAATATATTAATAATCAAAAAGAAACTGCTGTATTAAATACATTGTTAATGCTGCCAGAAATCTTAAAGGCAAACCTACTATGTTAAGGTGAAGCAGAACAACTTGTGTTGTCAACCAACAATTTACTGAGGCTTTTTCATTCCCCCCCCCCCAAACAGAGATCTTTTAAAATTATTTACCACTATGGAATTGATGCGTTGGACTACCCTGGTTGAGGAATATGGAAAAGAATTAAGGGAAGGTTCTCTAGAAAGTCCTGCAACAGATGTGTTTGGTTACACAGAGGAAGGTGAAAAGCGATGGAAAGATTTAAAAAACCGAGTTGTGGAGCATGTAAGTTCAATCTGCTTTCTAGCAACAAGTTAGGACTAGGAGGAATACTATTTCTGACAATCATCCTATTTATAAAATGTTTTATTAAAAAAAAGTGTCAGGAGCTACTGCTCAAGTCAGGATGTAGTTAACATATTCTAGCAAAGTGTAAGACCTGTGAGTGTGTGTGTGTGGTGTAACAGTATAATATCTCAAACATTCTTTTGGAAGCCGAACGTCCGATGGGGATTCCGCAGCTTCCAATTGGCTGCAGGAGCTTCCTACAGCCAATATGAAGCCGCGCTTGGTTTTTGAAAGCTTTGGAAGTCAAACCAATTTCCGGAACAGATTCCATTCAACTTCCAAGGTACTACTGTATACGTATATCAAAGATTTTAGGAAACTGGGGATTAAGGTAGGTTTATGTTATTTTATAGTCCCTTCTGATTAGCTGTGTGCATGTGTAATCTGAGAGTGTCTTACATACTAGCTCAAATACCAAAACTATATAATTGCTTGGCTTGTGCTACATCAGCCCTTGATTTCATTACAGCATATTTTTTTGTATTTCAACTGCTACTTTCTGATCACCTTCTATTCTTCTTTTCTTTTAGAATATTAGAATAATGGCAAAATATTACACCAGAATCACCATGAAGAGAATGGCACAACTTCTGGATTTATCAATTGATGTAAGGGATTCTCAGAATTGCTGAGGGCTTTTGTATCATTCTCTTGTTTCCAAAACTGTCACCTGCAGGTTTCATTCAGATGGTCCACGATGTGCCTGTGAAGAGCGCTTAGAGTAAATACAGTAAAATAGAATATACGAATGGGGAACGCAGGTGGCGCTGTGGGTTAAACCACAGAGCCTAGGACTTGCCGATCAGAAGGTCGGTGGTTCAAATCCCCGCGATGGGGTGAGTTCCCGTTGTTCGGTCCCTGCTCCTGCCAACCTAGCAGTTCAAAAGCACGTCAAAGTGCAAGTAGATAAATAGGTACCGCTCTGGCGGGAAGGTAAACGGCATTTCCGTGTGCTGCCCTGGTTCGCCAGAAGTGGCTTAGTCAAGCTGGCCACATGACCCGGAAGCTGTACGCCGGCTCCCTCGGCCAATAAAGCGAGATGAGTGCCGCAATCCCAGAGTCGGCCACGACTGAACCTAACGGTCAGGGGTCCCTGTACCTTTACCTTTAGAATATAAGAAATATAAGGAGCATTTTAAAAATACGATAAAAAAATCATACAGCATCTAGCACAGCACTTTGCAGTTGCTACAACAGGCAGAAAACGAAGTGGTCTGTCAAGACTCTCAGCAATTTTCAAGTGGTCTCGGGGGGGGGGTATTCGGGAACCACTTTTGTTTGAATTTTTTAGTTGAACCTGCTCTTCAGCATCTGTTGCAGAAGACATTATATGGAATTACATGATCTCAAATACACTCTTAACCAGCTAACCTTTCTGCAACACTGTTATCAAATATAACTTTGGCCTGTGTCACACAAGATTTCCTTGACATGCAATAGTACTTTTCCTCCGTGCTACATCTTGGTTTGAGAATATTCAATATAGTTGCATCGCTGGAGACACAATTTTTAAAGAACTGTTTGACATAAGAACGAGATAGCCAAACCAATGAAGTTGAAATGTATTCATTTCAGTGGAACAAAATCAAAGTCTGGATATCTTTGTCTTGTTTTATTTATTTATTTATTTATTTATTTATTCCCCCCCCCTTTTCTCTTGAAGAATTCCCCTAAGACACAATAAAATGTCACTCAAAGCCATTTTTAAAATCTTATCACCTAATTCAGTGCTGTTTGTTTGCTTTACAGGAATCTGAAGAATTTTTGTCCAACTTAGTGGTGAATAAGACCATCTTTGCAAAAGTAGATAGGCTGGCAGGAATTATCAACTTTCAGAGACCCAAGGACCCAAATAACTTGCTCAATGACTGGTCTCACAAGCTCAATTCACTGATGTCTCTAGTTAATAAAACTACACATCTCATTGCCAAAGAGGAGATGATACATAACTTGCAGTAAGGTGCCTCAGTCGCCTTAATGCTTTAGGGAGGCATTGAATTGGTTACAGAAAAAGACTTTATCCCACTATATATTTGGTTTTTTCATCTCTTCCCTCCAGGTGAAATTTAGAACATAATCTCTCTTGAAGAATTGTTGAGAATTAAGTTCCTTTGATTATTCATTTGGTTTATAACACTTTTTTTGCTGCAATTGATGGAAAAACACAATAAAATTGTATTGCCTGTGTAATGGAAATGGCCTTTGATTTATCCCATTTTGCCCTCAATTGTCCAGCAAATATTTTTGCATTGTCTATCTCTATGATCTTCTTACCCTTCCAGGTTGTTGTAATATTTTCTTTTATAAAGAAATGTAACAAGATTATACTTCAGTGTTAACCTTAAGTACCATTGTGTCTAGAAATGTCAGGTATGGAACTGAATTCCCATTTTTATTCCAGTGTTGTGGAATGGTAGTTTTATAGCAGAATGTGACCTAACAAAGGCAGCATGGAGCAAGTTGAACCTTATTTTCAATTTCCTATGGATAAATGTCTTTTGTTTGACTTGTATCTTTGCTACATTAACACTTGAGTAATTTTACCACATAATTGCAGGTGGCTCATCTTGTCTTGATAACTGTCTAGATCAGGGGTCAGCAGACCTTGTGGGGGACTGGACTATATTTTGAAAAATAATGAACAAATTCCTATGCCCCACAAATAACCTAGAGATACATTTTAAATAAAAAGGCACATTCTACTCATGTAAAAACACACTGATTCCCGGACCGTCCGCGGGCCAGATTTAGAAGGCGATTGGGCCGGATCCGCCCCCCGGGCCTTAGTTTGCCTACCCATGATCTAGATTGTTTTAAGACTTTAAAATGAAAGCACAATGTGAATTAGTGAAGCCGGTGTTTTAATCTTCTGTTCTAGACTTCCACCTGAAGGAAAACCATATAGCTTAGGCTATGGTCCCTAAAGTAGTGTCTGATACAACATGTTCAACAGATATGTCTGTTATAAGGATATGTCATTTTTAATTAAACTAGATGAGCCACGTTTGGATGTAAAATGAATTCTTTTCCCGTTAAAGTTTTTGAAAGTTCTTAGAACGGTGCTTCAGTATGTAGCTGTAATTGCCTCAGAAACTCTTGGTCCCATGATGGGTTACAACAGTATAACAACACAGCGTTAAAAATATTCCACCAGCATGAATTTTTGCTTGGCTGTAGTCCATTCCACTTAGTTAATAGAAGGCCCTCCAACTTTCTGAAGCTGATTGCTGTTAGGCATAATATTAGGCATCTTAGGCATAGTATAGGTTGTATCAGATTCAGCCTGTGAGCAGAGCAATGTAGAATGGGGCTGCACCTTCCTTTCCTCCCTCCAGCTCTCTACCCTTAATATAAACCACAGAATTTGGAGACCACCCCACAACACGGGGGGGGGTATTTCTGTAGGTGAAGACTGAAAGCCTTTTTTTGTGAGCAGAAGTGCACTCGCCCAACTTCAAAACCTGCTCTATGTTTATTCCATTGACTGAATGAGGAGCTGAGCAGTATGTTCATTGTGCAACACACCTTATTAAAGAAAATGGCTAAAGAACTGTGACCAGGAGGAAAATAGCCATTACTAATGAACCACACACACTTTTGCAGAGAGTGAAAATAGGTAGATCATTAGCAATTTTGTGTATAAATGTGTATACAGTGGTACCTTGGGTTAAGTAGTTAATTCGTTCCGGAGGTCCGTTCTTAGCCTGAAACTGTTCTTAACCTGAAGCACCACTTTAGCTAATGGGGCCTCCTGCTGCCACTGCGCCACCGCTGTGCGATTTCTGTTCTCATCCTGAAGCAAAGTTCTTAACCCGAGGTACTATTTCTGGGTTAGCGGAGGCTGTAACCTGAAGCATCTGTAACCCGAGGTACCACTGTATATTAGTGAAAATAACATACAAACTGCATTCTATTAGGAAAACATGCTGACAGAACTGTGAAGTTATTTCTATACCACCACAAGTAGCTCAGTGACTTGATTTCACTCTTCTTGCCTGATAATGTCGTGTGAGTCGTAAAACAGCCACTGTAAGCGGGAGGGCAACTTCAGATTCAGCCTGTGGGTTTTGCAAAGTGTGTGGTGATTCTTGATAGAAACCAAAGCCAACAAGAGGGTAAATGCAATTGCCAATGAACATGGGCAAAGCTTCAGTATCTTGCATATGTCCTTTATCCTTCTCATGATAATTGGAAACCAGTATAACCATAAGCCACTTGCTACAACCTGTTGGATCCAAAAAGCAGCACTTTTACGGTTCGGGGAGGTGCTGACTGTACAAGCAGCCTGGGCAAAATAGCGGCATTTGGTGGGACTTAAAATTAACAAATTGCCTTTGGAAAACTCCGTTCACGCTACTCTGTAGTTCACACTACTACTCTGTAGTAACCATATGTGACAATATCTGCAAGAGTTGGACTGAAATGGTTATTATATACAGTGGTACCCCGGGTTACATACGCTTCAGGTTACAGACTCCGCTAACCCAGAAATAGTACCTCGGGTTAAGAACTTTGCTTCAGGATGAGAACAGAAATCGTGCTCCAGCAGCAGCGGGAGGCCCCATTAGCTAAAGTGGTGCTTCAGGTTAAGAACAGTTTCAGGTTAAAAACGGACCTCCGGAACAAATTAAGTACATAACCAGTGTTACCACTTTATTCATGTTCTTCAAGGACTAAAGGAACTTGACTCAAGTTAGCACTTCCAAACACTAAAGTGGAACTCATTTTGATTTCCGATGCAACCAGTTAAAATTCTGAAGGAAAGGGTGGTGTATTAAATACAATAAGATGGGGAAATGAGACAAAAAAGGTTCGTTTTAAATTTGAGTTAATTTGTATACAGCAGAAATGGGATTTTTTCTTTGGTAGCTGATCAAGTGTTCGGCAGCGGTGTTTCGTGCACCACCAAGCCCATCTTTATAAGGGCAAAATTGTGTAAACCTTTGCAGGATTATGGTTGGCAATCCTTAATTCACTAGCGCAAAGGCAGATATGTAGGATAATTGTGTTTTATGCTTTCCCCAGATCTAGGGATAAATCACTTTGAATGCATCGTGAACGTTTGTTTGAACAATTAGCAATGGTACATTTTCATAGTGGAATCTACAAGAGATTATTTTAGGGAGGAATTGGAATTGTGGACATGAGCAATATCACACACACACACACACCTCCCCGCTTAATACGTTTTCAAGGGGCACTTAAAATTTATTCCCAGTATACCGATTCTATGGTTCATCAAGTGATCCAACTTTTTTACCTCATGTCATCCAATTTTCTTAATATTTTGTACACTTGTTGAATGATCAAAACTAACTTTAAATCTACAATTTAAATTTTTTATCTCATCCTGTTTGAGAGTTATGAGGATTTGAAAATTCAAAAAAAAAAATGACAATTTTGGCCTACACAAAAAAGCTCAGCGCAGAATTGAGATACGTCAAAACTAAAAACACCAACCTCTTCAGAACTTCATGGGTTTTAATATGATATGTCACATAGTGGGCTTACTTTAAATTTTAAATTTAAGTTACAAAATTTAAAAAGTGATTAAAAATCAATGTGGTTTAACAATTCCAAAAAAAGTATTGATTAATATTTTTAAGAGCTACCTGCAAAATTTCATCTTGGGATCTCCATGTGATCACTTTTTTAAAAAAATGGATCTTGGAGTCAAATATAACAATATATAAGACTTCAAATGATAATATTTAATATTTCTAAGAGCTACATGCAAAATTTCATCTTGGGATCTCAATGGGATCACATTTTTTAAAAATGGGTCTTCTTGGAGTAAAATATAAGGGAAAAAAAGCAAGACTTCAAAATTATACTATCAGTTCAGGCATTTCTTCAGAAAGTTATTCAGTTAAAAAGTATCTGAAAAGCTAGTCAGGCTTTGCTTTTTAAAATGTGTTCCGAAGCTGAGTGATAGCTTGCTATTGCATGATAGAATTAACACTTTGAAGGAATTCTTGTTAGTAACTTCATATCATGAATTATGGAATTAAGTGATGATTCTAAACATCATAATTTCTCTTGATTAATATACTCCTCCTTGCTTCATAATAAAGCATGTAGCAGATTGGGCTGCAAAGTCACTCTTGTTATATCCCTGTTAACATGGACATTGACATGAGGTTCAGCATCTACTGGCCAACCAGATGTCCACGGGAAGCTTGCAAGCAGGACCACAGCTGCATGTGAATAGTAGGACTGGCCTATGGGCAGATGTGATGCCATAGTATTAAAAAATAATAAGTGATCAGTAAGGGAAGCGGGTGGCACTGGGTTAAACCACAGAGCCTAGGACTTGCCGATCAGAAGGTCGGCGGTTCGAATCCCCACGATGGGGTGAGCTCCCGTTGCTCCGTCCCTGCTCCTGCCAACCTAGCAGTTCGAAAACACATCAAAAGTGCAAGTAGATAAATAGGTACCACTCTGGCGGGAAGGTAAATGGCGTTTCTCTGCGCTGCTCTGGTTCGCCAGAAGCGTCTTAGTCATGCTGGCCACATGACCCGGAAGCTGTACACCGGCTCCCTCGGCCAATAAAACGAGATGAGCGCCGCAACCCCAGAGTCAGCCTGGCCCTAATGTTCAGGGGTCCCTTTACCTTTAAGTGATCCAAATAGGTCCAACAGTAAATTGCCATTCTTAATGGCTGTTACCAGGAAAATAAATGTAAAACACAAGCAGGAAAACAAACTCTTCTTTTTTAAAAATTAAGATGCCTTCAAGAAGTGTAGAAACCAGGAGTTGTGCCTTTGGTATGCACATTTAATATAAAAGACCATTTCTCTTAATGAGCTAATATTTGAAAAAAAGTACACACTCTGCCCTCTTGATAAAGTGATCACATTCTCCTTAAAAGAGACTAAAGCATATGGAAATTAAAAAAAGAACGCTGTGCTGTCAATAAAAAGGCTTTGAGATCCTTTCGTACCTCAAAACCTCCTAAATAATAATTAAAAAACTTTTAATTAAGGTGATGTGTGTTCACACTTTGAGTAAATTGGCAATGGAGCCAAGGCTTTTAAACGGCCGCCAAGATCAGCCTTGCTCTGAACACTCACTTATAGTTTTACTGCCCTAAACTGATAAAAGGGAACAAGTTTCAACACTGCAGTTACCCTGAAGCACTCTTTTCTTCATCATCCAGGACTTTAAAGAGTTCAGTTTCATTCCTTTGAAAGATCATGATGCTATCTGTTCTATGTTAACTCCCTCCAGCTTCCCATCTCCCCCTCATGCCAGCGATGATTTATCATGCCGCTCTATATAGCAAGGTGTTTTGTACTGAATGTCTGTATTTTAAAGTTTGTTGCATCTATTATTTGATGCACAGGACATAATAGTCCACCTGGATCGGTCCAGAATTCTGTTCCTCTACAATGGCCAACCACACACCTTTTCCAGAAAGCCCTGAAGGCAATAATCTTTCTTGCTGTTGCTCCCCAGGACTGCTGGTCCTGGAGATTTTGGATATCGCACACATGGCAAGTGGCTGCTGTTGACAGACTGTCATCCCCCATTAAAAGCCATTTAAGTGAGTAGCTCTCACTCCATCTTGCTGTTGCAAATTTCAGAAAATTATGTGTTGCCCTTTATGCATCTTTTCTAGTTCTAAAATGCTCCCCACAATCCTGGTTTTTGTTGTTGTTTTTAGATGTGAACCTAGCTTCAAATTCCTAATCAGCCACAAACTTTACTGGTTGACATCGCAGTGGCAGAGCTAAATTAACTTCAGTAACATTCCCTGCAATACTTTACCATAAATACACAATTTTCTCATGTTGAGCAATCTGTACTGATTTGTTGTTTCATTGCTGCTTTTAATTATGTTTTAATTAATGCTTTTGACCTAGTGGTCCCGGGCCCTAAGGAAGTTAGATTAGCCAGTGGCGTAGCGTGGGTTGTCAGCACCCGGGGCAAGGCAAGTAATTTGCGCCCCCTAACCCGTGGATTTGCGCCCCCTAACCCTAACCCCCAGATGTTGAGCCCGGTGCGGCCGGCCCCCCCTGCACCCCCCACGCTATGCCACTGAGATTAGCTTCACCCAGAGCCAGGGCCTTTTCAACTCTGGCTCCGGCCTGGTGGAACGCTCTGCCTCATGAGACCAGGGCCCTGCAGGATCTGATTTCTTTCTGCAGGGCCTGTAAGACAGAGTTGTTCCGCCTGGCCTTTGGCTTGGAGCCAATTTGATTCCCTCCCTCTCTTTCTTTTTTCCTTTCCTTCTCCTGCGATGAGGCTACATTTTAATATTTTAATGTTTCAATATTTTAATGTTGTATTTTAATTTTGTTTTTAAGTTGTAATCATTCAACTTGTTTTTATTATTGCTTGTAAGCCGCTCTGAGCCCGGCCTTGGCTGGGGAGGGCGGGGTATAAAGAAAAATTATTATTATTATTATTATTATTATTATTGGTGATTTTCTTTTCTTTTATGAAAGTGCAGATTATAAATATACGAATAAAAATAAATAACCAAATACTACCTATAGCTCTTTGGGGGAAAGATTGGGATAAATAGGAAATGATTAATAAGCATGCTTAGCATTGCAGCCATTGGAATAGCCTAGCCCTTCTAAAGCAGTGTTTTTCCCCAAACGTTTTGAACTTTGGCCCCACTTCTGAGTTTGCTTTACTTTGCGGTTCCTGTAATCCCAAAATCTGTTGTACGGGTGACTGTGCAGAGATTATCATTTGCAGCTGTATGCAGGGTTATTTGGACTGGTGTGAGAATATTTATACAACAGTGGCAGCAGCAGAATAAAATAAATGAAAATCTCTGCCCTCCACACCAAGAATGATTAGTGTTTTATTTTATTTATTTATTTTATTTATTTTAAATATTTGTTTATTTTTTGAAAATTTTAACAATCACCCACACTAATCAGACTTTCCAATAAAAAATACAGAGTTTGACTTCCGTCCCCCCTTCTGTAGTTTCTTATGTTTTCATTTTCATTACTGCATCTCCCACTTAATTCCAGTTATTAGTTATTCCCTGTGTTTTCCTTAATAAATACATTTAACCGCTTGCTTTAAATTAATTTTGCTAATAAATTTAGCTATTTACAATGATTTTTCAAATAAGTAAGTAAAGTAAAATAAAATTTTATTTATACCCTATCCTCCCCGGCCAAGACCGGGCTAAAGGGGGCTAACATCAAATATCAAATACATTAAAACACAATCAAACAATTGATTAAAATGTAGCTTAAAAATTAGAATCAGGATAAAATTAAATGACTGCCCACGAATTGCAACCATAGGGGTCGGGAACCTCAAGTTTTCACCAGGGTAAGCTACAGATCTTCCCCATTCTTTGTTAAAAGTTCTTTCTTCTTGGTTTCTTACTCTTCCACTAAGTTTTGCCATTTCAACATTGAACCCTTAACCTGCAAACCTTTGTTTCTAGAAGGAAGAAAAACTCCTGAATACTATACACACACCACACACACACCACACACACACACCACACACACACACCCAACCACTAGGTTTTGGTCCAAGTTGTTAACAGTTTCTATTCACTTTTTACCTACCGATGAACTAAAATTTAATTTCCAGCTTTGCAAACGTATTCTCTCCGTTTATTTTCTATGACTTCTACAGGACCTGCGTGTTCTGAATAGGCAGATCTGCGTAACTGCGAGATCAGGAACTAACCATTTTTGTTTCTCTGTTACAAGAGCCCACAGGACAGCTTGAAAATCTGTTCAGCACTTCGCAGAAGCTAATCTAATCCAAGGCAGCACAACAATTCGTGGAATCCATTTGAAGCCTGTTTCAGTCTGCATATGTTTGGGCTTTAATATTATGCCAGCTCCCACCCGCCCCAACATTTTCTCCTCTGCACTGCCGCCTAATTTTGCTTAATATCCGGCCTGATTCAGAGCTCTTAAAAGCTTGTTCATTATGTTTGTTTGGTTAGTCCTAATAGATAGGTCACATTGCCCTACTGTGTATCTTGACTTTGCAAGGCAGGATTGGGTAACCTTGAATCCTCCTTATTTTGCTGAATTCCTGTCAGTCCTAGCAGGCATGGCCCAACTATCAGGGATGATGTGAGTTTTATTTATTTATTTATTTTTATAATATTTATTAAGATTTTACACAACACATACAAAACATAAGTTGTTTTTTTAAAGTTAAAAATAATTAAACCAACTATTACACATACAAAAAAGAAAAAAGAAAAAAGAACAACAGCTAACAAGAAAGTTACCAAAAAACAGACCTAAAAAACCGATAGTTGAAAAAATAAAAAAGAAGAGAAAAAAGAAAGAAAAATATCTTAAAAAGAAATAATCCATTTTTCAATATCTTTAAGTTCATTTGCTTATTTCCTTGACCTCCTCGCATCTCCCCTTTTGTATTCCCGTTTACAAAGTCCTTTCAGCAAATCCTTACCCTCTTTCATTTATCTTTACTCTATAATCTTAACCTATTATAACTATATATTTTCATCCAAATATCTATCTATATTTACATATTCTTATTAGCCTTAATACCAAAACCACTTATTTTCAGTCCAACATCATTTTAACATTCATTAATTTTACAGTATTTCTGTAGATAGTCTTTAAATTTATTCCAGTCCTCTTCCACCATTTCTTCTCCCTGGTCTCGGATTCTGCCAGTCATTTCTGCCAATTCCATATAGTCCATCACCTTCATCTGCCATTCTTCCAGAGTGGGTAAATCTTGTGTCTCTGTCTGCTTTGAAAGCAACAAAGGGTCTTGTTGCACCTTAAAGATTAACAGATTTATTGTGCCATAAGCTTTTCACATTTTGTGCATGGAGGCTTATGCCGTCAAAAACTTGTTAGGGCACTTCCAGACTGTCAACTGGTTTTGGGTGGGATTCAATCACATAATGGCAAAATCAGGTTGTGTAATTAAAGTTGATTCGGTGCTCTTGCGCAATAAACTCCTAAGTTCCAAAACTGGATGTGAGTTTTAGATCAGCAACGTCTGGAGGGCAAAAGGTTTCCCCAAAATGTGATATGTAGGGATAACATGTGTACAGTGGTACCTCAGGTTGCATACGCTTCAGGTTACAGACTCCGCTCACCCAGAAATAGTGCTTCAGGTTAAGAACTTTGCTTCAGGATGAGAATAGAAATCGTGCTCCGGCGGCGCGGCAGCAGCAGGAGGCCCCATTAGCTAAAGTGGTGCTTCAGGTTAAGAACAGTTTCAGGTTAAGTACGGACCTCCGGAACGAATTAAGTACTTAACCCGAGGTACCTCTGTATTTTCAGGGTCTTGCATAAAACGAGCAACATTAGTTCCCAAACATTTTACAAAAGTTGGGGCATTCCACCCCTTTGCCTCTCCTCAAAGACTCCTCTTCCACCTCCTTTAACTGTGTGTCCTGTCACTACCTCAAGCCTCACAATACAGTGGTACCTCAGATTATGTATGCTTCAGGTTACATACGCTTCAGGTTACAGACTCCGCTAACCCAGAAATATTACCTCGGGTTAAGAACTTTGCTTCAGGAAGGGAACAGAAATCGTGCTCCGGCGGTGCAGCGGCAGCGGGAGGCCCCATTAGCTGAAGTGGTGCTTCAGGTTAAGAACACTTTCTGGTTAAAAATGGACCTCTGGAACGAATTAAGTACTTAACCCAAGGTACCACTGCATAGTGATACAAGTAGGTTGTCAAATATTTTGAGCAGTGCCGGATACATATAAGCTAAACAAGCTATAGCTTAGGGACCCACTCTCTTGGGGGACCCCGCAAAAAAATTAAAGGCCAAAAACCTGATGTACGTTTCCAAAATATAAGATAAAAAAATAAAAATAAAACCTACATACAGCAACAGTGTTTTGTGTTGTGTAGGCTTCTGTGATGTAAGTAGTGGGCCCCGCCTGCTAGCCTGCTCCCTCAAATATCACTGGTTTGCTCATTTCTATATATAGGGTGCCTACATTCTTTAGATACCGATTAGCTCCATAAATTACCATACAGCATATACTCAACACACACACAAAACAGTGACAGTTTGTTATTGACAAAGGACAGCTGGGCATATAAAGGGCCCCAGTACCTTCAGTAGCTTAGGGCCTCATCAAACCTAAATCCGGCCCTAATTTTGAGCAGGTTCACTTGTAATGTGGTGCGGTGGTGGTGGTGGTGGTGGTGGTGGTGGTTGTGTTAGAGAGCTAATACATACCTTTTCTTTCAGGTGTTCTGTGATGCATTTTCTCCTGCTGTGAAAATTTCAAGTGACATCTGTAGAATAGTAGTACAGTGGTACCTTGGGTTACAGGCGCTTCAGGTTACAGACTTTGCTTCAGGTTACAGACTGCGCTAACCCAGAAATAGTACCTCGGGTTAAGAACTTTGCTTCAGGATGAGAACAGAAATTTCGTGGCAGCAGCAGGAGGCCCCATTTGCTAAAATGGTACCTCAGGTTAAGAACAGACCTCAGGAACGAATTAAGTTCTTAACCCGAGGTACCAATGTAATAGCAAATTGCAGCGTTGTGCTTCTCCATAGCAAATAATTGCAGGGCTCCATTGAAGTTTACTGGCTCTTACACACTTGGGAGAACGCACCTTCCCCCCGGTGGCTTTGTCATGTCTGAGACTTTGCCTTGCTATCGACAGCACAGAGATAAAGAGCAGCAATCTTGGCGCCTAGAACACCCTTCCCCCTAATACTTTGGATGGACAAGGTCTCCTTTAGACACTTTTAAAAATAAACAAATTAAATGACAGTAGCAATGACTGGGGAAGGGAAAGAAGTTGAGGCTCCTGAGCCCTTTACTATAGACCACTTGGAATATGAAATGGCAGAGGCTTGAGGGAGTGTTTTAATGTACTGTATTTTATACTCAAATTACCAGCTGTTGGAAACCTCAGGAGGAGAGATTAAGTATATTTATAGAAGGAATATTTTATTAAGATATTGTATTTTCCTTTTGATAAACATACTTATAAAATACTCAATCACTTCTAATAAATTTGTATATAACTAGAATAACAGAAAAAATGTTAATAAACAGAAAAAATACCTATGGGCTCAAGTATACTCTGTGTTAGATTATAGCCCATAGAAATAAGAAGCATATTCTGAATGTTAACATTTTAATTGAAAATGCTTATTCGACTCCATTCCTCATTAGACACATTTAACTTAAAATACTTTTTAGAATGTCTGGTTCTGCATTTCTAAATGCAGTTAACATCAGATCGTCAAACTATATATATCTAAAATAATTCCAGTGACTTCAGCATTTTGAAGACTGCAATTAGCAGACACTGTGCTTTTCCTCACTGGTGTAGGATTTACTATTTTCTTTTTGATATAACAAGGGACTGCTATAAGCACGAGATCTTAAAGTGTACCAGTAACAACCTTGAAAGGCTTAAGATGCTGATCATGCAAAAACCAGACTTCAAATGGGACTGGGCATAAACTGCTGGTCTTCTGGGTGCTTTTGGTCGATGGGAAAGGTGCTTACATGAAAATAAAAGATCTGGGTAAGTTTGAAGATACCTGGCAGGGCTTCTTTGACTTCTCTGGGGATTGAGAAGGCGTGTGGAACCAAATGATTATCTGGCACAGCTGCTGAAGAATATTAGAAAATATCACATACAAACCCACCCACCCTCTTTCAGCCAAGTTGTCTCTTGGACATGTCAACAGAACATCTCACTGTAACAGAGTGGTTAAAAAAGAATTGCCCAGCTTACCAAACTTAAATATCCTTTTAGTGCAAGTTAACATACACATAGGGACGTGGGTGGCGCTGTGGGTTAAACCACAGAGCCTAGGGCTTGCCGATCAGAAGGTCGGTGGTTCAAATCCCCGCGACGGGGTGAGCTCCCGTTGCTCGGTCCCTGCTCCTGCCAACCTAGCAGTTTGAAAGCACGTCAAAGTGCAAGTAGATAAATAGGTACCACTCCGTTTTTGTGCGCTGCTCTGGTTCGCTAGAAGCGGCTTAGTCATGCTGGCCACATGACCCGGAAGCTGTATGCCGGGTCCCTTGGCCAATAAACTGAGATGAGCGCCGCAACCCCAGAGTCGGTCACGACTGGACCTAATGGTCAGGGATTCCTTTACCTTTTAACATACACTTATTAAATATAAACAAGGAAAAAGGGTATTTAAAAACCATTGGACCCACACTGGCTTGCGCCATCTTCAAACTTTTGGCGAGGCTATAAAACTGACGCTTTGCGGACTGTTAAAGTGAGAGAGGAAGAATTAATAAATCTTTTGAAAATAATTGCTGTCCAAGAAGTGGCAGTGGATAACAGCTTTACAACCATCAAAGTCTACAGCATTCTTTATTCATGTGCCCGTTTCATAATTAAATGTTATGTCCCAATCTGTAACCACTGCACTCAAGCCCCGCGCTCCAGATAAATCAATAGGGTTTATTGAAATGGAGCAGTTTGAGGATGGTAGCCAAGGAGTGTGCCTGACCTTACATGCTCACATCTCAATCCCAAACACATTTAGTTCAAAGAAAATCACACTGATTTAAATTGTACTAGATAAGGGTCCTTGAAGATTCCAGCCTTTGGTTGGTTCATTTACATTTATTTAAACTCAGGCCTTTATTAATGACCACTGTATCTGAATCCGCCATTCTAAATCTGGTGGGGTCATATACTTAGCTTGGTGATAGAGTAAAGCAAACTGATCTAAGCTTAACCAAGGAAATATAACCATGCCCGAGTTCTTAAAGCAGGACTAGGGAAGCTGTGGCACCACCAGGGTCTGTTGGACTACAACTCCCAACATATGCAGCCATTGGCCATGCTGGCTGGGGCTGAGGGGAGCTGCAGTCTGAGAACTTCAGGACATTTTATTTCCTTCTGACCACGTTGCTTACACCCCCAAGGTGCATATATATCTGGATGTATATTTGCTTGCAACTGAGGATAAGACCTGAAGAAGTGCCACAGTATGTGTGCTAGTCTTTAAGATGCTATGAGGTTCTTTGTTCTTCGTGTTGCATTGCAAACTAACAGTGGTATTTACCCCTCTGGAAGATATATAAGGCAGAAGCGTGAGAAGGGGTGAAAGACTACTGCCTCCATAGACCGTAAGGAAAGGTGGGGATAAGAGGTGTGTGTGGGAGGGAAGGAAAGTAAAAGAAGGATAATGATGAATAAACAGGAATGTAGCAAAAGGTTGGTTATAAAGTAGCAAATGATGGTCAAAGAGGAAATATGGCCACATACAAGAGTGAACAGCATGTAAACTCTATATTTGCAACAATGTGGTTGATTTTATTGTTTTGTTCACCTGCACTCCCGCCTGCATTGTAGAATTGTATATGAACAAAATCATTTACTTTGAAACTGATTAGGAAATGGACCCCAATGGCACTTTTGCACAGGTCAGTGACGAGCTCACATGATTTAAACAACTGCCTTTATCTCAGCAGCACATTAAGGCTGCCATCCTATACCCAGTTATCTGGAAGCAAGCCTGACTGAACTCAGTGTAACTTACTTCTGAATGGACAGATAGAGGGTTGTACTGTAATTGTGCATTGATTGCCCAAATGAGCAATGCAGCCATTAGATATGCTGGTAGAGTCAGTTATTCAAAGGTTGGTGTAGCTTTAAAAATGTGCCTGGTGTTTGAATTGTTCAACGTTATGCTGGTTTCAGAGGTAACCCCCCTCCTTTAAAAATAAAATAAAAAAAATTCTGTGTTTCACGTCTGAAAGACTGCAGTCTGATCTTATGAAGATTTACTCAAAAGGAAAACAAGCAAATTTAATGGAATGTGTTGGGACAACACCTCCCCCCTTTCCTTGGTTATATTATTATAGCTGAGAAGTAAAGCCCAAGTGAGTTATATCCTTTAAAAACGCACTGATAGTTGACACTCTCCACTGCATGACTTTGTAGCCGAAGCCAACTTTGAAGTTAAATCGAAAATATGCTAAAATTAGGAAATGCGTATTTAAAAATTTGAATAATGGATGATTGTCAGAGAGGTTGAAGGAAGTCTAAAAGAGAAAATATGTGATAAATTTAGATTGGATACTATAAATGTATGTTGGAAAATTTAATTTAAAATTTTAATTAAAAAATACCGTATTTTTTGCACCATAACATTCACTTTTTTCCTCCTAAAAAGTAAGGGGAAATGTCTGTGCGTGTTATGGAGGGAATGCCTACGGGTGGCATGCCTACGGATTTTCCTCCTCTAAAAACTACGTGCGTGTTATGGTCGGGTGCGTGTTATAGAGCGAAAAATACGGTAAGTCGAAAATATGCAAGAAATTGTTATTCATCCATGGCAAGTTGAAGAATGGCTACAGGTAACTCTTTCAAGTCAAATCCACACCACACATTTGTTTAATTATTAAATTTATATAGAATTTTAACTACTCCTGTGCAACGAAGTTGAATCCAATGAATAACTAATTATGTGCACAAAGCACAGCATTTTACTAGGGCTGACCAAATTGTCGCAGCAGGATATTTAATGTTGGAAATAATAAATAAATCTTGTACGTGCTGCCAAAACGGAAACAACCTTCTGATTTTTGTCAGTTATGTACTGTATGTGACCCACAGACCAAGATTTGTTCTTTCTCGAGACTGTGGACTGCCTTTTACTCCACAATGCTGCTTATGGGATGGGAGTGGCACAAGTCAACCATTTCATGTTTTCTGCCCTCTCTTTCTCACAAAAAAACCCAATTTTTTTAAAAATAAAAAGAATCTCCTGCAAAACAAACAAACAAAACCAGCCAGCTTTGGGGTCAGTAACCCCACTTATTTGCACCATACCATGTGAACCGCTTAGGTGGTGCTCTGGTCTAAAGCACAGAGCCTAGGTGAGCTCCCATTGCTCTGTCCCTGCTCCTGGCAACCTAGCAATTCGAAAGCACGTCATGTGCAAGTAGATAAAGAGGTACCGCTCCGGCGGGAAGGTAAACGGCATTTCCGTGCGCTGCTCTGGTTCGCCAGAAGCGGCTTTGTCATGCTGGCCACATGACCTGGAAGCTGTCTGTGGACAAACACCGGCTTCCTCGGCCTATAGAGCGAGATGAGCGCCGCAACCCCAGAGTCGCCCGCGATTGGACCTAACGGTCAGGGGTACCTTTACCTTTACGTAATTTTACTTATTTGAACCATACCATGTGAACTGCTTAGAGATTTTTTTCTTTAAAATATAAAGCAGTATAGAAATGATGATGATGATAATAATATTTTTTTAAAAAACCAACCACCTTGCCTTCCACTCCCACCTCACCACTTCGTCCCCCCCACATGGCTGAGTAAGCAACACGGATGCCCAGTGTGTGGTGTTTGTATGTGTGGTCTTGGGGTCTAAACCACTGAGCCTCTTGGGCTTGCCAATTGGAAGGTCAGCAGTTGGGGTGAGCTCTAATTGCTCTATCCCAGCTCCTGCCAACGTAGCAGTTTGGAAGCACACCAGCACAAGTAGATAAATAGTGGGAAGGTAAAGTGTTTCCATGAGCTCTGATTTCTGTCACAGTGTCCCGTTGCGCCAGAAGCGGTTTAATCATGCTGGTCACCTGACCCAGAAAGCTGTCTGTGGACAAATGCCGGCTCCCTTGGCCTGAAAGCCAGATGAGCACTGCAACCCCATAGTCACCTTTGGCTGGACTTAACTGTCCAAGGGTCTTTTATCTTTTTTACTTTTACTTTTAACCCCACACGAGCACAACCCTCCTCCTGCTTGCTTCACTTTTCTTTGCACCATACCATGTAAACCGCTTTGAGATTTTTTTTCTTTAAAGTATAAAGCAGTATAGAAATTATGATCATGATAATCAGGGCTTTTTATTTCAGCCAGAACTTTCTGGAACTCAGTTCCGGCAATCCTTTCCGGTGGGCCATTCTAAGAGAACGAGAGAGGTGTTAATGGTGAGTTCCTGCACCTCTTTTTCTAGAAAAATGGCACAAGTAACAACAACAACAGCAACAATGATAAGAATAATAAATAAAATAATGATCATTATAGTAATAATAAAAAATTTTAAATGATAATAATAACAACAACAATGAGAGCCAGTGTGGTGTAGTGGTTAAGAGCAGTAGTCACGTAATCTGGGAAACCGGGTTCGCGTCTCCGCTCCTCCACATGCAGCTGCTGGGTGACCTTGGGCCAGTCACACTTCTCTGAAGTCTCTCAGCCCCACTCACCTCACAGAGTGTTTGTTGTGGGGGAGGAAGGGAAAGGAGAATGTTAGCCGCTTTGAGACTCCTGAAGGGGAGTGAAAGGCGGGATATCAAATCCAAACTCTTCTTCTTCTTCTTAATGATAATAATAATAAAAATTAAATGATGATAATAATAATAATATAACCAAGAGAATAAAGATAATGATAGTAATAATAATTAAAAAAGGATGTTCAGTGTTTTTTTCTGGGGGGACACGTACGCCTACCCCTAATCATTTTGTGAATCTTTGTACTTTTGTCCATTTCCTGTACAGTGATACCTCGGGTTAAGTACTTGATTCGTTCCGGAGGTCCAAACTTAACCTGAAACTGTTCTTAACCTGAAGCACCACTTTGGCTAATGGGGCCTCCTGCTGCCGCCGCGCCGCCAGAGCACGATTTCTGTTCCCATCCTGAAGCAAAGTTCTTAACCCGAGGTACTATTTCTGGGTTAGCGAAGTCTGTAACCTGAAGCGTTTGCAACCCAAGGTACCACTGTATTTATTTTCCCCGATTTGAACTATAAAATGGTGATTTCCTCGAGTCAAAATGAGAGTTCCCCTAAACATCTTTTTAGGGGAAAAAGCACTGATGATGAGGAGGATGATGATGATAATAATAATAATAATAATAATAATAACAACAACAACAATGATAATGATAATAATACCAGTCACCTTGCCTGCCTCCCCATCAAATGCCTCTCCCTCTTTCCTCACCCCTCTCCCCTTATGGCTGAGCAAGCAATTCTGCAGAAGCACGACCTTCCCCCTTCTTGCTTAACTTTTCTCCGCCGTGAGGCGTGTGTGTGTGAGAGAGAGGGGGGTGGGAAGGACGGGGCTGAGGGAAGAAGAGAGCTCCCCCCCCCCGCTCTCTTTCCTTTCCTTCCTTCCTTCCCTCCCTCTCCTCTTCCCCCTCCCTCCCTCCTTCCCCACAATGCCCTGCGAGGACGTTGACAAGTGGATCCAAGATGGCGTAGAAAAGCAATGACAGGTAAGCCGGGACTTCCCCGTTCCCTCTCGGGGAGGGCGAAGGGCGAGGAGGGGGGCGTGGGCCAGCCGAGGGGCTCGGCGGGGCCCCGGGGCTCGGGGCGGGGTCCGCCGGGGTCGGAGGGGGAGCCGGAGCGAGGAGGCCGGAGGCCGAGCGGGGCCGGCGGGAGAGAGAGGGCCCTGGGGGCGCGGAGGGGCCTGCGGGAGCCCAGCAGCTCGGGGGCTGATTCCCCCTCGGGGGTCCCAGTTGCCTCAGGGCGGGGGTGAGGGGCGAGGCGGGGCGCGGGTTCGAGCCCCGGCTGCTCCGGGGGAAGCGGGACCTTCGAGCTGAGGAAACCAGAGCCACACACCGATGGGTGGGGTGCGTGTTGGCGGGCGGGCGCGTGTTTTGGCGGATTTTTTTCTTTTCCAAACAGCTAAAAGGGGGGCATTTCAGGCCGGCGAACGTGGAAGCTTTTATTTAAAGGGCGGGGGTAGTTTTAAAAAAATCAAAACACAAAAAACCCCTCACGCAACTCTTCAGGTTCGCGGGGACCCAAGGGCTCAACTAGACGGGCCAAGAAAAAGCGGTTTATACGCGCGGTATATGCGCGATATAATAACCTCGCGGCGCCAGGTAGCGCTGCCGAGCGACGTTGTCCTCCGCCCGTTTTCCCTGTTTAAATGGACGGCGCTCCAAAGTGCTGGGCGGGGGGGTCTGGATCCAGCCCGGGGCTTTGTGGAGCTGAGCAGGGAGGACAAGGACTCCAGGATTTGAACGGGAGGCTTCCCCTCCTATCGACACTCCCCCCCCCACGCTCCGCCCCTCCAAGATCGAAGTTGGAAATAAATACTAGATTAAAAGAAAGAAAGAAAAGCGACCCCTTCAACCTCTCCTGCGTTTCGGAGATGGTTGGGACGGGCAATGGTGAAATCGGAGATTGGGGTGGAAGGGAAATCGGTTCTTTTGTAAGCAGGCAAAAGGTGGGTGCCTGGAAAAGTAATGGCGTGGCAAGCCAGCGCAGGCCGTGCTTAGATCAATGGCGTGGGGAGTAAGGGAAAGTTGTGACCTTGCACCCTTTCCTAAGTGAAAATGTCGATGGAAGCAAGTGAGATTTTCAAATGGAAAAAAAGGTCTATGTCACAGAGGCTTGCTTTTCTGTGGTGGTTCAAATACTATTAATTTTTAGCATTTTGATACAACTTAAACTAAAGCAAGGTACTTTTTTTGGGGGGGCAACACCCCTCCCCCTTGCAACTAGACTTGATTGCACAAAAGTTGATGGCCAGTATTAGTTGTACTAGTTGTACTTGGAATAGGCCCATTGAAATCAAGTGAGTTTTAAGTCAGTTATTTTAAAGAGTCTGTTCTGAGTATGATGAACATAGGATGTTGCCCCAGAGAACTAAGCTTTGTGAAATACAATGTTAAAAAACAACAACAACCTTGATTGTAACTTCCTGGGTTGGGATAGCTTATGGAAAGGAATTTTCTTTCCAGTGGAAGCTATATTTTGGGCTCAAGGCCTGCCAGGATTTACTACATAGTTTAGCCACCAGAAATAACAGAATCCTGTTCAGGGTTGGAACTCAAAACAACTTCACAGTTATGTGTGACTGAAATTAAGGATATGTTGGTGAAATAGTTGAAGCAAGGAGGGAATATGCTTGTGAGTGTAGTGCAAACTGGGAAAAAAGGCTTTTTGAGTAACTTGGCTGAAGCCACACCTGAGAAACAGCCTAAAAAGTAAGAATTACTATTTCAGTACAGTATTAAAAGTAACTTTGACTGAATATTAGAGTGATATTATTTGCAAGGTCAAATATGCTGTGATCACAAATGCTATGAATGAGGCTCTTCAATTTATAAGGGGTGCAATTCAGCACACACTTTCAAGGAAGTAAGTCCCTTTGAATTCAGTGGTATTCTTAGTAGAAAGGTATAAAATTTGAATGTCCATGTAGTTTGTGGAAATAAACCTTTTAATTTGAGGAGAAGCCCCAAACCATAGCAGTTATTTTGTGTATATTTTATTCTACTATTATTCATTTAGTAAAAGTGCAGCTTATTTATTTCATAAAATTTATTCGCTGCATGACTGTTAAAAAACAAACCTCAAAGTTTACAAATTTTGAGACGTGGTTGTGTAGCAGCTGGCTTTTATTGTAAGATACATATAAGCAACATTTTCTCTCTCCCAGGTCCAGAATCTTGTATTGTAAATGGTAAACATAATTTCTAGTGGATAAATGATTTATTTTTTTTAAGTTAAGCACTTTTAGAGCTGGAATATAGCAAAGACTGAAAAAAATATTGTAACTTTTTGTATTGTGTTTGCTTAGATAGGTAATTAGTTCTTTTTAGAAAACCTATGTCAGCAAACAACAGTTTCAACAGTTCCCAGACTTAAAGCTAAGGAGCCTACTAATGGAATTCCTTTGATGTCTTTGGACTCACGTGATGGTCCCACCCGTAGTTGATTCTGCTGTTATGCCATAATGCCTTCATGGTTGTTGCTGATACCCTCTGTTGCTGATCTTCCTTGTAATCCTCCCACTTTTGAGAATTATTGTACTACGGCTAACTTAAGTATAATGAAATCTATGGTCTGAAGGACTTTAATCTTAACAGAGCTGGTTATGTAAGCAACGCCTTATTTGCAGTGAACTTTCATGTGGATCTGGTTTAGGCTTATAGAAAATATTCACAGTGCGCCAAATGCATAGTGGTGAACGAGTGAGGAAGTTGATGGCTGTTGTAACAACATTTATATGCTACTTTCCCACCACTCACTTGCCCTCAAAGTGGCTTGCAGTTGATAATTTAGTGTTCTGTTGGAAGCCGCCCAGAGTGGCTGGGGAAACCCAGCCAGATGGGTGGGGTATAAATTATTATTATTATTATTATTATTATTATTATTATTATTATTATTATTATTGATAGCATACAAAAAATTCTGGTGACAGCCCCCACAATCATCCATGCATTTGCTAGGCCAGCCTTCACCAATCCCATTAGCTCCACCCAGCACTATGCCCATCTGTGTTATGGGTATAATGGTGCTGATCTCCCTTGTGAATTCATTGAGATAATGTCTGTGAAGAGTGCTTTGTAAATGCTAAATATTATTAATATTTTATTATCTTTTTTCCAGTGTAAGAAAGTACCCCATCTGTGCCATAGATATAGGACCATCAGGCAGATCTCCCTTTGGCTGCTTTGTAGCAACAGAGTAGATGCCTGAATGCAGCTCAAGAAAGAATGAATGAAAAGGAAAAGAACTCAAAAGAAGAGATGCAGGCCTCAAACTGGTGTTTGGTAGGATCCTTTTTTAATTTGGCAGAGTAAAACATATAAATTTTCTCAAGTATTTCAATTTGTAAACTTCCATGGGGAGAATAACCAGATACATTTTTTCCTGAAGGAAAAATCCCTTGAGAGTAAGGTACCTAAGGCTGCAATATACTAAACAGGGAGTAACGCTATAATACGAAACTTACTTACTTCATTGAAATCAGTGGCACTTGAATCTGAGTAGGTATTCATAGCATTGTGCTGTAAGCCTCATTGAACACAATTGTACTTCTGAATAAACAGATACAGGGTTGCACTGTAAGGAAATAATCTTTGTAGGAAGATAATATCTTATCTCGTTACCCTGATGAGGATTTCTGATCACCTTTGGGCAGACAGTGGTTTTGAATCTGCTGCAATACAATTTTTCTACCAAGCACCAATTTGAGGCTTATCTGTCATTTTTTGAATATAGTTCAGCTCTTTTTATTTACATACACATCTATTCTACAGCTTAATGTATAGCATAATGGATGGAATTAATTTTTGAACTAAGTATTACAAAGTCAGAGAGTTGGAAGGGGCCTCAAAGTTCAGCTACTCCAACCCGCTGCTGATGCAGGAAACCTATCCCTGATAAGGGTTTTTAAACAGAGGCTGGATGTCCATCTAATGATGAAGAAGCCATCATCTTCTGAGGCAGTCTGTTCTGTTGTCAAACAGCTAGCAGCATCAGGAAGTTCTAATGCTTAGTACAAATAAATTTTCTTTGTCATTTGAACCCACTGGTTTGGGGCCTACCCCTCGCAGATGTTGATGTTCACCCTGGAAGACAGAGAAGTGTTATCTTCACTTTTATAAACACAACACAAAATATTGTACAGGTGCTCCCATTTAGAGTTTATGTTATGTTTAACCTTTGCTACACCTTTTTGGTTGCAAGTGACTATTTGTATACTACAATCATAGGCTAGTTGGTGTGCTGCTCAATGGCAAATATTACGTGTTGCAGAAGCTTTATTTGGACCTTCTGTTAATAATCTTGTGAATCACACTTGCTCTATTTCATTCATGCAATTTTTAAACCACTTAATGTAATAAAAATAGTTAACTGCTTTATATAAGCACAATAAAAATACAGTGGTACCTTGGGTTAAGTACTTAATTCGTTCTGGAGGTCTGTTCTTAACCTGAAACTGTTCTTAACCTGAAGCACCACTTTAGCTAATGGGGCCTCCTGCTGCCGCCGCGCCACCAGAGCACGATTTTTCTCAGGAGGTCATAAAGATTGACTAGGGGTGGTATTCTGCTAGGTATTTTGGTCCAAAGTCGTTTAGGGTTAGATGGCTCAGGGTCTAGAGCCATCTCTGTATGGATCCTATTCATATTCTCTTGTTTGCAGTGATTTATAAGCCTACATGGAAGCCTTTTTTGGCTGGATGGTGGGATGAAAAAAATCTTATGTGGTGTGACGTAGCAGTCTTCTGCCTATGCTAGGTATAGTGCCTATACTTTACTGCCTTGGCTGCATGTTTCATGGTAGTTACACCCTCCACCACATGCTAGTGGAAACAGTCCCCATCTTCCTGCCAGAAAAGGTAGGTGTATAGTTGCACCTCCATTGCATTTTCTCTTTCACTGGCTAGGAAAGGAAGGAGAAAATACACAGCTAGTCAAAATCAGTGTTGTACTCTTAGAAAGCTCTTTGAGCAGTAAAGTAAACTGGTATTCACAATTTACTTAGGATCTACATTTGATTCCTGAGCATGGTTTGGCCTATTTTTTTAAATAAAAAGAAATAGTCTTTATTGCTCATCCACATAGGTGCTCCTGCTCATTTACATTGTGCTAAACCATGACTTTGTGTAATGTTTGAATATGGCTGATAGCCCAGATTCCACTAACTTGGTGCACTAGCAGAAGCCAGTGCAAGAACTCCTGTTAGGGCAACAGGATTTCCCATCTCTCCTCACCTTGCGTGCCCCTGTGCCTTCCCCATATTTAGTCTGGAGGGTCAGGAGAACTCCTAGAACAGCATCCTGAGAAAGGAGATAGAGGTTGTTCCATTGAGCAAGCAGAAATGCTTGCATTTAGAAAAGGATCACCTTAGTGCAATGTTTAATTCCTCCCAATGTGTGGTGAACTTGACTGGCCAAGTCTTGTCTAGATTTTTTAAAAAAAATGCTTTAAATAGCTTGCAATGTTATCACAGAAAGGGTAGAAGTATTTTAGACATTAATCTTTAGTTTTTAATTTTTAAAACAAATGTTACTGGTTCATGCATCTGATCTTTTTTTAAAAAATTGCAGCATATCAAACAGAGTTAAAATAGACCTGCTACTGCTTTACATTGGGCTTCACATTGAGCTCAGTTATATTTGTATTCCAAACTATTTATACTATTCATATCTATCTAGGAATTAAACAGGTTCAGCATCTCAAAGTGGATGGCGATAAAGTCACATCCTAATATACTCTGACACATCTTTGCTATTCTGGAAATGTGATAATGAAAGCACCCTGCATTTTCATTGAGGTTCTGGCTTCATTTGAGCCATTGCAGCCACTTCAGGGATTCCATACACAAAACACATGGGGTTCATAGCTTTTCCTCCCTCTGCCCTATTTCCCCCCCTTCATGACACCTTTCACAGTGTATCTTGCTAGTGATAGACACAAAACAAGGCCTTGTTTCATCCATTGGTAATTACAGCTGTTACTGATGTCTTAAACCTTTTCACAAAAAAGCAAGTTCCAATGCACGTCAAAGTGCAAGTAGATAAATAGGTACCACTCCAGCGGGAAGGTAAATGGCGTTTCCGTGCGCTGATCTGGTTTGCCAGAAGCGGCTTAGTCATGTTGGCCACATGACCTGGAAGCTGTACGCTGGCTCCCTCGGCCAATAAAGCGAGCGCCGCAACCCCAGAGTCGTCTGCGACTGGACCTAACGGTCAGGGGTCCCTGTATCTTTACCTTTATGTAGCCCATGCCAAGCAGATGTCAGGTAACTACTCAAGTTTCTTGGAATCCAAAATCATAAACTTTTTTACTTAAAAATAAGCACTTTACAACAAAAACACACACGAGAACAGCTTGTAAAAACAAACCGTGCAGAAAAAGCTTTAGTGAATCAGTGGGTTGTATGCAAAGGTGTCCACAAACAAGCAGAATGGACTTCAGTGCATACAGGTGGATTTCCTCTTCCCTGCAGCTCCTGTGCATGCCATCAGAATCTGCTCCCAGTGGTGGAGCATGTTCCCATGGAAGCTGGGGCAGGGTGCGGAGGGTGAAGAAGCCAGCTGCACATGGCCAGCCCTCGCTATTGGAACGCTCGCCACAACAGCTATGTACCCTTCTCATGCGCCCTCCCCAAATGGCTTTGCAAGGAGTGTTTCCATGGCGGAGCGCAGAGGGGAAACAGAGGGCCTGCTGCTCCAGATTGCCGCTTTGGTGGTGAGGGCTTGCCTAGCGCAGCGGGCTGACTTGGAGGGTGGTGTGAGCAGCACACGCCCAACCCAAAATTTGCCCAGGGCAATTGCCCCGGCTGCACCCCCCCCCCCGCTGCACCCCTGTCTGCTTCAGAGGGTTTGGGAACTCTTCAGACCAGGGGCTGTAGTGGGGAAGTCTGCTCATGCAACAATTTATTGACTGTCTGCTATGGAATCTTTATTTTTTCCTAGAGAATGTTACATAAGAATATAAGAAGAGTTTGCTGGGTCGGGCCAATGGTCCATCTAGTCCAGGATCCTGTTCTCATAGTCTCCAACTAGATACCTATGAGAAGCATGCAAGCAAGACCCGAACACAAAAGCACTCCTCATTGTAGCAACTAGTCTTGCGAACCACATTGTCTGTAACTGTGGAAGGCAGAACATAGACACCCAGGCTAGAAGGCATTGATATTCTTATCCTCCATGAATTTTTCCAGTCCTTTTTAAAAAGGCATTCAACTTGGTGGCCATCCCAGCCTCCTTTGGGAGCGAATCCCATAGTTTAGCTTGCTTCTGCCAGTGGGAGATCTATAAGCAGAACTCCATTCATGGGAATCTCTGGATATAAATCAGTGTATTTAGAATTGTAAAGTCAGAGTAAGTTCGAGATCAAGGGAGCATTAACGGTTACATGCAGGGGGTAGGTTGTTAATCTGTCAGTCTCGCTACCTGCAAAAGGAATAGACATTGCTGTGTTAAAACTGAAGTCCTTTGCTGTGTCGTAAAATAGGTCTGTCTTTTAAAGTGATCTAAGTTAGCTTTGCAAGTCCTACTGTGATTTTTTTTTTTATTATACAGTCTCCAGAAATACATCTGGTATTGAGAACAGACTGAATTAGCTGAATGTTGTGTAATTCTTTGGGTTTGCAATGCCTGGGGACTATGTCTCGTGATCTTGCCTGTTTATAAAGGGACCATACTTCCAAGAGATTTAGTGGGTAAACAGTGAAAGGATAAGGGAAGCAGGATAGTTGATCTGCATGCTTGTATATGTTCAAATTGCCAGAAGTATTAAGCAAAGTTCATATTCTCTAATTTGGAGGAACATGCTCCGGATTTCTAGTTACGTATATGGGTGGTATTCAACTAAGTTTTACATAGAGCACACCTGTTGAAATTAATGGTTCTAACTTAGTTATGTTCATTAATTTTATTTAGCCTACTCTGAGCAGGACTTGTGTAGCCTGCATGGGAGCAAAGGATACAAACAAGATAGCTATCCGCATATTGTTGACAAACTTTCTTTTTTGGAGATTTGCTTTGGTCTGCTACTGGTGTCCAATTAAACGAGTCTTCTTCAGCTCCCTGTTTGAGTGGTGATTCTGAATCACAGCTAGAATTGTCCTCTGTATCGCCTGCTCTTGCTCTCATTTTGAAAATATGTCTATCCATATTACTATACTACACAACACTGAAATGTTAAAATTTTTCTTTGATTGTCCTTGAATCTTCCTGCCACACTTGCCATCCTCTTCAGCCACACCAATGTGGTGTGTCACACCCTTTGAGAACCCCTATATTAAAAGAAAACTGGTGGCTGCAGAAGATGAGTATATTTGTTTTTGTACTTATTAGCTGCTATATTAACTGAATATAGAAATGTTTGTTCATTGGAAAATTACTTTTCCATTGAACTGTTAGTTCAACAGTACAAGGGTTATAAAGATTTCAGAGACAGTGGACAGTTATACAGTCATACCTCGGGTTAAATATGCTTCAGGTTGAGCGTTTTCGGGTTGTGCTCCGCGGAGACCCGGAAGTAACGGAGCACGTTACTGCCAGGTTTCGCTGCTCGCGCATGTGCAGACGCTCAAGTGGTGAATTGTGACCCACGCACGCGCAGACACGGGTTGCGTTTGCTTCAGGATGTGAACGGGGCTCCGGAACGGATCACGTTCACATCCAGAGGTACCACTGTACTTCTGTTCCTACCCAGCTTCAGAGGAAACATAGTGCTGTGCATTTTCAGGTGGCATCTGGGTCCACAACAAAATATTAAAGGGATATGCTGAATTCCTTTCCAATTCCTAGTGCACACTGATGTATTGGTGGCTGGGGGAAGTAATCAGGAAGCTTTGGTAAGTAACAGGTAGGTTTGCTAGGTTTGCACTTGTGTTGTGTCAATGATCAATTTGTCAGACAAAGCACTGCTAGCTGGAGTGTGTAATACAGCTTCACTAAATACAGAAGAAGCAGAGTTTTAACTTGGAAACTTTTCAAATTGGCTTCATATAGAATGGGCATAATGTAGAAGTAAATTTGTTAAAGTATACGCAAACCAGACTAGCTGTGAGCAGTATGCCACCGTTTGAGAACAACCTGTTTTACGAGTAAAAGCCTAGCTCTGTGCTGGATGCTATATTTGCCTCATACTATATTGTAAAAATTCAGACTTGTAATGCTATCATGGAGGTATGTCCCTTTGGTGCAAAACTCTATTTCAAATCTCCAATAATATTTTCCCCAATATTCTACAACATTTTGAAGAACTGTCCAGCTGACCATGTTTAGGTTTAAACACATGTAAATGGAAAAGTGTTCTGATGATTCAGCGGGGTTCGTTTAGACGCAGTGGTGTCCAAACTTTTTCCAAAGAGGGCCAGATTTCTTGAAGTGATGGGCTGTGAGGGCCGACCAAAGTTACTTACCTTTTTTAAGGATTGAAGTAGTTGAGGTTTTTTTAGGATTTTACCCCAGGAAATAAACTGCCACAGGGGCCGGATTAAACCGACCGGTGGGCTGCATTAGGCCCCTGAAACGGACTTAGGACATGCCTGGTAGAGGTAGTTGATAAAATCTGACATAATAAATAGGTATTCTCCATCCTACTGATATAAAAAGAAACCTCAGAAGAAACCAGCTTATCTATATAAGTTACAGTTACAGGTAATTTCATAAGTACTACCCAGATGAATCAGTAGTGTTAACATGTTGATAGAGACATGTTTTGTATGTGTTCTGATAGGGCAGTGGTTTTCAAAGTGTAGTCTAAGAAGGTCTGAAATCCTTTGGCAGCTTATCAAGGGAAAAGTAATGAAGGTCAGTACTCGCAGAGACACAACTTGCTCAGCATTACTATGCAGCTGTAGGGGCATATTCCGTGTTCACACAGGACAGAAGCAAGGATCAGCAGGCCTGGTATGTACCATAATGAACACTGCACACTAAGATATGCCTCAAAATCCTCTAATAATAGGGATTCCTCAGGAGAAAAGCTAATGTGGAAAGGGTTTCCCGAAAGTAGAATCAAAATCACTGTGCTGGGTGCTCCTTTTCAAAACTGGATTTTGATTCCATTTTGAGTTAGTGGGATTCCCTCCCACAAAACATTCTAAAGTTTTGGATTTAAATGCAAGAGTAATAATCCTCTTTAAGAATTTTTTTGGGGAGGGCAGTAAATGTCTTCATTCTGAAATGTTTTGTAAGTATGTCTCTAGACTTTGAATCTGGAATGCTTGATGAGGGATTTAAGCTAAACAGCAAAGTGTTGCTCCCCTCCTTTATGCAACATTTACAAACGCAAAGCTGTAGTATTGAATTTTTATAGTATTTCCAAGTTGCTTGTCTTAAAACGTTTCTGCAAGTTTGCTTGCAATGAAGATTGAATTATTTTTATAACATTAGAAGTTAATTACGCCTTCAACCAGAAACTGTAGAAAATAAATAAAAGATGAGAGATGCGTCTAATGTGGGCTCGATTTGTGGGTGTGTTTAATTGTTTGCACTCTACTTTTAGTGGGGGAAGGGATTAGCAGGCTGCTAGCACGCTAATAAGAATTAGTCCTTGTGAACAACATACTTCTATAATCCTGCATACACTTCACCACTTACGGTAACTGTCTCTGTTTCATGGCGGCTGGCTTTTAGGACAGTATGATCACATCTTATGCAGGGGTTCAGTTCCAAGAGTTCTACTCATGCACAAAAATCTATATATTGGTGTCTAAAGGATTTTCTTAAGAGTGATTTTGACGTGATGCTAGGAATGAGGATTGCAGGATGCCAGTTGATCTTTTTTATGTTCTGACAGTTTTGAGGAGTTCATGTTCAGCAAAGTTGACTGTTATAGTTGGAGTCCTCAGGTGGATGTAATTCATTTAAGTGTGAGATACAGTGCTGATTGAAACATACTTCCTTGCCTCCATCCCTTTGCATCCCCCCCACTCATACACAATTCTGTTGTTGGCTTACTTGGATGAGTTGCCTTGGCCCTTGCTGTGCCCCATAGACACTTGTGTGTGTGTGGTTGCACCCATCATTCCACTGTAGTTATGGCCCCGATTCTCACTTTAGAGCAAGGATGGGGGAACCTGTTGCCAGATATTGTTGGAATGCAGTTTCCACTAGCCCCAACCACCTTGATGTATGGTCTGGGTTGATGGGAGTTGTATTTAAGCAACAATTGTAGGATCATGACTTCCCCACTCGTTCAGTGTATTTGGGGGTGTATAGCACGTTAGGGAGACTTGGCAAAATGAGTCTTTGCAACTGGGTTCTATAAAAGGAATAGTCCCATACCAGTTGTTCTGATTTATATTTAAAGGAGCCAAGCCTCCCGAAACATTCCTCTCATTTTCAATTGCACTATGTGAAGCAGTAATAAAGGGAATAACTCTTCTGTACGTGCCACTATGTTACACCGAGGACTTTCTCTTTTTGAAGATCAATCTAGGGAAAAGCTGTTCACACTGTGCTGCTCTGTATTGAATCCAATTAAAACCCTTGCCAATCTGCTATTATTGATAAGGAGGCCAATTGAAATCCTGCTTATATCTTCTTCATTGATCAGTGTGTTCAACAGAGGTAAATATAAAGCAAGATATGTTGCTGTGACGTTCACCAGTTGGCGAGGATGATGGCAGGAGGGAGCAAGGCTTTCTTCTTGCTGAGCAATTGGGAAGAATATTTTGCCTAATATCTCTCAAATGACAGATACTAGAAACTTCGTTCAAAAAAAGTAAGCTAGGAAACCAAATTGCTGATCTATTCGTTGGGCAATGAGTTGCATTACAAAATAAGTCAGAACTTGATTAACTAGGCAGGGGTAGCCATTGTGCCACCCAGATGTTGTTGGACTTCACCTCCCACGAGCCCCAGACAGCATGGCTAATGGTCAGAAATGAAGGTAGTCGTAGTCAGTGACATCTGGAGGGCAGCATATTGGCTACATTTGAACTATGGCAACACTAAGCTTGTGGGTGCTTGCTATGTCACCATGCCAGTTTCCAGCAAAAGT
Organism: Podarcis liolepis; assembly: GCF_965112155.1. Classification (NCBI taxonomy): domain Eukaryota; kingdom Metazoa; phylum Chordata; class Lepidosauria; order Squamata; family Lacertidae; genus Podarcis; species Podarcis liolepis. Next base: position 23,251,628 of record NC_139555.1, read on the forward strand.
ATGACAGTGCTTGAAAAAAATTCAGCAAGTGCTTTAAGGCTAGAGTAGGGTTGCTAATTTGCCTTACCTATCTCTTCCCAAATTATGTACAAGAAGTAAGCTAAAAGGTAAAGGGCCCCTGAACCGTTAAGTCCAGTCAAAGGTGACTATGGGGTGCGGCACTCCTCTCGCTTTTCAGGCCAAGGGAACCAGTGCTTGTCCACAGACAGCTTTCTGGGTCATGTGGCCAGCATGACTAGACCGCCTCTGGTACAACGGGACACTGTGATGAATGCCACAGTGCACGGAAATGCCGTTTACCTTCCCGCTGCAGCGGTACCTGTTTTATCTAGTTGCACTGGTGTGCTTTCGAACTGCTAGGTTGGCAGGAGCTGGGACAGAGCAACGGGAGCTCACCACTGTCACGCAGATTTGAACCGCTGACCTTCCAATCGGCAAGCCCAAGAGGCTCAATGGTTTAGACCACAGCACCACCCACTCCCTTGCACAAGAAGTAGATTTACATTGGCTAATTTTGCTTTGCATTTGGAGGAGCAACTCCTTTCGATATTCTCAACTTCCACTTTCATCCTTGCTCAGAGGATGTCATCTGAGATGCAGTTTTAATGTGACCAAGTAAGAAGGAATATGTCTACCTATTTAGTCATACCTTCTTAATATCTTTGCTAGACTAATAATGGCACAGATTACATGTGACTATAGGACAGGTAAAAGTACATGATACTGTAGGAGAGAGAAGTTAACTCTTAATACTGTGTTTCCTTAACATTTTGTAGCACTAAATTGAGAACCTTGCCCAGAAGTTCTTACTGGAGTAGTTTCAGCTTAAAGAATCAGCAGCATAGGTTTTATTTGGGACTTTTGTATACTGTATTCAGGCACTATTTTCATTCAGAGTTCTCTGCCCTACCCTTCCTAGCTGCTGTGATTAAATCAAAATATTCTGGGTGGGGCGCAAGTCTCAAATGCATGGAGTGTGCAGCTGATAAATTTCCTGGTTTGGACTGTGTATTTGGGGGAAGCTTAGAAAACCACTGGGCTAAAAGCAGATTGTTGAGGATTGTTTAGGATAATATGCAGTAACTGTTTAAGCATTTTCCATATGTTCCTTGTCAAATATTTCTTTCTTGTAAAAATGTAACTCGCTACGGGGCTTGAAGAGAATTGCCTTTGCATTTTAAATAAATGATAACCACTCTATTGGGACACTAATTGAAATATCTAAAAGCTGTTATTTTCTTTTTTATATACTTGGTATACTAATGTTATTGGTAATACCCATGTAAATGCCCAATTTCCTACCAATTCCAAAGAAAACAGGTTTTTTGTTAGTTTGCTTTACGATTGGCATGTAGTGTACTGCTTTCCTTTACAAGCTGCAATATCAACCATTAGAATGAAAAAATCTTCAAGTGCTGTGAAACTGGTCTGTTTTTATTGTTGTTTTGTGTAGAGTGAACCCTGCTGGAAGCATTCAGATGTTTTCAGTATATTTTGCAATGTTGGACCCTTTGTATGTGTTTGTATGACTGTGGATTAAAGTGCAGTAGGTAAGGAAATGATCACTGATGGCTATTTTGCAAAAGTAGCATGAACTAATGCTGGGACGGGGAACTGTAAGTTGTTGGACATCAGCTCACATGGTCAATGGTTAAGATTCAGGAATGATGGGAGTTGAAGTCCAATGACAGGAGAGCCACGGGATAATCATTCCTGACCTAGGGAATTCTGGTAGACTCAGAAAAGCCATACCAAAAAGTTAAAGCTTTCACCACATAATTAACAGTACAGTGGTACCTCTTGTTACGTACTTAATTTGTTCTGGAGGTCCGTTCTTAACCTGAAACTGTTCTTAACCTGAAACTGTTCTTAACCTGAAGCACTGCTTTGGCTAATGGGGCCTCCTGCTGCAGCTGCGCCACCGGAGCACAATTTCTGTTCTTATCCTGAAGCAAAGTTCTTAACCCGAGGTAATCTTTCTGGGTTAGCGGAGTCTGTAACCTGAAGCGTATGTAACCTGAAGCATATGTAACCTGAGTTACCACTGTATTGTGTATTTAAAAGTGCTTCCATTTTTGTTAAGCTCCCCCCACATCATATGACCCACTAACAACAGAGAATTGTGGGTGCAGCTTGGTGAAAGGATTGTTACCGCTGTCATAGTGCAGGTATGAAGCTCAGTAGACTGCATTTACTTTTACAGTTGGCCAGGTTTTGCCATCTTTTGTGGCCAATAACTTAGGAGATTGATGAACTGTTAATAGTTTTCTCAAGGCTGTGGAAGATATGCACATAAGTTAGACATAGTTCTCTATATGCATCTGACTATTTCTTCTGGCTCAGGACACCTCTGATTATTGTCAGAAGTGTGTGAGAACATGCCACTGGCAACTTGCTTTTTGTTGTGTTTTGGTAATGCGTCCCCTCCCCACCGTGACATAATGATGGTGGCAAAAGTCACCTTCATATATACGAAGAAAATCACAGTAGTATTGGTCTTGGCATTGACTGACTGGCATGAAACAAAATGTAGGCAAAAGTTTTTACCAGTGTAAAATGCAACATAGGCTTTGGCACGGTGCTCCCTTTATGCAGTTTAGCTTCTTATCTCCTTGATTGGATAAAGGGCTTTTAAACACCTCCCCCTGCCGCTGTGTGACTACTGACAGAGTTCATCTCTCATGCATCTTATCTTTGAATCCTCTTTGCTTGAACCACATGAGCAATGGTTTCTACCAGAACCACAGCTGTTGCTCACACTGGGGATCACACAGTGTGTGTGTTTTATGTGTATTGAAGTATTTTGTTTGTTTTTTGGTTCACGGGGAGTGGGGGAAGCTGCTATGGTGTGCAATAAATGGCAGTTCTGGGCCAAAACTTCCCCCAAAAACTTTTTGCTATGGGTGGTGGTGGAGAAATAGATATTACATCAGGAAGGTGAAGGAAACTGCATTCCCTCTTCTGCATTTTTTGGGAGAGCCAACTTTCGGCAAAACTGGAGAAACTGAGTTTTAAGCTGATTTTCATGTTGTATTTTCTGAAGGGGGTTGTAAAAGTTGTGGGCATGTGTGTGACTTTTGCACTCCTCAAAACTCTGGAAGGTGAAAGGGGGGACCCACTGGAAATAAATTGGAAAAGGCCCACTGTGGGGAGGCAGACTCTGCAGAAATTGTGTCCCCTTTCCATAGAATGAAGCCTCCACTGGACCAAAGAGCCTTCCGTCTGTGTGAAGGACACTGTTGGATACATCCCATTGCATTTCTTGCAAATGTTTATTACCTATTGGAGTGCTTGGAAGAGAAGGATGGTAATTTAAGCAGCCAAATAGTTTCTTAGAACTTTTAATTCCCTAACAAGCCATAACTTCTACTATTATTCAGCTATTATTTTCAAGATTTTGGGGTGTGCGCTGTGCTTTTCCAAGGGCTCAACTTTGAAGGCATATTTCTTATTTCAATCAATGGTTTCCTCCCTAACCCTCCATTGTGATACATTTTAAGGGATAGGTTCATGCAGTTCATTCTGAAAACATTGATTGGAAAGACTGATAAGTTTAGGTAGTGATTTATTGCTGTTGTCAGTCAGCCACAGTCATATATACTCTAGTGAAGTTTTTAAATTAAAAATGGGCATGCCATTATGTTTTCTAAAGTGAATGCAGAAGAACCATAATCACTTGTCTCAAGAAGTATTTAAGATATTTCTGTGGTCCATATGGTGCTCTGACAGTGGAATGCAGCAATTCACTTAAAGAATTAAATCAAGTATTTTGAAAAAGGTCAGAAGGTCAGTAAGGATCAATATATATTTCCTAAGGCTCAGACAGAGCTACTCAATCTTCACCAATATATTTTCAGGATTTCTCTTAGATTGGAAAAAGTGCATAGACAGCACAGAAGTGAGAAGCACTCAGTGTGTTTTTCCTTTCCACAACCAATAAGAATCTGTGGGGCCCATAAGAAGCTGCAAGAAGAAAGGGCATCAAGGGTACAGATGCAAAATTAAGCCTTATGAGTGTTTTATACTATATTGGTAAACATGTATTTTTAAAAGACCTGTCAATATATTTCTGCAGTTCATCACACCATTTTCTGTTGAGAAAAGAAAAACCAAATAGGTTTCCTTCCAAACAGCATATTAAAATAATACAAATGGAAAATATAAGATTGTAAAGCTGTTGTATCTCGATTGACACCATACCATAGCAGGAGGACCAGCCAGATTGCAGGGTACATTTATATTTATATTTATCATTTCTGTAGCACTTTAGAGTGCTACACACACTTCAGTTTATCATCTAAGTAATTTTTACAACAGCTACATTATATTTGGTTTTGCTGCTATGATTAGTTTTGTTATTGCCTTTCAAATCCTTGGAAACTCCCCCAAGTATATATTGATACAGAAGAGTGGAATATACCGTATTTTTCGCCCTATAGGACACACTTTTTCCCCTCCAAAAATGAAGGGGAATGTGTGTGCGTCCTATGGGGCGAATGCAGGCTTTCGCTGAAGCCTGGAGAGCGAGAGGGGTCAGTGCGCACCGACCCCTCTTGCTCTCCAGGCTTCAGGAAGCTATCCGCAAGTCTTGCAAGCCCGGCGGGATGTCCCGCGGGCTCGCAAGGCTTGCGGACAGCAGCCTGCAGCCCAAAAGCTGGGGGACAGCGGGGAGGCGCAGCGCCGCCACCCCGCTATTCCCCGACCTGATCTGGAGGCTGGGGGGGGGGAGAAGCAAGCTTGCTTCTCCCCCCCGCCAGCCCCATAAGCTCACGGGATAGCGGGGAGGCGGAGCGCCGCCACCCCGCTATTCCCCGACCTGATCTGGAGGCTGGGGGGGGGGGAAGCAAGCTTGCTTCTCCCCCCGCCAGCCCCACAAACTCAGGGGACAGCAGGGCAAGCTGTCCCTGAAAGCAGAAGAGGGAGTTGGAGCGCTCCATCTCCCTCTTCTAGCTTGGGGATAGTTGCGCAAAGCCTCTGCAGGGCAGCGCAGTGCGCTGCCCCGCAGAGGCAAGGAGGCTGTCCCTGAAGGCAGAAGAGGGAGACGGAGCGCTCCGTCTCCCTCTTCTAGCTTGGGGATGGCTGTGCAAACCTGGGGGGGGGGAAATAGAAATTTTTCCCTTGATTTCCCCCCCAAAAAACTAGGTGCGTCCTATGGGCCGGTGCGTCCTATAGGGCGAAAAATACGGTAAATTACAGCATAACTCTGAAAGTTATGCTGCTATTGTAGATCAGGGTCTGAGGCTGAGAGAGAGTGTGTGTAAGAGAATGGGACTTATGTGCAAGTGTGTATAGGACTGCAGCTATGCTCAGGAAACTCATGAGGGCTTCCAGGAAGATGGTTGGGTACAGAAAGTTGCAGATGCAGCCATTCCCTGTGGGCTACAGTAGAGGAATCAAATCATGCTGAGAACATGTTAAACTGAAGTAACTCTTCATGTGAATGTATCCCAGCAGCATGTTACCGTACTAAAATGGTTATATATTCTTTGAAAATGGAGTTTTTGAATGCATCAAATCAACCATTACTGTTGCAGTAGTGCATAACCGTGTGCGGTTTTCCAAATGATAAATGCTCACTTTGGTTCCACTCTGCACATGCTCCTTTTTGCATGTTTATTTTTGTCTTATTTCTGAGCCATTTATCCAACCATGAAATTATTTTTTAAAAAACAGATTTTTGTGTGTCCAGAAGAGCGTGAGATTTATACTATCCCAGGAGTTCCCAAACAGTGGTCCATGGACCACTGGTGGTCTGTGAGCTTCATTAAGGTGGTGTGTGGTGTGTCTGTAAAAATACATTTAAAATTGTACAGCATCTAGCACAGTGCATTACAATTTGTACAACAATAGCCCACCAAGTTCTTCAACAAGTTTCCAGTGGTCTGAGATGGGGGAAAGGACTGGGGGGGGGGCAGTGTATATGCGTCTCTTTATCTTCAGCCAACAACTCCTTCCATTCTCAGGACTCTCTGTGACTACTGAGGAATGACACAAACAACTTTATTTTTCCTTGTCTTCCCCTACACACCAGCCAATTTACTTTTTGTTTACACTTTGTGGTACCTATTATTGCTGAAAGACTCTAAAGCCTGCAAGTCCCAGTTCTGAGGATCTCTTCAGCTACTCTAAGCACTAAACCATGGGTAGGCAAACTAAGGCCTTGGGGCCGGATCCAGCCCAATCGCCTTCTAAATCCGGCCCGCAGACGGTTCGGGAATCAGTGTGTTTTTACATGAGTAGAATGTGTCCTTTTATTTAAAATGCATCTCTGGGTTATTTGTGGGGCCTGCCTGGTGTTTTTACATGAGTAGAATGTGTCCTTTTATTTAAAATGCATCTCTGGTTTATTTGTGGGCCATAGGAATTTGTTCTCTCCCCCCCCCCATATAGTCAGGCCCCCCACAAGGTCTGAGGGACAGTGGACCGGCCCCCTGCAGAAAAAGTTTGCTGACCCCTGCTAAACTACCAAGTGGCTTTTACTTGTAACTTCTCTGTGAATAATTCCTCCTTGGGATATTAGAGGGGTTGCTCTTTCTTTCTCTATGGCATTGTCTGTCTTTTAGCAGCAGCAGAGGTTTACCCATCTCCTGAACGGGCAGCCATGGGTAGGCTGTTTTCAGCCTGGTGGGTTGCAAGTTGTGCAAAGGTACTCTGATATTTTTGATCTACCCTATACCCTATGTATTGGAAGATAACGTATGTGCAGTTTTAAAAAGTTTTCTGTTTTTTAATCTTTTAACTAAGAAAACAACACAAAGAAAACAACACAAAGGTACCAGAATAAAATATCCAATTGAAAATATACGATATAGAATCAGATTAAAATTGCTGCCACTAGTACAGTGGTACCTCGGTCTACAAACGGTCCTGTTAACAAATGATTTGGACAACGAACTCCGCAAAACCGGAAGTAGGTGTTCCGGTTAGCAAACTTGCCCCGGAAGACAAATGGAAGCCGAACGGTGGAAGGGCATTGGCAGCGGGAGGCCTCAGTAGGGAAAGTGCGCCTCAGTTTAAGAACACTTTGGTTTAAGAACGGACTTCTGGAATGAATTAAATTTGTAAACCGAGGTACCACTGCAAGCAGTTGCAAAGTGTCTGATTCTCTTCTATATGGTACAGAAATAATGAGAAACCATCTCATGTGCCATAATTCCAGGATAGGGTATTTGGCATTTCTAACATTGCTTAGTGGGTTTTATTTGCATGTGGGCAATCCAGTCTTATGGTTTTGCTTTATCTGTTTCGTAACAACAGAGGTTCTGGCTGATGCAAGGCAAAGGGTGGAGGAAAGAGCCAATAAGTAGTTGTGCCAGCAGCATTAAGTTGATTATGGCATGTGCAGCTGCCCATGGCTCTGTCTTGCTCTTCAGTTCTGGCGTGTGGTTTGAAGTTTGCAAAAGCAAGTTACAAGAACACCGCCACTTGCCTAGTATATCAAATATTCTACAGAGAGGAAGCATTAGTTGCTAGAGGTCAACTAGCATATTATTACCCTTCTCATTGAGCAACTTTTCCTACCTAGAGGGAATTCTAGAATGATTTTCATAATTGCAGGGAGGAACTTTACAGTCAGGTAGTACTTAATAAATGGGATCCTGAGGCTTGTCCTATGTACATAGGTTATACATGTGGATTAAGCCTTAGGACTCTCATACCTTCACTCACTGCATGTAAAATATTTGATGTGAACTGGTGCTTACACAAATAAACACTTGGTCATAGAATTCTTACACCCTTCCTTCCACTCTCCCCCCCCCCCCCATATTGTGTGAATGTGGCCTATTGGCATAAGCCTTTATACAGTGGTACCTTGGGTTACATACACTTCAGGTTACAGATGCTTCAGGTTACAGACTCCACTAACCCAGAAATAGTACCTCGGGTTAAAAACTTTGCTTCAGGATGAGAACAGAAATCGTGCGGCAGCGGGAGGCCGCATTAGCTAAAGTGGTGCTTCAGGTTAAGAACAGTTTCAGGTTAAGAACGGACCTCCGGAACAAATTAAGTTCTTAACCCGAGGTACCACTGTGCAGTGGTCATTAGTTAATTAGTAGTCACTAGTTCCTTGACTGTGAATCAGCTCTAGGTAGTTTTAAAGCCAGATCCTAAATGTGTCGTTTCAAAGCCAGAACCAGAAATGTGTTCATAGAGTTAATATTAATGCATTATGCCAAATGTCACAACTGAAATTATGGCCATTTATATTTGCTTTTTTTCTTTTCACACAATGCATTGCTATGGGGAAACCTATTCTTGCTGTGTGTGTTTTAACACTATCTGACAAAACTTCAGCATTGTTCAGCTCTGTAATTTTCCTTTTACTACTCTGTAAGATAAGTAAAAAACCTTGTGTCTTTTCCTTGAGATATGAATTTTGTTTTGTCTTTGGGCAGCTGAAACAAAAAGACTCTAGCTTGTTATGCACAGGGTAACAGAAATAAAATGATTTTATTTTATTTTTTTACGTAGTGCCCATTGAAATGTAGGAGAGCCCTTTAAAGTTGCTGAGCTTAATTTCCAAGATATTTTTACTATTACTCGCAACTGAACAGTTAGCATAATGATCCCTGAGAATAAATTTAGTTCTAAACTTATTTGATAGCTATATATGGTGCTGTTTGTGGACAAAGTCTTCTACAGTCTATCAAAGAGCTGCATCTGCGAAGGAAAATCTTTTGCAGCCTGGCTTGAATTTAAGATGGTGTGCATGTAAGAATCGGACGCATACTTAAGCATGTGCTCCTAATTTTTCATTCTTTTAACCATGGCTTGAACTTCCCTGCGCCTGACTTCATATATAATGGCGTGCCTGTGGGAGGTAGGTGTGGTTTTCCCAAAATGGCTTGGTGGACCAACCTCTGAGACCTGGCAAGCCGAATTAGGCTTGTAGGCTAGACGTTCCCTCACCATCGGCCTGTCTCCTTATCCATGTACAACTTAGTGTATGAGACAACTAGACAATAGGATCTGCAACTGACAGAGTGATGAGAACAAACGTATCAAAGTATAGAGCTTTAGAGATATTGTTGAAAGAAATATTTTATCTTTTGATGGGAGTGGGTGGGTATTTTGCAGTACAAAATGTTGACCAGATGTGAATGCTTTCCTTTTGGTTTACTGGTGGGATGACATAGGGTATTCAAAAGGAAAACCCTTTAAAAGATGAATGCTGATCCCATTGTTTCCACTGTGGTTTTTCCGAAGCATTTTCCAATTTAATAAAGAAAAACTGGTGTTGCTTTGAACTTTGTCAGGATTGTTCTAGGATACAGTTTGAATGATCCATAGATTCCTATGGTAAATGTGATTTCCCACCAGCAGCCATACTTGTCTCCTAAACTGCAGTTTGATTAAGGAGATAATAATTTGGCAAGCTATGAATGAATAGTAAAAAATAAATTTTAAAAAAATCACATTAATGCCTTTGAACTGTAGATGTGCCTGAGACCCAGACAGGCTGTAAAAAGGTATTGTTAAATGTTTACGTATCGAAAACCAACAATTTCCTCTAACACTTCCCCTAAAAGTTTTTATTTCTCTTCAGCAGGGGGTTCATTTACAAGCATCTTTACAAAGCAAATGCTTTGGTTCTTCATTCAAAGGTGAAATTCAACAGGCGTGCGGGAATTGATTTCAGTTCGTTTTGTTGCAAATAGTTGTGTTCATGCGTTTTCTTTATTTTTTTGCCAGAAATATTCTGGCCATTGTAAAATGGTCATTTTAAAATCTGACTGTAAATAAATAGCATTGAAGCATGGCTCAGAAACTGGGTTGTAAGTTAGCTTGATCATTACACTACAGGAAGTGCTTTGTGCTTTCATACAAAATGAGCACTAAACATCAGTGTTTGTAAGAAGTGAGAATGGCTGCTACTATAATGATTATTTGAAATTATTAGTCATTTTTCTTATAAGAAGTAACACAAAGCAACTTAGAAATATGCATTAAAAGCTACATAAAACTAAAACAGAGTAAAATACATTCATGTTTATAAAAAGCAGGACTGAGACTTCCCACCCACTGAAGGAGGCCACATAATTAAAAACCAAAGGGTTGGTTGGAAAAGAAACATTTTTGCCTTCTAAACTTTTTGCCTTTTGGCTTCTAAACATAGGTACAGTGGTACCTTGGGTTACATACGCTTCAGGTTACATACGCTTCAGGTTACAGACTCCACTAACCCATAAATAGTGCTTCAGGTTAAGAACTTTGCTTCAGGATGAGAACAGAAATCGTGCTCCGGCGGCTAAAGTGGTGCTTCAGGTTAAGAACAGTTTCAGGTTAAGTATGGACCTCCGGAACAAATTAAGTACTTAACCCGAGGTACAGTGGTGCCTCGCAAGACGAAATTAATTCGTTCCGCAAGTTTTTTCTTCTTGCGAGTTTTTCGTCTTGCGAAGCACGGTTTCCCATAGGAATGCATTGAAAATCAATTAATGCGTTCCTATGGAGACCGTCCGGCGACAGAGGGGAAGCACTGCTCTGTCCCCTCTTTTGAAGCAAGGGGCTGCGGGGAGAAGATAGCTTCTTCCCCGCCGTCCCTTGCTTCAAAAGAGGTCCGGGGACAGCGGGAAGCGCTTCCCGCTGTCCCCGGACCTGGGGCTGCGGGGAGAAGATCGCTTCTTCCCCGCTGTCCCCAGACCTCTTTTGAAGCAAGGGGCTGCGGGGAGATCGCTTCTCCACACCACCCCTTGCTTCAAAAGAGGTCCGGGGACAGCGGGAAGCGCTTCCCGCTGTCCCCGGACCTGGGGCTGCAGGGAGAAGATCGCTTCTTCCCCGCTGTCCCCAGACCTCTTTTGAAGCAAGGGGCTGCGGGGAGATCGCTTCTCCACGCCGCCCCTTGCTTCAAAAGAGGTCCGGGGACAGCGGGGAAGACCCGCTGTCCCCGGAGCTTGCGGGGCAAGCTTCGTTTTGCGAAGCAAGCCCATAGGGAAATTCGTCTTGCGAGGCAACTCGAAAACGAAAAAACCTTTCGTTTTGCGAGTTTTTCGTCTCGCGAGGCGTTCGTCTTGCGGGGTACCACTGTACCACTGTAATAGGAGATTGCATTACATTGATAGGGAACTTAAATGCATGTCATATTCATGACATTCAGAGAATTGGTATTTGTATAATGGTAGATTTGCAACTGTTTTGAAATTAAACAAATGAGGTATATTTTTCCAACCAAGTATGCCCGTTTTTGATTGCAATAAAAAGGCACTTGAGAGCTTGTCACGGTTTGTAAGAAATGGCATGCAGTTACTAGAGCTGGGTGATATCAGCTTTTCGACATCACGGTTTATCACCAGCTAAACATTGCGGTGTGGCGATATACCGCAGTGTTGAAAGAAACGAGCTGCATTGGCCTCTGCCCGTGAGACTCCAGCTGAAACTGCCCCAGCTCTCACCTCGGGAACCGAGGCAATTTCACCTAGGCTCGCAGGCAAGGACAACACAGCTTGATTATAAATAGAGCCTCTTAAGTGCTTTGCAAAAAAAAGGGGGGGGGAAGTGTACTGGGGACTTCAGGGGGAGGAAAATAATGGGAAGGCTCATTATGCCAGAGAAAGATCCTATTCTGTTATCGCTAAAATACTTCTGGTTCCATGGAATGTGAGAGTATAACACCATTGGGCTGGAATGCCATACAATTAAGCCCCCCCCCCCCTTTTCTAGCCACTGTCATTCATTCACCATGTTGCTAAAATAGCCATGAATGGAAAGATTTTTCATTGTTGTTGTTTAGTCGTTTAGTTGTGTCCGACTCTTCGTTCCACTGCCTCCCGCAGTTTGGTCAAAGTCATGCTGGTAGCTTTGAGAACACTGTCCAACCATCTCGTCCTCTGTCGTCCCCTTCTCCTTTTGCCCTCCATCTTTCCCAACATCAGGGTCTTTGCCAGGGAGTCTTCTCTTCTCATGAGGTGGCCAAAGTCTTGGAGCCTCAGCTTCAGGATCTGTCCTTCCAGTGAACACTCAGGGCTGATTTCCTTTAGAATGGAGAGGTTTGATCTTCTTGCAGTCCATGGGACTCTCAAGAGTCTCCTCCAGCACCATAATTCAAAAGCATCAATTCTTTGGGCGATCAGCCCTCTTTATGGTCCAGCTCTCACTTCCATACATCACTACTGGGAAAACCATGGCTTTAACTATACGGACCTTTGTTGGCAAGGTGATGTCTCTGCTTTTTAAGATGCTGGATTTTCATTAATACTACTGTATTTTTAAAATTAGCATTATCGTACAATAGTACTGTAGCTCCATAATACCAAATAACAACAACATTGTAGCATGGTGGTTTTGGAGTGTGAGATATTTCTCTTCTTCCAGACCTTTGCCTGATTAAACAATCTATGGCCTTTTAAATGTGTTGGGGAGGTTATTGTTGTGTTATATGTTTTGTGCTTTTATACTGTAAACCACCCTGTGATCTTTGGATGAAGGGCAGTACAGTATATGCATTTAAAATAATAATAATAATACTAATACATCTCATTTAAAACAAAAATCACTGAGCAAGCCATCATGTCCAAATATTACAACGAATGTCTGAAAGGCTTCAAATGTCCCCACCCACAGCAGCTCAGTTTCACACACTGGTGTGGGCAGAAACAGGGAAGTGCAGTACTCAGTACTGTGTTGAAAGTTGATGGCAATTCTGCTTATAGTTTACAGCTGAAGATTAGTATCGGGTATTAGTATCAAGTATTAATATTGGCACCAGGGGCAATTTTATAGTTTGTATAAACAATGAGGCATATGTCAGAACGATGCATATGGTCTACATCACAGTTTGGCTTGCATGAAGCACTCGTATTTAAATATTTTAATTATTATTTTTTCTCCTTCCTGTATAAACCCTGCAGACTAGCACTGCTGCTGATACAATATAACATTTTAGTTGTGGACAGTATTCTGAGCGATGGAGGTTATTATGTATCATTTTGGGTTTTTGTGACGATTTTAGCATACAGTATTCGGGGATGATGCTCTTATTGTATGTAGTTGTTTTATCTTTGTTTTAAATAAAATTTGGGGGTGGAATATTAGCACCAGGTATTGTTAGGAGGCAAGCATCTGGACATCTTAACATAATTATTATGATCATTATTTATTAAATTTGTTATCTTGTTCAAGGCAACCAAAACGACATACAACCAAATAGTAGCCTGTTATTGACATAAATCTTGGAGACAAATGTCCACATATGTTTATGTCGAGGAAATCATTTGTAGAGTTGTTTGAAAAAATTGTATTACAGTGGTACCTCGGGTTACAAATGCTTTGGGTTACAAACTCCACTAACCCGGAAGTAGTTCCTTGGGTTGAGAACTTTGTCCCAGGATGAGAACGGAAATCGTGTGGCAGCGGCAGCGGGAGGCCCCATTAGTGAAAGCGTGCTTCAGGTTAAGAATGGTTTCAGGTTAAGAACGGACCTCTGGAACAAATTAGGTTCGTAACCCGAGGTACCACTGTAGTTATGAGATAAGAATGAGATAAGAATCCAATAGCTGTTTTACTACAAAGGAATTTCAGAAATAGACTGGAAAGAGAAGCTGCTGAATTGCAACTCATTACCAAACTTAAAACCATGGAGAGACCTGGTCTGAACAAAGACATTGGATTCTTATCTCGTTATACATGACTAAGCCATTTTTCACCTCACCCCTTGCCTTTTCCTGTAAGACCTATTGCAGTCGTTAAGAGTCGTCAACAGGCTCATCTCAGCTATCTGCCAATCACCCATTCCCACCACCCTTCTGAGTAATACCCCTCCCCACCTTCTCACTATATAGAAGGATCTGGCAACTTCTGTTTCAGTGTATCTGAAGAAGTGTGCATGCACACGAAAGCTCATACCAAGAACTAACTTAGTTGGTCTTTAAGGTGCTACTGGAAGGAATTTTTTTATTTTGACTATGGCAGACCAACACGGCTACCTATCTGTAACAGTCACCGAAAGGGTGAGGCCTAAAAATGTGCACCTCGGGTGTCAAAGGCCAGGGTAAATAAGTTTAGAAGATTTGTCTTAGTGGGGTTTTCTACCAAATACAGAAACAAACATAGGGTGCAAAGTTTAATAGGAAGATGAATGAATTTGAAGCTTTAATATGTTAGTGCCAGAATGCAGGTTATACCAGGGCTGGTTTACGGTTGAAGATTAGTATTGGGTATTAGGCAAGGTGAGGAAGCTGATTTTGGATGCCTCAAAATGGCTAGTTATTTAATTTATAATTACTGTATTTTGCATGAAGAGGTGGTTGTGGAATTTCTTCCTTGAGTACCAAAATAACCTGGCTGGTCTTGGCTACTACGCGCCTTGACTCGATGTGGGGTCAGAGCCACATTTGCTGTGCCAGCTAAGGCATTGGGATGTTTTGGTGAGGTAAAAAGGCACATATATAGAAATGTTGGAAAAAATCAACATTTTTAGAAAAATAGTACATAATTGATAAACATTGTGAAGACAAACAAGTCCCCACTCCCACTTCAGTGTAAAGCCCTGAAAAGATGTGCCTTTGCAATATAAATTCCTTATAAAATACCATTACAGCTGATAACATGAGAAAACAAGGAAAGATTTGTTAGCGGGTAGCATTATAACAACACCTAATGCAAATGTGGTGGTGGTGTTTTCCCCCAAACCATTTGTTATAGTAGAAGTTGTCTTTAGGTGTAGAGAAATCTGCCCTTGCAAGAGGAACATTAACTCTGAGTGGCACTTCAAACCAATGTAAAGCAAACGAATGCAAAGCTAATGGTTTCTCATGAGGTACTATTGTTGATGTTTGCAGTAAAAGGGGACATGAGCATCACCTACTCATTCCAGAGTTATGGAGACAGATAACAGTGTTTTAAAATGGAAACAGATGCAAAGTGCAAGGAGAAATGCTGGGGGGGGGGGGGAACGGCAGGAATTTAGCATGCAGCAGAGGCTCAAGTGGAATATAAGAACCCTGGGATAGCGATGGGGGCCAGTTAGTAGCACTTGGAAAATGTAGGTGTGTTTTGAAAGACCTTTTTTTGTATTAAAGCTAACCTGCATTTGAAACCCCTCCTGATTCATATTAGGATTTCTGCCGCTGAGTCATGGCAGACAGAAGACCAGAGAAGTCATGTGAACAAGCATGTGAATCACTCAGACAGCAGGATTACGAAGTGGCGGTGAAGCACTGCACGGAGGCCCTCTTTTCCCTCAGCCGGTACCCTCCCAGTCACTTCCCAGAAGCGTGTCAGGCTGAAATCGACCGCATCAAAATTGAGAGCCTTCTCTATAGAATCGCTTCTTCTTTGCAACTCGTGAGTGTGATGTTTACAATCGAATCCAGTGAAAATAATTTGATTTTATTGTATGAGTACGTGGAAATCGAAAAGCCTTTATTGACATCACACTATCCTGCTGCTCAGAGCTAGCAGTCATTTATTTACCTGCTTGGCTACGTAATTGGAGTGGGAGACATACTTGGTCCCCGCGCTCTTAGCTTTCATGGAAGGTGGGCATACACGGTCTGGTTTTTTTGCCCTCTTTGTTGGGTAAAGTAAAAGATGCACGGACGGGTGTTCTTCATTTTGCCTTATTTAAAACAATATGTGTGTTGTACCGTCGCTGGAGAGAGAGACTGCTTCAGGTTAGAAAGGTGGATGAAGTGGGTTTGCATTGCCTGAGTAGGGGTGGGGGGAAGGTTAGGGAACAGGGTGGGTGTGCCACAGGTATCCGATGAAACGAATAGGTGTTTGTTTGCTTAACATCTGGTACAAATTTAATTCCAAGACTGCCTGCATAGAGCAGCTTCCGAGATTAAACCTAAGTGCAGTTTAGATCTGATCTCTTAATGGGGGCAAATGTTTCAAATAGTAGGACTATTGATTTTTGTACTGTTGCAAACCTTTGGGGTTCTGCAAGTCTGTGGATATCTTCCTTGGTGTGTGTGTATAGGGGGTCGAGGTTGTGTGTGGTGCTAGTTTGGCTCCATTAGGGATCCCCAAGTGGAGAATGAATTTACTGATTGTATTTAAGATTTGAGCTGCAGTTTTGATTACCAATTGTGAACGGGTGCATAGACAGTTTCACTGAAATCAGAGAGGTTTGCATACTCCTGGCCGTGCTTGGATTACAGTCAGAGTGCTGCTGAATAAATCACATGTTTCTGTTTAACTGCTGCCTTAAACAAATTCATAAGCAAATATGTACTTATTGCGTATGCTGTGTCTAACAATATATATATTTTCCTTTTTGCAGAAAAACTATGGAAAGGCAGATGAAGACTGCAGGCACGGTATGAAGACACAGTTTTTTGCTACAGCTTATAGCAATGTGGTTGGTTCTTTGGAGTTTTAAGCTTTAAGAAATCGCTTCAAATCTGGCTCTCTAGAGAAACGGATTTGTCCAAAATGGAAGTATTGCTGTGAGCTTTATAAAAACAATATTTGCCACTTTGCAAAAAGAAATAATGCAGTACATCACAGAGTATGTTCTCTAAGTATCAGCAATCTTCTTGCACTCTTTAAAGTAGAGTTATGTTAACATAATCCTAATTGTTGTTTAAAATATACTTGGTTGTTGAGTCTACCTGCTGTTCTCGAAGGTTCAGTAGTATCGCTGCTAACTCTCAACCTGAGACAACAAAATGCTGGAGTCAGTTGAATTAAAGTATGTATTTAGAAACATTGCCCTGTAGGCCAGTGGTGGGGATCCTGTGGCCTTGCAGGTTTTGATTTGTTGGAACTCCTGTCATCTCCGATTGTTGGCCTTGCTGGCTGCAGAGTTGAAGTATAGCAGCCTATGGAGGACCACGATTTCCCACCCCCTGCAGTAGATTATGCAGAGTAGTGCAGCTTCTCTGTTACTAGCTTTTAGCAATGGGAAGCACTTTGGAAGCTTGACATAGCTGCATATGGATGCCAGGTTACTTTCATATTCAGGTGCCTGCATTTGTATAATAATAATGACCTAATTTGCATTTCTGGTGATCCTGCTTGCCATGCTTATTTATTCTACAATATTCTGACATGGTTGCCTTTAACAATCTTTGTTCAGAGGTTTGGATTTTTGTTTAAACGATTCTCCTCATCAAATAATTATGCTGTGGGCTTTAATTGGCTTGAGTGGTGGGTTCATTAACACCCATGTATTAAACAGCTAAAGCTAAATTGATGGGGAGGAATTTTAATGGGAATCATGTGTTGTTTTGGTATTTGTGTATTACAGTCATTTCAGATGGGGGAAAAATCCTTTCCTCCTTGCAAAAGGTGGCAGCTTTCATTATCTTAAAAGGCAGCTCTTTTAAGGTTTAGTAATATGCAAACTTTCTTACATTGGGTTGGTTACAAGACACCCTGGATCAATAAGTGCTATTGACTGAAAGCTCTATGCAATAAAGCATGGAATTGGAAGGAGACATATAGGAACATATATAGGAAGTTACCTTAAGACTATTGGTCCAGCTAGCTCAGTGGTGTCTACACTGACTGGCAGTGTCTCCCCAAGATTTCAGGCAGCGGTCATTCCTAGGTGTACCAGCAATGTTTGGGATCTACTGGTTGCAAAGCATGTGCTTTAAGATTGAGTTGTGACCCTTCAGTTCTGATCCAGGACTCAGAGGCTCGTTCTCTCTCCCCCCCCCTCCACTGTTCTGAATGTCCCTGTTTGTTCAAGTGTATTGTTGATTCTCCGTATTTTATGGCAAATGGTATTTTCAATTTGTTTTGAACGCTGTATTCCATAAATGTTAGCCATTGTCGGCTCTGATGAGAAACAGGATGATAAATTTAATTAATATATACATGTTGATCTCTGTCTCTGTCTTCCTCTCTCCATGACTCAAAAACATTTCACTACTCTGCTAATGTTTCTTTTACTCTCAATGCTGGGAGAGCAAAGGGAGGTAACTGAGGGTGCCAGTTTGGATATCCTAGTCTTAACTGATGTCAGTTCCAAAATGTAACAAGAACTGCCTGTCTCATTTCATAACATATTTTGGACAAAGAGCACCAAAGAACAAAGAGTATAGTGCTCTCCATTTTTTAATTAGATTTTGTTCATGTTAGGGAGATGACCCAGCCCTACATTAAACACTGTTAAATCCCACTTAATTCGTTGAGAGAGTTACATACATCAGTGTTGACTAGATCACTGATCTTCAGCTGGTGGGTAAGGACCCACCGCTGGGCTGTGGTCTGATCCAAGGTGGACAGAAGCACTACTACCATGGAAATATATGGTAAAAGATTAAGAAATGGGTCTTCAAATGCATGTTGAAAAGATTGAAGATATCTGGGCTAGATGATGCTGTTATGTTTTGATAACACAAATAGGATATTAATTAAAGCTTTGTATCTCTACCTCTCCTGTAGTTGTGGCTTTTGTTGTTAAATACGTTGCCAGTATCTGTACATTGGGAGCACAAAATTCATGTCAAAATTTAATTTTGTATTATTAAAATTAAGCCAGTACATACATTACATAAAGAAAATACACAATGCTGATTTGATTAGGACTGGTTCTGGCGTAAATAGGTTATTGATTATTTCCTTCAGCTGCAGTTCATTGGAAATATATTCTGTGCTTCCTTTATTGAAATGAATTTCAATTAGGAAAAAGCGTGTAGAAGAGCAGTGGAATTTTAGAAGTACTCTTCATTAGGACAGAAATTATGTAGGACAAATTCCTAAGATGAGGATGGGGAACTTGTTGCCTTCCAGATGATGTAGGGCTACAACTCCTACCATCCCGGAATGTTGGCCAGATGTAGCACAATGTTTAAGTTCAAAGCAGAGCTACAAAGTTTCACATAAAACATGAGCAAAAGGAAACCACACAGTGGAAAATGAGGGAGGACATTTTAAGATTATATTTCTGGGAAAACCCCCCACTAAATTTTACTTCTGTGATGTAGTTCAAGTTGGGGTGCCTTAAAAAACTGGTGTAAATAATTGGTGGCAAATAATGGAATATGATTTTCACTTTAGTATTGGGAGAAGGACTGGACAAGGAAGATGACACTTTCCGTGCAGTGCTTTGCTGCATGCATCTTAAAGGGAAGCTGCAGATTGTATCGAACGCTCTTTCTAAATCACTGATGGGTGAATCACTGGTAGGTGACAATTGATTATCTCTAGTTTTTTGAACTAATATACTTTATCTAGTAACGAAGGGGCTATGTCAGTAATTTACAGCACTGAATGATTTGTGCTGAGCCCTAGTTAATATATTAATGCATGCAGATGTTAATAGATGAAGTGAAACATGACTCTCAGTTATATCCATGACTCTGATCCAAACAGAGTTTGGCAGCTGTTGCATGTAACAAATACATTGGGTTGGATCCAGAGCTGCAGGAAGTCCTTTATCCTTGTTTCTAGCATCTAAGATGATGAGTGTGTAAAGCATGTGAGAGGACCACCTGAGTTTGCTTCTCCTTGTATTCTGGCTTCTGACTGGAAAGGTAATTGATTTGTAGCACTCAAGCAGCAACGTCACTAGCTGCCTCTGCCTGCTGCTGACAGACTGCTCAAGACTTGCATCCTGTGGTATTGCTTGCAGTGGCCAAATACTCCTTCCCAGCTTTCACCAAGCAGTCTACAAAAATCTCTCCACTGCTGCTAGGCCAGGCATAGGCAAACTCGGCCCTCCAGATGTCTTGGGACTACAATTCCCAACATCCCTGACCACTGGTCCTGTTAGCTAGGGATGATGGGAGTTGTAGTCCCAAAACATCTGGAGGGCTGAGTTTGCCTATGCCTGTGCTAGGCCTTTTACTTCTGCCTTCTGAGCTTCATCCACTTCTAGGCAGAGTCTAGACTAGAGGATGGTGTCAGACCTCAGTTTCTTTTGGTTTAAACTTCACTGGAGATGGTGAAATCTACATAGCCATAGCTCTTCCAGACATACTGACTTCTTTTGGATTTCTTACATAGCAGTATGTTAATAGGGTAATAAGTTAATAGGATCAATATTTTGACGAGTGATCCAAAGTATGTTAACATAAAATTAACTCAGTATAGGAAAGCAATATAGGAAAGTTATAATGAAGTTCTGTTCTTTTTTAAAGAAACAGCTGAAAGTCTTTGCTTGTTTAATTTTCTTTCAAAAGCCAGGGGTTCAGTTTTCTTTTGCAGGTACTGATTCATTAGCAAGAGATAAATCCACAGTCTTAAAACTTTAACTTCCACCTTAAAAAAAGAATTTGAATCAAACCATTTATGTGTTTTATCTTATTTCTTTGGGTCCACTTATATTTTAAAGACTAAGGAAGTTTTCTTTTTTGTTCATAAATTTGACTCCTGTGAGCAGATTACATCAGGATTCATAGCTCTTTTGCTGATGTTTATGAAACACATTCTAGCAGAACACACTAGTTCAGGACACATGCATTGTCAAGTAAAGAAAGTGTGTTTGTTTTTAATGCTATGGCTGATGCTATTTTTGCATAATATACAAACAATATTAAGCATACACTTTTTGTTATAACTGCACGTAACCTTGCAAGATTTACTGATACCAGCTTAAAACATAACAACTGTGCTAAAAAAGAAGTTAGGATCAAAGATAAAATCTGAAGACCAAAAAGTTGCATGGATTGTCACGTGTTAGTTATATACCGTATTTTTTGCTCTATAAGACGCACATTTTCCCTCCTAAAAAGTAAGGGAAAATATGTGTGTGTCTTATGGAGCAAATGCAGGCTTCGCGGGCTATCCCAGAAGCCAGAACAGCGAGAGGGAGCGCTGCGCAGTGCTCCCTCTCGCTGTTTTGCTTCTGGCTTAGCTGCGCAAAGCCTCTGCAGGGCACGGGGAGCCTTCATCTCTCTAAACTGCAACCCAATAGTCCCCAAGTGGGTGTCCTTGGGCCATAGTTGTAGATCTTCCTATCCATAGGCAGCACCAGAGGTTGCAGCCACAGAAACCTCTGTGGCTATCCCTCTTCTTCCATTGGTGCTCTCATGGTAGAGGCGAAAACAAAGAGGTTTTCCAAGGGCATCTTGGGGCAGATCAGGAGAAGCACTTCCATTCCACTTGCACGCTCCTGGAATGGGGTAAAAAGGACACCTGCCATGGACCTGACACATTTCCCTTCCCATTGGAATCAATGTGGGAGGAGATGTTAAAGCTAATGGAAGAGTGATTTTTTAAAAAAGGAAAAACATGTCCCTGTTACATGGGCTTTGGATTAGGTGGTTTGCTTGCTTTTGATTCTTCGCTCCTCTTTTGAATTGCCCTGTACTGATCGTTTTTATATGGGAAAGTTCTGTTTTGACCTCACTAGCATGGATGGATTAGCTGTTGGTATCTAGCATGCTTCCTTTACTGGGGAAGGATCTGGCAGCTCCTTTGGTCTGAGGTTCGCCTTTGAAGTACGTTGTACTTCAGTGGAAAGAAAAGAGGGGTAGAGTTGCACAGGGAAGTTAAGGCTCTGTTCCTCTCATATCAGGTTCACCAGGTAATACTGGCTAGACCAGCCTCCAGGTCTGAAGTTTTCAGCTGTCCTGGAGTATTAGTGTTATCAGTTGTTTTTAAGAGAGTCACTGCAGACATGTTTAAGGTTGGAAATGAAGCTTTTATAAGGAATAAAAAGAAACTCCTGCCCAACAGAATGGCTGTAGTAAAAGTGTTAGGACATACGTTCTGACCATATAATTTCTCTCTCCATATTTTTAAGTTTTAAAATGTTTCCCATGCTTTAAAAAGTTTCCCATGGATTTTAAAATAATAATAGCATTTTTCAGTTTGGGACCCCTTGATACTCAAAGTCTGCCAGCACTTTCAGTGTATTTTCACTCAGTTTTAAACTGTCCTGTAGTGACCACAAATATGTAAGATATGTTTTGTTATAAACAAGGCCACCGATAATCGTGGTCTGCCTTTTGCTAGGAATCTCAAGTGGGCATCAGTGAAAACAGGTTGCTGGACTAGATAAACTAACTGGCCTGTAGGACTTTTATATGATACTGTGTTCTTATGGTCCAGTAGCTCTCAAAACTACAGTTTTATTAACCTTGTAAACAATGGTTAAAAAAACAGTTTTTGCAGTTGACAAATGCACAGCATGTGATAATGTTCTTTCTTGGCAGAACGGGATGGTAACTAAAGATCTGACGAGGCTGAAAACACTTCTTGTTGAAACAGAGGTAAGACTGGAAGAAATAAATATATTTCCTTTATAGAACTTTGGACTTTCTGCGCTGAGTTTTATTAGCACAGTTTAACCAGCTTCACCCCCCCCTTAAAGCCATCTACATGGTTGTTGGTTTTCTTTATCCTTTTATATTTGTTTTCTGCTAAAAAAGACAGACCCAAGAAAGCTGAGAAATTGCTTTTTTGTGGTTTGTAATATGATGGAGAACATTTTCTTTCTTCATCTGTAGTAAATGATTCCTTTGTCTAATATTAATCACCCACTGTTAGCCTATCTTTAGCCTGGGTTGGTCCCAAGATTCTGTAGGCCCTTGGACAACAGTGTATCAGCACCAAGCTTTTGGTGTCTTATTTGGCACTGCCCCTGCTCCGAAAACATCCTTCTTCCCTCTTTAGGCCACCCCTTCGTCTTCTAACCGAGGTTCCTCTCATTCAAGTAAAACTCTTCAGAGCTTTTATATCACCCCACCACACATGATGCTTTCCAACTGGGCCAGTTACCACAATAATCAGGTGTAGGGTCATCAGATGTAGAGAAGTAGTCTGATGGATTTTGCATTTGTGAAAGAGCCTTGGAGGCCCATTTCCCACATTCACTTTTGTTAAAGCCAGAGGTGATTTTTTTTAATCATTCCCACTGCTGCATGGTGAATATTTCTAATGAATGTAACCCTTGGTGGTGACAACTGCTACTATGTCAGGAAACCTCTTCTTCTCACACTTTTAATGTGGCATGGTAAGTCTCCAAGGAGGGGTGCATATTGTAAGAAATGTGTGCCACATGAAACATGATGTCAAATTAGCTTGTAATGACTGCACTGCATCAAAATAAACATGGAAACATGAATATTAAGTGTATAAGGGTCTGATTCAGCCAACATTAAGCAAATTTAAACTCAATTGATTCCAATGGGGGGGGAATAAGTTCTTACGTTTTCCTATGGCAAATGTTTTGCAACATGCCAAACAAAAAAAAAATATCACACAAAGACCTAAGCTTAAAAGATCTTTCTTAGTTGCTGCATTTTGCTTGAGAATAAACACCCTGATTCCCAAACTTAGCTATTTTCAAATGGACCACTCTCACTTGCATCCCCAGGGAGATTTTAAAAGACTTCCAAGGTAAACTCAGAAATTTTCTATTTAGACCACGAAATGTGTCTCACGCTCTTCTGTTTTTCCATCTCTGTTGAGACAATTCCCCCTGTCTCTTACCACCTCTTGTCATTTTCCCAAGGTTTTAGGGGAGTGAGAGACCAAAGAAACAGATTTCTTTGCCTGTTTGACCAAGCACTCCTTCCCACCAAAGATTATTTGGGTTAAATGCAAATGAGCATGATATGCTCCAGACTTAAACAGAGACACTGCTTCTGTCCACATAAACTGGGCAAGGTCAACAGGTGGCGGAAAGCAGCGCTGTGGACGGGCAGTGACTGTTGTCACTGCAGCAAAGGATAAAGCATCAAGTTGCAGGATCAGTGGCTGCTCTGATCAAACCAGCCCTCTGAAATGCATCACAGCAGTGAGTGTATGTAAGCACATGTGTTGTGCTACAGCTGCCGCTGCCACTGGTTGTGGCTGCCTCCCTATCCAACCATCTAACAGTGCTAAGTAAAATGAACTGGGTTGATGGTGGAATCGGTGGTGGGTCCTTTTGATTCCCTGGCACTTGGACCACCCTCACTGATCTCTGACACTAGCCCTGACTTTAGAAAGAATTAGGTTTCAAACTTATGCCACTAGCAAAAATAATTAACAGAATGAGCAGGTTTGGGAGCAATCCTAAAATATAGCTTAGTTTTAACATGGCAGTGGTCCCTCATCTCTCAGCCATGAGGAGCTAACCAGAGTTTCCAGTTATGTCTGAATTTAAGGAAGCACTGGTTATTTTAAATTATGGTTAGTGAATGAGCCAGGATTATAAACCTGGCCTGAACAAAACATAGTCTGAATCATAGTGTTGAAGCAGCAGGGTTAACATTTATTACCTTTATAAACCTAAATTTATATTTGTTCCCTCAAACAGTAAAACCAAAGTATATTTAATGTTTACATTTTTATAGTTAGTACTCAGAATGACATGGGCTTGCGAAAGTTGGCGGTTCAAATCCCTGTGACAGGGTGAGCTCCCATTCCTCGGTCCCTGCTCCTGCCAACCTAGCAGTTCAAAAGCATGTCAAAGTGCAAGGAGATAAATAGGTACCGCTCCGGTGGGAAGGTAAATAGCGTTTCCATGCGCTGCTCTGGTTTGCCCGAAGCGGCTTAGTCATGCTGGCCACATGACCCGGAAGCTGTCCGCCGGCTCCCTTGGCCAATAAAGCGAGATGGGCGCCGTAACCCCAGAGTTGTCCGCGACTGAACCTAACGGTCAGGGGTTCCTTTATCTTTACCTTACTCAGAATGATACTTGAAATTAATTTTGATTTCTTTATTGATTGACTTAATGTGCTCAGCATTTTTTTCTTTTTGTGATTTCAGGCAGCAGTTGGTAAAGTGCCCTCAGTATACCGTGTAGAAGAATTGGAGGAAGGTAAATAAAAATAGCTTTTGAAACTACCAAATGAAGGATTACAATTGTCTTGTCAATCGATGGCTAAACCGCGGCTATCTCACAATTTGGGATCAATTATTAAAAAAGACTAGGAAGTGGCCTCTGATGTGATTTTTTAAACTAAGCATGAGATTGTAATCAAGAGGCCCTGGATTGTAATAGGTTGGATCCAGAGATCTTCCCACCAAATGGGAAACGCAGATGCTGACTTCCCTGCTCAGTTCTCTCCCTGCTTTGTTCTCTCCCTGTAAGGGAGAGTCCCCAGAAAATGCTCCGAGGGCACTGCTATGTGGGTGGACAGTGAGATGGGAGGGTGGGGGCTGTGGAGAAGGGGGAGGTCACCAAAAATCGAGTGGTGACAACTGATTTTCTACCGTCTCCCCATTAGCCCTGAGACCCCACGTTGTATCCCGCCCCATTCAGCATTGTCGCTGAATCCTCAGCAAAGCATTTTGACAGAGTTTTCCGTGATAGCGGGGAAAAGTGGTGGCAGCAAAGTCAGAGATTCTCCTGCAGAAGGAGAGAGATGGAAAGTGATCCAGCCCAAGGACTCCTGTTATTAGAAGCTCCCTCTGACCCACCTGCCACTAGATTCCACATTTCATATGTTTCTGCTGTTGAACAAGGGGCCGTTGGCTTTTTCCTGCTTGCAAAGGAATGTAATTACAGTGGTACCTCGGGTTAAGTAATTAATTCGTTCCAGAGGTCTGTTCTTAACCTGAAACTGTTCTTAACCTGAAGCACCACTTTAGCTAGTGGGGCCTCCTGCTGCTGCACCACTGCCGGAGCACGATTTCTGTTCTTATCCTGAAGCAAAGTTCTTAACCTGAGGTACTATTTCTGGGTTAGCAGAGTCTGTAACCTGAAGCGTATGTAACCTGAAGCATATGTAACCCGAGGTACCACTGTATATGAATTGCATTAGGCTGCCTGTCGTTTGGCTCAGCACAAAATCGGTTATGTGCATGATACCTTAATAGCCCAAGTGTGTTTCCTGATACAACCAGAAAAATAACATAGATATTGTGTTTATGTGACAGGATGTCAGGATGGCTGGCAATTTCGACCCCCACCCAGGGGAGTCACAAGTAGTGAGGAGTACACACTATGCAGAAGGTAAAGTGATACTTGCTTCAACATCTCTCAGTATTTATCAGCATAGTTAAAAGGTATCAAAACTAGAGAAACATATAAAATAGAAACACACGGTTAAAAGGGTGGCACCTATTGTAACTTCTTCATTACTATTTCCATTACTATTTTGGCAGTATATCCAAGATGATTTGACAGGTAATTAATATTTTATATGATTTATAGGGGAAATTGTTTTCATTTTGACATTTTCGAAACAGCTGAATAGACAATGCTACTCCCTTTAAATACTTTATTAGTAAATTGCTTAAAAGGGCTTGTAATTGGTCAGCCCAAATGTAAAGAAATCCCTATGTCGAGAAAAGTAGTCATGTAAAAAAATGCAGAGAAATTCATTGGTAGTGAGTGGCAAGGATGTGAATGTTTGATTTGTGCCCTGCCAGACGTTTCTGTTGTACTAACATGAACCTGAAGTAAACAGAAAGGACCACTTGGTGTCACTATCATTCAAGAAAACGGGAGAGATAATGTACTGAGATATACACCCTTTAAAGAAATACCCATTGTGCTACTTGCTTAGCAAATCTACTCGGAATGTTCTTTGAATAGTGATGTTGCAAAGTTCTTTGCACTTTGTGGGAGAGCAGATGCAAGAAATAATTTTGTTCAACACGCTTACCTGTTATCTGGCTCCTTTAGAACTCTCCTTAAGTGTCCAGATGCCTTTTTTTAAGTATGCCTATTGGTTTGGGCATGCCTTCATTTTCTTTAACCAGCAGGCCCTCATGTCATACCAGAAATTACTTTTTTGTGTGTTTTATAATATTTTTTATTTGCTTTTACAAATATAAATGTATAACAATCCAAATTACATATTCATATTTTGAGATTTCTCCAAGTCTCTGGATTTCCCACCTTCCCCTCCATGGGTCAGATTGTACACCCTCTCAACTGCATATTATTTCACAACCCATATTTTTTATCTTTCCATAGTGTCCATGATATTCTCTACATTACAAGTGTTATTAAAATCCTGCTAACGCTGGCTCCCTCGGCCTGTAAAGCAAGATGAGCGCTGCAACCCCAGCATCGTTCGCGACTGGACTTTTGTCAGGGGTCCCTTTAACATTTAATGTTTTCATATGCTTACCGTGGTCTCCTAGATAGATTATACATTTTCCCCATTCTTTGTTGAAGTTTTGGTCTTCTTGTTTTCTGAGCCTTCCAGTCAGTTTTGCCATTTCGGCATAGTCCAACAGCTTGGTTTGCCATTCCTCTCTGGTAGGGACTTTGTCTTCTTTCCGTCTCTGGGCTAGTAGCACCTGCGGGGCTGTTGTTGCATACATGTTGTATTTGGGGTGTCGGCACCTACAATTCCTAGTAAAACAACTTCTTTTTTATAATTTTTTTTCCCAATTCATTATATATCATTTCCCAAAATGCTTTTATAACCTTACATGTCCACCACATGTACATTTACATTTCCAGCATGTATTTGTACTTGTCTTAAACATTCTTGCTAACTTACTAGGAGTCAAATACCACCAGTACATCGTTTTCATATAATTTTCTTTCAGTGTACAGCATGCCAAGAATTTCAAATCAGTTTTCCATAACCTTTCCCAATCTGAAAGCTGAATATTATGCCCCAGATCCCTCGCCCAGTGTATCATTACATTAACCTGTTCATCTTTTGTATACCATTCCAAAAGCAGTCTATACATTTTAGACAGTAATTACCGTATTTTTTGCACCATAACACTCACTTTTTTCCTCCTAAAAAGTAAGGGGAAATGTCTGTGCGTGTTATGGACGGAATGCCTACGGGTTGCATGCCTACGGACTTTCCTCCTCTAAAAACTACGTGCGTGTTATGGTCAGGTGCGTGTTATAGAGCGAAAAATACGGTACTTTTTAATGTCCCTCTGTTTCGAAAGCCGCGAAGCATTGGTGGCAGATGCTGTTCAAGGAGCCTTGGCTCAGACCCTTCTTGGGTACATGGAACTAGTTACGAATGGGAAAAACAAACAAAAAACAACCTATGCAATTGGGGAATAGTTTAAATTTTAAGGGTTGATTGTCTTTCCTATTTTGTGTAGGTTTTTAGAGCAAGGAATCTGCAGGTATGGTGCACAGTGTACTTCAGCACATTCCCAGGAAGAGCTAACAGAATGGCAGAAGCGATACGCATCCCGCTTGATAAGGTTGAAACAGCAGAAGGAAAACAAGCAATGTTTAGGCAGTTACATGGAATCCCTGATCGAGAAATGGATGAACTCATTATCTCCTGAGAAAGTGGTAAGGGGGGGGGGAAGGGTTATTTTGTAAAGCGTTTATAAAACCCTCAACATAAAAACAATAGAATTAAGACAAAAATACTACATAAAACCAGCAAAACAGTAGTACAGGTGGCAACCGTTTTGCACGCGTCCAGTTGATGTGAAACTGCTGACACGTGCATCATTTTCGGCCACGGAAGGGGATGGGGACAGAATGGACTTACGTGTGACCACTGACGTGCGCTATTACCCAGAATGCAACCCCCATGCAAACGGAGAGTTGCCTGTGTAAGAGCGTATGAAAACAATGACTCAACTCACCATGGTGGCAGATGATTTTATCCCCAAAGTGATGGGCAAGCTTGTCACTGGCAGCTCTATCTCAGTATTCTTATTTCAAATGAATAGAAGAGCCTGATTTTGGCAATCTCTACTAGACCTGCTTGGTTAATTAATTCACTCGCACAGTACCAATCAAAAATATGTAACTATTTTTCTGTTAATTAAAAAACAACAATACCAAGTGATCCTCATTTCTGCAATTAAGAAGAGTTTATGGCTGCAATCCTATGCCTACTTCAGGGTAAGCTGGAGGAAGTTCCTGCTGTCTTTGTGGTTTGTTTCAAATTCATGGTGATGAGAACTGAGTTCTTCCTCGGGGTGTATGTGTGTTTAAATATAAACAAAGCAATAGGTATTGCAATTTATGACTTTACTTCAACCTTTGGGTAAAATGGTCATTCACAGGTGGGCCATTCCTTTTGTGGAATGGTCTTTAATTAAAGAGTTATTTTTCAACCCTAGTGTTGTTACCTTATGTGATGCCTTTTCCCTTTCTTTAGCTTAGTGAGTGCCTAGATGGCGTGAGAGTTGAACATAGCCCTGAACTGTCAGTTACTGTCACCACCAAAAAATCACAACAGATGTGGACGTTTGCTCTGACATGTAAGGTAGGATCTTTTTTTTTTTTGTACTTTGAAAGTATCGCTTGCCCTTAATAAGTTTGCATTTAACATTTTCAGCACCTTCTCTTGTTGTAATGCACACATTCACAGGGAGAGTGGGGTATGCCATGTTAATGAAGAATCTGCACATTCTGTGACTGTTGTAGTGCTAAAAGCACTTACATACGTAAGTATGCAGATTCCTGCCAACCGAGCAGTTCGAAAGCGCGTCAAGGTGCAAGTAGATAAATAGGTACCGCTCCAGCGGGAAGGTAAACAGCGTTTCGGTGCACTGCTCTGGTTCGCCAGAAGCGGCTTAGTCATGCTGGCCACATGACCCGGAAGCTGTCTGCGGACAAACGCCGGCTCCCTCGGCCAATAAAGCAAGATGAGCGCTGCAACCCCAGAGTCGGTCATGACTGGACCTAATGGTCAGGGGTCCCTTTACCTTTACTTTAAGTATGCAAATATGCAACTATGTATATACTGTATATACTATGTATATACTGGTATATACTATGTATATACTGGTATATACTATGTATATACTGGTGTTAACATTATCTGTGCTGGTTGCAAAATGTGCTGATCCCACCTTTTCCTCAGCCTTAACATTTATCATTTTGTTGTTTCTGCCACCGAGTCAGATAAGGCTGGGAAAGGAAAGTTAGGTTTTGTGGAGTAGCGGAACTTTGTCGATATTGTAGGAACAAAGCAGAGATGAGGGTTGAGAGCTGGTTCAGTGCAGTGCCTGAGAGTGTGAGCCTGACTTCAAGTCTCACATTAGCAATGAACTGAGAAGGTAGTCTTGGACAAACTTGTTTCTTAGCCTCTGTTCCACATTTCTAATATAGAGATTATTAAAATGGCCCATGGCCGATCCCACAGGATTAGTTTTACAAGGCTTACTTGACTATTGTATGTCAAGCACTTAAGAACAGTAGAAAACGCTATACAAATGGGATGTATTATTAAAGGGAGTCATTCTAAGCATTTATCTCCCACCCCAATTAATAAATAAAAAGTATCCAAACTTCTTTTGGTCTTTAACTCCTGTTTTGTTTTGTTTTTAAAAAAGAAAAGTTTTTTGTTTTTTTTAATTGGCAGAAGTGAGAGGTGGTGTGGCATAATGGTTAGAGCGTTGGACCTGGGAGATCAGGGTTCAAATCCACACTCTGCCATGAAGCTCACTGGGTGCCCTTGGGCTGGTCACAATCTCTTAGCCTAACCTACTTCACAGGGCTGTTGTGAAGATGAAACGGGGAGAAAGAGAACCACGTACACCACCTTGATAATCCTTGGAAGATAGAGGTGGCATATAAGTTTGATAAATAAATAAATATATATTAAAAAGTGATGGCAAGGGTTTGGGATGCCACATTCTGTCCTTTGTCTTATCAGAGTTCATCCAATCTTCATACTTTAAAAAGCACAACAACACCAGTTATTTATACGCTTTTGTTGTTTTCCCATAGCCTGCAAGAATGCTGTATCGGGTGGCATTGCTTTATGATGCGCATCGTCCTCATTTCAGTATCACAGCAATATCTGCAGGAGATAGCACTACCCAGGTATCGCAAGCAGTCCCAGAAAGCTGCCAGGAATGGATAGGAGGACAGATGGCCCAGAATGGAATAGATCACTCGGTGTACAAAATCAGCATAGCCTTTAGCACAGAAATCTTTGGGACGTTTCGCCAAACTGTGGTATTTGATTTTGGAACCGAACCAGTTTTGATGCAACGAGTGATGATTGATGCTGCTTCAACAGAAGGTATTGTTTGCATGGTTTTGTTAACAAACTCATTTGTTGGAAAATTTGCTACATATTTTTTGTTGTTGTAAATTGCCTGGATGATATATGTGGCTGTAGTATTGTTACACACACTTTCCTAACTCTGAAAAGTCTCAGAGCTTTCCTTCTCCAGATATGCAGCTCTCTCTTTTAACCAAAGCTGTGATCTTGCTGTAATCTTCTCTTTCAGATGCCTGTTATATTTTACCATATCATTAGGGCAGAGAAATAAAAAACATTTTCCTTTTAGCTGTCTCTAATGTGTAGAGAACTATATAGTGGGATTGAAATAATGATCTTTAGGTTATTTGTTTAAGCCATTAAAAGTGTGTGTGTGTCTTGTCAAAATAGCACTAAAAACAGAGTACATCACAGAAAAAAAGAGAGAACTTACTGAACTAAAATTTAAAAATAATCCAAAAGCCATAGCCAGATAAACTAAGCAGCAGTAGCTAAAAACACTGAGCACTGTACAGTGAGCTAGAGGGAAATGCCCTTTAAGAATACTAAAGCTTTTATCAGCTGCCTAAATGACAGTAAGGCACTCTTAAGTTGGCAAGCAGAGGTTCGCATTGTAAGAAAGAGCCAGGCAAATCTCTTGAGGAAACACTTTCAGGCAGATGTGGCCTTCAGCCATGTCAGAGAAAAAACAACCACAGGGCAAAACAGCGCAGGCCAACTTTATTGTAATGTCAGCAATAAATACCCCCAAATTAATTATAAAATAAAACCACATCATATAAGCATCAGCAGTCAGTAACATCAGTGTTAGTAACTGGTCAGACCTGAATACCTGGCAGAGTACAACAGTAACAACAAAGTATTTAGCAGTTTTCCTGAACGTCCATAGGGGTTATGCATAGCAGACTTCTTTGGGGATAAGAGTTCCACAAGTGTGCTGTCATCATGGAAAAGGGCCTGGTATGTGGGCCAAAGTACATGTTACAGTGGAGGCTCATGTAATGTTAGCCTAACAGCTGCTAACCCACAGTAAAATGTATTTAGAAAAGATGTGTGTTTAAATTTGTATCCATCTGCTGCATTTACCCTGAAAGTCACCCAGCCCTTTGGTTTTTCATACCTGTCTGTGTGATTAACATGGGCCTGAGATGCAGGTAAAAGTGGCTGGAGGGAGGAAAGCTTCATGGAAAAAACTGATGGGGAGCAGAAAGGCTGTGACCCCTCACTATTTCTCCATGTCAAATCACTTTTCCTCAAGTACTACTATGACTTCTTCCTCCATCATCATTATCAACTCTTGGCTGTTTAAAATAAAATTTGTAATAGTAAAATGATCCCTGGGCTATCATAAAAAATGCCTGCACATTAGTTTGGCCCTCCTTCATCATCAGTCTGGTAGAAGTTAAGGAAGGCACATACAATAAGGCCTTTCTGGATTATCTTAAGCCACGGAGTGAGACAGTTTATACAAGAACCTGCATTTTCTGGTACGTAGATGCAAAGCAATTTGGGCTTTATGCTACTTAAAGGTTTAGTCTTGAACCTTTAAGAAAATAGTTGGATTGCTACAGAATCTTTCTTGGACTGCTAAGAAAAAAATGTAGCTAATAAAGTACATTCTGAATTTTTTGTGACAGAAATCTATATAACGTTGGTGATCTTTCGAAGCATATTTCAATCATAGATGTCCTTTGACTTCAGTGACATTTGACTTGTGCCTTGAACACACTTATCTTGCTACATGTTTAGAAAGGGATTAAAAGTATAAGGATGTTTAAAAGCCCATAAGTTTATCCATGTAACCCAAAAAGTATTGATTATTTTGAAAGGTGTATTGGCAAGTGGCATCTTTTGCAGGTGAAATGGAGGCAATGGGCAAAACAGAAGGCTCAGATCTCAGCTAGTCACTAATTGTGCAAAAAAATGCAAAAAAATAGAGAAGTCATTATTAGTTTCACATGCCACGTTACTGTTGAACTGCATGTTGCCATGACTATAGCGTTCTTCGTATAATATGGGTCTGTGTGCACCTCGGTTGCAAATGGCAAAGCAAGGTTTCATATTCTTCCTTAGAAAAGATGTCAACAATTTTTCATGTGTATAGGAAAAATGAAAAAGTGAGTGGGGACTGAATTTGTTTGATTTATGAGGAAAGATAAAAAGAAGTATCTGTCTGCTGCATAGTAAAAAAAACTACCAGTAAAGGTCGGGGAGTATGTTATTGACAGAGATCTAAAAAAACAAATGCCAGGCAAGAGATGCAGGCAGAATTTTTTTTAATCTAGTGTGAACAGTGATATAGATCTAGCAAAAGAAAGACTTAACAGGATTAAGTGCTAGGATCATTGAGCCAGTGTAGTTCTCTCGGTCAAGGTGCTGTACTGCTGCAACAATTCCAGATAGTGTTGTGCTGTACAAGGTCTTGCATGAATCACAAAGGAATTGCATGGCAAGGGCAGAATGGAGCAATGACAACGCTAGTTGCAGTTCTTTTCATGTTAACTGGATTAGGCACATTCTTTTCCTTTTTTGCGTACATACACTTAGCATTTACTACCTCAAATCTATGTTAATATCATAGCTTATTGTCTAGAGTCCCAGCCTTTTCTCAACCTGTGGGCCCCCATATGTTGTTGAACTACAACCCCCATCACCCCTAGTTAGCAAGGCCAGAGTTCAGGGATGATGGGAGTTGTAGTCCAACAACATCTGGGGACCCACAGGTTGAGAACCGCTGGTAGACATTGCCCCACAGGACACAGATACATAAGTGGTGGCAGGGTGTCACACGCACATGGATCCCATCCACAAACCTTACTCTTATCAGTGACTGTAGACTAGGAAAAGAGAGGTAGATGAAGGATGCTGACTATTTTGGACTCTTGAAGCTGCAACACTTTGCAGGCACCCTAGGATTGGCCTATGCATTTTCAGAAGTAGGATCTCATTGATGCTGATGACATTTCTTGTTGGAACCGGACCCATTTTTCTTTGTGGCATTTGAAAACAACCAGGTGTTTAAAATCAATCAGTTTTAATCATGAATGTTCGGTAGTGTGTTACACTGCATTTCTAACTCAACCAGAGTTAGCCTCAGTGAATTTGGTGGGACTTCTGAGTAGACCTGGTTAGGATTGCACTGCTAATCTTCTTTGCTTGGGAACATTTTCTTCTCCTTATAAATTTCTTTATAGGTAACCATATTGCCTTTCTTAGAGCTCCAGCAGCTCAATTCTTAGAGGATCATGCTGATCCCAGATATATTTAAATAACGAGTGTTTATGTTACAGAGTGGCTCAGAGATTTCTAACCTCCTTTCTCTGATGCTTATTTCAAAGACGTTAGGATGCTGCAGCAAATGTTTTCCAGATATGGGAGCTGTTTGCTTGGAACTCATATTAAATTGTTATCCTGCCTTTTTTACCTTTACTGTATATCTCTATCTTCCTGTCCATATCATACCATCTTAATTATTTTCCCCATCTCTTTGCTGCTCCAAAATATGGTAGTGTCGCCGCCTAGATAAGACCAAGATATTATGTAGAAAATCCCAGAGCAAAACTCATTTTCTTAAGTTGGAGACAGATAACTGAAGAATATGTTCTTTGCATGTTGTGGATGAATGAGATCATCACTTCTTTACTATATGTTGAATCCAGGCAACAGGAATATTTAAGTCTCCACCTCCCAAGTAGTTTGCTTAGTTGTAAATTCCAATTTGAGTTCTTTGAGTTGAGTTGAAACATGAAGGGGAGGAGAAATGAACCATCAATCCTTGTTTTACAGACCTAGTCAGGATAACTTGTTAATTTTACATTCTTCCAGAGCTTCAGAGCTAGCTAGTTTCACAATGGACCCTGCAGAATGCTGAAGGAAAATAAAAGCTGCACACAATGTTGATTGTATGCTTGATTTTGTTTCAGTTTTTGAATATTGCTTTCTTTCCTCTCTGTTTAGAGCACAGTGTTTTGTTCTTGGTTCCTTAATTTTTGCCATCTTATTCATGGCTTATGTACCATGAACTGCGGCATGTCAAACTACCCTTGACTTGCACTGAGGCATGGCCTTTAAAATCATTGTGATGAGCAGCACTAATTATTCAGCTAAGTGAAACCTTTGTGTATTCTGAATCTGGGTTGGCTAGAGCTGCAGGTGTTTTCTTGCTCATCCTGTTCTTTATTTATGTACAATAGATTTAAATCTCCAGCATCACTGGAGCAAAGAAGTGAAGCAAATGCCATAGTTCATGAATTGCTCTTTCTAGATTATCTGAATACTTACAGCCCAAAGCAGGAAGACTGAATATGCAGTATAGTTGTTGCAATGCAAATAACTATTCAGTGTGAATTAAATTGTTTTCAGAGTGAATCACTGTGGTATTTTAGGAACTGCTATTTGATCTTCATGTAAAAAGGTGCCTGACCAGAGCCATCATGCCAGTAAACTGTGTATGTTTGCCTTTACTGTCTTTAAACAAACAAACAAAACAAAATCCTCAAACACAAAATGTAACCCACAATTGAATCAATTTATCTTCTAAAAGTTCCCTGTCCATCTTAATTTCAGCTGGCAAGAATTCTCAATACTAGTTAATTAAAACAGATCAAGGAGCAACAACTACAGCACAAAAGCATAGGAATATATAAAAAGCCCACAAAATAGGCAAAATTCCTTGCCTGTGACAATGGAGTGGGATTTATTTTTTTCTTAAGGAAGGGGTAAGAAAGAGATTAACAAAGCAGAAATGGGTACATAGTTTACAGACCTAAATTTTCTGCTACTCCTCTGGTGCTGGTGAACTTTTCTGAATATCTTTACTTTTGAAAGCTCATTTTAAAGAATGTATCTTCTATATTAGTCGTATTCTCCTTTAATAAACAAAGAGCATCCACTACCATGTCTAAGATGCAAATGATGTTACCAGTGGGTACAAGCAGTTTTACTAGCTGTGAAATTTTATTGAAGGGACAAATCATGTCACTTAGGCATCTAGCAGAATTCATGTATGTTGTCTCTCCCATCTTACATGTGTATGTTTTTGTGACATATTCATGAGGTGTCACAAACTTCATAATAGTACCCATTTACCCATTTATGTGAGACAAAAGTATCCAATTATTATCTTTCTCATTTTATCCCTCTGCATTTAGATCTTGAATACCGGATGAATGCACGACAACAATTACTAACTACAGCCAAACGTTGGGATTCCACTTCTAAGACTATTGTAGAATTTGAGCCAAATGATACTACTGAATTGGATAAGAGCCTTCTGATTAGATACCAAATTCCTCTGTCTGCTGACCAGTTATTTACACAGTCTGTCTTGGATAAATCATTGACCAAGAGTAACTATCAGTCACGATTGCATGATCTCCTTTATATTGAAGAAATAGCACAATATAAAGAAGTCAGCAAGTAAGTAATGTTTCTACTAAAACTTGTCAGTTGATCAATACTGCTACTTTATTTGACATTACAGATCATTGCTTTCTTACTCCTGCGAACCATTGAGTACTGCAGCTTGGGGAAATTCTCCCATAGTCAAGAGAATTGCATTTTATTATACAGCTATTGGCTGTATGATGGCTTCATATGAAAAAATATGTTTAAGATGTTTTTGGAGGTAGGTTATCCTCATTGAGTAAACTTTTCCCACCCCCACACCTGCTACATGACACTAAATATCTGAGCAGTGCATTGAGCTTTCTGGAAGATCAAATGGTACCTTTAAAAATATATATATCATTATCTTATGAAATAAAGGTAAATGATAAAGGACCCCTGGACAGTTAAGTCCAGTCTATGGGGTGCAGTGCTCATCTCGCTTCAGGTCGAAGGAGCCGGCATTTGTCCACAGACAGCTTTTCCGGTCATGGGGCCAGCATGACTAAACAGTTTCTGACGCAGTGGAACACGGTGACAGAAACCAGAGCGCACGGAAACACCATTTACCTTCCCACTTCAGCCGTACCTATTTACCTACTTGCACTGATGTGCTTTCGAGTTGCTAGGTTGGCAGAAGCTGGGACAGAGCAACAGGAGCTCATCCCGTCATTCAGATTTGAACTGCCTACCTTCCGATCGGCAAGCCCGAAAGGCTCAGTGGTTTAGACCACAGCGCCACCTGTGTCCCTATATCTTATCAAATACAACACATTAACATGGCATTTTTAAAATTTCTTTTACATGGAAAAATGGGATTCAGAACTGCAGTCACACTTCTATCTCTCTGTGTGTATTATAATGCATTGGACTTGCTTAGGGAACATTTTGATTAGCCTGTTCAGTTAGAATGACATACTTCCAAAGATCATTCATGAATGGGAATCTTCACATGAGGTCAATCTGGTTAATCAGTCATTTAGTATGTGCTCCAGGACGATGAGTTCTCATTCATTCTGCATTTTAGTGGCTACTGGTACTATTTATGTTCCAATGCCTAAATACAATTAAGTTGTGGGAGGGAATTCCGGAGAAAGTTTTTTTACACTCTCGCTAGCCCCATGATTAAAAATGTAACCACTGCATTTTCTCAGATGTGCTGTGCTGGAGCTTCTCTCTAATTTGCTTCACTGACTCAGTTACTGACTTGTGCTCACTGTACATTTTTTCTAGCATCTAGAAAAAACATTTTATCACAGTTCACATAAGAAGCAAGCCAAATATTTTAAGGAACACAGAGGCCATTTCTTCCTCTCACTATCTGCGGATTATATCTCAGTAAAGAATAATTTATATCGAGCTTAAATTTATAGGATGAAGGCCTCAGAATTAATTGTTGTGTTTTTTTGTTAATGTGATTTTATGAGCAGGCATGAAAGTGTGCCAGTTAGGATTGCATTTCTGAGTAGTTGCACAACAGACCCTTAAGCGTTAGGGTGAAAGCAGCTACTCTAAAATTCAACCAAACAATTCAAAATATGAGTAATACAGAACATAGAGGATTTCTGAGCAAATATTTGGGAGAGAAGCTAAGGTTTGCATCCAGTGAAGTAGTCCCATTTGCTCAAGGACTTCTGCTTATTCAACAGAACTTACTCCTTGCCCCCTCCCAATCTGTTGTGGGTTTCACCCCAACTCTGGAGAATTTCTTTTCAGGAGGGTCCGCAGAAAGAGGAGAGGGAGAGGAAGCTCTGTTGCCCAGAACTTCTGTCACACAGAAGCTCTTGTGTGAATGGTATGACTGTTGGATACAGTCCTCAACTGGCTTAATCTAAGACATATTTATGCAGTATAGTTGGAGCCACTGATGGATACAGTATTGGAATAATTGTAAAGTAATTGTGTATTTTGTTTAACAAGGTGGTGCCATTTAGTTTCATCTCCAGTGTGCTCAGTTTCCAATATTCACTCCCTTGTTTCCCTTCCCTAGTTGATCACTGTATTTAAAAATTATCTATGAAGAGGGAGCACCCGCTGTTCTGAAAATGCCAAAATTATATGTTTATAGCTTATATAGCATGTTTCATTCACTCAGGCAGACAAATCTAAGGGCTCTAAAAACAATGTATTCTCTGCTATTTTCCTGTTCTTATTTATAGCATTCCTGAGTTGAATTGTACAGTGGAACCTCAGTTTTCGAATGTAATCTGTTCCAGAATACCGTTCGACTTCTGAAACGTCTTGAAAACCGAAAACTGAAAGTGGAAGCCTCAATTCAGTAGGGAAACTCAAAATGAAAGCCGTGTAGCATGTTCAGCTTCCAAAAATCATTTGAAAACCTAAGCTGTTACTTCTGGGATTTCAGCATTCAGGTTCTGAAACGTTCGTTAACGTCTCCGTTAACGAGAACCGAGGTTCCACTGTATTCTAAAGGACAGCTTACAGGTACATATTTGTACCTATAAGTTTTCTCCATGGGTTAATAGCAGATTTGGGTGGGGCTTTGTCTGCCGTCCAGTGTCTTGCTGCTTCTGTCCATCCCTAAACATACTTTACTCGGCCTAATATTAAGGCTGGCCAGCAGTTGTTAGATTCATCTGCCAGCCTGGTTGGCTTTTGTACCTCGGTTCTCAAACTTAATCCGTTCCGCAAGTCTGTTCCAAAACCAAAGCGTTCCAAAACCAAGGTGCACTTTCCCATAGAAAGTAATGCAAAATGGATTAATCCGTGCCAGACTTTTAAAAACAACCCGTAAAATAGCAATTTAACGTGAATTTTACTATCTAACGAGACCATTGATCCATAAAATGAAAGCAATAAACAATGTACTGCAGTCACACAATCAATCAGTAGTTGAACTGGCTTCCACACAGTCACAAAAACAAAAAGAGCCACAAAAACGCAAAATAAATAGCAAAAACAGATAGACCTTAGCTTAACACTCAAAACGGAAGTGTGGCACTCAAATTGGAAGCGTTACACTCAAAACAGAGCACGTTCAGCTTCTGAAGCAA
Source organism: Podarcis liolepis (assembly GCF_965112155.1). Taxonomy (NCBI): domain Eukaryota; kingdom Metazoa; phylum Chordata; class Lepidosauria; order Squamata; family Lacertidae; genus Podarcis; species Podarcis liolepis. The sequence continues at coordinate 23,290,764 of NC_139555.1, forward strand.
GCTCACAAACCGGAACACTGTGTTTGGGTTTCAAGTTGTTTGAGTAACAAGGCACTTGAGAACCAAGGGACCATTGTACATGGAATGAGGGAGGCATCATTTTGTTGCACACCTCATGCATTGGAGTATCTTGGGGGAGGGTAGCGCTTCTGGGATATATATTTCAATCAGGAAATTAGCCTATAGGAAAGAGTTGCGGGGGGCTGTTGCCTGTCATCCCTCAGTGTCACAGCCCCAGTCAGCATTCCACACCCATTTAACATCTTTTAAAACTTCTTGGAGATCCTGTACACGGACCTTCCACTTCAGCCCTGGTTTGGCCTTCAGTTTTCATTTTGTTTTCATTTTGTTTTCTCTGTTGGGTACCATTTCACCCCCAGAACTAACTGTACGCTTTCTGGTTTAGGTTCAACATAAAAGTGCAATTGCAGATTGTAGCAAACTTCATGCTCACCGGTGTTTCTGGAGTTGCAAAGTATGCCCAAAATGGACAGCTTTTTGGACGATTTAAACTCACTGAAACACTTTCTGAAGACACTTTGGCAGGACGACTGGTGATGACCAAAGTCAATGCTGTTTATTTATTGCCAGTCACTAAAGAGAAGTCAATACTGACCCAAGGAACCAAAGAAAAGGTGTATGAAGCAGCTATTGAAGAAAAAACAAAGGAGTATATATTTTTGAGAATATCCAGGGAATGCTGTGAAGAACTTAATCTTCGAGCAGATTGTGAAATGCAGGTATGTGTGATGGGAAATTTCTGATGTATTCTTTCAGCTGCATTTGCCTTTCAATACTGTAGGTATCTCAGCAACCTCAGCCATAACATACCTGACTCTGATACTAATTTATAAGCATAACTGAGGAGCAAGTAAGTGCCTCATCTAATTTTGCACCAGGAGTTTGTGACACAACAAAGGAATTTCATTGTTATGGTCATTCGCCATACGGCTTATTCTATGCACTGGGGGCAGAGATGTGTAGGATCCTGATTCTTCTACTGGTGCAATTAAGCATTACAGAATGGGATACAGGATCCATTTTCCTTGACTACACTTGGTGCAGTTCAGTGTAAACAGGAAGGGCACCTGTGAAAGCCACACCTGCAGTTTCCGTGGCCAGGAATAGAGAGCAAGGCAGAACCGCCAACATGATAGCCACGAGGGCTTGGAACACCTCTCTTCCAGCTTCAGCTGAAAACACCTGGTTGTGGGCCCATCTGGAAAGCTGTGTTATGCCTAGCTGGGATAAGATTTTGCAACAACACTGCTGGTGCCAGCCATTACGAACAGTGTTTCATCTTCTGCAGTTCATTGGGACAGGACTGGCAGAAATAGGAATTTTGAAATTATCTTAGTATACTGGGAATAATCTAAAAAAAATCATTTAGTATTTATGCCTGATTTTTTAAATTGAACACAGTGCAGTGTTTTTTTGTTTTTTTGTTTTAAAAAGGTCTAAATTGTGCATTTTATTTAGTTTTAATTCTAAATGAATCTAAATTTCTTACTTTAAAATTGATGTGTTGGGCACTTCTGTTTCCTCAAGGTTTCAGCATCAGTACTTGCCAACAAAGGCAGAGGTTTTTTGTTTTTGTTTTATTCCCTTTGAATTCATAATGCTCATAGGAGAATGCTTATGGACTGTGGAGCCACCGGCTACGTTGTTTGTAGATATACATCTGTGAAGTAGCATGTATTCTGGGCTCTTTTTAAAGCCAAACTCTTTCTGTTTCCCTCTTTCCTTTTTATTTCCCAAATCACTAAACATGCTGTCTGTTCCTGTGGCTGTGACCTATCCTCACCAACTCTTTTTGACCCCCACAAATCTGGCTTCAGTCATCTCCACTGATTGAAACTGCTCTAACCAATGTGTCTAACAGCCTCTTCTGTGCTAAGGGTGAGTTCACTGGAGGGCATTTATCACAACCTAACTAAAGGGAGCATTCACCATTATCCTCCTAATTATTGCATCCTAACTTCCACCCCACCTCAGAAGGTGGACATTATTGTGCAATGATGATGGATGGTGGTGTGACAACTTTGCTCATGACAAAAATAGAGAGCATAGTCCAATAGACTCCAGTCACCTGTTGCCAGTGGTGCGGTTCCTTTGCGAAATAGCTTCCCTTGTCACAGCTGCAGGACGTGCCACTCACACTGAAGAATTGTGGACACACACTTTGCCTGTGGTTATCTCACACTCACATCTCAAAATAATCACTACTTTTCTATCCTAAATGTTTGCTCTTTATCACACCCGTGTCTTTCAACTTTGCTTCTGACGGGGCCAATTTTATGCCCATCATATAAATGACATAAAATTGAGACTCTGCAAATTAGCTGGAGCCCCTGGTGCTTTATAGCGTAGCCCCTGGTTCTAAGCAGTTTTGACTTTCACTGGCCCACAAAACTCCTTTTATGAGATCATAAATTGAGACTTTAAAAAAATAAATAAAGTGAGGATTCATCTTGGGGGACGTCAGTCTATAGACATATCAGAATGGAGAGATTGAGAGCAGGATAGGTGCAGGCCTGGGATTGTAGCCAGTGCCATCACAGCTGATGGTAAGACTTGTATCCTCAGAAAGGGGAAAGAAGCCATTTCCCCTCATTCCTGCCGCCCTCTGGTTCTCTACTTTCTCTGGAGGGTCTTTCAGCCCTTGAGTAGATTTAGGGGGAAGTGAATTGATGAAAATGGCTTCCCTCCCTGTTCCACTGACTGCAGCCTTACCACCATCTGAGTGATACTGACGGATGCAACCTATACAAATGAATATTTATTAATGGATTCACGTGCTCAAGCTGGATATTGTGTTGGAATTCCTAGGGCTCATTCACATGGAATTTTAATGTGGATTTGAAACTGCTTGTGTACCAATTTTTTTGGTTGTCCTCCACTTAGGTTTATTTTGTAAAATTTATTAACCGCTTTAAATTTGTGGAGCACATTTGCCTTTTATCTTAATCTTTAATACGGAGGATTTGCGCGAGAGCAATATTGTGCTGAACTTCCATACTAAATTTAAATCAAATATAAACAGGAATCGCCAGCTAAAATATGTCAACATGAATTGGTGAGTGAAGGGAGATGGGATGTGGAGGTAACCAGGGGAAGGGCTAACCTAAGGAAACAGAAGGAAGGAAGAATCATGGGAACACACAGCACTGTCTGAACGGTGTGAAATCTACCAGAAAGTTGACTGCTGTGTATTTGAGCGGGTAGGAGGGGAGAAGCTTTTTTGCAGCTTTCCCCAAGGTGTGAAATACAAAATGCTTCATTTTGTGAAATAAATGAAATATGCTGATAACATCTTTTAAAAAGTAGTAAAAAAGGAAAAAGATAAAGGACACCTGGATGGTTAAGTCCAGTCAAGGGCAACTATGGGGTGCGGCGTTCATCTCGCTTTTCAGGCCGAGGAAGCCAGCATTTGTCTGCAGACAGCGTTCCCAGTCATATGACCAGCCCAGCATGACTAAACTGCTTCTAGCACAATGGGACACCGTGACAAGTGCCAGAGTGCATGGAAATGCCATTTACCTTCCCGCTGCAGCGGTACCTATTTATCTGGTTGCACTGGTGTGCTTTCGAACTGCTAGGTTGGCAGAAGCTGAGGCAGATCAATGGGAGCTCACCCCGCCGTGCGGATTCGAACCGCTGACCTTCCAATCGGGAAGCCCAAGCGGCTCAGTGGTTTAGACCACAGTGCCACCTTAAAAATGTAGTAAAGACACATCTACACACATGCCCAGTTTGGGGAAAAAATGGTAAAGGAGGTGGGTATGTAATAATTGAGGTGGGGGAGGGACATGCATATGCCACATTTTCATCCCATCAAGTAATACCCACTAGTGCAGATGGGAAGCATTGGTTAGGAATCAGAGACAGAAAAGTCGGTGGATATACTTGCACCATAGCACTCATGGAAAAATTTGATCTGAGCTACTTCATTGTTTGAGTTAATATGAATACTGCTCCAGTGGATGTTTGGAATACAGAATTGACACAGAACAGTTTCATCAGTAGCTAATACGCCTTCTGCATTGTGCTATATGTATTAATACTACAGTGTTTCAGGGAGCTACAGGTGATGGAAGTATCAGGAGCCAAGGTTTGAGTGATAGCGGCCAAAATTTGAAGAAGCATTTGAAGTAGCGTGCCTGTGATGGTGGCAAAGAGATCTTGCCTCACTGCATCTTTCTGTCCAACCATATTGCATTCAACCTGCCCATGATAATAAAATTTAACGTATGGTAGCTCACTGTGACAAAATTGCTATGCATCTGCTGCATTTTGGAAACCACATTAATTGTTGTTCTGATACAGGAGGTGTCAACAGCCTCCCTCACTGAACCATTCTAGTTGATTTCAACTTAGAGTTGAAGAATTCTTGCAAATATCCACGTCTCCACTTATCGCTTTGTAATCAAGTTTGCTCAACTAGCTAATTTGGTTGAGGGTTAGAGCATTGCCTCTCTTAAGGAAAGAATTTGAAGAATGCAATTGCCAGACCTTTACTGAAAATAGCTACTTTTAGATCCATTGGATCTGAATAATCAGTACTTTTTCGATCAAGATGATCAAGTGACTAATAGAGATGCAACTGAAGAAGCCGCTGGATTAAACTAATTATCTAGAGTCAAACGAGCCTGGCTTCATGGCTGTTTCTAGAACAAAAAATGCATTGGTTGTCCTGGAGGTTGATCTCTAATGGAAGAAAAACAGAGGGAATGTGAACCTCACAGGAACTCATCTTATCTGTACCTCTATGATCAGTAGAAGATGTCTTGCTCCATCCATTGAATTCATGGAAATGAGAAGCAGATATATTACCTCTCTTTATAACTTCTTCCGTTTATGTTCTTTCCCCCATCCCTTCTCTGTCCTCAACTTTCAGAAATTAGTGAAATCTTAAACTTGGGAAAGTAGGGTAGATGATTTTTTAAACTGTCTGCACTGTGGCTTTCACTGCTTTATCATTCTGATGACTGTTTAAAACTAATTGGTATATCCTATTTATTTATCTGCTTGTTTTCAAACTTTCTGTAAAACCTCGCCAGGATTCTTTTGTGGGTATGTGCTAGAAAACAAAATTGATTAAATAAATAAGTAGGTGATGTATAAAAAATATCAATAAAGTTGCTTCCTTAGGGACTGCGGTCCGTGATATGTGTTTCAGTATAAACTATTTACCAATGCTTCATATATTAACCAGTTCACTCATTTGGGATAGCATAGTTCTTCTAAAACAAAAACTATTTGTTTAGATGGTAATGATAAACTAGAGAATGCATAGAAGATAGAAATGCAGTCTGTGTAAAACAGGAGTGGTTAAGTGTCCCCCTCTTGTTGTTGTTGTTGTTTAGTCGTGTCCGACTCTTCGTGACCCCATGCACCAGAGCATGCCAGGCACTCCTGTCTTCCACGCCTCCTGCAGTTTGGTCAAACACATGCTGGTAGCTTCGAGAACACTATCCAGCCATCTCGTCCTCTGTCGTCCCCTTCTCCTTGTGCCCTCCATCTTTCCCAACATCAGGGTCTTTTCCAGGGAGTCTTCTCTTCTCATGAGGTGGCCAAAGTATTGGAGCCTCAGCTTCAGGACCTGTCCTTCCAGTGAGCACTCAGGGCTGATTTCCTTCAGAATGGATAGGTTTGATCTTCTTGCAGGACTCTCAAGAGTCTCCTCCAGCACCATAATTCAAAAGCATCAATTCTTCGGCGATCAGCCTTCTTTATGGTCCTGTCCCCCTCTAGATGGTGCTGAATGACAACTCCTATCATCCTCAGCGAGCATGGCCAGTGGTCAGGGTGGATGTGACTTATGTGGCCCTCCAGATGTTGCAGATGGTGTAAAATTAGATTTGACAATTTATCTAAAATAACCTATCTTTCATAGAACTGCAGAGTGCTGATACTATATGCAGATAAGCACTGGGAATATGATAAATGTTCGGCTATCTGTACATTTTACTGTCAGTCTGACATTGGTTGAAGTCAAAACCTTGTGCCATTTTATGTTTTCCTGGCAAGGATAGTTCCATTTGATGCCTTTAATTTAATACATCCTGTGGTTAACCATTAAAGAATTAGTCTCAGTCAACTGAATTAAATGCTTTCTTCATCATATAGCTTCTGTAGGTGTAAAGTGGCTGACGTTGGCTGTCTAGTTGAAATAATTTCAAATGAAGGCCACAAGTGCAGATGGAAATAAATTCATTCTCACTAATAGATATCACCAATGTCACATTCCAATCAGTCTGCCAAAAAATTATGCAAGAATCATAATGTTTTCATTTAAGGTGCATAATTAGCCTAAATGCTGATTATGCCACTGGGCACTTGGGTTGTGTTTATTTTCTAAAAACAATAATCAAGACCACTAATTGACTATATCAGGAAATGCTACTGGAATACAAAATTAGATGGGCCATTTATCCTGTCAAGTCAGTTTTCTCTTACAAGTTATTGTGAAGCTTAACTTCTTCATAGCATTCTTCCATTTTATTAGACACCAACATATTTCAGTGAGCATTATGTTTTACAGTAGGGATGGGCAACTGGAGGGGGGCAAATATGGCTTCTTACATATATTTCCTTTGGTCCTCATTGTGTGGACCTTCCCATACAAGTCTTATTGGTTCTATGTTAAGAAGTTGTGTCAACTTTGTATTTATTTAGAGGCAGGCAGGACTTTGCAAAGCCAGTGGGAGAAAGTGAAAAAAGAATTAAATAAATACCGTATTTTTTGCCCTATCGGGCGCACTTTTTCCCCTCCAAAAATGAAGGGGAAATGTGTGTGCGTCCTATGGGGCGAATGCAGGCTTTCGCTGAAGCCTGGAGAGCGAGAGGGGTCGGTGCGCACCAACCTCTCTTGCTCTCCAGGCTTCAGGAAGCTCTGAGCAACCCTCGGGAGCCCGGCGCAGCTTCGCGCCGGGCTCCGTAGGGTTGCTCAGAGCTGCCTGCACTCCTGGGCTCCGCACAGCTCTGCGCAACCCTCCGGAGCCCAGCGCGAAGCCGTGCCGCGCTCCCGAAGGTTGCTCAGAGCTGCCTGCTCTCCCTGGCGTGCAGCCAGAGCGATGCCAAAGCTGCGCGCAGCTTTGGCATCACTCTGGGACCCGTTCTGGGGGCTGGGGTCGGGGGAAGGTCGGGCTTCCCCTGCCCCAGCCCCGCGCCTGTGGGGGGGGGGGAATAATTCCCCCTCCCCAAAATCTAGGTGCATCCTATGGGCCGGAGCGTCCAATAGGGCGAAAAATACGTTATAAAGGTTTTTTCTTTTTTGTTTAAATTGCAGCCATACCCTTTTTATGGTGTCAAATTGTACTTGTCTGCAGGTGTAGTTAACCAAGGAAAGACTTTTATTCTTTCTTTTTTAATGTTAGGATAATAGTTTTGGAAAAAAAGGGTTTCTTTTCTAACAAAGCCAAGGCTTTTATCTGCACACTCTATTACTCTGACTATATATCTTGGGAATTGTGGTGCATAGCATGTTCTTTTTATTTTTGCTAAGTACATTGTGTGGTTTGACAACCTCACACACTGCCTTTTCATTATTCCTTTTCACAGTCTGCTTTGGTATTGTGTGGTAGTTTTTAATGTTTGGTTTAGTGCATTTATCAAATATTTGAGCCTTACTAACGGTTAACAACAATTCTTGATTTCTTTTGGGTTAATAAAATAGAGTTTTATCTTCCTTGGTCATTTAACATATTTTATGTTTCAACTTTAATCAATAGATTAACTATTGTCATTCTAATAGTTATGGGGGATACTTCCGTGGTTAACAAGAAGACATTGATGAATGCTGTAATTCAGTAAGTCTGTAATTCAGACTTAGAAGAGATATCCCACAAAGAAACAACAAACTACAATTACAATTACAATTACAGTATTATTATTATTATTATTATTATTATTACCGTATTTTTCGCTCTATAACACGCACCCAACCATAACACGCACGTAGTTTTTAGAGGAGGAAAATCCGTAGGCATGCCACCCGTAGGCATTTCCTCCATAACATGCACAGACATTTCCCCTTTCTAGGAGGAAAAAAGTGAGTGTTATGGTGCAAAAAATACGGTATATGTGGGCATGCTTCTTTGGTTCGCAATCTCCTTGAGCACTGATTCTTAAATAGAGGATCAGTGAAGGAAAACTATGCCAACCTGATCCAGATGAGAAACGGCGTGAGAAGGGACAAAAATAAATTTGGATTTAGCTTAATGGTTCTCAAACTCTCCCTGCCCCTATGGACCACCTGAAAAACGCAGGCCAGTTTTCATTCAATGCTGGCATTGTATAACCAGTATTGTATTATGAAAATTGCTGCCCAGGGCCCTGTTAGCCTTTTTTCATAAAGTTGGTCCTCATCAAAGAGTTTCTGTCTCTGTCTTTTCTTTTTTTGGGGGGGGGGGAGGCAGAGTAGAGATAATATTGGGAACCACTTGCATGGTACCTTACTAGTTTGAGAACTGCTTCTAAGTCATGTGTTATCATCTCTTACTGCAGTTTATAAATTACCACTGTACTGTGCTTATTTTATTTATTTGCGTTAAATTGTCAGACTGTACCTCTTGTATTTCATGACCATTTGCCCTCCACTATTTGCATTTTCCCCCTTTATACTTTCTCTCTTATCTCCTCTAATCTGTTTGCCTGCAGAGGAAAATACTGATAAAGTTAACCTGTACCACAATAAATCTGCTAGCCTTTAAGATGTCACAAGTCTCTTGTTTCATGTTGCAACTGTAATGACATCCCTCTGGAAGTCGCCTAATACACTATCTCAAACATGGGCTAGAGTTTTCACTGTTATTTTTTGACAATTTGAGTATGGTTGCTGTATATTGAAGTATTGGGTATAGCAATTAATAAGAAATCTGTAATTATCTGTGTGTGCGACATGTTCCTCTGTATCTCAATGTCCAATATATACTGTATATGTACTATATAGTTTTGTATTTACGTCACTATTAAATACACTTAAACACGATTAGGTTAACCACCCAAAAACAGAGGGTATCGCCTATATAAAGTAAGGGGGGGAGGAATAGCCAGAAAAAAGAACAAAATTACCAAAAACACAATTTCCTTTCAATGTCCTAAATATTGTCACTTTCCCGTCAGGGGATAATTATTAGTCCACGTTCTTCTTGCCCCTATCTGGGCTAATCCAGTTCAAGGTGGTCCGGATACTCTTCTTGCCCCTATTCGGGCTAAATCCCACCAGGGCGTTAGACAGGTAGAACTGTACTTTATGCTACTAAATAGTCCAAAAAGCGATGTCTGAATTGCGGAGAAGGTCAGCTTAGGTCTTCCAATATAATTTTTAAGTTGGTATTAGAGCTAAACCCAGAAGTTATAGTTCATTATATGGGGGGGGCGGGCTTCGTAGTTGCCACCTGAGTGTTCCGTTGAGGCTAAGTCCCCTCCACCAAATTTTCAAATTTATGTTTGGCTTAAACTAAACCAAACCCAGGAGAGAAGTTTTTCCAGTCTAAATCACCAAGAAAGTGATTTTTCAACCTTATGGAGAGAGAGTCTTTTAAATAAACATCCACACTGTTTGTTTTTTTTAAAATTCAGTTTACACTGATTGAACCAGAGTTTTAAGCAAGGGGGGGAGTCCAGGGGGCCTCCGACTAGTTCCTTTTTTATTCAAAGATGTTTTAAAGTAATTTATAGATGGCGCCGGGAGTCCTTCTAATCCTCCAATTAATATGGCGTCGGAGTTTCTTTCTGACTCAATAGCTTCTTCACTGAGTTGTTACCAATAGTCCTCTCTGTTCTCCTATATCCGCAATTACAGTTGTTACTGGGTCTCTTTTACTCACAGAGCTTCTCTGTTCCCCCTTTAATTTCTTCTTTTCTCCTCTTTCTTTACCGAAAGTTACTTTTTAACTTAGTGAGACTCAGGTCCAAAAAGTCTCGGAGGAAACAGAAACAGTAACCGCTAGCGGAAACTTACTTTCTCTTTCGGCTCTGCCAAAAGTGCTGCGTCTTTTTCAATGATGTCAGACAAGCCGCTGAACTCGGATTCTTCTCTTTTTTTAGCCGGGAGCTTTCTTATTGTTTATCACCAACTCTCAAAATTCTTAACAGCAAATCCGGCTTTCTTCGTGTCGAGAGCGGAGCGCTATTCTCTGCAGGCTCGGGGCTTCGCTAGTTAGCCGCCGCCATGGCTGCCCGATTGTCCGCCGCTCGTTCCGTCGCTCTCTTCGCCTCCTTTCAGGGGTTACCTGGCAAAACGGACGAGCTGCTTTGATACCGCCGGGAACCTAGACCTCTAGACACCCTCCAGAGGTTTGTCGGGGGGTCTTTGCGCCCTAAGAACCCCCCTTTTCGGCCAAAATAGCTAGGGCTTTCTCACCGGAAAAAACCCTCGCCTGCAACGGGAGCCGCGCTCGCACCGGAAGTGGAGATTTAGGCACCCTCTAGAGAAACAATTTACGTATCACTCGGAACCAAACCAATCAATGTCAAGAATAGACCAAATATGGGTCTCGAGCGAACTTATACCGAGAATCCAAAAAATTGAAATACAGGCTAAAGTTATCTCGGACCATAACCCGATCACGATGGAGTTAAAAGGACTGGAAGAGCGAACTTTCAGATGGAGATTGAATGATAACTTATGGGCCGACCAAAAATTTGCTGAAAAAATACAGAAAAAACTGATAGAATATTTTCAGGATAACTTAGATAAAGGGACAAAACTGAGTACTGTCTGGGATGCAAGTAAGGCAGTGGTGAGGGGCCTATGTATTCAACAAGATGCATGGAAAAGAAAGAACAAAGAAAAAAAGACAAGAGAGATTCTGAGACAAATTATGGACAACGAACAAAAGCTGATTAAAAAACCTAATGATGAGAAGATAAAGCAGGAAATAAAGGCTCTACAAACCCAATTTGCTATGTTAATAAATAAAGAGGTCGAATGGAATATTAAAATGTTAAGGCAAAAAAATTTCGAGTTTGCAAATAAATCTGGAAAATGGCTTGCCTGGCAGGTAAAAAGAAGAAAAGAACAAAAACTGATTAATAAAATTGAATTAAATGGAGAAGAAATTACCGACCCGAAAGAAATTAGAAAAGGTTTTGTGGATTACTATAAACAACTATACAGGAAAAGTGAAAGGAACAACAAAGAAAAAATAGAAAGATATCTGGAAGGAAAGATGTTGAAGAAGATCCCGACAGATCAAAAAGAACAATTAAATGCACCAATATGTAGAGAAGAGGTAGAAGAAGTGATAAAAGAACTAAAAAGAGGGAAGGCACCAGGCCCTGATGGGTTTACATCAAGTTATTATAAAGAAATGAAAGATGTGTTGATAACCCCGCTGATTGAAGTAATGAACAACATATTAAAAGAAAGAGATATTCCAGACACATGGAAAGAGGCATTTATTTCAATAATTCCTAAACAAGACTCGGACCCAACTCAAATTAAGAACTACAGACCCATTTCTTTGTTAAATACGGACTATAAGATCTTTGCAGGTGTCTTAGCCAAAAGAATAAAAAAGATACTTTCAAAAATCATACACAAAGACCAAGCTGGTTTTTTACCGGGAAGACAAATAAGTGATAATACAAGAAATATAGTTAATATCATCGAATTCTTATCTAGTAGATGCGATAAACCAGCATGTTTAATTTTTGTAGACGCGGAGAAAGCGTTCGATAATGTGGTCTGGGATTTTATGATGAAAAACTTAGAGGTTATGGAGGTGGGCCAGGAATTTCTGAACGGCATAAGGGCAATCTACACAGAACAAAAAGCAAGATTGATAGTCAACAGTGTTATTTCGGAAGATATTAAAATTGCCAAGGGAACAAGACAGGGGTGCCCGCTTTCACCATTGTTGTTTATAGTGGTTCTTGAAACCTTACTAAATGCAATAAGACAAAACAAAAAAATTAAAGGGGTGACATTAGGTGCTAATGAATATAAAGTCAAAGCTTACGCAGACGATGTGGCCCTGATGGTGGAAGAGCCGATAGAAAGTACAAAGGAGATTTTGGACGAGATGGGGAAATTTGGCAATATAGCAGGATTTAAACTGAACAAAGGGAAAACAAAAATGATCGTTAAAAATCTGGATCAGGATAAGATTGACCAATTACAACAAAGAACAGGGATTGAGGTAGTTAGAAAGGTTAAGTACTTGGGAATATGGCTTTCTGGAAAGAATATTGATCTATATCAAAACAACTACACCCCAGTTTGGAATAGAATAAAAAAAGAATTGGAGACGTGGGCCAGAATGAAACTATCATTCTGGGGACGAATATCAATGGTTAAGATGATGGTGCTTCCTAAGCTGTTATTCCTGTTCCAAACTATACCGATATTAAAAGGAAAAAAAGATTTTAGAGACTGGCAAAAGGTGATATCAAGATATGTCTGGGAAGGGAAGAAGCCTAGAATTAAATTTAAATTACTGACAGAAATTAAAGAAAGAGGTGGCTTCTCCCTACCAGACATGAGACTGTATTATGAAGCGGCATGTTTGTGCTGGTTAAAAGAGTGGGTGAAATTGGAAAATAAGGAACTTTTAGATTTGGAAGGATATAATAACAGATTCGGGTGGCACGCGTACCTATGGTGCGACAAAAAAAGGGTTCATAAGGGGTTTGGTGATCATATCTTCAGAGGTGCGTTAATAGAGGTCTGGGATAGATATAAAAATATACTAGAACCAAAAACTCCCCACTGGTTATCCCCCCTAGAAATAATGGACGTAAAGAAAATCAATATGAGAGGAAAGTGGGGAAGATACGAAGAAATGGTGACCAATGATGGAGGAAAGTGGAAAATAAAGTCATACGACCAAGTCAAAGTCCTTACATATGATTGGCTGCACTATTTTCAGATTAATGAAATGTTTAAAAAAGAGGTGAAGGAAAGGGGTTATGAGGAAAAAGAATCTAGATACCAAAAAGAGATAATAAATAATGAACATAAAAATCTGTCAAAAATGTATAAAATGCTGCTGGAGTGGAATACGAAGGACGAAGAAGTAAAATCAGTGATGGTTCAGTGGGAGAGGGACTTTGGATATAGTATCCAATCGGAAGACTGGGATAGGTTATGGAAGGTGAATATAAAATTTACGGCGTGTACCCTATTGAAAGAAAACATGATGAAGATGCTTTACAGGTGGTACATGACACCAGTGAAGCTGGCAAAGATGTACAAGGCAGACAACAAATGTTGGAAGTGTAGACAGAAAGAAGGGACATTCTATCACCAATGGTGGGAATGTAAAAAAATTAAAAGTTTTTGGGAGGAGATCTACAACGAAATGAAAAAGATGCTGAGATACACCTTTGCAAAAAAGCCAGAAAGCTTCCTATTGGGTATGGTAAGAAAGGATATTGAAAGGAAAGATCGTAAGCTCTTCCAGTATGCGGTAACGGCTGCTAGAATTGTGTTAGCTCAGAGATGGAAGCAGGAGGAAGTCCCGACTGTTGAAGAGTGGAGAGAAAAATTGACAGAATATGTAGAACTTGACAGATTAACAGGGAAAATTAGGCATACTAAAGACCAAAAGTTTATACAAGACTGGGGAAAATTTGTGGGTTATCTGGAAAATAATTGTGATGTAAATACAACGCTAGTGGGTTTTAAAGACGCACTGTAAAGATTCAATAAGTATTGTCTATTAGAAATATGGAAAGAAGGGAGGAAAAATGGCAATATGTAAGAATGGAATGCGTAAGAAAGGATAACTACGAATGATTGTTAGTAACGCTGAAGGAAGTCAAAAATGGATAAAAATGTTGTAACATGGATAAAATGTATAATTGGTTGGAAACCAATAAAATTTTAAAATGCAAAAAAAAAAAAAAAAAAGAAATCTGTAATTAAAGAGATTTTAGATTGTAGAGTTTGCATAAGAATCAACCTTTCTTTCAGCACTTTGATTTGGAAGATTTTTTGTTTTGTTTTTGGTCATAAGCACAAATGTTAAATTAAAGCTGTGCACATTTCTAGCTTTCATGACTAACTCCCTGCCCAAGGCTTTGAGCTGCATTAATCCATTTTTTTCAATGAAAATGTCTGTCATTATTTGCTTAGTTAGTAAGACAATTGTTTGAACTAATTTTATTGTTCATTTTCAGACATAGGTTCTGGTTAAGATGCTGTGCTCTGTGCTGAAACATTGCTGAAGTCTAGTAATATTTTGGGGGGCTTTGTTATTTGCTATGAGTATACAGTAATTGAGAAGAAAATAAATTTTAGCTAGTGCTCAGCCAGAAATCACTTCTGTGGTGTTGAACGTGAATGGTTAATTCACCCTGTTCCCAACCTTTCCATAGCATTTCCACAGCTTATTGCTGACTTATCCTCCTTGGAGGGTTAGTTGTGTATATGATGGCTTATGTTGCAGTTTTGCTATCAGTGGACCATGCTGTATTATGTGTCATGTTCTTTGTATTTTTTATTTTTAAAAGGATATTCTGACTCTGTCAGTAGTCAGTACAGTGGTACCTCGGGTTACAGACGCTTCAGGTTACAGACTCCGATAACCCAGAAATATTACCTCAGGTTAAGAACTTTGCTTCAGGATGAGAACAGAAATTGTGCTCTGGCGGCGCGGCGGCAGCAGGAGGCCCCATTAGCTAAAGTGTTGCTTCAGGTTAAGAACAGTTTCAGATTAAGAATGGACCTCCGGAACGACTTAAGTACTTAACCCGAGGTACCACTGTATATGTTTTTGTAGACCCAGGGGTGGACATTGCTCAAAGGTAATCCATCAGGGATGAGGCCAGAGACAAAGGTCGGTGAGGCCACCCCTTTTCTTTCTCACTTTCTGCCACTCTTTTCTTTTCCACCCCCATTTCTCCATTTCTCCACTCCTTTGACCTTTGCTATAGTTCTTCTATGAGAACACTGTATTTCATTTACCGATGCACGGTCTGAGTTATTATTTTTTTTTTTTTAAAAAACCACTTGTACAACTATGTATACAGGATAGTAGCCAAAACCACAAATTGTGTTACTATTACAAAAATGTTTCTCTTGGGCTTTCCATTTTTTTAAAGTTTACATAAAAGCATTTAGGAAAGGTTTTGATCTAATCTGTAGGATTAGGTGTTGTGAATTTGTTGGAATATGTGATTGCAGTAGTTCTGTTTAGCCCAAGTCTAAAACTATTTATTTCAGTTGCCTGTTTTCTGGCATACCTTTTCATTTATTAATTTTGTATGTACTGTAGGTTGAACTTCAGTTTCAGTTAAACCGCTTACCCCTCTGTGAAATGCATTATGCCTTGGACAGGATCAAGGACAACAGCATTCTCTTTCCAGATGTCGGCATGACGCCCACAATACCTTGGAGCCCCAACAGGTACAAAAATGCAAACAGTTTCATACCGAAATAAAAAAATTCCTTCCAGTAGCACCTTAAAGACCAACTAAGTTAGTTCTTGGTATGAGCTTTCGTGTGCATGCACACTTCTTCAGATACACTGAAACAGAAGTTGCCAGATCCTTCTAAATAGTGAGAAGGTGGGGAGGGGTATTACTCAGAAGGGTGGTGGGAATGGGAGATTGGCAGATAGCTGAGATGAGCCTGTTGACGACTCTAAACGACTGCAATAGGTCTTACAGGAAAAGGCAAGGGGTGGGAAGGTGAGAAATGGCTTAGTCATGTATAATGAGATAAGAATCCAATGTCTTTGTTCAGACCAGGTCTCTCCATGGTTTTAAGTTTGGTAATGAGTTGCAATTCAGCAGCTTCTCTTTCCAGTCTATTTCTGAAATTCCTTTGTAGTAAAACAGCTACTTTGAGATCTTGTATAGAATGTCCTGGGAGATTGAAGTGTTCTCCTACTGGTTTCTCTGTTTTGTGATTCTATCTGTAACCAGTTTCATACCGGTCTCTGGTATATTTAAATTATATTGCATTCTTTGTAGCAGGTGCCTCAGACATGCATCTACACTAGAAATACCTACCTTCTGTAGGGTGCGGGAACAGGACATGAAGTGATATAGCAGGAAAGTAAACTTATCCTAGAAACCTTAGAAACAGGAAACTTTCTTTGTTCTCTCTAATATCAAAAGTCAGTTGTAATGAATTGCATTCTTATGGGCAGAAGCAGCTTACCTTTGCCATTTATCCTGAATGTTAGCAGAGTGTGTAAACAGTATAATAATGTGGGGTTGATTTACCGTATTTTTCGCTCTCTAGGACGCACCCTACCATAGGACACACCTTGTTTCAGAGGGGGAGAACAAGGAAAAAAATTCTCCCCCTCTCTGCGCAGCGCCCCTTCAGCGAAGCGGCAGGAGAAACGGAGCCCCTTCCATTTCTCCTCCCACTTAGCTGAAGGGGCACCTACCCTTCAGCAAAAGGAACCCAAAGCCTCTGGAGCGCAGCGGGAGCGCTCCCACTGCACTTCGGAGGCTTCGCGTTGCTATCGCTGAAGCCAAGGAGCCTTTATTCTCTCCATAACACACACACACATTTCCCCTTAATTTTTGGAGGGGAAAATGTGTGTCTTATAGAGCGAAAAATACGGTAATTTTTGTTTCAGGCATGTCTTTGAGTAGTCATTTCTTTCTAAACCACGATGCTTTGGCGATGCTAAATGTCTGCTTTCTATTGTACAGACAGTGGGATGAGCAGTTGGATCCTAGGCTCAACGCAAAGCAGAAAGAGGCTGTTCTGGCTATCACAACACCACTCTCAATACAGTTGCCTCCTGTTCTTATCATCGGTCCCTATGGGACAGGCAAAACCTTCACTTTGGCTCAGGCAGTCAAGCACATACTCCAACAGCAGGATACTAGGTGAGGTGGCCCGATATATAGATATTTAATTGGAATGCAAATGCCAAACTTTAAGAGGAAGTTTAATAGTATAGAATCTCCATCCAGCTTAAAAAAACCCCCCATCCATCATTGTTTTGTATATATATGTATATATATATTCAGGAAAGAACTCAACAGTAAAAAGTGTAGTCTCCCCTTAGAAGAATGAATTAAAATTGGAACAAATGCATTGCCGTATATTTAGAAAGCTGTGCACTGTGTAGAATTTAATAGCTGTCTTTATTTTAAAGCTACATTAGGATTGTGTACAATGTTTTTTTTATAAAAAACCCTATGTTGAAAGTTTAAATCTTCCCACAGAAATTAGTTAGAAGCATCATTGAGCCATAAAGTTTGCAGACTAATTTCACTGAAAGAAATGTGTGAGGAAGATGGCCACTATTTTTTTTTGTACTGCTTTTGAATGATTTTCTGTTTCTTCATTGCTTTTTTATTTGCACCATTTATTCCAGCAGGATTCTCATTTGCACCCATTCTAATAGTGCTGCTGATCTCTACATAAAGGATTATTTACATCCATATGTAGAAGCAGGCAATCCCCAGGCGAGACCTCTCAGGTATTTTTTTAAGGCTTATTACGTATCTGTACAATATCTTAAGAAAAGGTGTCTATTCAAAATAGTTTTGAAAAACCTCAATGCTTTTAAGTTTATTGGCATTTAAAAACAATGTTGCCTAACTTTGATACAGTAACTAAAATGCAAATTGGAGCAAAGTCAACATGTTTTTGTTTCGTCCATTAAAGATAAAAGACATCCTTTTTTAAGCTTTACATATGTGGATATATGTGCTTTTCTAACTGAACAAATTTTGATATGGTCTTCTAAAAAGCTACTAAGGTGTAATTTTCAGGCGTAATTTTAAAGAAAATTAGGTACTAATTGGATTTTGGTTGGGGATTAATGGTGTTTTTAAAATCAGAGCAACATTTCGAGCAAATGGCTGAGAAAAGAAGCAATATATTTTTTAACATCATACAAAATTAGTTCAGTATCAAGCCGTTTGTGTATTAAATTAACTTGTCATAGATATTAGGAGAATGAGCAGAAGAAAAATCACACAAGATAATTTTATTCCTTCCCGTGGAGTCAAAAATGACCCCTTGGAAGACTTTGTGTATATTTGTATCTGGAATACCTAGAAATTTGCTTAAGACTAGATTTAATTTAAGCCGAGAGTTCATTTAGGCTGCAAATCCTGCTATTAAAATGTGATTGACCTCTGCATGTAGTCAGGGCAATAGTCTGTCATGGAAGGAAGCTTTCTGCAAGCAAATGCTTTGTATATAAAATTAGACAAAATTTCATCTGAAATGACAACATTGCTCTAGTCCTGTTGCTACCTTAATACCAGCCCATGGCTCCTGGCACACATTTTCCTCTCCTGCTTTGACACTACCTTGGAATTACAATGCCTATCTTCCTCTACAACTCCATAGGAAAGTAGAGGGGGCAGAGCTGTCTTGAGACTTCAAATCTAAACCCTTCCCAAGAGCAGGAATCCCACTTAGTGATCCTTATCAAACAATTGGATACGTTTAGATAATACAGCTGAAAAGTGACATTCTGACTGCTCCATAGGTGGGGAGTCCTTTAAAAAAAGAAATCTTGGCGTCTTCTCCCTCTGCATCAAGAATGGGGATTGAACAGAGCACATGCGCCAAGAATTGGATTTTTGTAACAAGATGTTGATCTACATACATTCCTCAAGATAACCCTGGGGAAACCTGTTTTGTTCATACTCAGCTGAACTGGGAGGCTAGATGAGCAGTTTCATGAAGTCCCATTGGCTAGTCACTCTTGAGATTCTTTCTTTTATTTCCTCTTTAGCATTTGGTTTGGCTCATTTGTTTGTGCAAATTCATGCTGTTCGATGCACGCCTGCTCTCTGTGAGAGTCCAGAGCTCCGTGGGAGAGCACATGTTTCCGTATGCAGGTGGTCACAGGTTCGTTTCTGACATTTCTAGTTCAAGTGATCTCCTATAGCAGAACTAGAAATACCAGAGACTTGAAAGAAACAGCACTGGGCAAGATAGGCCAACGGTCCAGTGAAACTTCATGTACGCTGCTAGTGCCACACTGTGCTTTTTCTAATAGAGATACACCTAGAGATCCATTTTGCAATCTGTCTAACCACCTCATGTTACGATCAGTTCCTCCTTTCTCTTCCACCCTGTCAACTCCAAAAGCCTCCTAGCTCAATGTTCTGGTCTCCATCACTCTTTCTGATCACTTAGGCTTCTAGGCACCCAAGTCTAATGGTCGTGTGGCCCTTTGTTGAGAATCATAGACTCCTTTGTTGCACATCATGGCCCGCCATGTCTCCAGAGCATCTTTACCATATCTCAGGACCAATAAGCTCCCCCTCAATTTGAAACACACAGGAGTTGCTGGATTTGGAAGATCCAGCCAGTTGTCCCTGTTAATCAGTGATCCACAGAGTCTGTGACAGCTGCTTTTGAATGTTTGTAATCCCATGTTGGAAGGATTATAGATTTATATCCCATCTCCCCTTTAGCTCTGTAGCATACTGGTTCTTTCCCATCTACTTTATCTTCCTAACAAGTCTATAATGTAGGTTTAGACTGGGAGAGAGTGTGTGTCCCAAGATCACCATTCACTCATTGGTTGAGTGAGGATTTGAATCCGGGTCACCCCAGTTTTAGTCCTTGAACCTACTGGTTCTCTGGATTCTCCTGGGTCCAGTTTAATCACCTCTCCTATAAGAACATTTGCCTGCTCTTTTGTGGGTGATCATCAGATACCCTGGCTTGTAGTATGTCAGTTATCTTAGTTGAAGGTGGCTGTGGGCATTATTGGACCTAGTTATTCTGTATATAGAGTGCATCCGTCAATGAAAAAATAGATGGAAGTGAGAAAAACAAGTGGCAAGAGAAGGTGAGGAGGGAGGAGGCGCACATGAGCAGAAGATCAGGTGTAGAAAGGAGTAAACTAACTAACCAAGGAGCAGAAGGAGGAGGTGAATGGAGGTGGAGGAAGTAAAGTGGGCTTGAGGGATGGAAGAAGGAGAAGTGAATGAAGGAGCAAAAGGTGGAGTAGATGAGGAGAAACTAGACAGGGGATGGCTGACAACACTGCTTCTGACGGAATCAAATAAAAATTGCTGTGCATTTTAGTGTAGAACACTGCAATCATACACATGTCCATTCAGAAATAACACTCATTAGTTCAGTGGATCTTACTGTCAGGTAAGTGGGAATTGGATTGAAGCTAAAGAGTAGCAGGTTACTATTTTAAGGTCACGTAAACAAGCCAATTATTTTCTGTTTACAGTACTTCAAAACATGTTGATATATTACAGCCAAAGGGATTACACATTTGTATTTGAAAAACAGATTTATTAGAGGATTGTGGTATCGGCATGCTGAAAGAATGGAGTTGAAGCATTTTTTAGTATACAGTCAGTTGTATGACATGATACACCAAAGCACTCAACTGATTTTACACACACACACACACACACACACACACACACACACAGGCACATGTGAAAAAATAAGAAAGTTATGGCTGTTTTACTCTTGAAAAAATTACTTTGTTTCCTCCAAAACAAATTTTTGGGCAAAAATTAAGATATTTTCTTCTATTACAGGGTGTATTTCAGAAATCGCTGGGTAAAGACTGTTCACCCAGTTGTGCATCAATACTGTTTGATTTCAAGCACACATTCCACCTTTCAGATGCCCCAGAAAGAAGATGTTCTTAAACAACGAGTAGTAGTGGTTACTTTGAATACTTCACAATATTTATGTCAGCTGGATCTTAAACCTGGTGAGGAAATGTACATGAAAAAGTATTTTAGTATTCCTTTCTTTGTGATTTAAAAATCATGTATTTGTTTGTGTGACTTTCTGTGCAAACTGGAGGAAGTGGGAAACTAATGCTGGGCCCATTCTGTTCCGTGTCTCTTATCTGTATAAAGCCAGTGTTTTTGTGTGTGGGTACAGGCAATCCTTGTTTTGCACAGGGGTTCTGTTCCGGACCCCCACATGCATCGGTGGAGCATGCATAAGCCCGCTCTGCCCCTTTTTGTGATGTTTCTGTGACATTTTGGGCTACTTCCTGGGTTTGGCGCATTGCGCGTATGTGCAATCGTGCGTAATTTGGATGTGCCTAAACTGGGAGTTGCCTGTACTCAGTGGTATGGAGAGCAAGGACCTCTTTTTATTACTTCATATATGCATGTGACAAAACATACAAATATAAAGCCCGTTTAACTATTTGCAAAGCTAGTGTGAGTACTTGCATACAACTGTTCACAAGAGATAAAAATGTATGAGGCTTCAGTTAAAAAGAATAGTCCACAGTTTTTTCTTCTGTCTTAGTTAATGAAAGCTCATTGGATAATCATAAGTGTTGAAACATGGATAGAAACTTATACTATTGTACTCATCCCTGTTGTGTGATTTCTCAAAAACTAATAAACAAACAAACGAATGTATTATGCCTGAACCACCTTTTCTTTTATTGGCAGAGCAAGGTTACCAGGTTGGTTGAGTATTGGCACGACATTTTGGTTGAAGGCAGGATGAACTTTTTGGGAAGTAGGCATTTTTCATAATCCAGTTAGTTCCTGCCTTCAGCGAGAGCCAATGCCCAACCAACCTGATGACCTTGTGCTGTCAATGGAAAACTACTCTTCAGGTAAGTGCCAACTGTACTTCCTTCACAGGTGAAAGATACTTTCCTTCTACTCTGAAAATGTAATGTACTCTGAAAGTGTGGTGTGGTGGTTAAGAGCGGTAGACTCATAATCTGGTGAACCGGGTTCGCGTCTCTGCTCCTCCACATGCAGCTGCTGGGTGACCTTGGGCCAGTCACACTTCTCTGAAGTCTCTGAGCCCCACTCACCTCACAGAGTGTTTGTTGTGGGGGAGGAAGGGAAAGGAGAATGTTAGCCGCTTTGAGACTCCTTCGAGTAGTGATAAGGCGAGATATCAAATCCAAACTCTGGAAAAGCCCTTTGTTGGGCAAGGTGTTTCTGTAAGAAGAGATAACATTATGAGCAGATTTTACCATAGATAAGGATGAATAGTTTATTATAAGAAACATATTCTAACAGGGTCCAGGAAATCCTCATGCATAAAATTCTGCCAGAAGATCACTCTGGTGAGCCAGTGTGGTGTAGTGGTTAAGAGCGGTAGTCTCGTAATCTGGTGAACTGGGTTCGATTCCCCGCTCCTCCACATGCAGCTGCTGGGTGACCTTGGGCCAGTCACACTTCTCTGAAGTCTCTGAGCCCCACTCACCTCACAGAGTGTTTGTTGTGGGGGAGGAAGGGAAAGGAGAATGTTAGCCGCTTTGAGACTCCTGAAGGGGAGTGAAAGGCGGGATATCAAATCCAAACTCTTCTTCTTGATTGTTTAAAGCAATGTTTCCCAAACTTGAGGCTCCAGCTGTTTTTGGACTACAACTCCCATCATCCTTAGCTAGCAAGACCAGAGGTCAGGTATGATGGGAATTGTAGCCTGAAAACAGCAAGAGACCCAAGTTTGGGAAACACTGATCTAAATTATTCTACCTCTTTACCTTTGATCTCAACTTTGGTGGGATAGATTTGGAGGAGATTTCTGTTTACTGAGAATAACTTGCCGAAATCAGCCATCTTATAAGATACATCAATTGTGTTGATTAGGTTTCAGTCTGTTCACAGTCCTGAATCTAAATGTTTTGATAGTATTAGCACCATTTTTATCACTTGCTGCTTAACATTTTGTCTGTTTCTGTTTTATAGGGTTTTTTACACATATTCTGTTAGATGAAGCTGCACAGGCAATGGAGTGCGAGACTATCATGCCTCTAGCATTAGCAAGTAAAAATACAAGAATTGTCTTGGCTGGAGACCATATGCAAGTAAGACTGTGTATTCTTGAACTCACCTCATATAAATCTTTTCTTCAGGGAAATGAAAATTACCAACAAAGTATATTTGCAGATTACAAAGCAGCTCTTGCATCAAACACTCCCAACAGGTAGTGTGGTGCAATAAAAAGAATAAAGTATTAGTCTTAAAGTCTCAGTTTTAAATCTTACATTGGCCATCAATTTATTCGTTGGCCTTAGGCAAGCAACTTCCTTTCAGCCTTAGCAACTCTGTATACTAAAATGTAATAATACTTGTCATACTCTAACACTGAGCTCTTGAGATGGGGAGTAGGACTTCTCAATTGTACATACGTGCCTTTACAAATCAACTGTTGACAACGGTTGAAGTTTTTCTGTTGTAAAAAGGCGACAGGATGAGAAAAATTATCTAAGTTGATAAGGTGTCAGACTCGAAAAGAAGCAATATTTATTGCTTGCTTTTCACCGATAAGGAAACAAAACACTTGACAGGGGGTGAGACGCTAGAATAGGAAGAGGAGTGGACCGAAGAAGTGAACTGAAAGTAAATGGAAGGTTTCAGAAATCAAGCATGAAAATCAAAGAGGAGAAAAGAATGATCTTTAGCAGAGAATGAAACAAGAAAGCATACACCTGTGCTTGTTAGGGAGAAGATCAAAATCATGGCTGCGGGTTAGCAGGACAAATAGATTGAAAATAAATGGTGGAAGAAACAATAGCAACAGCAGAATTGGATGGCTGGAAGGAAAGAATAGAAAACGAAAGAAGGGAAATGGAGGAGAACAGATTTTTAAAAAACAGAAAATTGGTGAATAAAGGCAGAGTAAGCCGTTTGGAAATAAGCAGTACAGTATAACCAGGGCTTTTTTTCTCATGGCACGCCCTGTTACTCCATACCAACAACTTTTTTTTACAGCAATGTCATGTCAAGGAACAAAGAGAGTTGAGAGAGAGAGAGAAGGGGAAGAAGGAAGTATGCATGTGGTCTGTGTGAGAGAGATGCATTTGGGGAGAAAGAGATGTTTGGTTTTGTATATGTGTTGTGTGTTTGAGAGAGGAATGCATCTGTGTCTGTGGTCTGCCTTGTGTATGGTGTGTGCATTGAATGCACATGTATACAAGCCATTGTATATTATTTCCCTAAAATTGGGAATGTTCCTTGTTGCTAGATAGCAACAGCATCATGTTGTGTGTGTGATCTCCACAATGGGGATCATCAGAACTTAGCTGACTTCCCTCCATTTACTCTGTCAGGATGTGTGAACTAGGAAAGGGAAAACTCTGAGCTGAGGCATTTTGTGCACTTAAATATAAATATATTTCTCTCCTCGTTTAGTACGTAGGTATCTCATTCATGGTGATTGAACACTTTGCTTGTGACCTTTTTGCAGTTTCAAAAGAGGACCTTAAATAATTACGAATAAATTATG
The DNA here is from genome assembly GCF_965112155.1 of Podarcis liolepis. Classification (NCBI taxonomy): domain Eukaryota; kingdom Metazoa; phylum Chordata; class Lepidosauria; order Squamata; family Lacertidae; genus Podarcis; species Podarcis liolepis. The sequence goes on from NC_139555.1 coordinate 23,314,903, forward strand.
ATAAGTTTGTTACAAGTTTAGTAAAGAAGTGGGGAGGGAGTACGGGAAGAGGGGAGTGTGGGAAACAGATTTTACAATTTATTGATATATGAGTACTAGCACCACTTTTTTTAACAACAGAAAAAAGCACGAAGTGGTAACTCAGAACAAGATTCAGAGTATGATCACTAGTGATGAATCAAAAGGTAGCCCCACTAGAATGCTAAATAGCTATATTAGAAGTGGAATTGACATAAATGTTAAAATGACTCTGAGAGTAGGAAATGAAGAAAGAAGAGATGTTAAGTGCATGTGAATAATAAAAAGAGAAGAAACAGTGGCAAATAGGCAATCACCAGGCAAAGATGAATAGGAAAGAAAGCATGGAGCACAAATCCCACATGAAAAAAATAATGTGAAGATGCGAAAGCTCACATGTGAAAAGGACAAAAGCATAAAATTCTATGGTGTGGTCTTTGAGGGAGACAGAATTGCTAAGCTACTATAAGGAAAAAAAATTGGCAGAACTGCAGAAGGTTAGCTTAATTTCAATAAAAGTCATATGAGGGATAAGAGCAGTCTTATCACACGTAGAATAACAAATTGCAACAGAATAGGAACTGAAAAAGAGGGCAGTTGGAAAGGTGAAAATGATTATTAAAGACAGAGAAGGGTCAGAGTACCGTATTTTTCGCCCCATAGGACGCACCGCCCCATAGGACGCACCTAGTTTTTTGGGGGGGGGGAGAAGAAAGGAAAAATTTTTTATCTCCCCCCCAGGCGCGGGGGCTGGCGCGGGGGAAGCCTGAGCTTCCCCCGACCCCAGCCCCAGAACAGGCTGCCGCCCCAAGCCTTGCGCGCCCGGTGGGACCTCCTGCAGGGCGCGCGAGGCTTGCTGACATCTGCCCGAAGCAGGGGGCGGGCTCCGCAGCTGGCCCCCTGCTTCGGGCTGCAGGCTGCTGCCCCAAGCCTCGCGCGCCCGGCGGGACCTCCTGCCAGGCACGCGAGGCTTATGGACATCTGCCCGAAGCAGGGGGCGGGCTCCGCAGCTGGCCCCCTGCTTCGGGCTGCAGGCTGCCACCCCAAGCCTTGCGCGCCTGGCGGGACCTCCCGCCGGGCACGCGAGGCTTGCGGATAGCTTCCTGAAGCCTGGAGAGCGAGAGGGGTCAGTGCGCACTGACCCCTCTCACTCTCCAGGCTTCAGCGAAAGCCTGCATTCACCCCATAGGACGCACACACATTTCCCCTTCCTTTTTGGAGGGGAAAAGTGCGTTCTATAGGGCGAAAAATACGGTAATAGCCCGATGCCGTCGCATAGGATGGGGCCATGTTGTGAGGTTGGCTATGGTAGAGAACCTTCTCTGTGGCAGGAAGCTAGTGGATGCATGATCCTAGTGGCTGCTTGGCCTTCTACACACTGGCGTTGGCCCAGTGGGATGAATCAGCTTTACTGGCTGGCTTTTGTGGCTTGAGCCTTGGGGCATACCTGGGAGAGAGTGTTCCCTCTCTGGTGTGCTGCTAGATTATAAATAGGAGCCCCCAACATGTCCTCATCTATCCAGTACTTCTCTCTTGGCCACAGGAAATGAGGAAATCAGTTGCTGTTTTTAACAAGGAAAAGAGTGTGTGTGTGCTCAGCTTGTTCCTCTTGTAGCTTTAGGACTGGGCTGCCTTGTCTTGTCATGAAATATATATATAGTAACCAAATAAAGGCACCCAGTTCTCAGGTTTTTAGATTTGGACTGAGACAGGTCTTTGCTTTGGGGCTACAAGAGCTGCAGACGTTGATAATCATGTTATTTTGCTGCCTGTGGGTACAGGGAGCAAGCTATGAATAAAGTGTCATCCTAGTTGTTTCTTCACTTTAGTTTAAGACACTTAATGCCATTTCTATGGATTTGCAGTTAGTTTTTCCCTGATCTTTTGCAACACAGCATGAGATCATGTTGTGCACAGACATGATCATTCAGTTATAAAGCTCATAAATAACATTTTCTTTTCGTTCTTTCTCTGATGCAGCTTAGTCCTTTTGTCTACAGTGAGTTTGCCAGAGAGAGAAATCTTCACGTCTCGCTACTTGACCGTCTCTATGAACACTACCCTGCAGAATTTCCTTGCAGGATCTTGCTGTGTGAGAACTATCGCTCCCATGAAGCTATCATCAAGTAGGTGTGAACTTTTTCACTGTATCACACTTTTTGCGTGGCTGATGCAAGTGTCTAATAGAAAACTTTTTAAAAAAGTCCTTTGCCATTGCAGTCTCAAATTGAAAACACTCTTCTAGAACTTCCATTATAATAAAACACTAGTTTTTATGTTAAAATGAACATAAGAATATTATTTTGTGAAGCTTAGAATGATTTATGAGGGCTTCCATAATTGTGGTTGGTACTACCGAAGCTGCAGCCAAATTTTGAGAAAGTTGACAAAAACCGGTCTAGCTGATGTACCTAAAGCAAATGCACTAAGCTTCCAAAAAAGTTCAGACTTGGTTGGCAGATAATCATTTGATGTGTGGAAGAGATTTATTCAATTTTTTTTAAAAAATGGCTCGTATGTGGTCTTGTTTTATATTACTTATGTGTTGATTTTGGACAAATCAGTTTGGAGTGTATCCAACTCACAAGTGAAAGTGAGAAAGTGAGAGTGTAAGCATCAGTGAGACTATGTTTATAATCCACTATTTGGGCTCCACTTGTTCCGTGGATAAAATGAAGACACAAGAGCATGGGTAGGCAAACTAAGGCTCGGGGGCCAGACCCTGCCCAATCGCCTTCTCAATCTGGCCTGTGGATGGTCCGGGAATCAGCATGTTTTTACTTGAGTAGAATGTGTCCTTTTATTTAAAATTCATCTGGGTTATTTGTGGGGCCTGCCTGGTGTTTTTACATAAGTAGAATGTGTGCTTTTATTTAAAATGCATCTCCGGGTTATTTGTGGTGCATAGGAATTCGTTCATTCCCCCCCCTTCAAAATATAGCCCCCCCCACAAGGTCTGAGGGACAGTGGACCGGCCCCCTGCTGAAAAAGTTTGCTGACGCCTGCACAAGAGGCTGTGGTCCTATGCCCACCGCAAAGTAAACCTTGTTAAGTTCAATGAGTAGCAATGCATAGGGTGACACAGAAAAGAGTTGCAGTTGGTGGGGTGGCACAGGTGGTGTGACAATACTCATGGGCATTCCAAACACCAAGCATCACCATTGGTTCTTGGGGGGGGGGGAGCATGCAGAGTGAAGTTTGGTCTGGATGTGGTGGCAGAAGGGTACCATTGGGCTATCCATACCCCACACCCAAAACACGCTTCATCCCCTGTGCTTGGCTCCCTCTCTTTTCCATGCTCAGAATTCGAAAGGCAGGTGAGCAGCACCTGTGCTGCTCCACTGGCTGCTACTGGCTGTAAATCAGTTGCTTTCACCATTTATGTGAATTCTAACGGCCTTATTGATAAAGACATTTATTTCTCAGTTAAAAATATGAGCAGAGAAATGCTTCGGCAGTTCAATTATAAATGTCTTTAAATGAGTGCGTTGTGTGTGGGGGGAGGTCAAAGCTCTCAGCAATCATAACGGTTCATATGATAATTAATTAATTTTGATGTTGCAATGCCATAAAGAATCTGGAAAGCTCCAGAGAATTCTGCACAAGATTCATAGTGTGCTTAAAAGCTAAAAAGATGCACATGTGTTCCATATCACCCATCATATTCGCTTTTTCTTATCTTAAACATCATGCCTTATTAATGTGTACATTTTAAATACCCTTTAATACAAATTTAGTTATCAGTGTCTTTTGTCTCTTGCCCTTTGTAATATATCAGACTCTCGTCTTAGGTGCTCTGTGTTCAAAATACGTTTGAATATTGTATCATAGACAGTAGACTCATTCTCACTGGATAGGAATAGATTGTTCATCCTAATTTATATGTAGAAACACCACTGAAGTTAAATTAATCTGTCCAATTATTATTTTTAAAAGTTGGCACTCCGCAGCCCTGATCAGGAACAAGTTTTACAGAAACCCCACCTTCTTGTTTTTGCGTTTATCTTCCACGGCGGGAAAAGGAAATTTAGACACATGAGGATGTTCCCTTTCTGTGACACTGTATGCTTTACTTCTGTTTCTGTAAAATGGGTTGGTTGCTACCTAGCAACAACACCCTGCTTCCTGGGGCAGGAGAATGAAGGAACAGAGTTCTCTTTCCACAGGGACAGGGAAAAAGGAGTGCAAACTGGGAAAGAAGCTTTGGCTGCCTGCTCTTCATCCTCATTCAGTCTTTCTGTGGGAGAGGCATAGAAGTGCACAACGGCCTATATGTCATTTCTTCCTCCTCTTTTGCCATCCCCATACTGTTCTTGGGAAGGAGCCGTTTTTCATTGTAAACCTTCTTCTATTTATTTATTTATTTATTTATTTATTTATTTATTTATTCATCCATCCATTCATTCATTCATTCATTCATTCGTTTGGTGTTGAGTTTTTAAAGCAGCACATAGCTTCCATGTTTTACTTTGCGTTTTACTTCGTTGCAGTTACACATCTGAACTTTTCTATGAGGGCAAATTGATGGCAAGTGGAAAGCAGCCAGCGCACAAGGATTTCTACCCGCTGACTTTCTTCACGGCACGAGGAGAAGATGTACAAGAAAAAAACAGCACTGCTTTTTACAACAATGCAGAGGTAGCACTTTGGTTTCACCTTTAATTGCTTTCTCGATAATCATAATTTTCGCTCCACTTAATCTGTTCCAGAAAGTGTTTTTTTTTTGTAAAGAATGACTTGTTCTTTGTCTTAGTCTAAGACCCAAAAAATAGAGTGTGCTTGCTTGAAAATTAGTATGACTTGTCCCTAAAAGCAAGGACCTTTTCACATGACCCTCAAGTCACACACTGTTCTGAATTTCAACCCATGATGAGGTGATGACAGTCGTATCATAAGGAAGTGCCAATTGGCCTTTTGCATGCTAGTGCATGAGTGTTTTTTGGCTGTTTGGCTTTTTCATTTGGCCACCTCAAGTTGTAGCATTTGCTTGAAGAGGCATGGGATATTTGTAGATCTTAGCCTCTATTAGTTTTATATAGCTAGGACCTACAAATTATTATCCAGAGGTAGATGAATACATGCCATGGATTGGTAATGTTGCCCTCTTGCGGCTGAAGACAGGAAATTCAGACTGTTCTTGGTTATTGTGTGTCATTGGTGAAATCCTTGCTGTATTCCCACAGCAGAGGTTTTTAGTGTTCATGGTTTAGTGTTTTTATTTCCCAGTAGCAGGATGTTACAAATAAGTGAAGGGGAACCTGTGACCACTCAACCCACACCCAGATAAACTAAGTAAGGTCAAGGCACTTAAAAACAAACAAACCAGAAACTTTGTTTTCACTCAAAAGAGTTTGTAGTTTAGCAGTTACCTTTATAAGGCACAATACTTTGTTTGAAACAGACACTTTTAACAGTGATGTTTAATAACTGTGGTAACTCAGTACTTACACAGTGCCATGGGACAGAGAAATCCTTTCTAGGATTGCTTTTCTTTTACCCTATCCATAAAACCTCCAGCCTCTCCTTTAATCTCATCCTTCCCCTTAGCTAGGTTGAGCCCAGTCTGCCTTCAGATAATCTAACTCTGACTGGGAACCACTTCACAGCCTGTTCTCTCTAATGGATAAAACCTATGTGAGTCTACAGTTTAACCAACTCTCACGGGTTTGTATAAGGATTTGTGTGGCTCATGTTGTGGAGTGGCACCTGAGACAACCTGGAAAATGATCAACTGGTACTTGGTGCCTCCGAGTTGTTGTCCTCCTCAGATTTCTCAAGTGCTACTTCAACCCACCCATTTGCAGGCACCTGTGAGAATTTGACAACTTACAGGTTGGTATGTGATTGACAGGCCACAATACTGTAGTGTCGTGTTACAAAAACAATCTGTGACAAATGTGTGCAGCTTTGTGCAATGTTCTTTCAGTGATTTTGAAATAAAGACAGTTGTATTGACCCATAAAGAGGCCACCTGCAGTGTCCTGTGACCCATTAATATGCAGTGTTTGGTGTGTGCTATTTCACATTTCAAAGTACTGTATGAAGAAAACAAATCTGTAGTGAAAAATGAAAAATCCATAAACAGGCATTAGCATTATCTAATTCAACAAGTGACTGTTAGCTTTAAGTAGCTTAGGTTCCTTACTAATTTCATGAGCCCTTCTAATAGCTTATGTAAAGCAATTATGGATACAGTATCCATCATTGTGGTGAGACACCTACAAACTATCGTGTTAAGATCATGGGGGAGGATCATGAAAATATATATGCTTCTGTTAAAACCTCTTTTGAAGTACAGTATTAGATTTTACCCAAATTATTTATACCAGACCAGAAAAAGCCAGTGCTTAGCATGATTTCCCCTCCTCCCCTTCAAGGTGTTTGAAGTTGTAGAACGTGTCGAAGAACTGAGGAGAAAGTGGCCTGTAGCCTGGGGGAAACTGGATGACGGCAGCATAGGTGTTGTAACACCATATGCTGATCAAGTGTTCAGAATTCGGGCAGAGCTTCGGAAAAAAAGATTGTCTGATGTCAGTGTTGAAAGAGTGCTAAATGTTCAGGGTAAGTAGCACCTGTATATCTAAGGATCTGTGAACTTGGCAGAAAATCTGAAATGACCTCAAAGTTGTCAGCAGCTTACATTACTTTATCTGATGTTTTATTTAAGTTGCAACTCTAATAGCTGTTGAACATAAAGCAGCTTTTACTTCATGTTTGTACCTGGCGATAATAAAAGAATTTATGTAATTTAGATCGTAGTTACAGTTAACGCATAGCTAAATATATAGGAAATACTATTCCAACATGGTCTGCAAGTTGTAACTGCTGTATGGTGTCAGTGTTAAGCAGGGATTACAATTTATTGCCAGATAGTTCCCTGTCGCTGAATACCAAATCAGTAACTCATTTTTTTGTGTAACTGCATGGGACATGATCCCCAGTCCTATCTGTAGAGGGCTTTTCTATTTTCCCCTACAAGGGCACATACAAACACGTACACGGATTCCCATTTAATGTGTAGATTGTTCCTCTGCTAAAAGAAGAAAATTTGGAAGCCTCTACATGTCTGATTCTCCATGCATGCATCATATTCTGCAAATATTGTTGTGCATTGACATGGTATTTTATGAGTGGGTGGCTTATAAATATTTTTATAAATAAAAAATATACTAGAACAGGGTGACTGGCATGTGGCCACCCAGTTATCACTTCCTCTGACTATTGGCCATGGTGGCTGTAGGTGAGGGGGATTATATAGTTCAGCAACATTTGGAGGGCCACAGATTAGCAACCCCTGTTATTTCTTGGGCTCCAGCTTCATAATGGTTTTAGCCTTTTCCTGAAAATGGATTCACAGACATAGCTCTGTATTCCTATATGGAGTCCTATGGTTGAACTCTAAATTAGTATATTCCTTTGCAGTTTCACAGACTAACTAATTATTGTGAAGATTAATTGATGGGGCAGTAGAAATTAACGACCGCAGCCAAATTATCACTGTTAACTGCCCATCTTTTACCAACTTAGAGGGGTTTAATGGCTAAGATTAATAATGGAGATTTTTTTTTCTTTCTAAAAAAAAGATCTGTGAACTTAATGTCACACACATTTAATAGATGTTACTGGTGAAACATAAAGGGTATAAAGCCAAAAAAGATCAAGCATAATTACTGCTAGAGTAAAAGATGAAGACTTTGACCTGTAAACGATTCTGGCTATTTCTAATGCATTTTCAAATCGTTTAAACTCTTCTTCTTCTTTTTTTTTTAGTACAAAGCTTTTTAGTTGAGCACTAATCATCCAATTGCCAGAATTACATGGTTGTATGTCCAGCAAAGAAATTGGCTAAAATTATCTCAGACTTTTCCCTCTTCTTCAGGAAAGCAGTTTCGAGTGTTGTTTCTCAGCACGGTACGAACACGGCACACATGCAAACACAAGCAAACACCAATAAAACGGAAGGAGCATTTATTGGAAGATTCAACTGAAGACTTGGATTATGGTTTTTTGTCCAATTACAAACTTCTCAACACAGCCATAACAAGAGCGCAGTCCCTAGTAGCTGTGGTGGGAGACCCTATTGCTCTGTGTTCCATTGGAAGATGCAGGTACACCAAATGTGGGCTGTGAACAAACAGTGAATAGGACCGATGAAAACTTTACTGTGTATTTGGCAATGGACAGTTGGCCTGTAGTTAGAAAATAAATCCATTGCCATGCTGATATGTGTGCTGTTCCCCACTAGGCTGGTTTTTGCTGACTTTCCAAACCTACTCAGATATTTTGAGGCTTAGAGAAAGCAGCATCCTTGACCCTCTGTCTCTCCTGGCCTGTAGTTTAGGGCCTATCATTAATACCTAAGGGATTGCCATATATTCTACAAGTGTATATGCTCCAACAGCGCAATCTGGGCCTAATCCTGTGCATAGATTCCTGGCAATGAGATCTAAGTCAGCAGCATTTTGCTGATAAATTAATTAGCAGCAGTAAGTGAAAGGCAGAGCTGATCTATACACATTATAGATAATACACATCATGAAGCTCTTTCCTGAACTGTACAGCTTCAGACTTCAGAAGGAGGTAAAATAGTTTGAACCTGCCTTGTTCCAAAGCTTAATAACTATAATTTCCCAATCTGGCCTAAAAAGCAAAGGGACAGACCTTTGTAACGCTACACCCTAGTTTATAATCTGGAGAGCTAGACTGAGTTAAACCCCATCTTTTTACTTTCTGATTTCCATAAGCCAGAACAGAAACAAAAGGGCCGGAATGACATCAGAGCAACTGAAAGACTTTTGGTTCTGTTCATTCATGGCAACCAGGAAGCTATATGGTGCTGTTTTGTCCCCAAAAGGATGAAGTCCAGTGCCTAGGATGGAGCCTGCATACGAAGTAATGGCTTGCAGGTTCATCTCTCTTCTCTTAGGGACAGGAGCACGCCGGGAGAAAGTAACAGGGGTTTACTCTTTAGTAACAGTTTCACAAACTAACAAATCATAGGCAGGGGTATGTGCACAACATTTGAAAAGATTAATCTGTACCTTTCTACCTCCTCATTCTCTCCCCTTCCCTCCCGAACTGAATGGCCCAGTTCAGAAGATTGTATCTTGAGATGCACATGAGGCATTTGCTCACATTTGGAGTCTTGTAGCTTCTCCCTTGTATGAGATGCAGGGCTCCATGTGTGAGAAAAAGGCTCATGCATATCTCAGCTTACTGTTTCAGAGGTGTGGCATTCGAGTAAGAATCAGGAGCAGGACTGGGTTAATCAGCAGCTGTTTCTCCTTTGTGAGGGGAGAACACGAGCGATAGAGTATGGGAGATTTGTATGCGAGAGCGAGGGGAACCATAGATCTTTTTCTTGGTCTCATGGAAGCAAAAATATGCTTGCAGATACAGTTTCTTAATATATATATTTACATTTTTAAATCTTTTATACAATAGCCTAAGGGTTTGTTTGTGGCAGAAATTTAAATTATCACCATTAGAAAACTGCGGCCTCCATTGAAGGGATAAACTGTGGTCAGTGAGAATTTACTGGGAAAACACAAATGGAAGAGAATTCAGTAATCCCTCTTTCCTTGCATGAGATCTTCATTGTAGGGTGAAAACTGGGAATGTGCTTTCATTTCATACCAAATACATTTGCACAATGGCATCATGAAATAGAAGCTTTATGTTTACCTACTTTGTCCATCTATCATAAACAGATTCTATTCAAATAATGTCATTTAGATGGGTTGCATATTTTAAAAAGCATATATATTTAAGTGAACCTCAGTTTTAGATTATTTCTCCATCACACACACAAAAAAATGTTTTTAGCATGCCTCTCTTTTCTTTCTGTCAGTTGTAGATAACATCCTGTTGAAAAGTACTGCTGGAGGATTCAGGCATACTTTTCATTAAGTTAAACAGGATTATAAAGGAAATGACTTTTTTTGTTGTTGCCACTTACTTGGGAGTAAACCCTATTGAGTTCAGTAGCGCTTAATTCTGAGTATACATGGCTAGGGCTACACTGAAAGTGAGGCACAAATCTGTTGTAATAGCTATAAAAATGAAATATGTCCATATATTCATTAGATTTTTTTAAATGCTAAAAACAGCTTAGATGGGTCTGTTTGGCACTTGTTTCTTTTAAGATAAGGAACATGTTTCAATTGTTACAGTCCTAGTACAAGTGTGCAATTTCTGAAGTGTCTACTAGCAAAGGCAAAAACCTTATAGGAGTTCTGGCACTAAGTCTTCTGTGACATAATATGTTTTAAGAAACGCTGTCAGTAAACCTTCCTAATGGTTGAATGCTGATGTTTATTATTTTAGAAGCATGCAATACTAGGTTGTCTCATAATCAAATAATACTGGATTCAAAGTGACTGATGGAAGCGTAGCAGAGTACTGGGTTCAAGGCTTAATTTGTAAAATTTGTATGTAGCAAACAAGCAACTTAGGTATTCTTTTTCTTTTGGTTTCTTTAGGAAATTTTGGGAAAGGTTTATTGCCCTTTGTCATGAAAATGAAAGTCTTCATGGTATCACATTTGATCAGATCAAGGCTCAGCTGGAAGCTTTGGAGTTAAAGAAAACCTATGTATTGAATCCACTGGCTCCTGAATTTATTCCACGGGCGTTGCGACAGCAGCATTCATCACACGCTAACAAACCACAGCAGTCACCCCCAAAGGTAAAGTTTTACCTGGAACAAAGCTATTAAGAGCTTGCAAGGCTCGATAGGGGGAACCTGTTGAGAAGTTGTATGGCTGCATGGGCAAAACTGGTAGTTCTGTTTCCCTATGTGAACAAAGAGTAGAAATGATACTGGGCTGAGGAGTTCCTAATATGACCGGGTGTGTTAAAATTGTTGGCATGTACCTGCCTTGAGAGGCAATGGAGTGCGCCGCCAGGGATGAAGTCAAAACTGCTGTAATAACAGCACTTGACTGACCTCCCCGGGGCGGAAGCCTGGGCATTGTGTATGGAGCTCCTGGGCTGCACGGATGACAAGGCCTTACTGATGTGGTTCCAAGGAAAGCAGAGTAATAGGTTTGGCACCAGTTTGGCTGCAGTAGTTGCTGGAAAGAGATGTACAAGGGACTCCACTCCGGCTTTGTGTAGGGTCCACTCCTTAGACTTTTCTTCTTCCAAAGATATCCCACAAGGCAGTGGAGGTTTAGGATCAGAGTATTCCTTTTCCTAGATGGGCTACTTTCCCAGGTTGACGATCGGCATCCGCATCACTTCCATCTATAGCATGTACAGAAACCACCTTCTTGAACCATTGGACCCACTATTGGTCTTAATGGCTCATTCCGCCAGAGCCTGTTTTTACATGCAGGGGTTTGAGACCCATCGGCTATCCTCACTTGGTTTAGCCAGCCAGTCAAAGCCGTTCCCGGGGGGTGGCTGCTGTTGCATGCTGACAGCTTCTAGGAGCCTCCCCCACAAGAGGTACTACTCCTCCCCCCTTTTTTAAAAAAAATCATTTTTATTGATTTTCCAATAAAAAAACCCAATCAACATATCCGCATCATAATCTTATGAAAAACAATAAACTAAAATTTTAAAAAACCACCAAATTGCATTCCAAATTGTAATTATTAATTTTTCCGGGCTCCCCACATTCTGGACCTCTGAAGCATATCTTCAAATCTTCGTTCCTGCCTCTTCTCGGTACTGCCCCTCCCTTACCATCACATACACACCCTGTGTGTTAAAATAAAGTTGTTACTACATAATAGTTTTTTGCTCCAGATATAAAGCAGCTATCTAAAATGTATGGGCAATAAGTCAGCCAAAAGCTGTTAGAATTGATGTGAAAAGTATAATTCAGTACTTTACACTTTGCAGGAGATGATACTAATAACAATGGTTACTTGCAGCCTAGAAAACTGTTACAGTGCAGAATTCACTTACCATTTACTCATTATTGCACTGGTATAGTGTTCTTCAGGAAGCCAAACATATTTATCTAAAAGGCTGTAACAAAAAAATGCTCCTATGAGAATTCATAGTGGCAGGAATTGTGAAAACCATACAATTGCCCTTCCTTGTGTTTATGAAGAATAATATTATATTCTATATTTAGTTGTCAAGGGTATTAATAAGATTTATTACTTGACCATGTTTGCTGGCATAATTAAAACGAGTTGTATTAGATCCTTGGAAAACAATCCCATTTTACAAGAAGGCTTCTCAAAATGTTATGTTTTTGTCACAAGTTAACATCTACATGAAAACTTCAAATTCATACTGTTTTTCATTTACATTTTTTAGATTTTATTTGATAGCGCAGAAAGGAATATCTTTTGTGAACCTTTCAAAAAGAGTTATTATATTTAGAAATACTCATTTATCAAAATTCATTATTTTCTGTAATATAATGAAGGTTTTAAAACCTATTAATAATGCTTTGAAATAATGCTAGGAAACTGCATGTCCAAAGATTGCTCTTCATTTTCAAGGTCCATATTAATACAATTTCCATTTCTGCAGAAGTTTCAGTAAGGTGTACAAGTTGGAACTTTGTCATGTTGGTTTTTAATTAGAAGATAGAATCTCATAATATTTCTGACATGCATTGTAACATAATAAAAACTGGTTTTCTGAGACGCAAAGAAAATTATTTTAAAGGGTACAGTTAGTCATGAAATTAGCTGCTGAAACCTACAATCTTCCCACAGACCTATTTTCTTTCTTTTCTCATTGACAGAGAAACAGTACACGAAAAGTACATGCTAAATGATAAGCTTTCAAGTTGTTAGTATACCTGAATTTTAACATAGAATCTGAGAGCCAAACTTGGATGTTATCTACACAAAAATATTTTCTGCAATAACAGAGAATGCAGGGCAGGGGTATTAATAGGATTGGCAAGATGCATGGTTTAGTTCTCCTATACCCATGAATGCCCCTTCCCATATCTAGACTTGTGTTACAAGTGGGAAACTTGCAGTAGGTTGATTAAGTCTGTTAACTAGCCTTCTGGGTTTGTGTAAAAGCCATGCTGTTACTGTATACTGTAATATATTTTAGATTTGAAGAAACAAGAAGAAAAGCTTGGAGCCAGAGTAGTGAAAGAATAAGTCTGTGTTTAAATGGAAGGTACAGTGATACCTCAGGTTAAGTACCGTACTTAATTCGTTCCGGAGGTCCGTACTTAACCTGAAACTGTTCTGAACCTGAAGCACCACTTTAGCTAATGGGGCCTCCTGCTGCTGCCGCGCCGGCGGAGCCCAATTTCTGTTCTCATCCTGAAGCAAAGTTCTTAACCTGAAGCACTATTTCTGGGTTAGGGGAGTCTGTAACCTGAAACGTATGTAACCTGAGGTACCACTGTATTCATAGAAACCATCTTGTGGTGTCTAGTCTTATATATAAATCTCCAATCCTACATTAACCAGATAACCTGCCAGGGTGTCACTACCATAAGAGTCAGAGTAGGGCTTTAGTTTTAATTAGTGTTCTAATTCCTGGAAAGGCAAGCCAGTGCTTTAAACCAGGGTTTTCCAAACTTGGTTCTCCAGCTATTGTTGGACTATAGTTCCTATCATCCCTAACTAGCAGGACCAGTGGTCAGGGATGATGGGAATTGTAGTCCAAAAATAGCTGGAGACCCAAGTTTGCAAAACCCTACTTTAAATGTTGCTGCACTCAGGTACCAAAGAAGAGTGAAAGACGTGTGCCAGGTAGTAATCTACAATCAAAAGAGACTATCTTGGCCCAGGTAGTAGTGACCTACTTATAAATGTGTAGCAAATCTAAACACAGTGAAATATTTGTAATATGAATTGTAGAATAATTTATCCCAAAATATTTCTTTGTAGCTGCAGTCAGCAAGTCAGAAAGAATCAAGCTGAATGTAGCTAAAAGTCAGAGCATGGTGGGTTAAAAATAAAAACACTTTTACTCACTTTTAAAATAAGTCTATTTGATCCAGAAATCGCTGCGAGACCACAGGCATAGAACTCTGCAAGGCTATTTTGAAGAGCAAAACTGCATTAAAAAAAATCACCAGGTGGTGCAGTGCTAGATGCAGATTAAACAATGAAACAAGGCAGGCTTTCAAATCCATTTGTTCACAGACTTGCTGTTTACATTTGGAAATAAAGCTATTTTAAAGTGACTGTGATAAACGTGGCAAAACAAATGTCAAAGTCTCTCTTATGGAAAAAGTTGTTAAGTAAACCATACATGTGTAAAGAAATCACAATACCAGATTAAATAATGTTTTAGTGTCTGGTCTTTGAAAATATCATTTGCTTTCTTAGTTTCTGAATACTAACAAACCATTGTCTTTGTCTAATAGGTAGTGAAACAGTTTATAATTTTTTCTTAATCCGTTTTATTTGTAGTTCACCTGTCTATAGGCAGAGTACTGATTAATTTGTTCAGATTGCTGCAAAATTGGATAGAATTTGCCTTTTTCCTGGGAAGTTCATGTTCTTAAGCATCAGTGAGTTTTCACATTTGATGCTTGGCCACATATTGATAAGCAGGCGTCAGTATCTTCTACACTATTATCTATGAACAGCAGATATATTGCTTATTTAGAAGATGGCTATGGATCTGAGGTTAGTTGCATCATGATCTCTGACTTCTATATTTGAGCCGCCTCTGACATAGGCACCCAAGATTATACTATTTGGCCATTGGTTTGTCTTGCCATCTGCACATATTCAGCTGTAGTCTGTAAATATGCTCAGAAAGTGAATAATAGTAGATATGTCTGCTCATATAATTGGGAGAATATTTTACAACAGTGTTCAGTTAGATACGTGTTATTGTTCTTTCATGTATTACCTGAGAGATTGGGCTGGCTGTGCTCTCTGTTGTCTCTGAGATATTAAATTGAGCACATGGAATTTTCTCTTCAGTTTCTAAAATGATTGCATGAGTTTGTATGGATTTACTTATACATTTATGAAATTTTTGTATAATCCTCAGGGCACCCCACAGTCCTATGAAATGTTAGGTTAAAATATAGTGTCTGACTGAGATCACCCAACAAGCATTGTGGCATAGCAGGAACTTGAACCAAATTGCAACATATAAGGACAATAAATAAAATTTTGTACAGTTATCTCTAACCTTGACCCCTTAGCATTGGGTAGATTCTAAATATTTATCAGAACTTTTGAAGTTTTGTCAGAAGTTTTGTCTTTTGAGGTTCTTCCTGAATAATATAATTATCTCATTTAATTAATAAAATCTAATTAATTCACTTTGGAGGAAAGCCCAAGTCAGTATTATTTCTTGTCTAGTGTTATAGTTACCTAGTTCTTACTGAAGCAGAACTAAATGTTTCATGATATACTAGTTTCACCTTCGAGTTCGCTTAATCACTTGTGCATTCAAAAGGCTAAATTTTCTAATTTATCACACTAGTTTCTAGTTTATTTAGAAAATATCAATTTCTCAGTTGCAAGCTTGTGACCTATTTCATTTTTATTCTTTCATTTTTGTGTAATACGTATAGCTTCTATCACTTATTGAGCCTCTGTGTGCTTTATAGAAATTAATATTGATATCTCAAGTCCACAACTCTCCATAAGCAGGGAGATACAGCTGGATACAATCTTTATAATTCATTTTAAACTAAGCTATATAGCTAGAATGACTTTATCGCTTTTTTTTTTTTTAAGGTGAAAGGCCACCACCATAATCAGAACGACCATTTTCAAAGTGATGGAATTGGTAAGTACCTGATGAACTATTGTTGGTGGGGATCATAGTTGATTGGTTTCAAATCTGCTTATTTTCTCAGTGGAAATCAATGTTTTTGGGTGGTGAGAGGGAGGGATCTCAGAATAAGGATCTATGGACCTGTTTGGAATGTTCCTCATGGATTGTCATAAGGAAGTGTTGTGCTTCCATACTCCCTCCCTCCCTCCCTGTGGGGATAAGGAATTAGTGACCAGATGAAATATCCCATAGCATTTGAGGCATCTTCCCTGATTCTCAGAAAGAAAACTGAAGGAATTTTAATTTCCCAGGATTGGTGGAGATCCAGAACACAGATAATAGAGGAACCCCTCAATTTGTTTCCTCTTGCAATGTGTTTACAGAGGGAGGAGTGGGGAATGACTGGGATCAAGACCCTTTCTGTCTTTCTCAGAGATCCTTCTAGTGAGGAAGGATAAAATCTGAATAGGCTATCAGTGTGTTTTAGTGTTTATGTCAAGCATATTGATTTATGGCCTTGTTTAAACCTGGTGGTTACTAGCGTGGCCCAGTTATCTTTATTATTATTATTATTATTATTATTATTATTATTATTATTATTATTTATTATCCTCATTAATACAGTGGTGCCTCGCAAGACGAAAATAATCCGTTCTGTGAGTCTCTTTGTCTAGCGGTTTTTTCGTCTTGCAAAGCAAGCCCATTGACGGATTAGCGGCTTTTAGCGGCTTTTAGCGACTTATCGTCTTAGCAGATAAGCGGATAAGCGGCTTAGCGGCTTAGAAAAAGGGGGGGGGAGGAGAAAACCCCGCAGGAACTCGCAAGACATTTTCGTCTTGCAAAGCAAGCCCATAGGAGATTTGTTTTGCGAAGCACCTCCAAAACGGAAAACTCTTTCGTCTAGCGAGTTTTCCGTCTTGCGAGGCATTCATCTTGCGGGGCACCACTGTAATAATTTTATTAGACTTTATAAAAAGAAATACAAAACTTAATCTCAGATGTCTTTTTTGTCTAACATTAATTTAAGTTAGATAAAAACATGACGAAAAGGAAAGAGAGAGAGAGAGAAGAAAAAAGATTGAAAAGAGCTTGGTATATTAGCAGGTTTTAAGATTAAACAGCAGAAAATGAAAATACTATCAAAGAATATGACAATAGAAGACCAGAAGGCTTTGATGGAAAAAACAGGGTTTCAAATCTAGCTTGATTATTAAAGTCCACATAATAGTGTAGCTAATTCTATAAACTCTGTACACATGAGAAAATAAAGACCTCGCTGAAATGCCAGCTGTATTTCCAACAGGAACCTACTTTTCCTACAAAGTATTGGGCAAATATTGACAAAGTATTGGGGAAAGTATTGACAGCCCTTAACCTTCACATCCATGTTGGATTTTTTTTGTTTATTTTCCAGTTCAGCCCAATCCTTCTGTTTTAATTGGAAATCCTATCAGAGCCTATACTCCTCCTCCCCCTCCTCCCCCTCCCTCTGGGCCTCATCCCAACCTTGGGAAATCTCCTAGTCCAGTTCAAAGGATAGATCCTCACACGGGGACAAGCATTCTTTATGTACCTGCTGTTTATGGAGGAAATATGCTCATGCCTGTGCCTTTGCCCGTAAGTATACCCTTTCATGTTGATGACATCCTCTTTAATTTGAAAATGCTTGTTCAGGGTTTTTTGGGGAAATATTACAATGCGCATATATATTCATAGAAAGTGTTAATTAACCACCACATTCTTCAAAGTTAGAACTACTTAGGTAGTGCCCAAGGCACAATGAGGTTACAAGCTGCAAACAGAGCTGCCAGATTTTCTGCTCAGGGCTGTGCTCATAGCAAAACCCTTCTAAGGCCAATTGTTTAACCAATAAATTTTACTTTGTTTTAATATAACAGTAACTGAAAACATTTAGGAGGTCATTCTGTTCAGACCAGGGGTCAGCAAACTTTTTCAGCAGAGGGCCGGTCCACTGTCCCTCAGACCATGTGGTGGGCCGGACTATATTTTTTGGGGGGAAATGAATGAATTCCTATGCCCCACTAATAACCCAGAGATGCATTTTAAATAAAAGGGCACATTCTACTCATGTAAAAACATGCTGATTCCCGGATCCGGCCCCCGGGCCTTAGTTTGCCTACCCATGATCTAGTATGAATTTGTCACCCCTTAATTGAACTTAACAAGGTTTACTTTGCAATGGGCATAGGACTGCAGTCTCCTGTGCAGGGATCAGCAAACTTTTTCAGCAGGGGGCTGGTCCACTGTCCCTCAGACCTTGTAGGGGGCAGGACTATATTTTGAAAGGGGGGAGTGAACAAATTCCTATGCCCCACAAATAACCCAGAGATCCATTTTAAATAAGAGGACACATTCTACTCATGTAAAAACACGCTGATCCGTGGGCCAGATTGAGAAGGCAATTGGGCCGGATCCGGCCCCCGGGCCTTAGTTTGCCTAACCATGGTTCAGTCTAGATGATCCTTTATAATATTTTTTGTTAACAAAAACAGAGCCATGTTAACTTTTTGTTATGAGACTTTTTCATCAGCTCTCTGGGAGCCAGTGGCAGAGTCAGCAGCTTTTAGAGGAAGAGAAAACAGACATGAAGCCCCTGCCATGGTCAACCCCTTCCCCGCACTGTTTCAGGAGTTGAAAAATGGCACCAAATGGGCTGCCCCCAATTTGCCTCCTGGGGATGCCTTAAACATTTCTGTTCCTGTTCCATCTATATACTTGAGGCCAAGCACCTATAATATTTTCCTGTTTCTTCCCTTGCTTTGGTGCCCCCATGCCCGCATAGGGAGAGGTCTGACACTCCTGGTTTTCAAAAGGACAAGGATAAGTAAATCAAGATTGCTCTGTGTTTGTATAAAATGCACACTCCATTTGATGGCTGTTTGTGAAATCCTGTTCATGACTTCTATTTTGGGGCTTGCTAGGAACTTCTATTTGGAGATATTCCTGCTCAGTCCATCTGGTACCATTTTTCTTTAACATAGCAAGACCATTGGCTTCCATTCATCTTAGATGCAGTTTTTCCCCCTAACTAGGTTACCAGAAGGCAGCATTTAATGGTTGCAGTTAAATGAAATATGAAGCTTAGCAGCTGCATCTTTGTAATGCAATCTTGCTTTCTATTAATATCAAACAAAAATAATCAAATATTTGTATTTTATTTAAATGCGATGTTAAAAGGCTGTTAGGTGGATGGGCTTATACATTATTACTACCTGTGTCTTTATACTTGGCGAGATATCACACAAAGAAATATATTCACAATTATTTGTGGTTCTTCTGATTTTAATTTTAAGGAACAGATGATTCAAGACTAAAGTCCATCTTTGAAAGTTTCAAAAGATTTTTAAACCACCATTTAATAAGATTGAAAGAATATTTTAAAGCAAATCTTCAGTGAACGTTTTTGTCTACTATCATTAGGGGCCAATGTAGATGTAATGCTGTTGGTTTGTTAACCATGGTTAAAAGACAGTAAGCTACCCTCTGGTATGTAACCTCCCACTGTTGTAGTTGCTCTTCAACAATATGAACCAAAGTCAAGGCTAACCAAAAGCTGTGCTTTTTTTCTAAAAAAAAATATGTAGGGGTACTCTCATTTTCCTACTCATATTGAAAAACTGCCCCTCAATGAGGCCAAACTTAGATTCACAAAACGTTTAGGGGTATGCATCCCCCTGCGTCCCCCCAGAAAAAAGCACTGACTAAAAGTATCCTTAAACCAGGATCCGAAACCCATTTTAGGCTGTGGGAAGAGAGAGCATGGGTTCCAAATCCTGGCTTCCCTATATACTAACCAGATTGTTTACAGCTGTACCACTTCACTGCCATATATATCAGCCCATACATCATCTGGTTCAGAAGTGGACAACTTCACCTTTTTGACTGTAAGCCTGAGAGCAGGGATTGCCTTGCTTTTGTTGATCGGCAGCCTGCTCCAAGAGCCTTTGTTTGACTGAAGAGTGGGGTAAAATTATTTCAATCAATTAAATAAAACTGTAATTTGGATTCTGTTAGGGGCTGCGCTACTTGTGTTATGACTGACCTAGCCAGAAGTAAAACAGCGGCGGCAAATGGCACACAGTGGTATAAAAATCTCCCTTAAGGTTGCTCGGATGTGTAGGAAGGGAAGAGCTGCACAGGCTGGTGGCAGAGCGCATGATTTGCATACTGGAAACTCCAGCTTCAATCCCTGGCATCTCAAAGTAGGGCTGGGAGAGAACACGACTGAGTTAGATGGGCCCAGTGGTCTGACTCAATATTAAGGCACCTTTATTAGCAAGGGCGAGGCGCGGGTGGCGCTGTGGTCTAAACCACAGAGCCTAGGGCTTGCTGATCAGAAGGTCAGCAGTTCAAATCCCTGTGATGGGGTGAGCTCCCATTGTTCGGTCCCTGCTCCTGCCTACCTAGCAGTTCGAAAGCACGTCAGAGTGCAAGTAGATAAATAGGTACCGCTCCGGCAGGAAGGTAAACGGCGTTTCCGTGTGCTGCTCTGGTTCGCCAGAAGCGGCTTAGTCATGCTGGCCACTTGACCTGGAAGCTGTACTCCGGCTCCCTCGGCCAATAAAGCGAGATGAGCGCCACAACCCCAGAGTTGTTTGCGACTGGACCTAACAGTCAGGGGTCCCTTTACCTTTACCTTATTAGCAAGGGCAGTGAGAGCCAGTGAACCAAGGATACGTCTCCCAGAGAAACAACCAGACCAGGATCAACAGTTTTGAGAGGCAGGGAAAATGCCATAAGGGAGCAGTCCCCAAACCTGCCATATTGGAAGAAGTGGGTGCAGGCTTGTAAATGTGAGTGGCAGCTAGGCTGGGGTAAATGCCCTTGGAGGTAACTGAGGTAGATCAGGGCCTCTGGACTTGCCACTCCTCCACTATTGAGGTTTGTTGATTTGAAGAATGCTTGCTTGTGCAGTGGTACGTAGGTTCCCGAACTCTATCCATTCTGGAAGTCCGTTTGACTTCCAAAACATTCGCAAACCAAGGCGGAACTTCTGTTTGGCTGATTGGCGCCGGAAACAGTGTCGACAGCTGAAACAGACATTTGTCTTCCAAAATACGTTCACAAACTGGAACACTTACTTCCGGGTTTGCGATGTTCAGGAGCTGATTTGTTCAGGAGCCAAGCTGTTCGGGAACCAAGGTACCACTATATTAGGTTACCAAATGAGTTTGCCATTTCAAAACGTGCCCTTTGACTTTTGAAAGTACACCCCCCCATTCGTTTGTGCTAGTTATTTTGGGAGATTAAATGGATCCTCTGTTTTCCCTGGCACTGTATATTTTTCCAAGTGTGCATTCTTACAAAGATGTAAACAATACTGTTCATATTTATTTATCACATAGGTACCATGGACAGGATATCAGAGTAGGTTTGCAGTTGACCCTCGAATCATTACTCATCAAGCAGCCATGGCATATAATGTGAATATGTTACAAGCACATGGACGTGGGTCTCCTATACCCTATGGTCTTGGACATCACTCACCCGTTAGTATAGGGCAACAGCAGCTTCAACATTCAGATAAAGAGCAACTTGAACAAAATCGAAGCAGTAAGTTTTTGTTTTTCAAATTCTTAAGCGGGGCAACGTGCTTCCACCTTGGTACACTTCATCCTTAAATACTTTGCTAATTCTGGGGGACGTGGAATTTTCAGCTTTACTTAAATATACTCCAGTGAAGACTGGCATATAATATGTTGTCATATCTTATAGTTTATGGGAGGATGGCTGTCTAATGAATTAGTATGGAAGGTTTTAAAGGGGGATTAGACAAATTGATGAAGGATAAGGCTATCAGTGGCCATTAACCCCCATGGATATGTTCTACCTGCACAGTCAGAAGCGGTATGCTTCTGAATGCCTGTTGCTGGAAATCACAGCAGAGAGGAGAGTGCTGTTGTGCTCAGGTGTCACTTGTGAGTTTCCCCATGGCATCTGATTGGCCACTGTGAGAGCAGGATGCTGACTAGCGGCCATTTGGCCTCACTTCTATGGTCTTATTGCAGAGATGGAAGCTGCATTCACATTCTTTGTACAACATCAGTGCCCTTTCCTCTGTCAGCTGCTCCCTACTGGAGGGAACCCAGGGAGTCGGTTGAAGTGGGCCATCTCTGGCTTGCAGACCATGGGTTCTCCACCCCTGTTCAAGTTTAAGCAGCTGCTATCCTTTTGTCCAGAAATAACACTACAGTGGTAGCTTGGTTGTTGAATGGCTTGGCTCCCGAACAAATCGCCTCCCGAACGCTGCAAACCTGGAAGTGAGTGTTTTGGTTTGCGAACGTTTTTCAGAAGCCAAATGTCCGATGCGGCTTATGCGGCTTCCGATCGAGTGCAAGAAGCTCCTGCAGCCAATTGGAAGCCACGCCCTGGTTTTTGAAAAGATTAAGTTTGACAACCAAGGTACCAGTGTACTCTTTCAGCAGCATCAAGGTGGTATGAGATGGATAATCTTTAAAAAAAAAAAAATAATTCCAAGCTGCAACATGAAATAAATTTAGTGGCTCTACATTCCCCTGTAATACAACAGGGAAAGGAAAAATCAGCAAATGGTGGCATGTTGCAGGAAGGTGTCCCATTATATACAGAGTGAGCCTTGAAATCCTGTAGCAGGCCTTCAGCAGAAGTATAGCTGCTGCAATATACTCCTCAATCATTTCTTACGGACAGGATCCATCAGCACCATTAGAACAGTAATTAATTTAGCAATGCATATCATTCTCAGAATTGTAACCTAAGTATCTTTTCAGAGGTTTTTTTTTTTTTAGGACAGTGGTATAAAAATGTCCCCAAATGTCAGATAATGGCCATGAATGATCACTGGGGCTATGATGTGCACATAGACATGCACTGCTGCCCTGTTTGTGAGTTGGAAAATAAACTACATGAGCAGTGGGATTCTCTGTTGTTGCATAATGTTCCCTGATACTCGCTGCATGTGTGCATCAGCCATTTGTTGGGGCATCAGAGGTGCCATGAGCACACCAGCGCCACTGGATTACAGTAGATACATTATTATGAAAATTGCATAAAGTAACCACTTCTAAATAAAAATGACAAATAGCGCTTGCCGTGCCCATGTTGGTAGCTCCATTGCCTTCCAAAATGCAGGCTTTGGCTCAAACTGGAAAAACAAATCTGACATATCCATTATGAAACAATAAGCACAAAACTCCATAATATCATTAGCATAAAATCTATTTCAGAGCAAGACAGCTTTTTAATGCTGAAGGACTGAGCGCTGTATCGAAATTGAAATTGCTCTGATTCCATTTGTGCTGTTAGGATGACTTCCCTTAAAGCTATGCAGCTCAAAAATCTGCCTCATTAAATCTCTGAAAAGCAGAGTTATCCATGTGTTGAGAGCTCAGGGTACTGAGGTGCATAACTGAAAAGCTTCCTGTATCCCCCAATATCATAGACATATGAGCTGTCACAGTGTTATGCCTGGCAAAGATGTTATTCAAAAGTTAATTGGACACTAACTAGTTCATGGATATAGTCAAGAGAAGAAACTTAATTTAGATTCATGAAAGCAAGGATAATTCCAGAAGCAAATATGACGTGCCACCCTTAATTTCTTCCATAGTAATTTCCATAGTGGAAGAGGACAGAATACACTGGAAAAATACATTTGAACGGGGAAGTTAAATTTCCTGAACTTTTAATAGTGTAGCTGGGGGAGGATAAAGGAAATATTGTGAAATTCACTGAACACAATCTTCTGTCTCTCTGAAGAAAATGTCTGTCCCTGAACTCTGATTTGGGTTTGTCTGTGAAAGGTGCTAAATACCACCAATTTATTATAATTTAAGAAGCACAAGAGGCCTCTATTTTCACACAAGTCAGATTTAATTCTTTATTTACTCAATATATCACCAAGCACCAAAGAACGAGCAAGTAAACTTCAAGGCTAGTTTTTCCTGCAGATGAAACTTAGCATTGTGAACTTTTAAAAATAATGTTTGAAGTCCTGAATAAAAGGTAAGCAACTAGTTTAAAAGAGTTAAAGGTTTCAGAAGTGAAGGCGCTAGGGGCTCTTGCACTCTTTGGAGGTCTTTAAGCAGAGGCTTGACAACCATATGTCAGGAGTGCTCTGATGGTGTTTCCTGCTTGGCAGGGGGTTGGACTCGATGGCCCTTGTGGTCTCTTCCAACTCTATGATTCTATGATTCTATGATTCTAGGTCCTGCTTGCAGCCTTCAAATATGCATCTCCTTGGCCACTGTGAGAACAGGATGCTGCCTAGATGAGTCCTTTGCCTGATCCCAAAATGTACTTATGATCATCTTGCAGCAGATTTTCTTACAGAGAAAGGAGCTGCAATTGTGCACTTTCGTGAATTCACTAATGCACGGACCTCTCTAGTTGGTATATCCTGGTCCGGAAGCGACTGCAGCTGAAGCTGATAAAACACACTTCTGGCAGCTGTGGCCTCTGCCTCCAGTAATAATCTAGAATCTAGAAGTACCCCCAGATTCAGGACCTTCCTTTTCAGCGGGATTTCAGCTCTGTCTAGGGCAGGCAATTGACCAATTTATCATGGCATACAGGGTATGTTTAGAGTATTGCCTGGCAGGGAGAGGGCAGGAAAGTACAGCTTTGTTTGCGCACTGATAGAAGGATTTCTGAAAAACTTAAAATCAAAAAGATTTTAAAGGGAAAGCATCTACAAAAACTCATCTTGAACAACTCATACTAATAATATCTTTTGCTCCTAAATCTACAGACAAATAGAATTCCAGCCTCCTAATTTCAAACCATGCTAAGAAATTAATCTGTTTTCTTAATATGATCTTACAAAGCATGGAAATCTTAGAGCAGTAAGAAAATGTGAAAACATTTTGTCTTTCCTATCTCTCTGTATTAAAGTTACAGGAGCCAGAGGCTTATGCTAATGAGTAATTGCTACATAATTAGGAGAATGAGGTAGTCATCTCTGTTCCAGCTCATGGAGAAATGGGGAAAAAAATTGACCTGAACTTTTCTTCAGTTTCTCAAATCCTCAACTATGTAGTGGCTAGGGATATTAACAGGAACCATGTGTATATGGATGAAACAGGGATCACAGATGGTCTTCTTCGGGGATTCGTGTACTGAAATGGGTCAAGCACATGACCCCAAAAGGTTTCTTAGCTTTTCTGAATTGTCACCTATGCATTGTCTTATAAAACTCAAGTGTAAGGATAATTATGTTCTGGAATACGAAATACTGTATATGATTAATAGCAGCAGGAGAATATAAAACACCAGAGTTCTTTAATGATTATCAGCTTCAGCAACAAGAGAAGATAAAATACCATCATTCCTTAATGCGTCCATGGGTGGGTATCATCCTATCTGAGCTATGAGAATGCTTTAATTTTGTTTTTGGTAAGTAAGTATTTTATATATTTAGGTAAAAATGAACCTAGTGCTGGACCTGAACTCAATAAAATCCGGACACCTGAGAAGAAACCCATGGAAGCCAAACAGGTGTGTGGTCTTTATTTTTCTTTCTTGTCTTCTTATATGGGCTACTAGTTATTTCCCATAACACATGAAGTGACAGAAAGGAGGTCATCCCAGATGAATCAATTCATAGAAGAGGTAGGACACTAGGGATAACAAATCAGTAATGTGTTGGCTATAGACTTCACTTTTGATGGCCATAAGGTTCTTTCCATCCATGGAAGGCTTTTGATTCAGCAGAGGAATTCTTGCATGGAGAACAGGCAGGTGACTCCCTTTTTCTACGGAGAACTTCAGCATTCTATATAATACATCCTACTTAATTGGCTGATCTATGTTTGAAAAAGTGGGATGTTTCAGGATTCTCTCCATTACAAAATTGGCCTTCCGTGCCTTACAGAATTTACATCAGATATATAATGAGTCCAGACTAGAAAGGTTTTGTAGGCTGCTCTTTAGAACTTGCTAGCATTAAAAAAAAGGTTACCAAGAATTTTGACAGTTGCTATTCTTTAACTTTTCTGTGCTGTTATTTTTTATCTATGTTTTAGTTCCCTATTACTTAGTGCTGATTTTTTTAAATTAAAAAACAACACTAAATCATGTCCAAAATATTTGTGCTTGCCCAACCACGAGACTTACTGATTTTAGAAGTAATTGGCGAATGCTCCTGCAGCTCTGCTCCCAATTTGCTCTGAAAGTTTGAGGGATCCTCTAGAATAGTCCAATGCCCTGAGCATGAGGCGCCTCTGATGGATCCAACTCACTTCCTCAAAGAGAAAGCACCCATTCATTTGTGGAATAGTTGGTCTCTATCCAATCTAATACATTTCAGTATTTTAATTAACCTTTCAACTTATTGAGGAAGTAAATACTCACACTTGTATGAGTAATTCAAATAAGCCTCATCTTCCCCAGCCCCCAGAAGAATATTGTCAGATGGAAAAGGTGGGAGAATAGACTCTTAGGAACAAAGTCATTAACTGAGTGGGACGACCTAAAGCAAATTGTTTAAGTCTTGCAGATAGATAATTGCATTTTGATTATATATTTGGTCCTTTTGTCTAAAAGCACAGGTAAAAAGCATGGAACCTGACAGTTGTTTGTCTCTAACTAAGTTAAATATGATCACAAGCAAGCAGCTGGTTATTCATTTATATTACAAAAAGTAGTTGCTGGGGTGGATTTCAGTGATGAGAAGGTCTGGATGTTAAGGAAGGAATTCAATATAGCACTATGGCAATTCTTCACTCAGTGCAAACTTTTCAGTGAAGGATTCTGCTAGTGGGACTAGTTAGCTGAATACCACCCATAGTTTAAAACTAGAAGGGCACAACTGCCGCTGGTCTTTGTAACATATAATTACCATAGTAGTTATTTAAAAAAAATAGCATAGAAAAATGTTCAGATTCACAAAATACACGTAGGCAGTTTCAAGTCAAGTAGAATTATCAGTGAAATGTGTTTTTAGTTACACAATAAAGAAGAGAATATATAAGTTTTACGGTGCTCTTTCTTCACTTACGGCCTTGTTCTTCCCACCTTCGTTAGATTTCACATGCCTAATTCAGTGTGAAAGTAATTAAAGTGTTAAAAGTAATTTGCTTGGTACAGTCATACAGCTTGCAGGGATTTTGTTGGCTATGTTTTCTTAAATGATTTTTAACTCAAAGTAATTTGTGTAATTTTCTCCAGGTTGACTTAGAAGCAAATTCCCAAAATAGAAGCCCGGAGTTGCGTCCCAGCGCTGCTTATCCTAATTCTAAATTTCACCGCAAAGATAATCTTAACCCCCGGCAGCTGAATCTCCACCTCACCCCTCCACATGCTCAGTACGCTGTTCCTAATCGCCACTTCCAGCACCTGCCCCAGATTCCAAGGCAGCCATACCCTTTACCACAACCGCAGAACCCTTTGAGTCAACAGCAGAATCATTTGTCTGAGCAGCAAAACCAAATGGATCCACAGCAGAACCAGATAGCCCAACAGCATAATCATTTAAATCAGCAGCCACTGCAGACACCCTCACAGCTTTCCCCAGCCTATCAAACGGGCCCCAACCAGTCGTTCTTCAAAAACCCAGTCCCACACAGACCTCATTCCCCTGGTGTAGTAGACACTGTGATTTCAGAGCAACACCCTCCATCTCTGTTACAAGAAGTCGGTAACCCTCTGAGACCCATTGCGCAGCACAACCCAATGTTGCCACCTCACTTGAACCACTTCATTGAAGAGAATCCTCCAGGGATGCCTATAGGAGAGCAATTAGGTAGGTATTGCCGCCATGTTTCAAAGACCGAAATGGGACACAGTTGTTCTAAACTGAAAACTATGCTTATGTTTGGGGTTCGTTTGTTGTTTTCGGTAGAATGACCTTATCCCCTCACTACTGGCCACAAATGGGCCCTAAATGGTTGCTCTCATTCTCAAGTGATTTCAGTTGCTGTGGCTACACTATTTTTTATGAGCTTTGTGTGTATGTGGGTGTATTTTTAAATCTTAACTGTTCTACAGTTTTCGAGTACTTTGTTGTAGTTATCATTATTAGCCTACTCTTCTTTAAAATGGTTGAGTTATTGTTTGAACTTGCTGTGCTAGCTGGCTTGAGCTCACTGAGGAAAGGTGGATTATAAATGGTTCAAATCGTGGGTGGGAGAACCTTAGGCCCTGGGCCTCACGTGCCAAGCCTCTATATATGGACCTCCCCAGGCCACACCTCCTGCTGGTTCTGGTCTCCATCCTCCTTGAGTGTCTTTGCCTGTCTGAAATGTGTCCTTCTACTCTGCTCATGCCTGTTGCTTGCCTAGAGGGAGGATAGAGAGGGGTTTGTGCCTGTGTGTAGAATCTAGCCTACTGTGCAAAGGGAAAATTGGCATTTATTGCTCCATCCACTAATTAAACCACATTTCAAATATAGCAAGTGGTTTAAAAAATGTACTGCTTTTAAATAATCCATGCATAAAATAGACTGCAGTCAAAGTGCTTAAGCTAACACATACACTAGGGAAGGGTGGGAGAGAGTATGCTCATTTTGAACTGGCCCTGTGAGAGATTACTGTAAAATAAAGAGATGCTGAGACCCCTTTTGTACGCTGTGTTAGTAATATTATATTTTAGATTATTACTGTGTCTCAGACGTGTAGAATCACATTTATGTAAACAGACTTTCGGGTTCGGCGATATATTGATATATTGTCCCAAACTGGTTCGAAGTCCACATCGTATTGTTTACGTAATTTTTGACCTGGCAATATATCGCAAATCATGATGCGTGTGTGTGTGCTATGCAAAAATCACAATGTGGGGGAAACCATGAAGCCGGCCAATGCCTCTACATAGCTCCATTCTTATTTCAGACACTGTGATATATTGGCATATCACAATGCTGGTGAGGTATCACGATGCTGAAAACCAGATATTGCCTTGCCCTAACAAGACACAGGGCAGGTAAGATATATTTCAGTGTAGTACTATGTCAAAGGTACCACAAGAAGCAAACTTGGTACCAAAGGTGTTTTGATATTGTTTGTACAATTGCCATATGATATTGTGAAATGAAGTTTTCTGACATAAGCATCTTCAGTACAGAAGCTGGGTAATTTTCCCCCCAAAAATGTTTTGCAGATCGTATTCATGGAAATTTAGCTTTGGAAACCTTAAGGCAACAGCAAGCAAGACTACAGCAATGGAATGAGCATAACGCCTATCTCAGTCAGGGCAATATTCCTTATTCTCACCATCACCATCCTCACTTATCCCACCTTTCTCAGCAGCCAATTGGATTGCATCAGCAGCCAGTTAGGGCAAACTGGAAACTTGCCAACAATGTAGAAGATGAAACTGAGGCAACGTATTCAAGGTAATTGTGGAAAGAATTCTCACAGTGTAGCATTTAGGTGGAAATGGGACATGGGCACTTTTCATTCTGCCTTAGAGGTGAAAGGGTCCACTTGGCCTATTCCATGCTACAAGGAGGTATCCAAGTTGTTCCTGGAATCCAGAAACTCTTAATTCTTAGGGTCCAGTTCTAGGAGGCTCATTTCAGGTGCCTAGCTTGAATGGGATTGACTTCAAAAAAGGGCTGAGAGTGCTGTGGCTCTCTTCACAAACATGGTTTTGACAGTGAGCACTTGAACCATGAGCACTGGGGAGGGGCAAGGATTAAATAAGAATCAGACCGGGAGAAGAGTGATGTCTCAGTACAGTGGTACCTCGGTTTTTGAACATAATCCATTTCGGAAGTCCATTCCAATTCCGAAACATTCAAAAACCGAAAGCGGAATTCTCAGAACAGAAGCCTCAATACAGAAAATTCAAAATGGAAGCCGCATTTTCTGTTCGAGTTCCGAGGCACGTTCAAAAACCGAGACGTTAGAGTTCCGAAATGTTCTACTACAGAGGCATTCGGAAACCAAGATACCACTGTACACAGCATCCAGCCTGTCATTCTTTATAGTAGCACCCCAAATGTTCACATTAAGAATAATGGTGGTTCTTTTATGGCGTTGGATACTACAGTACAGTAGTAACATGTTAAAAGTCTCCTGGCACTGAAAACAATATATTGCTGAGATATATCAGAATTTCTGCCATTTGCACATTATAAATAGTAGATAAGATAAGATTGAGATAGCTTTGCAGGCAGATGCCAACTACAACAACTTTGCGGGTCATTAAAGAAAGCATCAACTTCACTTGCCCTGTGAAAAGGAGCGTTGTTGAAATTTACTAGAATAATTTTTTTATTCGCAGCCTTTATGTCTCAAGAGCTTAGGCCAGGTAATATCAAACAGATGGGTTGACAATCCATAGAGGGTTTGCAAATTGAACCTTTGGAAGCAAAAAAAGGATAAACAAAGAGAAAGGGAATACTTGTTATGCATTTGTATACATATAAAGCAAGCCAGTCTCTTACCATTCATACTCAGCTACAATCTGTATTTGGATTACCACTGCAGAGTCTGTACTTTTCTTCCCATAAAGCAACTGCACTATGCCTTCACCCCTTTTTATTTTTTTTTATTTTAAAAAAATGTTATGGTTCTAATTTTGGTTTTGGTAACATCCTTGGGAGTTTTCACAGAGTGAGTTGTTTCATGCTTCGTGTGAAAATCACTACCTCCAATGAAAGGTTGGATTTAGCAGCTGGATATGTTTTGTGGGGGCACTTTCAAACATGTGGTTTCTCATGTGAAAGTGGAGGTTGTGCTACTTCGTAGAAGTGTTGTATAACCCCAGCACAGACAGTTTGTATTGGCCTAAACATATTGCAGTTTTTCAGTTAAACAAGAAATGCCTTACAAGTTATTGTCTAGATTTCTAATGGTTCCACCCACTGCTTTAAGACTGTTTTTCTGCTTTTGATACTGTTTTTCTTTTTCATTGTTCAGAATTTCTGAAAAAAAGCTTTAAAAAACCTATGCACGCCCCCAGATCCGGGTCCAGATTTTTTTGATAACTACATTTAAATGTAGATTGTATTGTGATCCTTGTACAGTGGTACCTCGGTTCTCGAACGTAATCTGTTCCAGAAGCCCGTTTGGCTTCCGAAACGTTCGAAAACTGAGGCGTGGCTTCCCATTGGTTGCAAGAGCTTCTTGCAGTCAGCGGAAGCCGTGTCTCACGTTTGAGTTCCAAAAAACACTCAAAAACGGAAGCATTTACTTCTCGGTTTTCACCGTTCAAAAACTGAAGCGTACGACAACGGAGGCGTTCTGGAACCGAGGTACCACTGTAATGCTGCCATTTCTCTTGAATGCGATAACATTTTACACTCCTTTCATTTCTAATCTGAGCAATAATTATTTTCTTAACGTAGGCTCCAGGATTTTCTCCGAGAACTATCACACCGCGATCAACATGAAAGCAGGGACCTAGTTGAAATGCCGCCACCTCAGTCGAGACTTTTGCAATATAGACAAGTACAATCCAGAAGCCCACCAGCGCTCCCTTCCCCTTCGTGCAATTCAAACCACAGTGGCCACTTTCCTAACTTCTCAGAGAACAGAGACATTGAAGTATCTAACAACCCAGCATTTCAGCAGCATCTGCCTCAAATGTACAATCCCCCTTTCTCAATGCCATCGGAACACATAAACCCCCCTTCCCTGAAATACCTGCAGCCTGATGGATCATGGACTTATGCTAATCTACACCAGAGTCATCTAATGGGGCAAGGCTTTCATTACGGTATACCTCCATTGCCTCATAGATCGCAGCAGAACCCTTTTATCCAAATACAGAACCATCAGCACACAGTTGGTCAGGAACCATTCAACTCCCTCACTTCGCGAGCAGTGTCTGCTTCTTCGCTGCACAGCTTAGAAGAGGTAGGTTGGTCATGCTTACTTCCTGTTTAGAGTGAATAGTAACTAGATTTAATAGTAGCAAATGCAAGCTGATTAAAAAAAAGGGAGTCAGCGTAATAGATGGCTACTGGCAATGTTGGAATGAAATCACGACAGACGAGTAGCAGGTGTCATGTGAGAGGCGTCTCTGGAGCAAGCCCCGAGAACTCTCTTTTATTGAATATTACAAACATTGCCACAGGTGTGCTCGTTGCTGATTGGTTGATACAAACACAAAGGAACTTGTTGCTGATTAGTTAACACAAGTACAAGGCAAGGGTTACCTATAGGCATTAATCACCAATAGATTAAAGGCTGGGAAAGGGAGCACAGAACTAGTCAGGCATGAAACCTCCTAATTAAATTATAACTAATGATTAATATAGCATGACTAAAACAATTACTAATGATTGATCATAACATGAAAGAACATAACAATCGAGTTCCGTAAATGTGGTCAGCTATGCATTAAGAACAGGTCATAGTGTTTTCATAAACTTAAGATGAACTGAGCATCCTAGGGAAATAAGGGAATGTCTTGGTATTTAGAACAGGTTGTTATTTAGAACAGCAGAGAAAAGCTTGGAAGCGAGACTTCCCAGAATGCCAGAGAAAAGAAGCAGGACTTCCCGTAATGCCACAGTTATGTGCAGAAAGAGAACTTCCCTTCTAGGCAAGGTCTTGTATCATTTTCTGGATTCCACTGTTGAGGGTTTTACACCAGCTGCTGTCACTTTAATTTCATTATGAACAGTTACTATATTTTTATCTTTAATACACGTCTCCTAGGATTGCTGGATAGTGATTATTGTTTTCAGGATATGAAAAGCTACCCTCACATATACAATTTAATTTCTTCTTCCAGTTCTGGTTTTGGATATGTGTCCGGATGAATGAAACTTGTAGAAATTAGCAAACTAATATCTTATTTATTAAGAGTATATGCATCATACATTATTTCAAATCAATTTACTATTTCAAAAGAATATCCAGATTTAATATAGCTCAAACCATTAAGCTAAAACAAAACATACCATCAAGACATGTTACATGGGTCAATATCTTATTAGTGAGGATCAGCCCCCAGTTTGAATCATAAAGCACATCCCTTTGATCTGTGCATTCAAGCCCTAATTGAGCATGTCCTGGCAGAAATATAAAACACATTTGTTTGGATAATGTACGATTAACAAATAAAAGTGAGGTTAGGTTCAAAGATGTACTTCTGCATGTGAAACATCTTTGAGTCACGGAAGGACCATTTCACTGGAGCTCTGCGTGGAAAAGCGAAATTAAATTCAAATATATTCTTCTGGTCACATAAGGCTTGAGGAAGCTTGAGAACTGTGGCAGAACTTGCCTATTATAGCAATCTGCTTCTAGTGGTAGAAGAATACTGATACAGTGGTACCTCGGGTTACATACGTTTCAGGTTACATACGCTTCAGGTTACACACTCCGCTAACCCAGAAATACTGCTTCAGGTTAAGAACTTTGCTTCAGGTTAAGAACAGAAATTGGGCTCCGGCGGCGCAGCAGCAGCAGGAGGCCCCATTAGCTAAAGTGGTGCTTTAGGTTAAGAACAGTTCAGGTTAAGTACGGACCTCCGGAACAAATTAAGTACTTAACCCGAGGTACCACTGTAGCTGTTTTCTTTTCCTCTTGCCTTCTTTCTGTCTAACCCCCCACTGTGGTTGTTTTATTATTGACAAGCTCCCATCCCAAAACACAATGACAGTGACTCTTACTTGAAAGCAAGGAAAAGGTCTTTTATTCAAGCCAACAGCCTTAGAGGCTCAGCAGCCAACAAGGCCTAGAAATCCAGATTCCAAGGGTCATGAGCAAGGCAAGAGATGGATAACTGAATGGAAGCTGGCTATGACTACATAATTATATCTAGGTGCATGCCACTGACGACCAGTTCAACTAGATTCCCCAGTATTATCCTTATCGTTCAGGTTCGGTAAAATTAATATACCACTTCTGTGCAGTGGTATTGCTACCACTGGAGGATTATGGGAGCCTCTAGTACAGTGGTACCTTGGTTCTCAAACTTAATCTATTCCGGAAGTCAGTTTGACTCCCGAAACCATTCGCAAACCAAGGCGCGGCTTACAATTGGCTGCAAGAGCTTCCTGCACTCCAGCAGAAGCCGTGTTGGATGTTCAGCTTCTGAAAAATGTTTGGAAACCATAACAGTTATTTCTGGGTTGTTGGTCTTTGGGAGCCAATTTGTTCGTCAACTAAGCTGTTCGAGAACCAAGGTATGACTGTACTCTATACTCTTCCCATTGCTCTTGCTTACTTTGAGGAGGGTGATGAATTGCAGCATGTGTGTTTTAGTATTTAGGAACTATGTGCTAATGAAGGTTGCAGAGGTTTTTCATGGACTTGGCATACACTGTAGAATGAGATGCTGTGCCATTATGATGAATTCTAATTGTGCTGATTAGAACCAAAGAAAATTATCAGGACCACAGCTTGTGATCATAAATGCCAGAACATCTCTGTGCTGTTTTGATGCCGAGTTGTTATTATTATAATAACCTTAAATCTCTGTTTTGCACCTCATCTGGGGACTCCGCATCAGCCATAAAGGGGAAAAACATTTAAGATACATACTGATCTGGGCGAACTAGGAAAATAACTGCTACGAATACTATTAATTTCAGGCTCTTTCAGAAACACAGTTGGGGACCAAGAAATTGCTGATTGACAGACATAGGAACAAATCTTCTGCACATAAATATTTGCTTTTATGTTTAGAATCGGGCTCTTCGAAATAAAAAAGACACTACTGTTTTGGTTTTTTTGCCTTCTAATACTCAAAAGCTTAGGTATTTTGATTCTTAATAAAATAAAAGATTGCTTTTTACAGAGACTGAAGTCACATTAGAAGGGCATTTTACTGCCAGTGACAGAACAGAAAGTGGCATCCTCCCTCACCAAGTCAAGGTGCATAAGTCCCTTCTTCCTAATCTACAGATGACTAGCCTATGGGTCACATGCAGCTCCCCCCTCCCTCCAATCCTGTGAGGCCCATTTGTTATACCCCAGTTGCCCATACCCGCCAAATGTGCCACCATGTCTATAGTTGTTTCTTCTGGAACATCCCTAATATGTTTTCTTGCCCTTAATTTTCACTTATCAGCAAGTGCTTCATGTCTTGGATGAAATATACAAAAATTCTCTTTTCTGAGGAATGAATGGTTTGGAAGTTCCTCTCCTTTCTCGTTCAGTTCACTTCTTTCCCTAGGGCATTGTCACCTTGTGCCGGGAGGGAAGGCAAAAGACGTTTGGGATTTGAATGAAAATATTGCTAGAGATGAAAATCCCGTGTCCCTTCCCATTTTGAGATAGCCAAATGAGTATACATTTTTAGGGAACTCTTTATTTATGTGAATAAATCCTTGGCAAGATAGGTCTGTAGAAATCTGTGTTAAAAGAATCCTCTGGTCCTGAAATACTAACTGCCTTGCACTTATTAAACTTTTTAGCTGAAGGCTTTCAGTCACATTCTAACTTATTTTAACAGATTAATGTGCAGATCTCACATAGTTTGCAATGAAAAGACTCTTTGAAGAAAAGATGCTAATTGTACACTTGCACATTGCAAGTTGTAAGTGTGATGCCTTTGAACGAAGTTTGGGAAACTACTGGTGTCATTGCTAGCTTTTCGGATTTTACAGAACAGGCCCCAGTTAACTAAATTTTCATGAAAAAGATATGCAGCATTTCTATTCCTCTGGCACTTGTTTTTTTAAATTCTTTTCCTATAAGCGTTTGGTATAGTATAGTATGAGAGTATCTTTAAATGCACTGATTCTTGCATCCCTCCCCTCTTCACTTCAGCTGAGCGTAGATCCATTTTTAAAGGATCTTGACTAAGTGATCCATTTGATCCATTCAAAACATGGATCCTGGTTCAGATAAAACAATGGTTAGTTTAACAAGCCAGCTGCATAATTTATTATTGGCTTGTAATGAAACTTAGAAGAGTTGTTCTAAGCTTGGATTCCTTGTTTGGATGTAATATTAAGCCAAGATTCTTTAAAACTGAAAATAAACTTTGGTGAAGTCCTGCTGTGCAGCAGCTGGAATGGGCAACGTGCTAGTCTGATGCGTCACTCAGACTTGCTGGGGCTCATCCAAGGAACACTAAACAGCAGTTTAGCATCACATGTAAACATGGCCTGTGTCCGTGTCTAGTCCCCCCCCCCCTCGATAAAGAACACAGTACTGAAGTGTTGATGGAATTTACATTTAAAACAGTTAAATCTGAATTCAGTCTGAATGTGCAGCTGATTTGTAAACCTGGTCTTGAATCCATAGTTCTCTTTAACCTTCTCAAAGCCTATCGGATTCATTTGGCATAAAATCAATCAGTACACTACAATGACCCAATAAAGGGGAGGGCACTTGATAGTTCTAATAACTAAAAGGAAAGAACAAGAAGGCGCTCACCTTGAGTTAGAAAGATCCCACCACAACCATGAGGTAGTCTCTCTCTGGAGAGTATTCTATAACTAGGGTGTCACAATGGAGAAGGCCCTCTTCCTTGTAACTTCTTGCTTCAGCTAACTAGGCGGGGAATCTGGAGAAGGCCTCCAGTGAAGATCTTAAGGGCCAAGTAGGTATATATGAGAGCAGATGATCCTTCAGGCATTCTAGCAACAAGGGCTTAAAAGCACTTTGAAGTGTACTTGCCAATTGACTGAAAGCCAATGGAGATAACAAAGGCCTTGTGGAATGTGCTGTTATCGGCCAGTTTCCATTAATAATATCACACCCTTATTTTGGGCCAGATGAAATTTTTGGACTGTTTTCAACACAGCCAAATTTCCCTGAATATGTGACTGGACACATTTGAAAACTGGCAATATTGTCTTGGATCCTAAGATAAATTAATGTAAGGAAATCCATGGAAGGAAAGTTTCCCATCATCATCTCCCCTCTGCAGCTACCTCTCCAAAAGCCATTTTGGAGGGTAGGTACCCTCTTGAACAATATGCTGGGTAACATTTACATTTGGAAACTACCACCAGACCTCATAATTGCCAAATCATCAATCTTCAGGTAAACCTTAAAGAGCAATTACTAAAAAAGAAAGAAAGGAAAAAGGATGATTTGTTTCATGTTGCTCTAAGCTGACAAAACCACAAAGGAGATGAAAATGCTATGCAATCAAGTACATCAACCCATGTTACTTGAAAAACAAGGCGTCACAAGTTCATGAAATGTCACTGAAAATTAGCCAAGTATATTTTGAGCAAAAATATTCCCCTGTGCCCTCAGCTGCTATCTTATCCACAAACGACATCAAAGCAAAATCACATTTTATTTCTATGTTCCTTTTGCTTCCTTTACCTTCTCCTGTAGAACAGAGAAATTTCAGGGAAAGAAGCCTCTGTGTGGAAATGAAAAGCGTGCGCAAAACAAAATAATGCATTTTGTTACGTTGTGTGCTTTGTGCTACCTAGAAATTATTTTCATGGGATAAATTAAACCAGTATGGATGAGCCAAAACTGCCAAGAAAATAGAAGGAAATTGCCACTGGCAGATACTTCCACGCAATTGCACCCTGGAGGGAAGTTGTAAAAGGCAAGCTTGGAAGTAGCAAAAAAGAATGGTTGCAAGACAAAGTGAGAGATTAGGAATCAATAAGTCATTGCCGAGGTTGTGGGGTGTAGATGAACACTGCAATGGGATTTAAATAAATAATTTATTTCTGCCACCATTAATATTTAACCTTGAGACATTTCAGTGGTATTTACTTGCATTCTGTCTATTTTTGTACTATCGCAAAACCAAATATTTAAACTACCACTACTCTCATGGTATTACCGTTAAAGTGATTTCAGAATGTAAGTACTGAGAATCACAGGAGGTATTTGCCACAGGTTCCATGCAAGTGACCTCTCTTCTCCTCTTTGCTTTTCTTCTACGCAGTATGAACCAAGAGGACCAGGCAGGCCGTTGTACCAAAGAAGAATATCATCTAGTTCAGCCCAGGCTTGTTCTGAAGATATAAATGCTCCTCAAGATAGCCTTGGACAGTGTAAAGAGCTTCAGGACCATAGTAACACATCTTCTTTCAATTATTCATCCCCTGAATTGTGGGTAAACTCCACCTCATCAGCCCCATATCAGAACATTCCATGCAATGGTTCCAATAGAGCAGTCCCACCAAGAGAACTCTTGGGTAAGTGATGCTTTCTCATCATTTAAAAGTATTATTAATAATATTAATTGCAATAATTTTATTATTTATACCCTGCCCATCTGGCTAGGTTTCCCCAGCCACTCTGGGCGGCTACCAACAGAATATTAAAAACACAATAAAACATCAAACATTAATAACTTCCCTAAACAGGACTGCCTTCAGATGTCTTCTAAAAGTCAGATAGTTGTTTTCCCCTTGACATCTGAAGGGAGTGCGTTCCACAAGGCAGGTGCGACTACCGAGAAGGCCCTCTCCTGAAATAATAATCATTTTATTAAGCCAACTCATTAAGAAGTTGCTGTACTATTTCTGGCTAGCAAAGTATATTCTCAGAATAAAATGCATCAACTTTTTCTCTGCATTGAAAACTTACAGATGTTTTATCTTTGGGACCAATTTCGTATTACAAATATGGTATCCTGTCATTCGCTCTTTTGTAAGATAATTTGCTGCTTACTGAAGTGGATTAAATATTGTGCATTCCAGTACAGAAATAAGGCAGTGATGCACACAATTCAGGCCTGGGTTAGACCTAATACCAAAACATGGGTTAGCATTAAAAAGATAAGCAGGCACAAACTTTGGGCTCGTGCGGTCTCCCCTTCAGTTGACTCGTCGGTTCAATCAAACCATGGTTTAATACCCTGGTTTGCAACCTAACTGTTGTTTGGACAAGCAACAGTTTCCCATATTCAGATGTTACTGGAAACTGCTGTTTGTTTAAAACTGAACAGAAGCTTTCAGCGTATTCACCTTGTCCGCAAAGGAGGAGTGGAAGCAGGAGCGCATGTGTGCATAAAGAGAAAGATAGAAAATAAGATTCAGAAACATCCAATCCTTCCTCTGTCTGTTTTTGGGGGACAGAAGGCGGGCAGGTGTGGAGGACTCCCTGGTCCTGAATGCGGTAACTGTGCCCCTGAAGGACCAGGTGTGCAGCCTAGGAGTCATTCTGGACTCACAGCTGTCCATGGAGGCGCAGGTCTATTCTGTGTCCAGGGCAGCTGTCTACCAGCTCCATCTGGTATGCAGGCTGAGACTCTACCTGCCTGTGGACTGTCTCACCAGAGTGGTGCGTGCTCTGGTTATCTCCTGCTTGGACTACTGCAATGCGCTCTATGTGGGGCTACCTTTGAAGGTGACCTGGAAACTACAACTAATCCAGAATGCGGCAGCTAGACTGGTGACTGGGAGCGGCCACCGAGACCACATAACACCGGTCTTGAAAGACCTACACTGGCTCCCAGTACATTTCCGAGCACAATTCAAAGTGTTGGTGCTGACCTTTAAAGCCCTAAACGGCCTCGGTCCAGTATACCTGAAGGAGCGTCTCCACCCCCATCGTTCTACCCAGACAGTGAGGTCCAGCGCCGAGGGCCTTCTGGCGGTTCCCTCACTGCAAGAAGCCAAGTTACAGGGAACCAGGCAGAGGGCCTTTTTGGTGCCTGCCCTGTGGAACGCCCTCCCACCAGATGTCAAAGAGAACAACACCAGACTTTTAGAAGACATCTGAAGACAGCCCTGTTTAGGGAAGCTTTTAATGTTTAATAGACTTTTGTATTTTAACATTCTGTTGAAAGCCGCCCAGAGTGTCTGAGAAACCCAGCCAGATGGGTGGGGTATAAATAATAAATTATTATTATTGTTATTGTATAAAAACATTATTCACTTTGTCTATTCCAATATAACACCCTACATATCTGTTTTCTATAAACAGACATCTTCAATCCTCAAATCCAGATTGCATTGTTTCTTTTTTGCACAAAAGTCTTATGAGAGGTTAAAGGGGCTACCTTCTTCTTTTCTTTGCTTTCTGTTTCCAGTTCCTTCAAAGACCGCCAAGCCGCCCGAGGAACCGATGAAAGTTGAGAACATCCAGCTGTCCAATTCTTTTAATTACAATATGCTCCAGCATCTTGGCCAGTTCCCTCCCCTCATGCCCAACAAGCAGATCGTGGAATCCAACAGCAACAGCCAGCCCAGCTCTGGTGCGAACAAGCCGGCCATGTCTTACGCAAGTGCTCTGAGGGCGCCCCCAAAGCCCAAAGCGCCCCCTGAGCAGGCAAAAAAGAATAGTGATCCTTTGTCTTTGTTTCAGGAACTTAGTCTAGGTAGTTCATCAGGTAGCAATGGCTTTTACTCCTATTTTAAATAATCAGAATATTTTTGTAGAGAACATTTTGATTTCTATTTGTGTCAGTAGACTTAAGATAGTTGGGGCTTCCTATGCAGTTGCCACCATTTCTCTTTGTTTATATTAGTAAATATATCTTGGTTTAATTGCTTTGCTGCTAGACTTGAAGCTAACCTTTTTAAATTATATTCCGTTCTCTCTCCCCCCTTGCCCCCCCCCCATGTGGGTCAGAAGTTTGAAAAATTTTCCCTAGAAAAATACACACTTAAAAAAAATGAAAAAAAATAATGTAACATTATATATGTGTTGCATTAAAGCTAGCAGCTGAAAAGTTAACTGTGCAACTTAAAAATATATATATAATTTTTTAAAAAAGAAGTTGTCTAAATTGTATTTAAAAAAGAATTGTAAGTAGCATTTACATTTATTCAATAACATTTAGCATACTATGCTGGGTTTCTGTACCAGAAATGGCCAGTTAATGTACAAATGTATGTTATGTCTGCTTAAATTGTTTATTTTTTTTTTAAATAAAGGTGCAGCATCTTATAATTACTTTCAGTTTTATCAACTTTCTGTGAAAGGATGCTGCATTCTAAAACTTTTATAGTTTTAGAACCTGTATGATGTGGTATAGTAATCTCCTTTGACTGTAGGATAAAGTGAAGACCTTTGCAGACCCGCACACCACTGTTTTTAACTTTTCAGAGTAAAGCAGTGGTCGATTAAAAAAAAATAAAAATCAAAAAAAATCCTGCACATTTTATTTTTGGACAGGCTGCTAAATTTAGCTTGTTGGAAAGATTAATTTGATAGATTTTTTTAAAAAAAGAATCATGAAATTAAAAACAATTTTTTTTTTGCTATGTTGGGTGCTTCGTAGTATAATAACTATTAAAAAAAATTGAGTGAATTTAGTAAAATATTTGGGTCCCCCTCCCAACTATGCATGTGTAAATGCTTGTAATCTGGTTTCTCCTACTCTTGGCTTCTCTAGTGGTATAAAGAATTGTGCCGCTTTAAGTTTTTATTTCTCCTTGCCCCCACCTCAGTAAAACCTTTTGGTACATTATTTGATGTTTACATTAAATGTGACATTATACGACGGATCTTCAGATATTTTGCTAACTGTTTTGTTTGAGGAACATCATTAAAGAAGATTTTTATGTTTGTCAAAGCTGTATCCAAATTAATCCAAAATTTTGGGGAGTCAAGTTGTGAGGGGGGGGGAGGGGGAGGACTTGTGAATCCATATGGTTGTTTTTATCTTTGTATGTTCTGCTGAGGTTTTCCACAATCTTGGTCTTTTACCACTATATATTGAAAGTGAAATCTATAAAGAATTATACAGCAATATGTAACAAAATTTTGGAGAAAAAAAACATTTTAGGGTAATGTTTACCTTTCAGGTTGTGGTCTTGTACACTGTTCATACTTTTTAAGTAAGGGATGTATCTTTTATAGCTTCTACAGAGGCCCTTTTCCTCCTTTACACTTGAAAAGATCTCTCTGATCGGGGACGTTAATTTTTATCAATATTTTAATTTATTTTAATTTCCCATTGTGAGACGCGAGAGTAATATTTTCAATAGTATCATTTTTAAAAGTGTGTTTCTCTTTGAGGTGGCACAGCTCCCCACAGCTTTGAAAACATTGGGATTAACCCGGAGCCTTTTTGCTGAGCTACTGTACTTGCTGCTGTATTCAATCTGATATTTGCTCTTGTTACAATCCATTTGTCCCTGTTGGGTTTTGGTTTTTTTTGTAAACCGTTGTGGTGAAATCTCAGCTTGGCTTGAAATCAATATCACCTTTCTTACTGATTTCAGGTAAGTCGGGATTTCACCAAAGAGTCTTTCTATAAGAGAACTGCATACTGAGTTAATGCATTGCAATATCTGAATGGTTACCGGGTTCGTGGTTCAGAAATGCAGGATAAAAGCTGCATGGCTATGTAACTTGTATTTCTTAACGGTATAGAAGCAAACAAAAAAGTGAAGGAGAATGTCCCTCCTCAATTTTGCTTCACAGTTTGAGCATACAGTATCAGGAAGTTCCAGAGGCTAAGTTCTCTGCATCTTAAACAGAGCTTTCATCATTATCATTAGTATTTTTGGTCTGCTGAGTACTGCAGACAATGGCCCTAATGAAATTAGATTGATAATGATAGTATCTCAGTTGGTATAAACCAGGGTTAGCCCCTTTGAAATAAATGACGCT
The DNA here is from genome assembly GCF_965112155.1 of Podarcis liolepis. Classification (NCBI taxonomy): domain Eukaryota; kingdom Metazoa; phylum Chordata; class Lepidosauria; order Squamata; family Lacertidae; genus Podarcis; species Podarcis liolepis. The sequence continues at coordinate 23,356,997 of NC_139555.1, forward strand.
ATATCTGATGTCACCTCCTAAAGTTCTGAGTTCCAATCCTGCCCCTGGTTACTCATGGCAAATTCTATTGAAGGCACTGACATTTACCCACTCATAACCCAAGGCAGGAATGTTGTCTTTTTATCCCACTTAATGTGGACACAATAAAGAGTTGTTGGTGATACGTACAAAACCAGGGATAGGCAACCTGATGCACTCCAGATGTTTTGAACTGAATCCATCATCTTTGGCCATACGAGGTGGGGCTGATGGGAGTTGTATTCCAGAACATGTGGTGGTCCCAAGATGCCTACCCCTGATAGCAGGTTAGTTAGAGCTCAAATGCATTCACTCAAGTCAGCACTATATCTTCAGGGGTTTCAAAATCACACATTTATATAGAGTTTTATTATTCTGTTCACCTTACCTGAAATATTAAACTAATAAATTTTGCTTGTTTGTTTACTTCAATCTGTGAGTTAGTTGAGGAACGATTGTTGACATCAGATGGCCTCATTTTTAAACTGTCATACACTGGTATTTTCATCACAGCAACTTTCTAAAAACATGCTTTCTTTTTTCTTTCTTTCTTTTATTTCACCCCCCACCCCAGCCTTATTGTTGTTAAACATTTGTCGGAAGCGTATGCCTACGTTTGGAAGACTGATATTTTATCTTTTCAGACTCCAGAGATTAAAATGAGTAAGAAGCTACAAAATAAATCCATTTACTCCACATCAGATTTTTTTTTTTTTATACAGATTGTGGATTTCGGTCAGACTTGGCATATACGGGGACCTTGGTGAGACTGATGTTTCTGAGTTGTTAAATACAGTTTTCTCCAGAGATTCAGAGCTATAGCAATTTTGAAAATAGAACTGGCTTTGCAAAGGTAGGAAAGCTCCAGACCGTTCCAGTGCTCTGATATACTCAGATTGCTGGTGTTTAGTTTTACCACTGGACAAATTCTGCTTAAAAGCATTCTCACTGGTTTTAGTTCTCATGGAATTGCCAGTCTTTTGTCAGGAGTAGGCCATTAGTAAAGGCATACATGTTGTCAATGACTATGAAATAAAATTTCTAACGATCCTGGTGTTTTTACAGTTTACAGCTCTTGTGTACTTAGGTCTGTACCTAAGTACATAAAAGCTTATATAATTTTCATAGTCCCTTCTCCCCCTGCCCCCCCACTAGGAATAGTGCTTTCCACCATTATTTCGTTTCACATTTTCAGAAACAAAATATACTAGTGTCATGGGAACGAGCATCTTTTATTTTAATAGGAGCATGCCATATATTGCTGCACTTAAAGAGAATTTTAGAATACATTAGTGGAACTACAAATGTAACCCACTTACGCTTGGTAATATTTAAAAGGAAAAGCTGCTGGTCAACATTATATTTGATACATTAGGTAAAGTAAGTATTTTTCTTCTTACTGGAGAATTCATTTTTCAGGAAGCACCTTGAAGGGTTCCTGATGTTACGGCAATTTAACTTATCAGTTTCATTTAATTGCATTATGGTATTGGATAAATCCTAGATCCCCAATCTCTATTTTATTTCTTCTTCCATGCCCAGAAGCCATTTTACTACGTAGTTATTATAATTTTCCCTTGGTTCATCTGATCAGCCAACTACCCTGATTCTGCCACCTACTCTATATTAATCAACCTGATCCTGCCCCAATCGTCATATGCTACTGCATCATATTTGTCACTGAGAACCCCAGTGCAGGATCTGCCTGAGTGACTGGTGATCTCTGTATTAAATGTCCACCATAGGTCTCCTGTTCTTCCTGATGGACACCCCAAATTTAGCAAAAGACCCACTTCTCGCATCATTATCTTTGCTAAATAAGTGGATTTGTGTGAGAAGAGGTCCTGTGAGAGCCAATGATAAAAGAAAGAAAAAATTGAGGTTTTGTTTGTTATACTTGTCCAAACCTTCCTCTGGAAGAAATCCAAACTTCCAAAGTTATAGCTGGAGTTTTCCATTCTAATATTTAATGGTTATAACACCCAAATATTCCTGCCTCCTTCACCTTTAGCATTTGTTTACACAATCTGTTCATCTTCCCGAATTCCTCCAGGAAAATTATCAGTGTTCAAACACCCCTACCTATGACTCTTCTGTCTGCCTGTCTTCCAGCTCATGTTATGCTCAACACTACCAGACTGAGTTACTGCACCAGAGCCTCAAATCTTAATCCCCCCCCCCCCCAATGCTATGAGGACAGAGCTGATGTGGCTTCTTCTATTTGATCAAAATCTGATCCTTATCAAATTGCAACGTTTACTAGACAAATATGAATTAGACAAGTTGCATTTGGGAACATCTGTCTTGTTTGTAGACTTGCAGCCCAAGCATTTTGTACTCAAGTTTCCTTGTCATGAAGACCCCAAAAGTAGCTTAAAATGTGGATTTGTGAGGATTTGTGCTAACAGTTCTGAATCTAGTAGTGTATCCCTTAAAAGGTGTGTTTGTGTATATGATTACGTGGTGAAAAATAAGGTTTACTGGCATTGCACTGCAGTTTTAAGTGGAGCTGCTTGTCTTGCTGCTCCAAGATAATGCAAAATGGTTTCTATTAGGATTCAGCTTTAAATTAAATGTGAAGGATAAAGTATGTGTGGTGAAGATTGTATCCAGTGAAGTTGTCCTATTAAAATAGGACTTTCCACCTGCAAAACAGGACTTATTTTATCCCCTCTCACAGAACTGCTCTGGAGGGTTGAGGGAGCACCCAGAACAGTTTGGAGGGTGGGGATGGGGGAATAGAGAAAGAATGAGAGAAAAAGAAAAAGCCCTGTTGCACAGGCAATTTCATTGGAGTCAACTCATGGTGAATTCTGAATCTGCTTCCTGTCCCATCCATATCAGTAGAAATGTACCTATTTAGGCAGGCCATCTTCTCGGAGTGGGCATTGTATTTCTCTCCTAATGTAAGATTGAATATCCTTCCACTTATATTTTATTAGTCTTTGCTGCAGATATTTACCCTCTTTTTTCTTGCAGTATGCATACTACCTACTTAGCTATTGACATTGATTTTGACAGCAGCCATTAGTCTGAGATGTGGAGTTGCTCATACGTCCATTTTTCTTTTTCTTTTTTTGTTTTGTTTTGCTCATGCTCTGATACACTGCAGTGTAACACCACATGACGTCATCATAAATCTCTTTCAACCTATTGTTTTATTATATATTTTTCTAGATACCTTTCCCCCCACCGCCATGCCCTCCTCTGCAGTATGTCACTGCCAGATGCCCTGCTCAAGTCTAATAAGTAAATTCTTTGTTTTCCTATAGTGCACTCTGGGCTTTTAAACCCGGTATTAAATAATAAACCCTCTTTAATCTACACACTAAAAACAAAAAAGTTCTACCTTCAAGGCCAGCGTTAGCTAAAACTGAGGTAATGTTTAATAGCGTATAGAGATGGAGATGGGAGGCTGAGGGGGTGGGGGGAAACCACCTTGTTTTTGGAAGCAAATACATTGCCTCATGGTTAGGCCAGTCACTTTTGCCTTTAGTAAATGCAGTCATCGTATAAAAGCCATTTGAGAATTAAGTAAAGAAGTAACCGGGAGGCTCATTTGCAAGACAACAGCCCAGTTTAAGCAACCGGCAGGCTTTAAGGTGATCACCTGATGGCTGCTGAAGGATTTAGCCAGTACAGCCTATGCACTTGACCATGATTATGGCTTCAAAGGGGCATATAGTGGTTGGAGCAGGACATGTATATGTTCTATATGGAAGCACCACGTAATGGGTACTGCCATACATTCCTCACCAGGTTTGAGCTCACCACCCATTGCTACAGGTGATTGTAGGGTGAAATGGAACGTCTGGGAGCACATATCTTCACCCTGCTGGAAATGTTGGATGCAGATGTTGGCACAAGCATCTCTCAAAACTCCTGGAGCACCTCTGCGAGGTGCATGTGTCTGCAATTCTGTCATGACATGGAAATGGGAGGGAAGCTACCATGAAAGATACCAGCTAGCTCAGGTTTTGTGTGTGTGTGCAACAGTCTCTAGATTGGACTATGCAACACATGCAAACCCTACTTGTTTTTGTTCTATATCAGCACAGCTAACTAAAAACCCTCTGTGTGGAAGAAGCTACCTTTTGGTTGGGTCTCCTGTGCATTTCTCGAGAGAAATACGCCATTGCCCTTGTATTTCTTACCTAGCCCTAGCTAATCTGCATGCCATTCACACGGTAGTGGCCCTGCAATCCGGAGTCTCTCCATTTGGGTCCCTGGCTCCATTCTTGCCCTCATAATACGCCCGAGACGACAAGAGCTGCTGCTCATTACCCTCTTCATTTGCTTCCACTGGCAAAATGCTGCCACCCACAAACTGTTAAGGTAGCCCTGACGTGGGGAACCTGAGTTCCTCCAGATGTGGTTGGGCTCCAACCTCTGTCAGCCCCAGCCAGCATGACCAGTGCGCAGGGGTGATGGTAGTTGCCATTCAGCAACATCTGGACGCCTATAGGTTCACTACTGCTGTTACGGTCAGGTATTTAGGACAAGCTAATGAGAGGATTTTTGTGTGCGGCCACAATGTACGATTATGCCAATTTAAACCCCGTTGATTTTAATGAGAGAATGGTGTACCTGAGGCTCTGTAACTGGGATGCCATTGTGGTTCTGTGGATAAATTCCCCTTTAATGTGGGTCTGTTAGTAAAACGGAGTTAGAAAAGCGATTTCTTTTGAATACAGATTATCTCCAATTTAATCCCATTCTCTGAGAGGCAAGATAAATACCCACGGTGAAATAACTGAGGTGGTTGTGTTGCAAATGATACTCAACGTGGCTTACTTTAGCAAAGAAAATGGCCTTATATTAAAAAGTTAGTACTATCTAGTATTAGCAGAAACCTCAGACGTAGCTCAGAAGAGTTGCAAAGCACCAATAATGTTCTAAACCTTTCAGAACACAAATTGCATTAACTGTCCACCAGTGGTCAAGACTGGTAAATCCAGAAGGTGCTTTTGAAATGGTTTCACCAAGTTTTGTTTTGTTTTGTTTTTTTGCGATTCCTTGTAAACTGCGTGGAGGACTGGGTCTTACAGTATCTTCAAGTGTAATGATTGTCTTGGTGCACTCTTTATTTTTAAAGATTAATGGTAACACAAAAATGTATTTTACTGCTACATTTAAAATGTATTTATAATAAAAATGCCTTTTTAATAAATAATATTGAAATTTACCAGTGCATCATGTTTGCTGTAAATGCTGATGGATTGTCTCAGAAAAAACTCCCAGCGATAATACATGTTGTTTGAATTGAGCAGTTGTTTGAATTGAGACTTAAATATTTGTGGGGAGATGATTTTTTTTTTTTTTTTTTTTTTTGCTGTTTGCTTTTAAGTGGAAGAAGAGGCAAAGTGAAGCTATGTTTGCAAGCAGTCGGTCCAGCTGTTCTCTGTTAAGAGAGGTCTTATCAACCTCTGGGGTGCTCACAATAAAATAAACCCATTTCATGCATCTTTCAACATGGCACTGACATGCAGCTTAAGAACCATGCCTTAACATCTGCTCTAGTACTTAATAATGTTACAAGCATTCGCTTCACTGCCAAGAAGCATATCACAGCTGTTAAACAGAACTGTATATAGGCACTCCCAAATAGCATTGACTACAAATTGTGCAGAGGTCCCTGAACCCATTGCTTTTTCTTCCGTGACTTAGAAGGGCATCTGTTTCACTGAGTACTGCTTGTCTAAGTATAGATCAGCCTGATGGGAACAATAATGTTCTGGTTCTGCTGTGCCATGTGCCGTATCCCTGTCTATGGCAGGCCTGGGAACCAAATAATTGCATGTTGAGCAATGGGAGAAGGTGGGGTGGCCAAGTGTAGGAGCCAAGGACAGAGCTAAACCAGTTTTAGTTTGGTTCCCATCCTGGTTGTACAAGGGCAACGACAGATTAAGGAGGCAACTGAGAGCCAGTACTACCCCCCTGGACTGGATGTAAGTAAGAAGGTAGAGAAGCAGGGACTGTGTGAGGGCAGACTTAAGATTGCAGTGCCCCATTTGTTTTAATAGACCAGCCATCATGGCTAAGAAGTGAGCGACTCCAAAGTGACTTTTAAAGCCCTAAATGGGAAAATTTGGGAAAATTTTAATGTCTAATGTTTCAGCATTTTTATGAGCTGTAAGCTGCGCAGAGTGGCTGGGGAAACCCAGCCAGATGGGCGGGGTATAAATAATAAAATTATTATTTATTATCATTATCATTATTATTATAATTGCCTGTTGAACTGAGAGATGATAGATGCTGAGAACTATTTCACACAATTCTGTTTTCAAAGGGTATCCTGATCAAATGCTTTATGTGTACATGTACACATATGACAAATGTATTTGCACACGTATCTTTCCCAGATTCTCCCACCTGTGAGTTGGGCTTGGGCTTGGCCTCCCTGACAAGTGTGCATTGGTAGCAAAAGCAGGTTTGCCGGTATATCAAAATATAAACGTTTTTCTGATATATCTCTGTGATGGTTCCGTGTACCTCCCTGGAGGGGCAAAGTATCAGAGTCACCAAAAGTAAAACTGGCCAAAGCACATGACTGATCACATGACTGGAGCAGTCATTAAAATTATCCTTATGGAATGGGACGCCCCTGTGTTCATCGGAGAAATGTTGGAGGATATGGTGATGTACAAAAAAGTCAGTAATATTACAACATTTATTTACTGAAAAAAACAAAGCAGCCAACATTAGGCCAAAGCAGATATATTATTAGGTTAAACTGGCATTAATATCCATCAAAGGCCTGAGGGAATATATTATTTATTTTTTAGCAGACGCTGAAATGTGATCCAAGTTGGTGCCTGCCTTAACTCAATGGAGTGGCCATTCTGACAAGGGCACCACTACCGAAAAGGCCCTCTACTGCATTACCACCAAACAGTTCTCTCAAGGTAGTAAGGCAACCAGGAAGGCCTCACTGGAAAACCTCGGTGATTGGGTAGGTCAGTATGGAGGAAAGTTCTCCCTCAGATAGCTTGCACCTAAATTGTTTGGGACTTTGTATGTCAAAACTAAAACCGGGTTTGTGTTCTATGTCCCTTGAAAATGGGGGCAGGCAGGGCTTGAGATATTTTCAGAGTTGAAATAAAGAATAATGCCCTGAACATTTTGTTCTGATGATGTTCAAGGAACATCAACCTAAAAGTGTGCGTTTCTTTTATCGAAAGAGTCGTTTCTTCAGTGCCTCCTACATTTATTTGTCTTCTCAGTGGCACCTCTTTCTTGGTGAAACGTGGTGATCTTCTGCTTTGTTACACTGCATGATGCGGAGTATATGGGGTCAGTTTGTTAGAAAAAGCTAGATTTGGAGGAGATCACTTGCAACCCTCCAACCCTAAGAATACAATTTTAAATGTGATTTCACCATTTCCCCCAGTCAAGATGTCTCACTGAGCTCAAATGAAATCACAAAAGCTGACATTAAACAGCAAGGCGCTTGTAATGTGGTTTTATCCAAAATCTTTTTTTTATTGTTATGTGCTTAATGATGTACATTCCACAGATTAGTTGTAACATTATTTACAGTCATTCGCCAATCAAGTCCTCCTCCAGTGATAGAGATGGAGAATATGGTTTACTCACAGAGGCAGGCAAGAATTTGCCTTGTATTTTTTGCTTCCCCCCTTATACCTTACGGAAGCTGGGTGGGGTAAAAAAAAAAATGGACAAAAGCGCTCTCTTAAATGCACATTTCCATTCAAGTGGATTAATGCCCTCCGTTCCTCATCTACATTGGGCATATTACAAACTGATAGTGCCGCAGAGCACAATTATTTGTACACGATTCCGGAGCCAGTAATCTTAACACTTTTATTTTTTGTTTTAAATGAACGATGCTTTGTATTTAACCTCCCCCTTCGATTCCACAAACAAGTGTTCTCCAAAGATTCTTCAGTCATCCTACACTGTCTCCTGGAGGCCTCTTATAATATCTATATATATAGCTGACCTTTCCGTATGCATGCTCAGAGCAGGGGGATAGGATGTTACTTAAGTGGCAATCCGAGCCCGGAGTGGCTTAATGCTCTGGCTCGGCATCCATACAAGTCTCCCAGGGATTCTGGGGCATGCGAGGCAAGGAGATGAGCAGCAGAGCAATCCCACAGATGAAGAGCAGGACAAAGGAGGCGCAGGCACAGGCGAAGGACCACGAGTAGTAGTACTCTATCCAGACCGTATAATCGCTGTCAATCATCCTTTTGACAGACTGCCTCATGACTTCCACGGATATGATAATGCACAAGCCTGGAGGGAGGGAAGAAAGGAAAAGCTGTAAACAGCTGACGAACAGGGTTCGCTGTTGTGATCTTAATTGTTTTTGGGCTTAGCTGAATCCAACATCTTTCTGATTGCCCACCGTTGCTGGAATATAGAATAGAATGTCCAGTCCAGCACCACTTGCTTGTCACAGAGATGCCTATGGGAAGCCCGTAAGCAAGACATAAAGGCAACAGCATCATCTTGCTGTTGTTCCCCAGCACCTGGCATTTTGAGGCATGCTACCTCTGATCGGGACGCGGGTGGCGCTGTGGATTAAACCACTGAGCCTAGGGCTTGCCAATCAGAAGGTCGGTGGTTTGAATCCCTGCAATGGGGTGAGCTCCTGTTGCTCGGTCCCTGCTCCTGCCAACCTAGCAGTTCGAAAGCAAGTGCAAGTAGATAAACAGGTACCGCTCTGGCAGGAAGGTAAACAGCGTTTCGTGTGCTGCTCTGGTTCGCCAGAAGCAGCTTAGTCATGCTGGACACATGACCCGGAAGCTGTACGCCTGCTCCCTCGGCCAATAAAGCGAGATGAGCACCGCAACCCCAGAGTTGGTCACGACTGGACCTAATGGTCAGGGCTCCCTTTACCTTTACCTTTACCTCTGATCAGTAGGATACAGCCAATATGATTCGTTGCCTTTGACAGCCTTATCCTCCATGTTCTGTGCGTTTGTAAGTCTGTGTGCTCATGCCCCACAGGCCACATGTGTATGTGTATGCATGCACACAACAAAAGCTGTGAAGGCTGGCCTGGCCATAGCCTTTGCCAGCAAAATTTTCTTGCTGAATGGTTCAGGAAGGCCAGGGAAAAAAGTCCTTAAAGGAATGGAGGATTGTGTGAGAGACCCATCAGAGTCCGAGGAAGGTGTTCCCCGCCCATCAGCTAAGACAGTGATGGCCAAACTCGGCCCTCCAGCTGTTTTGAGACTACAATTCACATCATCCCTGACCACTGGTCCTGTTAACTAGGGATGATGGGAGTTGTAGTCCCGAAACAGCTGGAGGGCCAAGTTTGGCCATCACTGAGCTAAGAGATGTGTGTGTGTGTGTGTGTGTGTGTGTGTGAGAGAGAGAGAGAGAGAGAGAGAGAGAGAGAGAGCGCATCTGTGCAAGTGAGAAAAGGAACACAAAAAGCTGTCATTTAAGACAGACAAGAGGAGAGACAGAGACAGAGAGCTAGCTGGAGGCTGGCAGGTATCTTGGGATGCTGGAGTGGCTCGGGGGATCTGATGAAGATTAGTGGATTTGCTGCTTGTCTTAAGCTGCTTGTCTCTACCTGTGCTCCACTTCTATATTTGCAAATAAGTGAAATATTACGACGAGACCAAGAAAGAAGGCAAAATTTGGTAACTTTTAGCTGCTCAGGGAAGTGAGAGGCACATAACTAAGGACTCCAAGAGGCTTGAACGAACAATCACAACATATCCTGAGAAGTTTGAGTACGCTTAGCAGAACCAACATGCAATGACAAGGCAGCTTTACAAATGGAGCCCAATATGTGGTCTCTGTCTTACATCAAGAGGAAATTAAGAGCAATGAACTAGCTCAGTATGTTTCTTTCCCAGCTGAAAGTAATTGTTTCCTTCTTTAGCATGCCACTCAAATCTGCCCCCCTCTGTTATTTGAATCTTTATCAACCTTCTGCCCCCCCATCTTCCCCTGAATTTGATTCACACCATGAAATCTGCATCCATTTACCCCCTTGTGTGATGATCTACCTGAAAAGGTGTAAAACATAGCAGCTGGCCTTAGGAGATAATCCATCTTTTTCCTGAAGGATAAGAGGACACAAATAGTTCCGATGATGGAAAAGCCAACGCTGAAGATGGCAATGGCAGCTGCAGAAATGCTGTATTCTGTCAAGACAAAACACAGAGGGAAAAAATGACGACTCTCTTCAGACAACTCTTCAAGCCACATTGGTCCTGCATAATTCCTTTAAAGCAAATCAAAATCATTAAGAATATGTGGTGGCGGTGGTGAAGGCTTATGACAATCCAAAGCTTTCCATGTGCAGTTGTTATCTCATTTATTATTTCATTCATTAATGGATAGTTTGTGTTTTGACATTTCATGTCTATCTGACAAGAGCAAGCCAGCAGCAAATCACACCAAGACAGTCGGAGTTAACTCTTGATTAGCAAAAACAGGATCTATACAGGAGTGTCAGGACTAATGAGCACAGCAACTTATCTCTGGTAGGTCTTGCCCCAGTGAGGCAGTCGCTCAGACTGAAGGTCCCTGCCTTCCAACAACTGCCTAAGTCCCCTCTTCTCCAGGTTTCCCCCAAGCAATCTGAGACTGAGTCTGCATGAATCTATGTAACTTCTCCTCTGCCCTTTTCATCGCTCTCCTGGTTCTGGGAGACCAAGGGAGGGGAGCTTGTCACAACAGTAGGGGGAGACACCCATGCCGCTTTCCCTGCTGGATTCATCTCGGCCTCTTGGCCTCCCTCCTCTTGAGCCGTTTAAGGTTGTATAAGATTGATACTCTTGAGAGTCCCATGGACTGCAAGAATATCAAACCTCTCCATTCTGAAGGAAATCAGCCCTGAGTGCTCACTGGAAGGACAGATCCTGAAGCTGAGGCTCCAATACTTTGGCCACCTCATGAGAAGAGAAGACTCCCTGGAAAAGACCCTGATGTTGGGAAAGATGGAGGGCACAAGGAGAAGGGGACGGCAGAGGACGAGATGGTTGGATGGTGTTCTTGAAGCTACCAGCATGAGTTTGACCAAACTGCGGGAGGCTGTGGAAGACAGGAGTGCCTGGCGTGCTCTGGTCCATGGGGTCACGAAGAGTTGGACTAAACGACTAAACAACAACAACAAGGTTCTATAGGTCTATTGAGCCAGGAAACCTATTGGCAGTGCAGTCGGACCAGGACTGGAGTTATATGCAGTTTGAGAAGCTCATATTGCTCAGGATTGGGACATTTCTTTCTTTGAGCCAAGGCTTCAGGTCAGCACTCTTGCACTGCATAGCTAAGCTAAATATGTTATATGTTATGGAGCCAAACAAACAAGCCAATGTCTGAGCAAGGAAAGGATGGATATGTTAATTTAATAATTCAGAGGTTTGTTTACATATTGCATTAGTTTGCAGATATATTTAATATTTAACACACACAGCCATGCATTAATATTACAGTGGCTGATATTTGCCTTCTATGTTGTTTTTAAGTGTTGCAATGCCCCACTCCCCGTTTATGCAATCTAGGAGAAATCTTGAAGGTTATTTTCCTGCTAATTGGCTCCAATATAAGTACACTGATTTTTGCAAAATGGCAAACATGTTTCACTTTAATCTGTTGTTTTCTGATTACATATTTTCCTTCATGTTTTTCTGTCCCAAATCACATAGGGGGGAAAAGGGCAGCTTCTGATTTTGGCACCAGTGAAAGGTGCAGAACCCAGCCATCTGCCTGCAGTTTACAGCCCTAGTTTTCTCCTCAAGGGCTTGAGAGGAACTCTGGGACTGGAAGTCACCTAAGTCTGGAGAAAAGCACCAAGGGAGAGGAGATGCAGAAGGCAAGCTGCAGAAGCTGAGGGAGGCAGACCTTTGGCAGTGGGCGGTTTCTGCCCTCCCCACTTGGCGACCACTTTTGCAATTGCAGCTGGAGTCCCCTTACCTGGGCAGTTCTCCTGTGTGTTAAATAAGCACCAAAAAAATTTGTCCATGTCCATTACTCATTTCCCCAAAAGTTCAGCTTGCCCCACATCAGTTTCCTAATAAGAGTCTGCCCAAAAACCCTTACGCATTTTTATTTTGCACATACAGTGGTACCTCAGGATGCGAATGGGATCCGTGCGGGAGCCCCATTCACATCCTGAAGCAAACGCAACCCGCGACTGCACGTCTGTGGGTCGCGATTCTCTGCTTCCGTGCATGCACATGACGTCATTTTGAGCATCTGCGCATGCGCGAGCGGCAAAAGCCGGAAGTCACCACAACCCGAAAGCGCTCATCCTGAAGCAACTTCAACCCGAGGTATGACTGTATATGTTATCCTGTAAATATGCACATAGTTTTGCAAACAAGGTTTCCCCAGTACAACACATTTTGTACATCGTTTTCACTAGATATATGCATTTTTGTGAATACTTTCCCCTAACATACATTATAAGATGTATTTTTGTCAAGTAGCGGGGGGGGGGGGTTAGAAGAACTGCATTGCAAAATTTTGAGACATGCACATTACACACGTGTCAGAGAATAGGCTGAGGAGAGCTACTCTGATGAGGAATGGTGGGGACCTCTCCCTCCCCCTGCTTCTGACCAGGATCCTGAAGCTGTCCAGGAGTAGTGGAGCAGTATAGATTTGGAGCAGTGGTTTGCAGAGGGGCATAGTTCAGAAGACAATAGCTGGGCAGAACTGAGTGGGAAACAGCTAGGAGAAGAAGAACAGGGAGAGAGAGAATTAAAAGACTCCCTTTCGCTGGAAAGTTTCCTACCGATCAGTCCAAGGTCATGGAGAGCAGATAAGATAAGGCACAGAAGGCTTGCCAGATGAGAAAGTGACGGGGGTGGCTCGGGGTGAAGTGGGTGGAAACCTTAATTGGAACCACCTTTGCCCCAAGAATGGACTTTTTGTTCTTTCGCTGTGAATATTAAAATCCCTTTAACTGGTAAGGGACTATTTTTGCTTTGTTCTTCTCATCCATGGCCAAAGGGAGGGAGGAAGCCGTTTCCCCAAGGCCTGACAACAGGCCAACAGTGTTTTGTTTTGTGCGTTGGCTTGGGGTGGGCAAATAAGGTAGGTTTGCATTAAAATGTGAACTGAGCACATTTCTCCTCCATAACCCTCCAGTTTAAACTGCTGCCATCATATCTAGTTTGGCCCTGATACAGGTTGATTCCACTTGGGATAGGCTGACATACATTTAAAATGCTTTTGAACATCTTTGAAAAATGAATTTGAGATGGTTTGTGCACTTTAAAAAAAAACTTTTAGCAGTGCACTCTGAGGATTTCCTCTGAAGTGAATAATGATGGGATAGACATGTTTTTGAGATCAAATGGATGCCTCTAATAGTGTGCAAACAGCTAATAAATGTGTGCAGAAATCCAGACTTTTATGCATAGAATGTTTATGATTTAAAGCATAAAGGTTGAAGGAAACTCTTCAGATTATTATTAGTATTTTTATAGTAATTATTAAGATTATTATTACTATCAACAGCAGCAGCAGCAACAAGCTTTTATGGGGTTTAAAACAGTGATTTGTATAAAAATTGCAAACATTTTTTTTGCTTGCCTCATGCTAACATATATAGCATTGAAGAATTAAGAAATAAGATGTTGGGCTGGCGTGGAGGAAGAAGCACAGATCTGATAAGAGGTAGGAGATCTGGTGAGAGATAAGAAATCTGACAAGATATAATAGATCTGATAAGATAAGATAAAATAAAATAAAATATAAAAAGAGAAGAATACCACCCTAAAATATTGTTATTCTGAAACATAATAAAAGTTACCCATGTGTATAGTTAAGGCAGTTTTTATCAGATAGCCATAGTAAAAGTACTTGAATTTAGCAGTAATGATGCCATATTACTACTGAAAAAGATAATGAAGGTCAACAGGTTGATCCCCATCAACAAACTGTGGAGGGTCCCTTCCCCATTCTCAAGACTGAGTGAGCTATATTGGCTGCTGATAGAAAGAAGAGGAACATTTTTAATTTTTTAAAAATAATTTTATTGCAAGAAAAGACCTTAAAAATCCAAAATAACAGCAGTAGGATAGCTAAACACTATAGACACATGTTAAAATATGTTGTGTAGTAACAACACAGGTATAGGAGGGGGAAAGGCTTTCCAGTACTATTAAGAACGAAATTTTACTTGTGACTATGAACCCTGTCCCCAGCTCTAGAAAGTCCAGTCAGTAGCACAATCCTCTGCATGTCGACTCAAGAGGAAGCCACACGGAGTCGATAGGGCTTGCTCCCACATAAGGATGCATAAGATTGCAGCTTAAACCTTTATGTAGCTACACCATATGAATTTTCAACTAACTCCACAGAACTGTGTTATCCAGTCGTATCCCTGGAAAGCCTCCCATGGCAGCCCATTTTGTCTTTCCGTATTTAGGAGGAGTCACATTCCATGCCTCCTGAATTGGACATTTATTGTGTGAGGCATATTGTAGTGAGAACAAGATGGCCGCCTTACCGGTTTTTCCTTACCTCTTTGTGTTGACACTTCAAAAATCTCTGTGCTCTCTCCTGAGACAAAGTGTGTGAAATAGGAACAGTTGCGTTCTGGAGGGAAACAAAAGAAAAGGCAAATGGATAAAGGCACTTTTTTTTTTTATTATTCCACTTGAATGCTGAAGCATACCCTCCAACATTTCTTCGATGAAAATAGGACGTCCTGTTCCATCATCATCACCACCACAATAATTTTATTATTTTTACGCCACCCATCTGACTAGGTTGCTACAGCCACTCTGGGTAGCTTCCAACATATATAAAAACATAATAAAATATTAAACATTAAAAACTTCCCTATAGAGGGCTGCCTTCAGATGTCTTCTAAAGGTTGTATAGTAACTTATCTCCTTGGCTTTGGGGTCGCATACCCTCCAATATTTCTCTAGTGAAAATAGGGACGTCTTGAGGAAAAGTGGGACATTCTGGGATCAAATCAGAAACTGGGATGGCTTCTGTAAATCTGGGACTGTCTCTGGAAAACAGAGACACTTGGAGGGTCTGCTGAAGCAGTCAAGGGATTTAAATAACACAGTGTGCAGTCATATGACATTTTCTCATAAGTAACTTACTTCAAGGTAAGTATGTATACAGTGGCAGCTTCCTTTATTTATTTTCTCTTTCTTCTTCTTGGAAAGGGCCTTTTAATGAGGCAAGCTATTTCATTAAGTACTTCCCCACCTACTCCGACTTGTAGCAGCTCTCTATCATAGGTTTTATGCAGCATGATGCCCATCAAGATTTTTTGGACTCCAAGTCCCATCAGCCTCAGCCAGCATGGCTAATGGTGAGGGATGATGGGAGTTGTAGTCCAGCAGCACCTGGAGGGCACCAGTTTGGCTACCCATGCTCTGAGATAGTGTTTCCCAAACTTGGGTCTCCAGCTATTTTTGGACTACAATTCTCATCCTCATCTCTAACTAACCAGGACCACTGCTCTAAGATGTCAGGCAAATATATTTCCTAGACCTTCTCTACTTGATATCATAGACATCATGAATTTAATTGGAGGCTTTATAGGTGCCAAGTATAGCAAACAACTATGTTACCTATTCTGAATTTTTTGCTCCTTTTGCGCAAGATCACAAGACTGCAGCAAGCAACAGGTGGCTGGTGCTGATATAACAGGAAGTATAGTTATGAATGTTGGCCAAACCGTACCTGCCATACCTTTGTTTGGAAAATTTCAGTTAAAGGTTTGGGATGAATGAGTGGTCGGCATTTCCTCAGCAGAAGCTAAGCGCCGAAAGATCGCCCTGGAATGTGAGAACTGTTTGTGGAAGATTACTCATCCTTCCTCCTGTACTGGCTTGGGAGTTTAATATCTCTGTGGAGAAGGAACGGCAGAATCTTGAAAGGGGGAGAGCTTTTAGAACAGGGGTCAGCAACCTTTTTCAGCTGTGGGTTGGTCCACCGTCCCTCAGACCATGTGGTGGGCTGGACTATATTTTGAAGAAAAAAAATATATGAACGAATTCTTATGCCCCACAAATAACTCAGAGATGCATTTTAAATAAAAGGGCACATTCTACTCATGTAAAAACACACTGATTCCTGGACCATCTGTGGGCCGGATTGAGAAGGCGATTGGGCTGGATCCGGCCCCCAGGCCTTAGGTTGCCTACCCCTGTTTTAGAAGAAGCCTGTCTCCTTCTAGGGATCTGATGTGGGGAAGCATGTCTGCTATCAGCTAGAAGTACTTATGCCACTTGCCTCCAGTTATGCTCTACTGGTATATATGTAAGTAAACAACAAAACAACAAAACAACAACAACAACAACAACAATTATTATTATTATTATTATTATTATTATTATTATTATTATTATTATATTTGTACCCCCACCCATCAGATTGGATTGCCCCAGCCACTCTGGACAGCTTCCAACATATACAAAAACATAACAAAACCTTAAACCTTTCCCTATATGTTACAAAATGCCATAATCCTCAAGAGATTTCTCCTTCCAAAGCAATCCAAATCTGGGCAGCACCACCTCTAGATCTTAGGGAAGTGACAAATATTCAATAGTATTGTAGAGGTAACCTTATGATCTATTGCTTGAGAGGCCATGGTACAAAGTATAAAGATTTTAATAATATTTGGCAGCCCTGCTGTTCTTCATCTTTGAAACAGTCCTCCAGGGTCCTGTTTTACAGATGACACAGCTAAATACACACTAACTCGTTTAAGGCCTTTTGGGGAAGTCTGTGGGCAAGTACGAACTTGCAAAACTGTGATTACAATTTTAACAAACATAATAGATGGGATCTAATGAAGTTGTTGTTGTTCGGCCTATGTGTGCCCCCCTACACTGCCCTCAACTGGCCCCAGAGGGTTGCAGGAAACCCCTGAGCAAATTTGGGGGGCTGTGTGTGGAGAGAAACTTCTATTGTGTGAGCAGAAGTGACTTACAGTGGTACCTCAGGTTACATACGCTTCTGGTTACAGACTCTGCTAACCCAGAAATAGTACCTCAGGTTAAGAACTTTACCTCAGGATGAGAACAGAAATTGCGTGGCAGCGGCGCAGCAGCAGCGGGAGGCCCCGTTAGCTAAAGTGGTGCTTCAGGTTAAGAACAGTTTCAGGTTAAGAATGGACCTCCAGAACGAATTAAGTACTTAGCCTGAGGTACCACTGTAATTGGATAGAACCCACAATCAGTTAAAGGAGTTGGCAAAGCTTTTAGGAAAGGCCAAGAACTAGGCCTTTGAACACGGGATCTGCTTTTTGTATAATAACAATAACAATAATAATAATAATAATAATAATAATAATAATAATAATACTTTATCATTTATACCCTGCCCATCTGGCTGAGTTTCCCCAGCCACTCTGGGCAGCTCCCAATCGAGTGTTAAAAACAATACAGCATTAAATATTAAAAACTTCCCAATACAGGGCTGCCTTCAGATGTCTTTTAAAGATAGGATAGCTGCTTATTTCCTTCACATCACAGGCTGGGTGCCACTACTGAGAAGGCCCTCTGTCTGGTTCCCTGTAACCTGTAATGACAGTTTTGGGCTTTTACCGCGCTTCCTGCTCTAGAGAAGATGGAAACATATAAAGTGGCAGAAAGAGGCTGGGACCCAGTACTTTTTAGGGCTGCATAGAAGAAAGAAATTCAGTTTCTCATACCTTGGCGTAACCAGGGCCGGATTTAGGTTTGATGAGGCCCTAAGCTACAGAAGGTAACAGAGCCCTTTATATGTCCAGCTGTCCTTTGTCAACAACAAATTATCGCTGTTTTTTTGTTTACTTACATTTTGATTACTTACAGGAGCCTACACAACACAAAACACTGTTGCTGTATGTAGGTTTTATTTTTTTTATCTTATATTTTGGAAATGTACATCCAGGTTTTTTTCCTTTAAATTTTTTTGGTGGCCCCCAAGAGAGTGGGGCCCTAAGCGATAGCTTATTTAGCTTATACGTAAATCTGGTACTGGGTGTAACAATCTGCTTCTGCAACAAGAAAAGGTTCTCACGGTTCTGGAGCTACATTCTGTTTTTAGTCCATCTCTTTTAAATTTTTTTTTATTTTCAATGCAAAATTACAACAAAAATTACAAACATTGAATCCAAAATAAAACTATACAAACAAGAAAGAAGAAAAAAAACACAAAAAAGAAAACACACAGACACACATCTACAAATAAAACCGTATCTTCATTCTAATCTAGTCATTACATACATATACACATATTGACTTCCTTCCTTTGTTCTAAGACCTCAAAAGTTTTACTCTTTCTAAATTTTCATATACTCTTTAGAGCATTCCCATTCTGGTCCGATTGTCCCTGTTTTTAGTCCATCTTCAAGTCCTGCATCCTGGCCAGAACACAGTCATCTGGGCCAGGATGCAGATGTTCAGGGAAGGGCGCAGAGGCCTGGCCATGATGCAGAGGCCTAGTCAGGATGCAGGACGTGCAGGCCTGGCCAGGACACGCAGGCCTGCTATACCTTCTGGGTTTGACGAGGCATGTGACCGCCGCCTGTCCTGAGCCTGAGGAATCACACACCTCCTCCCCAAGCTAGCGAGCCCCAAAACCAAACCTGCAAGAATTCACCCAACTTCTAAGCACTTCCCCCTTTGACAAAGATAGGGCTGAAGAGGAAGGCAGAGTCTTAACACCGATAAATTCTGAAGAAACACGTCTCCTTATACAGTATGAGCCTGCCTTGCCTCGGAGATCTTCTGCAGAGGCCTTTCTCTTGATCATGCCACATTTGCAGGCATGTTTGGTGAGGATGTGAGGCAGGGCCTTCTTGTTGGTTGCTCCCAAATTGCTTCCACCCTTCCACAGGAAACTGGGCTGCCCCCACTATCTGCTTTCGTTTCTCCAGCAGGCAAAAACTTTTTCAGGTAGCAACCAGCTGGTTGTTGTAGCATGGTCTTCTGAGTGTGTGTGTTGTGCAT
This sequence comes from Podarcis liolepis, assembly GCF_965112155.1. Lineage (NCBI taxonomy): Eukaryota > Metazoa > Chordata > Lepidosauria > Squamata > Lacertidae > Podarcis > Podarcis liolepis. Next base: position 23,375,926 of record NC_139555.1, read on the forward strand.
TCTTTTCATTATTTAATTGTTTTTAAATATTTATAGTATGTGTTCTTACTGGTATATGTCCTAATTTGTGGAATGCATGCCAGAGAATATGTAGTTTAACTGCCTAGGGAATTTTGCTGTGGAGTAAGGCAGGGTTACACTGAGGTTACGAAATGAGAAGTGGTTCATTCTGTGCCTAAATTGCAATAAGAACAGGGGTGGGAAGTTCCTGTGTTCCCATGATTTGTGGAGTGTGTGTTCTGTCATGCTGCGCTTCTTAAAACATAGTAGCAGTTTTATTTGTTCAGTCCTTGGGCCATAACAAACGAGATAAAACTTCCGCATCTAATTAAATTCAGAAACAAATTATTCCCTTATAATAAAAATCCGCTGCACGGACAGCTAAACATTTGCAGTGCATACTTGCTACCATGGAGGCAAAGGAGGAAAGCTTTTCAACAACAGCTCTATCACTTTTTAAATAAGTAATTTTGCTTGTTAATAGGCCAATGACTTATTTGCACACAGCTGCAACAAATAAGGCAGGTTCTCTGTAATACCTTCATTACATAGAAAATGACTACAGGTGGCATTACTGTGTTTTCTGTCTTTTATTTCCACTACAATAATGCATGAAGCTTGCAGCAAACAGGTGTCCTTTGGATTATTGTCCTTGCTTGCAGGTAGGGATGGAGGTTGGTGGGAAATTCAGCTCAGTTTGCATTTAAAGGTAATTATCAAATTTGCTCTTTCTGAAATCCTATGAGAACTGAAACACAGCCAGCCTTTGAAACTTAACCAAATTTTGTGATACAGTTCTCCAACCAAACAATGTTTACAGAATATTGGGGGGGGGGAGTGTGCATAAAAATTGATATAATAGTGAAAACAGCATACAAAACTGTATCATATATGGGGAAATAGCAAGAAAAGGTGTACATTAGTCAGAATTGCATACATAAATGTGTGTATTTGGACAGATGCTTATGAATTTTAATGAGATTCCATTTTAATGCAAATTGCTGCAGAAAAGTGGAGAGTTTAAGATTCAAACAATCAGAAACTGAGAGATCTGAAACTGACTGCTCCTTCCATGCCTACTTGTAGGCAGGGCAGCTCTAGATTTAGTGATCCCCAAGTGCACCAAAAGGCATGTGTGGATGGATATTTTTCTCCCCACCTCCCTCACTTTTCTACATGATGGCTTAACATGCTGTAATCACCCTGTAGAGCCTTTGAGTGCCAGGTTTTCCTGAGCAATATTGATACATCATTCCTCATGGGATGTGGGTGGCGCTGTGGTTTAAACCACTGAGCCTCTTGGGCTTGCTGATCAGAAGGCCGGTAGTTCGAATCCTTGCGACAGGGTGAGCTCCCATTGCTCTGTCCCAGCTCCTGACAACCTAGCAGTTTGAAAGCACGCCAGTGCAAATATATAAATAGGTACCACTGCGATGGGGTGGTAAACAGCGTTTCTGTGCGCTCTGGTTTCCGTCACGGTGTTCCGTTGCACTAGAAGCAGTTTAGTCATGCTGGCCACATGACCCGGAAAGCTGTCTGTGGACAAACGCCAGCTCCCTCAGCCTCAAAGCGAGATGAGCGCCACAACCCCATCCAGGGGTCCTTTACCGTTATATCATCCCTCATGAATACACTGGTGCTCCTCCACCATGGGACAGTATTGTGCCAGTTTTGGGTTCTGGGCACCCATGAGTCAGACTAGGGGAACAGTGGTTGTTGTGTGACTGTAAGAACAAAGTTATGAGGAGGAGAGCGCAACATCTGTTTCAGGCAACTCAAAGTGATTGGAAAGATCCTCTTGGGTGTCTTACATCAGAAATACTCTTTCAGCTAGCTTATGGAGCAATGGCATTTTAAGCACTGTAATTAATTGCTAATATGGAATAACATGGAAATTATTCAGTGCAAGATGGCACTCTACCATGTGCATTACTGCTCGTGTGGGTACAATAATTATGGTTTAGAGACAATGCAGTTATTTAGCACAACATTTAATCTTCTGTACTTCGGTTGATTTATGGTAACTGAATAAGCAGTACTGTTTGCAAAAGAGACGTGTGGTTTTAATTTCTTAATACAAAGCATTCTGCTTCAGTTTAGACAGTTGCCCTTCTCGATCGTCTTTTCCAGTTACAACAAGGGAGATGACACCCATTTTGTGGTGGTAAGAAGCAGACCAGTTCTTGACACACGAAGGTAAAATACTATGAGACTGTGGCTGTAGACAAGTGAAAATATGTGATTTGGGGGTGTTATGTGTGTAAAATGGCCAGGATCCAACTATTTATGTCTAGGGAAGAGACATGGCTTAGGGGATGGAGGACATACTTAACAAGTTCAGTCTCTGGGATCTCCAGGTCGATCTGCAACTTTTGTAGTGCTGCTGCCACTCAGTGCAGAAAGTCCTGAGCTAGATGGATTAATATCCTGGCTTCCTATTCTCCTAGTTCTGTCAAACAATAAGGATGCAATTGTTTTTTCATAGGCTGCATTTATTTCCCTGTGCATCATCATCATCATCATCATCATCTATTATTTATACCCCGCCCATCTGGCTGGGTTTCCCGAGCCACTCTGGGCAGCTTCCAACTGAATATTAAAAATACAATACAGCATTAAACATTAAAAAAGTCCCTAAACAGGGCTGCCTTCAGATGTCTTTTAAAAGTAAGATAGTTGCTTATTGCCTTGACATCCACAGGGCAGGCGCCACTACCAAGAAGGCCCTCTGCCTGGTTCCCTGTAACCTCACTTCTCACAGTGAGGGAACCGCCAGAAGGCCCTCGGCACCTGACCTCCGTGTCTGGGCTGAATGATGGGGATGGAGACGCTCCTTCAGGTATACAGGACCGAGGCCGTTTGGGCTTTAAAGGTCAGCACCAACACTTTGAATTGTGCTCGGAAATGTACTGGGAGCCAATGCAGGTCTCTCAGGACTGGTGTTATGTGGTCTCGGCAGCCACTCCCAGTCACCAGTCTAGCTGCCGCATTCTGGATTAATTGCAGTTTCCGAGTCACCTTCCAAGGTAGCCCCACGTAGAGCGCATTGCAGTAGTCCAAGCGGGGGATAACTAGAGCACGAACCACTCTGGCAAGACAGCCTGGGTACCAGATGGAGGTGGTAAACAGCTGCCCTGGACACAGAATTGACCTGTGCCTCCATGGACAGCTGTGAGTCCAAAATGACTCCCAGGCTGTACGCCTGGTCCTTCAGGGGCACAGTTACCCCATTCAGGACCAGGGAGTCCTCCACACCAGCCCACCCTCTGTCCCCCAAGAACAGTACTTCTGTCTTGTATAACCTGCTGCTTCTGAAACACAGTGGAGTTTCAAAAGTAGCTTGTAGTATGGCATGGCAGCGGGTGTGAGTGCTGCTTATGAAATTCCACTGCATTTGAGCAAAGGACCTTGTGTGAGCTTAAGGCTGTGATCCTCTGTTGCTTTTCTTGGGAGTAAGCTCCATGGGACTCAGTGAGTAGACATGCCTAGGATAGCACTGAAAACAGCCATTTGGATTTCAGCTCGTGCCTGTAGAAATCATGACTGATTATCATGACATTACTTTCGCAACGCTTTGCTTCGCTTACTAAAATAGCATAGCCATTTTGAAAGCCAATTCATACACAAAGGAAGTGAAATTCAGTTGCCTAATGTACGGTTAAAATCTCCTGTGTTCTTAGGAAGACGGATTGCAAACAAATCAATATACCTAAGTGCCAAAAATAAAAATAAAAATCATATTGTGGATTTAATGGCACAAATCAGAAATCCATTTCTTTTGCTTAAGAGGGCTTAGTTGAAAAAGTATTTTATTTCTGGTCTGTTGACCATAATAAATTGATGATGATTATGATGAATAGCATTTAGTTATCAGACTAAGCAAAGCATCATGACATATTATCTTCACTAGCATTTCAAAACCCCAAAGGCATCCTCTACAGTCTCAGGAACAGAGACTGTCCCAAAATTAGGATCATAATTAGATTTTTATTTGTATGTGTGTTGTTGGAGAAACCAACCTAAGTGCAATCCTACATGTATCTACTCAGTGCAATCCTATACATATCTACTCAGATTTAAGCCCCATTGGGTTCAATAGTACTTAAAGGGACCCCTGACGATTACGTCCAGTCGCGGCCGACTCTGGGGTTGCGGCGCTCATCTCGCTTTATTGGCCGAGGGAGCTGGCGTACAGCTTCCGGGTCATGTGGCCAGCATGACTAAGCCGCTTCTGGCGAACCAGAGCAGCGCACGGAAACGCCGTTTACCTTCCTGCCAGAGCGGTACCTATTTGTCTACTTGCACTTTGATGTGCTTTTGAACTGCTAGGTTGGCAGAAGCAGGGACCGAGCAACGGGAGCTCACCCCATCGCGGAGATTCAAACCACCGACCTTCTGATCAGCAAGTCCTAGGCTCTGTGGCTTAACCCACAGCGCCACCTGCGTCCCTCAATAGTACTTACTCTCCTCTATTTGAATAATAAATTACACCCTTGTTTACTGTCTCATGCCAAGTTTAATTGAGATTTCTCTAGGGCAGGTGTTTGGAATAGATGATTCTTGGGGTCCCTTCCAACTCTATGATTCTAAGTTTACTGATCGTTGGACCAAGGTAGTTATAAGGGGGAATAAGTATTATTCTACACACTTCGAATTAGAATATGTACTTACATTACCGGGACACGGGTGGCGCTGTGGTCTAAACCACAGAGCCTAGGGCTTGCCAATCAGAAGGTCGGCAGTTCGAATCCCTGTGACAGGGTGAGCTCCTGTTGTTCGGTCCCAGCTCCTGCCCACCTAGCAGTTTGAAACCACGCCAGTGCACATAGATAAATAGGTACCACTGCGATGGGAAGGTAAACAGCGCTTCCGTGTGCTGCTCTGGTTCGCCAGAAGCGGCTTAGTCATGCTGGCCACATGACCCGGAAGCTGTACGGCGGCTCCCTCGGCCTATAAAGCGAGATGAGCGCGCAACCCCAGAGTCGTCCCTGACTGGACCTAATGGTCAGGGGTACCTTTGCCTTTTACTTACATTACCATGCAGTCTCTTAATCTTGCCAGTCAGTAATATTAATAGTTCACTGGAAGCTGCAATGTATCAGGGCCAGGTTCCCACATTCTGAAGTTAAAGAGTGAAGCCTACAGTTTAAGACTAGGGCAGGCAAACATTGCTCCATCATGAGCATTAACAGGGTTATTATGCATTTGCATTTGTTCTGGCAAAATGAGCAGAACAATCCTGAATGCCTGACTGATAGGTTTAGAAAAATAGTCGTAGAATAAACCTGCTTTTGTTATGAAGACACTTTCAGTGTGACTCACTGCACTTGGGAATACTATCTTCTTGAACGGAATCGCTTATCGCTCATCAGAATGAAGGCACTTCGGTTTCTACCAGTGCTAAAAATGATGTTTTTAAAAAATGCTTGTTGTGTTATGCCCCCGATAGGGAATATATTTCTTAATGGATGAAAACTTTCCATACACTGTTGTTCTTTGTTGCCACTAAGAATATTATCCAAGTTTACATGGCTAAACGAATCACAGAGCTGGATCACCACAAACCTATACTGATCCTATTTTGTGCAGTGAGTTGTCAGAGGATGAAAGGCAGACAGAGTATGATCTCTGCAGTGATCTGAACCAGTTGTGCAAATCCTTTTATACTGGGCTGGTATCTTGTCACTTGTTTTATTGCCTATTTAGTTAGCGCACAGGACTGTGGTTCGTAGTTGTACAGGGCCTTGGTGTATGCATGGAAATTGGCAAGCTGGGTCTCAGAGAATGATCCACCTGAGCAGGACACCTGTAGATCAGTCACCAGTGCTGAGACAACTTCTGTCTGTAGATAGGGTGTGTGTGTGTTGTGTGTGTGTGTGTATGCTGGCCATGATTTGAAAATGGCGCAAGAAAGCTACATAGCTGGTGTCTCTGGGGGTGGTTTTAGCCCTGTCCACTGTTTTTCAACTGAGCTCATACAAAAGCCCTTCAAGGCATGGAATTCCTAAGAAACATCAACATCTAATTGCGTATCACCTTGGCATGCATGGATCATAACTTGAAGCACTCCTTAATGCTTAATCTTGCTATAGTGCTCTCAAGTGATCAAAGCGATTTACATGCATCCTCTAGCTGCAATTCTCACAACAATCATGTAAGGTAAGTGTGCATCGCCCATACTGTAGATGCAGAAACTGAAGCTGAGAAAAAGTGGCCACATACTGGAAGGCTTCCTGATGTGTTGCTTAGTCTGTGACCTTCCGAATAGCTCAGTTGGTTAGAGCGTGGTGCTGATAATGCCAAGGCTGCAAGTTTGATCCCTGCTTGGACCAGGTGATCCTCAGGGTTCCTTCCAGTTCTGTGATTCTTAGCCACTATGCTATAACAGCTCTAGGGGTTTGCACATATTAACCGGGTCTTTCTATGCACCTTGTTTACATTATTTGCCACACCAAAATCTATTTTTCAACTTGTGCTGGACAGAGGGGGCTGCCGTTTGAAAAACAAGAGGCCCAGACGGAATTGTTTGTGTAAAGTTCCCCAGGTTATGGCTGCAGAGCCATGGACTCTTTCAGAGCTGACTGCTGATGATTTCTGAGTCATGGCTATGTGCAAACCTCCTTTCTCATTTCCCCGGGAGCAAATTTTATTTATTCATTTATTTTAGAGTATTTTTAGCTTGCCTATTATCTGCGGATTTCGGGACGAGTTGCAAAATCTTTAAAACAAAAACACATCCATGTTAATGAAATAAAAGCTGGTCAGAATACAGAACTAAAACTGCACCTTGCTTTCCTGTTGCTGGGGCTCATCCTATTAAAGCTTCTACACAGCATCTAGAAAATCCAGAAAAGCCTGGGTTGTATCTATTGAGCTCTTTATTTGTTGGAATGCAAATTGCTATTGCCACTGGAAAATAGGAGAAAGAAAGAGCGTCATTTGGAAAGAGCATATTTTGATTTGCTGAAAGGAGCTTCCAGACCGGCTGTTCATTGAGTATTCATATTGATATGTATGCACAAAATGTACACTGAGGATATACAACATCACCTGTTTATTGAGCAATCGTTTTGATAATGTTTGCATGGAAGTTTGCATTGCCAGCTAGTGGTTATTATTCCACACTTTCCAGTGCAATTTCCCATCAATTTTGCAGTTAGAAAAGTGATGGGATAATTGTGCTATTCAACAACTCAGTTATTCAGCAACTCAGTATTGTGCCAATAAACAGCCCACCAGAAGCATCCTGAAATTTTACCAACTCACTACTAATTGGAAAGGGGAGGCTGGGTCCCATGTTAAGATCAACTGGGTTGTATCCAACCCCACTTCACTTGTTTCCTAAGTTTTTGAAGGAAGGGGAAATGAACATCCAAAATATTTACTTTTGAGTTGAGATTTGGAAAATTGCTTCCTTGGAAAGGAACAAACGGCCAGTGCTGTAGTCACCCATTCCCCCAGCCCCCAATAACAGAAAAGTTCACAAATAGTCACTAGAACTGAGTATTGTTTAATACATTATTGAAGGGGTTGATATCGAAGGAACATTTGCCAAGTGAAAATAGGGAAATGCTATATTACTACCACTAGTAATACTGTAGTAGCATACCCTCCAATGTTTGGCTGATGAAAATAGGCACAGCCCCATATTTCTCTAATGAAAATAGGGACGTCCTAGCAATTTCAAGATGACAAACTGCATTGTTTCTTAATTAAGGTTCTCTATGAGAAGGAGTGTTGCCTTCTTAAAAGACACTCTTATTTCCTGTTAAGTGGCTTGCTTTGCTATTAAAATGCATATTGATGGGACTTGGTTAAGTTACTGTTAGATCATGTTTACAATATACAGTGGTACCTCTGGTTACGAACTTAATTCGTTCTGGAAGTACATTCTTAAGCTGATACCGTTCTTATCCTGAGGCGTGCTTTCGCTAATGAGGCCTCCCGCTGCACGCACACCTCCAGGCGTGATTTTTGGTCGCATCCTGGGGCAATGTTTGCAGCCAGGAGCAGCTACTTCCGGGTTAGCGGAGCTCGTAACCTGAAGCGTTCATAACCGGAGGTACCACTGTACTGTTAGTGGTTTGGTTTGCCATCACATTTCAGCATAAAGGTAAAGGTAAAGGGACCCCTGACCATTAGGTCCAGCTGTGACCAACTCTGGGGTTGCGGCGCTCATCTCGCTTTATTGGCCGAGGGAGCTGGCGTACAGCTTCCAGGTCATGTGGCCAGCATGACTAAGCCGCTTCTGGCGAACCAGAGCAGCGCACGGAAATGCCGTTTACCTTCCTGACGGAGCGGTACCTATTTATCTACTTGCACTTTGATGTGCTTTCGAACTGCTAGGTTGGCAGGAGCAGGGACTGAGCAACGGGAGCTCACCCCGTTGTGGGGATTTGAACTGCCAACCTTCTGATTGGCAAGTCCTAGGCTCTGTGGTTTAACCCACAGCACCACCCGCTTGCTTAAAGCCTACCTGAAATATAGGTCCTTTCTTTTTCCTTTTCTGCAAAAAGCGAGCTTGGGTAAAGCACACGGAACTACCTCCGCTGCACGTTGCTGGTTAAATTTAAAGCCCATAAATAACCAGCTGTCTTAATAAAACAGATTCATAACCAGTGCAGCCCAAGTGTATTTGCTGCCGGTGATGGATGTCAGCATATGCCAGCATAGATAGAACATAGCTGAGCTATACACACCCCTCTGCTGCCTTTCAAATGTGCACAGCAAACAAATAGACAATTATAGAGATTGTGAGTTAAGTCAGAGCAGTGTGACTAGAATTTATGGTGCCTAACTGAGACTGGGGGGTGGAGGCATGTCTGTAGAGAGATTTGATGGGCATTCTTGGGATTTTACTAAACTGGGTTGTAAATAACCACTCTGGGTCCCCCGTCCCCCCCGCTTCCTGCCATCTGAGACTCTCAGAAATTCTCGCATTTCTTCTGAATGGCAGACGCAGTAATTTATTACTCCCAATGATTATCCTTTATTATTTTTATAGTGCTATCAAGGCATCTAGTGCTTTGCAAAATTAAATTAAAGTGCTGAAAGCTTTGCAATCATCTGTTAGCTCTCCAGCCAGCAAACTGCAAGCTTTCAATTTGTCTTCTGACTGGCTTTCTCTCGCTAATCAGAGGCGTACAAACAATGGAAAAGGCAATGTTAAAACATGAATAGGAAACCATGCAATTATCTCAACAGTTGTGTTTTTTTTAAAAGTTCCTACCAGTCCCTGGTCACATTAGAGAGGCCACATAATTCCAGGCAAAAGGTTGGTTGTTTTAAACAAGGTTGTGTGTTTTGTGCTTGTTGTTGCTAGGTTATTAGATCCTAATGAAACAGTTGTCTCTACTTTGATTTATTTCGTAATGCAATGCCAGCTTCAGTAACGTGCTCAGCTTTGACAAAATATGTTTTACTGCAGCTCTCTTTCCCCTTCCGTGGAACTAACAATTGAAATAGCCGGAAAGGAACTGCTGTGCTCTTATATTGGGTGTGGCCCATCCCACCTCACCAGAGGCAGAACAGGAATGTGCTGCCCCTTCCTCCACCCCTCTGCCTCAACCCCTGTGGCACTGCCACCCTGCCGAAGCCTCGCTTACTGGGGTCATGCAGAAGCAGCAGCTTCCTGTGAGATCTTGCAGAGCGCTTGTGAGCTCTTGCCACAAGCCGCTGCTACGGCTTCTCTTTCTCTTGTGGCAGGAGTAGGCGGGGCACCCACATTCACCGCCCTGTGAGATTCCGCCTCATCTTTGAAGATCTTTGTGTCTGGAATTTGTGTTAATAATAACAATAATAATAATATATTTTTATTTATACCCCACTCTCCCCGGCCAGAGCCGGGCTCAGGGCGGCTAACACCAATAAAATTATAATAAAACACAACAGCGGGGGAAACAACCAAAAAACCCCAAAACCAACCCCAACAACCAGTTTATTAAAATAAGGGTTAAAGAAGTCTCTCAGCCCCACTCACCTCACAGGGTGTTTGTTGTGGGGGAGGAAGGGAAAGGAGAATGTTAGCCGCTTTGAGACTCCTGAAGGGGAGTGAAAGGCGGGATATCAAATCCAAACTCTTCTTCTTCCAAAATACAATTTAAAATGCAGCCTCATTTTAATAGTAGCCCATAAATCAAACCCACAAGGGGAGGGAAACATAAGGGTCAGACTGAGTCCAAACTAAAGGCCAGGCGGAACGGCTGTGTCTTACAGGCCCTGCGGAAAGATGTCAAGTCCCGCAGAGCCCTAGTCTCTTGTGACAGAGCGTTCCACCAAGTCGAGGCCAGTACTGAAAAGGCCCTGGCCCTAGTTGAGATCAATCTAACCACCTTGCGGCTTGGGACCTCCAAAGTGTTGTTATTTGTGGACCTTAAGGTCCTCCGCGGGGCATACCAGGAGAGGCAGTCCTGTAGGTACGAGGGTCCTAGGCCGTGTTGAGTATTTGCAACTGTAAAATAGTAACAACAACTTAAAAAAAAAAATCATTGCGTTGCTATACAATACCATGCGACTGTAGTGTTCCAGAATAGTATGAAGGCGGGATCTAGTTTATAAAGGAGCACTCTTAGGGTGGGTGATATTTAATCCTCCACTCGGCACATGTTGATGAGTGCTGTGAATTAGCATGGTTGGCAGGCCAGTGGGTAACATGGGCAACTTGCAAGGGGCTGTTTTGTTTGACTGTCCCTTTTTCTTCTGGCAAGTAAGGTGCTGCCGTCCGTCTCCTTCAGATTTTAAGCAAATAATGGATTAGTCAATTTCTGTGTAGGAACTTTTGTTCCCGGAGGCCAGCTATAGTCTTCGTAAGTTCGATAGAAGAAGGAAGAGGTGCTGTGGGATATTCCCTCAAGCCACCATCTCTAGCTCAATCTCAGGCGCAAATTTCTAGGTTTCAGAAATCAACCACAGGACTGGAGCCTGAGTCAGATGCTGGGTCGGTAATAGTAATGGTAGTAATAATAAAACAGCAACACCCAGACCAGTTCTAAACCTGGCAAGAAAGACCATAAAAAGGCATCAGATATAAGCTGGGAAGGAGGGTGTGTCAATTGATGGAGCAGAAAGTTGAGCCAGAAGTTTTGAATCAGCTGACTATGCCTGCACTAGTAGGAAAAGAGAAGTCTGTTTTAAAGAAATTGTGCCAGTTGGCAATTACCTTCTGGGTCTGGTTCAATGTAAGTATGATGACTTACTTGGTCCAAAATACTTGAATGAATGCTTCCCCTGAATCAACCCGCCCAGGCATTAAGATCAGCAGATGACCTCACCCTGCTAGTGAGTAAGGACTAGGGGGCGTGATAGGGCCTTCTCTGTGGTGGCCCCTTGCCTGTAGCATTACCCTGCATCTCAGGTGAATCATTCAGCAACATTAATGGCATTTTGTTGACTAATTAAAATGCATCTCTTAGCAGGCTTTTGGGAGGGCCGAGGTTTGGTGTTGAAATGGTAGGGTTTGTTTTGCTTGCTTACTTGCAGCCATCTCGACTGCTATTGAGATATATGGGTTGTGTTTTATGTGTTTTAGCCTTCAAGGATATTGTTAGCTATTGTTTTAATGTTATATGGACAGGCAACCCTCGATTTGCACAGGGGTTGCGTTCTGGGTCATTGCGTGTGTTGGCAGAGTGCACATAAGCCCACTGCGCCCTGCCCTGTTCCATGCCTGTTCCGCCCTCTTCCATTTCTGAAAACAGCCTGCGCATTCACAGACACGCGTGCTTTGAATGCACGCAAAATGGTTGTTTCTTGGGGCCCTTTCACGAAAGCAGGTTATAAAAAGCAATAAATAATAAACCCACCAATAAATTTCATATGATGAATGCCACAACATTTCAAAGGAGAGTGTGCCTTGGATCTATACATTTTGCCAGAATTATAAACATCTTGCATTGATAGGATGTGCGTTACCTGCCTCCCAAGGCAATGCAAACCGTGGTCAGAATTACTGAACGAAACAAGATGATAGGTACTCTGTGTAATGATGGTTACCATATTTTTCGCTCTATAATATGCACCAGACTACAAGACGCGCCTAGTTTTTGGAGGAGGAAAACAAGAAAAATATATTCTGAATCTCAGAAGCCAAAACAGCAAGAGCTGCGCAGTGAAAGCAGCAATCCCTCTTGCTGTTCTGGCTTCTGGGATAGCTGCACAGCCTGCATTCGCCCCATAAGACGCACACACATTTCCCCTTACTTTTTAGGAGGGAAAAAGTGAGTCTTATAGAGCAAAAAATACGGTATTTTACTGAAAGGCTAACATATCAATGTCTATGGCTGGGCTCCAAAGAAGGCAGGCAGGCAGGGCAGAGGGAGCAGCGTGGCGATCCCTGCCAGAGTTTTGCTTCTTGTTTTTGTCACAGCTATCTCCGCAAGGTGCTGTTCAGTTTCAAAAGGAGCATTGGATCACATGTTCCAGCTTTCAAGAGGCTATGTAAAGGCCTGCATCTACGTTGTCATGGCCCTGAGCAAAACACTTTACAATCCCTGATGCAGAAGGAAGACAGAGCTTTGGCACCTTTTATAGTTGTGTAGGAGAGGGAGTCTTGGCAGGTGTAGCAGCTTGTGATGCATGGGTAAAAGATACACACACCTGCTGAAATAATCTTTCCTACACTTCCATGAAAGGAAAAGGAAGCTTTTCCTTGCATGCCATTGCCTTGCCCAGTTCTTGAAAATCCCACTTCCTGATGCACTCCCAAATCTCTAGGCTTCTCTTTTCACAATATTTTCCCATAGCATGGTATCGTTTCCCATCATGCACAGACTGCCACAGGGGCAATGCTTCCTTGGCCCCTGTTTCCAAAACCATAGCATCTATATTCATTCTGCTTTGGCACTGCTGCTCAGATGCAGCTGAACATTAGAGAGCCCTTCATTCCTTCCAGACAGCGAATTGAGAAAATGAATTCACAAAGGCACAAAGGGAGTGGAAGCCTTATTTATCAATGGCATTTGTATGTTGCCCAGTTCTCTGGGTGACTTACAATGAATAATAAAAAAAAAGTAAAGTAAAACATAAAACTTTTAGAATGGCGAGGGGGTACATAAACGCAACAAGATGGAATTCAGCATAACCCCATAATTTAAAAGCAAAAGCAGAGGTTGCAAGTTATTACAATGTGTGGGTGACTAGGAAGTTGCTGAAAAGACCACTGAAGTATGGCTAGGTGAGCTTCCCTGGCAAGGCTGTTCCAACAATAACCAACAAAACCACTTAATTAATTAAGTGAGGACTTAATTCAGTGAGGACACCCAGAGCAGGGCTTTCAAAGAGGATATTTAAACTTCTACCTACAGGAGAAGGAGGTCTTTCGGGTAACCTGGTATCAAACTCTTAATGGCAGGAGTGGGGAACACTTTTGGCCCAGTGAGCTAGATATTTATCTCTGCACCCCACCTCATGGGCCAAATTTGACATGTGGGCAGCACCTTGATGTCATAATGATGTCAGGTGATTGGCCTGTCAAAGTTTGCAGCTGATCCTGCTTTCTTTGGGGACTCCATATCTACTTGCCCAACGTACGATGTCAGGAGTGGAATAGGTGGACATGGTTTGGAGAAAATGGCCTCAGAAGCAAAATTGGTGGACCAAGTTTGGACTGTGGAGTGGAGGTTCCCTACCTGTGCTTTAGAGCTGGGTTTCCCAAACATGGATCTTCAGCGGTTTTTGGACTACAGTTCCCATCATCCCTGACCACTGGTCCTGCTAGTTAGGGAAGATGGGAGCTGTAGTCCAAGAACCGCTGGAGACCCAAGTTTAGGAAACCCTTCTTTAGAGGAAGCACAACTCCCATCTAGAAGAGGCTGAACATTGTTCACCTGGGTGGGTAAAGCATCAACCTGGATTGAGTCTTGGTTTGTTGGTCCTCATCCAGTCCATTACCACACTCATGCACAGCCATACCTTGTGAAAAAGGGATAATAATGGGTGACCTCCACGCACTGGTGACACCTAGGCTAAGTCTCTGGATGACTTCTCCCTCTGGTTGCATATAGATGTTAAACAGAAAGAATAGGACGTAGCAACTGCCAAAGGGTTGAGCAGTGATCTCCCAGGATCATCTTCTGGAAATGGCTACCTGAGTAGGAGTGGAATCACTGTCAAACAGTGCCTCCCACCCCTCTCCAGAAAGGGATACCAGGGCAGATGATGTTAAAAGCAACTGAGAGCTCCAGGAGAACTAACAGGACTGCATGCCCGTGTTTTCTTTCAACAAAAGTCATTCAGTAAAGGGTCCAATGCCAGCCTTGAAACCTGTATGAAACAACTCCATCTTTGACATAAACCAAACATAAAAGATTCAGACAGAACCCACACAACAAAGGTATGCAGACACCAGCTTCTACATACGACCACACAACATTTCTATGCACGTAACCACTGAACATATGTAGAAACTATTCAGAACATGGAGAAATGCATGTGGGAGCAGGGAGAAGAGCCTGCTTCCGCAATTTCCGCTTCCACATGAATGCATTGACCAAGCTTGTTGTCCGTCTTGAGAAGGCAAGTCAAGAGTAGCAATATATGAACTTTTTATTTCTTTAACAAAATGTGCATACCACTTGCTGGTTCTAAAACCTCTAAGCGGTTTCCAAAAAATTCAAAACATTAAAATCATCACTAAAAGTTGATGGCTATACTACTGTTTATGTTTTGCATCCATGATGCTCTCTACTATCATGCATTCAGAAGCATGTATGGAGTTCACTGCAGTTATTTCCAGTGATGCGGTTAAGTTTTGCTTGTTAAATTGAATGGTTATCCTGCAGTGAAATGATCCATGGCTTATGGTCCTGTGTTTTCCTGCTATGTAATCAAACTTATTGATGTTAACTTCTAAGTATAGGTTAACTTTGTACCTTTGACATCGTTCTTCGACTCCTGTGCTGGGTTTGATATACTGGAGTTTTTACAGGGACCAAGCCCTTGTTATAATCTTTTGAATAAGGATTTATGCCAGCTCTGTAAGACTAGATTCACTGAACTCATACTACCAAAGAACCAGGAGAAAATATCTCTCATCTTCTGCCTCCCCTGCAATTTGTTTGTTTGTTTGTTTAATAAAATTTATACACCGCTAGATTGTAAATAACCTCAAAGTGGTTTACAAAAATAAAGGCTAGTTGATGAGCATGGGAGTAAGGATTTATACAATATATGCCAAAGCAGCAGACTGAATTTCAAGGAAGCATGAAGAAAACGACTGGGCTAATTTGGAAAGAAAAGAGGTGGTTCTGATTCCATTTTCCCAGAACGCTGTTTGACTTTCTAAAACGTATCTGGCTCGATGTTTTAATATAGTCTACAATGCTTTGTCAAGGTGGTTATTTAGTGAACAGAGACACATACCTCCTGGCAGGCTTATTGGCCCACAACCCTTCTCCTTGTCCGTCTCATTTTCTTTCATGAAGATCCGCTTTGTACAGATCCGCCATAGTCCAAAGTGAGCCGCCTCGCAAGTAGCATTGTACTCCTCCACCTTAGGACTCAGCACAGCCCAGTGATCTGTCACCACGGCTGTAAACATTAAAGCGATGCCTATCAAAATAATAGCAAAAGTCACCCGGACTTTGCAAGTCTTGCCTTCAGCCATGCTTGGAAAACCTATGCCTAGATGCTTAGTTAATGCTATTGCTACTGCTTACTTCTGGATGGTCAGCTGCCAGTGGCAAGGAAGACTGTGAGTTATATCTGAGGAGTGTTCCAAAGTCTTGGTGTCTGAAAGCATTTTGAAATGTCAGCCCTGCGATGCCAAAGTGGAGCAAGTTGGGGGCTGGGAAAGACAGGCTGCCAGCCATACCTACAGCTGTTGAGATATATCAGGGGGTTAGATGACTAGACTGGCTGGTGTGAGTGAGGCTTCTATTAATGCACAGAATGAGTGAAGTAAGTGGCTCTGCTCAGGTTACGGCCCCATGCCTGCTGGGATTTGTGTTGCGAATTCCACAGGCTGACTTGAAGCTGACTTGTGCAATGAATAGTCACCTCTGTAGCTTTGTGCCAGGATGACGCATACACTCTGTGCTAATGTATTACTACTACTACTAAGATTTATATCATATAATGCTTCTCAGTCAATTTAATTCATATTCAGCACTAGGAACCTGCATTCAAATGTTGGACTCTTGCGTGTTTTGTGTGTGTGAGTGGACTAATTTTTGTGAAGTTTTTTGTGCTTCTGGTATTCCTAGGGAGCAGCAGTGAGTCATGAAAGATATTGGAAATCCCCTAACTGCTGCAAGTCTGCATAGCTCCATTGCCCTTCCCGAAGGCGTTGTGCAAAATGTGGGGTTGTGTTCAGGCCCCGCCCGCCCTACTCAGGTCTCCTTCTCTTTAGGGGTTGCCACAAATGTCAGTCACGTGGCAATCCAGCCTTCAAATCCATCTTCATGCTCCCTCTGCTTCCAGTTCTTCAAAGAAGAAGAAGAATGAATTAATAAAAACCAGCCAACCTAGCAGTTTGAAAGCACGTCAAAGTGCAAGTAGATAAATAGGTACCACTCCAGCGGGAAGGTAAACGGCGTTTCCGTGCGCTGCTCTGGTTTCGCCAGAAGTGGCTTAGTCATGCTGCCCACATGACCCAGAAAAACTGGCTGCAGACAAAAGCCGGCTCCCTTGGCCTATAGAGCGAAATGAGCGCGCAATCCCAGTCGTTCGCGACTGGACTTAACTGTCAGGGGTCCTTTACCTTTTTAAGGGAATGCATAAGAGGAATCAGGTAGCATAGATACAATTACCTCCTAAAGTTACAGTCAGTGTCCTGAAGGAATTGCTTGGGTGATCCAACCCTCACCTTCTTAAGACCCTGAGGGGAGGCAGTAGAGGAGAAGCCCAAACCAGAGAGTGCATATCATTCATGAGAAAACTCTATTGTCCGATAGTTTGTACTCTTTTGTTTGTTTTAGTAGTACAAATTGTAAACTGCCTTAGATGAAAGGTGGTATATAAATGTAGTAACTAAGTAAGTAAGTAAGTAAGTAAGTAAGTAAATGAAATACAGTGGTACTTCGGGTTACATACGCTTCAGGTTACAGACTCTGCTAACCCAGAAATAGTGCTTCAGGTTAAGAACTTTGCCTCAGGATGAGAACAGAAATCATGCTCCGGCAGCGTGGTGGCAGCAGGAGGCCCCATTGGCTAAAGTGGTGCTTCAGGTTAAGAACAGTTTCAGGTTAAGAACAGAGCTCCGGAACGAATTAAGTACTTAACCTGAGGTACCACTGTATATAATTATCACCAGAATTAAACATCAAATAAGCCAGTTAATTTCCATCTCCATCTAGTGCAGGAGAACTAGTAACGGGGGGGGGGGACAGGACCCCGCCATTCCCACACCACCAAGACTGCTGTCGAAAGCAACAATGCCTATGACTCAGCTCTTTCATTTCAGTTGGATTATGCTTTCAGTACACATAAGAAAGCATGAAGTGTTGGCTGAGGTGACTGTGATTTTAGATAAAAGGAAGGAAAAGGTACAAAGAAGAAGAAAAAGCTTAATCGCAGCAAGCGCATCTCCCCCCCACATCTCACTCACAGAAAAGATGTCACGCAAATTGTGAGAAATTGCCTTGATGATCTAAGAGCTTCCCACAAGACAGGGAAAACTGTTCCCATTTCATAACTCAAACTCCTGCTATGAGTCACAAGGTGGGCTCTGTGTGGGGTGGAAAATAGATATCCCATGCGAGTTCGTTAATAAAAGAATTGGTTGGATTCCTAGATCCAAGGTGTGGGGCTAAACACATTCTGCAGTAAGAGAGCCCCAACAGAGCTTTAAAATTACAAAATATGTAGTGACATTGAAGCATGGGAATTATAAGCTTTTAAATAAAAACCTTTTATATTCTGTTTCGTCTGCTTACAGCACTTTCCCTTTTTATCTCTCTCGCAGTGAACAGACCATGTCATTAGTAAGGTAAAATGCTTTACTTACAAACTCCAAAGGTCAGATTCATGTGTTATTCCATGCAGCAGCCAAAAGAACACAGGCAGAAATATTGGGCTTACAAAATACAGAAAAATGTTTCTGAACGTGTGGTCTGGGCTTGAAGTGATCAAGCCCAGACATGTTGCCAGGTCAGCTTCACCAGCTGGAAGAGAATGAGCAAATGAAGCTTCACTTCCTTCTTCCCTGGAGGTGAGAGGGTGTGACCTGAGTCTAGGAATACCATGCTGTGGTCTTAAACCCTTCATGCATTAACTAGCCCTAAGCTTGCTAGTTATATTTGACTGCAATTTCCCATACTCTGTCTTGGAAAGGCATTCTTGCCCTACTTAGGGTGGTAGCTTTCCCTCTTACAACACCCAGTATACTCTCAAAAGTCGTTCTTAAATCAAAAAATGTCACACAGGAGGCATGAGATATGCTAGAATGATTATATCAACAGAAAACTTTAGCTGATGAGCAGAGATTAAGAGAACATCTCTGGGGTAGGGTGTGGAGGCCAAGAAGGGATGTTTGTATTTTCCAGTTGTACCAAAGGTAATAATGTGCTTGCTCAAAATATTTGTTTATATTCCCAAACTGTGTAAAATAACTCATTACAAATTGTTCAGTAATACATTTTAACTTATTCCAGAAGGAATCACCTGGAGTTTTGTAACAATCCAAAACAGTAAGGGGGTATACACTCTGCAAGTTTCCTAGGTACAGTTTTTGGGGGAAACTGGTTTAAAGACAGAGTTACATTCATGTGTGAGATTATCCAAACAGGTTTCAATCTGATGCTTTAGTTGTGAGCTGTTGGCATTTGTGATTTTTCCTTCATTACTGAAGCCACAAAGACTTAATAAAAATTCCCGTAGGACAACTCAATGGGTGGATTTTGCTGACTCTAGACTATGACTGATTTGAAAACAATTAAATCATTTTAAGAGCTGGACCATAAAGAAGGCTGATTGCCAAATAATTGATGCTTTTGAACTATGGTGCTGGAGGAGACTCTGGAGAGTCCCATAGACTGCAAGAAGATCAAACCTCTCCATTCTGAAGGAAGTCAGCCCTGAGTGCTCACTAGAAGGACAGATCCTGAAGCTGAGGCTCCAATACTTTGGCTACCTCATGAGAAAAGAAGACTCCCTGGAAAAGACCCTGATGTTGGGAAACATGGAGGGCACCAGGAGAAGGGGACGACAGAGGACGAGATGGTTGGACAGAGTTCTTGAAGCTAGCAGCATGTGTTTGACCAAACTGGGGGAGGCAGTGGAAGACAGGAGTGCCTGGCGTGCTCTGGTCCATGGGGTCATGAAGAGTCGGACATGACTAAACGACTAAACAACAACAAATCATTTCCCCACTGACCAGATTGGCCTGCAACAATTGAGAGATTTCCACATTCTTTTGGTTTACTGACTAGCATCATTTAGGGATATTTGTTTTGCCATGTGCTCCCTGTGACAAATCAGCTAATTGGCACTGTCATCTGTACTATGGGATTCATGTGACTCATGTATGGAATGTGTGCATTGGCCCATTCCCAGAAGTGCACATCTCTTTCTTGAAGTGAACTGTGTATCTCTCACTTGAGGTGATGGGTGGCCCTTCCAGACTGGATAAAGCCTGCCAAGTTGCAGGCAGATAGGTCCAGGGGCTTTTGTGTTGGGGATCTTCAAACGCTGTTTTTGTAAAGGGGAAACATCTATAACTTTTTATTTATTTTTTAAATTTTGGGGTAGAACTGGATGAAATATCCATGCAAGGTCACTCCTTCTGACAGCATGCATCCTGCCAAATTGCAGAAGGATAGCTAGAATGATTTTCTCACGAGGGCAGCCTGTACAGTTTTATGGGGTGTAAAAAGCAATTGCTGAATCTGCCCTAGTGTTTCATGGGTAATTGGTCTGGAAATTGGAGGCATGAGTGAGGTGCCTCTGCATAAGAAACCTGCCAAATTGCAGACAAATAAGTCTAGGGATGTTTGTACCAGGCATATTTAAAGTTGTTTTTGAGCTGAGGAGAACTAAAATGGATTCACTTGCTGGGTAAAACCATACCTTCTGTTTAGAGGTTTGACCAATAGATCTCTCCATCCAAACTCTACCCTTCCCGTCTTGGTATCTTCCTTAACCTTAGAGACATATGTTTTGCTCTTGTAAAACTGCTTTTGTTCCCAAAACACAGGGATTGGAGGGCTTTGTAAATTCATTCCCTCTTATCACAAGCTAGAGCTGTCGGTTGCTCTGTCTTCCCCTGCACACTGCACTGCTTGTGCTTGGAGACACAATTTTGCTTTTAGTAGACACCTGTCTGCAGTATCTCTTTGATGTCTGAATCACCCAGGTGCCACAAAGCATTTCATCCTGCTTTCACTCGTGTAGCCTTGTACAGACCCTGTTTCTTTTGGGGCAAGTATCAAATCCCTCCAAGACACTCAATCTTAGTTTAGGAGTCAGGATTTGTCCAAATCCAATGCGCAACACTGTTACACAGAGCAAAAAACCCACCTTCACTTCCTGCATTAGTGAAACTTGGTAAACACATGAAGCTTAGCACAAGGTGCCAGAAATATTTAGTTTTGTTTCTCTTTCTTCTTTCCACAGCATATTGTCTAAGGGTTAGCACAAGTTTGCAACTGAAGCAAGCCCCCTGTTTTTTAAAGGCACCTAAAAAGACAGCACCTTCACAATCTGTCAGAGCTTCACTTTTCTGACAGTGGTCCCAGCAGTGTTTCCTTTGACGAGGTTGAGTTGGCACATCTTTCATCAATCCTAATTTTCTAGAGATTAAATAATTTAGATATTTTCCATTCACACTTGGCTGAAATCTGATTTTCAGCTTGCCTGCCATTCCAGACAGGTTTGTTCAATATTTTAAGCCCTCTTGTTAAACTGAATGAGACTGGCTTCGTGGAACAACCAAGATTCTCCCCCGCTCTACAAAAAGAACCCCTGCAAACCCCTGCAAAAAGAACACTAAAAACAAAGAGGGTGAATGCACACTTTGCTTTTGAGCCTTCTTAAATGGGGGTTTGAACCACAGCCCTTAACTATTATTTCTCCTTTGTCTCAAACATTTTTAACTATGTCCAATACAACCTTGTATAATAAAGATATTGTTGTTGTTTAGTCGTTTAGTCGTGTCCGACTCTTCGTGACCCCATGGACCAGAGCACACCAGGCACTCCTGTCTTCAACTGCCTCCTGCAGTTTGGTCAAACTCATGCTGGTAGCTTCGAGAACACTGTCCAACCATCTCATCCTCTGTCGTCCCCTTCTCCTTGTGCCCTCCATCTTTCCCAACATCAGGGTCTTTTCCAGGGAGTCTTCTCTTCTCATGAGGTGGCCAAAGTATTGGAGCCTCAGCTTCAGGACCTGTCTTTCCAGTGAGCATTCAGGGCTGATTTCCTTCAGAATGGATAGGTTTGATCTTCTTGCAGTCCATGGGACTCTCAAGTGTCTCCTCCAGCATACTTGTCCCTTATCATTTGCTATGTTCATTAGCAGGCTATTTCCCCAAATTGTTAGATCTCTTAAGACCAGTTGTTCAGTAGTGTATTTATTTAAGAAAGAAACAAGCTTTCTCCGCAATAACAAAAGCATGGAGATACCTTGTAATCTTGTTTTCTGCTGTCATTCTATTAGAGGACTACCACTATGTAGAAATCTATCAACCTACAGAGACCCTGGCTGCTCCAGCCTTCAAAGCCATGGATTCTGCATGCGTTATAAAAATCAGAAAGATGTTTTAAGGGCATCAGAAGAGATACTGCTGGAGCCAGCTTCTCTTTCCTTGTTACCCAGATTTTTAACATTGTTCTAGTGAATCTCTTATCCACTTTATGCAGCCAATTAGACCTGTTTCCGAACAATGGAGATGTGATTTCCTAGGTGAATCCATCAGGCTCTTTCTAGATGAGTTTATTGGACACCTTCATCCTTCAATATGAAGTGAGTCGAATGGCATAGCTGGGGTGCCTCAAAATAAATTTGATATTCCCCAGCCTTTATATATATAAATAAGTATTCTATATACATGATGGTCTTCAATGGGTACCAAGTCGTGTTGGAGTTTGCAAAGCCAAGCTGGAGACTAAGCCATTTTGATTGCACCATGGGGTCTTGAAAAGACCAGTTTCAAATATCAGAAGAACCCTAGCATAGTTTGGCAGTGGATGCTCATTCCCATCACAGTCAGTGGGAATGGGAATGCCAGCTCTCAGAGGATTCCAGGAAACACTCTGTTTCAAGTATCTATTTCCTCTCCATAAGTATTTCAAATGAAAGAATGAACGACGGACAGATGCTTCATAAGGAATGCTGTCGCATAGTTTTTATTATGATCTCAGGAAATATGTAATATAGTGGTACCTCTGGTTACATACTTAATTCGTTCCGGAGGTCCGCTCTTGACCTGAAACTGTTCTTAACCTGAAGCACCACTTTAGCTAATGGGGCCTCCCGCTGCTGCTGCACTGCCGAAGCACGATTTCTGTTCTCATCCTGAAACAAAGTTCTTAACCTGAAGCACTATTTCTGGGTTAGTGGAGTCTGTAACCTGAAGCATATGTAACCCGAGGTACCACTGTAGTCCCTTTTCCACCCATCTGATTTCTATGTTGAAGAGTTCTAAACTTCTTAGCACTTTTCTTTTTGAGCAGAGGTTGGGTGAGCAGCCCAATTCCATCCTGTTTCTTAATATGAGCTCTACCCTGTCCTGTTTTGTGTGGATTTTTCTTTTCAAGGAAGCATGAAAAGTCCAGATTACAATTGTGTACACTTGTGAAATTCACATTTCTCCAGTGCTTTTCAATGCATATTTACATAAAAGTTCTAAGTGCAGAATGTTTCTTTTCCATGTGGGGGCGGGGGCGGGGAATGGAGAGCTAGTGTGGTGTAGTGGTTAAGAGCGGTAGTCTCGTAATCTGGAGAACCGGGTTCGCGTCTCCGCTCCTCCACATGCAGCTGCTGGGTGACCTTGGGCCAGTCACACTTCTTTGAAGTCTCTCAGCCCCACTCACCTCACAGAGTGTTTGTTGTGGGGGAGGAAGGGAAAGGAGAATGTTAGCCGCTTTGAGACTCCTGAAGGGGAGTGAAAGGCGGGATATCAAATCCAAACTCTTCTTCTTCTTCTTCTTCCTGGCCTTTGCGACACAGCTAATGAAAATGATTTTTCCCCTGCCTCTTGCCATGCAAGTTCCTAGATTAATTTGACAGTTATATGTATTTTTGTGTTGTCCCTAGGCAAAATGTTTATTTGCTAGATATCTCAATTTGTAAATTGGGATTATAGTTTCTTTTGTTTGTTTTTTAGCCTATTTGCAGGGGCTTTTATTTGCCCAGTTCTTACTTCCCTCTGCTGCTGTGTAACTTGCACTGTAGCCCCAAAACTCTGATCCCAATTAGCTCATGCTGCAAATGGGCCTTGCCCAGTTCCGCGGTGGTGACTACCAGGGCTTGGGTGAGCCTATATTATATCTCGCTTAGGCCTTTCTCTTGATGGCCATGAATTCATATACAATCTGTTGCCCCCTAGCTAAAAAAACTGATGTTTCCAGTGGCTGAACAGCCCCTTGCCTTTCGAGGCATAAAAATGGAATCATGTCAGATAAACACGGAGAGAGATTATGGCAGCTTACATTCCTGTTTTTTTCTTTTTCTTAACTGCAGCTAAGAGTTTTCATGGAAGCTGAAGTGGAGGGTGGGGGAACCCTAAAGGGAGTAGAGTCTGAAGCAGAACAAGAACGCATTAAAGATTTAATGATATTTCCTTTTGAACTAGCCTCTTGTTAAATTTTTCTAGACATCACTCGGTTTTATGAGCCACGTTCCTGCTCATTCTGCTTTAACGGTCCTTGATGCTGGAAACGCTCAGGTTCCTCGCAAGTCAAGGCACACCAGTGTTAATGTGTGTTGCAATTGCAGGCACAGCGCGCCTGCTCTCAAGCAAGCTTTCAGCATTTGAAAAATAGGCTGCCAGTGAATCTGCTTTTAGTTTAATTACGTCTTACCAGTTACACCGTACGTTATTCCTTCCAGCTGTGGCTGGTGTCAGCGCCTTCTCCATTACCGGCAAACAATCGTGCTAGCAGTTCCTGATCAGCTCTTGCAAGTCTCAATGGGCCTGACTACATTATTTGGTATGGCAGAATGAGTGCCCCAAACGATGCAGGGACCCCGCCCAAGATTTCCTTCTGTATCGGAATAAATTACCTGGGGTATGTGTGAAATTAATTCAATTTCAGATGCACTGAGTTCTTTTAAGTGTTGCTTTCTGGGACTTCAATCCTTTTGGAATTAATGCAAACTGATGTAATACTGTGCTTTGTACTGCCGCAGTTCTAAGCCACAGAGTTCTTAGTAATTTTCTTCTTCTGCCAGTCTTTAGTGAGCATCACTTGCTATTAAAGTTAATAAATGTTTTCCCTCAAATGATGCATCTGCGTAGTGTATATAGTTAGGCAGCAAACTCCAGAGATTTCACCTCCATGGAAGACACAATTTTTAAATCGTATTTTTATTAAGTTTTCCAAAAATGTAACGCATACATTTCAATACATAGTAAAACATTTTTTCTTTGTTATTTTTGTTGACTTCCCACCCTCTTTTCCGCGGGGTTTATATTTCTCCTTCTGCTGCACCCTATCTGCTATCTCTTATAACAACACTACTATAATCTTTAAGTTCTCCTGTTGCTCATAGTTCCTGTATTCATCATAAAATAATATTTCATGGAAAAGACAATTGGTGTGAAGTGGGAAGGGGATTTATTTAATTTGTGGCCGCCATGCTTCCATGTTCCTTGCTCTGCTGCACAGTAGTCTCCCTTCCTGAGCTGATAAGATGTGGCCTGTCACCTAGTCCTAGCTATTCCCATTGTAATAAATGAAAATCTGCCCTTATTCCCTTATGGGGGACACAAGAGCCCTTATAGAGTCCTTTGTAGGCTCTCCATTTGTCGGAGAAGAGAACAGAGGCCAACCAGAGAATACTGAGAAGCAAAGCAGCTCGTAAGCCTGATCTTTATTGAACTGTTGCAACAGGGTGCCCCCTTCACACGCAGGAGAAGGAGGAGGACCCAGAACCCAGGTGTGCCCACCCTTATACAGACATTTTAAATTGCCCGCCCTGGAGTCCAAGACCACCCCCAGAAATATCATGCATACATCACAGAAAGGGGTGGTCTACAACAGAAATCTGAGTGCGTTGTTTACCAGAAATCTGAGTGCGTTGTTTACCTCCTGTCTGGTGGGTTACCTGTTAATGCTTACTTGATTGGATACCCTGAGGAGCCTGGCCAGTCTTTTGTAATGATAAATACTTAGTTCCTGAGCCAGGTCACAGGCTCACCCTATTCATACACAGACATACCCTTAGGACAGGATCTGTGAAGGAAAAGACAATGGGGAGGCTTTTCCATTTTCCTTTGACTTTGCAGAGAAAACATTTGGTCAGTTTGGGAGCCAAAATGGCTTCATGGCTGTTTTCCTGCACTGCTTCAGACATGTGGTTTATATAGTTATGTACGTGTTTGCTTGGTACATTTATGAACATTTATTATATATATAAGACCTTAATTTTTTTATTTCACCATGATGCTGGTTTGTGGGGGAAGTCAGCATTCCTGCTGAGGCCACCTTGTCTGGAGGAATTCAGGACTTCATGGCTGCCATGACAGCCATGGGGCTATCCCAAGACGTCATCTGTCCTTCTACAGGTTTTCCACCAACTGTACCATTGTTCCACCTGGAGCACCACCATCACATGTAAACTATGCGCTACCTGTCCACATTCCTGGTGGAGGCTCTCTGCTGTTGTTTGAAGACTGTTCTTGGGACAGCCATTTGTACAACAGGACGGTCCGTATATGAAAGATGGAAAGTGGAGAGCTTGCCTTTTCGAAAACAAGTTGCTTTCTTCTAGCCAGATCCTCAGTTTTTGCTTTTGTAACTCCTTGCATATTGCAGAGGCGGAGAGGGGGAGTGAGGGATGGAGATGAGGATGCCGGAAAGAGAGAGAAATGGACATGGCCCCATCCACTTTTGGCTTTGCTCCCACTCCCCACTGCTAGCTTCTGCCCTACCCAAAAGACTTAATATGGCTCTCGAGGGAAAGAAAAGGTTCCCACCCTGTAACAGAAGCAAAAACAAACAAACAAAACAACTTTACAGGGTGGTTGTTGTTGTTTAGTCGTTTAGTCATGTCCGACTCTTCGTGACCCCATGGACCAGAGCACGCCAGGCACTCCTGTCTTCCACTGCCTCCCGCAGTTTGGTCAGACTCATGTTTGTAGCTTCGAGAACACTGTCCAACCATCTCGTCCTCTGTTGTCCCCTTCTCCTTGTGCCCTCCATCTTTCCCATCATCAGGGTCTTTTCCAGGGAGTCTTCTCTTCTCATGAGGTGGCCAAAGTATTGGAGCCTCAGCTTCAGGATCTGTCCTTCCAGTGAGCACTCAGGGCTGATTTCCTTAAGAATGGATCAGTTTGATCTTCTTGCAGACCATGGGACTCTCAAGAGTCTCCTCCAGCACCATAATTCAAAAGCATCAATTCTTCGGCGATCAGCCTTCTTTATGGTCCAGCTCTCACTTCCATACATCACTACTGGGAAAACCATGGCTTTAACTATACGGACCTTTGTTGGCAAGGTGATGACTCTGCTTTTACAGTGGTACCTTGGGTTAATAATGTAATTCATTCTGGAGGTCCATTCTTAACTAGAAACTGTTCTTAACCTGAGGTACCACTTTAGCTAATGGGGCCTCCCGCTGCCGCCACACGATTTCTGTTCTCATCCTGAAGCAAAGTTCTTAATCCGAGGTACTATTTCTGGGTTAGCAGAGTCTGTAACCTGAAGCGTATGTAACCTGAGGTACCACTGTACTATTCTGAAGTGTAAACAAGCCAAGAGAAGGAAGACAATGGCAGCTGCTGATCTCTTGGAAAGCTTTCACTAGCAAATGACAGTTTAATGTTCCGGCGGCTGCCTTTTTCTTATTGGCAAGTGCTTGCACTTAAAAATCAATACCTCGTCAAATATAAACATACGGTTAATGAGTACCTGTTGGGAAGCATGGAGGGGGGATATAATTAGTTGAACTTTAACAGCTGTGCGTGTGACATGCAATTATGTTTCTCTCCTGAAGAAAATGCTAAATGAGATGTCTTAGGCCAAATCCCCGCCCTTTGCTCCGTCTCGCAGGAAATTAATGACCCGCTGTGAATTCTCTCAGTATTTGCAAATATTCTTCTGGGCAAGTCCAATTCATTAAATGGTTTAAACACATGCCGAAAGGTAAGTGTATGTCCAAGAGAGCAATCAGCAATCCACTTACTCTGGAATCGCTCCACTCCTGCTGACTTTGAGACTGGAGTAAATAATTTAGAGGCTGCATGGCAACATTCCCTTCCATATTTACCTGGGATTAATACCTACTGAATTTACTGGGGGGGGGGGGAATTCATCTAATGAGCTCTGCCAGCAGAAGCCCTATGCAAGGGCTTTCCTTGACTTGGGGAGGGGAGTTGGAAGAACCGCCGGAAGGGTGTGTGGGCAGAGAGGCAGGATACTTCCGTCTGGCAAGCTGCAGTGCTTGCGCAGGTGGAAAATCTATCATAGTGTGATTTTGAATTCCACCTACCGACCCCATTCAGAAAGCATGCTGGTGCTTAGAATCTAAGCAGACTGACACACCCTCCTGTGGGAATTTTCAATGTGGCAGGAGAAGATGCATGGTTTATTAATATCCTTCCTAACTTGCGTTAGCAAGTTCTTTTTCTTAGCAGAGTGCATTCCCCTTTACACAACAGCAAACTAGTTGCAAACTTGTGTGAGTTTCTTAAGACAATACGCAATTCAATCTGGCTTGTCCAGATTGAAATGTGTTCTAATATTTTCCTGGTAAGACCCCTTGAATGCCTCCTAAAAGAATAAAGAGACCGCAGTCTTATTCATAAGCAATAAAAAGGAAGTTTACTCACGATCAGGCAGAGCACAGTGTGATGATCCTTGAAGTCAGGCTTTAGGCTTAAAGTTTCAAACATATACAAACAGGTTTACCCCATAAGGGAGATTTACCTAGTGACTAGCAGTCCAGTAGTTCACAGGACGAAAGGAAGATGGGAAAGAGAGAGAGTGGCAGCATGCCTTGTCCTTTTACCAGGTCTGGAAAGGTCATCCCTACCCACTAGTCACATGCAAGGAAAGATGCTCCAGGCCAAGAGGAACAGGAAGTTTCGACTGGCTGGACCAAATATTCCCTTGCATGTCCACTCTAGAAAAACAGTGAATGTTGTATTTGACTGCTCCCAGTGGATTACATCCCACACTGCCAACATTTCTCTGATGTAAATAGGGACGTCCTGTATAATAATAATAATAATAATAATAATAATAATAATAATAATAGTATTGTTTGTACGCCACCCATGTAACTGGGTAGCTCCAGCCACTTTGGGTGGCTTCCAACATATATAAAAACATAATGAAACATTAAGCATTGAAAATTTCCCAATAAAAGGGCTGCCTTCAGATGTCTTCTAAAGGTTGTGTAGTTACTTATCTCTTTGGCTCAGGGGTTGCGTAACTCCACACCCTCTGACATTTCTACGATGAAAATAGGGACGTCTTGAGGAAAAGTGGGACATTCTGGGATCAAATCATAAACTGGGACGGCTTCTGTAAATCCGGGACTGTCCCTGGAAAATAGGGACACATGAAGGGTCTGGGCTGATCTTAGATCCATGCAACTTATGGTCTGGAAGGAAGAAGTGAGCTGAGACTGGTGATTGGTTCTTCCTGCGTGACTGTGAGGTGCTTCTGCTCCATGACCTTTGAATTTTCCACCCCTGTGATTTGTTCTGTGAATTAGTGGTGGCAGGCTGCTCAGGGAAGCAAACAACTGGATTAAAAAGGTTTCATGTGCCTACTGAGTGCCACTGAGGCTAAACCTCCATCCATCCATCCTGTCTCATAGGCACATGCTGAAGCTAAAAATAGTCCAAGCAACAAACTGTGAGGGGAAAATGGGTGGTTGCTGAGATATGGAGATACTTTGTCTTAATTTTCATGACCCGACAAGCTGAAAATCAGATTCGTTCTGGACAGCCATGCTGACTGGAACTGATCGGGTAAGAGCGAAGGTTACTTCGGGATGAAAAATCAACTGCTTTAAAATGTCCCTTCTTAAAGGGACCCTGGAAAAGTGAAATGGGGTGGGGGTGGGGGAGAGAGTCAACACTTTCTTTGCCAGAAATTTGCCACACAGAGTTGCCCAGCTTCAAACAATTTTGCTATTTAAATATTTGATCTCTCTCTCTCTCTCTCTCTCTCTCTCTCTCTCTCTCTCTCTCTCTCTCTCTCACACACACACACACACACACACACACAGACAAAAATACATTTTAAAATAAGTTTATTTAAAAAATAAGCACAGTACACACATTGTGGTTATATTGGGGATGTGGGGGGGGGGGGTGGAATCCAAGAAGCACATTGAAAACAACACACCAGAACTTGGAAAGGAAACTGTAGCCTTTGGGGAAACAACAGATTAGCCCTTGTGGATAACATGACAGGAAGAACAACAGAGGAATCTCCCCAATAATCTGATGCAACAGAAAAATGCGGAACACAATGCAACTTGGTGCTCCTTTCGACCACACCTTTGTGGCTGATGCGCTTGCTGCTGGTTTTGACTGCCATGTGGCACAGACTGAAATGTGGGGTATAAATAAGCAAATGCCCTTTCTCCTGGGACATCCACATGCTAGCAGTAGAAAGCTGTGCCCAGCCTGTTTCCATCAATGTTGCAGTGGCCCCTGGCACCTTGGTGCCAGATGTGCTGTACGAGAGCATTGGGTTCACAAAATGGATCATGGTGTACAATTGTCCTTAGGACTGCTTCACACATGACATCAACCCCTGCCCCACCCCGATGCAATTTTCCGCTTAGGGAAATGTACAGTGGTACCTCGGGTTACAGACACGTCAGGTTACATACGCTTCAGGTTACAGACTCCGCTAACCCAGAAATAGTACCTCGGGTTAAGAACTTTGCTTCAGGATGAGAACAGAAATCACGCACTGGTGGCAGCAGCGGGAGGCCCCATTAGCTAAAGTGGTACCTCAGGTTAAGAACAGTTTCAGGTTTAAGAACGGACCTCCAGAACGAATTAAGTTCTTAACCTGAGGTACCACTGTATACGTTATCATACGGTCTCAACAACAGCTTGTTTTCATAGTGGATGATACTCCAGGCATCTTGGCAAATACACATTCCTGCCTAGAAATTACCTTTATATAGTGGTACCTCGGGTTACATACACTTCAGGTTACATACGCTTCAGGTGACAGACTCCGCTAACCCAGAAATAGTACCTCGGGTTAAGAAATTTGCTTCAGGATGAGAACAGAAATTGTGCAGCAGCGGCGTGGCAGCAGCAGTAGGCCCCATTAGCTAAAGTGGTGCTTCAGGTTAAGAACAGTTTCAGGTTAAGAACGGACCTCCGGAAGGAATTAAGTTCTTAATCCGAGGTACCACTGTAATAGGAAATGGCGAGATTGGTTAATGACCACGATTCTTACAATGATTAATAATGACAATAAGTAACAATTTTTTGAAGTCCACACAGTGTGACTGGCACACTACCTAAAATTTGACATAACTCCAACCAGCCCCGACCTTCTAATTTCACCTTACATCTTTAGAAATAAAAAAGGAAAGAAACACTGCCAACCAACTGCAAACATGTAGGAGTCTGGCCCTAAATGTTTGTGCTGGCTGGCATTCCTGTCTGCAATCAAGAATCACATCCCCAGAGTGTTGATGCAACAATATGGTGTGAGATGTTGCTGTGAATAAAAAAACGTGGTTCATCCTATCGTTCATATGCTGGGGTAGGGAATAAATAAGAAGATTTGGCCAGCAGACAACAAACCATCTTGCTTTTAACGAATGTAAATCTAAGGACCGAAATGAAATTATTCAGCGTGTTTAACCAAGACCACGCTTTCTCTTGGCTACCTAACATGGGCTGCAGCCCAAGATATCTCGTCGTCTGAGGCAGACACTATAGCGTGTCTCTCTGGTTCCACATACAGAAGCCAGCTGGATTCTTAGTGGAATTTGAGTTTATCACCAGTGGCAGGACAACGTCTTCCACTTCATCTGAGGGTCATAGGCTAGTTTAGGGAGCAGAGGACATGTTATGCATGACACACAAAGCTCTGTCCTCCTAACACTTCACTACCACTTCTCCACTCCCCAGCTTCCTTCGCTTGAATTGGCCACCTCACTCTGGCTGATGGTAGGGTTCTTCCAGCAAAAGATTTGGATGCTTTTGAGCATCCCAAGGAATGATATGTAGCTCCTGCCCCCAAGCCAGTTACTGAAATAGGATGCATAGGAAATTGTTGCTCGTATCTTTAATGCCGGATCAAAGGTTTAGTCAAGGTTTAGGAATGCCCTGTGGAATTTTTGACTTCTTTCCTTTGAGCAGTGGTTGCCATTACAAAGATTGCTTTGGAAACTGCTTATGGTTTGCTCTGTGGAACCCGGTGATTGGGTGTGTGGGTGTGCATTCCTGCCTCTGAAAATCACATCCAAAGCTCATCTGAGTACACGGAACTAGTTGTGCGGCTTTTGCTTTTTTTGCATTGAAGCTGTTATCAAAAAGCTCT
This sequence comes from Podarcis liolepis, assembly GCF_965112155.1. Classification (NCBI taxonomy): domain Eukaryota; kingdom Metazoa; phylum Chordata; class Lepidosauria; order Squamata; family Lacertidae; genus Podarcis; species Podarcis liolepis. The sequence continues at coordinate 23,407,551 of NC_139555.1, forward strand.
TCTCTGGGTCAAAATCTCTACAGAGACGCTATGTCCCAACAGCATTGGTAGCAAAGGGGACCAATACCAAGAACCTCACTCGAATCACAGGTGCTTTCTCAATAGTAGTACAGTGGTACCTTGGGATGCAAACGGGATCCATTCTGGAGCCCCGTTCGCATCCTAAATAGAATGTAAGACGCGTCTGCGCGTCTGCGGGTCATGTTTCGCCGCTTCCGCACATGCGCGTGATGTCACTTTGACCATCTGCACATGCGTGAGCAGTAACGTGCTCCAGAAGTACCAGAAGTAATGCGCTTATCCTGAAGCATATTTATCCCGAGGTATGACTGTAGTAGCAGCAGAGCTGTGGCAGTAGCAATGTACACTTTCCAAGGGAACCAATACTATTAAAATCCTGGTCGCAATAAGAAACATGGAGTAAAAATTGTGCCCACTTAAAGTTCTGTTTGTCCTGATATCTGATGCAAATCATATACAGTGGTACCTTACAAACTTAATTTGTTCCGGAAGTCCGTTCTTAAACCAAAGCATTCTTAAACCAAGGCGTGCTTTCCCATAGCAGCGGGGTACTCAATTTACAAATGGAACACACTCAAAAAGAAGTGAAACATGTTCTTATTCCAAGGCAAAGTTCACAAACCAAAACACCTACTTCCGGGCTTGCAGCATTCTTAATCCAAGTTGTTCATAAACTAAGCTGTTCTTAAACCAAGGTACCACTGTATATTTAAAGTTGACTACTGGCAATTACAATACCACAAGAAAAATACAAATATCCTTACGAAATGAAAAACAAAATGAATCGTGGTTTTATGGCACATTAGCTGTATGTGCATGTGCTGGAATTAATGGCTATGCTGTTCCATTTGGAGATGAGCGCGGATGGAAGGTAGAGAGGGTGAAGCTTTCAGACAGTGTGGAACCCTGGAGCTTGGGGTTTCTAAGGTGTCTGCAATCAGTGGCGTAGTGTAGGGGGTGCAGGGGGGGCCGGCCGCACCGGGCGCAACATCTGGGGGGCGCTCTCTCGCACTCGCAGCTCTCTGCCCCTACCTGGCTCACTCACTCACTCTCACTGCAGTGCTGGCTGTGCGAATCCTATCCGAGCCACTGGGTCGCCGCCCACTGTGGAGGGGGTGGGTGCCAGGCGTGCGGTGCGGAGAGAGAGCGAGGGACTATCTGGGGGAGGGACAGTGCAGCGGCCGCCCAGCGCAGCGCTGACCGCGGGAGAGAACCACACCAGACCAGACCAGGCAGCAGCAAGAAGAAGCTGGCAGTGACGGCAGGTTAGGGGTTAGGGGGCGCAAATTACTTGCCTTTCCCCGGGTGCTGACAACCCACGCTACGCCGCTGTCTGCAATATCAAGCCATGTTGCTAACATGGTGGAAGGATGCTTACATGAGTGTGGACATGTGAGATGTTGATCACTTTAGTTAATATGTACGTTGCCCTGGCTCAGCCAAAGTTCATTGTTGTGACCAGTTTCCTTTCCAACCAGCAAAACAAACAAGTCATCGTGCCTAATGCAGGTTCCCTTGTTCTCAACTTAGTCGCTCACAGCTAACTTGGGTTGTACTGGAAGCGCTGGCTTTTGAGCATAGAACATTTTTGAGGAGTGATGAGCCAGCTCCCCCTGGCTTTCCAGTCCTTTGTTCCTGATCTTTCTCACAGTTGTTTGAGAGGCATGGGTCTTCCTAGGTGAGATGCTCTCTTGCCAGGAATAAGAAGTTTTGAAAACTGCATTGCCGGTACTGTGGGCTGGAGGCTCATGTGATTTTGGGGGGTTGGGCATGCTGCTGAAGAACATCTGATTCCCCCGTATAATAACGGTATACATACATGCTTTCACAACATTAATCTGTCTCTGAAAGTCCGACCACTATTTGGCTTGTGTGTACTTAGGGCCCTCGTATTTACAGGACCGCCTCTCCTGGTATGCCCCGCAGAGGACCTTAAGGTCCATGAATAATCATAGTTTAGAGGTCCCAGGCCCTAAAGAAGTCAGATTATCTTCCACCAGAGCCAGGGCCTTCTCAGTGATGGCTCCAACCTGGTGGAATGCTCACTCCCATGAAACCAGGGCCCTGCAGGATCTAACTTCCTTCTGCAGGGCCTGTAAGAGAGAGCTATTCCACCTGGCTTTCAATTTGAACTTAGCCTAATCTTTTATTCCCCTTCCTTCCCTCCCCTTTTTATGAAGATTACCCATTCTGGGATCCCACAGCTAATTCTCCCCTGGTCGTCTCGTTGGCCCAAATAGGACTAATTTAGCCAGCTAGCCCTGGTGATCATCTGATGTTAATTGGATGGATTTCCTCCCTAAATTGATTTTTGAATTCCAAATTTATTGTTATTCACATTTTATACTGTATTTTATGCCTTTTTTTGTTGCATCAATTAAGTGTTTTAAATTTGTTGTTAGCCGCCCTGAGCCCGGTTTTTTGAACCGGGAAGAGCGGGGTACAGTGGTGCCCCGCAAGACGAATGCCTCGCAAGACGGAAAGCCCACTAGACGAAAGGGTTTTCCGTTTTGGAGGTGCTTCGCAAAATGAATTTCCTATGGGCTTGCTTCGCAAGACGACAATGTCTTGCGAGTTCCTGCTGGTTCCCCCCCCTTTTCTAAGCCGCTAAGCCGCTTATCAGCTGATCCGATCAGCAGATAAGCCGCTAAAAGCCGCTAATAGCCGCTAATAGCGCTAATCCGCTAATCTGTCAATGGGCTTGCTTCGCAAGACGAAAAAACCGCTAGACGAAGAGAATCACAGAACGGATTCTTTTCGTCTTGCGAGGCACCACTGTATAAATAAAAATTTATTATTATTATTATTATTACTTCTGTTCAGATGCCACCGAGGTCTTGGAAAGGCTAGAGCAGGTCTGAAAATACGCTGCCCTTTTCTTTGTTTCGTACCAGCAGCACAAAGAAGGTGCTGCAATGCATTATTGGACTACCCTGTGGAATCAACATCTTTCCTACACCAATCCTCATACAACCACACACCTGGCAGTTAGTTCCTTACTGCTTTTGAAAGGGTTTGTAAAGTCAATGTGAGCCACCATGAAAAGATGATCAATAAAAGAGTCATTTGTAGTTTCTCTCCCATTTGCAAAGGCCTGACAACAAATACAGTGGTACCTCAGGTCAGTGGCGTAGCGTGGGGCGTGCAGGGGGGGCCGGCCGCACCGGGCGCAACATCTGGGGGGGGGGGTGCGCTCGCACTCGCAGCTCTCTGCCCCTACTAAAATCCATGGGTTAGGGGGCGCATATTACTTGCCTTGCCCCGGGTGCTGACAACCCACGCCACGCCACTGCCTCAGGTTACATATGCTTCAGGTTACATACGCTTCAGGTTACAGACTCCGCTAACCCAGAAATAGTGCTTCAGGTTAAGAACTTTGCTTCAGGATGAGAACAGAAATTGTGCTCCGGCGGTGCAGCAGCAGCGGGAGGCCCCATTAGCTAAAGTGGTGCTTCAGGTTAAGAGCAGTTTCAGGTTAAGTACGGACCTCCGGAACGAATTAAGTACTTAACCCGAGGTACCATTGTAAACATTGCGCACTGGGCTGAATGTTCTAAAGAGAAAGAACGCCAACTTCATATAGACCTCTCAAACAAACCTAATATTTCGCAACCCAAAAAAAGAAAAACCAAACCAAACCGGGAATCAAGTCATTTCAAAACAAAGTGCAGAAAGGGAAAATATTGACAACCTTTTTTAAAAAAACATCACGTCATATTTTTTTTAATTAAAAATGTCATTGCCTGTCGCTGCAGATGCAATCCAAGGACCACAGGATTCACTTGAGGCTGATCAATTAATTATCAAGCAAAACCACCAAAGAGCTGCACTTTATCTGTGCAGTCCTGCAGGACCACTTGACAGTGACAGGCTATATGCCAGGTTTAGCCACTGTGCTGACAATCTTCAGTAACAGGATTACCAGAAGAGGTTGAAGTCTTCTACACTCACACAAATGTATATTGGTTAATCATAAGTCCTTTGATCAAATATCAAGCTAATCACCCATAGCTTGTCCAAATGAGAAATATCTCCCTAAAAAGGATAGAATTTATCGGATTTTGTGGTTAATAATAATAATTTTATATGCCGCAACATGAGAACGGGCCTTCTCTGCAGTGGCTCCCCGGCTGTTGAATGCTCTCGCCTTCATTACACACCTTGAGGCACCAGGCAAAAACGTTCTTTTTAAACCAGGCCTTTGGTTGATCCGATTTACATCCTATGCCCTTTTAAAATGTGTTCTTTAAAATGTGGGGGATATTGGGTTGTTGTTTTTATTTTTATTAGCTATTTTGTGGTTTTATATCTTGATTTTATTCTGTGAACCACCCTGAGACCCCTGGGTATAGGGCAGTATATAAATTCAATAAATCATCACCATCATCATCTTACTGGGTTTCCCAGCCACTCTAGACAGCTTCCCACAATTATAAAACCATAATAAAACATGAAATGTTTAAAACTTCCTTATACAGGGCTGCCTTCAGATGTCGCCTAGAGTGGCTGGAGCTGCCCAGAGTGGCTGGGGAAACTCAGCCAGATAAGCAGGGTATAAATAAATTATTATTATTATTATTATTATTATTATTATTATTATTATTATTATTTCCAATTAGCCTTCCTCCCCTCCTCCTTTCTTTTGATATTGGTCAGCTGCTAACCTCACAACCCTGAGGGTCTTCAACAATACATTATCTATAAGTGGTACCTCAGGTTACATAAGCTTCAGATTACAGACGCTTCAGGTTATAGACTCCGCTAACCTTGGGTTAAGAACTTTGCTTCAGGATGAGAACAGAAATCGTGCTCCGGCGGCGCAGCAGCAGCAGCAGGAGGCCCCATTAGCTAAAGTGATGCTTCAGGTTAAGAACAGTTTCAGGTTAAGAACGGACCTCCAGAATGAATTAAGTTCTTAACCCGAGGTACCACTGTACTGGAAGATACTGTAAACAGGTTAACAATATACAGAAGATTATTTTAACACCTGGCAATTTCTCTCTCTGTTTTAACTATTGTGACCTTCCTTTGTAGGCAATAGTTAACAATCAGGATGCAGTCAGGAGCAGAAAATGCCGCCCCAACATGTGACAAAAAGTAAAGATGTAAAAGTCAACTTTTCAAATGTTCCTGTCCATCCGGTGTCACCGTTGGGCAATTTTGAGATGGGAGCAAGGCTGATCATTTAAAACCTCCCTGATTGACCAAAGTGGGATTCCCAAATGGCTCTTATTTCAAGTATTGGATTGGAAAGGCGCTGTTGCAAATGAAACAGAAAGGTTGCAATTGTACAATTTCTCCCCAAAGGGAAGCACGCACCTGCCAAATCTTTTGTGTTTCCCAGAATTCCAACACCATAGCATTTAGCCAGAAACGTTGGCATTGGTTCAAACTTTGGGGATTTTTGAGAATTTCTCCATTTGGGAAAAAAACCACCACATTTCTCTGATCATTTGAACGGCCTCCTAGTAAAAGCAAATCAGGCAATGGCTGTTTTGGGTGTGTTGCATCTCATGACATCTTGAGCGATATTTAGGATTGAAATCTGTTGAATTTAAGAAGGTTATGCAATTTGTTGTTGTCAGCTAAAGGCGTTTCTATTCACCCATGTCATTTCAGTCTAGTATGGTAATATTTGCCCTGAACACCATTGTAAAGTGTCGGTGATGTTCAGCTAAGTTTTACTCACATATATTAATGGACATGGGACACGGGTGGCGCTGTGGGTTAAACCACAGAGCCTAGGACTTGCCGATCAGAAGGTTGGCGGTTCGAATCCCCGCGACAGGGTGAGGTCCCATTGCTTGGTCCCTGCTCCTGCCAACCTAGCAGTTCGAAAGCACGTCAAAGTGCAAGTTGATAAATAGGTACCACTCCAGCGGGAAGGTAAACGGCGTTTCCGTGTGCTGCTCTGGTTCGCCAGAAGCGGCTTAGTCATGCTGGCCACATGACCCGGAAGCTGTACGCCGGCTCCCTCGGCCAATAAAGCGAGATGAGCGCCGCAACCTCAGAGTCGGCCACGACTGGACCTAATGGTCAGCGGTCCCTTTACCTTTACCCTGTGTCTTACTCTATGAGTATTTTAGTTTTGCATCTGTTTTAATCACTGATGTTAATTTTGTTGTTTCTCTTGTGTGGCACATCACTCTAGTCTCTGTTTGAGGAAGGGCAGTTCAAAAATACAATAAATAATAACAACAGCATAGACAAATAACTGCTCGTGTTAGACACACAGTGGTCAACAAATGAATTCTGGAGTACCCGGGCAAGATTTTCACTAGACAATAGAGAAAAAGAAAGGGGACAGATATAAATATATGTGTGTGTGTGTGATTTTGCAGATTCTACTAAAACGTTAACAGAAACACTCCCACTGGCAGAATATGTTTTGTATATTTCTTTCTTTTCTTTCTTTCTTTTTTTAAAAAAATCCATTGAATTTCACACTGTCAGTTTTCATTTCAAGGCAGAAAAACTTTAGAAAGGCAAGCCTACGTCAGTCTCTTGCTTGGAAAGGAAATAATATCTATAAACATGGATATTGTAATTACAGCAAATACAAATGAGGACTAAATTCTACTTGTTAGTTTATTAACACAATGGGGGTGGGGAAATTCAGGGAACTCGCACTTGAAAATACAATGACTAGAAGAGGTATAAAATAGTAAGCACTTAAGTATGACACACGAGTGACACAAATTGCTTCTGTACGTACTCGTCTACCCTTATCATAAGCCTTATTTAATTTTTTAGAGAAGCCTCCCAAAGAAAGTAATAATTTATCATTTGAAAGCATAGACATGTATACAAACAGATCTCTAGCATTTTTAACAAATCATGAAACCTACTTCTCCCCTCCTGCAAAGAGACTTTTTTTTTTTCCTTTTTGTTTTAAACATGAAAATAGATAAGGACAGACAAGAGAGAGCACTTCTTGACAGACAGGAAAACTGACACAGGGAATCCTTTTCCAGAAAATGTGGTGTCAGCGACTCGTTTAGATGGCTTTCGTTTTTAAAGGATTAGATAAATTCACGGCAGATCAGTCTTATCAATGACTTTCAGCCATGATATCTAGATGGAATCTCCATGGTCAGAGGCAAGAAACCTCTCTGATTTATTAAGTGCTGAGGACTAGCCACCTGGGATAGCTTCACCGTGCCTTAGTTTTGGCATTGCCAGCCTGTGATAAACAGAACTCTAAAGTCAACAGACCTTGGCCTGATCCGGTGGGGCATTTTTATGCTCTTCAGATGCACCGCCACCCTGACATTCATTTCAGTCATAGTTTGTTTCATTTTTTTATTTTTAAAAAGGCATCTCTGAGCTGTCAAAGTAGCTCAATATAGAAAAAACAAGCATAGCTCTGTGAATGTTTCTAAAACTGCCTCGTTCCGAGTCAGCTTATATTACTACAAAGTGGAGACAGAACTCAGCACAAAAGGATTCGAGAGTGATCTTAAAAGGCCTTGCATGGGAGCCCAGTAACTGAATGGGGAAGAGTCTACTTTCCCTCAGTAAAGCTGCAGCGGTACTAGTCTGTGTTAACTGCTTAAGCCACTGATGTAATTTCCGAGAGGGTTTTCTGATTGCGGTCTCTAAGCACTTCACTGATGACTGAAGTGGGGCTACAGCTCAATGATGCTAGATGCCTTGTTACACGATTCAATATGTTAACAGCTGGGAATTTTAGAAGCTGAGCTGGAGGAATCTAGAAGACCCTAGAAAGGACTGGATAGGCTCAATATCTGATTCAGTAAAGGCAGTTTTTTTCCTTCTTCCCTTGACTGTATGGGATTCTAGTTCGATTCTCCTATGCCTGCTTGTTTGTGAAGCTGGGTTTAGGTAGCCATCGGTTTCAACTACGTGCGCATTAACGGATGGGGTGGGCGATGCACAGTATTATTATTACGATCAATAATTTTAAAAAGAGCTTCCTCATCTAAAAAATAATATTTCCTCAAGTGTGAATAGGCCAAAAAGTTGTACAAAATCCAAAAGGGTGTTTTAACAGTCTGGTGGGCAGGGGGAGAAGTAAGGGAAATAAAGTTCACATTACCAGGCCAATTTCAGGCAAATCTTACTTCAGCCACTCACTCTCCACAGGGATTTGATATGGAGAGAAACAGCTTAATTAAGAACCTGGACTTATTCCCCCCCCCCCGGCTCAATAGCAGAACTGTGATTCAAAATGACTTTTGTGGTATTTGGTTCCCTGTCAAGAGTTCTGCAATGTTCGAATCCGTCCAGAGCAAAAAATGATATGCTACAGTTTCACAGCTCATGCTGGTTTCAAGTACCCTGCCTTTTTTTTTCCTAGGAGAGAGAGAGGGGGGAAAAAACCCTCCCTCTTTTGTCAGCTTAAAGGAAACAAGAGCACTAGGCAGCATTTGTGATTGTTCTGGGTTTATACTAAGAGACAGCATTATTGGGGGAGCCCACACTGAAAAATTCAGAACCTTACAATAGCTAAAATGTTTTCCGTTTCACAAGTTACACTACACATACTACAAAAGTGCAGGGAAAGAAGCTGCTGATTTTAAATTTTTTTCCCTTCCCTTTTGGTGACACTGAGAACTTTAAACAAATTTTGTTTTTTCGAAAGAGCTTATTATAAAAATCAGCTAGAAATGTATAGTTCCGTATCTTCAGGTCATTTCAGAATCTCTTCAACCTCTCCGTATGATTTTTCTCTTGAGGTATGCAAGAGCTTTTGTTTAAAAAATACACGCTTTTCACGTATAAAAAGATCTGGATTTTGCTTCACGTTGTAGTTTTAAAGAAAAGCAAACAGTCCCCTCTTCAAACAGGCGTTGTTCTCCTGTTGACCATGTTGATATGAAGTCCTTCGTTGTATTCCTTTTGAAGGAAATTGTGAACTTGAAGAAAACCCGCGTCTTGCTCCATGTTGTAGCTTGCGGCTGTGGTGATCTTCAAGGGCTCCCTGGAGAGCGTGTACATGGAGATTTCGTTCATGGGAATGGAACCTGCCATTTTCAGGCCAACGGGCGAAACATCCCTGGATGGAGAAGGCTCTGTAGATCGAGAGCTAGATCTGGACCGCCTTCTCCTGTACCTATAGCTTGGCATCCTGGCATAAGGGGAAGAAGAAGAAGTGGTCTTAAGGAACTCCCTCTTGGTCTTAAACCTTAGCTCTTTGTTCTTTTCAATATAGATGTTCACAGCTAGGACGCCAACTGTTTCTGCCACAATGAAAGACAAGGCTCCAAAATAAAAAGACCAGCCGTAATTGTATTGGTTCTTTTTGTCCTCATCCCGCTTGTCACTAGGATCGCCTGCATTGCTGGATATGTAGACAATGATTCCTATTATGTTACTTAATCCTGGAGAGGGAGAAAGAAAGAGGGAAATTAGTCAGCTCAAGAGAATACTTCCATAACAAAATTATCCTCATCACAAGCCCTTGGGTTGGTAAGGATACGATTTAACCAGAGTGAAGCAATATACGACCAGCAATCTGTTGCATGGGTGGCCTATTATTATTATTATTATTATTATTATTATTATTATTATTATTATTATTATTATTTTATTTTGTGTATACCGCCTATACCTGGTTAACAGCACAAAGTTACAGCATACAAAGCACAAAATACATATTAAAAACAATCAAAGCACAGAATACATACTAAAATTACCGTATTTTTTCGTGTATAAGATGATTTTTTTTATTGTTAAAAATGTTAAAAATTGGGGGTCATCTTATACATGTCTTATACACAGAGGGGAGACGGGTGATTTGTGGCATCTGCGAGCAGGAGATTGTCATCGGCGATTGGGCGGGTGATTGGTGGCTGCGGCAAGGCCTGCTGATGATTGGCTGCTACTGTGGCGATTGGGTGGGCGATTGGGCAGACGATTGGTTGCTTCTGCGAGGTGAGCGATTGCCGACAATTCCCCTCCCCCAAAGCCCAACAACTCTGGGGGTCGTCTTATACACGGGGGCATGTTATACACGGAAAAATACAGTAATCAAAACATAAAGGCAGTAAAACACGGCTTTTCACTCAGCGAGCTTACACCTTCTCCCAAGCACATTGCAAGTCATCCTCCAGAGAACTCCACATGTCTTTTCACTGCTGATTCTTGCACTGCCGATATCTACTCCAACCATCCATTGTCCGCTCACTGAAAGGATTTCATCTCGCAAGCGAACCTTCCCACATTCCCCCACTGGGCTGTTTCTCTTAAGTCGGTGACCCAGATGCTTCCAACATCCAGCAAAGGGCCTTTATGTCCCTTCCTCTTCTTCCCCACTCTCTGCTTTTCACCACAGTCCCTCAGAGCAGCGATGATCCCAAAACGTCGGCTGAGAGCCTCTGTCTTTCCTGGATCTTTGGCTGGGTTTGTTTTGGTTCCCGAGGCAAAGGTGTAGGCCAGGGGGAAGAGCTGCAGCTCAGCGGTAGAGCACCTGCTTTGCATGTGAAACGTCTCAGTCCCTAAACAGCCCTTAAAGCCCTAAACGGCCTCAGCCCAGTATACCTGAAGGAGCGCCTGCACCCCCATCGTTCAGCCCAGACGCTGAGGTCCAGCGCCAAGGGCCTTCTGGCAGTTCCCTCATTGCAAGAAGCAAAGCTACAGGGAACCAGGCAGAGGGCCTTCTCGGTAGTGGCACCCGCCCTGTGGAACGCCCTTCCATCAGATATCGAAGAGATAAACAACTACCTGACATTCAGAAGACAACTGAAGGCAGCCCTGTTCAGGGAAGTTTTTAATGTGTGACATCTTGGTGTATTTTTGGTCTTTGTGGAAGCCGCCCAGAGTGGCTGGGGAAACCCAGCCAGATGCGCGGGGTACAGATAATAATAATAATAATAATAATAATAATAATAATAATAATCTACAGGTAGCACTGGAAAAGACTCCTCGCTTGAAAAAACCCTGGAGAGCTACAGCATGTCAGTGTAGACAACACTGAGTTTTGGTAGACTGGGTTGCTGCCACACCAATTCCACATACAGAAGACAATCAGGCTGACCGTTCAGCCTCACTGTATCACTGGTAGTTGTTTTTTCCTTTGACATCTGATGGGACAGTGTTCCACAGGGCGGGCGCCACTTCCGAGAAGGCCCTCTGCCTGGTTCCCTGTAACTTGGCTTCTCACAGTGAGGGAACCGCCAGAAGGCCCTCAGTGCTGGACCTCAGTTTCCGGGTAGAATGATGGGGGTGGAGACGCTCCTTCAGATATACTGGACCAAGGCCATTTAGGGCTTTAAAGGTCAGCACCAACACTTTGAATTGTGCTCAGAAACCTGCTGGGAGCCAATGTAGGTCTTTCAAGACTGGTGTTATGTGGTCTCAGCGGCCGCTCCCAATCACCAGTCTAGCTGCCGCATTCTGGATTAGTTGTAGTTTCCGAGTCACCTTCAAAGGTAGCCTGACCAAGCTATAAGGCAGTGTTTCTCAAACTTGGGTCCCCAGCTGTTGTTGGACTACAACTCTCATCACCCCTGTGGTTCTGCTAGCTAGGGATGATGGAAATTGTAGTCCAGCAACTCCAGCCACTGCCCACCTGATTTGACTGGGCTGCAGGATATGTAGAAGCTAGTGGAGGATAATGTGTGGCTTGGAATCATAGAATTGTAGAGTTGGAAGCGACCACAAGGGCCATCTAGTCCAGTCCCCTACATTGCAAGAATAAGCAGGTGGCCCTGTATGGGAATCGAACTTGCAATCTTGGTGTTATCAGGCTTGTGGGCTATTGAGCTGCCCAAATGAACCCTGTATCTTGAATCTGTCACAGCAGATGTTTAAAGTGCTTCTTAAATTCTTCTCGAAAATAAGGTGATGCTTTTGCACAGGAGAAACTCTCGACTGCTTTCTTTCTCTGCATATATTGCAAGAGCTGCATTCTTGTTACTCACTCCATCTGTCAGAGCATGGCCTGGGGAAGGATGGAGAGAAATTTGGCCCCAAGAGGATGTTTCACTGTAGAAACTTTGCAAAGACACGTGCTGCCTTTCCATAGTAAATACAACTGCAGAAAGCAGCCCCCAGCCCCTCCCTGCCCATACTACCGTGCGAAGAAAATCCATGAAACGGGCACAGTCAGATCGTCTGATAAACAGTGACCCATCTGCTGCGTTTGGAAAGTGTGTCACACGGCAAATCACGGAGGAGACAGCCAAGCCCAGATGCACAAGCACCTTGTTGGGGACGGTGAGGAATAACATCCTCTCTTTTATGTGTGTCAGTCACTGCTGTTACGTAATTATCCAGGGAGATTTCTCAAGCCCCCGGCAACTGGAGGCGAAGCTCGTACACCCACGCGGTGTATGTTAAAAGTCCTGTGCTCTGAAAAAATCTAGCGATGTGTTCCTAGAATAATAAGCACCCTGATATTTAGGGTCACTTCTAGCACGAGCGGGAGATGTTCTAATCTCTGAGCTCTCGCCTAATGAGGAGCTGCGGTGGTCTGCTTGTTAAGACAAAAGAGATTGAGACTTGCACTGAATGCTCCATTCTCTTGGGGACTCACATCATAATAATAAGAAATAGGGAAGGGGGGGGGAAAGGTAAGTAATTGCAAGACACTTGTTATTGGTCTTCTCTGCTGCATTCTCTTCTCCAACACCTTTGATTAAAAGGAAGGCAAAATATGTATTTTAGGTCCTCCTTGGTTCTGGTAAGCTTCAGGTTGGATTACAGCAATGCACTCTGCGTGGGCCAGAATATCACCACCATGCAATGTCACTGCAGAAAGCCTTGTAATTGTGCCCCTGAAGGACCAGATGCACAGCCTGGGGGTCATTTTGGACTCACAGCTGTCCATGGAGGCACAAGTCAGTTCTGTGTCCAAGGCAGCTGTCTACCAGCTCCATCTGGTACGCCTCTACCTGTGCACTGTCTTGCCAGAGTTGTACATGCCCTGGCTATCTTCCGCTTGGACTACTGCAATGCGCTCTACATGGGGCTACCTTTGAAGGTGACTTGGAACCTACAACTAATCCAGAATGCGACTGCCAGTCTGGTGACTGGGAGCGGCTGCCGGGATCATATCGTCCTGAAAGACCTATGTTGGCTTCCAGTACATTTCCAAGCACAATTCAAAGGGTTGGTGCTGACCTTTAAAGTCCTAAACAGCTTTGGCTGTATACCTGAAGGAGCGTCTCCACCCCGTCATCCAGCCCTGATACTGAGCTCTAGCTCTGAGGGCCTTCTAGCGGTTCCCACACTGCAAGAAATGAGGTTACAGGGAACCAAGCAGAGGACCTTCTCGGCTGTGGTGCCCTCTCTGTGGAACGCCCTCCCACCAGATGTCAAGGAGATGAGTAACTATACAACCCCTAGATGACATCTGAAGGCAGCCCTGTATAGGGAAGCTTTTTAATGTGTAATGTTTTATTATGTTTTTGTATGTGCTGGAAGCCGCTCAGTGTGGTTGGGACATCCCAGCCAGATGGGCGGGGTATAAATAATAAAACTACTACTACTACTACTAATTGTTGTTGTTGTTGTTGTTGTTGTTGTTGTTGTTGTTACTGCCAGTTAGCTCCTGGGCTGAATTCAGTGCATTAGTGATGGTATGCAAAGCTTTATGCAGCTTGAGACCAGGATACCCAAAAGATCCCCTCACTCCCTACAAACCCAGTTGATCACTGAGGGATGATCAGTGGCTTAGCGTGGGGGGTGCAGGGGGGGCCGGCCGGACCGGGCGCAACATCTGGGGGTTAGGGTTAGGGGGCGCAAATCCACGGGTTAGGGGGCGCAAATCCACGGGTTAGGGGGCGCAAATTACTTGCCTTGCCCCAGGTGCTGACAACCCACGCTACGCCACTGGGGATGATCACCCAACTGATGCAGGAAAGGGCTGTCTGAAGATACAATCTCCTCAGGTAGCCTTTGCTACAGGGAGAGGATTTTTAGTGTGGCGGCACCTGCCCTCTGGGACCTCCCCCCCCCATTACTTACCAGACAGGCACCATCTTTGTTGCCTTTTCTCGAAGTGTATCGAATACCTTCCTCCTCCAACAAGCCTTTTAACTGGAGATTTCTGTTCCTAGCTTTTAATCTTCATTGGCCTACAGAAATCATGCTTTCTTCTATTGTTAACTCGCTTTGAGGCGTTTCGTGGGAAGCGATTCATCAATAAAATGAATAAATGATGACCTACCTGCTGCAACAAAAAGAATCCCAGCGCTGAGGATAATGTTGTTCTTGCTGCTATAAATCCTCCCAGCTCCGATACAGAGCCCTCCCAGCAACAGTAATACTGTGCTTAGAATCGGAAACACGCTAGAGGCCCGGACAATACCTGAGATCCAGGGAGGAGAGAAATGAAAAAGCACAAGAGATGATTTATCAACTTTGTTGTTTCCTTACGGGGAAAAAAGAAGGAAGAAGAATAAGCGCTTTTGTGGCAATTGGAAATGTTAACAGCTATCCCTGTGGACCATTTATTTATAATTAAGATTTATACCCCACCCTTTAAAACGTATTGCCAAGGCAACCAAAGACAATGTATTAAACACACCTTGAAACACTGACTACCTTAAAATGAGCTGCAAATGGCAAATCTGCAAAAGAAGCGTTAGAAATGATGTTGAAAGAATTCATGGAAGACGCATCAACAGAAGTTTAAAAGTCTGATACAGTTTTTGGATAAACGTGGTCTTTTGAGGGGAACGACCAGGGTAACAATTGGAGAGTCTCCACAAGGGGAAATGCGCCTCCCGTTTAGTTTTTCTAATGCACTCTGCCATTTCTGCCAGAAAATTTGGGGTCATTACCATAATCAGCTTTCCAAAGCTGCCTTGTGTGGAAACATATTCTGGCAAGCTACCAGCTAGAGAGGTTATAAAGAATAACCCACAAATTAATGCAGGGAAGAGGCATGAAAAATGTATGAGCAGGGCTACTGACTGTGAGCTGCCACTTGATACACGTGAATGTAGATAATCAAGCTCGCTGACTATATGACAGCTGTCCTGGAATCTCCCTGCACCCTCTCTATTCATCTCCTCCGCAAAAGTAACAAAGCCAGAACACCTTGGGCTTGAAGATGCAAAAAGAGCATTTGATGCATGTGCGTCTTTTGTGTGTGCCCCACGCTGCTCCAGTTCCTTTCTGAACCGTAACTGGGATCATCTGTTCCTCAGTTGTTGCTAGGTCCATACTTACACAGATTCGTTTTGTTCTCTACCGTTTACTGTATTTTTCGCTCTATAAGATGCACCAGACCACAAGACGCACCTAGTTTTTGGAGGAGGAAAACAAGAAAAAAAATATTCTGAATCTCAGAAGCCAGAACAGCAAGAGGGATCGCTGCGCAGTGAAAGCAGCAATCCCTCTTGCTGTTCTGGCTTCTGGGATAGCTGCGCAGCCTGCATTCACTCCATAAGATACACACACACATTTCCCCTTACTTTTTAGGAGGGAAAAAGTGAGTCTTATAGAACAAAATATACAGTAATTCTATCTAGTCTCTTATTTCGGTGTTTTATTTTTAAGGCCAGATCCTTTCTGCCTCAGTGAAGAGAACAAATGCCCTGATTTTCCAGGGGCAGCCCTGGAATTACGAAAGCCGTCCTGGCTTCGGATTTGATCCTGCAATGCCCCTATTTTCCCTGCCAGTGTTGCCTCCACCGAGCTCAGGAAAAGGGATGACCTAGCGCTGTGAGGGAAGATCCCCATTGCCTCTCCTTGGCCACTGCTGCTGGCCTCCTCCCTTGGCTAGTAGAGAGCAGGCGAACAGCAGCAAAGGCCGCTGCCGCTGAAGCCCAGCCCCACATGATATGCTGGCTCTGAGGGGCAGGATCGCCCTTGGCAGGAAGAAAGGAGGAGTGGAGCATAAGGAGTCTTGATTTTTAAAAAAATGCTTTGTGCGTTCGCATTGCATATTGCCCCTTTCTATTTGTCAGGACAGCAGAGGGCATGTGTGCTGTGTCCTGTTGGTGAAATGGTGGTGGCACTCGCCCTTCTTTTGATAGGAAATTGCTCTGCGGTGGCAGCAGGGGAGGTGGGACCACAAAGAATGGGAGGTCGAGGGGGATCGGTTGCAGGGAAGTGAGAAATGTCCCTGTGGCTTAGGGCCCCGTAGAGGACCTTAAGGTCCGTGAATAATCATAGTTTAGAGGTCCCGGGCCCTAAGGAAGTCAGATTATCCTCCACCAGGGCCAGGGCCTTCTCAGTGATGGCTCCGACCTGGTGGAATGCTCTGTCCCATGAGACCAGGGCCCTGCAGAATTTAACCTCCTTCCACAGGGCCTGTAAGACAGAGCTATTCTGCCTGGTTTTCAATTTGAACTTAGCCTCATCTTTTATTCCCCTTCCTTCCCTCCCCCTCCCCTTTTATGAAGATTACCCACTCTGGGATCCCACAGCTAATTCTCTGATGGTCTCCTCGCTGGCCCAAATAGGACTAATTTAGCCAGCTAGCCCTGGTGATCATCTCATGTTTATTGGATGGATTTCCCCCCTAAATTGATTTTTGAATTCTGAATTTATTGTTCTTCACGTTTTATACTGTATGTTATGATATTTTTGTTGCATCAATTAAGTGTTTTAAATTTATTGTTAACCGCCCTAAGCCCGGTTTTCTGAACTGGGAAGGGCGGGGTATAAATAAAATTATTATTATTATTATTTTCCTCTGAGGCATGTTGGAGGGCATGGAAGCATGAGGATGGTGTGTGTGTTTGGAGGCATTTTGGTGCACTCTGGCACTTGTCATGGTCTTCTGTGTGCCAGAAGCCGTTTAGTCAGGCTGGCCACATGACCCCAGAAAACTGTCTGTGGACAAATGCCGGCTCCCTTGGCCTGAAAAGCGAGATGTGTGCCACAGCCCATAATCGCCTTTGACTGTCTAGGCGTCCTTTACCTGCTCAAAGGCTGAAAGCAAAATGAACTGGAGATGACCAAAGAGGAGGCAAAGAAAGAGGGAGGGAGAATGAGAATGCATTTGTGTGAGAGAGAAAGCGAGAGAGAATGAATTGCAGTGAGGATTCATGATACGGGAAAAGGTGGCAGAGGGCAAGACAGCATCCTTTGAAGGATGAGAGAAAATATATCTCAAGCCTAGGAATGGGACCATAACAAGAGGGATCAATACTCCTAAGGATATTCTGCCGCTTTTTCACAGCGTTCTTTTGGGTGGATTTTACCATGGGGCAATTGGAGTCTTTGTGTCTATTATCCTAAAGGGCAAGCTGTACTTACCCCGGTAAATGCCCACTGGTTTTCAGGTGAAGTACATCAGTGGAAGGTGCACAACTACCCAGAGGCTAAGCCACACTCACATCTTGGCTCTGCAACCAGGGTGGAAATATATTGGCCCAAGGGTACCATAAAATGGCTGAAAATGGCCTTGGGCTAGTTTGGCTACAGGGCTATTTTATGCCTCTATCGTTATGTAGAAAGATGGCAACTGCTGTGTGTGATAATACCAACGATAATTCTGTTGACCCTCTGGTAGCAACACAGCAGGATATGCATGTTAAGGAATATCATAGATATTTAGTTACACCTGTCATGGCGAGGGACACAGAGGCTGAAATCTACAAAGGGCCACCAGAATTAAGATTCCACAGGTGATATATTTTCTAAATACAGCCTGGCTATATTTAAATATTGTAAATGGTCAAACATCCTAAGAGGAAGCAGCCCGGTGATCCACTGTACAGTACATTGGTTTTTTGTCTGAATATTGCATTATAATCAGGTTGTCTGTCAGCCAGAGAACCCTCAGGGCTCATATTCATGACCCAAAGCAAATACCCTGCGTGTCGCTTGCATAAACGGATTAACAGTGGTGGAGATTTCATTTGAAACAAGTCTGTTGGGTGCGGTTTTCTTATCACCCAGTGGTATTAGACAATTGCATTGGCTGGGGTAAACCTTCCTACAGATAGTGTGAGAGAGACACCATTGCTTTCTGCTACTAATAACTGTTGGGATGTTCAACCATGTTTAATATTCCCGTCATATCGAAATTGTCCTGGAGGATGGAGTTAAGGGCCCCCGAAGTATTATAACGGCTGTCAAAACGTTTGTGCAAGAGATGGAAATCAGAATTGTGAGCCTCTGGGCAATCCTGTTTAACTGTTTTAATCTTTGTGCAGCACCTGGAGGTTTTAGGTACTTAATAAATATAATAATAGTAGTAATTGCTTTCTGGTTGTGACTCTGCGTGCGGCACATACATAATCACGAGAAAAATAAAGTCCAGGATGCAACAGGAGTGTGTCCAAGTACCAGGAGTGAGTGGGGACAAAGGATTTGTGAGCGCTGATGCAAAATTCTGAACCCCGATCCTGACTGAATCTTATAGTAATTCAATCTTTTGAGTCTGTCTACATCAGCTCACAAGTAACTGAGATGTGTGGCACTGACATGTTTCTCCTTACTGGTAATAAAACGTCAAAACACCAGAATATGTAAAGAGAGCCCTTCCTCCTCCATTCCTCCTTCTTGCAAACATTTTAGAATCACTTATTCATTATGCCTCTTGGGAAGAGGGTACAGAAACATGGAGCTGTGTTCCTGTTCTGCAAGCAACCCATAACTCCTGCAGTTTAAATGCTCCAGTTTTCCATGGGGATGATAAGGACCACAACCACAACTGGGGTTCCCCATCCTGGCTTGCAGTTCTTGCTTGTGTGCGCATGGGGTGTGTGTGTGTTGCATATTACCGGCTAACATCTTCTAAAAACAGCTGCAGGGCAGATATTTTTGTATGCATCGATGGCCAATGACATGGGGTGTGTGTGTGTGTGCAAATCACACTCCAGTAAATGTCCCAGTAAAGCTTATGGTGTACATTACACATCTGTGGCAGAATGTGGCAGCTGCACATTCCACTCTGCTTCCAGGCTACAACAAAAAGGCAAGATTAGCGATCAAGGCTTGCTAAGGTAGCTCTTTAAAGCCGGTGATAGGCTGGGCACAATTGAAAGAAGATTGTTTTCAGTGTAGCTGCACCTGCTGTATACCACAAAGAAGCAACTGGCCTCAGTCTCCATGATGTCCAATATCATCACTTCTACTCAGGTTCCTTCAGATATCACGCTGCAGTCTAATAAGCACAGTGCAACATTGCAATAACGGCCGAAACTTTCTGCAGGCAAGGGAACGGAGAGCCATTTGCTTGGAAACAAACCCATCACCAGATGTATTTTGGGCATGAAAATATCTTCCTTATGCTCCTGTGCACATATGAACCACAGCTCCACCTTCCACTGGTAGTTTTATTTAGCTAGAAGCATTGATTGATTTTTGCTTAAGATTTTATTGATTTGTTAACCCCAAAAAAGTGTCAAGAAAGAAAGCAAAGAATCAGATTTTTAAACCACAAGGGTCAGCACCTGGAAGAACAAAAATGCAAAGAAACAGGGATAGTATAGGGATAGTAAAATATTAACTCATAGAAACAACCATTTTACAAATAATATGGATTTATAGAAATGAAAGAATGTTCCACCTGTGCATTATTCCAGCATTATTGATGGATTTTGACACGGCCCCACTATTTTGACGAAAACCCCACTATAAATAAGTCACGAATTAAACCATTATAACAAAAGGGGGGGGGAACCACCTCTTTGTAAAACTGCGTAGACAAAGTTTTGTGCTCTACGGCACCATCTGGTGTAGCATGCTTATAATGCAGTTATAGTGTTGTAGCATGGCTAACGTAGCTGAGTCCACAGATAAAAAATGGTTAAAACTAGAAAATCAGAATTCAGTTATACTGCCCGCTGCAATAAAATAAGTGAAGTTCAGCGAGGAGAGGGGCTATTTGACCTCAGCTGGAAGGGAGTTCCATAAACCTGAACAGCTATGACTGAGCCGTGGGGGGGGGATCCCCAACAGTGACTCCCCCAAATACCTCAGTGATCCGGCAGGGATGTAATGAGTCAGGTGGTCCTTAAAGTATCCTGGACCCAAATTGTTAAGGACCTTGTAAACTAATACAAGAAATAGTAAACGGAAAACTGCGTCAAGGCCTTTCTAGAGCAATTTTGTGCTCTGGATGCAAGTGCCTAGTGCCAGGTCTGACATTATAAGGAGACTGAAATCCACTGATCAGTGTCCAGGGCAGGCATAGGCAAACTCGGCCCTCCAGATGTTTTGGGACTACAACTCCCATCATCCTTAGCTAACAGGACCAGTGGTCAGGGATGATGGGAATTGTAGCCTTAAAACATCTGGAGTGCTGAGTTTGCCTATGCCTGGTCTAGGGCCAATAGGAGCTCTTCTCCCATCACAAATAGCCAAGTCCACGGGGCGGGAGCATTCTGATTCTCTGCCCCACAACATGGTCATCTCCCCTCACTTAGCTATTCAGTGTATAAAAAGTCTACAAAGATTGAACTAGGCGGCATATGTGAGACAGATGTCACACCCAGTTTGGCCCTCAGAGATAATATCGAAATGACTATGCTGTAGAAAATAATAATTTCATAAAACTGTGCTTTGATTATTCCGTTTTTGTTTTAATATATGGCCTAGCTAAACTAAAAGGACCTGCTCCTGCCTTTTACAGTACAGAAGTTGCTGCTTTTAGGTACTGTGCA
This sequence comes from Podarcis liolepis, assembly GCF_965112155.1. Lineage (NCBI taxonomy): Eukaryota > Metazoa > Chordata > Lepidosauria > Squamata > Lacertidae > Podarcis > Podarcis liolepis. The sequence goes on from NC_139555.1 coordinate 23,428,106, forward strand.
TAGTGAATGTCTGTTCCAGTACACTGAAGAGAATAAACTGTTAGAATCCATAGATTGGAGGCCATTGTGTGCCTGAAAAGAGAATCAGCTAGGCGTTGCGGTTGTGATTCATCTTGAATTGTTTTGTAGATAGAGGAAAGAAGACGTTGGGAGACTTTTAACGAACAAGAAAATTAGTCTTTTAATGCCTCTTATCTTACCACGTTTAAGCTTTCTGAAGAAACGACCATCTTTCTCTAGCATATATCAAAATTTGATAGCTTTTTGCTCCTATTACTAAAATTAAAAATTACTCTCAGCTGACCTGGTATCAGCTTGACTTGATCCTATGGTTTGTAGGAAAGGAAAGTGTTCTCCTATCGCTCAACATGTGCACTATATCAATTGGCATGGAAAAGGGAGAATATTAGGAGTTAGGGAATCTCTAATTTTCTAAACGTATTTTCCCCCTGTTTCAAAAGAATAATCTTTTTGGTTGTACTTAAGTGGCAGTTCTTACTGCAGTTATTGAATGGAACACGTGGAACTTAATAGGATATCTGCAGGCAGGAGAGTTTGTTCTTTTTCCGCTTTAAACTTCAGTTTTTGTCCTATCCTTTCATCTTGAATTCGGAAGAGTGATTTGAAAGCATAATGAAAGCACATGGTTCTGTTTTTCAGCAATCATAAGGACTAGTGGCCCAAGGCCAAACTGGTTGCTGATCTGTGTGCTATATGTCTCTTCACCTCAATATCCTCAATTTTATGACACAACATGTTATTCCCTTCATATCATTGCCCATACACTTATATCCTCAGATTCAAGCAAGACAGAAAATGACCATTATTATTTTTTGTTAATTAACATCTTACTCTCATTATTAAACTTGAATTAAAAAGGTAAAGGGACCCCTGACCATTAGGTCCAGTCGTGACCGACTCTGGGGTTGTGGTGCTCATCTCACTTTATTGACTGAGGGAGCCGGCGTACAGCTTCCAGGTCATGTGGCCAGCATGACTAAGCCACTTCTGGCGAACCAGAGCAGCGCATGGAAATGCCGTTTACCTTCCCGCCGGAGCGTTTCCTATTTATCTACTTGAACTTTGACGTGCTTTCGAACTGCTAGGTTGGCAGGAGCAGGGACTGAGCAACGGGAACTCACCCTGTCGCGGGGATTCGAACCGTCAACCTTCTGATCGGCAAGTCCTAGGCTCTGTGGTATAACCCACAGTGCCACCCACGTCCCATAAACTTGAATTAGAAGGGAACAAATAAACAGGACTGAATTTCCCCATTCACACAAGTTTAAGCAGCTAAAGAGATGGAATAGATTATTTGGCAACTGTCCTAACTTGGATACACAATTAGAGTTGTACCAATTTATCTGAACAACTTCCAGTTTCATTGTTTATTCTCCCCCTCCTTCTAAGCGCTTTTGGTGCTCTCTTGGGGCATCGGTATTATGGGAGCTGTAACTATCGTATGCAATTACAGTGGTGCCCCGCAAGACGAATGCCTCGCAAGACGAAAAACTCGCTAGACGAAAGGGTTTTGCGGTTTTTGAGCTGCGAATTTCCCTATGGGCTTGATTCGCAAGATGAAAACGTCTTGTGTTTTTTGCAAGTTTGTTTCCTTTTTCTTAACACCCTTAATACAGTTGACTTCGAGGAGCAACTCATAGAACGTGGTGTGGTAGCCTTTTTTGAGGTTTTTGGTGATTTTTGAAGCTTTTCCAAAACTTTTCCGACACCGTGCTTCGCAAGACGAAAAATTTGCTAGACGAAAAAACTCGCGGAACGAATTAATTTCGTCTTGCGAGGCACCACTGTAGCTTAAAAAATGACATCTGCTATCAACTGTTAAGTGCCACTTCCTTTCCTCCTACCTTATGCATAAAAAGTTGAGCTTCTATGGTGTTGTGGAATGTTCACAAACATTCTAACTTCTCCAGCAGAAGCTGCCGGTGACAGAATGCTGAAAAAATATTTAACAAATCTGTGCGGGAAGCGAAAAATCAGTTTGGCCCAGGAAATAACTTGCTGTGTGGAAGCAAGGATTTGAGGGAAGAAGAAGAGTTTGGATTTGATATCCCACTTTATCACTACCCAAAGGAGTCTCAAAGCGGCTAATATTCTCCTTTCCCTTCCTCCCCCACAGCAAACACTCTGTGAGGTGAGTGGGGCTGAGAGACTTCAGAGACATGTGACTGGCCCAAGGTCACCCAGCAGCTGCATGTGGAGGAGCGGAGACGCGAATCCGGTTCCCCAGATTACGAGTCTATCGCTCTTAACCACTACACCACACTGGCTCTCCAGGAAGAAGGGAAAGGAGGATGGTGGGAGCAGAAACTTGGGAGGAAATAGTAGGCACAAAGAATGCTACTATGAACTCAGGGAGATATTTCGGAGGGGGGGACTTCATACAAGGGCAGGAGGGAAATCTGGGGACCAGACTAAACAGACAACTTTATGTGAGGAGAGACAGAGGTAGTAGTGATGGGTGAATGATGCGTATTGTTCTAAATCTATTGCCCTCCATCTGTCTCGAGAGACAATGGAGTGCACCTCCAGGGGTGAAGCCCTAAGTGACTTCCCCGGGGCGCAAGCCTGGGCAGTGTGTATGGAGCTCCTGGGCTTCCCAGATAACAAGACCTCCCTCTCGGCCTCACTGATGTGGTCCAAAGGAAAGCAGAGCAATACGTTTGACACCAGCTTGGCTGCAGGAGTTGCTGGAAGGAGACATACCAGGCACCATCCAACCGTCTTAGGGACTCCACTCTGGATTTGTGTAGGGTTTACACTTTAGCCTTTTCTTTACCTGAAGATGTGCCACAACGCAGAGGAGATTAGGGCCAGTTTTCCTTCTCCTAGATGACCTACCTTCCCAGGTTGACAAGCCCCATTTGCCCCTTGTTTAAAAGTAGCCAGGCAAATATTTGGTTGCATGTCTCCAAGTTATTAAAGGGACGCAGGTGGCACTGTGGGTTAAACCACAGAGCCTAGGACTTGCCGAACAGAAGGTCGGCGGTTCGAATCCCTGCAACGGGGTGAGCTCCTGTTGCTCGGTCTCTGCTCTTGCCAACCTAGCAGTTGAAAGCACGTCAAAGTGAAAGATAAATATATACCACTCTGGCGGGAAGGTAAACGGCGTTTCCATGCACTGCTCTGGTTCGCCAGAAGCAGCTTAGTCATGCTGGCCACATGACCTGGAAGCTGTACGCAGGCTCCCTCGGCCAATAAAGCGAGATGAGTGCCGCAACCCCAGAGTCGGCCACGACTGGACCTAATGGTCAGGGGTCCCTTTACTTTTACCTTTACTCCAAGTTATTGAAATCCTATTCCCATTGAGTGCTGCAGGCATCTGGGAAAAGTCCAACAACTTAGGTTTGTTTCTTTATGCATTTTCAGTGTATAAAACTGATTTAAGATGAAGTTAGAACGGCAACGATTAAGATGCTGGATATTTCACTTACGGAGAAGGTATTCGGAGCTGTCATGATCATAATCATTGTCTTCAGGGAAATGGTTAATTCGAAAACAGTGTCCTTTATATATCCCTAAAAGAAGAAAAACACAAAAGAAACAGATTGGAGCTTGCTTGGAAGAGGCCTGCCTCATGCCTGCCCTGTCCCCTGCTAAACAAACCAAGAGGAGTTAAAGCTTGCATAAAATGGTTGCTGTGAGGCTGGAATTTTGGGCTGAATTGGGTGTCCATCATGACACCTACATATTCCACGGGGGAAGGGAGGAATCAATTTCTGAGCGTAGCTCTGTCTTTTTCATCCAGATCTAGTTCTGCTTCCACATTTCCTTTCCTTTCCTTTTTACGCTCCCGCTTTCACATTCTTAACTGCATCGCTTGGATTTGCATGACTAGGGAGAGAGGGGAAGTTGAATTCAGTTCACATTTAAATGCAAAGTTACAGGATCTGCCCTTTCCAAAGCAATACGGGAACTCAAGGACCGCCAACCTTTGAATTTAGGGTAAAACGTGCAAAAGATAAATAAATGCATATATTAGTGAAAACAACATACAAAAACATGTTACATAAGGGCGAAAGGCTTTGTGAAACTGTACCTTAGGCAAGATTGCATACTAAAATGCTGTTGAATTTTCAGGAGGCCTTCACAATACAAAACAAAACTGATGTAGAAATGTGGAGAGGCAAACTTAAGGCTGGAAGAATGAGAGAACCCCAAAGTGACCTGTTCACCCTCACCATTGCATGCCAACAGCCATGGGGGTGGGCGATACTCCCCCCCACACTACGGTACAGTGGTGCCTCGCAAGACGAAATTAATTCGTTCTGCGAGTTTTTTCATCTAGCGAATTTTTCGTCTTGCGAAGCACGGTGTCGGAAAAGTTTTGGAAAAGCTTCAAAAATCACAAAAAACCTCAAAAAAGGCTACCACACCGCGTTCTATGAGTTGCTCCTCGAAGTCAAGTCGCAACTGTATTAACGGTGTTAAGAAAAAGGAAACAAACTTGCAAAAAATGCAAGACGTTTTCGTCTTGCGAAGCAAGCCCATAGGGAAATTCGTCTTGCGAAGCAGCTCAAAAACCGCAAAACCCTTTCGTCTAGCGAGTTTTTCGTCTTGCGAGGCATTCGTCTTGCGAGATACCACTGTACTATGGAAAGTTGTCTCTTCCAAGTTGCGCAGAGACATGTTTCATGTGTCTTTCTGCTAGACTGCAGCCTCCTTTGTGCATTACAGTGGTACCTCGGGTTACATACACTTCAAGTTACAGACCCCGCTAACCCAGAAATATTACCTCAGGTTAAGAACTTTGCTTCAGGGTAAGAACAGAAATCGTTTTCCAGCGGCGTGGCAGCAGCAGGAGGCCCCATTAGCTAAAGTGGTGCTTCAGGTTAAGAACAGTTTCAGGTTAAGAACGGACCTCCGGAATGAATTAAGTACTTAACCCGAGGTACCACTGTATATATGAAAACGAGTCCCTTGCCATAGGCCCACCCCTGCCTGACACCAAGACACTCCTGCTTCCTAGCGACACTCTCTTGATATCCACATGTTTAGTATGGACATCTGCAAAAGGGATGTGTGGGCACAGGTCTATGCACATGACAGGTTGACAGGTGTGCCACAAGCCTGGGATCCTGAGGGGCTGGAGCCCAAAGGAGGATGCCACCTCAGGCGCGCAGCTAGCAGGACCTGCTTCCCTCCTACTTATGAAGCCCCTTCAGTGCACCTCTTCCCATCTTTTGTCCTCCATCACCCATCAGCAAAATCATGTCAGAAAAAGGAGAGGTGTCATAGTTCGCAGAGCAGAGAGAGAGACAAGGCAACATTTTGCTGCTACCCACTCAGTGTCCCTCCATCAACCCCCCCCCTTGAATATACAATTCCTGGACCTTAAAAAAGGACTAAAACTTAGGACCCCTAAGGGGGGGGAGAGAAAGATACAAAGAGGGGAAACAAAGAGAAGGAGGGGGGAGAGGAAGAAGAAGAAGAAGAAGAAGAAGAAGAAGAAGAAGAAGAAGAAGAAGAAGAAGAATTTTTTATTTATACCCCACCCTTCCCAGTTCAAAAACCGGGCTCAGGGGGGCTAACAACAAATTTAAAACACTTAATTGTAAAAGCAGCATAAAATGCAGTATAAAAACATGAATAACAATAAAATTCAAAGTTCAGAAATCAATTTAGGGGAAATAAGCATTAGATAATCACCAGGGCTAGCTGGCTGAATTAGTCCTACTTGGGCCAGCGTGGAGACCAGGGGAGAATTAGCTGTGGGGTCTCAGAGCGGGTAATCTTCATAAAAGGGGAGGGGGAGGGAAGAGAAGGGAAATAAAAGATCAGGCTGAATTCAAATTAAAGGCCAGAAAAAGAAACGAGAAGAAGAAAGGAAAGAGAGAGAAAGGGTGGAGGGAAATAAAGAGACAAAAGAAAAGAAACCTTTAAAAAAGATAAAAGGACTTCCAATTTTCCATCTGTTGGTTACAAAAAAAACCCCCCAAAACTATTTAAGACATTCAGTCCATGATAACATCCATCTTCTCCACTTTCTGCTACACTCTTCAGAGTCCTTATTCACATTTCCACCATAATCTTGTGCTACAATTGTGCATTTTCAGCTCGTAACAAAGCAGGCCTCCTTTGGGCAGCTCTCCTCCTTGCTGATCTCATGCAGAGGAAGACTGCTCCTTTCCCGCTGTTATTTAAGATGGGCTCTAATTTAAGCGTCTAGATTTGAGTGCCAGTTTTGTGAGTCTCTGTCAGAAGACTTTTAATGCTGTCATTACAACGTAAGCCATGCGCCAGGTGATTCAAGCTGTCCATAGAACGTGCGGTGCACAAATTGGAAGCATCACATGGCGGTTTTAATAACGTAGCTGGTCAGGGTGAAGGCAGCTGCCAGAGGTGGAAAGGAGAAGGGGAGAGAACATCAGGAGGCAAAACACACATTGATTTGGTACTGAGGCTCTGAAAGCAGGCAGTTGCTGCGTAGGGCAGGAAATTAAGCTTTCTTGAGGAAAAATACACAGAGGATAAGTGGTTGCCATCAGCCATTTGCTGTCTGGCACCCGGTGAGTTGTGAAACTTACTCAAGTGCCTGTCCACATGCCGCTTATCTGCACACGTTCTGTCTTTGAGGCCTAGCTTTACAAAGTAGCATTTTACCAGAAAGTTTCACCTCACGCGGTGAAACAGGAGGCTCTGCCCCTTCCCACTGCCTATGGAGCCACTGCGAGGCGACTGGAAGCCATTTTCAATTAACTGCAGTTAGCACTGAGCCAAAACCCTAAACTGTGGTTAATTATAACTATGGTTTATTGAAAGGCATCTTCATAAGCAATGGTTTGCAGCTGGCTTGTTTCGGTAAACCACAGTTCAGAGTGAACACAATTTAGGAAAGCGTCTGGTGAGTCTGAGGCTTATTCATGTAACTATAAATTGTAGGTCTTTATCATGTCTAAATGCAGGGCTGTCTTAAGCATATGTGGCGCCAGGGTGCAAAGGTCCCCCTGCCCCCCCCGGTTGCCCAGTCCCAGGTGCGCAGGAGGGCAGAGCTGGCTGGCTGCCTCAGCGTCTTGCTGGCTCGGTCGCCCCCAAACTTGCAGTGCAGCAGAAGAGCCCATCGTGCTGCTCCGACCAATGGGCGAGCTCTTCCCCGGACTCAACTCTTGGGCCCCGGACTCTCGGCCTGGCACCCCTGAGAGCCTGGGGCCCGGGTGCCCCGCACCCCTAGCACCTATGGGTAAGACGGCCCTGTCTAAATGGAGCCCCTGGCACTTCCTTGTAATTACAGAGTTGGATTGAAATATTTAAGCACCTTGGATTGATTCCTATGGCTTTGCAAGCAGAAGGCACCTCACACAATCAATGCTTTATTGTAATCAATATCTTCCCCATCTGCAGCTCCTAGGAGAGATGCCCTCATAGAGCCTATCCAGAGAATTGGGAGTCCTCCTGAACAGTGTGGGCTGTCTTGTTGGGGCTGAATGAGAGGCGAAATAACCCCTGAAATCAGGCAAAGGAATCTTGCAGCTGCAGAGCTCTGCTTGTACCGGATTTTCCTACCCAATTTCAGGTGATTTCCCCTTCTCATTGCAAGCCACATAACAGTACAGTCCACACCATTTAGGAAGACCGTCTCCAACCTACTGGAGGAGCTTCTCAAGGAGTGGGAGAGGGAGGAGGGCAAGAGAAAATTTGGTTGGGCAAGCTGCCTTCCACTCTTGCAGTCATTAGATTTCGATCCGCTAATTTTCTTTCTGTTGTTATGTCAGATACCATACAAGCTGAAGCTTAAAACTGAGCCTGTGCCTTCATTCTGGTGATTCACCAAGAAGGCTAACTGTGATCTGAAAGAGGTCTCGCTTATGCGGATGCAAAAATGCTGGGATTCCTTTGCATCTGACCCTCACGAGACAAAAAATACAGGCCTCTGCTGTTACAAGCTTGCTTGCTTGCTTCTCCCCCGGTCAGCCCGTCCCTTGGGCTCTGAGATTAGTGGGTTGATCAATCAGTGCTGAAGGAAGAGGGCTTGCAGACAGTGTACATGTGCAGCCTGCAGATGCTGGTGACATGATTGTGGAAATCGTCAGGGGGTGAACAGAGCGTAGCAGTGAGAAGAACGACAAGCGTTTGGGAGTTACCGACAATGTCTGTTCTTGCTGTGTTTGTAATTCTAATATTTGACTGAGTGCAGGATTTGAGGCTGACGCTTCCCATTTTGTTTGTAGAGGTGACCAGAAACATGTATGGTAACAATTTGGCTCCTTCCTGTGGTGCTAGAATTCTTCCCAATTCCCTGACCACTGGCAGCAGTGACTGCCATTGTAATGGCCAACAGCCAAAAAAAGGTATTGGGTGGCAGGTGTTGTTAAAGACATGGGGCATTGCTCTCCTTGCTTGCCTAGTTCAGGATGCTGCTTTCCCTGCAGTGGCACAAAATGTTGCTAATAATAATAATAATAATAATAATAATAATAATAATAATAATTTATTTATACCCCGCCCATCTGGCTGGGTTTCCCCAGCCACTCTGGGCAGCTCCCAACAGAATATTAAAAACACAATAAAACATCAAACATTAAAAACTTCCCTAAACTGGTCTGCCTTCAGATGTCTTCTGAAAGTCAGATAGTTGTTTGTTTCCTTGACATCTGATGGGAGGGCGCCACTACCGAGAAGGCCCTCTGCCTGGTTCCCTGTAACCTCACTTCTCGCAGGGAGGGAACTGCCAGAAGCCCCTTGGAGCTGGACCTCAGTGAATGATGGGGGTGGGGACACTCCTTCAGGTATACAGGGCTGAGGCCGTTTAGGGCTTTAAAGGTCAGCATCAACACTTTGAATTGTGCTCGGAAACATACTGGGAGCCAATGCACTACTCTGCGCAAGGTCCAGTTGTACTGGCTTGTAACCAGAAATGTTATGGTGAGGCAGCTTACGGACGTACTTGGAGATCCATCGTAAAACAATGTGAAACTGGAAGAAGTTGAATATGTTGAAAGTTCGTTAATGTGTTAATTTAGAAAGGGAGACTGGTATATGTCTAAAAAGTAGAGAGCCCCCACCAATCCTGTCCTCTTTTCACTCATGGTAGTACTGCAGTTGTATGTCCCAAACGTAGAACCTGATCCTGTCAATCCATTTCGCTGCTTATACAGAGGGCTCTGGTTGATAGTGTTGGCAGATGCAATATAACTTTTTATATTGCAATAAATTATGAAGACTGCTGAGCTCGGCTATTGATATAACATACCAACTCACACTAGGGATGGATAACTTGAGGTCCTCCTGATGTTGCTTGCCTCCAACTCCCATCAGCCCTAGTCACCATAGCTGAAGGTCAGGGATAATTCAGGTTGTAGCTCAGCAACATCTAAAGGACCACAGGTAGGACACCTGCCCGGATTACCAAGAGGTGGTTGTTGTTTTTTAAAGAGATTGTGGTAATAATCAATATGATTAAATGACTAACAGTTCTAAGCCTTTGCAGATAGCATACTCTCCAACATTTCCCTGATGAAAATTGGGATGCCCTATTCCAATAATAATAATAATAATAATAATAATAATAATAATACCACCATACCCATTTGACTGGGCTGTCCCAGCCACTTGGGGCGGCTTCCAACATATATATAAACATAACAAAACATTAAACATTTTTTTAAAAAAACCTTTCCTATAGAGGGCTGCCTTCAGATGTCTTCTAAAGGTTGTACAGTGGTGCCTCGCAAGACGAAATTAATCCGTTCCGCGAGTCTCTTCGTCTAGCGGTTTTTTCATCTTGCGAAGCAACCCTATTAGCGGCTTAGCGGATTAGTGCTATTAGCGGTTTAGCGGCTATTAAAGGCTTAGCGGCTATTAAAGGATTAGCGGAGTAGCGGCTAAAAGGCTATTAGCGGCTTAGCGGCTTAGAAAAAGGGGGGGGAGCGAAAAAAAATCGGAACACTTGCAAGACGTTTTCGTCTTGCAAAGTAAGCCCATAGGGAAAATCGTCTTGCGAAGCAGCTCAAAAACGGAAAACCCTTTCGTCTAGCGGGTTTTCCGTCTTGTGAGGCATTCGTCTTGCGGGGCACCACTGTATAGTTACCCATCTCCTTGGCTCAGGAGCCACAAAGCTCCATACTCTCCAACATTTCTCTGGTGAAAACTGGGATGTCCTAAGGAAAAGCCTTAAGGAAAAGCGGGTGCCGCTGTGGGTTAAACCATTGAGCCTCTTGGACTTGCTGATCGGAAGGTTGGCGGTTCAAATCCCCGTGACAGGGTGAGCTCCTGTTGCTCAGTCCCAGCTCCTGCCAACCTAGAAGTTTGAAAGCACGCCAGCGCAAGTAGATAAATAGGTACCGCTCCAGCGGGAAGGTAAATGGCATTTCCATGCGCTGCTCTGGTTTTGCCAGAAGCGGCTTAGTCTTGCTGGCCACATGACCCGGAAAAATTGTCTGCAGAAGCAGACAAATGCCGGCTCCCTTGGCCCTTAAAGCGAGATGAGCGCCGCAACCCCAGAGTTGTTCGCGACTGGACTTAACTGTCAGGGGTTCCTTTACCTTTACCTGTAAGGAAAAGCAGGGCATTCCAGGATCTGATCAGAAACTGGGATGGCTTCTGTAAATCAGGGACTGCTCCTGGAAAATAGGGGCACTCGGAGGGTCTGAATTAGGATGAGACCTTCTGAAATATATATTATACATTTTCCTAGTGGGTGGGCTTTGCCTCTTCTCTGGAGCATGAAGCTCCATGTGAAACAAGATATCTGCTACTATGTGTTGGGTTTTTTGCCTAATTAAAATGAAGCAGACTGCCACCAGGTAGCAACAGAAAATATACTGGCAGACACCAGATTCAACATTATGAGCCTTTGCTGCTTGAAGTGGTTCGTTCCCTCTGGAGTAACAAATCTCTTGCATACACACAGTGGCTTGCATATAATAGCACCTCCAGGCACAGTTTACACAACAAAAAAGTATATGGCAATTTTGTTTAGCTTAATCGTGTTTTTTAATACTTCCTATCTGATCTGAGACTTTGTGGCTGTTTTTTGTTAGGATTAAAGTTTTTTGGTGGCTGTTCCATTCATCAAAAATAACATTTAAGTAAGTGTTACAGCACTATGTGGGAATTGGACAAACCATTTTGAATCTGTCAATCACAGTTTATCTGGTTCCCATTTTTTCCATTCTTAGGTCCAATTCACCACATTTCTGCATCAGTTTGTGATTTTTTAATTTAAGTTCTCCTGAAAATTCACCAGCATTTTAATGTGAATTCCCCGCTCTAACACATTTTGTATGTACCGGTCATTCCCCCTAATATAATGCAGTTCATATTTATGAACATATGCATTTTGGTATACAGTCCCCCCCATCTTTCTTTTTTCCAAAAAAAAAATATAGTTATGGTTTTCAGTTATATACATTTCAATAGTTTTACAGTCATTTTAACATTTCAAAACTCGACTTCCTTCCTCCTCTTTCTGTGGTTCCTTAAGTTTATTTTATCATTTCCTGCATATTCTAAATTAACTCAACTTATTCATCTACTTTATTCATCTACTTTAATTGTTTACGCTTATGAAACTGGAGGTTACTACAATAATCCTGTCAATGTCCTTATCTGTTTACAATTTTTTTGTACATATTCAATAAACCATTTCCATTCTTTTATAAAAAGAATTGTTATTTTGATTTCTTATTTTTCCAGCAAGTCTGCATAGGCCAGTTTCTGCATAGGCCATAAGTTTCTGTATCCATTCTTCTTTCGCTGGGACTGCTTCTTTGCATTTTTGGGCAAATAACATTCTTGCTTCTGTAGTCGCATACATGAATAAATTTCTATACTGTTTTGGTAGTTCTATCCCTATAATTCCTAGGGAAAAAAAGCTTCTGGGTTTTGTGTTTTTGTTTTACAAATGTTATTTTAAACATTTTTCAATTCATTATATTTTGGTATACAGTTTTTGGTTGGAGAACTGTATCGCAAGAAATCCTGAGAAGTGTGAATTTCAAAGCTGTTTTTCAGTTCACACATTGTTTCAGGAAGCCGTAATTAGGTCGATTCACATTAAAAGGAAAAACAGACTGAATTTCCTCCCCATTCATAATGTTATGTAATGCTTTTTCATAACATTACCAAAGCAACACTTACCTGTCACAAAGCATTGTATTATTATTTTTTCAACTACACAAATGTTCTGCTAGGTCAGTTAATGTGTCTAGCAACTCCTAAAACACATCCTCAGTATTTCTACCTCATCATTTCTCTGAAGAAGCATACCATTCTCCAACCAATTTAGCTTATACTGTCTGTGTACATGTAAACACACACCTACACAAATACCCCTTTGCACAGAAAACCCTCCTGCTGTTAGACTGTAGAGGTGGCATAATATTTCCACGCTGTCCTGAGCTCATATGCAGCCATGCATATTAGTTCCGTAAACTGATTGATGAAAGTCAAAAACTGCAAAGTCTTATTATGACTAGAAACAAAATTCTAGCCTTTTGGAAATCAGGCTCATTCCTGGTGAAAGCAAAAACAGTTTACACACCCTCTCCTAAAAGTGCATCAAACACAACTTCAAAACTTCAAAACTCCCAACGAAAACCCCGAAACCACATGTGCATATAGGTTGTTCTTTACTATCAAGAAGACGAAGGCATAAAGGTAAAGGTAAAGGGACCTCTGACCATTAGGTCCAGTCATGACCGACTCTGGGGTTGCAGTGCTCATCTCGCTTTATTGGCCGAGGAAGCCGGCGTACAGCTCCTGGGTCATGTGACCAGCATGACTAAGCCGCTTCTGGCGAACCAGAGCAGCGCACGGAAACGCCGTTTACCTTCCCGCCGGAGCGGTACCTATTTATCTACTTGCACTTTGACGTGCTTTCGAAGTGCTAGGTTGGCAGGAGCTGGGACTGAGCAACGGGAGCTCACCCTGTCGCAGGGATTCGAACCGCCAACCTGATCAGCAAGTCCTGGGCTCTGTGGTTTAACCCACAGCGCCACCCGCAATTGCTTATGACTACATGGTTTTAATTATGGAACTCTTTTCATGTTGTGGGTGTGGTGGCAAGATATGGAAAGGCGGCATACAAATTATGATGACACAAACCCACAAGTTTCAGAACTTTCAATAATACCTATTGTAAAGGAGTCATTTTATGGGTTAAAATTATACAGTGGTGCCTCGCAAGACGAAATTAATCCGTTCCGCGAGTCTCTTCGTCTAGCGGTTTTTTCGTCTTGCGAAGCAACCCTATTAGCGGCTTAACGGATTAGCGCTATTAGCGGTTTAGCGGCTATTAAAGGCTTAGCGGCTTAGCTGCTAAAAGGCTATTAGTGGCTTAGCGGCTTAGAAAAAGGGGGGGGGGACGAAAAAAAATCTCAAGACTTGCAAGACATTTTCGTCTTGCAAAGCAAGCCCATAGGGAAATTCGTCCTGCGAAGCAACTCAAAAACGGAAAACCCTTTCGTCTAGCGGGTTTTCCGTCTTGCGAGGCATTCGTCTTGCGGGGCACCACTGTATATGGGTTCAAAACACGCGTTGGGCGGAAGATTCCTGCATTGCAGGGGGTAGAACAAGATGTTCGCCGTGGTCCCTTCCAACTTTACTTTCTATGATTCTATTATGGTTTACCTTAACTGCTGGTTGGCTGCAACCCAACAAACACTTACAATATTACAATAGATTGTGGGAAGGGCTTTGTGTCTGTTGGTTGTCTTGAGGTGTTAACTGGTTTTTTGTGTGTGTTCTTTCACTAGTAAAACCAATTACACTTGTCATGTCCTCCTATATATTACTGCTATTTATTTGCACCTAAAAGGGACAGAGGATCATTTCATCTGCCAAGCATTTGCTTGTCTTAAAAACCTCAAGTTGAGAGTGTGATCTGCTGCATATGAACTAAATCCTTTTTATATGTGACCTACTTCATTTTGCATTCATCATTGTCTCGGGTTGATTCCAGGCAGCGTGAACAGCAGGGTCTTTCTGAGACCTTCATTATCTTTGCTGGGACTTTTGTAAATGGAGCGGCGTTTACCGGGGGTGTTTGCAGTAGATACTTCATTGCCCACCTAGCATGTTGGAACCTTGCTTTCCATTTACTGAAGACACATCAAGAGACAGCCTATGCAGAAACCCGTCATGGCTCATTGCATGTAATGAGATTATTGATTTTAGCCTCAGTCTAAAAGTGAGCACACGCACAATGATTATCCTGCGATAATTCTTCTCAGTAGCTTCCTTGTCACCCCTGACTTTTAAAATTCATCTGCACACCTTTTTTAAAAAAAAAATACAAAAAGCTAGTCCTGGGGTTTGGTAGAATGATATCACAGAAAGGAAAATTCGTGGAAGAAAAAGTGTGCCAGCATTGGTGGTGGGTGGAATTCAACCATATCCCAGAGCAGATTTGGGATATAATAATAATAATAATAATAATAATAATAATAATAATAATAATAATAATAATAATAAATTTATTATTTATACCCCACCCATCTGCTGAGCTTCCCCAGCCACTCTGGGTAGCTTTCAACAAAATATTAAAATACCGTAACACAACAAACATTAAAAGCTTCCCTAAACAGGGCTGCCTTCAGATGTCTTCTAAAAGTCTGGTAGTTGTTCTCTTTGACATCTGGTGGGAGGGCACCACTACCAAGAAGGCCCTCTGCCTGGTTCCCTGTAACTGGGCTTCTCGCATTGAGGGAACCGCCAGAAGGCCCTTGGCGCTGGATCTCAGTGTCCGGGCTGGACGATGGGGGTGGAAACGCTCCTTCAGGTATACTGGGCCGAGGCCATTTAGGGCTTTAAAGGGATGGAAAGTTTTGTGGAGCAAACAAAATTCATTCTGCCAGAGGTGTGGCATGAGGGGTGCCAGGGGAGCCGTGGCCCTGGGTGCACAATTTTTGAGGGGACACAAACCAGGTGCTCCCAGGTGCCCCCAATGTGGCTTGGCACAGGGCTGTGTCGGCCGACTGGGCTCCCCACTCCGTGTGGGCAGGGAAGCAGCTCAGCATAGCCCCGCTTTGCTCCAGTGGGGGGGGGTGAGGGCTGGGCTAACACTCACCTGGCACCCCCAGTGTGTGTGCATGCGCATCCCCACCCTGGACGCCAGCAACCGATGTTGCAACGCTGCATTCTGATCTCCTAAAATCCCAGTTATATTACACTAAAACAGATTCACCGAAGCTCAGAATTCAGCTGTATCTCATCTCTTCCGTTGCCCCATTTATTAGAAAATGCATTCCATGTTGGAATTCTGACCCCAAACTGCTTGGCCTCCATTGCACATCCATTTCTGATTCTGATACATTCCCTTCTGAAATAATCTTTTTCTCCCAGATCTATCGGGTCTTTGAGAAGGGGTTGAGAAGCTTGCCTCCTCTCATTTCAGCTGAATGTTTCCTTGTGAGCCTTTTCTGCCACAAAGGCTCACTGTCAGAAGCTATTATATCTTTACCCCTGTTATCTTCCCCTTCACATCTTTATTTTCTTTTTATATATATAAAAAATGTTTACTTCAAATGCTCTTTAACACCTCACTGTATCCACCCTGGCTGCATTTTAGCACAGTGGGATGTAACTTAGAGATCTCTCTTGCCCCATTTACTGGATATGATTGCTTTGTCATTTTGACCCCCAAAGTTGTAAATTGGCTCATGATGACAAGAAGGGCTAATCTCTTTTACATATGTACAATCAGGGCTTTTTTTTCCCAGCCGGAACTTGCCGGAACTTAGTTCTGGAACCTCTCAGGTGGGCGCCATTGCCATCACGGTGTTCCGTTGCACCAGAATCGGTTTAGTCACGCTGGCCAAATGACCCGGAAAGCTGTCTGTGGACAAACGCCAGTTCCCTCAGCCTGAAAGCGAGACGAGTGTCGCAACCCCATAGTCGCCTTTGACTGGACTTAACCATCCAGGGGTCCTTTACCTATCTCGGACGCACAACTCTCGCAGACATAAAGAGCAACAGGCTACAGCTGAAATCCAACAGACACTTGGGAATAACTTCCACAAAGGTAGCCGTCTGTGTTAGCAAAACAATGAAGAGGCTTGTAGCACCTTACAGACAAGCATATTTGTTATGGCAGCACTTTGAAATCTTATGCCATAATAAATCTGTCGGTTTTTAAGCTGCCAGCAGCCTTTGTTGTTTGTTCTTGGGGAAAGTCCAACTGATGTAAATAGGGCTCATTTCTGAGTAAACTTGCTGGGCTGCAGATCCATTGCTTATTTACATTCCTACACTGCCCTTTGTCCAAGCAGATCCCAGGACAGTGTACAATAATGCCAACAGCAATAACAATAAAACACAATAAAAGCGATACATAATGTGTTGTGCTCATGAGTTCCCTGTTCTCTTTAATGCTCTGTCAGCTTATGTAGTTGAAGCATGGCAACCCCTTTGATTTCTATCCCCCTCAATACAAAAAGAAAACACACTAAATTAAAATTAACACTGTTTGATTCAATTGAGCCTAAGCAACAGTCACTTAAATAGTGCAAAAACAATATGGCTACACCCTTGTCCACACTAACCTGCAATTAAGAGCCACTTCACACTTTGAATTTTTATATCAGAAGGATGCTTGAGTTTAAGTAGGAAAACATAAATTGAATCATCAATTGTAAAAAAAACAACCAACCACATGTATGTCTAAATTTTCAAGTTTCTTGCTAATGAACTCCATGGGAGAGACCCAGTCCTTTTCTTGATTGGCACATCAATTTTTTTAAAAATGTACTGTATGCAACTGATATTAATACCATTCCATCAATAAAAGCTGGGGGCTTTGGGGACCTGAGTCTTATTGGATTAAATGAGGCAATCCCCCAAGTAAACATGTTTATGGTTGGTCAATGAAGTCATTCTCTTACTAAACATGGAATAGCTTTGGGCTGATCTGTACTTGCTGCTTTGGCCTAAAAACACAAATTACATTACACTGCTAATGCATGCTATATCGAAAGATTATTCTTTCTGCAATTGTTTCCATGGGCAACATTGGTTCAGAGTTGGACCAATGTTGCCATAAGCATGATTGCAGAAGGATAGTCTCTTGGTTAAGAGGGACTGGCAATGTAATTGATGTATGTTCAAAGCAGCTTCACACTTAGAAAGATGTTTGTAATATGTGACAACACCCAAAATGTGATGAGGGCATCCTATTGGCTTGCCATGTTATGCGTGGGCCAACCTTCTCTAATGGGTAGGTTTGGTTCATTCCTTCTATGCTTTCATTCTTCAAAGATTACCTTCAGGATCTTTTGTTATCATATCACCATTTTAATTGGTCTTTCCTCCCCCTTCTGACTCAACATCTTTTTGTGCTCCCTCCATGTCTATAACTTGATAGGAACTGTTGATACAACAGCTTTTTGTTGATGGAGGAAACACTCTATTCCCCCTAATACTTCTGGTGTCAGGCAGCAGAGGAAACAAGCCCCACTGCAGGTTGCCAGGAGCAGGTAAGACAAGGAAAAGTCCTTACCATTTAGTCAATATTTACAGAGAGAGGCTTGGAATGCAGCCTCTTAGAATAATGGCGTTGTCCTGAGTGACTCCCCACCTGCTTTTCCTCCCACTTCCTCATTTGTCATCATCTCCCCTATGGGTGGCACTGAGGGCCCTTTGCTTCTGAGATCTTTGCTCTACTACTTTCAAGGCTCGCTGGGTTCTGGAGGTTGGGGTTGGGTCTGGAATGCTTTCTAAAGCCACTGTGTCCATCAGCTGTTGCCCTCCTGGTGCTTCTTCCACCTCCTTCTCGTCTCCCATTATTTCCCAGCTTTCCCCCTCATCTTCCTCTGAGCTGTGATCTCCCTCAAACCCCTGTTGTAATTCTGAACTTTGTCCATGGAGTTTTCTTGGCAGGGATACTGGAGTGGCTTGTCGGTTCCTGCTCCAGGTGGATCACGTTTGGTCAAAACTCTCCACCATGACCTGTCCATCTTGGGTTGCCCTGCACGGCATAGCTCATAGCTTCTCTGAGTTATTCAAGCCTCTTCACCATGGCAAGGCAGTGATCCATGAATGAAGCTATGGTTTTTCCAGTAGTGATGTATGGAAGTGAGAGCTGGACCATAAAGAAGGCTGATCGCCGAAAAATTGATGCTTTTGAATTATGGTGCTGGAGGAGACTCTTGAGAGTCCCATGGACTGCAAGAAGATCAAACCTATCCATGCTTAAGGAAATCAGCCCTGATTGCTCACTGGAAGGACAGATCCTGAAGCTGAGGCTCCAATACTTTGGCCACCTCATGAGAAGAGAAGACTCCCTGGAAAAGACCCTGATGCTGGGAAAGATTGAGGGCACAAGGAGAAGGGGACGACAGAGGACGAGATGGTTGGACAGTGTTCTCGAAGCTACCAGCATGAGTTTGACCAAACTGTGGGAGGCAGTGGAAGACAGGAGTGCCTGGTGTACTCTGGTCCATGGGGCCATGAAGAGTCGGACACGACTAAACGACTAAACAACAACAACAATTCTGAACTCTCTTCTTCTTCTCTGGAAGGGTCAGGCTGGGGAGGCGGTCTCCACCATTCCTCCTCTCCCCAGTCCCTGTCACCTGGAGTCTTCATCACTTGATCTTCCTAGTAAGCATTGGAAGGGACCTGTAACTCTTCACTGCTTGAGTGGAAAAGATATATCTATGTTCTTAGACCCAGGAATGGATTGACCTTGATTTCAGTGTCACATTCTGACACTAAGCAGAGCCTTATGACTGTGTGGCTTCCAATACTTGAGAAAGCAGACCTGGGATGAACATATCCTTGCATCACAGTTCTAAGTACGTGAGAATGGCGCCTCCTGCAAAGGAGGGTACGTGCTCCATGAATTTGGAAAAATTCAGGAGCTTGGCACCATCACCACAAACTTTATTGCACTAGCCAAAGGCCATGGCACCAGCCAAAAACATCGACAGTCACTCTGTATGCAATAAAACCACTGTCAAATCTGCTAAAATTCTTTGTTACATAGGATAAAAAGTAAAAGGAGCTTGGTGTGGCTTCACCTGTCTACTGAAAAATATTTTCAGAACAACAAAAAATGCTTTTTCTTAAAAAAACAACAACCAAGAACTTTCCAGTTTTAAAAATCCATTAAGTAAAAAGCAGGATGAAATTATGGTTTACAAATACTATTTATGCACACGTAGGCATAGTACTTTCAATTGACCCTGAAATGAAAGTTGTGCAGCCTCTCACAATGCTGTGCAGTGCTTCGATGTGTATGGAAAGCAAATTCACAATGGCAGTAAAATGCAATGCGGTACACTATTCGTAGCCTTGCTGTGCTAATTTAACAGGTGCTGTTAGAGAGCAATAACAAGATGGCTGCATACTGCCTCTGGTATCAGAGGCGGAATGCTTCTCGATACCAGTGGCTGGGGAGCGCAAGTGGGGAGAATGGTGTGGCATTGGCCTCTGCTTGAAGGCTTCCTGTAGGCATCTGGTTGGCCACTGAGAGAACAGAAAACTGGATTAAGTTAAGCCTCTGGGGTGATCCATCAGCACTCTTCTTATATTATATCCTCAACAGAGAGCCCTGGGAGACTGAAACATGCTCTCACTAGTTTCTGAAGGCGGACTTGTTTTATGTCTGCACCCACATTATTATTTTGTGTAGAAGCTGCTCCTTCTGCAAGTCTACCAGATACATATAAGAAAACCCTGAAATATCAAACTTTGTCTGATGAAGCCACGAGTGGTAGTCTCCTTGCTTGATGAAGCATCCATATCCTTCGAGTGACAATCCGTGTTTATTTCCATGCTGTCAAACTGTGTCCCGAACCCACTGAGACAGCAGTACTGGAGTTCTCCCTCCCTTTGGGATGGGCTGTCATCCATTTGGTTTCATGTCCTCCAGACTCTCATCCCTTCTTTCTCATTAATATGGTGATCACCCATGATCTGATGGGCTTGTCTCTATAGCCCGCATCAAGGCCCATCATTTCTTCAGAAGAAAAGATAAATGAATTGACAGCTGTGTCGTTCCAGAAGTCATCCTTGTTTTCTCTATTCAGGCACCAGTCATGGCTTGCCACCTTCTGAAGCGCACTGTTTCGCATTTCCTTGTTTTCTTTTGTTTTCATACATGTCTTGAAGCCATCTGCCTCCACCTCCTGCTTTGCAGCTCAGAGCCAAGCAAAATGTCTCCTTCCATACATGGGTGCTTGCAGACAATACTCCGTCCATCCTGACTCCCTGCCCAGCAGCACGTTCTAAGTGGGATTATGCAACTGCTGCCTGCCAGGATGTACAGAGTACACAAGCCACACCTGCACATTGCCACCATTGGAAGCAACAGCCATCTGGTGGGTGAACTCAGAATGCAATGGGAGGCAGTAGTCATAGGTCTTCCCTCTGTCTATGCTGCAATGCTACAACTCTCATTCTTTCAAGTAGCTAGTACAGTGGTACCTCGGGTTACAGACGCTTCAGGTTACATACACTTTAGGTTACAGACTCTGCTAACCCAGAAATAGTACTGTGGGTTAAGAACTTTGCTTCAGGATGAGAACAGAAATCGTGCAGTGGCGGCACGGCAGCAGTGGGAGGCCCCATTAGTTAAAGTGGTGCTTCAGGTTAAGAACAGTTTCAGGTCAAGAACGGACCTCCAGAACGAATTAAGTACTTAACTCGAGGTACCACTGTATACCTTTTCCAGGAACCGCTCCCTAAAATCCTAGCGGTTCAGTCTTCTTATGAAATCCTTTTGCAGACTTTGCTAATGAGGTCATCATGGGTCTCCCCAAGGCAAGTCACAGACAGATCCTATGTAGAGTTAGGCATGCTTAGGCTTGCTGAAATAAATGAGTGTAAGCACTTTGCTTCCAGACTTACCGTAGTTTTCCGTGTATAACACGCCCCCGTGTATAAGACAACCCCTATTTTTTGGGACTCGAAATTAAGGCAATGGGGGAGGGGATTGGCCAGAGTTGTTGTGCCTAGACAATTGCTCACCCACCAGACTGCTGCTGCCAATTGCATGCCTTGCCTCAGATACCAATCACTCAATTGCCATTGACAATCTCCAGCTCACGGCTGCCACCAGCCGCCCATCCCCCCCTGCACTATCCGTGTAGAAGACGACCCCCAAATTTTATCATTTCACTCCAGTAAAAACACATCATATTATACATGGAAATATACAGTACTCAAGAGGCAGTGTGAGGGAGGATGGGTCATTAAAAGGGGCTTATAATTCCCCCCCTAAACAAATACGTAGTTTTAGAGCCTTTAGCCTTGGTGAAGTATAGTTTGGGGAATTACTGATGCTAGATTTTGGAACCTCTGGTTGGGTTCTCTTTTGCTCTGTGTGATGAGCCATCATAAGCTACAGAGCTGAAGGTTTCTCAGTCTAAGATGCCATCTCTTGCTTCCATAGATTCTCAGCCCCCTGTTCCCTATCAGCTTCCGGAATTTCCTTGGCAGTACAGGCATAAACAATGCTTCCTAGCTCAAGCTTGGCCTTTGCTTGTCAGTCTTGACCGGCTCTTCTGTGGACTTGCTGCCTTCTCTGCTCACCTACTTTCTGGATTTCCCTCAGTGCCTGGTCCCAGGGCCATTGGGCCTCTCGCTTTCCCTGACTAACTAAGATCCAGCATCACGGCATGTAGTGAGAATAGGGAAACCGCAAATGGTAAAAACATGCAAAGGGGAAAATATGCAAGGGGAAAAAAGTTACTTAATATATTCAATAGAACTCTAGAAAATGAGGCTTTAAAAATGCATGACCTACGGAAAGAGTTGGTTGCAGTTTCAAGTTACAAGGATAGCATCTTCTGGCAAAAAATGCATATATATATATATATATATATATATATATATATATATATATATGAGCTTGCAGTTTGTAACAGACTACTGTGGGGATGCTAAATTTAAGAACATGTAGAAGGACATTCATCATTGGATTAGGAAGGGGTTGGATCCTCCTGGATTCCTATAAAACTTGCCCAGCCCTAAGCAATCCATCACCAGATACCAGCCCTTTCTGAAAGGTTTATTTCACTCAAGAAGTTAGAGGAAGCTGTCATACCATAAATCATTTTAATTGAAAGGAACGCTTTCAATATGCAGTCTGGATTCATAATGCAATGACCTTGATTTGGGGCCTCCATTCATTCCAGATCTAAGGCATTGTCTTATGTTCCTGTTGGCAAAATCCCTGGGGATTGATGGCACAATGCGGATGAAGATAGGTGGGTTAAAGTTAGAGGAAGGGGCGGGAAGAAACTAAGGGTTTTCAAGCTTCCAGCTTGATGCTGATGGTTAGAACAAGGGAGCTAAAAGTTTGCAAACCCCTGGAGAGCTGTGCTGAGCGCACAAACCCCACACGCAAATGTGATAACCAGGTAGTTCACTAGTGCTTTTTCTGTATATTAATATTATTATTCAATTTATACTCCACCTACTTATTGGGGCACACAAGAGGGCTTAAGTGGAAATCGACGTAATACACAACAAAACACGTTTTCACCAAAAAGGGGCATAGTCTTAGAAATGATGTAAGATATTCTGTGAGGGAAAACAAACGTTGTGAAATGGCACCAACCAATCAATGTGGCAGCCTGGGACTTAAATCTCCTTACTGGCCTAGCTCATGGGAATCTATGCCAAATCTGCCCTCTTCTGCAGCAGCAACTGGATTACTCTTGTGCAGGAAAAAAGAAAACAGGGATCAAATAGCTCCTGAAAGTTCAATGCGCATACAAGTATTAAAAGGGGACTGTGGACGAGAGAAAGATGTAAAGCTGTCCTCTGATTTGTCACAGGATTACAGTTGATACATTAACAGTAGCTAATAATTGGAGGCAGTTACTAAAATATAGTCAAAGCGTGTTAATATTTCTGTGCTCCTGCTTCCATAAACTGGGAGTGCTCAATAAGGATATGAAAATTAAGATAATGATGCGGTATGCGGTGGCAGAATTATTGATCTTTAACATTGATTAGTTCTTGAGCTGAGCAGATGTGTTCCACCTATTTTTGTCCTGTATGTGGCTTGTAAGGACTGGACGCACTGCAAAGAACACCCAGAAAGCAACCAGTCCAAATTGACATGTCTCAAGGGACAGTCAGCTTCCTAAGAACACCAGGTAGAATGACATGTTCTCCCGCACTCACTCACATGCCTTTCCCTTCTAACAACTTTCCTTGCCAAGTGCTAACATAAAAGATGAGGTCAAGAATGTTCTTCTCTGGGACTCACTCTATACCACAAGGGTAGCACCCTTCAGATGTTTCTGGACTACACCTGCCACCCTAAACTCCTTTGAATTCAGTGGGTCATCCTTCTGAATAGAGATGTAGATTGCAACCTACATCTCCACCAACTCCATCCAGCATGACCATTACTTGGGAGTTATGATCCAACCAGTGGCGTAGCGTGGGTTGTCAGCACCCGGGGCAAGGCAAGTAATTTGCGCCCCCTAACCCGTGGATTTGCGCCCCCTAACCCTAACCCCCAGATGTTGCGCCCGGTGCGGCCGGCCCCCCTGCACCCCCACGCTACGCCACTGGATCCAACATCTGTAGGCAACATGGCAACCCATGCTATGTAATGCCTTAAATTGTGGCTTTTGCCCTAATTCCGATTCTCAAGGATGAAGCGCAACAAAGGCACTAAAGTTCTTAGCAGGACTTACTTCTTCCAGTACGTTTCTGAGCACAATTCAAAGTGTTGGTGCTGACCCTTAAAGCCCTAAACGGCCTCGGTCCAGTATATCTGAAGGAGCGTCTCCATCCCCATCGTTGTACACGGACACTACCCGTCCAGTGCCGAGGGCCTTCGGGCGGTTCCCTCACTGCGAGAAGTCAAGTTACAGGGAACCAGGCAGAGGGCCTTCTTCGTAGTGGCGCCTGCCCTGTGGAACGCCCTCCCACCAGATGTCAAAGAGAACAACAACTACCAGACATTTAGAAGACATCTGAAGGCAGCCCTGTTTAGGGAAACTTTTAATGTTTGATGCATAATGGAATTTTAATATTTTGTTGGAAGCCGCCCAGAGTGGCTGGGGAAGCCCAGCCAGTTGTTGTTGTTTAGTCGTTTAGTCATGTCCGACTCTTCATGGCCCCATGGACCAGAGCTCACCAGGCACTCCTGTCTTCCATTGCCTCCCACAGTTTGGTCAAACTCATGCTGGTGGCTTTGAGAACACTGTCCAACCATCTCCTCCTCTGTCATCCCCTTCTCCTTGTGCCCTCCATCTTTCCCAGCATCAGGGTCTTTTCCAGGGAGTCTTCTCTTCTCATGAGGTGGCCAAAATATTGGAGCCTCAGCTTCAGGATCTGTCCTTCCAGTGAGCAATCAGGGCTGATTTCCTTAAGCATGGATAGGTTTGATCTTCTTGCAGTCCATGGGACTCTCAAGAGTCTCCTCCAGCACCATAATTCAAAAGCATCAGTTCTTTGGCCATCAGTCTTCTTTATGGTCCAGCTCTCACTTCCATACATCACTACTGGGAAAACCATAGCTTTAACTATACGGACCTTTGTTGGCAAGGTGATGTCTCTGCTTTTTAAGATGGGCGGGGTATAAATAATAAATTATTATTATTGTTGAGCAAGTTTTTTTTAAAAAAACTTTTATAACCAGATTGCTCTAAACTTCCATCTAGTTAGGAATTCTGCATGCTGGGGATACTATCCAGGGCATTGGGTATAGGTGGGGCTGTGACAATAGCTGCTCATCATTCATTTACCACGTTATGAAATCCACATCGGCCACATTTCACTGATGTTTGGGGAGAAGGAGGAAGATATTAATAGCTATAAGAAAGAGGAAAGCTCAAGACAATGTGGCAGATTGGCAGAGCCTGTGGAGAAGGAGCAACCAGATGGCAGCCTTTGATCTCGGGTTTTTCTTTTTATCTGGCCGCCTCTTGCGATCTGAACGTGTGTACAGAAATGTGCGTGAATATGCCATATCCCACTGTTCTGTGATGACACCCCCCCCCGTTCTTTTTTCCCATAGCGTCGTGAATCACTAGGTGTTCCTGGCCTGTGCTAATTAACAATCTGCAACTGAAGCATTTAATTCCCCAAGCCTGACAGTTAAATTAAACCATGAAAGCTAACAAGTGAAACAACAGTTGACCGCACATGGCCAATAAGTTCTCCCTCTCCCCCTCCTCCTTTTAAGGAACAGCACTTATTGAAGTCCTTGCTGACTTTCATTGCAAGCTCTGGTGCTCCAAATATGAACAAAAGGCAGCAAAAAGGCAGCATGTGCCCTTTTAGTTTTAATTATTCATTGGATGCATTCCCTCCCCCCCTTTACAGATTCAGAGCATTGCTTTTAAGCATGCTGTTCCTGGGTCTGCATGTTGTTTGCTAACAAACTAAGAAATGCAACGCTCCACAGTTATTAGATTAATCTGGAGCAGTCCCCCCAATCATCATTAATGCCTCTGAAATGAGAACTGATTGTACTTACCGCCCAGAGAACCTGTATTATGAGATGACAAATAAATATAACTAATCAATGGAATCAGTCTATTTTAGCCGCAAATTAGTAATGCACGGAAAGTGAATTGTAACGTGCTACACTTGCGAGTTCAAAACAAAGTGTTGATAAAGAGTCCCTCCTCTTACATTCTTTTGTGCCAGAATCAACTAGCAAATGCTTTCATATTTGATAAAAGTAACTGGGATGATATATTATGGAGAGACTTTGGGACGTATGGCATGTTAGGGCAGGGGGTCTTACCTTTTGTGCTCCTTCTGTGGTAGCTTGACCACCTTTGGTGCCCACTCTGCACTAAGCTCTCACATGTGGCTCCTAGAAGCTGTCAGTGTGTGACAGCGGCCACATCCAAGTAACACCTTCAACTGGCTGGCTAAACCAGGTGAGAGTAGCCAAGGGGTCTCAAACCCTTGTTCAGTGAGATACTTCCCCTGCATGTGAAGACAGGTTCTGTCGGATTGAGCCAGAAGTTTCTGGTTACCTTGGTGTAGGATGCTGGGCTTGATGTATGGCCAATAGGAAGTGAGAGCTGGACCATAAAGAAGGCTGATCACCGAAGAATTGATGCTTTTGAATTAGGGTGCTGGAGGAGACTCTTGAGAGTCCCATGGACTGGAAGAAGATCAAACTTATCCATTCCGAAGGAAATCAGCCCTGAGCCCTGACAGATCCTGAAGCTGAGGCTCCAATAATTTGGCCACCTTATGAGAAGAGAAGACTCCCTGGCAAAGACCCTGATGTTGGGAAAGATGGAGGGCACAAGAAGAAGGGGACAACAGAGGATGAGGTGGTTGGACAGTGTTCTCGAAAATACCAACATGAATTTGACCAAACTGCAGGAGGCAGTGGAAGACAGGAGTGCCTGGCGTGCTCTGGTCCATGGGGTCACGAAGAGTCGGACATGACTAAACGACTAAACAACAACAACAACAACAACAACAACAACAACAATAGGTTTAATGGTCAAGAAGGTGGTTTCTGAACATGCTGTAGAGGAAAATGAGGGGCATATGGGGCTCATCAACATAGGACTGCCCCGTGGAGATCTGTGGTGTGCTTTTCCTAAAGCCAGGTTTCACCATTCCGGAATGTTTCATTACTTTTTTGTGAGGCATCAGCACAGCTAAAAAACAATGGTGCTGAACACAAATAAATGAAGTTTTGGAAGAGTGGCAAATTATCCTTGTCTCTATTTAATACATTTCTATCCCACCCTTCATAACAAAATTATCACAGAGTACAGTATTTATTCTTCAATTAGAGCTGTCACATTGTCACTTGCAGTGCATTTAGACGCGTGTCCACTCAGATGTCTCATGAGTTCAATGTGGCTTACAGGACTGCAGTTGGACTCAATTAATTGATTTTCTTATGGGCAAAAGTATGCAGATATAATAAATCAGTTGACCTGAAATGATGACTTGACTGAGATTTCTTACAGTATCTGACAGTTCTCATTTCTAGGCATGTGTGATTGTGTTTTTTTGAGAGTGGTAAGATTATGGATGGTGGATTTCCTTCCAATCACCATGCAGTGATTGGAGTCCATGATAATGATTGCTTGAACAGTCAGAGGGAGTAGTTATTCCTGATGAATTAATTCAGAGTAGCAGGATTCCATATTGTATATTGGAAGGTAAAGTATACTTACATATAGCTGAAATCAACCTAGTTTTTAATGGTCACTGCCTAGTTTTGTTTTGTGAATTTACTGATCTCCTGCAAATATGCAGCACAGTGCCTATGGGATATTGGATAACGGCTTTGGATTCCTGTATAAGAAGTGGGCAATCCTAGCCACAACCCTCTTGCCATCATGTAGTGCTTTTTTCACTTAGTTTAATGGATATTGTGTGTGCTTGGCTCCTTCAGAAAGAGCAGAATGATTTATCCATTTTGAAAGAAAATCCCATTCATACATCTCTCTCTGCTGGCGTATTGTGGACAGCTTCCTGTTAAGATAGTTTGTGGTCCACCTTAATTTGTGCAGAATTCATAAAACCCCCTTTTCTTGTATTTGAAAGAACATATAATTAAGTGTATAACATTTAACCAAATGCTTAACACCTCACAATCTAAAAAGAATGTCATTTTAAAATCAACAAATACTCCTCCCCATAGCTTGATTAGACCATGCGCCCCATTTTATTTTCTCAGACAAATCTTATTTAGCTTGGCTTGCGTTAGTAAGAGATGGTCAGGTAGACTGGGGTGGGGGGAACATACAAATAGAGACACATGCAAGGATGTACGGGTAATAAAAGTTCTTCCTCCAAACTTTTCTCTGAGTTTGCAGCAACTGTAGTTTCAACGTACAGTGGTACCTCGCAAGACGAATGCCTCACAAGACAAAAAACTCGCTAGACGAAAGGTTTTTCCGTTTTCAATTTGCCTCGCAAGACGAATTTCCCTATGGGCTTGCTTCGCAAGACGAAAACGTCTTGCGACTTTTTTTTCTTTGTCTAAAAACAAAGACATGTTTTGTTTATAAAGTTAATTTATTTTCCCTTAAATTTTTGAACTGCTCTTTACAGTATGTGTGACTTTAAAGAGCAGTTAATAAACTGTTGTTGTACCAAATTTGGCTTTGTTTGGACTTTTTTTGACCATAGGAACGCATTAATTGATTTTCAATGCATTCCTATGGGATTTCGTGATTCGCAAGACGAAAAATTCGCTAGACGACAAAAATTGCGGAACGAATTAATTTCGTCTTGCGGGGCACCACTGTATAACAGATTTCCTTTCTCCATAGAAAGGCTGCACATGAAATGCTCAGGTTTCCACATGCTGAGACTAACAGCGGCACACTCTGTTGCTTCCTAATTGTCTTGACAGACAGCCTTACTGGGATCAGTCAGCAGAAGAGCAGACTTCCAAATTCCCAGCCCACTCAAAAAAGGCATGTTTATCAGGGTGCAAGAGCTATTGGAAGTCAAAGCACACACACCAGATCAGTTTTTCATTGACACAGAGTACTGCGAGTTTGAGCGATCACTTGCATGCATTTGCTACATTACTAGATGTTGATATAGATAACTAATTCATTTGCAAGAATGTAATCAAGCACAGCTTAACAGAAAAGAACTTGCTAGGTGAAGCCAGCTTCTGTCTAGCCCAATATTTTGTTACCAACAGTAGCCGACCAGAAGTGGTCTCTGGTGACCTTAGTATAGGATGCTGGGCTTGATGTATGGCAGTCTTTTCCAATCAGATATGTTGGATAGCAACTGCCATTGGCCCCAGTCGGCATGGCCAGTGGTCAGGGATGATGGGAGTTGCAGTCCAACACACTTGGGAGGGTGCCATATTGACAATGGCAGCTCTGTGGTCTGATCCAGAAGGCCTCTTGTTATATGTGCGTATGAGGAGGGCACGAAGGCAGTGACACACTCAAGTTTGTCACATTAACAGTTGTGGCTACTGCCCCAGAATAAAGAGCTAGTGCTGTAAATTATTTTGTTTCTGAAATAAGTATAGCCACTGTTTCACCATGAAAACGGGGAAAGTTGTCATGCAATCGTTGCGGGGCGGGGTGTCAAAGACTTGCTACTTTTTCTGCAGCACGGTCCCTGACTCCAGCTTCCTAGAAGCGCTCAATCAGCATGAAACGGGAGGTATTTAGCCGCAGTATGCTCCAATGCTAAGCCGTTAGGAACACTGAAAATGCAAGGTGCCTCAGTTTCAAGAGATTGGCGAGAGAATTCTGTTACATACAATGGAACTTCGTGAGAAACACAACTCAATTCACTCCAAAAGAAGATACTGGAGCACTCCAAATCATTTCCCAAGTATGCGCACAGAAAAATAGATCCCTTAGTGGGGTAGGAAAGCTGAAAATAATGCCAATATATTTCACACCTGGCAACCCAAGTGCCCCTTTGGTTTCAGATAGTACATGGGTAGACAAGTCTTAAAAGCCTGGGACACAAATTTTCAGGGCCCTCTAGCAGCTATGGTGGCTTATTTAATGTGTTTAGTGTTAAGTCTGGAAGGGTATCCTCAATTCTGACCAAACTAAGCCTCCTGGTGTGTAAAGGTAAAGGTAAAGGACCCCTGGACAGTTAAGTCCAGTCAAAGGCGACTATGGGGTTTTGGCGCTCATCTTGCTTTCAGGACAAAGGAGCCGGCGTTTGTCCACAGACAGTTTTCTGGGTCATGTGGCCAGATGACTAAACCGCTTCTGGCACAACAGAACACTGTGACAGAAGCCAGAGCACATGGAAACAGCATTTACCTTCCCGCTGCAGCGGTACATATTTATCTACTTGCACTGGTGTGCTTTCGAACTGCTAGGTTGGCAGGAGCTGGGACAGAGCAACAGGAGCTCACCTTGTTGTGGGGATTCGAACCACTGACCTTCCAATCGGCAAGTCCAAGAGGCTCAGTGGTTTAGACCACAGTGCCACCTGTGTGTATTTTGCTCTAGGAAACTTTGTTTGGAGTTAATACTAAATACATGACTTCTGGTAAATGAGCCACCATAGCCGCTAGGGGGCCGTGAAAATTTGTCTCCTGGGCTTTTTAGACTCAGCTACCCATGTTCTACCTGAAACCAAAGGGGTGCATTGGTTGCCAGATGTGATTCCCCCCCCCCTAATTCTCTTACCCCACTATAGCTGAAGGGCAACACATGGAGATCTGCATTAATTGTTGCAACACCTCCCCTAATTATTGTTATTGTATAATTGTAAGATAAGATTATCTTAGAAGGTTGTACAATTTTGCATGGCTGTCAGAGGGTGTGGCTGTGACTATAATGAAGGGACCTTGCAGTTCTGAATTTGCTACTACACTGCTGAGGGAAAGGTGTAATACTCTATCCCTAAGCTCCCAAGAAACATGCTGGTTCTGTCTTCAGTGTGGCTATTGCTGAGTTGAAGTGCAGACCCATATGAAAATGAGAGATGAAGACAACTGCATAGCAGAGCTATATTAGGACATAACAGCGTGAAAGAAAACATAAGGGGGAAAAGAAACCTCGCATGGAACCATTGCGTTGGGGGTAAAATTCCCATATGGTCTTTCAGAAAAGATCAGTGTGCTAGATTCTGCAGGAATTTAATATGCTGCATACAGATCTCTTTCAAAATCCAGATGAATTTGCCACATTAACCTATTGTTTTCAATGCTTTTTCATCTACTATTATGCTGAAACCACAGAGTAGAGAAAGCATAGGTTG
Organism: Podarcis liolepis; assembly: GCF_965112155.1. NCBI lineage: Eukaryota > Metazoa > Chordata > Lepidosauria > Squamata > Lacertidae > Podarcis > Podarcis liolepis. The sequence continues at coordinate 23,458,721 of NC_139555.1, forward strand.
CCAAGCAGCTTTGAAGGCAGTAACAAAAGGCAAAAGGGAACACCCCTCAGAATCAGCCACCGTGGCTGTTCCTCTTTTAACATAGGTAAGGTTGGTCTTTCCTGTGTGGTAGTCAATGCACACAGAGTCCCAATATTTCTGCACTCGCAATGCGTTTAAATACACTGTGATACCACTCTAAACATTCCTTGCTTCCTCCAAAGAATTCTGGGAGGTGTATGTTAAGGGTGCTGAGAGTTGTTATGAAACACTCTGCTCCGACCACAGAGCCATAATTCCCAGAGCAAGTTTAACAATTAATCCCTCTTCTCAAGGATCTCTGGAAACTGTAGTTGTCCGAGAGGAATAGGAGTCTTGTAACCACTCTCAGCGCCCTTAGCAAACTCTGTGACCATTCAAAGCGACATCATAGTGCTTTAAATGCATGGTGTGAATTGAGCCAGCGACTCCTCACAGAACACCCAGGTAACAGTGGGGCATCGTAAGGGAGTCAATGGATGGGAAGAGATAGCAGTACAGTGGTACCTCGGGTTATATACGCTTCAGGTTACAGACTCCGCTAACCCAGAAATAGTACCTCAGGTTAAGAACTTTGCTTCAGAATGAGAACAGAAATCGCACAGCAGCGACGTGTCAGCAGCAGGAGGCCCCATTAGCTAAAGTGGTGCTTCAGGTTAAGAACAGCTTCAGGTTAAGAACGGACCTCCGGAACGAATTAAGTATGTAACCAGAGGTACCACTGTATTGTTTAAGAAAGGTTGCAGTCTTGTAGTAACAGCAGCAAGAATACTATTGGCCCAAATATGGAAGCAAGAAGAACTACCAACGATTGAAGAATGGAGGATGAAATTAATGGACTATGCGGAACTTGATAAACTAACGGGAAGGATGCGAAACCGGCGGGACCAGAAGTTTACCGAGGACTGGAGTAAATTTACGGATTATTTGAAAAGTATTTGCGATGACCAGACGACATTTGTAGGTTTGCAAGAAGCTCTGTGAGGGTTAATTTTAGAAATATTGCAAAAATGAAGGAGATGAGTTGTGTTAAAAATGTAAAGGCAATATTAAGTTAGGAAATGCGTAAGAAGTGATTAAGATGGAGGATTGTCGGGGGGCCACCAGGGGGCGCATTGAAAGATGGCCAACAATAACATCTCTCTGACCCACACGAGGTAATTAAGAGGCTGATATGGGAGTATGCAGCCTCCCTTGCCCCCCAAGGGAATGGGGGGTACTGACTTGCCTGCTGCATCCATAATTCACCCCCAGATTCAAAAGAAGGGGGTGAGGATATTAGGCACGAAGCCCTCGGGTGGAGTTGGCTCTCCCGGATGCTGTCTCCGAATCGCACACTGGTTTGCATCAGCTCGAAATATATAATTGGAAATAGAAGCAAATGCACATACTTCAAGTGAAGATCGGGAGTAAAGACTGCTGATTAATGGGATCTCTGTGAGTGGAGCGATGGGCTGGACAATAAATCAAGTGAAGACTCATCATTAAAAGATCGGTATGTCGGAGCGAAACAGAAGGGGGGGGGGAGGAAAAACTTTTCTTTTTTTGTCTTATGTGAGTACCCAATAATCCTCCCTCCCAGAGAGAAATAATCGTTGCAAATTACTAATCACAAGCAGGAGATTAAGAACTGTGTGGAAATGAATTACTGATCAAAGAGAGGACTGGTGGGAACGTCAGATGGAAAGAAAGCTTTGTGACGCAGTTTCAAATGGAGATTCGTTAAGACAGGCCTGCCTACAGGAGGACGAGGGGGAGGAGGACCATGGTAATTGGAATGTGAATGTATGGTTATCGGAATGTGGATTTGACCTGGCAGGGCCTCCCGAGATACAGATTCGCAGGCCTGTGGAAATCAACGGACAGACTGTGGGAATGTTCTTTGCGGAGGTGTGGAAATGGTGTCTGTCCTTTATGTGATATGGATCTTGGAGAGTCTAAAATACACACAGGATATGTTTGTTTTCAACCCGCTTGTGAAGATTATCAGAGATCACAAAGAAAGGAATATATGATGATCACAACAAGAAGATGAGGAAAATAACAAAGAGACTATTTGGACAGAACTGGACAGAACTGTGTAATTAAAGCAGCAACAAGAGTGATGTTTGGATCCCTTTTGGAGCTCGAAGTATGGGTACCCCCAATAAAATTTTAAAAATTTGGCTGTATAATTTGGAACTTATGTGATTTGGAATTAATGTGATTTGATTGGCCTGTTAATAAAAATTATTTAAAAAAAAAGATGGAGGATTGTCAGAGGTGCTGATGAAAGTCTAATAAGAGGGTATTTGTGATGAATTTTGTGGTATGTTTTATAATTTTATATTTTAAAACTAATAAAAATATATTGAAAAAAAGAAAGGATGCAGTCTTGTAAAGATATTATATGCTAGAGAAAAGTTATTCCTTCCATTGTTTATAAGAAAACTTGTTTCAACGAAGGCGTTTATGGAAGCTTCCAAACCCGAAACAGAGGTAACCCACGGTAATGCTCAACGATACACAAATCTTGAGATTAGGTAAATGGACAGTGGTGCGGAAGAAGCAAGCAAGCAAGCAAGCAAGCAACTGTGGCTAAAAAAGGGACTGCAAAAAAGAGGGAGGCTGAGGCGACAGTGGCGAGGAAAAGGGACTATACAGTCATACCTAGGGTTAAAGTAGCTTCAGGTTGAGTGTTTTCAGGTTGTGTTCCGCGGCGCCCCAGAAGTAACGGAACGGGTTACTTCCAGGTTTCGCCGCTCGTGCATGCGCAGACACGGGTTGTGTTCTGTTCAGGATGCAAATGGGGCTCCAGAACGGATCCCGTTGCTGCTCTCACCCAACAGGTTGCACCGTTCCCCATCGGCTGCCCCGCAAAGCGCTGGCTCCTGCTGGAGGAGCTGCTATGCCACTGCCTCGCTGCGCTGGGAGCGGCTGGGCAAACCCCAAGTGCAGCGTCCCTTTAATCTCTGCTCGCTCTTTCCATGTCTGTGGGGCAGGGGAGAGGGAGGGAGGGGGAGAGAGAGAAGGGAGAGGAGGCAGCAGCCTCTGCTGCTAGCACGACCGTCCTCCATTTTGTGGCTGGGGCAAGCTGTAGAGATGAGCACAGACGGTGTGGCTGGGCGCTGGGAGGAGGGGAAGGGAGGAGAAGGGGAGGGCAGGATGCTGGTGGGTGTGAAGAGAAGGCAGGGCAAGGTGAGGAGGGAGAGGTTGGAGAAGGGAGAGGGGTACGCAAAACGGGGCTTGAATTAATTGAGGGGGGACAGGAGAGTGTGTGAGGCAGAAAAAAAGGGGGGAAGAGGGTATCAGCACCTTTCCCCCCAAGCAAAATGCACTGGGTAAAAGGTATCTTGCCCAAAGAACGTGAGGTTGAAAACAAAGGAAATAAACAATCAAGAAGGAAATGGAAACAATGAAGAATTGACTGGTTCAAGGCCATGCAAGCTGGGTACTGGTGGAGAGAAACAAAGAGCACAAGTATCTCTGTGCTTTCAACTACAGTAGAGTTATCTAGGATTTGTTTTGTTGAGTGTTCTGCTGGTAATAATAATAATAATAATAATAATAATAATAATAATAATAATAATTTATTATTTATACCCCGCCCATCTGGCTGGGCTTCCCCAGCCACTCTGGGCGGCTTCCAAAAAAATATTAAAATACTGTAATACATCAAACATTAAAAGCTTCCCTAAACAGGGCTGCCTTCAGATGTCTTCTTAAAGTCTGGTAGTAGTTGTTCTCTTTGACATCTGGTGGGAGGACGTTCCACAGGGCGGGCGCCACTACCGAGAAGGCTCTCTGCCTGGTTCCCTGTAACTTGGCTTCTCGCAGTGAGGGAACCGCCAGAAGGCCCTCGGTGCTGGACCTCAGTGTCTGGGTAGCATGATGGGGGTGGAGACGCTTCTTCAGATATACTGGACCCAGGCCGTTTAGGGCTTTAAAGGTCAGCACCAACACTTTGAATTGTGCTCGGAAACGTACTGGGAGCCAATGGAGGTCTTTCAAGACCAGTGTAATGGTTCATTACAGAATGGTCTGTTGATGTCTATTCTTGAGAGTTAATGTTTGTGAGACAGGCACAAAACGATTATAACGTGAAATGAATAAAGATAGAATGGGTCTAGGGCAGGGGTAGGCAACCTAAGGCCTGGGGGCCAGATGCGGCCCAATCGCCTTCTCAGTCCGGCCCGCAGACAGTCTGGGTATCAGTGTGTTTTTACATGAGTAGAATGTGTGCTTTTATTTAAAATGCATCTCTGGGTTATTTGTGGGGCATAGGAATTCATTCATCCCCCCCCCAGTATAGTCCCCCCCACAAGGGTCTGAGGGATAGTGGACTGGCCCTCTGCTGAAAAAATTTCCTGACCCCTGGTCTAGAGTAGGTAAGAGGGTCCCCCCCCCCAAGGAGCTGAAGGTAAAGAGTTAAACAAGCATAATGCTATGCCAAGGCTTTTTTAGGAGATGCTAGTGGGAGATGTTAGAGGCCCCAGAAGAGGACAATGGAGAGAATGGAAAGTGAAAGAGATAAGGCTGCCACTTGAGAACTGCTGGAAAGAGAAGTCTTGCAGCTCAGAGGCCCAGATAACAGAAAACACTGTTCTAAAGGTTGCCTAATGTTTAGGGTCTGGAGGGGAAACAGAACAACAGGGCTGAAAGGTAGAGGAAACACTGGCTGGCATCAACTCCCCACCCAAGCGAAGAAATACCACCACCACCAAAAGGACGAAAAGACTAAAAAGCTACAAATGGGGCTGCCCTCCTCCTTGCATGAGCATGAGATAAGAAACATTAGACCGGAAGAGAAAATTAAAAATGTAAAGGTTGCCACACGAATTGAAATAGAAGGTGAGATTCAAAACTGTTTGGGCATTCCTTCTCTTCCCTATTCCAGTGATCTTAGTGGATTGATCGCCCAATGACAGGGTAACTTTAAGAGATAAAACCCTTCAAGGGGTCAAATTTTTAAGAAGAGTGTGTGCAGTTTTTTAGTTCGAACAGGAAAATCACCAGAGCACTTGGAAGGGCTTACACCCTGCTCTCTCCAACTAAGGAGTGGAGGGGGAGCAGCTGTTTGTGTGTGTGTGTGTGTGTGTGTGTGTGTGGAGAAAGAGCCGTATTCAGAGTTTGGCAAGGTAACATGAAGAGAGATAGAAGCAGAGTTGGAAAGGGTTGGCTGAAGGCACTGAATGCCTCTGCACAGGAATCTACTGCTGGCTACCAGATCTGCTGCCTTGTAGGAATGTCTACCGTTTTCTCTGCTTATGCTTGCACACTGGTAAATAAATCGGACGCACACATGCTGCAGTAAGGTCTCCCATCATCTCCCATCAAAGAAAACCATGTCCAGCTTGTGTTCCCCTGGGACGGCTCACTAAAAATGTTGCCAGGTTGTACGAAAGAAGGTGCTCCATCTTGAAATGTTGCATTTTGTTTTCCATATGTAAATATTGGCATGTAAAGTGGTTCAGCTTCTGAGTGCATCTGTTCCTTACACTGGTGCTAGATGGCTCTAGCGTTATTACGGGACCTGGCCATTTGCGAGGGTGTTAATTTGTGGGACAAATGCTTTCAGCCCCACAGACCACTGCCTAGGGAATGCAGGATCCACCCCCGCTCTCCAAGGATATGGTAGTTGCAACCTGTGATTATAAAAATGCCAGAACTTATAAATTCTGGGGTTTTGGTATTAGGGAGAGGTTCCGTAAATGCTTGTGTGAATCAAAATGTCACCTATGCTGGGAAAATAATACCTTCGATAAACCTGCTGATTCTCGTAGCTTCATGTTGAGTTGTGACCCTCAAAGATGCTTTTAGTAGACAGAGAAAGCACTTGGAAGTGCTTTTCTCTCTACTCTCCACCTTCAAAGTCTTTCCTATCTGCCACATGTGATATCCAGATATCAAATGGGAACAACAAAAAACCAGGTCCAAAGGTCAGTGAAAATGCAAGTTTTTTTTAAAAAAAATCCTACACCATAGGGTGGCTTTAAAAATGTTGAGCTATAAAGATATATAAAGTTGTTTAAGCCACAAAGGTCCCTCTGCCACATCACCTGCTGAGTTATAAAGACTTCATCTCTTGTCTCTGAAGAACAAGCTTGTGAAAAATCTTTCGTGCTATTGCTAGGATCTCTAATGCTATTCAGGTCAGAATCTCCCAGAAGACGGGTACAGTAATTGAATGTAACTGCGCAGCCTCAGATCTCCTTCTATAGGTGATATAAGTATAAGTTCATCCAGATATAAGATTATAAGTTCATCCAGTGGATGAACCCAGTTTTGGGAATGAAGATTCCTTGAGGGCACAAGCAATGCACTGTTGGCAAAGTCTGGGATTATTATAATGCACGCCATGTTGGGCTGCCTTTGAAGATGTCTCAGAAACTTCAACTGGTCCCAAATGCAGCAGCCAGATTATTGGATGGGTTTCCATTAGATCTCAACTAACCCCCGTTTCAAAACAGATGCATTACTTCCCAGTTTATTTTGGGCCTGTTTTAAGGTGATTTCATTAGTGCTTAAAGCATGAATGACTCAGGACCCAAATACTTGAAATAACACGTGCTTCCCTACAGACCATCTTGGGTGTTAGCATCATCAAAGGGAGCCCTCTTGATTGTTCCACCATCCTCAGAAGTTCAAGGGTGGTGGCGGCCCAGGAGAGGGCATTACTCTTTACCCCGGCTTTTGACACTTGAGATGTATGTGTTTTTAGGACACACCTTGTTTCTGTGTTTTTGAGTTGTCTTAAACTATTTCCAAACTGTTTCAATATTGTGCTTTGATTGTTGTAACCTACCCTGGGACCTTGGGGTGAAGGGCGAGTAAAAAACAACAGCGGTAACCAGGTAGGAAAAGCACCGCAAGAAGTGGTCCTCACAGCCTTCTGTCATATGGTTCTTGCGTTACGTTTTCATATATAATTAGGTACTGTGATGACCAGTATCTACCCTTCTGCTCTTTCGCTGGTTTAATGAGAAGTGGGGGCATGGCCCTCAAGTTGATCTTAAATCAGAAACACCCTGAAAGCATCAAAATGCGGTACGTAAAAGGGATTTTTAGGGACGCAGGTGGCACTGTGGTCTAATCCACTGAGCCTCTTGGGCTTGCTGATCAGGTCAGCGGTTCGAATCCCCATGACGGGGTGAGCTCCCGTTGCTCAGTCCCAGCTCCTGCCAACCTAGCAGTTTGAAAGCACGCCAAAAAGTGCAAGTAGATAAATAGGTACCGCTCCGGTGGGAAGGTAAACGGCTTTTCCATGCGCTGCTCTGGTTTTGGTGTTCCATTGCGCCAGAAGCGGCTTAGTCATGAACAGGACATGAACAGGAAAAACTGTCTGTGGACAAACGCTGGCTCCCTTGGCCTGTAAAGCGAGATGAGCGCCACAACCCCAGAGTTGTCTGCGACTGGACTTAACTGTCAGGAGTCCTTTACCTTTTTTCAAAGGGGATTTATTCACAACACAAACAGCAGCTTCAGAGGAAGTTTCCCCCTTAAAGTTCTCATTCACGCCTGCTGTGATTGTCACCAGCCCTTTAAAATGCTGTTTGCATTTTTTTTTAAAAAAATGCGCACAATGAATGAAAAGAAGTTTATAACATCACATCTAGTTTGGTGCGCTGGAAGCAGCCTCATTGTTTTTCAGTTCTCCCTGAGGTCCAGTACAATGCCTGGGAGGCCTAGTATGCTGTTTCAGTAAGATCTCCTAAGCCTGGAAAATGGCACAAGTTTTCCCAGGCTTCTCTGATCTGTCTTATTTTCTCAGACTAAAAGTTGCACACGCCAGAGGTGAGCATCTGTGGATTTCTAGCTGTAATTCCCACAACTACCTCTCCATGTAGAAAAATAAAAGTGAGGAGTAGGCCAGACTTTGGCCTTAAATCTTCATAACAATCAAGACTACCCAACTTTTCCAAAGTCATGGTGCCTTTTCTAAAAGTTGCGGTCAGCGATTATAGCATGAACTGCGGTGTGGCCACTTACTGCAGTGACTCACAGAGGCCGTTACTCTCTCACCACGGGGTCCAGCATCAGTGTAGGGATAATTCGCCTCTTGAACATGGTTGATGCGAGTATGGTCTGTCATCTTTCCCCAGAATAACACAGGTATTTACAGGAAAGGATGCTGGTCAGACTGTGCTGCTGATCACCTTCTCCCCATGAGATGGTTTGCAATGTGATTGAAAACATAGGATATAAATGAAGCTATTCTGAGAACAGTACCCTATCAAGTATGCAAATCATAGGTATGAAACTGGCCATTACGTAGGCAAAGGAAAGGCAGAATTTCTGCAGGAATTTGTAACTCTCCAGCCACTGCAACAGGCATGTATTCATGAATAAGTAACTATTCTTCGGTAGAAAGTGGGTAACATACCGAGCTGGAATCTTGCATATTCTTCGAAATATAATTCTGTTCTGCACCGACAATCTTAACCTGCCAGCAAATAATTGAATGTGCCTGATTTGGTTGGGACCAGCTTCTCTGGAATGCCACCTGGAAATATGTATCTTTATCCAAATTATTATTCCTTGTTCTGAAGAATGGTCCCTTGTTCCTTTGCTATTGTTCTAGTAGGAATCTAGAATTTAGCTCCATTGTGATCACCTGCAAAAGGGAGAGATGTGAATCCACAGCTTCAGGTAGCCACCGCTTCCTGATTCCTAACCTGCCTCTGTGTAAAAGATTGTAAGATTAGCACCTTCAATTCTCTTTTTAAAAGCAATATTGCATCTTATGCACAGCTCCTGCTGGTTTCCCTTACAGCTTGCTGACCATATTCATATCTGGTTATTTTCAAAATTTATTTCAATACAGGCAAATGTAAGGTTCTGCACTTAGGCAAGAAGAATCAGCTGCACCTATATAAGATCTGGGACACCTCTCTTACTAGCAGTACATGTGAAAAGGATCTTGGGGTCTCAGTGGACCACAACCTTAATATGAGTCAACAGTGTGATGAAGCAGCAGCAAAAGAATAAGTTGATGCTATTCTAGGCTGCACCAACAGAAGTATAGTGTCCAGATCAAGGGAAGTAATAATACCATAAAGGTACCACTCTATACTGCCCTGGTCAGACCACACCTGGAATACTGTGTCCAATTCTGGGGACCACAATTTAAGAAGGATATTGACAAGCTGGAACGTGTGCAAAGGAGTGCGACCAAGATGATCAAGGGTCTGGAAACCAAGCATTATGAAGAAAGGTTGAAGGAGGTGGTTATGTTTAGCCTGGAAATGAGGAGATTGAGAGGATATATGAAAGCCATCTTCTAATATCTCAAGGGCTGTCACATGGAAGAGGGGGCAAGCTTGTTTTCTCCTGCTCTAGGGGGTAGGACTCGAACCACTGGCTTCAAATTGCTAGAAAGGAGATTCCAACTAAACATCAGGCAGAACTTTCTGACAGCAAGAGTTGTTTGACAGTGGAATGGTCTCCCTTGGAAGGCTGTAGGTTTTTAGGCAGAGGTTGGATGGCCAGCTGTCACAGATCCTTTAGCTGAGATTCCTGCATTGCAGGGGGTTCACGCTTGGTGATCCCTGGGGGACCTTTGAACTCTACAATTCTATGGATTTTATGATCTTTTGTAGCAGTGTGCTCACATGTAAGTAAACACATCCCTGTTCAATTGTCAGTACTGAAAAATCTTAGCACCACACCATAAGAGTGCAACTTTGTGCTGGGCCTTCTTAGAGTGCAGCTCAGATCTGGGAAGGCCTGTCTTTCACATCCACTCCGCATGACAGCTGCATCTCTGCACATGTTACCCTTGTTACATCAATGCTTTTGAACATCCTGCCATGCTTCTCTTAACTCCAGCAATAGTGTCAACAGGGATGGCAGTGCCTGGCTTGCATTACAAAGCTTGGATAAGTTACCACAGGGTGGGTTAACTCAGGGGTCAGCAACCTTTTTCAGCCGTGGGCCGGTCCACCGTCCTTCAGACCATGTGGTGGGCTGGAGTATATTTGGGGTGTGTGTGAATGAATTCCTATGCCCCACAATTAACCCAGAGATGCATTTTAAATAAAAGCACACATTCTACTCATGTGAATACACGCTGATTCCCGGACTGTCCGTGTGCCGGATTGAGAAGGTGATTGGGCCGCATCCAGCCGACGGGCCTCAGGTTGCCTACCCCAGGTTAACTTGTTCTAATTAAAATGCCTTGCACCCTCGTAAACAAGACCAATTCCCCGTTGAAACCAATGCAATGAATCAAACTGACGCCATTATTTCTGAGCCAGTCAACAGACACAGGAAATACCGCATGTGTCAAGACTTTTCTCTAAAGTTATAGTCTCTGTCCTTGCAGTCTTCAGGCATAAAGGGTCTGTTGTACTTAATATTCAGTTGGTCTCACTTGCCTATTCAACCCTAGGCTCCGCTCAGCCAGTAACTTTCCATATCCCATACTACTTTCTGGATTCCTATCTGGATTAAATTCCTTAGTATATCAACCCAGAAAATGGAGATACAAGAGACTATTTTAGATTGAGGCTTGAACTATAAATGTATTTCCCTGGGAGATTTTCCAAAGAAATCCCAACCTGCAAGCTGCAGTTTTGTGTGTGTGTTACCAGTTCGACAAAGTGTGTTTTAAAAGTTTAAAAGTTGGTCTAAGAAGCATTTTAAAGAAATGTACACTATAAGTCAGTGTGCTAAAAGAAATGCTCTTTCAGCGGTATTGTCCTTCTGCACGCACACAAATTGAGATCTATTCTTAGAAAAGTAAACATAATATAAAAGGGGGGTGGAAATCTGCAGTTTAAGCCTTGTGGCACAGAAACAGGAGAGACAGGAACTTCAGAAATGATAAATGGATGAATATATTCTAGGTTGCTGCTCGGCTTTAACATTCATTTTATTCCATTTTTCGTCATGTTTTTTGACAACTCGGAGTAGCTTTCTGTTTACAGCTGCATATGTAAGGAAACAGTTGCATTCTGCCATTAAAGTACACAGAGTGATTTATTGAAACCCCAAGAAACTAGCTTGGATTTGCACCAGCAAAAGGTGCACTCTCCTGGAAACAGCTTGACCTCTGAGAAAGTTAAGGCAACCAGGAGAATCCCATATCATATGAAGATGTAAATAAATGCATCTCAAACACCTTATGCCGACAACCTTTTGTTTAAAAGATGTAATTAAGTGTGATTAAGATTATCAGTTCTTCAGCGGCAAGGTTATTTCTCTCTCTCTCTCTCTCTCTCTCTCTCTCTCTCTCTCTCTCTCTGTGTGTGTGTGTGTGTGTCCTAGCTGTGAAAATCTTCCAAAATATTTCAGTCGTTATCCAACATGGGGTGGGAAGCCATCAGTTTTGAAAACTGCTTGTCTCATGTTGATACCTGCTGATGACCTAGTTCCATCAGGAACTCACTGTGAGGACTGTGCAAAAACATTGCCTCACAGTGATAGAGTGGTTCTCTCACTCTCTGGTTTGCGTTCTCTCTCTCTCTCTCTCTCTCTCTCTCTCTCTCTCACACACACACACACACACACACACACACACACACAGTGCAAGGGTGCTGGAAGCAAAGCCCCTGTTTCCTTCCCCTTATGGTGGTCCTTCCCTCATTACAATTATTAAAACAAACATTATCCCATTTCTCAAATACGATGCCTTAGGAAACTGCTCCTTGAACAGCAAATAAATATGCCCATGGGTTTAAGTTAATCAGGAAACTAAGCATATTCCCAATTAATTGATCCCATAGAGCTGATCCTGCTGGTGAGGGTTTAGCAAGTATCTATAATTCACAGTCTAATGAGGTGCAGTTCAACTAATGAGTATTAGAAAAGATGCGGAGTAAATAAATGAGATGAGGGAAATGTGGGCAGGATGTCCCGTTTCGTGATTCAACGCTGCGCGGAAAATGTCATTGCTGGGCCTTGGACACCTCATGCACATGGCCATCAAACAACATTGACTGATGTGGCCGCCTCTTCTCTGTACCCATGGCCACAATTAGGGATGGTGGGTGATTACTGACGTTTTGAATCAGCTGTCTGGAGGAATTTGCGCTGAGATGCAAAATCAGGCTTGTCTTGAGCAACGCTCCCAGCATCCTGAAGGATCATCTACTACCTAGCAGTTTTGACAAGAAAAGGGAAAGTCTGAAGGCTTAATACTCACTGGGGTACTAAACCTATGTTTAGGCTGTGCCATTTCAAATCACTGGGGGAGCTTATGTGATTCAATGCTCTTTCATACCATATATAAACACCCACTCACCCATATGTATCCCAGTGGTGGCTGGCACCCATTGGAAGACTGGATTGTCACGCATTTCAATGTAGAATGCTACGTCCTGTATTGATACGGTTTTGTCCTGTATTTCAGGTTCTCTCTCTGTCTCTCTCCATTTCTGCCAAGTTACGGATCCTCTCCAAATGAATGTGTTCAAAAGGATGCTTGAAAGGTCATGTATTTAAGCTCCGGGAAGCCAAGCACAGACAGATTTGCAAATTCATGTGCATGTGTGTGTGTGCACGTGCACATGTGTGTGTGACAAATTCCAGAGGGACCATCCTGTTAGGCTGCAATAGATGTTAATGGATAGTTTTGGAGTCACTTCAACACCAAGTGGGAGGGAAAACTGCCCTGCCCTGCTCTATCCTGTATTTTGCCAGAACAATGGTGGCAACCCTAAAGCAGAACCAATGGCAAGCAGAGCCAATTATCTCTGGTATTGTCCTCATCCAGCATTGACACTAAGCAGTAGGAAGCTGGCAGGTGGTGCCATGCCTTGGACTGGTTGTGAGACGATAGGCAGGTGGGAAGATGGCTGAAGACAGGCTAACATTGGGTGGAGCACTGTCTCATTTCCCCTACTGAACCAGCCTCCACTTATGTTTAAAAATCCATGTAGATGAACAACTAGGATGGAATGCTTTCTTCTTAATATTGTCTGTTTCATATGTATACTGTGTGTCTGTCTTCCTATACAGCACAGAAACCGAAACAAAAACAGTATAAAAAACACAGATGCTGCACTTCTTCTTCTGCTTCTTCTTCTTCTTCATAATAATAATAATAATAATAATAATAATAATAATAATAATAATATATTTATACCCCGCCCATCTGGCTGAGTTTCCTCAGCCACTCTGGGCAGCTCCCAATCAAGTGTTAAAAACAATACAGCATTAAATATTAAAAACTTCCCTGAACAGGGCTGCCTTCAAATGTCTTTTAAAGATAGGATAGCTGCTTGCTTCCTTCACATCTGAAGGGAGGGCGTTCCACAGGGCGGGCGCCACTACCGAGAAGGCCCTCTGTCTGGTTCCCTGTAACCTCACTTCTCGCAATGAGGGAACCTCCAAAAGGGCCTTGGTGCTGGATCTCAGTGTCTGGGCTGAAGGATGGGGGTGGAGACGCTCCTTCAGGTATACAGGACTTCTTCTTCTTCTGATACTGTTTTTATTTATTTTCATGATACAGTTTTGAGAAAACCATTGTTACGACAGTAAACAACAAGCCACTTTTCCTGATAAGAATCACAGACTTTTACCATGCTGTGTGTTAACATTTCATTTGATTGCTCTAAGAGATCATACCACATTTTCCCATGAGTGCTGGGTGGATTCTCTTTTGTGGTGAGATGGTGCTCATGCTTTTATTTCAGCTACAGCTTTGTAACGGATGGTGAGCAGGATCTAGCAGAAACAGAAAGCAGGAGGAGGCTGTGCTGAAAGCATGCTGAAGTCGTCAGTTTAAGATAGTCCAATAGGAAAGTTGTGGATAATGATATGATATGGAAGCCAGAGACTGGTTTGAGGCCGCACTAGGGAACAGGCTGAGCAACCAGGGTAGAATGTACGAGGTCAAGGCCACCAAGGAGAAGACCTCACCAAAATAATTACAGTCTGTGAGATTGGGAGGGGTCATGGCTTGATGACAGAACACATACTTTCTACACAGAAAGTCCTGGGTCCAATTCCTGGCATTTCCGGGTATGTTTTGGAAAGATTCCTGTCCAAAGTCCTGAACTAGATGGACTAATGGTCTTATTTAATCCAAGGCAGCTTCCCAATAGATGTTTTTAAACACTTAAAAGTGTAATATACCAGTAGGCCATCGTTAATATATTTTCAGTGCCAGGCATTTGACAGACTGAGATGCATGTACTGCTGTTTATTGCTAACTAGTTTTTCACTGCCGAAGTTTTTCTAGGTGTGTTTATGGATCATTGCAATGGTTTTACTATAATGGGCGTGTTTTTCATGCTGTGCCTTTGTCTTATAGTTTTCTGTAAGCGGCTTAGAAGCTATTATAGAGTGAGATGAGCGCGCAACCCCAGAGTCGTCCACGACTGGACCTAATGGTCAGGGGAACCTTTACCTTTAAATGAATAATAATAATAATTTATTTATACTCCATCCATCTGGCTGGGTTGCCCCAGCCACTCTGGGCAGCTTCCAACACATATAAAAAACATAATTAAATGTCAAAAATTGAAAACTTTCTGATACCGATGTCTTCTAAAAGCTGTGTACAGTGGTACCTCGGGTTAAGAACTTAATTCGTTCCAGAGGTCCATTCTTAACCTGAAACTGTTATTAACCTGAGGTACCACTTTAGCTAATGGGGCCTCCCGCTGCCGCCGCGCAGCTGTGCAATTTCTGTTCTCATCCTGAAGCAAAGTTCTTAACCCGAGGTACTATTTCTGGGTTAGCGGAGTCTGTAACCTGAAGCGTCTGTAACCTGAATCGTTTGTAGCCCGAGGTACCACTGTAGTTCTTTATCTTCTTGACATCTGATGGAAGGGCGTTCCAGAATACTTGCATAGGGTCCTTGTGATGAGGCATATTCTGAGCTTCTAACAATTCACGTTGCATTTCACAGCTAAAGCTGTATCTCTTTATAGGAAGGCCCAGTAAACTGCTCTGCACAAGCTATGTTTCTATAGAAGCACATATTATTTTCAGGACAATCCATTGACATAGGGCACAGGGCAGGTTTCAGCTAAAGAGTCCCACCAGTGGAAGCCCTCTGCAAAGACATCTGTTTACAAAACGGGGCTTTCCTCCTCCCCTCCTCCCAGGCCCCCCGCCACTGGCTCGGGTGTCTGTGTGTCAGGAGAATCTGTGGAACAGAACAGGGGTGGGAGAAGAGGGAAGAACACTCCACCCAGAATGCTGAAACGCTTATCCTGATGAACAACCACCTTGGCATGGTGTTGAATTCCTTCCAAAAGATCTGCGGCAAATTCAGGAATTTGCACATGTAGCACCAGACGCTGATCTGAGCAACAGCAGCATGCAAGTGCTTTGAAATGTTTTTGCAATGATGTGGCTGGAGTGGTGCCCAGAGCCTATTATTAGAAGAATATAGTGTTAATATTTAGAAGAGCAACAAGGCAAATGTTTAAGTGGCAGCTTTAATTATGCATTTACAGGCTTTTGTGGGACATAGTACAGTTGGACACTGGTGATTTTGCAATATTCAGGGGAAGAAAGAAAAATGAAAATGTATAAAACGTGATTATGCCAGGATGACAATGTTCCCCTGCCCTATTCTCTTGTTTGTTTTGCTTATTAAAAACCATGGGCACTGACCCCTCTAGCAAAATAAGTGGTGATTTATTTATTAACTGGCTGAGGAAAGTGCAATGTGATATCCAAAGTGAAGCCTCTTAAACATTGCAATTTACTAGTTCCTTTGTTTAAAAAGATGATGTTACTTAAAGCTAGGGAAAACACCGAAAACCACTTTTATCTTAATATTCCCCCCTTTTCAGCCCTTTTTGGTGCTCTGCTCCACTCTCAGGCTTCTTCTTTCTGCTTCCTTGATCCGTAACAGGAGTGATCTCAACCAATCACATAGTTAAAAGGATGATTTCATGATTCTACAGAGCCAATCAAATTTGGCTAAAAGATGACCTTATTGAGGACAAGTGAAGGCAACTGAAAGCGAGAGCAAGAGAGGGCAGCAGGTAGAAAAAATGGTTGGGGTGGGGGAAGGAGACTTTTTTTATGTTCTGGAAAATGTTGATGAAAACCTGTGAGTAGATATGATTCACTCTTAATAAATTTACACTCAAGGGATGGCAGATTAGTTTACGGATTAATGAAGCTAGTATATGCAGACGCGGGTGGCACTGTGGGTTAAACCACAGAAGCCTAGGACTGGCTGATCAGAAGGTCGGCGGTTTGAATCCCCGTGATGGGGTGAGCTCCCGTTGCTCAGTCCCTGCTCCTGCCAACCTAGCAGTTCAAAAGCACGTCAAAGTGCAAGTAGATAAATAGGTACTGCTCTGGTGGGAAGGTAAACGGTGTTTCCGTGCACTGTTCTGGTTCGCCAGAAGCGGCTTAGTCATGCTGGCCACATGACCCGGAAGCTGTACGCCGGCTCCCTTGGCTAATAAAGCAAGATGAGCGCCGCAACCCCAGAGTCGGCCACAACTGGACCTAATGGTCAGGGGTCCCTTTACCTTTTATATGCAGAGCATTACAACCAATGCAGTTTTATTTCTTAGCAGCCACTGTACCACCTACACAATATACAATTTAGGCCTAAATAATGCAAGTGTGAATCAGCTCTGGCAGTGCATTAATCTGCTGAAGAAGAGAATGGAAATCCTCCTAACCCCAATACACATGATCAGAGCTGATGTGTGCATGGACCTAATTCACAAGGATTTTTACTCTATGTAGCACTGACTAGACTAGCTAGTGCTGAGCATATCAAGCATTGCAACATATACATATACAAATCAAAGTAACTGTGTTTAGACTTGGCAGGTTTCCATTTTCACTAAATAATGAGTCATGATCAGCTAGGTTTTACTCAGAGCAGGCACACTGAAATTAACTTAACTTAGTCATGTTCATTATGTTAACAGGCTTAATCTGAGTAAAATTTAGTTGACTACCACCCAATGTCTTCTAAAGTAGGCATGCAAGCTGAAGTACCAAACCTGGGTTTAAATCCAAACCTCGCTACTTGGACAACCGCCTCAAATTCACTGCTGCATAAAGTGAACAATTAACAGCATGCACCACAAAACTGTTAACGAACAACAAACCATAAATGCTGTGATGTGCTGAACATCTTACATATGCACGATAAATAGCGATAAACCATGCATGCAGCTCTTGGTCTGTGCTTAGACTTCAATGGCTTTAAAACCCACATATCTTCAGCATCAGAACTTGGGATAATTTGTCCTAGTCCCATTTGTATCTTACTCTTCCTTTGAGGAGAGCAGGGTGGGAGGTCATATATGGATTTTCCTGTTTACCTCTTACAGTACATCAACCCTGTGAGATTTGTCCAGGGCCGCAGAGTTTTGTGGCTCAATGAGAATCTGAAGTCATGTCTTCTTAGCATGTGTGCACCTGCGTTGGGAATGCTAAGAGTCTGCAGAGGGCCATTTAAAATAAAAAGTGCACTTGATGCCATACTAAAAGTAAAAAAAAAAAAGAAAGATAAAGGACCCCTGGATGGTTAAGTCCAGTCAAAGGTGACTATGGGGTTGCGCTGCTCATCTCGCTTTCAGGCTGAGGGAACTGGCGTTTGTCCACAGACAGCTTTCTGGGTCATGTGGCCAGCATGACTAAGCTTCTGGCACAATGGAACACCGTGATGGAAGCCAGAGTGCATGGAAACACAGTTTACCTTTCTGCCACAGTGGTACCTATTTATCTACTTGCACTGGCGTGCTTTTGAACTGCTAGGTTGGCAGGAGCTGGGACAGAGCAACGGGAGCTCAATCCGTCGTGGGGATTCGAACCACTGACCTTCCGATCGGCAAGCCCAAGAGGCTCAGTGGTTTAGACCACCCCCATCCCTTGATGCCATATTAGGGCATCACTAGCATGGGAGTAATAAGGCAGCACCCCAAGGATCATCCACATCAGGCTGGACAGATAGGCTGCCCAATGATACAGATAAAAGTCTTCCACTGATTGGATGGAAATTCCTCCTTTCCACATCCTTTTCAGTTCTTGACATCTGAGAATGCCTTGCAGATTGCTCTCTGGAGCCCAAGCAGACAGCAATAACCTCCAGCTACAAGATTCTGAAGCTCCAAAATTCACTTTTTTTAACAGTGCATGGGAATATGGAAATTATTTCTCACCTATAGTGTTTAAATTGAAAAAAACCCCCCACATATATTCACAAGCCTATACCATAGTCTGGGCTTGTGAATATCAGCCATTAAAAGATTGATTTCAAAACAGTGTAAAAAGCCTTTACAATCTATTAGCCTTCCACTCTGCATTTTAAAGATACATATATATACAAATTCACAACAGGCTTTATGCTTCAAGAATTCCTTCATGCCCCATGCAAAATGGAGCACCCCTCCTCGCTGTTTTCCCTGTGAAACGATGAACTGGACACTTTACATATAAATAATTCAAGAAAGCAACATTTTAAAAATGGTTTTTAAAAGATTAGAAAGGTTACTTTCCCCTTTCCCTCCCTCTCCACTCCTAACACCCTTCTCTCTCTTTCGATTAGGGTCACGTTTCAAAAGCATCCCAGATATGAAAAAAGGTTCTGTTTATTTTGCACACACCGGTATTAAAAATAGTAAACAAACAAACAAAAACTTAAATAAGCAAACAAAAATGATAGGTTTCCATTTTGATAAGTGAGGGTATTAAAAACCCAAATCTTATTGCAGGAATGCTGTGGGGTCAACACATCCATCCCAAATCAATGCCCACGTAGGTTCCACATTAACACTGTTTGCATTAATCTATTTTTTTAAAATAAATTTTATTAGTATTTTCCACACAACAACAACACAAAAGATATCAAAAGATGTGTGTTGTGTATTGTTTGCATTAATCTAAATAAGCATCCCCTTCGGTGCTCCTTTCCATAATAACTATCCTGAACGAGAATCTCTAGTTTGCAGTTTCCATCCAGTTACCATAAAACACCCCACCCTAGGAAAATATGGACCCCCTGTTAATTAAATTAATAGCACATGTTCTTACTATGCCCTGATGCATTGACAAAGCATGTTCAGAGAAGCCAGGGGTGCAGTGGAAAGGAGGCAGTGTGCCCTTTAATCCTGTTGGCTAGCAAAGAAGCACAGTGCACCATTGAGCGCATTTCCTCCATGGCAACAAGAGTGGTGTTTCAAGAATTAGATTTCCCCAATGCCCTGAGCATCATTTTGACATCTTCATTGTTCCATACTACATATATGGGGGGGGGGGGTAGTTCTCCAGATAGCATAAATACAGAGTACATGATATGAGGCAACACAGGGAGGAAAATTAAAATTCTCCTTTGGAATAATAGAAAGGTAGGGTTCGAAATGTGCTAACACGGTCTCGACACTGCTGCTGTATAAATATTGACTGATCATCTCACAGCACTAGAGAGCTGAAATTCCACATTGCATGGGAGATGGTAATACAAATGTCTTGCCATTAAAAGCATGTGTGATCCCACCCACCCGCCCCACTCCTCCCTATATCTTTTTTCCGAGGCAGATTACTATAGGTCACCTGCTGACCATCAGCATAAGGAAGGAAGTTTCAGGCTGAGTTCTTCCTTGTGTATAATTTTGCCAGTATCAATGGGGTTAAGCCAAGGGTGAATTTGGCCTTTTCAGTAAAGTGTAATTTTCTCCATGGTTAGTTATTAAATGCAATCAAGAGAGATGGCTGCCGCTTGGCATGTGCTGTAGAGGTCATTCTCCTATCCTCTGCAAATCTAACATCGAATGAAACCCAGCATATCCATAACTTTAACCCAGTCCATTCATCACTCACTGAACCAAAAATGAGAGCACAAGTCAGGGTTTTTTTGGTTTTTAAATCTTAAAGGTCAAAATGATTTCCGCCCCCCTCACATCCCCTGCTTTAAAGAGCAGCCTGCAGCCTTAAAATAAGAGTCATTTGGGGTGAAGATCAAGGGAGCGGCTGTGGCAAGTCTCCACCCAGCTCTTTCCAGCAGCAAGTGCCACATTTAGGGGCCATAAGGGTGTATTGCTTAAGAGTTTATTTTAATTCATGCAGTGTTCCAAACGAAGAATTACCTGGGCTCCCCGGTATTTTATTCCGGGCTGTCTTTACTCAGGGATGCAAGGGGTGAGGTGCACCCGGGAGTTGAATTTGGGGGTGTGTGTGCCCGCCACTGAAGCCACCTAAGCTCTTAACCGCAATCACCCAGTTGATGGGTCATTTCTGTTCTCTTTTGCAGAAGAGCTGCAGAATCAATGTATCCGGCGCCATCCCCTAGTGGGGTCTTTCATTTCCACATGATCGCGAAAACGGGAAAACGGAGTTATTGCTGCCGCTTTTTTATTTTTCCATGTTAGCGGTTTTCACTGTTCCCCTCCTTAAAAGCGCAACAACTTTGAGCTGCCTCAATAGCTCAACAACTTTGAGCTGCCCCCCTAAAAAAATTGGGGGCGCTGGGTGGATCTTTGCTAAACACTGCCCTGATTTTATTGAAGTTGGCACACTCATGTAAGTTGGGTTTAGAACTGCAGCCTTAGCTGACCCACTAGCTAGAACAGAAATACTGATATTAGGAATTCATTTTAAGTAGGAATAACCGATCCCTGTATTCTCTGTGTTCAGGCTGTGAGTGATCGCTGACATAGCCAATAGGGCACCAGATACGCAGAGGTCTCAGCAGCCCTGAGGAGGCCCCAAGGTCTGCAGAGGTACCAAAATGTTTAGAAAGAAACCCTAAAGATGGAGATTTCCCAAACAGCTCAATGAAAATTGAGCATGCTCAATGGGTACGGGTTGACTGGTGGGTGGGCAGTGTGGAGAATGGAAAATCAGTGTTGGGGGAATGGAAGAGGGTGGCTGGAATCCTGAACTGCACTGCAACATTTTGTTGCAGACTCCCTTTGTCATTCTCTCTTAACGAAATGGTGGCACGAAAGAACTTTGCAGGGAATTTCCTTGCATTTTGGCAGGCGGCTCCTTCATGCTGCAGGTATCTTCTGTCTTTGTTGATTATAACCTAATGCCCAATTTGGTAAGAAACCCCTGGTTATTAGGCTGTAATAAAAACAGTTAATGACCCATTTAGTGTTTGGGTAGTTCATGCACCTGGGCACCGAATGAATATGCCTGTATAGTGAAACAGAAATCATTTTTATGCTGGAGGAGGTGAACATCGCTAAAAATCAGAGAAGCCTTTGTACGGCATGCCAAGCTGCTGAAGCGAAAAAATGTCTTCAGTGAAAGGGCTCAGATGTGAGCATGTTTCAATGCACTGCTCAAGGGGGGGGGGGGAGAGACCCACTCTGATAATAAATGTGAGCTTGTTATCATTGCTTTTCAGTGGGAAATAAAGCCGGAAGCCGGGTCGTGCTGGCTAATTGAAGGTTACAATAGAGATTCAAGCGCTACATTTTAATTATAAACTGGTGACACACAACAGTCTCACTTGGTTCTTAGTCCATTTCAAGCAAGAATATTTGTAAAAAAAAAAGAGAGAGAAGAAGCTTACTATTGGGAGACATCACGTTCATTATCCTGTATTGCATCTGTCAGGCAGGTGCTTAATGGCATGTTTGATGTCTGTTGAATTTAGTGCCTATTTTAACAGAGGGCTTAAAAAAACACTTCTTGGTTAAGTTCTATGACAAAACAGGTGTGCATCAGTGCTTGAAAAGCAACAGCAGCAGTAGCAACAGCAACAACAACCACACACACACACACACACACACACACACACACACTCCTTCCTTGTATATGCATATTCCACTCAGTTGTAGCTGCGTATATTTCCTATTCATGCCACAATTTGAAATGATTGGCGGTCATAAATTGTGCTGCAAACCTAAGAACTTTGTTATGTGCACACATTGTTTGCACCTCCGGGTGCAAAACAGCCCCAGGGCAGTATTGCCAGTCCTCCTACATATATGGCATTGCCTTTTCCACTGATGTCATCTGATGCCAAACCCATCCACATGCAAATCTTGCATGCTTAACTGTTAAGCATATGCTGAAAACCTTGCCAGGAAAGAAAGCACTGACAAGTTTTAAAAAAACAGCCACCTCAATTGTAATGGTAAGCCCCCTGCCTCTATGAAAATTGTAAGAATTTGACCTCACCGCCAAGGATTAATGCCATCTTCAGGGGCTCTCCTCCCCCCTGCTCCCTTTCCAAGGTATTGGTGTAGAAAGGACCAGGCTAACTAAACGATAATCTCATTCCTTATGTACCCAATCCATCATTGTGTTTTGCAGGGGAGGTCATCATGCAGATAACATCCAACGATGAGGTCTACTCTGCACAATGTCAGAACTTCAGTTTGGTGGCATCTACCCTTGGATCTCCTTCATATAACACACCAGGTAGGTACCTTCTCTGTTATCTTTTCAGCACCTGTTAAAGACATTCCTCTTTCACCAAGCTTCAGTTAGCTCAGTTGGTTAGAGTGTGGCGCTCATAACGCCAAGGTTGTGGGTTCAATCCCTACATGGGCCAGCTGCATATTCCTGTGTTTCAGAGAAGTTTTACTAGATGATTCTCAGGGTTCCTTCCAACTCTACAATTCTATGATTCTAAAATATTTATCTTAGTTGGTACCTGTTTTGGATTTGAATTGATTTTATGTATGTGTCGTTTTAACCTGTTTTTATAGCTATAATTGCTTTGATATATGCAATTGTTTGAACTGTTTTTTTAAAAAAATAAATGTTGTTGTATATATCTTGTTGCACTGAGAATTGCTTCAGAATGCCTCATGGAAAGCAGTTCATAAATGAAACAAATAATTTCAATAGGCGTATCAGTTTAAATAGCAGGAAGTGATGCAGAAAGAAAAATCGCACACTAAAATAGTCCAGAAATTTGCTGGCGACGGTAATTAGCGTCTTTCATTGAGCCATAAAACTTGCATGTGATATGTTTCATTTTAGATTTGATTTCACTTAAGCATGACACCCCTGAGCAATATTCTGTTTTGTGTTTTAATTGTTACCCGGCACAGTTTTTATCTAATATCTCAATGCAATAATTCACAGACTATGCCTTTGGGAAGCAAAGACAACAGAATTGCTATCTTAACGGTATTGAACGTTACAATTTGGGACAAGAGTAAATGTTCAACCATCCGTATCCTTAGCAAAACGTTTTATTTAAGGCTTGTGAGCAGAAAAAGAGCTGATCTGAAATCTTCATTATTGGTCAACTGTGGAGAAGTTGATGGGAAGAAGGAACATAATTCCAAAGCTGGCTCCCTCTTTTGAAAATGCTCCTCACCTCAAATCCAATGAGATCAGTTAAACAAAAGCAATTCAAAGGGTATAACGGAATGGTATGTGCGAATACGGGAAACAAGTTAAGAAAACCGTCAAAATTAAAAAAGCGAATCAGCAGTCTTCAGGAAAAGGGAACGTTCCCTTCCTTCCTTCCTATGCCTTTCTCATCCTTGTTCTGTAAGTTGCTTTCATACTACAAGGCACAGACAGATGAAACTCATTTAGCTCTGAGGATGCATGCCCAAAGTCAAGTTCCTACTCCGACAACCCCTATGCAAATGTCCTCAGAAGGTAGCTTGATGTGCATAGGATTTAGCCTTAATTATTTAATCTTGGGAGAAGGGTGGGAGGAAAGTCATACTCATTAATAAGATTAGAATAACATTCCTTCTCTTTCACACCCTGCCTCAAGATCATCCTGATCAGATAAGGCAAGGAGAGGGGGGAAACTTCAACTGATGTTTCAATCACAAGTCCTTGAATCATAAATCCTTGGGAAATGATTCTGGTGGACGTAAATGTCCAGTGTGGAGGCATTTAAGCCGGAGTAGAAACAAGGCACAACTAGAATGCCTGTAGAAGCTGCCTCTGCCATCTGAAACATCGGCCTTGGTGAGCGGCTGAGACTTTAGTGCCTGGGCTCTGCTGAGCCACTGACTCTACCACCCTTGATCTATGAGACTGGCATGAGGATAGTGGAAACTATCATTGGCTCCTCATCGTGCCTCTCAGTGCCAATTGCTTGGGAACGCAAGTGAGGAAGGTGCTGTTGTGCCCATGCCCTGCTTGTGGGTTCCCTCTAGCTGGCCACTCTGAGAATAGGGTGCTGGGCTGGATGGGCCTGATCCAGGAGGGCTCTCTTTCTGAGCAGCCTCCTCTTTTTCTGCCTTTATCGATCAGTGGCTGAGAGAACATATTTCCTTTCAGGGTGTGGGGTAGATGTCAGGCTGCAGTGAATCGGCTCCCCCCCCCCCCCGTGGCCATAAATGAGCACATCATGCGAAAGGGAATTCTTACCTGTTAGTTTCTTTAATAAACACAGTGAAGGACCAAAGAAAGCATCTAACTAGAATGGCGGTGCTCCCAATTAAGTTCACTTCCCCCTCCGTCCCTCTTAATGTACGTCACTCCTATGTCTCATCATCTGAGCTTGGGGCCTCTGTGTTTTCTGTTCTGACACTTTCTGAGCTCTCCTTGTCCTTGGAGAAGGGGGGTGGAACTATCCAGAGACAGCAAATCTGTTAACTCTCTCTCTTCTAGTGTTTCTTCTGCTAGCTGTTCCCCACCCAATATTTCCCAGCTTCTCCCTTCTTAACTGTGCCCCTCTGCAAACCACTGTTCCAAATCTATACTGCTCTCCTGCTCCTGGGAGGATTCAGGGTCAGGATCAGGGGGAGAAGGTGGCTCCCACTATTCTTCCTCAGTGCAGCCCTTCTCACCACGGTCCCTGACAGTAGAGTATGGTCAGTGCTGTTTTTCTAGAAAAAGAGAACTCACCACAAACACCTCCATCATTCTCTTAGAATGGCAATGGCGCCCACTTGAGAGGGGTCGGAACTGAGTTCTGGCAAATTCCGGATAAACAAAAACCCTGCATACAGTGTTTCTGTGTGATTACCTTTATTGATTAACCCATAGGCTTGGGGGTGGATTTGTGATCTCTGACGTTAAAGCTGAACAGTTTCATGTATTGGCTGCTGGAGTGAGGGTGTAAATGTGAATTTTGGCTAAGATAGGGGTGGCTGTTTCATTCTCCCCTTGTTGTTGATTGTTTTATGGCTGTGGTATTAACAGAATTGTCAAATAATGCTTAGCACTGTTTGCATTATGCTATAGGATTTTTTTTATATAAAAAAATTGGCAGTACATTAACTGCTTTGGGCTTTCTTTGGGAGGAAGGCACAAATAAGAAGGCGGTGGTGATGATTATGCAGTACAGTGGTACCTCAGGTTACAGATGCTTCAGGTTACAGACTCAGCTTACCTAGAAATAGCACCTCGGGTTAAGAACTTTGCTTCATGATGAGAACAGAAATTGCACGGCGATGGCGCGAGAGGCCCCATTAGCTAAAGTGGTACCTCAGGTTGAGGGCAGTTTCAGGTTAAGAACGGACCTCTGGAACAAATTAAGTTCTTAACCCGAGGTACCACTGTACAGGAAGGTTCATTTTATGGGCAAAATTTGAAAAGAATGGAGCCCACTTAGCTTAGAAGGTGTTAGCTTGAGACTGGGGATATAACTTCATTTTACAAAAACATCTGGAAGGACAGAGCTGTCATTAAGATTAAAGACAATAGTGCCATGCCATTAGCAAATGCAGGCTAAATGTCAGATAACGCAGGGGTTCCAAAACTTCCTACCCCCTGGGCTCACTTGAGACGTCTGAAAATTACTGAGGCTCACCAGCCACAAAATGGTAGTGTAGGGACAAAACCAGTCACAGAATAGATAGCAGGTTGAGGCAGAGTTTGGTATAATCAGCTGGGTAATTACTGACATCACTTTCTCCTGATAGCTATTCCATCTTTGCAGAATGCCGAACTCTTTCATGCTGCATTTTCTTTGTGGCGAGGAGTTTCACAGCTCTGCCTTCCCCAAGCTAACTACGGACATTTGCACTGGAAATACTGCATGTCAGCCTCCCCATTTCAGGCAGAATTTGCTAATCAAGAGGCTTTAAGGGAGAAAACCTTTTTCTTTTATATCTTTTCCCTTCGCAACCCCACATGCCTCTCCAAGTATTATTACTCATCTCCTGTAATTACCGTATTTTTCGCTTTATAACACGCACCCGACCATAACACGCACGTAGTTTTTAGAGGTACTTCCCTCATTCTCCTTTCACACTCAACTTGTGCCTTATCAATTCTCCATCCTATAACAGCTTTCTTTTTATTATTAATTACTCTTTTATCTCACTTGCTAATTTTCTTCAACATTTCCTCTGAACTCTGTCTCCTGGTGTAACGTTGGAAAGTGTCGATCACGTCTCCTATCTGGGCAGTTACCTTTCCACAAGGGCTGACATCGATGCCAAAAATCCAGCATTACCTGAGCTCTGCGAGTGCAGCTTTCTCCTGATTGAAGTGCAGAGTGTTTGAGGACCGGGACATTTACAGGGAAACCAAGATGCTCGTTTACAAAGCTATTGTACTACTAGCCTTACTGTATGCTTGTGAAACATGGACAACTTATAAACGGCATCTCCAACTACTCAAGAGATTCCATCAATAGTGTCTCCAAAAAATTCCACATAACACTTGGGAAGACAGGTGGACTAATGCCAGTGTACTGGAAGAAGCAAAGATCACCAGTGTCGAAGCGATGATTCCTCAACATCAACTTCGTTGGACTGGTCATGTTGTTCAGATGCCTGACTATTATCTTCGAAAGCAACTACTCTATTCTGAACTTAAAAATGGAAAGCGTAATTCTGGTGGCCAACAAAAGAGGTTTAAAGACTCTCTCAAGGCAAAACTAAAAAAAAGTAGTATAAACACTGACAATTAGGAAACACTGGCCTGAGATTAATCCAATTGGAGAACAGCCTTTATCAAAGGTATCATGGACTTTGAGACTCTCGAACTCAGGACGAAAGGGAGAAATGTGCTAAGAGGAAGGCACCTTTGGCAAACCCTCACCATGATCCCCGCTGTGGAAGAATGTGTGGATCCAGAATTGGCCTCCACAGTCACTTACGGACTCGCTGTTAAGACCGTGTTCATGGAAGACAATCTTACTCGGCTATGAGCGATCGCCAAAAAAGAAGAAGACTCAAAATGGAAGGAACTGGTGCTGCTGCTGCTGGCATCAGCCTATAGCCACATCTTGTCTGTTCTGTCAGGTTTACATACACTGCAAGCACGGTACCTGTGGTGTCTGTGTGAATAGCAATTGCACATAGGACAAGCAAAAAGTAACACATATTCCTTTCAGGGATGCTTGTGCATGCACCCCCTCACTTTGCCATATAAATGATTATCGCAGAATGATCCCTCTACACAGAGTATACATGCACAAATCTCCACAACAACAACAACAACACTAGAGCTGGATACAGTGGGTTCCACTAAGTCTGAACAAGGATTTCTGCCAACCACCCTCCAGGTTTTTGGCCACAGTGAAGACAGTTATGTCAATGCAACCCTAAGTCTACACCTTAAAGATACACAAATTTTACTGCTGACACGGGTGGTGGGATGGGGAAGAATGTCAACAAGAAGCAACAAGAGAAAATACAAAACTGGCCTGCTCATTCTGGTAACTTGATGTAAGAGAATTAGGGCCAAATTAAGTTACAGAAATCACGTGCCACTTCATTAACATCCGTTAATTTCATCCAGGGGCTGCTACAGCTGGCAAGAAATCAAACAGTGGTCATATTGGGAAAGAACAAAGCATTTCTATTCATAGACTCCTCAGATCCAGTGCAGACCAGCAATAGTCACTTTGATATAATTCAGAATGCCATTCTGAATGAAAACACAGACTACAACCATCTGTTTGCTTTGTATGCTTTTGTTAAGCAGAAGCAAACAAGCGTATTTTGAGAAAACAGGACCAAATGCTGGGCAGCGTACATGGCAGTTCAGGAGACATGGGGAAACAGGAAAGCAGACTACAGAAAGAACACAAGGACAAACAAGAATATACATTAAGCATGAGGAGTCTTGTAGAGAGAGCATGAAGGACTGCGATCTGATTGAAGACAAATGTGCATTAGTCCACATGAGTAAATAGATTGGCAGTAGCACTACTACATATGAAAAACTGGGCAAAAGACTGAAGTCCCCACTCTCAGTAGCTGGGACGGGGGCTTGTTCGCTTCCTGTGACTGCGCTGAATGAGCATTTCTCTCTAATAGCACCACCATTGCATGTTTTACTAAGGGCTACATAATCATGAGACGTGGGTGGCGCTGTGGTCTAAACCACTGAGCCTCTTGGGCTTGCCGATCAGAAGGTTGGTGGTTCGAATCCCTGCGACAGGGTGAGCTCCCGTTGCTTGGTCCCTGCTCCTGCCAACCTAGCAGTTTGAAAGCATGCCAAAAAGTGCAAGTAGATCAATAGGTACCGCTCCAGTGGGAAGGTAAATGGCATTTCCGTGCGCTGCTCTGGTTTCGCCAGAAGCAGCTTAGTCATGCTGGCCACATGACCCGGAAAAACTGACTGTGGAGAAACGCCGGCTCCCTCAGCCTATAGAGTGAGATGAGCACCGCAACCCCTAGAGTCATTTGCGACTGGACTTAACTGTCAGGGGTCCTTTACCTTTTTTACATTACTGTATTTCTGTTTGAAAATTCTTATATTAAAGGCTAATAACAGCAACAGTTTAGCAATCCTGGCAATGTGGTTCTTAAATATAAAGTAACATATAAAACGAGCATCTTTCTAACCATGACATAGGTTGGGAAACTTGCTTGGATAGAGTTGATGTGCACCTGGACTTTCAAGAAACTCTTGATAAAGTCCCTCATCAAAGACTCCCCAGTAAGCTTAGCTACCTTGGGATAGCAAGACAGGTCCCTTTAGGAATCAAAAACAGGAAGCAGAGTGTTGGAACAAACCAGCGGCTCCCAAACTTTTTTGGGTCACTGCTCCCTTGGTTCCATAAACTCATCCCCAGTGCTCCTTTGCTCTATATAAAAAAAGTATTATTCATAAGAGTGGTTCGAATGACTCATTAGGAAGATAAGAACACAAAACAGTAACAATTAATGGCACATCCATTCAAAATCCATTTAAAACTATTTCGTTTAATCAATTTAACAAAATGGATGAACTTGATCTAGCGAAACCAGCTTTTCAAAGTCTGATAGTCCTTTACGCCTCCAACGCCCCCTTCCACCTGCTTGCCTCTTAGTACCCCTCTGAGGGATTCCCACTGCCCCACAAAGGGCGGCACCACCCACTTTGGGAACCACTGCAATAAACGGACTGTTCTAATAAAGGAGGATCCCCAAAGAGTTGGGTCCCCTAAGGGACTGATGCTTTTTAACTCGTTTCTAAATTATCCGGAGCTAGGAGTGAGCAGGGAGAAGGCCAGCTTTGCTGATGACTCCAAGTTGTTTAGGGAACAAAAAGGGGATTTGTGAGGGTTTCCCAAAGGATATACTCACACTGGGCATTACATTAATGGACATTGAAATGGCAAATGCAGTTTAATGTAAACAACTGTGAAGAATGCATACTGGAGCCAAAAAAAAACAAAAAAAACCCCCTTACCCTCACCTATACTTTAATAGGGCTGAACTTAGGACCATGCTGGGTAGCTCAATGAAAATGCCAGCCCAGTGGGAAAACAGTGAATTCCATGTTAGGGATCATTTGGGAAGGGATTTATAATAAAACAGCCACTAACAGAATGCCGCTGTACAAATCTGCTGCGTGGCTGCACTTGGAAAACTTTGTACAGTGGTACCTTGGGTTACAAACGCTTCAGGTTACAGATGCTTCAGGTTACAGACTCTGCTAACCAAGAAATAGTACCTTGGGTTAAGAACTTTGCTTCAGGATGAGAACAGAAATCATGTGGTGGTGACACGGCGGCAGCGGGAGGCCCCATTAGCTAAAGTGGTACCCCAGGTTAAGAACAGTTTCAGGTTAAGAATGGACCTTCAGAATGAATTAAGTTTGTAACCAGAGGTACCACTGTACAGTACTTGTCATACAACAGTCATGACAGCTGTATTGGAAGTAGTGAACATCTGAAAACCATTTACTAGGGTGTGCAAGTTTAGATAATGCTCTTGTGCGCAGGTCCTTCTTGTGAACTACCCATAGGCATGGCCACTGTGAGAACAAGATGCTGGACTAGATAGGCCTTCGGTCTGATCCAGCAGAGCTATTATGTTTTTATGGTGCAGAAGTACAATGGAGGCAGGGAAGACCAGCATTGCTTTTCTGGGACTACACCAGGTGTTTAGACACCTTGCATCTAAGCTGGGCTCTATGAACCCTAATGTCCATGTAGATACATTTCCAAAGGAGATTTTAGTCATGTGTGCTCATAAAACCCCAACTAGTTTGCCCCACTGCTTCAGTATGAGGCAGCTGCATTTTCCCAATAGTTTCCAGCTCAGCTTTGTTTATTGAGAGCAGCAGAACAATTGGAGCATTTTTCTTTTCTTACCAATAGAATCTTGCCTAGACTTAAAGAGCTATGGTTCGGATGCAAAGCGCTAATTCTAAGACACAACAGGAATGTTTTGCTTCTTTTGTTTACTCTTATCATTTCCTTGCATCCCTTCTTGGCACCTGTTTCCAAGGCTGAATGGTGGAGTGCAACTGAACGAGACAATTAAAAAACTGAGCAAGGCAATAATTTTTTTTTATGGAAGATGAAAAACTTTTTTTAAATAACAAACAAATGAATAAAATAAATAAAACAGCAGAGAGCAAAAAGCTGCTTTCTGTCCTTCCCATGTGCCTTACTGGGTTTAGCAGGGGCTTAGTCTTTTTCTTTGCAATATTATATTCCTCCTTAATCGGCTGTGTATAGTGGCACACAATCATATCCTTCAATTGCCATTTGGCAGTTTGGGGCTTTACATCTTCTGTCATCTAATACCTTTTGTATAGTTCTGTGACAGAGCAGATTTGCATTGTTGGGAGTTTCCAAATGGTATGTTAATAATAAAAAAATAATCATTGCAATATATGCAATTGTAACTAAGCCCTCGGTGTCTTCCAAGGCTTGTGCTTTATTATGAAGACCTAAGAGCAATGCCCAAAGCCCAAGCCTACCTACCAACCCATGTCAACTTAGAACGCACCCAAGAACATGCCCCAGAATTCTCTGCAATCTGCAGGTATTGCAGAACAGATGTCCAGGAGTCTATAGCAGACAGATCAACATGACAGATTTTATATCCATTGCATTACAATTTGTGTTGCCAATCCAGCATCTGCAAAGGTTTTCATTGGCGCTCCCCGGGCTGCAGGCTGCTATCCGCAAGTCTTCTGAGCGTGGCAGGAACTCCTGCTGGGCCCCAAAGGCTTGTGGATAGCAGCCTGCTCTGGGGGCTGGGGTTGGGGGAAGCTTGGGCTTCTCCCGTCCCCAGCCCCACAAGATCTGGGAGTGGTGGCAAGGTTGCGCGCAATCTTGCCGCCACTCCTGGACTTGTTCTGGGGACTGGGGTCGGGGGAAGCTCGGGCTTCCCCCGCCCCAGCCCCGTGGCTGGGGGAAAATATAATAATTCCCCCCCAAAAAAAAACTAGGTGCGCTCTACGGTCCGGTGCGCCCTATGGAGCGAAAAATACAGTAAATCTCTGGCCCTCCTAGAAAGACAGTTATGGGGCAAAATATGCAGGTACCTTCTAACTGGTTTATGTTAAATGAGAGTGAGTGTGGCCACCTTGAATACTGTGGAATGCTCTGTGCTGCTGTTAGACTGCAACAGTACCAATGTTTGTGTGTGTGAAATCTATATCCCATCATCTCTACAATCCGGAATAGCAAAACATAGATAAGGTTGCCAGGGGTGGCTGTCTCTTAATTTTGTGCTATGCCATGCCCTCACACAGCATGTTTCTTGACTGGTTCTCTAGCACTCTCAGCATTTGAAATGTGTCCATTGGTCCAAAAAGCCCCTGCACTTCAAATCCATTGCACCCATATTCGATCCACACATCACCACAGCAGATGATTTCCCCATGGTCAGTCTGGATGGCATCTTCACAGCAAGGAGAATCTGCTTGGAAAGGAACCATGTTGTGAACCACACGCATGAGGTTCCCTTACCTAGACACTGAGGTTGTAATCTAACATTAATCCCATTGAAATTAATGGACGTAAGTAACTTGGCTAGGCAGTGGAAGACAGGAGTGCCTGGCGTGCTCCGCTCCATGGGGTCACGAAGAGTCAGACACGACTAAACAACAACAACAAAGTAACTTGGCTACATTCGTTTCAGGGGGTCTGCTCTGAACAGAACTTAAGCTGGATGCAACCCACTGCCATGGATAACAAGTTATCTCTGCCAAGGCCTCACCTGCATCAGGTGTGTGTTAGCTGCTCCTGTTGTCACATTATTACTCACCCTGTTATGCTGTATGATGATGTTACACGGGCACAAGTCATTGCCCCAATGGCTCAGAGATTTGTTTCTGCAAAGGAACAGACGACCGCGGAGTTCCAACTCTGTGCTACTGCTAATAATGCTGTAGACAATTCCTTTGCTTTTAAAAAAATGTCTGCATCATCCCCTTTTGGTGTGCCTGCAGCTTTTCCTGCTGAAATGCTTTGAGGAGTATTGGGAAATAACCATTGGCTACAGAGAGCTTGGAGCGCATTACGATAAAGACAGCGTAAAGCAGGAGGGTGTGTGTGAAGGGTTACGCCCGTCTTCACTTCTTCTTTTTGTATTTTTTATTAAAGATTTATTGGTTTACAAAAGTATATGCAATGTCTCTTTCTTCAAGTTACATTTCCTACAGATCTGTTGAGACATTAGTGTTACATTAGAAAGAAAACGGGGGAAGAGGTGGAGGGGGGAATGGTGAGTGGGGTTGGGGTCAGGTGGCCATGTTTCTATTTTACTTAATAAAATGGGGTTTTGTGTCAGCGTCGCTTGTGCAGGTTCTCTTTGCTATTCACTTGTGTTCCTTTGGTAGTGAGAGATGCTGGGGTTGGCCTAGGGTGTGGTTGTTTGTTTGTGGTTGGCTGTGGTGAACTTTGTTCTCATGTGTGAGTGGGGTGGGTGGGTGTTTTTGGATCAGGTTAGCCATATTGATTCGTATGTTGTTGGTGGATTCTTGTCATTGTCTTGTTGGGCTGTATATGTGATCAAGGGGAGCCATTTGTCCCTGTGTCAATTTCAGTTTATTGGTTAATTTTTCTAGTAGGGCTGTTTCCCATACTATTTGCTATCATTTGTCCATGCTTACTCCTGACAGGTCTCTCCAGTGTCTGGTTATGATGTTTCTGGCTGCTGAGAGTAGATGGGTTATGAGTTCTTTGTGATGTGAGTGGGCATTATTGTCTTGGAAGATGTTTAGTAGGGCCAGTTCTGGGGTGATTTCTAATACTTGCTTAGTTACTTTGCATACAGTGGTACCTTGGGTTACAGACGCTTCAGGTTACAGACTCTGCTAACCCAGAAACAGTACCTTGGGTTAAGAACTTTGTTTCAAGGTGAGAACAGAAATCGCGTGGTGGCAGAGGGAGGCCCCATTAGCTAAAGTGGTACCTCAGGTAAAGAACAGCTTCAGGTTAAGAACCTCCAGAATGAATTAAGTTCTTAACCCGAGGTACCACTGTATTTCTATTATGGCTGTTGTCCAGAATAGTTGGATTTGGGGGCCTGTCTTCACTTCTAAGGTGGAAAGTTCCTTGCCTCTTCAGCTTTATACTTGAGACTTTCAAATAGCTTGGGGTTCTCTGGACCCCAAGTAAGGCCTAGGGGCAGAGGATTTTTTTAAAGAGTGATTTTTATTTTAGATCAGTAGCTCACACATATGTATGCAAAATGCCTTATTAGTGACTTTTAGATGTAATATTTTGTCAGATTAGCATTTTCTTTCTTATTATCTACGGCTTAAACTGGCACAGCTGGCGTGATCAGCAATATGTGTACAAAGAGCAGAAACTGTGGGATGCCCACTGCCAGTGTACTTTGCATTTGGCTGGATTCCTCGGATCCTGCTTGTGACTTCCATTCTCACGGAATTAGGGCAGAATCTCATATTATAATTATGCTGGGCACAAGGCTACCCTCGAGAACATACTCTCCAATTCGTTATCACTTACCTCTTGTCATGATGTCAGCACACTGTGCATTTCCCTACCCTGTCTCCACATTGTTTGACGCTTCTGTGTTTTCTTTAGTTCTTCTGCCTCCCTTCTGGTTGTGGGTTTCCTTTCCTATCCTATGCAATATGCTCTCTGGAGGCTACACATTGAAGAGTGATACAGTGGTACCTTGGTTCTCAAACTTAATCAGTTCCAGAAGTCTGATCCAAAGCATTCCAAAACCAAGAGCGCTTTCCCATACAAAGTAATGCAAAACAGATTAATCTGTTCCTTACTTTTAAAAACAACCCCTAAAACAGCAATTTAACATGAATTTTGCTATCTAATGAGACCATTGATCCATAAAATGAAAGCAATAAGCAATGTACTGTACTATAAAATAAATAAGAGTATTGTAGATGATAAAAATTAAAATTATTTTTCTTTTCTTACCTGCACTGATGATATTGTTTGGATGGGTAGCTTTTATCCATTTCCGCAGTCACACAATCAATCAATCAATCAATCAATCAATCAGTAGCTGAACTGGGATCCACACAGTCACACAAACAAATTAACTGAAAAAGCCTCCAAACAAAAAACGCAAAATAAATAGCAAAAACAAAAGCATCAAATATAAGCTCCAAATATCACCTCAGAACATTGTAATCGGAAATGGAAGGCTTGAATTACAATGGGGGGGGGGACACAAATTAGCAGTGCAACAGGAAACACAGGGGGGTTGCAAATTGGCAGCGCAACAGGAAACACGGGAAAAGGAAGGCTTGAATTACAGTGGGGGGTACACAAATTAGCAGCACAACAGGAAACACAGGGGGACTCAAAACAGAGCATGTTCGGCTTCCGAAAAAATGTTCGAAAACCGGAACACCTACTTCCGGTTTTGCAGCGTTCGGGTTCCAAGTTGTTCATGAACTAAGCTGTTCAAAAACCGAGGTACCACTGTAATGGCAACCCATCTGCTATCACACTGGTTGTACTTCTGGGCCCAATTTAAAGTCTCAAATGGTTTGGACCAGGTTATCTGCACCTGTAATTAACCTGCCCGGTCCTTAAGATCAGCAACAGAGGCTCGGCTCACAGTCCTGCCATCAGAGTGAATTAATCTGGAGGGCAGAAGAGGCAGACTCTTCAGTGGTGGTCCTTACTTGCTGATGCTGGTCTGGACTTCTAGGCTGGAAACCTATACAGACTTACCTGGATAAAAGTCCCTTTGAAGGCACCACATTGCCTACCCTTGTTCTGGAGCATCCCTTGCCACAACGACACATGGGAATTATATTTTGGGCAGCAGGATCATTGGTGAAAGATGGGCTTTCTCACCCACCGCACCACTGCTGAGGTACAGCCTCTGTTTAGCCTTATGCAAGCCAAGGGACACAGCACATTTCAAATCTGCACTTACATACGAGGGAGATATTTGAGTCTTTTGGGGGGGGGAGCAGAAATCAAGGCCCCACATTGGTCTGAATTAAACTGGATCTTGCCCAAAGTGGACCAAGGGGAACTGACCAGCTATCCAAAACATCAAAGCAATTCCCCCCTTCTCTCTAATATAAAGCTCAACTAGGTGACCTTGGGCCAGTCATTGTCTCTCAGCCTAACCTATTCTGCAGGGCTGTTGTATGAATACCATTGTGGGAGGGATGAACACCACCTTGGGCACCTTGAAAGGAAAGGTGGGATATAAATGTAAGAAATAAATACTAGTTAATGGTCAAGTCACATCCCTAATCTAGCCAAAACAGAATTTCATTGGGAGCTGCTCTTATTTTTTGAAATTATATTGTGGGCAGCTATGACTTTATAACTGCTGCCGAGTAAATACAGTGGTGCCCCGCAAGAAGAATGCCTCGCAAGACAAAAAACTCGCTAGACGAAAGGTTTTTCCGTTCGCGATTTGCCTCGCAAGACGAATTTCCCCTATGGGCTTGCTTCGCAAGACGAAAACGTCTCGCGACTTTTTTTTCTTTGACTAAAAACAAAGACATGTTTTGTTTATAAAGTTAATTTATTTTCCCTTAAATTTTTGAACTGCTCTTTACAGTATGTGTGACTTTAAAGAGCAGTTAATAAACTGTTGTTGTACCAAATTTGGCTTTGTTTGGACTTTTTTTGACCATAGGAACGCATTAATTGATTTTCAATGCATTCCTATGGGATTTCGTGCTTCGCAAGACGAAAAATTCGCTAAACAACAAAAATTGCGGAACGAATTAATTTCGTCTTGCGGGGCACCACTGTACTTGAGAAACTCCCCGGAATTTATTTGGCTGAGCAGATCTACAAGCATGGCTTGACGGGATCACCTTTACTGCTAATTCCATTTCATTAGCTTGTCACAAACATTTGTTCAAGCAATTACTTTTAGTTAACTAGAACATCTGTGGAAGCCAAATGTTGTGCCAAGGCCTATTTGACTGTCTCAAGGCATAATTCCTCATAAGTGCATAAGAACCACATCAAGCCAAACACACCCTTGTGCCAATATAGTGCTTTGAACTGTGACTACTACTTTGCACTTGTGTTGACAATTGTCCAGCACAGATGCAATTTTGCACAAAAGGCAGCATTTTTACAGACATTCTACATACACCAGAATTCTGCTTACGTAAATTAATTTGCACCACTTCTCGGCAACATAAACAAGCGGCAAGGCATTAATTTTGCAAGTGTCAGACATATTTTGCAACTGTTATCAGCAAACAATTTACATAAGCTTTCCTGTTGTCCATTTATGTTTCGCATCGTCTGGTCAGAGATGTTCTGATCAAAGCATGGTAAGGAAGACAAACAAGTGACAGTTCAAATGGCTAATTGCAACCCAGCAATTATTAAAAGCAAATGATTTTCATGAGAAAGCAACTATATAGAAACAGGGAAGTCCCTCCCATCCATGCACAGAAAAACAAGCACTTGGAAAGCTTTTGTGGATATCCAAAGTAGGAGATTTTAAGAATCTAAAAGGCAGAGGGCAAAAGCCACTTCAGGTAACATTCCACATTCTCATGGAAGTTAGATGAAAGATGAAGACATTGTATTAATGTAGTCCATGAGTGGGCTCCCAGGTAGCAAAAAAGTAAAAGGTTTTTGCCTTTCCTCTGGTCAATTTCATATTGAACATTGTTTTTTTCTGCCAGCGCAATATGCAAAGGTCTAAACAGTAA
Source organism: Podarcis liolepis (assembly GCF_965112155.1). NCBI lineage: Eukaryota > Metazoa > Chordata > Lepidosauria > Squamata > Lacertidae > Podarcis > Podarcis liolepis. The sequence goes on from NC_139555.1 coordinate 23,495,852, forward strand.
ATGATCAAAAATAATATAGAAAATTGTTAATGGCCAATTCCTAGTTTTAAATGTGTGTCATAAGCACCCCATTAAGCATTCCGAACCTGCAGTTTGTAGCCTGATTCTAAAGGGACGCACTGAATGGTATATTATGGCTGCAATCCTATACATACTTACCTGGGAGTAAGCCACTTGATCTCACTGAGGCTTATATGCATAGGATGTCACTGTAAAGGCACTATTTGCTAGCACAAGCAATACAGTTTAATATGTGCCATAATTAAGGGTGTTCTGTCTCATCGAAGTTGCATGTCAGCTCTGGGATGCCTCATGGGAAGTGAGTAATGGAATAAATAAATCATGTCCGCATGGATTCATGAGTGCAAGTGTGGTGTAATGGTCAGAATGGCAGAGGCAACCCTAAGGGCTGGTGAAACCAGCCTCTGCCGGGGGCCCAGGCCCAGGGGTATGTGCAAAAATCTCCTATCAGCAGTGTTAGAAACTCAGGTATACAAGCTAAGCAGCAAATGGCTCCTTAAACCAGGGTTAGTCGCCAAAATGGAATGTCTAGTTGCCATTTGGGGGCCAGGTGGCTCAAAAGCCATGTTTTTTGACTTTTGGTTCCTGAAATTCGTTGTGACTGTGCAGATAAAATATAACTAACAGAATTCTGCAAGATGTGTTGCTGGTGTGTGAAAGCAGGCCAGATCCAAGGATCCCCAGGCGTTCACCTCCAGATGGTTGAGATGCCACATGTCAACCTGGTACCTGGGCATCTTCACTTGGTTACAAGTGGCCAAGGGTGCAAGGGACCCTAGTTACGCCTCTGTAGACTGGGGATACCCAAGTTCAAATCACTACTTAACCATGAAATTCATTGTGTGACCTTCAGCCAGTCATCCTCTCTCAGCCTAAAGTACCATACAGGGTAGCTGTGAGGATGTTATTGGGGGTCAAGACACAGGCGCTGCTTTGAGCTCCTTAGAGGAAAGGCAGGGTATATAAGAAACAAATAAACAACAGGTTGGCATGTTGTTTAGGAACCCATTTCCTGATGGTGACAGTCTCGACAGCAGTGCTGCAGTGGGGAACTTGATGTTGCTGGAATACAAGTCCCATCGTCATAATTTTATTCATTTCAAGACTGCAAACTCATGTAAAAAACATATATCTGCAGTGTACAAAATCCCAGCTCAAACAAACAAACAAACAAAAAACCAATTAAATGAAAGCAAAAGTACAAGAAAGAAAACAAAGTATAGAAGGGGTCACCTGACAAGAAGATTATAAAAGCAGTAAATCATTTTCATAAGAAAGCCTGCCGAAATAGCCAATAGTCTGAAGTTGGCACCTAAAACTCATTGCAGCTTGATTTCACTAGGCAGGGAGTTTCATAACTCTGGTGCCACCCAAACTAAAAGCACAATTTCTTCTTGAGGAAAGTGACACTGGCAGGCACAGGCAGACTTATCTCAGTCACAAAGATCAGGCAGAGGTATAAGAAATGAAGCGACATTTTAAGTACACAGGCCCCAGACTGTTTAGGACTTTACAGAGCAGTCCAAATATCCTTAGTGTCAAGCTGAGGGTTGGTGGTGGTGGACTGGGCAAGGGAGACCTCCTGCCCAGATTTGAAGCTGGCCTCAGCTTCACTCAGCTCACCAAAGGAGTGGAAGCGCTGGCTGGTGGTAGGGTACCCAGCAGAGGCCAGGGGGTCCCTTAAATGGGGCATCCCAGAGGTGGGGAGGGGCTGGACCCTAAAGATAGCTTGGTAGCCTACTGTCACCCAGCAGGCAGCTGAGGTTTGAGAGGGAAACTCAGAACTCCAAGCTTTTTCTTAGCACTTTTTTAGACCTTGCCTATGAGGCAGATTGTTTGGTCAAGAGATGTCAGGGTCCCTAAATCTGCTTGACCTAAACTCCAAGATGGAATGCCTTGAAAACATCTCTGAAGAGGATGGTAGCCAGTGCCCAATAGCTACCAGGCCACAGAAGGCCAAATCCAACATAATCCAGAGCAGGCACCCCAAAACTCAGCCCTCCTGCTGTTTTGGGACTACAACTCCCATCATCCCTAGCTAACATCACCGGTGGTCAGGGATGATGGGAACTGCAGTCCCAAAACAGCTGGAGGGCCAAGTTTGGGGATGCCTAACCCAGAGGACCAAAAGTTCCTCACCCCTTGTTAAGGTTACCTGAATGTATACTGTCAACACCTACTTATTTTAGGGTTATTTTAGCTCTGGCTTAAAAATACATTTTTCCAGGCTAGGAGCACAGTTTATACATGAGCTGCTTTTCAACTGTAGATGCTTCTTAGGTGTTTTGACATAAAATGCAGGGGGGGGGGCGAGGAGTTGGAACAAAATCTCAATAGGAAAATTTAATTTCCCCTCTCCTGTCCACTCTTGATAGGCCCAGCTAATATTAGGGAGGAATCAAAACTGCAGGTTTGTTCTGTGAAGATTTTGCAGCGTAACTAGATGCGAGAATTTAAGAACACAAGAAGAGCCTGCTGGATCAGGCCAATGCTGGATCAGGTCTAATCCTGCATCCTGTTGTCACAGTGGCCAAGCAGATGCATGTGGGGAAACCCACTATCAGGACCTTTGCGCAAGAGCACTGCCTGCTCCTGTTTTTTTCTAGCAACTGGTATTCAGAAGCATTAGGCAGTACACAACCATCATGGCTAAAATGTGGTTCTTAAATGTAGACATCACATTCTTAAATACACTTCTGTTAGAGGAGCCATGCTGATTTAGCGAGGAGGCTGCTGTGTCAAGTTTGCTAGAAAACCTGGGAAGCAGCCTGAAGCCCAGAACAATCTGCCCCAAGGACTGCACAGGCCCCAAACACCCGCATTTAGTCCCAAACTAGCTGGTAATTAATGCTGTAAGTTAGCATTAAGTCTACTCAGTCAGGGACAGACTGGCTGGGGAGGAAACAATGAAGAAAGCATGTTAGATCTCAATACGTTTGGAGATACCACGGACAGCAGCTACTTCTACCCTCTCCTAAAACAGTGTTTCCCAAACTTGGGTCTCCAGCTGTTTTTGGACTACAACACCCATCAACCCTAGCTAGCAGGACCAGTGGTCAGGGATGATGGGAATTGTAGTCCAAAAACCACTGGAGATCAAAGTTTGGGAAACACTTGTCCGGAAATATCCTTCAAGAGGACACTGTGCCTTTGAGACAGCAGAATGCATCTTTGGCTGAGGAGAAAGGATGGACCTGTATTTCACTACATTCATAGTAATACTAATTTGAATGAAACATCTGAACGCATGTTTTCTTTGGTTTGCTGGTCAGATTTTTGGTAGCCTGTTGGACTGACGGAAGTATCTCATCTGGCAGGTTGGATCCTTGGCCCCGAGAGCAAATTTCTTACTGCTCAAGTTTACTCATAAAGTAGATATGCTTAGTGGAATAGACGGCAGTGGCAAGTGCATTTTTCTTAGTTATTAAGAGAAACACCGCTGCCAAATTATAAGTAAAAATCATTTATCAGCAGCCTTCTATGTTTTTTTTATTTCCATCTTTGGGAACTCAGTACTAGACAGGCTAGGGAACAGGCTACTAATACCAGGAGTAGCTATAGCTGAGGCTTTGTAGCACTAACTAGAGCAAACCAAACCCAACAGAAAGGAAATCTGACTATTTAAATTTTAACATCTAAGGAAAACCAACCATGTTGGGCATTTGAAAACAGAGACCATTCTATAATGCTGTTATATCATCTTTTTTACTAAAACATTTGGGAATCCTTTGGTTAAATTTTTTTTATGCAACAGTTTTTGAACCAATATTTTATAAATGAGGTTAAGAAGCACTTAAACAGAAAATGTCAGTTGGCCTGAAATGAACTTGCATTTCCTGCTGTTATCCAGGTCAATATCAGTTTATCATGCAGTCTGATAAATGTTCAGCCGTTAAGCAGTATTTTTATATTTTAGATGGATCTGCAGGTGAAAATAAGTGCATGGCAGAATCGAAAATATACATACTTAGAAGAAAAGTCCCATTGAAATCAATGAGTCTTGGTTCTGAGAAACATGGCTAGGACCAGGCTGCAAAACTAACAACCCCATACACAAAAATATAATGGATCTGCAGGAAGTCATTACCAAATCCATAAATCAGGGTACAGTCCTTTACTGACATACCTATGAGTATGCCCCAGTTAACTCAATGGGACTTACTTCTGAGAAGACACACACAGAATTGCAGCGTTAAAAATAATAATCTAGGGTTTGCCAAATCTGAATTTCAAATAAGACATTTCTGAAATTGAATAAAGTTTAACTTGTTTAGATGTTTGTGGAGACTGAACTTCTACTGCTGATGTCATGTTTACCCATTACTGGGAAAAAATATTGTGACCAAAAAAACAAAACACCACACACCATATGACCTTAAAAGAGTCAGGCGCCATTTGGTGATTAGATTACTGTATATATATGAGTTTCTAACACAGAGCCTGTCTGATGCTGCTTCGCTAGAACCTGTACCCTGACTCTGTACAATCTGTTGGCTGCTATTGAAGTGACTGCAGCTGAAGGTTAGAACTGGTTTCGTGTCCTGGCCGTTTCCAACCTGGCAAGATCCAGGACAAAGCTAACTCCCATTGGATAACTTTTCATTTTACCACAAAGGCATGAATTCACAGAAACGACGCCACAATTTCCATTTCTCTCAAAAATCCTTGAGATTTGATCATATCTGGTCAAAATCTCTCTTCCTCCCTCTCCAGACTGGAATTTCAAGTTATCTTCCAGCTGAGTGATGTCACTGAAATTTGGGACTGGGGGAGTTAAGAAATGGCACCTGCCAACTGTGAAAACAATGAGCCAAACTCAAATTCCCTTGAATCTGGATATAGCAGTGGCGTAGCGTGGGTTGTCAGCACCCAGGGCAAGGCAAGTAATTTGCGCCCCCTAACCCGTGGATTTGCGCCCCCTAACCCTAACCCCCAGATGTTGCGCCCAGTGCGGCCCGCCCCCCTGCACCCCCCACGCTACGCCACTGGGATATAGTAGATAACGACTGGCCCTTCCACATCGCCAGGTAGTCTCCACTTCCACTGCCTGCCCTCTCCCAAAACTTATCCCAGCAAAGGTTATGTGACCTCAGAGAGGGTAGTGGAGGCCTTCTGTAGAAGCAGAGGATCTCTTCAAGACTTGGGTGCTCCTTAGGAACATCAATTGCAACTGTGGGAGCTGGGAAATAGAGTCTGGTAGTTGTTTTTTCCTTTGACATCTGATGGGAGGGTGTTCCACAGGGCGGGTGCCACTACCGAGAAGGCCCTCTGCCTGGTTCCCTGTAACTTCGCTTCTCACAGTGATGGAACCGCCAGAAGGCCCTCGGAGCTGGACCTCAGTGTCCGGGCAGAACGATGGGGGTGGAGACGCTCCTTCAGGTATACTGGACACAAGAAACTCCCAGACTCCGGAGTCACAACTGATGCACTGCAAGTGTGCTCAGCATATGCCCGCGCTGCCCAGGGCAGGTGCGCTCCTGAGGGGCATGGGGTGCCCTCCCAGGCTCAGGATAGCCGCTTGAGTGCACGGAGCGGCAAGCACGCCCTGCAGCCGGGGGTGGAGCTAGCCACCCACGGGGGTGGAGTGAGCCACCAATGGCGGACATTTGGCGTGTCACCCGCCCGTGACTTCGAAGTCTCTCCCAGCTGTCAAAATGAAGGGGGAAAGGGGAATGCCACTGGCAAAGCGGCACAGATCCCCCTTTCCCCCGACGGCTCAGGGTAGGCTTGGGAGTTGCGGGCGGGTGTCGTGCCAAATGTCACCCCCCCAGTGAAGACACCCGGGGCAGTCCACCCCCACCGCACCCCTTTCCTCCACCCATGTGCTCAGATCTTATAAATTATCTCTCCAAGGCTTAATCACCCCACACCACCCTCCCTCATTGTTGACAGGGTACGACTGGGGAGAGGAGGGTACTAACAGTGAGAGTTGGGGAAAAATTCCTTTGGGGTAGGTCTTCCTGAGTTTTCACCAAAAGTACAGTGGTACCTCGGGTTACATACGCTTCAGGTTACATACGCTTCAGGTTACAGACTCCACTAACCCAGAAATAGTACCTCAGGTTAAGAACTTTGCTTCAGGATGAGAACAGAAATCGTGCTCCGGCGGCGCAGCAGCAGCAGCAGGAGGCCCCATTAGCTAAAGTGGTGCTTCAGGTTAAGAACAGCTTCAGGTTAAGAACGGACCTCCGGAACGAATTAAGTATGTAACCAGAGGTACCACTGTACAAGGGAAAACCGGGCTACTTAAGAAGGTAAACAAGCAGAAATGCACCCATCTCTGCTTTAAATCAAAACTGGTATATATATAGAACGCAGCATTCTTGAATAAATCACAAGCTTTCGGTTTTATGCAGCCTGAATAATCATCTCTCCTGTAGACCAAGGCTACTCCCCTATTGCATGCTTCCTTGGGTATAAAGTTCAGCTGAAGTAAATGTCGCTTCTGAATAAATAAGCTCAGGGATCAATGATGCCTCTAAATCACTGCAGAAAAACACACAGCATGAATAGCGCTTTAGAAGCCCAGCTTAGCCTCCTCCCGAAATGAACGAAGGTCTCTGAACTCTTCCTAGCTTTGTTTGTGCTACTGTGTTACCCGTCTGTCATTTAGAATAAGCTGGGGAACCTGGCTTGCAAAGTTTGTGTGTGCTAAGTTGCAACGACTGAATTAGGTGCACTGAAGCTGATATGGCAAGTGCGTTCGCGTGGAAAGGAAAGCTGCCCCCCCCCAGCGCACTCCACTCCATGAGCTAAAGTCAAGTGAAAAGTCAACAGCTTTCCCTTCTAAGCTTCTCTCTTATCTGCCATTCCTCTCTTAACAGGGGAGAAATATTAAGGGCTGCTGGGGTGTGGCGTCTCCTTAAGAAGGAACCCTTTCATGCAGTATGGATGGATATGTGTCGTATTTCCAGGCTAGCAGATACTGCTTCTGTGAGGCTTGCACGGGTTGTCAATGCTGTATTTCCTCAACGTGCCATGTGTTTCCTTGCAAGAAGCATCTCCTGACCATCCAAGGCTTATCTCCGTGCAAGCAAACTTGGAGAGCCTCATTGCAAAGAATGGGCGCGGGGAGTGTTTGAGATTTCAGGCTCCTCCACTCTGTATTATAAGTCAATGGTGGTGGCATCTAGGAGTAGTAGGTACGGCTGGGTGGCTGCTGAAGGCTCCAGGTTCTCAAGGGAGCCCAACTTGTGTTGGCCGCTGGACAGCTGTCCCTGGGAAATATGGGACCCAAAGGATGGTGGCGGTGGTGGGGAAGCGTCTCTGTGCCAACTGCAGCAGCAACACACACCCTCCTTCCCATTTCCTTCTCCTCCTGCTCAGATTCAGGTGGCAGGTTTCTGCTGTTCACGTGCTCATCATAGGAGCCAACTCCTGATGGGCCGAGGTCCCATCAGTCCCTCTGATATACAGTGGTACCTTGGGTTAAGAACTTAATTCGTTCTGGAGGTCTGTTCTTAACCTGAAACTGTTCTTAGCCTGAGGTACCACTTTAGTTAATGGGGCCTCCCGCTGCCGCCGCGCTATTTCTGTTCTCATCCTGAAGCAAAGTTCTTAACCCGAGATACTATTTCTGGGTTAGCAGAGTCTGTAACCTGAAGCGTCTGTAACCTGAGGTACAAATGTAATATTTGATAAATGTTGTGCATGCGCTACATTATGTGATTGATTATGCAGGGTGGGGCTTACCTGGGCCGTCCAATATTTTATTCAAGTTGGCACCCCAGTGCCCATAAAAGAGGGATGGATGGATGGAAGAACTATGGTTAGCTTCTTCCTCTGGGGAGTACAATGGTATGGATTGGATCTGCCTCACCGCCCAGAGGGAGATAAGAGAGCACTGGTGTTGAACGCATGATCAAGAGGGGCAAGGGCTTTTTCTGCTGCTTGCCCACTTCTGGGCAGCCTAGCAGGGAGGCCGGGAGTCCATTGGCCGTCCAGAAAGCACACAAAGCCAAAGAAAAATGTGGCTGCTCTGTCAGCGCCTCCTCCTTGCTCATCCTGCCCTTTCTCTCCATGTTGAAACACAAACAACTGGACCTCCTGGGCACAGACCCCCACCACGCCACGCTATGCCTAGAGGCAGATTGCGTGGACATAAAAGGGAGAGGAGTGGTTCATGCCCCACCCTCTTGCCAGCTGACCTGCACTTTCTTGCTCTCTCCGGTTGGTGAGGGCTGATCCAGCGAACCCAACCCTCCCAACTGTGGCACCCAGGGCGTAAAGGCAGGGGAGTATGCGATGGTGTAGCCAGGACTTCCACTCACTGGTTCGTTGGCTGTGGGCAGCCATCTTGCTCACTCGATTGTACCCTCCCTCTGGGCAAGAGGAAGTAGGGACTGAGTCCACCAACACCAAGCTGCACTCCCTGCCCCCATGTTGCTGCTCAGAGGGGGGAAGAGAGAGGGGGAATAGGGTGAAAAGGCAGAACCAAACCAGCCGCAGCTTCTGCTCCCCTCACACACTATGGGTGGTGCCACAGGGCCCATTCCTCCCCTCTGTGCCACCCAAAGAGAGAGAGAGAGAGGGCGAGGATATGAGCCAGCTGCAAAGGACAGCTTGCTTCCTCCTCTCCCTTTGCCTTCACCCTGTAACTGGGAGAGGCAGAAGTCAGCCCAATCCTCGCTGCTACCCTGCCCAGAGGGGGTGCTCCTCAGGCAAGTGAGAGGAGCAGCTGTGGCGGCAGCCTCCTCTTGTTCACTCACCCCCCTCTTTCTGGGCAGCACAGTGTGGCGGACTGACTCACAGGCTGGCCCATCCCAACCAACATGCCACTCAGAGGGGAGAAGCTGAAGGTGGCAGCTCTGTGAGTGATCGTCTGCATCTGCCCATTGGCTTATTATCTGATCTCTCTTTCTGGGTTTTATAATGATGGTGGGTGTTGTTGCACCGTGTGTTTGTGTGTGTGTGTGTTGAAACATCAAGTTCCACTTTCTCTCTCTGGGCAGTGCCATGGGCCCAATCCTCTCCTGTCCATCATGCAACCCAGAGAGAGAGAGAGAATGGGCACCTCTCTGCCACCTGCACTTGGCAGGAAGGTGGGGGAATTCATACTGATTGGAAGGTAGCAGGGAAGACAGGGGACCCCTGAAAGACATACTGATAAAGAGTCCCCCATAACCTGGAACTAGCCCGGCATTGTTAAAACGATTGTTTTGTATTTATTTACTCTCATCTTTAAAACATCGACCTGTTAAAGAAAGCGGGCATCTTAAGAAAGCCCCGTTGTAAGTCCCAGATATGTTCTCTAGAAGGGCGGGAGGAACCGCTCTCCCTCCGTCTAGTTCACAGGCACGCATGAACAAATAAAGTGACAGTTCTGCTTTCACAACCCCAGAAAATAGTGCTACCGGAATACTTTCCTCCTCCCCGCCCCCGCCACACACACACAGGCACTTTCCCCTCGAAAAACCCCGATCTCTTCCTCCTGTCTTTCTTTCCCTCCCCGTGTGAGCTGAAGTGCCCCAGGAAAGGGTAACGACTCGGCAGCGCTGGGCTGGAGAGAAGCAGACACCCAGGGCTAAGCATCACCTCCCTATGTCCGGTTCCCATAGCAATCCGAGAGACACCGGTTGCCAAGGCAACAACGTCCTCCCTCCCAGACAGTATCAGATCAGAGGTACCAACTCGGCTGCGGCCGGCTGCATCTGGAGGGGAGGGTGTGTGGAGGAGAGGAGGGTGTGTACTAGGGCGCGCGGCGTGAGGGGGGGGGGGAGAGACATAGAAAGAGAAGAAGGATGTGGCTGGGGAACTGCCGGCACCAAACCCTCGCCTGGCAAACGGCGAACGCTCCCAGGAACCGTCCGCACATCCTCTTGTTTCGAGTGAAAGCGTTCCATTGTTTCTCGCCCGCCACTCCAAGCCGCGGAAGTTGGACACTTTCCCCGAATCTTTTCTTTGTTTCGCGACGCCTGCTTCTTTCCAAGCGACGCGCGCTCGCGCGGTCGCGCACGCACACAGGCAGCCGAGAGCCCTCTCCACCCTCCGTCCACCACGCCCCACACAGCTCAAGCCTTCCCAACCCCGGCTTGCTACCTTCAATACAGCAGATCCTCCAGAGCCCGGAGTGGGTGAGGTCCCCCTTGAGTTTCTTGGGTTGGCTTGGCGACGTCTCGTCCGTGGTGATGTTGGTCCCGTTGCAGATGTTGGCGCTCGAGTAGAGCCAGTAGTCGGTGCCGATGGCGATGGTCATGAGGCTGAAGGCGGCGAAGGCACCCACCGTGGTCAGCAGCAACTGGACCCCACGGTCGCACCACACCATGGTGCTTCATACTCCCCCCGACGGGCTCAGGGGGCAGCGGCAAGAGACAGACGCAGCCGAGCACTGCCTTCCCCCCACCGCGCCCGAGCGGCGGCTTCCCCTCCTTCTTCCCCCTCCTCCGGCTCCCCCTCGCCTCCCTCCTTCCATCGACGCAGATCGCAGCTAGGAAGCCAAGACATGGGCGGAGGGGAGGGGGCGAGGAGACAGGGGAAAGGCGCGCCCAGGGGCTCGAAAGGAAAAAGAGGGAAGAAGAAGAAGAAGAAGAAGAAGAAAAGAAAGAAAGTGCTCCTGCAAAAGCTCTCCGCCTCCGGGGGCGCGAGGAACAGCGGCTGCTCCGCCAAGCCCCCTCGGGCGGCGCTGGGTCGGGGCGCTCCCTCGCCTGGCCGCGGGCGCTCTCTCCAGCGTGCTGCGCGCACGGCGGCACCCGCCACAAATCGCCTCTTCCCGCCGCCTCAACTCCGCCAAGGAGGAGGTGGGGCGTCTCCGAGGGCTCTCGGGAGGCGTCCCCTCCCCGGCTCAGGCTCCGCCTCCCCCCCGCCCCACAGGTGCTGGGCAAAAAGCCCCCCACGCGCGACTGGAGGGGTGAGAAGCGAGCGCGAGTTTGGCTACGCGCGCGCCAACACCTCTCCAAAGAGCAGCCCTCGAGGCGCTCGCCTCTAAGGGTGAGTCGACGGAAGGAAATCTTTCTAGGCGGAGGAGACATAAAGGGAGAGGGCAAGTAAGATGAAGGATTTTTTTCCCCTCCCGCGAAAGGGAGGGAGTTTTTCAGGGAACAGGTGGCAGCCTAGTTTCGGGGAGTTCGAGGAAACTGTTTCAGGACTGCACCGTTGCGACTCCGAAATTTGGAAAGGGTACTCTCCTTCAGGCGCGGGACTTGACGCGCACCTAGACCGTGCCTGGGCGCTGCTCATTTTCAACTGAAAGACAAATGCGCTAAAAGTTTGAGAGGAAGCAGGTGTGCTTGGCTGTTGGCACTTAGTGGCCAGTTTGGTACCCGGTTTTCATTTTCAAAACAGTGCACTGTATACATATAACATCCACTGTGTATATACATCATCATCATCATCATTTCATTATTTATACCTCGCCTATCTTGCTGAGCTGCCCCTGCAGCTTCCAAGACATATAAAGACATAATAAAACATGACACACTTCCCTATGCTGGGCTGCCCTCAGATGTCTTCTAAAAGTTGTATACAGTGGTACCTTGGGTTAAGAACTTAATTTGTTCTGGAGGTCTGTTCTTAACCTGAAGCACCACTTTAGCTAATGGGGCCTCCCACTGCCGATGTGCCGTCGGAGCACAATATCTGTTCTCATCCTGAAGCAAAGTTCTTAACCTGAGGTAGAAGAAGAAGAAGAAGAAGAAGAAGAAGAAGAAGAGTTTGGATTTGATATCCCGCTTTATCACTACCCTTAGGAGTCTCCAAGCGGCTAACATTCTCCTTTCCCTTCCTCCCCCACAACAAACACTCTGTGAGGTGAGTGGGGCTGAGAGACTTCACAGAAGTGTGACTGGCCCAAGGTCACCCAGCAGCTGCATGTGGAGGAGCGGAGACGCGAACCCGGTTTCCCAGATTACGTGACTACTGCTCTTAACCACTACACCACACTGGCTCTCCTATTTCTGGGTTAGCGGAGTCTGTAACCTGAAGTGTATGTAACCTGAAGCGTATGTAACCCGAGGTACCATTGTAGTTCTTTATCTCCTTGACATCTGATGGGAGGGCGTTCCACAGGGAGGGCACCATTGCTGAAAAGGCCCTGTGTCTGGTTCCCTGTAACTTCACTTCAAGAAGTGGGGGACGGCCAGAAGACCCTTGGAGGACCTCAGTGTCTGGGCTGAATGATGGGGGTAGAGATGCTCCAAGGCCATTTAGGGCTTTAAAAGTCAACGCCAACACTTTGAATTGTGCTCAGGAACGTACCAGGAGCCAGTATAGATACTTTGGGACTGGTGTCATGCATGACTTCTTCCAAAGACTTTTTGCGGGTTGTAGTTTGTTAAGGGTGCTGGGAATTACACCTCCGGGAGCAGCAAACAACAGTTTCCAGGATTCTTTGCAGGGCGAGTGCTGTGCTTTAGATGCATGGTGTATACAGCAAGAGGCGAGTTGGGTGTCAGCAAGAGAAATTCTTTTACTAAATGCAACACAAGGAAACAAGGAATGGTGCTAGTCTGAAATCAGGACGTTGAGAAGTGACATCCCCCATAGCTTACATAGCGAAAGAAACTACAGTGGTACCTTCGTTCTCCTCCAAACTTAATCCGTTCCGGAAGTGCGTTCCAAAACCAAGCCATGCTTTCCCATAGAAAGTAATGCAAAATGGATTAACCTGATCCAGACTTTTAAAAACAACCCATAAAACAGCATTTTAACATGAATTTTACTATGTAACGAGACCATTGATCCATAAAATGAAAGCAATAATCAATGTACTGTACTATAAAATAAACAAGACAGTATTGTAGATGATAAAAATAAATAAATTATTACCTGCACCGATGATAGTCATTGTTTGGATGAGGGGCTTTTATCCATTTCTGCAGTCACACAATCAATCAATCAATCAATCAATCAATACCTGAACTAGTTTCCACACAGTCACAAAAACAAATTAATCAAAAGAGCCTCAAAACCAAAAAAACCCCAACAACCGCAAAATAAATAGCAAAAACAAAAGTGCCAAACTCAATCCGTTCTGGAAATCTGTTTGACTTCCGAAATGTTCAAAAACCAAGGCACAGCTTCTGACTGGTGCAGGCGCCCCGGAAACAATAGCCGACAGCTGCATCAGATGTTCAGCTTCCAAAAAATGTTCGAAAACCGGAACCCTTACTTCTGGGTTTTCGGTGTTTGGGAACCAAGGTGTTTGAGTACCAAGGCGTTTGAGAACCAAGGTACCACTGAAATGTGCTTCACAACTAAGGGCAGCTGCCATACTCCACATTTGAATGAGATGCCTAATGCTGGATGACCTTGCCTTCAGCATAGCATACCCTTTACATGCTTGCTTCTGGAAACTTTGCAAAGGTTTTCCTATGCAAACCTTTGTGGACCGGATGTTTTCCAAGTTGAGGTGAGAGTGCCCTGCATGTGAAGAGACTGGATAGCTTCATTTACATTTGGCAAAGGCCTGATTTCTAAGGGACAAGCGGTGCCTTAGCAAGACAACTGGAGAAGTGGAGCAATTGCAGAAAATGAATGGAATTGATAACGCTTCCTGGCTCCCCACACATAACTGTTCTTGAGAGAGGAATATGAAAATCTAGCTGGAAGATGACCTCCAGCTGCTCAGTCCTGGAAGAAAGGGGATGCAAAAGCGGTAGAGTCTAATTTTTTGAAATCTCTTTGGTAAATGAGCAGGAAGGAAGAGGGAGAGGGAGAGGGAGAGGGAGAGGGAGAGGGAGAGGGAGAGGGAGAGGAAGAGAATCCACTGAACTAGTTTGTAAAGTGTGCCATGTGTCAGGAAGCAGCGAAGCTGCAAAAAATTGCAACAAGGGAAAGAAGACGGTGTTGTCTGACCTGTGACGTCTGGAATGATACTGTATGATTTTGCTGTATTTCATTGGTGTCATTGACCTCCCATTTGATGATGGTGATTAAATTTATTAACTATCCTTCAGCATCAGATCCCAAAGTTGTGTGCAACCATTTAAAACCAAGTATTAAAAGCGGTTAGATTACAGTTACAGGAATAAAAGGTAAAGGGATTCCTGACCATTAGGTCCAGTCATGACAGACTCTGGGGTTGTGGCGCTCATCTCACTTCATTGGCCGAGGGAGCTGGCATACAGCTTCCGGGTCATGTGGCCAGCATGTCTAAGCGGCTTCTGGCGAACCAGAACAGTGCACGGAAACGCCGTTTACCTTCCCGCTGGAGCGGTACCTATTTATCTACTTGCAATTTGATGTGCTTTCAAACTGCTAGGTTGGCAGGATAAGGCCCGAGCAACGGGAGCTCACCCCGTCACGGGGATTTGAACTGCCAACCTTCTGATCGGCAAGTCCTAGGCTCTGTGGTTTAACCCACAGTGCCACCCACGTCCCCAGTCACAGGAATACGGTGGGCCTATTGAGGTTGGATGGCCATCTGTCATGGATGCTTTAGTTTAGGTTTTTTTGCATTGCAGGGGGTTGGACTAGATGACCATTGAGTCCCTTCCAACTCTATGATTCTATGAAAACACAACTTGCGTCTCAGTAGCCAGAGTAATGAGGTGCCTCTTCAGCATTCACTGAAAGGTGAATATTGCAGGTGCCGTTCTCTTCCGTATTTCCATGGATGTTCTCAGGAGAAACCTTGCAGACTTCAGACATCACTGAAAGCCAACCACAGGCTCAGTGGTTGGGGTGTCTACCATCTGACAGCATCACACAGGCACCTCCACTCGCTACTGCCTGGCAACTTCACCCCTGGCTTCACAAGTTTCCACCCATGAATATCCACTGGTTCATCCATTCACCCTGGAGGGTGACCTCCCTCACACCCTGAATATGTAATTCCCAGGCACACCACATATGGAGGGGTGACTTGTGCCACCCCCTGAATGCACACAGACACGAGTCACCTCAAGCACATTTGAAACTCCCCATTCACGTGCACGCAGACACATTCCACTCATCAGCCACTCTCTTTTGTTTACATACAAGCCCCGGCTTCAACACACAAATATCCACACAGCTTCTGTCAACAGGCTTCCAAAGGTGAATTTAAACCAGCTTCCACCCACAGATATCAGCCTTGCAGCATCCAGCAGCATCCAAATGCAAACTCCACTGGCTTCCACCCACCAGTATCTGCCAGTTTCCACCATCAGGCACCATCCAGCTTCAGAGACTGTGTAGATCAGCCAACTTCAAGCCACAATCACACAAAGCAAATGAACTTACCTTCTCATTGTTCCATAGCATCTTGCTGCTATAGACGGTCACCTTGTCTGATGTGGAAGGAGACCACCCAGAGCTTAATGCCATAGCTGTTGCCCACTGTCTTCTCTTTGGGAAAGAGAAAGGCTTCTGCCTTGGCTTACCCTTTGGCTGCTCAACTGTCCGCTCAACTGCCATGGGCTTTTGTGACATCACAGGCAGCCCATAGCCAATGGCAGCAGCTGGGGAGGCATCATCATCAACCCTCACAATGGTGGGCGCAGCTCAGCAGCTATTTGTCCCTTTGCTGGGCTGTTATTACAAAGATTTAGGGGCCACTCTTCATCTGTACTCATACCAGAGAAAGGCACACCATAATCCCAGGGAATAGAGAACCATTTTCACCCTGATGGCTGTTCTCCCCTCTGGGCAAGGTTCCAGAGGCCACTTTCAGGGTAGTGGGGGCAGGCAGGGGGAGAAAGGAATTGAGCATCAAATGTGACTCTTGTGTTTGATACAGGGTGCTCCATTTCAGAGGTTCCTACACTAAACCCCACTGTCTCCTGCCAGTTAAGTGGAAAGCATAGTCACGGTTGAAAGAAACATCACAGCCAGGCCAAAGCTGTGTATTGAGGGGGATGGGCGCTGTGTATTGCGGAAAGTCCCAAGGGCCAAACAAGAACCTTACACTTGGGAAGGAAGAATTTGTAAAGGCACTCTTGCCACCAGGTGTTTTGTGATATGGGGGTGGAGGTGGGCTATGGGGGTCAGGAATCATTCACAGAATTGCTGGAACAATATAGCCTGATGTGCTTAATGTCTGGATGGCCGAGCCCCCATACATCTAGATGGCTGGGCCCCCAGATGTCTAGATCACCGGACCCCCTGGTGGGCCCCAGACAGGCACCCAGGCATCTAGATGGCTGGACCCCCAGGTGTCTAGACGGCTGGGCCCCGATGATCTCCCAGATGTTTAGACGACTGGGCCCCCAGCTATCTAGCTGGCCAGGCCCCTGACAGTCTCCCAGATGTCTAGACAGCTGGACCCCCAGTCATCTAGCTTGCCAGGCCCCTGACGGTCTCCTAGATATCTAGGCAGCTGGGCCCCCAGACATCTAGTTGGCTGGGCCCCAGATAGGCCCCCCGGTGTCTAGATGTATGGGCCCCCAGACATCTAGCTCTTTAGCCAGCTCATCCTAGCTCTCTAGCTAGCTCATCTCAGCTCTCTAGCCATCTTGCCAGCTCATCCCAGTTCATCCCAGCTCTCTAATTCTCTAGCTCATCCTAGCTATTTAGCTGATCCCAGTTCACCCCAGCTGCACCAGTTTGTAGTCAATCAGACAACACTGGGTTTTGGGGTGTCTCTATGGCCCCCAGTTTGTGTGTCAATTACTCAGTTTGGAGGGCTGTGCAGAAAGTGGGGCTTGTGTCATAAAACGACACAAAATCAGCACACCACTTCTGGAGTCAATCGGACAACATTGGAACTTCTGGCATTAACTTGTGACTCCTAATTGCTTTGTCAATTATTCTGTTTGGGGTGGTGGTGGCCCAAAATGCAGAGTCTCAGCACAAAGCTAGCGCCAAACTTTGGCATCAGTTTTTTTTTGGGGGGGGATCTGGAATTTCAGAGTCACACATTAATGAAGCTGTATATTTTGGGGGGTGAGGTGGGGGAGTGTCAGGAAAAGGTCTGTCATGTGGCAGAGCCCCGTGGAAGAAATTTTCAAGTGTTGTTCATCTTTCTTTTCTGAGGTCTGAGCGCAGTGAAGTCATACGTCAATCAGGGCTTTACTCTGAGTTACAAATAATATGAATGAAAGGTATTGCAGTTTGGCAAACGCATTTAGATTGAGTGACTATGGCAACGTGCCATATCTGAGTCTGAATCAGAGAGCAGGAGTGTTAGCAGTGGAGCTCCGTTAGAAATTATAATGATACTGTCTCCATAGAGCAGACAGAATCTGTAACAGGTTTTTACAAACACAGATACTCCAGGTTTCAGCTTGATAATAGTCTTTCCTCTTGTTGAAGTGGTTGACCTTTGATTAACATTTATCTCGTTCAATGTGCGGCACTTTTGATTCAAAACATGCCTTTGAATTTGACTTCAGCCTTATTTCTCGACACCATCTCATATGCAGTAACTTGCAGATCACCACAGGGAAATATGCAGAAATAACACAAAGGCTGTGGCCACACATAAGGTTAAACAAAGGTTTAGCACTGCTCGGATAAGCCCCCGTGAGTTCGAGCAAAGCATCAGTGCCCCCAGGTTCCCGCAAACATTGGCAAAACACCAGACCAAAAAGAATCTTAGTGCAATCATTGGGAGTAATTCAAGGAGATGGTTCCATCAGCACAAGCATTCCTGCTTGCCAGAGAGAATGATTTCCTTTCTTCTCCCCTCATGTACTGCTCAACCCTCTGGAGCAGATTAAAAAAAATATTTTAAAATATTTTTAGGACACCTACTCTTGAGAGTCCCATGGACTGCAAGAAGATCAAACCTATCCATTCTTAAGGAAATCAGCCATGAGTGCTCACTGGAAGGACAGATCCTGAAGCTGAGGCTCCAATACTTTGGCCACCTCATGAGAAGAGAAGACTCCCTGGAAAAGACCCTGATGTTGGGAAAGATGGAGGGCACAAGGAGAAGGGGACGACAGAGGACGAGATGGTTGGATAGTGTTCTCGAAGCTACCAGCATGAGTTTGACCAAACTGTGGGAGGCAGTGGAAGACAGGAGTGCCTGGCGTGCTCTGGTCCATGGGGTCATGAAGAGTCAGACACGACTAAACAACAACAACATATATGAATAAAACTAACTAACTAACAACAAATTTATTATTTATATGCCGCCCCATCTGACTGGGTTCCCCCAGCCACTCTGAGCAGCTTCCAACAAATAAAAACACAATACGACATCAAAAATTTAAAACTTCCCTGAACTGGGCTGCCTTCAGATGTCTTCTAAATGTCAGATAGTTGTTTATTTCCATGGCAACTGATTGGAGGGCATTCCACAAGGCTGGCACCACTACTGAGAAGGCCCTTTGCTGGGTTTCCTGTAACCTCACTTCTCTCAGTGAGGGAATCCGCAGAAGGCCCTCAGAGCTGGACCTCAGTGTCCGGGTTTATGCAGTAAAAAATAAATTTACAATTCCTAACAATTATAAAATAGAATACAAGGCAAATATTTTCAATAAAACCCAAAACTTCACAGAAAAACAGCAGTAGTAATACACCCCTAACCCCGAAATAAAACACACTTTTCACATGTCCATCATCCCAAAGGAGCACGACAGCCACGTAAGATATCACTCAGTAAGACATTGCCTATTTTGTGATTTTAAATCCCTGCTGGCATTCACTCACCAAAGAGTACCCACAAACCTTACCTTGCGATGCCACAAGGATTAAACCTGGGATATTTTGCACACAGAGCATGTGCTCTACCAATGGGCCCATCTCAAGTGTGAAAAATTCTTACCAAACCAGAGTTCTGCACTGATATTCTTAATAACGTCATAGATTAAGACTTGTCGTTTTACAAACAGCTAAAGGTAAAGGGTAAAGGGACCCCTGACCATTAGGTCCAGTCTTGACTGACTCTGGGGTTGCGGAGCTCATCTCGCTTTATTGGCCGAGGGAGCTGGTGTACAGCTTCCGGATCATGTGGCCAGCAAGACTAAGCCGCTTCTGGCGAACCAGAGCAGCGCACGGAAATGCCGTTTACCTTCCTGCCAGAGCGGTTCCTATTTATCTACTTGCACTTTGACGTGCTTTCAAACTGCTAGGTTGGCAGGAGCAGGGACTGAGCAACAGGAGCTCACCCCGTCGCGGGGATTCGAACCGCCGACCTTCTGATTGGCAAGTCCTAGGCTCTGTGGTTTAACCCACAGCGCCACCCGCGTCCCTTTACAAACAGCTAGTTCTTTCCAAATCCAGACCCATCAAAGCATCTCAGTATGTTGAAGCAATAAGAAGGTTGATAATACTGTACTGATCAATGTATTTTCTTAGGAAGCTTATACCGTACTTTATAAGACCATAGATATCTGAAGACCACTGACTTGAGGAATGCTGCTGGCCATGTTCCTCAAATTTGTTCTGGATTAACCAGCTGCACTGGTTTTATTGCAGGATATACCCACCACCCTCTAATTTAGAGATTTAGATTCATCTCTTTGGCACATACTCTAGGGCTTTGTGTACTCTGTGCTGGGGGGAAAAGAGTCAGAAATCTGTGCCAGAGTAGCTTAAGCTTGCGCCAATAGAAGTGAAATTTTCTGACCTGTATATAAATTATCCACATTAAGCAAATATGCATGTATTTGCTAATTCTGCCAGTAAGAGGGATGGGCACAGAGCTTTGCAGGCAATGAGAAGCTCATTCTAATTAACTAGGGTCACTTGCAGATGACTTGTCTACTGAGCATTCGTCCTGATTTGTTTGCACAAAGTTTGCAGGGAAGTTACATGATGGCAGCTGTTTATGGAAAAGTCATTCTGATTTGTATGTAGGGAAGTTATACAATTTCTGTATTTATAACAATAAGTATACGTCAGTATGTCATTAAAAAGTATCAAAGTGGCTTGCAATAATATCTATAATAAAAACACATAAAAAATCTGAGACCATCGACTATGGAAAGAAGTTTTCTTAATTGCCTGCCATACTGTATGGCTTACCATGACATGCAAACATGGACCTTTTGTCTGGATCATGGGACCACTGGTTAGGTTTTTTTTGGGGGGGGGGCTTCCTGGCAGCCTCCTCTTCATTGACTGCTGTTGTTCACCTGAGTGTTTTCTGTGTGTGAGAGAGATGAGATGGCTATGGTATTGAAAGGAGAGCAAAAAAATACTTTAAAATATTCAGAATAACTGTCTCCTACTCTCAGCCATTTGTCACACATTAACTGGTGGAATTATCTCCCAACAAGATGTTACATACAGCTTTTCTTCTCTCAGAGCTTTAAAGGGGATATGTCCAGAAAATTTCCTGAAAGATACTTTTGTGCAAGGCATTGCTAGAATAAAGAACGGACTTCTCTTCCCTCCCCTCCCTCCACCTGAATAGAAACCATTGCTTCCTCAAATAAAGCTTTTGATGTCGATATAGTCTGTCCATCATCAAAGACTAAGATTGTAATGTCTCACTGCTTTTCCCCACCCCTTCCTACTGTGCCCTTTCCAAGCTTTTAGCTGTATGTCCCTGCTGTGTGCATGTGTGAATTAAACATCTAAGAATGCCCCGAAGCTGTAAGCACATCAGTGTAATTGATTATTGTCATCTCCTATGGGCTTTGATATCTTTCCTATCTAATTTTATGCCACTTATTAGGAAATAAATCATCCTTAAACACTTTATTCTAATTATACTGAGCATAAAGAGATGAAAAATGTGTTTTATGTCTCACATACTACAGTATTAGACTAGACTACTTTTACTTCTGTAATGACATAAATAAGCTATTCCGAAGCAGTTAGCAAATTAACAATTTCAGCACATTTCCAGTAAGGATATGAATGGAAGAGATGAAAGATTATTCTAGTTATTCGTATGCTGCCTAAAAATTGGTCGGAATTGACTACTGCATGTAACGTTCAACTACCTGACAATCTCAACTTTTGTAGAAAAAGCAAAACCATGCCTCCAGGTTTCTAGTCCTTTGGTCTGCAATGGGTTTCAAATAGTATGGGCAATGCCTAATGCAGCCACAGGTGAGTTCATATGTCACAGTTTGTTTGTTTTTTGATAGGAGGAGGAGCAACTACTCTTGCTCCACTGCTGTTTCTGTGCAGTGTATGTGGTTTATAAACACATAAGACTTAGTTGTGAGTAGGGATGGGGGAAGAAATTAGATTCAGTTCACATTTAAAGGTGAACTTACAATAAGCAAACCGAATGGCAGCTATCCTTTGAAATTCACCCTTATCCAAACATTGTAATACACTTCTCCAGCCAAGAAATGTGTACCAAATTGAATACATTAGGGTAAAGTGTGCAAATAAATGTGTGTATATTTAGGGAAATTGCAATGTAAAAATATGTATATTAGGGGAAATTGCATATCCAGATGTGTATAGTAGGAGAAATGTTCACAAGAATACTAACAAGTTTCCATGAGGACTTTTTTTAAAAAAGTATAGATATAGAAATGCAGAGAAGTGAACTAAATTTGCAAATAATGAGATACTGAGAGAAACCAAAATGGACAGATCTGCCCATTCCTAATTCCTACAAAATATATGGAAGAACCAACTGCTTCCTCTCTTCTTCCCCCATGGTTCTCCAAGGATAGGGGAGGCCTTCTTATTCCTCCTTTTCATACAGGTAGCCCAAGTCAAATGAGGCTGGCAACAACATGTTGAAGGGGGTGGATCCCACCTTCTTGAATCTCCCAGTGTACTTGGTTTGGGATGTAAAGGTAAAGGTAAAGGTAAAGAGACCCCTGACCTTTAGGTCCAGTCGCGGATGACTCTGGGGTTGCAGCGCTCACCTCGCTTTATTGGCCGAGGGAGCCGGTGTACAGCTTCCGGATCATGTGGCCAGCATGACTAAGCCGCTTCTGGCGAACCAGAGCAGCGCACGGAAACGCCGTTTACCTTCCTGCCGGAGCAGTACCTATTTATCTACTTGCACCTTGATGTGCTTTCAAACTGCTGGGTTGGCAGGAACTGGGACCGAGCAACAGGAGCTCACCCCGTTGCAGGGATTCAAACCGCTGAACTTCTGATCAGCAAGCCCTAGGTGCTGTCGTTTAGACCACAGTGCCACCCACGTCCCTGGTTTGGGATGGGGCCAACTCAATTCAGTGGTTCCAGTGGATGGACAGGGCAGCAAGCACCATCTCCCATGCACATCTGTGCAGGCGCCATTTTCCTCCACTCCCCTCTCATGCGCTTTCCCCGTACTTCTGGGCCAATTACACTAAACGCTTTATTTTATAATGATGTTAGATGAACCTTACCAACACAGGGGACAACCAATAGCACTCCTGCACATGACCTCAGTGATCGAGCTGGATATAAGTGTTTAGCAGCCCCTTTGTCACCTTGGACCTAAGCTGAATGGGGCCCATATGTCTAAGAATTCTAGAATCAAACCTGTAACTTCACAGCTCATCCCTAAACCCTTTCAAAAAGATGATCTGTTGCACTGACTACCTGCACTGACAGAAGCTGATTTTAGTGACAAGTTTCGTATATTCATGTGGGGAGACCCAACCATTTTATATTTGAATTTTCAGGCTGGATACACTGGCTGGACCTGTTGGCTTGTTTGTTTTTAATTTGTTGGTTTGCCATCTCTCATCGCTTCTATTTGACGGGTTCTTTGAGTCCCTTCCTGAGGGGAGGCGCAAAGGAATAAGTTGCTGAGGCGGAAGTATCTGTCCGAGATCTTCTGCTGCCAAAGCTGCCACAAAGAATTCATTCAGCTTCTTTGCAATCTCCCTTCAGTAGTAGTTTCACTCAAGTGTCATCTAGTGGCGCAAGAGTCTCCCTAGCTCAGGCTTCCTCAACCTTGGCCCTCCAGATGTTTTGAGACTACAATTCCTATCATCCCTGACCACTGGTCATGCTAGCTAGGGATCATGGGAGTTGTAGGCCAAAAACATCTGGAGGGCCAAGGTTGAGGAAGCCTGGCCTAGCTAGTTTTCTGCTTCTGATATAGTTAAGTAAGTTTCTGTTGTCTGTTTTCATGTTTATTTGTTGTTTGCTCCTTGAAGTCTTGTTTGCATTATTACCAACAGAATTTGTGCTCTTCCATTTATTCCTTATTTGGTGAGCAGATCAGATTTTATTTTATTTTATTTAAAAGAAGTCTAATTCTCTGAAGCTTCCTTAACTCTCCTCGTTAACCACACCAGCATCCCTTCAGTACTTTTTGTTACATTTCCTAATCTTAGGTATACATTCTATCTTGACATGGTTTTAAATAACTTCCACCCATCTTGAAGAGCTTTGGCCCTCTTAGCTATCTCTCGTTCAACTTTCCTTTTAGCAAATCTGCTCATCTATAAAAAAGATTCCTCTTTTCAAAGTAAACGTGACCCTGTTGTACCTTTTGACAACTTAACCATTCACACGTATATGTTGGAATTGACAGCACTGTTGTCAACTATTCCTGGGAGGTTTAACAAGGCTTAGATCACACACCAGAACCAGGGCACAACTCAGTATTCAGCTGAGAATCACCTCTCCACTAGCTGGTTCCAAGGCAAATTGTTTTTTAGGGTACAGTCATTTCTCATATCTAGAAACTGTTTCCATTTCGGAGGGGTAATTACATGTCTCCGTTGCTAATTTACTTTTCTAATTAACTTGCTTTCCTAATTTCCACAGCATTTGTGGAAGTGAACTACAGTATTATCTCTTTCATGTGCCTTGTCGTTCCTTGAAAATAATGCTGAGTGCATCCTCCGAAAATAAGATTGGGGAACTTCAGCCCAGGGACCAAGTTTAATCTTCCAGGCCCCTTTATCTCCCCCTCAGAACTCTCCCCAGGCCAACTGCTGCTCTCTAGGCCACATGCCTCACTGACCCACTAAAAACATGTTTATTGGTTTTTAAATAAATGCAATAACCATTAAACACTTATCCGGCAGTACATCTAAGGAGGGTGTGTGTTTTGTGATTGAAGCACCCGCCACCTGCCTGGGGATAAGAAAAACACATGGACACAGTTAATGGGCTAAAAAAGGCCACAACTTTATTGATTACAGCATGTGAGAGGTACAGTGGTACCTTGGGTTAAGTACTTAATTTGTTCCAGAGGTCCGTTCTTAACATGAAACTGTTCTTAACCTGAAGCACCACTTTAGCTAATGGGGCCTGCTGCTGCTGCTGCGCCACCAGAGCACGGTTTCTGTTCTCATCCTGAAGCAAAGTTCTTAACCTGAAGCACTATTTCTGGGTTAGCGGAGTCTGTAACCTGAAGCGTATGTGTGTCTGGTGAGATGCTCAGACATTGCTGTATGCCAGGTATTATATCCCCATATGTTCCGGGGTAGTTCACTCTGGTTCTTCCATTGCTGAGCTATTGCTAATGGTGTCGGCCCACCTTTACACCCCAAGTATTTTTGCTCGATTGCATCCTTGAACTCTCATAAAAGAGAAATAAATGTGGCTCATGGGCTGAAAACAGTTTCCCACCTTTTTTAAAAAGAAAGAAAGAAAAGAAAACAAAAATGGCCAGAAAAAAATTGTCTCTATTGCTCTTCAGCATAACACTATGCAAGTATAAAATTTAGTTTTAAAGGGAGACATTTGCATTTCACAGAAATCAGGTGAGAACTAGAGGAGTTTTCTCCAACCTGCTTCCCTCTAGATCAGGGGTCTGCAACCCGCGGCTCCGGAGCCGCATGTGGCTCTTTTACACCTTTGCCGCGGCTCCGGGGTGGATACTAGCGAGGGGAGGAGGCGCATTGTGCGCCCCGACACTCCCCACTGTGGCGGGTGCTGTACTGGCTGTGACGTCGCATGGGGGCGGTGTGTGCGTTAGTCACGCACCATCCCGACATCACCTTCCCGCCCGCTGTCAGATCGCGGCTCCGGAGATATATTTGTTTTAAATGTCGCAATGGTTTTGCGGCTCCCAGGTTTTTTTTTCTTCGGAAACGGGTCCAAGTGGCTCTTTTTGTCTTAAAGGTTGCAGACCCCTGCTCTAGATGGTGTTGGACTCTGTCACTCCCGTCATCCCAGGCCATATTTTTGGGGGCTGATGAGAGATGGAGTCCAAAACCATCAGGAGGGCACCTGGTTGGGGAAGGCTGTGTTAAACTGGTTTACAAGCAGATACAAGCCCTCAAGCTCATTCCTCCCCCCCCCCTCCACCTCATGACTGGGAATTGAAAACTTTTGTTCCTGGTTTGGGGGCAAACCATGGTAGGCCTTTTGTCCAAACTTGGCAAACTATTGTTTTCTGTAAAGCCAGAAACTGACATTTTTTAACATGAAGGGAGGGGAAGGAAAAGGAGTTTGTGCCTCATGCCTGCAGCAACACTAAACCAATAGCTATTCAAAGGGAAATTGGAAACATTTCTCAGTGAAATTTTATAGTGGCTTTACTTTGGCATGATTGTTTTAAGATTTTAAGGTTGCAAATGGCGTTTGTATGTTTTTTCAGAGAGATATATAAACCGTTCTATAAAAAGGTACAGAATGGTTCTGAATATTGAAGAAGATGATGTATCCTGCTCACTCTGAGGTAAAATATCCATCTGTTTACTTGTTTGTCATTGGGAAAAAATGATGGATGAAGTTAATTGGCCTGTCAATTAACATATTATATATGGAACATGTCTTTAAAAACCATTAAACCACATACATTTCACAAGTCAGTGAGTTTAAGATTCTTGGCGGCTTTCCCCCCATTATGCATAATTGCTTTCCCTCCTAACTCTAATGACTGTACTTAAAAGAAGCTCACTCTTTATTTAAGCCTCCATTTGATCCAGCTTACTAATGGCTGAAAAAGTATATTGCAAGGAGGAAGATTTTAAAAAGTGATCAGGTTAAAAGAAACACTAAATGCACTGAATGGAGAAATTGTACTTATGTACTTGCCCGGGTGAATAAGCAGCTACAGATATCCCTGCCCCAACAGTCTCATTGCCTCAAATACAATTGGCTTCATCCTGTCAAGGGGGCATAGAAGAAGGCATCTGAATGTGACCCCTACCTAATTGAGGTGGTGCATGAACCCATGCGTACTGCAGGCCATGGCTTTGCAAACATAACCCTGGTCAGAAAATTATAGCATGTCTTAGCTTAGTTTGGGAGAGTGAATAGTATGTTCTCTACCTGCCTCAGGCCCTCCCTACAAAAGCTGATCAGTAATATCATAGATAATCAGTATTAGTGTTTTACGGTATTGGTGTGAGTTTCTGGGGGGAGGGGGCAGTTAGGCTGTATGCCTGAATCCCTTCTAATTCCCGGATCCAGCAAAGGTTCAAATGTTGGCTTTTTTTCTGGCCCACATAGGATCAGTCTAGATAGTTGGCATTGGTGAAGATTTGACGTTTTCATCCCCAAAAAGTTTTTGATTTGAGTTCCTACTGAAATGAGGCTGCATGTATTTTAATCTTGTTTTTATGTTGTATTTTAATCAATTGTTTTATACCTGGTGTTAGCCGCCCTGAGCCCGGTCTTGAATGGGGAGGGCAGGGTATAAATAAAACCTATTATTATTATTATTATTATTATTATTATTATTAGGCCAGCTTCTTGGTTAATAGCTGCTAAGTATGGGTCCTTAGAGTAACAAAGGAAGTGGCCTTGTGCTAGAGGGCAAACGGGTGGGCCCCTTCCCTCAGCTGGCTGGTAGACAAAGGCCAGCAGTGTGAGAGAGAACTGGACTAGAATCAGGCAGAAGCCAAAGAGTGAGAGGCATGCTTGATTTCTGCTTGAATCCAAGGTTGTGGCTATGGGAGAAGCAA
The DNA here is from genome assembly GCF_965112155.1 of Podarcis liolepis. NCBI lineage: Eukaryota > Metazoa > Chordata > Lepidosauria > Squamata > Lacertidae > Podarcis > Podarcis liolepis. Next base: position 23,522,458 of record NC_139555.1, read on the forward strand.
TACCTTATTGGGGTGTTCATGCCGGGAGCCTGGCCATGGTATATGTGTAAAGAAACCATGGGTAGGCAAACTAAGGCCCGGGGGCCGGATCTGGCCCAATCGCCTTCTAAATCTGGCTGGCAGACGGTCCAGGAATCAGCGTGTTTTTACATGAGTAGAATGTGTCCTTTTATTTAAAACGCATCTCTGGGTTATTTGTGGGGCATAGGGATTCGTTCACCCCCCCCCCAAATAGTCCGGCCCACCACATCGTCTGAGGGACAGTGGACCGGCCCCCTGCTGAAAAAGTTTGCTGACCCCTGAAATAAACCATATATCCTAAAGACGCCACAGTCTCCATAGTCCTGCATTCTGAGAAAACCGAACCCCAGGGAAGTGCCTGGAACCCCTGAAATCTCACACTGCTAGGGAAGTGGGGTGGCATCCAATAGTGTTTACAGTGGTAATGAGGCATCTGATCAAGGCCTGTATTTTAAAATGAGCTTAAAGATATATTTGCAAATGTTTGTATGTTTCATGCCAGGCAGAAAAGCAGCTGACTAAGTACTCTGGCAGTGTTTATCTTCCTGCTCTCCTGGACAAGGGCCCCCCTGATTTATAGCAGTAGCAGGAGACAAATTTCTCAATGTTGCAAAAGGGAATTACAGACTGGGAGTAAAGGTTATATTGACCCTACATATTACAGAATACAATCAAGCTGCAAAAACACTAATTAAGAGTTGGTAAATAGTAAGATTTATTGTTTAACAGAAAATAATACCATGTGCCTCCCATCAGACTCTAGCCATATTTTCCTAAGGTTAAAGGGCAAGAGCTAATGAGAAAAGCAGCTGGCTGGGAAAGGAGGTTGTAAATTGAAGAGGCTGCTTTTGAAGCTGTTTTTACTGAGTTCCTTTTTACTTTGCAGAGGCCTTTTCTTCTAAAAAGCTATGTTATGTATGAGATTTATTGGCTTAATGTAATTATGCGAAGGATTTAGAAAGTAAGAAATGTTAGATTCTTATGTTAGATTCTTATTTCATTGATGGTGTGTGAGAATGTGAACCCAAGATCTCTGTTTAAGATAGAATTTAATACCATGAGCCATCTGTTTTAGCCATTTGTTTTGGAATGCAGGGGCAACAGGGGCAAAAGGTGATCTGGTAATTAAGGAGCCTTGTCGAGGCAAATGTAAGATATATGGCTACTTGTCTGCCATTTATGGATAGAAGGAAATATAGCTCTTTGTCTCCCATAAAAGGTAATAGGAAATGGGTGTATCTTTTATGATTGGTTCTAGCAAACAGCCAATAGGAATTTCAACCAGGCTGATTGGACAGAGGCAGCCAAAGGAGGAGCAAGGGGGCTGGGCTGAGGAAATATAAGTGCTGGCCATCAGGGCTGGAGGGGGGCAGAGCTTTGGTAACCATATACCACTGTGCCTATCATTTATTTGTCTGACAAATAAATTATTATTTTAATTTCTCTATTGCTGCGTTGAATATTTCATTCCAGCTAAGCGTTAACCACAAGCAGGGTGCTACAGTACCTCAGGTCACATACGCTTCAGGTTACATACGCTTCAGGACGAGAACGGAAATTGTGCGGTGGTGGTGCGGCAGCAGCAGGAGGCCCCATTAGCTAAAGTGATGCTTCAGGTTAAGAACAGTTTCAGATTAAGAACGGACCTCCGGAAAGAATTAAGTACGTAACCAGAGGTACCACTGTATATAAATCAACCTGAGATAATAGATGAAAGGCAACTCAGTAATATTGGGAGGATTTCAACCTTGCACTCATCTGATTGTGTCAGTGCATACATTTCTACTTGCCAGACAGATTGATTCCTCCTCTCCTCTCCCTGTACACTCATCTAGGGGTCCCTTCAAACCCCCACAGTAAATATGGGAGAGGCGTGTGGGGCTCATGCAGGGAGGAGAGGTATGAAAGCCCTGCTGTGTTAGCAGGAGCCCTTATGCTTGCTTCTGCAAGGGTGCTATGCTGGTTGAATCCAGCCCAACATTTTTATGATTAAGGTTAGGTCTATCAATTTCAATAGGTCTACTCTGAGAAAAACTTAGTTAAAATAGTAGTGGCGGTAGCAATCTATTTGTAGCTACAGTCGGACCTTGGAAATCGAACGGAATCCGTTCCTGAAGTCCATTCGACTTCCAAAATGTCTGAAAACAAAAGAGTGGCTTCTGATTGGCTGCAGGAAGGTCCTGCAGCCAATCGGACGCCGCAGAAGCCCCATCAGACGCTCGGCTTCCAAAAATAGTTCGCAAACCGGAACAATCACTTCTGGGTTTGCGGCGTTCGAGAACTAAGCTGTTCAGAAACCAAGGTATGACTGTATAGCTAAAGGAAACTGCCAGGTGCCAGATAGCTCCAAATACTAGATACAAGCAGCCCCCTCATTTACATGGGGATTATGTTCTGAGGCCCCACACATGTCAATGAAACCCATTGAAAAATCCTGCAGGCACTTCATTCCACCCTGCCCTGTCCCTGTTCCACTCTTTTAGTGACATTTCAGTGATGTCTTTATGATGTTTCCAGGTCACTTCCGCATTCAGTGCGATGAACAGTTGTGCACTTATTGAACATGTGTAAGCTGCCTGTGAAGGGACACGAGTGGCGCTGTGGGTTAAGCCACAGAGTCTAGGACTTGCCAATCAGAAGGTTGGCGGTTCGAATCCCCGTGACGGAGTGAGCTCCCGTTGCTCCGTCCCTGCTCCTGCCAACCTAGCAGTTCAAAAGCATGTCAAAGTGCAAGTAGATAAATAGGTACCGCTCCGGTGGGAAGGTAAACGGCATTTCCATGCGCTGCTCTGGTTCTCCAGAAGCGGCTTAGTCATGCTGGCCACATGACCCGGAAGCTGTACGCCTGCTCCCTTGGCCAATAAAACGAGATGAGCGCCGCAACCCCAGAGTCAGTCACGACTAGACCTAATGCTCAGGGGTCCCTTTACCTTTTCTTTACTGGGGACAATTAGTACTGGAGGGGTGTTTTGGGGAGTGGGATTTGCTTATTTCCAAGACGCTAAGCACCCCACTGAATTTTCTTTTGTAAATCTGAACAAAGCAGAATTAGAGTCTTTAATGCACATTTGTTTTTATTCACATAAAAATGCATTTCTGTACGGAAGAAATGTTTTTCTTCCCTAGACCTAAGGGAACTACTAGAATCATATAATGTGTAAAACCAACCAGTTTGCTGAACAGCTTCTCACCTTTAAAAAGGAACTAGTGTGCCACTGGCATGGAGAAGACAGAATTCACCTAAACTTGCGCTAAAATGTTTAGATCTGTTAACGGACTGCTGTTCTAAAAGCACTTCAAAATCTGTGCCGGACAAGGGGCTAAAAAGAGACCTATTTAAGATGTGTCTTCAATAATTCAATGATTCAATAATTCAATCATTCATGATATAATTCTAAATCACGTTTTTATCTTTTAATCTTCTTTGAATGAATCCCCCAAGAGTAACAGGGGATGTAACTTGTGCTCTTGCAGAGGGTGTGCTGTGTAAAGCAAGATTTGAACGGATATACTGCTGCAATTCAAAAGAAGCCAAGGTGCTTTAGATTAGAACTTCCACAAATTTCCTTTTCCGGCAGCGATATGCTCTCTGGAAGGAACTTCCTTGCATATTCTTCCTGAAAAGCTGTATAAACTCGTTGCCCATTACATTAGGAAAGAAGAAAGTAAGTCACCAGTGAATTATTAATTCTGCTTGTGCTTGCTAAAATGTGGAAAGATTCAGAATATTCAGAATATGGGGATTGGGGCAGGGGACAAACTCATGGAAGAAGAAGGGTGATTTGCAAACACAGTAGCGTCCAGTTCTGACTTTTTCGAAATGTTTAAATTCCCAATAGATTCCATAACCATCTTCAGTGTTTTGAGATGTTGTGAATACAACAGCTCTGAACTGGCTCAGGTTAGTTATATGACTGGCTGTGTAATCTTATGTGTCTACTCAAAAACAAGTCTTAATCAGTTCCGCAGGGTTTACTTTCAGCATAGGATTTTGGCCTGATTCCCATTCAAGTTCTCGTGTATTCAACAAAAGAAGTCTTGTTACATAACAGTGGTTTACCACAGTTAGCTTTGTTGGCCATTTTGTACAGAGAGCAAAGGAAATTACATTCTTGGGAACTAATAACATTTCTACTTGTGGCAGCCCGATAACTGATGGCGCAAAACTGGTGACACAAAACTGGTGCACTTGGAACTTTCCATAGGGAGACAAAAGGTATGGACAGTGGCGTCACTGGAGAAACTTACAAAATAGATGAAAGCTCTAAATGAAACTCAAGACTCACAACAATTTTATGGAAATATGTTATCCTTTTATTACCGAATTGGCCCAAATATAAGCCGCACCTTTAAAATTCAAGGGGAACAAAGAAAAAAAAAAGACAATACCCAAATATAAGCCACTCCCTTAAAATTCGGCAGACACTCACATCCATTCCGTTTTACCGTATGTCTGTTTCAGCAGCGATACTGTAAAAGCCAAGTTTTGTAAGGTCGCGAATTTAAGCTGCACTTTAAATTTTCATGGTCAGAATACTCTACGCATGGGCAATTTCTGGTGGAATGTACTTTGTTAAATATACTTTTGGGGGACTGTATTTTTTGGGGGGTTACAAATGTCTGTTGATGTGTTAGCATGATTTTGGTGCTTACTTTTGTAAAACTGAACAGAAGCATTAAAAAAATAAAGTTCTCAAGGGTAGGCTGTCTAGCACAGCCATCATTTTAAAAGTAATTGTCAGACGAAACAACAGGGTCCCCATGTCCTCGTCCCCCCCCCCCACAAATTGGCTTGTGTGTGTTTGTGTGTTGGGAGAGTCCCCCAGAACAGTGCATGGGCAAGGAGAGGTCAGGATCTTATTTATTATCATTATTATTTATTAGATTTATATACCACCAGGTCATTCCTCCAGGCACGCAGAAATGCTTGTGCTGAAGGAATGATCTGCTAGTGCCACATTGAATTCCTTCCATTGAAATTATTGAGCCTAAGTTACGTAGTCGTGTCTATTTATTTCAACAGGTCTACTTTGAGTAGGACTAGCACTGGATATAATGCTTTGTCAAATTGCTTCTTGGCAGTTGCTTTTCCACCACACATAGACTGTTTCCACCTGACTATGTAAATATGTAGATATTTGATTCGACTGTCAGAATCTCTGGTTATTCATATGCAATCCTAAGGAAACAAATAAACACAACTGATGGATTAATTCCACATCCAAATATGGCTTCTGAATAGTAGAACGATTAACTTAATACGTTGAGGTGCGCTGATGCGAAAGCATGCCAAGTGGGGACAAACCAGAAATGGCACATTCTGTGTTGCGCAGGAACTTCGCAAAATTACAGAAGCTGAACTTGGTTTGCCTAACCCAGCAGAGTAAAAATGGTTGTGGTTCATGGACTTTAATCTGCTTGCTCATTTCCTGTGCCTTGGGTCATGAAAAGATACATTCCCGAATAATGTTTCTACCACGGTCCTTAGACCCATGAAAATGAATATGCTGAAGGAACCATGCGCTGCAAACAATGTGCTGTAAGTGTGAAGGGTAGCATAGTCTATACAAATGCATACTTAGAAGCCTTGCACTTTAAAATTATCTGAATGTTCTTTGGGGAACAGAGCCCAAAAGGAAAGAAGAAGCCATACTATTTTCTTATTTTTGTACATGAATGGGCTTGCTGAGGGAAACAATGAAGGAGATACGCATTCAAACGCAGTATTCAGCTACATTATACATTGCAAAGAAAAACATGCATCATCAGTAACATTTTCATGAAAGAAGCAGATGCTTTTACTAAAGGCTTTTATATACTATCTGTCTCATCAGAAAGGCACAAACCACATGTACTATCCAGGTCAGGAGGGAGTGGCCCTCCTTTGCAAAAAGCAAACTGGGTGCTCAGCAGAGCAAGTAAATGGCACATTGAGGTGCTGAATCATGAAGCATGAATGAAGAAACTGGCTTCTGGTATTATTTTTTAAAAGGACACAGTGCCTCTGAGCACACATACAATGATATTTGTCATCCCCCCTCTTTGAAAACAAACACGCTTCTGTTTTGGCAGGCTTTTAATTGTGTAGGTTTTCACTGCTTCCTATTCTGATGCTGGCTATATTTAATGCTTTATATCACTGCTGTTGGTTATTCTGCTTTTTTAAAGATGGTATTTTATGATATGTCCCCCCACACCATAGTTTGCTCACCTTTGGTCCCTACCCTGCACTCAGCTCGCACCTGTGGCTCCTAGAAGCTGTCAGCATATGATGCCGGCCACACCCTGGGAGCAGCTTCAACTGGCTGGCTAAACCAGGTGAGGGTAGGGACTTCCCCTGCATGAGAAGACAAGCACTGGCGCATTGAGCAGACAAGACCAATAGTGGGTCCAATGGTCAAGAAGCAGGTTTCTGCATTCTGTAGGAGGAGCAGATGGGGCACATCAGCCTGGGAAGGTAGCCCATTGAGGAGAGGGAAAACTCTGGTCCTAAACCTCTGCTGCCTAGAGGGATACCTTTGGAAGAAGAAGAAGTAGTAGAAGAAGAAGAGTTTGGATTTGATGTCCCACTTTATCACTACCTGGGACGTGGGTGGCGCTGTGGGTTAAACCACAGAGCCTAGGACTTGCCGATCAGAAGGTTGGCAGTTCGAATCCCCACGATGGGGTGAGCTCCCGTTGCTCGGTCCCTGCTCCCGCCAACCTAGCAGTTCGAAAGCACGTCAAAGTGCAAGTAGATAAATAGGTACCACTCCGGTGGGAAGGTAAACGGCGTTTCTGTGCGCTGCTCTGGTTCGCCAGAAGCAGCTTAGTCATGCTGGCCACCCGGAAGCTGTACGCCGGCTCCCTCGGCCAGTAAAGCGCGATGAGCGCCGCAACCCCAGAGTCAGTCACGACTGGACCTAATGGTCAGGGGTCCCTTTACCTTTACCTTTTTTATCACTCTCCGAAGGAGTCTCAAAGTGGCTAACATTCTCCTTTCCCTTCCTCCCCCACAACAAACACTCTGTGAGGTGAGTGAGGCTGAGAGACTTCAAAGAAGTGTGACTGGCCCAAGGTCACCCAGCAGCTGCATGTGGAGGAGCGGGGAGGCGAACCCGGTTCACCAGATTACAAGTCTACTGCTCTTAACCACTACACCAAACTGGCTAAGAAGAAAAGGCTAAGGAGCAAACCCTACACAAACCCAGAGTGAGGAGCCTAACATGGTTGGATGCTGCCTTGCACACCTTCTTCTGGCAACTCCTGCAGCCAAGCTGGTGCCAAACGCATTGCTCTGCTTTCCTTTGGACCACATCAGCGAGGCCAAGAGGGTGGAGTCTTGTCAACTGGTCAGCCCTGGAGCTCCATACACCCTGTCCAGGCTTGTGCTTTGAGTGCCGCTAATGCAACGGTTTGACTTCACCCCTGGAGGCGCACTTCATTGCCTCTCGAGACAGACGGATGCCAACAACATTTTATGATGCTGGTGTGGGCTTCTGGTGTGGGTTTGTTTTGCGTCCCTCTGGGTGCGAAAGCAGAAGAATAGGACAGAAGTATTTGCTTGGCTGATTGATTGAAACGCAAAGGATTGTTGATGAAAACCCAGAGTTTGTGAAGGGACCTAGCCAGGATGTGTCACACTGGAGACTTTTTGTGCAGGGGTGGCAGAACCTGTGGCTGCCATGGACCAGGAGTCAGCTTTGCCTGCTGAACAGCAGCCTGAAGGAGGGAGAAGGTGGAGTTACTCCAGCTGCAGCTGATCAGCCTTCCAGGACACAGAGCAGAAGGCACTGATGAGAACCAGCTGACTCTGGGCTTCTTAAACAAAGCTCTCAGCAGCAATCAGATGCTGGAAACAACACCTGTGGTTCCTGGTCCTATCTTGCTGTTTCCTGCTTTCCATCTGGACCCTTGGCTCTGTCACCATCTGGATTCCCTGACCTCTGGACTGTTTGACTTCATATGTGGCTTCTGCTCTCAGGCAAGTGATCCCCAGAGACTCCTAGCCATCCATGCTTTGGTGGGTTAATAACATATATATCAAAACATGAAGTCCCTTCCCTTTACACATGATGGGGTCAACTGTACCTACTTCATAAGGTATGGAAGAAACAAGTATTGTTCATCTTGTTTGCAAGTAAACATGTTATAGAAATAATGAAGCAATGGTAATGTCCCTTTAATTCAGGTGAAACATGGTTTGATCTGGAGGTTGAGAAGACCAAAGTCTGCCAACATTGGCAAAAACATAGACTATGATTTTTCATGGGTTACAGCAACTGATAACATTAACTTTATTCTCGCTGTTCACTGGTTGTTTCTTACTATGCTAATTCTCATTCAAGTTTTGCAAGCATTAAGGCATGACTTAAACATGAAAGGTGGTTGTGGTGCACCGAAAACAGTACAAAATGGATTAAAATCCTTTCCCAGAGGACAAATTCCAAAATTGGTAACACATTTGAGCTTCCCAGTCTCCAGAATCATGGAACACAGTTTAGTTACGCAAACCAAATAGGGCTGATAGGTAGGAAAGCTTATTTTAATGAGTATTGGCTGACACTATGAGTCTACCAATTACACAGAGCTGTAAGTTGGCCGAAAAGATTGCCAGAAACTGTTTTTTATTCTGAAAGACACTAATTGTGTGTGTGTTTTGTGTTTAGACAGACTGTGCTGTTTTTATTTATGATGTTTTGTATCTGTGAGACCGTAGAGGCAGAACTGGGCACCTCCTCACAGCAAATTGCAAAACTTTGTAGAGTAAGACAGGCACTTAGCTTGTAGTAGCTTCTGGCTCCAGCACAGGACTGTTGTTAACCGAGGACTAAAAATGCTAAAAGTTCATGGAAGTGTATAAAAGATACAAAACTAAATGTTGCTCCTAAAACCAGACACTAATGCAGAACACAAGAGTTCAAAATGTTGAATTAAAGATACTGGAGAATTCCCAGAATGTTCTGGAATGTTGTGGCTGGACGTATGTAGAACAGGGACCATGAGGATAGCAAAGGAACCATAGGGCTGCCAAAATCAAGTTCTGGCAGTGAAATGAAACTTAAGGTAGACTCGAAGGCTCTCAGGAAGGCGGGGGTTGTGGCTTTGCGCAGAACCCTGTGTCTTTTCCTCCCTGTATTATCTTCCAGGACACAAATGCCCATCTCCTTTCAAGCCTTAACCAGCTCTGACACACCTGACCTTTTCCCGAGAGTAGGATAGTGAAATAGAAAGTAAATAAATTTCCCTGCAGGTCGTGGCATTAGCCAGAAGATCTCCTCCGACTGGTTTCTCCAGTTCCTGACAATTCTGACATGGGAGGAATTAGAATGCAGAATGCTTTTTATGCCTTCTTGGAGAAAAGGAGAGAGAGAGAGAGAGAGACTGGGAAGTTACTCAGTAGATTCCACATGAGTTTATCTTTTACTTTGTCAATTAGACTTTAATGCTAATTTATTATGCTTTCGTGAGACGGGGATGAATTGAGATTTTAAGACTATGCAATCTGTACAACCTCATAAAGACACATTGAGTGATGAGGCTGTGACAGTATGATGCATGGCTTTTCATAACACTTGATTACAATCTTCTCTTTTCACACCATGAGCATTAAAAATGTATCAGTGTCATTAACATATTTACCCATTATTACCCTCATCCTGCAAGTATTTTATGTGTATAGTTTTCTTCATTGGAGGAGGCGGACACCACACAATTTGTGGGAGTAAGACCCACTATAAATTACCTGTGTCTCATGTTTCTGTCTATTTATGCAAGATTCAGCCAAAGCTAAGATCTTTTAAGCCTCAGTGATTTCGCTGGGGAAGATTTAAGCAGGCAAATTAACCCCCCCATTGAAATCAATAAAATGCAAGCATGTTGGACATGTTTTCTGCACTTCCTCAGAGTAGAACAAAAATGTAGAATTTGAACATTTCATAAAGTGGGAAACATATTTTCTTGAGTTGATTATATTTCCACCAGCAGATGTAATTTTTTTGCAGCCCTGACTATATCCCAGGCTAGGGTGTTTACCCACAAATGATTCCTGTGCTGCTTTTTCATATGAAGACTACAAATATACAAAGACTAGCACAGGAACAGACAACGCCAAGAAGGAGCAAGGAAATGAGGGGGTGGGGGAGACAAAAATGAAAACAGGAGCTGCCTTGAGGACATAGCTGTAAGGCCAAACCATAGGTGATGCAGAAGATCTCCCAGTGTTTTTAGTTTTACTTAAAAGCAGCAGCTGTTTGGGGGTATTGGACTGGAGCAGCAGTGCTTGGGTGTTTTTCCTTATCTAAATATACCCTCCTGTCCAAGCTGGCCCTATAGTATTAAAAGCACAGTCCCTTGGATTTGCGCCTTGCAAATAGCAGCCGTGGGTGGGTGAATGTGTTAATTGCCTCATCACATAGCGCCACAGTTCTGGTCTCATTTTTTGGAATCCCTTCATCCCTCCTGTTTTTAAGTAAAAAACAAAACAAAAACATTGTTAGGAGCCCATGCTGGATTTCCAGAAATGGCGTGTAGTTTGGTGTTCAGTTTGGTTGCAGGCTGCAGCACATCGGATGTTGATTTGCTCTGGAGTTTGCCTTCCATACTTCCACTCTGCATGGCAAATGTAAAAGGAGCGCAGGGAGGGAGGGGCAGGTTGAAGCTGTGGCTTGCCATAGAAACCATTGGCATGAGTTTCTTTATCGTATTACGGCATCAGTACTGAAAATGTTTGAATTTCGCGGTGGGGTAGTATGGGCTATGTTGGGAAACTCCCAAATAACCTGACAGGCTGTAGGGGCAGTGGTGTAGCGTGGGGGGTGCAGGGGGGGCCGGTCGCACCGGGCGCAACATCTGGGGGTTAGGGTTAGGGGGCGCAAATCCACGGGTTAGGGGGCGCAAATTACTTGCCTTGCCCCGGGTGCTGACAACCCACGCTACGCCACTGTGTAGGGGTGGTCTTCTGTTCAGCCCCCTTGCTCTTAAGTATTATGTCTACATTATTCCACTGCTCTACTCAGTGAAAAGTTGCATTAGGATTGGAGGGGAAGGATGATTAATTCAGTGGTTGCTTGATCATGGGGATTGCTTATGAGACAACTGTGTCCCTGATGGAGAGGCTATGAGGCCATTGCAGGGAGGTTTAGAGGCTAATGGACTGATGGGGGAATGGATAACACAAGGATCATTCTCAATGTTTTTGGGGAAGACTATTATTGAGATGGGGTGCTGGCAACTCTTCTGTCCCTACTAAATTCTTTAGTGATGTTGTTGTTGTTACTATTTTATTTTATTATCATCATCATCCTGCCTATTTCCTACGCTGGGAATCAAGGTGGTTTATACAAATTCAAACAACACAGACAAAATACAGAAGGCTAGAAACATAAAAACAGTTAAAAAGTAATTAAACTGTAATAGAATTAAAACAATATAAGCAGGAATATAGAAATGCCCTCTTGGCAGTCACATAATTTCTATATATAACTAGGGACAGAGAACTTACTGCTCCCCGATCTACATGTTCTAAATCCAAAGACACTGAGAATTTTTTATTCCTCCATGCCACCGCCTGCTCCCCCGGACACTTCTCTGGTAAATTTACATGTTTACAAGTTGTGAAAATTCAGCTTGCTGCTCTTATGCTTCCATCCTGAATGTGTGTTGGCATTTCTATGATATCAAAACGGGGGGAAAGTGTACTGAAAAGGCTATTCCATCTTGTGTCTCATTTTATCACACAGCTGGCCATCTCAGCTTAATGCGGTGTATCTGTTAGAACCCACTAATTGGTGCTAGCTGTTGCTATGCAAGTTGCTAAGTAAGTTAGTCAATATTAATTAAAGATCGAGCCCCCCTTTTCAAACACTCATGTAGGCCTTGGGAGGTGGAAGAACACAAATAATAGCAGTCATTTGTAAACTGGCTGTGTAACAGAAATGTTTCTGAGCCAGCTGGAACCTGTTTAATTGGTTTATCTGAGAAATGCAGGCAGAGTGAGGCCATGGCCTCAGGTGGCAGAGAATTTGGGCGAGATCTCACCTGAAATCACAGAAGAACTTGCACTCTCTTTTCAGGAAGATCTCCCCCAAAATTGGCATCATCTTGCCTGAAATTGGCACAGGTGGCAGTGGCACTCCACCCATGATGGCTGTGGCAGGGCATGTGGCAGTGGCAGCATCAGAGGAAAGCCGCACTTCCTGTTTCATCTCAAGTGGTGAAACGGGACGCACCATCCCTGGATGCAGGTGAATTAAAGTTTGGCATGTCAAAGTTAAGGAAGTTTATTCCTAGGAAAGCTTCTCCATTCATAGATTAAGACAGGTGCTTCCATCTTTTAAGTCACAACATTTTCTCTCCCTTTCCTGGTTTGTCAAACCGTAGTTTGTCATGTTGGCTGAATTGGACAAGCTGTGGTTACTGGCAACCAGTAAATCCACCAAATAATGATTTGCAAGCTGAATTCAATCTGTGTTTTAAATCATGGTTTGGAGACACTTCCTGGGTAGCAGTAGCGGTAGTTTCTAAGTTTGAGCAAAGCCTCTGCAGGTACAGCTGTTGAGGGGGAGAGCTCTAGCCATGTGATTGCCAACAGCTTTATATGTGGAGACTTTGGATACCACTAAACTATGTTCCACAGTTCTGTACAAAGTCTGATCATGGCAGATATATGTCTGAGAGACAAATTTCACATTATATGCAAATGTAACTGTAGTAGCAATATTTCTCTAATCTCCCACCCCTTGAAAAATCACTGCGGGGGGGGGGAGAGAGACTTAGTGTGCATGCACAGTATACTTTTAAAGCACATTCAAAGTGTGTTTCCCCCTCAAAGAATTCTGGGAACTATCATTTAAGGTGTGCTTGGAATTGTTGCTCAAGGAGTACACTAGAGTGCCCAGAATTCTTTGAGAGAAAGAATGTGCAGATGTGCTTTAAAATGAGTATGCAGCCCATTTTCTGGGGTGAGGCAACTGTTCATTGCTTCCATTGCCTACTCACATAGGCAACTGGAGAAACAATAATTTGAAACCTTGTCTGCTTGGGGAAACAATTTGGAATGGGATAATGGTGGAGTGGACTCCCCTGCTGTTAATTGCATCATCCCAATGGGCCTTTTCAGGCTAAAAAAAGAAGCAGAAAAGGGGAGCTGTTTGGCTATAGTTATAATGAGTGTAGCTTGTCTGTCTGTTTTTTACAGAGTAATTGCTAAGTTGGCTTACAAGAACCCTGGTCCTACTGAGTCTGTAGACTCTGTAGATGTACAAATCTATATAGATCTGTTGTTTTATAGATCTGTAGGTCTGGCATTGCACCTTGGGCAATTGACTTTGATAGTCAATTGCCACAGATGGGAGCTGTGCTGAGGTCCCATTCAAAAGCAGCTATCCTGCCCACCTGACACAGAAACAGTTCTGGGAGCCCAGTGGGGAAGGTGGTTCGTGGCAGCCCATGAGAAGAGGGGGGTTGGTATTGTGGTCCCTCTCATGCACAGCAGCAAGCAAGGCAGGTGTCCTGCATGTTAAAGTTAAAAGTTTAATGCTGTGTTCTATTTGGAATGCTGTGAAGAGAAGTTTACCTTAACAAGAGGTTCAACTCTGGGTGAAAGCGGAAGGCTGGTGTTTTTCCATTTCAGTAAGTTAAACTACCTTATGGCTCACCTCTGGAAACCTGAGCTGCAGCTTTTGCAGCAGGAGAGGAAACTTGAGGTGCTGGTGATAGCTAGCAGCAGCAGTTGTTGCTGAGAAGCTCTGCAATGATGAACAAGCTTAGGCTCTTTCTGGGACCAGAGAGTGGAAAGTTCACTGAACTGCATAAAGGACTAAACCACATGGCTTGAGTGCAATTGTGGTACTTCGTATTTTGTTCTTGTAACTAGATTCAAGACAGTTCTACAGTAAAGCTTTGAAACTCATTCTTTGGACGGAAAGCTCACTTATTTCTACACAAGGTCCAGATCAGGGATTTTGATGAACAACTCCAACACTATCCTGATTGGGGAGACGTGGTGGGGAGCATCCTGGGGAGAAGTGCAGCAGTGGGCATGGCTCCTGCCCTTGTTGAGCGGGGGAGTCATTAGCTCTTCTATGCCACAGCCCCCCTAAAGTCTGGCACTAGTCCTACCTGCATATTTCTGCATTAAAAACGTTGTCCAGGTCCTGTCCCTTATGCATGGTCAGTAGTCTTTAACAGTAACTGGGAATGAAACCTACAGTGAGACCACAGAAGCAAATCTGAGCAAATCTGTGGGTATTGTGTTCAGATATTTTAATAGACTGGTTAAACTTAGAAGTCTCAAGTACAGTTGCAAACCCTGGTGTTAGGGACTAGCCAACATCTTCCTACTCGTCGTCATTTGCGTTAGACAAGAACGGAGCCAAGATATCAGTTGCCAGTATGAAGATTCATGACACTGGTCAGAGTAGCAGAGAAGCAAAAGTCCACAATTTGCTGGCTGGTCTTGGATACTGGGAATTGCTACAGGGCAGGGATGAGGAACCTGTACCACTCAACTTGTTGGATTACAACTCCCAGCATCCTTGACCATTGGTCAATCTGGCTGGAGCTGATGGGAATTGGAGTCCAATACCATCTATAGTACCACAGTTTCCCCAGCTTTGCAAAAGGGCGATGGATGGATGGATGGATGGATTGAATGAATGCTGAGCACTTGAAAAATATTCTATGGCACTCTACCTAATACAGATCCTCATTTCCCAAAATGTCATTTCTATTCTTGGAGGCAGCCACAGTGATTAATGAACCAAATGAGAAATGGTTTATTGTTTTAAATTCACATTTCTAGCACGGTGCATTAGCCTCTATCATAGTATGTCAGTTGATCTAATACAATGTGGCAGAATATACCCAAATCCAAAAAACAAATCTAGCGCTATGGGAGAGTGTTGGCTGTAGAACTGCAAGTTGGATTCTTCTTCTTTGTGCTTAATAGTTAACCGGTGGCAGTGAGGAACATTATGAAATTAATATAAAGGCGTGCTGGGCTTCTGTTGTATTATTGCGACTCTACATCTTTCATGCACCCTGTTTGATGACACTGTCTGGCATAGATGAAACTTGCAAATGTTTCTCATGGATTCGCTGCCTAAAAGCCCTAGAGTGCAGGACCAAGTTCCTCCTTTGTTTTTGTGTGTGTGTTTTTTGTACTAAGAGTCTATGGAGACTAGCCGAAAGAATGTACAATTACATATATTGGTGTTGAAGGCTCTGATTCATCTCAAGATGCAGAGATGCCTATGCAAGTTGCAGAAGGCATGCAAGTCCAACCCTAGGGGAAGGGCTGTGGCTCAGGGTTAGAGCATCTGCTTTGCATGTAAAAGGTCCCCAATTCAGTTCCCAGCATCTCCAAGTAAGGCTGGGAGAGACTACCGGTCAGAAATCCTGGAGAGATGCTGCCAGTGGGTATAGACCGGGCATGTCCAACTCCCAAGAGACTGCGTTCTACTCCCACTATAAAAAATACCAACAGTGATCTACCCATTGGATTGACCAAGGTTGCTGAGCTTTTTGGGGGGAAGAACCAAAGTTGTTGAGTTTTTTTTTTAGTTTTTTTGGGGGGGGGGATCAACCAGGATCGACCACAGATGCCCCGCAGTCGACCAGTAGATCGCAGTTGACCGGTTGGACATGCCTGGTATAGACAATGCTGACTCAGTGCTCTGACTCAGTATACTAATCTGAACAAACACAAACCCCTGTGTTGCAAAATGTGACAATCTACAAAAATGCAACACGCTGGCTAATAGCTGTTAGTAAATATGTAATCGGTATGATGTCATTCAAAATATACTAATAAGTCACTTCAAAATAATATATATATATCATATAACGCATCTCACAAAATATACTAGTAACTGCAAGTTGTTATATGTATCTCAAACAACCAATGAATAGGGAGGAACGCCAAACCGTCTCTCAAAGAAAGACGTCTCACAAAAGTCTCAAAGGAAGACGTCTCTCTGAAGTCTCAAAAGGACAGCGTATCCGGAATAGTTCAACTGTTTCAGAATAATAGCTGATGAAGACTTTATTCCGAAACAGTTGAACTATTCCAGATGCGCTGTCCTTCTGAGACTTCGGAGAGACGTCTTCCTTTGAGACTTTTGTGAGACGTCTTTCTTTTGAGAGACGGTTTGGCGTTCCTCGCTATTCATTGGTTGTTTGAGATACATATAACAACTTGCAGTTACTTGTATAATTTGTGAGATGTGTTATGTGATATATATATGATTTTGAAGTGGCTTATTAGTATATTTTGAATGACATCATACCAATTATATATTTACTAACAGTTATTAGCCAGCATGTTGCGTTTGCATTTTGGTAGACTGACTCGGCATAAGGCATCTTTTCATCAGTAGTGGCCCGTGAGGCAGTGGATTGGGGTTCTATTGTTCTCCCACCTTCCTAACACAGTGGCTCACTGGCACTTACTGAAATGGAGAGGGGAAGGGAGAGGCATGGGGAGGCTGGCCTAATATGGCGCTTGATGGCAGAGCCAATCCAACATTCCTAGCACCATGTGCTGCACTGGCCCCAAGCTCCCCATGCCTTGACCCTCCTTCTGGGTAAGAAGCTGGGAGCCTCATTGGCTGCTACTGCTTCTTACGTCTCTGTGTTCCTATATGGACTCCAGAAGGCATATCCCACCTGCTCATTGGAGCCCAGGTGAGCACTGCGGTCCCAACAGCCAGAGGGACATCTGCATTCACTCCAGGTACACATGCACAGTCCTGCTCCCAGGTTTGGCTCTTCCCTGCTTGATCAGAGCAGCCAACTCTTGGCCAAAGTACCGCTATAATGTGCAGTGTTAGCGTGTTGCTTCCCATCATTGGGTAAATGCTTGTGTAATTTTACATAATATTAAAGCCCAAAGACCAAATTTGCAACCTGAGGACTTGTTCTTACCTTCTGTTTTGTGGTTGGATAGATACCAATCAGTTGTGAAGAGAGAGTGCGAATAGCAAAGTTCTCGTATTTCCATTTAGAATGGAAAAGCAGAAATGTCCCGGACTTTTGCATTCTACTGTTTAGAAACTGTGTCAGCCGCCCACCTTTTCCATACAGTATGTGGTGATTCAACAGCACATCATTGGCAGACAGTATATAACTGCTAAGCTGCTGTGAACCCTGATGGTATGTGAGAAATTCTACTCTGTTCCTTATTAATATTCAGAGGGATTTTATGCAAAGGCTCGCATTTTTCATGTTCTGTGACTAGTTCTTAGAAAATGGAGTTTGCTATAGTATTCCAGTGAGTGTATATTGATATGGTTGCTCAGTGAGATAAGCTGTGTGATGAACACTCATCCGGATTTATATTCTATCATCTTCAAAAAGAGGTTTATGACATATAAGCAGGGAACCCACATTTTCTTGCTTTTTAAAAAGGCAATGTGTGTGGTCTTTTCCACATCAAATCTCCAGCTTTAGTTTAAGCTGTTCTGCACATATTCTCTCTCTCTCTCTCTCTCTCTCTCTCTCTCTCTCTCTCTCTCTCTCAGAATTATGCACGTGGCTTTTCTGTTGGTCTAATCAGCTATTTAGGTAATGGAATACATTAGAAAATAGATTGCTTTCTGCTGTGTGAGTTCTGTTTGACTGTAGTAACATGAGCTGATTTGTGTCGATTTTTTTTTTTTTACCTTGAAACGGAGACATGGAAATGAGTTAGCATTTCTCTACTATTATAGCTATTACCTTGGCTGCAGATCTGTGGTGTGGATTGCAAAGCATACCATTGTGTGCTTCACTCATGGAAATTATGCTACAGTTCTCCCATTTTAGTTAGAAGAAGAAGCAGCAGCTCCTATTCCTAAAAGATAAATTCCCATTTCATTATCTAAAAAGTCAATAGATCTTGTACTCTCAGTCAATGCACTTTTTGCGCTCCAGAAATACCACGTCTTATTATGAAATTGACCTGCACAAAGCAAGTTTATACATATAAAAAACTCAGTTGCTTCGCTTATGTTCAGATAAAACTATTGCATCTGGAGGTTGGCATTTCCTATCTCCTGCTTTTTTCGAGCTTCACATTCAAAAAGAGTTGGGTCTCCTCGCGGTCCTTTCAAACTCTTCGATTCCATTATTCCTCCTCCTCATTTTAATGAGCAGGGAATATAGTATGTTTTCAGGTAATAGTATGCTGAGGCTACAGTAAGGTTGGATTGGCATTACTTTCTATGGGTAAGAAGGCAAAGGCAGGGTTGGGGAGTGATTTCTGACCAGTTATGATGGAAATGGTAGTGAAAACACACAAACACAAAATGAGTTACATTGCATTTCCTCCACATATGGAGGAATGTGCCCTCAACCCCACATTCATACCAGCATTGCATGCAGTGGCGTAGCGTGGGGGGTGCAGGGGGGCCGGCCGCACCGGGCGCAACATCTGGGGGGGGCGCGCTCGCACTCGCGAGGGGATCTATGGGGACCCTGCTCCGGGTTAGGGGGCGCAAATTACTTGCCTTGCCCTGGGTGCTGACAACCCACGCTACGCCACTGATTGCATGGATGAAGAGTGGTTAACCTTGAAGAGACAACATGGAGCTCCATGCCACCTCAATAGAGCTTTAACTATGGCCTCCTGGATTCTGGCCAAAATAGATTTCAAAGGGTTCTGGAACCAAATGCAATCGCACTTGTATTCCTCAAGTTCCTCAAGGTCCCCTTCCCATACCAGAATCAAACTATGTCGGCTACCCATAGCTTTGGTAATTAATAGTTGGTTGATGTGGCACCCTTGAGTTCCATGTTGGAGTGAGTAAAGAGGGATTCAAAATCAGCTGACCTGC
This sequence comes from Podarcis liolepis, assembly GCF_965112155.1. Lineage (NCBI taxonomy): Eukaryota > Metazoa > Chordata > Lepidosauria > Squamata > Lacertidae > Podarcis > Podarcis liolepis. The sequence goes on from NC_139555.1 coordinate 23,541,273, forward strand.
AAAGGGATGCATCTGAGAAACCTGGAACTAGTTGGAGAGGATATTCTGCAACTTCTCCCAGAATATCCCTTCAGAAATAGGCTGTCCTCTCACCAAAATACCCCAAATTCTATAAATTTTCTTTGGATTTCCAGTGCCTAAATTGTCTATATTTATCTAGAGTTTTAGGTGGCCTATTTTGTGAAACTCTGATTTAATAGATGAGTGAGCTGGATGCTGGCAATATTATATTATTTTTTAAAAAATCATGTGATGAAGAAAATACTCCTCCACCATACCCCTCTGCCCCACAAAACAAGAAATCAGAACCCACAACATAGGCAAAGTTAGCTTAGCAGGAGGTCATTAGCTATTTTGCAAGAATGAATAAATATGGGCTAGTGAAGTACAGATCTGCCCTCTTTCTGCTGACAGGGAAGCAAAGCCTCTGTGAACAGTTTGTGACCTTCCTGCTTGCCAGCAGAGGAGGCACAGTTGGCAGAAAGCTTTGCATCTTCCACTCCAGTAATTAGCTCAGTGAAAAATTATTGCATTATCAGCTTAGGGTTTTCGTTTTGTTTTACTGGAGAGCAATTGTGGGCTTGTACAAAAATAATAAAATCAACATTAGGCATTTTTAATGCAGCTTCACAGGCTTTTCTCAGCAAGGTTCAAAATGAGCCAGCACGTGAATAATTAGCAGCAGCCAGACAAGGGCCAAAAATCTATTATTTAAAAAGGATGCAAAATTTGCTCACACAAGTGAAAGATCCTATTAAAAATCAACGGTGTCTGTAAATGTCAAGGGGTGCATGTTTTCAGTGCCGCATCTAGATGTGGCAAATCTGCCTGAATGTCAGGGAATCAAAACAGATTCAAGTTGGCTCAGTGTAAACTATTCAACTAATGGGGCTCAACTCACCGGCACATCAGAGCATCATTTACAACCCAGTTTGATCCTACATCAGAAAGATTTGCCAGCTAAAACCTGGTGCCAATGATTAAAACAAGAGTATTTTCTACTCTACAGTAATATTTTGATCAGCCAAATATTTATTTATGTGTTTATTATTTCTATGATACATTTCTACCTCACCTTTTCATTAAAATGCTCAAGGTGGCTCACAAAAAGAGAGAGGACACAATGAGATAAAATGATATATAAATTAGGATCCTTTGCTCACAAGTTTACAGTTGACGTTGGTGCTGCCATATTAAGGCGGAGGTTCTTTATTTCTCTGCAGCCTTTTGCCATTCTTACTCATTTAAGAATTAGAAACAATTTGCTACATACTGGGTGTGAGTGATTCAGCCTTCCCTTCATACTTCTCACACAAACGCACCTTGATCTCAGAGTTGCCTCCATCTGTGCAAAACAAATTTATAAGACAGAAGAGGTCTCTGCCTTGATTTATAATTTAGCACAACCCAAAGAGATCAGGCTGCTAGGAGGCTGTCTGCAGCTGTACATCAATCATATGCATTTACCTTCTAGCTCCATCAACGGATAAGGCAGTCACTGTGCATTAGATGTGACTAGTTTCATCATACGTCTTCTCAAGCCAAAAAGAAGTGCAGCGGAACGATATGGCTATGGGACATCAAATGCCTCAAAAGCACAGGGAAATAATTCTGCCCTGATATTGCCTCATTGTGTCCATGTAGATCTCATGGCCAGTTATGCATTGCCAAAAAGATGATTTGCACCGGGGGGAAACAGAGGCAAGAATTTGAACAGTATTTGTGTATGGTTTTTTATATATGTATAGACAGACGAGATGGTTGGACAGTGTTCTCGAAGCTACCAGCATGAGTTTGACCAAACTGCGGGAGGCAGTGGAAGACAGGAATGCCTGGCGTGCTCTGGTCCATGGGGTCATGAAGAGTTGGACACGACTAAACAACAACAAAAGACATAAAATTAGAAATACAATGGTACCTCGGGTTAAGTACTTAATTCGTTCCAGAGGTCCATTCTTAACCTGAAACTGTTCTTCACCTGAAGCACCACTTTAGCTAATGGGGCCTCCTGCTGCCGCCGCGCTGCCAGAGCACGATTTCTGTTCTTATCCTGAGGCAAAATTCTTAACCTGAAGCACTATTTCTGGGTTAGCAGAGTCTGTAACCTGAAGCGTATGTAACCTGAAGCGTATGTAACCTGAAGCATACGTAACCTGAGGTACCACTGTACTATAATTGAGAGAGGAATACAATACATTCACCATACTGAGGAAAGCAGCAGGTGACTTGTGTGCCTTCTTAGTCTGTTGGCTAGGTGTTGCTAACTGTTGATGGGCAACTTCAAGATTCCTCTTCTCTCTTTTTATGATTTTTTATCTTTTAAAAGACATTTGGACTGAACAGCCCTTCAAAGCAGAGGGCCGTCTGCTGTAAAGTAGGACATATCGCCACTCTACATAGAAGCGACTCTCTGTTTTCTGCTGTTTATCAGTTTACCTTGCCATGCGGGGATCTGACCTCTGGTCCCAAAGCTTGGGACGTTTACTTGGGACATTTTGGTAGCAGTATCTGTCAAAAGCCTTGGGTGCGGGGGACGACAACGACTGAGGATATAATCTCTGCTGGATCACTCCACCCAAACATTTGTTGCAACTCTCAAAGAACTCAAAAATGTCGATGAAGCAGAACATCATTTGCCATGAGACAGTTGGACTCAGACTCTCCTCCAAAATACAGTGGCACCTTGGGTTAATTACTTAATTCGTTCTGGAGGTCCGTTCTTAACCTGAAACTGTTCTTAACCTGAGGTACCACTTTAGCTAATGGGGCCTCCTGCTGCCGCCGCGCCGCCAGAGCACGATTTCTGTTCTCATCCTGAAGCAAAGTTCTTAACCCGAGGTACTATTTCTGGGTTAGCGGAGTCTGTAACCTGAAGCGTATGTAATCTGAGGTACCACTGTACTTTAAGCAGCCTAGATTTCAGTAGAGTCAGCAGCATAAGCAGTAACCAATGGGAAAGTAAAATAAATTTATTATGATATTGGTTAGGATAATGAAGTTAAACTTCTGCATGTCCCAGAATCACTTCAGTGTGGATCTGTTTTTGTGGCGTATTCCTTAAGTTTAAAAGGAGAAGCAAACATAGTGGCCAGACACTGAAAAGTGTTTCCAAAATGGTTGCAGAATATGAACTGCCACTCCAGGCCCATTAGCCTTCCTAAGGTAGTCACCTCAGGTGACAGGCTGGGGACAGCTGGGAGGCGTTGCAGATCTGGAAATGAGGGTGAGGGGGCATCTTTGTGCACCTTTGCTGCTCCTGCTCTAGCTGCAGATAGGAGCTGCCGCCACCATCCCAGTCTTCTCTCTGAGAGGAAACGTCTCTTGAAACTGGAGTCAAAAACAGCTCTCAATGTCCCTGAGGAGCACACTGCTTACCTCACCAACTCCTGCTCCTTTCCAGACTACTTTTTTCTCCCCCACCACCTCAGGTCGGCTCAAGCAGCAGTGGCGGAGGAGGCAGGGGGCGCCATTTTCTATTTTGCCTCAAGCGGCAAAATGTCTTGGGCTGGCACTGCACCGCTCAGTTCTAACAATACAATATATGCCATCCATAACATGAAACCTTCTCCAAAGTCTCCAAAGCTGCTTTTGTACCCTGTGAAAACACATTTGTGTAACTGTTTGAGCTTCAATTCCCTAAAGGTAAAGGTAAAGGGACCCCTGGCCGTTAGGTCCAGTCGTGAACAACGTCATTTCACTTTACTGGCCGAGGGAGCTGGTGTACAGCTTCTGGGTCATGTGGCCAGCATGACTAAGCTGCTTCTGGTGAACCAGAGCAGCGCATGGAAACACCGTTTACCTTCTCGCCGGAGTGGTACCTATTTATCTACTTCCACTTTGACGTGCTTTCGAACTGCTAGGTTGGCAGGAGCTGGGACCGAGAAACAGGAGCTCACCCAGTCACGTGGATTCAAACCGCCGACCTTCTGATCGGCAAGCCCTAGGCTCATTGGTTTAGACCACAGCACCACTCTCATCCCTACTCAATTCCCTACTCACCCCAAAACTCACAAGGACAATGCTATTTCAGCTGACCCAAAGTGTGTGTGTGTGTGTGTGTGTGTGTGTGTAATAGTTAAAATTTTTCACAAGCATACAAGTTCACATCAAAATTCCTGGGGAATTCCTGGCTTTAATGTTCTCGATGCTTATCCAGCTATTTCAGGATGAAGAACATAGCTAGAATTTAGAAATGGGGTTTGTGTGTGTGTGTGTGTGTGTGTGTGTGTGTGTGGCTTCACAATCCAGCAAGGCAATTACATTAGGCCCATAACATAGCCTTGCAGAATTAGCAATATTAGTCATCTGTCTGTTCTGAGATAATCATCCCCTCAATCCACCAAGGCCTTTTGCACTCATTTTCTAGCCAGCCTCTTCAGTAAGCAGCCTTCCCTGCTGGGTGTGCTGAGCCCTACAGAACAAGTTATTTATGCTCCCATTTCTAGTCTGGCTTTTAGTTTTGGGCAGCACTTGGATGCAAATTCTACTTGCTCAGTGCAGCAAACTCTTGAGGGTTGCAATATTAATATTAACACCCAAGTAGTGCTTGAACAGAACTGGGAGTTGCAGGATCCCATGGTCACTTGTATAGGCATTTTGTAAACCATGTGGCAAACAGAGGGTCACTACTGTTTGGCTCCAGGTATTTCTGAACATCCAAAGCAACAGCCCTGCAGTGCAGAACATTATCCAGGTGTCCTAGGAGAGTTTGGAACATGGGAAAACCTGGTGTAAGAAGGTGCTATAGGTATGTAGGGAATTGGTTCCAAGTAGGTGTGCATGTTCAGAAACCTGAATGGAAGAAAGCAGCTGGGGAGCATTTTGAAGTAGAGAAATAATAACGGCCAGCAGGGAAAGGGTTCAGTACCGCTTCCCTTTCCTTCTGTTTTTGCACTTCCAATGCTTCTGGAAGGTTGCTAGCCCACTGAGAATGTTGCACAGCACTGAAAAGGACCCTGAGGTTGGTTCTTTAGATACACTTGTGTATCTGATGTGGCAGCATTAGAAAATTGAGCTCGTGAATTAAAGTTGCCCAGAAATATGACCATAAACAACATGGATGATATCCTTCTTTCCCCCACATGAATATCTGCATTCCCAGACCACCATAATTTCAGGTGCTGTTCTGAAAAGAGACACTCGAACAGCATTTCCCAAACTTAGATCTCCAGCTGCTTTTGGACTACAATTCCCATCACCCTTGACACCTTGCTAGCTAGGGATGATGAGAGTTGTAGTCCAAAAGCAGCTGGAGAACCAAGTTTGGGAACCACTGCTTTAGATCCAGAATCCTATGGGCATTACACATGTGAAAGTACTAAATCCCACAAAAACGTTACACATGACAAAAATTGAACTTTTTACTCAACTGATTTTTTTTTATTTTTGACATTGTTTTCCTTTAAAAAAATGAAAATGTGTACAGGTTTTTTTTAATGATTAGGCAGCGTTAGGGAATATGAGTACTTCATTGTGTATTAGCTCTGTCAACTAAATGGAGACTCCATTGGCAGAAGCAGTATATCGATACCGGATGCTAGGAACAAACAGCACTGGAGGCTATCGCCTCAATACCATGCTTAGACACATGGAAACTGGACTAAGATGGGCCTCTGAGTGACCTAGCAGGACAGGTCTTCCGCATGTTTATAATATTTGACAAGTACATATGGAAATGCAGAACTATGAAACATTTTCAATTCCTTGTAAAGCAAGCTTTGTTATTATTATTATTTTAAATGGCCTACCAAGGGATGTACAATACAGTTGGTACAGAAACAAAAACAGAACACGTTATTTCGGAGGCAAATTTTTGCAGGCAGAAGCAAAGGAAATTTGATTCGGTAATAAATATACAGCATACTGCATCTTCCTGAGATCTGACCTGATAGTGTCAAAAGGAGAAAACAAAATAAACCCCTGCCTCCTGTGCTCTACTTACTCGTAAAGAGAGAAATTATCTGTTCATATTAAGGAAAAGCAATGGCACAGACAGACACACCAGACAAGTGTATGAAAAGAAAAATATCTCTAATGCTTTCTCTGATAGTGTGCCCAGACAGGTCATGAAGGGGGAGAAAAACCCCTGCAAGCCCAATCTCTCATAATATATATAAAAAATTATAGAGCAGAGAGGTCTCTTGAAACGGTAGCATGATTGCCAGTTTGGCTTCTTTTGTTGCATAACATCTTTTAAACGTTGAAAGCACTATAATGAACCATGGCAGGATTTTGCTCCCACTGTGCTCACAGCCCGGAGACTGCAATTTCCTGATATAAATACACATCAATTGGTTGTCAACTAGCAGAATAAAAGTGGGAGAAGGAAACCTTTCCACCTGAATGCGACCAGACTTCAGGGAGTGTCATTTAGCTTGTATGTCTAACTGTGTAGTAAATAGAGAAAATGGTAGATGCTACCGTTCCAATCTCAGTATCTTTTTCTTCTTCTTCTTCTTCTTCTTCCCCTTTTAGGCTTTGACTCTTGCTTTTATTTTATTTTTAAAAGAATGGGATAGAGTGAAGGAGAAACTGGGGAGCATTTGACCCTTTTAAGTCACGATGGACAACGTGAGGCTGTTTTCTTTGTTTGCATGTTTAAAATATAAATAGGTCGCGTTTATTTTAAAATGTTGAAAGCTGCTCCCAACAAATTCGGCATGAAATGAGTCTGTGTCAGATTCAGACTATTTAAAAAGCCAGCAGCAACTCATATAAAACAGAGAGCAAGGGAAGAAAAGCAGCAGCTCCTAATCACCTATTAAAAGGCATGGAAAATAAAAGTACCTCAAGGGGCTTTAATTAGGTGCCTCCTAGGGGTTGCCTGTTCCTTTTGCTGCTGTCTATATCTAATGTTATTTTGACAACGAGGTGGAGAGGACGAGGGAAATGGGTCTTTGCTCCTCGCTGGAAGAGGAACAGCGTAGTTCATCTGACTGTGGCACAGAGATATTCTTTCCTCATGTCGTTGCCAGATCCCAGGTAACATCAGGGTCCAAGATTTCATCAGGTGGCCTCTGCAGAGACAGAAATAGCCAGGCCACCATTATAGTAATGTAAAGGTAAAGGGACCCCTGACCATTAGGTTCAGTTGTGGCCGAGACTGGGGTTGCGGCGCTCATCTCGCTTTATTGGCCGAGGGAGCCGGCGTACAGCTTCCGGGTCATGTGGCCAGCATGACTAAGCCGCTTCTGGCGAACCAGAGCAGCGCACGGAAATGCCGTTTACCTTCCCACTAGAGCGGTACCTATTTATCTACTTGCACTTTGATGTGCTTTCAAACTGCTTGGTTGGCAGGAGCAGGGACCGAGCAACGGGAGTGCACCCCGTCGCGGAGATTTGAACCACTGACCTTCTGATCAGCAAGTCCTAGGCTCTGTGGTTTAACCCACAGCACTACCCGTGTCCCTTCCGCTGCTGCCTACAGCTCACCAAAAAAAACAACTCCTGCTCCCCTCATAACTCAGCACATGCCCAAGATCTTGCTGCCCCTCCCACTCACAAATCAGAGGGAAATGAAAGTATTCCTTCCTGCCCCACTGCCCACTTCTGTCTGGCAGCAGTGAAGAACGAAGGGGAGACAGTCTTTTCCCCTCTTCTGTCCTCTGCAAGTTGACTGCACTATCTTGGGATTTGGTCAATCTGCGTGGGGAGGAGGAGGAAGAGTTTGGGTGCAAACGGTGAGGAAGGGGAATTTAGGGGTGCACTGTGTGGGAGAGGGCAATTTCTGGTGAATTGCTGGGTGGGGATTGCAGCTGGTGATAGCAGTTAGACAGGTATATGGTTTTTTGGGGGGGATGGGGGTTTGAAGGAGCTGTGAGGGGGGAGCAGGTTGGCAAGAGTTTGGGGGGTGGGCAGGGTTTGCAAAAAAACCAGAGACATCACCTTGCCAACAAAGGTCCGTATAGTTAAAGCTATGATTTTCCCAGTAGTGATGTATGGAAGTGAGAGCTGGACCATAAAGAAGGCTGATCGCCGAAGAATTGATGCTTTTGAATTATGGTGCTGGAGGAGACTCTTGAGAGTCCCATGGACTGCAAGAAGATCAAACCTCTCCATTCTGAAGGAAATCAGCCCTGAGTGCTCACTGGAAGGACAGATCCTGAAGCTGGGGCTCCAATACTTTGGCCACCTCGTGAGAAGAGAAGATTCCCTGGAAAAGACCCTGTTGTTGGGAAAGATGGCGGGCAAGAAAAGAAGGGGATGACAGAAGACGAGATGGTTGGACAGTGTTCTCGAAGCTGCCAGCATGAGTCTGACCAAACTGCGGGAGGCAGTGGAAGACAGGAGTGCCTGGCGTGCTCTGGTCCATGGCGTCATGAAGAGTTGGACATGACTAAACGACAACAACAGGGTTTGCAAGTGATGCAAGCAGGGACAGTTGCACCTAGTATAGGTGTAGTTATTTATTTATTATATAAGCATCCATAGTGATGTTATCAACAGAAGGGTTAAAGCCTTTCTTTTAAGGAAAAGTTTTTATTTTATTTATAATTTATTATTACATTTATATGCCACCTTTCTTCCTTGGAACCCGACAAAGAGTCTGTGTCGTTCAGACAGGCACTCATCCAAGGTATCAACCAGAACCAGATCTGCTTAGCTTCAGCAAGATGGCGGTCTCATGTCTCTTCAGACCACAGCCTGGAGTAAGTCAGTGCAATATCACCAACCCAAGTATTGTACCTTCAGTAGGTCTACCTGGTAAATAACCCACTGGATTTGTCTGCAATGATAGTCGTGGAAGGTATGGAACTGGTGAGCTGGTCAGATATGGAAATATTTACGAGAAGTAATGCAATGTGTTCTGAAATGTGGATGGTGGGGTGGTTCACATTTCCTTGCTAGCACTGGCTCCAGCTTGTAAGCATGTACAAATAATTCCACTCCTGAGTAGCATTGATACATTCCAATGATTGCCAGTTAAACAGCTTAATCAGTTGCTTCATAGGCTGTGAGGAGAAGTTTGGAATATTTTATAGAGAAGAGCAGTGCGTCAACTGCCTAGATTATCTTTTCACCGTTACTGCTGGAGACGCGAGAACAAAAACTCATAAACCCCAGAGATTAATGCTTTCTGAAGAGAAAGCACCGAACTGTCAGTACAAAGATACTACATGCATTCTCTCTGGAGTGGGGGGAATACGTTTGTAAAACCTTAGAAACTGGCTTGCCTGTAGTCGAGCCTTTCAATTACAACTCTTCTGCCACCTTATGTTCATGAGGAGTTATTGCCTTTCAGGAAAAAAATCCCCCCCCCCATCTCTTTATCTCTTTCATAAAATATGTGGCTATTTACTACGAAATGGAGCATGAGGATATGGTCCGATTTCCAGCTTCACGTCCTCCCACAAACCAGTGAAGCCCACCACTAGAATAACTTATTCCGAAGTGGAGAACGGTCACATTTCAGTTGCAGTTTATAAACACAACTGGACAGATAAGTGATCTACTTTGTGGCATGCGGTTTCAAGTGCAACAAACAAGCTGCGAATGTGCTAAGAATCATTATATTCTTGGTCTGCTGACGAAGAGAGGCGTTTCCTCCAAGGGGAAAAATGGAGACAGTAATCTACAAGCACACCCATCGCAGCAATAGAAAATGACATATGTATGTCGCTATCTGACTAGGAGACTCTGTTGCTCTTAGCTAAATGGGTGAATCACAATGTTTGTTTCGCAGTGGATAGAGTTGTTCATCCAAACACGGGCACACCAGCAAAAGATAAACAAGGTGGCATTTAAAAAGGCATTTTATGTGTCATTTTTACTAGCTGATAGATAAGCAGACCACAGCGGCACAGAGGGCAGACTTTGCAAAGGAAAAAGGACTAAAAGAGGCCTGGTGTGAAGATCTTGCTTAGAAGCCCATGTTTTTCAGGACATAGCAAACTCTCACTAGGGATGAACAAGTCTGAAATTGACAGTTTCTCCTTTTTGCAATCTTAATTTCAGTACTTCACATTTCCACATCACTTTGCCATTAAAAATAATTTCCCATGAAAATTCACCAGCATTTCATGAAAATTCACCAGCAATTTCATGAAAATTCACCAGCATTTCAGTGTGCACATCTCCTATTAACACAGTTCTGTCAGCATGTTTTCCTGATAGAATGCAGTTTGTATGTTATTTTCACTAATATATGTGTCATAATGTACACATGCACCTTTTTTTGCACATTGTTTGGTTGGAGAACCATGTCGCAAAATTAAAGGAACTGTGAATTTCAATGGTTGGCTATATTTTGGGGTGTGTGTGTTGTTTTGGAAGGTGCAGATTAGATAGATATTCATTAAAATGTGAACCAAATGGAATTAGCCCCTCATTTCTAGCCCTCTTTTTCTCCTGGCATTTCCATCATTGAAGAACCTGGGAGTGGCTTTGTGAAGGATCCCCTGTATTTCTGAAGTTGAATTTGCAAGACTTGAATGGGCCTTCCATTGGTTGCATGATGGTGGTGACAAGTTGAATTCTGAGGCAAGTGTAAAAAGTTTGTTGGGCTTGACCACGGCTATTACAGTGGTACTTTGGCTTGGGGTTACAAAGGCTTCAGGTTACAGACTCCGCTAACCCAGAAGTAGTACCTCAGGTTAGGAATTTTACCTCAGGATGAGAACAGAAATCGTGTGGTGGTAGCGGGAGACCCCATTAGCTAAAGTGGTACCCCAGGTCAATAACAGTTTCAGGTTAAGAACGGACCTCCGGAACGAATTAATTTCTTAACCAGAGGTACCACTGTACCTCTTTTTGGACAACCTCCATACTTTTAGCTGGCACATCAGTGGTAGCTGTATAAACACCAGATTTACCACTAGGTGGAGCTGAGCAAGGAGATGGGAAGTAGGGAAAAAGTTAATGTTCAGTTCCAGCACAACAGTCTCTCTGTTAACTCCACACATAATGCCTATTGGGCATGAAGGTAAACACTTTTGAGCTAAAAGCCAACTTCATGAGGTGGCAAACAAATGCTCTTAATTCTACATATGGAAACTGGGATTGTAGGAAAAGACCTGCCAAGGAAACTGAAAAATATCTTTATGTATGCGAGAACGGCGGCAAGAGTCTTAATAGCACAAGGATGGAAGAACGAGGAAATCCCGACCAAAGAACTGTGGCAAGGGAAACTGATGGACTACACAGAATTGGCAAAACTGACACATGAACTACATGACAAGGATAACTGTGACTTTCAAGATGAATGGGAACCCTTTACAAAGTACTTAAAGAAACAACAGAATGAACTGGACCTCTTGGCAGGTTTTGAATAAACATTCACAAACTTTTTATTGATAACATCTAGAGAGATAAACTAAGGATCTGTACAATTTTGTAACATGCAGAGAATAACAAATGCTGACGAACTAGAGAGAGGAGCTGAGGGTATTACGGGAGGTGGGTGGGTTATATTTTGGGGAGTGGGGAAAAATAGGGGGGGTTAAGGATGATATGTCTTTTGATAAAATGTTATGTTGAAATTCCTAATAAAAATATTAAAAAATAATAATTCTACATATGCAATCTAACAGGGAAGTCCATTCCTTGTGTAGCCAAAGCAGCACTATCTGTGCACAACCAGGAGGTATCAATAGCCTTTTGGGCAGTCCATGGTTTTCAGAAGTACAAAAAACACAGGGCAGGAGACCCAAAGCAGCCTGATGCAACTGGGCATACTCAGTGGCCAAAGAATGCTAACTTCTGGAGAGGGGAAAATACAAAACCAGAGAGGGGGGGGGGCAAATAGAATTAAGAATCTTGGGAGCTGGCAAGGCTGTCTGGCTAGAACCCTACACAGAAGCAAGCCAACCCACAGCACTTTTTTGCCAGCCCCACTTGTAAATACCAGATAAAAACCTTTGCTTGCAGCACGGTATCTCCATGGTTTTCTTTCCACATCACCCTAAAATAGGTGAGTTGGGCTTGCCTTATGGAAGTTTTTTGTGTGATGCGTATCTCACCTCTAGCCATAAGCTTTCTTGCTATTTGGGAGCAAGTTCAAGGTGTGGTTGAGTCATTTATCCTCATGGTGAACTTGCCTTGGAATCACGTTTCCAGCGAATCTCTTTTGTTTTCGGGTCGCGAAAGACCAAGCTCCCAATGTGCCGACACAACAAACCGTTTGAAGCTTTTCTGGGATGTAATGAGCTGCAATCTCATATGTTGCAGCACCTAGGAGATCATTTCACCATGCCAAAATTGTGTAGAAAAGTCAACTGCTTCACCGCTCCAAGAATTGTTTTGCTTACTAGGACAGGCTATACGCTCTTGGCCAAAAAAATAGATTTGTGGTGGCAGAGTCACTTTAATCTTCAAATAAATATTATGGCTAAACAGGAGAGAAAATCCTCTCCCCACTAAGAAAGAAAACAACCTGGTTCTTTGTTGACTGAGTGCATTGCTGCATCTGAATGGCATAAAAATAGGATTCTTGTTCCGTGGGTGTCAGGGTCCAATAGAGCCCTAAGTAATCGCATCTGACAGCAAGATTCCAACACCTGCAATCAAAATGTCACCCAGAGTTTCCCATTGCACTGTGTATGCTTGGTTCATGATGAGTGGAGAAAGGGTGCATGCTGAATTATTCACCTTTTAAACACCCCCCAGCAAAATACAAAACAGGAGGCAGCCAGGCGGACCTGCATTCATTTGGGAAGGGTATATTTACCTGGATCCTGACATGTATTTTCCTCCCCATATGTGATGAGTCCACAGGGGCATCTTCCTTCATATTTCTGATCATTGTGTGCATTTGCAGTTATCATTGGACCTTTGGAAATGTCTGCCTAACTGTTATTTTTTTAAAAAATAGATTGAATTTATTAAATAATGACAGGCAGGTTATTGGGGGGGGGAGCAAATGAAAGAAAAAAAATAGTTTAAAAGTGAAAAAAAGGGATCACAATTGCATAGGATGCAGCTGTGTGATTTACCAAGTCAACTGACCATACCCACTGCCTTGTCTTCTGACGCGTATATTATACCCATTGCTTACCCCCCCCCCCCGCTGCAAACAATTTGAAATTTGTTTTGAATCTTGTGTTAGTCGGTTGTAGTGCCTAAGGTCTTGGAAGATTGTCTGTTCTCTCATGTTATGAAGCTTTAGGTTGGAAACCTGTGCATAGTTTCCTGGGAGTAAGTACAACTGAATATGACGTATTGCTTCTATGTTTTTAAAAAATGCTTCTATGGTTTGTTTGTTTTTTAAAAAAAGCATTGGCTTACAAAGTAGCAGAGCTGTGGGAAAAGACAAATATTTTTGGAATGCAGCTTTCAGAATGAATTTTAAAGGCTTGGATGTGCTGTTTCTCTTCAGGCACAGGTGGGGGTGCTATAAAACAAGCACAAGGAAAAACTACTTCCAAGAGACGCATAGAAGAAATAGAAAAGGCAAATGGAAAAGAATGAGAAAAAAAATTCTTCAAGAAAAGGATTGTGTCATTTAAGATAATTGCTTTCCCTCAGTGCCCTTCACAGATTGCTGCACAAGTTGCCTTTTACAGCCATTTCTGCCATCCACACAAATCAAAAGGGGACTATAAGATGAGTGAAATTAGTGGAGCGTTGCTTTTGTGTGTGTTAAGAAAGCATCTCATCTATTTTTCTTCCTCCAAGCTGCTAGTCCTATGTCAGTGAGGAGTCAGATGGCTGCTGGGCAAAATGTTCCATTTAAAAACAGAAAGAGTTGTGGATGTTTGAGTTGACATTAGACCTTTTGTAAAAACACGGTCAGGCAATTTGGGAAATCTGGCTTCATGCAACAGAGGGCAGGGCATGGAAGGTTTTCAGAGGATGACACAGTGGCCTCTAAATATGATAGTTCATTCCTGATCAGACAACACTGTATGCACCAGGGGCATTTATTAGCGGGTGGGCCAGGGAGCCCAAGTCTTGGGTCTTGTTGGAAGTGTTGGAGTGCAACTTGGCTTGTATTGCTCTGAGAGGAAAGAAGAGATAGAGAGGGGAACCTCCAAGCTGTTTCACTGCCCTTTGCCTGGGCTGATCTTCCTTCAGATGTTAGATTGAGACTTCTTAGGGTTGCTGACCTCATTTCCTGCTCCTCCCTTCTTCTTCATCCCACCATGAGAGAAGAATCATCTGGCTTTTCTCTGCACCTACAGCTTCGTTAGATGCAGCTAGGATCTCTTTACTATCAAGCATGCATTTCCTATAATAAACTTAGTTTTCGTATTTTTGCAGACTGAAAGTCACAGTGTGGTTGCTTCCAAGGTGTTGTTGTTGTTTAGTTGTGTCCGACTCTTCGTGACCCCATGGACCAGAGGACGCCAGGCACTCCTGTCTTCCACTGCCTCCCGCAGTTTGGTCAAACTCATGCTGGTAGCTTCGAGAACACTATCCAACCATCTTGTCCTCTGTCGTCCCCTTCTCCTTGTGCCCGCCATCTTTCCCAACATCAGGTTCTTTTCCAGAGAGTCTTCTCTTCTCATGAGGTGGCCAAAGTATTGGAGTCTCAGCTTCACGATCTGTCCTTCCAGTGAGCACTCAGGGCTGATTTCCTTCAGAATGGATAGGTTTGATCTTCTTGCAGTCCATGGGCCTCTCAAGAGTCTCTTTCAGCACCATAATTCAAAAGCATCAATTCTTCGGCGATCATCTTTCTTTATGGTCCAGCTCTCACAAAAGTTCAGGCCTCTGCTGATGCATATGAACTCCATATGCTATCAGGTATTTTGCAGTGGTCCTCTCAGCTCATAACCACCCCTTTTAAAACTATGTTTACAGTGTGGCAGGGAAGGCTATAAAACCCAGTGCTGGTGAAAAACAGCCACCTGCCATATTAGTTTTGCTCAGAGGTCTAAATTTGCACATGCAAATTTGCGTGCGGGCTTTATACCCCAAGTCCTATAAATTCCCAGCAACGAGTCTGGTATGAAGAAGGCCTGGTGATAGTACACACATCTTTGGACAACCCCATTGTTTCCCAGGGACCATCACCATCACCCTCTGTCACCCAATTGGCATTGTTCCAAGTCATTGTAAATGGTCACTTAATTGGAGTGTCGTCATTGTCTACCGTAGCTGCTGTCACCAGATAAGTCCACCAGGGAGGGCCACCATGGTAGGAGGGGGCCGATCAGTCAGCATCTTTTACCAAATACCTCCTCAAACCTGGAGTTAGCCCTAAGATGAGCCATGACTAATTCTATCAGTGGGAGGAATCTGGTGAGGAACTTACCACCACCACCACCAAAAACCGTAGAGATCAGTGAAGGGCAACTCATGGTCTGTGGACCAGATCTTTCATATTGTCAATGAATTTGGGTTGAAAGGTATTTAAAAGATTGTCTCGTAAGAAAACAACAGAACCATGCTTTCAAATTGGAATAAATAGAGTTGTTCTATATTGGCCCTGACCCCAGAGTCTATTAGCAATCAAGGCTCAGAGTCAGAGGCTGCAGAATCTCTAAGAAGCCAGACCAGGTGCTTGGCTCCAAGTCTGCTGCTGGACATTAGGAGATCATTGACACTGAGCCTGCGACAGACAGACAGGATTCCCCAGAAGAACCTCACATTGCCTGGGCAGAGACTTTAATAAAGTTCGGTCTGTTCCCAACCATTGCTGGAGCAAGTTGCTTGCTTAGAGCTGTCCATGGTCATGAACCTTTTGACCTGCCTTGCCCCATGGGTTCTTACATCAGGCCTGAACAGGACAATAACTTGTTATTACTCCCTGGTTTTGGATTATGCATGGGCTGTGGCACAATCCCATTAAAGGTTTATTCATAAAGAAACTGGAGGAACACTGATTTGAGAAGGAGTTACGTCATGCATGTAGATTTGATCACAGAATGCTGGAAGGAACAGAGGAAGATGCCTTGTCAGATCATTGGCCCATTTAGCTCAGTATTGGCTACGCTGACTGGCAGTCTTTACCAGTCCTTCTTGGGGATGGCAAGGATTGAGAACAGGTGCTTACCATTGACCCTATGGTCCTCTAGTACATGTTCCCAGACTCCTAAAAGTAGCATCACCAGTTCTAGAGAAAAGAGCCTTCCAAAGAAAGAGCAGGGCATAAGTGGAAGCAGTATGGGGAAAGAAACTGCTGGCGTCTGCCACATATTCTGAAGGTCAAAAAGCCCTTGTTGCTATACCCTCCTTGTTGGAAAAGCAGAATTCTCCCCCACAGTACTAACAACTCAGTGTCTCTCTCTCTCTCTCGGTGTCAATCATTTGGTTTTTAATTGCTTATCCCCATTTTTTCCAAAGACTACTAAGAAACCCTTGATTCATAAATGTCACCTCTTGGCAATATAGCAAAACAATCTTTTGAAGAATGGGTAGGAGTTGGGACTTTGCAATCTATTGAGATCATGAATATTTTATCTAAAACCTTTGCTGCAGACTGACAGCACAGCTGGAGCACAGGAAAGGCGAGTAATCTCCTTACTCAGAAGTCTGCCAAGGTTTCGGAATTTCCATTACGTCATAATTCTGAGAATCCCTAGAAAGTCCAGCTTGTTGGCAAGTCACAGTAGTGGCTCCAGCTAAACCGGGCTATGATATTGCGGATCAACAGGGGAGGAAGGAAATAGAGGCATGTGACCGTAGTGTGTGTAAGGAGTAATGGTGGGGCTGTCAAGTCCTATGTTCATTATAGCTAAATATTTTGAATAAATAAATTTAAGTGTGGTTCTAAGTATGCTTTATCTTGAACCTTTTGTATATCTATATTTAAAACTGCCATTAATATCACCTTGGCTTAGAAAAATTGGCAAGATCAAACGGTTTTGTAGTACGATGGAGAGTTTTGTCTGTTTGTGACTGGGGAAGATGCAGAAGTCACAGTCCGAAAAGAGTGGCAGCTTTCCTTCTGGGGAAAAAAAAATGTCGGCTAACAGAAGTTGCAGAAAACAGCTTCTTCAAATGGACAAGCCCAGCATTTTACATTACTCAATCTGCCTTGACCTAGTTTCTCTGGCCTCGTTTTCTCTCTTGATACAAACAAGATTCTGTTGCATTTTTAATTGCAATAAATGTGTTCACATGAAAAGAATACAGCTTGTCAGGGGAGAAGGTGACCTACTTTCTTCTTGCAAAAAGAAAAGTGTATATCTAAAAAAAATTTCCATATTGTTGTGAGTTGGAATGCAGCTTTCAGAATGAATTGATCGTGGTGAATAGGTGGGTATCTGATGTGTGCTAGGACTTTGAAACAGAAGAATCTAAATGTCCTCTTAGACTGGAGATGTTCTGTTGATGGACAGGAATCCAGCCTTCAGATGGCAACACCTCCCAGAGCTAAGAGAAGGGTTTGGCACCTGTACACCGCAACTGTGTTGGAGAAGCAGGAAGATTGCAATTTGAATTTGAGAAAGATAGTGTGAGTTTTCACTCTGAAGGTTGCAGAAAGTGGGGTGGGGTGGGGTGGGGTGTGCATTTGTCTCTGTAAACTTAGGAGCCAATTCCTAGGGGCTGGGGTCTCTTCAACCTCACCCCCCCATAAAATATTTGAGGGCCCCTCCCAAAGTTGATGGATGTTGCCATTCCAATGGTATGCGCGTGCTGTGTCTTGTGATTGATTATGCAGGGAGAAGTTTCCCTGGCCCCTCCCCAATATTTTATTCGTGTTGGCACCTTGATATGTAAATAAAGCAAATGCTACAAAGGAACCCTAAATCTCCAGTTTTCTATCATCCAAAAGAAAGCCAAGCTCTTTAGCATAGCCCTTGGATCTCAGAGAAAATAGGGAGCACTTAATAATGATATTCATTTCCCTCGTTTTCATTCCTCCAGTTGTGTAACTATACTGCGTTGTTTTTTGTTCTTTGGAGTCATACAAGGAACGGTGATATATGTCACAATGACTCATATAGGGTGACCACACTTAATTCTACATTTTGCATTACCATGGCACCCTTAGAAGCCGAGGGTTTGACTTCCCAGTGCAGACAAGAAGCATGTTGGATGGTGTGTAATTTACATAATTTCACAAGGGTTTCACCAAATTAGCTGTGCCCTACTTAGAAATGCCTCTTTCTATTTATCTAGATAATGAATAATAATATGGAATATGCTATTGTTCTGCATAAATATGGCTGATGTTTTTGTGGAAAACGTGTGCAAACCTAACCCAGGGTAATGGAAACACACGCCAGCTAGCTCCTTTCAGTCTGTGTATTGATCACATTTGCAGTAAATCACACGGTTTTAAAGCCCTGCCAAGTACTTCTCATCATTCTTTCATAGGTCTTCTTAATGTAGAGAAACAAATATTTAACTTGCGTTTACTTACATGTTATTGCCTAAATTGGAATCGTAAAAGCTAAATTGAAAGGAGTAAGGCACTTCTCTTTCTAACCATAAATATTAATCAAGGTATCAAGGAACAAACAACCATATTTCTAGACTGTTTCTTGGGGACTCTGATGAGGCACGGATTAGTTTTTAAAACGATCACAGGAAATGTACCTTCATGTAGAAATGTTATGCAGAGACTGTAAAATTTGCCCCGGTGGATTAATGAACAGTGTGCTACTTGGGTCTTATTCATAGATTCATTCTAGAAAAGTGGATGATCAGTCTCACATGAAATTAAGCTCATATAAATGATATGCCATGTTTTTATGATTATGGATGCTGTATTTAATTTGAGTTAACAAATACTTTTGTAGGGAGTGTTTTAGAAATAGAGTTTGCATCTTTCAATGCCCACAAGGACAATGTGAAACAAAATGCATCGGGCGTGTTATATCTCTTAAAGCTTCCAATATATTTTATCACCATTTTGGGTCTTTCTTTCTTTTTCTTTTCTTGCCCTTATTCCAGAGTAAACACCTGGGGTGGAGGCTGTTGCAGCAAAAATGCACACACGTGCACACTTAATAATAATAATAATAATAATAATAATAATAATAATTTATTATTTGTACCCCGCCCATCTGGCTGGGTTTCCCCAGCCACTCTGGGCGGCTTCCATAGAAACCAAAAAAACACTAAAATATCATACATTAAAAACTTCCCTGAACAGGGCTGCCTTAAGATGTCTTCTGACTTAGCAAAATACTATAGAAGCGGAGCAGCAGTGTTGTCAAGATGTGTTAAAAGCATACTAACTTAGGATATCTGTTCCACTTGTGCAACACAGTGTTGGATATAACCCAACAGGATTATTCCCTTCACATGGCACAGTTTGCTCCCCTAGGATTATCTTCAGAAAAAAGCAATTCCGCTTTCAAGTGAATTCCATATAGTTTTAACAAACTAAGGCGGCAACCCTAAACCCCAGTTACCTGGGGGGTAATTCACACTGAATTCAATGGGGCTTACTTCTGAGTAGGCCTGGTTATGATCACCCTATAACTCTTACAAATACTTGGGTTTGATATTAGCCAAGATAGTGAGGTTGGGTGTTTTTCTTGTCAGTCTTCCTTGTTTTCTTGCCATTTTTTATCCTAGCCTTTGCTTCAGCACTGATAAAATGCCCTTAAAATATATCTACTGCTGTAACCATTTTGTACCACTGGTGAATTGGCACCCTGTTAAATGCCTTTTCCTGTAAATGACTGTGTACGGAGAAACTTGCAACGTGTGCTACACTGGATGATCTATTGCCTACCTCAGCGTTTTGTGCTTTAAGACTGTGGCGTAGAACAAAAGATATGGGAAATCGTATGGGAACAAGAAGTGTGTGCGTATTAAGGAAATACAGTGGTGCCCCGCAAGACGAATGCCTCGCAAGATGGAAAACTCGCTAGACGAAAAAGTTTTCTGTTTTGGAGGTGCTTCGCAAAATGAATTTCCTATGGGCTTGCTTCGCAAGACAACAATGTCTTGCGAGTTCCTGCTGGTTTTTTTCCTCCCCCCCCCCTTTTTCTAAGCTGCTAAGCCGCTTATCAGCTGATCCGATCAGCAGATAAGCCGCTAAAAGCCGCTAATAGCGCTAATAGCGCTAATCCGCTAATCCTTCAATGGGCTTGCTTCGCAAGACGAAAAAACCGCTAGACGAAGAGAATAACAGAACGGATTCTTTTCGTCTTGCGAGGCACCACTGTATCATACGAAAAAAATGAACTTGCATTGCAGGAAAGACCAGATTTGCTTGCATGTCTACAAGCAATCAAGACACACACACACAAATGAATAAAGACTGCCATGCCTAATAGGCCTGGAAACAAATGATCAAGAATGAATGAGGGCAAATTTGAGTTGTAGAAAATTAGCATACTTAATGTCTAGAAACACAACAAACTGCAGGACCACATTGTCCAGTTTGGGGCAAAAAAAAAGTCAAATTTGCTGCTCTTTATTGAAAGTTAGGCCTCATTTCCATATGCAGCTCTACTATTTCGGTGGACATTTCATTAGCATAATCATGACTGCTTAGATTACTGGTAAGCATCAGTAAAATCCTGAAATAACCTAAATAAAGCATTGTTGTCACAAGGGTGCTTGGCAGATTGCTCAGATTTGACAAAAGTTGAATTCATCGAAAGGACCATGGGCAAAGATTATTATCAAGGACTTTACTTGCCCACCCCCCCACCCCCGTTTCCACCCGGACAATCTCCATGCACAGGGGTCCAAGAGAGCAGTGATGAGGAGAGAGTGCTTGTTTTGCTTGCATCTTCTTACAGACATCTGCCACTTCAGACATGCTGGTCCAAGATAAGCACAGACAACTGTATGAAGGAAATGTGGAATAGCCAATGGGATAGGTTGGGAATTCCTGAGAATTTTGAGCTTCTGAGGCCAAGCAGTTTCACATGGGAACACGGGATTTCAGTTGTAGTAATGTAGCAGAAGATGCCTCACTGAAACCAAATGAGCAAGTTTACTGTGACTTTAAGACCCATTTCAATGGGAATGACAGAGCTGTCTTCATTTCAACAATTCGTTTTGCTTTCCTGCTATTTCATGGGTTGTTTTCCCCCCCCTCCCCAAACAAACAAACTGAGCAATAGAACAATTGCCCTTATTCCCTTGTTTCCACAACAAAAAGGATTTTATCTGGTACCTTTGCAATAATTTACATTGGCCTGGGGGGGGGGATGTTGCATGAGAAAAATAAATAAATCCAAGTGTGTATCTGTACTCTGCCACTCCAGACCCACTTGCCTTCTCCGTTAGATCATTGCATGCTAGAAAAAAAAATGTTTTGAAAACTCGCAAAATAAGATTAGTATTTTTTAAAAAATGACATTGTGGAAAGCCATGACACGTAGCATTAGCCTGAGAAGAGCATCACGAAACTCCAATTCATCATGAGACTTCTCAGCTTCTTTTCAAACTGTGGGCTTATCTGTCTCCCCCACATGCTATTTCTTCACTCCTTCCTGATCTTCTGAACAGCTTTCTGGTGTCATGAACTCCGTATGTCATCCAAATGGTTAGAATTCATTTTTGTCTCTGTGCGTGTGTAAAAGAGAGAGAGAGAGAAAGGTGTCGGTTGCAAGTGACTTTCAGCCTGATGCAATATTTAGTAGCTCCAAAGAACATAGGAAACCTTTACAATGAAAATCCCAAGCTATTGTTTTCCTTGACCCGAGTAGCAAACCAAACTGCTGGGCATGTTTGTTTTTGAGAGGCATATTGCTGAGATATTAACATATTTACAGATTCAACAAACTGAGTAGATTGAAAATAATATTTTCTAACACGTGTCTTACATTTCAAAAACGATAATGATATTTGGATATATTTAGCCACCATACTGGCTATTGTGAGCGTAGAATCCAAAGGGATCTCTTGCAGCGTCTTGTTTTCATGTTCTTACTTCCAGTGATGATTTTGGTGGTGTGTGTGGGGGAATTATGGAGTTTCAGAACACCCAGAGACCATCTTACCTGGCAGTTATCAGAAGTGAGAGTATTGATTGTACTAAGACTAGGTAGATCCATGTTGATTCATCCCCACTCATTCATGACGTCCACTTGGTGACCTTGGAAAAGTCCTTCTTTCTCAACCTAACGTACCTACAGAGGATAAAATAGGGTGGGGTGGGAGGGGACCATTTTCACCACCCTGACCTCCTTGGAGGAAAGGTGGAATATACATTTGACAAACAAAGAATATTGTGCATCCTACTAAGCCACAGTTGTCTTC
Source organism: Podarcis liolepis (assembly GCF_965112155.1). Classification (NCBI taxonomy): domain Eukaryota; kingdom Metazoa; phylum Chordata; class Lepidosauria; order Squamata; family Lacertidae; genus Podarcis; species Podarcis liolepis. The sequence continues at coordinate 23,563,332 of NC_139555.1, forward strand.
TTTTTTTTAAGTATAATTTTATATGTTGAAGAGCTGAACTCTGATGTATGGGACTGAATCATGGTGAAATGGATCAAATTTAGGGTTGTTGTCTTTTAAATTGCTTCTATTAAAGATTTTTTTGGGGTTACAAAAGTACATACAGCATCTCTGCTTTCAATTCGTAGAGTCCTTTCTACAGTTCAGTTATTTTTGATGTGAGACACTAGAGCAGGGCTTTCCAAGGTGGGGAGAGAAGGGGGGTAGTAAACTTTCATTCTTTTACACAGTGTATGATCAAGGCTTTTGTGTCAGTGTCACGTGGGTAAGTTCTATTTCTATTCATTTATCAGGGGGTTTTTTTGGTTGTGAGAGAGATTTGGGGGCCCAGGGCCCGATTGGTTTCTGTCAGTTCACCGCAGTGAGTTTTGTTTGCATGTGTGTGAGGGAGGGGGTTGCTAGGACAAGTTATGCTTTTGGTGGGTTCTTGTTGTTGTCTTGTGTATGTCATAAAGGGAAGCCACACCGGGGTGAAGGCATCCTCTTTTGTTTGTCCCCATGCTAGTGGATCAAGCTGTTGTTGTTGTTGTTGTTTAGTCTTTTAGTCGTGTCCGACTCTTCGTGACTGCATGGACCAGAGCATGCCAGGCACTCCTGTCTTCTACTGCCTCCCGCAGTTTGGTCAAACTCATGCTGGTAGCTTCGAGAACACTGGCCAACCATCTCGTCCTCTGTCGTCCCCTTCTCCTTGTGCCCTCCATCTTTCCCAACATCAGGGTCTTTTCCAGGGAGTCTTCTCTTCTCTTGAGGTGGCCAAAGTATTGGACCCTCAGCTTCAGGATCTGTAGTGGATCAAGCTAGGTTTGAATTAACTCTTAAACTCTTGAGTGGGGAACCTGTGGCCTTCCAGATGTTTCTCAACTCCAATAGCCTCAGCTAACATTGTCGAGTATAATGGAAGCTGCAATCCAACAACATCTGGAGGGCCACCTCTGTCTTAAATAAAGGCTGGTAAATAAAAGTACTAGTACTGAGGTACAAGAACGCCCTGGTACCCGATTAAAATGTTCCCTGCTTCTATCATAGGTATAAAATTTATTTAAGAGTTTTCTGCTTAATCCTTGAACATTCCTAAAAATACTCAATACGTATGTGTTTTAAGTGGAAGAAGTAGAATAGCTTCAAGGAGATAATGTCAAAAACATTTACACACATTAGAAGGCCCAAAATCACACTCTGGATTTTGAAACAAAGTGAATTCCAAAATGATTTCAACCTGTATATCAATGGAGCCCTATATAGCTCCTGTTTCTTCAGTCTGGGCTGGAGTGACTTGACCTTTCAGTTTATATACGAGCGCTTGACTTGAAATGAAGATAACAGCTAGAACTGGCATATTGCGTTGCCATACCAGGAAATGCTAGTGTATGTCCTTCCACATAATTAAGTTGCCAGATGAACGCTGGTGCCCTTTTCTTAACATGAAGAGAGGGAGAGATGTAGGGGAGTATAGCGCCACATACCAGAGAGAAAGAAGTAGCATAAGTACGTTACCTTCCTTCATTCTCATGGCTTGAACCCCATTTTTTTTAAAAAACTAAGTTAGAAGTGTATTTTACACTAGGGTTCCAATCTGTCTAGGACAGGGGTCAGCAAACCTTTTCAGTGGAGGCTGGTCCACTGTCCCTCAGACCTTGTGCGGGGCTGGACTATTTTGAAAAATAAAAATAAAAAATGAACAAATTCCTATGCCCCACAAATAACCCAGAGATGCATTTTAAATAAAAGTACACATTCTACTCATGTAAAAACACCAGGCAAGCCCCACAAATAACCCAGAGATGCATTTTAAATAAAAGGACACAATCTACTCATGTAAAAGCACGCTGATTCCCGGACCGTCCGCAGGCCGGATTTAGAAGGCGATTGGGCCGGATCTGTCCCTCGGGCCTTAGTTTGCCTACCCATGGTCTAGGAGCTCTGTGCATGCTCCTATCAGGAAGCTCACGCTTCCCCACCAAATATCTGATCAGTGGGATTTTAGCTTTGGGGGAGGGGGCAGGACTCCATTGCGCATGAGTTTAGAGGGACGCGGGTGGCGCTGTGGGTTAAACCACAGAGCCTAGGACTTGCCAATCAGAAGGTCGGCGGTTCGAATCCCCGCGACGGGGTGAGCTCCTGTTGCTCGGTCCCTGCTCCTGCCAACCTAGCAGTTCAAAAGCATGTCAAAGTGCAAGTAGATAAATAGGTACCGCTCCAGCGGGAAGGTAAACGGCATTTCCGTGCGCTGCTCTGGTTTGCCAGAAGCGGCTTAGTCATGCTGGCCACATGACCCAGAAGCTGTACGCTGGCTCCCTCGGCCTATAGAGCGAGATAAGCACCGCAACCCCAGAGTCGGTCATGACTGGACCTAATGGTCAGGGGTCCCTTTACCTTTAAGACAGAATAATTAATTTCACATTTCAATTCCATAATCTGAGATGGAAAACTTGGAATCCTGGAAGTAAAATTGGTGGATATTTCATTATTACATACAGAGACAAATTTAACACCAGCAACTGACACATTTAGTAAGGAAGGAAATACTGGACATGTAAGATCAAAAAGTATACCAGCTCCAATATGTGTATTTGTTCACGATCCTGTGTTATTCAATGAGAACAGTCATCCCGTCTGCAACAGCCTGAGTGTTTTCGGAATCTTTGTCATTATTTTATTTTTTACCATAATTAATTCTTACAAATATGTTGCAAACAGACTGGAAGTCTGGATTTTGTTTACTTCTTTTTGATTACAACTCAGGATAACTTCAGAGTGGAAACAAAAACTGGCATGTACATAGAATTTTGTACACTTACGTTTTTCAGAGCAGCCAATCAGCTTACTGTATTCTGTACATTTGACTGCAGTTCTCTGAACAATCTAGCCATAATATACACATGGTACAACATACAGATATGAACTTTTCTTTTCTGTATACTTTATTTACAGGCAGAGCTGAATGCCAACATGACCCAATCAATCCCCTGAGGTGCCAGTTATAATACAAGCACTTCCATTGCAGTGGGTTTCCCAAAGAAAGGAAGATAGCAAAATAAACTAAAGGTGATTCATGGAATGAAGCCTTTGGGCTTGGTTTTTGCAGGGCATAAATTATCATATCCCCTATTCACTCAGTTCTAAGACCACGTATTATGAGCCAAATTATATTTGGATCCTTTATTACTTCAGAGCCTATATTTTCAGTCTGATATCAGAAGAATAGATTGTGTTTACACGTGCAGAGCACCAGGCACCTTATTTCAACGTGTTGAACCGCAATGTCAGAGGGTTTGTTGTGAAGTTATCAAATTGGATTGAGGACTACCCTCACCGGAATGGAAAGGGATAATTGGTGAGGGCTAATTGTCTGGTTCCTAATGAAAACCCCAACCTCACTTCATAATGAAATACTGCCAAGAGGAAGTACTTTTAGTTAATTCTAAAATTCTACCTTCCAGCTTGAAGACAATGGCACCAATCCGCAGTTTTCTTACGGTCGTTCACTAGGAATGGACATTTACATCTTATTCTGGTAATGTTTTACAATGAACATATTCTAATCCGCAAACCTTTGTTGCTTATCACAGGTTGCCTTTACGAAAACCCTACAAGTATCTTTCTGGTCTCAAGCTTCTGCTGGGTACGATCCTGTATCTTTTCCACACTCTCTCGCGACTCCAAGAGATCTGGGCATATGGACCAGCTGCAGGATCAAAATCTCCACTGTAGTTTTCTGGATATGCATATGTGCATTGCTGCGGGAACCCGTTTATACTCTAGGTAAGAATTAATATTATTCACTAATTGTATAAATGGAGAGGGATTGTCCTGTAAGAGTGGGCTTTTTATTTATTTTTTAAAAAGTACATACTGAGGACACAACAGCCTCCACCAGGTTTTCATTCCTAAAAGGCGAAGGAGTTACTTTCGATTCAACATGGAGAGGACGACATCTGGTCATAATCCGGACATTTCAGTAGAGCAGGGTAACTACTGTTCATCTGGAGAGATGCATCGCTGGAGATGTCGGAAGGGCTGCGTCCACGAACCCAGGCATCTGGGTGGAGGAACTGGCCAGAGTAGTCGGAGCAGTTGCTAAGCCGTGGGCGGTAGAAGCCAGGATGAGGCCTGTACATCTCCTCTGCGGTGTATCTCTTCATGAACAGGTAGACAGACATGACACCTGCGCTCTGGAAAGGAGAGCAAAAACAAAAGCATTGCTCGAGTTGTCGGAAGGACTGGGGTTGCTGTTCTAATGTTCTGATAGGATGTGACATGCTGATGAGCCAGGCAGGCAAACCAACCATGAAATATCTCCACTCTGGACCTTGTGGGTTGCTGCTGCCTTTGCCTTTGAGGGAGGTCTATAGCTCCGTGGTACAGAAACTGCTCTGCAGGTAAAAAGGTAAAGGTAAAGGGACCCCTGACCATTAGGTCCAGTCGTGACTGACTCTGGGGTTGCAGTGCTCATCTCGCTTTATTGGCCAAGGGAGCCGGCGTACAGCTTCCGAGTCATGAGGCCAGCATGACTAAGCTGCTTCTGGCGAACCAGAGCAGTGCACGGAAACGCCGTTTACCTTCCTGCCGGAGTGGTACCTAGTTATCTACTTGCACTTTGACGTGCTTTCGAACTGCTAGGTTGTCAGGAGCAGGGACCGAGCAACGGGAGCTCACCCCATCGTGGGGATTTGAACCGCTGACCTTCTGATTGGCAAGTCCTAGGCTCTGTGGTTTAAACCACAGCACCACCCGTGTCCCTTTGCTTTGCAGGTAGAAGGGTCTATATTTTTTGCTTTGCAGGTAGAAGGGTCTATATTCAATCTCTGGCCACTCCCGGTAAGCCTGGGAATGACCCCTGTTAGGAACCCCGGAGAGCATAGACAAGACTGGGCTAGATGGTCCAATAGTCTGACTCAATGTATTATTATTATTAAGATAGCTCAGTTGGTTAGGGTATGGTGCTGATAACACCAAGGTCGCAAGTTCAATCCCCATATGGGACGATGCACATTCTTGCATTGCAGGGGGTTGGACTAGAATGATCCCAGCTCCACAAGTCTATGGTTCTTTGATTCCCCTCCTTTTTCCCTAATGGGACTCAAGGCAGCAGTGATATAAGGTAGCTTCCTTATATCATATGATGTGCCTCTGGGGGTAGGAGTGTGTTTTGGTTGTGAGGCTGCTGGGGAATTTGACATGCAGAATTTTTGCATGCATTAATACTTCAGAAATATCGCTCCCAGCTGGAGTTGTTATAACTGAACATCTTGTCCCAACATATTATTTCAGTAGTGCAGGTGGATTTTCTATGGCTGGTAAGTCAAATGGTCTTCATCTTCTCTGTGGGAATGTGCAATACTCCCCTTTGACTATACGTTATGGCCAGTAAGTGGTACCTTGGGCTACAGATGCTTCAGGTTACAGACTCCGCTAACCCAGAAATAGTGCTTCAGGTTAAGAACTTTGCTTCAGGATGAGAACAGCAGCAGCAGGAGGCCCCACTAGCTAAAGTGGTGCTTCAGGTTAAGAACAGTTTCAGGTTAAGAACGGACCTCTGGAACAAATTAAGCTCTTAACCCGAGGTACCACTGTACTCATTTGCCAACAGTGAAAGGACATCACAGCACACTCTGTGGGGAACATAGTCTGAGTGGCTCCACTACCAGAGCACTCAAGCCGCTGTTATGAAGCAAAACTGCTCCAAAGAGGAGCTGGAAGAAACCACTGGGACAACAGTGCCAATGGGAGCTGCTGCACTGGGATCAGGAGTCTTTGAGTTGGTGAAAGGAAAGCACACGTTTCGCTTCCTGTTATCCTGGTGTTACTTAAGCCATTGTGCAGAATTATATGCAACACAGGACTTCACAGGAACAGGATTTCTGCTGCTGTGTTCTTTGCATAATGCTAATGATTCTTAGCATAAATAAGGAGGCCTAGCTCACACGATTTCTCTGTGGTTCTGCTTCTGACTTGAAGATGGCAAGTCAACAGTCCAGAAATGTACTGTGAGACCACATCACCCGCCTGTCAATTGCCCCAGGCAGTGGAGGAATGTATGGAGTTTGAGCTAAAAGGGAAATAAAATGGGATGCTCTAAAGAGACATGGGGATGCAGGTGGTGCTGTGGGTTAAACCACAGAGCCTAGGACTTGCCAATCAGAAGGTCGGCGGTTCAAATCCCCACAACAGTGTGAGCTCCCATTGCTCGGTCCCTGCTCCTGCCAACCTAGCAGTTCGAAAGCATGTCAAAGTGCAAGGAGATAAATTGGTATCGCTCTGGCGGGAAGGAAAACTGTGTTTCCGTGCAATCCGCTGCTCTGGTTCGCCAGAAGCGGCTTAGTCATGCTGGCCACATAACCCGGAAGCTGTACGCCGGCTCCCTCGGCCAATAAAGCGAGATGAGCACCGCAACCCCAGAGTCAGTCACGACTGGACCTAATGGTCAGGGGTCCCTTTACCTTTACTAAAGGGACATGGTTAATTGATTATGGGGATGCTGATGCCTGCCTGAGCAAATGAACCCTCCTTAGAGGAGGACATGCACATTTCTATACATCGAATGTCCCTTCCCACACCCTGCAGTGCTGTTCCACTTCTTCCCAGTGAAAGGGACACCTATTCCAGCGTTTTGCAACCAACTACTTTGTGATTTAAATGTAATTTAAAGAAGCAATGAATTTATAACTGGAAGAAAAGCAATCTATGAAAAACCAAGCCTGTTCGTATTGTGACCTGACAAACCCATTCTTTCATGTGTCCCGTAACAGATAGGTACTTCCGATTTCCAAATGCATGAAGGTACAGCAAGGTCAAAGGGCTGTTTGCAGCAGGGATGCTTGCAGTTCCACAGCCCCCTCAAGTTTACAGGTAAGGCATTCTTGGTTTTTTGGGGGGTGGGTTAGAATCCAAGCAAGTGACAGTGTCGGCAAGAGGGGAACATCACAACAAGCTCCCTCACTTGCCAAGCCACACTGAGCCTTCAGGGCTGTGGCTGCGGTGGTGCCTCCTTCTGCTCATGGTTGGTGAAGGGATGCCCGCCTCTGGCCACAGGTCCAGGCTCAAAGCCTCCCCATTTCCAAAGGAGGGGGCAGCTGCCAAAGCCTCATGCCTGTCCTTGGTGGGCAGTGGCAGCACTCTCCTCGCCCTTCCTCTCAGCTGGCCCAGAGGCGAGCATCCCTTCACCAACCACGAGCAAAAGGAGGCACCTTGCCACAGGTCCAGACCACCATGGCCCGATTGGCAGCCACCCTCCAGACTCCTTTCTGAGAGCCAGTGTGGTGTAGTGGTTAAGGGCGGTGGACTCGTAATCTGGGGAACCGGGTTCGCGTCTCCGCTCCTCCACATGCAGCTGCTGGGTGACCTTGGGCCAGTCACACTTCTCTGAAGTCTCTCAGCCCCACTCACCTCACAAGGTGTTTGTTGTGGGGGAGGAAGGGAAAGGAGAATGTTAGCCGCTTTGAGACTCCTTCGGGTAGTGATAAAGTGGGATATCAAATCCAAACTTTTCTTCTGAGGTTTGCACGGAGGGGTGGGTGAGTTACCTTGCTCGCCCCCCACTCACCCAATTGCACGGAGCCTGTTAGGCTCAATGCATTTGACTGCCTTTGCTTGTGGGGGCCTCTTTCCTCCTGGAGTGGTCATTTAGCCTGGGAGGAAAGACACAGCCCATCCTCCTGGGCAAAGTCTGCAAGGTGGAGCTGGGCCTGGCAGCATTACTGCCTTGGCAGGGTGGGAGTCTAATGAGGCCCACACCCTGCCAACAGCAGGAGGTGAGCTGGGGGCTCCTTTAAACTTCTCCTTTGAGGGGGCACACAGCCACCTCCCCCCCCCGGGAACAGCTTGGGTGCAAGCAGGAGCCGGACTCTCTCAGCTGGGGAGCCCCTGACAGCTCCCTAAAACTTTTGGCAAACTCCTCAGCCAATCAGAGGGAGGAACATGCTCTGTTGTGCCTCACTGATGCAGCTTGTAGACTGGGATGACTGCTTCACTCAGCGGTATGTTGCTGATGAAACCGCCACTGCTCCTGAGTCAGTTTCATCAGTGATATACCACTGAGTGAAGTCATCATTGTGGTCTGCCCCTCATAACAGCCCTGGGTGATATATTGGTATACAGTGGTACCTCTGGTTGCGAACGGGATCGTTTCCAGAGGCCCGTTCACAACATGAGCAGAACGCAACCCACCGCTTCTGCGCGTGACGTCATTTTGAGCATCTGCGCAAGCTGCAAAACCTGGAAGTAACCCTTTACGGTACTTCCGGGTCGCCGCGGGACGCAACCTGAAGCAAATGTAACATGAGGTATGACAGTATAGCCAAGGCCTACCGCCCATGGATGTCTGGGGGTGGAACCAGCAACATGGCCCCACTTCACCTCCGAAGGGGCTGGTGAATGAGGGTTATACAGTGGTGCCTCGCAAGACGAAATTAATTCGTTCCGCAAGTCTCTTCGTCTTGCGAGTTTTTCGTCTTGCGATGCACGGTTTCCCATAGGAATGCATTGAAAATCAATTAATGCGTTCCTAGGGAAATCGCCTTCAGTCTGTCCCCGGACCTCTTCTGAAGGCTGGGGGGGGGGACAAGGGCTTTTCTTCCCACCCCCAGCATATTAAAAAACCCCGGGACAGCGGAGGACTTCTCCGCTGTCCGGGGCGATTTAAAAGCCCTCCGGGACAGGCAGGCAGGGGGGAGCAAAGACTTTCGCCCCCCCGCCCGCCTTCAGAAGGTGTTCCCTCCCCCCCGCCAGGCTTCGGAGCACCGTTCCGAAGCCAGGCGGCGGTGGGAGGTGTTCCCTCCCCCCCGCCCGGCTTCGGAGCACCGTTCCGAAGCTGGGGGGCGGCGGGAGGTGTTCCCTCCCCCCCGCCCGGCTTCGGAACGGTGCTCCGAAGCCGGGCGGGGGCGGGAGGGAACACCTCCCGCCGCCCCCGGCTTCGGAACGGTGGGGAGAAGCGATCTCCCCGCAGCCCCTTGCTTCAAAAGAGAAGACCCGCTGTCCCTGGGGCAAGCTTCGTTTTGCGAAGCAAGCCCATAGGGAAATTCGTCTTGCGAGGCAACTCGAAAACCAAAAAACCTTTCGTTTTGCGAGTTTTTCGTCTTGCGAGGCGTTCGTCTTGCGGGGTACCACTGTACATCATTTACTAAATTCTACTGCAAGTCAGATCAGCGGCAAAGCCTGTCTCCATGTTAGAGTGACAACAGTCCTGAGCAGTATGGCTCTTGTACCTTCCTTATACTTCCCTGGTTCCAAGCCATGCACCCCTTGATCCCAGCCTCACTGGGGACAGCAGTGGAAGAAGGATGCAAGAACCGCGTGCTGCCTGGCCGGCTGACGCAGCACTTGGGAGGTGCTCCCATGCCAGCACGGCTTGGCCCAGCGCTTCTCTCTGTGAGCATTGGTTCCTCAGACACCAGGAGAGGAGTGCTGGGCCAGACCATGCTGGGGGTGCCTGCTTCACACCAGGGCCCCTCTGACTACACCCCTTGCTAGAGAATGATAAAAATACCGAGCATCAACTATTGACACATCAAGATAAACTCTTTAGCACAGGGCTTTCTAATGATCTCGCAGCCAACCTTTACCTCTGTCAGGAGAAAAGAGATGGCAGAAAAAGCAAACGACCATCCATATCTATAAGTGAAGTAAGTCTCGGAGTCCTTGGTTCTGTTGAGCATCTCATCGTTGATGCTGGAAATGTACAGAACGAGCCCCACAACCAGAGATAAACCTGGGGTGGAGAAACATTTATGATTAGAAAACACACACACACAGGGTAAGACTCCAAAGCACCCATTCAGTTTCCTCAATGGCAAGGATGGGGATCAGGGAACCTGCAGCCCATTGGCATTGCTGCCTGGGGGAGTCCAATAATACTGGGAGGGCCACAATAGGATATTTACAAATGCAGTCAAACCACCAATGCATGTTTGGTAGATAGGAGCTCAGAGTTCTTCCTGTAGAACGAACTCTGAGATACTCCCACTGTGCCTGTCAGGGGGAGGCCATAGTCATACATATACCGTATTTTTCGCCCTATAGGATGCACTTTTTCCCCTCCAAAAATGAAGGGGAAATCTGGGTGCGTCCTATGGGGCGAATGCAGGTTTTCGCTGAAGCCTGGAGAGCGAGAGGGGTCGGTGCGCACCGACCCCTCTCGCTCTCCAGGCTTCAGGAAGCTCTGCGCAACACTCGGGAGACCGGCTCCGAGGGTTGCGCAGAGCTGCCTGCAGTCCCCGGCTCAGCACAGCTCTGTGCAGCCATCCAGAGCGGGGCTCTAAGTCCCGCCCCGCTCCAGATGGCGGCGCGGAGCTGCCTGCCGTCTGGGGATCAGCGCAGCTCTGCGCGGCCACCGGGAGCCGGGGCGAAGCCCTGCCCCGCTCCCAATGGCCGCGCAGAGCTGCCTGCAGTCCCGGGACGGCAGGCAGCTCCGCGCCGCCATCGGGAGCGGGGCGGGACTTAGCGCCCCACTCCGGATGGCGGCGCAGAGCTGCCTGCCGTCCCGGGATCAGCGCACTTCTCCCCATCGCCAGCCCCACAAGCTCGGGGGACAGCGGGGAGGCAGAGCGTGACTTCCCACTGTTCCCCGACCTGGTTCTTCCAGCCCCGCACCTGGGGGGGAAATAATTTTTTCCCCTTTATCCCCCCCCCCAGAAAACTAGGTGCGTCCTATGGGCCAGAGCGTCCTATGGGGCGCAAAATACGGTAATCTCACCTGCACAGAGCACTTCCTCTTTGCTCGATGTCTCATCATCATTCCAGCAACGTGAGAACATATGCTAAGTCTGAGCCATCCATTTTAAACTGGACTAAAGCATGTATTTGTAACCAGATTACCATTTTAAACCTGCCTTAACAAAGCTGCTACATCTGTCACTCTTCAACAAGTATTCTGAGTGAGTAAATGTTATTTTTTTACCTTCTACAAGATTGTCTGTGTGGTTATTGTTTTAAGGGTGAGAAACCAGGAGGATCCAGTATGTATGCCTTAAAGCACCCTGTATTAGTTAAATTAAAAGGCTAAAACTAGCCTTTTTAGGATGCACTCTGCTGTACTCGCAAAAGTGAGGCAGGAAGATTAATATCAAATAAACATATCCCCTCTGTTTCCCTACACTCCATCGCTGGTCTAAGATGAAACATGCAACCTGAGGTAACAATCTTGGCCATTACCCTGAGGCTGCATCCGCAGTCACTCACTGAGAAATGAGCGCCCTATGCTGAATTAAACAACATATTTATGTTCTCAGACATGGTTCTTCTGAACTACAAGCTCTTGATACGAGAGAAAGCTTTTAAGATCTGCCTTCACAGCTGCTGGTTTAACACTCGCTTAATGCTATGAATAAACCATCAGCTTCTCCTCTCAAATGGAAACACGATGGCTGGTTATTTCTAAATTCCAGCTCTCCCCTGTTAACTCCAGCCACCATAAAATGAAAGAATTGTGCCAGATTTTTAAAAAACCGTGTCTGGAGCTGCAGCAGAATGTTCAAACACCACAGAAGATTTTGCATGCGTGCGTATGTACATGCACACATCTCATTTTATCAGGTTCAGTTAGCAAGGGCTAGACTCCAATTGTCCTTCAAAATCTAAGCCTGAGCACTTTTCGGAAACATGGTAAAACCAGCCTGATTGAGCTGGGTTTGCAGGTTCCGTGAAAGGATGGTGAAATCGTATTGATTCCCAGGGCACAGCTCTATATGTTTACTCAGAAGTAAGCCCCACTGTGTTCAATATAATGCAGCCTTGATAGCCCATTTTGTCTTTATAAGCTGCCATGAACCTTCAAGGTGGAAGGGGCCTCCTAACGCACATAAAGAAGTAAACAAACAAAGGGCCTGTCAACAATGTTGGGAAATAGGACTATGAGACAGACTGTAGTGAAATCATCGCCTTTCAGAAGCATCTTCTGCAGTGTGTCCATTCAAGCAATCATGATACTGTCTGGAATATCTGGCACGACTGCCACAGGGCCATGGGAAAAAGTAGATCTCCATGGAATGGCTGCAAAGCTTTGGGAAAAGAGCTCACACAGAGGCACGCTTCAATAAAGAGCTTTTCCTCAGGGAGCATCGCAACAAGGGCAAAGTTAATGCATTGACACCCACCCTTTTACATTTTTTGTGACAGTCATCTATTTAGCCAAAGTGCTGCATCTCATCAATTTTAGCCAATTTACTTAGTTGGGGTGAAGGGAGCTGATTTATTTACTGCGTTTTATGTCCTCCCTTTCATCTAGGGAGCTCAAGGCAGTTCTCCTCACTCTCATTTAATCCTTGTAACAACACTGTGAGTCAGGTTTGGCTGAGAAATAGTGACTGACTCAACGCCACCCAGTAACCTTCTTGGTTGTGTGGGGATCTGAACCAGGATTTCCTCAGGCCTAGTCTGACACACTAGCCATGACACTTATTGTGCTTTTGTGTTATAACCGCCCCGAGAACTGCAGATATAGGGTGGTATACAAATTATTATTATTATTATTATTATTATTATTATTATTATTATTATTATTATTATTATTTCTGTTTGATTGTTCGATACTTGGAATGAGCCCTACTGAGGCAAATGCAGAACTGTGGCATGATATTATGCTGGGGCTGAGCAGGCTGACAGAATACAACATCAAAATCTGTCACACACTGACTTTCTTAATTGCCCCCCCCCCGATTCCATCGTCCTTCTTAGATGTGAACACAAAAGACTGGATTTCAGATGCAGACTTAAGGAGCTGGCAAATAAGAATGTCAGATTCTTAAAACTCACCGGACAGAATGAAGAAGATCCCAGATACGAAGGCCAGGATGGTTCTGTGAGGTCGAATATGCCCTATGTTGCTGAGAATGAACCCGATAAACATGAAGAATAGGCTGACCAAAGGAAATGGGGTGGCAGAACGAATCATCTCTGTAAAATATAATGGGCAGAAATAACATGAGAAAGGGTAATATGCGCAATGCTTCCCTATAAAAATTAGGAAAATAACACCATGTGTATAAGAACATTTTCGGCACTTGTGACTCATAATTTGCTTTGTTTTTATTTTTATTTTAAATTTGCATGCTCCTCACATATGAATAGAAATAAGTGCCATATCGGCAACACCACATATTTAAATTGTACCATTTTGACAGCCATGGCTCTCCCCACCCCCCAAGAATGCTGGGAATTGTAGTTTAAGAGTGCTGAGAGTTGCCATGAGACAATTATTCCCCCTCACAAAGCTACAATTCCCAGAATCCCCTGGGAAGAAGGCCTGACTTTTATACCACACTGAAAACTGAAACTCTGTGAGATATGGCCACACATTCCTGTCAATGGGAAAACCCCTACTTTCTGTGGAGTTTACACCCTTTCTTTTCTTAGCTGTTGTTAGTCTGAAAGCATCTTATTGTTCGATATCCTAGTGTCCTGCTAAATAACAAACAACACAGGGCCAGGCGTGTCCACTCAGAAGCAAGTCCCATCAAGTTCTACAGCCACATACCTGGGAGAAAGCCACTTTGAATGTACTTCTGGTAGACTTACATAGGATTGCACTGTTATACTGTATTTTTATGACATTGCTGGATGAATGTTCACTCACTTGTAGCAAAATATCACCCCCTGTGGCTTTAGCTCATGCCTAATTGTCAAAAACAAATCAATGCATGGTGACAGCAGTTGCACTCTGGGGTGTAGTGGATGCTACTCAGAGTAGGCACACTAAAATTTAAAGACACGACTAACTTAGGACTATTCATTTCACTGGCTCTACTTTGAGTAAAACTTAGTTGGATACCACCCTTTGATTTTTACAACATCTCTCTGCAAAGAGCTGTAAAATAGATGGTGGTAGAATGTAATATTAATTGCTGCAAATTATTTACTTGTCTCTTGTGAGCACAAAATACAAAACCATCTGTTCCAGAAATAGAGATATGGATTGCTATAGCAACAGAAGATGCTTAAAAAAAAGACGTAGGGTGAATGGCCTATGTGAATTCCTCCTAAAAAAATAATTTCAGATACTTTGGCCAAGGCAAAGATCTCAGAAGAATCATTGGAGAGGGTGGCTGCTGCTGTTGCTTGCTTACTTCGTGGAATGGGGAAAATCTAAGAGCATTTAAAAATATTGTTTCTCATCTGTCAACACTAAAACATTTACAATGCAGATGTTATCCCCCCCACCAGTAAACAAAATATCCTTTTTGATTTTGAGATTTGCAGTGCTCTATTCTTCCACCTCGTCCAACAAAGTCCCAGAGAACTTACAGTGCAGGATATTTTCTCCTCTTAGCTAATAGGATTCCTTTTTTTTTGCAGGGGGTAGACTTGGATCACTACCATGGTATGGGAGCAAATGGTTTGACTCCAAATCACTCACCCCCCCCCCCGGTGGGATATTTCCAAACATGGAATGCCCATGTTACAAACAGTCTGACCTTGGAAACTTGTGTGGTGTAGGGGATAAGGAGTCAGACTAGGACCTGGGAGACTAAAGTTCAAATCCCCATTTGGCCACGAGGGGTGACCTTGGGCTACTCACTGCCTCTCAGCCTAACCTACCACAGAGAGTTGTTGTGAGGTCCAGCTCCGATGGCCTTCTGGCAGTTCCCTCACTGTGAGAAGCGGGTTTACAGGGAACCAGGCAGAGGACCTTCTCGGTAGTGGCGCCTGCCCTGTGGAACGCCCTCCCATCAGATGTCAATGAAACAAACAACTATCTGACTTTTAGAAGACATCTGAAGGCAGCCCTGTTTAGGGAAGTTTTTAATGTTTGGTGTTTTATTGTGCTTTTAATATTCTGTTGGGAGCCACCTAGAGTGGCTGGAACCTTTGGCTCGCCAGACATTGGCGAACTACACCTCCCATCATCTCTGACCATTGGCCATGCTGGCCGGGGCTGATGGAAGTTGAGGCACTATCCAAGTGCTCTCAAGACAATCTTGTGATACTAAAGGTAGTAGACCGGTGGGGTTTAAATTTAGCCAAAGCCAATAATTAAATGTCTTACACCAAATTTGTAACTCAGTAGAGGGGAGATTAGCTTCCAAGCACAATGAAGCATTTGGAACACAGGAAAAAAATTGCCTTAGGAACTTAAGACTGAACAGCTTTTGTGGCTCCAAGGTGAGCACATACAGTCCTCAACTTTACAAAATGTTTGCTTCCCTCCCAGTGACCCTGATACAACTCTATTGTTTGCAGTGTCTGTGGGACCCTATGGGAGCATAATCCCACCCACCTCCTCCGTTAGCCTACAGCCCTTCACATATTCCTGGGTTATGTACCACTTATTGAACCTTCTCCTGGGGTGCCTGCAAGTTCTCCATGCAGAGAAATCTATTTCTGCCCTGTGCCAGTTCTGCATATGTTTATTCATAAGCCCCTCCCACCCATTCAGACTCATTTCCCCATAAATCTACGCTGTTTACTCTTGTTTTTAAAAGCCATATGAAAATTCCTATTTCAATATGTACTCAAACACATCTGTGATCCTAAAGTACACAAATATTGTGCTTTATCTCAACGTGCAACACATTTCTAGATGTATTCTATGTTTAAACACACATTTAAAGGATGCAATTTGGTATGTTTATGCAGCCAAATCTGTCAGCTAATTACATTCTGATCCATATCATAATTGAAAAGATGCAAAAATATATCTGTTTGCTTAAAAGTGACGTTCTCATCTACCCCTATCTCTATGGATACTTATTTCCAGTTGAGTTACGGAGTTAGCTGAACGTTGTGATAGAAAGGTCGTGTCTTGCTTCCGTGGAAAAAGGGGGTTGTTCCAGATTATTTCTGTGCTACAAGGAGATTCAAACACCTGTCTGCAGGAAACAGTTATCAGTGTCTGTTACCACTAGATTCCTTCTTGCTTTGCCATGGTGGTCTGCAGCGTAGAGATCAGTTTACAGCAATTGTCTACTGTATGTTTGCTGGCTAGGTTAGCATCATTCTGCCATTACCATGCATGACTAATGTGGGGCATGTGATTGGTACACAAAGCCATGATTGGTGGGCAGTGGCGGGAGTTTCTAGAGAATGGGGGAGTGTGTCAGAATTGCTATTGCCCCATAGGACATAATATACAATCTGAGGACTGGGAAAAACTGTGGAAAATAGATTTAAAATTTACAGACGGTTCCCTCCTGAAAGAAAATTACATGGAAATGATGTATAGATGGTATATAACACCAGTACAGATAACAAAAATGTACAAAACTGGCTCAAACACTTGTTGGAAATGTAAGGAAAAAGAAGGGACTTTTAATCATATGTGGTGGGAGTGTAGAGAAGTTAATTTTTTTTTGGGGGGGGGGAAATGATATACAATGAATTGGGGAAAAAAATGTTTAAAACTACATCTGTAAAAAAAAACCAGAAGCATTTTTGTTAGGGATTGTGGGACAAGACCTGCCAAGGAAAGTAAAGAATTTATTTATGTATGCTACAACAGTGGCAAGAGTTTTGATAGCACAAGGATGGAAGAATGAGGAAATCCCGACGAAAGAACGGTGGCAAGAGAAATTGATGAATTATGCAGAACTGGCCAAATTGACTTATAAATTGCGAGACAAGGACAACTGCAACTTCAAGGAGGAATGGGAACTTTTTACAAATTATTTAAAAAGACAACAAAATGAATTGGACTCCCTGGCAGGTTTTGAATAAACATACACAAATTCATTGGTTGATAATATGATGGATAGATAATGTAAGGATAAGTACAATTTTATAACATGCAGAGAATAATATGTGCAGAGAAATCAGAGAGAGGAGCTGAGGGAAGTCCTTGCTTGGGGGGGGGGTAGGGTTGGGAGGGGGAAAATAATGTATGTGATTATATGGTTTGATAATTTGGTATGTTGAAATTCTTTAATAAATAAATATTTTTTGAAAAAAAAGAATTGCTATTGCCCCCTCTAATTTAAAGGAGCACCATTCTGCTATCCTCTTTGCTGCTTGAAGTGCAAAGGATTGATCTGCAACTACGTCACACTGTGGTGCTGATGTAAACAGCTGCCAAGCCTAGCAGGACTATTGGAATGGCTTCGTGTCTCCCTTCCACATGTGCTCATGAACTCTTGAGTTTCCTTTGACAAAGAAACCCAGGAAACAACGCAAACAACAACGACTTCTCCAATACACAATGTTTTGGTGCAGTCCTTTGCTGAAGATAAAACACATGACTTCTTTTCTAGTCTCTGAAAAGCCGGTGTTAGAATGAACACACATAAACACTGCTCCCGCAATAAGAAAAGATAACCACCTACTTAGAACGTTGACTGTTGATTCAGATGTCAGCTGGACATTCATTGGCATGACGTATTCTATCGTGAAGCACCTCCCACGTTCTTCACCTGGAATGGCAAAAGCCCATTTTACACTTTCTTGGGGAGCAAAGGCATCAAGCCCCATACTTCCCACCAGGATCAACCTGCGATTCTTATTTGCTTCTTTTAAACCATTCATACAATTGCAAATTGTGTAATTGGTGTATTTCCTTGTTTAGTTTGGCTAAGGGCCCTTTAAAATATCACAAGTAAAAGAACAGAAACCAAGCAGCCCGATTTTAAATATTGCTTAGAAATATGTAAACTCCACTGATATAGCAATAGCACAGGTTTCATCTTCATGACAAGAGTATAATGCAGGGGTCTGCAAACTTACTGCGCCTTGGGCCAATGTCTCCAGAGCCGATTTCGCGGTGGGCTGGAGGGTGGGGGAGCACGTGCCCATACGTGTGCCCACACTCTATTTCCGGTGCACTTCCGGGTTAGAGGAGCACCGGAAATAGCTTGTGTGCATGTGCACAGACCTCCTCCGACCCAGATGTGCACCAGAAATAACACTTGCGCATGCGCACAAGCTATTTCTGGTGCTCCTCCGACCCGGAAGTGGGCAGCCGTGCAGCACAGCACCGGTAAGAGCGGGCAGTGGGCAGCAGGGGGCGCCACGGGCCGGATAAATGTGTTCCTTGGGCCTTATCTGGCCCGCAGGCCTTAGTTTGGGGACCCCTGATATAATGAATGGATTGTGCTCAGAGGTCAATGTGTGCACCTCATTTCTCTTCCGAAGCCTGCCACGGTTTGATTGCTAGTGGATTTACAGTGCAATCCTAATGAGATCTACTCAGAAGTAAGTCCTATTGGATTCAATGGGGCTTACTTGCAGGCAAGTGTGGTTAGGATTGCAGCCTAAGGGTTGTCCTGTTTGCTAAAGGACTTTCACTTGTATCCCTTTCCCTGCACATCCTTGCCCCCAAACTGCTCCAGAGCATTGGAAGAACCCCAAAAGCAGATCTGGGGGCACACAGGCAGAGGAGAGGGAGGGAATTTTTCACTACACAGAGATATGTCCTTGCAGGAGAACTCCATTAGCCATTGACAGTGGATAATGTGGTCACTGAGACCACATAACACCGGTCCTAAGATACCTATATTGGCTCCCGGTACATTTCCAAGCACAATTCAAAGTGTTGGTGCTCACCTTTAAAGCCCTAAATGGCCTCAGCCCAGCCCTCAGCCCACTGAGGTCCAGCGCCGAGGGCCTTCTGGCAGTTCCCTCATTGCAAGAAATGAGGTTACAGGAAACCAGGCAGAGGACCTTCTTGGTAGTGGCGCCCGCCCTGTGGAACACCCTCCCATCAGATGTCAAGGAAATAATCAACTATTTGACTTTTAAAAGACATCTGAAGGCAGCACTCTTTAGGGAAGTTTACAATGTTTAATGCTGTATTGTGTTTTTGATATTCGGTTGGGAGCAGCCCAGAGTGGCCGGGGAAACCTAGCCAGATGGGTGGGGTATAAATAATAAATTATTATTATTATAATGGAGTGGCTGCGGACTGAGGTTGCATTAAGACATGCAGTATATATATGTATATGTGTGTGTGTGTGTGTGTATATATATATATATATATATATGCTTTCGTAGATTTTCACGGGTACAGGAATGCAGGTTTTGGTGTCTTCGGGTGTCTTCCCGTGTAAGAGTTGGGGTGTCTAGGCGACGTTTCGACGAGGTCTCACTCGTCATCTTCAGGCTGGACACTAGAACACTAGCCTGGGAACTTCCCCTCTGCCCAGAACTTTTGAGGCAATACACCACACCCCTCTACAGTATTTATAGGAACTCAAACACTGAGATCCCGCTCTGTTCCAGTAACAAGAAGCCGAAAGCACCAGCCTGAAGATGACGAGTGAGACCTCGTCGAAACGTCGCCTAGACACCCCAACTCTTACACGGGAAGACACCCGAAGACACCAAAACCTGCATATATATATATATATATATATATATATATATATATATGAGCCTACGCAAATCCATATAGTGAATTGCACATGTGAACCAATCCAGTGACTCACTGGAATATTCCAACAACTTCAAAATGGGCCACCAGTCCATTCTCCCCACCCCAAGGTGTTGGAAATTAAAACTGTGAAGCCATTTGCACATAATCATGCATGATATAACTGGAATATTTCACAGACCGTAATTATAAATTTAATCAAAATGCACAACTAACAGGACTCCGAAAGAGTCACTAGACATGACTAGCCACAGGGACAGCAAGCAAAAAGAGATTCACTTTTCAGTAAAAGCACAGTACCTGCCAAAAAGCAAACCCTCCAGAGCCCAGAGTGCAGAGACATCTTGATTTCAGCACTCTGGTTTTGGGGCAAGATAATCCCTTCCTCCAGGTACAGCCAGTAGTCCGTGCTCACAGCAATCCCCAGGAGTCCCAATCCGCACACTGCAAACACACTGCTAAGCAGAGTCAGGGCCTTTCTGCCACAGGTGCTCATTCCCAAAAGCATCAGGGTCCGACGGGACAAAAGAGAACTCCTGCACGGGCAGAGAAGAAAACAAGATCTGTTAGCAGTGAATTGGGGACGTTATATGCACTGAATGAAACAGAAATTTCCCTCCTTTTGTGCACAGTTTGATATCAGAGTTATCGATGGGGAAACAGCACAAAAGCCCCATATAAGTTGAAAATGAATGTGGCAAACCATTGTCATGTCCCTTCATGTCCAGGCGTAGGCGAACTTGGCCCTCCAGAGGTTTTGGGACTACAATTCCCATCATCCCTGTCCGCTGGTCCTGTTAGCTAGGGATGATGGGAGTTGTAGTCCCAAAACCTCTGGAGGGACAAGTTTGCCTATGCCTGCTCAATGCAATGTGCTCTAGGTGGGGCTACCTTTGAAGGTGAACCCAGAAACTACAACTAACCCAGAATGCAGCAGCTTGACTGGTGACTGGGAGTGGCCACTGAGACCATATAACACTGGTCCTGAAAGACCTACATTGGCTCCCAGTACGTTTCCGAGCACAAGTCAACGTGTTGATGCTGACCTTTAAACGGCCTCGGCCCAGTATACCTGAAGGAGCATCTCCACCCCCATTGTTCAGCGTGGACCTCTGGGTCCATATGGAGTCATAGTATTACATATAGTAACATAGTATAGTCATAGTATTACAATAGTATCCCAGAGGGTCAGTGTGGCATGGTGGAAAGAGGATCAGACTAGAGCTTACGCTCTAGCCACTAGGCAACACTCTCAGCCCAGTCATCTCTCGGCCTATTCCCCCCCCCCCATTCATTCATTTGTTCAGCCTTTATTGGCATAATTTAGACAATAAAACCATAGGAGGAAAACCATCCATGAAAATAATGGTAATCCAGACATATTAAACACATAAAACATACAAAAGACTCAATAAGGTAAAGGTAAAGGTACCCCTGCCTGTACGGGCCAGTCTTGACAGACTCTAGGGTTGTGCGCTCATCTCACTCTAGAGGCCGGGAGCCAGCGCTGTCCGCAGACACTTCCGGGTCACGTGGCCAGCATGACAAGCTGCATCTGGCAAGCCAGCGCAGCACACGGAACACCGTTTACCTTCCCGCTGGTAAGCGGTCCCTATTTATCTACTTGCACCCGGGGGTGCTTTCGAACTGCTAGGTTGGCAGGCGCTGGGACCGAACGACGGGAGCGCACCCCGCCGCAGGGATTCAAACCGCCGACCATGCGATTGGCAAGTCCTAGGCACTGAGGTTTTACCCACAGCGCCACCTGCGTCCCCTTACAAAAGAATCAATAGCCACCATTAAATAAAATTAAGTAATTTTAGATTTGACTTTAAAAATCTTGGCTAAATATCCTGATACAATCTCAGTAGTTTTGGGAATATCAACAAATACTGGATTACAGATTCTTTGCAATTTAATTTACAGGGCTGGGGGAGGATTTTTTTTTTTTAAAGTGGGGGCAGGGAACCACACTTGAGCTCCCTGGAATAAAGGCAGGATATAAATATAAGAGGGGTGGGACTTTACATCAGGAGGAATTTGACAGAGTAATAAGCCGATTGCTCCATCAGTGCAAGTATCTCTGATTGCCTGTTGGAACAATCTACCCACTCTTCCCCTTCTATTTTGTTCTGGGGGTTTTCTCATTCTCCCCCCACCCCCAGCCAATTTAGACAACGCACTCAGGGGGCTTAGAGAGGGAAGAAGCCTCATGGTGTGAGTGGAATTCCTTGTAAGGGGCTTCCACTAGCACAGGGATCCCCACACTAAGGCCCGTGGGCCGGATAAGGTCCGAGGGATTTGTTTATCCAGCCTGCGGCAACCCCCGCCACCTGCCACCCGCTCTTACTGGCACTGTGCTGCGCAGCTGCCCACTTCCAGGTCAGAGGAGCACTGGAAATAGCTTGTGTGCAAGCGCAAGCTTGTGTTGCACATGCACAAACATTATTTCTGGTGCACATCCGGGTGAGAGGAGGCCCGTGCACATGCACATAAGCTATTTTCAGTGCTCCTCCAACCTGGAAGTTCGCCGGAAATAGCATGTGGGCACACGCTCCCCCACCCTCCAGCCCGCCGCACGATCAGCGCTGGAGACACTGGCCCAAGGCATGGTAAGTTTGCTGACCTCTGCACTAGCCAGACTGAGACGCTTGCCTAAGGCTGAAATTCTACAGGCACTTACTAGGGAGCAAGCCCTGTTGAATGTAGTGTGACTTACTGCACAGAATTGGGCTGCTTGGGTGCCAAGCCAATTTGTGGATTTGAGGTGATACTGAACACTTATCCATTACATCAGAGAGAGAGAGAGAGAGAGAGACAGAGAGAGAGAGAGAGAGAGAGAGAGAGAGAGAGAGAGAAGCAGTTTGCCAGGCCACACTGCAAGCTTTCAAGATGCTCAGAGTCCTTTTATCAGCACTGGACTGGTGATACGTGCACAGCAAGACAGCCAACTCTCACACAGGATTCGAAATCCCGCTGCCTTCGACTCTGACAAATCTCTCCCTCGGCGGATTCTTGACGTGGATATTATGAAGATGTGGGGCTCAGCAATGCAGTGTAGCACGACAAATTACTGTGGTAGTGTCCCCCCCCCTTCAATATATATATTCCTAGCACTGCCATTTGGCTTCCCGTTAATTAGCCCTTTTTGGCACTGGTTCAGAGAAAAGCACACAAAGTCTCGATACTCCGGCATGTGTAACGTGCAGTTTGTGAGCTGCACCTCTGTCCTTTCTCTGCCGGAACAAACACATAACTCTCCTAAATAATAGGAAGCAGTCGCACAAGTCCTTTAGAGAAGCAATCATCACAATGTCACACAAGTTATTTACAAAGCATGGTGCCGTACTTAAACGCACAAGAAGGCAGCCCTCACCCTGCAGGGCGTATGGTCCAATGTAGACCCCAAGTTGCCAGAAGCCTTCTCTGACCAGGAAGCTTTGAAAGTCAGAAAATTGGTGCTGATGTAATGCAGAGCTCAACTCATATCGGACATCACCTGCTTAAAATTCCTACAGAGGTCTCAAGGTTTCCATAGTCAGTACATTCATCGGGACTAAGTGTCTCTGACTATATGGAGATGCAGAGGGCTTGTCCGCTAAAGGACAGAGCTGTGTGAAACAGCAAAGGGGCTCATTAGGGGCACTTGCTATCAATATGAAAAACAGGGCACCTGATCCATGCGACAGTCACCTCCAGGCTTGACTATTGTAATTCGCTCTATGCGGGGCTGCCCTTGAAGCTGTCCCAGAAACTCCAGCGGGTGCAGAATGCTGCAGCGAGGCTCCTCACAGGGTCTCTGCCATGGAAGCATATTCACCCAGTGCTTTTCCAGCTGCACTGGCTCCCGGTGGAGTACAGGGTCAGATTTAAGGTGCTGGTTTTGACCTTTAAAGCCCTTCACGGCCTAGGACCCTCGTACCTACGGGACCGCCTCTCCCGGTATGCCCCACGGAGGACCTTAAGGTCCATAAACAGCAACACCCTAGAGGTCCCGGGCTCTAAGGAAGTCAGATTAGCCTCAACCAGAGCCAGGGCCTTTTCAACACTGGCTCCGGCCTGGTGGAACGCTCTGTCTCATGAGACCAGGGCCCTGCGGGATCTGATTTCTTTCCGCAGGGCTTGTAAGACAGAGTTGTTCCGCCTGGCCTTTGGCTTGGAATCAACTGGATCCCCTTCCCCTCTATCCTTTTTCCTTTCTCCTTCTGTGATGGAACTCCTATTTGGGGACTTCCTTGGCTTTTTTCCTAGCCCACGTGGGACCAGTCTGGATAGTTGGCCTGGTGAAGATTTGACGCTTTCATTCCCCCAAAAGTTTTTGATTTGATTTTTGATTTGAGTTTCTACTGAAATGAGGCTGCATTTTAATGTTGCATTTTAATCTTGTTTTTCAGTTGTATTTTAATCAATTGTTTTATACCTGGTGTTAGCCGCCCTGAGCCTGGCCTTGCACGTCCCCCTGTTGCACGCCCACATCAACAGCAACCTAGCTGAATGAAACATGACGAGGTCGAGTCATGGACATCTGAAAAGCACCTTCAGTTGGTGGCAATTCACCACTGTATCCCTTAGGAACTGTAGATTCCCTGGGAGCATACTGGGATGGAGGAGCTCAACCGAAAGATCAGTAATGACAGACAAGTTTCTTTCCTTAAAAAAGTGCCTGTCCAGCATGACCAACTTTCCTCTGCAATATTCAGTCTCAGAAGAGGAATGGGCACCTTTTAGCCTGTTGGGTGCCCCATGTCATGAGAACGCACCTTGTAATATGTTCCAGGCTGCAAAGGTATAGTGAAGGCTTTTTAGCAGAGAAAAACAAGGAACTTTCCAAATGCCAGAAGCTCTTCTACAGGTCAAAATTCAAGCAGTAAGTAGGTCAAGGCATGTCGTTAACTCCTTTTCACAACCTCAGTTATACGTAGAGCTGGGAGATTGGAAACAGGAATGGTCTCAAATAGGGCTGTTACAAACGTAATATCTATCTATCTATCATAATAGTCAGTCAACCCCAACATGGATCTACATGCTGTACTGTTGCAAGTTGTCGTGCTTCTTCAGTGAGCATGATCCAAAAGCCACAACATTTGGTCTAATGGATCAGCCTTTCCCAAACTTTTGTCCCTCAGATATTTTGTACTACAACTTCCATCAAACCTGAGCTTTGGTCATGCTGGCTGGGGCTGATAGGAGCTGTAGTCCAAACCATTGGGAGGGTACCATATTGGACAGTGAGTGTGACCATTACACAACTGGGAAGATGACCATGGTTCAGGAACAACTCTAGACCTAACTTTTAGGCACTTTCCCATCATCTAGGGCAAAGAAGATATTACTCTGGGATACCATTACATAAGATGTCATTGAATCACAGCTGAGCACAAAAACAAAACAGAGGAGGGACTGACAGTTGAAAAAACCTGGAGCTGGTTCCTAAACAGAGGAGGGAAATGACTAATTTTGAAAGTACAGAGCAGGAGGAGTCGGAACATATGCTGCCAAACACCTTGTTTATGAAATTCATCATTTATGGTGGTAACGAACAGTTCTAATCTCTCAAGGACCAGAGTTCAATCCCATGCGCTGGTTGGCCACAATGAGAACAGGATGCAGGATTAGATGGAACATTGGCCTGATCCAGTCAGTTCTTCTTATGATCTTATGTTCTTAGTTTCAACAGATCTCAGCAACCACTGGGCGACCCACACAAATTATGGCAGTGAGCATATTTTTCTATATTATTTCCTAAGGTTTCAGCACTCAGCGGTAAGCTCTTTAGAAACTACTTTCCTTTTACAACCCAACCCTTCTATTTTTCTCATTTCTAGCATTTAATTTATTTCAAGTATTTCTATGCTGCTTTTTAGCAGAGAGACCTGTTCTTCAGTTCTGGCATGTGCAAGCTGGAATCAAGCCAAGAAGGAAGTTTCAAGTTCACAGTTGGCAAATCTGCTAATTGCGACAGTCAATGCACACTGGATGACTTTTTTTGAAATTAATCACTTGCAAATGTATGCTCATAATTGATAGCTTTGGAGCACCCCACCCCCAAAGCCCCATCTGTGTTCACTCAAAAATAAACCCGACAAAGTTCTTAAGCACGTTCCTTTCTCCCAAGAGGCAATTTCCATGGACACCAGTGAGAATTATTTCAAAAGAGTTGTGTTGAATAGTGAGGTGCCAGTTCCTTCTGCTTAGCACAGCTGGCCCAATTTCAGGGATGTAATTTTCAAGCAAGTACCTATGAATGATGGAGGGTGGCAAGGCCATTCAGCACACCCCCACATGTCAATCAATAAATAACTTTTCTTCAAAACAAATATGGCTGTTACCGGTTTGTGCAACCTCTATAGGTTCCTATAAGTTCTGGAGCGTGGTAGGAGAACAGCAGAATATAATTAACAGATAAGACTTGCCCTTATGCTGCTTAAGTGCAAGAAAACTGGCTTAAGCACTTTATGGCTTTCACTGTAAGTAACTTTAATTACATAGTTTTTAAGCTAGACAGAGTTATGTCATGCAGAAAGATCCAAGAGCATGATAGACACATATAGTACAGTGAAGCCCAGATACAAGATTGTTCAAGCTAAGCTCTTTAAAAGAACCCACTCTGATTAAGACAAGTGCAAAAAATAGCTTCAATATGAGCCCCGCTAAGGAGCCGTGGGCTTCCCAGTGCCTGCTCACCAGCACAATCCATGCACAAGGTAGGAGCTGAGTGAGAGATGATGAAGTGCTAGACCAGAGGACTTCTTCAGAAGGTGGACAGAATCTGGGAAGCGTAGTCTGGCCCAAAAGGAATAAAAGGTCTCCCTTGAGCTCCAGACCCTCAACAGAGGAAACTGTCTGATTGGAGCTATCCAGGGTCCTGAAAATGCAACATTTTATCAGCTACCTATAAGCTGCCCTCAGATGCCTGCAATGCTATGCCCCATAGGCTCCCAGATCATGGGTAGGCAAACTAAGGCCAGGGAGCTGGATCCAGCCCAATCGCCTTCTCAATGGTCTGGGAATCATGTTTTTACATGAATAAAATGTGCCCTTTTATTTACAATGCATCTCTAGATTATTTGTGGGGCCTGCCTGGTGTTTTTACATGAGTAGAATGGGTGCTTTTATTTAAATTGCATCTCTGGGTTATTTGTGGGGCATAGAAATTCATTCATTCCCCACCCCCGTAGTCCAGCCCCCCCCCCCAAGGTCTGAGGGACAGTGGACCGGCTCCCTGCTGAAAAAGCTTGCTGATTATGGGAACAAGGGCAATACAATAGGGGTCATGCACATGACAAGAGACAGGAGTAGATCAGCTGAGGCTTTACAAGAACACTTTGGTGTGATTAAGATTACAGGCTAAAAAGTGGAAGCGTGTGGAGAAGAAGAACACTTTCTTGTTTTCTATAGTCTGTATTTTAAAATCTTTAAATAACCCTCTAAGTAAGAAGTAAATGACATAAAAGTTTGCTCTTCCAGTGGAATCATATCTACTGTACATGTTCTATTTCCCAATCCCCTTGCAACAAAAAAAATATGTTACTGGTTGTGACTTTTCCCTTTGTAGATTCCTTAAATGCTACGTGCATCTGCAAGGCTGCACACATACAATATTTATGTATTCTGCTTATCAGTTACTGATGATAAAATAATGCAGCGAAGGCGAAAAAAGGAACAGCCATAACAGCACACAAAAGTGTCAGGAAAAAGGGTTTGCAAAGCAGAAGGAATATGTAACTATTGCAGGGGTTGTCACCCTGGTCCCTACCGCCCACTAGTGGGCGTTTCAGGATTCTAGGTGGGCATTGGGGGGGGGGGTTTCTATGGCACAAGCTGAATCCTCCTTCCATCGAGCACTGGTGGGCGGTAAGGAAATTTTACCATCAAGAAAGATGCATTAGTGGGCGGTAGGTCTAAAAAGGTTGACTACCCCTGAACTGGGATGTGGGTGGTGCCATAGGTTAAACCACAGAGCCTAGGACTTGCCGATCAGAAGGTTGGCGGTTCGAATCCCTGCAACAGGGTGAGCTCCCGTTGCTCGGTCCCTGCTCTTGCCAACCTAGCAGTTCAAAAGCACGAAGTGCAAGTAGATAAATAGGTACCACTCCAGCGGGAAGGTAAACAGCGTTTCCATGCGCTGCTCTGGTTCGCCAGAAGTGGTTTAGTCATGCTGGCCACATGACCGGAAGCTGTACGCTGGCTCCCTCGGCCAGTAAAGCGAGATGAGCGCCACAACCCCAGAGTCGTCCGCGACTGGGCCTAATGGTCATTCTGAACTATTGCATGAAATGTCTTTGTCAACAGATGCATTTGTGAATGCACTAGTGGGCTTTTTGTGGTGTTGGGGGACATGTTACTCCACACTCATTTTTAACACCTTCCCATTAACCTGCCGTTGAGGCGCTCCTCACTTAGGAGAGGGTTAAGTTCCACATTGCCCCATGCAAATCTACTCTAAACGTGAAGAAAAGGTGGGTCCTAAGAGAGAAATATCATGTTAGCGTGCCCAGTGCTCCAGTTACCAATTAGGGAACACATCCACTGACTTTTCTACCCTACTGTCAGGAAGGCATTTTCATTTACATTCTAAATGCTCACAGAGATCCAGCAATGATACTTTGCCTCCGGTGCTTTGGCTAACTCAAGCCTGGAAGTGCTAGCTTTAAGCAAAGGCTTTAAGAGAAGCATTGATGCAAGAAAGAAAGCTGAAAGCCCTAAACTAGCATGAAAAAAACACCAAGAGTCAAGTGGGAGAGAGATGGGGAGCAGACTGGCTGACAGCTAATCATCTGAACGCAGTCTTCATCCCAAGATCACATAGTTGGAGGGTGAAAGAATTGCCATCTGCAATGGCCCAGATACTTTCCAATAATGTTTCTGCACTGTTGTTTTTTTTTTGTCCTCGCTAAGTGATACATCATTTCACTCCCACATTCCAGGATCAACGTTTGCTCGTGCTCCCTGTGTCTGAACTGCCTCTCCTAATTTATTCCATTTATTTCCACAACTCAGTCTGCTTCCAAAGACTCTATTAGCCACCAAGACCACCACATTTCATTTACTTAGATTCATTGTGCTTTCTTATCCTAAAAAAGGAGGCTCTTTCAGAAAATACCAGTTAATTTATTTCTTTCAAATTGCGTTTATATTCTATTTATAGATGTAAATAAAGAACTAACCTAGTTATTACCGGTAGGTGCTCTGTTTGATGAAGCCATGTTTTCCTACGTTTCTGGTTGTGGCAACAGAGGTCATGCTACAGTCTTATTCCTTTGTATTTTGTCTTCAAGTACAAAAAGAATATTTTTTTAATGTATAGAATTAGATAAAAAATATAGCTATAAAAATGGCTCTGAAACAGTCCCAAGTGACTGGTAGTTGGAGCACTGAAGATACAAACTTTTATTTTTCTCCCAGGGTCTCTGTCTCTCCTGCACAGGATAGCTCAGTTGGTTAGAGCATGGTGCTTATAATGCCAAGGTGGCAGGTTCGATTCCCGTATGGGGCAACTACATATCCCTGCATTGCAAGGGGGTTGGCCTGGATGACCCTTTCCTGCTCTCCAAGTCTATGATTCTAATAAATTAGTATCTAGAACTTGGAGCTTGTATCTCTCTGTGAAGTGGTGAGCACCTCACCTATAGATTTTTGTTCAAAGCAAATGAAATAAAATAGAGCCAGTCACTCCATCATAAAGATAATGATTTGTTCTGGGTGCTAGACACACAAGGTGCTAGGAACCAGTCAGCTATGATGAGGCACAGAGTGGGAAGCAGCAGAGTCATTCAAAAATCCAATGATTCTGGAACCGAAATTCTAATATCCTCTCGTGCTCCTTAGTAGATAGATGCATGCCAATGGAAGCCAGAATGTTCTTGCTTAAGACTACCCAATAAATACAGGAAGGACTGAAAAAGGAATCTGGTTTTGAAAGCATTCTCATGTGAACACCCAAATGCTGTGTGCAATTCACTGGGCAACCCCTAGGTGTTTATTCACACATGTTTACAAATTGCAACATGAAAGTGTCTTATCTAATTTTGAATTTCACAATAAGCAAAGGCCCAAGTAAGCTTCTGAGGAGTGCAAATTACATCTGTTACCTTGTTGGGTTCCCTCCTCCCCAAAACTTTAAATTTTTCAAAGGTAAAAAGGGAAAGGGAAAGGCTGCTTTTTTCATGTTCTTCAAGTTAATCAGCAGAATGCAATATGGCAGATGAAAACCCTCTGGATATAATTTCTGCTCTTAGGCTCATAATATATTTAACAAGTTATAGAAATGAACCACTCCTGGCTTCCATTAAGCCAACGCCACCTCAGATGAGCCTTGACTTAAATTATTCTCTGTGCTATGCCACCTTATCTAGGTCAAAGAGCTAGGAAGCAAAGAGTAAGGCTAACTCAGTACAACAGACATATTCATTACTATTATTATAAGACTTGGTAGAAGGAAGCTAGCTTTGGTTCAGAAACATCTCTGCTCACTTTGTCCAAAGGAAGAACAAAGAATGTGCCGGTCAAATCCATGCACACTGCTTATTCTCACATCAAAGAAAACTTTTTAAGATCTCCCTCCCTTGGCTCATGTAGATGTCTTTCTTCTTCTAAAAAAGCTGCCCATCTCAGAACAGACTATATCTGTGTTAAGTGATTAGGATTGATGTGTACCGTATATGGAAACATCATTTTCTAGAGATAAATAAAATTTGTGTAGCATAAATGTCTGCTTTATTTTAAATATACTATCCCATTTGCAAGTTCTAGTTCCATGCAAAAGTACACTAGCATTCCCAATCTTTATTTCATTTTACACGGACATGATTTTTCTGTTAAATTTTTATCCCTGTACCTTCAGCACCCAATTCCCCTTAGGACTGCCAACCTTAAAAAGAAAAACACAGTACATTCAGCCTTCAAATCATTAAAGCTCCAAGAACAAACATCACATAAAACCTAATAAGGAAATAAGAGAGAGATGATAAAATTGTCACAGTAGCCGAGTAGCCAATGGTTACAACAAACATGGAAGAATACAGATATCTTTCCTTGGTGCTATGACAACATATTATGTCCCAGGAGAGATTCCCTAGGGACAGTATTCCAGAAAGGGGGTGCCACACCTGACCAGGTACTCATTTGCCTTCCCTTACATGGCAGAGGCACATGGAAGAGATTCTGAAATCTCAGTGATCAGATGAACAATGTGGGCATGACAGCCTAACAAGTCCTTGGGCAATAAAGCACATGGGACTTTAAAAGCAAGCACCAGCACTTTGGGGTGGTGTTTAACTAAGAGTAGACCAATTTCAATTACTGAACATGACAATGTTAGGCCTCTTAATTTTAACAGGTTCACTCCGAGTAAAACCCAGCTGAATTGAGTTGAGCTTGGAAATGGACCAGGAGTCAGTGAAGATGCTTCAGTACAGGTGAGATACGGTCCCAGCATCTGGTCCCAGTTAACAGCCTGGTATTTTGACCTAGCTGCAGTTTCTTGAATTGTGGCCAAAGGCTTCCCCACATTCAACAGGTTGTGGTAACCCAATATGGAGCTTACCAGAGCATAAGCAGGGGCACCGAGTAGTGGGGGCTGAGGGGTCTTCAGCCCCCCCCGAAATTTTCAAGGAGGGGGTTGCCCCCCCAAAATCCATGTGCCCCACTCTGCCTCCTCCTCCCCACCTGATATTGCTCAGGCATAAGGAAGCTCAGCTCCACACTCCTCATTCCCCACCAGTGCACTAGGCAGGGTCAGGATGCATCATGTTACATGAGGCGCCCCCCCCCCCCAATGTGGGGGTCAAGTTGGTGCCCCTGATCATAAGTAACTTTGGTTTAGCTATATCTCTGTCCAGGAGGAGACACAGCTAGTACACTAATATAATCTGATGTAAGGTAGGGTGGGTCACTGGATCTACAAACATTTTCGGGGTCACACTGTCTCTCAAGGTGAGCAGTCCCTCATTTGGAGGGTTGCTGAATACACAGAGAATGAGTATGGTATAGCAAATAGCAGGGTGGACTCAAATACGGAAAACCAGACTCAACCAATCTATGCGCTAAAGAATAACATTTATTAGGTGGTCTTGGGCAATATGGCCAGCTGGCCTACTTTTATCCAATGGGACTGTTTTAAAGACAATCAAGGTAATATCAGGGTAAGCTCTGGAAAGCACTTTGTGCATTGACAAGTGCCATAGAAATTAGCAAGGACTTGGGGGGGGGGAGCTCCCACTTTAATATTTGTATAAAAGGTAAAGGTAAAGGTAAAGGTAACCCTGACCATTAGGTCCAGTCGTGGCCGACTCTGGGGTTGTGGCGCTCATCTCATTTTATTGGCTGAGGGAGCCGGTGTACAGCATCCAGCTCATGTGGCCAGCATGACTAAGCCACTTCTGGTGAACCAGAGCAGCACACAGAAACACCGTTTACCTTCCCGCCGGAGCGGTACTTATTTATTTACTTGCACTCTGACGTGCTTTCGAACTGCTAGGTTGGCAGAAGCTGGGACCAAGAAACGGGAGCTCACCCCGTTGCGGGGATTCGAACCGCTGACCTTCTGATCGGCAAGCCCTAGGCTCTGTGGTTTAACCCACAGCTCCACCCACGTCCCTTATATAAAAGGTTACACGTTGACAAAGAACCAGTGCTCTGAGAACACGGGGGGAAAACCCCTGAATTTAGTGTAAATGGTCTAGAGGCAAGGCTTTCTTACAGTTTGTTACACTTCCCAAGTACACTTTGGAGCTGGCATCGCAAATCTCATCTACACATCTGTCATCCTTGTGAGCAAGAGCCTTTGGCACCAGCTGGGAAGCAGACATTTGGCAAGCTTGATCTTCCTTGCTGCTTTTCTCGGCAAGAAGAATGGTCGGATTGCTTTGCAGGCAAAAATATTGCTTGAGTTCATGGTGTGCTGGTTGCCTCCGCGGTGGCAAGACTCAGCTAAGAAGGAACAGAGAAATTACTTTCTCCCATTTCCTTCTTTTTTGTTTCTTTACTGAGTGCTGAGTAGCAACATTTGCACATCACATCCATGATTCTCATGGTCAGCAAATAATGTTAGATCCACTGTAGTCTAGTGGTTAGAGTGTTGGACCAGGACCTGGGAGTTCAAATTCCCACTCTGCCAAAAAGCTCACTG
The DNA here is from genome assembly GCF_965112155.1 of Podarcis liolepis. Taxonomy (NCBI): domain Eukaryota; kingdom Metazoa; phylum Chordata; class Lepidosauria; order Squamata; family Lacertidae; genus Podarcis; species Podarcis liolepis. The sequence goes on from NC_139555.1 coordinate 23,595,788, forward strand.
GGTGACTTTGGGCCAGTCACCATATAGGCCACTTTGAGCTCTTTGGAGGAAAGGTAGGATAAATTTAACAATAATTTTACTGATTGTTACTGACAAAAGGTCAATGTTCTCCACTGCACCTGAAGACAGAGGAGAAGCCACAGGGAAAACACAAAGCCCTTCCTACTGCTGCTCCTTGCATTGACTGCCTGAATCTACCATATGATGGGGACAGTTCTGTCTAAGAACTCTTTGATATTATTGAGAACAGATAGAAGAGATTCCGCACCAGGTCAAAGTTCCATCCTCTGTAATGACTGTATTCTCTGTAATCTGGGCACTCCTCGAAAAAAGTACAGTCGTACCTTGGTTATTGAACAGCTTAGTTCTCGAACGTTTTGGCTCCCGAACGCCACAAACCGGAAAGTGAGTGTTCCAGTTTGCCAACTATTTTTGGAAGCTGAACATCTGACAGGGCTTCTGTGGCTTCCAGTTGGCTGCAGGAGCTTCCTGCAGTCAATCAGAAGCTGCACTTTGGTTTTCTGAAATTTTGAAATCGAACGGACTTCTGGAACGGATTCTGTTCGACTTCTAAGGTACAGTGGTACCTCGGGTTAAGAACGTAATTTATTCTGGAGGTCTGTTCTTAACCTGAAACTGTTCTTAACCTGAAGCACCACTTTAGCTAATGGGGCCTCCTGCTGCTGCTGTGCCGCCGCTGCACGATTTCTGTTCTCATCCTGCAGCAAATTTCTTAACCCGAGGTACTATTTCTGGGTTAGCAGAGTCTGTAACCTGAAGCTTCTGTAACCTGAAGCGTATGTAACCCGAGGTACCAGTGTACAACTGTATTGTGGAACTAGATAGGGCCCACAGAGGGGCAGCAGAAACAGCTTTTTCCTTTCTCAACAGATCTGAAATTTGCTCCTCTGAGGACAGGTGTTTCCCCATGCTGGGTATAGAGAGATCCACTGAATGGGAAAATGACTAAATCAATGTGCTTCGATGGATACCATCTGCTACACAAAGTTCAGCTTTGACATCGGCAGTACATTTTTGTAACCATAAGTTTTCGAGTCCATAACCATAAGCAAGAGCCATGCTGATCTGCAAATGCAGATTCCTTAAACTTGAGTAATATTTACCAACCATGGAAGGGGCGGCAGGGGGTGGAGAGACCTGCGAAGCTTCTTCTGAAAATAGTACAGGAGCTAGTGAGCCGTGTGAAATTTAACACGCAGAGATCTCCTTCCGCATCGTTCCTGCAACATCAGCTTCATGCCAACTCTTGTGTTCTGCAATCTCAGGAGCCTTTGGTCCTCCATATGTTATTAGACTACAACTCCCATCATTTCTTGCCATTTGCCGTGTTGTCTGGGGCTGCTGGGAGTCGGAATACCTGGAGGGTCACAGGTCCCCCATCCCTGCTCTGCCTCTTTTGCTGTCGATCTTTTACTTCTTTTTAAAAAGATACTGCATCGCAAAGCTATCCCCGCCTTATGCCAAACTTAGCATGTCAATCGATTAAATACCTTTTTGTGCCAAAAGCAAAGCTGGAGTTGCTACTTTTTGCAGCCAGGACATTGTGCCAGATGGAGATTAGTTCAACTCAGTGAATATATCAAACGGCTACATGGGAGCTTGCAAGGAACTGGGACAGAGCAGAAATAGCCCTGATGCTGGCCTTCACATTTAACAGAGGCGCTTCCAAGAGCTGGCAGATGGAGGAAGCCTTTGCAAGAAATGCCTCTACTTACACCGAAATGGCTTATTTAAAGGCCAAGACTTAAAATTAATCTCACTGAAGCCAGCTAGGCATGTGGAAAAGGAGGGCAGAATTTAACCCAGAAACAACAGCATTTCACCACAGCAGTTCTGCATGCTTGCAGAGGGAATTCCTAATGGCAGGGAGCCAAGAAAGGGGTACGTGTGTAAGGAGCTTGCTCCTTTTTTTAAAAAAAAAGCAACAACCCAAAGAGGTGTTTTCCTTGGAATTTTCGCTGTGTCCAGAAACCACCTCTCTTGTGACACTGACCCGTGACCTACTGATCACCCTGGCAGCACTGACCTGGAAAAGCAGGCATTTGTCACAAGTGCCCTGAGCCAAGCTGCTGTCTATCCTCACTGTGTCCTGCCTCAGTAGCTGGCACGTTTGCCACATGTGTCCTCCTAGCACACTGTTAGAAAGTCATTGCCCCATGCCATCCCTGCCTCCCTCCCCCTGCTGATAGCTCAAGAGGAGGTGCCCACCAGGAGGGAATACAGCTTTGAAGAGTGCCTGTATTTTGGAAGAAGGGTGTATTCGTTAGAAAGCAATATGTGTTATACATGACTTGCACCTATAATAATTACACCATGTTCTCCCTCTGATGCTATCACTATGTCACACAACAGCAAAGTCAGATTTGCCATTCAGTGGTGAACTCTACAACCCTCGAGATCCTAAGAGTCTTGCCATCACACCCCAAGCCATTGTAGCTTCTACTGCAGCAGCTACTCCTTCTCTTTATCTGACAAGCATCAAGATGCCTGGTGCTGGTGGGGTCCAAGAGGAGCAGAAGGGGGTTGTGGCTCCACAGATGAAAACAAAGATACCACCCCAGGAGTCTCTGAGGGCTCTCCTATCTTGAAAGGAGCTGGAGAGAGGAAGCACAACTTTTTGCACTCCTTTTGGCCCCCTCCTTCAAAAACTTCCAGTTGCTAAGCAGGCACTCCTCTATCTGGGGGATGGGATACCGTCAAGTATCTCCAGTTGGTTGGTGGTGGGCCATGGGCAACTCTTGACAAGCATCCACCTACATTGACTGTCAAGGTCAGCCATGGAACTGCAGCCAATCCCAGCTCCTGGACAAGTGTACCTATAAAGCCCACATGTATTCTTGCTGATAGATGAAGAGGTCCTTGTAGCAGCTGAAATGGGTCTGCCAAAAGGCCTCTCATCAAGGCACGGAGCTGCTCAGCTGGTGCAATGGAACTGCAGCATGAGACTTCAACATGCTGTGGGCAAATGGAACCCCATATATTTTGAGAACTGTCACTCTACGGCAGGGGATAATTGCTCATAAGAGATGCTTGTGACGAAGTTACATTGACTGAACTGTCTCGGGATAAGTTTGCCTTTCAGAAGGAGTGGTTATATTCAAGTATGTTGGGTCCGCAATACACACACTTCTTTCTGTGAAGAATGCCTTCTACAGCCCCTACAGCTTCTACTTGCTTCTACTTTTGAGGATGCTGTCCTCCTTTGTAAAGATTCTACTTTGAAGAAACAAACAAACAAAGGAAGAACAATACCTAAACTACTCCGGGCTTCAAGAGTCTCTTGCACAGACGCCACACTTTGCCTGCAACGGAAGCTCTTGAGCGATAAATTATTCCCTCACTCTCCTAACCTAGTCTTGTAGGCAGCAACCCTCTGTTAAGTCTTGTGCCTTAATTTAAACCTTGCTGCAACAGTGCAAAGCATTCCCACCTACAAAAGAGTCACATTTGCCACTAAAATTAGCTGGAACATGTGTCATTTTGCGAATTCAAAAGGAAAAGAAAACACGGAAACAAAAGAGGCTTGGGCAGAACAAGCACCTTGTGTGTTAATGTCCCTGCGGTAGGATGAAATCATTAGCTCCGTTTTTTGTTACCTTTACAATGTCTAAAGCGCTGCCTTTTCAAAAGGCGCCCTGCCAAGAAGGCCGCTCCTTCCTCTCTGTCAATGCAGCTCCTCACTGGGCCCTGTAATCACAGCAAACTCTACTAATAGGAAGCAATTCCCAGCAAGGACTTGGTTCTGGGGGTTGCCCAAACAGCTAGGGAAGGGACAAGCTTTGTCAAGCTGACAAGGGCTTTCTCTAAGGCAAGCCAGCTTCCACCTGTTCACTGAAGAATGGCTTGGATGTAGTGGTAAGGAGAGGCAAGGGAGAGCAGAAGAGGAGGAGGAGGAAGAGGAGCTTACCTGAAACTGTTCTTAACCTGAGGTACTACTTTAGCTAATGGGGTCTCCCACTGCAGCCACGTGATTTCTGTTCTCATCCTGAAGCAAAGTTCTTAACCTGAGGTACTATTTCTGGGTTAGCGGGGTCTGTAACCTGAAGCGTATGTAACCTGAAGCATCTGTAATCCAAGGTACCACTGTACAGTTATTGTGGCATGAATCCATGCTTGCAATTGTGACAGAAATTCTCACAACCAAGAGTCTTAGGTAAGGAAAGGGCAGAACTTTTTTCCAATCAGAGAAGCAATTGCGGCAGCCGAAACCTTTCTCAACCATAGCAAAACACTTCACAAAACACTTAGTTGGATGCTAGGTATACTGTACAACTGCAACGCTTGCTAATCCACAGTATCTTCGCAAGGGAAGAGGATGGAGAGAAAACCAGAACAATTCCCCACACCTCTGTGACCTCACAGTCACACCCCCTTGACTTCCTAGCAGCCCTGCCAATTCTGGTGGGCACCAAACTCTAAGCCATTTTTAGCCTTTGTCAAAAATCAACATTTGCAATGCTCCTTGCTGCAGTTTGCCGATTCCAGCCTAAAAACACATGGCCTGGCATTATTTTACTTATACTTCATTTAACACCCAGGCCATACATTTGTTGGTAAGGCTGACTGAACGGAATACCCCTTGTTTATTTTATTTTGTTTATCTAGAAATAACTATCCCTGCCCTTCTAATGTCAATGTACTACTCAGAGCTCTTTAGCAACATTTTAAAACCACAGTACACTAAATATATATATATCAGAAATGGAAAGAATCCAACAGCAAACACACATCAAACATCCATTTAGAAGCTGCAGTGAACAAGATCGTAAGACCTTAGCAGGCAAACGCCTGCCAGAATGCCAATTCAAAGGCTAGCCTATAGATTTCTCATCCCCACCCACTTTATTTTCCTCTATTTGTGGTTTAAAATGTGGGTAAATACGGCAAGGAGTAGGGTGACTAGTTACATGTTGTGCATGCTAATTCATATGGCTATACACCAATGCAGAAATAATTGCTGTGATTTAAACAGAAGCATAATAAATCTTACCAAGAATGGGGAAGATGACTGTGAGCTGGGACTCTGCTACACAGCTGCAAATTATACGTTTTAAATGTGTTGTGCGATATACAAATGTGACAATAGATGGCGACAATGAGCTATGCAAAATTCAATGTATTTTTCAAAATGTTTTTTTTTTGAAAAGCATTTTCACAGCGTTTTTTAAAAATGTTTTTAATGTGTGACATTTTAATGTATTTTTAATCTTTGTTGGAAGCCGCCCAGAGTGGCTGGGGAAACCCATCCAGATGGGCAGGGTACAAATAAATAATAATAATAATAATAATAATAATAATAATAATAATAATAATGTGTGTTTGTAGATTCCAGGTTACCCATGTGTCCACTTCAAGGCTTTTCTTGCTCTCTTTAATAGATGCTTCAGCTGGAGACTCCTTCAAAGAGAGGCCTGTCCTCTTTGAAGTAGGGCAAATGTTCTCCTAGCTCAGGATGGTGGTGGTTGAAACAACGAATAATCTGACGCAGTAATCGTGTCAGAGGGAGTGCACACCTGTGCAAATGTGTGTGACAGAGCAGGTACACTTTCCCTCCAACATCTCTCCAATGAAAATAGGGACATCCTAGTCCATAATGATAATTATAATCATAATTTATTTATACCCCACCCATGTGACTGGGTTGTCCCAGCCTCTATGGGTGGCTTCCAACATATATAGGACATTTAATATTAAAAAAACAAAACTCAAAATACTTCCCTATACAGGGCTGCCTTTGTATAGTTTATCTCCTTGACTTGGGGCTCACAGGACTCCATTTCTCCAATGAAAATGGAAAAATCCTAAGGAAAAGTGGGATACTCCTGAATCAAATCAGAAACAGGATGGCTTTTGTAAAACCGGGACTGTCCCTGGAAAATAGGGGCACTTGGAGGGTCTCTGCACATAGACATGCAAGTATATATCGTGGGAGGCAGACAGAAGTGAAAACCACTGCGCTCCAAATGAGCATCTGTTCTGTACAAGATTTATCATTTTATTGTTATTTATTACATTTTTCAAGGACTCTTCTCTCCCAAAGGAGCCCAGGGCACTTAACAGAATGAACGGAAATAAAAGAAAAACAATTCCAGCCTGTACTGCAAGAAATCTCATTTAACACATTTCTTTAGATACCGTTCGTTAGAAGCAGTGGAACTGCTTGCAAAGCCTGTGATAGGACTAAGGCACGTCTAAAAGGAACCATTACATGGAGGTAAAGGTAAAGGGACCCCTGACCATTAGGTCCAACCGTGGCTGACTCTGGGGTTGCGGCGCTCATCTCGCTTTATTGGCTGAGGGAGCTGACGTACAGCTTCCGGGTCATGTGGCCAGCATGACTAAGCCGCTTCTGGCGAACCAGAGCAGCGCATGGAAACGCCATTTACCTTCCCGCCGGAGCGGTACCTATTTATCTACTTGCACTGGCATGCTTTCGAACTGCTAGGTTGGCAGGAGCAGGGACCGAGCAACAAGAGCTCATCCCATCGCAGGGATTCAAACCGCCGACCTTCTGATCGGCAAGTCCTAGGCTCTTGTGGTTTAACCCAAAGTGCCACCCGCATCCCATTTCATGGAGGAGAGGTCCACAAAAGGCTACTCGCCAACAATGGCGATGCTTCTGCAGACCAGCTGGCAGAAACCACAGGAGGGGAGAGTGCGCTGGTGCTTGGGTCCTGTTTGTAAGTTTCCCCATAGGCATCTGGTTGGCCACTGTGAAACCAAGAAGCTGGACTACATGGTTCAGTGGCCTGATCCACCAGGGGTCTTCTTATGTTCTTGTATCCAGTGGCGTAGCGTGGGTTGTCAGCACCCGGGGCAAGGCAAGTAATTTGCGCCCCCTAACCTGTGGATTTGCCCCCCTAACCCTAACCCCCAGATGTTGCGCCCGGTGCGGCCGGCCCCCCCTGCACCCCCCACGCTACGCCACTGCTTGTATCGCCTGGCTGTGAGTCGTGAAGGCCACTCCCTGCAAGGCCCTTTCCACCTGGCCTGGTGGTGAGGCCCAGACTCGCCGGCTCTACTAAAGGGGCTCTTGGTGAGACCAGGGGAACATCGCTATGCCTGACAATAAACCCTAACTATGGGATTCTTTTGCCCCATCTTTTTGTGCCTGCCAAACAGCCGTGTCACCTTATGACAATGACTTATTCTTTTCTTAATTATGCTGTTTTAAATGTGTATTTTATATTTGACTTCATTTAGTAATGCTTTTTTTCTTTCTGAAATGTTTAAGATTTTGTTTTTTTTGGTTAGCTTTGTTTTAAATATGTATTCTGTAGTTGACCTCCTTTGTAATGTTTTATTTTGAAATCTAAGATAATATTTCAGTTTTCTGTTAATTACAGTGGTACCCGTTCGCAACATGAAAAGAGAACAACCCGCAGTGGCACGTCTGTGCGGGTTGTGATTCGCTGCTTCTGTGCACGCGCATGATGTCATTTTGCGCTTCTGCGCATGCGCGAGCGGCGGAACCCAGAAGGAACCCTTACCGGTACTTCTGGGTCGCCACGGGACGTAACCTGAAAGGACGTAACATGAAGAGGACGTAACATGAGGTATGACTATATGTTGCTTTGACTGTATACTCTATATTTGACTTTCTTCAGAAATGTTTGATTCTGGCTTGTTTTATTGATGTTTTAATATGCCATAAACCACTTTGAGATTTTTCTTAAAAATATAAAGCAGTATAGAAATGAAATAAATGAAATAAATGAATAAATAAATAAATAAATTATAGAGCTGTTTTTGAACCCCAGCTCTTTTTGGACTACAACTCCTATCATCTCTAGCTAGCAGGACCATTGGTCAGGGATGATGGGAATTGTAGTCCAAAACAGCAGGAGACCCAAGTTTTGGAATCCCTATTATAGAGGAAGGGCATAGGTCTGCAATGGACAAAACCTCCAACAACCTTCACATCTAACATATTTTAAATGACACATGTGCTAGGTTTTGCTTTGTGAATGCTGACATTATAAAATCAGTAATAATAATAATAATAAAATTTTAAAAAGCAGTGGAACTGATGTGTGAGAAGTCAGCCTGCTAACCTTGCGAATGCAGCTGAAAATGCTTTTCTCTCTGGGAGGGGTGGGGAATGGCAAACACATAAGCGGACACCTTGCGCCTTGCAACACCAGCACGTTCAAACCGGCATTGCGATAGAGCGCCAAGGAGTGCCAAGTATGATGAATGGGGTTTTGTTTTGTTTTGTTCTGGGAAAGAAAGCAAACTCATCCATTTTGCAGGCTGATATCATCGGAGAAGTTGCCCAGGCAGTTTGAAGAGCCTTATCCAAGAGGAACGTTTCGTAGAGGTTCTGAATCTGAAGCAATGGTGGGCTGGGAAGGCTGGGATACTAGTCTAAGCGTGCAGTGAAAGCAATGGACAAGAGGCCCTTGACAGATGTCCCAGTGCTGCCCAAGCTTTTCTTCCCAGGCAGCTGGACCAAGTGTCCCCACACCTATGGCTCACCAAGCAGTTCCAGCAACCCACGGGCATGGCTGGCGTGCGTCCCGGGGGCATGGCGTGCCTGTTAGGATATAGTTCCGTTCCACCTTAAAAGGGTACAGGCATGACTGTTGTGTGTCACATGCCTGTTTACTTCCAGCACAGTCTGCTGGGAACTTCCGTTTGTATATTGCTTTTGCTTTCTGCTGTTTTGCTGGAGATGAAGGGAAGCAGACATGTTTTTTCCTTTGACCCTGCTGCTGAATAAAATGCTGTAAAATACTGCTTACATATGGCTTTGTCCACCTCTTCTGCTGTGAGAAGATTTATTCACTCTGCTGATAGAGTGTGCATGGGTCTCTAAACGTATCTGAGGCTCGTGTCACTGATTGATGCTGTTCCAAAGGAGACCGGTGATTGTCCGGCTGCCGGCCAGTGGCTGGAGCCAGCTGGGGGCCTGCCTGATGTCCCTGTCTCCCCGGCAGTATCCCAGCAGTGCCGCCCGCAGGGGCATGGTGTGCTGCCTGCGGGGCCATGGCGCCCGGCATGGTGGCAGGTGCGCGGCGCGTGTCCAGGGTGTGTAGCTGTGATAGTACCCCCTCCCCGATGGTGTGGGGGACGGTGTGCTCCCCCTGCACCCCCCGCGCCCAGCTGATCGTGCCTCGGTATGGCTTTTCCTATTATTCTGTATAAAGATGAGCAGATATTTACAACTGCACATGAACACACACCTGTGTAAGCAAGGAATGTAGAAGCAATCACAGCAAACCTTGCTAGTGGCAGAAACAGTGCTAAGTGACTACAGTGGTACCTCGGGTTACATATGCTTCAGGTTACAGACTCTGCTAACCCAGAAATAGTACCTCGGGTTAAGAACTTTGCTTCAGGATGAGAACAGAAATTGTGCGGCGGCAGCAGGAGGCCCCATTAGCTAAAGTGGTGCTTCAGGTTAAGAACGGACCTCCAGAACAAATTAAGTTCTTAACCCGAGATACCACTGTACTGGCAGCAATGACTAGCGACCAACCTTTCAACTACCGTACTGTCAGAGGCGTAGCATGCATGGCTTGTGCCTGGCGTGTGCCCAAGTGCAGGGCTGCGCTGTGCTCCTACCTGCCTGTGACCCTCGGCGAGCACAAACAGGCATACACACCTGAAAGGCACACTCACACAGCCCTGCCAGCCCCCCACTGCTTTGCGATGCTGAAGGCTATGTGAGGACTATGCAACAGGCATGCGCCATGAACAGGAAGGGTACGTCCCTGTTGCATCCTCACACATGCTCCTTGGATACATGTGTGTTGCACCCGCCAAGAGCTGCGGGTGGCTAGGGGCGCAGCAGCATGGGGCTGGCAGGGTGGGGGGAGCAAAATGCACCCCCATGCATCTGGGGGCACCACCCCTGTGGCCCTCCCTACACGAGTCCACTGCTGACTGGTTAGTATTCGTCTACACCTGTCTAAGGCTAAGGCCACTCATAGCATACATTAAAGCCAGGCATAGCCACACTTGGCCCTCCAGCTGTTTTGGGACTACAATGCCCATCATCCCTGACCACTGGTCCTGTTAGCTAGGGATGATGGGAGTTGTAGTCCCAAAATGGCTGGAGTGCCAAGTTTGGCCACCACTTCATTAAAGCACTATGGTACACTTTTGACATCCATGGCTTCCCCCAAAGAATTCTGGGAGATGGAGCTTGTTAATGGTGCTGAGAGTTGTTATTCCCAATACAGCTTGGGTCCCACGAAGGAAGAGAGGTGAGATCTAAAGGTACAGAAATATTTTAAATTTCCTCATCCAAAAACAGCATAATCCTATGTATGTTCACATGGAAGTGAGTAATTCAATAGTTAACGGGGATTATGCCGAGAAAAGTGAGCCTACTCAGATGTAAGGTCTATTGAGTTCAATGAGAGTTCCTTCCAGCTAAGCGTGTAGAGAGCTGCAACCTTAAAGGTAAAGGGACCCCTGACCGTTAGGTCCAGTCATGGACAACTCTGGGGTTGCGGCGCTCATCTTGCTTTATTGGCCGAGGGAGCCAGCGTACAGCTTCCGGGTCATGTGGCCAGCATGACTAAGCTGCTTCTGGCGAACCAGAGCAGTGCACGGAAATGCCATTTACCTTCCCACCGGAGTGGTACCTATTTATCTACTTGCTCTTTGATGTGCTTTCAAACTGCTAGGTTGGCAGGAGCAGGGACTAAGCAATGGGAGCTCACCCCATCGTGGGGATTCGAACTGCCGACCTTCTGATTGGCAAGCCCTAGGCTCTGTGGTTTAACCCATAGCACCACCCGTGTCCCAGCTGCAGTCTTAATGAACCTCAAATGCAGGTTGTAAGTAGGAGAAATTTAAGCTCAATTTCCCCATCAAACTCAATGGGAGTTTAAAGTTGAAATCCTATGCTGGCTTACCGAGGAGTAAGCCCCATTGAGAACACCTTCCACTCTGAAGTACATAACTGGATGGATCATGCCTCTGTTTGGGTCAGAATATTAGGTCACAAAACTTTTCATTCCAACATTACATTGATTTAAGGGCCATTATTCAAAAAACAATCAGCTAATTGCCAATGTTCCTAAACTTGTACTATGCTAATTTTATCCTTTCTGGGGATAAAAAAAATATATGTTTCATTCCTCTAAACTAGTCACGTACCAGTGGTAGTTTATTTTTATGGCTCTTAGCAGATTTATAGTCCAAAATATCATTCTCCTACATGTGAAAGTACATTTTCTCGTGTTTGGTGTAACAAAAATGTGTCAGGAGTAGTTCACTGCCACCCACCCCAGCAACCCATATGCTAATACTTAAAGCCAAATCTGAGGAAACCTTCGATATTCAAGGAATAATTTTTTTGGTATATAAATGAGCAAACAATGTGGAAACTAGAGACAGGCAGTTCCCAGTTTACGTGGGGGTTACGTTCCGAAGCCCCACGTGTCTAAGTGAAATCACAAACAGTGGTACCTTGTGTTAAGAACTTAATTTGTTCTGGAGGTCCGTTCTTAGCCTGAAACTGTTCTTAGCCTGAGGTACCACTTCAGCTAATTGGGCCTTCCGCCGCCACACGATTTTTGTTTTCATCCTGAAGCAAAGTTCTTAACCCGAGGTACTATTTCTGGGTTAGCGGAGTCTGTAACCTGAAGCGTCTGTAACCTGAAGCATCTGTAACCCGAGGTACCACTGTATACCTGAAACACCATTGGAAAAGCCTGCAAACACCCTCCAAACCTCTGGAACCCCTGGAAAAACTCTTTAAGAAACCAGCAGCACTTATGAGATGCCAAACTCCACCACAATCACTACCCTCCAAACTTCCAAGCTCAAAATTCCAATTCTCCACAGGCTTCAATGGTCAGTGCAAGGGCTCCTGGGATTGAACTTGCAAAGGCTTGTGGGATTGCTAGGCACTGTTTCCATGTATTTTTGTTTTGTTTTTTTGCCCTTTCTGCATTCTTTTAGGGCTGTTTTGCCATTTTTTTTCTAGTTTGGGCACAATGCACGTGTGAAGGCCTGCATCCATTGAACCTGTGTAAATGGTGAGTTGCCTGCATTCACATAAACATAAGAAGTTTGAAGCAGCCCTCATAAGCAAAACTCCTAATAATGGGGAGCAGGAATGCTATTTGAGGCAGGGCAAGGAGAAGAGTCCTGTTGAACTCAGGACTGTTCTACTCTACCAGCTGGCCCCATACAAGGCACAGTCTGGGCCGGTGGAGATCCTCTCTGCTTTCCTTTGGAAGCACCTTCACGACAATGGTTTGGAAACTTGCAGAATATGGCAGTTAGCACACTTTTAGGAAACAGGTGTTTGGATCACATGCTATTATACACCAGTTAGATCGGCTGCCTGTTTATTTATGGACCCAGCACAACGTGCTGATTTAAAGCCTGACTTGGCTATCTGAGGAAGCTACAGCGGTACCTCTAGTTGCAGACACGATCCATTCCGGGGTGCCGTTCGCACCCTGAAAAGTCCGCAACTAGAGTGGTGCTTCTGTGTACGAGCAGAGTGTGATAGAGCACTTCTGCACATGTGTGAAGCATGCAGAACGCTTCTGCGTGTGTGGTGAAACCTGGAAGTATACACTTCCAGGTTTGTCACGTTCGCAAGCCGAAAAGACGCAACATGAACCTAACGCAACATGAGGTATGACTGTATCTGCACCCTGCCCTGCTTGTAAGATTGGCATCTGAGGCCCCTGCTTTGTGTTCCACTGGTGAGAGTTGTTAAACTGGTGAGCACCAGGGACAGAGTCTTTCTTGTGGTGGCCCTGCATTTCTTGAACACCATCTCCAGGGAGATACCTTGTTTTGGAACACAGGAAGCTGCGTTACATTGGAGTATCTTGTTCAGTATTGTCTACACCAGGGTTTCCCAAAGTTGGGTCTCCAGCTGTTTTCGGACTACAGTTCCCATCATCCCCGAACACTGGTCCTGCTGGCTAGGGATGATACGAGTTGTAGTCCAAAAACAGCAGGAGACCCAAGTTTGGGAAACCCTGGTCTACACGGTCTCTCTCAGTCCTATCCAGGGGATATGCTACATGACCATTTGGAAAACCACAAAGACTTTTTCTTCTGGTGGTCTGCATTCAGGTGGTGTTATGGAGCTGAGCTGCTATAGACGCTGATCTGCCGCTGCTACACTTAATGCAATGTTATTATTTCAATAACTGGAATCTTAGTATATGGCTTAGGTAGCAAGCTGCCTAAAAGGCGGGACATAAATCTAGTAAACTATCAAACAAGCAAACAAAACTACTCTTGGGAAGTCTCTCTCTCAGGCGTGGCTCCTGTGAAAGTGGAATAACTCTGCATTCATTCCCAGGAGGGCTGATGCTAAACGCAAGCGCTGCTTTTGCCATCTCACCTGAAACAAACTTATGTATAGAAGCTTCTCCTGTTGTCGTTTATTAGTAGTCCATCTCCCCTGCCACGTGGCGAGAGCTTTCCAAGGGACCATGGGCATAGCTAGGTATTTTTTGGGGGGGGGGTAGGACTTTTGTCGGGGGAGGGGGTGCAGAACCGACCTGATTAGTCAGTTAAGTATTTATATTACTTCATTCAGGGGGCGGGGCAGCTGCTCCTCCCTGCACCCCTGGCTACACCCATGCAAGGGACCCAGCTGAGGTCAAGGTTCAAACGCCACCACTTGTGAAAAGCTGCAGGGATTCCAGACTCCATCCCGATTCAGAGACCGATAGTGTCCTGCTGGTGAGTGGAGCGCAGCTTTTCTTACTGGGGTGCCACAGACGGAGTAGGAGAAGAAACAGCTTTGCCTCTGCCTTCCGGGGTCCACCATTCCACAGCCCCCACCACTACCCACAGCTAAGTCACAGTCACCCAAGAACTGCAACATCAGGCGGTGGCTTGCGCACCTGAACCAGCCTCCCAGGTTCACAAGCGCATGCAGAACTTTCGCATCGCTTCAAGCGCAGGTCAGTGGAGACCGCTCACACGTTCAGCTAAACCCAAGAGTCGCCAAGCATTACAGGGTGAGCTGCGTGTGTGGACCAGGGAGGGGAGAGAGGTTCTCGGCTACCCAGGCACGCCACCCACCCTGTCCTTCCGCAGATGCTCCAATAAAAGCGACAAACGCCTGCCTCGAGTCGTCGGGGTCCCCGTGACACGCCGCGCCTCTCCACTCTCGCCAGGTCTCACCCCAGGACCGCCTCCAGCCTCCAAGGGGAAAGGTGGTTGTCCCAAATATCCCCACATGCAAGGGAACACCGAGGGCACCCAAAGCGCGGCTCTGGGAGTCAAAGTTGCGCACGAGCCCAGGACTCCAGAATCGGTCTCTTTCTCACGCACAATACACAGAGTCCTCTTTGCTGATCGGCACGTGGCCAGGGCGCAATGAACACCTCCCCACAAACGTCTTACGACCACCACCTCCAAAGCAGCAGAGCCCCGAGATTTCTTCGCCTTGCACCCCGCGCTCTCCCTAGGACGCATCGACTGCCACCCTCCTCCCTTCCTCGCCAATTCAAAGAGGGAGTCGCTCTTACCTTTGGGCGCCAGGTGACTCCGGAGCTCCCCTTTGCAAAGGACCCGAGCTCCCCACACTTTAGATGCTCCCCTTTCCCCTAGGTTGTGGGGTGGCGACGCTCCGATCCGAGGCAGTGGAACTGGGGCGCGCGGCTGCGAGGGTCTCTAACTGGAGCGCTGGAAGGGCGCGCGGAGTTCCGTGCTGCTCCAGCGCCGCGCTTTTTATCCCTCGCCCGCCCGCCTCCCCTCGGGGCGTTGCTTCGAGGGGCGGCCAGCGCGGGAGGGAGGGGGCCCCCTAGAGGAGAAGAGGCGCGAAGGCGGCGTGCCGGCAGGAGGAGCTGGTGGCAGCAGCGGGGAGTGTTGCTGCAGAGACCCCCCCCTTCCCCAACCCACGAAGGCTTCCCTCGCCTGGGCAGCCTCTTTGGCAGCTGCACCCAGGACGCGGAGGGGAGGGGAGTCCTGGGCATCGCTGCTGAATTACAGCAGCCAGAAAGCTCGAGGGCTCGCTTCCCCGCAGAGACACGGAGGGGAGAAGAGGACGGAGGCTGGAACAGGCTCAAGGATGTCGGACGGGGCGGGGAGACCCCCTGGTCTCCTCCTCTTGCCACCCCCTGGAATAACCGGCAGGCTGATGGAGAATGCCCTGCGACATCTAAAATTAGACACCTGCCACCCGCCCCATCAGATCCAGGAAGTGCCTCACTGAAGGTCAACAAGGTCGGAACCAGCAGGGTCCTTAACGGGAGATCCTAACCTAACCAACCACCGCTGGAGCTCTCTCTGTTGTTGTTGTTAAAAAATGAGTACATTTCCATTTTTAAATCCCACCCCCCGTCCCCATCTGTGAAAGCTCTTTGAGGAAAAAACGACAGGGAACCACTCTGAAATCTAGCAAGTGGGGCAGTATACCAAACAAACAAATAAAATTTAAACTATAAACGTATTTAAAAAATAAATAACATAATCGAAGGTATGATTCATGCCAGCTAGAAATCCCTTTCATTTCAATAGGATACTCAAAGCACATGTTTAACTCTCTTCTAGAAGTTAAGGGAATGAGAACTAGCTCTCTCTAACCTTGGATGAAACATGCCCTGTGTGTGTGTGTGTGTGTGTGGTTATGATAATCAAAAATATGCTAAAATTATGGTCGTGCTATGCAGCTGAAGGCTTACACAAATGGCTGAAAATTCGTTATAAGGCGTAGTCGGCTTCCAAAATCTATCCAGGTCCTTTGCAACTTTGGGACATTACTAAAGCTTGGGGTAGTAGTAATTAAGCAGGGATTACAACCTTTCTGTTTGCATGTCCATCATTTGAGACTGCGCTGTCAAGTGATGACTTGGACATGTGAGTAAACTGACAGAGACAAAACACTGCGTGCCACACCTCATACACAACACTTTTCAATGGGAGCAATTGACACATTGATTGCACTGGCTGTCAATTAACTGCCAGGGTAGCTTAAAGGTGTTGGTATTGCTGTACAAAGTCCTATATAGCTTGGGACTTGGTTCGCCTCAGCCCTTACATAGCCAACCAGTCCCTGCATTCCGCAGGAGTGAGCATGCTGCAGATACCATCCTGTCAATACAGTGGTACCTCTGGTTACAAACGCTTCTGGTTACGAATGCTTCAGGTTACGAGCTCCGCTAACCCAAAAGTAGCTGCTCCTGGTTGCGAATTTTGCCCCAGGATGCAAACGGAAACCGTGCGACGGAGGTGTGTGTGCAGCGGGAGACCCCATAAGCAAAAGCGTGCCTCAGGATAAGAACGGTTTCAGCTTAAGAACGGACCTCTGGAACGAATTAAGTTCGTAGGTCAATTCTTCATGATGCTAGAATCAGGCCTTTAGTGTGGTGATATCTGCTCATTGGAACCCCCTATATATTGGACAGGCACAACGTTTTTGTTTGATTTTTGGTGCCTGCTAAGGACGTTCCTGGAAGTGAGAGCTGGACCATAAAGAAGGCTGATCACCGAAGAATTGATGCTTTTGAATTATGGTGCTGGAGGAGACTCTTGAGAGTCCCATGCAAGAAGATCAAACCTATCCATTCTTAGGGAAATCAGCCCTGAGTGCTCACTGGAAGGACAGATCGTGAAGCTGAGGCTCCAATATTTTGGCCACCTCATGAGAAGAGAAGACTCCCTGGAAAAGACCCTGATGTTGGGAAAGATGGAGGGCACAAGGAGGAGGGGGCGACAGAGGACGAGATGGTTTAACAGTGTTCTCGAAGCTACCAGCATGAGTTTGAGCAAACTGCGGGAGGCAGTGGAAGACAGGAGTGCCTGGCATGCTCTGGTCCATGGGTCATGAAGAGACGGACACGACTAAACAATTAAACACCACGACGTTCCTCTTTCAACAAGTCTTCTAAATGGAAATCTTTATCTTAATTGGTATCCGTATTGATTTTCTGTGTGTGCCATTGTTGTTTTTATGGCTTTTAAAAAGAAAGTTTTTTATAGATGCAAGTGTTTTAATTGCCCCAAGCTAATTTTAATATTTTTTAAAATTGATTTTGTTGAGAGGTACACACTTGGAAAAAAGAATAGAAAGTGTAAAACGTAAAATATCACAGCCTAGAAGGACAAAAATACAGCACAGCTCTAAAAGAACTACAAAGTACTGACTCAATGTTTTAATTGATTTTATATATGCAACTATTCTATATATGTTTTATGACTTTGTATATTTGCTCCAGGATGCCTCATGGGAAACAAACAAACATGCAAACAATAGTGAATCATGCAGTGTTGAGTAATGCAGTGATGAAGAGAAACAAATGCCATTCAAGCATACATCAACCAGTCCAGGGAACCTCACTCTCAGCCTACAATATTAGCTACATCCAAGATCAGGAATTGTGTCCAGGGAGAGCTCCAGATGTTTTAGCTCTCTATCTGAGGCAAGAGTCCTCCAGTGAGTTTGAGGCTGCACCCCAAAGAAATGATGTGAGCAACGCACTCTTTCGCACCATAGAGTTTCGTGTCCAGGGGGTCCCTTTCTAGGGAGATTAAAGATAAAGATAAAACTTCATTTGCATTAGCCAATGGCCATAGCAACAGCAAAACATTACAGTATACGCAGAAAAGGAAATTTGATATGAGCACAATTTAAAGTCAGCCGTCAGTTAGTGGCCCTTATTCTGATTGCCCCTGCTATGAACCTAGCAACCTTTGCTGTTATCTGCTCATTTTGATCTGACAGAAAAAAGGACATTGTGGCAGTGGTTGAGCGCCCTGGGATGGTTAGTACGAGTGGGGTGATGATCTCGTTCCTCAGGTCTTTGTAGAGAGTGCAAGACAGGAGGGCGTGTGCCGCTGTTTCGGTGCTACCATCTCCAAAGGGGCAAAGACGTTTCTCAGGCAGGATCTTTTGGAATCGACCCTCAAGTACCGCAGATGGCAAAACATCCAGTCTTGCAAGTGTAAAAGCACATCTGTATTTTGGGATAATAAGTTTGTGCAGATATGGGGCCAGAGAATCAAAATGGAGAGGTGGAAAATGAACCTACCAAGGACAGAATTTCCTTATAGTGGCCAGGTTGTTCTGATGCTCGATATCTTTTAGATGTAGACCAATTAGACTGTTTGCTTTAGTAGGGCCCATAGTGACTAGGTGTTGTGGGGATAGGCCACAAGAGTGAAGTTTTTGATAGACGGTTTTAAGCCAGGCACTTTTATAGGAGTCTTGATGTACAGTGGTACCTCGGGTTAAGTACTTAATTTGTCTGGAGGTCCGTTCTTAACCTGAAACTGTTCTTAACCTGAAGCACCACTTTAGCTAATGGGGCCTCCTGCTGCTGCCGCGCCACCGGAGCACGATTTCTGTTCTCATCCTGAAGCAAAGTTCTTAAACCGAGGTAGTATTTCTGGGTTAGCGGAGTCTGTAACCTGAACCGTATGTAACCTGAAGAGTATGTAACCCGAGGTACCACTGTACTAGGGGAGTCTTGTATGGGATGTATGGGAGTCTTGATGTACTAGGGTTTCTAGGGAGATTATGCCACTCACTTAACTCCTGTGGTCCTTCCTTCAACCTCCTCCTGACTGCCCAGCAGTGCTGTTTTTCTAGAAAAAGGGGTTCCAGAACTCATCATGAACTTGTTCTCTTACAGTGGGAATGGCACCCACCTGAGAGGTGATGGAACTGAGTTCCAGTGACTTCTGGCTGGGGAAAAAAGCCCTGCCTCCCAGGCAGTGGCGTAGCGTGGGCTGTCAGCACGCGGGGCAAGGCAAGTAATTTGCGCCCCCTAACCCGTGGATTTGGGCCCCCTAACCCGTGGATTTGTGCCCCCTAACCCTAACCCCCAGATGTTGTGCCCGGTGCGGCCGGCCCCCCCTGCACCCCCCACGCTACGCCACTGCTCCCAGGCATCAAGGAAGCTCAGAATGGATGGTCCTGGAAGCAAAATTTAGGTTGCCAGGTAGGGTGCTAAAAGCTAGGGCCTCCAAGGTAGCTTCCTCTGAAAGAGGAATTCCTCCTCACTGGCCCAAATAGGACTAATTTAGCCAGCTAGCCCTGATGATTATCTAATGTTTATTGGATGTATTACCCCCCCCAATTGATTTTTGAATTCTGAATTTATTGTTATTCATGTTTTATACTGTATTTTATGCTGTGTTTTGTTGCATCAATTAAGTGTTTTAAATTTGTTGTTAACCGCCCTGAGCCCAGTTTTCTGAACCAGCAAGGGCAGGGTATAAATACAAATTTATTATTATTATTATTATTATTATTATTATTATTATTATTATTATCAGCTGGACAGGTGCCATTACGTAGTCTCAATGCTTGGATGAGCCAATAACGTTGGGAGGCAGAGTTTGGACCAGATAGGCACTGGGGAGAAATTTAGGACAGGCTGGGACTGTACAAAAAGGGATGGGTTCTGCTTGAACTGGGATGGAACCAGATTGCTGGCACTTAAAATAAAAACTTAAAATGATGGTGGGTGGGGGGAGCCAACAGGAGCTGAAGTGGTTCTGGTTTGGAGTGAAGCTTCCCCCTCACATCAAGAAACAGTTCAGCCTGAATACAACCTGATAATAAGTGAATATTTAAGTTTTGATAATAAATTTGAAACATCCTGCGCACTTAGAAGAATGATTGCACATGAAAGGCACAAGTTCTTCACTAGAACTCCGAGTGAGGGAGAAAGCACACTAACCCATCGGTGACCAACTTAGTTTAAAGCTGTTCCCACGAACTTCTGAATTTGTGGAGCTTTTGAATATCAAGATTAGCATGCAACATGAAGCCAGGCAGACAGATATCCAGATCACTGTGACTGTTTTAACCCTCGGGTGGGAAGCAGATTTGTAAGAACAAGTTGCTGAAAGCAATGGAGAGGATGAAGGCAGAGAAAAGCAAAATGGCAGCCTACAAAAATGCACTTGGCTGGCAAAACACTTGGTTTCTTCTTTGTTCTGACATATTAGGAATGTCAAAGCAGTTATGAAAAAAGGGATTACAATTGTTTGGGGTGGGAATGTTAATTGCTTGTTTAACAATTTCAGTTAGACCATTAATTCCAGAATCTAAAATTCCCTAGTGGCACCACTGGATGGAGATTTCCTTTCTGTAATCTACCATTTTTGAAGTACACACCTAAGGAGCAATCCTATGATTCCTGGGAGGGCATGCTTCCAGAGTTATAAAAGTAACCATATTGTCCTCTACTTCATAGGTCTGTGGGGCTATGACTCCGTATCTGTTAACTATTCTCTGATCCAAGTTGGCTTACATTTATTTTGTCATAAGGACATAGGTAAGCCCTTCTTGATCAGGCCAAAGGCCCACCTGATACAGCAATTCATGACTAGCCTTATCCTCCATGAATTTGTCTAATCCCCTGCTAAAGCTATCCAAGTGGGAGGACATCACAGTATTTTGTGGTAACCTTTGTCACTATTTATTTCTTTTATTGAATTTATATACCACCCTATACCCAGAGTGCAAGTAGATAAATAGGTACCACTCCGGCGGGAAGGTAAACAGTGTTTCCGTGTGCTGCTCTGGTGTCAGTGTTCCGTTTCGCCAGAAGCGGCTTAGTCATGCTGGCCACATGACCCGGAAAAACTGCAGACAAACGTCGGCTCCCTTGGCCAGTAAAGCAAGATGAACACCGCAACCCCAGAGTCGTTCACAACTGGACTTAACTGTCAGGGGTCCTTTAAGTTTTTTTTACCCAGAGGTCTCAGGGTGGTTTGCAGAATAAAATCACAATATACTGGTAAAACCACAAAATACGCAATCAAAGGAACAACAACAACCCAATAACCCCCCCCCCAAAAAAAAATCACCCACATTTTAAAAGGCCAGTTTGTGTACTGAAGTAGATATATTTGCATTTCAGTATTGTGGTGGTGGTTAAAAAAAGATTCCCTGCTCTCTCACTTTAGCTTACAGGCATAGTAGCCTGCCATCTGGACTGGCATGTTTTGGAGCTCCCAACTTTTAAGATTCAGGTTTCCAATTATCTGAATGCAGAAGCGAGAGTTAAAATCCGAGAGCTTCTGTAAAAAGGAATTATCCCAGGATGAATACATCGGATGTAAAACTTGCATATTGATTAATTCCTTTCCCCCCTGTTTTTTCATTTCAAAACAAATTTAACCACGAGTTTCAACTCCCCCTTCTCCCTTTGCTTCTCCCCTTCAACACTGCCCCTTTTTCTCCTTCAGAAGTGGATTTTGTGCCAAGGGTACACTTGCCCCTCTTCTTGGACTCACACTGGCATGTGGAGTGTTATTTGAGTCATGTGGTAGGATGGCTGAGTGTGCAGTTGGATTAAAAAATATATGCAGCTGGGGGGGGGGAAATTGTGCAGTTGGAAAGCAGAGAATATGCAGTGGGAAAAATGAGGGAAACGTATCCTGTTTATGTGCTTATTGAGCACTTAAGTGGCAGGCAGGGCTATTTTTCCAGTTGGAACTTGCCGGAACTCCGTTCCAGAACTTCTTAGAATTTTCCATTCTAAGAGAATGAGGGAGGAATTCATGGTGAGTTCCGGAACCTCTATAGCACTGACGACAGGAAACGTCAGGGATAGCATATACACAAATTATATCAGGCTAGAATGTGCTTAGCTTCCATACCTACAACAAACTGCCTAAACCATATTGAAAAACCATATACTTTTTGACTGAAACCTCCTGAGAGTTAATTGGGTCCTGCTCTTACTTTTCAGCACAATATTTGCACTTGCAAGCATATTGACATCAACACTAGGGGGTCTGGCTGGGGCATAGAGAAATCGAAATATTTCTGGCCCGCCCACCAGAAGTGACACGGTCAATCCAGGCAAGGGTCCCTAAGATTTACATCAAATAGGGTGACCCCCGCAGGGACCGCCAACTGGGAGGATGTTAGAATTCCTGCTCCATGATTGCAGTCATGGGATTTTTGTCTATCACATGACGCTGTATGTTTTAACTCCACGAAGTGGGAAGTGATGGAGACAGGATGTTTGTGTTACTGTGTTCTGTGAAGTGGGACTATTGTCCTTTGTTCTTTCTCTTTGCTGTCTGATGCTAGAGCGAGAGGGAGCCATGTTGCAGTGCTTCGTGTTTGTTTATATGTAAATAAAGTAGATTAGCCAAAATGCTGAGTTGCTGAGGTCTGTTACGCAAGCTGCGAAGACTATGCGGATCCCTAAGTGTGCCGGTGTTGGTTGGCATCGGTTGCTGTGATGTTCGGGCTGAAGAAAGCTTTTGAAGCTCCCAAACAAACAGGAGGGAGAGAACATGCCAGTCAGGCATGTGTCTCTGCCAGGGTCCTACTCGAGTATAGGATGAGCTCCTGACAGAGAGTGCCTTTGGCCCTGGCCCTGCCTGGGCATGTGGACATGCCCACTCCCCCCGAATCCCTTTGATGAGATACCCCAGTGTTTGGAGGGGCAGGTGGAGACTACAACCTCCCCTCCATCCAAGACAAAGGATTGCCCCAATGCCCAACCCAGTTGTGACAATTGCTGTGAGGTAGGCAAAAAACAACCTCCCCTCCATCCAAGACAAAGGATTGCCCAATGCCCAACCCAGTTGTGACAATTGCTGTGAGGTAGGCAAAAAACAACCTCCCCTCCATCCAAGACAAAGGATTGCCCAATGCCCAACCCAGTTGTGACAATTGCTGTGAGGTAGGCAAAAAACAACCTCCCCTCCATCCAAGACAAAAGATTGCCCCAATGCCCAACCCAGTTGTGACGATTGCTGTGAGGTAGACAAAAAACCACCAGGTCAGAGCCAACTTGCCCAGTGGACAAATTCCTACCTGGCCCCATAAAAATGGCGACCACCCTAGCCACAGCAAGGTCCTTGACTATCAGCTTAAACCGAGGGTGAGTGGGCGGGGAAACCTGACAAAGGAAAAAACACATAGTGCCCCAGGCGTGGGCTGCATAAATGGCCAGGGGGTGGACCCAATGGAAGCCTTCCCGCTCCGTCTGCTCCACCCCCTGGCGCAGCCCAAGTCCCAGCCTGCATGCCCATTTGCCAAAGCAGGATGCAGGCCAGGATCTGGCTTCCGATAGGCTGCGGGGGCTTATGTATTCAGTTTTGAGTGACTGAGTTATTCTGGAATCAAGAGTCTTGTTCATTTGAAAGCGCTCCCATTTCCAGAGTCTGAATAGCTGAGGCTACAGAGGCGGATAGTTCAGCAGCCTTGGCAACTGCACGAGGGGTGTAGGCAAGAGCCTTTATTTATTAAACAGCAATGGAGAGGCCGCGCAGAAGATAAATATATAGTTTTGTAGCATTCAATACCAGTCAGCAGAGCAGAGATTTCCCAGGACAAAAATAAAAAGGGGGAAACTCATCCAAAGATGTGCGGTAATGAGCAGTTTCCTCGGATCTGACAAATTAGTTGCTCCAAGTCTTTTTAATAAAACAATGGCTCAAAATGCATTGGCTTCATTATTCATGATCTGCCCTTGCCGTGGCTGACAAACTACCCAGCGACTTGCCTAGAGAAGCGAAATGCTTCACTGCTGCCTGGAGAAGTGAAATGCTGTGTCTTAACGTCACTGCTGCAGTTTGACACGATGGATTTGAACCCTGTAGGTAACAAAGCCACAGCTGGTGTGTGTACACACACAAAAAGTTTTGGAACTACAGACCACAGGTTCCTCACCGATGAGGAGCTGGCTTACATGAGTTTTAATTTGCAGGCAGTCCCTTCATGGTTACCTCTGTATTATTGGGGTGGAGACGTGAGCTGTTGTCAAAAGACTGTGGCATACAACAGATCTGCAAAGTTGTTGTTGTTGTTTAGTCCTTTAGTTGTGTCCGACTCTTCGTGACCCCATGGACCAGAGCATGCCAGGCACTCCTGTCTTCCACTGCTTCCCGCAGCTTAGTCAAACTCATACTGGTAGCTTCAAGAACACTGTCCAACCATCTCATCCTCTGTCGTCCCCTTCTCCTTGTGCCCTCCATCTTTCCCAACATCAGGGTCTTTTCCAGGGAGTCTTCTCTTCTCATGAGGTGGCCAAAGTATTGGAGCCTCAGCTTCAGGATCTGCCCTTCCAGAGAGCTGATTTCCTTCAGAATGGATAGGTTTGATCTTCAAAGTAGCCCACTGTTAATAGTGCAGAGATTGCGCTTGAGCAGAGAGAGTGTTTTTCAACCACCCTGCAATGTAGCCCTGTTTTCTTAAATCCACCAAAGGCTGGTGGGGAGATTAAGTTCACGATGCAAGACACAACAAGCCATGCCACTTGGAAGCCATGTCTTATAGGTAATTTGCTGTGTGCCTGTGTATGATTGCAGGGGCTGCTTAGATATTGTACCCTGTGGGGCTGCAGTATTTTTTGTGAGCAGGCTTTGCCCTCAACACAATTGCATTCCTAAGGGCAGTACTCAGGGGTGGCCCATCCCATTTAACCGCCTGATGGAAAATGGGAAACCTGAGAACACGAACACGAACACACACACACACACACACACACACACACACACGCTGCAACCTTGCTTGCTGAGGTGTAGCTTCCATGTTCTGTCAAGATCTCGTGAGAGCCCAGCAAGATCTTGCAGGGCTCTTGTGAGTTTTTACAGGGCTCTTACCAGATCTCATCAAAACCCAAAAGCCGCTGCCACAGCCACAGCCACAGCCACAGCCACAGCAGGTGGGCAGGACATCCACAGCAGCACCGGAGAAGCAAGAAGCAGCTGCTGCTTCCGGCAAGTTCTTGATGGAACCCACAACTGCTGCATCTCTTAACTTATCCAGCAGTGGTGGGACAGCAGGCAGGGTGCCTTTTGCACCCTTGGATTCTACCGCCTGAGGTAGCTGTCTCAGTCTGCCTCACGGGCTGGCCTGCCCTGGCAGTGCTTTATATGGGGGAAAGTAAGGGATACACCTGCAGATACCACAGGGAGGGCTAAACCTGCTCTCTTGCTATTAAGCAGCAAGCCGCCTACTCTTTGCATAGCCCCATTCAGGATTTTGATTCTTTGTCACAATAGCTTGACTGGCGTTAAGAGCTGTAGAGAACACTGGGAACTGGGCTGGCTTACAGAAATATTCCATTTCCCCCTGGCCTTAGGATCTAGATGGGCAAAAAAACACACTGAGCTCACTAGTACAGTGGTACCTCGGGTTAAGAACTTAATTCATTCCGGAGGTCCGTTTTTAACCTGAAACTGTTCTTAACCTGAACTTTAGTTAATGGGGCCTCCTGCTGCTGCGCCGCTGCCACACGATTTCTGTTCTCATCCTGAAGCAAAGTTCTTAACCGGAAGCACTATTTCTGGGTTAGCGGAGTCTCTAACCTGAAGCATATGTAACCTGAAGCATCTGTAACCTGAGGTACACTAATGTACACTACTACATTACAGTTGTTCTGCCTTTAGGAACCAGGCAAAAACATTCCTTTTTAACCAGGCCTTTGGTTGATCTTATTGACATCCAACACCCTTTTAGAATGCGGCTTTTTTGGGGGGGTGGTTATTGGATTACTGCTTTTGGTTTGAATTTATATGTTGTGGTCTTGTTGGGAACTGCCCTGAGACCTCTGGGTATAGGGTGGTGTATAAGTTGAATGAATAATAATAATATGTGCTCTATAAAGGTCAGGAGGACAGCTACCAGGGGTGAGCACCAACAACACGATTCAACAGACTGCAATTCGGTGTTTCGGAAAAGAGCCTGATTCAGCGCAGACTGTTGTAGAGATTTGGCTTGGGTCTGAATCGGAATCCCAATTCCAGAGCACCAAAGTTTCATGTGTCTCTCTCTCCCCCCCCCCAACTGATTATAATGGGGAAATCAACAAATGGCGACATCTGTTTTGTTTTTGACAGAAGTGGATTCCATTTGCAGGCGTACCAAACCCAGTCTGAGCTGCAGAAAGCAACAGCTGCGAGGCTGATTTGACAGGAGTGGTTGTGTCGGAATTAACAAGGAGCAGAGAGCACACAAGAACAAGGTGACAACATCACTTTAACATCCCTCCACATCAGCAGTGTGATTAGAGAGCCCTCAGATAATCATTCCCTCTGACTGAAAGCTAGGCTCAAAACTACAGACCCTTCTTTTCAAGCCTGGGGAAAGTGACATGTTTTAGGTTTTGCAGATACAGTGCCTGCAGGTTTTTGTTTCAATCTCCAAATCTCTCCCAGGACTTTGAGAGGCTCCTGATTTTGACCAGCCACGTGATTACAGAGGGAGCACAGTTTGACCCCAACAAGTCCAGAATATCTCCAAAACTGGCCAGAAAACCACTTAAGGATTTGCGTTTCCTCCAAATCTGATGCACACTCCTGACAGCAAGACATTCCGCTGTGGATATTGTAGAGCACTTACCTTGTAGATATGTGTCTACCTCAAACGAAGGGTTGTTTGTGTGTATGTTGGGCGAGGAATCTAATAGAAGCAGGCCTTTTCATTGTCTAAGAACTGGGTTTGTTCTGAAAAGAGAAAGGGCATTTGCTGGAATCAGTTCTCCGCAATGAAACATGGAGAAAAGCACGTCAAGTGGAAGAGGAGACTTCAAAGCACAGGAGACGTGGCTACACAAAGCATCGAAAAAGGGGAAATGCTGCAGTCGCTGCTTGGGGCCGAGTTGAAATCCAAACACAAAAGAGTACCTAGGGACCTGGGCTGGAAAGGGACCCTCTGAACACCTTGGAGACAAGATGAACTGTCCCACTTTGAGCTTTGATGCAACCATGTTTTCTCTCCCCCTTGCATTGCAAAAAGCTTTAATGCTAATTCATCCTTCCCAGGGGGACTCTTGCAGGCGAACATAAATATTGATTTATGGTATTTAGCAACACTAACTAATAAAGATCTCATCTGACTTCAGTGGGAGGTGGGAGGGCTGGGCTATTGTCACTCTCAAAGCACGCTGGCACATTTCTGCCTGCACACCCACAAAGTTGTGTTACGCAACTCTGAAGCTGCAACTTAAGTCAGCAGAAATGATTTTCTGATTCACCGTGGAGCAGGACCCAAACTTGGAGTTTCTCCCCCCACCCCACCCACGCACAAAAAAGGACAATGAATAATTAACTTTTTAAAAAAGCAATACAAAAAACCAACCTCTCAACAGCCTGCCTGCCTGCTGTATGGGGGTGGGGGGTTATTTAAGAGAATCAGAAGTTAAGAAAACAATACAGTGGTACCTTGGGCTAAGTACTTATCATATTTTTTGCACCATAACACTCACTTTTTTCCTCCTAAAAAGTAAGGGGAAATGTCTGTGCGTGTTATGGAGGGAATGCCTACGGGTGGCATGCCTACAGATTTTCCTCCTCTAAAAACTATGTGTGTGTTATGGTCTGGTGCGTGTTATAGAGCGAAAAATACGGTAATTTGTTCTGGAGGTCTGTACTTAACCTGAAAGTGTTCTTAACCTGAAGCACCACTTTAGCTAATGGGGCCTCCTGCTGCTGCTGCACCACCGGAGCACGATTTCTGTTCTCAACCTGAAGCACTATTTCTGGGTTAGCGGAGTATGTAACCTGAAGCGTATGTAACCTGAAGCGTATGTAACCTGAAGTGTGTGTAACCTGAGGTACCACTCTAACCTATAAAATAACTTCAATATTAGCAGTTTGTGACCTGCTGGCATGTCAAATCTGCAGCAAGTCAGTGGTCTGCCTGGCTGCTGAACCAGAAAACTACAGAAGGCAGCAGCAGCACAAATGTGATGCAGAATTCCTATTGCATGGTCAGTACATAAGCTGTTATGTGGTGATCCCAGGGTATTGTATAGGCATGGGGGGTGTCACCAGGTTCAAAGAGGTTCAAGTTCCTCCGTGCAGCAGGGCTTTCATACATCCACTGGTGAGAACCTCTCCTGTCCTTGCCCTCTCTGAAGACATTCCCTGGGAACTCTCCCTCTCCTCCCAATAACTGTCTGGAACGGGCTCTCCCTCTCTCCGCAATCCCTGCCAATACATATTCAACTCTCTGTCCCCCACCCCCACATTTGCCTGAGGTGGCTTATGTTAAAGCCGCGCTCAGTTCCAAGGTGCGTGCATGTGTGGGGTTTTCTGAAGTCAGCATGCCACGAGGCGCACGTCTGGGAACGTACCCATCCGAGCTAAGCTGGAGGTTCTCCACGCAGCTCAGGTCAGATAGGTTTGCAGCATAAGCATTTCAGAGCAGCTGTCAGCAGATGCCAGCTTTCCTAAGGGATGCCGCATTATTGCCAGCAAAAAGAACATTGCCATCCGACGTCTTTCAGTTCTGTCCCTTGCTGCATTGTGTTCAAAAAAAGGGGGCGAGAGGAAAGCCAGGGAGGAGATCAGTGGCATTGTGTCTTTGCACATTTATGCAGTAATAGCTCCACTTCAGACTCCTCTCCTGGGGGAGGCTGGTGGGGGGGGGGTACCACTTGCACACAAAAAATAAATTACATCAATCCCACCCGACTGGTCAAAGGCCTGGAAACGATGCCTTATGAGGAACGGCTAAGGGAGCTGGGCATGTTTAGCCTGGAGAAGAGGAGGTTAAGGGGCGATATAATAGCCATGTTCAAATATATAAAAGGATGTCACATAGAGGAGGGAGAAAGGTTGTTTTCTGCTGCTCCAGAGAAGCGGACACGGAGCAATGGAGCCAAACTACAAGAAAGAAGATTCCACCTAAACATTAGGAAGAACTTCCTGACAGTAAGAGCTGTTTGACAGTGGAATTTGCTGCCAAGGAGTGTGGTGGAGTCTCCTACTTTGGAGGTCTTTAAGCAGAGGCTTGACAACCATATGTCAGGAGTGCTCTGATGGTGTTTCCTGCTTGGCAGGGGGTTGGACTCGATGGCCCTTGTGGTCTCTTCCAACTCTATGATTCTATGACTGCATATAAAGAAAGGACACTGAAACAGTCTCAGAATCATTAATTGCAGAGATTTCTGCAGGCCCCATGGTGGAAAACAGCTGGATTTTCCTCTGTTGAGAGCCCATTAAGCAGAGGATGTTTGGGAAGAGAAGGAACTGCATTGGCTATATTCTTCTCCTTCCCATACATAAAATCTGCCCAGCAGACAAAATTCAATAACCCAGAAAGAGTCTGTTAACTTGGAGTGCGTGTGGAGAGGGGAGTCAGAACATGAGTGCAAATTGGAAACTGAAGTCAGGTCACCCAGGGCCTCTTCACATATTGGGTTTTAGAGTGTACATCTAGAAATGTTCTGAAGTGTGAATGAAATGAAGACAAATTTGCAAACCCTTGTATCATGCCAGGTACACTTATCAGGGAGCCGGGATTGGTGCCAAACCTAGCTTTGCACTGTGGAAGGTGTAAAATGGATCTAAGATATATGCAGTATATATATATAAACTTGAGGGTAGGAAAGGCTAACGGTGACTCAGATCCACTCTGTGTACTTTATACCCAAATACTCAAGTAGAAAACAAAAATGGTTGGGGGGAAAGCGTAAGAAATGCTTTCATTTGAGTTGAAGACTCTGATCTTGTACTTCCCTGAGACCATGGCAACAATACATTGTGTTAATGTAAACCTACCCAATTCACACTTTCTTGAAACAACCCGAGAACCAACTTGCAGCTATCCTTGGAAATTCACACTTCTTTAAATTTTGTGACACAGCTGTCTTCCCAGATAACACGCACACTCTCTCAGAGAAAGGGTGCATAAAAATGCAAATATTAGTAAAATCAACACATTTTATGCACTATCATATTGCATATGAACATGGGTGTATTGGGGGGGATGCCTTAAAATAATAATGAATTTTCATGAGGACAATATATACAGTGGTACCTCGTGTTAAGTACTTAATTCGTTCTGGAGGTCCGTACTTAACCTGAAACTGTTCTTAACCTGAAGCACCACTTTAGCTAATGGGGTCTCCTGCTGCCGGAGCACGATTTCTGTTCTCATCCTGAAGCAAAGTTCTTAACCTGAAGCGCTATTTCTGGGTTAACGGAGTCTGTAACCTGAAGCGTATGTAACCCGAGGTACCACTGTATTGGAAACTGGTGTACAAAAATGTGGAAAACTGAACTTCTGGAAAAATAAGCAACTGAGAGATTTGTCCAAAACTGATTGATTTGTCCATCACTGTCTGCATAGAAACTAAGTTTGTTTAAAGCAGGAAAGGTCTATGAAAATGAATCTCAACCTTAAGCAGCTCACAGAGGATGTGGTTTTTCGTCATGGTAGCCTTAAAACACACCTAAGTTGGTGCCAGCCACCACATTCTGACCTGACGGCTCTTTAGATTCTGGCACTAAAATGAAACAGCAGCTCTTCAAATGGTTGCAGCTGAGTGCCATTCGTATGACTGGATAACAGCTTGAGTGGGGAGAAAAATCAAAATGGCTGGTAAGAAGTCGACAAAAAGATGGCTAAACTACATGGGCCTATACTGCACGTTTGAAGGAGTCCCAAGTCAACTATATGATTCTGACTGGAATTAATGAGAGCCAATAACTGGCTGGGCCTGCTGCTGCCAGTTCCCAAAAATACCAAGGGCACTGGGAAGCAGGTGGCAGCAGACATAGCAAGGTCTAAGCAAAGTTTCCTGGACCAGCTGACAAACACAAAAAACTACACTGGACTGAGGGAAAAGGGGTGTGAGAAGGCAACAGAGTGAGACTGAGGAGCAAAGATGGAAGCCAACAGGAGAGAAAATTACCTGTTGCTGAAGAGATCTCTTTCTATGGTGACATATCAACAACATGGAGTGGATCTGCCTTGAGCCGAAAGCAGCACCGTTTAGATTTAGCACCAAATTCCAACAAGGCCAGATGCAAGCTGCACTTCCGAAGCAACGGTCAGGAATGCAGTTGTTCCTCCACAGCAGGTGTGGGGAATCGCTGGCTCTCCAGGTGTTGTTGATTTGCCATCATCCCTGACCAATGGCTGTGATTGCAAGGGCTGATGGGAGTTGTAGTTCAGCCACATCTAGAGGGCCAAAGCCACTCTACAGTCATGGCTTTACCAGTCTCACAGCTGAACATAGGATAGCAGGTGAGTGAGAGGTAGGTGTGGCTGGGGAAATTGCTTCACAGGGCAAATTAGGGAATCTGGTGGGCCTAATTTTGTTCACAGGTTGCATTTACCTCACCCATTCTTATTTAGGGGAAATGTTTAATCAAATAGATGGCTTGCCTCAGAAATATCAGGTGGGTTCCATTAGCTCAAGGATTTCCAATTGTGCAATGGAACATCCTCTTATCTCTTCTCCTTGTGGCTCTGCACCCTCCCCAAATCTGCTCCAGGAGGTTGTGGGAACCCTCAGGACAGAGGAGAAGGAGGGGGAGTTCTGTTGTGCAGACAGTAGTCCTTGTGCTAATGGATTTTTTTGGTATTTTTTTGGACGTCACCCATTGTTGTTACTCAGATGCAAATTTAATGGGCAGGTTAATGGGTTAACCAACCAGTACTCATTGTGGAGTTTGGAACTGACAGGGTTAAAACTCACTGGTGTCCTGTATCTGGATCTGGGAGGAGCTGGGAGGAGCTCCATGCAGAGAAGTGCGTCACAGGATGTTGTTCTGACGCTCTTCAGATCTGTCTCTGCAACGGACAGAGAAGCAGCTCAACTTAGGCTGCTGTGAGAAAGTGCTTTTGGAAAGCACACAGAGATGCCGGAATGCTCTGATGGTGTCTGATGGAACTTTATTGCTCTGTAAATAAAGCTACTAGAGATTAGAACGGACTGTCTCTGGACTGATTTATCCCTTTTTCTCACACGGAAGCAGGACCGCTGCTACTCTGCAATTTCTTTGGCCAGGTCAGGGTGAAAGCAGAGCCTACGCCAAGGGAGCGCTGCCTGGACCCAAAGATTTATTTCTCCAAACTCATATGCTTAATAAATGAGCATATATTTAATTGGCCAAGGTAAAAGCAAGGCTCATTCACATCAGATGAAAAGGTGGAAGGTCCTCTTTCAAGGACAAAAGGGACTTGGGCCTCGGAGGTTCTGAACCTTCTCTTTGCCCACATGGTAAAGGTAAAGGGACCCCTGACCATTAGGTCCAGTTGTGGCCGACTCTGGGGTTGCGGCGCTCACCTCGCTTTATTGGCTGAGGGAGCCGGCGTACAGCTTCTGGGTCATGTGGCCAGCATGACGAAGCCACTTCTGGCGAACCAGAGCAGTGCACAGAAACGCCGTTTACCTTCCCACCAGAGCGGTACCTCTTTATCTACTTGCACTTTGACGTGCTTTCGAACTGCTAGGTTGGCAGGAGCAGGGACCGAGCAACGGGAGCTCACCCCGTCGTGGGGATTCAAACCGCCGACCTTCTGATTGGCAAGCCCTAAGCTCTGTGGTTTAACTCACAGCTCACACGGTACCTTCTCACAAAGGTGTCCTGGTTGTGAGGGAAGTGCTTGGATGGAGAGACTACAGGGAGGTGAATTGTGGGGTGGCCTTCCGCTTCATAACCATGCACAGCCTTTCACACATATAAATTGAGCTCCTGCCCTTTGCTTTATGCGTAACGGGGACAAACCTGCATTTACAGAGATGGGCCTGCAGCCATCACATCTGGTTTGGGCCTGAGTCACAAAGATAACAAAGGCCAACGTGTGACAGGAAGTCATACTATGCCCTGTTAAAATAGAACACTTTTCACTCTCCTGTGCTTCACTCTCATAACAAAGGCACCAGAATGCTAAATTAAGGGTTGGTGCCTCAGCATTTCCGGAAATTGCCTAATTTTAGACAGCTGTGTGAGGAGGTGGCATCTATAAGTACCTGGCAGCTAGCATCTATTTGGAACCAAGCTGCAATTTGGCTTTGATGGAGGTGAAATACTGGAACTTACCAAGGCCGCTCAGAGTTTGCTAGCACTACATATGTATCCTCTGCTGGTGCAAATCTGAAGCATCCATAATGCCTTGACCCTCATCGTCTTGAGGGGTCCTTTCCATAATACCTCAAGCTTTATCTTTTATTGCGCAGGAAGCCACAAGATAGGGAGGGGGGTTTGTGTGGTGAAGCTTGCTGGCAGCCCAGGGACATTGCTAGACCCTTAAAACCCTCAGGGCACAGGACTATGACATAAATGTGCATATGCTAATATATGGGCATAGATGCAAATTTAGGCCAACCTTTAAAGGGAAAGCAGCCCTGTAAGCAAAGGGGAAAAAGTTGTTCAAAAAAAGGAGGTCCAAGGAGGTCCAGGTGGTTTTTTAAGGTGGGGCTCAGGGCCCCTTGGGCTGCGCTCTCAGAATTCTCCTGCTACAGATTGAGAAATATCCTGCCCACCATATATGTGTATGACATCCCTATCGAATTGGCACTTCCTTACTGGTCCTATTTCTGTGACTGACAGAAGCCTGCTTGACTCAGAGACATGTTGATAGCAAGTGCCCCTATTTGGACATGGATAGCTTAACTTTTGTCACCTATGCTTTGATAACCTCTAGGTTAGATTACTGCAATGTGTTATATGTGGGGCTGCCTCTGGTGGTTTAGAAACTTCAGCTGGTGAAGAATTCAGGTTGCTCACCAGGAAAAGATAGTTTGACCATATTACACTGATCCTGACCCAACTGCACTGGCGGCCAATTAGTTTCTAGGCCCAGTTCAAAGTGCTGGTTTGACCTATAAAGCCCGAAATGGCTCAGGACTCCAACACCTCAAGGTCTGCCTCTCCCCATATAGACTGAACCAGCCCCTGCCATCATCACCTGAGGCCCTTCCTTGTGCGCTGTCTCTGCAAGAGGTCCGGCGAGCGGCAACATGAGAACGGGCCTTTTCTATGAGGGCTTCCCGCTTATGGAATGCTCTCCTCAGGAAAGCTTGCCTGGTGCCTTCGTTACATATCTTTAAGCCCAAGACAAAAATATTCCTCTTCTCCCAGGCCTTTGGCTAATTAAACATTCAATACCCTTTTAAACTGGGGTAATTGGGGTTCTTTTTGTTTCTATGGTATGTATTTTTGTGTTTTTTATATTCTAAACCAGGGGTCAGCAAACCTTTTCAACAGGGGGCCGGTCCACTGTCCCTCAGACCTTGTGGGGGGCTGGACTA
Source organism: Podarcis liolepis (assembly GCF_965112155.1). NCBI lineage: Eukaryota > Metazoa > Chordata > Lepidosauria > Squamata > Lacertidae > Podarcis > Podarcis liolepis. The sequence goes on from NC_139555.1 coordinate 23,629,717, forward strand.
TATTGGGGGGGGGAATGAATGAATTCCTATGCCCCACAAATAACCCAGAGATGCATTTTAAATAAAAGTGCACATTCTACTCATGTAAAAACACCAGGCAGGCCCCACAAGTAACCCAGAAATGCATTTTAAATAAAAGGGCACATTCTACTTATGTAGAAACACGCTGAATCCCAGACCATCCACGGGCCAGATTGAGAAGGCGATTGGGCCGGATCCGGCCCCCGGGCCTTAGTTTGCCTACCCATATTCTAAACAGCCCTGTGATCCTCAGCATAAGACCTGAGTGTTATCTCCTCTGCTTCCAACTGCCCCCATCAGAGGTGACTTCCCTAGCTCTTCAAGGAAACTATCACCCATGGTTGCATGCCACGTTTTATTTGAGCTCAAGGCTGATGTTTAAAGAAGCAGGGAGAACAAGAAAGCACACACACACACACAACATGGATCCCTAGATATTTACAGTATTATTTCCACAGCAGTTAAGGTGGCACTGTTCAGTTGATGAACCACTATGGAGCTCATCGTCCTTTGAACATGGGCAGCGAGACAGCCTTCCCGAGATGCAGGCTGTTCCCAATTTAGACCTGAGCTACATCCCACGGTAAACGGAGAGTTCAATACACTTCATGCCTCTTTTTCTTTAGGGGGAGATAAATAGCTGCGCTCCTGGCAAAGGCAACAGCTGAAACGAAGGGTTGCCATAGCAATCGGTGGCTGAAAAGCTCTCCGGGCTGGTGGCACCTGCACCAATTTAGTTAGGCAAACAAGGTGGGGTTTTGAAGTACTGTACTTTGCAGCCAATTATGGCAAGAAACTGGAGGACCGTTTTTTAAAAATAGTAATGATAATTCACCCCCTCCCTCACAAGGAAAAAGCAGGGCTGCTACATCAGTGATTAGAGGAAGAATGCTTCCAGACCTGGCTCTATCAAAAAGGGAGAGAGGGGGAAAGAGGGAGATATTGGACATGGCCGTTGTAGGACACACATTCACACACACACACACACCAATTACTGACTGAAATTATTCCAATATCAAGATCCAAAAGATAAATGGAACATTATTCATAGCTGCTGGCAGAAACAGGAAAGGCCGGATTTCACAGATGCAGATGATGTAGGGTACAAATATTGCTCATTGTGGAATGTACCTAACAAAATTAGAAGTGTGATCAGAAGTACAAGAGATCTGGGTGAAACAGACAGGATAGTGGTCCTGTTGGTAATAATAGTAGTAGTGGTAGTAGTAGTAATAATAATAATTTGTACCCTGCCTATCTGACCGGGTTGGCCCAGCCACTCTGCGTGGCTTCCAGCTCATATAAAAACATAATGAAACATTATAAAGATTACAAACTTCCCTATGCAGGGATGCCTTCAGATGTCTTCTAAAGGTTGTATAGTTACTAATCTCCTTGAGGGGAGGGTGACCCTCAGGTGGGTGCCACTACCGAGAAGGCCCTCTACCTGGTTCCCTGTAACTTCATTTCTCTCGGCGAGGATTGGAAGGATGCCCAACCCACCCACTCCCAATTAAAAGATCTGAAATTGCAAAAACATTCCAGTATATTGGGGTACAAGTGTTAGGAAAAATAGGAGAACTTACCTGTTTATGCTGAGGCTTTTGCTGGCTGTTGATTGCCAGCCATTTGTCATAACGCTTTTGCTAAACCAAGCAGTATTGTCAGTACACATTTTATTTTATTGCTGTTGCATTTTAAGAGATTTTACGTTTTTGTTTCGTTTAAACCACATTTATATTGTATTATAGGCAGTATATAAATAGTTTTAGCAAATAAATATTATCAGACTCTGTGAAATGTTGTCCACAGGCTGGAATCAAAACATATTGGGGTTGGTTGGCTCGGTTCACGACATTCCCTCACAGTAGCAAGAAGTTCTTTTCTTCTTCATTTTTGCTGGCTGTGAGAAGCCAGAGAAGTGGTTTGAAAACACCTCTAAGCCGCCAGAGTTTTGCTTTCTGAAATCAGGTTGGTGTCACAGGTGTGTGGAAGCACAAGATCCGCTGGCACACATGACTTTTCCTAGAATATTGCCGGCAATATGGTATTATTTCTAAGATTGCAAAAATGTGAGGAATGGTGAACAGCAGAGGAGCGTGTCTCAGGAAAGCTGCCCAATCCTAAAAATAAATTGCTCATAAATTAACTTCAGATTAGAGTTATAGACTGTAAAGCCTGAACTGAGTTAGGTTGCTTACATTGCACTGACTTCAGTGGGATTTAAACAACCTAACTGTACTTTTCCCTCCTTTTTTATATTTATATTTTATATAAAAAAGTATAAAGATAGAAGTAATCTACATTAGACACAACAACTTAGTAAAAGTAAAAAATTTGAGGTCTTAGAACAAAGGAAGGAAGTCAATATGTGTATATGTATGTACAGTAGTACCTTGGGTTAAGTACTTAATTCGTTCTGGAGGTCCGTTCTTAACCTGAAACTGTTCTTAACCTGAAGCACTTTAGCTAATGGGGCCTCCTGCTGCTGCCGCGCAGCCGGAGCACAATTTCTGTTCTCCTCCTGAAGCAAAGTTCTTAACCTGAAGCACTGTTTCTGGGTTAGCGAAGTCTGTAACCTGAAGTGTGTGTAACCCGAGGTACCACTGTAATGACTAGATTAGAATGATGAAATATGATAAAATATGGTTTTATTTGTAGATGTGCGCTTTTTCTTTTGTTTTTTGTTTTCTTTTTTGTGTTCTGTTTTCCTTTCTTGTTTGTACAGTATTATTTTGGATTCAATGTTTGTAATTTTTGTTATAATTTTGCATTGGAAATAAAATATAAAAATATAACATATAAGCAACCTAAATGTACACTGTTGAGGTCCTATAAAAGTATTTGCTGAAGTTAATTTATTTTAGCTGGTCGAATAGAGGGATCATGTCTAATATAGTTATCAACACAGTAATGAAGAACTTCTTCTCAGTGACTGGGATGCTGGTTCGACACCGAGAATGCAATGGTGGCAGAGAAATAATATCCCTTCTTTACCACAGCCACATGGTAAATAGGATTAGGTGCCCTTAGTTGCGTTTATTTATATTCCTTGTTAGATTTGTGTCACAAGTGTGTGGTCCTGCCATGGACAAGGAATTACTCCCAGGCTACTGTTCTGGGGGTTCTGAAGGATATATTTTGTATTGGCCACTTACAATTATTTTTTATAAATGCAGCTGAGATTTGCTTTGCTGAGTGTGTCAGGTTAACACGACCGTTAAGGGTTTTCATATACCTGTTTATGGATCTGACAGTTTGTCTTCTACATAAGCCAAGGTCCAAAATAACAATCCCTCTGCATGCATCTCAGGCTAAAAGCACTAACTGTTCCCTCGAGGAGGATTTAATCCACCAGGGTATTTCAGCAACCGATTTCTAATGAGCTCCATCTGACCTGAAATTCCAGCAGCGCTGTGACTCTCCCCTTCTGCTAGAGCAGGTGCCTGCTTTGAGAGTATGAGATATTTATGTTCTATCAGCTTATTTCCTTTTCTGCATTCTGCTGACATGGTTACGGAGAGGAACGGAGCAACATTTGAAAAGAATTGTCATGGTTAGAGGAACTCATAGTGTGGATTAGAGCAAAGTGATTTTGCCCGGGTGCCTTGCAGAAATTTTAGTTCTCCTGTGAACCTCTGTTGTTGTTTAGTCGTTTAGTCGTGTCTGACTCTTCGTGACCCCATGGACCAGAGCACGCCAGGCACTCCTATCTTCCACTGCCTCCCGCAGTTTGGTCAAACTCATGCTGGTAGCTTCGAGAATACTGTCCAGCCATCTCATCCTCTGCCGACCCCTTCTCCTTGTGCCCTCCATCTTTCCCAACATCAGGGTCTTTTCCAGGGAGTCTTCTCTTCTCACGAGGTGGCCAAAGTATTGGAGCCTCAGCCTCAGGATCTGTCCTTCCAGTGAGCACTCAGGGCTGATTTCCTTCAGAATGGAGAGGTTTGATCTTCTTCCAGTCCATGGGACTCTCAAGAGTCTCCTCCAGCACCATAATTCAAAAGCATCAATTCTTCAGCGACCAGCCTTCTTTATGGTCCAGCTCTGGTACAAATAACTAGTTAGTGGTGCAACTAGTCAGAGGTGCAGAGGGCTTGATGTATTATTACACCTTTGGATGCTGAATCACAGCTAAAGCGCAGGAGGAGAGAAATTGCGTCCATAGTCATTTCCAATGTGAAACAAAAGCAAATTTTCAACCCAAGCAGGTGCCATGGAGGAAGTTGAGTGAAAATGTACCCTAGGTTTTCTCAGTGAGAATGGAAACAAAATTTAAGCGGCAGGAGTAGATGTGAAAATTGAATGTCAAAGTTATATGATACTTTTCACAAAGGTGCAAAGGGGGAGAGGGCTTTTAGACAAGGAAAGTAGATTTAAAAACAAACAAACAACCGTGTTAAGATGAAGCTTTGTTTGTACATTCTCTTTGTTCTTATAGAATCTCCTACATGACAGCCAGCACGGGACACCTGATTCAAATTGTCAGCTGTGAAGTTTACTGGATAGTTTTGACACAATTCTCAGCACAATCCTGCAGCATAGAGTGAAAACAAGACAACATATATGCACTGACCACTTTAGGTTTTGCAAGAAGCACAAATGTGATGTACTTTGGTTGCCTAATAAAGGGGAGGTGGGAGCAGACAGCTTCTTCTTAGAATATTTTATGTTATTGTTTATTGTGTGTATGTGTGTAGATAAATAGAAATGTGTGTGCAAGAGAAGAAAAACTCTGGTCTTCGATAAAAGAGCACAGGAGGCAACTGTTGGATTAGAGACCTGGCAGGGTTCTTGTGTATGCAGTGGTTCCTGTGTATTCAGGAGAAAACCTATAGCCACTCACACCAGGGTAAGGAGGTAGTTTTTCCAAGCATGGCTTCTTCTACATCTCACTTTTATGTAACTGTCACAAGAAGTGCCCAGACCTGTACTAGAAGCTGTGCATAAAAATGGACCACATTAGCAATGCAGGGTGTGTGTGTGTGTGTGTGTGTGTGTGTATCTATCTATATATCTCTACAAATACTGTATATAGTGGGAAACATATTTCATGTGTTGCAGCTTTGCCAGTCCAACGGTTCACAGAGTTCATTCCTGCCAAGCCTTGCCCACATTTAAAGCACAAAATCAATCTGCTCTCTGAAGCACACACAACTCTTTGCGGGTTTTGTCAGGCAGAACAATTTAAATATGCAGAGATGGTGCTAAAAACGGCTTTCTTTTCTTTCTTAAAACTCAGCCATGTGCTTCTCAGGTTTTAGAAATAACTTAAGAGAAGCCCCCTTTTCGCTTTGGTGGCAATTTTGCAAATGACTGTTAACAATCACAGGTAAAGAATTATTCTGCAATGGAAGTAATTAGGCAGCCGAAGAACTGGAGGGGGGGGGGAGCAGCGGCGGACAAGAATGAAATGAAAACAAAAGAAAAACAGCAGACATAAATGGCTCTCTGGTTTGTTTCAAGAGTGAACTGGGCCTTAGAAGTATTTCAAAATGTCATTTCAATGCCTCCAGAACCCGGAAATGATAAGTAATGTGTGAACTGAAAAAACGCTAGTTGTTAGCCCTTACACACAGCCCAAATGCTGCTTTCGATAAGGGGTGGGGGACTGTTTTCAGCCCGAGGGTGGACTGCATACCAATGGAAGGCAGGGCCAGAGGCAGTAAGTGGGGCCCCCAGCAAGCATTTATCCAGTAGACAACATCCCAGTCATGCAACAGCCAGAAATCTCTACATTCCCACCCACACCCCAATCCATCACCCACCCAGGCAAGCAAGAGTAGTTATCAAAGTTCAAGGATGCATTCTTGTGGGGGAATCATATATATGATGGACACCCTTCCCTTGGAAATTAAACCAACATCAAGACTTTTAACATTCAAGAACTTTACCTACGGAAACTGATAGATGAATTAAAACATTATTTTTACAGTCACGTGCTTCTCCAAGCAAGGGCCTGCAGTCTCTTCTTCTAACTTCCAAACAACTGTATTTTCCTCTAAGCAGTCAGTCTTCTGTATCTCAATTAGGCCATCCCCTTGCAGCTCCTATGAGAGATTTCTACTTTTACCTTCTCCTGCTGCTTTGCTCTTTTCCTTTCAAGCAAAGAAGAAGCCCCCCACCAGTCTATTCAACTTAGCAGTGTTCACAGTGGATTCTAAAACAGTCATCTCAAATCACATAAAATAGAGTCTCTCCTTTACTAGATACCTCCCTTGTGACCAACGTTAGCCAACCCCATGAGAACTACTAGAGAACTCTCTAGAATTCAGTTACCAACCAATCAAATTTAAGCATGTGGTAATGCATTTACAATTTTGGTGAATTAAATTACCATACTTAACATGCTCACCATAAAAAGGGGTGTGTGGTAATGGTGATAGTGCTTAGTGAAATCCCTCTCAATGCCAGTCACCTGGCATTGGAGACAATGGACATGTTCAGAGACCCTTTTTCTTCCCCCTGCTTGGGCCTTGCCCAGCACCTAATAAATAACTTCTCCCAGAGGTTCTTTCACAACAAGCCTCTAATGAACGTTGAAGGCTATATACTTGGAAGCAGCTATGCCAATGCAACCTTAGGTAGTGGAGGACTGGAAAAAAAGGGAAAAAACCAAGAATGAAGTATGAACAAAAGAAAGACAGCTAAGCCCCCCCCCCTTTCCAACAACTTATTTTCAGCCCCACTACAGCTGATATGTGCACGGACTAGAACACTCTTCTTGGATGGGGACAATTCAGAATCAAATGCAAAATTTCCTTGAGTCAAGCTTAAAGAAAGGAAGGGCAGTCCACACAGCGAACTGTGAGAACTGTACTTCAACTGGAGTACCATCAGGGATAAAAAGCAATAAATTCAAGCTCTTGACAAGTCAAAAACTGGCAGTGTAAGGAAGACACTCCTCCACAAAATAATTATCAGTATCTTTATTCATATTCACTTGCTTTCAAACTACCATTAATATTTAACAAAAGAAAATGTCATGCAAACAAAGATTAAATATTAATATTAAGGGGTGTGGGGAAGAAATGCAACAATTTTTACATTAATCTTGCCTGCTATTTTTTTTAGATTTTCCCCTGCAAACGAATGGCTTCTCCCATTATCCCTACAGTACCTTATCGTCATTAAATAATTAGAAAAGGTTCCCTTCTCTCCATAATATAAATGTTGAGCCTTAAAAGTGGTATCATACATACAAGGTAACTTTTATTGATTCTATCCTTTGTCGAAAGAAAAGATAAGGGTTAACATAGCAAATACCATGATGTTATAAGTTGTTGACACATTCCAGGGCTGCAACCTGACCATAGTGTGTGACCTGCATATTTGTAGGCTTTACATTAAGCAAATAGAATAAAATAACAATAAAATCACATTTTATGTTAAGACTGGCTTGCATTCATATAAATAACAAAAAGAAAGGAACAGCTCTTAAGTTATTTCCGTGAAACCGGCAGTGATCTTCCAGCTAAGTAATAGAGCAGACCTCTGAAATAAATAGACTTTCCCATTGATTTAAAGGGGTTCACTTTGGGTATTATATTACTTACTTGGAGATCAGCTATAGTATGCTACCAAAGAAAAGAACCATTTAAACCCTAGGCCTGAAACCCTGTATAGCACGCAGATAAGCACACACAATCAATGATGAAGTTAATTATGGGTTGGTTAAAAATCCATCCATCCTGGCCCAGCCATTTCTGCTTGGTACAGATGTACCTGTAAGGTACTTGCATGGCACGGAGATAGGCTCCTCTCCTTCAAGGGCCCCCCAATTCACTTTAATAGAACAGATTGCTATGGGGCTGCCTGGCAATGAATGGGAAATCTCAGGGGCAAGACGTGCATTGCACTGAAAATCTAGGGAGCACTCAAGGACATTGGACAGGTGAATTTTTAACCTTTGCTGGAAAATGGGTGGAGGTGGTGGACTCAGGTGCTTTGCACAATCTTGCCCAATAGGTTTCAATGGGGTTTGCATAGGAGAAATTCCCAGTGGAATTTGTGAGCTTTGAACATCCGATGTGGTACAAAAGATGTATCCGATGGAATCAGACTGTGGCCTGCTACATGATCTGAAACCTTTTTTATTTCTTTCTAGCATCCGTTTCTTCGTGGCACCCACCGATAAAGATCAAATCTCTCCTGTACAAATAGTCATAGTAGCCGAGGCCAGCAAGCCTCAGGCAAACCGAATTAAGAACGGAAGTAGATTTTTTGGTGATGGGATTGGTTGCCTTCATAAGGATAACTTATTTTATTTTCTGGTGCTTTGGGGTACACTGAAAATATGGTGTCGTTTCATTCTACAGTAATCAGTGATGCTTTATTTATACAAGATTTGAATCTCTTCAATAGGAAAACTGTTTTTGTTTTTTTTGTAAAAGCAGCACTTGATAGTACTATATAGGACTTTGCCTGGCAAGAGCTAAATTGTATTCCATACCCCCGTAAGACATTGATTAGGATAAGTCCAGTACTCTCCTCCCCCCCCCCCCCAGTACTATTACAGTTGTATAAAAAGTATAAATAGCATTGGTTTTTTCAGCAAACCATGTAAATTGAACAAATGGATTCCTTATTAAAAAGTATAATACTTTTAATATATATATTTCATATTAGAAGTGTACCAGGAACAACAACTAAACAGCTCTCACAGCAGCCTGCGAGGGACGTAAGTAGTATTATTGTCCCCATTTTACAGATGGGGAAACTGAGGCAGAGAGGTTTAGTACCATGCCAAAGGCCACCAAGGGAGTCATCGGTAGAGCTGAGAAAGAAGCCCGCTGTTCCTAGATCCCAGAACTGTGGTACAACTATGACAACATTATAGCAATACGCCCCCCCTCCCCCAAATTTCTTATGAACAGGGAGGACTTTGCTGCATGCTTTTAGAGATTCACTATAAGGCTGTATAGATGCCAGCTTTCACTGGCAGTGTTATCAGCTGATGATATGAAGTGATATGTAATTATCAGTGCTAAATCATTCCCAATTTACTTTAAATATTTCAGATACGTTTTGTTGGCAAAGATGTGAGGTTTAACCATTTTGTTGTCTTGCAAGTAAACATTTTTTTCCTTTGAACCAAACCTTGCTACAACCAAATTCTTAATATTTGACACATTTTTACAGATGCAAACAGATTAAAAAAATGAAATAAAAGCGACAACCATTACATTCTAATGGCCTAGACAACAAAGATAACAAATCACATTATTATTATTTTTTTAAAAAACCTACCAAATTCCTTAATGGGCATAAACTGAACACTATAAATACATTTCCCACACTATGTTGAGTTTGTGTTGAATTTGGCCACCAGGGAATCGCTTGTATTTTGATAACCGTGAGCCAATATGCACTGAGGGCCCAATTCAGCTGGTCCTGTGAGCACAGCTCTCAACTTACAGGATGCTGCTAACATGATGGGAAGGATGCGAAAAAGGTGGAGTTGTGTCCTGGATATACAAAAATAAAAATAAAATAATGCAACCTTCATCTTCATCTTCCTAGAAGATCCGTTTTGTCCTCCATTTGTCTCCTATTGCAAAAATAATTCTAAAAGTCGGGACAGAACTCAGTTCTGTGGATACTAGACTTGCTAAAATTTTCATATGCAACCTTAACCCCACCCCCTCAAGGCCAATAAGAATTGCTTTTAATTCCACGGACGATTAAATAAGCTATGTCTCCAGTGTTCGTTAAGTCTGCGTAAAATGAAATGTTGACTTTCAGGGGACCATGGCTTCTTGAGCATGCATTTATTTCCACTATTAGAAATAGGAGTCCAGCTATTACGGATGAACTGTTGTAGGAGCTGGTGTGTAGAGGCTTGTGCCATTTTAATATTCTGTATCGGATGCACAAGTGTCTACAGCTGGTCCTGGTTAAGAATACATGCTCTCGGCAGTGGCGTAGCGTGGGTTGTCAGCTCCCGGGGCAAGGCAAGTAATTTGCGCCCCCTAACCCGTGGATTTGCGCCCCCTAACCCTAACCCCCAGATGTTGCGCCCGGTGCGGCCGGCCCCCCCTGCACCCCCACGCTACGCCACTGGCTCTCGGGGATTCTAGGGGAAACTAGCTTGCTTTGTGCTAAAAAAAACCAACAGTCGCCAAATACTTCGCTGTTAAACCCTTGCGGCACCCTCTTAACGCCTGCCATTTTGCTATACAAAAAAAAAAAGGGGGGGGGGGAGTCTCTGTGTTTCTGTAACTGGTGATTTTCCCAGTTATGTAAAAGGTAACGAATGGCTTAAAAGCATTGAGCATATACCGCATTAGACCAATGCTGGGATTTCAAAAGAGCAAGAACAGAGACTACTGTCTGCTATTGAACAGGCAAATTCCAGAGCAATTGAAACAGCTTATGAAAGTGCCGGTATGTTTGTCTGCTGGAAAAGGAAGGGAAAGCAAATTATTGTATTTTGTAGTGCAATGTTCCACCTGCGTTTTAAGCAGCTGTATGCAAACTGAACAGCTGAGACACAGGGCCCTGAAACAAAACCTAGTCAGGGCCAGTTACTGCTCAGTATCACACTTTTCCATATATGTGCTATAAATACAAGTTCCTGTCATTACCATCTATTTGCCATTATTTCACTAGCTTTTGTTGGGTGATAATTTTAGAAGCAGTCCTTTGCTCAGTTCAACAAATCCACATTATCTAGCACTCAAAGCCAAAGGAACATAGGGTAGCGTCATATACCTGGTTAGACTATTGGTCTATTTACCCCAGTGCTATCAACTATGAATAGCAGCAGTTCTTCATAGTCTAAGGGCAGGAAGAGGCCTTTCACAACACCCCTCCCTTATCTTTTTAAATGGGAGATGTCAGGAATTGAACTGGTGCCTTGCACAAGAAAAACGTGCTCTACCATGGAGCTAGGCCTCCTTTCCCAATGGAGGCAAAGCACTCTTGCATCTTGCTTTTTAGACTGTAAGCGCCTCAAGGCAGATACAAGTCTTCTTGTTTGTTGCTCTATAAATTGCACCACCACCTCCACGTTACTGCAATCCATGCACCCTCAACGTATATACTGCAATCCCCTGTCTGTGTCCGTGGCGGCAGAAAGTGGGGATTTCATGGGGAAAGAACATGTCCTAAAATAACGTTCCCTTCTCAGCATGCTGATGGGCGGATTTTGAGCCTCAATATAGTCCCAAAAGTGTCATCACCGAATATATTGTGTTCCCTCGCCCCAGTGGCAAAAACATATCAAGTAAGTGGAACGCTAGCGTTTGTTTCTTTATCAAATGAAAGTTTAATTTTGCTAGCTAGGCTGTGCCAATTATAGATAAACCACTAAGCGTTAAGTCTGGGAATTAAAAATTATCTGCCCAATTATGATAAAATATGCTTAATTTTCTCTCAAACTGTGACAACTGTTTAGAAAAAGAGGCAAACGTGAAGGAGATATGGTGCCAGAATTCAGCTCAGAACACCTTTATTGTAAAGTAAAGGTACCAATGTCTGATAGCTTTGATACTTTTACGCGTAACGATAGTCCACCCACACTGACCACATTTTTAATTGTTATACTATTTTTATAGTATAAAGTTCATATGCCTCTTATTCACAGTATCGGTTATTTGCTGCAGATTTCAAATGGCATGCTTATGTGATGTTCCACATGCACACATGCGACCCTGGGGCCACTAGTGTGCTTCGTGAGTTCTACACCAGTGAGCATGCATGAAGGTAAAACACTCTGTGTTAAGGTACCTTCAGACAATAGTGGGGCCGTTCAGCAAGTGCTTTCAAGAAGAGGAGAGATGAAATATTTTGGCACTGTTCGGAGCTATAGTGTACTATGTAACAGTTTCATAAAAGTGGAGACCTCTCTTTCCTTCATGGTAATCTTGTGGAACTCATCCCATTTCTAGGAAGCACATTCGTGCGGCCAAAACAGCAGGCGCATTGCCCTCCGTGCAGGAAAAGGCATGACAAGATTCTGGCACTGGAGCGCATATTCAGCATCTAGGTTTGCAAATATTAAAAGGGGGAATGTTAACAAATGGAGAGGAGTGTACCATACCGCATGCCGAAAGTGCAAATCAAATACAAACTGATTTTTAAAATCAACGTATTCTAATAATAATAATAAAATAAGGTGGGGGAGAGCTTAAGCAATTTAAAACATGGGGGCTGGAACTCTAGAGGAAGCATCTATCAATTATAGCAATGGCCTATTATTATTTTCCTGTTTTGAAAAACTAATTGATGTGTAATAGCCACTCAACTTCAACCATGTCTCAAAGAGGATATGAACATGTTCTGAGCATGCAGTCAGTTCTTTTCAATTTTTTCTGTTCCAGTCCTCTTTTCCCATACACATGAAAGCTGCTCTTAAAACTGCCAGTGATCAAAATGTCTTTTAGGGATTTGGTGCAAAGGGAAACCTTGGGTGAGGTGGGTAGAGAAATTATCTACATGCACCAACAGAATTTTTCTTCAGCAGCCTGGGGGCTCAGAGGGCAGTGGTTAAAAGTTTTTTGATGGCGGTCAGAGCCTTGCAGAAAAGCTGCAGGTGGCTGTTATAATTTAGCATTAGGCCTACGTAAGAACAAGGCATAGATTTCCCTAAACTATCCACGTTATGCAGAACTTAAAAAAAACAAAACACACCTCCAAAACTAGTAATAATAAAACATTAAGCTAAATCTAAATAAAGAGTCATCCAGAACAATAACCTTCACAAAGATAGCACAGCTGTGTCTTATAAAAAATGTATATATCTTCTTCATTCTTGATAACAATCATCCGTAATATAGATTCACTTAATGCTTATTATTAAACATGCAAAATTCATTGCATGATGCATATGCAAAAATGTATTCAACGTCTTCAGCCAGGACAACTGCAGCCAAAGACAACATCTTCAGCTGCTTTTCAATTCTCGTTTTGTTTTTCTGTGGCTCCAGGGCTCTTAAACCATGTAAAATACTGAGGGAGGGGATTCATCTAATGAGCCCCATCCACAGAAGTCCTGTGCAAGGACTTCTCCTTGTGCCTAGAGATCCCCCCAGAACAGCCCGTGGGGAGAAGAAAGGGTGATCGTTCTGTCTGGCAAGCTGAAATGCTTTTACGGACGGAACTTTAATCCTAACACAATGTTGAATTCCACCCTAAGCTTTTAATTTTTAAAAACCTTACTTTTATTGGGAAAAGCAGGGACTGACTCTGAATTCTACATTTCTATTATTCGCTGTACAAACACCTTCCTATCATGCACTTTGCTAAATAAATAAGTATAAACTGGGGACTTGGGGCTTTGCAGGTTTGTCTCAGAGCCAAGCTAAGAAACAATTTTTAGAACACAGTATTAGAACTTGGCTTAATGATAAACGTTGAGTAATGGCGAAAATTAAGCAGTACAAATGGCACCCTGGATCACAGTGTAATCTCATGGAGATTAAAGTTAATACACATTATCAGCATGATGCAGTTTTACCTTTGAGATAGTTCATCATAGGTTCAGTTAATAGTAATCTTACGTATCTTATCTTTTCCATTTCATATTTTCATACGTTTGCCGCTACTTTGATCAACTGATTTTACAAAGATCTCATGGATCTGATTTGTTCATTTGTTTGCTGTAATAGGTAGACATGCTCAATTTTTAACATTGAAGCATTTCCCCCCACTCTCTGCTCTTGTTTTCTCTCTGTTTCAGTTATTTTACATTTCCGGGCCTATTACCCAGCCATTCATCCTGTCATGTGACACCAAGCAGACCAAAGAAAGACCTGGTCCCACAGGGTTCTACATGCAATAATTCAGATTTGCTTATTATGATTATCCCCCCCCCCCCAAGTCTACATGATACTCTTAATTAACCCCCTGAAAGGAAAGAATCCCAGTGGTGCAGGGTACAATGGGAAACAACAGAAGTTATATTAAAAAAAATGACAAAGGCTAGCTTCGTAAGAGTAACCTAAAAGCAGCAGTGATTCCTAGATGAATACAATGGGTAGTACGTGGTGATCTCCTGAGACCACACGATCTTTGCTGTAAACCTTGGCATCTTCCCCCGCCTCTTACCCCTACAATTTTCAGACCCAAATGGAATCAACAAGGCAAAGGTCTAAAAACTCCAGGGCTAAGTACAATTTGTCACTGTGTGGCTTCTTCGCGTCTATCGTTTTCATACTGAGCTCTGCAACAGGGGATGTACAAACTGTGGATTGACATAGGAGAACCCTTCGAAATCTGCTTGGTCTATGTTAGAAATGACCAGCTGATCAGGCGGTGTTAACACTGGCTGTCCTCTGGTAAAGAACTTGTCGAAGTTTTCGGCGCCCTTGCCGCACTGTAAGGTGGGAAGAAGAAAAAAATCAGAAAAAGAGAATCTTGCTGTAAGTTCTGAAGTAATTTAAAACATTGCACCAGGTATGGTGAACCTGTGGCCCTCCAGATGTTGCTAGACTCCAAGTCCCGCCATGCCTAGGGCCACACTGGCTGGGGCTGATGAGAGTTGAAGTTCATCAACATCTGAAGGGCCAAAGGTTCCCCACACAGGACTACAGTGTTCTGAAAGTGTGCTAATTGCACTGGACCTCGCAAATTTGTACCATTTCTTTTCGACACAAGCGATGAATGAAGAGAAGTCCGCACATTGTTTTGTTCCATACAAACAGTTCCAACTATCTTAGGGCATGCATTCAAGTGAAGTAAGTAATAATAAAGCTATTCAACAGTATTAATTCAGTGGTGCTTAGTTTGTTTTTGACTGTTAGTTTGTTAATGTCGTTAATACTGCTTTGTGGGTTATGAGTGCCGTGGTGCTTTGTGATTCGTGTGAGCGAAAAGTAGCGTAGAAATATAATACATGAAATGAAACAAAGGAAGGATTCCAGTTGTTGTTGTGGTGGGATTTTGCATCAGCAGCACTTTAGTGCTCATTACAGTTAAATAATCTGTAATAATTCAGATCTTACATGAGCATTTGTTCATGAGAATCTAGGAGTGGTCAGGGCAGCCTATGAATTTTTAGTTTTTGTACTGATTCCCCCCTGCAAGCTAGTTTACAACCCAGTCTATTGTTGCTATAACTGAAAAGAAGAGCTGCACGAGTTTTAATGTTAAGTATTCTTTTCTTTCTTTCTTGAAGGATGTATGTACTCAGACTCTAGACAGCTGTAAAATAAAGATGAAAAACCAAGGGAAATGGGGGGGGGGTCCAAATGCCACAAGCAGCTTTTGAAAGGGACATGGCAGGCAATTTTGTCGCTGGCATATTCCATCAGACAACAGCCATAGGAAAACACTTCCAACAGTTGCACTAAAAAAAAGATTGAGTTGCTGGATCAGGAGTAGCCAACAAGGTGCTCCTAAGATGTTTTGGACTACAACTCCTATCAGCCCCAGCTAGCATGGCCACTTGTCAAGAATGATCAGAGCTGTAGTCCACAACATTAGAAGAGAATTGTGTGGGCAAACTCAACTATGGTATTCTTGTTACTTAATATTGAATTAAATGTATTGTACTTCAGAAACATTTGATTTGGATTTTTCCTCTTAAAAATCATGAAATGCTATTGCAATTACCACAAATGTCCAATATATGTACTTCACAGGAGCTCCTAAATGACTGTTCTCGAGTGAAAGGCAGAAGTTTTAATACATGCTGCAATTTAATTAAGGACTAATATATTAGCTACCCAGATTCTTCCTTATTTCAGATTATCTGAGCTACATATAAAATAGTCCCACAACAGAATATCATGGGTGATCATTTATGCAATGAAATAACTAAGAAGGCTTGAGGAACATGCCTCAGGTATATGGTACAGATGGCCAGAAAAAATCTCACACATACAGACATAGATATCTGATGGTCACGAAGTGTTAAAAAAATTCATCACAATCATAGCTCTTGAGCCAGAGAAACATAGTCTGGAATTGTGCACATGTAACTCCTTGGTCAGATAATTGACAATAGCATTTATCAAGGACTCAGGTGGAGGAATAAATTCATCTCCCCACACCATCTCATAACCAACTGTTGACTGGTGTAATATGACTCCAGTCCTGTGAACCAGAAGTATATATAGAAATATACATAGAATCATAGAATTGGAAGTGACTCTGAGAATGATCTAGTCCAATGCAGAAATATGCAGCTGTCCCATATGGGGATCAAACCTGCAACCTTGGTCTTATCAAAACCCTGCTCTAACCAACTGAGCTATCCTCTTTCTTGCTTGACCTTCTGACCTGGAGAGCATCAGATGACTCTTCCTCCAGTAAGGGCCTTTTGCTCACGTGATCCTGCCTGACCAGTGAGAGGGATGATTTGGGGAGGAAATGTGTCAATAATATCTACAAGGCTCATAATTCAGTTAGCAGTATGTGTGCAGGAGCCTGCTTCTGTAGATGTATGCCTAACAGGATTGGGAGCAATAATTAGTCAAGGAACTCCCATTTCATCTGCAGCAGCAAAACTGTAGAATAGCACGAGTAATAATGTCCCGCTAGCTGCTCAGCCCCCTCCCATGTATTTAACCTCGGTTTTTGCTTCAGCATCCTGAAGCTCAAATGCTTACACTGCTATTAGAGAGGCACAAGTTCTATATTACATTCTTTATAATCTCAACATTATGTGGCCATGGCTATGACTCATAATTGCCCTACAGTGGGATTTGTCATTAGTCTGTCACTATTCTGCCAACATGCACCACCTTAATGTCTGGTTTGCTATAAATGGGAAAGTGTTTCAAATGATACACTCTTACCCTTTTGCTGTGTGTTGTTTTTTTTTTTTTTTAACCAAGCAACCCTGTGACAATCACAAAGGCCTTTAGCTTGGTGGGTCTTTTGGTGGCATTCCAGCCCACAAACCAAAAATAGACGTTTTAGAGAATACTCTTTCCAGGTCCCCAGTTTATTCTGTACTAAGCAGCATGTGACTGCAATTAATTGTTCCATCAAATGTAATGTTCATAAACTATGAAGCATTTCAAAGCCTTCAGCTGCCCACACCAAAGCTGAAAAACAGCTTTCCATTATCTAAGTATGCATAGCAAGCATTACCAAACAAATTAAAAGGTATTACTGTTATTTCAACTGACATAGAGAGCCAAAGTTTTGGGTGGTTGGGTGTTTTTTTTTGTGAAAAAGGAAATGAAATACAAAATTCAAGAAATAGCAATGAAACTGCTGAATTCCCATGAGGTGAAAAACCAGCACTACCCTACTCTGCAATATGCTGCTGCTGCTTATTATGATTATTAATATCAATCTTCCAGCACACATGGAATTAAAAAACCACAGGTATTCCAAATTGGGATTTTCACTCAGAGAAGTGAAGAAGTGATAAGCCTGAAGGGCAAAAGTATAAGTGCATGGGAAGGGAACAATGAGATAAATGCAGACTGTATAAGACTGTCACTCCACTGAACTACCAATGAAACTGACATGTTTCACACACTTCACAGTGACTGGATCCAATTGTATCTATCTACTTTAGTTTTAAGTGCTAAAAACAGGTGGCTGATATAAAAACAGATTACAGGGTCCCTGCCTACTCCATTGACTGATGTGAGTATATTCTCACTCCATGCTCAAAAGTGTAAGGGCTAATGTGCTTGATGTTTAATCTTAGAATGATGTAGTGCCATTTCTGGCTTCTGTTTTATGCTGCAAAGGCTACTTGAGTTATTCTATTGTCCTCTTTGCTGCTTCAATCTTGAGCATATTTCAGCATACGTATAAAACTTGTTATGATCATTGAGATAATTTGGATTGAAAATGTGTATTTCAGGAAGCTCAATGTTTTTTTTTGGTAGTTTGTGTACTTAAATTGTGAAAAACAAAACAAGTTTTAAAGATTTGTTTTTTAAAAAACACACACACTCCAGAAACAGTTCATTGGGGGAAAGGAAGTGTTTGTTTGTGTCACTTACCACTTTAGGTTTGAAGGGAGGCTGGATCTCTCGGTTTTCCAGTCTCTCCCAGTCAATTCTCCTGAAGAAGGCATGCTCTCGGATGTCTCTCTCCCCCTCAGGCCCACAGCCAAGACGCTTTCCAGGATGTTTAGTCATTAGCTGGAAATCAAGCACAAAACTCATGAAAAGAGGTTTCCAAAACAGGAGCAACAAAGTAGAGCTGTGCCTGGGAATAGGATATTTGAAAATGTCCTTTAATTGTTGCAAACCTGGTCATGTTTTTATCTCTGGAAACAGCCTTTACTTTGTTGTCTTTTTTAAACAAGCCAATTAAACTTGATAAATTCCATTATGCTGAAATTGTAAGAAATGCAATTTGCCCTTTATCTTTTGGGCACACTCTAGCCATCCCATTGGCCTGGCTCACGCATCATGTTAAGCCAAATACTGGCTCGTTGGGAGAAGATTGTGGCCTCTTTACTCCTCCTTGGACATTTTGCTGCTGCACCAAACCAAGCTAGGTCACGCCGTGGCTTAGCATGTTACCTGAACCTCACCTCCTGGACAACCCAAGAGATGTAAAACCAAGAGCAAGTCTTGGTTATACCTTGTTGTTAGAGTCATGGTTCGACAATATGCTAAGCCCAAACCATTGGCATGGCAGGAAAAGGACCAGGGTGACACAAAGCAGCCACAATCTCTTTCCTGGGAGCCCACAAGCTTGCATTAAGCCAGAGTTTGGCTTAGCATGACATGCAAACCAGGCCACTATGCGATTTAACCCAGTGGCAACAAGTATGCCTCTTTTTCGTTTGTATATTTACTACTTATCTGATCAATACCATCTGCGTGGAGGAAGCATGATCTTGGAAAAGGAGAAAGCCTTTATATTTGTAACTTGAATGGCTCTCTTAAAAAGGAGGGCAAATGGATAGTTGCAGGGAGTACGGTTTCAATGAATTCTGTGGTCTGTCTACCGGCTTCAACACCTCAGCGATTTCTTTAATGTTCATCTCTAGTTATGTGTTCAACATGGATAAATGCGGAGTTAGAATAAGCAGAAATCAAAACAATTCAAACTTTGAAACAGACAGCAAAAAAACCCCACATGGAGAAGTCACTTTCAAGGATGCACCATTTTTGACAGGATAGCAACTTATATACAGTATAGGAATGTGTGAATTAGGTCTAATTTTGTGTGATTTTTAAATCCTTTGTATTCTTTGCTTATCTGTATGCCACCCTGGGTACTTAAGAGAGGAAGAGGGCAGGGTAGATTAATGTCTCCATTCACTTATGCAGCACCTCCTTATTAAGACCCCTAAAGTCAATGAAGCAGACCTGTTTTTCTGTAACACTTAAAGTGTCTTATAGGGGAATCCTAAGCCCACTGGGACACAGGTGGCGCTGTGGTGTAAACCACTGAGCCTAGGGCTTGCTGATCGGAAGGTCGGCGGTTTGAATCCCCATGACAGGGTGAGCCCGTTGCTCAGTCCCTGCTCCTGCCAACCTAGCAGTTTGAAAGCACGTCAAAGTGCAAGTAGATCAATAGGTACCGCTCCGGTGGGAAGGTAAATGCCGTTTCCGTGCGCTGCTCTGGTTTCGCCAGAAGCGGCTTAGTCATGATGGTCACATGACCCGGAAAAACTGTCTGCGGACAAACGTCGGTTCCCTTGGCCAGTAAAGCGAGATGAGCGGCATAACCCCAGAGTCATTTGCGACTGGACCTAACAGTCAGGGGTACCTTTACCTTTAAGCCCACTTACCAAAGCTACATAGGACTTCTTAATATGCATGCTTAGGACTGCACTGTTAATTGCAGAGTTTCTGAATCTTTGGACACAAGCCAAATGCAGATTATCACTTTGTCACAATTACAAAATGAAAAGAAGGACTGTGCGGGTTGAGCACCAGAGATCTAAAGAAATGGCAGGCTTATTTCTGGATATAAAATAACCAGAGCACATCTAAAGCATTTGTTTGAGGAGCAGCTGGCTCCAGAAATGGTTTCTTATCATAAGTACGGTATGTGTTCCCCCTAATCTACGGTGAAATAAACTTCTCTGTTAGGAACAGGTGCATAACTGCTCTCCTGCTGACGGATCAGGTTGAATTGCTAGGAAGAAGAAGGAAAATCCATCTGTATTTCAGAAAAGATTTTTGCATCAGGGAGTAAATAAGCTGTTTCTGCCCCCCTTAATTTATGGACAGTATGCCCTCCTAAAAGCATGAATTGAAGCAGATATTGCCGTGGGAGGTGTCTGCTCAGTTTGCAAGACACGATGCATATGCCACCTAGCGGTGCAGGTGAGCAATAAATGAAGCTCCTTTGTTAGATTTCTTACGCACCCTTTACCATAAGGTTCTAGGGCAGTGACCTTTTGTGGCTGCACAACTGGAAATTAATTTCAAGGGTGGACAAAAGATAAACTTAAATACAAAGAAACATGTGACCATTTTCTTCTACGGAGGAAGGCAGCTTTCTATGAGCGAAGCAGCCTTCAGAATACTCAGGAATGCAAGTAAACAATTCAAACACAAAATTCTTTCTGTATTAATAGAACAAGGAAGTTTTGGTTCAGAAGTGTCTAGTGAACAACCAAAGGACCTAATGATTTTTTTTTATTAACAGAGCTTAATAAAATGTTTAGTAATAATATTAGTGGTATCATCATCACCCTGAAAACAGAGAGAAATACAACAAGCAACTCCCTCCCCCTAAAGCAACTTTCCCAAACCTGGTGCCCCACAAAGGACTTCCACATGTGTAGGTCAGAACATTTAGAGGGCAACCAGGTTGCGGCAGGGTGCCCTAAAGTATAGCAGCCATTTGTACTCTGAAGGCATGAAACAAAAACCAAACTAAACAAAGAACAGGAAGAATGCAGACCCAAGGAGCACAAAATCAAATTTTAGAATCCTCCCTGAGATATTGAGCATCTCCTTTACATTCAAGCACCTTAAGGATAGAAAAATTACTTTATATTGCCACCAGCTTCTATCTTTAGAACCAGTGCAAGATCTGGGAGCTCCCTCTTCAGTTTCTAATACCTATGAAATTGAATTTGTGCCTCCTAGGTTCTACGAAACTGTGTGGCTATGAAAGAGACCTCCAGGAATAACCAGGTTGCAGTTGAATCCGATGAGATGCGAAACATTAAAGCAGAAACTTATAGGAAAGGCAGAAGTTCCAATATATTCATTAGTATGAACAGGCAAAATCACCTGAACCATGGAGTACCTCCAAGTATAAAGCCATTACACGTGGCTGATGATGCATCTCAAACCACTATAGCTTGTTTGTTTATTTAAATAAAGCACAGAAAATAGTAAAATCAATAATCTCAACAGCAAAATACAGCATATAACCCAAACAGCAAAACAGATCATTGCAGCAAACTTTCTTACCCCCTTGCAAATGGACACAGCTTCTTTGGACATTGCTTTGGGGTACGAAACATTATGTTCCATTATTGATTGAAAGAGCTCATCTTCATCTTCACCATCAAATGGAGGCTGTTAAAATGTGGAGTAATTGTTAGATTAAATGTTAAATGGGTAATTCAGAGTTAATGTCAACACAGAATATTTACCCAAACGCAGAATAATCTATTGAGCATAGGTCAGCCTTCCCCAACTTGCTTTTTTTAAAAAAGATATTTATTAAAGTTTTTTTAAAATATAACAATGAAAATGAAAAATAAAAAAAAATACAAAATACAACATAAAAACAGTTAAAAAACAAATAATTTTCCATAACATGTCTTCCATACACTTATTTCCCCAGACCTCCTCAAACCTCCCTTCTTTGTATTCCACTTCAATTTGTTAGTTCAGCAAATCCTTACCATTAAGCTTTTACCCATTTGTAAACATTACATTACAGCTGGAAACCCCTTAGTTTCTATCCAACATCCTTCTAGCATTCATTAATTTTACAATATTTCTGTAAATAGTCTTTAAATTTCTTCCAGTCTTCTTTCACCATCTCTTCTCCCTGGTCTCGGATTCTGCCAGCCATTTCTGCCAATTCCATGTAGTCAATCAGCCTTCCCCAACTTGTTGCTCTCCATATGTTTTGGACTCCAATTCCCATCTTCCCCAGCTAGCATTGCCAATGGTCAGGGATGATGGGAGATGGAGTCTAAAACATCTGGGAGGCACCAGATGGAGGAAGGCAGTTTTAATTACCTTCAGGTGAATATCTATGCTGTTAGGTGCCTTGATCACAATTTTATGGAAAGGTGAGATACATTTAATAACAAAAATGTGGCCAAGGTCAACCCTGAAGTATGAGATAGTGTGCTATTCTGTGCACACTACTGTGTGACAGCTATACATTGCTAAGACTTTGCTTCTACTCCACCAAACGAAGGAGCAGTCAGCGCTGTTGTCCTAGAGAGGCAAACAGGGCAGCAGACCAGCCTCAGTGCCATAGTTCAGCACATATGCCTTCCAATTCCTCTCCCTGAGTGCCACAAAACCCTGCCATTTATGCTGCTTCTGGCATCCATTTCATAGCATTATATTTGCATACACTTTCCAATTTAAAGTATCAGGGATGGAACAAGAGCATGTAAAAGCTTGAGTTTCTTCCCCACCCCCAGCAGTTTTATGGAAGAGAGGCAGAAGCAGCAAGATCTGTTCTCATCCCCAAATCAGCTTTAAATACACCTAACTGTCTGTGCCTAATCTACCTGAATTTGGAAGCCTTTGTCCCCTCAGATGTGTCTGCTATGCCTACAAATGTAATCCAATTCTGACAAACAAAACGTTACAGCAGTTTGTTGATTTCCCCATTGTAATCAATGGAGAGACATTATAATCAAGGGAGAGAAACAAAGTAACAGTGTTTACAGAGCAAAGGTGTTGTCTGAAGCACTCCAAGGTCCACAGGCCTTTTATATGAAGCACCCAATCAGGATCTGAAGATTTTTGTTTGTGTGCACACCTCAAGTTTAGATGTTCAAATCTTGGCTTAATAAATCAAGATAGGAGTGAGCTTACTGCACACACACTTATTTTGCTCCTTCCTCTGCACAAGCTGGGAAACAAATCAGGAGGACACAGTTAGATACAGCTTTCTTTTATATCCAGACTGAAAACCACAGTTAATGGCTTCCACACAAACCAGATTAGGAAGAAAAGTTCCATGGGTTTATGTTGTGGATGGTTCGGATGGTATTAACCATAGTTTCCTGGTTTGGACATAACATGAAGGCATGGTTAGCCATAGCTTCCTGGCTTGTTTCCATGCTCACATGAACGGAGGAGCAAAAGGACTCTGTCCAGGTACATAAAACTCATTCATACTTCAGCTTACTAAACCAAGATTTGATCATCTGAATGAGGCTTTAGTTTGTGCTGCATTACATAAGGGAAGGGACGCGGGTGGCGCTGTGGGTTAAACCACAGAGCCTAGGACTTGCCGATCAGAAGGTCGGCGGTCCAAATCCCACGATGGGGTGAGCGCCCGTTGCTCGGTGCCTGCTCCTGCCAACCAAGCAGTTTGAAAGCACGTCAAAGTGCAAGTAGATAAATAGGTACCGCTCCGGCGGGAAGGTAAACAGCGTTTCTGTGCGCTGCTCTGGTTCGCCAGAAGCGGCTTAGTCATGCTGGCCACATGATCTGGAAGCTGTACGCCGGCTCCTTCGGCCAATAAAGCGAGATGAGCACCGTAACCCCAGAGTCAGTTACGGCTGGACCTAATGGTCAGGGGTCCCTTTACCTTTACGTTTACATAAGGGAAGGTGACAAACTATTTTCAATCTGAAAGTGGCCAATGAATCCCCAGAAATCCCTAAGTATTGGAGACAAAAGAAGCAGAACTATATAACTATAAACCACACTTTTTGTGCAGTTTTGCTCCTTCACTCCAAGCGATGGAAAACTGCACAGCTTTCAATGGGAAGGCTAGCTCTTAATGGGTTACTGGATCACCTCTTCCATGAGCCAGCAGAACGAAATTAAACCTAACTGATATGTTGCCTTCAGCCGAACTCGGCCACTCTGTGTTTGCATTTCTCATTACATACTTAAACGCTATCAGTTTGTGTGCACACAGGAACAGGTTGGTTATTAAGGCTGATGAGCTGTTAGCTATGCAGACAATGTGCATATTATAATCTCGTGACTTGATTTAACTTTCATAGAGCGTTGGGGGGGGGAATATGGATTGAACTGACTGTATCTAACAACCCTGCTGTTAATTTCTCTACTAATAAGGCATCTTTCACATTAGTCATTCACCTGGCATCAATGCTCACTCATTGAAGTATTAAATGCAGAAGCACAAACATCCTTACCTGACCAGCTAGCATCTCGTATAACAGTACGCCATAGGCCCACCAGTCGACTGACCTTCCATATGGCTGATAGGCAATAATCTGTGAATTGTAATGAAGAAACATATGTTTTAAGGTTGATTTTATTATTTTTTTAATCAAACATCTAACTGAAATATTCTGTAGAAATAATTTTATAAACAAAATCAAGATAATGGAAAAATACTGAAGTCATGCTACGGAGGGACACAGTTGGAACAATTGGTTGATTCAGCTTCATGTAATTAACATTTATAACTCCATGCAATTCACAGGAACAGCTACAGGCAGGCCCATGCAGAACAGGGAGTAGCCAGGTACACTTGCCACAGGCCTCAGAGGGCTGAGCCAGCCGGGGGGTGGGGAGACCCGCCAGATTTATGTTGGCATGCCAAGAACAAGACTCCCACTCCAGGCCTCAGACAACCTCTGCATGGGCCTGGCTACAGGCATCTATAATTGTGGCAAACTGAAAAGGGGAAGAAATGGCCACCGTGTGCAATCATGGGTTGACAACCATGGTTTGCATGAAGTTTTAAAGCTGCAACAAGCAAACCATGGTTAAGACAATATTCTCAACTCTCCAGTCTCTATGTTGGTTAAGGGGAGAAACTGATGTTGACAGTATCTTCCTATGAATCAACTCCAGAGGGAAGGCAAGGTAAAACATTCTGATTTTAGCAGGGGCCAAGGAAACAAATCATAGTGAGTGCTAACCAGAATTAAGGGTATGTTTGCACTTAATGCTAAACCATGGCTTAGCAGCACATAGATGATTCTCAGTAAGCCAACTTCGAATCAGGAGTTATGAAGCTAGCTTGTTTAACCATTGCTTGTTTCAAACCAATATTACATGTTTGTACACAAGCTATGCAGAAGTCAGTATTCTGGCCACAGGGGAGAAAGAGGGAGTGTGCAAGTCTGACACTTCTCTTGGGTTTGCTGAGGCTTGTACACATAACACCTGTTTAAGCATTATGTGTAAACCTACCCTAAGTACTGTATCTGCACAAGGACTACTGAACATCAGTTATTTGTTTGGTGAAGTAGTTGAGTATGTTAAACAAGGTGTTTCAGTGGAAATTCACATTGCAGACCAGATCTATTACATGCTACTTCAAAAATAAATATTAGTAAACACTGGTTTTAATGGAAGAGACCGAGATCCTTTTGCTCTGCTGTAGTAACAGAACTTCATAGCAAGTCAACACTAACATTGAAGCGATTATTGCTTTATTCTGGGTCTTTAAAGGCATTTTTTAAAATCTGCAAACCCTAGTTAAAGACATACTAGTTGAATCATCAATTGATTTCTATTCCATTTCACTTCTACAGTATAAATAAAATGCAGGAAGGCAGCCTTACTGTGCTAATGCATGCCACATAAAATGAGAGTGGAAACTGTGTTCACACTTAACAAACAGGTGCTGTCTGAGGCACTAATTGGGAGAATGTGTACTTCAAAGACATAAGTAATTGGGAAGCTTAATTATTCCCTTTCATGATATAAAAGGAAAGTGAGCAGAAAGGTGAGAGCCAAATAAAAAAAACATTCAGCTCACTTGCTTCACTGACAGAGATGATGTCTAGATACACAAAATATGAATATATATTAATTCAAGTAAGGATTTATTTGCCTGTAAATAACAAGCCAGTCCTAACTGACACTAATTCAAGATATAACTGTGTGGTAAATTCAGACTTTACTCTTATGGCTGTATAACCTATAAAACTCAAAGAAACTGGCTGTGTCAATGATTTCCTTTTGGATAAATGCAGTTGGGTAGCACTGGGCCTAAGAGACAAATTAACTGCTTGGCAAAGTTTTCCTTCACTGTACTTCATTTGTCCATCCTATTTGGGCTTGCAGTGCTTCAGGAAGGCCCAGGAGGGTGTGGTTTTCCCCAGTTTGTCACTATGCACTGTTATGTACTGAAGTTCTCACCCTGGGCCAGCAGGGGGATACTGTAGATAGTTATGCAAATAAGGGGTCGAAAGTGACATTCAGTGATTGGATAGTTTTAGCAAGTTGTTACAGTAGCGTTGTACTGGAGCTCTATATAAGCAGGCTGGCTGAAGCCTTCAGTTCAGTTCTGTCCTGGCCTGTGAATAAACAAGAGCTGTTTGGAGAATCATTGTGTTGTCGGATATGTTCACCCACAACCTAACATGCACCATTTTTATCATCATGTGATTATCAGTGAAAGGAATCTGGTACTGGACAGGTTGCTTAAACATGCATTTCATAGTTGCCTTGGGGAAATGGGTGTACGGTGTATCACGTCTCTGATAGCAAGTACCTCAGGTGCAATGTAATCGGGAGTCCCACAGAAGGTCCTCGTTGACACTCCTTCAGCCATATTCTCCTTGCACATCCCAAAATCTGCAATCTTAATGTGCCCTTCATGATCCAACATTACGTTATCTAATTTCAGATCCCTATGAGAAATCACACAGCAATTAAAAGTCTGAATCCAAACAAGAGGCGACAATGCTCCATGGGCTCCAATGGAAATTTCAATTCCAGTGACACAGGTTCATAGTCTGGGAGTGCTCATGGGTTAGGTGTGAGAATCTCAGGTGCTCAAATACAGTGGTACCTCAGGTTAAGTACTTAATTCGTTCTGGAGGTCCGTTCTTAACCTGAAACTGTTCTTAACCTGAAGCACCACTTTAGCTAATGGGGCCTCCTGCTGTTGCCACTTCACCGGAGCACGATTTCTGTTCTCATCCTGAAGCAAAGTTCTTAACCCGAGGTACTATTTCTGGGTTAGCGGAGTCTGTAACCTGAAGCGTATGTAACCTGAAGCGTATGTAACCTGAAGCGTATGTAACCCGAGGTACCACTGTACTGTGAAACTCCAAGAACTAACTACTGTAACATGTATTGTACTCTGCCAAAAGTATTCTGCCCTCAAAGGGAGTTCAGAAGTTT
Source organism: Podarcis liolepis (assembly GCF_965112155.1). NCBI lineage: Eukaryota > Metazoa > Chordata > Lepidosauria > Squamata > Lacertidae > Podarcis > Podarcis liolepis. Next base: position 23,656,890 of record NC_139555.1, read on the forward strand.
CCACTTATGCAGTATGTATACTCTCATTTTGGAAATTGGAATACATTTGTTTCTTCAGTCTGAATTGTGGCAACTGCTGTGGTTATGGATCAGTTTCCAGATACGCAGTTTTATGCTCTAAGGTGGCCAGAATAGACCACATAATCAAACAATTCAGGGTTCAAATTTCCCACTTAGCCATGAAACTCACTAGTTGGGCCTTGGGCCAGTTACCATTTATCAGCTTAACCTATTCCTTCCTGAGAATGCGTGCAGCCAACTTCCTCCCGCCCTCATAACTATTTTTTCGCCGGTGGTGACAAACTTTGTTTTTCTGCAGAGCAAACAAAAGTGTTTCTGGGTGCGACTTGAATAATCACCGATAAATGATTCCTTTTTTATGCAGGAAGAACAGCCCCACTGAGATCTCTGAAGCATAGAACCTGCAAGAAAAGAACACCGCATTAGATACAGGAATATGTTTTGGAGCTTCCATTCTGGCACTTGCCAAGCAACTGCTGCCTATCCCCATTTTAAAAATTGTTCTGGCTTTTTTGGGGTCTGTTTGGCTGTTTGTGGGTGTGTATGGGAGGCTGCTTGTTGTGGTGGTGGTGGTGGTTGTTTTTGTTGTTGTTGTTGGGCTTTATTACAGCCAGCAAAATAACTCAATGAATGTGTCAAGAAAGGCATGTGTCCTGGAGCCAGATAGAGAGGTCTGCATTTGGGCCTGGGCTTAAGGTTCCAGACCCCTGTTTTATGTCCTTCCTTGCTTTTCTCGATCCCTCAGGTCTCTCTGGCTGGTTACCAGGGGCCTCATCCTGGAGGGGCCTATATCCCTTTCTCTCCTGAAGGAGAGTTATCGGTATCAGCCCAGAATGTTACACAAAGCTTAAAAGAAATATAATACAACCTGACAAAAGCTGTGTGAACAGGAGATAGCATATGTCATTTCAGACGATATCTAATTTTTGTGACTGCCACTGTTGCTTAGCTTGTTTAAGAGTCGCACAGGATACAGAGATCCAAGAAATACATTTCCTTGCCAAATGCTCAGTGACTTAATTACACGAAGATAACGGAAATGACTGGCGCCTAGAATGTAATTGTTCTGAGCAGTTCACAAATCTGCGTAATACTGACGAGCTTTTGGAAGCCAGAGTTACTGCGTAGGGTTGCCAATGACACACCCTAGTAAAGGGGGCAGGGTGGGGATGGGAAGGAGAGAGGACAAATATAGCCCTAGAACAAAATATTAAATGACAACTCTGATTTGAAAATGAACAGAGAAAGAGACACTCACACGGCTTGAGGCTCCTTGAATTTTCCTACTTGCTGGATATGATACATGAGGTCACCGCCATTCACGTACTCCATGACAAAATACAGGCGATCCTAGCACACAATGTGAAAGCAAAAATATATAGCAGAGACCTGTCACTATGAAATTGTTAAGAGAAATCTTAAGCAGATCTACACTGAACACAAATCTATATAATAATAACACAGCAGCACAGACAAGGCATGTAACAATAACGTATAGCTATAATAACGTCAATGCTCTTCTGTTCGGTAGACAAACTCATATTGGCTTTTCATAATGATATTTGATTATTGAGCCTGTCACTGGGGGGGGGGGAGCCTCGCCCCCCAATCATTATTTCTGAGACAAAATAAGGAACAAATAAATTGATATTGCAGTGTTGACTTTAATTTCCCTAAATTTCTGTTTTTTTACAGAAAAATAAATGGAACCAGTGCCAGATATAGGGCAGGGCGGGCGGTTCACCCACACAAGGTACCCAGCTGGGGGAGGGAGATAGAATCCAACTTAGTGTCACATAATGTAAAGGTAAAGGGACCCCTGACCATTAGGTCCAGTCGTGGCTGACTCTGGGGTTGCGGCGCTCATCTCGATTTATTGGCCGAGAGAGCCGGCGTACAGCTTCCAGGTCATGTGGCCAGCATGACTAAGCCGCTTCTGGCGAACCAGAGCAGCGCATGGAAACACCATTTACTTTCCCGCCAGAGCGTTACCTATTTATCTACTTGCACTTTGATGTTCTTTCAAACTGCTAGGTTGGCAGGAGCAGGGACCGAGCAACGGGAGCTCACCCCGTCGCGGGGATTCGAACCGCCAACCTTCTGATCGGCAAGTCCTAGGCTCTGTGGTTTAACCCACAGCGCCACCCACGTCTCTTAGTGTCACATAGAAATGGTTAAATTTACTTCCCAATTACAGAGCTACCCTTATGACTTCTTTTCCTTATGTCTATTAATTGCTTCATCAACAGTCAAACAGTTTGAAGTATATTTAGAACACACTGTACCAGAAACTCATTAATTTAGCATTCTTATTCTAGTTTTTATACATTCGTTTTTATTCCTTTGCCACAGCATCATTAATTTACTGTCCAGTAGCTTATTATTTTTCTTTTTTCTTTTTTTAGAAAAAGAAATTTCATTGTTTTGAAGTGGATGCCCCCAGCAAATTTCATTATTTTAATTAATGTGGGCAAATCACAACTTTCAAGATTTATTTTGGGGTTGTGTGATAGAGATATATCTCTTACAAAACTATTTAAATTAAAATTTTAAATAAGCATTACACCACTTTACTGCATATGCTTACTCAATGACATGTTCAAACATGTTCAAAGCAGAAATAGGGTTCCCCTCCCATTCTTAATTCTATAATGCTTATTTCCTTTATTACAGATCCAATTCCATCCGGAAGAATATGGAATGAAATACAGACTGTCAGAATGGAACTGTAATTCGTTCAAGGTTGTTGCTCAGAACAGCATCTGAGAAATTGCTCAGAGAATAAAGTGACAGAGTTCACTGAGGTCTGGTGCATGGTCACTTGTAAGCTCAGCCTGTGAACTGTCTTCACTGAAAAGCATTATAAAAACTCTGCCTGTGCTATTAGTTCTGGAACAGCCATTTCACACATGCTGATCACCCATTGACACCCATCATGTAATGAGTGTGTGCATGGATGAACTGACTAGTTTTCTTGTGCATCATCAGTTCAAGTTAAACTGAACATGCATGGGAAAGCCAATGATGAGTTTTATAGGTTTGAAAGATCTACTGCAAAGGTTCTAGAGGCAGTCATTTCTAAGCAAAGTTCTTAGTTGTTGCTTAAGGCTTATGTCAGGAAAACACTTGACATATGGCAAGTCTAGTTCAATGACAAAATGAAGAGGATGGGATTCAACCAAATTGTTCCATGCACAGACCAGAGTCTTCTCACACAATGAGGCTTCTGCCTCTCTAATCCCCTGAGCACGCCACACCCCTAAATCTGCTCTGGCTGGTTGGGGAACGACGGAACAGGTCTAGGGTGTGGGGGGGGGCAGGAAAGTCTTGTTGTGTGAGTGGCCCCTGTTCCATGCATGCATACAACACTTTGTGGTTTGCAGAATTCCACCCAGAGCCTGTATATTCAAAACTCTGGCCTTATTTTAACAATCTGTTAACTAAATTACCATTACCATCTAAATCTCAAAGAGCTCAGAAGTTTGTTGTGAATGTTACTGAAAGACAGTGCCAAGAGTGGTGACCTTGGCAGACAACTGAATAGCCGCAGGAGTCAGAAGAAATCAGGGTCACCCGTGAACATGTGACGTACCACAGTCTGGAAGCAAGAATGAAGCTGGGTTAGAAAGGGAGGCTTGTCCTGCAAGGCTAGAACTCTCTTTTCAACCATGGTACACTCTACATCATCATCCTGAATCACCACATCCTTTTTTAATATTTTGACTGCATACAGTTCTTCTGTCCCTTTTCGTTCTGCCAGCATCACCTGCACAAGGAGAGGGTGAAAAATTTGATGGCCACAAGAGACAGGTTATTTCTTATAAAAATCTATAGACAAGCAGCCCTGGTGATTTGTCTCCTGCTCTAAGGAAGTGTAGTCAAATTCTTACTAAAATCTTACTGTTCTACAATGAAGCTATGCTACACAATCAGTTTTGCAAAAAAATATATATAAGGAACCGCATCAGCTCTCAACAGCCAATTACATCTCCCAGGAATAGGTACATATTTTTTGATGTAGAGATTACATCTTCTTTTATTAAACACCATTAAAGTAACAGAACAATAGCAGGTTGCTTAGTGGCTAATAGCTGAACTAGAAGACCTTCCTACTCTTGTAAATTCAAATTTTAATCATAAAGTCGCATGGCCATCTCAATAATGGCTCTTATAACTTTAAGGAATGGTCTGCAGCATTTTCAGCCATTAAGCAATTAAAGATGCATCTCATTCAGAAATGAAAAAAGGGGGTTGAGCTATTATCCTCCTTTCTCAAATGTTGGCAGTGTGGACTCCCATATGCATGCTGTTGAGCTGTTCACTAATGTTACTTTTCTTAGGTGAGGTCTTGAATACAGATGTTGTTTGGAATCAGGCACCAGGCAAGGAATTATGACATGTGAGGGCACTCGGTGCAGTTAAGAGCAGTTATTGAATTCTCCACCATCCAATATAATAATGGATTGAGAACTCGCAGTCCCTATTTTATACTCACTCTGAGCACAACAGCACACCTACGAGGATATTAACTCTGATTTTCTGGAGACATGCCCAGTACTTACTAATTCTGTTTAGCACAGTTCTTCCCTTTATCAGAGATTGGGAACACTGACTCTCTTCCTTCATACATTCAGTATTCCTCCTTTTCCTTTAATTGTTGTTGCTCCCCACACCTGCCCCTATGTATTATTCATTTGAGTAAAACACAAAACCCCATTAAAATAAGGCACATGAGAAGAAATCATCAAGGCTACCTACCTTCCCAAAACTCCCCTTTCCAAGCACCATGAGAAAGTTGAAATCTGTCAGCTTAACCTGATCAAGGTTATTAGATGGTAAACTACAGCTCCGGTCTTCAATTGGAGATATGACTTTGTTAGCTGAAGGTCCAAGTCTGGCTTTCTAAATAAATAAAGAATATAGCTGTAAGGTTTGCACTTTGCTTTCAAAGCTATGATTCTGACCCTTGTGCAATGAGAGAGGGAGTAGGAATGAAAGTACTAGCTGCATCCTCATCACACTCCATGAGTTGGAGGGTTAACTTCTGAAGTGGGAGCCTTTTCTACTCATAGGTAAAGGACCCCTGGATGGTTAAGTCCAGTCAAAGGTGACTATGGGGTTGTGGCGCTCATCTCGCTATTGGGTTGAGGGAGTTGGCGTCTGTTCACAGATAGCTTTCCAGGTCATGTGTCTAGCATGACTAAACTGCTTCTGGCACAACGGAACACTGTGATGGAAACCAGAGTGCACAGAAATGTCATTTACCTTTCCACAGCAGTGGTACCTATTTATCTACTTGCACTGGCTTGCTTTTGAACTGCTGGGTTGGCAGGAGCTGGGACACAGCAACTGGGACAGAGCCTGAACCAGGCAAATGCCTACATGGGATTAATCTGAAGGTTTGTTCTCAGAGAAGGAACTGCGCAAAATATTGCATAAGCACAAATTCAAAAACCCATTCCAACAATATTGTGGGTATTGTTATAGGTGGCAATAATCTGTGCGACTAGATAGAAGCAACTTCTCTCACCTACTTAAGAACACCCAAGAGAACAACATCAAAATAAATTGTTACCTTCATGCCAAAATCCCTCAAATCAATTGATTTGAGAGCTTCCCTTTCAAAACATGAAGAGTGTCCTTAATAAAATTCATGCATTTAATATGTTGCAGGGTATACAAAACATTTTGAAATGTTTTAGTTGAAATATGCTCTTCATAGTGATGTTTTTCACAACATGTGACATGCTTTTTTGGAAAGGAAGTCTTTACTCTCAACAGACAGCATATTATAGCAACCCACATTACGAGACTTACTTTCTGACCAATTACCACCAACAAATTTGATTTTCAATCAAAACATTGTTCTCAGTGGGAAAAATATTGTTGCACTCAAAGCATTTGTCATGAGATGTTTATGATTTGCAAATTCATCCTTTAGGATAAATAAAATTTAAAAGCAGCAATAAACAGTTCTTTGTATAAGCTGATTTCCAAACCACAGAATGTTAAGACAAGGAGAATTCAATGACTTATCTCTTAAGGAAAATCTCTCCCTAAAACATAACTAGCTTGGGCTACAGTCAATGAATTCATTTTGTTAGCACCAAGATTTGCACCTGCACAATGGAACAGTCTCTTCTCCCAGATTGTGCCCCCTGTACCCCACAAACCTGCTCCAAAGGGTTAGAGAAACCTCTACAAAACCCCCAGGAAATTTCCCCAGATCTTCCTTGTCATTTTTGTGCCTAAAATTAACATCTAATCATTTTAATAAAGAAGCATGAATACTGGGATTTTCTAGCTGGTTCAAAAAGTCCCCCCCCAAAAAAAATACAGACAAAGGTGATGTGTAGAGTCAGAAATGCTTCAACAAATTTTCACTGTATCATTTCACTCATAACTTCACTGGCAACATCAATTGGTTAAATGTAGTATACTCCTCATAAGGGGCACACAGAAAATCAACTGAGATAAGAAAAGAAAAACACAAGACTGCAAAGGACTTTTATCAGAAAAGAAAATTCTTAGAACTGTAAACTCCGATTTGAGTGTTTTATGGCCAAGTAAAATTAAGATGATAGATAGATTTATACAGGGGGTTAAAATAATAAAAAACAACAGCAACAGTAAGTAAAGAGTAGCCCCTATTACTTGAATAAAAGGTTGTGTTTAAAGCCACAACCACTACACTAAAAGTCAGCGAATCCTCACACCATGTCGTAATGGCAATTATGGTGTTATCCATATACCATCATCCAGATCTCTGGATGACTTCTTACGGAGGCTTTGTACAGATGTTAAAAGGCATAAGGGATAACACTGAACCCTGCAAACCCCCACAGCATAATCATAACAAGGTTGAGCAGCTATGTCCCAGTGCTATGCTCTGGTAATGATCCTGCAGGTAGGAGTGTAACAGAGCCGTCCCAGGAGAATATCATAGTATCAAAAGCCATTCAGAGGTCAAGACGAATAAACAGTTATCATTCCCCTGATAGAAGGAATCAACCAGGGTGATCAAGTCTGTTTCAGCACTAAACCCTGGCCTGAAACCAGATCAAAATGGGTCCAAGATATCGGTAAGAACACAACAATAAATAAAGAGCGTAATCCTGTCCCACTTATTTTTGCTACAGAGTTCAATGGAACCAGGTCTAGATACAAAATCTGGAGGAATTTGTAAAGGTAACTGACAAGACAACAGGTAATACTGGGGGACATGTCTTACATTGCTAGAAGATCTACAAAAGGAGCTAGGAAGCTTTAATTTCCATCTAGACATCCACTCCCAATTATTGGGGACGACCAATCATCATTCTCCAAACACTAGGTTCTTGCCTGAAGCAAGTGCTAGCTATTTTTTTTTTACATTGGAGAATATGAAATATCACAATACCTAAAATTAATTTCATGCCTCCATTTTTAGGATACAGAGTATGATAATTACTGCATTATAGCGTATGACTCATATTACTCCAGGTAGAAAATATTATTTATAGTGTGTATCCCAAGGCTGGCTCCTGACCTTTGAACTGAGGTTGAAAGGAAGCAAGCATCCTATCAGGTCTATCAAACCTGCACAGTACATCCATCAGATTGGGAATAATCCCAAGGGGTTTTAATTGAGTTCAACATAATTTATTAGGATAAGAACCTTCACTTGAATATTTTTCATAGCCGTCCTCCTTTTTAAATAAGAAATCAATATATGAAACAGATTTTTAGCCCAGCACAAAAATCAATAAAGGTCAAAATATTTTAATGATAAAATATCTTAATGATAAAATGGAGGGCCTTTTTTCAGATTTATTTTTTAAATATATATATAACACAAACTTTTTGTGGTATTGGTTATGAAGAACTCAGAGAGCTTTTAAGCCTCTGAATCACATTATTCTGTCACGCTGTATCACAAGCCAAATCTCACCATGCAATATGCAATGCATGCCGAATAGACTTCAGGCAGAATACCATGCAATGGACTTACTCTGCCTTAGCCAGAGAAGGCGCTATAGGTAGACATTTAAACAAGGAGAAAAAAGTTGTGTTCAGTATAAAACTCAGAACACTGCTTTTGCCCTTTGGATTTTCATGTTAACGTTTCAGAAACCAGTGCTTTCTGAAGAAGCAAAATACCACTGGAAAATATACACTTTACAGTCCGATACCATCAGGTACTCTGTGTACTTTCTGCTAACGGTGGGGTACATTCATAGTTCTCCCCTGGTTCAGCAGCACTTATTAGGATTGCTGATTTCCTCATTCCTCTGCATAACACAACTGGGCTTTCAAATTTTAAGCCAAGAGCACAGAAGGGGCAAAGACCGTTCTGGTCTCCTTTCAGGCATGCAAGACCTGTGCAAGTTGGCTGGGGAGCTTTTCATTGCACACAGGATCCTCCTTTAAGTGCAAGCCAAAGCAGGTTAAAACTATACATAAAGCTGCCCAGGAGATAACTATCGGGATCTCTTTTTTGATGATTTGTCATTATTAGAAACTCATCTTGCATATTGACACTACACATGTTAATTATCTCTTAGTAAAACAATACGAAAAACCCACAGACAAACTTCAAATGCAGATTTCAAATGGAAATTAGTTGCACCACGAAGAGGGTAGAAAAATCCCAAGACATGCACGTAGTCTTACTTTCTTTGGTTTGGACGCACCTTATCTTGGACCTTTCTTTTACCCTGTAACCACAGGCAAGTTATTACTTTTGGGCATTGAACGAAACCACTATAATTCTATAAGCAAAAAACAAACAAACCCCAGTCCCACCTGGTACAATTATAGGGGGTTCCATTCACTATCTACACCACAACTCTCTTTGGGTTTTACCTGCAAGTACTTTATGGAGAGCATTCCTTCACAGAGAACTAGCAAGAACATACCCTCCCAACTCAACAGGAGGAGAAAAGTGATCATAGCCCAGTCCTGATGCTTTCTCTGCCAGCAAATTAATCCTTAGAAGGGCATGTACCAATAGCACTGCCACAAAACATGTTCGCTTGCCTTCATGAAAAAAACAGGAATGGGTATCTTCAGAAGTATATCTTCAGAAACTATTTTTCCCTAATTTGTGGATTTCACAATTTCAAGAATTGTGTCTTGCAGATTCATTACAGACTAGAGGGAGGCTGAGCAGGGTGCTTTCCTGAATTCAAAAGCCAATCTGTTATACTCAAGCAGAGAAGTAACCATGGTTGCATCCATACCATACATTTAAAGCACTTTTCAAAGTTATGGCTTCACCCAAAGAATCCTGGGAACTGTAGTTTGTTAAAGGGGTTGGGAATAATAGCTTGGAGACACACTGCAGAACCCAGGATTTTTTGGGGTGGAAGAGCCATGACTGTTAACAGTTGCAAACAGTTCAAAATTGAACTATTAACTTCAGTGGCAATCACACTTCATCCATTGCTCCGAAACGTCTCTCACACACCCTTGTTTATTTCTATACAAAATCTTCTGGGTTCAGTTTAAAGTAACTATAGTCTGGTATTGCATCTTGTCTCCAAACCATGATTTGAACCTGCAGTTTGATGTGGGTTTGCAAGCCATGGTTTAGAGGTTGGCTCGAACCACAAATTTGCCTCAGCAAATTTTACCTCAGCAAACAATGCTTAGCAAAAAACGAAAAGCAAACAAATAATAATAATAAACCCAGGAAGTGGAAGAAGGAACCCATGGACAAGAATGGGAAAGCACTTTGCTTTTGTGCTACGTTTTAATTAAACCTATGAGTCACACTACAACTAACTGCAAATAGTAGCAGGACTACTATCTGGTCCATTTGAGAAGGCACAGTATGCCTGTTGTCATAGCAACATGTTTAAGACAATCTCGAAGGAGCTCTCTTGCCTGCCTTCTCTTCAGTACACAGAAAACATGAAAAATGGGTTATGTGTGCGTTTTCATCTAATACACTGGAATATGAACCTATGTTTTCTGTAGTCTCTTTCTGGCGAACAATCACTTCAACCACATCTAGTGATACTTCTGCAGTTGATCCCTGCATTGCAGGGGGTTGGACTAGATGGCCCTCGGGGTCCCTTCCAACTCTACAATACAATTATTCTAGACTTATGTGACATACATCTCTGCGGCTCACTACAAATTACTACTCTGAGCTCAGGAAGGCTTAGGAGATATAAACAGTATGTGACCAATGCAGCAAAGAGCAGAGCCCATGCAGATCCCCAAAATGTTATTGAGCTTTGAGGAAGAGAAATCAGAGTTTGTCTATGTCCCTGCTGTTGATTTAAAAACAGAGCGAGGGATGATGATGATGATGATGATGATGATGATAATAATAATAATAATAATAATAATAATAATAATAATAATTTATTATTATTATTATTATTATTATTATTATTACCCCTCCCATCTGGCTGAGTTTCCACAGCCACTCTGGGCGGCTCCCTATCAAATGTTAAAAACAATATAGCATTAAATATTAAAAACTTTCCTAAACAGGGCTGCCTTCAGATGTCTTTTAAAGATAAGATAGCTACTTATTTCCTTCACATCTGAAGGGAGGGCGTTCCACAGGGTGAGTGCCAAATTTCAATGCCCGTGATCCACGTTTGCTATCCCTGCTGTAGAATGATGAATGGCAGGGATAGGCCTTTTCACGTTGAGGACTTCAGTTCCTGTTGAAAGTCATTGGTTCAGGGGCTGCTCACCAGTCGGGAGCAGAGCAAAAAGTGAGCAGGGCTGGAACCGAAGGTGTGTCCCTGTCTGTCTGTCTTTCTGCCACCCCTTTTTTTTTCTTTCTGCTGCCCTTTCTTGCCACCCCCATAAAATCAGGACAAATACACCGAGGGAGTGAGCAGGTTGCCCAACCCTGCTCTAACGGGAGAGAGTGGAGTTGTTCACATGACAGGGAGAAGTCCATAGGGATTGAGCGCTGCAACTAGGAACTGCCATCCTAGGTAATCATTGGAAATTAGGCAATATTTTTTTTTAAAGTTCACAGATCTTCCCTACCCAGAAGCCTCCGTTCAAGCCTGTGTATCTCCCTGGACACCCAGGATAATACCAGTTTAAGTATTAAAGCAGCAGGCTCTATGTTATTTTCCTGTTATGATTTAATGTATATGGAGGGACAGATAGAATATGTGTTAAACGTTTCCCCGTTGACATTAAAAGCGGAACTTTAAAAAAATCAATTATTTTTGCCTGGATTGCATACTGTGCCTTTAAGCATTAGGAAGAGAAATGTTCCTGAATCAGATTAATGAGTCTCTCAGAATGCTTCACTCACTATATTGCTGCTTCTACCACAGAGTAAGAAGACAAATTATAGCTTAAAGCAAGACAGAGACTACCTGCAGCATTATATGCTACATATAAAAATAATGCCATGAAATCACAATTATGTGGTCCGCAGTAATAAACAAACACATAAATAAATGTATGCAGTTCTAATTTCTTACATTAGGATCCCAACAAGCTGAATTAATTCTTAAGAGATGTTTAAAAGGAACCGCTGCGTATTTGCTTTGTTATAGTAATGCACTACTGCCCTCCTGTGGTTTGCAAATTTAAAGGAAACTTATTATATTCCGTTTAAAATTACAGACGTGCACACACACAAACAAACACACTTTTGTGTATTGTATATCTGCAGCATCATAGCTGTAGAATCCATCATGCCAAGGAAACCTGTAGACAAAGTTGTTTCATATTACTTCCTGCAACACTATTTGCAAAAGTCAGTCTTCAGAATCAATTCACTGATTACTTAGGTAAAAAAAAAGGTAAAGGTAAACGACCCCTGGACGGTTAAGACCAGTCAAAGGCAACTATGAGGTGTGTCACTCATCTCACTTTTCAGGCCAAGGGAGCTTTCCAGGTCATGGGGACAGCATGACTAAACTGCTACTGGCGCAATGAGACACCATGGTGAGTGCCAGAGTGCATGGAAACGTCGTTAACCTTCCTGCCACAGCGGTACCTATTTATCTACTTGCACTGGTGCGCTTTTGAACTGCTAGGTTGGCAGAAGCTGGGACAGAGCAACAGGCGCTCATCCTGTCGAATGGATTCGAACCTCCAACCTTCCAGTTGGCAAGCCCAAGAGGCTCAGTGTTTTAGACCACAGCGCCATCTGCGTCTACTTACCTGGCTACTTACAATGTAATGGGTCACCCACATCCATGGGTGATTGAAGGTTGATTGGAGGTGGGGGAGAACAAATAAAGAAACAGCAATCTGTGAAAGGCCGCAACTTCTTTTGAAAGGAGCATGGCCTACCATGTATCTCATAAAACCAGCATGGATAGGATAGTTCAAACGTCTTTTGACCCCTTATCCAGAGAGATTGCCATGGAAAAGTCATCTACTGATTGCCCAGCAATTGTATAAGGTAACTGGCTTCCCTTGTGGGCAAAGGTGCCAACTCTATGGGGCCCTGGTTCCTTTGGCCCTCCCTCAATAAAATATGTAGGGATGCTGCTCTCTCCCCCCCCCAATATTTTCTGCAAGTTGACACCCCCTCCCCTCCTGCCTCCCACCCTCCCTTGGGCAGCCACCTCACTGCTAACTGGGCACCGCCCTCTTTTCCCAAGCCATGATTTAGCTTATCTTAACATGTGGACTAGGCCTATGTTTTCACCAAACTAAAAGATTTAGTGCCACCTGCAAACCTGGCCACCTCACTGTTCAAAACCCTAACTCCAAATCATTTATGAACTAGTTAAAAAGCACTGATCTCAATACAGTTCCTTGTGGACCCCACTGTTTACACCTCTCTTTTGCAAGGAATGTTCACTTATTCCTACTCTCTGGTTTGCCTTCTTGGTAAGTATAACATTCCTATTCTCCCCCTAATGTTTAGATTTTCCCAAATCTGCAGTGGTCCTTCTGCCAAAGTTACAGCTAAAGAGAAAAAAAAATTCAACCAATGTACATTCCCCAAGAAAACACCACTTATAAAATAAAAAACCCTCAAAGGAGATTAAACATGAACAAGACAGCCCAAAAGTCTTATTAAAATTATTGTGAACTATTTCTTTCTAGCTCCCATAAGGAGCATCTCCACCCCCATCATTCACAGCCCAGACACTGAGGTCCAGCTCCAAGGACCTTCTGGCAGTTCCCTCACTGTGACAAGTGAGTTACAGGGAACCAGGCAGAGGGCCTTCTCGGTAGTGGTGCCCACCCTATGGAACGCCCTCTCATCAAACATCAAACAGATAAACAACTATATGACTTTTAGAAGACATCTGAAGGCAGCCCTGTACAGGGAAGTTTTTAATGTTTGAAGTTTTATTGTGTTTTAATATTTTGCTGGAAGCTGCCCATAGTACCTGGGGCAACCCAGTCAGATGGAGCGGCATATAAAAAATAAAATCATCATCATCATCTACCCCCCAAAAGGTAGGGTGTCTAGTCTACCTTCCTTGACTAACAGGGCTTATGATAAGTTCTATTTCCATCTCTTGTCTGAACTATTTCAAGACTCAGGGCCAAAGCCTGAGTCCCATAAGTGATATAGGTTCAAAGCTGCACTGTTTTTCTGTATTTACTTTTTACTCAAATCTGCATTATTTTGAGATTGATCTAAGCAAGATTCATATATATAATCTTTGTGTTTCATCAATTTATTCTGATAAACAGCAATGCTGGTCAGCAGGATTGCATCAAAAGACCTTAGGATTTTTAATTAAACTGTGAAGGCAGAAGCCTTGAATGCGGAGTAAAGGGTTTTAATTTCCTCAAGTTAATTATCAGAAATCCCTCTGATGTATTTCAACCTTTTTCATAAACTTGTAACCAATTGAAGCTTCTTGTATTTAGTCTTTATTTGCTCTTGTAAAAGTGGAGGCTACTGAAAGCAAAAACGTAACTGAAGAAAATATCATGGGAAGACGAATGCCAGGGACGTTTTTTTGTTTTTTTAAAGCTTTCTACCACAGCTATCCGTTTTAAAAGCAACACAAAATCCTTCCGATTAAGAATACTGTTCATTGGAACAATACAGAATGTTTGGTATGGTTTAGACACAGAAATTCTTTGTTATATTATGCAAAGAACAAAACGAGTATGAAATTACAAGCTAATATTCAGGATCTAAGGGAAGCAGCTAACATGTTTTAAATTTAGCTGCCTGTTTGTAGGACTACAGTTTTAAAGCATAGGCAAACCTTCTTTCAGAAATGCAGTTCTGCAGGGAACAGATTTTTCCAGTATATTTTAAATCACACACACAGAAGTACTCACAATAGCTGTAATCTCACTGGAAATGACTTCCTATCTTCCAGCACCAGATTAAGCCCCTTTTATTTCCCCTGTTCTTTTAGTGTTTATATTTAGACTTATTTTAGCCTGGATATTCATTTTATTCTGAGGCTAAGTTGCTTCAGGTTGTGCCCATTGATTTCCCTCTGCTGACATCAGCATAAAGTGAAGGAAGGTGAATTTCACAAACTTCTTCTCCCTGTGACCCTCAGCACCATTTAAGTAAAATAAAATAAATGAATAAAGTATATTCCACATCAAGTGCAGCATAGGTGAGAAATATCTATAAACACAAGGGGGGGATAAATAAATATGTTATAACGCTCAGCTTGCTAGCGATTTCAAGTCACTTATGTATGATGCTTCATCATATATTTATAGATAGGCTTTGGGGTTTTAACACTGTAACGGGGGCGGGGGGAAGGAAATGATCCTATTATATATAAAAAACAAAGTCCTCTTCTGAAGATACTTTTCTATAGCAAAGACCTGCTTTTTAATACACAAACACACACAGGGCCGGATTTAGGCTTGATGAGGCCCTAAGCTACTGAAGGTAATGGGGCCCTTTATATGTCCAGCTGTCCTTTGTCAACAACAAACTGTCGCTGTTTTTTGTGTTGAATATATGCTATATAGTAATTTATGGACCTAGTAGGTATCTAAAGCCATTTGATTTGTTTTTTTATCTTATATTTTGGAAATGTACATTCAGGGTTTTTTTCCTTTAAATTTTTTTGGGGGCCCCGAAAAGAGTGGGGCCCTAAGCTATAGCTTGTTTAGCTTACACGTAAATCCGGCACTGCACACACAGACTGTTTAAAAAGTAAAAATGAATCCAATGTTGTGTGAGTGAAGTTCTACTCATGCAATAGGATCTCCCCCCCCCCCGCCCCCCAGCTCCAACTGGCCAGAGCACATGGGAACAGAAGAAATTGAATGTTTGGAAAGATGTGTGAGAACTTAACTAAGCATTATTATTATTATTATTTGCAAACTGACTCTATAGCTAGTTCTAGAGAATGCACTGCAAGTACTTCCAGGGGGTGGGGTGGGGATGAAATAAACCAGTATCATTTAGTTGAAGATGTGCTCTTTCAATTTCAGGAATTGAAACAAATTAAAAGATAAGATTTTACTAGATGCATCTAGCTAGCTTTTGCAAGTGAACTTTGTGAATAATTTCTATTTTATGAGACGTTATTCTTCTAATAGGTTATATTTTTTTGCCTACCTATATTAAACTAGCAGCTTCATTACCTAGTGTTGCTCAGGAATTCTATGAAACAAAAATAAAAAAGGGCAGTTTCGAAATCAGTGGTTAAAATCAGTGCAGGTTTGAATGCTTTGGTCCACCATCTTGATTCAAAATGGTATCCAACTGTATCTATGCAGACAAAAACCTGCAACTTGATCTCAGGGACCACTGTGCAAAATTTGGTTATGATATCTTAAGAGGTGTTGAAATGCATAGTGAACAAGCAACTTTCTAAAGCTTTTAAGTCAGGCACAGGCAAACTCCGGTCCTCCAGATGTTTGAGACTACAATTCCCATCATCCCTAGCTAACAGGACCAGTGGGGTCAGGGATGGTGGGAATTGTAGTCCCAAACACCTGGAGGGCTGGAGTTTGCCTATGCCTGATTTAAGTGGATGAGCAGTGATAACTAATATTAGAAGATTGAATGCATCCTAAAGAGGTGACACATATGAACTGGGATCTGAATTTTGGAAAGCGAAAAATAACCCTGGAAAGAAATGTTGTGGATGCAAATGAAACAATTTAAAAGGAGAAAACTACTGTGAAGAAGGCAATATGTACTTGGAGAACTGAAAACAACAGAAAAGGATGGAGGGAGCCTGCCTTGTTAAAAATGGGAGAGCGAACCAAAACAATAATAATGAGTTGCAACAGATTTATGGCAGCAGCAATGTAGGAAACACAACTTATTTTTGAAGGGATAGCTGAGAGCCCAGTAAAAATCAGTAACTTCACCTCCAATAGCAGACACAATGCATGGCATTGCCCTTAAGCAAAAAGGGGAAAGTACATAATTAATGAAGGAAGCAAAACATACCCCTATCTGCAAAAATTGTCATTTACCTCAATACACAGCACCATTTGACAGATGGAATCATTGACCAAGACAGCGTTCCCAGCCTACCATTTGCCTGTTAAAGGTATCCATTTGAGAACAGCAATAGGCTTAATGAGGCTTGCATGCAAGGATAACTTGCTGATCTCTGGGGGAGGGAGAAAATATGAATAAAATAATGATATAGTGCAATTATAGTAGCACTGTAATTCTATGGAGGCGTGGCAATGAGAGAAGCCTTAAGAGGGAGTGTCATGTTTCTCATGCAGTGAGGTAGAATTGTGTAAATATCCACCTGCAAACATATATAAGGTAAAGGTAAAGGGACCCCTGACCATTAGGTGGGGTTGTGGCACTCATCTCGCTTTACTGGCCGAGGGAGCCGGCGTACAGCTTCCGGGTCATGTGGCCAGCAGGACTAAGCCGCTTCTGGCAAACCAGAGTAGTGCATGGAAACGCTGTTTACCTTCTCGTCGGAGCGGTACCTATTTATCTACTTGCACTTTGACGTGCTTTTGAACTGCTAGGTTGGCGCAAACATATATATTCATCCCTATTAACATAGGGTGCTATTTTCTAGTTTGAGTCATGATGGGTTTTCCCCTCAAAAATTATCTCCCACTCATTCATGCCCTTTGGCACTTTTGCCTGAATGCCCCTCTCACACTGCCATGCAGCATTTCATTTTTCCTGAAATCTGTATTGTTGTTTTTTACTTAATTTAGGAAACAGCAATTGCTTGTGAATGACAAAGCACAGCAGGGCAGAGAATAGATGGACGAGGTCCCTTATGAAACTTGAACTTTGTAAGTTCTGAGCAGGACAATGCCAGAACTGACTCAGCGACAGCCATGCCAATTTCATAAAAGGCCATGTTATACATTGACTCTTTGTGCCTTTTAAAAAAAATATTTGTGCTTCTTGTTCACAGACTCATTCCTGCTAGTTAGCACACACTATGTGATCCATCATCTTATATGTGGCACAGCCGTGTAATACACTGTTTGCTTGCTAAAGGGCAAGGGAATCATCATAAAGAGTTATTTATGGCAGCTCTGAGTCACCTACCTCTTGCGAGGTGAAAACTGAGGAGTCTTACTTATTTATAGCCAAGACTTGTACTGATACATTCTGCTGGCCTTTAACATGAAACTGTGGTAAAGATGGTTTAAAATTAGACAACACAGAAGCACATCACCCGTGATGAACAAGACCATAACGGTTAACCCTTCCCCCCACAAACCACCACCTTTTCCGGTGCTTCGGCCTGAAGCCAATCTTGTTCTGTTCCAAGGTTCCTGAATAACCCTAGGGCAGCATTGGCAAGGGAAAGAGTAGCACCAGATTCTGAAAGAACTTCAGTGCAGAACCTCGGCGACAGGGAGAGAGTGATGTATGCAAATGCTCCACCACGGTCCTTGCTTTCCTTGCGGGCTGCAGTAAAATTACTTATATATCACTACTACCAATTGTATGACCATATCGCCATAGTTCTTATTTAGGGGTTTTAATGCATTGCTTCAGTGCAACAAATGCAAACCGTTTGTTATTTTGCCCCCTGTGAGCTGCTCCATCCATTTCATGATTCAGGAGGGCCATAATAATGTATGCAGATAGATTCACATTACTGTGTGTACACTCACGCCCCGGTTTTTCCACATTCATGATTGTGTATCCGTCTCATTATGATATTCATCACATGGCTGAGAACACTGTAATAAGCACTGGTTATTCACTAAATGGGCAAGATCCAATGTTGCGCCAGTAGACATGGTGGGACTCCCCTCTTTCCTCTCCTAGGCCTGCTCTTGAGGGTCCCCCAACCTTCTCAAATTATTTTTGAGGGTATGCTGGGGTCTCTGGGGGAGAGGACAAGGAGTCTCATTTGCACAAGTGGAAAGTTATTGTGCAAGCAAGATGACACAATTGTGTATTACGCGATAAAAGCCAATTGTTTCTGAAGAGATGGACCACTGGAAGAGGTAACCACCTGCTTCTCAAGGAGATCATCATGCCATGATGAATGAAACATCCTCTTTGCAGCCCATGAGCTAAGAGACCATCATTGTTGAGACATCTGACTTCTTGTATTTTCAGTTTAGTCCATTAGCACAAGATTCTAACACAGATTTTTCTAAAGAAGCACAGAGTAAATGGACAGTTCTTCTTCTTACCATTTATTAAATTTGTATATTGCCCTTCATCTGAAGATCACAGGGTGGTTTACAACATAAAAATTCAAAATGAGAACACAAAATACAAACAAACAAACAAACAAACACAAACAAATAGTCCCCCTCCCCCCCAAAAAGCATTTAAAAGGCCATAGAATGTTTAATCAGCCAAAAGCATGGTTATAAACAAACATTTTTGTCTGATGGAGGGAGGTAAAAAATGGATTGGTCTTGGGACCTGTGCTTTTTAACTTGTTCATAAATGACTTAAAGAGTTGGGAATCTATGGTGTAACCAGACTCAGAATACGGTGTACAGTTCTGGTTGCCTTGGCTCAAAAAAAGATATTGTAGAGTTGGAAAGGTCTATCCAATTGGATGCTCGCTATACAAACACAAAAAAATGGATTAATTGTTTCCTAGAAGTAATCAGGACCACCCCTCAAGTAGGATTTGAAGTAAAATATTTTCTAATGGAGCATTTAAGAAGCATCTTCTGCATTCTTTGCTTGGTATGTTTAAGGTAAATAGAAGTCATCAAGGTGAAGGCACTTGAAAAAACAATTTTTGCTGGCACTTACTGCCTAGGACAGATCATTACTATCATAAGAGAAAGAAATTCCCTGGATGCAATTTTGCCTCCTCCTGTCTAGCCATCTGAGCACCCCTAAGACAACAGCTTGAAGCCTGGAAAAGGTTTTTCTATCAGTTCTGCTTAAGATCTGAGCAGTGATTTGGGTTCATTATTCTTTTCACTGCACAAGCCAGTTGGCATATTCTGTGGTGGTTAGGCATTCTAGTGCGACTGTGTTCAGATACATGATTTGAACGATAAATTGAGAAAGCATTTAATCAGGGTTGTGTGTATGCTGTGATTGCACTGGGCAGGTTCTGAAATTAATGTCTTTTTCTGGAGAACTCCAGTTTTCATTAGAGAAAAAAAGCCAGTCTCTAGCTCTTAAAGCTGGAGGGGAATATAGGCTTGGAACAGTAATTACAAACTCACAGAACCCACAAGAAAAGGATGAATGGTATCTGCAGCGCTCAGAGTTGGTGGCACTGTTTTCCATGTTCTAGATAGCCCTTTGCCTCTTCTTATGACTATATTTGGATATATACAAATTTACACAGACCCTATAATTTTTACAGATCAGAGAGTCCGGGGGGGGGGGTTGTAGCAAACTGTAGGTTTGCAATAAAGTCAGAGAAACAAAGTCGTTCAGAATTGTCACAGCTAAAAATTGGCCGCTGTTTCTTTAATGCTAAAAGAACTAAGTCAGCCTGAGTCAGCGGCCTACAATGACTCATGCAACCTTTCACCAAATTGTACCTGCATATATAGAGTGGTCAATGTTAGTGTTGGGTATGGATGGTTGGATGGTAGAAAGCTGGTTGCGTTTGGTGTGTGTAAAAGCTGTCAGTTGTGGTTGGAGAAGAAGACTTTTTAAGAATAAAAGCAGCAATACAGTGGTACCTTGGGTTACATACGCTTCAGGTTACAGACTCCACTAACCCAGAAATAGTACCTCGGGTTAAGAACCTTGCTTCAGGTTGAGAACAGAAATCATGCTCCGGCGGCGCGGCAGCAGCAGGAGGCCCCATTAGCTAAAGTGGTCTTCAAGTTAAGAACACTTTCAGGTTAAGAACGGACCTCTGGAACAAATTAAATACTTAACCCGAGGTACCACTGTACTCTGCAAGAATACTCTTTCTCAAAGACTCTTTTGTGCCAACTAAGGACTAGGCAAAGGAGTAAAAAGGAGGTCAGAACCTTTTCTTTTTCAAACACTGAATTTCACAGACTACTACCAAAAATGCTTGATTCTCAGGAACAGCCTGGATAGCTTAGTCAGTTAGAGCATGGTGCTAAGAATGCAAAGGCTGCCGGTATGAGACAGCTGAATATTCCTGAATTGCAGGTGGTTGGACTAGGTGGTCCTCAGGGTCCCTTCCAACTCTACAATTCTATGATTTTATGAAATCCACTCTTTGTAGCAAGATAGTTTCCGTGAAAGCTCTTAAGCTGCAAAACACCATACGAAGTGGGTGGGTTTATTTGCTTGTGTTTACCCGTCAAGAAATTACATAGAAGAAAAATAAGAGGATAATATTGTCAAGAACTGACTATTATTAAGTCACAGCTTTATTGGATTATCTGAAAATAGGTAAGGATAAACTCAGTTAATGCAAATGTGTGATTTTTTTTTTTTTTTGCTGTGCAAGGTGCTAATCTTCTGTTAATTTGTGTACATTAAAAAATGTGTGACAGGCTGCAGAGCTCAGTTAGCATCTGTAGCAGGGTGGGAGAGAGAGTCTGTATGAATGCGTGTGTGTTTTATACATACATACATACATAGATACTTAGATTCTCACACACACCCCTAAAAGCTAAATTCAAAAAAGATGCAGTGGAGGGGACTTAACACAAGACGAGCCCTGCTGGATGTGACCAAAGGTCCAGTTTAATCCAGCGTTCCGATTCCTACAGGGACATCAGATATTCAAGGGTACTTTGCTTCTGAACATGGCACATTCAACTTATCTATCCTCTACAAACTTGTCTAATCCCCGTTAAAAGCTATCTAAGCCAATGGTCCTTGACACCAGACTTAGAATCTTCTGATAGCAGTTCAATGCCTGAGTCAGAATTCCAGCATCTCTCTTCAGCTCCCTGCCATCCCCCTCCAATCTGCTCCAGAGGGTTGAGACATGGGGTGGTATTTAAAGAGGTTTTACTCCCAAGTAGAATGACTGGAATTAAACAACATGACCAAGGGCGCATCTACATTCATGGCTTTTAATCTTAAGGGTTAAGGAATGGTTTGATAACGTGGATGGACAACAGGACATCCTATTTTTTATGTTCATAATGTGTTATTACCGTGTCCCTTTTATTGCTTAATTTTAAAAATTATTTTATGCTGCTATATCGGTAGAACACTGCTCATATGTCCCTAATGCAGTATTTTACCTTTTTGACTGCATTCAAACCCTGATTCCCCTCCGGTGGTATTCAAGTGGCAGATAACAAAGGACACAGAAGGTGGGAGGAAGAATTAAAATGTGACACCAGAGAGGCAGAGCAGAGCAACCAGCGACCAGCAGCAGGGGAAAAAACAGTGTTTTGGAAAATGGTGTGGCCTGATATTACTTACATTTGTCAAAGAGAAAGGTAAAAAAAAATGTTTTAATTAACAAGTATGCCCTGTGACATTTTAGAATGACATATCTAATAGCGTTCTAATTGGGGAAATAATGTTAAACAGGTCAGTGTAGATCTAGTCTAAGTTAGTTAAATTCATTTGGTCTACTCTGAGTAAAACATGTTTGAATACCACTCATGGAAGGTTGCAGGATAAAGAGGGTTGTTTGCTAAGATCACCCTTCCTACTTTTCTTTCACAAAAGCCTTGGCTGGTGTAAAGAGCCTTCAGTAAGTGGAGGAAGACAGTAACATACTGCCCAGAGCGTCCTTGCAATCCTGCAAATAACATTTGATTTAAAAAAACAACAACAACTAAGTGTGGAATCAGGGAGCCAGCTAGTCATTCCATTATTATTATTTTTTACCTGTCCAGGTTTCCCCGCCCCAATACCAACAAACACTCAACATTCAATGCTATGGGGAAAGTTTTTTTTTTTAAAGTGATCCTCCACACTACTGAAGTTCCCTTTCATGACGCCAGTTTCTTGGGAAATGGAAGCATCAATGCAAAAAAGTTGACAAATGGTATCCCATTCAGTGTATTGGAATCACTGAGCTGAGGCCACTTCCATCCATGCTGCCTAACCATTATTATTATAATCATTCATTCATTCAATTTGTATACTGCCTGTTATATACTGAAGTTCTCACCCTGGGCCAGCAGGGCGATACTGAGATAGTTTTCACTCAGGTCCACATATGCAAATAAGGGATTGAAAGTGACATTCAGTGATTGGATAGTTACAGAAAATGGTTACTGTTGCGTTCTAGTGGAGCTCTATATAAGCAGGCTGGCTGAACCCTTCAGTTCAGTTCTGTTCTGGCCTGTGAGTAAACAAGAGCTGTTTGAAGAATCACTGTGTCGTCTGATGTGTTCACCCACAACTTAACACTGCCCTTCATCCATAGAACTCAGGGCAGTTCACAACACAAAATTATAATATAAAAGCCACAAGATACATAGTAAAAATAAGATTAGCAAGCCAATAAGCCCACCCTCACAACATAATTAAAAGGGTATCAGATGTCATCAGCCAAAGGCCTGGTTTGAGAGGAACGTTTCTGCCTGGCGTCTAGAGGTATATAATGAAGGCGCCAGGCAAATCACCCTGGGGAGAGCATTCCACAAACAGGGAGCCACTGCAGAAAAGGCCTGTTCTCGTGTTGCCACCCTCCGGACCTCTCGTGGGGGAGGCACACGAAGAAGGGCCTCAGAGGATGGTCTCAGGGTCCAGGTAACCTGCTCTTCTGAGCTGTTTCTTGGTCCTGCAGGAGAGCAACGAAGCTTTCAGACTTATTTTTAAATCTCTCATGGATCCTAAATTACTAATAGTTATGCACAGAACCTGCCAAAATAAACTAAATTGCGTGTGCATTGGAAATAGGCTAGGGGCCATAAAGGAATAATGATTTCAACATGTTCAATACCAGCCGCAGCTTACTCTTCTAATTAGCTGTGACTTCTCTGTTGGGTTCTGTTCCCTCACCTGGAACATTTGTGCCTGCACCAGGTAATTTTGAAAAGGCCGTTTAGGCCAGGCCTCGAAGCCTGCAGCCAGTATGCAAAAATATATATTACTGGCTGATTTCCATCCACCCCAATATCCCCTATAGGCCCATGTTTTGACTCAGGGGGGTGCCATGGGTTTTTTTACGTTATATTTTTACGTCTTATTTTATATTCAAATTGTTTTCTCATTTATTGTAAGCCTCACAGAGAACAGGGCAGCGCCCATACACTGCACAGCAAACAAGAGGGTTGTTGTGGGGAGCAAGATTCCATATACAGGCTAGTGCATGGATAGGCAAACTAAGGCCCGGGGGCCGGATCCGGCCCAATCGCCTTCTAAATCTGGCCTGCGGATGGTCCAGGAATCAGCGTGTTTTTACATGAGTAGAATTTGTCCTTTTATTTAAAATGCATCTCTGGATTATTTGTGGGGCATAGGAATTTGTTCTTTTTTTTTGTTTTGTTTTCAAAATATAGTCCGGCCCCCCACAAGGTCTGAGGGACAGTGGACCAGCCCCCTGCTGAAAAAGTTTTCTGACCCCTGGGCTAGTGCATGTAAGATCTAGCAACACGGCAAAAGGGTGTGCTCTTGCTGTTGCCTTTGTGGAGCCCTGGCTGAAACAGATCTGACAGTGCTGATTGCTAGCGATAAGGAATGAGCTTATTCAGGAAATTATGTCCGGGAAAATGGCTCCTCACATCAGAAGCACTGAAAGGCTCTCAGGCATAAAATGGGAACACAAACAGCAGAACAGTGCTCTTCAGGAGGACTACTAGCAGTAGTGTGGTTTTTATTACTCTGTGTAATTAACTGAAAAAATATGACTAAGACTAATGTGAGCCAATAAAAAAATGGAGAGACGTTGCGGTTTAATACCACTTGCATGAGATGTACTCTGAGATGTCTGAAAACTAAAGAAAACAAGAAGAAGAAGGAACTTGGTTTACAGGGGTCAGCAAACTTTTTTAGCAGGGGGCCGGTCCACTGTTCTTCAGACCTTGTGGGAGGCCAGACTATATTTTTTTTGGGGGGGGGGAGAATGAATTCCTATACCCCACAAATAACCCAGAGATGCATTTTAAATAAAAGGGCACGTTCTACTCATGTAAAAACACGCTGATTCCCAGACCAGATTTAGAAGGCGATTTGGCCGGATCCGGCCCCCGGGAAACTAGCCTACCCATGGTTTAAGCTACTTAAATTTTCCGCTGTGCACTCCATTAACTGTAGGAAGAGTTGCAATATTCAGCTCATTTGGTCTACAGATCATAAACAAGGAACAATATGTCAATGTCCAAAAACGCATCTATTATTTCAATAGATACAACGACTTTATATACAGTTGCAAAGTATTGCATCTGCTAAACATGTAAAAAATACGCCTTAATATTACATTGGTAAAGGTAAAGGGACCCCTGACCTTTAGGTCCAGTCACGGACGACTCTGGGGTTGCGGTGCTTATCTCGCTCTATAGGCCGAGGGAGCCAGCGTACAGCTTCCGGGTCATGTGGCCAGCATGACTAAGCCACTTCTGGCAAACCAGAGCAGCGCACGGAAACGCCATTTACCTTCCCGCCAGAGCAGTACCTATTTATCTACTTGCACTTTGACGTGCTTTCAAACTGCTAGGTTGGCAGGAGCAGGGACCGAGCAACAGGAGCTCACCCCGTCGCGGGGATTCAAACCGCTGACCTTCTGATCAGCAAGCCCAAGGCTCAGTAGTTTAGACCACAGTGCCACCCACGTCCCTATTACATTGGTAATATTGGCATTTTTTAAAGTGTCCAGAACTTCAAAAGTATATTGACACTTCCACTGCTGGAATTGTATATTGTTAACATTACTGAAGCGCAGTTCACTTTTTGTGCCTGCCAGAGGCAGTTCAGAATGTAACATGAAAATAAAGCGTTGTCTCCAATGATGTCATTCTGCTAGCACAACAGAATTCCCCTACACTCCCAACTACCACGGACAATCAAAATTTGTTCCAGAGATATGATCAATATGATCTATATGAACACAGCATTGGATACAACCTAAAATCTTTTCAGCAAGTGCCATATTCACACCAAAGCAAAAGCAAAATAATTAAGGATTCTACAACATTTGCGTAATTAGTTGCATTACTTTATATACCCTGTACCCGAAAACTTATCAGATTAAGATGATCAAATGAGATATTTTATTTTACATCATTTTACTAAACTGTCCAAAAGACCCCCAAACATTTGATGAAGCAGGAAAAGAAGCTTAGAGGCCAATTATGCTGTGAGAATAATTATAAAAGGAAAGATGTGCTAGAAATGTATTAGAGCCAAGTCTGGAAGCTCTTGATTTTCTATGGAAGCAGAGTTATAACACAACTCCCTACAGTGGAATGAATGATTTTCACAATACTGTCAGCTTCATGGTGTTGTCAGCATCAAGATGATGTTAATATTCTCTAGAAGCATTTCCTAAATTCAACCACTTTCATCCCCTTCTCTGTACCTAACTTCCTTCTGCCCCCAGCCACCTTCCCCTGCCATTTTCACTATTCATTTCTAGTCCTTAATCTCCCCAAACCACTCAGGCCTCCTGTTTCCATTTTCTTACTCCACCCTCCTCCTCAACATTCGCTTTTCTTCCTCTCTCTCATCACTCTGTCAAATACTTCTCTCAGTTCCTCTCTTTCAAGCAGAAATAGACAAAGAAACACTGCGCCACCCTTAGAGTCAGCACACGTAAAATCTAAAAAAGTAGATGAGGCTACTAGTCAAATGATGAAACTTAATCATACAGAGAGAGCTACATTGGAGCAGAGGCAAAGGGAGACCCCAGCTGTCAATGGGACAATCATCAACTTGCCTGTGGAAAGTGGCAAGAAGATAGTAACTGGGTCCTCCTTCATTTTCATTTACTTAATGGTAATGCAGTCTACTGGAAAACTTTCATGTGAGGAAAGGATGGAGCCCTCAAAGTCACAGAAACTTACAGTCCGCTTGCTATGTTGGTTCGATTGCAACGAATTACAGTCCCAAATTCCATTGTGAAAGTAGATTCGTACCATTAACACTTGCCAAAAATTATGCAAACCAAGTTCAGAGTTAGTGATTATTGACGATCCGTGGACTGGCAAGAGAAAGAATTGTACAGTAAGCAAGAGACAGGAAGTCGCTCCTGTCTGTTATAGTAAGCACTGCAGCAGCAGAAGCACAGAATCAGGCTCAACGTGGGATTTGCCATACAATGTATGCTAAAATTCTCACCTCAAACTTCTGTCTCAGTTCTACATTCCCATCGTCATCTGCTTCTGGTATCGGAACATTGTAATACTCGCCTTCTTCCTGGTTAAGTAGTTTGTACCTGCATTCAGTGTATTAAAAGGAGAGACTGATTTTGCATCTTTTTCTTATTTCAGCTGGCCTTAAAAAAAGGTATTGCCCAACTACCCATCTCAGGTCTTTTTCTTATGGACCAATGTAACTACTTTCAGGTTAAAGAGACTCTCTCCTTAGCAAGTGTGCTTAAGTTTGCAGCAACAGTGAGAGATGTTACATGGTTGCTTTGATATTTTAAAAACCAACAAAAAAGAATAGTTAGTTTCTGTGTGTTTTTTGTCCTCAATATCTATTGATTGAGGTTTTCAACATTGTGCATTCTGTGAAGACACAGGTGATAAGTTTAGGAAATATTTAAATATGTCAATAGGATTTATTGCCCATAATTATAGCAATGCATTAGTAACATATTCATAACAAAGAGCTTTTTACCATCCACATGCAGGTGATTTCATGAGTTCCGACACTCCAAAAGAAAGAGAGCCCATGAAATCATTCCGAGTTGTCCGATCCCAATCCCAGACTTCCACGGATAATCTTCTGTCTTTGTCTGTAGGCTTTAACTTACTACAAAAAGAATGAAGAAGAGAAAAAAATAGGTGCCGTTCTGTTAATTTATTAAAACACACGATGATGTATGCAATCGGAAATATCACTAGGAAAAGTATCAAATTTCAACTTACAATGTGAATGTCTCACCCCATTGTGGATTAAGTGTGGAACGGATGGTTTTCGTTTTTTGTTTACTTTCATTCTTAGGATCTGGAATAAGTTTCAGCTTCACGTAAGGATCTGAAAGTCCATTTGGATCCATAGGAATCAGATTTCTTGCATCTCGAACTGAAAATATATAGACGAACAATAAGGATTAGACAAAGATTCAAAGGGCAAGAAAAGGTTTTCCTGCATCCCAAAAAACCCTAATGTAAGTAATATTGCCTGCACTGATAAGCTTTCTATAGGTTTGTGTGGGGTAATGGAAACCTCTGCAGAAGCCTATGAAAACTGATGCTAATCTGATGAAAGTAAAAAAAACAACACACCTCTTTGCCACCTCTATTCATTGGAATAGCCCAGTTCTTTTTATCCCCAGTACGAACACCCAAGAAGTGGACCGCCCACTCCTATCCTTGGTGACAGCAGCTAAAGTTATCTGTAACAAGATCTAAAGTAGTATCCTATATGATTCAAGTTGGACAGCACTGGATAGTTCCATCCAATGTGTTGATAAATACAGATGAGGAGGATCCCTGATACAGTTCTTTGATGTCTCCCCAGTTTAGGAGCAATGGGATTAGGGATCCCTTTGGACCAGAGATAGGAAAAGAGCACACATGCCTTTTTCCGCAGCAGGAGGAAACAGGTTTGGATTTCTAGCAATTATCAATGTGTTGGATAATGAAGTGTCAATACAGATACCCTTTTAAAAGATAAGGTCAAATTAGACATAGTTTTCAGTCCCACTGGGCCAAGGATAATTTAAATGCATTTGGGGCTAGATCTGGAGAAAAACAACAGTAGAAGGGCAAGCAAAAGAACCGACCGCTTGGAATGCTAAATTCTGCATTAGGTATGCGGGCGTGGGTTGACTGGGGGAGATTATTTGATTATTAGTAAGCAGTGGCATAGCGTGGGGGGTGCAGGGGGGGCCGGCCGCACCGGGCGCAACATCTGGGGGGGCGCTCGCACTCGCAGCTCTCTGCCCCAGTGGCGTAGCGTGGGGGGTTAGGGGGCGCAAATTACTTGCCTTGCCCCGGGTACTGACAACCCACGCTACGCCACTGTTAGTAAGGACAACAACAGTACTGTTGTGTCCTCAAACCCTCATGCATCTTTTTTTAGGAAGTCAATAACACCTCATTCAGCACATCCTAGTCCACAAATATTAGTGGGGTGTGCTTATTAAAAAAAATAAATCAATCCCCCACAGCAGAAAGAAAAGAAACTTAAGCTGATCTGATAAAACAGGATCGTCGCCAGTGTCTTATTGTGTAAACTGTCTAATGCACTCGTATTTTTCTCAACCACACAGAAACAGAGTTAGGGGAATGCCTGTTGCTCATCAATAGACCATCTGTTCTGAATGTAGAAGGCACTGGTTCAATCCCAGAATATCCAGGCAGCACTGAGAAAATCTGAAACCCTTAAGAGCTGCTACCAGTCAGTGCAGGCAGTACTGAATGGATCAATGGCCTGACTCAGTATAAGGGAGTATGCTCCCTACGGATTAAAATTCCTTTTGAACAATGGTAATCACACAAACCCGCAGAGCCCAGGTCGAAAAACAATGTTATTGTAAGTTGGTTTTTAAAAATTATATAACAATTAACTGGCATGCCCGCTCACATTTTAGTTTATCTGTCTATACTCTATTGTGAGATGAGCAAAACCATTTTAAAAACCATTCCTAGGCAGTGTTGAGAGACTTTTCTGCGTTACAAGTTTTTAGCACAAGTTATATTGCCCATATGATACAACAGCCCCACTGTGCTGTCTGCATCATTGTGTGTTTTCTTTATTCAGCCCTGAAATTCCCATTCAGTTATGAAGAGGAAGCCTCACACTACTCTATCCAACAATGAATTTTCTCTTAACTGACTTTGTGTTCCCCTGCAGAACAACATAACAACAACAACAACAACTGAACCTGGTGCTGATCTAACAGCATGGGTGAGCAATCTGCAGCCCCACTATAGATGGAACAGTCTCTCTCAGGAAGCTGTGGACTCTCTATCCTTGGGAGGTTTCTAAGCAGAGATTGGATGGCCATCTGTTACGGACGCTTTAGCTGAGACTTCCTGCATCTCACGGGGCTGGACCTTGGGGTCCCTTCCAACTCTACAATTCTATGATTCTAACTACAACTCCCATCAGCCCCAGCTAGTGTGGCCACTGGCCAGGGATGATGTGAGTTGCAGTTCAGCAACATCTGGAGGGCCAAGGGTTTCCCACACCTGTTCCAGAATGACCACCTCACTTCACTCCATGATGTAAGCACTAGATTCAGGCTAGTGCAAATAACACCTAGAGAAGTAAGTGCGGAGCATTTCTGGATTCCATAACAACACTGCTCAGAGCATGGCTGGGAGAATAAGAGGAGGAATACTGTATCCTATTAATGAACTCTTGTTCATATTTATTCTGCTCTACCTGTGGCATTTAGCAACTTATTGCTAATGACATAATAAAAACCATGCCAGTATTTCTCATGCTAGGAATCACAGGTAAAATTAACGAAGTTAGACGGCACTTAGTTTGCTGCCACCCCCTCTGTGATTTTGCTGCCCAAAGACAAGAGACAGAGATGTCAATAGATATATTTAGTGGCAATATACAATGATTTCTCCCATGCTGAACTGAAGACTGTAAGATGCCCATGTGGTCATTTGTGCGATGGGCTTATATAAAGGGAATATGTCACAGAAAGTTCTGCTTTGGAAATATTAACCATCAACGTCTGGGTTTTGTATTGCTGACCTTAAATCCACCTGCTTTTGGCTTAGAACATTCGGTTCACATTCATTTGCAATAAACAAACAAACAGCATATTTCACCACAATTTCCAATGAAGTCAAACAGTTGGTGAAGTTTTAGAAACGGCCAGAGGCATCATTATGTATTAAGAATGACTGCATCTAATAATTCTGGGCTCAAAACGTCATCTACCTTTCTGAACTACTGGGGTGGCTTTAAGATGAAACTGTATCCACAAGTTGCCCAAAAGAATTACCGGTAAGTTATGGTTTAAGTACATGTCTCCATACATATGGAAAGTAATATTATAATAATCACCTTATTCTTGTGATAATCTCTCTCTCATACACACACACACACACACACACACACACACACACAACCTAGCAGATAAAACACTTTTGTTTTCCACAGTCTCTGCATAGAAAAGAAGAAGAGATGGTGGACAATCCACAGTGAAACTGAAAGCAGGTATCAATTCTGCACTGAGAAGTGTAGAAAGCAGAAAGCCATAGTTAAATTTCATACCATTATGTTTTGTACTTTCTAGTCCTACCAGTTCACTGTCTGGCTTCATACAGACACATAAATGCATCTGCAGAAAACCAAATCCTATATTTTTTATTTATATTTATTTAACAAAATTTATATACTGCTTGATTGCAAAAAAAACAACAACCCTCTAAAACGTCCACAAAAATATAAAACGAAACATTAAAATTCTCATTAAATAACAGTTAAAAACAGGTATTAAAAACTTTCAAAAGATGTTTAAACTTAACAGTTGCTAAAAAGAGACAAAAGCTATTAAACATGTTGGGGGGGAGCTGCCCTTTCATTTGCGGAAGGGGACTGCAGTCCAGTGTAGGCTCCTATCAGAGGAAGTAGGCAGGTGATTTTTGCCCATTTCCTCTCCCCGCTGCAGCCCCCTACTCTCTCACCCACACAGTCCTAGAGGGGCATCCAGTCCACCAGAAGAGATTTTCAATGAGTAAAAGGGCTACAGGAGGGAAAGAAATATCAGTGGAAGATGACTTCTCCACCACTTTTCCAGCAGGAACGTCCTGCAAGTGTAGGAACCCTGGATTCAAGCAACGCGATTTGTTTTTAAACTGTCTCCCAGCTTAATTTCTATTACCACAATAAAACAACAACTTGCAAACATTTGAGGCAGGTGATTTGGGTCACTGCTGCGACTTTCACTTGATTTCTGAAGGTAGACAGTATCTGAATAATTAACTTAGGTGTTGGATAAACCAGAGTCTAATATTCTGTAAACTTTAATTGTGTGCAGAAACAGCTCCATGGAAAAATCAAAACTTGGAACATCTCTCCCCAACCAGCTTTTGAGAAAATGACCCATTTTCCTTTCTGAAAATAAAAGCATGACTGTGGTGGGAGTTACAGCGGCACACTAGAGCTTTTGTCTAACAGAAACAATAAACAATGAAAAGCAAAGGGCCGAGAATCTCTAGCCATGTCACAAAAGCACACAGCAAAGGGTATATTTGTTCAATAAAAGGCCAGAAGAAACATTTCTTAAATTATTGTTCTACACTATGAAACCCAGCATTAAAAATATAATGCCAAGTAAGGAAAGCAACATGTACAGGTTGCATCATTTTACTTGAAATGTTTTGTAAGCTTCAAAACGAAATCAAATGAATTGCTTGCTGCACCATTACATACTATATGCATTGCAGGGAGAGGAAAACAGCTCAGTGTAGTAGTGTTGTTGTTGTTGTTGTTGTTGTTGTCGTTTTTGTTGTTGTTTAGTCATGTCCGACTCTTCGTGACCCCATGGACCAGAGCACGCCAGGCACTCCTGTCTTCCACTGCATCCCGCAGTTTGGTCAAACTCATGCTGGTAGCTTCGAGAACACTGTCCAACCATCTCATCCTCTGTTGTCCCCTTCTCCTTGTGCCCTCAATCTTTCCCAACATCAGGGTCTTTTCCAGGGAGTCTTCTCTTCTCATGAGGTGGCCAAAGTATTGGAGCCTCAGCTTCAGGATCTGTCCTACCAGTGAGCACTCAGGGCTGATTTCCTTAAGAATGGATAGGTTTGATCTTCTTGCAGTCCATGGGACTCTCAAGAGTCTCCTCCAGCACCATAATTCAAAAACATCAATTCTTCGGCGATCAGCCTTCCTTATGGTCCAGCTCTCACTTCCATACATCACTACTGGGAAAACCATGGCTTTAACTATACGGACCTTTGTTGGCAAGGTGATGTCTCTGCTTTTTAAGATGCTGTCTAGGTTTGCCATTGCTTTTCTCCCAAGAAGCAGGTGTCTTTTAATTTCGTGGCTGCTGTCACCATCTGCAGTGATCATGGAGCCCAAGAAAGTAAAATCTCTCACTGCCTCCATTTCTTCCCCTTCTATTTGCTAGGAGGTGATGGGCCCAGTGGCCATGATCTTGGTTGTTGTTTTTTTGATGTTGAGCTTCAGACCATATTTTGCGCTCTCCTCTTTCACCCTCATTAAAAGTGTAGTATTAGATATGGGTAAATCTATACTCCTTTCCAGAATACAAATGATCATTTAAATTTGCAGAAAAGCAGCACTTAGCTTAAACTGAATAAAAATCCTGGGAAACAAATCCCTAATTAGAAAGCTAGGGTGGCACAATGACCTGATGTAGTGTGCTACCATGGTTTACTCTAATTGGCTTGGATGTAGTGCAAACCATGGCTTAGTCTAAACAGGTGCAGGTCTCCAGAGTGATCACAGCTGTTGAGCTTCTGCCATGGTCCTGCCACTACATACTACCCAGGGGCTAAGCTACATAAGCCTCATGGGAGAGCATAACCCTCTCTAAACAACCCACAACGTGAAGCCAAGGTTTGTTACTGGCTTCCCAATAATGGTTTCTTTGGGAGAAATACGGTACAAGCACTGGTTCAGGTGTAATGCTAAGCCTGGCACTCCGGGGTTTGTTTCACTGCCAATTACAGAAGGTGTGAGGGTGAAACACACGTATATTACGACTAAAGCAGGCCATGTACCTTGGCATCATATTATGTGCAAATATTGCATTAGCACGTTGTGCGAATGAGTCTACTGAATGGCACAAAACAAAGGGAGAATGCTCAAAGAAGAATTGTTAGTAAAGTTCACATTAAACACAGGTTGCTAAAGAAAAAGGTCATTATTTTGCTCGCTTTTTTGTTTTCTGGCCTATTTGTATTTTTGTCTGCATAATTAGCACTCTGATTTTGCCTCCCCCCTCCGTTGAACGAGTGCTTCTTTTTCAAAAGAGCAGGATGATGATGGTATTTGGAGAGAAAAACCGTCTCTGTAGTCCACCTCTTTGATGGCAGCCTATTTTTAATGAGACAGGGTCAGGCATAGCTGAAAGGAGCAGCTCTTTACTCCCCAAATGAGAGGTTTGATGTTAACACAGACACACTAAATAAAAAAAAATAGCCTTGGAAAGTAAATTAGAAGCCCTCCCCTTCTCCAGAAAGCTCTCCCTCCCCCACGCTTAGTCCACGTAGAACTGTTTCTCTGCCTTTTATGAGGCTTTTATAATATTGAAGAATATAAAGGCTTTTAAAACCTTGAAGAAAAAGAGTCACAAGAGTTCAATTTGCAAGGTATTGCTAAGTTCCTAAATAGAAACCCTACTTAGAGATACCAATAGCTTCTAGGGAGAATAAGGCAACCAAAAGTTACAGTTTCTTGTGAGAGCCACACGGGGAGAAAACATCATGTGGGTACCGGTATATTCCAACTGCTTCTATATATGACTCAGTCTGCTGAAGACCTCTATTACTCTAATTTGCATAGGAAAATATTTCCAGTTTTAAAGTTCCCATAAAACCCACTCCACATACCCTCCAATATTTATCTGATGAAAATAGGTACAGTCATACCTTGGGATAATTACACTTCAGGATAAGTATTTTGAGGTTGTGCTCCGCGGCGACCCGGAAGTAACGGAGCGTGTTACTTCCGGGTTTCACCACTTGTGCATGCGCAGATGGTCAAAATGACGTCACGCGCATGCGCGGAAGCAGCAAAATGCGACCCGCGCACGCGCAGTTGCGCTGTCGTGTCTTCCATTCTGTTCGGGGTGCGAACGGGGCTCCGGAATGGATCCCGTTTGCATCCCGAGGTACCACTGTACATCTTTTTCAATTATTATTGTTGTTGTTATTAATACGACACCCATCTAACTGGCTTTCAACATATTTAAAAACACAATAAAACATTAATTGTTTTTGTAAAAAAACTTCCTTATAGAGGGCTGCATTCGGTTGTCTTCTAAAAGTTGCTAATCTCATTGGCTGGGGGGGGGGTCACAGAACTCCATACCCTCCAATATTTCTCCAGTGAAAATAGGGATGTCCTAAGGAAAAGTGGGGCATTCTGGGATCTAATCAGAACTGGGACAGCTTCTGTAAATCTGGGGCTGTTCCTGGAAAATGGGAACATTTGGAGGGTCTGACATCACTGAGGATAACAGAAAGAACCCAGCAGCTGTTTCAGGAGAATACTTTCCCCCTAAAAACCCAGTGTCTTTTGACACAAATCCCTTCCCCTTTCATATTACTTTAAATCCGGGAGGTGGGGATAGCCTTTAACATCTTTTAAATGTTGTCAGTTTTATTCTATGCTAACCTGCTTGTTAATTTAATGCTGCGTACCCCAGTCTCTGGAATAAGGTGGGCAAGAGATTAAACCTCAGACAAAATACAAATAATAAATACACCGAACCAGAAGAGACATTATTTCTCAATTATGACCAAGAGCTTCAAGCATTCAGTACTTTTGAAACGTTACACTGAAATAATGTGGTGGTTTTTTTAGGATTTGTGTTTTGTTTTAAGCAACAGTGGAGGCAGGGACTTGCTGACAGTAAAATCTACAAGAGGGTAGGTTTAATGATTTATTGCATATTTTCGGCACTGCAAATGCTTAGACCTCTCCCTTTCTCCTATGCTGTTGAGAACTTCACTCCCCTACGTGCCAAATGGAAATTAGTCTGTGCCTCAATCACATCTGCTTGATAGGTTGAGACTGAATCTAATCTCCAATGCAATAAATATTAGAGAGCGAATCTAATCTCCAATGCAATCAATATTACAGATACCAGAAGCCAACCTTTCCCAAATTATATTACTTTTGATGTCAATAATATGCTCTTAGAGAGTACGAAACACATTGCCCACATGAAACACACACACACATCAAATATTATTCTACTGAGTTGTCTGTCAAATGACACAATAAATGAAACATTAGACTTTTGCATTTTTATTTTTGCAGTGGAGCTGTTGGTCTAAGCACCAAAATAAATTATGAGGACTGTGTTTTCCTTATGGCATCAAATTTCATTCCAGTTATCATCTTCATTATGGCCCTCTGTATTATGAGGCTCTGTAACACACTACTATTCTCAGTTCAGCAATACTATTTTAATATGCCTCATGAGAGCAATGACTCTTCATTACATTCACAGGTCTGACTTCTGAAAGGTAAGTCTATAATAATCACAGAGCATTAAAAAGTCTCTATTTGAGTGTGGGGACTGGGGAGAAAATAATGTTAATATATAACATAAAAAATATTGTGATGCTTTATTATATCTGACGTTATCTGTCACCTGTCTTTGTAGGTGTTACTGATTTAATAGTATAAGGTTATTTTTAAAAGTTTTATTTGATTATTAATACTTTATACTGCATTTGATTTTTATACTGTATACCATTTTGAGACTTATTTATTTTTTTGTCTTCAAGTTCTGTTTGGTATATTGCTTGATTTCTTTGAATTGTATTTGACCTGCGCGTTGTATCATTGTTTTGAGATTTCTTCACAGTGTACTTGATTGTTACATTGTTGTAAGATCTGAGTTTATGTTTGATCTCTATTTTATTTTATCTCTATTTTATACATGGTTCTGTTACTCTTTTGTACATCATTAGATCTCTACTTTATTTAACGCTCTGAAACTCGGTTAAATTGTATTTGATTTCTATCTCCTGTTCATTGATTTGACAAGTCTTCTGAACGTAAAGTGACTTAGAAATCTTCTAAATTAATAAATATGTGTTAACAGTAGGGAAGGGAAAGTGCTTCAGTGAAGCTTGGGAATCACAATAACAAACTCGGGGTGGTTAGGTTGCTTCAGTCCAATCCTATCTAAAATTCGGATGTTCATTATCACACAGAAGTCAAGTCATTCCGCAGCATGTTCAATCAGCAAAAATGAGTGCCTTTTTAAATATGAAAATTTCCTTCTTTCACAAGCTGCCTAAATAAAGAATGTGATGACTAGCCATTATTCTTGCTCCTGAGTTCAAATCCCATTAATTCTTAGTTTTACAGAGTGCCATTCTCATTGGAAGTCAAAAGAGCTTTTGCAGAACTCTCCTTAAACTAAGGAAGAAAACACCTCCATATATATTCCATAGAGGAGGAAAGCGTGTACATGAAAATAGAACAGTGGCTTATACAATATGCCTTTGAACTGTTAGCACAGTGTAAACAGCTCGAGTCTAGTCTTTAAGAATCCCCTACACTCTAGTCACGGTGACCTCCAAGCACCCTCTAACAGTGGAGTATAAATAATAAAACTACTACTACTACTACTACAGTGGTACCTCAGGTTAAGTACTTAATTCGTTCCGGAGGTCCGTTCTTAACCTGAAACTGTTCTTAACCTGAAGCACCACTTTAGCTAATGGGGCCTCGTGCTGTTGCCGCGCCACCGGAGCACGATTTCTGTTCTCATCCTGAAGCAAAGTTCTTAACCCGAGGTACTATTTCTGGGTTAGCGGAGTCTGTAACCTGAAGTGTATGTAACCTGAAGCGTATGTAACCCGAAGTACCACTGTACTACTACTACCAGAAGGATGCATGGATATACCTTCTTAGTCATTGCCCCACAACTGTGGAACTCCCACACCCTGGAAACTTAAACAAGGCCAAAGCCTTGAGCCTCTTCACCAAGTAAATACATACAACGTAAATGAAGCTTGCATCCTGCAAACAAGTTCTTGGCTCCTACTGGAAATATTATCTTCCCAAATCCAAGTCTGATTCCTCTGTGTGAAGAGGCAACAAAACTCCCACAGTCCAACTTTCTACCTCATATGCCGATCGACTTGATCTATTATATGGGGAAAATACCCTCAAATTTTGAGGGCTAACAGAAAAAAATTCCCCTTTCAGACTGGTTTAGTAATCAGTATACCTTTTTCTCTATGAGTGATAAATTTCAGCTTTTTGGGTGACATGGAAATCATATGACCCCTCTTTTGTTTTGCCTCCCCCCCCCTCCTAACAATAGGGCCATAGTTTCTAGGTCATCAGGAAATACTGTACATTTTTACTTGCTGTAAGTAAGTAGCTCCCATATACCTTGGCTTTTTCTGTATCTGTAAACAAGCTCGCAAGGAGAAGCTGTGGTACATTGTGAAGCCTTATCTCCCCAGGCCTATCATTCCTACTTAGACGAGAGTCCACCATGAGTCTGAAGGTCTTAATCAAGAATTTGACTTTTTCACAGCCACAATATGCTAGGTTGACATTTTCATTGAGTTCTCTATAATAAACCCAACATAACTCTTTTCCCTGGTCTGACACCTGCAGCTGACCCTGAACAAGGTGGAGGGTAGCTGCCACTAAGAGGACCCTATTCTGTTTGCCTGCTGACCAAATTATCTTTGCAGTTGGGCATCTAAGCAGGTTGATACAGATGTAGGTGGCCCCTTATGTGACCCAGTCCAAAACCATTCATGACTTTCAAGGTGCTTTCAACTGGCCTCAGAAACCTACTGGTAACCAGTACAATATTTGCAATATACTCAAGCGCTTGGGATGCGGGTGGCACTGTGGGTTAAAGGGACACGGGTGGCACCGTGGGTTAAACCACAGAGCCTAGGACTTGCCTATCAGAAGGTCGGCAGTTCGAATCCCCGTGACGGGGTGAGCGCCCATTGCTCGGTCCCAGATCCTGCCAACCTAGCAGTTTGAAAGCACGTCAAAGTGAAAGTAGATAAATAAGTACCGCTCTGGCAGGAAGGTAGACGGTGTTTCCGTGCGCTGCTCTGGTTCGCCAGAAGTGGCTTAGTCATGCTGGCCACATGATCCGGAAGCTGTACACTGGCTCCCTAAGCCAATAAAGCGAGATGAGCACTGCAACCCCAGAGTCGGCCACGACTGGACCTAATGGTCAGGGGTCCCTTTACCTTTACCTTTTACAAGCGCTTGGCTGTATGGTGTTAGCAGTTGAGTGGCTGCATTTTGTACCAGTTGAAGCTCCTGAGCTGCTTTTCAAAGTAGCCCATTTGGGTCCAGCCCTATATTTACTATGGTAGCTGTATATCCTACACGTCCTATCTTTCAGCCTGAAATAACTATGGTTTTTTAAAACACACACACACACACACACACACACACACGGAAGACAAAGTGTACCTCCAAGGGGGAGATGAAGTATGAGCAGCTGAGGCAAAAACAGCAGCCACCTCCTCAGTAACGAGAGATGGCGCAACAGTGTCGATTTTGTATTCAACTCATTTTAACCTAAAACATTAAAATTTCGAAATAACTAGCTCTTCTTGCTTCAGGGCATCAGGCAAGGTAAGACCTTTTGCGCGGAGCATTTTAAGATCAAATGGAACTCTGATTGAGCCTCCTACAGAATTTTTGCACTACATAACACTAAATTAAAATCCAAGATCAGCAAAAAGGAAAATGAAAGGGGGGTGTGTGCGTGGAGAAAACAGCATTACTTTCACATTCATCAACTGAAGCTCTTGGCCTCAAGTGGAAGTCAATACAAATTTGGAAGTAATGGAAGTGGTGTTCTAAAGTTTAAAGACCTAGCCCAAGATTAAACTGAATTTAAGATGCGAACCAATAGAAATAAAGGCAACTATTGGAGGAACTTGCTAAGGAGCAGTCAACCACCAGATCTTGCTTCATCTGTGCCATAAGGGGGAACATGTTTTCATAGAATTCACAGAGGTCAAAGCAGATGTATTATTAATGTCCAATTCTTTTTCGGAATAGGAAAAAACTTCCCAATAGCCATGCTAGATACGAATTAAGTCACAAAAAGGATATGGCACCAATTTATTTAAGGCAGGATCCTTCACCCTGTGATGTAAACTTGCCATTCTGTCCACACATTTGCACTGAAATATATGGACAATTTTTGCCATATGAATATAAAAGTGAAATTCACTCTTCTGTCCCCATTTTGTCTTACAAAAAGTGCTTTGCTTTGGATTGAGTTTCATTGCATTGTATAAAGTGCCTTGAGTAACAACTAGAGGTTTTGATGTAGTTGTAAGCATATATATATTTTAAGGCAAGTGCATCACTTTACAAATCCTAATGACTACAGCGGTACCTCGGGTTACAGATGCTTCGAGTTACAAACGCTTCGGGTTACAAACTCCGCTAACCAGGAAGTGGTTGCTCCAGGTTAAGAACTTTGCCCCAGGAAAAGAACGAAAATTGCGCGCAAGCGGCGCAGTGGCAGCAGAATATGTGAGGTGGCCAAAGAACACTAGAACCAATTTCAATAGTTCATGAATGCAAAAAGTTTAACAAAGAAAATGAAAAAGATGCTTAATCCATTTTATGTAGCTTCCACACTAGAGTCCCCTAGCACTGTTACCCATAAGCTGCAAACAGAATTAAAATGGAGGTTCTAAACAGCACAATGTAATGCAATATTTACCAGTGTTACCCTGCCTCATGGTCATCATCCTTCTGTAATGTTTACTCAGAAGCAAGCCCCATTTCACAGAAGTGAATGGTCTACCTCTCACTTCATTATCCCCAACTACTTGCCGTTTCTCTGAGATAAACTCATTTCAAGAGGTTTCATTAATAAAGGCTCCTTCAAATTTTAATTAAAACGTTACTGCTTGCAGGTTCTGGATTCTTTATTGCTTCTTCTCAAGCAGAGAAGTGAGAATGTTGCAAAGTCTACTAATTGACACTCAAAAACCCCCTCTTAATTTCCTCTTAGTGCATACACTGTGGGGTAGGTAAAGAGAACTTTCATTATTATCATATGTCATAGGAATTCTAAGGTCTCTCATATATATATATATATATATATATATATATATATATGTGCACGACCAGGTTTCAGCGGTCCGTAACCTGAAAAAATGCAAGCTGAAGAGTCTGTAACCCGAGGTATGACTGTATACTTCCCTATCTAGAGCACAGGACAAATTAAATTTAGGGATTCAGTGCAATTTTCCAGTATGGGTGCAACTCCTTCTCAAAATAACTGCTGAAACATCATAATTATAATTGAACAAAAGCACGCCACAGATAGCCCTGCCAGACTCAAGGGGTGTGCATGTGTATATATACAAACACACAATAAATCAGAAATAAATGCTTTATTTTATATACACACACATCACACAAATTGTGTATATATATGACACATTTTTATTATTTTACTATTGCCTTGGAAATAATAACCTTGGAACTGAAAGCAATAGATGGACCATAGAAAACAGCCTGCTAGCTCAGCGCAAATTCAACTTCCGACTGATGCATTAACAGAAACAGACCCTAATAATGCTTTGCTCTCACTAAGCTGATAAATGATGCTATTTCACAGAGAATGCAGAAAACATGCTTTGCATTTTCATGGGCTATTGCTTCAGATATGCCAATACAGCCGAAGAGAAAGCATTTTTATTAGCCTGAGTACCGCCCAGCAGTAATATTTAACAGCATGCATTTTTAGCACAAAATGGGCAAAAAAATTGTATCTGTTCACTTTTTAAAAACATTTCCTGGTATTAAGAATAATTACAAAAGCAAAGAAACAGCTTCAAGAAAACAAACAAACGTAAAGGGGAGAGAAAGGGTGAGAAAAAGGAATTCACATATAAGCTTTCCTATAGTGGGGTCCAAGGCTATAGCTTTCTACAAAGCTGAGAGCTGGTGTGATGTATTAGATTTAATACCAGACTTAGATCAGAGAGTAGAATTATGTATTTTGTGGTAAAGATTTGGAAGGAAAGAACTTGCACACATTAAATGTGGTCACACATCTACTTAGGCCCTCTGATGGTCATTCCACAAATGGATGGATTGCTTCCAGTCATGGAAGATCCAGTAGATCCCTTCAGCCATAGCTGTCAACGTTTCCCTTTTTTAAAGGGAAATTCCCTTATTCCAAATAGGATTCCTCGCAAGAAAAGGGGAAAGTTGACAGCTATGCCTTCAGCTGAAGGCAAGTGTGAGGCAAGGGAATTTCTCCTTACCCCTGCAGCCCCTAACAGAACATCCCACATAATTCTAGATGGTCTCCAATAGTCCCAAGCAGATTTGCAGGGAACTATAAGGAGCACAGATAAACTGGAGAAACCACCTTTCCCCACTTCCTCCAGTGAGAGCATTCCATAAGTAGAGTGGAACTCTGCACCCAAGTCACCAGCTCTGGCAGCTCCTTAGGTCTCCACAGAAAAAGCATCTAATCTCATTTGCTCCAAACTACCTTCTGTTGCTATTTTTTTACTGGCATTTATTGTCTAAGAGCAAGATTCAACTAAGTTGTTGTGTGTGCAGAATGAGGTCCAGTTGCACAACAAAACCTGTTTCCCTCTCCTCCTCACCTCTGTTCCCCCTAAATCTTCTTTGGAGGGTTAGGGCCACACCTGGAATGGGTTTAGTGGGTAGAAAGGGGTGGAAAGGTCTCACGGCACAAGTGGACCTCGACCCCCAGGTTTATACCGACTGAGTGCCACCCTGTGCTTTTGAAAATCAGACTGCTGGCACATCCATAACGAAAACATGCCACAAAAGTAGACAAAGTTATATACACTGTATAAGCACAACAAACAGCCATTGCAAAGTACAGAGAGCAATTAATTTCAAGCTGGAAATTCTTCTCTGTAAACACATTAAATAACTGGGTGTACCAACTGCTGTCACAAGAATTGCGTTTATTTTATTTTTTTAAACTCTATTTGAAATACAGTCCAGTAAAGGTCAGTGTGGGTGAGATGACAAGTTGCCAAATTTGTAAGTATTAAGAATATTTTATAACCCAGCACGTTTGTTTTGGAGAAGAGTGCCAAAATAAAAAGTTACTAAACTATAAATATTTTAAGTGTTTTTTTAATTGTGAGCCTTTGTTTTAGATCCAAGCCTTAATAACAAATAGCTAGTCTCAGTTCTTCTTGATGGTGAAGATACGGTACAGGCAAGAGAAGAGATATAAGCCCCAGTGAAAGCAAGCGGTTACGCAAGTAAGAAGTTAAAAATATATATATTATCTCAAGTTTAACGTTTGTGTAAGAATTAAATGATAGATGTAGTAAAACATTCAGAAAGGCAAAACATAATTCCAGGATTTCCAAAAATAATTATTTGGGGTGGAATTCATTGCTGCGCTATATCGAATTCCTGTAAGTTTGTCAGATGGAACCTTCATCCCTTTCCTCCTCCCACTTTGGAGTTCTCTCACACACCCCTCGCCAATTTTGAGGGGTTCAGGAGGCGAACAGGGGAGGGGAGGGGGAAAGCCACATTGCACAAGTGGAAGCCATCGAGTAGAGCTTCCACCGAGAAGGCTTGCCTGGTGACTCCCACCATTAGTTTACATTTATTTGTGATTTTGAGATCTATAGGAAACATGGGGAGTTTTCAAAGCTATGTACAGTCATACCTCATGTTATGTCCGCTTCATGTTACATTCTTTCAGGTTACGTCCTGTGGCGACCCGGAAGTACCAGAAAGGGTTACTTCCAGGTTTCGCTGCTCGCGCATGCGCAGATGCGCAAAATGACATCATGCACATGTGCAGAAGCGGCGAATCGCAACCCGTGTGCACACACACACACAGTGTCGGGTTAAGTACTTAATTCGTTCCGGAGGTCCGTTCTTAACCTGAAACTGTTCTTAACCTGAAGCACCACTTCAGCTAATGGGGCCTCCTCCTGCTGCTGCGCCGCCAGAGCACAATTTCTGTTCTCATCCTGAAGCAAAGTTCATAACCTGAAGCACTATTTCTGGGTTAGCAGAGTCTCTAACCTGAAGCGTATGTAACCTGGAGCATATGTAACCCGAGGTACCACTGTACTATACCAATTGTACTTTATATGCTGCCTCGGTGAAATGTCTCAAGCCAAATCACCAGCAAATGGCACAGCGGCAAGAGGAAATGGCTGTCTTCAGGGGTGGTGGATGGTGCAGAATTCCAGTGGTTTCTTAATGTGTGTTCAGCATCTGAAGTCATTTATCTGTGTGATGAAAAACCTACTAGGCTGTAATGCCGATTGCAAGAATAGCCAGTTTTAACTGTGTGCAGCCAACTGTGTGTAGCCACGCAGAAGCTATTGGGCTTATTGACCAGACTAAAGCAATGCTAGAAAATGTATTATTGTGCTGACATAAGCTATTAAATGCAAATGAGCAGACATACTACCAAACCAATAGGAGTTCTATAATGAGGCTTGCAGCTTTCTTACCTGTGACTTCAAGCTTTTCACCATTCACTTCAGCCTTCAGATAGAGCCTTCCTCTTTTTTCTGTGTGATCCATTCCGCAAAGACTGGGTACATTTATTACACATTGCTTGTGAACATTCATATCACAGGCTGCAGATCAGAAAGGAGACAATTCGACATCTTACATTACGTAGCATTGGCGATGGGTAGAATCCTAAGGATTGCGACTGTACTGCATTACTAAAACCAATCACAGCAAACAGCAGATCTACCCAAACTACTTCTTTAGGTGAGTACTGGAAATCTGTGAGTTCATAGCCCCTATGGCAGGACCCATATGTTCCATATGAATTACGGCAAAAATTTGGTCAATGACCAGTAAAGAAGATAAGAAGAAAAGAAAGCACATAAAACACAATAAAATACGTTAAGTATACTATTAAATGTG
The DNA here is from genome assembly GCF_965112155.1 of Podarcis liolepis. Classification (NCBI taxonomy): domain Eukaryota; kingdom Metazoa; phylum Chordata; class Lepidosauria; order Squamata; family Lacertidae; genus Podarcis; species Podarcis liolepis. Next base: position 23,700,838 of record NC_139555.1, read on the forward strand.
GAGTTAAAAACAATGTAAAATATGTAGAAACAATGAAAAACATAGAATAATTATATTAAAATGGTAAAAAAACAAGGTAACGGAATTAATAATTTTAAAATTAAGACAAGATCCTGTGCCTGTATCCTTTCCGTATAGGCAAAATAAGCAGTTTGTGGAAAGGCAGTTTTAAGTGGAGGAACATCCAGAAGTGAAAGGATAGAGCCATTCGTCCCTCCCACTTCGCACATCTGTTGAAACATGTAGCCTTAGAGATGTGTTTCTGTGTGTGTCCGTGTGTCTCTGTGTGTTGGAACTACAAGACAGTGTGTAAAATGCGGATGGGCTCAGAACCAAAGACAACATTCCAATCACCAAGCTGATTGGAAAAGACTTTAGTGTCAGAAGTGGCATCAAAAACTGGTATGGATTTGAACTGAAGACAACAAACTCTGCCTAAGATGCGGCAAAACTTAAGTTGATCAAACATCTGCCAGGAGATCTTAAAAGGGACAGAGAAGATTAGAAAGGGCAGAATATCAAGAGAAATGCAATTGAGAATGTCAAGAACAAGGAAAGGGATGAAGAAAGTGTCTGGCAGAAGAACTATGACTACATGATACATGGAAATATCATTAAGATAATTTATAAGAGTAATTTGCATGTATGGGGAAAAAAACCCTGTATCAGATAGGAACTAGGATGGATAGGAAAGAAAACCATGGCTTCCTAGCAAAGAACAAGACAGTAAGATTTCATTCTTATCCAACATGGCTCGTCTCTCTGACTTGGTGCTGGGGCAGGAAAAAGTTTCTGGTAGAATCCACAAAGGGAAAAACACTCCCTTTTCCTATTACTGGGGGGGGGGGGTAGGGAGCAGCCAAATATTCACAGAAACCATTTCCATGCGATTTCTTTTTCTTGATTTTTCTTGAGTTGCACTCCTCTTCAGTAGCTTTTAAAATAGTAAGCTCTCACATATGATAATTATAGCTTACAAGCTATTTGGGGATTCCTTAGAAGTTGGTGTGGGACGCGGGTGGCGCTGTGGGTTAAACCACATAGCCTAGGACTTGCCAATCAGAAGGTCGGCAGTTCGAATCCCTGCGACGGGGTGAGCTCCCGTTGCTCGGTCCCTGCTCCTGCCAACCTAGCAGCTCGAAAGCACATCAAAGTGCAAGTAGATAAATAGGTACCGCTCCGGTGGGAAGGTAAACGGAGTTTCCGTGTGCTGCTCTGGTTCGCCAGAAGCGGCTTAGTCATGCTGGCCACATGACCCGGAAGCTGTACGCCAGCTCCCTCGGCCAATAAAGCGAGATGAGCGCCACAACCCCAGAGTCAGCCATGACTGGACCTAATGGTCAGGGGTCCCTTTACCTTTACCTTTAGAAGTCGGTATTTACTGAGAACAGTGATAAGACCAGTGTCTGAAGAGGAGTAAGAGGCTCTCATCCAATATATTCCTGTCTGTGAAGACCCTGTCCCCTTTTCTTCTGATATTTGACAGAGATCCCTGCACCTCCAGAGATTCATCTCCACCGCTGACAACTCTTCAGACACCACTGCCATGCATGGTGTGGAAACAAGCCCAGGCATATCTGAAACTCTTTCACACAGGTACACACTCAAGTGGAGACCAACAGGAAGTTCTCATGCAGTGGTGCAGAATCTGTGGCCCTCCAGATGTTGCTGGATTCCAATACTCTTCAGTCCCTGCTCTGGTTTACTCCCATATGAAGAAGAGTGAGATGGACCTAAATAGCTTCTCTCAAAGTTGGCTAGTAAGTAAATGAGAAAGAAAGAAAGAAAGGAAAGGAAAGGAAAGGAAAGGAAAGGAAAGGAAAGGAAAGGAAAGGAAAGGAAAGGAAAGGAAAGGAAAGGAAGATCTTGAGGACTTTAAATTACAGTTGGTGTCCTGGTTTGCCATGATGTACACCAGTCAACAATGGAGAAGAATACCTGGAGGTGCAGGAATCTTTGTGATGTGTATACATCTAACACAGAAAATGGGATTAATAGTAATGTCAAATATCAGAAGAAAAGGGGAGGCTCCCAGACAGGAATATATTGGATGAGAGCCTCTGACTCCTCTTCAGACGCTAATCTTATCACTGGTCTCAGTAAATACTGACTTCGAAGGAATCCCCAAATAGCTTATAAGCCATCATTAGTCATATGTGAGAGCTTACTATTTTTAAAGCTATTGAAGAGGAGTGCAACTCAAAAACAAATGTTTGTGCACTTCCTGGCAACAGCTGCTTTTAGTTTAAAAAACTGTTATAACTAGTCTTGCATCTCCAAAAGGAACAGCAGGTTAGCTTGTGCTACAACCTGACATGCTACAATAATATTTGAGATTCCAAACTATTAGCCATGCTGACTGGGACTAATGTTAGTTGTAGTCCAACAACATCTGGAGGGCCCTGAGTTGGGAAAGACTATTTTAGATAATGTACAAAGCATTCTAAGAGGTAGAACTAGACTACCATGGCTAATGCCATTCAGACCTTCAATGCCTGGTCCCAATAAGGTGAAATTCCTCTTGAGACCCCTCCCCAAGACCAATTTGAGGTACAGTTGTGACATTCCTATTCCTATAGTATTAGCCTGATTCTGAACAGTGGAGATGGCTCTAGAAGAACTGGATCCCTACTAGATTGCTACAGGTAAAAGAAACATAGACAAAATGACCAACACCTTGAGCCCTATTTTGGGGGATTTAAATGCTATGAGGAAATGGTGTGCCCATGAGTGTTATCTGCAGTGTTGGGGCTATAGAGAGCAGGTCAGCATTGCCCTCCGCTTCAAGCTACCACAGTGGTGGAGACAACAAAGGTACATTGGAACTGCAGAATTTCTCTTAGTGGTTTCCCAATCACTGGTGCTTTGGAAGGTGATTCCTCTTACATTTATGCCTTTCTCTGTGTCTTCGTAATGACAGGTATGTGCCTGCATCTGCTTCTTCTTCAGAGTAACTCTTCTTCTGCAATAGTCGTGTTGGGACACTGACTGAAAGCTTCTTTCAAAGGAATGACTTCCCAAGCGCTTGACAAGCCAAGTCCTTCGAAATGCTTGGGCACGACTCCAGTTTTCTTTTGAACCATGGTTGGTACTACCTCTGACCCTAGGATCATATACTCATCTTCTGCATCCAGCCAAAGCCTGGTGCTAGGAACCATTGAGTGAAATAGACTCAAGAATGGTGACTGCTTTGGCAAGAGTTTGCTCTCCCCAGAAGAAACTGAGGTCGAGGCCCAAGTGTTGGGAATGGGTACTGCTCCTCCATTAGAGGGCGTCGCAAACTGGTTCCCACCACCCATCCAAGAAGGGACATGCCACATGAAACACTGTCCTAGTCTCCACGATCGTGGTTTAAGGAAGACTGAAGTTAGAAGTAAGGAAGACACAGAATGGTTGAGCAGACAGTACAGAAAAGAACTATGAAGCCACAAATTGCATTTAATATTTTTTTTAATGCTTGGGTTTTTGACCACAGTGTTCCAACTCAACCGCTGATTGAAAGTAGTAGCTCTTTCTTCCAGTAAGTTTCCATTAAAATATTGCAATAGCAAAATCCACATTGGAGAAAGCTCCTTTCATATACGGTATTTTGCCAGATGTGCTCAAATATTAATTTGAAATGGACAGTCATGCTTGCAATTAACAGTAACTGAAGCGATATTTTCCTGCCAAGAAGTTGGTCAGTGCCTAATGGTTTCATTCATTTTTTAAAAAAATCTTTCTTAATAGCGTGAGGTGGATGGTGTTTTTGCTTACTGTCGCATTTCATCCCTTGGTGTAGAAGTCCATAAAGCAATGACCCGCAGTGGTCGCAAAATGTTGGGCTTCCATACGTGTGGATTTTGAACTTGTGCTTGCTTCTGGGATCCTAAGGAAGAAGGCAGAAATCAGGTGTCAAATAATATTTCAGAAATAAAAGCACATAACTCTTCCCACAGTGCTGAAAAGTTCATTTAAATCTCTAATAATAATAATAATAATAATAATAATAATAATAATAATAATAATTTATTATTTGTACCCCGCCCATCTGGCTGGGTTTCCCCAGCCACTCTGGGCGGCTTCCACAGAGACCAAAAATACAGTAAAATATCACACATTAAAAACTTCCCTGAACAGGGCTGCCTTAAGATGTCTTCTGAATGTCAGGTAGTTGTTTATCGCTTTGACCTCTGATGGGAGGGCGTTCCACAGGGCGGGCGCCACTACCGAGAAGGCCCTCTCCCTGGTTCCCTGTAGCTTTGCTTCTTGCAATGAGGGAACCACCAGAAGGCCCTTGGCGCTGAACCTCAGCGTCCGGGCAGAACGATGGGGGTGGAGACACTCCTTCAGGTATACTGGGCCGAGGCCATTTAGGGCTTTAAAGGTCAACACCAGCACTTTGAATTGTGCTCGGAAACGTACTGGGAGCCAGTGTAGGTCTTTCAAGACTGGTGTTATGTGGTCTCGGCGGCTGCCCCCAACTTAGCAATAACCGAAATCTGGTACCTAGGTGGCCACCTGAAATTGAACATTATGACATTGTGGCACTGTGGCATGTGACTCCTGCAATGTGGACCTTGGAACCCTCCTTTAACAACTTTTGGTATCATGGTGGAAATAGCCAGAACCACATGGGGAGCCAGTCCCCACTTGTGAGCGTAGCTATGCAGAACGGCTCCCATATAGTTCTGCTTCATTCAACCAGCCACCTGTATGTTTGCCTACATGTGTGAACTGTGCTTTACATTTTTTCAAGATAAAAGCTAAGATCCTGCTTTAGATTTTGTGTGTGAGCAAGGGGGAGAAGGAGAGGTATATAGTTATTGCCTCCTTTCTTTTGCTCAGCATTTGAACCAGTCACAGGAAGAGAAACACATTCCAGAACAAGCAGCACAGCTTGGCTCCATCTGCCCTCATCTGCCCTATAGTTGGCAGCAGGAGAGGGAAAGCTAGTGTGGTCCCTCATGGGACAAGACCCCGCCCCTCTAACAGTCTAGGAAGCTGACATATAGCTGACGGACACAGAATAAGAGACATCATGTTCCCTTCCATTAGTTGACCTACAGGGGTGCATTTATACACAGCAGAATCTGTAGCTCAGTGGTAACTTTGTGCATAGAAGTATCCAGCTTCAAATCTCTGGCATCTCCTACAGTGTCACCTAGCAGGAGATGGAAAAGACTTTGCCCAAGTCCCTGGAGAGAGTCACAGACAAAGAGGACAACCCTGGATGAAACAGACAAATATTCTGACCTGGGATAAGGCAGCTTCTTAAAGATACTATAGTAGCCGTTTCATCTGCCTTATTTTCTTATTGTTATTGTTGTTGTTGTTGTTAGCAATATATAAGGATAGAAGAGAACAGAGAGGGAAAGGAAGAGAAATCTAGCAGCTCTCTCTCAGCCAAAGCTGGAAAGAAAAGTTTGAAATCAGGAATGTAGCTCCTAGGCAACAAGATGCATCTCAGTTGGACCATGAATTCATTTGCAAATATTTATATTGAGTTATATTTTAAGTACTATTACAGGATCATAAAGTAGCAGGTTTTGTTCAGCTCTATTTACAAAAGCAGAAGGTCATTTTGCAGGAACAAACAATAACATGCCCCACGATGTTATAACGCAGGTCCAAATTAAGTATAACAATATAATATGGAGGCAAAAAGAAGGAGGCAAATACAACCTCACATGCATGCACTGGTAAGCGAGTCTTATGCATCAGATCTGGAGCATTATTAGGGACAGAGACCTCATTTCACTACCGTGGGACAGAAACATTTCTGCTGCAGACCAGTGAAGTTCCAGAAGAGCTCCCAAATTTCTTTGCAGCAGCAAAAGAACAGAGAGGTCTCTAGAGGCTTGGACATCAATTTATTGTGCCGAAAGCTCTGGTGTGCAATAATCTACTTAATTTCTTCCGTTGCTTGGAGGCACTCCTGGGTCCAACATTGTCACGGGATCAATTTGTAAACCACTTTGAGGGTTTACAGTCGAGCAGTGCTTAAATTTCATGAAATAAATACATAAATAAGTGGCCTTGGTAGCTAGGAGTGCCTATTTCCAGGCACAGCTGGTCTGCCATCTACAGCCCCTTTTGGACAAGATAACCTTGTCAATGTACTCCAGGCTTTGGTAACTTCCAGACCAGGTTATTGCAATGCACTCTCTACAAGGTTGCCCCTGAAGACAACTTGAAACTGATGATTATTTAGAACTCACATAACCCTTGTTTTATAACAGCTGCACTGGTTGCCTGCCCAATTCAAGGTGCTCACATCACTGCTTATTGCCCTAAATAACTACCTGAAATACCTAAAAGACGATCTCCTTCCCTACAGAATCTCTCAGGTGGCTCCACACCAGAGACTTGGGAGGTGGCAGCCCAGGAGAACGGATTCTCTGTGGCATTCCCTCCCTGCAAGAAGAGAGGCTTATGACACCGCCATCATACAGCTTTCATCATATGCTGAAGGTTGTATCTCTTTAACACTAGGATTTGACACCTGAGATGAATGCTTTTAGAATCCACCTTAAAACTGATTTTAATATTGTGTTTTTGCATTGTTGTAACAACATCAAAATAGATGCAATATAAATTAGATGTGATATTTAAACCCTTGTCAATTAGCTCCTTGAAGCCATATTCAATTGCCCAATGACAAATGCTTCATCTCCTGTCCCCAGACAACTATACTTCAGATTTCTGTGGACAAAAGGCCACTTATCCCTTTAAGTCCCATACCACATACAGGCTACACCCCAAAGCTGCCCTATACACATGCAACAATAGTCCCTAAAGAGGGGAGTTGTTGTATATGTTTCTTCATGCCACTAACGGTGCAGATCTTTCCGTGAATGATTCCTTTTAATCTTCAAAACATTGAAGAATATCTAAACTGAGAAGTGTCTAAAGTACCTACATGCCCCTCTAGAGGGAGGCAGAACAACATATAGGGAAGTCTAATAAAAAACAATTATTTTTTGCATTGGTGTCTGTCCAACTTGTTCTCAACAGGTAGCATCTTCTATCATTTTTCAACATGTGACTTTCATGGGATTCACAAGTTGACTCACAACAATAAAACACGAGGTATGCATGTGGAACCTTTGGTCCACATGGACTCTAATTCCTATCAGTCCCAGTCAAAATTGCCAGTGATCAGGGATGATGGGAGCTGTAGTTCACCATCATCTGGAGGGCAGCAGGTTCTCCATCCCTAACCTAAACAAGTGAATAATAAGTGGGTACAAATGATATTTCTTTGAACAAAAATTTCCAAACAGATGTCTGAGGCATATGGCAACCAGCACGTCAGTGCTGAGATCTCTACACTTATAATGAGGGCAAGCTACACTTCACTATTTTTTCTGGTCCAGAACTTTCTGTAACTGTAATAATGTAAATTTTCATAAGCAACCCTCCCAAAAACTCCCAGAGGGTACAAGGATAGCACTGACAAATGTAAAGAAGCCACTGTAGCTCATCCAGCAGTGGTCTCCTTGCTAAGGTCTCCCCTTCACTCTCCTCTGAACATCTGGCATCAGGGAAGGACAAGAACTTCACATCTGGAAAAGAGCCAACCAAGGGAGGCTCCTAAATTTCTAATGCAGAATCCTTTCATTAGACCTTCCTTAATAATCCCCGTTCAACCACTGAATCTGGCCAATTGCTTAAAAGGTACAAGAAGGCATCTCCAAAAAGCTATACAATATGTCTTGTATTTCTACTCGCTTCTTAAAAATTGGCAATGTTCTCCAGCAATGCCCTTATGGATGCTAGCAATTCCACAGGGCCTAAAGCAATTCCCATGCCCTATCAGGTGAATGGTGAAGTCACCAAGGCCTCATACAATGGGTTTGTTTGCTTTTTGTTTATGTGTCACAGCTACTTATTCATTCCTGAACTAGGAATTGGGTTTAGCCGCCTATGGCTCCTCCTTGATGCACTGGAAATCACCACCATGCAGGGGTGTGGGAAACTGTTGATATGCAAGTGAGAACAATCTTAGAACGGGTATCAACATGTCTTCAAGGGCTGCCTGGGGCCTAGGCGCTTATCAGACTTTCCTCTTAAAGCACAGATATTATGTACATGACCGCAGACTTGACGGTGCACTCAAAGGATGCTTGGCTATCATTTCAATTTGCACTTGTTTTAGAAATCCGGTATGATACAGTGTTAGACATTTAACAGATTTACATTGAATATTATTTTTCGTTCTAAAGATGGAAAGCTTGTAAAAAAGGGAGCGTGCCCTGCATTGGTAAAGGAAGTGATTGGCCCATATTCTCAATTTCAAAGAAGTCACAGCGCATACTTCCTTAATTAGGAGAAACTATTTAGCAATAATGATGTTGAAACTTCATGGAAACACACAAAAGGGTATGTGGTAACACATTTCTACCGGTTGTTTTATTTTTTAATTAATTTAATTTTTTAAAAAAGAATGCCATTACCATACGAAGATGTGAAAAAGACTGGGGCAGCAGAACGCTAACACAGCAAGTCTCTTCTGCAACACTACTATTACTGAAAGGATTGCTTGCGGCATTTGGGTGCCAGGGTCAAAGCTTATAATAACTTCCTCTCCAGTTATTATTTCCTAAAGCACAGCTTACAAAAATAAAGTAAGAAACCTGTTTCATATTACCTCTACATAGTTGCTATTTAAAAGGTTAGTTTGAACTAAGACCTTAGGTGTATCCTCTCTCTTTTTCTGTTGACTTAATCCCTCAGTGTTGATACTTTTCTGGCCAAGGAAAGAGCAGCAGATAAAATGCCAGGGCAGCCACCTATCAGGAAGTAGAATCACAGCAGATCTCCAGACATTTCCAGAATTGCCTGAAAGTTCTGTGGATGGTGCCAAGATGGCAGATGCTGCCACTGAAAAAAAGTAACTTCTAAAGCTTGACATATGGCTTCTATGACAGTTGCTCAAAAGCATAGATGGAAGAAAGGTAATGTAGACAATCATAGCTTTACCCTTATTAAGGATATAAAAACAGCACACAACTATTTACTGGAAAACTATAGGAAGAAAAATTAATATCTATACAGTGGTACCTCGGGTTAAGTACTTAATTCGTTCTGGAGGTCTCTTCTTAACCTCAAACTGTTCTTAATCTGAAGCACCACTTTAGCTAATGGGGCCTCCTGCTGCTGCGGCGCTGCTGAAGCACGATTTCTGTTCTCATCCTGAAGCAAAGTTCTTAACCCGAGGTAATATTTCTGGGTTAGCGGAGTCTGTAACCTGAAGCGTATGTAACCTGAAGCGTATGTAACCCGAGATACCACTGTATATAGATATATGTTTGTATTAGATGTAATGGTTTGCTGAAAGCAACACTTTACACTTTAATGAACATGTTGAAGAAAAAACAAAAACAGGAAGCATTTTAGGAACCCTAAAAAATGGGCTCCTTGAGGGCAAGATAATTTAAATGAAAAAGTAAAAAACAACAACATTTTTTTTCCAGTGAGAGAGAAAACAATGACCATATGAAATAAACTTAAAATACCAAGACTAAGCGGTTTTTTGTTTGTTTACCATTTAGTGAGAGGCAAGGGTTGCATTTCTGAAAATTATAGAGGACTAAGTGTATTAGCTTACCCACCTTTGAAACTTGCAAAATTGTATTTACTCTATTCCAGGGCAGCCCAACTTTTCATACCAAGTGTGCTGCAAGAGTACTTCAACACGGAACCCATGGGTCACACACTGCCTTGTCACACAGGGTGGGAGGATGGGTGTCAAAATTCCACACACACACACACACACACACCAGCCCTTGCACTACCTTCCCAAAGCCAGGTAAGCAAGGCACTTGGATTTGGAAGGAGGAGCAAAGGCCCTCTCACCTCCTCCCCAAAGCTTGGAGAACACTAACTAGGCTTTGGGAAGGAGGTGGGAGGAATATAGGACCCTGTCAGAGTCTTGCACCTCCTTGCCAAAGACCAGCTTTGGGGTAGCAGTGCAAGGGCTGGGAGGCATCAAATGTTGCTGTGGGACACAGATAAAGGCACTGAGGGCCACATGTGGCCCTTGGGCAACACACTGGACAACCTTCCTCTATTCCCACAGATTCTTCACACCAACAGCAGGGTTCGCCCAAGACATTTTGGCACCTGAGGTGAACCACAAAATGGTGGCTGTCCCACCACCACTAGGGAAGAAGGGGTGAGTGAAGATCTACCCCCGGGACAAGGGTGTGAGAAAACCAGCAGTGAAATGGAAGTACAACCAGCAGAGAGAAGACAACCCCAGCAGGATAATGTTTTACACCCCTCGTAAAAGCTGTGCATACACTTCTCTTCCGCTCTGTTGGTAATCAAGTGCTAAGCAAGGGCCAGCTTCTGTGTGAAAAGACAATGAGCTCAGTTTCCATTTTGCTACCGGAAACCAAATTCTGGCAGTTTAATAAAACAACACAAAACCTAATTCTTACAACCCTGAAGTCTATCCATCTCTGATTTATACAGAGCTTGCCAGCAGTTGGTACAACAGAAACATGCCACTTTCTAATTATCATTAAAAAAAAAAACACGACAACAACCAACATAATGGCAATTTAATGCACAAACCCAAAATTAAGCAACTCAAAAGCTGGAGCTCTACAATGCAGCTACAACTAATATGAACACCTAACATACAATCTATTTCTGAGAAAAATAATACATTCAGTGTTTTCAAGGCTTTTAAAAGCATTGTTTAGGGCACAGCAATTGTTACATACAAACCTCAACATCAGCATAATTTTATTCATATGCCACCTTTCTACAAAAACAATCAGGCTCAAAGCAGCTTTCAATTGAGAGAAAAGGAATACAAAATCAAAATCAGCCATGGCAGAAACAATTTCATAATTATGCAACAACAACGTAATACCAAATTTAACATACAGCATTTTAGTACTAGAAATTTAATGGGATCATACTAAGAACATTATAATTCCTGACAATAGCAATAACAATAATAATAACAGTAACAAAAATAACTCTTGTCCTAGAAACATCTTCCCCATGATGTTGTTCCTGAAAATATAGCTTTGATTCCAAGGATACTTTCAAAAACTAAAATGACAGCACTGAAGTTTTGATCTTAGAAGATGATTTAAATACAGCTGATTAATTATCGTGTTTTATTTAAGAATGGGTTTTTTGTTTAGTCTGAGATCTAAAATTGTAGTCTCAATTTATCGTGTTCAGTATTTAGAACACTGTCAGAGATACAGCCTGTCACTTGAGTAATGTTCAGGTTTCAGCCTTCTGACTCTACGGCTGCACAATTCTATGGCACATGATGCTAAACCAAAGATTAGCACTATAAGGGCAACCCTGAGAGAAGCATATGAACTGGAGGAGGATTTTGGCTAAGTTTTGAAGAACCTGGTCATAGATTCTAATAAAGCAATAGATCCTAATTTAAAAGGAACTATGATTAGTTTAATATTCCAGAGCTTACCTGTTATGAAACTAACCAAAGTTTGCTCTAAACTGAGGACCCTGTTCAAAGATAACACTAAAACCAGTATTTAGTTAAAATGAAACAAACTCTTATGAAGCCTTCCTCTCTGCCACACAGGTGTAGGAGAGGGGAGGCAGAATGTGCAAGCCCAACACTCAGGCTTGTTCCGGCTCATCCGCATATCTCTAAGCCATGATTATCTATGGGCATGGCCTTACAATCTGTCTGGATGAGTAGTCATGAGGTCCTCAAAACAGCCCATAACTTAAACAAATGATTCCAAAAAGCTAAAAACACACTCTCATGTCTACAAGACTGGACAGTTGCCTGTTCTGCATGGGGTTCTATTTCCTATAAAAGAACAGGACTCTTGGGACCATCTTTGGTATTAGAAACTCAGGTGGCCTTAGCAGTTTAGAAGTACTTTTTACCACCTACAGCTCACGTGTAAACTATGGCTGTACTTGAACGGAGATAGCTTGGCCATATTGATTCATGGACTAGTACCCTCAACTCTTGATTACTGCAATGCACTCAATGTGGGATTACCACCTGGTCTGGACACTCCAGTAAAATGTCCCAAGTCAATCACTGAGATGACATGGGAGGGGCATTGGCCCCCACTGACCAGATGCACAATTTGTATCAATGAGGAATCATGCCTTCCATGTAGTGGGCTCAACCCTATGGAACTCCCTCCCAGCAGAAATCAGTCATTGCAAAGTTTCAGACAACTGGTTGAAATGGTTTCAATCCATGAGGTTTCCATGCTGCAGCTAGAATGCTGGTGGTGACTAACTTATGGTTACCAGACGTCCCTGTTTCCCAGGGACAGTCCCCAGATTTACAAATCTGTCCCCGGACAAAATCCGTCCCCAGAATGTCCCTGGATTTCATTTAATGTCCCCAGATTTATATTTTAAGTGTTGTAGATTTACTAGTAGGGAATTAATGTTGCATGAATGGTTCAACTGCACAAGACACATCATATGGGGACTTCTGGCAAGGCAAAATGGCGGGCGCCACGACAGTGAGCAGCTCCTGAAGCCAGCCAGAGCCAACAGCGCTACTAGGCTGGCTCCAGGCTGCTGAGACTGCCGCTGCTGCTGCCACTGCCAAGGGGGAAACGGGGATGCCCGGCACGTCAACTGGGGGAACCGCTGACACACACACCCCACAACCCAAATCGAGCCAGGAGCCAGAGCACCTGGCTGACTGCCCAGCGACGCTCCGGGGCCAGGAAAACCCTGGAGCTGATGCAGGGAGAAGGAGGAGAGGAGAAGGAGAAGGAAGAGAGAGAAAGAAGAAGGAGAAAAAAGAGGAGAGCCCCAAGCTTGCCACGCCGTTGCTGCTGAGGAGGAGAGGTAGGAGAGCACCGGGAGGGTGAGGGCAAGGACATGTGGCTGAGCTTTTTTTAATAACTTTTTTCCTCTCTTTTTTTTTTTAAAAAAGGTTTTCTTTGAAAAAAATCTGGTAACCTTAGACTAACTACCACAAGGACTTAAAAGCTTGCACTGGCTGCCCATATACTATCAAGCCAAGTTAAAGTTTATTTTATATTAATTGACAAGGGCCTTAGTGGGTCTCAGCATACATTGAGGGCTGCCTGATACCTTATATCTCTTCTCAATCACTGAGATCTTTGGAAAGTGACTGTTTCTAGTTCCCCATGGCCAGTGCTTTTTTTCTGTAACAAAGTTTAGGGGTACTCTCATTTTCCTACTCATATTGAAATACTGCCCCTCAATGAGGCCAAACTTAGATTCACAAAATGTTTAGGGGTATGCTTACCCCTGCGTCCCCCCAGAAAAAAAGCACTGCCCACAGCTCAGACAAATGACTCATGTGCCTCAGGAGCATACTGTGTGTTCAGTATTACAGGTCCAAGTCTGTAGAACTCCTTTTCAGGCAAGATCACCCAGATCAGGAGAACTTCCAGTGTTTGGGGAAGGCTTTGATTTCAGCAGCAATTTTAAGTGACTTTTCTTAACTTTATTGCTAATTTTAATTGATTTTATGCATCCCTCTTGCATCCTTATAGTACACCACAGAAACTACAGTATTAAGTGATATATATATTATTGAAATAGTTTTTAAATTATTGCTACTCTGCCTAACTCTAAACATACTCATGACCTAAAATAAGGTCAGTTTTCATGTTATGAAGTAAGTTGCTAGTTTTATCTCTTTGTATAAATACTATTAGCAAAAAAATAGAAACAACTTTAACCTATAAAGTACAGCTACAATATAACCATTATGCTATGCAATTTCCTATACAGTATTATTAAACAGCACTGTTGGGTGCTAATTCCTGCTGTACAAAGCCCTTTAGAGGTTGTGACCAGTCTGAAAAGTCATATGGTATCTGCAAGACACCCCCATTTGAAGAACATAATTACTGATTTTGTTATGTAAACCATTCAATTAAAAATTATATATGCAATTTAAATTAATTGTTTTATACATGTTTTATTATATTGTGAAATCACTCCGAGATGCTTAACAGATTAATAAATGAAATAAATTAACAGTATCAACACAGAAAAGCAGCTCACCTAGCATTTGGTAAATCATTTTTCACTGACAAAACGCATTTTGAGATGCACATACTAGTTAGGAGAGAACATCTGCTTCATGCTGTAATTTTAAGTTCATATTTTACATTAATGAATGCTATTGCTTGTAACATAAAAAGCAAGATAATCTCTGAGCCTCCTGGGTTTGATTGCTGCCTGCTATTAATGTTCTTGTTGTTTATAATAGCACTGATTTAGCTGGCAAGCACAGAAAGAGCTATGTGCCGGCACCCACAGGGGTTTCTCATTTCCTAATTACAATATGGGCTGTTAAATTTGGAATGCACTCAGTATTTACTAAACTAACTATATTTTGTACACTGTTTTTAATGAAGGAACTGCAACTTAATTAGAGGCAACACATAAACAAGGAATCTTGTGAGGAGTCAACTTACTGTTCTGGGTAAATCCAGGCCAAGAGGGGAACATAAATGTTTTAAGATCAAATATCATAAGAAGATTGAAATGTGGCAAGCATATTAATCCAGGTTTTCTCCCTTTCATAACTTTGTTTTACAAATAAAAATGCAATACAATGGTGCTTTTAAAATGATTTCTAAACACCCTCAAACCTATGAAGCTTTCCAGCTGTTAAGCCATCCAAACTCGGAGTCTGGATTCATTAGTCATCTTGAGAGAAAGAAAGAAAATCCTTATGGTCAAAACACAAGCTTTATCTTGGCTTGAGAAACAGCGATAGGCCCTATGCGTCAGCAGTTTCTTAGCACTTACTCATTTAAAACTGAAAATGCAGAGGCAACAGTGATGAATTCAGTAACAGCCACACACATTTTTCTTTCTTTGCAGGTGTAATTATTAACATTCATTTAATAACATTATAGACTATATAGTAAATTGCTATCATATCAATTCTCCTCACTGCCTGCCCCTTTTCTCATCTATTATATAAGATTTTGCAGTGTTCAAGAATATTTACGAAACCCAACTGCATGTCCACATACCACATTTAACTAATTATTTTCCTCTTCTGCCTACTCTAACTTTTTCTTCTCCTCTTTCACCCCACCCACCTTCTCTCATGTACCGTCTTCTCTTTAAAATGTTTTTGCTTGCTTTGTCTCCTGGGGAAGGTCAAATCTCAACCTCAAATAAAGGTAAAGGTAAAGGGGCCACAGACCATTAGGTCCAGTCATGACCGACTCTGGGGTTGTGACGCTCATCTCGCTTTATTGGCCGAGGGAGCCAGCATACAGCTTCCGGGTCATGTGGCCAGCATGACTAAGCCACTTCTGGCAAACCAGAACAGCACACAGAAACGCTGTTTACCTTCCCACCAGAACGGTACCTATTTATCTACTTGCACTTTGATGTGCTTTTGAACTGCTAGGTTGGCAGGAGCAGGGACCGAGCAATGGGAGCTCATCTCATCGCGGGGATTCGAACAGCCGACATTCTGATCAGCAAGTCCTAGGCTCTGCGGTTTACACCACAGCACCACCCGCGTCCCTTCAACCTCAAATAGCACTCCCCTAAACCCATTTTCTTTCGCTACAGACCATTTTGCTTCCCTGCACCTCTTAAATCCCTGAATCACAGGCCACATTTGCTCCTCATAACAAATATTTGTAGGCTATCTTTACAGTCTGGTCTGCCACGCATGATCATCAACTTTTTAATTCAAGTTATTCCTTGTCATTCCCTTTGTTGTTTGGTTTGCTGCCTTATTTCCTATGTCCAGGTCCAGAGTTTCCCAAACTTAGGTCTCCAGCTGTTTTTGGACTACAACTCCCATCATCCCTAGCTATCAGGACCAGCGGTCAGAGATGATGGGAACTGTAGCCCAGAAACAGCAGGAGACCCAAGTTTGGGAAACCCTGTCCCGCTCCTTTCTAATAGCTTGACATTTCTTCATTACTTCCCTCCTCACTTAATTTTTCCACTTCTGTTTCACATCAGTTTGTCAACTACCGACTTCTTTGTTTCCTTGCCATACTACCATTTGGACAGTTTATAACTGCCTTTAATGTATAGATAGGGCAGAAGAGCATTTAATAAAAAACCAGAATGCAAAAACAATTCTGCCCTCTCCACGGAGCATATTATCATCAAGGCCTCTGGTTAAGATTTACATTGCATGCTCTAACAAGAAGAGCCTATCTTTAGTTGTATATGCAATGTAATCCTGATTTCTCTGGAAACTGAATACTGAGATCAGTTTTGTTAGTATACATTGTTGTGGATTAGGGCTGCTCACACCACTTTACAAACAAACACTTTGCATTTATACATACACACAAACACAAATCATGTGCCAAGATACTATGGCCTTATACAATTGCTCACTTTGTATAACTTGTTCTGTTTCCAAGTGGGTTATTTTGGCCATGGTGGGATTGCTGTGGCTGAACACACCACAACTTTCTCCAGTTTGAAAAACTGGACTATGGGGAGTCCCACCTTTTCTTGATAATTTATATATGAGGAGTTCACTTTCTATTTATACTCTCTTCTTTCACCAGTGTGTGTGCAGGGGTTCCTGCTTTGCTCTCACTCCCTGTACATATATTCAAAACCTTCTAACCACTACCACCATTTATTTACAATTAAACAGGCCTTTATCTATAACATGTTCGCTGTGCTAGTTTAGATGTGCTAGTTTAGCAAAACCAGCCAAGCACACTTTTATAATTAAAGTGCCGTTCCTAACCCTGTTTAACTTATAAGCCAATACCCTTAATCTCTATTTTCCAGTCAATCCTGCCACTAGGTCCTGTGAATTTTAGTTGGTGAACCTTGAGCTAGGTTTGCAGGCAGTTCTCACTCTGGTCAGCTCCAGAAGCTCCTTGCTGAATTCTCCTCACTATGCAAATCACTTATGTGACCTCAGGGTCAATCTTTGGCTTAAGCCAGTGATTCAGCTATTTTGAGGCAGACTGATTCTAGTTTTCTGTAGCCTGGATAGTCCCTTGCCTGTCATCCACCTGCTTCTGCTTCAGCTCAATACTTCAGACTTCTGCCTCAGCCAGTCTCACTGTCTTTTTCGTTATTGCCTCTTTTTTCAGCTCTGAGCCTCTCTTTCCTCCGAACAGCAGTAGAATAGGCCTGTTTATGTTTCAGCCAGCCTATCCTTCAGCCAATCAGCTTTTAGTGGCACAAAACCCTCCCCCTCATCAGACCACTTTCTTCATCCAATAAGTGATCAAGAATTTTTACCCAAGTAAGCCAATCTGAAGCGAAATTTTACAAACCAA
The DNA here is from genome assembly GCF_965112155.1 of Podarcis liolepis. Classification (NCBI taxonomy): domain Eukaryota; kingdom Metazoa; phylum Chordata; class Lepidosauria; order Squamata; family Lacertidae; genus Podarcis; species Podarcis liolepis. The sequence continues at coordinate 23,718,075 of NC_139555.1, forward strand.
ACCCAGTTCTACTAAACACATTTTAAAAACTCCTTTCTCCACATGGACATATAAAAGTACTACCCAATTTTACATCTGCCAAGTTTCAATGTGAAAACTTGTGACCTTAAGGCACAGAGAGAACCAGTGCAACTTCTGCTCTAATAGGCAATTTAAAGCTGTAACTAAGTTATCATGTACTCAAGGCAGAACTCATGAACTTAGAAAAAGAAGAACAGCAACAAACAGCATTTTTATGTAGCAATTCACATTCTCTGGAACTAGCTGTTTCTCAGTCGTTTTGATCTCCACTGAGATAGATCACAGTGAATGGTGATCGTGAAATAAGTTTTCAATTAGGATCCAAAGACTACACATTCTTACTGTAGACAATTTAGTCTTGTGGAGCTTTTCATTCCAATGCATGTGACACCCTCTGGAATAGTTCCCATTTATATTACCCACAGAGCATCGTGGCAGCTGTTTCCTCATAGTGGACCCATATTATTCCCCCCCCCTCACATGGAAACCACCCTCTAGAATACTTTTGGTTTATAAACCACATGAACTAATGGGCTGGTATTTTAATGAGCAATTGGGTATTTAATGGGCAATTGGATATTTTAATGGGCAACTGCAAAATTCATTATTGTTCTGAATACAAAACATTAGATTTGTGAGCCTTGTTGATCATTTTCATTTCCAGAGGCATCCCTAAATGCCCTGCTGGAGGCACAAAATCCAAAATCGTAATATGCAGGTCAAAAGATTACTTTGTCGTCTGGTGAACCTTACGTAAGGCTCCATGAAAAGGAACAAATACAACTAATCCATAAGCGTAAGTGGAATTTGCAGTACTTGACCAACTGTAAGAGTCTGTGGTATTTTAAAAATGCAGAATGACCTTTACTAAGAAACAAAATAATTCTTTGGCAAGCCAGCATGGGGCAGCATTCAAGTCTTCAATATACTAAACACTCTTTAAGGGGAGGTGGAAGGGGGAGAGTGTCTGTAAGGAAACCATTCATTTTCTGAACTGAAAACTACAAACATTCTTCTGTGATTTAATAGGTTATATATACCATCATGGTATCTTTTGTAAATCTGTGACATAGTTGCATCTAAAGAACATATATTCTGACCATAAGTTCTGTTTCAGGATGTAAAGAAAATAACGGACAAGAACCTTTCATCCAGGCCATACAACTGAGAGACACAGATCTTAAAACACAGAGTAAATATTTATGAAATTAGCAGCCAAAAACGACATAGTTTCCAGTGCTCTCAGGAGAAATTAGCTTCCTCCTGGTTATTCTTTCTCACCACTAGAAGCAAATAAGAAAACAGTGAAGTTCCTTCACTTAACTGAACACTTAGATAGTATCATAAAAAATATTGCTCAGAGTACATGAAAAAATCACAATGTAGCTTAAACCGAATAAGCCATTTACTGAGCCAGAACATCAGATTATCTAGTAACATTTATTTCACATTAAAAGAAACAACATGTTTCTTGTATTGCTGCTTTCCATGTGAGTCAATCATTTTGCAGCTCAGTCGCTGCACCCCAAAGTGGCTTAAGTTCATCCAAAAGATCAATCCCACATTGGGGTTTGATCCTAAATAAAGCAGGAATGTGTTGTCACACTCTTTAAGAGCAAATCGTCCCTTCTGCCACTTGATGGTAATGGATGGCAATCTACCCAGTTCTTATGGAAGTATTAATTTCCCACACTGTTGTTGTTTTTTAAACAAACAGGGCAGATCACAGGGAACTTCACAACATAAAAATGCAAAATGAGAACACAAAATACACAATAAGACAAAAACAAACCAATAATCCCCCCTCCTACAAACACATTTAAAAGGCGATAGATTGTTAATCAGCCAAGGGCCTGGCTGTAGAGAAACATCTTCACCTGATGCCTTAAGATATGTAATGAGGGTGCCATGTGAGTCTCCTTGGGTGGATATTTTTTTTTTAAACATTAACTTATTATTGAACCCAACTGCTGTACATTCTTGATCTTTCCCCTAGTTGACTCCACCTGTTTGGTCAAAACACAGGCAAACTTTGAATTTGTTCCAAATGCTTTCTGCAAACTCAGTCACTGCAAGTCTGCCCATATATATGTTGTTATTCATTTCTTACTGCTCTAAAGCTTTTGATTGCTCAGAAGCACCCGAAATGAGTATCAGGTGAATTCAGAAGTGTGGTGGAAGCATGTGGAGAAATATTTTCGCTGACCTAAAAACAAACACCTCAGCATGCAATGTTACCTGATGGCAGAGGTGGCATGTCCCATTTCTCTGCTTGAAGCAAAATGGAAAGTGCTGCCTTACCTTGCCATGCCAGCTATGCCCCCGTCACAATGCCTGTTGCCACTGGCACTGCTTCTCCAACCGCCCTGCCACTTCCGCAATTTTGGGTGATTTCAGCAGCACTTCTGTGCAGGCAGCAGGACAGGCAGGGCTGCTGCTTAGGGCTTCAGCCGCCTCAGTTTGCTCAATGGCAGAGCCGGCTCATCCCAATGACCAATGGAAGTGATCTGATCACCCAGATGCAATTATATAGGCCCCTAATTTGCAGCATATTTTGACAGCATGAATCTAGAACTTTGCATTTTGAAAAATCCAGGGGACACCCTCAGTTAAGAGCTCTTGTCAATTATTGAGCCGGCACTTAGAAACCCCATACCCTTAGTTCTTGAAATTGTTCTATTATTTATCCCAAAGAAATAAAAAGCATGAAACAGTAAGGCATATCTACAGAGCATTCCCTTATATCACTGGACACTTTTTAGCTTCTGAAAAATAAGAAAACACTTCAGTCTTACCATTAAAAACATCTCCTATTTTTGCAACTCTGCTGACACAACACAACAGCATTTGGTAGCCCATGCTGATACAAAGCTTCTCTTTTGAATTTCTAGTGCCAGCAAACGGACACACTGGGAACCCTGAAGCTAAAAAGACAGCTAATGAAATCCACCTACTAAGATAGTCCTATGTAGCTCATGTCTTGTGACAGCATATAGTTAGGGAGAGAAATGTTCATTGTACGTTAAGTGAAAGCATACACTTTTTCCTGTAAACATAGTGTTGTTGTGTATTGATATGAGATAAGAGTTAATACAGAGTATTAACAAGTTTTGCTCTAAAGCCCTCTGGGCCCACAAGGCAACTTATCAGCTTCAGTAAAAGTAAACATACAAAGGAACACAAACTGGACACTCCAGTCCAGTCACTGCTCAAGACCGAAACTGTGTAGCCCTCGGACAACATGACACAATTTATATGTACTTAAGCTGCTGAAACTAAAGTACAGTCTTTCGTCTGGGAAGTTGATGTGGTTGGCTTTCTATTCTTCCCAATGAAAGGTTATTCCTTTGCTTAATATTAGTTTTGACTAAGGAAACTTCAGAAGGGAATTTGAAGGGATATATATTGCAGGAATGGAGAAGCTGTGGTCCTACTCATGGTCCAGCTCCCATCATCCCTGACTATTGTTCATACTGGCTGGGGATGATGAGATTTGGACTCCAGCAACATCTGGAGGGCCACAGGCTCCTCATCCCTCTTCTGTGGGTTCTATGGGGCAAGACTATGCGAGACAGATCTTGAGTCATTCCCCATGCCCATCTGAGCAGCATACTCCATAGGACACCAGTGCTTTCCCAATGCAATACTGGTGTATTGTAAGAGTTGTATGTAATTAAAAACAAACCACCAAGTAGGATTTCTAAATAACTTTTTATTTTTGAAATTTCAAGAAAATGTTCCTCTTAAAAACAACCTGGTTTAAAAAGAAACCAAAATCTAATACAACTTATTTCATGTCTACACATCATCACTTAAAATGAGTCGTGACCATCAAACATATTGAGTTAATGGTTGCTTTTGGTGTAAAATAAGAACTCTACAGATTAGAGAGGTTTCAGATTTCTGACAGGAAATGCCATCCAGTATTTTACCAGGATTTTCAACAGAGCATATATGGATGATTTTGCTATCCTCTTTGCTCGTTGTGGCACGAACTCTGCAATATAAGTAGTTCTAAAGCTGTGAATATTTATTATAACCCAGCTAGCTTTCTACCTTGTGACAAAACACTATTTTGCCCAATTAACTTCCAATCTTTCTGCATTCACGTGCATACATTTATTTACTCCCATATTATTCATTTCTGCTGACTTCAAAATAAGATTGCTTAGGATAGCAAACTTGGGTTCCAAGTGTGTGAACTGATATTGTTTAATATTCTTACATGCACACAGAACGTCCCTCACCTTATTTGCCTCTTGTCGCAAAGGAGATAAAATTCTTCCATGCATATTAGCCACATGAGCAAAGGATTTGAATTAAGTTACTAGGTTGTATTTAGTTGCAAACCAGGATGTTTTGTTATAGCAACCAGGTAGTAGGCATGATTGTTCAGGAACATATTTGCATTTGAAAATGGGGAAACATGAACTAAGTTTGATGGTTTCAACTGATGACTGAATTTAAATCGAGCTTCCTCTTCTGAAATTCCTATAGTTCTCAAACAAGCATTATATGGCAATTCAAACATATTTCTGAACAGAGAAAAGAAAAGAACATTGACGAGAACTTCTCTTTCCATAAACGCAGATTGGCTGTATGACTAAGTTGTCAAGAGCTGTTTGGCTGACTAATCTATCTCCAGACAGTTTACTGTAGCCAGTAGTTGGATATATAACAATGAAACTTGGTTCCCAGACCCTTGAGAAAACATTGCCTATTAAAATGATTAATTTAAATACAAGTGGCAAGAGTAAATTTATGAATAGCTGACTAAGAAGGATTCTGTATGAAGAAAAAATCCAAATAAACTCTACCATTGATTTCCTTAAGCATCTATAAATCATCTTTCTTCTAGCAATGATTACATCTGAAAAGAACCGAAAGGTGAATCAATTCCAAAGCCTTCCACCCACAGGCTGCAAAATGTGATTAATTTTCATGGTGCTCTACATTTATATAGGTGTTAAAAAAAAGAACTTTAAAGTCTCTCAAAACAACATTCTTCAACAATCTACATGGTAGAACTTTGGAAATAAAAGAAGTCAAGTACCACTTAGGAAGATAGAGGAGGTTCAGTAGACATACTGGAAGAGAAAAGAAACAATTGTTCCAAAAGTGGGGGATATAAAAGGTTTAGTAAACAAATATAAATTAGCACATGTTAAAAATGTCTAGCACAAAAACTGCTGGGCCTATTTGCTTAAACTTTTTTCTAAATCCATTCCAGGAGGGGCTACTATGCCTGCAAATTTCATCCACTTATGTCAAGGGGGGGATGTTATATTGATTTTTAAAAATTTCCTGTTGAAAATTGGAAGGAAATGACACCTCTGCAGACGCTGCCTCAGAGCAAACTGGGCAGCCCAGAACTAAAAGCTGTGATCCATCCATACTCCTAGCATTTATTATCTCAAAGAATATTACATACTAGCAAATGAAATGCAAACTAGGACATAGAAAGTCAGACCACAAAACTTGCTACTGCACTGATTTTGCATTTCTTGTGCAGTTGCGTAAGTCAAAGCTTCAGTAAAATGCAGAAAACAAGATAGCAGCTGCATAACAAGTGCTTGAACACACTCTTTACATGTGTTTTACTTCTTCGTATCCAAGTTTTCTCTACCTGTTTCACATGACTGCCTTCAAATCACTAAACTTGTCTGCTGAAAATGGAACTGTCAGTTACAAATGTGTAACAAGCCTTCTCCACCACTGCAGGAAAACAGACCTTTGAGGCCACTGTTCGGAGAAAATTCATCTCAGAGCCAGGATGAGAATTAATTCACGAATTCTTGCCATATATAATGCTAAACTTGATTTCTAGAAAAATCTATGTCTCAAGAGTTGGAAAATAGGTGGCACAGCTGAAGTAAACATATGGTTCTGTACATGTAATTTAAATGTGAACCGCCCCCTTCCCCCCCCCATGCATTATGTTTTGTCAAGATTTATTTAATGTGAAGCACTTGTTAATAAATATTTTAGAAAGATATGGAGATGAATTTTTGACAAAAGGTAACCAGATGTGCACATTTGGCTCTGCAAAGAAAAGAAAAGAGAACTTGTTAAAATATATGTGTTTGATCCTTATTTAGTTTGTGCAATTAAAAATTGTCTGTAGTTATCATTTCCTAAAGGCCAAACATTAATTAAGACATCAATGAAATGTTCAATGTATATGTTGATATTCATATTTATCTTTGTCATCTACTTTGTCCTGAGCACATCTGGTCTCACATGTTCCCTTTCAAATTAGTTGTTAACAATAAACATCCAGAGGGTGGCAACATGAGAAGGGACCTTTTCTGTGGCGGCTCCCCATTTGTGGAATGTTCTCCCAAGGGAGGCTTGCTTGGCACCTTCATTACATACCATTAGGCACCAAGCGAAAACATTTCTCTTCTCCTAGGCCTTTGGTTATTTAAACAATCTATAGCCTTTTATACTAGGGGAAGGGAAGGGCTATCATTTTCTTTGTTGTTATGTTATGTATTTTTGTGTTTTTATACGGCAAACAGGCCTGTGATCCTCAGATGAAGGGAGGTATATAAATTTAATAAAATTAAAATAAAATATAAACTATTTGTCCTTAGTTAGATGGTCAACATTCTCTGAACCCAATGCCTGACTTTCAGCATGCTGGTGTTTGCCCGTATCAATGCATTTCAAGCAGACATTTCATTGGCAATGTGTACTTCTTGGTGAAACTGTAGACAAGTAAACCAAGCATGGTCTCAAGTGCTGGCAGACACTACATCCAGGATATGAATGTAGGATTTGGTTTAGCACAAAGTTTCTTGTGAAATGCCCGTCCAGTTCTTTATTCATTTCCAGGTTTAGGTTTGCACCCAACCCTAAGCAGTGGATTGTTTAAAGGTCTACTATGTTTATGTTTAACAAACATGGGATGCGGGTGGCGCTGTGGGTTAAACCACAGAGCCTAGGACTTGCTGATCAGAAGGTCGGCGGTTCGAATCCCTACGACGGGGTGAACTCCTGTTGTTCAGTCCCAGCTCCTGCCAACCTAGGAGTTCGAAAGCTCGTCAAAGTGAAAGTAGATAAATAGGCGGGAAGGTAAATGGCGTTTCCGTGTGCTGCTCTGGTTCGCCAGAAGTGGCTTAGGCATGCTGGCCACATGACCTGGAAGCTGTACGCTGGCTCCCTCGGCCAATAAAATGAGATGAGCACCGCAACCCCAGGGTCGGTCACGACTGGACCAAATGGTCAGGGGTCCCTTTACCTTTTTATGTTTAACAAAACACAAGTTGTCTCACAGACAACCATGGCTACCAACCATGGCTTCTTTTTTTCACAGCTTGGTTTTGTTTTCCACCTTGCACGATGCCTTTGCAGCTTGATAAGCATCTGGGGTAGGATGGCCAAACAAATCATTGCTAAGGAAGGGTGGCTGGTTCACACATAACACCAAGTCATAGTTAAAAACAAATCAAAATTTGTAAGTCAACAAAACACGGCTTCAGATCATGCTTTGTTGGCAGTAAACAAACCATAGATAAGCTGCAGGGAAGGGTTTGGATGATCAAACAAACAATGGTTTTGTGTTATAGGTGAAGCAGGCTATTGAGAATTATTGGCATGGGGGCACCATGTCTGACAAGGAAGCACTGTACTGGAGATATGGGTGATCACGTAAACATTCAGGGACTTGCATACACATCCTCCCTGATGCTGCCTTAAGCAGGTGGCTTTACCTTGAAACATGGAGGGGTTTCTCCTGGGTTAAGAATTTTGCACACATTCACAATTTACATAATCCGTGAAGGTCTGCCACTATCTTCCATCTCTTGTACTGTGAACTGGTTTGATCTTATTTTTAGATAAAATATGGTATATGAATGAATTAAATAATTAAGAAAATGAAGACTCTGAACGCAACATGGAAAGTCGTAACCTGAAGTACAATTCAGTAATCATATACCTTTAAAAAATCAGGTTTGCGTGTGCTATATTTCCCCAAATGTTTCAGAAGGAGCTAATAGAACACAACTAGACAGATTCTCATTCTTAGCAACCTTAATTTACAGACAGCATTATACTACGAGTGGTGTCACAACCTGAAAAATATTTAAACCATCAGTCTATCAAATGCATTCCAGTGTAACTAGGCACAGATCTTAGTAAGAATACAAGACATTTTACTGTAAATAATGTCTGTGAAGGTGAAAACTAGTGAGCAACACGTTTTAGAAAGTCAACAGCTTTTGTTTCAGGTAATAAAACCACTTATGAAATATGCCTTAATATCATCAGATGAAAAGGCTCTTGTAGGGTAATGTCATCTCCTACCCTCAATGTTCCAAAAGATTGCTCAAATTCAGGGTTCCATGTGAGCAATACTGTATGTCACTCTTATAAGGCCACTTATGGCCAACGATTAAAACTGCAAAATTTAGAATAAAGCACACACACATCCCTTTGGATTCTTCAATCTCCTCAGATCAAAATGAAGAGGAATAAGTACAACAAACTGCAAATTGCTTAACCTTTGTTTGCAGTTTTTCTATGTGGATTAAGAAGCTGCTGTTGTGAAAGATGTGATTGTGCTATTATCTCCAGTAATAATTATTTTCAAACCAGCACCATCCCTAAAGGGAATTTTATCATGTGGCATTGTTTTAACTGTGGAAAGGTGGCATACAAATATAAATGATGGTGATGATGAAGAAAGAAAATGGGGTGTACATGCAAGAAAAGGAGGACCGGAGCCTTCCTTGTGTTTAACGGGAAATGAGTATGATAAATGAGTAGCATAAATACTGGTATCTTTTCTCCCTTCCATTTTCATATCCTATCAACTGGTGAAAAGTTAAATCTGGACACCAACAGCTGCTGCATCGGGGAATCAGAAAGCAAAGGAAGGCAAAGCCTTGTGTGCCTACAGTTCTTCCATTCTCCTCATCCACGTGGTTTCATTCTTCTATTTCAGGGTCACTTCACTATTTGAATAAACGACGTAAGTTTTACTATTTATTTATTAAATTTCTACATCGCCCTTCAACCGAGGATCACAGAGCAGCTTACAGTATAAAAACACAAAAGGCAATTTCCAACCAAAATTAGTTTGGCCAAGTACAGGAAGTGGTTTTTAATATGGAAAAAAAAATTCAAGCAAATAGATGCTATCTTGACTAGTCTTTAATCTTAAGAGATTATTGTTGGCAGTGGTTCAAGCTTCATTCTTAAGGAAATCCCTAAGTGACCTAGAACTGTTTTTACAGCTGCTTCCCCTTTCTTGCTCAACAGTCAAGGCAACTGTAAGAGTTCAGTTTATTGCAGATGCTTGATATGTAGTGATATGATAAAAGTTTCCTTATCCTTTCTAAAGGACCTCTCACATAAAGTTGAGGAGCATAACTAATCAAATTGTTCCTTTTATCTCAATTTCTTTCTCAATATATTCATGACCCGGACAGAAGAGTGCATAAACAGATCAACAAACTTTTACTGGCACATGATTTATGATGCCAACTCCTTCTTTGAAGGAGAAGGTTGAAGTGGTTTTACAAGGAACAAAGTCCAGGCAACAATAAAAAGTGTGCCAACAAGCCCTTTCCCCCTCTAACATCTTGAGCTGAAGTTGTATACCTGCTTATTGTCAGCTTTAATCTTATTTTTTTCCCTAACTTGCTTTGAATATTCTGTTGTCTTTAATTGTTTTTTATATTTTTAACAGTTTTAAAATGTTTTCATTTTCATTTATTTATTTCTAATTGTTTTATTTTTAATCACAGAAGTTTTTGCCACCCTGGCCCCTTTAAGTAAAAGGTCAGATACAAAGTACGGTAAGTTTAAAAAATAAATTAATTTTCGTTGACGTTGATATTTCCCTCCTATACCGTCAAACATTGGTTTTCAAACGTCTCAGCTGCCGAACGTTTTGTAAGCTGAACGCTGAAAACCTGGAAGTGAATGCTTCCATTTCTGAACGTGCCTTGGAAGTCAAATGGCTTTCGAGGCATGTTTCTCAATTTCCACCACTGAACTTGCTGACAGCCCTTTGATCCTTTGTTTTTGAACGTTTTGAAGGTTGAATGGACTTCTGGAACGGATTACATTCGAAAACCAAGGTTCCACTGTATCTGTTGCAATATGGCTAATTCTTGCTTTTCTTTCTTTCCTTGGTATCATTTTAACACGTCAGGATGGCAACAGAGTCCAATATTGATTATGTTCAGTTATTAAGTACCCACACATTAAAAGAGACACTCCACATGGTATTTTTAGCCAATTCGTTATTGTAGAATGGTATCTGTACAGGGAAGGGAATGTATCGCACTGGTAGAGAACATGCAGAAGAATACAAGGGCATCAAAGGATAATATGGAATGAACACAGTATAAATATGAATGAATCCAAATGACAAGGAAACACAAACTGAGTTCTAAGAATCACTTTCTCAAGAAGAGAAAACAACAACAAATGCAGATGATTGGATAAATACAAGATATTACAGGATCTTAGAATGTCAGAACAATTCAGCACCCTCCTAAGAGAAAAAGGCACACAATAGCTGAAAATAAAAGTGAGCTAAAAATTCACATAGAAGAATTCATCAGGCTAGAGAAATCTCATTTCTTTCTTTTTTTGATGGAGTTACAAGTTTGGTGGATCAGGGGAATGCTGTGGACATAGTATATCTTGATTTCATTAGGGCTTTTGACAAAGTCCCCCGTGATATTCTCACGACGAAGCTGGTAAAATGTGGCTTGAAAGAGGTAACTGTTAGGTGGATTTGAGTACCAAAAGAGTACTCATTAATGGTTCCTTGTCATCCTGGGGGAAAGTGACAAGTGAGGTGTTGCAGAGTTCTGTCCTGGGTCCATTGTTGTTCAACGTCTTTATAAATGACTTGAATGAAGGAATTGAGGGGATGCTCATCAAATTAGCAGATGACACAGAATCAGTATTCAGAGTAACTTTAACAGATTGGACAATTGGGCCCAAGCTAACAAAATGAATTTCAATAGGGACTAGAGATGGGAAGGCCTGGAAAAATTGGGGGGAAACCTGGGGTTTTTTCCGTTTTCCCCCAAAGCTGTTTTTTTCCAGTAAAATTGGAAGTAGAAAAAAGTGTGTGGAATATTCAAACTATATCAAACTGTTTTTTTCCAATTCCATACTACTCGGTCGGTAGTATGAGAACGTAAGTCATACTTATTAATGGTGTAGATACTAAATGTGTCAATGGACTATTACAACCTTATATGCCAACAAGGGTGCTAGATTGCCCTAACAAGAACCATTAGGCAAAAGTTTTAGAGGGCTTATCTGGAGGGTGTGGGGTCTCTATAGGAAGCTCTGCTAGCAGTATTAGGATCTGAAAGATTTCTCCATCTCAGGAAGTCTGTTATACTGCATAATAAAGCTTGTCACAGATCAGTTTCCTTGGCAACAACAGCATGACATAGGCAGAGATTCAGGAGAGATAAAACACTGTATGGTTAGCAGAAAGGAGTGTGCATGCTTTCCTATCTTGAACATTAAAGGGCTCTTTTTCACCTTAATTTTGATGTGGAATGATAAATTTAAATGCACATTTTTCTTAAATTATTGTAAGGGTTCACCATTTATTAACACAACAGTGCTGAAGAGGTATTCTATTTAAGTTATAACGCCAGTTGTTTGTTTTTTTTAAAGTATACATAGTAAGACGGTCTCAAGGTCAAAAGGTAGCTTATACAGCGGAAATGACAAACTGCAAACTATTAGCCCATACTTCAAGATGGAGAGCAAAACATTGGCTGCAAATATCTTTTTCTGCATCATCTACAAGCATCTACAGAACATGCTACCATTATCTACTCTCACTTGCCCTGGCTTGGGATCTCTGAAGCTGAACACACCCCCTTAAACATGGCCACATTTCATGGGTTGCCAGGAGTGGTTAACTATTCCATTCTAAACAAAAAGCTGCAAATAACTTCTCTCTCTGTGAGTGAGTGGTAGGTAAGTAGATCCTTTTTTCCTCCCAAATGGAACGCTAGCACCATTTTGTGGTCCTGTCTCTTTTTTTGAGAAGTGTTAAGCCACAGCTCCAAAGCAGCCATTTAGTGTTCTGCAGCCATTTAGCAGTTGACTCTCACAACACTTTTTCTACTTTCTCTTACGGCTATAAAGCGAGATACACCATATTTTTCAGTGTATAAGCTGCTATTTTTTCCTTAGAAATAATAGGCAAAAATTGTGGGTCGTCTTATACACGGACAGCGGGGGGAGGGGGGAGACAGGCGATTGGTGGCAGCATCCAGTAGGAGATCGGCAGCGGCGATTGGGCGTGGCAATTGGGCTGTCAATTACAGCAGTGACAAGGCATACGTGCAATCTGGTGTGATTGTGTTGAATGCTCTTGTAGCGAGCGTTCTTGTGGCGAGCCTTTTGTGGCGAGTGTGCAGACGATTGGTGGCCGCGGCAATGTGTGTTATTTGCAGTGGTGGGCAGGCTGTAGAGCGATTGGCTCGATAGGGGTTGACTTATTCATGGGTGCATGTTATACACGGGAAAAAACAGTAAGTATTTTAAGAAAAACAGTAACCACAAATAAATTTCAAAATGTGCCCACTAACCCAAGAAGACTGGTGACTCCTGGATTAGGTAAACATCGATCTGAACCAATTATCGATCAGCAAGACAGTTACTAGGGGCTTAAAATTAATTCAAACTGCAAAAACCAACTTTTCAACTACAGTGGTGCCTTGCAAGACAAAGTTAATCCGTTCCACGAGTCTCTTCGTCTAGCGGTTTTTTCGTCTTGCGAAGCAACCCTATTAGCGGCTTAGCGGATTAGCGCTATTAGTGGTTTAGCGGCTATTAAAGGCTTAGCGGCTTAGCGGCTAAAAGGCTATTAGCGGCTTAGAAAAAGGGGGGGAAAGGGGAGGGAAATCACAAGACTCGCAAGACTTTTTCATTTTGCGAAGCAAGCCCATAGGGAAATTCGTCTTGTGAAGCGCATCAAAAAACGGAAAACCCTTTCGTCTAGCGGGTTTTTCGTCTTGCGAGGCATTCGTCTTGCGGGGCACCACTGTATACTAGTAACTGAGTATACACTCAGTTACTAGTATAGATGATATTTTATTTCTATTTTTGTTATAAAGTCTGTTAACTTTTACTTCACACCAGACAGAGGACCGGCAGCACCTCCTGCCAAAAAAGAGCTTACTTTTTAAAAATACCATCCTTAATTTACCAAAAGGGGCATTTCCCTTCCCACACAAACACAGATTTAAACTCACTGAATACAGCTGCAGCATCTGTAGCATCTCAGAGCAACTGAAGGTCCCATACAATTGTATAGTCACATCTGGAGTTAATTATAGTTCTGGCACTTTTAGGGATCTTTCTTGAAAGGTGATGTTCACGTTCAGCCAAAATCTATTTTTGCATAGCTGCTGATGCCTTTGTTCCCTCTATTTTCTTAGAAAACACATCTTTGTTACAAGAATTCCAATCCAAATACTGTACAGGACACTATTTTCCCTAGTTCACTGAGATTAATAACCCCGGGTTTCTGTTGCCATACTCTGAATTTCTAAGGCAAAGAAGTAACTGAATACCCGATCACGATGTTTAGCTTATTATAATGAGGTATATTTGAGTGAGAAATGGCCTTGAAGCTAAATCAGAATTCTAAGAAGAGTTTGGATTTGATATCCTGCTTTATCACTACCCTAAGGAGTCTCAAAGCGGCTAACAATCTCCTTTTCCCTTCCTCCCCCACAACAAACACTCTGTGAGGTGAGTGGGGCTGAGAGACTTCAGAGAGGTGTGACTAGCCCAAGGTCACCCAGCAGCTGCATGTGGAGGAGGAGGAGGGAATCGAACCTGGTTCACCAGATTACAAGTCCACCGCTCTTAACCACTATACCACACTGGCTGTCTAAGGAACAGTCTGCACTCATAAGCCTAAACAAAGCACATCCTTTTGAAAATCATGCTGGACAGAATTTAGGATAGCCTGTATGTTAGACTGATAGATCTTTCTCCTTGGAGTTTTGCATTTTCTCTTTCAGAAACGTCTAGCTCAACCCTGCAGTTAGTTGCGTGATTCCTCCATGCATTTAATGCATGAAGGGGGCTTATATCACATCAACTGGATACGTGGAGCCCTGAGTTCTTGTGTGACTTTCCCATTAGTATTGAAGCACAACCACCTTCATTCAAGATCCCTGATATACCCCATGAGAATAACAGTCTTGCTGGGGCACGCTGACTCTTGCAACTTCAATCTTCATTCCCTGCATTCCTTCATCCAGATATTCTTACACAGTAGCTACTTGCCTTGGCCCAGGAATGCTGGCTCCTCCTGCTTTGTTTTTAAATTATTCAACCCTAAGGGCCTTTGCTCCCTCTGTCTTTGGTGTATTTTCAGACAGATCATAGAGGAATTTATCCTTTCCCTATTTACCACTTGCCAGCATTCACTATCTCCCCAGCGCTAAAGCATTACTGTGCACCTGCCTTGCGCTCATTGCCAACTCAACAAGTCACTCCTCTGCCTCCTCTTTCTATATGAGATAATCTTCAAGAGTTAACCTATAAATTGCCCAGTTTTCTATCTCAACAAAACCCATTTTCTTGAAGAGTACTCACTTCCATCTGTTTCTCCCACCTGAATACTTTACAAGGGCAATCTGCTACCTAGATTAAAGTTTCTTAAATTATGCACACCGTGCTTCTGTGTATCTTGATAAATCTACTGGTGGGACAGCTTCACTGTGCTGACAGCATTGTGTCATCCAGCAGAACAGAGCCAGGGAGCAGAGAGGGAAAAGGCTGCCCTAACTCCATAGTTAATTCCCTCTTAGTCATTTGCATTTGGAGAGGGCTTACTCCCTAAACATTGCATGCCAGACGTTTTAGATAGCTGTCCTGAACAAACACAGTAGCATAGCTCTCTGCGGTGTATTAAAATTCATGACATATGAATGGGTTCATTAGGGTCTTTGGGCAAGCCTATATTAAAGATGGTGGGTGAGATTGTTTAGTTTTAGGGTATTTATAGCAAAGTAGAAATAAATTAAACATAACTAATTCAAATTAATGCTTCAATAAGGATTAATGGGGGGGGGGATATGAACTGCTCATTGTACCCACACATAAAGCTTAGCATGGATCAGCATGTTATTCTGCTTTTATAATTCCTAGTTTAGTACAAAGATTATTCTCTAATCTGAATATCTAAATAAGTAAATGAATGACAAATATTTCCTCTGACTCACTCCCTTCAGAAATGTGTAATACAATTATTGACTTTAGAAGATGTAAAGCATGAGAAATTCAAGAGATCCTTGTGGAAGATTTACCGTATTTTTCACCCTATAGGATGCACTTTTTCCCCTCCAAAAATGAAGGGGAAATGTGTGTGCGTCCTATGGGGCGAATGCAGGGGGGAGGCAGGCAGGAAAAGCCCCCAAGAGCCGCACACAAGCTCCGTGCGGCCCTTGCGGGCTTTTCCCCAGGAAGGAGAAGGGACTGACTGGCCGCATCAGTCCCTTCTCCCACCTCGTAGAAAAGCCCACAGGAGCCATGCACCCTTTAAAGAGCACGGGGCTTCTGCGGGCTTCTGCGGGAGGTGGGGGAATCCCCCACCTCCTAGAAAAGGCAGTAGAAGCCGCACAGCCCCTTTAAAGAGCGCGCGGCTTCTGCGGGAAGTAGGGGAGCGCCCCAGGCTTCGAGCTTCGCGCAGCTCTCCGCAAGCCGTGAGAGCCCAGCGTGACTTCGCGCTGGGCTCCCACAGCTTTCGGAAAGCTGCCTATTCTGGGGGCTGGGGTCGGGGGAAGCTCGGGCTTCCCCTGCCCCAGCCCTGCGCCTGGGGAAAAAAATTTTTCCCCTTTATTTCCCCCCCAAAAAACTAGGTGCGCCCTATGGGCCGGTGCGCCCTATGGGGCGAAAAATACGGTAATTCTTGCATTGAAGCCTGAACTCTTATTACCTCTGTGGGTTTTTGGAGGGTGCACTGATTTCATTCCCTTGCTGCCACTGAATCATGAAGGGTTTCCACAGCCTCTGGAGCAGGACCTGAGGAGCCTTTTTTCAACCCTAAAATTATACGCCATAATAGGCAGCCTTCCAGGAACTGCATGCTAGTGGTGATGGTGGCCAGAGGCAAATGAAGGCAGAAGGGTAGCTGCAACTCTCAGCTTTGTACAGTAGAAGACTTCATTTCAGCCATGTGCATGTCATGTTTCTACATATACCTACATAGCTCCCCATCCAGGCAAACAATTGCAGGAGGTTGGGGGAGGGGGTCCCTTCCAACTCTATAACTCTATGATTCTAAGAAGCATAATCACAGTTGAAAAACTCAGTTCAGGCAGGAAAAAGTGTTTGAGGACGGGGCGAAGCCAGGAAAGTGAAGGGCACAAGCTAGGGAGAGTTACAAGGATCAGACAGAAACCCATGAGAAATCTGTGGTGCTGACCTTCTTAGTGGCTGTGCCCAATCTATGGAACTCCCGCACCCCAACAGGCCCACTCAGCCCTCTCTCTGACATACAGTGGTACCTTGGGTTACATACGCTTCAGGTTACATACGCTTCAGGTTACAGACTCCTCTAACCCAGAAATAGTACCTCGGGTTAAGAACTTTGCTTCAGGATGAGAACAGAAATCATGCTCTATTGGCGCGGCGGCAGCAGGAGGCCCCCATTAGCTAAAGTGGTGCTTCAGGTTAAGAACAATTTCAGGTTAAGAACGGACCTCCGGAACAAATTAAGTACTTAACCCGAGGTACTACTGTATTTATCATTTTGGAAAAATACTGGGCACTACCAAACTGAATTCAATCCTATGCATAACCTTGTTTAGATATAGGTGGCCCACGGGCCAGCTGACAGATACAGCTGATGCCCTCTTCTCATGATCCAGTCAGATGCACAATGAGCATGTCAAAGAGAGGAGGACTGCTGTCCCTGCATTGACCTCCAACCTGCATGTGTTCATTGGTGCTACATTCATCATCCGTGAAGTCAGTGTAAAGTGAGAAAGGGTGGTAGGCATGCAAGACTTGAATGCACATTCAGGAACATTTGGGTTTGTGAACACATGTACAACTATAGGGATACAGAGCCCATTGCTCTCCTTACACTGAGAATAAAGACTGGGGATGGGGAAGCATCAGGCCAAGCTAGCTTCATCCCATTACCCTTCCATAGGTTCAATTATCCTATGGCTAAATCATGAGTATATGGGATGCGGGTGGTGCTGTGGGTTAAACCACAGAGCCTAGGACTTGCTGATCAGAATGTCGGCTGTTCGAATCCCTGCGACGGGATGAGCTCCCGTTGCTCAGTCCCTGCTCCTGCCAACCTAGCAGTTAGAAAGCACATCAAAGTACAAGTAGATAAATAGGTATCGCTCTGGCGGGAAGGTAAATGGCATTTCTGTGCACTGCTCTAAGAAGCAGCTTAGTCATGCTGGCCACATGACCCGAAAGCTGTACGCCGGCTCCCTCAGCCAATATAGCGAGATGAGCGCCGCAACCCCAGAGTCGGCCATGACTGGACCTAATGGTCAGGAGTCCCTTTACCTTTACCTTAAATCATGAGAATATGTTTCCTGCCGAAAAAATGTTTCCTATCTTCATCACAGCCATTGTTTACATGACTGCCAGTTATCACTAACTGAACCACAATTTTATTCCAATATTTTTTGTGTACAAATAAATCTATAGGGCATGGAGTGTTTGGGGCAGGGAGCAAGAGGTGTGTAGAAAATACATTCAGAAGTGCAAATACAAATCATGAATTTTAAAGACCAATAGAAAACGCCTACGCTCCAATTTAACAGATCATACATTTCAATCACATTTAAATCTGGGATTATCCTAAATTACTATTGCTTCCTAGGAAAATAAAGAGAGGGTTGAAATTAAATTATAGATATTTGAGCCATGCAATCATGGCACGCAACAGGAAGAAGGCATAACTGTTGTTTTATAAATAGGTTTATGGAATCCTCCAATATTTAAAGCTTTTTCTTTCTCCCCATTTTTCGTAGCCCATTTCAGTTGGTACAGGAATCAATGAGGCAAAATTGAGTTGGTACGCAGAATACAGTTTTAAAATTTGGACCCCTGCAAAAATATTTAGAACATATTTCATTCACTTCAACATATCACCACCGCCAAATCTTGATTTAGTGGGCTTGTTTAAATCTGGAAGATTTGTTCATGTGTCACAAGACGCCCACTACATTAAAATCTGACACGTTTAACGGCATCAGTATAAGAACAGGATTCATGTGAAAGGAATTTTATGTGTCTCTTTCCCTCTTCTATGATATATGTTTATTTCAAGTTTGTTTACATAAACTTAGCCTGGTTCTCAGTGGTTTGGGGAAGCCATATAATTTCACATAAACCCACAGACTGCAGACACAGGGGCTGTACTACATAGCGGAAAAATGATAAAAGGGGGGAAATTATTTATTTATTGAATATTTATCGAAAAACTGATTTTGTATTTCCACAAATGCCCAATGTATTTTGAACATTTACTCTTTGTGGGAAAGTATAAAATGGTTACACAATATCAAGTCATAGGGGGAGAAACCTGTC
The DNA here is from genome assembly GCF_965112155.1 of Podarcis liolepis. Lineage (NCBI taxonomy): Eukaryota > Metazoa > Chordata > Lepidosauria > Squamata > Lacertidae > Podarcis > Podarcis liolepis. Next base: position 23,736,672 of record NC_139555.1, read on the forward strand.
CTCTCCAACTTCTGCTGGGAAGAAACTCAATAGTCTTATATTTTCAACAATGAAAATAAGCTATAACTCAAACACTATAAAGTTCCAACTTGGCTGGACACTGAAAACATGGAAGGACTTTGATTCAATACAGTATAGGTATCTGCAGATGAAAGGAGAGGTATACATTTTATACTTGATTTCTGCAGTTTTAAATTTCTTATTGCTGGTTTTTAATGCAGCTGTGTTTTATGCCTTAACACATTCTTGTTCTACTACTTACACAAATATTTAGACACCCAACTGAAGTAGCAGAAGTGCTGTTAAAACTCTCTTCACATTTCCTTAGCTTTGAGGAAGCCCTCTGTCCTTCCACCAAGGACCTCATGAGATTATCATGCTTTCCTTTCTCTGCCACTTTCATCCCCTCAACAATCCTGTGACAGACCAAAGGATTTAGCTGAACATCATCTGTAGCAATGTTTCCCAAACTTGGGTCTCCAGCTGTTTTTGGACTACAACTCCCATCATCCCTAGCTAGCAGTGTTCAGGGATGATGGGAACTGTAGTCCAAAAACAGTTGGAGACCCAAGTTTGGGAAACTCTGATCTACAGTAAGCTTAAAGGCTGATGAGATGTGAGCCCCAATCGCCCCACCTTTAAACTAGTACCCTAACCACTATATCACCCTGCAAATCAAGATGTATTCCCAACACTGTAGTTTTTTTTACACACTGAAAACTATAAATGACAAATAATGTTAGCAGTTATAGTGAAGTGGCCAGAACTCTCCTGAAGAGTTCCTAAAAGTATTTTGCACTGCTAATAAAAAAAACACAACTAGCTATATTTTCTCTAGGAGGATTACACTTACTCAGTTACACTATTAAGGGCTCCACAGTCTACATTGCCCTTACCTCCAACTGATTATAGGGCCAATCCACCTCATAATTAGGTGTACTGAAATCTTTCAGAAATTAGTGGGATTTAAGAATACTTAATTGTATGCTAGACTGTGTTCCAATGTCAGGATGAGTTTTCTTTTTCACAGCAGTGTACTATGAACAAATATCCCTCCTGACACTGGGATGTATTTCTAGCATACAATTAAGCATTCTTCATTGCCGTGAAGCTTAAGCATGCCTTTGCTAAGTCCTTTCTCTCATTACCTTTACTAAGGCAACCATGTGTGTAACTTGATAGAAGTTCTTGCTTCTATGCTGCACTGAAAATATCTGCACTCAATGAAAGCAGGTCACATTTAGATAGGGGTAACTATCACAACGCCCGTCACATGTTGAATTACAGCTCCCATTATCCTGAAATATGGGCCAATCTGGTTGAAGATGATGAGAGCTGTAGTCCAATAGAAACAGGAGGGCACCGTGTTGACCACCTCTGATTTAGATTTTTGGATACAATAACAGGCAATAATGTTCATACAGGTCAAAATGCAAATGTATGGTATAGTATTGATTTGTTGTTTTGCCTAATGGCAACTTCCTATGACAAATATAAGAGGCAATACTAGAAACAAATAATGGTGCATATTCTTACATGGATTTATCATTCCCATGGAATTAAGAGACAAAACCCAAAGAATTGTGGAACCAGTTATGTGCTAAAGGACTTTTAGATTTGTTCCTTTCCAAAAGGAGACCCCAATGCCATAGAATTTCAGCATGTTTCTGAAGACAGGTAGGAAGGATTACTGCATGGATACTTTTCCAAAAGGAGACCCCAATGCCATAGAATTTCAGCATGTTTCTGAAGACAGGTAGGAAGGATTACTGCATGGATACTTTTCCAAAAGGAGACCCCAATGCCATAGAATTTCAGCATGTTTCTGAAGACAGGTAGGAAGGATTACTGCATGGATACTAGACTATTCCATTAATATTAAGGACAGTTTAGCAAAGGTTTCTGACTTAAATATGGCATAGTTTTCTGGTGCCTAGGATGAAACTAATATTTCTTTTGTAAAAATGCCCAGGCAAATGCAAGATGTGTATGAATTCTTATTGCCTGTTGATCCTTGTAACTTTTTACAGTTCAATTCCCACAGGCTTACTGTTACAGCTGAATTTCAACAGAGTTTGGAAAGTTTCCCACTAAAAATGATTTATTGGAGACAGCTTTCTTAATGGGCAGATCTCACTTGTCCAGCATTATTTTAAGTGAGTTTCCATTCACTAGAAACCAGTATGTGCATTCTCTCACAGAAAAAAATGAAGGAGGAGCATTTTACAAAATCTCCCTCATTCCTCTCCTTTTCTGGAAACTTCTTTCTTTCTTTCTTTCTTTCTTTCTTTCTTTCTTTCTTTCTCTCTCTCTCTCTCTCTCTCTCTCTCTCTCTCTCTCTCTCTCTGTGTGTGTGTGTGTGTGTAGATATAGACATATTTTATTGGTTCGGAGTGTATAGAATCCAGAAATCCATATACAGTACTGAAATAACCAAGTAGACCCTCCCACATAGTTCAGATACTCCTTTCCCACTTCGAAGTATTTCATTGTTTTCACATATTTATACAAGGAGCAACAAACATTCAACGATCCCACCACCACCACAACAGAAGCACCAAATGTCTGTTTAATTACATTAAACATCCGGTTTTTAAACAAATGCATCTTTCCACAAGTTGCCATGTGTCCTCAGAGTCCTAAAACCATGTTATATCAATACTGCAAACAGTGTGTGTGTGTGTGTGTGTGTGTGTGTATTTAACCCCAAGTGTTGCTGGTAGCTAACAGTAATTTTGAATTTCACATTTGATCCCATGTTCCTTAAAATATATACTCTCCAACCCCCAAAGGGATCCATTAGAAATTATGAGCTAGTGCTGATGCTGGTGCAGGGAAATAGGCACAGACATTCTATTCTCTTTAATGTTGACGGTACCCAGAAACAAATTCATGCATAAATTAGCATACATAAATAAGTGCATTTTCCATTTCCCACAAAGTCACAAATTTTGCTGAAGTAAAAGCAGTTGTTCCCAGCTCTTTCCCCTTCATTTATTCTTATTGTACGGTAGAGAAATAAAGTGACATTAAAATATTTGGCTGTATAAATCATATAACTCGCGTTTGTACAAGTGCCTTGAAGGGAAAACTAACAGTTTCTGAACCTGTCAGGCTGCAATGAACTGTTTATCATGACAGAAAAAAGCCTAAGCAAGTCTAGGGTTAATTTGTACACACACCCCGAAAAAGAGTGTGAAACAGCATTTGATTAATCATATTTGCTCTATTTGATGAACCAAGTAAACTCTGACTTATCTTAACAATGCTTTCTTTGGAAAAAGCCAACTTCAAACCACGGGTTAAGAAACAGACTTGTTTCAACAAACTTTAACACTAATTGCATATGCAATACTAAATTGTAGTTAACTGAAACCAAAAGTGGAAGCTTCCCATAGGCGCCGACTCCATGGGGCTTGAGGGGGCCCGAGCCCCCTCAAAAATTCATTTGGGGGGGCTCCGCCCCCCAATAATCTCCGGCGCCCCTCCAGCAGAGCGCCATCGCCGCCCCTCCCCCAGCCCAAAATGCACAGGGTCGGGCTGCATGCCTCCTGCCCTCCCTCCCGAGCAAAAGCTCCACCCAATTTCCTTCGGAGCTGATTAATAGGCGCAGCACGCTCTCCCCTATTCGCTCACGAGTCCGCGTCCCTGAAGCTTCCAGTCTCTTCCTCATGGCTGTGCCTGAGAAGGACAGGGAAAGGGGTATGCAACCCCTGGGCTCATTCCACAGTTGCAAAATTTCCATTTGATCTTCAGCTGGATTCAAGAAAGCCAACAACTGATATTCTAGGAATTCCATATAAATTGTATCTAGTCATAGTCCTTATGTATACAGTGCTAAATATATGCACAAATACTCATATGACATTAGTATACAAGATGATCTGTTGATATGTGTCAGGGTACTGCCATCGAAAGGGGGGAGGGAGGCAGAAGCGTACAGGGAGCCTCCGACTTTGCTGAGCAGTAAGAGACATCACCTTGCTAACAAAGGTCCGTATAGTTAAAGCTATGGTTTCCCCAGTAGTGATGTATGGAAGTGAGAGCTGGACCATAAAAAAGGCTGATCGCCAAAGAATTGATGCTTTTGAATTATGGTGTTGGAGGAGACTCTTGAGGGTCCCATGGACTGCAAGAAGATCAAGGCTATCCATTCTGAAGGAAATCCGCCCTGAGTGCTCACTGGAAGGACAGATTGTGAAGCTGAGGCTCCAATACTTTCGCCACCTCATGAGAAGAGAAGACTCCCTGGAAAAGACCCTGATGTTGGGAAAGATTGAGGGCACAAGGAGAAGGGGACGGCAGAGGACGAGATGGTTGGACAGTGTTCTCGAAGCTACCAGCATGAGTTTGACCAAACTGCGGGAGGCAGTGGAAGACCGGAGTGCCTGGCGTGCTCTGGTCCATGGGGTCACGAAGAGTCGGATACGACTAAACGACTAAACAACACTGCTAATTTTACAATATTTCAAAAGTGTTTGAAGTGAAGTATTTGGTTAAGGAAGCTAAATCTAATAAAGCATACTTAGTGTAGTTTACTTGGAGATAATTATTATTGTTACATGTAAATAGGCATGACAAGCCAGTAGCACACAGTTCCCATGCATTCCTTAAATTCTGAGAACCAAAATGAGAGCAGTGAAAACTGTAAACATATGCATATGTGATGTATATTTGATATGCCGTGCATATGAAATATACACTTCCTGGGGATGGGAAAATGTTGGAAGGAATGTACCGGTGTTGCATCCATTCCAACGTTGCATTTCACATGCCAACCATCCAGCTACTGGCATGAAAGAACTGTCCCTGCTCGTTTTCAGCTGAAAAACTGGTGACAAAAGATAAGGGTGTTCAAGAACTGGAGAGAAAACCTGGCAAGCCAACATTATCTCCAAGAGTATGAAGAGTTCTAGTTATACATAGCTATACTCCTCTGAAATGACTCTGAAATAGAGTCATTTCCAATTTTTTTTTTAAAAAAGTTGAGAAATAGCTAGTCTCTCTAATTTCCAAAGGGCAAATGGTTCTTTCTAGTCTTTGTTCATCAGAAGTCTGTTGAAGGGGATTGAAATGATCAGTTTTAAATGTGTCTTTCAGTTATAAATACCATTTCTTAGGACAGAATTATATAGAACATAGCATCCCTTACAATGGGAGGTAATCAGTTGATCCAATTCACAACTTGAAGACTACAGTAATGAATTGCTGAGGAGATTGGAGTCATTCTACTAACTGCAGCTGAGCTAAAATTATATATGTCGTATACATCCATCCACCCTCCTTTTCCATGGCATTTTAATTTCAACAAATGTATCTAAGATTATCTTTGTAACTTCTACAAAGAGTGTCCTGTAATGAAACTACTTGCCAAAAGGCACTTCTGAACAGAAAATATAAAATAATGTGCTTAATTTTAGGTCTTTTTGTTACCATTTGAACTCATTCACACAAGGGAGCTTTATAAAGTCACCCCAGAAAAATATATCAGAATACCAAAATCTCTTTAGCCATGATTCAGAGGGCCTCTTGAGATAGGAGTGTCGATATAGCAGTCCTCACATTATTTTAAACTGCTTTTGAAACTCTAATGTTTCAAAAGCGTATTGCCGAGTGAGGAGATGCAGTTTGAAAACAACTTTAGAAGCCACACATCTATTCAATTATTAGAGATTATTTTCAGCAAGCCTTTCCAGTAAATTCTCAGGACTCCTTAGAAGGAAAGCAGAAAATAAAATAAAAGTCAGAAAGTAATGAAACAATTAACACTACTAGGGTATTTTAAAAAGAAGATCTCAGCATTAGATAATCTTCAATGGATATCATTGTGAGCAGCAAATTGTTGTCCCTTCCTTAGCCTGTCTTCATTTTGAAATCAAATATATGTCTGCACTTTGTTTACATAAAATAAAATAAAAAAGTAATTACAAAACACACAGAGGAACCTCAGTTCTCTAGGAACATGTGATTATCAAAGACACTCGAACGATGCAATCCAATCCAGACAGGCAAAACAAAATGGTCCCTACCACAATGGTTCCATAGCAAGGAAACACACTGCCAGTTTGTATGTGCAAAGGAATCAAGCCATGAATTATTATTTTTTGAGACACCAGCACTTCTACCAGCAATTCAACAGGTGAGATTGTATATATGAATGCTATTGCACAAAAATGCGTCATACAAACAGGAAAAGAATATACAGCTCCCCTCTCTGACATGCTAATTGGTTGTTCTCCAGAAGCTCTTGTTAGGTGGGGGGGATATTTACATAGGCAACCCTCCATTCTGCAGCATGAATCAGGCAAAGTTGATTTTGGTCCTAAGGAGGTGTCAACTCATGCTACAAGCTAGGGATGAAAAATTCAGTCCACTTTTTAAAACAAACTGGCCTAAGTTCCAAGACTTAGACAAAAAGATAAGATAGATAAGATACAGACAAAGACACAAAATGGAACACAGTTCACAATCAGATTGCACACGTTCCTAAATTTTGCAATGATGGTTTTGTTCAAAAATGTGTCCAAAAATGTATGTTACACACACACACAAAATGTACAAAAATAGGGCAATGCATAGGAAGGCATTAGAATGCAGATCTGGGGGAAATGCATACAAAATGCAAGTTTTTGAGAAAGTGTGTACAGAAGTGTGTATAATACTTGTGTATTTCTAAATAATAATAATAATAATAATTGTGTATTGTTTAGAAAACAGGATGAACAGATCTGGATTGAAAAGCCCAAACACCTCAGGTCAAAGACATTTACTCTAACAGATAGGCTATCGAAATTGTTGTGTAAGCTCCAGAGTCAGATGTACAGAGGTTAATCAACCTTCTATTCCCCACTGAAAAACAAAATTGTGAAATCAATGAACACTACAGTGTCTACCTGAAGTCAGTGACTGGCTAAATAATAATAATAAAAATAGTGGCTCAGAATGAATGAAGAATATAGTGTTACACATTACTGGAAATATGCAATAATGCAGCAGGTGGAAGTTTGACTATAACTGGCTATAACTTGCTCTCAATATTAATAAATAATAATAAATAATAATAATCAATATTAATAAAATTGACTTTATAATTTATGTAGTCTTTCATATATTCTCTCCTTCCCTTTTATTTTTTTTGCTTCATAACTCTGCTTTTCTCTTATTTGTCTCTCATTGGCTTCATCGTTGCAATTGCCTGTGATCATGGAGAAGACAGACTGTGACAGAAGAAACTTAATAAGCACAATCTATTAAAGAACATATTAACTAACCTCTAAGCTGTCAATATCTACCATCCGTGAATCAACAAAACGCATCAACAGAGCAATGAATCAACACAGATCAGAGAGCAAAGTACAATGTACTTACATCCGTGTCCGGCCCCTTGTCTGCCCCGGGACAAGAAAAGGTAACAAATTCATGGCACCTCTTGTGAACCACAAAGCAGCAAACTAGGAAAAGAAGAAAAAACATTCAAGCAATTGCAGATTTGTTAACAAGTTTACTGCCAATCTACTGAAGTGAATTGAAATAAACAACCTTTTGAATAGTGTTGATAGACATTCAAATCATGGAAAAATTAATTCTCAAGTCTTCAAGAAACACAGCATTCTTTCAGCACAGGCAATTGCTTCTAACACATGATGTCCACATATTGTAAAATGACAGTATATTTATTTTTGCTCGTTGTTGTTTTTAACATAAGCTGTGGTCAAAACAAACAACCAAAGGACTCCAAAACATTTAACTCTTCGCCCATTAAGATACAAGACAGAGTAAGTCTCCATTGTTATTTTGCCTGAGATTTTACAGTTACCACTTTTCATGCAGGCAACAGTATCCCACATTCTTCAACAGAGGATGAAAAAGAAGCATTTACAGTGGTGCCTCGCAAGACAAAAATAATTCGTTCCGCGAGTCTTTTCGTCTTGCGATTTTTTCATCTTACGAAGCACGGTCCGTTGCAACTGCACCTCTTCAAGCGGCTTTAAAAAAAAAGTGCAAGACGTTTTCGTCTTGCGAAGCAAGCCCATAGGGAAATTTGTCTAGCGAAGCAATGTAAAAACGGAAAACCCTTTCGTATAGCGAGTTTTTCGTCTTGCGAGGCATTCGTCTTGCGGGGCACCACTGCATTTGATAGGGGTTTTTTTGGAGAATTTTTATTTCTGATACAATTTTGCTACATCTATAAAAGTATACACTACTTAGTTACTTTAGCTGTGCTTTATTGTTTTAGCAGGACTTTATACATTGCTCTGTGCAAGTTGGAAGCCATCTTGTGTACTTTGGTAAAAAGGCAATATAGACAAAAATAAATTACTGGCAATTCTCCAATGCTCTTGCCAATGATGTATAATTGATAAAATTACATTCGCAAAATACAGACATCAGGATGCGTTCTGCAAAACCTTAAGTTAGGGCGGGCTCTATCCTTAAGAGTAATTGAATAACATGTTAACATACTATCGGTGCATATCTAACTATTGAAAAACATTGCTGTTATGATGCTAGAAAGGCAACATGGCCAAATGTTAACCTTGGGTATTAGTTGCATAGCATGTAGAAAACTGGGACGCGGGTGGCGCTGTGGGTAAAACCTCAGCGCCTAGGACTTGCCGATCAGAAGGTTGGCGGTTCGAATCCCCACGACGGGGTGAGCTCCCGTCGTTCGGTCCCAGCTCCTGCCAACCTAGCAGTTCGAAAGCACCCCTAAGAGCAAGTAGATAAATAAGTACCGCTTTATAGCGGGAAGGTAAACGGCATTTCTGTGCGCTGCTCTGGTGCCGGTTCGCCAGGGCAGCTTCGTCAAGCTGGCCACGTGACCCAGAAGTGTCTGTGGACAGCACTGGCTCCCGGCCTCTTAAGTGAGATGAGCGCACAACCCTAGAGTCTGTCAAGACTGGCCCGTACGGGCAGGGGTACCTTTACCTTTACTTATGTAGAAAACCATCATCAAAAGACCATCAGTGGCTCCTAATCCTGATGGCTACGTTCTCTATAACACTGTCAGGGGTAAAGGTAAAGGGACCCCTGACCATTAGGTCCAGTCGTGACCGACTGGGGTTGCGGCGCTCATCTCGCTTTATTGGCCAAGGGAGCCGGTCATGTGGCCAGCATGACTAAGCTGCTTCTGGCAAACCAGAGCAGTGCACAGAAACACCGTTCACCTTCCCGCCGGAGTGGTACCTATTTATCTACTTGCACTTTGACGTGCTTCCAAACTGCTAGGTTGGCAGGAGCAGGGACCGAGCAATGGGAGCTCACCCCGTCGCAGGGATTCGAACCGCCAACCTTCTGATCAGCAAGTCCTACGCTCTGTGGTTTAACCCACAGCACCACCTGCGTCCCTTCTGTCAGGGGTAGTAAGCTTCTAAATACCAGTCATCTGAAACCACAGGAGGGGAGAGTGTGCTGTTGCACTCAAGTCATGTTTACAGGCTTCCCATAGACACCTGTCAGAACAAGATGGTGGATTGTAAAACAACTGTACGTAGTTCAGTTCATAAGTTCATTGCTCTAGCTAAAGGCTTAAGGTCAGCCTTGGCCTATGGAGCCCTGTTGCAGCGACTGTTATATCTACATTAATTCTAAATCTGAACTGTGACATAAAATAAATGGCTAGTGCATCACAACAAACAATTAAATAAGGTTCTTGGGAGACCATAGGAAAAGTTGTCTTCTGAGATTATGCTGATAGACTCTTTGCTCTGGTCTTATACTTCCTTTTCAATCGGATTCGATTGGAGGTGCGCTGCATCAGATTTTGGTTGCTCAATCACTCCCAATTCAAAGATGTGGCACAATTACAGTTTCTGGGGCCACATGTTGCATTCTGCATGAGTCATTTCTATGAGCTTTCGAATCAGGACTCAAGTCAGGCACGCAGAAAGCATCCCTTGTCTCAGCTTAACTGCACAGGATTGCAACTTAAGATTCCATATAAAGTTAGCACCTTCCTAGAAATGCAAAAAAATACTTTCCTATTTAAGAACTGGCCTAATGTCATTTTAACATTCAAGGTCACCTTTAAAGCTGAAATATATGGTGACTTAATGTACCAAGGGGGGAAAATGTACTACAAGGAACACCCTGCACAATGTGGATGGGGGTCAGAGCAAAAACAGCTCCTGGGTTACTGCTTATGAATCTCTCTCATCTCATTTCTCTCCATATTTTTCTTTTTTTAAAATATGCTTTTGATGATAATGACTTCGTGAAAGATGAAGTGAGAATCTAGGCAGCAGACCTTTTGCCAGCCAGATGTTGCTGTCTTCCAACTCCTATCAAACCTGACAGCTGATTATGCCAGATGAGGTTGATGGGAGTTAAGTAAAGGTAAAGGGGCCCCTGACCATTAGGTCCAGTCGTGACCGACTCTGGGGTTGCGCGCTCATCTTGCTCTATAGGCCGAAGGAGCTGGCGTTTGTCCGCAGACAGCTGGTCATGTGGCCAGCATGACTAAGCCGCTTCTGGCAAACCAGAGCAGCACACGGAAATGCCGTTTACCTTCCCGCTGGAATGGTACCTATTTATCTACTTGCACTTTGACGTGCTTTCGAACTGCTAGGTTGGCAGGAGCAGGGACCGAGCAATGGGAGCTCACCCCGTCGCGGGGATTCGAACCGCCGACCTTCTGATCAGCAAGTCCTACGCTCTGTGGTTTAACCCACAGCGCCACCCGTGTCCCATTGATGGGAGTTAGAGTCCTTCAAAATATGGAGGGTGACAGGTAAGCCACCTCTGATCTATGAGGAAGGGTGTCCTTATTTGAGAGGAGGAAAACGAAGAGTCTGGGCATTATTTTGTGAATTCTGATGTTGGAAGGATTTAGACCAGGCTTCCTCAACCTCGGCCCTCCAGGTGTTTTGAGACTACAATTCCCATCGTCCCTGACCACTGGTCCTGCTAGTTAGGGATCATGGAAGCTGTAGGCCAAAAACATCTAGAGGACTGAGGCTGAGGAAGCCTGATTTAGACTTTACTAGAAATAGGGACAACCATCTTCAATCAGAAAGCTGCAACACAATCACACGCATTCCAGGTTGTTGAAATATGATCCTTTAAAAACCTCTTTCTTAGCCAACACTCAGGAATGGTGCTCCAACCACATCTGTATAAAACTAGTAGAAGAACACATGAGACAACTAAGGTAGGATGCCAGCACTGAAAGACTGCTTCCTAAGGAAGCCAAAAGAAAAAACGCAATTGCACAGTCTCAAAAACCTTTGATTATCTCAATGTTTCATGTGGGAAAGTGTTGTGAATGGTGACGGGGGGGGGGGGGGCTTTTAAAGTAGGCTGAAATCACTACTGATCACTACCATACTTCTTTTCCCTGCCTTCCGAATCAGTATTGGAACCTATATAAATGTCAAGTCAATCAATTAACGGCCTTGTTTCTTAAACTCACTTTTCAAATGCATAATTCAAAATGCCACTTCCTTTACGAAGTGAGATAGCTAATGAAAACGATGGCTCTCCTATGACCCTCTTATGATCAATTGAGTGCAGGATTCGAGATTAAGTCAACGGAGAGAGACCAATTAACTAGTGTGCACGGTCAATTTGGCAGCGCAGATATAACCTCACTGATGAAATCAGCTATACTGATGTGAATATGCACAGCCGCCCGTCTATATTATCTCATTTATATCCTACCACTCCTCAAAAAAACCGAGGGCTACGTACATGTACAGTGGTACCTCGGGTTACGTACACTTCAGGTTATGTACGCTTCAGGTTACATACTCTGCTAACCCAGAAATAGTACCTTGGGTTAAGAACTTTGCTTCAGGATGAGAACAGAAATTGTGCGGCGGTGGCATGGCAGCAGCGGGAGACCCCATTAGCTAAAGTGGTGCTTCAGGTTAAGAACAGTTTCAGGTTAAGAATGGACCTCCGGAACGAATTAAGTACGTAACCAGAGGTACCACTGTAGTTATACCGTTTTCTGTTCACAATAAGCTTGTGAGGTAGGCATTGCTGAAACTGACTAGTTAGTGCAAGCCTGCACAATTAAAAGCATTATAGCTGAGTGAGGATTTGAATTCAGTGTCCTGCTTGCTTGACAGTTTTCAGGCAGCCTTTCAATATCCACTGAACTCTAAAATATAATAGAGCTGTATCTTTGAAAGAAGCTACAAGAATTCCAAAGCCACTCTTAAATTCTTGCTCTATCAAAAAACAAAACAAAAAAACCCTATTCAACAAGATGAAATTCATGTATCAGCAATTCATGTTTTGTTTCCTTGGATCTCTAGTGGATTGTGTCACTCTTCAGAAGGCATCCGTCCTTGTCAAAAGCATATGTAAAGCCACCCCGAGGGAGGTCGAAATATTGTATTCTACAGAGAAAACAGCAGGGATGAAAAACACAAGCACAAGGCAAACACTGGTAGAGATATGGACAGGGATAACAAATGTTCTCACAGCAACAAGAACACCTGACCACACTGTGTGACTCCACAGTTATCCATACACCCCATGCAGTATCCAAGCAGTAAGCTGTAAAAAGACATTCGTCTTCTCCCAGGCCTTTAGTTAATTAAACAATCTATAGCTTTTTAAACTATAGGGGGGTTCTGTTTTCATTGGTTACTATGGTGTGTATTTTTGTGTTTCTTATGTTGTAAACAACCCTGAGATCCTCTGATGATGGGCTGCATAGAAATTTAATAAATAATAAGTAATAATAAAGGACACTGGAGGGAAAGTCCAGAGACTCATAGAACTGTAGAGTTGGAAGGGACCACTAGGGTAATCTAGTCTGCAAGGCAGACATCATTTGCCCGACGTGGGACTCAAACCCACAACCCTGAAATTAAGAGTCCCATGCTCTACCAGCTGAGCTATCCTAGGTCATGTGAACTCGAAAAGGTTATACGAATTGCCCCGAAGCCAAACAGGGAGTCTGCTTACAGCATTAGTACATTATTTTGCCAATTAAAATGGCACATTGTCAAAGAGCGTCAAGTATCTTGAAAGCTTCTACTACCTAATATATTCCGTTTCATTTATCCTGCTTTAAAAGGATCCATGCATTATAACTAAGGGTTGTGTCCAAAGCTGAAATGGGTGATGATCTGCTTGCACAATGGGTCTTATCCTTCCTCTGTTCCTCCTGCTCCCACAAAATCTGCTACAGAGGTTCCATCAAACCTCTGCAGCAGATTTTTGAGGGTGCACAAGGGGCTGCGGGAGAGAGGAAGGGGAAGCTCTGGATACAACCCTAACAGTAGATTATAGGAACAGATGTATACATGAGGGGAAAATACATTCTCATTTAATGAGCACAGGTAGCAGTAGTAATAGTGGTGTAATCCTTTATTAATCTTAATTGTAATTAATAGTATTACAGTGGTACCTCGGGTTAAGTACTTAATTCGTTCCGGAGGTCTGTTCTTAACCTGAAACTGTTCTTAACCTGAAGCACCACTTTAGCTAATGGGGCCTCCTGCTGCCGCCGCACCGCCAAAGCCTGATTTCTGTTCTTATCCTGAAGCAAAGTTCTTAAGCTGAAGCACTATTTTTGGGTTAGCGGAGTGTGTAACCTGAAGCGTATGTAACCCGAGGTACCACTGTATTACTATTTAAAAGTTCTCTATAGTAAACATCACATCTACCTCTTATGTAAGGTTAGGTTCGGTTTTGCACCAAGGAAGCCAGCATTTTTCTGTGATTAATAAATATTTGTAAAAGAACATTACACAAATTTTTATTTAATACCAAGGAATACCCAGCTGCAGATTCACCTGAAATAGATCAAACATACGATTTGTTCTCAAATCTCTGCCATCTCAAATGTTTGATGTGTTGATGTACAAAAAAACATTAACACCAGAAACCCGCAGGTTAATTTAGCAGCCAATAGATTTCACCTTGCACAGAACAGTGGGAAGTTAAGAGGTTTCAGCCTGACATGAAAGCAAGGGCGGAAGAGGCAGGTTTGACTAGCATGGGCTTGCTCAAACCTCTGCATCATACTTTTGTAACTTAATCTGACCTTTCTGATACCTTCAGTCCCTTTTCTGGCCACAGTTCTATCCTCTGCTGGCATATGGTCACACATTCCTCTCCTTATGCTGGCACAACAGATCTAGCCACTACATTACATCTACAGAACTGTGCCGCTACAAGCCATTTCTACCAGGAGTCTATGCAGCACAAGACCAGCATTTGAAATTTGCCAGGCACCAGGTGTACCTGGCTATCAGCCACTTGTGACCAAGTGAAGATACCTGGGCACCAGAATGTCACCTGACATCTCCACCATCTGGAGGTGCATGCCTGGGGATCCTTGGATCTGGACGGTTTTCACACAGTAGCAACATGTTCCTGTTCTACAATTTAAAAAGGACTATATAGTAATGACTTCCCTTCTCTTTCCATGGTTCATTTTACATATCATAAATCCCTGCATATTTTACAAAAACTATCCCATTCAGTATTCCATTATTGCATCCATCAAAACTTGCTTACACTGTTGAATTTATCTTAATGCTGCCAACGTTTTCAGCTGTTCACAGTTATTTCCCATATATTCAATGAATGTTTCCCAATCTTCTTTAAATGTATGTTCTTCTTGTTCTCTTATTCTATAGGTTAAGTCTGCAAGTTGTGCATATTCTGTCAGCTTAAGTTGCCATTCTTCTTTGGTTGGGAACATGTCCTGTAGAATTCTATCTGCTATATTTTATCAGACAGAGAGAGCTTTATTTTGGTCCATAGGCCCAAAAGACACAGTACAAAATTTATATATCAACAGTTATTAAGTCATAAGAGCGGCCTTGCTATATTTTATCAGCACAAACAGAATGATTTCAGGAACCAAAAAGTCATATTGAAAAATGCCACTTTTGAGACATCGGACCCAAAAAAATGGCAATCAGGCATTCCTTTTTGGCAACTGTAACCTTGGTTTAAGGATCCAATTGGTGCTTCTCTTATATATCTGGGTTTCTAATACTGAACAAGACTTAGAAAAATTGTCACGTTAGCATGTTAGGGTTGGAGCAGCTAGACAATCTCAGTATCTCTTTCACACACATACACAAACACACCCCTACACCTGTCTAGACTGAAGGGAACACAAGTCACCATTAAAATGTTCAATGTGTGTGCCCCACCCCACTTGACCACAGAAGGAAAAGGAAAGCTAGTGACTGGGCAACAATGGCAAAGATTTACAGAGAAGAACATATTGCACAAAGCTACAGACACCCGGAGTCCTATGATGAGGAAACAGGAGCTATAAACCACCAGGTATCCTTCTCCTCTTCCAATTAGCACTTCCAGAATACAGCTGGGGATAGGGGCCACGCAAACACAACGGCAGTTATGAGCAGTGCTATTTTTCTAGAAAAAGGGGTGCCGGAACTCATCCTGAACTTATAATGGCATCAGCCTGAGAGGTGCTGGAACTGAGTTCCTGTGAGTTCCAGCTGGGGGAGGAGCCCTGGTTATAAGGAGAAGAAGGAGAAGAGGAGGAGGAAGAAGAGTTTGGATTTGATATCTCACTTTGTCACTACCCGAAGGCGTCTCAAAGCGGCTAACATTCTCCTTTCCCTTCCTCCCCCACAACAAACACTCTGTGAGGTGAGTGGGGCTAAGAGACTTCAAAGAAGTGTGACTAGCCCAAGGTCTGGTGGGCTGCATGTGGAGGAGCGGAGATGCGAACCCGGTTCACCATATTACAAGTCCACCGCTCTTAACCACTACACCACACTGGCTCTCCCAGCAGGTAAGTGTTAGCATAAAAACGGACAACACATGTGAATATGTGCTAAGAGCAACATCAAAGTTCAAGCCCAGGTAACCTGTCATACTCCAGAACATTTGAGGCCAAGGCCTAAGAATCTGCATTCACAAGTGTGGCTCCTATACAAAAGGGAATCAGCACCAACCACGGCATTGGCACACATGCCAGGGGCGAGGGGTTCTCTTGAAGAAGTGATGCTTGCCAGGGGAAGACTGCACGGAGCATCACAAATCACTGCTCACACTGTTGCTGCAAAAGTTTGATTGCATCAGGCTAACCATCTTTTGAAAATGAGAGTTCGGCAGTTGAGTCATGGAAAGGAGAATGCCAAAAAGGAAAAGCACAAGGGAATTTCAAATGCCAAAAACATCTTCATTTTAACCCAAGATGAGAAAAGTTAACATTTTGCTAGGAGAAAATGAAAACAATTTAAGATTGTGATTGTATGCAGATTTAGCTGGGAGTTAAGTCCCACTGGACAAAGCGAAATACACTTGTGAGGAAACATAATGAGGACCAGGCTTCAGAAGTGCATAAAAAGAGTATTAAAAAGGGACAAGAGGACAAGAGATCGTACAGTTTATAATACAAAGCAAGGCATTTATCTTTCAGGCTCATCCTTTTCTCACCAGGAGTTATCAAACAGAAATTTTCATAGATGTTCTGGTTAACCTTCCCACCTAGTTAAACCAATATACAAGTATCGGCTAGGCAGAGGATCCCAAATTGTGGTTTGCAAGCTTCATTCAGGAAGTCTACAGCACATTTGTGGATTTGTGGTTGAAGATGGGAGATACCATATCCACTGTATGAAATATTCATATTGAATTTTAACTTTATGTTTATTGCTTCTTTTATTTATTGTTTCTACAGTATTCAAATCGGAATATGTAGAATACAATATATAAGAAAGCTAAAATTCGGAATGAGCTCAGGCTTGCAAGAGAGGTTGAAAATAATAAAAGGATGTTTGAATCAAGAGGAAGAACAAGGAAGTAGTAAGTCCTCTGTGTGGAGAAGGTGAATAAGTGCTATTGGGTGACAGACAGAAAGAAAGAAGAACTGCTCAACACCTAGGTTGTCTCCGTCTTCTCCCAAAAGGAAAACAGCACCCAACCTGGTGATACTGGAATAAATGGTGCAGAGAGGGAGGTGCAACCCAAAATAGGAGAAGAGGTGGCAAAGGAACATCTAGCTACTTTAAATGAATTCAAATCTCCATGCCTGATGAACTGTTTCCAGGGGTACTAAAGGAACTTGCAGCTGTAACATCAGAGCCTCCGTCTATAATCTTTAATAATTCTTGGAAAACAGATGACGTCCCTGCAGACTGGAGGTGGGCAAATGCTGTCCCCATCTTCAAAAGGGGGAGGGCAGATCCAGGCAACTACCAACCTGTCAGTTTGGCATCAATACCTGGAAACGCCCTAGAGCAGATGATTAAAAAGTTGGTTTTTAAGCAAAGGTTGGGTGGATTTTTTAGCTATGTTTCCAGCCTTGCAAGGGGTTGGACTAGATGGGCATTGGGGAACCCTTCCTAACCCTACAATTCTGTGAATTAAAAATCATATAAGTGCATTACAGTGCATTACAATTGTGGCAAGTAGAAAACTCATTAAGAGGTGTGCCAAGTCTCTCAGCAATTTTGGGAACCACTGAATGAAGAAACATAAGTACATCTAAATTCTGATTAGAAATGTTATAGTCCCTCCCAATCATTTCTAGACCTAAAGTTTGAACGAAGTATTTCTCTGAAGAAAGAAACCCTTTTTTCTCTCGAAAAACCATAGTAACAAAACAAAAAGCGAAAAAAGAAGCCAAAGCACCATGATGAGGGATAATCAAGAGAGAGGTATTTTGCAATTACACAGTAATGATTTGCACTGCACTATTTATTTGTCATTCAGAACACGTATGTTTTAAGATCAGATCTCCCCAACAGAGATGTTCAAAACACAATCTGTTTGATATCAAAGCAATCTATTTAATCAACAGATTAAGTAAAACACAAAAGCATTTGCTGGACCTATTTCCAGATCTTGGTTGTGTTTATTCTCATTAAAATGAGCAATCCACCAACATCTGCCCAGTTCAATCTCTATTCCTGTTCATGGGGACATCATGATATAGGACCTATTTCCCCATCAATACATTAAAAAATGCTGCTCTACCTAGATGAGAGAAGGGGGGGGGGAGAGAATCCCTCTAGCAGTGGATCTCCAAAAATCAGAGAGAATAAACCTACTTTTGGCAGATGTGCTGCGAGAGGGGGGGCTACCTCAAGCACTGCTGATGCTTGTTTCCTTGGTTATGTTTGAGGCACACTCAAACAAACTGAGAAGCATTGAACTTCCGCTCAGCAGCTTCTGCACTGGGGTTATATTTTGCTGCTCTGGTTGTAGGTGCCTTTTCCTTGCTAGGAACAGCCACCAGCAGCCAATGCACAACCAAACACCGCCATCCCAACTGTTGGCTGATGTCACAAATGACATCACGTAATGGGACAAGTGGGCATGGTTTGGAGGAAACAGCCTGGTTGGCCAAGGGGAGAGGTTCCCCACCCCAATATAAGCCCCTTATCAGATGAAGGTATCAAACTTGTTACCTGGTCAATTCACAAAATCAATAATACATATGGTTATTATGCCAAAACCTTTACTAGCTACTTGTACTGCAATCCTACAGTCAGTCTGGTAAGCCAGGAGTAGCCATCAGGGTGCCCCCCCCCCAGATGTTGCCAGACTACAGCTCCCATCATCCCTGTCCATTGGCTGGTGGGAGTTTTAGTTCAACAACATTGGATGCCTATGAGATAAGCCAAATGGCATTACTATGTCTTCAGGAAAGCTGGCTAGGTGTTGGGAGTCAAAAGGATGAGGAGGCAAGGGTGTGGGAAGAAAAACAAGAAGCAGCGTGGGACCAAAGGTTTTAAAAAAGAGAAGGCAGAGGGACTTTCTGGCTCCCTGCCTCTCCCCTTTTCCATCTCTATTCTTTCAATGATATAAAATGTTATACTCATAAGCAGATGACATAGGGTTTAACTTGCTCATTCAGAGCGTTAATAAAATGGAAAGGCTTGTTGACACCTGAAATGCATTTAACTTATTACCTCAATAAACTGCAACACTTTTGTGAAGGAAACCCCATCAAATAAAATAGAATGCACTGTGCAGAATTTCACTTCGCATTTCCAGAGTCCAAATATTATTACCTTATTAATCTTTATGAAATGTATTCTGGCCAAGCTGTATATGTTATTCTCAAGGAGTAGGGAAAAAGCATCATTTCCTATAGTTGCCGCTTCAGTCAGTCCCACTTCCTGCACAACAGAGTGAGACAACAGGCCAAGCCCTGTGCTAGCTTCACAAACAATGTGAAGCACAAAAATCAGCTGACAAATAAGGCCATTTTCAGATGTGAGACTTAAAATTGGTCATTCAATTTCCTCAATCTGCAAAGAGAATGAGATTGCTAAGCAACTTGCAATCAGCATCTGATTTGTTAACAGCTATCTTCCATGTTCTGCGTGACATTAACCAGATTGAAGCAGAGGTCTTTAGATACTTCACAGTAGGCTAATCTAGTACTATCTTGGAATCACCACTTTTTAATTATATTGGAAAGGCACCACTCGTTTTCTGAAAGCACACTGGCCTATAGTTGAAGAGCTAGCCCTTGATGAGCCCCGCAATTAAAGCCTGCTAGCCAATAATTAACACAAGCCAAAATATTGAAATAAAATAACAACGAAAAGAAGTCTAGCCATGTAGATAGAGAGAGATGTGCTTACACACACACACACAAACCGCAATAACTTCTCAAGTTCTACATAGCAAAACACACACCCAGAATACCCAAGTTCTACACTTCAATGACCAAAAATAATGCTGCCCTTCCAGAAAGTGGTGTCATGGGCAGGACCAGCCCAAGACACTTCAGCACCTGAGGCAATCCTCAAAATCCAGGGAAGGAGTGAGTGGAGACCTACATCAGGAACAAGGCAGGAAATCAAATCAACATGACCCAATGGTTGAAGTGAAAATCAAAGGCTGTCATGGGGGGGGGGGAAGGGGCCCACTCTGAATCATGCATGAGACCCCAGAGAGCAGCCCCACCATTTCCTTCTCTAGGGAGATGGGAAGAGACCAGCAATGCCTCCCATTCACCGATATGCTACAATAGTGGTGGCACTGGGGAGGCTGCCAAGGAAGAGGGAGATCCAGCCTCCATGGGGTATGCATGCCACAGCCATCACTGTAACAAGTAATATATTTCTTGCAGGCTGGATTTGCTGCCCCGGGGGATGCTGCTGCCTGAGGAGGTCGCCTCACTTTGCCTCATGTATGGACCAGCCCTATTCATGGGACAAAGTAGAATTTATTCTTACCTCCAGTTGTGTGAAGCTAGAATGCACTCCCAAATTTGCCCCTGCTTGTAGAGAAAACAAGAGGATCCAGCAAATTAACAGCTCAGCATACTTCTGGTAACCTAAACACAGGGGGGAGTGTTTTTTTATTTTTGCTATTAATGACGTAATAGTGCTAAGCAGGTGGCGCTGTGGTGTAAACCACTGAGCCTCTTGGGCTTGCTGATCAGAAGGTCGGCAGTTCAAATCCCCACGGCGGGGTGAGTTCCTGTTGTTCGGTCCCAGCTCCTGCCCACCTAGCAGTTCAAAAGCACGTCAAGTGCAAGTAGATAAATAGGTAACGCTCCGGCGGGAAGGTAAAAGGTGTTTCCATGTGCTGCTCTGGTTCACCAGAAGCGGTTTAGTCATGCTGGCCACATGACCCGGAAGCTGTCTGCAGACAAACGCTGGCTCCCTCGGCCTATAGAGTGAGATGAGCGCACAAACCCAGAGTCATCTGCGACTGGACCTAATGTTCGGGGTACCCTTTACCTTTACCTAGTGCTAAGCGCATTCAGTACTGTTTATACACAATCTAGTACCTTAGAAATAACACTCAGGAATAGATATATTCCAGAGAAGGTGAAGAGTTTTCTTTCTCTTTCATAATGGGCATATGTGCATATCAGCAAAAACTTTCATTTGAGAGAAGGAAGAAGGGTAACTAGAATTCATGACAGCTATGTGGAAATGTAATGTCAGAGGAACAGGAAGGTAAGAAACAGAAGTTGGGTCATGAACCAGAAAATACAAAGACACAGGATGAATGGATCACCAACCATGTACAACCACACTTCGAAACCAGGTGAGACATTTCATACCCAAAAAAACTGCACTACCACTGCTATAGAATCTCCAAATAAGCTGTTGCTTTTTAAGCAAATCCCGCAGCACTATACCTTCTGGTGTAATGCAATGGTTTTGGGGCAATGTCCTCAGGAATAATAGGAACAACGCAAAAAGCAAAAAGCTAATGCAGAAGAACTCCCAGAGTCTTTATGATTTGCGACAGGCAAGGCACTCCTTTTGAAATCCATGTGGCTTACAAGGACTGCATGCATGAGTTCAGTCCCTGGCATCTCCAGGTAGGGAATACAGTGGTGCCCCGCAAGATGAACGCCTCGCAAGACGAAAGGTTTTTTCGTTTTCGAGTTGCTTCGCAAGACGAATTTCCCTATGGGCTTGCTTCGCAAAACGAAGCCTGCCCCCGCACCCCGGACCTCTTTTGAAGCAAGGGGCGGCGGGGAGAAGATCGCTTCTCCCCGTTGCCAGCCCCGCAATCTCCGGGGACAGAGGGGAAGGCACGCGCGTGCCTTCCCCTCTGTCCCCGGACCCCTTTTGAACCAAGGGGCGGCAACGGGGAGAAGCGATTCTCCCCGCTGCCCCTTCCCTTGCTTTAAAACAGGTCCAGGGACAGAGGGGAAGCCCCGCGGCGCTTCCCCTCTGTCGCCGGACGGTCTCCATAGGAACACATTGATTGATTTTCAATGCATTCCTATGGGAAACCGTGCTTCGCAAGACGAAAAACTCGCAAGAAAAAACTTGTGGAACGAATTAATTTCGTCTTGCAAGGCACCACTGTAGAACAGAATCCTGTCTCAAATTCAGAAGAGCTGCTGCCAATCAATGTGGACGATACTTAGCTAGGTAGACCAATGGCCCGAGTTGGTTATAACACAGCTTTCTGTTTTCCTATGTTTTGTATCAGTTCACTTTGAATTCCAGTTGGCATTCTTGGTAAAGTCATCATCCTTTTGCCCTACAGAATACTTAAGATGAGAAAAGAAAACCAGATAAATATAGTTTGTAACCCAGTGTAAACTTTTTGAGATGGACTTTAATTTTCACCCGGAGTTAAATACTTGCGTCCTCACATAGCAGATGAGATTCACACACGCAGCAAGGGGAACGTTTTGCCATTGCCACCCAGTGTAGGGGTGATGAAAGAAGGGCTTCCTGTGTAGGCAGCCTTTGGACACAGCTGAATCATTGTTCCAGTCGGTTTGGAAGCTGCACTTTCAAAATATTTTCCACATGAAAATGACAGACTTATTGCTAGGAAGAAGGAAGCATGGGAATAGGGAATACAATGCAGCGTTTTTCTTCAGGACAGGCCAAGCACGATGTAATTGCCTTCTTGGCCAGCCTAACTGTTATTAGTAGAGGTTTCACACTTTCAGAAACGCCGGAGCCATACGCAACCTCAACAGTTTGAACTAGATGTTAAACTCATAACAGCCCTGAATGAAAATTTATAAATCTCCACCATCACCTTTGGCCCCTGGCTTTGCCAATGGGCCACTATAATAGGGGATAAAGTGCAAGAAGTCCATTGGCCTTTTCCCACCATTACTCTCTTTGCTCCCCAGGCCTCCCTCTCCCTTCCATGCCTTATACAGTCATACCTCATGTTACGGACGCTTCAGGTTACATGTTTTTGGATTGCGGACCGCGGGAAACCCGGAAGTACCGGAACGGGTTACTTCCGGGTTTTGCCACTTGCTCATGCACAGAAGCGCTAAATCGCGCTTTGCGAATGTGCAGAAGCGCCGGCTCCTCAGGATGCGAACTCTGTGGGTTGCAGACGTGCCTTCATCACAGATTACGTCCTCAACCTGAGGTTCCACTGTATCTTCTTCCCAAAATGATTTTGAAAGATCTGAGCCCTACACAGTCTTCATTCCTGATCCCTACTTCAAACAGGGGAAGAGGAGAAGCTACTGTTGGATAGGGGAACCACTTAGGGTCAGATTTGACAGAAGGTCACACCAAAGCTACTAACTCTTCCATTTATCACTATTTCGTTTTTGTTGATCTCCTTTTTAATTTTCTGTGTCATTGCAATGTAGGTGTTTTACTGCACTGAATGATACTGCAGGCTTTGTGCTTTGAACTTTCTTCTGAGCTAAAAACAGTGGGCATTTCTTAACACCCGTCGGGTACAACTTTTCAGACTTCAGGCTACTCCCAGTATTTTTGTAGCAGTGAATTGCTACTCTGCCCTTTCACGAGCAGTTCTACAGCCTTTCAGTAATAAAACATTTTGAGCATGAGAATTGTTTACGCTTCTGACCTTTCTTGACTGCAACTCGGCTATTCAGATCTGCCAGCTGCTGCTGCGGCTGGTTAATCAAATCAGCAAGGAGAGAAGGCTTTGCTCCCAAAAAGAGATAATTAGCTTGCTGGATAACATATGCCATGGTTAAATTTTTGAGTGTTTGTCAAGCATTAATTTAGGGTTGTACAAGCCATACAAGAAGGTAAAGTTCCCCACCTCCCCCAAATGCATAAAGGTAATGAGGGTCAAGACGTCTAGAGCATTCCTAACCAAAACAGTACATTCCAAAAGCTTATTCCTTAACCCCTTCCAACACTCCGTAAGCCTTCAAGTTTCAGCAGTAGCAGTATGCATGAATCACGGGAACTACACAGTTCTCAGAAGGATAAACTTGTTCTTCAGCAGTGTATGGACTATCTGCCACACAGAAACTGCCAGAAATGAAATTGCCATGCATCTACACCAAACAACAGCTGCAGAGGAAGAATGTGATGGTTGTGTTTGATTTCCTTCATAAGTAACTTCACAATTGTAAAACAGCATACACACACACACAAGTTTGCATGTATGTAGTAACAGCTGCCCAACTCAGATGTACAAATGCATACCCATGGAGGAACAGCAAAGTTGAAACACTGCAAGGGAACATTTATTTTAAAAAACAAAAAACACCACAAAGTAATTCACCAAGGTATACAGTGGTACCTAGGGTTACATACGCTTCAGGTTACAGACTCCGCTAACCCAGAAATAGTACCTCGGGTTAAGAACTTTGCTTCAGGATGAGAACAGAAATTGTGCTCCGGCGGCGCGGCAGCAGCAGGAGGCCCCATTAGCTAAAGTGGTGCTTCAGGTTAAGAACAGTTTCAGGTTAAGAATGTACCTCTGGAACGAATTAAGTACTTAACCCAAGGTACCACTGTATTTCCCAGACCTGTGTGTGATAGTGGATTGTATCCTGAGAAGTCAATATTGACCAGCTAGGATTGGTCCTCATGCCTTATCTCTACAACTGAGAAACCTTAACTACAGGGATCTAAAGTTTCCTTATTCTTCTTTTCCAAACACTCTAATCACAATGTTTGCTCTAGTTGTTTGTTCACAGAGTAAGGAATATAGAGAGGCTTGGAAAGCAAAGGGCTTTCCGCCAACCTCACTAGGAATAATGTGAATTAAATGTTCATTCAAATGTATAGTTGCTTTCATAACTAAAAGAGAAAGATAAATATGAAATTAAACAGCAGACTCCAAACAAGCTTCTTTAATAAGTCACATCAATCCCTTAGGTAGAATTCTTCTAGCACAAATTAATTCAGGCTCTAGAGCAGGTGTATAAAATGGATATGAAAAGCGGTCACCTGACTGTTAATCACCTGATGCTATTAGAATGCCAGGTGACAACTTGAAAGGAGCTCATGTTTGAAGTTCATTTGCAAGCAGCTTCAATAAAACCACTTGTAAACTGACTTCAACAGTGGTGTCTCCACTTACTGATGGGCACCAGGAGACAATGACTTTGAAATCCCTTTGCAAAACATTTGCATTGAAGCCACCTACAAATGGACTTCAAGGGTAATGCCTTTCGACACCAATCAGCTGATGGTGGCTGAGACACATCACCTTGGAAGCCCCATTGACAGTCGTTTCAAAACAAATGACTTGCAGGTGGACTTCAAAGTGATGGCACTCACTTGACATATGTCGGGGGTGATGCAGGCTGTGGCTTGTGGGCCAACTAAAGATGCTTGCTGGGCCTAGCTAGGCCCGGAGGACAGAGTCTCCCCACACCTACTCTAGAGGGCAAGAGTTGCTCATTCTTTTTGTAACATGGAAAATTTAACATTAAACTAAGCATCAAAATTGTTGCTGTTGTTGTTTAGTCGTTTAGTTGTGTCCGACTCTTCGTGACCCCATGGATCAGAGCACGCCAGGCACTCCTGCCTTCCACTGCCTCCCACAGTGTGGTCAAACTCCACCTGGAGCAGGAACCAGCAAGCCACTCCAGTATCCTTGCCAAGAAAACTCCATGGACAAGGGTCAAAATACATGTGACATTTGTCACATTTAGAAAAAGAACGCTTAACCACTCTGCTTTCACTTTGGTGGGGGAAAAAACTGGTGTGGAACTCTGATACAGAATAAAAACCACCCCATTCCTGGCTTTTATATTTGCAACCCTCCCCACCCCAAAAAGGTACTGTCTACATTAAGCAAACCTTTCAAGCCTAAAAATTAGCTAGGAGAAAACCTTGAAGGGCCCCTTCTAGATCAGGAGCATGTTGTGCTATCAGGGCTTGCAACTGTTTTTTCCTCCAAAAATAAAAGCAGTCAGATTAAGTGCACTTGTTTAAATCCCATAGTAAGACCGCCCCTCAAACTAAGGAAGTGACCAAAGAGCTGCTACACCACTGATAGAATACAAACGTGTCATACCAACTTGTGTGATGTTACAATGTCATATCAAAGGGGACTGTGCCTTAGAGTTGGTTCTGTTATAAGAGGGGGGGAAACTGCTTCTTTTCCCTTATGGGGTACCCAAGAGCCCATATAGAGTCCTTTTGTAGGTTCTCTATCGGTAGGAGAAGGTAACAGAGGCCAACCAGAGAATATTGAGAAGCAATGGAGCTAGTAAGCCTGACCTTTATTAACTGTTGCAACAGGGCCCTCACCACATGCATGAGGAGGAACCCCGGACAATGGGGTGCAAACTCCTATATAGACTTTTGAAATTCCCACCCTCCAGCTCAAGACCACCACCCCCATACATCATACATACATCACAGAAGGGGCGGTCTACAGCAGAAATCCTGTCTGGCGGGAAACCTGTTGATGGGTTTACCTGGAAAGCCTGGCTATTCTTTTGTGATGATAAATACTTAATTCTTGAGTCCAGGTCACAGGTTAACTGTGTATTCATACACAGATAGGCCCTTAAGACAGGATTTGTAAGCAAAGAGACAATGGGGAGGTTTTCCCATTTCCTTTGTCCTTGCAGAGAAACATTTGAGGTCAATTTGGGAGAGACAAAATGGTTTCAGGACTTTTTTCCTGTACATTTATTTTATATCTTAGACCTTATAATTCTCATAACAGTTTGGGGTTGCTGTTGTTTTTCATTCAGAGGCATAAGAATTTTTTGAAATAAGTAAAATAAAGTAAGTATTACGGAGAGAGATATAATTCAATGGAACTTGAACCCATTTGTATGGCTAACTATAAGTAGGGTTGCTATATTTCAAAAAGTCTAGACACAAAAGTTGTTGAGCAAAGTTGTTGAGCTTTTTATGCCAAAGTTGTTGAGCAATATCTCAAAAAAATAAGATAATAATTGAGCTCTTTTTTTTTTTTAAAAAGTAAATTTTCCAACCAACAACACGTCCAAGACATGAGTTGTCATACACCTGGGTTTTCCGCCCACACGCTATTTTCAAGCAGATGAATCCCAGATATGTTCGGGAAGTTCCAAACGTATGGCAGCGCTAAGCAAAGGGATAGTTCCTGTGACCAGAGGTACACACAGCTTCCTGAAAAGAAAGCAGTCTCTCACCCAATTACAACTCACAGCATAAACCTGACTCCTTTGGGAGGCAAACTGCCCTCTTTACTTCACATTCAGCTCCACAGGAGGTACCTTATCAAACTCCAAAGAAGCTTCTGCACATGTCATGGGGCTTCTCCAAATTCCATTTTTTCCAATACATCTCCTTGAACCGCAGCCAAAAGTTTCAAGGGCAGTTTACGGAGCAGTAAGGAGGACTGCAGCTACAGTGGGGCTTTGGGAAAAGATCTTCTCAAGGTGATTCATTTCCTCCCAGATCCAGGGTGTTCTAACTCCCCACTCCATTAGTTCCAGATCGTCATTAGATCTTGGGGGAAGGGGTTCCCTTCTCACTGTCCCTTCCCCCTGGAAATACACCAAGCACTGGCACCTTTGACCTCTGTTTATTTGCCCAGGTATTTTTATTGGGTGGGATGGGTGATGAGGGGGTTAAAAACAATCTGAAATAAATAAGTTGCTATGTGAGGATGGAGGTTTTGCTTCAAACCCTTGTCTGAACGACATACTTCCCCCCTTTTTGTTTTGATTTTTGTAACAGCAAAGAGTGCTAGCAGACAGACTCCATCTCCATCACACTGGGAAAGTCTGAGAATGACATTTCAGAAATTGCTCTCCTGCCTGAAACCAGAAGGGCAAGAAGTAACAACTACCATGGTTAAATGAATAAATATCTTAAAGACTTCCTTATAAAATTTATAACTTTCTCCCCCAAAATGAAAGTTTTGTAACTCTTAGTAAGCAGTTTACTGTGAAAAGAACATAAAGGGAACAACAATCGACTCCCCATCATCATTACAAACACAGCAACTTAAATGAAAGGGTTTGGCCTTGAATTATTTCAATCTCAAATTCTGGGTTTTTCCTCTCTCCAGGCATACCACCTCCAGATTTCTAATTGGGAACACTTTTACTCCTACAGCAGCATGCATGGAGACATTTCAGTACGAAAATCTATTCTAAACTACACAAATTAAATCACTAAGGCTGTAACAGTAAAGCTAAAACTGGCAAGGGACAGCCATATTTAACGGTAACATGTGTCAGCCATAATCAGCATCGTTTTAAGTCATTTCTTTATTAAGTCAGCAGATTTGGGGGGGAGGGAGATAAGAAAGGCCTGATTCTTCATTATGCTTAATTGTATAAAATAGCTGTCACTGTTTTAAAGAGCTCCATGCCATGACTAGCATTTCCAAAGATATCCAACCTTAACTGTGACTGATATTACTGGTGGGTGTTGCAGCTTCCAAAAGTTTCTAACTCATTACTAAGGATCCAAGGGCCCAAGGAAACAGCCATTCCTGGTCATCTTGACAACCATTAATGTTCTACACCAGAATCCTGAGCACAAGAAGTGCTGATAATTGCAATTTTTCAGGACCACAGACTCAGAAACATTAGAAAACACTAAGTCTAGCAGTCCTGTATCCTGAATTACTGTTCCTGCTGCCTTCTGGGCTTAAATCATTGCTGCTGCTGCTGCTACAACATGTTGATACTTCCATGGCCATGTAGTGGGTGGCAGAAGGAGAGGAAGTTCCTCAAAGTTCCCAGCAGGGAGGAGGAAGGTTGTGGCAGGATCTAACAGACCCACATAGGACTGGACTGAAAACAAACAAATCAAGGTCCTACATAAATGAGTTTAATTTAAAAGGGGAGACATAGCAAATTGAACGAGATAGTCGTCGTCATCATCATCATTTTTAATTTGTATACCGTCTTTCTATCTTACAATACTCAAGGCGGTTTTACAAGATAAAATAATACAATACAAATTGAGAAGCAGAGATCACTAATGATGGCATTTGTAATAATACTTTTCACCGATGCCTAGTTGCAAAAAGATGCCCACAGAGAAAGTTTTAAGGCTGATCTATCAAATATTTTCCTATCAAAAGTTGTACAGTGGTACCTCTGATTACGTACTTAATTCGTTCCAGAGGTCCGTTCTTAACCTGAAACTGTTCTTAACCTGAAGCACCACTTTAGCTAATGGGGCCTCCCGCTGCTGCCATGCCGCCGCCATGCAATTTCTGTTCTCATCCTGAAGTTAAGTTCTTAACCTAAGGTACTATTTTTTGGTTAAGGGAGTCTGCAACCTGAAGCGTATGTATTCTGAAGCATATGTAACCCAAGCTGCCACTGTACTGTGCTTCTCTAAAGGTGGAATAAATTGTGACATCTAAAATTATTACAGACCCTGCTTACCTTCAGCCTAACCACCAGTTCCTGCATCACCCTAGGACGGTGATGCTCTGTCTCAAGACTTTCTCCACCTTTCAACACATATAAGTCGGCCTCCCCTTACTTCTCATCAACACCAGTCTGGGGTAACTGTAAGGGAGTTCTACCTCAGCTTTTTCCTCCAGCAATCTTGGTAGGGTGACCTACCTATCAGGAAACACCGAGTCCTGAATGGCTATAAGTCTGTAGGACAGAACCATCACACCAAACCATCACTACGATTTGGCATGTCTGAATTGATGATTCCAAGTTAGCAATCAGGCAGCAAATCAGATTTTTTAATCTAATGGTTTGAAAGGTTTTTAGCTTTTTTAAAAAACACATGTAAAACTATGTTTGGTGTGATATCTAAAGTACCTTAGTTGTGGCCACTGCACCACCTCAGCCACAGAGATAGGACTACTAGGCAGATAGAAAATGAAAGCACATACTCATGGTTTGCTTGTAAGAGAGGTAGTCAATGCAATGCCCTCTAGAAGTTGTTGGACACCAACACTCATCATTATCCTTCTCGATGCATTTGGTTAATATTTTACATAACAGTATTGACTGTCAATAGAAATACGGAGGCTGGGAACAAAATGTTGAAATTCGAAGGCATGGAATGTTGTGCAAATGTTTTGTCCAGGGTAAATTATTAATTATGAGTGAATAAGCACAGTGGGAGTTCTAAACCTTTGGTTCACTCATTCGCAATATTACACAAAATGGGATTAAGTCTATTCTTAAACCAAATTATCTGCTTTGAGCTTTCTTTTTTTGGATTCAGAAGCTGAATATGAGAAAACGGAGAAGGCATGTACTTCTCCTGATTTCAAAGTTGTCCCCCTGTTGTTTGGGGAACGTGTTTGATGCTGAAACTATGGGAGGTTTACCAAAGAAATGTTTGAGAATCCTTAGAGTGTATAAAAGTGGAAGGTTTTAATACAGATTTCCATTAAAAATTCCAATTAAATCAAGAAATGAGACAATAAAAATTGCTTCATAGTATATTCTTTATATTAAAAAATAGTATATTAGGTTTTTTTAAAGCCTGACTTGCATATTTCTCACATATTTACAAGCACACACACCCCAGCAAAAATTATTGGAAATATTAAAATTCAAAACAAATGGCTCTGAACTTGGAAAAGTAGGATTTCTGGTGTGATTTAATTAGTCTAAAAGGAATAATTTTAGTGCTAACTCCGTTTGCCAAAAAGGAGAGAGGGGGGAAATAGAGAGTGCTGATTAGCCATGTGCAATCAATTTCATTATTTGTGATTTGCAGTAGCATAGAAAAGATTACAAAGTGATGTCAGTAAAGAAAAATGCCATCTTTTCTGACTCTGCCAGCAAAACCATTCACGGACTGAATCAATGCCTTCTGTGTTTAATTAAGTACTGAAATTATGCTGTCCCTTGCAAGTCAACTGCACTGAGGACCAATGCAGATATAGCACTGTTCAGTTTTCCTAATTACAACAGAAAGGCTGTTCCTGCGGGCTGGCTGGTTTTCTGCCATTAGCCGTCCACTGAAAATCTTTCTACCTGGTCACCTGGAGCCAATTCTAAATTTCCCTACGCCACCTATTTAGAAAGCCTGTTGCACAGCATCCTATCTGCAGCAAAAAAGCAACTTTAGCATTCATTAAAAATGAAAGCACTGCATTAAAGACCAAGTTTCTAGGAGAAATAAAATGCATCTCTATATGGGGAGACTTTTGGCAAATAAACCTTTATTTATTTGTATGTCCCATTATGATAGATGAAAGGGATCTTACCTCATCTTATGAAAACATTTATTCATTTAAGCTGTCACACACACACACACACACACACACACACACACTTACAGATCGCATCCTGCTATATTAGTGCATGCTCTCGCTCTCTCATTCTTTTCTCACACACACTGGACACACTAGTAGCATAAAATGTAGGAGGTATATTCTCTACCATATTCACACTGCAGATTTCCATACACCTCCACGCGTGACTACAGCTCCAAAGCCAATACTCATGAATCATTACATTAATTAAAACACATGTATACCACCCATACGGTTTTTAAAAAGAGCTACAAGAAGACGACTAACGGTATTCATAAAGGCACAATAAAAAAGTAAATAGCAATCGAAACCAGGATCCATAACACACAATAAGGTGAACAGCAAACAGGAAGCAACTGATTAAATTCAGGATCTCAGAGGGAACAGCTGTAAACATCCCCAAAGAGGGAGATCCACATACCCTTCAACATTTCTCCGATGAAAATAGGGACGTCCCATTCCATAATGATGTTTTTCTATTTATACCCCACACATCTTACTGGATCACCCCAGCCACTCTGGGCAGCTTCCAGCATATATAAAAACATAACAAAACATTAAACATTTTTTAAAAAAACCTTCCCTATACAAGATTGCCTTCAGATGGCTCGGAGGTCGGATAATTCCATACCCTCCAAAATTTATCCAGTGAAAATAAGAACATCCTAAGGAAAAGCAGGACATTCCAGGATGAAATCAGAAACTGGGACAGCTTCTCTAAATCACGGATGTCCCTGGAAAATAGGGACACTTGGAGGGGTTGTTGTACCAGTACAGAAGTGCTAGCTTTGTTGCCGATGCCCTGAAAGAGCTTGCAAGATCTCACCCAAATCTCAGGAGATCTTTTGCTCTCCTTGACATCTTGCAAGACTTTGATGAGATCTCGCAAGATCTTGCAGGAAATCAGCACCTATGCTGGCACTGCTTCTCTAGCAGAGGTGGGGGCATGAAAGGAGGCACCCATGAGGGTGCTGCTGTAAGAAAAACACTGGGGCCTAATTTGAATAGTAGAGTGCTTGGTATCTGGTGGGCGGGGCTTGTGTGCTTTGCTCCGGAATCAGCCCCTCCCTTCAGTGTGTGTTCAGTTCTGTTCAGTTAAGAATGTCAGTTAAGAAGGACCAACTGTCTCTTGTTTCTTCTCTCATGTTGCTGTATTTAGTATTTAGCTGTATTTAGCTGTATTTAGTTTCTCTCATTGTATTATTTGTTAGTTTTCTTTATCATAAAAGCTTAGTTTACATTTACAGGAGCCACTTATTTTTCTCAAAGGATGAGCTGGCCTTGCCTGAGATCATTATGGGCATGCACACTGGCATCTGTTTACCTGTAAGCACACGCATTTAGTTTATATATTTAAAATAAATAAATAAATAAATGTTTCTCAATCTACGAGCTTTGCCCAAAACAGCAGCCATGTGTATGGGTGGGTGGGTGGGTGGGTGGTTGCTCCAAGCCACGAAACCAGAGATCCATGGGTATTTGTTCACATGTGCACATACACCTTTTGCGATCTACCATGTTTGCGCAAAACAGCAGTCCAAAAATAAAAATAAGCCACACCTAACTCCAAACTGCGTAAGGATTTGAAGCTGTTCACATGAAAGGCTGCCCGTTGCTTCATTTCCTCCCCATCTCCTCTACCCATGGGCGTAGTCAAGTGGGGAGGGCAGAGAGGTCCATAAATCTTGTGGGGAAAGGTAGCCTTTCCTTTGGGCTGATGGAAACAAAATGGAAGTAAGGAGCATGGAGTGAAACAGCACCCAGCCAAACATCACCACAGGGATTTTTTTCAACAAGGGAGGTGTTTGTCTTCCCCCTCGCAAAAACCCCAAATTTCACAGCATAGGAGTACTGTGAGTGGGGGCTGGGCGCACCACATTGGAGACCCCGGGCACAGTAGTTGGGGCAATCTCATCCTTTGTTTCCACACTGTCGCTCCAACCAAATGATCTGTCAAGAGAGCTATGGACTGGCCAGGACAACTTTCCTGTTATAGCTTCTGGGATTGACAAGGCATCTGAACCTCACCTGAGTCTACTCCAGCTGAGGAATCACACACCTACTCCCCAAGCTGGCAAGCCCCACATGTGCTGTGGGTCCTTGCCTGTCTTCCCTCAGAACTGGCAGCTATAAATTCTGGAATCCTGAGGTCAAGGGTGCTTTTAATGAAAGGGCTAGTTCCATACTGTTTTTATTGCAATTACAGTGGT
The DNA here is from genome assembly GCF_965112155.1 of Podarcis liolepis. Taxonomy (NCBI): domain Eukaryota; kingdom Metazoa; phylum Chordata; class Lepidosauria; order Squamata; family Lacertidae; genus Podarcis; species Podarcis liolepis. Next base: position 23,769,716 of record NC_139555.1, read on the forward strand.
ACCTCGAGTTACAGACGCTTCAGGTTACAGACGCTTCAGGTTACAGACTCTGCTAACCCAGAAAATAGTACCTCAGGTTAAGAGCTTTGCTTCAGGATGAGAACAGAAATTGCGCGGTGGCAGTGGGAGGGCCCATTAGCTAAAGTGGTGCTTCAGGTTAAGAACAGTTTCAGGTCAAGAACGGACCTCCAGAACAAATTAATTTCTTAACCCGAGGTACCACTATATGTGTATGTTTTAAACAGATTTTATATCTGTTTTAATATAGTTTAATATATATAATATTATATAGTTTAATATAGTTTATATAGTTTTAATTCTATTAATGTTTAGTTGTTTCTTAATGACTGAAATTTTCTATGGTTTTTTTTTAGCAATTCTTGTTTTTTATCCATAAGCCACATTTGAGTCTCATCAGGGGAAAAACCTGGAGAAAGTTTGGGGATTATAGTAATTTATTGCCCTAATATAAACTACTTGTAGGGTATTAGGCATTATGTTACTCCTAGAAGGAATGCATTTTAAAATAGTTTCCCTGAAAGCAAAATTAATTATGGCTGTCCCCCCCCCCAGGGCACATGCCCAAGGCCTTATAAGATGAGATGAAATTTCCGAGCTAACAAGAGTGGCTGAAATAGAATAGAATTGGCTTGTGTATTGCTAGAATCAAATAAACTTTACAGATATTGGATAGCTCTAAACATTTAATGCACAGCTACCCAAAGGATTAATGATGATTTAACTATGAAGCCTCAAACCAGCTGCTTTACTTGCCTTGAATAGCTGGAAACTATGCAAGAAATGGAAATGATTAAGTGTATTCATTAGTTGTAAATTATATTTATTATTTATTTTGGAGTTTATATCTCACCAGCTCTGCTTCAAAAGCACTCCAGGTGCCCTATTACATATTTTCAAGTATAGTTAATAAAGGCCAATCATGTCAAGTATTTACTATCCTTTGGAAACAACAAACCTGGAGATAGAATAACATATTTCTTTTTTTTTTTCAATTTCATTTATAATTTCCCATTAAATATAGCCTTACATTCAAAAACTGACTTCCCTCCCCCCTTCTATGATTCCATTTATTTATCCATTAAGACTGAATATTCTAATTTCCCCATATATTCATATTTCTCCCTTACCCCTTCAATACTTTATTTATTCGATACTTAATCTTCAGTACTTTAAACTGCTGAACTTGCATTAACCCTGCTAACATTTTAACCTATGAACATAGTTTTCAGATATTCTGCCAACACTCTTCATTCTTCCTTAAATACTCTGTCTTCCTGATCTCTTATTCTACTAGTTAAATTTGCTAGTTCTACATATTCCATTAATTTCATCTGCTAATCCTCCTTTGTTGACATTGTTCTCTAATTCCATTTCTCAGCATATACCATTCGGGCTGCCGGAGCTGCGTAGAGAAATAAATTCTTTTGGTCTGTGGGGTCCTCCATTCCTAATATTCCTAACAAGAAGGTTTCTGGTATTTTTATTAAAAGTCTTTTAAAACTCCCCCCCCCCCCATTCATTATATGAATGAAATCCTTCACAAATTTACATGTCCACCACCTCCATTTCTTGACACTCCCAGAATAGAAGTCATATTTCCATAGTGGAAAACGATAAAGGGTTGCATCCAGGGCAGAACAAGCTGAGTTCTGTTCCGTTTCTGACATCCTCAAAATCAAGGTAAAATATAGGTTCCCCACCCCCAAAAGTTTTAAGCAGCATCACAGACTTTCAAAAAATTGCATTCCACACTCATGCACACACTGCAAAAAAGATACACAAGTTGATTATTTCCAGTGCCTAACACCGTCACTATATAAATATGACTCGTTGTAGTAGTTCCGTGTGTGTGTGTATCTTCGTATGATAAACTGGCTTAGGCTAGGGAAACGAAATTCATGCTGTGCTTCAGTGTTTATGAATGGTAAACAAGAGACATTTATGATTGCTGTGTTTTAATTAGGCCATTAAGCTCAAAGGCACGAGGGCCATTTGAGCTGAAAAGAGCAGGCAATGAAAGCCAAGCAAAATATTGTAATAATTTAATTTTATAATGTAAATCCAGAGTCTGACACATGCAGGAACACACTAAAGCACAGCAGCTGGGATCCACAGAGCCAGCTGTGCAAGCAGAAGCATTGCTCCCTTCTTGCCCATTCCCAACCAGTAGACCTAGCTTGCGGGCCTGGAAAATCCCCTGATCATCATGAACAGCCTTTCAGTAGAACACAAAGGCATGAGGAGGGGCCAGAAATGATTGTGGAGTTCTGTAATCCCCACCACACTGTCATGAGGCATCAACTGGGCTCCACAAGGTGTTGTGTAAGGTGACAGTTCACCGGATTGAGCATATAGATCCCAGCATATAGTACAAGGGGAGGAAATTCGTCTGTCTCGAGTCAACACAACCACCCTCTGCCTCGGGGTCCAAGGCACAGATACAAAAGCAGGCATCAGAATTGCAATGTGTGGCACAGACGATTTATTAATTATAATATTTCTATCCTGTCTCTCCATTTAAAAACAACAACACAAGGCATTTGTAGCATACAAGATCTCCCCCCAGCCCTACTTAGTTGAGGGGACACATGCAGGAATGGGGCCAGCAACATGCCTTAAATGCCATTCCTTGAGCAATTTGCAAATATTCGTGCTGCAATGGGCAGTGGAACCATGCCCTGCTATACAGTGATCTGAAGACTGTGTCCGTCCCCTGGTGGAACCTTTTGATGTTTTCTCAATGAGATATGTAGTGGTAGAAAAATGTCCCTGATAGATACCTTCTGAGTCTCAAAAAAAAATGTGCACGGCTACAGGGGAGTGTTTGTCATTCGTGGCAGCCATGGCAATGAGGAAATGGTAAAAGTCTGAAAACTGCTAGGCCAAGCCAAGACGCACAAACCAAGATTAAGCGCTTACCCAGTTAGGTTATCACGAGACTTTAAAACAAGTCAGAATATACCTATATGCTTTACCTGCAAAGGGCCAGATGTAGATGTGCTAGCAGGAACCAGCACAAGTCCGGCTAGTGAAACAGGGTGTCCCCCAAATCAGCTCTGAGGGGTCTGGAGAACTCCAGAAAAGCACACAGGGATGTGATTCTATCAGACAAAATGAAATGCTTGAGAGCACAGAGCTGAATGCCTCCCATTGCAGTGTTAGAAACTTGGATACATAAGCTAGGTGCCTAATGGCTCCTTAAACCAGGGTTATAGTCACCAAAGAAATGCCAAATTGCTATTTTGGGGGCAGTCAGCTCAAAAGTCACATTTTTCAATACGACATTTTGGTTCCTTCAATTCATTCTGATTGCGCAGATACAATATAACAGGTAGAATTCTACAGGATGTGTTGCTAGTTTGTGAAAACAGTCAAGATCCAAAGATCCCCAAGCATGCACCTTCAGGTGGTGGAGACATCGGGCGCCACCCTGGTACCCTCACTTGGTTGCAAGTGGCCAATGGCCAGATGCAAAATGCGCCTGCAGAATTTTGAATGCCCTATTGTATTTTGTCTTTACTCCTTGCAGCAACAACTACAGTACAGTACTGTCAAGCTGTTATATCACTTTCAGTTTTTATGCACAGGACTGCAGCCTAAACTCTTTGAAAACGGGGCACTCCGCAAATGAGTTTTTTCCTTTCTGGATAGTTCAGAAAGAAACACAGACCATTTTGAAGAAGGGGGAGGAAGGTGAACAGAAGAATGAGTGATAAGAGTGATCTGAAGACTTGGGGGGGTGTAGTTTTGAAAATTAATTATTTGCTGTATTTATTTTATGTCCACTTCCTTGCAAATTCCGCCACTTAACAGGTCCATTTGTCATACAACTATCATCTGAGGAATCACTGCAGTTAAATTCAAAACAAAGTGAATCACTTTGGCAGCATCCTTTGTAGCAGGGCCGATTTATTTTACTATGTGTTATACAGAAACCATCTCAAAACACTTTTGTTTATCAAATATTCCCTGCTCATTTTCCCACTGGAGTTAGTGACAATGCTGAATGAAAACAAATGAAAAGGAAGAATGTCTGTCAGGTGAGCGCTATATTAAAGCTTTGTGAATGGCAGCAAGTTCTTAATACCAATATTCGGAGGAAACGCTCATCTAGCCTCTTTAGAAGAATGATGTTTATATTCCAAAACAGTGGCTGGAACATTTCAACAGTACTTTTAAAACACACAAGTAGGCCTATGTTTCAAGTTATGTCCCCCCCCTTCCTGTACTATTATGAGACTATGATCTATTACAGTAAAAAGAAAGAAATTATTTTAAACCTTATTTACACAGCCAGATATTAGTCAGTAGGCCGAATACATAAAGTGAGCATGTATGGAACAAAATACTGTGCAAAAATCACACAGATTCAACCATATAGCATTTAATATTAGCTTGCAATTATGCACATGACACAAAGCTAAAGGGTGTGAAGAGCCACTTTGGAGAGTAAGGTTGCAATCCTTAATTACTCTTATACTGGGAGTCTGAATGAAACCAAAAGCCAAATGGAAAGGATTGTGCTGCGCTACTGCTAAGTTACACTTTAATAGCAAATGAAGTTGATACATGAAAAAATAGGGTTTAGGAAACAGATTGCTTATCAACATGATAGGAAGGCGACATTAGTGCTGTGTTATGACTGGCCTGAAACATGAAAACACCATTGGTATTGCAATGCTGACACAATATAACAGTAGCACGCTATGTTACCTTTACCCTAAGCTACAGATGGCACCTGTCCATCTTGGGATCAATGCTAGTGAGGCACAGGCATCAGGATGGAATAAACCTTTTGACCAAGAAATCATTTGCCTCTGAATGAAATTGTGCCTTTAGAAAAACACAGCAAAGCAGTAGTTCTATTATTAATTCAAGACAATGAGATTTAAAACTACAGAAGGCCCTGATTACAAAACATGCAACGCATAGGCCACATTTGCACATGACAGTGAGCTAGAGCTGCAGAATTATTGTGCATGCTGCCTAATCACTCCTGCTTAATTTCTCGCCTGGCATGAGAAGGTGAAACAAACCAGGAAGCCACAATTGAACTTGGCTTCCCATTACAACCCATCCCGAGGGCGTGGCTTGTTTCTAAGAAGACAGGACTCATATGCCAACACAGGTAGAAAAAAGTGACAACCGTGGGTCCAGACATAACAGGAACCCAAGCCTAACTGTGGCTTCCTGGTTTATTTCTCTGACTCACAGCAAGGGAGGAGTGCACATCAAGCCAGCAACCCTGGCTTATCATGACATATGAATGTGGCCTAAGAGGTTCTTGGGGAGTTCTGATTCCACACGTTTAGAGCAGTAGCCACTATGGATTTACGTCTGAAACAAATACAATTATTATTTTTTAATTGATTTTTATTTGTTTTGCTACATCATCAAACATTAAAACAAATGAAAAAAACATACATCACACATACAGACAAAAAAGAAATACATAAAAAAAGAAAAATAATAATAAAGAAAACAAAAGAGAAAACATCTCCTAACATAAGATACCAACAAATTAGGTTACATTTACTAAATAACACACAACACTAATTGACTTCCCTTCATCTCGGTTTCAGAATATATTATATGATTTTTTATCTGCAGTTTCTTTTCCTTAAAAAACTCTTTACATCACATGTTACGTCATACCTACTGTAATTTTTAGATTTTTTACCTCTGTTTCCATGTATGTCATAAATTTATTCCATTCTTTGTTAAACTTTATGTCTTTTTGATTTCTTATTTTATGTGTCATTTTTGCCAATTCTAAATAATCAATTAGTTTGGATTGCCACTCGTTTATAGTTGGGATTGTAACAAATAAAATTATTATGACTCACTAGTTGCTAATGCCTCCAAAAAATAACAAACAAAGCTGGGTTGTGATGTAGCTCCGCACATCAGCTACAAGCTGATGAGGACACAAAAGAAAACAAAAGCAGCCTCACAGTTCTGTACACAGTTAGTCATACTACACACAATCAACTTGTGGAAATCACTGCTGCAAGGTGTGGTGGTGGAGGATTAAAGTTTGTCAACAGCCACTGGTCATAAAAGCTAAAGGAGCCTCCATATTTTAGAAGTTATGTACCTTCAGATACCAGATGCTAGGGATAAAACATAAAATAGCTGTTAAATTCATGTTAATTCTACTAATTCTGTTTTGCACTTAAGACTAGATGCACTTGTTTGCACCACATACATAGCTGGCAGTGTTTAGACAGAGTTTATGACTCAGAATCTCAAGGGTTTTCCCCTACTCTTTTTTGGCTGAAACTGGCAGAAGTGCCTCTGACTAATGAAACATGAAAGAGAGGAGATCTATGGTCAGAACCAGCTAAGTCAGAAGTGCAAGACAAGTTTGATGGTTTTATTGGTTTTGTTGCAAATTTACAGCTTATTTGTTTTATCCCTTCTTCCCTTGTCCCTCCCCTCCCCATCATGTAGACCAGGGGTAGGCAACCTAAAGCCCGGAGGCCAGATGCAGCCCAATTGCATTCTCAATTTGGCCCGCGGACGGTCCAGGAATCAGTGTGTTTTTACATGAGTAGAATGTGTGCTTTTATTTAAAATGCATCTCTAGGTTATTTGTGGGAAATAGGAATTCGTTCATTTCCCCCAAAAAAATATAGTCCGGCCCACCACATGGTCTGAGGGACGGGTGGACCAGCCCATGGCTGAGAAAGGTTGCTGACCCCTGATGTAGACCAAGACTACCTATCTGAGTAAAGCCAACTATGACCTCATATAAAAGGGACACAATTTGTACTCAAGAAATGGAATACCAACAAATATCCCTTTTCTGATATGAAGCAGCCACAGTTGTAGGGGCTAATTTGAGCATGCAGCATACGCCCAACTGAAATAATGCTACAATTCAGGTGATCTTTCAATCTCTCCCTTTCCTGACAAAATAGGATCACAGGAATCTGAACTGACAGCACCATGCAGTCAACCAACACATGTAGCCTGTGTGCTGAAGGAACCACGCATAGCCCCAACATTAGCTTGTGCTAATGATACTTCTAGATGGTAAATGTGTGAACTAACTCTGTGCTATCCTGTGCTATCCTCAAGAGACAGATGCTGATCCAGCAGGCCGTTCCATAATGTCGCCTGATTCTATAGAGTAGGGAACATGAGGCCCTTCAGACATTGTTGGACTCCCATCAGCCCCAGCCAAGAAGAAGAAGAAGAGGAGGAGGAGGAGGAGGAGGAGGAGGAGGAGGAGGAGGAGGAGCAGGAGGAGTAGTTTGGATTTTATATCCTGCTTTATCACTTTACCTCAAAGCGGCTAACAATCTCCTTTCCCTTCCTCCCCCACAACAAACACTCTGTGAGGTAAGTGGGGCTGAGAGACTTCCAAGAACTGTGACTGGCCCAAGGTCACCCAGCAGCTGCATGTGGAGGAGCAGAGATGCGAACCCAGTTCACCAGATTACGAGTCCACCGCTTTTAACCACTACACCACACTGGCTCTCACCAGTGCTAATGGTCATGAACGATGGGGGCTGCAGTCCAACTACATATAAAAGACAATAGCTTAACCACCCCTGATGTAGGGTGCTCCCTGCTCTATGACTTTTCAACTCACACTTTCTACAACAGCCATTTAGGGTTCAGGCATTATGGCAGCAGAGCCTGTGTGTGCAATAATGCAAGTGATGTCCTGCTGCTGTCGTTTCATTGTATAATTTTAAACATAATCTGTGATTGTTTTAGTTACGACGTTTTTGCAACCCACCCTGGGACCATCTGGTGCAGAGCCAATTATAAGTACAAGCAACAAACAAAACTGGTGGGTGTGAAGGAGAGAAATGGCATAAAATTCAACATCAGCAGATGGGAGGGAGGTTTCCAGACCCCCTCCCCCCCCCATTCTCCCTGCATTTCCATTATCCAGTTCCACTCCACTCCTTCCGCAGTGAGGCTTTGAGACCAGAGGTGATCCTTGCTCAGAGAAAAAGGAAGAAGGGGAGAAATAATTATGTGCACTAAACAGAGCTCTCGGGGGTAACAGCAGCAGTTAAATCAATACAGTAAAATAAATAAATAAATAAATAAATAAATAAATAAATAAATAAATAAAGTAAGTGACCACTCTGTGGGTTTACACTCAATGCTCCTTAGAAGCATTCAGCCACAGCAACATGGCCTCTAACTCTTCACAGTGAAAAGTGTTATGTGCTGAAGTTCTCACCCTGGGCCAGCAGGGGAATACTGTAGATAGTTTTCACTCAGGTCCACATATGCAAATAAGGGATTGAAAGTGACGTTCAGTGATTAGATAGTTACAGAAAGTTGTTACAGTTGCGTTGTACTGGAGGCTAGCTGAACCCTTCAGTTCAGTTCTGTTCTGGCCTGTGAATAAACAAGAGCTGTTTGAAGAATCGCTCTGTCGTCTGATATGTTCACGCACAACTTACCGTATTTTTTGCTCCATAACACTCACTTTTTTTCCTCCTAGAAAGTAAGGGGAAACGTCTGTGCATGTTATGGAGCGAATGCCTACGGGTGGCGGGGGGGATCTGCTGCAGTCATGAGCAGAGGATCCATGGTTCCCCTTCCTTCCCTCCTCCTTGGCTCGCTTTGAAACAGCAAAGCGGGAGAAGAGCCGCTGAGTGGCGAGGAGAGAGGGACAGAGAGCCTGCTTCTTTAAAGGAGCAAAGCAGGAGAGGAGAGGAGCCACTTACACGAGTGTAAGCGGCTCCTGTCCGGTTGGCTCCTTTAAAGCAAGCAGGCTCTCTGTCCCTCTCTCCTCCCCACTCAGCTGGCTAAATAGCAGCAAAGTTTTTCAGCTCGCTAAGCCGGGGAGGTGGGAGGGAAGCAGAGCCTGCTTGCTTTAAAGGAGCAAAGCGGGAGAGGAGAGGAGCCTTCTCCTCTTATACCCCTTGCCTGCATTATTAGCAGCATCCTTCTCCACCCACCCCACGCGTGTTCCTTCTCCCCTTAAACCCCTCTTCTGCATTATTAGCAGCATCCTTTTCCACACACCCCACACGTGCTCCTTGTCCCTTGAGTGCTTTTCCTTCTCTTCCCACTTAAAACGTGGTTACAAAGCACAGATCCACATGGATCCTCAGGATTTTTGCACTGGGTCACCCCAAATTCACCATCAGATCACATAGCATGTCCATGGCTACAGCTTGCACCAAAAAAATCACACACCCACTGTTGCCTGGGGCTGCAGTGGTGCAAAAACATAGTTACAAAGCATGGATCCACATGGATCCACAGGATTTTTGCATTGGGCTACCCCAAACTCACCGTCAGATCACATGTCTGTGGCCACAGCATGAACCACAAAAATCATACATCAACTGTTTCGTTTAGAATATTTTTTTCTTGTTTTCCTCCTCTAAAAACTATGTGCGTGTTATGGTCGGGTGCGTGTTATAGAGCGAAAAATATGGTAACAAAAAGGAAGTCACTCTGTTTTTCTCATCTGTGGATATGTTGCAATTCCTGCAATAAGCAGCAGTATGTGCTCAGAAGAACAGAAGCAGCCAAACCACCACCAACTACATCTCTTTTTGAATCTGAAGTAAAAGGTGGTGGGGACCCAATTGGAACTGGGTTATAAAGAAACAATATAGTCAGGAAGTCATTTTTTTAAAAAATAAATAATCTCACATTAAATACCATGACTATTTCAATTGAACTCCCACTCATTTTCATAGCTTCTCTGCTTAAAAACAGAATTTAGGACGGCAAGAGTGAACCAACAAAAATAGAATCCACATTAAAATATGCTCTTAATATATTCATAAATTGAAGACATGCAGACAACTCAAGAAATAAAACTACTGAATGTTCAAGTGATTAATTTTTTTAAAAAAATCATTAGCCAGAAAGTCATCAGTGAAATGCATCCAAATTTAAATCTGCTAAATCTACTAAGACGTTTTGGCTTTTAATGTCCACCGATGAAGTAGTGTACATTTGATGCAGTGTCCAAAAGCTGCTTAGTCTCTTAATCCTAAAACCCATGAAAGGATGCATCTAACCAATCTCTGTGCTTTAGAAAGCAAAACAGTTTTCCAGCAGCATGTTAAATGTGAACACCTTGGGTTCAGCTAAAATCTTGACAGCCTTACTAATAAGGCCAGGGTCTAATTTGGGCTGGGCCTTACCACCCCTCTGGCTTGCCTTCTATTTTCAGTTTTTTCCTGCCTGTACTTTTGGTTGTTCTGACCACATGCAAGGATTCTTTGCCTTGCAAAAATGTCAAAAACTCTGGCTCGCATCCACAGAGTTAATGGGGCATGCTTAGCTTACCCCTGGCCTTCACAGAAAGGCTTTCGCTGGTGACCAAATGGAGCACTATCTAGTATCCAGCCTGTTCCTTGCAAGTTGTGCCAATGTAACTGAAGCAGTAAGTGCGCATTGCTGCACTGCCTCCCACATTCCTTCAGCGGCACTTGCCTCGCTATGATGTCAGCTAAAGTCCGGACTTCTTAAGCACATTTGCAAATATAGAGCTCGCCAAGCCCAGTCTCCTTCCCGAGTCCTAACAAATAATGTCACCAGTTCTAACACAAAGCAAGAATCAAAAGGGTTTGGGGAGGTCTTCTGAGTTACTTGACAAGAAGTGAGCCTGAACTAACTAACCAACCAAATAAATAAATAAATAATAGGCAAAGAGGTTCAGGAACACAATGTTAAAAGCTTGCACAATGCCAAACCAGACAGTTTCCACAAACCAGCAGGTGTTAGGCAAGTGGTCCAAATTCTTTGTAAAAAAAATAAATCCAATATTATAGCTACCAAACCAACAAGTATTTATTATTGCCCTTTTGTTCGGTTTTTTTGCTCTTACACAAAATTAACACAGCATGGGTTGGCAGAGTGCACTGACTGTAGGACTTCCATCTGGTACAGGGTGGATTGTGTCCTGCACACCCAGCATCTTTCCTGAAATATAAGGCCTAAAAATATGTAGACAAACCTTTTAATGACCTTTCTAATATGTGAATCAGAAAGAGAGAGAGAGAGAGGTGATTAACTGTGCATTTCTAAGAGGCTGGTGAAATTATCCATTATGCGGCTGCAGAATCAGCAAAACAGAGGCCTCCTAGTACTAGCACAAAGGAACACATATCACTCCTTCAATACGTGTTTTGGAAGCATACCCTGTTTCTGTCCGTGGAAAACCCACAGCAACAAGAGTTTGTGGCCAGCAGTGATGCTGTGCAAGAGGACTGTATGCAAGGGAACTTTAAGGTTAACACTACCCAGAGCCCCAAGTCCAACTCTCTCAAGTGTTCCCTGAGAACACTGAGCAACAGAACGAAGAGTTGGAGACTGGATTAACACAGCAGTTTGATCACAACTTAAACTTGAACAGCGACTAACTACAGCAGCATGGGCAGGATCAGGAGGCCTGGAAATTACTACAATGATTTGGCTTACAACAAAGAGCCCCCCTCAACACATTTTCCGTGGGTTCGAAGAAGGAAGCGGCTGTTGAAAAACCAGCTGTAACAGCTATTTAAAACCAGTGTTAGAAACCCATATGTATGTATGCATAAGCTAGGAGCCAAATTCTCACCTTAAACCCAGGTTGTAATGGCCCAAACGGAATGCCTAGTTGCCATTTTGGGATAAGTATAATTTTTCAAAGGATGGACTGACTGCGATTGCTTCTCAGTTAAATATTTGGTTAGTTTAGATGGCAACCTTGAACTACGTTAAGAGCTTTGAGAACTTAAAGAAGAAAAGTCACTTGAACCAGGGACGATCCCCATATAAATTGGCCTATTCCTACCTCTTTTACTTAATGGTGACTGCTCCTGCTCAGGCTGCACAGAAAAGCATTTTGGTTCCAGAAATTCATTCTGACTGTGCAGATAAAATGGAACTGACAGAATTCCACAGGTGGGTTATTAGTGTGTGCAAATAGTTCAGATCCAATGATCCCCCAATGGTGGAGTTGTCAGGTGACATCCTGGCACCCAGACATCGTCACTTGGTTGCAAGTGGTTGAAAGCCAAGTACAAAATGTGCCTGGCTAATTTCAAACACTGTTTAAAACTGTGGTCAAACAAATATCACACATATTCATGATAGTGGCCAAAGAACACCTAAAATGAAGTTCAAGTAACCTATAAATCAAACAGAATTGATTGTGTTCAGAAGGTCATCACAGCCTTTAAAAGATGTGTAGCCTAGTCATATCCATGTTTCATTCAGAAGCATGCACCACTATATCCACCATATCTTCCTTACAGGGCCATCTTTAGCATATGCGCCGCTGTGGCGCAAAGATCCGCCCAGTGCCCCCAAATTTAGTTTAGTCCCCAAATTAACTTTTATTATTCTTATGTCACTATTATCATTTGATAAATAGTGCTCACGCCTGCGCGGCTCCAAAAGGAGTTTGGGTTTTTTGCGGGTTTTTTTGTTTTAAACCAGCTTTTCTAAAGAAGACAAAGAACACATTGGGAGTCGGTGTAAAGACTCCACGCATGCGCTTACGGTCGTAGGGAGGTGTCTGAAAGACGGGCGGGCATTGTGCGCATGCGTGGGAGAGCCACCTCGGGCAGCCTTTCCTTGTGGGTGCAACCTTATTTCTAGAGGAGCTGGGAGGGCCTTTGCAAGTGCGAATATACGAGTTCTTCTTGGGAACGTTCCAGAGCCAGTGTGCGCTCCCGTTGCTAGATAGGCGCGTTCTCTTTCTGTCTGTCTCTCCCTATTTCCTGTCACTCCCCCTCCTCCTGGCTTAGGCGGCGGCTTCAGTGGTCGGCACCTGGTGTCCCCCCCCGAATTCGGCGTCTGGATGCCCCCCCACCCCTTGCACCCCCGGGTAAAGACGGCCCTGCTTCCTTAAATACCACGACCCAGATCTATTTATAATCACCCCACTCCAATCAGGTATATGGCATGCTACTAGTGTACAGGAATTTCTGGGCAATCACAAACTCTTTTTTGCAGTTAGAGGAATTTAAAGAGAAGTTTAAAGAGCAGTTCAAAAGATTCCATGCAAACCTATGGTCTGTAGTTAGAAACTCCTGCACAGTACTAATTTTGATGTTTCATGTTTCCTATTATAGCCCTGTTGGATACAATTGCTTCATGCATAGACATCTCTTTGCAGCACAGAAGAACTAAGCTACAGCAATGAAGAATCCAGACAGCTTAATAGCTATTGAAGAATCTTCACTTGTTCCCCTGACTTATTTGTACAAAACATTTTCATCAAGGTAAAGATATTCAGACGATATTGCCAACGGAAAATGAGAGAGACCAGAACGATAAAGTCAATATTGTCTTAATCCTGATGAGATTCTCGGGGTACAGATGCTTCATCAACAGAGCAGTTTGTGTAAAAATTAGCAAGTCAGCATTTCACTGACTACTACATCCAGTGGAAATATCCCAGGCACTTGAAGCAACCAATGCAGACATGGGGCACAGGACTTTGCACTGCAATGGTGGCAATCCACATGGTAAGTAGCTCTAGACTTCACAGCTGCCCAGAGCCTGCAAATCAACCTTTCCGAATCCTGCACAAGAATTCAGGATTGCCAGTGCATGCCACTCCAGCCAGCTCCTGCCTTTCCCCCTTGGCAAATATTTGAGATTACACTATATTTTGGTAGCGCCAGGCTGGCACACAGGCTACATATAGCCCCCTAATAAAAGCTAGATCTTGCTCAGTCACTTTGCACTGAAAGAAAATAAATAAATGAGTCCACCTGTCATGTTCTGTCATCTACACAGCATACACACACTTTCTGAATTCTACATTAAGGCCAGGATTTTGCATACATAAGATTAAAAGCATTAGCTTTGAGATCATTACCTCAAAATAATTATTTTTAAAACATACACCCTAACTGTCAGGTTATCTGCTCATATCCAGCTACAGAGGCCAATTGTAAATTCTGTGAGGCTGGCATAAAACCTACTTTGGTATGGAAACATTTAAGTCTCCTAGAAAGCCTCTCTATCTCACCTTTCCTTTTGTGGATGTTGAACTTGCCATGGCTAAGCCATTCTGAGAAGAATACAGTTGGGTTCCAATGCCAGGAAGAAGAAGAAGAAGAAGAAGAAGAAGAAGAAGAAGAAGAAGAAGAAGAAGAAGAGACTGAATTATAAAATACAGTGTGATTTTGAAGAACAAATCAACTTAATTATTTCTGAAATCAAAAACGCACCATCTATATATTCTTAATACTGCCTAGCATTATACTGTTAGGAATAACTGAAAGGGAAGATCATCATTAGATACTGTACATATTCCACCCACACAAAGCTTCTGAAATTTAAACTGGCTCTTATAAGCTGTGTCAGTCTGTATGGCCTAGAAGCCACAGGAAAGGAACTGCAACAGAAATCAATACACTGCTTAAAAGTAATGCAATTTTGATATATTTTTTAAAGAAAATAGAGAGCACAAGATCAACTTATGATCCTCAAAATAGAACTAAAATACAAATTACATGACCTTAATTGAAATTAATATGCCACAACTATATTGCATCTTTATTTAGAGCTAAAATGTATGACCAGCAAAATAATCTTCTACGTTAAATAATCAGCCATTTGTTTCTTGAAATTTTGTTATCTAAAATCATTCCATTTATATGCACATTTTGGCGGCAACAGGAAAGACTTGTCAATAAGGCAAAAGCAAGAAACGTATGAAATAATAAATCATTCCTGTCTTTCACGTAATTAAATTCTGCTGAATGAATAACTGGGTGAACAAAATGCCTATAGAGTAAAATAGATAATGATTGCTATCGCTTTCAGTGACCTAGCACGAGTGATCAGGAGTTGCAAGAGCCGATGACACTCAGTAGTAAAGCACCATGACAACTCCTTAGCACTTCAAATTTCAAGCCAATACAGTTTGAATACAAACATACAACCTTTATTTATGTATTTATGTTGAATTTGTTAGTCGCTTCATCTTGCCCAGGGCAACGCAAAGCAACTTGCAGCCAAACGAACAGACAGACCGAAACAAAAAAACCCCACATATATGCATTAAAACCAAGAGGAAAAAGAAATACATTTAAAAACACCCCACCCACTTCTAAAAGGATGCAGATAGTTAAAAGCCAAAGGTCTGGTTACAGAGGCAAGTTTTTGCCTGGTGCCTCCTTAGCAGTCCCATTAATTTGTCCATCAGGAACAGTTTCTGAATAAGCTTCACTGAAATAAATGACTGCCGAAGTTAAGAGCAAATGCAACCTGGTAAGAACAATGTGAGGTTGTCTGGATTCAAAACATTATGACCAAACTGAAGGTCTAATCAGGAACCATTGTTAATAATAATAATAATAATAATAATAATAATAATAGTTATCATAGGTTGACAACTTGAAGGGCAGGATAATGCTAAAGCACACATGTGACCTCATGTGGTTGGGTAAGCCTCTACCGTTCAGCCAAAATTCTTCAGGCATCAGGGCTTGAATCATCATCCATGTTCAAATATATAAAAGGATGTCACATAGAGGAGGGAGAAAGGTTGTTTTCTGCTGCTCCAGAGAAGCAGACACAGAGCAATGGATCCAAACTACAAGAAAGAAGATTCCACCTAAACATTAGGAAGAACTTCCTGACAGTAAGAGCTGTTCGACAGTGGAATTTGCTGCCAAGGAGTGTGGTGGAGTCTCCTACTTTGGAGGTCTTTAAGCAGAGGCTTGACAACCATATGTCAAGAGTGCTCTGATGGTGTTTCCTGCTTGGCAGGGGGTTGGACTCGGTGGCCCTTGTGGTCACTTCCAACTCTATGATTCTATGATCCAAACACTTTAGCCCACATTCCCCAAACCCACCACAACCGTCAGTATTGTAGCCTAACACTCATTTCTGCTTATTCTTGCTTCTTAAGTACAAAGCAGGGGCCCGAACAAAGTGGATTTAAGCAGAGTGCTTGCAGCTGAAGGAATTGGAATGAGTTACAAGAACGATGTATATTTCTGTCAATATGCTGCTGTGTGTGTGTGTCCCCCCCCCAAGTTGAGCATAAACTTTGCAATTATAATGAAATGAGTGGACTGAAATTCAGTGAAGCAGATATGCCAACAGAAATATTTAAGTACTATACTTAATTGGTGGTGCAATTACAGGCCCACTTGGAAGAAGCAGATGACCTGGACCCTGGACCTGGACAGCCTTGGTAACCCTAGTTCAGTGGTGGCCAAACTTGGCCCTCCAGCTGTTTTGGGACTACAGTTCCCATCACCCCTTGCCACTGGTCCTGTTAGCTAGGGATGATGGGAGTTGTAGTCCAAAAACAGCTGGAGGGTCAAGTTTGGCCACCACTGTGCCTAGTTGATGACCTTTGTCAGAAGAGGGATAGGGAAAGAGCCACCTTGATGGTTCGCCTTCACCTCTCAGCAGCTTTCAACACCACCAACCACAATATCCTCTTGAATCAGCATCAGCAGTTTTGAGTAACTGACCCTGGGACCATTTACTGAAAAGTGATCTTGAAGGACAAACAATAAATAAAATATACGTAAGAGAAGAATTTCTTAACTTTAGAATCCAGTTTAGTTTACATGGCAAGTGGGTTTTTTGCTTCCATGCCAAATCTCACTTAAGACTCTCACTCTTTTTCAGTTAACAGTATCTTAATCAGAAAGGCATTAGGAGGTCATCAAAGCCAAGGCAGTGGTTAATACCATTAAGCAGGAAATCCAATTATGCTATTTCCAAGTAGCCCTTGCCATTAAAGAGATCTAAGTAATGAGCTGGTGTCCAAATCTGAAAGCAAACAACATGAATGCTTCAGAAATCCTTGCAAGTCCTAGGTCTTTAAATACATTCAGGTTTCAAGAAACCAGAACTGGAAAGCCTCATTTTCTGACTCCAAGCACATCTTTAAAATATTTTGTTTCTCCAGAACATACACAGAGCACAGAATTAAGCATGAAAATTTTATCTATAAGATTCACTCTAAATAAAGGTAAAGGTAAAGGTACCCCTGCCCGTACGGGCCAGTCTTGACAGACTCTAGGGTTGTGCGCTCATCTCACTCTAGAGGCCGGGAGCCAGCGCTGTCCGCAGACACTTCCGGGTCACGTGGCCAGCATGACAAAGCTGCTCTGGCGAGCCAGCGCAGCACACACGGAAACGCCGTTTACCTTCCCGCTAGTAAGCGGTCCCTATTTATCTAATTGCACCCGGGGGTGCTTTCGAACTGCTAGGTTGGCAGGCACTGGGACCGAGCAGCGGGAGCGCACCCCGCCGCGGGGATTCGAACCGCCGACCATGCGATCGGCAAGTCCTAGGCGCTGAGGTTTTAACCACAGCGCCACCTGCGTCCTTCACTCTAAATAGTCTTGTCCAAATTTTGCCTCTATAAGAAGTCAAATTCTCCCAAGCAGTTAATGCAAATCCCCCCTTTTAAAAAACACACCAGACACTAAATTCTAATTAAGACTTCAGTAATATTGCCTCCACAGAGGACTGCAAAACCAGCAACTTCTTACAATTTATCCTGGTTTTCCACTTCTACAGAAAACCCTCTGTAACACTTGCCACATTCCACAAAAAAGCAGGGCTGTTGATTACACTGCTAGCTTCTTAACTACATAGTCCTTTGAATATTTAGTCACTTCAATACAGGGGAGCCTTTTAAAAGGTTTTAAATAGGAAACCTTACTCCTTATTTCCTTTTAAATACCAAGGTAGGCTCCAATTTTATTTGGGTGAACTGCAGTTAATCCAATCAAGTACAGTAATGCTGAGGGTTTTCCCTAGGCGTTCTTTTATAAATTCTCTATATGAGTCTGCTTACCAAGTCACAGCACTCTCGGCAAGCAGCAGCCGGACTGCTTCAGTTTCAGTACCACTTGTGCAGAACTACATCATTCCCTGCCAAATCTTATGAAGTCCAATTAAGTTCTCCTTGAATTCAAACATGCTGTAAAATAACACCAATTTTTTGGGGAGCAGAGAGGAAGACAGGTTCCACATTTAATTTGAGCACCGTGCTAAAGATGGGAACTTGAACTGTATTTGGAAAGCTATTACTTGAAATAAGACTGTTTTTGTTGTTGTTGTTGTTACATGGACCAGGTCTGAATGACATTAAATTTTGCCCACAAACATCCACATCAAGACATCACAGGGTGTAAGCTCAAAACATAGACCAATCAAAATGTTGTCATAATAACGGTTTGCAGAACAATGCAAACAGAAACGAGCACAAATCAACCAGGTGATGATCCAGGTTTTCCCTTGGGCTTCTACACTTGCAAGTGTGAAATTCCCATGTCACACTCTCCTGTAATTTAACAGTGCTTGTGCTCCCCTCCAGAAAATAGCAGTACCATTAACTAGAGCTTGGCAATTGTCATAAATAATATTAAACTATGGTGCAGGTGAGAGTTTACACATAATCATGTGGCCCACTCCAGTCCATAAACTATTATCTGGCAGCCCCTAATACTCATCTCAGAAGCACTTGTGCTTATAGAAAGTGTGACGGTTTATCAGTTGGTTCCTGATATGCTACAAAAGCACTGAAGAAGATGGTTGCCACTTGCTAGCCCTGAAAGGCAAAAAATGGTTTTACGCCTGAAAGTGCAGACACATTCTTAGCCTTCAGTGTTAGGAATAGAACACTGGAATAGGAATAACTAAACTGCAGCAGGACAGTATTTTTCTGAAATAAAGGGCAGTGGTACCTCGGGTTAAGTACTTAATTCATTCCGGAGGTCCGTTCTTAACCTGAAACTGTTCTTAACCTGAAGCACCACTTTAGCTAATGGGGCCTCCCACTGCTGCCACGCTGCTGGAGCACGATTTCTGTTCTCATCCTGAAGCAAAGTTCTTAATCCGAGGTACTATTTCTGGGTTAGTGGAGTCTGTAACCTGAAGCTTATTTAACCCGAGGTACCACTGTATAGTTCAGCCTGAATGAGCATAGAAAGAGAAAACATTTGTTTGTTCCTGCCCCACCAACAATGCACTCCTCCATAGGAAGACACATGTCACACTGCCCTAACTATTGCTTTAAACCAAATGGATGAAAGGAAGACAGAGGAAATTATATCAGCTTTAAAGGTTCCTTTACAGTCCTAACCCCTCTGACATGAGCCAGATGAAGAAGAAGAAGAAGAAGAGTTTGGATTTGATATCCCGCCTTTCACTCCCCTTCAGGAGTCTCAAAGCGGCTAACATTCTCCTTTCCCTTCCTCCCCCACAACAAACACTCTGTGAGGTGAGTGGGGCTGAGAGACTTCACAGAAGTGTGACTGGCCCAAGGTCACCCAGCAGCTGCATGTGGAGGAGCGGAGACACGAACCCGGTTTCCCAGATTACGTGACTACCGCTCTTAACCACCACACCACACTGGCTCTCAGCTGAATGTGTTTATACAAGGAAGAGATCAGCTGAATGTGTTTATACAAGGAAGAGATGACACTTCAACAGCTTTCAGTAAGCAGACACATTACACCCATATTCTCTGACATTTTAACCAAACACGACCTTGCCAATACAGTGGTACCTTGGTTCTTGAACTCAATCCGTTCTGGAAGTCCGTTCAACTTCCAAAAAATTCAAAAACCAAGGGATGGCTTCTGATTGGCTGATTGGCCCCGGAAGCAATGCCAACAGCCCAAAGAGACGTTCGGCTTCCGAAAAACGTTCACAAACTGGAACACTTACTTCCGGGTTTGCAGCGTTCAGGAACTAATTTCTTCGTCAACTAAGCCATTCGGAAACCAAGGTACCTCTGAATACAGATGGGCTGGTTGAGTTAACTAAAAGAGAACCTCCAAATTTCCCACTGAGCTAGTCAGTGTCTTTTCTAGGTGGAAACTAAACCTGAGACTTTTGTACGCAAAGGATGTGAAAGTTATGGTCCTCTCCCTGTATTTATTTATTTATTAATGAATGAGCTTGGAGTGTCATACAGTGTTGGTTCCAGGTCTTGGTGGAAGTTTGGGTAATATGTACTGCTCACACTGAGTCCACCTCTTCCTCCCATTAAAAGTCATGTGAAGAGCCAATGGATCACGTGAGCTTTGAACCTAGATGCAAGCTCAGCTCTCTTCTGAAAAGCACTCCTATCCCATGAGGAAACAAAGAGCACTTAACTCTTCAGATTTTGGTCCCCACCCAGGGCACATACCCTTCCCTATTTTTATTCTTTTTAAAATGAGGTTTCTTGGGTTTGGGGGTGGGGCTGCTTTTTTGTTTTGACTATGTTTTGACTGGTTTTGTTTGGAGGTGTTTGGATTATGACCATTACCAGTTTTTCTTTTGTGAAATGGGTATTTTGTGATGCCCATGATATTGTTTTAATTTCAAAATGTGCCCCTGGGCTTGAAAAACTCGGGAGTCCCTGTTTTGTATTGTCATGTTGAGTGGCAGTTCAAACCAAGGTTAGGAAGATACAGTTTGAAACAAAAGAACTATAGTTCTAGATGAGCTTACGAGCTTTAGGTCCTTTCCAACCAGAACCCTGGAACAAGTATAGGAAGGAAACATGTAGAAGGAAAAAATACTCAGTCTTTCATTTCAAATTACACTTTAAAAGCAAATGCAGGAAGTAGAAGCTTACATCCTCCAGTGTGAGAGAAAAATTAGCAGTATCATATTTGGACATCAGAAACATAGATATCCTTAGAAGCGATTTGGAATACCAGAATCAACTTTATGTAGCTTTTCCAGGCAGTTACAGGATGGCAAACTATGCGTTAAAATACCATTTCTCAGAGGGGTGTTATAGTTAATAGCTCTTGAGGTTAAATACAGTATTACAAGAGAAAAGGAATGTGACAAGTCACAAAGGCAAATTGTCTCTCCTGCAACCTTTGCTAAGTTTAAAGATAGACGGCACCTTTGCAGTTTATGAGACCTGCTATTTATAACACAATGATAACCACATACAAGAAAGCTTTGGAAATATTGCTGTTTGTCTCACACTCTACAACTCTGTACGTGGGCTTCACGGGACTCTGGAGCACCTTCCAAGAATACTTCTGTGGTGCAACATTTGCATAAAGAAGTAAGCCATGGAATTGTAGAATGAACTGTAAAATGAGAACCCTCCGCTTGCTTTAAAATAAAAATACATCTCTAGCCCACATAATTCTAGAAAATACCAGTGTTACTTCTCAAAGCAATATATACTTCTGAATCTAGCCAGTGGGTCTTGTATGCAAGACCAAAAAAAATATCCAGATTATTAAAGCTTATTTCTGTCCTTTATTTAAATGCATTTATAATAATGGGAACTGGAACTGCATCAAAAATATGCCATCAGCTCAGGGGAAGAGAATAAAAAGCAAGCTGTATGGCAATGGGTGGAGTAACCAAAGTGGGATGGATTGCAGCCAGCAAGATAGCTAGAAGATGAGAAAACAGCCTACATTTTCATAGGCCTAAAAGGTCTTGTTGTGTTGCTTATAATTATCTCACCGATTATACATTCCTCATAGCAAGGGCTGTTTTACTCATTCTGCTGCATGGGTGGGTGTCAAGAGGTCTACCTTGATTACAATTATTCACAGTGACAATGATGCCAATAAAACGTGAACTTAAGGTGGCTCAATTAGAATGCCAAACATATATACGAAGACACCCCCCACCCAAAGTCATTCAAACTATGCTGACAGGAGACCTATTATTTTGTCGAATCAGGGGCAGACTGAAGAGAATCCTTGGTTATTATATTTAACCAATTTCCTGCCTTCCTACTTCTTGTTGAGAGTGTGTGTCTCTCTGTGTGTATACACATATTATATGAGGGGGTTTTTGGGAAGGGGTTAGACTGAATGTCTGGGGCTCCCTTCTAATTATTGGATCCAGCATGGATTCAATTGCTGGAATAGCCAGGCCAGCCTGGATGATGAGTAATTAAGAAGAACACAGTGATGGGCCATTAAGAGAGCAAAGGAGAGGGGGCTTTGTGCCAGAGGGTAAAGGGGTGGGGCTCCTCCTCTAAAATAAGTTACTAGGACAAAGCTGGAGTTTGAGAGCAGAGTTTGCTGTGGAAGAATCTGCAGACCGGAAAGGCAGAGGAAAAAGCCATGGCTGATTTCTGACTGAACCCAAGACTGCAGCTATGGGAGAAATAAGTCCCTCCTGGGGTATTAATGCTGTGAACCCATCCATCGTAGGCTCAGGCTGTGTATATATGTGTAAATAAGCAACATATCATAAAGACAACACAGTCTATGCTGTGCCTCATTTCCAAAAGGAACCACGAACCCTGGGCAAGCCCCTGGAACCTCACGACACTCAGAGATTGGTAGCCTGCAACAACACACACACACACACACACACACACACACACACAGAGTATGGGGTTGCTGAGGATCAGTAACAACTGCAGGAATGTGGAAATGATGGGATGTCAGTGGTCCTCAATCAACCTTGCACACTTTCTAATAATAATAATACCGTATTTTTTGCACCATAACACTCACTTTTTTCCTCCTAGAAAGTAAGGGGAAATGTCTGTGCGTGTTATGGAGGGAATGCCTACGGGTGGCATGCCTATGGATTTTCCTCCTCTAAAAACTACGTGCGTGTTATGGTCGGGTGCGTGTTATAGAGCGAAAAATACGGTAATTTATTATTTATACCCCACTCATCTGGCTGGGCTTCCCCAGCAACTCTGGGCGGCTTCCAACAAAATATTAAAATACAGTAATGCATCAAACATTAAAAGCTTACCTAAACAGGGATTATGATTGTGTGTGTGATTGAAACAGTATATGCTTGAAGAATTCTCCCCTTTCAGCTAAGGCTAACATGATAATGTTTAGTTTAGGAGGGTAGAATGGGGCCGCTACTCCTGGAAACAAAAGTATTATTACATCATCCAATCGATCCCTTAACTCTCTGTAGTCAGTTTCTACTGCAGATCATCCTAAGATTTCAAGTCAACTCAAATGAATACTTTGTGTGTCGTGTTAACTTATGAGATTGGTCTATTCCTGTTAGCCACGCAAGATATGCGAACCAGAAGCTTAATGATGTCATTTGTACAAACTTCAGTAACCTGTTTGGGCCTTTCCAGTTCATCAGTGTTTAGCTTTTTAAAAAAATAAAAACAAAAAAGCTGACTTACCGCCCATGTGTAACAAAAAACTCAGCATACCCTTAAGTGTATGTTTCTGCTCTAGGCTTCCTC
Source organism: Podarcis liolepis (assembly GCF_965112155.1). Classification (NCBI taxonomy): domain Eukaryota; kingdom Metazoa; phylum Chordata; class Lepidosauria; order Squamata; family Lacertidae; genus Podarcis; species Podarcis liolepis. The sequence continues at coordinate 23,792,859 of NC_139555.1, forward strand.
ATTTTCAAAAACTCAGGAAATAAAATTGCACATTAATTATGTTGCAACTGCTATGTGGATTGCAGTTTCACGAGGGTCTCAGGCACCTTCTGAATACAGTGGTACCTCAGGTTAAGTACTTAATTCGTTCCGGAGGTCTGTTCTTAATCTGAAACTGTTCTTAACCTGAAGCACTATTTCTGGTTTAGCGGAGTCTTTAACCTGAAGCGTATGTAACCTGAAGCATATGTAACCCGAGGTACCACTGTATTAACTGTGTGGCATGAATTGTTCAAAGGGAAACACATGTGCGCACCCAACATCTATGCCGTTCTGTGACATTTTCAGCGTTCTTAAGTATTTTCTTTAAAAACAAAAAGCTTCAGAAGAAGCAGTCCCTCACCCTTTCAAACGAAATGCCAACCAGTGCAAGACATTTTTCTCTGCAACAATCCTCTGTGATTTTAACAATCTTATGTTTTTATTTAGTTCTTCAAAGGATGTGTACTACTTCCTTTCTCCTGCTGCAGTGCAAATTGCAGCTGGATTTAAATGGGGGGGGGGAGGCAAAGAGCCGTACATCTCTCCCTTTCCCACTTCAGTCATTAATGCAGACTGCAGCGCTGCCTCTGAATTAGAAGCCTGTGCAACTCTTACATAAAGTTAAAACAAAGGGAGGGCACAGCAGGCATCCAACTGTAGGAATAGCTTCCAATCCAAGTACTAACCAGGAGCTCAAAGTAATTGCTAAGGAAAGCTGCGATTTACAATATTCTGTAAGAGTTTGCAAAGTATCCCTAGGAACACTTTTCAGATAAGCACCAAAAAGCTCTGGCCTAGCACTGGTTTATGGGACGTGGGTGGTGCTGTGGGTGAAACCACAGAGCCTAGGACTTGCTGATCAGAAGGTTGGCGGTTTGAATCCCCGCAACAGGGTGAGCTCCCGTTGCTCGGTCCCTGCTCCTGCCAACCTAGCAGTTCGAAAGCATGTCAAAGTGCAAGTAGATAAATAGGTACCACTCCACCGGGAAGGTAAACAGCGTTTCCATGCGCTGCTCTGGTTCGCCAGAAGCGGCTTAGTCATGCTGGCCACATGACCCGGAAGCTGTACGCCAGCTCCATCGGCCAGTAAATCGAGATGAGCGCCGCAACCCCAGAGTCGGCCACGACTGGACCTAATGGTCAGGGGTCCCTTTACCCTTACCTTTTTAGCACTGGTTTAGAGGCATGCATTCATTCAACCAACAGTTTGAATAAGCACCCTCGTTAACTGTGTTTGTTTCACCGCTCATGCAAGTTGCACTGGTTGAAACATTCCTCTGCTCATTAAGAGCCTCACCCTTGGAGTAGAGAGTGCAGCAACTACTGAGCATGTAAAGAAGGAAAACGTGGTTAGGGACAAACACAATTCCAAGCAAAACCTAACAATGAAATTCTGTGAGCACACTGGCACTGCTTACTGAAGAAACGTGGCAGGATTTTCAGGTTCTTCACCTGAAAAGTCAGCAGAGGTTGACACATAGGAAGCGACTTCAGCTGTTGTCTTACTGTGTAACTAAACATGAACCACACCTTTTATCCCAACAATAACTATCTAGCAATACATTTCTTCTTTCCCGCTTAACAGGTCGGCCTCGAGTCACCCTCGCACAGTCGCACCTGAAGTCTGTTGAAATCACAATGTGATTTCAAAAGCATTGCGTAACTTCAAAAAAACAACACATTGCTTTGGAAATATAACTCTTTTAACACTAGCCTGACTACTAGGATTAATTAAAACATTTAAACTATTTTTCTTTTAAAAAAAAATGCCCCGCTTCAAACTATGGTCTGATGCACTGTGTCAAAGAATAATGTTAACATTTATAAACCACTTAGAGGGTTTTCGAAGCAGTTCACATAGATCTCGGTTCATTCTTACAGCCCACTTTCAATGTCGGCCAGTATAATTGCAAAAGGATACTTGGGCCTGAAGCAGACACAATACTAGGAACCCACAAAAAGCATTAAGAGAACAAGAGTATGCTGAGAGAATAGACATTCGCCCTTCCCTTTTACCTGTATTCTTTGTTCCATTTTACTCTTTGTCACCATTAACCCAGAGCCATAGTGGGGTGGGGGGTGGGCTCTAGCTGGATGAAGCCTGCAGAGGGCGCCATTGAGGCTCCCAGCCTCGTGTGTGTGCGCGTGCACACACACACATACACACTCAAATGAGCATGGGGGTGTGTGCGCCAAACTGGGGACTCAGCTAGATTGGTAAAGGAAAAGCGATTTTTATGTGTTGCATATGCGATATAACATTGTGCCACCAGAAGGTGCTGTGGAGTCCCGTTTTTCTCTACCTGTTTTCCGTGTTTAAATTTACAACACGTTTAACCACACAGTAGCACAATGCCAACACTAGAGTTATACTATACAGTAGTTTGCTTTCAACAGGGTTTGCAAACAAACTCCTAACTCTGGATTCAAATTCTAAGTTAAAAGACAACCATGATAAGCGTTAATGCAGAGAAAACACTATACCTGTTGATGCTGATCTGGGAAGAAGGGTGCAATTATAACGGTGGCAGGAATCCCATATTCAGGCAGCTGCCAAATGGGTATTTGCACTTTCTACTCTTCTCCAACCGGAAGTATACAAAAGTACAAAAGTTGTTTGTTTTTTAAAAAATAGGAACTAATATGTGTAAGACAGAACTATCTTACTCATAAAAAATAGTTTTCCAAGTTATTTAAATTGGAAAGGGGACCTGAAATTTAATCCCCAAAATTGCACAGACCATATTTGTCTTTATGCATTATTATATTTGTGGATGGCTGCACTAATACAAATTAAACACACAATTCAGTGAACATCTTCTGTAATGCTATTGCTAGACAGAACCACCGAACTCAAAAGAGCAAATGGAAGGTAGCAGAGTTATAAGATATAAATAATAAACATTAATAGTAAAGGTTTGACAGTCATAATAAGGGAGGAAATACTATTTGTTTTGAAGAGGTCATGAATAGAGGAGGCAGGTGCATCTCTGTCTTATTCCACATTAAATTCTTCCTACTATGGATATGGGGGAGATACATTATCAAGTTATGGTAGCGAGATATTAAAGTCAGAGTTTAAACAACAGCAATAGTGTGTCCCCCCCCCCCCCTTTTGTAACGGGTCCAAAGTCTGACATGGAAGAATGGTCAGTGGTTCTTAGGCTTGTTTCCCTAATAATTACCAATTACAGTGGTACCTCTGGTTACGAACTTAATTCGTTCTGGAGATCCGTTCTTAACTTGAAACCGTTCTTCACCTAAGGTACCACTTTAGCTAATGGGGCCTCCTGCTGCCGCAGCGCTGCCAGCGCACGATTTCTGTTCTCATCCTGAGGTAAAGTTCTTAACCCGAGATACTACTTCCGGGTTAGCGGAGTCTGTAACCCGAAGTGTTTCTAACCCTAGGTGTTTGTAACCCAAGGTACCACTGTACAGTAAAAGGGTCAACACATCCTCTCTTGTTAGGCTATGGCTGCTGTGGGAGAACATACCACCTCAACACTGGAAGCAAGGCCTAAGAAAGGCTTTCTAAAGGGGGGCGGGGATAGAACAAAAAGCAATTACATAAATGAGAAAGCGTTGTCAGAACACAAAGCTGTAAAATGATTAAAATCTTTCCAAATGTGCAGACCCAGTGGAATTGTTGATAATGGCAAGGTTTTAGAAATGATAATCTGGGACATGCCCCTCTGTCAGAGGAGGGTTGATTAGGTTAATGCAATGATAGCTACACAGCTGCTGTAGCATATCCTTTGAAAGCATGTTACAAAATAAGTCTGACTTTACGGCCACAATAGCATGCCTTCGGTGATGCATGATATTCTCTTTCAAACTAAGCAGTTTATCGTAAGATTACAAGAGATTATTGAAATGCATCATGCAAACACGAAAATACCCGAACAGATTTCAATACAGTAGCTGTGTTAGAGAAGAAAAACTTGCAAAAATCAAACAAGGGAAACCTGTATTGTCCACCTGACCATCAAGTGCATTCAACTATCATTTAAGAGAATGGCAGCCTCATCCTTTATCATACTTATTCTAAAAAGTGTGCTTAGCTTTCAATATCAGAAAACATTTCGCAAAGCAGTCATTACCCATCATTGTAATTACAGTATAGCCATTACAAAGAATGCCACATTTTCCTGTCCCAGTGTTAACACTGTGTTTGTGTGTGTGCGTGTGTGTTTTACACACTGTGACCTATGGACCAGTGTGCTTTCAGGATGGCTACAAGATGTATGGAAGTGAGAGCTGGACCGTAAAGAAGGCTGATCGCCAAAGAATTGATGCTTTTGAATTATGGTGCTGGAGGAGACTCTTGAGAGTCCTGCAAGAAGATCAAACCTATCCATTCTGAAGGAAATCAGCCCTGAGTGCTCACTGGAAGGACAGATCCTGAAGCTGAGGCTCCAATACTTTGGCCACCTCATGAGAAGAGAAGACTCCCTGGAAAAGACCCTGATGTTGGGAAAGATGGAGGGCACAAGGAGAAGGGGACAACAGAGGATGAGATGGTTGGACAGTGTTCTCAAAGCTACAAACATGAGTTTGACCAAACTGCGGGAGGTAGTGGAAGACAGGAGTGCCTGGCATGCTGTGGTCCATGGGGTCACGAAGAGTCGGACACAACTAAACTAAACAACAACAAGAAGAAGACAATAAAGAAAATCAAGAGAAATGTTGTAGGCCTCCCCCACCCCCACCCCCGGAAGGGAGGAAAGACTTTTGACTTGTTCTGTGAACTGTATGCAGGTCAGCACAAGCAATGTAACACGACTGCTTAGGAAATTCTTCTGGCTGCTAAGTGCCTTTGGAGAGCAGAACAATGCTAAAACTTCCCGACACCATTCGTCTGTCTGGCAGATTAGTAGTTAGTACAACTGCGTGTGTTTTTTTAACGAATCGCTGCGAAGGCACTAGGGAAAAGGAGGATTAGTACTGCTTCATTATAATTAGCTCACTTTTTTATGCTAAGAAGATTGTGACAATGTAGGTCAGAGAAAGTGAGGAAATGACACTGAGTGCAAACACCCTGAATTATCTGCCCTACGACGGGGTTAGGATGACCTGGTGCAGTTAAGACAAGGCTGTAGATCTTTTGACAGCTGAACTTAACTAGGGTTGGGTGCTGGGTGTGCTAAAGTGGTTGGGTTACCTGGGAGTCATACCGGATATCTCAACAGTGGCATAGCTTGGGGGGGCAGGGGGGGGCCGGCCGCACCGGGCACAACATCTGGGGGTTAGGGTTAGGGGGCGCAAATCCACGGGTTAGGGGGTGCAAATTACTTGCCTTGCCCCGGGTACTGACAACCCACGCTACGCCACAGTATCTCAAAGGATGCAAGCTAGAAGCGAAGTTTTCATTGCTTCCTTATTAAAGCACAAGTACAAATATAGTTCCTTAATTTTGTTCAGTCAAGGTTCCTCATAAGTGAGGGAATTCTGCACCCAATTATAAATATGGGAACACTGCCATCAGAAATAGGAGCACTGATGTCTCTCAGTGATGTTTGATCAGACCTCCCTGTGCTATTTCCCCACATTTTGCCACCAGCAGCTGCCAATGACCAGGAGCAGAGAAGGGACACAGGTCAAATCTAATGGGATGCCATAGGGAGTGGGTGGGGAACTCAATAAATGACTACCTCCTGTCTGGAAATCATACCTCCCTGAGGTAGGAGAAACCTTAAAATGAATTTGGTAGCCTGTGACACTGTGTTTTCTAGTGAAATTAAACGTCTAAGCTGCCAATTACACGAGCAGAACTTAAACCTATTATTGAGACTGGGAGAATATTTTGCCAAAGTAAATTCACAAGCCCTCCTCCATGTGCTACACAACTATAAATATTGCACATACCATCTTGCACTTAAAATAGACATAGACTAACAAGGTTCCCCTTAAACATGTGTGGCTTGTTCAACACAGAAAAATTGAATGAAGAGCTACTTCACTATCTCCCCCTCAACAACCAAAAGGAACAAAAGTGAACAAGGGTCCTACTATCCTCTTATCGAACCACGCAATGGTGAAAAGCCAGCAAACATATACAGAACAGATCTTTGCCGTCAAAGTATTGCAAATGGGCAGAACAGGAAAAAAATCAACATTAACTTCAGCCAATTGGGTACATGCAGTACATTTTAAAAGGTCACTATAAGGCCAAGATGTCTCCAGAAACACTCCCATGACCTTGTCGCAAATGTCCCTGTGCTTCATCCTAGCAACATCTATTAGGAATAGGAGAGTGTTCTAAGAAAACTGCAACATGTGAAAAACACCTTTCAGAAACTTTAGAGGAATATTTAGCAGAACAGATTAAGAACTAGGAACTTATTAGACATGTATGGAGTGCTTGTAGCTTCTACTACTAACAGGTTTTTAGGAATATAAAGAACAACAGTATTAGGCAGTCATAAGATTACAGCATACATGCAGAAATATGTAATCTTCAATTTAAAAAAAAAATTAACAGGAGGAACAAAAAAGAAGTATTACCAAATTTAGATTAAGACAAATCAGCTCCTTAATCAAGCCAAGGCATGCGTACATTGTTACACAGATAATAAGCTACACTTATAAATGAAGACGCAATTGCTCTGTGCCAAGATGAAACTGGTAGTATCAACAGTATCCGGTTAATTGCTTGTGAATGGCAGTAATAATATGCATTTTCACAATCCCCTGTCACATATTTTACAGAACATAAAATATGAACCAAAGGAGAAATCACATCATTTATAAGCCTTCTTAAGAAATAATGGAAATGTCTTAGAAAAATAGGCATTTTGCATACCATCCAAAAATATGAACACAGAATAACGGAGCTATTCCTCTGTGTATAATTCATTTTAAGCAAATGGTTTGTTGCTAACACAATTCAGCAGAAACAACCTATAGAACCTCTTATCTGCTTGAGGTGAATTTGCTTTCACTATGCCATTTAAACTACATTCAATGAAGGCATGCAAACTCAGAGGAGACCTAATCTTAGCATCATAGGATCATCGGGAGAAGCACCGTTATTAGTTGTGATCACTATTATCAGTTGTGGGTGGAAGCCCTACAAATATACACAGGCCACTGACCTCCACAATAGCGTGAACAATGATTTGGCTAGTATACCATGGAAGTGGAAAGCCCTCCCATCAGATGTCAAAGAAATAAACAACTATCTGGTGTTTAGAATACATCTGAAGACAGCCCTGTTTAGGGAAGTTTTTAATGACTGATGTGTTAATGTATTTTTAATCTTTGTTGGAAGCCGCCCAGAGTGGCTGGGGAAACCCAGCCAGATGGGAGGGGTATAAATAATAAATTATTAAATTATATTATTATTATATATGCCACAGGGACAGTGCAAACTGCTCAGGCCCAGATACTGACAAAGGGGGAGGCAGATAAGGCTTTGCCCCTTTGTGCTTTGGAACAAGAATGGGTAAGCTCAGGCTTTGGAGTCAAATGCAGTCCTCCGGGCCTCTCTGTCTGGCCTTGGAATTCTCTGCAGGCCCAGAATTAACACATGAACACACAACACACACACACACACACACACACAGGCCTTGCTCCAGAACTTCCATGAATGTTTTTCTCTGACTGGAATGTGTCCTTAAATTCTGATAATGACTCTTCCTTACCTGAATAGAAAATAAGTAAGGTGTGTGAGTGTAGAAATGAGCCTACTGTACAAATATAAAATTTACCACTGCTTCATCCACCATTTTCTCTGGTCTCACCCACCACTGGCATGACCTAATTACCCCAGGCTGGTCATGGAGCCAAAGCAGACATCAAGGTTAATAAAGTCACCACTCCAGTGAAAATATCATACAACTAGTTGTTGTCTCTCCCCTTGGGTCATCAAGATAATAGATGCAAAGCCTGTACACCATTTGGTTAGCCTGCGTTTACCAAGCTATATGCTCTTCTTGTCAAGCTAGGTTGTAAGAATTATAAGGTTCATATATGCTGGCACATTTTCTACCATATCTGAAAGCAGCAACTCTTTAAAGTTCTGTGAGTGAAGGAGAAAAAGCCAAAATCCCTTTCGGATGACTAAACAATTCCTGACTTCTGTGGTTTTGAGTCAGATGTGATATACTGTCACTGGTTCTACCTTAAAGGGTTCCTGTTATATTAAACAGATAAATGTCAATGCATATTGAAACAGCAGTGTGATTCACACTGTATGAAATATTTCCATTGTAAAAGTGACATGATTCCACCCACTTTATAACGTGAGGAAAGGGAAAATAGGCACAATGGACAAGAGGATGAAAAAGAGGAGGAGAAAGAAAACTAAGGTCCTATTCCACAGCAAAGGATAGCTCTAGACAAACATGGAGCATGCCCTTCCGTGTGTCACACCAGTGAAACAGCTATGAAAAATTTATTAGCGTTGCCTGTTGCATCTAAAATACATGAGATTACATTTCTCGCTCAATGGGAACCCCACAAACTTAATTACTGAAACAAATGCTTGATTGAAAGCAGTACACATACTTAAGCATTGGCTGGAATCCTGCATTAACCAGACAATTAGCTTTCATTCATAATAAATGAGATATACTGTATCAGGATAAGAATGTGAGAGATGTTCTGGTTATATATGGGAAACAGATGGCCCAGTGAATAACCCTGAGACTTGGAACATACCGATTTCTCTCCCACTATATCACTGACAGCATCTGACGCTGGGGCAAGAGACATCACTTGCTATAATAGCAAAACAACGGGCTGTATGTAGCTGCGTCACCCCACTGACGGAAGGTTTCTGGATCCAGCGGAGGTTTCCATCTGTTTAGCTGGTCCTCAGTTCCAATGGGCATGTTTACTACAGTAGGAGAGTCAGGAATTGTGCAAGGTGCAATGGATCATCACCAGAAATAGAAAAGACTTCACTTAGCTTGGAATAAGTTAAGCAAGTAACCTCTATTTTTTATTATTCTTATTATTATCTATATATCTGTATACTAATATTGCACATTTTGGGATGTCTCCATGACGACGCTGAGTCAATGTGCATTGAATGAGCACTGGCTGAGTGATCAAGCTGGTTGCCTAGGAGGGCAACCAAGATAATAAATAATAATAATAATAATAATTTATTACTTATACCCCGCCAATCTGGCTGGGTTTCCCCAGCCACTCTGGGTAGCTTCCAACAGGAGATTAAAAATACATTAAAACATCAGTCATTAAAAACTTCCCTAAACAGAGCTGCATTCAGGGCTGCATTTCTACATGTCAAATAGTTATTTATTTCTTTGACATCTGATGGGAGGGTGTTCCACAGGGTGGGCGCCACTACCGAGAAGGCCCTCTGCTGGGTTCCCTGTAACTTCGCTTCTCACAATGAGGGAACCACCAGAAGGCCCTCGGAGATGGACCTCAGTGTCTGGGCAGAACGATGGAGGTGGAGATGCTCCTTCAGGTATACTGGGCCAAGGCTGTTCAGGGCTTTAAAGGTCAGCACCAACACTTTGAAGTGTGCTTGGAAACATACTGGTGATGGAAACCAATCCTTACGAGGAACGGTTGAAGAAACTGGGTGTGTTTAGTCTGGAAAAGAAGAGACTGATGATAGCTATCTTCAAATAACTCAAGGGGTTGTCAAACGGAAGAGAGAACAAGCTTGTTTTCTCAAGCTCTGGAGGGTAGGACTCGAACCAATGACTTCAAGATACAAGAAAGGAGATTCCGACTAAACATCAGGAAAAAACTTTCTGAGAGGAAGAGCTTTTCCGACAGTGGAATTGTCTCCCTGGGGAGGTTGTGGACTCGCCTTCCTTGGAAGTTTCTAAGCAGAGGTTGGATAGCCACTTGCCACGGATATTTTAGCTGAGATTCCTGCTTGGCAGGGAGTTGGACTAGATGATCCTTGGGGGTCCCTTCCAACTCTACAATTCTATGATCCTATGAGATGCTCTGTGCAAGGAGGTGGTCCCTAATTTTCTTCAATGAGGTGGAATGCTTTCCACACTATGCACATTCCTCCTACACTGAAGAGTGTGTGAAACCTCCAGCCCACATGTAGATCCATGTGGCTATTTGTATTGCTATAGAGTTGTTGGTATTAGCCATTGTGTTAACTTTGAAATAATTAAGCTGGAGTTAATAAACTGGACCTCCCCCCCACCAGGTGATAACAGATCCAACAAGCAAAATCAAACAGATTGCATACAGGTTTTAATAATAATAATAAATGAATTATGGAAACACCTTCAGGGCAGAATTCTCCATAACTTTTAGTGGTCATGTACACATGAAACATTGTTCCTTGAAGGCCAAAGAATGTGCCATATGTTTCCATTTACAGTAGTACTATAAATCATGCAGAAAAACATATCGTAAACATCTACTGCATCACAAATTGAACAGCAACAACATCAGATGTGATTTTTCCATGATGTAAATACAAAAAATGTCTCCAAAACGAATAACTTTCTTGAAACTTTCAGAAAAGTGCTATCTACTCTGTTTTTAAAGTTCTGGTGATTTTAAAATCCAGGTAAAATGTAGAAGTGAAACAACATAATAGATGCCCTATTCCCTTTTTGCAGTGCAGTGGAACCTCGGGTTGCAAACGTGATCCATGCGGGAGGCATGTTCGCAACCCACAGCGTTCACAACTCGCACGTGCAGGTCACAATTTGGTGCTTCTGCGCAAGCGCCGAAACCCGGAAGTAACCTGTTCCAGCACTTCCGGGTTCAGCGCGGTGCGCAACCCGAAATAGTGTAACCTGAAGCGTCTGTAACCCAAGGTACCACTGTATTTAATTTAGTTCATGCTGCAAGCCAATATACACTTACTCAGAAGTAATATCCACTCAATTCAGCTGTACTTGCTACCAAGCCAATATGTATAGCAATGTGCAGGAAATCTCAAAGATTACTTGCAATTCTTTCAAATTCTTCTGCTGTCTGCACAAATTATCTACCAGAACAGTTTTTCATGGTTGTCTTGAAAAGAAGAACAATCCAATCAAATTTGGGGGGGGGGGACACCAGACAGTTTCCATATTGCCTCTTTGACCTAAAAATGCTGTCTTAAAAATAAAGCTGTTGTGGTCATTTTAACATTCCAACCAAGTACTTACACGATTTTGTAACCGAGTTAAGCTATCCTATTTTCAGTATGCTTGCATGTTTAATAAAGACAATTCCATTTCTGGTATCTGGAAGAACGAACTATGAATCCACAGATGTTCACTGCCTTAGCCTTTGCTCATAACCTTTCAGCTAAAAATAACTACTTAACACAAAGTTAGTGGATGCTATTTTTCTGCAAGTACAATATTTGTGTGAATCACAAATAAAATGTTTAGCAAGAATTCATATCCAAAATCTTTCTCGTTCAGAAATGAGATGTAAAGTTCTTTGTTCTACTGAGTACAAACTGGCTGTACTGCATTGGTGACAATGTAGTACCTATGACTTAAAAAACAACAACACCACTTCACAGAAAGCTTATATCAAAGGAGTCTGGTGACTCCAAGCTTGAGCATATAATGTCCTGGGCAGAAGGCCCTAGTTATATGCAATTTAATTTTAAAACATCGTGGCAACAGGGCTTTTGGTACCCCAAATTGCCATCACTTTCTGAAACGCCCTCACTGATCTTGCCTGAAACTGAGGTACTGAGAGAGCTGAAGAACTAAGGCAGTCAATCTGTGTTGCTTGCATGCCCATGGTGTAATCTAGGTACACAAAAGCTTTTCATACATTGTACAGAGAGGTGAAAGACTTCTGGATTCATGTTGAATTTCTACTTCTTCACCTTACTTTGAGTTTTCTGGCTAAAACAGGAACTCTTTTGCACAACTTTTCTACATTCTGTTGCCCTGTGGATGTAAATCTCTAAAGCTCCCAAATGAATAAACAAACAATGCAATTCTTCCCCAAGTGATGACGTACTGAGGACTTTTCACTAGTAGGTGAGTTGTGGATTTCTACTTTCTATGCTTGAAAGCAGAACACACACAAGTGTGTGTACGTGTACATACACTCAGAGTTAAAAGAACCAAAAAAGGTGCATAGTAAAATTAGAAGTAAATTAATTTTGCTCTTCAGAAAATCCTTCCCATAACTAGAAAACTGTAAACAGCTTCTTCAAACACACAGGAGCTTAGCCAGGACTAGGAGTTTTCTGTACCAGCTTCTGAAATAATGTTGACTAATTTTGATGGCCTTTTCAACACAGCTGAAACAGAAAAAAATGCACCTGGATGCATATATTCAGAAATTAATTGATTGAGAGTTTTCCAGTTTGGCAAATGAATCAACTACTCTGCAGACTAACAGCACCAAATTCAGCCCTCTAATACATTTTTAAAGTAGCAAGGTTATTATAATATCTTCAAATACCTTCAAGAAGATTGTGAGTGGCTACCAGAATCAGAATCAGGAAGTTACAGGATTGTCTCCGACTAAATAATTGTGAATGCAGAACAGTTCCCACAACAGGAATGAAAACTGCACTCTCTCTATCCCTGCACAACCCTAAAATCTGCTTCAGGAGACTGCGGGCAGTTCCACTGAGTCTGCAGAAGTCATTCCATGCACAGAATGATTTAGATGCACACAACCCAGAGTGTTTATTGAGCCACCCATAAAGTTGCAAAGGATATGTAAAAGGCAACTTTGTTAAACGCCCTCTCAGCAGATGTCAAGGCAATAAACTATTTTACTTTTAAAAGACAACTGAAGGCGGCCCTGTTTAGGGAAGTTTTTAATGTCTGATGCTGTATTGTTTTTCATATTCGGTTGGAAGCTGCCCAGAGTGGCTGGGGAAACCAGAGTATAATTATTATTATTATTATTATTATTATTATTATTATTATTATTATTAACATCTTGGATAACTTACAACATACCTAATGCAGAGGTTTGAAGCATGGGCTGCAACCTATTACTTATAAGGATGATCCAAAATGTTTTACAAAGTTGCCTGTAACATGCACAGTTGATTTAGAACTCGGGGGGAGGGGGGGGAGAGAGATTGTTCAAAGTCCTGTTAAATATGAAAGCTTTGCCCCGATTAAAACGTTAGGTAAATCATATTCTTCACCAAATACTTCGGGGGGGGGGGGAATGTGGCATTTTACCGAGGTGTTTCAATATGGTGTTTGCTTTCTAAATGCAGCTATTTCCTTGTCTTAAATTCACCCACATGCTAGTACAAATAGCACAGTGTCGTTTAATTCTGGTTTCTGAATCAACAAGCATAGTAATTGCCTTAACTTCTATATGTACAAAAGGACTCCTGTTTCTGCAGTTTCCGAAAATAGTGACTATTACCATGTGGTTATGTTAAACACATCTAAGTGAACTTTATTCTGATGGGTGATCTGCACCTGAAGATTAGGATATAGCACCTCTCTTCTTGGTAGTGCTAAATCTCTCAACAACTTGTACCAAAATAATACCACTGATTATTATCAAGTTCTCCTAGCTCTCTGACAGCTTTAGTGTAGGTAGGAAGCTCTGCCTTATGGTGATTCCAGGTTTTCTTTTCAGAATACGTGTAGGGGTATCCACCACCCTTTGAATGTTAGAAAAACAAACATGAATAAATCCAACTTCCTGGCTGACATAATACAGCAAGTTTTCCCAAACAGAACTAGGGTTTGAAACTTCCCTCTACATAGTCCAGCTTCCCTAATTAAATAGAAGGAAAAAGGGAGCAGCTAATATTTATGGGTTATGCAGTTGGCAGCATTTGGAACTTCCTGTGAAAAGCTGTGTATCAGAAACACATTAGACTGACGTTGATGCCTTGCTGAATTTCTTCAAGATGAGGCTACCTAATTTGTTCTATTTCTACATATGCCCCTTTATTTTAAAACCGGACATTTAAAATGGGAGTTACTAATGTTAAATAAGAAGAGTGACCATGAATGAGGTGTCTATTAAAAGGAACAAAAATCCAGGTTAGTGCTCCAAGTTAGGTCTAGCAATCTTTTTAAAGTCCCACAAAAATATACAGGATGTAACATCATGGAAGAGCATTGTGGGAAATTAAAATAGCAAGTTATGTAGCCCTAAGTGGTTCTATACACCACTTCCAAGTTAATATTGTTATTATTATTCAGTTTATATATTGCTCTTTATCAAAAGATCTCAGGGTGGCGTACAGCATTAGAAACACGTTAGGAAAACGTAAGTTGAGAAACTTATACCATTTGGTGAAAGTGAGAGGTTGAAATGAATTTAAGCAGAGTTGGTGGAAGAAAAGCCCTGCACACAGATCAGTTAGCACAGCAATCCACAGAACGAAGTATTGTTAATAGCAAATGGTTTTGGTTCTGTTTGACACAAAGATGTATTTATGATAAAGTGTCTTTCATAATTGAGCAATGTGCCCGTCAGTCTCCAGCGAACCTTAAGGAAGCGAGCGGATTTAGGCCTTTTATTGGCAATGCAATTCCTGCTTGGCTGAGGAGGGCAAAGGAAAGGCAGATACAATCAAGGAATAAAACATTCAAAATTAATAAGTAACATCATTTCTCATTAAGCCTGAAGCAGAGAAGGGAACATTAAGTTATGGTTGCAGCAATATCTTTTGTGTACCCATTAAGTGAGTTAGGCAAGAATTCCCTAAACTATTAAAGTGCATAATATGCACTGTTATCTGACGAAAAAGGCACCAAAATATTCTTAACAATTGTGTTCCTTCGTTGGACACAAAGAAACAAAGAGATCCCAAATCTCTTTAAATGGAGATACCCTTTGGTAGACTGTAGCCTTGCTGACTAATCTGAAATAGGAAGATTTCGCTCAGAAAACCAGTCCCTGGCTAGGTCTTGTTACATATGCTGTTCCCTGAGCTACAAGCTGCTTCTGTTAGTCCTAATTCCTAAATCAAAGTTGCCACATGAAGGCCACTTCAAAACTGTTCTCTGCAGAAACTCTCTGCATGGCAATCAAATTGTGTGAAGACAAATTCACCGGCCTTCTCTACACAGATTCAACTAAGTGAAATAAAAATAAAATGTTTGTGGCACAGTAGAAACTGCCTTAGTCCACTGAGGAGCTGCTGCACACAGTGGCGGAGGAAGAGGAATGCGGGGGGAGCGCACTGCAGCGCGATCCCAGTGGGGTGCCATCGCGGAGGCCCCACTCACCCGTGCTTGGCGCCACGCTCCTGGGATGCGCACCAGCCCCGCCCCTACCTGCTCTCCACACACACACACACACACACACACACACACACACACTGGTGCTAGAGCATGAAACTCGGCCACTGGTTGCACTTGCTACATGGAGCAATTTGAAATGGTCTCTATAACGTTATCAAAAGATCTCACGTTCCAAATACAGTAGTACCTCGGCTTAAGTACTTAATTCATTCTGGAGGTCCGTTCTCAACCTGAAACTGTTCTTAACCTGAAGCACCACTTTCGCTAATGGGGCCTCCCGCTGCCGCCCCAGAACGGTTTCTGTTCTCATCCTGAAGCAAAGTTCTTAACCCGAGGTACTATTTCTGGGTTAGCAGAGTCTGTAACCTGAAGCGTCTGTAACCCAAGGTACCACTGTATAGTAAAACAAAAATATATAGTGCTTGCTACTAGAACTGCAACAGGACTAGACGGAGAGACACTCAACTTGCAGGATTGGTGCCGACCATGGAGAGCTCCTTCTCTGTATTGAACCCACAGCTACGGAAGTCCTTCCCACTGAGCCCATGACAAATCTCTATGCTGCAGACTTTTTGAAAAGCTCTGAAGACTTATTTTTCAATGGGACTTCCAGCTATGAAGCTTGTTAGCTAGGAGATGGTCTTGCTCAATTACATTCTCTCTGGTTGTGTATTCTGTATCTTGTACCTTAAATGCAGCTGTGCAGTATGCTAGTGTTTTGCATTCTGTACTGTTTTTCGCCTTTTGTTTTCCTTGTTTAGGCAGGCAGTTGCCCATAAAAGTCACCTTAAAATAATTTAAATGACTTTTTAAAACAAACAAAAAACCCAGATTGGTTTTTTAAAAAAAGCTTCAAGGGATACATAGTTTTCACATTCTGCTTACTGCTGTTCCCAGTCGCTGCCACGGACATGTGCTAGTGTTGTGCACATCTAGCTTTTCAACATTTGATGAAGAGCCATTGATGAACATTTTGAGTGCAAGCAGATCTTCCAATCTAGGACAAAAATGACTACTTCACTTTGAGACCAGTGGCGTAGCGTGGGGGGTGCAGGGGGGGCCGGCCACACCGGGCACAACATCTGGGGGTTAGGGTTAGGGGGCGCAAATCCACAGGTTAGGGGGCTCAAATTACTTGCCTTGCCCCGGGTGCTGACAACCCACGCTACGCCACTGTTTGAGATTGGTGTCTACTCAAATTCTGGCTTTTTTGGCCATGGGAGTGAAGCAAAGATCAAGACCTTCCCTAAAGCATGCATGTACAACCATGCACACAGACTTATAGTGTGTACACAGCAAGACAACAGGGCTGCTCCCACCATACAACTCTTCCCCCAGAAAGCTGGCAAATGGAAGACGAAGAACCAAAACCACATTTAAACAAACTTTAAGTAATGCAGTTGGAGACCCTACTTGGTTATCACCAATTCTAAGCACTGAAATGTTGAGGAAAGTTTGAACACACCATAAAGCACTGTTTATGTAATAATTAATGAGGGTGAAAAATGCTTGCTCTAATGGAACCAAGGCTCCTAACAGTTATTCCATTAACACCACTATTTAGGTTACAAGCAGAGAAGCGCATGCTATGAATGCCTCCTGGCCTCTCAATTCTCCAACGAGCTCCACTCTCCTTCCCTGAAGTAATTATAAGCTGCTCCTCAAGAAAATAATTTCTTCAAAAGGAAGAGCCAGGAGAAAGAAGGGCCAATGTTTCATACAGAAATAGTTTGTACAGTTAATGAAAAGGAGCAAAGCACGGTGCTTATCTTCCCTTAATTTCCTTAACACAGGGAGCATTCATATTCCAGAATATTTATATAGACAGACAGATTTGTCTAATTTCCAGTAATTTCCTTGTCATGCCTTCACATAATTTGTATTAGAATAAATGTCATTAATTTCATAGTCAGTGTGTTCTCCTGCTTGCTCTGCAAAATAAACTGCCAGAATGTGTGTTAATTTTAAACTTATGCTTTCAGTGCAAAAAAACAGGGTTGGAGTCTTTCTTTCTTTTTCTGTAACAAATGAGAAACTTCAGCTTTCAAAAAAAAAAAAAAAAAAAAGTTTCCCCTAATAACAAATAGCCTGGGTAGACATGAATGATACTAGTTTACAACAGCTGAAAGACCACCAATACAGTTACATTAAACGGAAATACCTGCCACAAGCATTTGTGTCCACAGCACTATATAGCCCAGAACCCATGCATGATCAACAAGAAGTTCATTCCACATGAAAGTGGGGGCTTTCATCCCCCCAGTTGCCCCAGTTTCATCCTGCTGTATCTCAGCACATACCATTTCAGAGGCCTTCACCTATCCTCAGAAATGCCTTCCTAGGCTTGCACAAAATCCACAGCCTATGAAAATATACCCTATCCAGTAAGGAAACTGTAATATAACAGTTCCTAACACTTGCATAAAGAAAGTGAGAATTTCAAAGGACTCTTAAATACACCCTGCTCTTACACTGAGCATTTTCTGCATGGTACGAGCAAATGTCACAAATGGAGACTATGACCAAATGAGGCCGACAGTTTTGAATGCCCAAAAGTGACAAATAAAACCACAGAAAGAAAAAGAAAAAGAAGACACAAACTGCCTGATGAAAACTTGACATGCATTTATAGGTCACTCTCAAGTACCTAAGTTATTGCAAGTTAAGAGCATTTTAGATCTTGAAAGTATCACCTTATAACCGAATTATAATATCCTGTTCCCAGTTGTTGTTTTTAAAGAGCAGTAGGAATGTGAGGTGCTCCTAGAATCTGTGCAGTTTTAGCTGTAGCGGTTCAAGGATATTCGTATAGTAGAAACTCCTTAATTAACTGGCAGGTTGGCTGGTAATAATGAAGGCATAGGCAAACTCGGCCCTCCCGATGTTTTGGGACTACAATTCCCATCATCCCTGACCACTGGTCCTGTTAGCTAGGGATCATGGGAGTTGCAGGCCAAAAACATCTGGAGGGCCGAATTTGCCTATGCCTGTAATAATGCAACAGAAAGCGTGCAGAGAAGGGGGGGGGAGATATTTCTGGCCAGCTACAAAGGCTCAGAGCACGCAGCCTCAGGGCTCAACCTCAGTCCCTCAGGTATCGAAACATTCGCCTAAGCAGGGTTAATTATTTTCAAGAAGATTGCTATTTTTGAAGGCAGACAAAATGTAGCTTCCCTCCCCTGCCCACCCCCCACTGCCGCCGCTTGCCTAATCAAAGAAGTCTGTTAGAAGCTTGCTTAACAATTTATGGCTTGCTCTAACATTATTCCACAAGAAACTGCACTTGTTGGAAGACAAACCTAAAGAATGTTGTAATGCCTATAATCCACGAACCCAGAGAAGTGTTATGGGTTGACAATTGAAATCTGCGTAAAGGAAATTATGCTGTTAACAGACACAGCTAAAATAAAAAGTACCCTGATGGTCGTACTCTGTGGGGTGCCATGTCTAACATGACCGGCCAGCCAGAAATAATCATAGCTATGTCCCAAGTAGAAGTGGTTTGCTGGCAGCTCCTGAAAGCCATCTTTGGCCCAACAAGGGTCTACAGCTCCGGTGGGGTAGCAAAACAGGGCTGCCAGAGTGAGGAAAAGCAGCAACAGGAAAACTCACTGACCAGTTGTTCTCCCTGGTCCAATCCACCCTGCCTAGGACAGCAGCAGGCTTGTTTAGAGGTTCGTGATGGACACAATATTAAGTTTTACATAGCATGCCCACTATTTTGGCTGGTGTACAGATTCCCCCCCCCCCCTTATTTTTTATTGTTAGGATTCAGTATGAATTCTTAGCCGATTGTTTAATCTTAGTGTAACAGTGACTATTAATATGAGATGTTTGGAGCTTATTGGAAATGTTGTTTTTACGGCTATTTAAATTTGCTGGGCTCTCTTGCGAATTGTTAGTGAATTATCTTGAAATTGAAGTCTATCGTTACGAAGTGCTTTGCAGAGGGGAGCCTACCACAGAAAAGCAGCAGACAAGTAAACCATTGAAGAAAGCCAAGTTCGTTGGAATGGGAACGGGGGAAGGGAAGGAGCAAAACAATTAATTTGTTCAGTCCAACCTGTACTGATTGTTGGCAGCATGTCGTGTACGGCTCATGTAGTTTTAGTGGGCAAGTGTGAGCTGCGAAGCTCCCTGTTCAAATAGCCATGAACTGCAGATGGCTTTAAGCATGGTTCCCTCAATTTCTCTTTCTGTCCCAGTTCCTCCATCCCCCTCCCCCTCCGCAATACGATGATAACAACGCTGACCTCTTTTACCAGATTACCGCAAGGATTACAGAGATAATGTACCCAAAAAATGCCTTCTAGAATCCATAGTATGACAATACTTTCGTTAGAAAAACCAAACTGTCACAAGACAGGGAGCAAGTGTCTCTGAGTTCTCCAGAAATCTTCATCAGGCCTGTTTGTTACGCAAAACAGGAAGTGGGAGGGGCAGGGGGCAGAGTGTTGAAGCCATAAAGTTTGTACTAGTATCTCTCTTAAAATAGGGAGTGGGAAGAGGGACCAGGCATAATAGATTAGGTTTCGAGTTACACCTAGGGACACTGGGATGAAGAAGTGCCCGATTCCCCTTTTTAAAAATATACAGTAAAACCCTGTACAGCAGTTCACTAGCTCTGTCTCCAGTTTTATACAAACTACAGAAGTTATTGGTCGTAGGAAACAGCAATATATATACATATAGACATATATGCACAAAGCAGAGATCAATCTTAGGTAGTATACCAGGTTGGGGGGAAATATCAATGGAAACTGAATATGGCAGCTTTACCTAGTGGCTGGAGAGAATGTGCACTCCAAGAAAATGTGTGGCATTCAACTACGTATTAATCAGAATAGATCCACTGAAATTAATGACCATGACCAAGTTAGGCCCATATTAATTTTAAGCGGTCTCCTCAGAGTAAAACTTAGCTGAACACCACCCAAAGCTTTGAACTGTCTCAAGTTGTATTATGCATGACTTTGCATGTCGGTTCTTATCTGCTACTAACACTATTTCGAACGTATCACCTCACAGTGACCTTACCAGAGCTGCAATCCAAAGTATATTTAACCAGGAAGCATTTTTAGAACTGGACAGTTAAGACACCCAAGGGGGGGGGGAATCACTGTTGGAAGACGCTTGGATTTAGGATAGTAATGAAAGTCAGTAGCTGTACAGACACCTTTTCCTCTCTCCTTTTTTAAGAGTTTGAATAAGATGTTCATTAGTTATCTTCCACCTACTGTGTTTAAAGCATTCTTTCTCACTCACTCACCACCACCAAGCTACATTTCTTTTTGTTTTTCTTTTACAGACTAATTAAGCATCATAGCAGTATCTTCCTCTTTATCAATTCACCTTCTGGATTGAGCTCAATGACTTGGACCTTCACCGGTGGGCCTCCAGTCCAGTAGAAGCTCCCTCTGGCAGAAGGAGGCAGACAATTCTTGCCAGTTCCCCCTTCCCTTGCAGCCTTCCTCCACTGCCACTATTCTAGAGGGTTTCCCAACAAAACTTGTCAGGGAGAATGAGGGGGCTGCAGGGCAAAAAAGCTTCCCCTTTCAGCTAGCAGCATCCTATCAGCAGAATTCTACTCACTGAAATTTAATAAAATTTCTTATTAAAAAATTTTTTTATTGTATAAGCCAAGTACAATATTTTGATAAACAAAAACCTATTAAAATATTATCACACAACACTCCTATCTCTGAGCAGTGTGAGATTCCAGGAGTCCCAGGCACTCGCCCAGGGTCCGTGTTTCCTTTTGGAAATGAGGCACATTGGAAAGTGTGGTGTCTTTATGATATATGGTTTATTTACACAGATATACAACCTGAGCCTACGATGGAGGGGCTCACAACATTAACACTCCAAGTGGGTCTTGCTGCTCCCATAGCTGCAGCCATGGATTCAAACAGAAATCAACCCTTGTACTTCTCTCCAGCCACCTTTACCAGACTGAAACCTTTCCCCTCCATCCCAGTCAGCCTGAAACACTCTACCTCAAACTCTGCCTTTGCGTTCGAACTAACTCAGATCTGGAGGAGGGGCCCCACCCCCTTGCAGTCTGGCACAGAGCCTTTGCTTTCTTAAATGACTTTCTTAATGACTCATCACCTTCCATTTGTTCTCCTAACAGCCTACACCCCAGGCAATTTCCTGGTCAGGAAACTGGCCTGGCTTATATTTTAACATTTACTGGATCCAATAATTTAGGGGAATCTGGTACCCACAAACTCATAACACTATTACACTATTCAATCAGTAACACGAAGACACAGCCATCCATATCCCCTCAGTTCAAAATTCTAGCCAGTCACATGTACAACAAATACAGGTGACCCACACCTAGACAGCTTATAACTGAATATTCCAGCTGCCTAAAATAGCTACTTCATTGACCAGCATGAAGGCTGTCAGCAAGTCTTCATGAACATTCCAAGCTACTATCAATCATGGACAATGACAGAAATCGAGGCACGTGCATTGTAAACTACTGCATCTTTAAATGGTCATTTGCACACTCCTAAATATGCCAATGCTAACAGCAAAGTTAACACATACAAAGGCAACCTATGTTTCTGAAACTAAACACCTGAAGAATGAACTTAATGGCTAGCAGTTTTATATTTCAGTTTTATGATACAACCACAACTCAGCAGATTGTCAGCACAAGCCAACCCTGTAATTAATGCAAGAATTTTTCCTCCATTACAAATTCAAAATTTTGATTGTTACTTGTTATCAGGGGCCCAGAATCCACATTTCTTTGTAACAAAATATGAAATAACATAAAACCATTTTTGCAGGCAAAAAAAAAAAAATCAATGGAGGAACAATAAATTTTCCACACCAGGTACCACCTGATCTTCCTACGCCTCTGCATGTATTCACATTTTAGTATCCTTGGAAAAACTAAAGAACACCAGGTGAGAAGATGTGGCTAACAGTATGCTCTCATTACAGGACATGGGGTAGAAGCTTAATCTTTGCAAATTTTGGGCTACTATAGAGAAAATACTACACAGCACTGATATAGTTGTTCAAGGAATTCCAAGTGTTTCACATACATTATCTCTAAACATTGGTATTCTTCATCCCTCTCCTGGAAACAGGTACAGGGGAGGTGAGAGTGAAAAATAGTTTGCTGGGTTAGGTCACCCAGTGGATACATGGCTGAGGTACAATGTGGACTAGAGTTGTCCCAGCGCATACTCTCAGCCACCACACCATGCCTGCTTTTGAAACTTTACCATAGAGAGAAGTGCGCTTTTTGCCTTTTGTAGCCTATTGTGACATCCAATGCTAATTCCCCCTTTAGCATCTTCCTCAAATAAAAATTCCTGGCTCACTGTACAAAAATCTTAGTCACCACAACACACTTAACTCATGTGTATCTCCCAGCCATGCTAGCAAAACATGCCTATACAGCATGGGTAGGCAAACTAAGGCCCGGGGGTTGTATCCAGCCCAATCGCCTTCTAAATCCGGCCTGCAGACGATTCAGGAATCAGCATGTTTTTAGATGGGTAGAATGTGTCCTTTTACAGTGGTACCCCAGGTTAATTACTTAATTCATTCTGGAGGTCCGTTCTTAACTTGAAACTGTTCTTAACCTGAAGCACCACTTTAGCCAATAGGGCCTCGTGCTGCTGCCGCGCCGCAAGAGAACGATTTCTGTTCTCACCCTGAAGCAAAGTTCTTAACCTGAAGCACTATTTCTGGGTTAGCGGAGTCTGTAACCTGAAGCGTATGTAACCTGAAGCGTATGTAACCTGAGGTACCACTGTATTTAAAATGTATCTCTAGTTTATTTGTGGGGCATAGGAATTCATTCATATATTTTTTTCAAAATATACTCCACCCCCACCCCCCCAAGGTCTGAGGGACAGTGGACTGAAAAAGTTTGCTGACCCCTGCTATATGGTGTATAAGCAGATCAAAAACAACAGGTTTTTTTGGGGGGGGTTAACCTGCAAGTGTCAAATCAACTCCAAAATTCACCAGCTGCCACTGTCAGCTGCCCTAAAATCTATGAAATCATCAGACCAAATGCTATTCTCACTTAACCAAACCTGTCTCCATGGTAGGAAAATGTAACATATACAATTAGCAAACAAGGACGCTGATGAGTTATGACGAGGGAGGTTGCTGAAGTGAGAAATGTATTGATTCATGCGGGATAACCTGAAATGGTGATCAACCTACAGACCTTAGAAAATCAGGCTATGGACCTAAGAATATGAGGAAAGGGCAAATTTCAGTTATAGGTTTTTCCATGCAGACGTTCACAGTTTAATCCTGGGCCTATCCAATCAAAATAATATCTAGGAGCTGTGCATCTCTTTTGAGTAACTGGAGAGCTGTTGTCTCAACATAGACTATGCTGGGCTAGGGAGACCAATAGTTTAATTTTACATAAGGCAGCTTTGTGGGTTTCGTGTTCTGTACATATCCTAAAGTTTAGCGAAAATAAGCACTGAACAAAAATACAGCCATATTATGGCCAATAAGGCAATTCATGTAAATAAAGTTACTTCCTGTCCCAAGATTTTAACACTGAACAATTGACATTGAATTGAAGTTCATTCACAATAACAATGTTTACTGTATTTTACTCCATTCAGTTGAATAAACAGATTAAAATAAAGACCAAAGGTCCACCTAAATGTATTCATGAAACCCATGTAAATTACTAAGGGAGAGAAAAGATGGATTAGAGCATTAAAGGAAGCCCAATGGAGAGCGAATCCACTATTCAGAACACCCACACAGAGACAGCAGCTCCCGACAAGAAAAATGTTCTCTACAAAAATAAACCACAAAGATTCTTTTCATGAAAAATTAAAGAGTGCTCTATATGCAGATTACATGACATTTAATTTTAGGAAACTCTGCTGAAATGAAACTCTTCTGTGCATGATTCACAGTTCATGAGATAATAAATGATTAAATAATACACATCCTTTTAGATAATTTAATACTTTTCTTTCTTTCTAGCATAATTAATTCCTTCTTGAGGTATATTTCACCTAGATTTCATGATTAAAGCAGAAATGGAAGCCATTATTACTTACTTACCTTGACACTGAAATCCTTGTTTGCCAAACCCCCTAGGCAAGGAAAAAGAGAGTGAAAGACAAAGTTAGCTTTTTTTTGTTGTCGTAATATGCAACAGCAATATTATTTCCTGTCAAAGGAATAAGTTTTCTTAACTTCTGCTTACGGAGTAAGTCCCACTGAGTTTAATAGCGCTTACTTATGAGTAGACCTGTACAGGGTTCTGCTCTCAGCCTCTTTACACTCAACAACAACAAAAAAAATCTGAACAATTAACTTGTAAAGAATACCTACTGATACAATTTATGCATTATATTCACAATGTAAGGGTCCATTTCATTAATACTATTATGGCTCTTGATGGATGCAGCCCACAACTTTGTATGCAGCAACACAACTAATAAAGGAATAAATTGTCTTGGCTTGTTTTAATGTCCAAAATATACTTACAATGCAAGAGAATATCAGGTTGGGGGGGTGATAAACTGGCAAGTGAGATACATTTGTTAGTAAGTGGGCCAAAACACCTAATCTCCCAGGATTTGTTGGATTCAGTGAGAATACTGGAGCTGCAAGATTCTAGTTATTCACCTTCTCAAAACTGTCTGGATGGCCTTGATAGTCCCCCTACCCCCTTTGTTGTGATTACTGCCCTTTCTTCTTTTAAGAGAATCTAAGTGAAAAACTAACACATACACACTCACAAAAAATAAAGCTTGGCCTTATATCTAAGAATGCAAGACTGACGGAATTTCTACCAGTTGCCAAAACACGAACATGAACCTCTGTTATTTATTTTGCTAACATGTATTTGGGGGGGGGGGCTACATTAAGGAGCTCATATACAAATACTTTCCTCGTAGGTGTTTATATACAGATACTTAGTTTATACTAATCAAATCTACTTGCTAGGAGCAGCCTGCAAAACTGTAGGATGGCACACACACAAGTTTTTTCCACAGTGAAGTGGAGACTTCAAACACACACACACACATTTACTTTGTTTATAGGCACAAATCTGTGGGAATAAAATTAAACACACAGAGGAATTCAAACAAAGCTTAACAATGTTGTTTGTGAAAACCGTCCTGATATTGACGGGTGTTTATTTTAACCACCATTTTTTAAATATACATGCCACCTTTTAAAAACACTGCTGCAACTGTCTCAAGATAGCCGGATTGTTGAGGTCAAATGCAATAATGCTAAATTAACAACTAAATTGATGCAACTGAAAGTTACTAATTCATAATCAGAGCATCCCTTTTTTGTGTTCTTAAAAGTTTCTATACTTGACAGAACTAACTTCTAAATAAAATGAGTAATCAAACGATGCCACATAACAGATTACTTTATCTCTGATTTATTGATTTTTAACACAGTTAAAGATAAGTGCAGTACACTTGCAACCTACGCACATTTAGCTGGTGCTAATTCAGTTTTGCGAACTTGGCAAATAAATAAAATGGAATGGAAAGCAGGCAGGTGTACAGAAAAAAATACTTTGGCAATCCCACCCTCTATTGCACCCAATGTGTTTTGACTATACACAATTTTGGCTTTAGGTGCTATTCTTGGAATGTAACCCCTGTGTAAGTTGCGGGCTTACTGTATTGAAAACACAGAAGCAAAGCAGGAAAGGGTAAAGGCTGCAATTTCTACCTCCTTCTCTCTCTATATGTATTAGTAATAAATTGAAGTTGAGTGGTACAGACTTTTTCCTAATCCTTCATTGAGGAGGACCAAAAAGTGGTGGTTCCTCCACTAGGCTCTCTCTCACACACACACACTGCAAACACTCTACAAGTAAGCATTTTTTAAAAGCTTAGATCTGCTTACAAGCGTTTGGGGAAAATTGCAACATTAAAAAAAAGAAGAACTGATTGGGTGACAATGGTGTTAACAGTGCTGCCCCTTTAGAGAACAACTACCCAAATTTTGTATTTACAATTCACAGGTTTTCTGAAGTTTCCCAGACTCTCATTAAAAAGGCGCCTATATTTTATCTCTGAAGCAGAAAATGGTTACTGCATGCTGTCTCTGAAGAATATTAAAAATCCCTCCTAGCTGGAAAAGGCAGTAGAACACAACTTTTCTTGTCACCTGCCAGCCACAGGATATGTTTCCCCATTCAAATGCACCCTGTAATTAAGTGTCATTTATCAATGCAGTTTTAAAATGTATTCACTATCATTATAAACATGATTAAATGGGCCCTACAGCAATTTTATATCTATATAACTCTACTCTTCTTTTTGTTTCATTCCCCCCCAATTATTTTCCTCTTCTAATTACATTAAGTAAATTGAGCATTATTTTTAAAATGTAAACAGCTATATCATTTTTATCACCTCCTCATTTCTCTCTCCAAAGTTTTGCATGCCCATATGATGAATTTCTCAACAATTACAGAGAAGTGGAATGATGTGCAGTAGACCCATAGGACAATCCTATCCATTTTAATTGGGTTTGTCTTCCAAAATAGTATTGGGATGCTTTTAAATCACTGGAGTTGAATGCTTCTTAACTTGACTGCTTCAACTGATATTTTAAGTGTGTGTTGCATTAATTATGTAATCACATCATTTAGCTTATTTATTGTATATTATTGTTTTATTTCAATTATATTGTAAACCGCCTTGGGATAAATATCATGAAGGGCTGTAAATGCAAACATATATGTTTGCTTGGAAATAAGCCCCACTGTATCAAGCAGAACTTACCACAAGTAAGTGGGCATAGCTTTAGAAACAGGCTTTCCCCTGTGATAGATCAAGGCCCAGAAAACTATTGTTTCAGCACTTCTTAGACAACACTTAGTAATCAAAGTCTGACACTACAGCACAAAACACATACAAAATATCTAAAGTATTAAGAGTTCATGCATTCACAATCCATACATTTTCCTTTAATGCACATGCAACACAAAGTTCTCAGCTTTTGCTTGTGTGTATTTTAAAGGGAGACACTGGAAGCTACCCTTGTGCTCTTCCTAACCAAGGCAATACAAAAATATTTAGTAACAACCACTGGATTCAAAGTATCATCTGACAAGCAGAATGCTTTCTTCAGTAGGGCTTCCTCCAAAGTACAAGCAACCCCCCATTTACGCGGGGGTTATGTTCCGAGTCACTTTGCGTGTATGTGAAGCATCCTGCAAACGTCCTCTGAACCTCTGGGAACCCTAGAAAAACCCTTTAACAAACCAGCAGCCCCACCAGACAGGGTAGGAATGGTGGCAATGGAGACATTCAGTCTTCCTCATTGCTGAAGGACGATTTGCAAACAATGACAAGCAGGGCGGACCGGTACCCCCAAAGTGCTTGGCTGTGGGTGAGACTCACTTGGTGGAGCTGATGGTGTCTTGCAGAGGAACATAATGATGGGCAGCTGGCACTTCTGTCTCTTCAGTTGGTCAGGACATTTTTGGGCGGCCTCATAGTCCATGGATATAGTTTCAACACAGGTGCCAATGTTCTTCAAATCGAAGCATTGTTTGAAGTGGGTCAGCCAGCCAGAACTAGCTCAGAACTCCTTCTCAGGCTGCCTGAAGTGCACATACAGTCTGAGAGTCTTCTTGCGCAAGGTGCTGCCATCAATGGGTATATGCTGGCAGTTCAAGGCCTCTAGCCACAGATTCAGTGCTTCATGTGCCTTCAACAGGGCCTCATCCTCCACATGGCTGGGGACCTTGGCAGTTGTAGCTGTACATGCACTCGCCGCCTCCGATGCCCGGATTTTCTTCTCCCGTACCTTAACGGCACTTAAGCTGGATTATTTCCTGCCAAACTTGCATGCCATATAACACCTGCTCATGCTGCCTGCTAAACAGTCCACAACTTCCAATTCCTCCTCCAGCATGGGCACCACTCGCTGTCTCTTGGGTTTGTTTGTCATCACCCGAGGAAGATGACGATGCTGTGCATTTAGGTGCCATCTCAAAGAGCAGCTCAAAGAAAAAAACACACACCTGCAAAAACTCCAACACAACCCCTCTCTCCCAACCTCCTTCCTCAAACTCTCCACAGACCTCAATCCTTGGTGCAAGCAAGGGCTCTTGGGATTGCAATTGTGAAGGCCCATGGGATTGGTAGGTGCTGTTCCTGCGCCTTTTCTGGCTTCTTCGCGCCTCTTCTGGGGCCATTTTTAAATTCATTTCTGGCTCAGCATGATGCACGTACACACAGTCACACACATGTTGAATGCGCGTAAAAGGGAGGGTTGCCTGTGAGGATAGACCTGACACCTGGAAGTCCTAAGGTTCTCTCATAGCTGATACTATGGGAATGGCAGAGTAGCCAGTCCATACCAAGGGCTCTCGGACAAATAAGTTGCAGCATGTGAATAAAATGGGTGTATTTGGATGCAAGCAATCCACAATAAGACAACATGAACACTCGTTTTTCTTCATTCAATATGAGTCCATGGAGGAAAGGTGCACAACCATTCACAGTCTAAACCACAGCCAGATATGTGCATGCAAACGATGTACAACACCACTTCAGCTAGCTGGCATTGTAACAGCCTGACATTGTTTCGAGGAAAGAAAGCACTGCTTTATCCCCTTGTGGCTCCTGAGTGGTTTTTATTAGTTTCCTCCATATCGGCTATGCGCATAAATCTTATTTATGAGTATGCACATCTAAGAGGTGCAATCTGCAAAAGTATTTTCAAATCCCCTTGCCCACCAGAGGCAGCAACAGGAAACACAAAAAAGGGAAATACCAAACTCAGTGCAAGAGATCCAAGCAATCTCGTCCTAAGCAACTGCAGAATCATAAGAGTTTGTAAAGTGGCAGGGCTGTGTAAGAAGAAGGGCAGCTTGCACACAAATGCTTATATGCACGAAGTGGTTACAGAATCAAGGTTAAGTGGAACAGCTGCATGCAAGCACGGTGTACATGACATAACCCAGGTGCTAAAGGGGAATATATATAGTATATATAGGAGAAAGAAAAACTAAATGAATTCAATGGGTAGGACAACTTACGCTGCGGTTAAAGAGAATGCACTCTGTTATGAGTTCACTGGCATCTTATGGCAGCTCCTAAACAAGTGTATGGGTGCAGGAAGAGGCTAAGATGACGGCCAAAATCTGTACAGTGGTACCTCGGGTTACATACGCTTCAGGTTGCATACACTTCAGGTTACAGACTCCGCTAACCCAGAAATAGTACCTCGGGTTAAGAACTTTGCTTCAGGATGAGAACAGAAATTGCGCGGCAGCAGTGGGAGGCCCCATTAGCTAAAGTGGTGCTTCAGGTTAAGAACAGTTTGAGGTTAAGAACAGACCTCCGGAACGAATTAAGTACATAATCAGAGGTACCACTGTAATTCAGTCCTGGCATTGGGAGGTCCTGTGGGGAGATGGGTGGCTCTTGGTTCCAGAAACAGGTAATAGCACAGTTTGGGTGTAGTCTTTGATTTGTATTTATCCACAGGTGGCAGTGGTAGCTATAAGTGAATGCCACCTTTGCCACCTACAATGTCTGTTTCCGGATCGGGATGGCCTGGCCGCCGTGAACATTCCTCTAGACTGGATAGTGTGAATCTGCTCCATCATCTGGGACTTTGCTTGGTCTCAAAGCCAGGGCTGCTGCAGAATGCTGCAACCGTGTGACAAGGTTACTAGTGGAGTATCCTACCACACACATATCACACCGCTGCTAAAGGAGCTGCATGGGCTGCCCATAAACTACAGGGATAAGTTCAAGGTTTCGATGTCTGCTGACCAGGATACCCGCAGAAGTCGCACTCTCTCCCTACTGCCATCTGAATATTCTGCTCAGCTGCAAAGTTCATCTGGGTTGGGCAACTAGCGTGAAGGGCCTTCTCAGTGGTAGCCCCCTTCTTACAGAATCACCTCCCCTCAGAGCTCTGACAACTGCAAATATATTTTAGCACTTATTAAAAGCCTACTTGTGCATTCCAGCCTTTTCTGGAGTTTCGTGTTAGGAATACCAGCGACCAATTTGGAGGGTGCACATAAGTAGAGAGGGGAAGTTCTGTGACACAGCCCAAATCTTTCTGCTAGGAGAAGTACTTTGCTGGATACCACCTCTAATGTTGCAATGTTACTATGCTGTTGCTTTTTAAAATCATTTTAACTTGTACATTGGCTCAGGTTGGATTGCAACAGGTAGTAGTGAAATGAATATAACATAACATACAATAAGTAAAACTTCTAGACAGTAGGGTTGTAGCAGAAAATAACTCCCCTGGGTGAAATTTATGTACAACAATTTCCTTGTCAGCCAGGTAAGCAAAAGCCAAACTACCGTATTTTTCGCTCTATTGGACGCAGTTTTTCCCCTCCAAAAATTGAGGGGAAATGTGTGTGCGTCCTATGGAGCGACTGCAGGCTTGTACCATAGCCGCGCGCAACCCTTCCGGCAGGGAGAGGCTGCACGGGGCTATGGCTTCTTTAGCCCTGCGCAGCGTCTCCTGGCAAGGAGGGGCTGCACGGGGCTAAAGGGGAAGCCAAAACAGCGAGCCCCAGGTTGGGGCTGGGGGGGGAAATATTTTTTTTCTTGATTCCCCCCCCCTAAAAACTGGGTGCGCCCTATGGTGCGAAAAATACGGTACATATGATAATAGGAGCCCCATGAGTAGATCTGCAGATATTTTAAATTTTTACTTTGGAGGACTGTGAATTTGATTGGACCAATGGCATGGCAGGGGGGAATCATATTTCCACACACTATTTTCCTCATCTACAGTCAACACATACAGAAAGCTGATGTTTTACCCTTCAGGGAAATAATACAGGTATTGTTCTTTTCCCTTAATTTTACTTCAGGATGGGATAGCATGGGGAAAGAGCTGAAATCCTCCAGCACTACTGCTCTGACCTAATTCAAAATCTCTCCCCACCCTACTCACTTCAGCCGCTTATAAGTAAATAAAAATTAAAATGTTGGGAGATCCATCTGAACATCTTGAGTGCAGACTGGCCAAAAAGGCAGGCAAGAGATCAGCTACAGAAAATAATTAGATTGCAAGGGTTGGATCCTCCTGGAGCATGCCTTTGAAGTCAATAAATGGATTGCACACGATAGACAAGAGATAAGCACGCACAGTAAACTTTAGGGTGCAGTAGGGTGGTAGCAAATTGTACTTCAGCAGATGACAGGGGGGCAGAAACTTGGTTAGTTAAGCCTCTACCTAAGTAAGTTGGTAAAGCAGCAAATAGAACAATACACAAGGCAACTGACAGCCCACAGCATCACTACAGAGAATTTCCATCAGTGAGCTTAAGAAATTTGAAAAAGGGTTCTCTTTATCTCAAGTGAAATACAGTTGGAAGTCTCACTAGATAAAGCTGGTACAGTACAGAGTACAATAATGTATAAGATTTTTTCAATCCCCAGTATCCCCAGGTAGGATTGGGAGAGAAATCTGTCTGAAGCCCTGGAGAGCTGCTAGCAGACAGCATGGGCAAAACTGAGCTAGATGGACCATTGAGCATCCTACAACGTCCTATGGTAAGATACAAAATCTTGTATCTATGGTCTGTGCAACAAAGAAACTTTGTGTCTGGAAAGAGGAAACTCCAAAAAAGCCCTGTGGCAAAGATGAGACATAGAAAAAGGACCGTTGAGGGTGATGGAAGAAGAGGGTGTCTTGCATCTGTTTTGTGTTGTTGTTGCTGTTACCATATTTTTTTGTCTATAAGACACCCCCAGGTATAAAATGCCCCCTATTTTGGGGGACTCAGATTTAAGAAAGGGGGGAGAGATATATCCGTGCATAAGACATCCCCCTAATTAGGGGGGAAACCTAGTCTTATACACAGAAAAATACGGTATATCCCATCTTTTTGTCCAAGCAGCTCAATGCAGAGTACACAATTCTCCCCCTCCTCAACTAATCCCTACTGAGAGGCAGCGACTGACCCAAAATCACCCAGTTAACTTAACGACCAAGTGGGGATTTCAACCCTGAACTCCCAGGTCTTAGCCTGACACTCTAACCACTACACCATGCAGATGCTTACGGAAGCTGCCCCCTGTGGCGGAATGGTATTTAGAACGATCCCTTAAGCAGATGTTGTTGGTGTTGTTTGCATATAACACTTTCAGCGTGGGGATGACAAATCTCACTCCAGATGTTTCTGCTGTGATGTTGGGAGAGTTACACAGTGTGCAATCCAATATATGATGGTGTTGCTCTCCAGTTAACACCAGTTCCTTGACTTCCTGATCTGGGGTGGGAGGTGAAGGATAGAAGAGTACTTATCATGGTGCAACAGTGGGAAAGAATCTCACACGAAATAGTGAAATAGCAAAAGAGCAGCCTTACGCAGTTAGACTCGCGATCCATCTAGCACAATACTGTCTGCACTAACTGGCAGCAGCCCTCTAAGAGCTCAAGCAGGCAACATTCCAAGTGCTACCTGGAGGTGCCAGGAACAAAAACCGGGATCTCATGGAAACAACAACGAGATGCGGAGGACAAGGTTTCTGTGTCTCTAATAGTTGCACAGAAGAGGGAACTTTGAGAGATGCAGAGTGAGAAAATCTGCAGCTTGTCATGCTAGGGTTGAGAAAATCTGCACTTCCCAAACAACTTGGAAAAGATGGGTCACTCCAAACAGCATGGCCAATGGCCCAGAGATTATGGGAGTTGCTCTCTAACAAAAGCTGACAGCCAACCATTTCCCATCACTGGTGGTGTAGAGCCTGGTCTGCATCTGCATCAGTGCAAATGGATTTTAAGTGTCCAGAGGGGGACAGGGTGAGACTGTTTCAGAAGGAAGCTGGCTCAAGGACCAAGAAGAGGATTGTAGATGGAAGAGAGAGTGTGCGTGTGTGTGCTGGTCTGCACAGGAAGACTCGTATTGGAGTTGCTTTCATATCAGTGGGAGTGATGAACAGAGTTCTGGATGCAACCAGCTTCCTCCAGAGGATACAGCTGGTGTGGCTCTCTCTTCAGCGCAAGAGTGTGGTGGCTGAGAAGAAGGGGGCTACAGAGCCTTCCCTTTAAAAAAGAGTGTCGTTCCAGGATCCCAGCAAAATGGGTTGCATCGTAGGAGAAGTTTTTGGTTCTGAGAGCACGGTACTGCGTGGGGGTGGAAGTCTTTTACTGTATGAAATCAAATGGGCTTTTATGGGGTGTGCATGCATGTGTGGTACAGAAGGTCTATCTAAAGGCACTAATTTTTTTTCCCAGATGTGGTCAGCGGAGCGATGAAATGGACAGTGTTGGTTTTCCCCCAGATGTGGATAAATGGGTTGACATATTTGTGGGGTGGGAGGGAGTCAGCTCTCTTTCCACGTGAAAAAGGTGCTCCAAGAGCCTTAAAGTAGAAAGATCCTTTCTGGCAAGTTGGAGTGCAGGAAAACTGAGTCCATTGGGTCAGCCTGGCCCAGAAGTTTTGTGTGCCCCTATGAAAAATGCAGCGCCACATGAACCACCCCGCACAGGGGTGGTGCCTCCCTCCCTCCCTCTCCGTAGGAGGAAAGTAAGAAGGAGAGACACCTCCCATACATGCGACTGCATGGGGCGGGGAAAAGAGCTCCTGTCAGCGGGGAAGCAGTGCGCTGGGGTCTCATCGAACCGACGGAGCCCCCGGAGAGACAGCGAACCTCAAGCGCTTCCTCCTGCCGGTGGAGAGAGAGTGTGTGTCTCTCTTTCTGCCCCAAGTCCTTCACCTGTGAAGTCTGCCGAGCGGCTGAAGGGAAGGAGATGACTAACAGCGCTGAGGCGGCGCGGGGAGAGAGCCAGCCAGCCTGCCTACCCGCCCGCCCGCCTCGCCTGCCTCTCCGGGAGTGGAAGACTGCGAGGCTCCCGGCTGGAGGAGAGGCAAGGCGGCGAGGGAGCGCCGCTGGAGTTCCCCCTCTGCAGCCACCGCAGCGCAGCGCCCGGTTCTCGGGCGGGGGGTTGGGGTGGGGGTGGGGGTTGAGGCCGCGCTCGCTCCTTACCAGATGAAGTCGGTGCAGTGGCTGCAGAAGGTGGGCTGCTTGAAGAAGCGCGCGATGAATTTGTGGTCGCGGACCTCGTGCACGTTCTTCTGCCGGAGGGCCCCTTTGCGGGCGAAGCCCCGCGCCGCGTCGGGACCCGCGCCGGGCTCCGGGTTGGGGAAGACGTCGGCCATGGCGCGCGCCCCCGCCCCCCGCTCGCTCCTTCCCTCCTTGCTTGCCGCGCCGCGTCGACTTTTGACTTCGCCTCAGCCAGGAAGCGCCTCCTTCCCTCCCACTTCTCTCCCTCTGCCCCGTCCGGCAGCCGCCGACACTCTGGCAGCGGCGGGGATGGGCGCTGCCTCCTGCCCGCTCGGGCTCCTCCTGACGTCTGAGCCACGCGCAGCAGGCAGGCGGGGGGGGGGAGGATCCCTTTCCCCGGGCCAGCCCCCGACGGCTCCGCCCGCCCGCGCGCTCACTGGACCCCCTGCGGCGGGGGGGAGGGGCCACCAGAAGGGGGAGGGCCAGCGAGCGCAGGAGAGACAGCGAGAGCCGGGGAAGCCCGTCTCTAGGGCAACAAGGCGGCGTGTGGGCGACTCCCCCAACTCCGGGGGGGGGAGGGAAGAGGAGGGGGAGGGAGGAGGATGGCGCGCGCCGAAAAGGGCCCTCTTCATTGCTTCGCGCGGCGCCTCCCCTCAGCAGCGCCCTGCGAGCGAGTCCCCTGCTCAGCACCTGTTGCATTCGGCGCGCAAGCAGCCGCACCTCGGATCGCTTCAGTTTTTTCAAAATAACTCGCTTGCGTGTGTGCGCGTCGTCGACGTGGCGCTTGAGAGACTTTTTTTGCCACATGTGGAGAGAAAAAAAGTCACCCGCCGGCCGGACCCTCATTCCCTCACTTTGAAAGGCGCTCAAAAGAAATGGGCCCGCCGCCCTGTCCATTTATCGACTCCCCTCCCGGCTCCTCAGCGGGCTGATCTGGCCCAAAAGGTGCCACCACGGCTTCCCGGAGGAACGCATCGCTTCCAGCCGGTTCCGTTTGGGATTGCTTGCCAGCCAGGCTGGGGAGGGGAGAGAAATCCGCGGGGTGGACTCCGAACTATCCTTGGCCAACTCGTGTTCACGTGCCACGAGGGACTGAGCTTTCGTGTTGCGCGGACCACACCTCCGTGTATACCTATTGCCACACCGAGTCGGGCAAGGAAGCGTCGCCTCACGTGAGCGAGGCGCAAGCCTTGTTGGCGCACGAGCTCCGCTCCTCGCTTCCGAGACTGCGGGGAGACCCCTCTGCGCCTCGCAATGCCCGGATATAATGCCAGCCGGGGCACGAGGAGCCGTTCCTCGGAGGTGACACGGCCAAAGCTGCCTTCAGCTTTGCCGCTGAGCGCGGCGTCGAGAACAGCACTCGGCCCCCGCCCGGCGCGCGGGAACCTGTTGCTTCCCCCTTCCTTCCCCTCCGACCAGGGCACCGACAGACCGGTTCCTGACACGACCGAGCGGCGGCCCCTCCTCACGTGGGTGTGTGCGACTGGGCTGCGGGGATTTGACGAGGGACTCCCGCCTCCAGGGCTGAGGCGAACGGAAGGGGTCGGAGAAAAGGCAGCAGTCGGAGTACTGCGCCCTCTCCACACACACACACACACACACACACACACACACGGCGTTTCTCTTTCCGAGTTTGAACGCGAAGAAGGCTAAAAAACCCCGCTGCTCCCGCGTCCCTCAAGTCTCTAGAAAGGTCTCTGGGCGGGAGGAGGAGCCGCGGCGGGACTGACAATCCGCTCCTCAGCAAAAAGGCCGGGACAGCAAACAGGCAGACCAGGGCAGCCGCGAGTCTCACTCGGGAGACTCCGCGCATGGAATCCCCGTTCTTACAGAGGGGAAAGCAGCGCCCAAAGCGCGCAGCTTGCTTAATTCTAAAGCGCCTTTTCCCCCGTTCTAAAATCCAGCAGGAGCCCAGAGTTCCCTGCAAAGGAGCCTATTCCTACGCGCCGAGGTCCCTTCCTCGTCGTCCCCCATAAAATATTGGAGGGGGCTGGAACTCCCCACCACCACCACCACAGTTGATGGGCAATCCCATGAATTCATCATGCGAAAGGCTGGGCTGGATGAATCCCTTAGCCGGAATTAAGATTGCCGGAAGAAATAGCAACAACCTCAGGTATGCAGATGACACAACCTTGATGGCAGAAAGTGAGGAGGAATTAAAGAACCTTTTAATGAGGGTGAAAGAGGAGAGCGCAAAATATGGTTTGAAGCTCAACATAAAAAAAAAACGAAGATCATGACCACTGGGCCCATCACCTCCTGGCAAGTAGAAGGGGAAGAAATGGAGGCAGTGAGAGATTTTGCTTTCTTGGGCTCCATGATCACTGCAGATGGTGACAGTAGCCACTAAATTAAAAGACGCCTGCTTCTTGAGAGAAAAGCAATGACAAACCTAGACAGCATCTTAAAAGCAGAGACATCACCTTGCCAACAAAGGTCCGTATAGTTAAAACTATGGTTTTCCTAGTAGTGATGTATGCAAGTGAGAGCTGGACCATAAAGAAGGCTGATCGCCAAAGAATTGATGCTTTTGAATTCATGGTGCTGGAGGAGACTCTTGAGAGTCCCATGGACTGCAAGAAGATCAAACGCATCCATTCTTAAGGAAATCAGCCCTGAGTGCTCACTGGAAGGACAGGTCCTGAGGCTCCAATACTTTGGCCACCTCATGAGAAGAGAAGACTCCCTGGAAAAGACCCTGATGTTGGGAAAGATGGAGGGCACAAGGAGAAGGGGACGACAGAGGACGAGATGGTTGGATAGTGTTCTTGAAGCTACCAGCATGAGTTTGACCAAACTGCGAGAGACAGTGGAAGACAGGAGTGCCTGGCGTGCTCTGGTCCATGGGGTCACGAAGAGTCAGAAACGACTAAATAACAACAACCATTCAAATAGTGTGGGTGTGCCCTGCCATGTGATCAATTATGCGGGGCGGGGTTAACCTGCCCCCCTCAATATTTTATTCAAATTGGCACCCCTGTGGCTCCTCCACCGCTTGTGTTGGCTCAGAGAAATTCACACTCCTTCTCCTTGGGCGGGCCTGTCACAGGGGTGCCAACTTGAATGAGATATTGGAGTGGTCAGGTAAGCCCCACCCTGCATAATTCATCACAAGATATGGTGCACACACACTGTTTGAATGGCAATGCTCTTCAACTTTGGGGGGGGGGTCCTGCCCATCAAATATTTTAAGGAGGGCAAAGATACCTCGGCCCCCAGGAGTTGGCTCCTATGGTCTCTCAGGTTTGTTCTGTTGTATTCTGTTGGAAGCTGCCCAGAGTGGCTGGGGCAACCCAGTTAGATGAGCTGTGTGTACAATAAATAAATTATCATTATTATCATTATGTTATTGATGGCCGCAAAATATACTGCTTGTGTTAGACAGCAGAAGCCCACCTCCCCAACATTAACGAAGTTGGGCTGATGTGAGTTGTAGTCTAACAACATCCAGATAGATTGGGAAGCAGCAGCAGTTTGGGGAGTGAGTGCTTTTGCAACCGTCATAGCAGCGATCCATAAGGAATTGTTTATTTTTTAAGTGGATGTTTTTTCCCCCCTATTCCAATGACTCGCTATTCCCCACTGTTGTAAAGTATTTTTCTTTTATTTAACACAGATACTCAAGCTTTTCTGGCCAGTGGGCACACATTTGCAAACCAGCTAAACTGTTGTGAGCACCGTACACAACACTCTTCGGCCACACAGACATTCCAGCCAATTCAAAAGGCTACAAAGGAATGATTATTTCAAGACTGTGGGTAGCAAGGAAGCCTCTGCAGGGACATACGTAGTAACCATGTAACCCTTCTCTGGCAAACGTCATTTGTTACACTGCAATGCAACTGTTAGACTTAGTAGTCAAAGTGCAGGTTGGGGGAGTTGTTTTATTTGTAGCCTAATACAAAACATCTCTAGATGACTCATAGACAAATTTTAAAAGCAACCATCAAGTTTAACAATAAAACAGCACACCCCATACACACAAACAGCAATAAACATGATTATTATAATCCCTTCAAAGCCAGGGAGAAGAGGTGCAACTTAACCTGACATCCAGAATGTACCACATAGGCATTGCTGAGGATGCAATCGAAAAGGCCCTCTCCTTAGTCACCCCGTCTCCAAATGTATTTCACAAGAGGTACTTGGAGAAGGGTGTCAGATGATGAACTCAGGGTCCAGGCATGTTCAAGCCAGGGCATGATGGATGAGGCTGACCTAAGAAATCCCATCAGCGGTAGCCCTGTGCAAGGATGGATGGCGGCTAACAGATTGAGGTTGAATCCTGGCAAGACAGAAGCACTGTCTTTGGGGGACAGGAGGCGGGCACGTGTGGAGGATTCCCTGGTCCTGAATGGGGTAACTGTGCCCCTGAAGGACCAGGTGCGCAGCCTAGGAGTCATTCTGGACTCACAGCTGTCCATGGAGGCACAGGTCAAAACTGTGTCCAGGGCAACTGTTTACCAGCTCCATCTGGTACGCAGGCTGAGACCCTACCTGCCCACAGACTGACTCACCAGAGTGGTGCATGCTCTCTCTGGTTATCTCTCATTTGGACTACTGCAATGCGCTCTATGTGGGGCTACCTTTGAAGGTGACCCAGAAACTACAACTAATCCAGAATGCAGCAGCTAGACTGGTGACTGGGAGCGGCCGCCGAGACCATATAACACTGGTCTTGAAAGACCTACACTGGCTCCCAGTATGTTTCTGGGCACAATTCAAAGTGTTGGTGCTGACCTTTAAAGCCTTAAACGGCATCGGTCCAGTATACCTGAAGGAGCGTCTCCACCTCCATTGTTCTGCCCGGACACTGAGGTCCAGTGCCGAGGGCCTTCTGGCGGTTCCCTCATTGCGAGAAGCCAAGTTACAGGGAACCAGGCAGAGGGCCTTCTCGGTAGTGGCACCCGACCTGTGGAATGCCCTCCCACCAGATGTCAAAGAGAAAAATAACTACCAAACATTTAGAAGACATCTGAAGGCAGCCCTGTTTAGGGAAGCTTTTAATGTTTAATAGGTTATTTTATTTTAGTGTTTCGTTGGAAGCCACCAAGAGTGGGCAGGGTATAAATAATATATTATTATTATTATTATTATTATTATTATTATTATTATTATTATTATT
Organism: Podarcis liolepis; assembly: GCF_965112155.1. Classification (NCBI taxonomy): domain Eukaryota; kingdom Metazoa; phylum Chordata; class Lepidosauria; order Squamata; family Lacertidae; genus Podarcis; species Podarcis liolepis. The sequence goes on from NC_139555.1 coordinate 23,832,149, forward strand.
ATTATTATTTAAATATTATTATTACAGCTGTTTGAGCAATGGGGCTCCCCCTAACTCACAGCACTCCTCAAAATTAGCTTAGTGGGGTCAGGAGAAGTCCAAGAACAGTGTGCCAGAGGAGGGGGAGTCTAGCAAGTTTAAATGCTTGCACTGATGGAACTATAAAAGTGACATTGGATTATTCCCAATAATATTAAGTCCCATACAATTACCATGAAATGAAAAGGATGAGTGTGCAGTGTGTGTCTGGAACCTCTCAGTGGGTCCACCCAAAGTGGGTGTCATGCTGCGCAGAAAACGGTTGAGTCAGAAAACTGTATAGTAAAAGAAAAGAGGACAGGATGCTGTTGTACCTATTGCCTCACACAGCAGCCACAAAGGATTCCGGAGTCAAATGCAATTTCCCACCCAGGGCCAGCAGAAGCCATTTTGCTGCCTGCAGGAAATAACAAGTTGGTCCTCCCCATTTCCACTTACAGTTACAGTTCCAGTTGGACTGGCAGTCGAATCTTATTTCAACATTTGTGTTAGGACAGCATCCTTCACCTGAGGCCACATGGTGCACACACATGCAACCATAATAATAATAATAATAATAATAATAATAATAATAATAATAATAATAATAAAATTATTATTTATACCCCACCCATCTGGCTGGGCTTCCCCAGCCACACTGGGCAGCTTCCAACAAAAGATTAGGTAAAGGTAAAGGGACCCCTGACCATTAGGTCCAGTTGTGACCGACTCTGGGGTTGCGCCGCTCATCTCGCTTTACTGGCCAAGGGAGCCAGCGTACAGCTTCCAGGTCATGTGGTCAGCATGACTAAGCCGCTTCTGGCGAACCAGAGCAGTGCACGGAAACGCCATTTACCGCCACTTGCACATTGACGTGCTTTCGAACTGCTAGGTTGGCAGGAGCAGGGACCGAGCAATGGGAGCTCACCCCATTGCGGGGATTTGAACCGCCGACCTTCTGATTGGCAAGTCCTAGGCTCTGTGGTTTAACCCACAGTGCCACCCACGTCCCACCAAAAGATTAAAAATGCATTAAAACATCAGTCATTAAAAACTTCCCTAAACAGGGCTGCCTTCAGGTGTCTTCTAAACGTCAGATGGTTTTTCTCTTTGACATCTGATTGGAGGGTGTTCCACAGGGCGGGAGCCACTACCAAGAAGGCCCTCTGCCTGGTTCCCTGTAGCTTCACTTCTCACAGTGAGAGAACTGCCAAAAGGCCCTCAGAGCTGGACCTCAGTGTCCGGGCAGAACGATGGGGGTGGAGATGCTCCTTTACCTCCCTGCTACTTCTGCCCCTCCACCACTCGCTGCCTGAGGCCACCACCTCACCCTGTCAGACACCTGCCCCTTTCCCCACTTGGACTTCCAGCTAGATTTTGCCCTTATTCTATTGTTTTCAAATGTTTTCAGATGTTTCCAATTGCTTTTAATTCCTTTTAATTTGTATTGCATGGCTGTTTTGTTGTTTAGTGTCCTGGACTCCTTAAAAAAAAGGAAAAAAAAGCCTACAGGTAAAATCAGCTGAGGGTGGCTGATAACTATGATGTTCACAGTAGGCAGGGAGGGGTGAACTGAACTCTTTTCTTTCCTGCTGTGGTCCTGAGCAAATTCACTCTCTGGACTAAGCATATAATTCACGTAGCGCTTATATTTCTTCACATGTTCACACATTCTTCACTCTCTATAATTTGGCTAAATCATACCTATTCATTATCACTTCAGGGCATATTAGAAAAACAATTAAAATTCAGATTAAAGGGGGAAATCAGCACTTTATGAAAATATGAACCATTAACAGGGGGCAGGAATTGTAATTTTACCCTATTAAAGTAACCCAGTCAGTGGTTGTATTATGTGAAGTTAAGCCTTATCTCAGTTTGTGCTGTGCTTATATTATGTGGGTGTTCTATTATAGTCCCTGTGCAATTATAATGATGTAGCAAATTATATGTAACAAACTGTTTAAAAAAATAATCTTTAAAAATTTGCTTAAAAGATTTGCCTCATGGCTTCTATAAATATATTCTACTGTTTTTGTTAAAATCTATAGACAAAGCATGACAATAAATAATTTATTAATAGTTCATTGTTTTAATTTTTTTAATTTTTCAGTATGTCCTTTTGTGCTTTGCATAGATATGGAATCATTAAAACATATATTTTCCCTAATAAGTAAGAAAATTACAATTGGGCATGTAATGCATACGCACAACCTAAAGTGGACACAAAATAAAATCTTGTTTAAAAAGAAGAAAAGAGGCTGTGGATTTCAAATGAGAATGGATCTGGTTTAGAACACGGCTGATAATTTCAAAATTATCAGATATATTTTACCATTCATTCCTCAGCCAGAAACCAGCTGAGGGGCTTCATGAAAGTGTGTAAGTGCTGTTCCATTCATAAATATCTGGAGTCTTTAAATGTTCAATATATTATTTACCAGGAAATTTAGTAGTTGTCTCATGACTGTGTACATCAGCCACTGTAAGGTGTCACAAAACAGGACCTTCTCTGTGGTGGCACCCCATGTATACTGCCTTTGCTCAGAGGTGCAACTGGTACCTTCAATACCTGGTTTTTGGAGGCAGTTAAAAATGTAACTGCACACAGGGCTTGGGAGGAGGTTGTACAAGATGATGTCCACTTGCTGCAATTGATTTTAAATTGCTTATTGAACCTGCTGCATCAGGCTGGCTTATCTAGGCCAATATATTGTTCTCTAGGTAAAGGACCTCTGACAGTTAAGTCCAGTCGCGAACGACTCTGGGCTCATCTCACTTTACAGGTTGAGGGAGCCGGCGTTTGTCCCTTCTGCAGACATTTTTTCTGGGTCGTGGCCAGCATGACTAAGCCGCTTCTGGTGCAATGGTACACTGACACCAGAGCAGCACACAGAAACTCTGTTTATCTTCCCGCCAGAGCGGTACCTATTAATCTACTTGCACTTTTGGTGTGTTTTCGAACTGCTAGGTTGGCAGGAGCTGGGACTGAGCAACAGGAGCTCACCCCGTTGCTGGGATTTGAACCGCTGACCTTTTGATCAGCAAGCCCAAGGCTCAGTGGTTTAGACCACAGCGCCACCTGCATCCCTTGTCCTCTACCCCTCAATTCTCAGCAACTTACCATATTTTTTGCTCTATAAGACTCACTTTTTCCCTCCTGAAAAGTAAGGGGAAATGTGTGTGCGTCTTATGGAGCGAATGCAGGCTGCGCAGCTATCCCAGAAGCCAGAACAGCAAGAGGGATTGCTGCTTTCACTGCACAGCGATCCCTCTTGCTGTTCTGGCTTCTGAGATTCAGAATATATTTTTTCTTGTTTTCCTCTTCCAAAAACTAGGTGTGTCTTGTGGTCTGGTGCGTCTTATAGAGCGAAAAATACAGTAATTTAATTGTGTCGGTTTGAATGGTAAACCACCCTGGGATCATAAGCAACCAATGGCAATTAGGAATTGAGCTAATCAATAAATAAATCAGTGTGTACAAGGTCTTGCCCAGCACTGAACCATGGGCATGATAATCTGGGAACAACATCAGACCTGATTGGTAATCTGGGTGAGAGACCCACGAGAAGCTCCATGCAACAGCAGGAGATGCAGCTGATTAATAAATATTTGTTAACATTAGTTATAGTGCAGCTAAAGCTATGGACCACTAAGTATCAATGATTTCACATTCAAATCAATGGAAATTACCAATGCTTAACTTTAGTTGGCTCACATCCAGTAATGCTTAATCATTGCTTCCCTCGCTGCCATTGACTATTAAATCCCAATCTGTCCAAAAGGGCAACATAACACTTTTGTGCCATTTACAATCAGTGCCAAAGGGATTAATTAGATTTGTGGAGGCCATTTGCAGAATTAATGTCTCAGCAAGACTATTACAATCTTCCACGCAGAGATGGGATAGATGAAACCCAGTCCTATCCATCTTTGTTCAGGAGCAGGTCTCGCTGAACTAAAGCATGTATAGGACTACAGCCTATGGGAAAGAACCAGAAAAAAACAAAGGAGAAATCCCACCACATTTAAGTTAGAACATTTTCCAGAAGAGTAGCTGTGTTAGTCTCTTGTAGCAAAAATAATGAGTTCCGTAGCTCCTTACATACTAGCATTGTTTTCTTTCAGCAGCGTGACTCCCCTGTGTGCCTCTTCAGAGGGTATGCTATGAAAGGGGCATGTTGCCAATTCTCATTGCTTAGCCTGCAAAAAATGTAACAGTCATGCATCACTAGCTTTTAAACTCTGTTATGAATGTAGTCTGCCATATATACAGTGCGTATTGATTCTAGACAGAGGGACTTTTTCCTGGTCACGCTGTAGGTATGTATACCAGCCAAGGAGAAGACAGTAGATTTATTGGGTAGTGTGTATGCAGACGCTCTATGTGTCCTTATTTTCCAGGGACATCCCTGACTTAGAAGAAGAGTTTGGATTTGATATCCTGCTTTATCACTACCCGAAGGAGTCTCAAAGCAGCTAACATTCTCCTCCCCCACAACAAACACTCTGTGAGGTGAGTGGGGCTGAGAGACCTCAAGAAGTGTGACTAGCCCAAGGTCACCCAGCAGCTGCATGTGGAAGAGCGGAGACGCGAACCCAGTTCCCCAGATTACGAGTCTACTGCTCTTAACCACTACACCACTGTCCCTATTTTCATTGGAGAGATGTTGGAGGAATGTTGGCATTATCTGACCCCTGAACAATCTGAAGGCAATCCTGTACAGTGGTACCTCGGGTTAAGAACTTAATTCGTTCTGGAGGTCCGTTCTTAAGCTGAAACTGTTCTTAACCTGAGGTACAACTTTAGCTAATGGGGCCTCCCGCTGCACGATTTCTGTTCTCATCCTGAAGTAAAGTTTTTAACCCGAGGTACTACTTCCAGGTTAGCAGAGTCTGAACCTGAAGCGTCTGTAACCTGAAGGTCTGTAACCTGAGGTACCACTGTATAGGGAAGTTTTTTATGTTTAATGTTTTATTATGTTTTTATATATGTTGGAAGCTGCCCAGAGTGGCAACCCAGTAAGATTTGTGGGGGTATAAATAGCAAAATTATCATGATGGAATGGGATGTCCCTATTTTCATCGGAGAAATGGTGGAGGGTATGGTGGAGGGGGACATGTTGTAAAGTGTTCTTCCATCGCAACACCATAAGCTGCCATCAGCAGTACACAACCGACAAGGCCATGGGCCTTACACTTGCTCCTAAGTGGTAGGTGAAGATGCCTCTGGCACTAAATGTGCTTTGAATGTGTATAGTGTAAAAACACAGCATGGCAAAGTCTACAGACCAGTCTGAGAGCCAGTGTGATATAGTGGTTAAGAGCGGTAGTCTCATAATCTGGTGAACCAGGTTCGCGTCTCCGCTCCTCCACATGCAGCTGCTGGGTCACCTTGGGCCAGTCACACTTCTCTGAAGTCCCTCAGCCCCACTCACCTCACAGAGTGTTTGTTGTGAGGGAGGAAGGGAAAAGGAGAATTTTAGCCGCTTTGAGGCTCCTTTGGGTAGTGATAAAGCAGGATATCAAATCCAAACTCTTCTACAGAGGGGGAAAGGGGGAAAACACTTGTTTTTGCAGGGGTTTATTATCAAACTTGATGAAACTGACCCACAGGGGATGTGCTTGCTCAGCCCACTCAGTCACACTGCTTTTCCATCCTGCCAAGTTGCCACAGACCTGGGAACCACTTACCACAAACAGACACACCGATTTTCTCCTCTGACTCATGTACACCATGCTGCCTGAACACCTTAATCGCCAGCCTGAGGTAAATGGGCCTGCAGGTGCCAACTAGCTCATTCCTCTCTTGGTAAAGGTGGCTATCCACACTTTTGCCCTTTGGCTGATTAGAGGTTTATCATCTTTAAGAAATGCACAAACGTTCATGCTTCGCATACGTGTCTGCTTGTTTCAGTTTGAGAAGAAGCAGGCTAAAATGTTGCACGCGCGTGCAAACACGCCAAAAGGCCAAGGGGAACAGTTGACCATTGTCTGCTTTCTCTGGCATTTGAAGGAGTCCAAGGAGGGCCTTGTTCATAGCTGTCAACTTACAGATTTGAAAATAAGGGACCAGCAGCCTCGAAAATAAGGGATCAGCAGCCAAAATAAGGGATTTTAGTCAACCAGCTGAAATACGAAGTTAAAAGGGACCAGATAATTTGCGAGAGCAGCGCCGGTTTTTAGCCTTTCATTTCCAGAGGTTGCTGCTCAAGACACCAGCTGATGAAACACTGCAATAAATAACTACAAGCAGCAACCACTTTTCATGCAAAATGAAGTCCAAGCTACAAAGATGCTGCTGCAGTTCTGTATCTTTTCTCTCGTGCTCCATCTGCAGCTCTTAGTTCCATCAGGCAGGGAGGAAGGAAGGGGGGGGGGATAGCTCCCGAAGTAAACCTACAGATCAGACCATCTATGCTAATCTACCACTACAAATCTATGGGAGAAGTGCTTGTGGTCCTTCCTCTGCTTTCCCCCTCTATGGTTAGCCCTTGGAACAACTGCCCGCGCCTCCACCTCTGCCTCCTCCTCCTCTCTCTGAACTGCTTTATGGTTGCCCTCGCTCTCCTCTCAAGGCTCCTCAGTCCTGGCTGGGAGGGGCTCCTGGGGGCCGAGTCTGGTGAGAGGAGGCCTGAGGGGGGCAGGCCGGGCAGCCAAGCAACACAGTTGGAGCCTCCCTCCTCCCTGGCTGGCAGGGAGGTAGGGAGAGGAGCTGCTTCCTTTGAAACCCGGAAAATTTAAGGGACATCATCAATAAGGGACAGCAGCGGGACACAGCACTGGGATAAGGGAGTTTCCCGCCAAATAAGGGATGGTTGACAGCTATGGCCTTGTTACATGGCTTGGTTTGCAATTTGCTTGAAAATTGCACAATCCACCTACATACACAATCCACCTAGATCTCAAGATGTTAGGTAGTAATTTTCTTCTGCAGCTTGACTCCTCCCCTTTTGCGGAATTTCTCGGTGGGTACATTGATGCCATGTTTCATGACAAGAGCTGCAACCTAGGGGGCAAGCCTTTCTACATTTAGGGTTGTCATATGTCCTCTTTTTCCAGGACACGTCCTCTTTTTTTCATGGGTAGAGTCATCATAGCGATCCATAGTTTAGAAGTTGGCAGATGTGTCCTCTTTTTTGCTCTTCAGAATATGGCAACCCTATCCTTGCAATGAGATATAAGGACAGGCTGCCACCTTCAATAAATATTGCAGTGATTCAGGGTTCCCCCCCCATTTTTTATTGCTTTTCAACATTTATCACAAAAATAACATAACAAAATACACAACAAAGAAAGAAAAAAGGAAAAAAACACACACCACACTACAATAAACTAAACACACAAGAAAAAAAGAGAGATTATCTCTTCAAATATCCAACTTTCATCACATTGATGACTGACTTCCTCAAATCCCCTCTAACTGAATTTCATTATATCACCTTTATAAAAGTTCTCCTAGTTCATATTTCTAATAATATTAACTCCTTTCATTTACTAACCTCTTCTCCTTTATTAATATTCTAATCCTTAATATTTACCACCAGTGATTCAGGGCTTTTATGGAATACTCTGGATCTTTGTGTGAAAGAAAAGTCTTTGGGCAGACTAAGAGAGCATGATTTCATAAAGCCCACCTGGTCTGTGGGACATATTGGGTGATATTTGTTTACTATATGGATTAGGAATATTCTGAAATGCACGTATGAGGATCTTCTAGAAAACACAGAAACAGGATGGAGGGTGAAGCCTTATGAGGAGTTGAAAGACAAAATAAAAGATTGGTTCCATTTTTACCAGATCAATGCATTATGGGGCGAACATAAGAGAGTGGGAATGAATGAAAAAAAATCGAGGTTTCAGGTTGAAATTCTGGAAAGTAATGATAAACTCCTCTCCAAAATGTATAAACAATTATTGGAATGGGATACTAAAGAAGAATTGGTGAAGGGAGTGATGGTTAAATGGGAGAAAGACCTCGGTCATAATATAGATTATAATAAATGGCAGACACTCTGGACGAAAGGTGTAAAATTTACAGCTTGCGTAGCCCTGCGGGAAAATCTGGAGAAAATGACGTACCGTTGGTACTTGACTCCAGCAAAGTTAGGAAAGATGTATAAAACTGTTGATAACACCTGTTGGAGATGCAGAGACAAGGTTGGGACCTTCTTCCACATGTGGTGGACCTGTGATCTAGTAAAAGAATTCTGGAAGCAAATCCATGAGGAAATGAAAAAAATCCTGAAGTATAACCTCCCCAAAACCCCTGAGCTGTTTCTCCTAGGGATGATTGATAAGGAAATAAAGAAAATAGACCAAACGTTTTTTCAATATGCGATGGCTGCGGCGAGGATGCAAATTGCACAAAATTGGAAAACCTCTGATCTACCTACGGTGGGAGAGTGGCAACTGAGGGTATATCAATATATTGACTTAGCGAGATTAACACAAAAAATAAGACAAAACAACACAGTTAAATATAAAGACGAATGGAATAAATTTTTAATTTATTTTGGAAATATCCAGGGAATAAATAATTTATCAATAGACGATAGTTAAATTTTTCGATGTATAATGTTTTATTAATACTGCAGATACAATATAAGAATAGGTAACTCCAAGACCGAGCTGGACGGAAGTTTCGGTATTTGTAAATGTATATGCTTTTCTTGTTTCTTCTTCACTTCTTTTGTTCTTTTTTCTTTTTTTCTTTTTTTCTTCTTTTTTTCCTTTTTTGATGGATTTTTTTTGTATGTATGCATTTATAACATAATGTAAATTTTGGATCTTTCTTAAATAAAATTTATAAAAATAAAAAAAAATAATAAAAAAAAAGGAATATTCTGAAATGCAGCACGCTTCCTAAGAATCCTGCAATGTCATGGAACAATAAGGAAACGTTGAAACATGTGGAGCTTATTGCGTGTGGATTTGGGGGAATGGGGGAATGTCGGCCTCAAATATTTCACAGACTTTTGAAAAAAGTGTTCTGTATTTATTGATAAAGTGAGATGCTTGTGTGTAGATGGAAGTGCTTTTTTTCTGGCGGTACTCAATGGTACCACTTCTTTAAATTCCACCACCTCTTTAAAAAAAAGAAAAATAGAACTCTAATGGCTGGTTCTTGGCAGTCTTGCTCACTGCCTCTGTTCCCCAGGTATAAGAGTAATAAGCTGAAAGCATAACAAGATGGTTGTCTAATCCTGTACATTGAGTTCTTTGGGGCTTACACCTCAGAAACCACATACAGGATTGCAGCCTAAATCATTGATATGATGGGCAGAAGTAAATAATGGTTCTTGGGGAATTTCCAGTTTTGAGGCTTAATGTGGTTTTCCCGCCCCTCCTCCAATTGGCTTATAATGAAAATGTAAAGCTTGTAGTGGTCAGAGTGCTCGTGGCATTACAAATGCCTCTCTTTGGCTGTCTCTTTTGCACGCACAATGATCATACATTGACATAAATAGCGCAAGAGAAGCTTAAATGCCTATTTTAGCCTCATGTATGCAAAAGCTTAGTCATTCATCCCAGTCTGTGACAACAATTGCCTCGCAGAAAGATTATTGGCTGCATGATGAGGCTATAGCTTTGATAACTTCATATATTAAAACGTCCCGTTCCCAATACTCTACCCTGCTAATAGCGTACTCTTAAAATGAGTTATAATTGAAATTCTTCCCTCAGCCTTATTTTAAATGTCCCAGAGAACAGACATGAAACATCCATTAGTAATGGAGAAACTATTATATGAAGAAATGTTTAGCATTACAGGTCAAACAATGGAAAATACCAAGTAGAGGTTCTGTGAGCCATAACAAATGAAATGTCTCTTCTTGACTCCATTACAGAATTCCCCTTGCTGCCATTTAGTCTTTGAGTAAATGGTAATCCTAGCAAACAATAGCTATGATTTACTGGAAAATAAATTAGATTGTACTAAGCTACAGAACATCTTCCCACATAAAATACGTTTTAATCTTAGTTTTTAAGAAATGAGTATTATTTAAAGGGTGTACATTTTTCCTCCGCTGCAAGAAGAAAAAGAACCGAATGGAGGACATTTTATACTCACAGAATGTTCTCAATATTCTTCCAATAGTCTTTGAAACCTGCCACAAATACTGCCACAACCTGCTTAACCCAGAGTATCTTAAACAGACATAATTTATAGGTTATAGTACAATCCTACTCAGAAGTAAGTTAAACTGATTTCATTGGGGTTACTCCCATGGAGCTAAGCTTGTTTGTTTGTTTGTTTGTTTGTTTGTTTACAATATTTGTAGCACACTCTTCACTAAATATTTCCAATCCCAGAGTGGGGAACGCAGTGATAAAAATGAACAGAGAAAAACTATATACAAAATATAGACTTTCTGTCATTGCCTAATGACATTGGAAGTCGAACGGAATCCATTCCGGAAGTCCGTTCGACTTCTAAAACATTCAAAAACCAAATCACGGCTTCTGATTGGCTGCAGGAAGCTCCTGCAGCCAATCAGAAGCCACAGAAGCCCCTGTCAGACATTCGGGTTCCAAAATAATGTTTGCAAACCAGAACAATCACTTCCGGGTTTGCAGCATTCAGGAGCCAAAACGTCCAAGTTCCAGCATGTTCGGGATCCAAAGTACGACTGTATGAATTCAAAAATGGAAAAAACATGTATACTCAAACTACACCCTTGGAACCATCTGTGACGTTAACATATGAGAGTGCTGGAGGTTAAACAGGTTACCCAATCAGAACCCAGGGGGGTGGAGTCAGAGGGACTATAAAACCAGCTCTGGGAGGGGCAAAGGGAGGAGTTCATTGGGAGTTGGGTGGTTGGTTGGAGTGGGAGTGAATTGGGATATAGTCTGTGGGTAGGTTGAGTTAGTGTAGCGAAATAAGCTAAGTCAGGGTCAGTTAGGGGCTAGGAAGACAAGTAAATATCCGAGAGGTGGTTTAGTGAGTGAGAGCAGGTAGCGGAAGTTATAGGTCTGGATAGGCACCCCATGATTGTAATTGACCGATCCCGTTTATGAAACCACACGCTTGTTAAACTGCAATAAATAAACAGAAGTTTATGTTTCAATTTAACCCTGACTGGACTCAGTATTGTCCCAGGTAGGGCTGGGTGGTGGCAGCGAGAAATAAAGTGATGGCACAGGGATCAATAGACAGTGAAACGTCCGGGGCCCCTGTGTGATCGCCACACCATCCTTGCATGAGCATCCTTAAACTTCTAAAGCCAGTGTGCTGTGTGGGCTTTGCCCCCCAAGCAAGACACGTAGCTTTTAAGCTTTTGAAAACATGAAAGCCAACAGTTCTTTTTATTTGTCTCTGGAATTGATAGAATTAACCAGAAGCCAAAAGAGCTAGAAGGAATCATCATGCAGACAAATTCATTCATTAGGTGACTACTTTGCTGGCATCCCCAAAAAAGAACCGTCTTTGATGGCGATGAAGGCACTCACTAAACTGTAGAAAACGAAACCCTAGTTTATAAATATTGCACACCTACAAGCATATGGAAATGCACGAAGCAAAATACAAGTCTGCTCTTTTCATCTACCTCTAACGTTTGGAACTTGTCAGCCTGGAAAGCTACATTTGCAAGAGCAGTGTAGATTCATATGTTCTTGTCAAGCGCTGGAATGATAGAAAGGATTTATTGCTCTGTAATATGTAAACAAGTGGTTAACCACGGACCACTCAAAGATTGCTGAGGGTCTTGGGGGAGCACTTAAAGATTTTTCTACCGGTTGCAGCAAATGTATTGTGCTGTGCTAGATGCTGTAAGCTTTTAAATTGCAGTCTTATTTCTTAAAACTTTATTTACTATATATTGTATTTTATTGTATTACACAGAATTCTAATGGTTGCAACACCACAGAATTCAAATAATAATACAATGAAATGCAATATATAATAAATAAAAACAGCAGTAGCATACAATTAAATCCCAATATGAATATTTAATACAATGGATGTGCCGTCTCACATATTTAACCACAAATCCACCTGAATTAAGCTTGCAGGCCACAGTTTAGGAACCCCTAGTGTGAACCATATTGTGTAAATAGGCTAAGTTTGGAAAATTACTTTGATTGCTTTTAATGTATTAATTTTAATTAGAGAAAGTTTGAGGCTGGATGGGAACAGTAGAACGGCATCTTATATAAAAACAGAACTGGTAAAGGTAAAGGGACCCCTGACCATTAGGTCCAGTCATGACTGACTCTGGGGTTGCGGCGCTCATCTCGCTTTATTGGCCAAGGGAGCCGGTGTACAGCATGACAAAGCCACTTCTGGTGAACCAGAGCAGCGCACAGGAACGCCATTTACCTTCCCTCTGGAGCGGTACCTATTTATCTACTTGCACTTTGATGTCCTTTCGAACTGCTAGGTGGGCAGGAGCAGGGACCGAGCAAAGGGAGCTCACCCGTCACTGGGATTTGAACCGCCGACCTTCTGATCGGCAAGTCCTAGGCTCAGTGGTTTAACCCACAGCGCCAGGCCTAAATTTGTAGTTTCCCTCAATCTGTCTTTTAATAAATTTAGATTTGATTCATATGTAAACTTTTGACATGGTACACATTCCTCACAAGAGGCAGTAGCACTTCTGTTTCATGTTGGGAATTACCTGTGAATAAAGTGCCCAGCTACACGTTTAGTTACATGGACAGAATAATATTGTGTGTGAACCGTCCTTCAGGCTTCCAGTTATCAGGAAGGGAAGACTTTCCATCCAACTGCTCAGCCCGGTTCCCATCCCTGAGGCGATTTGGGTGGGAGCTGGTGCCTTGTGTGACACCAGGGAAGAACTAGGAAGAGGGTGGGGGGAAATGCTGCCTGAATTATCCTGGTTCCATATGGACACTGTGCCATTTCTGTTCCTGTGCGAGGTTTGAGTGTGATTTTATTTTGAGCATCTTTTGCAAGCCAGTCAGGCCTGCAGAGTGGAATGCAAGTATTGTTATAAATTATAAGGTGGGGGCGGTCAGGCTGTAGGATGTCCTGAGTTCCTTCCAATTCTTGGGATCCTGTAACTGGGGGTGGGGGTGGTTGGATGTGTATGAGTAAGCTTGCCAAACCAGCAAAAGCTGTCTGATTTCAACTGGACATGAAGGGGGGGGGGAGCAGGAAAAGTTTTTCAATATGCTGGTGCTTTGCTTGAATTTGGGATCTTTTTGCTGTGGACAAAATTGCCTTGAAGACAAGAAACATATGCAGACAGACTCAACCCGATCACTTCTTTGGTTTCTGTTCATATATTTATAATAAACTGCTCAGATAAGAAGCAATTATCTTCCATGTCTATTTACTGACAGCTCTGACTAAAACAAAATGTGACTAAGATCTTGAAATGTTCTATGAATCCTGGTTTTGTCGGGGAAGTGGATTTCTTGCTCTCTGGTTAGTTTTGTTCCATATCTATTGTAATACTGTGCTTTCTGAAAATATGAAAGGGTGTGTGTGTGTGTGTGTGTGTGTGTCTGTGCACATGCCCCCCCCCCCCGAATAAATATGGAGTTGTCAAAGCATAGGAATAAAGTTACTCTGGCTAGAGAGGAGGACTGTCATCAAAGTCAATCAGAAGACATTATTCCCCCTTGGTGCATCTTAGCTTAGAGAGGTATCAGATCTTAAAAGGGTGCTTTGGAAGCTTAGTGAATAGTTGAGTGAATAGAGAGGTCAGATTTTCATGTCAATCACTTTGGAGCTTTGCCTAGAAGGAATCTGAGAGCTAATACCCAGAGGCTAATAGTGATCACAGATGCTAAGACCATGTAGATGGAAGCATTTGATCTCTCAGCTGATAACATTAGAGGACACTTTTGACTGTGCCAAACAGTTATAATGGTTTTCAGGCAGGGGTTCTGATATTTATTTATTCAGTAGCCGATACAGGAATTTCTGCCTGGTTTTCTTTATAAATAAATTCAATGTGACTTTAAAATATATATATATTAAAATACATCAAAACAATAAATTCAGCCCGGGACATTGTTGAGGGTAGCCTAGTAGGTGCCAGCCATGGGTCTTGTGCAGATTTCTAGCCTCTTCCCTATTTTATGGAAACTTTCTTTTTTTAAAAAAAAAAAAAAAAAAAGAGCCTTTGCAAGCCATGGATTACGGTACTTCTTTTCTGAACTGGAGGTCAAGTGGTGTCAGGGACCGTGCTGAGGAGGGCTACACTGAGGAAGAATAGTGGGAGCCACCCCCTCCCCTTCATCCTGAATCTTCCCAGGAGCAGGAAGACAGTATAGATTTGGAACAGTGGTTTGCAGAGGGGCACAGTTCAGAAGGCAGAAGCTGGGAAATATTGGATGGGGAACAGCGAGCAGAAGAAGCACTAGAAAAGAGAGAGAGTTAACAGATTCGCAGTCTTTGGATAGTTCTACCCCCCCTTCTCCAAGGACAAGGAGAGCTCAGAAAGTGTCAGAACAGAAAACACAGAAAACACAAAGGCTCCAAACTCAGATGACGAGACGTAGGAGAGAAGTAGATTAATAGGGTTGGAGGGGGTGGAGAGAGACTTAATTGAGAGCACCGCCATTTCTAGGGAGACATGTTCTTTCTCTCTCTCACTGTGATTATTAAAGAATCTAACTGGTAAGACGTTCCTTTCGTTTGATCTTCTTATTTACTGCCACGGGGGAGGAAGCCTATTCCCCAAAGCCTGACAAGTGGCCACTTAGTCGCAGAGAGTACAGATACCTTGCAGGGTCTGTCGACCACTACACACACAAAACAGACTATCTGAGGAATGAGGATCCTGCAGGAGTAAAAGGATAAGCACGAGTAAGCCACACCTCACAATAAAAATTGCTAGTGGCCTGCAGAGTTAGGTGGCGTTCTGAAAGCTCAAGCTTCAAAGCCTTCCATTTTAGCCTCAGACTGCTGGAATAATGTCTGTGTATCAACTCTCAGATGCATGTAAACCCCAAACTACCTAGTCTTTCACAAAACCCTGCCTCTCTGCACTGTCTAGTGCCTGTAACGGGCCATCGTCCAATTCTCAGTGAAGAGCATCAACTAAGCAGTTTCCACTCCAAAGCCAGGCCAGATGGGGGAAAATCCAAGAAAGCCTGCAGCTGAGTCACCACCACTTTCTCAACTATCTTGCTTCAAAATGGCAAACTGGAGACCGTCTGATAATTAACTAGGAGGTCAGGCTTTGTAAAAAGATTACTACATTTCTGCGTCACCTCTTGGAAAATAGCTCAAGGTGTTTTATGGTTTAAAATAATGCTACAAAAGAATATGTGTATGTGTGTGTGTGAAGGGAAGGGAAGGAAAAATAGATTCAGGTAACAAATGTTTCAGATGGTTATATAATCAAGTGGAACGGTCACTAGACAGAAGTGTTCTGGGATGTCAGTGGTCTCAGCAAAGCTAATGCATGGGCCCTTTCTCCCACTGATATTGATTTGTTACTAAAATTCCACGTACTTAAAAAAGTTAGCTTCCAGGAGCTGGAGTCAGGAGTAGGTCAGCAATGAAAAACACAGGTGTCAGTGAAGTTAACTCTTTATTCAAAGAAACTAAAACAGTGCTGTGATCACAGCAAGTCTTGCCCCAATGAGGTATGAATGAATCTTTATTGCTAAAAGCTATGAGCCATCACAATTGGTCACAAATACAGTGGTGCCTCAGGTTACATACGCTTCAGGTTACAGACTCTGCTAACCCAGAAATAGTACCTCGGGTTAAGAACTTTGTTTCAGGATGAGAACAGAAATTGTGCTCTGGCAGCGCGGCGGCAGCAGGAGGCCCCATTAGCTAAAGTGGTGCTTCAGGTTAAGAACAGTTTCATGTTAAGAACGGACCTCTGGAATGAATTAAGTACTTAACCCGAGGTACCACTGTACTGAAATAAAACTGAACAGCAGCAGCAGCAAAGTGAACATACAAAAATTCAAAAATCACTCTTGCATACGTTAAGCCAGGCATGACCAAACTTGGCCCTCCAGCTGTTTTAGGCCTACAACTCCTATCATCCCTAGCTAACAGGACCAGTGGTCAGGGATGATGGGAATTGTAGTCCCCAAACAGCTGGAGGGCCAAGTTTGGCCATGCCTGAGTTAAGCACTCCCCGTCTCGCACTCCCCCTTATGATACTTGTCTTGGTCCCTAGCTCTCAACTTACTTGCAGCCAAGGCATATTTTGCAGTAATAAATACATTATTGCCAGCCAGCAAAAAAGAGATTTGCTCAAAGGGGGTTTGGTTGGAAAGAGAGCAAAGGATGTAATTGAGGAACCCCAATGAGATAGTTGTGAGAGCTGAAGGTCCCTGCCTTCCCACTGCTCCCATGGATAGTTCTTTCCCCAGCAGCCTAAGGCTTCGTTGTCTTGCCTCTCATTGCACTGCCCTCTTCATTTCTCTTCATGTTCTGGGAGATCAGGAGGAAGGGTAGCTGGTTGCTACAGGAGAGATAGACTCCCTAGATTCTTCAGCAGCCTGTGCCTCTACTGCACCTCCTCTGCTTCTGCCTCTGCCTCTGGACTGTCTTCTGCCACAGCCTCTTCCTGCTCACTAAATCCTGTTGCCCCTTCATCTTCCGACACCTCCTCCTCCCAGTCTGCTCCCTCTTCTCCCTCTGACCACTCATCATCATCCCACCACCAATGCCCTGGCTCTGGGCCTTCTCCCTTGGAGATTCCCCACCTGCTGCCTCCCACCACTCCTCTGCATAGACTGGATAAGTGAGATTAGGAGTGGCTATTGGTAAGCATGAAGTGGAATCTGTGAAATGTGGATGGACTTGGGAGAATGTGAGTGGGCAGAAGGGGCCTGAGACATGAATGTCAATCCAGAGTGGTTCAATTTCCAGTGCAATCCTAACCACGTCTACTCAAAAGTAAGCATTATTGAATTCAGTGGTGGTTACTCCCAGGTAAGTGGAGTTTGGATTTCAGCCTTGGTCTCTGTCTTAGGACACCTCTGCCTCAGGGCCCTGTGAAAGCTTTTCTTTCCCTATAACCTTGTAGCTGTCTCCTTTGCAACATCAGCATATGCTGCAGTTGCTAGTCCTTACAGTAGGGAAATCCTTTTCTTTTTAATGCCCCCATTGCTCAGCTCGAACTGTGAGGTCCTCCTCCGAGGGTCTTCTGTTGGTTCCCTCACTGTGAGAAGCAAAGTTACAGGGAACCAGGCACAGGGCCTTCTCAGCAGTGGCGCCATCCCTGTGGAACACCCTCCCTTCAGATATCAAGGAAATAAGCAACTATCTGGCTTTTAGAAGACATCCGAAAGCAGCCCTATTTAGGGAAGTTTTTAAGGACTGGTGTTTTTATTATGTTTTTAGATATGTTGTAAGCTGCCCAGAGTGGCTGGGGGAACCCAGTCAGATGGGTGGGGTAATAACAATAATAATAACAATAACAACAACAACAATAATAATAATAATAATAATAATAATAATAATAATAATAATAATCTAGTATGTCTTCTATTTTTGAGGGTTTTTATGGACTTCATAACTTTAGTTCACAGCACATTCAGTCCCTACAAACAACACAAAGACTTATGAACATGGTCTATACTAGGATGTCTCACTCAACATCCTAAAAGTATTCAAAGATAATTGCAGGGGTTGTGGAAGTCTCACACCCAGCACTGGGGAAGAGCTCTGTGGCAGTGTCAGAAGTTAAATCCCAGTGTGTTAAATGGGACTTAATTGTGCACAGGATTGCAGGCTGAGTGTGCAATGCCTCAACACCATGGTATATTTACGGGACTCAGTGTTGTTTTCTGCTCTTCAAGTTTTGCCCTGGAGTGCTTGGAACAACTCAGAGGCTTTGAAATACATTGCTTTCATTTGGGAAATTAAGAACCGATATTGACGCGTCTGCGGGAAGATCTTGCTCAGCCAAGGTGGACAGCCACTCAAACTGGAATTGTCTCATGCCAGACTATGGTCCCCCTGAGTTTCTCTAGTGCCATTATGCTGTGGGTAGAAGCTGGTTGCCCAGGTGATACTGAGTCATCCTCTTAAAAAAAGTGAGCCAGAGAGACTGTGCTGGGGCCGCAAAGTGGTAAAACATAGATGGCATTTTGAATCGGTAAAGTGCATTTCTGTACCGCCACGCATCCTGGGAGAACTCGTGCCCAAGTACTGATCAGGCTAATTCGGGCTTTTGGAGCTTTTAACAACATCACATTGGCAGAACCAGACAAACCATTAGATGGAGTTAATGGGCTGGCTTGGAACAGCACGGGAGGGACCAGAAGTGAATAAACTCCCACAGCCCAGGGACCAAGCGAGAAGGAAGGGGAAACAAACTGACCACCATGGAATGAAGGGAGAAGTTATCCCCACTGGCACTTGGCAGGGAGAGTGACACAGAACAAGCATGCATGAGAGAGAATGTGCAACATATTGCCTCATTAAGTCCCCAAGTTTCCTTTGCTGCATTTGAATGCCAATTCCTTCTACAGAACCCTGCATTCAGTATGCCATTGAGTAGCAAAACTGATCTAATTGACTGGCACTGCCATGCCCTTCCCTCTCGTGGTCCCAACAGCTAGATTCATAAAGAGTAATAAAGCTATAGTTTTCCCAGTAGTGATGTATGGAAGTGAGAGCTGGACCATAAAGAAGGCTGATCGCCGAAGAATTGATGCTTTTGAATTATGGTGCTGGAGGAGACTCTTGAGAGTCCCATGGACTGCAAGAAGATCAAACCTCTCCATTCTGAAGGAAATCAGCCCTGAGTGCTCACTGGAAGGACAGATCCTGAAGCTGAGACTCCAATACTTTGGCCACCTCATGAGAAGAGAAGACTCCCTGGAAAAGACCCTGATGTTGGGAAAGGTTGAGGGCACAAGGAGAAGGGGACGACAGAGGATGAGATGGTTGGACAGTGTTCTCGAAGCTACCAGCATGAGTTTGACTAAACTGCGGGAGGCAGTGGAAGACAGAAGTGCCTGGCGTGCTCTGGTCCATGGGGTCATGACGAGTCGGACACGATTAAACGACTAAACAACAACAACAATTTGGCTCCCCTTGTGCAAGCTGCTGGGTTGAGGGAAGGAACCAACACAACCCACCCAATGCTAACCTGCTGCGTTAAACCTCCGAGGGTTCATTGTTTTCAAAGCAAGCCTGCCTTTTAATGGCCGTGCTGCCTTGTTCCTTGAAGCTGGAGATTTCCCAGCACAAACACTGGTCTATGCAGCAGGTTGTAAACGCTGTAGCAAGCTTGAAATTGATAGGGAGGGTCATCCGCTGTTCCGTTCCGGCAGCAGCTGTGTCCTGAAGCCCTGCAGTTTTAATTTCTGTGGAATCGCCAGAGCAGCTGCAGCACATCACGCTTTGAAGGGAAAGGTGAGCGACTTCTCTGGCTCGGTGTCAGTGTGATTTTTGCTCTGGGATAATTGGCCACAGTCGCCAGCTAGGCATCCACACTCCTCTCTCTCTTACATCCCTTCATGCACTTGGCCAAATGACCACGGTTGGAACCATTCTGCCTCCTTGGTTCCCATGCAGCCCCTTCTCTCCCTGAGGCCCTTTGCACTGGCAATGTTGACTGGCGTTTCAGGACCCCCTGGCAACTCAGTTAATGCCATGATGATGAGAGATGCCTGATCTCTTGTATCTGGTGCTTGGGGAGCTTATCAGTACTTCCTCCTGTGTCTACCTCCATTTTTTTCACACTTGTTTTAAATTCCTGCAGCTGCTTGGATGCCTCCTTCCTATTTTCAGCTTCTGCAATATGTGCCATAATGGCTTACCCAGAGGGTGGCTTTAAAAATTGCTTTCGGTTTATAGATAAGCTGTGAGCGAGGGCCTCATATTCCTGACCTGTTGAACTTCTTCTTTTAGCAAGGCCTTTTTTTCGTCTGGAACTTGCTGAAACTCACTTCTCAGATGGGCCATTATAAGAGAAAAGGGGAGGTGTTCGTGGTGAGTTCCGGCACCTCTTTTTCTAGAAAAAATGCTGCTATCTTTTAGGATGATTCATGGCTCGCAACATTCACAAAAGTACCCATAAGGATGGTCCAACCTTAAGAATTGGGGTTAGTCTTCAACTCTTACGCCCTGGTGACATAGCCTAGGCATCAGAGTCACCCTGTTCTAAATGCTAGGCAGGTTAGTGGCATTTGATATTTTCATGTACCTCACAAGAGAACATAATCACTATTCCTCTGTAAGCAGCTTGTATATCTGTGTGCTTTTCCTTCTCTCAAAATCTCAGACACTACACTGGGGGCTTTCCAAAGATTTAAACTGTAGCAGGAATCTCTGTTTCGTTGCTGTCATGCTCTGCAAAGTGCATAGCATAGCAATTAGTCTGAAGCTGAATGCCAGCAATAACGACTCTCTGCATTCAGAGTTGCACTCCTTCCCTGCAGTGGTGCCCTGTTGACTGAGGCTGTGCTGTGCTGGGAGGCAGAGAAATATTCCTTTCCTCGCTGCTGACTGGACTGTTACCTCACAGCTGGCCGGTCTCACTGCAAAGCAAGCCAGATGTGTAGGAAACTGGAGGGTGGGTACCATGGCGATGTTCCTTCCTCGCCGTCAAACATCTTGGCCTATTACTCGGCTTACTATCATGGAAGCAACAAAGAGAAATGGAGGCCTGCTGTTACCATGTTAGACTGTCTGTCTTTTGGACACATTGGGCTTTGTGCTGCGCAAATGTCCCTTAGAAGATAGGAGGATACACCACAACACACCAGAAGCTTAGTGTTTGGTGACAAAAGAGAAAGATAATTATTGAAATGTAATACAAAATCAGAAGTGGCAGTAAAAGCAGTCAGACAAGGACTCGGAGAGAGTGAAGCTCACTTGGTGATTGTGAGCCAGCCGCCCTCTCTGCATCTAACCTAAACCACACTGGGAGGGTACAATGGGGGAGGCTAGAGTTTCACGTCCACTGCCCTGAATTTCCTTGAAGGAAGGGTGGGATATAAATTAAGTCAACACAGTGGCAGAATACCTCTTTTGCACACAAAAGCTTCTAGTTGTGGTGCTCTCAGGCAGGCAAGCAAGCCCTGATAATGACTCTCCAGCAGTTTTATGTTATGTTTATTTTCAAAAACACATCCAGAGCACTGCTTCTCGCTTGCTCGCATTGATGAGAGTTGGTCATTCTGCGTCTCTGCCCCTTTCACAGCAGGAAGGACGCCAAATTCCCTCCCTTCTCCTCTTGCTCTTCCGTTGTCCTCTGACCTTATCCAGTCTCCTAGAACAGGGACTAAGAGGCTGGCCTTCCCCCTCCCCACTTCCACTCAGCACATTCTCAGTCCTCTGCTTATCTGCTGATTGCCTAGCAACACTCTGGCTGCCTCCTAACTCTCCTGCTTCTTGAGAGCTAACAGTGTCTTCTTTGGGAAGTGGGTGTGTCAGACTACCCCTTCTCAGTTCTGTTAGCCAGCTCTCATCTGCAGAGTCGGTCTCTCTCTTCACTTAGCTCAATTTCTGAGTCTGACTCTTCCCCTGCGCTCGGGTGAGCCATGTTCCTGACACTAGCATATCTCCAACATTTCCCCAATGAAAATGGAGATGTCCCCTCCAACATTTATCCAATGAAAATAGGGATGTCCTATTCCATACTTTCCAACATTTCTCCAATGAAAATAGGGGTGTCCCCTCCAAAATTTCTGTGAAGAAAATAGGGATGTCCTATTCCATACCCTCCAACATTTCTTTGAAGAAAATAGCAACGTCCCCTCCAACATTTCTCTGATGAAAACAGGGACGTCCTACGTGCAGTCATTGTATTTCTGGGAGTGTCCCTTGCCTGAAACTCTGGAGAACTGCTGCCAGTCAAGACAGGCAACACTAAGCTACATGGGCCAAGGATCTGCCTTAGTATAGGGCAGATTCCTATGCTCCTAAGCTGGGGATGGAGGGTAGAGCAGGACAAAAGGGCTTCTGGATATTGGATTTCCTTCCCACCAGAGGTGGAACCCCTTTGCTGAAAGCAAGATGGTTTTGCCTCAGTTCTGCTAATTAAATGCACCCAGGCACACACATACTTTTTGTGTCACTTCATTAAGTGCAAGGGATGCGTGTGGCGCTGTGGGTTAAACCACAGAGCCTAGGACTTGCAGATCAGAAGGTCAGTGGTTCGAATACCCGTGACGGGGTGAGCTCCCATTGCTGTGTCCCTGCTCCTGCCAAACTAGCAGTTCAAAAGCACGTAAAAGTGCAAGTAGATAAATAGGTACCACTCCGGCGGGAAGGTAAACGGTGTTTCTGTGCACTGCTCTGGTTCGCCAGAAGCGGCTTAGTCATGCTGGCCACATGACCCGGAAGCTGTATGCTGGCTCCTTTGGCCTTTAAAGCGAGATGAGCACCGCAATCCCAGAGTCAGCCACGACTGAACCTAATGGTCAGGGGTCCCTTTACCTTTACCTTATCATTAAGTGCAATGGAGAGAGAGTAAGCAGACTCTGTGCTCTCTTCCCCTTTCCCCTGCTGAGAAGGAGTTAAGTCCTGAATATGCAAGAGGTGGGGGGAGAGAAGAGAAGGCGGAGAGGGCAGTCCTTTTTAGCATCTTGCTCTACAGTGCACCAAAGAGTCAAATCTTTCTCCGGCAGGAAGACCAGGTGGCATAGTGATCTGAAAGCTGTCTGCCACCACAAATGTACAAACTTCCATCCTCTGATGGAATTATGCTTCTCTAAGCAAAATGTTTTTCTAAGAGATTTTACAACCTTATTAAAATTCCTGGTAAGTAAGCTATGGGAACCAGGAAAGCAGCCAGGGAATACAGAGCATGCAGTGTTATTTGTACAAAGCAGGAACTTTGGTGTGGTTCAACGTCTAGGCTTGATAGTTTGCTCTGGCTGAGTAATGAAAATTTATGCTGTTTGCCTATGTTACACTATGATTGCTATACTTAAGTGTTCCTTTCTTGCAAGCTGACGAGAAATTATTTCACTCTCTCTGAAGGCTGGGATCTGTAACTTGAAAGCCATTTTGTTTCTGGTCTACTTTAGCCGGATTCTTAATGGAACACTAAATCTGCAGTAATAACATAATACTAATAAATTATGTTGTCTTTATGTGAAGTTGTGATATGAACCAGTTCCACTGGTCTGGCATCAGGCAGTGGTTCGGTGGCTTGAGGAGCAGAGCACTAGACATTGTGCAGAGCACAGAACTGACATGGTGACTTATGGCCATTTTGGCCAAGCATTACACATAGTGGGAGGGAGTTTTGCCACTGGGTGAACAGCTCAGCAGGGAGCTACAGCGAACCATGGTTCTCTGATAAATGTAGCAATATGGCACATGTATTTAATCGCTGCCTCCACACTTTATGTTTTCAGGAATGCATGCTTAAAACATCTTATGTGTGAAGTGAGGTCTAAATAAAATAACAGGAGGAAATGGTTTGATAAATAGAGTGGAATAACTCACGAGCTGCTTACAATATTTGTTGGGAATTAGAAGTTCCGTTCTCTGCTGGCTCCCTGTTCCCTTTTCTGATCAGATGATCTCAGAGGATCAGGCAGTAGGATCACTCCTTGGATCCCCGAGGGTTGCTTTGATGAGTTCAACCCAGGTTCCACCTAACATCTCTATGAAGCTGCTGGAAGAAATCGTCTGAAGATTTAGAACAAGGTATCATCAACAAACAAGCAAACAGAGGGGAAAGGGACGCGGGTGGCGCTGTGGGTTAAACCACAGAGCCTAGGACTTGCCGATCAGAAGGTTGGTGGTTTGAATCCCAGCGACGGGGTGAGCTCCCGTTGCTCAGTCCCTGCTCCTGCCAACCTAGCAGTTCGAAAGCACGTCAAAGTGCAAGTAGATGAATAGGTACTGCTCCGACGGGAAGGTAAACAGCGTTTCCGTGTGCTGCTCTGGTTCGCCAGAAGCGGCTTAATCATGCTGGCCGCATGACCCGGAAGCTGTACGCTGGCTCCCTCAGCCAATAAAGCGAGATGAGCGCCGCAACCCCAGAGTTGGCCATGACTAGACCTGATGGTCAGGGGTCCTTTTACCTTTACCTATCACCAACAAATTGATGAGACCAGGTCTGTTTTTAACAACTGTAACAACTAAGATCTTGTCTGACGTGATCCAGGAGCAGCCATCTCTGTCCTTTTAACCTGCAGTGGACAGCTGTAGTTGGATGGATGAGGGCTAATAGACAAGACAGGAGAGATGCTAGTTATACATCTTGATTTGTCTAATTATTGATGACACATCATAGAATCATAGACTCAAAGAATTGGAGAGTTGGAAGGGACCCTGAGGGTCAACCCCTACAATGCATGAATCTCAACTAAGGCATCCATGACAGATGGCCATTTGATTGTCATTTGTTAGTCAAGGCCACCCCTAGACTTACTTATAGAGGCTGGCTTGATCCTAGAGACACAGTAGACAGTGGTATCCTATGGGATATTTTGCTATCTCCACCTCATTCTCTGGCAGTTAAAGTAATGAGTGTTTGCAACTATTATCCATTGTTTGGTAAGCATTAGACTTGACTACTGTAACTCATTTTGCATGGGACTGCCCTTTATGACTTTTCATAAATTTAAACAAAAGCAGCTGCAGAATACAATGTCCAGCCTTATTATGGGAACAGATAGCTATCAGTTTGCTTCCAGCTTCAGTCCAGGTTGTTGGTTATAGAGCCCCAGCCCTCCTGAGTTTGGCCTGCTGTTAGTAGCATCTCTCTCCATAGAAGGCCTCAGCTTTAGGAGACCCCCAACTTCAAAGAGCTTACCCTTCTGCTCTCCTCTTTCAAAAGTACCGATACCGAGAGCAAACTACGAGGCTATATTGGTTTTAGCCCTTTGGAATTATGGTCCCATGGAGATTCATAGATGCTTTTCTCTACCAACTCTTAGGAAGCTGGCCAAAACCTTCTGGTTGATTCCCGCCCCTCGGTGTCCCACCCATATAGTTTTTAGAATTAGGGAAATTGCTATTTTAATGGGACATTAGCTGGTGTAATGTGTTTTAATGGGTTGTTGTTCCCCTACATCAGCATGGAAATGGATCGTAATGGAATACACTCTTTTTGCCCACTCTGTTTTAATATTTTAGCATTGCAAATGTTTTTGAATCTTTAGCTTTTGCCAAAGTAAAGTGGCATAACATTATTCAAATAAATAAATGCTCCAAACTTGGTTGCTTAAAGTATGCTGACACTTCTGCAAGAATCTTATGTAAATTTGAACGGGGAAGTCTGCTCCTCTTCTAGGTAGAAGCTTTTCACCAGTGCATATCATTCTCTGATGTTGCCGCGCATCACACAACATCATACTAGGTTTTGCTAGTGCAGGGATATTCAACAAGGAGTTGTGGCAGATCTCTGAAAAAGCAGGAAAGACAGCCAATTGGAGATGAAGTGAGGAGGCAGCTGGCTGAGGAAGTCAACCAGCATAAGGGTTTGATTTATCCAGGCTATTGCTCATCAGCTGCGCTGACCACCAGTGATGAAGTGAGTCCTCCTCCTTGGTTAATCTATCATATTATCAGCCACAGGGCTGGAGCTGTTCCTGCTGAGGTCTACACCAGCCTTTCTCAACCTTGGGTTGCTAGATGTTATTAGACTACAACTCCCATCGTTCCTATCCAGCATGCTCAGTGGTCAGGATGATGGGAGTTCAAGAACATCTGGAGATCTAAGGTTGAGAAAGGCTGTTCTAGATCAAGGGTAGCCAACGTGGTGCTCTCCAGATGTTGATGGACTACAACTCCCATCTTCCCTAGTCTTTGACCATGGTGGTTGGGGCTGATGGGAATTGTACTTCAGCAACATTACCAGGACC
Source organism: Podarcis liolepis (assembly GCF_965112155.1). Taxonomy (NCBI): domain Eukaryota; kingdom Metazoa; phylum Chordata; class Lepidosauria; order Squamata; family Lacertidae; genus Podarcis; species Podarcis liolepis. The sequence continues at coordinate 23,857,901 of NC_139555.1, forward strand.
TCCTTTCCTGTGGAGACTTGTGGCATGTATGTCTAAAGCACAGTGTGTAAAGAAGTCCTGGTTCCTATATAATTTCAGTGCATATGTCCCAAATCAGCTTTGGGTTACCTATATTGTCATTCTGCCAGTTACTGAGTACCCTAGCAGAACACTTAAGCTCATAATTAGCTCTGAACAACGAGATAACCCACACTACTTAATAAGATTAACTGCATGACAAATTCCCTCCTGATGCCACAACCTCAGATTAAAACTACCATCTCAAACACATTACATGGGGCAGGACAGCCATTGACTCCATCCAGATTTCATTCCATATGTAGTCTATTTATGGCCAGAGCGGATTTCAATCAAAACAATGTGCAGGAGACACACACAGGGATGTTAATCTTGAACAATGTATACGAAACAGGAAGCCAGAGCTGCACTGTCTAATCCCTATTGACTTGTTGCTAGCCAAGTATGAAGTATTTCAGTTATTGCGGACATTAAACATTATCCCCAACTTATGTACTATTTATGCAATTGGTATTACAACTCTTACCCCAAAGTTCTGGCTATTGGTATGGATCCAGCAAGCTCTGTTATGTGCCAAAAGCCATTTGCACACATGTGCAGTAGGGCTTTTACGAAAGAAAGTTCCCCAGTATTGAATTTGAAGATCCCTCTGACACCCTGCTGAGTTTCAAGAACTGTGTCTGTTTCTGCTGTTTAAAAACAGAGCTTGAAATGCCTGGATAATTTTTGTGAGACACAGTTTACTCCTCATAAACCTACAGTGTTTCAAAAATGTTCATAGGTTTTTAAAGTCTTTTTTTAAAAAAAAATCCATTACAGTCTGTGTGCAATTGACCTCAAGAAGTGCTTCTGCAGTAATTATTATTTTTTAAGTGACAAGTTACAGCAAACTTATCCCAGCAGCAATAGCCTAGCATTTGGGGAAGCTGCAGTCTTTTGTGGAAGGAAGTAGATCTACCCAGGTATGTATGCGTGTTTCAAGGACTAAACAACGGTGCAGTGATTCTCCTGCAGGAGGTACATTATGTGTTCACAAAATAGTGCGCTGTTGAAAAGGGGTCTGTGACAATATTTGAAGAAGGGCTGAAATGCTGCTGATGCATTCTTTTAAAAATGGTCATGGGTCCTAAGAGCAAGGTTAGTCTGTGAAGTGTCCTGTTATTCCTCTGGGCATCTCTTTACTAATAGCCCTTAATATTTATATAGCCATGTAACAAGGTAAAAGTTAAAGGTAAAGGACCTCTGGATGGTAAAGTCCAGTCAAAGGCGACTCTGGGGTTGCGGCACTCATTTCACTTTCAGGTCAAGAGAGCTGGTGTTTGTCCGCAGACAGCTTTCCAGGTCATGTGGCCAGCATGACTAAGCCACTACTGGTGCAATGGAACACCGTGATGAATGCCAGAGTGCACAGAAACACTGTTTACCTTCCCACCGCAGCGGTACCTAATTATCTACTTGCTAGGTTGACAGGAGCTGGGGCAGAGCAACGGGAGCTCACCCCGTCATGGGGATTCAAACCACTGGCCTTCTGATCGGCAAGCCCAAGAGGCCCAGTGGTTTAGACCAGTAACAAACACCCAAACTGCTCATATTGCAAATAAAAGGCTGGAGGAGCTGTTGAGGCAGAGAGAGAACAGTGGCTTGCCTAAGTTCATTGCGGAGATGAAATTTGACTCTGATATTTCCCAGCTCGCAATCTTTTCCACGTTTACTCAGAAGAAAGCCCCATTTACTCCTAGGCCAATGAGGCTGGGGTTGCAGCCTTGGCCACTATGCTGCACAAATCACCTCCAGGAAGAAGAAATAAGGTGGAACATTTTCATGTGAGCACTGTTTTCAGATCAGGGATGAGCAACCTTTTTTTTCTGCTAAGGGTCCAGTTCCCTTGGGGGGGGGGCAGAGTGATGGAACAACCCTCCCAATGCTGCATCTTACCTGGGTGATGCTGAGGCGAGGCATCAGCAGGGAAATCCTTGCATGGGCACAGCAGTATTCCTGCTGGTGCATCACACAGCTCAGTGTTTCCTTGCCTTCCCCCAGTCTCAGCCAGTAAGCTTCAGTGTTCAAAGCAGGGCTCTGGTGCCACCAGAGCCAGAACTGGTCAAGGCCACCCCTTCTCTTTTTTTCTCTGACACCCCCTTTCCTTGCTCTCTTCTCTCCCTCCCCACCTAGCAGGTTGCTGGGACAGAAAAAGATTATTATTAGTAGTATTATTTATTATTAATACCCCACTCATCTTACTGGGTTTCCTCAGCCACTCTGGGCGGCTCCCAACAGAAATAATAATAATAAAAACAACAACAACAAAACATTAAAAACTTCCCTAAACAGATGTCTTCTAAAAGTCAGATAGTTGTTTATTTCTTTGACATCTGATGGGAGGGCGTTCCACAGGGCGGGCGCCACTACCAAGAAGGCCCTCTTGCCTGGTTCCCGGCAACCTCACTTCTCGCAGTGAGGGAACCGCCAGAAGGCCCTCGGAGCTGGACTGAATGATAGGAGTGGACTTGCTCCTTCAGGTATACTGGGCCGAGGCCATTTAGGGCTTTAAAGGTCAGCACCAACACTTCGAATTCTGCTTGGAAACGTACTGGGAGCCAATGTAGGTCTTTCAGGACTGGTGTTATATGGTCTTGGCGATGGTTTGATTTGTTTGCAGAGGATTTTTGATTCTGAAAATAGCCTGAGAGCTGAATAAAAGAGTCCAAGGCCTGCAGGTGCCACCCATCCCCTGCCCGACCCCTGTTTTGAAGGATACGCTCTAGCAGAGAAAACCATCATCACTTGGCGTAATTAGTTTTGTGCCTCAATTTTTCGTTTTCGCTTTTGCCTCAGAGCAGTTAGCTGTCAGCTAAATTTAGATTCTCTAGTTGGTATCAGGCTACAGGCATAGCATAAATGACCCGCTAGGCTGTGTTTACAAAATGGGAGCAGTCCCAGCAAGTACACAGACCTGGGCAAATTTGTTCTGTAACAATATCATCCATTCCGAAAAGGACACTTGCGCCCCCGCTGGAGTCACACACCCAAGCGCAAAGTGAAGAGGAAGGACCCCTCCGAGCATTTATCCACCTTCACACTTGGAAGTTGTTGCTTGTGTATAAAGGACATTGCAGCTGGCACAAATGAGCAGCTGGGGATTCGAAGTTCTCGTGAATCATCCATCTTTATAGCACCAGGCTCTCCCCTTCCATGCTGAGTAATATGTATCTTCCTGGAGAGTGAAAGGAAGACGCTGAAGAAAGTTGGCTGGGTTGTCAGCACCTCACTTCCTCGTGCCAAAGACTGAGCCAATTCACATTACCTCAGACTCATGTAACCATAAGCATTGTGCTTATGGCAAAGTTGTCAGAGGTTGCTCAATACTGTGACACAGCCAGATATTTGGCGTGAGTCCATACTAATCTTTGCGCAACTGGAATCAACCCTCTGTGAGAGTGGAAAAAGTAATCCAAGGACAATAGATTTGGGTTGGTCATTTTGGGCAGTGGGAAGCTCAGGGTGACAAAGTGCTGCTCCAAAACCAGGTCCCCTAATTCTCTTTTCCGGTTTATTTTGTTTCATTTATTTAAAGAATTGCACATCACCTTTACCATTGTTGACATCCTGGTTGTTTCTTATGGCTATAGGAGCCTTGTACCAAAACACCTAAGGCTTCTTCGTGGTTTTCTGCAGAGTAGAAATAGAGTCCTCCAGATGTTATTGGGCTACAACTCCATACCCTCCGACATTTCTCCAATGAAATAGGGACATCCTAAGGAGAAGCAGGACATTCTGGGATCAAATCAGAAACTGGGATGGCTTCTGTAAATTTTGGGACTGTCACTGGAAAATAGGGACACTTGGAGGGTCTGCAACTCCCATAATCTCTGATTTCTCATTGGTCATGACAGCTGAGCTGGGTGGGACTCAGAGCCCCCAAAAATCCAGCGCAGCATTCAGCCGGTCCCCCATTCCTGCTTTAGAAGAACAAAGGGAGAAAACACTATTCCATAAAACAGGAAACTCCCTCTTTGACAGTGAAGCAGGGGCAAAAAGCATGCTGGGACTCAGATACATTGGCAAAGAAAAAGCGCTTTATATGCGTTGTATATGCATTATAACACTGTGACACCAGAGGGCGCTGTAGAGTTCCATTTTTGCCAACCCAATTTCTCATACAATGTTTACAAAACGTTTAACTGAAATTCTTCATTGATGCGTCTAGATCCAGGCGTTGACTCACACACTGTGGAATGTAATCATGACACTTGCAACGTCGTCTCACTCTGAGGTTGCTTTGTATGTGTTTCTGAGTCCCTGGGCGACTAGTTCGGGAGCGTAAAGTGGTGGCAAAGGTCAATAGTAGGAAAGCAAATATATAATCCATGGTATGTAAACATTTCCAGCTAGCTAAAAGGGAAACACTGTTATTTTTAAAAGTCTATTCTTGGTCATTCTTGGACTATTATCAGGATAAATGTGAAAGGCAATTCACCCAATAATTCAAGAGGACCTCAATATACTGTGAATGAAAGTTTGACGAGTGTATGGCTTAGTGGAAATGGTTCGGGGGGGGGGGCACACAGCTCCTTCAGGCCACAGCTGTCACTGTTATGTTGCCCTCCTCTGTGCATTTGCTTAACACAATGTGATCCTGGTGAAAGCCATTGTAATAGCTGCAAGGATGTTTACTTAGATAAGTAGACTGCCCTATCCTCGGGGCAGGCTGCATAAATAGTTAGGGTTTCATACCCACTTAGCTATAAAAGCAAATACAACTCAGAGATAGAGAGGGAAGAGGGAGATCAGTATTCCAGCAAGTGGAGTATGGTGGGCTAAACGTACCCAGCTCCTTTAACCGTTCCTCATAAGGCTTGGTTTCCAGACCCGTGATCATCTTGCCTGCTCTCCTCTGCACATGTTCCAGCTTGTCAACATCCTTCTTAAATTGTGGTGCCCAGTTTGACACCTCCTGGTGGCATGCATGGTAGGCATAAGATGGACACCAACACTAGAGACAGGGTGTATTTCAAACTAAATCAGATGTTTACTAAAGGGATACTATTTACATAAGGGAATATTGATACTTATATTGGAGTCTCAAAGGGTCTGATGAGTCAAGGGACTCTTGTTGACAGTAGCCTCTAAATGACTTTTACCTCAGGCCAAATTCCCCAAGCCTCCACCCCCGCCAATTATTCCTACAACTCTGTCCAGCTACAGAGAACAATCTGCCTCTGTATCCCAATCATCCCTGGTTGAACTTCTGGCTGCTTGGACAGTTTAGCTCACTAGTGTAACCTCCCTCTGGTAATATCTTTATATAGGGCAGCGTCTCAGACTACCTCAGCCACTGGCAACCTTCCCTGAACTTCCCCAGACAAGTATAAATAACACACCGGGTGTTAACATGCAGGCCTCAATTCCCCCCTCAGCTATTATCTGGTCTTATTCTTCACACTTTCCTCCTCAGCACCTTTCTTCCCACCAAATCCTCAACTGTCAAAATCACAACTGTCTCTTTGACTTCCAGCTAACTCCAGACTCCTCAGACTGAATTTACCTGAACCAGGCCCTGCCTAAGAAAGTTTCGCCCAAAAACTACTGTCTGTTGCATGGGCTTGCGACATCTTAACAGTACAAGGCCTCAAACTCTTGTCACAGAGGACACAGGAGTCATTTCTCCCCCTCTTTCCAAACACAAACACGTATCTGGCATTTCTCCACAGGTGCTGTTTCTCCTCAAACAGCAAAACAATGCTATTGCCCATCCAAATGGTCACCGAAATGTATTGAGTTGTGGACCCTAACTTGCAATCCTCAGGAAAAACAAAAACATGTTGTCAATTTGCTTTTGGGTTGACCTTCCACAACCACCGACATTCAGTGTTTCTCAAGAAGGTTCCTCAACCCTCTGGAGAGGCATTTTGGGGGGTGAGGTGGGGAAAGTTGGCTTCTGCTTTCAGTACTCAGGAAGAGCCCTCCAAGCCAATATCTGGGCACTGGTTTCATTTTTATTTGGGAGCCTAGAGCAGGCTTCCTCCACCTCGGCCCTCCAGATGTTTTGAGACTACAATTCCCACCATCCCTGACCACTGGTCCTGCTAGCTAGGGATCATGGGAGTTGTAGGCCAAAAACATCTGGAGGGCCGAGGTGGAGGAAGCCTGGCCTAGAGTTTCCATCTGCAAATAACTGGTACCTTCAGGGCTTTTGTTGTTAAGAAACAACAATAATAACACTGGGCTGTTTCAGATAACCACAGAATTCGTACCTGAATGTAATCACCTGCTATAAAGAGTAAAAGCAAAGCTATCCTTCTTGGGGCGACAGAGAAGCTTCTCTTTTTGCTGTTGAGGCAGGAGTGCTCAGGATAGTTCAAAACATGCCTTACATGGATTAAATTAAATGGGCTAAATTTATCTTTGTACTTTAGATCAGAGACTTAGATGTCATGTATAATTACACGATACCCTCCAAATAATACCTTGCAGAGAGAAAAAGAAATACATTTTATCTTTAGCTCAATTGGTTTGCTGATGCTTTGCCAGGGGTAACCATATACTATGAAGCACATAATCTCTTCTTAATTATTCATTTGAATTTACTGGAAATATATTTTTTTTATTATGGATAATATACATTTGAACATTCATTTGCAATTAATACTGCTAATGAGTTATCAGCATGTTCCTAAGAGCAATCCTAGACTCTAGTTATGCCAGCAGAATCTAGCAGAAACCCTGCTATGTTGCAGGTAGAATTCCAAACATGACAGGGAAGCTAGGGGATTGCTCCTAAAACAGACTGTTGTGGGTAGAATAGCAGACCCTCCAAGCGTCCCTGTTTTCCAGGGAATGTCCTGGATTTACAGAAGCCATTCCGGTTTTTTATTTGATCCTGGAATGTCCTGCTTTCCTATACAGTGGTACCTCTGGATGCGGACACGATCCGTTCTAGGGTGCCATTCGCACCCCAAGAAGTCCGCAACCAGAACGGCGCTTCTGCACATGTGCGATGCATGATAGAGCGCTTCTGCGCATGTGCAAATACTGCAGAATGCTTCTGCGCATGTGCGAACTGTGCAGAACGCTTTTGCGCATGCGCACGCAGCAAAACCCGGAAGTAAATACTTCCAGGTTTGCTGCATTCTTAACCCCCCCAAAAAACATGAAGCGTTCGCAAGAAGAGGTATGACTGTATTTTCATCAGAGAAATGTTGGAGGGTATGGAGTAATGCGACCCCCGAGCCAAGGAGATAAGTAACTATACAACCTTTAGAAGACACCTGAAGGTTCGTTCTCATGTGGCTGAAATTGACCTGTTACCATTTTAATTCCCCTTTAAGAGTGCATTGCATTGTAATCAAAATGGCAGCAGGGGTGAATGTGTGTGGGGCCTGCTTGCCTGCAGGTTCTGCCCCTAAGGGTTGTTGGGCACACTTATTAATAATAATAGTAATAAATTTTATTTATATCCCACCCTCCCCGGCCAGAGCCGGGCTCAGGGCAGCTAACATCAGTAAAATTACAATAAAAACATAATAGAAAAAAACACACCAATTTAAAATAGAGGTTAAAATGCAATTTAAAATGCAGCCTCATTTTAAAAGTAGCCCATCAATCAAAATTGTAAGGGGAGGGAAACAAGACTCAGACTGAGTCCAAACCAAATGCCAGGCGGAACAGCTCTGTCTTACAGGCCCTGTGGAAAGATGTCAAGTCCCGCAGGGCCCTAGTCTCTTGTGAAAGAGCGCTCCACCAAGTCGGGGCTAGTACTGAAAAGGCCCTGGCCCTAGTTGAGGCCAATCTAACCACCTTGCGACTTGGGACCTCCAAAGTGTTGTCATTTGTGGACAGCTATTGCAGGAAAGTATTACATATTGAAGGGCATGCTGCAGTTCTACTCATTTCAGGGAAATTTCGCCACTGAATGGGGAATAATTTCAAGAAGCGTAGCTATGCTTCTCTGCTACAGAAAACACAAAACCAGAGCCTTGCTCCTTAGAAGACCAAGAGATTATTTGATACCGCTTCTCGGTAGAATTTGACCAATTATAATTTAATTTCTCTTCCCAGTATAAAGCGGAAGGGAAGAAAATGGAGTATTAAGCATTTAGGGGCCAGCTAATGGGCCATCGACTCTGAAAGGTTTTTCTGTAGGAAACCTTTAAAAAGAAAGTACAGTAAATTAAGACTGCTTTTAGTTTTCTAGAGTATGTTGCGCCCTCTGGTGGGTGATCATGTTCAGAAGCGCTCATAAGGTGACTAAGTAAAGTGAGAAAGCTGCTGGAATTCCTTGTGTCTGATTCAAAAACACATCAGAAAGACATATAAAATAAAAAATAAAAAATTCAGAGTGCCTAGATCCTAAGGTCTTGAGATAAAAGATGAGACACAGGCTGGAGGTGATGCTGGGCTGACTTTTGAACATGAAAATGCAAGATTATTTTTCAATGTTCAAAAGCCTCCTCTTTGGTGTATGTAGGATGAGTTAAGAGACCTAAGGCTGCTGCCCTTCTTTCACTACCTCAAAATAGTGCAGCAGGCGCATTGCATCCAAAAAGTCCAAGGTCTGATACCTGACATCTCCAATAAGCAGGATGTTTTGTTGTCACGGTCCGGGTTACAGGCAGTCGGAGTCCTGGCTTGGTATGTCGGGACCAGGGTAGAGGTCGGGAAGTGGGAATCAGCAGTCCAGGGTCAGCAGTCCAGGGGTCAGGAAGCCAAGAGTCCAAGGGTCAGGATACCAGGAGTCAGGAAGCCAAAGCACAGCTAGGTGGGAAGCACTTTGCTGTGGCAAAGAGCCGGAGGGAAAGGCTGGTCTTATATACCCCTCCCAGCCCTTGCCACCAGGTGCTACAAGCATAGCTGTCAACTTTCCCCTTTTCTTGCGAGGAATTCGGAATGAGGGAATTTCCCTTAAAAAAAGGAAAATGTTGACAGCTATGGCTACCAGTCTTCTGTCAAGCCTCACCTGTGCGGCTGCACCTCGCCCTTCCAGGCCAAACTCAGGAAGGCCCCAGTCCTCCGAGGCCCTACCAGTCACAGGGACTAGCTCCTGCAGGCACTCCTGACATTTGTAGCAGGACCCAGATACAGTGGTACCTCGGGTTAAGTACTTAATTTGTTCTGGAGGTCCGTTCTTAACCTGAAACTGTTCTTAACCTGAAGCACCACTTTAGCTAATAGGGCCTCCTGCTGCTGCCGCGCCGCCACAGCACGATTTCTGTTCTCATCCTGAAGCAAAGTTCTTAACCCGAGGTACTATTTCTGGGTTAGCGGAGTCTGTAACCTGAAGCGTATGTAACCTGAGGTACCATTGTAATTGGTAGACAATGCCCTGCTAGCTGAGCCAACGGTTTGAGTTAGTAAAATGCAGCATGCTACTTGTAAGTAAATCCCATTGAATCCAGCGGGGGTTTACTTCTGAGTATACAGGCATTGCATCAGAGCGGATTAAAGGTAACTCAGGAAATCCTGAACAATTGATAGGTAGCTGTGCACCCATGTGATGCATTTATTAATACTGACTGTATTCAGCATGATAAGCCTCGGTTTTTGATTTGATTTTCATTTCTTTGAAATCCTGCTCTTTAAGGATCTTAAACAAACATGCCACAGAACCTGGCTTTGTCTTTTATCAATATTCCTAGAGCCTCTAATGCAAGTAAGTTTGTATGAGCCAAGCCATCTTGGTTTCCCTTAATTACACTTGGCAGAACCTCAGACTTTTTAGAAACACACTTTGGGAAAACCAGCCTGAAAGCAGCAGAGTAATGTTCCGGCAGTTTCTCTTGGGCAACGATAAGAAATTACATAAGACGTGTCCGATGGCAAAAATCGTGCAGTATAATCTTAATTTTTTTACATATAAAAAAGTAGAAACATTTAAAAATGTTAAAATCAGAATGATATGCAATATGGATGGTTTGCTCATACAGAGAAAAATCTGTATCATTGAATTGAAGGAACGTCTCTACCCTCATTGTTCAGCCTGGACACTGAGGTCCAGCTCTGAGGGCCTTCTGGAGGCTCCCTCATTGCGAGAAGTGAGGTTACAGGGAACCAGGCAGAGGGCCTTCTCGGCAGTGGGGCCCAGCCTGTGGAACACCCTCCCACCCTCCCACCAGACGTCAAGGAAATAAACAACTACCGTGGAACCTCGGTTGTCAAACGTAATCCATTCCGGAGGACCACTGGATTGGTCCAGAGGGGAAAGTGGTCCTTAGGGAACCTTTTCATCCCATCTCTACCATAGCAGATACAGTACTTGTTCTGCTAGCACAGCAGCTGTGTATCTCTGCACCCCCATCATTGCATAATTGGTATCTAGGATTTTTCTGCCTGTTGTTAAATCACAGCAAACAGGTATGTGTTGCAATAACTACTGAATAATACAGCAATATCTTTTCTTAAGGCTATAAGAACCGCACATTGTTTTTTAATATTAAAAAATACAACTTTCTTGTTGTGGTCTGGATATCGCTGGCAAATTTTCTGTATCCCAGAGCCATGGAAGCAATTTTTCTAATTATTCATCTGATCTTGTCAGCCAGATAATGTTTTGATCTGGCTAGTGATTCCACCCTCACCCCCACCCCCAGTTAGGGCACTTTCCAAAACTTGGTTGTACCACTGTGAAATTGGCAGATGCTCTTTTAACTTCCAGCAACTGGCAATTAACATTCTAGCTTCTAGAATGACATGTCTCGTTGATATGTCACCAGGTGTTTATCAAAATAGTTTTCCTCTGAATGGAAGAAACTCTTTCAGTTTTAAAGTGAGTTGATAATCAGTAATTAGTCTTATTTCAGAGATTATCATTGCCCAAAATTGTTTCAGTTTAGGGCACTCTAACCATATATGTTGGAGCCTTTGGTGAAGAGCCATAACTCATTGATGGAGCATGTGCTTTGCATTCAAAAGGTCTCAGATTCAGTCCAGATGAAGTCACATTTTTTTGTTGCCTTAGAAAACACACATTGTTGATTATACCTGAAGGAGCATTTCCACCCCTGTCATTCAGCCTAGACACCAGCTCCAAGGGCCTTCTAGCGGTTCCCTCACTGAGAGAGGTGAAGTAACAGGGAACAAGGCAGAGGGCCTTCTCGGTAGTGGCGCCCGCCCTGTGGTTCGCCCTCCCATCAGACGTCAAGGATATAAATAAATATACAGCTGAAGGCAGCACTGTTTTTTTTTAAATTTTTGGTATTTTATTATTTTTTTATATATGTTGGAAGCTGCCCAGAGTGGCTGGGGCAACACAGCCAGATGGGTGAGTTATAAAAAGAAGAAGAGGAGGAGGAGGAGGAGCTTTTTTCTGAAAAGGAAACAGAGGCCTGCTAAGAAAGAAATATCTGTCCTAGATTTCAGGTCCCCAGCACACAATTCTGTCTCCCGCCATTATGGCAGTTTATTGGACCCTTTGAGAGCTGTAAAAGCCCTCCACAAAAAGATCTGTAAAACTGTCTCCTTCTTCTTTCTTCTTTCTCCTCCTCCTTCTCCATTTTATTCATAATTCATACTTGCTCCCTACCAACTCTTTTCTTACCTTGGGCTGTAGCTCCCTTCCAGCATCATTTATTCTTTTCAACAGGTTGGACACTGTAAGGGCTGAGCTATTCTGCCTTCTCTCTGTCACCTGAATAGCATTTCTCCATCTTCTCCACACAGAAGACCTATTATTTCTTGTCCTTCATCTTGCTTCAAACATAGAAGAAACATGCCTGTCAACTGTCCCAGAATATGTGGGACATCTGTCCCAAGAAGAATGGCAACTTAAGTTGAATATACACAACTTGCAGACTTAACATATAGAATAAGAGAACAAGAAGCTCATATGTTTAAAGACTGGAAAACATTTATTGAATACATGGGGAATACCGGTGTACAGCTGAAAATGCTGGCAGCATTAAGATAAATTCAACAGTGTAAACAAGTTTTGATTGATGCAATGATAGAATACTGAATGGTATAGTTTTTGTAAAATATGCAGGGATTTATGATATGTAAAATGAACCATGGAAATAGAAGGGAAGTCATTGATATCTTAAGGACGTAGAATAGTATTTTAAATTGTAAAACAGAAAAGTTTATTTTATTCTCGTGTGTGTGTGTGTGTGTGTGTGTGAATAAAATATAGGACATCCTGTTTTTTCTCAAGAGAGGACAGCGGTCAAAATGGCCTCCGCAACCTCATGCAATTTGGGGCTGCACTGGTTTTTTTTGGGGGGGGGGGACTGGTGCCCCAAGGCACACATTTTCCTAGGAAGGGAACTATACCTGGGGTGCCACCACAAAAAATGCCTTGCTCTGTGCTCCTACCAACATAACTTCCTTTGGTGGTTAGTCCCTCTGAAGCAGATCTTACAAGTAAAGAAACAACACTGAAACATTTTAAGCTACTAATATGAGCATAGCCTGAGTCTAGACTCCTAACAAAGGGATCATCATGTGCCAAGCCAGACATGACCTCTACCCACCCTCTCCCAGCTTACAACACTAGCAAATATTGCTCTGGTCAGTGACATTATCACTCTTGCTCTTGAGAAGAAAAGAGAAACTTGGCTAATCTTAAGACTTGGGTAAGAAGAAACAACCTACAGTATCGCCTTTCAACCATCCCACCTCCGCACCTGATAAAGATTGGGTAATTGAACATTCTGTCCAGAAAGGTACAGTTTACAAAAGATTCCCAAACAAGAGTGAACTGGAGCTTTAAGTGGCTTTTTAAAAAAAAGTATTGCAAAATGTTCTGCACACCGTTGCTTGTTCAGTCTGTTTACCCTGCAGGTTTCGGGAATCCCTCTTTTCCCCTCCTTTTGTTTACGAGAATCAAAATAAACATGGGAAGTTAATATTTAGCCTTCCATTCTGTTTATTTTTAGGAGGCAAAGGACTGAGTTTGGACCCATTTGGGCAGCCTGTAACGAAGCAACAATGTCTCCTGTCCCACTAATCTTCTGGGTGGTTGCTCTAGCCCACACTGTTCTTGCAGGACGTGGTAAGCATCTCTAATATTTTAACAGGACAAAAAGGAAACAAACCGGTCTGTGATAGCTTAGAGACTGAAATGTAATGTAGTATGAGATTTTGCAAGTAATAACCCATTTTTTCCTGGTGTTCATAGGAGCCAGCTCCTAGGGGCTGCAGGGGCTTCACCCCCCCCATAAAATATTTGAGGGGACTGGGCCTCCACAAAGTTGATGGGCATTCCCATTCAAATGCTGTGTGTGCACTGCGTCATGGGATTCATTATGCAGGGCAGGGCTAACCTGGGCAAGATGTTTCCTATGCTCTGAAGAGTAGTGTGCCTTAATTTCTGTTGGAGCATGCTGGAAGGGACGTGGGTGGCGCTGTGGGTTAAATCACAGAGCCTAGGACTTGCTGATCAGAAGGTTGGTGGTTTGAATCCCCGCGACGGGGTGAGCTCCCGTTGCTCGGTCCCTTCTCCTGCCAACCTAGCAGTTGGAAAGTGCATCAAAGTGCAAGTAGATAAATAGGTACCTCTCTGGTGGGAAGGTAAATGGCATTTCCGTGTGCTGCTCTGGTTCGCCAGAAGTAGCTTACTCATGCTGGCCACATGACCCGGAAGCTGTACGCCGGCTCCCTCGGCCAATAAAGCGAGATGAGCGCTGCAACCCCAGAGTTGGCCACGACTGGACCTAATGGTCTTTCTTGGTCTTTTTTATGCTGGAATGTCACAATATGATCTAAGTCTAACAAGTCACTGAATTTGACCTGCTTTGCTTAGTATGCATCTGCTTCCATCATTTAATTCAGTTCAGGTGTGTTAACCTGGTATATCATGTGAGGCATGTGTTGTAAAAATAAAGACGCCAGCATATGAGAGAAGCTAACTTGACTTTACCTCTCTTAGCAAAAATTTAGCTGCTGGCACTTGTCAGAGAGCCGTAGCCTCATGAACTATGGATTAACTAAATCCCCTTTGCAAATCTGATTGCAAAGGTTATAAATGTGTGGCAAAATCTGGGAAACTGAATTAGTTCGGTATTAATTTCAAGCCTACATTTCTGAAAGCTTTCCTGTTTCTGCTTCTGCATCATCATAAATGGATTGTTAGAATATTAATTTTTAAAAGGCCAGAGTTCAGAAAGCAAGTCACGATGTAGCCTTTAGCAGAAAAAAGTCACATAAAAAGTCAGTGGTAAATATTGTAACATGGTTGTGATTTATTTATTTAGTGGATAGCACCGGGCATGACTTCAGGGACATCAGATGTTTGAAAAGAAGGTGGGGAGATATTCACAAGGGCAGATATAGTTCTGTGAGTGGGCCCTCAAAGAATCCAGTAAAAGAAAGGTGATTTTGGTCGGTGCATTCTTATTGATAAAGCTTTCAGCCAAATAATTGGTGAATTATTTCCCCATCAGCACGTGTAGCAAATTGGTCAAGTGTAGATCTTCTCTCAGCCAATTTTCCGTTTTTTTTGGTGGGAGAAACCATATCCTTCCTCCCTCTTTCCTTTGAACTACTCTGAGCAGTAGTGCTAGTCAAAGGGGCCCGAGGGTCAACTTCATATACTGATGGAGGTTGATGCGGGATTAAAATGGATCACAGTCCTGCTGCCAGTTATGCCTTCAGTACACCACCTTTATGTGATGAACCAAAGGCACAATGTGGTCATATTATTATTATCTGTTTATTTGGTTGCTTCAAAACATGGGGATGCTATAGCTGTTAATGAATACAAAGCCTTATAAATACAGTACTTGGTGTCTTCTAGGCTGTCCCAGACCACCTGAAATACCATTGGCTACTGCTGACGTACAGAAGGAAGAATTCAATACGGGAGAGGAAATTACATACCACTGTATCCCTGGTTATGTGCCTTACTCAGGCTCAAGGAGATATACATGCCCTTGGTCTGGTAGATGGCCTGTTGTTACATTTAGATGTATACGTAAGTACATTCTTTCTATAATGTGTCTTGCTGGTTTTTTTGCTTACCATAACCTATTCGAGTAAGAACTATTCATTTTACAAAATACAAAGCAAACCTTGTACAGTGGTACCTCGGGTTACAGACGCTTCAGGTTACAGACGCTTCAGGTTACAGACTCCGCTAACTCAGAAATATTACCTCGGGTTAAGAACTTTGCTTCAGGATGAGAACAGAAATCGTGCTCCAGCAGTGCAGCAGCAGCGGGAGGCCGCATTAGCTAAAGTGGTGCTTCAGGTTAAGAACAGTTTCAGGTTAAGACCTCCAGAACGAATTAAGTTCTTAACCCGAGGTACCACTGTATTTAGTTAGTATACAGAATTTGTCTGTCTTCAGAAACCCTTCTCTCTAATGCTTGATACCTCAGCAAAAGTATGAGAATTATATTTTATTAACTTCACTCTGGAAGAGGCAATACATTATACTCACAGGGTGTGTTTTAGAGCTCAGCTGCGGTAACACTTTGCCACAACGGCTATTTCAAGCACGTGTAATAAGCTTCTGATTTCTGCACTGAAATCACCTGGATATCAGTGTAGATACATCATCACCATCATAATTTCTATTGTTTATACTCCACCATTCTGGCTAGGTTGCCCCAGGCACTCTGGGCGGCTTCCCACACATAAAAACATAATAAAACGCAAACATTAAAAACTTACTGATACAAGGATGCCTTAAGATTTCTTCTAGAAGTTGTGTAGTCCTTTATGTCCTTGACATCTGATGGGAGGGCATTCCACAGAGAGGGCACCACTGCCGAGAAGGCCCTCTGCCTGGTTCCCTGTAACTTCACTTCTCACAGTGAGGGAACTGCCAGAAGGTCCTCAGAGCTGGACCTCAGTGTCCGGACAGAACGATGGGGGTGGAGATGCTCCTTCAGGTATATAGGGCCAAGGCTGTTTAGGGCTTTAAAGGGTCAGAAACACCACTCAGAAACATACTGGGAGCCAGTGAAGATCCTTTAGGATCAGTGTTATATGGTCCTGGCAGCTGCTCTCAGTTACAAGTCTAGCTGTTACATTCTGGATTAGTTTTAGTTTCTGAGTCAACTTCAAAGGTAGCTCCATGTAGAGAACATTGCAGTAGCCCAAGATAACCAGAGCATATACCACTTTGGCAAGACAGAGATGGTGATGTGGTTAAATATAATAGTTTCAAGAAAGTAATATTTAAATGTTTTAACTCAACCTACTGCAAGATGATGTTTGGATAGAAATCTCAACAAGCACACATTTCCTGGCATAGGCCATTTCTCAAGGTGACCAAAAGCTATCTGTATTCTGTATTCCAGCCTAAAGCTGGATTGAATAAATCAAGGAAAATAACGCACATCTAGGAAAATCAGGAAGAAAGGTGCAACTATCTTACCCAAGAAAGGAAACTAGCTGGGACTTTTATGATTCGGTGAGATTTAAAGAAAAAACAAGAGAGAGACAAGAATACATGTGGTTGGTCATAGAATCATAGTACAGTTGTACCTTGGAAGCTGAAAAAAATCCGTTCTGGAGGTCCATTTGACTTCCAAAATGTTTGACAACCAAGGCGTGGCTTCTGATTGGCTGCAGGAGCTTCCTGCATGCAATCAGAAGCCACAGAGCCACGTCAGACATTTGGCTTCCAAAGAATGTCCGCAGACCAGAACACTCACTTCTGTGTTTGCAACTTTTCGGAGCCAAAACATTCGACTCGCAAGTCATTTGGCTTCCAAGGTATGACTATATTGTAGAGTGGAAAGTACCCTGAGGGTCATTTAGTAAAATGCAGGAAATGTCTGAATCCTGTCCACATCCTCGAGCTATGCAACCTTTTAAAATATCCATACAACAAGCAGTCCTCAGTGGTACATCCCCTCAATTTGTAATAGCTGTGGAATCCAAGGTAGAACAAACCCAAGTAGCGTTGTGCTGTGTTTCACAGCATAGTCACAATGGACCCCAAAGTGGTCCGTTTATCGCCATCATATGTTGATCATCCCTTCTAAATAGTTCCTGAGAATTGCTTTTAACAGCTATGCAACGGGCAGAAACAATAGTTAAAGCTTTCCTTGCAAAGATGGGGAAAGCTGTCACTATTGCTTTCTGCCTGCCATGTGGTTGTTAAAAGCATTTCTAAGGGAGGGTCCCTCGTAACGTGAGCCTTGTACAAAACTGAAATAAGGCAAACAGTTCTGAATGTGACTTTATGATGTGTGACAGGAACAGCTTTTGCACTGCAAGTTGCATCAGAGAAACAACTTAGGAACATTTGAATGCATTATTTCTGTTTTGCCAGTATTGTACGCTGGTTTCAGGAGAGTGGCGAGTCCTACGTATCAACTGCTTCCTGATATATTTAACTGCAGGCACCCAAAATTAAACACAGTAGGGTCTCAGACATGCAAAAACAGGTACCTGACCACCACTGAGCTACCACTTTTACTCTGTAGGAGTCCATACTGTTTAGGGATTTGATGTACTCTTCACGTGGTCACACGCTTAAGTTCATTGGGTGCTAATCTATCCCCAAGAGATTGTTGTGATTAAAATACGCAGTGGCTCTTTTGGAATGACTTGAATGCCTCTGTTCTGGAAATGAACAAAAATAATGAAACATTGTCTTATACTAAAACAGCAAAAAAATGTCACTACCCTGGACCTTTGGAAAATGGAGAGACCGAACATACAGACCTCACCTACCAGAGTTCTATAAGGTTTTCGTGTCATCCAGGGTAAGTTGTGCGGCGGTGTTCTATTTAAAGGAGCGATTCCTTTAAATCGCTGCCCCTGCCAGGGACAGGTAGCATATAGGCAAGAAGATTAAAACCTCCACGTCCTGCATATGGATCTGGAGAATGTTATGTTATTTTGTCTGAAAAGAAATAAGAACAAATAAACTGTAGTTACAACAAATATCCATGCCCAAATGTCAAAAAGCTTGGCAAGGGCTACTGAATCTCATTCCAGTGGATGAGATTGCTCTTACTTGGCCATCTGTTGGTGTAGGAGTATGTAAGCTTCTGATTTAACACAGAATTGTTCAGTGAGTTATATGTAGCTTAGGCTATATTACACATTTTGGTGTTAATTGGCAAAAGTGAGAATAGCCTCAAAGGCGACTCTTGGCAATTTTCTAAGTATCTATAAAGTGTGAAGTAAAAGAAACAGCACCAAAATCAAGGCCATCACTGGGCCATATTAGAAACTCCATGTGGGTTACCCAACCCAGCAGGTTTTGGGTTTTTTTTGTCAATCACGAGTGCAAAATATTTTTTAAAACTGCTGTTATAGATGTGTTTTATTTCTCAGGTATATTCTTCAAGGGAAGGAAACCGCCCAATGCCTGGCAGATGGACAGTGGAGTGAAAAATTACCCAAATGCCAACGTATGTGAGAAATGGGTTCGTTTTCTGTATGAAGATGTGTTGGGCCGGCTGACCTACTCATGGGGGTATCAAATGTAGCAACTTTTGCACATGTGTAATGTTAAGACATCCTGGATAAAGGTCTGGGTATCGTGATGTCTTGAAACCAGGTTATTTGAAGGACTGCCTGAACTCCTGTCAGATTAGCTCATCGTGGAGGCCTTGCTTGTGGGCCTGCTGGGTAAGGTCCAAGGTCCATCAGGTTGGTGCTTGCAGGAGATAAGACCTTCTCAGTGACGGAATTCCCTTCGCACAGGAAGTGCGCTTAGCTCAATTGTTTTTAAATGACACACAGCTTTTCACATTCACTTTTAACTGATTAATTTGAGGTTCGTCTAGGGTATTAAGCATGATTTAACAGCTGGTGCTGTTTTTCTGTTCTATTTTCTATAATACAGCTACTTTCTAGAGAGAATTGTGAAATTTTCTTTTCATGTGTGTTTATGATATGAACAACCTGTGTGGTCTTGAAAGGTTATGTACAATTTCTTAAATAGATACTGTATGGGTACCTTTTCCATTCAAAACAGTAGAGTCATACTCTCAAAATAGATAATTGTACAGTGCTTCTACATCCCCCCCCCCCATCTGTTCTGGATTACCTCTCAATTCACTGCAGATGATTGTGTGTGTTTGTGTGCGCAGGAGGAAAATTCTTTTCCCAGAGTGGAAGTCATTCTGCGTCTGCAATTATTTCACTGGATTCAATCCATTGGTCTCACACAGCACTTTTGATAGCCACATATTGCGAAGTACCCAATCTCTTCTCCACCCCTATTTCCATATTTTTCATATGCTTCTGTGTGCCTGATACATCTCCCAATGATAAAAGAGATATAATCTGAGCAAGCAGCTTGCATTTTAAACTCACCTAAATCATAGCACCATCGTGACTACAGGAATAATTTTTTTTATTGCTGATTCTATTTCGTTGCAGAAAAGGTTCGTGTATTTTAAAAATGTAAATAATAAAATGAGTTTCTGCAGTCAGGCCAATATCTAGCCAGCCATACTCTTAACAGGGCTTGTTTCTACTGCTTTACAGGTAGTCATTGGGGGCAGGGGAATCCAGCAAGGCCCTTGATTTTGGCCCTGAGGTTCAGCTCTAGCTGCAACACTGCTTTCAAGCAAGCCTGTGCAGAGCTTGTCTAAGGCCCAGGGTGAGA
Source organism: Podarcis liolepis (assembly GCF_965112155.1). Taxonomy (NCBI): domain Eukaryota; kingdom Metazoa; phylum Chordata; class Lepidosauria; order Squamata; family Lacertidae; genus Podarcis; species Podarcis liolepis. The sequence goes on from NC_139555.1 coordinate 23,877,432, forward strand.
GAAAGTTATAAACATTCCTGGCATGACAGCGTAAACCTCCTTAGCCCTCCAAGACCAAGGCAATGTGTACCCAGCTGCCCCACATTCTGCATGGGCCTTCTTTCAAGTATAGTCATACCTTGGAAGTCAAACACAATCCGTTCTGGAAGTCCATTCGACTTCCAAAATGTTCGGAAACCAAAGTGCGGCTTCCGATTGGCTGCAGGAAGCTCCTGCAGCCAATCGGAAGCAGCGGAAGCCACGTCGGACGTTCGGCTTCCAAAAATAGTTCGCAAACCAGAACACTCGCTTCCAGGTTTGCGGCGTTCGGGAGCCAAAACATTCGAGAACTAAGCTGTTTGAAAACCAAGGTACAACTGTATTAGAACTCTCTCTCAGTTCTTAGAAAGAGAAACCTTTTTTAAAAAAAATGGGGAAGACACTTGTTTTATTTTCTCTTTGTAAGAAATGAATCAGCATCACCCTTGGTGGTGAGTTATGTGAAGTACCAATTATACCCCAGGTATATTTGAAGTCCCCTCGCCTTTAATCCCTGAATGGCTACATTTCCCACTGATCTTTTACAATATCCGTGAAACTAATATTGGCTAAACATATCCAAAAGTGAGCTTCAATATAGGAACAGAAATATATTGGGGGCCTCAGTGTGTTTTGGGGGAAAGCCTGCAGACTTGGTGTATAGTTGCCGTGTTTTGGTCTTTCACATTTACAATTCTCTTTAAGAGAAGTGCACTAGATGCCCACTCAAACCTTCCAGCCACCTTAGCTTATGTTAACTAATAAAGAGATTTTTTTTTACAGGCGAAGCAAATACTCCGACGTATCAGAATGAATTCCGTAAGAACAGGAGTGTTTTATAAGATATTTAGACAAATAGGCACAAGAGTAAAGTTTTTACACTGCGTCAAATAAATTTGCTTTTTTCCTTTTTCCTCCAGCTGTCGTTTGTCCTCCACCTCCAGTTTCTGAATTTGGAGCCCTTTCTTACCGTAAACTTGTGCCTGGAAATGTATCAGTCTTCCAAGACGTAATCAAGTTTGAGTGCTTACCGCCTCTTGCTTTGTTTGGAAACGAAACAGCCAAATGTCTGGCCAGTGGAAACTGGAGTGAACTACCTGAATGCAGGTGTAAGTCCTCTAAAGATAATGTTGCTATTTGAAAGACTGCTTGGGTATGCAAATTCTCTCTTTTTGCCTTCCCTCCATGGCCTCTAAACCATAGCAATCTTTTTCTTCCCCCTAACACAGCTGTAGAATGTCCATATCCAGAGCAAATAGAAAATGGGTTTATAAACTTTGCTCTTCGTCGTACTTACAAATACAAAGAATCTGTGCAATATGGCTGTAATCCTCCATATGTACTGGATGGGGCTTCAGAATCCAGTTGTGAAAAAACAGGAACCTGGTCAACGAAACCAGCTTGCAGAGGTAAAACTTAGCATCTGATGTATCTAACCATAAGGCGGCTTTTCATTTTTGAAAAAGTGACCCATGGAGGAATTCAGTGGAGCACTAGAGCAATTGTTTTCTGAGCGCAGGCTTTTCAGTTTGCCAAATAGAATGATCCCTTTCCTTCTCCCTTTGTGCACTGTTCTGGTAATTCTACAAAACCGCACACTCCTATCAGTTTCAGGGAGCGAAGGGGTGCATTTGAGGGGGGGAGCCTTGTTGTGGACATTCTCGTATGGCCTTCCACAAGCGGAATTAGTTAGTGGAATCCCGTTCCCAGCTTTTCGGATATCTTTATGTCATAAAGCTTATGTATTTTTCATGCAATCATAAAAGTCAGCCGGCTGTGAGACAATGAACCTAGACTGTAAATACAAATCAGTGTTGCCTGTTGTGCTGTATATGAATTCAGCATCTGTAAGCTCATAACTCTTGAGCTACCCTCTGTATAGATGCCCATTAGGACTCCCCTGCCAAGTTGTTATGTGTGCCTACCTTAACAAGAACAATTTCACAGTACAACGTGAACACATCCGGGTTGCAGTCTAGACAAAGGTTCTTGTTGTTGTTTAGTCATTTAGTCGTGTCCGACTCTTCGTGACCCCATGGACCATAGCACACCAGGCACTCCTTTCTTCCACTGCCTCCTGCAGTTTGGTCAAACTCATGCTGGTAGCTTCGAGAACACTGTCCAACCATCTCGTCCTCCGTCGTCCCCTTCTCCTTGTGTCCTCAATCTTTCCCAACATCAGGGACTTTTCCAGGGAGTCTTCTCTTCTCATGAGGTGGCCAAAGTATTGGAGCCTCAGCTTCAGGATCTCTCCTTCCAGTGAGCACTCAGGGCTGATTTCCTTCAGAATGGATAGGTTTGATCTTCTTGCAGTCCATGGGACTCTCAAGAGTCTCCTCCAGCACCATAATTCAAAAGCATCAATTCTTTGGCAATCAGCCTTCTTTATGGTCCAGCTCTCACGTCCATACATCACTACTGGGAAAACCAAAGCTAGATGTTATTAATGTGGTCCATTGTTTTGATTGGGGCTTACAAACATTTACCAGACCCTTAAATATATTACATGTATATTTATAATGATACGTAATAGTTATCTACAATAGGTGTAATCTTACAGTTGTCAGTAGTAGACATCGCTTCTTGCACGTGATCTGCTGCTTAAGAACATGTATGCAAAGCTAGACGGACAGAACCCTTTTGTCAATGCAGATAGAAGAAGTTGCTAGGAAAATAACAATGATTACTCGAGGAGGCTCTATCAGGCCAATTTTGCTTGATTTATTCATAAAGTCATTTGTCTGAATAATGATGTCATTCACCCCATAAGTGCATTTGTATTATTGCTGAAGCATCTGACTGATCCAAGATATGTGCTTGTTCAACCATACTGTTTGTATCTCTTTCCCACCCCCTTGTAGCACCATGTGCCATACCAGTAAAAAGGGCTACAGTATTATACAATGAGCAGAAACTAAAGGTGCAAGACCATCTCAGGGATGGAATAAAACATGGTGAGACCATCTGGTTTTTCTGCAAAAATAAAGAACAGCAGTGTAGTTACACGGTACCTACTCAGTGCATAGATGGCACTCTTTCGGTCCCTGCCTGTTTCAAAGGTAAGATCAAGCTGGGTTTTCCACCCCCTTTTTGTAAAATAAATTTTTAAATATCATTTCTTGTGGTCTATACAAGCAAGTCCATACAAGCAAGCCTAGCTCCTCCGTCCTGGGTAGAATCTACACACGTTAAAAATGTTGTGGGGGAAAAAAAATCGTTTTGAAAAATGCATTAAATTTGCTTTAGCTCACAGTCACCATCTAGTGTCACAATTGAATATTGCACTTTACAACACATTCAAAACGTTTTACAGTGGTACCTCGGGTTAAGTACTTAATTCGTTCTGGAGGTCCGTTCTTAACCTGAAACTGTTCTTAACCTGAAGCACCACTTTAGCTAATGGGGCCTCCCGCTGCTGCCGGCATGCGATTTCTGTTCTCATCCTGAAGCAAAGTTCTTAACCCGAGGTACTATTTTTGGGTTAGCAGAGTCTGTAACCTGAAGTGTCTGTAACCTGAAGCGTATGTAACCTGAGGTACCACTGTACTTGCAGCTGTATAGCTGAGTCTCCCTAATCTCTCCTAAACAGCAATGGAAGTAGAGCAGGGGTCAGCAAACTTTTTTCAGCAGGGGGCCGGTCCACTGTCCCTCAGACCTTGTGGGGGGCCGGACTATATATTGGGGGGGATGAACGAATTCCTATGCCCCACAAATAACCCAGAGATGCATTTTAAATAAAAGGACACATTCTACTCATGTTAAAACATGCTGATTCCCGGACTGTCCGCGGGCTGGATTTAGAAGGTGATTGGGCCGGATCCGGCCCCCGGGCCTTAGTTTGCCTACCCATGGAGCAAAGCACTAAAAGTACTGATATTGGTTTCAGTCTACAGAACTGACCTGATGGACCCGTGTTGTAGGTATATTTTTTTGCACTTAACAGAGCCAGTGTAAAGGGTTAGCCCATGTAGTTGAGCATCTGGCAAGGGCCCACATCCCTGCAGGGTTAGCCCACTGATGAGAGCCCAATGAAATGATCTATCTGAGGGTCCTACAAACTCAGAGCTGGTCATTTTTTAAAAAAGCCAAGTCTACAGTGGTATCTCAGGTTAAGTAATATTTTTTTTTTAAAAAAAAAGAAACACTGGCTGACTCTTTTCACTTCAGGGCTGGTATTAGAGAAGCGTAGTTCTTGAGCCCAAATATACATGTAGAGGGAAGCCCGAAATTATGTATAAACATATTAACAAATTCAGGTGGCAAGCACATACAAGGGGCTGTATCAAACATGGGTTCCGTGAACTGACTTCTGCTCAGAAATTATTTTCCTCCACCTAAAGGCTCTCCAAAGGGTTGGGAGAACCTACCAAACATTGTAGGCTGTCTTATGGGGCTACAGTGGGGAAGGGAATCGACTGAAATCAGGAACTTTTTGTGAGCATTGCACAATTCCTATGCCAGATTTCCAGCAATTCCTTTCTTTTTGTGGGGCATAGGAGGCTGTAGCTGGGAGGACAAGAAAGGAAAATTTGTCTGGGGGAACTGCCTTTTGCTCATGCAACATTGGATGCATCTCAGTATTCCCCCGCCCCCCGAATGATTAAACCTTAATAATTTTATTTGGTATAGCTTTATTTGGAAAAAGAAAAATGCTATACTTTTGCCTGTTAATATACTAAGTTGCTTCATCTTTTGCATGGACTGATGATCACTGTTCTGCCCATCTGTACACAAAGCCTATGAATGTATGTGTATCATATTTTGAGTTACAAGTATCTTAACTAAATGTTCATTTTTTCTTGAATAGAACGTGGGTGGTTTTTAACCTTGGTGAAAACAGATGTAGCAGACATGACACCATGTGAGAACAGCAATTGAAGAGGATATCTCCAAGTGTTGTTTGAAAAAGGATCCACATGAATGGTACAACAGAGTTCCGTCTAGATAAAACCTACATGCAATGCAAGCACAACCCTACCAGCTTATTCTAAACTGCCCCTTTAAAGCAACTTTCCATCAAAATTGCCTTTAAGCTACATCATCTTGTGCTAATTTTGTCCTCATTCTTTTTAAGAAACATGCTTTTAGCCTGCCTACAGGAAATAAACATGTAGCAGTTAACATACAGTTGAAAAGCTGCATGAACCAGCAATAGTTGATTGCTCTGTTAATGTAACCAGGGTCTCTCTTTGTGGCAAATCAGTTTCAAGTATGATGTAATTACATAATATTGCATTATTAGGTTTTAAATAATTTTCTTGATGAAAATGTTGTTAATTTGTGAGCTGGGCTAGAAAGGGCTAGCAACAAAGGGAGCTGACTACTGTTTTCTCCAGACTTCACCCAGCACAAGCACATCAGGGTATCTGCTACCTGAATGATCCGCTGTAGCCTTGTGGAATGGAACTTCCCCCAGGAGACACAGCCTGTGGAGACAATCATTGCCCCTTGTAGCTGGGCTAGGAGAAAAACATCTGGGTTTTGAAACAAGCTCTCTCTCATCCCTGTGTATCTTGAAAGACATACCTGTGGCAGGCTCACAGTGTTCGTCTGTGTGTCTATCCATGCTCCCAGGTGCAGCATGAGCTGTGCAGGTGTCAGTTGGCTATTTTTTAGATTAATGTGGAAACAGTCCCCAGTCCCCTCCAGATCCTGCTGTCCCTGGGAGCCTGGTCTGATCAGAATGTTGGCTAAATAAGCAAATGCATGGTCCACCTATTTTCTCAGACAGGCCACAACTGCTACAAATACCTACATGAATACACTCGGTGCTGCACACAAGCCAAATCAGGAGAGTTGTATTCATAGTGAAGTCCCTGGTATGCAAATCTCACATACTGGTGATGAAGCTGATGAAGTGGTATGTGAAGACAGGCCTCTGTGAGATCCAATGTGGCTTGGGGCTTTCCAGTACAGTGATACCTCGGGTTAAGAACTTAATTCGTTCCGGAGGTCCGTTCTTAATCTGAAACTGTTCTTAACCTGAGGTACCACTTTAGCTAATGGGGCCTCTTGCTGCCACCGCGCCATTGGCACACGATTTCTGTTCTTATCCTGAGGTAAAGTTCTTAACCCGAGGTACTATTTCTGGGTTAGCGGAGTCTGTAACCTGAAGCGCCTGTAACCTGAGGTACCACTGTATTGTCTTTGACCCACTTTAGATTCAGAATTGTCCTCCAGTCCCCAATTTCCTGGGAATGGTGACTAGAATGGAATAGCAGGCATGGCCCCAGGAAAACAGGCTCAATCATTTATATGCTTCTCAGATTCTTGATGGCATCAGTTATTATTTCTGAAGCCTTTTGGACCTGAGGGAGGAGAAGGAATAAGGTAGGAGAATTGGGCAAATTCAAACTGGTGTCCTTCTCTGACAATGGCCAAGATCCATTGATCCCTGTTGGTGCTGAGCCACAATGAAGCAAAGTGCTGGAGTTCTGGTCAGGCCTGTAGCTGGTGCTGTGGGTCTGATGCCTCCCCACCCTTATGTCAATGAATTGTTACGAATTGCTACTGTATCCAGAAGCCAACACAATAGGATTAAGAAACGAAACATGAAAAAGGACAATAATAAAGTGTGTGCAGATCAAGCTACTTAACAATATACCAATCAGAACATCTGGGGAGGGGGGGAGAGACAAGGAACAATTATCTAGATATTTCCAAACTGACAAACAAGCACATACCTCCCTGGTGAAATCTACTTCTTTTTAAAACTATATCTTTTTTATTATTAAAGATTTGCTTGGGTTACAAAGCAAAATCTACACCTAATACTGTGTAAATAATATTTAAGCATTTAGTAAGAATGGTTTCAAGCACATGCTTTTTCACTGTTTAAAATATTTTTCTGTTTCACAACTAATGCATTGCAAAACAGAATACGTCAAGAAACATGCATGTGGAATGGCTCAAAATATCACAAAATGCTATTTGGCTGTTATATCACAGCAGGATTCAGGTTTTGTCATATTGATTTTCCAAACAAGAAACTTGAGGTTTTCTTGAATTCTACTTACCCCACCAATGGTGGCTCATTCATTCTACTTACCAATTTCCAAGATGGATGCATTAAAGTGCTTAAAACACTATTCTTCCAGAGTAAAATGATGGTATTTTTGTAATTATATCCCTTGGCAAGTAGAATAAAAATTATTACCCCAAAGCCTCTGAAGCTGTGAAATGAATTTTGTGACTCACATTTCAAACATGAAAGGTTTGCGCAGAAACCCTGAAATATTGTACTGTGACTAGAAGTGTTTTCAAGAGTTTATTATGATGAATGAAGCCTGCCTTTTTCTTTGTAGACAACTGAAAGAGTGCCTCAAGCTGTGCTTATGCTTCTTGTGGCAACCTGCTGTGGTACTTGCAAAGATAAGAGAGCATGGGGGGGGGGAAGGTTTAAAAAAGCAGCAAGCTACAGTCTATCTAAATGAATACTTTTTTTACAATTCAAATTGTGAGTTGTATCACATTGGGGATTTGTACATATTCAACCATTGTATTTTCAGAATCAATACCTCTGGAGGGACAGTATGCAACATATGTTTAGTACAACGACTTTCTTTTGTAGTTGGATTATGGTGAGCATAGTGACATCTGCCTTTTCACTCTTGGATAGAAATTAGGCAGGTTATCAAGTCAAATCTGTACAGGAATTCCTTCCCTTTTACAAGTTGTTCTCTTCTTTAGTGCTTGAAAACCAAGCTATCAAAATACAGTAACACGATCCCTTCGGAAATTAGGCCCAGGTGTAACTAGTAGTTCCCTGGCCCTTCGTGTCTACTAGAGGTGTTGGGAAACTTTGGCCCTCCAGATGCGGTTGAACTACAGCCCCTATAATCTCTGATCACTGGTCATGCTAGCTGGGACTGATGGGAGTTGTAGTTCAGCAAAACCTGAAGGGCCACAGGGTAGCTATCCCTATCTGAAGTATGTTTACCATGTACGTTCATGGAACAATATAAATAATAATAGCTGTTGTCACTTGATATTTAGCAACTTTTACTGGTCAATGACTGCTGAAACTGTATTGAGCAGAAATGGTTGGCATCCACCTGTCTCAGGATACAATAGAGTGTGCCTTTGGGACGGAAGTCAAACCGTTGGGAGAGTTACAGCACCTGCTGTGGCTGCAGAGACCAATAGCCAAGAGACAGCGATCCAGGCTGAGTTAAGCATCCTCATCCAATTTGCATTTGCTATGAGTGGCTCTAAGGACAAATTATTGGCCAAAAAGCAGGATACAAATATAATGTAATAATAATAAGTAAATGAACTGAGTGGGATGGACGTCTAAGTAAATACGTTTCTGACTTGCAGTGAAAGGTGGGAGAGTGGAGAGAATGGAAGAACACAAACACAAAAGTTTTCCCTTTCAGTACCTCAAAGAGCCAGGAAGTGTTCAGGCTGTCACTGAACATGCTGACACAAGGTTCCTTTCTAGCCCTTGGTAATATTCAGCAGAACAATCATGTTTTTCTGGCACTTCTTTACCCAAGATAGTGATTGTCTTCTTGTTTTTTAAAAAAGCACCATCACCATCACAGGATACAGGCTACTGTAGAGTAAGTGACTGCAAGCAGAATTTTAATAATAGGGATGGGGGTGGGGGTGAGGGAAGGCCAGGCAGTAGCTCCTGGGAAGAGAAGCATGGACATTACTCTGTCACAGGGCTGGATTTAGGTTTGATGAGGCCCTAAGCTACTGAAGGTAATGGGGCCCCTTTTATGTGTCCAGCTGTCCTTTGTCGCTTTTTTGTGTTGAATATATGCTATATGGTAATTTATGCACCTGGGTAAAGGTAAAGGTACCCCTGACCATTAGGTCCAGTCGTGGCCAACTCTGGGGTTGCGGTGCTCATCTTGCTTTATTGGTCGAGGGAGCCGGCGTACAGCTTCCGGGTCATGTGGCCAGCATGATTAAATTGCTTCTGGCGAACCAGAGCAGCGCACAGAAACACAGTTTACCTTCCTGCCAGAGCGGTACCTGTTTATCTACTGGCACTTGACGTGCTTTCGAAATGCTAGTTCGGCCGGAGATGGGACCGAGAAACGGGAGCTCACCCTGTCGTGGGTCGTGGAGATTCAAACCACCGACCTTCCGACCGGCAAGCCCTAGGCTCTGTGGTTTAGACAACAGTGCCACCCGCGTCCCAATTTATGCAGCTAATAGGTATCTAAAGCCATTTGCACATAACAAAATATGTATTTTATCAAAGTAATTGTTGAACTGAAATACAATTAAGAAGAAGTATGGTATATTAATAGTATATCCAGGTTTTTTTCCTTTAAATTTTTTGCCCCCCCCCCCCGAGAGTGGGGCCCTAGGCTATAGCTTGTTTAGGTAAAGGTAAAGGGACCCCTGACCGTTAGGTCCAGTCGTGGCCAACTCTGGGGTTGCGGCGCTCATCTCACTTTATTGGCCAAGGGAGCTTCCGGGTCATGTGGCCAGCATGACTAAGCCGCTTCTGGAAAACCAGAGCAGCGCACGGAAACGCCGTTTACCTTCCCGCCGGAGCGGTACCTATTTATCTAATTTGATGTGCTTTTGAACTGCTAGGTTGGCAGGAGCAGGGACCGAGCAACGGGCACTGCTCTGTAACCTCTCTTAATGAATCACTGATGTTTGCCATCCCCCTGGTAGCAATTTACTCCCCTCCCCCCAGGTCAGTGGCGTAGCCAGCCACTCGGGCACCTGGGGCGGTGCGTGCCCTGAGCCCATGGGCGGCATATAAACAACAACAACAACCATTATTATTATTATTATTATTATTATTATTATTATTATTATTATTATTATTATTTTCTCCCGCCTGTAATAATTGTCCAGCACCCACCACCGCCCCCTGCAGCTCCCCAGCAGTCTGTCAATTCTCCTTTGTCACCTGAGCCTACTGCCTCCGAAACCCCATTGAGAAGGCAGGGCTCCAAACGGGACACGCAATTTCACCCCCCCCCCTCCCTTTCTTAAAACTCGGCCATTGCTGCTGCCACGCTACCCTGCCCAGCCCGCAAGCGGCGCCACTCCCGGCGAGGCCTAGCCGCTTTTCCCAAGCGCAGGCCACGTCGCCTAGCAACCCCGCCGACGCGGCGAAGCTCGCTGCGCCGGAAGCGGAAGTAGTTCGGGCCCGTCGGGCCTGCCCCTCGCTGAGGGAGCCCGGCGGGAAAGGGCGGGGTTGGTTTGAACCGTTGGCTGCTTTTTGTCTGGTCTCCTTGCAGCCGCGCCGGTTCCCCGACTCTTCTCGGAGCCCCGTTTCTCGGGGTCGCGTCGTTCAGCCCCACTGAAATAAGGGGGGGGGGGAGGCGTAGGTTTGTGAGGCCTGTGGGGGGGGGGTTAGGACACTCCCTCAGTTCACTGCACCCACCGCAGCCCCACTTCTGTGGCATCTCCTTGAAGCCTCGCCCTTGTGTGGGGAGGGGAAGTGGGGTTGTGCCAACCCCCCTCTCTTTCTCTGCCAGGGGGCGAACCTTTGCCCAAAGCCTCGACGTCGTGGACTGCGCGAGGTAAACGGAGCTATGTTGTCATTTCTGGGCTTAAGGAGCTTGTTGCAGCCCTCCTCTGCACAGTTGCTTGGGAATAAATCCCATTTAATTGGAAGGCGCTAATTTTCCGAGTAGGTATGCATAAGCCTGGGCATGGGCCAGTGCCGGATTAAGCCCCTAGGCAGTCGAAATCTTGCCCCCCCCCGTAAATTATCTCCTAATACTATATTTCATTTTTAAAGGTAAAGGTACCCCTGACCATTAGGTCCAGTCATGGCCGACTCTGAGGTTGCAGTGCTCATCTCGCTTTACTGGCCGAGGGAGCCGGCGTACAGCTTCTGGGTCATGTGGCCAGCATGACTTAAGCCGCTTCTGGCGAACCAGAGTAGCGCACAGAAACGCTGTTTACCTTCCCCGCTGGAGCGGTACCTATTTATCTACTTGCACTTTGACGTGCTTTCAAACTGCTAGGTTGGCAGGAGCAGGGACCGAGCAACAGGAGCTCACCCCGTTGCGGGGATTCGAACCGCCAACCTTCTGATTGGCAAGTCCTAGGCTCTGTGGTTTAACACACAGTGCCACCTGCATCCCTTATTTCATTTTTACCAACCAACAATTTCAACAAACTGATTTCATTGCACAAAAACAAACCGTAGCCATTTGGATCCATTGTGGCCCCTGAAAGGCATAAGGGGGCCCTAGGCTGGTGCCTACGCTGCCTATTTGGTAATCCGGCTCTGGCTTTTGCACATTTACATTGGGGTGTGTGTTTTTTTGCCCCACTGAACTTGGGGGTGGGGTCGGGATGGGGGGAACTTGGAATGAACGCGTTTATGGTGGGGTTAAAAAGGCAGCCGTCCTATGTACACTGATCAAGGTCCCATTGAACTGTCAGACATATTTCTGCACAGGTGTGCCAAGGATTGCGCTTGCAGGGTCCTTGCCTTTCCACTGAAAATCCCATATCAACACTGCAATCCTGTGTGTGTGTCCCACTATTTTTGGTAAGCGTTACTATGGCATAAGCATGCACAGGATTACTGCCTGAGAGATTTGCTGTGGCCATGTCATATACACATCCTTGTAGGGTGGAGATAAACTACTCTGGCCGGCCTGATGATTTGTTAGTGGGAGAGAAACGGCAAAATAATGCAATTAGAATGATGTTTTTAAACAGAACACTCAATTGGGTCAAAAAGCTGTAGCCAGATTGTTTACCTGGGTTGGTTATAGGAAGCATGCAACTCCAGTGGCGACTGGTCTGCTTGTGGGCACAATTTAAAATGCTGGTTAGGATCCATAAAATCTTATTCGGCTTAGGTCAAGGATATCAGAAATACTGTAGTCCCTCATATAAACCTGCCAGGGCTGTGAGATCTTCAAGGGAGGCCCTTCCCATGCTCCCACCACCCTCACAGGCATACTTGTGGGACAGGGCCTTCTCAGTGTCTGCTCCCAGACTTTGGAACTCCCTTCCTAGAGAAGTTAGACTTGTCCTTCTCTGGCAAGTGAAGATGTGCTTGTTCTAACAGCCTTTTGGGAACTGAATGCTTTTAAGGAAAGGCAGGTGTTGTGTTTTTATTTGTGATGATCTGTATGTGATCTCGTATATACAGTGGTTTTTTTCTGGGGGGACGCAGGGGTATGCATACCACTAAATATTTTGTGAATCTTTGTACCTTTGTCCATTTACTGTATTTATTTCCCCCGATTTGAACTATAAAATGGTGATTTTCTTGAGTCAAAACGAGAGTACCCCTAAACATCTTTTAGAAAAAAGCAGTGTGTGTGTGTGTGTGTGTGTGTGTGTGTTCTACTAGTGTTTAATTGTTTTTTAATTATTGCTTTAAAAAATATGTTTTTAGCTGTTTCTGTTTTAGCTGTAAGCCGCCTTAAGTCTCTGTCAGGGAAAAAGGTGGAATATAAAAAGATATAATAATGATAGTAGTGAAGTTTTTTTGAGGATAAATATCTGTGTTGACCTGTGCTGAAAAGCAATTTAGCTAAGCAAGTAAACTCAAAAGAGTAACAATGTACATGATGTCAAGGAAGTGTTTTTCTTGTGTCTCTTGCCTATGATACATATTAATTCAATTTTAACCAGTGGAGGCATGCTTTCAAGTACATGACTGCAGCTTCTAACTTGGCAAAGCAATGTTTATCTTATACTTAACAAATGCTGCACAAACTCCACATATAATTCTGATAGTTTTTTCGGTAGTATTACTGTTTGTCTTCTCCAAATTCTATTTAAACCCAAGAAGCCTGGTAACTGTAGCCAGTGTTCTGGGTGCATTTTGCAACAGGGAATTTCATTAGCGTGAGCAGTTTCTGAGGTCTGGGCACAGTACTGCGCCTAAGATTTCAGATTAAAACTGCAGCATGGAAGGAAAGGAGGACCTTTTTCTGCCTCCCTACTTCCAGCTACTCTCTGAAGACTGGAGAAAAGACCCACTTAAGAATATTAAGGGGTTGGGCAGGAAAAGGATTGGTCATGTGAAGAAAGAACATAATATTTTAGATTCAGGTAGGTAGCCGTGTTGGGTATCTGAAGAAGTGTGCATGCACACAAAAGTTCATACTAAGTACAAACTTAGTTGGTCTCTAAGGTGCTACTGGATATATATATATATATATATATATATATATATATATATATATAATATTGTAGCTGCAGTTCATTCATTTTCAGCTTTGTTATATTAAAAAAAATGGCCATAACCTAGGTTTAAAGTGCCATTTACCTCCTAGCTTTCATATCTCAGTTTATCTGACTGTAACTTCTCTCTCACATAGCTACAATTTCCAGCACCCTTATTAAACTACATTTCTCAGGGTTCTTGGGGTGTGTGTGTGTGGGGGGGGGGAAATGTGCTTTAAATATGTTTTGTGTACGCCGCCACTGTTACTGGTTTTCAATCCAGATCCCTGCTAGCTAGGGATGATGGGAGTTGTAGTCCAACAACAGCTGGAGACTCAAGTTTGGGAAACTCTGATCCAGATGATGGACATGATATATATCCCTGTCAGCAGGTTCTTCTTTTGGGAGGGCCATTTTGAGAAGAGTATGAGGCAGGTAGTATCTCACTTCCATCTGTTTTAGATGTCAAGTTCTGTTGACACACTACTACTTCCTACATTGCTCTTTAACATCTGCCCAGCCCAGGCTGGGAGACCTGTTTGTTGAACTTTGCTGTGTATAAATAAAATATTATTTAAAATAAAAGATTGCATTGTGTTTTTTGCATTGTGTTTCCAGTTATCCTTTTAAACGCATCTATATTCCGATTGTTGAATGAGCAGAATGAGTGGTGAAGAAGAAACTTGGGAGAAACTGGATTCAGAATTTGATCATTATGTTGTGGATATGAAGCCTTATGTTTTGAAACTGCCTCACAAATCAGGTAAACATTGGAATGAAACGCTATCCGTAATATTTTATTTTTCCATTTTACAGTAGCACACTTAAACCAAATAAGATAAACATATATGCTCTTTAATCTTGGCTTTGCTATATGCTCAACACCATGTAATTGACCAGTTAAATAAACTGAGTCCTAATTTATCTTATGGACTCATGGTATGTTGTAAATATTATGGTGGGGAGGGAGGAATGAATTTTTGTCTGAGTAATTTATCATATCAAAGCATTGCTTACAGTTGGATTGCTGTGTGTAGCATGCTTTATGTCTAGGCAGCTAGGACTATTCTAACAACTTTGTGCTTCTTGAGCAAAAGTAACAAAAATCATATATGCTGCTGATACTGAACTACCTCCCTTATACACAAAATACCCAGATCTCGGAGACATGGGCATAGTGATGGGGACGTTCAATTCATTGTGGAGGCTTCATGCAATGGAAGAGTCCAGGATTCCAGTCCTGTCACTTGCTTTTGAAGGGCTTTCAAGTGCAGGGTCACAGTGCTGATGGCTGCCCAATTCCAGTAGCCCTGGAGCATAGGATTGTATCAAACTCTTCTGCTCCACTTGCACAGCAGGCTTGCTGGCTGATTGATTGAATTGATATACTGCCCTATACCTGGAGGTCTTGGTGCGGTTCACACAATAAAATCAAAATATGAAACCACAAAATACATAATCAAAATTAAAAAGCACAACCCAATAGCCGCCGCCCACAACTCACATTTTAAAAGGGCATAGGCTTCCTGAGCAGAACTTTACCCCTTTTCTCCCCTGCAGCCCACCCCACCCTCAAAATGGGGCAGATTTGGGGGCTGGATGGGCAGATGAGCAGAAGGGAGAGTTCTGTTTCGCAAGTAGAACTGTTTGCACAGTGTTGAATGCAACCCATAGGGAAGAAGCCTAGTGCAATATTCTTTGCTGGGTATAAAATTGGATTGAGGGATTAGTAAAATATATAAAATATGGTAAGTTAGGATTTGATGATGTGAACAGTTATTGTTGTTCCAAGAAAAGGGATACAGTCTCCCTGGCACTTGCGCTGTGTATAGAGCGCAGGTGATGGGTGTCTAGTGTCAGTTTAGTGAAGGAAGAGGAAATGATGGAATAAATGCTTTACCAAATTAAATACTGAAAAGTGCTACAAACGTGCATAATCATAACATTTGTTTTCATTGTTTATCTTTTAAGCATTTCTGTTAATACTGATTATTCAGGCTCATCCTTCTTAATGATGTAAATATACTTTTATATAAAGAATTCTGGTTATTTTATGATTAATCACATAGAGATAATGATTTTTTTTTTAAAAGGATTTGTTGAGGATTATACCATTTTATAAAATTACAAATGATTTTTAGAAGCTTCTCTTCCTGATCTTACTTAAAAACAAATAAACACTATAGCAGTTAACTAATATCATTGCTATTAATAAATGAAAACAGTATTTTTATAAATTTAGAGATTACAGACAGAAAATGGATGTAATCTACAAAGTGTAAGTGCTTGATAAATATTTTTGATCAGTTTTTTAATCCTACTAGTAGTACATCTTGTTACAGAAAAACAACCAATGTAATGCCATGAGAGGTTGCTAAATTTACTCTTCTAGTTAAAATATTTTCACAAGTAGGCTCAGTACATTAGCAACAGGATGTGGTTTTTCATAAAGAGGATAGAAAATTGTTTCACTTCCTGAAGAACACACATGACATTTTGGCCTTAATTCTGTAGAGGGAATATGTATTTTATCACTAAATTTAATACCTTGTTCTTAAAATGCTTTCATTTATTGTCTCCCAACACAGCCATGAAATGTGTACAACATCACAAGAATTTGAAGGGGTATGCTTAGAAAAAAAATCTTGCTAAGGCTGTTGTGTGATTATACCACACTCTGATCCAAAGATTTAGATCCGTTTCATATACAGTATGAGAAAATCTATACATAAAATATGTATGATTTAGTGTATAAAAATTATAAAGGTGTATATTCAAACTTGTAATACACAAAATATACAGATGATTCACACATTACACTGAACACATTAGAAGTTTTTTCTCTAACGTATATAAAAAACGTCCCATGTGGCAAACTTTAAATCTATAGAGGTGTATTCTGTGGTATTGCTCAGCTGACAGTAATACTGCCAGCAATTTTTTATTTTTTATTGCATTCATTCACTAAATCTGCTTTCGTGTATCCCCTAACACCTTGGAACAGATTTATAATGTGTCTTTGCGCTGCAGGGAAAGGGTATTCCTAAAAATTACTTCTTGTTGCACTTATGCAAGCCTTACCATCAGCTGAATGATGCTTGAATAAAGCTCATAGCCTGTACTTCCTTCAAATTTATAAGTAGCTTTTACATGCAAATACATGCGTTAAGGGTCAAACTACCAGTATCTGAGTGCTTCCTTGTGTTAATTAGTCTGTATAAGTGTAACAGTTTGTGCACTATTACTAACTTCGGAAACACAAGATTTCTTTTGAAGTTTATATTTTACAATAAAACATTTTCAGCTCGGCATAAATTTATTTATTGATAGAAAAGGTAAATGTTTAGACCGCTGTAATTTCAGCTTCTTACACTTGATTCATTCCACCCCCACCCTTCTCAGAACGTCAGAGATGTGCCCTTTGGATCAAAAAGCTTTGTGAGCCTTCAGGTGCGGGCGCAGGTACTGTTGGTAGGAAGAACCGGAACTTGTATGGAAAGCTGCTTCTGCATATGTTGAAGAGAGGAGTGCTGGAGGGCCCCTTTACCCAGAAACCAGAAACAGGAACACTGAAAACTCTTCCTTCGTACATGGTAAATATGAAGTGCATTACTATGAAAGGATATTTGTTGTCATTGCATGAGCCTGAGGGCTTTTGATCCAGCAGGAGGCATCACTCTCACAAGAGGCGGCATGGTGTTTTTGGCACATTCCCCCTTGCCCTGTCCTAGGGGATCCTCTCTAGGGCAATATTTTGGGAGTGCCAGGGGATGGAGAATCAGCAAAAATGGCTTCTTCCCATGGATGCCTCCCTCCAGTGCAGCTGTGCTAAGAACACTAAATGGATTTCACCCATAGTCAGCAAGTTAACGTACCTATTTTGTACAGTGGTAAGTCCGCTAACCCAGAAATAGTGCTTCAGGTTAAGAACTTTGCTTCAGGATGAGAACAGAAATCGTGCTCCGGCGGCGCGGCAGCAGCGGGAGGCCCCATTAGCTAAAGTGGTGCTTCAGGTTAAGAACAGTTTCAGGTTAAGTACGGACCTCTGGAACGAATTAAGTACTTAACCCGAGGTACCACTGTATTTATGGCAATGCACACAGAGATCCTTTTGGGGTTGCAAACAGGACAAAATGGGATAAGTTTTTTTTTTAAATGCCTTTTATTTTTGCTATTGTTGCTTTTACTGTGCTAAACTGCCATTCTCAAAGAAGCCTAGGGTAGTTTACAGCATAATAAAATACAATTAAGAGGTTTTTAAAAAACTACATATGGATACTGTTGTTCGGACTGCCTTACGTTATCACACTGCAGGCCATATCTGTTTTTGGAAACGCAGGTAGGGATGTGCCTCCTGATCTCAAAGCATTAGATACTTGGGCCTCATGCCATCCAGGGCTTTGTACACTGGTTCCAGCACTTTAAATGGGGTCCAGTTTCAATTTGTTTGCCTACCTGAACTATGGAACTCCTCAAAGTGCTTTACAACTTGAGCAATTTGAGAATCTATTCTGACATAAGCTAAGGCACAAGTACTCGGGTGTGTCACTGGGACACAGATGTATGGGGTAGTTGGTCTAAGTTGCTGGACAGTGTTGATGTTTGATGATAGCAAAATGCGTTACCATTTATGAAGGTTTTATATTTCTGGCTCCTCAATATGTATATAGGAGATAATGCAGCGTGGTAAGAGTCTGTGAAACCAAGTGAGAAGTTTAATACAGAGTTGACCTTCAAAATAAATATGAAAAGGTTACTCCAGCTGAGTCTGACATAAATTTTTGATTTTTAAAAATGATACTAATCAAATGGCAAAGATAGCCAAGAAGCTGATAAATTGTGTTAAACACAGTCAAGGATAAGTTAGAACTGAAAGTCAGGTTTCTGAAAGGTTATCGCTTGCCTGAATACGTGTAGAAGTATTTTGGTGATAATACATCACTTCTGTTGCCTAGGTCCTGGAAACTCTTAGTTAGGAGATGTTCCTGGAAACTTAAAAGCGTTTTTATTTTTTATTTTTTTAAATGTAGTCTATCTACTTTGATGAACCAAATTCAGCAAGAGTGTGGAGCAGCAGCCCAGAAGGTTTACCTGATTGGGTCATGGGAGAGCTGGGGCAAAGTGATTCTAAAATGGATGAATCCTGGAAGGTATCTTTTAGAGAGGAGTCTACTCTAGTAACCTCACCCCTTGGACACAGGTATGAAGTGCTTTGCTTATCTACATAAATATATCCAAAACGAGTAACACTGAAAAGAGACGCCTTTGAAGCATGTTAAAACATCACCTTGGCACTCATGCCAAGAAATTGTGCTTATAGTGTAAATAGCAGAGAAGGGCCATAAAAAGCCTGGCTTGCACATCACATTAAATTATAGTTGAAATAAACTGGTTTAATGTGAATGTGCATGCTGCTGATACCACTCCTTCCTCACACCTGCTGATAAACTAAGCCATGGTCTGTCTTTGTGTTATATCTGAACCTGGACTTGTGGTTTATTCCTTGGCTTACTGCGGTAACCCAAGATTTGTTTTTGGATTGCTGCTTGTGGTTCATTTGGAGAGAAAGAAATCATGAGGCAGGGTCTGCACGTAACATTAAGCCAGACCATGGCTTTGTTCCCCAGTGGCGTGGCAGTGGTGGTGAGGGACGAGCGAAGTGCTTATGATTTCAGCAGCATGCATGATAAGAATGAGGTTCCTGTCTGCCTCATTGGGGCTTTTAATGATCTAGTGGGCATGCAAAAACACGGTACAGTGGTGCCCCGCAAGACGAATGCCTCGCAAGATGGAAAACCCGCTAGACAAAAGGGTTTTCCGTTTTGGAGGTGCTTCGCAAAACGAATTTCCTATGGGCTTGCTTCGCAAGACGAAAATGTCTTGCGAGTTCCTGCGGGTTTTTTTTCCTCCCCCCCTTTTTTCCAAGCCGCTAAGTCGCTTATCAGCTGATCCTAAGCCGCTAAGTCGCTTATCAGCTGATCCTAAGCTGCTAAGCCGCTTAACAGCTGATCCGCTAAGCTGCTTATCAGCTGATCCGCTAAGCCGCTAATAGCGCTAATCCGCTAAGCCGCTAATAGGCTTGCTTCGCAAGACGAAAAAACCGCAAGACGAAGAGACTCGCGGAACGGATTCTTTTCGTCTTGCGAGGCACCACTGTTTTCTTTTTCTGCCCTCATTTGCTTATTCTAATTTTGTAAAGCTCTTTATGATTCTCAATGGCTACCCCAATATTTGTAAACCTATTCCTAGAGAGGTCTGCCTTAGCACCCCCTTTCTCCCAATTCTTAAAATACTTTTTAATATACATTTAGAAAGCCTTTGGCCTGTCATATCACCCTGATTTTATTATTTATTTTTCTTCTTTAATGCGACCAATGTCTTTGGTTGACAATATGGCACTTGAGTGTACACATGTTTCTGTGAAGGTCTTCCCTGGCGCCCACAGTGTCCCCTCCTCCCACTGAAATTAGGCTTCAAAGAAATAATAATTTGCTGTATGCACAGTGGCAGTGTGTGTCATACCCATGGCAGTTTTCTGGTTTGCAAATGTGCCAATGGGCCCCAGAAACAAAGACGACCCACCATGCAATAATGAGTGGAATGGTTTCACCAGTTACGGTACTTATTTTGTAGATTAGTTTTGAGTCTTAATTTAAGCCTTAGACATGTTTGCATGTTTAGCTTTTGGATTTATAGCTGGAGCAGAGATTAGTAATCCAACTCCTATTGCTTGCTGCATTGTTTTCTATTGTTGCTGTGTTGTTTTTTTTTAGGGCTGAGTGTATTTTTCTATTTTTTGTTAGCTTCTGTGGGCTCTACAGGAGGAAGTGTGGGGTATACAGTAATTACAGATAATTGTTACTTGTTGTAAATGAATTTGAGATCCTGCAAAAAGATAGCTGTTAAGGATCTTTTGATGTTGGAATTCGCTGTGCAACAGAATAATAGTTTTTGCTTTTAACTTAGCTGGTGCCTGTAAACTCGGCTGCACAACTTGCTTTAGAAATTAACTTCTGTTATGCTTTCTGTCTATGCACCTTATTTGAATTGGAGACCATAGTTCAGGTATAATGCTAAATAATGCTTTAGTACTACTGTAAACGGGACGTGGGTGGCGCTGTGGTCTAAACCACTGAGCCTTTTGGGCTTGCTGATCAGAAGGTTGGTGGTTCGAATCCCCACAACGGGCTGAGCTCCCATTGCTCTTTCCCAGCTCCTGCCAACCTAGCAGTTCAAAAGCATATCAATGCAAGTAGATAAATAGGTACCGCTGCAGCAGGAAGGTAAACGGCGTTTCCGTGTGCTCTGACACTCATCACGGTCCTCTGTGCACCAGTAGCAGTTTAGTTATGCTGGCCACATGACCTGGAAAGTTGTCTGTGGAAAACGCTGGCTCCCATAGCCTGAAGAAAGATGAGCGCTGCAGCCCATAGTCACCTTTGACTGGACTTAACCATCCAGGGGTCCTTTACCTTTACCGAGTACTACTGTGTGACAAAAGATTTCCCTTTGATTAAGCATAGTTTGACATTGTATCTGAACTGACAAACTGATGTACAGTATGCTTAAAATCAGAAGCTGAAGCTGGTTTGTAACCCTGTTTTGAAAGGCAAGTGCAAATAATTACAGTGGTACCTCGGGTTACATACGCTTCAGGTTACATACGCTTCAGATTACACACTCCGCTAACCCAGAAATAGTGCTTCAGGTTAAGAACTTTGCTTCAGGATAAGAACAGAAATTGGGGTCCAGCGGTGCGGCAGCAGCAGGAGGCCCCATTAGCTAAAGTGGTGCTTCAGGTTAAGAACAGTTTCAGGTTAAAAACGGACCTCCGGAATGAATTAAGTACTTAACCCGAGGTACCACTGTATTTGCCAATTTGGATATAATAGCAAATTCTGACTTCTGCAAAAGAGGAAGTAGCTAGTTGGGAATATGATGTGAACATAAACTCATTGCTGTAGCTCTGAACCATGGTTTGCTGTTAGATATAACCCAGCCCAGAGTTTTCTTTGCAGCTGAATTTTTCAGAGAACTGAAAGAAATCTGTGCTGGACTGCATTTTAAAATGAGGTATGTAGCACCTTCCCTCAGTAAGACCCTACAGTCCTGGAAACATATATTGGTTACTCTTAACATTAAGAGTAAGGTAACTAAGAAGCATTGTGTGAACAAACTATTTGGCTGACTGCTACAGGAAATGCAAATATAAATTAGACAGTAGAGCCAAATAGTTTTTAACCGCATTTCTCTATTTCTAGATCCATATCTATAACCTGGACGCAGTCCTTGGATAAGAGTTTGACTTTCTTTGCAAAAAGAACTGTAGATTTGTGCAGTGAACGTTCTAGCGTGGCAAATGTAGTACTTGTTTGAATGTAATTCCAGTTTGTTTTGTTGGAACAAAATGTTTTGATTACTTTGTTTAGAAGGGCATTTTTCTTACCCTGATTTTCTCCTGTGGAGATTATGGGTAAACAATTTTTTTTTAAAAAAAGTGTAACTTTGACTTAGGGCAAGCAGTTTGGGTAGGTAGCTGAAGTCAGTGTTTACTGGTCATGACCTGATTCATCATGAGTAAATATACCCCCCTCAACAAAAGACGAGTGTTTTTTATTTGTAATATTTCACACATGTGCTTTTTATGGTGAGTAATTTATTGAAACTTGGAGCTGAAGTCTAATGCTGCCTCAAATTTTATAGCTCCTTGTACTTTGAAAAATCACTTTAATCTTAAAAGCTGTCCCCCCCTTCAATATGTGTTTGATCATTGTTACTAAAAAATCTTTGATTAAAACCTTATTTGTGAAGCATTTCTAACAACATTTTACATTATGCTGTTTGTGTTCAAGGCTGCTTTTTATTATTAACGATGTAGAATCCGTAGCACCCTTTTCTTGAGGATGTATTAGAGAAATCATGAATGCTTCATAAATACATCAAACTTTTCCAACAGAACAGCCCATCTAGTCTCTTGAACTTTTAAAAATGTCCAACTTAACCTTTTTAGGAAGGCGAGCAGGGGGAGGAATGAGAGGTAGTAGAGGACTTCTCTAGGGTCCTTAACAGCTATCCTCTTTCTTGATTTTAATTTTATTGATTTTTTAGTCAGAGCTTTCCCTGGAAATGCTGTTTCCTTCATACACTAGGAGAGATTCCCATTTCAGAGTCAGAGTGCCTTCCTTTGGTATGAATTGGGCTGCCCAAAGGCAGTGCTATTGATAATGAATAATATTTATAGTTTCATGCTTTCAACTACCCTGATCAGTAGCAAGTTTCAGTGGCAATCTTTATAGGAACAGCAGCCTTGAACAAAGTGAATATTGAGGACTTACGTACCATATTTTTCACCCTATAGGGCGCACCGGCCCATAGGACACACCATAGGACGGGTGCGCTAGGCTTGCGGACACCCGCCCGAAGCAGGGGCCGCCCTCCGGGGGGCACCCCGTGCTTCGGGCTGCAGGCTGCTGCCCGCAAGCCTTGTGAGCCCGCAGGAACTCCTGCCGGGCTCGCAAGGCTTGCAGATAGCTTCCTGAAGCCTGGAGAGTGAGAGGGGTCGGTGCGCACCGATGCCTCTCGCTCTCCAGGCTTCAGCGAAAGCCTGCATTCGCCCCATAGGACGCACACACATTTCCCCTTCATTTTTGGAGGGGGAAAAGTGCGTCCTATGGGGCAAAAAATACGTTATATGTTTCTAAAGAAACATATTTGGAGGGGGTGGGGTCAGCATGGGAATGGACAGGCACTCAGAAAAATAATCCCTTTCTTTAAGTGGAATTGATTCTCCCAATAGCCACGCAAAACTCTTTTTCTAGCTAGCAGTTTGGCATCACTGCATTCTAGCTGCTAATCATCTACCCCCACCCAGTCAGGTGGGTTGGGAAGCTGTAAAATCCACCAATACATACATTATACCAGTGTCCTAGTTGGCATATTTGGCAGGACGAAACATATTTAGCTATTACAAAAATCATCTCACATTGCAAGACTGTCAAACTGTTTACGAGATTGGGTGAACCATTATTTTGGTTACTAATATATACAATTCAGCAAGATGATACAGGACTTCTGAAATATGCAAGAAGGAAGGAATAGCTACATACACAGGCAGCAGTTTTTTTAAAAAAAAATAGCACAACGACTTGAATTGTTTTCTCATTATGCTCTAGAAATTGACCCACAACTGAAGCAGTAAAAAGTACAAATTATTTTTGGGATGGCTATTGCTGGTTTCTTGGTGTAAATTTCTGAAATTGTCAGCAGGTGGCGATCTTGGTCTGTAGAATAGACTAAAAGAGGTTCCTTATTTTTTTGCTAGCCAATTTTGGTAGGGTGGTCTCTGCAAGTATGTTATCTTGGTAGCTACTCTGTTTCCAACTGAATTAGTTTATTTCCTGAAAAGCTTTTCTTACAAGTTAAGGACTCGGAAGCACCAAACATTATTGATCAGAGGAGAAACAATCGTTTTGCTTCAGAAATGGTTGGATGGGTAGAGTTTAGTAGAAAAACTTCTCCTTCTTTTTAAAGGTCTTTATTGCATTTATTTACATAGGTCTGTACCAGGAATGGGAAATGGATTGCCTTCTGGATTAATAGGACTTCAGCTCCCATCAGCCCTATTGACCATGCTGGCAGAGGCTGATGGGAGTTAGAGACACACTGGAGTGTCATAGGTTCCCCATCCCTGGGGAATCTGAACATAGAAATACAGAAAGCCTGCCTTGTAAACAAGTCAGATCATTGGCCCATCTAGCTTTTTATTGCCTACACATACTGACAGTGACGCTCTAGGACAGGTTTTCCCAAGCTTTGGTCTCCAGCTGTTTTTGGACTACAAGCCTCATTGTTCCTGACTACTGGTCTTGCTAGCTAGGGATGATGGGATTTTTTTTAAGAAATGGGGAAGTAGGGTGATTTAAGCAGTAAAGGCAGGTATGGCCTTTTTTGTTTTGTTTTTACAACTTTTCTTTCTTTCTTTCTTAAGATTTTTATTCCACTTTAAGTGATGTACTGTCATACCTCGGGTTGAAGTAGCTTCGGGTTGAGCGTTTTCGGCTTGCACTCCGCGGCGACCCGGACGTAATGGAACACGTTACTCCCAGGTTTTGCCGCATGTGCAGACGCTCAAAATGACATCATGCGCGGAAGCGGCAAATCGTGGCACGCGCAGATGCGGGTTGCGTTCGCTTCAGGATGCGAATGGGGCTCCAGAACGGATCCCGTTCACATCCAGAGGTACCACTGTAGCTAGCCAGCCAACCATAGTCCCCCACAGTGCCCTGGATTGAATGACACGATGTCACAGTTAATGGAACATTGCTTAATGGCCTATGTTATAAACCAGCCACTCCCACTTTCTGGCTAGCAGGAGTGAGCCACCAGGGATTAGATAGGGTTCTTCATCAAAAAATATCCCCATGACCACTTTAGGATCGCTTGACCAAGCAATAAACTTCCAACATGAAATGGAGCAAAATCCTAGCTAATATGCACCCATCTCAGCGGAATAAAATCTGCATGGGAAGTCTAATTGATTAGCATTAAAAAGTGGTTCTTATAGCTAGCCCCCTTTTTTTGTAGCAGTACAGTTTATGGATGAAATATAACAAGATGTTATGTACATTTCTAGCATGTTTTAATAATTTGTTTAACAATTAGGAGAAAATAGAATGTTTAAAAATTTAAACATTAATGAAATATTAAACAGGATTTTTGTTTTTGTATTCATCCATTATTCAACCAAATAGGAAGTTTGCTTCCTAGGTTTTCTTCTGAAATGAAAAGCCTGCTATATAGTGTATCAGATATGGCAGTTCTAAACTCTGTTCATCATTTATGATCACAGCAAGCTTGGGAAGGGAAGAGAACCCCTCTTTCTGTTTAGCTCCAAGATTCAGCGTGCCTGAGAGCTCCCTGCATGGTTCATAAGGTGGTCAGGCATTTTGGTAGCTGCACAAAAAAACATTGGCCAAATCCTGTCCTTACCTGTCTGACATGAAGTGCAGAGTGGGTGACAGCCTCATGGGTCAAATAGAGAAGTCTAATGTGCCAAGAGAGGTTCTCTACCCTGATCTAGAGATACAAGAAAAATCACCTGAGGAGCTGAAGGTATCTTGCCTTGCCTCAGGGAACAGTATACCCTGTAAGATGTTCAAAGCAGTCTTGAACACAAAATTCAAACCCCCATCACAGGCAGGAATGTCACTGTGAGAAATATTATCCCGGCAGATAGTGCAAAAGTAGTAACAGCTACTAAAACACTGGTGTCAATTGACAATGTGGTTATTCTTGAATTGGAGGCTGGGATATTGAAAGGAAAATTCAGGAGCCAGCTGATGAAATTTGATGTTCATTATTATGAAATCCTATTTTTAAACAGGGTACCTTCTGTGACGTTTCTCTTCCATGCAAATGATAAATGTTGATTCAAAAAGAAGCAAAGCATTAGGGTGTCGTCACAGCTAAGTATAATTTTCCATGGGCATTACAACTTGCCACATGGACTTGATGCTGGCCTGTAACTTGTGAATGCATAGTAAAATGTAACAGGTACAAGGTCTTGCTTGGGAGGCATTTATTTATGAAATCATTCATCAGTGAATTTTCACACGTAACAAATTGGTCACAGGTCATTTGTCAGAAAACCATTTTTCCACTGTTTCCAATAAGTATTGCCATAGGACAACTTCCCATGAAACATTAGCCATTTATGTATATTGCCACAGATGGGGAGAAGAGTGATACACACGTTTAAAGAAAACGCTTATCTATGGTAAAGGTAAAGGTAAAGGGACCCATGACAGTTAAATCCAGTCACAAACGACTCTGGGGTTATGGCACTCATCTCGCTTTATAGGCCGAGGGAGCCGGCATTTGTCCACAGACAGTTTTTCCAGGTCATGTGGCCAGCATGACTAAACCGCTTCTGGCGCAATGGAACACTGAAACCAGAGCAGCGCACGGAAACGCCGTTTACCTTCCTGCCGGAGTGGTACCTATTAATCTACTTGCACTGTTGGCGTGTTTCGAACTGCTAGGTTGGCAGGAGCTGGGACTGAGCAACAGGAGTTCTCCCCATCGCAGGGATTTGAACCACCAACCTTTTGATTGGCAAGCTCAAGGCTCAGTGGTTTAGACCACAACGCCACCCGCGTCCCTAACTTATCTAAGTGTAACTTATCTAAGTTACACATAAATTATTGAGGTTGCTAAACTGTTACATTATTATTACAGTATTATTATTATTACAGTATTATTATTGTTACCATCCTATACCTGGAGGTCTCAGGGCGGTTCACAGAATAAAATATAAAACCACAAAGTACATCATCAAAATAAAAACAACAACCCAATAACCCCCACTCCCCCCAAAAACCCACATTATAAAAGGGCGCAGGACCCTCCTCACAACATTTAAAGTAAGACAATTAACAAACCTGGACAAGAGCCACCCGTTGGAAAGATCATGATCTCAGAAATATCTGCAGTAATATTTATTGGCAACCAAATTGGCTGGGTGCCTTTCTGATACAAAGACAAAGACAAAAATAGCTTTGAAAAAAGGGAGGGGGATAGCTTTGGTTGTTGAGTAGATGTAACATATTCTTCTTCCGCAAGGGGAAGGCTTGTATCTAATGTTGCAAATGGATCCTCTTTGCTGAGTTTCATCTTATTTCTTCTTGGTGCTGTTTCCACCGCTGAATAGCTTCCACCAGGAGGTTGTTTGTCCATGCCAGAAAGCCACCATGACTTTCTGGATCAGCCTCTTGGTCAGAGCCTGTATATCTGTCAAGGTCTGGAAGGATGCTTGGATCACAGCTTTCAGAAACGAAATAACAAGAAAGGACTTCAACTTAATGCATATGTGGTGGGAATGCACAACCATTAAGGAATTTGGGAATAACATCTATAATGAATTTAAAAAGTTATTTAAGTTCTCATTTAAGAAAAAACCTGAAACCTTCCTTCTAGACTTAATGTCATCAGAAATCAAAAAAGATGTTAGACTACTTTTTATGTACACAACTAGCAGCCAGGATCTTAATTGCAAGAAACTGGAAAAGTGATAAAACACCTACGATAAATGAGTGGCAGGTTCAAATGATAGATATCTGCAGTTGGCCATGATGACAGGGAGAGTCAGAGGATATCGAAAACCGAAAGTACAGAAAGAATGGAAAATCTTTAAAGAATACCTGGGAAACAATTGTAGTAATAAACATCTCCTAGCAGAACTAGAATGATTCTTGTAAAATAAGAAACATAATGCCTTTGGTATCTGATAAAAACAAAGTAATACAGTAATTTGGAACTGTGTGTAAAAGAACAATAGAACTAATAATACAATGAGTCTAATCGGAAGTTAAATGTGTTTATACTTTTTCCAATTCTTTATTAATTTCCTTCTTTTCCTTTTCCTTTTCCTTTTTCTTTTCTTCTCTCCCCCCCCCCTTCTGTCCCTTTCCTCCTCCTTTGGTTCTTTTTCTCTTTTCACTTTCTTCTTTTGGTCTCCTTTCTGATCTGCTAAGAAAGAGATAAAGTTAAACATGAAAAGTTGACTAATTTGAAGTGATGTTTTGTAGTTTGTTAACTATTGTTAAAGATGGCCAACTGTAATGAATTGATGTTTTAGTTATTGTTGATTTATTGTTATTGTTGAATCTTAAATAAAATTTATATTAAAAAAGCACTTAAACTACCAGTGGCATGCTTCTTGATTATTTTTGTAGGGAGGATCAAGGCAGTTAACAAATAGTTTAAGGTTAATTGGAATGAAATAGTATTAGCTAAGACATGAAATATTATGTAAAGAAGCTTGCAAATGTTTCATTGGTCACTATGGAATTACCAAGTATAACGTAATGTAGGAATATAATATCCCTGGATGTTCAAATGGCTGCAGCTGCTCCACCCCCTTTGTTTAATGGCTTTATCTTCTATAATGCAACATATTTTATGTTTTGTTTTAATTTCTTATGGCCTTTTAGTACCCTTGTGATGGAAAGGCATGATAGAAATAAAAATAAACAAATGGTTTTTTTGTAAATTGCTTTGGGATGCCTCATGGGAAGTGATATACAAATGAAATAAATAAACAATAGCCTTCAGTAAGCTCTAATTGGTTTTGTATCCCCCCCCCCCCGCCTACAATAGGGAACAATATACATATAATGGGAAGCGAGCCCTAAAGTCCCGTTCTATGAGTCCACTTCATCTGCCAGAAGAGAACAACTTTACCTCAAAGACACCAGTAAGATTATTTTCTATTTGCAGTAAAATTTCTTGAATGGTCAGTTTGTATACTGAGACTCATGAACCGTACAGGCAAGAAAATTGTGATAAATAGGAGAAAAACTGACTAGGTATTCATACAGAAATGTTACATGCCTGCTCTGGCACAAGGATCCTGGCTTGCATTAAGCCAAAATTCCTCATTATGTCCTAACCAGTGGACTGTTTTAATGTCAGTTAACAAATCAGGGAAATAAGCCAGGATCTTCATGTTGAAGTACATGGCAAGGTGCAATGGAGATTGGCTTGTATTTCAACATGAAGATCCTGGCTTATTTTACTGGTTTGTTAAATGACATTTCAACAGTGCTGGACTTGTGATGGGGAAAGGAAAAGGGGTGCTTATTCCTGGGTCCATAAACCGTGGTTTATGAAGCCAGAAATGGTGGTCTTACCTGGACCATTGCATTTTGACAGCGTGGGTTTTAAGGGAGTGCTTTCATCAGATATGGTAAATCGTACAAGCTTTGTTTCCGAAATGGCCCACTTGTGAGAGAAGGCAATCACCAAGTGCCACCCTAATAATTTTCAAGGCTAGACTTGTGTATATTTGTAGTAGTTGCCTTCTACAGATTGCTGAGGAGTTGGGAAGATTCCTTTTGAAATTTTGTAAGCAAGTCACCAAAGACATGAATAACTGATTGGTTATGGGGCTTTAGATGATTGACCATGTTATTGATTAACATATTGGGTACTCACTGTAGCTGCATGATATAGAAATACCAGCAGTCAAATACAATTTCTTGGGGAGTAGTGGCATTAAACAGACACCGCTTGCTTTAAATTTATGGGACCTGGAGTAGACTGCTCAGAATAAAATGCAGTTCTCATTCCCGCCCCCGCCCCCCATATATTTATTTAGCCTGTAATCCAAAGCACATACTAGGGACTAAGTTTCAGTAAACACTGGGGGACTTTCTTGTATGTACATATACAGTACGTAGGATTGCACTGTTAGTGGCTAACGTGTTGGGACTTCTGCTTGGCTTAATAAATTGCCTGAGCAACCTCAATATGTGATCCACCTTGAACTGGAGCTAGAAAATGAATTTCCTACACTGGCCAACATTTCCTTGTTAGAAATGATAAACTTTTTGCTTTGCTGTTTCTCCATGTTTGCTCCAGCTATAACATTTCATCTGAACATTTAATATTCCAGGAGGATCGTCACACACACAAAATGTCTTTGGATGACAGTGACCTTGAAGCTCGTCTCAACAGCTGGAATCTCGGGGTAAAATAAACATGCATTTCTTTGATTTGCTGGCTTTAGAAGAAAATGCATTTGTAATTTAGTCTCAACAGTTAGTATGGCAACTAAGTGTCTTTTTAGGCCTGGTTCACATGTCACATTAAACTATGGTTTAAAATAGTGGGACTGTGAAGTCCCTATTGTTCTTTTCGTCCATTCTTTTCTTTGGTTTCTTTCCTCCCCAGCCTGCCAAAGACTGGCTTTGCATTATATGTTTCCCTTAAACAAACCATGAATTGCCAGCCCAGAACGAATCTTGGTTTCTGCTTGTGGTGTATTTTGGGGGTAATGAACCATGAGCCATGGTTTGTACATAATGCAAAGCAAGCCTCTGGTTAGTTTCCTCTCTGGTGTGCCAAAGAAAGGAGCAGGAGAGGAACACAATGGGGGCTTTCAAGCAGTGTGCACGAGGCATTAAGCCACAGCTTATCTTAAACATTTGGTTTAATATTATGCATCAGCCATAATGTTAGCATGGAAAGAAATTGGAATAAATCTTAAGAGGCTATGAAGATTCAGGTGGGTAGGCTATGAAGGTTATTGTTTTTGACACATTAAGGTAGGCTGAAACCGAGGCATCCCATTTGCTGAACAAATGATGCCATGGATTCATAACACTACAAGGGACGTCGTTAAGCTGAGTGAGAAAAAAGAAAATTCCTCCGCCTTTAGAATATTTGCATAAGTAAATAAAGGGAGCCCAGCTGGATCAGGCAAAAGTACATCTCATTCAATATCTTCCTTCCCAAGGCGTCTTAACAGATACCTCCTGGAAAATCCAGAAGCAAGGCATAAAGCCAAAGCTCTCTCACCTGCTATTGCTCCTCAAATTTGTTATTTGATCAGAATTTTAATGTCATTGGTCCTGGAGAATCAATGTAGCCATTGGTGCCATCTATCCTTCATAAATTTCTCCAGCCCGCTTTTAAAACAATGTAAGCTACTTGCCATTTTCAAATCTTATGGCAGCAAATTTCATACATTAATGTTGTGATGCACGAAAAAGACAAACACGCCCTGAATTTAGTGGCTATCAGTTTCCTAGCAGGGAAGCTCTCTCTAGCCATTCCTCCACACCATCCACTATTTTACAAACTTTGGTTTCCTCCCCCTACCCAACACTTTTTCCAATCCGATAAGTTCCGATAAGCCTTTAACTATAGGGAAGGGGTTTCAGCCTGATATTTTCAGGAGGAGTGGATGTGCTGGATCTGGTCAGGGTGGAAGGTATCCTGTTCCTGTTTTGCTTTTTCTTTATAAAATGTTTTCCATTCTTCTGACATTGGTGGAAGGGGAGAAGTGCTGGTGTAGTTTTGGCCTTTGTGGGGGCATGTCAGAGAAACAAAGGGACTGTGGATCCTGCAGATCCAAGGCCTCTCCCAGTCTGCCTGTGACACACCCTTTTTTATCCTCTACTGCTATGGACATACAGTTCGTCTCTGCTGGCAGATCTTTCTGCTTCAATAATGGGTGTTTCTCTGGGGGCGCAATTGCTTTTCTGGTGGTGAGCCTCCCTCTCTGCTGGAGGAGCAGTACGTACTGGTACTTTACTTCAGTCACCCTTCAGCTGCCTGTTTTAGGAGTGCTCCCTAAGATCTGTATTTCAGTATTTTGATTTAAAGTGTATGCCCCCCCTGTTTAACAGCTTCTCATCTTATGATCAAAGAGTGTAATCAACCACTGTTTACAAAGGGGGGATTTGCCATTGACTTCATTAGGAAATGGACTGTTTCCCAGTATTCTTCAATAATATTTTTTTTTATGTGTGTGTATGTTTACAATAACGGTAGAGTGTTTTTGTTAGGATCTAATGATGCATATGTGCATGCTTAAGCTTGTTTGCTGTAGTTCCTGAGATGTCTTGTTCTGAACATCATGCAGAGAGGCAAAATTTCCAGAATGTTTGAAGCTGTGGGCAATTCTGCCCTGCCACCCCAAAAACCTGATTTTTTGGTGGTGGTGGGGAGAAATATATGCAATGGTTACTCAAACCTGAAATGCTTTAACAACATAATGTATTCTTTTATAACCTAGTTAGGACATAAAATTGTACTGTTTGATGTTTAGGAAAATTAAATGAAAATGTATTATGTTTGGTATATGCAAAATTGCTAATACCCAGTTGTAGTTTACTTTCTTTGTGAGTCTTGCTAAGAGCTTTGTTCTCACCCGACTTTTCATATTTTTCCTCCTTGGCTTTGGCACACACAACAGGTCTCTTGCAGTTTCTAGTCCACCTTCTTCTGAACCTTTTTCTCCAGGAAGGCAGGACAATCAGCTACTTGTTTTACCATCAGTAGTAGGGTGTCTCCATCATAGCCATATGAGAGAGATGTAAAAGTTGACTGCAAAGCCCAATGCAAGTATAAAAAGGCAATAGAAGCAGGATGCTTGTGTCCCATATCGCCAAACTAGATAGTCCTCTTCGTGAAGATGGTAGCAACTCCTAAGTGCAGAAATATTGGATTTTAGCATTATATATGTCAGTATTATCATGCTCTAATGGTGTAAGATTGCCCTACATAAAACTTCAAAAGCATCATTTTCATTCTAAAAAAAATACTTCGTAGGAATTTTTCTACTGTTTTCTAAACTTTCTTTCTTTCTTTCTTTTTTAAATCCAAATAGTTTTCCCTAGGTTGTCATTTGCAAAGATCAGACTTAAAAAGACAGCAAGATTTCTAAATTTTGATGAAAATTTCTTAGGGGGTATAAAAAGGGGGAGAACCCCCAATATTTCCATTTCCCTTTGGCCTTCACATCTTCACTCACTTGGCCACAGGTTTTTGAGGAAGGAAGAAAACTCAGTTGACAAGTGCATAAACACTCCATACTGGGTCTCTCGGTGACTCTTTCCTGATTTTAGGTCACCAGATGTTGTTGAACTGCAACTCTTGTCACTCTGCTCGAGTGTCTAGTGATCAAATACGGCTTAGGTTCAACATTATTTGGAGACCCAAGATTGAGGAAGGCTGCTTTTGGCCTTGGCCTTGCATAAGTTACAGTGGAACCTCGGTTCCCAAACGAAATCCACTCTGGAAGCCCGTTTGGCTTCAGAAACGTTTGAAAATGGAAGCGTTTACCGGTACTTCCAGGTTTTTGGTGTTCGGGAACAGAAATGTACGAGAATGGAGGCATTCGGGAACCGAGGTTCCACTGTAATGACATTTTGGGAAAATCCCATGCTGAAAGCATTAGCACTGGCTTGTTTGTTTCTTTGTTTTGAAGCACAGACAGCCTAAAAAATGTATGGCTCATATGTTTGCTTTTGTGTGTTACTGAGATGCAGATCAAGGAGACAATCAATGTATTTATTACAGTAAGATGAAAGGGATTGGCTGATAAAATGCACTAAATACTATATTAAACAGTGTGGGATATTCTCACACATTCGTATTTGCATACAAATTTAGTGTTTTTCTATTGATCTTTTTAACAATTGATTCAAGTTCTCAAGACTGAAGCAAGTAGATGTGCCTCTTTGATTAGATAGGTAACCTAATTGGATTTTCTGCCTCCCCTTCTGGCTGGCTCTGCCTTTGACCTCATGGTTTCTGTCTCTTGGTCTGTTAATTGGCTGCGTTTTTCCATAGAACAGTGTTTCGCGAGGTTTTGTATAATTGCTGCTGTCCCTGGATAGCAATATGTTTCTTGTAGCACCAAAATGAGAATGATGCTCTTGAAAGAGTATGACAATATTTTCCGAGATGCGAGAACTTGGGAATCCAGTCCTGTTTTCATGTATTAGTTGTGCAGGTTGTAGCATGATTAAGTACTAGAAAGAACAGGACCCAAACACTTTTTACACTTGCGGAAGTAATAGTGATGATATTGCAAAAGATTAAGGCTTGGAGGCAGCTGAACAGTCCTGGCACTTCCTGTGAAGCCTAGATTTATGAGAAATTAATCTGATTACTTCGGATTAGTTACAGTTCAGACTTAGGGGGCACCAGCATGTACTCTGGTTCTACTGGTGGAGACTGATGTAGTGTCTATGTTAGGACAAGTCACAGATCAGTTGTCACAGAGGCACTTTTTGGGCAGCTTCCTCTTCAATATAACTTTCTGCCTGCCCACACCCAATAAAAGCAAATGTGTTTATGACATATCTGTCTCTTGAGATAGAGGATAGTGATATGTTTTTAAGAGGCAAGTGCTTCCTGGAATTTTTTAGAAACAAAAAATGTGTTTTTTAAATGAATAGTGTAATGACCAAGTTTGGACCCATTATACTGAAAATCGGGTGTAGCCATGCCAAAGTCACATTTGGTCCACCATCTTGATTCAGAATGGCACCTGGCATCCAGTCGTCAATGGAAACCCCACAGCTTGAGAACCCTCATGCTGAATTTGGTGATGTTATTGAGACAGCCAAAGCTATGTCATAAAGCATGCAAATTTAAACTGAAGTGATATTTTGGTTTGGCATCTTGATTGAAAATGGGATCCAGTTTCCAAATGTGGGTGAAGACCAATTTCCCCACTTTGGGAATCCTTTTCCTGAGTTTGGTGATATCACAAGAGAACAAAGGGGAAAATGGACAGACAAACTATTCTATACAATGTATAGTAGTTCCACTAAATATTGGCATCTATTTGCAAAATGTTTCATCATTGAGTAATCTAGTGAAAACGTGTATTTTAGTGTTTGCAAACCTTTAATAAGTATATTACCGTTATATTGTCGTCATGATTATGCTTGGTTCTCTTAGATTCAAGTTTCTTTAAACTGCGCTCTTTTTAGATTTCTCAAATATGAATGCACTGAATGGGGTATTCCCATGGAGAATGAGGTCCACTTGCACAACAGGACTCCCTCCCCAGAGCAGATTTAGGGGGCTCAGGGTAGGAAAGGGGGGAAAGTCCCATTTAATTCAATAAGTTATAATTAACCATAAAATCAGAAAACTGACTTAAAACTCCTGTTGAAATAAAAAGGTCTGTGTTGCTTTATAGGTTTTTTTTCAACTTTTATTTAATTTCTGTGCTGCTTAATATATTAAACACATCTCTAAGAGGTATGCAGAAAACTGAAGCAACAACAGACAACTTAAGTAAAATATTACAAAAAGGTTACGATAATGCAATGTCACTAATATATAAAAATCAGTATCAGTTCATTTTCCTTCTGACAGACCCTCCCTCTCAGCCTCCGGGTTCTCACACAGGGTCCAACAAACTCCCAGCTCACCCACAAAAGTCTCACAACAAGAAGAGTTCCTGGAAACAGCTGACATCACCGTAGTCTCTCATGCTAGACTTAATTTTTATGAGCAGGCACAAGGTGGATGATACTTCCTTAAGCTGCCCACAGCTGCGTTCCATTCAACTGCACTCTCCCCACCCACCCAGTTCCAGGTACAGCAAGTTTGTTGAGTTTCTCATTGGGTCCAAAGGATGGGGAAAAGGCCCCCTTCCACTCACAGCTCTTTCTTTAACCTCTGCCCTCTCCTCCTCCTCTATCTTATTAGATGCCGATTTGCTGAGTGCTGCCATGAGATATGCATGCATCACAGCCAAAAAGTTTTCTTTACTCAGCCTGATTAGGAATGAAAAACATTTTCCAGCTTAGCTGTTAAGGGACCTCGCTAGCATGCCCTGCCTTACACATTTTGATATTCAGTGTTGTACCAATGGACTTCACCTGTTGGTTATTTTCCTCAGAGTGTAAATATGTTTCCCTCCTGTTCTCAAGTGTGCTGGTATTGTCCTATGATTTTATTCACAAATTATGGTTATATATTCTAATCATGTTTTGATACATTTTGAAAAGCAGTGGACATATGATCTTGACTAATTTTGCCTTTC
Source organism: Podarcis liolepis (assembly GCF_965112155.1). NCBI lineage: Eukaryota > Metazoa > Chordata > Lepidosauria > Squamata > Lacertidae > Podarcis > Podarcis liolepis. The sequence goes on from NC_139555.1 coordinate 23,912,926, forward strand.
GTAGTTGAAACTCTAATAGAAGATTATTAGTGCCTCTTCCTAAGCTTTTATTAACATATCTCATTGATACAGGACCACTGCAGATTAGACTTCGTGGTCTAGAATTTAAATATGTAATGTGTAATAGAAAGGACTGGCTGTCTACTGTTCTTTAGAGTTAAAATAGTCCTCTGTTGGCAAGCCTATACATACTTGGGCTGCAACTAGTTTTGTTATTTTGTGCGTTTATTTTAGTATCCCAGATCTTACTATTCTGGCTTGCAAATAATATTATGCTAAGTAGTGTTGAAATCTCTCTGTTAATCCTTTCTAGTGGGAGTGAAACTATGGATAGTTCCCAGCATCTGTTCTACCTTATGCTTAATAGCTACTTTTGCTTGATGCTTTCACTAACGCAAGGCAAAGGGCAACACACCAAGATTCTGAATTTTGAACTTGGGCTGACTTGCCGGTTCAATTTGTATGTAAAAGAATCTGTCTGTGCTGTATGTGTACAACAAGTACAACATCTTCTTGACACCAGTCAACGGGGAAAGAATTAATCTCCACTCAAATACTGAACCAGTATGTGGATCCAGACTTATTGGAACAGACTTGTAGAAATCCATGTGGCTTAAGTTAGTTGTGATGAATTTCCTGTTCATTTCAATGGGTTTTCTCTAAGCATGCCTAAGTCTGGATTCAACTCAAAATTACTCATTATAAGGAATGGCAGAGGTTTAAATAAAGCAGGGATGGAGAGATACACAGGAAAAAGTGTCAATTTTAAACAATGGCAGGGATTTGAGTAGAGCAAGTAGGAAGTGACACAGGTCCTAGGTGGCAGTTTAAAACAAACAAAGAGTTTGAAAAGGCCCTGTTGTGTTAGATATTTTTGTGTTATCACTTTTATTACTTCCTTTTTAAAATTGTTTGCTTATTTTCTTGATAAACAACCTCTGTGTTTCTCTATCCCTACTTTACTAGAACTTCTGTTGTTTGTAACAGCCACTTTTTTCTTTCAGTGCACCTCCCTTCTCACTGTACTCAAACGTCTCCCTCTTCTATTCCTCAGCTACTACATGTGAGAGGAATAAAGGATACAAAGCCCTCAAATATACCATAGCACCTTCACACAATGTGTTTCACTCCTGGTGCTGTGTATTGTCTTCAACATGAAGTTCAAGATTCAGTGTAGTAATTTAGAACATAATTTGTTAACAAGCATACAGTGGTACCTCGGGTTAAGTAATTAATTTGTTCCGGAGGTCCGTTCTTAACCTGAAACTGTTCTTAACCTGAAGCACCACTTTAGCTAATGGAGCCTCCTGCTGCCGCCGCGCCGCCGGGGCACAACTTCTGTTCTCATCCTGAAGCAAAGTTCTTAACCCGAGGTACTATTTTTGGGTTAGCGGAGTCTGTAACCTGAAGCGTATGTAACCTGAAGTATATGTAACCCGAGGTACCACTGTATATGTACAACATCCACCAGCTGAACCTACTGTTCTCTAACTGAACCAACAAACTGGCTGACTTGCCCTTAGTCGTCTAGTCATCTTAAAGATACAGCAATAAACAACATCATGGGCTGTGTTCTAAGGGGGCTGCAGAATAGGAGAGGACAAAGGCATATAAACGGGGGTGGTCTGTGTGCAAAAGAGTGTTGGAAAAATGTGGGAGGAGAAGGTGAAAATCAGGGTGCAAAAAAGGAGTAGGAGGGGATGGTGGCTTCATATTTGAGAAGAAAGTCAATTGGGTGCTTAGTAGTTGCAATGTGTGAGGGGAGGAAGATGCAAGAGGTTACCATGGGGATGAATTGTTAGCAAGAAGAGCTGCATAAAAGGAATGAAAGTGGGAGGCAGGCGTGGTCATGGGGTGAAGATAAAAAGTAGAGCAGGGTTGCACAGCAGAAGTGGCTTCAGAAATGGGGTTGGAAAGGTGAATAATGAGCTTAGTAGTTGCATGGGAAGGGGAAGTGCTAGGGGGTTAATGGCAGAATAACAGCGGGGTTGGCAGGCAGAGTGAGCTGGGGTGCAGCCCCCCCAAGCAAAATACAGTGGTACTTCGGGTTAAGTACTTAATTCGTTCCGGAGGTCTGTTCTTAACCTGAAACTGTACTTAACCTGAAGCACCACTTTAGCTAATGGGGCCTCCTTCTGCCGCCGCGCCACTGGAGCACAATTTCTGTTCTCATCCTGAAGCAAAGTTCTTAACCAGAGGTACTATTTTTGGGTTAGCGGAGTCTGTAACCTGAAGCGTATGTAACCTGAAGCGTATGTAACCCGAGGTACCACTGTACATAAAAAAACATTTTTATGTGCATATGTGTGCATGAGTGTATATTACATGTATAACATTATTGCGAATATTCAGTTGTAAGATGTTGCTTGTCTAGCCCTGTAGAATAAGTAATGGGAAGATTAATGAATCCTAAAGCTTTTACATTAAATCTTTCCAAGCGAGTCTTTGCATCTCAGGATACTTCCGTAGGGTGCAAAAACAGCCATTTCCCCCAATTTGGAAAATATGCTTCTGTTTGTATTTTTTGGGAATTTAACATATTTTATGTTTGCTTGTGTGCCACTTTCTTTTTTTTAATTGGGTGGATACTTATTGTGACAGCCTTTTTGCTATGGTATTACTGGGGAAATGAGAAATTGTGAGGATGAGTAGCTGGAAAGGAATGAGCATTCAGACACAGCGTGGTTTGCAGATCAGTTTGAGTGAATGTAATCCATAAGCTTATGGACTGGAGGAGCATTTAATTTCAAAGTGCTGCTCCCTCTCCCTCTAAACTGGAAAATGCAAGACTTTGTGTAAAGGAACCACTCAGCCACATTCTGTTCATTTGTAAACAAGTGATGTTTACCTTTCCCACTTATAGCCTTACTTTATTTTAGAACCCGTTTATTGCATTTCATGCCAAATAAAATATGCAAAGCAGCTGTCAGTTTTCATTTCCATTAATAGCTGCATGTTTATTTGCATACTTCATTTTAAAAAATGAAAACTTTTTTAAGAAATTAAGTGCCTTTTATATGAGGGATGGGGATATGAAAAAATAGATGTCCTGAATACTTAATCCTGTGTTAATCAATTTCTATAGAATTCTCATTGGAGTTGGTTGTGTCTTCATAAAGGGAAAGCAGGCAGGAAGATGTTTAAGACTATATAATATATTCAAAGTTTTATAAAGTATTTTCAAGCCGAAGTGCTATACAATATAATAAAACCAAAGATGGGTCCTAGCTGCAACCTGTTTTTATGCTAAGCTTTAAAATGGCCTTCAGGTGATCCTTGTTTCATGGAACTAAATTTTACTGTACTATTCATCTACATTGGCTAAATGGGAGGCGCTGTAATTTTTTTGACAGGAGAGCTGAGTGGTGGTAGGAACAAGTCCTTGTAGTTCTATCTAAGCAGTTGAAGTTTTATCTAAAAACAGAGCTATATTGTTGCCTTGAGTAAACTATCCTCCCGCCCAAAATGCAAGATACAGAATTTGAAAATAAATAAGCACATATGAAAGGAGCACCAAGAAGAATGGAAGAAATTCAAAGATTATTTAGTTAAATATGCTAAGATAATATAAGTAGAACTATTTGTAAGTACCAAATTGGTCTAGGAGTTAAATATGTTAAATTGTATAACATTATGGATAGAGAATAATATGAAAAGAAAGAAAGATGTTAATTGATTAAGTTCATTTGAAAGAAGTATTGGAAAACTGCTACAATGATTTATATGGAAACTCAGCTAGGGGGATTTGAGGAAGTCACCCAACAATGATAACAAAATTGGGATTTTAACAGCTAGGATAAATGTTTGTTTGTTTGTTTTATACTGTAATTTTTTTTTATGTCTGTTATAAATTTGGAAAACTAATAAAAAAAATTTGAAGGAAAAAAGAAAATATGTTTCTCCCTCACAACATCCCTTAAAAAATGTGCGTATTCCATTGCCTCCATTGCTGGCCTGAATCGAAAGGAAGGTTATCTTCAGTCCAAAATCACTAGTATTTCAAAACCAAATGGTTATAGTAGTAAGGAGGAAAGAAGCAGGAGTTTATTTGGATATCAGAGGATCTTGGTTATTGTGGGGATAAAAAGGGGGCCATCAATGTAACCTTGAGGTCCTTGGAAGAAAGAAGGAATATAAATGAACAGGGAGACATTGTGAGGATTACTTTTCCTCACATCAAACCTTTTAATACTTTTTTTTGCTTTTGGATCTCACCCCTCAAGGGCCTCAGGCAGGGAGTTAATGTTACAACTATCCTGTGAGGTAGTTTATCTGAGGGATTGTGACTTGTCTAAACCCAACCAGTAAGTTTAATGACTACGAGGGTTTTAATCCATTTTGTGATCTTTAGGATATGACTTTCTTATGAAATGAGGACATTTCTATTAAACCAGGCATCTTGGAACCGTTTTTCTGAATGCCATCTTTGAATATTAACAACAGAATCAGAAAGATCTATGTATTTAACCTCTTGCAATTCCTCTCTTTCAGCTTGAAAACCCCAGATATTTACGTGAGAAACCTATACCATTTTCACTGGTAGGTTGCGTTTTTCTATTTTGCTTTGTAAGAATTTCTAGTCTACAATTGCCCCAAAGGCAATGCGAAGTTGACTTTTTTATTTTTTCAATAGATGTCACCCAGGATAGGTATGAGGAAGCACAATACTTCTCAAGAGGAACAGGCATTTTCCCGCATGTTTGAAAAGGAGGTAATATATATACATATATATTACTTGTGGGGCTAACAGTCTCATTTATTTGTTTTAGTGAATGTGTGAATGCCTGTCTTTTAAAGCAATAAAAATATGAAAAACAAAGGGTTGGATCCAGGGTTCCTATGACTAAAGTTCAAGAAGCTTCTTTGGATGACAGGCCCAGTACTAGAAGTGAAATAGAACAAGCCTTTTAATGTGATAAATAATGCTTCAGAACAGCCATCTTGACTCTCAGGCTCCTATTTGCTATGGGTTGGTGATGCTCATGGAAAGGGAGGGGAGGCCATTTTTACAGATTCCCTCTATAGACTTCTGCCCCACCTCCCATGCTCTACTAGAGTGTCCTTACAGCATTCAAGAAAATACTTTTTGAGAGGGTGCTAGACTTTCTTCCAGTAATTACTGGAACCATTTAAGCCCAATGACCCCAGTCCATCCTGGTGAGGTGCTTTAGTAGGATTCCATCTCCCAGGCCAGAATATCCACTAGGGCACCAAGGCAGTTACATCACCAAAGTGAGGCTGTGGAACCTGATAGAAATGGATTCAGGTAATCGCTTTCCTCCAGGAAAACCAATTTGTGGTTTAGTAACCTGTTTTTCAAAGAAAAGGCACAAAAAAGTCTTTGGATCCTGGCCACTATTTGAACAGAGCCTGATTGCATTAAAGAAATAGTGCCCTTGGTTATCTGTAAAACTAACGAACAGAAAGTCGTACTTGAATATTAAAAAACAGAAACTTGGCAAATAACTCATTTTATACCGAAGTTAACATAACCTGCTCTTGGACTTCTGTGGTTTTCTTTAAAACTGCAACATGACGATATATTCATAAGTTCCACAGAAGTCGATAGGACTTAATTATGTGTAACTCTGCAGGATTGCAGCCAGTGTTTTCACAGATTAATTCAGGGAATGCAACCTATTTTTTTTTAAGTATAATAGCAAGTTGTTCCGTTTGGGGTTTTTTAATATAGTTTTGAGTCTATGTTGTTCTTGCTGGTGGCTGCTATTCTGGTACTTGCTCCCTTTTGGAATATATTATATAGAATAATTAAAAGTGACTGCTCCCTTTTGATGTCTTTGCCATACATGTAATGGAATCTTTATTTTCTGAGATGACATCTTGGTATTGAAATAAACATCCAGATTCTACCACATGTGTACATTTAAAGGAAGGAACCTCTCCTGAACCTGTTCATATACTGTATCTTAAGATTATTCTTAAATTTGTTGTGGTTTTGTGTCTCTTCCACACCCTGAGTTATTTTTTGTTGTCTGACGATAGCTCACATGTATTTTAGTGTGTGGTTTCTATAAGAAGCTTGCAAATACAACATGCTTTGGTATGTAGTTTAAGATGTGACTAAATGGCAACCTAGCTAAAAATGAACAGACATACGTAGTAAGCAGTCCCATGGTGAATGTATTGTGGTTTACCTTCTGCCTGTCCCACCCCAAAGTGTCAATACTTACTATGCAGAGTTGAGCTCAACTTTTCTGCTGAAAAGATGGCAGTGTTTTTCTGTACGTACATTTGGAATTGTGAATGGATTCATAATGAACATAAAGTATTGGCTTGGGAAGGAACATTTGTGACTAAAATAGGTTCATCTTGTATACAAGAAGTTCACCTATAAATGTGCTGCTCTCTTCAGTTTGATAACTTTGTGATGTCCTGCATTCCTTGAAGCTAGGATCAATAATTTCTTGTAACAACTGCATCTCATTTGTCACGGTGCAGAATAAATATTTTCTGCCTGAAGCACATTAATATTTATTTTGGTGCTGTAACCATGGCATGGCTCAGAACAAATTCTCTATTGTCCAGACCAGGGCCTCTCTCTTGCTGTATATTGAACTATTGTTGCACATTGAAATCACATGCAACAGGTAGGTAGAGATGTGATTACAGAACACAAGATTGATAAGTTGTTATTGCTATGAGCTGGAAGGATTTTTTAAATTTTGTTTTGACTACGGCAGACCAACACGGCTACCTACCTGTAACTAGAACTATTTCACAGTGTTGTTAAGAATACACAGGAAATATAATGGAAAAGTGGAAGTTTCCATTCTTTTAATTATATTATCTAGCTCCCTACATTTCTTTTTGTTCTTGTTAACTTTTCTTTGTACCTGCAAACAGTTAGCAAGTTTTAAGGAAATACAGTTGTGTAAACTCAGTAATAACATAGACCTTTTGCTTTATGGTACAAAAGTGTAGTCAAAGATGAAACTTTATTCAAATGGAATGGTTCTAAATATAAGCCTTTTTCAGAATAGAGACTGATTGGCATCAAAATGGACTGGGTTAAATAGGATAACTGGCTCTTTGCTTTTAACCTTTCCCCTTCGTTCATAAACCATTCCTGCACCTGTTTTTACTCCCTAACAGCAAACACATGGCCTTCTTCAGTGATAGATCTCTGAAAATATGAAAGTTACCAACCAGCAGATTCTAGTAGCTCTTTTCTGTGTACTTTTGACATCAATTCAACTGTTGGATGACTGTCATCAATTAAAAACCATGGGTTCAAATAAGGAAAGAAGAAACCAGCAAGAGCATACTGGTTTTCAACAGCTCTAGAGCAACTGAGAACAGATGGCAGAAGTGGTTCATTTTGAGAAATAGGAAAGTTCGCTTTGAACTCCACCCATCCTGAATGCCACCCACCCATAAAAAGAAGGGAGTAAAGTTCTTATTTACGTTCTGAACAACATGAAACCAAAAAAGTTTCTGGAAATTAATTTTTTAACTTGTGTAGAATAGAAGACAAGTCTAGCTGTATAATGCCAGTACGATTTTAGTAGTTATAAACAGCTTTCAAACAATTGATTTAGTTGGTGTGAACTGTGGCGCTTTAGAACCTTTTAGTGTTCCTGTTTAATTTTAAAGCTTCCATTCCATTCCGTGTTGTCATATTTTGGATTGCATCTTTAAAATTCTCTAATTTCCCCCCTTGGAAGTAAGGAATAAAGAAATGTATACTTTTTAATGAAACTTTTGCTAAGCAAAGATAAAGGTTTTTTGTTTTTTCTTAGTCTCACTAAGGAAAAAAATAAATATTTTTGAAAGACAAGTTCCTGGCTGTTCTAGCACTGTGGTACAAATATAAGAATGAACCAATTTCATGTTCTGGATACTTCATAGTTATTTTTACACAGTGTAATGCCATCTTGTGGTTGAATAATTGCATGTTAGGTGAAAGTACTGACTAAGTATTACTTTCATTACATCAAGGGTGCTTTATGACCATAGGGCAAATCAGGCTTTGACTGTGCTTTGATCCTCTGAATATTTCTTGCTGAGTGATGGACTTTGCTGTTACCTTTGTGGAAACTTAAGCAGTGTATGCTTCTGGGGGAAAAACTTTAGCTATCTTTCCGATTTAGAACTAGAATCCTAGTGCACCAAAGTAGCATTTGCAGCTGAAAAATCTCACCTCTTTCTACCTTCAAATTTGAATCTTGGTAGCTCACATGACCGGACAGATATTGCAAGTCTCTTACCGTGAATTTTCCCCCAGACTCCAGAAGAAAGTCACAAGACACCTGTTATCAGTTGATGTAAGACCACAACTTTTATTTAACACTATAACTGTAGGGTTACTCTTCCCATATCAAGACCTCCCTCTTCCTACTTGGAGCAGAGACCAAGTCAAGGGTATGCCCTAAACCATGCATTGGGCTGATGACTACCTGAGCTATCCAATGGAGAAGGGAAGGAGGGGTCCTCTACATGCATATGGAAATTGTTCAGGACCATAGTCTTTGCCTTCTACAACAGAACCCCACAGAATACCTCAGCAAGGCCATTGGACAGCAGGGTGGGTGGTACATTCAGCTGTGATCTGTGGGAGAGTTTCTCCTGCAAGTTCCAAAGGCCTCAGAAGCCTGCTTTCACAGTAACTTGGTAGAAGGATTTTAATTTGGCTGTCCCTGTTCTGTGGAGATGCAACAGGTGCCCACTATCTGGAAGCAACTGAAGATATTTCAGTTTCCCTAGCTGTGTCTTCACCGTAAGTGTCTCCTTTGTATGGTTTTAGTTTCGTTTTAAATGTATTTGCTGGTTTTGTTCTTTTGAACTGTTCTAAATTATCTGCAATGTACAGTACCTTGAGCTTGAGAAAGCTGTTTAGAAGCCAGTTAATAAATACAGTGGTGCCCCGCAAGACGAATGCCTCGGAAGACGAAAAACTCGCAAGACGAAAGGGTTTTGCGGTTTTTGAGGTGCTTCGTAAGACGAATTTCCCTATGGGCTTGCTTCGCAAGACGAAACGTCTAGCGAGTTTGTTTCCTTTTGAAGCGGGAACTGGGATGGCAGGAAGCAAGTGAGGGAGCGACCTACCTTTTCCAGAGGGATCCTCTTCTGGAGAGGGTACAGAGGAGGCAGGTGAGCTGGGATCCAGCGGATCTGGCTGGGTCTCTGCGCCGCCTCTGCCTCTCTCTCTCTCTCCCCCTCCCCATGTGGCTGCTCCATTTTGCCCTAACTGCGCAAAGGCAGGAGGAGGTGGGACAAAGGAGGAGGAGAAGGAGGAGGCATCCACTGCGCTTGGGCCGCCGCGAAGGCGCCTTTGCGGGGGTGGGAAGAAGCCGGGAGCAGCTGCCGAGACTGTGGGGAGCCCGGCGGCATGGCGCAAGGTAACGGGGGGAGCAAGGGAGAGTCCGTGCCGGGCGCTTCGTGCGTCCGCCCTCGGTTCCTGGGCTCGAACTTCCTTTGGCACCTCGTGGAGAGAGAGGGAGAGGAGCGGGCTGGGGCTTTGATGTGGGACGCGGTTTGGTGGAGCGAAGACGCGGCAAGGCTTGGCGACAGAGGAAGGGGGGCTGTTTTCGTGGGGAGGTGGGAGGGGGTGTCTTTGCCTCTTCCCGGCAACAGATCCTCCAGGCTGGGGAAACTCCTCCTGCTGGGGAGCGACCCGCTTTGTGCTTTGCCCGCTATCCCATTATAATACAGTACCAGGGTGCATCCGTGCTTCGCAAGACGAAAAAATCCGCAAGACGAAGAAACTCGCAGAACGGATTAATTTCGTCTTGCGAGGCACCACTGTAAGTGGTGGTACTAATAAAAATACACCCAACAGTATTCCCAGCCTGTCTCCATGACTCCATGTCAGACACAAACCCTCCCGTCCAGGTTGTAAGAGGAGAGGAATGAGATCCACTCTCACATTGGGACTTTTCTGCCTATCCTCTCCTATGTGCCCCTACATCTGCTCTGGAAGGTTGAGGGAGCCCCCATAACAAGTTTAGGGGGAAGGGGGAGATCCTGTTGCATAAGTGGACCTCAATCTACACAAACACAACCCACTTTACTCTGTTGAATTCCACCCAGTGTTTTCAACACTGGTGGAAAGTATTGTGCTGCTGTTTCCAAGGGACAGTTTGGTCATCATTGTTGCCATCCTTTAATGTGATAGTAAAAGGTAAAAGGTTTGGCTATCAGAAGGCAAGTGGTATGGGGAGACAGAAACAGCAGAGGAGTGGTAGCCAATGTGGTGCACTTCACATAACGTTGGACTTCAACTCAGATCATTGTGGGCAATTGGCTATTCAGGCCAAGGTTGATGGATTGGGAACTGCACTCCCAAAATCTATGGAAGTCACCATGTTGGCTTCCTAGTGGGTTAGACATTATTTGGACAGATGGGAACAGGTATGGATTCTTCATGTTTATTAATTTCCAGGGCATGGAATTGAAACCTATTAAAATGACAGTGAATTATAGTTTATATCTGATGATGGGGAGACATTCAGACAAATCAAAAAACAAAAACTGCAGAGCTGGACCATTCCTGGGTAAAGTGCATTACATGGGATTTAGCATCTTCATCTCTGGTAATCTGTTTGAAAAGTGTTTTTAGCAAAGTGACTTTATGGAAGTAAGGATTGTGGATGGGGGAGTGAAGACTTCTTGGGAATATAAACCTTTAGTTTAAAATATTTTTTCCCCAGGGTTGACATACATAAAACATTAGAAGCATAAAATCTTAGGTGGCATTTTCTTTTTGAAAACTCTCCAAACAGACATTTATATTAATAATGAATAGGTAATAGTTCTAAATTTTTAATTTTGAAGTACAAAAAGATGTAAATTTTTAAGTTTTCAAAACCAACACTCATAGGAATTTTAAGTGTTGCTTCTCTGTGGAAATTAAACGGCAAATGTAAAGGAAGGCTGTTTTTCCCCCGTTCAGGCTGCTTCCTCTTAAACTGCAGTAAATTTTGAATAAAAGGAATTGCGTTGTTTACTTCTTCAGCAAAACATCAATAAATCACCACCCAATCTTTAATAAGCAAGCTTCCTAAAGGTGCCTTTGGTTTCCATTGTGACCAATCTAACATTTGTAAGCTGCTTTACATAATGTTTTGTGTTTTAGCTACTTTTATTTCATTCCGATTAACATTAAACTCGTTGTGTTAAATGCCTTGATCCTCCCTACAAAAATAATCAAGAATCATGCCACTGGTAGTTTAAATGCTTTCTTGTTTTCGAAAGCTGTGACCCATGTCAGACCCATGTCATTGAGGTTTTGCAACCTCAAGAATTTATCTGTAACTTAAATGTTTTCTCTAAAAGTGGCAAAAGACCCCTGGCCAATGTTATATGTGAGAATTTGTTGATAGAAACCCCCAAATAAGTTCCTCTAAAGCAATATCTTGTGCATGTGACTCTTTGCTATGAATTCAAAAGCTGCAGACCAGCATCAAGCCTGTGTGAGAAGTTGTAACGCCTTCAGGAATTTATACTTAGCTATGGCAACACCCTAATAATATGGTTCCGTTCAACTCAATATTTATCATTTCATTCATCATGTCACAGGAGTCCCCCCCTTTTAAAAAGAAGATTTCATACTAATGAATATCATATTGCATCGCCTGGCTAACAAATGTTCTTTTCATTGTGCCAGTCTCCAACTCAACAATAACAAAGTTGACCACTGACATCAGCACTTCAGTGACTGTTTCTGCTTCTGTGCTTTATTTCAGAATAATTGCATATACGATAGGGACATCATTCCCTGTGTTTGTGGTGTCTATTTTAAATTGTGTTTAAAAATCATTTACTCCTTGTCTTCAAGACTGTCTTAAACCTTTCACAGGGTGATAGTCAGGGCTTTTTTCCAGCAGGAACTCACTGTAACTCAGTTCTGGCACCTGTCAGGTAGACGCTATTGCCATTATAAGAGAACAAGGGAGGCGCTCACTGTGAGTTCTGGCACCTGTTTTTCTAGAAAAAAGCAATGGTTGTAGTATTCCCTGAGACATGAGAGCTTGGCCTGCCAAACTTCCCCACTAGGTCACTTAGGGCAAGCCATGACCGCCCACCTATACCTGATGCCATATTGCTAAGCGCAGGGCTTGACTGAAAGGTTGGAGTGTGGAGGACTGTAGGCCCAAAACTGCTTTATCCAGCTCCCAAAGCACCCACCAACCAGGAGCCTTTGAAGCGCTGCACAAAGCAGGAACCCAGTGCTAAGCAGGCTATGTCCCCCTTCACATCAGATGATACAAAGGGAAAGAGATCTTGCTGAGTTCAGGTGCACTAAGCAGGATTTCCATGCCCCCATTAGGAGAGGGGGGATCCTTCTTGCTACTGGGCTCAGGAAATCAATTGGGCACTCCAGCAAGCTCATTCCATCCCAAACTCAGTGCAAAAGGGGAAGAGGGGGATATTCCTTTCCCTTTTAAGTCAGATCATCTTGTGATCTCAAAGAGCTCCAAAGGCTTATGTTCACTTTCCTGTTAATAGGCCTGATCTTGCTGCAGTCTTAAAGGGGAGGGGGACATGCAAATTCTTGCAAAAGCTTTGGTGCCCCCCACCTTTAAGATTGCAGTGATTTGGCTTAAAAGAGACTCCCAAAGGCTTCTTCTCACTTTCCCTTTTAAGACCAACCTTGTTCCAATGGGAGTGAAAAGGATTTTGACATCAACTTTGGCCCATGAGACAGATCTTGATAAGAATCCCATGGAGCCAGAAAAGTAGCCCTGGTGATAAGGTCTGGTCTTTGTGTGGTAAGAGTTGTCAGGTCCAGATATTTGGGCAGCAGCTGGCCTGGAAAGGAATTGATAAAACTTGGTCCAGTGTGGAAGTCCATTCCCACCATGCCTTGAATGGAGGATTGAACTAAATAACTTTAGTTTCAGTTCTGCTCATGGTCTCAGGACTAGTTTGGTAGTCACATGAGCAGAAAAAGTGTCTGGTAACCCCACAAACCAAATGGAACTATTTTGAAACAAGTGGTTTAATGTTCAGTCCAAAGCTTAAGCAAGCAGGATATTATGAAAAACATAAGACAAGTTGTTGATTTTTTTTAAAAAAATATTGTTTTATTTAAAAAGAAGCAAAGTGTGTGTGAGAGAGCACATAAAATCCATTTCATTGGTATCACTCTCAATAGCTTTAATTATAGGAAAAGAACAGATGTTTGACATCAGTAGTGTTTACATGCCCGTAAGGCTTAATTTCTTCATAGTTCTTTGTAAAGAGCATAAACAATGACAGAAACACAAAGGAATGAGCTGTGGCAATGATAAAAATTTTGCACTTGCAAACATTTCAGTATGGGTAGAAGACACATAATAATCTAAAACATTATTACCGTTTTCTATTTTTATCGACAGTTTTGCCAGGAACAGTTGCTGCTTTTATTATGATTAATCTGCTTCATTGTTTTTCATTCTGAAAAAAGACATAGGAGTATCATAATATTCTTTTAAACCTATTTTGGAGATGTATTTGCCTGTGTTTGGCACTAGGCCATTAAGCAAGAGGAGCTGACAAAACTTACTATGTGTCAGCTGTATACCTTAGTAAGAAACAAAAATGAGTGGTTGATCATAAACTGGATTTATTTGTTAGCCTAATAATCACAATATAGTTAACCAGCCTAACTTCATTGCATTCTTAACTTCAAAGGGAGTCTCACTTTTAGGGACACATTCCTTAAATTGGATTATCGATCACTTGCACCTGCACATGCAACCGCCTTACATTTTGTGATATCAGTTCTACATTCTTCTGTATTTCTACAAGTGATTTATGGTGGAAAAGTTAAGACCAGTCTGTACTGAATTTTGAACCTGAAATCAAAACGTCGCTTTATTTGGAGAAAGCTTAAATGAGCTGCAGGCTTTTTTGTTTTTTTTTTGGTTTTGGTCTGTGCTTTTAATCCCCCCCCCCAAACAATAGTAGTTAGTTAGTTAATTACTTTCTTTCTCCTGTACCTTCACACAGGGTACATGAAATGTTTGAGACCTTTCTTATGGTTACTTTCCTTGAGCCAAAGCGTTATTCTGAGTTATGCTGCCTTATAATATATGGAGAAGGTGACCATTGTCATCTCAGAAAATATAAACTGAAGTTGTTAGGTGCTGCATGTTCCCTTCTTGTTTGACATACAGTGAGGGGGGAAAGTATTTCCTGTTGTTATTCTGTCTCTCACAGCTACAATAAACCTACCATTAAAATTATGGGCTGGTCATTTCTTCATCAGAGGGCAAACGGGCAAATTTAGCACGGGATCGGATACTTTTTCCCCTCACTGTATATGCCGCTTGTAGCTCAAGGGACATTTATGGACGTTGGCTTAATTCCATGAGGACTTCAGCCTAATTTCATGTGAGTGGCAAAGAGGAGAAAAAACAAGGAGGAGAGACAGAGAAAGGGACGAGGATAGAGAGAGAGAAAGAAAAGAAGCTGACCTATTCACTATTTGTTCTGGCTCTGCCCACTGCTGGCATGTGGCCTGCAGCAGGGAATGCAGTCATTGATTAAGAAATGTTTCCCATCCCTGGGCTAAAACAATTGTTACAAACCTACATTAAAAATTGCTGTGCAAAAATTCACTTAAGGAGCAGCTTTAAAGATGTATAGGTCCATGACAGACGAAGTTGTTTGTTGGGAAGACCTGGGGTTAAAATTGGGAGAGTCTCTTGAAACCACACAGTATGTCCCTGGAATTTCACAACATCATTCAGAGTACAGGTAGGTTTTTGGGGAGGGGCAATGGAGTGACAGCTGCCAGTGGGGTCTCTATTCCCTGAATGCTAGTAGAATGCCACTATATCAGGAGATGATGATGATGATGATATATAAATTATTATTTATACCACACCCATCTGGCTGAGTTCCCCAACCCACTCTTGGCGGCTGCCAACAGAATATTAAAAACACAATAAAACACCAACCTTTCAGGGCTTCTGTACCTGCTCCCACAAACAGAGAGCACCAGCTCATTAAAGGCAAGCAGATCTGCACTGGCAGCCCCATTGTGCTCCCAGTACTCACAAACTGGGTGGAAGATTGATTTCTTGAATTTCTACTGGCAGTGGAGCTGGGTTGAGTATAGCTTCTTTGGAGCCTCAGAACTTGGGGCCATGGAGATCCCCAACAGTGGTGGTAGATGCAAGCTGTGACGCTCCACCCAGATGTGGGTTCCTACAGCCTCTGGGACCTCAGCAGGTAACGGTTTCCCCTTCCTTCCATTGACAGGCATTGTATGGGGTTAGCACCTGAGATTGTGCACTGGGTCATGCATCAGCAGATCACACTGCTGGCATGTGGTGGCTGTCTCCATTTGGGGACATCTCCCTGGGTATTGCTGAGCAGCAGCTGTCTATGGAATGCCATTTTTGCTACACCCAGACCTACCATGATGAAAGCACCTTGTGACATAATGGGCCTGTCTCCAGGATGCCTCGCCTTTCTAGCAGCCCTGGCCGGACCACCTCCCATTGCTGCCCATACCTGTAGGCACTTATGCCTTATTAGCATGCTGCAAGCTCCCCAGGCTGCTTGTTCACCTTGGTCCAGCAACCTGATGTCTAAGATTATTCCTTCTGCTTTCTGGGTGTTTCATGGTATCCATCTGTTTCCCTGTTGAATTTCAAAACACACTTCAAGAAGATATGTGGCATTTCTCACTTATGGCTGTGGTAAACTGATTGCAACTGAGAAAATGTAGAAGACCGGTTTGAGAATCCCTTTAATATAAACTATTAAATTCTTGGGCAATATAAAATAAAAGAGATCCAATCTTGCCAAAGCACATACATTATTGTTGGCTTACACTGGCTGAACCCCCCCCCCCTTTTAAGGAGTTGTCTGTGTATTATAGTACTCTTTTTGCCTTCATTTGATTGCTTGGTGCATTTTGTTTTCAGCAATTATTTTTCAGTGTTAACTTCGGTGCCCAACATACTTTTATAATTATATACTGGTATTTGCATTTACAAGCATCTTGCATTTATTTAGATTATGTTTGTAGACAATATGGACAGAATTAGTGAAAGACAAGGCAGGATTATTTGAAGGCGCTGGATATTTTTCATATCCAGAATCTTTTTACTAAGTATTCAAACAGAATATATTTGTCTTTGTGGGTTTCAGTTTAAATTATCCAATGATCAGTTTTCCTATCATTGTTTTGCACCTTTTTTTGTTTGTTTGCATTATTATTTTTATTTTACAAGAACTGTAGGAAGGCAGGGAACAGTTGGGATGCTATTGCAGGTGCAATAAGAGAAAATGGGAATTGACCTCTTATGCAAATTGAGACAAATATATGGGTACTTGCAAGTAGAAAACAGTTTGTTGTTGGAAAAGGCTTTTTCTACTTGTCTAACTTCAGCTGAAACCATTTTCAGCAGATTGATATTTATTTATATAAATAAATAAAATGAGTGACTTTAACTTTTAAAATATTGAGCTTATTTTGGAGGTTGGTAAAAAATAATAATATTATTTTGTTTCTCTTGAAGCTGATCAATATATTTAAATTTTCCATTTGCAGCTGGAGATGAAATCCAAACTAATGGAAGCTAGAATTCAAGAAGAAAAGCTTAAATTACAGCAGAAGCATGATGGAGATGTTCAGAAGGTATAGTATATTGTGAAAAAGGTTTGAATGATGATTGTATATGACATTGTAGTGTGCAAGGAAATAATAAAAGTAAAGCTTTTCCTTAGGCAGTTTAGCCAGTATTTGGCTTTAAAATAGGATTCCATTGGCTATGTGAAACGCTCGAAAACTGATATGAATGGGATTTTGTATATTGGAATAATAAGAATTTTTGGATGCAGCATTGTGCTGTCTTTTGTAGCTTGCACTGATCATGTTACAGTGGTGCCCCACAAGACGAATGCCTCGCAAGACGAAAAACTCGCTAGACGAAAGAGTTTTCCATTTTTTGAGTCATTCCGCAAGACGAATTTCCCTATGGGCTTGCTTCGCAAGACGAAACGTCTTGCGAATTTGTTTCCTTTTTCTTAAAGCCGCTAAGCCGCTAATAGCCGTGCTTCGCAAGACGAAAAAACCACAAGACGAGACTCGCGGAACGGATTAATTTTGTCTTGCGAGGCACCACTGTAGTAGGATTACAAACTACTTGGCCTTGGTAGGCAGTTCCACTTATATGGGAAAATGCACATATGTGCTTGCTTGCGCACAAGCACGAAAATTTGAACACTCCTAAAACCCTGTATTTTGCTACTGTAACTTTGTGGTGATGCATGTGAGAGAGATTCTGCAAATGGCTTGAAGCCTGCTGTCTAAAGAGCTGTGGTAAAAGCTTTGGCAACCACTGAGGTGGATTTCAGTCGATAGGGCTTGTGGCTATTTCTTTGTATTTGCCAGAACAGAAGTTGGTCCCACTGGTGGTACAAGAGAGCACGTTATCTCCCAACTAGTTAATCCCATGCTACATTGGTAATAGCATTTGTAGATCCTACATTGGTAATAGGATCTGATTGTTGGAAACATTTCTCATTTTGTTAATAGGCATTCCATTGGCTCTGTAAAACCTTCCAATTACCAAGAAGTCTTGTGTTTACTACTAGATTTACATCAGAAGGTCTGAGGAAGTAAATTTTTTTTTATTTATTTAGAAGAGTTTGCAAAGAGCACATAATGCCAAACACAGTTTAGTTTAATGTTGCTTATCATCCAATTAACCTCTGACTAGTATAAGCTACAATTCAGAGTATTTCCACTCTGAATGCATTTGATCTTACAACGCTCCATGAGCAGAAGGCCGCTGCCACATAAAGAAGGGTTTTTAGCGAACTGAAATCCAGAAGTGTACTTCCGTTTGTGCAAGGCACTGCACAGTCCCTTGCGTGAGGTTTTGCTCAACATCTCAAGACGCATGCTGGCACAACGGCTTGCATGGTGCTGCAGGCTGTCTTCCACTAGTCCCTGCATAACAGTTAATGGGGCAGTACCACTGCCAGAATTACTAATGCCCATGTACCTCTGGATCTAACTTCATGTTTTCTATGGGTTATGGAGTGATTCTCTTATGGGACCCTCTGAAGCAGAAGGGACATACTTTGGGGTACCATATATGTCACCTGAGGTATAGGAGTCCTTGGTGGTTAGCAGTGTCTTGTATCAGCTTTGGCTGGTATGCCTGCTACAGCAGCTCCTGGATAGGAACAGCTTGGCCACTGTAGTCCATGCACTGGTAGTCTCAAGACTAGATTATGTGCTTTATCTGCGACTGCCCTTGGGCAGTCCGAAGCTTGAGCTAGTGTGGAATACTGCACCTAGACTGGTGGTGGGAACAGACAACCGCCAGCTCATTCCAAAAGTGTTAAAAGATCTGTACTGACTTCCCATCTGCTAGCGGACCAGGTTTAAGGTTCTCATACTAGTAGTGTGCAAAGCTCTGAACAATTTAGACCCAGGACACCTTAAGAATTGTCTTACGCTGTATGTCCCAGATTGATTGCTGAGATCACATAGGGCAGTAATGTTATTGGGCCAGAAGCATAACTCATGTCATCGAGGAGTTATTCCTTCCTTCAGTGTAGTGCACCCAACTCTGTCCCTTACTCACTTTCACATGCAAGAGGGGGGCCTTTGCGGTGTGAATGCTGTTTTGATGTTTTCTTCTCCAGTGTTTTAATTTGTCTTTACATTTTGTGCATTGTAAATTTTAATTTTGTAAGCTGTTTTGAGACCCAGATGTGGTGAAAAGTGGGGCATAAACTTTCTGAATAAATGAAATACATAAAATGCATGCTGTAGCACTGAGTATCTTGCAGGGTACTAGCAGGGTAATAATAGAAGTTAATTTGTTGTAATGACGCAGAGGGGATAGCAGTACTGAAAATCTGTCGAAAGACTTGGTGAATGTTGTTTTTTCATGCTTGTTTGCTTTGTTTTAAGGCTATGCTGTTTGGGGATTTTTCTTATAGTGTGTTGATTTTGTGTAAACTGTGTTGTGAACCTTTGTAGAAAGGCAGGGTATAAATTCATACGTAATAATGATAACATTGTTTGACCCCAAAGTATAAAACATTGAAGATTCCTCAAAAGGATTGTAATATTTGGCAATGTACATATTTTGTTAATTGGCTCTTGCCACTGTGTCTAGGTGCTGAATATGAGAGGATGTAAGAGTTTTGAAAGAATAACATGGAATGGGAGGTTGGTCAACCCAAGGCACCAACAGCTCCCAAAGGTGTCCTGTGTGAAACCACATCCTCTTAAACAGTAATGTTAGGATTGGTGTCAGAGGCAATATGATTTCTCAGTTAAAGTTCACTTGTACCAGAACTCTGAACTGAGCCTGGGGTGAGTAAATGTCCTGGGTGGTTGAAGATGAAGTGAATCTGTTGATGGAGACCTCAACAAGGAGTACAGTCATGAATCCTGGCCAGGTCTCTCGTATGTCAGCCAAACTGAGAAAGAATATACTGTAACAGCATAAGAAAACTGATATGTTGGCAAGATCGGTGGCAAAAGGTGATGGGATATGGAGATGGTTGGGAAGCAGTTTCCCCTCAGCTCCCCTCAAAAAGTGGTCCTAATTGCTTTGAGCATAGTAGGAGATTAAAAGAAGAGCCAGTGGACATTTTGCCTCCAGTCTGTAACTTTACTATATATTTGTATTCCAGATTCACAGTGTGGGTGAAAGTAATGCCTTGCTTCCTTTAAGTTTATGCATTGCTGAGAGTGAATAGGAAATGTCCGTGTGTCATGAACTGAAAGACAGTGAGGCAGAACATTATTTTATAAATTTGTGGGATATCCTGTGGTATTTCATGACCACATGTGGTGCAGTGGAGAGCTGGCAGTTTTGCAAATAACCAAGTTTTATTGTTACAATCAATGGAAGTAGACCATTGTCTAGGCCTGTAGGAGCCATAGTAGTTTGGGTTTGTATATTCAGCCCAGTACAAAAGGCATAGGGCAAGAATACGTACATTTCTATACTATTCAGAATTGCGAGTACCACTAAATATTGGGTGAGTGTAAAGGGAATAGAATATATTTTTCACAAAGGTGAGATTGTGGCCAGAGAATATGGCGGTGGGAATTATCCCAGGATTTGGGGAATCCACTGAAAAGTTTAAGCTGGTTAATAATCATAAATGTGTACAGCCCTGTATTCTGGGGAGGTTTAGAACAAAAATATTGCCCTTGCTTTTCCTTTGAAACTAGTAGTTTTGTTTTGACTGACACAGCAGGGTCTCCAGATGAGATGTCCTATGGTATTCTAAAGTAAAGAATAATCCTTTTATTATTATTTTTTGTTTGCAGACTGAATGCTGAGTTCTTTTGTAAAGAAAACATTTCATCTTGAATGTTTTCTTCACTGTGTTCATGAACATTCTTTTCTTTTCTTGCTGGGATCCCAAAGGATTAAACAGAGCATTTAGCAATAATACTTACACTTGCATTTTAGAGTTCTCTTTCAGAACTTGTTAGACTTCAAAATTCTTTATATGATTGCAAAGGGATGTTGATGCCTTGGGGAAAATAAATCTTCTCAAAATCAGTCTTTTGTGTAACGTTTTCCCCTCTTTTCAGTTCCTTTCACAAAGGACATTTACACTAAAACTGTACGAGTCTTTTAAAAAGTTTTGTGCTGTTTTGACCAGCTGAATTCATCCTTTGTTTATGTTACATTTAGTTGCTCTAAATACTTTCTAAATTCACAAATCCTTATTAAGAGTGTGAGAAATACACACTTCATGGAGTTTCTTTTAATATACCAAATTTATCTTGGTTCCTGCTGATACTGTACTGTATTCTGATTGTAGTCTTTCCTGTATATACTTAGCCTCATAGATTTACTAAGCACTGGTGATTTTTCCTATAGATTTTGGACAGAAAGAATAATGAAACTGAGGTACTGAAGACCCTGTACAAAACTAAGCAGAGTGAAGCTGAAGAGACCATTCGAAAGCTTGAAAAAAAAGGTGATGAAGCATAAACAAAGTACTCTGGACTCAAAAGTATTAATTTTCACCTTATCTAACTAGAGGCAAATATTTAGGACTTTGTCAGAAATTGCTCCTCAAACTAGCTTTGCCATGGATTGCTACAGAACAAAAAAGAGCATCCCTGTTCTCTTTGGTTAGATCTTCTCAGCAGCCTTTGTAAAAGGAAGCAGGATGAGTCTGCTGGCATGCTGGTCAACAGCTACTGTTGGGAGTTATTGTCTCATTTGGAGGGTATACCTTTGAACCTGCATAGAATTAATCTGAATACATTTGAAGAGTCTTAATTGTTTTGTTGTTAGAAGCATTTGAGCACCATGAGCTTTGCTTGGTTTTCTAAAGTGAAATTATTTGGCCCAGGACTGTTCTGCCAAACCAATGGGCACCCCCTCTCCACCACCCCAATACCAGCCCCCGTGTCTTGTGACAAACTACTTTTGCAACTTGGGATTAAAAAAACAACAATATGGCAGCGTAGTCCATTAATCAGATGAGAAACAAACAAAATCTTGGTAGACCTATCTACTGAATTCTGTACAATTAGAGTACAGAAGGTGGCCATTTTGTGCGGGGGTTTCGTTCCGCAGAGCATGCATAAATGCCCCCACCCCATTATGCCTTGCCCCCATTAAGCCCTGCCCTTATCCGGTCCCCATTCTGCCCTCTTCTGGGTCCAAAAGGATCCACACATCGGCAATCATGCGTCAATTGGATGTGTCTAAAATGGTCACTACCTGTAGTTCTTTGGAGCCTGACCACGCTTTCTATTCAAAACATTGATGCGTTTTAGGATAACACTTATCCAGAAATAAATTGGAAGCAAACTAATTTTGTCGTTCAAGGTTTTTTTTAGAAATGTAATCAAAGTCAGGTTTCACACATTAAAATGAAATGCCGCTTTTAAACAAAGTGAGGTCAGCTGGAACACTCATCTGATTATATCCGTTGCCAGATGTAATATCAGAAAGGCCCATTTTCTCATGTATTGCATTTTCTTCTTTTATATTTCTCTTTTCTGACAGTTCAGACGCTTGTCCGTGAGTCACAAGTTGTTAGAGAAGCAAAGGAAAAGCAAATTGCTGAACTAAAGAAGTTGTGTGAGCAAAGTACAGATTCCTTGAACAATGAATGGGAGAAAAGGGTAATCTGTATTTTTTTCTGGATTCACTATAAATGTAGGAAGATAATGATATGGAAATAATATTTCTATTTTTAAAAAATAATACCTTGCCTTTTTATAATATCACAGCCATTTTAGGATAGGGGCTACTGAATGCTATCCTAATTTTTGTGTGTGTTTGCGTATAGCTCCATAATGCCGTGGCTGAAATGGAAAAGGAGAAGTTTGACCTTCAGAAAAAACACACGGAAAACATCCAGGAACTGCTGGAGGATACAAATGCACGACTAAGTAAAATGGAAGCAGAATACTTGGCACAAAACAAATCAACTGTAAGTATTCCAGAGTGTGGAAATTTGTATAGTTCAAGTGACATAAACAAGTGTATTGCAGTGCTGATATAAAAATTTAGGTAAAAATATTATTTGTGTCACAGAAATATGCGAAAATATTGTCAGGCTGAGAATTATTGTAACTCTTGTGCAGTACAAGACTGTAAACAGTGACATTGCTTTACTAAACGGATAGTTGAAGTGGGAACACTGTGTCTCTTCCTCTCCCCATCTTACTTCACACAAGGTTTCACTTCGCCTCCATGTTTGTTTTGAATATAATAGCTGATACATTTTACAGTTTATTGTAAGATTTTTATTATGAAATGGCAGTAGTGATTCAGAGCTCCAGCTAAAGCTTTTCTCCTACTTTTTAGTTCTATAGAGAATCAAACCTGTAGAGGTGCAAAACCTGCATTGGAGTGTGGGCCTTGCCTTTTATGGTATTATGGCTAATCAACAACTGGTTCCACTTTAGGTCACATTTTTTTCTGTATCATTGTAATAGTGGGTTTCCTTGAGCTAAAGTGTGGATTACTTTCCTGCAATGAAGAGTTGTTGTTGTTGTTGTTGTTGTTGTTGTTGTTTACTTTCCTGCAATGAGGAGTCGTTGTTGTTGTTGTTGTTGTTGTTGTTGCTGCTGCTGCTGCTGCTGCTCTTCTTCTTCTTCTTCTTCTTCTTCTTCTTCTTCTTCTTCTTCTTCTTCTTCTCCTCCTCCTCCTCCTCCTCCTCCTCCTCCTCCTCCTCCTTCCATGCTATACATGCAGGTCTCAGGGTGATTCACAGAATAAAATTAGAATATGAAACCACAAAGTACATAATAAAATAAAAACAACAACAACAACAACAACAACCCAATAATCCCTCACCCAACACATTTTCAAAGGTCATAGGATGTCAGTCAAATCCTGATTAAAAGGGAACGTTTTTGCCTGGTGCCTAAAGGTGTATAATGAAGGCGCCAGGCGAACCTCCCTGAGGAGAGCATTCCACAGACTGGGAGCCACTGCAGAGAAGGCCCATTCTCGTGTTGCCATGTTCCGAATGTCTCAGAGGGGCTCAGAAGGTGATATCAGTGTCTGGATAGGTTCATAGGGAAAGTGGTGGTCCTTGAGGTATTGCGGTCCTGACGCGTTTAAGGCTCTATAGTTCAAAATCAGCACTTTGAATTGGACCCAGAACTGGTAGCCAGTGTAGTCAGACCAAGATTGGTGTAATGTGCTCAAACTGTCTTGCTCTGGTGAGCAACCTGGCCGCTGAATTCTGCACTACCTTAAGTTCCCGAACTGTCTTCAGAGGCATCCCTACATATAATGTAGGTCCATGCCTTTTCCTTATGTTTGCACTTTATTTTCCAGTTTTAATGTTCTTAGCATGGGATATTTAAACCTATAAGTTTTATGCTATGATAAATCTGCTCTGCTGGTGTCTCCTGATTGTTCCATTGCTCCATCTTAATGTTTCTTCGTGGATATTTGCCACATAGGGTGCCAAGAGACGTTATCAAAAGAATTGCTCAGTTAGATAGAAAATCTCCACTTTTTTATCTCCTTCCCCCTGAAGTGACCTACTTTCAGATCTGCAAGTTCAATCAGTTTAGTGTAGAGTGTGAAGAGCACAGAGAATTGGAAGGTAGGGTTGGCCAGATCACTCTGTCTCTGGTTTGTATCTATGTCAAGTGTGTTTATTCAGAAGTCTGTTCCATCCCATTTCTGCAGTTAACTTGCAGATTTTTTTTAAAAAGCTAAATCTCCATGAAAATTCATAGATGCTTAAATATGTGGTTAATCACGGAATACATCTTCAAATACTTATTTTATCTCAGTGCACACATTTCTAAATGTGTTTTTTCATAAAATAAGTACTTCGGAATGCATTTTGGTTCTTTTTTTAAAAGCTAAGAACTGTATCACAAAATTCCAAGTGCCAAATCTGCAGGATATTTATGTTCCGGCCCTTATGGTAGTCCAGGAGGTTCAAATGAGGTCATTTTGCTTAAAAAAATTCCTCCCCATCTCTATTATGGAAGGCAGAGATGTTGCAGGAAAACTGACACCTTTCTTGGGTACTGGCAAGTCTGGTCATACATCAGGTTTAAGTAGCTTTGGGTTAAGCATTTTCGGGTTGCGCTCTGCAGCGACCCGGAAGTAACGGAGTGTGTTACTTCCGGGTACCGTTGCTCGTGCATGCGCAGACGCTCAAAATGATGTCACGCGCATGTGCGGAAGCGGTAAATCGCAACCCACGGATGCAGGTTGCGTTCGCTTCAGGATGTGAACGGGGCTCTGGAACGGATCCCATTCGCATCCAGAGGTACCACTGTAGTCAGTCTTTGATTCTGGAAAATGATTCCTCTTCCGTGTTCTGAAAGGCTGAGCCAAACTAAGTACACAGCCAAGGAGGATGACTCCCAGATTGGTTGTGAGAATCAGGGTGGTCAGTAAGACTTCACAGGGCACCAGATTCTATTTTAAAACGGTTTTATTTTTCCTTCTTTTTCTTCCTTCATTATGATTGGACACACTAATCTTTCTCTTACCTCTTTTTGCTCTTTTCCAGTCTTAAGTAGTGGAAGGGCAGAGGGGAGCTGAAGTACAGCAAGAAGAAAGAAGTTGCTAGTGTTGTTTCTTCCCATCTCTCCCTGGCCATTAATTCATTAGGTGGCCTTAGACGAACCATTATCTCTCGGTGATAATTTTGGCCCTTTCTTCCGGGGCAGTTATATCAATGTATACGCAGCACTTGGAAGATTTGAAATGCTCTCTCTGACCATGTTTGCATATTACAGCAAGCCATGAGCTGATGCTCAGTGTGAATGAGCAGTGTTCTATTGCAGACTGTCGAATTCCTCCCATTTCACTCTGTCCTTTCTCAAGCAAGGGGAAGCAAACCACAAGCTGTGATGTGCAAAGCAGCACTTGTTGTTCCTTTCCCCCTGCCCAAGGAAGGGTGAAATGAATCAGGAACAAGTCAGCAGTTCATGCTAAGTCATGGATTGTGGCTTTCCATGACAAGTGAACAGGACCTATAAATGCAAAGTATTTTGATTTATGGAAAGGGAGAACGTTCATCATCTTAAATTCTTTTCAAGTTATTGTTAGTACTGGTAGTAGCTTCCATGTGTTGCGACTGAACTCTTTGCACTCTTCATGATATGGCATGGCTGTCTGTCCCCGCTCCCAGCATTGACAAGGCCTGTTGAAAGACAACAAAGACCATGAATGCTTTCTTTGAGTTGTCATAGCATCAGCATAGTTATGGTATCAGAGGTTGCATTGCAACAGTGGGCACAAGTAATAACTTATTCTTATAGATTTTCAGGATGGAATGGTGTCACACTTGAGCAACGTTAGAAGATTTGAAAGTACTTGTTAGCAGATAGGGAACTGGACACAGATTGGGAAGCTGTAACCCCTAGGGGGGAATCTCATTTAAAGGAGTCATCCATCATCCCAGATTGGTTCCTCATGTAGATGGGAAGCCACTTTTCATCTTGCAATTCCCGCATGGTCCTTCATCATTTCTTTATTCTAGTTTGACAGTAGAGACAGAATACAAACTCATCGCAAAAGTGTCTCTCTGTTCTATGCTCAGGTGTTGATGTTTCACAAGGTTTTGTGTCTTGGTGTCCTTCCCTTCTGAGTCACTTGTGAGATGAATTTTGTACTTGGAGTTTGCAAGGCAGGTATTTGTGCCTTAAAACTCAACAAGTCCCTTTTGACATTGTTCATCAGAGTGGCACATTTAAAGTAGTGATCATTTGTTTGATGTTGCCTTTAAAGCTCACTCAAATTTTAGATTCTGTTGTTAATGAAAGTTGAATTGAAAAAAAATTAGCATTCAAACCTTGGCATAGGTAATGATAAATATGGCAAGAAATGGACACAGTCTGTCAGCAGGATTGAATTTTAGAACCATCAAAAGCAGACAGATCTTGCACAGCAGCTCCTGATTTAATAATTAAACATAGTAGGGTTCAAGGTATGGCTTAAGATGAAAGACTAGACTGTCACTGAAAATTAGTTTCTCTTTTCTTATTATTTCAGACTCCCCCACCCCCCTTTTTCATAGAGTTTTCTACTGTCAAGAGTGCCATTTGTTGTGCACAAGTGAATTTTGCTGAGTGATGAGACTTGCAAATTATATTCTTGACACATGCATTATTCTATTATACATAGTTTTATTTCTGAGGAGAAATATTGCTATCTTAAACATACAGCAATAGTTATTGCTAGATTTTGGACCAGAAAAATTATTAGAATTTGACAAGTAAGTTTCACCCAAAAGTCAACATTAGATTTGGCATTTGACTCCTAATCCTTTTTAAGCTTATAATAAACATATAAATGGAATTTTTAAAAATATATTGGAACGAATTTGGGGAGGGGGATACACATGGTGGTGAATGATTCATTTTGGAATATTTGAAAATTGGCAGCCTTTTAAAACAGAAATGGGATTTAGAGACGGATGGATTTCTGGTCATGTTAGATATTACTCTCTGAACATAGCATGCATTGGAGTGACTCTCTGACTCGCATGATTCCTGTGTTTTGCTTGGCTGCTGTCCCTGAGCTGTAGGTGTAACATCTTACCCAGCAAATCATCATATTCTCCTGTGAAAGACATCAAATTCAGGGATATCCCAGTAAGAATGAATGAAGTATTTGGCCAGGTTGGATATTGCTTTCTACTGGGCGAGAGTGTGGGCTTTTTATAACTGTAAGTGGGCA
This sequence comes from Podarcis liolepis, assembly GCF_965112155.1. Lineage (NCBI taxonomy): Eukaryota > Metazoa > Chordata > Lepidosauria > Squamata > Lacertidae > Podarcis > Podarcis liolepis. Next base: position 23,940,060 of record NC_139555.1, read on the forward strand.
AATAAATATATATCTGGAGGTCCTTTAAAAGCCTTCAAACAAGTAGCTTATTAGCATTCTCAAATAGCACGCAATAGTTTTGTATAAGAAGTCTACAGCAATAAGAATTATGTTTTACATACCAGCTTAATTTATCTTCTGCGATTCATCACTTGATAAATAAACATTTATTTTGTTTCTTAAAACCACCAGTTCATATTTTATCTTCTTGTGCCTTTAGCCAGAGAGAAGGGTTATGTGAACAATGAAGTTTAGTTATCAGCAGGGCTGATAACTTGTTAAAAAAATTCTGTTAAAGAAAATTCTGCTTCAATAGGAGCTTGAATCTGATCTGTATACACTGGTACCTTGGGTTAAATACTTAATTCATTCTGGAGGTCCGTTCTTAACCTGAAACTGTTCTTAACCTGAAGCACCACTTTAGCTAATGGGGCCTCCCACTGCTGCCGTGCCGCCGGAGCATGATTTCTGCTCTCATCCTGAAGCAAAGTTCTTAACCTGAGGTAATATTTCTGGGTTAATAAGAGTCTGTAACCTGAAGCGTATGTATTCTGAAGCGTCTGTAACCCGAGGTACCACTGTACTGGGGTCTCCAAATTATGGCTGGGCTTGGTAGCCAACTTTTAGTTTCTGCTTGCCAGCTATGCAGTCTAATCATAATAATAATGCATAATAATACAACAGTACATCAATTTATCAACACAGCTGTTGCCTATGTTGTCTGTCATGTACCACATGGGGTGTTGTTATTTTTTAATTCACCTGAAATCCACAGTGCTTGTTTTTGACAATGCCTTCCCCCCCCTTTCAAAATGTTGAAGACTATCCCTCTGCACCGCACTGCATCCCACCCAAAATATACATATGTTTTATATAAATTCAGATATTAAACATTTACATTGTTGTTTTCAGATACAACCACAATGTGTGGGGAAGGCGTGGTTCAGTATGATGTTTAATTTTCTGGCTGATTAATGAAGGGGAAATAAAGGCTTAGAAGCTACGTAACTAGGCTTCTACTGGTGGGAGCATTCCCAGTTCCACAAACAAGATGGAAGGATGGGGGAGACAACTTTCACTGACTCCTCCTTCCTCCTGCAGCCGTCTTGTATCTCATATATCTTCTCCTGAGCAGTTACCCTGGTAACATTATGAACCACATATTTTCACACATTCAGGCACCCAGACCTTTCAGTAGTCATATGGAGTTCTTATTGATGATTTGCTTTGTGTATATTGCTTTGTACACTAAATTTCATTCTGTTTCAATCATGCTTATGTGTAAAAGTTGAAAGATTTCAGCATTAGCATGTGTCTAAACAACCAGGTTGTTAGGCAATCATCTTTATTTCCTCTCGCATTGTTTTTCTTTGCTTTGAGGCAAAGAGTCTCAAGAAATCTGAAAGTGATTCACTGCCTAATAGCCACATTGTTTTCTCTTCCAATTACATGTGTTTACATTTCATCATAACAGGAATCAAATATCTTCCTATCCCCTGTATACAATAGGAGTTAAATATCTTCTTATTTCCTGTAACTTGCTAGATAGCAGATAAGATCTAAAACACTTGATATGATTCTGCTTGATCAGATTCAGCTTTAAATAAGTATTAGATATTTCGTTCAATCGCAAATTCCTCTTGTGTAACCTGGTATATTGTGGAATTATGAACTTTCTTTTTTATGGTTTATGATTTTATTCACTCCTCACCACTGAATACCCCTTCACTTTTTTTGTACAGTATTTTTAAAATGCTTAATTCTAATGTTGCTTCCACATAATCTCTACTGCTTTGTCTAGTTTTTATTTTGTATTGCCCCTTGCTGTCTCTTACTTCCCCTTATTTCAGGTAACAGTCTGCCTGTATGCATAAACATCAGTAAAGAATTACTAGGAATTATAGCAGCGTACATTTGGATGGCTGGTTCTTCATTGCGAGGAGGCTTTCCAGTCTATTATTTTAGATGTCAAATTTACAGGGGAAATATTTTCTCCTGGAGTAGGACACCTAGCATAGGGAAATTATGTTTTTTGGGGGGCAGGAAGGGCCATCTCCTAAACTTACTTTTGGAAGAGGATCATGCTCTTCCCACCTTTGTCATGGGCAGATAGACTCTGGCATTGTTCCTTACTTGTGGCAGTTTAGTATTTTGAAAGAAGGAGCTAAGTTAAGAACTCTAGCCTAAAGAACAGAGTAGAGAGACTCCCCCTTTGGTCACACTATCCTGGCATACACTTCACTTGGAGATGGGAAAGAGCTGGTTCACTTGGAGATTGGAAAGAGAGAGAGAGAGAGTTTCCCTTAGGTCTCAGTTTTTCCACGTATAGTCAAGTGCTGGCAGTCATTCTTCATGGCATAGGCTTCCACTTCACAAGCACCGGTGGACACATGAACTTGTGGAATGACAAGTCTTACATGTCCAATCTGGTGCTCTACAACACCCAAGAGCCCCAGGCTGCATAAATTGGCCATGCTAGCTGGAACTGATGGGAGAGGATCTAGGGAGCACCAGTAGGGAGAAAAATGGACTATAGACTTCTTCAATAGGCTTTCCAAATGGCAGATTCCACAGATCTTGTCATTAGAATCATGGTTGCCTAAACAACCATGTGGTTCGATTCACCACAGAGGACACAGCAAGTACCAAATGCATGACACAGGAAGGTAGGGCACACAGTCATTTTCTCTCTGGGGATTGTCAGAGTCCATGGGGAGTTTCAGTGCTCCTCAATGGCCCACTCCCATAATGGTCAGAAGAGTCTTCACTACCTTTCCTCTCCCATGGTTGGTGTATTGCTCTACACAGTTGCATTCACTTTCAGTCCCTGAGGGTTTTGTGGCATGCTTGGTTGGTGGGGAGCTGCCACCTCAGCAGCTTTGTGAAAAAGGACTTCTTTACGTGAGATGTGCAAGCAGCCCCGGTGTTCAGGACATACCTTTACCAAAACACTATAAGATGAACATTTTAACCTCTTCCGAGAGTGTTTTCAGGAGGCCTGCCTTACAAGGGTAGATCTGATGTGGACACTTTATTAAGTTGGCCACACCATTGCTAATGACCTACCGTATTTTTCGCACCATAGGACGCACTTTTTCCCTCCTAAAAAGCAAGGGAAAATGTGTGTGTGTCCTATGGAGCGAATGCAGGGGGGAGGCAGGCGGGAAAAGCCCTCAAGAGCCGCACAGAAGCTTTGTGCGCTCTTGCGGGCTTTTCTCCAGGAGGGAGAAGGGACTGACTGGCCGCATCAGTCCCTTCTCCCTCCTGGGGGAAAAGCCCCCAAGAGCGGCGCCCTCTTTAAAGGCTGTGCTGCTCCTGCAGGCTTTTCTACGAGGTGGGGGAATCCCCCCACCTCCCAGAAAAGCCAGGAGAAGCCGCGCAGCCCCTTTAAAGAGCGCGCGGCTTCTGCGGGAGGTGGGGGAAGCTGCAGCAGATTCCCTCCTCCCGGGCTCCCTTTGAAGCGGCAATGTGGGAGGGGAGCAGCTTACACTCGTGTAAACAGCTCCTCTCCCACTTTCCTGCTTCAAAGCAACTACGGAGGAGAGAAGGAAGGGGACCATGGATCCTCTGCTGGCGAATGCAGCAGATTCCCTCCTCCCGGGCTCCCTTTGAAGCAGCAAAGTGGGAGGGGAGCAGCTTACACTTGTGTAAGCAGCTCCTCTCCTACTTTCCTGCTTCAAAGCAATCACGGAGGAGGGAAGGAAAGGGACCATGGATCCTCCACTGCTTGCGGCTGCAGCGGATTCCCTCCTCCCGGGCTCCCTTTGAAGCAGCAAAGTGGGAGGGGAGCAGCTTGCACTCATGTAAGCAGCTCCTCTCCCACTTTCCTACTTCAAAGTGGAGGGAATCCACTGCAGTTGCGAGCAGAGGATCCATAGCTCCGCTTCCTTCCCTCGAAGCAGGGTGCAGTGGGAAAGACGGCAGGAAATATATGCCGGGCAGGAAGACACAACCACACTTTGACCACTGAAAGTCCACCCCAGCCTCCCCAGATTTCCACTGAGACGGCCAGGCTAATCTTGATGGCCATAAGTCAGGCTCAGCATTATTAACTGGACTTAGATAAGCCATGGTTCCCCTTCCTACCCTCCTCTGAGGCTCAATTTAAAGCAGCAAAGTGGACAGGAGCCGCCCGCTTTGCTGCTTTAAATAGTTTAGTGCAACATTTGATTCAGAATATTTTTTTCCGTATTTTCCTCCTCTAAAAACTAGGTGCGCCCTATGGTCAGGTGCGCCCTATGGAGCAAAAAATACAGTATATGCAGAGTTTATGTAATGAAGTTTCATCTTTTTCCATTAAGATTACAATTCATTTTATCTCTGTCATCTAGGTTAAAATATCTTTCCATTTGAATTTCTAACAGGCACACATTTCCTTCCATATGAATGTCTCCATTCTTGGTGATTGGTTGTAGAGCTCTTAGTCCAGGTTTTCCCTCTATGTCTTTGTGAAATCTTTGTAAAGCCTGGGGCAGGGTGTTCTCTGTAGTAGCACCAGAACTTTGGAATCTGCTTTCTTGGAAAGCATCCCACCCTGCCTCAGTATCAGAGTTCAGACAGGGAGTAAATATTTTAATTTTCTTGTCCTATTAAAATAGCTTACACTCTGTTGCCTTTGGTTTTTATTGTTTTTATATATGAGCTATTTTTTCATTTACAGTACATTGCCTTGAGTCCTTTTCTGGTAGAACATTTTTTTTTAAAGTAATTTTACTTGAAATCAGCTAGGAGATGTGTTTTAATTTCTAGCCAGTGGGTTTATTGTTTTCATTATCAATGCTTTTAAAATGATTATTTGGGCCCTTTCAGTTTTCTCTCGTGTACCATTATGAACTGCTAACGGTTTCTTAAACAAGAAAAGTTTATTCTTTTTCGAGTGTTTCAAGTTATTTCCCCCCCTTGCCAAATACTGTCCAATTGGCAAAGTGGGATATCCTCTTGATCTTATCATATGGCCAAATCTACTGGATACAGGATGTCTGAAAGCTGCTGTTTATCAAAAGCAGGATAGTAATCTCCACTGGCTGCACAGCAAATCCTATAATTGAAAAGAAAAATGTGCTTGACTTTTTGTCCAAACAAATACAGTCCTTAAAGATGTGTTAAGAACAATTTGAAAGAATATATTTTAAGAATGCACTGCGTATGTGATGTTCGTGTTTCAGAATATATAATGCAAGTGCTTTACCCAAGTATGAGCCATAAAAATCTCCAGTTTACATAATTGTGTCAACAATAATTTCAGCTACATACTATAAAAAAGCACTGAGTTGATGGATGCTAAGTTTCACTTTAACAGTGGCTGGAAATATTCATTCTTTCCACGTTCTTCTGCCGCACAAGCCTTTGTTAACATAATGTGATTTGTGTGTCCTGTTTAAATTCCTGAATCCTGACCCAGCTTTGATTTTAACCACTTGCCTGGTTGTCATGGGAGGCATCTGACCTTTACCAGTTGAGACTGGTATGCCAGTTACAAATTTATCTAGAGAGATCAAACCCTGCCCCAACAATCCATTGGCTGGTCGCATTCAGGAAAGACTACTGTAATGTACTCTACATTGGGCTGCCTTTGAAGACTGTCCAGAAACTTTCAGCTGGTGCAGAATGCTAGAGGTTAAAAACCTACCTCTATCAAACCTCTTAAAGGCTATACTCTTAGAACTGGTTATTTTACTACAGATGGTTCTGCTTCTTAGGTGCTAATTTGTACTGATGCTTGTAAACTGCTCAGACTTTTAAAGGATTGCGAACACCAGTGCTGTCGTTGCGTTCTATTTTATTTATGTATTGTTTTATGATGTTGTGAATAGTTCTGGGTGCACAGTGCCCCGAAGAGCAACATCCAGATGATTAATAAATAAATAAATTGCAGTGGGATGGCAGCAGTGCATCTTTTGGACAGGAGGCAAGTTCAGCTCATTTTGCAATGGCCACTTGCTGTTCTAAGTTGCTCAAATTGTAATGCCTGGACCCATAGATCTATGAAACAGATGGTGTAGAGATTGCTTTTGGAATAAGAAGCGGTAGAAATGAGAAGAGAGCCTGTGTCATGTAGTAGTTCAAGCGTCAGAGTAGGACCGGTGCGGGGGGCAGGACGGGGGGACGACCAGGTTTCAAATCCCCACTCGGCCGTGAAGCTCACTGGATGACCCTGGCCCAGTCGCTGCCTCTCAGCCTAACCTACCATTAATTAATTAATGGCTTGTGTACATTCACTATGTAAATGAATCACGTGTATTTGCATTTTGGATAAATTCAGATAGCGAACAGCCTTTTCACCAAGGGGGCCAAGATTAAAAAATGGTACTACCATACACCTGCTGCTAAAATGCTGCCCGGAGGTCCAGGAGGGAGGACCATGAGTGATGTTGCTGCCCGAAGTTTTTTTAAAAAATAATAATAATGCAACAGTGTTGAAGGGTTCAGGTTGTCTGTGTTGGGAACCCATCAGCAGCACTATGCAAAAGGCCCCCTGACATCTAGTCCCCGTACAGTAGTGCTATCTAAAAGGAAGAAATAGCATGTATTTGCCTCATGGCATGATATGTAGAATACTGCAGTGGCAAAACAAAAGTGCAGGGGCATAACAAACCTACTTTCAGATAAGGGACAAAGGAAAACTCTGATCTGAAACTTCTGCTGCCTTGTGGGATATCCTCAGGAGAAAAAAAGGTTAAGGAATAAATCCTGCACAAATCTGGAGTGGAGTTTCTTGGATAGTGCTTTGTATGCCTCCTTCCAGCAGCTACTGCAGCCAAGCTAGTGCCAAACGTACTGCTCTGCTTTCCTTTGGAGCACATCAGTGAAGCCGAGAGTGGGGTCTTGTCATCTGTCCACACTGTCCAGGCTTGTGCTCCAGGGAGGCCACTTCAGTGTTGCTAATGCAGCGGCTTGACTTCACCTCCAGAGGTGCACTCCATTGTCTCTCGAGAGAAACAAATGCCAACCATATGATGCCAGTATTATTCAGTTCTCTGTACAGTGGTACCTCGGGTTAAGTACTTAATTCGTACCGGAGGTCCGTTCTTAACCTGAAACTGTTCTTAACCTGAAGCACCACTTTAGCTAATGGGGCCTCCTGTTGCCGCCGCGCCGCCGGAGCACAATTTCTATTCTTATCCTGAAGCAAAGTTCTTAACCCGAGGTAACATTTCTGGGTTAGCGGAGTCTGTAACCTGAAGTGTATGTAACCCGAGGTACCACTGCATTAGTAAATCTACCAATTCTTTACAGTCTCAATTTTTATAGCTTTATGATAAGATTAGGTATAAAGGAAAAGGAAAAGGAACCTTGGACGGTTAAGTCCAGTCCAAGATTAAGTATAGAGTGGTATATTATTCTGGAGCAACTCTCTATAATGACTCTCCCATCTGGAAATGAAAATTTGAAATTGTTTTTGAAATTTGAAATTTTGAATGAAAGGCTGTTCATTCTGTTTGAAATTGTTTGAAATTGATACACATTTAATTTGTTTTGTTGTATGTGATTTGATGGGCTTGCTTTTCCAACCTTTGTATTTTCCATAGAGAATCTGCACATCAACTCAATTCCTAACAGAGTTTTAACCACTTTATTTAGAACCAGATGGTCAAAGAGCTGGAGGCCCGTGTCCACCAGTTGACTGTGGAAGCAGAATCCAGTAATTTGCAGCATCAGAAGTTATCTCAAGAAAAGACCAGTCTTGAGCAAGCCTACCAGGCTGTGTGCACAGAACTCGAAGAAGTCAAGGCAAGGTACTTAATGAACACTTCCATTTTGGATAATAGGTGTTACAAGTGCCACCTGTAATAAAACATTAGTATTATGGAAATAACTGACTGGTAAATGAAAACGAAAAGTTGCATTTTGAGGTTCTTAAATATCTGGGTATGTTTTACTTGCCTATTTACTTGGATCACATTACTGTGGAATAATTTCCTCACCTTCTGATGTGTTTCCACGGCAGTTAATGGGATAAATCAACGGTGATACTAATCAATAGCAGAGGTACAACTTCTAAGGGGGTAGTGATGTTGATATGTTGTAGCAAAGACAACAAACAATCTTGTGGCACCAAGGCACATCAGTGGTTGAGGGATTCACAGTTCTATGGAGAAATACAATGAACCTATAAAGAACCCAGGAAAGTCAGCAAAATAGTGTAGCGTAAGCATTCTTGAACTTCTTGTTCTCCTTGATCCGGATAGTAACTTTATGAGAAAAGTGAATGTATAAGCAAACTTTCATCTGCCATTACCTCAGATAATGTACTTGATCTTTATCTGTTATTGGTTGCTTCTCACAGGATTTCCCAATGGTGGGTGTGGAGTCCCTGGTTGAAAATGGAGCTCTATATAAAGCTGTAGGGATTGGTATTTGAAACCGCTTGTTTTCTCGTTGGTTGTATTTTTGTAAAAGCAGTTCATTGTTTGAAGTGATTGCATTTTCATGCTTCATAAGAAAATGAAGATTAATATTGTTCTGTTCATGCTGTAAGATGTGTAAGAGAAGAGAATGTTGTGTTATTTCAGATACCTCTGCTTAGATTTCCTTGCAATATTTCTAGATGCAACTCACTTCAGAAAGAAAAGGGGCGTATTGTACAAGACTTTGAGCAGAACATTCAGACTCTACAAAGCAAATATGATGATGACATAGATTTGTTGAAACAGGAACATGCTCTTTCTGCAGTGAAAGTAAGTTCACACTCAAGAATAGGATAGGCTTATATACAGATAGGCTTATATATAAACAATATATTAAAGCAAGTTTCCAGTGTTAATTTTTGAGGTTTTATGCTTGCATACACATGTATGACTGGGTTTAATTTAATCAACCGATTCTTCTCAGCTCCCTTAATATACTTATATGCATGTATGTTGACAGGGTTGAAATCTAATGTTTCAACTTTAGTTTGTTTCTCTGAAGTGTGTGCACAATTTTTAATCAGGTGCCAATGACTATTCTAACAACACTGTTTAATCTATCAGTAACTATAGTAGTATTTGCATTTTAAGGACAAATGAAATATGGAGAGACTGAGTTTAAAAGTTTTCTGTATCTTTTCCAAGTAGATCATCTTCTCCTCCCCCTGTCTTTTAAGTTGAACTTTGAAAAAAGTTTACTTCTGCCAGAGCTAATACAAGACCAACATTCCCTTGTCTATTAAATCCCTACAGGCATCTGATGTGATTGAAGAATTAGAACAGTGTGTGTCGCAATTAAAACAACAGTTACTGGAATCAGAACATCAAAGGCAGCAACAGCTGAGGGTGAGCCCTGCATTTTTCACTCAGGAAAAATGATGAGCCTTTTTTCCTTTTTTCTTTTTACTACTTTCTGTGATTTGTATGAATAGAATGCTCAAGTGAGAGAGTTTCTGGAGTTCTTGGAAATGTGAGCCAATCACTCAACATCCGTAATAATGGAATATGTTCTTATTTCTGGCTAAACCCTTTAAAGAAACTTGGGGGCTATTTGTCTTATTTCCTTGCTTATTGAACTGATATGAAAAGCGTATATATCAGTGGATTAAAGAAATGCATACAGTGAAGCTGAAAGTAATCCCTGTGTCTGTCTTACATAGTGATAGCTACATTTGTATAAATTAGTACATTAGCATAAACATGTCGCATGGCTCCTACATTTCAAATATTTGCTGCCTTTTCCTTGCTGTCCAAATTATGCCTGGCTCTTATTCTTTCTCATTCCTAACCAGTAAATTCACTGCATCTCCTTTTCAGCTTTCCACTGCCCAACATCCTTTCCTTCTTTATCCATTAGCTGCCTTTACTACGGGTTGTGTAACCCTTTAGGGAGAGGAGGCCACATTATGCAGCTGACTGTTTGTGGTATTTTGCTCATGTATTCAAACCTCTCTCCCCACTTTGGGGTGGGGGGCATATGGAAACTGGTTCTGCATGTTTGCACACCTCTAATAGGACGCGGGTGGCACTGTGGGTTAAACCACAGAGCCTAGGACTTGCTGATCAGAAGGTCGGCGGTTCGAATCCCTGCGACGGGGTGAGCTCCTGTTGCTCGGTCCCTGCTCCTGCCAACCTAGCAGTTCGAAAGCACATCAAAAAGTGCAAGTAGATAAATAGGTACCGCTCTGGTGGGAAGTTAAACGGCGTTTCCGTGTGCTGCTCTTGTTCGCCAGAAGCGGCTTAGTCATGCTGGCCACATGACCTGGAAGCTGTACGCCAGCTCCCTTGGCCAATAAAGCGAGATGAGCGCCGCAACCCCAGAGTCGGTCACGACTGGACCTAATGGTCAGGGGTCCCTTTACCTTTACCTTAATGGGAGACTGGAACTGGTGGCATCTTGAGCTCAGATTCCCACACCTTTTCTAAAGACCAGTTTTTCACCTGTTTTAAAATTGATTAGCTAAGTCAACTCCCTGCCGTCTGATCAAACTTGCTGTTACATGTGCATTGAATATGGTTATCAGATAGTTCCAAAAGTTTTATTTATCATGTAATCGTCAGTTCCTTGACCTCTATTTTTCAGGATCAAGAACAGACATATATGCAGGAGAAACTTCATTTAGAGAGAGATCTTGAAAAGAAGGTAATGAATTGAAGTATCAGTTTTATTGTATGGAATATCCGCTGTAGCCATTAAAAGATTTATTTATAAACCATAAAATGCAAATGTTGGCCAGAAAAGGAACACAGAACTGGTGAAATGTAAAAGCTTATCTGCCAAGGAGCTTTTTTCAACGATAAACCTGTTGATGTTTGTCAGAGAGCTATACTGTCTTGGCTAAGTTATATTCACTAGCGTATTTTAGTCCATAAAGTGGGGGGGGGGGGACCCTCTTAGGTTAAAGATTTGAATAGTGCCCTGTCTGAAAATGCTTAAGATCTTTCAGTAATTATTTTTAGTTATAATGACATCCAGATTTAAAAGGTTGAATTGGAAGATCTACTAACTAAAAAACAAATCACAGATTATATTTGCCTGTTCTCCAGATTAATCAGTGAGGCAGAGACTGGAGGACGCAGGTTCATTCCACCCCAATACAGTAGCTCCTTGTGCCAGATTGAGAAAAGTAATATTAAACTGTTGTCTTCCACTTTCAATCTCCACAACCCCCTATTTGCTGACAAGCCTGTCCTTGAAATTTTCATGGCAGTCCATCAACCCCAATCACCCAGAATTCTTAGCAAAATACAGAAATATTTCACTTGAGCTCACTTTTGTAGGGGACAATGGAGAACATAATCATGTATAAAGAATCCTGCAAATATCTCTCTTGATTTTCACACACTTGTTGGAACTCTTAACAGGTTCCTGAGAGTACAAAAGAGTTAGGTTTGATCTTGTGTGTACTTTCCCTTGCAGCGGTGTAGGAAAACGTAAATCAAGGCTGGCCAACTTTGCTTTTCCAGAATGCGCATGATAGTGTGATTGTTTCAGATATATGTTGTTGGGTGCCTGTTGGCCATCACTCAGTTGATGTCTTGATTTAGAAGAGATGCCCATCAATGCAGCTGCCCACTGCATATACTATAGTGTAGAGACCTGGTGTTTGAGCTGTGGATAGTTCTGCATGGTTTGTCTGTGCTAGGCTAAAAGCATATGTGTGTCAGTAGCCCACATACCACCTCTTACCACATACCACATATATTATTGAAGCCAGGGCAAGGAGCAGCTACCATAGAACCGATGATCATCAGATCTGGCAGTTAATAATGTATTGGAAAAGGGAAAATGTGGTTGCATTGATTAATAATAATAATAATAATAATAATAATAATAATAATAATAATAATATAATGTCTATCCCGCCCATCAGGCTGGGTTTTCCCAGCCACCCTGGGCGGCTTACAACATATATAAAAACATAACAAAACATCAAACATTAAAAAAAAAAATATCCTATTCAAGCAACAAACCAACCAATAAAGCAATAGAAATCAATAATAACAGCAGCAACAATAACAATAATAACGGTTTACAGTTATACCCAGGTTAAAATAACAGCCAACCCCAGCTAAACATTTAACCAACACCCACCCGACAAAAACAAAACAGAGGAACCAAAATTAGAACCATTTAAAACATTTTACGCGGGTGGCGCTGTAGGTTAAACCACAGAGCCTAGGACTTAATGATCAGAAGGTCGGCAGTTTGAATCCCCGCAATGGGGTGAGCTCCCGTTGCTCGGTCCCTGCTCCTGCCAACCTAGCAGTTTGAAAGCACGTAAACAGCATTTCCGTGCGCTGCTCTGGTTCGCCAGAAGCGGCTTAGTCATGCTGGCCACATGACCTAGAAGCTGTACGCCAGCTCCCTCGGCCAATAAAGCGAGATGAGCGCCGCAACCCCAGAGTCGGCCACAACTGGACCTAATGGTCAGGCGTCCCTTTACTTAAAACATTTTAAAATGTTTTAGCCAGTTGCCCCAAACCAAGAGGTTACTTGCTTTACATCAGGGGTAGCTATCTCATGGCCCCATGTGGCATCCTCAAGTGATTTTTGTGGCCCCTGAAAACCCCTGAGAATCCAATCACATTGAGGCTGTGTTGTCACATGGTAGAGCATAGGTGTCTGCTCCTGGGGGTGGGGAGAGTTGTGTTCAGTGATTAAAAAATTGCACTGAGATTGCTTTCTGAGCCCATAGCTTTGACACCACCATCTTCAGCATTTTGTGTGCATTTTCTGGTGTATGTATACATGCATGAGAGTGTGGGGTGGCTTCTGTTTTTGCCACGTGCACTTTTTTTGTCCACTGGCAGACATTCTTTGAAGGGTTCTTCGGAGGATAATATATGACCCCAGGGCTGAAATTATTAGCCATCTGTGGTTTACCTACAAGGCATAAAAACAGCCATTAAATGCAACTACATTAGTAGGGGCTAATTCAACAGACGTATTCTAGTGTTATTATTTTCTTTATCGCAGCATATTAAGCTTGAAAACTCCACTAGACAAATGAGGAGAACTATCTCTGCAACAGACATGAGGCTGACAGTTCCACATAGGTATCAGAACCATATCAAAGGAAGAAACAACCTTAACACCTATTCTGCCTTGGGCAAAAGCACTGGGAACATATGTCTAGCAAGTTTAAAGTTTTGACTCTGTTGGACCGATAAAGAAAAGCAGACCTCAAAGTAAAAGACCCACTACAGAGCAGAATTGCTAGCAACCAGACATTACAGTCATAGGTATATTAGCTGATCTTCATGGCTTTCCATAACTTTTGACTTATTTAATTGAGGACGACGTAGTGAGAAATATCTAGAGTATGTAAAATCTGTGATCACATTGGTCAAGAATGGCGAGATGGCAGCGTTCAATCTTCTTTGCAGTACAAGGTGGCAAAAGGGACAAAGCTCTCCCTGGCAAGTTCCACTAACAAGAAGTAAATTTTTAAAGAAACATTTAAAACTCTCAGTTATTCTGTTTTATTTCTTAACACTACTGTGTTTTACATGACTATCTGGCTCATGCTCACTTAGCTTTGTCCCAAGTTCACTTGCATCACTGGTTGGGGTTACTTGCAACTCTAGTGGACAAAGGCAGGAGTAGGCTTTTGCAGGAAATAGACTGGCCCTTTCCAGCCCTGGGAGGAGTGCAGGGAGCGTTCACGCGACACACACATTGCAGCTGACACGCTAATAATAATAATAATAAATTTTATTTATACCCTGGCCCAGAGCCGGGCTCAGGGCGGCTAACACCAGTAAAATTACAATAAAATCGTAATGGGGGGGGGACAATTTAGAATACAGGTTAAAATACAATTTAAAATATAGCCTCACTTTAGAAGTAGCCCATAGATCAAAACCGTAAGGGGAGGGAAACATAAGGGTCAGACTGAGTCCAAACCAAAGGCGAGGTGGAACAGCTCTGTCTTGCAGGCCCTGCAGAAAGATGTCAGATCCCGCAGGGCCCTAGTCTCTTGTGACAGAGCATTCCACCAAGTCGGGGCCAGTATTGAAAAGGCTCTGGCCCTAGTTGAGACCAATCTAACCACCTTGCGACTTGGGACCTCCAAAGTGTTGTCATTTGTAGACCTTAAGGTCATCCGCGGGGCATACCAGATATGTCGTAACACACAGTTTGGAAAGCTCTGCCTTAAATAAGCCCTTAATATTGGACTGGAAAACAAACTGGGACAATTGCAGATACAGTGGTACATCAGAAGTCGAACGGAATCCATTCCAGAAGTCCGTTTGATTTCCAAAATGTTCGGAAACCAAGGTGCGGCTTCCAATTGGCTGCAGTAAGCTTCTGCAGCCAATTGGAAGCCACGGAAGCTGTGTCAGATGTTCAGGTTCCAAAGAATGTTTGCAAACTGGAATACTCACTTCTGGGTTTGTGGCGTTTGGGAGCCAAAACATTTGACTCGCAAGGCATTTGGGAACTTAGGTACGACTGTATTTCAAAACAGGTGATACAGTGGTACCTCGGGTTACAGATGCTTCAGGTTACAGACGCTTCAGGTTACAGACTCCACTAACCCAGAAATAGTATCTTGGGTTAAGAACTTTGCTTCAGGATGAGAACAGAAGTCGTGCAGCGGCAGTGGGAGGCCACATTAGCTAAAGTGGTGCTTCAGGTTAAGAACAGTTTCAGGTTAAGAACGGACCTCCGGACCTAAGTAAGTTCTTAACCCGAGGTACCACTGTATGTGAGAAAAGTGGTCTGTGCTGGTTAATGGGCACGCTGCTGTATTCTGCATTAGCTGAAGTTTCAGAACCATCTTCAAATACAGCCTCACATAGAGTCTGTTGTGGAAGACCTCAGAGAATGAATGGCAGTGACCATATGTCACGGTTATCAGGGTGTGTGATGGCTGGAACGTAACTCTTTTTCTTTTTTAAATGTTAGATGCATGGGTTGCAGAATGACTTTGAGAAGGAGAGAAAGGATTCTCATAGGAGAATACGAAAAATGGAAGATATGCTGAGGTGAGTAAAATGGCTCCAGAATGTTCCTGAGGAAGATTATATTTTGTTTTTTAAATATTAATATTTTTATTGAAAGAATCTCGGCTATAAAGAAATAAATTGATACAAAGGAAAAAAGGGGAGATGTGAGAGGGTGGGGAGAACAAAGATGTGTATAAGAAAGATATATATATATATACACACACACACCAAAAAAAAAAATGCAATGTAATATACTCCCATACATTCCTATACATTATATAAATTCATATAGTGTTATTATCCTAATACATATGTAGGTTTTGTTGATACTGGAGTCATGCTTGTATCTAAATATACATGATGGAGAGAGATGGCTCTTAGCCATCAAATAGAATCAGGAGTGGTGAAGTTCCACTTAACTCTGCTATTTGGATACTTTCATTATATCCTCATTTCTCAGTGTAAAAAGAAAAGGGCTGTCTTCATTGTAGGCAAGGAGCTCTTCTCAAGAAAAGGCATCAAACTCTTAAGAAGTGTGCTGTTCTTTCTTTCTACTGTCTAACCAAAAAGTGTCACCCAGTATGTGATTAAAAACAGTTAGGTCCGGAGATTAAAATTGCTGCCTGTGTTAATTGTGCATATCCAGTTGTGGGTTTTTTATGGCATTTGAAAAGTTCCTGTTCATGCAGAGTTTAATGTCGCCTTTTGCTTATAGCTTTTATAAGAAATAATATAACAAAGCAAAGACAATATGGTGATACAAATAAATATTGTATTTTGTTTTTTCAGTGTGAAATATAGATCTGTACAGAGCAGTGCTCTGTAAATATTCTTTGAGTTTCAAAAGTATAAAAACTATCTGAGCTTGTAGCAATATTTTTACCCTCTCTGTTGCTGCTTCAAGACTGTCACCCAAGTGCTCCCCCACTTTCCTCCTGAAAGTCAGGGTTTGCATGGATGAAATGATGGTCTGCCTTATCCTATATAAAAAAATTCCTTCCAGTAGCACCTTAAAAGGTAAAGGGACCCCTAAACATCAGGTCCAGTTGCGGATTACTCTGGGGTTGTGGCGCTCATCTCGATTTATTGGCCGAGGGAGCCGGCGTACAGCTTCTGGGTCACATGGCCAGCATGACTAAGCCGCTTCTGGTGAACCAGAGCAGCACATGGAAATGCTGTTTAACTTTCCGCCAAAGCAGTACCTATTTATCTACTTGCACTTTGACATGCGTTCGAACTGCTAGGTTGGCAGGAGCAGGGACCGAGCAACGGGAGCTCACCCCGTCGCGGGGATTCGAACCACCGACTTTCTGATCAGCAAATCCTAGGCTCTGTGGTTTAACCCACAGCACCACCCGCCTCCCTAGTAGCACCTTAGAGACCAACTAAGTTTGTAATGTGCTACTGGAAGGAATTTTTTTATTTTGTTTCGACTATGGCAGACCAACACGGCTACCTACCTGTAACTTATTCTATATGACAACATTACAAAACCATTTAAGAGCCAAGTCAATGCTCCCTGTCCTGACTCTGAATAAGTGAGTGTATTTTCCCATTTCCAACCCCCAACTGCTAAAGCTGTGTGCTTTTTTCAGCAGATGAAAGCTTTGGCAAAAACCACAAACTCTTCTTTTTAGTTCAACCCTAATAAATATTCCAGCACACTGAGATGAGAGAGCATTTACACTGAGAGCATTTAGTGTTGATGGCTGCAGTATTAATTTAAATCCCAAAGATGATGCTCATACTCACATTAAAATATTATCTTATGGTGTTCTGACGGTTCTTTTTAGGTAATAGCAGCATATAAAGGAATAAAGGTTGTATTGTGTGTTTTCAGGGAATAGATGTATGGCCTGATTCTGCACACCTGATAATCATGCAGAACCCAGAAGCATATATTCTGCATGGGAAGGAAAGGGGGTAAAACAGCTATATGTTGTAAAGGGTGGTGTGTGTGTGTGTGTGTAGTGTTTTGTGTTTATTTCATGTGTGTGCTTATACTATGCCTTTATAAGTTCTCAACTTGGCAGATGTTTAGACTATGTACAGATAATTTTTCAGAGATTTGAGGCCATATTATAGGGGTCTCATTGCTTCTGGGCAATGTGCTTCTGCGTGTGAGCAGCTGTTTTGTTTCACCATCATCTCATGTGAGACTGACTTGTCGTGTTTCAAGCTCTGTGACAGAAAAACAGAAACATAGCCAGCACACTTGAGATAGAAATGTGTCCCTTTTAGCATGATTCTGAGTGCCTGCAGTATGGTGCCTGTGACTGATAATATACTGCTTCCACTCCATACACAAAACAGTTTTGAAACTGTTTTTTGACAGTTTTTGAAACTGTTATTTTTAATTGCACTTCCTGGTTTTCCTAAGTGAAAGGATGCTTAAATATCTTAAATGATTTATGCAGCCCCTTAAAAGGGGGGGGGAGTATGAAATTTATTTCAGGAGTGAAATTTACTAGATCAGAAGCTGACTCTGATCTGGTCTATTCAGTTCCACATTTCTTTTGAATTCTGGGACTAGAAAAAGAGCAGCTGCAAGATTCTTTTCTTCCCTCTATTACGTTCCTTCTGTTACTATCTTACAAATGCTTGCTAGATTAGGGCCACCGTAGCAGTGAAGATGTAGTCACTCGTATTAATCCAGAAAAATGGATATCGGTTATACCAAAAGCTGCACAGCAGCTATTAAACAGCTTATCATCCCTCT
The DNA here is from genome assembly GCF_965112155.1 of Podarcis liolepis. Classification (NCBI taxonomy): domain Eukaryota; kingdom Metazoa; phylum Chordata; class Lepidosauria; order Squamata; family Lacertidae; genus Podarcis; species Podarcis liolepis. The sequence goes on from NC_139555.1 coordinate 23,957,643, forward strand.
GTGTTGCTTGAAAATCTAGACAATTGCCCCATGGTAACACTGATCTTAACCATGTGGTTAGAGACTACAGATGACTGGTTGGGAATCTACCTGGGCCAAGTGTAGTTGGACAGGCCTCCCAATTTGGTTTGCTAGGCCATTTTGGTCATGCCCAACCAGCTTCCCTACATCTCACAAAGTTCAATGCCTGCAAAATCCCTTGTTCAGTGTTTCCCAAGTGCCCAACCAATTGATTGCAAGCTTTGCAAGCCCTGCACTCTGTGAACTTTGCAATTCCATAGAATTCAGATTGTAATACAATAAAACACGCTATGTAAGAAATAAAAGAAGCAATAAGATCACAATTAAAAATCAATATGATTAAACAACCATACATAAGTGTATTCTTTTCACATCCAAACTAGAGTCAAAGAAGTCATGCAGTTTGAGTTTTACTAGTTGCTGGCTTAAGAGAGGTGAACAATATTTTAGGGCAGTTTAACAAATATCCCGTCCTTTTCTTCATGGGAAACTCATTCAGATTTTTTAAGAGGGACACAAATATGTTATTTCTTAGATAACAAACAGTAGGACTAGGCGATATTAGCTTTTCAACATAATGGTTTATCGCCAACCAAACATCGCAGTTTGAAAAAACAATCTGCCCATGAGGCACCTGGTGAAACTGCTCCAGCTCTCACCCTGGAAGCTGAGGTGGTTTCACCCAGGCGCTTGTGGTCTAGGGCAACACAACTTGTTTGTCCAGCACAGCTGGGTGAAGGGAAGGTTCCCATTCCCCAGCTGAAACAGTCCCGCCATGAGCAGGCAGAGCATCAGTGCTCCTTTAACTGCTTGCTGTGAGGAGCGCCAACTGCGTTCCCCTCAGCTGAGCAGTTTCATGGAGCCCCCACCATTGGCTCGCGGGAGCCAGCGTTGGGCTGGGGGCTCCTTTAACTGCTTGGTTGAGGTAAGGGCAGCTGCACACTTGTCCTCTGTTGAGCAGTTTAAAGATGCAGAGGGAAGAACAAGCTATATTGGTGCCTCGCCAATACAGCTTGTTTCGTCCTCTGCATCGTATGAGGGCAGAGTGCAATGTTGGTTTCACTCAGCGGTATATCACTGGTGAAACCGCCACTGCTCCTGAGTCCCTCTGCTAACAGCACTGCAAAGCAATTTTGACCAGTAAATGCATTTTTATGCCCATTTTGCCCTAGTATACACATTTACATACAGAATACTTGGTTGGGAAGCAGCATTGCAAGTTTCGTAGAAATGTGAATTTTGAAGGATGGCTTCAGTTTATGTATTTTTTCTGAATGTGGAAATTAGGCAGGTTCATCTTTAAAGGTGAATCAAATTGAATTTTGTCCCCATCCCTACTTGGGAGTAAACCCCACTGAATTCACTTGGACTTACTTTTGAGTAGGGTTGCGCTGTTTGTTGGTATATATGTTGTAGAGCAGGGATGTCCAGCAGATTGATTGTGATCTACTGGTAGACTCCCTCTAGGTTTTGGTAGATCACGGTCGATCTCTGGCTCCTTTAGCGTCACTAAAACTGACTCCTGCCCCGCCCCCTCGCTCTGCCCTCTATTGTTGTATGATCTCTGGAAGGGAAGACGGAGCTTTCTCTGTGCTGCTGTTTTGAACCATAGTGATCTATTTGTGAGTGATTTTACTCCTTTGTCCCTTGCCTTTAACCCCCCCCCAAAATGGAACTACCCACTACCCCCAAAAAAGTTTTTTTTTAACCCCACCCTAAGCTTCTCTCCTCCCTAAAAAAAAGCTCAACAACTTTGAGGGGTAGATCACATACCTTACTCTAAACTGTAAACACAGTACACTGTTAATGGCTTGTTTTCTCCAAAGCAAAACCATAAGGGCAGCAATTACCTTATGAGTCCCATCAGCACAAGCTCTGTGCGAAGGCATTAACTTGCACAGTGGGACTTGCACAAAGGGGCATTCTCCCGCTCATCCCCTCACAAACTAAAAGGCAATGCAAACTGAAAAGGGATGGAGGCGGGGAAGAGAACTTAGGCATAGAGTTCTTGTAACGATCATTTGGAATGAAAAGATCTCTAGGAGAGGAAGAGCTAAAAGTTACTATCTTTCAGCAACACTGATGTAGAGCCCCTGCAGATCCCGCTTTCTCTCCCCCTGTTCTCTGATTAAATGGCAGTTGCTAGATGACAATTCAGGGAGGAGCCTGATGGAACTGGGCTTTGAGTAGAGCAAAGGAGATGGAGCAATTTTGCAGTCCCATTTCTCTCTTATAACCAGGCCTTTGGATGATTAACATTCTATCGTCTTTAAAATGGGGTTTTTTTGGGGGGGGGGTATTGGTTTTCATTTTGTTATATTTGTGCTCTCATTTTGTATTATGTTGTAGCTGCCCCGTAATCTTTGGACAAAGGCATACAAGTCAAATGAATGAATGACCAGAGTTTGATTCAGTTGAGTGGTGTTCAAGTAAACAAATGCAGGTTTGAACAGGACGAGTTATTAAGTTAAATAGAGCAAAGCTTTGTTTGTTTGTTTTAATCCCCTAAACCAAGAAATATAATGTGAGCCTCTAAAAGAATTGTGTTATGCTTATGTCTACGGTAAAAATGCTATAATGACTGGTTTTTTTCAATCTGCCCATCAGATAAAGAAGCAGTCTTTAGGTATGTAGATTGTTTGTTGCAGTAAGTTACTTTTTTATTCTGTATCCACCTTTATGACAATTAAAGTTGTAGTTACATTGTATTCCAAAGTCTAGTCTTGCTCTTGCATTAAAGCATCATGTAACTAAATGTTTCCAACTAGGAAATAATAGGGTGGCCGCTGCTACTTTAAATTTAGGATGTTCTGTTCGTGACATTTTTAAATTTACTGCATACATTATACAGTGGTGCCTCGCAAGACGAAAATAATTCGTTCCACGAGTCTTTTCGTCTTGCGATGTTTTTCGTCTTGCGAAGCACGGTCCGTCGCAACTGCGCCTCTTCAAGCGGCTTTAAGAAAAAAGCGTGAGACGTTTTCGTCTTGCGAAGCAAGTCCATAGGGTAATTTGTCTAGCGAAGCAACGCAAAACCGAAAAACCCTTTCGTCTAGCGAGTTTTTCATCTTGCGGGGCACCACTGTAACTGACTCTGCCATATTTCATGCTTCTGGAAATGCCTGGCACAACTGCCACCCTTTCCACAAGCAATGGGGAATGTTTTCCATATCTCATGGTGAGTGCTTAGCATGGTCCAGGGAGACTGTGAAACCCTCATTGCTATGCACCCCCTGCATGGAGATGGTCATTTACTTGAGCTATGTTCCTTACCCCCAACACCTTCCTGGAGTACCATCAAGGCATGTTTCAAGGGAGGCACTGGCTCCTGCAACAAGCAGCCAGTCTCCACACAGCGACACTCCATCTGAAGCCACAGAGCCTTCATGGTCCTCAGCTGACTTCTGCTGGTAGGGGTATTTCCACAGATAAAGACTCCCTTCTGCCAGGGGACATAGGCCATCTCCTAACTTGCTCCAGCCCAGCAGATTTGTGGGTTTGAATTCTTGTTAATGTGCCTATGCTTCCAGTGGAAGCTTGTTTAAAACATACTCTTTACTGCTTTGCAGTTCTCGTAATTGCTGCACATTTCCTGTCAATGCTGATTTATATTTAATGTTGGCAAACTAGTCACTGCCATGTTCTCCTTAGTGGAAATTGCTTTAATATAAGTTAGTGTTTCTTTAGAAAGTAATTTAAAATGTCTACACACCATGACTGAACACATAATGCCTATATAATTACTCAGGGCAAGGGAGGTTCTTTCTGATTACTGTATGTTAGTTGAATCATAATGGCATGTTATGAGGGACAGATCACTTATTAGGCTAAACCTTTCTCGATATAATCTCATTTGCAATGAATGCAGAAAATGGGGGGCTGGGATTACATTGCTAAGTATATACAGAGTAGACACCAGATGCTGAAAAGTGGGGTTTTTAAGTGTGTGTTGAAAAAGCTGGGTTGGGTAGGTTAAGAAATGTAAAAAATGGTAAGCATAGTAAAAAAAATGGATGAAAGAAGATATATTCATAAACAAAATGACCTGGCCAATTAAAAATGTGTATGGGCATGCGTGCAATGAAATTAAGATCCAGCACATGTTCTTTAAGTACATCAGGGCCTATTAAGTACATAGATGGATATTGTTAGAAGCACCATGTACGCTGTGCTTTAAGTAGGGTATGTATTATGTTAGAAAATAATTTAGTTCCATACAGCCTGCTTTGCTGTCAGCTCTGAAATGTCAGGTGTAATATTGGTGATTCTAAGATCTGATAGTTGTGTAAGCTATTTGCACAGGGATATTGTTTTCCGATATGTGACTTGCAAGTGCTGTCATTAATTTACTTTTCCAGCTGTTCTCATTCTTTCACTGGTGATCTTTGCACAGGGACCCGATACATTTTCTGGTACATTGATTGATCTACATGAATGGCTGATCAACTACTAGTGGGCTGGCACAGTTCCATAAGTAAACTACTTATGTGTATTCTGTAAATATCAGAGCAGGAATACACTTCATTCTTGTATCCTGTTCAGCTTAATTACACAATAAACTGATACAGTGGTACCTCGGGTTACATACGCTTCAGGTTACATACGCTTCAGGTTACAGACTCTGCTAACCCAGAAATAGTGCTTCAGGTTAAGAACTTTGCTTCAGGATGAGAACAGAAATCGTGCTCCGGTGGCGCAGCAGCAGCAGGAGGCCCCATTAGCCAAAGTGGTGCTTCAGGTTAAGAATAGTTTCAGATTAAGAACGGACCTCCGGAACGAACAACACCCACAGTAGGATGTTGGTGTGATCCGTAAATTGGGGGGGGGGGGGCGGGACCACAGAGTTACTTCACTTAACACTACTCTCGTGTGAGATCAGATACTGTTTTTCAAAGTGCAAGCTTGATTGCAATCCTCTACAGCAGAGACAAGGGACCTCTGAAGTTCCACATGTTGTGGACTACAACTATCACTGACCATTGTCCATGTTGGCTGGAGCTGACAAGAATTGGACAACATCTGAAGGTTCCCCATCCCTGCTCTACATAGTTTCCTGGGAGGAAGCCTTAACTGAGATCAGTGGGACTTAGTTATGAGTAGACATGCATAGAACTGCACTGTTACCATATTTGCTTTGATTGTAGTTGTTTTCTGCAAATATGTTATCCATAGGCCATAATTTTCCACTGACACTCACATAGCTTGGTGAGTGAAATGGGTGAAGGATAGTGTTGTATACTATGCAGCTGAAGCTTTTTCAAACACACATTAAATTATCAAAAGCATATGTGGATGTGATCCATGGTCAAGTGTTTGGTGATGGAGATTATGATGATGAACCTTTATGTTACTTTCCTTACCTGTCTTTGGAGCCAAGCCTAAAGCTGTTGAAAGTGCTGATGTTACAGAGCGAATGCTCACCCACCAACTGCTTTAAATTCATTCTAATTTTGTTTTATGTAAGAAGGTAGTGCCACTTCTCTTTCTTCAGTGTATACATCTGATCAGATCTTGTTTAAAATGAAAGCCTTTGCACAATGTCAGTGTTTGGAAGGTCAAGCTTTACAAAGTCTCAGTGACTGTATCATATACTGTACAGACTTCTTTTCCACAAGAAAAGAAGTTGGTATGAAATTATGATCATTTGGATAAGATAGCCCGTTAAGAATACTTTTTAAAATGTATTGTCTTGTTCTTTGGGAATACATGAATAAAAAAACCATTTTGTCTCTTTGTAACAATATGTATTTGGAGTAATGTGGTTCTTCGGTGACTTCTGAGGGTTTGAATGCTTAGTGTGCTTAACTGAGGTGTTGTTGTTTTTTAGTAGATTGTGACATTGTGAGAAAAGTTGATAACACCATTGTCGGTAATGGCAGGAAGACTTACATAACTTCTACAGTAATTGCTTGCCTGGCGTGTCTTGCTTCATATGAACAAGATGTTTGTCATATTACAGCATTAGACTCCTGAAATGTCTTCATCACCCATCAAAAAGCTTGTCCCTCTCAATTAAAGTTGTCTTGACATCTATTTAGGAATTATCACCCTTTGTATGATATATATGTCTAAATCATTGTGATATCTTTGTGGTATATCAATATGACGAGTACCTAAACACATCATGTTGAGCTTAATAGAAGAATTCAGTCACGTACATAATCAAATTGTATGATAACCAGCAACCCCATTGCTTCTAGAACTCAACTTCTAATATGAGAAAAGCCTGTTGGAACAGGCCAATGAACCTATCTGGTCCATCATTCTGTTTTCATAGTGGCCAAACAGATGACTGTGGGAAACCCCCAAGCAAGATTCAAACACAAGAGCACTCTTCCCCTCCTCCCCCAGCAACTGGTATTCAAAAGCATCACTGCCTCCAACTGTTGAGGAAGTCCATAGTTATCATGACTAGCAGCCATCGATAGCCCTCTTCTCCATGAATTTCTCTAATCCTCTTTTAAAGCCATTGAGATTGGTGGCCATCACTGCTTCTTGTGGGAGCAAGTTCCATAGTTCAACTATGCACTACATGAAGAAATGCTTTATTTTATCTGTCCTAGGCCTAGAATTTTGAATGCTTCCTCCCCATCCCTTTAGTGTTAAAGTTTCACAAATTGTCCTTTGACGTGTCGGCCTGCATACCCATGTGCCTTATTTTGTGTTACTAGGATTAGTGTTTTTGATCTAATGTGTCCTAGACATCAACTATAAATAGCTTATAGTTAAAATTTATAATATTCTTCTTTCAGAATTAGCTAAGATTTTACTGGTGCAAAATTTATAGAGAGCCATTTGTTGGGTAAGCAGATTCAGAGGCAACCCATAAGGTTTGGTGATTCTGTTTCCAAGCCAGACAGGACACAGAGCTGGAAATGGGCTAAAGTAAGTGTGTTTGAGGATTGTGGGGGAAGATATCGGATAAGAATTGCCTTCCATATTGCTACTTACAGACCCACCATTTTTTGCATAAATGAATATTGGAGATAACCTGTGGAAGAGCCATTTTTTTTAGAAGTGGTGTCTACTTTAATGTTATTTTAATTGTGGCTTAGGGAATGTGTCATTCATGAAGTTGCTTCTGAAAATTTATATGGCAAGATTCAATTTTCTTCCTGCTTCCACTGGGTAGCACATCACATTTCTGTAGGAAGAAGCTTCCAAATCCTTTGAGATTGTGGTTTAGACCTGAAAGCCAGAGGTTGAACATGGAGCAGCCTGAATTAATATCCCGCTAGATACTATGCAAGGGGTATGCCCACTCTTTAATTACTCACTGTTATATATGTCAGGAACCAGAGTTTCACACCCCACGCCCAGCCTGAAGTTACAGTACTGACATCCTTTAACTCAGAGGACTCTACTGCAGAAGACCAGGAAGACCTGAGACCTTGCTTTGTCTCACTGCAGACCAGGACGGTATCATGTGAATCCCTGAGATTCTGGAACCTCGATAGCTAAATTGGATAATGTCAAGGTTGTTTATTGAGTGTGGGTGTCACAATTGTTTTGGCGTCCTTATCCTGCAGATCTAGGAACGCTGAGGTTTCTGAACACAGGGACCAAGTTTCTGAACATTTTAACATGGAATGGCAAAGCTGATATGTTATAGGGGCTCAATACTGTGTTCGTGGCATTATATAGATGCTAAGTACTCTGCTCATTAAAAGTTGTATCATGATGAGAGTAGTGATCTTTGTGATTTAAAAACAATGATATATGCAGGGCTGAAGAATTTGATTATCCCCCCCCCAACTTTAATATTCTTCCTCTACTCCTAAATCATTGGGGGAAAGCATCTGTTCTCCACTTGGTACTCTGAGCATCTGAAACCATTTAGTCCCAAAGCAGTCAAAGTTTCCATCATATTGTAAACATTCCTTTAGTTCTAGTGAACATGCTGACATAACCCTCACTCTAGGGGGCACAACGTAAAGTATGAATAGAAAATATGTGGAAACCTTTGTTTTATAGCCGCCATTTAAAAGAATAAGTATCCCATTAACTGTTTCAAAACTGATCCCACGCCTTATTTCCACCGATCTGGTGGAACACTCTGTCACAAGAGACCAGGGCCCTGCGGGACTTGACATCTTTCCACAGGGCCTGCAAGACAGAGCTGTTCCACCAGGCCTTTGGCCAGGGCACAGCCTGACTCCCTCCCTTGGCAATCTTCGCGGAACTCTGGCCCAATGGTTGCCAGTGGCTTGAATTAATTAATTTTATAATGAATGATTTTAGAGTGTTGTTTATGCTGTACTTTTGTACTGTTTTATTGTTGTTAGCCGCCCTAAGCTCGGCTTCGGCTGGGGAGGGCGGGATATAAATAAAATTTATTATTATTGTTGTTGTTGTTGTTGTTGTTGTTATTATTATTATTATTATTATTATTATTATTATTATTTCTCCACAGGGCCTATTAATGCTAGTGAGATGCTTATAACTAAAACATAAATAAATTAAAAAACCTTTCTGCACTTGATTTCTCTTTAGGCCTATTTCTAATGTACTAGTAGATGTATCTTCAACAGGATAGGTACAGTAGGTGATGGATTCACCGCCATGATAAATAACTTGATGGTTACAAAGCAATATTACATGCTGTGAAATGAACTAGCATTTTAGAAGAATTTCTTTAGGATGTTTTGTTATTGTAACTGAACATATTGCATGCTCACATTGTATGTCGGTGCCTATCAACTATTCTTATGCATCTAGAACCTTAAAAACATATTGGAGGCTAGACAATCACTTTGTAGGGCAAATTCCTCCCTGCCCCTGAAAACAGTTACCACTAAATTACCTAAAGGAAAGTTAATGCAGGGTTGTTGCCTTCTGAAAGGACAGTCCATAAACGAGTGCAATAAAGGGAGGGCAGGAGGGAAAGCCGGATGTAAACTGTGGGGTTTCCAAGACCCTGCAGCTTGCCTTAAATACTCCCAGAGTGGATCTGGATGGACAAAGTCTTCACCCAGGTCTGCCCTGGGATCCCCACCCACCAGGAGCTAAGCCTAAGTAATTGGCTCTCTGGGGTCTCGTCATGTTTCCCAGCCCTCCACATGGCTGAGAGGAGCAGTAAAATCACCCCGTCTGGCACGCTGAGGCTTGGAAACAGCAACATATTTCCCCATCACCCTGCCAAGGCGGTAAATGCCACTTCCAGTAGGGCTGAGGGTGGGAAAATAAGTCTTCTTTGCCATCCTAGACTGATACATATAAACCACACACTATGCTTATATTCTAATCCGTCTTATATGTTAAAATGGGGTTGAAGTACGTAACATGATGCTTTCATAAGCAATCCAGAAATAGAACTGTATCAGACTATTAGGATTCTAGGAGATAGCATTGGGAGATGCCAGTTCAGTGCTTTTACCTTTTGGCCTAGGGTTCTGTTCTGTCTCCTTTGTATTTAACAACTGGATACCATATTAAAAACATACATCAAAACACCTAACAATCATTCCATATTCTATATCCATTATATTTTACAAACATCATTGTGAAAATAGATTTTAAACAGCCAAAGCCAAAAACTAGGAGGAGAAACATTTAGCAACTTCTAATCAACATTATAGAATACCGTACTTTTCACTTTATAAGATGCACCCGACCATAAGACGCACCCAGTTTTTAGGAGAGGAAAACAAGAAATAAGAAGCCTCCTGAGCGAAGAGGGAGCGCTCCTCCCGCTTCGCTCAGGAGGCTTTGCGGGGCTATCCCTGAAGCCAGGAGAGCAAGCGGGATCAGTGCTCACCGATCCTGCTTGCTCCCTTGGCTTCAGCAAAAGCAAGCCTCCTGGTTTTCCCCCGACCTCCTGCAAGAGCCGCACACTCTTTAAAGGGAGCGTGGCTCTTGAGGGATTTTCTGGGAGGTGGGGAAGGGACGGAGCCGCGTGGTCTGTCCCTTCCTCCACCTCCCGCAAAAGCCAGAGATAGCTGCGCAAAGCCTCCGCAGGGCAGCGGAATGAAGGCTCCCCGCTGCCCTGCGGAGGCTTCGCATGGCTAAGCCAGAAGCTAGAACAGCGAGAGGGAGTGCTGCACAGTGCTCCCTCTAGCTGTTCTGGCTTCTGGGATAGCCTGTGAAGCCTGCACTCGCCCCATAAGGCGCACACACATTTCCCCTTACTTTTTAGGAGGGGGGAATTGCGTCTTATAGAGCGAAAAATACGGTAGCACGTTGGTCAGTTAAACTAATGGAGCCCAGTTGTTTCCAGTAGTGAATAAACTTTTCTCTCCTTTTTAAAGGTAGGTAAAGGTAAAGGTACCCCTGCCCGTACGGGCCAGTCTTGTCAGACTCTAGGGTTGTGCGTTCATCTCACTCTAGAGGCTGGGAGCCGGTGCCGTCCGCAGACACTTCACGTGGCCAGTGTGACATAGCTGCTCTGGCGAGCCTGCACCAGCGCAGCACGCGGAACGCCGTTTACCTTCCCGCTATAAAGTGGTACCTATTTATCTACTTGCACTTTAAGGGTGCTTTCAAACTGCTAGGTGGGCAGGAGCTGGGACCGAAAGATGGGAGCTCACCCCGCCGCGGGGATTCGAACCACCGACCATACGATCGGCAAGTCCTAGGCACTGTGGTTTTACCCACAGTGCCACACGCATCCCTTTAAAGGTATTTGCTTTTAAATGGCTATGCTGTATCTTTGTAAAAGCTGACATATTGATGGCAGCCAACTCCGAAGCCCCAGATGCTTTATCCCAGATCATCCAGGAACTGGAGTAGGCTGCCCCTAACATTCAGCTCTATATCTCCTTGGGGAGGCTGTGTTGGTCCTGATGGACTGTTGAATGTGGACAAACATAATTGCTCCTCGTTCAGAAACAGATTGTTCCAGTGTTAAGGTGTCAGCCTGTTCTGAATAGGGCTTGAAAGATCAAGTTTGCAATTTGGACATACTATTTTCCATCTTTTCCTATGGATGCCTTTGGGATTTTGGAGTTCACTGTCATCAGTGTGTAGACTCCTACAGGAATGGTTAAATTAACAAACTTGTTGATAATACAGAAATGGTCATTCAAAAATAAGAGAGCTTTCTCTTAGCTATTAGAAGAGACTGGACATCAGAATAACTCAACCATTTGCTATTTTATTATGTTTATTATCAATTGCTGAATATTTCCCTTATGGATTTTGTTTTTGTTTTAAAACTGTTTCCACAATGCTGCAGGTAGATTTGTAATTTGTACTCATGGCAACTCACGATTATGTACTTATGATGCACCAGTCAGATCTGTAATATTAAGTTGTAGGGTGGAGTCCCCATATTCATTGTTCCAGCCAGTTGGCTGCTCTCCTCTAATTCTCCATTCTATTCCGACTCCCGTCAGATTTTCATTTGCCAGTCCCCCAATCCAACCAACAATCAGTCAGCATTTCTTGCCCACCACACATGCTCAGTCCTCCTTGGTGCCCTTCAGGGTTTTGCCTGCTTAAAGATCTTTTGTTCTTCTGTTGAGTACCTCTAAGCTCACTGGAACCTTTCTCTTGTGCATGGATGGTGCTGCTTTGGTTGCAAAAGTATCCATTCTCAGATAATTAATTCATTATTAGTATATAGGATATGGGGATTATGTACTTTTAATTTTGTATTTTTGATATGCTAATATTAATAATAATACCCAAAGGAGTTTTCAGTTGTGGCTTAGTTTAGTACTAAAAATGCTGCATACAGTTTATTTGATGTTAACATCACGAAATACACAAAACTGTATACAATTCTTCAATTAAATGCTTGCTTTCTTCCACCCTAAACAAGAAATTCCATATTAGATTCAGGACCACTGAATAATGAACAAGCCTGTTGTCTCCTTAAAATTTTGGTTCATTTGTCTGCAGAGATGAATGCAACTTAGAATGCTTTCTAGCAACTTCACAATATTAAAGTGCCCAGGGACAGGACAGGGATGATGTTTTGAAGGCAATAAATATTTCAGCTTCACATTTCAGCCTTTCTTCTTTATTCCTTTGATCTGGGTTTGGTTTAGTTATCATTCTGCTTGAATGACTTCACACTGTCTCTTCCCCTCCTCCCTCTTCTCTGAACAAAAATAGTAATTCTGCACATATTCCATATGGTTAGGACTTTTTTTGCTGTAAAAGATGGCCATTCTTTGATTCTGATAACTGCTGCTTAAATAATGTATTTAATTACATCTTAACTCCAGTGAATAGTTATAAAAAGGCTTATCTATAATTATGCAGTTTATTGTCTGGTTTTTTTATTTCACAATTAAAGAAAAATAGCACAAATATGAAGGATACAGTCCTTCATCATGTGGATGCTGTGCTTGTGCGTGGAAGGATGCTCATATGGCTCAGTGGTGTCCTGTTTCTACCTTCCTTCTTCAATACATGAACCTGAGAAGTACTGAGTCAGTGTGGCAGGCCAAGAAGGTGTCTTGGGGAGCTAAGGGGTGCCCATAATCTCATCCTCTGTCTGGTCAGGTTTCTGTGAGCTCCAAGACTTAAATAATGTGGCTCAGTGGGGAGGAAAAGCTGGATAAAGACGGTGCAAATAGAACTTACCTTCTTTGGAATGCCCTAGTATGTTGTCTATGCACATGTCTGTAAACTGGTTTATATATCACTTTAAACAACAGTTAAGCATTGTTGTGGTATAAAGGTGAAACATAGCATGCTGGTAAGGTAAAGGGACCCCTGACCTTTAGGTCCAGTCGTGACTGACTCTGGGGTTGCGGCGCTCATCTCGCTTTATTGGCCGAGGGAGCCAGCATTTGTCCGCAGACAGCTTCCAGGTCATGCAGCCAGCATGACTAAGCCGCTTCTGGAGAACCAGAGCAGCGCACGGAAACGCCGTTTACCTTCCCCCCAGAGTGGTACCTATTTATCTACTTGCACTTTGACGTGCTTTCGAACTGCTAGGTTGGCAGGAGCAGGGACCGAGCAATGGGAGCTCACCCCGCCGTGGGGCTTCGAACTGCCGACCTTCTAATCGGCAAGTCCTAGGCTCTGTGGTTTAACCCACAGCGCCACCCGCGTCCCATAGCATGCTGGTATATGAGGCTAAATTTGTGGCTGCTTTTCTCCTCCCGTGCTACTGGGAGCTAAGCCATGGTTTGGCTTACACCTGAATGAGGGCTTGTGCTTTCTTTCCCCCAAAGAAAGCACGAGAAGCAAGCCAAAAAGCAACCTTCATGTTTTGTTTGCAGAGCGACAAACTCATCAACCAGAGTTTGGATGGTTCACAAAGCCAAACCATGGCTTCCCTCCAGACAGCGAAGTAGAAGCTCGAGTAGGAAAGGAGCAAAATGGCTACTGTTTTGTTCACATGCACCAGCATTCTGCACATTTAAGTCATAGTTAAGCATAACTGTGTTTTGAAGCAATGCGGAAACAGTCCTGTATAGTACACTGTGAGTAGAGAAGCAGGACTTTTCTGAATCCTGCAGGAATTTCTTGTCATGCAAGCATAAATAATGTTGAAAATGTGTCTAAGTCACCAGTCAATGGCTGTTACATTTTGTTCGCATTTGTGTGTTCTGCAATATGAGAACAGAAATGTTGGCATGTTTGAGGATACATGTGTTCCAGTGCACATCCCTAGAAGTGGGAACAAGAGTCTGTTTGCAAATAAGAGTTTAAGCCCTCACCCCAAGGGCACATCTGTTTATACCCTACAAAATAAACATATTTTACCCTGTATTTAAAAATCTTTTCACCAGCCAAAAGTTCAAATGTCCGCAGTTATTTCCATGGATAAAAGTCCTCTAATAATGTTGGGTGATTCACAGTGGCCTGTTTTAGAGAAGAAGGCATACATCCCTCTGCCTTAGAATAGTAGAATATATAATATCAGATCTGATTGTGACAGTTCTTTTGAAGATGCAAAGAAGTCAGGAAGATGAGAGACTAGTGTGCAGAATATTTTCATATGTAATATTTTATCAAGGTGCCTGACAGATCTTTCAGATTTATTTCCATATCCTCGTATAGGGAGTGTCATTTATAAGCTCATTTGTATGATTTCTTTCAATGTATTTCCTAACAACAACAACCCACAATATTTTGTATGTATAATACAATAAACTGCAGGAAAAATATAACTGGCTACTTCCCAGAAGATTTACAGCTGTTTGTAAACACTTTTAAATGTCTAGATGGAAGCTGCTGTATTTTACTCTCCTAATTTACAGTCTGTTCAACTACATAGCAGTTGTAGCATCTCAGGAGCATGCTGAGATACCAAAGATGTGCACAAATCTTAAGTACAGGAGCTAGATCATCATTTCCCTATCACTAAGTAAAGTTGGAGAAAGATGAGGCTCTTCTGGAAGTATACTTTGGAACTGTGATACCAAAGAAATGGTACTATCCCAAACCCTTATTCTACAATTGTCCTTAAGAAAAGAAACATAGAATTGTTCCTTCCCATGGAAAGCTTCTTGGGAGAAAGTAAGGCTGGATGGGAAGAGTGGAAATAGTTTGCAGAAAAATGGGCTTTTCCTTTGTCTTGCAAGTCTGAGAAATGTGAACATACGCCCTCTTCCTTTTGCAGTGGCTCTTTATTCCATTACAGCCACAGGTCTCTTCTGTCTGTAAGGTACCTGGAATTTCCAGTGGTAGCCTTGGCTTAGTAACTGTTGCTTAGCAACATGAGGGCCACTCTTCCTCTTTTTTTTTGTCAGAATACGTGTATCATCCAGGTTTAGGTTGATGTTTCAGTGGCTTGTGTTAAGCAGCTTGGTGGGTCGTTATAGGTCTCTGGGATGGATTGAGAAATAAATGAGAAATGCTGCAAGCTCCTGATACTTTCAAGTACCTAAGTACCTTAAGACAAAAGATAAAAATGATTCTTATTTGATTTATTAAAACCTGTAGAGGCTGCTTCCTTTCTTTTGGGCAGGAATAGTAATTAGAATACCCAGGAGGTTTTGGGGTATGTGTGTGTTTTGTCTGAGAGGTATAAATAAATTGAAAAAGTATAAGAGGAGAAATCAAGTTCCTGAACAAAATTTCTCAGGATTTCCCTTGTAATGCATACTCTTGCTAGCGAGTTTTATTGGTATTTCATAAAGTTTGTCCCTGGAGTGGAGTGCAGAAACATCTTCTGCCTGATAAACTTTTTAACTTTTATCCTGTGCTGGGAAAGTTATACACCAGTTAAGCACAAATCCATTCAGATTACGAGGTGTTTTAGGGCAAAGTGGGGGAAGAGATAAGGCTGGCTTGATCTACTGGGTTTTTAACAGAAACCTGTGGACCTGTTAAACCAACTGAGTCAGTCGCAAGGTCTGATCTCCCTAGTGTTTCTTGTGGCTTTTTAATATCTGAAATAAGTGATATCAAATGACAAGTAGTTCCGGAGGACTTTTCAAATGCTGAAATAGTTGTTCTGTTAATTGATTTGCCATTTACCTTATGCACAAAGTTACTGTTGAGTTGCGGTGGTTATTACAAGTAATCGTTTGTGTTTTGACATGTAGTAAGCCACAAATATATTCTGAGATTATTAGTATACCAACCATTGGATCACCCCTAGTTTTAGTTGATCTCATTGTGAATATTTTGGTATTATCTCTTCTGTACAGAGTTGTTTTTATATTTTGGAAGAGAGATGGAAGTGAAATAATTGCTTAACACTTAAGACAAGTATTTAGAATACATATTCTCACTTTATTTGTACATTTCTTCCTTAAATTGTTATTTAGACTTCATAGTCATGTTTAAATGGAGATTATTTACGCAATTCTGCTAATTCTGTAACCATATCCTTTATGCATTGAGATGAAAGAATTTTTTTCCTTACAAATAAATTGAGGCCAAAGATTAAATTCGTGCTTTTAATATTCATGCCAGCTCAGTTTTTAAGGGATTTGAGTGATGTAACTGTATTGTATTGGGCACTGCAACAAGTAATACCGTGGGTGGGAGGGAGACCTTCAAAGTGAATATTTTAATGCTTCATGGAAACAACACTTCTCAATATCCTGGAGGGGAAAAGTTGCTGTAGATGTAGAACTGGCTTCTGCACCCTGGAAAATCAATGGAAGCTGATTCCTGGCTGGCAACTTCTCAAGAGGTTGGTGGTTGAAATACATCAGACATGAAATCAGATTCCTGAAGCACAACAGATTTCAATGCAGTTATCACAGAGAGTAAGATGGAGTGCGTTGGTTGGTTTAGATAATGTAAGTATCAGCCAACAGTCTGAGAAGAAAAACTCACTTTGAATATTCAAAGGCAATAACATTGAATGTCATGTTTTCAGTTCATTGGCAGCTTGTGTTCGCCTCTCTGTGTCCCTTCAATGCAAAGGGTTTCACAGGAGGCAAGGTTGCAGGTTCGATCCCTGTATGAGTCAGCTGCATATTCCATCATTGTATTGGGCTGGACAAGATGGTCCTCAGAGTCCCTTTATTATACAGTTCTATTATTCTGTTTTTATTTGTTTTCTTTTAAGCGGGCTGAATGTTGATGACTCTGCCCAAGTACATGTTTTCCTAAACAGCAATTTGCAGCAAGCTGCTTTTTCATCTTTGGTAAGGGTGCAATGAAAACCCTGGCTTTGCAAGTTGGCAGTGCTTAACAGAATGGTGGGACCAACATTGTATTAGCAGCCCTGCTGCTCACACCATCCAGGATGAAAGTGGGGGCAAATAATAGTGCCAGCTTGGAGCTAGAGCAGAATTCAACCTGAATTGGGTGTGATGCACTCATGAAAAGGGGCCTTTTCAGGACTTTCTACAGGTTTCTATTAGTGGGGAACCCACCAGCAACCCTTCTGCCTCCCTGCCCATTTGGCGGATGGGACAAAAAACTGCACACAATCCAGCCCCACACAAAGTGTGTGTATGGGGGGGGGGGTTGAATGGCAGCTTTAGACTGCAGTTCTACACACATCGGAATTCAGTGGAACTTCCTTCTAGGTAGTGCAGCCAAAGCTAAAATTAACCACTATCTTTAAAAGACAAGGGTAAAAGTAAAGGGACCCCTGACCATTAGGTCCAGTCGTGGCCGACTCTGAGGTTGCGGCACTCATCTCGCTTTATTGGCCGAGGGAGCCGGCATACAGCTTCCAGGTCATGTGGCCAGCATGACTAAGCTGCTTCTGGTGAACCAGAGCAGCTCACGGAAACACCGTTTACCTTCCTGCCGGAGTGGTACCTATTTATCTACTTGCACTTTGATGTGCTTTTGAACTGCTAGGTTGGCAGGAGCAGGGACCGAGCAACAGGAGCTCACCCCGTCGTGGGGATTCGAACCACCGACCTTCCGATTGGCAAGTCCTAGGCTCTGTGGTTTAACTCACAGTGCCACGCACGTCCCTTTAAAAGACATAGATCACTATTTTTTTAAAAAAACTAACACTCCAAACCTTTCAAAACTTCTATCTAAGCCTAGTGGAAATTAGAATAGTTTACATGCCTATGAGCCTTTTTTGTTGAAATGTATAACCTGTGAGTTTAATCAATATTTCACACACACAACCGACGACAGATAGCCTGTCAGTTATATCAAATTCAGTTTGATAAGTTTACAGTAGAAATCATTGTTACTTCATAACAGTGTAGAAATATGTCAGTATGCAGAGCTGTAGAAACAGAAATGTATTTAAAAAGTAATAATTTTGCTATATATAAAGGCAAAGCTAGCAACGGAATTTATTTACAAATATACAAATCTGGAAAAACAAAAGCAGGCATCTGGTTTTATGTATAATTGTTTTTGTCAGCCGTTTTGAGTTTATAAAGAAAAAGGGTTAACAGCTTTCTGAATAAAATAAACATAAAATAAATATATTACACGCATGTATTGTTATATTAAAACCATAAAGAAAGCAAGTTAGGTATGAGTCCTCGATTGGGTGTGTGTGTGTAAAAATCAGATATGTTCTATTCTCACAAAATAGCAGTCTTTTTTTTAAAGAAAAACCACCACCACCTAAGAATACTCACATATAAGAGAGAAGTTGAGAGGAAATGTAGTATAAAAAATAACTTATACCATAGATACAAGGAGAATTGAAAATAGGCATGCTTGTATTCATGGACAAATAGGAGCTGCAGTGTGGAGTGCTTATGTTTGGTGCTCCAGCCAACTATTAATATTCTCTTCTAGGAAGTTGCTCTGGTCTCCCCACCTAGTTTCCCATTCCTCCTGACCAACAGGCAGCATACAGTGTCCCCTGAGCACGTTCAGTCATCATTGGGCTACTTTGGACTGTTTCCTTCCATTCTTTTTTGTACATCTGCAAACACTGGAGTTTCTCCAAACCTGCCCTTTTGTGCATGGATGGTACGATTTCGGATATGTAAGAATCTACAACTACCTCTGAACTTTGGAAATAGAGGGAATGATATATTGCTTTAAAACATGTCAGCTGCATGCATCATACCAAGATCAAAGGTTGTTAAGAGAATAAGAACCTGTGCATAATTCTGGAAAAGACCATATTATGGTCAGTTGTGATACTTCAGTTTCTAATGCTCCTGAAAGCTGCATCTTTAGTCTTTAAAAATTAGTGTTCACTGTTTGACATTAAGATAAAGTGACTTGGGATAATCATACTCTTTTGAAGCATAAGTTGTGTCACCCATGCAAATGCTGAATTGATATCATAACTGCGCATTAAGAGTTTTCACTAAATTGACTTGAGAAGATCCCAATGTGTGTCATGTTCTCCATACTTAATAATCTGACGTATACCAGGCAGCAAGTAATCCTCTTTCTTTCTTAGAGGAGATGGTGGAGGGGATATACTTCTGTTGATGTGTTAATGTAGGCATATACTGTAACAATGCAGGCATATATATTCCGAATGTTTTCTTGATTAAATATCTTTGGATGATGTGTTAACGTTACTTAATGGAAGATTAAAGAAAAGGGTTCTATGGGGTACAATAAAGCTGCACTACTTAAGCTTCCTTGGTATAGCTGAAAACTTTGAAGGTGAAATAACCTGCACAAGAGCCTAGTCCTATGTTTGGGCTCTTTTTGGCTCCCAAGTGCGTTTCCGAGCACAATTCAAAGTGTTGGTGTTGACCTTTAAAGCCCTAAACGGCCTTGGCCCAGTATACCTGAAGGAGCGTCTCCACCCCCATTGTTCTGACGCTGAGGTCCAGTACCAAGGGCTTTCTGGCGGTTCCCTCACTGCGAGAAGCAAAGGTACAGGGAACCAGGCAGAGGGCCTTCTTGGTAGTGGCGCCCACCCTGTGGAATGCCCTCCCACCAGATGTCAAAGAGATAAACAACTACCTGACATTTAGAAGACATCTGAAGCCCTGTTCAGGGAAGTTTTTAATGTGTGACATTTTAAATTTTTTTATTCTTTGTTGGAAGCTGCCCAGAGTGGCTGGGGAAGCCCAGCCAGATGGGTGGGGTACAAATAAATTATTATTATTATTATTATTATTATTATTATTATTATTATTACTCAATGAGCAAGTGAAATTAATCTCTGATTTACCATCCAACTTGTTGTTTTCTCCTTCAAAGTATTGCTAAGGGAAGTTTGGCATAACCATGGACAGGAAATTAAAGCCTGAGTACTACTTTAAATGGGTAGGGTTAAAGGCCTTTCTTCTACACAAGCGCACATGTTCTTTTATTTGATACTTGAACTATGGAAAATTTCTCTGACTTTCTAGGGAGAAGGAGGAGCAGCTGACTCGGGCGATGGAGGTACAGAGGCTGCATGCCCAGCAGGCTGATGCTGCCCTGGAGGAGTTTAAGCGGCAGGTGGAGCTGAACTCAGAAAAAGTCTATGCTGAAATGAAAGAGCAGGTGAGGAGGTCACAATGCCAGCCTTTCTGCAACTATCTGTCTCAGTGGGGAAGCATATTCTCATCTTATATTTCCAGAAACATACTTCACTTGATAGTGCTACATCAAACTCTTTCACAATGCAATGGCTTTTCCAGCAAGTCAGAAAAAAGGATGTTAGCCGTTGATTTATCTTTATAACAAAGCCAGGATTGACATTGCTACAAAACTATCCGTAGCAGCATTACTGATTAGGGCTTTTTCCAGAAGTTCCAAGAATAAAATACTTGTTTATGCATTGTTCTGGGTTGCATCTTATCTCCCATTTTTCACATCTCTTATTTCTTCTTTTTAATGGAAAATTCTCTTTAGATGTATCTAGCCAATCTCACTGTTGCGATAATGTGAAAGTCTGGCATGGTAGGAAACCTTTCTCCTCACTTCATTACTGAAGCCACTTGCATTTAATTTCAGTCTTGCAGTGCAGGTAAGGCACAATATTTCCTGTGAAAGGGTCATAGGTATTCTCTTGGATGCAGCGGCACAATGACTGTTTAAGGCAAATGAAAAGAAATGGAGAAAGGGCCATGTAAGCATGGCAAATGGCAAGTGATACATTTTTAAAACAAAAGGAGGGGGGGACCCATTGTCATGTGAGGCTCTGTTTGCTGGGTGAGTTTGAGGGAACCCTGTACCACTGGAGTACAGAGGAGGAAGGATTTGCCAACCAATTTCTTATAGGCCAGTGGAAACACAGGGATGCGACAATATATCAGTGATGGGTGGGAGAGAAATGTGAAACAGGAGTGCAATTACTCCAGAAATTCTAAAGTATTTGTCTCAATATACGTATAGTGCAATATAGCCTTGTTCAGTGGTTCGCTGGTTGTGTATGTGTATATTGGTACACTTGTGAAACCAGTAAATAGCTTAATTTTTAGTTAGAAAAAAATGGGAGGCAAAATGATAGCTGCAGGAGATGGTGTCTCCAGATATTAGGTGTTGGGCAGAAAGAATTCAAGTTGGATGGAAGGGCAGTGAGGCACCCACTCTCCCCCCACAAAGGAACCCCTGGTAGGAAGGAACATCACATTTGCCAGCTACTTGGGGATAATCTGTACACTGGGGAGTACACATAATCTACACTCTGGAGCTGCTGAAGAAGCCAAAACTTTTTAAAAAAACCACCCAATAAAATAAATAGACCCAGGGCTTTTTTTTTTCTTAAAAAATGTTTAAGGGTACTCTCATTTTCCTACTCATATTGAAATGCTGCCCCTCAATGAGGCCAAACTTAGATTGACAAAATGTTTAGGGGTATGGGTACCCCTGCGTACCCCCAGAAAAAAAGCACTGAATAGACCTATGATAAAGAGAGTCTCTTTTCTTGGAAACATCTGTACTACGTAGGAAACTCAGTCATATACTGAGTTCTAAGGCTGATTCCTTAAGGAGTCCTAAAAAGCAGAGACATCACCTGGCCAACAAAGGTCCGTATAGTTAAAGCTATGGTTTTCCCAGGAGTGATGTATGGAAGCGAGAACTGGACCATAAAGAAGGCTGATCGCCGAAGAATTGATGCTTTTGAATTATGGTGCTGGAGGAGACTCTTGAGAATCCCATGGACTGAAAGAAGATCAAACTTCTCCATTCTTAAGGAAATCAGCCCTGAGTGCTCACTGGAAGGACAGATCCTGAAGCTGAGGCTCCAATACTTTGGCCACCTCATGAGAAGAGAAGACTCCCTGGAAAAGACCCTGATGTTGGGAAAGATGGAGGGCACAAGGAGAAGGGGACGACAGAGGACGAGATGGTTGGACAGTATTCTCGAAGCTGCCAGCATGAGTCTGACCAAACTACGGGAGGCAGTGGAAGACAGCAGTGCCTGGCGTGCTCTGGTCCATGGGGTCACGAAGAGTCAGACATGACTAAATGACTAAACAACAACAACAGCAATATGGCTGAGGTGTAGTGGGGAGCATGCTCTGGTTCATGGGGTCACAGAGAGTCGAACACGACTAAGATGACTAAACAACAGCAGCAACAACATTTGGCTTGTTTGAAGTAAATATAATCCTCTGTTAATCAGTCAAAAAGTCATGATTCTGCATAAGAGGCTCCTTGAGGAAATGTTGGTGTACCTGCCAACTTGTGTGTCTGATAGCCAACCTACGCATATTTCCTACACCTGAGTTTTAGAACATATTTGGTCAAATTGTTGCTTGCTGTTACATCAGAACCCACAAATTATGAACAGGCTGAGAAATTAAAGGTAAAGGGACCCCTGACCATTAAGTCCAGTTGCAGACGACTCTGGGGTTGCAGCGCTCATCTCGCTTTACTGGCCGAGGGAGCCAGTGTACAGCTTCCGGGTCATGTGGCCAGCATGACTAAGCCGCTTCTGGCGAACCAGAGCAGTGCACGGAAACGCCGTTTACCTTCCCGCCTATTTATCTACTTGCACTTTGATGGGTTTTCAAACTGCTAGGTTGGCAGGAGGAGGGACCTGGCAATGGGAGCTCACCCTGTCGTGGGGATTCAGACCGCTGACCTTCTGATTGGCAAGCCCTAGGCGCTGTGGTTTAATCCAGCAGAACATGAGGGGTAATGGGGAGCATTTGAGCACATGGCTTAAACATTCAATGCCTGGTCATGTTTTGGTGTTATTTTTGAATCGATTAAATCCACCTGTGTCATTGGTCACAGGGATTCGGTGTGCTAAATAGCCTGGGTCCAGGTGCTAAGGTAGACTTTACATTTGTTCTTGTTAACATTGGAGCTCAGTTAAACCTTAAAGTTCTGCTGCAGTGCATGCAAAAAGGATCAACATGGTAAAATGTTGCAGTTCTAAGCCCATGGCTTTTATATTCTTAAATTTCTGTTCATAGTACAATGTTGTATCAGAAAATTACCTTCTTTTTTATGCAGCTATTGATGGCATAAAGATAAAGCTTTAGCAACACAATATCTTTTATATATCCTCATTTTTTCATTTTAATCTTTTATTGAGAAAGTAAGTGTGGACAATATTGTGGATTTTTCAGTTACTATAACCAATATTTTATTTATTAGACTATATAATTTATGGCTTTCTAATATTGTTACCATCTGCTTTTTATTTTGCCAAGGCTCATGGCTGTCACAGTAATCAGATGTCTGTTAATGGGGCTGTTGATAGAATGCTAACTATGGAGGTGTGTGTGTTTTCTCTCGGTTTGTGCCCAGTTCATCGCTGAATATTTCCGCGCTTTGATACTTTCTCCACATCATTTCTACCCTTAAGCCTTGATTCTGTTGCTATGAACCATGCCAGAGTTAAATGAATATAGTCATTGCCAAAGTTTGAACATATCATGAAACATGATGCATATACAGTGGTACCTTGGGTTACATACACTTCAGGTTACATATGCTTCAGGTTACAGACTCTGCTAACCCAGAAATAGTGTTTCAGGTTAAGAACTTTGCTTCAGGATGAGAACAGAAATCGTGCTCCTGCAGCGCGGCGGCAGCAGGAGGCCCCATTAGCTAAAGTGGTGCTTCAGGTTAAGAACAGTTTCAGGTTAAGAATAGACCTCTGGAACGAATTAAGTACTTAACCCGAGGTACCACTGTATTGTTCACCGTTGGAGCTGTGTGGGGAATTCCTTTGAAGAAGTCCCTGGATGCATCTGTGTTCTTCTATGCACACAAACAGACACTTATGACACAATTGATTGTTGTAGTGTTCTTCATTTGTGAAGGGTGATTTTGATAAGTGGTTTCAAATCAACTTTTTCTTTGGTTTCCTTATGTGGTCAGTTAGCAATTCACGGCTGGTGTGCTGCCTGTGGACTGTGGACTTCATGATGGCTTAACCTAATCTGAAACAAATAAAAAATGGAAGTGAAATAATTGGCTACTGTACCAGAAGAAATGATCATATAAATAATGCCCACTATTTCAGCCCTAGTGCTTGTCAGTCTTGGCAAATGAGACGACCAGGCCACACTTTTCATTTTTATTTTAGAGAGGGATTTGGTATTAGTATTTTTATTTATGCAGTGCCATCCACATACGCATTTCCCCCCAGGGTAATATTAGTTTTAAAAAGAGGCTGTTATCTAAAATTCAACAGTTGAAGGAAGTATGGAGATAACAGGAAAAGACAGGAAGAATGTGGGGAAATGCAATCATATGTTCTTAAGCTTCATTTTATGTGGGTCTGAGGACTAATAGTGTGTACTATTGCATAATTTGTTCTAATGTGAAATACATTCTTTATCACATTTGTATCCCATTCTACTCTATCTTGTGGAGCCAAGGGTTGCACACATGTGGTATTCCCCATTTCATCAGTGGGTCCGAGTCCACCTTTTTGGGGTAAAAGATGAGAATTGCTGTTGAGACTGTTGTTGCTCTTTTTGCTTACTGCTTGAAATGGCCTTACTGATGGTTTAAGTATTATATGGCATACTTGTTTTAATTTAAACCAGTGATGGCCAAACTTGGCCCTACAGCTGTTTTGGGACTACAATTCCCATCATCCCTGACCACTGGTCCTGTTAGCTAAGGATGATGGGAGTTGTAGTCAAAAAACAGCTGGAGGGCCAAGTTTGGCCACCACTGATTTAAACTGTATGAGTTGTATTCAAGAAGTCATGTCCTTAGCTCAAGGGCTTTCAACTGTGCAATAGAACTTCCACTCCCTATCCTCTCCCTATGCCCCTTCATCTGTTCTGGGGAGTTCCCCAACCCTCCAGAGCAGATTGTGGGGTAGGAGGAGTCCCACTGCACAGGTGGAAATCATTGTGCTAACAGGGTGATTTGGTTGGATACAACCCTTTGTGTAACCCACTTTGAGACTGCACAGGGAAGAGTGGTCAATTTGCACATAAGCAAATCAAAGAGAAAATAATAATTATAAACAGGTGCGGTATTTAAG
Organism: Podarcis liolepis; assembly: GCF_965112155.1. Classification (NCBI taxonomy): domain Eukaryota; kingdom Metazoa; phylum Chordata; class Lepidosauria; order Squamata; family Lacertidae; genus Podarcis; species Podarcis liolepis. Next base: position 23,982,316 of record NC_139555.1, read on the forward strand.
TTGGACAAGGATTATCACTAAATAGCAAATAACTATAACAAGTGGTTCTAACTGGGGGTGAAAATTCTGCACAAGTTGAAATGTGACGTTATTAGAACTCCAGATTCCCCCCCCCCACACCTTATCTTCTCAATACTGGCAGAAGATGTGTACTTCCAAGCAGCCACCGCCAGAGGGATTATGGGTATCTTCCAGCTAAATACCTCTGATAATACTTCTGATAATCTTGGCCTTCCTTTATCTCTTGAGACTATGAACTCTACATTCACAGTATGTCATGCCCCTGCTATTTCTTCCCAAGTATTACTATGGGATGTTACTCCTGCGAACCCTAGTTTCATCACCCCACCCTTTTAAAAAAACATAGTGTTTCATCAACCTTCATAGTCCAGTTAGCAGAGACCAAAAACAACACAGGATGTGGTCCCTCCATTTTCTTTTAAAAGAATACCTTTCTAAAAATATTGAGCACAAAGTGGTAGTAAAAATCAAAGAGTCTCAAATGTTTAATTACACAGCTAAGCAAAGACAAAATTAAAGGTGCTATACAATGCACCCTCTCTCTTCAACATCTGACTTGCTCCCTATGATTCTAAACAGAGCAAACATTTACCTTGATTTATAGTCTTTTTTCATCTTGAGATCATGCTCATGAATTGGAACTTGGGGCACATGATGTTCTCCTCCTTCCAGATGAGACTTCCTAAAAGCTAGCTTCTCTGGATGTCCATTTGTATATGTCTTTCTAGATAGCTTCTAGCAAGTGATCTTTTTCATTTATTTACCTAAATATTTTTATCTAGCCCCATCTCCTTAGCCTACAATTTTTATTTGCTTTCAGTAGATTCTGTTCTAGAGGCTTCTGATTTCATTAGTTTTAGTACCCATCCACTACCTGGAAACGCCATGCCTCCCATATTTGTTTTTTCTACTATTGTGAAAAAAAGCCTGCTGACACCTCCCGCTTTGTGCATCGGTGCTTCTCTTTTGGCTACATAAACAAAGGCACTCATAGTCTGAACATCAGAAGTAGAAAGGATGATGATTCTGCTTAATTTAGATCTCTGGAAGCATGCATGACACAAATCTGACCACTACGCTGATAATACAAATAACTGAATTAGGAAATGAATTAGGAACATCACTTTCCTTTTTTCAGAGTCGAGCCATTGGTCTGTCTTGCACAGTGATGCCGAAATTGACTGGCAGTGGCTTTCCAGGTTTCCAGATAGGGATCTTTTCCCTACCTGGAAATACTGTAGATTATAATTGCATGCAATTTTTCATGCACAAATTGTTGATGATATTTGCTTGTTGGATTTTCTGTGCCACTTCTATGTATCATACAATAATGTCAACTGTATCGTTGAACTGTATTATCACATTGAGAATGCAAGGGCAAACAGGCAAATATTTGGTTAAACAATCCAGGTATATTTAGCAAGCAAGTCATGTCATGTAGTCTATAAGATAAAAAAAATGTAAGAAGCCAGGAAAGTTTGAGCAAAAGTCTTTCCTGAGTGCAAATATAATAACCCCAGTGATGACTATTTTCAGAATCAGTATTCAGTATTGCGTTTAATTACTACAGACAAACACATTTATAATGAAATTCAAACACAGTTGCACAAGAGAGGAAAATAAAGATGGAATATTCTCCAGCCAAAGTCCAGCATTTTAAACTTCCATTGTTTTAAATTAAATGCTGCAACAAAGTATTTTAGACAAAATTTATTCCTCGGTTTTTCATGAGCTAGAGTCCGCTTCATCAGATGCAAAACGAGAGAGCTCAGCACTGGTTTCAGTCTCCCAGTGAAAATTACTAAATTTTGACTGGATTGTGCTGGTGGTCTTGTCACTACAGATATTGTATCCTTGAATCACCCTCAGCAACACGCAACAATGTTGCAGGACAATTTTAAGCTGCTTGATGGCAGCAGAACTGTTATCAGCAGTGTCTGTCTTGAAATAACTACCGTATTTTTTGCACCATAACACTCACTTTTTTCCTCCTAGAAAGTAAGGGGAAATGTCTGTGCGTGTTATGGAGCGAATGCCTGCGGGTGGCGGGGGGGATCTGCTGCAGTCGTGAGCAGAGGATCCATGGTTCCCCTTCCTTCCCTCCTCTGTGGTTACAAAGCATGGATCCACATGGATCCTCAGGATTTTTGCATTGGGCTACTCCAAACTCACTGTCAGATCACATGTCTGTGGCCACAGCATGAACCACAAAAATCATATATCCACTATTTCGTTTAGAATATTTTTTTCTTGTTTTCCTCCTCTAAAAACTATGTGCGTGTTATGGTCTGGTGCGTGTTATAGAGCGAAAAATACGGGTAATTTATATATGTTAAATATTGTCTCTTACTTTCTAGATGGAAAGAGTGGAAGCAGATCTAAGCAGATCCAAATCTCTCCGTGAAAAGCAGTCAAAAGAATTCTCCTGGCAGCTTGAAGAGCTCAAGCAAAGATATGAGCAACAGGTTAGCTAGTTAGCTTTAAAATAAATAAATAATAAAAACAACAACTCCTCTTGCATTTACCTTTTGATACAGCTGGGCCCAACTTGCATTTTCTTCTTAAAAAATAATAATATTGGATGTTGTTGACTTAAGTTTCACAGGCAGTTCATTAACACAAGGTTTGCATTCTTTTCTGTTGTTTGTAGCAAGGCTTCCTATTTATTTCCAGAGGTTTCAAATTGTGTTTGGTGTATACAGTGGTGCCTCGCAAGACGAAAATAATCCGTTCCGCGAGTCTCTTCGTCTAGCGGTTTTTTCGTCTTGCGAAGCAACCCTATTAGCGGTTTAGCGGATTAGCGCTATTAGCGGTTTAGCGGCTATTAAAGGCTATTAGCGGCTTAGCGGCTTAGAAAAAGGGGGGGGAAGCGAAAAAAATCGCAAGACTCGCAAGACGTTTTCGTCTTGCGAAGCAAGCCCATAGGGAAATTCGTCTTGTGAAGCGCATCGAAAAACGGAAAACCCTTTCGTCTAGTGGGTTTTTGTCTTGCGAGGCATTCGTCTTGCGGGGCACCACTGTATTGCTATATCTCAAGATGTTCCAGACCCTGGTTTGTTGAACTCAAAACTCATCTCCTTTGTTTAAATCCCATATCATCATTTCATAGTTAAAGCAAGCCATGTTTGTAAGCCAACAGCTATGGTTTCACACTATGGTTTGTTGGCAGAAAACAAACCATGAGTTGCCCCTCTGCCAGAATATCTATATAAATTTCACATGACATCTTCTTTAAGATCTTCTGCTAAATTCTTTTTTCTCATCTCTGCTTGGTTGTCTGTTCTTTAAAACTTTACACTAAGAGTTCATTCTGTTCCTTTTATGCTGTCTTTTTTGGCAACAAACTATAAGATAACTTCAACGCGAGTCATTTCTGAATATTTCTGAACTTTATCATGGTCTCTGCAGTGTTGTATATTGGTTCTAAATATCCCTTTTAATGGTACCAACTTTTCATTCATGTGTTATGTAGAGTCAGGTTCTGCAGCACTGTTGTGGATTTGTGTCTTGAAGGTTGTCATGCCTTTTAGGTAAAAGAGTGCATTCCAAAATGTTGATTAAAGTGAGTTATAATTGAGCCCTAAGACAAAACAGGTAGTGTATTCCTCTGCATTACATATAAGATTCCTCAGGTGATACAGTGATGTTGCCAAGGCAAAGCCTGTGCTTTGAAATATACAGCCTGGAATGTTCAAATGATATCATGGAACATCATGGGCGACCTCTGTGCTTTCTCTCCATCTGCAGTGCAATGTCCCCAGCCCCACTAGCCTTATCCAAGATTCAATATAATGCCAGCTCCAGTAAGTTGCTGCCTAAATGAAACAGATAGGAAGAGGGCCCATGAGAACTCCATCCTTACCCTTCATGTCTTTGCTGTGGAGATGCTGGTGGGAGCTTTTACTGGGAGGTGGGGGAGATGTGGCCTTCTAAGGATTTATCAGCTAAGCAGAAAATTAGCTTAATAGCCTGGGGGTTTTTTGTGAGCAGTGGAGGGGCCTGTCCTAGGTTGCCAGAAGGGTGGGTGGTTTTTTGTTTTTTTTTTCCAGGAAGAGATGTCTGGGAGCTAAAACTTCAGTCATGTAGCATGGACCAAAAACATGATGTGGTCATCTTAGATGCCTTGATTGATGAAGACTTGATGAAGGATTTTAGCACTCTAAATGGGACAGTTGTGAATGATGTGTGGATTCCAGAATGGACATCACCCTAAAATTTGATCATCAATTGAGATTTGAATCTGATATTCTGATTGCAAAAATGTTAGTGTTATGTTTGGTTAAAAAACAGCAGTCCTTGGTCATGTTCATGAATTTACGTATTAGCTTACCTATTCTTTCTTCCCTTCTTTTGTAATTTACTCTGGGTACTTGCTGGTAGAAGAGCATGATATAAATACCAAAATATTAAATAACCTCAACCCTTAGATTTGTATCCAGCAAAAATAATAATTTATTAATTTGACCATCAGTCAGCTGGATGCCGATGGTTCACAGGGAGTGAGGTTAAGGGTGAACCTGCCTTTGTTTCCATTACTTGGTATTCAGACAGCTATTTTGTTTCTGTGATGTGGAAGTCAATAATAAATAGCTATTGACAGACATATCTGTGGATATGTTTAATCCTTTTAAAAAGTAATCTAAGATGGTTACTGGTGCCATATAGTGGTAGAATATTCTGGTTAGACTGGTAAACCTTGCTTGATTTATTTATTTATGTCAGAGATTTAAAACTCCATCCTGTGTCCAGATCAGAGCATGGGGCACCTTAGAACACAGCAAAGAATATAAAAAGTAATCTAAAGTTAAATCCTTGTGCACCATTAAAAATGGAGCTTCCCACATAAGGTTTAACAGTGGCTAAAGTCAACATTGGGAATTGGCATTCCAAAGGGAGTTTATAGCAGGACACAATCTGAGTCTGAGAGTCAGTTTAAAAGAGCTCTGCATATTTCTTCACTGAAATGTACTTCTTTCAACAAAATATGATGGCAGGGCCCTTGTTGGTACCATCTAGACATCTCACTCACATTCAGCTTCAGATTTGTCACTTTCCTTTGAAGTATCTACTAAGGTAATTTTTTAAAAGAGAAACTTTTTGTTTTTCGCTTTTACTTAGTTTAGTTGGTCTTTCAAATATACCGGCTGTAAGGAGAACAAAGTGTGTGTGTGTGTGTGTGTGAGAGAGAGAGAGAGAGAGAGAGAGAGAGAGAGAGAGAGAACAAGAGTTCCTATCTGCCAGGAGCAGCTGCCTTAGATACTTCAAAGGTATTGGACACCACAGAGAAGGCAGCAGCTTTTCCTGCCTTTGAAACGGCTTCAGTGCCTGGGTCAGGCTTAAAAGACCCTCAGCACACAAAACGGTTATGGTGTGTATGTGTATATATTATATATTTCTCTTGCTGTTTGTGCATGTGTTTGGAATGCTTTTAATTTACACAAAACACCTTCTGGATGGTACTGACTGAAAGCGCTTTCATTAAAAGCCACAGGTTCTTGAATTTATAAATACGCAGTATTTGGAATTTCAGAAATCCTGGGTGCTGTTCCAAACTTCTCAAACAAAGATATGCCAGGTGTATAATTTGATTCCCAACACTGTAACCATAATCCAAGGGGTATATGTTACCCCAAATGTACCTTTCCCCATCTCCTGTGGGGAGGGAAAGTGCATTCAAAGGCATTTCTCAATAGATGCAAAAGCTTTCTTTTAAAGCGAATGGAGCCACCATACAAGCAGATATCTGGATCAAGGCCTACAGATGCCTTCAAGAAAAGGTGGAATGCTAAATGCCCTTCTTGGTAGTGGCGCCCGCTGTGGAATGCCCTCCCATCAGATGTCAAAGAGATAAACAACTACCTGACATTTAGAAGACATCTGAAGGCAGCCCTGTTCAGGGAAGTTTTTAATGTGTAACATTTTAATGTATTTTTAATTTTTGTTGGAAGCCACCCAGAGTGGCTGGGGAAACCCAGCCAGATGGGCGGGGTACAAATAATAATAATAATAATAATAATAATAATAATAATAATAATAATAATAATAATAATAATTATTATTATTATTATTATTATTATTATTATTATTATTAAAGTCCCATTGCTTTCCTTGTGACTGATGTGTTTGACATCCTGTTCCTATGCATCTGAGAACAAGGGCCAAGGTTCAGGAGATCAGGATTAGCAAGAGCTGCAAAGTAGTTCCAACAAGTTTCCCCTCCTACTTGCCAAGGTTTTAATCAGTGGCAAAGAAATCCCCGGAATTTGTTAGAATCCATCTCGTTACACACCACATCTTTTGAATTTTCCTGCACTGTCTCAGCTAAATTGCTGCTGCATTCTGAGAGAAAGAGCAGGAAGAATGAGATCAGTACAATGCAAACACACCGGCAAGAGCACTGAATTGTCTCCACCAATGTTATTGCACCTTACTGCTGCCTTACCACTCCCCCACTCTGTCTGGTATAGCCAGAGGGGAGGTCAGGTGAGCACCACAGCTCCACCATGCTGTCCTCCATGGATGCTAGGGGCAATTTCCTCTAATATATCTATATTCAAATGTGTTGTTTGTTGTTGTTGTTTAGTCATTTAGTCGTATCCGACTCTTCGTGACCCCATGGACCAGAGCATGCCAGGCACTCCTGTCTTCCACGGCCTCCCGCAGTTTGTCAAACTCATGTTGGTAGCTTTGAGAACACTGTCCAACCATCTCGTCCTCTGTCATCCCCTTCTCCTTGTGCCCTCCATCTTTCCCAACATCAGGGTCTTTTCCAGGGAGTCTTCTCTTCTCATGAGGTGGCCAAAGTATTGGAGCCTCAGCTTCAGGATCTGTCCTTGCAGTGAGCACTCAGGGCTGATTTCCTTAAGAATGGAGAGGTTTGATCTTCTTGCAGTCCATGGGATTCTCAAGAGTCTTCTCCAACACCATAATTCATAAAGCATCAATTCTTCGGTGATCAGCCTTCTTCATGGTCCAGCTCTTTAAATGTATCACCCCTCAATTCCAGGTTTGCCATCCCACTGTAGTATATCCAAGAAATGAAACCCTAGATGGTTACTATACCAGGTTACAATTGGAAGACTTGTACAAGTGTGTCCCTGCTTCATCTATGAAGCATTTGGATCACCAGGGGTAGTGGCTAGGTTCAATCTCCACACTAGTAGTGTCATCAAATACAAAACATTACACTTTACCATACAAGTCATCCACTCCTAAAGGAGAGATCTTCAGAGAACTTACTCTGTATCCCCTCAAAGCATACAGGGTTTCTTATCTCCAAGCACCACCCTGGGTTTCTGTAAATATTTGGAATTTCTCTTTGTTGTACACTCCCTTTCACAGTATCATAATGATGGATATTCTTCTGGTTATAATAAAAACAGGCATATAGGAAAGAGAGGATACAGAAACTGATATTTGTGCTTTTCTGACTATTTTCTTTTTTATTTAAGAGTTCACAGATAGGGATACTTCATACATTTCTTTGATGAGCTGAAAGGGTTCAAGGCAATGCCGCCCAAGCCATTTTGCGGCCTGAGGCAAATGGCAAGATGGCGCCTCTCCCCAGTCCTTGTACTGCAGACTGGTCATTCACAGTGGTGACAGCACAGTGTCCTCTACTGCAACAGATGGCACAAGCTAGCTTAGAGGAAGTAGGTCAGAACACATGGCACACATAGCTCTGTCCCCTACTTAGCATTTTGCCACCTGGAACCTCACTCTGTCTCATGATAGTGCTGTCCCTGGTTTAAGGGGACTAGAAAGGGCAGCATGGGTGGACCACCAGAAAATCAGTTGGCAAAGGGAAAACTGTGGTGTCCGTGAAAGTCTTTCTAGTGTTGTTGTCATTGAGTCATGTCCGACTCCTTGTGACCCCGTGGACCAGAGCACTCCAGGCACTCCTGTCTTCCACTGCCTCCCGCAGTTTGGTCAAACTCATTCTGGTAGCTTTGAGAACATTGTCCAACCATCTCGTCCTCTGTCGTCCCCTTCTCCTTGTGCCCTCCATCTTTCCCAGCATCAGGGTCTTTTCCAGGGAGTCTTCTCTTCTCATGAGGTGGCCAAAGCACTGGAGCCTCAGCTTCACGATCTGTCCTTCCAGTGAGCACTCAGGGCGGCTGATTTCCTTAAGAATGGATAGGAGCTTCAGTTTTATTTTATTTTGACAAATATTTATGAGCCAGTTTTTAGAAGTTTGGAACAATGTGTCTTGATTCTGGTGCTCATTTTGCATGGAAGCATATCCTGTTCTGCTCAAAGAAACTTCCTTCCATATAAGTGGATTTAGGCCTTGATGTGTTAGATAAAAATGTGTGAGTATGTAGACAAGGGCAGGCGAAATTAGCCGGTTTTAACTAATGCGTAATTCCAGGTAACTCACTGCTGAATGTATCTTTCTTTTTCAGGATTATAATTACGATGCTTTGTTTTTATTAAACCGTACAAAAAGATGTTAAGCACAGTGTATAACACAACCCGATTCCCTTCTGAGGTTGGAAATAAAATATTTTTAAAAAACACATTTCCCCTTAGTCCCTGAATAGGGAGGGGGCGGGAATCTTTTAATTGCAGTGTTACAAATGCACATAACAGCCATTTCCAAGGACACATTTGCAGCTGCCGGTGGCAGAAAATGCCGACTTAAAAAATGAATGCTATCGCTTTAAGATAAGGTGCTTGCGCACTTTTACCCACACAAACAAGATCGATTTTGAGCAGACTCCTACTGTTTGCTTTCTTTTCTGAAGAAGAAGAGGAAGAAGTGGGATTCTCACGCTGACTATAACCAACATATTCTCGATAACGTGCTTTTTTTTCTTCTCCTGAAATCCACCAAAACTGAAGAAAAATCCAAGTGACTGTTCTTAGCAGCTGTGTGGCCTGGAGTTCACTAGGAAAGCTGGCTTCCTGCAGTCCCCTATTCATCACCTGCTTCAAAGGCAGCCTAGCTGGCTATAGTTTGCAGGCCAGGTAGGGTGCCATTGTGCACAGCCTGGGAGGATTAGTATCAAAGCTGCGGCAACCAGGCCCTTGGTCTCGGGCTGCCATTCAGTCTAGCGGGGAGAGGCTAAGACTGGCCAAGGTCATCGTATCCAGTGTGGTGTGGACTGGGAAAGGATCCTTCCTGAGAATAGAATGCTTCTTATGAAATCATGGCGCAAGCTTGCAGCACAGCAGGTTCCCTCCTGAAGCACATACATCTGTTTATGTTGGTGTACCGTAGCTGACAGCGGAATAATAGAGCTCTTGTTTAATGTGTGTGTGTGTTTGTGTGCGTATATATATTTCTCTTTAACGAAAATAATATATGTACAGTCGCCGAGATGGGCTGGGCTTTTATTTTGGAGAAGTCATAGCAAAATATTTTAACAGATTTACCGATGCTTTTGTGTGCAAGCATGAAGAGCAGAAGAGGCTGATTTAACCATTTTTAATCTGCGTCGCTGCTGGATGTCAACAGCAGGATACTTGGGGAAACGTATACAGAATGCGACAATGGCGTGGGATTTTTTTGGTGGTTTTTTTTTTTTAAAAAAATTAAAAACCACACACACACATTCTGACATCCATGCAAGTACATTGCGTTTCACGATGTGCCGTATTTGTTTAGCTGTCACGCTTAACAAATTTGCTCCAATTGTGTTTTTTATTTTTATTTTTTTAAAAAAATAAAGACAAAGTTAATTCGAGGTAAGGATGACGTAATAATAATAATAATAATAAAGTGAACTTGAAATTGTGGAGGGTGGGAAATTAAGCTGTAAGATGAGTTGTCATGACGACAGGGATGTTCTATTGATGAACTGTACTCTCCATTGTCCAATCAGATAGTAGAGCTGAAGCTGGAGCATGAACAGGAGAAGACGCACCTATTCCAGCAGAATAACACAGAAAAGGATTGCCTGGTCCGAGAACATGAACGGCAAATTGAGAAACTGGAAAAACAGCTTCGGGCTGCCATGACAGAGTACGACAATAAAACCCAAGAATGCAGGAAGCGAGATGTACAGGTAATAATCAATAGCATTTCGAAAGTCATAGGCATTTAAATAATTCTAATAACAACAACAACAATAATAATAATTTTATGTTTTTCCAGTTTGGTGGTTAATGCACGCTTTTGATCACTTGCAAAACTGGCATATAAACACAAAATTTTCTCCCTTTTTCCTTCTACCGCTCCCTCCCCCTGCCACTGCAGAAAAAAGGCTTTAACTGCAAAAACCACAGGTAGCCAGATTAAGAATCCCATGGTGTGCAATAACTTGGCCTCTTATTTATAATCTTGTCTCATTTTCTTTCATGATGGACTTAAGGGGGGAGGTATTTCCTCCCTCCCACTTTATCTACAATAACCCCCTCCCTTCCCTTCGGACAAATCTATTTTCAACATATCTGAGTTATTCGTATGGACTTTTTTGTTTTAGTTTTTCTCCGCAGGCAGCCTGCAAATAGCTTGTGCTTAAGTTTCCATTTGATTTCCTAGTGTTTTGGGTTTGGGGTATTTTTTAAAATAATTTTTTGAATATGATTGACTTGAGTTCACCTGATGAACGGTTGAAACGCTTTGAATTTGGAGTTTTTATTAGGTATGTCTCCACCCCCCCATGTATATAACCCTATGTGTGAATGTCTAAAAAACTGATATATATTATGTAATCACACAAATGAGCACACACACACGCATACACATACATGAATACATACATATATTCACACTTCCCAGTTCTATGGTCACTGTTGGAAGCCATTTGGCAGAATAACCTCCAGCTGTGGTAGCATTTGACTCTTCAAACTTATGGATGAAATGTGGACTGTCAGCATGGAAAATTATCTTTATTAATTGTTCCGTTTAAACAAATCATTTTAGTTCATTGTGTGGTATTTACATTTATCATGCAAGTATATAGGCGTAATTCATTATCAAGAATATATGTGCTCTGAAGTAAAGACAATAACTTGAAAGCATGTATAGTGATGTGATATGTGTATCTATCTATATCTATCTATCTATCTGCATTAGAATAGCTTGGATAATTTTATACAGAAATGGGCTTCTTTGTTTCTGTGGGTTAACTGCCATATAGTTTTCGCGTTTTGTATTTCTTCTCCCATTCTGGGTGGAACATGATGGCTGTGTTGGCGCCGTTCATTGTAAAATCTTAACTGTTGCATTGGTCCATATCTAAGCAAAATTAACAGCTTATTTTTTATTTTGCCTCATGAAAGTAATATCTTTTACAAATCACGAGTATGGGGTGCATCTAGACCATTATACATTTTAATAAATACGTTAATATATTAGAATTATTGGAACCAGTGCTTTTCCTGCTAGTTGGATATTTGCAATGGATGCAACGCACAAAAAGTTTGACTGTAATCAATAGGTCTTAAGCATTTAGTCCAAGTTCAGTTGTAATCATTGGGACTTATTTCATTATGCACTTCAGTTCCATTGACAGAAAATTATCTATGCCGAATGTTGCTGGATTGTACCAGGCAGGGATATGACTTTTGAGTTGTTACTGTTGAAGCTGTTTCATCTTTACTAATCAGCTTGTATGTGCTGCCTAATGATGGTAGCGGTTGGCAATGATATTTAAAAAAATATTTATTTCATATATACAGTATTATTTTAGTAGCGCTCTAAATTATCCCTTGAGCTTGTATGCTTCCTGATGGTTCTGGTATATATTAGAGATTAAGCAATCCCTAATAAGCTTTCAAAATTGGTTGTTTTTCTATTGAAATGATTAAATTCCATGTTTATTATTTTTACTATTATTTCAACGTAACTATCATGGCAGTTCAATAAGAGGAATGTACTTGTTCACGACTAGGCCACTTGTTTCAAAATGCTATCTGATGACTATTACTTTTATTAGGATTTTTTTTGGGGGGGGGATGAAGGACCAATCCTGTTGGATCAAACTGATAAACGGTAGTGATGTTACTGATAAAATATTCTATTTACACTTGGCTTTTCATACAATTGGTATTTAGTGATGTGTTTTACCGCCATCTGCTAAAGCGATTTAGATAGTGACATTAGCAAAGCAATAGCAATGTGTGTCTAGGAAATCAGTATATATGAAAAAGGGTGACCCTCATTATAAGGTGTAAGATTTATTTGAATCATGTTTGTACAGTGTGACTTCACACCCCCATTCCTTCAAAAACATAGTGGAAGCCATTTTGTTGAGCTTCCTTCATTTCCTTGTAATCATTATTCGTCAGATAAACATATCTTACTTTTTCTGAAAAACCTGAATGATCCATAGTTTGGTTGTTTGCCTTTATGGCTATGGAGGCATTTTCCACGACTCTTCCGCTGTAAGTATAAGTGGATGCATTTTTTTAAACCCTCCATATTGATGGAAAAGTTTCACAAAGTTCTGAAGAGAGGAGCATTTTGAAGAGTCACCAGAAAGGTTTACACTCTTGCAACGTACTGCTGAAGTCTTAAATTAACTACTGAAATAAACAAGATATTATAGACATTATTAATATAAGATACATTCAAATTGGTTTGCAACTCAAGAATGTGAAACTTGTATGAATATTTGTTAATACTAGTTTATGTCCCCACAATTATATCAAAATGTTGCATATGTCCAGTTTTCAACAAATTGTTAACTCAAACTGAATTTTCTCGATTAGAACGAATATCACTTTTATGTGGCCGATCAACAATTGTTTGTTTTCATTTTCATATACTATTTGAATTTCGTTTTCTCATCACTATAAACATATGTCTAACCTTTTATCTCTTGTTGGGTGATAACATTTGGCAACATCAGCTAATCTCTTAAGGGGATGGTCACCTCGACATCCAAGAGCATATCTTTAGGGTTTTTGCACTTGGCAATAATCCTTCATTGGCATTCTTTGCAGGTCAGTAATTCCATTGAGGTTAAATAGCCTCCTTACTTTGACATTTGGGAGTAAATGTTTTTATTAAACTCAGTTTTAATTCACTATGCTAACACTTGCTTATGTGCATAAATACTATGAACTTTATTTACACACACACACACACACACACTGTGTAATTTCTATCCCCTTCCTCCCAAAGGGGCCTAGGGCAGCAAACATTCAAATTATAAAACAATAATTTAAAAAAAAAATGCAGTACAGATAGAGACTGAGAATAAATGTGTGCATTATATTTCCATCTTTGGAGTTATTTTAATAACCAGTGAAAAGTACTCAAATTGTGACTTCTAAAAACCATAACCTTTAGAAATAGACATCTTTCTAAAAGAAAAGATTGGTGCTCTCTTTTCTAAAAAAAAGACTCCATTGCCTTATAACCAATTTTTACCTAGCTGCCAGCAAATGTATCAGTTTCACCATCACACTCTTTCTTGATCCAGTTGTCACCTTTTCCCAAGCACATGACACATATTCTTGCCACTTCAAGGAGTGAACTGTTCACATCTGCTTCATAGTTGTATCTTCTTAATCCTTATTCCTTGGCTGTTTGACCTTTGGACAAAGAAGAAAGGAATGAACTTCAGAGAAATCACATTACTTTGTTCTGTTGTAAAATGGGCACCAAAAATGAAACCTTTTCTCCCATTTTCTGTTACAATGTGCTGCCCTGCCATTTTCTTCCACTCATAAATGTTTCAGCAATAAATAGAGCACCAGTAATGTCACAGAGGATTAGTAGTTAAAAAGTTGATATACTGTCCACTTGTCCCGGAACAGTTTCCATCCCATAAGGTGAAAGGATAAATTCCATCTCTCTCTCTCTATATATATATATTTAAGTTTCAAGATGAATGAAAATAATAGCTTTATTAGTTCGGGATACTTTCAAAACTCTCGTAAAATGAGAGAACTGAGCTTGATGAAATAGTGTTTATAGCCTTCCTTGCATTCTGTTCTTGTTAGTTTACTCTATTTGCCTGTCTTCTTTTCTGTCGCCCTTTTCCTGTTGTATATTTTCCTACTTGGTTTCTCTTAAGCTTCACTGTGCTTTGCTACATTTTTCTTCCATTTCTTACTCTGTCTTTAAAATTCACTTCTGCCACCTGTTTGCTGCTTAATGGGTTCTTAAGCAATCATGGTGGTAGTCCATTTGGAGTGTAGCTCTTGCCCTCTTTTTATCATTATTTATTTGAAAAGCTAGTCTTAATCTTGATTTATTTGCTTATGGTATTTTCAGTTTTTATTGAGAAACAACCCCATGAAATCTTGCTACATGTTTCTTGCTTAGAAGGCTTGTGGGTGAGCGTTATGCCTTTTCCTGAAGTCAGAGACAACAGAGAGACCAATAGAGACATGCATATGAGGCTCCCCTTGGCTTGCAAGCATGCCCCTTGCCCAGGAGACACAAAGCTTTCACTTCTGGTTTTCCTATTTACTCCTTTCTGTTTTCTATTAATCGCAGGTTGTCTTGTCATGTGAACCATGCAAACTTGAAAATCATAGCTATGGTTTGTGGAAGCAACTTGGCTTTCAACCATAGTTTATGCATCTGACTCGTTTTCAGTAGACATAGTTAAGATTAACCAGAATGCAAAACTCAGGTGACATGCTAAACTGCAATTAAAGCACATCATTCCCATTTCCTGCTTGTGACCAAGCCAGAGGAGGAGCAATGGTGCAGCAGAGGCTAGACTCATTTTTTGTAATGCCAAACAGTGGTTTAGCATTACGTCTGAGTGTTGCCACAGAGCTGTCAGTGACTTTGGCTACCACATTGCACATTCTGCTTTAGTCAGTAGACAAGAATTTCAGATATTTATCCATTCGCTGAAGATGCTGTCAGTTTGCATTTGCTGTGATCCTCATTGTTAGGACAGCTATGATATCTGTTCACTTTTATGCATATGAAATAAAAGCTACAATTATGTCTGGGACACACACACTGCAGTTTGTTTTTCAGTCTTGGCCACACTGATGAATTAGGATGCAGATTTTATTAGTAAAGCTTTCATTGGCCCTTGCAGCCACCTTCAGTTTTTCGCACCCATTTCCTAATCATAGCCTGCAACATGGGACCTTGTTTAATTGTTTTAAAAATGTATATGTTCCTGTTTTCTCTTCGCTCTGTTTCACTCAGGGCATATCTCCTCTGCAGAGATCTAGGTCTAAGTCATTTGTTCTCCCTAGAAAATCTAAGACTTATAGGCAGGGGTGGGTAGAGATCTCCAACAGATTTTTAGCATTCTCATCAAATCACAGCTCCAATAATTGGGGAGGGAGCTGTGACTGTTAAAGTGGGATGGGACCAGTATAAATTTGTAATATAGACACATTCCCACTCTTTTCTTCTTTTTTCCATTGCTGTTTTTCTCTTTGTAATCCATGCGACACACACAAGGCTGGTTTGCATGTGATGCTAAATCATAGTTTAGTGTTTCACAGACTAGCCTCAAGGAGCCTGAGCAAAACACTTGGCTTCTGCACTTCCTACACCTCCATGTGGCCTGGAGAAGGACTTCTGTCAAGTCTATTTTCACTTTTAAAGAATTTCAGCTTCGCATTAAGTAGAAAGCAGGAATCCTAGATTTAAAAGAACTCTGGCTAGTTCGATAAACCTTTCATAACTCCTGGCTTAAAACTGGCTTATTGTGAAATTGAGTAGAGTTTGTCTCATATGTAATGCTAAGCTGAGCTTCTTGAAAGCTGAAACTAAACTCACTGAATCTCCTCCTCTGGGTCAAGTGGGCGGAACAGCCATAGCAGACTATTACTAGGTAACTTAAGATTCAAATATTAAGTGTAGGCATTATGGTAATCCAAAATCTCTGCCTCAGGTCTGGAGAATTATTCACTTTATAGATCCATTAATTCTTATGTTGCTTAAAAGATGTTGAAAATACAAAAAATAATTTGTGAATATGATTCTGAGTGGTTGGTTTTCTCAAGTGCTAAAATGTTTTCCTATTTCTCACTGCACAGTTGATCCCAAAGGACAGGCAACAAAGAGTAGGTGAAACAAAACCTCATTAGACCAATTTTTGTGTGTGTTGTAATATGCAAGCCTTCAAGTTTCATAGTATTCTTAATTAGCCATAATACTTTATTTTATTCCTTGTGTTGGAGCTTATTTACCAGTCAGCTGTGGATGTTTTTCTCTAGGCTGATCCAAAAGAAGGCCAACATTCTGTTGAATTCTGAAATGCCGAACTTGGGAAAGCCCATTCCTATTGAAGCCCAGTTGTCCATCTAGCCAAGGGAGCAGACTCTGCTTAGCTTTCCCCTTAACCTTTTCTTTGGATACTGATACTCTGTATTAGCCTTGTTATACAAGTATCTGAGAAGACAGTTTGCTTTTACTTTAGTACTTGTTCCCTAGTTAGGTGCTTCTAGAGTTTTCCTATAGTACCCTTTGCACTTTTCCTAGTCTACAGGAAGCCTCTTTCCTTGCACCTGTCTGCTTAGCCCCCTCTGGCTCTTGGCAGAAATACAATAGAGTGAAATGGCAACTTCCAATCACAAATCAGGGATAATCTGTGGTGCTACTGTTGAGATCATGGAACAATATAGGTACTTGAACTTGCCCACTGGGCAAAATTATTATGGGGACTCTGAATCAGAACCTATTAAACTTCTGGATTCTGTGCTTCAGAAAGAAAGTTTGTGGCCTTAATGATCAGTAGGTTTACATGAGATATAAGATGCCCTCTGACTTCCAAATTAACAGCAGTCAAAACCTTACTGTTCTCTGTTTCCCAGTTACATTCTTACAGGAAGGCAAGCTTTCAGAACCAGGGATCATTAAAAAGGTGGATGTTGGAACCCCATCATTATCCTGCTCCCAAAGAAGGTTGGAGGTTGCAGAGCCGAAATTGGTTGTTAGCCTCAGGAACTTTAGGATGGTGACACTGACCTCTAACAGTAGTCATAATGTGGCAAGGAGATTTCTAGGGTGTGCACAGACTTGAAAGTCTTGCATGTATATGATTCTGTAAAGCCGTGTTGCAGAAGATAATACATGTTTTGATGGATAAGATAAATATTAACGGCAAAGTGGGTTATCTGGCAGCATGGCTTTGGATAGAGAGACGGTGATAAAATGGAGGAAGGAAAGGTTAGTGAAAAGGAGGTTGTTTTTCTTAGTCATGGTGGAGAGGAATCAGGTTTGAAGCCCAGATTGTGGATATAATATATAGCCATAGAACAGGGTGGTGTCAGTGGAGATACAAAGCATGCAAAAGAAGTTTGAATGGGAACTCTATTTTCAACTAGTTGTTGTTGGGGTTTTTTAGCCTATCTACAGAGATCAACCCATGTTGAAATATTATCAGCCCAGATGGCAATGTAAAACTGGACATCAAGAATGAAAGACCAAATACAGGCATGTAGAATACAGTATTGCTAGCCTGTGTTGAAATGATACTGCATGAATCCCCTTTCCCCAGTGCACTTTCATTGAAGAAGGACAAGACCAAGACCTGGACCCTGGGTTGCTATACCAGCTCTGAAGAAATAATGTTGAACAGGAGCCAGCAAGAGATACTAAGACTGTGTACACACTATATGTTTAGCACATGACGTCCCCTGAGGAATCCTGGGAACTGCAGTTTGTTAAGGATGCTGTGAATTGTAGCTATGTGAAGGGTAAACTACAGTTCACATGATTTAGGGGGGGTAGTCATGTCCCTTAAATGTATGGTGCGCATGCAGCCTTAGGAACACCGGCAAAAAATTAAGAATCAGGTGAGGACAGTCCGTCACTAGGGTTGGACAGATCTGGGACACACGATGTGGGCATGTCCAATGATACATTTGTTTTGGTCTGACATTGTTGTCTGTGTCAACTTTGTACTAGTGAAATCCTTGATATTTGCTGATGTTTATGTGCTTTTAAATCAGATTCCTGTAGTGTGGGGATTAGCAAACAACAAAAGTGTGTTTTATGAGTCCTTGTGGTTGCTAAGAGATTTATACTTTGAACCTGGAAGGATAAACACCATCTATTAAGCCATGGTCTGAAGACCTCACTGCCCTTTTTGCATTCAAACATATTCCTCACAAATGTGGATACCTCTCTGGACATTTGGAAGGCTAATATCTATATGTTTAAATTAAGAGGGACTTACTGTATTCTCAGTATGTGTTGATGGTGTTTTTTTTCTTTAACTCCTCCCTCCCATTTTTTCCTTGTTAATTTTTTTATGGGGTTGGGCAGATCCTTTACAGTTGGTCTGCCCCAGGCCTCAGAGAGGATGAGGCCAAGGCTGTCCCATTCTGTTTCCAGGTAGGTTTTTAATGGGAAATGCTTAAAAATCTCCCTGGAAACACACTTTTATAAAAAGTATTTAGAAGGTTGTTTGAGGATTGTGCGTTGCCTCGATTCTCTCCCTGCTGCCTGCCACCTCGTGCTTTGAATACACATACAACAAGTTCCCCTAGGAGCAACAGGGTGTAAACAGAGGGCAGCCATATTTTGACTCCCGTAAAGTTCCCCAAGAGCCATAGAATGCCCTCAAGTCTCATCATTTTCAGGGGAACTTGCTGCATGTACATTCAAAGGTGCCCAAGCACTAGCTGCTCAGACTATGGGTGGTACTCTGTTTTAGAAAATTTAAAAGGAGAAATGGGAGGGGGGAATAGGGGAATAGGGGAAGGAGGCAGCACACAATCCTTGAAGGAATAAAGAAATTACAGATTATGGAGCATTGATATGATCCAGGTCATGTTCCACCAGGATCAGATCAGGTGAATCTACTGTGGAATCCAAGACAAGCAGATTCCTCTCCCATCTCTATCTGACATAGCTCTTTAAAAGAGTTAAGCATGAAAAACAGGAAAGGAGGAAGTACATTAAGAAGGTGATAGAGGCCCTGGCATTTATCCAATCAGGAATTCACTGCTGGTTTCTGCAAAAAAAAATTCCAACATAGGTCAGCAGACATATTAAGAAACAATCCTGGAAGTGGGTAGGAGAGAGTTTAGGTAAAGGAAAAGGAAATAGTTCTTAGACTTCTTTAAACCACATAGCCACAGTGTCTGTGGTCTGCCTCCACAGTTGGAGGAAACCATGCTTCTGAATCCTGGTTGCTGGAAACCAGGGGAGGGGAGAGTGCTCTTGTGTCCGAATCCCGATTGCTGGTTTCCTAAAGGCAACTGTTCAGCCACTGTGAGAACAGGATGCTGGACTAGATTGGCCATTGGCCTGATTGAACAGGCTTTCCTAAGTTCTCACGTTCATGCTTCTGCATAAAAAAAAATGATTATACAGTTCCATTGATACTTAACACAGTTTGTGGTGCATGCATCTTTCTGGATTGTTCTGGGTTGGAGTAGTTTGGCACATGGCCTCCTGCCTATGCAAACTCCTAAGGCAACAAGTGTGCTGTGGCACCCTGGGGTGCCTTGAATGATGGTCAGGGTGCCGTGGGCAACATCGGTCTCTGTCCTTGTTTCCTTCCCTCCCTCCTGTGATGCCCTCCCACGTCTTTGCCTCCCAGAGGCTTCCACTGCTGTTTGTTGCAGCAGCCCTGGCTACAAGCTCCCCAGGCAAATGGTGCCTCTGGGGCTGGCCAGGGGGTGCTTCCCAGGGCCCTGTGGGGCAGTGTGAGGAGGCACCTCTTTTTGGCGCGGGGTGTGCAGCTCAGAGACCAGGGGTGGTAGCAGTGGCTGCCTGGAGGACTCCCAAGGAGAGGGGAGAGGAGAGGAGAAGAGAGGAGGCTGAGGGAACACTCCACAAGGGAGGGTATTCTAAAAGGGGTGAGGGGCTGCTGGCTCTGTAGGCAAGTGGTGACATAACTGGGTTCCTGAGCCCCACAGGGGTGCTGCAGAAAGAATGTGTTTGGTCAAGGATGCTGTGGACCCAAAAAGGTTGAAAACCTTTGTCGTAAGGGAAAGAACTTCGGTTTCCTTTTGCAGCAGCCTCTCCATGTCATTTTCTAATACAGTGGTACCTCGGGTTACAGACACTTCAGGTTACATACGCTTCAGGTTACAGACTCCGCTAACCCAGAAATAGTACCTCGGGTTAAGAACTTTGCTTCAGGATGAGAACAGAAATCATGCTCCGGCGGTGCGGCAGCAGCAGGAGGCCCCATTAGCTAAAGTGGTGCTTCAGGTTAAGAACAGCTTCAGGTTAAGAATGGACCTCCAGAACGAATGAAGTACTTAACTCGAGGTACCACTGTACTTGTTGAACAGCAGATTATTTCAAATAGATTCACCTAAAATAATATGGCTAACATTTGTTATTTAAAGCTTGCTACCCTATTCTGTATAGGTCAATTTATTTAGAACACATGACTGTCATTTCTTTGTTTTCAAAATCAAAGTAATTCACTCTTTCAGAAACAGGGAGCGCCTGAAAAGCTGTCAGTGTTTTAACATTTTTTGTAGATTTTTTTAAGATGATAAAATAGCCGTTGGTTTCATAGCATGTCTTTAAAGCAGCATGCCTTTCAGATTCCTGAAATTCAGGTAGCAAGTTAGCTTGGGGGTAAGGGGAATACAAGAACACTATAGCTCTTCCTTTGAAGTACTGACTCATTTTTTGGATCTTTCAACTCAGTTTGGCCCAAATTACAGACACTGTTCATACCTCAATTACTTTAAATTTGAGAAGACTTTTTGTGGTACTTAAAAGAAGTCAATATGCAAAGGGCGATGGAGAAACTGAACTTATCAAAGACATTGTAAACTTAAATTTATTTGGGTGATATATTTTCATCTGTTCTATACTATCTGGTGGCAATGTATGACCAGGAATTCACATATTTTGGCTTTTCCTAGTAGGCTGCCATTCTTTGTGCTTGCCACAGGGGCAGAGGTTTCTCATACCACACTAAGCTTTGGACTAGAGAGCAGCAGCATGAGTTTGTCATGTTGCTTTTGTCTGTTGTGTTGAGCTTTGGAGTAGGCAGCCTCCAGAGAGAACCACTCTCTCTCCTCTTTCGTACAGGAGAAGAGAGATATTGGAGCGCACTGAGCTTTAGATCAGACAGATCTGCTGTTGCAAAGCTCAGCATAAGTTAACGTGCTTGCCCTTCATTTTCTGCAACTTGTGGGAAGCTCAGGGGAGAACTCTCTTCAGTGTTTGTCATCCTACCTCACCTGAGATCTAGGACTATCGTCTCTAGGAAATGGATTTTTGGAGGTCTGGTGGTTAATGTCCAATTGTTTCGTTCTGACAAAAATGGAGGTTAAGCAGGCCAGATGTTTTTGTTTATTTAGTAGAGTACAGTGGTACCTCGGGTTAAGTACTTAATTTGTTCCGGAGGTCCGTTCTTAACCTGAAACTCTTCTTAACCCGAAGCCCACTTTAGCTAATGGGGCCTCCTCCTGCTCCTGCGCCGCCGGAGCCCGATTTCTGTTCTTATCCTGAAGCAAAGTTCTTAACCTGAAGCACTATTTCTGGGTTAGTGGAGTGTGTAACCTGAAGCGTCTGTACCAACCTGAAGCATATGTAACCCGAGGTACCACTGTATAGTGTTCTGTGTGATCATTTGGAGGAAGGGTGAATGCTTCCTATCTCATCCCTTTTTAAGCTTGAGGCATTTAGGATGAGAAAAAGAAGGACTTGGACCAATCAATATCTCATAAGCAGAGTTTGTGAGAAGCCAAAAAGATGCTTGTGAATGTTTCTCATTCCCCATGCTACTATAGAGATAAGCAGGAAGAAGATCATATTATCCACTCTGGGTCATCCTAGTCAGGAATTGCCTCATTAACCAGAGCAGGGTAACTAATGTGTAGTAACAGAGTGATTAACATTTCAAATAGGGAGTTCCGGGAAGCTTGGCTTGTAGTCGGACTAGAAAGTGTGTTCCTTATTTGTAACAGACGGGGAGGTACAAAATAGAAAGGACTTCTTGGCTGGAAGCCCAAGTGTTAAGCATCCCACTATAGGCTTATCATAATTGTGTCTTGAAATCAGATTTTGGTTTGCTAAGATGAATTCCAGTTTCAGCTAAGACATTGTGTTTTATTGTGTGTAGATTGTGAATCACTGGTTTTCTCACTCCATTGTTTTGAATAAAGGTTGTTCTTGGAAGCTTCAGGCAGAAATATATAAAGTGACATCTTCTCACAAGTATTTTGATGCCGCCCATTTCTGTGTATTTGGTAGGAAATGAATAACAGGCAGAAGTTAAGTGTAAACAGAATAACAATGGAAATACAATATGATAGATAATGGTACAATATAAATTTGTGGGCTTTGCATATCACGTATAACTGAAAATGTGCTATATTTATAGTGTTCACCTGGTGTTTATTATTTTCCTTTCTTTTCTTTTTTCTTTTTCTTTTGCTTCCGGAAAATTTTTAATTGTTGAAAGACTACTTTGTCCTTTGTACAGTTACAGGTTTTGACCATTAATCTATTTTAATCAGATATATATGATGCATTTTGTGGAAAGGTCCACTCAGCATCAGCCAACCAAACACAAACTGTCAGTTGGCTGATCCAGATTATGATCTCTTACATTGACATGTTGCTTATTCATCCTTCTTGCGGCTACTCCTCTGTTCAGTATTTCTCCCTTCTCTTTGCACTTTGGCAGATGCAGCCTGTGATTAAGTTATGAGCTTGGAACAACGTGCAGTGACTGGTGCAAATGTAGGATCTGCATATAGGCGGGCTGAGTGTAACCCTCTTGTCATGGTCTGACCACTTCCAGGGAAGTTTGGACTATTGTCTGCAACCTTGCCCTGCAGTGGTGGGGGACCAATTCAGATGGTCTGCCCTTGACACCTGTTAGGTCACACAGTTCTGCCTACCAGATGGTGAATGGCCCTCATAGCATGTTGAGAGCAGTTTGCATGGGGCTTCAAGAATAATGTTGCTCAACCTTATAGTGCCTTAGACACAGCAGTTTTTGCAAGTCCAGTTGAGTTGTCCAATGCAGCACCTTCCCATATTTTGTGGAATTAATTTTGGTTTATGTGTCTTGATGGTGTAGACAGGGTAATGATGTGACCAACTTCTTGCTTTCTTGACCCCTGTCCATCCTGGCTGGTCAAAGCTAGTTTGTGTGGTAGGACTGACTGACTGACTGGGTGGGTGGGTCCAGGGTATGGTGAACATGGTTCTATTCAGTGGAATGGAGCCTGCAGCCCTTAAGCGGTAATGAAGAAGCCCATTATGAACTCTGTGGTTTACAGTAAATACTGCCAAGCCGCATTCTTGGGCACAGTGGTGCAGAGAGTGATGGTGGAGCAGTTGCAGGAGTTTCTTGATCTGGATTCTATCTGGATTCATTTCAATCTGGGTTCAGGCATGGTTTAGGGACTGAACCAGCTTCGGTCACCCTGATGTGTTGAGAGCAGGACAGAGAGGGAATGCATCTCTACTCCGGCTTCCTGACCTGTTGGCAGCTTTTGATACACCTGACCATGGTATCTTGGACCAGCTCTGTGGGATGGGAACTGGGGGCAGTGTTTTGCACTGGTTCTTATTCCTTCCTACATGGCCGTGTCTAGAGAACAGCATTGGGGGATTGTGTCTTGGACCCACGGTCCTTGTGCTATGGTGTGCCACAGAGCACAGTCCTGTTAAACAACTATATGAAACCACTGGGGGGTAGTTATTAGGAGTTTTGGAGCAAAAACAACGAGATACTCTGCTGATAGTCAGCTGTTTCTCCATAGCATCTGAGTCAGAAAAAGCTGAGCATGGTCTCAAACCTTGTCTGGATATAATTATGGAGTGATGGTTTAAAGCAATGGGAAGACAGAGGCATGGTCGGTGGGTGGTTCCATTGTCCGGAAGATAGGTCATTGCTTGTTTTGGATGGGGTTACTCTTCTTCTGAAATAATAGTTTAGGTGTGTTTCTGGATTTATCTTTGTCACTTGACACTAGGAGTCAAGTGGCTAGGAGTGCCTTTTAACTGTTACAGGTAGTGAGCCAACTACGGCCAGTCTTAGGCAGGGGTAGCCTGGATGCAGTGATTCATGTCTTGGTAAACTTAACATTTGATTATTCTAATGCACTTTCTGTGAGGCTACAGAAGCTCCAGTGCTTAAAACCTTGCACTGGTTGTCTATATGTTACTGGGTCAGATTCAAGGTTCTTGTAATAATTCACAAGGCGCTTAACAACATGGATCCAGGATATCTTAAAGACTGCCCAATCTCTATCCCCGCCTGAGGGAGAGGAATCTGTGGAGGAATCTCTGTTGGTGGTACCCCAGGGCTCAGATTCCTGGTGCTTAAATATTACAAGCTGCCCAAGCCTCCCAGGTGAGATAATATAGGCACCCTCCTTGCTGAATTTCAGGCATGTGGCTGATGCTTTCTTGCTGCAGAAGACATTTTAAGGTAGCGTTTGGTTTTATGCTAAATTATTTTTGTTTTATTGTCCAATTGTCTATGTATTGTTTTGATGCACACCACTTAGAAATGAAAACAAGCAGTATATAAATGTATTAATAAAATAAACAAACAGGATGATCTGTGGCATGTAAAACTTACTTTAATAACAAGGTCTACATAGATAAATAGTTGGTGTCCCCTGTAACTTACTATAAATAAGGATGTTTATTTATGATGCCTGTAGCAGTTTTAATGTCAAGTGCTTTTTGTAATCACTGTTTCTTTTGTCATAACAACCTATGAGATTGGTCATTACAATTCCCATTTTATACATAGACGAAACTTTCTGGTTTAGACTGAAACTTTCTGGTTTAGCTCAGTGGTGTGTTTTTTTGTGAGTTGTGATTCCACCTTGTTTGTATAGTTTAGTTTAGTAAATATAAGTCTTCCCTTGAAACATTATGGTAATTGCGTCAACTATATAAAAGGCATTTTATTTGCTTCTCCACTACAGAACCAGGAAGATAGAGTTCTTCTTTCTTCTTTGGTGATCACTCATAGCCGAGTAAGATTGTCTTCCCTAAACAGTTTTAACAATGAGTCCGTAAGTGACTGTGGAGGCCAATTCTGGATCCACACATCCTTCCACAGTGGGGACATTGGTTTCTGGGCGAGAATTGATTACAGTGTGGATTTGCCAAGCGTGCCTTCCTCTTAGCATGTTTCTCCCTTGCGTCCTGAGTTCGAGTGTCTTCAAAGCCCATGACACCTTTGGTAAAGGCTGTTCTCCAACTGGAGCGCTCGCAGGCCAGTGTTTCCAAGTTTTCAGTGTTTATACCACATTTTTTAAGATTTGCCTTGAGTCAGTCTTTAAACCTCTTTTGTTGACCACCAGCATTACGCTTTCCATTTTTAAGTTCAGAATAG
This sequence comes from Podarcis liolepis, assembly GCF_965112155.1. NCBI lineage: Eukaryota > Metazoa > Chordata > Lepidosauria > Squamata > Lacertidae > Podarcis > Podarcis liolepis. Next base: position 24,007,506 of record NC_139555.1, read on the forward strand.
AGTAGTTGCTTTGGGAGACGATCATCAGGCATCCACAGAACATGACCAGTCCAACGAAGTTGACGTTGAAGAATCATTGCTTCAACACTGGTGATCTTTGCTTCTTCTAGTACACTGATATTAGTTTGCCTGTCTTCCCAAGTGATGTGTAAAAGTTTTCTGAGACACTGTTGATGGAATCTTTCAAGGAGTTAGAGATGGTGTTTATAAGTGGTCCATGTTTCACAAGCATACAGTAAGGTTGGTAGTACAATAGCTTTGTAAACAAGTATTTTGGTTTCCCTGCAAATGTCCCGGTCCTCAAACACTCTGCACTTCAGTCAGGAAGGTAGAGTACATAAGTGGCAGCCTATTGTCATAGCTGGACAGCTGAGCCCCAATCTTCAGTCCAAGAAGTTATACAAACTCCTACTTTCTTGGCTAGTAGAAAGGGGGTATGGAAAGCATGAAGAGAAGAGACTCATTTTCCCTCTTGCAGCTTGAAGTATGGGGATGGAATGTTCAGAATTTCCCTCTCCCACTCTCAGACCCCCTTGACACATACTAGCATCCCAGGAACCGCTTCCTCACAAGGCAATCCCACACCTCTAAAAGCAGAGAATTGTAGAGAGTTGGAAGGGACCTGTAGGGTCATCTGGTTTGGCCCCCTGCAATGAATGTGTGTGTGTGTATATGAATTAATCCCATGGGTCTCCTTGCAGAGTACTTGTTGGGAAGGAAAGGCTTGCATGTTGAGTATTGTGAGGTCACACTGGCAGGAATCAGCTCCCTCTGCTGTACAAGGAGTGTATGCAGCAGGCCTTGTTTTCTCATGATGGGTTTGAGAGACAAAGAAATGGACAGAGTGGGGTATATAAACAAGCAAGAGAAGTGCCCTTAGTGTGTCCTGTCTTTTATGGCAAGTTAGAACATATTTTTTTTGGGGGGGGGGTTGGGAGGAGTATCTCTTTCTCTTTTGTTTTGTTTTAAGAAGTGCAGAATACTACTCCTTAGGTTTCCCATACATAGGTTCGGCTTCGTGGGATAGTAGACTAGTCTTTGGGATAATTCTATTTATTTTTTGTAATGTAGCACAGAGTATGCACGCAGATAGCTTTTTAAGCCTACTTTTTATGATGGGGAAGAAAGCTTCCTAATAATAATGAGGATGAGAGAAATTTTCACTGTGTCAAAATGATGTGAAGGAGACTGGAGGGGTCAGAGGGGTTTACTAATTTCCACCTGAAGAAACCTGAGAACAGAAATCTAATACAGAATCTGAAATGAAGTGCAGATTGTGCCAGTTATTTGCAGTATGTTCAAGGATATATCATGTATATTCCTGCTTGGCAGGGGGTTGGACTCGATGGCCCTTGTGGTCTCTTCCAACTCTATGATTCTATGTAAAAATAATGTTAAAGCTGACACAGTATCCTTAGAAGCATGTACCTCTTTTGTATATTGATGTGCAAAGCTGCTTTTGTGGCAGTGACTAAGATTTTATGAATTGATTGTGTAATTTGTGCATATTTGTAGGTTGTGGATAATGTTACTGCTTCCTCTCTATTGATATGGAGCACATTGTGGCTTAATCTTAAACCAACGTGCAAGTCTGTTTTTTCTTAGAAAATTGTGTTCTAAAGGTTCTGTTGTTTTCATATATTTGGGTTACGACATGGATCCCCACCCTGCCCTCAATAAAGCATTACATTGTTTTGACATCTTTGCCCATCAGCTAATTATAAAGGGACTCATTGTCGATGATGGCGTAAGCCAGTCATCACCCCCAAGAAGGGCATAAGTCAGTCTGATCATCAGTGGATGCATGCAAATTGGGAGAGCTCTAGTTCTCGCACCATTTAAAGAACAAAGCATGCAACGCACAATAACTCTTGTCTTTGGCCAGTCCCATCAAATTTACCATAAATATGTGAAGGAATCTAAATAGTGTGGGCTCTCTGTGGGCAAAGTTCTTATCTAGCTTTGTGAGAATGCGAAATAAAGTATTCATTTAACCTACTATAAAAATATGTATGCTATGCAGTTATAATCATATGTCATTATTCAGAAAATACAGCAGAAACTCTGACAAATTAAAAACAGAAGGATGTGTCTGCAAGGGCTTTTTCAGTCATTAAAAAGCTGCTTCACCTCTCAGGCAAACTATTTAATGGCAACTTCTTGCTCACTGTACTGACATCTTCAAAGGCTTTGACATCTGTCAGCCTTTGAACTACCATTAAAAAATATTATCCCATTTCCATTCTTTTATGCCCATTTTTTTAATTATAGCCCTTCTTTCAAGTTGGGAACATGGTTGGTTTAAATGATGCTGTCCTTTCGTTTTCAGCCACCCAGCTGCGGTTTGAATAAATTGATGTCGAATCAAAGGCGGGACTTTAAAGGGAAAAGGTTTGATGGACTTGGACTCCGAACCAGATGAGGCTTTATGATGAAAAGGGTTTAATCCCAGCACAGGCATTGCTTCTATCAGTCGAGCAGTACAAAGCAATTCATATATATAGGTTCACGAGAAATGATCTATTTTTTAAAAAACAGCACAGATCTTTTCAGGACTTGCAAATGTGGCATTAGCTAATATTCAGAGCAGTGATTTCCTTTCATCCACTAGAAGCTTATGATTATAGTACAGTTCTCGAATTGGAAATGAGAGCTGCAACACAGATTTAAAGCTATGCTGTCTGATTTGTATTCAATATACATGTCACTGCGGGACAAGCTAGTCTAGGCCAAGCTGGTTCAATAAAAGGAACAAGCAGTTTCATCATTTGAGATTCAGAGAAGACGACAGGGAGAAAAAGCTGCCAATTAATTAGTACCAGCATCACCTGATGCTTGTGCAACTGCTCTTGACGGATATAGCATCTTTTCCAAAACTGTCCCAGAATCAGATTTTAACACTCACTTTATTTGAATAAGAATTATTCCCTTGGCATCCTCTTGCAGTAAAATAATACATAGCATTAACCAACAATGTGTAATTTATATTTGCAGCATCACTTGTCTTGTTGAATTTTTGGTTTGAACATCTTTCAGTCATGAAAATTATTGCTCTTCCCTCATAACAGCTGCCTTCATTAAAGCTGTAATTATGTATGATTATGAGGAGATCAGAAGACTTTTTTTAAAAAAAAAATGGTTCGTTGCTTTATAATACTTTTTTTTTTTTTACTTTGGAATTTCTTATCTGAAAAAGATACTCAGCAGTGTTTCTGATCTCTATAGATGAAGGAATATGTTTAGTGAATAAACATTTACAAAAATTAGATGGGTAAGGGCTGTACACAGAATTCATGGTACCAAACCTAAAGTGACATGGTACCATATCTGAAGGTCTGTAGGTGAATGTGTCAGAGCTCATCATTATCAGAGATTAAAGATGTTCTTGGCATAATCTCAACTCCAGAGATTTTGCTTTGCTTTTCTCTGATCTCCGGCCATTATAAGATAATTGATTCAGATTTGAGTTAAAAACTCTCAGGTGATTGCTATGAAGCCCTTGTGACTCATACTACTTAATTGTCAATTCTAAGGATGATGTTTTAGGACTAATTGAAGAACTGATAGGTAACAAGCACAAGGTCAAGATAGTATTCACCAAGGAGTGCATTCAGAATTGGAATAGAGGTTATGGATAGGCAAGATCTTAAAGCAAATGGTCTATCTTGTAATAGTTTGTGGGCCAGAAAGTGTGGTTGTTACTATCTTGGGTGAATAGCATCATAGAATGGTAGAGTTAGAAGGGACCCTGAGGATCATCTAGTCTATCCCTCTACAGTCCAGGAATATGCAGCTGTCCCATATGGGGATCAAACCGGTTATCAGCACCATGCTCTAACCAACTGAGCTATCTTTATTTGATAGGCTACGAATCTAGCAAAATCACCACGTCTGTTGGTATTTAGTAGCCTTCATAAAAAAGCAATAAATAGAATAACCAAAATGTGTAATACAGTGGTACCTCGGGTTAAATACTTAATTCATTCCGGAGGTCCGTACTTAAACTGAAACTGTTCTTAACCTGAAGCATCACTTTAGCTAATGGGACCTCCTGCTGCTGCCAGGCCGCCGGAGCACGATTTCTGTTCTCATCCTGAAGCAAAGTTCTTAACCCGAGGTACTATTTCTGGGTTAGTGGAGTCTGTAACCTGAAGCGTATGTAACCTGAAACGTATGTAACCCGAGGTACCACTGTATCCAGTTTGGAGCTATAAATTTCACACCTTTTGTCCAGTTTGGCTCCAAAATGCTCACGTCGTCCCAAAAAAGACCCATAACATATTGAAATAATTTTGGGAGCATCATGGCAAAGATGAAGAACAGACTGTTCAAGGTCTGTAAATAATGCGATGATTTTTTTAAAAAAAGATTTCACTTACAGTTAACATAGTTCTTAGAGTCCAAGATGTGATCTGCCCTCTGCAAAGTATACACCAAAATGTTCCTTACTTAGCCTGTTATCCGACACTGATCAGTGATTGATCATATCCCTATTGAGGTAACTTTCTCGGTGTAAAACAATACTCCTCCCTCTCTTCATCTGTCAGCACGATTCCTTCCAATTATGTGAGCCTTAAAGCGGGGTAGTTGGTACCATCTTGAGGGATTACATTTCTTTCATAGCCTATAACCTTAGTAAAATTATTAGCCATGATGGCTGTCAGTAATGAGTAGCTTTTACTTGGGTGGGTGGGGACCTCTTCTACGTGAAATAAAAGTCAGAGAGAGGAAAATGAAAGAAAACATGTACTTTTATTAAGTCAGTAGGTAGCTACCATACCTTCATTCACAAATCATGAAAACTGCAAAGCTGAAGTACATTTTCTCCAGTATTTTAATCATAAAGGTCATTGTGAATATCATCTCTTTCAATGACACATTCAATGTCATATTTGTTTTCATCAGCTTGATTATTACAATGCTGTACAAGGCATATTGCTGTTCGTTTCATTCTTCATACAGGTACCTGTGAGTGCTGCACAATATAGCTTACACCTTCAGGACAGCAGTTCCAGAACTGACACTGGAGTTGGCTTTCCAGTCAACCATTGTGTATTCTGTCTCTGTAGTAGAATTTCATAGGATTTTATAGGGAAACCATCACTGATACCAGGTTCAGCTTGAATGACAGTTAAAAACCACCTAGGTCTTCTAGGTTTTACTCAGACTAAATGCATTGAAATTCATGAGCATAAATTAGGTAACCCAATCTCAGTAGCTCTGTTCCGAGCAAAACTTATTGAATATCACCCATAGTTTGGGATGGGTGGAGGGAAATAGTATTCATCACATGCAATTTGACATTGCTGAAAGCCACTGTGATTATTAATGGTATTTATAGCCTGGTTCTCATCAAAGTGATCTACGGCCAGGTCACCATAGTAGAAGAGAACTGTTTTCAGCAAGTGCTGAAAGAGGGACAAAGGAGGTACCAGCTGAACTTCAGGGGAGCTGTATTCCACAACTGAGGTACCCTTGCTGAGGAAGGCCTCCCCAGCCAAAATTAAAAGCTTGGGCAGAACAATCAGTAGGTGTTATTTCAGAAAACCCAAGTCCTGAGCTGTTCAGGGCTTTGCAAATCAACTAACACTTTGAAGTGGGCCCAGTGACAAAAGGCAGCCAGTGTGAATTATTATGGACCAGTGTTACATACCGTATTTTTCCGTCTATAAGATGCCCCATGTATAAGATGCCCCCTATTTGGTAGCCTCTGATTTAAGAAAATGGGGAGAGATTTATCCGTGTATAAGACGCCCCCAAATTTTGGACATTATTTTTTTGGGGGGGGAACCTAGTCTTATATACGGAAAAATACGGTATTTTGTGCAGAGATGCCTGTTAATACTTCAGATGCTGTATTTTGTGATAGCTGCTGCAATACCTAGACTCCTAGGGCATGGGTAGGCAAACTAAGGCCTGGGGGCCGGATCCAGCCCAATCGCCTTCTAAATCCTGCCTGCGGATGGTCTTGGAATCAGCGTGTTTTTACCTGAGTAGAATGTGCCCTTTTATTTAAAATGCATCTCTGGGTTGTTTGTGGGGCATAGGAATTCGTTCATCCCCCCCCAAAATAGTCTGCCCCCCCACAAGGTCTGGGGGACAGTGGACCGGCCCCCTGCTGAAAAAGTTTGCTGACCCCTGTCCTAGAGTGTATTCAAGGGTAGCTTTGCATGGACAAATTGCAGTACTCTGAATGGGAGGTTACTAGAGTGTGGAGGCACTGTGTTCAAGCTATTGCTGTCCAGAAATGGCTGTAGCTGCCAAACCAGACATTGCTAGAAAAAGGCACCCCATGCCACCAGGACCATCTGAGTCTCCAGTGACAAGCTCAAATCAAGGTGTATCCCTAGACTACGTACCTGATCCAGGAATAGTTGAGTGTTGTCAAGAATAGACTGGTGTTTCCCAGGTCTGACAACCAGCAATCCACAGCTCCTCCATCTTGGTGGGATTCAGTTTCAGTTTATTAGCTATCGTCTAACACAGGGACGTCCAACTCCCAAGAGACTGCAGTCTACTCACAGAATAAAAAACTGGCAGTGATCTACCCCTTTTTTTGGGGGGGGGGTTCAGTTGTTGAGCTTTTTTTAGGGAGGAATGTCCTGTTATGGAGAGGAAAATGTCGAAATTGAGATTAACCAACAGCTCGCTGTTGGACATCCCTGGTCTAACACATTACAGCTACCACACTGATCCAGCACCTGCAGAGCTTCACGTGTTAAGGGAAGAGCGGTAGCTCAGTCACAGAACACCTACTTTATATATAGACGTTCCCAAGTTCACCCCTAGCTCACCCAAGTTCACATAAACCCATAAAACTCCGAGAGCCACTGCCAGCTTCTGCTTTTGATCAGCCACAACTTGCTGTGTTATCTGAACCAAGAACTTCGATTAACTGTGGTTAGTTTCAGCAACACAGTTTCAGAAACCATGGTTTGAAGTTGTGCATTTTAAAGCTAAACATAGTTAAAGTTAACCACAGTGTCAGTTCAGACAAACTTTGTTGATAAAATGATGGTGGTGAACATCAGTGGCAGGGCAACTCGTCTCATGGTCTCATCAGGATATACTTAAAGCAGAAAGAGTTAGCACTGTTTCCGCCTGTGCTTACAGTTAGATTTGTCCCTTGATTAAGGTAATCTTAGTTGAGTACTGAACTAAATTTGCATTTGAATAAAAAGAACAGTTCTGAATCAATAATATTTGAAGAGGCATTCTCTCCTATTTGAGAGAGGGAATGGGAATGCCTCCATATATAGTGTTTCCCTATGCAAAATTTATAAACGCCTGTGTATCTGCACCCTGATTAATCATGAGTACTATTTTAGTCAATTAAATTGATTACTCCAAGGTTGCAGCCCTACCAACAATCAATGCTATGTGTAGTTGCCTTTTGTTTCATATCCAGTAGGGGCAGATTGTTGTTGCGTGGCTATTCCCCCCCCCCCCCACAGGTGGAATAAATGAAGACAACGGACACAAAGTTTTAGGTTAATGGGCGTAAATGGCCACAACTTTATTGATTACAGGAAATAAGGGTATTGGCTTTAGGCATTGGCCCCTAACCGACTATCCGGTCTAACCGGGAAGGGTTAAACACCAACAGGGGGAGCCACCCGAGATGCATATCCCTAGGCGCTCCCCGAGGGGTTACCGCTCAGGGGCGCGCTTTAGGCCCTAGCCTCCGTAGGTTTCGGACGAGGCGTCGCCCCTCGGAGTCCTTTAATGAACTACCCTTCAAGCATTGGGGGAGGTGATGGCGTTCCTCCCCCCCAACCTCATCTGCATGACAATACCCCGGCCAATGCCTACCGCCAAAACCGAGAAGTTGTGACGATTTGCTACGAGGTAGGCGAAAAAACCAAGTGCAGTTCATTGAATAAAATCAAAATATAAAACCACAAAAACAACAACCCAATATCCCCACATTTTAAAAGGGCAAAGGATGTTGTTAAATTTTTGCCCACTCTTCGCCATCATATCTCAGGGCAGGTTGCCACAGTTTAAAATTCAATATAAAAACTTTTATAACAAATCACAGGAATAGGGCAGTTCCCCCCAAAACACACCAGGGTAAATAGGTGCCTCTGCAGCATTTGCCAAAAGCTGTATAGTGAAAGTGCCAGACACGCCTCTGAGGGGAGAAAATTCAACAGTTTAGTTTATACTGGTTTGGTGAGAGGGGACTGGATCCTGCATTTCAATTTAAGTCATGCTGAGAGGAAAAGAAAGGACACTTGGCAGCTGGCCATTACATGTTTCTTGAGAACTGATACATTATACATAATTATTTTTGATATACAGCCTGTGGGAAAATATGAACAAAACTATCCTGTGAGTAGAGGGCTGCTGTTTTTTTTTGTTTGTTTTTTTCTGCTGCAAACTAATGTGTAATCACTTTGTGCACACACACAAAATAGGGAGTACTAATCAACCATGTTAACTTTAATTATTAGCAGTGCTCAGAATTCTTGGCTTTAGTCAGAACACAAAAATTTGCTGTTAAAAATAGATATCAAACATTTCTGTGGTCAGTGACTTACAGCAACTGTTTGTTGTGCTGGCAAAATTGCAAGCTGAAATAAAAAATGGGGAACCCGCAGCCCTCAATATGTGGGTGATCCCAACTCCTTTCATTCCTAGGCACCAGCATTGACAGTGGTCAGGGATAATGGGAGTTGAAGCATAACGGCATCTGGAGAGCCAATACAGTGGTACGTCTGCATGCGAACGGGATCTGTACTGGAGCCCCGTTCGCATCCTGAGCAGAATGCAACCCGCATCTGCGCATGCATGGGTCGCGATTCGTCGCTTCTGTGCATGCGTGTGACGTCACTTTGAGTGTCTGCGCATGCGCGAGCAGCGAAACCCGGAAGTAACACGTTCCGTTACTTCTGGGTCTCCACGGAGCATAACCTGAAAACGCTCAACCTAAAGCGACTTTAACCCAAGGTATGACTGTAATCAAAGCCACAACAAAGCATAAAATTCACTTCATAAAGATACATGGTTCAGCTCGTATGTCTGAAACCACCTACATAAGCACAATAATGTGTTGAGCATGCACCAGAAACCTATTGTCTGTGCTACCTAAACTCAACAAGGAGGGAATTCCAAAGGGCATGTGCTGCAACATTGAAAGGCGCTGCTCTGAATGAGCTTGGTGGGGAGTGGCAACACTAGGAAAACCATGGCCAGATAGCACATTGGCAGTCCATGCAGTTATATAGTGGTACCTCGGGTTACATACGCTTCAGGTTACAGACTCCGCTAACCCAGAAATAGTGCTTCAGGTTAAGAACTTTGCTTCAGGATAAGAACAGAAATCATGCTCTGGCGGCGCGGCGGCAGCAGGAGGCCCCATTAGCTAAAGTGGTGCTTCAGGTTAAGAACAGTTTCAGGTTAAGAACGGACCTCCGGAATGAATTAAGTATTTAACCCGAGGTACCACTGTATCAGCAAAGGTGTTACAAGCTGTCGGTAGCTGCTACATCCTGTATCAGCTGCAGCTTACAGACCTGTCTTGAAGGAGGTCCCACATAGAATGCACTGCAGTAATCCAGCCTTTGGGTTATCACTCTGGCCATGCCATTCATGTCCAACAATGGCCAAATTTAGTAAAAGGAGTTACTAGCTATTAAGGCCATCTGCCTCACCAATGACAAAGGTAGGTCCAGGAGTACCCCCTGCATTCACACGTTAAAATGGCAACTGACCTATCTCCCAGACATTGAAATAGAAATCTGCATGCAAACATGTTAGGTATTTCAATTGTTTGTTTTGACAGGAAACCACCCCTATATAATAATATATAGCTCCCGCCCATGTAAAATGCTAAATTCTCTGCTTCCTCTGACCTCTATTACTCAGCTTTCTGCCTCTGCCATCTCAGACAACCGTTTTTACTATACCATTTCCTTCTTCAACTTTAATGACGTCAGAAGAGTGCTGCTCAGTCAGACCAGAGGTGTATCTTGTCTGGTATTCTGTTCCCACAGTGGCCAACCAGATGTCTATGGCAAGCCAACAAGCCAGACATTTGGGATTTCCACCAACTGGTATTCAGAAGCATACTCCCTCTGTTTCTGGGGGCCGTACATAACCATCATATCTAGGTACCATTGATGGATTTATTCGCCACAAATTTGTCGAATCTCCTTGTGGCGATCACACAGGGTCCCCGGACGTTTGGCGGTCTATTGATCCCTGTGCCACCACTATGATCACTTCTCCGCTGCCACCAACCCGTTTCTCTCGGGTACACACTGAGTCCAGACAGTTGTTAACATTAAAACAAATAATCAAGTTTATTTTATGAGCATGAACAAGTTCATGGTTTCAGATAATTTTTCTTGTCAGTTTTTTATCCTTAGTTTCTATATCAGCCTATACCTTCCTAATAACTTCTAACTGATTATCCCAACTGTCTATCTGACTCCTCCTAACAGTTTCTCTCACTCTCTCACATCACAACTAGACCAACCCACAGGCTTATCCTCCCTCTTCCTTCTCCAACTTCCAACTGACTTCCCAACAACTCCAACTCTAACTCTAACTCCTCCCCTTGGGTTCCCACTGGCCAATCACTTCACACTCATTTAACCCTTTCCTTATGACCCATCTAGGAGGGCAAACACCACACTCCTTTCAAAGCCTTCAAAGGTTGTGATAGTTGTAAAATGCAGCCAATTGGATTGTAATTTGTCTGATTTAAAAACTGTAGGAGAATCTTTTGTTATTATGTGGACACAAATAAACTTATGGACCGGCTTAATTATTTCACGGAAATCAATGGGCCTTGAAAAGTCCTCAGTTTTCACTGCATCATCTGCAGGAGTTTATTTATCTTAGTATACGAATTGCATTTATTTAAAATATTTTATATTCTACCTTTCATCAAACAATATTTCCAGAGTGATTTGTGATAATACAGCAATTAAATATATACCTCTAAACCCATAAAACTTGAAATGAAAGCAGCTGTTTTACAAGTTGAGGATGTGCCTCCAATAGATTCACAACAGATAGCAAAACAGATTTCAGCGTATGCAAAATTTCAAAGCTGTCACTTGTAATGTATCTTACAGGAGAGCTTTGACATTTGTAAGCAGATTACTGCTGTTAAAATTAATGGAGGACATATGCAAGTTAGCAACATAACACCTTACTCCTAGTAGACAATTTTTTAAGGATCTGTCAGAGATGCTTGCAAAGGTGAAAGAAACTAGAAATACTGGGACAGCGTAAATGTCTAAGTATTTAACCTTCTATCAGTTGGATTTGTAAGCTACATTTTAAAAGGAAAATATGCAACTCCATTTACCATCTAATCTTTCAACTTTTGACAACCTCAGTCAGAGTTATGATGGAGCTGATTTAGACTTTATAACGTTAGACACAACTTCAAGAAGCACCAAGCAAATGTTAAAGTCAAATCCACAATTTCACTTGCCTGTGTGCTCTATTTCATCTTCCTTTAATCTAAAAACCTTAAGCATTCTTGAGAGATCATAGCGCTGTTGACACATTAAATAATCCTCTGCCTAACATAATTTTTTAATTATTTAAATGAAAATAAACTAGGGCATGATCTAGTCAAAGTATTCCTAGCAGGGATTCCATATGAACAGAGATATAAATCTCCAAACTCACAGTAGATGTGTGTCAGACACTTCCTTAGCATAAGAACCCACATTTTTGTGGATATAAGTCTCCCCTTCACATTTCATAGACTGAGAAAATCAGCAATTATTGTGTGTTACATTTGGCCCTCTTTTGCGTTGCAAGTCTGTATATAGACTTCTTAATGCATTGTATTTGACAAATAACTTTTTATCTTCTTGCCAGTGGTGTTTGTGATAGAAGGAAGTGAAATCCAAATGTTTGTGTAGTGAGATGCACTTGATTTAATCTTGTTTGGTGCACACAGGAACCATACTATTCTAAGATACACAAGTCTGAGATCATTTAGGACTTTGAGAAGCAAACAGTTCAGCTCTTTGAATTGGGTTTGGAACCTACCGTGTTTTTCGCTCTATAAGATGCACCAGACCATAAGACGCACCTAGTTTTTGGAGGAGGAAAACAAGAAAAAAATATATTCTGAATCCCAGAAGCCAGAACAGCAAGAGGGATCTGGCTTCTGGGATAGCCTCTTGCTGTTTTGGCTTATGGGATAGCCACGTGCAGCCTCTCCTGGGCAAGGGAAGCCTTCATCCCCCTGCCTGGGAGAGGCTGCGCACGGCTAAGGCTCCCCCAAGAGCCATGCTCCCTTTAAAGAGCGTGTGGAGCGTGTGTGCGGCTCTCGGGGGCTTTTCCCCAAGGAGGGAGAAGGGCAGCCCTTCTCCCTCCTCGGGGAAAAGCCCCCAAGAACCGCACACACGCTCCACGCAGTTCTTTAAAGGGAGTGCTGAGCAGAGCCTCCCGTCTGCATTCGCTTCATAAGACGCACACACATCTCCCCTTTTTAGGAGGGGGAAAGTGTGTCTTATAGAGCAATAAATACGGTAATTGGCAACCACTGCAGCTTATAGGGGAAGGACCCCAAAAGAGGAACACGAAGCCTGAACATTATTCTCAGAGGATGGCCATGTATGATGATGCCTGACACATTTTGTAATAAGCTTTCATTGCCTATGCCTCTTTAACATTTCCCAGGAATGTTTCAGCTCCAAAGAGAGTACATTTGTAATATTCATTTTGAGATTTCGACAGTCTGAGATGTGGATCCTGATGGCATCATGTTTGAAGAAAGCCCTAGAAAGATTGCTGGGCATTCCTATGGGAGAGGAACCAGGTTTTAGCTTTACCAGTATCTCCTTAACACGAGGAGGTAGCCCTGCACTCCTTCTCTGACACTGAGGATGCAAGAAGGCAATTTCTGCTCACCCCCTCCCTTGGGTGGGCAGAGTTTGTGACACCGCACAACCTCCTGGTACAGGTGAGCCACCCACCTTTGTTCCAGGGAGCCATTGCCCTGCCCCCATCTCAGCAGGCCTATGGGCAGCTAGCTGGGGGTGGGGCAAGGGCCAGCATAAGGGGCCAATGCTCCTCAGCCCAGGCTCACTTGTTTTCTTCCAGGTCCCTTCCACCCTTCAGACAGGGAAAGCAAGAGCCCCACCAGAAGCTATGCCTGAGCAATAGGGTGTGGTCTCTTTAACTCAGTATATATACTCTCAGATAGAGCAAGGGACAACCCCTTAGCTACACAGCTATGAAAGCTCACATTTCAGACATTTGCTGGCTAGAGCAATATTCATAGCTTGCTGCCCTGAGTTCTCCTGTAACCAGTCACCAATAAGCCATAAGGAGCTGACCATGGTCCTGTTCTCCTGCAAGTAGCCTGTTTTGTTGCCAAATCGTGCCAATATTCTGCTAGGTGGTGCCTTACCCCAGGAATACGAAATAGTTTGTCCTAGCCTGCAAAAGAGAATACATTTGAGGCAGATTAGGAAAGTCCTCTTTGCCACATTTCAGACTTGTCCATTGAGAAGTACTGATCAAAAACTATGTCCGGTCTGTCGTCCTGATCTTTCAAGGGGTGTGACCCCTATCTAGACCAGATGATCTCACTAACATACTTCTATTTCATCTATAGTCGCTTTTAGCTTATCTTCTAATGTGATTTGAGTTCCACTACCAGCCCTGCAGAACAACTGAAGTTGGCCTAGAAATTTAGTCTCATTCAGAAATATGTGGAGTTGATCAGCCACCACCTACTCAGTTGGAGAATGGCTCTAAATTACCATCATGATGATTTGGTTATAGTTTTGCCAGAAAGGAACAGAAAATTGCCTTCCTTGGGGGTTGTGCTGAGCCCTCCCAAAGGTGTTTGCAATGCTCTAAACTCGTGGTGCCAATTTATCCCAGCAAAATGTTTCAAGCCAGGATGGCTGAAGATCAAATTGACACTACTGTCAAGCACGTTATATGTATACAGCAATGAAACTAATACAAGGAACCATAATCTGACTTTGAAGGCTCTTTTGACTTGGCTTTAATTTGTTCTAGTCAGTTAGATGCAAATGACTTTAACTGCAAACCACTTCACAGAAATGTCAAAGTGGACAATGAGGATCAAACAACATGTTGTGTAAATAGGGTTGTTGTTTTTTTAACTAATACACTTAGAAATGGCCGTACATTTCATGTGTGTGTGTGTGCAAAATCAAGTATAGGGGGATAAACCCACACAGAAAACAAATATGTAGGTATTTATTTAGTATAGTGTTCTTCATTCCTAAATATCATAAAATACAAGATAAAAATACATAAAAATACAAGATAAAAAGCTTAAATTCCATAATAAAAGCAAGAACAAAAACCAAGAACCCCTCCCCCCTCCCACAACACATTTAAAAGGGTATAGGATGATAATCAGCCGAAGGCCTGGTTGAAGAGGAACCTTTTTGCCTGGTGCCTAAAGGTGTATAATGAAGGTACCAGCCGAACCTCCCTGGGGACAGCATCCCACAAAACAGGGGCCACTGCAGAAAAGGCTCGTTCTCTTGTTACCACCCTTCAAACCTCTTGTGGAAGGGGCACACGAAGAAAGGCCTTAACAAGTGTCATGTCTTTCTTTAGAAAAAGCAGCAGCTGGATCCAAATTGGAACTATTGCATGAGGGAATAATCTCCCAAGCTGCTATTTGCCCCTGCAGGAGTTCCTTCAGGGGCAAATAGCTTTGCAAGTAATTTTCCAAGAGAAAACTGTCCTGGAAGAAGGGTTCTAGTAACCTCCTTTACTTGATCCATAGTCTTGATCTGGCTCAGGGTGCCCTGTGGCATTGCTTTTCTAAAGAGGCAGGGCCACTTTTCAGCAAGTCAGTTGAAAACTCTATTAACATAATGTGCCATTTGATTCTGAGGCTCCCCATTGACTTGGGGCCTAGTTAGAGAAACCCTTCAAATAATAATAATAATAATAATAATAATAATAATAATAATAATAATAATGAGTGAGTTTCCCCAGCCACTCTGGGCGGCTTCCAATCAAGTGTTAAAAACGAAACAGCATTAAATATTAAAAACTTCCCTAAACATATTTGCGCTGGGTAACACTGTGGACTCAGTTATAATATTCTTTTCTCCAGCCTTCGTCAATCTAATGCCCTTCAGATTACAGCTCCCATCATGCCCAGACAGCAAAAGTTGGTGGTGGCTACTCTTCTATTTTGGCACAATTGTTGTGCCTCAAAAATGTAAAGTGACTCGGACTTCTTTAAAACGTATTAAAGGTAAAGGGACCCCTGACCATTAGGTGCAGTCATAGCCGACTCTGGGGTTGCGGCGCTCATCTCGCTTTATTGGCCAAGGAAGCCGGCATACAACTTCCGGGTCATGTAGCCAGCATGACTAAGCCACCTGTGGCGAAACCAGAGCAGCACACGGAAACACCATTTACCTTCCCGCCGGTGCGGTACCTATTTATCTACTTGCACTTTGAGATGCTTTCAAACTGCTAGGTGGGCAGGAGCAGGGACTGAGCAACGTGAGCTCACTCCGTCGTGGGGATTTGAACTGCCGACCTTCTGATCAGCAAGTCCTAGGCTCTGTGGTTTAACCCACAGCGCCACCCGCATCCCTTAAAACATATTAGGTTTGCTTTAAAAGAGCCATATTCTTTTCTTGCACGACTCTGAGCAAGTAATCGTACTGATACAGCAAAGGGATTTGACCTTCTCTGGGCTACCTTGCAAGGCGCAGTGCTATGGACAAATCAAATCACCAGTGCTTAAACAATATAAAGATGTCTTCGGTCTTTTCCAAAAAGTAGATAAATGCCTTTTGCTCACTTTATGCAGGGAGTTATTTCATGGTTTTTATATGCTGTTGAATAACTAGTGGTTTAAGGTACGTTGGGGATGTGGGTGGCATTGTGGTCTAAACCACTGAGCCCCTTGGGCTTACCATTTGTAAGGTCAGCAGTTCAAATCTATGTGACGGGGTGAGTTTCCGTTGCTCTGTCCCAGCTCCTGCCAACCTAGCAGTTCGAAGGCATACCAGCATGAGTAGATAAATAGGCACCACCGCGACAGGAAGGTAAACGGCATTTCTGTGTGCTCCGGCACTTGTCACGGTGTTTCGTTGCGCCAGAAGCGGTTTTGTCATGCTGGCCACATGACCCAGAAAAGCTGTCTGCGGACAAACGCCGGTTCTGTTGGCCTGAAAGCGGAGATGATCACCACACCGCCTTTGACTGTACTTAACTGTCCAGGGGTCCTTTACCTTTACCTTTTATCTTTAAGGTACGTTAGATGGGGTCATAGAAACAGCCTATTGATTTAACCACAGAGTAACGTTGAGGGTCAACAAAGCGCCTTTTAATTAAGAACTTGAGGTATTACTGCGCACAAAACATATGGACACAACGAACATGAACCTTTTCATGCAAACCATGGAGATAAACGTGATTTCAAGTTCATGTTGGTTTTATAATTACATGGGTGAATTTAGGCTGCAGTGGGTTTGAGAAGTCTGCCTTGCAAAAATGGATATGTTTGGGGTTGTGCAAGGCACTTTAGAATCCAGGTGTGGATGTGGGAGAGGTCTCGGTGGCTGCTCCCAGGCTTTAGAAGTCCCTTCCTAGAGAAGCTAGACTGGCTTCCTCCTTGTTGTCCTTCCATTTCCAGGGCAGGTGATTTTTTTATTTTATTCTGTCAGGCTTTTAGAAACTTGACTGCTCTTAAGGACTCTTAATAGTGTTCCGTACTGTTTTTAATTACTATTATTCCTCTTATCTATATTTTGCATTGTTTTAATTCCATGCACAGTAATTTAAAAAACAGCCTTCCATATGATTTTAGAATAAGGTTACCAGACGTCCCCATTTCCTGGGGACGGTCCCCGGATTTACAAATCAGTCCCCTGACAAAATCCATCTATTTAGTAGGAAGTTGAAAAGTATCCCCGGAGTCATTGAAAAAAACCTGGTAACCTTGTTTTAGATATGTTTGTTTTATCTGTATTAGTTTTAATTTTTGTGAGCTGCCTTAAGTCTCTGTTTGGGGGAAAAGGTGGGATATAAATAAGATTAATTAAATAAATAAATAATGTTGATTAAGTGGGTGTGCATATGACCATTTCTCAAATCTTGAAATGTTCCCATGGACCCCCAAAAGTTGGTGACCCTCAGTCTGTGTTATCTGATGTGTAAGGCTCTCTGTCTTAGTGGTTAAAAAAAATTATTGCCATTTTTAATTTCCAGAGAGCATAGCTTTATGAAAATCAGATCACAGGCACATTCTTGTCAGTGTAAGCCTTTCTCACTCTACGCCTGGACTTTAAAGTAATAATCTTCTCACAATAATAGCCATTTATCTTCTCCCATTTTACATTTCCTCATTCAACTAAGAGTCATTTGCCGAGTTAATGTTCAGTTTTTGCTTTAGGCTGTAATGATTTTACAAAAGACATTTTTATATTACTCATATTTCGGCTTTCATAGCACCAAAGAGCCAAGTCTAGAGGTCTTCTATCAACATGATGGCATGACTAGTTGCAGCAGGTTATTAGCCTGACGTGACTTTGGAAGTAGCATAGCTGCCCTATTGGTTAAAAACCCACCTTGCCTCACTGCAGTGCCCCAGTAGGCATTATCATACCATTCACCTCTACTGAAACAGAAATTATCTAGGCATCTGATGATATTTTGCTGTGACAGTGCAAGCCACTATTTGTGCCGTTACAACTGAAGAATTTATTATTATTAGGTTGACATTACTACCGTGTACTAATTCATTCCTTTCCCCCATCCCATAAACCTTCAAAGTGCAATTCCAACTTGCACTCCTCTAGAATGTCTAGGGCTTATGTACTGTTGACAAGTCTGAAGACCACAACCATAGTTGTCAAATACTGTGGAAGAAAACAAAACCTAATTTATTCAGATGCTACGGAATATAAATTTGGCTTGGCAGACATTTGGGAAAGAAGTACTTAGAGAAGAGCAGCGCAGAGATCATAAAGCGACAGCTGACACTGTAGGCTACTGAGAATGTGTTTTTAAAAGCAATCTTGTTATAGGGTTCCCTTCCAAATACTAGCTGTAGAATCTGAATACTAATAGGTAATTTCACTTTAATGGTACATAGTAAGCCTATTTCTCCTTTTGGCAATGCAAAATCTTGGTAGTATTTAAGACTTAAGAATCAATTCGAAACTGATTCCCTATATCCCTTTGGATAGCAGTGGCATTTATGTGGATGAAACTCTCTTATTACAAAACTGGGATTTACAGTTCAAAAACGTACATATTTTCTAGGTTGAAAACATATTTCGTATGCAGGCCCCTGTGAATTTCAGTGTTTGCTTTGCCATTAAGCACATTCTCATACATAAGCTGTTCGGTAAAAAATATTCTTGTTTAAAGCGGTGTATGCATAAAAATGAGGCAACTTATTATAAAGAAGAACATTTTTGCTTTACTGTTACAAAATGCAAATATTTGAGTGGAAAAAATCTGGGGGGAAACTACCAGAAATTATTCAATCACTAAAAGAACAATGGAGTAGCAATTCTTGTATGTATCACATTATCTTCATTCACTTTGTTCTCTCTTCCTTCTCAGACAAGCTGTTATCTTCTAAAGGAGCTCAACACATAATAGACGAAAGTTAGAAATAATTAGACAATATGTTATGCAAAGCTTAGTGGAATTTATAGATTTTGGGGAGGGGGGCACATTTAGCAATTTAAGAAAGAAAGAAGGTTAGCCAAACCCAGAAAACGCCATTATGTGCTGAGGGAGAAGTTACAACCTGAATGGGTCAAACTAGATGAGACTACAGCAGTTCTATAAACTTAAAACTGGATCTTCCCCAAGTGCAGAGAAAAACAGCAGGTTTTCAATCTAATTTTGAAGATAAAGGGGTGTGTGCAGTGAGGGGCATGGTATGTTCCCACCTAAGGTGATTTTCTTCTAGCTGATCTCCCTTTGGGTATTGAAACCCAGTTGGAGGGCAGACTTTGGGGATATGTTGTTGTTTTAAAGGATGTTTTAGTATTCCTCACTGTTTTGCTTTTTTAATAACACCACTGGCACCTGTTTTGTTTATAAGATTTCATACCCGTCCTTCACCCAGAGTGGCTGGGGAAACCCAGGCAGATGGCCGGGGTATAAATAATAAATTATTATTATTATTATTATTATTATTATTATTATTATTATTATTATTATGACAAAACCAGATATGAACCTGCTGCCATTACCATTACTTTTAACCCCTACAGTCCCTTAAGATCTCCCCCCAAAATATAATGTGTTGTTGAGTAGCTCCATAATATTTGTGTAAAACTGACTATTCTTACAAATTGTTGACATTCCATTGAAATTTAGTTTTGCCATATTGAACGCAACACATTTAAAAATAGCACCTGCTATTTTGTCCTTGATTGTTGGTTGTTCTTGTCCTTGATTCTTGTCAACTACTACCCATTTATTTATTTACTTGTTTGTTTGTTTTAATGGCAACTCAAGTGATAAGTGTTTTGACAAGTAAGCCACAGAAGGTTTAGAAACTTACTTACCTGAAATGATTTAATAAAGTGAAACAACTTTTTTTCAGATTATTTGTGCTGTGCACTATGAAATACGTTAATTGCAATGGATAGGTATTTGCTGCTGCTGTTTATCTCTCATTTATGCGTGCTTGTGGTCCCCACTCCCCAACTGCCAAGTAACCACGTACAGTGGTGCCCCGCAAGACGAATGCCTCGCAAGACGAAAAACTCGCTAGACGAGAGGGTTTTTCGGTTTTGCGTTGCTTCGCTAGACAAATTTCCCTATGGGCTTGCTTCGCAAGACGAAAACGTGATTGCATGATTATAATTCTCCATCTGGTAGTTTTTCAGACTTGAATACAGTACCCACAGTCAGCAGTTCACAATCTCATCCCAAAGCAGCCTTCTTTGCCTAAATTCTGCTGGGTAGGCTTGTTTTTGAGTCCAGTTGTCACTGGTTAGTATTTGGGAAAGGGCCTTCTCTGTGGTTGTGTGTAGCTTTGTAGCTCTCTACTCTGGGAGGTTAAAGTGCTTCCCAACCTACAGTTGCAGGCACTGTACTTGCTGGATTAAATAGACTTTTGCAACTGACCCTGAATTTTTTAAGATTATTGTTATCTATTGCACCTTTCTCTTTTTTACTGTTTGGTTTTTATTGTTTTTTAACTGCAAATGCAGTGGAATGGCGAGAAATACCATATTTTTCCGTCTATAATATGCCCCAATGTATAAGACGAACCCTATTTTTGGACATTATTTTTTAGGAAAAAACCTAGTCTTATACACGGAAAAATATGGTAAATAAACAAACGCAACTGATTTTTTAAAAAACCCTCTCCATTTCTCAGTACATGTGCCTTAATTTATTTTTAATTTGCAACAGGCGTGACTAGATGCTATTTATAAACAAGTTCGTGAGTTTCTGATATGCAATATTTGTGCAATCCAAGGCACAGATCCTTCTGTTGTTGTTTTTGGAAGCCTCAGAGTTGGTAACATTTGCTATAAGTTGTTATGAGGTATAAAAATAAGAATTATTTGCTAGCACGTGATTTTCAGCATAGCATTTTCCAGTTTTCCCTCGATTGTCTCAAGAGTAGGCCCACAGTCTACAATCTTGAGCATGCTTTTTCTTGGAAATAAGTCCCACTGAAATAAATGCAACTTTTTCCCTAGTGAAATGCATGGATCAGGATGTGAGAGAATCTTGTTTCCTGATTTCCTGAAATATTATGGAATACTATGCTTGCAGCAAACCTACTTTTAATTCACGGCTTTATGGATTACAGTCTTGAATAGGTAGCTTAAATGTGAGCACAAAACTTGTCTGCGTTGTGTGCCAGACTTTATACTTTGGATGCATTTTAACAGCACATATACATACCTTCATACACTCTCACTTCCCAATAATTTAGGGAAATGCTTTCACACCTATGATGTGGTAGTTCTCTACTCAAAATGGTCATCTCATGTCTTTGTTTTTAGTAGAAAAACTAAACATAAAAAGTAACTTCTACTATCATTACTATTTTAAAGATCATCTCTGATATGGAAGCCCAGATCCACACACTGCGAGAAGAGCTCATTCAAGTGAACACACAGAGAAAACAGCAGCTAGTTGAACTTAGCCTTCTTAGAGAAGAAGAAAAACAAAAAACTCTTCGGGACCATGAGGCTGCCATGAACAAGCTGAAGGTTGAGTCAGAAAAGATGATTCTGGATCTGCAAAAGTCTAATGCCACAGAAATGGAGATGGCGCTTGAAAAGGTAAGCACGAAAATAGTACCTGACTTTCCCATTTCTAGGAAAATGACTGTGAAACTTGCTTCCTCCCTCTCTCCCTCCCTCTCTTGCTGTGGCCAAGGGGAGTAGACAAGGGAATAGGTCAGAGGTTTTCAACCTTTCTCAGGCCATGGCTGCCTGGAACTACATTTTTTCTGCCGCTCCCCTGTGGCAAAACGTGCTCTGAGCCTCAGAAATCCAGTTATTTCACCCCTTGCCTGCAGAGCCAGCCCTTTTCAAACACCCTCCCTTGTGGAGTTTCCCCTCAGGCTCCTCTCCTCCCCCCTCTTCTTGGGAATCCTCCGGGCAGCTGCCCCAGGTCTCTAAGCCACCCACCCCACCCCAAAGAGAGGTGTCTCTTCATGCAACCCCACCAGGGGTCTGGGAAGAGGATGCCCCCAGCCTTAGTGGCCTGATGGAGACAGAGACACAAGAGGGCATCAGAGGAGGGAGAGAAGGAAAGAGGGATAGAGGCCAGTGTTGATTGTGGCACCCCTGACCATCATTTAAAGCACCCTAGGGTGCCACGGCACACTGGTTGAAAACCCCCGCACTATGGTGAAGAGCAGTAGAGAGACATCTCCTTCAATAGGTGGTGACTTCAGCAAAGTGACTGTATTTGTAATAAGGGGGATCCTGCTGAGGAAGTCTGTCAGATGGCAAGGGTGGCTGCTCACGAGTAACCAGGCAGGACTCTGACCTGTCTTTTACAGGTTTTATTTAGGTGCAAACTATTTACAGTGCAAAACCCCAGAGTTCATGTCTGCCTCAATCACTAGCAGAATCCGGGAGTGCTTGTTTCCTGGACCTCCCCCAGCAGAAAAGTCTCTTTATGCCCAGCCTTTTCCTTCCCTCTTTGGGCTTTAGACTTCTGCGCAGGGTGGGCGATGGAAGGGGCATGCTTCCCTCCTGGCCGGCTTTGCCAGAAGTGGTGCTGAGGCTCCCACCAGCATCCTCTGGTCCTTGCACCTCTTCCCCACTGGAGGTGGGGTTTTCTTCATCACCGGAAGAGGAACTGCTTCGCATGATTTTCGGAGGCTCCCTGTAACACAACTGCCCCTCTGTTTCCCGCCCCTGTTCTGATGGCAGTTCCCTGACAGAGTCATACCCAGGGGTTCCCTAAAACTGAGTGCCAGCATTGTGGACAGATATATATGTGTATGCCTGCAGTATACACATTATATACATTATTATAATGCCCAACATCTCACCATATGAATAGGGTCATTTTGAGCACTTTAAATTGCACAGAATTCTTAATGTAAATTAAGAAAGCCTATTGAACTTGACATTTTGATCTCATTTGTTTTGATTTTACTTTATTCTTTTGGGAGTGAGGGCATTGGCCACTGCTGTGGCAGATTCTCTGGTGCTGCTTTGACTTTATCTTGAATCCCTGATATTTATGGCCCTAACAAAAATGATACATTTTTTGTTGCTCAGTGTTAAAACTGCGTTGAAACTTCTCAAAATGCTTATCTCCATTGGTCAACATTCAGGTGTTTAAATGTTTTAGCGTATATTAAAACACAATCTGCAATTTATTACAAGATGAAATGTAGCAACCAAATGGGGCAATTTGCATATAGAGTTGGAACAGCCTTTGTGAAACTGACATTTCATTTACCTGCATCAGGTTCTTGGTCTATAATTTTAAACAGCATTCTAAGGATTACGTTGGAAATCTGCCAGCCTGAAACCATTAAAGGCTGTGATCAACAATTCAGAATCTTTTTTGAATTTAAAGAAAGCTGCACTTGGCATAATTATTTAAAGCCAAGGTCAGAGAAAGTATTTAAACCTTTGAAATTCATAATTAAAGGATTAATATTAACTCATGAAGACATTGTCATTTTTGCTTAAAAGTTGAATTTGAATCTCAGTTCTTTTCTTTTCTTTGATCTTTATATATTTAAAGCATAGCAAAAGGAAAAGTTAACTTCTCTCCAAATTAAAGTTGCATTGCTTCATTGCTGTGATATATTGTCAATTTCTTAAAAAATGGCTGACTTTAATAATAATGAATGCAACCATAATAATTTCTGGCATCAGCTGAAAGAGATAAGTATTTGCTAGTATTTGCAGGATAGGGATCAAAATTAAATCCTTTTAAGCCCGAACAACAAGTAGACACTTTAAAAGTGCTGACCTTTAAAGCCCTAAATGACCTTGGCTCTGTATACCTGAAGGAGCGTCTCTACCCTCATTGTGCAGCTGGGACACTGAGGTCCAGCTCTGAGGGCCTTCTGGCATTTCACTCACTGCGAGAAGTGACGTTACAGAGAACCAGGCAGAGGGCTTTCTCAATAGTGGCACCCGCCCTGTGGAATGCTAAGGAGATAAAGAACTACACAACTTTTAG
Source organism: Podarcis liolepis (assembly GCF_965112155.1). Lineage (NCBI taxonomy): Eukaryota > Metazoa > Chordata > Lepidosauria > Squamata > Lacertidae > Podarcis > Podarcis liolepis. Next base: position 24,031,149 of record NC_139555.1, read on the forward strand.
AAGACTTCTGAAGACAGCCCTGTATCAGGATGTTTTTAATGTTTGATGTTTTGCTGTCTTTTTTATATTCTGTTGGAAGCTGTCCAGAGTGGCTGGGGCAACCCAGTTAGATGGGTGGCCTATAAGTAAATAATAATAACAACAACTACTACTACTACCAGAACGGATTACTTCCAGGTTTCTGGGGTCTCGCATGTGCAAAAATGCTAAATCACGCTTTGCGCATGGGCAGAAGTGCCGAATCGCAACCCGCGCGTGCACAGACGCTGGTTGCGAGCGTGCATCCCGCACGGATCACATTTGCAACCTGAGCGTCCACTGTACCAGTTTAGGATTGAAATTTCTTTGTTTCATAAAAGTGCAGAATATCCAAATATCCACCAGATATGAACTTCTGCTGTGAAATAAATAGTGGATAAGAACAAACATAAAAACAAGGATCACAGGTAACCGTACATAAGGTTGAATAATATCTTAAGATGGGTATGGGAATTAGATTGGAAGTGATTAACCAAACCGGATCCTGCTTAGCTTAGCAAATATGCGAACAATTTTATTGCTGCACCACAGTATTACAGCAAATGATCATTTCTGGACAAAACAACCTCAGCAAGATTGAAGGAAATGTATTTGAAACTAGTACAAAAATGGCACCTAGCACTGGTTAAAACAGAAAAATGTACAAAAATTGCTTACCTAGATGTTGGAGAGACTGTGGGGGGAGCTTGTTTATCCATGTGTGGTTGGAACTGTGAGAGGGCACCAAAATTCTGGAAGGAGCCCTTTCAAGAAACAGCTGGAATAACTGGGAAAACATTGCAGAAAAGTCCAGCTTTATTGGAGCTGTCCAAAGGGGAAAACCCAATCTTACTGTGTAATAATTTGATTGGATATTTTTTAGTAATGGCAACGCTGTTGATAGCCAGATGCTAGAAAGAAGCCAACGACTTTAATATACAAAAATAGTGCTATGTGATGTGGAAAGTGGCACTTAACGGAAAAACTAAGGCAAAGACTACAATTTGAAGGGGTCAGAGGAAAAAAAAGAGACATTTGTGGTGGACTGCTGCCTGGTGCAATATATGAATGCAACCTCAAAAGAGAGACAAATACCAGCCTTAATCTGTAATTTGTGGTTACAATAACATTAATGGACATCTTTGCATTGTGTGCAGTTTCATGTCATCCCAAAGGACTCAACAAAGGATATAATTCCATATCCATAATCTCACTTGTTGCATTGGTCACTGGTTTGTGTGAGGGGGTTACTTTGAATCTGAATTATGATCTTTCTTTCAGCTTTTTATTTCATGTAATGTTAGAAAAGCAAATATGTATATGTATATCAACCATCCTACACTTTAAAAAAATATACAGTCTGGGTATTGTATTTTGTCTGACTTCTTCAGAACACAAAAAAATATTTTATGAGCTTGGTTATTAGATTTATGTCATGCAATATCTTAACATATTTAATACAATTAGATTAAGATATGGAATTAATTTGTTTCTTCTCTTCAAATATATATATTGGCATCTGATAGGCAGTCATTCTAGTTCTACTAAATTATGATATATATTGTTTTGACAAATCAATATGCTGGAGGTAGGTCCTACTGAAGCTCAGATTGCACTAACAATTATTGTTGAAGTGGGGTGGGAGCAAGGACTTTGCATTACGTTGCTGCTGATATCTCCTTGGATATTTTGCAGCTGTGGGGCGGCGGTTCAGATGGAAAGCAAATGACAGTGGAAAGGTCACTTCCTTTCCTCTTGCACCTTCTCAGGAACAAATCTCTCCTCCCCACAGTGGAGAAGGTGCTGTTAGAGCTTTGTTACACACACAGCTGCCGTGTAATGCGTAGTTTGCCTTTCTGTCTGACAGATGTTACGGGTTGTGTCAACAGAACCTTTGGGGTAAACGTTAGTTAGCCAGGTGTAATACAATGAAAAAAGCTCATGTGGATTTGTGAGTTTGCTGGACATTAGTAAAAGAAAGAGATCAGCTGTAGTTTTAAGTTGGTGCAGATGTGATTTTTGGCGAAATATATCTGTTAGTAACATTCGTCTTTGGAATTTACTTGGCAAAGAAAACAATCATTCGGAACGAATGACCCTAAAATATCAGTTGACATGCTAACAATACTCTAAGGAAGCAACCTTGGAACACTTCAGACATCTCATAAAACAGCTGTATTTTGAGCCATGTGCATTTTGAACCATATGTATAATATATTTTGTGTGTGTGTGTGTGCATCCGTGCGTCTGTGCGCACGCTTGTGCATTTTCTGTCCCCAAACACACAGTGCATGCACCTTCAAAAGGATACCACACTCAGTTCACCCTCTGGAGATGCTCACTGTCTCTTACAACACTAGAAGCTGTCAAATCGGCCTGTACTGATGTTCTATTCAGTGAGAACAATTATTGGTCACAGTAGCATGTTTGCAGCATGCTACTGCACCAAAATTATGTAGTTTAGAGCCATGGTATTGCTGTTGAAGTCATATATATCTCATTGCTGAACAATTTGCAAGTAGATGTTTTTCATTCCATTGGTTTCTGAATTCTAAATCACCTTTTAAAACCTTGCATTACTCTATATGGCATCTGCTTCTGTCCCATTGCTAATACTTCTACAGTGGTACCTCGGGTTAAGTACTTAATTTGTTCCAGAGGTCCGTTCTTAATCTGAAACTGTTCTTAACCTGAAGCAGCACTTTAGCTAATGGGGCTTCCTGCTGCTGCCGTTCTCCTGCTGTTCTCATCCTGAAGCAAAGTTCTTAACCTGAGGTACTATTTCTGGGTTAGCGGAGTCTGTAACCTGAAGCGTCTGTAACCTGAAGCGTCTGTAACCCCGAGGTACCACTGTACAGACAAGAATGGTATACTTGCTTTCAAGTGCATCTCCATTTAGTGCATGCGGAAGGTAGCCAGGCTGGATTAAATGGCATGGATATCATGCTGACTCACGTTCTTGCACTCTGGACATCATCAGGCTGTGAAGAATGAGAGTAGCAGCTTCCCTGATCAGATTGCCAGAGCTCTGCCTTCCTCCCCGTGAAATCCTGTATATAGATAGCTGACAATCTCTGCTCATCATTGTTGCCATGCTATTCTGCTAGGTCTGGAAGAATGATCAGTCAAGCCTTTATTGTGTTGCCACATTGTTCTGTAAGAGAATTTTCAAAGTGGCCATTGCAAAAGAGGCAGGTCTACAGGGGTCAACAAACTTTTTCAGCAGGGGGCCGGTCCACTGTCCCTCAGACCTTGTGGGGGGCCAGATTATATTTTGAAAAAAATAATAATGAACAAATTACTATGCCCCACAAATAATACAGAGATGCATTTTAAATAAAAGGACACATTCTACTAATATAAAAACACGCTGATTCCCAGACCATCCACGGGCCAGATTTAGAAGGTGATTGGGCCAGATTCAGCCCCCGGGCCTTAGTTTGCCTACCTATGGTCTACACACTGAAAACATATAAGGTTTATATGCTAATCACAGCATTCTAGCACAAAAACTCCACAACCCCCAATTTTAAGTCTGAAGTTGGCAGTGTAGAAACTGTACTCAGTTTTGCTGTTATCTGAAATTTGCCTGGATTTTGACATTTCATTTCATTTCATTTTCATTATTTACTTTAATTATCTATTTTGTTTGTTTGTACCTTTTTAATGCAATTGTCCAAAGGAAAAGCAGGACATTCCAGGATTAAATCAGAAACTGGGATGGCATCTGTAAATAGGGACACTTGGAGGGTCTGAGCTATAGCTGGGAGCTAAAGCAGCTCTTTAGTACGGGACAACCCTTTTAATGTTGGAACTTCCCCCCCCCTCACCCCACAGTCCACCTCCATGTTGCCACAACTTTTTCTTTCTTTCCTAGAAATATCTGTAAATACCTGTCTTGGTAAGATTCTCCTGAGACAAAGCAGCAAGTTGTCGGCTTTTCCAAAATATCCTTATCCATTGTTTGTGTTTTGTTTTTTCTTTGCGTAGCCCCAAGCATCTATTATTTAACACGCCGTCCTTGCTTCATTGAAAAGCACACTACATCAGCATACAAATGCTAACTTACCTGGGTTCATTACATCCTGCAGCTTAGCATATTTGTGTTTGTTTGCAAAATCCAGTATTTGAAAGCCACGTAGTCGTATATGCATTAGGAACCGTAGATCTCGCATTTGACATCTACAAAATCTCTGGCCATTATAAACCAGTTAGGTTACCGCAACGCTCTTCAAGTCAGCTCGGCTTGCATGTTTCGTCCAAAATGCCACTCGCTTTGAGGAATGTTCTTTGTTTTTACTTGTACTTGTTCTGCCTTCTTTGGCTGGATATGTTATGGTTACCAGATTTTTTTTAATGAATCCGGGGACACTTTTTTTTTTAAACTGAGTAGCAACAGGGAGTCAGTAGTAGGGATGGTGAAGCAAAGAACCCTGGGCCCAAGCACACATGCATATTGTATAAAGGTGCAAAGCCCTTCTTTCACACCCTGTGAAACATAAATGTGCAGAGTTTTTTAAAAAACTGGGCAACGGCGCAGCGCCCGCCGTGACTCCTGAGCCTTCCCCAAACTCCTGCCCCCTTCTCCCTTTGTTTTGACAGATCGGGGGGGGGGCTCAGGAGTTGCAGACGGGTGGCTGTTGCTGAGGAGGGGTGCAAGGCATGCGGTTTCTCTGCCAGGTAAGCTGCAAAGCCCTTCTTTTGCACCCTGTGAAACATAAATGCGCATAGTTTTTTTTTAAAAAAACTAGGCAACAGCCGCCCACCCGCGACTCCTGAGTCTCCCCCAGTCTGTCAAAACAAAGGAGGCAGGGGACAGGAGATCTGTACCACCAGACGTCCCCGGTTTCCTGTTGGCAGTGGCAGCAGCCGCGGCAGTCAGCAGCCTGGAGCCAGCCTGGTAGCGCAGTTGGCTCTGGCTGGCTTCAGGAACTTCTTGCTGCCGTGGCGCCCGCCATTTTGCCTCACCAGAAGTCCCCATATGATGTGTTTTGGACACAAGACACATGGGGACTTCCGGAGAGGAAAAATGGCAGGCGCCACGGCAGCGAGCAGCTCCTGAAGCCAGCCAGAGCCAACTGAAGTACCAGGCTGGCTCCGGGCTGCTGAGGCTGCCACTGCCATGTTTCCCGGGGACAGATTTGCAAATCTGGGGACATTCTGGGGACGGAATTTGTCCGGGGACAGATTTGCAAATCGGGGGACGTCTGGTAACCCTAGGATATGTAGGATTGTTTCTCTCAATAATTCCCTTTCTCGGCAATTGAATAGTTCTAACCAGAATGTTGGATTTGTCCTGCGATGATGTTTACTTCAAAGCTATGCAACAGAGCATTGAAGTGAAAAGAAAGTGGCAGGCTTCCAGCCAACTTCCATTTCCCTGGGATTCTTGCTAGATTAGGCGGACCTTGTCTGATCCACCCAGTAAGACACTTGTTAATGCAAGAACGCATATGCAGAATCAGTTAACACAGGTTGGCAATGGCTTGAACTATGAAGAGGTTCTGAGTGTGCATTTTTCCTTTGTAAATTTAAATTGGTGGACCACAGGGATTCTAAAGGCCAGGGAAGACTGATGTCAGGCCAGTCCTGATTTAGAGTACATGTTTCAGAAAATCGTTTTCTTCTTCCTTTGTCTCACCCTGACTTGAGAAATGTAAAAGATTTTAAGGATGGTGGGAATGGCTGCAAAACCAGGAGTTGCGTAATTTGATGCTTTTAGGCCTACACAGTCTTTTAATGTGGAAAAAAAAACCCCCAAAGTGTTCCAGAATGACTTGCAGCTGCAGAACATGTCAGGGAATAAAAACCACCTTCATTAAATGGGTGAGAAAGAATTATAATTGTTTTGAAGTCTTTATGATCAGCCTGCATATGTTTCATTGTAATACGATACTAAAGTGCCTCAATTACGATTTGTATATTTTGGTGCCAGAAGGTTTTTTTCCCCTTATGCTAAATTACTAAGTTCTGTCAGCTGTTGGGCTGTCATACAGAGATACAGTAAATCACATTATATTTTGTCATGGATTACACAGAGAAATATATTTGGAAATAGAGATCAAAGTACTTTTACAATCACATTTGAGTATAGGAAGGATGTTTAACTTGTATAAAATCTGATTTAGGTGAAACTGTTGCCATTCTGGTGTGAATTTGAAATAAATTGGAGTGTGTGTGTGAGTGAGTGAGTGATTGAACTGGAGTGTCTTTGTGTGTGTAATATATATGAATGGAAGACAAATCCTGAAAACTGTTTTCTTTTTGATATTTAGTCTGGAGAAGTTAATTCTGACCTACAGCTGCAAACTGAGTACAGATAAACAATGAAATACTGAAAAACTAGAGTCTCCAAAAAGTCTTATTTATGTTTTTAATTGCATTCATGATTGAGCAATACATTCCATTCTACTTTTAATTGGGATTTTGCTGGACTTGCATATGATTAGTCATTGGTTTGGTAATGCTTTCTGGCTTTGTGAAGTTGCACTATTTTTCTTTTTTGAAGCTTTTGTTCTATTTAAAACTATTTAAAGTAATCCAGTGTAATCTTACTAAGGAACATTGATTACTTCATATCGTGGATTTTGGCTGTACTTCAGAAAACAGCAGGAGATTTTGCATGACTTATCAAAGGCATTTATTAAATTATTAGAGCACACACACACCCTTTTGTTAACATTTATATTTCATAAAGTCTTTCCCACAAAACTCAGCACTATTTTTTTGCACTAATCACACTGATTTCTTCTTAACCATTAGCATCTTTGCAGTTTGGTTTGCAATTAATTCACAGTTTCAACTTCAAAAGAAGCTCTTCCGTAGGCTTCTACAAAATGGTTTGCCTTTATTCATTTCCTTGTTACTTCTCCCCTGTCTCAGAATGAACCTATGTCTGGGTGCATGCAGAACATCAGCAGTTTGGAGACTGAGCAGATTGGCTCAAATAGGGGTAGGGAATACACCATTGGTCCAGTATGCCAAAACCTCTCCATACACATACCTGTGGGCCAAGTTTGACAGATGGGTGAGGCTGCCCTATCATCACCTTCCATCACAATGGCATCACATGATCCACTAGTGAAAAGGGTGAGCAGTGCTTCCTGAGCACTGACCATCAGCTGATTGTCATCATGGGGGAAGACCTGTCCTTCCCATATCCAGGATAGCATTAAAATTTGGGAGTTTTGCTCTTGACTTTGATAGCAACAGGACTTACATATTTGCAAGAGTATTTCTAAACTGCCGATTCATAAAATGCCAGGGCGGGGTGAAATACCATTAAAAAATAAAAATAAGGTGACCGGCTAGTCAAAAATAAAGAGCTGCAAAGGCCTGCTGGCATGAAAAGGTCTTCAAGAGACAGTTGAAAGTCAAAGCAAGGATGCCTGCCAAATCTCTGCTAGAAGAGTATTCCGCAGAATGGGGCTGGCAGTACTAAATGCCTGAGGCCAGCTAGGCCTCTGTAACACGCGGGACAATTAAAACCTCACCTCTGAATGATCTCAGTGATGTAAGGACTCGGGCAGTCCTTAAGGGCTCAAGTTTTTCAGGACTTTGTACAAGAAGAACCTTGAACCTGCCCTGGCAGTGTATGAGCGGCCAGGGCAGATGTTTTAGTAGAGTAGTTACATGCTATCTTTTGAGACCATGTCTTATCTCTGATCCTTTTTAGGATATATGGTAGAATTAGCCATTCTTGGAGTAATTTTCTTGACATGAGTCAAAACTATTCAGTGCTCCCCCCCCCTTTTTCGTATAGGAGACTTCTGTAAGGAAGTTTTTTAATTATTATTTTTAGAATATGGACCCATTTACATTAGCCCTTTGATGTGCAGTTCTTTGCTATACATCAGAGAACTGTTGCTTCTTCCCTGGAGCAAGTCTTCCTTCTGTAGTTCCCTCCCTGTCTTTTAAAAGTATGCTTATATTGTTACTCAGCTAATTAGAGAATATTAACTCATATAGAACGATTGCCTTACAATTGTGCTTTTTAAAATATTGTTAAATTTTATTTCATTGTTTAACTGGCTGATGCCTGTTCTTTGAAAAATGCATTGTGGAAAACATACTCAGAATGTGCTTACTGGAATTGAAGGAAGCCATTCACATATAAACTCCATAAGGAAAGAGGCCAGAGGTATTTGGGGGTGGGGTGGGGGATTAGATCATTTCTGAAAATGTGACCGAGTTATTAATTCTTTATTATTTTACTGAGTGCTACATTTGCTTGTGAAAAATCATCCCATTTAGAAACTTGATAACTAAACTACAGATCCTGCCTTTTGTATTAGTCTTCAGTCCATTTTTGTGGAGCAATTGAGTCATCACATCCATGAGAACTTACTGAGGTTCTAGAAAATCAACCTGTTCAACATTAAAAAGTTATGACTTCATGTTTACTTATCCTTAAAATAAGGGTTAAAATGTGAGACATGTAATACTAAGTTAAAGTCCCTTACAGGTGTACTAGCAATGCTAGTGGAATGGCTTGCATAAAGAAGATGTAGGAAGCCAGCTTGGTTCTTCTGGCTAGCTGCACAATATATTATTGCAGGCCTAATACACAACCAGTTGCACAAGCTTCCATTATTTTTGCCCTCTCACTGGCACAGCAGCCCATGCACTGGCGGTCAGATAGTGTTGAATGCAGACCAAGTAATAGGGACAACTCAGGAACATAGATTTTGGCAACTAGTGGGCAGTATGGGGTTGCCATATTTCAAAAGTAAAATTCCTGACACCTGCAGAATTATTGAACTTTTTAAGAAACCCACCAGTTGTTTAGCTTTTGGGGGGAGCAGACCCAAATTTGGGGAAACCTACCCCCCAAATAGTGTTTTTGAACTGTTTCCACTGTTTTTCCCCATCACGTTGCCATACATCCGGGTTTTCCCTGACATTTTGCCGAGTCGGCAAAATTCCTCCCAGACACCCATTTTTACAGCTAGTACCATCCATGTATAAAATACTTGGTACAATTTACAATGTATAGAATACCACTGAAGCCCAAAAGAGAGGCCTCCACCTCAAAGAGCTTACGGTCTAGATGTGGGCAATGAAGAAGACAATAAAGGAAGAATGGATAGAGAGGGACAAGGATAACAAGGAAAGGAGGGGGGACACAGACAGACAGACAGACATTTAGGTTTTAGATCAGTTGCTGAATCAGTCTGCTAGTGTTCTGGTTGCCACTGATGTGCTCCACTGATGTGGTGTCAGGGACTGGGCAGAGGAGGAATAATAATAATAATAATAATAATAATAATAATAATAATAATAATTTTTATTTATACCCCGCCCTCCCCAGCCAAGGCCGGGCTCAGGGCGGCTAACAAGCAATAATAAAAACAAATTAAATGAATACAACTAAAAACAAGATTAAAATACAACATTAAAATATTGAAACATTAAAATATTAAAATGCAGCCTCATCACAGGAGAAAGCAAAAAGAAAAAAGAGGGAGGGGGAGGGAATCAAATTGGCTCCAAGCCAAAGGCCAGGCGGAACAACTCTATCTTACAGGCCCTGTGGAAAGAAATCAGATCCCGCAGGGCCCTGGTCTCATGAGGCAGAGCGTTCCACCAGGCCGGAGCCGGTGTTGAAAAGGCCCTGGCTCTGGTTGAAGCTAATCTAACTTCCTTAGGGCCCAGGACCACTAGGGTGTTGCTATTTATGGACGTTGAGGCTCTCCGTGGGGCATGCCGGGAGAGGCGGTCCCGTAGGTACGAGGGTCCTAGGCCGTGAAGGGCTTTAAAGGTCAAAACCAGCACCTTAAATCTGACCCTGTACTCCACCGGGAGCCAGTGCAGCTGGAAAAGCACTGGGTGAATATGCTCCCATGGCAGAGACCCCGTGAGGAGCCTCGCTGCAGCATTCTGCACTTGCTGGAGTTTCTGGGACAGCTTCAAGGGCAGCCCCGCATAGAGAGAATTACACTAGTCAAGCCTGGAGGTGACTGTTGCATGGATCACTGTGGCCAGGTCGGAGACCGCCTCCCCCTTCTGAACCTTCCAGGGAGGAGGAAGAGAAACACAATATAGATTTACAACAGGGGTTTGAGGCTCAGAGGCAGATGAAGGGAAAGGTTGGGAAATCATAGGAGAGCCAGAGCAACACCTGGCTGACATGTCATTAGAAAGCATTCCAGGGGACACACACACACACACAGAGAGAGAGAGAGAGAGAGAGAGAGAGAGAGAGAACCTGGTGAGCCTTGAAAGTAGAAGAGCAAAGAGCTCAAAGACAGAGGGCACGTAGCACCACCCTTAGAAGTGACGAATGAGGAAGTGGGAGAGACGGGGTGGAGATTCACTAGGGCAAGGCCATTATCCAAGAGGCTGTGTTCTATAGCCTCTGTCTATAATTACTGAATAATAATTAAAATAGGATGGTAAGAATCCTTCCCTTGTCTTTATACTTTCCTGGGCCACCATCCAGGAGCCGCTGACAGCCTCCTAACATGTGGACACTAGATACATACATCTCTATCAAATCAAGTATGAGAGAGGGCTTCATCGGTAGAGACCTTGATCTAGTGCTGCCCCCCTGATTCATGGGTATTTTGTCGTCATGTTGACTGCCCTTATTTGGATGTTGGTGAGTGCAGACAAGAGTGGTTTATGGACCAGGTTGAGAGCTGTTATTCACAAGTGCATCTGGATAAGATTTGCTCTGAAACGTGCTGGGCCAAACAAACCTTTTCCTGTACACCTTAAGGCCTCCATTTTTTCTTTCAGTGCCTTCTCGGTTGTTTTCCCCCTTGTCATTGTGTATGGACCAGAAATCATTGACTAAAGTGCATTCTGGTGAGTTAAACAAGCCTACCTTATGGTTTGAAGTGGGCTTGTTTGCTCACTTGAGAGCCTTTTAAACCAAAATCTCTGGTTCATATTTGCCAGGGTTCATCAAAAAATGAAATGAAATGTTTCAGAAGTTCTTCTGCCAGCCATGGGGAAGGAGGAGAGGTGTGCAAGCATTTCAGCATTATGTGTCGGTCAGCCCAATATTTTCCTTCCCTTGATTTCTCTGCCTGAGGTTGAATAGTACCAGGACAGGAAGGGAGAACAGTGGTACCTTTTCGTTACTGTGTGAGATGCCTGCTGATATTCTTGTGACATCTTCTAGATTGATGTCAGTCCATTACCGCTGCCTTTCTAGATGCTTTGCCAAACTGCTTTCCAAAGCTTCAATGGATTGCAAAGGTGATTCATTTATCAGTGAGTCGCAACTAGAAATATTTATTAAAGATTTGTTTTAGCAATGGCTTTTATGTTAAATGAGAATTGGGAAACTCAGTTGCTCATGTTTCCTGTTGCTTCAGACATTGTGCTTGTTTTAAATAACTTATGGCTTCCGTCAATCAATACTTATTGGCCTATTGATAACACTTAGGTAAGGAACAGTGCTTGCCTCTCCTTCAAAACGCATGAGATAATAGCATGCCATATGCCCCACAGTAACTGGGCAATACAGGGTGAGCTAAGGACATAATCATAAACACAGAGATTTGATGCCTATGTGGACTTCAGAGCTATAATACTTTAGAGAGACAGCTGCTCTTGCAAACTATGAGCCATTATGTTTTTGCCAAAACCAAACCCATTTGTCATTTCCGTTCTCCTCGTGGCTGCTCATCAAGGTATTTAGGAATGAAAACTTTCACTTAGGCAGCAGCCAGCTGCAGAGCTCATTCATTCAGGGAAACCACAACCCAGTGTTTATGATGTCAGAACTGATCACAGTATAAGCAATTGTTTGTAGTGTCACAAACACTGGCCCACAGCTCTGCTGAGTGAGTCAGACAAGAGGAAAGGAATGCTTCAAAAGTTCTCTTTACAAGACAAATATCTGTTAATCATCACTTTTGATCCGCTTAAGGAAGTTTAACATGGTTTTACCAGCAAGTAATGCGTTTTCTGAAGAGTAGAGCTGGTGTTAAATTGTAGTGTATCTGTTAAGATATTACTGAAAAGAAAGCAGATAATACAGCCTTCATTAGCACAGTATGAAGGCCTTAAAAGATAGCACTGTACATCCTTTTGATCTAATTCCAGCTAACTGTTATCATTCAGGCTTTGGCTGAACATGGTACAGCTTACAATATGGATATAATTAGTACAGAATGCTGACATATAAACGAACTGCATACCTGTAGCAGCTTTTCATCACTGGTAGAACGACAAGTGCATCAATTACACATCTCCCCACAACACTGGCACCCCTGCTTAAACACTTGCCCCTGTATTTAACTCATGGAACTTGATTTTAAAATGTTCAGACCTTATTGATGTCAATAGAATGTTCTTCCAAGGAAGCATGGGTATTACCAGAGCCTAATTGGATAAAAATAGGGACGCAGGTGGCGCTATGGGTTAAACCACAGAGCCTAGGACTTGCCGATCAGAAGGTCAGCGGTTCGAATCCCCGCAACGGGGTGAGCTCCCGTTGCTCGGTCCCTGCTCCTGCCAACCTAGCAGTTCGAAAGCACGTCAAAGTGCAAGTAGATAAATAGGTACCGCTCCTGCGGGAAGGTAAACACCATTTCCGTGCGCTGCTCTGGTTCGCCAGAAGCAGCTTAGTCATGCTGGCCACATGACCCGGAAGCTGTACGCCGGCTCCCTCGGCCAATAAAGCAAGATGAGCACCGCAACCCCAGAGTCGGCCACGACTGGACCTAATGGTCAGCGGTCCCTTTACCTTTACCTTTAATTGGATAAAAGGGAAATCTTTCAGAAACAAGGTTTAAAATATAAGGGGAATTTGACTCTTTAAAAACAAAAAGTAGGATCGGATAGGATCTAGTTTCACCATGACTTACACAATTTCATTTTCTCAATTAACAAGTTCAGCCAGATGTAAAATAGCAGTTTCATAAGGCACCATGAAACTGGTCGTAGAGACTATTGGGCTCTGTGGGTCCCTCTAATAAGAAATGAGTTGGAACACAATGAACACTCCTTGGCTTTCCAGCGGACTTATCTTTCCTTCTCATTCTTGGTTCTGAAATAGCATATAAAGGTAAAGGTAAAGGTACCCCTGCCCGTACGGGCCAGTCGTGTCCGACTCTAGGGTTGCGTGCTCATCTCACTCTAGAGGCCGTGAGCCAGCGCCGTCCGAAGACACTTCCGGGTCACGTGGCCAGCGTGATGAAGCTGCAGCTGGCGAGCCAGCACCAGCGCAGTACACGGAAACGCCGTTTACCTTCCCGCTATAAAGCAGTACCTATTTATCTACTTGCACTTAAAAGTGCTTTTGAACTGCTAGGTGGGCAGGAGCTGGGACCGAATGACGGGAGCTCCCCCCGCTGCGGGGATTCGAACCGCCGACCATACGATCGGCAAGTCCTAGGCACTGAGGTTTTACCCACAGCGCCACCCGCGTCCCGGGAAATAGCATATACCAGGGGTCTGCAACCCACGGCTCTGGAGCCGCATGTGGCTCTTTTACACCTTTGCCGCGGTACTAGCGAGGGGAGGAGGCGCATTGTGCGCCCCGACACTCCCCACTGTGGCGGGCGCTGTACTGGCTGTGACGTCGCATGGGGGCGGTGAGTGCGTTAGTCACGCACCTTCCCAACGTCACCTTCCCGCCTGCTGTCAGATCGGACATTTAGGTAAGAAACAATATATGCAGTGTTATATTTGTTTTAAATGTCGTAATGGTTTTGCGGCTCCCAGGTTTTTTCCCTTCGGAAACGGGTCCAAGTGGCTCTTTTTGTCTTAAAGGTTGCAGACCCCTGGCATATACCGTATGTCAAAACTGTAGTTACCATTTAATGCATAAGTAGTTTTTGGGTTGCATACCAAAAAGCTTTTGGTGTATAGGCCAAAGTTCTAAAACAGTGCAGAGAATGCACAGAATGCAGAATTGCATCTCTGCTTTCATTAATAAAAAACCAAGTTTCTAGCCCATGTGGTTGCAAAGATATGCTGAAGAAATTCAGGCAATTCTTGTGGTAAAACGACAACGCTAAAGGGGGAACAAAGTTTTCCAGTAGTCTAGGGTGGAGCTTACCCTGCATAGCTGCTGTCCCTCCCCATCACTAGTCAAACTAGAATGATTCATGGGGAGATACTGCAAATTTGTTTGCTAGCAGAGTTTGCAGAATTGAATAACTTTGGCAAATTATTTCATTCAAAATGTACACAATGTTAGTCAGAGTAAGTTGCATACAAACAAAATACTAAAACAGGAGTTTTGTCTTCCATGGCAGGAGGTACACATTCAGCTGAGTATCACTTCTTTTTGTGAGTTCTACAAAGTTCTAAAACTGCTCTGGGGATTGGGGATTGTTACAGATACTAGCCAATTAGTGCTATACACAGTAGGCTTCTACTGCACAGTCACAGGACTGGTTTTCTGTTAGCTGGACGCTGCAGAGAATTGCTTGTCTGATCAGAATGCCATGTGTGTAATTCCAGAGTGGCCTCATCAGACAAATAATTTTTTCATTTGATGACACCATAGCTTTCCCCTATATAAGAAGGCCCTCAAAATGTACATATTCCTGTTTACACAGTTCTGCCTTTGAGCGCCCAGGCTTGAGCCTGGGGTATTTATTTACATGCAACAATATATATCATGCCCTCATGGGGCCTGCAAGACAGCTTGTAACACCAATTACAACAATATACAATCCATGTTACAATACAGACTAAGGAAAAAAACCAAGCAAAACAACCAACAACCAGAAGCCAGATATAAAAATCATAGAGATGAGGAGAGAAACCAAACAAAAATAGTTTTAGCAGCACTCAAGAGCTCCCTACCCTTTATCTTTCTAGGCAGCGTACAGAACAGATGCTAGTTTCCACAAATTTGGTGGCAGTGTTGTGTTGAATGATCATTACTGCCTTTGCATTGTAATGGCATCTGTACTGCCATTCTCTCTGGTCAAACTGGTTTGGGGTGGAGTTTATGTGTGTTTCCCCCCAGTGTTTTCTCAGTGAATGCTTACTGTCATGGGTAGCAAACTTTACATGAGCATGGATGCTGTGGGTGTCTAGAAGGGCTTGGTGCTGCACCATTCTTGAAGCTAAACTGCTTGCGGATGGGGTTGGTGATCATTGGGAACACTTAAGAGGGTGATATAAGTGCAGTGGTACCTCGGTTTTCGGAAGCCAAACGTTCTGGTTTTCAAACGCTGAAAACCCAGAAGTAAATGCTTCCGTTTTCGAAGGCACCTTGGAAGTCAAATGGCTTCCACTGCCATTTCTTCCCATTTTCTCCATTGACTTCGCAGACCGCCCTTTGCGCCTCAGTTGTCGAACGTTTTGGAAGTCAAATGGTCTTCCGGAGTATCACTGTATAACAAAAATGACTCCATCCATTTCACCCCCTACACTGCTTGAAGTCTAATTTGGTCAGTTTTGCATATTTTTTTGAAAACTAGAAGGACTGGGGGGAGTATTATTGTGTTTTTATGTTTGTTGGAGTGGCTGGGGCAACCCAGCCAGGTGGGCGGGGTATTCTTATTCTGTCAAAGCCACTAGGCTTCAGTCCTCAAAGCAACACTCCTCCTCCACTGTTAGATTTCTATAATTTCTGTATAGAGCTAGTCCCACAGCAACTGCAAGCTGTACATCTTTTTCACTGCTCCACACACACAAAAATAATTGACAAAATGCATAGAGTCTTTGTATATACATGACCCAGTTTTACTCTGCCCAATGTTGAAGAGACTCTTTGGGCCCTAGCTCTGCCCTTGATCACCTGTGGGTGGTCTGCAGTACCTGCACAGTGTTCTTTTGGCATCAGAGGAGTTCATTGCTGGCACAGGCTAAGTTATTTTCTTTTTTATATTTAGTTCAGAGAGAAGTTAATTCTGACCCACAGCTGCAGAATTGAGCTCTAAAGTTGAGCTCATAGCTTTAGCCACAGAGTCAGTTCTTTTCACTGCTTGCTTTTTCTAATGCTTTTCTCGAAACTCAGTGGGCGTTGTCCAGAGCTTCTTGTCCCCTTTCATAAAAACATTCCACATCAGCACAATGATTGTCTGTGGTGTGCTGTGCCTAGTGCCTGCCTGCTCCGTAAGGGAACAGAGGAGTCCATGCATCAGAGCTGTTGGAGCACAGCCACTGTGCTGTGTCACCTACAAACATTTACTTAGAACGTATGGCTTTGCCATTCTGCATCCAGAAACATGAGAACACAGAGCAAATTACTTGGGTGTAATTAGTTCTGAGAGATGTCTTTTTGGAACCGGTTATTAAAAGAAATCTTTATTTCAAAATTGTGGCCCAAGTAGGCTGGGCGAAAGGGGAGGTAGAGAAAATTTACGTGGTGTTTTTTGTGTGTGTGTGGTGAATTTCAGGAACTGAATTCAGGAATTGCATGTGATATCAAAAGCAGCAACGAACCCCCTCTTTCCAGATTGCTTTTTGGCTTATGAATATGATATGAAAGATAAGGGGGGTGGTCAAAGGGAAGCCAAGTGGTTCCATAATGTATTGGATTTTTACTTCAACGGCCGCCAGCTTTCAGTAAAAAAAGGTGTAAGAATATGACAAAAGGAACTTGCAGGCATCAGCTGGCATACAAAATCATAGAGTATGCATCACATTGTACCCTCACAGCCTCCAGTGGAGCTTATGGGTTTTTTCCTTCCCTTTTTTCTTCTCACAGAGATGAAGTCATCCTGATAAACTCTGTTTCTCCCCCTGTCTTTTTTTAATCCACAGAGTCCTTTATGTTTCTCTAATAATTGGCAGCAGAGGTACTATTCTCCTCCCCCCCCCCCCCGCCTTTCAAGTGATGAATAGTTGGCTGTAGATCAAAGACAAGCCCTAGCGGTTTTTTGGCTGCCACAAAAGGGCGTTGGAATTGGCAGAGATCCCAGCTGCTTAGTGATAGGCATGTAGACGAGGTGCCAGGCAATAGGGGTCAGTGGCAAAATGTCTGTACACGTTCTTCATCTGAGATAATCTGGTTTCCTTTTTGTGTGTGTGTATGTGTGTGTATTTCAGGCCAACAGCAGGTTGAAGCAGATTGAAAAGGAATACAGTCAGAAGTTTGCCAAATCTTCACAGGTAGGAAACATAAAAACAAAACAAAAAAAACCCTACTTTTACAAAACTTGGGTTTTTGTTATTGGGTTGTTGTTTTTCCCTTTTCTTTCAGTTTTAAAAATGAAAATAGAAATAAGGCAGACTTGCTTCTGTTCTTGCAGTGTTAGTATGTAAACCCAGCTCCAGTTGTTCCCATGTTGTTTTGTACTTTGTTGATGAATACTTTTTGCCCTTTTTTGGGGGGGAGTAAGTGAATCAATGCTCTGCTCTATATCACTCAGGAAAGGCTCATACAGCTTCCTTGCTGGGTGATACAGGAAATGGTTGAACAAGGAACTATTGCGACCTGGTTTGCTTTATGCATGAACTGATTGGAATTTCAGAGGTGGTTGCTTGAAATATAATCTTACATATGATTCAAAGTGGCCTAGATGCTACTGAATCATAAAACATATCCTATCCAGTTTTGTTTTGTTTTTGAAAAATGTTTAGCGTTACTCTCATTTTCCACTCATATTGAAGTACTCCCCCTTAGTGAGGCCAAACTTAGATTCACAAAATGTTTAGGGGTATCCCCCTGCACCCCCCCCCCGAAAAAAGCACTGATCCTACCTACCCACTTCTCTAATAGGAGCTATAGCAAGAAAAGAGACCCTTGGGAGGAATTCTGCCTAAAGACTGCTAATACTCCTAACTCCAAAACTTGGCGTGAAAATGGCGCAGCAATAAGAACCTAACTTGGCTGAACTGGCAGCCTGTAGGACTGACTTAATGATCCACAAGCAGGAACTTCTCTAGCTTTCTGCTGAAACAGCTGGCTGGAGTCCTTCCTGGGCAGCAGATTTTCATCAACCCTTTTTTTTTTTTTTTGGAGCAAATCCACTGACTGGGAAGAATATCAGTCTGTCATTGTAAGCAGCGGGTCTTGTTCTGGGGAACTGGGCAGTGTTCTTGGTGATATCTGTTCAGAAATATTTCAGCAAAGCAAGTTCCTCCAAGACGTGGAAATGGAGCACCTATTGAGAGCCAAAACGCAAGGTCCAAATAATTTTATAAATAAATTAATCAGTGACTGCACCAAGGATGGGATTCAAACTATACAAGCAGTTTCTATACATATCCTGAAGAACGAGTGGACATGTTCTTAGCCTGTGTGTTTCTATTTTCTTTTAATCTGAGGAGGCTGTTGTAAGGGTTTGTACACGTATCACAGCCTTTTAGGTCACATTATTGGCACAGAGACCAAATTAAAATATTGGACTTCATCTTTAATTCTGAATGTCTTCACTTCTTGTGGGATTTGCATCAGCCTCACACTGTCATTTGAACAAAGTTTTCGTAATGTAATGTTAATAATAGGTCACTTGTAACTTTCATGTGGTCGGGCTGCTGACAACATCAGCCTAATCTAACACTCTCTGGCCTCTTGGAACATTTGCTTTTTAACACCCACACACGAAAAATAGGTTCCAAGAAATTCTCTCTGAAGTTTGGGCAAAATAAACAATTACATTTTTCTCCCCTGAGATTTACTGCCCAAAGCATTTCCTTGTCTATCCGCTGCTTTCAAAAATTTCTTAATACATTATTAAAACATCACAGCTTTTTAACCCAGAAGAACCTTAGAGTCCCATCCAGGTATTCTCACCCTGTGTTCTCTCTGCAATTTTATCTTAATTAAGCGAATAATTTAAAATTACTTGAGCTGGATTCTTTAATGTATGTTTCCATGGACTCTTTTGGTGGGATTGGGTGTGCTTTTTTAGAGCATCCCAACTTCACAAGCCGAATGACTAGTCTAATGTTGTATACATCTGCACTGTTGAATTAGTGATTTAGTCCCAGAGCATTGGGTAAGTAGATGCACATACACAATTTTTTTCTACTCAACATGCCATTTATTTAGGACAGAAAGGCAGCCATGAGATGATTGTACCTTGTACAAGATTGTATAAGATTGTGCCTTTATTCAGCTACAGATGAGCTCCTTTCAAGAAAGCATTTCCCAGTTGTGTTCCCTTATTTAATATATTTTCATATCAGTTCTTTACTAGGGACAACTGTTTCCTTTGAATTATCCTTGTTGTTGAAAAGCTGACAAACTGTGCTAAACAGTCTATATATCATTTATTATTATTATTATTATTATTAGTTACTCAGATGCATCTGGGCAATTTGATATTTTTAAAAATCCATTATGAACAGATGCAACTGGAGAATAAGTATGACAATATAAACAGCAGATTTTATCATTTGATGTAACAAGCCAGAAATGGAGGTTGAGGGAAGTCAACGGGGTGGGGGGATTGGAAAATGAATGTTTAGTAATGATGATGGATATTTGTTGCAAGAAAGAAAATCAATAAAAATTATTTGTTAAAAAAGAGAGAGAATAAGTATGACAAAAACAGCTGCAATAAAACAAAACAACAAACTAACAACAATAAAATCCCCTGCTCAAGCACGTACACAGTCTACCTCATCACAATATTGCCTTGTTTTTGTTCCCAACTTGGGTCCAGAGTTCTCTAGTGCAAACAAGGATTTTTATATATCGGTGACTGACTGTCATTACTGCCTGAACCCTGAGATATTTTCTCAGAACTTGGCCCAGTGGAGTCTAGTAAGGCTTTCTCTTAAGTGAGTGTGCTGAAAGCAGTGGCCTTAGATAGAAGACAAGTGTTATGACAAGCATGCATGCAGACTTTTGTGAGACTCTCATTCAAAACTTGCCAAATCATAGTAGGAACTAACTGCTATGTTAGATTAATTTCATAAACTCAATGTGATATGTCATGGACCAGAGTCTAGAGGTCCCCCCCCCCCAACAAAAAACCCACCCCTGACACAATTCTCTGCACATGTGTAGGGAATTTCCAGAGTCCAATTCAGACCACAGCTTTTGC
This sequence comes from Podarcis liolepis, assembly GCF_965112155.1. Classification (NCBI taxonomy): domain Eukaryota; kingdom Metazoa; phylum Chordata; class Lepidosauria; order Squamata; family Lacertidae; genus Podarcis; species Podarcis liolepis. The sequence continues at coordinate 24,051,083 of NC_139555.1, forward strand.
AGCCCCTAAAAAACTGCTTCCCTTCCCTGAGCATACGCTGCAATTGACTGCAGCTTCTTCAAGCTGGCAAAAGCAACTTCAAGAAAGTTGGCAAATGCCAACTAAACCAAAGTATCCAATGTTTATCGTTTATATTGCAATTGTCATTCTCTGGGGGTTAGCTCAGAATGTCATGAATCATTGCTACATATCCTAATGTGCAAGAATATTTCAGACGATTGATTTTACAAAATCATTGCAGCGAAGTGGAAAATTGGAAACCCTTATTTCCCATGTTTTCTCATAACAAATGTGCTTTGTTCTGGTGAGTAAATTATTGGGGAATTTTATAGTGGAAAATGTTTTCATATATTTTTACGTTCGGCAATTTTATGCCATTCTGGGTCTTGCTGTATTTCTTTTCTCTGTGTAGAATGTTATGCTTGCTAGTGTTGTAATATGTTAATTTCAACTATTTAGTTTTCACAGTTGAGTTTGCTAACTCAGATTTTTGTGTCAAGTGTAAATACATGCAAAGCATAAACTTCTTACTATTGTAGGAGTTTTAGCATGCTGTTTTCTTTTTAGATCATAGCTGAACTTAAGACAACCATTTCCTCTCTGACAGAGGAAAGCAGCCAGCAGCAGCTTGCTGCAGAAAGGCGTCTGCAGGATGTTTTACAAAAGTTTGAAGATGAGAAGAAGCAGCTGATTAGAGATAATGACAGAGCAATCAAGGTAATCTTGGGCTTTGAGTCAATGATGCTACCAGCTGTTTGAGCATAATTAAAAGTTTTGAAAGCATTGACTGTGGCTGCCTGAATGCATGTAGCATTCATGTTCTTATAGCGCTCAACAATTTCATTCACTAGACTTGAACTGTGATACATTCATTGACCGGTTTTTCTACGGGAAATAATTGGAGAGAAATTTACTGTAGTAATTTTTTTTGGAATAACAACAGTCAACCTTTAGGTATGGGATAGCATTTTTTGAAAATATTCTGGAACTTTAGGGTGGGATTCAAAGTAGCTTTATAGAGACTGCTTCGTAAGCATAAACATTTGTGCTTGCCTGATGGAACTGTCTCCCCTCTCATGCTGTTCTTGGAATACTCCTGACTCCCCCAGAGCTGATTGGGGGATGTGGAGAAAGGAGATGGGGAAAGCCCCACTGCAATAAATTCTGCTATTGCAAAGACAGCCCTTAGTGTAAAATATTTCCGTGTTGGGACATATACTGGAAAGCACTCAACCAGACCTGGTAAATTGACCCTTCTGATAAAGTTAGTGCCATGTTGCTTTGTGGTTCCTTTCCAAGTCAACAGCTATAAAAATAGGCACTATCTGGGTCCATTGTCCATCCATTTGAAGCCTCTTAAGAAGGATAGAGGTGGACCGTCTTAGCCATGGGTAGGCAAACTAAGGCCCGGGGGCCGGATCCAGCCCAATCGCCTTCTAGATCTGGCCTGTGGGCGGTCTGGGTGTTTTTACATGAGTAGAATGTGTCCTTTTATTTAAAATGCATCTCTGGGTTATTTGTGGTGCCCGACTGGTGTTTTTACATGAGTAGAATGTGTGCTTTTATTTAAAATGCATCTCTGGGTTATTTGTGGGGCATAGGAATTCGTTCAGTCCCCCCCCCCAAAAAAAATAGAGTCCGGCCCCCTACAAGGTCTGAGGGACAGTGGACCAGCCCCCTGCTGAAAAAGTTTGCTGACCCCTGTCTTAGCAACAGACAACACAAGCATGAATAGTGTCATCCTCAGTAACTGCCCCATAACTGCAGTACTCTTCCTTTGGAGCCTCGCCTGCCTTAAGGAACATCTTTTCAGAGCAGTGTAACGCCATTTGTTTTGGCTTGGTTTTAGGAGCTCAGTCAGTTTGGAGCTTCGGTTTTGGATTTAAATCTGTTCAGCAGATTTTAATTTGCCACTTTACATGTTTATAAATTTGTTTTAACTTACTAACACATGACCAGTCTCTGGGACTGAGTGGGCTAGAAATACGAACGAATAATGTCAGGATTTTCTAATTCTTTAAAAGAGCACTCATATTCTTGGTGTCACAGTGATATGTATGCATGTAAGTAGATGGACTCGCCTTTGTGACTGTTTGTAGGCTTGGGGCCAGTTGGCCTTTTTGTTTTGCATTGACCTTCTCCATGCTGTCTCTGTCCATTAGATGTTGTTTCAAAAAAGTTTGTGTGCACCCGGATTGGTTTATTTTCCAGCTATTTTGCATTATTTCTTCTCCTATGAGCTATTTCAGTATAATGGGGGTGCTTCAACTGGTATTTCTCCTAACTGGTATGTAGCAAAGATTCAGTCCCAATCCCCCATATAACTCAGGGTGTACAGATACCGGGGGGTGGGGTGGGCAGTGCCTCTGAACAAGGGGGGAATCATGCAACAAAAAGATGTATTCTAAGCAATACAAGTTAAAACTACCAGAATTAGCCAGGGTCATCTTAATTGTAAAGATGCCATAAGTGCTTGAGGACCATATTACGTTCTTCAAATTGACATCCCTGCACATGCTTTCTTGAATAGAAATGTACTGCGGTTACATTTAACTGCAAAACAAGGACTGCATTAAGTTACCGGTACGTTTTGGCCAGGTTTGCACATAATAGTAAATTCAAACAAAGTATGGCTTACCAGCAATGAGGAAACTGTTCAAATGGTGACTACCTGAGAACCAGTTCTCGTATCAAGAACATTTGTGGCTTGTTCTTGTGGTTTGGAGAAAAATAAACCATTTGTGCTGGTTTCCACGTAACCCTATGGCAGTGCTCTGCCTTGTTTCCTTCTGGTGTGGCAAAAGGAAGAGGGTGGGCACAGTATGAGCAGGCATGTATGTGAATGCTTGCACATTCTTGATAAGCCATACTTCATTTAACTATGGCTTCCTGTTATATGCAGACTCAGCCTTTGTGGCAAGAAATCTTCCACTATGCTACTTTCATTATTTTTTCCTACTTTTTATATGGCATTCCATTTCTAACAGTATTTCAACATGTGTAAGGTGAGGATGAGACTTACCTTGATTTTCTCTGGTTTCTAAGGATCATGCTTAGAGAAGCAGCAACACATTTTCTTGTTCCTGATATTTCAGTCAGTGTGAAATCATTTCTTAAAGTGTTTCCCTCCAGGCAAATATGGTGAATGAAAGGTTAATCTCTGAGGGGCTACCCTTGCAAACCATTCACAATCTGAGTTACAAAGGAGGAGAAGCATCAGCCTTCATTACTAAACAAGATTGTGATTTGTATCATTTCGTAATTTTAGGGAATAGAATGACCCTCTGAAAAGCATCCTTCACCCAAAAGAAAACAATTATCCTCCAAAAACCTATTATAATGTGGAGAGATGGTGCTCCTCTTCATATACAAGGTGCTATAATGTTTATATTCATCTGTTCAGTAAAAGGGATTTTTTTTATTTTAGTTTCCATGTTTGCATTTATTTTATGAATTAGATTTAGGGATTGCATCTTATTTAGAATGGGCTGCTCACATTTAAAAATGTAAAACAGGACTTGGTGGAAAAATCAACAACATGGCAGCTGCACTTCCCTGGAAGTGACTGTAATGCAGCTGGAAACTGTTTACCTTTGAGGGTGGCTTCTTGGCCCTCTGGAGCCTAGGTGGAATCTGACAGCTTATTGTCACTCCCATTGTGGCAGGTAAGTTCACTGGGGCCCAAATGGTCTTGCTGCTCTTCCTCACAGGACAGGTGGGATTGATGTGCTCAGGAAGGTGGGTGGGGAGAGAATAGGATCCCAAATCAGCTGTTAAGAGCAACAGCAAGTGGAAAATGTGTCTGCTTTTTAGCACTTAGCAGTGATTTTTAGCCTGACTGAACCATGTCATTTCCTAGATTCTCACCTTACTGCTTCAGTCCTATATTCAGTCGCTCGCACTGAAAATTTCTTGATCATGAGTGACGGCAGCTGTGAACCAGGTGGATTTGTGAATTGGCAAAAAGGTTGGCTGCAACATAATGCTATCTGTTAGAGGATGAAGTATGCACTCTAACTGGGTGAGGGTTTACACGAAGAACTAATCTATTGAGGTAATATTTCTACTATGAGGGTTGGGGGAAAGGTGATTTAAAAATACCTTCACCTTGGCTATGACCTTGCTGGCTTCCTGTTAGAGAATGAAAGCTCTCATGCTTCTCAGTGATCAGACGTGTTGCCATGCATGAGAATTACTAATCCCTTGAAAAGATCCTGGAATATTAACCTGGTCATCGCAGTACCAGTTATTTCCCCCCCTGATAATAACCCACTCCCAAGGACAGGTTCCGTAACAAAACGGAAAAAGGTGACACCTGGCATGAGGTGGGCTTTTAGTGCCTTTCTTAGCCACTTCTCTCTGTACAAAACTGGATTTGGACGGGAAAAGACAGCATTGTCTCAAACACGCTCCATGACCTTTCTCTGCAGACTTGTTTGTTCTGCTACCTCAAGCTGGAAAGCAGACAGATGCTACAAAGCAGCCATGTGGAATCTAGACAAACCATTTCTGTTCAGCAAAGCCTCGTGCCTAGTGCTTGATCTAGCACTATTAAGACCCGCCTGAAACCACAGTCTCCTGATCCTTGATGCTGTAATCAATATCGTTTTGCAATGTGTCCAGGATGCTGGACATGTTTTTACCTGATTTTTTTTTGTATACTGCTTAAAGATAAAGGTAAAGGGACCCCTGACCATTAGGTCCAGTTGTGACCGACTCTGGGGTTGTGGCGCTCATCTCGCTTTACTCATCTCGTAGGGACCGAGCAATGGGAGTTCACCCATTCTAGAACTTGAACTCATATTACATTTTCCACCAAAAACTTTAATGCTCAAATCAGTTGTGGTACATAGGGTTCAAAGGCACAGCATTAGTTCATGGCTAAATAAGCTAAGACACTGATGCAATGAACAATACGCCCTGTTGGCTCTTGTTACAAGGGAATAACATAATAAGGGTATAACTTCAGCTCAACAAGTAGGATGTTCCTTTGGACTGGGCTAGCAAATGGGAATTCCTTCCAGAGAGATGGTCCCAAGCTCTCTGCTTGTGCTGGGTCTGGCATCTCCATGACCTAGGCAACTGAGGAAGTGTTAGCAGCAGCTCCAAGCCAAACGGAGTGGTCTCCTCCTAAGAGGATTGGCTAGAGGCAGGCTCTGGTGGCACCAGAGATGGTGCTGGGACAGGAGGCAAGGAGGGCACAGGAACTGGGTCCAACTGGGCGCGCAGCAGCTGACTGATATGAGAGGGGACAGGGTGGATCTGCCATGGGAACCCTCCCTGGGATCCAAGCTCTCATTTGTAATGTCCCTCAGGGTGACTCTGCTGTGTTTGGAGGCCTGGACATTGCCCATCCCCTGCTTCCCAGGTTCATCAGTGGGCAACTCCTCCCACCCTTTGTCCTGCTCTGAGCAGCCTCTCCACAACATTTCAGGGGTCATGGCAGACTCCCATCAATTGCAATCAAGGCATCTGTAAAGGTGAACACCATTTACTGAAAGGCATCTTGTTTCTTCATTTCTGATTTTTCCTTCCCCGGTAATGTGCACCCAGAAGACAGTGTTTTAGTGCATGTTATGGGTGGCGCTGTGGGTTAAACCACAGAGCCTAGGACTTGCCGATCAGAAGGTTGACGGTTTGAATCCCCGCGACGGGGTGAGCTCCCGTTGCTCAGTCCCTGCTCCTGCCAACCTAGCAGTTCGAAAGCACGTCAAAGTGCAAGTAGGTAAATAGGTACCGCTCTGGCGGGATGGTAAACGCCGTTTCTGTGCGCTGCTCTGGTTCGCCAGAAGTGGCTTAGTCATGCTGGCCACATGACCCGGAAGCTGTACGCCGGCTCCCTTGGCCAATAAAGCAAGATAAGCACCGCAACCCCAGAGTTGGCCACAACTGGACCTAATGGTCAGGGGTCCCTTTACGTTTACCTTATGTCACACTTGCCATTCCAGCAGCACAGCCCACAGTCCAAGGGATGAATGCAAGTCTAGGAATGAACAGTGCCTACCTTCGAACGTGACCGAGAATATTGTGTACCTGTTGTGGAAAGGTTTCCCTGAAAATAGAAATGTTGCAAATTACTGATGTAAACAGACTGGTCTGTATGTTGAAGTTTATTGCAAAAGAATTTTAAATTGAAGTTAATTTTTAAATAACGTCAGGTGCCGTTTTTCATTCAACAGTACTTTTGGGAAATGTTGCATTTTGTCCAACATGGTAGATTCCCAAAATAATGCAACAGTTCACCCAATTGTTGTTTACTGTTCTAGTTTTCTTTTTAGACGAGAAAGATGAAATTATGAAAGATGAACAGAAATGGGTTCCCAGGGACAGAAAGTAATACATGAAACAACTTTAAATGTGTTATGGAGAAGGCAGCTTTTAGAATGAATTTAATAGTGGGCTTCTAAGAATCAAGCATCATTCAGAATGATCCTAGCCTCAAAAATCTGGGGCATCACAAAAAAGGCAGTTTAAAAAGCCAGGATTCCACCTCTTCCAACCAAGTATCAACGAAATAGCCTGTACAAAAGCCTGTGTAGGCTTTCCAATTGTCAGGCTTTGTTCTGCTTCCAGAGACTTTCTGGAATTTTGCCTTTTTCCTTTTCTCTTCTGGAACAGCATTGACTTGGAGGCTCTTCCAGCAGTGTAGGTGGAAATACAATATGAACCAACTTTTATATTCACCACCAAAAGGCTGTGGGAGCATTTGGCATTTTCAAAGCAAATGTCTGTAAGCCTACAAATTTTATTGCTGTGCAGTAAAGCTATTTGCACCTAGTTTTCAGAGTTTGACATATTAATAGAAAGTTATAGGCATTTGCATTTTCAAATGAAATATTAAACTACACCTGATATTTTCAAGAAAGGTGGACAAGCCAAAACCTATGAAAAAAACCATGGAGGGTATTTGGTTGGAAGGTGTGACAGAAGGTGTCAATGTTCAAGTTATTAGAACTGACCCATCCACTTCAGATAGCTTAGGAAGCAGGCTCCTATATCAGTCTGTAAAGGTGCTTTGCGTAATGCCCCTGCCAAGTAGCTTCTTATATTCCTAAGGGAGCCCTACTCCTTAGACATATTCACATAGGATAGATCAATCAGTCAGTCAGTCAGTCAGTCAGTCAAAGGATATTAGCCATGTTGGCTTAATAGAAGCCAAGTTCGGAGTCAAGATCCAACTGAATGCCAATTTTGGGAAGAAAGAAACAGCACCTGAGGACTATTGCCTCAGTTTCCCTGTTTGTGGGTTTCCAAAGGCATCTGGCTGTCCTCTCTGGGATGCTGGACAACAAGGACCTTGATCTGATCTCGGAAGGCCCAGTGATGTTCTTACGCGTTTGTGTGGAAATTCTCTATTTCAGGCTGAGGGTGAGGGTGAAATTTAAAGAGCAAAAGAACATGCATGTGCTTCCATTGTTAGTAAACTGAACCTAGCCTGTTGAGACATTCATAGTCTCCTGATTTCATAACGAAGCAATATGGCATTTTATATATTGCACTAAATCTCCCCAACTGCATTTTCTCAGCTAGTCTTTGGCCAATTAACTATGAAATCCATTATTGTGGTTCTGGAAGCATGTAGGTTTTCATAGTGTGCCCAACCAGGAAGAGAAAGAAGTGTTCTGTTTTACCATGCGGATGAGCTCAGAAAAACCTTGGGGTGCTATGCTTGCCTAAGTATTAACTACTCTGCCTTTTGTACTCTTAGCATAACTCCATTTTAAAGCCAGTTCTGCAAGATAGTACCCACCCCCCTTGCTAATGCACTGTCTGAAGAAAACTAAGGAGATGGATTGAAATCATTTTTACAGATTCCTTGATAGTTACCAGCCTTGCCATAACATCTGTATTCCCTATCTTTGGAGACTAAAAAACCACTAAGGGACAGGACGTGGTGCAGCAGTCCACAACACATGCCTGGTTCCTCAAGCACAGAAATTCCTTGTTTTTCCCACGCAACTGTCATAGGTTTCATCTAATACACTTCCCAACCCAGCCTCATTGGGTCCCTACTGCTGACTCTGCCCACCTGAGTCCTCAAGATGATATTACTGCTCTCACATCTGTGTTACCAGAAAGCTGTGCATGCCACATTGCTTGAGGCATAACCTAACACAGGAGTTGGCCTCCTATATCTAAAAGATATATAGTGGGGCTAGGGGAAGGGAGATGAAAAAGCAAGTTTGCTTGGTGCTTTAAAAAAAAACAGAAAAAAGAGAGAAACAAATTGAACCTGTATCAATAAAAATTTGCATTGCCAAATCCTTCATACCTGATGCTTTTTCTACAGACTGGGAGTCCTTCCATCTTCAGGAGACTGTTTTTGGAGATGCTGGAGAACATGCTCATTTTCTCTAGCTTTAGTAAAAATGTAGGTCTCTCCTTATAGGGCTATATTTAGGTTCCTTATGTTTTCCTTTCTAAAGTTAATGTAATTCATGTCCTTGCAATTCCCCTGAGTAAAAACAGCAATTACTGGTGCCTATGCAATAATTTGAACCGTATCAGCAGGTTCTAATTGTCTGCATACCTGGTAACACCCTTCACCACTGCTCGCTACCAAGCCACCATGCTTGGCTCACAGCTGATATTATGTGTTTCCTCAGCTCCTCTAAAATACCACACGGTAATTGACCAAATTTGGTGAAAAGTCTGGAAACTAGGAAGGGGGTAGAGGGAAACGAAAGGTGATTGATGTTTTGAGATTATAGTGCGGTTTGAGTTGTCAAGGTTAATGCACTATACTTTGTGGAAGTGCTGCCTTCCTTTTTTAAAAAAAAATACTCCATTTTTTATGCCCTTCTGACTGTTTTCTGCTCAGTCCCCATGAGTGGTTTACAACAGTCCTCGTTTGCAGCTGGCGTTTGGCGTGCACATGAGCTTGGTGCTGCCAGCTCAGTTTTACTAGAGACCTAAAACTTCATTGCTTTCTGCAGCTACAGTTTTGCCTTCTGCTTCTTAAATTAGTGCCTTTTGCATCCAACTCGGCTGAATGAGAAGTTTCCCCGTGTTTTCTTTTTTCAGTCAAGCATTCAAAATACAAATAGTACTAAGCCTTGTTACGCCGTGGTATCCTTGCTTTCGCTGCTGTTGGTATCTCAGCTGGGTAAGAAGGCAGCATTTTATTAGATGTGTGAGATGGTTTTGAAAGGGCTGAAACTCCCTGCTTTTCTGCTCGCTTCTAATGAGAGAAGGCTGGGATGTAGCTACACAAATGGGAAACCGGTGGTGTTCTGGAACTTGTTCTGTTTTCTGTTATTTTTTAATGCTTTTGCATTTTAAAAATGTCATCCATACCTCAAAAATATTTGAAATTATATATTAAAAAGTAAGAGAAAACTAAAGGGGCCCGTCTTACCAGAAATGTGCCAAGCAAGCTTGGCATGAACTCATTTTGAATTGATGAAGTACTGTTCAAACACTCTGGCCTTCAGAATACTTTCTACCTGTATAGGAACATTGTAGTCACGAAGGGATGGAACTGAACACCACTAGTTTCAGTATGTTTTCTTTCTCTGCCAAAGAGGCCAAGAAACTCGTAAAATCTCTGTTCCCTAAGAATACGGTTATTAGACATAAAATGGTTATTGCAGAAGAATTGCTTATGTCCTCCGCATGGCTTGTCAGTGTGTGATGATTTTAACTTTCTTTTTACAGCTCCTCTTTGTTCTACTATCACCTCCCATATTTAGACTGCAGCTTTAAGTATCTCAGTAGAGTTGAACAAATTAAGGATCTCAGTATAGTTCAAATGGTTGTAGTCGAATGTTGAGGACAATAACCATAAGGATTTGTGGTGCATATGCTCGTAAATGTATTTGATTAAACAGCTTTGACAGGAAATAAATAGAGAAATGGGAGTAGTAACGGTACATTAAAAGAAAAAATACTGGCAACATTGCTGGGTTCCACTTTGAAAATGTTTGGAGCCTAGAGAAGTGAGTTCTGATCTGCCAAAAACAGATTGAATTCTCCTTTTCTCTGGCTGGAATAATAAATCTGAAATGAATTTCATTTATATTATTATTATTATTTTATTAAAATATTCATTTACTGCCTATTATGAAAATATCTCAAGATGGTTTACTATTAATGATACAATAACAATAAAATAGATCAAGCAGCATCATCAGTCATTTCAAAAACTACGGAAAAGTTATGACAAGTGAATATCCTTACTGGCAATTAAACAAAGGGTGGACACCACGTGATTGCAGTTAGTGTCACGTGTAGTTAGATTCCAAATCTCTGAAACTTCAACCTCGCATCTGCAATGATTTAATGAACTATGATTCTGGAAATCCATGAGAAATGCCACATTATCAGAACTGATGGCACCTATGCCAGGTTTCATTCAAAGTTTTACGACTTCTATACTAGGGTTGCCATATTCCCAAGAGTGAGAAAGGTTTGCTTGTATTAGATTAAATGAGGTGTTTCCAATGAACTGGAAGTCGAAAACCACAGCTTTTTTTCAGCTGGAACTCCCCAGACCTCAGTTCTGGCACCTCCCCAATGGGTACCATTGTCATTACAGTGGTACCTCAGGTTTCATACGCTTCAGGTTACATACGCTTCAGGTTACAGACTCTGCTAACCTGGAAATAGTGCTTCAGGTCAAGAACTTTGCCTCAGGATAAGAACAGAAATTGTGCTATGGCGGCGTGGCGGCAGCAGGAGGCCCCATTAGCTAAAGTGGTGCTTCAGGTTAAGAACAGCTTCAGGTTAAGAATGGACCTCCAGAACGAATTAAGTACTTAACCCGAGGTACCACTGTATAAGAGAAGAAGAGAGGACTTCATAATGAGTCTTGGCACCTCTTTTTCTAGAAAAACAGCACGGGTCCAAACAATTTCTGTTAGGTCAGCAAAGTACTTACTATTACTTGTCCTCGGGGTTTTTGTTTCAGATATAATCCCTGCTCAATTATTTTGTTTTAGATATAATCCCTACTTTCATCCATCCTTACATAGCTGTTTGGCTTTATGTGGAATTCACCTGTGCTAATTTTCAGTTTAAATGTTCAGAAAAATCAAAGACTTGCTGTTGTTTGTAAGGCAAATTCCTCCTCTATCAGCCCCCAAAGTCTATAGATAGAGGAAGCGGTGATGCAAATCAACGAAGTGGAATTAAAATCTGGTAAAATGAGCATGCTTATTTTTTAAAATCAAGTCTTCTTACCATTTTGTGAAAGGCTTTCAAAAACTTGACAATGAATATGAGTATAAAAGAAAGCTGCAGTAAATTTTCCATTTACATAAAAAATACTTTAAAATCCAGAAGAGCATGTGAAATGTAGATATGCTTTTCCATATAATTTATGCTGACAAGCATCTTTGCCATATCTTTCTGTAACTCACTAGATCAGGGACTTTGAGGAACAAGCTTTCTTGGAAATCAGTAGAAGTTAGTATGTCTTAAAAAGACACACACTCACATGCTACTAATGGAACTGTATAGCAAATATTTGAAAAGGCAGTCATCTTTTCCCTCAGGCTAATAAGATTAAGTTCTAATAATCTTTTTGACCAGCTGCTGAAGACATTAGTTTTCATATGTTTTTCTTACGTAAATTAGCTAAATCGCAGTCAAATATTGAAACAAAATAAAAGAAAACTTAAAAACTCTTAGTTCACCCTCTTTATTGACTCTTAATTGCCTTTGCAATTGGACTACCTTATCTTAAAGGCTTGATGAAGAGTTTTGTGTGACTTGACTGTCCTCCCTTGCCAAGCACTGTTGGCTCAAAGACATAATATTTAAAAGATTTTGGGTGCTTTTCACATCACAGATTGAATTGTCAGGCCATATTGATTCAAGCCAGCTTTTGCTCAGTTCAAATAGCAACAGGTTGCCTTGAAAGTTAATACAGATGACCTAATGTCAGTTTTGAAAGTAAAAAGACATTATGAAACTTATTTTTTCTTTTGTGTACATGGAATACTTACAGAGCATTAATATTGTTACCTGATAGCACAGCTTATTCTGCTGTGGGAGGGATGCCCTTTTCTTCCTGCCAGTGATAATTAGCATAGACCCAAATGATCCACTTTGTTTTAATATACCAAATAATAAATTTGGTTGGTTGATAGGCAAAGATCTTCGCCCAAGCGGTTACACTATGGGATGCCGCTTGGGACCAGTTTACTTCCACAACCGCCTAACCTCCTATTTGTTCACTCGACTACTTCGATCTGTTACAGATGCCACATAATGCTTGTTCTTCTCTTGTAAGTAATTGTGTAAGAAACCACCTACACTATGGAAGAATGCTGGCATGTGTTTTAAGGTGGGGCAGGATGGCGCTGTGGTCTAAACCACAGAGCCTAGGGCTTGCTGATCAGAAGGTTGGCGGTTCAATCCCCGTGACGGGGTGAGCTCCCGTTGTTCAGTCCCAGCTCCTGCCCACCTAGCAGTTCAAAAGAACGTCATGTGCAAGTAGATAAATAGGTACCGCTCCGGCGGGACGGTAAACGGTGTTTCTGTGCACTGCTCCGGTTCGCCAGAAGTGGCTTAGTCATGCTGGCCACATGACCCAGAAGCTGACTGCGGACAAACGCTGGCTCCCTCGGCTTATAGAGCGGGATGAGCACCGCAACCCCAGAGTCGTCCACGACTGGACCTAATGGTCAGGGGTACCTTTACCTTTACCTTTACCTAGGATATAAAAGCACTAACAAATATAGGGCGTGGTATTCAATTAAATAATTGCGTAAGCGGAATGATTTCTGCTTGGGCAATGGGAATTCCCCCTTCTCTTCTCCTCCCCTCCCCCCACACCATCCTCAGTTCTGCGCTGGCAGGTTGGGGGAAATCTAGAACAGATTTAGTGGCGTCTGGCGGGGGGAGGGGGAGGAAGGAGGGCAAGTTTTCCTGTGCAAGCGGAAGTAGTTTTGCTTGTGGAAGACGCTACTTAACGCTACTTTGAATACAACCCAATGCCATGTTTGTTTTATGATATTGGGGTTATTTATATAAATGAACTATATTGCACGTTACAATCTGTTAATAAAAGTAAATTTAAAAACAAACAAACAAGTAGTAGTTCTATGAAGCCTAATGGGTCAATCTCTCATACTCTTTTCTGCGATCAGCAGAATGGTCTGTTTGATACACCACAATTCCATGGATCCAATCACAATCTCATCCCTGCTAAGCATGGTTGTTGTGCCCTCTTTGTGACAAAAAAGGTCAATCCACTTTCCTTGCTGTTAGATTATCTGAGGTTCGTTTTCACTGTGGAAGCAGGATGGAATGGTCCAGTGGTACATTTTATAGCAGTCAGATGAGGACCCTGCCTCCATCTTTTCCCTATTACCCCGAGAAAGCTGGGATTCAGCAGGGGTCAGGAGTGAGTTCAAGACTTTGCCAACTGAATGATTCTTAAGTCTTGCTGTATGTGATCTGGACCGAGGATTAAGCCATTAAATTCTTACCTGGCACTCCCTCTGATTAATTTGTTTTTTTGTGTGTGTCTGTGTGCTTCATAGTTCTGAAATCAAACCCAAAGGGCTGGTTGTATTTAGAGGGGAGAAAAACAACCTTAACATGTATGCTTTGAGACCGATAAGAAACTCTGCAGTTCAAGCTTTAATAACTAGAGGGAAGCTAAGAAACTTCAAAAAGTGGCGTGATAATGTTTTTGACAATGCGTCAGCTAAATGTTAGACAGAATCTTTTAAATCCTCTCAATATAAGTAGTTTTAAATTGGAAGTTTTGAACTTTTTCCTCCACAAGTGTATGCTAAAGCTGTTCTGGTATCTTTGAGTTTAGAAGATCTATTTTCTGAAAAACATGAGTTTTTATCTAAGTTGTTTCCTCTTGCCCAACTGAAGCAAAAATGCATTAGATATCCTAACCAACTGTACTAGCAATACACCAATATTAATATTCTAGCCTTTTAAATATTTATCTAGAGGGTACTGTTTTATGCAGTGATCTCTGACCTTTGAGTGATCAATCCAAAAGGCTGCTGATGTCAGTGGGAAGGCTTCTCAGTGAATGATATAATAGATCAGTGTTGGGGTGGGTGGGTGCTCAGTTTTGGTAGATACTGTATTTTTCACTCCATAAGACGCACTTTTTCCCTCCTAAAAAGCAAGGGGAAATGTGTGTGCATCTTATGGAGCGAATGCAGGTGGGAGGCAGGCAGAAAAAGCCCCCAAGAGCCGCACACAAGCTCCGCACGGCTCTTGTGGGCTTTTCCCCAGGTGGCAGAAGGAACTGACATGGCCAGTCAGTCCCTTCTCCCTCCACGTAGAAAAGCCTGCAGGAGCCACGCGCTCCTTAAAGGGTGCGCGGCTCCTGTGGACTTTTGCAGGAGGTAGGGGTATTGCCATAGCCGTGCGCAGCCCCTCCGGCCGGGAGAGGCTGCGCGCGGCTATGGCTTCTTTAGCCGCGTGCAGCCTCTCCCGGCTGGAGAGGTTGTGCGTGGCTAAAGAGGAAGCCAACACAGCGAGCAGGATCCATCCCGCTCGCTGTCTTGGCTTCTTTGCTCTTTGGGACTGGGGGGGGGATAAGATTTTTTTTTCTTGATTTCCCCCTCTAAAAACTAGGTGCGCCTTATGGTCCAGTGCACCTTATGGAGCGAAAAATACGGTAAATGTGGCCCTGCAGGCCTCTCCATCAGGTCCTCAGGACTCCCGCCAGAAACAAACAGTTGATTCAGAGGCTTATTTTGCACAGTCTCTACATAAAAATAGCCTTTGGACGAAAAATATTTCCCCAATAGTTGCTCTACTGCAAAACAAAATGTTCCCCTTAGGAGTAGATAACTTTTTTCCCATTTTTTTTAACATTAGCTCATGGTGGAATTGATTGAGTTCAAATGCTGATGGGAGTATCAATTCACACTCAAACATATGGGAAGAAAACCCCTGACCCAACTGCCCCAATGTCAGAAAGGGTAGGGAAACCTGCTATCCTATTTGTTAATGGGTAACCCAATTTTGCACTTTGTGTGACTGGAGGTGAACTTTGGTAATATTTTGTAATATGGTGCCCTGTGCAAGTTTGGCGCCCTCAAATGGATATTCTCAGTTATGGGTCGCCTCAATTTTGCGCACAACCCCCCCCCCCATTTTGACAGCCTATGTGAAGGAACTGCTCACACCACCCTATATTTGGCGCTGCTAGTAAATGCAAGCCCATCTGATCAGCTGAAGCTGTAGGCACCCCTGGCAATGCCAACACAACTGGCACAAAACAAAAAGGGAAAGGAAATCTTCAGGCCCCAGCTCCTTAAAACGGGGACAACTGCTGCCCTCCTAAGCAGATCTTCAGAAATGGTTAGACTCCTGTAGTTTTGGCAGGGGGCTTTGGAGGGGCACATAAGAAACCCCTGTGTTTGGCATGCTTTACAGATTGTGATGTTAACACGTTACCTGGACCTATTAATACTGTAAGCACTGTTTTCATTTCTGATTTTGTAATTCCAAGAATCATTCTACCTGATTTCATTGTTTAGATTTTAATTTGCTCCAGAGTAAGGTGAAGAATTCAAAAGTATCACACTTCAAAGAATAAAACCGTTCTTGTTTCATTTTAATGGGGCTGTTCATAGGCATATGTTTAAGTATTTTTCTTAATCATTGTGTTCCAGTAGTCAGAAAAACTTTTTGAACAGTGCTGAAAAATATGAGTTGGAGAAAAGGATGAAACATAAGAAAATGTTAAGAGTCTTTAAAGAACTTCTTGAGCTTATAGCTGCCTGGGTTCCTAGATGAAAAACAGTATTTGAGTAATTTTTTAAGAACAGGGAATCAAACTAAACAATAACAATTTGTGTTATCAATTGTATTTTTTTCTACTTTACCCATAATTTACACAGCAATACTGTCTCTACCGCACTGTACAACTAGTTTACATGAATGTAATGGGCAAATTAATAGTGGTCCAGTTTGCATGCAGTGTTTATGCATCATTTAAAATAAACTTTGCTTTAACATGCACAGGTACTTTGCTCCTCCCTGGCTCCTGATAGAGCCATGCAGCAGAGGGAACATGCCTAAAACAAGCCAGAGTCTGGCCTATTGTAAGGTGTGAACCCAAGACCATGGTTTGTTCTCTCCAAACAAACCACAACTGGCAAGCCACAAACAAACCTTGGCTTCTAAGTCAAGACCAGGGGAGGAAACAAAGTGCTCATGTTTAATTAGAACAATTGTTTACTTTGAACAGTGGTTTCTTGTTATGTGTGAACCAGACCAGTATAAGGTGTGTCAAACCAGACACAGGTTTGTTGCTTGATAGTTCTTGCTCGGGAATGGATTCTTATCACCACTTTCCCACATTGTAAGGTTCTTAGCATGTCAGTATCCTGCCAGGGATTGATCTCACAACTTATTCAACACCGTGGGCTAAATCTACAGTGAGTTTGAGAAATGCTGTTGCATTAAGAAGCAGAGGTTGTTCCTTTATGTGGTGGTGTAAATCCTCACTAGGACTTTTCAGTGTCCTGGAGAGATGTGTATATGCAATACAAAAACTCTCCAATATATTTCAGCACTGGGTGTAGTACAAAATACAACTTTCCACCCTTGCAGACATTAGGGTCAATTTCAGTTTATCTCCAGCCCCTATTTTTTGTTTTCAGAATAAAGAAATAGAGACTTCAATACTGGAGTTTGTATTGGACAAGTAGCCCAATGAGTAGCGGAGCAATAATTCAACATCAAAGAAAGAGCTTCTTAGATATATTGGTATTTTGCAACAACTGCAAAAGTTCCCACCAGAAAAGAATTTTTCCATATGTGCACAGCAAACATGTGCCTTAAGTTAACTGCATGCACTTTTGTTTTGCTTTCCTTGTACAAAAAGAAAAAGGGTATTGTGTTATTAACATTTCTTTAAAAAAAACCCTACAATTCTGCAGTTTAAGAGGGATAAGGAGAGGACCTCTCATGGATCCCATGATCCCATTTTCAGCTGAAATCACCTGAAGTATCTGCTTTACAATAACAGATAATATTTTACCAAATGATTAAGAAGTTATAACTTGGTGGTATGTACAGAATACACCAGCGGTTATCAAAGTTTGCTGTCAACTTTTCCTTGTCTTGTTTTAGTACTATCATCAACAGGCCCACATTTAATTGGGGGATATTGAGCAATCACAGCGAGTATTATTTTACAGGAAGGCATAGGGCAGAAGAATGCTGGGTATAGATTTGCCCCACCACCAGTCAAAATAAATATGGAGACTACCCAACATAAAATACCACCGTTTTTGCATAAACCTTCCAAGACAGTTCTTTCACTGCAGCTCAGGAAGGCTTAGGGGTTTGACCATTACTATTTTTCCACAGCACTTGGAATCAACATAGACCTTCCAAGGCAGCAATATTTGTTTCTGTGCTATTCCCAGCTCACCTAAACAGGGGAAGAGTCCCACTTTTCACAAAAAACTGCACTTGGGTGAGGGGAGCTGAAATTCCCCTTCAAGCCCTTTTCTCCTAAACTACCTCCCTTTAAACCCCAATTCTTTTAAGCCCTGGTGCAGGGGTAAGGATATTACAGCTACAGATTTCAGCCTTCTAGGAGTCTGGGGCAATTCTGATATGGTTGGGCATTGGCAGCCCAGGCTTTCTCCTGTCATCCTGGCAATGGGCTGCGTTGGCTCTCTCTCAACATCGCATCAGAAGAAAGCCTTGGATATTTCCACAGGCAGAAAATATCCACACACAACATGGCACTTAGGATTTCCACCGCCTCTTTAGGGGCTGCAAACAGGAAAGAACCTGACCTAGACATTCAGTTGTTATCAGGTATAAACCACTCTGTTCTTCAAAAATGTGGAAATCGAAATCGAAAGAACCCTTGATAAGTGAATTTAAATTTCCTCCCTTTTATGCTAACTGCTCTGGTACACTGAGCTATATAATTTATATCCCTATAAATTCCTTCTGACCTTTCCTAGCTCTGGCATTTTAATTATTTGCCATTGACTTTCGCTCAGGATTTCAGCAAGCTACGTATGCTCAATCTCTTGCAGAAAGAAACAGGGGGGAAAGAATAGATTGTGGGAGGATGCTATCAATTTTATGAAGATAATGTTAAATTGCAGCTGCTTCAACTGATGTTCTCGCTTGCAAAACTTGTTGCCAAACATTTCTGACTGCAGCAACTTGAATTTAACCTAGATTGAATATCCACACATTTGGTCTGTTAAGTACATTATGAGTCAGAGGGAATTTTGAGTGAATTAAACTCCCAAACATTTACAAGTGCTATCATGTCAAGCTTATTCATGTGGTAATGAAAAGTTTCCCTCCTCTTTCAAATACCAAGCCTAATACCCAATCATAGCCAACATTCCTTTAGGGCTTTTCCAGTGATGTCGCCCCACACCATAATTGTGCCAACCCCAATATAATGGTGGTAGCATTATAATCCTGCCACCCAAATACAGTCAGGGAGGAGCCTTGCTAGGTGGAGTTATAACGCTGCTCGTGTACTGTGATTTATTTATTTGTACCAGCCAGGGGAAATGTGTGCTGCAGAGATGGCTGTGAAGCTAAGGAATACCACTAAATAGTATAATTAACTTTCTTTTAGCCCCATTTGCCTTGCAGTTCTATTGAAAAAGGAAAACGCTGTTCTGAGCTTCTTGATAGAGGGTTAGGAAGCAAACATAACAACTATATTTCTCATTGTTTTTGCAGGCCTCACAGTAGGTCTAAGTAGTTAAACCTCTCCCTTCCAAGTTATCTTAAAGTGCTGTGGAGAGCCGTTTGGGTGGGTATATCTGTGATATTTCTCAATATAGATCTATATGCAAAGAAGTATTGCTTGCGCTCAATCAATTTCTCCAAGTTAAGCACTCACAATGTTAGATCTTAGAATTCAATCAAACCGTTTCACTTTCGCATTTTGTACAAAATTTATGAAATTGTTACCAAGTAGATGTTTTAATGAATCCATATCAAAACTACTCTGGTGTCCTATCTGCCTGAATAGAGTTTTAAATCTGTTTTTAAAATCTGCTGACCAAACTAATCACCTGTTTTTTGTTTGTTTTTAAGCATAGTTAATTGCCATGTTGGTGAATGAAAAATCTGAAAAGTCAGTCAGAATAATGCTTTCTCTACAACATTGTAAGAGTGTTTTGGAAGGTATTCTGAAGGAAAACAAGACCTTTAGGTGCATATTAGTCAAGATGCTAATGGGAAACTCCCTTGCCCACAAGTGTCAGAACTCCTCTTAATAATCTTCCAGTAATAGTATCTGGAAAACCAGCATAGGGACAGTGAGACCACAGGAAGCATGTAGCAAAATCATTATTTGTACCTGCTATTTTAAAACTCACTTTTGATTCAAATGTTGTAGCCCCACATGGAAGCTTTTAAAAATTTGCTTTTACCTGGTAACTGCTCCAGAGGAAAACCATAGCATTTTTAAGTGGGTCAGTTTAATTAAGTAGAGAATCTCATGCCAGTGCCAGCTGCCAGAAATGCACAGCTCCAAGTAAGCCTAGTTGATCTCCATGGTTAGCAGTTTACAAATGTAACTTCATGTTGAGTGATTAACCATATGTGGTGGTAAACATTAAATAAATTCTGAGAGCTACTTTTGGCGTCATTGTTTGCCAACAAAACGTGCTTAATGAACAGAACCAATGGCTCCATTCATGTGAAAGTGCAGTCGAACCTAGGTTCTCTAACGGCTTAGTTGTCAAACAAATCGGCTCCCGGACACCGAAAACCTGGAAGCAAGTGTTCCAGTTTTTGAAGGTTTTTCGGAAGCCAAACATCTGACGCGGCTTCCGCTTGAGTGCAGGAAGCTCCTGCAGCCAATCGGAAGCTGCGCCTCTGTTTTCGAACAGTTTTGGGAGTCGAACAGACTTCCGGAACAGATTAAGTTTGAGAACCATGGTTCCACTGTATTGTTCTCAGCCTTGCTCTGCATCACAGTTTATCTCTTTTAGTGGAGACTGGATTCCTTGATAGTGGTAGGTCATAGGATCATCAATGAGAAAGTTGCATGGATGCTCAGTTCCAACAAAACCATTTTCCTCTGTATACTCACAAGGAAAAAAACCACCAAAGAGCCACCCCACCATGGCTGCCAGTTTTGACCTTGGTGATAGTATTATAACTGCAAGGCATTGTTCTATGCTGTATTTAATAATAAAGTATTAGGTGCAAGAGAAAATGTAATAAATCAAAGGTTTATCATTTATCTGGTTTCCCCCCACTTATATCAATATATCAAAGTGATTATGCCTTTTTCCATAACTCTATAGTGCACTCACATTGTTACAGGAGTAGAGCTTATCTCATTTACATTTTTAAGTGCCTTTCAAAGTATGGAATATCTGTGCTAGAAAGCAAAACATTGCACTTCCTTGTTCTCTGGCCAATACATAGCACATCCAAGGTCAGGTATGGTGTAAACCTTCAACAGCAAACATATTTGCTTGTCATTTGAAAGCCAACTTGGCTGAAATAAAAAGCTATCTTTATAGCAGTGATGCAAGTCATCTCTGCAGCTGAGAGAATCTGATTAATACTTGTTCCTTGCACAGTGTAACTTTTAGTCATTATTTATCCCTTGAGGATAACACATCAGTCACTTTCATAATTCCATAGTGCTGGTATCATTCCATCAGACTTTATTTTTAAGCGACACTGTATGGTCCATCCCAACTAGTCATTTAACAGGAATCTGTAGGCTTTGGGTTTTAGAGGTTTGAACCTGAATGGTGTGTTTTCCCCCTGAAAAAAATGCCTAGTGTATTATTGAGCAGTTGAAACTAGTGCAGTAAGCTTTTTTGCTGAATCATGACTTCTGAACCTTAATTCTACATTTAATTTTCAAAAGATGCTATATTGTGTTTCCAGAAAAAGCTGCCAAGTGCTGCTTATTACATTTTTAAATGTATCCTGCTTGAAGAAAGGAAGGCTAGCATATTAACTGCAGCAGAGGGCATGCAGGTTTCTGGATTAATATCCACAGCCCGAATCTCTCACTTGAATATAGAGTATTTCCCCAGCCCATTAACTCAAATTGCTTGCAAAATGTAGCATGTCAGTGATGCATCCAATAGTTCTTATTAAGAATCTGATTTATAAAGTATATCTGGTCTTTAGTGATGGGATTAGGTCTTTAGCGATGGAAACTGTAAATGACATACTTTCCCAAACTGGAGAAAAACTGACCAGATTGTAGGTACTGCATCTTTATCCTGGGGCAGAATTGATGTCCCAGATTAATTTACATCTTGCAGGTGTCTTCTGGTGTCTGTCAAGTAGCTCTTCTTTAATAAAATGCACTCCTTTCTTTCATGTATGGGGGAAATTTCCTAGCTAACAGTGACCTTAAAGAGACCAGATAGGAAGGGCAACTGCCTTCCTTTTTCAAATACAAAGCTATTGCATGTGAAGTAGCACCCTATTTTCTGAAGACCAATGTACCATCTATATATTTGGGGAAATGGTTTGCCCATTTGCTTGTATTCTGTGAGTTTGGACGCCTCTCAAGATATCGTCACCAAACTTTGCATGGGATTCCCAAGGTGGGGCCAGTAGTCTTTGTGGATGTTTGAACACTGGCTGCCATTTTGAATTGAATCTGAATTTGCCAATAAATTGACATGTCAACAGACTGCGTAAAAATTCTTCTGTCAGTTGTTAAACCATATGTGTCCTCATTTGTGAATTGTGATATTATTTTGAAGATGTATTTTAATATGGATATTATTAGCAAAACGATTAGCAAAACGACTTGTCAAATCCGAACTATTCTCTGGGCAGATTAAAATAAGAATGCACACAAACTTCTTTCTGTATAGTTAAAGTACACTTTTCCCGCTGATACTTGCCACAGCTTTTAATTCCCAGTTCTACTTTTGGCACATCTCTTAGCAGTCTTAATTCCCATAATCCAGATCATAACGCACCACTGGAAGAGCAACAACGATGCCAAAAGTTACACCATGCCACCATTTAGAAATCCCAGGAAGTTGGAATGTAAAGTTCATTCCTTTCCCATTTACGCATATTATCTTTTTAGAATGATAATGATCCCAGGGGATAGTCTGAAGGCATACGATGGGGCAACTTTGCTGGAGTTCAGCATAGTCAGCCTGCTCTCATTAGTTGCATCAGACCTGTAATATGCATAACTTGTGGCAATTAATTTCAAACAAGTTTGAAGCCCATTCTTTACTCCATAATTTAGCTTTTTGGAAGCACTTGGTAGAGGGTGGAGGAACCCAAAGCACACAGATAATTAAAAAGTTCAGATGCTGTAATTTGTATGCTGTTAATTACTGATACAGTGTCATACTGCTGTTGAAAAGTAGGAGCATGTATGAATTTGGCGGACCCAGAACTTCAGAAGAGCATGGTACAACAACTGAGCCTTTTCACCTCATTGCCCAATGTAATGAAAGGGATGTGGGGACAAAAGACGGCGTTACAGACCTTTCTTTTAACTGCCCTAACCTTGGTTCCTTTGGCAGCAAATGTTGCAACATGTGTTTTATGGTGGACTTCCATTATGGCACACTGTGTATGTATGTAATGTATAACAATATGGAATTGTTAACATCTGAAGCTCTCTCGGTGTCGATTAAGGTTTTTGGCATCATAATATGTTAAAGCTTTACAGCATTAATGCTTTCAAGTTAACTCTTGGAATCACTTCAGAACAATTATGCAAGGGCTATCAGAAGTATTTCTCTTATCTTATCTGGATAGCCATTTTATCCTGTAAAAGATTTAAGCCTACTCTGCTCTGTTAATTGTCTAAGAGTTAGAAAGGGGATGATGTTAGATCTTTGTACTGCAAGTTATTTTAGTTGCTTCCAGTAGGATTAAAAGTTTTGCTCATTGAGAAGGAAGTGCTAAGTGTGCCACAAGCACTTAAATGAATCACATCCTATGTTTTCTGGTTTATCCAGTCTACATTTTTTAGTGGGCAATGAGATAGAATTCAGAGATAGTGATGAGATAGTAATGTTCAGAGGTTTAAGTCCAATTCAAAGAGGATATGCAGTCCATTGCAAACTGCACATTCATTACAAATTCCACATTCTATTATTAATCTCAGGGAGCAGCATTCAAAGTTGCACATCCATAGAAGGATTTCTCTTTGTGCAACAGAATTTTCCTCCATCCCTTCCCCTGGTGTGCCCCCTAAATCTGCTGGTGGGGGGGGGTGTCCTCCCAACCCTCCGGAACAAATCTGGGGAAGAGAGGGAAGGAAAGTCTCATTGTGTATTGCACACAACTATCTAACTGACACAGGTGGCGCTGTGGGTTAAACCACAGAGCCTAGGACTTGCCAATCAGAAGGTCGGCAGTTCGAATCCCCGTGACACGGTGAGCTCCCGTTGCTCAGTCCCTGCTCCTGCCAACCTAGCAGTTCGAAAGCACGTCAAAGTGCAAGTAGATAAATAGGAACCGCTCTGGCGGGAAGGTAAACGGTGTTTCCATGTGCTGCTCTGGTTCACCAGAAGCGGCTTAGTCATGCTGGCCACATGACCCGGAAGCTGTACGCCGGCTCCCTTGGCCAATAAAGCAAGATGAGCGCCGCATCCCCAGAGTCGGCCACGACTGGATCTAATGGTCAGGGGTCCCTTTACCTTTATCTAACTGAATGCTTCCCGCAATCGATTATCAAGGACACATTTCGCTCTTACATCTGAAAAAGATTGTTTACTTTGAAAACCTAGAATCCACTTTCTATCTAGTTGGACCATTTCTCCAACTAGCTCAGTATTTTCCATACAGGCTGGTAGGAGTTCTCAGGGGTTTCTGATAAAAATAGTCTCCCAGCCTTAGAGACTGGACCCAGGACCTGCTGCATGCCAGGCATGTGCCTAAGTGTTGAACTTCTGATTCTTGTTACACTGGATTGTTGGGGAGAGCCTACCTTTTGTGTGTGAGAGAGTTGATGTTCTTGGTGTTGCCCTCTGACTGGAGGGAGGCAAACCCAGAGCAATACCCATGCAGAGACCCAACTCTGTGCATACGAAATGAATGCTTAAACTAGAAGCAATGGAAGGAATTTGCAATACAGCTGATGAGGACATGGAACAGAATTTACCATTCCACTCCCCACAGGGAAATGAGACCAGGTCAGAGCCATGGATCATATAAATGAGCAATGAGCAGGCTCCTTTGCAGGCTCCTGGAAGCCTGTTGTTGTTGTTCCCATGACTTGCCAGGAGTCCTAAAGGACACTAGTGTGCCTTGTTTTAACAAATACAACTGCTATCAGTGCTGCTGTAGAAAGGAATTAATGAAAAGAAAGCTAATGGAGGCCACCCCTCTGTTTGTCATTGCGGAATGCAGAAGACCCATGAGTTAAGCTTTCAGATGTTGCATTCATTCCATTTTGTTTCTTTCTGATCTTAAGAATGTTCATATCTGCTTTGTTTTGATATTTTTTCAGGGCTTGCAGGATGAAATTGAAACCTACTGCAATCAGGTTCGCTCTGTTCAAAAGAAGTTACAGCACAGAGATCTGGAGACACAGGAACAGGTAAAATGTTGTTGCTTGATAGATTTCTGCCCTTGGGCAGGGAGACTGTACGTATACTGGAAAACAATTTCTTGCTTGAAGACGCAACCACATTTTTGGCTGAATTTTCAGTGTGCTTTATATTTGTTTTTGTTCATAGAAAAAGAATTAAACTGTCTGTACCCTGGGGACAGGTTTTTATGTAGTTTTGTCTCTTTCAACCCAGTATTTCAGCTACCTTATGCTGTCAAATGATACATATTTATTTGTAAATGGCAATACTATTTGTAATATATGTTTTTAGGTATTTATTCAGGTGGGCAATTTAACCATTTTCAGAAAACCTATACAGGTGGCAAACATTTCACACAGGGCTTCTGTTTTTGAGCTCCATGCGTATTGGCAGAGCATGTATAAGTGCAGCCAACCCCCTTACGCCCCCTATTACTCCCCCATTCTGCCTACTTTGAG
The DNA here is from genome assembly GCF_965112155.1 of Podarcis liolepis. Taxonomy (NCBI): domain Eukaryota; kingdom Metazoa; phylum Chordata; class Lepidosauria; order Squamata; family Lacertidae; genus Podarcis; species Podarcis liolepis. Next base: position 24,076,023 of record NC_139555.1, read on the forward strand.
GTCCAAAAGGATCCACGCATTGGTGATCGAGCATCAGTTGGATGTGCCTAAAATGGTTGATGCCTTTACACACCAAATAAAACTTTTAAGTAGAGATAAAATCATATTAACTATATGACATTCTCTTGCCCTCTTCTCTTGTATATTAAGTGCTTCTTCAAATGAGACATGTTATATTCAGATGTAGTGTTAAACCATGATTTAGCGTTACAAGGATCAACAGGTGAGAGGCCTTCCCTTCCTTGATGCATGGGGGAAAGAAGTTTAAAGCTTCTGACCATCAGTTTTGAACAAAAACTCACAGAAGTTTTAAACTCTTTTCTCCCTTGAAGGGTGGGGAAGTGGAAAGGGAACATTCAAGTCTAAACACCAGGGTTGCTCATGGTCATAATGCTAAAACATGCTGAATAAATAGGAGTGAGTATGACTTGGGAATGCAAAAGGTAAGTACTGGAACACTGCTTTTTCCCCACGCATCCTACTCCTGATGAAGTGACTTGTGGGTTTCAAGTGCTATATAGATGAAAAACAAAACGTTTATTTAAAGGGGCATATGAAATATCATCCTGAGCTTTTCAGGCTGCAGTTGTACTGTGCACACTTACCAGTGGGGGGAAAGACATTGAACTTAGACATCTGATTAGACATGTAGAATTGGGCAACACAAGAAATACTGCAGTGTAAAAGAGAATAAAGAAATACTTATTCTTAGAGCCATGATATTTAGCCATGGATCCTTTGCTTGTTATGAGAATTAAAAAGTTTCTTTCTTTACAACCCCACATGTAAAGTTTTCAGTTTTTGGTCCAATGCCAAAATATTTGCTGTTCATTCTTAACTCTGTATACTTTGCATAGTTATATTGCAAGAACAGTTATCAGATAATCTGAAAGATTCTTTTTCCATGAGTAATGCTGTGGCTGTTTGCATATTTAAAAGAGAGAAAATGTTTTCTGAGGGAGCGGTTCATTGTTTAAGGAAATTAACCAACTCTCTGATTCCTGATTTTTATACTTTCATGTTTATCATTCATTACCTTCTACTTCATATAGTCTATTATCCTTGCATTTTGTACAGCAAGGGGGCTAGAATTATGTGGGGTTTAAAGTATCACACTAGGACGAGAGAACTTGGTTCAAATACCCATTCAGCTGTGTAGTTATCACTATTTCTCAACGTAACCTATCTCAGTAAGTTAACATGATAATATGATGGGATGGTATAGAGTTGTATGCCACCCTGAGATCCTTGGAGAAAGAACAGGCTGAAAGGTAGTACATAATAAATCCTAGGTGTCCTTTAACAGTTGCCAAAAATTCTGCCAAGACTTTAATTTTTATGCAGGCTTCCCATTTCCCCATTCCTTTCATCTTTCTGATCTTTATCTGCTACCTATAACTCATAATTCCTTCTGTCATTCTTAGTTATACATAAATGTCCACACGTTTTTATAACAAATGGGAGTTAAGTAGCGGGGCTGATAATAAGGTTATATGCATGTACAACAAATGAGAAGTTGCTGTGATGTGTTCCGATGGATTGAGCCCAGCTGCTTTTATCAGTCAGTGGCTTTGTGTGGTTTGCTGTGGTTGACTGGGGAGAGTGTAGGTTGGCTGCCATTGACGATCTGATCAACCCTTTCTTGGAGGAGTTACACAACATTCTGGAAATGGGTTGAACTGCATGTGAACAGTCATGTGATACCCACAAACCCATTGTGTTCTACTCCAACTCATGGTAGACTCACTGAAACTAATGGGCCTAAGCCAGTCGTGTCTATTAGTGTTAATGGGTACGCTCTGAGTATGATTTGACACTGGATCCAACCCATTTTCTCCATGCTCTGTCCTGGAGGGGAATAGGTACACTAGTCAACAGCTCACTGGGTGTACTTCCAGCACACTGTTGTTTCCTATGTACATCTACATGCCACCTAGGTAAAGGTAAAGGGACCCCTGACCATTAGGTCCAGTCATGACCAACTCTGGGGTTGCGGCACTCATCTCGCTTTATTGGCCGAGGGAGCCGGCGTACAGCTTCCGGGTCATGTGGCCATCATGACTAAGCCGCTTCTGGCGAACCAGAGCAGCACACAGAAACGCCGTTTACCTTCCCGCCAGAGTGGTACCTATTTATCTACTTGTACTTTGACGTGCTTTCGAACGGCTAAGTTGGCAGGAGCAGGGACCGAGCAACGGGAGCTCACCCCATCGTGGGGATTCGAACCACCGACCTTCTGACTGGCAAGTCCTAGGCTCTGTGGTTTAACCCACAGTGCCACCGCATCCTATGCCACCTAATCGGTCAGTAAATCAGCACATGTAAAAAGTGTTCCTTAATACCATGACAAATACAGAGGAGAATAAAAACAAAAATGGGGATTTGAAACAAATTTTGGGGGAGATGCTCTTCTATTAGCTGCCTTCTCCCTCCCTACTATAGTTTCTAACTGCTGATTCACATAATGCATCACTGGAGAGTTCATCTGATGTCTATCACTCAGTGATACACAGCTAAAAATATACATACAGCAGGATGATATGGGAATAAGTTGAAGAATCCTGAAATGGTAGAATGGACTGTGTGTCTCACACACACACACAGAGAGAGAGAGAGAGAGAGAGAGAGAGAGAGAGAGAGAATAGTAGCCCATTCCAGTTCAGCTAATTAACAGCCATGATAATTAAAGCACATCCTTAGTACTTTCCCCCCTAAGTGTACCAAATATTATTGTCTTGATAACACATTTTCTAAAGGTTCACAATTTGCCTTGGCACAATTACAAAAGGCAATTTCCTGGGCCTTTGCAAGTCTGTTTTGAGTGAGAGAAATGCAGGTTTAAATGGCTGCTGTTTTTCATTAAAAGGAAAACTCTTGTGTTTTGATTCTATAACAAACAAATGAATGAGACATGAAAAAAATTGTTGTGTTTTTAATTAAAAACACAAGGCTGTTTCTCATTATTTCCTGTTGGGTGGTATCTTGGTTCTTCATGTTTGCCTTGTTTTTAGATGAGGCAACTCTCTAACTTTGTGCTCATGTCTCACAAGTTCACTAGAGGGCAAACTACACATTACTCTTCAGCCATGTGTAATGATGGCCCTGTGGCCTCCTTCAGTGCTGCAAAGTAAGTCCAGAACACAGGTGGGGTTACAAGCATTGGTGAGGGAGGGGAAAGTTTAGGGCTGTAAACAGTTAAGCACTTGCTTCACTCCGCGCTTCTCTGATGCCTGTCACCCCTGCTAGGAAGAATACACCATTAGTGCTTCATTACACAGACATGGCTATATTGTATTCTGTCACTTGTTCTTCAGATGAATGCACTTTTGCTTGGCCTTCATCTTAGCAGCATGCAAGGCATTAGCTTTCCCCACTGTGCATGTGAGAAATATTTTTAAACTTCTGTTAAATTTAATAGAATGGATCTCTAAAAAAGGCAGTATTGCTAAGCAAAATTGCCAGACCTAAATGTGGCTTCTGAAACTAGAAACCGAAGGAAAGTTTGACAGCTAAAACTTTTGACAGACACTAGTCAAAAAGGGATCTCTGCCTGAATGTACACAATCGCTAAGATCTCCCTTCTGTAGCTCCACCTTTATATCTCTGAAGACATTTAATCTAGGACAAGTCCCCAAAGCATCTTAAATAGAAGATAATTGGTCCCAAACTGAAAATCAAATATAAATAATTTGTGAATATTATTAAAAGAATAAGTATAAGTTCCACTATCATTTCCACATTCTTTAATATTTATTTTGAAATAAATTCAAACACAAGAAAATGGAGGCTTGAATATGTTGTTGTCTAGAAATAGAGTGAAGTCTGTTTAGAAAATACTGATTCCATTTCATTCCAAAGTGCAAAATGAAAACAGAAGTGATAATTGCAAGAGAAATATGATTCAATGGCACACTGAGTTTGCCAGTTGAATGTTTATTATTCTAACTTAAGTTATTTTTTTGACCATTGGGTGTTTACAGTCTTCAGCCTAACTTGTCTGTGTCTATTCCAATTAAATAAATGTGTTCTCACACAACAGTGATGCATCTTTTGGTTGCTAATCATAGAGAACATTTGCCACATCTTCTTATTAAAGGAAACGTGATTGGTTGCAGGTATGGATATAATAAGTTAAATCATCATGCTTATGTTATAATGGACCCTCTTGCTGCCTGTTTTAGTGGTTTAGACAGTAGGTATCAAATTTCTCTGAGACATTCTATTCTTTTACTTGTTGGTTGATCTCAAGATTGGTCTTGTCAGGTGCTAGAGGGCTCAGACTATGTTAAAACTTTAGAGACACTGGAAACAGCCCAATTGATTGAAATTATATGAAGGGAAAATGGGGAAGGGGACTGTTCACATCAATATCACTAATGGATAAGTGAAAACCATGTACTGTCCATTAGATGAATACTGTGATTCTGTATTACTGGGTAGAACTTGTTTCTGTAACAACTCTATATAAAATGAAAGAGAAAGGAAAGTAGAACCTTAAGTTGACTATCCAATTTTTCCTATCCACCACCATCCCATTTCCAGACCAAGTCAAGGACAGATGACAACTTGAGACAGCCCCATGGTTGTCATAGAGGCCATGAAGTCTTGAGCCAGAACATGGATGTTGAAATCAACCAGAGCTATCATTCTTAATTCCTCCACCACACTCCTGAGATTACTTCTACCAGCTCAGTCAGAGAAGCTACTGGGCATCAGGGTAGATGGTACACTAGTAATAGCCCTCCCTAGCAGCGCTGTAGCTATTGGAGGGCTAGCTGGGGTTTTTTTGCCCTGGGTGAAGCCTCCAGAGAGGCACCATTGAGGCTCCCAACCTGTGTGTGTGTGTGTGTGTGTGTGTGTGTGCGCGCGCGCGCAAATGCGCATGGAGGTCTTTGGCCAATCACCAGGTGCAAGCCCTCACAGCCAGCTTCAATTACAGATAGGTAGCCGTGTTGGTCTGCCATAGTCAAAATAAAAAATTCCTTCCAGTAGCACCTTAAAGACCAACTAAGTTAGTTCTTGGTATGAGCTTTCGTGTGCACACACACTTCTTCAGATACACACTTCAAGATAGGGGTTTCCTGGTGATGGAGATGGAAGTTGATGGATCTCAGCTACACTCCACTCCCATACTGGCCCTTGCAACCTCTCTTGGTGTTGCTCAAAAGTATCTGAGCAAGCGCAGCGCACTCACCCAAGTCTCAGAAAAACACACCCAGATCAGCACCCAGGATGAGTGAGGTCTTGTTGTGTACTGCTCTGGTGTTAAGCAACAGCACACAAGAGACTAGTGGCTTGTCTTTGTAGCAACAGGGACAATTTGATTTCACAATCTGCAACGAATGTATATAGCAGAATCACCAAACACGGGAAATGAGGGCTAGGATCATTTTCTAAGCCCTTTTTTCCAGTCCTTTTATCTAAGTGGAAAGATACCAAAGTGGGTAGAGAGTTCTTGTACAAGCAGAACATTGCCAAAGAGGCCAACAGAGGTAAATGGTAGCTACAAAGAAGTGAACCTTGATAATCAGGCACAGTCTCAGAAAAGTACAAAGGTGAGCGTGCAGCTGCCGTGGCAAAGAACAGATAGTTAACGTGATTTGAGCAGCTGGAAATAGGAAGTGGAAAGAGGGGATAAGGGAGATAGAAAAGGCATGTAAACAAAGTTGAAAGGCACTGAGTAAACTTGCTTAAAAGGAAGAGAGTAAAATTTTGATAAGAATATTAAGTGACTGTGCCAGTGTTCCAGCATTGATGAGATGTTCTGCAATTTCAGTTATTTATTTTCCTTATTAAGAAAGGACACGTTGGAAGATACAGCTTTTCTTTTTACACAATGAATCATTTTGCAGAACCATAGAAACAATTGAAGGATTTGTCTCCTTTCATGGGGCAGAATTATTTGCAATAGTTTAGAATGGGGCTGCCTGAGCTGGGCTATTCAGTAAAGAAAAAATGTGGTAATGGAAACACAAATGCAAAAATGGGCATCAGTAGACAAGAAGTGTGGTAGGTTCCTGATAGCTCTTCATCAGGAACAATATTTTAGCTGTCTAATGAAGTAGTGCTGAATTTCTCAACCGATGGGGTAACTCTTACAGAAAGCCTCATACATATGCTAACAGAGGAGACAAAAATTCTATTGTTAACCAGCAATATATTTGCAGCGCTGATTTGCTGCAGGGTACATTAGCAAAAAAACTGAAGTGTTGGAAGCAGGGTTGTCGTCGTTTTTACAATCAAGCAATATATAAACTGTCTGGAGTAAATATCGAGAAAAAACAAGGATCTTTACCCCTACATTAGTAGCATAAACGCTGCAATGCAGACTGTAAATTCCAAGCTGGTATTTCTGCTAATAATGACTATTTGGTGGTGGTGTGTTTTAAAGTTAATGTCTGCAGCCCTACTCAAAGCTTGCACAGCACAACTTCAGCCATAGCAGAAGTGGACAATCAGTAATGTCTTAGGCAGGAACAAAAGATCAAGTCCGAAGTGAATGCAGAAAAAGTAAGCTATTAACTGAAATTAATATGTATCTAAATAACCAAATCTGCTACAAACAAAGTATGGGAGCTATGTAGGGTTTTCTCCTTTTTTTGTAGTGGGACGGGAAGGAGGCCAGGATTCTATGATACTTGCAGCTGGTTGGGACATAATTTATTCTCCAACAGGCCACTTCTTAAAATTATACTTTGATCCTAAAAAGTTTCACTGGGCTTTATTTCAATCCTGTTTTAATTGAGCCAATAAACAGTGTATGACTTTTATTGGTTATAATTCTGAGCCACCATTTCACTCTCAAGTTTACTTGCTTGTTGGTTCTTCTCCGATGAAGCCTCAGTTCCTCCTATAGTGACCAGCCAAGGATTTTCTATGGCGTCTCTGCTTATTTTGACCTTGAGCAAGTAATGCATCTTGACTTTAGGTTCCCGTGTATATAGATGGAAATGATATTGGTTGACAAGGGGTTGTAGCGCATGATTAAGAAAGTGATTAAGAATATTTTTCAGGTTTTTATTTTAGCGAATGTCTATTTTAAATTCTCTGCAACTGTGGAATTTTAGCTGAAATTGTTAAAGTCACACCCCCCCCCCAGCTGTACCCTGTGAGAAGCATTGAAGAACAGTATGATATGTCGGACTGAAGGTGAGAGTTAAATTGATACCCTGTCCTTTTCCAAGAAGGGGACTTATAACATGAGAGCATAAGTAATTTATTTAACTCTCGCCTTCAGAACAGTTTCTTAACTTGAAACTGTTCTTAACCTGAGGTACCACTTTAGCTAATGGGGCCTCCCGCTGCTGCTGCACAATTTCTGTTCTCATCCTGAAGCAGAGTTTTTAACCCAAGGTACTATTTCTGGGTTAGTGGAGTCTGTAACCTGAAGCGTCTATAACCCAAGGTACCACTGTACTGGGAAAGAACTGGGCCATGTTCTGTTCACGGGTCAGGAACCTGTGACCCCTCCATATGCTGTTGGATTCCCAACTCCCATCTGCTCCACCTAGCATGGCTAATGGTCAAGGGTGAATGGAGTTGTAGTGCAAGAACATGGGGGGGACGACACAGGTTTCCAATACCTGATCTGCTCCCTCCTGCACAACAGCTCTTTGTTAGATGGGAATCCATATTTGGAGTCTGTAGATCTCTCACGGTACCCCAACCAGGCACCCAAACATTGCCTTCCATGCTTTGCAAAGAAGTACAAGCTACCTCCACCAAGAGCATTCTGCAGGTTGTGAGGGTGGATCATACCCTTGCCTACTATGATCTTATATACATGGGCATTTAATTCTGAATTTGTTTAGGAACTGTCCATGTAAGGAACTGTTTGTTTGTTTGTTTGTTTGTTTGTTTGATTGATTCATTCATTCATTCATTCAATCATTCCTGTCTCTTACTGTCCTATGAGAGGTGTGGGGAATCTTTTGCCCTCCAGATATTGCTGAATGACAACCTCCATCATCCAATGCTTGCTGTGGCTGATGAGAGTTGTAATTCACCCCTGACCTATGCTCTTGTCAGATCAGTTACCCCAGAGTGGCTAAGAAAGACAGAGGGACGGAACTCATTACCTCTAGGAGAAGTGAAATGGCTCTCTTTCCTGCCAACCACCCTGCTATTCTAGGTGCTTATCTTCACTGATAACATAGTTTGAGAGCTAGTGAATAGTTAATAATGAATATATACTGGTACAGATTGGCTGCTTGGAAATAATCTGAGCCTTTTGGGGGAGGCCATATGAAAAACTTAAATAACACAATCCCCAACTCAACACCAGTAGCAAATGTAGAACCCTAGGTTCTTATGGTAAAACTCTGCAACTGTTCTTTGGCTGCCTAGGTCATATTGTTTGGGGGGGGTATTCCAAGGGTATTATGGAGGCTCCCTCCTTCATTTCTTGAGGAGGGATGCATATTGTGAAACATACTGTGCAACACATCTGTCATCTCATGATAGAAGACCTTCAGCCACCAATATATTTTCTTTCAGGAGAAGGAGCTCATTGGCAGTAAGATCCCTGCAGAGGCAATGAAGGATTCTTTACACTGGCAGAATAGTCAAGTAGCAAGTGTTTTCTGACCACAGCTATGCCATGGTGTTGAGTGATGACTTTTATTCCTCTCCAACTCACGTAATCGCAAGAATGCTGCTGTTATGTAGCATATTGCTTCCTAAGGTTTGCTTGGCTGCTTCTCTTTGGCAGTTATGAATTATATAAACTGTAAGTGCTTAACTACAAACAGAGGATTTTCCAGGTGGGTGATCTGGTTTTAGAAAGAAAAGACCAGCAGTCACTAAAATAATACGTTTTCTTGGAGACAGGCTACATGTTCAGACAAATCACATGGTGCAGCCCTTGGGTCATACCCCTTCAGAAAGCAGGTGGGGGAATTGCATGACTGAGTAAAAAAATCTCCAAGTTTATGCTCTAATCCTGGGCAATCTAGTTTCTATAGGCAAGGAGTCGTGTGTGTGTGTGTGTGTGTGATGTTTGGGTTCCCCCCTGTCATGGAGAAACATTCAAATATCTTGCATTATGAAGTGGTGCAGTCCCAGACAAACTGCATTACCTGATTATTTTGAATATGTACTCCTTCCCTTAGATAAGGATGGGGGGGGCGGGATTCAGTGTCTTTTATATATTTGCTGAGTTTTATTTCATATACAATACCTTTATATATAGCTAATACAATTTAAAAAATAATTTTGAGACTTTTAAAAGAGCTGGATACTCAATAGGCAGCAGAGAAGCCACTTGTGCCAATATTAATACTTGTTAATACTTTAGAAATGTAGTAACTTCAGGAATCATACCTTTCCCCCTTCAGTAGAGCGATGTGATACTGTGAAAGTTGCAGCCTAACCAAGGTGATGTCCCAACCCAAACTAAGACCTTTGGCTGATATTCTCTGGGGCCTTTCATCACCATCCCACTGTTACATAACCAACTGTTTGACTTCTTGCACAGAGGTGTGAGTTTTGCTATTACTTTAGCCTCCCTAGGTAGGTGATACCTTTCAGTCCATAAGATCCACAAAATTTCCAGATTCATAAAACACAGCACTTATTTTCTGAATGCCTGAAAATGAAAACACTGAGCTGTTCTGGTGTTTTGTTTCTTCTCAAGAAAATGTGTACCATATGTTAAGCAAACTCAAACACATTTTATTTAATGTTTTATTAGATCCAAAAAACCCCCCCCAAAAGCCCCACCCTGAGTGAATGGATGATTTATTCTGAAAAAGCTCAAATACCACACGGTTTTTAAAATGCACACAGGAAGGCGGGGTGGGAAATCACACATTTAGAACAGTTCTTTACCACACTTAAATGGGATCACATAAGAACATGAGCAATGCCACCCCCACAGCCAAAGTTTTATACAAATACCATACAAGTACTGCTGAGGGCATGTGAGGCAATGATAAAGGAGAGTGCCTCTGAGCATATGCAGAGTCTGCCCTTGACTACTGAGGAACTCCTCCAACATATATGTCTCAAGATACGACTAAGATCAAGAAGACAAGACAGGAGACTTGTATTCAAGGTCAAATGAAATGGTTCCATATGTTGTGAACTGCCCTGTGATCTTCGGATGAAGGGCGGTATCCAGATCTAATCAGTCAATCAATCAAGTTCAAATTGTGCATAATGATTAAAAGTATACCTTCCTAGCTGTGAGCTGTGTGGTTCCAGAGACCAAGGTATGGATGAGGAGATCCCCAGTTAGAACCTAACCAATGTGATGAACTCACTAGGTGGCCTTGGGTCACTCATGGGGAGCTTGAAGCCCTCCAGGTATTGCTGGACTATGGTTTCCACCATCCTTGATGGTTGGCCATTCTGGTGATGGGCCATTCTCTTACTTTTGAAGTGCTTTGATCACCTGGAGCCACCCTATTGAACAATGGTGGTGATATTGACTTAATTTTACGGTGCTGTGACAAAAGATCATTTAGATAATGTATAAGATGTGTTTTGAGCTGTCAGAAATAGGGTTACTATTGAGGGTATTTGGCGAGCCAACATGGCCGTGATGTGGGATTGAGGTGATCATTCTGTGATACTATGGCAGAAGACAATGCTGTATTGTAACTTTTGGAAGAAGAAGAAGAAGAAGAAGAAGAAGAAGAAGAAGAAGAAGAAGAAGAAGAAGAAAGATTGTTCTCAGTAGGCTCAAGACCTAGCTCCTCACCTTGTTAAAATTGCAGCCAAATCCTATGCATGTTTACTCAGATGCAATATTATCAAAATATTCAGTGTGGCTTCATCTCAGGCGTAGGAGTGCAGCTTTAATCACAAAATGTTGCTCTAGCAGTAATGGGATGTACATAAGTCAAGTCACAGTTCTCTGAACATTGACCTCTGATAGAAGTCATAATATAAATAAATAAAACCCCTGGGTCAAACCTAAAGCAGCCTTCCTCAACTTGGTGGCCTCCAGGCAGGTGCCTAGGACTACAGCTGCCATCCATCCCAGCTTGTTTGGTCCATGGTCAGGGAGGATAGGAGTTGTCTCCCTAAACATCTGAAGGGAAGACTGGCCTAAGGAAGGGGAGATCTGTTTCACATGGTGCTTTCTCCTACTTCTTTGCACGTGAAGCCTGCCTGCTATGATTTCGCTGCCTATCCTTTTTGTTTAACATGCATTCAAAAGATTTACATCTCTCATTATTGCTTTAATTGAAACTGCGTGTCATATTCCCTTTTGCATTTATATTTTTTATTGCATCATACTATGTTTGGCAAGATTTCCTCTCCGTTGAATATGTTTGCTGGTACTTCAAGTAGGTCTTAACTTCTGTCACAGTCTTGACAATTAAACATAAATTGTATAGGTTTTGCAGATAAATGTAGATCATAACTCGTTTTGTTTTCAAGTAAGTTTACTTGAAGTTCTTAAGCGTGTTGATTTTTAGTCCAAAGGGCAAAAGCGTTCCAGCAACTGTAACAAATCTGTAGCTTAAAGATATACCTCCTGCCAACCTAGCAGTTCTAAAGCATGTCAAAGTGCAAGTAGATAAATAGGTACCACTCTGGCAGGAAGGCAAATGGCATTTCTGTGCGCTGCTCTGGTTCGCCAGAGGCGGCTTGGTCATGCTGGCCACATGACCCGGAAGCTGTATGCTGGCTCCCTCGGCCAATAAAGCAAGATGAGCGCCGCAACCCCAGAGTAAGCCACAACTGGACCTAATGGTCAGGGGTCCCTTTACCTTTACCTTATTAGCATGAAGCATCATGACACATGAACACTGTTGTAAGAACATGCGAGTTTGTAGGCTGTAACAACAATTTGTATCAAGCTCCCTTCTAATCTCCTTTTACACATCCAAGGCACAGTCCACAAATGTCACTCTTGCACATCTTTGCTAATTTGCGATTCTTCTGTTTGTTTTGAGGGATTTTATTTATTAAAAAGAAGACGATTTGTTCAATAGAGGTTTGTGCTCCAGAGAAGTCTTCTGCTTTGGGCCTCTTGTTTTCCTGCTCAGAGCAGGCTTATGAGCAAGTGTCCCTTTAAAACCAATTTTAGCCCACTTTAAACCTGGAATATTTTTCTGTTGTACACATCCACTGCCCTTTGTCGGCTTCTTTGATCTTTCCTGGCATCTTCACCAATCTAGAGCCAGTTAAAAGCCTTCAGAAGACAAGCGTAATAGTCTCATGGAGATTGCACCACTTTACAATACCGAGAGAGAGTTTCATATATGACTCTTGTCCAACAACAAAGAAGCCAATACATTAGAGGGAAGATTAGACTAGAATCTTTCCAATAAGCCAGAGCCCTACATGTGGGAAGCTTCTTGCATGGTAATCCATTCCGTGCAATACAGCTTAGAGTGGTAGAGTCCTACCACACATTTCTTTTGAAGGTTTGCTTTGGGTCTAAGTACATACAGTGTCAGCCATCCAGGCAAGGACCCCATCACTTTTGGACCGTGTCTGGCATGCTGTTGAGAACTAATTAAATGTAAAAAGTAAGCTCCACAGTCCGTTAATGAGTTTACTGAAAGTATTCACAAATTTGATAATAGTTCTTCAGGAATAGGATACATTCACTTTTAATGAAAGGAACTAAAAGCAGAAAGAAGCTTCAGCTTAAAGCTGTTTGTTTTGCCTTGACTACCTCAAACAAACTGCTAAACACAACTTCCAAAGTTTCATTTTCTCTTTGAAGTAATCTGCCAAATTACTGTTCAATCCAGTGTTCAGTGTTTCTTCATCTCACTGGCAAGAGAGTTGTGCAGCTGCTGCAACTGAACTCATTCAGCGAGTACTGTGACTCAAGTCATCCTATTTATTTAATATGAGCAGAGGTGGAAGGAAGGCAATTATGATGTGGCTATTTCAAAGCCTGTCATGAACACACCAAAAAGAACCACTGTATAAACCCAAACTCTGCATTTAAAACAAAAACAAAAAAACAGAGCAACATTTTGATTATTGGTCCTGCTTGTCAGGTAATTCAATGTTGTTTCAAAAATACAATATACCGTATTTTTTGCACCATAACACTCACTTTTTTCCTCCTAAAAAGTAAGGGGAAATGTCTGTGCGTGTTATGGAGGGAATGCCTATGGGTGGCATGCCTACAGATTTTCCTCCTCTAAAAACTACGTGCGTGTTATGGTCGGGTGCGTGTTATAGAGCGAAAAATATGGTGCATCTTTAGTTCAGCTCAGTGATACTTTATATGCTAATGTATGTTGTTGGTTTTCAGTCAGTCTTGTGGAAGCCAGTATCTTTTATGAGTGATGGTGTCAGCTGGTGAAAGGGATGCTCAGAGCTATACATCTCAACACCTTCCTTACACAATGGAATGGCACCCTAGTAGTTATTGAGCAAGATAATTTATTGTGTTTGAGAAACAATTATTTCTACATTCAACATGCTAATTTGGTACAAACTTCTATGCTGCTACATGTTAGAATGTTCAGATTAATTAGTACATGAGATGATTTGCCCCATTTGAGTTTGTGAAATGTTTTAGCACTCGACTTCAGAATGCAGTGGTACTCAACTATATTTCGTTTAGTTGGTCAGTTTTATCCATTCCAACCCCCGTTCAAATAATAATGTGTCCTAAACCTACTGGAGTCTCTTCTCCTAATCAGTGAAATGGGAATGAGCATTGCAGTTTGCATAGCTAGATTGCCTCCATTGCTTTAGAGCCTTGATAGCTCAGCTGGTTAGAGCCTGGTGCTAATAATGCCAAGGTTGCAGGTTCGATCCCTGTTTGGGGCAGCTGCATATTTCTGCATTTCAAAGGGTTGGACTAGATGATGCTCAGGATCCCTTCCAAAGCTACAGTTCTATGGTTCTATTACACATGAAAAGGAAACGCCCCCTTTTCCAGATCAAAGGGGTGAGGAACCTTTATTTCATCCATCCCTTGTGGGCCAAGTTTTGAATGGCATGTTCTTAATCAGCCTTACTTGTCCAAAGAGGAAGGGGGAGAGTTGCATAGGCCTTCCTTTTGTTCTGAAAAGCAACAACTCTGTCAGACCGTAGTCGGTTTGAATGCATTTTATTTCAAAGTTTTGCTCTGAATATCTGAGACTCATGAAGAACTGACTACAGCAAAGCTGACTTCCAGCATTCCTGTCAGATCCTAAATGTAAGGCCTGAGGATTGTAGTCTACAAGCCAAACCTTTTCTTTTTCTTTTCTCTGGGAATGACCATGTAGGCACGAAAGGATGAAGCGTTCACAGGCAGGATGCAGCCCTGTTGCTTTCCCCAAAAACAGTTATGCCAGTAAGAGTCATATTTCAATTGCTTTGTATTTCCATGGCATTATTCACTCTTACCTGTAGAGAAAGACGCCACAAACTCTTCAAGATGCCCAAAAAGTTTTCTCAAATTAGCTTGAATTCTCATGGAATATTGAATCTTAGCATAAGTTTTGAGGTCACCGAAGGAACCCTCTATTCATACGATCTTTAAAAACGATTTGATGTTTTAAAAGGGAAGGGAAACCTTCCTTAAGAGAGGGCTTTTGCTTTTATTCATTTATACTTTAAAAGCATTGTGGGGACAGTAGGACAATTATTATTATTATTTTGCTCAGCTGCCATATTAGTATGATTGGGAATTGAAGGAGCATCAAGGAGTGTCTTGTAGGGTTTATTTTTTTTCCCTGCTAGGGAGATGTCTTTAAAATACTGTGTTGGCTATCATTAGGTCATTCGCTATTTTAGCTTCATTTAGCTTTATTACTCTACTGAAGGATACTTAATAGCACTGGAAAGCAGTCCCAAAATATCCAGGATGCAAAGGGGGGGGACCACACACACAATAAAACCGTTCTTGTAACTTTTCTATATATTTAAAAGGGGATACGTTGCAATAGAACAAATATGCACTCCACTTTTGCTATGAGAAGGATGGAAGAAAAAACAGCATGTGGGCCAGGCCTTGAAAAAAGAACAGATTCAGTGCTGAGTGAGTAGGAGCAGGAAGTGACTGCACATGGGTTTTGGGAGACTATACCTGCAATAATTTATTCAGTTTTTATGTCTTAGTTTTTGGTGGGAGAGACACAACATGTGTAAAAAGCTCATGTTGGCATCTTTGACACGATTCTGCAGCCGTTATTTAAGACTCTGAAAACAAGCTGAAGTTGACCATTTCAGTTCTAAACAACTTGAGATAACCACTTACCGTATATTTTGCTCTATAAGACTCACTTTTTCCCTCCTAAAAAGTAAGGGGAAATGTGTGTGTGTCTTATGGAGCGAATGCAGGCTGCGCGGCTATCCCAGAAGCCAGAACAGCAAGAGGGATTGCTGCTTTCACTGCGCGGCGATCCCTCTTGCTGTTCTGGCTTCTGAGATTCAGAATATTTTTTTTCTTGCTTTGCTCCTCCAAAAACTAGGTGCGTCTTGTGGTCTGGTGCATCTTATAGAGCGAAAAATACAGTAATTGAAAGTAGAGAAGGAGACAACCTTGATTTGTCATGTGAGAGTACTCAGGGATCCTTCAGTTTAATGGAACACAACACAATTGTTTTCTTGTATATCTATACACCCTGCATATAGATTTGATGAATGTGGAGTTCAGACTGGGAAAAGTAGGCTGTGACAGCTCCCAACTGTGTGACCTCCTATTAGCTATGTAAATGCTCATATCTTTGGTTTCAGATGACTTCTATACGGCAGGAATATGAAACCAAACTCAAAGGTCTGATGCCAGCATCTGTGAGACAAGAACTTGA
The DNA here is from genome assembly GCF_965112155.1 of Podarcis liolepis. Taxonomy (NCBI): domain Eukaryota; kingdom Metazoa; phylum Chordata; class Lepidosauria; order Squamata; family Lacertidae; genus Podarcis; species Podarcis liolepis. The sequence goes on from NC_139555.1 coordinate 24,091,745, forward strand.
AGACACAATTATTTCGCTAAAATCTCAGGTAAAATCTGAAACGTCCCTCTCTTTGTAAGACTGGAACTGTGCACATCCTGACATCTGACGGTTCCAAGAATTGTCAATATATTTAATGGCACACAGCATCCCAGTTTGGCCAGCAGTTGTACCTAGTCCTAGTTTCGGTTTCTTTTCCAGCCTGTTTTTCAGCCAGAATGGCTGATACTGTGGCTGAATCATTACTGCTGTATATGCAGTAGAATCATATGGGAAGAAGTCAAATTATCCCTTTGGGGGTTCATGAAAAATTCCCTAAAAGATAGAGAATGGTGACTGTTCCTTAATCGTGTATTAATTGAACAGGTACGTTAATTTTTACAATGCTGGTATGCTTTCCACCATGAGCACCCAATTGAGGAAGACAATGGCACACTTCTGCAGTAAGACATTACTGACACAAAAAAATGGGACTTGTGCTCTCTGGTTCATTTTACCTATTTATCACTATGTTTATATTGCACCTTTCCTAGGAGGAGTTCAGGGTGCAATGTGATGCTCTCCTACTCCCCGTTTGACCCTCACAACAACCCTGCGAAGTAGGTTAGACTGAGACACTGCGAGTGGCCCAAGATCAGTCAGTGAGCTTCATGGCTGAGTGGGGATTTGAACCCTGGTCTGACCCTCTAACCCAGGGTTACTCAAACTTGAGTTTCCAGCCGTTGTTGGACTACAACTCCCTAACTAGTAGGACCAGTGTTCAGGGATGATGGGGACTCTCGTCCAAAAAACAGCTGGCGACCCAAGTTTGGGAAACTTTGCTCTAACCCAATGACAGGGAACCTGCAAACCTCCATATGTTGTTGGACTCCCAACTCCCATCATCCCTGAGCATTGGTCATGCTAGGTGGAGCTGATGGGAGTTGGGATCCAACAATATCTGAAGGCCATGGGGTAGTCATCCCTACTCCAACCATGGCATGACAGGGATTGCCTCTGTGTATCTATAGGAGCGTCTCCACCCCCATTTTTCAGCCCGGACACTGAGGTTCAGCACCCAGGGCCTTCTGGCGGTTCCCTCACTGCGAGAAGTGAGGTTACAGGGAACCAGGCAGAGGATCTTCTTAGTAGTGGTGCCTGCCCTGTGGAATGCCCTCCCATCAGATGTCAAGGAAATAAACAACTATCTGACTTTTAGAGGACATCTGAAGACAGCCCTGTTTAGGGAAGTTTTTAAGGATCAATGCTTTATTGTGGTTTTAATATTCTGTTGGGAGCTGCCCAGAGTGGCTGGGGAAACCCAGCCAGATGGACAGGGTATAAATTTATTATTGTTGTTGTTGTTGTTGTTGTATGTGAGTGCAGGCAGGGTGTAGGGATCAGAAGAATAAGAAGGGTGTAGAATAAGGAGGCACAGAGTGGCTGAATACAGTTCAGCTTGGCTGCACTGTTCAGTCCACTGCTGTGTGTACAACAAGCATTCTATGATATACTTATTCATTTTGGAGCAGGATCCTTTAGGAGCCATTTGCGTTCTACTTGGAGAAACTTGAAATACTTTGCTGCTCTCACATTCCTTTAATTCCAGAGCTTTTCAGGGGACGATCAAAAGGTTAAAATGGATATTTGTTATATGAGTTCCCACTGAATGAGGAGAGGAAACCTTTAATTTAAAAAATGTTAAAAAATCATTTTTCCACATATTTATTTGGTAAAATACTAGTTTGAAATGAGTTATTTTCTCGCTATAATTTCTGGCACATAAGACATTGGATGAAACACCACCAACTCTGAAGACAGGAGGAGCTCCATTAGAAAGAAACTTGCTGTTAATTTTGCTTTTAGCCTCTGTTTATAAATACATAAGAGAAATAAGAATGGAACATTATATGGGATATCTGTGACCGAAAAGTTCTGTGTCCCCACTTGCCAATCATAACAGGAGTTTTATAATTTCTAGAGGGAATGTCTTAGTAGCAAAAATATGGCATCTTAAAGACCAACAAATTTATCATGGCATAAGCTGCTATTGGGCTACAGTCCATTGAAACTTACACTGTAATAAATTTGTCTCAGTACAATTCTAACCATGTATTAGAAGTGGAGTTAGGATTGCAGCCTTGGTCCCCAGGGTTCCAGAAGACTCTTAGAAGCTTTTGCTTGTGGGAACAAATTTCTATTGGAATTCACTGCAAAATAAATAAATATTTACTTACTTAACTTAATAAATTTCTATACTTCCCTACATCCGAGGATCACAGGGTGGTTTACTATATATATATATATATATATATATATATATATATATATATATATATACACACACACACACACACACACACAACATAGTAACCAACAAAAAATGACATATATATCGTATTTTTTGCTCTATAAGACGCACCAGACCACAAGACGCACCTAGTTTTTGGAGGAGGAAAAAATATATTCTGAATCTCAGAAGCCAGAACAGCAAGAGGGATCGCTGCGCAGTGAAAGCAGCAATCCCTCTTGCTGTTCTGGCTTCTGGTATAGCTGCGCAGCCTGCATTCGCTCCATAAGACGCACACACATTTCCCCTTACTTTTCAGGAGGGAAAAAGTGAGTCTTATAGAGCAAAAAATACGGTATATAGGAGTTAAGAATTTAACTAGGAAACCTATTTCAAGTTAATAAGTGTGCTTATCTAATAATTTTGCCAGTACAAAACATTGGAGAGGTGACAACTGGAGAAATCTGCAGCTTCCCCTGTAGTGAAGTTTGGAGTTGTTTGGTTTCTTTTTCATTTTTAATGAAATCTGATTTCCACCTGCAGGGCTTTTGTGAGTATACACAGCATTTCAAAGGAGCAAAAGTCACTCCAGACTCCTAATAGTGGGTGTTAATGCAGAAAAAGTCTAGCTGGCAGCTGCCTGCTCAGTGAAATACAGTAGCCAGCTACAGACTGCTCAGTAAGCAGGGCTCCCTTCTGAAGCACAGGTGTCCTCTCCTTTGAAATTGCTGAAATTCCTGCTTCAAAAACATCAGACGGAAAGAGCAGTGGAATCCTTGCACCTGTCAGGGTTATTAATTGTTCCAGAGGAATGAGAGGGCTTGGCTGGGTAAAAGTACCAACCAGGCGGCTTTAACAATGAACAAATAGGAAACATTCACTTCTCAAACAAAGCTTTGCTTATGTTTAAAATATGTTGGCCTCCTTCTCCTCCTCCCTTCTGAGACTTTCAGTGTATTCTTTGTGTCCTGTCCTAGCATGGCACCAGTGCCCTGTGAGAGTATGCTTAGGATTTTACCTCTCTGGTGAGGACAGTCTGATCCTTTTTCTTTCTTTTTCCAAAAGGAGAATCAAAAGCAAAGGATTTTAATATTGTCTGCGATGTGTCATTGTTAACACTGAAATGGCAGAACATGGGAGTCTTGTACCCAGGCTTAGTTCCTAAACCCCTGAGTTTTTGTAAGCATCTATTAAGGCTGAAGTTTTTAAAAGTACACCACTCCCGACCGACATGTTCTTTCAAGGTGTTGCGCAGTTCTAGACTATATGTATGAATGTGGGTCACGGAAGGTGTTTCCAGATCATGTAATTTGCTGGATTGCATTCCGGCTGCCTCCCTTGCCAGCGCAATGCACAGTAGCCACCAGCAAATAGATAATAAATGCAGATAAACCAAATTTAAATAATGAAGGTAAATGAATGGACACCTCTGGGAAACCACAACCATTGTTCGTCGGTCTTCTGTCAGCTGGGAGCCCCTTTGTCATGACAGCTGTGTTTTCCAGGTGAATTTTCTGCAGAAAAGAGCATCCATCCTGCAAGAGGAACTGAGCACATACCGTACCAGGAGGTAAGCCGATACTTCCTCTTCAGGCTGTAACACTTCGCACCTGGCATTGCAGAGCTGCAAAGTGTAGTGAGAAGGACTCCGGTGCCTTGGCAAGTTTGAAAGCAGCTTACTGTTCGGTAAACAAAACGACTTTGGGAAGCTACGCCCCTCCCGTAACCCCCGTGCTTAGCGTTCGAGCAAGATGAGAACTTGCAGGTGCCTTGCAAGCCTGGGCCTCGCCTTGGCATTCATCGTGAGATGGTGGCTCAACACACAGCTGCTGTTCTGTTGGAGGTGCCGCCGCCACCGCCTTCGAAGGTGATGCAGTTTGTAATATTGCAGATTGTATCTTCAAAGCACCGGATCTTCACCCACTTAGCTTTACTTAGACATTCACACCATTGTGAATAAATAGCCACAGATGTTGCAACAGCAACTGCACCTTTGGGAAGGGTGATTCACATGGGTGATTAAGTGAAAGGGACCTTCCAGGTGATGTCACTGAAAGTTTTCACACTGATAGTCTCACTGATCACCCCTTATTTCTTCAGGGCAGGATATGCAAATAGGGTTTTAATTGAAACTGTGTGTATGGAAGATGTAAGACTGTAACATGAAAGCAGGGATATCTCAGATTTCTCAACAAGCTTCTCCATAGACCTTGGCCTCGTTTAATTTCAACAGATAGCAACAATGAGAGCTAAACTTATGTGTGAGATTGTGGCTCAGTTTGAGCCTTGTGCTGGAACATTTTGTCCTTGTTCTGCCCCTTCCCACCTCCCTTCTTTGTGTACCACGATTGAAGACTTCCTCAGTTAATTAGCCATAGTTTCCCCCAGTATGTCTGAACGGAGTAACTATGGTTGCCAAAACCAGAATAGGCCATGATCAGAAACCAGCTTCATGTCTTCAAATCCTGCCATGTTCTGGTCCTCATAACCATTGAGAGCAAGCAGTCGCCTACACTGTTTCCATTTTGGCACCTGTTAAAAACATTCCTGTTTAGACAAGCCTTACCCAGATGCTAAGAAAGTTGAGGCAGTTTTAATGTGTTTTAGTATTTTTATTTTTGTATGTTTTAAAGCAGAGCTGTAATTTTTCTTGATTTTTTTGTTTTATCTTTTGGTAAACCGCTTTGAGCTCTTTTACAATCCAGCAGTGTACAAATTTTATGAAACAAACAAACAAATATTCCCCAGTTCCTACATACTAATTTGAAGCTATGGCTACTTGACCCAGAAGTCCTGAATGCTGGGCCACTGCTTTGCCTTTTGGAAAAGCAGAATTAGAGAGCGAAGGAAGAAATAATATGTAAGTTACTTTATAAAGCACTGTAGAGGTGGGGACATCACTCAATGGAGTGGTTTGCCTGCACACAATATATATTCTGCATGGAGAATCCATGTCTTATGAGCTTAGGTAACAAAAAAATTATCTCGCCATCCACCATCCAGCATGTTGTGCCTGCAGGTCTGTTCCCACATGCACAGGAAATAATAATAAGGGGCTCAGTGATGATGCATTGCAGATAGCACGTCTGAGAGGACTGACTGACTATTCATATCAAAGATGAAAGTATGGCAAGCATTTCTCATTGTACACGTTGGTTGAGGTCCCAAGAGCATTGTCTAAAGCAGTGTTTCCCAAAGTGGGCAATACCATGCCCTGTGTGCAGTTGGAGGGCGCTAAATAAAAATAAGGGGGCGGTAGAAGGATAAAGAAAGAAGAGAGGAGGAGAAAACAATTGAAAAATGGTTCATACATGTTCCATCTGTTGTGTAATGATGCTTACTGCCAGCTTGGGCTCTGTTGCGGGGGGACGACAACGCCACCCCTGGATCCAGCTGGAGGCGAGAGGTTTTTCTGGGCTTTGGTGATCCCAGGCCCAGGAAGCTTGTCTGGCTATTTGACCAATGGCAGACAGGCTGCAAATCCAGCTCCGCCCCTTCATTTAAAGAAGGTCAATTTCCAGGGGGTGCTGAGTATATATTTCCCCTCCCCTGAAAAGTGGGCAATAGGCCAAATAAGTTTGGGAACCTTTGGTTAAGGCATCGCCACCTATAATGGCTTGAACCCATTTTCACTTCTATCTGCATTGCATCTCTTTACAATGGGTTGTATCTGGTTAGTGGCTACATTTTGATCCAGCAAGTTGCCTCGCTCCTTGTTCCTTTAGTGGATAGCTTCTGTTGGAGCGACAGCACTAGATAAATTAGATTCTGTCCATTGTCTTAAATGCCAGTCCTGCTGGTCTCCCAACACTCAGGACCAGCTTTTCAGGGCAATAGGGTCCATAGAGAAGAAGGTCCTCAAATGCTCCTTTGTGCACATGGCTTTTTAAGATCCCAGTTGTTACCTTTTTGCATGCAGGTATCTCAGGTGACCATGTTCCAAATTGACTATTAAAGTCCTTCAAAGCACCACCTCTTAAGTGAGGGCTCTGACTCCAGGGCGTAGAAAAGTGTTTGGTGTTTTCAGCATTGTCAGTAGTAAAGGGAACATTTGTGACTGATGAGAACATTTTATTTCTTAGGTAACTGTTGGAGCTGACTGGTTTCTCCAGAGGACTTCTTTTCAGCAGGTTTGAAGATTTGGATCTTGTGAAACTAATCTGAGAGATCAGTGGTTGTTTTGTTAAATCAGACAATGTAATTAAGTTTCTGAAAGCACATCCTTCATTCATAACAGTATTTTACGTTACCACTTATTTGAATTATTTTATCATTATATTACAAATTTTAAAGCTTTTGATATATTGGATATCTATATATGTCAATATACTTACTGCAAAACTTAATTTTGTTTGCTCATTTTGCTTTTGTTACCGGCTTCCTGCTGCAGTTTGTTCACTTTTACACATGCTAAAAATCACGTCCTTATTAGAATCATCATTATTATTATTATAGTGTCCAAAATATGTTAAAACATATATGGCATTATTTTCATGTTCACATGTTATGTAATATTAAAGTATTTTTGTAGATTTTGTTTCCACATTATTTCCATTATCAGTGACATATCATTTGCTGCAAGAATAGCTGCAATGATTCCTTTAATGTTTCTTATCGATAACTTCTTGTAAGATTTTGTATTTAGTAGAGTACACTTTTGTGGCTATATGGAAAGACTATATAATTGTTTCTGTTCCTTAGCTTGGCTAATTGATGGAACAATAAGTGCTTTCACTAGGGATAATAAGAATCTCTCTTAGTCTGGAGTGCATAACTTCTAAATAATTTGCTATAGCAAAACACTGTAAGTGTATTGTAGACTCTTGACAAGGAAACTTTTACACTGTTTTACAGGCCTTGGAAAAGTATTTCCCTACAATTCAGGTGGAAATGTTATTTGAGCAGTTCCTTTAACATTTAGCGTGGATTTCCTGATGGGTTTGGTAGGAAATCGAAGCTAGCAATATGAAACACTGATAGGGAAATTACAATGAATTGTCTACATCGGGAGTAGCCAATCTGTTGCCTTGCTGGACTGCAAAACATGCCCACGTCATCTTCCCTGTCACTGGCTATGTTGGCTAGGACTAATGGGAGTTGGAATCCAACAACATCTAGAGGGACCACATTGACACTCCCTGCTTTAGGCAGCATATTATTATTATTATTATTAGTAGTAGTAGTAGTAGTAGTAGTAGTAGTATTTAAGGAAGCACATGCCTGGAGTGTGTTCCAACCTCCAAGTAAGAATAGGCAGCATTTGCTGAAAAGTAAGCCATTTTCAACCAAAAGGTTTCAAAGCTAAATTCTTCTGTATGTAACAATTTTTTTATACAAAACGTTATGTTTTCTTTTTAACTTTTTTTCTTTTATGAAATAATAATAATAATAATAATAATTAAAAGCATCATCAACTGAGAGGAGCACACACATGTATTTGCCATTTATCCCTTTGAAATATACAGAAGTAGTGATTAGGCAAGGATTGGGGCCCTTGTTTCATGTCTCTCAAAGCAAATACCACATGCTTGTGCACCTTGCAACTCGAGCAACGTAGTGCTTAAGTCCAAAATGTTGCACAATGAACTATTTTGAAACATTAGATGATAGGTTAGAAATAATAATAGTTTTGTATAGGACTTCCAAGGTTCAAAGTGCTTCACAGGGACTCTGTAAGTCACTATTAATATTCCCCATTATGCAGATTGGGGTGGGGAAACCGAGGCTGAGAGTGGCTTGCCTAAGGCCATCTAAGACCATGACAAAGGTGAGATTCAAGCCTACGATTTCTGATTGGTATGCTGTTTTGCTGCTTTCAGGGTATATATTATTCACTTTACTTTATGAAGAGTATAGTCATTCACCCAATTTCATGACCACCAGTGCTCATGGGATGCCTGGGCCAGTCTGTCCCAAGCTAGGGTCTCCAGCTGTTGTTGGACTACAATTCCCATTATCCCTGGCCACTGGTTTTGTTAGCCAGGGATGATGGGAGTTGTAGTCCAGAAACAGCTGGAGACCCATGTTTGGGAAACCCTGACCTAGGTCATGAGATCTGCTGCATCGAATGAAGCCTTCTCTCAGTTAACTCAGCCAGTAGTAGATTCCCAACGGGTACGTTGATTCAGATATCACCAGATACCAACTTTGTGATGACATCACACACTTATCCTGTATAAGGGGACTGCTCTGGGGGAAATAATCACATTGCTCAAAGCTTTGAATTGAGGCTGACCCCTACTAATGTGTGGGCCTAGGCTTGCATTTGAAAGAGAACAGCACTTGTAGCAGCAAGTAACAGGGACATGACTTTCTTGGGAATGTAATGGAACCGACTCTTTGCTCAGACTGAGCAAACGTCTGGGCCCTGCAAAGAGGAGCTACTGTGGACACATCACTGTGTAACTTGAACAAAGCCATAAAGCTTTGGAAAAAATACTTGGGTGCTGGGATTTGGTGAGGCATGGGGTTTCCTGGGAGCACGTGCATACAGAGACTAGTGAGCTTGTGAAGCATAGCAAAACTCTCACTGGCAGACACAGGTGGGGTAAAAGGATTCAGTAGAGACCCTGAAACTGGATGATACAGACTTGTCCTGTTTACAGAGGAATAAACTTGTGGCATGAAGACTTTTTAAAACACAGGTTGCTTCCAGGTTATTATCAGGCAGTGAGTAGCAGATGATAGGCTAATGGATATTTTCCAATACAAGACTATTTCCTTAAGAATTTTCTCTCTCTCACTGTTTTTCTTCCTTACTTTCTCTCGTACACATACGCACACACATAAATTCCATATCACTCATTCACAATATTCCCTGGTCACAACACAGTCTGTTGGCACATTAAAACACAATATAAATAGATTGTTGAGTTCTGTACAAAATGTTTTTTCTTTCCTTAAAAATGTAATGGTCCAAACTATTTCATCAATATAGATGACTTTCTGTATTTTATTGAGGTGGAGTATTGTTTACCAGATAGTCACTTTTCTTTTTGTTACCCAAGTAACACATATGTTTGTTTTCTTAGTTATAATACCCTTGCCCCTTTTTTGGCTGTGCATGATAGAACGGTGCTTTAATTGTAACATGGTAGGTTCATTTATTTATTTTCTCCTGCAGCAGAGCTGTTGCGCTCTTGTTAGTTGTTCAGCTCTCTTATAAAAACAACTTCGGTGGTTCATGCTGTGTTCAGCCTTTGCTCCTAGCAGAGAGGACTCCAACTCCGATAGGAAGAAAATATTTGTGATTGCTTTAATAACTGCTAAAGGTTACGCTGAAAAACACCAGGCACCCTCAGTGCTAAGCAGCTCCAATAGATAATGCAGTGAGATTATGATTTCTCTGCCCTCTCAAGTCTCCATTTGCCAAAGGCACCAGCTCTGTTTCTGGGGTGGGGGCGCTGGCAGGGGAGAGGAACTGAGAACATCAAGCAATGTGTGAAAAAGTTTCGGAACACAAGGTCATTTTAATTCATAGTTTCCTTTTTTTAAAAAAAAAAACCTCATCTTTGCTCAGCTTTGATATTTTTTGTTCAGAAAAGTCATTCCTCTTAAAGCCTTGTCATTAAAGAAAGTTGGCTCTTTTACAGCACATTATCAAAGAGAGTAGAAATTGTAAGTTACTGAAATGAAATTGCGTGATCAGTTCTAAGTCTGGTAACCCCCAAAAAAGGAAAAAACACAGTTTGGCTTTTGTGCTAGTGCTCCCTGCCCCCCCCCCCCCAGTATTAGTGTTACAGCGAGGGTTTCCTACATTTCTTTTTTGTGCAACATTGTACAAACATAGCCCATCCGCACTGCATTTTGTGTTTAAGTTTGGTAACGTAACACACACTTAAAATTAGTTGGGCTTTTATAATGCTTGGGGGTGTGTGTTTTTTTTGTTATTGTGGTTTACAAAGCTCCCATGGGCTATACAAACATAACCAGCACCCCTTTGGGCTCCCCTGCCCTGAAGGTTATGGGTTACTCCTGGGCTAGAGGGTGTGTGTGAAATGAACCAAAGGATGCAATTGAAAAACATACGGCAGAAGGGTATGGCTTTTTAAATGTAAAGCCAGAAGAAGCCAAACCATTGGTTAATTTGAGTGTGTGTGTGTGTGTGTGTGTGTGTGTGTGTGAGAGAGAGAGAGAGAGAGAGAGAGAGAGAGAGGGAGGGAGAGACTCATTTTCTTTACAATCTGCATTACTTTTCAGTGGTAAAGTGATGGTTTAAAATGTTCACGTTGTAACACTTGTACATTCAGGCCATGTATAGGTCTTTACAAGGAAACTAAATGAAACGTTTACTCTAACCTTAATATATGGATCCTGGTCAAAATCTGCCCAACTCAGATTCACCCCACTGTGTTATAGTCATAATTACTGCATTCCACTCTTGAGAGAGAGAACAGAATGGGTTGTATCCAAATAAATTTTACTCGGAGCAGACCCACTGGGTTGAACTCGGTGCTATTTTTCTAGAAAAAGAGGTGCCACAACTCACCATGAACACCTCCCTCATTCTCTTAGGATGGCATTGGAGAGGTGCCAGAACCCACCTGAGAGGTTCCGGCAAGTTCCAGCTGGAGAAAAAGCCCTGCTTGAACTCAGCATAGCACTAAGTAAATTGTTGTGGAAGTAGAGCTATTTGTGCTTGTGCAAAGGGACTCTTCTCCCCCAATCTCCTCTCCCTGTGCGTACTCTGAATTTGTTCCCCAACCATCAGGATCATATTTGGGCAAGCAGGGGGAGTCCCATCGTGCAAGCAGAAGTTGTTCCTCTTGTGCAAGGATTTAGTTGACTACCGCCCGTTGAAGTTAATGGAACTAAGATAAGTCATTCCCATTAATTTTAATGGGTCTACTCTTGAGTATTGCATTAGGTACAACCCATTGTCTTTCCAGAGCTATCGCACAAGGGTGACAGACTCCTTAAAAGTATCTCAAACAGTACTTTGATAACAAGCTGGGATATAATGAACCATTCACCTTTCCTTCATTTTGGGGAGTCTCATATATATATTACACACACACAGGAAAATCGTTGTAACTTTACGCTGAAATGCAGTAGCTTTGTAGGACTAAGGTGGAAATTTGCAGACAGTAATGCACCATACATTTTCTTCTTAGAATTGTAAGCATCACAGATGTTACTCCTTTTTTCCAATAAATGAGCCTGAGTCAGGGGTAGCAAATATGGTGCCCTTAATATGTTGTGAGGCTCTAACTCCCATCATCCCTGAACATTTGCCATACCAATTTGCGCTGGTGGGAATTGTAGTCCCCACAGCATCTGAACGGCACCATATTGGCTTTTCCAGATGCAAACTATGTTAGTCCTGATCCAATATTCCCTCTTCTCATGAGAGCTGCAGGTCATGTGTGAAGCTTTCATGTGACTCGTTTTCACATGAAGCTGCCTTTGGTATAGAAGCAAATGGGGAGCCCTTGCTCACTAGAGAACTTGATTTGCACTCCTGCAATGTTAAAACCTGAATCTCTATGACTGTAGTCCTGTATATACATGGAAGTAACTAAGAAAACTCCTGAGTTAGACAAGTATAGAATTGGCCTGTATAACTTTTGTTGGACTGGTTTTGAACAAAGCAAGGTGTATTTTCCCGATAAAGTTGTTCAAGATGAAGTATAATACATTTGTTTGCAGCCACACACAAACTTTGTTTTCATTCAGTCATGGCCCTACTACCTTTGGAAGATACTGATGCATATAACATTATTTTTAAAGCACTAGAATGCTTTTGTAGACCATTTGGCCATTCCAGAGGGCTCCACAAGTGACATCACAGCTCCCGAAGTGTCGATTTTCCCACTTACCCATTTGGCTCACAGAATGTTCCCCTAGTGCCTGCCTTTGCTCAGAATGTTTCCCACCATTCTGATGATGCATCAAAAGTGTCTGAGGGATTCCTTTCCATTGTGCTTTAAGATTTGGTAAGGGAAGGGTTGGCATCATTAATGGGATGGCGCGGCATGCAACACACAAAGCATCACTATCTAGAAATAACACAGTTAATTTCCACCACACCTAGAAATAGCTAGATCACCATTTTCATATGCTATCTTGGCCCAGTCAGTAGGCACAAATTTCTAAAGTGGAACTGAAATTGCATGATTGAATAGTATTACATTGACAGGCATGATGTTCAAACACAGATGGAGGAAGTTCGGAAGCACTTGTGGGCCATTCCAGTACTAATGGAGGGTGAGAAGAGATTTCAGGGGTGCCAGTGGTACCCCTTAAAAGTTCAAAGGATTGGATATTCTAAGCTTGATAATGAAATTCAAAGTGTTGGATACATCTAAGTTTAGATTCCAAAAACCAGTGTATATTAAGAGCATTGTTGTGGTTCATTTTCTTCTCTCACTGCTCAGGGACAGGTGTACCTCAAGAAGAACATTTTTGTCATCTGAAACATGGGGGGAGGGCGGTAATCCCCCCCATACCACACCTGTGAAAAAAGTAATGCCTCTGTCTATAAATGACACCATTAGCTTATCTTGCATTTTCCAGGAGGCACATGCTTGCTTGCGTTACTAAAGCTTTCTCTGCATTTAACATCCACATTCCAGCAGATTGCAGATCAAGAGGGAACCCCCCCAAAAAAAACACACACCCATCTTTCTCTGAAAGAGTTCAGACTCTGAAGACAGGGTACTAGGAAGTAGCACTGGCACTCCTACATTGGCTCCCAGTCCATTTCTGAGCACAATTCAAAGTGCTGGTGCTGACCTTTAAAGTCCTAAGCAGCCTTGGCCCAGTATACCTGAAGGCAGAGGGCCTTCTCGGTAGTGGCGCCCGCCCTGTGGAACACCCTCCCATCAGATGTCAATGAAACAAACAAACAACTATCTGACTTTCAGAAGACATCTGAAGGCAGCCCTGTTCAGGGAAGTTTTTAATGTTTGAAGTTTTATTGTGTTTTTAATATTCTGTTGGGAACTGCCCAGAGTGGCTGGGGAAACTGGAATGCGGCTTCTGCAGGTTTTGTTTGCCACCTCCCCCCAATCACCTCCCATCAGCAAGGAAGGGGCTTGGAGATGCCACAGGACAATTGCTCCAGGGGAAGCTGTTTCTGATTATATTGCATTATGAGAAAGCACACCAGTAGTGCCTTTTTTCAGGAGGTACTCAATGGTACACAGTACCAGCACCTCTTTTTGTTGTTGTTGTTGTTAAAAAGTGTGGCACTTACTGTAACAACTTTATGGTGAGTACCGGCACCTAGGGGGGAACACCACATACCAGCAAAGGTAATATGGATCATTTCTATAGAGGCAAAGGATAGGAGGTGCCAAGTTGACAGGCTTACTGTACAATCCTATTACACATTTACTCAGAAATGTGGTGTATTGTACTGTATGTCAATGGAGCCATCAGGTAAGTGGGTTTTGGATTGCAGTCTAGCGCTTCTTTCCTGTTGCCCTTTTGGGGCTTTTGATTTGCCCTTAAAATCTTTCCTGCAAGACATTCTCCAAACTAATAACTCTAGGCTTGAGTTGTAATGCATGAAACTTAACATTAATTACCCTGGGCATCTCAACTTAAGTTGGTTTGTGACTGTGATATATCTGTAGCTCTAAAATGTACAGTAGAATGCCTTTCTATAAGAAGAGCCCGGTTGGGTCAGACCAAAATGCCGATCTAGTCCAGGGTTCTGTGCTTGCCATGCACAGCACGTGGGAAGCCGCAAGCAGGATATTCAGGAAGCATCACTCTTTCCACTTATTATCACATTATTAACTGTTATTTATACAGAGCCATCACTGTATATGGCTCTGTTACACAATTTAAGAGAAGGAAATCTACCCTGAAGGACAGAGCTTTCCAAATTGTGTATCGTGGCATGCTAGTGTGTCAGCTACAGTGTGTAGGTGTGTTGCACAAATGCTCTTATAAGGGGTTAGTTTAATGTCCGGTTTGCTAGTAAAATTGAATTACTGTGTCGCGAAATGATGCATGTCTAAAAAAAGTGTGTCGCCAACATGAGAAGGTTGGAAAACTCTGCTCTAAAACAATGAACAAAGACGATCAAATAAAAATCCTTAAGTTTAAATGCACGATTCACAAGACCAAAGAACCTCAGTAGAAGGACCTTTCTTAACAAAGTGCTGTCTAAGCCTGCTGGACACTATCACCACTGAGAATTCACTCTTCCACCACATCCTACATCCCCTTTGGGTAAAAAAACCCAAAACCCTCAAGTGAAGAACAGGCCGTTGTTGTGTAGTCTTCTCACTGATAAGCTGTCAACAGCTTCCTAGACTCCTCAGAGAAAAGTTTTCAAACCATAACCAGGAGTGAGGAACCTGCAGCCCTCCAGATTTGCTGAACTACAGCTCCCATCATCCTTGACATTTGGCCACAATGGCTAGGGCTGATGGGAGTTGGAGTTCAGCAGCATCTGGAGGGCTGTAGGTGCACCATCTCTGCCCCTAATCAAATGGAACGTGTCTACTACCTCATTCTTCAATTCTAGAAGATTAAATTCAAACCAGAAGACACCTATTTTTGTTGTTGTTGTTGTTTAGTTGTTTAGTCATGTCCGACTCTTCATGACCCCATGGACCAGAGCATGCCAGGCACTCCTGTCTTCCACTGCCTCCCACAGTTTTGTCAAACTCATGCTGGTAGCTTCGAGAACACTGTCCAACCATCTCATCCTCTGTCGTCCCCTTCTCCTTGTGCCCTCAATCTTTCCCAACATCAGGGTCTTTTCCAGGGAGTCTTCTCTTCTCATGAGGTGGCCAAAGTATTGGAGCCTCAGCTTCAGGATCTGTCCTTCCAGTGAGCACTCA
The DNA here is from genome assembly GCF_965112155.1 of Podarcis liolepis. Taxonomy (NCBI): domain Eukaryota; kingdom Metazoa; phylum Chordata; class Lepidosauria; order Squamata; family Lacertidae; genus Podarcis; species Podarcis liolepis. The sequence goes on from NC_139555.1 coordinate 24,106,793, forward strand.
GGGCTAATTTCCAACTAAAATGTCTGTACCCAGCTACTGGTATTCAGATATTGATATTGTTGTTTAGTCGTGTCCGACTCTTCATGACCCCATGGACCAGAGCACGTCAGGCACTCCTGTCTTCCACTGCCTCCTGCAGCTTGGTCAAACTCATGTTCGTAGCTTATAGGATTATATTAAATGCTGCTGTTCTGCGGCTCCAAGACAGCAGACTTCTGCTTGCACAATATCATTTCCCCTCTTCTCCCCAGTACACCCTGCTCCAGAGGGTTGGAGGACCATTTGGAGAAGATTTTCAGGGCACGGGAGAGGAGAGGAAGGGGAAGTCTTGGTGCACAAGTAAAACTCTCCACTCGCAGCCTTGGAAGCAACACATAGATCTTCAACCATTCTTGCATCAAGAAATCTGAGTGTAGAAGTCGTGAATGAAAGCAGAATACCTACAGAACAGTCCCATACTTCTCCTAGGTATGGTTTGATAGCTCTGTGCAAAAGAAAACTGCCGGATACAACAGTCCAGATTCAGTTTAGAACAGGACTACTATACATTTCAAGTTTGTTTGTTTGTTTGTTTGTTTGTTTGTTTGTTTTTAAATGGAGCATTACTTTCACATCTTGTCTGTTTCATCTTAAAATTGTTGCTTCTCATGTTTCCTACTCATGATTGGTATAGTGGAAGCCAGGTTGGCCAACAGCAGATAGAGCCGGAGCCAGTGATACATAGAGCCAACTAATTCTATTTTTCACCCCATCCTCTCCCTGCTGAGTGCTACAAGGGCAACACTGAGACAAAGGAGAAGGAAGCTATCAACCTCCAACCCAGACTGCTTTGTAACTAAGGGAATAGGCTGGGGGTAGGGACAGCTGGCAGCTGGCAGCTTAGTAGGGAAAGCCCTCATTTGACCTAATGGACCAGCCTCCATTTCCATCATCTATGTTTGCCCCCAGAACTAAACTCAGTACCGTACGTGGTGGTTGCATAACTGAACCCAGGATCTAAACCTGAATTATAGACCAGGATTCTAAATTAAATTATTGTTTACCTTGTTACAGAAACAACCATTCCATCATCTGGGGTCCAATCTAACAACAGCACCTTAAGTACAAGAGTGGGTGTGATAAGAGATGTAACATCTTTAATTCACTGGACTACTGCGCATTAAGTAAGAAATCTCTCAAAAGATCAGATTTGGGGGGATATTCCTTGATTTAGCTTTGCTCAAGTTGCCGCAGTGGCTACAAGGGCCTATGCTCAGGTTAGGTCCTTGTGAAGCACTGTAAACCATTACACCATGCTAGGCCTCTTGCTGGACTACTGTCAAGCTCTCTTTGCGAGGCTGCCCTTGAAGACCATTCAGAAATTTCCGTTGTTGCGCTATGTTGCCATTAAGGATCATGTTGCTTCCTTGTTATGTCTACTGCTTAGCTGTAGGCTGATTTCCTTATGCAATTTAAGGTGAGGGAGGTTATTACCTTTAAAGCCCCAAACAGCTTGGGGCCAAGTTATCCAAAGGGCAAAATCCCCCTACATTAATCAGTCTGAACTTTGAGATCATCCGGCAAGCCTGTCTTGTGCAAGATTTTTCCAATTGGTTGTTTGTTTACTGATCTTTTTATCTGCCACTTTGATTTTTTCCCCTGTTTTATTTGGATTATTTTGTTGTTGATTAGCTATTTTGCTTTTTATTGATGTTAGCCGGTATAGGAAGGGGAAAGAAGGGTACAAAATGCAACGTAATCAAATAACCTGGAACTCGATGCACCTTCGGACTTAAGAGAACAAAGGGCTGTGACCTCAAAGACCCAAACTAGTAGCTAGCTGTTTTGCTTTATAAGCGTTCCAAAGTAAAATTAAAATTACTAGTTCAGATCTAGTTTTGTCACCGTAACACATTCTCAGTAGCTTTCATTTTTGAGATGTTTTAATTGAACAAGTAACCAATAGGTTGCACCAATCCTTGCTGGTCATTTCCAGCAGTTTAAATACTTCACGCTATCCTTGGGAGTGAGAGAAGACTGCATTAGGCAAACAGCCCAGAAGTGAATTAGCGTCATGGACAAATAAACCTTTGAGGTTTGTATGACCGACACATTCTCCATCTCCATTTTCCCCACTCACAGCAGCTAATGAGAAAACGCCACCATTTGCATTTCTGAGATTCATAACACAATTTGCATCCTTGCAAAACACTCAAGCTGCAAATTGTCCTTCCGACTCTGACCTACCTCTGATCGTGAGGCATATGTACAGGGAAGAGGAGTCTTCAGTTCTAAGGGTCATAAACCAGGTGTCAGGGTTATGACCTTCAGGGAACAGGGGATGGAATGCTGAGGATGATGGTTTATGGAACAGCCTGCAGAATCTGGTCCACAGTACATTAACATAATAATAGCTCTTGGCGTTATAGCACCTTCCAAAGACTTCAAAGCAAATTCAACAGGGCCTCAAATTGCCTGCCTCTCTTGAACCTGCTGGCTCTGCACTTTGTTCTCCACGGAAAATTGTTCCAGGTTGTGCCTGGGATGCTTCGGAAACATCTCTCAACCCTACATCTCAAAATAAGAACAGTACACACAAACGCTACGAGGATTTTAATTCTTGGAGTGAGGAGGTTTAGTTGCTTGCTTTCTGTGTGTAACACCTTGATTAGAGTTCAAGGCAGAGAGGTAGACTACGAATTAAATAACAAATTTCAATGGGTCTGTGGGTTACACTTTCATTTTCTCATTTTTTTAACCTTTTCAGACAGATCTTTAAAACCTCAAATAGCAACTAAATAAATGGAAACTGGTAGTTTTCTAGTGTGCTTTTGTGAAATTTCAAATACTGCAAGTCTAATATAATACATTAAATAAATAATGAAGGCCCCCTGTGAATCCAATGTACACATCCACAAAGAGAGCAAGACAAAACCACAATGCTCCATTGTACCTTTTCACTGTTCTCAGGAGATGCCAGTGAGGTTGAACTCTGCTCAAGGCGGCTGCTGCCAGGTATAGAGACAGTCCAGTTCCTCATATGGACGTGACTCAAATATAGAGGCTGTCCATAATTCTCTTGCACTGTAAAAAAAAGGGGGGGACAGGAGAAAATTAACATCTCTATCAAACCAAACCTTCCAACTGAGTCTCTTGTAATCAGACTTTGGATTTGATGGCTCCACTCCTTGAAAACATCTCGAACCAGGTCTGTAGCACCTGACCTGGTTTTCTGTTAGCATCCAGATCCAGGTCGGTGTGCTGGGGTGGACTTTTTTGGAGCCCTCCAGGCGAGGGGCCAGCTTACCTCCAAGACCACCTCCCACTGTAGGAACCTCCATGCTGCTTGAAATCCTCTAATCAGGCTCTGCTCACTAAGTATGGTGAGATCACCGGACCCAGCACTTAGCACTAGGCAGTGTGAGGTGTCTGCTGCAGGCAGCCAATTTTGGGTGTCACAAAAGGGCAGCAAATGGTGAGTTATTTGTTGCTGTCATATTTTTACCACCAGGGAAGAAATGGGCAAAGGGCTTGTTGGATTTTCGGCCTCAAGGGCCAGAATGACTATGCAACTTGACTTGGGAAGACAGGGCGCTATTTGCCGTCCTGCCTCAGGCTACAAAATATTTTGTGCCAACCCTGGAAATCAATAGGAGCTAAAAGCAGGGCTTTTTATGGCAGGTGCCCCTGGTCTCTGGAATGACAGTCTCCATGGACATCGGGACTCTGTCTGAAATGAACAAGACTCTCATCCGGGAGTCGTTTGGAGGCTGATTTGATTGGAGCTGTTCTGTTTTGGGGCTGCTGGATTGTGCGGTGTGAGTTTGTACTTTGCTTGTTGTTTAATCACGACTTAGATGGGGGAAATAGGTCTAATGCATGCTCCAGCCGTAACAGCTGCTGGTTGTGCATTTGGTGGCAGTGTGCATAGGACTTGCATATGAGGGAGACACTGATGACAAAAATCAGTTTGCAACGCACTGAGTTCAATAAAAATGTTGCTTGTGTGTGTGTGCTTTCCTCCCTTCAATTCCTGGCAGAAGGTATGGCCAGTGGTCACAACCTGCTCCCTCCAAACGTTTATGGACGTGTGGGGTGGGTCATGTAATGTAGGCGCACACACAGTTAGAATTCTTAGAAAAATGAACTTGAGCCTGGGGGAAATGGTAGAGACATCGATATTCTAAGATAAATTGCTGGTTAAGAACACCTACCAGTGATCTTTTACCCAAGGCCCCCCAAAACCTTGAACCTAGCCCAAATCCCTTGACTTCTAATGAGTCACTTGGGAATGTATGGCTCACTACACTGCTAGAAGCAGTATAAAATTACCTCTCAATACAGCTGGGGGAGACCACATGTAAACCTCAGTTATAGTCTGGAAATTAGCATGGTAGGGTCAGTATTGCCTCAGTTCAATCGCATGAATTCAAACTTGAGAGGGTCCTCTTGGTAATTACAGATTTTTTTAGTGCTTATTTATTTTATAATCCCTCTTACATTTTATATATATTTGTTCCATCCTACTCCTTCCTCCAAGGACTTTGCACAATTACAGTGGTACCTTGGGTTACATACACTTCAGGTTACATAAGCGTCAGGTTACAGACTCCGCTAACCCAGAAATAGTACCTCGGGTTAAGAACTTTGCTTCAGGATGAGAACAGAAATTGTGCTCCGGCGGTGCAGCGGCAGTGGGAGGCCCCATTAGCTAAAGTGGTGCTTCAGGTTAAGAACAGTTTCAGGTTAAGAACGGACCTCCGGAACGAATTAAGTACGTAACCCGAGGTACCACTGTATGTCAGTTTACCTCATAACGCCAAGAGGTAGTTCACTCTAAACCATCCTGTTGCTCAAGGGCCAGGTTGTAAGCATGAGTCTAGTCTAGTCCCCTCTGGAATATTACCCTCCGAATTATCAATTTCCTTTTAAAAGTAAGTCTCTACTCCTGGTGGTATCAAAAGCATGCGGACAGTCGTCTGCACAATGGCTCACTAAGAAGTAAATGTACAATTGGGTATTCCAGTGTTCTGATAACTGAGTACAAAGGACAGAATTCAACTAAGTAGTCCCACTAGCAGATGTTTGCACAAGGGTGCTTGCTAGCACAACAGAGCTTTCCCTTCTCCCCTATGACCCCCAAAGTTGGGTTGGAAGGGGTAGAACAACCCCCAGAACAGCACGCAGGGGGAGGGGTGCATCTGAAAGACTTTTGCTGGTGGAACAATTGCCATAGCCCTACGCTGAATTCCTCATTGGGATAACTGGCATGAATTTGGCCGTTAATTTTAGTTTATAAAAATGATATTTTACAAAATCACTTTTATTAAAATAGAATAAATTTCAAAACATATTAACATTTCAGAACATATTAAGCTGCCTGATTGATTGTTTTGCAGTCACTTTTTGCCTTCTCAGTACAGTGGTACCTCGGGTTACATACGCTTCAGGTTACAGACTCCGCTAACCCAGAAATATTACCTCGGGTTAAGAACTTTGCTTCAGGATGAGAACAGAAATCGTGCAGTGGCGGCGCAGCAGCAGCAGGAGGCCCCATTAGCTAAAGTGGTGCTTCAGGTTAAGAACAGTTTCAGCTTAAGAACGGACCTCCGGTACAAATTAAGTTCTTAACCTGAGGTATCACTGTACACAAGTTCTGGCTGCAAATTTTCCCAGGCCAAGCATGACAGAGCAAGAATTTGAACCTCAGTTCCAAAATCCAAACCCAGTACTCCAGGTACCACCACTGTTTCAGGTTTTGCTCTAAGGGTCGTAAGCACTGTGCTTTCGGTTATATAGGTTACCTGGGAAATTTTGAATTGGAAAATTCAAAATGGAAATTTGCAATTTTAGGTACTTATGCATGTGGCAATTGCAGAAGAAGAAAAAAGTAAGTTTGCAGTGCAACCTTTTCCTATGCCCTAGAGAGTGAACTTATTTGGCATGTTTACTGCACTTGTATTTAGTAAACAAAGCAAAACAACAACCTTGACACTACCAAGCTTGCCCAATATTGTTGCAAATGAGCTTGTGAAACGAAAAATCTTCCACAGAAAAATAAATCACTAGAAAATTTCCCTTGCAGCCCCTCTTCATGCTCTATGCCTTTCTTTAGTGCTGCTTCGTATGAATGCTGCTGCTGCTGCTGCTGCTGCTAATAATAATAATAATAATAATAATAATAATAATAATAATAATATTTTACCCCAGCCCTTTTCCCTGAGAGGGACTCAAGGCAGCTTACAGATAAAATAAGAACAGCTAAAAACATAGGAAGAGGAATGAAATAAAAATACAGGTAAACATTATTCCTATATGCCGATCATCTCTATGTAGGAGAAAATGTGTGACGTCATTCATGAGAAGCTGGGCAAGGGTTTAGATTACCCAAAGGTCATGGACCAAGCAGCCCCTGCCCTATTGGGTTGTGGTGAAAAACTCTTGTGCTGTACTTCAAATGTGATAAAGAGTAGACTTCCCTCCCTAGACCCCTGCAGACATTTCCTGCATGCGAGAGTCTCCTCCAATTCGCCCAGGCTGTGCTAACATGCTGTGTGTGACTTTGAAAGCATCCCCTGCTTCCCACCCCCACAATCTTTGTTACCTGGCCTATTGTGGGCCTGGCAGGGCCAATGGAAGAGTGGTCTGATTCGAAGTCCAAGTGCCAACCAAGTTTAAACTCTCCAGCTCCCCACCAGGAGGCAATTATTGCCTCGGTCGCTTCCTTTGTTCTTGGTCTGCCATGAACTGCGATCAAATTAAACGGGCCCTTGCCAATGGCTCCTGCTCATTTGCAATAGAAACCTCCTCACACAAATGGCACCGGGGACGGGTCCTCTTCTCCCTGAATGGGCAAAGCTATGTGTCCAGTCCTCTTTTCATTCTCGCCTACCATGTTTCCCATGCCACGGAATTTCTCCATGTTTTCCCTCATGATCGTCGAAGGAGGAGCAATTCCAGAAATGTTGCTTGTCCAGGAATTGTGCTTCGGCTGGTCATTTATTTGTTATCATTTGCTAAAACTCCCACTGGAGCTACATGGCAGAGACAATTGAATCATCCTGGTGAATTAAAGCAGACAGAATTTTAATCATTTTTTTTAAAAAAAAATGTATAAAGGAAATTGATTTTATTCCTAGGAGGGGATTCTGTGTGGTCTCGTACTACTTGCTTCTCTGGCTGAAACCCCAGACCTAGGATGAACTAATTAATTGAGTTTACTCCACACAATGCCTGGCAAAGGCCCTCTGTAGAAGCTTTCAGGGAAATGAGTAGAAATGCTGCCGAAACAGTTGTTTACAATGTCGTGAGGTAGCTTGGAATGATGGAGGGGCTGTGCATGCTGTTGCTTTCAAGCGGCACAATCTATAAATCACTGGCAGGCACAATACGCCAAAGGCTAGGTTGACTGCCTTGAAGTCAGCTGTGGCGATCTGGTGCTGTGGATTGGCTGCAGTGGCCAAGGAGCTCGCAGTTTTGTTTGCCGCAGTTTCTGCTCTTCCACAATGGATAGCTCTCCCCCTTTATTTGCGACAGGGGTGGGGAACCTTTTCCCACCCAACAGTTGCATTCCTCCATGGGTCGCACGCCAGTGGAAGGTAGGGCAAGAAACAAAACTGGATGAATAGCCATGAATGCTATTTCTACACACAGCTACAGTGGTGCCTTGCAAGACGAAAATAATCCGTTCCGCGAGTCTCTTCGTCTAGCGGTTTTTTCGTTTTGCGAAGCAACCCTATTAGCGGTTTAGCGGATTAGCGGATTAGCGCTATTAGCGGTTTAGCGGCTATTAAAGGCTTAGTGGCTTAGCGGCTAAAAGGCTATTAGCGGCTTAGAAAAAGGGGGGGAGCGAAAAAAATCGCAAGACTCGCAAGACGTTTTCGTCTTGCGAAGCAAGCCCATAGGGAAATTCGTCTTGCGAAGCGCATCGAAAAACGGAAAACCCTTTCGTCTAGCGGGTTTTTCGTCTTGCGAGGCATTCGTCTTGCGAGGCACCACTGTATTTCTGTTGTTGATGTTTAGTCGTTTAGTCGTGTCCGACTCTTTGTGACCCCATGGACCAGAGCACGCCAGGCACTCCTGTCTTTCACTGCCTCCTGCAGTTTGTTCAAACTCATGCTCGTCCTCTGTCGTCCCCTTCTCCTTGTGCCCTCAATCTTTCCCAACATCAGGGTCTTTTCCAGGGAGTCTTCTCTTCTCATGAGGTGGCCAAAGTATTGGAGCCTCAGCTTCAGCATCTGTCCTTCCAGTGAGCACTCAGGGCTGATTTCCTTAAGAATTGATAGATTTGATCTTCTTGCAGTCCATGGGACTCTCAAGAGTCTCCTCCAGCACCATAATTCAAAAGCATCAATTATTCGGCGATCAGCCTTCTTTATGGTCCAGCTCACACTTCCATACATCACTACTGGGAAAACCATAGCTTTAACTATACAGACCTTTGTTGGCAAGGTGATGTCTCTGCTTTTTAAGACACACATGCAAACACACAGGGTTGTTGGCATCCATCTGTCTCAAGAGACAATGGAGTGTGCCTCTGGAGGTGAGGTCAAACTGCTGCATTAGCAGCACCAAAGTGAGCGCTCCGGGGCACAAACCAGGGCAGTGAATATGGAGGTCCTGGGCTGCCCAGACAACAGGACCCCCCCCCCGGTCCTTCTCGGCGTCACTGACGCGGTCCAAAGGAAAGCAGAAAAATATGTTTGGCACCAACATGGCTGCAGGAGTTGCTGGAAAGAGGTGTACAAGGCACCATCCAACTGCCTAGGGACTCCACTCTGGATTTCTGTAAGGGTTTACTCTTTAGCCTTTTATTCTCCAGAAGATATCCCACAAGCCAGCGGAGATTTAGGGTCAGAGTTTTCCTAGATGGGCTGCCTTCCCACTTTGATGAACACCATCTGCCCCTCACTACAGCATGTGCAGAAACAGCCTTCTTGACCTTTCAGCCCACTTGAGCCCCAATTGAATCTTGTCTACTCAATCCACAGAAGGGAGCAGGTTAGAGCTCTGTACAGTGGGGACCAAAGGTGGACAAAGTACCCAAGAAGGCGTCCCCCACCAGAGGTACTACCCCTCCACTAACACTACACACACCCATCCAGGGAAGCACATTCCAGCTGGTGCTTTAACGTAGAATTGGTTCACATTTGCAAGATGTGATTTTTTATTTTGTTTATTAGATGTAAATACTGCCCTTCATCCTAAGATATCAGGGCGGCTCACAGAATAAAATACAGGACAAAAACAACAACAAAACAGCAAAACTACAACTCCCCCCCCCTTCCCACAGACACATTTAAAATAAGGTTACCAGATTTTTTTCAATGAATCCGGGGACACTTTTCAACTTCAATGGATTTTGTATGGGGACTGATTTGTAAATCCGGTGACTGTCCCTGGGAAACGGGGACGTCTGGTAACCTTAATTTAAAAGGCTGTAGAATATTAATCAGCCCAAAGCCTGGTTGAAGAGGAAATATAGATGATGTGAAAGACCTAAGCCTGGAGGGCTGCTGCCAGTCAGAGTCAACAGTAATGGGCTAGATGGACCGGATATATAGAAGGCAGTTTTCCCATGGACTCTACACAATTGTGCATTGCCTTTAAGGAATTAGTTTCATGATACTTCTACTGTTGCTTTTAAAATTATTATTATTATTATTGTAAGCCTTTTTGAGAGCCCCTGTGGCCACAAAGCAACCATTACATTTAAATATAAATAAACAAACTTGCCCAAGCTTAAGTGTGACCTCAAACATGCAAGCCCTCTCCTCTTTGCGCTGCCTGGATCCTATCCAAGGGGCCCTTTCATTCCTCCCCTCTAATTTAGTTTACTAGCAAAACGCTGCAGAGAGATTACTTTTTTAAAAAAGAAAATATCCCTTCCATGCCTGCAGAGCTTAGAAGGAGCTGCCCCAGTAACCCGGTTCTTCCAAATCTCACCATTTGTCTTCCCTCAAAAGCGGGACCTGGAATTCCTGGCTACCTTGGAGCCTGTGGTCATGAGGACACTGCAGACAGGATTACAGAGGGGGCTTTTCTTTCTCTAGGCCGGGGCTGGGGGTTTGTCTGCATTTCTCTTCTGACATCTCATCTCCAAGGAAGCTCTCTCTCCCCCCCCCCCCACCGCCCACACCCCCACCAGCGTGCCCAGTCTTCACTTTCTAAGAAGGATGCTACCCACTGAGCTATTCAAAGCAGTTAAATGAGAAAAGGGGGTTAATAAAGCACATGTTGCGGGTGGGGTGGGGGGGTGTAGAGAAAAGAAAAGATTAGAAGGGCTGATGTTTTGGCTATGGGGCCTTCTTTTGACCATGAAGTGGGGGGGGGGGGAGAGAACAAGATTATTGTTCGCACGCACACACGCATACACACTCCTTTCCCACTACCCAAAGGACTTCATAGCCAGAATCCCACCACTAATTCAATTGTCCCTCACTAACAAGTTTTATCAACATAGTTCTGCAATTCTATGATCCCTCTCCTCCACCTCACCCTGCCAGCCATCTCTGCATTCTGACACCTCTATTATTATTATTATTATTATTATTATTATTATTATTATTATTACTATTTTCAGTTTCAGATAACAAGGTACCTATTCGTTACAGCCCCCTCGCAACCTGTAGGCTGTGATCCTAAACCACCTTTACATGTGCAAAGACACATAACATGGAGAATCTCTTCCCTCGAGGAAGACCTGAGGTGGTGGAAGGTAGACCACAAGGCTTCCACGAAAACGGGGAGACGGGCGATTCGAAGTAATGGAGAAGTCTAGTGAAACATCAGTTGACACCATCTCACACTCTATTTCTAATATTCAGGGATGAGGGCTCACAGTTAACAGAGCCAAATCAGCAATGCCCACCCACAAGGAAGGAGGTCTTGACAAACCTGGGGTAGTTTGCAGAAGTAAAGGGGAATTAGAGGAGGAAGGACCCGAAAATGTCCCCATGATGGCTAAGCATGCTCAGTGTCCGTTAATGCCAACTTGACTGTTGGAGAGGGAGGTTAAAAACTGGGGCGGAGGAGATGGAACGGAGTGTCTAGAAAATGAGAAGCAATATAAATATAAATGGGGTAGACAGATCCCTCTCATTGTCAGGATAGGGCGCTTCGTAGTTCACACTAAGAAGCTGTTTTTAAATATCCCCAGGAAAAGATGTCAATAACTGCCCACAGAAATCAGGGGAGGGGGCCTTAATATTGCTGGGCTAGGACACCAGTGCATCCACACACAAACCCCAACAGAGAGTTCCTGCTCTTCTAAGTTCTTATTTAGTGTGGTTATTACAAAACAACCCTGCCAATGGAATTCCAAAGTGAATTATCCCCAAGTACAGCAAGACCTGCTACAGCCCTACAGTGTAGACAAGGCTTTATGTGATTTCTGTGCTGTTCAGAGGTATTAGGACTCTGTTTCAGGTTGGATGTTAGGCAGAAATACAGAGGGTGTTATCCATTGCTTCTATCCCCACACTGCAAGTTGAACTTAGGCAGCAGGATACAACATCCCTGCAGTGCGGTTCACTGTAATATACCCTACTGCAAGCGGGAGGGCTGTGATGAGTAACTTACAATGTCCCCATTAGCATTGCAGACTTATTTAAATTGCGCCCCCCCATCTCCTCTCAGCTAAATCAAGTACTTAATTGACTTGCATACACAGCTCTCTTTTTTTTAAGCTATCTTTAAGAATTGCACATGAAGTAAAAAACAGAACCACATTAGAGCAGGGAAAAGTCACATCCAGTTTAGGCTTCATCTGCAGCTAACTTTTTTTTAGATTGTATCAGGGCCGGATTTAGGTTTGATGAGGCCCTAAGCTACTGAAGGTAATGGGGCCCTTTATATGTCCAGCTGTCCTTTGTCAACAACAAATTGCAACTGCTTTTTGTGTTGAATATATGCCAGTGATATTTTAGGGAGCAGGCTAGCCCATTACTTACATCATAGGAGCCTACACAACACAACACAAACCACTGTTGCTGTATGTAGGTTTTATTTTATTTTATCTTATATTTTGGAAATGTACATCCAGGTGTTTTTTTCTTTAATTTTTTTGGGGGGCCCCAAGAGAATGGAGCCCTAAGCTATATTGTTTCGCTTATATGTAAATCTGGCACGGGATTGTATCCATCAGTTTTAGGGGAACTGATAAAATACAAAACGTTGCTTCCAAGGATGGCCAAACTTGACCCTCCAGCTGTTTTGGGACTACAACTCCCATCATCCCTAGCTAACAGGACCAGTGGTCAGGAATGATGGGAATTGTAGTCTCAAAACAACTGGAAGGCCAAGTTTGGCCATGCCTGTCTGATAATGGTTAAAAACTAAGGAAAAAATGCTACATGCTGTGATGATTGTGTGATGCTGGAATCCCTCCCAAAACTAAGAGTCTTGTGCCACCTAAAAAACTAACAATTTCTTATGGCATCAGTTTACATGTATCACAGTTCGCTTCATCAGATGCCAATTGTTTCCTGCTTGGCAGGGGGTTGGACTCGATGGCCCTTGTGGTCTCTTCCAACTCTATGATTCTATGAGTTAGGTATGTATGTAAGGGAGGGACACCAGGGGGAATAAAATGCAAAAAAGGATAGGCAGTGACAATTAGAGAGACAATTATGTGACCAATTAACAAGGCAGCACTGGTGAAAACTGCAAACGCCCTACAACTTCTACCCGGAACACACCACAAAATTCATTGTACATACAGCCCAAGATGCAACCACATCTGTTCAGACTAATTGGGCAAGAGGCCAGCAACTTAAGGATTCACAGCAAACATTGGTAATCGACGCATTTAGTATGATGAAAATCAGCTCATCTCGATTCAAGCAACAGATAACAGAACCGAATTGCCTAATAAATTGCAATTCAGGGTTTCACAATGGAGTTTCTCTTTGATGTCCCTTTGTTTGAAAGAAGTGCAACTCAAGGTCAGTTGCAGAGCGTTCTGGTAGCCTGAAATAAGTTTCTGGACTTTGCCATAGTTGATATCAGATTTGTGCCGATTTATTCATCTTGCATCGATTGATCTGCTTGCCATGTGTAAAATGCTGGCAGCCGATGACACACAGCACTTTGGAAGACGAGTAGTGAATTAACTGTGACGGTATGCCTGGCATTGCTAGGTTCTGCAGTAGTGTTGCTACTGGTTGGATATGGGGACAAATCTGGCCTCTTGATTTGTGTCTGTGCCTTTTGCTGCTGATTTAGGTCGGAGGAACAGTCTGTAAGCAAGTACAGTGGTACCTCGGGTTAAGTACTTAATTCGTTCTGGAGGTCCGTTCTTAACCTGAAACTGTTCTTAACCTGAGGTACCACTTTAGCTAATGGGGCCTCCCGCTGCCACTGCGCCACCAGAGCACGTTTTCTGTTCTCATCCTGAAGCAAAGTTCTTAACCTGAAGCACTATTTCTGGGTTAGTGGAGTCTATAACCTGAAGCGTATGATGTAAACCGAGGTACCACTGTACCGGCCTGCCACCCCAAGGCCTATGAAAGGGCACTGTCATTATCCAGGACTGTCTATAGATAAATGACGCCTCTTTCGCCCTTGCAGCTTGGAGCAGCCCAAATGGGCCCACCTCTCTGACTTTCTCAATTCCCTCTTTAAAACGAAAAATGCCCCTATTGGGAATGACGGTTCTCAGAGTCTCTTGAAGGACAGCATTGGATGTCAGGGTAGCATCTCCTCCTGGAAAAATGTGGGCATTTGCTTCTCCTGGAGTGTCCTGCCAGGGCCAGCTCAACCAAGAGGCAAGCTGAGGCAAACGCCTCAGGCGGCAGGATTCACCGGGGAGAAGATCCCCAATGTTGATCTTTCTTTTCCATCTTGTTACTGATATAGACCTTCCCTTGCCCCTTCTTCTTTGGTGAGGAGGGGGATGCCATTTTGGGGTCCTCCTCAGGTGCCAAAAAGGGCCCTATTGTGAAATGGTGGCCTGGGGAGAGGGGTGTGTTGTGAGGAGAATTTTGAGGGCCAAGTAGAGGGGTTTTGAGAGCCCATGTGGCCCCCGGGCCTGAGGTTCCTCGCCCCTGTGTTATAAGCCTAATGTAGGATATTTTTCCTCACTCACTCTCTTGGCACTTTCTTTTAAATACAAAAAAGAACAGGGGAGGGGAAATGTCAGGCCTCACACGGAAAAGGTGTGCCATGAGGGACTGCTGCTAAGGCCGAATAAGAGTAGGCCGCTGGTGTGTAATGGGGAAAACCTTGCCTCAGAGAAAACACATTCATCTCCATTTACCTGTAATTCCCAGCAGCTGTCCTTTTCAGCCAGCCACTGCCTTTTGAAATGGGAGCAATTTGGCGCTGACCTTCAGGGAAGTGTTAGCCGTGCACCATGTTGAAAGACGAGGAAGGGAAGTAGAATTAGGAAACTGGGTTGTTTGGGAGGCCTCAGCCCTCAAATAGTTTTTTTATCCCCCCAGGTTCTTCCAGTAAAGGACCAACAGAGATTCTGCCGCTTTGTTTACCTTGGGACATGCCAGGTAATCTCCTCAAAGTCACTCATAATCTTGAGCAATATTCAGCTGCTAGAGGGCTAGACCTTGAGATAGAAACCCCTTTTAAAGAAAGGAAGGTGTTAGAATAATGGTTGGGAAGCTGAATGCTGTGTTTGTTCACGGGGTAGGCAAGTGAGGGGGGGAGTTGTAAATGAAATTCACCCCTGAAAATGTGTGTGTGTGTGTGTGTGTGTGTGTGTGTGTGTGAGAGAGAGAGAGAGAGAGAGAGAGAGAGAGAGAGAGAGAGAGAGAGAGAGAAAAGAGAGAGAGAGAGAGAGAGAGAGAGAGAGAGAGAGAGAGAGATCAAAGTTTTGCAGCTGATCTCATGAGGCTCAGCTTCCTGGGGAAAAGGGGATTGCTAATACTATGGCAGCTTTGTGACATGGGAAGTTTTGCTCTTGTGGTTGGAAATATTGTCAGGGTAGAGAAGGGGAGGACACACCAGATGTTGTCCCACCAAGACAAAGAGAATAACGGAGAATCAAAAGTGAGAGCAGGGGCTGAAAGGAGGGATTGGGGGGTGTATGTCTGCACACATGCGTGAGCACATGAACGGGATATATTGGCTGTTACCTGGTGAGAGGCGGCCTGCGATTGCTACTGCTGAATGCAGCGGTTCCTGTCAGTGAAACTCAGACAAGCAAAACCCACAAACGTCTTCACATCTAGGTTGGAAATGCTTGTGGAAAACACAGTTTAGAAGCTTCCTGGGTATTGAGCATTTTGTTTCTGCATTTGGCTCTTCAGAAATGTAGGGCCATGTTTACGGCAAGGGAATGTGTGCACAGAGATTTTCCTGCCTTCCCCTGCCCATCCTATTGGGTGTACTCAATCCACTCATCATATTGCTACAAGTCTTATGATCCTCTTCTGAACTAATGGGATCATAGGAAGGCAGAGCGTCTTATACAGGGAAAACCCACAACCTCCCAGGCTTTCCTCCCAAGTACACACTAGGACCTCAAGACATTCCTATGTAGGCATGCCCTTTGATTAATTTCCAATATAGCAAATAATCTTGCTTTATAGTGAATTCTCCTAGGACATGACATGTGATGTGGTTTGTGTGTGGGTATAGTGATGGGTAGCCTGGAAGACATGGGGGTTGATTTTGTTTGCATAGGCTACTAAACTCAGAACAGATTACTCCTAGTGCTTTATCATGCTGACCTTGCAATTGATCATTAACACATTAGGGCACTTCCATTTGTGAGCAACCCTCAAGGCCATTTATGTTAATGTCCAAATGTCTGATTGTTGTTGCTGTGAAAGATAAAGAAACAGAGGCATTTGTAATGCAAATGAACATTCTGACCAAAACAGATACTACCTTCAGATTACAGTGGTACCTCGGGTTAAGTACTTAATTCGTTCCTGAGGTCCGTACTTAACCTGAAACTGTTCTTAACCTGAAGCACCACTTTAGCTAATGGGCCCTCCTGCTGCTGCTGTGCCGCCGGAGCACAATTTCTGTTCTCATCCTGAAGCAAAGTTCTTAACCTGAAGCACTATTTCTGGGTTAGCGGAGTCTGTAACCTAAAGCGTATGTAACCTGAAGTACCACTGTACTAACCTGGCTGAAGCAAGGAGCCTTAAACCAAATAAAAAAAAAATTACGAAATGAGAAATTAAAAAATGCTCTCCCTCTACCTACTCCATTGAGCATAGTGATAACCTTCCTAATTATAGAATCCTAGACCTGGAAGAGGGTCTTGTGGACCTCCCAGTTCAGCCCTTGCTTGATGCAGGAAATCCAGAGTGAGAGTTTCAAGAAAGTTTGAAACCACCCCACCCAGGCAGCACTTGCCACTCCCAGCAATTTATCACCTTACAGACCCAGGGATTTTGCTGGCATCATTGCTCATCCTGCTATATTCTCTTCTCTACATCCTGATTTAAGCAAACATTCCTAAAAGACAGTCCCATGTAAGGATTCCTTTCAGGCTGTGCAGATATCTGGCCATGGTGCATTTTTAAAAAAAATAAAAATATTTCTGTTTGTTCTTTTGCTCTGGATTATGCAGGTCACTTTGTACCGGGCAGATACATAGAAAATCCTACCACGGGCTAAGGAAGGGGACACGGTGACCTCCTAAAAATCCATTGCAGACATGCCGTTTTCTGATAAGCAAGCACAGGGGGGCAGCTCTCTGCACACAGCAGAAAGAGTCAAAAGACTGGGCTCCTGGAACACTTCAGACCGCAAGCAGGGCAACAGCATTTTTGAATGCTCCCCACTCCCCCAGAGGTTTAAAGACAAAACAAACTCCTCTCGAGGCAAAAACAAGAATAGCAGGGAGAAATTCTAGACAACCCTGTCTCTGTAGTCCTTGGGAAAGCAAAAAGCAAAACACATCCAGGGGTGGTTTAATGCTCCATTTTATTTTATTTATTTATTGGCTTACTGCTGGACAGTGATAACGCAGTTACCGATGGCTGAGCGATACACCAGAAAAGACTTGTGCAAACAGGAGCGTTATGAAGCAGGCAACCAAAGCAAAGCATGGATGGTGGTTGCTTAATAATAATAGGCAAAGATTGCCACAGTCCAGGTGCAGGAGCACTAAAGGCTTTTGTAGAAGCAAGGCAGGTGCCAGGTAGCATCCTTAATACAGCCCCTCTGTATTATTATAGAGCAGGTTTCTTTTCTCATATATATATATATATATATATGCAGGTTTTGGTGTCCTCGGGTGTCTTCCCGTGTAAAAAGTTGGGGTGTCTAGGCGACGTTTCGACGAGGTCTCACTCGTCATCTTCAGGCTGGTGCTTTCGGCTTCTTGTTACTGGAACAGAGCTCTGTTCCAGTAACAAGAAGCCGAAAGCACCAGCCTGAAGATGACGAGTGAGACCTCGTCGAAACGTCGCCTAGACACCCCAACTTTTACACGGGAAGACACCCGAGGACACCAAAACCTGCATTCCTGTACCCGTGAAAATCTACGAAAACAAATATATATATATATATATATATATGCAGGTTTTGGTGTCCTCGGGTGTCTTCCCGTGTAAAAGTTGGGGTGTCTAGGCGACGTTTCGACGAGGTCTCACTCGTCATCTTCAGGCTGGTGCTTTCGGCTTCTTGTTACTGGAACAGAGCGGGATCTCAGTGTTTGAGTTCCTATAAATACTGTAGAGGGGTGTGGTGTATTGCCTCAAAAGTTCTGGGCAGAGGGGAAGTTCCCAGGCTAGTGTTCTTTTCTTCTTTTGTTCCTTAATTACTTGAGGGATATCTTGAGTGATTTCTTGAGTGATATTCTGAGTACCACTTAGGTGGGTCATTAGGTGTGGATTAGTTGCTAAAGCCTTCGTGTCTTGACCTCTTGAATTTGTGAAGAGTTTTTCTGGGAAGATGGCTGTACTGCACTTAGTTGTGCTTTGGCTTGGCTTCGTGTATAGGGGCGAGCTGTGGTTTTGTGCCCTGTGCCAGCCAGATCTGTGTAGGGATTGCAGGGGGGTGCAGCATCCGGAGGTGCCACTATGGTTTGGTTACTGGATGGTGTCTGTAATTTATCTGTGGAGAGGGTCTGGGTTTGGGTCTGGTGTGGTTGATTGGTGGTGGCGTTCTGTGTGCCTCTGGATCTGGTGTCGGTTTTTGTGGGGAGGGCTAATTTCCAGATGTCTGGCAGGCGGGACGTGTCGTCACGCTTGTTCATGTTGTGAGGGTGTTTCTCTATCTCGATGGCTTCCATGATTATTCTCTTGTGGTGATGTTCCATGTTAAAGAGCAATTTGGAATCTGCAAAATTAATTTCGTGTCCTGTTTCTTTCATGTGTTGGAAAAGAGAGGAAGATTTTTCTTCTTTTTTGACGGCATTCTTGTGTTCTGCGATACGTGCATTTATTCGTCTGTTTGTTTGTCCAATGTACGTGGCTGGGCAGACTTTGCAGGGTATTTCATAGACCCCTTGGTTTTCCAACTGGATTTTATCTTTGGGGTTTCTGAGGATATTGGCTATTTTTTGGTTGGTGCAAAAGGCTGTTTTGATATTGTGTTTATGGAGGATTTTGCTAATTTTATCTGTAGTGCCCTTGATATAAGGAAGGAGGGCCATGCCATTGTTTTCTTCCGTGTCTTGGTTTTTGGGGGGTGTTTCTTTTTGGATTAGCTTCTTAACCCTGTTTTGCTGGTATCCATTGGCGATTAACACATTTGAGAGATTCTGTAACTCAGTTGTCAAGTGGTCTTTGTCAGCCAGGCGTTTGGTTCTGGAGATGAGGGTCTTGGCTACGGAGTTTATTTGTGCAGGGTGGTGGTGTGATTGAGCATGTAAGTAGCGGTTGGTGTGTGTTTTTTTCCGGTAGATAGTGTGTCCTAGGGAGCCATCAGGTTTTTTGTAGATTAGGACGTCAAGGAAGGGAAGCTGGTTGTTGGCTTCTATTTCCATAGTGAATTGTATTTTGGGGTGTAGGCTGTTGAGATGTGTGAGGAAGCTATCTAGTTTTTCTTTCCCGTGTGGCCAAATTACAAAGGTGTCGTCAACATATCTGAGCCAAAGTTTGGGTTTGTGTTCTGACTTGTCTAAAGCATTGGTTTCAAAGTGTTCCATGTACAGATTTGCGATGACCGGTGAGAGGGGTGATCCCATAGGTGCTCCTTCTATCTGTTTGTATCTTTGTCCATTGTGGATGAAGTACGTGTTGGTTAGGCAGTGGTTGGTCAGGTCCAGGATGTATTCGGGGGGATTGTATTTGTTTTGAATGGCTGTCAAGGCTTCATTAATGGGCACTTGTGTGAAGAGAGATACAACATCGAAGCTCACAAGTAGGTCATCGGGATGTAGGTTTTGCTTCTTTATTGTTTCTATGAACTGGAAGGAGTTTGTAACGTGTGAAGAGATGGATTCTGCATAGGGCTGAAGTTGCTTAGCGAGAAATTTAGCGAGATTTTGTAGAGGTGAGCCTATGGAGCTGACTATTGGTCTGAGTGGTGTTCCTTCTTTGTGTATCTTGGGGAGGCCGTAGAGTTTGGGGCATCTGGATGATTTTTCTCTGGGGATGATTCTTAGCTGGATTTCTTCACTGATAGGAGAGGCTTTTATTTTGGATTTGGTGGTTTTTTCCAGATAGGTGGTGGGATCTGTTTTTATAGGTTGGTAGGTAGGGTCTTGGAGTAGATTTGATAGTTTTGCTTGGTAGTCCGATGTGTTCATCACAACAGTGGCATTACCTTTGTCTGCTGGGAGAATGATTATGTTGTTGTCTTTCCTCAGGTTGGTGAGTGCTTTCTGTTCTTCTTTGTGTAAATTGCTTCTGGGTGGTTTGCTGGAGCAGAGGATGTTGGTGACTTCAAGTCTGATTTTATTGGCTTCATCTGGGTTGATTTTGGTTAGGCTAGCTTCGACTCCGCATATGATGTTTTCCGTGGGGATGCGTCTCGGGGTAACTGCAAAGTTGAAACCTTTGGAGAGTACTTTGGTTTCAGTTGAGGTGAGGATCCTGTCTGATATGTTATGTACTGTTTGTTTCATGGGTTGTTGTGGAGGGTGGCTGGGCTTCTGGCGTCTCTCTAGTTTGTGGAGTTTGTTGGTGTGTGTGTCTGTCTTATGTGAGGTCTCAGTTTCAGCTCTCCAGACGGCTAGTTGTTTGCATTTGTCCCAGAGTGCAGGGTGGATTTTGTTACAGAGTTTGAGGTGAAGAGTGAGCAGATCTTTGTTGGTTTGGTTTAGTAGGTATCTTTTCTTATGTAGTTCGTTTCTGATTAGGGATAGTTCAGTTCGTTTCAGGATCCTTTCGGTAGCTGGGGTTTTAGAGTGGAATTTAAGTTGGAAGCATGTGGGAATTAAGTTGTTGTCTCGGCAGTTGCGTAGGAACAAGAGATCACATAAGATGGTGGCTCTTCGGATTTCTAGTTTCTCGTAGGTTCTTGTCAGCTGGAAGGTTTCCTCCCCGTAGAGGTGAGATATTTGTTTTCGTAGATTTTCACGGGTACAGGAATGCAGGTTTTGGTGTCCTCGGGTGTCTTCCCGTGTAAAAGTTGGGGTGTCTAGGCGACGTTTCGACGAGGTCTCACTCGTCATCTTCAGGCTGGTGCTTTCGGCTTCTTGTTACTGGAACAGAGCGGGATCTCAGTGTTTGAGTTCCTATAAATACTGTAGAGGGGTGTGGTGTATTGCCTCAAAAGTTCTGGGCAGAGGGGAAGTTCCCAGGCTAGTGTTCTTTTCTTCTTTTGTTCCTTAATTACTTGAGGGATATCTTGAGTGATTTCTTGAGTGATATTCTGAGTACCACTTAGGTGGGTCATTAGGTGTGGATTAGTTGCTAAAGCCTTCGTGTCTTGACCTCTTGAATTTGTGAAGAGTTTTTCTGGGAAGATGGCTGTACTGCACTTAGTTGTGCTTTGGCTTGGCTTCGTGTATAGGGGCGAGCTGTGGTTTTGTGCCCTGTGCCAGCCAGATCTGTGTAGGGATTGCAGGGGGGTGCAGCATCCGGAGGTGCCACTATGGTTTGGTTACTGGATGGTGTCTGTAATTTATCTGTGGAGAGGGTCTGGGTTTGGGTCTGGTGTGGTTGATTGGTGGTGGCGTTCTGTGTGCCTCTGGATCTGGTGTCGGTTTTTGTGGGGAGGGCTAATTTCCAGATGTCTGGCAGGCGGGACGTGTCGTCACGCTTGTTCATGTTGTGAGGGTGTTTCTCTATCTCGATGGCTTCCATGATTATTCTCTTGTGGTGATGTTCCATGTTAAAGAGCAATTTGGAATCTGCAAAATTAATTTCGTGTCCTGTTTCTTTCATGTGTTGGAAAAGAGAGGAAGATTTTTCTTCTTTTTTGACGGCATTCTTGTGTTCTGCGATACGTGCATTTATTCGTCTGTTTGTTTGTCCAATGTACGTGGCTGGGCAGACTTTGCAGGGTATTTCATAGACCCCTTGGTTTTCCAACTGGATTTTATCTTTGGGGTTTCTGAGGATATTGGCTATTTTTTGGTTGGTGCAAAAGGCTGTTTTGATATTGTGTTTATGGAGGATTTTGCTAATTTTATCTGTAGTGCCCTTGATATAAGGAAGGAGGGCCATGCCATTGTTTTCTTCCGTGTCTTGGTTTTTGGGGGGTGTTTCTTTTTGGATTAGCTTCTTAACCCTGTTTTGCTGGTATCCATTGGCGATTAACACATTTGAGAGATTCTGTAACTCAGTTGTCAAGTGGTCTTTGTCAGCCAGGCGTTTGGTTCTGGAGATGAGGGTCTTGGCTACGGAGTTTATTTGTGCAGGGTGGTGGTGTGATTGAGCATGTAAGTAGCGGTTGGTGTGTGTTTTTTTCCGGTAGATAGTGTGTCCTAGGGAGCCATCAGGTTTTTTGTAGATTAGGACGTCAAGGAAGGGAAGCTGGTTGTTGGCTTCTATTTCCATAGTGAATTGTATTTTGGGGTGTAGGCTGTTGAGATGTGTGAGGAAGCTATCTAGTTTTTCTTTCCCGTGTGGCCAAATTACAAAGGTGTCGTCAACATATCTGAGCCAAAGTTTGGGTTTGTGTTCTGACTTGTCTAAAGCATTGGTTTCAAAGTGTTCCATGTACAGATTTGCGATGACCGGTGAGAGGGGTGATCCCATAGGTGCTCCTTCTATCTGTTTGTATCTTTGTCCATTGTGGATGAAGTACGTGTTGGTTAGGCAGTGGTTGGTCAGGTCCAGGATGTATTCGGGGGGATTGTATTTGTTTTGAATGGCTGTCAAGGCTTCATTAATGGGCACTTGTGTGAAGAGAGATACAACATCGAAGCTCACAAGTAGGTCATCGGGATGTAGGTTTTGCTTCTTTATTGTTTCTATGAACTGGAAGGAGTTTGTAACGTGTGAAGAGATGGATTCTGCATAGGGCTGAAGTTGCTTAGCGAGAAATTTAGCGAGATTTTGTAGAGGTGAGCCTATGGAGCTGACTATTGGTCTGAGTGGTGTTCCTTCTTTGTGTATCTTGGGGAGGCCGTAGAGTTTGGGGCATCTGGATGATTTTTCTCTGGGGATGATTCTTAGCTGGATTTCTTCACTGATAGGAGAGGCTTTTATTTTGGATTTGGTGGTTTTTTCCAGATAGGTGGTGGGATCTGTTTTTATAGGTTGGTAGGTAGGGTCTTGGAGTAGATTTGATAGTTTTGCTTGGTAGTCCGATGTGTTCATCACAACAGTGGCATTACCTTTGTCTGCTGGGAGAATGATTATGTTGTTGTCTTTCCTCAGGTTGGTGAGTGCTTTCTGTTCTTCTTTGTGTAAATTGCTTCTGGGTGGTTTGCTGGAGCAGAGGATGTTGGTGACTTCAAGTCTGATTTTATTGGCTTCATCTGGGTTGATTTTGGTTAGGCTAGCTTCGACTCCGCATATGATGTTTTCCGTGGGGATGCGTCTCGGGGTAACTGCAAAGTTGAAACCTTTGGAGAGTACTTTGGTTTCAGTTGAGGTGAGGATCCTGTCTGATATGTTATGTACTGTTTGTTTCATGGGTTGTTGTGGAGGGTGGCTGGGCTTCTGGCGTCTCTCTAGTTTGTGGAGTTTGTTGGTGTGTGTGTCTGTCTTATGTGAGGTCTCAGTTTCAGCTCTCCAGACGGCTAGTTGTTTGCATTTGTCCCAGAGTGCAGGGTGGATTTTGTTACAGAGTTTGAGGTGAAGAGTGAGCAGATCTTTGTTGGTTTGGTTTAGTAGGTATCTTTTCTTATGTAGTTCGTTTCTGATTAGGGATAGTTCAGTTCGTTTCAGGATCCTTTCGGTAGCTGGGGTTTTAGAGTGGAATTTAAGTTGGAAGCATGTGGGAATTAAGTTGTTGTCTCGGCAGTTGCGTAGGAACAAGAGATCACATAAGATGGTGGCTCTTCGGATTTCTAGTTTCTCGTAGGTTCTTGTCAGCTGGAAGGTTTCCTCCCCGTAGAGGTGAGATATTTGTTTTCGTAGATTTTCACGGGTACAGGAATGCAGGTTTTGGTGTCCTCGGGTGTCTTCCCGTGTAAAAGTTGGGGTGTCTAGGCGACGTTTCGACGAGGTCTCACTCGTCATCTTCAGGCTGGTGCTTTCGGCTTCTTGTTACTGGAACAGAGCGGGATCTCAGTGTTTGAGTTCCTATAAATACTGTAGAGGGGTGTGGTGTATTGCCTCAAAAGTTCTGGGCAGAGGGGAAGTTCCCAGGCTAGTGTTCTTTTCTTCTTTTGTTCCTTAATTACTTGAGGGATATCTTGAGTGATTTCTTGAGTGATATTCTGAGTACCACTTAGGTGGGTCATTAGGTGTGGATTAGTTGCTAAAGCCTTCGTGTCTTGACCTCTTGAATTTGTGAAGAGTTTTTCTGGGAAGATGGCTGTACTGCACTTAGTTGTGCTTTGGCTTGGCTTCGTGTATAGGGGCGAGCTGTGGTTTTGTGCCCTGTGCCAGCCAGATCTGTGTAGGGATTGCAGGGGGGTGCAGCATCCGGAGGTGCCACTATGGTTTGGTTACTGGATGGTGTCTGTAATTTATCTGTGGAGAGGGTCTGGGTTTGGGTCTGGTGTGGTTGATTGGTGGTGGCGTTCTGTGTGCCTCTGGATCTGGTGTCGGTTTTTGTGGGGAGGGCTAATTTCCAGATGTCTGGCAGGCGGGACGTGTCGTCACGCTTGTTCATGTTGTGAGGGTGTTTCTCTATCTCGATGGCTTCCATGATTATTCTCTTGTGGTGATGTTCCATGTTAAAGAGCAATTTGGAATCTGCAAAATTAATTTCGTGTCCTGTTTCTTTCATGTGTTGGAAAAGAGAGGAAGATTTTTCTTCTTTTTTGACGGCATTCTTGTGTTCTGCGATACGTGCATTTATTCGTCTGTTTGTTTGTCCAATGTACGTGGCTGGGCAGACTTTGCAGGGTATTTCATAGACCCCTTGGTTTTCCAACTGGATTTTATCTTTGGGGTTTCTGAGGATATTGGCTATTTTTTGGTTGGTGCAAAAGGCTGTTTTGATATTGTGTTTATGGAGGATTTTGCTAATTTTATCTGTAGTGCCCTTGATATAAGGAAGGAGGGCCATGCCATTGTTTTCTTCCGTGTCTTGGTTTTTGGGGGGTGTTTCTTTTTGGATTAGCTTCTTAACCCTGTTTTGCTGGTATCCATTGGCGATTAACACATTTGAGAGATTCTGTAACTCAGTTGTCAAGTGGTCTTTGTCAGCCAGGCGTTTGGTTCTGGAGATGAGGGTCTTGGCTACGGAGTTTATTTGTGCAGGGTGGTGGTGTGATTGAGCATGTAAGTAGCGGTTGGTGTGTGTTTTTTTCCGGTAGATAGTGTGTCCACCCTCCACAACAACCCATGAAACAAACAGTACATAACATATCAGACAGGATCCTCACCTCAACTGAAACCAAAGTACTCTCCAAAGGTTTCAACTTTGCAGTTACCCCGAGACGCATCCCCACGGAAAACATCATATGCGGAGTCGAAGCTAGCCTAACCAAAATCAACCCAGATGAAGCCAATAAAATCAGACTTGAAGTCACCAACATCCTCTGCTCCAGCAAACCACCCAGAAGCAATTTACACAAAGAAGAACAGAAAGCACTCACCAACCTGAGGAAAGACAACAACATAATCATTCTCCCAGCAGACAAAGGTAATGCCACTGTTGTGATGAACACATCGGACTACCAAGCAAAACTATCAAATCTACTCCAAGACCCTACCTACCAACCTATAAAAACAGATCCCACCACCTATCTGGAAAAAACCACCAAATCCAAAATAAAAGCCTCTCCTATCAGTGAAGAAATCCAGCTAAGAATCATCCCCAGAGAAAAATCATCCAGATGCCCCAAACTCTACGGCCTCCCCAAGATACACAAAGAAGGAACACCACTCAGACCAATAGTCAGCTCCATAGGCTCACCTCTACAAAATCTCGCTAAATTTCTCGCTAAGCAACTTCAGCCCTATGCAGAATCCATCTCTTCACACGTTACAAACTCCTTCCAGTTCATAGAAACAATAAAGAAGCAAAACCTACATCCCGATGACCTACTTGTGAGCTTCGATGTTGTATCTCTCTTCACACAAGTGCCCATTAATGAAGCCTTGACAGCCATTCAAAACAAATACAATCCCCCCGAATACATCCTGGACCTGACCAACCACTGCCTAACCAACACGTACTTCATCCACAATGGACAAAGATACAAACAGATAGAAGGAGCACCTATGGGATCACCCCTCTCACCGGTCATCGCAAATCTGTACATGGAACACTTTGAAACCAATGCTTTAGACAAGTCAGAACACAAACCCAAACTTTGGCTCAGATATGTTGACGACACCTTTGTAATTTGGCCACACGGGAAAGAAAAACTAGATAGCTTCCTCACACATCTCAACAGCCTACACCCCAAAATACAATTCACTATGGAAATAGAAGCCAACAACCAGCTTCCCTTCCTTGACGTCCTAATCTACAAAAAACCTGATGGCTCCCTAGGACACACTATCTACCGGAAAAAAACACACACCAACCGCTACTTACATGCTCAATCACACCACCACCCTGCACAAATAAACTCCGTAGCCAAGACCCTCATCTCCAGAACCAAACGCCTGGCTGACAAAGACCACTTGACAACTGAGTTACAGAATCTCTCAAATGTGTTAATCGCCAATGGATACCAGCAAAACAGGGTTAAGAAGCTAATCCAAAAAGAAACACCCCCCAAAAACCAAGACACGGAAGAAAACAATGGCATGGCCCTCCTTCCTTATATCAAGGGCACTACAGATAAAATTAGCAAAATCCTCCATA
Source organism: Podarcis liolepis (assembly GCF_965112155.1). Taxonomy (NCBI): domain Eukaryota; kingdom Metazoa; phylum Chordata; class Lepidosauria; order Squamata; family Lacertidae; genus Podarcis; species Podarcis liolepis. Next base: position 24,133,019 of record NC_139555.1, read on the forward strand.
AACACAATATCAAAACAGCCTTTTGCACCAACCAAAAAATAGCCAATATCCTCAGAAACCCCAAAGATAAAATCCAGTTGGAAAACCAAGGGGTCTATGAAATACCCTGCAAAGTCTGCCCAGCCACGTACATTGGACAAACAAACAGACGAATAAATGCACGTATCGCAGAACACAAGAATGCCGTCAAAAAAGAAGAAAAATCTTCCTCTCTTTTCCAACACATGAAAGAAACAGGACACGAAATTAATTTTGCAGATTCCAAATTGCTCTTTAACATGGAACATCACCACAAGAGAATAATCATGGAAGCCATCGAGATAGAGAAACACCCTCACAACATGAACAAGCGTGACGACACGTCCCGCCTGCCAGACATCTGGAAATTAGCCCTCCCCACAAAAACCGACACCAGATCCAGAGGCACACAGAACGCCACCACCAATCAACCACACCAGACCCAAACCCAGACCCTCTCCACAGATAAATTACAGACACCATCCAGTAACCAAACCATAGTGGCACCTCCGGATGCTGCACCCCCCTGCAATCCCTACACAGATCTGGCTGGCACAGGGCACAAAACCACAGCTCGCCCCTATACACGAAGCCAAGCCAAAGCACAACTAAGTGCAGTACAGCCATCTTCCCAGAAAAACTCTTCACAAATTCAAGAGGTCAAGACACGAAGGCTTTAGCAACTAATCCACACCTAATGACCCACCTAAGTGGTACTCAGAATATCACTCAAGAAATCACTCAAGATATCCCTCAAGTAATTAAGGAACAAAAGAAGAAAAGAACACTAGCCTGGGAACTTCCCCTCTGCCCAGAACTTTTGAGGCAATACACCACACCCCTCTACAGTATTTATAGGAACTCAAACACTGAGATCCCGCTCTGTTCCAGTAACAAGAAGCCGAAAGCACCAGCCTGAAGATGACGAGTGAGACCTCGTCGAAACGTCGCCTAGACACCCCAACTTTTACACGGGAAGACACCCGAGGACACCAAAACCTGCATTCCTGTACCCGTGAAAATCTACGAAAACAAATATCTCACCTCTACGGGGAGGAAACCTTCCAGCTGACAAGAACCTACGAGAAACTAGAAATCCGAAGAGCCACCATCTTATGTGATCTCTTGTTCCTACGCAACTGCCGAGACAACAACTTAATTCCCACATGCTTCCAACTTAAATTCCACTCTAAAACCCCAGCTACCGAAAGGATCCTGAAACGAACTGAACTATCCCTAATCAGAAACGAACTACATAAGAAAAGATACCTACTAAACCAAACCAACAAAGATCTGCTCACTCTTCACCTCAAACTCTGTAACAAAATCCACCCTGCACTCTGGGACAAATGCAAACAACTAGCCGTCTGGAGAGCTGAAACTGAGACCTCACATAAGACAGACACACACACCAACAAACTCCACAAACTAGAGAGACGCCAGAAGCCCAGCCACCCTCCACAACAACCCATGAAACAAACAGTACATAACATATCAGACAGGATCCTCACCTCAACTGAAACCAAAGTACTCTCCAAAGGTTTCAACTTTGCAGTTACCCCGAGACGCATCCCCACGGAAAACATCATATGCGGAGTCGAAGCTAGCCTAACCAAAATCAACCCAGATGAAGCCAATAAAATCAGACTTGAAGTCACCAACATCCTCTGCTCCAGCAAACCACCCAGAAGCAATTTACACAAAGAAGAACAGAAAGCACTCACCAACCTGAGGAAAGACAACAACATAATCATTCTCCCAGCAGACAAAGGTAATGCCACTGTTGTGATGAACACATCGGACTACCAAGCAAAACTATCAAATCTACTCCAAGACCCTACCTACCAACCTATAAAAACAGATCCCACCACCTATCTGGAAAAAACCACCAAATCCAAAATAAAAGCCTCTCCTATCAGTGAAGAAATCCAGCTAAGAATCATCCCCAGAGAAAAATCATCCAGATGCCCCAAACTCTACGGCCTCCCCAAGATACACAAAGAAGGAACACCACTCAGACCAATAGTCAGCTCCATAGGCTCACCTCTACAAAATCTCGCTAAATTTCTCGCTAAGCAACTTCAGCCCTATGCAGAATCCATCTCTTCACACGTTACAAACTCCTTCCAGTTCATAGAAACAATAAAGAAGCAAAACCTACATCCCGATGACCTACTTGTGAGCTTCGATGTTGTATCTCTCTTCACACAAGTGCCCATTAATGAAGCCTTGACAGCCATTCAAAACAAATACAATCCCCCCGAATACATCCTGGACATGACCAACCACTGCCTAACCAACACGTACTTCATCCACAATGGACAAAGATACAAACAGATAGAAGGAGCACCTATGGGATCACCCCTCTCACCGGTCATCGCAAATCTGTACATGGAACACTTTGAAACCAATGCTTTAGACAAGTCAGAACACAAACCCAAACTTTGGCTCAGATATGTTGACGACACCTTTGTAATTTGGCCACACGGGAAAGAAAAACTAGATAGCTTCCTCACACATCTCAACAGCCTACACCCCAAAATACAATTCACTATGGAAATAGAAGCCAACAACCAGCTTCCCTTCCTTGACGTCCTAATCTACAAAAAACCTGATGGCTCCCTAGGACACACTATCTACCGGAAAAAAACACACACCAACCGCTACTTACATGCTCAATCACACCACCACCCTGCACAAATAAACTCCGTAGCCAAGACCCTCATCTCCAGAACCAAACGCCTGGCTGACAAAGACCACTTGACAACTGAGTTACAGAATCTCTCAAATGTGTTAATCGCCAATGGATACCAGCAAAACAGGGTTAAGAAGCTAATCCAAAAAGAAACACCCCCCAAAAACCAAGACACGGAAGAAAACAATGGCATGGCCCTCCTTCCTTATATCAAGGGCACTACAGATAAAATTAGCAAAATCCTCCATAAACACAATATCAAAACAGCCTTTTGCACCAACCAAAAAATAGCCAATATCCTCAGAAACCCCAAAGATAAAATCCAGTTGGAAAACCAAGGGGTCTATGAAATACCCTGCAAAGTCTGCCCAGCCACGTACATTGGACAAACAAACAGACGAATAAATGCACGTATCGCAGAACACAAGAATGCCGTCAAAAAAGAAGAAAAATCTTCCTCTCTTTTCCAACACATGAAAGAAACAGGACACGAAATTAATTTTGCAGATTCCAAATTGCTCTTTAACATGGAACATCACCACAAGAGAATAATCATGGAAGCCATCGAGATAGAGAAACACCCTCACAACATGAACAAGCGTGACGACACGTCCCGCCTGCCAGACATCTGGAAATTAGCCCTCCCCACAAAAACCGACACCAGATCCAGAGGCACACAGAACGCCACCACCAATCAACCACACCAGACCCAAACCCAGACCCTCTCCACAGATAAATTACAGACACCATCCAGTAACCAAACCATAGTGGCACCTCCGGATGCTGCACCCCCCTGCAATCCCTACACAGATCTGGCTGGCACAGGGCACAAAACCACAGCTCGCCCCTATACACGAAGCCAAGCCAAAGCACAACTAAGTGCAGTACAGCCATCTTCCCAGAAAAACTCTTCACAAATTCAAGAGGTCAAGACACGAAGGCTTTAGCAACTAATCCACACCTAATGACCCACCTAAGTGGTACTCAGAATATCACTCAAGAAATCACTCAAGATATCCCTCAAGTAATTAAGGAACAAAAGAAGAAAAGAACACTAGCCTGGGAACTTCCCCTCTGCCCAGAACTTTTGAGGCAATACACCACACCCCTCTACAGTATTTATAGGAACTCAAACACTGAGATCCCGCTCTGTTCCAGTAACAAGAAGCCGAAAGCACCAGCCTGAAGATGACGAGTGAGACCTCGTCGAAACGTCGCCTAGACACCCCAACTTTTACACGGGAAGACACCCGAGGACACCAAAACCTGCATTCCTGTACCCGTGAAAATCTACGAAAACAAATATCTCACCTCTACGGGGAGGAAACCTTCCAGCTGACAAGAACCTACGAGAAACTAGAAATCCGAAGAGCCACCATCTTATGTGATCTCTTGTTCCTACGCAACTGCCGAGACAACAACTTAATTCCCACATGCTTCCAACTTAAATTCCACTCTAAAACCCCAGCTACCGAAAGGATCCTGAAACGAACTGAACTATCCCTAATCAGAAACGAACTACATAAGAAAAGATACCTACTAAACCAAACCAACAAAGATCTGCTCACTCTTCACCTCAAACTCTGTAACAAAATCCACCCTGCACTCTGGGACAAATGCAAACAACTAGCCGTCTGGAGAGCTGAAACTGAGACCTCACATAAGACAGACACACACACCAACAAACTCCACAAACTAGAGAGACGCCAGAAGCCCAGCCACCCTCCACAACAACCCATGAAACAAACAGTACATAACATATCAGACAGGATCCTCACCTCAACTGAAACCAAAGTACTCTCCAAAGGTTTCAACTTTGCAGTTACCCCGAGACGCATCCCCACGGAAAACATCATATGCGGAGTCGAAGCTAGCCTAACCAAAATCAACCCAGATGAAGCCAATAAAATCAGACTTGAAGTCACCAACATCCTCTGCTCCAGCAAACCACCCAGAAGCAATTTACACAAAGAAGAACAGAAAGCACTCACCAACCTGAGGAAAGACAACAACATAATCATTCTCCCAGCAGACAAAGGTAATGCCACTGTTGTGATGAACACATCGGACTACCAAGCAAAACTATCAAATCTACTCCAAGACCCTACCTACCAACCTATAAAAACAGATCCCACCACCTATCTGGAAAAAACCACCAAATCCAAAATAAAAGCCTCTCCTATCAGTGAAGAAATCCAGCTAAGAATCATCCCCAGAGAAAAATCATCCAGATGCCCCAAACTCTACGGCCTCCCCAAGATACACAAAGAAGGAACACCACTCAGACCAATAGTCAGCTCCATAGGCTCACCTCTACAAAATCTCGCTAAATTTCTCGCTAAGCAACTTCAGCCCTATGCAGAATCCATCTCTTCACACGTTACAAACTCCTTCCAGTTCATAGAAACAATAAAGAAGCAAAACCTACATCCCGATGACCTACTTGTGAGCTTCGATGTTGTATCTCTCTTCACACAAGTGCCCATTAATGAAGCCTTGACAGCCATTCAAAACAAATACAATCCCCCCGAATACATCCTGGACCTGACCAACCACTGCCTAACCAACACGTACTTCATCCACAATGGACAAAGATACAAACAGATAGAAGGAGCACCTATGGGATCACCCCTCTCACCGGTCATCGCAAATCTGTACATGGAACACTTTGAAACCAATGCTTTAGACAAGTCAGAACACAAACCCAAACTTTGGCTCAGATATGTTGACGACACCTTTGTAATTTGGCCACACGGGAAAGAAAAACTAGATAGCTTCCTCACACATCTCAACAGCCTACACCCCAAAATACAATTCACTATGGAAATAGAAGCCAACAACCAGCTTCCCTTCCTTGACGTCCTAATCTACAAAAAACCTGATGGCTCCCTAGGACACACTATCTACCGGAAAAAAACACACACCAACCGCTACTTACATGCTCAATCACACCACCACCCTGCACAAATAAACTCCGTAGCCAAGACCCTCATCTCCAGAACCAAACGCCTGGCTGACAAAGACCACTTGACAACTGAGTTACAGAATCTCTCAAATGTGTTAATCGCCAATGGATACCAGCAAAACAGGGTTAAGAAGCTAATCCAAAAAGAAACACCCCCCAAAAACCAAGACACGGAAGAAAACAATGGCATGGCCCTCCTTCCTTATATCAAGGGCACTACAGATAAAATTAGCAAAATCCTCCATAAACACAATATCAAAACAGCCTTTTGCACCAACCAAAAAATAGCCAATATCCTCAGAAACCCCAAAGATAAAATCCAGTTGGAAAACCAAGGGGTCTATGAAATACCCTGCAAAGTCTGCCCAGCCACGTACATTGGACAAACAAACAGACGAATAAATGCACGTATCGCAGAACACAAGAATGCCGTCAAAAAAGAAGAAAAATCTTCCTCTCTTTTCCAACACATGAAAGAAACAGGACACGAAATTAATTTTGCAGATTCCAAATTGCTCTTTAACATGGAACATCACCACAAGAGAATAATCATGGAAGCCATCGAGATAGAGAAACACCCTCACAACATGAACAAGCGTGACGACACGTCCCGCCTGCCAGACATCTGGAAATTAGCCCTCCCCACAAAAACCGACACCAGATCCAGAGGCACACAGAACGCCACCACCAATCAACCACACCAGACCCAAACCCAGACCCTCTCCACAGATAAATTACAGACACCATCCAGTAACCAAACCATAGTGGCACCTCCGGATGCTGCACCCCCCTGCAATCCCTACACAGATCTGGCTGGCACAGGGCACAAAACCACAGCTCGCCCCTATACACGAAGCCAAGCCAAAGCACAACTAAGTGCAGTACAGCCATCTTCCCAGAAAAACTCTTCACAAATTCAAGAGGTCAAGACACGAAGGCTTTAGCAACTAATCCACACCTAATGACCCACCTAAGTGGTACTCAGAATATCACTCAAGAAATCACTCAAGATATCCCTCAAGTAATTAAGGAACAAAAGAAGAAAAGAACACTAGCCTGGGAACTTCCCCTCTGCCCAGAACTTTTGAGGCAATACACCACACCCCTCTACAGTATTTATAGGAACTCAAACACTGAGATCCCGCTCTGTTCCAGTAACAAGAAGCCGAAAGCACCAGCCTGAAGATGACGAGTGAGACCTCGTCGAAACGTCGCCTAGACACCCCAACTTTTACACGGGAAGACACCCGAGGACACCAAAACCTGCATTCCTGTACCCGTGAAAATCTACGAAAACATATATATATATATATATATATAGAAGGAGAGCACTAGGAACAGGTATGTCCCCACTGTGGAAGGACGTGTGGATCCAGAATTGGCCTCCACAGTCATTTATGGACTCACTGTTAAGACCGTGTTCGTGGAAGACAATCTTACTTGCCTACCAGTGATCACCAAAGAAAGAAAGAAAAGACTTTCACTTTGTTCTGTTGAATCCGGCCATAGCAAGGAAGGCAAAACAACCTCTCTCGCTTTACTTCCTGCAGGGCTAGGAGTGGCATGCCAGGTGTTTTGTTCAACACAGAACTGAGGAAGGTAAATTAATGGGCGCCTCTTTATTTTTGTGCTGCCAGGGATGGATACAGCTGAGCCGAGTCATCTGTGCTGTCAGAACTGGCCCTTTGCTGCTTCGAGGATCTTCGGTGCAAGGCTTTTTAAAAGGTACACCCCAGGGGCTGTATTGGACCGTGTGGCTGTATGGGAAGGGAACTACAGCCATTTTTCCTAAGTCATCTCAATCTCAGGAATAGGTTGCTCATTCCAACATCATGTTTGCATGCTCAAGATTACTTGTTCATTGTGATTAGAAGCTTCCACCATGGAAAACGCTGTCAAGAAGTCTATGTGGTGAGTGGGTTTCTCACCCTTTCAGTGCTTGCCTATGGATGAAATGGAAATTCCGTGCTGTGCTACTGACTTTTTTAAACAATATATTGCTTATTGCATGTTGCTGCCCTTGTTCTGCCCCTTCTCCAGATTGTTCAGAGCAGTGTACGTACACAGTTCCTTCTGAATCTCCCCTCCCCTTTATCCTTACAACCAGGGGTGCCAACTTGAATAAAATATTGTGAGGGGGGCAGGTAAGCTCCACCCCACATAATTGATCACATGATGCCACACACAATTTGAATGGCAATGCCCCTGAACTTTGGGGGGGGGGGCTCAAATATTTTATTGAGGGCGTGAAGGGACCTTGGCTCCTAGGAGTTGGCTCCTGTGCTCACAGAGATTGAGCAGGGCCACCCTAAGACATCTGAATTAGTGCAAGAGCACCAAGGTTGCCCTAAGGGACGCGGGTGACGCTGTGGGTTAAACCACAGAGCCTAGGACTTGCTGATCAGAAGGTCAGCGGTTTGAATCCCCGTGACAGGGTGAGCTCCAATTGCTCGGTCCCTGCTCCTGCCAACCTAGCAGTTCGAAAGCACGTCAAAGTGCAAGTAGATAAATAGGTACCGCTCCGGCGGGAAGGTAAACGGTGTTTCCGTGCGCTGCTCTGGTTCACCAGAAGTGGCTTAGTCATGCTGGCCACATGACCAGCTGTATGCCGGCTCCCTCGGCCAGTAAAGCGAGATGAGCGTCACAACCCCAGAGTCGGCCACAACTGGACCTAACGGTCAGGGGTCCCTTTACCTTTTACCAAGGTTGCCAGCACAGCTTGTGCTTTAAGCCTACCTTTCTGTTGCAAAGCCATCTGTTTCCCAGTAGAGCTGAAAGGACTGGGGTTTGTTGCTGAGCTGCCCTCCTTTTTTTTGCTCAATGCAAGCGAAGAATCCATCTTGCTTTCCACCCTCCTTTTTTTTTTTAACAGTGTTATGGACCATGTCTGACATCAAAGCCCTGATTAAGCCAATGCTTTAATTGTATCTTTGTGCTTCATTACTTCATCCCCCCCCCCCACCTTTGATGAAGGACTCTCCTCTTTGCTGGTCCTCCCCCAAATTATCACCCCTCTGGTTTAGTTTTTAGTGCTGCAGTGCTTTCTCCAGTGCGCACCCCCCCCCATTTTTGAAGAGATCATATCTGCCCAGAACAATGTACCCACTTCTTCCCTTCTTCCCCCCACCCCCAGCTCCAAAAGAAGCTCAGCCAGTGTGGCTAAAGGCACATTTACACCTATTTTCGTGTTGCCTTGGCTCTCCTATTCTTATGAAGCTCACATTGATTATTGCCTTTAAATTCCTCAGTCCGGTCATAGATAAAAGGATAACCACTTCAAAGGGAAGTGTTAAGAGTTTAACCCCCGAGCTAAAAAGAGTGGACAACAAGGTAATTGAGGGTAATAACTGATCACAGACCAGCTTTTCAAAGGCACATGTGAATCCCTACTTTCAGATGGCTTTAATTTTATTAACATTTGTAGCAGCTCCTTGGCTTCTTGATGCTTGCTCCCAGAGTCATTACAAACTTCAAAGCTGGAGTAGGTAACACTCTTAAATGGGGAACCTGACACCAGGATGGAGATAGATAGATAGATATCAAATCCAAGTCCACAACCTGTATCCTAAAATAATCCCAGAAGAGGTTTTTTCTTTCTTTCTTGTCATTTGTATAGATTTCTGGCCACTTCCTCCCAGCACTGCTGTATTTCTGCCTGTGGTGCAGCTGTTAAACTCAGAAGAGCCTTAGAAGGGAAAGCTAGCAACTCTGTGACCAGAAGAGGTTAAAAACAAAACCCTGCTTGGGCAGAGTTTTGTTTTATTTATCAAGTTTAATACATGTCTATATGGTCCTTCAATTTAAAATTCTGAGGGACTTTGCAATAACTAATTAAAGCATGACAGGACAGTGCTGCAAACAATACAAATTTCTGTGTTTTTTTTAAAGGGGGTGATATAAGATGTTTTGAAGCCTGTTCGAAAACTTTGAACAAATCATCTGCCTAAAGCCTTAAGGAACTAAAAAAACATGAGCCTAGGTGCCAGGGGGAAGAGTTCCACAAGCAAAGTGCCTTCTCTCCCATAACCTGACTGCAGGTGGAACCCTTAAAACACACAGGAATTGACCCACATATGTGGCTGCATTAAGATATCCTGAGGTTTTTATGTCTAAAGCCTTTTTCAGATGACACCCCCCCCCCCCGGAAAGAAAGAAAAAACCCATCTCTGTCCAATGCTTCTATGCCTATTCTCCATGTCCTCCCAGCAAACATGCATTCAGAAATAGCGTGAAACACACATATCTGTATGTGTGCAAACCTCCTTTCACTCTGCCGTCAAATTTGCAGCCACCAACTGAGTGAGGTTAGCGGATGTATGAGCAATGGAGGCATGACTACTGTCCCACCATCCTCTATTCAGGCAACACTTTTGAGTCATGAGGTTTATGAAACCACAGTGAGCCCTGCCAGACATACACATAGCAGTTGGAATGGGTTTGGTGAGACCCAAGTTGCACAGGCTCGACTCAAGACATCAGCCAATGCCAGCCAAAACAAAACGCCACTCATTGGCCATGCATATTTGCGTCCTCGTTTTGTGATATTAGCTTTGCTCGTTGTTATTGGCAGCTGCTTTATGTTGGTTTTGGGGGGGGGGTGTTTTTTTGCAGATTGTTTCAATCATTGCTACAGCTTTTGAAATTGTTGTAAACCCACACTCCAATCAAAAAAGTGATGAAGGTGGGATATAAATCTAAGTGAGAAATAATAGAGAAACTCTCAATGGTTACACCATGCAAAAATCATATAGAATTGTTCCCTTCTAACTTCGCAATTTTTTCTTTACATTTTTTAAAAAATGGTAAATATTTTTTATTTCATTTTGTAATCCGTCTAAAACAGAGGGAACTGTTATAACAACAGATGGAAAGCGAATGGTGGGAAGCAAAACTGTAAAATGGGCTTGCAGAATGAGTGTGTTTGCACAGGGGTTCGAATCACAGAGCCCCCAAGTAAAGGAAATCAGGGTTGTCTGACTGCCCAGTCTAGTTCCAGATTTGCCAGGTTGTCTTGAAAACGATGGTTTTACGTAATAAAGGAGTGTCAAATCTTAAAAAGAGAATAGAAAGAACCATAGAATTGTAGAGTTGGAAGGGATTCTGCGGGTCATTTAGTCCAAACCCCTTGCAATTTAGGAATCTCAACCAAAGCATCTATGACAGATGTCCATCCAATGTCTGCTTAAAAACCTCCAAGGAAGGAAAGGCTACAACCTCCCATGGCAGGCTGTTCAACTGTCAAACTGCAGCCAAACAGTTCGTACTGTCAGAACAAGCCTTCTGGATTTATTTAGCTACCTTGGATTCCAAAAGCAGAAGGGTTGGAGATGCCAAGTACCTGAGAAGTCACACTACATAACTAATGGGCTGTGTTTCATTTAGTGGGTTACAGGTTGTGCAGTCCTGAGCAAACAGTTATCAGAGTTGGTGGGAACCCAAGGAGGATAAGAGCGGTCTCGGTTCAATTTCCCCACTTCTGGATTCTTTTCCCGAGCGCCTGGGATCCATCTTGCCTTTATTATTACGTACCAAAATATTTTTGCTCCTCACTTGCATGTTTCTTTCCCAAAAAACCTCCCTCGATAACTATTTCAAAGGGGAGATTTAATAATTTATGCTGGCACTTTTGTTTCAACTTTTCCCCCGTTCAGCAAATGCATGGAAATTTCAAGAAACTGTGGATCAATGTATTCCCTAGGCACAGGCAAACCAAAAAAGAAAAAAAAAGAAGGGAATATGTTAATGTTAAGAGCTGTTGTTATTATTTTTGCGCTGCACTGGTTTCCATTTCTAGGCCCAAACCATGGTGCTGGTTCTAACCTTTACAAATCTGTCTTGGGACTCTTGACACCTTAAGCGTCCCTTTTTGCTGCACAAACCTGGCTGGCTACTGAGATGCTTTTTGGAAGTCCTCTGGTTGCCTGCCTTTTAAAGCGCAGGAAAGGGGAATGCCCAGATATTGTTACACTACAACTCCCATCATGCTTGACCATTGGCCTTGCTGGCAGGAGCTGAGGGCAGCTGACCTCCCTATATCAAGTACAGTGGTACCTCAGGTTACATACACTTCAGGTTACATATGCTTCAGGTTTCAGACTCCGCTAACCCAGAAATAGTACCTTGGGTTAAGAACTTAGCTTCAGGATGAGAACAGAAATCGTGCTCCGGCAGCGCGGCAGCAGCAGGAGGCCCCATTAGCTAAAGTGGTACCTCAGGTTAAGAACAGTTTCAGGTTAAGAACGGACCTCTGGAACGAATTAAGTACTTAACCCAAGGTACCACTGTAAATAAATTAAAATACTTAACTTAATGGACCAATCGAGTCACAGATAGCTCAGTTCTGCCCCCCCCCCAAGTCCTACCCCTCCCCATAAATCTTGGCTATGCCCATAGCTGAGGGATATTGGAATGTAACAAAATTTGGTGGATGACAGGTCCCCCATCCCTGTTTAGAGCTAAGACTGGTATGAATGACCCATGATGAGGCCTATTCAAACACACACACACCCTTCATACCCTCCAACATTTCTCCGATGAAAACTAGGATGTCAGATACAACAACAACAACAACAATTGTATATATAACATATTAAAACATTAAGCATTTTAAAAACTTCCCTTTTACAGGGCTGCTTTCAGATGTCTTGTGAAGGTTGTGTAGTTCCTTATCACCTTGGCTCAGGGGTCACATAATTCTATATCCTCCAACATTTCTCTGATGAAAATAGGGACATCCCAAGGAAAAGCAGGACATTCTGGGATTAAATCAGAAACCGGGATGGCTTCTGTAAATTTGGGGCTGTCCCTGGAAAATAGGGACACTTGGAGGGGCTGCACACTGGCCTACCAAATTTGAAATACCTTTAACTGGGCTCGGAAGAAGGTAACATAGAACAAAGGAAGGATTTCAATAGGCGAAGCCCTTTTCACCTTTGCATGACAAGCTGCGCTGGTCCAAACTCCTTCCGTACAACTCTTAAAGGGAAAGCAGGTCCACAATCCGTTTGTGCCTGGAAGGGAGGGTTGTGTGGGCACACTGCCTCTCAGCTGCTCTTTGAGTATTATTATAGACATTTTCCAAGAAGAGGCCAGAAAGGAAACAAAGGTTTTCCGTTCCTTTACTCCCAGGTCATGTTTGTAGGGTCTCAGTGTGCATTTACCCCTGTGAGATGGATACATGCTCTATCCCTGCTCTGGGAAAATGCACATCTCTTCTTTCACATCTGTCCTGGAACTGCATGGGAAGAAGGTGGGTGAGCTACTCAAATACACTCTGAATAATATTCAAAGTGGTCTCTCTTATGTTTATGAATCAGTGGCTAATTTCTCATGAATAAGGGACTCTGCAGTCTCACATCTTTTTGACTGAATCCAAGGTCCACAGGAGGTTCATTAACCTGTGATGCCGAAATTCAGGATCCCCCCCCCAAAAAAAAACTGATACCAAAGTTTTGTGATAATTTTGTGCTGCAAACGCCACATTTTGTGCCACCACCACCCCAAACTGAGTAAAACAAATTGGGGTCACAAGTTAATGCCAAAAATCCAAACTTGTCCGATTGACTCCAAACCAGTGCCAACGTTTTCTGCTAGTTTTGTGGCATTTTGCACCATGGGCTAAGGCTGAGCACTCTTATTCACAATAGGGAGAGAGCCCCAACCCACAAAACCCACCTCCCATCCCTGAGGAGGACATAAAAAAAATCCACACTCAAGCATGTGGCTTGTTTGTTACTTGCAGAAAGTAACAGGGTCTGTCCAATCAGAATCTGAATAACAATAGCAACAACAATGGGTGGATGAGAGTAATTGAGTGTTTGAGGCTATACAAAGCTGGGAAAAATGAGATTCAAAAGGGTGTATTACTAATGTGTTTATGCGTGTGTCCTCTGGCTTTACCAGGCAAGTTCCAGTAATATTAATGAGAGCTAGGCACGCAACTCCCTTGAATAGTGGAGGAAAAAAGAATACTCTATTGTCTTAATCCTGCATGAAAGCTTTCTCCTGCATATGTCATGAGAGAAGTGTTGGTGTCCTACAGTGGAGGAGACCAAAGGTCCCATTCTCATGTCACCGCTGCGCATACCACTGCTATTGTAGAAATTAGATGAGCTGACTGTGACATTATATGGTTTTCTCATTCAAACGCTTTTGTTTGAAAAATGGGGGCTCCGGGAGAGGGGCAGGCAGGAAACGGCATAGCAAGTAGCTACACCTGGATCCATGGTACATAGAAAGACAGTTTTGAAATAGCAGTGCAACATAATGAACACATACTGCCCACCCCAAAATAAAACCACCTTCTTCGGTCACAGGTACTGAAGACGTCGAAAAAGAAAAAAATAGTTACATTTGGTTCAAACCCCAGCTTGCAAGTTGAGGTCATCTCACAGCCAACCAGCCCTTTTGTATAGCTGACAATAGGCTCATTAAAAGCACACCCAAAATGTGAACGTAATTGCTTATTACTCCAGACATGGCTAAAGACATTAGCACAAATTCCGCAGATTTATAATGTCCCATTGTCTTTTCATTACCCATGCATGCAGATGACATGAGAGTCCAACAGACCACAGGCACATTCCAGGCTATAAAGAACACAGTATTGTTACAGACTGAAGAATAGGTTATTCAAAAAATAAATATTTGGGAATACACACACACACACACACACACACACACACACACACACACACACGCCTGTGCAACTTTGTGTCTGCCTTGTGCTGTGGAAGATTTATGCTGCAATATACATATTTCTGATCTTGGGAAATGCAGGAAATTGACGTGGCAAAATGAAGAGAGTTTCTGATACAAATGCAGCTTTCGGTGCAAGCTCAGAAATCAGGATGCATTCAGTTCAGGCAATGCAACTTTTGCAGGCAGATCCCACTCCCACGCACACACACACACACGCACACCTTTTTGGACATCCTTCCCAGGGCCCTGTGGTGATGGTGAGTGGGGCTACGACAAAACTGGGTGGAGCAATGCATGCAACTCTTGCTTTGCTCTTGCACACCCCTTCTCTGTCTCTCTTCAGCTATATAGGTTTATTCAGGAGCAAATTTCACTCATTCCTAAGTTAGTTTTCATAGGACTGATTCCAGTTCCAGTCTATAAATATAACTGTTATTTCTACGGGACCTGTGCGAGAGACCTAACATGACATTTGGATAACAATAGAGGATTTTGCCACTCAAATGGGGATATTCTCAACAGCAGAGGATCTATATGCATATCTGTTTTTTAGAACTATAGGTACACACACACATGCATACATAATTTGAAGCTGCCTCATACTGAAATTAAGCTGCTGGCCTGTCTAGCACAGAGATTATACCCAGAGGGGAGCAAGTGGCGCTATGGTCTAAACCATTTTCGGGCTTGCCGATCAGAAGGGTGGCAGTTCAAATCCGCGCAATGGGATGAGCTCCTGTTGCTCTGTCCCAGCCCCTGCCAACCTAGCAGTTCAAAAGCATACTAGTGTGAGTACTGGTAGATAAATAGGTACTGCTGTGGCGGGAAGGTAAACAGTGTTTCCATGTGCTCTGGCACTTGTCACAGTGTCCCGTTGCTCCCAGAAGCGGTTTAGTCATGCTGGCCACATGACCCGGAAAGTTGTCTGCGGACAAATACCGGCTCCCTTGGCCTGAAAAGCAAGATGAGCCCTGCACCCCATAGTTGTTTGAGTAGACTTAGCAGTCCAGGGGTCCTTTGCCTATGCCCAGCCCCATGATCCTCTTAACTGAGGAATGGGGAACCTGTGGCCCTCCTGATATTGTTTGTCTCTGACAACTACACCTTTGAGCCCTACACTCCAGTGCTGCCTGGCATCACATCTCCTGAACTGGAGCTGTTTCCTCTGGATTCACTCCAGCCCTCTAAATACACCAGCAGTGGCAGCAGCTGTAAAAGAACAAGAACCAGAGTGAAGTGAACCACAGTTCTCACACCACCATAGTTTTGTATTGAATTGTATAATCTCATATATGGTATCTTGCAGATATTTTCGATCCAAGCGTGGTGGTGGGGGTTAGAAACCAATACTTCAAATTAAATTGTTCCATCTGAACAAGTGGAATTACGTTCATCCAAACATAAAGGCCGAAAGCTGGAATACCTGATTGATGTAGGGATCGATTTATTAACTATGGGTTTAAAAGGATGGCTATATTAACTGGATTTTGATAAGCCATTCCCTGTGAAAGTACTGTTCAGTACAGTTGGGGTAGAAAAATCAAACACACCTCTCCATCCAGACATTATGATTAGAAGATATATTCCCCACCACCACCACCCTCAAGCAATGCATTTTGTGTCCACTAACAAGTAAAATGGTAATAATAATTATCTTAGTTAAATATCCTCAAAGATATTTTTATCCTTAGATTCTTAAAATTGAGAATGTTAAAGAGAGTGAAGATTCTTTAGCTGTTGTTGTTGTTTATTCTGAAAGAGCGTCTCCACCCCCATCGTTCAGCCTGGACACTGAGGTCCAGCTCCGAGGGCCTTCTGGCGGTTCCCTCACTGCAAAAACTGAGGTTGCAGGGAACCAGGCAGAGGGCCTTCTCGGTAGTGGCATCCGCCCTGTGGAACACCCTCCAATCAGATGTCAAGGAAATAAACAACTATCTGACTTTTAGAAGACATCTGAAAGCAGCCCTGTTTAGGGAAGTTTTTAATGTTTGATCTTTTATTGTGTTTTTAATATTCTGTTGGGAGCTGCCCCGAGTGGCTGGGGAAACCCAGCCAGATGGGTGGGGTATCAATAATAAATTATTATTAGTAGTAGTAGTAGCTCCAATACTTTGGCCACCTCACGAGAAGAGAAGACTCCCTGGAAAAAACCCTGATGCTGGGAAAGATGGAGGGCACAAGGAGAAGGGGACAACAGAGGACGAGATGGTTGGACAGTGTTCTCGATGCTTCCAGCATGAGTTTGACCAAGCTGTGGGAGGCGGTAGAGGACAGGGGTGCCTGGCGTGCTCTGGTCCATGGGGTCACGAAGAGTCGGACACAACTAAATGACTAAACAACAACAAGTATTAGTATTATTGCCATAGCCAGTTAACTCAAACCAGTAATAGTCAAGAGGGAAATGGGGACTTCCAAGTCTGTGTTTGCTTTATTTATTTTGTAGAATTTATATAATGCTTGATTGTGGGAAACCTCAAATCAGTTTACCAGAAGCAGATAATGTTATAAAATGCTCTGCTTCCCCCCACCCCCTTCTCATAATAACAGGATTCTTTTTAGGGTAGTATTGGACACCTCTACTTTAAGGGCTTTGATGTAAATTTAAGGATGCTGGATAGAAGACCATGAAACACACACACACACACACACACACACACACACACACACACACGGAGGCAGTTGTAGACATGGTGCCAAACCATTCTTTAAGCTTCCAAACAAAACTAAGGCAACAGCCTTTAACTATCATAGGGAGCTTTTAGACAAACTGTTTCCTGAGCGCTCATCCTGAATTTGTTTGCAGCGAGATTGGACAACATTGGCCATTTATGAAGCATTCATTCTGACTTGTTTGTGGGAAGGGTAGATGACATTGCCTCAAAGTTAGTGTAATCCCACACTTTACGCTGCATTTCCCCATTACTTTTCTTACCACAAAAAGTGCAGTTTTGGAGACGAGTGAATTTGCAGCCCAGGAAAGCCCAAATCAGTTTTAACTGTGCAACCTGGATTTACCAGGGTGAGATCTGAAGCCAACTTGAAAATAGTGGCAGACTGGAAGCACCCATGGTCAGTAATATACAGCTGAATTGATGATGGATGCACCTAGTTCATGAAAATGCAGGAGCAATGCTATTTTTGTCTTCCATATTAGGCACCTCTTATGTGTTATGTGTGCATGGTTGTTGTTGTTATTGTTGTTTTTACATGGAACAATCATTTCAGAATGCAAAGGGTTAAATCTCACAAAGCTCCATTCCTGTTAATCACATCATTGCCCACATTAAAGAGAGAGTGAGAGAGAGAGAGAAAGAGAGAGAGAGAAGAAACCAACAACAACAAAAACTGAAACATGTTTATTTCATTTGTTTAATTTCAAGTTCTGAGCACACTAGCTGGAAACTATGCTTGATAGTTAAACTGAAAACATTTGGATTTCCTTTCCCTCTCTGTCGCCACCCCCAGTTAGATCACTTCGTTCTTAGTCCAGGATTTAAGCAACATATTTTTTTTATAAAGCTATGGAAGCCAGACAGCAAAAACAAAAGGGATTTGCAGTTCTGCAGCATCAAATTGCACCAACTCAGCCCTGGTAATACATCAGATATTTCATTCTGCCCATTTCTCTCTCTCTCTCTCTCTCTCTCTCTATCTCTCTCTCTCTCTCTCTCTGTCAAACAGACATACATACTCCCACAAATAATAATAATAATAATAATAATAATAATAATAATAATAATAATGGCAGCAATGAAAATATATAATAGCAAAACAGGCCACATTCATGCAACCCTCAGGCTGACTGACTCTTAGACATGCTGGGAAATGCATATTCTAGTTTCTATGGCTTCCTTAGCACCCTTGACCTGCAGGTTTTTGCCTCCCAGTCCCGTTTCCATCTTCTTTTAGGCAGATTTGCTCTTGAGCATTCATCTGCTACAACTTCCTCCTCCTCTTGATGATTGCATGGAGAGATACTAAACCCAAAAGTGGAATGGGATGGAAACTGGTGGATGTTACGATGCTGGAACTACCTTGCAAATAGGTTCACAAAAAATGTTATCAGCTCAATAAATATAGTAGCTCAATAATTAGGAAAGTTAGTAATTTGTTACATGGCTTGGGACAGGGATACCCGAGGTGACATCTTCCCCCACATCAACCTGCCACCCCACCCAACCCACTTCCAGGTGCTTCCACCACCTGAAGTTAGATGGCTGGATAAGAACATGAGAAGAGCTTCCTGGATCAGGCCAATTGCCCATCTAGTCTCTGTTCTCATAATGACCAACCAGATGCATGTGGGATGGAAACCCACAATCAGAACCCAAGAACACTTTCTCGTCCTGCGGTTCCCATCAACTGGCCTTCAGAAGCATTATTACTGTCGAGGCAGAGCATAGCTGTCATGGCTGGTAGCCATTGGTAGCGTTCGATAGCCTTCTACAAGGGGAAGGGCATTTTCAGCTATAACACCTTCTCCTAGGGGAAAATGTATTTTAGGGGCCAGCTGAATACCTTTTTATTTTTATTTTGCACCTTTGATCCCTGGTTATTTTGGTTCCTGTTGCAATTGTTTTTTAGCCTTGTCTTTCTTTTTCCCTTTTTGTAAACTGTCTTTGAAATTTTGAACCGGATAACAGGGTGAGTTGTTCACACATTACATTCAACAAGTGTAGAATTTGTGTACCGGTGTGGGCAGATAGCTGAGCTGCACACTTGCTCACATGTTGTATTGTGTTTATTGTGTTAGCCTGTTGGAATACCACCCAGAGTGGCTGGGGAGGCCCAGCCAGATAGGCGGGGTGTAAGTAATAAATTATTATTATTATTACTACTACTACTACTATTACTACTACTACTACTATTATTAGTTGAACATGTGTACCAAACAGTTGAGCTGTATAAGTTACCTAGAAATGATTTTTGCTTGTCACAGGCAACCAGATATTTACCCCATTTTTCAGGGTATAAAACTGCCCCCCCCCATGTATAAGACGACCCCTATTTTTTTAAACTCGAAAAGATCACCCAAAGTTGTTGAGTCGCTTGTGAGGCTCCGCAGCTCATAGCTACATCTTCTGTAAGATTGCTACTTATGTGTGATCAGGACCATGATGCCGTGAAATAACTATATTCACAAGCCATGCAGGTGAAGTGGATGATGTTGTGACTTCTCATTCTGGCACTAGGTTAAGAAACTGAGCTGCCCCCATCACAAAGATCCAAGGTTGAACGACACCTCTGCTATGGGCTCCCTAGAATGACGACGTGGATTGAGGCGCAAGCCTTTCTCCATTCTCTGTGCCCCATCTTCAATAATACTCACTGTAGGAAGAAGAGCCCAGCTAGTGTAGCATCCTGATTCCCACAGCGGCTAGCCAGATTCCTACGGGAAGCCCACAAGCAGGTCAGGAGGGCAACAGACATCTCCTGCTGTTGTAACCAGGCAACGAGCACTCACAGGCATGCTACCTCCAACCTTGGAGGGTAGCATTCAGCCGTCATGGCTAGTAGCTATTTATGGAGCTGTTGTATGAAGCGGTTTAGAGTACAGTATTCCATTTGCTACATCACTGCTTCTCGTGGTTGTTAGTTGTGCCTTATTCCACAGTTTAGGAATCCACCACCTGCTCCGCCACTCTCCAATCCATATTCCATCTTGGTGAAGAAAAGCAGTTGAGAAAAGTTAATAGATAGCAAATCATTTTCATGTCCTTTATCAAGTGATATGAAACATTTGGTGCAGATGCAGGGCCCTTTTAATGTCATCTTAAAGGAAAACTGGCCAAGAAAAAGAATGTCCCGATAGTGGGAATGTGCTGAACAAAATATCAAGGTGAAAAAGACTGGGGTGTGTGTGTGTGTGTGTGTGTGTGTATGTGTGTGTGTGTGTGTAGACATTTGAGAGGATAAAAGGAAGAGAAAATGTATCTCTTATCGAGTTCATCCCCAGTAACAAAAGTGTGTTGGCTGACAAGGCTGGCTTCAAATCCAGTAAAATTGTGTGCTTTCTTCTCTCACTGAAGTCTGTTTCACAACCCTTTTTCTTCTTCTCACTCCCCTTGTTATAAGTGGATGTCTGCGTATGAATAATATCATTAAAATTGTGTTTTCTTAAATGCAGGCAGATATGAAACTCAGTTTTTAAAAACTTTCTTGGCAGTTTGTGAACTTATGAATACCTTTTTCTTTTTGGGGGGGATGGTTCAGTCAAAAAGATACGGAGAATATTTTAATAACTCTCACAATAACTTTGAATAACCTTACAGTGACTTTGATCTGTATTATGATCCACATTTTGCAGATGGAGGGGTGAAGCTAGGAGAATGGAGGATTGCCATCTAGAGAGTTCATAACTGAGGTGAAACTTCCTGCCTTGCTTATATCGTTTTGTAAGTCACTTTGGGTCACTTCTTGAGAAGAAAGTGACTAATTAATGCAAATAATCATAATAATAATAATTTCTTAGCTACTATGCTACCCTGGCTCTCAGTGTTTAGTCTAACCTTCACACACATACAGAGAGAGAGAGAGAGAGAGAGAGTGAGTGTTCGGGAACACAGATACTTTCTGCGATCAGGGACTTAATAGTGATGGCTTTGGCAGTCCCCCCTGGTAATAATAGTTTGGTGGGGGAGCAGCGGTCAGTAATTCTTAAGAGAAGTGTCAGAGTATGCCCACAAACACACACACACACACACCTAGGATTCTTCACGACACTAAAATTGATTTGAACCAGCATCTTCATTGTATTGTCTGTGAGAGATACAGAATACTCAGGGCATCCTTGCTCTGGCCCCTGCATTTTCTACACCTTTCAAGAGTGCCCCATTCATACAAACTGCAGAGCCATCATATCTCCCTCCCAGTCTTTATACCAAAACTCTGTTTCTTTCTGTCTTTCCCCCACCCGCCTGCAAATCTCTCAACTTACTTCGGGGCCCTTCAACTTCTATGCTACAAATGAGTTCTCCTTCTTTTCCTCCCAGATATCTCACATTGTAGGGTGGTCCCCTAGCCCTCTTTCACCTGGATGGTACTGTGCTTGAAGATCTTTGAGTGCTCAAAATCTGGAATGACTAGGGGGGCAGGGGAACAAAATCAACAAGACAGTGTTTTTCACTCTGCAACCAGTCTTCTTTGGCTGTCTTGTGATATTCACACACACACACACACACACACACACACACACACACACACACACGGTACCTTTTCCACCTGCAAAGGTGAGAAAACAGCTTGGTTGGTGTGCATATGTAATTTTGATCAGAAAAATGGCAGGAAGGATATGCAATCAACTCTGTATCACCTTTACAAGGCTGCTCCAGTTAGCCATTGCTATAATGCAAGTCTTATCTTCTCCATAATGGGCAACTTTAGGACAAATGCATGCAGTTGTCTTGGTGTTGGCATAGCAAAGGCAGTGCTTGCATGCTCGCATGGAAATGAAATTGTGCCATCTTGTCTGATGACTTCCCTGATTAAAATCAGCTCAAACCCAGGGGTACTTAAAAGGTGTGTGAGCAAGTAAAACGATAGGCATTTAAATCACAATTAAAATACTGTGGAACGTAAGCATGTGCCATTGTGTAGCATGAAATCTCCTCTCCCCCTTTTGTTTTTAAAAATATTGACTGTATTAAAAAATGGCAGGAACGGCCCATATTTCTCCTCCATGTACAAAGGAAGGAAATGCAAAACCTACATATGGGAAAGAAAGGAAGCTGAGAGCAAAGTGGGTGGCTGTAAGGAGAAGACTGGGAAGGAAAAGAAGTTCCCTGCACAGGAAATTCTCTCCTCCCTGCTTATCTCACCCCTGCTGTCAGAGCTGCAGCTCCCTTGTGCTACTGATCTACATGCCTGGCCCAGGCAGGAAAGAGGAAGGAATCTCCTGCTGGCCAGTCCCTCTCCTTTCCAGCTTCCTTCTTCCAGCCCCATCTACATCTTCACTCCTGGCCTCAACACACTTTCCCCCCCTAGCTGAGCTGGCTGTGCACTGGCTGTGGCAAACAGGCTACTGCAACTGCTTGGCCTGATGCAGTATTTTTGTGACTCTTAAGTGGATCAGAGTACAGTGGTACCTCGGGTTAAGTACTTAATTCGTTCCGGAGGTCCGTTCTTAACCTGAAACTGTTCTTAACCTGAAGCACCACTTTAGTTAATGGGGCCTCCTGCTGCCGCCGCGCTGCCGGAGCAAGATTTCTGTTCTCATCCTGAAGCAAAGTTCTTAACCTGAAGCACTGTTTCTGGGTTAGCGGAGTCTGTAACCTAAAGTGTATGTAACCCGAGGTACCACTGTATTTCCTTAAGACCATCCAGATGAGTTCCTAGCCATGTGTATGGCAATCAGGAGGTTGGGGGTGGAGAGATGCGCAGAGTCTGTTTGTGTGAATGTGCCCTTGGGCACATTCTGCTCAGAGGAGAATGCAAACATGCAGTGCTATTTGAGATGTTAGTGCAGGAAGTGGATCAATGTGTGTGAAATGGGATTGCAGTCTTATACTTGGAGTTGAATTGAATTTAGTGAGACCTTTTCCAGAAGTAAAGGGTTAGGGGCAGTGGTGTCCAAACTTTTTTCAAAGAGGGCCAGATTTGATGAAGTGAAGGGCTGTGGGGCCGACCAAAGGGCCAACCAAAGTTGTTGACCTTGACGTTGGATTGAAGTTGTTAACCTTTTTTTTAGGGTTGAAGTTGTTGAGCTGTTTTAAGGGTTGGAGTTAGGCTGGTTAGGCTAAGTCAAGCCACACACTATATCTCAAGGATATTTCTTCTGGATAACTTTTTCATTCCTCATAAGTATAGCAACATGATAAACACAATGGGGGGGGGGATCAAATTTCCCCCTTCACTGTCTCCACCCCCCACTTTAGGAAGCATAGGATGGTGTCCTTTCGGTAGGCATATCTATTAACGATTGTGAAGTGACCAGAAAAAACGGTCCTAGCCTGTTCATGTGTCTTTAACAGCAGCGTACCCTGAGGAAACCAGCCACTGATATTTTTCAGAACATGGAGAATAAGGCTCACTGCTGGGAATAGGCACCTGCAGCCCAGGCAGAATTGACACGAACCAGCCCATGTCACAATTGACACCAGCTGATTGACAGGTGGGCGTGGTTTGCAGGATATAGCCTTGTGGGCCAAATAGTTCCCCACCCCTGGAATAAGCATTACCAACTGCTACTATGAGTGGCAAAAGCTACCGTTAAAGGTACAGGAGCAGAGACCAATGAAAAATTGGCAAACCTAATATCTCAAATATAAGCCCATTTAATTATTCAAAAAAGCAGTCATCAACAAGTCATTCCGGCTAGAGGTATAAGAGCTCTTACTGAGTACATATGTGTAGTCTAAAGCAATGAAAGGGAGCATTTGTCATCTACTGGAGAGATGGAAGGGTGGTAACTGAAGATCATACCTGTACTATTAAGGTTTACTTTCCTCTGTCCTCCACTTCCTTGATCTGATAAAAGTGCCATATTGACTCATCCGGGAGCTGTAATTAATTTCACTTTGTGGCTTGTCACGTACTTTCTGACTTATTATAAAATCCACATATACATATGAACACTACTGAGAGGAGTTTAATGCACCTATGAAGCAATTTACAATTAAAACAAGAATAACTTCAAAGGTATTAACTCACATGTGGGCTCCAAGCCTCTCATGGTGTTCTATATACAGGGCTTTCCTTTCATTTTGATCAAACCTGTTCCATCACTTCAGCTGAAGTAGTTGCAAGCCTTTGATCTTGTTATCAACGTGACCACTGGTGAGAACGCTACAACTTGCATTGCGTGTGACAGCGTATATGGTGTCAGTTGCCGTGCCTGAATAGCAGGTTTTCAATTCTGGGTGAAATCTTGACTTCTCTCAGAGCCACTGCAATTTATACTTCTGGCAGGTATTTTTCGACATCACATTCTCTTTGCGGTAAAGAGGTTGCAGAGCACCTTCGTGGTGCTTCGGGGATGTCATGCATTTATCCAGGGTAAAGATGATAAGATGTTCTTTTAAACTAGCTGCGCTACTGACTTGCTGATTTGCTGGTGGCTCCTTTGCAAGCCAAATGGGGGATTCCCCAGGTGATAATTCTGCAATTCACCAGATCAGGGCTGTGCTAAATGGCTCTGTGTGTGTGTCCCCCACTCCCTCCCTTATGAACCTCTCTCATAAACAGGTGCGATCTTGAGAGAATGTCACCTGCAAAGTCCATTGAAATGAAAAGGAGCTGTACAGCAGTGTCTTGATATGCTTGGGACATTTTAAAGGGATTCTCCCTTGACTTCCACTGCAGCGCTGAGCATAAGCTCACTTGAACTTTAAAGGGTGAAAGCAGATGCAGTGGTACCTCCAGTTGCAGACAGGGTCCATTCCAGACCTCTGGTCGGATCCTGAGGTTTCCGCAACGGGAGGGACCGCTTCTGCGCATGTGTGCAGCGCGATAGAGCACTTCTGTGCATGCGTAGAAGCAGTAGACAGCTTCTGTACATGTGCACAGTGTGGTAGAGTCTTTTTGTGCATGCGCACACAATGAAACCCGGAAAAATACTTCCGGGTTTGCCGCGTATGTATCCCGAAGGATTCGTAACTGGAGGTGAATGTACCGTATTTTTCGCTCTATAACACGCACCCGACCATAACACGCACGTAGTTTTTAGAGGAGGAAAATCCGTAGGCATGCCACCTGTAGGCATTCCCTCCATAACATGCACAGACATTTCCCCTTACTTTTTAGGAGGAAAAAAGTGAGTGTTATGGTGCAAAAAATACGGTAAGTAGAGGTACCACTGTATAGTGTTTTAGAGCAATGGGGTCACTCTGGAAGTATCCTCTTTGCATACAGAAGATCCCTGGGTTCAATCCATGGCATCTCCAGTTATTATTAATTTTATTTATTTATTTCACTTTAATTTATATCTCACCCATCTAGCTGGGTTTCCCTTACCACTCTTGGTGGCTTACAACATATGTATATATAAAGACACAACAAAACATGAAACATTAAAAAACAAAATATCCTATACAAGCAACAAACAAACCAATAAATCAATAGAAATTGATAACAACA
The DNA here is from genome assembly GCF_965112155.1 of Podarcis liolepis. Classification (NCBI taxonomy): domain Eukaryota; kingdom Metazoa; phylum Chordata; class Lepidosauria; order Squamata; family Lacertidae; genus Podarcis; species Podarcis liolepis. The sequence continues at coordinate 24,158,470 of NC_139555.1, forward strand.
ACAAACAGTTTACAGTTATGCCCAAATTAAAATAACCACCAGCTCCAACTAAACAGTTAACCAACCCCAACCTGACAAAAAACAAGACAGAAGAACTAAAATACAGTAGTGCCATTTAAAACATTTTAGCCAGTTGGCGCAAACTAAGAGTTATTCCAGCAATGTCCCTCTGGCCTCCCAGGAGCCTTTTTTAGCTGTTCAGGGTGAGTCTGGGCCCTGCCCCTAGGCCAGGTGAAAATAGGCCTCGCAGCATGGAGGAAGTCTTTCTTCCAGCACTCAGGCAGCAGCAATTAGGGTTAGGGTAGATCCCTGTCTCAAATCCTGGAGAGGCACTGCCAGCCAGTGTTTACATTCAGTGGTGTCCAAGCTTTTTTCAAAGAGGGCCAGATTTGATGAAGTGAAGGGCCGTGGGGGCCAACCGAAGGGCCAACCAAAGTTGTTGACCTTTTTTTAAGATTGAAGTTGTTGAGGTTTTTTTTTAGGATTTTACCCCAGGAAATTAACTGCCACCGGGGCCGGATTAAACCGACCAACAAGCCGGATTAGACCCCAAAAACGGACTTTGGACATGACTGGTTTACAATATTGAGCTGAATGCACCAATAGTTTTGTCTCAGTAGAAAGCAGCTCCCTATGTAGCCAGTACAACATGAAACTCTTAATCTCAGGGATGTGGACTTGAGCCCCACGTTGGGCAAAAGATTCATCTGCATTGCAAGGGGGTTGGACCAGATGACCCTCGTGGTCCCTTCCAACTCTACATTTCTATGATTCCTATCCAACTCTTCTATGATCCCTTCCAACTCTACATTTCTATGATTCCTATCATATCATCGGAAACACCCCACAATCCCCAGTGCAAATCTGCATTATAAAAATAGTTTCTTCTCTAATTTCTATGGAAATGAAAGAGAAGATAGAGCATTCATCCAGCCATGTTTAATTTTTTAAAAAGTTACGAGGGTGGTGGGCAGAGGCTGTAAAATCAGTGTGTTAATTGACTGATATGCTTATCAGTCACGTCAGTAGCAAACTGGGAAGGAAACCGGTCTTATCCCACCGTGGAGGAACATGCTGTGCACTCTCTTTTTATATGTCTGACTTCACCCAAAAGTTTCTTGCATATTTTTTTCTGCATTGGCTTCTGAAGAAATTTTGGAATCATATCCTTCTTTGATTGTGTTTTACTTTCAGTTGCTTTTTGGACAGTAAGCCCCCCCCCAAACTATTGCTTTTTGATGATAAGCAGAAACTCACACATAAGACGTGTGTACATCGTGTGTAACGGCAACAGTAAACTGAAGGGTGTACCATTGGGAGAGTGGGGCGAGGTTATTTGGGTCAGTTTTAGGTTTTAAGTTGCTGCCTTGTATCACTTTCGCTGCCTTAATGAATAGGTGACAGGCAAAGAGGCAAAATATGAATTGTTAATTTTGCCATCTGCTCAATCTGGGAATTCATTTCCATTGGCAGACTGGAGAATCGGATGGAAATTCAAAGATATCCAACTTCCCTGCTGCTTGTACAAGCTACGTGTGTCTATTGGCTTCCCTCTAGGCCTAACAAGAAGGGCATCTATGTGTAATTACAGAGATGATGAAATTTAGGAAACTCTTGACTTTCAAGCATGAAGGAAAGCATGAAAGGGCTACTTGTTCCTGCATTTCCTTATCTAGTCCATCAGCCTAGCTTTTAGCAATGCACATGCCCCAAGCGTTACAAATTATTGTATGGTTTTGTTGGTGAGCCGATGTTGCTCCAAACTGGCAAAGACGGGAAGAGGTTACGCAGAGACAGCATCAAGAAATGGTCTCTATAAAGCATCTGGGATACCCCTGTTGTGTTTACCCTTTTCAGCTCAATCCGTTGTTTTGTTTCATCTCCAACCATAGCAGTCATCCTCACTGTTAAACTCTCCCACAGACCACAACGGATCTACTATAGTACAAAAAGCGCCCTGCGGAGGGAAAAATGACCCCTGTGCATTTCAAAGGCTTTGTGTTTACACAGTCTACACCACACTGGCAAATGAGAAGGAAACTTACTTGGAAAGATGTGTGAGGCTTCCCTTGGAGTGCTTTTGTGTCTTGCAGGACTTCTGCAGGGAGGGAGGTCCAGTTGTGGAGCAGCCACCAAGCAGGCCTCTGCGAATGCTCTTGTCACATGGTTTGCATGCATGAATAATGCCATAACTGTGGTACCTTCAGTCGGCCTTAACAATTGCAGTCATGCAGAGGAAGAAATGTGGTTCATAGATCATAGAATCATAGAGTTGGAAGAGACCCTGAGGATCCTCTAGTCTAGTCCAACCCCCTGCAATGCAACTATCCCTTACAGGTATCAAACCTGCAACCTTGGCATTATCAGCACCACACTCTAACCAACTGAACTATCCAGGCTGATCCTTGTGCGTGGCCTGTTTAGGATTATAGAAATCCAAAGTGGAACCTTTAAATTAGAAAACCTGTGTAGACTATGCAGTGCTGAAGTGACATGAGTCCTGTGGATCGTGATTCTCCAGAGGTTAACAAAGAAATCCCAGCACAGGTTACAATAAAAACATGCTACCAAGCCCAACTGATGTTATTGAAAAACTGAACACCAGTTCAGCACACTAGCAAGTACAGTGGTATTTAGGATTAAGAACTTAATTCGTTCCGGACGTCCGTTCTTAACCTGAAACTGTTCTTAACCTGAAGCACCACTTTAGCTAATGGGGCCTCCTGCTGCCGCTGTGCCGCTGCTGCACGATTTCTGTTCTCATCCTGAAGCAGTTCTTAACCCGAGGTACTATTTCTGGGTTAGCTGCGTCTGTAACCTGAAGTGTATGTAACCCGAGGTACCACAGTAGTAGTAGTAGTACTAGTACTAGTACTAGTAGTAGTAGTAGTAGTAGTAGTAGTAGTGATGATAATAATGATAATATCTATACCCCACCCATCTGTCTGGGTTGCCCCAGCCACTCTGGGAAGCTTCCAATACATATAAAAACATAACAAAACATTAAAAACTTCCCGATATAGGGCTGCCTTCAGATGACTTCTAAAAGTTGTGTAGTTCTTTATCTCCTTGACATCTGATGGGAGGGCATTCCACAGAAAGGGCACCACTGCCAAGAAAGCCCTCTTGCTGGTTCCCCATAACTTCGCTTCTCGCAGTCAGGGAACTGCCAGAAGGCCCTTGGAAATGGATCTCAATGTCCGGGCTGAACGATGGGGGTGGAGACACTCCTTCAGGTACAGAGTGCCAAAGCCATTTAGGGGTTTAAAGGTCAACACCAACATTTTGACTAAAGGTCAGCACATCTGACTGTGAGGACAGAGTACTTCCTTTTGTCTGCCTCGAGTCTCCCACCATTCAGCATTAGATCAGGGTAGACAATTTCCAATTGTGCTTTTCAGATGATGCAGACTCCCATCATCCTTGGCCATTGGCCCAGCCCCAGCTGGCTGAGGCTGACAGAGGTTGCAGTCCAAAACATCTGGAGGGCACCATGTTGGCTACCCCCCCGGACCCTTGTGACTGATCACAACTAAGTGCCATGCTCCTATGGATGCAGCCAAGCCAACCCTCTGTGCAGCCGGGGAACTTTGCTCACATACAAATGAATAGTCGGTTGCACTCCCGTCTCCCCCTTCGTCAATCCATTCGTTTGAACATATGTAAGGAACTGGACGCGGGTGGCGCTCTGGGTTAAACCACTGAGCCTAGAGCTTGCCGATCAGAAGGTCAGCGGTTCGAATCCCCGCGGCCGTTGCTCGGTCCCTTCTCCTGCCAACCTAGCAGTTCAAAAGCATGTCAAAGTGCAAGTAGATAAATAGGTACTGCTCTGGTGGGAAGGTAAATGGCATTTCCGTGTGCTGCTCTGGTTTGCCAGAAGCGGCTTAATCATGTTGGCCACATGACCCGGAAACTGTACGCCGGCTCCCTCGGCCAATAAAGAGAGATGTAACCCCAGAGTCGGCCACAACTGGACCTAATGGTCAGGGGTCCCTTTAAGGAACTGGAAAAATGTTGCCTACGAAGTGTGCTCATGCACCCTTCACGATAAAGCATCCAAGTAATACTTTACTTTGTACTTTGAAAGAGCTTTTAAAAATGACCCTCGATAATACATGCGCGTTATCCTATGCGGCTGTTTTTAAGTGGAAATGTGGTGTGGCTCCGCATCGGGGCAAGTTTTGCACGCAAGCGCTGCTAAGCCAGCAAAACTTTGTTCATTTCCGCTTCGAGATTCTTCATTTTCAAAAGGATGCGCCCCCATCCCCCTCGCTCTGCAGAGAGCCTCGTGGCGCCTCCTGCGTTTTTGAAGCTCGCCTAAGCGAAGGCGGGAGTCCCGTCGAAGCTATAGTATCAAACCCGCTCAAGCCCCGCCCATCCTCTGTGACAATGGCCGATGTGCCCGCCCACCCGAGAGCGGAGCGGAGCATTCATTAATAAAGGGAGAGCGCGGGGCGGCACCTCCTCCGCGCGCTCTGCTAATGTATCAATCGTAAGCATGTGCGTCCGCCTCCGCCTCCTCGCCACCTGACTGTCCAATCAGAGGATCCCGGCTGGGGAGTAAGAGCTAGCTGAAGGGCCAATGGGAGGTGCCTGGGCGACACCCACCGGCACGGCTTGGGGTGCGAGAGAGCGGTCGCGTTGCCAAACGCGGTGATCTGTGGCTCCCTCGATGGGGCGGCGGGAGGTGCTTGTGTTTGGCACGCAAGCTGCAGTTTGGGAGGCAGCGCGCGGCACCTTTCCTTCCGCGGCAGGCGAAGGGGTGGAGTATGGCTGCAGTGCTCTAGGCATGCGTGTACCTGGACGCGAGTCTTCCCACAATCGAATCAGACTGGGAACGGGGCGATGTGTAAACAGAAGTCTCCTTTCCCTTGCCTCCAGATCTTTCAATCTGGCAAAATATCCGAGGCTGAGAGAACAGCTTTTCTCCTATCTGCGAGTCTTCGTCTGGGAATGTCAAGACACCTTCCCCATCGCTGTCATTTACTCCAAAGACACCCAGTTCTAGGCGCCAGGTATCACAGACACCTCTGACATTGTCGCCAGCCGTCAGATGCCCCACTCCCAGCCCCGGCATGTGTAAATCTATTTTACCATTTTGGTGTACAGTGGTACCTCGGGTTACATACGCTTCAGGTTACATACGCTTCAGGTTACAGACTCCACTAACCCAGAAATAGTGCTTCAGGTTAAGAACTTTGCTTCAGGATGAGAACAGAAATCTTGCTGCTGCAGCAGCAGGAGGCCCCATTAGCTAAAGTGGTGCTTCAGGTTAAGAACAGTTTCAGGTTAAGAACGGACCTCCAGAATGAATTAAGTACTTAACCTGAGGTACCACTGTATATGATGGAAATCAACGTCAAGTTGGTTAAATTCTTTGAATTTTATTTAAACCTTAGCCCAAGCCAACTTCTAGGGGCTGAGGTACATTTTGCCCCCCAATAAAGTATTTGAGGGCCTGCCCTCCCCCCCCCCCCCGTTGATGGGCTTTGCCCTTCAAATGGTGTGTGCATGCCGAATCATGTGATCGATTATGCAGGGTGGGGCTTACCTGGGTCCCCCCAATATTTTATTCAAGTTTGCACCATTGGCCCAAGTTAATGCATAGTGAGGAAATAGGATTTTTTAAAAAAGTATTCCAGAAGAAATCTCTCACCCCTATATTTTTAGCATTCCAAAACATTCTGCACTTGTCTTTACTGGCCAGTCAGTGTTTGTATCTGGCCAGGAGCTGCGACAGTGGCCTGGTTGAGCCATTCTACATGATTGCTGCTTGTGTTGCGGGTTGCTGCATGAAATGCGTCCAATAGCAAAATAAATTAATGTTTGTAATTATAAAAGTTGGTCTGGAGGGCTAATTATAGGCTGCACACGTTCTTTGTGTATTTCTAAGGGACTTAACATAAATTGCATTCACAAAAAAAGGTAACCAAATCTGACGCAGAGCCACGTGATGCATTGATGGAGTTGTTGTTCTTGCATTAAGGGATGCCTTTGGTCTTAGTAAGACTATGGCCATTTAGGTCACTTAGACACACATAAGCTCATTTATATGAATGTATTTGGGACATGTAAAGCCTGGATACTAGGATTGTGCTTTGGAACAGCATCCCCATCTGCACTTACGAGAATAAACCATAAGGAAATAACACAGATAAACTTATATCTGAGTCATTCACAGACCCTCCCAAGTGTCCCTATTTTCCAGGGACAGTCCCAGATTTACAGAAGCCATCCCGGTTTCTGACTTGATCCCAGAATGTCCCGCTTTTCCTTAGCACGTCCCTATTTTCATTGGAGACATGTTGGAGGGCATGCGACCCCAAAGCCAAGGAGATAAGTAACTATACAACCTTTAGAAGACATCTAAAGGCAGCCCTGTATAGGGAACTTTCTTAATGTTTAATGTTTTATTATGTTTTTATATTATGTTGGAAGCCACCCACTGTGGCTGGGGCTACCCAGTCAGATGGGAGGGGTATAAATAATAAAATTATTGTTCCATTATTATTATTATTATTATTATTATTATTATTATTATTATTATTATCTTCCCTATTTTCATCGGAGAAATGTTGGAGGGTATGCATTCACAGATCTTGTGCACATTTTCCTCTGAGTAAATAGTTGGGGCACAGGGTGGTGGTTGTTGTTTAGATCTAGTGACACATTTCACAAGCATGCTCAAAAACCCCACATATATATGTCCTTGAAGAGCTTCCAAGACAATGGCCAAACATCCTCCAACAACAGGGGAATAGCCTGCTTAATACTGTTCCTAGGCATCCTGCCTTGCCTTCCCTGCCCAGCCAATGGTGATCTGATGGAACCAGCCATGATACTTGGGTAATGTTTCTGGGTTTCCTCTTGCCCTGTAAGCTGCTAGCATAGGCCACACCTGTAAATCTCACAGAATGAGGTTGATGCCCATATACAGTGGTACCTTGAGTTAAGAACTTAATTCGTTCCGGAGGTCTGTTCTTAACCTGAAACTGTTCTTAACCTGAAGCACCACTTTAGCTAATGGGGCCTCCTGCTGACACTGCACAATTTCTGTTCTCATCCTGAAGCAAAGTTCTTAACCCGAGGTACTATTTCTGGGTTAGCGGAGTCTGTAACCTGAAGCGTATGTAACCCGAGGTACCACTGTAGTGCCAATGAAACAGAAAGGTGAATCAGTGCTCCATGCTCAAAGAGCCATGAGACACATTCACATTGTACATTCAAGGCTCATGGCTTCCCGCAAAGAATCCTGGGAGTCTACTCCCTCACAGACCTACAGCACCCTTTACAAACCAAAGCTTCCAGGATTCCCTGGGACAAACCACGTGCATTTAAATGTATGATGTGGATGTGTACCTCGGGTTACAGACGCTTCAGGTTACAGACGCTTCAGGTTACAGACTCCGCTAACCCAGAAATAGTACCTCAGGTTAAGAACTTTGCTTCAGGATGAGAACAGAAATTGTGCTCTGGTGGCGTGGCAGCAGCAGGAGGCCCCATTAGCTAAAGTGGTGTTTCAGGTTAAGAACAGTTTCAGGTTAAGAACGGACCTCCAGAACGAATTACATTATTAACCCAGGGTACCACTGTACCTTGCATTTCATGAGAATTATCCTAAGTAATTAGCAAAGATGCACAAAAGGCCCACTTCATCCAGCTGGACTTCCTTCCAAAAAATGTGTGCGTAGTTTTCATTTTATTGCCCTGTGGCAATAATCCAGGCACATTTACTTGGGAGTAATTCCATTAGGCTGTTGTGGGACTGAGGATCAGGCTGCAAGTCACCTACATTCTTTATAGTACCTTCCCTTAGAGAGAGAAAAAGGTCCTGTGGTTCCCCATGTTTTTGTACAGTTCCTAGCACAATGGGCTGGGTCTCTGGGCTGTATGATAAAAACTAATTATAGTAATGTGATTAAAGACCATCTTTCTACTATTGAGTGGGGTGGGAAGAGAATACCCCGGTGGCCAAGTTTTATTCATGCGTATTAGTCTTGCTTGTTTTGTAAATGTAATTAAAAAATTAAATCCCTTAAAAATAAGCACGTAGAATAGATGAAGACAAGAAAAGTGTGTGTATACGGTATGTGTGTGTATGTGCGTGTGTGCCCGCGCGCCTGTCCGCACCCCTGCGCGCGCATAAAGGAGTAAATTAAACGAAGAGGAAAAACAGACTGGAACCGCTGAGTTCAGATGCATTATGGCACTGGAACTTCCATAAAGTTCAGAGGTTTTGGATTTCCGTGTTCTGAGGCTGCCCGTAAAATAAAATTTTAAAAAAACTGAAAAAGCTCTAAAAGACAACAGACCCAGACTTCATAAGGGGACTGAGTGTAGTGGGGGAAGGGAGATGGATTGGCCCGAAACCTGCACGCCAGATCCAATCTCTAATTAGAACCTTTTGTCTAAAGTCTTTTCTAAAGCATTCCGTGTCTGTTTAATATTTAACATATGGGGGGTGGGGGAACAGAGTTTTGTTGGTGTGCCAGTTATATTACAATCAGATATTGTTTAGTTAAGATGCAGAATAAAAAGAAAGGAAAAGGAAAAGGCCAATTTTCTTCTAACATGAAACTTTAAAGAAGAAAAGGCAGTGGGGGGGGGGAGCGCGGGAGTGGGGGGGGGGACTCTACCGCAAAATGATATCACAGTCTTGCACTACTAAAGTTGATCATTCCATCCTCCCTCCTCTCCCCCCCCGCACCGCCCGCCACCTCTCCAAAAGAGCAATACAGCAGTTGCTCTGCATTGTATGGGAAAATAAAAGGAAGAGAGTTCAAACAGTAATTGATATTTATCTCATGGGGTGAAGGAGGGGCGGTATGTTGGAGGTGTGTGTGTGGGGGGGGGAAATGATAGTTTGCAAAGAAAGGGCTAAGTTGATTGAGCAACGAACGGGTTAAAGGCAAGGGAGTGTAGCTGGCAGAACCGGGAGGAGGGAATGTTGCCTGTCCCTTTAAGGTTCCTGCAGCACTGAGAGAATTGCAGGGATAATACGATTGGGGCGGCAGGATCACTTACTTCTGACGTTCCAAAGCCTGGGGGAGTTGGCTAGAGATTGTTTCCCTTTGATAAGGTCCTGGCAACTTGGTAGCAACTCAAGAAGCAATAATAATAATAATAATAATAAAAATCTAAGCGCTTCGGAGTAAAATAAAAAAGAAAGAAAGAAAAACCATCTAAAGTGTGGGGGAATAATTAGTCCCTGTAGCTGCCGAGCAATGCCAGTACGTAATGCCGGTTGATCTTGCGATAGTAAGAACTGTATACCTTTAGAGATGCACACACACACACGCACACACACACACAGAGAGAGAGAGAGAGGGAGAGAGACAGGCACACACATATATTTTATTTTATTTTAAGGCGGAAGGTGTTGCCGGAAAAAAGACGCTTATCTCCCTTACAGGACCGTTCTCTCGGTTGTTCACTTTGATGTGCACAGTTAAACCCACAGCTCAGTGTTTGTTGGAATAGCCCGGAGGACATTTGGTGCATGGAATGACTGCTTGAAACAGGACCTGAGTTGAAAGAAGGGGGGCGGGTGGGGGGTCAGGAGAAGTGGGGGAGGGATCAGGTCTTTTGATATATATATATATTTATTTATTTTCCCCTCTCCCTTTTCCTTTCGGCTTAAAGAAGAAGCGGGGCGTGAAGGAAGGGAGAGGATCATGCTGAAACTCCTCTCTCCCTCTCTCCGCTGATACGTTTCGCGTGCAATGTCCTGCTCTCGCTCCCCCCCCGCTCCCCCCCTTTTAAACTCTCAGATGCTATTATGAAGCATGAGAGGAGGCGGGTGATGAAAATATAGGGGGAATCGGCGCAACGCTGCGGATTACTTTTCTCCATTCTGTAAAGGGAGAGAGAGAGAGGAGAAGGGGGGGTGGGAAGGCTAAAGGAGGTGGGTGTTTTTTTTAAAAGGAAGTACCGAGCGCCCGTTTACGGAGGGGGCGGGAAAAGAAAAAGAGAAGGAGAAGAGAGAAGGGGGAAAGGACCCACTAAAAACTACTGGATCAATGGTAAGTTGCACAAGAATGTACGCGATTCCCCAGCTGCCTGCTTGCCTGTTTCTCTATCCCCCCCCCCCCGCGCGGCCGCTTTCTCCCGATCGCTTTGATGTCCTCTTGGCTTGAGCTTTGAAGTTGTTAAGGAAAGCTATTTATGCGTTAGTTATGAGCAGGCAGGGCTCGGTTGAGGCGATAGGCGAGGGTTTTGTGCGCGAACAATAATAAACAGCAGAGGTGTGTGTGTATGTTGCGTTTGTGTGTGTTCGAGAGACGGGAGAGATCTGGGGAAGGAGTGGGGTCTTGCACAGGACAAGCCCCCCCCACACCTCCAACCAACGCACCCCAATTGCAGATATCCCGGTAAGGTGTGTGCGTGGGTGTGGGAGGAAGAAGGGTCCATTTTCAGATTTGGACTTTTCCGAATGGGAAGGGAGGTCGAGATCAAGGATGTGCATTTCTTTATGTGCCGGGGAGGCAGGGATGCAGCGAGGATGCGAGGACTCCCTGCCTCTTCTCCCTCTCCCCCCCCTTCCTTTACACCCCTCCCACTTCTCTCGGCACCCCCTGCGAACTCCAAAGAGGCGCTGCAGGCTTACTTAGGGGTCAGTTGTTGCACAGGGCTCGGAGAAAGCAACTGGCTTAAGACTTCTCTGTGGCTTTCTCTCTCTCTCTCTCCCCCCCCCTGCTCTCCCCACCTTCACCCTCCCAATTCCTCTTCTCGGTTCCTAAGATCTCTCGGCCTTTTACCCCCCCTTCTCCCCCCCTCCAGTCAGTCGCCATTTCTGGAGGGTTACTTACCACCCCCTCTTTTATTTTTAACCCCCTTTAAGGGTTGCATTTTAGCAGCTCGGTGGACTACAATGTCTTCTTTTAAATCCTCCCCCCCACCAGTCGCCCTCTTACTCGCTCACTCTCTTTGATGGGGGGAGCTGGAGAATATAACAGCCGGGCTTGGAATTTCTGCACGCGTTCAGGTACATTACAGGAGAGAGGGGGGAAATACTTTCTTGGCAGTAGTTTGCATTTGTTTGTTTTAAAGGCAAGAAGGCGTTTAAAATCTCCACTACTGTCGTGAGGTGGTGGTGTGGAGAAATGTCATCTTATGAGTAGTTCTGAACTCTTCACATAACTTCATAGACCAACTTTTAAAAATTGGATGTTGGTTGGTTTTTTGTGTGTGTGTGTTAAAATAAACTGGTTGAAGTCTTTGCAATCCCATTTTCTTCCGAGTGAACTAAGGAAGGATGTTTGGAAGAAGCCACAAAACTTCTCAAGATCTTATTAATCCATCTTTAATGGTGGAAACTGGCTAAGTTTGAGAAGAAAAAGTGCATGACAACCCGAGCAAGGGAGGTGGTGGTGGTGGGGAGGGAGAATTGGAATCCTTTGCTTCCAAGTGGTTGGAAGTTTTTAAACATGTGGATGTCTTTAACATGTGAATGGTATAACTTAAGCAAGTCCATGAGATGCCTTTGAAGGCTGTAGGCAACTGATCAGAAATGAGTCAGACAGACCTAGTTTTTAAACTAAAACACTACTGTGGTCAAGATTGTCTCCCCCCCCCCCATTTTCTTTTAAACACTTTCTCAATATGCCATTTGTTTTTTTCAGAGGAGCATCCAGCATTGTGCTTAGAAGGGTTTCTGGTGATCATAATCTAAATGTTTAAGGAGTTGAAGGGTTTTGGAGGAGGGGGGGCAGAGAAATGGAAACCAGATGCTGAGGAAAGCACGTTTTGTTCTTTGCTTTGAGTTATCTACTGAAGAAAGAGAGGGAGGCAAAATTTTGAAGGATTTGTGTGTGTGTGTGTGCTTGCACACAAAATAGGTTTAACAACACAAGGGATCCAGTATTGTTCCTGGGACTTCTCAGATGTTATCATTAGTAGGAGGGAAAGGTTCACAGGGGGGTTTCTTTTCTTTTCTTTTGCGTGTTTTGATTTTATAGGCAATGCAATAATTAAGACTTCATTTTTGTTTTTGCCTCCGCCCCCACTCCTTTTGCTCCCTCCACACCAAAGTTAAAAGTGTGCCCAGAGTTCAATCTTCCTCTTTGAAAAGCGTATCTGATACTTTTGATTAGCACTGCAGATAGCTGCGGTTGCCTCTTTATTTTAATGTGAAGAGTTGAAAAGCCTGTTTACTTTTTGTCTTTGATGTTGGGTGGATCTGGTTTTGATTAGATCAATACTTCCCCCCTCTTTCTTTTCCTTTTTTTTTTCCTTCAAGAGAGAAGACTCTGAAGAATCCCCTGCTGACTTGAGGAAGAAAAGAGAGAGGGAGAGAGACAACACACAGACAGATTACTGAGGAACTTAAAAAGAAAAAGTCCTGCCAGAAGGGACTCCCGGAACCATGAGCAGCGCAGCGTTGCTGACTCACCTCCCAGACCCCAGCAGCAGCTTCAGAGAAGATGCCCCACGCCCCCCTGTACCAGGGGAAGAAGGAGAGACACCATGCCACCTGGCTGCCACTTTGTTTGCCATGAAAAACCAAAGCTTCAAGGCCATGTCAGTTTCTTCCACGCCAAGGAGAAATGAAGATGGCCTTGGGGAGCCAGAAGGCAGCGCATTCCCAGACTCTCCTCTAGCACGATGGACCAAATCCTTGCATTCCTTACTGGGGGATCAAGATGGTGCCTATCTCTTCCGGACCTTCCTGGAAAGAGAAAAATGTGTGGATACTTTGGACTTCTGGTTTGCCTGCAATGGCTTCAGGCAGATGGACCTTAAGGATACCAAAACTTTACGAGTAGCCAAAGCTATATACAAACGGTACATTGAGAACAACAGCATTGTCTCCAAACAGCTCAAGCCTGCCACTAAGACCTACATAAGGGATAATATCAAGAAGCAGCAGATCGATTCTATAATGTTTGATCAGGCACAGACTGAGATTCAGACAGTGATGGAGGAAAATGCTTACCAGATGTTTTTAACTTCTGATATATACCTCGAATATGTAAGGAGTGGGGGAGAAAATCCTGCTTACATTAACAGCAATGGACTGGGGAGCTTAAAAGTTGACTGTGGCTATCTCCCTACCTTGAATGAAGAAGAGGAGTGGAGCTGTGCAGACTTTAAGAACAAACTTTTGCCATCCGTGCTAGGGCTATCCAGTAAGGCATTGAGGGCTACAGCAAGTGTCCGGGCTACAGAAACTGTGGAGAATGGGTTCAGGTAAGATAACTTGCTTTGAATGACTTTTTGAGAGTCTGTTGCTCCTTTAAACAAATCTTGCAAAGTGGGTATATGTGCACATGCTTGTCCTTTGGAGTAGATTTTGGCAAAGATACTTTTTTTTTTTAAATGAACCTTAACAACTTGGCATTTATTTCTGGCTTGGTGGGGAGGGCTGTCTTTCTCCATAATAAAGAAAGCAGTACATTGTGGTTCTTAAGACCCACCAGTTCCTAAAGCTCTCTTAGACATCAAAAAAGAACTTCAAAGCGACTCTTGTTCTTTGAGACATGCGTTAATTGTTACCACTTTAAACCACATTAAGAGGAGCTGGGAAGAGCACCATCTAGGCATGTGAATGAGTAATGAAATACTAGTTTGCCAGCTTCATCCCCAGCTAGTGTCGAAATATGTGGATTACATATAGAAAATGGGAAGCAATTATGTGGTGATGGAACGAGAAAATCCATATTATTACTGTGGCAGCCCGTGTGACTGAACTTTGTAACTTACAAGGAGACATGAAACACATGTATTTTTGGAGAATACCTTGTGTGGCTTGCTATTGTGTCTTTAAGCCAAAGGAAATCTGTTTGGCCAATGAGATGGCTTCAGGTATGGGACATTATTGTTAGGGACAGAATTCCAACCGTTGAGTAAAAGAGGTGTGTGCTCCAGGTATATGGGAACTGAGTTGGACCTTTGGTTTCTCAAGCTCGGAACTGTCTAAAGTGACTGACAGTGGCTCTTCAGAGTTTCAGCCAGGAACTTTTCCTAGCCTGACCTGGAGATGAACCTAGGCCTTTTAGCATGCACTTTACCATTGACTGACAGCCCTTCCTAGTTAATGGAATTCAAGCTGCATTAAAAGGTGGCCCTATTCCCAATTCAGTACCCCAGGAGAGTGATGTGAGACCCTTCTTTGGTGGCATAGGCTGATGAAAGTGGGCAAGACCAGTTTCTCACAAAATGGCAACACCAGCGTATTCTTTCTCTCTCTTAATCGTGACAGAGTGGTATAATCTTCTGACACCTTATTCTCTTTCTCCCCTCCCTTTCCCCTTCATAAATGGGAATTGGTTGAACAAGGATCTATAGAGCAGAAGGACCTGCTCTCTCCCTCTCCCCTCTGTTCTGTGTATTCTCTCTCTTGCTTTGGGAGTTTCTTTCTCAGTCTGGTAAGTATTTGACATCTGGTTTACAGGAATTTTTGTGAGTGTTTCTGTGATTCATGGGACATCAAAGGGCTTCAGGCATCTCTTCTGTTTTCAGCTTGTTTCAACTATGGCCTGCCTCTAAGAGGAGGGTTCTTGAATTGCATCTGTTGTGTTTCTAGCTTGCAGCAGTGTTTATGGTCTTTTCCAGCGATAGGGTTGGAAAGGCAGCTGGTTCTAATTTGGCTTTCACTCACACCAGGGCAAATCTGGGGGGCTCCCGATAGGCGAGGGGCTTCTTCTAGTTCTTGGCTGTACAAATGGCATCAGAGTGTGTTACGCATTTGTTTTAATCTCTGTGGAGGTATATGCTTGCTCAAGCCTCTGTTTGCCCCAGTATCTTTCTGTGGTAAAGGCAAGTTTTCAAGTTTGAAGCCCTAGCAAGCCAATTTTCTTTCACAATCTCTGAACTGTACCAGTTGCATGAGCCTGACAACCATATTTGCTGTTTCCCAGATCAAACAGTGTTTATATGTGTGTATGCATGTGTATATGTGGTGGTGGGGTTGTGTGTGTGTACACACACACACACACACACACACACCCTGCACACACCCTGCACACACCTAACACTCCCCCCAAGTTGAGATGACATTGTAGAAGGCATTGGCATGTCTAAACTCTGTTGACACTGAGGTGGCAGAAGGCATGGAGCTATTAATGTCAGTGCCACTCTGAAAAACACCAAGCAGGTAACTTTCTGTTCAGGTGAGGAAACTTCATTTGAACCTTCAGCCCACCCAATTCATGCATGCTTTTGATTAGGCATATATTGATGGAGCTGGATAGCTCAGCTGGTTGAAGCATGGTGCTGATAATGCCAAGGTTGCAAGTTCGATCCCTGTATGGGGCAACTGCATTGCAGGGGGTTGGAGTAGAGTATCCTTAGGGTCCCTTCCAACTCTACAATTCTATGATTTTATGCTGAAAACCTTCCTTTTAAGCAGATATGTACTTTGTGCTGCGCTGTTCTCCAAAAAGGCAAGAAGTTGCTTCTGCTTTTTTTATTTTTTATTTTTTGTCTCCTTGACTGGATTCTTGTATGTAACTGAACTGAGAGCTTGGGCTTGAACCCGGGTTCCAGTTCCACTGCTGTCTGCCATGGACACTTTGTGTGGTCTTTGGCAAGTCGGTAGGTCTCAGACTCAGTTCCTCAGTTATGAAATGGGAATAATATTCCATAGGGGAGGGGAGGCATGGTCTCAGTAAAGGCTGCCAAGTCCTTTGCCAGTTAGAGGTGCTGCTCCTAGCAGTTTCTGGACTAGAATCGCATTGTTGTTACCAAAGGGAACTAGCTGAGAAGCCTTTTCCCCCAAGCCAGTGGTCACCAGACATTGCTTCTCCTCCTGTCTCAAAGATATTAAAGTCCAGTAGTTTTCTCAGCTTGTGGATGAGTTGCTGTTATTTGCCTAGTCTGCTAGCAGTTGACAGGTGAATCCCCTTTCCCCTTGGCTGGTGTCTGCAATGTGTCTTCATCTTTCCGGACCTGTAGGTAACCAAACTTTTTAAAAAAATATTAATTGGAGGTTGTTTTAGCATGTAAGCTTTAATGAGGAGTGTGAAGCCTATTTGTCTCCCTCCCCTGGCTGTTTTCTGCTCCTAGGTTAGGTTTGGCGAACACATTTTCTTTACCCCAATCACATCCTCATGCTGTATGTGTTATAAGGTATTTTTATGAATTTGGGATTTCCCCGAGTCAAAATAAACACTTCGGACTTGGTTTAGGTGTCTTCCCCTCTTTCTCAGGGCTGCTTTGTGTATTAATTGCTTCCTTGGAATGAGAATCTTGATGCTCTTCCACTTTCGGCAGTTCAGTGCAACAAAAGTGAAATTGAAAAAAAGTTTTGTTTACATTGGATTCTGAATGTATCACACAAAAGTTAATGTGCACAAAACTGCCCTCTTACGGCACACTCATATATCATAGCAGCCAATAAGGTAGCCTCTCTGCTGTTAAGTTTTCTCTTGTAAAGTTAGTGAAGCTCGCCTTCCCACCACATGGGGCTATAGCTAGCAGATGGCCCACTTTTGCAGATTGGCATTTATTTGTGGGGGAAGGTGTTGGAACCGAGATGGCTTCAGTTATCATAATAAAATTAAGCCAGGAGGGGAGAAAGACAAATGTGTACATGTGTGTGTGCTTGCACACACCAAGCAATCGGGTTTTTGTTTTGTTTTGTTTTGTTTTTTTGGCAAAGTAGTGTGATGAAAGCTACATATTTGCTTCCCCTGAAAACAATGTTTCTGACCAAAAACCATTTGCCAGACAGTGTGGCTGCAGATTCACACTATGTTTTCTCAACAGCAGTGAGAGCAATCCAGAGCTTTCTTCATATACCTCTGATAACCCACCTGAACACCTGTGGAATGCCAACTGCAGTGCAGCAAAGCTTAGCTTCCTAATTTACAAGGCTCCCTGTATAGACTTTCCATTACTCTGGTTGAAAAACCAAGATCTGAGGCTACTTATAAGGCTAGAGGCTAATTACAGAGGAGAAAAAAAGCTGTGCTGTTCAGGGTGTTGTTGGGTTTTTGGGGGGTTTTCTTGCAGGGCTACCCACAAAAGACACCTGGAAAGATAAGTTCTGTGTGCTTTGTCTATGACACAGGCCTGCTCCCCACCACAGCACAGGGAGTGACAAACAAGTACCATTTTTATCAGTATAAGTGGTAGTTTGAGAAACTTGAGACATTCTCCTTGAAGCTGAAGGGGAACTGCTACATGATTGTGGAAAACATTTGTCAGTATTGTGTCCTTTGGAGGCACTTTTTTTGAGAGAGAGAGAAAAAGAGAGTCCATGTAGAAATTTACACCGGAGACTCTGCTTCACACAGGAATTAAAACTCCTTTAAGGCAGCTTGATAGCATCTGGCTACAATTAAGTTTGTAGTGTGGTCAAGATCTTTCTTTAAAAAAAAAAAAAGTGGCTATGAAAACATCCCTAATTGGTTTACTTAATGTATGTGGGGATTTTCTGTACAGATCTGTTTTAACTGGGCAAACTGTGATATTTTTTTTTTTAAATAAAAAGAAATTTATTGTTTAATGATATGATTGTATAAGTTCTGAGGAGTGGGGGAATGGCATTTTGCTAGCTAAATGTCTTGGTAATTTCTTGTGCTTTGAGTTTCTGCTGACTAGTTTAAGGTGATTTATAGAACCGTTGAACTTTGGAGCAGGACTTTTCCAAAAGTTCGGCATAGCTTGGGAAGTTGAGCTCTTCCAAAAAGATTTTGGAGATTCTCTCTCTCTCTCTCTCTCTCTCTCTCTCTCTCTCTCTCTCTCTCGTGGCTGCCTTACAGTATGGAAGAGCTTCCCCTTAACCTTCCCATAGGGATGACATGTAAACATAAACTAACAGGCGGCACGATTAAGGACGTAGCAGCATGACATGCACTTTAAAAGGAAGGTCTGTAGGATCCACTTAAGGAGCAGGCTTGGTTCTGTACAGATGGCGAGCATCTTGCAACCAGATACCTTACAACAATAAGCCCTAATGGGCCTGCGTTTTGTTAGAGTAGGACACGAAGCTGTTTCAAGGACAGTAATAAAAAGTAAAGCCTTTATCCTTCCCCCTCTCCCACCCCACTTCCTTGAAAGACCAAAAAAAAACCACCAATAGCTGCCTTAAGAATGTCATGGGAACTTTACAAACATAGATAAGTTTTTGTTTTCTAAAGGTACAACATTTGGATCCTGCTTCCCCTTGCTTTCTCCCCCCCCCCCCTTTGCAGAGTAACTTTCAACTGGAAACATGTGGGGTTGATCTGTCTTGAAGATCTGAAGGATCTGATTTTTCCCCCCTACCGTCTTCTTGTCACTCTTTGGTTATCTCCCATTCTTTCTTTCATTTCTTTTCTCTTCCCGGCTCCCTTCCTTCATCTTTTGAATGTCTTGATCTTCCCACTGAAATATCTTTGTGTGCTTTGGGAAAGAATGTGTTCCCAGCTGCGCTTAAATACCTGAGTCTTTTGCAGCGAGGCCTCCTGCAAAGGTCAGCTTGAGATGTGGAGGCCTAGAACTTCAGTCATGCTGTTTGCCGTCATAACTTGAAGAGGGCTGTCTGTCTGTCTCTCCCTCCATCTCTCTCTCTCTCTCTCTCTCTCCCCCCTTCCCAAGCCCCTTTCTTTGCTTAAGCCTTCGCAAGGGCTCATGTTTTCCCCTTGCCAGTGAAATGGAGGAATGCAACACAGCAGGAGGGGAGTTAAGGGGAGGGTGGGAGGACTTGTTTGTGAGAGAACTGAGTGAAGACTACTACTGAAGAGGTCGAAAGTGGGTAACGGGGGCAAATGGAAACAAAGGGACCAGAATACTACTACTAGGGGAAGTGCTGCTTTTCATTAAGACTACCAGGCTGCTCACTTAACTCAGGCCTGATGCCTCCTCCGATCTCATTGCAAGTGGCTTGGTGGGTTTTTTTTAAAAAAAACCCCCAAAAGTTTCTCTCTTTTATGTTTAGGCCTTCAAGAAAGACTTCCCTTCCCTCTCTCTCTCCCTCCCTCCCTCCCTCCACCCTGCGCCTCCCAAGTTGCTCACAAGTGACTCCAATTTTAAGCAAGTGACTGTCTTAGAATTGAACAAACAGCAGGCCATGGGAGCCTGAGTGGATCGGAGTTGCCAAGCTGAATTTCTTCAGAATGAGGGATGTGGTCTGCCTCTGTGATGTCTCTTCTGTGGAATGTTATGGAAGTGGTCGAATAAGGGGTGTCCCTTTTTAATGTTCTGTAGAGCAGGCATCTGGAGTAAGGGGTGATGGCTTGAAATGAGGAACATCTGGCAAACTTAGTCTGGATTCCAGGCGTTTGGATTCTGTGTGCTTAAAGGTGGTGCTGTCAATATAAACAAGGCCTTCTTAAAACGTTTGGCTGAGAGCAGTGATCGCAATCCTGTAAATGTTTTGTCAATCCCTAATTTAGTCTTTAATAGTCCATGGTGATTAGGGTGCAGCATATAAAACACAGGTGTCCATCCCTATTGGTCTCCCTTTGCCAAACTGATGCCCTCCAGATGTTTGGGACTCCTTGCTCCTTTCTTCCTCAGGCACCATGGTTGTGATGGCTGATGGGAGTTGTAGTCCAAAACATCTGGAAGGTACCAGGTTGGCAAAGGCTGCCCCATAAATTGTTCAGTATGTTGCTGCCTTGTTGGTTCTACATAATGACCCCTTTTATTGGACCAACTTGGTGGGGATACAAAACTGAAATTTACTCCCCTCTGTGATTTGGGTCGGAAAAGATTGCTCTTCACTTGTTATCCCCTTATTATCGCTTTACCAATGCAGTGCTCTCTGTATATAGGGCCAAACTTTCTTTTGCAGCATCCTCTGAAATAAGATGTCAGTCGAACCATTTTGAGATAAGACCATCTGTAGAAGTTATATTTGTTAATCTGACATGCTTGGGGACCTTTTGAATCCAGAGCTGAAAATGACCTGAAAATATTGCAGGCACTTAATAATATTTACCACCTTTTTCTTAAGCACTTCACCCTAGCTCAGAGTTTCCCAAACTTGGGTCCCCAGCTGTTTTTGGAATACAGTTCCCATCATCCCTGGTTCTGCTAGCTAGGAATGATCAGAGTTGTAGTCCAAAAACAGCTGGAGACCCAAGTTTGGGAAACTTTGCTCTAGCCCAGGCATAGGCAAACTCGGCCTTCCAGATGTTTTGGGACTACAACTCCCACATCCCTAGCTAACAGGACCAGTGGTCAGGGATGGTGGGGGTTGTAGTCCCAAAACATCTGGAGGGCTGAGTTTGCCTATGCCTGCTCTAGCCATTACAACTGTCTTGTAATGCTGGCACAGATTTGAGGCAGAGAGAGAGAGAGAAAAGAAAGAAAGAAAATAAATATACTTTTAAGGCCACTTGATGAGTGCATGGTAAAGGTTCAGTTTCAGGGCATTCAGCTGCTGTTCTTAACTGCCTGGCCCTAGCTCTAAAATCTTGCATTGCCCTTTTTTGTAGATCTTAGATTCCCACTCCCATCAGCCCCAGCATGCATAGCTAATGGTCAAGGATAATGGGAATTGTAGTCTGGCAGCTTGTGGAGGACCACATTTCCCCATCCTTGGACCAGGAATAACAATGCACATATATTTGGGTTTAAGACACATTGGTGTGGAAAAGTAGGAGTTGAGTGTTTTTGTGAGGAGATCCCAGCCCAATTGGAAATGTTAGGGAGTAGAACAAACCTAGAAAGGAACTTGTCAAAATGTTCCTCATAGGTCCCGCAGGATCACTAAGGCTCCAATCTTATTCCTACTTACCTGTGAGTAAGCATCCTTGAACTCACTTACTTTTTGATAGGCACGTGTAGGATTGTGAAAACTGCAAATGTGTTGATGGCTAGAGTGTTGTGGCAGGGCAGTTTTCTCTCTACCACATGGAGACCTTGGTAGTTGTTTCTGAACCTCAGTTTGTTATGTGGGAGTGTCCGAGACAAGCTGGATCTGTTCACAATATTGCCTTCCTTGTGAGTCTTGCCAGAGGATGATGGCAAAAAAGCTAATACTAGTGTGGTGTATTGGACTAAAAGCAAGGAGGTTTGGGTCTAAGTACCCACTCAAGAATGAAGCTCACTCTGTGACCTAGGACTGGCCTCTATCCCTCAGTCTATCCTTCCTTGTGGAGTTGTTGTGAGGTTAGACCATGGTGCTGATAACGCCAAGACTGCAGGTTTGATCCCCATATAGAACAGCTGCATATTCCTTTGTTGGACCAGATGATCTTCAGCATCCCTTCAAACTCAACAGTTCTGTGATCCCTCAGTCTAACCCAGGCTTCCTCCACCTTGGCCCTCCAGATGTTTTGAGACTACAATTCCCATCACTCCTGACCACTGGTCCTGCTAGCTAGGGATCATGGGAATTGTAGCCAAAAACATCTGGAGGGCTGAGGAAGCCTGGTCTAACTTGCTTCATAAGGTTGTTGTGAGGATAAAATTGTGATGGAGGATGTGTGCTGCCTCTTCTCTTTGGTGGAACAACAGGAGAAAACATGATACTTTTTTGTGTGGTGCCATAACAAGGGATTGTATGAATCCACCATTTTAAAACTGTGTGACAGCTGATGGCTTTAAAATACTCAGTGACTTTGTAGATCATGAATGGGGAACCTTTGGCTCCCAAAAGTCCATCAACATCTGGAGAGTCACCATGTTTGCCACCCCAATGTACACAAACAACTTGCTTTGCTTCCATTCCATCTACAGCACAATCAAAGCTATTAGACACAAATGGGTATGCTGTGAACACAGACCTACACAGGTAAACAAGGATTTAGTAGCATGGGTTTATTTCTCCTATATATTACAGATACTTCTGGCAGATCACATGCTGGTTAGCCAGCTGTTTGTGGTGAGTGGAAAATGAAGGCCGTGATCCTAAACACTTCTTATTTATAAGTGGTCCATTGAAATTGAATATTAGTCATTTAGTTAGTCTTGTGTTCACATATATAACTTAGCTCATTACTCTTTGGCTTTTTTATGTGCGTATTTCCTGAGTCCATGGAAGAGTAACTGAGCTTTCACTTTTTGCTTGTCTCTAGGTCATTTAAGAGGAACGATCCTGTTAACCCTTACCATGTGAACTCTGGCTATGTCTTTGCTCCTGCCACCAGTGCAAATGATAGCGAAATATCTAGTGATGCTCTGACTGATGACTCCATGTCTATGACGGACAGTAGCGTGTAAGTATTTCCCTTGGTTGAATTTTTTGAAAAACTGTTGGTTCTTAAAAGAATCCTACCTGACCATGATCTCTGCTTTAATTTTCTGTTTAAAATTCTGCTACCCAGTTATATTTCTGATGGACTCTTTACCCACCATATTGCTATAAACTAGGAGCATGGTTTGAGCACAGTGTGTATGCCTTTGACGCAATGGTAGGAAATGACTCTTTCATTTCCATCACTTTGCAGGTATTCTCACCCAACTCTCAGGTGAACAACCTTGTTCTCCCAGTAGGACTAGAAATCCAGCCTCTTACCCATGGGATGTATCCATAATTGTCCCCATATCCACAATTTTGCCCCAGCCCTTCTTTTTTTAAGGACCAGGTGTACTCTTATTATCTAATTAACAGTCATAAAAAAAGGAATTGCTTCCTCTAGGCGGTGCTTTCTGAGGTTAGCTGCTGAACTTAGGAGCGATGCTCTATTGACCCAAAGAGTCAACAGCCTTCTTGGGCTGAACCTGGCTGACTTTCCTTCTATAAGAGGGTGGAGGCTGTTTGGAATGTGATGACAATTATTCTTTAGTCTCTGGGAGAAGGATGGGAGGAACGATCTGTGCTGTAAAATTTGTGGTCTTCTACAGAGAAGGAAATGGGAAGAAGTTTTCTGTTGTAATCTGCTTTAGCCATACAACTATGTACAAGGGCAACTACGTACATTGTCAATGGTTTCTCTCTCCCACCTCTATTTCATGTTGCATTCCTCTTCCTGCTGCTGGGTAGAGAGATTGGACTTCATTGCTAAATATCCCAAAGTGCTGTGAGGATAGGGGAGCATATTCTTTATTTCCAGGGGAAGGAACGCTTTTTGGAGGCAGGTTGGGGTTGGGGAGTGCAAAGTGGCCTGGTTTTAACTTAGCGTTGATATACATATGCACACAAACACACACACAATTCCCAAGGTCTTAACTTGAAATGCTTAGTTCTGCTTCCCATGCATTCACATATCTGGAAGCAATTCCAACCCAAAACAGTAGGACTTAACTTGGGAGTAACAGGATTGTACTGTTAGTGTACCCATGGGTGGTTTGGAAACCTTGAAGGTGGAAGGAAACGCTTCTCAATTCCTTGTAATCCTTTTGGTGGCAGGGGAAGAATATGCACTTTTTAAAATAAAAAAATCCCTAGATATAAAATAGTGCAGACTTGGTTATCCACCCTCCTTCTAGTATGTGTGCAGTACCTTTTAAAAAAACGATTTTATGGAAGAAGAAGAAGAAGAAGAAACCCATTCCTGCCTTAGCCCGCTTTCTCGTTGAACAACATTTTCTTAAAAAGCTGCATCACTATTTTATTTCTCTTTGCCAGCTGGGCTGCGGTTTGTATATGTGCTCGGTGTGTCAACAGAGCATTCACTGGGTTAGTCATTTCTGGACCAGTGTTGGGTCACTTGGGACGAGCAGGGCTAGGATTATACCCTCTCTTCACAGCAATGCCAATTGTGGGGCCTTCTATAGATGAGAGCACTGAGTGAGAAATAAAGTGCATGCTGGATGAAAGGCTTAACTGAATCGCTTTCAGCCTATTGTTAGTCTAGGGGAGCTTAGAGGGGATAAGAGGGTAGCAGGCTGCTTTGAAATTTACTTGAACAAGTGAATAGGAGCTCCCCATAAAGCCGGGCATGAAAGGAGCCTGGCTGTTTTTTCCTGCCATAACAATAGCCAGTACAGGCTGTGAGGAGCAAGGGAAGCTTGCCTGATTAAACTGCTGGGAGCTTCAAGATATGGGGAGTGGGGGTGTTGCAGAGATGGTGGTGGTGTTGAGGCCGGAGGGGGGCGGGGCGGGGAGGCAACCTGGATTTCAATAGGGCCCAGAATGGTTATATGGCTTTAGAGAGCAACCTGCAAAAACTCAAGGCATTTAACCAGTTCCTGCTGAAAACTGATCCCAAACTCCCCCTTCCCAACCCTCTTGAAGCCTTTGGAAAGGTTTGAATTTCCTGTGGTGCTGTCTCCAAACAAGGAGTGTGTGTGTGTGTGTGTGTGTGAGAGAGAGAGAGAGAGAGAGAGAGAGAGAGAGAGAGGAGGAAAGTGGGACACACACTTTTTCCAGCTCTGTGGTGCCTCACTGTTGTAAACTCCTAGAAGCAGAGCACGCTGATAGGCTTCAACAGCTGTTGCAAGCTGCGGTAACACTAGCACGTGTGCCAAGTTGTTTTTGTGTTTGAATTTCCTTCCCTGCCATGGGTGTATGAAAGAGAAACTTGAGCAAAAGGGAGGAAAGCGGGGAGGGCGGTGTGTTCCCGCTCAAGCCGCCTTCTTTTCTTTTCTTTTTGCTTTTTGAGGGGAGCGATGTTGGGAGAAAAGTGAAATCAGCTGCTGTTGTGGTTCATTTGCCACCTTTGATGATGCAGGGCCATGGCTCCGTCACACTTTTCCTGTAGCTTCCGTGCCAACAAATTTGTGCAGCAATGCACCACCCTACTTTGCGTGTGTGTGTGTGTGCAATGGCTTTGGTGGGGTGCAAATCAGACAACAGAACCCACAGACATCTGAAAAGCCGGTATGATCTGGTCTCTTGTTTTCATGGCGGCCCCCAGGTGGCATTCCCAGCAAAGAAAATGCACACAATCCCTTCCTCCCCCCCCCCCTTTTCCTGAACTTACATTTAACCCAAAGGATCAATGTTGCGTTTTTGTTTAATCTGCCCCTTTTTGGTGTTAGCCACAAAGCACCCAGGCAAAATCACATTTCCATTTCTTGATTGGAGGGAAGGGGTGAGGGAGGGAGGGAGAGACGAAAGGGGGACTTTTTATTATTTGGTTATATCTTATTTATGGATTTACTTTGGACACAGGGGAATACTGCTGAGCAAACTTCAAATATTACCTTATCTTACAAACCAGGCTTTTGATGTTGGCAAGATCAGAGGCTCCGTTTCAGAGCCATTGCCAAATGAAGATGGGAGTGAATGCATATGCGCACAGAGTCTGATATTTCAAAAGAAGCAGTGAAACTACATTCAGGTTAGGTCAGGCACATCTAAGTCAAAAGGCTAAGATAATTGGCTCAGCTTAAATGGCAGCTGACTGGAAAGAAGACTTCAAAACTAGTGTTTCCCCAGAAACAGATTGGCTTAGTACCAGACTGGTTAGCTAAAATGTTTATAATTAAACTGTGCTATTCAGTGCCTAAAACTATGCTGTTCTTCAGCCCAGAGTTGGATTTAAAACACATGCACACCAGGAAATCTAGCACAAATATTGTGCTTCTGGAGAAGGGAGGGGGGTTGGACATCAGAAGTTGTATCTTTTTCCCCGTCTTTCTTTTAAGGCAGTATTAATTGTGCACCGGTTTTGGATAGCATTTTATCCTAAAACCCTTTAAAATGTTTTCAGTTTTGTTGAGATGCATTCAATCAGTGACCTTTGGTTTTTGTTGTTGGCTTAGAGTTGTGCCTGATGTTGGTCCTACTCTGAGCAGGCTCACTGAAATTAACAAACATAACTAGCTTAGGTTTGCTAATTTCAATGCGTCTACTCTAATTTCAATGGGTCTACTTGGTTGGCAACAGCCCTTAGATATGTTCTTTCTGTATCAGCTCTGGGTTCCGCTACTCTTCTAAGGAACTAGCATGGTATCTATGAGGTGATGCTGTTTTAGCCTCACACCAACTCCTACAATATATTTTATCCTGATAAATTGAGACTTACCCAGATGAGCTTCATGGCTGGGCAGGACCTCGCTCATTCAGGTCCAACACTTCTGTGCCATTCTGACTCAGCTTGTAAAAATGCTTTGCACATTCACTCTTTCTGTGATCTTGCAGCTACCTTATGAGGTGCAGCCGCCATTGTTCTCATTTTTTTTAGATGGCAGAGAGACAGGCAGGCAGGAACTTGGCTAAGCCCACCCTGTGAACCTTTGGCTGAAATAGGGCTTGAGCCAAAAATAAAAGTCAAGAATTCTCTCCCTTGTAACCTCACTTGATCTTCTTGGCTACCCTTGTTGGACTTGAAATTCAAGCACCAGCTGCCCATCTTGTCTGTATTTAATGCATTATGGATTCTTACTTTCCTTCAATGCCCTTTTATTTTAAATACCCAAGGACCGTAGTTTAGGAAGCTTGTTTCAAGCCCTCGTTACGATTCTCAGTTCTGTTTCCCAGGGCTGTTCAGTAACGCCACCCTTCTTTTTAAAATGAGATTCGCCAGCCCTTTCTATTTAATTGTAATTAACATCTCCCACCCCTCATCCCCCGCAACCAAGATAGCTGCTTGTTTGAGTGAGCCAATTAAGAGGACACCCTCATTTACCCAAATTGTGGCGTTAGGGAGCACTCAAAACATTCGGGCTAATCGGGGAGGCCTCAATGAATGGGAGAGGAGTGTCACATGGACACTTAGACTGCCGCTGTGCATCATGGTGGACTCGTAGTGAATGTGTATTGGTAAGTTTCCATTTAGAGGACTTTTCCTTATCGCAAGGAAGATGCTCCCTAAATGAGACAAAATAAAGCCAAGTAAGAAAATGCCCAACTATGGCATGTCAAGCTTTTGGTGTTTCTATCCTCAGAATCTATTTAAAAAAGACAGTTAGTGAAAGGGAAAGCATTACATTTCCATGTTCCCCCTGGCGCACCATTCCACACCACCAGGTAGCATTCAGTAACAACTGGACATATGATGCTTTATACCAGGCACAGGCAAACGCGGTCCTCCACATGTTTTGGGACTACAACTCCCATCATCCCTGACCACTGGTCCTGTTACCTAGGGATGATGGGAGTTGTAGTCCCAAAACATCTGGAGGACCGCGTTTGCCTATGCCTGCTTTATACAGAGTGAAGCCCAGACTGGCAGCAGCTCTTCATGGCTTCAGAGCTGCTGCCTGAGATCATTTAAATGGAGTTGCGAAGGACTAAACACGGGACCTCATACAGGCAAGCCACATGATTTTCTATGGATCCCTTTTCACTGCTCAATATTTGACTTTGCTTGTGCTGCCACACTGCTAGGACTACCCAGTCCTAGCCCTACAAGTGGCTCTCATTCATCCCTTGTCCACTATTCCTCTGTCAGGTTGTAGTGCAGGAGTGAGGAACCTGCGGGGACCGCCAGATGTTGCTGGCCTGCAACTCCCATCATTCCCAGTCACTGGCCATGTTGGCTGGGGGCTGTTGGGAGATGGGAGTCCAACAGCATCTCAACGGGCCACAGGTTCATCACCTCTTGTTCCTTTAGACCAGTGTTTCCCAACCTTGGGCCTCCAGCTGTTTTTGAACTACAATTCCCATCATCCCTGACCACTGGTCTTGCTAGCTAGGGATGATGGGAGTTGTAGTCCAAAAACAGCTGGAGGCCCAAGGTTGGGAAACACTGCTTTAGACAGCAAGTTCTTTCTGGCAAAGAGATCTGCCTCTGTGTGAATCCGTTGATATGGAGCATGGGTCATTCTTGACTGAAGCTTCACATCTAAACAGCATGCATTTGGTAAAACAGCCTCCCCACCTGCCTCTGCCTTGATGGAGTTGCCACATTCAATACACTTGACAGTTCTATGCTGTCCTCTCTCCCTGGATGCAGAAACGCTCATAGTGTCCAAAAACTGCTAGGATGCTTTAGCCTTCAAAGAGGTAACTTTGCATCTCCTCCCCCTTGGGATACTTGGAACGGGATCCTAGCCTGTCTTAGATTTATGGCTGGCATTTCATTTCTGCATCCACTGGAGCTTAAGTGAAGACATAAGAGGTGTTTGCGCGATGTTTCTTTCTTGGTTGTCCAGCAGCTTTCTTGGCAGAACCTAAAGAACAAATGTAGCAAACTGGGAAGGGAGAACAAACTTCCTCCTGGTTGATGGTGCAGCTGTCTCTTACTTGAGCAAGCCATGCGAATTGTTTTTGCGACATGCTGTTTTGTCTGTCCAAATGTTGCATATGTATTTTTGCTGTATGCCAAGTAATTCCAGTCCAAGTTGATGAGAAAAATCCTAAGAGTGTGATCTTTTACTTGTCTGCTCAGAAGTAAGCTCTATGGAGTTCACTGGGGCTTCCTCCCATTGCAGTCCTACAAAGGATCCAAAGGTCAAACTCTGTTTGACTCTAAGACTTGGAGCAGGAGTAATCAGTATGGGGTCCTCCAGAGGGTGTTGGATTACAACTCCCAGCAGCCTCAGCTACCGTGGCCAAAGGCCAGAGATGATGGGAGCTGTGATCCAACAACATCTGGAGGATGCCATGTTGACTGCCTCTGGCTTAGAATCTAAGCAAACCACACCAAAGTTCAGCATTAGCAAAGAAGGGAGCCTGTACCTACTCTAGTAGCAGACATAAGCCACACATTTCAGGGTCAGATAAAGTGAAGAGGCTGGCTTTTTCACAAACCCACGCATCACTGCTATAGAATCAGAATAGGAACACACCATCTTACAATGCACATTTTTCTCACCAGCCTTGCTTAGAAGCATACACCTCAGCTCTTGAAACCTGAATGAGAGTGTTCCTCTACAGCAATCTTTCCTAACCATGTGCCCATAGATACTGTTGAACTACAACCCTCATCGTCCTTGACCTTTGGTCATGCTGCCTGGGGATCACAGAGGTTGTGTTGTAGCAGTGTCAGGGGATGTAAGGTTGGGGAAGGTTGTTCTACAGCCTGGATAACCACCTCCA
Source organism: Podarcis liolepis (assembly GCF_965112155.1). Taxonomy (NCBI): domain Eukaryota; kingdom Metazoa; phylum Chordata; class Lepidosauria; order Squamata; family Lacertidae; genus Podarcis; species Podarcis liolepis. Next base: position 24,187,214 of record NC_139555.1, read on the forward strand.
AGTGAGGGGCCAGATTCTGGATTTCCCCACCCACAGTGGGCAGGGTTGCCTACCTACCCATCACTTGATGTCACCATGATTCCAGGTAACCCATTTATCCTTTGCAACATGGCTTGAGATCAAGCTATGCTGCAAAGGAAGATCCAGGTTGACCCAAGTCCGTGCTGATCAGTGACCTCAAGCCCTGCTTTCGGCAGGGGTTGGTTCATTTCCTGCATTCCCTATTATGGCTATTTATTTACTTGTTTCATGTTTGAATCACTCCCCTTAAGGCACCTCAAAGCGATTTCTCTACCAGGACTTCTGCAGCACAGCCAAATCCTGGTGTTTGCTAGCCCCTCTTGGTTGCTGTGTCCATACCTGATATGGTGTCTGGTGTGGGGCTTGTTGCCCATGGTTTGGGGGAAATGGCCTTGCAGGGCCTAATTGGGGTGGAGACTTCCCACCACTTGCTCTACAGCTTCATCAACATCAGTGGAGAAAGCCGTGGAGGAATTTCAAAATGATGCCATTGCCTGTTGTCAAAGTGCTGTGTCAAACCATGGATGTCAAAGTGCTGTGTCAAATCCAGGATGTCAAACCATGGTTTGAAGCTGACTTGAAAACCACAATTGTGTCCGCTGCCTAAGGTTACAGCTTGTTTGGCAAACTGCAGATTTGGGCACTGTTGTGCCGCTCAAGAGGCTTCTACTGCGTGGAAATGGGAGTGACAAAGCCGAGGGCTGAGCAAGTGGGGAAGCAGACAAGTAACTGTAAACTGTGGTTTGCCTGTCTTCCATTTGGAAGCTCCCAACTATGGTTAGCACAAACTATTTGGGTGCCGTCTTTGTTTCCTCCATTTCTTGGAAGGTGGAGGCAGATGAAATTGCACAAATGTTAAAAATGTTGCACTGACCACAGGGAACACCAGCCAAGATTGAACGCAAACAATGCATAATGCTTTAGAAAGATGTTTAGCCACTGGCCATGGCAAGTCTCCACACCTTTGCTGTCCAGATGACACTGCTAAGGGGGTGCTTTCTGGCAGTCGTGTAAGACTGTAGTTGGAACTTCTTATGTGTGGAAGCAGCCTCTTTTGGACTCTTCAAGAATTCTGGCCTCTATAGATTAAAGCTGACACTTAAATTGCTTCCAGAAAACAACATGTAGCCAATGCAAATGTTGGAATTGTAATGTTCCATGAGCACCTACCCACCCAGTCAGGAAGCAGGTTGTTTCATTCCACACCAGCTGAAGATTCCAGTCACTCAAGAAGTAGCCCCATGGAATTACTTTATTCAGATTTTTTTTGCTTTTGGGGAGGCCAAAAGGAACGGACGTCCACTCTCCCAATGAAACTATTTTCACCAGATGTGAATCTTCAGAAAGAATTTTGAGAGTTCCGAATGAAATGCCACATTTAAAAGCTCCACAGCCCACAATAATTTGGTGAACAAACCTCATGCCCATGTGGAAGTCGGCGAATGAGCAATGACTTGGGGGTTGGTTTTTTTCTTTCACCCAGCAAACCCACAATTGCTGATTTGGATGGACTGTGCAGCTTTCATACAACCCAGCATGTATTTGCTTTATAGCTGTTTGGTACAGCGTCCAGTATTCGTCCACAGAGCCAATCATATTTACACATCTGTTGGGAGCAAATGCTTTGTGTACGTGAAAAGGTTGTTGCCTTTTCCGGGGAGCAGGGGTGCCAGAATTATTTAAATGAATGCAAATTTGAAATTGTCCATTGATGACTGTTAAGGCTGAGTAGAAGAAACAAATTGCTTTGGTCTAGTCAGCCTAGATAAAGCTATCTAGAAGAAACCCCTAGTGACTGATCAGTTATTACTATCTACAGTAAAATTTGGAGAGGTGGATCACATCCCTGTCTAGAAATATTTATTTATTGATTCCCCACAATGGACTGTGGGGTGATGCAGGGGCTGTTAAATGTTTGGGAAACTGAGCATCCTGTTTGTTTGGAGCTGGTGTTGTTCTGCAGGGCTGGTGCAGATTCTGGCAAATGCTTTTATCTGAAGCTCTGTAGTAAATAAAGGATGCCTTCACAGCAAGTCTGCATGTTCCTTCTCCTTGTCAGACAAAACTAATATTCACAAATATTAGGCCTGATCTGTGTAATATGTATGCCATCTAGAAAGCCCTTGTCCATGTATCCCTGGTTGTGTTTTCTGCAGCTATGGCATGCGTTGGCCCATTTTGTCCAGGACATCCATTGTTTGTGTGCAGTTGTCAACATATGAATGGCCCAGCCTAGTGCACATGGAAAGTGCATTGAAATGTGACTGGACATGCATGGAAAGCTTTGCTGGGGAATGGAGAACCTAAGGCCCTCTAGATGATCCTAGGCTACGAGTCCCATCATCCTTAGATGTTGACCTTGCTAGGTGAGAACTGATGGGAGCTCAAGTCCAACAACAACAAAAATTGGGCTGACAACCAGTGCACTGTTTTTTTGCTTGAAGTGTAATTGTGTTCAGCAGGATATACTATTCATAGAATCATAGAATTACAGAGTTGGAAGGGACTATGAGGGTCATCTAGTCCAACCCTCTGCAACGGAGGAATCTTTTGCCCAATGTGGGGCTCAAACCCACGACCCTGAGATTAAGTATCTCAACAGTTCCCATATGCATTTTCCCAGTCATTTTAACCAGTTTTCAAAAAATTTCGCCTAAATGGCATTCTGGACAGCAGCCCTAATTTACGTATGGCAGCTCTCATTTATACTAACACTCATGTAGTATGTAGTCTCAAGGACTTTTGGAACAATAGGCTCTACAATAAAGATTATAGAGAAAGGCAGCTGTGGCTCATCCTTTGGATTTAGGCTAACAGTTCCCTGGTGAACAAAAGCAGGTGATATCCCTATCACAGCAGCAAACACAAAATTTGGCTAATATGCACACATTTTAAAAAGTTGTGTGTGTATGTCTGGGTTCCCTGATTGATCAGGGTTACTAGATGCGTACACAGGTGCTTAAAGACTCCTGTATATTATACAGGCTTTCCTTCTTAAATGACAGAGCAAAGATGGGGAGACCAGTGGCTCTCTAGATGATCTTGAAGGAGCCCCCCTCCCATCATCCCTATTGGCCAGCAGTCTGGAGCTGATGGGAGTTGAAGTCTAACAACATCTGGAAGGCCCCTGGTTCCCCATTCCTGGGCTAGAGCCATGAAGGTCACAGTGAAGGCATGCAGTGGGTGAAAAAAGAGCTTCCAAGGATGTCCCTCAGACATGGAGCAAGCCTAGCTTTGCAACTGAAGTGCCAGGTGGGCCTGTCTAGGAAGAGAATGCTGGCTTAGTCATCTATCTCTCATTGAGTGTGCCAAGTGGCATGTTGCAGTCTTCATGAAGAGCCAGCCAGTCAGACCAGGCACAGCCAGCTTGTGATTCAGATCTGCAGAACTACACCAAACCAATTTTTCCTGGAGCAGAAACATTCATTCCGGCTCAATGCAGTGAGGAACTTACAGAGTGGCCCTACTGCTCCGAAATGTTGCATGTCTTCATCCTAAGTTACACGTACGCACACAAACACAGAGGGGGGGGGGGCACAGGCTGTTCACATTCACAGGTTTGGCCCACATTGGGACTTACAGATCCCACCACTGGAAATTTCAGTGTGCCGTATGTACAAGTTAGCTGTGGTATGCTGGCAGGCAAAACCATATTCCAGTTTGCAATATGCCTTTTTATTCCTATTTGTATCCTAATTTACATGCATATACAGACACTGAAACGAGCAAACTCAGTAAAGAAATTATGAAGAGGGGGAGGCGTAGTAACCAGATTGCAGAAATTGGGAAGTAGAACATCTTGTCATTTTGCCCTGGAGGGTTGTTTTTGTTTTTGCACATAGAGATTTCTTTAGGCATGAGCTCTATGCAACTTGGGGCCTGGATTTCTGAATAAACACTTGCTTTTTGCTAAGATCATTAGAGCAGGCTTTTCTGGTGGAGCTACTGCTAGTTGAGGCACAGGGTGCGACAACCCAACAGAGGGCCTTTTCTGTGTTGGCACTTGGTTTAAGGAACTTCCTTTTCTCTAAAATGAGGTAGATGCCAACCGTGATGAACTTTTGATGCAGGCCTTCCTGTTTATTCTGGCATTTGCTGGCTACTAATTCTAAGATCAGAATAATATACATTGCTGGTTATGGAGGATGTAATTTGTCCGTGGTTTCTAATGTTTTAATATGTACAGTGGTGCCTCGCAAGACGAAAAGAATACGTTCTGTGATTCTCTTCGTCTAGCGGTTTTTTCGTCTTGCGAAGCAAGCCCATTGACGGATTAGCGGATTAGCGCTTTTAGCGGCTTATCTGCTGATCGGATCAGCTGATAAGCGGCTTAGCGGCTTAGAAAAAGGGGGGGAAGGAAAAAAAAAACCAGCAGGAACTCGCAAGACATTGTCGTCTTGCGAAGCAAGCCCATAGGAAATTCGTTTTGCGAAGCACCTCCAAAACGGAAAACTCTTTCGTCTATCGAGTTTTCCGTGTTGCGAGGCATGCGTCTTGCGGGGCACCACTGTACCTGTTTGTACTGGAATGAAGAAATATCATGCCACCATTCTGATTTTATCTGTACGATGTGTTGTTAGACAGTCTAGGGTCCTTCAAGAGGAAAGGCAGAATAAAAGAATTGTTGTTGTTAGGTGACTTCCAACATATATAAAAACATAATATTCTATGAACCACTCAAATATTATTCAGTTGATCAGCAGGATATATAAACTCTTAAAGTAAATAAAATAATAAATATTTTTCAGCGAAGTTTGACTGTGGAAGAGGAAGAAACCGTTTTGACTACAACACATGACTAGTTATTTAAAGGCCCAGTTACAAGTTTGTGTAGGACTGTGGGCAAAAGACAGCAGATTGGTCAAATACTCAGCCCATCAACCTGCCTCTCTGTTCTACAACCCCCTACAAGAATCTCTGAAGTAGGGCTGTCAAATTCTCTTTTCTTAAATGAATGAAGGAGGTCCTGCTTCAGGGCTGGAGTTTGAGCCAGTCCTATTTAAGCACCCTTTTTGTTGTTGTTGGGCAGCGGGAGATGCTTCCATGTTTGTTTCATTGCATCTTAGCTGAGTACCTTGAAAAATAACAATTTGTATCCCTTTACTTCTAGTGATGGGATCCCTCCATACAGACTCGGGAGCAAAAAGCAACTCCAGCGGGAAATACATCGGAGCGTCAAGGCCAACGGTCAAGTTTCTCTACCTCACTTTCCAGTAAGTACTTGAGTTTGTTCAGCCAAACTGGGAAGAGAGAAGCCCCTAGAAATGGCAGTCTACCAAAATGCAAACGCAACACGCTGGCTAATAACTGTTAGTAAATATATAATCGGCATGATGTCATTCAAAATATACGAATAAGCCACTTCAGAACTATATATGTGTATATATATATATTACAACACATCTCACAAAATATACAAGTAACTGCAACTTGTTATATGTATCAGAGTCAAACAAAGATCACTTCATCAGCAGCTACATTATCCAGTGAGCACTGACCCACTAGTATGATCTTCACTAGTATGTATATTTCATTGATAATTATTCGCTGATAAAGACTTTATTCTGAAACAGCTGAACTATTCCGGATGCACTGTCCTTTCCAGACTTTTGTGAGACGTCTTCCTTTGAGAGACGGTTTGGTGTTCCTCACTATTCATTGGTTGTTTGAATCTTTGTTTGACTCTGATACATATAACAACTTGCACTTACTTGTATATTTTGCTGGATGTGGTGTATTAGATAGATAGATAGATAGATAGTTTTGAAGTGGCTTATTTATATATTTTGAATGACATCATGCCGATTATATATTTACAAACAGTTATTAGCCAGTGACTTGCATTTGCATTTTTGTAGATTGTCACATTTTGCAACACAGGGGTTTGGGTTTCCTAGAAATGGCAGAGCAGGCTCACTGCCCACATCCTATGAATGGTGCTTACCTGGGGCAACTGGACTCATCTTCACTGGAGGCAGTAGCAATGGAGTTTCACGCTTCTTCCAACCAGCATAGGGGGACATAGGAAACAGCCCTGTTTGTCCATCCAGCCTAGCTTTGTCTACTCTGATTGGCAGCAGCTCTCCAGGGTTTCAGGCCAACAGCCTTTCTCACCCAACTATCTAATACTTACTGTTTTTCTTTTTACACTTGAGATGGAGGTTCTTCTGCATGCAACACACATCCTCTTTCATGGGGACTATGTTTCCTCTCCAGCCTTTTTGCTCTTTGTGTTCTATGAGCATAAAAACCTCTCAGAGGCAAGATAGGCCAGGTCATTTAAGCTTCCTTCATAGTGTGGCGGCGGCGGTAGGGATTGAAGGCAATCTCTGTTCATATCTGAACTACTTTGTCCAGTCATGGCACTTGGATAAGGCTATGCAATCTCTAGATGAATTTAGCCTTGATGCCTTTTGAGTCATTCCTTGTTGTTGTTTGCTTCAGTATAGGAGAGAGATGGAATGCTGATCCGTTGGGTGGTGTTTGGTTTGGCTTGGTTAGAATGCAAAGTTGCATCAGCCTAAAATAAAAGAAGAGGAAGGAATGTACAAGATGGTGGAAGACAGATCCAAGCATCTCCTCCTTCCTTCCTTCCTTCCTTCCTTCCTTCCTTCCTTCCTTCCTTCCTTGTATAGCTAAACAAGATACCAGGTGCCTTACACCAGCAGCTATCCAACATGTTTAGACTTCCTAAAAATGTACTTCCAGAGTTTCATTCCTGGTACATGAGAAATTCTTTCTAGGTTTAAACCTGAAGGTTTTCCACCTGCCTCTTCTCCCTCAATGTTTCCTTTTTGCTGGCTACCAAAAACCCGTATCCATGGCACTCTGAGTACCATATGCTAAGGGCAGTGGGCAGGCCAAAAGGTTACCTGGCTATTTCCTTCCTACTCCGCCCTGTGAGCTTCTAGACTAGGTATGGGTAAGCCTGTGGCCAGGGGTGGACTTTGGTAATAAGACACCCTGTTGTTGTTTAGTCGTTTAGTCTTGTCCAACTCTTCATGACCCCATGGACCAGAGCACTCCTGTCTTCCACTGTTTGGTCAAACTCATGCTGGTAGCTTCGAGAACACTGTCCAACCATCTCGTCCTCTGTCGTCCCCTTCTCCTTGTGCCCTCCATCTTTCCCAACATCAGGGTCTTTTCCAGGGAGTCTTCTCTTCTCATGAGGTGGCCAAAGTGTTGGAGCCTCAGCTTCAGGATCTGTCCTTCCAGTGTGCACTCAGGGCTGATTTCCTTAAGAATGGATAGCTTTGATCTTCTTGCAGTCCATGGGACTCTCAAGAGTCTCCTCCAGCACCATAATTCAAAAGCATCAATTCTTTGGCGATCAGCCTTCTTTATGGTCCAGCTCTCACTTCCATACATCACTACTGGGGAAACCATAGCTTTAACTATACGGACTTTTGTTGGCAAGGTGATGTCACTGCTGAGAGAGGACAAGATTGGGCACCCCTCCTAAATATTCCTTATTTTCACAAGTATTGAGTATGTACCCCTATAAGTATAGGATCATGGTGATAATGATCCTGGCCCGGGGGGGGGGGGGAGAGACAACCCACACCACCCTAAATCCAGGCAGAAATGATGGGAGCTGAAGTCCCATAGTGTCCGAAGTACCACTGTTATAGAAGCACCTGCCAAATAGTAGGCCTCTGAATCCCAAGTGAGGATGGTGGTCTTCCACTCAGGTCCTGCTTTTGCAGTCTTCTTATGTTGTCACATATCTTTTACCCCATTGGAAATTGGATGCCAGACTTGACGGACGTTTGATAATGATCCTGCAAGACTTCTCTGTATGTCCTTTCTTGTTTCTATTTTCCTGTATGACTCCTTTTCCAATTTGACATACTTCCCCCCTCCCCACTGTGTTCTCTTTTCACACTGGGCTTCATGTGCCCAGCCACCATTGGAAAGATGAATTCCTCTTCCTCCTCCCAATCACTGCCTCTTTTTTGAGGACAATGAATATGGACTTGCCTTCTGGTATGTTTGCACCATGTTGATTAGCTCTGAAGAACTGATATGAAGTGTCCGCCCTCCTACCCATTTTAAGCCACATGAATGGATGGCTAGGAGGGAAATGGGGGGGGGGGAGACCCTTCTTAAATCTCTCCCCTAACTTCCACAGCTGCTCCCCCCCTTTCTTTCTTTTTTTCTAAAAAAAAAAGGATCATGCTTTCCATTTTCTGGTCTGCTCCAGGACGTCAAAGAGAGAGAAACACACCAGGAGAAATCCTGTGTTCATTGAAGTCACTGGGAGTTCTGCTATTTGTTTGAGCAGAGCCAGGATTTCTACCACCACTTACAACTTCTTGGCAGGAAATAGACATCCCAGCCTCTGCAAAGGAAAGAGGATATTTGTACCAAATATGCGCTTTCCAAAATTAAAAATAAATAAAAAAACCCAGTGTTTTTCCTGCCTCTTGGTTTTCAAGGAAAGCAGCTAATCTGGTTCTATATATTTGGGAAGGTTGGCTTGCCCTCTCCTTTAAAGTACAGAAGGTTTGAGGGAGATGCTGGTGTGATTCTTCTAGCGAGGCATTTCTCTGCAAAACTGTTTACCCAGACAAGTGCTAACCTAGCTTGTCTCATGATTTGTGTAACCAAATCCCTCTCCTTATGTAGTAGAGCAAACATTAGTAGATAGATAGGTAGGTAGACTGATAATTTGAGGTGTACGGAGATGTTTTGTTTTTGTGCGCGCGCTCTCTTTATTTATTTATTATATTCCCCTATCCCTTCCATAAAGAAAGTTCTATAGCCTCCGCTTGTAAATTAGATTATTTTGTCCTGGGGCGTGCAAATCGACTTTCTCTGTAAGGCAGTGCTTTGATCAGGGAACTGAATAGAGCCAGCTTGTGTAAGAGTGACAATTTCCAGCAGAGTGGCCTTTTTCTACCCTCACATCATTTCTGAAGCTAAGTGGTTGCAAGAGAGAGAGAGAGAGAGAGAGAGAGAGAGGCCCCACCTCATCTCATGGGTAGTATGTGAAAGAGCTGGCAGTTCGGCTTTCTGCTTTAAAAAATAAAAATAAAATAAAATGTGTGTTTGTGTCTGCGTGTGCCTGCAGAATTTAAGGGTAAAGGCAAAAAGAAATGGAGGGGGAGTACTTGTGGGGAGATGAGAACAGCGATTGTGGGTGGGTGGGGGTCTTTCCTAGCTTCTTTTGGCAGAGATTCTCTCGCCTGCTTTTTTATATTCTACACTTGATTTGGAGATGTTCCCTTTTCCCTTGATAGATCTGCTTGAGGCAGCCACGCTCAGCAGTGTAGCACTGCTTGCCTGCAGCAGCTTCCTTCATTTTCTGTACAAAGAGATGGAGGGCAGGGAGAGGGGGGGAGTGAGAGAGAAAAAGAGAGAGAGAGGGAGATCTAGGACACTGTTGAGACAACACTACCTCAAAGGTGCCCAGTGTGTAGCCAGGAAATAAATTACCAGCACTTCTCTGATCTGCAACCGTTTGACTTCTCTTTTTCTCTCCCCCCCCTCAGTTCCCTTCCCTTTCCCCCCCCCCAAACATCTTATTATATTTTTTTTTAATTTCCAACTCCTTTCTGTTTATACTCCACTTTTATTCCTTGAGTTAAAGTCTCTCCCTCCCACCTCGGAGTTTTTCATTTGATGTTTGACAACAGTCTTTGAAGATTTTCTACTTCAGAGTAGTTACTGATGGGCTGGTTGTACTACAGAGAGAACAAGCAGGGTTCCTCGGAGTGCGACCAACTGCTCCTGCCGAAGGCAAGCGCTATTGGGGAGAATGTCACTCCATGAGGCCGCGGCAACGGCTCATAAAAATCCAGAGCAGACCATGCCTGGTTGCGGACTCCTTTTCATCCAAACATGGAGACGCAACCAGCTGAACGGGGCCAGGAATGCCGCATGGGCTGAGCTGCTGAAGCCGCCTGCTAAACATGGCTCGCTGTTTTTGTCCCCGCTCTGTATAGCGAACCCACCGCCTTCCTAAGGAAATGACCCCCGTGGAACCGGCCACCTTCGCAGCCGAGCTCATCTCTCGGCTGGAGAAGCTCAAGCGGGAGCAAGAGACCATGGACTGCTTGGAAGAGAGGCTGCAGCAAATCACAGAGGTAGGTGGATTAACCCGTTCAGGGGCGGACGCCTGCTGGGCGGCAGCCTCCCTTGGCCAGGAGGAGGGAGGGAGGGAAGGAGGGGGTAGCAGAGGCGGGGGTTCAAAGCAGGATGTTAAGAGATGGCAAGACCACAGGGCTTCTTCCTTCCTACTTAGGGGCAAGCTGTCGATTCTCCTGCCTTTAAAACCCGAAAATGCGAATGATTCCCTCTTCCCGTTTTCACTCCGTGCCTCTTGGTATTTAAAAGACAATAACGGACCTGACCGCCCCCCCCCTTGTAGGTCTGTTATCTCCTCTTCAGGCTGTTAATGCAGAAATGCATAATGTCTGGAGCAGTTTCTCAGCCGCCCTTGTTCAGCTCTGCAGATGGATGGATGGATGGATTGATTGCTCTTTGTGTTTTGCCCTTGAAGGATGAAGAGAAGGAGGGATCTGACGCACCTGTGGGCGCACAGCCTGGCCGAGAGGTTGGGGCCAATCAGCACCCGCAGCACCCCCTTGCCCTCTTGCCCTCCGGCAGCTACGAGGACGACCCTCAGGCAATCCTAGACGACCACCTCTCCCGAGTGCTGAAGACCCCGGGGTGCCAGTCGCCTGGCATGGGCCGGCACAGCCCTCGCGCACGCTCTCCGGACCGCCTCCCCGGGGGCAAGTTGCTCCTTGCGCCGGGCACAGCCTCGATCCCCACAGCCTGCGCCCTCATCGGCAAAGGATTTATCACGAAGCAGACCACCAACCACGTTCATCACCACTACATCCACCACCACACCATTCCCAAGACGAAAGAGCAGATAGAAGCGGAAGCTGCCCAGCGAGTCCAGTGTTTATGTGCCGCTGGGGGCAGTGACTATTATTGCTACTCCAAGTGCAAGGGGCACTCCAAGGGGGTGGACCTCCCTATGGCTCCGCTAGAGCCGTTTGGGTAAGTTTCCTCTGGTGGTTGAGCATGGGGAAGGGCAGGTGTCAAAAACTTGGCTATAGTGCTGTGACTCACGCCGTGCTCTGTAAACAATGGGTAGCTGTTGGTAGTTTATGAAATCGCAAAGAGCTGGGGATTACGGGGGAGAGGAGGAGAGCTGGGTGCTGTGTGTTTCTGGCATAAGCTAGCAGAACGGCAAACAAGCAGCAGTCTTAAGTGCTCTTCTCTTTTCTCTCTCACTGAAGCCTCAGCCGAACCGGGACACTACCCAAAAGGAACTGTAAGCTACCAGATGGCATCATTCTGCCAGGCGGGGAAGGAGGAGGGCTCTCCATACCACCAGGAATCCAGCTACCTGGAGGGGAGGCGGACCGCTCTCAGAATGTCTGGCAGTGGATGCTGGAGAGTGAAAGACAATCTAAGCACAAACCCCATAGGTAAATATAAGCTGTCTGCAACACTCTTGCTCCCGGTAAATATTTATCTATTACACAGCTGTCTATTTTTACAATCACTAAAAACAAATGGAGCTCTTTTGCTCCTCCGGTTTAATATGAAAGCTGTTCTGCGGAACCAGAAAAACCACAAAAATGTCATGTTTTTGGCAAGAGCCCCTTTTCATGTTATGACAGACTTTTTCTTTTCTTTCTTTCTTTTTTTGGGAGAGTGAGTGCACAGAACAGAAGCTGCTATTAAACTCATATTTTCCAGCTTTTATAACCTTGTTCCTTCCCTCTCCCCTGTCTTTTTCTCTGCAGCACACAAAGCACAAAGAAGGCCTACAATTCGGAGTCCACAAGAGGCATGCCTGGCGAGCGCCCGGCCCGTCACCACCTCTGGGGGAGCAGCAGCCACCCGCGTGGCGCACAGCCCGCCCACCCTTTCGTCCAGGATCCCGCCATGCCCCCGCTGACGCCGCCTAACACTCTGGCCCAGCTGGAGGAAGCTTGCCGCAGGCTAGCGGAAGTGTCCAAGCCACAGAAACAACGGTAACCTTCCTACAGGTTGGGTGCTGGGGTGCCTCTTTACCGTGCTTACTGCAACATAGGTGCAAAAGGTCTTGAATGTGTGAACATTATCTTCAAAAGTTGAATGCTTTCACATCCTTATCAGCTAGCTGATGGCTTGTGGCAAGAAAATAAAGCAAATCGGGCTATGTTCTTGCAGGCTCGTGTCTGGTGGTCAGTCCTGAGAATGAAAGATGGGAAGGATGTGATGCTTATTCATGTGGTTCATTTAGCCCTCTTGGAGGGGTGACTTGGGGCTGAAGCACAGCGGCCACCTCTTTGCCCCCTCCCCGACCTTAACGTTTTTGTCATTAGGAAGGCTCTTTCCAGTCCAGTTTGAGCTTCATGCAACCCTTTTTAAGATGGAGAAGAAACAAAACCTCTTAACAGCTGTAAAAAAAAAAAAAAAAAAAACAGTAATAGCTTGATTTGTAAATCCCCTTGCAAGTTAATGCCATTTTAGTTTGGCTGTCTTCATCCTAGTGGAAGCTTATGGCACCGCAGGTGATGTGAAGGTCTGGCGGTGCAAAACCACACAAGGCCCAGCCATCAAACGGAACATTGCCTTAGAAATTATAATCTCCCATTCTTATCATAAACAATTAGAATATTGAACTCTGCCCTTGTTTGTTTTTCTTAAACGTCTTGTGGAAGTGAATCCGGTTTCCTTGGCCAAAGAGCCTTGCTGTCTTTCACTGGAAAACTCAGGCATAGTTTTAACTGTCTGCCCTGGATATTAGATATACTGGTGGGATTTTGACATCCTTAATCATTTTTCCCTTTCTCTGCTCCCCCTCCCTGCTTTCCAACCTTTAGATGTTCAGCTTCGAGTCAGCCCAGGGATCGCAACCACTTGACTTCTGTACCAGGAGGAAACAGTCCTTTCTGCAATGCAAGCGTAGCGGCAGAAGAGTGAGTGTTGCCATATGCAACATCTAGCTTTGGATATCATTCATTACCTTTCAAAACTTGTGTTTTATCAGTGGGGTGGTGCTTTAAAAATGTAATCTTTCCGTGGCAGCTAAAGCCTGGTCTTTCCTCTTTTGATGGGGGTGAAAACAGAACAAAACATTTTTTTTTCAAATCTTGTCTTCTGATTTTTTTATTTTTTAAAAAAGCTTGCATTCCTGTAAAGTGGACAAAGATTGGATTAGTCTAATTACAGGATAGTTCTTTTTAACAAGAAATCTGCTACAGTCTAAATAATTAAAGTTTTCTTTCTTACGCTCTTCATCTTATGCAATGAGCAATGTTTGAAGTCCAGGCTAAGCCACCTGACTGTAGCCTTTCATTTTTAATTGGTTGACCTTAAGTCCACCAGCTGTCTGTGCGAGTAGCTTTTTTTCTCTTCCTGAAACCACTCTACAAAGACTTGGAGCAAATTAGGAAGAGTAAATTACTGTGGAGTAACACTTTGTGACCTTTTGACATGCCAAGTCAATGTTGCCTCAGAAGTTGCCTGCATGGCATTCAAAGCACCATTGCTATTCTGCTGAGTAACTGAGTTGTTTGTTATTCCCTAAGAGGGTCGATCTTCCTTGGGAGAGCTTAGCTATCTGCTGCTCCTGCCATTGGCTCCACAACATCATGGCTCCAAAAATCTGCTTGACTGTAACTGCACCACGGAATCTGGTGCAACAGGCAGATCTCTTACCTGGACACAGCAGTTTTTAATATGCATGTGTTGGTACACATAATGAGCAGCTTTCTAATTCACATCACTGTAGAAGAAAGTATGGTGTTTGTCTTGACACGGAAGTGAATTGGAAACCTCTGCTCATGTGAAGCTTTGGATTTATTTTATTTATTTAGTAAGGGATTGCTATACCATCCTTCTCTCTCTCACACACAAGTCACAGGGCAACTTACAAAATATAAAAAATAATAAGCAAAAAGATTTTAAAAATGCCCGTGTATAACTTAATTGACAGCATCATAAAAATGGCTTAACCATTCCACCTCTAAAAGCTTGACAGAAAGAGTGAGTTCTTATCTGCTGTCTAAAACAATATAAAGTTGGGAGGTCATTCCACAGATGTGGAGCCATCACCAAAAAGGCTCTTTTGTGTGTGTGTGTGTGTGTGTGTGTGTGTGTGTGTATTCCACATGGTTGTAGAGGCTTGGAAATCAAGTTAGTTGATTTCCAGAGGGATAACCATGTTAGTCTGTTGCATTAAAAACAAGATCAGTGATGAAATGCAACAAATTGGTAAAATGCAGTTTAAAACACATAGATGAAGGCTTAAAAATCTAACCACTGCTGAAAGAAAGTCCAGAAATTCAGCATGGAAAAATACAGAAGCTTTACAGGCAACTAGTTTCGGAAAATGTTCTCCATCAATTTATATTAAGACATTCAGCAATCCATGAAGAATAACTCTGCAGTTTCTTAGCTGGTTCTGACTGACTTTAATTCTTCATCCACAATACCTGAATGACCACCTTTCCCCATATGATTTGGCCCAGATCCTGCGCTCATAATCCTGGACCCTTCTTGTTGTGCGCCCTTCCTAAGAGGTCCAGAGGGAACCATTGCATATCTTTAGGTGCAAGGCAAAAAAATTTCCTCTGCAGCCAGGCCGTTGGTCTTTAACCATCAGTGGCCTTTTAGAAGTGGGCAAGATGTTTTTAATGTATTTCTCTTTTCTTTTGGTTCTAACGTATCTATGTGGGGTTCATTGCCTGCATGTTTGGTTGTAAATTGCTCTGGGTTGCCTGCCTTGGGCATGATAAAACAACTGCCAAATTTAAGTAATAACAACAACAACAACAGCTCCTTCTGAGAAGGTTACAGAGTGCTGGGAACCATAGTGGAAAGTTTCCTCAAGGGCTATCTTTTCTCAGAATTCACCTGTATACAGTTTAGTTCCTAAGAAGTCTTACACAGTCCTGAGAGTTCAGTAATTCAGCTAAGCTCCCCAAAGGAACAAACACTCTAGTTGTCTGTGGCAAAGTGAACCTGGCTGAGAAGTGGCTAGAAAGCACCTCAGCCAGACTCCATCCATGTAGTTGAAGTGAACCATTGCATACACGGGGAGGGCTAAACCTCCAGCGCTCAACTTCCCCCATTTGGCCTATTCTATTGGTGTTTGGAAATGGACAGCAGGGTTGTTGTTGCTTTTAGGTTGATAAAGGAATGACTTGACTTGGCCAAGCTCATACAACACATTAACAACAAATTAGAGGTGGGAGTGAGACTGACATCGTGTTGCCATTAGCCATGATGGCTGGAGCAGATGGGTATCGGCGTATGGAGGATGACAGGCAATATCAGAAGGTGGGGTGGGGCGATGGTACTCACCTGACCTCTGGTTGCCTCTGTTGTTGCTGCATATTGGAACAGAGAGGGGGAGGTTGGCAAGGCGCAAAAGCACTGGTGTGAGCAGCAGGTTAGTTCCACTGGTGCTTTTGCACTGCACCAGCCTCACTTCTGCCTTGCTCCCTCTCCATCCCTGTATGCAACGGCTACATGGGCAACAGCAGGTTAGGCGAGTGCCCGCCCCCCACGCTGCCATCCACTATTGGCCACAGGTTCTACAACCCCAACTGTAAATCTTTAGGCCACAAAATATGCTCAGTGGCTAGTTTGAGATTTTTACATGGGTTTCAGGTTGGCAATTAAGCTTGTGCATTTCCGGGTTCAAAACTCCACAAAGTTTGCTGGTCTTGCCCCTTGACTTTAATGCTCTGTGTTTAAATGCAAACCCCATTCCTCTAACCATCCACTGGTAATGTTTATCAGACATGGAGACTTTCAGAGTTTGGTGTACTAACAGATATCAAGCTTAGGCATTTATTTTGCTATCCAGCTGCTATAGGTGGTTAGCTGACTATATATGCTTCTCATGAAGTTGTGCTCTCTGACTATGGCATAAATGCTTTCTAAATAATGTCTATTTCTTTCCTCCCTTCTTTTATGTTTCAGTCACAAAGAACCAAAGAAACTCCCTGTTGCTCACTCTTCCCAGCCTAGTGAGTTGGTTGTCACTTATTTTTTCTGTGGAGAGGAAATTCCCTATAGGAGGATGTTAAAGGCCCAGAGCCTGACACTTGGGCACTTTAAAGAGCAGCTGAGCAAGAAGGGAAATTATAGGTAAGCATATTTGTGGTTTCTTTCTTCTTCTTCTTCTTCCCTTGTGTTTGCAGAGACCGTGTGCCAAAATAACCAAAGAGATATTTCTAAGCATCCTCCCACAAGGAAAGGCTTTTGATGGTTGGCTGCAACTTTGCTCACTAGTCTGTCTGAGTTTCTGCTGTCCTCTTTGTATTTACCCACCAAACCAATAGTAGTTAAGAGGTGGATTGGTTGCTCCAGCAACCAGACTAGGCCTCACCGGGTGGATAGACTATATAACGATGTTGCTAGCACAGTTTCCTTTCACAAGCGGATGAGCCACAGTCTTGCGTAATAGGTATTCATTCATTCTGAGTTCATTCCCTGGCTATTGCTGCTGCCTTAGAAGTGCTTCTGGTTTTGTTTCTAACAAGTAATTTGATTTCCCTGCAATCGATTGCTCTGTAGATAATTATTCCCTCTTTGCAGTTTGCAAAATGTAAATAATCAGCTTCAGAGTAATCAGCTGCTGAGGGGTAGTAATGTTTATTGCGCATGTAAGTGCTTCCTACGAGATCACAGCTATGTGCCTCTATTTGCAAGGGAGGTGATAGCGTCTGAAGTGTGTTCTTCCTTTGATTAGTTGATTCTGGGGTTTGTTTTGCACAAGGCTATGTAAGCAACTAAGCCTTAAATCAAAGTCCTGCTTGCCCATGGAAACAGACTCAAATGATAAACCCTAATTTGTGAAAAGAAATAAGCCACTTTGATTTATTGTACTTGGTACACTATTTGCTGAAGCACAAACTGTGTGAGGAGAGGTGTAGGTTTCACAGAAGGTACTGCAAACTAGATGCTACAAAATCAATATTGTAGTATTGA
Organism: Podarcis liolepis; assembly: GCF_965112155.1. Lineage (NCBI taxonomy): Eukaryota > Metazoa > Chordata > Lepidosauria > Squamata > Lacertidae > Podarcis > Podarcis liolepis. The sequence continues at coordinate 24,204,188 of NC_139555.1, forward strand.
GTAAAGATTTCAGATCATAAGGGATATATCCATCTCCTGGACAGTACATAGGATCAAACGGACATGCAGTTCACATTTCCTCTGTTGGCACATCCTGTGTAAATACCCAATGTTTGAATGTGCCTTTATTGAGATACGCCTTAAGTTGAGATTCCTGCATTGCAAGGGATTGGACTAGATGACCCTTGGGATCCCTTCCAGCTCTACAGTTCTATTGTATGATTCTATGTGCATTTGGAATATGTGTTGCCAAATGTCCCTTAGTCAGGCAAACCCACTGCTCACATTATACCCAATTCTCACATTAGCCAACGTGTGAATGTCTGTAGCTGGCGGGACTGTGACAGCGGGAAATGTATGAGCATCAGTGGAGGGGCTCAAAACCCACATTGGAAGCTGTGGATTCATTCTACCGCAGGGCCATATAATTACCCCCATAGCTATTGTTTTCCTCCCTACCCTTTGTTACTCTTAACCTCCTGATCCTCTGTGTCTTCTCCACTCACAGTTGCCCTGGTGCACTTGAGTTTTTGCCAAAAGCTCACAACATGCCATTGGTTCCTTTGGAAAACTTACTGCTTTAAAGCAGGGGTAGGGGATCTTGTTCCAGACATTGTTGGACCACCACCAACCGTCAGCCCCAGCCAGCATGACCAATGGTCAGGGGTGATAGGGGTGCAGTCCAGCAGCATTTGCAGAGCCACCCCAGCCTTGATGTGTTTTCTGTGTTATGAAGACATGCCCTGCCTATGTATTAAGGTCCTCATTGGACGCTGTCCATCTGCCATCAGAGGAGAGGCAGGACGCAATCCAGGATAGGGCCTTTTGCTGTTACTGCCTGAGGAATGCACGCTCTAGGGAGGCTTGCCTGGCAACCAACTCTGTCTTTATCCTTTTGCCCTGCTTTTTTCTTTTGATTCCTCCAGGTTTTTAGCACATTGTAGCTTTACTCTGATGTTTTTTATCTGGCTTCTATAGCCATTTGTTGGTTATCACTCTGGGTTGTTTTTTGGTTTTTTTTTAAATCACTCTGAATCGCTTTGAATCTGGTGCCCATACCAGATGGAAGGCAGAATATAAACGTGTGAAATTTCAGCATATAAAGTCCATCCCTACGGGGCAGCACATATGCTACCAAAGTGGTGTGTTTGCTGATGGGAATGCGAACTAAAACTCTCCAAGGGGCAACCAGCATGTGGCAGGCAGTATCCATGTGGTTTGAGCTGCCAGTGCTTTTCTTCCTTGGTTCCTCAGCCTGAAAATGACAGATTTCCCTGTATGGACAGCTGTTGTGCAAGTGCATGCATAGCTCAGTTGGTTTGAGCGTGGTGCTGATAATGCCAAGGTTGCAGGTTTGGTCCCCGTAAAGGACAGCTGCATATTCCTGCATTGGCAGGGGATTAGTACCAGATGATCCTGAGGATTTTATCCAACTCTACAATTCTATGAAGTGGTGGCTGAACACACCAAGGAGAAGCTATTGTGCATTTTGGGTTCCTGGTAGCATTGGGAATCACAGGTGGGGAGAATGCTGCTTCACTCAGGCCCTGCTTGTGGGCTTCCTACAGGCATCTGGTTGGCTACCATGAGAGCAGAATGATGGCCTAGATCAGGGGTTGTCAACCTGGTCCCTCCCGCCCACTAGTGGGCTTTTCAGGATTCTAGGTTGGCGGTAGGGGGGGTTCTATGGCACAAGCTGAATCCTCCTTCCATCGAGCACTGGTGGGCGGTAAGGAAATTTTACCATCAAGAAAGATGCATTAGTGAGCAGTAGGTATAAAAAGGCTGACTACCCCTGGCCTATGGGACGCGGGTGGCGCAGTGGGTTAAACCACAGAGCCTAGGATTTGCCAATCAGAAGATCGGTGGTTTGAATCCCCGCGACTGGGTGAGTTCCCGTTGCTCAGTCCCTGCTCCTGCCAACCTAGCAGTTTGAAAGCACGTCAAAGTGCAAGTAGATAAATAGGTACTGCTCTGGCGGGAAGGTAAACAGCGTTTCCGTGCACTGCTCTGGTTCGCCAGAAGCGGCTTAGTCATGCTGGCCACATGACTCGGAAGCTGTATGCCAGCTCCCTCGGCCAATAAAGCGAGATGAGCGCCACAACCCCAGAGTCGGTCATGACTGGACCTAATGGTCAGGGGTCCCTTTACCTTTACCTTACCCCTGGCCTAGATGGTACATTCAGCTGATCAAGCAGAGCTCTCATGTAAACTGGATTGTAGAACTCAATGAACATAGGCCCTTTTTTCACTGTGATGTCCAGTCCACTGATGCCAGTTTTATGCACCACTAATCTGAGTGTAGGCTTTTTGTAAATTGCCTTAATATGTTTTCATGATGAGCATAGAGGAAAGCATAGTAGGGCCTGCATCTCTTGTAGGCCCAGATTAAACTAATCTGGTGTGCTAGTGGATGCTGGCTCAAGGGCTCCTGCTAGCACAACGGGGCTTCCCCCTCCCCTCCAAATCCAGGGTTTGAAATTAGCAGGGCGCCGGGCGCATTTTGTGCCTAAAGATTCTCCATTTGCAAGCACCTCAAAAAGTCTTAAGTGCCATATTTCACGCCTGGCTGACACTCAAGGATTACTGAAATGTATGTGCTTTGAAGCCTCGGAGTATATGTTAAGGATAGACAATATGTTAAGGAGTTTAACAATAAAGAGTACAGCAGTACCTCGGGTTAAGTACTTAATTCGCTCCGGAGGTCCGTTCTTAACCTGAAACTGTTCTTAACCTGAAGCACCACTTTAGCTAATGGGGCCTCCTGCTGCCGCTGCGCTGCCGGAGCACGATTTCTGTTCTCATCCGGAAGCAAAGTTCTTAACCCGAGGTACTATTTCTGGGTTAGTGGAGTCTGTAACCTGAAGCATATGCAACCTGAAGTGTATGTAACCCGAGGTACCACTGTAGAGTGTTTTGAAAACCGAAGTACGGTACCAAGTACGGTACCAAGTACGGTATTTTTTCTTGTAAACACAAAATTAAAACATGTATTAATAATTTATGCTAAAAAGGTGATATTAACAATGTGTCACTTATGTGAATTGCATATTAGCGCATGCTTATCAAAATGATTTAAAAAATGTTGCCGGCCCCCTGGGGCAACTAGACATTCTGTTTTGGCACCCACAGCTCAGGTCCTAGAAGCCATTTGGCTACTAGCTTTTCTATCCCAGTTTCTAACTCTGTTCAGATCTGCTCCCTATCTCGTCCCAAGCACAAAAAAATTCAGGACCACACTCTAAGGGAAACCTAGGTTTCTGTTTTGCACACCATGTCTCTGTGGCATACACTGCCATGAATGGAGTGGAGACATGGGTCTGAAAACATATAGTGGATTTGCGAAAGTCCCAGGTGCGGGGAATGAAAAATTCTATTTAAAAATAACCCCTGTGTTTTTCCTCATTTTCCTTCAATTAACTTTTTTTTTAAAAAAATGGGCATCATGAAACACTTTCTTTTACAATGACAAACAAAATGTTTAAGACAAGGTGTTCATCTATTTACTCCCCCTCCCAAATTATTTCTAAAAGTGTGCAACAGGAAAACCTTTATGTAAGACTATGTACAGTATCCCATCATTACAATTCCTGTATTAAGTCCTCATCTGTCAACTGCGAGTGCAACTCTCACATACAAGAGGAAGATGCATCTCTGCCTCTTGGAAGGCACTGCCATTGTCACAAGAGAAGGATGAAGGTTCTGATGCCTCTTCTGATTATGGCCTTCCTCTTGCTGGAGTAGTTGGAATACATCTGCCTCTGTCCTCTTTAACAGGCCTCAAAAGGACTGGAAGCGGGAGAAAGTAGAGAGTGACAAAATTTCGTTGCCGTTCAATTCACGCTGCTGGGGGACGACAACCCCAAAACACCTTAATAAATTCAATTGTTAATTATTGTCTGGATGAACTGTAACTTTTAATAGACCAGATACAATAATTATATGGTAGACCGATATATATAATGCATCAAGTTACAAAGTGACTTTTGATATGCAAAGTAGTTCATTCCCCCCATTCCCCCCCAGATTTCCCTTCTTTCCTGAAAAAAACCCTCCCTCCTCCAATGACTTCAGAATTTCCAGAATTTTTTAGATCTCTTAAGTAGACACAAAGCCAGGAGCCTTGAATTTGCCTACTGTGTATGTTATGGAAGTCAGTGATGGGAAAATCAGGACCGGATCATTCTGATAACCTCTGAAGAACTTCTAGAATGAAACTGATGATGCTTAGCTGAGGTTGTTACCATTCCTATAGGACAGGGGTCAGCAAGGTTTACCTCACCTGGGCCGGTTGACTCCAGCGGAGATCCCTTCGCGGGCTGGATCACGTGCGCGCGCCTGCAATTTCCGGAGTCTGTGTCTGCGCAGATATGATTTTCTGCATCTGCACAGGCGTGATTTCCGGCGCCGCAGAAGCGAGTCCCCACGCCACCCTGTGCCGGTTTAGCACAGCGCGGGGGGACTCGCTGAGCAGGTGGCTCAGGGGCCGGTTAAACGACCCCTGTGGACCACTTGTGGCCCATGGGCCTTAGGTTGCCGACCCCTGCTATAGGATCGCACTGTAACTGGTTAGAGCATTTTAAAGTGACAGATAACTTTGGGGTTATTATTTCTTTGACTTTTGTACGCAATGTGTACAAAAGGAGCCGAGGCCAAAGACCAGTGGGGAGATAGATAGATAGATAGATAGATAGACAGATAGATAGATAGATGGATGATATGTATATGTATTTTGAGGGGGGGGGGAATCTTGTACAGACCCAAGGTGAAACTAATTATCTGAATGTGTTGCTCCCTCAGGGAATCATTTTGATCCAAGCTTTGATTATTATTATTTGGGGGTGGGTGGGTTGGGGGGAGAAGAGGGGGACGAAGAGCAGGTGACCTTCAAGGAACAGGGCCATATATACTGCCCAGAGTGGCAGGCATTGCTGAGGGGAAGGATTGGCTTGGTTGCTCTGGTCACATCTGGCATTGATTTTGTTCCAAGGCACACTTAATAAGCATGTCTTTGAAGCCTGTGCCTTTCATTTTTAACACACAAAGGCATGCATAAATGGTTGACACTCAAAATTCTTTATTGAACGAGTCAGTCTGCAACAACGTAGGTACCTCGGGTTTCTGCTGGGGTACTCTTCAGCTGGGGCGGTGTGAACTCAGGGGTGGGTATGTGCCTTTGTTGATTTGTTTTTAGGGGAAATATTAGGAGGCGATTTAATAGTTTTGGAGTTTCTCTCTCTCTCTCTCCCAACACACACACACACACACACTCAGAAGCATGCCCTTACACTTAACAAACACACAGTCTCTCTCTCTCTCTCTCTCTCTCTCTCTCTCTCTCTCTCTCATTCACTCTGCGTAGTGTTGGGTAACATGGCAGTAGTTCAGAAAAAGAGCAGTAACTCCAAGCCTTGTAGACTGTATGGGTGCCAGATGTAGAAAAAGCGGGGGGGGGGGGAGAGATGCAGCAGAAGAGGGGGAGAGAAAGAAAGCAAACCTTGCCACATTTTTTCAAAAAGTGTTTCAATGGAGAGAGTTCCCCCCCCCTCCACAAGCAAATAAGGACCTCCTGATGTGTTTTAAGAGGTTGTGTGTGTGGGGGGGGGAGATATTAGTTTGCATTCTCCCTCACCAAACCCCTCTCCCCCCCTTTTGCACTTCTCTGTGAGAAATAAGGTTGTAGTTTTGGAAAAGGTCAGCGTGTGGAGCTTCCCCCCTCCTTTTTTTCTTTCTTTCAAGAAAATAAAAATGTGGCGTTCAAACAAAGAATTTTGTCAACGCTGCCAGAGTTTTAAGATCAAGGGGGAAGTTATTGCTACAGCTGTTTATCCTCTTGGAAAGGAGGAGATAAAACGGAGTGAAAGTCCTTTTGTGCCTCATTCAAAGTCCCCCCCCCCCCTCCTCATTTTTCCTCTCTGGCCTGCTAGCTTGAGGGATTCTAGAAGGAAGTTTCATTGTATTTTGGTTTTGGATCAGCAAAAGGAAGGCTGGTCGGTGGGAGAATTTTGGGCTCTTCTGAAGTAAATGGATTTTGTTACATCCATGGGTTCATCTGAAAGTGACAAAAAAAGTCCTATGACTGAACAGTTTTCCTTTTCTAACTTGATTAAGAGACCCATCTTGTTATCTCCCTAATCAAAGTCAGATAAATAAAACCTCCTGTCAGATAAACCAGTCTCTTGTTGGTATGTTCAGAGGTCTTAAATATCAAAGCAAAAACGGGTGCTCGAGTAGATCCCTAGCCAAAGAAAGTTGCTTTATAAGAGGGAATTCAAAGTTGAGGGGATACTTTAAAAAAATGGTAAAAAATGTGACTAAGCTGCCTTTCCTTTGAATATACTTAGTTACTTTAAAACTTGGGTGGTGCTTGTTGGTGTTTTCCCCTTAAGGCTGATCGGATAAGAATATTTCCTTGCCTGTGACTGCATGGCAAAAGAGAGCTTCTTGGAAGAGGGCGAGAGATCAGCCTGGGTGCAAGGAGTGGTGTGTGTGTGTGTGTGTGTGTGTGTGTGTGTGTGTGTGGTAGTAGACAAGCAGGCTCCCTAAATGCTAACCTTCTGAATGGAAGGCCTTCATTTTGTGCATATGCAATTAAGCAGCCTGAGAAGGAAGAATGCTGGAAGGGGGGATAAAAGGAACCTTTAATCAAGAAGCTGAACGGTCTAATTCAGGATAATAGAGGGGTCCTTACTGTTTGACACAAGAGGGGAAGGGGCGCTATTTTTTTATTTTTTTTGTCTGCATGAGCACTGGCTTCGTGATCTAATGATCCCAAGCCTGAAGAAAGGGAAAGCGGGACGCTCCTGCTTGACCTTTCTGTGTCAAATATTGCAATCTAAGCCAAGATTGCTCATTACGCAGGGGGCCACTCGGAAATATCGAAGCAGAGATGTAGCAATCTCTGTCCTTTTTTTGAAGTGTTGTTCTGTTTTTGGATGTTCTTCTTTGGAATGTGTCAGCAATTTGGAGCTTTTACTAAAAAACAAAAAGGAAAAAAACAACAACAGGCCTCAAATGAAATATTCCCGGTTTTACAATGTGTAACTTTTCTCTCTTCTTCAAAATCCACTTTAGTAGAAGTCTCAAAATTGTAGGTGCGGCGCTCTATAAGGTTTAGTCATATGGCTAAATCGGAAATAATGGGTTTTGTTTTGGATTTTTATTTCCTTAAATCAGATGCTTGGCCAGGGAGAAACTTTGCAGTCCTGCTGCCAATATCTGTAAGTGGTTTAAATAACTGTCCCAAAGGTGCCTCCTCTTTCAAAAAAATTATTAAATGGTATATTCAATTTGCTTTTTTGCCCTTCTTTTGTTTTTTCAAGAGCTTTCCTCTTAAGTTGCATTTATATGTCCAGAGTGTGATATGTCCAGTCTAAATCGTGTAGATCTTTGAGCTGTGGAAGCTTAGCTTGCTTTGGGGGGGGGGGCAGTGAACTGCTGTAGGGCCTGTTCTCATGGAGACTGCTTTGTCAAAATATATGCAGTTGAGCAAAGTCAGTGGTGCTGGTCTCACAAATGATAAAAGACCATATCGTGGGCGTTGATATAAACCCAGGGGTCAGCAACCTTTTTCAGCCATGGGCCGGTCCACCGTCCCTCAGACTATATTTTGGGGGGGAAATATGAACGAATTCCTATGCCCCACAAATAACCCAGAGATGCATTTTAAATAAAAGCACACATTCTACTCATGTAAAAACACCAGGCAGGCCCCACAAATAACCCAGAGATGCATTTTAAATAAAAGGGCACATTCTACTCATGTAAAAACCACACTGATTCCCAGACCGTTTGCGGGCCGGATTAAGAAGGTGATTGGGCCGCATCTGGCCCACGGGCCTTAGGTTGCCTACCCCTGATATAAACTGAGGGGGTAAGCCAGACATTTCCTGATATTTGAGAACCATGGTGCTGCAATCACCTTGTTGTGGTCAGAATTGAACTTGCGCTTCCAAGTTCCAGTAAAGCAGATTTACCTCCCATTTCAGGGCTTCAGTTCACTGACTCTTCTTTCCCATCTGTTTGTACACAAAAATTTATAGAGCACTTAATCACATTATGCACAAGTTGTGCCCACGACTTACAAGAGGGTTACGTTCTGGGGATCACACCTAAAGCCATAATTAAGGTAAAGGCAAAGGGACCCCTGACCATTAGGTCCAGTCGTGGCCGACTCTGGGGTTGTGGCGCTCATCTTGCTTTATTGGCCGAGGGAGCCGGCGTACAGCTTCCGGGTCATGTGGCCAGCATGACTAAGCCACTTCTGGCGCACCAGAGCAGTGCACGGAAACGCCGTTTACCTTCCCGCTGGAGCGGTACCTATTTATCTACTTGCACTTTGATGTGCTTTCGAACTGCTAGGTTGGCAGGAGCAGGGACCGAGCAACGGGAGCTCACCCCGTCGTGGGGACTCGAACCGCCGATCTTCTGATCGGCAAGTCCTAAGCTCTGTGGTTTAACCCACAGCGCCACCCGCGTCCTAGGGTACAATGGCAGGTGGGATTTCCAAAGCCTTTTTTCCTGTATGGAACACCTGCCTCCTTTCTGCCCCCCTTTTAATTTTTTTAACATTTCGGCCAAGTGCGTAAAGCTGAATGCACACAAGTGAAATGCACCTAAGTTCGCGGGTTTACTGTACATAACAAAATTAACACAGTAAAACGCAGCAGAAATCCCAAAGCCTGTTTCTTACCCACAGATAAATAAAACTTTTAAAAGCAAAGGTATACAACTAAATAATACATTCTGTGAGGGTTTGCTGAAATAATTAATAATAATAATAATAATAATAATAATAATAATAATAATAACAATAATAATAATTAATAATACCAATATAGCAAGGGTGCTGATAATGCAGTGTTATTTTAAAGTGATCTATTGCAAAACTTTGACACAGAGAATGACAGTAGGGTTTTTTGAAAAGCGTAGAGGTTTAAAACCTAGCCAGTGGGTAACTCTGCTTGAAATAGTCTCAGCAGCTTCTGTGAAGACACAAACTCCTTCTGGTCCAGCATTTGTATATCTTATGACAGGAATATAAGGCAGAATTCTGAGTTGCAATAATTTCTCTGTCAGCACAGCTCTCTCAAAACAGCTCGGGCTCAATTACAATGCTGAGGTCCAGTCTGAACTCTCTCCCTCTCCCTCCCTCCCTCCCTCCCTCCCTCTCTCTCTCTCTCTCTCTCTCTGTGTGTGTGTGGCCCCTCCTGTCCCTAAACCAGAGGCAGGCAACTAGACTCCAGTTCCCATCAGCTCCAGCCAATAGTCAGAGATTATGGCAGTTGTACTCCAACAATATCTGGAGGGTCACAAGCTCCCATTTCCTGCCCCCAAACCATAGATAAAAGTTACATTCTGCAAGCTAAGCCAATTCTGCATACCAATGGGGCCTGCCAAAATCCTTCTCCCTTAGATGTAACATAACTTGCCATGTGGGTCTCTGCCACCACATTTCGAGACATGCACCACTTCAACAACAGTCAGCAGCACGAAATGGGACTATGGAGTTTCACACGGTGATGATGGAAATCCATGTGTCCTTATGTTGACAACCAGGGCAAGGTTCGCTTGCCATGCCCAGGCTGTTTTTCAGTAGCATCTCTTTTGTAACCATAATGTGTGCCTTTAGGGTGAATCATATGGATAACTAACCTGAGAGTTAACAACATTATAAGATGTAGCAAGGCTTTTGGGGAAGAGTGCGTTGAGGATCATATTGATGTACTATGTCATAGAAGCAGCCAGGTAATGCCAGCCTGTGGCAAATGGATCACAATTTGACCACAAGATGAGCTAATGGCCACTTGCCTTAGATGCCTTTATAAAAGGGGCTTGGAAGGGATGGAATTCACAGAGTGTAGGGTTGATCAATGGTGGTAGCCAAATTCAGAGGCACTGTGCTGTTGAATATTAGTTGCTCGGTCTAGTTGGGTGTTCTGTTGATCCCCTACCTTGCAAGAGGATGCTGGAAGCAATTGGAAGGCAGTAGATTATGGCTGCTGAACTTCATCTTTGGTTTGATCCAGCAGGCTGCTTTCAGTCTGCTTGTGAGCTTCCCACAGGAAGCTTGTTGGCCGCTGTGAGAACAGGATCCTGGACTTAGATGGGCCATTGGGTCTTCTAATGTTATGTTCGGTGTTCTTTGTCTCAATTCTGCCATAGCTACCCATGAAAACATAAGATTTTGGTGTTTGGGCAAGGGGTCTTGGGCTCTTATGACATTCTGGATATAGAATGTTGGGTGGGTGCTTGCTACAGACACTTTCAAAAACAGCAATTCCAAAATGCTCTTCATTTATTTTGCATCTGTTGATCTTATTGATTCCAGGTATTACTTCAAGAAGGCAAGCAAAGAGTTTGACTGCGGTGCAGTTTTCGAAGAAATCTGGGACGACGACACTGTTCTGCCAATGTACGAAGGAAGAGTCCTTGGGAAAGTGGAGAGGATTGACTGATAGATTGACTGGCTGGCATTGTCTGTGTGAGTGTGTTTTAAGGAGACAATAAGCTAAAAGACGCTGGCTTTTGGACAAAACCACCAAACAAAGCTTTTGAAGGAAGGTTGGAACCAATGAAGAAAAAGCAACACAGACAAACTAAGGTCTATGAAGACTTCGCCAAATCAGCCTTACATTATTATTTTTTTAAAAAAGGTGTCTGTTGAGCTGGGTGCAAGGATGTTAACAACCCCGAACTATTTATTGAAAACATGACCACTCTGGGTTTTTGAAGATGCAGACCATGTTTCGAAAGACTTCCATATATAATATATGGCTTCCTGGGGATCCCAAACCTTATGGACTAAGAGAAACTGTGTATAGCTTACCTTACAGTAATCCTTATTGATATTTATTGAACAGTCTGGTTTTTTCCCTTAAGTCCAGTTTATGGACATGCTGCTTTAAACAATGGAGAGAAGAGAAGATGTGATATGGAAAAAAAGGGGTGGTTTTATATTTTATTATTTACTTTGTTTCCACTATCTAAATCATTAGAATTTTGTCTTTTATTAAGAAGAAAAGTAAAGTGAATTCATTTCTGCCACCTTAGAAAACAAGCTGGAATCATGTTATGTCCAGCATTATTCCTCCAGCTGTTTTTTTCTTGGAGGAAAAGGGGAGGAAGAGGGAATATTGTTGTACACATTTGCTCTTCTAAAAATTGGTAGATTTTGAATCAATGCTGCTCTGTTTGTTAGGTCTGGTTCAGATGTATAATACTTGGTTGCCTATCAGTGGTTAGGAGATCAGGATCACCCCATAGACTGTTACATTCTTCGTCCTGCTCCCTTTCCCCATGAATCCTCTTTGGAGTATAACCACAGTAAAGGTAAAAGGTAAAGGACCCCTCAATGGTGAAGTCCAGTCAAAGACAACTATGGGGTGTGGCGCTCATCTGCAGACAGCTTTCCGAGTCATGTGGCCAGCATGACTAAACCGCTTCTGGCACAGCGAAACACTGACGGAAGCCAGAGCGCACGGAAACACCATTTACCTTCCCACCACAGTGGTACCTATTTATCTACTTGCACTGGTATGCTTTCGAACTTCTAGGTTGGCAGAAGCTGGGACAAAGCAACGGGAGCTCACCCCATCGTGGGGATTTGAACAGCCAACCTTCCGATTGGCAAGCCCAAGAGGCTCAGTGGTTTAGACCACAGCGCCCCCCACGTAACCACAGTGCAGGGTTATATCTGCCCTGATGGTAATGCTAGCTGTGATTATGTTTAGAAGAGTTTGCTCAAGCCTGCTTCCAATCATGGTTGTGAAGTTTGGTTTGAAGCTCACCATGGCTACCATTAATGATGGTCCAAAGGAATGCTGCACCTTGGTGAGCTTGGGGAAAATTCACTACAGGAGAGGACGATGAATGAATACACAGGCTCATAGGTGTTCCTGATCCCCCTAACCATGGGCAGATTGAGAATGTTGGCTCTGCACCAGACCTAGCAGTGTTCTCATGGGATAAATATAACAGCTATAGGGGGGTAATAACAATATATGGGTCTTATCAGTCAGTTTCTGTGGTAAGAATATACAGTTGTCTGTATTTTTGTAGCATTGCAGTATGCAATGCATTGCATTGCTTCCAGTGTCTTCAGCAAAGCATCCTATAGCAAGTCCCCAAGTGCAGAATTATGAAGTTCATGCAGACCCAAATGGTTCATATAGTCCAGTTTTATGAAAAGCGGTACATGAAACCATCCAGTTCACATAAACACCAGTTTAGCCAGATCACACACACAACTTTGGTCTCCAGCTGTTTTTGGACTACAGTTCCCATCATCCCTGACCACAGCTCCTGCTAGGGATGATGGGAGTTGTATTCCAAAAACAGCTGGAGGCCTAAGTTTGGGAAACCCTGAATAGAATGTTTTTCAACGAAATCAGTGATGCTTTTTTATTTATTTATTTGAAGAAATGTAGTCACATTTTCGGTAGTGGTACTTTTCTGTATGGTAAACTGTATTTAATAGGCCAAACCGTCAAAATGTATGGTGCCCCATCCCATTCCATTATAGCAAATGGAAGCTAGTGCCCTGTTCAATCCTGCATAGCTTGCTTCCAACTTTCTAGATGATGCAATTACGGCTCCCCATAATAAAAGATTCCACTGAGCTATATAAGGGCAACAGAGTCTCTCGCTTTGGGTGTGTCGTTGTTCAAACTATCAAATACATCCTCTAATTGGATTGTGTGTATTGTGGCAAATTTTTTTTTTTTTTTTAAAGGGCCACCTGCCCACCCCGAAAACACATTTTATTTCTATTGTGTTTTGTTTTTAATTGGTGCATTGTATGCCAACGTTACATTTCTTTTGTATAATACGTCTGTATATAGTGTAGGAAAGAATGTGATGCGAAAACGCTATTAATACACTATCTCTAGTGTGTGTTTTTAAGAAAAACACTTCAATCAGTACAGTACCTGTGCCTACATGGTGTTAATATGCCATGTTACGCCCTGTGTTCAGGGTCCAAACTCTTCCCTTCTTTGTGTAAAGGGGTTTATGTATAATATATTTTATGCCTTTTTACTACAAGTCCTTGTACTTTATGACTTTTGCCATGACATTTGTTCTACTTATACTGTAAATTATGCATTATAAAGAGTTTCATTTAAAGAAAAAAAATTACTTGGTACAATAATTATTGTAATTAAGAGATGTAGCCTTTATTAAAATTTTTATATTTTTCAAATTAATATAATCTTTCCCCCTTTTTTTGTTCTGGTTTTTTAATCTAAGGGTCTTTATTTTTTTGCTTATTAGAGGAAGTTTTAACCATCCAAACCATCCTGAATCCAAAGAAATACATTCCTAGGAGTTTCATTTTAAGAACTTTGTTGCGTGGGAAGGGAGACTAAAAGGAAAATGCAAGGGGTTGAATTGAGTGGTGGGTTAATTAACTGGGAGTGAAGAAATCTTAAGTAAGTTATCATCTTTAGACAGCTGTCCTAAGATCACTGAATCTCAAACCACAGGAATCCAGGCAATTTTGGAAGTTTAAAACATTCTAAGTTTGAAAAGTTGAAGTAATGAAAGTTGAAATCTCAAGTGGTTTTACAATGAACCTTAATTTAGCCTTGAGACCCTGGATGCCAGGAAAACATGGCTCATTTTGCCTTCAGGCAAAGAAGAGAGTGTCTTTGAGCATATGCAGGGTTCTATTTCCTCTCAGTTTAAATGTTTTGATATTATCTTACTGGTAGTAGCTAACGTAAGTATCTACAATCACCTCCTATGTATCTAAAAGCAGAGGGACTAGGACGAAACATGTCGTTTTGGGCAGACTTGAGTCACAGCACATTAAGCCTTGAAAAGTCCGTGTGGATAACCGTCAAAGCAGAAAGAACTAGACCCTAGGCATAGATTAAATCAACGTGTATCACATCATATAAGAGGTCTTCAGGGCAAGGTTTGAGGCAATGCTGGGAGAAAAATGGTGGCTCCCTTGAGTCACTCAGCCCCATTAATGCTCATTAACACAAAGGTGGCCTTGTCAAAAAGGTATATAGCCCTGGTGTCCTACTTCAGTAAGAAGCTAAACAACACTTACCTTACAGTCCCCGCTGAAGAGAGTGACTTCTGAAGTCAAGAGGAGCTTCTGGCGTTGTCACAATGTGCAGCAATGGTAAAATCCAGAGAACCTCTTACTGTAGAGGGTTTTTGTTTACTTCCAGACATGGTCCTAGGCAGTTTTCCCCCAAACTTGGGTCTTCAGCAGCTTTTGGACTACAATTCCCATTGTCCTTGACCACTGATCCTGATAGCTAGGGATGGCGGGACTTGTAGTCCAAAAACAGCTGGAGACCCAAGTTTGGAAAACCCTGATCTAGAGAGTATCTTTATCATATTCCCGTTCAATAGGGCTTGTCCCAGTAGCATATTTGATCAGTGGGCTGTAAGCTCTAAATACAGTGGTACCTCGGCTTAAGTACTTAATTCGTTCTGGAGGTCTGTTCTTAACCTGAATCTGTTCTTAAACTGAAGCACCACTATAGCTAATGGGGCCACCTGCTGCTGCCGCACCGCCGGAGCACGATTTCTGTTCTCATCCTGAAGCAAAGTTATTAACCTGAGGTACTATTTCTGGGTTAGCAGAGTCTGTAACCTGAAGCGTATGTAACCCGAGGTACCACTGTATAGGTTTCCAAATGCTCCCAGCCATTGTTTCTGCATTCTGTAAAAAGACTTGGATATTGAAACACACACACACCTCTTATTCAGTTTCTGCATCCTTCTCATCTTATGATTCAGGAATTTAATTTTGTGACCAGTCACATCTCTTCAGATGATGATTTATACCTGGTGAAAACCTCTGCTTCACCATAGTGCCCATCTTCTTGCTACCTGACACCTAAGACCTCTCTTATATGTGACTTGCCATCCATTGCAGTGCCCTTTGTACACCCCTTGTTAAAAACTTGGGCTTTCTTTCCTTTGTGTCATCCAGAAATGGCATCTAGTCCTTCCTCCGCCCTCTCCCTGTTCTGCTCTTGCCCAGGTAGTAACAGTGCATCTGGAATTATTTTGCCTGTGAGAGGAGACTTCATTCCTAACATGAGAAAAACTTCACACTGAGTACACAGGGCTAAGAACTGAATTCTCAGTTAAAATAAAGCTGCAGGCGGTTCCCCACATTTAAATGGATTGCTGTCTTTATTAAACACCTCAAGTTCGCGGGTTCACCTTAATTGATGAGCTGGACATAACAGATGGGTAGGCAGACTTCAGCAACATGGGGGAAGAAAGTTATCCCCCCCCCCTATTCTACCATCAAAGGTTAGGAACTTAGACTGCACGGTAGTATTATTTCTTCTTCTTCTGCTATTAAAATGAATCACACTGAGTCTAGTTCTTCTTGGGAAGATGAATGTGTCTGAGTCAGTTTGAAGTCCTTCGCTTGCCATATAAGCCTTTGCATCTTCATATATCACTATTCTGAAATACTCGCCTCTCTCTTTTCTTCTTCTTTTCTTCTTCTTTCCTCTCTTTTTGCCCCCCTGGATGTCTGTAGAAACAAAAAATAAAATGTCTTCAAATACATGGCAGGCTGTTTAGTGGAGATAAAAGGGTGTTTGAATAGTCCTTTAAAAATGAATGAGAAGTGGAAAAACTCTCTCCTGTTTTGATTGTAAGTCGGATGTGGTGATCATTAAATACCACCTTAATATGTCGCTTTCAAAGAATGGCACCACCTTGACTATTTCAGAAGTGCCGGTCCTGATCCTGCGCTCTGATCCTGCACTCTGATGCAGATTGACCTGACCAGAATGGTGCAGGGGTTCCTGAAAGTGGCTCCTGGAGCAATTTTGAGCTGTTCTTTCAAGCACTGTTAGAACATGGAGAACTTGAGCTTTCATGAAACAAACACTCAAAACAAGTTCTGACTCTCACACTTGCTGATATCAGTGAGAAAATATGACAGCAAAGATATTAAAGCACCCGGAAAGAAAGAAGACATACCAAAGGAAACTTTGTCTAGAAGTCGACTGATTTCATCAGTCTTCATATTGACAAATACTGGCTGAATTCCCCAACCCCAGCACTTTTAATAAGAGACCATTCATAGAATGTGTGCACAGATTTTCTTTTTAAAAACCAAGCTTCTGTCTTGTTGCAGTTTGTTTCTTGAGTACAGACCCCACCACGCCAGAAGGATGACCCACAAAATTTTGTGCCTGTCATATTCACCCATTTAAATATGTGTGGAACATCTTGCTACTGGCAAACATAGACCACTTAAAGAAAATAAGTTTTAAAAGGAGTTTATACTTTTTAAAGGAGCGTCTCCACCCCCATCATTCAGCCCAGACACTGATATCCAGCTCCGAAGACCGTCTGGCGGTTCCCTCACTGCGAGAAGCCAAGTTACAGGGGATCAGGCAGAGGGCCTTCTCGGTAGTGGCACCCTCCCTTCAGATGTCAATGAAATAAACAACTATCTGGCTATTATAAGACCCCTGAAGGCAGCTGTGTCTAGGAAAGTTTTTAATGTTGTCCTATTGTGTTTAAATCTGTTGGAAGCCGCCCACAGTGGCTGGGGTAACCCAGCCAGATGGGCGGCACATAAATAATGAAAGTATTATGATCATTATTTATTATTTCCAAAATACGCCTTAAGCATTTCATTTCGTTTTGTATTGACCACAATGTGGGTATGGAAAAGTGTCAGCATGTTCAGGTAGTCTCACATTTCCTGTAAGTAAATGTGCCAAGGTGTGGAGGATCACTTTGCTTTGTCTTCTTAAGCACTGAATCAGAGGAAGGGCTTTTAATATTTGAAATGTATTGAACAATGAATGGCGTTCTGTATGTCTTGGAGGCCTCCTCCCCCTTCGTTCCCTCAAGATAACAGAAAGCAGCAAAGAGACACAGAAAACAGGGGGAAGCCATGTCAGTTAAAGTGGTATAAGAATGCTTTGTAGTGTTGCCATATTTTGAAGAGAGAGGGGGAAAAGAGGACACATTTACCGACTTCTACTTTTGGATCACTATGATGACTCTAACCATGAAAAAGAGGATGTGTCCTGGGAAAAGAGGACATATGGCAACTCTGGCCAATGTGACCTGAGGTTCTCAGAGAATGAACCTTTAAAGGGCCTGCTTCCTGAAAGGAGTGGTTTCCCAGAGGAACAGAAGAGCTGCTCTCCAGGGTACTTTGTCACAGGGTATCTGGGGCTGAATGGAAAAGTACAAGCATAATCCAAGTAAAGGTAAAGGGACCCCTGACCATTAGGTCCAGTTGTGGCCGACTCTGGGGTTGCGACGCTCATCTCACTTCATTGGCTGAGGGAGCCGGCGTACAGCTTCCGGGTCATGTGGCCAGCATGACTAAGCCGCTTCTGGCAAACCACAGCAGCGCACGGAAACGCCGTTTACCTTCCCGCTGGAGTGGTACCTATTTATCTACTTGCACTTTGACGTGCTTTCAAACTGCTGGGTTGGCAGGAGCAGGGACCGAGCAACGGGAGCTCACCCCGTTGCGGGAATTCGAACCTTCTGATTGGCATGTCCTAGGCTCTGTGGTTTAACCCACAGCGCCACCCGTATCCCCAGGTACAGAACTGTATACAGACTCTCAGATCTTGCCCTCTTAGGCAGCCCCATGGTGACAGAACCTGGCAGATTGTGGCAGAGGGAAATCTCCAGTGTCTCCTCCAACCCCAATTCCCAGTGGTGTTGATGAGGGGTTAGCTGTTGAGCTGCAATCCTATAGCCTCCCCACCACCTTGGGAGTAAGCCCTATTTATCTTAATGAGACTTAATTTTGAGCAGACATGTGTAGAGTTGTGCTGCAAATGTTTCTTTCCCGAGTTGGGATAGCAGGAATACCAATGCACTTTGAAGGGTAAATGTTACCAAAAATAGCAGGTCGTCGTCTTGATCTGCTGGAAAAAACCCAAAAGCCACAGTGCAGTCATACTTTTAATAGGACTAACTAACGCTGCAACATTTTGGCTGGTCCTAATAAAGGTGTTGCCCTGCTGTGGCTTTTGGATTTCAACCAATTTATAGCAAACTTTAATTTAATTAGCTGGGGAGCATATGTAGTCTTGCTTTCATTTTACGCTGAATGGTTTGAACGGTTGCTTTTTGCCTCCATATGAAGCCCAGCCTAGAATACCTATTTGACTCATACCCTCCAACATTTCTCTGATGAAAATAGGGACGTCCTATTCAACAACAACAACAATTTTATTATTTATACTGCACCCATCTGACTGGGTTGCCCCAGCTACTCTGAGCAGTTTCCAACATACAGTGGTACCTCGGGTTAAGTACTTAATTTGTTCCGGAGGTCCGTTCTTAACCTGAAACTGTTCTTAACCTGAAGCACCACTTTAGCTAATGGGGCCTCCTGCTGCTGCTGTGCCGCTGGAGCACGATTTCTGTTCTCATCCTGAGGTAAAGTTCTTAACCTGAGGTACTATTTCTGGGTTAGCAGAGTCTGTAACCTGAAGCGTCTGTAACCTGAAGCATATGTAACCCGAAGTACCACTGTATATAAAAACAAGAAAACATTAAACATTTAAAAAAAGCTTTCCTATACAGAGCTGCCTTCGGATGTCTTCTAAAGGTTGTATAGTTACTTATCTCCTTGGCTTGGGTGTTCCATACCCTCCAACATTTCTGTGATGAAAATAGAGACATCCTAAAGAAAAGAGGGACATTCTGGGATCAAATCAGAAACTGGGGCGGCTTCTGTAAATCCGGGACTGTCCCTGGAAAATACAGACACTTGGAGGAGCTGCTCTATGGGATCCACAAAAATGTTCCAGGGTGAAATCCTTCCTTGAAACATCGGTTTTCCTTGGCCTTAATAGTTTGGAATAATTTCCACTGACCTCCTCAGCAGTGGCGTAGCGTGGGGGGTGCCAGGGGTGCCAGCCGCACCGGGCGCAACATTTGGGGGGGGCGCGTTTGGCCGGCCCTCCTTGAGGAAGCAGGAACCCCACTGTCCAGGCGGAGAGACCTCCTCCCGCCGCCAGCCTTCGGAAGGCTGCTCCGAAGCCTGGCGGTGGGGCAGAGAGCAGTGGTGTAGCGTGGGGGGTGCAGGGGGTGCACGCCGCCTGCCATGCCGCCCTGGCTGCTTCAACCGCGTCCGACAGCCGGCTCGAGGCTCCTTCCGGCCGGGTCTCCCGACGGGGCGCTGCGGGCGGAGGCTCCGGCACCAAGCGCCACGCCGCCCAGGCTCGGGTCGCTGTCTGGACACGCGCAGCCCGCCAAACGCACCATCGGCGGCGCTCTAGTGCCTGCGCGCCAAGACCGCCCACCCGCCCCGACGGGGCCCCCCCTCACCCGCGCCGGAGGCCGGCCGACACACTGGCCCCAGAGCCCCCCCCTCCCCACGCCAGAAAGAAGCCCCCTCCCCGCGCCAGAAAGAAGCCGCGTCGGGACTAGCCGGGGCGGGGAGGGAGACTGAGAAGGCTGCGCCGCGACGCCCAAAGATGTGCGTCTTGGCGCAAAGGGGCCCGCGGCACCCAGACGCGGAAGGGACCCTCTCCCCCTGACCCGCCACTGAACTGCAATTTCCAGCTCCCTTGGCAAATCCCAGTCCCCAATCCCCAAGATGCTTTATTTGAGGCAGGGGTCCTTTAATTGCAAAAACAACACCACGGAGGGCAGTAGTCACCACGACGTTTGCCCCAGAGTAGAGCCGTCAGTATTAATGACCATGGTTAGGGGTTAGGGGGCGCAAATTACTTGCCTTGCCCCGGGTTTGGGGGCGCAAATTACTTGCCTTGCCCCGGGTGCTGATAACCCACGCTACGCCGCTGCTCCTCAGACAACCCTCTTTTTCTCTTTATCCTCTGTATATATTTATAGGCAGCACGTACCGTTAACTTTTGCATTGTGTAGTTCAGTGCTTTGAGTTGATAAAATTTGACACACACACAAAGAGAGACAGAGAGAAAGACCCTTTGGGATTTCTAGCTTCCTACATTTGTCTTGGGCTCTGCAGGAGCCTCGGATGCTTCTGAATTCTACAGCTCACTCTTTGAGACACACATTTGTTCACAATGCACAGGCAGCTGGTACAGCAGCCATCGCATTTGCAGTCAGAACCAGTGCCAGATTT
The DNA here is from genome assembly GCF_965112155.1 of Podarcis liolepis. Taxonomy (NCBI): domain Eukaryota; kingdom Metazoa; phylum Chordata; class Lepidosauria; order Squamata; family Lacertidae; genus Podarcis; species Podarcis liolepis. Next base: position 24,224,274 of record NC_139555.1, read on the forward strand.
GTGTATAAGGCAAACAAGCTATAGCTTAGGCCCCCCAAAAATTTAAAGGAAAAAAAAACCCTGGATGTACATTTCCAAAATATAAGATAAAAAACAAAAAATAAAACCTACATACAGCAACAGTGTCTTGTGTTCTGTAGGCTTCTGTGATGTAAGTAATGGTAGCCTGCTCCCTAAAATATCACTGGTTTGCTCATTTCTATCTCAATTACTTTGATAATATACATATTTTGTTATGTGCAAATGGCTTTAGATACCTATTAGGTCCATAAATTACCATATAGCATATATTCAACACAAGAAACAGCAGCAATTTGTTGTTGACAAAGGACAGATGGACATATAAAGGGCCCCATTACCTTCAGTAGCTTAGGGCCTCATCAACCCAAAATCCGGCCCTGGTTGGAACACTTTCATTTTGTACTTCTACACTTGTGTTCCTTCAAATCGCACCAGCAGACACTTTGCAGGCTTAACCATGGGTCACATTCATTACTCTCCTGGCAACGTCAGGGCCATCTTTACCTGTGGACAATCTTTGTGGGTTCGTTGGTTTGCCCGTTTAGTCCGTGGAGAGTAACGTACACAGGGAACCATTCCTATACAGATGGCGGGCAAGTGATTTATGAGACAAATTCCAGAAGGGGTAGTCATCTTAGTCTTTGGGAGCAAAGACATCAGAGAGCTTTGTAACACCTTGAAGCCAGCAGATTCATTGCGGCACAAGCTTTTGTGGATCAGAGAGCCCGCTGCATGCACCTGACAAAAGTGGGCTCTGCTGCACAAGAGCTTATGCCACAGCAAATCTGTAACAGTACAATCCTAAACATGTCTATGCAGAAGTAAGTCGTGGTGAATGGAAAGGGACTTATGCCCAGGTAAGAGGAGGTTAGGATTGTAGGCTTAGGGCCCCTGCAGATGATTTCTTCATTGAGCATTCATGATTGTTTGCACCAAGCTGTTGAGGAAGTTAGATTATATCCAGTCTTAATTCAGCATCCATTCTAATTTGTCCATCCTGCAATTATCAGTGCGTTTCCTGACCACTTTCTAAACAGCAAACAGATCAATTTTATTTTTTTTTAAAGTGAATATGTTGCAGTAGGGTGATAGAGCCCTTTAATCCATTTTAACTGGCACGTGCTTGAATCCCCCCTGCAAAGTACTGACTGGAGACTCCCTTAGTTTTTAAGTTGCTATGAGACTCTGGTGAGTTATATTCCACACATCTTGGGGGCTCATGACTCCCATTTCTTAAATGTTGTGTGTGTGGCAGGACAGTGTTTCCGTGGTACCAAAATGTAATTCCAATGCCTGCATAGCACGCTAAGGCCACACGTCTGCATTGTACATTTGAAGAACTCTAAGCCACTTTAATTGGACTGCAAGAAGATCAAACCTATCCATTCTGAAGGAAATCAGCCCTGAGTGCTCACTGGAAGGACAGATCCTGAAGCTGAGGCTCCAATACTTTGGCCACCTCATGAGAAGAGAAGACTCCCTGGAAAAGACCCTGATGTTGGGAAAGATTGAGGGTACAAGAAGAAGGGGACAATAGAGGACGAGATGGTTGGACAGTGTTCTCGAAGCTACCAACATGAGTTTGACCAAACTGTGGGAGGCAGTGGAAGACAGGAGTGCCTGGTGCGCTCTGGTCCATGGGGTCACGAAGAGTCGGACACGACTAAATGACTAAACAACAACAACAACAACAAGCCACTTTAATACTCATGGTTTCCCCCAGAAGAATGCTGGGAACTGTAGTTTGTTAAGAGTGCCGAGAATTGTTAGGAGGCCCCTATTCCCCACACAGAGCTACCATTCCTACAGTTCCTTGGAAAGAAGGATTGGCTATTAAACCACTCTGGGAATTTCAGCTCTTTTGTGGCGGGGTGTGTGGAATAGGGGGTCACCTTAACAGCCCTTACCACCCTTAACAAACAATGGCTCCCAGGATTCTTTGATAGAAAGCCACAATAAACAGTTGTGCTTCAGTTCTACAGGGTGGACGTGACCTCTGTTGTCAGTCTGGCCAGCTTTTGTACATAGAAGAGGAGTGCATGTGTAGGCAAACTAAGGCCTGGGGGCCAGATCCGGCCCAATCGCCTTCTAAATCTAGCCTGCGGATGGTCTGGGAATCCCCTTGACGGGGTGAGCTCCCGTTGCTTGGTCCCTGCTCCTGCCAACCTAGCAGTTCGAAAGCACGTCAAAGTGCAAGTAGATAAATAGGAACCGCTCTGGCGGGAAGGTAAACGGCGTTTCCGTGTGCTGCTCTGGTTCTCCAGAAGCAGCTTAGTCATGCTGGCCACATGACCCGAAAGCTGTACGCCGGCTCCCTCGGCCAATAAATCGAGATGAGCACCGCAACCCCAGATTCGGTCACGACTGGACCTAATGGTCAGGGCTCCCTTTACCTTTAGAATGTGTGCTTTTATTTAAAATGCATCTCTGTGGGGCATAGGAATTCGTTCATCCCCCCCCCCAAAAAAAATAGTCTGGTCCCCTGCAAGGTCTGAGGGACAGTGGACCGGCCCCCTGCTGAAAAAGTTTGCTGACCCCTGGAGGAGTGGATACCCATCTTGACTTGCCTCAGTGAACGAAATGTCTCGGGCTAACCCTGTGTAGTGGGGTGGGGTGGGGTGAACAAAGCTTTGTTTACTACCTGGGTGTTAATATATCAGGAGACAGGCATTTGCCGGGAGCAAGCGAGGAACGACAGAGAGACTTTCGCTGCGTGTGACAGATTCCCAAAAGGAAGCAAAAGTGACCTGTCATGTATTTTTTAGGGACAGCGATTGCTTTGCAGATTTGCAATGAATGACTCTTTTTTTTTGTCAATTAATTAATTAATTAATTAATTTTAAAAATACCCTCACAACTGTCCAATATTATACTACCAGGTCTACATTAAATTATTTGATTACCTAGCAAGCAAAGAGTGTAAGAGGGTTATAGCCAGAAGGCACTTCAAAGTAACGCCTTGATGTTTCTGAGTGGGCATTAGTGGTTTTTGAAGGCAGGAGAGTGTTTTAAAAATATATTAAACCCTCCTTATGATCCTGCCTGAAAATCTCCCCACAAAAAAAAAAAGCCTAAACACTGGAATTCTCTGCCAAATGGAGTGGGGTGGGGGGTGGAGAGTTCAAAGAGATCAGAGAGTTTCCATGTAAAGTTTAGAGTTTATGGCGTGACTGTTGGCTACGGAGCTTCACTGTTTGAACTCTTGTATATTAAAAACAGTTTCCTTGCCTTTCACAGGATTCTGAAAGACAAGAGAAAAGCGAAGGCCTTCCTCTGCTGCAACATTTCCAGACTTGATTGATTCCTATCTATGGACTTTATCTTTTTCTCGTCTCTTTTTATCATGTTCAAAAGCAGAGGGAATCCAAAGGAAAGGCAGGGTAAAACTTTTTTTGAAGGATGTGAAACAGAGATGAGACACTTTTGTACCCTCCAACAGTTATCTGAGGAAAATAGGAATGTCCTATACAGTTTTCAGTAGTACAGTGGTACCTCAGGTTACATACGCTTCAGGTTACATACGCTTCAGGTTACAGACTCCACTAACCCAGAAATATTACCTCAGGTTAAGAACTTTGCTTCAGGATGAGAACAGAAATCGTGCTGCGGTGGCACGGCGGCAGCGGGAGGCCCCATTAGCTAAAGTGGTGCTTCAGGTTAAGAACAGTTTCAGGTTAAGAACAGACCCCCGGAACTAATTAAATTCTTAACCCGAGGTACCACTGTAGTAGTAATTTTACTATTTATACCCCACCCATCTGGCTTGCTTCCAACATATAAAAAAACATTATACAACCTGAAACATTAAAACATTAAACATGTTAAAAACTTCCCTCCGGATGGCTTGGGGGTTGGGTAAGTCCATACCCTCCAACATTTCTCCGATGAAAATAGGGATGTCCTAAGGAAAAGCGGGACATTCCAGGATCAAATCAGAAACTGGGATGGCTTCTGTCAAACCAGGACTGTCCCTGGAAAATAGAGACACTGCAATTTCCCCATTTTCTTTAAAAAAGTCAGCATAAAAAATCTCTGCAATCCTCTTCAAGATCTCATGCTGAAGATGTCTCAATGGCTGCAAATGAGCTAGCTTTCTTTGCATGTTGCCAAGAGAACACGTCTCTCCCCCCCCCTCTCCCAAGCCCCTGTTATTTTGAGATCCCTGACTCTTAATGTCCCCATTTGGTCCAAGAAGGTGAGCTGGTGCAAGAGAGGTCACAAATCAGTTGCAAGCGTGCACGAGATTCCCTCTCGTTGGCATGGGCAAAAGGTGTCGTCCTTACCCGCAGCAGGCATGGGACCTCTGGAGCATTTCAACGTATTCCTTCCTACCCAGTCCCAAGGGAATGACCCACCCTGTGCAACCATGAGAGTGGCAACCCACATGGCCTTTGGCTTAGAATCAGTTTGATTCCCTCCCCCTCTTTCTTTTTCCTTTCTGCTCCTGTGAAGAGGCTGCATCCTAATGTTTTAATGTTGTATTTTAATCTTGTTTTTTAAATCGTATTTTAATCAACTTGTTTTTATGATTGGTTGTTAGCCGCCCTGAGCCCGGTCTTGGCTAGGGAGGGGGGTGGGGTATAAATAAAATTTATTATTATTTTTATTATTATGGTGGGGCAGAGCTGCCCTCCTGGCACCAGCAACACTGACAGGGTTGGGGTGGGGCAAGGGTGAGGTCAGAGTTGCCTGGAAATGCCATTGGAAGACCAGGTTGTCTGCTCGAGCCCCCAAGCAATGGAGACTCCCCAGTCCCAACCTTACATCAAATGCATCACCGCCCGTTCAGGTTTGGGACCCACTTTCCAATGGGACACTTAGGAACCTCACATACATTTTTCGCACTCGGTGTAGGAAAATGAAAAATCCTACTGGCAGCGCTGGATATCCCCTCCCTCTCCTCCTTCCTTTGACAAATCTGAGGCTTTAAAAAGAAGATTATTCAGCTGTGTTTGGCAACTTTTTTCCTCCTCACCTTATTCTTCTTATTTTTTGTACCTGCTTGTGCAAGACGCCCAAGGGAACGCCTTGCTTCCCCCAGCATAACTTCCCTTCTCCCAGAGAGTTGTCTTCTTCTTCTTCTTCTTTGGTGATCAGTCATAGCCGAGTAAGATTGTCTTCAATAAACAAGGTTTTAACAGTGAGTCCGTAAGTGACTGTGGAGGCCAATTCTGGATCCACACGTCCTTCCACAGTGGGGACCTAGGTTTGCGGGCGGGAGTTGATCACGGTGCGGGTTTGCCAAGCGTGCCTTCCTCTTAGCACGTTTCTCCCTTTCGTCCTGAGTCTGAGCATCTTCAAAGCCCATGACACCTTGGGTAAAGGCTGTTCTCCAATTGGAGCGCTCACAGGCCAGTGTTTCCCAGTTGTCAGTGTTTATACTGTATTTTTTTTTTTATAGATTTGCCTTGAGAGAGTCTATGAATCTCTTTTGTTGACTACCGGCATTACACTTACCATTTTTAAGTTCGGAGTAGAGTACCGTAGTTGCTTTGGGAGACGATAATCATGTATACCATATGCAGAATCCATATCATGATATCTGTTTCATAATTTTTGACCTGGCAATCATGTTGTGTGTGTGCGCGTGTGTGTGTGTGTGTGTGTGAGAGAGAGAGAGAGAGAGAGAGAGAGAGAGACAGAGAGACAGAGAGAGAGAGAGAGAGAGAGAGAGAGAGAGTATGCGCTATGCAAAAATCACAATGTGGGGGAAACAGCCAATGTCTCTACATAGTTCCATCCTTATTTCAGACATCGTGATATATCTGTATATTGCGATGTTTAGCTGGTGACATATCGCAATGTTGAAAGCCAGCCCTAGTGACCTGGGGAGCTCACTTTGGTGCTGCTAATGAGCAAGTCTGACTTCACCCCTGGAGGCACACTCCATTGTCTCTCGAGACATACGGATTTCAAAAACCTTGCTACAGTTTGCCCATCTCAGAATCAAGGAATACTCACAATTTTTACTAGACGAAACCAGTACATCTGGTATCAGTGGTATTGCATGTGTGAACATTCTGGTGTTTTCGAATCCCATTACCGAAAGAATTGCTAGTATATATTTGAAAGGCTAATTTTCTGGGTAATTGCTTTATAAAGCAATTAAGCGCAAGGGGGTGGGATACAACATGAAAGACAGCATGTGCACATTAACTTTAAAAAGCTCTTACTGCACCCAATAAGCCGGTGGACAGCTGTGTGTTCCCAAGATGCTGTATTCTCACTGTCACCCATGTGTGAACCACCTGAGGAGATCCCTCTTTGCCACCCCTACCTTTGGGGTCAGGGGTGCATTAGAAACTTCAAGGATTGATGGGAAAATGTGAACTTAATTTTACATTCTGTTTCTCTTAACGCCAGCCCAGCTCCAGTAAAATCAGATTAAAATGCCTCCAGCTACTGATGTTTGGAGGTATTTAAAGTCAGATCAAAGCCCCTTTAACCAGTCCTTTTTGGTCGCACATTTGATGAGAAACACAGGTGCTCTAAAATATTAAGCTAGCAGGCTGGCTGATTCTAGATGCTGCCTTGAATTTTTGCTTCTGATCCCTTTAAATATCAATCAAGAGGAGAAAATGATGTTTTAATAGACTCGGAGATTCCCTCCTCCCCTTCCCTGTTCTGGATGTGATTTGAGTTGCTTCCCATTCAGAGTTATTAAAGTTTAGGCTTTCTGCTTTTTGTTGATCGTTACTGTGGAAAGAGCCTATCCCTTGTGAGGAGATACTCTGTTTAAAATTCTGAATACGGTCTGCTTGATGAGCCTAGAGGACAGAATGACCTTGTTGGCGACATCTTCAGCAGACTGTCTGCCTTGTGTGTATGTGTGTGTGTGTGAGTGAGTGCATGTACGATTTGGGCGCATACACCTGGATTTTGCAAATTCTACTTAGAATCTGAGCATGCTCAGAGCATGAAAATGTTAGCATTTGTCAGACAACTCGGTAGAAACAAATCCAGGATGGTTTGAATGTCACTTTCCCCCATTTTGCTAAGGAATATGCTAAACCAGACCTGATCAATGATGAGGAATCTTGTGCCTAATACAGAAAAGGGGACATACACACACACAAATAAATAACAATAACAATAGCAATAAATTTTATTATTTATACCCACCCATCTGCCTGGGTTTCCGCAGCCGCTCTGGGCGGCTTACAGCACATTAAAAATTAACGTTAAATTATTTTCGATATAGGGTTTCCTTCAGATGTTTTCTAAAAGTCAGATAGTTGTTTATTTCCTTGACATCTGATGGGAGGGTTTTCCACAGGGTGGGTGCCACTGCCAAGAAGGCCCTCTGCATGTATTCCATGAATTTGCATCTCCTTGCAAATTGAGAACTCAAAAAATATATATCTCTGGCAGTACCAGAGGGCAAGCGAGAAGGGGGTACCCTGGAATCAGCAGTAAGGGCAGAAGGATATGAGAGGGGAACTCTAGGAAGGGGTAAAGTCAAGGCCCGTCTGATATATGTGGCTGCCTGAGGAGGAGGAGGAGGACAATATGGTCCTCTCCTCAACAACAGTTCCAAGCTACCCAGGCTGATCACTGAATCTTCCTTCCACACAGGGCAACGGGACCCTGTTCTCATCACCCAAGGTCATCAGGGCAACTTAAGGGCCACAGGGTGGGCTGTGTGGCACATGTAACTCTCTTCAACTCCTTGCCACCTCTTCCTCATCTTCCAGCATCTGCTGCCTGGGTCAGCCACTGTCCTCCATCTTCTCGTATGGCTGTGCACGGTGGCATAGAAACACTGCTCAGGACCCTCCCCAACCCTCATTTATTGTGTCAATAATGTCTAATTCAGGTTACGATTCGGGGGGAGCCCATATCTCCAACTGAGGCAAAGTTATGTGGTTTGGTACCTCTGGTTGTATTAACTGTTTGAATAATTTCCCTTTGTAGATATGGGTTGTACTGCTAAGGCAAAGCTAGGTAATGCATCTAGGTTGGAGTGCAGCAACTGCGATGTGGAGTCCCCACTACAAGTTGTAAATTCCTGAAGAAACAAAAATTTCCGTCATTAGTATTAATGAAGCAGACTTAGGAAAATGTAAGTAGTGGTTGAATGGCATAGGTTGAATACAAAGTGATATAATACATTTGCATGAATGCTGAACATTTTTGTACAAATGTGTGTGTATGTTCATTTGGAAATCTCCCATGCAAGGATGGTTGTTTGACAAGTCGGATTCCCACCAAATGGGCGGGGTATTGTTGTTGTTGTTGTTGTTGTTATGTGGCAAGATCTGGTTACCATAGCTGGAGTTGGTGCTGCAGGAGGCCCTATAGGAACTGTTTTTAGACATATCACTGTGGCCATTAGCCCCTCTCCTAATCTGAAAACTCAACCAATGTCTCTCTTCCCACAACTATATACTGTGCTCTTCAAAGCGGAATATTCTAAAAATAGCAGCCATACAAAATGGAAAAAAATCATAGGGGCCAGAACAATGCAAGCTGTGGGTTGTGCTTATCTATCAATTTCTGTTTTTCTCAGTTTCTTATTCTTTCAATCTTAAATCAAGTTCTGCACATTTCCACATCAGTTGGCGAGGGTATTGTTACTTGTTCTTTAGGATTTATACCATGCTCTGCTACAGTAATCTCCGAGAGCAGTTTACTAATTTCTAGGCGCCTTGTCTGTCATGCTCCATACAAAATCTGCCATTTGGCATTCAACTAAGATTCCTGGCACACTTCTAAAATATGGCTGGAAGTCACTTCGCTTACTTAATGTCTCTGTGCCTGGCTACTGTTCAAGACAGAGGAGCAGGGCCAGTAAAAAGAGTAGCATCTCTTGCTACTGAGGGAGTTGCTCGCACCCATCCTCATTTCTGGGCTACTGTTCTCTTCTCTCTTCCATTTCAGAAACAGAACTAGCATTGGATGAAGGGACTGAGGAAAGCTTCCCCCCCACATTCCGTAGGCATGCTGGCACATATCAGGCCTTCACATGTTGGGGACTGATGGGGGCTTCCGTGTGCATTCAACTGAACGCACTTAGAAGCCATCATGTGATCAGGAATTGGGATAGAGTCCTCAGTTGAGAGCTGGACCATGAAGAAGGCTGATTGCCGCAGAATTGATGCTTTTGAATTATGGTGCTGGAGGAGACTCTTGAGAGTCCCATGGACTGCAAGAACCTATCCATTCTGAAGGAAATCAGCCCTGAGTGCTCACTGGAAGGACAGCTCATGAAGCTGAGGCTCCAGTACTTTGGCCACCTCATGAGAAGAGAAGACTCCCTGGAAAAGACCCTGATGTTGGGAAAGATGGAGGGCACAAGGAGAAGGCGACAACAGAGGACGAGATGGTTGGACAGTGTTCTCGAAGCTACTAGCATGAGTTTGACCAAACTGCGGGAGGCAGTGGAAGACAGGAGTGCCTGGTGTGCTCTGGTCCATGGGGTCACGAAGAGTCGGACACAACTAAACGACTAAACAGCAACAACAACCTCAGTTGAACAAGTCTAGAAGCCACCTTCAGAACTTCAGGCTCAATATCTGAGAGGAAGAGGCAGGTCCAGAGAGGGTGGCAGTAGGGTTTGTGTGCCTACCTGGCCCCTCTACACCCTTGAAACTTTGTGAATTTGAGTAACTGCCTGAAGAAAGTTATATAGACTTCCTGTGCCAAACCTACCCCAACTACGTTCTGTGAGATTTCCATCTATTTGTAATTTGCCGCATCAACATCTATTTAAATTATTGACCTGGACTCGTGCAAAATGGCCTACAAGCGAAGGCCAAACTACACAGCATATGTGGCTGTGTGTTTCTCTTTCCTGAAAGTTGCACCGTTTTTGTTTAACTGAAAAACAGCCGGTGACGTCAAAGGGACTTGCTCCAAGGTACAGGATTGTTTAGCTGCAGGGAAGAGATTTTGGGGCAACTTCCTGACTTCAAAGCAATAGGATCTGTCCTTTAATTGGTGCAAAGGCAAAGGCAGGCTGACTCAAAGGCCGGGTCAGAAAGGACTGCCCATAAAAACGCGCCAAAAACACTATTTCTTTCTCTTTCCAATGCCATACTTATTATTCACTCTCTGTTGTCTTCTATAAAGGATCCTGTGAAATTAATGATCTAGCTGTGGAATTTTAAATAGTTGCTTCATGACTAACAACATGTGCTCTATATCAGCGCAGACTTTGTATTTACATACTTCTCATGATAAATCAACATATGGTTCTTGTTTTGTGAAAGTAGAGTGCCTCATATTGTAGCATTATTCTCTTATTAATATTCCCTTCCTTTCAGAAATGTGGCGGACGAAACATTTCTTTCTAATGACTCTTCAAGGAACAGAGAGGAAAACAACCTGCTATCAGTGGCATTTTGACTCCTGCTTAACTAGACTTACCATCGCTAAGCATAGGGACATAGGAAGCTACCTTATACTGAGCCAGACTACGGGCTGATCCAGCTCTGTACTGCCTACACGGACAGGCAGCAGACTTCCAGGGTTTCAGGATGTGAAGAGACCTGCCTGGGGATAGCAGACATTGAACCCGGGGTCTTCTGCATCAAAGCCGGTCCTCTACCACTTGAGTGATGGCCCTTCCTTTAGATCATAGAATCGAAGAGTTGGAAGGGACCATGAGGGATGAAGGCACTGAGGAATCAGGGTCCTACAGGTGTGTCTGTACGTACTAAACCACTTTCGCAGCAGCCCTGCTAACAAACTTTCTTTCATGCTCAGCAGTTTTTTCTTCTCCAAGCCTTTTTTTTTTTTGCAGAGAGATTATTTGTATATGTCAACGACTCTTCCTCCCGCCCCCGTTTCCTGTGATCTGTTTAATCGCTCGATACAAAACTTCAAAACCTATTTTTATTTATTTCTTTTCATTGCAGCCCCCAATGCCTGCCCTTCTTTGCCTTGTTTGTAACGTTTTCGTGAGGTGCTCTGTGTTGTGTGTTTTCTACACACAAATGGAAGCAAACACCAGCCTTTTCCCACCTTCTTTATTTTTGGCCTGCTTATGTACTAGTCACAAAAGTCCTTTGTCGTTTTGTCATGTTCCTGTTTCTTTCATCCTCTTTGAACCACGGTGTATAATTCCTCTCCTTTGGAGTTTACACCCTTTGGATTCCACATTCGGTTCATATCCACCATCATATGTCACTTAGCCAAACTAAATACACGTAGCTCTTTTTCTTTTTAATCTTTCCTCATAAATCAGCCCATACCTTTCATCGTTTTTCTTTCCATTCCCTGAATCATATCCAGTCTGTTGACACTGTCCTGCTATTTCGGTACCCGGAAAATAGGTAACGTTGTGCCAGTAAGGCTGGATCCTTGCAAACTTAATTAAAACAAACCTACTTGTTTTGATTAACCCTAGTCATTTAGCGGCCCTGGGGCTTGATCTTGCAACCTTTGGCTAATACGGGTAGGGCTTACTCATGCTAGCAGGCACATTAATTTCACTTGTGCTAATGAGTAAGGGATTCCTGGATCAGCATCAATTAAAAAAACTGCTTTGAACTGCTACACTTACTCGTTCCATTCTGCAATTTTGCATGCATCACACAGAGGGAGGGAGTTGGGAAAGTGTTTAGGCTACCCCAGCCTTGCTGCCACGCCTCTTACCTTCCTTTAATAAAAAGGCCTCAACGCTTCTTTTCCTTTCAGCAGAAAATGTACTTTTTCAAATAGTATGTTTGCATTCAAGTTTTATTTCTGGGGGGTTTCTTTTTGTTCCTTTGTTTTAACGCACACATTATTTATTTTTGTAAGACGCTTGGAGTAACATTTTGAAAAAGAAAAAAGTGACAAATAAGTTTAATAAATGAATTTTTATTTTTTATTTTTTTAAAAAAAGCACACACTATAGTCTAACAATCTGTTGTGAACCACCTTGAGGGGTTATTTGACAGCCAGGATAAACACCTGAAAAATCAACAGAAAATATGCGAAAATATACCCCCCCCCAAGGGGCGTTGCCTGTATTTTTTGAACTAAAATTTGTGACACATCTAGTCGCAATTGTTCATTTTAAAAAAGGGAATGTGTTAATCTGCCTTCTACGGAATCAGACCATTGGCCCACCTGGCTTCGAATTATCTGCAATGGCAGTGACTTTCCAGGGTTTCACGCTGGAATAGTGTCTTCCCTATCCCTTCCTGGAGATGATGGAATTCGAACCCGGCACCTGGTTCTGCCGCTGGGCTACTGTTCTCCTTTCCCCTTCCGCAACTGCAGCCTCACCTCTGAGGAATCAAATGTGAGGTGCTGCTGTAAAGCTATCAAGCACCAATCTGCAATTGCTTTATGTTTCCACAGTACCGAGTGGAACATTAATAATAACCAGTATTCGCATAAAAAATGTGCAGCATATTAAAAAGAATGGGGGGTGGGGGGAGAGAGAGAATGCAAAATATGCCGTGGTGCCTGTGCAGTTCTCTTTCTTTTCCTTTTCCTCTTTTTAATGAGAGGGTTGGGTTCCCAGCCAAGTTTCACATTAAAAACTCTAATAATAAAGGTGACAAGAGTGCTATTCTGGAGGAAAAGTGAAAAATTCCAACCGAATCTGACTTTATATTGGCATAAACATGAGAAAAGTCAGATCTGACACTTTTTATTAATTAGTATGTTAAGGGATTGTCTAAAAATGGTTCTCAGGCATTTTACGAAGCAGAGTTTTTCATAGCCTGCTGAGTATTTAGGGACAGTTCGGTCATAATGCTGATGGACTGATAAACCATAGTTTATTGACTCAAAAAAGGGACACGGGTGGCTCTGTGGGTTAAACCACAGAGCCTAGGACTTGCCGATCAGAAGGTCGGAGGTTTGAATCCCCGCAACAGGGTGAGCTCCCGTTGCTCAGTCCCTGCTCCTGCCAACCTAACAGTTCGAAAGCACGTCAAAGTGCAAGTAGATAAATAGGTACCACTCTGGCGGGAAGGTAAACAGCGTTTCCGTGCACTGCTCTGGTTCGCCAGAAGCGTCTTAGTCATACTGGCCACATGACCTGGAAGCTGTACGCCGGGTCCTTTGGCAAATAAAGCGAGATGAGCGCCGCAACCCCAGAGTCGACCACAACTGGACCTAATGGCCAGGGGTCCCTTTACCTTTACCTTTATTGACTCAAAAATGAGGCCTGCTCCCTCATTGCCCCATCCTCTCTGCCTCTGAAACCAATAGCATAGTTTGTCTGTCATTTAATCCATGCTTACTAACCAGGATATGAAACCAGAAAATTGTGGTTTAAACAAGCCATGATATCAACACCAAAGCTGGATGTGCAAGAGGAAGTATGAGGAGATATCATATGGCTCCCCCAACTGCCAATATCACCGTGTCTGCGCTGGGCCATAGTGGTTTGTTCAAGTCATTTGCCGTGGTTAGTCAGCAATCATTCTTATTCTCCTCATGGTGCCCTCCTGCATCTACCACCACCACCCAACAACAAAACGTTTCAGCAAAAACCATTCAGAGGCTACTGCATTTCTTCAAAAAATTGCTCGCCTCAAAATGATGGGGACACAGAAACAAAACGAGGAGCTGTCTTACTATTTTGAAACCTCTTAAACTCATGCTCTTCTTCCCAGCTGCTACTTTCCCCCCTGCCTTGGTATTTTTTATTTGTTTTGAATGAATTATTTTAGCCATGTGCGCCTTGACTTCAGATAAATTCCAAAACTTCAAAAAATGTTTATGATTATTTATCACCCTGTTGGGTCTGGCCCTCTCCAGTTGTGAAGCTCTCACAAGTCCATGCTCATACTGCAGAGGACAGGAAACGAAAAATTGAAATAGATACGAAAACGCATTGGGAAAAGCACATTACATGAGCTAATTCCTACAAATGTACGGTAGGTTATTAGGTAGATGTAGAACATTTCAGTGGCATTTTTCATTATGGAGGTTTACCTCCTCAATATTCCGCAACAAACACATGAAGCAATACGTCATTGACACTCTTGAAAGTCTCTCTCTGAATTGTTCCTACCCAAGCTCAGGACTACTTCACAAACCTCTGGCAAGAAGGTTAATCAATACTTGGGTCGTTCCTCAGCTAAATATGTAAGCTGCCTTAACTGAAAAGCATTCTGTGTACAGGAAAGTCAACTCTATGGGGCCAAAGTGTGTTCAGGGGCCCCCAATAGCTGTTGCAACATGCGCATGATGTCACACACATGCCACACGCAACACAGCCCCTCAATTTTGAGCGCAAATTGGCCCCTCTGTGTGTGTGAGTTGGCCTCAGATGATACGAAACTTCTGCTAACTGATCTTTGGCATTCACACATGCGTATGACTTGACGTCACAGTCAGCAGGTCAGAAACATGCATGTGTGAGCAGCAACCTTGCAAATCTCATAATAAAGGCACCTCTAGAGTAGGGATGGGGAATTCTTAGTCAATCTTTCCACTCAAGGAATTCTGGAAACTGTAGATCTGTGAGGATAGGGGTTCTCCTAACCATTCTCACCAGCTTTAACAAACTACACCTGCCAGAATTCTTTGGGGGTAGCCATGAATGCTGAAATATGCCCATAGTGCTTTTGATATATGGTGTGAATGTGACTTAGGACTGACAAGAATCAAGAGTTTGCTGGCCACACCTCTGCAAGTGGATTACCTTCTGACGCACTGTTTGGTGTGGCCTAAAACTCTCCAGGTTTATGACTCTGGGTAAATGGCTGTCAATGGAGGTTGCCTTCACAACGGCCTCTGCTCCATCCCCTCCCCACCCCTCCAAGGCTTTCTTCAAGGAAGCTTGGCTGCCTTTTAAGCTCCTTTGCCTCTCCGTGAGGACACCACAAACCCTTAACAAATAGCCAGTGATAATAAATACCATGGTGAGATCAAACAGATTCTGAAATGACCTTAGGAAGCCAGGCAGATGCTGCTTTTTTTTATTCTTCTTTTCATAAAAGTTTCCCCTTCCCCCATCTGGTCGATGTGAATCCTTCACATATGTGAGGGGCCCTTGCAAAATTAAGACATGAAGTGAAGGCCACTGTATGTGCCCAGTTTTTGTCTTGCAAATGGGAGCCATCTTGTTCGGGCCTGAAGGCAACTTTACCTCACCAAGGCAAGGGTACTTCGGCCACCTGAGGTGATGGTTTTGGGATACAGAGAGGTAGTAGTAGCTTGCTGGGTGAGGCAGAGCCGCTGCACAAGCTACCCAGCAGGTGGGTCACTGTTACTTACTGGGAGGAGAGCACTGAGATGGTGGGGATGTCCGCACAGTGCAAATGCCCCTGCAGGACCATTTGCATACCACGCAAGTGTCATGAGAAAAGGAACATCCCGTTTTCTTGCACGAGAGCTTGGCAGCCATTTTGGGTGCCATGATCCCGTGCCATTTCAAGCCGAGAAACGCTTTTCGCGTGGCAACCCAAAACACATATTTTGGGGTGCAATGCGAATGTGCCTCCCCACAAGTCATGTGACTTGCATGGGAGCATGGACAGGAAAATGTGCATCCCAACTTGGGGACTCAAGATGTTGGAGGTTTGCATTTGTATTAGTTTACACTGTGCTGAACTTCTACCACTTTGCATTTCCCTTTCCCCCTCTTGGTAATTAACATGCTGGGAGGATAGCATAGCAACTCCACCATGCTTAGTAAGCTGCTTCTGCAGAAAGACCAGTTCTGATTCAGGGGGCAGAAGCTACTAGAAAGGTAATCTTATACAAACACCATTGAAGCAAATGGGAGTTGTGCAAGCTGCTTTTTTGAAAGTCCCATTCCTAGGAGAACTTTTAGGTGCACTGTGTCCCCTGTTAATTACAGACCCTCCAAGTGTCCCTATTTTCCAGGGACAGTCCCAGATTTACAAAAGCCACCCCAATTTCTCTTTTGATCCTGGAATGTCCCACTTTTCCTTAGGACGTCCCTATTTTCTTTGGAGAAATGCTGGAGTTATGCAACCCTCAAGCCAAGGAGATAAATAACTATACAACCTTTGGAAGACATCTGAAGTCAGCCATGTATAGGGAAGTTTTGTTTTTTAATGTTTAATGTTTTATGATGTTTTTATATATGTTGGAAACCGCCCAGAGAAGTTGGGGCAACCCAGTCAGATGGGTGGGATATAAAATTGTTGTTGTTGTTGTTGTTGAATAGGAAGTTCCTGTTTTCACCGGAGAAATGTTGAAGGGTATATCATTGGAGTATATGGGATGCTCCTACTTGGATTTTCCATCTCAGGCACCAAAATGTCTTGGGCTGGCCCAGAATTAGCCTTCTGTCTTCCCTCTGAAATCTATGAATGCCTTTGAAAAAGGGAGTGAACTGTTTTCTAATAGTCCTGTCATGGGCATTCATCACTCTGCGCAGCAGAGCATGGAACCAGGCTGTTAAAAGCTCTTTAAAAATCCTTGACCCATCTTACACTTTTTGGGGAGATAGTTCTCAGGAATTTTCAGTTTTATGAAGAATGTAGGATTGAAGGTTTTGTTTTCTTGAACAAAATATGAGAAGGTAAATCTCCGTACATAGTCAACACTGTTTTTCCCCAGTAGATTAAAATAGAGTTGACTTTGCTCAATCAGAGTGAATGGCAATTTGGGTTTTCCGTGGATAACTATTTGTTCTGATTTAGAGGTAAAGAGTGGGTTTTCCTTGGGAAGGAATAATAATAATAATAATAATAATAATAATAATAATATATTTATATCCTGCCCATCTGGCTGGGTTTCTCCAGCCACTCTGGGTGGCTCCAAATAGAATATTAAAAACACGATAGAACATCAAACGTAAAAAACTTCCCTGCCTTCAGATGTCTTCTAAAAGTCAGGTAGTTGTTTATTTCTTTGACATCTGATGGGAGAGTGTTCCACAGGGCAGGCGCCACTACCGAGAAGGCCCTCTGCCTTGTTCCCTGCAACCTCACTTCTTGCAGTGAGGGAACCACCAGAAGGCCCTGGGTGCTGGACCTCAGTGTTCAGGCTGAATGATGGGTGTGGAGATGCTCCTTCAGGTATACTGCGCCGAGATTGTTTAGGGCTTTAAAGGTCAGCATCAACACTTTGAATTGTGCTCAGAAACGTACTGGGAGCCAATGTAGGTCTTTCAGGACTGGTTTTATATGGTCTTGGCAGCCACTACCAGTCACCAGCCTAGCTGCTGTGGATGAGCCCTTAGAAATGCTGAAAAGTAAGTGGTATATAACTGAATTAAATACAGAAAGTTCTCAATGAAAGCTTAGCTGGGGACCCTCCAGTGCCAGATTACCAAATAGGCAGAGTAGGCACTGGCCTATGAGCCCATGTCTTTTAGGGGAAACAATGGATCAAAATAATATTGATTTGATCTTGAAATAAAATTACAATCAAGCTTCCTTAGTTCAATATTATGCCACTAGAGCACACACACAAGCCCCCCCCCCCCTGAGATTTTGACTGTCCAGATGCTTCCCTGGGGTTTATTCCGGCAATGGGAACCTATAGCCGTCCTGACGTTATTGGACTCCTACTCCTATCAGCCTCAACCAGCATGGCCATTGGTCAAGGATGATGGGAGCTGTAGTCCAGAAACATCTGGTGAGCTTCCATGATTCTTACCCGGATGTACACAAATAAATGGCTTTGTTTCCAGCCCATCTACAGCACAGTGAATGCTATTGGACACAAACAGCTGTGAACAAAGTCATACAAGTCAACAAGGGCTTACTTGCTTGGATTTCCCCCCTCCTATATATTACAGATACTTCTAGCAGAAGATCACGTGCATTGAAACGCGATCTATTGATAGTCTTGGAGTTATAATGAAAATTGACACCTATTTTTCCGTGAATAGCTCTGCTGCTCTGATGAATTTAGTTGGACTAATGAGAAAGCTTAAAGAATAACTTTCTGCCCGCAATGGGTTTCTCTCTCCCCATCTTTTGGCAAAATAATAAGGTTCGTGAGGGCGTAACCTAAAACAGACATTTCATAAAAGATTCATCCTTGAACAAAAACATGGTGAAAGCATGAAATCAGGAATAGACGACAATCAGAATTCTACTTGAAGTGCTTTATAGTAATTATTTTAAAAAGTACTGACAAAAGAATCTTTTCAATTGCAGAATAGCTAGCAAGGTCTGTATGGTTCAAGGCCAAATAATTTCTGCAGCAGGAGGGGGAAAAGCCCACCTTCAGTTCTTCAGCTCTGATCTAAGGTATGTTAAATCAGCACATGTTTCAATTACAGCCTTCCACTCTTTAAAAAAAAAAAAATTAAACCAAGGAGATGAAGCGTTTCAGAACAATACCTATAAAACACAGTCTCTATAGAATGTAGATTATCTGCGGCCAAACCCTGATTATCTGCTGTTGCTTGTACATGGATTTCAACTGAGGGGTATTCTTTGTAATTGAAAGTCATTGTGGTTTGAAACGAATAACAGAAACTGATTATAACTTTGGGTTCAGTAGATTTGTTCAGTGGGGATTCATTGGCTGTTGGCACAAACGTTTTTGTAAAAATACGCCCTACGTTCCCTTTGTTCGGTTTGTGTTGCTTGTGACACTTAGGTTTGCTTTGAATGTTACCGTTTGTTTTGTTCTTCATTTCTTCTTGTCCTTCTCTTCGTATGTTTTCCACGTTGATGTGCAAGGAGTGGAGGAGGAGCCATAAATCTTGGGGTGGGGGAGAATCATAAGCAGTCATGCTGCTTGCCAGGTGATAAGCCGGTATCCTTACCTGTGGGGAAATTTACTTGATGGCAGCTATGCTACAGCTTGCTGCTTGAAATGGCAAAATGACATGTCCGCCGGTGAGCAGATTTGCATATAGGTGGTTGCATCAGCTTGCTATATCAGGTGGCTGGAAGGAAATGAGTTTCCTCATAATATTTGTCCAGAAATCATAGAGGGCACTGCAGGGAAACCATTACCCTGCAGTGCCATGATTTTCCCATGGCAAACCCTAGATTTTGTGTCTAAACCAGGGGCACAAGAGAAGGGGATAGCAGATATCTCAGGGTTTTCCTAGCAAACACTGTCCCAGACACAATCTCAGTACAGTGGTACCTCGGGTTAAGTACTTAATTCGTTCCAGAGGTCTGTTCTTAACCTGAATCTGTTCTTAACCTGAAGCACCACTTTAGCTAATGGGGTCTCCTGCTGCTGCTGTGTCGCCGGAGCACAATTTCTGTTCTCATCCTGAAGCAAAGTTCTTAACCCGAGGTAATATTTCTGGGATAGCAGAGTCTGTAACCTGAAGCGTATGTAACCTGAAGTGTATGTAACCCGAGGTACCACTGTAATAGTCTCTGGTGCACATCCAGTCGTTGTCTGACTACTCCTTCCACCCTAAAAGACCCCTATAGTGAAGCCCTCTGTCTGCCTCATAGTGTGCACTCAGCTATTGGCTCTGGACGTCTCGCTAAGCTCAGTGCAGCCTCGTGGGGGATCAGGGATGAAGAAGGTGAGTCTGGGGTTGAGAAAGGGCTTCAGCTATGGTGCAGGAGGCTAGTCATGTGTAACTTGGATGGCTTAGCTGTGACACCAGGCTCTTAAGCAGGGCCAGATTTAGGTTTGATGAGGCCCTAAGCTACTGAATGTAATGGGGCCCTTTATATGCCCAGCTGTCCTTTGTCAACAAGAAACTGTCACTGTTTTTTTGTGTTGAATATATGCTATATGGTAATTTATGGAGCTAGGGGACTCGGGTAGCGCTGTGGTCTAAACCGCTGAGCCTAGGGCTTGCTGATCATAAAGGTTGGTGGTTTGAATCCCCATGGTGGGGCGAACTCCTGTTGCTCGGTCCCTGCTCCTGCCCACCTAGCAGTTCGAAGGCACGTCAAAGTGCAAGTAGATAAATAGCTACCACTCCTGCGGGAAGGTAAATGGTGCTTCTGGCGCTGCTCTGGTTTCACCAGAAGCAGCTTAGTCATGCTGGCCACATGACCCAGAAAAACTGTCTGCAGACAAACGTTGGCTCCCTCAGCCAATAAAGCAAGATGAGCGCCGCAACCCCAGAGTTGTTCGCGATTGGACTTACCGTAACTGTCAGGGGTCCTTTACTTTTTAATTTATGGACCTAATAGGTATCTAAAGCCATTTTCACATATCAAAATAACCAGTCCATGCAGAATGTAGGCACACCTATATATGGAAATGAGCAAACCAGTGATATTTTAGGGAGCAGGCTAGCAGGCGGGGCCCATTGCTTACGTCATAGGAGCCTACACAACACAAAACACTGTTGCTGTATGTAGGTTTTATTTTATTTGTTTTTTATCATATTTTGTAAATGTACATCCAGGTTCTTTTTCTTTAATTTTTTTTTTGGGGGGCCCCCAAGAGAGTGGGGCCCTAAGCTATAGCTTGTTTAGCTTATACGTAAATCCGGCACTGCTGTTAAGGGATGGTGCTCTCTGCAAATCCTACTCTTCTTTTTATGAAACTCTTCCCAGAGACAGAGTTATGATTGGGCTGGACTCTGATAGAAAGGGAGGGGGCAATCATTTTTGCTGATCCCTTCTCCCCCCTGCAGCCACTCACATTGCCACCTATGCTGCACCAAACCCTCCAGAGCTGCTTTTCAGGGGCTGCAGTGGGAAGGAGGAACTGGCAAAGAATGGCTCCCCCCGCACTCCTGAAGGAATGCCCTGGCAGCGGATCAGAGGCAGATTTAGGGCAGTGTGACCAGTTTCTCCTCTCTGGGCACCAAGCGTAGGAGATGCCACAGGGCGTCTCAACTATGACGTAGTGAATTGAGCAGAACGGGAGGCGTGAGAGGCGCAGGCACCAAATTTTGGCCTCTCACAGGACACCACTGAAATTTCAAAGACCAAAGTGCTCCCCTGAATGGATTTCTGCCTATGTGAACTCTAGATCCAAGCCCCATGCAGTGGTACCTCGGGTTAAGAACTTAATTCGTTCCGGAGGTCCGTTCTTGACCTGAAACTGTTCTTAACCTGAGGTACCCCTTTAGCTAATGGGGCCTCCCACTGCTGCCGTGCCGCCAGAGCACGATTTCTGTTCTCATCCTGAGGTAAAGTTCTTAACCCGAGGTACTATTTCTGCGTTAGCGGAGTCTGTAACCTGAAGTGTCTGTAACCTCAAGCGTCTGTAACCTGAAGCGTCTGTAACCCGAGGTACCACTGTACACTGCAACTGGCCTAGGGCTCTTGAAACTTGTCCACATGGCAAATTCGAGGCATATACCCACTTCACATGTTGCAATGAAAATGCTAGATCTGTGGAGGGTATGCATGAAAACGGAAGCATGTGCCGCCACCCTGTTTGTAGCACCAGTCGAAGTGAATTTCCTTACTCAAGCTAAGTCAACATGCTACTTATTGGATTCAATGGGTTTTACTTCCACATCATGCACTGGTGGAGTATATGTTGTTAAGGAAATAACTACTGCCATGATTTAGTTTGGCGCTCAGGCATAATGTTCTGTAGTTGGACTTGTCCTCATACTGACTACAAAATTTATGTGAGTAAAGCCAGCTTGCCCTAGGAGTTACAAGAGAAGACCAGTCCCTTTCCCCACAAGCCGACTGCCATTTATATCTATCAACCATAGTCGTTTGGGAGACAGATGACATTTCTCTTCTCTGTGCTTTTTGTGATATTTGAAGAGACTGGGAAGATCAGCGGGGGGAAATGTAGAGAGAAAGACAAACAACTAATTTTCTGTCTTTGGGAGGGGGGAGTTGTCTATTGTGTTTGTATATAGATAAATATTGGCATATTTACTTTGGCAGCGTTCACTCTGCTTAATGCTGTCTGATGTTATAGTGCCTCGCTTCTTTTGCTTCCCAGAAGATGAAAGGGATTTTTTTTGCACATGCATGATAGTAACTTGCTTGCAACTTGATACCAGATTGGTAGAACTCCCAGCCTTCATTTTGGAGCAATTTGGGATTTTACTGAAACAAAACCCACTTTCTAAGTAAGGCCAAGGAGTTCCCAGAAACTATTTTAATCGACACAGAGCTGACATAGTTTCGCTTGTAGCGCTCATGCCCCAACTCATCTCGCTGCCTACTGTTCCAGTCCTAATTCATGCTGTTTCCCCCCCTTTGGGGGTCTGAAGTTTGACTTTCAAAAGCTTCTGGCCCTCCTTAAATCTAGCGCTGACCCTCACTTGAAAAGGCAGGGTTTAAAGCTGAAACTCTCCCCCTCTCCCCCAACACAACATCAGATTTTGATTTTAAGCTAACTGTTGAGTTTTTGCTTCTAAATGCCTTTCTCAAAATTGCTTCAATGTGTAGCTTTTCTGAAACTTTATTTCCTCTTTTCGTTCTGAGGCTTCCCTGGCTTTGGACTCCCATCCCAGATCTGTTATTTTCTTTTTGTGCAACAGCGCTCTCTCTCTCTCTCTCTCTCTCGTTCTCTTTTTGGGAGAACCAAATGGCATGCCACTTCACAACAGCAAATGGCCCTTTTTAATGGTTGACCTAATCATCCCTCTTGCTTTCTACCTCGACTCCACCTTATTTTGAGCTGTTTGACCAGGAATCTGAGCCAAGGGGCTCATCTGTAATGCCCAGGGCCAGATTTAGGTTTGATGAGGCCCTAATCTACTGAAGGTAAAGGGGCCTGTTATATGTGATATTTTAGGGAGCAGGCTAGCAGGCTTGATGCTTACATCATAGGAGCCTACACAACACAAAACACTGTTGCTGTATGTAGGTTTTATTTGTTTTTTATCTTACATTTTGGAAATGTACATCCAGTTTTTTCCCCTTTAAATTTTTTTGGGGGCCCCCAAGAGATCGGGGCCCTAAGCTATAGCTTGTTTAGCTTATATGTAAATCTGGCACTGACTGTGCCAGAGGAAGAGCCAAGATGGTGGGTGGCTCACTTAGCGGAGCACAAGAAAAGGGAACCTCAGAGGGAGAAACCAGTATCTCCAGGATACAAACACACGTTATGGTTAGAGATGCCATCTTGTAAGCACCAAAGTTTAAGGAAATCAGCCCTTAAGGAAATCAGCCCTGAGTGTTCACTGGAAGGACAGATCGTGAAACTGAGGCTCCAGTACTTTGGCCACCTCATGAGAAGAGAAGACTCCCTGGAAAAGACCCTGATGTTGGGAAAGATGGAGGGCACAAGGAGAAGGGGACAACAGAGGACGAGATGGTTGGATAGTGTTCTCGAAGCTACCAGCATGAGTTTGACCAAACTGCGGGAGGCAGTGGAAGACAGGAGTGCCTGGCATGCTCTGGTCCATGGGGTCACGAAGAGTCGGACATGACTAAATGACTAAACAACAACAACAAGCACCAAAGTTTAGGAGACATGTAAACAAAATTCTGGATCATCATGAATTGACAATGAGCAGAAAGCAAATGCTCAGCCTGAGAATTAATGTGACAATACTGTGTTGATGT
Source organism: Podarcis liolepis (assembly GCF_965112155.1). Classification (NCBI taxonomy): domain Eukaryota; kingdom Metazoa; phylum Chordata; class Lepidosauria; order Squamata; family Lacertidae; genus Podarcis; species Podarcis liolepis. The sequence continues at coordinate 24,247,595 of NC_139555.1, forward strand.
TCCCCAAAACCAAGCAGACTTTTGGAAAACCAGAGTCCAAGTTAATTTACAAGTTGGAATAGGACCTGGTGTATGCTGAAGGTTTTATCATTGTGCCCGTCAAAGCACCTGAACTTCTGTAGCAGGCTATAGATTGCCTTCCTTGGAGTAATCCAAATGGTAGAGAGGTGGTTGAGAAGATCCAATCCCATAGGTACAGGGTTGTTTCAAGGCTCCAGAAGCTGCTCTTGTTCCTATGGTTACCAGCCTACTGAGGTACCCACATACAGCTGTTCCTGGTGACTTTTTGAGGCAGAAGTCTCTAGGTAGGCCTGGGCAGGCCTCCACAAACATCCATGTCAGGTTTTCACTGAGCTTTTGTAAACACAGATTCTCGTCCAAGTAGGTCTAGGAAAAGAAGGAGACCTCTAAACCCACCTCTGGAAGCCTCGCAATCCTGGATTACAGTGGCATTTGTAATGATGAGGGAAGACGGGGGTTAAGTACAATGTGGAGCTTAACCACATTAGCCCCTGCCTATAAGTCTTCCTACCTTTTGCTCAAACCAGCTGTAAAGCTATTGGAGGGTAAGATTTAAGTGATGAAACCTATTGGAAACACCAGTGTTAAAACTGTTGAATTACAATCTACCAGGCAATTAAATTCTGTCCAAAATTGAGATTATGTTTGTTTGTTTTTATCACGCTAGACGTGCAAGATTTGCGTAACAGTGCCAGGGTTTTTTTGTGTTACCACCAACACTACCTTGCTAATCAGCTAGTGTATTATTTTTGTTGGGGACAATTGTCACTGTCTGTCAGGCTCAACGGTAAAGACAACCCCCTCAACCAAGAGGTCTCCTCTGCCAAAAACTTGAGAAAATGACTCATTCTCCTACTTCCATGCACTCGAGCATTTCAGGCGTGTGTGTGTGTGTAGCAGATTGGCAGAGAAGAGCATGCATTGTGGGCTCAAAGTCTGTGATTCAACTTTTGCTTCAGCCATTAACTTACTGTGTGACTTTAAGCAAACTAAAACCCATAACCCACCTCCCAATCTGCAGTAGCTGAATCATGATACTGACCTCCAGGGATGTGGGGAGGATGACAGTGGCTGAGTGGTTTTGCTTTTTAGTCTTGTGGCAGTGTTTAGCTCTTTCTCTGTGTGAAATGATTTGCCTGTTCTTGTGTTGGGTTGTTCTTATGTTTGCCTTGTTCTTATGTTGGGTTGTCTAAGATTTTGCTGTTCCAGTGGGTTGTAATCAACATGATCTATACTGTACATCAATGTAAGGATATTTCTTTGCACAGCGGAGCCCTAAATCTGTTCTGGGGGTTCCCCCAAACCTTTCAGAGCAGATTTGAGGATGGTGTGGAGGGAAGAGAGGGAGAAAATGCCCCGTGTGTATTGTGTTTTAATCTGTGTGTCACCTAGATCACCTTTAATGAAGCAGCTAATACAAATGCATACATAAATCACACATGAAGTCCTTCGGAATAGTGCCATGTAAATTACCAAGAATTTACGTGGAACTTTCCCCAAGCATTTCACACGTGGTTTATGAATGCATTTATGTTCACTGCCTCATTAAAACTTATCTAGATGATCCTATGAAGACCGCAGCAACTGACCTTGGAGAAGACTGCCAGTCAATAGGAAGGGATGTAATGTCTTTTGGAGGGCATGACGCTGTTTAATGCATTTTGGAGATGGCTTCTATGAAGGCATGAGCAGAAGGCATTAAGACGTTACACTGCTTTTGGAGCCCCTATTGTACTTCAAGCGTCCCAGTGGTTAATCCCTGCAAAGCCTTCCTGCAATTAATTATTAAGCTGGCCTCCTTCGTAGCATCAAACAAGCATGGCTGGAATGTGTTTGATATAGAGGTGGTCAGGCATGGAATGGGGGCGAGAGATGGAGGCACTGTGGTTTTTGTCTTGCAGCAGATTTTCATTTCCTCTCCACTATTGGTCCCCTGTTCTTTTCAGCCACCCTGCTTCTTCCCTCCAATAAAATGAAATGACCATGACATACCTCCTGAGAAGGACATGACGCCTTAATAATCCATTGTGCTGCCCAGCTTGCAAATGATGTAAAACATCCCTTCTAAGGGTTAAACTTGACATGATGCTGAATGTCAAGGATGTCATATAGAGGAGGGAGAAAGGTTGTTTTCTGCTGCTCCAGAGAAGCGGACACGGAGCAATGGATTCAAACTACAAGAAAGAAGATTCTACCTAAATCTTAGGAAGAACTTCCTGACAGTAAGAGCTGTTCGACAGTGGAATTTGCTGCCAAGGAGTGTGGTGGAGTCTCCTTCTTTGGAGGTCTTTAAGCAGAGGCTTGACAACCATATGTCAGGAGTGCTCTGATGGTGTTTCCTGCTTGGCAGGGGGTTGGACTTGATGGCCCTTGTGGTCTCTTCCAACTCTATGATTCTATGATTCTATTCTGTGATTCTATGATTCTATGTGTTGTTCGGAAGCTTATCAGTTCTTGTTTTTTGGAAAGCTAAAAATAATAACAGGTATGTCCCCCCTCACCCTGCCCCAGCTTCCATCAGGACTGTGCCACATGGAGGTTTGACTGTGGGCCCAATGAAATCACACCCCACACAAATACTTCAGCTATCCTAGAAGAAAATGGCCTTACTGACACCAAGGGGAAATTCCCACCCCAGGGTTAATAGCAGTAGAGAGGGGTTGTTGGCACCTCAGCAGGAGAAGAAGGAGTTAATCTTCCCCTCTGCACAGTACCAATGAAAATCAGCATACACATGCTTTTTTTTTTTTTAATCGATAGCTCCCTAACTATGTGCTGAGTGTCAAAACTAGTTTGCCCCTACAGTATTAAAAGCAGTTAGAAGTATTGGTACTCCTAGTTTACTGGGTAGAAGGCACAGTGACAATAAGACAGTGTCACACTTTTAGTGCAAGCATTTCTACATACAGTGGTACCTCGGGTTACAGACACTTCAGGTTACATACTCCGCTAACCCAGAAATAGTACCTTGGGTTAAGAACTTTGCTTCAGGATGAGAACAGAAATCTCGCAGCAGCGGTGCAGCGGCAGCGGGAGGCCCCATTAGCTAAAGTGGTGCATCAGGTTAAGAGCAGTTGCAGGTTAAGAATGGACCTCCAGAACGAATTAAGTTCTTAACCCGAGGTACCACTGTATAATGTGGGAAACTCCCTCTCCCACAGACAAGTTTTGAAGCCATTTCTCCCCCTTTCTTATGAGTGAGACTATGGACAATCATTTTTTAACACCCCTTGATTAAAATACATGGTAGGGCAATGCTACATGTACCAGATCAAATAACTTTGTGCGTCAGATCCAGCCTGTAGACCATCAGTTTCCCTTTTCTGCTCTTGAGGAATGTGCTGCTTGGATGACTTGCCGTGATTTAATAAAACTGCTCTTTAAACAAGTATTGCCCAATGCTTCTTATCTACTGCATGTCTTTGTTTTTATAGCTTGTTCAATATTTATATCCTATTAGAATCAGGGCAACCTGACATTTTTACAACTTTCTCCATCTTGGTCTTGCAACGTGCCATCCTTCCTGCACCCCATTCCCCATAGTCCAACTTTTGTCTAAGGCATAGTTGGGGAATCTGTGGTCCTTCAGATGTTGTTGGATGATGACTCCCATCACCCTTGGCTAGGATGGCCAGAGCTGATGGAGTTGATGTCCCACAACTTATGGAGGGACCACAAGTTCCCAGTCCCAGATACAAGACCCAACCCTTTCAGAGTGGCTTCTTCATGGCCCAGTTTCACAGTGCTTCAGTAACATCTGCATGGAATAACTGTGTAGGAGAGATGGATAATCTGGCTCCTTTCCACATCAAGGTTACTTGCCCCCAGGGAGAATGACATCTTGCATTAGCCCCACTCATGTGATCCTCCAATTCAAACATTACCAAACTGTCAGGTTCAGCCATGGTGACACAGCTTCTACAGTGCTATCAGCTGAGGGAATGCTGATAGCAATCACTGAGCACTGTGCTTGTGGTCAGCGCATACCAATGAATACCAAAGCCTAGATACAGGGAGGACGCGGGTGGTGCTGTGGTCTAAACCACAGAGACTCTTGGGCTTGCCGATTGAAAGGTCGGTGGTTCGAATCCATGCAACGGGGTGAGCTCCTGTTGCTCTGTCCCAGCTTCTGCCAGCCTAGCAGTTCAAAAGCACACCAGTGCCAGTAGATAAATAGGTACCGCTGCAGCGGGAAGTTAAATGGTGTTTCCGTGCACTCTGGCACTCGTCACGGTGTCCCGTTGTGCCAGAATCGGTTTAGTCATGCTGGCCACATGACCCAGAAAGCGGCCTGAAAGCGGAGATGAGCGCCACACCCCATAGTCGCTTTTGACTGGACTTAACCGTCCAGGGGTCCTTTACCTAGATATAGGGAGGTATCTAATGCTTACACTTGTGCAATGGGACAACTCCTCTGTCCTCCCCCTGAGTGTGCCCCGAGCCCTTCCAAAATCTGCTCTGGGAGGTCAGAGAGAGAACAGATTTGAGGGAGGAGTGCAAGGGGAGGAGAAGGGAGAAAGGCTTTTTGCACAAGCATGAATCCTAGCTCTGAGGGAATGAGCGACTTAGTGCTACATTGGAAGCAACCCATAGCTTACACCATTTTTGCCTCAAGATTCCAAAGAAACTACTCCTTTCCATCAGAATAGGAAAATGCTGGAGTTCAGTCTACCACATCCTTCTATTCTCATTCATTTCAGTGGAGTCTGCTTGGAAACCACGCTGAAGTGCAGGGCGGCTGTGGAGCAGATGGGCTTGTTCGATTCCTCTCAAATCAATGTTCTGAAACATGATTAATAAGGAGTGAGTGTGTGGGAAGCTAAAACAATGCTTCGTGACAAACACTGAATTGCATTAGTTGTTGCTTCTTCTCACAGCAAAGCATACTTTGTGGGTTGTTACTGAATGCTTTGGAAATTCTCTTTCAGTCTCATTTCATCTGAAAAGCTATCATAAAGAGGTGTGTTAATGAACCACACATTGATGTATGTAGCTTATTAATTTCTGTATCTCATTTCTTTGAATGGGGGCGATATTTGGTTTGGTTTGCATTTTAATATGAAACACTTACTTCCAAGTAAATATGCGTTAAGAAAGGCTGCTTGAGTCTTGTTTGTGCATGCTTGGAAATTAATCCAAATCAACGAGAATGGTTGTTTACACTTTGCTGGTTATTAAATGCTACAGATGATCACAAATTATTTTAACAGTATTTATGAAATGGCATATAAATCATCTACCTTCTTCCATGCCATATTTTTGGAAGTCATCAATAAATATTCTATAAAGTTAAATTTAAGTGGGCCATAACACACTCGCTTTCACATTAGAAGCTTAAACTGCTCCATAAGTGTAATTGCATGTTTAGGACTAGGGGGCTTAAGCCAGCAAATCAGTAGCTGAATAGAACAGTGGATTTCTGAACATTGCCTACCTATGGGAAAGTTACTTTCCCCCTCTGCACCCTTATATAAGTGCTCTGACTCTCTTGCTGTTTATACAGTGGTACCTCAGGTTACATATGCTTCAGGTTACATACGCTTCAGGTTACACACTCCACTAACCCAGAAATAGTGCTTCAGGTTAAGAACTTTGCTTCAGGATAAGAACAGAAATCGTGCTCTGGCGGCATGGTGGCAGCGGGAGGCCCCATTAGCTAATGTGGTGGTTCAGGTTAAGAACAGTTTCAGGTTAAGAACAGACCTCTGGAATGAATTAAGTACTTAACCTGAGGTACCACTGTATATGCAATTTGGACTTGCAAATCCTCTTCGGGATTCCTTTTAAACCAGCCAGAATAATCCCTAGTATTCCTCCTTCCAGTTTTGTCCACGACAGTCAGCCGCATTCTGCACATGCTCAGTGCACATTGAGTTGCCTCTGCCAACTGCCAGCCCCAATAATATTACAGGATCAACCATCCTTCCCCCACTACTAATCCAGAACCCTGATCCTCATCAGACAAAAGGACAGAGGGAAAATGAAACACAGAACCCTGTGCTTTGTAATATATACATTTTACCTGCTCTCGTTCTCCTTCTAGGGCAGCTAGTCCTTCTGAAGTTCTTGGACCAGGAAAGGCTAACTCTAAAAATGTGCAAGGTTTCTTTTTTGTGTGTGTGGAGACTCTCAAGCCTGTCTCAGGAATGTCACTTTGATGTTCCTTCCGTTGTGGGTAATGAATCCTTCAGAGCCAAGTATGACTGTCTCCTAGAGCTCCATTAATCATTGTAAGATGAAGCCTAGTTCTTGCTCTTTTTCTCAAGGCAGCAAACCCTAATGAAGACTCGAGATCTTAGGGAAGTGCCCCCCAGACACCGCTAGCAGCACAGTTGACAATAAAGCAGCACATTTTTCTTCTTCCTTGCTCCCAAGGAAACATCTTTCTGAAGTCTTCGGTTGGGTGGGCTTTGTTCCAGGAGAAATACCACTGTCTGAAAGCACCCACAATTAGCAGGGGAAGGGCAGCGGAGAGAGAAGAAAGAAGCCCTATTTTACCACCTGTGCTTGGAACAAAGGGACCATGAGCCCTTGGGTAGTATGTCACGGATATTTTCGAATGCCCTTTTATCTTGATGGTGTGACCAGAGGAATATTTGGGTTCTTACATGTTGCCCTCAGATGCACACTGGGGTGTCTTGTTAGGACTACAGTGGTACCTCTGGTTACGGACACTTCTGGTTGTGTGTCGAGGTCCCCAAGCCACCCCAATAAAACACAATTCACACAGAATTTTTGTTTAAGGTTTTTGGCATAATTTTGGCCACAACTTTATTAAAATACAAAAAATGTGAGTGGTTGCTTAGGCATTGGTTGCGACTATCTGACCCCGCATGGGGACAGACTGACATTCGCACGCCCGCAAAAGTCAGAAAGAGAAAACATTTTGGGGAGAAAGATGGAGCTGGGTACCATGCCCTCACCTCTCCCCAGTTGCTCCCAGGGGCTCTTGCGTGGCCCTAGCCCCTTGACAGGGGTTCAGACAAGAGCATGGCGAGCCCCTGGATTTCTTTAATGGAATACCATTGCAGCATAAGTATTGGAGGGGCAGGCACAGCCAATCCATGCCCCTCCACCAACCAATTCATAAAACCAATGCCTAACTGCAACCTTACAAGTTGTGACGATTTGCTACACAGTAGGCAAAAACCAAATGGCCCCAGCCAATCAGCCAAATGGACAAAATTCCTACTGGGCCCCTGCCCCAAAAGCAGACGACCCCATGACAGGCATAGCAAGGTCAAGCGAACAACCCTAAACATAAGGAGGGTGGGTAATCCGATGCGCGCTGCGAAAAGAGGAAGCTCATTGCTGCGCGCAGGGAATATAAATCTTCTGGCTGTCAGTCACAAAATGGCAACATCAAATTCTCCCAAACGACAAGAGGAGCCCAATCACAATGGTGGCCAACTACCTTTACCCGCCCAGCAACAGTGGGATGTCTTGTTAGACCCCACTGCAACACGTGCTCTCCATGAAGGAGAACACGCTTTACAAATGCTTCAGGTTACGAGCTCTGCTAACCCGGAAGTAGCTGCTCCTGGTTGCGAACCTTGCCCCAGGAAGTGACCGAAAATCATACGCGGAGGCCCCATTAGTGAAAGCACGCCTCAGGATAAGAATGGTTTCAGCTTAAGAACGGACCTCTGGAATTAATTAAGTTTGTAACCAGAGGTACCACTGTAGTGCCTTTGCTGAGGGGGGAAAAGAATTGGAAGCAGGGACAAAGTCTATGAGGTTTGTGGGAGGCCCCTCAAAATGTAAACTGGCTGAAGCCCTTGTTCAGGTAGGCAGGTGGTGTAAAAAGATATTGTGGCCTCGGTTATTGAAGGGACAAGTGGCATTTTTTTTTGTTAGAAGATCAGCAAATTCACATCTGAGTTCTTTGTGAACTATCAGGTGGATGCCAATATTGGGCAATCTGTCAGCTTTTATTTTGTCTATTGGGCCTAGAACGTCATCTCTCATCACCTCTGTTTGCCTCAGTTCCTCAGACATCCAGCCAGCAGAACTTACTTCAGGCACCGGGATCTGCTCTATATCTTCTTCTGTGAAGACAGATGCAAATAATAATTTGTTCAGCTTCTCTGCAATCTCCTCACCCTCCTGTAGACCATCTCTGACTCTGCTGTCATCCAATGGTCCACCTGCCTCTCTAGTGGGTTTCCTGCTACTAATGTATTCAGATATTTTTGTTGTTGTCCACCTTTATGGTTTCAGCAATGTGTTCCTCAAATTATTATTTTTAGTGTTCCTTGCTGTCTGCTTGCATTTCTTTTACAAAGTTTGTGTTCCTTTTTGTCTTCCTCATTTGGTCAAGACTTATTTTTTAAAGGAAGCCTTCTTGCCAGTAATAGCTTCCTTGACTCTGCTGATTAATCACAATGGCCTGGTAGTATCTTTTCTGATCTTCTGAGCTTCCAATATGATGTTTTTAAACAAATCTCAAGCATTTTGGAGTAATCAGCCTCTCTTGCGCGTGCCTTTCAACTTCCTTCTTACCAATCCATTTTTTTTGTGGGGGGGGAGAAACTTCCTCTTCTGAAGTGAAATGTGACCATGCTGGATTTTCTTGGAAACTGGTCGTTTACATGGATATTTAATTCAATAGCCCTATGGTTACTGCTCTCGATTTGGTTTAACAATACTTACATATCATACCATGTCCTGGGCTCCACCTAAGATCAAGTCTAGGTTTGCCACCCATCTTGTCTATTCCATGACAAACTGTTCTGGGCACAGGAACACATCTGTAACCAGTTTCCACCCATTCCTATAACAAACCCTCAGATGATTTGTCCATAGCATCCCTGCTGCTGATTAATAATAATGGCATCTGCATTCAGTGGGTAAGTGTATTGCCAAGTGACTTTGATAATCATTCTTTTTGTTGTTTAGTCATTTAGTCGTGTCCGACTCTTCGTGGACCAGAGCACACCAGGCACTCCTGTCTTCCACTGCCTCCTGCAGTTTGGTCAAATTCATGTTGGTAGCTTCGAGAACACTGTCCAACCATCTCGTCCTCTGTCATCCCCTTCTCCTTGTGCCCTCCATCTTTCCCAACATCAGGGTCTTTTCCAGGGAGTCTTCTCTTCACATGAGGTGGCCAAAGTATTGGAGCCTCAGCTTCAGGATCTGTCCTTCCAGTGAGCACTCAGGGCTGATTTCCTTCAGAATGCAGAGGTTTGATCTTCTTGCAGTCCACGGGACTCTCAAGAGTCTCCTCCAGCACCATAATTCAAAAGCATCAGTTCTTCAGCGATCAGCCTTCTTTATCATCTAACTCATTCTTTTAAACTGGTGCAATTGACCCAGAGGCAGTGCAGTTTGTAAGACCAGGATAACATTGTTCCTAATGCACAGTCAAGTCTAGATGACACCATACAGGGCATTTTGCCAAGAAAGGAAACTCTAAGTAAAATAATTTGGGTTAGTAGCTCAACCAATCCCGTGCCCTTTGAGGCATATTCCACTTGGCATAAGTGAAGCTGCAAGGGGAGGGGGGAATTCTGTTTAAAGTTCTAACAACAAATCAAGAGAGCTGTAAGTCAGAATGTGGCGGGAGGAACATGGCGTGATGTTAGTATTAGATAAATCATTTCTCCTCCACTCTGGAACACCGCGAAGGAGTACGAAGAAAGTACGCCTCTAATAACCACCAGAAGGTTCTGTTTATATATATTAAAAAGATTGTACATGCTGTTTTCACACAGCTCTGCCTCAACCCAATAATAAAAAGACATAAAAACTGACATTCCGGAATGGATGTAATTAGGCTTCTTCTCTCTTCTTACTGTGTGATCAAAGTAAAAGTCTTACACCCAGCTTTGCTACGTTCCTTTTGTCCATAGTACGATGACAACCACTGAAAATGGCACCCCATCATAGTTGTGGTACTTTATTGCTTCTACTTCATTAGGTGTGACTAGGCTCCTGCTAGAGGAAAGTTAAAGCAGGGTGACATTCTGGTTAAATACTAGGGCGCTTCAATATATATAGGCGTGGCATGCAAATTATCCACATCACAGGGATCCAATCGCATGCCAGCAAAGTCAGGTTGCGCAACGGGAGTCGATTTGGTGAGCTTGCAGAATGAACCCACCTCCCCTTAAAACCAGAATTTTTTTTAGATAGGGAAAGTGAGGAGGAAATGCACTGGAAAGTATGGGACATCAATTGTTCCCTGCAACATCGCATATCCAATAATAATAATAATAATAATAATAATAATAATAATAATAATAATAACAACAACAACAACAACAACAACAACAACAATTTTATTATTTATACCCCACCCATCGGACTGGGTTGCTCCAGCCACTCTGAGCAGCTTTCAAATAATAATAATAATAATAATAATAATAATAATAATAATAATAATACATTAAAAACCGTCTTTATACAGGGTCACCTTCAGATGTCTTCTAAGGGTTGTATAGTTACTCATGTCCTTGACTTGCGGGTGACAGAATTCCATATCCTCCAACATTTCTCCAATGAAAACAGGGATGTCCTAAGGAAAAGTGGGACGTTCTGGGATCAGATCAGAAACTGGGATGACAGAAAAAGCCCGACAGAAAAGGCAGGTCATCAGCTGGTGTCATAATGCTGAATGCCACCCAAGCACCCAAGGGGAAGTGAGGTGCTACTGGGGCGAGCCTTTGGCAAGGAAGGCTTCCTCAAGAGTTCTCAAATCAGAGTCAGGTCAACAGGGAGAGGAGCTATCAAGGATGCTTCACCGTGAGCCTTCAGATCATGCCCCAGGTTACTAATTATTATTTAAAGGAGCCATAACTAGCAGTGTAATTTTATGCTCGTTTTCTGGGGGGTGGGGACCCAATTATGCACAATAATTGCAATGAGTCTACTCTGAGTAAAAACTTAGTTGGCCTACACTTCTGCAGGATGGGTGTCCTGCAACATGCTATTACTACTTATCTATTATAACACTTTTAGAAATCCTCATTAATCCTTTGGAATTCCAGGCATTTTCCCCTGCCTCCTCCCACCCCACCCCCCAATTTTCAGCAAAAGGAAAGTGAGACAGTTGGGTGGGTGTGGGGAAGGTGCCGGGGGAGGGGAAAAAAAAACACTATTTGCCTCACAGAGTTCATAAATGAGCCCGTCACCCTGTACTAGAACTGGTATAATTTTATCGGGATGAAAACCATTCTCTTTGATCTTCTCCAGTTCTTAAATCCAGCAGTTGTGTATTCGAACATCAATGGAAATGTGGTTTCAAGCTTCCTCTTTCATTATCTTTCTCAAAGATTAAAAGAGAAAGAGAGAGGGAGCAAAAGGGGGAGGCATTTCTGAGCTTTGGAGATGAGGCAATATTTTTTACTGTAATTTCTTTATCTGATTGCATCCTGTTTACCAATGCTGCTGTGTGGAGAATACCACACTTCGCTGGTGAGTTGTTTCCCCCCACCCTCCAAAATGGCATTACACACGCACACAAACACAGAACTGCCTGTGCTTTGCTCTTTTATTGCGGAAGAGATAAGGTTGTTACATGCTATAGCGTCTGACTTTGTCTCGGTGTGTGACCTACAGGAATCACGATGGAGATGGGATGATTAAACTTCCCTCCTTCATCTTTGGCAAGAAAAGGCAGTGGAGCCAAAGGACAGCCTACTTTATTTTTCTGGATGATAGAATTACAGTCTGGCATTCCTGCCAGGCTTCAGATATTGCTAACTACTCTGAAATGCTCCCTCTGTGTCATCTTAGCCTGTAGCGTTGCTCCACAGTAAAAGCGAGGAAATAAAGTGCGTATGTACACACAACCAGAGAGAACGGGTGTGGGGGGGCAAACAGGTTTCATTCCCCCCCCTCTGTTTCTTTATCGTCTGTTCTGCTAAATATTAGGCACTAACCTCTGGTGTTATTTGCTTTAATTTTGAACGCACTCCCCATCCCTCAAAACACCAGAACGTCTCTTTCATTCTTCTGACCATCTTTGGATTCCTTTAGTTTTCAGAGGTGGTGTTGCATTACCTGTCGCCGGCCTGCAGGGAGGCGTCACTTGCTAGGCACTTAAAAGATAATGGAGGGCATGGGCTTGTGGGACAAATTTGCATGAAATTTGCATAAGCGACTTTATATTTATAGATGCAAAATGAGATAGTGGGTGGTCACGGTCACAATGGAGCTGAGCTTTGCAGCAGAACCACAAGCCCTGTAAGCAGAGTGAAAGAAAAGAAATAAATAAATATATAAAGGGAGGGGAATAGGGAAGAGATCTGGGGCCTAGCACAAAAGTGTTGAGAATTTCCATTCCACCTTAAGGAGCAGACATGGAACTGTTGCGTGTCACATGTCTGTTTACATACCAGCACAGCTTGTTGGGAACTTCTGTTGTGCGTATAGCTTTTGCTTCTCTCTGTCTCTCTGAGAAGACAAAGAGAGAGACGACATGTTTCTTTGCCCTGATTTATGATTAATAAATCCGTAGTTGTTGTATGCTTCCACAAGCCTCACGCCTATTCTGTGTGCGCAGTTCGCTCTGCTGAAATAGTGTGTCCTGGCTTTGAAGCCCGGGTCGCTGATGTACATCGGAGCAGAGGCCGATGGGTCTTCGCAGCAGGATGGCTGGAAGGAGACGACCCAGCTGGGGCTAGCCAACTGGCCTTGTGACCCTCTGCATGCCAACAAAAAGATGTGGTGCTTGCCCCCTGCCCCAAGACAATGTTGCCGGCGGTCTGTCAAGATTTCTTAACCCCCCGCCCCCGATTTTGTTGGCAATCTACTTCATCTATGTGGGATTGACCCCTCCTCCACGCACCACTGTCATTTCTAATAGACAAGTAAGACTATTGCAACATAGTCTCATTATCACCTTATAATATTCAAACAATGCGTCCAAAAACACCAGCTTCTGTTGAGGACCAGGATAGGGAAGCTATGTGGTCCTCCAGGTGTGGTTTGGGTTATAACACCCCTCACCCCAACCATCAACCATGCTGGTTGGGGCTGATGTGAGTTGAGGTTCAATAACAGGTTCCCATCACTGATCTAGGGACATTAGTTTTCATGCTGTTCCATTCTGGTACTCACTTTTAACCTCAACGTGCATCATGCCATCCCACTGAGGTCCAGCTCTGAGGGCCATCTGGTGGTTCCCTCACTGCGAGAAGCGAAGTTACAGGGAAACCAGGCAGAGGGCCTTCTTGGTAGTGGCGCGCGCCCTGTGGAACGCCCTCCCATCAGATGTCAAGGAAATAAACAACTACCTGACGTTTAGAAGACATCTGAAGGCAGCCCTTTTTAGGGAAGCTTTTAATGTTTGATGTTTTATTGTATTTTAAATATTTTGTTGGGAGCCACCCAGAGTGGCTGGGGAAACTCAGCCAGATGGGTGGGGTATTTAATAACAACAACAACAACAACAACAACAACAACAACAACAACAACAACACATGAATCTTCTTTCTCCTTTTTCTACTTCTTTGTGTGGATTCAACTCTTTCTCTATCATTCTCCTCTATGATCTTGTCATTTTCATTTATTGGATTTCCCCCCTAAGTGTTAATGTTGCTTGGAACATGACCTTGCTGTAGATCAGAACCCATCATTTTTAAAAAAATAACAACTGTGTGTTTGGGCATGACTGTATTGAGGCTAAGAGAAATCTCATAATTGGTGCAAGTAGTTATGGGTCATGATTGATTTTGCTCAATGCGTCTCTAATGGGATAGCACACACATTACATTGCCCTATTTCCCTTTTCTGCTATTGCATTAGATGTTTATTTTTGCTAAAATCAGGCTCCTATAACAGTCATCTGCCCTGACTTTACATTCCCCCGCCACTGCCACTTAATTAAGAAAAAATAGAGAACAAGGTTTTGGATGTGTTTTTGCGCAATTGTACAAATACAAAACTGGTCCTCAATTGCTATGGAAGTGTCATTTGTTTCTGGAGAAATGCGTCCCTTTTAAATCAGATGTGAGGGATAACCTCACACAGTTCTGTCCTGGACTATGCAAGCATGATGATAGGACCTCACCATGCAAATCATGAAGGCTGGATAGGTGCTGGAATGGGAATTGATCTACAGTGGTACCTCAGGTTACATACGCTTCAGGTTACATATGCTTCAGGTTACAGACTCCGCTAACCCAGAAATAGTACCTCGGGTTAAGAACTTTGCTTCAGGATGAGAACAGAAATCGTGCCCCATTAGCTAAAGTGGTGCTTCAGGTTAAGAACAGTTTCAGGTTAAGAATGGACCTCCGGAACGAATTAAGTACTTAACCCGAGGTACCACTGTACTGAAAACGCATCATGTGAGTAGAGCCCTGAGAACTAATAATTTCTGGGAGATTTATTTATTTTCCAAGTTGCAAGTTCAGCAAACAGCTACTGCTTGTTACCTGCTTTCAATTACACCATCACGCTAGGCAAGTGTGTCAAAGGCTGCTCCCTTCCTATTGTACACGAGGTGCTGTTGCCATGGTGAAAGAACCGGAAAGGTGTTTATAGTACTATACAACAGAAATTCACTTTGATCTTGGCCAAAAAAGAGGCCACCAGAGAGCACCGATTATGATTGCTGAGATTTTCTTAGGAATTTCCCTGTGGGGTTCCACAGAGTTCCATCATAACCCAGCTCTTGCTCAACAGGAGGCCAGTGGGTGCGAAAATATTGGGTGACGTGTCATCATCCGTATGTTGAAGACCTGCTTCTGTTCAGATGCCAGAACTGCAGACTTGTCTCCAAGATAATTGAAACTGAATTCAGATACGAGACTGAGATAATTAAGGCCCTGAGATTTACAGGAAGTGTAGTCACACTAGTCCTTGACTCATTTAGGCTTTCATCTATGAGGTGCTTCCATTTAGCTGTTACATTTGTACTCCGTTCTTCCTCCCAATGGGACGTGGGTGGCGCTGTGGGTAAAACCACAGAGCCTAGGGCTTGCCGATCAGAAGGTTGGTGGTTCGAATCCCCGCGACGGGGTGAGCTCCCGTTGCTCGGCCCCTGCTCCTGCCAACCTAGCAGTTCGAAAGCACGTCAAAGTGCAAGTAGATAAATAGGTACTGCTCCAGCGGGAAGGTAAACAGCGTTTCCGTGTGCTGCTCTGGTTCGCCAGAAGCGGCTTAGTCATGCTGGCCACATGACCCGGAAGCTGTACGCCGGCTCCCTCGGCCAATAAAGTGAGATGAGTGCCGCAACCCCAGAGTCGGCCACGACTGGACCTAATGGTCAGGGGTCCCTTTACCTTTACTTCCTCCCAATGAGCTCAGGCCAGGGGTGGAAGAAGGGGGGTGCGGTGGGGGCAGGCTCCCTTGGGTGTCACCACTGAGGGGGGTGGCAAAATGGCGGGCAGCACTCACCGTGGGGCCTGCAGTGTGCCCGAGCCATGCATCTCTCCTGGGAGTGACGCAGCAGCTTTGGTGCCCGCAGGCTCCGCGCTGCCCCAAACTGTCCACCCACTGCCTCCCCCTCAGATGTAGGGCAGCTGAGTGAGAGGAGGCAGGCAGACTCCTGGGAGGCCCCACAGAGCATCCTGCCCCGGCTTACCCCACCCCTGGGCGCAGGGCATGTGCGCCGCCCCAGGCACCCAATCAGCTTGCTCTGCTGGTGGCTCAGGCCACTGTTTTTTATTCTTATGACGCCCCCACAGTGTAGGTTAGGACTGCCCCCCAACACCTTGGGTAATTCACAAATCCAGCGTTTGTACAGAGCCCCCACTCATCTCATGGACTATTGACTAATCCGCTGCCACCAACCAGGTCCTATCTGGTAAATCACTTAATCTCAGTCAGGTTCTTAAGTTAACGAAGAAGAGTGTAGTTTATTGCAGACACAAATAAACTTTAACTGCATTCAAAACGGTGTTACTCTTGACCTTCTTAGTCTTATTTTTATCCTGTCTCTAACTCTTCTACCTCCCCTCACACAAGAACTAACGCACTAACTGTCTCTCTAATTCCAACTGTCTGCCAACTGCTTTCCCAACTGCCTTTCCCAACCAACCAACCAACCCAAACCTCGGGCTAAGCCCTTTTATAAACAGGTAGGCGCCGCCTCTGGCTTTTCTATTGGTCTACCTATTAACTCTTTCTCTCCCCCTGTATAGACATTTTCAAACAAACGGGCAAACGCCACACTGGCGTGCCGCCCCAGGCACCCGGTCGGCTTGCTCTGCTGCTGACTCAGGCCACTGTTTTTATCCTTATGACACCCCCACAGTGTAGGTTAGGACTGCCCCCCAACACCTTGGGTAATTCACGAATCCAGCTATCCAGTCACTGCCATACTGAGACTTGCCTATCACAATGCATTCTACGTGGGGCTGCCCTTCCAGAATGAAGCTTCCTGATACAGGTCAGATGCTGGGGAAATATTTACATCAGTACTATTCCATTGTATGAACTAGTTTCCTACAGTGTTCCAGGCCTGATCTAATCAACAGTATTTTAACATTGCCTCCTACCATTTATATTTTTTAAATTTACTTTGTTGTAAAAAATATGAAAATAAAACGAGACAGCCTTACAATACTATTTTGTTAGAAAAGCAAATGTATATGAAACTATTAAATTAGAAAGTTATTGTTACTCATACTTACAGAACTCTACTATATTAAAATTTCTAAAACATACCGGTAGCTTGTTCTGTGCAGTAAATAATCCACTCTGATAGATATTCCTAATTTTCTCTTTACATAAACTCCATTTATCTAGTTCCTTTTGATAGTTTTTCTATTATTTAACATAGTTGTTCATCAGGTTTAACTGCTCCCATATTTTCCTAATTATATCAAGTTTATTTGTTTTACAGGTATTATTCTAAGCTCAAGCATATAAAAGCCTTGCTATAATCAGTATGTAATGATCTATAAAGTTCACCCTGAAAACTTTCTCTTATTACCTCAGCAAGTTCTTTATCTTTATCCCGATCTGCATCTATATTGGATTTGTAATTGTTTGAATATATGAAATTGTTTTCAATTGCCTGTATATACGGAATTGTTCTTCTATAGAGGATTGTTCTTCATTGTTGATGTTTTCATTGTGAAGTTGCTCTGAGATAGTTTACGGGAAGCAGCAATTCGTAAATTGTCATAAATCAAATGAAATGACTCCAAAACTATTTGGCTTTATTACCGCAAATGCTCAAAAAATAAATCCCCTTTTGTGGCTTTGCAAAACCAGCAACTTTCCACCTCCCGCTTTCTTTGTCGCCTCCTTTGTGGCATATCTGAGAGCAGCACCTTGGCTGTGACCTCTACACACTGCCAAGTCTGAATCGTGAGAGCAGGTAAAGAACCGTTCTCAGGGGGAATTTAATGTGGTGCTGTTATGAACATTCCATCAGTGCAATCCTTTCTGCTTGCCCGATGGAACAATCGCTTCTCTCCTCCCTGCTGCATACTGCTCTGGGGGTGACAGCCCCACTAAATAGGGAATCGGGAGAGGACACAGGCGAAGGAAGCGGGGGTGGGGGGTGGGCTGCATTGCACTAGCGGGACCAGTTGCGCTGGCTTCTGTAAGTGCAGGTGTTGAATTCAGCCCAATGGCTGAATTTCTTTCTTCAGCAATTCACAAAGGCCAAAATGGCAACCAAGAACAAGTCAAGGCATGCTTTGGGGGCAAGAATTGAGTGCCGTTGGGTGAACAAGGGATTCTTGAGTTTCTAGCTTTAAAAATAAACTGGGATGCCCAGCTATGCCCCCCATCCACTGCACCGCTCTTAACAAAAAGAACAGTTTATTAGCCTGCATCAGTACCTCTGTTGGGGGGGTGCATTGTGCTCCTTCTGGGGTAGTTTGTCCATCTTTGATCCCTACCCTGTACTCAGCTCTCACCCGTGGCTCCTATGTTAGCATGTGATAGCAGCCACACCCCAGCAATGGCTTCGACTGGCTAGCTAAACCAGGTGATGGGGAGCTGATAGGTCTCAAGCCCTTGGTGAGTTAGGGACTTCCCCTGCATGCGAAATAGTAAGTTGTGGGTGGACATAGCAGTCGACACAGAGATTTCTCCAAGTGGTTCTTTATAGTAAGCTGGAACTGAACTGAACTGCAAACAGCTCAGCCGGCCTGCTTTTATAGGCAGCCGGCTGTCAACATTGTAACAACAACAACCCAGAGTTTCCCGCCTAAATTAACTTATGTGGACCTGAGTGTAAACTATATACAGTGGTACCTCGGGTTACATACGCTTCAGGTTACATACGCTTCAGGTTACAGACTCCGCTAACCTAGAACTTTGCTTCAGGATAAGAACAGAAATCATGCGGCGGCAGCAGCGGGAGGCCCCATTAGCTAAAGTGGTGCTTCAGGTTAAGAACAGTTTCAGCCTTGAAAATAAGGGATCAGCAGCATAACTGTCAACTTTCAGATTTGAAAATAAAGGATCAGCAGCCTCACCTGTCCCGGAGACGGTCTACGGGATATCTAACAATCCGGGATAGCAGCAGGAAGTAGTGGGAAACGGCACTGAAATAAGGGAATTTCCCGCAAAAAAAGGGAAGGTTGACAGCTATGAACCAAAGGTAGCACTGTACACAATACCCCTGGTGGCCAGGGTGAGAACTTCAATACATAAGACGAAAAGAGGCTCCTGTGGATTGGGCGGTTGAGACCAATTAGTGGGTCCAACGGTCAAGAAGGCAGCTTTCTGGCAACTACTGCAGTCAAGCTGGTGCTAAACGTATTGGTCTGCTTTTCTTTGGGCCTCATTAGCAAAGCCGAGAAGAGGGTCTTGACGTCTGGGCAGCTCAGGACCTCAATACACACTGCCTGGGCTTGTGCCCCAAGAGAGGTCACTTTGGTGTTGCTAACGCAGCAGTTTGACTTCACCCCTGGAGACGCACTCCACTGTCTCTCAAGACAGATATATGCCAGCCATGTATAGTTTGATAGGTAGCTTGAGAATATTTGGCATATGGTGGTTACAATGGGTATGTGTCCAAATGGCTGTGTCCATATGGAACACAGTTCTCACTGTACTTACAGTGGTACCTCAGGTTACATACGCTTCAGGTTACAGACTCCGCTAACCCAGAAATAGTGCTTCAGGTTAAGAACTTTGCTTCAGGATGAGAACAGAAATCGTGCTCCGGCAGCGCGGCAGCAGCAGGAGGCCCCATTAGCTAAAGTGGTGCTTCAGGTTAAGTACAGCTTCAGGTTAAGAACGGACCTCCGGAACGAATTAAGTACTTAACCTGAGGTACCACTGTGGTTGTTGTCTTGCTAACCTGGGTCAGCTGCCACTGTAGATGGTTTTCTTGGAAGTGGTAGCTTCCTTCATGAATAGAAAACAGAATTTGAACAATGTTTTTCTGTTTGCCCTAAGAACAACTTTTCTGCTTGAATCATCACTGGAATTCAGCTTGATGCAGCTCACTAAAATGTCTTTTGTACCTATTGGTTTGAGTTGTACTTATCCTTCATTGTACATTAGCCTGCACCTTCCAGAACTCCTCATTCATGCACCGGCACGAAGTTCATTATCCATTGCGCAATCTCAATTGAGAATGTCAACAATTGCTTCAATGTTTTCAGTTGCCGCTCCGTGACTTTTGCCTCTAGGCAGGTGTCCAAGACATCCCAGAAATCTTCCTCCCAATAGGCTTTTGTATCTGGGAACTGATTGTTGCAAAACATAAGTACATGCCATTATTCTGAGAAAAGCTTTTTCCCTTTACACAGAACGTACAGCAGCGTTACAGCTGATAATGAGTGCTATATTTGCCGGCCAAAACTTCACTAAGCTCAGCTCTATTCTGGTGAGAAATGCAGGATGAAAGCAGCTTGGATGTTCAGTGCTTACGCTGCTTTTAGTACAGAGGAATCTTCAGTGTGGAATTCCACAAATGCCTATCACAGTCAGAAATGACAGTCTTCTAGATGATGGTTTTTATCAGCGGGTGGGAGGCGATGAGAAACTTTGCAGCGGCAGCCTGAATCCTGTTCCTCGGTTACTATATCCAAGTCTCAGCATTGGTTGATATTAGATTATTGGTTTCCTGTCTGTGGATTTAGCTTTCCATTGGCCTGAATCTCAGTTTAGCCATTTCAAAGTTAAGGAAATCATTACGGAAATATCCGGGAGAATATGATCTGTGTACATCTGCTGAATGATGTACAGTGGTGCCTCGCAAGACGAAATTAATCCGTTCCGCGAGTCTCTTTGTCTAGCGGTTTTTTCGTCTTGCGAAGCAACCCTATTAGCGGATTAGTGCTATTAGTGGTTTAGCGGCTATTAAAGGCTTAGCGGCTATTAAAGGCTTAGCGGATTAGCGGCTAAAAGGCTATTAGCGGCTTAGCGGCTTAGAAAAAGGGGGGGAAGCAAAAAAAAAAAATCGGAACACTTGCAAGACGTTTTTGTCTTGCAAAGCAGGCCCATAGGGAAAATCGTCTTGCGAAGCAGCTCAAAAACGGAAAACCCTTTCGTCTTGTGGGTTTTCCGTCTTGCGAGGCATTCATCTTGCGGGGCACCACTGTAAAGGGGTACAAATCACATCAGTTTTCACCAGCCTTGGTGCTGACCTTTAAAGCCCTAAATGGCCTCAGCCCAGTATACCTGAAGGAGCGTCTCCTCCCCCACCGTTCAGCCCAGAAACTGAAGTCCAGCGCCGAGGGCCTTCTGGCAGTTCCCTCACTGCGAGAAGTGAGGTTACAGGGAACCAGGCAGAGGGGCTTCTCGGTAGCGGCGTCCTCCCTTCAGATGGCAAGGAAATAAACAACTGTCTTGACCTTTAGAAGACATCTGAAGGCAACCCTGTTTAGGGGAGTTTTTAATGTTTTATATTTTATCATGTTTTTAATATTCTGTTGGGAGCCGCCCAGAGTGGCTGGGGAAACCCGGCCAGATTGGTGGGGTATGTATGTATGTATAAATAAATATAATAATAATAATAATAATAATAATAATAATAATAATAATAATAATAAAGAATGGCAACTGCCACAAGTAGCGCCTTCCTTGGATGTGTCTGGAGTCTTGGAAGCTTGACTACCCTACGTTCTCCTACAAATGAACCTTGAGCTTGTTTGTAGGTTCTAGCAGGGAAGCGCACCTATCGTATACCCTTGACCGAAGAACAGTACACTCCTTCTATCTGAGATGGTTGTCCTCTTCCACCGAGTGCGCAGCTTCGGGAGGGACGCACATGTAGCAGTAAGGGAGGAAGGGGACACCTGCCTAGCCAGCCACATCAGCCGAATCAACCGTGGCGATCAATGGGGTGACAGATGTCGCAGCCAGATCGCCCTCACTACTACTACTACTTCTTCTTCTTCTTCTTCTTCTTCTTCTTCTTCTTCTTCTTCTTCTTCTTCTTCTTCTTCTTCTTCTTCTCCTTCTCAGGCAGCATGGCCATTCTGGGTACTGCTCAGAAGCAGTTGTTGTTTAGTCGTTTAGTCGTGTCCGACTCTTCGTGACCCCATGGACCAGAGCACGCCAGGCACTCCTGTCTTCCACTGCCTCCCACAGTTTGATCAGACTCATGTTTGTAGCTTCAAGAACACTGTCCAACCATCTCATCCTCTATCATCCCCTTCTCCTTGTGCCCTCCATCTTTCCCAGCATCAGAGTCTTTTCCAGGTTGTCTTCTCTTCTCATGAGGTGGCCAAAGTACTGGAGCCTCAGCTTCACGATCTGTCCTTCCAGTGAGCACTCAGGGCTGATTTCCTTAAGAATGGATACGTTTGATCTTCTTGCAGTCCATGGGACTCTCAAGAGTCTCCTCCAGCACCATAATTCAAAAGCATCAATTCTTCGGCGATCAGCTTTCTTTATGGTCCAGCTCTCACTTCCAAACATCACTACTGGGAAAACCATGGCTTTAACTATGCGGACCTTTGTTGGTAAGGTGATGTCTCTGCTTTTTAAGATGCTGTCTAGGTTTGCCATCGCCTTTCTCTCAAGGAGCAGGCGTCTTTTAATTTCGTGACTGCTGTCACCATCTGCAGTGATCATGGAGCCCAAGAAAGTAAAATCTCTCACTGCCTCCATTACTTCCCCTTCTATTTGCCAGGAGGTGATGGGACCAGTGGCCATGACCTTCGTTTTTTTGATGTTGAGCTTCAGACCATATTTTGTGCTCTCCTCTTTCACCCTCATTAAAAGGTTCTTTAATTCCTCCTCACTTTCTGCCATCAAGGTTGTGTCATCTGCATATCTGAGATTGTTGATGTTTCTTCCGGCGATCTTAATTCCGGCTTGGGAATCATCCAGCCCAGCCTTTCGCATGATGAATTCTGCATATAAGTTAAATAAGCAGGGGGACAATATACAGCCTTGCCATACTCCTTTCCCAATTTTGAACCAATCAGTTGTTCCATATCCAGTTCTAACTGTAGCTTTTTGTCCCACATAGAGATTTCTCAGGAGACAGATGAGGTGATCAGGCACTCCCATTTCTTTAAGAACTTGCCATAGATTGCTGAGGTCGACACAGTCAAAGGCTTTTGCATAGTCAATGAAGCAGAAGTAGATGTCTTTCTGGAACTCTCTAGCTTTCTCCATAATCCAGCACATGTTTGCAATTTGGTCTCTGGTTCCTCTGCCTCTTCTAAATCCAGCTTGCACTTCTGGGAGTTCTCGGTCCACATACTGCTTAAGCCTGCCTTGTAGAATTTTAAGCATAACCTTGCTAGGGTGTGAAATGAGTGCAATTGTGTGGTAGTTGGAACATTCTTTGGCACTGCCCTTCTTTGGGATTGGGATGTAGACTGATCTTCTCCAATCCTCTGGCCACTGCTGAGTTTTCCAAATTTGCTGGCATATTGAGTGTAGCACCTTAACAGCATCATCTTTTAAAATTTTAAATAGTTCAGCTGGAATATCATCACTTCCACTGGCCTTGTTATTAGCAATGCTTTCTAAGGCCCATTTGACTTCACTCTCCAGGATGTCTGGCTCAGGGTCAGCAACCACACTACCTGGGGTATACGAGACATCCATATCTTTCTGGTATAGTTCCTCTGTGTATTCTTGCCACCTTTTCTTGATGTCTTCTGCTTCTGTTAGGTCCTTTCCACTTTTGTCTTTTATTATGGAAATCTTTGTACGAAATGTTCCTTTCATATCTCCAATTTTCTTGAACAGACCTCTGGTTTTTCCCATTCTATTGTTTTCCTCTATTTCTTTGCATTGCTCGTTTAAGAAGGCCTTCTTGTCTCTCCTCGCTATTTTTTGGAAATCTGCATTCAATTTCCTGTATCTTTCACTATCTCCCTCGCATTTTGCTTGCCTTCTCTCCCCCGCTATTTGTAAGGCCTCATTGGACAACCACTTTGCTTTCTTGCATTTCCTTTTCATTGGGATGGTTTTAGTTGCTGCCTCCTGTATAATGTTACGAGCCTCCATCCATAGTTCTTCAGGCACTCTGTCTACCAAATCTAAATCCTTAAACCTGTTCCTCACTTCCATTGTGTATTCATAAGGGATTTGACTTATATTGCATCTTACCGGTCCAGTGGTTTTTCCTACTTTCTTCAGTTTAAGCTTGAATTTTGCTATAAGAAGCTGATGATCTGAGCCACAGTCAGCTCCAGGTCTTGTTTTTGCTGACTGTATAGAGCTTCTCCATCTTTGGTTGCAGAGAATATAATCAATCTGATTTTGATGCTGCCCATCTGGTGATGTCCATGTGTAGAGTCGTCTCTTGTGTTGTTGGAAAAGAGTGTTTGTGATGACCAGCTTGTTCTCTTGGCAGAACTCTATTAGCCTTTGCCCTGCTTCGTTTTGAACTCCAAGGCCAAACTTGCCAGTTGTTCCTTTTATCTCTTGACTCCCTACTTTAGCATTCCAATCCCCTATAATGAGAAGAACATCCTTCTTTGGTGTCATTTCTATAAGGTGTTGTAAGTCTTCATAGAATTGGTTAATTTTAGTTTCTTCAGCACCAGTGGTTGGTGCATAAACTTGGATTACTGTGATGTTAAAAGGTCTGCCTTGGATTCGTATCGAGATCATTCTATCATTTTTGAGATTGCATCCCAGTACAGCTTTTGCCACTCTTTTGTTGACTATGAGGGCCACTCCATTTATTTTACGGGATTCTTGCCCACAGTAGTAGATGTGATGGACATCCGAACTGAATTCGCCCATTCCCGTCCATTTTAGTTCACTGATGCCCAGGATGTCAATATTTATTCTTGCCATCTCATTTTTGACCACATCCAACTTACCCTTCGCTTCCAGGCATATCCACAACTGAGCGTCCTTTCGGCTTTGGCCCAGCCGCTTCATCAGCTCTGAATCTACTTGTCCTTGTCCTCCGCTCTTCCTCAGTAGCATGTTGGACGCCTTCCGACCTGAGGGGCTCATCTTCCAGCATCATAACTTTTATATGCCTGTTGTCTTTGTCCATGGAGTTTTCTTGGCAGGGATACTGGAGTGGCTTGCCGGTTCCTGCTCCAGGTGGATGACGTTTGGTCAAAACTCTCCACTATGACCTGTCCATCTTGGGTGGCCCTGCACGGCATAGTTCATAGCTTCTCTGAGTTCTTCAAGCCCCTTCGCCACGGCAAGGCAGTGATCCATGAAGGGGTCTCAGAAGCAGACTCTTCAGATAAACTCAAACAGGAACAGCTTTATTCAGTACTATTTTCCCAGAAAAATAGGTGCCAGAATGTACCATGAACAATGGCAATGGTGCCCATCTGAGAGGTGCCGGAGTGGACTTCCGGTGAGTTCTGGCTGAAAACAAAAGCCCTGGCTTTATTTAAGGGTAAAAGGTTAAAGGGACCCCTGACCATTAGGTCCAGTCGTGGCCAACTCTGGGGTTGCGGCGCTCATCTTGCTTTATTGGCCGAGGGAGCTGGCATACAGCTTCCGGGTCTTGTGGCCAGAATGACTAAGCTGCTTCTGGCGAATCAGAGCAGTGCACAGCAACGCTGTTTATCTTCCCACCGGAGCGGCACCTATTTATCTACTTGCACTTTGACGTGCTTTCGAAATGCTAGGTTGGCAGGAGCAGGGACTGAGCAACGGGAGCTCACCCCGTCACGGGGATTCAAACCGCCGACCTTCTGATCAGCAAGTCCTAGACTCTGTGGTTTAACCCACAGCGCCACCCGCGAACCTTTTATTTAAGGGTAGTGCACCCCAATTGACATTTGCTCTGATTAAACACTAATGAGTGGGTTTTTGTGGAGATAGTTCTGGGGCAAAAAAACCTTACACATACTCGGACACAGAGCTTTTAAGTGCAAACCTGTGCCTGGAAAAAGCAGGGCATTATGGGACAGTGGGGGTGGAGTAAGCAAAGTTAGAGCTGATCCATGGGCTCCTGTGCCTCTTCCACAGTCCTATGAATACCTGAAAGGGGTCAGCATATGAAGGTGGCAGGAAGTTGAGGTTTCCTCACCCCCAGAGATTGTTTATGCTCACCCGCTCTATCATCATATCGGCTGCTGTTTAGTCAATACACATCACAAAATAAGCTCTGGAACAGCCGCACTGCACCTCTGTTTCCCTGTGAGAGCAATCTCCCAGTTCTTGTCCTCGTCCCTGTTGCCATGACCAGCAAATTAATGTTATTTTAAGATAGCCATGATATCAACCCACAACTTGTGGTGGGCCCGGGTTTGAGGGTGGGGTGTCGGGGAGGCAAGAGTCTTGCCCGAGTGTATAATGCCTGTGTTTATTAAGGGCAGGTGTTTGTCTTTTTCTTCCATAAATTCCTGCTGCCCCTTAAACAAACAAAAATAAATAAAAGGACAAAGTTCAGAACGAAACTGTTCTGTCATTAACCTTGAACTTAATCATCTCTGCATTGTTTTGATGTGGTTGCTTTAATATGCTCCATGTTTAAAAGGGTCAGGGTAGAGCGACGTAAGTTTTTTGATCTTTGCTGAACCACTTCTGTTCTTCATCACTTTAATGTCGTATATTCTCTCACTAAGGTAGCTGAGCCCCCTTTTTCGGACTGCGAAATTGGGTGCAGATGGACGGCTGGAGCTGGGCTCTCTGTCTTTGAAAGCGTCTGCAGCTGTGGCTGGGAGAATTCCTCCGATAGATTGGGAAGCTTCTTTTAGCAGGATCATGCCTGACCGGCATACAACGAAACGCTGCCGTGGTTTTATAACTGTACGCCTTTCAGCGTGTAGCTCTTGCCTACTCAGCAAAAAAGAGAGGAGAGGATGTCGCCAGCCAAATTCAAAAGGGCAAAAGCATTTTGAAAGGATGGGGGACTCCTCCTTCTTCTCCCTGACCAGCGCATCGTTATAGGACGTGCTAAAATCTGAAGGAGATATTGTGAAGGAGAGATCATCCGTTTGGAAGCAAATGGTCTGCTTCAACCCCTTTGTCAAACAGAAGCTTAAACATGGTAGAAAAGCTTGAAGAGAAGGTGTAATCAGGCTTTAGGTGTAATCCTGTCAAATGTCCACAAACAGGACCATTGCTATGCACTGCCTTAAAACAATTACCAGCTAGAATCCCTGCGTTTGAGAGGGGTGTGTTAGTAGCCCAGGAACTTCGGGTGCTATTTGGTGTGCAAACAGAGAATGA
The DNA here is from genome assembly GCF_965112155.1 of Podarcis liolepis. Taxonomy (NCBI): domain Eukaryota; kingdom Metazoa; phylum Chordata; class Lepidosauria; order Squamata; family Lacertidae; genus Podarcis; species Podarcis liolepis. Next base: position 24,274,100 of record NC_139555.1, read on the forward strand.
GAGTGTTTTTTTTTCTGGGGGGAACCAGGGGTACACATACCCCTAAGCATTTTGTGAATCTAAGTTTGGCCTCACTGAGGGGTAGTCTTTCAATATGAGTAGGAAAATGAGAATACCCCTAAACACTTTTTTTTTAGGAAAAAAAAAGCACTGGGTATGGGGCATACCTCAACCAAGGGTGATATAATATAGTTCCCAGTCTGAGTTTCCACCTAGCATCAGATTGCCTCCATTTTCTGTCCTCTCACAATCTGCTTGATTCTAAGTCTCCATTTTGCCTGAGCACATTCGCTGGCAACGTCTAGGAAGTTAGGGCAGAAGGCCTTTCCAGTTCCCATTGGCAAGCTCTGCAGAGATGGACAAGGGAGTACCCCAATCAGTGGCCTGCAACCTCTAATGTTGGTTTTTGCTTAATCTTCTTGGAATACTATGTATAGTTCTAGTCACCTCCACCCCCAAAAATAATATTATTATTGTGATGGCCCATATGGCTTTAAGTTTTATTCATCCAAAAAATGATATTGTAGATTTAGAAAAGGTGCAGAATAGGGAAAGTAACATGATTAAGTTGGGAAACATAATGTTTACACCCACTTTAAGTAAACATTATAGTGTTTGGGGGGGGACATGATAGAAGGGTATAAATCTGGGTTGCCACATTTCAAAAAGTGAAAATCTGGACACAAAAGTTGTTGAGTTTCTTTTGGCAAAGTTGTGTTTTTTTAGCTGTTTTTTGTTTGTTTGTTTAATCTCAAAAAAATAACAATGAAGTTTTCGATCTGTTTTAAAGGAAATTCATCCAAATCTAGACTTCTGACATAGGTTGCCATATACATCTGGATTTCCCCAGACATTTCAGCGATTTCCGACTGCCGTATTCTGGCTATGTCCAGCAGCCCTAGAAATTTATGCATGCTGGAGAGAAATTGGATCGAAAGAGGTTTTTCTCCCTTTGTCAATACTAAAGCCTACAGTCATCCTATGAAGAGGAACTGTGGGGGATTCAAAAAAAAGGCCTAAGGACTTCTTCACATATAGCACATTGTTAAGCTACCACAAGATATAATGATGGCCACCTAGCTGAATGACCTTAAGAAAGGATAAGACAAATTCATGGAGGAAAAGTTCCATGGAGCTGGGCCTCAATGGCTGCAGCCTCTCCTCCTCCTCTTCCTCCTCACTTGCTCTCCAGAAGCCAATACAGTGGTACCTCGGGTTAAGAACTTAATTCCTTCTGGAGGTCCGTTCTTAACCTGAAACTGTTCTTAACCTGAAGCACCACTTTAGCTAATGGGGCCTCCCGCTGCTGCACGATTTCTGTTCTCATCCCGAGGTAAAGTTCTTAACCTGAGGTACTATTTCTGGGTTAGCAGAGTCTGTAACTTGAAGCGTCTGTAACCTGAAGCATCTGTAACCCGAGGTAACACTGTATGAGGTGCCCAAGGGAGAAGGCCATCAGAAGCAGCCTTGGAGAGGCAACAGGATGCTTCGTCACAGCCACCACCACCATTGCTCGAGTCAAGCGCTGCCTCATCCTCCTCCCTGAGCTTAGGGGCGGCAGCACTGGTGAGGGAAATAGGGACATTCCGGGATCAAATCAGAAGCTGGGATGGCTTTCGTAATTCCAAGACTGCCTCCTTGAAAATCAGGAAACTTGGAGGGTGTGGGTCACATCCACATAGCCTGTATGGGCAGTGGCAGAGCAAACCAATCAGGCCCTTGGGGCAGGGGCGGGGCCAACTACCCATGGGGGCAGGGCCAGCTGCCCATGAGGGCAGGGCCAGCTGCCTGTGGGGCGGGGCCTCTGAGGAGTCTGCCTGCCTCCTCCCACTCAGCTGCCCTACAAACGGTGGGCGGACCGTTTGGGGCAGCCCAGAGTCTGCGGGCGCCCAAGCCACCACGTCACTCCCAGAAGACACATGGCTTGGGTGTGCTGCAGGCCCCACAGCGAGTGCCACCCAGCATTTTGTCACCCCCCTCAGTGGTGATACCCGGGGCGAACTGCTGCCACCTCACCCCCTTCCTCCGTCCCTGTGTATGGGCACATATACTTGTGTACATTAGTTGGCACAGGTTATGATGGCGCAAAGAGGTGGTGCCTGCAGAAGGGTCAAGTTGCTCCCTCTATACTTGATCAGAAAGGCGATTTCTTGCTTTTCTCTTCAGATTATAGGGTAATTACTAACGACTGAATAGCACTCAGATGGGGGAAAGTGTACATTGGGAAATGGGGTCGACATATGCACTCTCTAAAAGTGCTGAGAAAAATAGAGCAGTTTTAATTCCCCCCGCCCTATTTGCCGTTGCCTTGCTGCTCCCTCCACCTACTGGGTGTGTGTTCAATGAGAGGCAATGGGAAAGGAAATGCAGAGAAGCTGCATAATGATTTAAAGGGGTTTTAGGAAAATATTATCATTCTTAATGTTTGTCGGCATGTGGCAATTTTCTTTGAACCAGAGATTGTTTAAATTCCTTCTTTCTTTGAAGACTTAATATTTCCCTTCATAAAGATTATGGAAGCTGCCTTGGATAATTTAGGACTTAGGAGCGCTATTTGGCTCAGCCATGTGCATGGATTTGATTTCCAACCTTTGCTAGGTGGAAGGTATGGGTGGCGTTTTCTCCTTTTTCTTTCCCCCCAAATTGCAGAGTGCAGGGATATCTCTGTAAGCTCATGATCATGAACTGCTGAGAAGTTATCCTAATTTTACTCCTGCAAAACTTGCCTTTTGATTTGTTTGGGCAGAGTGTGTGCTCTGATTCAGTTTATTGTGACTGGTGGTGTTCCTTTAGGACAGGGGTAGGCAACCTAAGGCCCGGGGGCCGGATCCGGCCCAACTGCCTTCTCAATCCGGCCCGTGGACGGCCTGGGAATCAGCGTGTTTTTACATGAGTAGAATGTGCGCTTTTATTTAAAATGCATCTCTGGGTTATTTGTGGGGCATAGGAATTCGTTCATTCCCCCCACCAAAAAAATATAGTCTGGCCCGCCACATGGTCTGAGGGATGGTGGACCAGCCCACGGCTGAAAAAAGTTGCTGACCCCTGCTTTAGGAAGCCTTCATTCCTGGAATGAAGTGGCTAGAAGTCTGTGTATCGACATTTATGAAAATATATTGGTTTTTAGCTCCATATTCCTTAACAGAAAGTATAAACAGATAGTCCTGCATGTGTGCCCAGGAAATTCAAGGAAGCATTTATGTCAATTTCATCGTTTTGTTTTGTTTATTTGTTTTATTGAGGGGGGGGGAATACATGAACAAAGACATACAGATACCACAAATACACACAGAGACACATATGCTACATATACAAACTAAAACAAGACACCCCCATGCCCCCCCTCCACCATGGCTCAACGTCCTTAATTTTTAACTTAATTATTTCATTGCGTTTCTAAAAATCTTCATCTTCATCTCCTACAACCATTTCTGATTTTATTTTCACCTTTACATACTTACATACTCAATCCATACTTGCTAACCATATATTTATATTCACACATCCACTTTACACCTTTAATCTATGCATATTAACATATTCTTTTTAGAGCAGCATTTTTCCATAATGGTTTCAGAGAAGACCAACAGAACCTCCATTCTTCTTTTGCCTTTCTAACGCTGCAGAGCCTGTTTACCTATTGTAAATGGCATCTCAAGATACATAAGGTTACTCCAGGTCTTTCAAGTGACTGCAACCATAATCTCCCATGAAAGTGGATACATGCTTATTTACAGGCCTTGGTATGCACTGCTTAAGTATATACAATATGTACATTTCATCATTTTGGAGAGTGTGTATTGTGTACTTTCATGGAAAGAGGAAGATTCCAAAAAGTAGCATGTGCTGAGAGATGGAGGCTGAGTCAGAGAGTCTTTCTTTCTCCTTAGTTCAGGGGTAGCCAATTATATGGCCATCAATTATGCGACAATGGGTATGGTCAACGGTCAGGGATGATGGGAGTTGACCAACATCTGGAGGGCACAACACTGGATAGTTAAGTGCAAGTGTTTTGGTACTTGGGTGGTGAGTGACCAGTAGCGGCTCTCTCCTTGCTAGGAAGATGGGACAAAGAGTCAACTGGGAGATCATCTTTAGCCACAGGTGACTGTAGCAGTTGTCAGAACTGAAAGCTGCAACAGGCATGACTCCTTGGTGGTGGTTCAGCAGTTCTGAGACTCTAATCAGCAGTCTTTGACTATGGATAATACATGGAGAAACAACAGAAAGACAATGCAGAATTTTTTAGAAGAAGTAAGAGAAGGAGATACGAATAGTTTCACAAAGCTACTTGTGTGGGAGTCAGGGAAGATAATAATAGCTTTCCTCATTCTTTTTCATGTACGTGAGCCCAAAACATCTAAGCAGGTATTTAGGTAAAAATTAAAATAAATATGCATTTTATCCTGGAAGAAACACACACACACACGCGCCAGTCAGAAATCTGCTGATTCTCAAATGTTTTCAATCCCACAAACATCTAAAAAAAAGAAAGATCCCTGCTGTTGCTCTCTTAAATATACCAATACATTTCTTTGTGCAGATATGATTGTCATACGGTTGTAACTGTTCTGGCCCCTGAGTACAACTCTGATACCTTTGGGTTTGAATTGTGAATACTTTCAAAAGCCAGTTACAGTTATTTGTCCTATAAATTATGAACCCAACAAGGCATCTTCTAATGAAATGTTGTGACTCAGGAATAGAGCACCTGTTTTGCATCCAAAAGGTCCCTCGTTCTATCCCTGGTAACTCCTGGTAGGGTTTCTTAAAAGGAAACACTTTACATACCTCCTCCCATTTTTCTCCATCAATACTCTCCTCCAGGCCCATCTCCCATATAGATTCCAAACTGGTCAAATCTCCAAACATAATATCAACTAAGGTTTTGTACATAGATGCTACAAACCCTTTCCCTGTGGGGCCTAGATTCAACAACACATTTTTTTACTTGCATATGGCTATGCGGACTGTAGAATAACAGGGAATAGCCCTATAAGTTATTGCATTTCTATCCTCACTTTCCCCCAAAGAGCTCAGGTGGTGTATATGGTTCTTTGTACCCACTTCTGATTTTCTCTTCACAGCTTTCCAGCTTTCTTTTCCAGTACCTAAAAAAAGGAGTTCTGACAGTGTAGATGGTCATTCTTGGACACAGATCACTGGAGCCAAGCAGTGAAACTCTTGATAGGAATGTGGGGGAAATTTGATTTGGTTCGCATTTTAATGCAAGCCCATTCAATTCATGGGCTTCCTGAAACAATGCACAAACTGAAAAACAGCTATCCTCCAAAAATTCACGCTTCTGCAGATCTTGTTACAAAGTTCTCCAACAAAAAAAGGGTACAAGTACTTACCAGTAATTCGTTCTGGAGGTCCGTTCTTAACCTGAAACTGTTCTTAACCTGAAGCACCACTTTAGCTAATGGGGCCTCCTGCTGCTGCCGCACCACCAGAGCACAATTTCTGTTCACATCCTGAAGCAAAGTTCTTAACCCGAAGTACTATTTCTGGGTTAGCGGAGTCTGTAACCTGAAGCGTATGTAACCTGAAGCATATGTAACCCGAGGTACCACTGTATATAAAATGCATTGTACTGAGACAAATAGCTTGCAAAAATGTCTGTACTGGGCAAAACTGCATATAAGAATGTGCATATTAGGAGGAATGCATGCTAAAATGCAAATGGATCTTGAAAAGGACTTAGCGGGGGAAATCTTACAAACCTGCAATGCTTTCTGCGATGCGGAAATGTAGAGAAGTGAACTTAAGACTGGGAAAATGAGAAATTGAGAGAGAAACCAAAATTGACAGACTTGTTCATCCCTACTCTTGTGTAATAAATTGATCTAAGAAGGAGGCTTTGCCCTGTCAACAGATTCTTGCTTCTCTCTCTCTCTCTTTCTGCAGTACACAGTGAGGCAAATCCCTGTTTTCCGTGTTTCCGATGACAGTGTTACAACACCCCTGCCATTGTGTTAGTGATTGCAATGTACATTGCTCCAGATCTACATGAGTATACACTGACAGGAGAAACAAGAGATTGATCTGAAGCCCCTTGAAGTCAAGGATATTCCTTTCATTGACTTCAATGCACTTTGAAAGAAGCTTCAGCTCCTTGGAGTCATAAGCATATGCAGTTTCATCTCCTTGGCCACCCCCCCACCCCACCCCCTGCCCCAACACAGATGTTAACAACTACTTAGGGATGTCCTTTTAATTCTCACTTCCTGTGCCTCCAGCTTACCAACCACAATGGCATACCCTCCAACATTTCTCCAATGAAAACAGGGACGTCCTAGTCTGTTGTTGTTGTTGTTGTTGTTGTTGTTGTTGTTGTTGTTGTTATACTCCACCCATCTGGCTGGGTTGCCCCAGCCACTCTGGGCAGCTTCCAACCTATATAAAAAATAATAATTAAACATTGAAAAAAACCTTCCCTGTACAAGGTTGCCTTCAGATGCTTCCAGGTGCCATAAGAAAGCGGCAGAGATAGTGCAGGACAGTGCGCACCCCGGAAATGATCTCTTTTAGCTTCTCCTGCTGGAAGAAGGTACAGGGTTATAAAGACTAGGACTAGCTGCCCGAGAAACAGTTTCTATTCAAATACAATTTTGGTTTTAAACACAGTGTAAGGTAGTCTCTATGGGAGTATATTGTATTTTATTGTGGGGATCATAATTTTAGGGATTTTTTCAATTTTGTTGTTCTGTGGTGGCGCTGTGGGTTAAACCACAGAGCCTAGGACTTGCCGATCAGAAGGTTGGCGGTTTGAATCCCTGTGACGGGGTGAGCTCCCGTTGCTCGGTCCCAGCTCCTGCCAACCTAGCAGTTCGAAAGCACGTCAAAGTGCAAGTAGATAAATAGGAACTGCTCTGGCGGGAAGGTAAACGGCATTTCCGTGCGCTGCTCTGGTTCGCCAGAAGCGGCTTAGTTATGCTGGCCACATGACCCGGAAGCTGTCTGCGGACAAACGCCGGCTCCCTTGGCCCATGGAGCGAGATGAGCGTCGCAACCCCAGTCGGTCACGACTGGACCTAATGGTCAGGGGTCCCTTTACCTTTACGGGACAATGACAATAAAGATTATCGTATCGTATTGTATCATGTCTTTTTAAGGTTGCATAATTACTTATCTCCTTGGCTCAGGGGTTGCATAACTCCATATCCTCCAACATTTCTCCAATGAAAATAGGGATATCCTAAGGGAAAGTGGGACATTCAGGGATCAAATCAGAAACCAGGATGGCTTCTGCAAATCTGGGACTGTCCCTGGAAAATACGGACACTTGGAAGGTCTGCTAGTAACATTTGAGTGCAACACCAATCTTTACGTTTCTTTCCCCTAGAAAGATAAACTAAGCCTGGACCCTATGACTGCTGGGTCTCAGGAGATTTGCTGATGGGAAGATGTGATGAAAGCCACTGGCATCCATTTTGTCCCGTCCAGCAAAGCAGTCCAGGTGACTGAGGAGCTCCTGCCCGCTCTGCTACATCTGCTGATTCCCTTTCAGTCCCACGCTAGTTGCTTTTCCAATTAAGGCGCAGATGAGGCCCAAGCCATTCCTCGCCTCTCATCCATTTCCCCCAGCCCCCAATAACCATTAGAACATCAAAACAATTTTTACAACCAATAAACCAAGCTACTTTGAAAAGTGAGGGGAAGGGATCTATCTGGAGTCACCGAGACATTGTTAGGATCTCTTTGATCGAGGGGGCCTTAAATGGAAATTATCAAATGGTGCTTTAAAACATACACCCTTTTGTTTGATTAGCCTGCTGCAGATAACCTTTATTAAACCTGATCTAAAATTACAGCCATGCACTGGTGCTTCTTTGATGCCTTGGCTGTTTCATTTCCTGTTTATACTATGATACACGTTGCACTAGGAGATAAAGCACTTCTGAGGGATATTAAGACATGAAAGTCCCTTGGCTATTTGCTGGCACTGTTTTGATGTTTTCTTGCTCTCTAGAAATTAGCATATCCTTTTCAAAGACTGCCTCTGATGAGAGTAATCCTTTGCCATGATGTATTTGCTAAAAGTCATAAATGATAGTATATTGTGTAAAGAAATGACACATAAAAGGAGCCCTGCTAGATTATTGATAATGAGGCAACTTGTGCAACTCTGCTTTTGGCTTTTATAAAACATATTTTTGACACCATAAATGCATTGAGCTTATATTAATGAGGATTTAATACTTCGGAGATTCCTCCCCCATGCCTCAAAAGTGTGTGTATGCATCTGTGACTCTCACAGAACAATTTTAAAAACATACATATACAGAGAGAGAGAGAGCTTTACCAGATCATTTAATGTTCCCACTAATTTCAGTGATTATAATATATTAAGTTTCTGCTGTGTTAGTAATGAAGAGTGGCAGAAGGACCCATTTTTGCCTTGGCTTTACCAGGTTGAAATTGTGCCGGAATGCTCCATCTGTTAATTGTGATGGGGTCTGTTGCTTAATGAGGATAAACTGCAGTGAAGTCATATTGCACAATCAGTTTATATTCTCAGCAAGGCCTTTGACCATTCACGTAAGATCCGTCCACCAGGAGTTGCTCCCACACAGCCCCATTCACATCCGCAGAGCTTGCTCAGAAGAAGAGGCGTTTGGCAAATCGTACTTACTGCCAATAAGGTGGCACCACTGGAATCAATTAACGTAGCAAGTTCTGTTTCTTTGCCGCTAAGAATATGCCATGAAAATAAGCCCACCAGTTGCACTGCTCTGACATCCTGCCCTTTTTATCCAACTCACCTTCTCTGCAAACTAATTAACATCGCTTTGCAAACCCTGACCTGCTAAATGGAAGCCCAGATCGTTGCAAGAACTCATCTCCTCTGTAAGCAAGATATGCGAATCAAGTCTGTGCAAGAAACCAGCTGCAGCTTGGCGAGGAGTAGGATTGACCAAAGAAAAGAAGAAAGCCTGAATTAGCTACTCTGTTTTGAAATATGGTGATAAATGTCATGTTCTGGACATTAGCGTTTAAGAGTATGTTTTTTAACATCAAGCCCAATGCTCGTATACCTAGCATGGGGGGGGGGAGAGCTGGTTCTGAAGGGATCAAATAGCATTGACTTTCATCATGAAAGGGGGAAACTAAACACCCCTTTCCTGTATTTTTGAAATAATAATAATAATAATAATAATAATAATAATAATAATAATAATAATAATATATTATTTATACCCCAGACACCCTGGATGGCTTCCAACAAAATATTAAAATACAGTAATCCACCAAACATTAAAAGCTTCCCTAAACAGGGTTGCCTTCAGATGTCTTCTAAAAGTCTGGTAGTTGTTGTTCTCTTTGACATCTGGTGGGAGGGCGTTCCAAAGGGCGGGTGCCACTACCGAGAAGGCCCTCTGCCTGGTTCCTTGTAACTTGGCTTCTTGCAGTGAGGGAACCACCAGAAGGCCCTCGGCACTGGACCTCAATGTCCGGATAGAACGATGGGGGTGGAGACGCTCCTTCAGATATACTGGACCGAGGCTGTTTAGGGCTTTAAAGGTCAGCACCAACACTTTGAATTGTGCTCGGAAACGTACCGGGAGAAAGGCAAGCATCAAGAAGACAGGTGGTTGGTTTCACTCATCCAAGCAGCCTGTCCACCTCCTCGGAGGTAACAGATTGGAATTGATCCCACGCAACTTGACTAGACAGGACTCTAGCACTCTCCTGCCCTGGCCCTGCTCCCACGGTGAAGTCTACCTCTTCCCGAAACTGAGCGACTTTATCAGCAAAAAACTTTGCAAAATCATTGCAGGAGGTCATGTGGCCTGTACTGGGCCCCGATGGAGCAGGTGTTTCCGCTAAATTGCGAACCACCTAAAAGAGTCTCCTGCTGCTGTTTTCCGCAGATGCAATAGAGGCGGTGAACAAGGTCTTTGCCGTCGCTATTGCCACTTGGTAGGCTCGACTTTGAGCTCTAACCCGTGTCCAGTCAGATTCAGAATGAGTTATCCACCACCGGCACTCTAGCCATCTCAGCGATTGTTTCATTGCCCTCAGATCCATGGAAAATCACGGGCTGTCCAGGCTCCAAACACTCAATAGCCCTGGTTAACTCCACATTCCAGCGGGCCACCAGGGAATCAGCTGAAAGGCCATCAGGATGGGATAAAGCATCCCCTACCACTCTCTGGAAACCATTTGGATCCATTAAGTGGTGGGGGTGGACCTTCCGAATCGGTCCCAAGTATGTTCTATGACCTGAACAGTCCTGTTTACTTTGATTATTATTATTATTATAATTTTTCTATACCACTCTTGAGCTGAAGATTACGTGACAGTTCAGAACATCATGATAATTGTAAATAATTTTATTATTTATACCCCACCCATCTGGCTGGCATCCTCTTCAGCCCATGAAGCTCCCATGAAGGGTGAGTGTGGGCCAGTCCGATTTTACCTCACAGGGTTGTTGTGAGCATAAAAAGGGGAGTGGGGAGAAACATGTACAACACCTTGAGTTTCATGCGGAAAAGATGAGGTGTGGATGAAATGCTAAATAAAAAGAAGAAGTGCATGGCAGGAGGTCCACGTTTTCATGGCTTGAAAAACAATGCTTGGTCCCTGGACTGGTATCTTCCCTTATTTTTCAAATACCACTCGCTTACCAAATTCATAATTACCTCAGGAGCATTCATCAGCATGACAAATGATTACAGAGACCTTCTAAAAAACAGTTTTAAGCCAACAACAGTACCAGTAGGCGGGAGAGAGTTGGTAAGAACGTCAAAGTCGGAATTTCAGCATGGACATCTGCTATGTTAGCTGTAGGGCAAATCTTATGGAAAGAAGCCATTTTGGATTAGTCTAAAAGAAAGAGTGATTATCTAAGGGAAAGAATGTGTGTACGCCCTCCAGGAAAAAGGATCTGTACAGAGATCCTTGCCAGTGGCTTTAGGAAGCTTTTCCCATTCTTTTCTGTTTGTTACCTCTTGTATTATGTTCACTGCGACAGGCATGCCTCATCAGATCAGCTCGCTCGCATAGGTAAGGATTTCTGCTGAATCACAATTCATTAAAACCGACTGAGCAGCGATGTACACACAAGCCCTACTGCATAAGGGCATATTCTGCTCCAAATAGCATGCATGTTTCATCCTGAAAGCCGAGTGGTTTGTTTCCCCTTCAGGGATCTTTTCCACTCTCCAAACAAGCTCCCTCTGCCACTTTTGCAAATTCAAAGCAATCAACCTGCTGAAATACCCCCAAATTGCTCAGTCACTGAGAAAGTTTTATATACCATTACCCATCAGGTGTGGAATGATGCTCAACAGCTGGAAACAGATTTGCCAGATGTCAATAGATGCACAACCCAGATAACAGACTTTGATGGTCCAGATCTGCGGGTGCGAAGAGAAAGCAGTGCAGATGTACCTTTTGTGTGATTTTTAATTTTTTTTATTTGCACTGCAAACTGCCTTGAGGGATATTTAAATGGAAAGAAGAGATTGAAAAACATGTCCCAGATGAGTAAATAAAGCCACACCAGAACCCTTCCATGAACCAAGGCCACGTACGGTTGGAAGCTGTAAGGCAGGACATTTCCCCTTTTACAATAAGTGGAGTCAGTTGACTTCACCGCATTCTCAGCACCTTCTCTAGACAGGACTGGCTGGTAGGTAGAAAGCCCCACAGTAGGTGGAGCCAGAGCCAGTGATAGTCATAGCCAACTGATTCTAGTTTTGGCCCTTATCCTCCCTTCTGCTGAGATCTGCCCGGGCAGCACAGAAGCGAAGGTGGAGGTTGGCTGACGACAGACTAAGGTTGATGGAAAATGCACCATTTGCCCTAAGAGACAGCCTCCATTACAAACCAGCAAGGTCTAGCAGGGGACGCGAATTAAGGTTGCCATGTTTCAAAAAGTAAAAACCAGGGCACCCTGAAAGTTGTTGAGCATTTCTTAGGAAGACCCCGAAATTGTTGAGCTTTGAAGAGCTTTTTTTTAAAAAAAAAAACCCGCCACAGTTACTGAGCTTTTTCGTTTACAAAAAAAAAAAAAACAACCCAAGAAGACACAATTCTCCGATTGACTCGACGTCTTGAAATTCCCACCAGACGTCAATTCTGCCTTTGAAATCCCGAAAATATGGCAGCCTCCAACATTTCTCCAATGAAAATGGGGCGTCCCATTCCATAATGATGATTTTACTAGTTACACCCCACATATCTTGCTGGGTTGCCCCAGCCTCTCTGGGAAGCTTCCAACATATATAAAAAACATTTAAAAAATTAAAAAACACTTCCCTATACAGGATTGCCTTCAGACCCTACCCTCCAACATTTCTCCGATGAAAGTAGGGACATCCTAAGGAAAAGTGGGACATTCCAGGATCAAAACAGAAACCGGGACGGCTTCTCCAAATCAAGGATATCCCTGGAAAATAGGGACACTGGGAGGGTCTGTAGGTTTTGCTTCTGTAGTAAGCCAAAGGCACTAAGACAGAAGCCTCTTTATGATGAGTTAACTAATTATTTGGATCGTTGAAACGAATAGCATAGAATAGCAGGACATGGTCTTAGGGGTCACCAATCTGGTACCCATGAAAGTGCCCCCAAATCCTAAGTGTGTGTGTGTGTATAATAATAATAACAATAATAATAATAATTATTATTATTATCTGGGCGGCTTCCAAAAAAATATTAAAATACTGTGATACATCAAACATTAAAAGCTTCCCTAAACAGGGCTGCCTTCAGATGTCTTCTAAAAGTCTGGTAGTTGTTGTCTTTGACATCTGGTGGGAGGGCGTTCCACAGGGAGGGCACCACTACCGAGAAGGCCCTCTGCCTGGTTCCCTGTAACTTGGCTTCTCGCAGTGAGGGAACTGCCAGAAGGCCCTCGGTGCTGGACCTCAGTGTCTGGGTAGAATGATGGGGGTGGAGATGCTCCTTCAGATATACTGGACTGAGGCGGTTTAGGGCTTTAAAGGTCAGCGCCAACACTTTGAATTGTGCTTGGAAATTTACGTATACACTTAAATAACTCTCTTGCCCTTCTAGAAAGAAGGTTATAGGGCAAAATATGCAGGAACCTTCTAAGCAATTTCTAAGAGTGGTGTGGCCACCGCATACATTTTTTCTGCTACTGAGGAATGTTCCCTGTTGTTACTAGATAGCAACGGCATCTCTCTGTGTGTGCGATCTCCATAATCATAACCAGCATACATTGCTGACTTCCCATGGTAAACATCAGATTGTCAGGGATGGTTGTCTCCTTAATTTTGTGTTACTACGCTGCCCTTTGCAGTTATTTTGTGTTATGTCACACCCCTCCATGGCAGCCATTTGCGACTGGCATTCCCAGAACTCTCTCCAAAGTCAGCATGTGCCCTCCATTCCAAAAAGGCTGGGAATCCTTGCACTGTATGATTGACTCACCCAGCTAACAGCCTTGGAATGACTTGTGTTGTTGGGTTTCCCCCTTACTGAGATTTGTTCGTCAACGCTTTTAAACCTGCACTTTGATACCTAAAGGGAAGGTTGGTTCACACACCTGACTTATTTGTTCTGGCTGACTAGCAAAATGCCATTTTTTGACCAGGACAAAAAGGCCACTAAGAATCTCACTGTACTAAAATAGTCATGGGAACTCACTTCACAGTGTAAAGGAATTTGCATGGTAGAAGTTTGCCCTGCTTTTTCTAAATTAAGCTAAATATTAGTGCACACAAGCACGCTCACCGCTTCCTCCTCCTGGCGGCGGCTAAATGTGTGAACAGAGTACATTTTTGGCACATCACTAATTTAGTCTCTTCTGCAACTGCGGATTCTCATCGTCAAACGCATCCCTGAGATTCTTTTCCGTCCATCAGGATACAAAGTTTGGAGACCAGTTGGGTTGGACGTTTGCAATAATAATAATAATAATAATAATAATAATAATAATAATAATAATAATAATTGTACCCCGCCCATCTGGCTGTGTTTCCCTAGCCACTCTGGGTGGCTTCCAACAAAGATTAAAAATACATTAAAATGTCACACATTAAAAACTTCCCTGAACAGGGCTGCCTTCAGATGCCTTCTAAATGTCAGGTAGTTGTTTATCTCTTTGACATCTGATGAGAGGACGTTCCACAAGGCGTTCGCCACTACCGAGAAGGCCCTCTGCCTGGTTCCCTGTAGCCTAGCTTCTCGCAGTGAGGGAACCGCCAGAAGGCCCTCGGCGCTGGACCTCAGCATCCGGGCAGAACGATGGGGATGGAGACGCTCCTTTAAAGGAGAATCGGTATGAAATAGAAAGGTCCCTCCTGCCCATCGACTCTCCCTTGCAAGTACTCCCCACCCCTTGGATCAAAGCATTAGAGGGAAATTCTGATTCATAAAAATGCCTCCCTCATTCACCATTATGGGGAAATCGAAAAACGGCCATGATTCTACCCCGCTCTCAAAAGAATTGCAGTCATAGTCCCACCTGCATGGATAATGCCTATCATAGAATCTCAGAGTTGGAAGGGACCCGAAGGCCATCTAGTCCAACCCCCTGCAATGCAGGAATCTCAGCTAAAGCATCCATGACAGATGGCCACCCAACCTCTGCTGAAAAACCTCCAAGGAAGGAGAGTCCACTGGCAGGAGTTCAGCCTACACTCAAGTAGGACCCTGGTAGAGACACATGCCCGACTGGCATGTTCCCTCCCTCCTGGTTAATCATTCGGGAACTTCATAAGCTTTCTTCAGGCCGAACATCACAGCGACCGATGCCAACCAACACCGGCACACTTAGGGATCCGCAGAGTTTGCGCGACTTGCGTAACAGACCTCAGCAATTCAGCATTTTGGCTAATCTACTTTATTTACATATAAACACACACGGAGCACTGCAACATGGCTCCCTCTCTCTCAGACAGCAAAGAGAAAAAGAACAAAGGACAATAGTCCCACTTCACAGAACACAGTAACACAAACATCCTGTCTCCATCACTTCCCACTCTGTGGAGTCAAAACATATACCGTCATGTGATAGACAACAATCCCATGACTGCAATCACGGAGCAGGAATTCTAACATCCTCCCCCAATTCATGATCGGTGTTGCAGTCATCAGTGTACCTGCAACAACCATACAGATGTCATACACACAGTATACCTCCGCATCACCCGTTCCACCCTTGGAACTACCCAAGGGAGACTCTTCTACTGTCAAAGACAAATAGATCCAAGGGTTTTTTACTGAGCACATTTCAAAATCTGTCCAAAGACCCATCTATAACCTTTTTAAAGTTTTTGATAGAGGGGGATGTAATTTTCATGGTAGCCCCTACTGAGGAGATACATTCTGCAAAGTCAGGAGGACAGTGGTTTTCTATTACAGTTTCGGGGTGTTTTTTATTATTATAAAAAAGATACATTTAATCTCTATTGATTTATGGGCAATTTGTATGAAAATAGCATACACTACCCTTAGGTAAGAAATCTACTATATTATAGGCAAATGGTTCCAGGGTTTTTTTGTGCTCAAGTAGTGCCTTTAAAGTTGATTATGGAAGGAGACCAAATGGGATTCGCTTCCCTCCCTGTGGTTTTGTGGGCAATGATTTTATTATGGGGGGTAGGGGTGGGGAGCATACTCTATAGAGGTGCCCTTAGGAAACTATCCCAGAAATTTTAGAAGGATAGCTGCATGGGTGAGGGAATTATGAAATAACAGCTTCAGGCTTCTGTTCAGCTCAATTGGCATTAAAATCGCAGAAATGAAGTGCAAAATGGATTTGACAAAGTGGATGTGTGGGCATATAGCACAGGACTCGAATGTCCAGTGTTTTCCAAGCAAGCACCATTAAGCAGAATTAGCAAAGAGCCCAGGACAGACAAGAACAAGGTGATACCTTACTTCAATGTCCTCTCTCCAAAGCACTGGCATTGGAGACCTCTGGTAAAATCACTCCCTCTTATTTGAAGCCAGACCTGCCAATCACAAATACCTCCCTCCCTCTCCCCATCCTGGCATTTTCCTTATATGGCCTTATATGGCCAGCTCAGGGTAAAATTTCTCAGTTTTCAGACTCTTACTCTCTGCATTGTATTTTTAAATGTCCGAAACACCTGAAAATGTTTGGAGGTGCTTGCTTTGATTTGGAGAGATCCTGGTTTGGCTCAGGCATCCTCCAAGTCTAAGGTTTTGGTACAAGATCCATCCAAATGTGACGTTCATCCCTACTTATAGTCTGCCATGTTATAAATCAGAATGTGTGTATTCTGGCAAGGGCTGTAGAGGCTGAAACGAAGCACAGAATCTAAACATCCAAGAAATTTGATTTACACACGATCTTCCTAAATCCTTTTATTGTTAGACTAGGTACAATTTTCCAGAAACGGAAAGGTGTTTGCACAGAGCTATTGTTGCCTGTGAGAAGAATGTGGGGGTCACTTCCCCTCACCCTGTTCTCATCATGGTCCTTGGGCAACCTGCAATACCTCTTTAACTAGTAAGACAGAAAGAAATTGACCAGGCAAGGATAGCATACCAACATTCCTCAGGTGAAAATACAGTAGTACCTCTGGTTGCGAATGGGATCCGTTCCGGTGCCCCGTTTGCAACATGAAAAGAGTGCAACCTGCAGCGGTGCGCCTGCACACGCGCGGGTTGTGATTCGCCGCTTCTGCGCATGCGCATGACGTCATTTTGCACTTCTGCGCATGCGTGAGTGACGAAACCTGCAAGTAACCCTTTCCGGTACTTCCGGGTCACCGCGGGATGTAACGTGAAAGAACATAACATGAAGCAAACGTAATATGAGGTATGACTGTAATAATTTGCATTTCTGATACATTTCAATACAAGCATAATATAAACATAAATAATATAAAAAAGAACCTCCGCAATAATAAAAGATAGAAATTTAGAAATAACAACAACAAAAAACTCCAGAAAATCAGAAAATATTCCTTGACCAACTTCCCTTCCTCTCCTTCCATGGTTCCTTTCACCTCCACTTTCTTGGTTCAGCTAGTCTATCACAATTCCTCATTTTACCTCTAGTTATTGCTTATCCTGCTGAGAATATTACCTGTTAGGTTGATTCTCTGCTTATAATACTTTTTCATAGACTCAATAAAAAATACCCAGTCCTCCGCATATTCTAACAATTTAGTATGCCATTCTTCTTTTGTTGGTACCTTACCTGTTTTCCATTTTTATGCTAATAACACACGTAAGGCACTTGTCGCATACAAACACAAAATTCTCTCCCCCTCTCTCTTTTTTAGTAACTTTTGTTATTAACCCCAACAAAAATGCTTCTGGATTTTTAGAAAAGGATTTTTTTTGAACATTTTAAAAAGTTCATTATGGATCATTTCCCAATAATTTTTAATTATACTGCACAACCACCACACATGGTAGAATGTTCCCTCTACTACCTTACATTTCCAGCAGTTGCCCGTTATTGATTTTGATATTTTTGCGAATCTGTTTGGCATTAAATACCACCTGTACATCTTCATGAAGCTTTCCCTTAGTGTATAAAGGTAAAGGGACCCATGACAATTAGGTCCAGTCGTGACCGACTCTGGGGTTGCGGCGCTCATCTCACTTTATTGGCCAAGGGAGCCAATATACAGCTTCCGGGTCATGTGGCCAACATGACTAAGCCGCTTCTGGCAAACCAGAGCAGCGCACGGAAACACCGTTTACCTTCCCGCCAGAGCAGTACCTATTTATCTACTTGCACTGGCGTGCTTTTGAACTGCTAGGTTGGCAGAAGCAGGGACCGAGCAACGGGAGCTCACCCCGTCACGGGGATTCGAACCGCCAACCTTCTGATCAGCAAGTCCTAGGCTCTGTGGTTTAACCCACAGCGCCACCCGTGTCCCTTAGTGTGTAGCGTGCCGTAAACCTTAGATTTGCTTTCCACAATTGTTCCCATAATGCAAAGTCAATATTGTGTCCTACGTCTCTGGCCCAACTTATCATTGAAGATTTCACCATTTTGTCCTTTGTATCCCACTCAAGTAGTAGGTTATATACTTTAGATAATGTTGAAACCTTGGAGCCTAGTAACTCCCTTTCAAACTGCGAGTTTTGTTCTGCAAATCCGTGTGTGTGTGTGTCTAACGGAAATAATGCATTCAGCGGATGGTAACTTAACCAGTCTGTCACCTGGTCCTCTATCTCACCATGGTTTGGACAACTGTTGCCCAGCCATACATCTACATTTTACAATTTAACATACAGAAATACATACAAATATCATTTTGCAAAGGGTTACAAAACTCCTATCTGTTCCAATGCCCTTTTGGTTCCTGTTGTATCTTCACATCAGTGTTATGCCATGTAACAAGAAGGGGAAGTACTGAAACTTAGTGGTAGAGCATCTGCTTTTCATTTGGAAGGTCCCAAGTTAATCCCTGGCATCTCCAGGTAGGACTGGGAGAGGCCTATGTCTGAAATCCTGGAGAACCATTGCCAATCAGTGTCAACAGTTCCGAGCTTGAAGGACCAATGGCCTGACTCATTGTAAGGCAGTTTCCTATGTTCCACTTTAGCTAAATCTCCAATTATCTTTTACGGAGCTTAGATCTCCACTGAGCAATCTCGGTAAATGAAATGGTACTGTATCTTCTCGGAGCATTATTTGAATCAATGTTTAGTCAGCTGCAGCATCAGATCTCTTTAAGTTCCACATGACCCAACTCGCTGTTTCGCTAGACTTCTGATAAGCAAGGCGCTGTTGTTCTTCTGAATTAAAATTGGGAATGTGGGAAAAGACCGGACGGGGGCATGTCCAGTGTAGCAACTTGCAGAGAGATACAGCGGGAGGCCTCGCCTGACAATTGTGGCATGTCTCTACAGTGTGATTGACACTGGGAATTAGCTGGATTGAGAAGGGAGAATGAAAGGAGGGACATCTGGTTCCATTTTTCCTCGTGAAATTATCTCCCACACTGACCAAGCAGGGTCTTCTCTGAAGTGTCTAAATGCAGAAGACACATACACACATGTTTGTTATCAAACGGTATTGTGCAAAATTAAATTGGCTACTTTATGGCGAAATGGAGAAGGAGAGCAGGCATTTCAAACATATGTGCTCGTCTTGGTGAGATCTGGAAGCCATCACTGCCCAAGGATGGCTACTTCAAACTATCGACAAATAGTTAAAAGGCCGCTCAGTTAGATGAATAAGCAGGGCTGCGTTTAATAAAGTTATCAAGAGCATAAGAGTATGGGGGCCACGGCCTGAAACTAATAAGCTGCTTGGTGAGCTTGAGATAGTTCATATGTGCAAAGCATTCCTCTAAAGGTGACCTGTGAAGGAAAAGCTCCGTACCAAATTCCACTAACTGCCCCAAGATGTGCATGAAACACGCCCCTTGGCTAGGCTTAGGCGGCTAGGCTGCAGGCAGCTCAAATCTGGCTAGCACAATAGCTTTCAGAAGCTCCCCGTCTCCATAGCTAAGGACAGCAAAGTAGTTTCTCCCACAGCTCAGATATGGCCGCTACCGAGAAACTGGGACGTATGCATCAGGCTGCGAGAGCTCATCAGGCATTGGGCACAGTTTGATTAGTTCATACTGCAATCGATGGGATTTCAGCTACTAGACACCCTTGCACAAAATCCCATCGCATCCCATGCCGATCAGTTTTTGAGTTGTGAAAATGAAGGTGATGACTTCATCTAACCTGATTGCCAAGCTTGTTTCTCCACTACTTCGACATCAGCTGGATAGCTCAGTTGGCTAGACCATGGTGCTGATAGCGCCAAGGTTGCAGGTTTGAACCTCGTAAGGGAAAGGACAGCTGCATATGCCTGCATTGGCAGGGGGTTGACTAGATGCTCCTCAGGGACCCTTCCGACTCTATGATTCTGTGACTGATGAGTCCGCGTTACCTAGCGTTAGGTAGTCTGAAAGGCACCTGAGCTGCGATGCAAAGTGTCAGGCTCAGAAAAAAGCACACAAAATCTTACAAAGTCTAAATTGCTTCATTATAGAAGCAGCCGGTTGAGTTCGGCTTATTTGGCAGCTACCTGTCATAGCAGAGGATTTGTCTTCCTTTCATGGAACACAGGTTTAATTGTGGCTAGGTACATGATAAAGGAGTTGTAGCGCATTGCCAAAGTGCTTGTCTTGCATGGAGAAGCTCCCTGCTACAATTCCAGGCATCTGAAACGGATGGATCTCTTGAGTTGCTGGAAAGCCTTTGCATTTGAAAACTGCTGCATGGATCGCTGCTCCATAAATCAGATTTATATATGCTTAATCCCAAATAGAACCCAGTTCAAATGGGAAGGCTTATTTGCTGGGGAGAAGTTCCAAAACCATGAGGTCACCACCAAGAATGCCTCTTTGTGTGAACTCCTCATATGGATTTGGTGCACAGATTATGTCATGAAGGCATTCGTAGCGAATCGTGCTTCACGCAAACAGGTACTCCTGCTTAAACAATCTCCTAACAAACTGTTCTCTGGAAATCATAGAACCATAGAATTGTAGAGTTGGAAGGGACCCTGAGGATCATGTTGTAATCCAACCCTTACAATTCAGGAATATGCAGCTGTTCTTTACGGGACTCGAACTTGCAACCTTGACATTATTAGCACCATGCTCTAATCAATTGAGCTATCATGGTGAATATGTATATCTCCTATATACCTTGGTTCCTGAATGGCTTGGCTCCCAAACAAATTGGCTCCCGAATGCCATAAACCAGGAAGTGAGTGTTCCGGTTTACGAACGTTTTTTGGAAGCCAAATGTTCGACACGGTTTACACGGCTTCTGATTGGGTGCAAGAAGCTCCTGCAACCAATCAGAAGCTGTGCCTTGGTTTTTGAACCATTCTGGGAGTCAAACGGACTCCTGGAATGGATTAAGTGTGACAACCAAGGTACCACTGTACTTTTAAAAGCTTCCTTTTAAATCCTTGGGCCAATCCCCAAATTTCAATGGATACAGCATTGCAAGGATGTGGGAGCCCTATATAAAGACGAAAAAAAATATAGAACAGGCACTATTCAGCTAAGTTTTACTTACAGTTGTTATCTTGATTTCAGTGGGTCTAACTCTGAGAAAAAAATAGTTGACTCAAGGATTGGATTCAGACTAACTTGAGCGCAGTCCTCATTGAAATCAATGGGGCTTCAGTCGTCATCCTAACTAACTTTGATTTCACAGGGACTAAAGTAGAACTAGCTTAGTCTGAATTCAACCCAAAGCCAATATCCTATTTCCTCTCCCCCACCCCTTTCATTGCACAAATTAGAGAAAACTAACTTAGTGGAACTGTAGGCATCTAAGAATAGCTTTGATTCTGCTAAACATTTACAATTCTGTTTTATGTATGTAGTCAGAAACAGAGCAAGGAAATACAAAATGTACATCTCTAAATGAACCTGAACACCAAGGAGCCCTCACATATCTCCTCCGAACAAATGCATGTTGTAGCTAAATCTCAAACAAGAGAATCACAGAGACTCAATAGCCATGGATGCATGGAAAGAAATCAGACATAGGTTGGTTTTTGTTGGGGGCTGTACTTTCATGTAGCTTAAGAAAACCTCTGACGGCTTACTATCTCCTTATTTATTTTGACACCTATAATTGGTTTCACTTCTCTTACTTTTAAGGATAATACCAGTTGAGTTAAATGGGTTTTTTGGGGGGTTTTAAAAGCAGAAAAGTAAGTTTCGGAAACAGAAAATGTGTGCCAAAAGATGCGTGGTTGTTCTTCGCTATAATAGAGTGAAGTTTTTGAAGTGGAGTAGTGAGAAGCTTCGCTAGGCTGCCAACTGTAGCAACTTCCAATGAAGAAGTGGGCCCAATTCAAGGTGCTAGTTCTTATGTTTTTAAAGCCTTTAGTGAGCTGGGTTCTGGATTGCTGTGGGAGCATCTTCTCCCCTATGTTCCTTCTCCTCCTCTCCCACTTTTAACATAGTAAGAGCACACAGCAAGTATTAAATAAACAAGTAAGACTCCTGCCAACCTAGCAGTTCGAAAGCATGTCAAAGTGCAAGTAGATAAATAGGTACCGCTCTGGCGGGAAGGTAAACGGCATTTCCGTGCACTGCTCTGGTTCGCCAGAAGTGGCTTTGTCATGCTGGCCACATGACCTGGAAGCTGTACGCCGGCTCCCTCGGCCAATAAAGCGAGATGAGCGCTGCAACCCCAGAGTCGGCCACGACTGGACCTAATGGTCAGGGGTTCCCTTTACCCTTTAAGACTTGCTGTAAGCTTTTTTAGGCTGCCTCTTGGGAGCACACACCTGAATGTGCCCTGACTTTGTGGCTTTTTATCAACAACTCAGAGCAACAACAATAAAAAAAATTTTATTTATACCTCGCCCATCTGCCTGGGTTTCCCCAGCTACTCTGGGCAGCTTACAACATATCTAAAAACATAATAAAAACATCAGTCCTTAAAAACTTCCCTAAACAGGGCTGCCTTCCGATGTCTTCTAAAAGTCAGATAGTTGTTTATTTCCTTGCCATCTGAAGGGATGGTGCCACTACCGAGAAGGCCCTCTGCCTGGTTCCCTGTAACTTCACTCCTCGCAGTGAGGGAACCGCCAGAAGGCCCTCAGAGGAGGACCTCAGTGTCCGGGCTGAACAATGGGGGTGGAGATGCTCCTTCAGGTGTACCAGGCTGAGGTCCTTTAGGACTTTAAAGGTCAGCATCAACATTTTGAAATGTGCTTGGAAACGTACTGGGAGCCAGTGAAGATCCTTTAGGACCAGTGTTATATGGTCTCAGCGGCCACTCCCAGTCTCCAGTCTAGCTGCCGCATTCTGGATTGGTTATAGTTTCTGAGTCACCTTCAACAATCCTATGAATGTCTGCTCAGAACTCTCATTGAGTTCAGTGGGACGTACTTCCAGGTAAATGGGTAAGCACACTTACATTGGAGTAAGTTCCAATGAACATTGTAGGACTTGCTTTTGAGAAGATGTGTAAGGGTTTTTTTTTCCTATGAAAAGAAGCTTACTCCTTGGGTCTTTTACACCGAATAGAATATTAAACCCTTAAAAAAAATGCTCTTTGCTTTCTTATCTTTATATTTTCGTGATTAAAAAAATAAATGGCTTGGATATTTGGTTCAGACTATAATCCTGTACACACATACCTGTGATTTAAGTCCCATTGGACTCCACAAGGCTTACTTTTGAGTAGGCATGTATTGTACCACATCATTTCTCCAGTACATTTCTCAGAAGAAATACTGATTTCTGCTAAGTCGGGGGAAATGCTCCGTTTTGCTTGTCCGCTGCAGGTACTTAACTATACGTGAAATTTTCAGGAAATCGAGATGGGATCGGAAAGAGAGGAAGTTAATGTAGCTGGTTTCCTGGAAGATGCTATACTGTTCTTTTCTTTTTTTAAACTACTTCCATTGTGAAAACTTCAAAATGACTGTATTAAGTTGCCAGATATCTAAAGTTGTCAAATGATTTTAAAAAAACACACCAGGTTTAACATTTGCAGTTGCAGATGGGATGAAGCGGTCACTCAAAGATTGCCTATTAGGAGTTCACAGTATTCTTATTACAGTAATAGAATGCACAGCTTAATGAATCTGAGAGCTGAGGATCTTAAAACCTCCTCGGGATGTGGAAGATTTATAAGGATTCCAGAGAGCCTGTTGGAATTATGGATATAACGTTAACGTTTACAACAGGGACTTTGTTCTCCTTCACGCAGGCTGTGGTGAGCACAGCTGAATTTGGGAGAGGATATTAGACCCATCCTCAGCAGGACAACTCCGATATGCCGGCTAGCATTAAAAAAGCAATTTAAAAAGCATAATGCTCAGGAAGCACCTAATTTTACTGCCAGCTGGGTGTTAAATTAATTGCGCATATATAGAAAGCAGCAGAAGATAAGAGGCAGCTAGCCTTTGAAGGTATGCACTTTGTAAAAAGTGCTTTTGTTTCTCTGGTCTAAGGTGACTGCAGTCACCCTCATAAAAGATGCTCCGGTCAGCAGTGGAATGATAAAGCAGAAGATTAAGCTAATTTACTTCTGGCAGATTTAAATACAGAGTTCCGGCGATGAAGCAGTATTCAAGGCCTTGGCCTCATAAGAGGCTGTACCAGCACTACTGAACAGAGGTACGTCGGATCGTGCAGCAAGGCTGCATCATCAAGACGGGCATTAGCAATGACAATACAAGGATCTCCTGCATTCAGGCAGGACAATCCAGACCCTTCAAGTGTCCCTATTTTCCAGAGATAGTCCCGGATTTACAGAAGCCGTCCTGGTTTCTGGTTTGACCCTGGAATGTCCCTCTTTTCCTTAAAAGGTAAAAGTAAAGGGACCCCTGGCCATTAGGTCCAGTCGTGACCGACTCTGGGGCTGCGGCACTCATCTCACTTTATTGGCCGAGGAAGCCGGTGTACAGCTTCTGGGTCATGTGGCCAGCATGACTAAGCTGCTTCTGGCAAACCAGAGCAGTGCATGGAAATGCTGTTTACCTTCCCGCTGGAGTGGTACCTATTTATCTACTTGCACTTTGACATGCTTTCAAACTGCTAGGTTGGCAGGAGCAGGGACCGAGCAACAGGAGCTCACCCCATTGTGGGGATTCGAACCGCTGACCTTCTGATCGGCAAGGCCTAGGCTCTGTGGTTTAACCCACAGTGCCACCCGCGTCTCTTTTCCTTAGGACGTCCCTATTTTCATCGGAGAGATGTTGGAGGGTATGGGCACTCCAGCCCTGTGCGGAAGGTTCCTTTCCACATGGACACCAAAAGCATGGAGAAGGAAGCAAGGCCACCACACCTGCTGGCCATGCACCTGACCTGATACCGAGATGCCTGGCCTGCTAGCACATCAGCGCCAAGGGCCTTCTGGTGGTTCCCTCACTGTGAGAAGCAAAGCTACAGGGAACCAGGCAGAGGGCCTTCTCGGTAGTGGCACCCGCCCTGTGGAACGCCCTCCCACCAGATGTCAAAGAGATAAACAACTACATGACGTTTAGAAGACATCTGAAGGCAGCCCTGTTCAGGGAAGTTTTTAATGTGTGACATTTTAATGTATTTTTAATCTTTGTTGGAAGCTGCCCAGAGTGGCTGGGGAAACTCAGCCAGATGGGCGGGGGACAAATAAATCATCATCATCATCATCATCATCATCACCCATTCAAGCAGCCACACATGATAGAATTGTAGAGTTGGAAGGGACCCCAAGGGTTATCCAATCCAACTCTCTGCTAAAGCATCCATGACAGATGGCCATCCAGCCTCTGCTTGAAAACCTCCAAAGAAGGAGAGTTCACAACCTCCCAAGGGAGACCATTCCACTATCGAACAGCTCTCTCTGTTCTTCCAGATATTTAGTTGGAATCTTATTTCTTGTAACTTGAAGCCACTGGTTGAAGTCCTATTCTTCCAGAGCAGGGGTCAGCAACCTTTTCCAGCCGTGGGCCGGTCCACCATCCCTCAGACCATGTGGTGGACCAGACTATATTTTTTTGGGGGGGGTGAACAAATTCCTATGCCCCACAAATAACCCAGAGAAGCATTTTAAATAAAAGCACACATTCTGCTCATGTAAAAACACGCTGATCGTGGGCCGGTTTGAGAAAGCGATTGGGCCACATCCAGCCCATTGGCCTTAGGTTGCCTACCCCTGCTCCAGAGCATTTGGTGTTCAAGGAGGTATTGCAGACACACACAGCACTATGTACTTAATCTGTTGCATGTCACTGGCCCATCTCGTCTCTACACAATCTAGAAATTTCCAGAGGGACAAAGGGTTTTAAAAAAGAAAAATCCCACTGCATGCATTAAAGTGCTACTGCAGTAATCTCAGCAGTGCTGAATCACCAGTCTGCTTTTTGCGAAAGGCGCTGTGTCTATTTTTACACACATTTAAGCTCCAAATAACACGGACTGCCATTGTTGCATCTCATTGCTATTCAGCTCTCACCTTACCATTTTCTCCATTTTATACCTGCCAGCTAAGTCTTCATGCAGCTGAAGTGGGTTTGAGTCAACAAAACTTATAATAAATCTGTTTAGTCTCTAAGGTGCCATAAGACTCCCCCCTCCCCTGGTGGTTGCTATCAAGAGGTAGTGCTATTCAGATTTGGCTGTGTCATAACCTCTGATATATGAGAGGAGTGGTGGGCAGCTCTGCATTGCAAAGAGGAAGCCACACAGCGTGTACTACTACTACTACTACTACTACTACTACTACTAATAATAATAATAATATCTATTATTATTAAAGCAACAAGATTTCAAATGTGCATTTGTTAGATCAGGACAGACCCTTGGAAATGCATAGAGCACCTTCACTGATGGGTTTTTGTTGTTGTTGTTTAGTCGTTTATTCGTGTCTGACTCTTCGTGACCCCATGGACCAGAGCACGCCAGGCACTCCTGTCTTCCACTGCCTCCCACAGTTTGGTCAAACTCATGCTGGTAGCTTCGAGAACACTGTCCAACCATCTCATCCTCTGTCGTCACCTTCTCCTTGTGCCCTCAATCTTTCCCAACATCAGTTAATAGGCTGTGTGTGTGTTTTAAAACATATAGCTGTATTAATTGTTTGAAGTATTGTGCTATGATTCATTTTATTGAATGAGAATGCTGGATGTTCAGAACTCAGATCTGCATATTTTGCAATACAGTTCTCATTAAAAATACCCATTTGGTATATACAGGGTTGTTGTTTTTTAAAAAAAGAAATCTTAAAAGCATTTGTCACCCTGGGTCCCTTTGGGAGGGAGAGTGGGACATAAATTGAAGGATACTACTAATAATGTTTTGCACTTTTTGATTAAATAGTGTTTTAAATATGAATTTCTGTAAGGATTTTTTTTAAAAAAAGACAATCTTCGATTAAAACAGAAAGAGAATTAATTATGTGTGTGTTCTGAGTTACTTGAATGATTGAATGGGAGTAAAGAATGAGACAAAATCAGCATTGGATTCAGAAGGAAGTATATGTGTCACATGAGTGAAGATACAGGAGATTTGCCTTCCAACATCTTCATCAAGGTAACCACTATAATCCTGAGATCTGGTTCCTGGTCAGTCTCCACCAGTTCAGAACCTTTGACTGTGTTTGTGAAATTTAAACTTTCTTCTCCCCCTCCACCCCCAACTCACATTACTTTGCACTTGCTTACGTAGAATTACGTTTGCCATTTCACTGCCCATTCACCCAGTATGGAGGGATCCTTTCGGAGCTCTTTGCAATCCCTTTATGCTCTAACTAGCCTGAACAATTGGGTATCACCAACAGGCTTGGCTACCTCACCGCTCACCGCTAACTGTAGATCATTTCTGAACAAGTTAAAAAGCACAGGTTGATCCTTGATGGAACTCCAATGGGAAAACAGGCCTACTCTCTGCTTCATAGAACAGGGACTCCAAAATTGTGGTCCAGGAGCTTCATTGAGTGGTCTGCGGAATGTAAACATTAAATAATCATATTGATCTTACATTGTGTTTCCATTGTTTCTTTTATTACTTATATTTTATTTATTGTATGAGTTCTGTGGAACACATTTAAAAATCTTACAGCATCAAGCAGACCCTCCAAGTGCCCCTATTTTCCAGGGACAGTCCCAGATTTACAGAAGCCATCCCATTTTCTGATTTGATCCCGGAATGTCCCGCTTTTCCTCAGAACATCCCTGTTTTCATCAGAGAAATGTTGAAGGATATGGAGTTATGTGACCCCTGAGCCAAGGAGATGAGTAACTCTGAACCTTTAGAAGACACCTGAAGGCAGCCCTGTATAGGGAAGTTTCTTAATGTTTAATGTTTTCATGTTTAATGTTTCATTATGTTTTTATATATGTTGTAAGCCGCCCAGAGTGACTGGGGCAACCCAGTCAGATGGGCAGGGTATAAATAATAAAAGAAGTTGTTGTTGTTGTTGTTGTTGTTGTTGTTGTTGTTGTTGTTATAGGATGTCCCTATTTTCATCAGAGAAAGGTTGGAGGCTTTGATTTAGTACAATGCATTACAGTTGCTACAAAAGGCCAAAAAATAAATAAATCATTCAATGGTATCGCCAAGTCCATCTGCAATTTTCATGGGGAGTAGGGAGTTTAAGAATCACTGTTCTAGAACACAGGAATAAAGAAAGCTGTCTTATTGTGAATCAGACCATTGTTCCAATTCCCAGAGTGTTTTAACAACCAATCCCTCTTTTCAGAAAACACTGGACATTGTAACTCTCTGAGGGAAATGGGGATCTCCTAACAACTCTCAGCACTAGAGTTCCCAGAATTCTTTGGGGGAAGCTATGACCGGTTGAGGTGATACGGTACTACTTTTAATGTATAACATACCCTCCAACATGCTGAGGCCGAGGATGCGTGTCTTCCTTGCTGCACTCCTTTGCAGGTCACATGATCCGCACTAGAGCACAGAGCCCAAAAACAGGATCTCTCAATTTAATTGAGGCAGTTGAGGCATATGGTATAGTGAAGACGAGGCCTATGTGAGGGTAATTGAAGTCACTCATCACTACAACATTTCCTCTTTGGGATGCCTCCTGGATTCCATCCTCCATCTCAAGATCCCTCTGAGCATGTCCACATCCTTTACCATAAGTGCTATGTTAGCTTAAATCTTGGTTGGTCTACTTTCTTTGTTCCTCCTTTTTATTACAGTGGTACCTAGGTTTTCAAGCGTCATGGAAGCGGAACGTTTTGGTTTCTGAACGCCGAAAACCCAGAAGTAATTGCTTCCGTTTTTGAACGTACCTCAGAAGTCAAACGGCTTCCGTCGTGCGTTTTTCAATTTTCTCCATTGACTTTGGAGACCGCCCTTTGACCCTCGGTTGTCAAATGTTTCGGAAGTAAAACGGTCTTCCGGAACAGATTACGTTCGGCAACCGGGGTACCACTGTACTGTCTTGTCCATAATTTCTGAGGAGAATCTATGTGGCCTGATCCAATGTAGAGTGCCTTGGACCTGAGTCCCATTGAATTCAATGAGGTACACAGCCAACAAGGCCTGTCCTAGGACTCCAGCTTTAAAGGCACGGAGGCAGGGAAGGCAGCAGGCAAAACTGGTCCCTCTGGCACGCGAAGTCTGCTTCTGCCACTTCTTCTGTGAAGCACCAGCTTGCTGACCAGTAATTAGCTTTGCCGAAGTCCTGCCTAGCAGCACTAACTACAAAGGCATGCAGTTTTGAGGAACTTTTCTCCTCTCTTTCTTCCCCCGGAATACATAAGAAGCCTTTTCTAGGCATGATTGCTTAAGTCCCTCCTGTGATCTCACACAGTAGAGCTAAAAAGTGGATTAAGAAAAAGTAATAAGCTAAAGAAAAAGAAACATAGCGCTTTGCTCATTTATTTTATATATTAAGGGGAACGCTGACCTTTGTGATAGCTTTTCTCTCTCCTTCCCCCCCCCCACCTCCCCTAGTATTCACTAGTGATGAATAGAATGTATTTGGAGTTTAAATGAAACAGAGCACTTTGAAAAGACAGAAAATTAGCAACATATGGGCCAAGCAACCAAAGAGAGATGAGAAAAAGGGAGGTGGGGGCGGTCGGGGAAGGAAAAGGGAAGAAGGGCGAAAGGAATTTCAGAAGTCGCTGTGATCTCACGGAAGACTATTTTAATGTGTATCTTTTCATATTGTTATTGTGGGAGGTCAGGACACTCTTGGGCATCTCCTAGCAGTCAGACCTGATTTATATCTTTCTTTGTGCGGTGCTGCTGTGCTGTGCAGGAAATATCAGGGTGTCTTTAGACATTCCACAGAGGGAACAAAGAAGCACATGACTCACGCTTCCTTTTTTCACACTTTATGTGTGATGTACGAAGCAGGTGGAATGCCCCCCGAAAGTAGGTGTGCGCTTATAGGATTCACTGTGGCTGGGTTGGGGAGCCAAGGCTGAACACCACTGTTCAGCCGTGTGTGGTGGGCGAAGAAGGTACCTCTTTTGCATAACAGCAAGCGTGAAACCTCGTACATAGCAGGAAGACATTCAACCAAACACACAGAGGAAAAACTCCCACAGAACCACACAGCCAATCAGAGCACATGTTACTTCAACAAAGACCACAACGGTTGCTCCAAGTGGCTGCTTTAAGTCCTTACCAGTGACAGGTCAGACAGTGGGCAAAGCAGGGCTGCAGAAATGGAGAGAGAAGTGGATTCAGAAATGAGAAAGCAAGCTTAGTTAGTAGCAAGGGTTGGAAAGGGGAAGCTCTAGGGGTTAATGGGGGAATAGCAGGGGGGTTGATGAGCAAAATAACCCACCCATCTGATTGGGTTGCCCAGACATGTATATACATTCCCACACAGGGAAGTTTTTAAATCTATAATGATAACACAACACATTATACAGTGGTACCTTGGTTTACAGATGCTTCAGGTTACAGACGCTTCAGGTTACAGACTCCGCTAACCCAGAAATAGTACTTTGGGTTTAGAACTTTGCTTCAGGATGAGAACAGAAATCGTGCTCCGGCGGCGCGGCAGCAGCTGGAGGCCCCATTAGCTAAAGTGGTGCTTCAGGTTAAGAACAGTTTCAGGTTAAGAACAGACTTCCAGAACGAATTAAGTACTTAACCTGAGGTACCACTGTACATTAAAAACTTCCCTATGCGGGACTGCCTTCAGATGGCTTGGGGGTTGAATAACTCCATTCCCTCCAACATTTCTCTGATGAAAATAGGGACGTCCTAAGGAAAAGCGAGACATTCCAGGATCAAATTAGAAACCAGGACAGCTTCTGTAAATCCGGGACTGTCCCTGGAAAAGAGGGATTCCATCTGATTGGGGTGGACTGCTATATTTGTGTTGGCACTAGTCTTGTCTTTTTTAAACAGCTCCAAAGCAATGAAGGAGATTGCAGTCCGGAAAGGAATGGGATGCTTAGGCTGCAAATTCCCCACCAATGCTTAATGGGAGGTTGAGATGTGGTGGACCGTCAACAACAGTTGCTCCTGAGTGCCCTCTCCAGGGGGTTATGGCAGAGGGATTGGTGAGGGGAGTCAGAACAGCCCCTTGTATTCTCGTGCTTTTGTACATGTCCTGCCACACCCTGCCTTCCTGGATAAGAGAAGGCAAAGTGGCTTCTTGAAGGAGAAGATGTCTTTTAAGAAAAGTGCCATAGCACACAATCCTTCCTGCTGCCTGGTTGTGGGTTAATTCAAAGGCTAAATGTAGTTTCTTTTTGGAGTGTGAGGGGAGAATCTCTTGTGTCCAGAGGCAGCAGCACCTCTTGAGAAGAAAAAACCCTAGTTTTTGGCCCCAAATCAGTTTAATAGCTGAAGTCATCTCACAGATGATCACCAAGCCGCTATATCATTATTATTTGAAAGGCCCTTTTGAGTGCGTATGTGGATAAAGGCATATTTCATGAATAGTGTATAAATGTATCAACTGGAAGGAGTGTGAATGTGGGGGGACTTCATGACGTAAAATCGTTTAAAGAGAAGAGAAAGCTGCTTTCATGGATCCCACACGTGGAATGTTAGTTGTACAATGGGAAGTGACTCTGTCTAGGGGAAAAGATTGGAGCTATTATTTCCAAATGCACAGGAGGCCTCATATTCATTCTTGTAAGCCACTGTACATCGTGCGCCGGAAGAGAAAGCCAAATGGCACAAAAAGAATTCAGAAAAATCTAAACTGACTATTCATGAATGAATGCCAACATTCCAAAAAGATAGAGAAGGGGTTTTTTGGGGGGGGGGCACAAAAAGAAATATGTGCAAAGGAAGGCTATGAGGTTTGAAATGTGTGACAATCATCATCACCATTGAAATCAACCTGCTATATTGCAAACCAAAGAACTGACTTGCGGATCCTTTGCAAGCTGTTCAGTTCAGATCAAATAACTTGATGAGGTTTTCAGCAAGGGTATAATAATAATAATAATAATGATAATAATAATACTTTATTTATTTATTTATTCATTCATACATACATACATACATACATACATACATACATACCCTGCCCATCTGGCTGGGTTTCCCCAGCCACTCTGGGCGGCTTCCAACAAAATATTAAAAATACAATAAAACATCAAACATTTAAAAATTCCCTAAACAGGGCTGCCTTCAGATGTCTTCTAAAAGTCATATAGCTGTTTATTTCCTTGACATCTGATGGGAGGGCATTCCACAGGGCGGGTGCCACCACAGAGAAGGCCCTGTGCCTGGTTCCCTGTAGCTTCGCTTCTCGCAGTGAGGGAGCTGCCAGAAGGCCCTCGGAACTGGACCTCAGTGTCCGTGTTGAACGATGGAGGTGGAGACACTCCTTCAGGTATACTGGGCCGAGGCTGTTTAGGGCTTTAAAGGTCAACACCAGCACTTTGAATTGTGCTCAGACATGTACTGAGATTCCACACATGCAGTAGTACAGAGATTTGCCAGCACCACAGACTACATTGCAACGGATGCCATCATCATAAATAAAGAGATAAATAAAGAGATAAATAAAGAGATAAATATTATTCCTTCAGGACTTTAAGCTGCTGCTCAGATTTTAGGGGATGTGGGTGGTGCTGTGGTCTAAACCACTGAGCCTCTTGGGCTTGCTGATCAGAATGTCGGCGGTTCAAATCCCCATGACGGGGTGAGTTCCCATTGCTCGGTCCCAGCTCCTGCCAACCTAGCAGTTCGAAAGCACGCCAAAAAAGTACAAGTAGATAAATAGGTACTGCTCCGGCGGGAAGGTAAATGGCATTTCCGTGCGCTGCTCTGGTTTCGACAGAAGTGGCTTAGTCATGCTGGCCACATGACCCGGAAAAACTGTGTGTGGAAGCAGACAAATGCCGGCTCCCTCAGCCTGTAAAGCGAGATGAGCGCTGCAACCCCAGAGTCGTCTGCGACTGGACTTAACTGTCAGGGGTCCTTTACCTTTACCTTTTCAGATTTTGTGGTGTGTGTGTGTTTTAATAGGATAAATAGGACATTTGTGTCGCATTACCATGAGTTCATCAGGGATGTTTGTTGGCATTGATTTCTTATTCCTGAACCAGGAGAAGGAAATGCAAGCGTTGTCTGGGTTATGTTCTGGGAATCTGTATGAGCATGACAAAAAGAACCTTGAAGAGATAGGGACTGCAACCCCAGCAGAATCTTTGCTGCCACTTTGCAGCAGCTGGAAAGCCTCCTTTGCTGCAGTCGTATTCCCACATGCATGCTTGCGATTCACTGAGTGTTGTTTCAAATGATGAATGAGCCATTATTATGCGTTGATCACCACAAACAGAATATTCATGTCAAACAATGTCAGCTCAAGCACACTGCTTTTCAGAGGGAACAGTTTGCAAATTCTCCCATTAAGCGAAGTGCACACCGAGTTCATAAACTGGGTAGAGTTTTTCTTCCATTGTCCCAGCCTTGCTCCCACCCCACCCCACCTCACACCGAAACAAACAAGCCCATATGGGAAACAGTTTTGACTGGGGAGAGTGTCTAGGAATCTGGGCACTGCTACGATAGGCGATGACTATCAACTCTTGAGGTTTCTGAAATCACTGTGCAGCGGCTAAGTAGACAGTTTTGTCTCTAACTCAGAAATGTTGCCTTGACTCTGGTAGAGATGACCTCTCCATTATTACCTCTACAGTTGTACCTCGCGTTATATACGCTTCAGGTTACATACGCTTCAGGTTACATACGCTTCAGGTTACAGACTCTGCTAACCCAGAAATAGTGCTTCAGGTTAAGAACTTTGCTTCAGGATGAGAACATGAGAACAGAAATTGTGCTCCAGTGGCGTGGCGGCAGCAGGAGGCCCCATTAGCTAAAGTGGTGCTTCAGGTTAAGAACAGTTTCAGGTTAAGAACAGACCTCCGGAATGAGTTATGTACTTAACCCGAGGTACCACTGTATTGCCGTGAATGCATTTCCATTTGTGACAAGTAATGCAATGTGGGAAGTGACTCTAAAAGGCTGCATT
The DNA here is from genome assembly GCF_965112155.1 of Podarcis liolepis. Lineage (NCBI taxonomy): Eukaryota > Metazoa > Chordata > Lepidosauria > Squamata > Lacertidae > Podarcis > Podarcis liolepis. Next base: position 24,307,958 of record NC_139555.1, read on the forward strand.
CAGATGGGGCAAATAAACATGTTTCACTATTATGGGAACAAGCATGTCCCCACTTCACCCCGGTTTATGCAGTCTCCCCACTATTCTAGCAAAGCCGCAATGAAGAAACTTGAAATCCCTGCTTCCAATCTTAGTTAACCACAGTTTGGTGTTCCGTCTTAACCCTAAACTGTGGTTCATCTTAACTACAGTGCTTTGAAACAATCCGACTTTGTAAACTATGGCTTGAAGTTGGCTTGTTTCAAACAAGCCACGGTTAAAATGCATCTTGCAAGGTTCGGACATAAGAACAAATAAGAAATGGAAGGGAACGCTTTTGAAATCCTCCACACCAGAGGAGACAAGAGGATAGGGGCACATGTATGCCTGGGCAGATGCTACTCTTATTCATGTCACAGTAAACTACATGACCTGCCCACATTTAACTTGTGTGCATTTAGCTTTACATGTTTGGATTTATTTTTTTTAAAGGAAAGCAGGTGGGCATCTGGGAAAGGCAATTCCACATGCCATTGCACCCTACATGTTTTGGCAATACACAATTTTGGCTATATGTGCTGTCCCTGAAACATACCGTACTTTTCCGTGTATAAGACTGGGGTTTTTTTCTTTTAAAATTATGCTAAAAAGTGGGGGTTGTCTTCTATCTGGATAGTGCATAGGGAGGACGTTTGATTGGTTGCTGCCGCTGCTGTCAGTGGCTATTGGGTGTGTTATTGGTTGCTGCGTCAAGGGCTGGTGTTGATTGGCTGACACTGTGGCAATTGGGCGGGCGATTGGCAGCTTCTGCTGGTGAGGGGACAGTTGATAGGGGCAATCCTTCCCCCAGAAAGCTCAACAACTCTGTGCCATCTCCCCCCATTTTCTTAAATTTGAGTCCCCCAAAATAGAGGCCATCTTATACATGGGGGTGTCTTATACACTGCAAAATACGGCAACCCCTTCATAAGTTGAGGGCCACTTGTATTCTCATTTGCAGTTATTGGTTCATCCACTGAATGAACCAATAAATGAAAATGCATGTAGATATATATACATACGTATGCATGCTCATGTTGGTTTTTCTTTTGCTGTTTAATCACTGTTTAGTGCCTGTCAAGATGATACCTAACTGCCACTTTTTATGTTGGGAATCTGCCTATTTGTATCTTGCAATGAAAGGGTGAACAAAAAAATTCTAAAAGAGGTAATACGATCTGAAGTCGCCATGCTGTATTGCAGCAATTCCCAGACTTTGGTCTTATTAGTCACAGGTAGCGCATGAAAAGATTTGGCAGTGTTCTTCAAAGGGTGACTTGGTTATATGATACCACGTCTACTTCTTTTAAATAGGGAAAAAAGGCAACTGAAAACAAATAACCAGTTGATTCAAACAACCACTTGCCTATTGCGCCGTGACTTTGCAGTCACCTCGAGGAAAAAATGTGGCTGATCTGGGTCATGGGAAGGGGTCCCACAGATGTCAGGATCGCGGATTAACTTGAATTCAACAAATCTGATTGTTCAGGCTTGCTAATCCTGCCCAGGCTGCCATTCTGATGTGTCGCAGGGCCTTTTCTCAAGCCCAGTTAAGAGAGCGCAGCCCAAGGCTATAACCCTCAACCCATTAACTTATAAGAAAGCAGAGCCAGGATCAGACTGCCAGTCACCAAGGTGCAGAATACTACTCTTGGAAGCTCCTCCTAAAGAAATCAGATTGCATGGGTTTTACAGTAAAGGACGCCGTCTCGCTGACTTTTTAAGATCAGGTTCAGGTCAGAAAGGTTTGTCAATATATTGGTCAGTAAAATATAGTGTGAATTATTAGAAAACGTGCTCATAGGAAAAAGAAAGAGCCGGGAGGGAGGCAATCCCTTTTTAGCAATTGGGTCAGGAACTGTAATCACCTGTATATTGGAATTAAAGTCCTAATTCTGTTCTTAACTAGAGCATTGCTGCTGCTAGATGTGTTGTGCAGGCATATGAGCCTTAACACTCTCAGCAATGCCGTACAGTGGCATTCCTGCATATGAATGCATATAGATCTGCCAGCTTCAAAAGAGCAATATAGATTTGACATCTGATATGCAAATGAAGTTGCAATCCTGTCATTTCCTCCGGTTCTGTCATTACAGAGCAGCACGATCAAAAAAAAATGAAGAAGAAGAAGAAGAAGAAGGGGAGTGGGGGGGGGAAGGACTGTGCCCACTTCAAAGAGAAATGTTAACAGTTTTGGTGAGCTAATACTATTGCTGATAAGGAAGCAAACTTCATTATTCCATCGTAGTTCCCATTTCCATAGCCTGTTTCTGTTTACTTTTAGGTAAACACATTCTATTCCCCCATCACCACCGATGTTTTTCCCCTTTCTTTAAAAAAAAAAAGCCAACAGTTTTATTTTTTTAGGGATATATGTTTATTGGAGATAAGCTGTCTTTTTTTTTTTTTTTTTGGTCTTTTTCAAAATGTCCAGAATGCACTAATTGTATTGGGGGGACGACAATCCACTCCGCATGAACAATCAACGTGCAACATTCCACACAAACCACTTTGTTGCTTATTGCTCCTTTGATGATCCTTCTTTCAACTTTACCTCCCTCCCTCCTCTCTTTTTGGTGTGTGCAATTGTCTCTATTTTTAACAGCTACAGATCTAGCCCTGGTAGACAATACGCTAAGAAACGTTTCCTCCCTGCATGCTTTAGACAAATAATACAATCTAAATCGAAAGCAATGGAAGGATCATTCCTGCCTTGTGGGCATTCTGTATTTTAATCTACCAAGAAGTTTGGGTTAGTGTTTTTTTTCTTCTTCTTCCTTTCTTTCTTCTCCTTCTTCTTTTGCTTTCCATAAAGTAATTCCAAACTGTAAGCCACAGACTGACCTAACTACTTATTAAAAATGCTAATATGCTTTTGTGCTTTGATGTCTGGTGAACAATAAAAGGGAGAGCGCTACTCTGGGACACTCTAATCCTTTATTTGTCACTAAGTTATGACACCCAGCAGAGCTGTGTGACAGTCCAAATCAATCATTCCCTGCGCACTGCAGGCCTTCTCTGCCTCCTGCAGAGCCTATGCAGTTTAATTAGCTATTTTTTTTTCCACACTAGCATAATGTACATCTGCAGCTTCAGCAAGAAAAAAAAGAGAGAAAAGAACGGAGGATATTTCACCAGGATGTAGCTCTTAAAAAAAAAAAAGTTCAGTCTTTTCTGAGAGAGAAAGTCTGTAAGAAGAAACATCACAATCCTTTGTGATTTTATTTATTTTTTTACTTCAGAGGAGATTGCAGGGGAGATCTACTGGACTGAGTGCTCTACACTGTTAAATGTACATCTAATTTAACGTTCTTTAAAACCCACACAAAGACCTTTTCAGCTAAAATGCAGCATTTTAAAAGCTTGCTCTTTTATAATGGTCAGTTGTTTCATTTGTGAGTGTGTGTGCACGCACATGCATGTGATAGCTTGATCATGTTCCTTCCAGGACTGCTTCTGTATATTTAAAGCAAAAAATGTATTCAATGGGATATTATTATTATTATTTAAGTTCCCTTTGGTGATTAGCTATCTCTGCCTCCTCTGCTGGAATTAGCCTTTGCTAAAACCATCAAAGTCAAGAGAAGATTGGTGATCTACACCAGACCAGGCATCTGGTCCCCTGTACCTGTTAATTTGAATATTCATGGTGTGGCACTGGGCCTGTGACAAAGGCCTTTAACAAAGCACTGAAATCAAACAACACAGGACCAGCGGTGGAGAAGAATGTGTGTCCTTTAAGTGTGTGTGGGACCTTCCATGCTGCCAGCCTGAGACACCAAACAATGGTTGGTCTTGGATCAGAAGTTCTTTAACAAATGAGATCACATCATCTTTGGGGAGACAGGGATCCTCCGGCAGTGCAAACATGCCTTGGTTCTACCACATTGCTCTGCAAGTCTACAAAGACTTTAGAGGCCACCTTCAAAGGTGCTTAGGCCCCAAGACTCAAGCCACTGATTGTGGCCATCTTGCCCTTGTGAAGCTGTTCGAGATGTAAGGCGACTATTGCAGAGAGGATGAAATTTAAATACCTTCAGAATGGAAACCAAGATTGACATGGCCATTGGGAAGTCCACACTAGTCCGATGTAGCAGAATTTCTCATGTCTATTTGGGAAGTTGTAGCTTTTAAGATGTTGACATTGTAGGTGAAATAATTTTTGAGAGGGCACCAAAATCCTGAAAAGGCTCTTCTCTTCAGTGGATAATATGAAATACAGTGGTACCTCAGGTTACATACGCGTCAGGTTACATACGTTTCAGGTTACAGACTCCGCTAACCCAGAAATATTACCTCAGGTTAAGAACTTTGCTTCAGGATGAGAACAGAAATTGTGCAGCGGCAGTAGGAGGCCCCATTAGCTAAAGTGGTGCTTCAGGTTAAGAACAGACTTCCAGAACGAATTAAGTTCTTAACCCGAGGTACCACTGTAACATGCTAAATGCACATCTTGGAGATAAAGGTAAAAGGTAAAGGACCCCTGGATGATTAAGTCCAATCAAAGGTGACTATGGGATTGTGGCACTCATCTTGCTTTCAGGCCAAGGGAACCGGCGTTTGTCCACAGACAGCTTTCTGGGTCATGTGGCCAGCATGACTAAACCGCTACTGGCGCAACGGAAGATCGTGACAGAAACCAGAGCGCATGGAAACACTGTTTACCTTCCTTACACAGCGGTACCTATTTATCTACTGGCACTGGTGTGCTTTGGAACTGCTAGGTTGGCAGAAGCTGGGACAGAGCAATGGGAGCTCACTCCGTCGTGGGATCATCAGGTGTAGACAACTGAGAATGTGGTGATGTTTCTCAGTAGAGGTGCATATTAGTTCTGAGACAATCTCTTACAAGCAAATGATCTGCTTTTTGTCCAGATTCATTTTCCTTTCTTACTGTTAAAACTTTTAGCTTTGTCCAATTAGGAACTAGGAGTGGCCGACCTAGTTCCAGGACAAAGTTCTTGCCTTCTTACACCGGGTATCATTTCTGGCAGAAGAATAATAAAAGTAGAACGCGGAGTTTTACTTCAAACATGGCATCACAGACAGTTGTCTTTCTGTGAAAACATGCATATGGATTGACTTCCACAATCATTTTTTAACATAATGGTTACCTGGTAAAATTAATATGAGTTGACGCTGAGGGAGACGAAGAACAGTCCCATTGTGAAGTCTCTCAATGGCTGCCACGTTCCTCACTCAGCACCCCCTGGATCAATCCATGTTTCAAGTAGGTAGTAAAAGACAGTGGGTGGAACTCAACATGGCGCTAAGTGTATGGAGAGAGGTGCGCTTGTGCAACAAGACCTCTCTCCTGTCCGTCCTGTCCCCCGCATGAGGGGAGGGGAGGAAAGTCCCATTGCACAAGAGGACCTCATTCCATTCATGCATGCCTGTTATCTTTTCTGTTTTGTATACTTTTTACATTATTTCCTTCTTATGTCCACTTATTCTCTTTATATGTATTTGTATACGTATTTTCTGTAACACAATGCCACAACATTTTAATTTCGATCATAATGACAACATAAATGTGGCATTATAAACCCCTGAGACAACACAGGATAAAGACTTTGCTGTTGGAGAAGCTGTGGTATGGTGGGGACACTGTTTCACATGTGGTGAGGCTGCCCCAGGGTTCAAAGCTTTGCATCGGAAATCTATGAAACAAATTTGGCCATCGCTAACACTATTTTCCTCCCTGAGGTAGTGTTAGCACTGCTTGTTATATCAAGAAATGTACACATACAGTGGAACCTTGGTTCTTGAACGTCTCCATTGACTAATGTTTCGGAACTCGAACGCCGAAAACCCAGAAGTAAATGCTTCCATTTTCAAACGCGCGTCCGAACTCAAACAGCTTCCGCTGTGTGTTTTTAATTTTTTTCAATTGAATTTGCCGACAATAGAATGAGCCTCGGTATTTGAACATTTTGGAAGTCGAGCAGTCTTCCGGAATGGATTACGTTTGAAAACCGAGGTTCCACTATATAAGGAGGCTGTCCATTTTCTGCCAGTTGTGGCCAGGTTGGGAGTGGCCAAGACTGAGAAACAGAATCTCACTTCTCCATATAAGATTGGGTCACTGTGAAATGAATAATTCTGCTACTGAAGAGATTGAGCCCTCATAGCAGGCCGATGGGGGAACTTTGTGGGGTTCTTGAGCAAGCAAGCAGAGGTGTGTGTGTGTGTGTGTGTGTCATTTAGGCTTCCTCCATGCAGCAACATGGCTGGTACTGTTGTCACTGCAGCTCCCCAAACAAGCAACTGCTTTATCTCATATATGCAAGCTGGTAGGAACACAATGCAACAAAGCTTGTTCTTCCTTCACCTGTTTTCCCTTTGCTTCCTCTTGCTTATCAAATACGTTTCTGGAGCCACTAGTTTGTTTATTTACACGATGAATTTTTCACCTCATTCTTCAGCCTAAAAAGACCCCCAGAGAGGCTTTCAGTGTTCAATCATAAGAAGACACGCTGCCCTCAATGTTAAAAGACATGATGTAAAAGGAAAGGGAGTTGAGAGGGGAAGGAGAGAAAGCAAACAGGCACCAACAAAGTCATTCTAAGTGTTCCTTCTAGTAGGGTAGGGAAAAGCAAGTTCTCAGAAGTCGCTTCACTTAGGTTGGATGGATGGGGACAGTTCTCTCTCCTCCTTGCCACAGTGTTCTTCCTGGGAGCCAAGGAAAGCAGCACCCCATTGGTTCTTGGTTCCCTGGCCAATGGCAGAGGTCCTGGTCTGCCCTAGACTGCCTCCTGTAACTGGGGACACGGGCCAAGATGGATCAAAGGCGGAAGCAAATTTGGACAGCCCTTCAACTAGAGGACTGTGCGCAAAAGCGCACAGCGCATTTGGAGAAATGTCCCCTATAAAGTAGGGCACATGCCCACCCCACCCCAAAGCAGCCTTGAAAGGCAACCCCACAGATCCTTTGCATACCCTCCAACATTTCTCCAATGAAAATAGGGACATCCTATTCCACAAGGGATGCGGGTGGCGCTGTGGGTTAAACCACACAGCCTAGGGCTTGCCAATCAGAAGGTCTATGATTCGAATCCCCGCGACGGGGTGAGCTCCCATTGCTCGGTCCCAGCTCCTGCCAATCTAGCAGTTCGAAAACACGAAGTGCAAATAGATAAATAGGTACCACTCTGATGGGAAGGTAAACGGCGTTTCCGTGCGCTGCTCTGGTTTGCCAGAAGCGGCTTAGTCATGCTGGCCACATGACCCGGAAGCTGTATGCCAGCTCCCTCAGCCAATAAAGGGAAATGAGCGCCGCAACCCCAGAGTCATCCGCGACTGGACCTAATGGTCAGGGGTCCCTTTACCTTTACCTACTCCATAATAATAATAATAATAATTTTATTATTTATACCCTGCCCATCTAACTGGGGTGTCTCAGCCACTCTAGGCAGACCCCAATGTTTATAAATACATAATTAAACATCACACATTAAAAAAACTTCCTGATATAGGGCTGCCTTCAGATGTCTTATAAAGCTTGTATAGTTACTCCTTGGCTTGGGGTCACATAACTCCAGTGCTTTTTTCTGGGGGTACACAGAACCCTAAACATTTTGTGAATATAAGATTGGCCTCACTGAGGGGCAGCATTTCAATATGAGTAGGAAAATGAGAGTACCCCCCCTTTTTTTAAGAAAAAAAGCATGGCATAACTCCATACCCTCCAACATTTCTCTGATGAAAATAGGGACATCCTAAGGGGAAGCGGGATGTTCCAGGATCAAATCAGAAACTGGGACGGCTTCTGTAAATCCAGGACTGTCCCTGGAAAATAGGGACACTTGGAGGGTCTGCATTTGTTGTTATTCTGAAGAAGAAGAAGAAGAAGAAGAAGAAGAAGAAGAAGAAGAAGAAGAAGAAGAAGAAGAAGAAGAAGAAGAAGGTGATAAAACCACCAGATCGTATCTCACTTGTCCCCCACCTCCCAGGCCCCCAGTGGCTGCAGAGGGAGAAATACTGATGAAATGGCGGCTCTGCAACTTGGACGATGCAATTAACTCCTGGTGCTTGCTTCACGTTATCAAGTGCTGACAGAGCCACAAGCAGAATCCGTGCCCCATCCAGATACAGAACTGGAAGTTTTATGTGTTTTGCCAACAAGGATTAAAGAGCAAAGGCAACAAGACTTGTCATGCTAATAATAAGCACTTGAGGGAAACCGTTGATGTGTCTGCAAAGAGCAAAGTCAGAGAGAAGGGTGTGTGGAGAGAGGAAACTGGCTCAAAAACAATCGAGAATTTACTTTTCATTCTCCTCCCAGACACTATCCAAAACACACTCTGTGCCTGCTTTTATAAAAACAGATGCAGAGAAAGGAAACATGAAATGCCTTCTCGGTGAGGGGGGTGGCGGTGGGATGGCAAGGAAATATAGTGAAAAATATGCAGATAGCCACAGCTCTATTCATGTTTCTTTAGAAAAAAATTAAACGGAGGTGGATTAAACAAACAAGCATGCATCTTTGCACCAGAATCCTTGTTGCAAAGCCAGGCGCTGCTGGGGCTTTTGGCTTCTTACACTGTTTCTATTGTGAAGGTGGGAGCCCTGCAGAATGGCATCACTGCCGTCCAAATTGGGCACCATTGCTAAAAGCAGGTTGCCTCTCGAAGCCAAGAGAAACCAAACACTTTGATTGAAAAAATATTTCTGTGTGCAGAGGCTCTGGATCCAATAACCCCAGAGGCCAATTCTTAGGTGTTTTTAGTGAAGCGGTAAAATAATCCCCGACTTAGAGCTGCTCTGTTCAGTACTCCACACACACACACACACACACACACACACTCACACACACACACATACACACAACAGTTTGTCCTCCTTGTCACCAGCATAATAGGAATATGAAGTACGGCAGCCTACAGCAGAAATGCAAGGCAATCAAAAGGTAAAGGTAAAGGACCCCTGACAATTAAGTCCAGTCGTGAACGACTCTGGGGTTGTGGTGCTCATCTCGCTCTTCAGGCTGAGGGAGCCGGCGTTTGTCCGCAGACAGTTTTTCTGGGTCATGACTAAGCCACTTCTGGCGAAACGGAACACTGACACCAGAGCAGCACACAGAAACGCCATTTACCTTCCCGCTGGACTGGTACCTATTTATCTATTTGCACTTTGACATGCTTTCGAACTGCTAGGTTGGCAGGAGCAGGGACCGAGCAACAGGAGCTCACCCCGTTGCGGGGATTCGAACCACCAACCTTTTGATCGGCAAGCCCAAGGCTCAGTGGTTTAGACCACAGCACCACCAGCATCCCTGCAAAGCAATCAAACAGGTTTTAATTTGTTCCCATGTCGACAGAGAAGTATCACTGTCCCAACAATAGTTTCACAAACTCCCCCTTTAGCACAGCTCAGAATCAAATCAATTATTTCACCCCCAATTTGTGATCCAGGCATATCATTCAAGCAATAGCTATTAGACAGAGAGAGAAAAACCAAGCAGAACTTTTCTTTTGCTATGATGATAGCTCCTTTTTCATTGCCTAATGCAGGGTTTCCCAAACTTGGGTCTCCCACTGTTTTCAAACTACAATTCCCATCATCCCTGACCTCTGCTCCTGCTAGCTAGGGATGATGGGAGTTGTAGTGTGAGCCATGGACATGTTCGTGTGGGCCACACCAAAGAGGTAGAATGGCAGTGGAGGAGTCTGAAGTGGAGAAATGGCTATTGGTAAGTGACTGTTGGCTCACTCCCCCACTCCAGCTTTCCCCTCTGAAAAGACCTCCCCCTAAGTGTTAGATAGATAGGTGATAGATAGATGATAGATAGATAGAGATTTTCTATAAGTACATTCAGTGTCTCTATTTTCAAATTACAGTCTTTTATGCAGGTCAATAACAGTCAATCTGAGACGTTTTTCTTGTAAGCAATGTGTGGTTGAGGCAGTGGCGTACCATGCATTGCCAGTGCCCAGCGCCACGGGAGGGAAACAGACAGAGTATGCATGTGCATCCAACTTACTAAGGGCATTTGCATCACCCAGGAGATTGCAGCCACAGAGATAAAAGAAGAATTGTTCCATCATTTGAAGAAGTCACTTCCTGGTTTACATGGAGAAGCTGTTTTCAATGGAGCCCAGTGGCAGAAGCACACAGCTATACTGAGGCAGCACCAAGTCTAGAAAGGAAGGTTAAGACTAAGATATATGAAGGCAAACGTCAACACCTTTTTCCCTAGTTAAATTCCACACCAGGCAATAATTCCTAATTCTGATTATAATAATTCTGATGTGATCATTTACCCCATGGGTATGCAAACTAAGGCCTGGGGGCCGGATCCGGCCCAATCGCCTTCTAAATCTGGCCCGTGGATGATCCGAGAATTAGCGTGTTTTTACAGGAGTAGAATGTGTCCTTTTATTTAAAATGCATCTCTGGGTTATTTGTGGGGCCTGCCTGGTGTTTTTAACATGAGTAGAATGTGTGCTTTTATTTAAAATGCATCTCTGGCATATTTGTGAGGCATAGGAATTCGTTCATTATTTTTTCCCAAAATATAGTCCGCCCCCCCACAAGGTCTGAGGGACAGTGGTCTGGCCCCCTGCTGAAAAAGTTTTCTGACCCCTGATTACCCTAACCAAGATCTTGGGGTGTACAATAATTACTCCCCTGCCATGCACTTTTCATTGTGGAAGGTCCACAGAAGACAACCTACATAGTTCTTCTAGGACAAGGATGGTTTACCTGTCGCCCTCCTGATGTTGAACTCCAACTCCCATCAATTCCAGCCGTGTGGTCAAAAGTCAGGGACAATGGGAACTGTGGTGCAGCGACATCTGAAAGGCTAAATGTTGGTCAGCCCTGTTCTAAGTGTAATTTGCACAGTAATAAATAATGCCCCCAGTTTTCAGCCACTTACTATTTACACTTATCTATTAATTTCACCCAACATAGTTTACAAAGTGGTCCCCCCTTGAAAAGGAACAGAATTAGGTTCTTTGCTGTAGGAGGTAGCACCTGGCAATCTAGAGTTAATTGAACTTCTGGAACAGAAGGAGATGCTAAGAGAGGAATAGGACTCTTTCTTTGGATCAGGGATGGGGAACATGTGCCCCCACGCTGATGTTTCCATACTGCAAGTCCCATAATCTCAGACCATTGATCGAGCTTGCTAGGTCTGATGGCCAATGGAGTCCAATAGAATCTGGAGTGCCAAAGATTCCCCATATTGCAAAATGAATATAAGAGCAGCACAAAGGCAGGGCAGATGATCACGTTTTCTGCTGAAGATTTTGCAGAAGCAAGACCCCTGTGAGTTTGATTGACAAAAGGCTGGTATATTTTCTGCCTTTGTGCAGCTGGCGCTTCCAGCAGACCTTATAACTGACCTTCAACCTGAGATCCAAACAAAGGGCCGTCCTCCTGTCCTTTTTGTGACTGAAGCCTTTGAAAGTCTCTAACTTCCTGGCACTTGAAAGACTTTCCAACAGGGAAGGTAGGGATGGAGCTTCTGCAAAGACTTCTATCAATGGGGAGGCCCCATCTTCAAAGCTTTTGTTCTACAGGGTGCTGGCATCCCTTCTGAGAGTTGCTACTGCTGGAGGGGATTCCTTCTTGAAAATCCTTCAGATCACAGAGGGGGGAGTCCCGCTTTGAAGATTCTCACCAGAGTGGGGCCAAACCTCCTATTTTGCATTGCCTTTCAAAAGTATGGCGTGGGGGGTGGGAAGAGAAGAAGGGAGAGGACTGGGTGGATTCGCTCTTTGCAAGGTATCTGGTTGTGCCAACCTGCACTCAAAGCAACAACAAGGCAACGTGTTCCTTGCCGAAGTCCCATGCCGCAAGTGGTGCATATGTTCAATTAACAGAGTTATGCCACCAGCAATTTAGATAGGCGTGTTAAGGATGAACCGAGGTCAAGCGTGTTTCAAATGGTATGTTTGCTCCATCAAGCCATGGCATGCTGCAGCAAGTGAGAATGCTTCCAGCAAGGAGTCTGCATTTTTCAAATGAAGTAATAAACAGCTCTTCTTATTAGTGGGATAATATTAGGTATTCCCTTCCCCCTGCAACACACACCAGGCTTTTGAGCTGCTTTAGGTGGTAGTGGTGGTGGTGACACATCATTAGGGCATTGTAGATGAGAAGTGAATCAGCGTCCTTGCTTTCTTTTTCTCCACTTCAAACGTGCATTAGCTGCGTGGCATGGTGGTAAAACGCACCAGCGGCTGGCCTATGCCTTCAAGAAGCATCATATGGCTTCCTGGAGAGCCAGTGTGGTGTAGTGGTTAAGAGCGGTAGTCTCGTAATCTGGGGAACCGGGTTCACGTCTCCGCTCCTCCACATGCAGCTGCTGGGTGACCTTGGGCCAGTCACACTTCTTTGAAGTCTCTCAGCCCCACTCACCTCACAGAGTGTTTGTTGTGGGGGAGGAAGGGAAAGGAGATTGTTAGCCACTTTGAGACTCCTTAAAGGGAGTGAAAGGCGGGATATCAAATCCAAACTCTTCTTCTTCTTCTTCTCTGCCTCTTCAGCTTGAAGTGAGGAGAACTGCAAAGCCGAGCTGGCAAAAGTCTTCCCTGCTCAAAGAAATCTAGGATACCAGTCAGAAGGAGGGCTCAGGAGTACAGCTCGTTCCTTGTTCGGTTTCTGGCTTTTGCAAACTCTCAGGGATCAGGACTAGGAGGGAATCTGTGCCTGAGACCTTGGAGAGCTATTGCCACACCAGTCAAGAGATGAGAGGCAGCTTTCTATGAAAACTAATCTCATTCCATCCCTGATGTGCTCCTTTTTGGCATGGGCAAACAAATCACAAAATTGCTTTCACCCACCTGGCAGAGTCTGGGAATAACTATTCTGTGGTTGAATGTACCACTCAAGATAGGTGAGTTCTGCTGTGCTTCCTGGACCTTCTGTGACCTCAAGGACAATTCCTCACGGGATGCACTGAAAGGACTGCGGTGTCTATGTGGACAATCCACAGCAGAAACCTTGGGAACATGTAGCATTACAGGGTAGTTACAGGTATAGATAAATCTGTAATGGACTGGTTTGTTTTGGAGGAACAAAAGGAATTGGGAAGGCAAAGATATATCGGTCTTTTTGCTGACAAAACAGACCTATTATAGGATCATATTTGCTCTAGCTAGTTTTCCAGTTGCAGTTCTGCCTGTTAAAAACAAATGGGTGGATTCCATACGATGGGCTGCCAGCATGATTTACAACTGGAGGAGGGAACCTCCAGCTGAGACCCTTCAGTCCTCTCTATGCAGCCCCTGCTCAGCACACCCCTTCTCCTTGGGCCACACCCCTCACAAGGCCTACTTTCCACCCTTTGGGGTGTTTGTGATTGGCTGGAATGTGTCCCTGTACTCCCACAATGCCTCTTGCTTGTCTGGGTGGAGGCTAGTGTGCGAGTCCGAGTAGAAACTAGCCTCCTGTACGAAGGTAAAATTTGCACTCATTGCTCCAAACACGCCACATGCCAAACACGCCATGCGATGCGGCCCCTGCAAGATTGTCCGAAAGGGAATGTGGCCCTCAGGCTGGAATAGGGCTCCCCTCTCCTGATTTGGAACTATTAAAGAGGATTTAAAAATACCAGGTAGTGGGGGACCAATGGTGTAGGGTCTGTTCTGTTGCTGAAGCATTGGATTACCGTATTTTTCACTCTATAAGATGCACCCGACCATAAGACGCACTTAGTTTTTAGAGGAGGAAAACAAGAAAAAAATATTCTGAATCAAATGTTGTTGAAGAGGCTTTGTGTGGCTATCCCCGAAGCCAGAACAGCAAGAGGGATTGCTGTGCACACACATTTCCCCTTACTTTTTAGGAGGGGAAAAGTGCGTCTTATAGAGCGAAAAATACAGTAAATTTTTAAAGAGGAGAGGGGAAGATCCTGTTTTAATATACCGTATTTTTCGCTCTATAACACGCACCTGACCATAACACGCACATCGTTTTTAGAGGAGGAAAACAAGGAAAAAAATTCTGAATGAAACAGTGGATGTATCATTTTTGTGCTTCATGCTGTGGCCACAGACATGTGATCTGATGGTGAATTTGGGGTAGCTCAATGCAAAGATCCTGAGGATCCATGTGGATCCATGCTTTTTAACCACATTTTTGCACCATTGCAGCCCCAGGCAACAGTGGGTGTGTGATTTTGGGGGGGCAGGCTGCTATGTGATCTGATGGTGAATTTGGGGTGGCCCAATGCAAAGATCCTGAGGATCCATGTGGATCCATGCTTTTTAACCACATTTTTGCACCATTGCAGCCCCAGGCAACAGTGGGTGTGTGATTTTGGGGGGGCAGGCTGCTATGTGATCTGATGGTGAATTTGGGGTGGCCCAATGCAAAGATCCTGAGGATCCATGTGGATCCATGCTTTTTAACCACGTTTTTGCACCATTGCAGCCCCAGGCAACAGTGGGTGTGTGATTTTGGGGGGGCAGGCTGCTATGAGATCTGATGGTGAATTTGGGGTGGCCCAATGCAAAGATCCTGAGGATCCATGTGGATCCATGCTTTGTAACTACATTTTAAGTGGGGAGTGAAGGAAAAACACAGAAGGGACAAGAGAGTGTTGTGCAGAGAAGCAGCTGGCTAAGAAAGCAGGAGAGGGATTTTACGGGAGGGAGGAAAGAAAGACAAAAGTTTCCACAAACCGAAGCCAGCTTTCTCTCTCCTCCTGCATGTTTTCTGGCTGCCTGCGAGGAGCACAGAGAGGAATTACTAGAAGGAAAGACCTCTGCTTTCCCCTCTGCTTGCCTGGAGGGGAGGGGATTTGCCTGCTCTTTGTTCCGTTTGAGCAAACACAGCAACGAAACAGAGGAGGGTGGGCAGTAAGACCCTGAGGCAGAATGCAGGAAAGCTGCAACTTCCTCTTTTCAGGTTTCCCTCTCGGACACAACGCACGATTGATTTTTGCTGATTTTTGTTCCTGCGCTCCCCTAATCGGCTCCAGGGACTCCCCCACATTCGCTCCATAACACGCACAGACATTTCCCCTTCCTTTTTAGAAGAAAAAATCTGCGTGTAATAGAGAGAAAAATACGGTAATTTTTTTTACTAGTTTTTTTTTTAACATATCATTTTCAACAGTAATTAAACATACTTTTACATCTTATTCAAATTTTTGACTTCCATCAATCCTGTCTGAAAATTTTCCAATCTAATCTCTCAGTATGCATTTCTTCGGGGAAGATCCTGTTTTAGTCGTTTTTGAATTGAGCGTTATAGTATTTTATCACTGTAAAATATATTGGGTTTTGCCATGATGTTTTTGCTTCATTTTTAATTAGAAACATTTATAGCTTGCTCGTCGTTTAAAAAACAAATCCCAGAGCAAGTTAAAATTAACAGCACCAGCTCAATAAGACAACCAGTATTACTTAAAAACTCAACTCTGATACGGCATGAACCAGATCAGCACATCTGTGGACATAGGTCCATCACCCCTACCCAAATTGCCATTAGCCTGAAGCCTGGGTGATTAGATATGGTGCCAAAAAGCCATTGGCACCAGCCAGATCTGTAAGGGGTGGGCACTCCATTGTTAGGGTGTCAGGTCTGTGAATATTGTGAGCGGCCTCATCATGCACACCTGGCAGGTACAGCTCTATTAAGGTGATGTTGCCAGCCGCTCCTGATATCCAGGCAGGTGTATATAGGAGCAATCCAGGTCTTAACCCTGGATATTTATCTTAATAGGCTGAGTTTTAATTATACCCTGAACAGGGTATAATTATTGTATTACTGAATGACTGGCAATGGACTTGGACCAAGCGCTAAGGATTTGGAAGGTTCTTGCATAGTTCACAGTTCAAACTTAAGTGCATCACTTGAAAGTCCAAAAGAAAAAGTTCAGGAATGAGCAACACTACAGTTGGTTTAGATTTCCCCCAAGAGGGTATGGGGTGTGTATGTGTGTGATTATGTGAGATGAAAAGCTATCTTAATCATGCAAACAGGCTTCTGAGTTTTGCATACTCAATGCACATCAGCCTCTATGAGTTAATTTACACATTCTGGAGAAAACCCCGTATGGTTCAGATCACAAAATGCAATGCAGGACTGAAGGCTCTCGCCAAAACTAAGGTTAAAGTCCAGGAATAGATTTCACGGTGAGGAGAAATGTTCCAGGTTAGCCTTCTCTTGAGTGACTTTTTCTGTGTTCGTGGAGGTGTTCTGAATTGTGTGTTCAAATAGGCAGGGCTTACGTTCTGAAATGGTGTTATACCATGCCCTGTTCCTGCCTAGGTCATAGCTCCTCCCTGAGGACAGTAAAATTTTGGAGGGCCACTCAAATTTAGAGTAGGCTCAGCAATAGTGTTCCTTCTTTCCACCTCATGTTGGACCTTGTGTTCCTGGGTGTTTTTCTTTTAATTGTTTTAATTGAAGGATTTTCATAGACAACAAGGGTACATACAACTTCTCCATTCTAAGCTCATTGAGTCCTTTCTACAGATCAGCTACATTCGGTGTGAGATGCTGCTGTCATCGACTTTGTGAGGTACTTTAGGGTGATGTACAGGATGAGCTTATCAGCCGGAAAATCCCCCAGAGCCACCTGGAAACCTATTGGGTCCATCAGCCTCCAAGAGTGCACCATCCCAATAGGTTCCCCTGCCTCTGCAGAGGGGAAAGGGTCCTGAAAATCTAGATCTCAACAGGAAATGATCTGACCATGACATGGGACTGGTGTCAATATCCCCCACTTTCAGATCACCCTCTCCCTGCCCAGTTGAGAAAACAAGGTCCAGAGTGTGGCCTGCTACATGCATTGGGCTGGTGACATCTTAGGACAGCCCCATGGTCATCATAAGATCCCTTATTTCATCAGTGGAAGTTCTACCCATGGCACAGCAACCTAAAGTGTGGTGTCTCCAAAATGGGCATTTTCTACCATTGCCCCTGCACTGTGGAAAGCCCTCCCCTCTGTCTTATTTGAAGCTTTGTCTATTTTAGTTGCTTCCGATGTCTTGTGAAGACATAACTTTCTGCCCAGATTTACCCTGCCCCATAAGATCACACCCTTGTTTCTGAATTCCTCTTTTTATCTGTTCCTCTTTCCATCTGTTTTTATAATGTTATTTTACTTTCATTTGTGTGTGTGGTTTAATTGTCTTGGTGTTGTTTTTTGTATACTGTTTAGAGGTTTTTTAAAAAATCAAGCTTTTCAGAAATCGTTTTGAATAAAAGTTCAATGAGACTTACTCTCAAACATAGGTTTGCCGCCTTAGTGAAGTTGGTACCACAAGATGGGACAAAGGCCACTGGCTTACAGTACAATATTTTGCATATTTATTCAGAAGGAAATCCCACTGTGTTCAATGTGCCTTGCTTCCAAGTAAGCGTACAGAGGAGGGCAGCCTCAGATGGCTTTAAAAAAAAAGGATTAGTCAAACTCATGAAAAATAGCTTCCAAGAAAACACACTGCTATATGTAAGATGTAGGATTGGCACAAAGGATGGTGACTGGAATGCTTTATTTTTTATACACCCAAGCAAGCATTACATACCTTCCAACATTTCTCCAATGAAAATAGGGACACCCTATTATACACGAGAAGGAGACCATTAGAAACCTCACATTGCTGCCTCAGGGCCTGGTCTCTAAAGCCTCTGTGTACTGGAACATACAGTCGTACCTTGGTTCTCAAACAGAATGCGTTTCAGGAGTCCATTTGACTCCCGGAAACATTAAAAAACCAAGGTGCGGCTTCTGATTATTGGAAGCTGCAGAAGCTGTGCCCGATGTTTGGCTTCTGAAAATCGTTTGAAAACCGGAACACTCACTTCCAGGTTTCAATCGTTCGGAAGCCAATTTGTTCAGGAGCCAAGGCATTTGAGATCCGAGGTATGACTATACAGTGGTACCTTGGCTTAATTCGTTCTGGAGGTCTGTTCTTAACCTGAAACACCACTTTAGCTAATGGCGCCTCCTGCTGCCGCTGCGAGGTACTATTTCTGGGTTAGTGGAGTCTGTAACCTGAAGCGTATGTAACCTGAAGTGTATGTAACCCGAGGTACCACTGTACATAAAACAAGGACTGAACTGAAATACTACAGTTTACACCAGGAGATGCAGTGGGAAAAGGCTTCCCTTTGTGTGTGATTCTTGTAGACACCTGGTTGGCCACTGTGGGAAACAGGACTGGAGCGACCATTGGTCTGATGTGGCAGAGCTCTTCTTATGTTTGTTCTTATGACCCTGACCTTAAAAGACAATGGCAAAACAAGCTGCCCTTTTGTTGGAGGCCTGGCTGCTAGGTATTATCCATACGACACAAGTCATCGTGCCTTTTCAGCTGCCTCCTGGTCGCGCACCTGCTCCTCAAAGCCCCACAGCACAGGAGTCCTCTGTGTTTTTGTGTGTGTGTGTGTGTGTTCCACAGCCAAAGTGAAAACGCAAAGCCTGAGAGAAAGTGCAGGTCTGTTGTTCCTTTGTTCAAACACCGGTCATTTGTTGACTCAGGTGGCCATTGCGGTGGACGGCATTAGGACGAGGCAGGCATTGTCGCTCCGAACAAGTGTCCCTCCAAATAACTGCTGCTCTGGGTTTTTGATACCTGGAGTGAGGATGCACATGCCAGGGAAGAATGTATCAAAAACATGCCGCTGACTCAACATCAGAGGGAACCTCAAAGGGAGAATGAACTAGAACAAAGAACAAAAACATTACAGAAGTGCCACACTGGAGGAGGAAAAAGGAAGAGGGGGGAAACACACAAAAACACACCACCCCTCTGTACTAACAACAGGAACAAGGTCAGCCATAAAAACCAGAAGAAAAGAGGGAAGTCTCCAGAAAGCATAACAAATGAACCACACAAAACATGCCTGCCATATTCCTATTGATCCCCCTCCACACACAATATAAGCTCCCATTACAAGGTTTTGTTTTGGTTCTGGAGAAAGAAAACGCAAAGGGGATGAGTTCTAAGAAGGGAGCTTAGGGACAGTGTGGTCGTGGGTGGCATGGGCAAAAGATTCCTGCCTTGCAGGGGGTTGGGCAAGACGGTCCCTTCAAACTCCACAATTCTATGGGATGGCATCAGAAGAAATAAAAACCAAAAAGAAGAGAACAGATATACAAGATGGGGAGCTCAATGAGGTGCTACCACTAGTCAGTGTCCGCTCTAGGATCTTCAGAGCCCTTGGGCAAGGGGCTCAACTGGCCCCCTTGTCAGTGGGACCCAACTGGGTTCTGAGCACTCTTCTAAGTGTTGGTGTTGACCTTTAAAGCCCTAAATGGCCTCGGCCCAGTATACCTGAAGGAGCGTCTCCACCCTCACCATTCAGCCCGGACCCTGCAGTCCAGCTCCGAGGGTCTTCTGGTGGTTCCCTCACCGTGAGAAGCAAAGTTACAGGGAACCAGGCAGAGGGTCCTTCTCGGTAGTGGTGCCTGCCCTGTGGAACACCCTCCCATCAGATGTCAAGGAAATAAACAGCTATCTGACTTTTAGAAGACATCTGAAGGCAGCCCTGTTTAGGGAATTTTTTAATGTTTGATGTTTTATTGTTTTTTAAATATTTTGTTGGAAGCCACCCAGAGTGGCTGGGGAAACCCAGTCGGATGGGCACGGTATAAATAATAGGTTGTTGTTGTTGTTGTTGTTGTTGTTGTTGTTGTTGTTGTTGTTCCCAGGCCAACCCTGGTCACCAGTGCTGCCTCTAGTTCTTGAAGAGACCATCACCTCAGGAGATAAATCAACTGGGAGACTTTCTACTCTTCTCTCTCTCTTCACCCTTTCTCACCTTCCCTTTCCTGAAAGGAAGACAAAAGAGAAGAAGCCTAGGTCAGGGGACTCGGATTCCTTCCTTCCTTCCTTCCTTCCTTCCTTCCTTCCTTCCTTCCTTCCTTTCTCTCTCTTATTTATTTAAATTATTTTATTATACAGTCTAAAATATTGTTCATGGTGATAAAGCCCCTGATTGGGAGAGAATGTTCAGCTGCTCCTGGAAGTAAAAAGGTCTGCAATCCAACTTCTGCGAGGGAAGCGAAAATTGTCTACTTGGCTGGGATCAAAATCTCACATAACAGGAGGCTGAGGGCCTGGAAGAGGGGCCAGGAAATAGGGGAGATAAAGGACAAGGATCCCAAAGGCAAGAGTGGTGGTGGTGAGGTCAGGTTGAAGGAAGGGTGAAGAGTTAAGAGACATTGGTATGCCACATGTTCCTGTCACAAAATTATATTCTGGAACTGGGTCTAGTTTATCATTGTTTTTATAGGCAGCATTTGATTTAAGGTTGAGGCTACGCCGGTAACATGTGCAAGAGACCAAAATATGGCAAAGCACCTCCATCTGCATAGCCTTTGCGCGAAGCAAAGCTTTGTTGTGTTCCGTCAGATTCCTCTCCAAGAGAAGGGGAGTCTTCTGCCCCCACGCCAGAAGTATTTGTTTACAGGATCGGGCCCCGCCATTTCATTTTAAAGCAGGCCCCCTTCCTTTATTTATTCCTTTATTTATCTCAGCCCCCTTGCCTGTGAAGTTATGCTTGTTAGTGAAAGGTGAAAGGCTTTTTTGATATCTAAAGCCAATGTTACAATGAGCTTTTCTCCCCATGAGAGCACCTGGTTCTCATGTTTAATGAGTAAACACAGGAAAACAGAGACTTGAAGGCTGATTGTTCTCACCATCATTACTTCTGAACCCGACATTAAAGAGAAGTAAAAGACAACGGCACAGCAGTTCTTTGTTTTTTCCACCACACTTCCTTAAACAAAACAAAACAAAACAAAATCTGTAATGAGACGCATTTGAAGTCTTACTTGGGGGACAATCTTCTAGATTATAATTGATAATTTTTTCCAAAGCAGTATTTTTTTTTGGAGGGGAGGGTACAGATTGTGTAATAATAATTACTTGTTTCTTTTGAGGGGATAAATAAAATATGAATAATGTAATTACTCCCTAACAAAATGTGGAGAGCTGGTTCCCCACTGCTCCATCGACTGCAGCGAGCAAAGAGACAGGATTTCAGGAGCCGATTTCCAAGTGGAGGATGACATGCTACAATTCCTCCCCACTTACACGTGCCACATTTTGCCGGCAGAAGCATCCGCATTAAAGGAAGAGATTCTTTATTTATGCAAACTCCCTCCTCCCCAATTAATTCTTCTTAAAAAGAAACAAATTGCCAGTCACATAAGTTACAGTAGTGACGAGCAGAGAGAAGAGTCATTTGGGGGAGGGGAAAAAAAAAGATTATTATACAAATTCTGTGGAGAGACGTCTTCCAACCAACTGATGTTTTACTGGCTGACCAGTGAAACTATTGTTCAGCCAGTATTGGGGTATGAAGATAAGTAGAGCCTGCTGGATCAGGCCAATGGGCCATCAGATGAATCGTTCTGCTCCCAAAATCCAGATTTGGCTCTGCTCATAAGCTGCTATTTCCGTTGTCGGAACATTGGACACTGGCCGATACTGAGGCAGCCCTGAGGACCATCTAGCTACCGATTGTCTACACCAGGGTTTCCCAAACTTGAGCCTCCAGCTGTTTTCAGACTGCAGTTCCCATCATCCCTGACCACTGGTCCTGCTAGCTATGGATGATGGGAGTTGTAGTCCGAAAACCACAAGCGACCCAAGTTTGGGAAACCCTGGTCTACACTGAGTGGCAGCGCCTTCTGCAGGGTTTCAGGCAGGGTTCTCTCCCAGTCCTAGGGATTGAATCTGAGTCATTCTGCATGCAATGCATATGCCCCACTACAGAGCCACCTTCCTTGCCGTTGGCATTGCCCCCAGCCTACTAGGCTGAGCTCAGGCTTTGGGTCTGAAATACCAAGTTCTTTTCTTGCTCCGCCTGCCTCCATTCTGCCCCTGCTATTGAAGGCCTTCTCCATGTTAGAGGAAGGTACATCCAGATAGACCGTGCAATTGTTTGTGGAAGATATTTTAATGCCCACCTGATTTAGCTATTGCCCACTTTCCTTTCCTCTACGCACAGTGGAGAAGATCCCTCCTCCTGACTCACTAGGTAGGTCTTCCCTACCTCCAACACCTCTAGAAAGATGTGTAACATCCAGCACATTAAGGGAATGTAGAGGCATATTGTATCTTGCAGGTTCCCTTGCTGCAAGAAGCCAAGTTACAGGGAACCAGGCAGAGGGTCTTCTCAGTAGCGGCACCCGCCCTGTGGAACGCCCTCCCATCAGATGTCAAAGAGAAAAACAACTACCAGACTTTTAGAAGACATCTGAAGGCAGCCCTGTTCAGGGAAGCTTTTAATGTTTAACAGACCATTGTATTTTACTATTTTGTTGGAAACCCAGGCAGATGGGCGGGATATAAATAATAAATTATTATTATTATTATTATTATTATTATTATTATTATTATTATTATTATTCTGAAATCTAAATGCCTATTTCCTCTCATTCATCGTTTAGCTGATGCCACACTCACAATCAGAAGGAACTTTGAGGTTGCAGGATCTGTTTCCCATCTCCAGTGGATAATGAAGTGGACAGTTCATACATACTTCCCATGTATGCAATCCAGATATGATGATGATGATGATGATGATGATAACAACAACAACAACAACAACAATAAAAATTATTTATTCCCCGCCCTCCCCAGCCAAGACTGGGCTCAGGGCGGCTAACACCAGATATAAAAACAATTGATTGAAATACAACTTAAAAAACAAGATTAAAATACAACATTAAAATGCAGCCTCCTTTCAGTAGAAACTCAAATCAAAAACTTTATTGGGGATGAAAATGTCATCATTTCCTATACATACATTTGCGTTCTCTCTCCCTTATAGGTCTTGTTCAAATGTAATAATCTTGGGCTGCAATCCTGTGCACACATGTCTGGAAATAAGTTCTACTGCACTCAGTGGGACTTACTTTTGAATTAGTATGTACAGGATTGCATTGTCAGTCTAATAAATTGTGGTTTATTAGACCAAGAATGAATGTTGGGCCCATATATACTCCCTTCTTCCCTTCCTTCTCTCTCATGCCATAAAGAACACCGGGGTTTGTTAAAACACAGCTGAACCAAGAAACAGTGGTTTAACCAGCATCTAATCCTGGTTATTTATATAAAAAAAGTTTTATAAATAATGTTAGATGTGCCAAAACAGGAGAGATGTGACAATGGAGTGTGTGGCCAGAGGGCATATTTTCTTTCCAATGATTCAAGATGCAACTGCACTTCGAATACTGGTTGCAACACAAAAAAAGATGAAAATATGCCCCCCAAAAGCAAATAAAATGATCACGAGACTGGAGTGACTCAGTTTAGAGAGAAGGTGAATAAAGAGGTGCGTGATAGAAGTGTTTAAAAACATAATACTAGAACCCATCTGACGAAACTGAATGTTGGAACAGTCAGACAGACTTCTTCACATAGTTAAACTATGGGATTTGTTACCATAAAATGCCATTATGCTTGCTAGCTTAGATGGCTTCCCAGAGGGATTAGAGAAATCCATGGTGAAGAAGGCTACCGGAGAAACATGAGGGGAAGAGTGCTATCGTCCTCATGCCTCCATGGGCATCTGGTTGGACACTGCAGGAACAAAATGCTGCCCTCAATAAGCCTCTGGTCTGATCCAGCAGAATTCTTATCATGTTCTAAAGAGAATTCCCTTTAGCTAGTTCACATAGATCCACTCCATGAACATTCAAATATGCCTTCCAGAGTATTTCACTCAGGATGATAAGTTGTTGTTGTTTAAAAAACCACATTCCTAGGAACAGCAGCATAAAAATGTGAAGACTTTAGAAGACTTCCAGCCACTTTTCCCTTCCCTTAATTTTGTAAACTTTCTTTATCAATACTTAATGGCATTTTGATATTTGCTGTTTGGTAAAGGCTATTCTTTAAAAACCACAACTGCAATGTCAAATTTTCATGTGCAAAGGAGACCCTCAGTGGCTTTGTTTATTTTCATCTTCAAAATATGGGGGGTGGGGGGCAGGCAGGGATCAAAATGAAACAGAATAGACTTCTTCTAACTGTTATGCAAAATGCATTTAGCATGGTCATTGATCAGCTCTTTTGCTTCTTCATGGGGCATCTCTACATTTTAGCTTTTCCAATAAGAGTTAGGCACTGTGTGCTTTGTTTTGTCGAGACTCTCCAGAGGGTCTTCTGCTCTCTCTGAATTTTCTTTAATGGTCATGATCAAAATGCAAAATATACACAGCATAGGCTGCCCACACTTTGCAACCTGTGCACCTAGCCGTTCTGACTGTGCCAACCATGTGCTTGAGGGGAATGGGGTCCTGAAAACAATATATCCCCACCACACACACAACTGAGGAGAGGAGGAAAACTTTTACCCAGAATTGATTCTGCCACAGCTAACAGTGGACAGTACTTGCTAGACAAGCAATCTGTTTGGAAAAGGTCAATAGCATCCACCTGGCATATACTCCTTAGAAAACTGACAAAGAAATAGCAGGCATATCATAGTACAGGGGAGCAGCCCATGGCCTGGCCTCTGCAGCCATTTTTATTGGTCTGTCACCCTCCTCTCACATTTGGCATCTCTATTTGAAGGTGCTGCTTCTTTTTCTATCAAAACACCACCAGTAGAAGGTTTTCGAGGAAACATGGGGGATCATTGAGCCACTCTAGATCCTTCTAACAATATACCTGTCAGAGCTGCTTGAAGATCCTAGCTCACAGAGGATCACGCTAGCCAGCGATCATTAAGTAAAAGTCTTTATTGAATTACAGTTTCCATTCTCACGCTGCTGCGCGCAACTCTACGTCTAGTAGCTAGATCGGCGAAGCTCCGTCTGAGTCTCCGCCCCGTGTGCACCAACTTAATATCCTAGCCTTGCTCCACCTTTTCCGCCTGACTGTCCTCCTCTGGGTCCCTCTACCCCCCGGGGCTTCTTCCTTCCGGGATTCTTCTGACGCTGACCCGGACCCTCCTGCCTCCTTGCGCCGGGCTTTAGGACCTGGTTCCCTTTCGGGGCTGCTTACTGCGCCGCCTTCCTCTGCATTTGAACTTGGCGCGCGCGCCCAACCTTCCACTTTCCTCTTAACCGTTTCTTCGCTCCCCGATGGAGGTGTGGCCACTCCTGACTCATGCCCTCCCTCCTGTGGTGAGCTGCCAGCGCTTCCCCCCTGGCTCCTTTCCTCTTCCCTGCTTCCTGGCGGTGACGCTGGTCCCGATTTCCAGCTGCTCCCCTCTGAGTCCCCTCTGGCTCTATCTTCCTGGGGTGCCCCCCTAGACTCCCCCCTTGCCCTGGCCACTGGTGCTCCTTTCTGTGAATCCTCTGATTCACTGGAAAGACTAGGAGATCTCGGGTCGTCGTCATCACTCATCTTTTCTTCTGCCTCCTCCCCTTCGCTCTCTGTTTCCTCCCTTGCCCGTGCCTCTGCTCCTAAACCCCTGACAATACCCTTTACTGATTTTTAAGATGTGGCCGCCATCTTGTGTTATACCATGCCACCACAGCAGCCATTTTGTTTTTTGCCAGGTCCAGGTGGCAGCCATTTTGTGACTGGCGCCCATAGCCCTTTTTCAAAACTTCCAAAGAGGTTGGCAATCCCTAACTTAATACCAGATCCGACACATGGCATTTGTACCAGCAAACCAAATCTATGCTTCCAGTATGCACTTACATTTTTTTTCTCCACAGTTACAAATGTGTCCGAAGCCATGAATAAAGTCACTAACGCCTACGTTTATCAGTCCAGAAATTAAGGGAAGAATGAAGACTAGGAACAGGCCTCTAGAAGGGCAGGTGGATCACAACAGAGTGTAGAGAACCTGTTAATTTGGGGGAGGAGGGTAGATGGGCATAGGAAAAACTTACAAGGAAGAACTTCTAGCAATTTACGTATTTCAAATTGATCCTCCTTTGCTCACATTTCTTTATAGATATGAAACAATACTGTAAATAAATAAAATATGTTATCTTTTTTTCATCCCTCTGCTGCCAATCATATGATAAAAGGAGCCATTATTTTACGACCCCTGTGGTTGTCTGTCTGTCTGTCACAATGAACTCAAGAACAACAGACATCTCTGTGTCGCTTCTAATTGGTGCACCTACTGCGTTGTCTTCTGAAGGATCCAGTGTTGATTTCTTGCAAATACTTCATTTTCCAACAGGTTGTTTCTGGGCTTGCAACAGAATGCAAGGGTGTCCTTCGGGACAGGATGGCCCAGTTCTGTCTTCTGGAATACTGTCTGCTGTGCTTTCCCCTCTAGGTTACCAATGGCAATGCCAGCATGGCTTGACATACCCGCCAATGTGGCCTCCGAGTTACACAGGGAACTGCAAACATTCAGCTGAACCAATCAGTTTAATCAGGGCAACAGGATTATCCGATTTTGCAATGCACAATGGTGGAAAAACTGAAGAGAATAACTATTCCCTCTTGTCCATGGGTGATAGCCAATGCTCTCTGTGTGTAAGCAGATTGGGCTTCCACTGGTGCAACGGGATGTTCCTCCCACCACCCACCTCAAAGCTCCCCACACTCTCTCAAAAAATCTCTGCTGGAGGGCTGGGGGGACCCTCTGGATCAGATCTGGAGGGAGCATTGGGGTCTGCAAAGACGAGGGATGGAAGGTGAGTCCCTGTTGCATGAGCAGAGGTCTGTAGGAATATGGACTCAGCAACATTAGTAAAGAAAAAGCGCATTACGTGTGTTATAATACTGTGACACCAGATGGCGCTGTGGAGTCCCGTCTTTGGCCAATGTGATTTCCCTCTATGAAGTTGGCAATGTGTTTTCCCAAAGTGCTTTTTTTGGTGTGTCTAGATCCACCCTAAATAAACCACAGGATCAGAGCATATAATCCAGTAAACAAAATGTTCCACCCAGCATTGACGGAGCATGCAGGCCAGGCCCCCTCAATATTTTTTTGGGGGGGGGTGGCAGGACCCCCTTGAAACAAATATTGAGGGGGCAGAAGACACCTCCACCCCTAGAGTGGGCTCACCTCGTGCGTATATAAGTATATAGCTTACTATTTACTATGATTTAGTCACCATTAAGGATCATGGCCACTGGTCCCATCACCTGCTAGCAAATAGAAGGGGAAGAAATGAAGGGAGTGAGAGATTTTACTTTCTTGGGCTCCATGATCACTGCAGATGGTGACAGCAATCATGAAATTAAAAGACGCCTGCTTCTTGGGAGAAAAGCAATGACAAACCTAGACAGCATCTTAAAAAGCAGAGACATAACCTTGCCAACAAAGGCTCGTATAGTTAAAGCTATGGTTTTCCCAGTAGTGATGTATGGATGTGAGAGCTGGACCATAAAGAAGGCTGATCGCCGAAGAATTGATACTTTTGAATTATGGTTCTGGAGGAGACTCTTGAGAGTCCCATGGACTGCAAGAAGATCAAACCGATCCATTCTGAAGGAAATCAGCCCTGAGTGCTCACTCGAAGGAGAGATCCTGAAGTTGAGGCTCCAATACTTTGGCCACCTCATGAGAAGAGAAGACTCCCTGGAAAAGAGACTGATGCTGGGAAAAATTGAGGGCACAAGGAGAAGGGGACAACAGAGGACGAGATGGTTGGACAGTGTTCTCAAAGCTACCAGCATGAGTTTGGCCAAACTGCGGGAGGCAGTGGAAGACAGGAGTGCCTGGTGTGCTCTGGTCCATGGGGTCACGAAGAGTCAGACACGACTAAATGACTAAACAACAACAACAAACAACAAAGGATATAAATCATTAGGTATAAGAACATAAGAGGTATCCTGGTAGATCACCCTTCACCCTGGGTCCTTCACCCTGTTCGCACAGTGACCAAACAGGACCTACATACAACAGCACTCTCCCCATTCGGAGGCTGTCAGGGGCTGGACTGAGGAGGAATAGTGGGAGCCGCACCCCCCCCTCTCTTGAACCTTTCCAAGTGCAGGAGGACAGTATTGATTTAGAACAGTGGTTTGCAGAAGGGCATAGTCCAGAGGGGGGAAGCTGGGAAATACTGGGTGAAGAACAGCTAGAAGAGGAAACACCAGGAGAGAGGGAGAGAGAGAGGGAGAGCGCGCGAGAGAGAGAGCTGGCAGATGCATTGTCCTTGGACAGCATTCCTGACCCCCCTTCGCCTAAGACTAGACAGGTTTGAGAGTGATAGAACAGAGAGCAAGCTCAGATTTCCCAATGCAGGAGAGATGTAGGTTAATGGGGACGGAGGGGATGAACCCTTACCTGGAGCAATGCCATTTCTAGAGAGATATGCATTCCTTTGTCTCTCACTGTGATTGTTAAAGAAACTAACTGGTAAGAATGCTCCTTTCATTTGATCTGCTTATTTACTGCCACCGGGGGAGGGATCTGATCCTCCAAAGCCTGACAGAGCCATATTGCCCTCCAACTGTGGAGGTAAAGCATGTTTGATTTGATGATGGTGGTGGTGGTGATGATTAGACTGTGGGGTGGATAGATAGATAAAAATGTTCCGTGCAGGGAATGCTTCCACCCATTATAGCCATGGCACCCGGACATTCCACTGTCCATCTTTGTAGTTAAAAGACCTATAGGCATAAGCCATGCAGTTGAGGACCCGAGGGTGATTTTCTCTTTGGGCTGATGGTCTGGCTGCAGAAGGCTGCAGATGAGATGCTGTGCATTTCTCCACATGTTACTTCATCTCCAGCCAGTCACACAACTGGTGGGTTCCCCCCCCCCTCTCTCTCATGCAGTTTTCCACATCTGTTTGAAGATATCTTTCCTCTGATCTGCTGCTGCTGCTGCTGCTGCTTTGGAACTTTAACGGGCCAAGGCCACAGGGGCACATTCCCTTCTCCTTTTGCTTTCACATCCTCAGTGGCGTAGCGTGGGTTGTCAGCACCCGGGGCAAGGCAAGTAATTTCCACCCCCTAACCCGTGGATTTTAGCAGGGGGCAGAGAGCTGCGAGTGTGAGCGCCCCCCCCCCCAGATGTTGCGCCCGGTGCGGCCGCCCCCCTGCACCCCCCACGCTACGCCACTGGCACACCTCCCTCCCCACCAAAATAAAAAAAACATAAACAGGTCCCCTTTTCAAGGTGCATAAAAATATTCACAGCCTCTACCTCTTCAGTTTGGCTCAGTCCCAACCTTTCCAAGGGGTGGTTGTATTTTATAACATCTTAAAGACTGACCAAACCAGGTGTATTCCAGAGGTTGTTGGACTGCCCTCTGTTAAACTTATATTAATTACCCTGCCTTATCCTACAGAGCTCTTGTGAAAATAAAATACAGGATGCCCTGGATTTCCTGGGAGGAAACCACTGTATTAAATGTTTTAGATACATACATTTCATAAAGAAAATGGAGGAACAGTACAGTGGTACCTCGGGTTAAGAACTTAATTTGTTCTGGAGGTCCATTCTCAACCTGAAACTGTTCTTCACCTGAGGTACCACTTTAGCTAATGGGGACTCCCGCTGCCGCCGCACCCCCGCCACGTGATTTCTGTTCTCATCCTGAAGCAAAGTTCTTAACCTGAGGTACTACTTCTGGGATACCAGAGTCTGTAACCTGAAGTGTCTGTAACCGAGGTACCACTGTATATAACACAGATGCCAATGGCATCCATTTATCTCCTGTCTCAAGCACATCTAGGGAAATCAGGATCATGCCTCAAAGTGAGAAGCGAAGAGCAAAACTCGAGAGTTTTGCTGCTGTGCTGAGTCCTCCCATCCTCACAGACGTTTCAAAAGTTCTTGTTGTGTTGCAGTGACAGCTTCTTCTTCTTCGTCTTCTTCTTTGCTTCCTCCCGACTGCTCACTTAAAAAATGAGGACCAGCAGTCCTGGAAAGGATCCCGCTCAAGCAGCCGATTCTGTGACCTTTCTCCAAGTCTACTGAGTGATGGCATCGGTTCAGGGAAAAGAGGAGGAAATTGGTGCCGCAGCTCTGCAATGATCAGACTGCCACAAACAGAAACTTGAGAGGGGCTGGCTGGCCGCTTGGCTGGACCAGAGTGTGCACACTGTCGCTTTCGACACTTTGAAGCCTCCTCCTTTTTGAAGCCAGGCTTCGTGGTTTTTAGGGACATGATGAAAGAAGGAAACAACTTGATTCCCCCACCCACCCACCCGCACCCCCCGGAGAATTTTGTGATTATTAAGAAACACAAAGTTTGTTTCTGGAGGAAGGGAGAGTCATTTTGGCACTGTGCATCGTAAAACACTGGGGGGAGGGGAAATACCCTGGCACAATGAGGAGGAGGATCACAAATAAGCTGCTATATACTGCTAGCTGTCGTGATTTTATAGGGAGCTTCAAGCTATCTATCCAATTCCTAAATTGCTAATGTCTTAGAAATTGCCATGTCATACCAAAGAAGGGTTTTCTCTTTAGCTATTCGTTTGTAGTTGTTGCTGTTGTTTTTTAATCTATGTGTAGGAACTTTTTGAAAAAAATATATTAACCATTTCACCATAACAAAACATCAAAACATCTCATATTCATCATCCCACCCCCCATTTCCCCCCACCTCCCCATCAAACCCTCCCTCCCCCCCAGACTTCCCTCACCTCCTCTCTCTGATTTCTCAACTCACATTATTCTCTGCATACTGTAAAATTGTATAAATCCTTATATTATCTATCTACTACATTAACAAAGATTTGTGTATATTCAAAACCTGCCAAGTAGTCCAGTTTGTTTCGTTGTCTTTTTAAGTAATATGTGAAAAGTTCCCATTCTTCTTTAAAGTCACAGTTGTCTTTATCTCTCAATTTGTATGTCAATTTAGCCATTTCTGCATAGTTCATCAATTTCTCTTGCCACTGTTCTTTTGTCGGGGTTTCCTCATTCTCCCATCTTTGTGCTATCAAGACTCTTGCCACTATGTGTAGGAACTTTTAACTATTCTTTGTTCACTTGGATTTAAGTGTCAGCAACTTGGAGCTCCTTTTCACTTGGCAAAAGGTTGTTGTTCAGGAGTAGTGGTAGGAATTCACTTTCAAACTACAGTGGTACCTTGGTTCTCAAACTTAATCTGTTCCGGAAGTCCGTTCCAAAAACCAAGATGTGCTTTCCCATAGAAAGTAATGCAAAATGGATTAATCCGTTCCAGACTTTTAAAAACAACCCCTAAAACAGAAATTTAACATGAATTTTACTATCTAACAAGACCACTGATCCATAAAATGAAAGCAATAAACAATGTACTGCCATCACACACAAAATCAATCAATCAATCAATCAATCAATCAATCAATAGCTGAACTGGGTTCCACACAGTCACAAAAACAACCAAAAAAGAGCCGCAAAAACAAAAACACAAAATAAATAGCAAAAACAGACAGACCTCAGCGTAACACTCAAAACGGAAGTGTGGCACTCAAATTGGAAGCGTAACACTCAAAACAGAGCACGTTTGGCTTCCAAAGAAAGTTCACAAACCGGAACACTTACTTCCGGGTTTGCAGTGTTTGGGTTCCAGGTTGTTTGAGTACCAAGGCGCTTGAGAACCAAGGTACCACTGTATGTTGTGATGGCCAACAACTTGGGCAGCTTTTTTTATTATTATTATTCTAAAAAGTTTTTTAAAAAGGATTAGATAAATTCATGGAGGACAAGCCTATCAGGGGCGATATTCTTCCTTCACTGTTGTAGGTGGTATGCCTCTGAATATCCGTTGCTGGGAACCTCAAGTGAGGAGGTTCCTGTTGTGCTCATACTTTTGCTTGCAGGCTTCCCATAGGCATCTGGTTGATCTTTGTGAGAACAGAGATGCTGTATTGGCCTGATCCTGCTTTGTACTTAGAAGGTCCCAGGTTCCATACCCCACTTCTCCACTGAACAAATCTGAGGTAACGAGAGATTTCTGCATTGCAGAGGGCTGGACTAGGTGACTCTCAGGGTCCCTTCCAACTCATAGAGTTTGTAAGAGTCTGTAATCCAATATTTGTCGGGGATGATACTCCCAAAACTACCAAGATTGTTTGGGGATACTTAGCCGAGATCTTTAAAGCTAAATCTACAGTTACCTGATTTATTCAGTTACCTGATTCAGTTACCTAATCTACAGTTACCTGATTTATTCATATCTATTGTATGTGTTTGGATTATCAATGTATTTGGGTGACTTTGCATGATTTTTTATGATTAAACTGTTTTCACTTATATGCCAGTAAAGGCTAGAAAAGAAAAGAGAGAACTCTACAGTCATATGATTTAGAGCAGACCCTTACATTGTGATATTAAGGGTTTATCTGCATTAATTATTTCTGCAGTAGTAGTAATTATTTCTGAAATAATTTTTATTTGGTTTTACAAATATAGAATTATAACAGTACAATACAATATACATATCCATAATTAGAGATTTCACCGAATCTCTGGACTGCCCACCTTCTCCTCCATGGGTCCTATTGTCGTCCTTTTCAACTGCATATTATTTCATAATCCATATTTTATGTCTCTCCTTTTTGTCCATAGTATTTGCTACATTACAAGTGTTATTGCGATCCTGCTAGTGTTTCCATCTGCTTATAGCGGTTCCCTTATTTGTGAATAACTTTCAGGATAATTATTTCTGGACTTTCTTAGTCTTTCCTCCTCTCAAGACTCTAATTGTTCTATTGACATTGGAAATATTTAAAGATCAAGTGGTTTAGAAATACATATAAACAACAACAAAAAATGTCCTGCACAATATAAGGCTGAATGTGAAGTGAGAAAAGGACATGTAGCAGCCTTGCCATACCAAAATTTCCAGATTTATTTCTTTATAATTGAAATTATATCAATATTTTTTTTAAAAGGTTTCTTATGGGGGGGGGGGTGAGAGAGAGAGAGACACCCTGTCATACACATATTGAAATACTGCCCCTCAATGAGGCCAAACCTAGATTCACAAAATGTTTAGGGATATGTGTCCCCCCCAGAAAAAAAGTATTCTACTAATATATGCACCGATATGCACACTTTACAGGTGCTTATGCCTTTAAAATAAAAAAAACATAGCCTGAAAACTACAAAATTCAGAGAAGTGCATATTGGGCGATTTCATCTCTAGATGCGAACTAAAGCAACGTCCCACTCACCCACCCCGTTCCTACACACAAACACAGCATATAGACAAACACAGCCTTTTACAATGCATACTTCCTTCCCACGCTCAGCCTTTTGGACCGAGTGGACCGCAAGTCCTGTGAAAGTCGCCCTGACTTTCATCCAGCCTAGTAACTTTCTCCTGACCCCGCACAAACCAGCACAAAGAAATGAGCTCTCGGTGCCTTTCACCTTGCACTCTCCATATGAAATAAAATACAGTGAAATTAATCCCAGCAGGAGTTCCGTGCAATAGAGAACTGATTCATATAGGCAGAAATGGAAAGAATGGCTGAGATGAAGAACGTGTGGTGTTTTTTTTTAAGCACGGAGGTGGTAGATCTAAGCAATGAAAGCACATTATCAAAGCTGTTGGTGACATTTCTTTGTTGGAAAATTGTTGAGTTACACACACACAGACACAAATATATGGTGTTGTTAAATAAATTCAACTTCAACATTTTGCTGCATTGGAGTAAGGTTATCAGATGTCCCCGTTTCCCGGGGACAGTCCCCGGATTTACAAATCAGTCCCCATACAAAATCCATTGAAGTTGAAAAGTGTCCCCAGATTCACTGGAAAAAAAATCTGGTAACCAATACATTGGAGGGGGCCTGATCCAGCAGGTCTCTTCTTAGGTAGAACATCTGCTTTGCATCTAGAAAGTCTTGAGTCCCATGCCCCACTTCTCCACTGAACACTATGCGGCCAACTCAGATGCGATGAGCAAACATCATGGTTGGCCAACAAGGACTCTGACAATTGGTAGGGGATTCTGTGTCACGTGTGTTCACACCTCCATGAGCTTTCCTCTGGTTGGGAGAAGGAAATGGGGGACCCAAATCACAGACAATTCACAACTCGGAGCATCTAGTGAGCTCGCACTGCTAGGAGCCAAAGAATAAAGGTAAAGGTAAAGGGAACCCTGAACATTAGGTCCAGTCAAGGCCGACTCTGGGGTTTGCGGCACTCATCTCGCTTTATTGGCCGAGGGAGCCGGCGTACAGCTTCCGGGTCATGTGGCCAGCATGACTAAGCCGCTTCTGGCGAACCAGAGCAGCACACGGAAACGCCGTTTACCTTCCCGCCAGAGTGGTACCGTATTTTTTGCTCTATAAGACTCACTTTTTCCCTTCCAAAAAGTAAGGGGAAATGTGTGTGCGTCTTATGGAGCGAATAAGCGAATACAGGCTGTGCAGCTATCCCAGAAGCCAGAATAGCAAGAGTTCTGTGCTGTTCTGGCTTCTGAGATTCAGAATATTATTTTTTCTTGTTTTCCTCCTCCAAAAACTAGGTGCGTCTTATGGTCTGGTGCGTCTTATAGAGCAAAAAATATGGTACTTGCATTTTTACGTGCTTTCGAACTTCTAGGTTGGCAGGAGCAGGGACCGAGCAACGGGAGCTCACCCCCTCGCGGGGATTTGAACCACCGACCTTCTAATCGGCAAGTCCTAGGCTCTGTGGTTTAACCCACAGTGCCACCCGCATCCCTTAGGAGCCAAAGAATGCACACTGGATTTTACAAAGAAGCTAAGCCCTGTCTCAGAACATACACACACACAGGCTGATGTGGTGTGTGTACGGACACAAAACAAGTCCTTCACTGTCACACCTTGCCTTGACACTTGTAAGCAACAATCTCCAGAAAGCTCTCATTTTTTTCCTGGTAGAAACGGTTGGTAACTAATCCTTCTTCCAAGGCTTGGCACTAGCAGAGCCACACAGCCACACCTCCCCCCCCCCAACTACCCTTCTTTTTCATTCCTATGATATCTCTTGTTAATTGCAACCAGCAGGATTCCCCCCCCCCTCCCTCCGCCTCTTGCTTCCCTGTCAAGTTGAGCCCGTCTGCCTCTGAGGATAACGGCCAGTCTAGGGACCGTGTGTTACATGCAACACCCTCTTGGCTCCTTATTAAATGATAGTCAACCTGCCTTTGAAACGGTTTGTCTTTCAGGCCATCTGAAGTCGGACAAATTGCTCTGCACCGCTTTCTCTTCCTCTCCCATCAGTCATATCGATTGACAAAAACACCATTTACAAGGGGAGGCGGGAGGAAGAACCGCGGAGGGAGATGCACAGAGCAAGTGGGAATTAATGAAATAAATAACAAGTGTGAGGTTTGGGTTTGGTGTGTTGTTGTTTTAAATCAATTCTCTGTGAGCGTGTATGTGCGCTTGTTTTTGTTTTATTTTAAAAACCAGTTCTTTGTACACGGCACAAAATGAAATCCTAAATTTGAGTACAGATGCTCACTTTGGAGGGAAATATTGAAGGGAAGATTGGCTTTTATATACACAAGCACATCTGGGTTATACCTGGGGCAGGTTCTGGCTTCGCTCTGCTCTATCTATGAAGGTATGGTTTTTGGTTCCTGTTCAGCTCTGAACTCCCTAAAAAACATGTATAAGACCCTACGTCAGATCTCCATCTGTAAAAATAAATATCTGTTTTTGAATGCAAGAAAGGCAGAGGTAAACTGTCATATAAATATATGGCCAAATATGCTATGTAAGTCATGCATAATAACAATGCTAAGACACAATACTTTAATGTTTTGCAAGTCCTTCCACATGCTCTCATTGTGCACCTGATGATGGTCTCATTAATTTTAGCTCTAGCGACTCAACAGTGAACGGCAATGCTGGAGCGAAATACATTTTTCCATTGTTGCTGCATCCTGGATTATTCCATGTGTGGTCCCAACCAATCAGGGATCTCACACAATGGACAGAATAATATCACAAAGCCACAGAAGCGATTTGGCTCACAGAAGACAAGAGCAATTGTTAAGTTCAGTAAATGAATAAGTAAACATCCTCACATAAAGTACTAGGGTACTGCCTCCAAACAGGAGATGTTTTTGATGTTGGGGGGGGGGGGAGGTGATTACCTTCAGTTCATCTCTAATCATAACCGGCATGAGAGACTTGACATGTGGAAAGTTTCCCTCGTATTAAATTCAGGTTCTACTAGCTTTGATTCCCCTCCCCACCAAAAAAACCCAGGAGCTTCATTTCATTGGATCAGCCCACTGACCTATCCGGGTCAACATCCTCTCTCCAGCCAATAGCAAGTTTTCTGAGCTTCTCTTCCCCTAATCCTTATCTGAACCGGATTGCATTGAACACTACCATGCCCATGCTTTCACGCCTGTGGAAGAGGAATGATGCTCAGCCTAGGACAGGAGGCCTCAATCACACACTGTATTATGTTCCCAAGAATGGA
The DNA here is from genome assembly GCF_965112155.1 of Podarcis liolepis. Lineage (NCBI taxonomy): Eukaryota > Metazoa > Chordata > Lepidosauria > Squamata > Lacertidae > Podarcis > Podarcis liolepis. The sequence goes on from NC_139555.1 coordinate 24,344,175, forward strand.
AAATAGTCCCCGAAGAGATGAGGAGGTGGTTTGTGGTTTCTGGAGGAGGAAATTTGATGCAGGTTTGTAGCACAATTCCTCCTACCCCCACCCCTCTTGGTGCATGAATGTGAGAATCAACAGTCATTGTGGCTGAGTAGGAAACCCAGCCTGTCCTTCAAAGAGACATCACTGTGTGGGAAAGAGGGCAGAAGCAAAGCCAAACCATCTGTAATTCCACCACGACAGTTATGCTGCTTCCCATGTAGCCTGGCTCTGGGTACAGCATGTAAGGCCGTCCGCAGCTCCCTTCCTTCTAGCACAGCCCTCCTTGTGTGTGAAGGCCCCCAGGAGCTACCCCAATAAATAATTACGCACATGACACAGAATTTAATTTTAGGTTATTGGCATAATTATGGCCACAACTTTATTGATTACAGATAGTGAGTGGTTTGTTTAGGCCAGGGGTCAGCAAACTTTTTCAGCAGAGGGCCGGTTCACTGTCCCTCAGACCTTGTGGGGGGGCTGGACTATATTTTTTTGGGGGAAATGAATGAATTCCTTTGCCCCACAAATAACCCAGAGATGCATTTAAATAAAAGGGTGCATTCTACTCATGTAAAAACATGCTGATTGTCCACGGGCCGGATTTAGAAGGCAATTGGGCCTGATCCGGCCCCCGGGCCTTAGTTTGCCTACCAAAGGTTTTTCAAATATTCCTTAAACTTCTATACAGAATAGACAGTTAATGCATGCAATATGCTCTGGGCAGTTAAGAAAGATGTTTCATATATGCTGAAGTCACAGTTTCCTTCCTTGCGCCAAGATGCTGTACTTTTGCGCAAAGGGATCACAACAGGGCTTAGCAGAGCCTTGTTTCTCGATCCACGGTCGCCACAACATTGCATGTGCGCAGAACCAGTGCCCAATGGAATGGGCAGTTTGTGCATGCTTCTCGTCTCTCTTCCCACCACTCCTGTTTTGGGGTGGGGGGTGGGGATTGGGTTCCCTAGCTCAGTTCAAGAGCCCTTGCTTTGCATTTCTAGTCAGAAGTATCCGAGAGCAGCAGGTGACAAGCACATCCTCTGCCTTAGACCCTGGAACATTAGACAAGTCTGGGCTAGGTGTACAAATTATCTAACCTGACAGAAGGCACCAGAAGCCTGCAAACACAGTACAGTGGTACCTCGGGTTAAATACGCTTCAGGTTACAGACGCTTCAGGTTACATACGCTTCAGGTTACAGACTCCGCTAACCCAGAAATCGTACCTTGGGTTACGAACTTTGCTTCAGGAGGAGAACAGAAATCGCACGGCAGCGGGAGGCCCCATTAGCTAAAGTGGTGCTTCAGGTTAAGAACAGTTTCAGGTTAAGAACAAACCTCCAGAATGAATTAAGTACTTAACCTGAGGTAGCACTGTATACCTTTAAAGCCCATTCAAGGTGCATTCTTTCCCTCAAAGAATTCCGGGCCGCCGCAGTTCACCCTCCCTGAGCTGCAAGTCCCAGCAACGCTTAACAAACTACAGCGACCAGAATTATTTGCGGCGTATGTGTGCTTCAAATGTGCTCTAAAAGCATGGTGTGCACCTCTGTGTGGAGTGGGGAGGGTGCGGGAGGCACAGGGACACCACCCCTACCCTGCTTGTGCATGAACCTGTTTGTGTGCTGCCCCCTAGAGGAGAGGAGGGGGAGGAAAGAATAAACTCCTGTCTGAGCCCCCAAAGGGCTGCTGACAGATTGTGTTTACAGCACTGCGCTAGATGGAACCACAAGTCTCGCCACATGCAGGCACTACTACCTTGCACAAGGAAGGATCATGCCCTAAGTATTAAGGTTATTAATTTTCTAATACATGTGGACATTTTGACCCTTTGCTCGAAAACAGCAGCCTTTTTCAATCATCTTTTTTTTTTTAAGCCAAAGCTCTGTGCTTAGCTATTATCCAGAAGGAACATTATGTTGACATTAGCATGTAGGTTTTTGAAAAGACTAAATAACGCCCCCCCCCAAAAAAACCCCTCCCTGTGCAAGATAGAGAATGTAACATCATGACCATATAGCACTGTTGAATGATTAAAAATTTAGATGACTGCCTTTGAAACAATAAAAAAAGCCTTGGAAGCTTCTTAATGAGCAGCTATCAGAAATAAAGCTTTTAAAACTTCAGAAAGTGCCTCTGTGGAAATTTCATTGTCTTTGATGCTGTAAAATAACTGCAGGGTAGATTCATTTTAAGTTCTCTTTAGCATACTGGTAGTTCAGAAATATTGGGAGATATCTTTCTTAGCAATATGTGGGGAAAACAATGTCTTGGTCGCTTTCATTTATCTGCAATTTGACAGGAGTGCAGTTTATTAACTTGAAAAGGAGACAGATACATTATCTGAAACAGAGAGACTATCGTAGGTATTGCCTTCTTTTTATACCAGTGGGAGTCCGTGACACTTTGAACTCGCTCACCATTAAATGCCTTCCTGAGTTGTTGAAGAGCCTTTAAAAAGGAAGCCTGCACATTTATGATGTAAATTCGTTATTTTGACAGTCTTTGAAATCTGTCAAATTCACATCCAATTTAATGCGCACCAAAAAAAAAAATCTTTTCTTTTAAAATACTTTTCTTTGGAGATTTTTTCAAAGCCATTTTCATGTAGAAAACTATTGTTATACCTAATATATCCTGAAAGTGGTTTAGCAAGGAACTTATATGATTCTGTTTTAAGTCATGTCAGCTTTTAAAACATGCCATTTCTTCAAATAAGCTTTGACCAGGCTCACTCTTTTTCTCCCCCATTAGTTAAAGTATGCTTGATATCCCTGAATACAATTAGCTACAATGGATAATATGGTCCATTTTATCATCAGTCAAATCAAATCAGAGCCTTTGGGGTTTTGTTGAATCGACTAATCACCTACACAGGGGCACCTATAGATATCTGAGGTCCTTTGGAAATGCTAATAGGAATTTGGGGGTAGTATTCCTAGCCAAAATTCAAATTTGGGCCACCCCACCTAACATATCTCAGAGAATTCCATCATTGATCCTCTAGTTACATTATGCCGGCAGATGTTTCCACTAAGCCATCTGATGTCTTAATGAAGAGAGGGTAGTTTAAATACTCCAAACTGCTGTTAAAATTAAACTACTCAATTTTGATTTGAAGGGCTGAATATTTATTATGGATATGTGTTTGGGGAGGGTGCAGGCCGATTCCGCCATCAGAAGGAATCAGATTAGTTCTGATTGAATCCCAGACTCCCATCTATTTCAAGTCAATCTCCAAGCCTAGCCAACATCCTTGGGTTTCCTAATCCTTATTACACAGCGGATGCTTGGCTGTATCTTCACTTCTTTATCAGTTTGCAAGATATTTTCAAATTGGTACAGAGGTCTTCATGCAGATCTCCTTCAAAGCAACATACAGAGGAGGCTCTGTTAAGAGTTTCAGAGAGTGTTTACAGATGTCTTATCAGTGGAGGGAGGGAAGAGGGTGGCAGGGAGATGGAACAAATTCCCCCAAAGCAGGCACACAACAGTCCTAATCTGCAGAAGGCATCACACACACAGGAGGTTCAAAGATCTTCTTCTACAAAGAAACAAATTAAGTTGAGCTGTTAGTGGTTCATTCAAAAAAAAAAATCAGTGGCAAGATATATGGGTTTGTGTGCTCGTGTTGTGATATGTATTTCTGAAATCTACTGTGAAACCTTTCAGATATATATGTGTGTGTACACACACACACACACACACACACACACACACACACACACACACACCATTTGTCTCCATATGTGATGTGTTAATTACAAGTGAAGGCAAACTTTCAAATGCTGGATGAAGGAGGATAAGACACTCTTTTGCAGGCCCTATATAGACCTAACTCTGCAACAGTGTCTGGAGATAATTTATTGCTGATCGCTTGAGAAGAAGAAGTACAGTGGCAACTCTGGTTAAGAATTTAATTCGTTCCGGAGGTCCGTTCTTAACCTGAAACTGTCCTTAACCCAAAGCACCACTCTAGCCAATGGGGCCTCCTGCTGCCACCACACCGGAGCACGATTTCTGTTCTCATCCTGAAGCAAAGTTCTTAACCTGATGTGCTATTTCTGGGTTAGCGGAGTCTGTAGCCTGAAGTGTATGTAACATGAAGCATATGCAACCTGTACCTTGGAAGCTGAACACCTTGGCTCCCGAACAAATCGGCTCCTGAACAATAGAATCCTGGAAGTGAGTGTTCCGGTTTTTTGAGAACGAGTGTTCCTGCAGCCCATCAGAAGCTGTGCTTTGGTTTTTGAACTGTTCCAGGAGTTGAATGGACTCCTGGAACCAGAGGTGGAGCTAGCTGCTCCGGCTGCTCTGCACCCGGGGGTGAGGCTAGCTGCCTGCGGGGGTGGGGCAAGCATCCCAGGGAGTGGGGTGGCGATGTCACCTCACTCAGGGATGACACCCTGGGCAGTCCACACCCACCACACCCACCTTCCTCCAGTGCCTGGAACACATTCTGTTCGAAAGCCAAGGTACCACTGGAAGAAGAAGAAGAAGAAGAAGAAGAAGAAGAAGAAGAAGAAGAAGAAGAAGAAGAAGAAGAAGAAGAATAGTAATAGTATCTACTTGGCTCAGGGGGTTGCATAACTCCATGCCCTCCAACATTTCTCCGATGAAAATAGGGACGTCTTAAGGAAATGTGGTATATTCTGGGATCAAATCAGAACTATCCAGCTAATGGGGGGGGGTATATGGTTCAGCCAGTGCCAGCACCGGCTTCAATACCTGAGGAGAAGTAGGAGTAAGGGGGGGGGAAGGGAGTAGTCAAACATCATGTTATTTATTTGTGGAAATGCTATATCAGAAGCACCAATTATCAAAGGGACCAATCGGTTTCTGAATCCGCCAATTATAACAGGTATAACTAAGAAAAGATTATAACGAAGGCATGAGCTGTTGTAATAATAATAATAATAATAATAATAATAATAATAATAATAATTTATTATTTATACCCTGCCCATCTGGCTGAGTTTCCCCAGCCATTCTGGGCGGCTTCCAACAAAAGATTAAAAATACATTAAAACATCAGTCATTAAAAACTTCCCTAAACAGGGCTGCCTTCAGATGTCTTCTAAACGTCAGATAGCTGCTTATTCCTTTGACATCTGATGGGAGGGCGTTCCACAGGACGGGCGCCATTACTGAGAAGGCCCTCTTGCTGGTTCCCTGTAACCTCACTTCTCGCAGGAAGGGAACCGCCAGAAGGCCCTTGGAGCTGGATCTCAGTGTCCGGGCTGAACGATGGGGGAGGAGACGCTCCTTCAGGTATACAGGACTGAGGCCATTTAGGGCTTTAAAGGTCAGCACCAACACTTTGAATTGTGCTCGGAAAGATTGTACACCTGGTCATCCCCAAGAAGTGTGCCTTAACTGATTTAATTATGTTCAAATTAGAAGGCTAAGGACTGTGCCAACCATACCAGCCTAGGCGCCAAATAGGAGATATAGGGTGCCGATATCTTTATGGTTAGTTGAAAATAGTCAACGAATTAAGGACACAGGTAGGGTGGTTGAATGGTCAGGCAGGGGGCTGTAGACCCCCACGTGGGGGTTTGATTCCCTCTTCTATCTGAATAGGAAGAAGCTTTGTGGTGTTTACACGCCAAAATGGCAATTTGGAGAAGTACTATAAAGGTTCTGGAGCTTCCTCCATTTTTTTTCTAATGGGGGAAGGGGTGGATGGAAACTCACTGGGTTGGGTTTTTAGCTGTTAACTAAAATTTTCGCAGGATCGAGGCCTGAGCACCTAGATAGTCCTTAGCTTAATTAAAGTGTTTGCGTTGCATTCAGAAGAAGTATATTAGAATAGGTCTTATAGACCTCTGTTTGGGGCTTTGAAGGCCTCTGGTTTGAACGTAAGCCAAGTATAAATCTAGGTATAAATTAATGGTGTGAGGGGTGAGGAGAGGTGTAACTATGATTGTTGGGGTTGGGTTGGTTGGTTAAGCTGGTTTAAATCGTCATTTTATTGTGCTGTTGGTTGTGTTAGGGAAGATACTTAACGTTATAATGTATGTTAGGTGTATATAAAATATTAAGCTGAGTAGAGAGGTTAGGGCGAGTATAGTTGCTAGTGGGGTGAGGTGGTTGACTGTTAATTCTTCTAGGATTAATCATTTTGGTATGAAGCCTGTTAGTGGGGGTGGGGGAGGCCCCCAGTGATATTAGGGTAATTATAGCAGTAGTGGTAAGTGTTGGAGAGGTTGTCCACATTACTCCTAAGTCTTTAGTGTTTTTTGCTGTGGAGATGATAAGAGTTAGGAATATGGAGGTGGTTATTAGTAGATAAGCTGTTAGGAGTAGTAGTTTTTGTGATAAAGATGTAATGATAATTACTCATCCAAGGTGTGCGATTGATGAGAATGCTATGATTTTTCATAATTGGGTTTGATTTAGACTGGATCAACCTCCAATCAGGGGTTTGTTGGGTGTGTTCATGTGTGTGTGTGTGTGTGTGTGTGTGTGTGTGTGTTGTAGAAACTAGGGCTGGATCTAGACCAGCAGTCCTCAACCTGTGGGTCCCCAGATGTTGTTGGACTACAACTCCCATCACCCCTGAGCTCTGGCCTTGCTAGCTAGGGGTGATGGCAGTTGTAGTTCAACAACATCTGGGGACCCACAGGTTAAGAAAAGCTGATCTAGACACATCACAAAGGTGTTTCAGGAAAACGCACTGTAAACCCTATAATGGGGAATTTCACGTTGCCGAAAGACAGAACTCTACAGCGCCATTTGGTGTCACAGTGTAATAACGCATTTAAAATGCTTTTTATTAATGTAGCTGAGTCCTAGCCTGTTGAACAAAAGTAAAATTTGCACCCATTGCTCTGCCAACTTTGCCTCTGGCCCCACCTCCTACTGCCATGTGGCCCTTCAAAGAAGGGGATGCGAACCTGAAGCCGGGAAAAGAAAAGTTCCCCACCTCTCCATTAGACTGTGATCTGTGCTTGATGTGTTACAAATGGGCCATTAGAAATTAGAATGGGTTCTTAATGAGCGCATCAGGGATCTGCCCAGTGTTGAGAGCTTACTAAAACCATGCAGCGGGCAATCATTTCTGCGGCTTCTAACCCCACCCCTCGTCCCTGTCGCCATTACCCACCACCAGTTCTAGAGTAACAACCAATCACATGCATGGGAAAAATACTTCCAAGCAGAGCCTGATTGGCTTGGCCTCGGTTGAAAATATCCTCTGCCGCAGAAACCACCATGACATCAGGCTGAGGGAGAAAGGACGTCCCCACCGTTGGGCCTTAAACGACGGGGTATTTCCTTCGCAGCACAGCTTTCTATAATCACGCTTAAGTACAGGCTCGTTGTGGTGAGAGGACTGAGTCACCCCTAGTCATTGATACATTTTTTCCCACGGAAGAAAGTTTCTGAGAAGCAGACCACGCAGTTAGAAACGGTGACCTTTTTTTGTTGTTGCTATTGACTTGCAAAAGATGGAACCAGATCAGTCGTGCTGCTTCTTTTCTGCCCCCTTTTCCCACAGCAAAAGTTACGTTGTGTAGTTTGAAAACACTTGCAATGCTGTTATTTTTCTCTTGAGCATGTGTGTGTGTGTTGTGTTGTCCCCAGATTTGTCTACACACAGAGACATTTTCCCTTCTTTGTTTTCAGCATTCTTCCACCCTTTTCAGTATTGTGGATACTGGCCACATTTGTTTCTCCTCATTTTTATAATTACACAGAGCATCAGTTGTATCCCATGGAAGTGATTATATACATTAGCAAGGAGACAGAGTATGTACCATAAGGAACATAGGAAGTTGCCTTTTACTGAGGCAGCAGCTCTCCAGGGTTTCACATCTTCCTCAGCTTCACCTGGAGATAGAATCTGGGACATTCTGCAGTGATCTTCAAAATAATAATTTTAAATGGCTTCTCGTGATCTGTTCCTCACAAGATATGGTCCAAAGGGCCACTTCACGCCTGTGCAGGGGTGCCAACTTGAATAAAATATTGAGGGGGGCCAGGTAAGCCCTGCCCCACCTCATTGATCGCAGGATGTGGCGCACACCAATGCACATCAATGGGAGGCAGCCCCCTCAAATATTTTTGGGGGGAGGCTGAAGGGACCTTGGCCCCTAGGAAATGGCTCCAGTGCACCTGTGGGCTTTGAACTCGTTTCATCCAAGAGGAGACCTTCATGCCACATGGGGAACCGCTTCTGAGGCTCTTCTGAGCTCCAAGCTGGTTTTGATCAATTTCAAACCACCTACTTTCCACAAAAGTTTCCCTAAAAAAAACCCCTAACCATAAAAAAAGACAAATTAAGCCAGAAGGCTCTTTTTTTTTTATTGGTTTTACAGAATTTTTTAGAGACAAAACAAACACTTAAAAAGACATACAACACGTATAGTTTCATAACATTTTTTCATAAACCTCTTTTCCGGGACTCCCCCATACCCCCCCTTTCTGCATCCCAATGTCCATAATTTTTTAGCAACTTCTAAATATTCCTTTCCAACCTCTGTCATCTTAATCTTTTCTATAATCAGATCTTATATCACTGTATCCCTTTTTTCCTGAAAATCTCGACATTCTAGCATTCATCAAGTTTATAGTAGTCCTTAAGATAGCTTTTAAATTTTCCCCATTCTTCTTCCGCCGTCTCTTTTCCCTGATCATGGGTTCTGCCAGTCATCTCAGCCAATGTCATATAGTCCATCACTTTCATCTGCCATTCTTCCAGAGTGGGTAGATCTTGTGTCTTCCAATACTTTGCGATGAGTATTCTTGCTGCTGTTGTAGCATACATAAAGAAAGTTCTGTCCCTCTTTGACACCAGCCGGCCAGAAGGCTCTTTTTGCATAGATTTGCTTGCGTTATTATTGTGGTTATGATTAGGATCATGGTTATTTATACCCAACGTTCAAATACAATTTCCTTGGGCTGCTCACAGGAGTGCACAGCAAAAACAACAACAACAACAACAAAAAGTGGAGGGACAGTGGTGAACATCACCACTCTTTTATTCAATTAAAAGCTTAAGAAATAGGGCCATTTGGTTTAGAGAAGGGAAAGTTAAAAGGGGATTCAACTGAAATATATAAATTCAGTTTAGGAGAGAATGAAGATAATACAATCCTCTGCCCATCCAAAGCACTTTCATCATTTTTGCCCTGTTGTATAATAGTAATCTTCTGCACAGGTATGAAAAACCTGTGACTTACCAAATACCTGTTTGGCTCCAACTTCCATCAGCCCAGATGCAAAGATAATGACCACCAATGGCCAATGATATGGCTGAAGAGAGAAATTGTGCCTGATAGCTATCAGAAGCTAATAATTGGATGAGTATTAAAAGGATCCATTGGGGGACATTTCTGGCCTTAGGCACTTTTTAAAGCAATGACATGAGGACTTCCCCATGGACATGTCATTTGCGGTACCAGGTTTATGTCAGACATGGTGATCAGATTTCCCCCCTACGTGACAACTCCTAGGCTTCTGGCCTTGCTTCTCCAAGGACCACCCTCTAGACCTGGCCTAAAACAAAGCAGTATAAAAATGTGAGGGCAAGCCTACAGGAATGGGACCACAGCTCAGGAGTAGTTTGCATGCAGTAACCCCCAGGTTGTATCTTACCATCTTTAGCTAAAAGCATCAGATAGCAGGTAACACGAATGACCTCTGAGGTCATGGAGAGCTAGGGAAAAATGAGGTAGATGGAGAAATGTCTGCTCCTCTTTAAGGCAGATTTCTAAGTCCCCTAAGTGTCTCGTGCCAGGTAGATGTTGCAAACAATGTGAGAGGATAACATGTTCACAGTGTCCAAGGCTAAGTGTTGGAAGCACCACAGCAGGGTTCATTCAGTTTGTAATTTAAGAGTTAATTATGTTAGTGTTAAAGTGAACCAGGCCAGACTGTGATGAGTGGAGGTGTTGCTTAGCAACCAAGCAGAGTGGTAGGGACTTCACTGAGGTCACATGTGCTGTCTAGTACTGAGGAAGTTCTTCCTCTGTACAGTGGTGCCTCGCAAGACGAAATTAATTCGTTCCGCAAGTTTTTTCTTCTTGCGAGTTTTTCGTCTTGCGATGCACGGTTTCCCATAGGAATGCATTGAAAATCAATTAATGCGTTCCTATGGAAACCGCCTTCAGACCAGGTCCGGGGACAGTCTGTCCCCCGACCTCTTCTGAAGGCTGGGGGGGGACAAGGGCTTTTCTTCCCACCCCCAGCATTTTAAAAAACCCCGGGACAGCGGAGGACTTCTCCGCTGTCCGGGGCAATCTCAAAATGCTGGCGGGCGGCATTTTAAAATCGCCCGGGACAGCGGAGGACTTCTCCGCTGTCCGGGGCGATGTAAAAGCCCCTGGGAAGGCAGGCAGGGGGGACAAAGACTTTTGCCCCCCGCCCGCCTTCAGAAGAGGTCCTGGACAGCTTCTCCCCGCCGCCCCTTGCTTCAAAAGAGGTCTGGGGACAGCGGGGAAGAAGCGCTGCGCTTCCCACTGTCCCCGACCTCTTTTGAAGCAAGGGGCGGCGGGGAGAAGCGATCTCCCCGCAGCCCCTTGCTTCAAAAGAGGTCCGGGGGCAGCGGGAAGCACTTCCCGCTGTCCCCGGACCTGGGGCTGCGAGGAGAAGATCGCTTCTCCCCGCCGCCCCTTGCTTCAAAAGAGGTCCGGGGACAGCAGGGAAGACCCGCTGTCCCCGGAGCTTGCGGGGCAAGCTTCGTTTTGCGAAGCAAGCCCATAGGGAAATTCGTCTTGCGAGGCAACTTGAAAACGAAAAAACCTTTCGTTTTGCGAGTTTTTCGTCTCGCGAGGCGTTCGTCTTGCGGGGTACCACTGTATGTTTGGTTGAATTTCTCCATGCTATACACAAGTGAGAAAAACAAAGCCTCCTTGTTCCTTTCTCCTCAAACTATACACTAGCTTTTATCAGTATCCCAGAAAAGGTGTTATTAGGATTTGTTTTCTCTCTGAACTCCAAAGTGAATTTGCTTACAGAAAGATAGAAAAAATACCAGCCGGGAGGAATTTATCATCAAGCTCAGATAAAGACTGTCTACTAGGGATACGAAGATTGTCTCTGGACATCAGCAGCATTCCAGCAGCATGGTTTGACCCAACAAGAAGGCAAAGCCAATGGTGTGCTCCCAGCGTACCCATATATATATATCAATCAGGTTACTTTGATTCTCAAAATGCATTCTAATACTTCTAATAGTCAGAACAACATTCTTGCTGTTATGTGAACACTGAACACATCCTGAGGGGAGAAACCTCACTTTCCTGAGGCAAAGGATGTATGAAAAGAAGGGGGGGTAGTCTCAGGGCATTGTGGGCACTCATGACATCATGGACCCTCAACTCCACACACTCACCAGGTGGCCACCCATTACCACCAGCCATGCCTCCTATACAACTTATGGCTAGCCCTTCAGATGTGGTCCTGGATTATGAACATAGGAAGTTGCTGAACCCTGAGTAAGACCACTGAGCCATCTCCAGGCTTTCAGATCGTCTTCCACAGACCTACCTGGAGGTGCCAGGATTTGAATGTGGAACCACACCTTCTGCAGGCAAAGCAGACGCTCTACCACTGAACTATGGCCTTTCTCTAAATATTGCCTGGTCAATCAACAGTTTGCTACTCTGCCCGCTTCTGATGCTTGACCAATATGCATTACATTGGCTAATAGTTGAATGAGTAGAACAGGCATAGGCTAACTCGGCCCTCCAGATGTTTTGGGACTACAACTCCCATCATCCCATAGCACTGGTACTGTTAGCTAGGGATGATGGGAGTTGTAGTCCCAAAACATCTGGAGGGCCGAGTTTGCCTATGCCTGGAGTAGAGCATGCAATACCTCCTTGTATAATACTGGCAGCAAGAGCAATACACAAGAAATGGCCTTTCGGAAGTAATGGACCAAATCAAGCTTTCAAAAATACAGTAAAGAGATGTGGAGCAGACTCAGACTACAATGATTTTTGTTGGGGAGGTTTTTTTTGTTTGCTCTATTTTTGTTTTTTAACTTGTTTCTCCACTTGCATGTGAAGAACTCAAACTTAACGATTCTCATCACAGACACACAGACACTGTTAAGTTGTGGGTTGACGACACCGCAATTTCTCCAAAGCAGCTCTTTATTTTGTAAGCTGGAACAGAACTAAGCTGAGGAGCTCAGTCAGCCTGCTTATATAGAGCTACAGAACAATTGTAACTGTTGCAACATTCTAAAACTATCCAATCACTGAACATCACTTTTCGATCCTTCATTTGCATACAAAACTATCCAATCACTGAACGTCACTTTTCGATCCTTCATTTGCATACAAAACTATCCAATCACTGAACGTCACTTTTCGATCCTTCATTTGCATAACTATCTACAGTATCCCCCTGCTGGCCCAGGGTGAGAACTTCAGTACATAACAGACACGTTCTGAGATTCTGAAGACGAAGGCAAACCACCCAGCCACGTCTTTTATTAATACTTAAGTCTGCATTTTTTTGCTCTTCAACATCTGGGTTTCCCTTCGGGTAAAATCAAAGGCAGATGCAAACTGTACCGATCACTGAAAACTTAACACACACAAACACCGTGAAAAACAATTTGACAGGCAAAATAAAATGGAAAGTAAGTGGGTATTTTCCTAGACGGGACGAAATGGAAAGACTCTAGTAATAAGGCACATAATTTCATCTGTTTCCTATAGAGATATGTTTGGTAAAAGGTTGCCATACAGCTGTTGTTGGACTCCAGTTCCCAACATCTCCAGAAACCAGCCATTTTGTTTGAATTTTCAGCATTCTAAGAAGCAAACGTTACACAAAAAATGCACACCACACAAACCGCTTTCCCTATACAGTGGTACCTCGGGTTACATACACTTCAGGTTACATACACTTCAGGTTCCAGACTCCGCTAACCCAGAAATAGTGCTTCAGGTTAAGAACTTTGCTTCAGGATGAGAACAGAAATTGTGCTCCGGCGGCGCGGCAGCAGCGGGAGGCCCCATTAGCTAAAGTGGTGCTTCAGGTTAAGAACAGTTTCAGGTTAAGTACGGACCTCCAGAACGAATTAAGTACTTAACCCGAGGTACCACTGTATGTACTTTCCCCTCCTCCCAGTATTAAACTAAGGGAAGCCATTTAAAAATGAATTTGATTGTGTGGGTTTTTTTAGTAAAAAAAAACACCCTAAACACTATTTTGCTTAAGGGAACTCTCCCCCCCCCCCCACAAACTAGGAGGAAAAGTGATATGTTGTGTTTTCATGTTATAATTAAAGAAAAGCTCCCTTCTATTTTTCCTGAACATTTCCTCTGCGTTCAGCAGGTGGGACTGCAGCACCTTCAGACTAGCCAGTAATTCCCTGCAAGGTGCCTTCATATAGGAAGGAAACATCTGTTTACAGAGACCCAAAACAGATCCCTTGGCGTTCCATTTAACATTCCATAGCCAAGCCAGTTCCCTTTAAGTGGCAATTCTGCGGCTAGGTTGTGCCAGGTATAGGTATTTACATTTGTGTGTTCTCTCCTTTGACACTTAAAGATCCTGAGGCACAGATACGTGTATATGCAGCACACTGACACATCCATCTAATACTTTGGAACACTTTTTAGACTTTCATGTTCTGACCTGCTTCCAAGAACTGCCTAGGGATTGCTTTATTGCTAAGGACATGTTGCTTGTGAAGTTCACTGCAAACGCGGAAATTCAAAGCATTTTTGGTTCGACGTGATTGGACACAAAGGCCACTTGATACAGCCTTCTCGACTGGATGAATGCAAGCCTTAGAATCAAATTTCTAGTATCAGTATTCCAAAGCCGGAAAGTGTCTTTTTACAGCTCTCTTCCAGGATCATTTTTTTTAAAAAAACAACAACTGCTTAAGCAAATGTTCTTGCCCGTAATATTCATTAGCTAGCAGATTTGTTGGGGAAAGCAAATGTGGAACCAAAATGAACACATCTGACATAAATTAACTTAAAATGTGAGTCACACTTTACATTTTCAGCCCAGTCCCATGCAAGTTTACTTCGCAATAAGTTGCTGCTGGGTTCTAAAGGCCTTGCTCACAGGTGATATGTGCATAAGGGGTGGCACCTAAGTTTCCACCAACAAATGGTTTAAACTTAAAAGGTTTACCGGTGGACAAATTAATGTTAGGTTGGTTTCAATTATAGAAATGTTTCCAAACTATTAGAGTCTCATGACCATGACAAACATAGTGATGCCCCAATATGTCACTGTCCCAACAATAGATTCACAAACTCCCCCTTTAGCGCAGCTCAGAATCAAATCAATTATTTCACCCCCAATTTGTGACCCAGGCATATCATTCAAGCAACAGCTATTAGAGAGAGAGAGAGAGAGAGAGAGAGAGAGAGAGACCAAGCAGAACTTTTCTTTTGCTAAGATGATAGCTCCTTTTTCATTGCCTAATGCAGGGTTTCCCAAACTTGGGTCTCCCACTGTTTTTGGACTACAATTCCCATCTTCCTGGACTTCTGCTCCTGCTAGCTAGGGATGATGGGTGTTGTAGTCCAAAAACAGCAGGAGACCCAAGTTTGGGAAACTCTGGAATGGAATAACCCAGGGCTGCTGAGTACAAGACTGCAATGGTACTTTCGATCTAATTATTTTCCAGCTTTTCTGCTGCAGTCGCTTACACATTTTTCTCTTAAAAACAAGAAACCCAGTGAGTATATTGATGTGGGGGGCAAGTGGGAAAGGACCACCCAAGTGACTGGGCACTGAGAACAGTGAGAAGAGTTGAATGACAATGCCTTGAAAAATCTTCTCTCTTTTTTTAGCGGCTTCCAGAGAGAATTACACAGTATTGTCTGGTTCGAAATATGTTTTTAATGGGGGAGGCCGTGCAAGAAGCACACCATTTTCTAATTACAGCCGAGGCAGACAGCATAAAACCAAACGTCGCGGAGCTTTCCCAAAAGCGAAGGTGCACTTGCAGATAATATATGGTGCAAATCGTTAACTCAAGCCCACAAAATAATATACAGCCCCACAATATCTTCACTTGAAAGGTACTAAATATAGGAGAAGCCATAAAATGCCTTCTGCTACTGTTGTTTCACTGCTGAGGGATGTGGCGATAAGGAACCAAATTCAATCAGCCACTGGCTAATAACTCAGAATGTTACCAGCAGGACCCATTGTTTAAAAGAATGACACTGAGGATTAAATTTACGGTGGGAATTTGTGTGTGTGTGTGTGTGTGTGTGTACACACCTCTTTATTGCTTGAGGAATCCCACTCCTGCATTTTCAAAGAGGTTTCTCAGCGATGGACCAGGCTTTCAGATGATTTAAGAGAAGTGGAGGCAGGGCTGAATTTTAAAAAAGAGAAGTGTAGCTGGCAGATCCTTCCAGATTTACAGAGGCCATCCTGGTTTCTGATCTTATCCCAGAATGTCCTGCTTTTCCTTAGGATGTCACCCAAAAACTGAGTGGTTGGTGGTTGTAGGGTTGACCACGGGTCCTACTTTTCAGGGTACAGTTCTCTGTTTGAAGGTGTCCCAGTCCATTTTATAAATAAGTAACCAAACAATTAAACCCCTGTGTTGCAAACATTTACACTGGTCAACAACAAATTTGTTGTCTGCGTTTTTTCAGCTGATTTAGGACGAATCTGATGCGCTGAATCCAAAAATCACAGTGGTTTTGCTCAATCAGGTCAAGTATTTTATTTATGGCCACATGTCATTTTTTTACATTTTTGTTCACATATACGCTTGTGTGGAGCATTTTAGAAGAAGTTGGTGGGGGTAAAAGCCATGTTGAATAATTGTTTTGATCGGAAATGATTATTTTAATGACAAGAAGTATTCAGGTTCGATAGTTCTGGGTGATTATGTCGAAAAGGGATCAGTTTGAAGTCATAAAACCTCTAAATCTTCCATGAATTGGTGCGGCAAAGCATAAAGTTGGGGGATCAAAACCCCTGGCTCACTCGAGTACACTGAAGGAGACCTATGAAGGGGTGAGGTATGTGCTGGAGAAAATTGGTTATGATCAGCATAAGTGGTTTATTTGTGTTGACCTGAAGATGGTGAACTTTTTGTTGGGACAACCGTCTGGCTTCACCAAGTACCCATGTTTTCTGTGCATGTGGGATAGTAGGGACCGTGCTCAGCATTACACAAAGAAGGACTGGCCTGTGCGGAAGGAACTGGTGCCTTGCAAAGAAAGGAACGTCATAAACGACCCTCTGGTGGACAGAGACAGAATACTCTTCCCACTGCTGCACATCAAGTTTGGCTTAATCAAGCAGTTCACCAAGGCTCTGGACAAGGATGGTGACTGCTTCACTTACTTGTGCCAGGCTTTTCCAGGATTGACCATGGAGAAGTTGAAAGCTGGCATCTTTGACGGTCCTCAGATCCATCAGCTCATCAGGGATCCAGAGTTCAGAAACTCAATGAACGAAGTGGAACTGGAAGCGTGGAAGGCATTTGTTCTGGTAGTGAAGAACTTTCTTGGCAACAATAAGGCCAGAAACTACGTAGAACTTGTCAACAACATGCTGACTGCTTTCAGAAACCTGGGCTGCAACATGAGCGTCAAGATGCACTACCTATTTTCACATCTGGACCAGTTTCCTGAGAACCTGGGCTCAATGAGTGACGAGCAGGGGGAGAGATTCCTGGAGCCCAGGTATCAGGGTCGCTGGGACGCAGTCATGATGGCTGACTATTGTTGGACTCTGAAGAGAGACCTCCCTGCCGCTGAGCATTCCAGGAGTACCAAGAAACGGAAGTTCAAGCCCTGAAGTTTGAAAAATGGTGAAGCAACATGCAATTTACGTATACTTACCTTTATCAATGCCCACCATTCAGTTTACAGTAATCGATGTTTCTATCAGGTAATCAATATATGTTGTTGGAAAAACATTTTTTTCCTCTTAAAAACATATTTAGGATGATATGTGCTGACAAAAATCAGCTGATAATGCCACAAAAATGTAATTGATTTTGTCACAAGATCTGATTTTTTTCAAATCAACATAGCACAAAAACCTGACCTGATGGAGAGAAACGGATGCCATTTCCTGATTCAGCAGTGCAAAAATACCCTAAATCAGTTGTAGAAATCTAGACAACATTCAAAAAGTAAAACATTGTTGCCCAGTGTTATCAGTAGTACCCAAGGCAACACGATGACCAAGTACAACAATGCGATGTCAATATAAACTCTTTATATAATCTATACAGAACATTGAACAGTATAAAATATATGAAATATGCACTCTCTGCAAAACCAAATAAACAGAAATCTTATAAATCTCTGAAAGTCACAAAACATGCACTCTTGATGGACTCTTGAAACATAGAACCAAATAAACGTAAGTCTTATAAGTCTCTGAAAGTCTTTTTAGACTATGCAAGTCTCTAAAAGAAGCAATGGGTAAGATTCTTATCTGGTGACAACAAGCCGTAAAGCTTTGTTTTATGACGTCCAACGCTGCCGAAGTGGTCCGCAAACAGACGTAGTGAACAGTGATTCCGGATATACCCACTGTTTTGTGGAATTCTTCTTCAGTACAGCAGAAGGATACAGAAATGCTTTATAAACCCATCTATATGGTGAATGGAATTCTATAACAACAACTGCTATGGAGCAGTGGTCATAAAGTTATTTATTTTATAAATAAAGCCGGCAACCAGGTCACCTGATCCATTTCTATTTAAACTTATTTCCAAATGTGCATCTGTTCATCTGAATTAGCAAGCACCAATTTGCAGAAGGAGCTTTTGACTATCAGCGTTTGCCCCTCCTCAGAACATCCTGTGTTTTGATGTGGTGGAAAGATCACCTGAAGTCGCAATCCAGAACTCCCTCACGGAGTTCTATAAAGATTAGTGGTGAGGACATCTATGTAAGACAAAGGCCAGCAGCTAAAACAAACCTCGACGACACGAATTGGATGTTGCTGGAAGCAAAACTCAACTCCCGACTTTGCTTTGAAGTCCTCTTATGCACTTGACTTCGGAGAAATTGGTGTCTATCCTGGTTTGGCCAGACAGCCTGCAGCTTTTTAGCATACACGATCTATGAAACTGATCAAGGAGAGATTGCGTAAACGGGACTCTGTGTCTCTTTTCCTAGAAGCTTGCGAGACAGTATCCTCATAAAATCCTTTCCTCCACCCTGATAGAATTGTGGCACACTCTCTCGGCTCCAGGCTAATCTTCAGTCTAAGGAAACTGGCTGCACTCTTCAAAGCAAATGGACTGCAACTCAGAAGATCTGAATGCAATTCCTGTCTCCATTACAGACTTTGTATGTGACCTTGATTGAGTCACTTAATCTCCCTGAGCCTTGCTTCCTCAGCTGTTAAATGGGTGTGTTGCCTTGTCCTTCAGCTAATCCTTTTTCTGTTTATGTAGCCAACAACTTCTTTGGAGAACAGTCTTTATCTTACTCGATGCATTGATACTGCGTTTACAACGCAGGAAGAATCTGATTCCTCTAGATTTTGAATGTTCCCCTTTAAGTGCAAACCTATACATGAAAGCCATGCAGTGGGGAAATGTAATTAAAAGTTGCATCAACATTACTCATTAGAGAAAAAGCGATAAAGACTTATGAAGGAGCATCTCCACCTCCATCATTCTGCCCAGACACTGAGGTCCAGCGACGAGGGCCTTCTGGCGGTTCCCTCGCTACGAGAAGCCAAGTTACAGGGAACCAGGCATAGGGCCTTCTCAGTAGTGGCACCCACCCTGTGGAACGCCCTCCCACCAGATGTCAGAGAGAAAAATAACTACCAAACTTTTAGAAGACACCTGAACGCAGCCCTGTTTAGGGAAGCTTTTAATGTTTAATAGATTATTGTATTTTAGTGTTCTGTTGGAAGCCGCCCAGAGTGGCTGGGGAAACCCAGCCAGATGGGCAGGGTATAAATAATAAATTATTATTATTATTATTAGTCAAGAAAAAAAAACCTCTGCAAGGTAAGTATGAATGTTCCATGTGACTTATTGGCAGCTGACACTTAAAAAAAGGTCACATATAGATATATAGATACATGGCTAGGCTGCATCTGCAGCCACACAACCGGACACCTTCATCTGCCCCAGTTGCAAAAAACATGTCTCTCCCGTATTGGTCTAAAGCCACAGCAGACACTGCAACCTTCCAACAGTTTGACTCCACCCCCAAAGGTGCACTCCTCCATGGTCTCCTGAGACAGGCAGATGCCAACAACAACATGTACATGTGCTTGGGTACAGTGGCAGAACTGCCTATCCATAGCATGTGACTGGTACATACCCTCCAACAGGTGGTGCTGTGGTCTAAACCACTGAGCCTCTTGGGCTTGCCGATCAGAAGGTTGACGGTTTGAATCCCCGCAATGGGGTGAACTCCCATTGTTCTGTCCCAGCTCCTGCCAACCTAACAGTTCAAAAGCACACCAGTGCAAGTAGATAAATAGGTACCGCTGCAGCGGGAACGTAAATGGCGTTTCTGTGTGCTTTGGCTTCTGTCACAGTGTCCCGTTGTGCCAGAAGCAGTTTAGCTATGCTGGTCACATGACCCGAAAAGCTGTCTGCGGACAAATGCCGGCTCCCTCGGCCTGAAAGCGAGATGAGTGCTGCACCCCATAGTCACCTTTGAATGGACTTAACCATCCAGGGGTCCTTTACCTTTGCCTTTTTACTCGCCAACATTTCTCCGATGAAAATAGGGATGTCCTATTCCATCATCGTCATCATCACCATTTTATTATTTATACCCTACCCATCTGACTGGGTTGCCACAGCCATTCTGGACAGCTTCCAACATATATAAAAACATAATAAAACACTAAACATTTTTTAAAACCCAGTTCCCTATCAAGAGCTGCCTTCAGGTGTCTTCTAAAGGTTGTATAGTTACTTATCTCCTTGGCTTTGGGGTCGCATACCCTCCAACATTTCTCCAATGAAAATAGGGACGTGCTAAGGAAAAGTGGGACATTCCAGGATCAAATCAGACACCAGGACAGCTTCTGTAAATCTGGGACAGTCCCTGGAAAATAGGGACACTTGGAGGGTCTGCTGGTATATTTTCCCCAGGAGATGTAAAGAACCAGGAGAAGGAATTCAATGTCACACAATTTTGAGCGTTCTGTCAGTGCAAGACATGTTCGTTCTGAATGAGGTCCAAATCTCACTGAAATGGGCACTTTGGCTCTGGATCTGGGATTTCTCAAAAGCAAATGCACCCCCATTATATAAATTCCTTCATGACAACGTTAATAATAATGTTTTGGAAGGATGATCCTTAAAAGAAATATTCACTTTCTAGTTCCCAATTGGAGATTAATAGGAAAAGGGAGAAGGGCAGCTGAAGGTCTGCGGCTGTGAGGAAGAACACAAAACAATTTTATTTGAACACATATGGTGAGAAAGGGGAAGACTTTTCCTAGTTAAGTAGACAGGCCATTTTTATAAGCCTCTCTTAAGTGCATGAAAATTGCTTGTCTTGTTAAGAGCAAGCCCAGAATTCACACCTGTAAGCTGGAGCTGCTTCATCCCTTCCAAGAGTTGGGGATGGCTAAACAGACACAAGACATCTTAGGTCCGTTTCTCTGCAGCTGCTCTAGAAAGGAAACCAAACACTTTCCTTTACACTGGATTACTTTGGAAGAAAGCCGTGTTTGTTCGAGATGGCCTGAATAGTGATTTTTGTTTCAAAGGACTGGCTTTGTATCTCTGCCTGCCTTCGAAAGGTCCTGGAGACTCCAAAGCAAAACAGCTTCACAGGAAATCGTTTGACATATGAGTCAGCTGGACCGAAAATGATGTGCACAGATCTTATAATGAGAAGAAGAAGAGGAGGAGGAGGAAGAGGAGGAGAAGGAGAAGAAGGAGAAGAAGAAGAAGAAAGCTGGTCAAGTCTTTTGACAAATTGTCTTTATCCCTTTGGCACAACCTGTCAAAAGTCTCCTGGTTCTTCAAAATTTGCTAATACAGTGGTACCTCAGGTTACATACACTTCAGGTTACATACGCTTCAGGTTACAGACTCCGCTAACCCAGAAATAGTGCTTCAGATTAAGAACTTTGCTTCAGGATAAGAACAGAAATTGTGCTCCGGCGGCGCGGCGGCAACAGGAGGCCCCATTAGCTAAAGTGGTGCTTCAGGTTAAGAACAGGTTCAGGTTAAGAATGGACCTCTGGAACAAATTAAGTACTTAACCCGAGGTACCAATGTATTTCAGTAGCGGAGATGCTACATTTTGTTTGGCTGACTGCTGGTGGATCTAATGGTTGTAGCATCACCTCTCTAGTATTATAGGTAAGGCAACATGGATGCAACTTCCTGTGGAAGAACACAAGGTTTGTATGCATAAGATCTCAGAGTCCAAATGTGGACTCTGCCATCTCCAGTTCAAAGAATCTCAAGTCACGAGGCGAGGGAAAAACTGAGATCCTAAGAGCCACTCTCCATAAGAGTCATTAGTATTTGGGTAGATAAACAAAGGTCTCGAGTAAGGAGAGGGTAGAAATTCAGTTCTTGCATTTTCATGGAAACCATACACGAGTGCCAACCATCCTTCAAAATGTTCACTTCTCCAAATTTTGCAGTGCACATCTCCAGTCAAAGCATGTATGCAAGAATGTGCATACTATGGAAAAGTGGGCATAAAAATGCATATCTGTGAAAACAACAGACCAAGATGGATTATATTAGAGGGAAATGCTTTCAAAAATAGGCAAAATGTTTATACATTGGTAGAAATGTGGAGTAAAATACTGACAAATTTTCATGAGGACTTTTTTTTTTTAAAGCAAACAGATGTGAAAATGTTATGAGCTGAACTTCAGACTGGGGAAAAACTGAGAAACCGAGAAACCAGGGCGTCCCTATTTCCATTGGAGAAATGTTGGGATGGTCCTATTTTCATTAGAGAAAATTTAGAGGGTACGGGGCAGATTTGTTCAGTCCTAGTCCTGACTTAGCATAAAGGCATGTGTGTGTGGTCATGAGATCTAACAAGGCATGGCCTGGCTGTTACGATTGTGGGTTGTGACTGTACGCACAAATGATGCACGGGCAGAGGTTGATATGAAGTGAAGGAGTTGTAGGGGGGCAGGATTGCGAAGCACTTTCAGGTCCAGGATTTGCCTCCCAGCACCATCTGCCCCTTCTGCCTCTTCACGCAAAACTGCCCCACCCACTTCACCGCTGCTCAGTGGCAACCCATCACTTTTGCTACGCCATGTAATGGTTACAGAGTGACACCTGCATTTCTTGTCAACCTCAACCTAGTATACAGGGCCGTCTTTCCCCAGGGGTGCAAGGGGTGCGGGGCACCCAGGCGCCGAATTCTGGGGGGCGCCAGGCGCCTGCCGCTGAAGCCGCCTAAGCTCTTAACTATCTACCTGTTATGAAATACAGTGGTACCTCGGGTTAAGTACTTAATTCGTTCCGGAAGTCCGTACTTAACCTGAAACTGTTCTTAACCTGAAGCACCACTTTAGCTAATGGGGCCTCCTGCTGCCGCCGCACCATCAGGGCCCGATTTCTGTTCTTATCCTGAAGCAAAGTTCTTAACCTGAAGCACTATTTCTGGCTTAGTGGAGTGTGTAACCTGAAGTGTGTGTAACCTGAAGCATGTGTAACCCGAGGTACCACTGTAATAAATAATTTTCGGCAAGATGGAACAAGGATGGAAGAATGAGGAAATCCTGACTAAAGAACTATGGCAAGAGAAATTGATGGACTACGCAGAATTGGCAAAATTGACACACAAACTACGTGACAAGGATAACTGTGATTTTAAATATGAATTGGAACCCTTTACAAAGTACTTAAAGAAGCAACAAAATGAACTGGACTCCTTGGCAGGTTTTGAATAAACATTTGCAAACTTTATATTGATAACATTTAGATTGATAAGTTAAGGATCTGTACAGTTTTGTAACATGCAGCAAATAACATATGTTGATAAACCAGAGAGATGAGCTGAGGGAAGTCTGGGGAGGAGGGGAGGGTGGGTCGGGTGTGGTGTAGTGGTTAAGAGCGGTAGTCTCGTAATCCGGGGAACCGGGTTCGCGTCACCGCTCCTCCACACGCAGCTGCTGGGTGACCTTGGGCCAGTCACACTTCTCTGAAGTCTCTCAGCCCCACTCACCTCACAAAGTGTTTGTTGTGGGGGAGGAAGGGAAAGGAGAATGTTAGCCGCTTTGAGACTCCTTAAAGGGAGTGAAAGGCGGGATATCAAATCCAAACTCTTCTTCTTCTTCTTCTTTTTGGGGAGGGGGAAAATAAGGGGAGGATTCAAGGATGATACTTTTTTGGATAAAATGTTATGTTGAAATTAGTAATAAAAAATATTTTTTTAAAATGAAATCATAAATAATTTTGATCAAGCTAGAAAAACAAAATACATCTATACCTAGGTATTACCAAAACAGATACCTACTGTTTCACTAAAGGACTTTCAACCTTTGTGCGCTCATGTACCAAAGACTTGCCGCGGGCAGCCTCCATGGGGCGGCCTTCTCCTCATCCTGGTCCTGCTCCAGGCAGTGCTCCAGGGTGCCCAGACACGCGAAGGTGAGAAGCTCCTCAGGTGGACACCCCCCTCCTGGCCCAGGACCCTCCTTCGCTCGCTCCCTTGACACTGCGCTCCGACAAGCCAGCTTGAGCGCCGACAGAGAGCCACGCTGGGGAAGGAGAAATGCATGTGGCTAGCTGCCCTTCCTGGACCCCGAGACGAAGCGGGCTTCGGGGCTGGTGGTCTTCGGGTCACTTCTCCTCACCGGCATGGCAAAAAAATTGTTTTTTTACACTTTGGCAAACTCCTCTGCCCCATGACCTAAGGCAGGGGTCTGCAACCTTTAAGACAAAAAGAGCCACTTGGACCCGTTTCCAAAGGGAAAAAAACCTGGGAGCCGCAAAACTCGTCATTATAAAAATAACTTTTTTTCTCACTTTTTTATTATTTCTTTGTTTGACCCCTCAGAATTACTCCTCCTCATAGAAATAAATGTTAAATTAACAAGTTACCTTTTTTTGTGTGTGTATTCTTCACTCCCCTTCAAAACAGTGACCAGCGTACATGCCCCCTTTCAATGCAGTGACCAGCGTACATGCCACTTACAATGTAGCGGGCGGGCGAGTGGGAAGGTGACATCAGGACGGTGCGTGACTAACGCACGCACCGTCCCCATGCGATGTCACAGCCAGTACAGCGCCCGCCACAGTGGGGAGTGTCGGGGCGCACAATGCGCCTCCTCCCCTCGCTAGTATCCACCCCGGAGCCACGGCAAAGGTGTAAAAGAGCCACATGCGGCTCCGGAGCCGTGGGTTGCAGACCCCTGTCCTAAGGCATATGTATGGTGTCTGACACAAGCATAATAAAAGTTAATTTTGGGGCTAAATTAAATTTGAGGGCGCTGGGCGGATCTTTGCACCCCGGTGGCGCATATGCTAAAGACGGCCCTGCTAGTACAGTGGTACCTCGGGTTAAGTACTTAATTCGTTCCGGAGGTCCGTTCTTAACCTGAAATTGTTCTTAACTTGACGCACCACTTTAGCTAATGGGGCCTCCCGCTGCTGCCACACTGCCGGGGCACAATTTCTGTTCTCATCCTGAAGCAAAGTTCTTAACCCGAGGTACTATTTCTGGGTTAGCGGAGTCTGTAACCTGAAGCGTCTGTAACCCGAGGTACCACTGCACAGAGTGGAGGTAGAGAAGGGGAGACTTGGCCTTCCTTGGGATTTGGGCTGGGTTGCAAGCCCATAACCACAATTAAGTGTGTGTGTGTGTGTGTGTGTGTGTGTGTGTGTGTGTGCGCGCGCGCGCGCGTGTGTGCGTGTGTTAGATATTCATATTCTGCCTGGTATGCAGGCATTTCAAGGCAGGGACAGTTGTATCATAAAATGCAATACAATCATATGCAAAGACAATTAAAATCAAGTCCAATCAAGCAGCCAGTAACAGTACTTAAAATTCTACATCAGCAGACCCTCCAGGTGTCTCTATTTTCCAAGGATAGTCCCAGATTTACAGAAACCATCCCAATTTCTGATTTGATCCTGGAATGTCCCGCTTTTCCTTAGGATGTCCCTATTTTAATCAGAGAAATGTTGGAGGGTATGGAGTTATGTGACCCCCGAGTCAAGGAGATAAGTAACTATACAACCTTTAGAAGACATGTGAAGGCAGGCCTAAGGTTTTTTAAAAAAAAGTTTGATGTTTTATTATGTCTTTATATATGTTGGAAGCCACCCAAAGTGGCTGGATGGGGTATAATACAACAACAACAACAACAACAACAACAACAACAACAACAACAACAACAACAACAACAACAACAACAACAGGATGTCCCTATTTTCATGGGAGAAATCTTGGAGGATATGTAAACAGGGTAGATGGCATCTCTTAAACTCACTGAAATCATCTGCATCGATGAATAGGGAGGTGGGCAAAATATTTGACTTAGAAAATATAAGTTTGCAATTTGCCAAGCAAATCGGAGTGGAAAGACTTGACTGTTTTTTCCCCTCCCAGATTTATTCCATCCCCATCATAACTACTTGGTGTTCCTGTTGAAGGGCTACAAGCATAACCAACATCCACTATGAGGGTGTGAAATAGAGCCATCTAGTGTCGACATGATAAAGTGTCTGCTTTCAAACCTGCAGAAAAAGGAAGCTTAATATTAGGGGGGCAGAGGTTTCCTGTTGCATGTTAGTTGTGACATGTATCAATACCTGTTCACTGCGGCATATGTTCGTGGCCCTCTTGGCTTGTGCTTGCTATCATCTCTTCGTTTTTGCCATGCTATTACTCAGACTCAGCAGCACAGGCCCTGCTGACAGTTTCTGTTCCACCCTGCAAATTGTAACGAGGTCATGATAACTTTATTCCTTTCTTTGGCTCTAATCTTTTCAAAGAACAAAAAATAAGTACAGGAAGTAAACACAGTATCTATTGTAAACGTGTGGCTTCTGTATTAAGATGATCAAAGCACATTTCCTGCACATATGAAGCTCAGATGCAAAAGTGATTTTTTTGAACTTAAATAAATAAAAGATTGAGCTTTTTATTGTGATGCAAATTCCGAAGGTAAAAAAACCTGCCTGATGTGCAGTCTGAGGCACCGTGGGCTAGTTAATCAGAAATGGTTGTCCTTCCGTTGTGTGTTGCTGTTTCCCTTGATATTGGATGCATGAAGCCTTTTTCCCCCTCTCATTTGCACAGCGTACTTTCGTGTGCTATGGTTTTAAAAGACTCCTGGAACAAATACATGCTTATTTTGCTATTCTGACAATACATGCTACTTGATATCTGTGTGGTTGCTGGCTGCTGCTAGCAGCTGACGATGCTGCAAGATTGCCAGGATCCCAACCCGCAAAGAACATTGAAGGAGCCCGGATGGATCAGGCCAAAGATCGACCTGATCCAGCATCCTGTTCTCACACTGATCAAGCAGATGCTTATGGGAAGCCTGTAAGCAGGTAAGGTACAGGTAAAGGACCCCTGGATGGTTAAATGCAAACAAAGGCGACTATGGCGTGTGGTGCTCATCTCACTTCAGGCCGAGGGACTGTTTGTCCACAGTTTTCAGGTTCATGTGGCCAGCATGACTGGTGCAACGGGACACCGTGACGGAAACCAGAGTGCATGGAAATGCCATTTACCTTCCCGCCACAGTGGTACCTATTTATCTACTTGCACTGGTGTGCTTTCAAACTGCTAGGTTGGCAGGAGCTGGGACAGAGCAACGGGAGTACACCCTGTTGCGGCTATTCGAACTGCCGAACTTCCAATCGGCAAGCCCATGATTCCCAGCAACTGGAAGTCAGAGGCAACACATCAGGAACACACTTCCACCACAACTAGCAGCCATACCTTCCATGCATTTGTCTAACCAACATTTTGAGCCACTCGGATTGGCAGCCAGCACCACATCTTATAAGAGCAAGTGCGATCGTTTGTTTGTTCATTTACGCATTTACAACCCACGCTTTCAAAAACCTATATCAAGGCCACCTACAACCTATGAGGGATGGGGGGGGGGGCAAAAACATCCATGAAAACACTGTTGCAAATGACAACAAATTGGCTAAAAAGAGAAAAGTCATATTGCTAAGGCCCATGTGGTTCAGGATTAAATAATCACTTTTTTAAAAATGTATGCAGTATGCCCACTAACTGGACCTGAACATCTGGCAGGTTTATGGAAATGAAGCACACTTCTGCAAACACAAGTCTTTCATTTGAAGAAGCAGCCGAAAGGTTAGGAGTTCTCTGCTAAAGGAACTGGTTTTCCAGAGTTAAAGTAAAGTGTTACTTACAGAGTTAATCTAACGGAATTAAGCTGAGGTTGGGAAGGAGGAGGTGGAATTTGCAGGTGCCCAGGTCCTGTTTCAACAAAGATTATTAGCCTTTTTCCTTTAAGCAGTGCTGCTTAATGTTGCTTGTGCATTGTTCATTCATGGAGGTTTTACACAGGGAACCTTTTTCCTCTTAAAGAAATGGCACTGATGGTTTAAAGAAAGGAAAAAAAATCGGTTGTCTTCATTTAGCTGCGTGTTTCTATTTCACAGGGTTTGAACATGGCTGCTTTTCAACTTGGAGGTGCCCCGGTTGCAATTGCATATCTTAGGTTGTGTGTAATTCAACGATGGTTCTTGTAAGGTCTCTTCCAGAGTTCTTTTTGTGCTAAGTTGACAGGTGCAGATTTTCATACCCACCAACATTTCTCCGATGAAGATAGGGACGTCCTAAGCTGAAACAGGGCATTCTGGGATCAAATAAAAAACCAGAATTGCTTCTTTAAATCCGGGACTGTCCCTGGAAAATAGGGACACTTGCAGGGTCTGTATGTTTAATTTTTTTTAATGCACTTGCAAACTACGGGCAACATTTCATGCCTCTGATGAACTGGACTCTAACCCCCTGCACAATACAATATTGTGTTGTAACTTCATGCTTTTGGTACGTTGCACCCAAGGGACGTGGGTGGCGCTGTGGGTTAAACCACAGAGCCTAGGACTTGCCGATCAGAAGGTCGGCGGTTCAAATCCCCGCAACAGGGTGAGCTCCCGTTGCTCGGTCCCTGCTCCTGCCAACTTAGCAGTTCGAAAGCACATCAAAGTGCAAGTAGATAGGTACCGCTCTGGCGGGAAGGTAAATGGCATTTCCGTGCACTGCTCTGGTTCGCCAGAAGTGGGTTAGTCATGCTGGCCACATGACCCAGAAGCTGTACGCCAGCTCCCTCGGCCAATAAAGCGAGATGAGTGCCGCAACCCCAGAGTCAGCCACAATTGGACCTAATAGTCAGGGGTACCTTTACCTTTACCTTTACCTTGCACCCAACCTCCTGCCTGCCATAGGTTTTAAGGCAGTGTGCCTGAAGTTCCTACACAGTCTCCCATCAATGCACACTGGCCAGACCCAGGCCTGCTCAGCAAGCTGTCAACAATGGATGCCTTCAGATCAGTTGTCCTTGAGGTGCCACTGAACTCTTTCTTGTATTTGTTGCATGAAAATTCGTGTGTTGACTGCTCCCCACCACCAATCCTGCGTGCAAGGAAAGTGTAAGGCCTCCGTCTTCGTCATGCTGTCTCTGTCCCTGGCACATATCTGCTGTTCCAGCCACATGCATCACGACTTAGCCAGAACATAGACTCCGGCCAGGCACCTTCCAAATTATATTGAGCCCTAAAGGTAAAGGTTAAGGTACCCCTTACCATTAGGTCCAGTCGTGGAAGACTCTGGGGTTGCGGCGCTCATCTCGCTCTATAGGCTGAGGGAGCTGGCGTTTGTCCGCAGACAGCTTCTGGATCATGTGGTCAGCATGACTAAGCCGCTTCTGGTTAACCAGAGCAGCGCACAGAAACGCCGTTTACCTTCCCGCCAGAGTGGTACCTATTTATCTACTTGCACTTTGAAGTGCTTTCGAACTGCTAGGTGGGCAGGAGCTGGGACCGAACAACGGGAGCTCACCCTGTCGCGGGGATTCGAACCGCCGACCTTCCTATTGGCAAGCCCTAGGCTCTGTGGTTTAGACCACAGTGCCAGCCGTGTCCTAAAATCACAAGGGTCATTTGCCCTGTTTTAGGACAGAGAAGGTAATGGCAGAGTGGAGTGGAGTAGCGCAGGGAAGGAAGAGGGTACCTCCAACAAGGCGAAAGATATATCCAGTGCCACAGCTGGAAGTGACGCCTTAGCATCAGACCCCCAGGTCCTATGACTAGACAAAGCAAAAGCTTCTGCACTTCTCCTTTTGATTATGGTTCCTCCTCTGCTTTTTCCTTAATGATTGCTGATGTTTGTTCCATCATACTGTGAGCATACCTAGTAGATCAAAATAGCCAGTCGTCTTAAAAAAAATAAAATATGCCCCCTCCCCCTTTAGACCTTTGTTCTTCAAAGAAACCAAATAATCTGAATCCTCTGAAAAGCTCAAAGGGTGAAGGCAAAGCATCGGGGCTGAGAAGAACAATGGGGGTGTATCCCCCAATGGAGATACGTGTCTACATCTCTGCATGGTTATTACAATATAAAAAAAAAAATGAAAAAAAAAATGCAGGCCTTGTACTGGAAAATTCCTGGGTCAATTACTGTCGCCCCGGGGAGATTTCCAAAGATTTCTTTTATTGTGATTTAATGATTCTGTGCAGCTAACACACATGCTTTCACGCACAAAGGTGAGTTTTTGCATTGCACTCTGTGTATCCTGAGTGCTAGATGGTGGCGAGAGAAATACTTCAAGAGCACTTAGGTTGCAATTCTGCGCCTAGCTTTAAAAGGAGGCCTTGTTGGTTTCACTAGGACAGGCGAGCATAGAAGGCCGGCTGGGTTGCAGGTTTCAAAGAGCTTCTGCCACTTCAAAGAAAAGTAACAGGTTACCTGGTCAGGTCCAATGGATGGGCATCGGTAAACCTGTACAGGGAGCCTCATGTAAGGTGGCCACCCCTACACAACATCACAGAGACAGGTCATCCAAGTGTCCCTATTTTCCAGGGAGAGTCCCAGATTTACATAAGCCGTCCCGCTTTCTGGTTTGATCCTGGAATGTCCCGCTTTTCCTTAGGAGAAATCATAGAATCATAGAGTTGGAAGAGACCACAAGGGCCATCGAGTCCAACCCCCTGCCAAGCAGGAAACACCATCAGAGCACTCCTGACATATGGTTGTCAAGCTTCTGCTTAAAGACCTCCAAAGAAGGAGACTCCACCACACTCCTTGGCAGCAAATTCCACTGTCGAACAGCTCTTACTGTCAGGAAGTTCTTCCTAATGTTTAGGTGGAATCTTCTTTCTTGTAGTTTGGATCCATTGCTCCGTGTCCGCTTCTCTGGAACAGCAGAAAACAACCTTTCTCCCTCCTCTATGTGACATCCTTTTATATATTTCAACATGGCTATCATATCACCCCTTAACCTCCTCTTCTCCAGGCTAAACATGCCCAGCTCCCTTAGCCGTTCCTCATAAGGCATCGTTTCCAGGCCTTTGACCATTTTGGTTGCCCTCATCTGGACACGTTCCAGTTTGTCAGTGTCCTTCTTGAATTGTGGTGCCTAGAACTGGACACAGTACTCCAGGTGAGGTCTGACCAGAGCAGAATACAGTGGCACTATTACTTCCCTTGATCTAGATGCTATACTCCTATTGATGCAGCCCAGAATTGCATTTATTTGCAAATGTTCACTATATTCATCGGAAAAATGTTGGAGGGTATGGTAGGGCGTCCCTATTTTAATCAGAGAAATATCAGAGGGTATGGCATTATACAATCCCCCTGAGCCAAGGAGATAAGTAGCTATACAACCTTTAGAAGACACCTGAAGGCAATCCTGTATAGGAAAGTTTTTTAATGTTTAATGTTTTATTATGTTTTAGATATGTTGGAAGCTGCCCAGAGTGGCTGAGGTAACACAGTTGATGGGCAGAGTATTATTATTGTTGTTGTTGTTGTTGTTGAATAGGACATCCATGGGAGCATGAATGAAGACACAGCTTTGTATAAAATGTGCATCTGAATATTTAGATATGCCAATGTTCTGACTTAAATAGAAATACATCTCACCATAGGAGGGAAGGCCTGCTTAGTTTGTTGTCCAGATACTAACTGCAGATGGGCTTTGTTATGTATTCAGTGGTCTGCATTTGCCTGAGCTTGAGTCTGGACTAAGGATTCTGAGTCCCTGTGTTCTGATTCAATACATGATATCCAATCACAGAACATTTCAGGATTTGGGCTTCTGCCATTGGCCCTTAAACTCTGAGTCATGATTCGCAGCTTGGAAGTTTAGACAGCCAACCACGTTGGGATTGGGAGTGGCCCAGGCCTTCAGAAATGTATATAAGCAGTTGCTTTGCTCCTGTTGTCTAGTTCTGTTAGTTCAATAAAGGTTCTTGCTGTGATCACTGTGTCTTGCCTCGTGGGAACTCACCTACACTTCAGGTTTCTGCTAGTGCAACAGCCTGAATGAATCCATCCCTCAGAAATGACACAGTCCCTATTCTCAGGCTAACCATCTGAAAGCAAGACATGGTGCTATCAGGAGGACTATGGAAAGGAGAATAAAAGGAAAGGATGAAATCAAGGGTGACAAAGCCAGAGTGTGAATCCCTGCTGGTCTTTATTTCTGCCTCATACTGGCGGACTGCCCATTGATGGCCCCCAAGAGGCCAGGTCACATGACAGGCCAAGCAGACAGACAGAAATGGCGTCGCTCTCATTTTTGCGTGAACAACCGCAACTCAGGTTCAGGATCCGGTTCGCCACTGTGGAAAACAGGAGGCTAGATGAGTTGAGCCTTTGGTCCGATCTGACATGGTTCTTCCTATGTTCTTACAGCAATTAAAGGAGGAGGGGGGCAACAGGACACCTAATGCCAGGGGAGGGAGGGAGCTCCGGAACACAGTCTGAATTGTCAGGGGAGAAGAAAAGTCTGACCTTGTCTCCAAGGCAACAGCAGTGCCTCAAGAGTTCCTGCAAGTACATAGCTGGACTCTCCCCACCTCTGTTTAAAAGCGTGGTGGGTAGGCAGGGCTGATGGTTGGAATAATTTCAGGCTCATGTGCATTCCCAGATGACAGCTCCAGGTCCTGGAATCCTGACTCCCTGGCCTTGCCCCAGAACTGCCTTTAGGGAACTGAAGCTTCTCTCTTGAATTGGTTTGATCCTGGCCTCACTGCTGGCACCCGGGGGCACCTGAGCTAATTTCTGCTCTACTCCTGCTGCCGAATTTGAACTGCCAATACAAAGGTTGGCTTCTGACATAAAGAAAGTGTGCCTGTCGTTCTTGGGTGGGAGCTAGGACCCAACCTCAATGCAATTGGCCGATACAACGGTACGAAATAGCACAGCAGTAATATATAACACAGAGACACGGGTGGCGCTATGGTCTAAACCACAGAGCCTAGGGCTTGCCGATCAGAAGGTCGGCAGTTCGAATCCCCTTGACGGGGTGAACTCCCATTGCTCGGTCCCTGCTCCTGCCCACCTAGCAGTTCGAAAGCATGTCAAGTGCAAGTAGATAAAAAGGTACTGCTCTGGCAGGAAGGTAAACGGCATTTCCGTGCACTGCTCTGGTTCGCCAGAAGCAGCTTAGTCATGCTGGCCACATGACTCGGAAGCTGTACGCCGTCTCCCTCGGCCAATAAAGCAAGATGAGCACCGGAACCTCAGAGTCGTCCGCGACTGGACCTAATGGTCAGGGGTACCTTTACCTATAATATATAACAACATATATGAAATGGACTCGTAACCTGTGCAAAAATAGGCTCACTTTGCAGCCAAAATAAAACATTAAAAAGGCCAAAATATAAAAATGTCCCTGTGAAGCTGAATCTAAAAAGAATGCGTTGTAGAGTTTTTAGCTGCTGAGTTCTCCAAATTGTATCTCATTCCACTGCTTCATCAAAACCCAGCTTTAAAATATCTAGTGGTTGGCAGGGTGTGTAGCAGGAGACACCAAGGTTTGCATCTTTCCTCCCCGCCATTTAAAGGTATAGGTGGCACTGTCTCCTGGCTGAAACACCTTGCAAAACCTGCACACAGCGCAGCTGAAGAAATCACAACTCGAACCCATCCGACACTGGAAGCTACTTTCAGGCAGTGGAGGAGCACGGTTGCCCCAGTTAAAAGCCCAAGGCCCAGCCCTCTAACCAAGAAAGTGTTTCATCCCTTTGGGTGCCAAGGTCCGATTCATGCCGCCTCGCCTAAATGATCTAGCTTGCTGCAACGGGGCTGCAGTCGTCCTATATGGATATCAAATAAGGAGGATCTGAATCGTGTCTATCAAGCTAATGCTCTTTGATCATCAGCAGTCACTCATTATTTACACATCAAAGGAGGGATGCTCAACTCCAGAAGGCTCCAAGTCAGCCTAAAAAAGAAAGAGAGAGAAAGGACTGGCTGAGTATTTATGTCTTCAAGAAGTGCAGTCATTAAAAAAAGAAAGAAAAGAAAAGAAAAGAAAAGAAAGAGCTAGTCAACCTCCTGAGGGTAGCAATGTCTTATGCTCCGACAATTTATGCACGTCTCATTCAGCCCATTGCTCTGCTGTTCTCCAACGAGTTAAGAGCTGCCTTCATTTCTAATGTCATCAAGTAATTCTACCTCTGTTACCCCTTACAAAATTATCCCATAGGATATCGTCTCTATTATTTACAGCTTTCTCTTAAAGTTGGTATTATAGATTTATCATAGGGCTGCAGAAGAGGGAAGCGTCGAGGGGTTAGAAGGAGAGAGGGGAGGGGAGGGGGAAGGCTATTCCCACTGCGTTTCCAAGGGAGAGCTCCTATATCTTGGCTCTGCTTCTTTGTCGCCATCTGCGGCTCCCCAGAGAACGTTGTTTAGGAGGCCCAGGATGAAATTCTTGCACTCTCCCGCTTCCCCATCCACAATAAGCCAGCTAAAAGGAAAGCTAGGATGAGAAGCAGGGAAAGACAAAAAGTTTGCCTTAGTGTCAAGGAAAGGGGCAAAGAATTCAAAATGGAGGTTTGTTTTGCTGAGGCAATCCAAAAAGGAAGGCAGGGAAAGTTCTGTGGGGACTTAAGATGGTGTGGATTCTTTAGGAGTCCTCAGGCAGGCTTTCTATGAGGTCAGATTAAGTACTGCATATGTCTCAGGAGGACGCAGGTGGCGCTGTGGGTTAAACCACAGAGCCTAGGACTTGCCGATCAGAAGGTTGGCGGTTCGAATCCCTGCGACAGGGTGAGCTCCTGTTGCTCGGTCCCTGCTCCTGCCAACCTAGCAGTTCGAAAGCACATCAAAGTGCAAGTAGATAAATAGGTACCACTCTGGCGGGAAGGTAAACAGTGTTTCCGTGCACTGCTCTCGTTCGCCAGAAGTGGGTTAGTCATGCTGGCCACATGACCCAGAAGCTGTACGCTGGCTCCCTCGGCCAGTAAAGCGAGATGAGCACCGCAACCCCAGAGTCGGCCATGACTGGACCTAATGGTCAGGGGTTCCCTTTACCTTTTATGTCTCAGGAGGAATAGCGGCTACTCATGAGTATGCGACAGTGAGACAGAACACAAAGCAATGTAGGCAAAGTTCATCTCAAGTGGCCAGCTCTTGGTAGCAAACAGGCATTTATCTTTCCCTTTCATTTTCCTTCCCCACCTACATCAACCCATTTTCATTTGTGTCTTCCCTTCTCTAGGCATGCAGGGGGCTTAATCAGAATCAGGGCAGAGCCAGGAGTCATACTACAGTCAGCACCTCTGAGCATGTGCAGAATGCTTTCTGACCACCACAGACAGCGCTCCATGTATCTACCACTAGAAGAGGTGTGGTTGTGTCATGTCTAGAGTCTTCTCCTCCAGGAAAGAAACTGTTTAAAGGTAATTATTACCATATATATATATATGAGGCTGAGACCCTATCTGCCTGCGGACTGCCTCGCCAGAGTGGTGCATGCTCTGGTTATCTCCTGCTTGGATTACTGCAATGCGCTCTACGTGGGGCTACCTTTGAAGGTGACCCGGAAACTACAACTAATCCAGAACGCGGCAGCTAGACTGCTGACTGGGAGCGGCCGCAGAGACCACATAACACCGGTCTTGAAAGACCTACATTGGCTCCCAGTACATTTCCGAGCACAGTTCAAAGTGTTGGTGCTGACCTCTAAAGCCCTAAACGGCCTTGGTCCAGTATATCTGAAGGAGCGTCTCCACCCCCATCGTTCTACCCGGACACTGAGGTCCAGCACCGAGGGCCTTCTGGCGGTTCCCTCACTGCGAGAAGCCAAGATACAGGGAACCAGGCAGAGGGCCTTCTCGGTAGTGGCGCCTTCCCTGTGGAACACCCTCCCACCAGATGTCAAAGAGAACAACAACTACCAGGCTTTTAGAAGACATCTGAAGGCAGCCCTGTTTCGGGAAGCTTTTAATGTTTGATGTATTGTAGTATTTTAATATTCTTTTGGAAGCCGCTCAGAGTGGCTGGGGAGGCCCAGCCAGATGGGAGGGGTATAAATAATAAATTTATATATATATATATATATATATATATATATATATATATATATATACACACCCTGCCCATCTGACTGGGTTTCCCCAGCCACTCTGGATGGCTTCCAACATATATAAAAACATAATAAAACATCACACAGTAAAAGGCTTCCCTATATAGGGCTGCCTTCAGATGTCTTCAAAATGTTATATTGTGATTCATATCCTTGACATCTGATGGGTAGGTGCCACTACTGAGAAGGCCCTCTTCCTGTTTCCCTGCTCCCAGTCACCAGTCTAGCTGCTGAATTCTGGATTAGTTGCAGTTTTCGAACTGATCAGAGAGATGAGAAGTTGTCCTTGCCCTCTCAGAGTCTCATCCTCCTATGCTTTGCCCAATGTAACGTAGAAGAGAAATGGTGCCTGTCAGAGGGGGGAAACCTTCTGCACAACTATCCTCTTTGGCAGCTGTTCACACCAACTAGATGTACCTTTCAACTTGGAGCCTTAATATCCAAGTACAGTACAGAACTACCCATCTCATAAAAGCTTTCTTGGACTCTTCCAACTGGCTACCCTACTTGACAGAAGGCAGATCCACACCATACATTTAAAGCATATGACATACCCCAAAGGATCCTGGGAACTGTAGTTTTTTTAAAGGGTGCTGGGCATGCAGTTCTGTGAGGGAGGAAACTACATTCCCTGGGATTCTTTGTGGGGAGGCTGTCATGTGCTCTGAATGTACTTTAAATGTATGGGCTGGATCTAGACACATTAAAAAAAAAAGTTTCAGGAAAACATGTTGTAAACCTCATACAGTGGTACCTCGGGTTAAGTACTTAATTTGTTCTGGAGGTCCGTTCTTAACCTGAAACTGTTCTTAACCTGAAGCACCACTTTAGCTAATGGGGCCTCCTCCTGATGCTGCTGTGCTGCCAGAGCACGATTTCTATTCTCATCCTGAAGCAAAGTTCTTAACCTGAGGTAATATTTCTGGGTTAGCGGAGTCTGTAACCTGAAGCGTATGTAACCTGAAGCGTATGTAACCCGAGGTACCACTGTAATGGGAAATCACGTTGCCGAAAGACTGAACTCTGCAGCGCCATCTTGTATAATTTTTAAAAGCTGTTTTGTTTTTTTTACAAATGTAGCTGAGTCCATAGTGTAGATCTACCCGTATATAGTAAAAAGAGCAAACAAACAAACAAACAAACACTATCAAACAATCCAAATACAATATCAGTCTCTCAGAGACCAGGAACCTAACTGAATGAATCAACCACTTTTGTAACTAAAGCAAAAGTATGCCCATTTAGGAAAATGCAGAATTAAGAAGAATCGTTCTGGAAGATATGGCAGTGACCACAGTTGCAGGTGAGTTTTAAAAAACCCCACAGAATTAGATAAATTCATGGTTTGTAAGCAGCTTTTTTGATAGCCTTGACAGAACATCTATGTACAGAAGAAGTATACCTCTGAATACAGGCAATGAGGACAAACTGCAGAAGGAAGGCCATTCCCCTTATTTCTTATTTGTGGGCATCCAGCAGTAGTTAGCTATTGTTGGAAACAGAAAACAGAAGTTGATGGGCCTTTGGTCTCTTGTATAGTGGTACCTCTGGTTAAGAAGTTAACTCGTTCTGGAGGTCTGTTCTTAACCTGAAACTGTTCTTAACCTGAGGTACCACTTTAGCTTATGGGGCCTCCAGCTCCTGCTGCCACCGTGCCGCCGCCATTATGAGGTAAAGTTCTTAACCCAAGGTACTTTTTCTGGGTTAGCAGGGTCTGTAACCTGAAGCATCTGTAACCTGAAGCGTCTGTAACCCGAGGTACCACTGTATTCTTGTGATTGCAGCAGAACCCAACCCAGTATCTGCTTATTCAGAAGGAAGCCCTACAGAGCTCCGGTGGGATTACTTTTGTGCAAACGTGTAAAGGAGCACAGCCATCCCCGAATTTATTTTGGCATTAGGCTGAGGAAACCGAGAAAGGGAACAATGTCACATGTACGATCAACGTGAGATCATTATATCACAAAAGCTTTCAACACCGTCTCGTAAAACTGCAGCAGAAATATCTGGATGTATTTATAATGAAAGACATTTTTTAAAACAGCCATATAGCTTTTAACATCCTGGACTTTTAACCAAAGGCTTAACCTGTGAAAGTTACAGTGCTATTCATATTTAAATCCAATCAGTGCTTTTTATAGGGCTGAGGAAAATATATCCAGACACATATATCTCATATACGTTTGACATGCATTAAATCTCGCAGGAGAAAGATACATAAGTTTTAAAATGAAGTCAGTGGGCGGGAAGTGGGGAAATCTAATAGGCATATCATCCTGGCTGTGGGTACTTTTCAGGAAGAAAAATTAAAATTCTGCGCGCAGGCAATCCAAATTCTGCACAAAAGCCTGTGCAAACCAAATTCCGCAGCATGTATACAAATGGAGTAAATTCACACAATGTATAATTTTTACATAAATGGGATCCTCATAACA
Source organism: Podarcis liolepis (assembly GCF_965112155.1). Classification (NCBI taxonomy): domain Eukaryota; kingdom Metazoa; phylum Chordata; class Lepidosauria; order Squamata; family Lacertidae; genus Podarcis; species Podarcis liolepis. Next base: position 24,382,114 of record NC_139555.1, read on the forward strand.
GAGGGTCCTGGTTGCGCGCAGGACCCAAGAGCTCACCTGATAGGGTTAAAATGGGGGGAGGAGGAGCAAGAAGTCCTGGCCATTCCCCTGGGATCACACCAGGCGATTTTAGCCAATAGCCAGTGGGTGGCGTGATTCCAGATGCTTTAAAAATGGCAGTGTGATGCAAGGAGGGGCACTTGCTTCGCACTGTTGAACACCCGCCCACCCTCCCTAATTTAGGTAGAGTTGCTTGGCCTTGCTTTGGTTTGGGTCGCCTGTTTTGGAACAGGGGCTGGGTAGGAATTTTTCCATTTGGCAGATTGGCTTTAGCCATTTGGTTTTCACTTACCCCTTAGCAAATCGTCACAACTTGTAAGTTGGCAGTTAGGCATTGGCTCAGTTGGTTTGTGGGGAGGGGAGGTGCGGCCATCACCTGCCCCTTCAGGAACTGGGTATTCCGTTAAAGGAATCTGGGGGTCCTGGATCTCGTCCAAAGTCCGCTTGAGGGGCTAGGGCCATGCCAGGACCATAGGAACCCTGGAATGAGCTTAGGTTGGTCCTCATCGACCTTGCTCCCTCATTTGGTTTACCCCATTTGATGATCACCTTGAGAGGTGGAGCCAGCTATAGTGGGGAGTCAATGCCTAAGCCAATACCGCTCACATGATTGTATTTCAATAAAGTTGTGGCCAAAAATGTTGCCCAAAAACTTAAACTAATATAAGTGTCCGTGTGTATTTATTTTGGGGGTGAGTCTTGGGGTCTCGAGACACAACCTATTTTGCAAGTTCAGGTCCAGATTGCATGGTTATTTAAAAGGCCTGGGGAACAGAAAGATCTTTACCTGGTGTCAGAGAGACCACAGAACTGACACCAGGCAAACCTTCCTAGAAAGACTGTTCCATAAAAAGGGAAACACCCTTTCCATGGAGGTTCCTGACCTTATTTGGTAGGGGCACCTATAGCAGGCTGCCAAAGAGGATCTTAAAATGTGGGTAGCATGAGAAGATAGCACTGAGAAAGTAGTCTTGGAGGAAAGTGTGGTGGCTGATATGGTAGGGAAATGGGAGATCACTCCCATCTTCCACTTTCTGGAAGACCAAACTCTGTTTCTAGAGACACCACTTTCTTTACGTATTTTTCCTTCTTGGCTGGCAACTTGCCAGGCCTGGGGGTTAGGCAGCAGTCCTTGAGAAGGTGGGAAGCTTTACCTCAGGGGCCTCAAGCTTCTGGTCGCAATAGTACGTGGTTCTTTGTAGCTCAAGTCACAGTCCGCGAGGAGTGGCAAACTTTAAATCCAGCAAACTGCTTCTTTTTCAAAGGCATCATTGGAGAGACAGAGAGACTGAGAGAGGAGAAGCCTAAAGGACCCTTCATGTCCATAATTCTTTAGCAGTCCTGACAAAGTGGAAGCTCTCACAGCAGCTTAATTAGATAGGAAAAGCACATGGAGGTTATTAACTAATTATGAAGGGAAATCTCCAAAGCAGCTGCCTGTTGTCATCGCGAGTGCTCTTAACTAATGACTTTGAAAGGAGCTGCCCCCAGAATCCACTGCAAATTGTTTCAGGTTTTTAAGGTATTCAGTCCCCTGCCCCACTTTCCAGAGAAAATACATCGTATACTCAAAAGGCGTGGTAAAGGATGCAAAGGAGCGATAGCCTGTCCTCAGATTCTCTAGGGACCAGAAACCAACTCAAGCCCTCCTCTCGACAGCTCCCCTGTTTTCTGTGAATGTGATTTCTGTGCAGAGCTGATTTTTTTTTTACACCGTATCCACACCCCACCAATACAGGGTAACAGGAAGCATGTCAGCAATTTCAGATTTTAGGAGGTGCAAAGAGTTTTCCAGGACAGGATGGCTCTGCTGTTGGATTCATCCATGCAACACGTTGACAATTAATATACACCGAATAATAAATTATACATTCTTTATCAACCTTCTGAGAAAAATACAAAACATTAAACAAAGCCACAGAGGCTTGCGAACTACCCAACCTAAGATGAACTTATAATGTCTGGTTTCAATAGATTTTTCAACTGCTTAACTCAGTCTTTTAGGTAAGTTCATGAAGATACCAACAAAAGGTAAGTTCGGTGTTATTCACGATACCTAGAGATGCTAGTGGAGTTGTAGATAGATGTTAATGAGGTTGTAGATGACAGGGTGCCAGCGTTTTGCACCTGTTTTGCCCTGGCAGTCCAAGTAATCAAGAGGCCGCTGTTCGCCCCCGATGGGGCTCTTTTACTGGGGCTTGCAGGTAGCAATACCCTTTCTTGGCTTAAGCGTAAGAGACTGATTTGCTTAGGAAGAAAGAGTATTCTCTATAAGATTGACTATCAATGTACATATCAAGATTTTGAGATTAGACCACTGAAGAAGCCCAGAAAACTATCTTGGGAGTATGCTATCTATTATTAAAAATAGTCTCATAATGAAAATTCCAGTGGCGAAGATGCCTAGTACACAGATGTGAGACGATGGGGCTGACAACCACCCCCAAGCTGAGGGCAGGTCTGTGGCTGCAGTCTCACTCCTAATATTGAAAGTGGAGTTTGAGTACAAAAATGGGTTACAGGGCCCAAGTGAATACAATAGTCGTATCCCTCTCTGCTGGGGCTTAAGGCTCATAGGGGATAAGCCAAACCAGGCAGAGTCAAGTCAGGCAACAGCAGGTCAAGGTAGGTCAAGTCTATTAAGCAGAGAGCCAGGAAGTCAGGACTAAGGACAGCTCCCACCTGAAGCCTTGTGTAAGCTGGGAAGGCCTACTCAGTTGTTGGCCCACCTTCTTGTGTTTGCAGCAATTGTAACTACCGGTACTGACTTCTGTGAGGTCAGGAAGAAGAAGGTGCTGTTGGAGACTGATCTCTTGAGCCTGAGCCCAGGATGATGCGGTATGGCCACATCAACTGGTAGGGCCACATCTTATGGCAAAGAAGGTATCAAAGAAAGTACTGAAGGGTCACTCCCAAATGAAGCAGTCCGAACCCACCCTCCTCGGATTCTTTATCAGGGGCCACAAAATTCAGAAGTGCAATTTCACAATTTGCTGACAAAATGAGTTTGAGACAGATATGTGCAAGAATTGGGCACAGGATCTGCAAAAAGTATTGATCACGTTGCCCGTCATGAGATGCAACCGGTCTTGAACTAGCCCAATGCTGGTGCTTCTGACAGCAAGTATTTCTAGGATGCTATTCCCAACCCATTAGTAAATTACACAACAAGGACCCATTTTAGCAGTGCAGTTGATTTTCAGTGACAGAAATCTACAGGCATCCAAAATCCCTTAATCTGGGAAGCTGGGTAGATGGAGGTGAGGGCTGGAGGTGGAGGAAGATGTCTGAGACACCTTATATCTTACTTTGTAATATGCGCATCGTGGAACTCAATCCAACAGTCAACAAACAGATCAGTTTGTAACTATAATTAATAGGTTTCCCTGTGGTCTCTAATAATCCGTCCCAGAACAACACAGCCTCTGTTTTGCTGAAGTATATTAGAAAGCTTTGGGGGCTGTTTCAGACAGAGCCTTTTTCATGAGACCCATTCATTCAACACCTTTATAAGGGTTGCGGTCGTAGGGAGGGGGCAAGTTTACACAGATGCTAGTGTCCCCGGGATCTGCTAGCAGGTGCCTCCTAACTTCATAGACCACCCTCACACTGAAGGGACTCTTTTTACTTTGAGCCTGTTTGAGTTACATGACGGTGGTCTTTTCACCTCTCGCACAGCCAGTGATTTATGACCTCCTTGTTGATAATGCCGAGAGAAGGGAGGGGAGGGAGAGAGTGACTGTTTGCAAAGCAGACCGGTTTCAAAACGCCTCTTAAACATCCGTGATCTGACTTCAGCAGTTTTGCGCTCTGCAAAACCCAGGGTGTGTGTGCGCATGTATGAAAGGAGAACAGAAATCTATGAAATCCATTCACATCATTAAATGCTGGTCTAAAAGCATGGTTTTCTTGCCAAAGACTATGAGGCTTTTCTTTAGAATCGAGCCGTTAGGATGCCATAAGAGGGGTGGCACTCAAACTAGGGAAAGGAAATGAGATGTCCTCTCTCTCTCTCTCTCTCTCTCTCTCTCTCTCTCTCTCACACACACACACACACACACACACACACGTTGACACTCAGAAGTCAAGACCGTTCCTTCTTGCAAGTCAGCTTTGCAAATCCCATTTGCAAGATCTGATACATATCTTCATCCCTCATGTAAAAGTCAAATTCCACCTGTGTCAAGTGCTCTCTTATGCAGAAGCTTATAAGCACAGATCACGGATTTGCTGAAATAGTGTTCAGGCCTCAGGCGCATAACCAAAGACGAGGCTTTCGATGCTGTGATTGCTTCATAATTTTCATGTGAAAGCTGGGGGGGGGGGGCTTGTCCAAGTAAGCCTGGCTGGTGGGAGGGGCGATCTCTGGCAATGGGGCATCTGAAGGACAGGATTGATAACCGTGAGAAGAACTAGGCATCCCTCCCTCCCATCCACCAATTTTTATGAATGTGCCACTTCCCCATTTGCATTATGGTTTGTTGAGATGTGTAGTTCTGTCCTCAAAGGATAAGGAACAGCTACTAGCTTTACTTTCATTCAGGGGACAGGTACGAAAAGCTGCAAATGGCTGTTGGTGTCCCAGTAAGCAAAGCACTCCATACTTCCTCATTATTAATATTAGTACACTAGTTTTGGATGGCATTTCAATTTTCACGGGTTATGATTCAACTCACTTCCCCCACTGTAGCCACCTCATGTGCCTTTCAAAGTGAGGAGGCCAAAAACCGACTCTATTTCTGTGGCGATTACTAGACACACAAAGAGATATCATACCAGCTCCTTGGTCTTCCGGTTGTTGCTAGGGCAACTGTTTTATCAATATCTATTCATTCCTGGCCACAGTATATTTATTGATTTAAATATTTCTAGGCTGCCCCTCATCAAAATGGATTGATTCCAGGAATGTTTATGATAATTAGAATACAGACATACACACACACTACAGGGCAACAAGGGCTCTAGATAAGCTATGTGTTTATGAGGCACAACCAGTCTGAGCTTGGATAACACAGACTGTGTACACACTGTACCTTCAAAGCACATTTTCTCACTCAAAGCATTCTGGGCACAGTAGTTTCCCCCTCACAGAGTTACAGTTCCCAAGAGCTCTTAACAAACTACAGTGCCCAGAATGCTTTGGGGAGGGGAAATGTGCTTTGAGTGTACTTTAGAGGTACAGCCTCATATATGTGGATGAATGGTGTCCTCTAGGGATAGCTGTTTCTCCACAATTACCCACCCTGCCTGCAGATTCTCCACCTTTTTTCATCATAGGCAATCTCTCCCAACTCCCCTTCCCTTGCAGTACCCTTAAAAATAAATACAAACAACCAGTAAACAAATGAAATGGGTAATAAAAGCCATCACCTCATATGAGCATTGTTCATATTAGATTGCATGGTTATAACACGCAAGCTTGCTGATGATGAAACATAAATTTAAAGAATGGAACCCTTTGTCCAGTGTGGTGTAGTGGTTAAGAGCGGTAGACTCGTAATCTGGTGAACCAGGTTCGCATCTCCGCTCCTCCACGTGCAGCTGCTGGGTGACCTTGGGCTAGTCACACTTCTCTGAAGTCTCTCAGCCCCACTCACCTCACAGAGTGTTTGTTGTGGGGGAGGAAGGGAAAGGAGAATGTTAGCCGCTTTGAGACTCCTTCGGGTAGTGATAAAGCGGGATATAAAATCCAAACTCTTCAAATGGGCCTATTCATTCTTCTGATTAAACACTGAAATATGCAGCGCTGGTTGTCTTGTTTTTTTTGGGGGGGGAAACCTCACCTCATCCCTTTCCTCACATTTATTCCTTCTTGCTAGGGAGGTGGGGGTGTTTCAGATCCATTTACCATCCCCATCGGTTGAGTCTACCACTCAGATTCTCTCAAGCCTCTTCAATTATTTCCCCCTTTCTCTCTCACCAGCCATCCGAATGCCCTGCGATTCTCTCCACCGCCACCCCACTCTCGCTTTTGCCCTGCTTGCTTCGCAGCTATACACCTGTGCCACACATGTCTAGATATGGCACGGGCCATCATGCCCACCTGGAAAGGTTTTCAAGCCAGCTTTGCAAAGCCGCTTTCCAGCCATGCCAGGAAGTTTTGGAAATGCTCAGTTGAGCCAAAGGGACTTGACAGAAGATGAAAAAGACCCTTCCCTCGCTCCCAAGCCAGCTGATGTTCCCCCGGCTGTGTGTGTTAAATTACAACCCTGCCTGCTCACTTTGTATCGCCTTGGCACCCAGGTGCAAGCTAAAGCCTTGGGGCTGCACCACACTCTGCTTTCCCAAAAGTATTGCAATTACAAGAGAGCTCTCCGGCAGGGCCACTCCTCTTTGAGCAGAGGAAAAGTTACCACCTGCAACGGATCAAAGTTCCCTCTCTCTCTCTTCCTGAGAGAGCCTCTCGGTTTGCTTCCATGGGTTGTTTATGATGCTTTCAGCAGGAGCGGTTCTAAATTGCCCCAGAGTGGTAGATCTTCCTATTACTGTTAGTACTTTTAACCCACAGGTGGTGGGAAAGGAGAGCTTGCTATTTTGCTAGCAAGCTAGAAAGAATATTCCAGGATCTAGGGCGTGAATCTAGAGCTTCCCGGCTTCGAGTCTGAGCTTGCCAGATAAGATCTACATTTTTGCTCCCCGATATACCCCAACCTCCCTGGGACCCTCGAGACATTTTGGACTACAACTCCCATCAGCCCCGGCTGTGCTAGTTGGGAAGGCTGGTGTAGTTCAACCTATTTCATTTGCTTAGGGTGGGGAGAAACAATTAATTTAAATACAGTGTAACTTCATGAAACCCCAAAGGTAAATAGCAAATGTTTAGTCCTGTAATAGTTTAACCACCATTCCTCTGATCAGGCCCACAGGACCTCCCCATTTGGCCCATGAAGCCATTTTGGCCAAGCTATGCCCACCTGCCCCCCACTTGATGTCGTATGTGATATCATATGTCAGGGGTGGGGCAGGTAAACACCTGTCTCAGCTGAAAGCTGAGGTTGCAGGCCCTGCAAAACCAATTTTCAGCTTACTTTATGGGTTCAATGCCGCACTTGCATTCTAATGTGGTATAGTCCCAGGAAGGCTGTACCATGTTTGTTTGTTTCTCTCTCTCTCTCTCTCTCTCCAGTACAAAACAGTACAGTGGTATCTCAGGTTACATACGCTTCAGGTTACAGACTCCGCTAACCCAGAAATATTACCTCGGGTTAAGAACTTTGCTTCAGGATGAGAACAGAAATCGTGCTCCGGCAGCGCGGCAGCAGCAGCAGGCCCCATTAGCTAAAGTGGTGCTTTAGGTTAAGAACAGTTTCAGGTTAAGTACGGACCTCCAGAACGAATTAAGTACTTAACCTGAGGTACCACTGTATTGCAGCAGCTGCCATTTTAATGATACCTTAAGGTCAAGCTGCCCATTCTGAATTCCCCAACTCCCGATTTTGTAACCTTATGAATGCAAATCTCATTAAACTGGCTTAAGTCTCAAATTCTCCAGGTTAATTGATGTGAAGGTCTCATTAATTCAAATGGGGCTGATGTGACTTAAGTCCAAATAATCCAATTGGCCTGCGGATCAGATGGGGCTTTCAGAGAGTGCCTCAACTCGACAGTTTGCTCCTCCTGCAAGCAACAAATGCTGCTGTCGCATGCCACATCTATGGTCATTGGCGGAATTCACTTCTCGCTGTTACCAGAAAGTCTGGATAAGCATGCTTAGGACTGAGTTGCACGTTTCCTGTTCCCAGACTCAACACTTTGGCCATTGCACCACACATTCCCTCTCCTCTCTTCCTTCTCCACCTAGACATCCCAAGTAATACAGATAGGAGCCCAGCACATATTATGGTGGGCGCTTGTCAAGCCACACAAAGAGTAAAGGAATCACAATACGCCTTGCATTTTTAGCATGGCGACAAATCCTTGAAAACCCTCTTGGTCCTCCGCCAGTTATTTATCCCTTCCCCTCTACCAAAGCTTACCAAATAATTCCCCTGCCTGAATAACTCTGCAGTGCGTTTGAAATTCAGATGCAGGCTTTTTCTTCTTCTACTTCTTCCATAGAAATGGCATGATGGCAAATGATGAGGGGATTACATTTCACTTCAATCAGCTCAACCCCAACCCAGTAGGGGATGAAGTCCCAGCGGAAAATATACACAGAGTTCCTTAGGTCCTGATTTGAATCACTTTGTTTTCCTTCCAGACTCTGTGTGTGTGTGTGTGTGTGTGTGTGTGTGTGTGTGTGTGTGCGCGCGCGCGTGCGTGGTGAGCAGGAGATGGTGGGAGGGAGGAGAGAGAAAAGGAAAATATAAAAGGAGGAGGAGACAGAATTTGGCCTCAAATAAAACATTTTCTTTTTAACTTGAACACTTGAAAATGGCTCAGAGGAAAGCGCTGGAGTATTGTAATATCAGATGCTGAGGAGCAGGCCAGAATGCTTCCCTTTTTTGCGGGGGGGGGGGAGTGAAGAAGCCAGGGAATGGGTTAGAAAACTAAATGCAGCCCGAAGAAGGAGGAGATTTGCTGCATTTGATCTCCTCAGTCATTGAAACTTCTTGATTAGTTCCACTGGGGCCTGCTCATTCTTCTCAGTCCACTGGGGAAAGGAGGCCTGTGCGGCGCACAATTTCAGGTACAGGCACACACTATCGCTTCCTCACATGCAGTGCGACAGGGAAATCCAGTTCTGATGTAACAACTCCCACCCACATTTCTGAAGTCAACTGGAGAGCTGCCATTGTGCCCAGTGTTATTTTTCTAGAAAACAGGTGCCGGAATTCACCATGAACCCTTGTTCTCTTATAATGCAATGGCACACACCTGAGAGGTGCCAGAACTGTGTTCCGGCTGGGGGGTGGTAAACAACAACAACCCTGGTTGTATCCTTCCTCTGGAGTCATGCTATAGAAGAGTGATGGGGGTAGCCCACTTTGGCTAATCATTCTCCCATGGATGTCCTAGCATGTTTCAGAAAAAGTGGACCTAAATCATCATTCATATGCACATCCCTTGAACGTTTCTATTTGCTAATTTTGTTCACTGTTCTTGGTGTTTTGTCCCACCACCCCAGTAACTTTCACATGAGCAACCTCCACGGCACCCTCATGGTCAGGTCTAAGGTTATGCCTGTAGTGCAGAAATAAGGAACCTGCGGCCCTCCAGATGTGTTACTGGACTCCCACTCCCCATCACTCCTAGCCAGAATGGCAAATAGTCAAGGGTGATGGGAGTTGTGGTCTACTGATATCCAAAGCTTCCACAATTCTCCGATGAAAATGTTGTTGTTTAGTCATTTAGTCGTGTCCGACTCTTCGTGACCCCATGGACCAGAGCACGCCAGGCACTCCTGTCTTCCACTGCCCCCCACAGTTTGGTCAAACTCATGCTGGTAGCTTCGAGAACACTGCCCAACCATCTCATCCTCTGTCGTCCCCTACTCCTTGTACTCTCCATCTTTCCCAACATCAGAGTCTTTTCCAGGGAGTCTTCTCTTCTCACGAGGTGGCCAAAGTATTGGAGCCTCAGCTTCAGGATCTGTCCTTCCAGTGAGCACTCAGGGCTGATTTCCTTCAGAATTTATAGGTTTGATCTTCTTGCAGTCCATGGGACTCTCAAGAGTCTCCTCCAGCACCATAATTCAAAAGCATCAATTCTTCAGCCTTCTTTATTGTCCAGCTCTCACTTCCATACACCACTACTGGGAAAACCATAGCTTTCACTTATGGACCTTTGTTGGCAAGGTGATGTCTCTGCTCCGATGAAAATAGGGACGTCCTATTCCTTAGCCTCCAACATTTCTTGGATGAAAATAGGGACCTCCTAAGGAAAGTGGGACATTCCAGGATCAAATCAGAAACCGGGACAGCTTCTGTAAAGTTTCAGTTTATTGGTTAATTTCTCTAGTAAGACTGTTTCCCATACTATTTGGTACCATTGGTCCATGCTTACTCCTGACAGGTCTCTCCAGTGTCCGGTTATTATGTTTCTGGCTGCTGAAAGTAGGTGGGTTATGAGTTCTTTGTGGTGTAAATGGGCATTATTGTCTTGAAAGATGTTTAGTAGGGCCAATTCTGGGGTGACCCCCCCCCACCTTTCTACCTTACGTTTTAGTTGACCATGTCTACTCAGGTGCCTAACTACTTCATACAGAGCCAGTGTGAAGCTCATTGGGTGACCTTGGGGCAGTCACATTCTCGCAGCCTAACCTACTTCGCAGGGTTGTTATGCGGATGGAATGGGGAGGAAGGGAGCCATGTCTGCTACCTGGAGCTCCTTGGGAGTTGGGATATACTGTATTTTTCGTCCCATAGGACGCTCCGTCCCATAGGACACGCCTAGTTTTTTGGGGGGGAAATAAAGGGGGGGGAATCCCTTTATTTCCCCCCCAAAACTAGGCCGGGGAAACCGAAACAGGTTGAGGAACAGCGGGATGGCGGCGCTGCGCCTCCCTGCTGTCCCCCAAGCTTGTGGGGCTGGCCGATGTCTGCCTGGCGCGCGGGGCACTCTGCGCCTCGCGCGCAGGGCGGCAGGCTGCTATCCGCAGCATGGGGAGCCCTGCGGGGAACTCCTGCAGGGCTCCCCACGCTGCGGATGTCTGCCCGGCGCGAGGGGCGCTCTGCTTCAGGGCGACCCTCGCGCCGGGCGGCAGGCTGCTATCCGCAGCCTAGACAGCCCTGCGGGACCTCCCGCAGGGTTGCCTAGGCTGAGGATGTGTTCCCGAAGTGCCGGGCGGTCTGCTTTCAGCGCGCCCGGCGCTCCGGGAAGCAGGCTGCTATTTGCAGCCTAGACAGACCTGCGGAACCTCCCGCAGGGCTGCCTAGGCTGCGGATGTCTTCCTGAAGCCTGGAGAGCAAGAGGGGTCGGTGCGCGCAGACCCCTCTCGCTCTCCAAGCTTCAGCGAAAGCCTGCATTCGCCCCATAGGACGCACCCAGATTTCCCCTTCATTTTTGGAGGGGAAAAAGTGCGTCCTATAGGGCGAAAAATATGGTAAATGTGATACATAATCATGGATGACACTGGACGTGAGAAAAGAGGGCGCACCAGTGACTCCTGCTTCTTCTCTCCTCACTTCAGTGTAATGTGCAAAACACACACTCTCTCTCTCTCTCATCACCCCAAACACATTTCAGAAGAGAAGGTCACACAGCAAAATATATCCATACACACACCCCATGCAAGAAATGCTCCATTTCTAGCAAAGGAAACTCTTCTCCTTCAGCAACCCTGTTTCTTATTAGATTTCGTAATAGATTTCACCAAGTACTGTATTTTCAGGAATCAGTAAACAATAATACCCAAGAAATTGCTCACCAGCTCTGTTTCATTACATCTCAACTTTCTCATGCAGAAATCAAGGAGAAGACTCTCTCTCTCTCTCTCTCTGTGTGTGTGTGTGTGTGTGTGTGTGTGTGATGCTGGGGGAATCAGGAGCATTAGATCCAAATCTATTCAGCCTCTCGTGATAATAAAGCCTCTGAAAAGATGTGTAAATTTAAATGGTCCTTGAGAAGGTGCCATTTGGTAGTGGGATTGTTGCTTTGAAATAAGCCATTATTTTTCACTTTTTTAAAAAAAAATCACTTTATTTGATGGGCAACGCGATCAGAACCCCAGAGGAGCAGTGAGAGCTTGTGGTGCAAATGAAAGAGGAGGAGGGAAGGTGTCTGTGCTATATTTATAGTGATCCTGGGGACCTGGGGCCTTTATTAAACCTGAGAGACAATTCACAATTACCCCCAAAATAGTTGTAGGTCATGGGGTAGGCAAACTAAGGCCTGGGGGCCGGATCCGGCCCAATCGCCTTCTCAATCCAACCCATGGACGATCAGGGAATCAGTGTGTTTTTACATGAGTAGAATGTGTCCTTTTATTTAAAATGCATCTCTGGGTTATTTGTGGGGCATAGGAATTCGTTCATTCTGCCTCCCCAAAAAATATAGTCCACAAGGTCTGAGGGTCAGCGGTCCGGACCCCTGTTGGAAAAGTTTGCTGACCCCTGTTGTAGGTCATATCACCACCTGCCCCCTAGTGGACACTCCAGGATTTGATGGGGGAGTTGTGTGTGTCAGGTTGCCAGCTCTTCAAGCAGCCTCTGCATCTAGGCCTTTAACAGGAGCTTGTTCTGCAGGAATTAGAAGATGAAGCTCTTCATAAGACGGAATTAAAATGTTATCCTTATGCTAATTGCTGAAGATCAAGAGGCGCTTAAAGGCACAACTAACAGGGACCAGCTGAAAGGCTGGAGGCCCTAATTCCATGTCTATAAATACTTTGTCAGGATGCCTCAGACAACCACGACTTCCCCGTTCTTGTCTCTACCACATACTGTTTCCTTTCCAATGTTATTATAGTTGCTGGATCAGGTGCATTGCACAAGCCTGGCCTGAAACTGAAGAGCTAGAAAAGAGCCTGCGAGTGGATGAGGCCAGCTTTGTAAGTGATGGCAGATGCATGGTTGATGCCCAGCTATTCCCATGTATGTGAACAGCTAGCCATGTGAATCAATGTGGGATGTCTCCAAGCCAGAGGCACATCTGAAGGTTGGCTTGGAAATGATCCACCCACAGCTGTGTTAATTCACATGGCTAGCTTTTCACGTGCAAAGGAATGTCTTGGAGCTCAGCAGTAGAGCGCCTGCTCTGTAGGCAAAAGATTTCAGTTTCAATCCCTGACAACTCCAGTTGGAAGAATTTCAGTTCACAGGGCTGGAAAAGACAGGAGAAAGAGAGCCACTGCCGGAGTAGACAATTCCAGGCTAGATGGGCAAATGTCCGGACTAAGGATACAGCAGTTTCCATTTAAAAGCCAGCAATGTGGAAACCACCTCTGTAGAATGATCATTCCATATTCTGGGTGTGAGAAATTGAAAGTTCCCATCAGTGGAGGGATCCCTGAGGAGATTTGTATGGGAGGAGATGACTCTTGAGAGGACCTTTTCCTAGGCCATTTAAGGCTTTAACGATCAAACTTTGCACTATGAATTCAACCTGGAAACAAACTGGAAGTCCCAGGCTGCCCTAACATGGCCTATCCTATTAGCTTCAGGCAACTTTCTGGCTGCCATATTGTGGACCATTTGAAATGTCTGGGCAGTCTTCAAGGGCAGCCTCACAGAGAGCATATTACAGCAGTCCACTCAAACCTTGAATGACTGACCAGGTTTGACATGACAGGCCTCAAGAAAGGGAGATTCAAGTTAGAAAAAATGAGATTCTGACTAAACATACAAAAAACTTCTTGAAAGCAAGAGCTGTTTGACAGTGGCACAGTCTCCCCCGGGAGGCTGTGGACTCTCTTCCCTTGGAGATTTTTAAGGAGAAGTTGGGTGGCCACCTGTCATGGACGCTTTAGCTGAGATTCCTGCATTGCAGGGTGCTGAACTAAATGACCTTTGGGGTCCCTTCCAATTCTATAATTCTGTGACAACTTCAGAAAAGGGCAAATAGTTCTCAATGTTCAGTGTCCTCCATCCTTTCCTGTCCCCTGCTGTGTAACTGCTATTTTTGTCAACATACTCTTTTTTTTTGGAAGGGCTGAATGGGACAAAATGATCTTATTAAAGCTGGCTGGAGCTGAGAGCACCAGGCCCAGCCGAATTCATATACATCCATTTAACAAGCAAACTCATTGATAAGCAAACCACCTGATGCTTGCGCAGCAGAAAAAGAAAACACCTGGTTTTGCCCGTGGCTTGATAAGCCAGTATCTTTAATCTCAATCTGCCCCCCCCCCCCCCATTTTTTACCTCAGATGACTGAAGTACACACTCTGCGAGACCCTCTGCTCCATCCACGCTGGCAATAGTGACTGAGCTTTGATGTCCCCCTCATTCAACAGAATGTTGTTTAGTTCAAAGCAGAGAACAGAGGCACCTTCTTTGCTTTTAAATTATTAGCTCCCTAAGTCTTCTGTAATGATATAGTTTGACTGAAGTGTGCAGTTTATTAACTACATAAAGATGATATTATTAGAGTGGAGAAAGGCAGCTGAAAGTTTTGCCTTTCAGTTCAACAGCAGGGGTTTTAAATACTTTGATCTCAATCAATGCTAAATGTCTTTGTATGAGAGGGGGGGAAGAGAGAGAGAGAGAGAGCACAGCTGAAATTACCTTTGGCACCAGGGCTGCATCAATTATTTAGCTCCTTTTCTTAAAAATTAAAGTCTTCAACTTTTACCCTAATTTCTTCTTCAGGTTCTTCCCCTTTTATCTCGGGTGGACTGGTGGGAGGAGTACAAATTGGAAGACATTTTGCTGCGTGCGCTAATAGAAACCAAGCTGACCTCACCCCCAAAAGGTCTAGTTTCTGATTGTGCCTAGGGACAGATTGGTATCGGCAGCCATTTTAAGAGTCAGTTTCCTCTTACGATGGCCAAGCATGCTCCCAAAGAGCAGCGGACCAAATATTTCATTTTGTCATTAGCTTCCAACGGCTTCCCTCAGCCTCTGTGGCTTAGCCCTTAAACAGAGCTGGTCGGCCCATGATGCTGGATCAAGGGGCCACCTCAGGCGGCACACACACACCCGCCAAGGTGTGGCACCCACATTCTGCTGCCCAACTTCCAGAATAGAGAAGGACTAGCAGCAAATGTTTGAATTATGGTGCTGGTGCTGGAGGAGACTCTTGAGAGTCCCATGGACTGCAAGAAGATCAAACCTCTCCATTCTTAAGGAAATCAGCCCTGAGTGCTCACTGGAAGGACAGATCCTGAAGCTGAGGCTCCAATGCTTTGGCCACCTCATGAGAAGAGAAGACTCCCTGGAAAAGACCCTGATGTTGGGAAAGATTGAGGGCACAAGGAGAAGGGGACGACAGAGGACGAGCATGAGTTTGACCAAACTGCGAGAGGCAGTGGAAGACAGGAGTGCCTGGTGTTCTCTGGTCCATAGGGTCACGAAGAATCAGACACGACTAAACGACAACAACAAGCACCAAAGCTCTGTAGAACACCTCCCTTGTTGCCTAGTTGGCGAGAGAGGAGGCATTCAGCCACCCAGCTTTGCCAGACATCTCCCCCACCCCCAATCCGGCAGTGTGACGGGGCTTTGCATCATCTTCTCCTGAAGGGAGAAGCCAGTGCAAAGCTTCGCCACCAGTCTGGAGGGCAGGGATCCCGAAAGGATGTCCACCACAACCCAACGGGGAGACTTCTCCTTAAGAAGCCCTTACGGAGTCTCCTGCCCTTGCCCCCCGGCGTATCACGGGGTAGCAATGGGGTGTTTTGCCTCAGGTGCTAAAATGCTTTGGACTTTCTATGCTCTTAAACAACTTTGAACATTTGGTTTCTGACTATCTCCTCGGTCAAGTGATCTAGATAATATACCCAGTCCTGATCTCCTTGGAGGAAGACAGGCTGCAAACATGGTTAATATTTTTGTTGTTGTTGTTGTTTAGTCATTTAGTCGTGTCCGACTCTTCGTGGCCCAATGGACCAGAGCACGCCAGGCACTCCTGTCTTCCGCTGCCTCCCGCAGTTTGGTCAAACTCAAGCTGGTAGCTTTGAGAACACTGTCCAACCATCTTGTCCTCTGTTGTCCCCTTCTCCTTGTGCCCTCCATCTTTCCCAACATCAGGGTCTTTTCCAGGGAGTCTTCTCTTCTCACGAGGTGGCCAAAGTATTGGAGCCTCACCTTCACGATCTGTCCTTCCAGTGAGCACTCAGGGCTGATTTCCTTCAGAATGGATTGGTTTGATCTTCTTGCAGTCCATGGGACTCTCAAGAGTCTCCTCCAACACCATAATTCAAAAGCATCAATTCTTCAGCGATCAGCCTTCTTTATGGTCCAGCTCTCACTTCCATACATCACTACTGGGAAAACCATGGCTTTAACTATACAGACCTTTGTTGGCAAGGTGATGTCTCTGCTTTTTAAGATGCTGTCTAGGTTTGTCATTGCTTTTCTCCCAAGAAGCAGGCGTCTTTTGATTTCATGACTTCTGTCACCATCTGCAGTGATCCTGGAGCCCAAGAAAGTAAAATCTCTCACTGCCTCCATTTCTTCCCCTTCTATTTGCCAGGAGGTGATGGGACCAGTGGCCATGATCTTTGTTTTTGTTTTTTTTGTTTTTAAGTCACACTAAAACATAGCCATAAACTTCAGAATGCAGCAAGAGGGGAGACCAGATTCCGGAGAATGTAAGTCGCTAAGAGGTGAAAAGCAGAATGTGTTCACATTCACACAAAGGCGCACACATTTTCCCTATTACGATGATCAAAGTTGAGAAAAATGAGAACACGGTGAACTCTACCAAGAAGTTACGGCCACAGGAATTTTTAAAAGGAAATTTGGTTTCCAGGATGTTGTTTTTTGAATAATAATAATCCCAGCACCTTGGAACAAAACCTAATAAAGAGAGCTGCTTTACATTACATGTTTGTGTACAAACACTCAAGTCTTCATTCTCAGACATGAAGGCAGCACTTTTGTTGGAAAGTGATCACCACGCATTAGCACGCAACTTCTGCAAATCTGGTGCATTTAATTAAGGATTTCTTTATGCTCCGATGGATTTATCGTTGTGCATGTATTGATTTTATATGTGTAAACCACTTGGAAGGCATTTTGGCATGTGATATACGAATTGATAAATAATAATAATAATAAAAATGAAATCAAAACAAGTAAAACGTAAGAGAGACACAACATGTTGATCATAAATATCCTATCGCAAGCAGAGTCATTCAAAGTAGTTTTATTTATAACTCATTAGAAGCAAAAACACTTGATACAGATAAAGGAAATATACTCAATTATCAGGAAATCACCCATATAGAAAGGCAGCTATAGTGTGTAATGAGGGCAGACAGCTGAAAAAGCTGTGCAGTGTTGGTTTATTAAAGGCTAAAACAAATATATGAACATAGAGGAACGCTTGATGGAGATGCAGTCAATCTGCAAATTTCAGCTGAACCAAACACAGGGAAACAGAAGCAAAAAATAACCTCAGTGAGAAAGTGGGTAACAAATAAGGGGCTCATGTTTCAGAAGAATATAGAAGTATCTGCTCTACAGTTTAGACTGGTTTTACATCCCAAATATTATGTGAATGGTTTGGTGATGTGCTGATAACTCTGTTAGAAAACTATTCTTTCCATACAGAACTAAATCCTACAGTTGCTTAGGAAGAGGGAATGGGTTTCAAACTTGTTTGAACCAAATCGAACTAGATTTGACAGTCTGATCCCCAAATTGTTTGTAGAGGTGTTTTGGATTTAGTGTTTCTGATCTTGTGACTGGTCCCAATTGTAGGGAAGGTCGTGGGGATGCGGGAGGGGAGAATACAGATTGAAAATGGACCTAATAAAGAACTGATCTGATATTGCGGTGCCATTGATGCAGGTACAAGTCCGAATGCAGGGCTGGTATACAGAAGTGTTCTTAGTATTTAACTGTGTTATAATAATAATATAATAATAATTTATTATTTATACCCCGCCCATCTGACTGGGTTTCCCCAGACACTCTGGGCAGCTTCCAACAGAAGACTAAAATACAATAACCTATTAAATATTAAAAGCTTCCCTAAACAGGGCTGCCTTCAGATGTCTTCTAAAAGTCTGGTACAGTGGTACCTTGGGTTAAGTACTTAATTCGTTCTGGAGGTCCGTTCTTAACCTGAAACTGTTCTTAACCTGAAGCACCACTTTAACTAATGGGGCCTCCTGCTGCCGCCGCGCCGCCGGAGCACGATTTCTGTTCTCATCCTGAAGCAAAGTTCTTAACCCGGGGTACTATTTCTGGGTTAGCAGAGTCTGTAACCTGAAGCATATGTAACCTGAAGCGTATGTAACCCGAAGTACCACTGTAGTTGTTTTTTACATCTGGTGGGAGGGCGTTCCACAGGGCATGTTAGCATGAAATGAGGCCTCTGGTCAACCATAAGATTATCACAAACATGAAGTTATTGCAGGCATCTCAGGCAGATAAATCGGTGCAGATGAGATCCAGAACGGTTCAGCGTGTGGACAGCTGGACAAAGACAGGGATGCCCTGTGTCTGTCTGTGTGGCTTTGGACAAAGTCATTCCCTTCAGCTGTTATTTATATATAAAACAGGAGTGATGGTGACTTACCTTTACAAAACTGTTGAGAATGCAACAAGATAAAAAGGATGAATAACATTGCAGTTGAAAGTTCTCTAAGGGATTAAAAGTAAGAACAGACAACGGACTTCCAATTAGTTGTGTCAAGTGTTTGGCTTTGCTGAAATATGGACTATGTTGCAAGGCTGGAGCAACATAAAAAGGCAGGACCCTGCTACCAATATTTCATCAGCTTTATAATTACCCAGACATAGGATTGTCTAGAACCTGAGTCTGATTTCACTCAGAAGCTACAAGCCGTTTATCAGAAGGCAACCTTCATCATCACCCAGAGTCATGTGGATTTAGCAAATAACATTCAATATGAAACCACAAAAAAGAAGAAAAATGTGTCAATTTAGCTACATCAATTGCAGTAGAAGTTCCTGATAAGGAAATACCAATCTTCTCTTCACAGATGTTTGCAAAGGATTTTGTGAAGGGCAATTAAAGTTCAACGAAAAAATGTCATATTTATCTGATAAATGAAAATGATGTTGTATCAAACATATATTTTCCACTCCAAGATTTGAGTCTAACTCAGAGTTAGATATCGGGCCTGAAGAGTACCTGATGCTATAGCATTGTTGAAGCCAAGCAAATGTCAACCTAATCAGTACCTGGTTAGGAGATCTGTAGGAGATATACGTAAATCTGACCTTCCAAAGGAAGAGCAGGGCACAGGCATAATAAATACAAATGCAATAGTTCTGAAAGGCTAACAAAGCAGGAGAGTTTCCTAAATACACTTGATGTAGTTAAGAGTTACATAAAAGAAACCAGGAAGTGATGGCACTGAACTGCCAAAAAAAAGGCCAACCTTAAATTTCTGAATTTTGAAATAAATATGTATCTGGGTTCCTGCTTTGCAATCCATGTGGATTATTCTCATTCTTTATTCCATTGCACTCCTTTTAACAGCATTATGAAATCAATCGAACTGTCGGAAATTATACCTGCCAATTCAGGAGCAGGATAAAAAATTAACCATTTAAAAATATCCAAACAGCGTCAAAGGCTTCTTTTTATCCAGCTTTTCCATCTTCTATCAGATTCTCCCATGGGCAGATAACTTCATTTGCAGAATCCTTGCAAGCCCAGTGGCTGCCCTCTTCTTCCTCCTCCAAATCTATTGGGTAGACCTTGCTCTCCAGAGGTATTTCCATTTTTATCTGGAAGAAGCTGGGATGCAAAATGAAAAACTCGTCACAGTGTGGGCATCTGCCAGACAGACATTCCAACAGCAAGGTGTTTGGCCTGGACTTTTGCTATTGTGATAAAATCAAAACAGGGGATGTTCCAGCACATGTGCCTATCAGTTCCCCATTACTATGGTTGCCTCAAATTGTTTCTGGGGCAACCAGAGGGTACTGTATTTTTTGCTCTATAAGACTCACTTTTCCCCTCCTAAAAAGTAAGGGGAAATGTGTGTGCGTCTTATGGAGCGAATGCAGGCTGCGCAGCTATCCCAGAAGCCAGAACAGCAAGAGGGATTGCTGCTTTCGCTGCGCAGCGATCCTTCATGCTGTTCTGGCTTCTGAGATTCAGAATATTTTTTTTCCCTTGTTTTCCTCCTCCAAAAACTAGGTGCGTCTTATGGTCTGGTGCGTCTTATAGAGCGAAAAATATGGTGTGTGATTTGCATTCTGAGTCTAGAGGCTCCTGTCCCACAGATGCGGCTGGCTGATGTATTTGGAATTAATATGTGAATGAATTTATTTATTTTATTAAAACATGTGTATCCCACCTTTCAGTTCTACAGTGGAACCTACAAAGTGGCTCCCAACCACAATAAATTAATAACTGGAATACTAGGCTAAAGATTCCTAAGGTGTAAGTTTTTTAAAAAAATGCAAATGCTCTCACAGTTCAGAACTTATGGCTAAACCAGAAGTGGCTTCTTCCAAGAGACACACAAGGGGGGATGTCCATCTAGAGATGCATGAATCTGTTAATTTGAGTTTCTCATTTTCCCAATCTTAAATTCAGTTCTCCACATTTCTGCAGACATATTTGATATTTTTTTAAAAAAAATCATCATGAAAATCTATCAGTATTTCAGTGCAAACCTTCCCCCAATAAAAACATTTTTGTAGTTCAAAAAATGATGGTCAAGGTTTTTTTTATGTATGTAACTATAAGAGCTAGGATTCTTTATGCACAGAAAGGGAAAGATGAGGAAGTTCCCATCAAAGAAGAACAGATAAGCAAGGTAATGGACTATGCTGAATCAGCAATGTTAACAGCTAAAATAAGGGGACTTAACAATGACTGCTTCACTGAAAAACAGTAGTGTTTTTCAGACTATTTATAAAGAAATGTTATAATATGGTGAATTCGTGAGCAGGATTTGAACTATGAGCAACAGAAATCATTGTACTATGATTATGATACGAGAGAGGGAAGATAGGGTGCAGCATAGAGGTGGGGGGGAAACACGAACAAAAATGGGATGGGAAGTCTATAAAACAAAAGAAAAAAATATTATGTATTGGGATTTTATGTGAGATTTGTGGAAATTTAAGAAAATATATTTGGGGGCAAAACATTTTTGCATGCAGTTTTGACTAATATACACATTTTTGTAAGCAATTTCTCCTAACATAGCAATGCATTTCTCCATGTTATTTTCACCAAGAGATGCATTTTTATGCACACTTTCATCTAATGGATGTATTTTAGTACACATTGGTTGGAGAACTGAACCACCACAGTTCAGAGACATTTCCATTCATGTACAGTGGTACCTTGGTTTACAACCATAATCCGTTCCGGAGGTCCGTTTGTAAACCAAAACAGGTTGTAACCCAAGGCGCGCTTTCGTAAATGGGGCCTCCCCCCAAAAATTGTTCGTAATATAAAAAAAAGGTTGTAATCCAAAGAAAAGGTTGCAAACCGGGACATGCACTTCCGGGTTTGATGTGTTTGTAATCCAAAACCTATGCAAACCAAGACATATGCAAACCAAGGTACCACTGTATTGGTTAGATAACAACGGCAAATTAGATATTTTCTCATTAAGATGCATACACAATCAGAGTTCTTCCCAATCCTTATCTCCCCTTATAGCAGCTCTCAAAGCAAAGCACGATGGAATAACTCAGAGGGATACTCACTTGGACACTTTTTTGGACCTCTGTTGCAGTTGTGGGTTCAGACCATCGAGTGGTTGCACTTTCCCATGAGTCACTCCAGGGCACTTGGGTGAGAACGTTGCAAACATTGGAGAGTTCAAGCATCCCAGTTTGAGGAACCTGCTGAGGGATGAGGACATCTGGGGCTTGGGCAGCAGCTTGGTCTTAGAGCTCATAGGGTACTGGGAGCTGCGGCAGGGCTCCAGCTCAGAATCCATGGCGATCTCAGTGCTTTCCATGAAGGAAGGGGCGGAGTTAGAGCTAGGCCCATCCCAGTTCCTGCCCGTGACAGAGGTGCTGTCTGGGGCTACCTTAACAGAGGAGGAGCTAGCGCTGTTTGGTAGAGTAATGCGCCCAGGGCACTGGAGAGGACGATCACTAGGCACACGGCGTGAGGAAGAGAAAGCATTGGACGTAGACAGAGAGTCAGAGGTACCACTGTAAATGGCCAGATGGGGAACAGGAGCAGTGAATTGGCACAACTGTATGGAAGAAAAGGAGAACATTTACAGCACAGGAAGCAGAGTGGAAATCCTAGGAAGCATGGGCATGTTGTATCTGCCAGCCTTTCTCATGCTCCCACCTCTTTACCTGAAGGCCCACAAAACCATGGAGCTAGTCCTGATTTGGTTCTCTTTCTCACCTCACCTTTAGCTAGTTAGGAAAAGGTAAAGGGACCCCTGACCATTAGGTCCAGTCGTGGCCGACTCTGGGGTTGCAGCGCTCATCTCGCTCTATAGGCCGAGGGAGCCGGTGTACAGCTTCCGGGTCATGTGGCCAGCATGACTAAGCCGCTTCTGGCTAACCAGAGCAGCGCACGGAAACGCCGTTTAACTTCCCGCTGAAGCGGTACCTATTTATCTACTTGCACTTTGACGTGCTTTCGAACTGCTAGGTTGGCAGGAGCAGGGACCGAGCAACGGGAGCTCACCCCGTCGCAGGGATTCGAACCGCCGACCTTCTGATCGGCAAGTCCTAGGCTCTGTGGTTTAACCCACAGCACCACCCGCGTCCCTTTAGCTACATACCACCACATAATATGACCCATCCCATTGCTGCTAGTTGTTCTCAGAAAGGACTTGGGTAAGAATATGCCTCTAAAAAATTAATCGCCGTTACATGCTGCAACTTTCTTTAGACAAGGAGAGGTGCTTCAATATCAGACTGAAATGCATATAAATGAAGGGTGGAAGGATAACGTAATGATGAGGTGAATGGTGGGAAGAAACTCTACTATTACTGTTGCAGCTGTGGGTCACATTTAGTCCCCCCCCCAAAAAAAAAAAAGATTGTTGTATTAACATTTGGACCCCAAGGGCTACAGAGACTGGAACAAAACTCTTCTTTTCCCATCCTATTTCCAGACAGATCTAAGTCAGCTGACCCATAAGGCTTTTTATTTAATTCTTTGAAACATTAGCTAATCCGGCCAGCCATCTTGCTTCACCTGAAGGAAGGATGCACATAATTCGATTGATCTTCTTATTGCTGTTCCCCACCCTCCATTCTATCCAGCAGTCGTCGTCCCCCCCCCCCCCCGAAGATTTCAGATCTTCAATCAGATGTGGGGCTTATTGCTTTAGTTCTGTCCCGCGTTCTAATGTTCCCTTTACATTGCAGTATCTTGTGTTATGGAACGATGGCTTCTTGATCAATATACCAGCATGCCATGCTAAATGTTAAATGGCAGTAAAGAAGAGTTTGCTGATACAATGCTCCAGATTTTGTCAGTGCAAAACTCCTGTGATTCTCCGAGTTGGCAGGGTTGCAAACAATTCACATGGAAACGAGTGTTAAAACTTTCACTAGATTCCACCATGATCACATAAAATGTGAAAAGGAACATTACGAAGATAAACGAAAGTGATGGTCTGAATACTGCCAAAGTTGCCTTTCAATACAGTTATGTGCAAAGCAATGTACAAAGTACCCAATAACCAATAAAAGTTGCTACTAAACATGGAAAAAAGTTAGTGCATTAAAAGGGGAGGACGAAAATACAGTGGTACCTCAGGTTAAGTGCTTAATTCATTCCGGAGGTCCGTTCTTAACCTGAAACTGTTCTTAACCTGAAGCACCACTTTAGCTAATGGGGCCTCCTGCTGCCGCCACACCACCGGAGCACGATTTCTCTTCTCATCCTGAAGCAAAGTTCTTAACCTGAAGCACTATTTCTGGGTTAGCGGAGTCTGTAACCTGAAGCGTATGTAACCTGAGGTACCACTGTAATACCTATCCAATTCAAGTACAGTGGTGCCTCGCAAGACGAAATTAATTCGTTCTGCGAGTTTTGTCGTCTTGCAATTTTTTTCGTCTTGCGAAGCACGGTGTCGGGAAAGTTTTGGAAAAGCTTCAAAAATCACCAAAGTCTTTAAAAACCTCAAAAAAGGCTACCACACCGCGTTCTATGAGTTGCTCCTCGAAGTCAAATCGCAACTGTATTAACGGTGTTAAGAAAAAGGAAACAAACTTGCAAGACGTCTTGCGAAGCAACTCAAAAAACCAAAAACCCTTTCGTCTAGCGAGTTTTTTGTCTTGCGAGGCATTCGTCTTGCGAGGTACCACTGTAAAGATGTTTAATTAAAGCTTTGACACACTGTAATAAATTCTGGTATTCTACTTAAAAAACATGGTCCTGGGAAGAAGGAATCTCACTTTGAATGTCAGCTTCTCCTTCCCATCTCTTACCAAGTTCTTATTTTTTTTTCAAAAGTAGGGTAAGAGAAACATTTTCTCTCTCTTCTTTTCTCAATGATCAGGTGAAGTACATTCGGAGTTGCATGACAAAGCCAAAGCTGCTGATGTAGATATGTTGCTGGTGGAATGAATACATGAAGAGAGATGGGAGAAAATATGGAATATGAATTTACGCACGGCCTTGATATATGCCAATAAATGAAATGGTGCCAGTCATATTGGTGCAAGCCAGAAGGAAGCGATGTTTGATGGCAGGTACCCAAGGACGATGATCCAGGAATTCATCAGTGACACTCGAATAACCTCTAACAAAATGGCTTGATATTTTATAGGGCATTTGCCCTGGATTGTTTAACTTTATAAAAATTGCATGTTTCACTTACTTTGTGCCATGTACCATATGTAACGAAAGGCTTGTGGACCGATAAAAATGTGATGGAGCCAACCCTATAATTCTGTCTAACTAAATAATTGCATGCACAGAATTCTCCCGCAAGTGCAAAGGAATTTCCCACCCACCCCCTGCTTTCCCCCTAAGTCTGCTCTGGGTTCCCCCCACCCCCAACCCTCTAGAGTGGGTTTGGTTGTGCTTGTGGGAGTTGTTCTGCACATGCAATGATTTAAGTTGGATGCAACCTAAACAACAATAATGTATTCAAACATGGCTATTTGTTTCAGTGGGTGCCCTTGCATTTTAAAGAACTAACTCTAATGTGGCTTAGTTCTGTGTTGTCATTTTTCTAAAGTGAAAAAAGGGAAGCTTCAAAGTTTAACTGATAGCCGATTATCGTGTTGAACAACAGTTCAGACTACGTGAGCCTGCCTGACCATTAATGTCTTCTTCTGAGAACCTTCTAGGTATGGGGAGATTGCCTTTTTGAGTATTGCCATATCGTCTCTGGAACTCCCTCCACCGAAAGATCAAAGAATTGCCTTCTTGGGTCTCATTTCGGCATCAGGTTAAGACTTAATCTGTACAACAAGGTTTCTAACTGAGCTCTGCTTTTCAAAATGGTTTGGTTTGGTTATTTAAGTGTTTGTTGTTTTCTAGTCTGCTTTGTGGCTATCTAATTTCTCTGTTTGTTGAATTAGACACGCTGTAGAGAAGGGATCCACAAATCCTAAACCAAATATAATGGAGAATACATAGGAGTAGTCCATCAAGCAGAGACAGAATGGTGTGATCTTGCACAGATACTGGGCTTACATTGCAACAACTGTCAGGAACTGTCCTTCACGCGTGAGGTGGGATGCCTTTTAGGCAGTCACCCCTTGGGGAATGGATCCAAGTGTAACTTCATTCTTTTCACTAGATTCACTACACACTTTGCAGTAGCATAATTGTGTTCCCAGTAATTTTGTGATCTTTCCCCACCACCACTTTTTCCTGCCATGTGACTGTGGGGTAGAGGAGCAAATAGTGGCCAGGTTGAAATCAGCTTCCCTTTATGAAAGCTGCATTCCTATGCCCACTTACTTAGAAGTACGTCTAAGTACAGGTGTATAGGACTGGGGTGTGTATAGTTAGGATAAGGATGTAAATGAGGAGCTTCTGAAGACTATTAGGCTCTGGTATTGCTACAAACACAGCCAGTAGAAGGCAGTTTTAGAAGATGGTACCTTATGATTAAGACATGTAGCAAGACTTAATGTTGACAAATTAAGTAGAAGCCTACCTAATTTGACATTGTCTTACACAATGGTTTTTCAAGCTCTCTTGAAGCACTAAGGATCAACGTATGCACTATTCACCAGTATTTTAGAAAAGGAAAACCAATTCAAACCAATGGGACAGAGGCAACACAGTATGATCAAATGAAAGATGCACAGAAGAGAGGCAAAAGACATGACAGACAAGCACAGTGATGGTTTCGCTTTCTAGTTTTATTTGACCAGAGGAGATAAAAGAAAGGAAAAGTGAGAAAAATAAAGCAGTATTCTGAAATCCCACTAGAAGTCCCCCTCTTCTTAATTTATTTAACTAGATGTGAAGCCCATTCCATCTTGGGCATTTAACAGAAAATGAAAAGCAATGACATCATATACATGCACTGACATATTTGCTACAAGGAAAGAAAGATGGAAGACAGCACAAGCTTAGAGGCCAACAAACAGGCTTACAGCTCTGTGGTATCTTAAGCAGTTTTCAAGCTTTCTACTGGTGAACTTGAACTCTTTCCACACTGAAGCCAACCTACTCATTACAAAGGGTTTTAGGGTACCTTTTAGGGCATACTGGGTGGAATTCAGTGTAGTGCTAAATGGGGTATTTGTGCACAACCAAAACTCCAGAGCAGATGGGGAGAAGGGGCGAGCGGACGTCATTCAATGCACACAACTTAGTTGAATCTCACCCACTATGTCCTTGGCCTTACAGTCATCCCATGTAAATGGAGAATGTAACCTACAGTGCTTCCAATGCTCTTCTGTCACTGTACATTGCGGGGGGGGGGGCATCAACACTGATGGGTATGCACTTTTTGGCTGCCACTGCTGAAGTTACCACTGAAGAAGTCCCCAAGGAACCTCAAGGTTGCCTGAAACACAGTTTGAAACCTCTTGCTTCAGGCTATTCTGTTGTTTCCATGTTGGCCTCGATAAACAAAGAGGCAAGACAAGGTATGGGGTTTCCTTTAATGAGCTAATCTCCATAGTCGCATTTTCAAACTTGAGTGCTTCATGGGACTCTGCTTACGAAATAAATGCTTATAACCAGATAATAATAATAATAATAATAATAATAATAATAATAATAATAATAATAATTTATTATTTATACCCCACCCATCTGGCTGGGTTTCCCCAGCCACTCTGGGCGGCTTCCAACAGAATATTAAAAAACCTATTAAACATTAAAAGCTTCCCTAAACAGGGCTGCCTTCAGATATCTTCTAAAAGTCTGGTAGTTGTTTATCTCTTTGACATCTGATGGGAGGGCATTCCACACGGCGGGTGCCACTACCGAGAAGGCCCTCTGCCTGGTTCCCTGTAGCTTTGCTTCTCGCAGTGAGGGAACCGTCAGAAGGCCCTCGGCGCTGGACCTCAGTGTCCGGGCAGAACGATGGGGGTGGAGACACTCTTTCAGGTATATTGGACCGAGGCGGTTTACAGCTTTAAAGGTCAGCACCAAGACTCTGAATTGTGCTCGGAAACCCAGTTGGTCTCTAAGGTGCTACTGGACAACATTTTTATTTATTTCCCTTGGCTACCTTTACACTTCCTTGAGCTGGTAGAAGCTATCACTCCTACACTGCTTTTAATATTGCATTTTTGTGGGGTGGGGGGGAGGGTATTTTCTCGCAGCCTTTTTGACTGTGGTGTTCTGTTTGCCACTGTCAGAGTGCATTTTGCAGGAAATGATGAAATGCAGTGACAAAGAGGAGAGAGAAACTGCAAGCAAGCCCAGAGATGGAGCAGATGATAAAGAGATATAAATCATACAGCTGAAATAACTTAATGGGAAAAGAGATGAGTAGGAGGGAGTCCCGATTCCATTCAGATGCCCATAAGATTCCGGAATGTTTTAAACACTTCTTGATCCAGACTTATGAAGTTGTTTTTGGATTAGGGGTTTTTTTTTTGAGAGGGTGTGAGGAGGCAAGCATTTAAGTCCTCCTGACTATGCCCACGAAGGAAACAAGAGAGGCTACATTTTATTCAACACTTCCAGTCAGTACAACTCCGATGGCTTTGACCTATGTTATTTTCAGTCTACACAGCAAGCAGGGATAGATCCCTATGGCTGTCAACTGGCTTTCCACACTACGGCAGAGAAAAAGCCTCTTGCCTAGAATACCATATCTCAATTCTTAAACTTTCAGCAAATGCAGGGGTAGTCAACATGGCTACCACTCGTCAGTCATGTGATCCTCCCTCCACAAACACGATGCATACAAATTGCTTGCCTTGTGTTCCAGGGGGTTGGCTGTTGGAGTCAACACAGGCCAGCTGCTTGCCAGAACAGGCCTGAAGACCGCCGTAGAGGGCTGCAAGAATATTAGGAAGACTCCTTCCGAAAAGCACCCGTCTTCTTACTTTACAGTATGGCAGCCCCATGTGCACGCCTCTAAGATATTAGGTTCCCATCTTTGGGGAATTTCACAGCAAATAAAACCAAATGGGACTTGGAGTTAGGTGGAGGAAAACGAATGTTCTCCATTTGTTAGCTTACCTTTTAATACAAGAACCCTAAGGAACATTGGAAGCTGCCTGATATTGAGTCAAGACTATTGATCCATCCAGTTCAGTATTCTCTACCCTGATGGACAGCAGCTTTCCAGGGGATATCTCCAGCCCTACCCAGAGATGTTAGGGTCTTAACTTGGGGCCTTCAACATGCAGAGTAGATGCTCCAACCCCCCAAGCTACGGCCCTCCCTGTTAGGGAGGCTCTGAATCCATAAAGGACTTCCCCTCTCTATGACCAAGTTGCACCCCAGCCAACTGATACTCCTATTCCGCTCAAACGAATCTGCATTTGAGCAGACAGCTGCTTCAAGTTGCTTTGGAAATGCGGAATGCATGTTTACATGCACAAGACCACAATACGTACTGCTTGTTAATTCGTATGGGCCAACTGCGGCCACTTGGTTCTGTGCTTAACACCCACAAATACTGATCAGAATACCTAATCCCCAAGCATGCCCTGAAAAGAAAGGGAGGGAATAATCTACCCTTTGTTTGATATTTAACCATCTGAACTGTTTGCATGGCAAGGTGAGGGGTGCCTGAGCTGTGTTAAGTATGCACCCTTATTTAGGATTCCTCAACAGCGCCCGGAAACCAGAATAAGCTCTGCCCTGTGCCTCACAGCACACTTTTGCCATCTCTTCCCCTCCATCCTTTGCAGGCAGCGTGAGAAGAGGGAAGCCAGTTGCCATGGTATCTCGATTTCCGAATATTTAGAACCGGGAGGGATGTTTCAGGCAGTTTATAGAAAACATTGTTTCCTTGCCTTGTTTAAAACACACACACACACACACAAGCCCATTTGATATGGGGAAAGTCACTGTGAGGTTCACATGGCAACTTCTGCCATCTGCGTTCAACGGTTCTACCAGCGATGGCTTGTGAAGTGACACTACTCTGGGCGCCATGGCAACAACATGCTGTGTGGAAAGGAGGGATGGAGAGCACAGAGAAATGTTTCGTATAATGACGAAGCACCACTGCCACCTGCAGGGAGGAGACAGGAAATGCAGCTCTACATTCAGCCAACACCCTCACGACTCCTCCGCTTGGCCTTTTCACCAACACCTGAGCCCTACTTAGCAGGTGGGGGCTCCTGCTTGAGCTGGCTTCTACGATCCAGCTTGCTCATAACCTGGGTGATGTCCACGTTGGCCGCTGCTTCTTTCGCCTTGGCTTCTTCCTCCTGTTGCCTCAAGACGACGGGGCTGGGGCTGGAGCGGAGGTGCCGGCGAGCAAACGGATTATTAGAGCTAAAAAAGAAAACAGAGGAGAAGACAGTAAGGGGAGGGTCGTTGTGTACGACAGTGGAAGGCGGACGTATCTGAGGGCGTCTGGGCAGGCAGAAAAACACAGGAGCGTCGAGAAACCACATCAAACCCAGCTCTGCACCAATGGATTAATCAGTGCCTGTTTACAAAACGAATTGCCCTGGGATAACATCCCATAAACTCAGTGTGGTTTAGTGGTTAAGTGCGGTACTCTTGTAGTCTGGTGAACTGGGTTCGAGTCTCCACTCCTCCACATGCAGCTGCTGGGTGACCTTGGGCCAGTCACACTTTTTTGAAGTCTCTCAGCCCCACTCACCTCACAGAGTGTTTGTTGTGGGGGAGGAAGGGAAAGGAGAATGTTAGCCGCTTTGAGACTCCTTGAGGTAGTGATAAAGCGGGATATCAAATCCAAACTCTTCTTCTTCTTCTATACAGACAGGGGGAATGAATCAGGGGTTGAATCAAACTGCTCTGGAGGGTAGGACTCAAACCAATGTCTTCAAGTTACAAGAAAGAAGATTCCGACTAAAGCTTTCTGGCAGGGAGAGTTGTTCGACGGTGGAACGGTCTCCCTCGGGAGGCTGTGGACTCTCCCTTCCTTGGAGGTTTTTAAGCACAGTTTGGATGGCCATCTGTCATGGATGCTTTAGCTGAGATTCCTGCATTGCAGGGGGCTGGACTGTATGACCTTTGGGGGCCTCTTCCAACTCTGCAATTCTATGAAAGGGAGACAGCAAATGCTGGAAAGGTCAGAGGTCCTTGCCTTTCATCCCAGGGCTGGATGAGGAACATGTGGCTGTTGCCGGGCTCCAACTCAAATCAGCCCTAAACATTGGCCATGCTGGCATGGGCTGATGAGAGTTGGGAGTCCACAACAACATCTGGAGCGCTGCAAGGTCCCCATCCCTATCTCAGGGTTAGAGGTAGCTCCACCCTTTCTGTAGCATATTTGCTGCACCTACATCGATGTTCCACACTTTCAGTGGCAAATGTGTGCACATCAAAGGGAGAGCAAGATTTCCTACATCAAATAACATGACGTCATTACTCCTTTGGCGCCGCTGGTCTCAGACTCAGGATGGCAGACTCTGGGGGAAGATGAGCAGAGACGAGAAAGAATGGGAGGAGGAGGCTGCAACAGATGGAAGCCTCCCTCTGAACTCATCTGGTTCTAATGTTGAGACAGGAGAGAGAACTGTCAAGAGTCTCAGGAGGACTCTGAGCTTGAGGTGGCCGAGCAGGATTCAGATAGGGAGGTGAGTCCGATGCTTTCTCCCAGGACAAGGCCGTGACTCTGGAGAAGGAAGGTCTGCCTTAAAACTTGATGGCTTGGTGTGGGAAACTTGTTGGGACAACTTCTCAGCTCCTGGGCAGCCTTGCACTTCTTGTTACCAACCCTGGACTCATGAACCCTGTCCCCTGGCTTCTAGACTGGGCTCATCCCCACCAACCCTTTGCTTTGTGAGATCTTCATGACTGCATAAGCTCATTTCCTGTCGCCACTTTACTCATGCCTTATAAAGATCACTTTTGGGTTATCTGAGGCCCTTCTCTGTGTCCCCCATCCCAGAGAGGTTCAAAGGGTGGCAACAAGAGAACAGGCCTTTTCTGTGGTGGCTCCCAATTGTAGAATGCTCTCCCCAGAGAGGCTTGCCTGGCGCCATCACTACATGTCTTTAGGCACCAGGCAAAAACATTTCTCTTTACCCAGGCCTATGGCTATTAAATAATCTATGGCCCGTGAAAGCATGAGGGAGTGGACTCTTATTAAGATGACTATTTGATTATTGGTGGTCTGTATGTTTTTATCACTGATATTCTGTAATGTGTTTTTAATATTGTACATTGTCCTGGGATCTTCTGATAAAGGGCAAAATATATGTTGAATAAATAACAACAACAACAACAACAAACACCCACATTTTTGAGTAGAGATCTCTGATGGGTAAGGTTCAGAGTACTATAAAGAATTCCAAGAGATCTGAAAATTACCTAGGATAGCCAGCAAGGGAGCATAGTAGAAATATCCTAGAATTCCTTAATAGGTCTGTCAACAAGCTTGAGATAAAAGGTAAAGGGACCCCTGACCATTAGGTCCAGTCTTGACTGACTCTGGGGTTGCGGCGCTCATCTCGCTTTATTGGCCGAGGGAGCCAATAGCTTCCGGGTCATGTGGCCAGCATGACTAAGCCGCTTCTGGCGAACCAGAGCAGCGCACGGAAATGCCGTTTACCTTCCCGCTGGAGAGGTACCTATTTATCTACTTGCACTTTGATGTGCTTTCGAACTGCTAGGTTGGCAGGAGCAGGGACCGAGCAACGGGAGCTCACCCCATCGCGGGGATTCGAACCGCCAACCTTCTGATCGGCAAGTCCTAGGCTCTGTGGTTTAACCCACAGTGCTAACCCGCACCCCAAGCCTGAGATAGTGACCTCTAATTGTTCTCTGTGTGTATGTGTGTGTACATTTCAGGACTTATCCCCCAATGCAAACCCCTTCCTAAGAAATGATTACTGATTCTACAGATACGTGCTCCCTAAATCCTAAGCAAAACATTTTAAAAAGCAAGCGCTTCTGTTATTAACGCTAGCAACCAAACTCCATTTGGGAGGAACAAGATCTCTCCTTAGATTTTCAACCTGCAAGTGCTTTCAGAGATATATTCATGGCTGAAAGATGATAGCAGATCACTCTCTCAGCTTTACACACACCTGCTCTGTGCCACCACTTCATTCTGTACCTGCAAATTATTCCAAAGTGCAGTTGAATGCTGTCTGCAGCATTCTGGTTCTGTGCGAAGCCTTTTCAGAAGCACTTCACAGCAAACACGACTACATTTGCGAGTGCTACTTGCAAAACTGCGCAACATAGCAGTGTTTGAAAATTGCATTGGTGGCAGCCAGGTATTTTAGAGAGCTGCAGGCTGCACACACTTCAGAGTCCAAGTATGACTGGACTTAACTGTCCAGGGGTCCTTTACCTTTTCCCTTTACACCTTGTTAAAATGCAGATAGAAGGTGGCATTTGCAAACACCCTGAAACAGGCATATGAAATTCTCTTTGTGAGACTTTGTTAACTGGGAACTATATATATAAAAAAGACCTAGCAGTTCCTCTTCCGGGGAGGAGGAAAGCCCCACCTCCAGTGGGGAAGAGGTGCAAGGACCAGAGGGTGCTAGTGGGAGCCTCAACACCGCTCCTGAGCAAGCCGGACAGGAGGGAAACACGCCTTTGCCATCGCCCATCCTGCGCAGTAGTCTGAGGCGCAGAGAGGGGCCGAGACGGTTGGGGGTAACGAAACTTTTATGTTGGGGGAGGTACAAAAAAAGACCACTCCCGGAGTCTGCTAGCGATTGAGCCAGACATGAGCTTTGGGGCTCTTCACTGTAAATAGTTTGCACCAAAATAAAGCCTGTAAAACACAGGTCGGAGTCCTGCCTGGTTACTCTCGAGCAACCGCAACAGCCACCTGACAGGATTACTTTGGAGGAGTGTACCATATATGGCAAGAACATGCTACTGCTGTGAATGAGATATCTTGTTCATTTCTCAATTCAGGATTAAAAGGGTGTTATGTGAATTGGGGGGCGGGATACTTCTAACTCACAAAGGAAGTCTACAGACAATGACCATTTTGCGTGGGTGTCCCATTCCCGGCCCCTGTGCATGTCAGCAGACCAGGTATGAGCATCCCCACCCCACATCCGAAAGGATCCGTGCATTGGCAATTGCTTGGATGAGGACAATGTTGAGTGGACAACATGAGACGCATCAAATCCACTTTAAACTACCATGTGTGCACAGCCTTTATGCACTTAATGAAGGAAACACTGGCCTTGCCACAACAAACACAATTGCCACATAAAAAGCGGAGCAGTCCTAAAAAACAGAACACTCAAAAGATTATACACAGAGTATTCAAACACATGCTTAATCTGGGTTCCCTAGAATCTGGTTTTGATTAAACTACGGCAATTCTCTGTCTAGACAAATCTTATACAGGGTAACGTTGAACTCTCTCTCCTGCCAAGAGACAGAACCCAAGACTCACATTCTTAGTGCAGATCCAAATGTTATCAAGCAGGGAGATGAGATCGATATCTAGTCCTCTGAACCCTTTGTTAATTGATGGGAAGCCACATTGCCCATTCTAACTGCTGTTAACAGAGGGATATAACACATGTTTCCATTTGAGTGTATACACACGGAAGTAAGAACTGTGCCTTAGAACAGGGATGATGGCTGACAAAGAGCCACAGAGCAAGGGAGGGGGCTCAAATATTGCTGACTTTCCTCACAACCTGCCCGAAGACTAGAAAGTCCAGCTTGGGGACAGCCCAGGGAAAAGGGTGAGGAGAAGCAGGAGAAGCGCTTCTTCATTGGGTAATATATTTCTATGTTGGTTTTCATAGCAAAAGGCAGCTACAGCTACCTTCTGTTTCTCCCTTGATGTAGCCCAAGGGTAGGCAACCTAAGGTCAGGGGGCCGGATCCGGCCCGATCGCCTTCTCAATCCAACCCATGGATGATCAGGGAATCAGTGTGTTTTTACATGAGTAGAATGTGTGCTTTTATTTAAAATGAATATCTGGGTTATTTTGGGGGCCTGCCTGGTGTTTTTACAGTGGTACCTTGGGTTACAGATGCTACAGGTTACAGACGCTTCAGGTTACAGACTCCGCTAACCCAGAAATAGTACCTCGGGTTAAGAACTTTGCTTCAGGATGAGAACAGAAATCGTGCGGCGGCAGCGGGAGGCCCCATTAGCTAAAGTTGTACCTCAGGTTAAGGACAGTTTCAGGTTAAGAACAGACCTCCGGAACGAATTAAGTTCTTAACCCGAGGTACCATTGTACATGAGTAGAATGTGTGCTTTTATTTAAAATGCATCTCTGGGTTATTTGTGGGCTATAGGAATTCTTTCATTCCCCCCCCCCCCCGCAAAAAAATAAAAATAGTTCAGCCCTCCACATAGTCTGAGGGATGGTGGACCGGTCCACGGCTGAAAAAGGTTTCTGACCCCTGATGTAGCCCTATGTCATTCTACACTAGGGATGGGGGGGGGTGAGAGAGTTTTGATTCAGTTCTCATTTAAAGGTGAATCTACCTAATTCATGCTTTCTGAACTCAACACACCAAAACCCAGCCGCCTTTCAAAATTTGCACTTCCCGTGATCTTGCAATTCAGAAAGCAGCTTACTAAAAACACGCACAGCGAAACTTCATGCAAAGAACAAATAAAGCTCTGCTGCAACAGCAACAAAAGTGGGCGGAGAGGTGGGAAGGAAACAGTTTTCATAAAGAAGCAGTCGGAATACAGTGGTACCTCGGGTTACAGATGCTTCAGGTTACAGGCGCTTCAGGTTACAGACTCCGCTAACCCAGAAATAGTACCTTGGGTTAAGAACTTTGCTTCAGGATGAGAACAGAAATTGTGCTCCAGTGGCACAGCAGCAGCGGGAGGCCCCATTACCTAAAGTGGTGCTTCAGGTTAAGAACAGTTTCAGGTTAAGAACAGACCTCTGGAACGAATTAAGTATTTAACCCGAGGTACCACTGTATTTCAAAAGCTTGCTGGAAACGAGTCGCCTTGTTCTGCCATCTGAAGCAGCAAAGGTTTGAGGGAATCGTCCCTTAAAGGTAAAGACAAACACGTCCTTGAGAGAAACTGCATCATGTTATTCACCTGTAGGGTGAGCTCTCAGCTTTGCAGTTTGCGTGAGAGCTGCACATTCCAGAAGGCAGAATGCTAAGCCAGCCACTAGTCTTGTCTTCTGCGCCACACGTCAGCAGGCTGCCTGGCCTGTAGGGAACCCCTGTTTCTCAGACCCAGCCAGCCCCTTCTGCAACATGAGGGTAAACATATAGGCCTACTACACAAGGATGCTAGTAAGGACCTCGAGAACATGCCCTTCAAGCAGCTTGGGAAACCACTCAGTGAATACACGACTGCTGCTAATATTAACAACTCTTCTTATTGCTGCTGCTCAATAAACCAGCTTCAGGAGCCTGCAGACGAGGCTTACCATAGGGTGGTTTCCATAACAACCAACAGCAGTGCAAGGTACAGCTGTTTCTGTCCAGCTATGCTTTAAAGAAAGAGGGGAAAGTGGCACAGGCTAGTGGCCAGAGGAAACTCCTGTTAAGGCAAAAGCCTTTTCCACAATAGCTGATCCTTCTTGGAAGCGAAGCATCTGCAGACTCCAAAATGAGGGGTTATCTGCCTGTCCCGCCCAACATGAAAAAACCCACTTTAAATTATGCAAATGCCTAAATCACAGTAGTTTTTGCTCAGGCCCTCGTTTAAACCAACAGCAAATAACCCGCAATTAAACCCTAATCGGCTTGCCTTTTCTTCACGGCGGCTTCTTGCGGCACAATTGCCTTGGACAGTATTTCCTTGTATATCGGAGACTTTAAATAGCGACCGAACGAATCCTACTGGGGAGAAGGAAAGGGGAAACGGTAGTTATAGATTACAAGCATCCTAATTAAAATCATCTCTCCTTACAGCTGTTTGGGAGTCAAAGTGGCGGGTGGGGGGGGGCGTGCAAGGGAAGAGAATAATGTCGCCCAAGAGCACAACGGAACATCTCTTCTCCACATTACATATGTGTTATGAAAACCACTGGTTAAATTAACGCCCATGTGGTTAGAAATCTGTGGCCAGAGCACTCAGTAAGAGATGGGGGAGAGGTTCTCATCCTAGGAAGGAAAAAACATCACATAAGCTCCAACGCTCCCTTCTTCAAGTGTGCATTTCGGCCATTCAAAGCCAGCGAAAGGAAGTGGGAATTGTATTATTAAAGGGTATATATGCTATGACTCCTTGAAGGCTATGGCCTGATATACCTCGAGTCACCCAGAGCTATATATTATGTAAGCACCTTTGCAGGGCACATACCCTAAGTGTGGTGGGATTACCTAACTGAGATTGGAAGACGTAAGATGGTCCTAACAACAACAACAATAATAATAATTTATTATTTATACCCCACCCATCTGGCTGGGCTTCCCCTGCCACTCTGGGCGGCTTCCCAAAAAATATTAAAATACTGTAATACATCAAACATTAAAAGCTTCCCTAAACAGGGCTGCCTTCAGATGTCTTCTAAAAGTCTGGTAGTTGTTGTTCTCTTTGACATCTGGTGGAGGGCGTTCCACAGGGCGGGTGCCACTACCGAGAAGGCCCTCTGCCTGGTTCCCTGTAACTTAGCTTCTCGCAGTGAGGGAACCGCCAGAAGGCCCTCAGTGCTGGACCTCAGTGTCCGGGTAGAATGATGGGGGTGGAGACGCTCCTTCAGATATACAGGACCGAGGCCGTTTAGGGCTTTAAAGGTCAGCACCAACACTTTGAATTGTGCTCGGAAACGCTGCTGCCGTTTGGGCTAGATGGCTTTCTGGTTTCTTCAAGCTATTGGATCTATTGTTCTTGTAACGACACATCATTTTGCCACCATTTGCCCCAACACATTTCAAATCACATTATCAAACTTGCTGGGGCGGAGAGGGGAGGACAAATGTTGTGGTTAAACTATTTTGCTTCCTCCATCCATCTCCTGTGTCAAGCTGCAGTCGGTGTCAGCTGAAATTAAGTTTCCTGTGGTTGCATTACATTTTCTGAAAGCACACTAAGAGGCTTTAAAGTATTCTGAGAAAGCTGAACCCCAGAGAAGTTGACTATTGAACTGAATGCTACCTTCGCAACTTTATTCATTTGGCTACTGCTTCTGTAATGTTATGAGGTCAGCCTCATGAGGTCAGGAAAAGAGGCAGGTATGCCTTCATCTGGAAAAGAGGCCAAGGAATGGGAAAGGGGGTGTTCGCACATAACACTAAGTCTTGTTTTAACCATTGCCTGCTCAGCAAACCACAAGCCATCCCATAGACGGTGGATGAAGGGCCATAGCTCAGGAGAAAAGATGCTTTGCACCTGAAATTCCAGAGAGCCACTGTCAATTAGTTTAGACCACGCTGAGTTAGATGGACCAACGGTTTGAAATGGCATAAGACAGCTTCCTACGTAGATGAGCAAACAAGTCATTCTTCATTTTCCCGAAGCTTTAGTGTGTTTTTCAGCTGCTCCAGCCTTGTGCCTCTGCAGCTTAGCAAGCATCTGAGGTAGGGTGGCCAAGGCTAAACCATAGTTAAAATGAGCCATGGTTTGTAAGCCAACACCATACCATGGCTTCACATAATGGATTCCATTAGAAAACAAACCATGATTAGTCTGTTAGACTGGGTTTAGATGTTCAAACAGAAGTCACAGTTCAGTCAAAGAAACCATGGGTTTGCTTTAAGTGCAGACGGGGCCACTTTATAGGAAAATGCCAGAGAAATTAAGAACTGCAGCTCTGTTATACAAAAGATCAAAGCTATCCTGTTTTGTCTTCTAATTTCAAAAATACTGCCATTGTATACTTTGGGCATTCTTAGATCTTACATAATTTTATTCTGCATAAATAGTATATTAGTTTCTCCCTCATCAAAGCGTAGCTTTGATTATTTTTGCATGGCCAAAATAAGGGCCGAGTCAACCCCAAAAGGAGGTGTCCCAAGGCTGTCACAAAAAGATTATTTCATGTGTTTTCTTCAAACTTCACCAGGGTAGATTTGGACAACAGGCAAATCCTGCTTCTCTCAAAAAGGCTTGGGTGGGAGTGATGGCGATGCCACTTGAATAACTGGGAAGGACAGCCAGCCAGAATTAATAAGCAAAAAAACAACAAACCTTCTTCATCAGCATATAAATGTGAGTCTGTGCGGCATCTAAGACATAGCGATGAGGGTGTTTGAGGCCTCTGACCGTGATGCCCATAGTGGTGCCGTCAATATTGATCCAGCGCCTGGCTCCAGGTGCCAAGAAGGTCCTGAAATCGAAAATGAAAATAAAGGGGATTAAAATAAAGCTGGCGAAGAAAGGCTGTAGGGCCATACTTCCTGTTTGAGGCTGCTCTAAAAGTTCTCCTGTCGACCTACGGAATGGAATTCTTATGTTTTGATGTGAAGAGGTATCGCTAATGGTCTCCTGTTATCTCAGACGCTGCACATGTACCTAATGATGTGTAGCTTTAATGCCACCAGTCCTCCAGCGGCTCCAGCTGACATTTCACTTAGGATACAGTGGTACCTCGGGTTAAGAACTTAATTCATTCCAGAGGTCCATTCTTAACCTGAAACAGTTCTTAACCTGAGGCACGCTTTCGCTAATGGGGCCTTCTGCTGCCACTGCGCCACTGGCGTGCAATTTCCGTTCTTATCCTGGGGCAAAGTTGTTAACCTGGAGCAACCACTTCCAGGTCAGCGGAGTTTGTAACCCAAAGCGTTTGTAACCCGAAGCGTCTGTAACCCAAGGTACCACTGTATTCTAAAGACTCCTCAGTGCAAAAGTCTCAGGCCATGTAGATAGTCTTCCAGCACTAGAAAGAAGAATGGCTTATTGCCTGGCAAATGTGCTTACAATCATATTCTTAAGATGAATTTGTGTGACCCTTCTTCTCCCCGTAAAGTAGCTTTTTTTTTTCATCTATCATGTGGCAGAAATCTATGTGCAACTAGGTCACATAAAGACTTCTGCATGGATTTACCAGTGCTTTGAAATCCTACTAACAACATGAAAGAAATCGCAACTCAGCATTTCGTTTCATTATTTTTTTTTACAAAAACTGGTACAATGTAGGAAAAGGACACCAGGGAAAGTTTTTGTAACACTATATACTGTGCTCACTTGTAAATTTCTTCTGCTTTTTCTTTCACCTTGGATTGGTCTCCATACTTCAGATCTTCACAAGCTTCCCAAAATCCCAGATTCTCCCCTGAATTAAAAGAGAAAGGAAAATAATCCTGCGTGATATATAATGTTTTAAGTCAATAGCCTAAATCGGCTGAACGTGATTCTAGTGTGGTGATGCAAAGGGGAACCCTGAATTGGCTCTTCTAGGAGCAGGTGCAGAGATTTTCTTATTTCCTCCTCATGGAAAGTTGCCCTTCCCAGAATTCTTGCTTTTGCACAAATGTCAGAAGTATGGGAGCTTTCTCTGTCTTTGTATCTGGGCATACTACTACTTGCCCTATTCATTTGTGGCCTTGCAGATACAGAGAAGATCTACAATATGCAAAATGCTTTGCATTTTCAAGCCCTTTTAATACATCACAGCAGCCCCTTTGTGGCGGCAGGCTTTGTATTGTTTTATGTCTTGAGCCACTTGGATGTAAAGCCATGGGCAAAAGCTATAATGGACAGATTTGTACTCTTTGCACTGTTACCTCAGGGCACCTCATCTATTGTAAAGGGAGAAAGGAAGCAGGTTTTTTTTGGAAAATGAGATTCATCTCAGGGGAGCCACGTATGACATCAAAGTCCTCCAGCACTTTAAAGAGGAGCTAGAGAGGTGGAAAAGCAGAGACACGATTTCACACCCACCGCTGAACTCTTTCTTCAGGAACAGCTGGAAGTTCTGGCGGCCTTTGGGATCCCTCATCAGCTCGCTAAAATTGAAGGCCCATCTCTCCACTCGTGATTTGGTGGGGATTTCCACCCTGCAGAAGTTTAATGGCAAAGAGGTTGCACTGTTTCTTTCTGAAATCATTTCCTGTGAGATTCAGTCTATCTATTTGTGTGCTTTAATAGAAAGCAGAAGCCCCATGCACAGGCACACACCCACACACACCACCCACACACCCACACACACACACACACACACTCCACACATACCAGGTTGACAGCATAGAGATTTCCCCTCTGCTTTCCAATACACCACAATGAGCTCTCGAGTCCAAGTAACTAGTAATTAAGCATTGTTGCATATAGC
This sequence comes from Podarcis liolepis, assembly GCF_965112155.1. Taxonomy (NCBI): domain Eukaryota; kingdom Metazoa; phylum Chordata; class Lepidosauria; order Squamata; family Lacertidae; genus Podarcis; species Podarcis liolepis. The sequence continues at coordinate 24,422,330 of NC_139555.1, forward strand.
AGGATAATAATAATAATAATAATAATAATAATAATAATAATTTATTATTTATACCCCGCCCATCTGGCTGGGTCCCCCCAGCCACTCTGGGCAGCTTCCAACAAAACACTAAAATACAATAACCTATTAAACATTAAAAGCTTCCCTAAACAGGGCTGCCTTTAGATGTCTTCTAAAAGTCTGGTAGTTATTTTTCTCTTTGACATCTGGTGGGAGGGCGTTCCACAGGACAGGCGCCACTACCGAGAAGGCCCTCTGCCTGGTTCCCTGTAACTTGGCTTCTCGCAGCAAGGGAACCGTCAGAAGGCCCTCGGTGCTGGACCTCAGTTTCCGGGCAGAACAATGGAGCTGGACCGAGGCCGTTTATACACAAAGCGTCTGATTCTAATTTGATTCATAATGCAATAGCTTCACTGAGCAGGTATTATTGATTCCCATTGACCAACGACAAAGCACGAATCCTAATTACATTTTGGAGAAGGCACACCATAACAAGGAGGCATATATTTGCCTTGGCACCTGCAACTAACACCAGAGCATGCTCAGATCAGCTCTTCACCCAGGGTGAGAAGTGTGCAGCCCTAGACCTAACTTCCTGTAGGTGGCAACAGGGGAGAGACAGGAAAGAAGGCCAAACAGAGAGGATGCAGTTTGTCTCACCTGTGTTTAGCTCTGGCCTCGTCCACTTTTGCCAACCACTGGTTTCAGCTACTTTCCACCACTGACTCTGACTCTGTCCACCAACAGCATGGCTGCCAACAGATTATTCCTGACACAGCATAGTTCTCAATAACAACAGCAACAAAGATTCTGCACCCCTCTCTTAGGCCAACATTCATGCGGCTTGAAGCAGCTCTTTTTGAAAGCAGGTTTGTAATGGGAAGGTAAAACCTATCTCGGTCAGGAATGCTCATCCGTGTTACAAATGCCTCTCCTCTGCTTTCCAAAGACACATTTTCCACCAAAACAATGTACTGTAAAAACCGAAACACAGTCATCCTTCAAAATGTACACTTGTTCTTCAGCCAAGTAACGTGAATATAATGCATATAATGGAGATAAAGTGTTCATTATATAAGGGGAAATTGCTTTTCCAAAAAGAAAAGTGTATATCAAGCAAAATTGCACAGAAACATACGTAAGGAGAATTTTGCACAAAAAAGGCTGGTGAATTTTCATGTGACCTTTTTTTAAAAAAAAATAAAATAAAATCTCAAACTGATGTGGAAATGTGGAGAATTGTGCTTAAGATTGGGAAAATGAGAGCCTAAGAGAAACTGAAACTGACAGATTCACCCCTGCTTAGGTAAAGTCACTGTAACTCACAAAATGAATGTAAATGTAGTACATACAGCTTTGCATTGTAATCCCAAAAGTCAACCTCATCTGAGATCCAGGGGTTGCTGGGGAGGCATCCTGAGATTATGCAGTCATTGGAGCGGAACTGTTCACAGTACTTCACAATTCTGAAAACATTGGAGATGAAAACAAGGTGATCATCTGTGGGCAACATCATAAACAGCATGGTAGGAAGGAAACTACGAATGACTTCAACGACTGCACAAGATGAAGGACGTTCTGTGCTGTGAATTATAACACTTGGAACCTTCCTACCTAGCCCAACAGTGATTTTTATACCCGTCATTTCACAAAACAGTTACAAATTTTGTGTTGGTTCTAAGCTCACTGCAGAAGAGCAAAAAGGCTGAACAATCCATTACATGCATATGCCTATGGGGAACTCAAAGCTGGACAACACATTCCAGAATATCACCTGGCAAAGCCTAGCCTGGACTCCACCACTTTGGAACGCAGGTGAAGGATCATGGGTTTAAATGTACCCCTGAATGTATAAAAAAAAAACCCCACCTATGTAGCGGAAAGCAACTACATGGAGGGAAAGTGGCATAGCCTAGCCTTCCTGTAGATATGGTAGTTTCTCTCTAGAAAGCTATTTTAACATGGGAGGTTATTAAAACCTGCAGTCTGAAGTGCCAATGTCCAGGAAGAGCTGCACCAAATGATGTTTCTAGGCAACCAGTTTGCTTAATCGTGCAATGAGTTGATGGGAGCTGGGCCTCAATTAGCAGACACTCAACCTGGCAGGTATCCAACTTCGTGTTATCTTACTTTAAAAACTCAAAAACCTGGCTGCATTCCTGGTGTTTGCATGCTTCGGTGCAGGCATGCACCTGGGCTTTTTTCAATTCAGCTATTGCTTGCTCATGCATGCCAGAAAACAGACGACTGTTTTGGCTGCGGAGGCCAGGTGCAAAACCGTAAAGCAATCCTGCACTTTCTTCAATAGTTGTGCAGAACAGGGAATTTTAGCAAGTGTAATTTGACGCACATCTGGTCCCCTTAGCTTTGGCTTCCCTCTAGGCTAATAGAAAGCTCCTGCTTCTAGATGCTTCCGCTGGGAAAGATTCTGTCCCCCTGCCCTTTCCCAGCCTGTGGAGGATGGGGAGCATTCGGTGGCCCAGCCTAACAAAGAGCAGGGGAGTTCAGAAGGGGAGATTCACATGGCGATGTCTCCCAGGGGCAGGCAGTGCATCAGGGGAAGAGAAGAGACTCCCCACTGCCCTATTCCGTTCAGGCCAGGAATTCTTGAACGGAGATGGATTCATGTAACTTAGCCTTGAATAGATGAGCCTTCCAACTCTACAATTCTATGGTTCTATGATCTGAGATTAGAAAGAAAGGCTTCCAGGTCAGAAAGGGCAAAGCTCAAAACAGATACCCTTCCTGCCATTTCTTTTCTTTTTAAAATAATCACTAGCTAAATCACATTATTGAAAGTATTGAATTAGGGCCTATCCACACTGACCTTTGGGCCCACTCTTTCTAGACAGTGGCCTGTGCTGTGACACTCGTGTGTCGGAGCATTTTTAATTTTTTGCCCTGAGCTTTCCCCACGAAAACCCGCTCTTTAAAGCTGAATCGAAGCAAGCATCAATTCAGGTTTTCTGTGGATTGACATTTGCTCTGATTGAGCTTTAAAGAGTGGGTTTTCAAAGGGAAAGCTCCAGAACAAACAAACAACAAATGGGGTGGGTGGGTGTGCTTGGACAAAAAGCTTTAAGTCACGGACTGCGCTTGGAAAGAGTGGCGGAAAAGTTAAGTGCGTGTAAGCCCTCAATCACTAATAAATGGAAGGGCATAATATGCTATGCCTTAAAACAAAGTTAGCACTTACCCTCCCAGGGAGACAGAGGACTTTACTGTGGTTTTCATTATGGCCTGCTGGTAGTACATGATCTAAGCAGGAAAACAGTTTTCATTATGTCAGCAGAACCACAGGCGCTTGCGAGAAATCCTCATCCACCAAGAAGCTAGCAAGAGGTTTCCTATACCCTTATAAGAAGGTTACCTAGGTGAGTGTCCAGAAATCAGCTTCCTGCATTGTAAAATTCTTACAATGGAAATACAAGAAGTTGAAGCAGATACCATTTGGAAGGCTCCATTCATGGAGGAGAAGGCTATCAGAAGCTACTAGGGCCTTTTAGATGTGCTTGTGGGAGCGGGGCTATTGGATTAGCTTTTGTTTCATTATGCGTTTTGTGTTCTCTGTGATCGTCGGAGGAAGGGAGGTATGCAAATTTAATAAATGATAATGTTGTTGTTGATGATGATGATCAGTGGTGTGTGGTGAAACTTTTCATAGGCGAACAGTTAGGGCAAGAGGTGCCAGTTGGTGAGGGCGATGTCACATGAGCAATGTTTTGATGTCCTGACGTTGCGCATGTGAGCATTGTGCCTCCCTCCCTAAGCCGGGCAGAAGCTTCCTGGGCTTTGGGAAGGAGGCGCCACTGATTGATGATGATGGCCACATTCAACCTCCTCTGTCAGAAGAAGAAGAAGAGCTTGGATTTGATATCCCGCTTTATCACTACCCTAAGGAGTCTCAAAGCGGCTACCGTTCTCCTTTCCCTTCCCCCCCCACAACAAACACTCTGTGAGGTGAAATAAAAAATTTCTTCCAGTAGCACCTTCCAGATACACTGAAACAGAAGTTGCCAGATCCTTCTATATAGTGAGAGTCGTCAACAGGCTCATCTCAGCTATCTGCCAATCACCCATTCCCACCACCCTTCTGAGTAATACCCCTCTCCACCTTCTCACTATATAGAAGGATCTGGCAACTTCTGTTTCAGTGTATCTGAAGAAGTGTGCATGCACACGAAAGCTCATACCAAGAACTAACTTAGTTGGTCTTTAAGGTGCTACTGGAAGAAATTTTTTATTTTGACTATGGCAGACCAACACGGCTACCTATCTATATCTGTGAGGTGAGTGGGGCTGAGAGACTTCAGAGAAGTGTGACTAGCCCAAGGTCACCCAGCAGCTGCATGTGGAGGAGCGGAGACGCGAACCTGGTTCACCAGATTATGAGACTACCGCTCTTAACCACTACACCACTGGCTCCCTCTCAGAGGGAGCGTGTCCCCAAATGCCAGTTGCCAGGAATCACAGGTGGGGAGAGTGCAACAAAAACAAAAAACTCTACACTTGCACTATATAAAACCCTACTCAACAGGAAGAAATATGATTTAGAATATGAAAGACAAAAATGGAGTTTAGAGTTAGGGGTACAGATAACAAATGATATATGGGAGTCAAGTATGAAATCAACAGAAATAGCCTCTATGGATCTAAGACTAAGACTTATTCAACAGAAAATAATATTCAGAGTCCACTGGACTCCAGCAACATTATACCAGAAGAAAATAACAAGTGCAGACAACTGCTGGGAGTAAAAATGCGAACTTAGTACATATGTTGATTAACTGCCCGATGATAAGATCATTTTGGTGTGAGGTGAGGATATTTATAGCAAGAGTAATAAAAATAAATGGTTATTTAGGGGAATTGAATTTAATTCTAAATTATATTACGGAAATGTGGGAGATTTCAAGGGAGTAAAAAAAAATGGGTGTACCGTGCTATATTAGAAGCAAAAAAACTTGTTTTGATGAATTGGAAGAGCCGCAAAAAGATTCCATTGAGCACATGGATTGATAATATGGACAGATTAGCTACATACGAACAAACTGCATGTCGACACAAAATAAGAATGGATAAATATGAAGAAATATGGAACGCCTTAAGGGATAAGGCGGATATTGGTGGGAAGTAGGGGGAGGAGAGAGAGGTTGTTTTCTTGTCATCTCTCTTTCTGCCACAGTCTTCTCTCTCCCCCACCCCCTGCCACAACATGCTGTGAGAAGTGGAAAACTCTTGCCAGCATTCATTTTAATGGGTCTACTTTGAGTAAAACTTAGTTGAAGGCTTGTGAATAAGGTTTCAAGGAAAATGAGGTTTTTACCAGGACTGTATTATTACTCGTTATTAACAGCAACAACAATCACTGATTAATATGTGGGAAAGAAATTACCTCTCTCCTGTAAACATCCATGGTTTTTTTCTGTAAAAGAAAGGAACACGGTAGCAAAATAATAACAACAACAGCAAACAACAACAACAACAATAATAATTGACTGGGTGTTCAAAAAAAGCTGTATCTGAACAAATAGTGCATTGCTCTCTACCCAACTCACTTTAACAATTAGTGCTAAATTCAGACAAGCATCTACTGAGCCTATTTAACAAAGAGAACATTGATGTGAAGAGTTTTCCACCCGCTGTACGATTTTGTAAAGCCTAACTTTGCAGATAGCGTTGCCTGTTCCCCTCTCAGCCCATATATGTGTGTGCATTTAATTACAGGGTTATTCTAATGGAGCTAATACAGATTCATTTAGGAGACAGGGATTAGATCATTCAGTATTAGTTAAAGGCGACAGGAACTGACATATTGCAAAACATAAACATAGCAATTAAAAGCCTCAGAAACAATATCTGCTGTGCTTATGCTGCTATTTAAATAGCTCAGATGATGTTATGTGTCATCCACCAGCCAGCAAGCAACTGAAAGCTAGAAATTAACTGCAGGCTGTTTGTTCCTGCAGCTCCCTTTGAAGTATCATGCCGTGACTTTGTTTGGAATAAGCAGATGGAAACAGAGGAGAGGCACGCCAAGCGAGGGCTGTCAGGAAAGCCTCCAAGTTTTGTGGAGGCCCTTTTCCTTCTATGACATCCAAGTACGCACTCAGCTCATGCCTTGCAAACCTGCCATGTGTAAGGGGCTAACTAATTATAATATGCAAATGCATGCAATAGGATGTGGGCGCCCGTTCTCTTTCTTTATTTCCTGGAAAGCCATTTGAGGAGGGCGAGGGATTTGTCAGCCAGATTTCTACTCAAAACTCCCCAACTTCTACCCCACCCACCCCGCTGGATTCCAAATGGATATTTGCATTTCATGGAAGATGGTTTTCCCAGAAAACAGCTAGAAGGGAGGGGTTTTAGCACCCGTGCTCCCCACCCCTTCAAGTGGCTTTGCTTTTTAAAGAGCAGGGCTGAACTACTGTCATACACACTAGTGTGTAACATGTAGCTAGGCCCTTAATCCAATATGTAAAGGGACAGCACTTACCAAATAAAAGCATGCAAGAATTAATCGACACAATAGCTGCTTTTAGACAATCACTGAGCATGCATGAAGTTCTGGGCACCTTGCATGTAGAACCTTCCCTGTGATTAATCACAGCCTCCCATGATGTCCAAACCAGGCACTGTAGAGAATGGCTTCCAAGCACATCTGGATTTGAAAGCCAGCTTTAAACCATTACTTAATTTCCTGGCTCAACAAGAAGCCATTAGCTATGGTTTGGTGGTTCAGATCTAGCAGGAAGCTATAGCTAACTTCAGCTTCTTGTATCTGTATCTGAAGAAGTGTGCATGCACACGTGTATCTGAAGAAGTGTGCATGCACACGAAAGCTTATACCAAGAACTAACTTAGTTGGTCTTTAAGGTGCTACAGGAAGGAATTTTTTTATTCAGCTTCTTGGTTTGCTTAGCTGATCTTGCAACAGAAAGAGTGGAGCGGAAGAAGCTATGCAAAGATGTGCAGAGTTCATGCATATCCTGGCTTATTTAACCATGAGTTGACTGTCCAAACCAGGTCAATATGACATGACACCAGAAGAGCCACATAGTGACTATATAATACCTGCACATTTTGCCCCTATGTTCAGAGACAGGTGAAATTTTCAAGAGGAAAACAGCGTTTTGGGGGAAGGTTAACCTGCTTTTCCCAGCACTGCAGTCCCAAGTGATGCCAGGGCCAATTGTGGCTGTTAAAACTTTTAGGAAATGACAGCTTGCAGGTCCTGCCAATGTCTCATCTATCAACACCCTTAGTTTCTTAGGATGAACCAGGGCTTTCTGCCAGCTGCAATGCTACAGCATAGGGAATACCAGTAGATGTTGCTTCATGCTACTGACTTCTGGAACTATGCTGTGAACACTTAAAAAGTCTGACAATCAGGAGACAATAATAAACTGTATCAAAACTTACAACTGTATGAGGACTTCTTCACAAGCTACAATTGCGCATTTGACTTTACATGTGCACAATGCAGTGAGGAAATCTATCCCTGTGGTTGTTGATACATGTGCCTAAACTGAATGTCAAGTTCAGCAAATGGCTTGCCTGTCAATGTAGCTTGCCCAAGGCTTCTCCAATGGAGTCCTTGAGGCTGGGCAACTGTGTCAGGGGTGATGGGCAGAACTGCCCCCAAATGATTGATTTCCCCCTTAGGAGTGAATGGCAACTATTAACTGATATTCGGGGGGGAATTTAAAAATGCACCCACAGACTTCACCTGGTGCGTGACTCTAAAATGGAAACCTTTTTGCATGTTTAGGCAGTTCATCATCCCATTAGAAAAGTCCAAAGTTACACTCAAATCCCATCAGAGTTCCCAGGAAACATTAATTGAATTGTGTGGCTAATCCACAGAAAGCAAAGGTTTTGCATTAAGAGATAAAAAAGTTGCTAATTTAAATTAGATCTGTCCCTCATTCCCATTAATCTTCATTTCCAAGGATGACATTTCTTAGGTACACAGTACAGTTGTATAAGGGGAACAGAGGTGAAATAACAAAATGTGACTCATATAGAGGTTATAGAACTTTAGTCTTCTACGGAACAATCAACCCAGGACTTCACAGACAGGAAGGTCATGCACACATCCCAGAAAAATAAACTGGAAAGAAAGAGAAAAGAAAGACAGAGGGAAATGGTTAATTAACTATTTCAGAAAGCAACAAAGCTCTTAATTAAATGGTTATCATATTTGCTATTCCAACGTGAATAGTATCATCCATGCTATTTTCCCCCTTCCATTTTAGTCATCGCTTTGTTATTTACTATTCATTCATTCTCTATTTATAATTTCTCTAAATGCAACGAGCTGTTAGTTCAGGGTTGTCACCCCTATATTCTATTGGTCATGGACTCAACTGAACAAATCCTAGAATTCACTGAGAACAGTAACAAAACTCACAATGCATTGAACTGTCTTAAAGAAGCTATTTGCTGCATTTCCCCCCATCGATACAGCAGCTCATGAAAGTGTCTCTCCAGATTTAACATAATCTTCTCGTTTGACATTGACATTGATCAACAACAAAGCACAAAGGGCCTGGACAAAGGGACTCCATACAAAGTGTTCCTGTTGCGCTCTATTAGCTAGTTAAAAAATGTAAAAATGCAGTTTACCCAGTATGGACTTCAAAGAGATTTGCACTAATCACAAAACATAGCACCAGGGAAGAAGTCAGATTCTGGCATGTTATTATTTGGGCTGTTTGCTCCAAAATAAACCCTGAGTAATAAGCCAAGAACAAACCCTGGATACCACTTGTAGTTTGTTTAGAACTGTTTTTCTCAAACTTAGGCCTCCAGCAGTTGCTGGACTACAACTCCCATCATCCCTAGCTAGCAGGACCAGTGGACAGGGATGATGGGAGTTTCGTCCAATGACAGCTAGGAACCTAAGTTTGAGAAACACTGGTTTTAAAGAGAAACAGACCATGAGCCTGGTTTCAGATTTCATGACAAACCAGACTCTTGCTTGTTTCCTGGCAGTGTGGCAGCAGCAGGAGTGGGACAGGGGCAGAACTAGAACTATTCAGCACACTGCTCAATCACATTAAACCATAGTTTGTTTCAAAGTATGGTTTGCCGTGAAGTGTGAAGCAGGCTATAGAATACTCCAAGCACAAAATGTAGCTGCACATAAAACACAAAAAACACAAAATACATAAATCTATAAAAACAACCTCCATGTTTCAAATTTAGACCATAAATTCATCATATGGAAAGGGATGGTCCTTTGGTGAACCAGTCACAAAAGAATTCTCCTTTGCAGGGAGATAGATGTAGCCCAACGATACTTATATGATTCCACTCCTGCCATCACTCCCCACTCTACTGGGCTCATAAAATTCCCACTGCTTTTTGTGTTAACAAACAAACAAACAAACAAACAAACAAACAAACAAACCTCTATCTCCTTCAATCAGGCTTTCACTTCTTTATTTGATACCAGTTGCCATGAGAGTTCATATTATATCTGTATTTTCACAGGACGCTTATTTGAGGGAAACAAGGCCAAACAACATCAACCTGTTTCACGTTTCCCAACTATCTTTCCCTGTGCACAATTGCAGTGGGTCTTTCCGGATGTGCATTCCTAGCCCAAACTGTTGTGTGCGTTCTCCAGATGCCGCCACCCTGAAAGTCTGGATGTGTTATAGAAGAACCCAGGAATCATTCTTCCTACATGCCCAGCACTGTGGTCCTGAGGATATTGTTAGACTCCACTTCCCATCATCCCTTATCATTGGCTTTATCATTGACTATGGCTGATGGGAGCTGAAGACCAATTAATATCTAAAGGTAAAGGGACCCCTGACCATTAGGTCCAGTCGTGACCAACTCTGGGATTGGGGCACTCATTTCGCTTTCTTGGCCAAGGGAGCCAGCGTACAGCTTCCGGGTCATGTGACCAGCATGACTAAGCCGCTTCTGGCGAACCAGAGCAGTGCACGGAAATGCCATTTACCTTCCTGCTGGAGCAGTACCTATTTATCTACTTGCACTTTGATGTGCTTTCGAGCTGCTAGGTTGGCAGGAGCAGGGACCGAGCAACGGGAGCTCACCCCATCGAGGGATTCGAACCGCCGACCTTCTGATCAGCAAGTCCTAGGCTCTGTGGTTTAACCCACAGCGTCTGCCATGTCCCATGAATTAATATCTACAGGAATTAATATCTACACGTCCCATGAATTAATATACACGTCCCATGAATTAATATCTACAGGGCCACAAATTCCTCACTCCTGTGCTTGTCTGTCAATTACTAAGGGGCTGCATTTCACCGGCATTTAGGTGTGTCTGTCTGCTATTGCTGTGGAGGACGGGGACTCTATTTTGTCCTAGGTACTCTCATCCGCTCTGCTCACCAGGAAGGGGAGGAACCAGCTCGTCTTCCCCGCACAGCTCCTGCCTCTCAGATTTTCTGCGTCTAAGTCTGTCTCTTTACAACCTGCTGCTCCCACAGCTTCCGCTCATTGTGAAGAAGCATTGATGAGTACACTATGAAATGCCTCTCCCGTCCAGTACCCCAGTGCAATCTGCACCTCTCCCCAACAGAAGAAGCGCTTCTGAGTCTCGAGGAAAATGGAGCATTCAACTACATCGCAGAGAGGGATAATATTTTAAAAAGACAGAAGCCTTATTAGTCAGGATTGGGGAAAAGATGGAAAGCAGCCAGTTCTGAAAGTGTTGAGGCTTGCATGTGTAAACAGGTCCGGGGAGAGTAGCATTCTGCAGCATTAAAAAAACAACCCCAAACTCTTCCCTCTCTGTAGGACTCTGTAAATACGAGCACAATATGATATAGCTTGGCATGATATGACATAGCTTGGCATGATAACCTCCTCCTGAAGTCTATATTTGATCCCCTACCAGCTGACATAGACTCCTGTTCGCCTTTCAAAAAAGACATGCCAGCCACCTCCTCTTAACGGTAAGAGGTAAATCCTCAGCCTCAGCATTTAGCTCTCCTCTTCAGTCTCCATGGCAACCAAGCCCACTTGGTCACCGCAATTATTTGCAGCTGAGAGTCCTCACGCAAATGGAAAGTTTTATTAGTACTGCACAGGGTTTGATGAAAACAATTGCTATAAAGAGGCTTTGGACAAGCAGCATACAAACCTCACCTTCAGCTGCAGGCCCATAAATAACAGATAACTTCAACTGCCTGGTTTGCGGTCTCCCCTATTCCCTTCATTCTCCGCAAGAAGCTAAGTTAACATGGCTACAGAATGTACTCTCAGCCAGGGGCAGAGGAAAGGGGTGTGGTGGGGATGGGTCGCCCTGAGTGTCACCACTGAGGGGGGTGGCAAAATGCCGGGCGGCAATCACTACGGGGCCTGAGCCATGCATCTCTCCTGGGAGTGACGCGGTGGCTTGGGTGCCCGCAAGCTCCACGCTGCCCCAAACAGTCCGCCCGCTGAGTGGGAGGAAGCAGGCAGACTCCTTGGAGGCCCCACAGAGCGTCCTGTCCCAGCTGGTCCAGCCCCACTCCCGTGGACGGCTGGTCCTGCCCCGGGCGCAAGGCATGCGCGCCACCCCAGGTGGCTTGCTCAACCGCTGCTCTCGGCCTGCCCTACATAAAATTAAGCTACAGTATCCTATTCATGAAGGGACGCGGGTGGCGCTGTGGGTTAAACCACAGAGCCTAGGACTTGCCGATCAGAAGGTCGGCGGTTCGAATCCCCGCAATGGGGTGAGCTCCCGTTGCTCGGTCCCTGCTCCTGCCAACCTAGCAGTTCAAAAGCACGTCAAAGTGGAAGAAATAGGTACCGCTCTGGCAGGAAGGTAAACGCCATTTCCGTGGTCTGCTCTGGTTCGCCAGAAGCGGCTTAGTCATGCTGGCCACATGACCCAGAAGCTGTACTTTATTGTCTCTCAGCCAATAAAGCAAGATGAGCGCCACAACCCCAGAGTCGGTCACGACTGGACCTAATGGTCAGGGATCCCTTTACCTTTATCCTATTCATGCTAAGGCCTTGACTGAATTTAAATCTCAAGCAGGGAAGCTAGGTGTGGGCGGCACCACTTCAAGGTCACAACTAATAGAACTTCTGTCTCTTCACACTATTGCTGCCACAACTTCTCTTCCCTATGAATTATTGCATGGCTGAATATCCCCCACAAATAACCCCACTCCAACGCAGAACCCTAATATGAGAAGGTAGGCTAGGACCCCTTTTCCATGAGGTACCCGTGACATTTTTAAATCAAAATCCTTCCACGTGAAAACTAATTAAATGCCAGCTGCAAGTAAGATGGCAGAAGGTCAAGTAAGATGGCAGAGATCCATAATCACATCCCATACCTCTTTATACAGTGGTACCTCAGGTTATAAACTTAATTTGTTCCAGAGGACTGTTCTTAACCTGAAACCATTCTTAACCTGAGGTACCACTTTAGCTAATGTGTCCTCCTGCTGCCGCCACACCACTGCCGCTGCGTAAGGTACTACTTCGGGTTAGCGGAGTCTGTAACCCGAAGTGTTTGTAACCTGAGGTGTTTGTAACCCGAGTTACCGTTGTATTTTGGCTGTGGGAGGGATGCAGTTCAGTTCAGGACCAGGGCACTGGTGGAAGGGAGGGGTTTAACTTTTCCCCTACACCTGTTTTGCTTGCTGAAATTTGACTCCCCTATCTGTTCCAAGCTGCTATTCGACCTCAGGGGAAATTCCCAGGCATATGGATTTTCCCTAAGGCAGCAAAGAGGAGCTGCAGGTGTAGCCTATTTCACCTGGAAAATGGCACAAGGAAGCCCTCTCTCCCTGCAACACCACAGTCCCAATCTGGACCCAGTCCCTGCCCCCTGCAACTCCTATTTGCCCAAATCAAAAGTGATAGGGGTTCCACTCACAGATCTCCTTCGCCTTGTTTAATATCACCCTGAAATAAAAACAGCTAGGATATAGGTTGACTGCCTTTGTAAGAACTAGGTCAAGCAAACCCCGAGCAAGACATTTAAATGGTTATTTGTCTTAAGTTGTTATTTCTATTCAGAAGAAGAAAACACCCAGTGGCAGAAATGGTTAGCTCTCTCATACTTTTTGTTGGTACTGAGTGATCAGTGTGGATCAAACATTTTCTGGAACTCCATAATGATCGTATACTGCATCATGTTTTTGTTTAGTCATTTAGTCGTGTCCGATTCTTCGTGACCCCATGAACCAGAGCACACCAGGCACTCCTGTCTTCCACTGCCTCCCACAGTTTGGTCAAACTCGTGTTGGTAGCTTCGAGAACACTGTCCAACCATCTCATCCTCTGTCGTCCCCTTCTCCTTGTACCCTCAATCTTTCGCAACATCAGGGTCTTTTCCAGGGAGTCTCCTCTTCTCAATACTGCATCATACCCCTTCCATATCTGCCCATTTTCACCCCCAGCTGTCAGACATTCAGTAGTCCCAATCTTGACTTTGTTGGGTCTTCCTTATGTCCTTACAATGCCGATATAGAAAGCTTTGTCACCATTCAAAAATACAATCAGAGTGCTACTAAGGAATGCAAACTTACCTAGTTTACCGTATTTTCACAGGGATCAGTTACTCGATCTAAGCCATAGTCAAGTGTGTCCTGCATCCCTGGCTATTACAGTCAAAAAACAAAAAAAAATACATACAATTACATATTTGTGTTGTTAAAAGTAAGCAGCTATGGGAAAACAGATGCAAATTTGTTTCATTTTGCAAATTCCCACAGAGCACAGAATTCTTGGTGGAAAACACTGTTTCGTTTCCAGTGCAGAGCAACCTTTGCCAGCCTTTTGCCAGATGTTTTGGACTTCAACTCCCATCAGCCCTCATCAGCACAGTCATGCTAGTTGGCATTAATGGGAGTTTTAGTCCTAAACATTCTGAGGGCACCAGAATGGTGAAGGCTGGCACAGACTATGCACAGCCATGGCTGAGTTCAGCATTAACACCCAGCACCACTAGGCAGGTCTCAGAGACCTGGCATCCTGGCAGTGCCCACAGGCATTGATGCACTTGCTATGGGCTCAGTATCCCAGGTGGCCGAGTCTTCAAGTCTTATGATGTTCTTGCAGGACCAGGCATCGGACTTCCCATACCCCCAACCCGTATAATGAGAGACCAAAGAGACTGGTGAGAAAACCCGGCGCAGGAAGAAACCAGCTGAGGCCAGGGTGCTGGCTGCTTAAATGAGCGAGGGGCGGGTCCAAGGGGAGCACGAAGCTCCACCACTGGGTGCAGGCATAGGATCTGGTTCCTGATAGGCTTATGCCCCCTCCACCCATGAGGAAGAGCCCAGCCAGGTTGAATTCCTCCATTGGGGCCCCAGTGAATCCTCCTCCGTCCCGCAATGCCGCCGCACGCGAAATAGTGAGCGGGCTTATCCTAGCAATGGCCACGGTAATGAGCAGTTGAGAAAAGCACCACTGGACAAGTTTTCCTTTTCATCAGGTCTCTTAAAAGCATGTGAGTCTCGTCTTTCATCGCACCTGACAAACCGAACGATAACAGCACCTTCTGTATGTTTTTAAGCGTGTTTTCAGCAATAAATAAAATAAAATTATTGGCATGGGAACTTGGGAGGATGCAGAGAAAACCCTGCCCAGTGAGGGAAGGGGTGCCTCGACATGGCAAACAGACTGGTACCGCTGTCACATCTGCTTGGAGCACAGCTTTGTTTTTGATCAGCTATCTGACGTCTGCTGAAGTCTGGCCATCAATAATTAAACTCCAGCCAGCGCTATCTTAAAAGGGCGAAAAGAGGGGAAACAGCTCAAGAAAGAGAAAGATCCAAATTCAGCTCTGGTGCGATCAAAGGGGATTCAGCAGGGAAGATGAACTAGGACCAAAGGGGCTGCTGTGGCACAGGGGCCTTTTCTACAGATGGTATTTCCCCGCCCCCCTGCAAGCTAAGCTCCAATTACGGCCTGACATTTGCCGGAGGCTTATACCTTCTCTGTCTGTTAACCGCTGGGCTCTCAGTTGGCCGCTTACACCGTGTGCACAATTAAAAGTGGATCTTTGATTATGACTCGGGATTAGGGAATGTAGCTCTTTGGCATGTGTCAGAGCCATGCGGCATGCTGTGATCAGTGCAGCACTGCTCAGGAAAACACCCCACTGGCATCTGCCAAAAGTGCCTCCAAAATAACAGAAACTCGGTGCTGTGCTCCACAGCTTGGAGTCTTTCCGCAGCATGGAAGATTCGCCAAAAAGCGCTCGTGGGCATGGAAAGATCAACGCGGATAGATCAGGCCATGAGAGGAGCCAGAGGTGCCATGCGTTTGTGTACAGTGGTACCTCGGGTTAAGTACTTAATTTGTTCCGGAGGTCCGTACTTAACCTGAAACTGTTCTTAACCTGAAGCACCACTTTAGCTAATGGGGCCTCCCGCTGCCGCTGCGCCGCCGGAGCACAATTTCTGTTCTCATCCTGAAGCAAAGTTCTTAACCTGAGGTACTTTTTCTGGGTTAGCAGAGTCTGTAACCTGAAGCGTATGTAACCTGAAGCGTATGTAACCTGAGGTACCACTGTATCAGGTTTGCCTCCATTCTTCCTGCTGCGTTTGGTGGGTGGGAGTGCGATTGCAACCCCTTTGCAATTACTGAGGTCAAGCTGCAGGAGCTGACTTCAAGGAACAAAATGCACCTGACTCATAAGGCTTTCTGGGAAATGATCTATAATGAAATGAAAAAGGTATTTAAATATACCTTTCTGAAGAAACCAGAGGCCTTCCTCTTGGGCATAGTTGGCCAATTGGTGCCAAAGAAGGACAGAACTTTTTTTATGTATGCAACAACAGCAGCAAGAATATTGATTGCCAAGTATTGGAAGACACAAGATTTACACACACTGGAAGAATGGCAGATGAAGGTAATGGACTACATGGAACTGGCAGAAATGACTGGGAGAATTCGAGATCAGGGAGAAGAGGTGGTGGAAGAAGATTGGAAGAAATTTAAAGACTACTTGCAGAAATACTGTAAAATTAATGAATGTGAAAGGGATGTTGGATTGAAAATAAGCGGTATTGGTAAAAAGATTAACAAAAATATGTAAATATGGATTGATAATGGTGGAAAATATATATTTAAAATAGGTTAAGATGTTGAGCAAGGATAAATGATAGAGGGTAAGGACTTGCTGAATTAAATATTTGAACTGGAATACAAAAAGGGAGGTGTGAGAAGGTCAGGAAACTAGTAAATGAAGTATAAGAGATGAAAATATTGGGGTTTTCTTTCTTTCTTTCTTTCTTTCTTTCTTTCTTTCTTTTTTTGTTAACTGCTTTCTATTTTGCATTTTTCATGTGTTTTGTTTTTGTACCTTTGTAGTTCTTTTTTTCTTCTATTATGTTTAAACTTTGAAACTTTTTATTGTTTTTAAAATTTCAATAAATATTACTTTAAAAAAAATGCACCTGACTCAGATGTATGCAGCATGCACAATTCTCAGAAGACATGGGCTTAAACCCCAGCTGCTTCCTGTGCAAGCTTGTGCCTCACTTCCCCCACCTGCAGGAAGCAGGATATCTGGGCGTCCTTATCTCTCTGCCAGAAGAGCCATCCCTCCCTTGCAGTGATTCCAAACTACCTATTGCAAGAGTTAAAACTGTGAGATGAGATTCTGTAGAAAAAAGATAATGCCAAAGTGGACAAACCAGTCTCTTTGTTAAGTTGACGGCTCTTGTCAAGTCTGTCTCCTTGCATGTCTAAAGAGTACAGGCAACTGGTTGCCAAAGAAGCTACTAGCTACAGAGGCTTCCGTAAGGTGAGTTAAAAGTGGGCCGCAGCAGAAGGAAAATGTGGAAGAATAGTCAGTCTCATCTTGAACTTGACTTGACGTGACACCTCTACTGAATCCAAAGCCACGGTTTTGGGGCGGAACCACCAAAAGCTTAATAACGACGCAAGATTTGTACAGTGTTACCTCTGGATACGAACGGGATCCGTTCCAGATCCCTGTTCGCATCCTGAAGCGAACGTAACCTGCGTCTGCGCATGCGCGGGTTGCAATTCGTCGCTTCCATGCATGTGTGTGACGTCATTTTGACCGTCTGCGCATGCGCGAGCTGCGAAACCCAGAAGTAACACGTTCTGTTACTTTCATCTCGCCGCGGAGCGCAACCCGAAAGCACTCAGCCTGAAGCATATTTAACTCAAGGTATGACTGTATTACTACTAATACAATTTTGTCGTCCACCTTTCGATCCAAGGTCCTAGGTGGGTTGCAACAGTTAAAACACAATATTAAAACTGTTCCAAACAACTCACAATTACAGAAATAAGGTGTGTCATAAAATATAAGGGTGTTCATGCTGTGAACCTCTTTCATATGCTCCGTTTCCATATACGTTGAAATAAAACCATACAGCAGAAAGAAACCACAGCTTCCCATGACCTTCATTCTAAGGAAACGTTAAGCCAAAGCCCCCAAGACCTCTTAGTACTCACAGATTTGGGTGTGCAAAACTATAGTGCAGGGAGTTGTACCACATAACCCTTGGGGTCCCTTCAAACTCTACAATAATATGATCCTATTATTATTATTCTAATGAGAATCACAGAACCACATTGTTTACTAGATAGGTCTATTCTTCACTTACAGCTGTTCGGTGCACTAGCCAATAGGCTTTCTCCTGACAGTCCAGAGCATAACGATCTTCCTTCTTTCGTTCTTTTCCTGTCCTGCAAATTCAGGAGGGAAGTGTCATTTCAGCAAATCAAAGCGTAATAGGCCCACTGCCCTGTCAAAGACTACCTGTACATCCCTGGCAAGCAGCATAACATGGACCAGGAATTTTGTGTATAACGAAATTATTTCTTAATGCTCATGTTCCAGAATGGTCCACTGCCTACGATTTTACTGTGAGTATTTTCTTTTTTGGATACAGGCACTCGTCCTCCCATCCTTCCTCTCCTGTCCACGTGACTATACCTTTTAGCAACTGAACCAAAAGTCAGAGTAGAATTTCCCCCCCCCCTAAAATCACCATCAGTGTTGTTTATACAGACACTACTTTTCCATGGTGAACCACGTACAAAGTGAGCTACTTAAATAAATAGAATAAAATAACTATCCACAGAATGATAGGAGGGACCAGAAAGTTCCCTGGCCCAAGGACTCCACACATCTACCAGACTGCTCAAATCGCAACCAGCATTTTAGAATTCTTGGTGAGGCACCTGAGGACTGGAGTTGGGGAAAAGGAAGACCTAGGTAACTATTGAGGTCAATAGAAAAGGATGCTTTGATTACTAGGATGCAGCAGGGGTTTCTCAAAAACAACTCATGCCAGACGAATTTCTTTCTCTCTCTCTCTGACAGGCTTGGTGGATCAGGGGAATGCTGTGGACATAGTGTATCTTGATTTCAGTAAGGTTTTTGACAAAGGTCCCCCATGATATTCTTGTGGAGAAGCTGGTAAAATGTGGACTGGATAAGGTAACTGTTAGGTGGATTTGTAGCTGGTTAATCAACCAGCCCCAAAGAATGCTCACTAATGGTTATTCATCATCCTGGAAAAAGGTGACAAATGGGGTGTCACAACATTCTGTTCTTGGCCCATTACTGTTTTTATACATTTTTATATATTGGGTGAAGGAATTAAGGGGATGCTCATAAAATTTGCAAATGACACCAAACTGGGCGGGGGGGGGGGGGAGTTAATACCACAGATGCTGTGCAAACAGACAATGGACGAACTGCAGTGAGGAGCCTGCAGACCTTGTTGGGAAAGGGAGAGTTACAATGGCTACTACCCAATTTGATGTGAGGATGAGACACATTCCCTAAGAGTGAGCATAATCATCCTTTGAAGTTATCTCACAGGAAAGGTCATTTAACCAGCAACCACACAGGTCACAGCAACTCTGCTTTTGTAGACTCACTTAAGACATTTTGTTAAGGTTTCTCGGCTTATAATAAATAAATAATAATATTTTTTTATTTATACCCTGCCCTTCCTGGTTCAGAAACGGCTAACAACAAATTTAAAACACTTAATTGATGCAAAAAAACCAGCATAAAATACGGTATAAAACATGAATAACAATAAATTCAGAATTCAAAAATCAATTTAGGAGGAAAATCCATCCAATAAACATTAGATGAGCACCAGGGCTAGCTGGCTAAATTAGTCCTATCTGGGCCAGCGAGGAGACCAGGGGAGAATTAGCTCTGGGATCCCAGAGCGGGTAATCTTCATAAAAAGGGGAGGGGGAGGGAAGGAAGGGGAATAAAAAATCAGGCTAAGTTCAAATTGAAAGCCAGGCGGAATAGCTCTGTCTTACAGGCCCTGCGGAAGGAAGTTAAATCCTGCAGGGCCCTGGTCTCATGGGACAGAGCATTCCACCAGGTTGGAGCCATCACTGAAAAGGCCCTGGCCCTGGTGGAGGATAATCTGACTTCCTTAGGGCCCGGGACCTCTAAACTGTGGTTATTCATGGACCTTAAGGTCCTCTGCGGGGCATACCAGGAGTGGCGGTCCCGTAAATACAGTGGTGCCTCGCAAGACGAAAAGAATCCGTTCTGAGAGTCTCTTCGTCTAGCGGTTTTTTCGTCTTGCGAAGCAAGACCATTGATGGATTAGCGGATTAGCGCTATTAGCACTTTTAGCGGCTTATCGGCTTAGTAGATAAGCGGATAAGCGGTTTAGCAGCTTAGAAAAAGGGGGGGAAGGGGGAAAAACTCGCAGGAACTCGCAAGACATTTTCATCTTGCGAAGCAAGCCCATAGGAGATTCGTTTTGCGAAGCACCTCCAAAACGGAAAACTCTTTCGTCTAGCGAGTTTTCTGTCTTGCGAGGCATTCGTCTTGCGGGGCACCACTGTACGAGGGCCCTAAGCCACAAATGCCTTTAAAGGTCAAAACCAGCACCTTAAACCTGACCCGATATTCCACTGGGAGCCAGTGCAACTGGTAAAGCACTGGGTGAATATGCTCCCACGGCAGTAACCCAATGAGGAGCCTTGCTGCAGCATTCTGCACCTGCTGGAGTTTCTGTCTGGGACAGTTTCAAGGGCAGCCCCGCGTAGAGCGAATTACAGTAGTCAAGCCTGGAGGTGACCGTCGCATGGATCACTGTGGCCAGGTCGGGGCGGGAAAGGTACATGGTCAAAGATAACGATGGACATCCCCAAACGCCGACAGCCTGAGCCAGATCCAACCACCCCAATTCCACTAGCTGAAACCAGCACAATGAGGCCACCAGTGCAAAAGAGCAGCTACTGCCAACAGCTCTAAAAAAAATAAAAACCTGCTACTGAGAATCAGTAGAAGAGTTCTCTGAAAACGGATTTCCAAGTCAGGCACCCTCATTATCAGAGAAAAATGAAACTGCATTGACAGAAAGCAGTATTTACACCTTTCAAGCAGGCAGCACAAACTGCCACCAGTGTGGCTATTTGTAAGCAGAACTGCAAGCTCATTTGGTAACAGGCAGGTGCAAAAGCAAAGGCAGTTTCACAGATGTAGCAGGAGTCCTTGTCAATTTTTGAAAGCTGTTTTAGAGAGAATGGGAATGTGTTATAATTCCTTGGCTACTGAGAACTTGAAAGTTACTTACTGCTCACTGCATCACTCAAAACAAAGGCGAAAAGAGAGAGAAAAAGAGTGTTAAGCGTCTCACCTATACTGTTCCTGGGCCTGCATAACAACGAAGTCCCATTTGTGGTTGATTTTTTTGTGCAGTGTGTTATAATTTTCCTGGAAAAACAGCAGCAGTGAGACAGCAAGGAAAGACACAGGCTTCTGTTTCGCTCGCAGCGCGAAGGATGTGATAAAGTGCTACAGCACACAGCCACACGTACGAAACATGAAACAAGTAAGATTGATGAGATTTCTCAGCAAGATTTATTAGCATAGCCCACTGCAGTTGTAGCAATGTGGTGTATATTTAAGCTGACAAATCTGTTTAATAGATGTAGTTTAATAGGTGAGGGGGGAACCAAAATCTGAAAGTAGAGAAGTGGGGGTGGAAACACTACAGTTGTGAGTCTATGATGCTGGAACTACATGCTATCAAAAAGCTCAGGGCTGCTGCTAATCTTGGTAGTCCATGGCTGAATTACAGGAACACAAGAAGTTGCCTTCTGCTAAGTCAGATCATCAGCCTAGGTAGCCCAGTATTTTCTGCAGTTAACCTGCAGTGGTGCCCTGCCAGACCGATGTCAGACACTGTGATCTTCTGCATGCAGAGCACATGTTCCACTACTGAGCTTTAATGGATGTGCTTTACCAGAGGCGCAGGTTGCCCCCAAGATTGGGAGAGCCAACGAATGTCGTCACACACAACTCCAGACGCTGTGCAGTCTGGTGCAACCTTCCGCTAGTCTGCGTGGATTCCTGCAGCACCAGGAGACACTGTGCAGGCCAGTGCGACCTCACACCAGGCTGCGCCGATCCCTGCGGCATCTCTCGACATCGTGCATACTGGTGCAGCCTTCTGTGATGTCGCACTGAGGCCCCTCAACCTTTGGTTGGGGGCCCTTAAAGCAAATATTAAAGGTAAAGGTAAAGGGGCCCCTGACCATTAGGTCCAGTCGTGGCCGACTCTGGGGTTGCGGTGCTCATCTCGCTTTATTGGCCGAGGGAGTCGGCGTACAGCTTCCGGGTCATGTGGCCAGCATGACTAAGCCACTTCTGGCAAACCAGAGCAGCGCACGGAAACGCCATTTACCTTCCTGCCGGAGCAGTACCTACCGTATTTTTCGCCCTATAGGACGCACTTTTTCCCCTCCAAAAATGAAGGGGAAATGTGTGTGCGTCCTATGGGGCGAATGCAGGCTTTCACTGAAGCCTGGAGAGCGAGAGGGGTCGGTGCGCACTGACCCCTGTCCCTCTCCAGGCTTCAGGAAGCTATCCGCAAGCCTTGGGAGCCCGCGGGAGTTCCCCCCGGGCTCCCCCGGCTTGCGCAGAGCTGCCTACACCCCAAAGCCCCGGCGCGCTAAGCAGTCGCGCCCGGGCTTCGGGTATCTGTGTGCAAGGCGCGGGGCCCAGTGCCGGGCTCCCGCGGCTTGTGGAGAGTTGCCTGCACGCCGAAGCCTGCGCGCGCTGAGCTCAGCGCGCCCAGGCTTGGCGCAGCTCTCCGCAAGGCACGGGAGCCCGGCGCTGGGCTCCCGCGGCTTGCGGAGAGTTGCCTGTTCTGGGAGCTGGGGTCGGGGGAAGCTCGGGCTTCCCCCGCCCCAGCCCCGCGCCTGGGGGGGAATAATTTTTCCCCCTTTATTTCCCCCCCCAAAAAACTAGGTGCGCCTTATGGGACGGTGCGTCCTATCGGGCGAAAAATACGGTATTTATCTACTTGCACTTTGACGTGCTTTCGTACTGCTAGGTTGGCAGGAGCAGGGACCGAGCAACGGGAGCTCACCCCGTTGCGGGGATTCAAACCGCCGACCTTCTGATCGGCAAGTCCTAGGCTCTGTGGTTTAACCCACAGCGCCAAGACACCTCCACCCCCTAGATGCTTAGCCAAAAGCTTGCACAAGATGCCATAATACTTTCTTACCTTTTCGTATTCTTCTAAAACTCCTTTCCTTTTGATATTTTTCTTGGCTAGGTAGATGGCTGGGGATGAAAAACAACAACATACACATGTAATTAATGAGAAGGCACAGTGAAAGAAAAGTAAAATTACATCTTTTCCAATAAAGATTCTGTCCCAGGTGAGTCCACATGGCACAAGATCCACATAAGCTTGTGTCTCCAGCCAATGCTGTTTTCCACAATAGGTGATTTCCACAGGGATAGCGAAAGGAATCTGCATTATGGTAACAACTCTGGTGCAGCGGGAAGCTTAGGGCAAATGTAGGAGGGGGGAATATTCTAAGTGGTGTTAGTAAGCTTCACTGTGGTTGTAACTTTTTTCTTAATATGTAAAGGACTAATGTGTATAGGACTAAGTGTACAGGACTAAGATCAGAACAGCTGTATGTTGCTCTGAATGGATGGCTTTGAATTCAAGAAACAAATGACCACACTTCCTACAGAAGCCCATTCAGCAGAGAGTGCTCCTATTTTCCTGGCATGCACATCTAGAATTTACTGTAAGCAGCCATCTTTCCCACTCTTTCTTTTATCCGGAAGTCTTATTGAAGCTGTTTGAACTAAATATCTAACTATGGAAATTATTTCTCCTAACTAGGCAGTGTGTCCATAAAAGCTAGCAATTTAAGCAGTGTATAATTAACACAGGTAGAGGGTAACGAATGCAGCACAATTGCAGGTTTGGCTAATACCAACATGATTGGAAAAGGAACGGCAGTTTCATTTCAACATAAAATTGGTGTCGTGCATGAGAAAATGTTCTGAGGGTGTGTGTGTCAGTTTGTTCAATTTGTGTGGTGTTTTTATTGCTCCGTTCTTATTTTCCCGCTGTGATTTCTAACCTTGTGCTCTGGTTAAAGCCAGTTTGCTAATTTCTGGTGTCTCAGCTTACATATTCATGTGGCAATGAGGTGCAGAGGAAGGCAAGTTAAGGAGCCAAATTAACACATTTCTAATAACACATTCCACAAACCAAATTAAGCCGGAGAAGTTTAGTCCAATCCTGTAGCACGTTTATGCAAAAGTAAGGGCCGCATCCAATCAAGCTATATGCAAAATGGACCAACTGAAAAGAACGGACCTCGGTTAGAAATGCCCATACATTTCAATAGGTCTACTCTGAGTAAACTAATAGCTAAACCAGGGGTCAGCAACCTTTTTCAGCCGTGGGCCGGTCCACCGTACCACAGACCATGTGGGGGGCCAGACTATATTTTGGAAAAAGAAGAACGAATTCCTAGACCCCACAAATAATCCAGAGATGCGTTTTAAATAAAAGCACACATTCTACTCATGTAAAAACACCAGGCAGGCCCCACAAATAACCCAGGGATGAATTTTAAATAAAAGGACACATCCTACTCATATAAAAACAGGCTGATTCCTGGACCGTCCGTGGGCCAGATTGAGAAGGTCATTGGGCCGCATCTGGCCCGTGGGCCTTAGGCTGCCTACCCCTGAGCTAAACCAAAGTTCAGTCGACTTAGTCCCACGTAAAGGTGTATCAGACTGTGGAATATTTCTTTAATAAAACATAATCTTATTCTTTATTTAAGGCTTAAAGTGGGGAACAAAATTCACATACATTCTCTAAAAAGTATAAGAAACAGATGGCCCAATTCGCATATGCAATCAATGCATCTTGGCTTTCTGTGTGTGGATTGGCATAACATGTCATTTCAATCCTTCTTTTTGGTAGTTTCAGCACTGCCAGAATTGTGCGAGGTACTGCTTCACATTGCAACTTGCCACATGGAGCAGTGTCTATGAGGCTATAGTTTCAGGAACCTGCTACCACACTATTGACCAGGCCTAAGGCACTTACAGATGTTCAGAATTATCAAGGGACACAGCTTTTACCTGTACTGTTACACTCCAGTCTACAGGTGGAAGGCTGTAAATTCAGGTGCTCTGCTATGTTAAAAACTCCCTACCTGTGGATAGCTAGCATGTCAGGGAGAATGGATTCTGGCCTAGCATTCTCCTTGCATTCAATATGAATGGATTGCCTTCATATGAAGGGGTGCTTAAACATGGGAACATCCCATGCATACCTTTAAGTACTACAGTCCTAGGAAGGGTCTTAATGCATCATATCCAGTGGTAACTCAGGTTACAGACACTTCAGGTTATAGACTCTGCTAACCCAGAAATAATACCTTGGGTTAAGAACTTTGCTTCAGGATGAGAACAAAAATTGCGCAGTGGTGGTGCAGCGGCAGCGGGAGGCCCCATTAGCTAAAGTGGTACCTCAGATTAAGAACAGTTTCAGGTTAAGAACAGACCTCCAGAATGAATTAAGTTCTTAACCACTGTACCACTGTATCTGAATGTTTTCTAAATCATTTTTTTAAAATGATAGTCGAAATGAAAGTGTAAGTGGGTACCCTCCTCTTCAAAGTGAAGTACCTCTGTTTTCGAACGTAATCCATTCCGGAAGACCGTTCAGGTTCTGAAATGTTCGAAAACCAAGGACTCAACAGCCGACAGCTAGGCCTCAGGATCTTGCACTCAGCGGAAGCCGAGTGGCATGTTCGACTTCCGAGGTGTGTTCAAAAACCAAAGCATTTACTTCCGGGTTTACGATGTACGTAAACCGAATATTCGTCAACAGAGATGTTAGGAAACCAAGGTACCACTGGACCTTTCCCAGAACTGATTAATTTCTACAAACATCATCTTTGGAGTTCATACAAACACTTACTCCATCTTTTCCTCCAAGTGCACATGATTTACACAGAGCTGTCAACTTTTCCTTTTTCTTGCGAGGAATCCTATTCAGAATAAGGGAATTTCCCTTTTAAAAAAGGCAAAAGTTGACAGCTATGGATCTACACCTTTAAGATTTCACTAAAAGGGCAAAGAGTGCCTCCCCGATCTTATGGCTTACCATAGTCTGTATCATCTGCTGCCCACTGCTGAGTCGGCCAAA
Organism: Podarcis liolepis; assembly: GCF_965112155.1. NCBI lineage: Eukaryota > Metazoa > Chordata > Lepidosauria > Squamata > Lacertidae > Podarcis > Podarcis liolepis. Next base: position 24,447,777 of record NC_139555.1, read on the forward strand.
AATACGGTGTCTGTAAGAAAGAACACAAAAACTAAGAACCAGGTTATCAATTGATTCTTTAACTAAATTCTTCTAAATCATTCTACCAGCTGGCATGTGTCTGGCAGCCCTGAATATTTTTAATGTTTTTGTAAATGTATGTTCTCAGCAATTGTATATCCATTCTGAATGAGGCCTGGAAAACAGAAGAATCAAACAAAATAAAAAAGGCAGGGAGAGGCAAGCCCCCAATCTTTGGGGGTGGGGGCTATTGTTTTATTTCGGTTCTTGCTTTTTATATGTATTTTGTGTTTTTATCATGTGTTTTTATGCTCTGAGCCACCCTGATATCTGCAAATGAAGGGTGGTTATACAAATATTAACAACACTTGGAATAGTAACTTTCACTGGATGTTGCAGCTGCAGCTCTCTCCCTATGTGAACACCACTGTGAGGTTTTTAAATGATTGTTCATGGCCCCTTCCCACTTTCTGGTCCAAATAGGTAAGGTCCACCCAACTAGGGATGTAAGAAGGTATTGGTTTCCGTTCCAACCCATATTTGTCATGTGCAGAGCTGCTTCCATTCCACTGCATTTCAGCCTTTCGTAAAACTATGTTATTCGGTCACACTGTCTGCTATAGCGAAATTTTGCACAATTAATCACGTAATTATCATGTTATTCCACACCATTCCTTTCAATGCAAAGGAAACACAATGCAACTGGAAAGAGTTATCCACTGGAGACTAACAGATGCAGACTGAAAAGAACAACAACAGCGAATGCAAATCAAATTCGCCGAATTGACGTCTGTCCAGGAAATGAGATGGGTAAGTGAACATCAACGATTTCCATTCCTCCTTCCATCAGAATTTTCCAACATCTCTACACCCTTCCTGTGTGTGTATGTGAGAGAGACAGAGGGGGGGAAATGGGAGGATGCTGTGTCACTACATTGTCATTGCTTTCTCTTCGCCTGAATTGTTGCCAACTTCCCAGGCAACCGGTCTCTGACAGGTTCTGTCAGGGGGTTAAAAATGAGAGTTTTTGTGTACTGTTGCTGACAAATTCAGTGAGGAGAAGTACAGATGGGGTGGAGTGGGGGAACAATAAAGAGAAGCAGAGGAAAACGGGAACTGGAGGAAGGAAAAGGGAGCAACTGAGGACCCAGCAAGATGGGGAAAGAGGAAGTAACCAAGATAGGGGTAGAGACCGAGCATCAGACCATACGGGTGCGGCTCCCAAATGTACACTTGTCCTGGGCCTAGGAGGCCAAAGCCAGCCAGGGGGTCCTGCAAGGAACCAGGTGCTTTTTTGTCTGTGTTTATAACTTTATTCTAAAACGACTCCTACCCAGGGCCTCAGACAAGCTCTGCTTGGGCTTGGTGAGCACTATGGTGCGAAGGGAGAGAGGGAAAAAGAGGGGGAAAGGGGTGGACAAACAGACATGCTGGATGAGTGACAGAAATGAGAGGCTTGTGACAATGCAAGAGTGCTATGGGGAAATATTTGTTTAGGAGACCACTGTAAACAAATGAAAACACTGGAGGATTTTAATAACACTTGTAATGTAACAAAGACTATGGACAATATGGAGAGATATAAAATATGGATGATGAAATATTATGCAGTTGAAAATGTTGACAATAGGACCCAGGGAGAGGATGGTGGTGAGTCTGGAGATTCAGAGAAATCTCTAAACCTGAACATATATTTGGTATTGTTATAACTTCGCACTTGTAAAATCAAATTAAAATTATTTCAAAGCAAAAACAAGAGTGCTATGGGATGCCGACTTTTGGTGGTCAAATGAGAAAGAAGCAAGGATGGGTACAGAGGCAGAAGGCTGCAGGGTTAAAAGAGAAGGTGAGTGAGGCCTGCAGTGGTGCAGAAAGGGAGACCTAGAGGGAGAAAGGGAAATCAATAATAAATTCATTTAAAGGGGGACACTGAAGCAAATTGCAATAAAAATGATGTCCTGTGGCTAACTTAGTGCTGGGGCCTTGCTGAGTTAACAAAAACTGCCCTCAGAGTGCAGCACAGCCAGGAAAGGGACCCAGCAAAGAAGAGAATAATTTTCCTTGTGTGTATTTTTAGGTTGCTGAACCCCTGAGGGGAGGAACCCGTCACACCTATACTTTGTAAAGTGACATGTACACAGACCACAGTATAAAAATAATGAACAGTAAAATTACAGCTGCAGCCCTTCCTCTACGGCACCCCTACGCTGCGCACCTGCTAACATTAAAACAATCTAGTTAAAACATTTAAAAAAGCTAAATGTAGCACAATAAAGCCACTAAAAGGTCTTGCAAATAAGAGTATCTTTCAACGTTTCCTAAAGGCTGACAAAGAAGGACAGAGGTGAAAAATAAGGCAAAGTCACAGATTGAAAGGACTGTGAGAAGCTTCTCAGAGTTAAGAGTAAACGCATGCAGGAATGAGTTGCCAAAGGCTTTAAAGAAATCTTAAAGTCTGTGGCCCATGTCACCCATCCTATTAAACCATCATTAAAATAAAAGCATTGCTTAACATGAACAAGCAGCATGCAGGTGGATGTTGCTTGAAAGGTCCCTGTTTGTGACCCCAACCCCACGTGCTACAGCACTAGGGAAGAATCAAGTAATACTCTGGCTTTTCATTACATCCGAAGCCAGGCTTGTGGTATCTCTTCAAATCAACCACAATCTGAAGCCAAGGTTTGTTCCTGGCTTACCACTCGTGGTTCGGTGAAAACGAGTCCCAGTTCAGTAAAGATGCCAAACCAGACTATGACTCACAGGAGCCAACACCTATGGGCTGTGGTCCCTTTCCCCGCGCCCAAATAAAATATGGGGGGGCACCCCTCAAAGTTGATGGGCGTTGCCATTCAAATGGTGGGGGCGTTTTGTAATTGATTATGTGGGGTGGGGCTTACCCGCCCCCCCATTTTATTCCCGTTGGCACCCCTGCTTTGGCTTATTTCCTCCCTAGAGTGGCACCAGTTGGAGCTGGGTAAGAGCTAAAGGGACCCCTGACCATTAGGTCCAGTCATGGCTGACTCTGGGTTTGCGGTGCTCATTTCACTTTATTGGCCAGGGAGCCGGCGTACAGCTTCCGGGTCATGTGGCCAGCATGACTAAGCCGCTTCTGGCGAACCAGAGCAGCGCATGGAAACGCTGTTTACCTTCCTGCTGAAGCGGTACCTATTTACCTACTTGCACTGGCGTGCTTTCAAACTGCTAGGTTGGAAGGAGCAGGGACCAAGCAACGGGAGCTCACCCCATCGCAGAGATTTGAACCGCCGACCTTCTGATCAGCAAGTCCTAGGCTCTGTGGTTTAACCCACAGCGCCACCTGTGTCCCTTCAGGTAAGAGCAAAGCGCCCACAATTTCAGCAACAAGAATTAGCATGCTGCTCTTTCACATTTAACCACTGTTAATTTTATCCATGGTTTCATGGAAGGGTGGCGAACCTCCTTGCTAGGATGGAGAGTCCATTTTTTGCATGGCTGGAGCACTGCTGACTGTAGAAATGTAAAGAGTTCCCTCTGCAGCTTGAGTCCCGGTTTCTCTGGGTTGCAGCCCCAGTGCAGTTGTCTATGAAGCAATGTGAACCTTGAGTTGAAAAAGGTTTTAACCTGATATGTGAATGAGGTTTATGTGAAAAGTCTAAAAGACCTTAGCAGACTTCCATTTCTTCTGCTTGTGGCTCACTGCTCTGCTCACCTGAAACCTGTAGAGGCTGCTGTCTGGTCTGAGATTCAGATTCTTCGAATCCTGAAGAGGATAGATGTATCCGTACCTGATAATCATACTTCCCAAACTGAGTGCCTCTAAAAAAGAAAGATATCAGCTGCCTTCACTGGCGCACACAGAGCACAGCCAATGCAGAAACAATCAGCTATTAAAAAGACAAGAATTCGAATACAGTAGTACCTTGGCTCTCAAACTTAATCCGTTCCAGAAGTCTGTTCCAAAACCAAAGCGTTCCAAAACCAAGGCGAGCTTTCCCATAGAAAGTAATGCAATTTAACATGAATTTTACTATCTAACGAGACCATCAATCCATAAAATGAAAGCAATAATCAATGTACTGTACTATTCAATAAATAAGACAGTATTGTAGATGATGAAAATTAAAATTATTATTTTTTCTTCCCTGCACTGATGATAGTCATTGTTTGGATTGGGGGGCTTTTATCCATTTCCGCAGTCACACAATCAATCAATCAATCAATCAATCAGTAGCTGAACTGGGTTCCACACAGTCACAAAAACAAATTAACTGAAAAAGCCTCAAAAACGAAAACGCAAAATAAACAGCAAAAACTAAAGCGCCAAACTTAATCTGTTCTGGAAATCAGTATGACTTCCAAAATGTCCGAAAACCAAGGCGCAGCTTCTGATTGGTGCAGGTGCCCTGGAAACAATAGCCAACAGCTGCATCAGACATTTGGCTTCCAAAAAACATTCAAAAACCGGAACATTTACTTCCAGCTTTTCACAGTTTGAGAACCAAGGCGTTTGAGAACTAAGGTACCACCATACTGTACTGGGGGGCAAAGAAGAGGAAAAGGGTGGTGAGGAAGCTTGACTAAACGCCACCTTTGTTTCCCACCAAAACTCACCTTCGTCGGTAATCTGCAGGCGCTGCATAAGCCACTGTAGCATATCGGAACCTGGAAAGCAAGAGCAAGAGCAGACAGTGTAAAACATCAGAATAACAAAACATCATATTCTGACCTCCGTGACTTGCTTACAGGAACCGCCTCTCATCTAGAAAGCCCCCCCCCCCCGCCCCTGAGGAAAATGCAGATCCAGACCTGCAACTCCCATCCTCAGCCGCTACAAGAGACTTGTCAGACTGGAAATGGGTAACAGCTTGGTTTTTCCCCAGATAGGTTTCAAACGTGGGTTGAAAAAGTGACAGTCACTTGTACGTACGCTCGTCTCACTTTCACTTCTCTTTGTATTTGATATCTTATGGATTTGTTTCAGAAGGGCAAACATTTGTCCATAGCAAGGCGGTGTCATAGCAAAGCATAAAAAGAGGGCGGGCGGGCGGGTGGGAAACCCAGGAAAGGGCGCGAGAGAGCTGTCCCACAGCTGCACAGTGGTTTAAGTTTTGCCGCAGCCACTGCTGATTGGACAGCGGCCGGATAGTGTTGGCCTCCGCCCCCAGCCAGATCACTGCGGGCCCGATGCCCACCCGCAACGCCGCCCACTGAAAAGCGGACAACCTTGACACACAAGGGACAGTAAGGAAAGAAAGAAAAATAAAAATCAAAGCTTGGCCACCAATTTCCTACACCAGATGTTCCTATGATGACCAGCTGGCACAGTTCTGGGGAAGGAGATACTCGATGGAACTTTGCATTCAGCAACGCTGATGAAATGACACGCGCTTCCTATTTCCCCCATTAATGCAGCTAGAATGGCTACCCCCAAATGACAGCTGAGGGGAGAGGAGGCCTGATGGAGCTGCCCTGCCACAGCAGAGTTGATGGAGTGAGCTGTGGTTCACAACTCTCCCAGTGAGTCTGTCTCCTAGCTAGTCTCTCGCCTGGCTTCAACTTGCTACTCCAACAGGGACCAGGAGAATCTGGGAAACCATGTGCACAGTGTTCGAAACTCCCATTGTTCCAGGCGCATTTTGTGACAGGGGATTTCATTAATGGCAGCAGTTTCTGGGCACACTACTGCGCCTAAGATTTCAGATTAAAATTGCCACTGCTGGAAGAAAAGGAGGGCCTTTTTCTGCCTCCCCACTTCCAGCCACTCTCTGAAGAATGGAGAAGAGACCCTCATAAGAATATTAGAGGGGTGGGCAAGGGAAGTGTTATAGACTGAGTTGAATAGGATGCAAAATGCATCAGTCTGATTGGTCCTAGAACAATAGGATTCAGAATGCAGCAGCCTGATTGGCCCTAGAACAATAGGATTCAGAATGCAGCAGTCAGATTGGTCCCAGAACAATAGGATCCAGAATGCAGCAGTCTGATTGGTTCACAGGAGCCACACAATCCAGCTCCAGATGGAAGGGAATACGCAACCTGATTGGCCTACAGGTGAATCCCGGAATTAGCCAATCACGTGGGGCCCATTGTGTAAATAATATATATAAAGCAGACATTCTGGGGGAACTTCCATTCCTCCTCACCACTATGAGCTGAATAAAGAGCATGAAATCCACTCTCGACTCCAAGTATATTTCAGGAAGCATGGCTTTGTTTTTTGCACTCTTTAGATGAGGACTAGACCACGTGAAAAATGAACACAAGACTTTAGCTGCACTTCATTCAATTTCAGTTTTGTATTCTTGTTATAAAAAAGTGTGCCTAAACACTCCATTGCGGCACCCATAACCAAGGTTTAAGGTTCCATTTAGCTCCTAGCTTTCATATTTCAGTTTCTAACACAGTTTCTGAGTCACAGGTTGGTTGGTCATACTTTTTTTAATGAAGCGCTGTTTTAAAAAAAGGAGGATGAATAAATATTTGAGTTTACATCCCTTTCTTTGATGAGCATTCAAAATCCTTTTTGTCATTTTTAACTGACTTGAAAATGTGGAGAACTAAAATTAAGGTGGGGGGGGGGGAATGGAAACACAGAGAATCTGAAGTTGAAAGTTAGCTATCTGGGAACAAAGCAGTTTCAGGGCAGTAAACTATTCTGGTTCATTTGGTTACAGTCATCAGAGGTGGCATGGAAATCTTAGCAATACAGCAACCAAGGCGAGAGGGGTGGGATGACAGGAGATGCTCTGTTCTTGTGATGTTGCGCTTCCTGTTCAACTGCTAAAAGCCGGAGGATGAAATAACTGCCTTCTCATCCTCTCACCAACTCCTTCATAGCAAATGGGCTGACAGGAGTTTTAGACCAAAACATCTGGAGGGCACCAGGTTGGGGGAAATTGGTCTGTTGTTTGTTTTTGTTTTGCTGTTTTGTTTTTTTAAAATACACTTCAGGAGCTAATTTTATGACTCTAATGATCTAAATCCCTCTGCTTTCTAAAAGCTCATATTCCTGCCAGTTCTCAATGCATATGTTTTACTGCATATTTTCGTGAAAGAGGGAGAGTATTCAGATTTGCCACTGAAAGGCTAAATCATAATCCAACGTCAAGGGAAACGGAATTGTGTTCTCTCGACAAGGTGACTCATTGGGAACCTTATTATTTCCTGCACGAAAGAGAAAGGGCAAGCTAGCCGGGAACTGTGCAATTCAATTAGAGGTTTGTAAATTAAAACGGAACACAAAGAGAGATGTCAGGTTTCAGAGGCCAGAGCTTGTAACTTGGGGAGCAAAATAAAAGGACGAATGGAACCAGTACGAAAGGAGACATTACCATCTTCAATAGAGATATGTTTAGTGAGCTGTAGGGGAATTGATTGTGTGGAGGAAAATGATAAATAAGCCACAAAATGCTTCGTTTCAAAGGCATTAAAAGTATATATACATAGATACATACAGGAAAAAATATAATATCAACCAGTTGGACTTGGGAGAAAAGTTTAATACATATCATGAATGAATCTGGCATTAAGTCACCTCCTATCTTTGTACTCTGCACTGTAGGACAGGTTAAAACTAGAAGTTTTAAATAGGGCAAGGCTTCAGGAATGCACTCCCTCCCTGAGCATGTCCTAATCTTCATCTCCAAATGCCTCCACAATGCAGATTAAAAATGTTAACCTTTCCTGACATTGCGCTGATCACTTGAGACTTTTGCCAAGCAGCCAGGAGCTCTTATCCCTACTATCTGCTTCCTGAAATAGATGAAATTAAAAGATTAGCCTGTAACGCAGACCTGTGCTAGGCAACCCAGCTTGCACCTGTTCTTTTCCCTTAAAGAGGCGGTGCTTATTTTCTGAATGCTGGGGAAACATCATCCATCCCTGGCACAATGTGAGTGGAGTGGAGCTGTTCCTGTTTATTCCAGGCGGGACTGTGGCCTAAGATCTTCTCTTTAGAGAAGTTCGTACAGTTGTAGCCAGTGGTGTTGCTCAGCTGCATTTATTCCTCGCTTACTCCGTAAAGTACCTCAAAGCAGCTTATAATGATAAAAAAAACATATACAGTGGTACCTCTGGATACGAACGGGAGAGTCTGCGGGTTGCGATTTGCTGCTTCCGCACATGACGTCATTTTGAGCATCTGCGCATGCGCGAGCGGCGAAACCTGGAAGTAACGCATTCCGTTACTTCTGGGTTGCCCCAGAGCGCAACCCGAAAACGCTCAACCCGAAGCTACTTCAACCCAAGGTATGACTGTACAGTGCGTAAAATAAAATGCATCAAAATGATACTAAACATTATTGACTAAAAATGCTCATCCTGCAATAACATAAAAGGGGGAAATCTTACCCTAAAAGCCGAATTCTTGGGTGAACAGGAATATCTTTACCTGATAATGATAGTGCCGGGAGCATCATTGAAACACAAACATTCAACTATTCGAGAGCCGCCAATTCTTGTGTTGCCACGCTCCAGACCTCCCTCAGTGGGGCACATCAAGTAGGGACTCAGATGACAAATACAGGGTCTGAGTAGATTCATGCAGAGAGCGGCTGGATCCTAAGGTATTAGGGTCCTGATCCTCATAGGGGTTTATAGCTCAAAAACAACACTTTAAATTGAGTCTGGGAGCTGATCAGCAGCCAGTGCAGCTATGCTAAAAACGGAGCTATATGCTTGGACCTCCTACCTCTGATCAACAATCTGGCCAAGGAACTCTGCACTGGCTGCAGTTTCTGAACAATCTTCAAAGGCAGCCCCTTGTGCAATGCACTGCAGTAATAAGGTTTCCTTCACTGCATATCTTCATAGGTGCCATTGGCCAATGAAACAATCTATGGCCTTTGAAACTGTGGGGTATTGTTTTCATTTGTTACTATGGTATGCAATTTTGGGTCTTTATTTTGCAAACCACCCTGTGGTCCTCGGTTGAAGAGCAGCATAGAAACTTAGTTAATAACAATAAGAAAGAATTTTTCAGTTATTCCCCCCTCTACCCTGCATGCACACACAGAAACTAAACAAACGAACAATGCACCGTAAACATGCTCTGGAGAGTTCCCCAACCTTCTGAAGCTGATATCGGGAGTTGGAGCTGCAGAGGTTGGGGAAAACATGGAAAACTGCACCCCTACTTGTTGGAAGTCTTACAATCAGCTGCTAACCCCCAGAAACCTTTTCAATTATAAAAATGCAGCGTTAGCAGGACTGTACAGATGTTTAACATCCAGGGAAAGGCAGCTATGATTTAAAAATAGAAAGTACCCCATTTTCCTGTTGCCTCAGTCAGAGACGAGACTGATTTTATACTGTTATAGGAGATGTTAAAAGTTTGGTGAATGTTGATATTCTCATGTGAATGCTGACTATCTAGATTGGATTCTATTTGTTTAATATGCAAACGGCCCTGGGATTTTTTAACCACAGGGCAACATACAAATATATCAAACAAACAAACAAACAAATAGTGTCCTGGTTCACATGACACAGCCAGTCAAACTATGGTGTACCAAGACTGCACTGATATCCAGTCTCTTGTAGAGGAACTCGCAGTTGCTTTGCTTCTCCCCAGTTCTTTAACTTCCATGCCATGCCATGCTAAACCAAGGTTTGGCTTAGTGCAAACCGATGCAATGTACTTTTCAGCACTCTTAAGTCATTCTGTTGACTTCAGTGGTACTATCAACCAAGAAGAGGCTGGCTTTGTCTCAGAAGTATACATTTCTCAAGTCATCTCTCCATTCCTGGCTTTTGACATAAATCTCTCAGGTGCTTGTTATTCATTAGTCAAAAATTTGTTCCATCTTTTGTCGAATAACACTCAAGGCAACTAGCGATAATAATAGCAACACCAATAATATTGCTATCAGTAATATTGGGGAGGGAAAACAAAGCAAACGAAACAGCAATAAAGTCGATATAAATACCAATCAAAACCAGTTTTAACAAATTTAGCATTCAGCTTGTGGCCAGACAAAGTGTGGTCTTGGAAAATTTCACAGAACTGTTTCCCCCGACCTCAGGGCAACTTTCCGTACACACCTTGTAGCGAAGTTAAAAATCAACCTCACTCTTTTGAATAAGTCAACAATTGTTCCGGGTGAGTCCATGTTAATTTGGCAAACTCACTAAAACAGGTTCCTACAGGGCTGCTGGTTCTTCACTGAGAGACTGAGCCTATGCCTTTAAATATTCTAAGACACAATGACAGAATGCAGCTGGTGCACATGACCCAATCCTCTCCTCTGTCTGTTGTGGAGCGAAATTAAAATCTGCTGGCTATAGCAATCATCAGATTGGCAAAGAAACAGTGTGGGACAGGCAGGGGCTGAACTTTCTCTCAGTGCCTTGGAACATTTCAAGGAACAATCTGTGGGTTAAGAGCTGGTCTCCTGAACTTACTGGAATATTACCAGGGAATGGTGGAACTTGTCATACAATCAGCACCCGAGTGGCTAAAAAGAAAGGGACAAGTTCTATTTTCTTCTGTGAATCTACCCCTTGGACTGAGCTTTTAAGCACATTTGCGTGGTTCTGGTTTTCCACTGAATTCAACCACAATGCACTTGGTGATGCTGTGCAGTTTAGTTCCTTCATTATGCTCCTCAGAACAGGGGCATACCTAGGGGTGGGTCAGGGTTGACCCCTGCCAAGAACACAGGCCCAGGAGAGCGCAGGAATCATGCCTCTCCACTCTTGACTTGTAATGGCTAGGATTTCGCCCACCCATCTACCTGAGTCCTCGCTGTGCCACTCTTCCGCTGCTCTGGGCAACCAGGTGAGGCAAACATCTCCTCTGGGCACCTCAGCAGACAAACACAAGGGAGGGGGGCGGGCACAAATACAGCTCCTTGCCAAGGGCACAAAGGAGCCTAGGTATGCCTCTGCCTCATAAAGGCACAAAGGAACTACTGTGAACCATAACTTCCCCTTCCAGTTCTACCTGCTAATTTCAACTGACTTCCAGGACACCTTTGTCTTCAGTGAAGAGGGTTTGGTACATATGACAAGGGCAAAATGGTAGTAAAGTATTTACAACATGCTCTGGAGCTTGCTTTTTTTAAAAAATAATAATAATAGCAATCCACAAGGAGGTGCTTAGAGTATGTTTGCAGGGTTGCCTTGTGTGAACATAGCTGGCAGGCACCAGAGTACAATTGTTGTTGTAGAATACGCAATAGACAGTAATGACAGGCTCGCAACTTCAAAGCACCTCCGCTACCTGCCTATTTCAGATTCAGTGTGTTCTGAGGGAAGGACTGCTGTAATTTACAGGCATAGGGGTAGGTTGGATATTTTGCTCCCAATTTTGTGATCCCACGACAGCACAAACATTCCTTATCATAAATTGTCTTCTTTTGCGGTGTCAGGAAGGCAGTCCCCTTGCAGCTGAAGGACTGTGTTGCTGTTGTGACTGTCCTCCCAGCACCAGTAAAGTAATTTTGACTGTTGGATTATTTTATACAAAAGGGCGTAAATGGTTTCTGTTGCACTTTGTAGCTGCTACTGTCAGACTTACCAGTCATTGCATGCGGGATATCGACGACCGTGACCTTCTGAGCATGCGTTTTGATGCCAGAACTTGGGTCCTGCATCTCCACCAACAGAACTTCCAGCTGCAAATTGGAGCAGGTGCATGTTAAGAAAAACAGGGGGAATGTGTTGAGCATGCAAAACAAAATCAAGAGAGTCAAGAAGTTTGGTCGGCCTCACTTTCTCTTCCAATATCCCATCAATTTCATAGCTATTCCAGTGGTGTTATTCTATTACAGAAAAACCAAATGAGTATTTCGTGTGTCCCATGATGCTTGTTGTTGCATTTGGTGGTCAAAGCATTCCAGTGACAGCTACTACTTATAATACACATACTTCTCACTAGGAATGCATTACATTAGCGGGCAGGTACTCTTACCTAGACAGTATCTTTTAAAGCAGAGGCATCACCTTGCCAACAAAGGTCCGAATAGTTAAAGCTATGGTTTTCCCAGCAGTGATGTATGGAAGTGAGAGCTGGACCATAAAGAAGGCTGATCGCCGAAGAATTGATGCTTTTGAATTATGGTGCTGGAGGAGACTCTTGAGAGTCCCATGGACTGCAAGAAGATCAAACCTATCCATTCTTAGGGAAATCAGCCCTGAGTACTCACTGGAAGGACAGATCGTGAAGCTGAGGCTCCAATACTTTGGCCACCTCATGAGAAGAGAAGATTCCCTGGAAAAGACCCTGATGTTGGGAAGGATGGAGGGCACAAGGAGAAGGGGACGACAGAGGACGAGATGGTTGGACAGTGTTCTCGAAGCTACCAGCATGAGTTTGACCAAACTGCGGGAGGCAGTGGAAGACAGGAGTGCCTGGCATGCTCTGGTCCATGGGGTCACGAAGAGTCGGACACGACTAAACGACTAAACAACAACACTCTTACCTGCCAGAGCTCATCCTGCTCTCCTGCTTCCCATTCCTACCCCACATTTCCCAATGGGATTATGATGTTCTTGGGGAAGATAGATAACAGCAGGGAAGAGGAGAGAAGGAAATAGGGAAGAACTGGGTTGCTCAAGTATTCCTTGAAATTCCAGCCTCAAAGTCCATTGCTAGGCACGGCTGAGATTCATCAACGTACTTAAAAACTTTATTGAGGTTTTTTTATTTTTACTATTCAACATGAGCAACCCAACATGTTTGGGAGCCAATCAGGTGGGTGGCTGCCCATCCCTAATCATAAGAAACAAATAAACAAAGCAGGCAGAAATTAAGAATCTAGGTGGCTGCAAAAGGCACAGACACAAAGCAAAGCAAAAGGAGAAAGCTTAAGGCAGGGGTAGCCAACATGGTGCCAATACAAATGTTGTTCAACGCCCATCAATCCCTCCAGCATGGCCAAAGTCCTGGGATTATAGGAGTTGTGGTCTAACAGCACCTGAGCAGTCAGCTACCCTTGGCCTAAGGTGTAACAAGTCTTTCTTCTTTTCTTATGATCCACAGACCACTACACTAGATAGTGGGGGGAGGGGGGAGAGGAAAAGGAGTACTGCCACATTCACCAAACCAGCTGACCACTTGCGGACCAAGACAACTGCAACCTCGGTTGACATTGACTACGGAGGAGAACTGTATGTCAGTCAGGAGCTCTTGCTGTTAACATATGTCTGCTGTCCCTGGAAAGCAAACGGCAGCCACTGGTATGAGGAACAGAAAGGGGATTCAAATGGAAGTGTGGTGGGGAGGAGGAGGAGACAAGGGCACCTGAGAGCAGGAGCCAGAATGTTGCTCTACCTGTTCTGGCAAAGCACTCAGTAGACAAGGCAGGCTGATCTGCTCCTCTTGCTGGTACTGAAGGTGTGCTGAGCTATAAAATGGTACCACTGTGACTCATGACGTACAGGTCACACATTTGTATTTTCCCTTTTCCTTCTTCCTAGCAGAAGGGAGGGGGGAACGAAACGGCATCTGCCTGTTGTTCCAACCTGATGCAGGACAAAAGGTGGGGGTAAAAGAACTCTACACTCGACAATATATTCATAAGAGATCATAGGGCCTGTCCCAGCTCAGTGTGGAGAGTTGAAGAATGTGCAGGATGGGATAAGGACTTCTGCCCCTCGTCTTGTTGTTCTGTATTAAAATAAAGCAGCTGCTGTATGCAGGTAGGGGCTGGAGTAACTGCAGGAACATTCAACCTCTGCGAGAAAGGAGCAAATACGTCTCATTTTTGGACATTAAGACCGCACACCTGCACAACACATGGGGCTGGAGAAATTGTCTCCTGATTTGAAAGTATTGACCTAAAACCCACAATAATTTGGAAATATGTCCTTCTCCTTAAAAAACTTTATTGTCTATGGGAGGGATAAAAAAGTATGTCCTGCAGTTGGAGAAGTTACAGGAAAGTGGTAATGCCGCTCACATCTCTTCCATTTTATCAAGAAGGCTCTGGTCACAGTGGAATAAAATGGATTGCTTAGAGCCCGGAGCATAGTGTCCTTTTTTCAAATGTGAAAGGTACGGTAAGTCAAGAAGGAACAATGACATTCCCAATATCTACTGATGCCACCGAAGACGGTTCCATCCTGTTCACCTTTCATTCACTTGAACATAACCCAGAATGCATGTGGCAAGGACCTGGCATGTGGTGTTTATGTCTTAACACTTATCTATTCACACCCAAATAACTGCGTCAAAAAGCACTAGTAATACATCTATGGATCCCAGACACATGTCCCTAAATGTATGCTATCCGCCATTTGTGTTTGCTGCAGGAAACCCCGATGTTTCTTGCAGAAATCATCATATGTATATGCGAACAAGTCCTTTCAAGGATTCAAAGAATGGCCAAGTACATACGCGCCCACGCCTTCAAGTGTCGCATCCAAGATTTTCATGCATCTGCCTAACTTAATTCCCCTGAACAATAGGAAGAAGTCAGAAACGTTCCGTAGAATCTTCAGTAAAAATCAGAATCTTGCTGCAAGTCTCACTGTGTTCAAAACTAAGCGAATCTCCCAAGACCCTCTAGGTCTTTGGCCAAAGTCATTTGTCAGGCTGTGCTGTTTTGAGGCCGCAGGTTCTTAACATACACATCCCTACTGCTGCCTCATCCCTGTGTACTTGCCTCTGTAAAGAGCAAACAGTGTGTTCAGAAAACTCGCATCAGTCGGATGGTGCAGGGCATACTGATTTTCTAATGAGCAAATAACTCCAGAGGCTTGTCACTTCCCTCTTCCTGCAGAGTGCCCTCTTGTCATTTAAGAAATATAATATATATCAAAGTGAACAAGGGAGATTGGGTAGGAAGCTTTCATTAGGTGCTGCTGTACTGACTCAGCCACAAACCATGCCTTTTGCTGATGAGAACGCAGCAGGCCTTTTCCCTCATCTGAGAAGGAAAGTGGCTGCTTATTAAGAGTTCCGATATATTAAAAATTGCTAGCCATGCTGGCAGGCCAACCAATGCCCAGAAGGGCTAGTTTGCATAACAGTCGAGGAAGGGATGGGGAGGAATTCAATTCAGTTTGTGTTTCAGCGCAAGCCTACCTCATTCGCACTTCTTGAAATAATATAGCAAATCGAAACAAGGCTGTCTTTTGAAATTCACACTTCTCCAAATTTTGCAGTGTGGTTCTTTAAACAAATTAAATTGTATGAAAGCACACATATTAATGGAAATTGTTGAAAGTATCAGGGTGAGACTCAGCGTCCACTGTGGAATCTGCATGTGAGAGAGCAGAGGAAACTCCAAACTTCCTAGGCTGGCCTCCTTGCACTGACCTACGAGACAAACCAAAATTAACAGATCTGTCTATCCCGAAGATGAGGCTAGCAAGCGGTGGAGCTATCTGGTGCAGCTCTAGGATGCCAGCACATATTGCACAAGTGCGTGAGGGAGGCTGTGTGTGTGCCCTCTGATGTGAAGGACCATGGGCCAGTACCAACAAGGCCCTGGATCTACTGATGTGCTAAACACTGAATAAGAAACTTGAGGGGAAGCAGCAGGAAACACGGCAGGCATGCCTTGAAATAGGTTTCTGACTGAAAACTTAACTGAAGGAATAAGGGTACTGTATACTTAACAGTCTTATCCTTGTGGTCATGGGCAGGCAGCAAAAACATCAGTGTTGCCATACCTTAGTACCTCCCAGATGTGGGTGGGGCTGTGGTCTAAACCACTGAGCCTCTTGGGCTTGCCGATCGGAAGGTCGGCGGTTCGAATCCCTGCGACGGGGTGAGCTCCCGTTGCTCTGTCCCAGCTCCTGCCAACCTAGCAGTTTGAAAGCACACCAGTGCAAGTAGATAAATAGGTACCACTGCGGCGGGAAGGTAAACGACATTTCCGTGCACTCTGGCAGTCGTCACGGTGTCCCATTGCGCCAGAAGCGGTTTAGTCATGACCCGGAAAGCTGTTTGTGGACAAACGCCAGCTCCCTCGGCCTGAAAGCGTGATAAGCGCACAGCCCAATAGTCACCTTTGACTGGACTTAACTGTCCAGGGGTCCTTTACCTCTCAGACATTCAGCTTGGTGTGTCAAAAGATGTCCCAAGCCTTTCCTTACCTGCTTTTACTGCTCTCTCAGTATCTTTATGTTATATAGGGTTGTCGTATTTCAAAAAGTGAAAATCCGGACACTAAAGTTGTTGAGGCTTGTTTGTTTGTTTGTTTGTTTGTTTTTTGCTGAAGTTGAGCTCCCCCCCCCGCCCCAAATCTCAACAAAAAATGAAGTTTTTAACCTATTTTTTAAGGAAAACCGCCAAAAAATCAACACTTCCGATATGGGCTAACATATACCCAGGTTTTCCCAGATGTTTAAACCGCTTTCAGAAAATTCTGCCTGGACGCCTTTTCGAAGGACAAACCCTGGCTATGTCCAAGAAATTCTGAACATATAACAGCCCTATGTTACATTGAGTCACCTTGTTCCAGGTTTGCCAGATGCCCTATATAATGTATTATATAATAAGGCTCACACAATAGCCCTCCCCCACTGAGCTTTCGGCATCTTTCTATTGTTATTGAGATATCGATCTACAAATCCTGTCAATCCATCCCTTGCTAACTCTCTACTTAAGAGGAGCGCATGACTGACTGGTTTGGGACAGTCATTTGCAGCTGCAATCTTCTGATGCCTGCTTACCTGAGAGTAAGCCCCAATGAACTGAACGAGGCTGGCTTATTCTGAGTAGACAAAGGTCGGCAACACCACTGCAGTATAATTTAACCTTCATTGCATTATGGGGCCCAAGGCAGCATGGTTCTCAGTACCATCCAGGTACTGACTAGGCCCAGACCTGCTTAACTTCAGCAGAGTGGTGGCCACAGGTGTCTTGAGTTTTAGACCAAATTCTCAGGTATGAAGTATGCAGTAGCATCTCGCAAGAGGCCCCGTTTTCCTCAAAGCTTCCCACAGGCATCAATGGGAATTGCTTTTTAAATTTTAGTAACAAGTAACGGAAGACAATGTACTTAGGTTGTTGCAGTAAGGCTCAAAAGGGAAAGGGGTGAGCCCTGCAACTTCTTTTTAAATATTAGAGGAAGGCAAGATGAAGAGACAAATATGCGGACATGATCACTACTATCCCATCTTTACCACCTGTGGGCATTTTTTATAAACTGGATCCAGTTTCATCTTATGCTTTATGATAAGTGAACAATATGAGGATAATTTATTATAATCTGCGGAAAAGAAAGAAAAAGATCTCCGTGTGTGTATAAATCATGGAATTTATAGAGTTGGAAGAGGCCACAAGGGTTATCTAGTCCAACCCCCTGAAATACGGGAATACTTTGCCCAACATTGGGCTCTCATGGTCTACCGACTGAACTACGCCAGCTGTCTTAATATAAGGAAAATGTAATTCCTAAACTGATCTTTTGTTCCTTCCGGAGCTGATCTCCTTGCCTTCTGTGGAATTTGCAAGAATGTAAATCAAAACAGAACATGGCCCAATTGCTCTTTTAAATAAATCTTGACAGGCTCTAGGAACAAACAGTTCCAAAGGAAAACATTGTGGTATCCCGCTTTGAGCATGAAAAGTACAAGTGCTGGTGATGTATGACAAATATTGTGACACAAAATAAATTCACACTCCCTCTCATCTCTTTTCTTTTTTGCTTGTAATCCTGTTGCTGCCTCCTATGTTTGATACTCAGCTAAAACAGCTTAGATGTGAATGTGTTCCTATGTTGTGCCATAGTGTGTGCGCACACAATCTCTCTCTCTCTCACACACACACACCAGAAATGGGCAGCTGTCCATATCACTAGGAAGTCAGCTAATTCTATTCAGCAGGATAAGCCACAGACAAGAAAGGCAGGAACGTTCAGGGGAGAAAAGCTGGTCTAATACCTTGCCTGCTTAAACTCTTTTCACATATTGGTGCTAATAAAATGCTTTTATATAGATGCTTTGGGGGAAAGAATGAGGTAGTTAATCCCAAACACAGTTATTTGTCAACATGCTGTCTGTAAGGCTTAAACTATTATAAAGGCATATATACACCCACTTTAAAGTAGATCATGAACAGGCAGAGAAAACAGCTTGCAGCGTCTTTTGAGGGGGTGGAAAGACACCATCAATATGTCAAGTATATTTACTCAAATAAATGGCTTAGGCGGCAGTCTAAACCC
The DNA here is from genome assembly GCF_965112155.1 of Podarcis liolepis. NCBI lineage: Eukaryota > Metazoa > Chordata > Lepidosauria > Squamata > Lacertidae > Podarcis > Podarcis liolepis. The sequence goes on from NC_139555.1 coordinate 24,465,872, forward strand.
CACTTACCTGGGAGTAAGTCCCAGTGAATTCAATAGGACTTACTTCCGAGCAGATATGGTTAAGATTGTACTGTCATTTACCTCCAAAAAAGGTTGATGAAAAAAAGGTGGGTTTTTCTCATCCTTTCCTCTGCACGTTTATGAGTGAGGTAAATGAATGCAAATGAGGTTGGCTCTCTTCTCCAAAATCAAATAATGGATAATGGATTATGTGATGTAGACCAATCTGTTAGCTGCTTAGAGTTGTTGGGTTTCCCCCCCTAAAAATCTTAAGCAGTCATAAATTATCTAAATAAATAGGATTCCAAATCTATGTGAAAGGCTGGGAGTACAGCACCAGGGGGTTGTAGATACTCTAGCTTAATAACCTCAGCATAAAAACATCTGGGTCTACATGGGGTTAGGATAGAACTGCAGCAATGAATAACGCTTGGAGGGGGACGTGAAATTAACCGGGTTACAGTTCAGTGCTGAATTAGGGCTGCAAACCCCAGGGTGATGAGCTTTTATCCCTCAGAATTAAAATATTAATGGCCATCAAAGCAAAAAAAAATACCCTCCATGCAAGAAATTGTAGCCTTATGAATGAGGTAAAATAATAAGAGCTATTTTTTAATATAAAAAATAATGATATATCCAAAATGCTTATAGCTGCTCGGTTTTATTTCAAGCAGCTATTGCTGCTCCCATTCGCAAACAAACTGTGTGTAACAGGTTGCTTTCATCCGGTGACTTCCGAAAACAAGGGTATTTTTGTCTTTATTTGCTCTGTAGCAAAAGGGCTGGGGAAAACAGCAAGCAAAGGTTCTTTTTAAAATACTCCGCTAATGGAATCATAGGCTCCTTGGAAAATAATTAATTCTGAAAACTGTAAGAAACAGCACACCTTATCCGGATAACATGCCTATTGTTTGCATGCAAAAATCTTTGTGATATACAATTCTGGTCAGAGGGCAGATGTTTCCCAGATGTGTTCAGGGTTCCTGCACTAGCCAGTTCATCTATTTCTCAGGTAGACTCTTAAAATAATAGCAAGTTACCTTTTTCAGGAATGCCATTCTTGGCCTGTAACGCTGCCCTTGATCTATGCGTCTGATGGTCATGGTGGTCTACTTAGCCAAGCCGAAAGCTACAAAAAGAAGAGGAAGAAAGAAAAGGAAAAAACCGGCCTAACCAATTGCAGGGAAGCTGGTCCTCTTGTTACTGATATCAGGCAAACTGCATGACTCGAAATCCCCTGCCTAGAGAATAAAGACAGCGGTGGAATCGGGCACTGTCCCGCCATAGCCAATCAGCAAGGAGCGCCGAGGTCTTATTTGCATGTGTTTTTGGAGTCTTTCCAAGCTGCCAGCATTAGGGGGAGCCCACTCATCTATTTACAATACTAACGGGATAAGAAACGGAAGGAGAATTCGGATCGGAAACTAATCTGAATCGTTTACGAGATTAGAAATTGCTAGCAGGTTGCACGTCCCAGCAAAGGAACAAAATTGGAACAGATGCTCTTTTCTTTCTTCTTCAGGATGAGTTGAGGTGTTGAAAAATATGGGGAAACAGACTTGTTTCAATCTCAAACGCTGCTTAGCTGGAAACGCTGGATTTATTTAGATCCCCACCCGCAGGTAACATTATAAAGCTGTAAAGCAGCCGGTTGCACCGAGAAAAATACAGGATGCATATTTTCCACATTCCACTGATGTGGAGCTTCTCTGGGCTGTAGTCCAGATCCAGGCCACAAATATTCAGAATCCGGACTGAGGGGGTCTCCATAGCTCATGGCCTCACCTGATGATGCTCCCTGTTTGGCTGTTGCAAGCTTCAGAAAGATGCTAAGGCTTGGACATATCTCCCATGGGGAGGAAAACCCACGTAGCAGAAGCTACTGAAAATGCCTTTGCATGCAGCCATGCCATATTAAACACAAGAGGGTGCTTGGAGTCAAAACTTCAGCCCATGGCCACCTGCTGTTCTTGCCCCCCAATAACTAGTACAGTGGTACCTCGGGTTACATACGCTTCAGGTTACAGACTCCACTAACCCAGAAATAGTACCTCAGGTTAAGGACTTTGTTTCAGGATGAGAACAGAAATCTTGCTCCGGTGGTGCAGCGCAGCAGGAGGCCCCATTAGCTAAAGAGGTGCTTCAGGTTAAGAACAGTTTCAGGTTAAGAACGGACCTCTGGAACGAATTAAGTACTTAACCCAAGGTACCACTGTATTTGATCAGTGCTCCAATGAACAGAGAAAGTGTCAAAACCTGAGTTTTCAGAGATGCCATCATCGTGAGCCTACTATTTGTTCCTGTTGGAAATGTACGTTTTCCTTTCATACCACCGACGTTGGCTGGCTTCCAGACAACCACAACTGGTTCTGCAGACCTAAGTTAGCTTTGGGTTTGTGTTTCTAAAACAACAGCTCTCCACATAACGTATGGCAATTCGTTTTTTGAATTGAAGAAGAAGAAGAAGAAGAAGAGTTTGGATTTGATATCCCGCCTTTCACTCCCCTTCAGGAGTCTCAAAGCGGCTAACATTCTCCTTTCCCTTCCTCCCCCACAACAAACACTCTGTGAGGTGAGTGGGGCTGAGAGACTTCACAGAAGTGTGACTGGCCCAAGGTCACCCAGCAGCTGCATGTGGAGGAGCGGAGACGCGAACCCGGTTTCCCAGATTACGTGACTACCGCTCTTAACCACTACACCACACTGGCTCTTTGAGGGGACCTTTCAAAGGCAGATTGTAATATGGCAATTAGGTCTTCTGTTCGTCGTTGTCGTCATCATCATCATCATATATCCCTGGAAATTCCCCAGTCCTGGGGCAAACTGAAAGTTGCTCTTTAAGGATCCTAGCCAGCATATGAGTGTTAAACGCAACTGCCATACTGCTTTGAGTTGTTTCATAGGCCACAATTTGTAAATGGAAAAGAATAAATTAGAATTTTATTTCAAGAGAATATGGCAGAATGTCCCCAAGCACTTGAGGCTGAAGTTCTCTACACATGTATCTGGGAGAAAGCCTAATTGAATTCAATGCGCTTGTTTCTGAGTACTCATGTGTAGCATTGCAGGAAACCAATCGTGAAAGTAGGGTAACACCGTTAATCACCTCCCATAAAGGTAAAGGTACCCCTGCCCGTACGGGCCAGTCTTGACAGACTCTAGGGTTGTGCGCTCATCTCACTCTAGAGGCCGGGAGCCAGTGCTGTCCGCAGACACTTCCGGGTCATGTGGCCAGCGTGACAAAGCTGCTCTGGCGAGCCAGCACAGCACACACGGAAACGCTGTTTACCTTCCCACTAGTAAGCAGTCCCTATTTATCTGCTTGCACCCGGGGGTGCTTTCGAACTGCTAGGTTGGCAGGCGCTGGGACCGAGCAGCGGGAGCGCACCCCGCTGCGGGGATTCGAACCGCCGACCATGCGATTGGCAAGTCCTAGGCGCTGAGGTTTTACCCACAGCGCCACCCGCGTCCCTAATCACCTCCCATAAACACACACAAACGATAGGAACAGAAGAAACTATGGCACTACAAGTCAGCATTTATCAAATGCATTTTGGAAAAATTATCAAGAGCATTTTTATATATAGCAACAACTGACATATCAGGGGTATTGTAACAACCCCTGTTACTGTCCATACTTCATAAGATACATGCCCTTTTATCCTGAGTTGCAGGTATATACACACATGGTGATGGGGGGGGGGGAGTTGTAAACAGTGAGGTCAGAAAATGAAATGAAATGCAGAAAGGTGCAGGGATACATTACATTATTAACAGCAGCTATTAGCACATAAGCAAACAGTTGTGTGAATAACATTGACATTAGCAAGCCAATTAACACATGTAGTGTGATGAAAATCCATTGTGCTCATTCAGTACACAAATGATAGCACTGAGCCTCTTGAAGTCTCTTGAAGTCTTGTGATCAGAGCGGTTTCACTTTGCAATCCCCCTTTGAAGTTCCTTCGGTTCAAGGATGGCCACCTTTAGGTCACTGGTAGGGTATCCTGGGAGTTTGAAATGTTTTTACCCTGGTATTTCAACATTTGTGCCTTAAGTAAGGCGCTGCTGGCAAGTATTGCCATATATCACACTGGAAGATGTGCAGGTGAATGAACCTCCAGTGTTGAGGATGACACTAGGTCTTGTTATAGTAGACATAGGGTCAGAGCTGGCTATGAGACCTAATTCCTGTGTTCATTTCTGCTACATGTCTTGTTGTTACTAGTTAGTAGCTACAGTATTTTAGCTAGTGGAATTGCCTGTGAGCAGGTGTAGGATTTCACCCAAGGCCTGCGCCATCGTACAGGATAGACTGTATATCAATGATCTCGAGGGATTTTAACTGGGAACTGAGGTGACAAAAAATGTGGCCTGTCATTTTCTCTTCTAGGCAGTGCTGTAGTTATAGGGGGGATTTTTTTGCTCCGGTTAAAGCCTCCAGAGGGGCACAATTGAGGCTCCCAGCCTATATGTGTTTGCACGCAAATGCACATGGGGTGTGTGCCAAACTGGGTCTTTGACTTGGGAGAAATAAAGCCTAGTTTTGCCTCTGCTTTTGGATAATAGATAATACTTCCCAAGTATTAATCTGTTCTTGTTGGTCTGTTGTTTTTTCACTTTGTTAGGGGAACATTGTACTAAGAGGAAACTCCAATTGTTGTTGTTGTTTTGTTGTTCTTGTTACAATCTGAGCAGATGTGGTTACATCATAGGGATTAGCTGTAGACAATGGTGTGTTGGGGTGAAAGCAGAAAGCATGTTAGTATGTGCAGCTACCAGTGAGTTTCCTATATAAAGAGATGCTCTGTTATGAACTTGCACAGCGGCATGTGAACTTCTTGTGCAGACTGGTCTAGGATCACACTGATGGTGAGGTAGAAATCTCTGGAGTTGTGGTGGAATTGTTCAGATATCCCCAGTCAGTGAGTCCGGATGATAAAGATGGCAATCATCAATATATGTATCTCAGGTAGAGGAGAGGCTTTGGGGAATGGGAGATAAACAAGTGTTATTCAAGGTCAAACATGAAGATCTTGGCATACTATGGAACAATGGCTGTGCCACTAATTTGAAGATACATGTTCTCCCTACAACAGAAGTCATTGTGGGTAAGTATAAAGTGGTAGACTTTGGAACCAGGCAGAGGGCCTTCTCGGTAGTGGCGCTCTCCCTGTGGAAGGCCTTCCCTTCAGATGTCAAGGAGATAAAGAACTACAGTACGTACATAACTTTTAGAAGACATGTGAAGGCCATCCTGTATCAGGAAGTTTTTAATGCTTGATGTTTTACAATGTTTTTATATATGCTGTAAGCTGCTCAGAGTGGCTGGAGAAACCCAGCCAGATGGGCGGGGTATAAATAATAGAACTAATAATAATAATAATAATACTATGATGGCATTCTCTGGAAGATTGTCAATATATTTTAGTTTTCTCCAAAAAATATTAATGAGTATATAGCTTGGAAGTGCTGATAGAATATGATCTGGCATATGGAGTCTATATAACCAGATACCCCAACTGAGATGGCTCTAAAGTCCTAAATTATGGGGCACTTGGGGTTGCTTGGTTTGTGCATTTTGGATAGCAGATACAAGATGCCAAGTCCAGGCTCTGGAGGTGTGTCTTTGCAATTTTCCAGGACACTGTATAACTGATTTAACGGAACTTCAAAGGCAGACTGCAACCAGAAACTGCTGAATTTTAGTTCATCCAGAAATTCAGTACTATAATTTGTGGACTGAATTGGCACAATGGATTCTTATCACACATATCTGTGTCTTCAATGAAACTGTGAATGGCCACTGTTAATAATGTAATTATCACAGCCTGAGCTTTTCTGTCTTTCCTTTCCTCCCTACCTCACAGTTTATGTTTTAAATTGTGTTTGCTGATTGTGTCTTATTTATTATTGTTGTTATTATTATTGTATATATAAAGAAATGTGCTTCCCTTATGGCATCCAGATGTGGCTGCTTCATGAAATCACATTAGAGACCTTGGGATAAGCAGTGCTTACAAGTGGGGCAGATCCCCAGCATACAAGCAATGAGCATATAAAGAATATTACTTTATCCTCGGAACTGTAGTTTAAGGCTAATGGGAACTGTATCTCTGAGGAGAAAACAATGGTCTGATGTGTTTCCCACTGAAGAATTGCAGCCAAATGCAATCAGAGTAGGCTCAAACTGATGGGGAGATCTCCTTTCTTCTGTGCTGGAATGCTTAATTTCTAACAGGACAGGTGAAGATGCCCCCAGCCTGCTTCGAAGCAACATTCGAGAACCAGAAAACCAGTTTGGTATAGTGGTTAAGAGCGGTAGATTCGTAATCTGGGGAACCGGGTTCGCGTCTCCGCTCCTCCACATGCAGCTGCAGGGTGACCTTGGGCTAGTCACACTTCTCTGAAGTCTCTCAGCCTCACTCACCTCACAGAGTGTTTGTTGTGGGGGAGGAAGGGAAAGGAGAATGTTAGCCGCTTTGAGACTCCTTCGGGTAGTGATAAAGCGGGATATAAAATCCAAACGCCGCCTCTTCTTCTTCACCCTCCAGTGATCGGATTCGTATATGTATTTGCGGGCAGAGGGAAACATGGGCATAGCCAGGATTTATGTGAGAGGGGTTGGCAGGACACCCACCTGTCATCATCTGTCAGTGGGTGCAGGAAGGCAGCTGCACCGCTAAATCAAGTAAATAAATAAAAATACTTAAATAACTGACCAATTGCGTCACAGATAACTCGGTTCTGCCCCCCCCCCCCGCAACATAGAGCCTGCGCCCCTAAAATAAATCCTGGCTATGCCTATGCCTCTCTCTGGCTTTGCTTAGTAGATTTGGAATGTAACGTCTCGACAGCAGTCGTTTCAATCTTCCCTTCCCGTGCTGGGGGAGGGGAATTGTCAAAATCATTCTACAATTTTTACTTTTAGTGAAAATAAAAAATTCCTTCCAGTAGCACCTTAAAGACCAACTAAGTTAGTTCTTGGTATGAGCTTTCGTGTGCATGCACACTTCTTCAGATACTTTTAGTGAAGTATTTTTATTTAATTATTTGATTTTGGGCGGAGGGAGTGCAGCTCCTCCCCGTCCGCCCCTGGCGAGAAACGCACTCTGCACATGCTCTGAGCACTTTTCTCACTATACTTTGGGCGCCTCGGCTCCCGTGAAAGGAAACCGATACGAGCAACCGATATGAGGGGGATTCTGCCTCGCAGAAGAGAAATCACGTGACAGAAAAGCGCGCGGGGGAGTTTTGTAGGGAGTACACCACACGGCCACGTGACGGAGGACGGCGGGAGCGTCGACGGACGGAAAGCGAGAAGTCGGCCGCGTGACGACAGGGAGGCTCCTGATTGGGCAGCTCGCCACGTGACGCCCTCGGAGCGGCGCCTCGCGTCACGTGGGAGTGGGCTGGTGGGGGGGCGGCCTGCCCGTCCCCGGGAGCTACGCAGGCGCAGAGCGGCGCAGGGCCGCGGCGGCCGCTCCCTGGCTGGCAGTGCTCGCTAAGATGGCGGATTTCCTGCCATCGCGGTCCCCGCTGTCGGGCTGCTTCCCGGGCTGCCTGCTCAACAGCAGCGAGGCGGAGCAGCAGCGAAAGTCCAAAGAGATCGACAAGTGCCTGTACCGCGAAAAGACCTACGTCAAGCGGCTCGTCAAGATCCTGCTGCTGGGCGCGGGCGAGAGCGGCAAGAGCACCTTCCTCAAGCAGATGCGCATCATCCACGGGCAGGACTGGGACCGGGCCGCTCGAGAGGAGTTCCGCGCCACCATCTACAGCAACGTCATCAAGGGTGAGGGTGGAAGGGGGGTCCTCTCTCTCGCGCGCCCCCGCCCGTCCCCCTCCCCAAACTTTGGGGCCACCGGAAAGAGGGAGGGGGGAGCAGAAGAGGCGCGCCCCCCCGATATCCGTTGAGGTGGGGGAGGGGGAAGCCCGCAAAACAACAAAAAAGCGGTGGGTGGGTGGGGGAGAGAGAAAAAAGAACCGCAACGTTTGCAGGAAGAAACCCTTCAGCAGCTGCTGCTGCTGCTGCTGCTGAAAGACGGAAGCCCTGAGAGAGAAGAAAAAAAGAGAGGGTGGGAAAGGTCTGTGGAGGCGAAGCAGCCTTGAGGGTGTACGTGAGGAAAAGAAAACACGCGTGTGAGGGCTGCGGGTTGAGAGGGCGGGTTGAGGGAGACGGGCCAGAACGAACGTCTCACTTCTTGCCCCGTTTTTTGTTGTTGTTTTTTTGGCCCTTGGGATCCCCAGCCGCCCTCGCCGCAGCTTTCCTGTTTTCATTTTTTCAGTACACGTGTCATCGGTTTTGGAGGGTGCTTGGGTATGGAAAGGTCCCCCCGCGCGCGTGTCGCCCGACTCGGCTGTGCTGTGACGAGTTGGGGATTTTCGAACGGGGCCTTTTATAAGGAACCTGACAGCTGCCTTGTGCCTTGTGAGAACGGAGGGCTTTCTACGGCACTGAGAACCTGGGACGCTTTGCAGGCGAAGCATGTTCTCTACCACTGAGCTAGTGGTGGTGGACATGTCGTGGGTACGACATAACTCGGAGAAACATGATCAGAGCATGATGAAGAAGGGACGGGAGGGAGGGATCAAGGCGGAGTTGGGGGCCCAGAGAGTCTGGGTGGCAACGCTGGCTTGTGCTCTTTTATTTTGAATCCTGAATTAGAAGCATGCTGTTTAGTCAGTTGTTGTTAAGTCATGTCCAACTCTTCGTGACCCCATGGACCAGAGCACGCCAGGCACTCCTGTCTTCCACTGCCTCCCGCAGCTTGGTCAAACTCATGTTCGTAGCTTCGAGAACACTGTCCAACCATCCATCTCTCTGTCGTCCCCTTCTCCTTGTGCCCTCCATCCTTCCCAACATCAGGGTCTTTTCCAGGGAGTCTTCTCTTCTCATGAGGTGGCCAAAGTACTGGAGCCTCAGCTTCAGGATCTGTCCTTCCAGTGAGTACTCGGGGCTGATTTCCTTAAGAATGGAGAAGCTTGATCTTCTTGCAGTCCATGGGCCTCTCAAGAGTCTCCTCCAGCACCATAATTCAAAAGCATCAATTCTTCGGCAATCAGCCTTCTTTATGGTCCAGTTCTCACTTCCATACATCACTACTGGGAAAACCATAGCTTTAACTATACGGACCTTTGTTGGCAAGGTGATGTCTCTGCTTTTTAGGATGCTCTCTAGGTTTGTCATTGCTCAGTACGTTGGCTTAAAGATGCGAGTGCTCTTTTATGTTGGAGGAGTAGTTGGGGTCCTGGCATGTATATGGAATTAATAGTGTGGTGGTCAGGATGGCCTTGTGCCAGATCCTGTACACTCGTTGGCCATCAATTGGCAGGTTGGAACCCACTTCACAACCTGATCCAAAGTGGGGTGCGGCAGAAGTACCACCGCCATGCATATAGGTGATGAAAGATTAAGAATGGGTCCCCAGATGCATGTTAGGGTTAAAAGTGAGTCCTGGGTCTGAAAAGGTTGAAGATACCTGTTGTAGTGTGCCAGTGGTTGTAGCAAATATATATTATGTTATGGGTATATTGTGATATGAAGCTGTGACTCTGGGTATGTAGAGAGATGAAACTAGGCGTAGCACTATAGGCATAGGAATTGCAATTGCAAGGTTAATGAGGGGCTTCAGAGAAAAGTTTCCAGAAGTCAGTTACCTGAGTGTACAGAAGAATTGTGGACCGAAAAACGTAAGGCTTGCATATGGTGAAAATGGATTATAAGTGTGAGTAGTCATGTGTGTGTTTATAGTCACTCAAGATTAGACAGCCAAATGCTTCAATGTCTGCTGCGGGAGGTGAATGGTCCATAACGGAACAATGTGGAATGGCGTGCAAATCCTGCCTGGGGAGTTTATTTTTAAAAAATATTCTTGAGATTTATCAAACAGGAGTTCATAGAAGCTTGTTATCATGCCTTGCTTATGACACCTGACAGTTCAATAGCGTCTGTAGTTTTCTGCATGTGTAATTTGTTGCATGTGAAATTGGGGACGTGAAGGGTAAGCGAGGAGAGTTCTTGGTGGTTACACAGTGAGGAGAGAAGGGTAGGCATGGGGAGAGGGAATTTTTTTAGCTTTCACAAAGTGATGAACAGTTACGGAAATATGTCCAAAACTTGTCCAAGAATGGATGTATCTGTACCGTTGCTTAGTGTCATTCTAATGCTGTCTTGTGACATGGAAGTGAGTAGTATAGGAACAAATTATTTTTGCATGTCAGTTGGCTTGTGTGCTTCCTCTCCCTGCCCCCTCCTGGCTTACAAAATATTTGGGTTTGGCTCAAGCTACAACTGGTGACAATATGGTACAGTCTAAGATTCCAGCTTTAACCTGTCCAGTCTCGTTTTCAACTTCCTAACAGTTTCTCTTTTTATGCACATTGAGAGGAGTTGATGTGTACAAATCTCAATTGAGTAAAAAAGCACAGAATTAGAGATGTAAGATTTCTGGGAATTTTGAAGTCATTGAGGGGAGGAAGGTTTTTTCCCAGTGTTTGCCCTGAATGCACTTCTCTGGAAATTTTTGGATTTATTTATTTTTAACTACAATACTTGTACATTACATACTCTTTACATATTAAAAGGCATGTTGTTACTTTAGGAACATTAGATGCATTATGTATAACATGATTTACCATAGAGTTATCATGTCTGGTATATTAAAAATAATGTTTGTTCAGGCAAATGGAATTTAAAGCTTTCATTAAAAAATTGAGCTTCAATCTGCAAACGGTAAGGGACCTAGCATTTATTTGGTTTTGCCAGTAAATGAGCACTCAAAAACAATAACTAGAAACCATCAACATTATAGTAAAACAAATGATTATTCAGAAAATTATGATGTCATCTTCTTCAGTCCTCCACAGTATAAAACAGATATAAAAAGAGCCAAGAGAAAGATGGGAGGAGGAACAAAACTCAGTGAACACTACAGTACATGAAATTTGAACAGTCTCTTTTTCTGTGGTATCACTTTCTGTTTCTTCATATTATCATGGACCTCTAAAAGCTGAAGGTTTCCCCAGATTGAAATAAACTTCTATCCTTTCACATAATCAGTTTATTTCTTGATTTGGTGTTTCAAACATAGACCAGTTTCTTTCACATGTTGGAGCAGATGGAGGAATCTGAAGTATGTAAGAAGCAAGAGGAGTCAGAGACTTTGTTGTGCAGAGACCTTGCCATCATTCTGCAGGCGGGATATGTTTGGCACAATCCCACACTGTATTCTTTGACCAAATGTGTGAAGATGTTCTGAAGCCTGTAGCATTTGAAAGCACCTTTCCAACAACAAACCTTAAGTGTGCTGTTTGTTTTGTAATTTGATCATATTCAGAAGTAGTACTATCATCATTTATGACTTGGATCTTGGATCCAACAGCAACGTGATTAGATGACAACAAATAATGTTGCTATGTACTAGCTCCCACTCCCAGTCCTTTGAGACCTAGATGAGAGGACAGAAACAGGATCAACAAATATGCCAGTAAGAGGAAGACCACAAGCAAAGATGGCATTGAATTCTTCTTCCTTCTCATGTGACAGTGACAATGCCCTCCAAGGGGCCGAAATGCGTCTTGCTCTTGCATGTGAACATTGTACTCTCAGTTGACAGCTCAGGACTTGTTCTCACTGTGCAGGAATTGTAATGATTTGATACTGTACATACATAGTCTCACATAAAAATCTTCCTGTTACATAGTTTTAGAAATCATTTGGCAGGGGGTGGGGAAAATATATGAACACTTTGGCCTAAATACTTAAATAAATAATGTCATTCTAAATGAAAATATTTCATAATCCTTTTTTCTTTTCTTTTTTGTGGGGAAGAAGCACATATTTTTCAGGGGACCATCTCTCCCCGCTTCAATTTTTCCATTTCCCCCACGGGCCCTCACATCTCCATACAGAACATATGTTTGCAAAAATAAGGCGTTAAAGCTGAAAGTGCTTCCCATCTCAAGTATCTACCCAAAAAGTGTATACATTTCAAATATTTGAAGATATCTCTCTGGAAAGATGCGTACAGGAGGTTGTACCATGACAGCTTACAAGCTTCACGTATGCAGGAGCTGCTTATATCCTTGATCTGTATGTAGGGGAAAGTTGTTCTCTGATTCTCCAGTTTTTGAAGTGTCTAGAATCTGTTCAAAAATCATAAGATGGGGCTCTTGGCTTCTGAACCTTGTCTATGGTGGTGCTTAATTTATACACGAGCACAAGAATGGGGAGTTATCTGTAGTGTAAGCATAATCTTGTCATGCTGAGACTTTCTGTGCCAAGAAAATATGCCTTCTGGGCTGTCATGCTCTCTTAAATTCCTACACAGGTTAATATATGTCTTCTTCACATGTGTCATCAGGATGTGCCTGTCTCTCCTACCTGATCTAAATGTTAGCTGCCTTAGGCTTTTTCCACCCAGTTGTTACACTAGATCACCTAAGATTGAAGGAATTTTACATGGCTGGGCTTCTTGGGAATCAAACAGTGGTGGCACTTTGAGAAAATTATGCAGATATATTACACAGCTATAGATTGCCATTCCATTAATTGAAGGCACTTCACTTAGTAGAGACTTTTGTGAGTGAAAAGGGGAATGAGAGGGGTTTTTTTGCTCCCTTTTCCCTATAGCCCCCATTCTGCAGCACCTCCCACGCTGTTCCAAAGGGGTAGGGGGAGGTGTTTGAGGGCTCCAGAAGGAAAGGGAAACTGATGAAAATTGCCTTTCCCTGTTTCATGGAAGGCTCTGATGGATGAAAGAGCCTTCTGTTGAGCCAAAGGATACAGTTGGATACAAGCCTATGTTTACAAAAGAGAGATTATATTGTTCTATCGTCATGACTATCTGCAGTAAAATGGTCCCTCTTTTTTTCTTTATAGGCATCAACAGTCCCAAATGAAAAGATCTCAACTAATAGCCACAATTCTAACTGTTTTGGCATTTAAAACTAAAATTCTCCCATTCTGCTTACTTTGAAAGTAAGAGAGTCTGTGAAAGAGAGACTGAATATATTTCACCAACTATTTTCCAGGATCATGATAACTGATACTAGATAATCAATATCTTACTGAAAATACTTAATAGTGTTTTTGAAACTACAAATATATTTTTAACTTTGACACCAAAGTAGGTTGTTCTGGTCTTATACATGTCTTTCTACTTTTCATCAAATAACAGTACTTTTTAGCATTCATATAGCACAGTAGAGTGTTAAAAATGCCTTGCTTCAGATATTATGTTTGCAGCACACCTGTAATATATGTTAGTGTTAAGTGTCTTGAGGCTGAAAAAGAGTGCCTACCTACAGTTACGTAGGAACTTCATGGCAGGTAAATTTTAAACCCACAAGTTGTTCATGACTGAATCCCTTAGCCCCTCCGTTACGCCAGTGTTTTCATTTTATCAGTAAAATGTAACAGCTTGTACACATTCTGTTTTTTACCTTATATTTTAAGGATAGTATTTTCTTCGCATTTTCAAGATGAGCTGGACTGCACTGAAGTCTGTAGGACTTATTTCCCGATAGGGCTGGGTGATAAATTGTCCCAAACGGTTCAAAGTCCATATTGTGATACCGGTTTCATAATTTTTGACCTGGCAATATATTGCAAATCATGGTGTGTGTGTGTGTGTGTGTGTGCACGCGCGCTTTGTAAAAATCATAATGTGGGCAAAACTGTGAAGCTAGCCAGTGCCTCTGCATAGCTCCATCCTTATTTCTGACGTGATATATTGGTATATCATGATGTTTAGCTGGCGGTATATCACAAGATTGAAAACCAGGTCTCACTCAACCCTATTTAACGATGTGCTAGAATTAAAGTGTTAGGCCAGTTTTGCAATTGCATCCCAAGTTATTACCATGTCTATAGTTCATTATTTGAAAAGAAATTTTGAAGACATGCTTTGTCAAAGCTGATAACCTCCCTATTTCTGATTACCACTTTGGACTGCTGTTAAGTGTCCTATTCCAGCAGCTGTCTTAGGCATATATCAAACAGCTATTCTCCAGACCCAAAATTGCACAGGATCTGGTTATGTAGAAAACAGTCGGGGCTACTACAGACCATTTCCCATCCATTACAGTACTTGTTGTCATTAGATCGGGTCTCTCTATGTGTGTCACTCATTGCTTTTTGAGAGAAGCTGTTTATTGGGCCTAAAATAAATACCACTAGGAAAATAACAAGTGCTTTCAATTTTGTTGAAGGTGTAAGAGTCCTTGTGGATGCTCGAGAGAAACTTCATATTCCTTGGGGAAATCCTTCTAACCAAAGAAATGGTGACATGCTGATGGCCTTTGATACCCGCTCAGGAGTGGTGGCGCACGGAATGGTGGAGACCCAAGTTTTTTTGCAGTTCCTTCCAGCAATAAGAAGCTTGTGGGCGGATAGTGGTATCCAGCATGCCTACGACAGACGCAGAGAATTTCAGCTGGTAAGAAGCATATCTGATACTTGTTGTTCCTGTTGAGATCGCATATTGTGAAATGTTTTCAGGTGAAATAATGGTTCCTTACTGAGCCGTTGTAAAAGTTATCATTAGCCATGATCAAAATACTCCAAAGATGTATAGCCTAGTCTGCTATAATTTTCATATTACAAATTGATTATTAAGAATCATCACACAGAACTTAATATCCACAAGGCCCACCATAATTGTAGCAGAGCCTGAAATTTGAACCTGGCCTTGAGAGTATATAAGAATGATTTCCTTCTCTTAGTGTACTTCAGATAAACTAAAGATACAAAAGGGGGGTGGTATTACAAGCCACTGGTGCACCACATATATCTGGTTAAAATCAGGTGTAGGTTTTGAAAGAAGTTTAGGGATGATGATAAACACAGGGGTAATGATGTGGGAATATTTGGTTTCTAGAGGAGCAAGGCACAAATAACTACAGCATGGTGTTATTTTACATGGGAAATAGGAAACAGCCTTAGTGCCAGAACATTGGTCTGTATAGCTAAGTGTTATCTACACTAACTGGCAGCAGCTGTTCGGGATTTCAGACAGGATTCTTTTCCTTACGTACCTGGAGATGCAAGGTATCAAACATTCAGCATACAGAACAGTTGCTCTACCACTGAGCTATGGCTCCTCTTATTCCCAATCACTTAACTCTTGGTCATGCTACCTTTGCTCAAAAGAGTCCTAGGATGCTAAACACGAGCATATGAACTGCCAGTGTTAGAAATTAACCTGGTACCAGGCACATTTGTCTATTGGCGCGGGTCCAGTTACGACCACATGGAGATTTCTGGATGCCAGGTTGGCACCTGACATCTCCATCTGGCTTGCCTCTCCAGCTTTCTTAAGGAGGAGCTTATTTATTGCATTTATATCCCACCTTCTCTGAGTACATGGTTCACTCCCTCTCCTCAGTTAATCCCTACAAAGACCCTATAGAGCAGCGGTTCTCAACCTGTGGGTCCCCAGATGTTGTTGGACTACAATTCCCATCCCTGAGCTCTGGCCTTGCTAGCTAGGGGTGATGGGAGTTGTAGTCCAACAACATCTGGGGACCCACAGGTTGAGAAAGGCTGCTATAGAGGCTGTGCCTGGCCCAAGGTCACCCAGTGAGCTGCATGACTGAGTGGGGATTTGAACCCTGGTCTCCCAGGTCCTAGTCAGACACAACTACAGCAAACTGGCTTCTAGAGTATTTCTGATATGGGGCAACTATATAAATTAAGTAGATAAATAAATATGGGGGAAAGCAAGATGTTACTTAGGGAAGGCTTCCATATGTCTACATTTCGTTGCACTTCCCAGTTGTGTTCCCAGTTCTCAAAACCACAGTTTATCCTTCTCACCTCATGCACTAATATTCATGAGGTGAACCATTGTTTGCATTAAATTGTCTGTCTATGTGCTTTTGAAAATCAAGATCAAACTGGTTTACAATTCTGGTACGTCTTGTTGGTTTGGATGTTGGGCCAATTTTGTTTTGCTACAGATCAAGGAAATGAGGCATTGTAGCACATGAGAGAGAGTGAATATGCAAGCCTAAGGGTCATTCCAGGCTTGTTCATTTACTTTGAAACTATGTCTAAATCAAACTATAATTTTCTGGTTCAGACATAACGGGAAACTTTGGTTTGTAGAAACGGTAAGTAAGATCATCTTACTGTGCAAGAGAAAGGGGGAAAGTGGAAGTGTGGGAGCCCAAGACTTGCTCATGTAGAGTCACCCTATGGTTTGTCATTATATGTGAAACCATGCTGTTGTTGCCCATACTTCTCAATCTCCATATTATGAAATGAAGAACTGTGACAAAAATTTACCTCTACTTCCAGAATAGCATGTATGAAATAACGGCTTGGATTCCAAGAAGCACGTGTAGAACCCTGCTTACACAATGGGGCTTTCCTGCCCCATCTTCCACATTAGAGCCCTTGAAAAGCTGCTCCTAAGGGTCAAAGGACCCTCCAGAATGGAATGGGAGGGAATGCGTTGTGGGGAGCTGCAGAATCAATAAAGAGGGACGGGGATGACTTTCTGCTAATTTAAGTGCCTTTTTGGTTGGCAATATTGGATCCAAGCCAATGACAACAACAAGAGAAATAAGACATAAAACTCTTAGCATTTATATTTTAAGAAAAATAAATGGGCACGTATATGCAGAGTTTCTTCAGAACGTTTTCATTCAGGTTGTCAGTCCTTTGGCAAATGTGGAAACAAAGAGAGGAATTCAACGTTGTGCTAATACAGATGTTATTTTAGCTCAAGCATTTCTGCTTGCCCAGACTTCCCCTCTCCCCCTGCACACCCTTCTGGGGTTTCTCCCACCCCACCCAAGCCAATATGGGGGAGGCCTGACATGCCAGCGTGAGCCATTGCACTTCCTGCCACTAGTGGAACTAGTTAACTGAATCCAGCCTCTAGTTACAAACTTTTGTATTTATCCAGTTCTCATGACATAATTTAGGTGTTCCTTTGAATGCCTTAAATCATTAAAGCAAACTACTTCAAATCTTAGAAACCTCATTTAATTTGTGTGATGCTTTGTTGCAAGTGACAACTTTTTTGTTTGTGTTTTTAACTAATTTGATTTATGTACTATTTAAAGTAATAATTGCATCTTGGCTTTGGGGTATATGGGACAGAAGGGAAGGAAACATTAGTCAGTTTCACTTTCGATGCATACTCCAAGGTCTCCTGGCTTGATGAATGTTTGAACAGCACACAGCTGTCATTTCCTTCTCTCTCTCTCTCCCCTTCCCCCTCTCCCTCTCCCTTCCACTTCCCCAAATAGAAATGTGAACATTAACACTTTAGAATTTGGCAATAGCCTTTTCTTTACAAAGTTCACATAGTCTAGTTGCATATAAAACTGCTTTGCTTTTATTGCCTGAGTATCACAGTGAGGTGCCTGGTATACTGTAGAATATAGCTCCACAAAAGTAGATGATTATACAGAGTAACTCTTAACTGGCATTTAAGCTTCACCTTTTAAATTCAAATTTGACTATTTTTCTGTTGCTTTGCCCATGGAGTTGTACAGTGAGAACTTTGTTATTGCAATACTTTCCACTGTCTGCTTAGTTGTGGCTTCTTGCTAATGCAGAAGATCTGGACATGTGAAAATATGTGAAGTCAGCTGTACTTCTAACACCAAGTTTTAATACAACTCTTGTGTTTGTTTTTTTGGAACATAAAAGTTAACTAACTGCAGTTCTGGTCTGAACATGGGAGTTCAGTTCAATCCTTATTCCATCAAAGTCACAAATGGCTCCCAGTTTACATTGCAGAAGTGTAAGAAAGTGTAATAAAAGGCATGTTAAGAGTAAAGGCAGCTGAGAAAACCCCCTCCAAAATCAAAAAAGGTAGGCAATACCTTTATTAGGGCCAACCAAAATGTTACAAAATATTAGCAAGCTGTCAGCTTCTCCAGAACTCTTCATCAGGCAAAATGTTAAAGCAGAAGGGTGTGGGGGAGGATGAGGAAGAATAAAGAGCAAAAAAGTAAGAGAATTAAGCTCGGTGCCATATGGTCAGCTTCTAAACTGTCTTCCAAGATGAAGACTGCAAACTGAATGTCTCTGCTTGATACCTGTAATGAATGCTTGGGGAACCTCTGCCCACAGTGCTGAGCAGGCTGGGATCCTAATTTGACTTGCAAGGCCATTTTCTCACAGCCATGCCTACGTTCTCTACTCTCAATATCATATGACATCAGATGTGGGGGAGATAAAAGTGTGCTTTGGATTCATTTTAAACTTGGCTCCTTGCTGAGTTGGGCTCTATTTGGAAGGCTCCTGAACTGAGAAGATCCCTGCTACAAGCAAGGCTTTCATTGCACACTGAACTTAAATGCCCACCCATCGCTGGGATTGGGGAACTGTCAGGAGCTGGCTGATGGACGGGATCCAGTTGTCCACCCCTGCTAGCATAAGCTATTCATTTTGCAACAGTAAATCTTGGTTCTAAAGGGAACACTATTGTTATATTTGAGATCCCACATACTGTGTGGAATATACTCCTAGCCTAGAGACTTTTTCATTCGATAAAACTGATTGAATTGGGCTGCACCCACGAAAGTGTGTGCCTCAGTAAATAAGCTAGTCTTAAAAATGCTACAATTTTTTTTAAAAGCGACATTGCTACCTCTTTCAATATAATCACATAGTATGCATAGATCAAAGTCATGCTCTATTTAATTAACTTCCAGGTTTGCTATACAATGCTAATATTTTTTGTGTAGTTGTCTAATTCACGAGGCAATATGAACTATTTTGAGATATGAATCATAGATCATGTTTCTTCAAGTTATAAGAGACTATTGTGTAAACTTGTCATAACATTAAATAGGCTATACAAATAGATATTTAGAGTCGACTAAAGGTTTCAGATGACTCTCAAAGTAGGTAATAGAAATCCACTGAATAGATGTAAACCATAAATTAAACAATCTATGCATTAAATAAAAGATCTGCCATGAGGACATTTTAGCCTGAAACAAACATGCGTAGTACTGTTTAGGTAATGACTATTGTTTGTAGCGGATGGTCTGCTTGTTTTCAATTTTACTGTTTTCCATTTGTTGTGCTTAGTAGGGTCTGTGTGCTAGCCTTTTATTCACTGCTTAACATGTTTGAGTAATAAAAAAGTACATTGCAAGATTTGGGTGATTTCTGCTACAGTGTGGAAAAATGCAGTATTTCTGAATCATTTTTAGTCTCACATGAAATTACTTCATGTCATGCAGAGCAGTTTCCACATGACACCTGTGCTTTAGAATGAATTGACATTACCGTGGAACCTCGTGTTACGTACTGTCCTCCTTACAAATACTTCGGGTTACCAGCTCCACTAACCCAGAAGTAGATGCTCCCAGTTGCAAACTTTGCCCTGGGATGCAAGTGGAAGTCACGCTGCAGCGGCAGGAGACGCCATTAGCGAAAGCACGCCTCATGTTAAGAACGGTTTTGGCTTGAGAACCGACCTCCGGAACTAATTATGTTCGTAACCGGAGGTACCACTGTAGATGTAGCTCCTCTCTAGGGGAACTTACCTAGTGAGATCACGCTCTTATTTTTTTCCAGTAAGGACTAGGGAAAATATTTGCCTCAGAGTCAGGTGATCAGAGCTTGCGACTTACTGTCTAGAAAGATTGAAGTTTACTGGATTTGATACCGTGATCTGGCCATTAATACAGGGGTGCACAAACTCTTTAAGCCCTTGGGGCACATTTGGACATCTAAGAAACTGACGTGGGCACCACTAAATTTCAATTTCACATAAAAAGAACTGGTGGTGCTCAGAAGCCGCCAACCCCCCCCCCCAAGCACCCAACCTTCGTATATGGCAGCCACTTCATACACAGAATCTGATAGAAATTATCAGGAATGATCAGACTTTCTGGTTCATTTTGAAATCTGTGAAAACAGCCCCTTTCCATAAATTTTATTTATATTATTTAACATAGTTTTACAAAACAACCCCATGGACAGGAACAATTAAAATAAGCACAATATAAACAACAACAATAAGGAGCAGATTAATATTTTTATTGGAGGCTGCTTAATTGCAAATCAGTGTACAGTGGAGCCTCGGTTGTCGAACGCTTCCAAATTTGAACATTTCGGCTTTCGAGCACCAACAACCCGGAAGTGAATGCTTCCGTTTTCGAACATGCCTCGGAAGACAAACGGCTTCCAAGGCGCATTTCTCCATTTTTTCCAATGGATTTTGATGACTGGCAATTGCACCTTGGTTGTTGAATGTTTCAGAAGTCAAATGGTCTTCTGGAACAGATTACGTTTGACAACCGAGATTCCACTGTACAGGCATAATTCTCCCTCCAGAAGCACCCACAGATGAACATTCCTTAGGTGGGTGGCTCCATACCTGGAAGATAGGCAAATTACCCATTCTGGATGGGGTTGCACTCCCTCTGAAGGAGCAGATGTGGGCACTCCTAGATATATCTTTGCCACTAGAGGCCCAAGTGTCCTTTGTGGCCATGACTACCTTTTACTAGCTTGATGTGGTTCACACCAGCTACAGATGTTTCTGGACAGGGACAGAGCTAAGATCACTGATAAGTGTGCTCTTAACTGCTGCCTTTTAACCATCAAAGCAGAGTCTAACCATATATCACTAAGACTGGAGATAAGCCTGTTCCTGCTTCTGGCTTGAAATTTGAATGGCCTGATGTCAGGCAATTGAAAAGTAGGTACCCCACCTACTTGTTAAAATTATCATCATCGTCATTATTTATTAAATTTCTATGCCGCCTTTCATCCAAGGATCACAGGGCAGTTTACAATATAAAAACACAAAGGTGCATAACATAATAACAAAGAAAAACAAAAATGGCATTCAGGGGTGGACAAGTTCTGGATCCGGTCCTCAGGGTTGAAAATGTTCCCCGCCTCAGAACAATTTGGATAAATCTAAATTGAATTAATTTGCTTCTGCCTAGTTTTACACTGGAATATACCGTATTTTTTGCTCTATAAGACTCACTTTTTCCCTCCTAAAAAGGAAGGGGAAATGTGTGTGCGTCTTATGGAGCGAATGCAGGCTGCGCAGCTATCCCAGAAGCCAGAACAGCAAGAGGGATTGCTGTTTTCACTGTCAGCGATCCCTCTTGCTGTTCTGGCTTCTGAGATTCAGAATATTTTTTTCTTGTTTTCCTCCTCCAAAAACTAGGTGCGTCTTGTGGTCTGGTGCGTCTTATAGAGCGAAAAATACGGTATTTGTTTAAATCCAGTGAGGTACAGTTTGCGTTTGAATAATGTTGTGGCTTCTTTGTAGATTTAGCATCTCTCTAAATAATTTGAATATTCTCTTAACATGTTCATACAGTATTCAGAGCTTTGGATGCTCACTTCTGTCATTTAACTGAAATTGGATGTAGAAATGGCCTCTTGGTCTGCTAACAACTTTGAGAGAGAACTGTCATTAAAACTAGTGCAAGACCATTCCAGGAAGAATTAGAACAGTGTATTTCTTCAGAATCCTGTTTACGTCTGTGACAATGCTTGCAATGCTTTGATCAGATTGTCAATGACAGGAAAAGGTGTGTTTGGTTAGAATCTCTACAGTTTGTTTCTCTTTTTAGCATGAAAAGCAGTGGAGAGAAATGTTCATTATCCACGTAAGCAATTGCAGCCCTGTGATTTGTCACTTGCCTATCCCTAGGTGAACACTTGATTGGGAAACGGCCCCGGCTGTAGTGATAAATATGTTCAACTTCTAGCCCGGAGTTACAGTATGTTGTGTCAGTCTTGCTATCAAAGCATTAAAGAATTTATAGCCCTGTAATGGTAAAAGATATGGAGGACAAAAAACATGGAATGAATACTCTGCAATGAAGGCTGAATTACTGGTGCTGTGCATCTAATGTTAAGGTGTTACCACCTTGCTTAAAGAATCATACTAGGTTAGATTGTGTGTAGCTATGTCACTATCTCAGTGGCACTAAGGAAAATACCATAAAAGTAAGGCCTGAATTGCTTTTAGCACTAGAAAAGATGAAGCTGGAGAGGGGGAAAGGGTTGTGCATGTAAACAACTGGCATGAGAGCTTACCAGCCTGTCTTTGAATAGCTATGTATAGGGTTGATTTAATCGGTTGGGAACCAGCGTAGAAACAACAAGAGAGCCAGCCTCAGAAATGCTCATGGCTGTGTAGCTATATTTCAATGAACTTTTTGTTTTTGATGTCTTCAATGCTCAAGTTTTATGTGATGATGCCAGACCCGTTTGTTTAAACCTGCTTCTGACCTAGTGAGGTACAAAGCTTGGGGTGTTCGATTTCCAGAATTCCTTTTCTCCTGTAAGGACGCTGAACCTGGAGATAAGAAAAGAACTCATGAAGGATGACTTGCAAAGAGATTAGCAATGGACATGCAAGAAGGGTTCAGCTTCCATTCTCTGTATTCCCATGAACCTACGTGGCTGAATGGGGACATGAACACTGATTTTCCCCGTCCAAGTTCAAGACTTGATCCGCTGTTTGTCACTAGGAGTTAGCTTTCACCCTTATTAAGAGGCTGCATTTCGCTTGTTGGAATATTTCTGGATTTTAACTTTTACAGTACTCTCTCCTCTGATCTCATAGAAATAGATTTAAATTAGGACATGAAGAAGTTGCTTCACTGTGTTTTCCAGCCCAAGCAGGAAATGCAGGCCAACAAAGACAAATGTTGTCAGGCTTTCAGAGATAAAGCATCTAGTGGTGGAAAGACATGAAAAACAGTTTGCTAAATGCAGCAGGCCTTTCATATGAGCAGCTTATACTACCCAAATGCTTTTTTATTTGCCTACTTTTCCTTTTAGTTTTCTCCAGAATTTTATATAGATGTTGAAATCAGCACTGGAAATGGACTGGTGGAAGGCTAACTGGAGAACGAGGCTTCAGGAAAAGGATGAAGGAAATAAGAAACTGCAGCAAAAGGAGAATCCGAAGAAAACCCTGAAGGATCAGTAAAGGTTGTGGGGTGGGGCAGGAAGTAAGATGAGTCAAAAGACAAGGTGGCTGAAGGAAGGGGGACAAAGCAGGCTGTGGACTGACAAGGAGGGCATGAAGAAACAGTGGTGAAGGCACAGAACTGAGGAACCAAGAAGAAAGCTGTCAGAGGCAAAACTAAACTAGGGACTATGAATTATCAGCAGTATGGAAATAGACAGGTGAGGGAGGGGGGCATATGTAGCCCATGAAACCAAGGGCTATAGGGTTGTAGACCCTGAAAGTGGTGGTTTGGCAGTCATGGTTTCACCTTTGTCTACAACATTCTGACCCTAGTAATGGGGGGGGGGGAGAATGAGAGCTAGAAATTAGTGGGCATCAGGTGGGTGCTGAATTTTACTTAGTCATTAGCACATACTACAAAGGCTTTTAGTGTTGTGCATTTTACAGTGGTACCTCGGGTTACATACGCTTCAGGTTACTTACGCTTCAGGTTACAGACGCTGCTAACCCAGAAATAGTGCTTCAGGTTAAGAACTTTGCTTCAGGATGAGAACAGAAATTGTGCTCCAGCGGCGCAGCGGCAGCAGGAGGCCCCATTAGCTAAAGTGGTGCTTCAGGTTAAGAACAGTTTCAGGTTAAGTACGGACCTCCGGAACGAATTAAGTACTTAAGCCGAGGTACCACTGTAATTGTGAATGTTTTGGTAAGCCGTGGAGGAAAACACTATAAGTGATGATTTGTGATCAGTGAGCTGTCTGGCTGTGTTACTGAGACATTGCTGGATATTGAGGGAGGTATGAACCTCTCCCAGATGCCCAAGCTATTGGATGTAGCACCAAGCATAATTTGAGGGGCAGGATGTATGGCTTTGGACTCTGGACAGCATCTGCCTCATCAGATGCCTTATTCAGCAGTTGGCCAGTTCTGTACCTATTGTTTTTCTGCCCACATCACCCTATTTGAACTGATACAGGTGGTCTTGAGAATGTTATTGAAGACTCCAAGGCAATGGGGCTGAGGACTTTAATGTCCATGCTTAGGCTACTTTGTCAGGAGGACCTTGGAATTTCATGGCTTGTGCAGTTGGAGGATGTGGATAAGCTTCTTAGATAATTGAATCCCAACATGTATACTCTGGATCCTTGACAATTGTGGCTATTGAAATCAGCAATAGAACTGGGCTGGAGATGAAGGTAGTGAACATTTCACAGAAAAAAGGGTGTGGTTCCTATCGTTCTGGAGGTGGTGGTTAAATGCATTAAATACAGTAAATCCTTATTGAATCCACAAACCTTGAACTAGCCTCCGATCGCTAATATTTCATTATTAGTCACGGTATTAGAACATATGATAGCTTCCCAACTTGACATGCTGGTGCTGATTATTTGGATCTGTTTCAATCAGTCTTCATACCTTAGTTTGGGTAAGAACAGTCTCTGGCTTACATTAGGGAGTAGATTGGGTGGGGCAGAGGGGATGTGACCCTGTTGGTTCTTCAGTGGCTTTCAGTACCATTGACCATGGTATTCTTCTGGCCAGTTTAGCTGATTGATTGGTAAAACATTTGTCAGTGTTTTTTTGAAGCACTGTTAAAACAAAGCAATACTTTAATCCAGTCTTCCCCAATTTAGTGTCCTCCAGATATTTGGATGGCACTAAGTTGGGGAAGACTGGATTAAAGTATTACTTTGTTTTAACAGTGCTTCAAAAAAACACTGACAAATGTTTACCGATCAATCAGCTAAATCTTTGTTGACTAGTCAAATGCCCAACCCCAGTGCCAGATCACATAATGAAATTTGTAGTCATACCCTTTTCCATTTTTACTTGCAAGCTTTAATCCCTCATTGGACAGCACAGAGTAACTAGCAAAGAGTCATATAACCTTGTTCGAATGTCATTCTGGTATAGGGGTTTTTTCACTCTTGATTTTCTCCTGTTTGGCTTCCCACTCTTGGCGAAGTTCTTCTCGTAGGTGAAGAACCTCACCGTCGGTTTTCTTCCTCATGTCACCGTCAGGCAGGAAGCTGGTGTCCACATCTGAGTTTCCCCCGGTTTCTTCTTGGGGGGCCAGGTCCTCCCACTCCAGCCCTTCTTCCTCTTCCTCCTCATTCAGGGTGAAGGACAAAGTAGAACAGAATTCAGAATAATGTGGCTCTAAAACTGCACCAATCCTAGCGTACTATAGTTGTTCTGGTTTACTGACAAGTAGTGGGCAAGGATAGTCTGGTCTGTGTCTCTGGTGGTGGGAAGAGCATAACTGCAGGGCAGCTCAGCTTTTTTACAGGCTCTTTCCCCTGTCTTTTGAGGGGGTGACCTCTGACTTGCTGAACAATGGGGTCCAGAGCCAATTGCTCAGGTCTCTCAGGTAGGCATCTTAAGTACTCTTTGCATTTGAAGAGGATGGAACAGCTTGACTTGGAGAACTGGTGGTACTAGGAGACCAAGGTTGGGTGTGACAAGTAACACATGTTGCATTGGGCAACTTAATTGTGCAGTTAAGTTGCAAGGGATCTTTTCTTAGAAGCCTTTTTGGATATTTGGCTCTCCCATTTGTGAATAATTCTGACTGCCTCGCCTGCAGAAGGGCACATTGGTTTATAGTGCATAGATAGTAACTGCTGTTGCCTGTTTGCAAACTGAAACTGGATTCTATGACTAATTTGCCAGATGTCTGACTCAGATGGAAATAGGCTAGGCTTCTGTAAATGAATACAATATTTAAGGAGAAAATACTGATTTTGCTTTGGATGTGTCATCAAGTTCTAGGTTAAGTATTTCCTTTCTCACAGTTCATCATAAACCAGCACTTGTCTAACTGTACTAAAATGTTTGCTTAAACTTTCTTCAGTTGATCACAAGACTACGGGGAGAACCACATGCTATCTAAATACAGCCCCTCTGAAAATGGAATACTTGCTGTTTATGAATCAGTGTATTTAACAGTGAGCATCTGTAGATTACTCAGATCTTTCAGTTGGAAAAAAAGACCAGGCTTTGTAGCCGAGTTTGGCCCTGGATAATGCTGATGAATTCAACAAGAGAGCAGATGTTCTATGAGCATTCAGAGACACTGGCTGAAGGCCAGCAAAATGACAGAAGGCCTTTTTAAACTTTGCACACCAGTAATGTTGTTAAGCTTCTTTGCCATCTTAGTGTACAGAAATCCATACAATGTTCAGTTACAGGGTAGGGTTGGAGGATCTCTATTTGTAACCCTGTGGAAACATCCAAGCTCAAATATCAGTGGTCACAAGTCTGTTAGATTTAGAGAGTTAACACTTGGTTACTGATAGCTTCTGACTGTATAAGGAAATGAATGGCATGCATGTGTGTTTGAAATTGCTTGTGATTTTCTCATATTTTTATACTTTTCATCTTGACATGTTCTGTGATGGTTTTAAATGGGATAGTCTAGTGCTCTATGCCCAATTTGAGTGTAGCCTCTCCTTCATATATTTTGGGCATCATATGCCGGTATTAACACCTTAAATTGGGCTCAAAAGCAAATTCACAACCAATGCAGATTTCTGGACTAGTGTAATACATGTCTGGTCAGAGCTGGCCGTTAGCAGCTTCGTTGTGCATTCTGCACAAGCTGCAGCATCCAAATACTCTTCACGAGCAGCCCTACGTAGAGTGCATTACAATAGTTAAGTCTGATATTCAATAAAATACACAGTGGATTTGCACAAAAACCTGGAAGAGCAAGTCCTTTGGCATTCTCCTGAAATTTTGATGCATCTCTAGGTGAAAGAAAAGGGGGAAACAAAGATACACTGTGGAGCGGGAGTTGTAAATTGGGATGACAGAAACGAAACAAGGAAAGATATTTGCTGTATCTTGGCGACTTCTTAACAGAAATGTTTGAGATTTCATATGAGTACGGCATTCAGCACTTAGGTGCTCTATTTCATAGTTTGGGCAAGTGGTCTGGATTTTATAGACATCTAGAACAAATGGCTGTCATCTTAAATTTCAGGTAAAATACTATTTATTCATTTGCTTAGGGGAAAGCAAAATTCACATTTGGCATCCCAAAGTACATAAAATACAACCTTCAGAACTAGCTTGTCTCAGCCTACAAACAATAACATTACTTATTTGGTGAGTACGGTAAAAGTTTTCCCTAAGTTAGCAAAAGCTTGTCAGACAATACTATAGGCTTGCAAGTTTGTCTAAATTGTTCTGTATTTTTTGCTGGTAGAACATGGTTTGCTATGTGGTTGAAAAATTCATCATTTAATGCTATCCTTGGTTATAAGAAACCTCAGTGCAGTTTCCTCTTTCACCACAGAGTTCTTTTTGACCTCAAGCAAATTACCGAGTGATTGATCTCTTCCTCTTTAAAGGTGCAGATGAAATTATAGCGCAATCTATAATTTAGGAATCATTAAAAGCATAGTCTAGGAATGATTAAAAACATAGCCTTGCACATATCTACTAAAAAGTAAGTTCCACTGAGTTCATTGGGATTTGCTACCAGGTAAGTGTGTTCAGAATAACAACAGAAGAGGGTTAACCTCTGTAAAATGAAGGAATAGATAGACATAGACATGAATGGTGAACTGTAAACTTACTCTGATCCTGAATGCCACAATATATGTCATGGAAATTTCTGGACAGTGGATCAGTTGTTGTTTAGTCGTGTCTGACTCTTCGTAACCCCATGGACCAGAGCACGGCAGGCACTCCTGTCTTCCACTGCCTCCCGCAGTTTGGTCAAATTCATGTTCGTAGCTTTGAGTCCAACCATCTCGTCCTCTGTCATCCCCTTCTCCTTGTGTCCTCAATCTTTCCCAGCATCAGGGTCTTTTCCAGAGAGTCTTCTCTTCTCATGAGGTGGCCAGAGTATTGGAACCTCAGCTTCAGGATCTGTCCTTCCAGTGAGCACTCAGGGCTGATTACCTTCAGAATGGATAGGTTTGATCTTCTTGCAGTCCATGGGACTCTCAAGAGTCTCTCAAGAGCACCATAATTCAAAAGCATCAATTCTTAGGCAATCAGCCTTCTTTATGGTCCAGCTCTCACTTCCATATATCACTACTGGGGATCTGGGAATGAATTCATCATATGTTACCTGCACAGTGGATAACCCCTTAGAATAAGCACAGATTTGAGAAAGTGAAATGCAAGCAAGCAAGCACACTGTATTTCTCAATAAATTATTCTGAATGAGTACTGTAACATCTATAATCCTAAATGTTTTATTGTGGCAACAGTTTGCTTCCACTGGATGCCTAATTTAAAGCCTAATAAAACAGGATGTGAGATTACAGCATGTACCCCTGATTAAAATAACTCTCAGATTGAAAGATGGTGAAGAACGACGGAAGTTCATGCAATTCGTGAATGGACACTGAGAAGATTCCAGGAGATGTGCTGAGTGCTGCCTTGCTGCACCATACTAGTTGTATTTATGATTTCGTCTCCCTCGCCACTGCTAAGTGTTATATGACGCAATTGCAATTATACAGTGCTGTGCAGAACAACATAGAAGTAAAGCTGAGTGTCATCAGTGCAGTGATGACACTTCAACCTCATACCTCTGCATGACTTTCCCCAACAGTTTGGAAGCCAAGATTTATTCCACATATTCTCTGGGTCAAAGATGCATGTGAGCCTCAGGTTTGTCCCATATCTACCCTGTATGCAGTTTATGCAAAGTGAAAACATGTCCTTGGCTGGAACTTCGTTTTCTATGAGATGCTATGAGTAACCATTGCATACTTTTCACATTGGCAAACAGGAGTGCTTCGTGCAACACAAGTCTGGTGGGACATTTACATTAGCACGATTGTTGTGACACAAGATTTCTCAAGCTAAATCCCACTTCATTAGGTGCAAGAAATGTGATCCTGAGTCAGGAGACTGGTTACAGGAAAGATAAAATTCATTAGTGAGGCCAAATCATCATGAAATGTGAGATATATGCAAGAGTCCATTCACATTGGCAGTGATTGATGGCGATGATAACTGTACACATAAGATGGATAAGAGAAAGTGAGAGGGACGACTGTGTGGGAGAAAGGGAACAGAGAAAAGGGAGTGGCTAAAAAAGGGAAAGAGGATCTTTGAAAATCTTCCAATTGAGGACAAACATTTATACATCTAATAGAGTGCATGTTTACACCACAGTAAATCTTCATGCTTACAGTTCCTCAAGATTCTTTTTTTACGTCAGGAGAATGACACGGTTATCCTTCCAGAATTTGTCACTGTTCACAGTGGTTATTACATACATCAGCCCCAGGCCCTGCAGTTGCACTAAATGCAGATTTGTTTCTTATTATGAAAACCTGATTTGACCAAATTAAAATCTAAAGCCTGAAGTTATGCTGTGTGCATTTTGTGAGTACTAGCAGGATTGTAACCATAAAGGGGGCTGTGAGAAACAAGAGTGGTATGTTGATGCTTTTCTTTTTATCTTTTATCTTGAGTTCAATCTTATGGCCTGGTGCTTTCTGGAGTACTATTCTTGTGTTCTGCTTTATTGTGATGGTGTTTTAATAAATTATCTGGGCATATTTGTTTTATTGCTTTAAACTGCTCTGGTTTCTTTTTTGGGGGGAAATATGGAATAAATGTTTTTAGATTTAAAAAGAGCATGCTTGAGCGTTTTCTGAGATTTGCAGGGAAAAAGTAAACTTTGAAAAAAGAAAAAATAAGGGAACAAAAAAGCCAAACATCCAATGAGAACTGCAAATACTGGAGTGTGGAGGATACAGAGTGCAATGCTCTGCTTGGAGAGAATGGCTGCATCAAATGGTGGATAAGAGCACATACTTTAAGAGAAGTGGGGTACACTGCAGCATTTTGTTGCAGGGCATGCTGACTTATTCTAATAGCAATTGTGTTTTCTAGGAATCACACTGTGCTAGCCCCAGTACTATAGGGCAGTTGTAATCTTTCTCGAACCTGCCATCCATAACAAAGCATTTCACTACTTAAAGAATATTTTGTTTGAAGGATACCGAGTCAAATGATAGCCCCCCCCCCCGATGATGAGCCATCTTTGGCTTGTGCCAGCTATATTAACTTTCTGTATGCATGGAAAGGTAATTTGAAATGTGCGTTTTTCAAAACACTTTCTTAAAAAGATATACTAGTTTATGGTGAACATGGCGGGAGCTATATTCCAACGTTCTCTGTTACTAGTGACTTTGCACTTCCTTGAAATTTGGGTTGCTGGTTGCTGCTTGCTCCAGCCAGTTGTATTTATGGAAATAGAATCTTATGTGCATGTAACTCATATGAATGTCAATGTATCAATCTTCCCCCTTTAAACAGATGAGCAGCAAATTTGTGCAGGCAAATTATGCAGAAGTTCAGAAATCATTGTCACACTTGGAGTCATTTCCCCATCTTTACCTCCTTGTAAGCAGAATTTCTAAACCGTTACCTTGCACACCCTGATCCCATGTACATTGGTCCCAATCCAGGAGTGTTCAGAATGCTTAAATTCCCTGGAATCAATGTGCTTGCCCTATGATAGATTGTGGCCATTGATTTGATGCAAGTCCCACAGATCTTGGTGGCATTTGTTTTCAAGCAAGTGTGTTTAGGAATGGGGTGCAATATACCTGCTTTCTCTACTTTGCATTAGATAGTTGTATTCATATATTACCTATGAAAAGCAATTAACTGTACAATTCCTTCATTTTAGGGGGAATCTGTGAAATATTTTCTGGATAACTTGGAGAAACTTGGAGAACAAGTAAGTGTAACTTCATTGATTTTTAAAGCAGTCTGGTATGTTTTGAATGTTTTTATTTATTTAACAGCTTTTAACAGTTGAAAGTTAATTTATATTGCAAATTAAAAGTGAGAAAACATGCCAACAAACTGCTTATGTGGTGTTTGTGTTCAGCAGTCATAGGCGTCCTCTACTAAGCTTCCTCCATTAACTCAGAGTGCTATGGTTGATGCTAATAGTGTTTTTCGTCTGCTCAAATTGCATGTTGCCCAGTTCTTGGGCACCTCTAAAACACAGTAAAGCGAATAACAGCGTCTTCAGGGCCACAGTTTCCATCAGGATTATAGAATTGTTTATAAGCTCCAAAGGCATACAAAAAAGGTGGAAGCTAACACAGGCCTTGGCTTAGTGTTATGAGCAAACCAGTGCTCGCGGTTTGTTTTATCTCTAAACATTAATGGGTAAGCAAGGAGCAAAGCCTGACTTCTGTTTATGATTTGTTTGGAGAGAAACAAACTACCAGTGCAGGTTTGCATGGTAACACTAAGCCTAGGTTTCATGGTTGTTTCTCACATCTCTAGGCTGGATGGAACAATGAAGCAGGAGCAATTTGAGCAGTGTGCTTTAGTACGTTGCTTATTCACGGCAAGCCGTGGCTTATTGCAGGGGTAGGCAACCTAAGGCCCGGGGGCCGGATGCGGCCCAATCGCCTTCTGAATCCGGCCTGCGACCCAATCGCCTTCTGAATCTCGCCTTCGGATAGACCGGGAATCAGCATGTTTTTACATGAGTGGAATGTGTCCTTTTATTTAAAATGCATCTCTGGGTTATTTGTGGGGCATAGGAATTCGTTCATTTTTTTCTTCAAAATATAGTCTGGCCCACCACATGATCTGTGGGACGGTGGACCGGCCCACGGCTGAAAAAGGTTGCTGATCCCTGACTTACTGCTTACCATGATGTGCACATTGAGCCATAATCACTTTTCAGCCGGACTGTTCTGTTTTAAGTTGAGTTGGTTAATCTTGTGTAGTGAGCCTGTTGAATTGGGCTTTAGGCCCCAGCAGCAGCGAAGTCGTGAGAAGCGTCTGGCGAACGAGGAAAAGCTCCCAGCATTTCTCAATCTATCTTGCCTTCACATCAAGCAGCACACGCCTTTCTTCAGCTCCCGTGTTTGTCTTCCACATTCTTCTGCTTGTTAAGCAGCATTATTCTGGGCTTAGGTGTCCGCTTCTGAAAGATAAAGATCCTAAACTTGAATTACATTATCCAGAGAAGAAATGGCATTGCAAATCTGCATAGCCAAAAAGATTGAAAAGTAGCAAGCTGTGTCCTGTTCTGTCCATAAAACTCTTCTGCATTTCTTTTCTTGATTAGAACAAATCAACTAGGATATGTTAGCATTTTAATTCTGCTTTGCAGAAAATGCTCCTGTTAGAAATCTTCAAGATGACAAGGTATAATTTGATCAATCTCCACAGGGAAGAATTATATTTTTCTCTCAAGTGCATTGCAGGGGGTTGAAGTAGATGACCCTGAGGGTCCTTTCCAACTTTAAATTCTATGATTTTAAGTTGTGGGGGGGGGCTTTATTTAATGTTCAGACACACTATTAGTTACTTAATAATATAGCTAACTTTGCAGGATGTTAGAAATTAGGTAAGTGCTTTCCTGAATAAAACACAATTATAGAAAATGGTTCCCTTCTCTCCCTGCCCCCAATAATTTCTCTTTCTGAAACCATATATTTGCCACTGAAAACTGTTTAATCTGTTAAATGAGATAAACTTAGAATGGTATCATTCTCATTATACTTTTGGCACTGTATCATACACGCAACTACTGAGTTATTTTTTTAAAAACAAAAACAAAAAAAATTAGATAACAAAGGATGATAAAATCTTTTCTGTTTCAAACATTCCAGGGCAGTTCATTTTAATGTTCAGTACCATTCACAGCACCTTAATTAACTTTGGCTTTTGTTTGTTTGTTTGTTTCTTAGGACTATCTTCCCTCCCAGCAAGATATTCTACTGGCACGAAGACCTACAAAAGGGATTCATGAGTATGATTTTGAGATTAAAAATGTTCCCTTCAAGATGGTTGATGTAGGTGGCCAAAGGTCAGAGCGAAAACGTTGGTTTGAATGCTTTGACAGCGTCACTTCTATATTGTTCCTGGTTTCATCGAGTGAATTCGACCAGGTACTTATGGAGGATCGACTAACAAATCGCCTTACAGAATCTCTGAACATTTTTGAAACTATAGTCAACAACCGGGTTTTCAGCAATGTCTCCATAATCCTCTTCCTAAACAAGACAGACTTACTTGAGGAAAAAGTGCAAAAAGTGAGCATCAAAGACTATTTCCCAGAGTTTGAAGGGGATCCCCACAACTTAACAGACGTCCAAAAATTCCTGGTGGATTGTTTTCGCACGAAACGCCGGGACCAGCAGCAGCAGAAGCCCTTGTACAACCACTTCACCACTGCTATTAATACAGAAAATATCCGCCTGGTATTCCGTGATGTAAAGGATACCATCCTTCATGACAACCTCAAGCAACTCATGCTACAGTGATGCGCAGCAACAACAAAAAACTTTGATTTGTGTTAATAGTTTACAGCAGGAGTTGGAAAAAGGTCTTGTCCGACCTCACGATGTGTGGGGTAAAGCTGCTGCTGTTCCAGATAATTGCCAACTTCTCTCAAAATTCAGGCTTAAATCTTTTCCGCTATATCTCGTGTCTTGAAAGAGTTTTCATTTCTTAACAGACCTCAACTTTTTTAAAGCTAACTCACAAGTTTTAACCTCTTCCCTCTTTTCAGCCTGACGAAGCCTGTACTCCAATAACAAGTAACTTGTAGACATGCAGTTTAAAGAATTTACTTCGGAAACTTGATTAAGTTTAAAAAGCAGTTTTGGCATGTGAAAGGGCTATAGAAGAGATTTGTATAACTCTGGACTGCTCTCCAAGCTTGGCCAACCACCACCGTCAGTTCTTTGTGGCAAATAGCTCCACCCTGTCAAATAATTAAGCTGTCTTTGAAGTTTACAAATGCATTTTTGCTTCCATGCCAATATAGGATGTTCGCCAAATGGTACCAGAAAGGAGGTCCGCTACCCGGGAATTTTTTAATCAAAAAGAATCATGCAAAGGGACTTCTGATCTTAATTGGTCATTGTTAGATCATGTGGGTTGACAAAAAAATCTATGCTTTAAGTTTGGAACTAACTAGCTTAAATCACACAGCTGTTTGCAGCTTTAGATGTCTGCCAGTTGCTGTGAATTAACTGTTTTAAGAATGTTCCTTGAGGATTGTTGTTGTTGTTCAGTTAGCTCATACATTATGGTTTGGATGATGGAGGAAACCAAGCGAGAGATTTGTTTCTGTTAAGCAGCAGCAGTGTTTATAGATGTCAGGTGCATCTATAGTGTTGACAATACTGAGAATGCACATAACTGTATTAACATACAGGACTGAATATTATATTGCTGGCCAAAAAGGCAGAAAGTGATTATCAAAAATTATAAGGGAACTGAAATGCCATATTGAAAGACAGTGAAATTTTAAAAGGCCTCCACTTTCCACCTCAGTTGCTGCACACCTCAATAACTCAGCCTTGTAAGCACCTCATTCACTGAAAACACAACAGTTTTGTGGAACTAACTGCCTTTTTTCATCTCAATTCTGAGGAGGCTAGTGACATTTTTGATTTCTCAGGTGTTGGTTTAAAAGCCCATATGCTACTAGTTACTCTGGATTTCCAAGTTAACTGTAAACATAACTTTATGCTATGCTTTAAAGGGAACATCTACAAAAGCAATGGATACTTATGCCTGTTCTAACGCTTTACTCTCATAAATGTTTTAATGGTTAACATGGTCAGAGATTAGCAGCACAGTTCCCCCTTTTTTTGTTACACAGGCCAAATTTGATGCATTGCTATTGTAATTCCGTAATCTTTGTGGAAGGAAGTCAGTCAGCAAAATCCATAGGTTTGAAACCAATTTAGTTTTGCTGCCTAGATCCAGGTAACTTGAGAGCTCGTGCCAATTAAGTGCTTTAATAGAACAGGCTCAGTGTGGAATAGTGAGCCTATTACAGCATCAGAAAACACTGTTAATGATGCAGAATCCTTTAACCTAAAGTGCCTCTTAATTGCTTTTCCTTGCGGTGGCCTTAACACAAATGCCAATGTTTCAGATTGTGGCCTTCTGTGGGGTGGGGTGGGGACTCCATTGCCAGGTTAAACTTAGCTACAGCACAGAGATGTTGCATATTTGCTAGAAAATACTAAAAATAAAAATGAAACCACCCACTCAGATATTCTGAAGTGTAACATTATAAGTGTAGGTGTTCCGAGGATAATATTTCTCCCACTCCTGTATTCTTTCAGGAGTCAATCAAAATCGGTATGCAAAGCGCTTTTTGCTAGTCTTCTAAGTAATATATAGTTAAGGGCAGTATTTGTTTTTAAATGTGTTAACAAATCATGTGGAACTACAAGAAAATAGGAAGAAACAAAATGGTTTCATTGGTTCAGTTTTATAATATTGCTAATGGGTATAGTTTTTAAAGTGCGTGGTGCACAAATTTCCCATTGTACTCCAGAAAAATGGCTAGAAGTAGAGAGATTTGGAGTATTTGGATTTTTTAACCAAAAGGAGACATTTGGGGGTGGGGCTGCAAATTTAATTAAGGGAACTGGGGAGGAGAGGGGTGGTCCTTTCCCGGCTGGCAGCTTTCCCACTCAGTCTCACACACACACAGCTGCTTTTCCTCCACAGCTTGGTGGTGGGGGTGTCATTTTGATAGGAAAATCAGCTAGAGGGTAAAGAGTGAAGCAGCTCCTGGCTATTCATCCGCTTAACCTTTCATGGCAACTTCAAAAAAAGTCATGGGAAAGATGCACATAACTGTGTGTCATGTTGGTAGAACCTTACATTTTCAGATGTAACTTTCAAATACAGGGCTGGTTTGCAAGAACACTTTTTCTCAAGTGTCGCTTAACAAAATGCTTCCAAAATGCTTCTGCAAATTCCGGGATTTGTATTTAAGTAAAATTAGAGGTTTATTTTCATTCTAACCTCCGTGGAATAAACATGGAGTGATCTTGCATATAATATTTTAGACTGTAACAAAATTCAGCGTTTTAAAGTCTGAAATAAAACATTTAATGTCAAAATTCTTTTAAAAATTCAGTAGAAAAATTAAGGCAACTGATCTTTTTAAAAAACCAGTCTTAACTTTAGCCTCATGCCTTATTTTGGAGTAGCACTGTATAAACAGCCACTTTTCAAAGCTTAAGGAACCCTCTTTTCTCACTGAAGTGCCGGATGGGACTACTGCTGCCCCACTCTCAGGCTTCTTGAAAAGTTCACTGCAGTATGGGAGAGCAATTTGAAGAACCCAAAAACTAGAGGGAGACTTTGAAAACAGCCTTTGAAGACAAGGTGATGGTTGTACACTCTCAAGATGCTTTTCACTTAAACCAAATGTGATTTTCTTGTAAGATTATTTGGAAACTTATCTTAAGAAGAAGCCTTGGTTGAATCCAGACTTGGTCATATTTGGAAAATTATGGGACTCTTCCCATAATGATTTCAATGGATCTGTTCTAAGCATGACTAAGTCCACATCCAATTCATTGGCAGCAAATTCTTGCTTGAGCCCCTGATTAGATTTTCTTTGTGCTAGAGTCAACTGCACAAAGACCAGTTTTTTTTTAATAGGCCTTTTTCTGGTACCACAACAAAGACATCCGTAAGACCAGACTTGTAAAGATGACACAGCATTGTAATACTGCCATTTCTTTTATCTTGTACTTGAAAGCAAATTGCCACTTACTTAAAACTGCTTTCTCATTCTTCAAGAACATTGAGAGCTTACATTCTAGAAGCCTTTTCTCTAAAAATATATTTGGTAACAACCTCACATAATATTTATCTAATGAAACCAGGATTTGTATTAGCTTTGTATAAATGTGGGGTGTTTTGTGGCTTTACATTTTTTTTATATTTGTAACTTTTGTAACTTTCCAGGGACTAAGAGAATCTGCTACTTTGTAAAAAAAAAAAAATCCCTCTTGCCTTAGTTCAGCATCAGCAATAAATTATTTCTAAAGGTCTTAAAGGCATAATTTTAAAATGGTTTGGTTACTAATAGACAAAAGCCTCTTTGAGATTTACGTTGCTCTCTGTACATACATTGCAGGTGTTCCAACTATTAATATTTGCCTTATGTAAATTACTGACGGTAAATAAACAATATACATCCTCACTGTGCATATGGAGTTTGTATCTTTGTGTATATTAGATTGAGGTTTTATATCTTGCTGGCAATGCAGCCAGATTTTGACAACTGCCTGTCTTTGAAACATTTAAAATTCTAACGTATGTGGAACTTAATTGTATTTTGTGGGTTTGCGTTGTCTTCTCTAGCTGCAAAGTAAGCAACTCTGTGCATTCTTGACATTGGAAAAGTAAGTGCCATTTTAGAGTTTTGACACACCCAAGTGTCTAAAAGTTAAGCAAAAAGTTTACTAAACATTGAATCTCATCCTATACAATTCTGGAAAAGAATTCAAAGAAGAGAAACAAAAATATCAAGGGTTGGAAGCTCCTCTATGTTGAAATACAGAATTTTGGTGTAATTTGGAATTTCTTTGGAAGAGGAGGAGAATAGTGGGAAGAGTAGAAGCATAGAGAGTGAAGTGAGGGCTTGCCAAGGCTGGAACGTTGAAAAGAATTCTGGTTGTATTAGTCCTAGGTTTTATATTCTGCAGTCCAAGGCATTTTGTAGGCATGACTACTAACTCAATTATTTCACATTTCACATGTCACTAGCAGTACAGTCCTAACCTTGATAACTTGTAAGTAATTCCTATTTAAGTTTTATTCTACATAGGATTGCAGCATGTAGTAGTTATTCTCAGACATGTGCTGGTGTCACGTTGCCCAAAACAAACAAGTATTTAGAAGCAGAGCTTGATCCTTGCCTATAAAAGGAAAACTTTCAGATGGCAGTCTACACAATAGTATTAGCATGTTGACTTAGCAGAGTAATAGAGCTACTTAGAAACCAATAGGTCAGTGTTAGGAAAGAGCTTTATGGTCTCTATTTACGGGATACATCCATGTGACTTGATTTGAAGTTCGTTCTTTTCCCCAAGAAGCCCTCTACGTGTTGAGTGAAATTTCTCAAGCCTTCCTTCCTCTGAAAGTAGTTTTAAGGTTGCACAATGAGCAGAAAAAAGTGGAAGAGCAATCCTTTTGTGACGTTTTTCTAAACACTCACTGAGTGGCCTCATTGTGGTAGTGCATTCCTAATTCCGGTCAGGATTATCAGAGCTGAAATGAAGTTTCAACTTGTGTGTTTGTTTGTGTGCTTGTTTTAATTAATACCTCTTCTATACACAGTCCAAGATGGCATTTGTTGTTGTTTTTGTTGTTTAGTCGTGTCCGACTCTTCGTGACCTCATGGACCAGAGCACGCCAGGCACTTCTGTCTTCCACTGCCTCCCGCAGTTTGGTCAAACTCATGCTGGTAGCTTCAAGAACACTATCCAACCATCTCGTCCGCTGTCGTCCCCTCCTCCTTGTGCCCTCCATCTTTCCCACCATCAGGGTCTTTTCCAGGGAGTCTTCTCATGAGGTGGCCACAGTATTGGAGTCTCAGCTTCAGGCCTGTTGTCTTTGCCTATGGAGTTTTCTTGGCAGGGATACTGGAGTGGCTTGCTGGTTCCTGTTCCAGACGTTTGGTCAAAACTCTCCACTATGACCTGTCCATCTTGGGTGCCCTGCACGGCATAGTTCATAGCTTCTTTGAGTTATTCAAGCCCCTTTGCCACGGCAAGGCAGTGATCCATGAAGGGGTAGATGGCATTTAAGCATTTGCAAATCTAGAAAATAAATGATCCATGTAGTGTTTTGGACATGCAATTGTGTGGAATTAACACAACCAGCCAAATCATTCAGAATTCAAATCTCCTGGGTGGCAGAGGCAAAAGGAAGGAAAGAAGTGTCCCTTTTTCCTTGGGTGCAGTTGCAAGAAAAGCCCGCTGGATCAGGCCAATGGCCCATCTAATCCAGCCTCTTTTTCTCACAATGGCCAACCAGATGTCTATGGGAAACTTGCAAGCAGGAACTGAGTGCAAGAGCTCTCTCCCTGCCTGTAGTTTCCAGCAACTGGTATTTAGAAGAATACAGCCTCCAACCACAGGAGTCCTTTTTACCCAGACATAACCTCATTAGGAATTGCAGAAGAGCACTTTAGTTTTCCAGCTACCCTAGGCTAAAGCAATTGAGACATTTTGGCTGCATCCAATGAGTGTGCCTCCACTGATATTAAGGCTCTTTGATGCAGCAGTGCCTTGTCAGTGGAATAGGTATTGAAGTGATATTCCTATATCATGTGTCATGCTGCTCTGAAGGGTTGGGCAGATTTATAAAGATGGCAAAATCATTTAAAACCACATTGATCCCTGTTCTGGTGATGCAAAACTTAACTGGATATTTATATTGCCTTTCAGGGCCATGAAACACCTTGAGGGGTGTCTGACATCACGGGAGGGCTGTGGTTCAGTTGCAGAGCACCTATTCCTGACATCTCCAGGTGGGGCTGGGAAAGACCTGTCTGAAATCCTGGAGAGGTGCTGCATATCATTAGAAAATACTGAGCTAAATTGATTTGTAAAAACCTGTTGCCTTTGTTCTATCTACTGGAGCACAGGGACAGATTTGGAAGCCTTTTAGCTATTCGTCCAAACACAGCTCCAACCTAGTTAAGAGGCAGAAGGAACACCAGTAAATATAAACTTTACAAAACTAGTAAGAGTCTCAGGTGGTGATTTTCAGATGGTGTTGCTTGCTTTTCTATCTATATGCCAATATCAAGCAAGTCTGCTCACTTTTTAAACTTTAAAAATAAGAAGGCTTGATATTTAATTTTGACTCCCCTCTACTAAAAAAAGAACATTATTACCCCTATTTTCTGTTTCCTTGTTCCCTGAACACATCCTACTTCACTATTTTCTCTGATGTATGCATTCAAGACTTAGTTGGTACAGTTCATTCTTTTATCTCCAGGAATTCCAGAAACTAAATGTATCTAAAATGTGTAAAAGGCAAAGACACATTTCATCATTTTATTTATTTACTTTAAAGTGAAATGTTACTGTGATAAAATCTTCCCCTCTCTGAGTATGTGTCACAGGAAATATTTTTTAAAAAAGAAAGGCTTCTCTATAATACACACAGAACACGTTTCTGAGCACATCAAATATTTGATTCAATTGTATTGTCACAGTATTGCATTTCCAAAAAAAATTTGCATGCTGTACTGCTGTTAGAAATAAACAATGTTGTCCTGATTTCGTAATAGCAGAACTTAAAATTTAAAAATATTCTCAAAAATATGGCTACTTAATTTACATTAGAGTTTACTATAAAGTTTTAGAGAATTATGTAAAAAAGAAAAATGGAGTACTCTTGCGTGCTCTTTTGTCTTGCAGTGTTTGAAAATGGGGTTGACACAAAATATTCTATAGATCCAGTGTAATCCAATTACTTAGCCCAAATAAACTGACATTGGCACACCTAGAAACACAATATGCTATTTAGACAATAGTGTAAGCTGCACACTCTTATTGTGAATTTGAGACACAGTATTACTGTTGGGGTGTGTCTAAGCAAGAGGATTTTCTGCTACAGGAAATCAGATAAGGAAGTGGTGTTCATTTGTACAAAAGCTTGTACCTCCTCCGTAAAACCCTTTGCACAATTGGACTGGACAGAAGTGTGTCTCTGCAATTGTTTCTCTTTCATTCATTACACAAAACTTTTTTTAAAAATTGCTTAATTCAGAACATTATGCTAACACCAAACTAATTTCATTTGTAGAAGCTAAACTTGGCTTTGCTATCTCAGGATCTACCTATTTGACAATTGTTTCTTGATATCCCCTCTGCAGTTTTTCAGCGTACCATCATACATATTTAGGATATGTTGCTGAAATTCTATTTTTTTAATAGAAGAAAAGCTAAATCCCAAATTTGATGAATTGGTTCATATATGTGGGAACTGCACATGCTGCAACGTGTATACAGTGGAGAACAAAGCTAGGATGCAACAGGAATATATACTGTATAATAAAGTGGAAATGACATTGAAAGGTAGAGTGCTTTTTTCTTGACCGATGATAAAGTGTAACTTTATTCTTCCTGAATAAGGTAAGACCCATCCCAGAGCATCAATTCATTCACACACTCTTATTCTGTACAATCTTGCAGCTGGGACAACAGGAAATAGCTATTTTTCATTTAGTACACACCCTTCCCCAGCATTGCCCTATTGTTCATATTGCACTAATGAAATCAGGATACTTGTCATTGTTTGGTTCTGCAATAAAAGTAACATAATAGAGAAATCTAAAAACTAAATTTCTGCATATGCAGAGGGAAAATCTATACTTGATATACTAATCTCCTAAAACTCACATCAAGTTAGAAAAGGCTCCTGTTCAAAATGAAAACCAGTCTGAAACCTTAGTTTTACACTAAAGGCATCACGTCTCCTCACGTGATGTTCTGGGCTGGACTCATTGCATAATATACATATTACTTTGCCCTACTGTGTATTCCAGTGCTTATTTTCAAGAGATCCTGCACAGTAACCTGCCTGGTTGCCCTATGACCAGGTTGGCAGCAAGAGCCATGGGAGTAGCTGGAGGGTAAAGCTGCCCCTAAATCAAATAAATAAAAATAATTAAAAGTTGAAATAATATTTGAAATGAAAATGCTCATTGTGGTCACTTCTACCACAGAGCAGTCATTCTTGCAGAGAATAAAGACCTGGCTAAGGTTGAAGACGACGGGAGCATCTCAATCGGCTATGCTTACTGAGCGTGCACAGAAAAACTATGGCGGGGAAAGGAGGAATTTGAGAAGTGCTGAAAAGGTTTTCAGCAAATCCAAGAAAGCTTGTTTTAGTTTACAGATTTAAAAATAAAATGGAAAAAGGCATGTTCTTTGTAATTTTGCAAAATACACTTGTTAACCTCATGAAAGGTTCTCCCTGATGCAGTTTTTTTTATTTAACTTCCTAGTTTGCAAACGACTGAAGATTTGGACAGATTTTCCTGAGCGCTTGGGGTCAAAAGAAAGTAATTGAAAAGAGCTGTTGTGGAGACATTTCATTCCAAATCTTGCTAGACAGAGCCAGACAGAGGAGGATGACAGGTGGGTGTCCCAACATAAATCCCTGGATACGCCCATGGCGGCAGCCCCCTTAAA
Organism: Podarcis liolepis; assembly: GCF_965112155.1. Lineage (NCBI taxonomy): Eukaryota > Metazoa > Chordata > Lepidosauria > Squamata > Lacertidae > Podarcis > Podarcis liolepis. The sequence goes on from NC_139555.1 coordinate 24,507,786, forward strand.
ACAGCGTTGAGAGAAATGCACTCGGCACATGCTTAGACATGCAGGTAGACACTCACTACCTGTGTGCGACTGCACTGTGCCCTGGGATGCCAACTTGAATAATATATTCTGGGGGGGAGGCCCAGTTAAGCCTGCATAATCGATCACATGATGGGGCGCACCCACAACATAATAATAATAATAATAATAATAATAATAATAATAATAATAATAATATATTATTATTATTATTTATACCCCGCCCATCCGGCTGAGTTTCCCCAGCCACTTTGGGCGGCAATGCCCATCAAACTTTTTTAGGGGAGGGGGCAGACCCCCTCAAATATTTTATTTTTTTGTAGCGGGGGGGGGGGCGAAGGGACCTCGAACCCTAGGAGTTCGCTCCCATGACTGTGCCTTAGCGTAGGCGTAAATATATATATATTCCGAAGCGGGGATGGCAGCATCTCTCCCGTCGACCAGGCCCTGCATATTCTGAGGCAGGAAGGCAGACCAGCCGGCCTGCTGCTCCCCTCACGGCCGGCCGGGCTACGAATCCGGGAGCAGAGAAGACCCGAGCCCGGCCCCCGCCCTCTCAGTCCGCCTGGCAACGGCTGGAACCGAGCCGGGCTTCGCGGCCGACGCGGAAGGGCGGAGCAGGCCGAGCCGGGCCGTGTGGGCCGCGGCTATGAGAGAGGGGCGTGCCTGAGGAGGTAGGCCTCGCCTGGGCGTGGCGGCCCGCGGAAGCGGCGCTTTGCTTTTGGGGGTTCAGCTGTGAGGGGAGAGGTGCTTGGGTGTGGGTGTCAAAGCAGAGGGCCCCGAGGACGACGCTTGAGGGAGGGACGGAGGGGGCCTTTTAGCATGGGCATAGCCAGGATTTTTGTTAAGGAGGGAACAGGCTTTTGTTACGGGGGAGGGGGGGCAGAACCTCATGTATTGATTTTGATTGATTTGGGGGGCAGCTGCCCCCCTTGGCTACACCCATGAGTTCCGGTAAGGATGGAAGTGTCACAGTCAGGGCAGGGGGGTGGTGTATTGTACTGGGTCAGGGGTGCAAACTGCTCAGGCCCTCCCAAGAGTCCCCATTTCCCAGGGACAGACAGACAGACAGACAGACAGACACACACACACGCACACACACGCACACACACACACACGCACACACACACACACACACACACACACACAGAGAGAGAGAGAGAGATTCTCTATATTTTTAAAGGGGGGAAATCTCAAAGCAGTTTATAACCTATATTAAAACATCAAATAAAACAACCCAAACATTACAAAACCAAGTCAAATATAAAGCACACGCACTTAGCCGGAAACTGAAATATTAAATGCAGTCTCTTAGAGAATCACAGAATTGTTGAGTTGGAAGGGACCCCAAGGGTCATCTAGTCCAACCCCCTGCAATGCAGGAATCTCTTTTTTTTCTTTTTTAAAATAATTTTTTTATTAGATTTTTCCACAATGATAACACAAACCACAAAGCAAAATGATACACAAAAACGGGGGAAGGGGGAGGGGGAAGGAACAATAAACAGATAAACAATAACAACAAACTTAATTCTTCACAAATCTAACCTTTTAAACATCTTGGTTGACTTGGTTAACATTCTAAATCCCATTTATTTAATTATAACTTAGTTTAATCCTAGGCCTATTTGTTTCTTTCAAGTAATTTCTAATTTTTTATATTACAATATTTATTCAAATAGTCCTTAAATTTCCTCTAGTCCTCTTGTGCAATGCAGGAATCTCAACAAAAAGCAGCATTGTTGAGGGCCCCATCTCTGCGGGTCGGTCCACTGCTAACACATCTGCCCCCGCCTCCTGGCCCTGTTCCTCCTTACTGTCACATCCTGCTCACCTGTCCCCTTTGAGCATACAAGAGAGAAGACAGAGCAGCTTCCTTCACTTGCCTTGTGCCTTCCCTCTGGGGCAGCCTTTCTCAACCTGTGGGTCCCCAGATGTTGTTGGACTACAACTCCCATCATCCCTGAGCTCTGGCCTTGCTAGCTAGGGGTGATGGGAGTTGTAGTCTAACAACATCTGGGGACCCACAGATTGAGAAAGGCTGCTCTGAGGGAACAAGACTGAGGTCAGCAGAGGGGTGAAGGAAGGAGGAGGTAAATCCATTAAATCCATTCTGAAAAGGGGCCCATTTGGTGCATCTTGCCCTAGGAGCCCCTGAAGCTGGTCCTGCCATGTGTTTGTAAGTGTATGGCAATGGCAGCTGATTTGCTCAGAATAAAATAGCAAGGGGTCTGGGTAACACACTGTCCAATGCATATAGGCACAAAATTATATTTTATAGGCTAGATGATGAAGACGTTTGCTAAGCAGCTTCATTGTTCTGTCAGAACCTTCTTCACGGAACTGTGGCTGATCTATATAATTGTCTCCTTTTTGCTAACAGTAAAAATAAATAAATACTTGGCTAAGCCTTTGGGGAAAGGTGATTGGGAATGACAGCCTATTATTTCTTTCTACTGTATTGAGCATGATGAGTAGTTACTGTTTTTAAGGTTATGTTCATATGATGACTTCTATGGCTTTTCATTGCCAAGGTGTCCTGAGCTCTGATAGCAGGAAGGGCAAGGGAAACATGTATTAAATAAGCAAACAAACAATAAATTCAAGAAAATTGTTTCGGGAAACAAGCTCTGAAAAAATTGTTGAAGCTAGTGTACCTTAAGAAGTGCTCCCATGACACCCAGTCTGGGACCCTTAGCTTCATGCATGCAAGGTAGCTTTTGGCATATGTGCGTAAAAGAGCAGCTTTTCTTCACCACCCAAGTCAAGTAGCAATTTGTTTTTGAAACTGAGGGAACTTTTGAAAGAAGTTTGGGATATGTTAAGATGTCAATGGTTTTTTTCCTCCTTTTCTTCCTTTAAACTGCCACTGGGCAGGCCCAAGCTCTTGAACAGACCTAAAGTAATCTTTTGGTGTTTCCTGGAGTTTTTAATGGCACCTACAACAGACACATTCATGTAAAATACAAATCAGAATAGAATTTATTTGTTGTTGCGGCCATCCTGGTCATTTGCGATCATCATGGTCAAACCATCACTACAAATCAATACAGTGGTACCTTGGTTTATGAACTTAATCCGTTCCGGAAGTCTGCTCTTAAACCAAAGCATTCTGAAACCAAGGCGTGCTGTCCCATAGCAGCAGGGGACTCAATTTACAAATGGAACACACTCAACAGGAAACGAAACATGTTCTGCTTCCAAGGCAAAGTTCACAAACCAAAACACCTACTTCCAGGTTTACAGCATTCTTAATCCAAGTTGTTCATAAACTAAGCTGTTCTTAAACCAAGGTACCACTGTATACATGGGACACGGGTGGCACTGTGGTCTAAACCACAGAGCCTAGGGCTTGCCGATCAGAAGCTCGGTCCCTGCTCCTGCCAACCTAGCAGTTTGAATGCATGTCAAAGTGCAAGTAGATAAATAGCTACCGCTCTGGCGGGAAGGTAAATGGCATTTCCGTGCACTGCTCTGGCTCACCAGAAGCAGCTTAGTCATGCTGGCCACATGACCTGGAAGCTGTCTGTGGACAAACTCCGGCTCCCTCGGCCTATAGAGCGAGATGCAGTCGTCCGCGACTAAACCTAACTGTCAGGGGTACCTTTACCTTTTTTACCACTGTACATCCTATCCATGCTATACATATATATCTTAAAATGCAAACCAAAGCACGAGTTTCTATATTTCATTGATGATCAGATCTTTGCAGTCCACCATATTATCCTTGATGAACATTCTTCTTAGTTTTTGGGCAGCAACTGCAAATCTTGCCATGTTGTTTATCACAAACTTATCAAGTCAGACAACAAACACGTGATCTTCACTCAGTAGTCTGCTTCAGTCATCTTACATAACAATTCAAGAATATACTTAGCTCTCAGTTCAGAATACAAAGGACAATATAGTACATAATGGTATAGATCTTCAACTGCCACATATACAAAGTCACTTTTCTACTGGGATTTTCCTATAGTGTCCCTCTAAATATTCTGAGGCCATAGTCTGAAAACGCAGATCCAGAAATGCCTACCTAAATGAGCAAATTGTTAAATCATACAGATAGTTTTCAAAGCCATGTGTGTCTTGCTGTTCTCATTAGGGAAGATTCAGGGTCTGGGACTTCTTCTCTAACTCCACCTCTCCCCTCCTCCTGCCCCAAACACACGCATGTCAGAAGAGGAAGATAAGAACATACCACAACATCCTGTACTGATGGCACTGCTGATCATTAATATGTGATTTTAAAAGGCCATTCATGATAGAATGGGTTTCCTGTGCTGTTTAATGTTTCTCAGATGTTCAGAATGGGCTGTGGTTGAAGACAGAGTGACGAGTCTAATAAACCACTGCTTCGATTTCATTAGGACAGACGTCATGAATTGTAACTGGATTTAAGAACCACCTAGATCTTGTTACAATGTGGGTTTCAGACTGATGTAAATGTGGCTGGATATTTTTTTTGGGTGAAAGTTGGGATGTAGTGACCCAGTGAACATTGTATGGAACTAGGCTGACGACTGAGTTTGTAGCAAGCCTTTCACATGCTCGTCTTGTCCAAAAGCAGAAGCTGATTGTGAAATGATGGTTGGGTATGGAAATAGGACAGGAATGAGGAAGCTGAATGTTGCACATGTAGGACTTGATGGTTGCTGAGTAAGCAGCAAGCTGCAAAATATGGCTGGTGGGTGGCTAGTTACTAATCGCGAAAGGAATAATAGGAGCTTGTGAGGAGTGGTGGAAGAAAGGGAACAGTTTAAAATAAAATAAAAATGTGTGCATGGGAAATGCAGATGTTGTAACACTTTTCGTCTTTCTCTTTCATTAGATGAAGGTTATTAAACATTCTGAGGAGGTGCTGAAGGCAGCCCTGGTTTCCAAGGACACACAGCTTGCAAAACTTTATGAGAAGTTTAACCCTAAGGAGAAGGGTTTGCTAAATGAAGCATTTCGGCCAGGCAGTGTTCTTTTCAAGCCCATCACGCTGCATTCTGAGTCGGATTGGATCTCCTCACACCCAGAACCCACCCAGGATTTTGCACAGTTTTATCATGACCCTTGCAGAAAGACACCAACTCCCCAGAAAAATCGGATTTATGTTCAGCCCATTGGTAATGCTGCCTACAGAACCTTATGGCCAATAAAGTATGCTAACCAAGCTAGGCAGGTTCTTTAATGAGTCATTAAATAGGAACTAATTAAGCTGGTGTTTTTCAAGCTTTCCACCTTCAGGGAAGCCTTTTCACTTTGAACGGTCTGTGCCCATATACCACAGAGCCCTTGGACATTGCAGCAGATATCACTCATATTTTGGGGTGCACTTGGTTGACACTGGACACCTGTGAAGCCTCACCATGTGCCTTATTGTATATCCAGTCCTTTGAAGTCTAGAAAGTGTTTCATGACACATAGGAATTGGTAAATCAGGATGAGGTACATGAGAAGCATAGAAACCTTCTTTACATAGAGTCCTGGGGAACGTCTTGCTCAGAGGTGGGCAGAAAGTACCGTATTTTTCGCTCTATAACACGCACCTGACCATAACACGCACATCGTTTTTAGAGGAGGAAAACAAGGGAAAAAATATTCTGAATGAAACAGTGGACGTATCATTTTTGTGATTCATGCTGTGGCCACAGACATGTGATCTGATGGTGAATTTGGGGTGACCCAATGCAAAAATCCTGAGAATCCCTGTGGATCCATGCTTTGTAACCACGTTTTTGCACCATTGCAGCCCCAGGCAACAGTGGGTGCGTGATTTTTTTTGGGGGGGACAGGCTGTAGCCATGGACATGCTATGTGCTCTGATGGTGAATTTTGGCTGACCCAATGCAAAGATCCTGAGGATCCCTGTGGATCCATGCTTTGTAACCACGTTTTTGCACCATTGCAGCCCCAGGCAACAATGGGTGTGTGATTTTTTTGGGGGGGGACAGGCTGTAGCCATGGACATGCTGTGTGCTCTGATGGTGAATTTGGGGTGACCCAATGCAAAGATCCTGAGGATCCATGTGGATCCATGCTTTGTAACCACATTTTAAGTGGGGAGGGAAGGAAAAACACAGAAGGCTAAGAATGCAGGAGAGGGCTATAACGTGAGGAAAGGAAGGCAAAAGTTTTCCCCCACCCACCCACACAAGCCAGCCACTGTTTAAGGATTTCATCCTTTTAAATGGAAGAAAGCATATTTGAATGCTGTGTGTCTCCAAAAACAAAAAGCAGGAAGTCAAATCAGAATTTTAAGCCGAACCTGTAATCTCTCTTCCCTTCACAAACATTGTTCCCTCCGGAGCAGGGACAGGATAGAGCGACGCTCTGCTTTCCTCTCTACTTGCCTGGAGGGGAGGGGCTTTCCCTGCTCTTTGTTCCGTTTGAGCAAACACAGCAACGAAACAGAGCAGGGTGGGCAGTAAGACCCTGAGGCAGAATGCAGGGAAGCTGCCACTTCCTCTCTTCAGGCTTCCCTTCTCCCTGAAGCGCGGTTTGATTTTTGCCTTATTTTTCGGCTACAGGGACCACACATTCGCTGCATAACACGCACAGACATTTCCCCTTCCTTTTTAGGAGAAAAAATCTGCGTGTTATAGAGCGAAAAATACGGTAGATCAGGATCTGCTGGTAGATCTCTGGGTGGTTTGCAAGTTATGCCTAGTCTGACTTTCAGTTGTCTAGCAGTAGCAACAACAAAGCGGTTTATTATACCTAAATTAGACTGCTGAAATAAAGAAAGCTAAACAGGAGTGGGTATTTGTGATGCAGGTGGTGCTGTGGTCTAAACCAGTGTTTCCCAACCTTGGGTCTCCAGCTGTTTTTGAACTACAATTCCCATCATCCCTGACCACTGGTCTTGCTAGCTAGGGATGATGGGAGTTGTAGTCCAAAAACAGCTGGAGGCCCAAGGTTGGGAAACACTGGTCTAAACCACTGAGCCTGGGGCCTGCCGATCGGAAGGTTGGCGGTTCAAATCCCCGCAACAGGGTGAGCTCCTGTTGCTCAGTCCCTGCTCCTGCCAACCTAGCAGTTCGAAAGCACATCAAAGTGCAAGTAGATAAATAGGTACTGCTCTGACGGGAAGGTAAACAGCATTTCCGTGCGTTTCTCTGGTTTCGCCAGAAGCGGCTTAGTCATGCTGGCCACATGACCCGGAAAAACTTTCTGCGGACAAACGTCAGCTCCCTTGGCCAGTAAAGCGAGATGAGCACTGCAACCCCAGAGTTGTTCGCGACTGGACTTAACTGTCAGGGGTCCTCTACCTTTACCTTTTTAACAGGAGAGGTCATTTGTGTGAAAGGACTGTGAGCAAAATTGAATTCTAGAATTGAACACAAATTCCTAAACTCAGAGTTTGCTTATAGTCACCCTCATTTATTCAAACTAATGTATGTATTTTGCACATGGCTTTGGTTGTTGATGTTCTAGTAAAAAACAAGGTGGGCCACAAGCCTAAAGTCTTCCCATCTCTAGTTTGCACTGAGTGGTAGCAGTTCTCCAAGATTTCAGAGAGGAGTATGCACTCTGCTGCTGAGCAAAAGAATTTTAAAAAGGGTGTCCTAGTTATATAAGTGTAGTTCAAACTTTTGTTTACTTTGTTTAAAAGTCCCACTGATATCAACAGACTTAAGTGTACAGGTATATCCCATTGCAATAAATTGAATTTAAGCATGTCTGCTGTGTTCTTGCATCATATATACAACCATAATTTTAACCTTCGCTACTTTTTGAGTGCTTGCCTTTGTAGAGTTTTTGCTTTTTGTATGCCATTAAAAATGGAAAATGTAAATTTGACCCTCAGATAATGTTTCCTGGCTTTGATAGCCAGTTGTGACTGTGCTGGATAGTTTTGCCAACACACCCCTTTTCACTTTTATCTCAGCCCCCCACCCCTGGCTTACTATTTGGAATGACAGCCAAGACAATGTGGCTCTCCCTACCAAAATATGCAGGAGATAAATATCATGCCCAGTGGGATATAAACAGACAGATAAACCGTGTACATGTTTACTCAGAAGTAAGTCTAATTAAATTCAGTGGGGCTTGCTGCCCAATAAGTAAGTCTACATTTCTCTGCATTGTGAACCTTCTGCCCTATGACTTATTAAATGAGAGATAGCCAACGTGGTGCCATCCAAATGTTAGACTACAACTTCCATTATCTCTGGTCTTTTGCCATGCTTACTTGGGTTTATGGGGGTTGTAGTCCAACAAAATCTAGAGGGCACCATGTTGGCCACTCCTGCATTAGATGGTCTTTGGCAAACCATTATCTCTCTGCCTTTGTTCCTCATTTTTAAAACAAGACTAATGGTGCACATCTCAGAGTCTTATTCTAAAGCCAGACAAGATAAATACTACAAATCATGGGATGTATTCAACTAAATTAATGTAGTAACTGAAGCCAGCACAATGATTCTCGCTAGCACAAGATGACTCCCCCCAGTGCCCTCCCCAAATCTGCTCAAAAGTTTTGCGAGAACTTCCAAGACAGCACATCGGGGAGGGAGGAGAGGGAAGACTGTTCTTTTGCAAGCCTAAATGTTTGTACTGGTGGAATGATTTCTTTAGCACTATATTGAATGCAAACCCATATCTCATATTTTAAAATAGTACTATGTATACAATAGCTCTTCATGTAGTTTAAGGTGGGAGGGGGGGAGAACTATACAGCTGAAACTATAACACACTGCTTTTCTTCACTATTTTTTGGTAGGTTCTTTTGGAGATTCCAGAGTTAGCCCAGATGTCTACATGAAATGGCTGAAGGATTACTGTGAAGCCTTTTACTATGGCTTGATTGTACGAATCCTAGGACCAGTGCCAGTTTCACACACAGGTTGCCCTTTTCGGATCAATGAAAACACACACAATCTGCAGATTCATGCAGGTATGAGCAGTGCTTTTTTTTTTCTTTAAAAAAATGTTTAAGGGTACCCTCATTTTCCTACTCTCATTGAAATACTGCCCCTCAATGAGGCCAAACTTAGATTCACAAAATGTTTAGGGGTATGCGTCCCTGCCCCCCAGAAAAAAAAGCACTGGGTATGAGGAACAGATGGAACACTTTTGGATTGGGACTTTCTCATGACGTTAAATCAATTTTGCCAGTTCTGTGGGCTAGTTTATAAATCTCAGCTGTGTTAAAATAGCATTATGGCACTCTTTTTAGCAAAAACAAAAAAATTCCTTCCAGTAGCACCTTAAAGACCAACTAAGTTAGTTCTTGGTATGAGCTTTCGTGTGCAAGCACACTTCTTCAGATACACAGATACACTTTTAGCAAGTAAGAACACTGAGAATTCTTACTCCTGAATGACTGGCTGTAATCAGAAAGCAAATGAGAAGGTACTTCAAAAGTCTTCAAACTCTTGTGGGTTTTATGTCAGCTTCATGCATTGAGCCTTTGAGATTCTTCCGTGTGAGCCTGTCATTCTTCTGTGCAGTTCTTAACCATGAAGGCAAGAAGGGTGACCGGCGGTTCACACCAGCTGCAAAGAGCAACGCTTAGAAATATAAAACCTAGGAAGCTTCTTCAGATTTGAGAGTATTTCTCTGTCCATCCCATTCTAGCCTACTCTGACTGGCAGCTGCTCTTCAGGGTCTTGCTAAGTGATCTTTTTAACTGAAGTTGCCTGGGGTTGAACCAGGAACCTTCTGCATGTGTTTTCCCGCTGAGTTATGGCTCCTCCCAGTACTAGTGCTCCTGTTCAGTTTTTGTATGGTTTTGTCACCTGTGGGACAAACAACAGCTTTGGGAGGTTGTGTTTGTGATTTACAGTCCTATTCAGTACATGCATACTTAAGAATAAGCCATACTGAGTCAACTGGCTGTATAGGTTTGCTGCCTTAAAGCAGGAAAACAACACTGGAGGTTGAGAGCGTTAAATACCCTCTCCCCAAGAGCCACTCCATCTTGCTGTAGCTGCTTTCAACTTGAAAAATAAAGCGTAGAAGATTAAATGACAGGCCCCTCAGCACCTCTTCCAGCTTGGTCTACAGAATGCTTGTTTCAGTTAACCATAGCTAAGGCAATCCACAGTTTGTCTCAGTTCTGACATAGTAGTAAACTCTACTTCGTTACAAGCAGAAGCAAAAACTTCCCAATGTTCTCCATGCCACATAAGGAAATGAAATGAAGAAGGGTGCACAGTTCTGTGACTCTCCCTGGCTTATTCACATAACAACAAACCATTACTTATTGTTACAGTGACTGTATTTGGATGGATCTTATTCACACTAACTATAACTGTCTTAAAATCTGTTGTGTAGACTCTTGATAGTAGGCAAGAGTTATGACAGCTAGATTCCTTTTCAACTGAAAATTATTTATATCTGGAGGGAAATTCTGGCTGTGTCTTTCCCCTGGCGCTATAGATAGAGGCCTGTGCGGAAACAAAATGGGAGAGTACAAAACTGCAGTTTCATTTGCTTAGTGGTAAACTGCTGCTTTTCTCTGTGGAGAATGGTAGGTAAAGGACATAGGTATCTGGTATTCCTTTTGTATAGCATGGCTTAGCATTAAGACCCTTCAAAGCTGCTGGAAAATACAGTGGTGCCTCGCAAGACGAAATTAATCCGTTCCGCGAGTCTCTTCGTCTTGCGGTTTTTCCTTTTTTCGAAGCACGGCTATTAGCGGCTTAGCGGCTTTAAGAAAAAGGAAACAAACTTGCAAGAACTCGCAAGACGTTTCATCTTGCGAAGCAAGCCCATAGGGAAATTCGTCTTGCGGAATGGCCCAAAAAACGGAAAACTCTTTCGTCTTGCGCGTTTTTCGTCTTGTGAGGCATTCGTCTTGCGAGGTACCACTGTAGTGGGTTTGGGAACACCCCTCCCCTTCAGCAAAAGCAGTCTCTGGGCAATGTGTGTACATGGCGATGTGTAGGCACAGGCCTTTTGTAGTGGAAAGCAAGTGTGTAGGCATAAACTCTCAGCTGGCTGGTGCTCGAAGTGGGCGGCTGAAAGGAAACCATGACACTCACTTCTTGCTTCCCTCCAGCCCAGCACAAGCCCAAGGAGGAGGCAGGCTCATCCTGTTGCCCTTCAGTCCTGAACGTTTCATGGAGCCTGGGCTGGAACCCAAGACAAATTTGCACGATGACTTCAGCACTTCCAAAGGGATGAGCAGAATTTGCCTCCCTTGGGTCAGAAGCATTCTAAATGTGGTAGGCTCAGTGGTTAGAGCGTGGTGTTGATAACACCAGGGTCGCAGGCTCCATCCCCATATGGGACAGCTGCCTATTCCTGCATTGCAGGGGGTTGGACTAGATGATCCTCAGGGTCCCTTCCAACTCTACAGCCCTATGATTGTAAGCCATCACAGGGACTTGAGAGCTTTCAGATCCTGGGCCGTCTTCCATCAAGCAAAAAAAAAAAAAACTCCCAAAAGCGAGGAGACATACTGGAGGGCACAATAAAGGAAATCTCTTTGCCCTGCTCTCTCTCATAGGTTCCCCCCCCCCTGTATATCTCTACTTATTATCATTGCAAATGTCACATTAATTTTAATAGAACTAGATAGCTCCAAAAGCCATCTGGAATTCTGGGTTATGCTATCACTGTTTTAGAGCATTTACAATCTCCTGTCCTTTTGCTTCTGCTGAGAGAGACCTACGTCTGTTGTTCATACAGGTCACCTCTTGAGTTACCTAAAGAAAAAAAAGCCAAAGGATGCTTTTTGTATTGTGGGAGTAACCATGATAGATCTTTACCCAAAGGACTCCTGGAATTTTGTCTTTGGCCAAGCCTCCTTGACGGAAGGTATATACATTGTTTATTGCTTTATCAAGTCATCAAGACTATTTATGACTTTAATTTGATAATGAGCTTCTTCTATCTTTGCACAAAACATCAGTACAGTGGTACCTCGGGTTACAAACACCTCGGGTTACAGACTCCGCTGACCCGGAAGTAGTACCTCAGGTTAAGAACTTTACCTCAGGATGAGAACAGAAATTGTGCGGCGGTGGCAGCGGGAAGCCCCATTAGCTAAAGTAGTACCTCAGGTTAAGAACAGTTTCAGGTAAGAACAGACCTCCGGAACAAATTAAGTTCGTAACCAGAGGTACCACTGTAAAACTGACTACAAGCCAACTATTTTTTGAGCAGTGGGGCTGCTCCAAAAGTGCACTTTTTATTTTGGTATATGTATTTATATATAAAAATACAACACACATTGAGGAGAAAGCATTTCTTATTTATCAGTGCACATGATGAGGAAGAAAGAAAGCTTTGAAAATTGAGGCTGCTTCTGAGGGAGCTGTGCTGCACATCCTGTTCCGCCGCCAACCCTGTGTAGTCAGTGTTAAACTTTGCCACAGATGGAATTCAGATTGGCATCTTCCCTTCTGGCAAGCTGAAGTCCAACTCTGAAGCTGCAGGCATCCCACTTGAGGACAGGGTGTGATGCATGACTGCATGGCCATGATAGCAGAGCTCAGCTTGTGAGAATGAAGAATATCCTCCACACAGCACAGAGCCTTCTGGCATAGATTAATGGCATTATTTACTCACACAGGATCCCAGAAGCCTTTGTGCAGATCCGCCATGGCTCTGACTATGTAGATGAGGGGTTAGGAACCTGTGGCTCTCCAGCCATCATCCCTGACCATTGGCTGGGGCTGTTGGGGGTTGAGTTTCTCCACTCCTGGTGTACATCATTCCCTACCTTCCCAGCCTTTGAATGGCGGAGCCAGCCTCTTCACATTTAAGGCACTGGCAATAACTATAAGTAAGCTGAACAGAAACTTTTAAGGCCCCATGCTAGTATGAACCTGCAATGAATATGGCTGTGCAGATTGTTGTGAAATTTCTGCTGAGATAGAACATGGTTTGTCCCTGCACTAGAGCAACTGGGCTTTTCCTTCCTGCCCCATCAGGACAGTAGATTTCATACCGGAGATGGTAGGTGTTTCTGCAGAATTTCCAGCTTGATGTTGTGAAAATGAATTATTCTTTTGAAAAGGTTCTGCTGGGTTCTTTCGATTCAATAAAGGTCCAATAAACAGTGCAGAGGGAGGGAGGATTTGCAAGAGGGTTGCAGTACATCTCTTGACCACAGAGGGGTGGCAATAGCACATATAAAACAGTTTTATAATGAAGTCTCCTGTGCTGCCTAGGACAGTAGGGCATTCTGGACCATGAGGATAAAACTAGGCGAGATTGGGTCTCTTCTCATTTTTGCAAAAAGCAACTCGGGGGACAACAACACTCAGATATAGATATAGAAGTCAGGGATATCCATTTCCTCCTGTATCATTTTCATGATAAAACCTACCACCCCCTTCCTGAAACTCTGACCTTTGCAACACACCACCTTGAGGTGTGCTAATGAACAACAGCGCTTACCAAGTTTAGAGGAAGGCCATACAAATCTATGGAAAATAGAAATTTTCTTTGAGTGCGATGAAGTGGCTCGAGTTTTGAGCAAGTCATTTCCCTAAGGTAAGAGGAGATTGGCCAGATTCAAAAGAGGGCTGGACTCCTGCAACTTTATTAGTCACACATGAGAGACCATTTCAGAGGAAATTCAGTAATGCAAGTACACTTGCTAAAACTCCCATCTCTACACAAACTATTAAAAGTGCAGGAGGCCTGTCCTCCCTTCACCTGACTCCCTTAACTCTTACAGGACAGTAATGAGCTCCTTAGAGAAAGGGTAGGGGTAGGATTCAAATGGGACGCGGGTGGCGCTGTGGGTAAAAGCCTCAGTGCCTAGGACTTGCCGATCACATGGTCGGCGGTTCGAATCCCCGCGGCGGGGTGCGCTCCCGTCGTTCGGTCCCAGCGCCTGCCAACCTAGCAGTTTGAAAGCACCCCCGGGTGCAAGTAGATAAATAGGGACCGCTTACCAGCAGGAAGGTAAACGGCGTTTCCGTGTGTGCTGCGCTGGCTCGCCAGATGCAGCTTGTCACGCTGGCCACGTGACCCGGAAGTGTCTGCGGACAGCGCTGGCTACCGGCCTCTAGAGTGAGATGAGCGCACAACCCTAGAGTCTGGCAAGACTGGCCCGTACGGGCAGGGGTACCTTTACCTTTAGGATTCAAATGTAAAAATAAAATAAAAATGCTATTCATCAACTTGCTTGAAGCAAGTTGCAGCTAAAGGTGGGTGCTGCAGTGGGGCTGCAGTTCTGTGGCTACTCCCAGCCCCACCCATGCTTTCTCAGCCTGACCTTAGTCGTACATGTTCCATTCCCACAGCAAACTTGGAATTCTTTTTAGAGATGACTGCTGTGAAGCCACAGCTGGCCCCAGGAGTTCTAGGGAGACCTTGGGACCTTATGAAGCTCATGTATCTGAGCAAGAACATTTTTGTAGCTGGACTGATCTCAACTGGGGCTTATGGGTAAGTTTCCCCCATGTCACTTCTAGGTGGAAGAGGGGGAAAAGCCTCATTTCTGACTTTCTAGAAGTACTGTACTTGCTTTTCCAGTAGTATATTCAGCATTTTGGCGCTATTATCCTGTCACCACAGCCGTCTGCCCTTTGTGGGAGCCTTAATTTGATTTCCTCTTTGCATTGTTAAGGAATGGGGATCTTCAGCTTTGCCAGGTATGACAGTGACTTTTACAGTGCAAACTACAAAGGCACACTGAAGACTACAAAGAAGCTTCCTCCATCTGACTATTCTGTGTTTGATGGCTACTATACCCCTGAGATCACAAGCAAGCTGCTCCTGAGGTCCTGCAAAGTGGGTGTGCTTCAGATTTCTGGCACTACATTTCCACATCTAAATCAAATCTGTGTTTTAGTTGCCACATTTCCTTTAATTCTTTGATTAATTTCCTGTAATACTTTAATTCTGTTAAAGTAAGTGGACTTAACACTGTTTATATATTTTACTTCTTTAAGGCCATTTCTATACTCCTTTTTTTTTTAAAAAAAAAAAAAGTGTCTAAAAGGCATACAACCACAAAAACACGCAATACTTTTTTGCTGGCAGTAAACCAAAATGATATAATCCCAGTTTTGTCACATCACTATGGCTTGATGGCCTAGCCGTAGCAAGGGAGTATTTGGGTCTAGAATAACAAACTGGATGTTTAGCAGATCTCCAGAAAAATACATGATTTATTTAGTCTTATTAGGAGTTCGACATTTTTGTCTTGTGTGTGGTGTTTGGGAGGCTCATGTTGCTTGGATGTGCTGCTTTACTTTGGCTACATGAAACCTCTCAGAATAGGCCACTCAATTCACCTCCCTCTTAAGGCAATGAGGCTCATCCACCCTGCTTTCCCTCAAGAAAACCCATTGTTTACCACTGAATTGGGTTGGGCTTTCCCCCCTGCAGATTGGTGTTTGTTCCAATTCAGCAGTATACTGTGGGTTTTCTCGGGGAAAGCGGTGGGGCAAATGAAGAACTGCTCGGACCCATGCCTAGAAATTGTGGGATAAACGGAAGCACGGACGAACCTATAGTCAGCTCACAGTTAACCGTTTTGGTTTAACTGGGAAGCAGATGTGGCTGGAGCTCTGCATAAGCAAGCCTTTCCTGTGGAAGCCACTGTGCACAGAATACATAAACAGTTAGTTTTTGTTGGGGAAGTGAAAATATCAAGTTTTGTTTTGGGAGGGTTTATTGCGTAATGCTCTGTGTAACAGCAAGTTCAAGTTTCCTGAAAGAGCAAGAATTTTATCACCGTTAAGTGTATACCTTATCTTGGAAAAGAGCTAACAATACAGTACTTATTATTGATTGATTCTGCCTCTCCCACCTGACTGGTTCGCTCCAGCCACTCTGGGCAGCTTCCAATATATAGAGAAACATCATACATTAAAAAGCTTCCCTATATGTAGTGCCGTGGGGAATGTCAGGTCCTTAGAACACACGCTCCAATTGTTCCTTGTTTCATTTGGTCCTGTGTTTCAGACCCTGACTCACGAGATTGGGCACATCTTTGGACTGCATCACTGCCAGTGGTTAGAATGTGTCATGCAGGGCTCCAACCATTTGGAGGAATCGGACCGACGCCCATTGGATCTTTGCCCCATTTGTCTGCGCAAGCTACAGTCCGCCCTTGGCTTCAACATTCTGGAAAGATACAAGGTACAAAAAGATTGCCATTCAGGTTGGAGACATCCATCTTTTTTGCCTCTTACTCTAAAACTAAACATGGGCAAGTGTTACCCCAGCAGTGTAGGAACTACTGCAGGCTGTTTTCAACTTACGAGTTTTTTAGGGGGGTGCATTAATGTAGCTTTTGATTTTACGTCTCATTTTGTATTTAACAGATAGAATATTTTTTGCTTATTTATTGTACACCACACAAAGAACTTTGTTATGGGACAGCATAACAAGGTTGAAAATGAAATACCGTATTTTTTGCTCTATAGGACACACTTTTTTGCCTCCAAAAATTAAGGGGAAATGTGTGTGCGTCCTGTGGAGCGAATGCAGGCTCCTTGGCTTCAGCGATAGCAACGCGAAGCCTCCGAAGCGCAGAGGGAGCGCTCCCTCCGCACTCCGGAGGCTTTGCGTTGCTTCTGCTGAAGCCTGGAGAGCAAGAGGGGTCGGGCTTCAGCAGAGAGGGAGAGCTGTGCAGTGCCCCTTCAGCTAAGCGGGAGGAGAAATGGAAGCGGCTCCGTTTCTCCTGCCGCTTCGCTGAAGGGGCACTGAGCAGAGAGGGGGATAATTTTTTTCTTGTTCTCCCCCTCTAAAACAGGGTGCGTCCTATGGTCCGGTGCATCCTATAGAGCAAAAAATACGGTAACTTAAGAGACGAGTTATCACTTTCTCCTCTGTGACCCCCATCCCATGCTGCCTCCTTGTACAAACAACCCTGTACAGATTGTGAGATTAGATTGTTGAGGATTCTCAGTCCTCAACCCAGATCCACCCTAGATTTTGAGAAGTGAATGTCAATAAGCCACTGAACTGCTTAAGAACTGGTTATATTTTAACACACTATTTTCTTTATGAGGAGATAAATCCACAGATCTGCCACACATAGCCTGAAGAAATATTTCTTTGTGTTTCTTCTGCTACGGTTTGTTTCTTTGCTTCTCTTTGTCTCCTTATCTTCAACAAATAAAGGCACAAATAAACTGAAAGGCCCCGGAGAAAGCTGTGGTCTAAAAAAATGCACAAAAGAAGTCATTGTTGGTGCATAATTGTGGTTCCATGCCAAACCAATTGGTTTATCTTAACTGTTTATTTTATTTGACACGACCATTTTATATAAGACTTTTAGTTAGTGTTTGGATTTCTCCTAGGCACTGCAGAAGTGGATGGAGGAAGAAGCTACTGGAACAGAAGAAGGGCTTAGCAGTGAAGCAAGGCCAAGTTTGCAGAAACCATTGGAAGCATTTAAAGAAAGCTATGACTGGATTTCCAAATGCCTAGAAGTTCTACAGAAGTAAAACCCTTTGGGGTGTAGGTAACGTTAAAGTGAACACTCTTATTTCAGTGGTGGGCAGCTGCTAAAATATGAGATGATGATGAATGAATGAATGATTTGTTTAGTTCTTTCGTTAGAAACTAAACAACTTGTCCTTAAAAGTTTAGTAAGTTTATTTTGTGAGCAAGGTTTCCCCTTGCTACTTACTTTAATTTTTTGTTCTGAGCTATCATATAAAACATTTCAAAATACTTCAGCTACGTTGGAATCCAAAGAACTAACACCAGAGATTCATACTTGTCCCCCTTTTGATTGGCAGTCTTACCATTATCTACCTGCAGGACAGTTGTGTAACATTTACATACCTTGAAAACCTGGAATTCTAAAACAAGCAATGGCTCTTTGGCACAGAGTGATGTACACAATTTTTTTTTTAATCAGAGAACATTCATATAATATAGATGGATCAAGTAAACCTAAGCTTTTCATTGCCTCAATTCTGTGAGTTACCTATTATAAAGCTAAAAGTAAGGAACAGTGAGGTTTCAGCAGCAATATCCATTGAAATCAGCATTTAGTTTCAAATGAATGTTTATGAGGATTGATGTGTCCATTATCTGAAGGTAGTGGGAATTTTCCTTAAGATGAGTAGACTGAACAGACAACACTGCCTATCTTGAATCCGTTAAACTAAAACATACAATAGTTTTTAGCTATGCAATCAATTTAAATTCTCTAATAGTTGGAGTTGTTCAGAGAGTTAAGGATTATTTTTACTTATATGAAAGATTCATAGCCCACCCTTCATTGTTAATATTATTTGTTTGTTTGTTTGTTTTACCCCACCCATCTGGCTGGGTTTCCACAGCTACTTTGGGTGGCTTCCAACAAATATTAAAAATACATTAAAACACCAGTCATTAAGAACTTCCCTAAACAGGGCTGCCTTCAGATGTCTTCTAACGTCAGAGAGTTGTCTATTTCTTTGACATCTGATCAGAGGGCATTCCACAGGGCGGGTGCCATTATAGAGAAGGCCCTCTGCCTGGTTCCCTGTTTGATTTGTGCTCTATAATACAAACTCTATAAAAATTCTTTTTTAAAAAGCATTAAACCATTTCTATTAATTTTACAAATAGTATTCCATAATTAGATTGGGTCACAATTCAGGGAAAGCCTTCTTGAACAAAAAGATCCTCAACAGCTGCATAAGTATCAAGACACTGCATCTGTCTGATCTCAGCTGGTAACCAATTCCAAAGGGCTGGAGCAGCAACATTAAAAGCCTTATTTCTAGTACAAAGTAGCACACTTCTGGGGCATGTAGTGCTCTCTGCAGTGGCTTATCTGAGCAGCACCCAATAGGGATATACAGTGGTACCTTGGGTTAAGAACTTAATTTGTTCCGGAGGTCTGTTCTTAACCTGAAACTGTTCTTAACCTGGGGTACCACTTTAGCTAATGGGGTCTCCTGCCGCCGCCGTGCTATTTCTGTTCTCATCCTGAAGCAAAGTTCTTAAGCCAAGGTACTATTTCTGGGTTAGCAGAGTCCATAACCTGAAGCGTATGTAACCTGGGGTACCACTATATGGGCAAGGCATTCCCTTATCAGATAGGGCTCAGCTATAACAGATCAAAAAAGGGACGTGGGTGACGCTGTGGGTTAAACCACAGAGCGTAGGGCTTGCCGATCAGAAGGTCGGCGGTTCGAATCCCCGTGATGGGGTGAGCTCCCGTTGCTCGGTCCCTGCTCCTGCCAACCTCGCAGTTCGAAAGCACGCCAGTGCATGTAGATAAATAGGTACCGCTCCGGCGGGAAGGTAAATGGCGTTTCCGTGCGCTGCTCTGGTTTGCTAGAAGCGGCTTAGTCATGCTGGCCACATGACCCGGAGCCTGTACATCGGCTCCCTCGGCCAATAAAGCGAGATGAGCGCCGCAACCCCAGAGTCGGTCACGACTGGACCTAATTGTCAGGGGTCCCTTTACCTTTATAACAGATCAAAGTGTCTCAGGCTGCACTACTTTGATCAATGATCAATAGAGGATGTTGCACTTACGCTATCCTAGGAGGCACTGGTTATTTAGTAACAGTGTACAGCCCAATCGTATGCATGCTTGTACGGATGTAACCTTCTGTCGATGACTTACTCCTGGGTAAACGTGCACAGGACCGTGCCACAGTTTGTAAAACAAACATGAGGCGCGCTGTAAGCAGGTGGTGCGTATTAAAGTGCGGGTGGGCGTGGCTGCTTTTTGTGCACTGCGCCGCAAGCGGCTGATCCAGGAAGTGCAGGCTGCACGTGCGCTGAGGCACTCGGATCTCGCCCCGGCTGCAGCCTGGTGCGACAAATAGGTTCGCGGATAGCCGGTCGCAGTGCCCCGGCTCAGCTTTCGTGCCGGAAGCAAGCTCCTGGAGCATGAGGGCAGCGGCGTTGCGCAGGCCACGGCTTTCGGAGATCTCTCCTGCAAAGCGCCAACGGGCGTCCCTGCTGCTCGCTGCATCGCCGGCCTCGCAAAATCTTGCCTGCGCAGGGAGACAACGACCACTTGCAACTCGCCTTGCCCAAAGGGGTTGCGTTACGCCGAGCAATGCGGATACGCCGAGCTCGGGAGTTTAGAGGGAAGGTCCCCATTGGTCCAGGATCGGGGAAAGGGGCGGCGCAAAGCCCGCGCTCACACGGGCCGCGAACCGTGCAACGTGGGAGCGAGCGGCGCCAGCAGCAGCAGCAGCGGTGGGGTAATCATCGGCGCAGACCTGTGAGTGAATTGCCCCTTTGGGGCAGGCTGTCTTTGCTGGGGGTGCGAGCGGGGACTTGCAGATTTTGCACGGGGGCAAGCCGGGTGATGGGTGGGACCGATCCTGAGTGGTACGAGCAATTTAGCAGCTGCCACCCCTTTCCGAGGGAGAGGGCGGTTTTGGAAGTGTCTCGTATACAATCGGGGAGGGATGCAGAAGGAAGGGTCCGGTCACCGGATGCAAAAGAGGCCGGGGGCTCCCGCACCTTTGGGTGCAGGGGAAGGGAATTTCAGCTAGCGTTGCCGTGTGCTGCAGGCTACACCTGCTCCTACACCTGCACGCAGCTGTTGAAGGAGTCGGTGCCCTTGCCTCTTTAGTATGGGGCCAGCCTGAGGAAGGGATGCATCGAGATATCTACCCCCAAACAAAGCTCTTGTGGGTTTTTGTGGCAATCCAGGGGATCATGATGTTCTGGGGAGGGGGTGGGGGGGTTCAATAAGATTGGGGTGGCAGTGTGCAGCCAGATCTCCCGCATACTCTTAAGCAAGCTTCGCCAACTCCAACTGGGGGGCGTGGAGGTTTCGTGTCCGCAATCGCTTCAAAATCGTCGCTGGGGATGGGAGCCAATGGAAGGCGGAGTGGGGCGCTTCCGGTGCAGGGCGGCGCACTGGAAATTTCCGCCGCTGCGCAGCCTGCCTGGGAAGCCATGCTTCTCTCTGCCCGCCCAGCTGGCCCCGATGCCCGGCGCGTGGAGGGCGGGGCGCAGCTCGCGGTACGTAGCGCGCTAGCGCAATAGGAGGGTTCCCTTACCGCCCCCTACTTTCCCCGCGTGGTTTTAGGGGGTGTTTCCTCTCCCGTCCGCCTCTGACAAGGAAAAACAGGAAACGTCGCGTTGAAGCCCCTCTCCTGTTGTCGTGCTCAGGTTGGAGCAGAGTCAGCCCCAAATATACTCTCTGCCAACTGATGCATTAACCTGGTTTTCTTTCTTTTCACATACATAGATCTGGATACAGTGGTACCTCGGTTTAAGAACTTAATTCGTTTTGGAGGTCCGTTCTTAACCTGAAACTGTTCTTAACCTGAGGTACCACTTTAGCTAATGGGGCCTGCTGCATGATTTCTGTTCTCATCCTGAAGCAAAGTTCTTAACCTGTGGTACTATTTCTGGGTTAGCGAAGTCTGTAACCTGAAGCGTCTGCAACCTGAAGCGTCTGTAACCTGAGGTACCACTGTAGATAGATATGGTAGGGCCGTGGGTCAGTTACAGAGCAACTACTTTGGGAGCAGCAAGTCAAAGTTTCATGTGTGTGGAAGCCACAATCTAGTGCCACTCGCCTTCCATTCTGCACCATAGCTGTGGTGCACCCTGCAGCGCCCCACGAGGCTACACACCTGGTGCGACCAAACCGGTTGCGTTCCCCTAAATCTGCTCCTAGGAACAGGGCCAGCCCACCCACGATGCGAGGTGAAAGGACCACCTCGGATGGCGAGATCCACAAGGGCAGCAGACCCAGCCTCCAAGGAACGCATCACCTGCTTCTGCAGCTGCGGCGCACACCTTGCATGACAGATCTGCCGCCGCCGCCTCAACAGCACCCCTCCCAATGCCTCTACAATGACCTCTTGGAGAATAGGAGATGCTGCTGGTGTCTTCCCACCTGAAACCTCACTCCCTAATATTCAGGTTCTGGCCTAGGATATATATACATGTGAACATACTAAAATGGTAAAGAACTATGGTGTAACTGATCTCTGTTTGAGATCAATATTTGGTAACTTTTTTTCTACATTGCAACCAGGAAGTGAAAAGTGACAGCTGACGGGGCCAGTTTAATTTGCTTGTACAAAGAAAGCATTCATCTGTATATTTAACTCAGCCCAGGGCTGTTTCGTTTGAGGGACCCGTGAAATTTAGGCTTTTCCTGCCTAATTCCTGGCATGAGCTAGTATGCACTGCTCGTTATGGCCTTCCACAATGTATTGTATTGTCATTATAGCCTACAGTATGGACTAACATGTTGCTGAATTGGATGAAGTGTTTCCCCCAAAAAACCTAGCTCTGTTTTTATTCCGCTGCAAATGCTTGCCGGCCTTGTTCCTGAAGAAAAGGTGAATTCAAGAGGAAAATGTTAAAACGAGGTATTGCTTGCCACAAAGGAAAAGCAAATGCAACATTGGATTTTATTGAGACCTGCTAATATGGCCAGATCCTGGGAAGCTCCACGAAACAAACAAAAAAAGCAGGTTTTAAAGTAATCCAGCTTCAATTCTGTCTTGGTGGGCTTGCTTGGCATTGGGGGGAGATTATGTATCTCAGTAGCAGAGCACGTACATTGCATGCAGATCAGTGACATCTCTAGTTTAAAAGGACCAGGTAGCAGATGATACAAAAATACCCTGGCGGTCTGGGCTCAGAGGTGGTTTTAGGGTAACGTGACTGGTACAGCTTGAGTGCCTCACTGCAAGGGTGCCAGAACAATGCAGTAGAACGGTGCAAGTGGGGGTACCAAATTTTAGTGTCGCTGCTGAACTTTGAGAGCCGAAAGTTTGCCACTGCTGGGCTAATGGGGCAAATAGCCTGGTCTGCTACAATGCAGCATGAAATGTGAAGATGTGTTATTGAACCCTCTCATTACGGAGTCTGGCTTTTGGAGGCCAGCCATAGCTTATGGGCCTACTGGTCTTGATCTGCTAGATGTGGGGTCTCTGGAGGGACCAGTGAAGTCAGTAAAATCCTGCTTAGTTTGGAGTGAATTGGCAGCCAGTCCCCCAAGGAAAACTGAAAGCTTGATGGGACAGATGAACTTAGATGTGATAGTCAACCAAGTTTTACTCAGAGTAGACCTGTTTAAATTAATGGACCAAACTCTGAGTAAAAGTTAAATTCCACCAAGGGTGTGTGTGTAACTTCTTACAGCCTAAAGAATATTGTTTGTATTTGTGATGCTCACAACATGTCTTAATATAAGTACGGTAAATCTTTTCTAGAACAGCACACTAGAGGGAACTCTCTAGCCTCTTTAAAGCAAAGTCTGCGCTCTCTAGCCTTACACCCTACTTGTATTTAATGAGAATTTCTGCAAAGCAAATATGTTTGAAGATCTTTTTGTAATTAAAATGAAATGTGTTCTTTCCCCCTTCCTTCCTAAAATTCACACCTGAATACTAAAATCTGCCGCACATTTAAAGTTTTAAAAAGAATGCTTCAAGTGAAATGAATATTTTGTTATGGCTTTAAAGGAACAACATTTTAAGGAATTAAAAAATTGGACAGGATACATTTTTCTTCTTTTTTTTAGAGATGTGAATAAGCATTGAACGTTCCTTACAGTTATGTATAAATACAGCAATTTGGTCTTGGGATGGGAGCGCCACTAGACAGATAAAGCTACCCATCAACCATGTTTGCACATCGGTTCCCCCTCCCCCTTAATATAGATTTGTTCCCTCCTTTTTGAACGAATGAGAACATCTTCCAATCCATGTGTGTGTGTGAAAGCCCCTCAAAGCCTGGAAAAATGCTTCTCCTTATTTTCAGATCTCCACGATACCGTTGAGCATATGGGGACTGTGAATTAGTCTGCTGTAACTAATAAGAATGCAGACAGCTTAATAAGGACTTCTCTGTATTAATAAAGACCATCACACTTGATTATGTAGTGCTTCTAACATAGAAGAAGCCATGGGGCAGTAATCCTCTTCATCATCTCAATTCAGTGAAGCAGGTCCTTTGGAAGGAAGGGAAGGATGGAAATATTACCAATAATGAAGATAGCAATCATTCTTACTATAAAGATAAGAAACTGAGGGTGGCAGCTTGTGACTTGCTGAAGATGAGCTAGTGAGGCCATCAAAAGCGGGTGCTTCAATCAAGTGGCTAGCAATAGATGATCAACAAAAGGATACTTGGAAAACAAATCTTTCCCCCCAAAGGATTTTGGGGGTTGGGGGAGAAGCATTTTGTTTAATGGCCAAACATTTGGCAGTTCCATGCATATGCTGTACACCTATTTTACTCCAATCAGAAACTGTTTCTACTTTGTAATGCCGTTATTAATGTTACAGCTTTATAGTATGGGGGAAAGAAGTTTTACGCTTGTACAACCAATCTAGAGTTTCATGTTGTTAACAGGCATACAGAACTCATGCGCAAGTGGATTTCCCCATTCACTTAAACTCTGCCTGTGCAGAGTTGTCCACTTAAGTGAAGTGAATGCGAGTGTCTTTGTGGGTGGGAGAGGGGTGTGCGTCTGCTAGAAGTTCTGTACGCTGGTGGGGCCATTGGATTCACTTTTGGCCAGAAAAAGTAGCCGAGCTGTTTCCCTGCTTGGAGTGACCGCTCCTGTGAAAGGTGGTTGTGACGGCTGAGCCTGATGGCTAGCTGATACGTGGCGGAGACCAAGGTGTGGGACGGTGAGAATAGAAGTTGTCTCATTGTGGTAGCAACTTCGGCTTAACTTTGTTAGATGAGGTGGTTTTAGGCAACTTCCCCTGCCAACGTACACATGTTGAAAGAATGTATTTGTGGGGGGTTTCTCCAGCTGCACACCCTGCTGGAGTCAAGTCTAAGAACCACACCCCCACTGCCTACATGTTCAGAGTGTGTCAGAAGCATGCGTTACAGTGTACATGGATCATTTTCCATGTGACGAAGGATCCCGAACCAATCCGTAACCTGCCTCATGTAGAGATGCTCTGCATATGTATCTATTTCTTCCAGTACAATACTTTTTGACCGGATGATGCATGACAGATGGCCATCTAACCTTTGCTTAAAAACCTCCAAGGAAAAAGAGTCCACCACCTTTTATGGGAGCCTGTTCCACTGTTGAACAGCTCTTACTGCCAGAAAGTTCTTGCTGGTGTTTAGATGCAATCTCTTGTAACTTGAATCCATTCGTTTGGGTCCTAGCCTCTGGAGGAGAAACCAAGATTGTTCCATCCTCCACGTGACAGCCCTTGTTATATTTGAAGATGGCTATCATATCTCCCCTCAGTCCCCTCTTATCCAGGCTAAACATACCCAACTTCCTCAGCCATGCCTTGTAAATCTTGGTTTCCACCATTTATCATCTTGGTCTCCCTCAGTTTAGATACTACGTTGTGTTCACGGCAGATCAGATTTCCAGAGATACCAGAGCTCGGGCCGTTAGTGTGTTTTAGTGTTTGTGAGATTGCCGTAGGTTTTTAATGAATAAAACTTGCTTGGCTGAAAGGCACGTGGGAAGACGGAGGAGTAAAGAGGAATTATTAAACTGAAACATGGAGGTTGATTTCTTTAAAAAAAAGTTTATTGCAAAATTCAGTGTTTGGTAGCACTTCCAGAGTTCACTAATTACAGTACAGAACAAACCAGCAATCCATATTATAGCCTGATTTTGGATCTTTTGTGCACACAAATATGCTCTTAGTCATGCTAATATAGTATGTACTTGGAACAATAACTTACGATGTGGTCTGTTATACACATATTATTTAGTAATGGAAATCCTTGTATAAAGAAGAAGATACAGTAGAACCTTGTTAAACTGCAGGACCAGCTAGGTTTTCCCCACAAACACAGAATGTGCTCCTTAACCGTTTTATCTTCAGCAAAGTTGTAACAGCAAAAAGTACTGTACTGAGGTCTTTTATTACGGAGATGTCATTGATTTAGCCAATTAATTTAGTATGTTAACTTTTCTAGAGGTATAGTGACAAATAATTCATAAGGTACGCTTGCTAAATAAATAAATAAATAACACATTTTGCAAACACAAGTTTCATGTTTTGTTCATTTACTTGCTAGTTCCAGAAAAGTGACCCACCTCCCCAATTGGGGATGGTGCACGTCTCCCACTTGCGGCTGCAATTTATCAAGGTTCTGCTGTACATTATAAAGTGCTGAAGTTATTCAAAGCACACTAAACTGCAGTTGTTTTCATGCAGTTTTCATGCAGTGAGGGAGGAGGGTGGATTGCAAAAGCCACTCCTAATGATAGAGCACCCTTCCCCGTGTTGTTTAATTTTTTTTGGGGGGGGGGCAGCTTAACATCCTGAATTGAAATGACTCGAGTGGAACATACTTCCAAATAAGTATGCTTAGGTTTCAGACTGGTACAGTGGTATATCCGGTTGCAGATGGGATCTGTTCTGGAGGTCCGGTCGGATCCCAAGGTTTCCACAACCTGAGGACCCCCTTCTGCTCATGTGGCGAAACCTGGTAAAATACTTCCGGGTTTGCCGCATGTGCATCCCGAAGTTTACGTAACCAGACGGTTACGTAAAGGGAGGTACAACTGTATTTCAGTGTTAAGGACACTTAGCTTGCAAGTATGTTCCACTCTAAAGAACCAACCAGCATCTTCGTAAATGGGTTTGAACCTTAAACACATTGAAAGTGCAAGGACCTCAAAAAAATGTATTCAGGTGCCAGTGGTTGCTCTCTTTTAAAATCGGATTGTCCCTCATTTCTTATGCTGACAATGCATAAGCATCTTAGCGGAGCAGTCAGCATACAATGCCACTTTACTGAAATACTGAAACGCATTTGAATCTGTACTGTGTGTATCCAGGACCAAAAGAAACATTTTTATTTTCTCATTTTGTCCCCCTGAGTTGTCTCATTGACAAAAAAAAATTGCGTAAAAGTGGGACAAGCAAGCTTGTGTTACCACTGATAGTTATCTATTGAGTGTAAGTGAATAGCTGACATGTTGCCTTGTTTAATCATTCCCTTTCTTTACACATAACTGACTGTTAATGGGAAGCAAACCCAACTCTGCAGCCAATTGAGCATCCAGGGTGGTGGCATAATCATTTTTAGGACCAGTTATTTGATGCCTGTGGCAGCTGCTGAGTACACTTGTTAAATTTAAAGTAAGAATTACACTGCAAGTTTCTTTTTGCTTTAGGTTCTCTCTAGTGATCCGTGTGCAGAATTTAGCTGTTGTGAGCATTCACAAACACATGAGACGCCAAGGCCCAGTTCATAACGTTTGGCTCCACGTGATCCCCGGTGTGCCTGCTTAGGGGCTCATAGCCCAGTGTGAGTTGCATGGAGTTGGTGATTGCCATGTGTGTAGTCATGACTGCTCAATACAGGGACCGCTTTCAGTCTTGCAAATGGCAGAACTTTGGGCTATATGACACACACACACACAGTCAGTGCTTCCATGCAGCTCAAGGCCCCATACAAGGCAGTGTCTGTAGGCTTGAGCATGTCTTGCACCACCTGAGAATGTGAAACCTATATACTTTGGTGCAAGCCTGGCTCAAGCCTACAGGCGTAGGGAGACTCACTGTGAAAGCTGAAGGTCTGCTTCACAACATACCAAAAAAAAGAAAAGGAAAGGAAAAACAACATACAGTAAAAAGAAGGTATTGACTTGAAAATTCTCTCACTAGATTCAGCAAATCGTTTAACCACTGGGTTCAGTTTTACTCAACAGCTGGAACTATGATTCCTGTTCAGGACTGAATTCAAGAACAGCATGTTTGCGTGCCTTGTGTTTTAAAATAGTTTGTCTCGAAAAGAACAGATAACACTGCTACCTACACCTTAAAAAAACCCATATCAATAAAGTTTTACAAAATATCAATGCATTTAAAATACCTGTGAAAAGTGTTAACCCCCTACCCCCCCCCACACTTGCCCATACAGACATTGTCTAATAGTCTTAAAATAAATAGGTAATTTTATTTTATATTTTAAAAAATGCAATCAAGTTGGTTTATCTAACTACCAAAAGAGAACATGACTTCAGCAGTGCTCAGAGGGAATCCCCACTAAATTTCAACGAGATGGGAAATCTTAATGAGGGACCAGGAAGGGCTGGAGCAGTGGTCTTTTGCCCTGCCAGTTTGGGGGTAGAAGAAGAGGACCATTTTGGGGGAGGGTCTTTTTGGGTATGCAAACTCCAGAGCGGTCCAGCTCGAGTCCCTCTCTGCAAAACAGGCCAATTTAGAATCCAGTAGATCCATGTCTGGCCCAGTTCTACCCCAAAGGGACCCTGTCCAAACTATGAGCGAGCACAGGATTCCAGCCCTAAGGTTGCAGTTTGTATGCCCACTTTTAAATATGCCCTATTGAAAGCACTGAAAAGTTTTGAATAAACATACATAGGGTTGGACTGTATCAGTGATAAATCTGGAAAGATAATGGTCCCATGAAATATCCACAATAACTGGCCATAAAAATAGTAACCTCCAACTTCCCAACCTATATGAAGTTCAAACAAGTTTTAAAAACAAAACCCTGTCAATTCTCTTCGATATATCATTTAGCTCAACCCCCTTTACCCCACCCCCCATTCTCTGAAATTAGTATCTACTCTTTAACCTGATTTTAAAACAACTAAAAAGTTCAAAATAACTTGTTTTGTTACAAGACACATCCTTGCTCTTTGTCTAATGCAATAGTTGGTTTCTTCCCCGTGATTTTGGAATTGGGAATACGATAGCTTGAACCACAACTTCATGCTAGATAGGAGTGCGCTTAATGGAGGTCAATGGGGGGGGGGCGAGAATCAGAATTTGAGGTGTTTATACAAAAAAAACCTATCTAACAATAAATCTTTCTGAAAGGGTTGATAGCATCTGTTCACATTTATGATTTTGCATTCCCTTTAATGTGTAGATTTGAGAAGGTGGATCAGGGCTGACGTGCTTTGCCCCCCCAATCTAAACTCTGTGTGTGTAAAAAAATACTCAGGCCACGCTATCACTGCTTCTTGAAGAATCCTCGTTTTTCCCAAGATCAGGCTCTATAAAGTCTTCTGGTACATCCTGCAAAGGCTTTGACACATTCTCTTCTAGTGGGTCCTTCTTCCTTTGACGTACCTTCTTGCAAGGCCTCACCAAAGAAAGGAACACGGCAGCCAGCAGCATCCCAGCCGCACAAGAATAGAATGCAGAGCTATAGTTCTTTGTGGTATCCACTAACATACCTGTAAGGGTGAGAGGGGGGGGGGAATATATATTGCAACATCATGTCAAAAGCTGCATTTTGTACAAGCCTATAAAAATCTCTTTGTACAAGTTCATTTAAACATTTTGCAAAGTAGTCCAGAGCTGTAGCTGCCCAAATGAAGTTTGATGATTTTATGTGAGAGTAATTTAAAGGGAGATACTAGATATTATTATTTACTATACTAGAGGAAGATACTAGAGGAAAACGCTGAGGGAGAAGTGCCACTTGTGCATAAACAACATCTCCCCCCCCCACTTGCACACATCATTAACAATAATGATAATGATAATAAATTGTACCCTGCCCATCTGACTCTAGGCAGCATCCAACATATTTAAAAGCATCTTAAGACTTTACACTTCTCTCATGCCATATCCCTTCATTTGCAGGGTTAGAGTTGCTGGGGGGCGGTTTTGAAGCTACAAAAGATGTTTATTGCAGCCACTACCTCCCCCAAATTACTTAGAAGATGGGCTCGCAAAAATCACTGGAAAGAATGACCCTTTTGACTAAAGGACTTCCCAGTAAGTGTACTCTGGATTTCTGCCCATGATTTCCTATGACCTCATGCTTGTAAACAGTTTTCGGAATGTTGTTGCAGTTCCTGAACTGCAGTTGTCAAGCGAGCCTTTTGCGAGCAAGGTAATTAAAAGTCATTCTTAAAAAGAGTATTACCCCACCAGTGCAAGGCTTTCCATGCATGTTGTGGTAGCTATTAACAACCACATAGAATCACAGCTGTCTAGGATAGACAGGTTTTATTAAGCAACTACTAAAGGAAGAGAGACACCCCCCCTTAATGTCTACTTGAATAAGTAAAACGACCCCTTCCTGTCTTTGTGTTGTTGATAGCATCTGTGTCTTTCAATCAAATGTGTTAGCTGATGCCCTTCTCATAAGCCTTTTGCATTATTTGGACCTTTCCCCTTCAAGGAGATTGAAGGGCCCCCCCTAGACCTATCTCCTCTTTGTTCTTTGCTTACTTGCACTTGAATTGAAAACAAGAATGGCCTTGGGCAGTCACCTTCTCACCTGATTGTCAATTCCTACCATAATTCTTCTGAGGAGTAACTCACAATAGAGATCCTGAAACACGTTGTAAATTAAAAGTACTATACAGTCATACCTCTTGTTACGTTTGCTTCAGGTTATGTGTTTTCATGTTGTGTCCCATGGCGACCCGGAAGTACCAGAAAGGGTTACTTCCGGGTTTTGCCGCATGCGCAGATGCGCAAAATGACGTCCCACACATCCACAGAAGTGGTGAATTGCGACCCGTGCATGTGCAGGTTGTGTTCCTTTCATGTTGCGAACGGGCCTCCGGAACGGATCCCGTTCGCAACCAGAGGTACCACTGTACTAACAACAACAGTGCCAGCAGTCAAGTTGTCTTTTGTCTATCCTTGGAGATGGCTGAAATGTGTTGCGGGGAAGGGTTTTCTTTTCGCTTAGGTGTGAGCTACTTAGTCTCCAGCGAAAGATAACCTGGATGACAGTAATCAGGCTAATTTATTTAAGGGAGCTGATGGTAACTTGCTTTTCTGGAAAATGTGCATGTGCTGTTGTGTAGTGTCTTCTTCCAAGATGCAGCCATTTCCGATTGCTAACGTGCTAGTCACTGTTTTCCATGAATGCTCCCACATCTTTCTATTGATCTCACCCTTAGCTCACTTCTAGTTGTTTGAAAGCATTTGTTCCCTTTCCCAGTTGTTACCTAGCTAGAACAGAAGTTAAGAACAGTTGGGTGCATCTCATTTTTACCTGCAAGGGGTGGTCCAGCCAACCCTGATAAACTTTGAATAAATACGTAAACTCCCGCAGCAGAGGACATCTTCTCTATGCCGACGACGTCATCTTCAGCCAACATAGGGATGTGTGTGCCTGCCACTGTCCCAAGCATGAACCCGAAGTAAATGCTACATATCATTAGTCCCCAAAAATTGTATGCAAAGGGGAAGGCAAAGAGGGCAATATCCAGCAGAATGACACAGATGAGTTCAATGTAAATTTTTCGGATAGGCTTTTTGTTGAGGACCCAGCCGGCGCTGATTCTGCCAAAGACCTCGGCAATTGCCATCGCTGAGAGTATGTATGCGGAGTGGTCCTTGTTTATTCCAAGGCTCCTGCTAAGTGGAATGATGTATAGGGAAGGAGCAAAGAATCCCAGAGTAGCAAATAAACCAAAAAGTGCATAACAAATAAAGCCATGGTCTTTCATCACAGAGAAGTCTAGGAGTTGAGGTTTTGGTTCCTTGGCAGGGATGCTACTAGCTTCTATGAGCACCTCTGTGATTTCCTTTGGTGGTCCCTCGCTTTTCAGTTCTGATTTGGCATCTCCAGGCGTGTTGCGAGGTGAGGTAGTTACTTCTACTCCTGAGTCAATGGAATCTATGGAGGTGCGTGTCTGTTCATTTTCAAGCATGTATTTTGTCTCTCTCTGCTCTTCTGCTGCCGACACTCTCACTTCTTCCTGCACTTTGATTATGATGGGCCGCAGCAAGAATCCACAGGCCACAATTCCAAGCTGCAGTAGGCCAACAAACAGGAGGCTATGCCTCCAGCCAATGTGCTCCTTCAAAGCAGTGATAGCTACAGATAAGAAAAAGTAAAACACATCTTTCACTGATGGAACAGGAAGCTCTGATTTACAAAGGTAACCCTGAGGCTCAAGTTTTTAGGGTCAAGTTATGTCCAAACTTGTTCATGGTGTCTCCTACACACTTGACTCAAATATTTGGGACCAGCTTTGGCAGTATATGAAGCAGGATCTAAGATATAAGAAGATGTTAACAAGGAACGAGGTTTCATGCACCGCCTGGCCTCCATATAACAAGCCATTTCTCACATATGCTATGCAGGAAAGCAGGGATGGTGACAGTACATATCAGCTCAAACTAGGCACAGACACTGTCTGCTTGTTAGGGGGTAATCTAGTGCAGAGGTCTTACTTTCCCAGGTATGTTAACCTACACCCTCTGGAGAAATAGATAGGGAAGGTATCTTTCTCAACCGCATCAAGATAGAAGGCAGGTTCTCCCTTATTCTGCAACACAGCTGGAGATGACGCAGTTTAAAAGCAAAAGGGAGTTTTTAAAATGGCAAAAAGACTAGGAGAAAGCACAACTTATCTTAGCACGTTTGAGAAGGCTTGATGTAATCCAGCTTTTTGAGATCTCAGGTTTGGGATTTCTCAAGTGAGGAACCCTCTGGTTTCCATATCAAATAACGTTTCATATAGGCTCTGCATTATTCCAAGGTAGCTGGGGTTAGCGCTTAGCGCTAATTTTAGCTTGGAAAAAACTGTACTGGGAACCCACCAGATTGTATGTCATCGGGTTGCTATGCCCTTTAAAGTTTGTAAAAATAGTGCTAGGCTGAGAATGGGGGCGTAGGTTTGCCAGTGGTGGGGGGCGGGAATAGTCTGAATTCAAATCTAACAACCAGCAGGATAGAACATAATTACAAAGATGGGAACTTTGCATTTTCTCTTCTACATGCTTTCAAGATATAAAGGTGCTGTGGTTATATTTATCCCCCATTCTCTGTTCCCAACAATGTATTTTTGCACCTCCACACCTGTGACTTTCCAACTGACTGTTCCTGGGAGTCCACATAAGAGTGGAAAGATGATTTGGCTCTAGCAAAGGACCATGCATTCTGAAGGCCTGACATATATCTTCTCTTGACCGATTTCCTCCCAAAGATGTAACAGTTCTTTAATGGAGGTACAAGGATATTAATGATCTGTGCTTTGGTGACTTGATATTCTGAGACTAACTGCAGAAGGCATTTTGGCTTCAGATAAGAGTTCTCTGGATTCCTGGCAAGGAGCAAAATGACCCACTGAACCATTATAATCTGAACTTTGGGGAGCCTCCACAACCAGCTCAGAATTTGTGTGCTGGAACTAGCTGAAGAGGTCCAATTTCCTCTACACCACCATGCCCAATCCCTAGATTAGATGGCCCTTAATCAAACATTTGGTGGGAGTAAGGTCACACCATTAAGCCAACTGAGCTGTTTTAACATGTATTTAAGATTCAAGTTAACATTGTGATCATGGGAAAATCTCAGAAGGGTGTTTCAGTACCTGGTGCAAAAGAGAAGACAGCAAAGCATTCTCCTGTGGAAGCTACCGCTGTGACTAATGAACGCTTCTTGTCAAAGTACTGTGACAGAATGGTGACTGTAGGCAGAAAAGCAAGGCAGTATCCTAAGCCTATAAATAAAAGCCAAACAAATGCTATTAGTGCATGGCAATAGTGGAATTGCAGACATTGGATGAGACCATTTCTTTAGTGTGAGGTTTTTTAAAACCACTCACTCTAGACCAGGGGTCAGCAACCTAAGGCCTATGGGCCACAAGCAGCCCACAGGGGTTGTTTAACCGGCCCACGAGCCACCCTGAGCCAAGCTGCCTGGTCAGCGAGTCCCTGCGCTGTGCTAAACCGTGCAGGGACTTGCTTCCACAGCACCAGAAATTGTGTCTGTGAATGTGCAGACACCAAAAATTGCGTCTGCGCAGACCCCGGAAATCGCATCTGCGCACACGCGATCTGGCCCATGGAGGTATTTCCGCTGGAGTGAACTGGCCCAGGCGAGGTAAACCTTGCCAACCCCTGCTCTAGACATACCACCCACAATTAGTGATGTTGCTTGCTAAATATTTGCAAAGTTGGCCATTTCTTATTAACAGCAAGCGTAATTTTTCAAGCTATTTGAATGCATCATACCAGGCTTCTGAGTGAGGTTATCTGTTTAGTTCTACCCATCTAGGATACTGTTAATAACAACCCAGGGAAGTTTCTATAAAGCCCAATAACTCCACGAACCCAACACCCACCAAGAATTAGTATTAGGAAGTGGTTTTTGCAAGATTTCTTGGCCATTATGAACCTGGAGGGCTTCCAGCCCTGAATATAAAACATTTATCTTTGGGGGGGGGGGGGGAGATAACTGGCAATTGCACTAGACGATGGACCATGTTAACTTACCTGAGACTATGCCAATGGAGATGTACATTTCGACAACTGTGCGTGCAAAGGAGCCTGTGACCATCCCAGTACTGATCAGTAAACCTCCAATCACCACCACCAGGCGATGACCAAAACGATTAGTCAGTACTGTAGAAAGAGGAGCTGCAAAAGAGGGAAACAATTTTTTTCCAACATGTACCTCTTTCAAATTACAATAGCGACTCTCATCATATGCAATAATAAGCTTTGCTGGCTTTTTATTATATTACAAGTGGCACTGTAGTATTTCTCTTGCATAAACCATGGGTTGGTGTTAATTTAAAAACAAAGGGCCTAGCTGCTATTTCCTTTGTAAAAAAAAAAGTGCTTTAGTTTTAGGCAAATTCCAGGTTGGCAGAGCCCCAATTAACCCCCCCCCCCGGGCAGACCTTTGTATTAAGTATGAAATAGCTGACACCATGTAGGTCAATGTTCCAGTGATTCAGTTTCAGTTCCATATTTGCTTTTCTTTGCTTTTCCAGAGGACCAGTAGACAAGGGCTCAAGTGAAATTTGCCTTCTGTCAGTAAACTTGAATTAAACTACCATACAGAGCAGATGCTGACACACATAAATTGAAGGGAGACTGTTTCCCAGAAGGTTAACTAATGTGATTTAATTAACTCGAAAAAACAACTGTTAATGTCAGAAACAAGCCTTCATTGTTCTGGTCCCTTTTTTCAGACTTATCTTCCCCTAACCAAAGAACTGGTTTGATTGAGTTGCCTTCTTGGGATAAACACTAAGGAGCAGTGTCTGCTGGGAGGAGATTCCTCTATTCTAGCCACACTGAAACCAGCTTTGTCCTTCGCTTTAACTCTCCATACATTACAATGGTGGAGGTGGAGCAAAAGTATATTGTGCCCAACTCTTAACACTACTTTCTACATCTTCTCTCTGATTATCTTGCCCTCTTGGTCCCTTCACTCTCTTTAACATTTCTTTCCTTTTCTGCTCTTACAGAAGCACTTCTAAATCCTTGGAAGTGTCACAACTGAGCTTGAAACTTAAGCAAAATTGTGTTTTTATGCATCGGCTCTAGTTGTTAAGCCAGCCCTATAAATGAGGGGAGTCTGAGAAACGGAGGCTTTTAAAAGTACTCTGTCTGTGTATGTAAACAGGGTGTCCAGTGAACCTCTGTGTGCATTTTGCTTGTCAGTGTTTGGCAACAATTAACATAGTACGTGGATACCATACATACAGTTTCTTGGTACTTATGTAGGACTGTGATATATGTGCAAAATTACAGCCGTACAACCACACGATCCTAAGAGCCCAGACTTCTACAGTGTGAAAAGGGATAGCTCAGTCAGTAGAGCATGAGATTCTTAATCTCAGGGTTGTGAGCCCCAGGTTGGGTGAAAGATTCCTGCATTGCAGGGGGTTGGACTAGATGACTCTCATGGTCCCTTCTAGCTCTACAATTCTGTGCTTCTATGAAATAATAGGTAGGCATGCTTCTCTTTGCATAGGGACCAGGCTCTCAGTTTAAACACAAGATGTGCTGCATGCTCACCTGTAAATGTTAGTACAAAAACGCATATTGAGATAATCCATGATATCCTGCTGTTGGTTTCATCAAAACTTTCCATTAGGTCTATAAAGAAGACTCCAAAAGACTTGATAATGCCGTATGTCAGGGCTTCCACAAAGAAGAAAGCAAAAGCCACAATCCAGCCCCATCCTCCATCAGGCACTTTAGTATAAACATTGGGAGCAAGGCATGACATTCTTGTTGCTTTGACAGTCATTTTTAACCTGGAATGACAGGGAGAGACAGAAACAGAGCGACATCAGCACATTTTCTAAGAACATCTCATATGTCTGCTTGGAAGTGGGCTTACTCAATTCAGTGGGGCTTACTTCCTCCTAAGCATGCTTGGGATCACAGACCTTGTTACAAAAGGTAACTTGTCTTTTCCATCACACAGAGATTTTCTGCTGCTTTGGGACCGTATCCTAATGGAAACATTTCCCTTTTAGGATAAGATCGAACTAGTTGAATCAAGAATCAGAAAAATATGTTTCATCGTAAGGACCAGCTGGTTCCATTTAAGAACAAGCAATTAAGAAGCAGTCATCTGACTTAAATACAGTGGAAAGGAGGTAATTTAGTGAAAAACCCATGACAGACCCAAAGGCCCTGTGAAATTTCACAAATGCTGTGAAAGGGTTCTCCCAAACTTGCAGTTTTGCATTGCATAAGCAGGCAGATGGCAACCCCTAGAAGGGACTCTGCATTCCATCCTTCCTTCCAGACTTGAGTTCTGTCGCAGCCCAAGCCTATCTATGATTCTAGTCAGCAGTTGCACATGCTAAGGTTTCTGGATGATGTTGATAAAGGACCTACATTGAGCTGCTTGGTGTTGACTCCAAGACAACAAAATCAAGCCAACTTGTTTCTTGTGCTGCTGCTTTATATAACTCAGGTTTATTTGGATCCAGCTAGGGACTTCCTCATTGCCATCTAGGTTTTCTACATATTGCTAAAACTTTTGAGGTAACTATTTTTTAAAAAACAAAAATAACTATGCCACTATTCTGCATCACATGCACCCACAAGCTAGGGAATTCAGACACACTTGGCAAATCTCCTTCGTTCGTGTTAGAAACTCAGATATATGAGTAAATCTCCAAAGGGCACCTTAAACCTAGGTTGCGGTCGCCACAACAGAATGTCTAGGCGCCATTTTCCTCCAATGGGGTTCTTTATTATTAATAATTTCATTTCTATATGACTTTATATTTTAAAGAAATAATCTCAAAGCAGTTAAGAGAAGAATCTTAAGTAGCACTTTGCTTTCCCCCATATTTATTTACCTTCTTAATTTATATAGCTGCCCCATAGCAGAAGTACTCTAGGAAGCCAGTGTGCTATAGTGGTTAGAACGTCCGACTAGGACCTGGGAGATCAGTTTTCAAATCCCCACTCAGTCATGAAGCTCAGTGGGTGATTCTGGGCCAGTTTTGTGATCATCTTGCTCCCAGGATATAATGCAACCAAATTTGTTTTCAGGGTAGTAAATATATTTTCAGAATGCTCTGCAGAGACACTCACCATAGAACAAACAACCCTACAATTAACTTTCTGCATCTGACCAGGTAGTCATAATTCACTGATTTGGGATTCTTCAGTAATTTACCTTTCCTCTGAATGTCCTTAAGCTGTAGTTTCCTAGAGGCAAGGACTGGTTTGTGTTATGAAATATTGGGGAGGAGGGTGGAAGATGTCCTTCAGCAAACCTTCATCTTGCCTCACCTCAACAGCTAGCATTTTTGTTCTTATCAGTTTTACTCATTTTAATTACTTAGAAAAGTCTGTACATGAGTTCTGAAAACAATATCCAAATGCTCCCATTGTGTGGCAAGTTCTGCTACACAATTATAACTGTTTCAGGTTTAACTGTATATAATATGTAATTGTTTATATATATTTTATCTTCTAGTTCGTCTAATTGTAATGTATGCAGAGTACAGTGTGTCTAAACCATTGAGAGTATCTTCAGTGGGTTTAGTTAGACATACCTTCATTTGCCTAGGATTGGGCTCTGTTGATTCTTTTAGTGGTAGTACTGAAATATCTAGTAGGTTATTTTCAGAATTGCTTATGGAGAGAATTTTAAATGCATTAAAACATGGTCAGCAACTATCTGAAAGGTTATTTTCTAGTAACTTAAGAATGAATAATATTAGCCTTTAAATGAATCCCACTGACATTGTACTTCTTTCACCTGGAGACTATAACTGGGCTGTAGATTGGAGGCAGTTTTTGAACTTGAGTTTGCAAGAACCAAATTAAAGGAAGATTATCTTTTATCCATTCATCAAATCTAAATATATTTCAATGCCACCCTGTAGTACATCATTAGATGCAAGCCAATAAATGTAGAGAATGCTTAGTAATATGCAAAGAATTAACTAGCTAGGAACAGCAGTTGCTATCTCTAGTAGTGCCTGCAGTGCACAGGTGCTTATGAAATCACAGGACAGGACAGTCTATGCCCCAATGATCTCGTGCTTGAAGGAATCTGAAGCCTATTTTTTCAACCACTCTGTGTAAAATAAGAGCAAGAACTCTTTTCAAATTGCAGTCTTGATGCAAACTGGCTAAAAATATCAGTCTGATAAACCATATCAAGTCATGTTAGCATTGCAACAAATCCTCTGAAATACTGACTTGCAGATGAATTTTTCATCCTGTGGGGCAGAAGGAAAAATACATTCATGGACTGCATTTTCGCTGTGACTGTGTAACGTGCTTGGCTATACAGAAGTTAAAGGCAATACACTCCGGTGCATCTGCAAGGCAGGTCTGTTTTTGAGAAAATACACTCTCTCATCTCTGCTGTGCAGGACACGCTTAGATACCAGTTTGATCCGCTTCTGATGAGTACCATGCTGTGAGTCCCATTGAGGGCATTACAGCCTCCTGCTGCTGCTCAAGGAAAGACCCGACTACAGCCTGGGTAACAGAACTTAAGCAGCATGCCAGGCTGAATCAGGATAGGATGATGCCTGCAGAATTTGCAGTCAGAGAGAGAAGCGAGGGAGACACTTTTGGCGCCCACGTTGCGCCATGCGGTTATCCTTAATCCGGTTTAAAGCGCCTTGATACCTTGTTGGAATGCAGAGATGTCCAGGTCTATAGCATTGCATAAACGACCCCAAGCTAAGTTTCCTTAAGGAGGGGTGGCCAATGACAAGAGACCATACTATTGTGTGCAAAGAGGTTCCTCTGGGAGAGGGGGAAATGCTTTCTTCTGAAGGGAGAAAAAAAACCCAGCCCCCTCCAACCTGAAGGGATATGGATGAGAAAAGAGCCCATCTACTTTCCTTGTGATGCAGGAAGGCTAAGCCCTCCATATGTCTGCATCACTTTGCACATCACAATTTAGCCGGCTCCTTCAGAATGGGCCATAGTTCCCCCCCCCCCCCATAAAAAAAAGAGTATGTGGCAGCAAATAACGTTTTTTTTAAAAAAAAATAGCTACAGCAGCAAGACAACCAAACTTCAGTGTCCAGAAGAAAAGCCACTTACCGAGTCGGTAGATGCTGCAGCTGCAACTTGGGCAGAGGAAACGGAGAAAGGAAAAAAAAGATTCCTCCCCGAGCTGCAGAGAAGTGCAGCTTTGGCCTATGACCCGGTCAGTAACATGCTGAAGTGGCCTGGGAACACGCCTCAGTTTCGAGACCCCTTTTGGAGAGGGTGGAGCCTGTGCCTCTTCGCTTCGGCGGGGAAGAGAGGAGCAGGTCGCTGCTCCCCCAGCCCCCGTTACCCGACGCAAGGCTCTCTCCGCCGGTGCCAAGGCTGCCCCATGCCCAGCGGGGTGCACCGTCAGCGCCTAGCTTTTCGAGAAGGGGGGTCCCTGTGGGGCGCCGCTCCTCGCCTGCCTGCCTGCCAGCTAGCCAGGCGGGCTCTCTCTTCGCACCCCCCACCTGACTCTCCTCCGCCCGGTCCCTCTCGCAACTGCGGCAGTGCTGCCGCTGTGCTCGAGCTTAAGCTTTTTATACCGGCTCGAGCCGGTCTCCGCCGGCGGACCCGGCGCGCGCGGCAGCAACAGCTCAGCAGCGCCATGTGCGCGCCGGGCCCGGCTTTGCAATTGCAGCGGAGGAGGGGCGGGCTGCTGCTCCCGCGTGCTCCGAGGGGAAGGCGGGGCGGCGCAGAGGCAGGGGCGCGCGCCGGGCGGCGGCAAGGGGGCTTCAGATAGCGCGCGGGCCTCTGCCACGTCCGCTTTTATGTCTCGCCGCTTTCCCTCAGACCCGGCGGAATAATCTTATTTTTAATTTGCGCCGCGGGCGTTTGAGGCTCCTCGTCCAAGTAGCCCCTCTCCACGAGGCAATGCCGCTGCCTGAATGAAGGCTTTTCCTGCCATTGCCTCTATTCCCTCTTCCCCCCAAAAGCGGCCGCCTCTTCAGCCGAGTACCCTGGAGAAGGTTGGGGGCAACGGCTGGAGAGCTCTCCTAGCCAGAGTCCCTCGCTAGAGCCACCTTTATGTCCTTTCTCGAAGTTCGTGAGACTCGGCATCCCTGCCACCCTCTGGGGAATGGACTTCATCATGTGTCGCCTCCTCATTCGCCCCCTTTACTGTGCCCTGTAAAGGATGCTTTCCTGTTAACGTCCTCCCTTATTGGAGCCTTTTTTTTGGGGGGGGGGATTCCGCTCCCTAACTTCGCCCTGCTGGGTCTCTGGAGTGAGGTGTCCAGTTCGAGTATTGCAGGGATCGGTGTGCTTAAGGCAGGAAGGAGAGCCACTCCTTCAGCCAAGAGGAGCGCGCCCGGTTGGCCAAGTCTGCACTGTAAGGTCCCTTAAGG
Source organism: Podarcis liolepis (assembly GCF_965112155.1). Classification (NCBI taxonomy): domain Eukaryota; kingdom Metazoa; phylum Chordata; class Lepidosauria; order Squamata; family Lacertidae; genus Podarcis; species Podarcis liolepis. The sequence continues at coordinate 24,548,149 of NC_139555.1, forward strand.
TGAACTGCGCCGCAGGCAAGCAGCTTTCTGCTCGCTGCAAGCCGCCTGGAATCGTCTTCTTCCCCGTTATCTGCACGGATTTCTTGCTCTCTCTCTCCCCCCCCCCCCACCGCGTGTTCTGCATTTCCCTAAGAATGTGCGCGCGTGTACATCTTGTATCTGGAGGGTCGGGACTTGGGAGCCGCTCCGTGCGCTCCTTATTGGCACTAGGGAGAGCAAGGATGGGCTTCTTGTTCATCCCTATGCTTTCCTATTGAGAGCAAGCCCTGGATGAGAGTTAGATCCGCCGAGCATCCTCGACGGATGCTGCCCGTGCCGCAGCCCCGACGTGAGCGCTTCCCTAAGGAATTAATGCGGAGTCGCTCGCTGCTTAAGTGACAACAAAACGCAGTTCTGATCCCCCGCAGTTTCAAATCTATGGGGAGAATTTCATAATGGGCTTTCTTGCAGCTCCGCAAGACGTTTCCGACTCCAGTGCCGAGCAAGTCCGGTATAAAGGAATTGCAAACCCACAGCTTCCTTGGGGTGGGGCTTCAAAGGAAACCAATTGCTAGATTGCTACCCTAAGGGGCTACAGGACTTATGTAGTGCATAATGAACTTTTTGTGCGCGCGCGCGCCCCCCCTTTCTCCCAGCAATTTTTTGTTTTGTTTTTTTATTAAAAAAAATCTGCCCCCATCAATGACAACTGTATTACGCGCGGGACCCGGCGAGCGCCTCCTAGCGGCTGCATTGCCCGGCGGCGCTCTGTCGGGCACGAGCGCGGGCGCCCTGCTTTGGCGGCGGCGGCGCGAGCGCGTTCCACTTTCCCAGGTTCGAGCTCGTGCCGCTGCAGCTGCTGCTGCTCGAGCCGATCCGGGCAGAACAGGTTTCTGCCAGTTTGGGTGTGTGTCTGGCTGTTGCTGTGTGTGCACACACTAGAGACTCGTAATCTCCCGGAAGCTGAGCTCTCCTTGTTGCATTGGGGAATGCTGGTGACTCAGTTGGGCTGGCTGGCGGTGCTTTGCAAAGCGCTCTGTGCAATGCCGGGGGGCATCCTTCCTGGCAGTGTCCTTTGCGTGTGTGCGCCTACCCCCTTGGAGTCAGCAGTTTTGCAGTCTTCACTTTGAACCTTCGGTTCTGCCAGCAAAGTCTTTTGAATGTAGGAATGTTTTTGTTTTGTTTTTAATTCATTTTCTTTTATGGCTTTGGAACAAATAAAGCTTTAGCAGGATTTTCAGAAATATTTGCCATCTCTGCTCATGAATGACCCCTGTGAGGTTTTTGTGGTGTTTTTTTTAAATGAAGTTAAATTCCTAATACCAGCTCCTAACTTACGTGTCTTTACTGTGGAAAGGGTTAAGATGTAAGTCAAAACTAGACTAATGGCCCAGATTAATCACAGTATTGATTTTTCTTATTTTTGTAATGGATGTAGAACTGCAGCAGGAGAGGGTTAACTTTTCTTTAGCGTTATGTTAAATCCAGTTGAAAACTAGCCCCTTTTTAAAAAGCAGTGTGCAGGTAAATCTGCCTTTGTTTAAAATAATTTCAGGGGTTTCTTTAGAGCAAGAAACATTCAAATGATTAGTGTGGTTTTTTTCAATGGCCCATAGATCTCAGCTCTGTTTTTAAAAAGTGACATTTTTTCAGTGGATTTTAAAAAGGTGATTGCTGGAGTGATTTTTGTTAAGGTTTTCCCCCCACCCCACCCCCATAATTTGGTTTATACTGAATTATTTTTTTTACACCAGTATGTAAAATCCCATGCAGAAAACAAAGCAATATTCATAATGACGTTCTGTTAGCTGCACATTAAAAAACAAAGGTAGCATAGTTCTATGAAATGAGCTCTGATATGTTTGTTCAAGGGCCCTTTGGAAGCAAATCCTTCTTATATCAAAGGGGCTTACTTGCAGTGAAACACAGAAGGCTAAAGGTCTGTGAAATATTCAATTGAAATCAATAGTTACACTGTACCTATTGGGATGTTAAACAGCAAACCAGTATTTTCATTGCAATTTCTGTAGCAAAACATAAGGCTGCAGTTATATTTCCACAGACTGGAGTAACTCAGTGGGGCTTGCAATAGGATGTGAGTAGGGGTCGCAGCTCTGGAGGATTAGCTTGTTTTCGGTGTTAAAACTGTATTTCCAATTGTTACAAATGCCTTTTAACTATTAAGTAATTGAAAGGAACTAATAACCATTCTGGACCATCCTTAGCTTAAAAAAGCAAGGTGGTCAGCCAGAATATCTATGCTCTGTTCTCGCACAGCTGAAAACCTTACCAATACCAAAACAAAACAAACTTAACAATAAATAGGCATTGCCCTTCCAGAGTTGCTTATAAATATGCTAAAAGAATAAAACTATCAGTATAATATACATTTAAAACACAGCAGGGCAGCAGCAGTTACCATAAAAACAAAGTGATTAAAAGTTATAAAATGCCCACAAACTTGGCTTCAGGCAAGCCTCCATGGTTGTGGGAGGTGTTTTTTGTTGTTGTTTTTAGTGGGTGTGCCACAATTACTAAAAAGGCTTTGTTTGGTCACTGCTTGCCTGTCTACTACTCAGATGTAGAGGACAATATAGAGAAGGGACCTCTGAAGACGATAAACTTAGAACTTGAGTCAACTAAATCGTTGCACTAGCTGGAGCCAACACAAGTCCCACTAGTGCACAATTAATCAGTTAAATTGCACTCCTAATTAAAAATCCTAGTGGGGGCAAAATGTTTTGACCTGGCTCCTAAGAGATGCTGATATTGGTGCTTTCCTACCTTGCCTGCAGCCTCACTGAGAAATAGTGTTGTGAGTAATATGCGTCTGCAAGATGCCAGCTTTTGAAAGGCTATGACCTGTCACAATGGAGACTCTGGCGGTACAGAAAATTGATTTCATTTCCTCAACTCCTGGCTCTCTCAGGGCTACATTAAAAAAAAAAAAATCAAAGGCTGATTTCTGATGTTTATTCAGCCTCTGGAAGAGAACACCTTTTGGCCTGATAACTTATTTACATTTCAAACAAAAAGGATGACGCTGTATATGTTTTTTTGTTCCTGCGTTCACTCACTGAATTTCTTAACGTCCTTCTCTGAAGCATGTGCAGCTGGGCTGCTTGAAGAGCAAGCTCTGGTCAGGCTTGTTTTTATTTTACCAGTTTCTGCTCTCCCAAACACACGCAAATGTACATGCTCATATGCGTGAACATAATCCCATTGCCATTTAAAGCACTGGATTCCTGAGCCCTGTAGTTTTTATCATTGCTGCTTTTTTGTATTTGAACTCTTGACTTTGTGCCCTCCTGTAGTAAGGGGTAATAACTTCATTCATCCTTGAATGGTAAAATTAAACCCTATTGGTGGAAACTTGGTGGAAACTTGACACGCTGCCATGCTGATCAAACACATTGCAAAGCAAATTTTTGCTTTGCTTAATCAAGGGAGAACTTAAAAAAAAAAAATTGTAAGGACGCCTTTGACGAGGAAACTTCTGCAGCCCAGAAAATTTCATTCTCACCAAGTTTGCTAAGAGCAGAATAAATTGTGCAAATATCACACAAGCAATACTGTGGTCTATGATTCTGCTATGTTACTTGAAGAACTGCCTGCATCCTTACTAATCTGCCTGTACTCTTAAGATCTGTCCCGGAAGCCCTACTGAGGTGTAGGAATTATGATTTCACAGGACATGAGATAAGCCTACTACTAATTTCACCTTGCAAGAAACTCCATTTAACTTTGGTTGGTAGCCTGACCCAAGGGTCTGAGGTTCCCCACCCCAGCTATAGAGAACTTTAAGAGTTACATGGGCATCAGTACCCCAAAATGGCCCAAGTAATCCCTTCTCATAGCAATGTAGGTGAGACTTCCTGGTTCATTTTGAAGCTGTATTTTGGTCTTACTTCCTTTGTCTTTGGCTTCTACCTCTCAAATATTGGCACGGCAGTCTGTTGGGAAGGATAGCACTTCACTACTTATTTCAACTCTCAACAGGAAGGCTGGTGTAGGGAGCTTGGGAGTGTTCCTCAGTCCTCAATCCCTTCCAACTCGTCTAAGTTCTGTTATTTGATCCAGCTGCTCACAGGGGTTCCTAGCACCAAACGACCAAAGTGGAGAGAGGAGCGGGGAGGTAGAATGCAGCCATCCCTCTCTTACTTGCTCAGTTATCTCAGAATCTTGACGCACCAAACGTTATCACAATCCCAACTCCCATCAGCCCCCAGCCAACATGGCCAGCGGTCAGAGTTGAAGTTGAACCATATCTCGAGGCCTTTAAAGGTCAGCACCAACACTTTGAAATGTGCTTGGAAACGTACGGGGAACCAGTGGAGATCCTTTAGGACTGGTGTTATATGGTCTTGGAGGCCACTCCCAGTCACCAGTCTAGCTGCCGCATTCTGGATTAGTTGTCGTTTCTGAGTCACCTTCAAAGATAGGCCCAAGTATAGCGCATTGCAGTAATCCAAGCGGGAGATAACTAGAACATGCGCCACTCTGGCGAGACCAAAAGTGCATTGTTTGCCGCTGAAATGTCCCCAAAGAGGAACTGGAACAGCAGTTGAATTCTCCCAGTTCTATATCTCCCTTTTGTAGATACGAATCCTAAAATTGCCACCTTATCTCCATATATATTTATCTGTGCACAGATAGGTACCTGCTGTTGTTCTTCTAATGGAAGCTGAGTTTCTTAGGTCTCTTGTTTTAAAACAGATCCGACCAGAATCCAAGGAGAATCATGCAGAGCTTCACTCTGGGAGACACGTCCTCCTTGAAATACTCTGTACAAACCAGATTTCTCCCTTGGCTTTTAAATGAAAAGCAAAATGAGAGTATACTTACCCCGTTGCCAGTGTTGCAGAAACCGCTGTCCTCAGGGCTGGAGGACCAGCTAAATGCCTCTACAGAGACAATGACAGTGGATGGCTCTTCGGCTCCACAGTTTCAAGGAGGGTGATGAGGGGAGAACAAGGAAGATGCCTCTATACCCAACTCTTTTTAAGCAAATAAGCTTGGATATTTATAAGGGCTTAAACTCCTCCCCCAGAGGAATAACTTTGGAGAAGTTGCTCATCCCCCCTGCTAAGGTGCTGTCTTATATTTTTCCAGCATAAGCTAATAACTAACTTTACCAAGCTGCAGTATATAACCTTAGATTTCACCGGCCATTGAGGCTAAGTAGGGAAACGCTCTGGTTTCCAAAAAGATCCGGGCTGCTTCCTTCAAGCTATGTAAAAATGTCTTGGTGAAACAGCTGCTGCCCAAATTCTTCGAGGGGAAGCCCAGAAGCAGCTTGGCGGTTCATTGGGTGATATCCCTTGCATTCCTGGGGATAGAATGTGGGGCCCTTGGTCTCCCATTGGCTGCCCACCCAGGGCATAGGCACAGTTGCAAAGTGCAGGATGAAAATAATATCAGAACCAACAGGCGGAAGGAAGTATTCCAGGCAATTGTGAAGGTTTAATGTGCATTTGTTGTATAGTTCAGGGCAGGGTGAGAAACTGGGGGTGGAGTGCAGCAGAAAATTTCGGTTTTCCTTGGGCGGCAAATCTTTCTCAACCTTGATCCCATGGAATAAAAATGTAGTGTAAAATACAATAATTGTACAGGATGAAAAGTAGTGCTTAAGCATAGCATGCCTTCTTTCTGATGATACACAGGGGGCAAATAATTAGGAAGTAATTGTAAAACAAAGAGAAGCTGTTAGGATTTTAGAAACAGGCACATTTCTTTTGCTGTTCTTGTAATCAGGCCTTTAACTATTTATTTTAACTATTTAACTAGCCCTGGTGATCATCTAATGTTTATTGGATGGATTTTCCTCCTAAATTGATTTTTGAATTCTGAATTTATTGTTATTCACGTTTTATACTGTATTTTATGCTGTTTTTGTTGCATCAGTTAAGTGTTTTAAATTTGTTGTTAGCCACCCTGAGCGCGGTTTTCTGAACCGGGAAGGGCAGGGTGTAAATAAAATTTTATTATTATTATTATTTTTACATTTGAAAGTTGTTGTTTTTTTTAAATTAGTCTTAGCAGGGCATCCATATAATGATAAATTTTCTCTTGGCTTTTATCTTTATATCCACTTCCAGAAAAGGAGGATCCAGACATAGACCTGCCTTATAGCCCAGGCAGAGGGTTTTTTGGGGGGGGTTGGGTTTGGGGGCTCTTGGGCAAAAGAGTCACTTGGGGCCCCTTAAATGTATGGAAGCACATACAATTTCACTTTTTCACTTAATTCTGTACATAAAGCTGCAATGAATGTGTGAATAAATGCATCATTGCGGTCAATGTTTGTTACAACTGGAGCGAAGAATATTACTTAATACACGTTATCAACACCACACCGTAAATACATGAATACAGATCATAGCAGAAGGGAAAAAAAGGCATTGTCTTCATATGTGATGCTCTTATGTAAACAGAAGCAGAAAAGAAGAAACCCTCCTTAAAAAGCTAATTGTATGACATATGGTAAATTGGTGACAGTTTACTGATAAATAACAGTATAGGCAAGAGTCCATCCTATTCAATGAAATGAACTTCCTTCTTGGAAGTCAAGTCCTCAACCAAATCACTGTAATCCAGACTTCTCCCAATTTTATGTTCAATTGAAGTCTGTGCTAGTGCTGTCTTGGATATTTACAAGAGCGTCAAAGATTTTAAATACCGTATTCTTTCCGTGTACAAGACAATGAATTCCTCCCAATTTTTTAGTCAAAGATTGGAGGTCGTCTTATACACAGATTTATATGGTAAGTATTGGGTGAGTTGGCAAGGCACACAGGTCCAGGAGATGGCTGGTGAGGCAAGGCTGTGCTGAGACATGAGGGATTGAGCAGGGGATCGCTCCCAAAAAGCTCAACAACAATAACAATTTCTAAATTTGGGGCTCCCAAAAGTAGGGGTCGTGTTATACATGGGGTCGTGTTATACACAGAGAAATATGGTATCTCTGCAGCTGGCTTTCAAGGCTGTTCTCCTCCCCTATAAATAATAATGTTAAAAAAAGCACAGATCTATAAAAAGCCATTTTATTACCCTTTGTGTCTGTTTTCTAGTGTTCAGTTTGCCCTTGTAATGGATTAAAGGTTAGGAAATTGAATTTTATTGTTTTGTTTTGTTTAACTAAAGCTGTTCCCTGCTGGTTAATGTTCAGCAAGTCCATATATCGCCACTTTCTTCCAGACAACAGGGCAGTTCCAACTTTATCTCCTTACAGTTCAGTTCTGCAGAAAGCGACAGTGTGAGTGATGTTGCAACATTTCCAATACAGTGGTACCTCGGGTTACAGACGCTTCAGATTACAGACTCTGCTAACCCAGAAATAGTACCTCAGATTAAGAACTCTACCTCATGATGAGAACAGAAATAGCGCCCTGGCAGCAGCGGGAGGCCCCATTAGCTAAAGTGGTGTCTCAGGTTAAGAACAGTTTCAGGTTAAGAACAGACCTCTGGAACGAATTAAGTTCTTAACCCAAGGTACCACTGTACAGTGGATGCTCGGGTTGCGAATGTGATCCGTGCGGGATGCACGTTGGCAACCCGCAACGGTGCGTCTGCGCATGCGCGGGTTGCAATTTGGTGCTTCTACGCATGCGCAATTTAGCACTTCTGCGCATGTGCGACCCCCGAAACCCAGAAGTAACCTGTTCCAGTACTTCTGGGTTTCGGCGGGTCCATAACCCGATAAAACACAACCTGAAGTGTCTGTAACCCGAGGTATGACTGTATGTAGTTGATTTACAGTAGACATTTCCAGTCTGCTGTGGTAGAATTTCCTAAGAAGTGGTACCGTGTACCATTGATACAATTGGCTAGGAGTTAAAGTTTATGTGCAAGTCCTCGTGAGTTCTCCGTGAATTGCAGAGAACAAGTCTGGCAGTTGGCAGGTCTGTCTCTAGACCCTCCTCCAAAGATGACCTGAGGCACATAGTTCCTAAGCCCTTCAGAGGGAGGGTGTGTGTTTCTGTAAGAGGCACAAATCAAGTGTATCAGAAGGTAACGTAGCAGTGTTACATGTTTGTTTTAGTGTTGCGATTCCAAGAAATCCCAGTTTTGGCTGGTCGGTGACTCATACACGTAGCTATACCAAGCAAATTGGATTACATGATGACTCAGCACTTACTCGGCAAGTTAAGGTTTGCATCCATGCCTGGGAACTAGTTTGAAAAAGAGAGTATCTGCCCCCTTCATGAGTCATGAAAGTAGCTTTCACCCACGGAAGCTCATGGAAGAGAAGATGATAAACTTATCACCACCTTATTTCTACAGTGCTGAGCTAATTCCCATTCTTTACTTTTAAAATATTTCTTTTCCTGGGGAAACTGATTCACAACTTCCTAATGAATCAACCCATCCATTCATACAGTCTTAAGAGAGACACTTGCCAGTGCTGTGGACAGGACCATACTGTATATACTGCGTCAAGGCTGGAAAGCAAACTCCTACACAAAAGAAACACAAATTGCCCTGAATAGTGGAATTCTGTGATCTGTAAACACTCTGCTACTGTTCTCTTGCTTCCGCTGAAGCCCTTTCCCTGATTACAGGAAACTGCTCATGCTCCTTATTTTCCCCCAACTACTGAGCATTTGATATTTTACCAAGCATTTCCCACATACTCTTTAAGTCTTCGCTGCCTTTCTTTCCCTTTTATTACTTTATTTTATTTCAATATTCAAAGTTATACCATGCCACTCAACGGTTATAATCCTATTCTACAATATTAATGACTCACTCACACCCAGTGTTTATAATCGCAGTTATATTTTAAGAATTCCATCCTATCCGGTTTCATTCTTTTTAACAGATTTCTTACTATGTTCTGCTATTTTTCTTCTTAGACTTCAAGCCCTGCTGTGAACTTAGCCTATGGAAAGTTACCAGAAGAGTTTCCCAGTCCTCCTTGAAAGATTCTAAACTTGTGTCTCTTATCAGTGCCGCCAGTTTTGCCATCTCTGCGTCTTCCATGATTTCCATCAACCAGTCTTCCTTTGAAGGTAATGCCGTAAGCATACTTCTCTTAACACAGCAGTATTCTAATCCTGGTTATTTTTTATTTTTTTATTGGGTTTTATAAACAAGAGTAATGTTGTACAAATAAGTATACCAAGTCTAATCCTGGTTATAACCAGGTATTGCTGTCAGTATTGAAGAGGTTGATTTAGGATGCCGTATGCGCTAGGGGACGTGGGTGGCACTGTGGGTAAAAGCCTCAGCGCCTAGGGCTTGCCATTCGAAAGGTCGGCGGTTCGAATACCCGCGGCGGGGTGCGCTCCCGTTGCTCGGTCCCAGCGCCTGCCAACCTAGCAGTTCGAAAGCACCCCCGGGTGCAAGTAGATAAATAGGGACCGCTTACTGGCGGGAAGGTAAACGGCGTTTCCGTGTGCTGCGCTGGCTCTCCAGATGCAGCTTTGTCAACACTGGCCACGTGACCCGGAAATGTCTGCGGGCAGCGCTGGCCCCTGGCCTCTTAAGTGAGATGGGCGCACAACCCTAGAGTCTGTCAAGACTGGCCCGTACGGGCAGGGGTACCTTTACCTTATAGCCCACTAGGGGCAGCAATGTTGTTTAGTCGTGTCTGACTCTTCGTGACCCCATGGACCAGAGCACGCCAGGCACTCCTGTCTTCCACTGCCTCCTGCAGTTTAGTCAAACTCATGCTGGTAGCTTCGAGAACACTGTCCAACCATCTCGTTCTCTGTCATCCCCTTCTCCTTGTGCCCTCCATCTTTCCCAACATCAGGGTCTTTTCCAGGGAGTCTTCTCTTCTCATGAGGTGGCCAAAGTATTGGAGCCTCAGCTTCAGGATCTGTCCTTCCAGTGAGCACTCAGGGCTGATTTCCTTCAGAATGGATAGGTTTGATCTTCTTGCAGTCCATGGGACTCTCAAGAGTCTCCTCCAGCACCATAATTCAAAAACATCAATTTTTCGGTGATCAGCCTTCTTGATGGTCCCGCTCTCACTTCCGTACATCACTACTGGGAACACCATAGCTTTAACTATACAGACTTTTGTTGGCAAGGTGATGTCTCTGCTTCTTTTTAAGATCCTGTCTAGGGCAGCAATGATTGGGATACAATTGTAGACTGGACACTGGAATTTTTTCCAACTAGAATTTGTAAATTGGTAAGACACAGCGTGGTTTTGTTTTGTTTTTTAAGCCAAAGACATGAAGGAAAATAGAAGAAGAGAAAGGATTGGTGAAAAGGGGGTCAAGCTGTTCATTTGACAGCAGAATGTACTCCCTTGGAACGTCGTGGTCTCTCCTTCACTGGAAGTTTTTAAGCAAAGGTTGGGTGGCCATCTGTCATGGATGCTTTAGCTGAGATTCCTACATTGCAGGGAGTTGGACTAGATTGGTCCCTTCCAACTCTACAATTCAATGATTCCTGGACAGGATGGGAGGAGAGGAAGACTTTTAAAGCATAGGTAGGCAAACTAAGGCCCGGGGGCCGGATCCGGCCCAATCACCTTCTAAATCTGGTCTGGGAATCAGCGTGTTTTTACATGTGTAGAATGTGTCCTTTTATTTAAAATGCATCTCTGGGTTATTTGTGGGACCTGCCTGGTGCTTTTACATGAGTAGAATGTATCCTTTTATTTAAAATGCATCTCTGGGTTATTTGTGGGGCCTAGGAATTCATTCTTCTTTTTTTCAAAATATAGTCCAGCCCCCCACAAGGTCTGAGGGACAGTGGTCCGGCCCCCTGCTGAAAAAGTTTGCCGATCCCTGCTTTACAGTAATCATTTCTGATGCAGATAGGGCTCTCAGGCTACCTGTTCCAAGGTACTTCCAAAGACGTCACAACCTTTGTTTTAGCTTTCTCAAACATTAAACCAGAAGTTCAGGCCATGCGTCTCTCTTGCCCTTTAAAATAGGTAGAGCACAGTGTCCCCTTCAAAAAGAGAGAGAAGTGTTTGCTGTTTTGCAAGCCACATGAGAAATGCTTGCTTTCTAAGAGTAAACAGAGCCCTTTGCCAGAAGTTCAGACTGACTTAGGCTCATCAGTCAAAGAGAGGAGAGCCTGCCAAGCAATCTTTTTTGGGGGCCTTTTGATAATGCTGAGGATGTGTCAGAAGGAAAATGAACTGATATTACTTTATATATGTGTGTGTGTGTGTGTGTGTGTGTGAGCACACGCACGCGTGTAACTTGGTATTAATGTAACGTTTTTATATGCAACCTGTGTATTTTTGTAATATTTTGTTTGTCTGTTGTTGCTTCAGTTTTCCGGACACTGCTTGGAGATATGTTTAATATATTAACCATTATCAAATTGAATAACCAGTTATTGCGTTTTACTAAAATATTGAATGACAGGGGGAATCTCATGTACAGATGCCCTTTCTGTCTTTTATTTAACCACAGTTGTTATCTCCAATCGTTACACACACACATTCATTCATTAAGTTTGGCCTTTGACAGTGAACTTGAGTCTGGGAGGTTTGAGAACAGTCCGCCTCTGAATTCTTGGCTTGCAGCGGGTGCTTCTTGGCTTTTCTTCCTTTCCCCCTCTTGCTATCACAGGGCTTTGTTTTGTTTTGTTTATTCAAGTATTTACTCATGCCCCTCATTTAACTAGGTCACTCTTTTTCTGCCCCCCCACCCCTTGGTCGCATGGAATGACCTACCAATTTTGTATCTTCAGCTGCACATTCTTTCCCCAAGGTCATTGATACACAACTGGAAACATCTGTCATAATACTGGTCTTAGCAGGACTCAACCAGCCCATTCCACCCACCTCTAGTGACTGCTTATACTGACAATGTCTCGTACTCCTTGCTATTCAAGCTGGTTCTTTCTACTTTTCAAGTGCCCTCCCCTGATAACATTCATTCTGCCATTTCAGATTAGGCTGGTGCTGATGACTGCGAACAACTAGCTTTCAGACCTGGAAACTGAGTCAGTTTTGTCCAGTTTCTCAGAAGATCAGAAGGTTGGCATCTTGTAAAATTTCAGCTCTGACTTTGTAGTCGTCAGCTTTTTCATGCCCTGTGTATGCTCATTTAGTTATAACACTGGCTGATCTGCTGGTCCCAATATAATTTCCCACAGTGCAGGGGCTTGGGCTGGATGACCTTTGGGGGACCCCTCCAGCTCTACAATTCTTTGATTCTATGATTGCATCCCGGGGATACAATTTACTGTTCCATGGTTTTGATAGGATGGCAGAGCCCTTTGTGACAAAAGCCAAAATGGCCAGGGGTACAAGTAGCATGCTTCTTGGCGCAGGTAGGTAGCTGTGTTGGTCTGCCATAGTTGAAACAAACAAACAAAAAAATTCCTTCCAGTAGCACCTTTAGAGACCAACTAAGTTTGTTATTGGTATGAGCTTTTGTTTTGTGTGCATGCACACTTCATGTACACGAAAGCTCATACCAATAACAAACTTAGTTGGTCTCTAAGGTGCTACTGGAATGAATTTTTATTTTGTTTTGTTTATACTTCTTGGCAGTTCTAACTGTGGGTACTGTTTTTGATCTGTGTTATAAGAGAAACTGCTCCCTTTCCCTTATGGGGTATTCCAGAGCCCGTATAGAGTCCTAGCAATAGGAGAAAATAACAGAGGCCAACCAGAGTACAGTGGTACCTCTGGATGCGAACGGGATCCGTTCCGGAGCCCTGTTCGCATCCTGAAGCAAACACAACCCGCGTCTGCGTGGCTCGCAATTTGCCGCTTCCACGCATGTGTATGACGTCATTTTGAGCATCTGTGCGAGTGGCGAAACCCGGAAGTAACGCACTTCATTACTTCCAGGTCACCACAGAGTGTAATCTGAAAACACTCAACCTGAAGCACGTTTAACCCGAGGTATGACTGAATATTGAGAAGCAAAACGGCTAGTAAGCCTGATCTTTATTAAAGGAACTGTTGCAACATGGTCCCCACTCACCACACTCAGGAGGGAGAACCCTAAACGATGGTGTACAAGCCCTTTTATAGACTTTTGAAATTGCCCACCCTGTAGCCCAAGACCACCATCTCAAAACATACATACATACATACATCACAAAAGAAGGCAGTCTACAGCAGAAATCCTGCCTGCCCGGATACCTGGCAATGGTCACTGATTGCATTACCTGGGCAGTCTGGCCATTCTTTTGTGATGGTTAATACTTTAGTTCCTGAATCCAGGTCACTGGCTCACCCTATTCATACACAAATATGCCCTTAAGACAGGATTTTCAAGCAAAAAGACAATGGGAAGGCTTTCCCTGTTTGCCTCCCTTACTGCAGAGGAATATTTGAGTTCATTGGGAGAGTCAAAATGGCTTCAGGATTGCTCTCACATACTATTTCAGACGCATGGTTCATATATTTAGATATTTGTGCATTTATGAATATTTATTCTACACTTGAGACCTTAAAATTCTTAAAACAATCTGCAAGTTCTTTTTCAGCCCATACTGCACAGAAGCTGCATTCAGATGCTTGGTTTATTGAACGAGTTTTACAGGTTACAATCCAAGCGCTTCTGTCCCGATTTCTAACACTCTTTTTTTCACTGCAGTGCACACACACAAACACATATACATATACATATGAAACAGGCATTACAACAAAAAAGGCACAGAGGAGAAAAAGAAAGACTGTCCATATCCAAACAATATTCCCCGAGTTTCACAATACATTTATGTGACAAACGAAAGCTGAACATCATTTGCTGAGCTATGACAGGACAAGAGAAAAGATCATGACCAAAAAAAAATTCCTTTCAGGTCATTCATAATTTTTGTTCAAGTTAGCAAAATTAGAAGAAAGTAGCCCGAACAATGCACACCAGCATAGAATTATCATGAGTTACAAAGTCTTACATGGTGGGAAGGAGAGGATAGGTTAGGTTTTTGTTTATTAACACATATAGTAAAATCATAATGCTCCCTGATAAAGTAATCTTTTTCGAATGCGCTTGTGTGCCTTTCATTTTGTAGTTGACCTCTGCAAAGGCCAGCTGCCATACCTTATGGCACCAGTAATATATTGCAGCTCACTTCAGACCCTGCCTAAATCGAGCGATGGTTAAGTTGGGATCCCACAAGCAAGCAGGAGCAAGCTACTATTTGCAGCGAAGACCCCTTAATATGTCCTTGTACATTTAATCCTCTTAAATCCTTGCGCTTGTCTGCCTTCTGCGTTTGTCTGCACAGAGAACCCTGACTCCTTTATGACGTGTCCTTTGCATGTCCTATCTTGATCATATTGCAGATCTAGACAAAATTGCTACTCTGGTAACCTTCAAAACCTAGTAAGTATAATTGAGAGTTCAGGCATGAATGTGTTTTTACAGTAAGGATTTCTACGCGTGGGTGGCAAATTAGGATTTTGTTTTTGTATCTTTTTCTCTTCTACAGCATCACCCACCCATATAGGTGGGGGTTACCTTCCGAGGCACTGTGCGCATAGGTGAAATTGTGTTTAATTGAAGCACCCGTTGAAAAACCCTGCAGACTAAAACCTCTGGGAACCCCAGAAAAAAAGACCCTTTTACAAACCAGCAGCCCTACCGGATGGGTAGGAATGGTGGCAATGGAGGCACTCAGCCTTCCTCATTGCTGAAGCACAATTTGCAAACAATGACAAGCAGGGCGGACCGGTACCCCCAAAGTGCTTGGCTGTGGGTGAGACTCACTTGGTGGAGCTGATGGTGTCTTGCGGAGGAACATGATGATGGGCAGCTGGCGCTTCTGCCTCTTCAGTTGGTCAAGGCATTTTTGGGCAGCCTCATGGTCCATAGATGCAGTTTCAACACAGGTGCCAATGTTCTTCAAACCGAAGCATTGTTTGAAGTGGGTCAGCCAGCCAGAACTAGCTCAGAACTCCTTCTCAGGCTGCCTGAAGTGCACATACAGTCTGAGTGTCTTCTTGCGCAAGGTGCTGCCATCAGTGGGGATATGCTGGCGGTTCATGTCTTCTAGTCATTGGTTCAGTGCCTCACATGCCTTCAACAGGGCCTCATCCTGCACGTGCCTGGGGACCTTGGCAGTTGTGGGTATACAGGCACTCGCTGCCTCCGATGCCCGGATTTTCTTCTCTTGTACTTTAACGGCACATATGCTGGACTCATTCTTGTCAGGATACGCCGGGGGGGGGGTCTTGCAGCCCCCAAGATGAGACGAAACCTCTCTGGGAGTCTTCCTGGTGTTGCACAGCTCTGGGACGTCCATAAATCAACAGTCCCGGGACGCTCCAGCTTCACATAGCAGATGCCTGTGCGCACACACACTCAGCAGAGATCAGCAGAAACGAATTGGAGAATTGTGTGCTCATTCTAAGCTTTTATTCAGCAATATTTACAGGACAAACGATCATGGCGTCCTCTCCCTTCAACTCCGAGAGAGAATAGAAAGTAAAAAGTACAAAAACACAACAGAGCGGAAGAGATAAGGCTACCTTCCATTCTCAGGCTTTTCCAAACCTAGAAAGTAAATATGGACGTGTGATGTAACCATCACACACCCAGCAATGGAGGACTGATATACAGTGGTACCTCGGGTTACATACGCTTCAGGTTACATACGCTTCAGGTTACAGACTCCACTAATCCAGAAATAGTACCTCAGGTTAAGAACTTTGCTTCAGGATGAGAACAGAAATCACACGGCAGCGGCAGCAGGAGGGCCCATTAGCTAAAGTGGTGCTTCAGGTTAAGAACAGTTTCAAGTTAAGAACGGACCTCCGGAATGAATTAAGTAAATAACCCGAGATACCACTGTACTGACAATTCCTACCAAACGTGTGCCACAGCACACATGCTCAAGCTATACTGTCAGCAGTCTAGCACTTCCAATTCCTCCTCCAGCGTGGGTACCACTCGCTGCCTCTTGGGTTTGTCATCACCTGAGGAAGTTAAAGAGGCTGTGCATTTAGGTGCCATCTCAAAGAACGACTCAAAAAACACCTCCAAAACCTCCAAACTCCAGCACAATTCCTCTCTCTCAAACTCCTCTTTCAAATTCCAACTCTCCACAGGTCTCAACGGTTGGTGCAAGGCCTCTTGGGATTGCAATTGTGAAGGCCTGTGGGATTGCAAAGTTCTGTTTTTGCGCGTTTTCTGACAGCTTTACGCCTCTTCTGGGGCTGTTTTAGCGATTCTTAATTCACTTCCAGGTTCGGCACAATGCGTATACACACAGTTGCGTACATACTGAATGCATAAATGGGGGGGGGGTGTCTGTATATTGGAAATTAATAAAACTATATTTTTATTTTTATTTTAAAAAGATCTATGCATGGTGGTGGTTAGGAAGAACAGATGCTGCTGCTCTTGTGTTTTTGTTTCTGTGTGCAAGCATACTGTTGTCTTCTTTTAACCTTGCCTTACATATGTGTGAAAACACTCATAAAATTAACTCAGCTGTGCATTTGAAAATGACAGTTCCGATTTCTGCCAAAGCAAAAATGTGTCTTCCACCCCCCCACCCCCGCTCCAATGGAAATTTTGTTTTTATTTAATTTTGTCTTCTGGTACAGGCAAACTAGGTATGTCAGAAGTTCTCCCTTCTCCAGATCAAATTCAGAAGTCATCTAATGCGGGTTGAGATACACAGAAGAAAAACAGACATCAATTTAAGATGCCAAGGTGAGAATTTTGTGGATTTAAAGCAGGCATAGGCAAACTCGGCCCTCCAGCTGTTTTTGGCCTGCAACTCCCATGATCCCTAGCTAACAGGACCAGTGGTCAGGGATGATGGGAATTGTAGTCTCAAAACATTTGGAGGGCCAAGTTTGCCTATGCCTGATTTAAAGGGATATCACTGGAGGTTTGGAGTGACAGAAAGAATAACTATCAGGGTATTTATACTAAACCAGAAATACCTGGGCTGAAGGACCCCATCGTGCCAGCGTCTCCCCACCACCTCCTTCAGAATTGATGACTGATATAGCAAGCTGGGCTCCTTTTAAACAAGGAGGCTTAGCTCAAGGAAAGCCGAGCTAGCTACTCAGAAGGAGGTGCAACTTCTGGTTAAGGCTCAGTGTGAGGATGATTATGCCTGAAGCAAAATTTGAGATCTGCTCTTGTGGTGGAGGCCTGAACTCTGCTCTGCATGAAGCTGTCAAGAGTGCCAATGATGCCCCTCGCCTCACCCAAACCTGAACCCTCATCTACTGAGACTATTGGGGAAATAAGTAGGTGAATAATGTTTTGGCAGCTGGGTCTGCTCTAGAGACAGTTGTACTTCAGTTGTGTGGAATCTAGGGACCTTCAGAGTGCTATCCTGAACACTTGCTTCTGAACATGCCCCTTGAACACAGAGAGTTTTCTTCAAGGAAGCATTCATAGAAGGAGCGAACTTGTTAGTTGTGTGACCAACCTACCCGTTGATTTCAATATGGCTTAAGTACTGTATTTTTCTGTGTATAAGATGCCCCCATATATAAGACAACCCCTATTTTTGAGCCCAAAATTAAGAAATAAATATTTTAAACATTCCGTGTATAAGACGAGCCACAATTTTAAACTTTAAAAAAACTAGGGGAAAGTATAGTCTTATACACGGAAAAATACAGCATGCCTTAACTTTTTTCTGGGGTTGGACTTCAGTGTCCAAAGAGTACTCATACTTCTTTCTACCTTGCAAAGACTGTTGAAGCAGGCTTGCTGTAGAATTGTCTGAAAACTGGAGTCTGTTAATGAATTTGGGATTCTGCTTCCCATAGATGTGGGGCTGGATTTCCCTGGAAGCTTTAGCAAAATTCTGGTGGGTTCCAGCAACTTCCCCTCCATGTTGTCAGAGTTTTCCACCGTCATCAAGTCAGGCCATCACCTAGAGGCTTGGTATAGGCCGAGGCCCACTCCATATAAATATTATGTGTGCTGCTATTGCCTCTGGGTTTTCCTCCCTCTCATCTTTATTTATAATTTCCTCTTTTTTTTTGCAGATGGTGCATATGTTTCTGATGATGTGAAATTCTTACATCGCCTGTGAAGAAAGCACGAACGGAGTTATAAGAGCATACTTTTAGCTAACTTGCTAGCATCCATGAGACATTTCCTAGTGGAACATTTCTGATACAATGG
This sequence comes from Podarcis liolepis, assembly GCF_965112155.1. NCBI lineage: Eukaryota > Metazoa > Chordata > Lepidosauria > Squamata > Lacertidae > Podarcis > Podarcis liolepis. The sequence continues at coordinate 24,566,163 of NC_139555.1, forward strand.
AAGTTCTGCTTCTGAAGGGGCTATTCTTGGTGCTGGCCAGCTGCTTCCTGGGACTCTTCTACTATCAACACCCACTTGTCTCTGCGAGTGGGGAAAGATCAGGCTACAAAAAACCCAATTTCATAATAATTTTAGCAGATGATATTGGATGGGGAGATCTTGGGGCCAACTGGAACCTGAGAAAAGACACGCCTCACTTGGATAAGATAGCAATGGAAGGCATGCGGTAAGGTTCAAACCAACGCTTAGCATCCACTATTGTTGCTGTTCGTAAAAAGGGTGGAAGCTACCGTAGGCACTGCACAAAGATTAAAAAGTCATGCAGACCCTGTCCTCAGACCTGCACTTTTAAAAATGTGATGGAAAAGGGATGGTGAGGGAAGAGGACAACAAGCCAATTCAGATATCAACACAATCAAATTGCCATATTTTTCGTGTATAAGATGCCACCATGTATAAGACAACCCCTATTTTTTTAACCCAAAATTAAGAAATCCTGCTAGAACCCAAACCCGAGCCTGGACTGCCCATGCCAGAGCTTGAACCCAAGCCCAGGCTACTCACACCAGAACCCAAGCCCGCGCCGCCCACACCAGAGCCCCAACCCCTGTGCATTGACCATCTGTGTATAAGACAACCCCCAATTTTTGACCTTTTGTTTTTGCAAAAAAACATCGTGGAAATATACGGTACATAAAGTAAAACGGAGCAACCAGTTTTGGTGGGACAGGCTGTGCTGTTCACTATTAACATTTCTGTTTATTTCCGTGAGGCCAGCCAGCATAATCACTATCATTTTCCAGTCCATCTGTACGGTGGATGACTTTCAACATTGTATTAGCTTCCCCAGCCTCCCCAGAACCCTTGGTTATCAATGCTGTTGTCTATGTAAACTCGCAGTCTATATGGCATCGTGGTTTGAGTGTCAGACTAGGATTTGGGAGAGCAGAGTTCAAATCCCCTCTCAGCCATGAAGCTCAGCGAGTGACCTTGGGCTCAGTCACTGCCTCTCAGCCTAACCTACCTCACGGGGTTGTTGTGGGGATTAAATGACAAGGGGGAAGAACCATGTATACCATCTTGAGCTTCTTGGAGGAATGTCCTTGTGATATTAACGCTAATCACAGAAAGCTTTCCAAAACCCAGAGAACCCACTTTTCATTTCTACCTTTCCCTGTCACGTTTTCAAAATGTGCCTCTGTAACCTCAGGGCCTGTAAAACAAAGATTAGTTCAAAGATTCTCCCTGATAATGAAAGGTTGCGTCTTCTTCGGGATGGGCAAAGTTCATAAAAACTTCCTCAACAGACGTCAGCGCTGACTTATAAAACCTGCCCAGGCAAATTGTCAGTCCAGGGAGCTAAGATAACAACAGTGATTAGAACCTCTGTTTGCTGTTCCGTTTTTATACCACGGCATCCATCTTGGAGGTGATTGATTCACACCACTCTTGTTTCTGTTTGGGTTTTTAAAACGCCACACCAGCTGATAAATTCTTGCCTCAGAGCTGAACGTGAACACAACACAAAATCTTCAGGTGTTGCCAAAGACTTGACTGCCCATGAGTTGATTCTAGCCTCCAGGAACATCAGGCCTATGTTTTTTTGATCCTTTTAGACTCCTCAGGCCTCTAACACTGTCAAATTCTTCAAAAGCTGGTATCAATTGCCCCTTAGCTCAGGGGTAGGCAACCTAAGGCCTGTGAACCGGATGCGGCCCAATTGCCTTCTCAATCTGGCCCGCGGACGGTCCAGGAATCAGCGTGTTTTTACATAAGTAGAATGTGTCCTTTTATTTAAAATGCATCTCTGGGTTATTTGTGGGGCTTAGGAATTTGTTCATTTTGCCCCCCACATGGTCTGAGGGACGGTGGACCGGCCCACGGCTGAAAAAGGTTGCTGACCCCTGCCTTAGCTGTATTAAAAGCCACATCTCCAATCTTAAACCCCCATGACATGTATGCTGGTTTTTGGACAGTGCGCATCTCAGTCCATAGTTAAGAGCATGATGCTCCGAAAGAAAAGCAACTACATTTTGATCCAGCCTGCTTAGGGAATGATGTTCCTGGGAGAGGTTAGATAACTCCAGCCTGGCTGGAGATGTCAGAGCGTTGGGACAATTTTATAGATCTCTCCTTTTGTGATAGCATCAGCATTCGTATCATCAACGAATTCTGTTTGCTCTCTAGTGTCCTCCCTGCCAAGTTAGTAGTTTTGCTAATTCTGTGGGCACAAATACTTTCATGCGTGTGTAACAACTGCTAGACCTTTTCCTTACCTATAGAGGACACCCAAGATGGGGTTGGGAGCTGAGCTTGTTGCTTCTAGGCAGTCAGAAATGGCTTTATTTTCCCCACAATGTAACCATGGCAAAGGATGTGGGGATAAAGATCAGACTTCTTAGCAATGGACTTGGAGGCGCAGAGACCTGAACCTCTAACCAGAGTAAAAATAAAAAAATTCCTTCCAGTAGCACCTTAAAGACCAACTAAGTTAGTTCTTGGTATAAGCTTTCGTGTGCATGCACACTTCTTCAGATACACTGAAACAGAAGTTGCCAGATCCTTCTATATAGTGAGAAGGTGGGGAGGGGTATTACTCAGAAGGGTGGTGGGAATGGGTGATTGGCAGATAGCTGAGATGAGCCTGTTGACGACTCTTAACGACTGCAATAGGTCTTACAGGAAAAGGCAAGGGGTGAGAAGGTGAAAAATGGCTTAGTCATGTATAATGAGATAAGAATCCAATGTCTTTGTTCAGACCAGGTCTCTCCATGGTTTTAAGTTTGGTAATGAGTTGCAATTCAGCAGCTTCTCTTTCCAGTCTATTTCTGAAATTCCTTTGTAGTAAAACAGCTACTTTGAGATCTTGTATAGAATGTCCTGGGAGATTGAAGTGTTCTCCTACTGGTTTCTCTGTTTTGGCTACCTATCTGTAACTCTAACCAGAGTAGCCAGGGAGAGAGGCATTGCTTTCCACCAGAAAGAACACTTTTACTAGCATTTGCTGTGTCACAAATGGATCTGAGAGTTCAAAGTGTTTTATAAAGAGGAAAGCGGACCAAGAAGGGGGTGGGGACGCACAGAGATTAGGATTGGAGTGTCGTTGAGGCCACCATTAAGAAAACCTGCATTAAACTTGACTCGATCAGAGTGAATTCTTTCAAGAAAAAGGAAGCACAATAAATGGTAAATAATAGTTGGAACCTCTCTTCTTTTTTTGCCTCCTCTAGATTTATTGATTTCCATTCAGCAGCATCCACCTGTTCCCCATCACGAGCTTCTCTGCTTACAGGCCGCCTTGGCCTTCGCAATGGAGTGACCCACAATTTTGCTGTCACCTCGGTGGCCGGCCTCCCGTTGAACGAGACAACCTTGGGAGATGTTCTGAAGGAAGCTGGCTACCTCACTGCTGCGATAGGTAATTTAACTGACCTCCAATAGAAAATTAACCTGGTTTTGTATAAAGGGTTGTTGTTTTTATACGTATCTACATATCTGTGTATCTATACCTATATTTCTGCTAAATTATATTATAAATAGCACAACTCTGCATATTTCCCCATGCTTTTTGAGTGTTCAAAGTCCTTCCCACAAATCATCTCTGTACAAAAATCCTGTAAAGAGATTAGCAGAAGTACATCCATAATGTAGATGTGAGACTCAGGCAGAGAAGAGAGAGAGAGAGAGAGAGTTGTCCAAAGCTACCTCTGAAGTTCATGGCAGCGGTGAGATGTGAACCAGGGATTTCCTTGCTCACAGTCTGTTGGCCACATCAATTCCACATTCGGCTGATACTAAACACCATTGGCATAGTATCTTGCATTGTCAATAAAAGCAGCATTTCTGGTTACATTGTTAGGGTTCACCATGGGCGAAATTGTGATCTTCAGAGGCTGTTCTTTGGGTTCCCCCACCTTTTGCCAGAAAGAGGGCCTTTTCTGCGGGGACACCCAACCTATGGAACTATCTAAAAACGTTTGCTTGTTAAAAATGTTTGCCTGGTAAATCTCTATTGCCTTTTGAGCATGTCAGCCAAACCCCATCTGTTCTCTATTTTAATGGGTATTTTAAAAGCCACATAATGGGCTTTATTTAAAGTAGCGCAAAGTAGTTTATTGCGTGGGTGGAACAATTTAGACTTGCACAATGGGACTCCCCACGCCCTGAATCTGGGTGTCCCCCCCAATCCTTCAGAGCAGATTTTGGGGGTCAGCACACATGGGGGGAAAGACATGGGAAAGTCCTGTTGCCCATGTGCAAGACATTTGGCTCACACATTTATTTAGTTGAATACCACACAATGCTGTTTTTTCTGCTTTTAATCTTTGTGTTTTATTGCTGGTTTGAGGGTAGTTTTTTTTTACTTCTTTTACGTTGCATTTGTTTTGATGATTATGGTAATCTGCAGTGAGGCCCTTTGCAAGAGAAGGTGAAATATAAAATCCACGAACAAATAATGGCATGTGAATTTCAGGCACCCCTTGCGTGAGACTATGGGGGAGCATCTGGGATGCTGCTGCTATCATATTAATCATGCATCACTGGTGGAAGAGAAACATACCTTTTGCTTTCCACTCTTCCGTGAAAGGGAGGCATAATAATCACAGATCTGGGTCATACACTGGCAACTGAATGTGCAGGAAATTCTCCTCTACTTCACGAATGATGGCTGGGAATTTCCTGACTAGGTCCTTGTGTCCTCTCCCTTGAGGGATGCTATTAATTGGCCAGAAAGAAATAGCTTTTAAGAGCTCGCTATGTCTGCATCTTGGTGTTCATAGAAGGGGCTACCTGAAGGCTCCTCGAGTTTGATGGCCTAATCCCACTGGTCACCTCTTTGCACAGCCCTGTTTACCACATCTCAGATAAAAAGCATTAAGTACTCTCTCTAGTCACTGGTACATATGAGTTGCTAATATTGTTCTTCTGGCAATTGCTTCCTTGCAGGGAAATGGCACTTGGGACACAATGGCCTTTATCATCCCAACTTTCGTGGTAAGTGTTCCCCCCTACCCCATCTTGAAATCCGAACGTCCACTGCAGATTTAGGCCTGGTTCTTGCTCAAGACTTGAAACTTTAGATGTGAGCTCACATGCTTGGGTGTTTCTTTGTACCAGTGCATGCCCTCAGTGTCAAGCCCTCCTAAATTATTATTAAATTTCATCCAGCCCGGACACTGAGGTCCCTTGCTGAGGGCCTTCTGGCGGTTCCCTCACTGCGAGAAGTGAGGTTACAGGGAACCAGGCAGAGGGCCTTCTCGGTAGTGGTGCCCGCCCTGTGGAATGCCCTCCCACCAGATGTCAAGGCAATAAACAACTATTTTACTTTTTAAAGACAACTGAAGGCGGCCCTGTTTAGGGAAGTTTTTAATGTCTGACGCTGTATTGTTTTTAATATTTGGTTGGAAGCCGCCCAGAGTGGCTGGGGAAACCCAGCCAGATGGGCGGGGTATAAATAATAAAGTATTATTATATAACGTGTCAAGATGAAAACTCTCTTCTTGAAATGCTAGTTTTCTATGGCTAGGGCGAGGTTTTGTATAGAGAAGCATTTGATTAGGTCAGCCCCTGCCCTTAAATCATTACTCAGATTTACTGCCTCAGTAAGAACAAACCCTTGGAGTCTAATCTCCCAATCACAGTGAAGACATCAAGACTAGGTTGCATGATCCCTTCCTGGAGCAAACTCCCTTCTCTGTACTGATGCTATCTGCAGTTAAGGCTTAATAGGCCCCTTCCTTCTTTTTAAATTCCTTTTTCTTTTCGCTCCAGAGCTTTCCCTGTGAAAACCTGCTCTTTAAAGCTCAGTCGGAGCAAACGCCAAACACGGAAAACACGAATTGATGTTTGTTCCGATTCAACTTTAAAGAGCGGATTTTTCCGGGGGAAGTTCAGATATTTGCCTGCATAGGTTGAATTGTCAGCAGTGGAACTTGGGACAGCTGTTTTGCTGGTCGCAACACTTCTTATAACTGCAGTGGTTGCAGATGGACTTTATACAACCAACAGTATAAACCTGTTTCCTTAGAAACAACCCAAAATTGTTTTCTGGTCACAACAAAGTGGTCTTGCATATTCTAATACTGTGGCTTTAATTCCAGGTTTTGATTACTACCTGGGGATACCCTATAGCCATGATATGGGCTGCACTGACACACCGGGCTATAACCTCCCTCCTTGCCCAGCTTGCCCCGGGCACACTGCAGCAATGAGGTATGATTCCTGGTGTCCTTGCAGACAGGCTTCCGGAACTCAGTAGGAGCCAGATTCTGCTGGGAAATTCACAACTGGGGCATGACAGAGAGCCATCCCCTCTTGTTTGTCCCCCATGTTAGGTAATCAGAGGTGCCTGCCAAAGGCTCTTGTAAATCTGCCTTTTGTGTATGGACAGGGTCATTTTGGCCAAATCATGTCATGAAATTCTACTCAGTATTGATCTGGAGCAGCACTCCAACGTATAGTTAGCAGAGTAAAAACTTATACACGTTGCAGGATTCTCAGAGGCAGTTGTATTTCATCCAGCAGAGCTTTACTGCTGCTGAAGGCAAATGAGCATAATGGTCGCAAATCCAATGCATTCAGGATTGGCCCTGTCCATAAGAAATCCAGTTGCGGCAGACTTAACTTAAACGTACAATAACTTATAATACTAAACTTTAACACTAAGCACGCAGAACACTGCACCAGAACAAAGAGGTAGAAAAAGAAAGTGAAAACCAGGCTTCTTCTGGACTATTATTATAGACTCAAAACAAATACAATACCTTGTTACGCAGATGCAATAGTTGCAACATATAGAGCACAACCGGCTGAATGATAATGTTTGAAACAAATTTCTTTACTGGTTACATCCTAACATGTGAATCAAGTCTAGGATGTACACCATATACGATCCTTAAGGTATATAACCTATTTAATTAAATCCAACGCAGATATATTTCTTCCTTCTTAATACATTCTTGTGTTATACAGTCCTTGAATGATTAAGGAAAGGTCCCCGGAATGTCATGTTGTAACTATTACCATAGACAGCATAACCTTGTCAGAAAGAGGTAACAGAACCAGTTTAAAACCAGCTGTACTCAGCTTCTCTGAAGGACTAACCCAAACATCAGGAACCTTCTGCTTGTTTCTTTCAAACAGAGAAGCTTGCAGAACCTTCTTGAATTAATTAGAATAGGAAATAGCTCTACACATCAGATCTAAGTACTAAGAAATGCAAACTGACATGTAAGAACCCACATTGGAAGAATGAGTTTGCTGTCGGATATGTAAGCAGCTTTCCCCAAGCTGGTGACCGCCACATGTTTTGATAGTCTACAACTCCCATCATCCCTGACCATTGGCCATGATGAGTGGGGCTGATGGGAGTTGTAGTCCTACGAGGTTTGCAGAGCACCATCTAAGGCAGCAACCTTCACCACATCATGTGACAGTGATTTTCATATATTAATTATTTGCTGAGTGAACAAGTACTTCCTTTTTCCTGCCCTGAATTTTCTGCCATTAAGCTTTGTTGAATGACCCTGAGTTCTAGTAGTATCTGTGGGTGGGTGGGTGAGAGAGAGAATTCTCTTTATTTACTCTTCCCCCTCTGTTCATAATTTTATAAACCTCTGTTTCATAATAGATATCAAAGAAAGAAAAACTAGATTTTAAAAATAGATTCTCTTGTACCCTATCATTGCTTAACCACACCTTTCCAATAATAATAATAATAATAATAATAATAATAATAATAATAATAATCTTTCCCCACCCAGGAAACATCAGAAAGACTGTTATCCTGAAATAGCACTACCTCTTTTTGAAAACCTCACAATTGTCCAACAGCCCGTGGACCTAACCAGCCTGGCTGCCAAATACACAGAGAAGGCGATTCAGTTCATTCAGTATGCAAGGTGAGGACATCTCAGTAGTCAATTATCTTATTTGGATGTAACACTAAATTATGACTTAGCTTCATTACATGAATGGGCCTGCCTAACCCTAAGGCTTGCACACTTTCTTCTCCTCATGCAGTACAGCAGTGAGGAGGAGATTGGGAGCTTTTGCTAACTGCAGTTTTGCATTATGCCTCATTATGACTGACTGAAACAAGCCTTCCAGCCACGGTTAATGCTGTCTAATTTCACTAACTTAACAACTCTGTAGTTTACCAAAAAACCATTAGCAGTAATGTATGACATTTCAACAATTTCTAATTCATGAAATCTTAATTAATATATACAATGCGAAAATAATAATGACATGCGCAACTCAAAGCCAAACAGCCCAAATATTCCTGAAATATGTCCATGAGAACAACTTTCTATTTGTGTACTTGTGCTGTTGCAATCCCAACAGAGCTCTGACAACAAGGTACCCGGATTTCAGTCTCTGTTTCGTGAATCTTCTTCTGTTCATGATTTCACAAAGTTTGTGAAATTGATCATGCATTATTATTTGTTTGCAAGGAGGTTATGTAATGTTGTGTTACTGTCCCACAGTTTCTAGTGCTTTTTCTGGATACTTTCCTTACTACGAAAAGACTGGTCCTGCCCCACTCTACCACCAGCAGGTTGGTTGCACATGAGTGCCAAATCTACTTTAATTGTCAAACCTGAATTTGCCAGTAGATAATTGAATCCTGCCCGCAAAGCAGCAAAAGTCTAGAAGTGTTTGTTCCTCCTCGTTTACTGTTGTGTTTTGAAGTGGACAGGATCTTAATTTTGGGAACACTGTATCTTTCTATCTTTAGTTCCTGAATAATAAATTTACCTTAAAAGAGATTCAGCAGTCTGTGGAGTCTGGTTCCTGCTTACAGGAGGGTGATAATTAAGTTTTACTGAGAAGCACAAGGGTTTGCTTATTTTTTTTCTGCAACAATTAGGATCAGGATGTTAATTATTCCTAACAGATCACATCTGAGATAGGAGCTTATATCAGGGTCATAGATAATTCATAATATTTTATATTAACCTTACGGCAGCCGCAGTGATGCCATCATCCATAGAAATAAACCATGCAAGAAGTACAGATTACAGGATATGTTCCACAATTAATTACAGTATGATAATGTGAGATAAGTCAAGAACAATATAGGGTATATAAAACACTAATAGATGGGCTTTTTAAAGTTCATTGTTGACAAGAAGAATAAAACAAAGCCCTTGTATCCACTAAGTATGGCCAAGTATTACACAATGATCTATAAGTACTAGGGAAAGGGAAAGGACCCCTGGACGTTAAGTCAAGTCAAAAGCGACTATGGGGTTGCGGGGCTCATCTCACTTTCAGGCCAAGGGAGTCGACATTTGTCCACAGACGGTTTTCCGGGTCATGTGGCCAGTATGACTAAACCACTTCTGGCGCAATGGAACACTTTGACAGAAGCCAGAGCGCACAGAAACACTGTTTACCTTCCCACCACAGCGGTACCTATTTATCTACTCGCACTGGCATGCTTTCGAACTGCTAGGTTGGCAGGAGCTGGGACAGAGCAACGGGAGCTTACCCCATCATGGGGATTCGAACTGCCGACCTTCCCATCACCACCTGCGTCCCTCTGTAAGCACTAACCCATAATTCACCAGTTGAACAATCGGCTGGAACAGTAAAGGAGGACTAATATAATTGCCTTACTGTGCATGTTAAATGCTGGCTTCTGCTTATTTTTTCACTATTCCTTTAATTCTGTAGAATTAAGCACCTCTGATTGACTTCCGTTAATTATCACTTTGGGCAAATAGCCCAGTCCTTATCTCTCAATAGTGTCTTGTACCGTGGTACCACTGGTTACGTACTTAATTCGTTCTGGAGGTCCGTTCTTAACCTGAAACTGTTCTTAACCTGAAGCACCACTTTAGCTAATGGGGCCTCCCACTGCTGCCGTGCCACCGGAGCACGATTTCTGTTCTCATCCTAAAGCAAAGTTCTTAACCCGAGGTACTATTTCTGGGTTAGCGGAGTCTGTAACCTGAAGCGTATGTAACCTGAAGCGTATGTAACCCGAGGTACCACTGTATATCACCTTCAGATGCAAGCATAGCTCACCCTCATTCTGATGTAATCCTTTATGATTTTGCGTTTGTCGAAAGAGTAGCATAAACAAAGTGAGATCTCTTCCAGTTCCCTGGGTGTGCTATGTAAACAGAACCAATGAAGGCTGAACCAATGTTGGTGGCATTGAGCCTTCCTATATCCATGCCATCAAGATCAAATCAGCAGATTTTGCCACCGACTTTGCACTGTTACTTTGTAGAAACGAAGGTGTGTGATACTGGCGCAGGCAAATGTTAAGGTTTAGCTCTAACCTTATGTAACTGAATCAGTTGCAAGTTTTATTTTGCAAGCTGTAAAATATTCAGTGACTTCTGAAGCGGCAGTGATTGCTTTGATTTTGTCCTAAGCTTGATAAATGTTTAATTAGATTTTAAAAAAAATGTGCACCTAGCGCACTCTGTTGTCTTCTTTAAATGTTCCTCCCCTCATTGTATGGAATCAGATATTTTGATTTTTGAAATGTGAAATTCTGGGCTGTGAATATACTTAAGACTCAGTTACCTGGGAACAAGACCCACTGAGTTCATTTTGGTTTACTTCTGAGTAGGCACACAGAGATTTCAAAGTAGCCTTGTAAAACTCTTACCTGCCTGGGGGGTTGTTGATGTGATTGACAAAGTTCTGCATCTGAATTGTCACGAGAAGCAAAAGTCAAGCCACACATACAAACCTATGCTTGAACTGGATCTAACTAGGTTTTTTTTTTTATCAAAACATTGTTACATGGTTTTGAGCACCGGGATAAATGTTTGTGACCTGAAGTGATATAGCTGATTTTGCTGTTACTATTTCAGAACTACTTGTACCCAACTTAGATCAAGGTACAGGCTACTGGGCGTTGGGTTAATGAAAAAGCTTTTTAACTAATTGCAGGGATTCTCTTTAATTGGGTATCAAGAACCGGATAGATCCGGTTAATCTCTTACATAAGTCAGTGAAGCTGATCCAGGAAACAGTTCTCTTGGGCCTTTTGCTGTCTTGAGCAGTTAATAATAATTAATATTATTAAATATTAATTTTCAGCTTGCCTGATCCGGTTTTGTTCTTAAGACTCCCAAGTAAAAACTGGGTTAATTGCCCCCGTGTGCTTTATAATTAAATAAGTTGATGACTACCTCATGATAGATAGCAAGCCTAATCCTCAGGAGAACGGACAGTTCTGGGACGGAGACAGCAAGAAGGTGAAGCCAGCTATCATGAGTGCCCCACGCTGGAATTATTTACTAAATCTTCAAAATTTATGGATTTGCCTGCCTCCTTTTTCCCTGTGTGTTGTTCCTTCAAGGAACCGAGAGGGCTCAGGGCTGGATGGAACTGAAATGAATCCTGTCAGGGTTTCTCTCCACCTAGGAGAAGCTTTGTCCTTACTGCACTGTAAATAAATGGGCCAAACCCTAATGACTGTCCTTCCACAAATATTCCAAACAAAGCTGTTGTTCGCTTGCTCTCATGTTCTGCTTGCGGGTTTCGAACAGGCATCTGGTTGGCCATTGTGAGGGGGGAAAAACGCTGCAGTAGATGGACCACTGGCCTGATTCAGCAAGCTCTTCTTAAGTTCTTACACTCTGAAGAAAATTTAAACTGAATTGATATGTCTAAAACTGCTCGCTGGTTCTTGAATGTCTCGGGAACCTCAGGGTGCTAGCCCTGCTCAGAATAGATCCATTTAAATTAAATAGTCTTTAGTTGATCCTGGTCTTTAATTTCAGTGGGTTTATTTTGAGTAGGACTAGCGTTGGATTCAGCCCTCGGGATATTTGGCAGTCACCGGGCTGCTAATCTTGCCCATGTTTGTGCATGAACTTGACGATTATAGTAACTGGTTTTCTGATCCATGTTAGCTTATTCCCTTGAGTAGATTCTGAGCCCAGCCCAGTGAAAAGAGAAGACACAAGTCTCCTGATGTCTAAATGCTGAAGACCTGCCCATAGCTACTCTATAGTTCAGTTTCTCTTCTTGCGGTGAGCCAATATGATCACGGGCTTCATTGTGCAGGGCTCTGTAATTGTTGCCCCAGCAAAGTCTCCTCCCAACCTGTTGGCCTTCCAGATGTTTTTGCACTACAGCTCCCATTGGCCTTGACCACCGGTCTTGCTTGGGCTGATGGGAGGTGGAGTCCAATAACATCAGGAGCACAACTGCTTGGGGAAAGTGACCTTGGCTTTCTCAGAGACATTGTTCCGTGAGTACATTTAAAGTGCTATGATGCCACTTCAAACTCTCATGGCTTCCCCCAAGGAATTCTGGGAGCTGTAGTTTGTTAAAAGGTGCTGAGAGCTATTAGGAGGCCTCACAGAGCTCTAAATTCCCAGAATTCCCTTTGAAGAGGGATTGATTATAAAACAATTCCAGGCTATAATGGTCCAGCAATACAGGAAGGGACCAGTTTCTTCAGATCCTAACAACAGCTGAGCCCATTGAATTATATGCCACACCAGGCAGCTGCTTAGTCTGTTTGTATAGGAGAGCCAACCTTGGTTTTTACGATCATTATTTTGTTTGAAGTATTTCAAAGGATCCCCTTCTCCCTCTCTCTCCATTGTAATTAGGCAGGAAAGAAGCATTCTGTTGTAGCAATAGAATGAGTTAGAGTTAGTGTGTGGTAACCACAACAGTTTCCCTAGTTTGAAAATGTGTCCGTATCGCCCCAAAGGTTGGGAACTGATGCAGTAAAACAGTTCAGCTTTCCTTTCCCCTTCCTTTTTCTTTCTTTTCTTTTTTTAAAAATTTGTTTATTTGGTTTTCAGATCAAAGTTTTGCAATCACATATCCAATATGCAACATAAAAACAAGATTCTAAAGAATCTCCTGGACTTCCCTCTTCCCCTTTGTGGGTCCTATTGTGAATCATTTCCTCCTGCGTCTTTTATGATAATCCAAATCTTTTACATCTCCATTATGTCCACAGTTCACCATTAAACTACAAGTGTTATTCCAGTCCTACTTACAGATAGGTAGCCGTGTTGGTCTGCCATAGTCAAAATAAAAAAAATCCAGTAGCACCTTTAAGACCAACTAAGTTAGTTCTTGGTATGAGCTTTCGTGTGCAAGCACACTTCTTCAGATACACTGAAACAGAAGTTGCCAGATCCTTCTATATAGTGAAGGATCTGGCAACTTCTGTTTCAGTGTATCTGAAGAAGTGTGCTTGCACACGAAAGCTCATACCAAGAACTAACTTAGTTGGTCTTAAAGGTGCTACTGGAAGGATTTTTTTTATCCAGTCCTACTAACAGTTTTAACCGTTAACAATGGTTTTTAAGGTAAATTAAAAATTTTCCCCATTCCTTATTAAAATTCTGGTCTTCCTGATTTCTGATTCTTCCAGTCATTGCCAATTTGGCATAATCCATCAACTTAAACTGCCATTCTTCTCTTGTAGGGACTTTATCTTCTTTCCATCTCTGGGCCAATAACATCCGCACAGCCGTGCTCACATATATAAATAGTCTTTCCCCTTCATTTTTCAGGTCATTGTGATTGAAGAGAGGAACTTGCAGTTTGTTTATTTATTGTTCTTTTTAAAGTGGGGTCCCTTTGAATGAAAAATGAATTATTTTTTAAGGAAAGGGTGATAGGCTGTTTATGAACGTTGACTTTTCAGGGGTAATATTAGTGTTTCTTTTTAAGTTACACATTGGGGGAATATGGCAACAAAGCGAAGTCTGTGGATCTCTCATGACTGGCAGCTTGTCTCCCTTGTTCATGAAATCAGGGAAGTAATGTAGGTTGTGCTAGGAACAACTAAGTTTTGAATTCGTGTATAGGAAATGGAAGGGAATTCAGGCTACAGGGTATAAACGACTCTGCTTGGAAATGGCCAATTTATTTATTTTTTTTAATTGTAATATGTGCCGTGACTTGTAAATATTCATGGCATGTATTTGTCATATATGCGGTGGAAGACTTGATACGATGCAAGATGGAAATGATGGTAAAGATATATTTCATGCAGGGCACCGCGAGTCCGTTTGGGAACTGTGAGTTTGTTTGTTCCCAACATCCAAGAGTTTATACACGCACAAATACGCAAATGCACACGCACTAGCCGTAATCTTGTTCCTCTTCAACATTTGTCATCCCGCCCTTTTCCCTTTGGAAGGCCCTGAGGAAGAGCAGGCCTTGTTAGAGGAGACAAATATAGCTGTAAACAAGAAAACAGGACATGTTCTCTGGCAATTTAAAAATAACCTAGCCTAGGTTAGAATTGCCCAGGCTTCCCCCAAATTCTGCGTGGGAATGTTGAAGCCACCTGGAATCTGCAAAGTGATTTCCTTTTATGTAGTTAAAGCTGCAATCCTGTACACACTTGCCTGGATCCAGCATCCGTGCATACCCAGAATCGGCTCCAGTGTGTCCCGCCAGCTCACTGGGTTTTTAAGGGTTTTTTTTTTTGCAAAAACAAGTTTCAAATATCAACATATCAGACTGAATAATCAATACAAATTAAGATGACATAAAGAGAGTAAAAACGACTTCCCTCCACCTGTATGTGACTTTTCCTTTTAAATGTTACTTTTCTCGTTGTGTTCTTATACAGTGGTACCTCGTTTTGAGTCTGAAATACATAGATAATTATGAAATGATTGTAAAGTTTAATAGGTTAACTGTTTATATTTGGACAACTTTTCTGCTGTTCTTTATTGGAAGGAGAAAAATAATCATTTCCTTAATAACAATTTAAACAATTTTTCTAACTAAAGCAATAACATTATAGCATATGTATCCATGTTTGTTAACTGATGTGGTTAAACTTAAAAAAACCAAAAACACCTTAGACTGAGTTTTAGCACACATGAAAAACTGAAAACAAATCCTTATTTCCTGATGAATAGCCTTTGGACTATAATGTAACTTAAATAGAAAACTATCTTTAGAAAGAATTTGCCTCCAAAAACATTTTATTTTAAAAATCTTATTTAAATAAAAAAAATCTGATTTTTAATTTTTTTAAAAAAAGATAAATAAATTTGACTTTTATCCACCCTGTTTCCAGACAAGATTGACTCCATACATCTTACTTAGGAGGGGAAAAAAGCCATACCACATGACATAAGTTTGAACTCATCTATTGTTTACACCTACACAATAATTACCCCCCCCCAAAAACCCACACACACTTCAATTATTTGGAAGAGCCAATTTAACACATTGGAAAAAGAGAGAGATTTGCACCTGCAAAGATGCATGTATGGGTTTAAAAATATCGACTATACTTTAAATGGTATGAACAGGTTTGTTGAGAAGTGATGTGTGAAGAAGTTCATTAGCAATGCAGCGTTGGGGTCAAGGCCGTTTTGAGAAGGAAATTGCAACGGAAGGCGGATAGCGCCCAAGCTCTGCTTCATCCTGTTGCAACAAAACAGTTGGCGGTGTCGAGAGAAGCCGTTGTCTGCATATCACTTCAGGGAAATAAAAAGCTAATGCAATTAGGAACTAGGTTGTGGGAGAGGAAATGACTGCTGTCAGCTTTTTTGAAGCCAGTCACTCAGGGCGGAGCCTTGTGCTGTGCACATAGGCCTCAAATCTCCAAAGAGGCACTTAGCAACAGGGGAGAAAAAAGTAAACAGAAGAAACCTAGGATGTGTCAACAGAAAATTTGATTATCTGCTCATAACAGGAAAGAGCAACGCCTCTGCCAAAGCTTGGGGTTCTTCCCCCTCTCCCAATTTTCTGCAGATGCTAGAATCGAAGTGCAGTGGTTGGGATGGTCAGAGGCACCTTTTGAGTAAATTCACTGGCTGCTTTGCATCCCATATCTTAGTCTGCAAATGCAGAAGCCAACCATACATTCGTTGCGCTCTTCAGAAATTCGTACTGAAATGGTGGATGAGGCTGCTGTTTAAAGAAACTGGAGGGTTTGAGAATGGACAATTAGGTGAGAGATTGGGGTGGGAGTTTGGTCACATTGATGTGGTGCTTGGGAATCGCTGAGCTCAAATTTTTTTTTTCTCATTTGACTGGCTTAGATGGAGGCATTATACCTCCCTCTCGCCGCCATCTCCATTACCCAGATACAGGCCATTTTAAACCATTAAGACTTCCTCGTGGGGTGTCGCCTGCACTAATAAGAGCATGGTTCTAAAAGGACTGCTACACTGACGGCCTTTTGGTTCCAGCAGGAAGAAGGGCTAATGATCATTTTATATTTTTCTATCCTAAATTGATGCGTTGCAAAAATGGTTTGCAGCACAGAATGTGCAGGCCAGTTGTTTTCCTGGTTTACGTCCAGGGTGCACCTGCCTTGTGGACTGCACTAATACGCCACAGAACCATTCTTAAGGTACGAAAGCGAAAGACAGCTTTGCTTCTACAGATAGCTCCAAAGGTCAGTACTTGAGGCAGGTACAGCGATTCTTCCAGAGATACCTTGCCGTTAAGTACCTTTTCTTAGGAGCTGAGAGCTGGCGCACTTAGATTTTTGCTCCTTTGGACGCATCTACTGCTCACGGAGTCTTGATTTGGACTCTTTGAACCCTCTCTTTGAACCCATTCCACCTTATCCTTATCACATAATTTCAACTTACTTGCATCTTTATTGATGTTTAAACTTGCTCTGATTAGCTGCCCTGGGCGTGTTTATGAGGCTGTTAAACTAAAGGGATCAAACATCTCCTGTTATTTATAAAAAGTGCCTTAAAGAATGGCTCCTGGACCAGAGGGAAAGGGAGAAGCCAAGGATATGTAACCCTCTTCAGGTGTTCCGTAAGTGTGTTAACTAAACATCCATGATCTGGTCTTTGTTCTCATTACCCTCTGTTAAGTTGGAGGGCGACTTTCTGAAATGGGGAGCCTTCTGAGCTCCTGGAGAACGATGAAGGCTGTGGAGCTAGAACCTTATCAGGGTTCTAGAACTTATGCCAAGATTCTAAAATGTGCAGGGAGCCACATGAGTTTGGAGGCTCCCTACTTCTGACGGTCACCCTCCAACTTGCCGAGGGCGATAAGTGTGACGTATTTTTTAGCATGCTTGCAGAACTCCTGGAGAGGGCTTGTGTGTCGTGCAACTCAACTTTTTGTTTGCTTGTTCAACCTGTGATACACCTCTTACCTTTCTACACAGAAGTATACTCAAGGTAGCTACAGAAAGAAGTTGCTACCTCGCAAGAGTAGGGCTGGGCGCTATCTGGTTTTCAACATTGTGATATATCACCAGCTAAACATCACAATATACCGATATATCACAATGTCTGAAATTCACGGCCTAGGACCTTCGTACCTACAGGACCGCCTCTCCTGGTATGCCCCACGGAGAACCTTAAGGTCCATAAATAGCAACACCCTAGAGGTCCTGGGCCCTAAGGAAGTTAGATTAGCCTCAACCAGAGCCAGGGCCTTTTCAACAGTGGCTCCGGCCTGGTGGAATGCTCTGTCTCATGAGACCAGGGCCCTGCAGGATCTGATTTCATTCCTCAGGGCCTGTAAAACAAGAGTTGTTCCGCCTGGCCTTTGGCTTGGAATCAATTTGATTCCCTCCCCCTCTTTCTTTTTTCCATTCTCCTCCTGTGATGGGAGACTTCCCTGGCTTTTTTCTGGCCCATGTAGGACCAGTCTGGATAGTTAGCCTTTGTGAAGACTTGACATTTTCATCCCCAAAAAAGCTTTTGATTTGAATTTGCATTGAAATGAGGCTGCATTTTAATGTTGTATTTTAATCTTGTTTTTTAAAGTTGTATTTCAATCAATTTGTTTTTATATCGGTTGTTAGCCGCCCTGAGCCTGGTCTTGACTGGAGAGGGCGGGGTATAAATAAAATTTATTATTTATTATTATTTATTAAATAAGCTATGTGGAGTCATTGGCTGGCTTCACTTTTGTTCCCACGTTGTGATTTTTGCATAGCACACACACATCATGATTTGCAATATATTGCCAGGTCAGAAGCTATGAAACCGATATTGTATCATGATATGAACTTCAAACCGGTTTTGAACGACATGTTGATATATCGCCTAGCCCTAGGCATGAGCCTTGGTTGCATCTGTGAAACACAGGGAAACCTCTTTTGCCTGTAGTATCTATGGCAGTTCAGTGCAGTTTGGTTTCTTTGCAGCGTGAGGGTTGGACCTGGGTTGGTCTGCAAAGAATCACTTTCCCATGTTGTCCTTTCACCCACAAAAGTAAGCATTTAAACCAAAGTCGCACAAAGTCAAGTCTTAATACGACATGATTTGTCCTCTTATGGAATTGCTATTCTTCTGCTCCAGGTTTACCCCTTGCACAATGATGCTTCCAGGCTAATTTCCTGGTTGCGGGGTGTGTCTTCTCTTCATCTCCCCCCACTCCCAGGTCCATCAGTTTATTTCCGGTGGCGGAAGACAGCAGACTCCAGTTCCTGATGTAATTTCTCCTCCTTTCACCTTAATCTCCTTCCTCCTGTACTTCTTGCTAGGAATAACTACTATCCCTTTTCCCCTTGCTAAGGATATATGCTATGCATGATAAAGGGGCACTCGGCAACTGTTTCTGTGGGTGAAAACAGACATTGTTATTCTCAACCATGGAGCCATCTGCAACTGTCATTCCCAAACTGAGTACACTTGCCAGGGTGTGGGTGGGTGGGGGAGAGAGAGAGAGAGAATCACCAGAGTGTCTTGCAGAATTACCTAATAGAACAAAGGATCCCAAGAGGCTCTGGGAGTGCCTCCTTTCATTTAACCTCTGCTGCTAAGCAGTTCTTCTGTTCCTTGGCACTGGGAGTGATTGATGGCGTCGTACGTGATGCCAAAATGACCTGTCCTTAAAGGAGGTCACCCATTGCATCTCTGCCTGAGTCCCTGCTCTGAGTGTGCCTACTTCAAGAGCTTTAATTTCATTGTACACAGGTTGTATATGACAATAAAGGTGTTGTTGTTGTTGTTAGAGAGTGAATTGTGCGTCCTGTTTTAATTTAAAGGGGAGGGGGTGGATAGTGTGCTTCAGTGGCCAGGCTTTTTGGCAACACCAACCTATGCCAGTTTAAGGGAGCCCTGGTCTCTGGAAGAGCCGCTTCCCAGGGACTTCGCAGGCACTGGAGGGTCAAGCCACCCAATGCTTCTTTCACTGCATCCTGCCACTGAGAGTCTAAGTTCTCCAACCCAGTGCCTGTGTCCACGTGGTGCCAGGCCTGTAATTCTTATTCTTTTAATGAAAAGGATGCCTGCATGATTTGCCTGAGAGCGTCATGTGTTGATGTCAGACCTGTCCTTGGAGCATCTTCCTGTTAAATCTGATTTAGCAAAAAATAAATAAATCTCCATATGGGAAATAGGAAGGAAGGAATACTTTTCGTTTCCAGATTTGCAGCTGTATACTGAATGTGCATCCAAGAATTTGCACTATGTAGGTTGCAGTCGTCTTCATTATACAGTAGTACCTTGGTTTAAGAGCAGCTTAGTTTATGAACAACGTGGATTAAGAATGCTGCAAACCTGGAAGTAGGTGTTTTGGTTTGTGAACTTTGCCTTGGAAGCAGAACATGTACTGCTTCCTGTTGAGTGTGTTCCCTTTGTAAATTGAGTCCCCCGCTGCTATGGGAAAGCACGCCTTGGTTTAAAAAAACTTTGGTTTAAGAAAGGATTTCTGGAACGGATTAAGTTCGTAAACCAAGGTATCACTGTACTGACACCACCTGAATCGCTGTTTGTGTTGTTACTGAAGCCGTGTTGTTGCATTAATCTCTGGTGTTTTGTGATTCCTGAATCAAGGGATACACTGCCTACTCCTCAGCTTCTTTTGCCCGACAACAGTGCAGGCGTTGCCTAAATTGGTGATTTTCAAACTCGTGGTTTGGGTTCCTCGGAAGTATGCCTCAGTGAGAATATCAGTAGTGGCTGACAAGTTTTCCTGACCAGCACTTCCCTTGCAATGCACAGTTACAGAAAAGGATCGGTTACATTCTGAACAGCACTCTTCGTTTACTGGGGGACAATGGTGAGGCTCAACAGGCCCAGCTAATGTTCTGCATGAACTGACAGTGGTTCTTAGAACGTAGCTTAGCTTCCTCTGCAACAAGCAGTCTGGGGACATCTGTGGTGGACATGATGAGGTCCCCTGTTTGGTTTGAAAAACACAGACTTAAATAAGCAGAACCACTGCAATTTTGGAGAAAGAATCTCTTACAATTTCAGGCCAGCTGAGTGGAAAGATGTTATATTATCATGGCCGTAGTAATAGACTGTTGGGCAGCCATGCGGCCTCCGTTCTGACCAAGCCATGCCTTCCTCCATTTAATTCACCAGTGTGCATTTCTGTGTTTTCTCTCTAGCCAGAGTGGACACCCATTCTTCCTATATATCGCCCTGGCTCATATGCATGTGCCTTTGACGTTGGCTGAGCCAACATGGGACCTGCCTGGACAAGATCCATACGGAGCAAACCTGAGGGAGATGGATGCCCTGGTGGGACGAATAAAAGACGAAGTTGACAGCACAGCGAATGAAAACACACTCCTCTGGTTCACAGGTGAAGCGATACAACCCCAGTCACTGTAACAAAGGTTGCTTAGGCGGCTGGTTTTATGGGGTTTGTTATAAGGCTTTCTTTGGCTTCAGCTGCGCTAACACAAAGCAGCCTGAATAACTTAATAAATACGAATGTACAACACAGTGCCTTGTTCCAGCAGAATGTTAAATGGCTTAGTTGTGGCGTGTTGGCCTTGGATTCAAATCCTCCCTCAGCCGTTAAGCTCAAAGGGGACCTTGAGCTAGTTATTATCCCTGAGCCTTATTTACCTCACACAGTAGTCTTACAGAAAAACAGGGGGAGGGGAAAGAATCTGACAAAAAAATAATCATTAAAAAAGAAGAAAAGCAACATTTGGATAGGGCAGATTTCAGTGAGGGTGCCAAGGCAGTTCTCGGAACCCAGGAAAAGAACTTCAGGGTCTTGTAAAAAGAGGGGCGGACTTTTAAATACAGTAGTACCTCAGGTTAAGTACTTAATTCGTTCCGGAGGTCCGTACTTAACCTGAAACTGTTCTTAACCCGAAGCACCACTTTAGCTAATGGGGCCTCCTGCTGCTGCTGCGTTGCCGCCGCACGATTTCTGTTCTCAACCTGAAGCAAAGTTCTTAACCTGAAGCACTATTTCTGGGTTAGCGGAGTCTGTAACCTGAAGCGTATGTAACCCGAGGTACCACTGTATTCGCCCCCTCCACCCTGCGACAAGTTCTACTGCACAGAACTTCTGCCCAAATTGAAATCGGAGTGGATGAAGATTTGCTGTCTTCCCTGACTGGCAAAGGCTTGGCATTACCCTGAGTAAAGACTTTGTCAGCCAGGGATTTTGAAGGGGTTTTTTGGCAGCTGCAGATGATATTGTTTCTGTTGCCAAAGTCCCCCACAAGCTTCTTTAAAATTGGCCTAGAGCAACATAAAGGAGCTACGTCATACACCGCTGTGTTGCATAGGCCTGGTTTCAAGAGGTGTGCGGGCAAAACTATAGGCTGATGGGAAAATCTGTTCTTTGGGGAGGACCCTTTGTCCCCTCCCTCCCCCCATCCACCCGCCAATGGCTGCCATTCATTTCTGTAGGGGAAGAAAAAGGATCCTTCAGTTGGTTTAAAAATATTAACTACCTGACATCTTCATATCTCTCTCCCCACCCCCCACTAAGAACCTGGGTAATTTCCAAGTTGATCTGAGGGGAGCTTTGAAAAACTTGAATAAACAGTGCTCTCTTGTATGGTCTTTAGAAACTGTGTAACACGCCATCAGGGGCTGCCAATGTTTTGGGGCCCATAAGCCTAATTGTAAACCAGATTGAACCCTATAATCTGTTGCCTGTAATGGAATGCTTCTTTCAAGCCTAATTTCATCGGTGGGGTAAGGAGGGGACCTTTCAGGCAATAGGGAAGGCCCACGTTTCCTGCATTGCAGGGCTTGGGACTACCTGACCCTTGGAGACCCTTCCAGCTCACATCAGGCTTGGCCAACCTGGTACCCTCTAGATGTTTTGACCCACAACTCCCGTCAGCCCCAGCTAGCCTCAGGTTGCAGAGAAGGGACTGTCAGTTTGATTAATTGGTCGGAATATCCTGCCTCTGCACATTACATTCTGTTCTTGAAAATATTTCTTCATGTGCTGTGTCCCGTTCTTGTGTGAGGCTACCCATGGTCTCCCATCCAAGGACCTGGCCAGGTCTGCAGCTGCTTAGCTTCAATAACGCTAGAGGAACACGTAGCTCAGCACACACTCTACTGCACCCTGCACATGACAGTCTTTTGAGGGAGCTCCTTCTTGCCCCCAAGCTGGACTGAACCCAAATCTATTTGTGTGATCCATAATAGGACATGTGCCTTACGTTGATCTATAGATTCACACAGCTGAGGGCTTAGTGCACTGAAATCCGCTCTTCTCTGAGTCAGCTGAAAGCCTTTCACCCACGTCCCTGTTTTCTTGAACTTGTGCAATAGCAGAGTTAACTCAACAGACCCTCCAAGTGTCGATATTTTCCAGGGACGTCCCTGATTTAGAGAAGCCATCCCAGTTTCTGATTTGATCCCAGAATGTCCCGCTTTTCCTTAGGATATTCCTATTTTCATTGGAGAGATGTTGGAAGGTAAGGTTGGATATTTCCATTTTAACTGAAGAAATGTTGAAAGGTATGGAGTTATCTGACCCCCCCCCCCAGCCATCTGAAGGCAATATTGTATAGGGAAGTTTTTTTTAAAAAAGATGTGTAATGTTTTATTATGTTTTTATACATGTTGGAAACTGCCCAGAGTGGCTGGGGCAACCCAGTAAGATATGTGTGGGATATAAATAGTAAAATTATCATTATGGAATGGGACGTCCCTATTTTCATCGAAGAAACGTTGGAGGGTATGACTCGATATGCTTAGCCTTCAAGCTAAGACTCATTGCATCTCTCGGTGCTTCATTCTGGACTCCTTCTGTTTCACATTCCCAGACTGTGAAACTTGGAAACACATCCGTTATTGTTGGGTTATCTTCATTTGACTGTGTCATTTCAGTCAAAAGGACAAACCTTGTCATCCACGTCTAAAAATCAAAGCACAAATCCCCACTTAATTGAAACGGAATTTCCAGCCCCTAAATCCATTTTTAATGAGATCACATTTGGCTCATTAAGATCCAAGCCTGACTCGTTTCCTTTCCTTATGTTTGCAACCCATAGACTGGAAGGCTGGTTTTCTTCCTCAATAAATATATATATGGTACTTTTATGTCTTGAGTTTCTTTTGGTGCCTGGAGAGAGTAGTGACTCAGGTCGGATCCACAGCATACATTTAAAACACTCTTAACTACAGTGGTACCTCAGGTTACATATGCTTCAGGTTACATACGCTTCAGGTTACAGACTCCGCTAACCCAGAAATATTGTATTGTCTCTGTCCCACCCTTATTCCTTTAATTTATTGATTACATCTTATTCTTTGCACCAAAACTTCTAAAACTAATATAAAGGTGACAGCGTACAACCTTGTCTAGTGCCTTTAGTTATTTTACAAGTCTCAGTCGATACGTTATTTACTATCAATTTTGCTGATTGTTCTGTATCCTTTGTAACCTTTTAATAAAGAATCCAGAGGCCCGTTGCCGCTACACGGGAGATGGATTAAAGAAAAGAAAATACAAAATTGGTCCCACCCTGTAGCTTGACCAGTGGCAGCTAGGAACAGCTAGGAGCTAGGTGGAGTCATTGATCTCAAAAAAATGTAGACTCGTACAAGCAGGCCAGCTTCTGTTTTGACTTAAATGTTTATTTTGGGCTTCTTGGAAATATGTAAAAGCATGGAGGGGGGGGAGCACCGGCTCACAATGTTACCCACCTCAGAGGTGCCGGAAATGCGCTCTGTCTGGAAAAAAAGGACAGGGTACCAGCCCATTTAGAAGCAAACAAAGAAGCCATTTGCCTGCAAATAAAGCCTCCCTTGAACTCTGGTGTTTTCTGAATGTTCTTGTGACTCTTGCTTTTATTGTTATTTTTTAGTTCGGTGTAAGCCATTATATAGGGACGTGGGTGGCGCTGTGGGTTAAACCACAGAGCCTAGGACTTGCTGATCAGAAGGTCGGCGGTTCGAATCCCCGCGACGGGGTGAGCTCCCGTTGTTCGGTCCCAGCTCCTGCCAACCTAGCAGTTCGAAAGCACGTCAGAGTGCAAGTAGATAAATAGGGACCGCTCCCGCGGGAAGGTAAACGGCGTTTCTGTGCGCTGCTCTGGTTCGCCAGTAGCAGCTTAGTCATGCTGGCCACATGACCCGGAAGCTGCGGAGAAACGCCGGCTCCCTCGGCCTATAGAGCGAGATGAGCGCCAAAGTCGGTCACGACTGGACCTAATGGACCTTTACCTTTAAGCCATTATATTGGTAACAATATTAAAAGGAAGCTTTTGGTACTGCCCATAATCATTCGTTGGAAGTAGCTTTATTAACGTATTAAGGTTCATTTAAAGGGGTTTGATGGGGAACAGAAGCATGCTCTATTAACTTTCTTGCTAGTTCTCCTTGTTTTGAATTGAAAGGACTTTCCCGTTCTGTTTTCAACAAGGAGTTTTCTTTCCCTCCTAGGAGATAACGGGCCTTGGGCTGAGAAATGTGACTATGCGGGCAGTGTCGGTCCCTACACGGGGAGATGGCAAACAAGAAGAGGTAACTGCTGGCACTCATTCATTTCTAGGGCTTGTTTGGCTCTTTCGCAGCACATGTGCAGAAATCAGGATCTTGTTTTCTATAAGCTCCCTTATCAAAATTCAGGCAAAAAGCTGGAAGGGAAGTTAGGATGTATCCTCTGTTTCAGTCCAATAGCACTGACCTCTTCCTCCTTCACTGGTGGTAGCACCCTTGCCATGGAAGACTTAGATCAGGGAGGCCCAACATTTTGGGGTTGGGGCATTTTTGGGTTGGAAAAATAAAGTACCCATTTCACAGAATACAAACTGGTGCATGCCCTCCGACATTTATCTGATGAAAATACAGACGTCCTACCTGCCAACCTAGCAGTTCGAAAGCTCGCCAAAGTGCAAGTAGATAAATAGGTACCGCTCTGATGCGAAAGTAAACGCCGTTTCCGTGTGCTGCTCTCGTTCGCCAGAAGCGGCTTAGTCATGCTGGCCACATGACCCGGAAGCTGTACGCCAGCTCCCTCAGCCAATAAAGAGAGATGAGCACCGCAACCCCCGAGTCGGTCATCACTGGACCTAATGGTCAGGGGCCCCATTACCTTTACCTTATTCAATAGTAGTAGTAGTAGTAGTAGTAGTAGTAGTAGTGATGGTGATGGTGATGGTGATATTATCATCTGGCTGGGTTGCCCCAGCCACTCTGGGAGGCTTCCGACATATATGAAAACATAATAAAACATTATACATTTATAAACTTCCCTTTACAGGACTGCCTTCAGATGTCTTCTAAAGGGTGTATAGTTATTTATCTCCTTGACCAGGGGTCAGCAAAGTTTTTCAGCCATGGGCCGGTCCCTCAAACCTTGTGGGGGGCTGGACTATATTTTGAAAAAAATAATAATGAATGAATTCCTATGCCCCACAAATAATCCAGAGATGCACTTTAAATAAAAGGACACATTCTCCTCATGTAAAAACACTCTGATTCCTGGACCATCCGCAGGCCGGATTTAGAAGGTGATTGGGCCAGATCTGGCCCCTGGGCCTTAGTTTGCCTACCCATGTCCTTGGCTCTAGGGTCGCATAACTCCATACCCTCCAATATTTCCCCGATGAAAATAGAGATGTCCCAAGGAAAAGCGGGACATTCTGGGATCAAATCAGAAACTGGGATGGCATCTGTAAATTCAGGACTGTCTCTGGAAAATAGGGGCACTTGGAGGGTCTGCTGATGATGCTCAAATAGCAAAATGTACACACCCAAAGCCAAACAAAACGAAGAGCTCCTCCACCCTAAACAACCAACTGGAACATCAGAAAGTGTCTTATACTTATATGTGTGTTTTAGCTGTCTTGGACTTTCAGATTTGCTCATACAACATTGAACACAGTTTTTCAAGTGCTTGCCAGTGGATTCATAGAAGAGGAAATTTTCTTGTATTCTCACTGTCGCTGTGGTTACTGGGGATAGTTCCCACTTGAGAGGGAGTCCTTGGACTCGATAATAATTTCAGTGTTCCCAGTTTTAACTTTGATGTACTAGTCAAAGTTCAAATTTTGATGGGCAGTGCCCTCTTAGTGGGGATTATCTTAAAAATAGCACCACATGTTTACAGAGAGATAAATACCCAAAGATGTTTATTATCGGTCTGTAAATCACAAGGAGAGATACTGACAGACTGTCTCTCATTTCTCGCAAAGCGCTGGAGTTGTGATCTGGATTACAGTCGTACCTCGGGTTACAAACGCTTCAGGTTACATAGGCTTCAGCATACAGACTCCAATAACCCAGAAATAGTACCTCGGGTTAAGAACTTTGCTTCAGGATGAGAACAGAAATCATGCTCCGGTGGCGCAGAAGCAGCGGGAGGCCCCATTAGCTAAAGTGGTGCTTCAGATTAAGAACAGTTTCAGATTAAGAACGGACCTCCGGAACGAATTAAGTATTTAACCTGAGGTACCGTTGTATTTTGAAGTGGCCTGATTTTTCTCATGGGCTCAAAGTTTGTTAATGCATTGTGGAGCTTGGTTTCCTTCCTTCTTTCCTTACCCCTTTGATGCCATGTAGTGGGCAAATATTGGGACCTCCTTGTTATATGTAAGAAATGCTGATGAAAAGCGATCTCCTGCCATCATTTTGATTTCATCAGGAGAATAGGATCCAAGTCTTGCTTTGCCTGAAATGACAGCGATGCAGTGCCATGGCCTTTTCCGCCAGGGAGGAGATTTCGATGAGTCAGTGCTGAATGAGGCACATACAAGATACCTCTGTCCTGTGTCACCCATATTGGAAACATCTGGGAATCAGTGTAGGCATGTTGTTCCTATTCTGGAAATTATGAGACCGGTTGGAAGAGGAGAGCACACACAAATTGGATTCCTACAAATTGGAATTCAGTGTCGTGCTGAGCAGATCACTCCATCAGCATAAGCATTTCTCCTTTCTACTGGAGTGATGGGACATGGGTGGCGCTGTGGGTTAAACCACAGAGCCTAGGGCTTGCCAATCAGAAAGCCGGCAGTTTGAATCCCCGCGACGGGGTGAGCTCCCGTCGCTCGGTCCCTGCTCCTGCCAACCTAGCAGTTCGAAAGCATGTCAAAGTGCAAATAGATAAATAGGCACCGCTCCGGTGGGAAGGTAAACAGCGTTTCCGTGAGCTGCTCTGGTTCGCCAGAAGCGGCTTAGTCATGCTGGCCACATGACCCAGAAACTGTACGCTGGCTCCCTCAGCCAGTAAAGCGAGATGAGTGCTGCAACCCCAGAGTCCACGACTGGACCTAATGGTCAGAGGTCCCTTTACCTTTACTGGAGTGATGTCCCCTCTCCTTTCCCCATATACTGTTCTGGTGTTTCTCCTGCCCTTCCCAAAACGATTAGAGAGGGATGCAGAGAGCACAGGCATGGGGGGTGAGAGGAGGATGAAAGCCTTGCTGTCCTAGCAGGTCTTATTGTGCTGGTTCTCGCAAGTGCAACAACTTGGTTGAATCTGGCCCTTCTTTATTTGTTTAAAAGCTTTTTTATGCGTTGCTTAATAGGCCAAAAATCTCTAATTAGTAACAGTAGTGATTTCCCTCCGACAGCAGCTTTGGGAAACGGGGGTTTTTACTGGGATCGTTACAACTGTGATGTAAGCTCATCAAAAATGCCCCGAAACAAACTAGCAGCTGCAGTGCTGACCAAGTCCGATTCGTGGAATTTATGCTCTCTGACAGAATACAGAGACTCCAAGGTGTTCACTTTGGCATAACTCTGCCTGTTAGTTCCATTTATCTGTATTTGGTTTCACTGAAACGTTAGTTTTTTTCTAAGAGGTGCCAAGTTACCCAAGAGGCTCCCTTTGTTTTTCATGCCTTTGAAAACATCTCTCTCATTGTAAAGATGAGATCAGATCTGCATCTGTGTGTCTCTTTTGCATTGGTGGGATTATTTATGTTGAGGTAGGCAGGAGGCCACACTGTGAAGTATCCGATTCCTGCTTCTAGTACTCTCTCTCTCTCTCTTTCTCTCTCTCTCTCTCTCTCTCTCTCTCTCTCTCTGTGTGTGTGTGTAAAGTCATATTTCCCCAGTTGCTCTTTGAGAGCAGAAGCAGCAGCTATTTCCACATATGTTTCCTGTCCGTTTCCAAATATAGAAAGGAATGGTCTGACATTTATAATAAAAAGCTGCCACAGAACTCACAGTCCCAGGGCTTTGCTGTCTTCATTTAAAATCCCTTCCCTACTTCTAAAACTTCCTCTCTGACCATGCGACTTAACTTCTCATTTATTTCTGGAAATTAGTTAACCAGTTCGCATCTCTAAGAGCCATATTTCAACCCAGCATCTCACTATATCACAAGGGTGAAGAACCTGTGGTCCTCTGCATGTTATTGGATCCCAGTTCCCATCAGCCCCACCCCATGCTGTACAGTGGCCAAGGAATGATGGGAGTTGTAGTCCGGCAACATTAGTTATTCCTTGTTTACACAGTATAAAACAAATCACATCTTCAAATTAGGCATGTGCTGCCACAAGATGTGACGGCCAAGAGCTCAGAGGCCTTTGAAGTAGATTAAATTTGCAGCGGATTATGCTTTTAATGGTTGTTAGTCATAATGGCTCCAGATTCAAAGGAAGCATACTACTGAAAGCCTGATGTTGGAAGTCTGGAACCAACAACGAGATGTCTGTAGTCTTCCTGTCTTGCTTCCCAGAACCATGGGAAGGACTATAGCTGAGTGGTAGAACACTTGCTTCGCATGCTCAAGGTTCAATCCCTAACACCTCCAGGTAAAATTGGGAAAAGCTGAAATTCTGGAGAGTGGAGGAAAGGTGTTTTGGGCTGCAAATCCCATTAGCCCCAGCCAGTGTGGCAAATGGCCAGGGATGGTGGGAGTTATAATCACCTGCCTTTCCTTTGGAAGCAGAGGAGAAAATATCTGAGGACAGCCATGGTGATTAGCTAAGGGCGAAGATGGTCAGCTAGTACTCTGGTGCCGAAGTGGTGAACCCGCCACTTTGACTTGATCTTGGAAACAGATTGGGAGACAGTGTTTTCAACACCAGCAGTATAAATATAATCCCAACGCCTGGTCTTCTGCACCTGTGTCGCCACCTGCATTTTGAACTAACCACAGACTTCAAAGGAAGCAGCATGTACTGCATGTGGCAGTGGTCTAATCTGAAGGCTACCAGAATATAAGAGACATAGCCAGGTGATCTGTATCCATAAGTGGCCACAGCAGGTGCAGTAAGCTCTGCTCCAAACCACTAGGGCTCCTTCCCTAGCCTGTGAACCTCATCCTTCAGAAGTAGTGCAGCCCTGTTTGGAATTGGTTGAAAACCACCCCTCTAAAATGGCAAACTTGCCAACAGCAGGACTGAACTTGAGCTCTTACAATGTTTGCATGAGCTATAGACAAGCCCTAAAGTCCTCCAGAAAGCATCTCAATATGTTCCCTGGCAAAAAGTTATGCGTGCAATAAATCAAGTGGCATCCCATGCCCTGGTAATTTTCCATTTTGGGCCTTTCCAGGGGGTGTTTTGGGTTTGTCCATCCCCACCCCCTCTTCCTTACAAGGAAACATTCTGTTTTCTCTCCTCCGTCAGATTTCCCCCAGAAGCCTTGGCCTTTGTAATTTAATGCAACAGGATGCTTGCATAACATTTGATTATTGAAACAAATGCCACAGGCCTGTGTTATTTTGCGTGGATGGGCACTTCAGCACAGAGCTGGTCCAGAAAAAGCCCCTTATTAGGGCCGGTGCAATTTGTACCCTTTGTGTTTACAGACACTGTGCTTTGGGGAAGGGAGGTGAATGCGCTTGTCAACAAGCACTCGTCGTTTTTGATTTTGGAAGGGGAGGGGGAGGAAGTCACTTGAATTGAGTTTGTTTCATTTAGCCTATTTGTAAAGCAGAGCCTTTCCATTAAAAAACAACAACAATTAGCCAATGCAGCCACAACAGAAAGCAGCAAAGATCTCTTTTTTCTTTCTTCAGCTTGAATGTGAGAAGTGTTGCTGGGGTTTTAGGCAGCCATATCCAAACCTAGGCCGGGAAGGTGTAGTTTTCCAGCTTGTACATAGAGGCTGGGTGTTGCCAGAGTTTCCCAAATTCGAGTCGCCTGCTGTTTCTGGACTACAATTCCCATGATCCCTCACTACTGGTCCTGCTAGCCAGGGATGATGGGAGTTGTAGTCCATCAACTGCCGGAGACCCAAGTTTGGAAAACACTGTGTTAGACAGTGGGTCCAGAGGAAAAATTGAGTTGAAAGTGTTCTAATCCTATTTGACCTCCTCTCTCCCTTCCCCAGAGCTTATCAGTTTTGTGAGGTGGAGATCAGGGCCTCAACCATGATTGCATTTGGGGCAGCTCTACCTACTTCCACCATTCATTCCCCCCCCCCACCACGTAATTTTTATTAAGATTTCTTGGTTTACAGAAGTATGTGCAATGCCTCTTTTTTCAAGTTACATTTTCTACACATCAGTTTCATTTGTTGAGACATTAGTGTTACATCAGAAAGAAAAGGGGGAAAGAGGTGGAGGGGGCCATGGTGAGTGGGGGTGGAGTTGGGTGGCCATGTTTCTATTTTACTTCATGTATGTGTGGGGTTTTGTGTCAGCGTCGCTTGTGCAGGTTCTCTTTTACTATTCGCTTGTGTTCCTTTGGTGGTGAGAGAGGTTGGGGTTGGCCTAGAACAGGCTTCCTCCACCTCGGCCCGCCAGATGTTTTTGGACTACAATTCCCATGACCCCTAGCTGGCAGGACCAGTGGTCAGGGGTGATGGGAACTGTAGTCTCAAAACATCTGGAGGGCCAGGGTTGAGGAAGCCTGGCCTAGGGTGTGGTTGTTTGTTTGTGGTTGGCTGTGGTGAGCTTCGTTTTCATGTGTGAGTGGGGTGGGTGGGTGTTTTTGAATCAGGTTAGCCATATTGATTCATATGCTGTTGGTGGATACTTGTCATTCTCCTGTTGGGCTGTGTATGTGATAAAGGGGAGCCATAACGGGGTGGAGGCGTCATCTTCCATTTGTCCCCCTGTCAGTTTCAGTTTATTGGTTAGTTTTTCTAATATGACTGGTTCCCATACTATACTCCCACCATTCATGCATTGAGTGGCACATCTGTAGAGTGGAGCCTATCATGTGACAATCAGGGTTCCACATCGGGGTAGGGAGAGCCTTCATTGGTCAAGCAGCCTACATAACCCAAACAAAGTCAGAGGTCTGCGATGCAGAAGCCGCAGTTAATTCAGAATGCTGCAGCACGGTTGCTGACACGAGTGAGTGATTGTCTGCATGTAATACCTCTGCTTCTGGAATGGCACCGGTTGCCCGCTTGTTACTAGGCCAAATTCAAGGTGTCATAGTTGGTACCGGAAGCCCTTTTGTGCCCATTCCACTATTCTGATCTGCGGAACTGGCACCGTTACAGGGACCACATAATTCCCCTTCCACAATTAAGCATCATAATCATCATAATAAATTTAATTAGACTCCGCCCATCTGGCTGGGTTTCCCCATCCACTCTGGGCAGCTCCCAGCAGAATATTTAAAATACAGTAAAAGATCAAACATTGAAAACTTCCCTAAACAGGGCTGCTTTCAGATGTTGCTTACAATTTTAAGAAATCAGTCTTTTAGTATGGCAGCACCTGCCTGTTGACATGAGGCAGACACCTTCCCTGTACTGTTTTCAGGGCCTGCTTAGAACATTTTTGTGCAAATGTGTAGGGGCTAATGTGTCCTAAAATAATTGTTTTTCAATATTTAAAACTCTACAGGTAATTTTGAAACTTCTTGTAAACCGTTTCAGAGATTTTTGCTGCAATCAAGCAACTTATATATTTTGTTAAATAAAAACAATTTGCCATCAGCAGGAGGAGGAGGAGAGATCATTTTTAAACAAAGCAGCACGGTCTGACATGGTTATATAAATGTTTATGCACTCTGGATGTAACAGCTCCACGTACCAAACATTTCCAAATATTGTTGGGCAAACAAAGCACAGACAAGCCCATCTCTGTCTAGCCCCTCAGGACTAGATGTACAAGCAGAACTGAATCGGAATCAATTAAAGTGTTTCCTGTATGCCTCCTATCTGACTTAGGCAATGAGAAAAAATGTGGATGTTCCAGTGGTTGAAAACAGCTGTGCGACTTTTGAAACTATTTATAAAAAGTGCAATGGAAGGCGAAGGTGTTCTTCCTAAATCTTGAAAGTGGAATAAAAAGTTTTTAAAGTGGGGCACCTGCTCTCATGAGTTCTTTTTGTTGTCAGCGGAGAACCTTTGCATCTCCTGGATCAGAGCTCAGCCTTCCCACCCACCTCTCTTCATCCTGACCCTTTGTCAGCTGCACTGTCTCTGAAGCCATGTTTTTGCTGCTGCTGCAAGTGTACGTGTTAGAGGCCATAGCTCAGTGTTAGAACATCTTCCTTGCATGCAGAAAGTCCCAGATGCAGCCCCCGTCGTCTCCAAGTAGGACTGGGAGAAACTTCTCTCTGAAATCTTGGGAAAGCCGCTGAAATGCCAAGGTGGACAATGCAAAACCAGATGAACTTTTGACTTGGTCTAAGGCAGCTTCCTGTGTTCCTTTGTGTTAAGGCAGAGCGGTCCAAGCCCACTCCCCGACAAGCCTGTCTTCGCTTCCTCCTCTCAGCCACAGCTGTCATTCCCTCCCTGCTCTGCCCCCCGTCCTGGCAGTGACTCCAGACTCCACAGCAGGATTTACACTTGATTCCCTACCCCCCATCTATCAGTCGTTCCTTGGTTTTTGAACAGCTTAGTTCTCAAACGTTTCGGTTCCTGAACGCCACAAACCCAGAAGTGAGTGTTCCAGTTTACGAACTATTTTTGGAAGCCGAACGTCTGACAGGGTTTCCGCAGCTTCTGATTGGCTGCAGGAGCTTCCTGTAGCCAATCAGAAGCTGTGCTTCGGGTTCTGAACGTTTTGGAAGTCAGAACGGACTTATGGAACGGATTCCGTTCGACTTCCAAGGTACTACTGTACAGTGGTACCTCGGGTTAAGAATTTAATTCATTCCGGAGGTCCATTCTTAACATGAAACTGTTCTTAACCTGAAGACCACTTTAGCTAATGGGGCCTCCCGCTGCTGTTGCGCCGCCACTGCACGATTTCTGTTCTCATCCTGAAGCAAAGTTCTTAACCCGAGGTAATATTTCTGGCTTAGTGGAGTCTGTAACCTGAAGCATATGTAACCTGAAGCGCATGTAACCTGAGGTACCACTGTACTGTGCTTTTATGTAGATGATTTGACATCACACTTTTTGTCCATGCCAAGTCTTTGCCTTGTGCGCATTCACAGCTAGTCCTGAAGGAAGGTTACTGTGGCTGCAAGACCATGATGACTTAACCCAAATTTGGCCAATCCAGCTGGGATGGAGCTCAAGCATAGCATGCTATGTGCTGCACCAGTACTTTGTAAACATTTATAATCTTCAGGAGTGTCTCCCCCGTCCCCGCCCTGTGCATGTTGAAAAAGCTAAAAATATCCCAGATTCAACCTTGAATAGGCCTTGCATTCTGCTGTTGCCACTGCTGAATAAACTGAAGCAGCGTAGAGGAAGGAATTGATGAGATCATTAGGACTGCTGTGTCATTTATGTTATGCACTGTTTTGGGCTAGCACAATTTCACATCTCCGTTATTGGATTTTTTTGTCTCATTTTTAAAAAGGAGAGAACTTGTCCCCCTGTCTCTTAACTATTTAGCTTTTGTTTTGTGATCTTGGCTCTTTGGGAACTCTCCTGGCAGACAGGCCTCCGCAAATACATTTTCTCTGTTTAAATTTTGCAGGCGGGAGCTCAGCAAAGCAAACGACCTGGGAAGGGGGTCACCGGGTTCCCACGCTTGCCTACTGGGCAGGGAAGATCCCGGCAAATGCCACGAGTCCTGTGATGTTGAGGTAAGAGAACGTAACAGTGCCTGCTGTTCTTCTGGGATCATTTTCAAGATCCGCCTGGAGAGGGGCGTTGATGGCCAAACCCAAAACTGGCGCAGGCTTCATGTGGGGAACAGCTGAACTGCTCTGGCATGAACCGGAACTGCTGAGAACATACATTCCTGGGAAGTGGAGGAACCTGCCATTTCCAGAGGGATAAACAGAACAACAAAAATGGAGGTGTTGTCCTGAGTTAACCAGTAATAAACTCTGTTAAGCGCCCACAGATTTATGCAACCCTCTGCACCCTTTAGCCCCTTTCTCAGACCTTAATAAGGATTAAGAAGAAGGCTTGGGGGGGGGGAGGGGACAAAAAAACCATGTGGCTGTTTAGGGTGAAGGGGTTCAGAGATGCTGGCCACTGAGTCAACAACTGAGTTCTTCCAAGGGGGTTGTTTTCCTCCTGGGTTTGAAAGTGGCCAAAAGTTAACTTTTGAGATGTTTACTCAGATAAAGATTTCAAAATCCCTGTCTCATGAGAACAGGAGTAAAAATTATTCCCTACTAATAACCTTACGTAACTTCACTTCCTTCTGACCTCATTGCTTCCAACTCTCTAGTACTTCATGCTTCTGATCAACTCAACTGGTTCCTGAAAGCTTGTGCCATAATAAATGTGATTGTCCCTAAGGCAGCCTTTCTCAAACTTGGGTCCTCGGATGCTACTGAACTACAACTCCTATCATCCTTGTCCACTGGCCATGCTGGCTAGGAATGATGGGAATTGTAGTCCAACAACATCTAGGGACTCAAGACAGAGAACAGCTGCTGTAAGGCGATGCAATGCTTTTTGTTGTAATTGGTAACTGCATTGGTATCATGAATCAAAAACAGCTTACCGCACACAGACAAAAACCTATAGAGAGCGCCCACATTAATCCAGATGGCTTGCTGGGGACACTCCTTTGAAGGAGTCAAGGATGCTTGCTTCTGTATTGTTACCCTGCATGGTATTTCCGTGGATGAGCTTGGCCAAAACGTGTTAACAAGCTGTGAGTGGGAAGCTGACTGTTCAGATCTCACCTCTGTCATTAACTTTGCTTTTGGCAAACTGCTGCCTCTCATCCTCCGTTTCCCCCATACATAAGATAGGATTCTTAATGTGGAGTCTGTCTTACAGTACTGTTGTTGGGACTGCTGAGATGGTCCTGGAAGATAGTACCCAGACCCTGAGATCATCACTTCTGAGGCCCTTCTTCGTGTGCCCCACTTCCTCCACGAGAGGTGCGGAGGGTGGCAACACGAGAACGGGCCTTCTCTGCAGTGGCTCCCCTTCTGTGGAATGCTCTCCCCAGCGAGTTTTGCCTGGCGCCTTCATTATACATCTTTAGGCGCCAGGCAAAAACGTTCCTCTTTATCCAAGCCTTTGACTGATTGACATCTAACAACAACAACAACAACAACAACAACAACAACACTTTATTATTTATACCCCGCCCATCTGGCTGGGTTTCCCCAGCCACTCTGGGCGGCTTCCAACAAAAAATAAAAAATACATGAAATAATCCAATGTCTTTAAAGTGTGTTGGGAGGGGGTGATTGGGTTGCTTTTGTTTTTATCCTTATTTTGTATTTTGTGTTTTTATATTGTGATTTTATCTTGAGACCTGCGGGTATAGGGTAGTATATAAATTTCAACAACAACGTTATTATTGTTGCTATTGTTATTGTTGTTATTATTATTAATATTATTGTTGTTGTTGTTGAAATTTGTATACCACCCTATACCTGCAGGTCTCACAAGATAAAATCACACTATAAAAACACAAAATACACTATTATTTATTTATTTATTTATTTATTTATTTATTTATTTACTTACTTACACGATTACGGAGTGTGTTTGCCTGGCTGGAATAGTCTGATAATGCCCCTGAAGGCTGTGTGTGAGTGTAAAACTCTATCTCACTGTACAAAGGTAGAAACGCTATCTATTGCTCCTCCTCCTTTTGCCTCCGACCCACAGCCTGGCATGTAGTCCTCAGCACTGAAAACTTTCATTACTGGATCTTAAGTGTAGATGTGGAGAGTGCAGGCATGCCCTCTTGTTTTCCTAAAGTGGTACAGAGCTTTGTTTTCATAGGCAAACATCTAAGCAGTCACAAATGGCGACGGGAGCTGTGGGATCTATTTTGCTTCCTGCTGTTGGTGGCGACGCTTTGCAGAGTGCCTTCAAGAGAGAGGAGTAGGAGATGGGGCAAAGAGGGGAGGGTGCAGGTGCAGGTCGCCACTTTTGTTTGGGCAAAATATGGGACAGGTCAGGCAAAATAGAGGGGAATTTGTGGGTGTAAAATTTACTTTTACCTGGTGCAGAAATGAGTTCAAAGCAATCCATTGCAATGACCAAATGAATCTGTCAGTCACTGCAAGCCATCCAATATGGAAAGGAAATCTTTCCCACCTGCTGAATTTCTGCCTGCCAGAAAGATGAGAAATGTAGAAACCCAGCCAAAAAAAGAACGAGGGGGAGAGATAACGACAAATTCTTAGCTTTCAAGGGACTGAGGCTGCTGCTCCAGGGAACGTTTTGCTTGTCCCTCTTAGAGCCATCGGCAAGAGCTCGGCCCAATCCAGAAGAGTCTGCTGCAAGCTGCTGAGCTCTATTGGCTAACCTGGAGCATCAATCAGCCAGCTTAACTTCTGAGGTGTCTAGCAAGCTAGGCTGCATGAGACAAGCATGTTGGCGTAAGCGCACAAAGGAGGAAACTTTTAATGCCCATTTTATACTTTCCATGACTTTGAAAATGGGGCAAAAGGCATCCCAAACGGCACAGGGGATGCTGCTATTCAAAACAGGGCGATCCTGTGGGGTTTTTATTATTATTATTATTTGATATCCCGCCTTTCACTCCCTTTAAGGAGTCTCAAAGTGGCTAACATTCTCCTTTCCCTTCCTCCCCCACAACAAACACTCTGTGAGGTGAGTGGGGCTGAGAGACTTCAGAGAAGCGTGACTGGCCCAAGGTCACCCAGCAGCTGCATGTGGAGGAGCGGAGACGCGAACCCGGTTCCCCAGATTACGAGACTACCGCTCTTAACCACTACACCACACTGGCTCTCAAAGGGCCAGTTTCAAAGGGACGGGGGCAACCCTAGCGCAGGTGCATCGTGTGAGGTGTTCAAAAGGGATCGTGGCCACTATCCCTTCCCCTAAACAGCCCCTGGTGGTTCCTCTCCTCCAAGTCACCAGCAGCCAGGAGCACATAGTTCTGCATCTCCCATGAGGAGGCGAAAACAACCCAGGGAGTAATCAAGGCTGTCACTGTCTATGCTTGGGAACCAGGTGCTTCCAAGGCCAGATAGCAACAGTGTGAGATGCTCCCTGGGGCGTCATCTCCTTGGCAGCACTCCTGGGAGACAAGATCTCAGGAAGCTACAGCGCAGCTAACACTTGCCTGAGAACCAAAAGATAAAGCACAGCCTGAAGTAGGCGTGAGTGTGGGTGTTTAAAAACCATTCTGCTTGTGTTACAGGTTCCAGCAGGTGACAGTCAGGGGTTGTCTTGCCCCAACGTTGCTTTCTCCGACAGCACCAGTGATTTCTTTTGAAAAAAATCAGGCATGCAAGGGCAAAAAGAGGTGTATTGTGTCAGGGCCTTTTCAACACTGGCTCCGGCCTGGTGCAACGCTCTGTCTCATGAGACCAGGGCCCTGCAGGATCTGATTTCTTGCCGTAGGGCTTGTAAGACAGAGTTGTTCCGCCTGGCCTTTGGCTTGGAATCAGCTTGATCCCCTTCCCCTCTATCCTTTTTCCTTCTGTGATGGAACTCCTATTTAGGGACTTCGTTGGCTTTTTTTCTGGCCCACGTAGGACCAATCTGGATAGTTGGCCTTGGTGAAGATTTGACGTTTTCATCCCCCAAAAGTTTTTGATTTGAGTTTCTACTGAAATGAGGCTGCATATTAATCCTGTTTTTAAGTTGTATTTTAATCAATTGT
Organism: Podarcis liolepis; assembly: GCF_965112155.1. Classification (NCBI taxonomy): domain Eukaryota; kingdom Metazoa; phylum Chordata; class Lepidosauria; order Squamata; family Lacertidae; genus Podarcis; species Podarcis liolepis. Next base: position 24,604,155 of record NC_139555.1, read on the forward strand.
TTTATACCTGGTGTTAGCTGCCCTGAGCCCGGTCTTGGCTGGGGAGGGTGGGGTATAAATAAAATTTATTATTATTATTATTATTATTATTATTATTATTATTATTATTATGTCTAATCGCACCCACAAATTCAGTTAGAAGGGTTATGGCCAGCTGCCCCCCCTCCCCAGACAGGTTGAAAGAGTCTAGCAAGGCAAGGACCAAGGCAAATTGGGCCACCAGAACAATGTGTGTACAGTGGAACCTTGGTTCTCGAGCTTAATGCGTTCGACTCCCAAAACTGTTCGAAAACCAAGGCACGGCTTCCAACTGGCTGCAGGAGCTTCCTGCACTCAAGCAGAAGACACGTCGGATCTTCGGCTTCCAAAAAACGTTCACAAACCAGAACACTTACTTCTGGGTTTGAAGCATTCGGGAGCCAGTTTGTTCGACAACTAAGCCATTCGGGAACCAAGGTACCACGGTATTAAAGATACAGTTCTACCCTGTTTCAACGGAACTACACTCTTTTAGCAGTATTTACCCATATCCATTAGAAATTCTTCCATTATTGATTTAAATACAGATCAGGAGTTTAGACTGATGCATCTCAGATGCTTCAGAATTTTTACTCTTGGATTTGGAATACGGACTCTCCAATTGTCCCTATTTTCCAGGACAGTCCTGGATTTACAGAAGGTTTCTGATTCGATCCTGAAATGTCCTGCTTTTCCTTAAGACGTCCCCTATTTTTGTTGGAGAAATGTTGGATGGTATGGAGTTATGTGACATGCACACACACACACACACACATACACACACACACACACCCCTGCCAAGGAGAAAAGTAACTATGCAACCCTTAGACAGCATCTGTACAGGGAAGCTTTTTTAATGTTGAATTTTTTATTATGGTTTATACATATGTTGGAAGCTACACAGAGTGGCTGGGGTGACCCAGATGGGCAGGATAAAAATAACAACACGTAACAACACGTAACAACACGTAACAACACGTAACAACACGTAACATAACATAACAACGTAACATAACATGATGTCCCTAATTTCGTCAGAGAAATATTAGAGCGTGTGGGAATGTAGTTTTGGTGTAGTACACTCCCTCTTGCTATCCCATAGAAATGACTGGATATGCCCTGCTGAATGTTTCTCAATAGCACACTGCAGAATGCTCTGAAAGGGAGATGAAGGAGAAACCCCAGGATCTTTGCTTTGGGATTGTAATCTGGCCTCGACCTGCTGGTAGAAACATGCCCACATCAATTCTTGTTATTTATGCTCTTTCCTTGGCTTATCTCGCAGGCTCAAGACAGAATCCTCAAAACAACTCTGTGAACTGAGACCATTATTTGCCCAAGGCCAACTGGTGTGTGTTTCCTGGCTGTGTAGGGATTTGAACCCAGGAGCCTAGGGAACCAATACGATTTCACCTTCTTCTGCTCTGGATATTAAGTCATCCGGGAAGGACCAAGCTGCTTCTGACCTCTTTATGCTGCATGCATCTTATCTACTTCCCTTCTCTCGGCTCCTGTCTGCACATCACCTTTGCTTACCATCCACTGTGTACCTGGCTTAGACTTGTGGTGATGATGCTCTTAACGGTGCCTCTGGCTATTGCTATTGCCATTGGGAGTGGGCTTTTCCAATTTTAGGACCTGCTATCCTTGATCTCTGCTGACAAAGCTCCGTATGGTTAAAGCTATGGTTTCCCCAGTAGTGATGTATGGAAGTGAGAGCTGGACCATAAAGAAGGCTGATCACCAAAGAATTGATGCTTTTGAATTATGATACTGGAGGAGACTCTTGAGAGTCCCATGGACTGCAAGAAGATCAAACCTATCCATTCTGAAGGAAATCAGCCTTGAGTTCTCACTGGAAGGACAGATCCTGAAGCTGAGGCTCCAATACTTTGGCCACCTTATGAGAAGAGAAGACTCCCTGGAAAAGACCCTGATGTTGGGAAAGATGAAGGGTACAAGGATAAGGGGACGACAGAGGACGAGATGGTTGGACAGCGTTCTCGAAGCTACAAACATGAGTTTGACCAAACTGCGGGAGGCAGTGGAAGACAGGAGTGCCTGGTGTGCTCTGGTCCATGGGGTCACAAAGAGTCAGACATGACTAAACTTCAACATCCCTGATCCCAGCTTTTTGGACCCCAAGTCCAAAAATACTTAGAGTAAATAAGGACCACTAGATCCTTCTTGTTGTTGTTTTCAACAGTGGACATAAATCTCTTTGGGATTGCAAGGGTAAATCCACTGGAATAATAGCAGTGATCATTTGGCTTTTATTAGTAGTTGTAAATGAGTTCCTTGGGTGTGATTTCCTTATTAATTGGCATTATGTAAGCCCCTTTGGCCACGGAAATGTCTTTCCGCGCACCACAAAAGTTATTACTAATGCCATTAATTGCTGTGACATTTCAGTCTTCTGCAGGCTGTTTCTAAGGAGTTAGCCCAGAACGCTGTCACAATCTGACCACTTATGCGAAGCCTTGAAGCTGAATGCTTTCATTCTCCGCTGCCTCCTTATGCTGAAGTTATGCATCAGTGCTGGTGTGTCACGGATACTGTATGGTGTTCGTAAGCTATATATTTTGGAGTTATTATTCAACGGAAAGATTGGCAGTTGTTGTTGCTTACTTAGCAGCAGTAGTACATCTATTACAATCAGCCAACCATAATTACAGAATCCAAGCCTCAATAAAACAGATGATAATGAGTGACATGTTATGATCTAGTGATCGTAACAGGTCTTTGATAGCTAAGAAGATAGCTGTTGGGAGGTAGAGCCAAAATGTAAAATGGCAACCAAGGTATTTGTGTGTCAAAAGCTCATGCCTAGTGTTTCACTGGAACAAAGCATTCTTGACTATTTTTTCCATCAACAAGTATGCAGACAAGAGCGTGGTGCTCTGAGAATGGATTGTTCTGGTGAACTATCCAGTGAAATCGGGTGCCTTTCCCCAGAAATGAAATGCCTTCCTCTCTAAGCGTTTGGTGCAATTCTAGGATGCGTTTTAAGTCTTAGTGTGAAACTCAGAGATTGTCCATGTCAAATTGGGGCTGCTGAAATCCTAGTACACACAGTGTGTTGGAAACTTGGGGCCAAGTTACATGTGACGTTTGTATCTAATGTGAGGGCAAGTCCTGTGGTATTTTCTTTCTGCTCAGAAATGTTTATTTATATCTACTTTCTTTCTGAGAAATACTTGTTATTTGTGGATTTTGGAGCACTCCTGTAGTATGAGGGACTAATGGATGGACAACAAAAGTAGGTTTTCTGTAAGTGTTTACGGTGAGGAAGAGTCTTAAAGCAAGTGGCACAGTAATAAAACTGTTAGCACGTTTGCAGAGTTAAGCAGGGTCCGGAATGGTTTCAAATGTGTTGAGATTCCTGCATTGCAGAGGGTTGTACAAGGTGACCCTTAGTTGGATGGCCAAACCTCTACTTCAAACTTGAGTAGTTTGAAGTTCTCTTTGCCAATTCTGTATTTGAACACACAGCATAGAATCATCAGTTTCATTTAGATACCTGTTTGGGCTGCCTATATTAATGTATATGTTTAAGTAGGATTGATGGAATAATCTTATTGCAGGTAATGGGTTTTGTTTGTTTTTGAATTAATTTTGCTTTATTGCTATTTTAATTAATTTTTATTAATTTATCTCCCCTTTTTCCTGTTATGTTTATTAATTAAAACTTAAACAAACAGGCAGAGACTCACCTCCAAGTCCTCTGTTGTGAGTCACCCAGAGTGGTTGGGGAAACCCAGCCAGATGGACAGGGTATATTATTATTATTATTATTATTATTATTATTATTATTATTATTTACATTAAACTTAGGTTAGCAGCAACTGCCTCCCTGCCAGTAAACCCAATGGTTTTCCTGATCCATATTCCATGCAGGATGAATATTTCTTCACTGCACTGAGGTGATGCTAAATTTCAGTACTGTGTGTAGCAGCTCTTGGTTACATATATGATTATCCCAGTGTGAAGATATAGGAGGATTTATGGGGGTGGTGGGTGGGAGAGATTCTTTCTATCTTTTGCTCCCATCATCTCGGCTGACAGCATGTACCTCCCACATGAAGCTAGTTGCCCTGGGGAAAGGAGGAGAACCCAGCTGGCTGTATTGTGAAAAGGGTGGCATTGCTGGCTGGGCTCCAGCGTTTTCATGGAACAGTCGCTAAGCATCTGTTGGGAAAGACTTTATCTCAACTGTGCATATTTAACACTACGAGACCAATTATTTCTTTGGAATCGTGGGCAATTGGTGCTTCTAAAGACCAGCAGCAACCGCAGGGTTGGGTAGGGTGGACAGGAAGGAGAGGTGAATCCTTTGGCTCCCCAGCGGCTAGCAAAATCATTGTGGCACGAACGCTTGTGGGCGGGAGCCTCCTTCAGTGCACCTGGATGTCTGAGAAAGGAAGGAAGGAAGCATATTGATAAATGACGAACTGCCGTGCATGAATAGTTGACGTCAGAGGTTTTGCATGCACTGCCTTTGAGAATATGGGACCCACTAGAAGTGGTGAGTAATGAACAGGCGGAAATCAGGATATATGGACTTAGCTGAGAAGCTGCTCTGTGAACAAAGGTTGCCCCCACAACTGAGGGTTCAAAGCCACTTTCAGGATCACGTATTGAGAGTTAAGTTGCAGAGGACTGTTCCTTTGGAATCCTTTCCCTACCCAAGGAGGCTCACCTGAGGCTTTTAGCTGTCCATTTGTTGTCTCTTGTATTTTGGAATCCTTTCCCTACCCAAGGAGGCTCACCTGAGGCTTTTAGCTGTCCATTTGTTGTCTCTTGTATTTTCGATTTCCTAATTGGTGTTTTATTTCTGTTTGTCTCTACTCGTTTTATATATATATATATATATATATATATATATATATATATATATATATGCAGGTTTTGGTGTCTTCGGGTGTCTTCCCGTGTAAGAGTTGGGGTGTCTAGGCGACGTTTCGACGAGGTCTCACTCGTCATCTTCAGGCTGGTGCTTTCGGCTTCTTGTTACTGGAACAGAGCTCTGTTCCAGTAACAAGAAGCCGAAAGCACCAGCCTGAAGATGACGAGTGAGACCTCGTCGAAACGTCGCCTAGACACCCCAACTCTTACACGGGAAGACACCCGAAGACACCAAAACCTGCATTCCTGTACCCGTGAAAATCTACGAAAGCATATATATATATATATATATATATATATATATATATATATGGCAAGTGCAGACTCATAGAGAAAGCTGATGTTCCCAGCATTCGCTTCTATGCTTTTCCTTCTCTGTGTCACTGCAAATCTTAAAACTCATCCTTCTTTTTCTGCCTGTGATTCCTCTGCATTTACACACCTGGGTTCTCAACCTGTGCAGAGCCAACTCTTTTTCCTAGACCTCTAGCTAGGGAGCAGGCGCTCATTTTCTCTTCCATTGAGCGGAAAATGCTTATGAATTTCCCATGCCTCAAGGGGTGGAGCTGCTGCCTTTCCACCAAAATCTGCCGTGCCAAACTGCTTCGCTTAACGGCTTCGTTTGATGACGAGTGCCCGCAGTGACTTTATGATTTTCCTGCTCATTAAAAAGTAGGTCAGTAAAGTAGGCCGCCCAAATGAATAAGGAAGAAATTGTGCCATCGTTTTGCGGCGACGTGCTTTGGCAGAGCTCTATAGATTGAGCGGGGGCTGTTTTGTTGTGTGCGTAGGTGCCGTTATCTAAGAGTTCAGGTTCGCTGCATGTGACTTTTTGGGAAGGTGTATCATCAGGTTATGTAGCTAGAAGGGAAACAGAAAGCAGGCTTTAACTATCAAGGCGTCATCCAAGATACTGGCTTTCACTTGCCCTTTCACTTGGTTGATTGTGCAAAAAATGCATTAATTTAACTAAGGTAAGGTGGCACTGATGCATAGCTGTCAACTTACAGATTTGAAAATAAGGGACCAGCAGCCTCGAAAATAAGGGATCAGCAACCAAAATAAGGGATTTTGCAAACACAAGTATGTTCAACTTCTGAGCCCCTCCGAGCCAAAGTCAGAAAGCCCAGCCAGCAGCCAAACAAAGCCTCAAGCGGTGGTTCCCACAGCGCAGCAACCCGGCAAAGGGGATGCAGCAAGGAAAACACCATCACCTCTCCGCTGGGAAACGCTGAGCAAGGGCGAGTCCCCAGGCAACGCGACCGATTTGATCGGCACAAGGCATGCAATCTCCCCCACCCCAGTCGTTCTTAGACTCCTTTTTGGGTGAGCAACGCAGCCAAGCAACACAGTTGGAGCCTCCCTCCTCCCTGGCCGGCAGGGAGGAAGGGAGAGGAGCTGCTTCCTTTGAAACCCGGGAAATTTAAGGGACATCAGCGGGACATGCGCTGAGATAAGGGACTTTCCCGCCAAATAAGGGACGGTTGACAGCTATGCACCGATGCATCAGTTTAATTAAGAACTTCCTTGTTAACGTTGAAGCTGTTTTGAAGGGTGGTGTTCCTCTCTATACAACCTCCCAAGCTGAGTCTCAAATAACAGACCCTGGCCTGTCTCCCACACCATTTCTAATCCCATAGTTTGAAAAAAACAAAACAAACAAAAACCCCTCATCAAATAGGTTATTAATGAGTGAAACTGTTCTCTTTTTTCCTGGTAAGCTTGCTGGAGGCACATACTTACAAACACTTTCAAACTTTTGTGAATTCACGGCATTTTCTTTGTACTTGGACCCCATGCAACCAATTTCTTCTGTACCGCTGCATCATTGTGACAATGTTTTCTCTGCTAATTGGTTTGCCATTCTCAAAAAGGCCTCTTATAACCTGCGTATTCACGCTTCCCACTGCAAAATCTGGGTGTTCCAGGAAGGGAATGGAGTGGCAAGATCCGAGAAGTTAGGTGTGTTGTGCCAAGTTTTCCAAGCCTGAAAATTGCTTTTGAAAATGAGTTTACTAGTTTGCTCAGCACAGCCAGCAAAGCGGAAGTCCCTGGAACCTCAGGATTCCATATTCACTCTGCAATCTTGTCTATGATTCCTCATAATGGACATTATCTGCCTTTTAGGGGAACTCTCCCATATTGTGTTCCACCAAAACAATGTTAAGTAACATTCAAAGATTTTTAAAATGCATTACATTGCAGCACAAGAACACAAACTGCTCTGAAGGTTTTATTTATAGTCGAGTAGTATATTAATTTTAAGATATAAATAATACATTTAAATACGTATTTTTGCACAAAATATGAATTTCTCAATGTGTTGTGTCTCAGAGTAAGCATTTCTAAATTTGTTTTATCAAAAAAACAAACAGCTATTTGTATGGGTATTTCTGCTTGTTTGTTTGTTTGAGCCAAGAACAACACCATAGCATTCAAGAGATGTGAAATTTGAAGGATGACTGCATTATGATCTAAACATTAATCCAGTCCCTTTTTATTAAAATGGTCAAAGAATGAATTCCTCGAGCATCCCTAATACTGCCTGGCTTATTTAAAAAGACAACCATAAGAAAATAAAATGATATTAATAAAACCATGACTGATATGGAAGATGTGAAGTGTGTTAGCTCTTCCTCTCCCAGGAATCCAGGGGAAAACCCTTGCTTGAAGACATCCCTTGTGTCTGTGATATACAAGAAGCATAAGGCGTTTCGCCTACTTGCATACTAATTTGAAGAAACGAGCTGAATTGGTTCAATCTCCAGGTGATTAGGGCCAATTACAAGCTTGACCATCTTCTGTTGAGCTGCTTCAGTAATCCATTTCCCGTATTGTGCTGGTTGCTGGATGTCAGATCACCCAACTGACGGTGTTTGTGTGTGTATTATTTCAGTACCACACTCCATGTGCTGTGTTATCAAGTATATGATTATGGAATAATGTGTTTTGTGGCTCAGGTTTAAGTCCCTGAAATAAGAAGACTGCAGTGGAAATGTTGACAGGGTTGTTGGTGGCAACTGCAGAACCCAATGCCACTCTCATTTTCCATCCTGGCTTCCTGTGGAAGCTGCTGTGCTGTACATAAGTAAAACCATATTTTCCTAGAAAGTGAATTGGTGTGCTCAGCATGGCATCATTCTGATGTATTTACCCTGCTTATTTAATCCTGCCACTGGTTTTATCACCAAAGACTGCATCGTGGTAGTGTTTCTGTGCTGGACCCGGCAGTACACAATAGAAGTTTATAGTGACCCACCCTGGCTCCCCACCAGTATGCAAGTCTTGACAGGAAGCTATGTGGCCTTGAGGTTTTATGGAACTTGGAGCTCAAATCTTGGTATTTCTGTGGGTGCTTGTATGGTTCCATACACGTCTGATTGTTGCTTGGGTCTCTTCTGGAACTCATGTGCATCAAGTAGTTCAGAGACTATGCACCATCATAACTAAGCCCACCTTTCTGTGTTTTCTGAAGGAGTTGCTAGCTCCCTCTGGCCTTACTGAGCTTTCCTCTGGCACTCCAAAGGCATGGGGGCAGCAGGAAAGGAAGGCCCAGTGGTAAGGGGGAGGCAGGTGCATATATAAGGGACGTGTCTCCTTTTTCTGGGCATCTGGCCTTGGAAAGAGAGGAGAGGAGCCAGCAGAACAAGGATGTCACTCATCATCAAACACCTGGACCCAGTTCTTCCCCAGATATAACCCAGTTGGGCATCTGTCTAACACAGCATAAGGAAGCCTCGTTCATTATATACTAGCTTCCCTCCCATCGTTTTTACCTCAGAACAAACCTTAGTGAGGCCAGTGTCTTCATGATCGAGAGCTGGAGACGATAAGTGGAAATGACAACATAATGCTGCTCCGTAATTTGGGAACCCATTCTGCACTTGAGGCATTAGAAATTTTCCACAAGGTATTTGTGTCCACTAGGCATTCATTAATTTTCCATCAAGAACTGCAAGCACTGGATCACCCTTCTCTTGAGTGACTCAGCGATATAGCCAGCTTCCTCCTAGCAAATTAACATTTGTAAAAGGGGGTGCTCGCTCATTAAAATGTGCTAATTAATATGGATGTAAATAATTTCAGTCTAATGCGAGGCTTTGGCTCAAGTTCCTGGGAGCATATTACTTGGCAGATTAGCATTTGAGAAATTGGGTTTGAGTGTCTTGCACAAAGCTCATTTTTCTGTACAATTGCTGCCCTCAATCTCAAATCAATATATCTTTCTTCTCCCCACCATTTTTGTGACCTTCCCCCACCCCCACATCCTTCCCCCAATCTAATCCTTGAGGAAAAGTCCTGACAATGAATCCAACCCTTAAGGTAAAATAGTCAGTATGTGCAAATGCTATATCTTGTAGTTGGATTTGTGTTTGGGAATTGAATTTCTTTTCTTCTTAAAACACACACGTACCAACCTGAAAAAGAGGAGGCCCAGTCTGGTCGATATAGGGTTGTTGCTTTTTTGCGTAAGTGAGGTACTCATCTGAATTCTGTACTTTTGGTGTAGAATGTGTTACGACCGAGGGGGGAAGTGTTAATTTTATTTCCTCCAAAGCTCTCCTTCATGGTGAAGTAGCTCTTGCTTCTTGTACACTGCTCCTGTCCTGTGTTCTTCTGATCACAGTCTCTTCTCTCCTGCAGCACTTTAGATATATTCCCTACCTTGGTGTCTCTGGCAAACGCAAGCCTCCCTCCCAACAGACAGTTTGATGGTATGGATGTGTCTGAGGTCCTCTTCGGGCGGTCAAACAAAGGACACCAGGTATGCAATTAACCTTAATATTTAGCTGAATTTTTGTGTGGAAATAGTGTGGCCTTTATTACAGTGGTACGGTGTGTTTCTTTTTGCCCTTGGTGGCAACAATGGGATGCAGTCCGTAGTCCAAATCAGCTTTTTGCATCCTAATTTATCAACATTCCAGATGGAATGGCCTGAGATATTTCGTTGCCTGAAGTGAAAAATCTAAGCAGCACTCTCCATGGTGTTATTATTTAAAGTGTTCCTTTAATTGAGGGTGTGGTGGGTGGGGCACATAATTTTTTGCTTGCTTACCTTGGGTTTCCTGAGCAGGAGGGGCACAGTCCTTGGTTATATAATTTCACAAGACTTTGTTGAGGAAGAAGTGAGGAGTTCTGAACTCTCACGGTGCACTCTGAAGTTTTTCTAATTTGGCCCTTGGAGTTTGAAACTAGCCTCAAACTCAAAGGAGTATTGAAAAATACTTTCTTTTTTCATGAACAAGATGCTGTTTTGCTGAGGGAAATCTCCAAAACCTGAGCAAGGCATCAGTTTGACATCATGTTTGGCTTCTCAGAACTTATCACATGCACCAAGTGAATATGTGCATGTTAAATTTTGAGAAGCCATATATAATATTAGCCACTTGCGACGACAACTGCATAAGACCTAGTGAGGAGTGGGAGAGCATTCAGGGAATTCAGGCTGTCCTATGCATGTAGGGAATTATTTACTGTAAACAGCCAGAGCTGTAAATTAGAGAAATTAGAATGTCATCTAATTCATGATATTATTATTATTATTATTATTATTATTATTATTATTAAAGGTTGTAGCACTGACTTAATATATTCTTCTTCAAAGATTTAGTAGAAAAGGTTGTATAATTCCAGAAATATTTGGAGCTGTGTATGGTGCTATTCTTTCACTACTAGTGAAATAACACACCCACAGAGTGTGGAGCATATGTGCATCCAAAATATGTAATGGACCAATAATATTATTACAGTGGTACCTCAGAAGTCGAGTGGAATCATGTTCCGGAAGTCCATTCAACTTCCCAAACATTCAAAAACCAAGGCATGGCTTCCGATCAGCTGCAGGAAATTCCTGCAGCCAATCGGAAGCCGCGTTGGACGTTTGGGTTCCAAAGAATGTTTGCAAACTGGAACACTCACTTCCGGGTTTGTGGCGTTTGGGAGCCAAAACGTTCAACTCCCAAGGCATTCAGCTTCCAAGGTACGACTGTATTAAAATTGGTATGCATAGGAGGTCTTTGCCTCAAGTCTTGCTGGAGCCGGTAGGCTGGTGCAATCTCCTTTCCCCACTTTAGCTTTGCTTGCCTCCTGTCATTTTCTTTCTCTCTCGTTGATGGCCAGGTGACTCCCATTTCCTTTGCTTTTCAAGGCAAAACCGGTTTTTGTTCCCTTACATCACAACAGATTTCTTTTCTTAATTGCTTTGGATTCTGAAACCAAACAAGAGAAACAACAAAAATGGGTCCCAGGGTGCTTGGTGCTAGTCTTTGCCTGAACAAACAGGGACATCATTAAGTTCTCATTCAGCCTGGAGTCCTGGCTCCGGCATCTGTGTCCATTATCAATTTGTAAGTAGGGCAAACCCCCACCCCAACCCGTCTACACTCTGTCATTTTCTGTTCACATGATAATGCGAGAGCTACAAGCGTAAGCATGAGAACAGCAGTTTGCAGGGTAGTTATCAGAGGGCACATTTTCTACACGCTGCCCTCTTGCCTCTCCCAGCCGCAAACTGGAAACCTAAGGATGAAATCCTGTATGTTGTTTTGAAAGCCTGCCCCTACTGCAAGCTCCTGCACACTAGTTCCCACTGGGCATTTCAGATTTCACTGTGGCTTTTATGTATTCAATTTAGTAAAAAAATTGTGGGTGCTGTAACTTAACCCTGGGGGCAAGCAGTTAAGAAGGAGAAGCATCCCTATAAGACAGAATGTTCTCTTTTGCAATGGTCCAATTATGATGGTAAAGGCAGGGCATGACATGACGGGTTCATGGTGAAATGATTGGATTGGCAAAGGTTGTGCCGTATGTAGGCAGCAAGTCTCAGATGAACCATTTTAAGAGACATCTTCATGGCATTGAATGAATGTTTTGAGACAAGTTCAAAGAGAAGGTAAAAAATTGCCTTGATGAGGGCATATGCAAGGTCTGGGTTCTCGCAACAGGAGTGCTGAGCCCTGATGGAAAGCTGGGGTGTCTTTGGCAGTAATAGGCCCAGATGCACCCACATTTTCTGATTTTGTCTCCTAATCACTGTTGGGGTGTTGTTGGGTGTAGCGCCTCTGAAGCTCAACCACAGAAAACAGCCATTTAGGAGAGTTGTCTTCACTAGACCAGCAACAACAAACACCACTCTGCATGCACACACTATTTACAGATGTTACAAGTAGTCTCTCTGTTTGAGCCCTGAGAGGGTCTTTTCCTTCAAAGTGCTTGCTGTGTTTAAGTCCGCAGCCAAGTCTTTAGTTCAGTTGCTTGCAAAGTCCTGCAAATGATAGGGCCCTCCAATTCAGCAGTATACACCGGGTTTTCCCTGTCGATACTGCTGTGTCCACTGTTATATGCTTGCTGCTGAATAGTAGTAATAATAATATTTATTTATACATACATACATACATACATACATACATACATACCCCATCTGTCTGGCTGGGTTTCCCCAGCCACCCTGGGCGGCCCCCAACAGAATATCAAAAACAGAACAAAACATCAAACATTAAAAACTTCCCTAAACAGGGCTGCCTTCAGATGTCTTCTAAAAGTCAGGTGTTTATTTCCTTGACATTTGATGGGAGGGCGTTCCACAGGGCGGGCACCACTACCGAGAAGGCCCTCTGCCTGGTTCCCTGCAACCTTACTTCCTGCAGGGAGGGAACCACCAGAAGACCCTCAGAGCTGAACTGGGGGTGGAGATGCTCCTTCAGGTATACTGGGCAAGGCCATTTAGGGCTTTAAAGGTCAGCACCAACACTTTGAATTGTGCCCGGAAACGTACTGGGAGCCAATGTGGGTCTTTCAGGACCAGTGTTATATGGTCTCAGCAGCCACTCCCAGTCACCATTCTAGCTGCCACTGAAGTTTTTCGTCAGTGGTTTATTTATCTGTTCTGCTGCTTAACTTGTGTTAAAGCCATTGTAATGTCACCCTGGGTCTAATTTTTAGTCAACATTTTGGGTAGAAATGAATAAGTTAAAGGACCTCAGCTGTGGTTGTCAAAATCCCTTTTTGTAAACAGATGAACTGCACCTTGTGTGTTGGTGATATATAGAAGAGGCATTTTAGTGAGATCTGCCAACGTGGTGACTGATTAGCACGTGGTCATTCATAATTCTACTTGTGAAGTTTGTTTTTACGGTTAGCTTTATTGCCACTAGTGTCTTTCCAATTCTGCTATGATGAACATCCTTTGGTTGCTATGTGTCTCTGTCCTTTTTCTGTTATTCAAGCTGTTGCATAAAATAAGTTATGAAACGCTCTGTGTTGAATGGCAAGGGACATCATGTTCTTATGGCACATGGTTTTTTTTTCCAAAATTGTACGTCCAGTGGCTGAAAGGGGAATATGGAACAAGCGTCGGTTCATAGGGCGGGTTGTAGTTTAATTCACTTAGAAATATAATTCTTCATAAGCAGCATGTCATGACTCATTATTGTAGCAGCGTCAACAAGATGAAGGGCTTCAGTGCCAAAGTTCTGTTAACAATCTTTCTTGAAAACTTGCGCAGTGTTGTTTTTGAACATTGGGAGCACACGCTGTCCTTCAAATTAGGCCCTGAGGTGAGGAATGGTCACAGCTAGTTTCCCTTTGAGATGCATAGAGTTTGATTTGCTCATTGTGACCCTGATGCAGTGAGCTGCACAGATTTTGCCAAGGCGAGCCAACTTGAAAACAGGTGCATTATTGTAATCTTTCCCCTATTTGTGTTCTGTAAATATGGCACAAATTGAACAAAGGCAACACCACCTAATGAACTATCACTGTGTTTCTTTCCTTTCGTTTTTCTTTTTGAAAGTAGGCTTAGTTTGGAGTCGGCATTACAGCAGGAATTTTTAAGGCATTTGGGATCATTATTTGCATTTATTAATTGAAATTATTTTAAACTGCCCCTCATCCCTATGGATACCAGTGGGCACGACTAAACCAATTGTATCAATAGGAAATACAATCACATTGTAAAAAAATAATCAGGTTTGGACCAGTTTAATAAAACCAGAGCAGACTAACAGGATAGCCATTATAATATTATGCTTGAGTAATTTTTTAAAAAGCATTTTTAAAAACTTATTTAGCAATTTTAACCCTTTATTAGCATAACCTGATGCCCAAAGCATTGCAGTGCCAATGCCAGCCACACCTCCAATGGCCACACTGTGTATATTGGTGCAAATGATAGTGGCAATTAGAGTAACTCCCCTTGAATTCAATGGGACTTACTTCTGAGAAGACATGCATAGGATTGTGCTGTAATTCACTTGCTGATTACAGTTTAATGTGAACTTTTGTGTTCCTCTACTCCAGGGGTAACCAAAGCTGTATCCTCCACATACTGCCTAACTACAACTCCCATCATCCCTTAGCATTGGCCATATTGGCTGGGGAAAGAGTCCAGGAACATCTGAAGGGTGCCATTTTCGCTAAGTCGACAGTCTCCACTTGATGCTTAACGTTAGTGCCTTTATCAGTTTCCCCTTCCCATTTCTGTCACAGATAGGACAGGGAAAACCTTCTTGTTCATTTGCAGTAGAGACGATTGTTTTTCTAGTTTTAACACAGTGTGCAGAACATGTTGGTTGCCCTAACGGGTGGCGCTGTGTCTAAACCACTGAGCCTCTTGGGCTTGCCGATCTGAAGGTCGGTGATTTGAATCCCTGTGACGGTGTGAGCTCCCGTTGCTCTGTCCCAGCGGCTGCCAACCTAGCAGTTTGAAAGCACACCAGGATGAGTAGATAAATAGGTACTGTTGTGGCAGGAAGCTAAACGGTGTTTCTGTGCACTCTGGTTTCCGTCACAGTGTCCCGTTGCACCAGAAGCCGTTTAGTCATGCTGGCCATAGGACCCGGAAAGCTGTCTGGACAAATGCCGGCTCCCTCGACCTGAAATCAAGATGTGTGCCGCGGTCCCATAGTCGCCTTTGACTGGATTTAACTGTCCGGGGTCCTTTACCTTTTACGTTTTTTACCTCTCAAGCCTTGCATATGATGCATGCTGTTAATGAGATCTATGTGTGATTTGTGCAACATGATTGAGTTCCTTGGTTAGAATTAAGCTGGCTGATGTTTACTTCAAAAGCACCAATATGTGTCGAGCCACATGTGCACAATTGGCCAGATTGTATCGACCTTGCTGGTTTTATTCTGTTTATGCAGGTGATCAACATGTGCTGTTCGCACATCTGGGGTGCTATTATTGCTACTCCTGGTCCTTTAGGGATGCGGGTGGCGCTGTGGGTTAAACCACAGAGCCTAAGGCTTGCCAATCAGAAGGTCGGCGGTTCGAATCCCCGTGACGGGGTGAGCTCCCATTGCTCGGTCCCTGCTCCTGCCAACCTAGCAGGTCGAAAGCACAAACTGCAAGTAGATAAATAGGTACCGCTCCAGCAGGAAGATAAACGGCATTTCCGTGCGCTGCTTTGGTTCGCCAGAAGCGGCTTAGTCATGCTGGCCACATGACCCGGAAGCTGTACGCCTGCTCCCTCGGCCAATAAAGCGAGATGAACACCACAGCCCCAGAGTCATCCATGACTGGACCTAACAGTCAAGGGTCCCTTTACCTTTACCTGGTCAGTTGCACAATCAGTGATCTCTTTCGTTTGCCATAGATGCTATGATTATTTGAAAATGTAACCTGTTTATTGAAACCAATCCTATTGTAGTACGATCCTCTGCATGGGTCCTCAAAAGGAAGTGATTGATTAAGTCCCATTGAGATTTCCAATGGCACGCCTCCGCCTTCTCATGCCCCCACGTCCCCCACCAAATCAGCTCTGGGAGGTCTGGTGAACCCCCCAGAACCTTGCACACAGAGAGGATCATTCCCTCGGGCAAGCTGACGAAACAGTTGGAAGAGCGCAACACTGAATTCCTGCATATGCAACTGAAGCTGCCATTCCATGCAATGATTAGCATTGAAGGCCCTCTATTATCCAGTCCCCCGACACAGGCAAAACATCTGTTATTTTAACTCAGGCTTCCTCCACCTCTGCCCTCCAGATGTTTTTGGCCTACAACTCCCATGATCCCTAGCTAGCAGGACCAGTGGTCACGGATGATGGGAATTGTAGTCTCAAAACATCTGGAGGGCCGAGGTTGAGGAAGCCTGTTTTAACTAAACAAGTGAGAGAATGGGCAGGATGGAGACTCACATTGCACTAGTGCCAGCATATTGTTACACATGGAGGTGGCACAATGTGCAGCAGCAGCAGCCCGGTGCACTCCAGATTTGAAGCTACACCTCTTACCCCCAATGTATTCTGTTCCAGTCCGTCTCGTTCTTTTCGGTAGCGCTCTCTTGATGCACCCGTTCCGTGAGAGGGTGGCATGCTGTGGTGTTCCATCAGGCTGGTCACTTAGTGAATTGGGCCCTTTCTTTATTGCATTTGAGAGCTGGCAATGGCAACTCACCACCTGATAATGCAGGATACTGTGTGACACACAAGTGATTCTCCTCTTCTAAGGCTGCTTTCCTAAACACATTTGCTAAGGAACAAGCCCCACAGAACACAGTGAGACTTGTTGCCATTAGGGCTGGGTGATATCTGATTTTTCAGTATCACAATACTGTTAGAATTCCTGCTCCATGATTGCAGTCATAGGATTGTTGTCTATCACATGACGGTATATGTTTTGACTCCACAGAGTGTGAAGTGACGGAGACAGGATGTTTGTGTTACTGTGTTCCGTGAAGTGGGACTATTGTCCTTTGTCCTTTCTCTTTGCTGTCTGATTCTAGAGAGAGAGGGAGCCATGTTGCAGTGCTCCATGTGTGTTTATATGTAAATAAAGTAGATTAGCCAAAATGCTGAGTTGCTGAGGTCTGTCACGTAAGTTGCGCAAACTCTGCAGATCCCTAAGTGTGCCAGTGTTGGTTGGCATCGGTCGCTGTGATGTTCGGGCTGAAGAAAGCTTATGAAGTTCCCGAACGATCGACCAGGAGGGAGGGAACATGCCAGTGGGGCATGTGTCTCTGCCAGAGTCCTACTCGAGTGTAGGCTGAACTCCTGACAGATATATCACCAGCTAAATATCACAATATCTTGATATATCACAATATATATCTACAGTGGCGGAGGGCCTTGTCAGGCCTCCCTGCAGTGGCAGAGGTCCCATTGTACCTCCCCACAGTGGTGGAGGGCCTTGCCGTACCTCCCCACAGCGGTAGAGGTGGTGGGAGTACAGAAGAGGATTACAGGTTTTTAGGAAAACAAGACAACTTAGATGGAAAACAAGATGTTTCTTTCAGTGAACTTCCTTTCCTTGAGGAGCAACATCTGACTTGGAGCCTTTCTTGGAAATTAGATTTTT
Organism: Podarcis liolepis; assembly: GCF_965112155.1. Lineage (NCBI taxonomy): Eukaryota > Metazoa > Chordata > Lepidosauria > Squamata > Lacertidae > Podarcis > Podarcis liolepis. The sequence continues at coordinate 24,621,377 of NC_139555.1, forward strand.
TATTACTTTTTCATTGCAGGATAAAATATACATATAAGCCAGACACTGTTAAAAGCTGCATTGATTTTATTTTAAATTCTACCTTTGCCCTCCTATCCCTTCCCCAGAACTCTTATTTTCCAGACAAGTTGTGGCCTGTTAAAAGGCCCGGGACAAATTTGCATTCCAAGATCTGAATCCTAAAATGCTCTTGGCAACAACATTCCCAGGGGGTGATTAGCACAAGTGGAGGGAGCTGAGTTCCAGGCCCCTATGAATGTAAGCATCTGTCAGAATTTGTTCCAAGTATTTCTACTTGAAAAGATTTCTGGAGGGTTCCTTCCCAGGCTGGAGACCACAATGGCATCAGCCAGAGCAGGAGAGGGAAGTAAACACTGGATCTTGAGGCTGCTTAGACAATATGAATATCTGAGAGAAAATGCTTGCTTTTATTTTCAGATTATTATTGTTATTGCCTTACATCAAAGTGGCAGAACATCCCTTCACTGCATTGTCATGATCATACTAAGCTGTGCATTGGAGCTTTTCAGATTTACTTTCACTTGGATTATAATATCAGTGTTTGCCCCCCCCCCCCAGGATATTTTCAGCTAGGCATAACTTCTGGATAATTATCCCAAGTGCAATATGTCCAGTTTGGGGACATTATTCATTACAATGGTTTCACATTTGGGCAGTCAGTGACCACTTGAGAGACCAGAACTTGAAAGCATTGGTCTGTTTTTGTTTCAACCCAACAATTCAGATATTCCTGCCTCCAGGGATAGAATGAGATGAGAGTGAACACTTCAATGGCAAAAATTATATAACCATCCATTATTATAGTGGTATATCAAACTCAATGGTTTCCTGAACCTCTATGGGAAAAACTAACAATGACTTCTCTTTCGTTGTTGCACGTACTGTATTTTTCTGTATATAAGATGCCCCTGTGTATAAGACGCCCCCTATTTTGGGGGACTCAAAAGTTAAGAAAATGGGGGGATGATATAACTGTGTATAAGACGACTCCCAATTTTAAAAATTATTTTCTAATTAAAAAAACCTAGTTTTCTACACAGAAAAGTACAGTATGTATCCTCCTTAACAACATGAATATGAAGCCTTTTGAGCAACTGGGGGAAGATGGTATTCTTCATCTTCCTTTTATGCAGTTGCCCTGGGGCTGCTCAGGCAGGGGTCTAATATCCGTTCCTCTTCCTATCTAGTGCTTCAGTAGCTTTTTGTTGCTATGCGAGGAGACTACAGAAAGACAGCTGTGTGCATTGTTGTTGAAGATGGTCATGATGTTCGATATCCCTTGATGCTCATTGAGAGTAACAGATGCGCAGTCCCCACACCCAGTAAGAAATATTCAACATCTTGTACCCATCAGGTCTCTGGCTAAGAAGAGAGAAGCCAATGGATGACCTGATGAAACGAAGGAAGCTTTCCACTTAGATTCTGTGCTGGGCAGAAAAACCTGCTTGTTAGCTTTGGTGTCTCCAAATTCCAGGGCACTTTCCCTAACTTCCCACAGTTACAAGGAGGCATGTGCCAGCTGGGGATTTGGAGCAGCAGTTTCACAGCAGACCTGAAAACAAGCAGTTCTCTGAAGCTGTTGAGGACTGCTATGACAGAAACCCCAAACCTTCAAAACCAAAGACCAATAAAATATTGGTTAATTCCAGAACAATTTAGGAGAGCTGACAGTTTCTTGCAAGGGAGTCTCCCACTGATGGATGATTTGAGTTTAGCTGTACCTCTACATGGCTGGGTGGGAGGAAAATAATTGTGATTCCCCCCCCCCCCGTACAGTACAGTGGTACCTCTGGTTAATAACTTAATTTGTTCTGGAGGTCCGTTCTTAACCTGAAACTGTTCTTAACCTGAGGTACCACTTTAGCTAATGGGGCTGCCGTGCCACCGCCACGCGATTTCTGTTCTCATCCCGAAGCAAAGTTCTTAACCCGAGGTACTATTTCTGGGTTAGCGGAGTCTGTAACCTGAAGCGTCTGTAACCCGAGGTACCACTGTATTAGATGCAGACCTGTATATCGCAAAACCAAATCTAGCTGTGTTCCTTGTTGCCCTTTTCCTTGACATGTTTCAGATGTTAAATATAGCCTAAGAGCCTCCTGTCATTTTGGAAGGGTGCTTCCTTCAAAACTGCTACCCACAGAGAATTGCAGAACTCTGGATGCCCCAAACAAAGACCAGCTTGGGGGAAGGAGTGTTCTTAAGTTCAGCCTGTCTATTTACTTATCCAGGCAAAGAACCCTTTCGGGGAAAGTCAGTTGCCAGCAGCCAAGGCAGGCTTCTTAAAAGCATGCATGCAAAACAATGTTCTTAGAAAGAACTCTTGTTAAGTATACTTACTTCTTATGATAAATAACATTTTAGAATAGCAAAATGTGGCGTGCCTTTCTTTATTGCTCAGCTTGGTTGGCGGCCCCGAGCAGCGTGCAAGACTTACCGTATTTTTTGCACCATAACACTCACTTTTTTTCCTCCTAGAAAGTAAGGGGAAATGTCTGTGAGTGTTATGGAGGAAATGCCTACGGGTGGCATGCCTACGGATTTTCCTCCTCTAAAAACTATGTGCGTGTTATGGTCGGGTGCGTGTTATAGAGCGAAAAATATGGTACTTACCTGTTTGGATCAGAGGCCATTTCAAAGAATCCAAGGTGGAGCCTATCCCCAAACTTCTAGGCTGCTTCTGACTTGGTGCTGCAACACTAGCCAAGCCACTGTGTCTTTAGCCCTAAGCATGTCTGAAGCTGGATGAGCACAAAAAGGGAAAGCCAGAAGTCCCAGCTCGTTTCTCTAAACCCTAAACCAACATACCTTGGTAACAATTTCCTGCCTCCAGTTCCGTGGCCAATTAAAGCTGGGTAAGGAATGAATAATGACAGCTGTTGGGCAACAAACTCATTTACATTGTGAAAAGCTGCTCTGAGCGGGTAGCAGGCATGATGAAACAAAGGATATACATCACAACACACAGCAGTTCCAGTAAAGCTGTGTACACATTGCCGACTTGAAACACAGCTAGGTCAGCTCGGTCATCCCTTTTCTCTATTTGGAGAATAGCTGGTTTGGGAGAAAACATGGTATTTTGTAAGAAACATCAGGATAGGGAAAGTAAGGATTGTGGCCAACGTGTACACACCGCTTCCCAGACCAGTGCTGAGAGCCTACTGGATGCAGATTTAAGCAGGAGTGTGTGTTGTGTGTTTTGAACACTTTCATTATGCTTATTTTTATAATTCACAAAAAGTAGAGAAATTGGGTGGGACTCACCTAATAGAGCGCCGCCTGCGGAAGCCTGCACAAGGACTTCTGCCATTGCAATGGGGCATGCCTCCCCCTGCAATTGACTCCGAGGGGTAGGTCAGCAAAACACCTGGAACAGCACAGGGGAGAGCGGCCTGTTCCATCAGGAAGCAGAGTCCCTTCCTCGGTCCCAGCTTCTGCCAACCTAGCAGTTCAAAAGCACGTCAAAGTGCAAGTTGATAAATAGGTACCGCTTCGGCTGCTCTGGTTCGCCAGCAGTGGCTTAGTCATGTTGGCCGCATGACCCGGAAGCTGTACGCTGGCTCCCTCGGCCAATAAAGCGAGATGAGCGCCGCAACCTCAGAGTCGGTCACGACTGGACCTAATGGTCAGGGGGTACCCTCTGAGAAGCCTGGAGAACAGGAACTCACGGTAAATTTCCTTTTTACCTTCCCCCTGTGGCGAGATTGCTGTTTGAAATGGATATTTGACAATGAGCCTTTATATTTTCTTTTTACCTGGAGAGGAGCATCTCTTGTGTGTAGCCAGGAAACTGAGAAGCTTGGACTTCTTCCATGAGCTGCCGACTCTCTGCTCCTATCCCTTGTTGCTGTAATTTGGGAATCTGGGACTCCCAGCTCCAGAGAGTAAGCTGAATGTGCCACACTGAGTCAGCAGAGGAGAGCTGCGCTGCTGTTCCGGGAAACAAGAGCAGAAAGCCAGTTTATGCTTCACAGGCACAGCCATTGTGCAAGCCCCTTTGCTTCGGCAGCTGACCCAGCCTAGGCTCTCTGATGTTGGCGCCGCTAGACAGAGCGGCGTTGCGGCAGGAGGGGACAGCTTGTCTTGTTGTCATCCTCGTGGTACCGCAGGACACAGACGGGACAAATTAGGGAGTGTGGTGTAAAGCGTTAACCACATCCCTCATTTAAAATGGCACTCTTCCCCCTGTTCACAGATGTGAGCAGAGCTTCTACATCATATGCATCAGCAGTGCTGATAGTTCTAGGGGGAGAAGTGCCTCTCTTGTTCTTCCATAATGGCCATGGCGACCACCTGAGAGGAAATGAGTTCTGGTGAGTTTCAACTGAAAAAAAGCCCTGTGCATTCATGCTGTTGGATTATAGTCACACATCATTTAGGGTGCAATCCTAAGGGAGCACCACTCTTGCCCTCCTCTGGCCATTTTACTATTTTTTACTATTTTACTATTTTTTAAACTGTGTCCCTCCCATCTGAAACATTGGGAGGGAAAGATGCAAGATCATAGAATCATGGAATTGTAGAGTTGGAAGGGACCCTGAGGATCATCTAGTCCAACCCCTTGCAACGCAGCTGTCCCATACAGGGATCGAACCGGCGACCTTGGCCTTGTCAGCACCATGCTTCAACCAGCTGAGCTATCCAGGATGCCAGCATAAATCTGTCCCTGATTTAGAGGCATGTTGGGGCACCAGATCTAAGTTGCTTCCCAGTCCACCCTGACTCCTGCACCCCCTTTCTGGACTTGAGGATTTTGACACTGGTTGGGCCAGGGCTGCAGAAATTGCTGTGGTGGGGTGAGGAATGGGGCATCTGACATCAGATCTTCCTTTCTGATTTGGAGCACTGGTCTATCCTGTGTTTGCTGCGATAACACTCAGGAGACACACGATTGCATCCTTAGTGATGTATCAGTGGTGTGAGGCTGAGTGTATAAGACTCGCTGTACAGTGGTACCTTGGGTTAAAAACTTAATTCGTTCTGGAGGTCCGTTCTTAACCTGAAGCACCACTTTAGCTAATGGGGCGTCCTGCTGCTGCTGCACTGCCAGAGCACGATTTCTGTTCTCATCCTGAAGCAAAGTTCTTAATCCGAGGTAATATTTCTGGGTTAGTGGACTCTGTAACCTGAAGCGTCTGTAACCCGAGGTACAACTGTAAATGAATTTCAGGGGTATTACACCTGTCTTCCTGGTTTGCAGTTTTCCTCTGTCGTGTTCGGGTTTAGTCTCCATATAAATATATGCAGCTCTCCCAGCCTTATGAAATGGGAAGACAAACAAAATCCAGGAGAAAGAAACAACAGCGTATTTTTTTTGAAGGCACCTCCCCCCAACAACCCCCCCCAACCTCTGTGTTTTCTGTGACAATATACACATTGTATATGTATGTATATAGTGTTATGAATCTGGGGGTGCAAGAAACCCTAAATTCCGGATCAAGTTAGTGCCAGAATTTAATTAAGGCTTGGGTGCTGAAACCAGGAAATCAGGATGGTCCAACTTTTCATAACTGTGCCACAAGGGTACTTTGACACGGAACCCGTGGGCCACGCACTGCCTTGTTGCATGGGGGGCAGAGAGCTTGAGGCTACAATTTGATGGCCCCCAGCCCTCACGCCCCTTTCCTAGAGTCCAGCACCTCACTTGCCTAGCTCTCAAGGGCTGTTGTGGGGGGCTTCAAGCACCTGTGACCTCCCAGGCTGTGTGTTGAAACACCGTGAGCTAGACTCACATGTGTATTCGAGCCAGTGTCAGTGTTTATTTAAGCCTCTGCCAGACTTTGTTTATCCTCTAATTAAGACAAGTGTAAAAGCTGATGAACTCAAATAATTTCCTTGAGAGGCATTAAAGGTAAAGGGACCCCTGACCATTAGGTCCAGTCATGGCCGACTCTGGGGTTGCGGCACTCATCTCGCTTTACTGGCCAAGGGACTTCTGCCATTGCAATGGGGCATGCCTCCCCCCGCAATTGACTCTGAGGGGTAGGTCAGCAAAACACCTGTCATGTGGCCAGCATGACTAAGCCGCTTCTGCTGAACCAGAGCAGTGCACGGAAATGCCGTTTAGCTTCCCGCCAGAGCGGTACCTATTTATCTACTTGCACTTTGACGTGCTTTCGATCTGCTAGGTTAGCAGGAGCAGGGACCCAGCAACGGGAGCTCACCCCGTCGCAGGGATTCAAACCCCCGACCTTCTGATCTGCAAGTCCTAGGCTCTGTGGTTTAACCCACTTGTCCCATTAATTAAGACAAGTGTAAAAGCTGATGAACTCAAATAATTTCCTTGAGAGGCATTAGGATGAGCCATTTAGGCAACAACAAAGGGATGAAAAGGGCAACTCTCATTTGCAAAGGTGCGGGTTTCCTCCCTCCTTCGTCTGGCAGTGCCAGTGCTTTGAAGGCAGAGTTTAGAATAGCACTTAGGCGTTAAGAAGCAATGTGGGCTGCAGTTCAGAGTTTTAGGATGACCATGGGAAGTAGGCTGGCTGGGACAAAACAACTGTACTAGAGAGAGATGCTGATGTCTCTTCTTGCAAGCAGTGCTGTGCTTAGGAAAGGGATAGAAACCTCTTGGAATATTGATGTGCTGAACTTCCTCCGTAGGAGGCTTCAGGTTGTGGAAACCATAGATCATAAAGACACCACAGTCTCTGCCATGCCGAATTGTCCAAAGTGAAACACAAGGTTACAAAGCATGCCTTGGGAATCTCACGCCGCCTGGAGACAGGAGTGTCGTGGAACAATGCATACATACATCCTTTTATTGTATGCTGCCTTTCCATTGTTCAAACCATGCTAAAGGTGGCTTACAACATGACAAAAAATAAATACATAACTGCAAACTTCTTCCCAGCCTGTGTTGGGTAAGGAGAATCATGGACTTAGACATATGGATAAATTTGTTCCTGCAGTTCTTACTTATTGCCCAAGATTCCCCCCTCCCCCCCTGCTTTGAATGTAGCACATGGCTCCCATTCATTAGTGTATGAAATGGCCATGTGAATGTATTTATTTTCCATACTAAAGTCTTGTGGAGCACTAGGAATGCTGTTACGGTCATTGTACATGTGGGAAATTGAGACCCAGAGGGATTAAATGCCCAGGAGGGATCAAAAGAGAAACTTGGATTAAGCGTAGTCACCAAACAGGTTTTCGTATGGGAGAAGAAATGTATGAATGACTTGGGTCACACCTCTGCGAAAGGGAAAAGGAGACCCTTTTTGTTGTTGTTGTTGTTCATTAGGTCATTGAGAATCAAGGATTTGTATTCTGCAGAGACAGATTCATGGCCGTCTTGTATTGACTCATGCATGTGAGCATTACAAAGCTGTCGCTCAAAGAAGATAGACGCTAAGAACCAGATCCTGCTTGGTTGGCTTTCATCAAGAGAGACTTGGGGGGGGGGGGGGAGAGGAGTAAATCTGCCTGATTTCTGTAAGTGGCACTTCAAGGCTTGCACTGACACTGAGACCAGCAGTAATACTTAACAGCATGATCCTCAGACACAGCCACCCAGAACTAATTCCTGTGTGGTGCGTGCACCTTCTCTGATAGACGAGTACAGGAAAACAACTTAAGAGAGCTGGATATATTTGACAGACGCATGGCTTTCCATCGTCTCACTACTGCTCTGGCGAAACAAGGTTTTGCAGGTTTTATTTAAACACAATGCACTTACCTACGAAACCTGATTACCAGAGTGTAGATGAAAAGCAACTACCGTATTTTTCGCCCTATAGGACGCACTTTTCCCCTCCAAAAATGAAGGGGGAATGTGTGTGTGTCCTATGGGGCGAATGCAGGCTTTCGCTGAAGCCTGGAGAACGAGAGGGGTCAGTGCGCACCAACTCCTCTCGCTCTCCAGGCTTCAGGAAGCTATCCGCAAGCCTTGCAAGCCTGGCGGGATGTCCCGCGGGCTTGCAAGGCTTGCTGGCAGCAGCCTGCAGCCCGAAGCATGGGACGCCCTCCAGAGGATGCCCCGTGCTTCGCGCAGGTGTCCGCAAGCCTTGCGAGCCCGGCAGGAGTTGCCACCGGGCTCGTAAGGCTTGCAGATAGCAGGCTGTTCTGGGGGCTGGGGTCGGAAATGATTTTTTTTATTCATTTCCCCCGCAAAAAACGAGGTGCGCCCTATGGGCCAGTGCGCCCTATAGGGCGAAAAATACGGTATCCCTCTTTCAAAGCACCTTTTCAGTTATGCCCACCTGCTCAGCAGATGCTATTCACACTTTAAAAAAAGTAAAATGCAAATACGCATTTAAACAGCACATCCAGTTTCGTTATCAGGCGATACAGAAGTGTGCTATATGCATAGCTGCTATTTTGAGCAACAAACGTGTCTATTTTTCATGCTGTTGAATTCATGCATTTTTTCCCTAAGCTTTACCAAGTGAAACGGGCTGACTTCCTTTTTCTTTACTCCCATTTTATAATGTTCATTAAATTTTCTGTTTTACAATTTAGAATACTCATTCATGCAACCTTAAAATATCAATGACTTCCCTTCTTATGTTTCCATGGTTCATTTTGCATAGCATAAATCCCTGCATATTTTATATACAGTGGTGCCTCTGGTTACGTACTTAATTCGTTCCGGAGGTCCGTTCTTAACCTGAAACTGTTCTTAACCTGAAGCACCACTTTAGCTAATGGGGCCTCCCGCTGCCGCTGCACCGCTGCTGCACAATTTCTGTTCTCATCCTGAAACAAAGTTCTTTACCCGAGGTACTACTTCTCGGTTAGCGGAGTCTGTAACCTGAAGCATATGTAACCCAAAGTGTATGTAACCCGAGGTACCACTGTAAACCAAATCATTCAGTATTCCATTAAAAAGGGCTGACTTTCTAAGCTTCTGGCGCTTTCTTTCCCCTAGACGTTGTTCCATCCCAACAGTGGGGCCGCTGGAAAATATGGAGAGATACAAGCTCTTCGGGTGGACCAATACAAGGCATTTTATCTCACAGGTATGTTGCTTACTTGGATCTGTGAGGTGCTTAAAAAAACAACCCCTGTGGGGTGTTCCCTCTCCCCTTCTGACGCATTTCTGAATAAAACCAGTCATCTTCCCCCAGAACCAAATCAAATATTTAGCTGTATCTCTAAGACAGTTATCCATCCCCCTTCACTCCACCAAAAACAAAACCCACCCCAAGCTGAATAGATTGTTTTTAATTTTTAATCATTCTGTTTTGTTAGGGTTCCCAAAACTGAAAATCTGTTCAGCTTCTGGGAGGAACATCTCCCTCCCAAAAATCAGTTATGGGGCTTTTTCTTCATTTTGGGGAGGATTTAAAAAAATAAAATTACCCCCCCCCCTTGCCATACGTCTAGGTTTTCCTGGACATTTTGCTGATTTTGGGGAAATCCGCCTGGACGCCAGAATGCTGCCCGATTCCCGGGCATGGCTGGGAAAATCCAGACATATGGCAGCCCTAGTTTTGTAAAGATGGACACCCATACAGAGAATGAGAATTTAGGCCCAAAGGTGGAACAGTCCTTTGCCAAGTGAGCAGAGATGTCTTGGCGGATGTGTGTTTCGTGGTTTGCTGTGGTACTACGTGACACTTGAGTAGAATCTGGCTGGGAGAACAGAATAGCCACCCACCCAAAATCCACTTAGATATTCTAGAGTGGCTGTTGCATCCCCTAGGTTTGTTTAGAGGAACACCAGGAGATCCAAGCAGATTTTGAAGGGGGTTAAGAGCCCCTGCAGTTGGCTGAGTCCCCAGACTCTCTTTCCAGGCTGGTGCTTCTCTGCATCTGCATCTGACTAGCAGAGCAAAGCCTTTTGGGTGTGCTGGGCACATGCCTGTAGTTTGCAGCAGCGACTAAAAATGCTGCCTAAACTTAAAAATTATTTAGCGGCAGCAGCTACACACCCTGCCCATAATTGCTCGGCCCTTCCAAGGATGTGGAATTAGGGAGGAAGCAAAAGGAGGAGGCAGAGAGCAGAAGTAGTAGCAGCAGCAGGACCAGTGGAAGAAAGCAGTAGGCACAGGAGAGGCCACCATCTTGCATCCACCACCTGAGGCAGTTGCCTCAGTTTCCCACTTTGCCAAAATACATTTGCGCAGGTATGGCTAAGAGGGAGCACTTTAAAAAAAGAATAAAAGGAGAGGAAACTCAGCTAGAGACCAACTCTTAGCCCACCTGCATTCTGCTATACAGTGGTACCTTGGGTTACATACGCTTCAGGTTACATACGCTTCAGGTCAGACTCCGCTAACCCAGAAATAGTACCTCTGGTTAAGAACTTTGCTTCAGGATAAGAACAGAAATCGTGCAGCAGGGCAGTGGGAGGCCCCATTAGCTAAAGTGGTACCTCAGGTTAAGAAGTTTCAGGTTAAGAACAGACCTCCAGAACGAATTAAGTTCTTAACCTGAGGTACCACTGTACCAGAATGCACTTCTGTCTGCAGTGTGGATGAAGCCACTGGGCAGTTTTGTGGGGTACCCATTCCCCACACTTCTTCCCTCCTCTCCCCAGCCTTGACTTTAGTAGTTTACAGACCAGTCTTGTTGCTTTCAAAAGCCTTCTCACTTCCATTCTTTCTCCCCACAAGTAGCGGAGAGAAAGGCCCAGTGTTAAGGCACTTCTTTCTCCCTTTCCTAATTAGAAAAGTGTACCTGTCAGCAGCAAGAGGGGAGCACTGCCCTCAAACTGCTGGCACTTGTTAGCATTCCTCTTCAAGATCTACCTTTTCAGCTTTCATACCACACCGTGCGACCTTGCAGCTATTTTTATATCTTCGCGTTCTTCTAGCAAAATGAAAATAGACACTGGTGTTGGCTTGCTTACCCTTCCTGGGCCTTCAAGCCGGCATTCTGGAATGGGGTCAAGCTTGGGCCAGACCTACAGAAACCTGCAGAGGCAGCTGCGACTCAGGGTTCTTGAGCTATAATTACCAAAGGGCTGCTTTCTTATCATCTCTGCTAAGCAGCATGGGCTGTCACTGCACGTAATGTGTGTCCTTCTCCTTCCTTTCCTCCGTTGTCGTTCTTCCCAGAGACTCCTTGCCTGATTTAGTCCTCCTGCAAGTTTTTATACACACACACAATCTTAGCTTCCACTGATGCAATTGCTCATATACAGCACTTGCAGCTGTGAAGGATTGGAAGAGCCCTTTTATCAGATCAGTAGTTAGTTATTCCCTTCTTTCTCCACCCTGCCTTCCAGTTAAAATCTGGGTACATTTTATCCTCATCCCACAAATAGGGCTGAGCAATATATTGATACAAAGTTCGAAACCGGTTTTGAAGTCCATATCATGCTATCCATATCATTCTTTTTAACCTGGCAATTATATAGCAAATTGTGATGTGTGTGAGGGCTGGACGATATATTGTCCAAAACACATTTGACGTTCATGTCGTGATACTGGTTTCATAATTTTGTGACCTAGCAATATATTGCATGTCATGATATTGGGGGTGCGCTATTGGCGGGGAAAACTGAAGCCAGTCAATGCCTCTACATAGCGCCATCCTTATTTCAGACATCATGATATATCGGTATATCATGAAGTTTAGCTGTTGATTTATCATGATGTTGAAAACCGGATTATCGCCCAGCCCTACCCTCCACTAAAACAATGTAATCAAGGTCCATAATGCATGGTTTGAATCACTTAGGAAGCTGCTTTTATACTAGGTCGGACCAACGTGTCCACCTAGCTCAGTACTGCTGATCTCTCCACCTCACATCTTGCCCTACATCAAGGTGTCTGGAAATGTGCATGCAAAGTGTGTGCTCTTCCCCTGAGCTACAGACATCCTCAAGGCACATGCTGCCTCACTGAGCTAGTCACTTCTAGGTTGCACCCACAAAGTCCTCTCCAAGTAACAGGTCTTGGAACACACTCCCAAAATTGGGTTTCCTGAGGGAAAAGGGTACCTAAGAACAAAAGGTGAGGGACGTTGAGGCTGAGGCTAGAGGAGAAAGGTTAAAGGTAAAGGACCCCTGACAGTTAAGTTCAGTCGTGAACAACTCTGGGGTTGCGGTGCTCATCTTGCTTTACTGGCCGAGGGAGCCAATGTTTGTCTGCAGACAGTTTTTTCCGGGTCATGTGGCCAGCATGACTAAGCCGCTTCTGGCGAAACCAGAGCAGCGCACAGAAATACCATTTACCTTCCCGCTGGAGCGGTACCTCTTTATCTACTTGCACTTTGATGTGCTTTCAAACTGCTAGGTGGGCAGGAGCAGGGACTGAGCAACAGGAGCTCACCCCGCCATGGGGATTCGAACCGCCGACTTTCCGACCGGCAAGCCCAAGGCTCAGTGGTTTAGACCACAGCGCCACCCGCGTCCCTCTAGAGGAGGAAGGGGTTCCTGAAACAATAGGTGGGCATGCTGAACCATCGGAGGTATATGATGCTACAAGTTTCCAGCCATAGGATGGACAGGGCACTTTTAGGGAGCAAAGGGAAAGGGCTGTGAGCCGGTCTGAAGAGGCCTCCCAAGGCCAGGCTATACTTGGCCTTGAGTGCCAAGTGCAAAACAAGAGTGCAGAATCGTGGTGCAGGGAACCTGTCCTTAAGGGATGTAAACAACTGTTAAATTAGTTTGCTGGATCATTAGGAGGATGCTTTTGCTGTCTCGCCAGGGCTAATTATTACCAGGCAAATAAAAGTGCATTCTTGTGTGGGCAGAACATTTTGTGCTCCTGCTCCTCCTGGGTAGCAAGGTCAGGTTTGCCTCCTGTTAATAAGGACAGTCCGTGTACCTGAAGGTTTGCTTCCTCTGTGGTGTGGGCAGGAGCCCAACCCCTCAGACGCTGAAGCGAAAGCAGCCAAGGAGTTAATCGGTTTCAACAGGGGCACCTTCTTAAGGGTTGTACCAACTATCTCCTTCTCCTCGATGGCTTTAACGTGGTTCATTGGTGTTGCCATCTGCGTTTTGGTATGGGGAAGTTTTGGTCTGTATAGCTGTGGTTAATGAGCAGGATGTTTCAGATGAGGTGTCCTTGTACCTAGGTATTTTTAAATTGTCTTTTTATTTTGGGGGCTTGAGGATCTGGCACTGGTGACACCCAAATATATAAATAACAGGCATTGCCTTGAGTGCTAGCAGAGCAGGGAGCTGGAGAACAAGTGGTACAGCCCAGATGTAGGTTTACCACAATGATGGTGTTCTACGTCCACTGTTAAAGAGAGACATTATCCCTTTAAAATACCAGTTGCAGGGAGTCTGCAGGGGCTCTCAGCTTCTTCTTGTGGAATTCCTGTACGCGTCCAGCTGGCCACTGTGGGATAGAAGATGCTGGACTAGATGGGCATATTCTTTGGTCCAGCAAGGCTTTCCTTGTGTTATCTGTTGGTTGTGAGACGACCAGTAAAGTAAACAAGTCCTTGTCAAAGGGTTGAACATAGGAGCCCCCTCTTGCCCGCCTTGGCTGTTCCTCTGTTTGATGTTCCTGTTTGATGGCTGTAGTATTTTGTGTAACAGCAGAATTCCATTTTTCTCATGGCATTTCACAAACTTTTAAAGTGGGAAACCAACGTCGTCATCATGTGATGCTGGTATCGGGTCCTCCTGAACCCATCTTGCATTATTTCCAAGGAACGTCTTCCATACTTCCAGGTTTTGCATTTAAACAATAAACAGAAAAGCACCCAACTGCAAACATTTCACAGATACGGATTTCAGACATTGGACCACCCGTTGCTCCTGCCACCGGTCCATTATTGTAATGGGCCTGTGCTTAGTTCCCCTCCAATTGGTAAAAGTTCTTACCGTTGGCTAGATTGTATCATGCTTAACCTACACTAATGAGCTCTGGGTGTTTTTCCTTTTAACTGCGTGACTTCTGCAACAGGAATACCTGTTAAAAGATGGCAGCCCTAACATCTTGCATGCCTCATCTGTTTCCAGGTGGTGCCAAGGCCTGTGATGGGAGCATTGGGAAGGAACGGCGCCATCAGCCACCTCTCATTTTTAACATACAGCAGGACATCCAGGAGGCAGCACCACTGGACACTGAGACTGCGGAGTACCGTGCTGTCCTGCCAGTGGCAAACAAGGCTCTCCTGGACATTCTGTGGAATATTGCAGCAGACAATGTCTCTACAGCGGACTACTCTCATGACCCAGCTGTGACACCCTGCTGCAACCCACAGCATTTGGTCTGCCGGTGCCAGTTGGCTTATTCCAACTCATCCCAGAGATGCTGAGCCGACACGGAAAGTGAAGCCTACAAGACTCAAGGTTAGAATAGCAGGGGGAACTTGAGAACTAAGATGCTTTGTTACATCCTAAATGATTCTGATAATTTTTGGTTGAAAGGTGGTATGTAAATATTTTGAATCGGTGCCGTTTGGGGCAGCTTCCATCTGATGTTTTATAATCTGACTAGATTTCTAACATGGCTCTAAGTCTTTATGCACACAAGCCAGGATTCCTAATTTTAGATCTGCTTTTTACAACTTTGGAATTATTGTTAGCCCTTGTTTATACTTTTGTTCTGTTGCATGTTTATTTGTATGTGTTTTTTTTTACATTCGACTTTGACTGTAAAGTAACGATCAATAACTGTATTTTGTTTAAACCAGAGCAATCCTATTGGTGGTGGAGTAGGTGGGACACAGAAGCATTCATGGTAGAGAACTATTGCCACATCCTCAGCCCTGCTGATTTCATGCATAATACTTGAGGGAAAACAAACTACAGTGGTACCTCAGGTTAAGTACTTAATTCGTTCCGGAGGTCCGTTCTTAACCAGAAACTGTTCTTAACCTGAAGCACCACTTTAGCTAATGGGGCCGCCGCCATGCCACCGGAGCACGATTTATGTTCTCATCCTGAAGCAAGGTTCTTAACCTGAAGCACTATTTCTGGGTTAGTGGAGTCTGTAACCTGAAGCGTATGTAACCCGAGGTACCACTGTATATGCCACCCTGAAGGCTGGTGTAGTTCTTGGTGCTTTGGAGAAAAAGGGGGCTTCTGGGTCCAAGGCCCACCCCAACATGCGTCTCTCCCTGCAAACAAACAAAGCTTTCTGCAGGTGTACTTGGAGCTCCTCTGCGGATGCACATGCTATCCTGTTAGAAGAGCAGTGTATATGCAACTTTCTAGGGGACCCTCCCACTTATAAGACTGTAGACTTACCGCTTTTTTTTGTAAATGGGGACATTTCATCTCAGCATCGGTGGCATTTAACTCCTTAAGCAATTACTGCTCTCTGCAAAAGTCACCTCAATCCAGTGCTGGAAGCAGTCACACTTGAGGGGCGGCCACCCAAAATGGCAACACGTCTATTTCGCCCCCATCATGTCTGGCATCACTTACCTGTGACCGGATTATGCATTTCCCTGTCTCCATCTCTGCATCACGGACTGGCAGGGCTTGCTGCATCTTGACATCAGGATGAGACGAGTTAGTTGCGTAAGGTGTTACAAACAGGGACACGAGAACCAGACAGACGGTTGCCATTTTTATTTTAAGTAGGAGCCATGGCCCAAGACATTTGAGGGGGTCTTTAAAGTAGGTCTTAGGCATATGGAGTCACTGCAAGATCGGGTAGAGCCAACTACAAGGATCTGAAAATCTAAAGAATTATTATTTAAATAATAATAGTGACTCGGGTCCTTACTATGCTATAGACATAATTACCGTAGTTTTCTGTGAATAAGACACCCCCATGTATAAGACAACCTATATTTTTTGAGCCCAAAAGTAAAAATTAATTCCAACATTCCGTGTATAAGACGACCCCCAATTTTAAACTTTACAAATTTGGGGGGAAATATTGTCTTATACACAGAAAAATACAGTATCTCTCTTTCTTTGCAGGCAGGATGGTCCACAACATATGAAGGAAAATAAGGGAGGCAATTCTCATTGTGGATCTCCTGACACGATTCTCTAAAAATAGCAACTGAGGCATGGCGTACAGTAGAAAGGAAAAGGGATTCTATTTGCAAGCAGATGCAGCAGTTCCACTGGTAAAACTTAATCAAGGCTGACATCTTTAGGGCTCCATTCAAAACAACAAGACAGAACGCAAGGCGACAGCTGCTGCTGCTGACACGATGGTGACTTTATTAACAGGTATTTAAACAGAGCGCCAACACAGTAAGTTGGAGTTCTCTTTTTCCCCCTGTCTCCCTAATAGGTCACTGCAAAAATATTATGCCTGGGTAAAATATTATGTATATATACTGTACAAAGGACATAGATCAATAGACTTCTGTTAAGTACATTTATACACGACATAAATTAGAAAAGGGCAGGCATGTGTATAAAATTCAGGTTCTTTTAGGGGGGGGGTTACATTTACACTCGAGTATAGAACAATGTGCATATACAGTACATTGATACCAAACCCACGCAGCACTTTTAAGAGAATACACACAAAGGGCCAGAAAGGGTTGGGCTAAGAAGAAACATACTGTGTTAAAAGCACTGGAGCACCTCTGGCTTCCCCCCTCACTTGTGGGATCTTCCACTTTCCCATTTTTTGTTTCTCCAAACTACCTCCCATCCGTCGCTCCGTGCTCTGCTGTTTGCCACTCCTCATGACCTCTTGTTCGTCTGGCTTCCACGGCACAAGTTTATCTACCAAAATCAAAACAGAAGGGCCTTACTTTTCCCAGCAGCGTGCCGTTGAGCAGGGAGTGTGCTGTAGCCGGACTTTGCGAACATGCAGAGGAAGCAGCAGGGAGGCAGCCTGCCATGCAACTGTTTTGCTTTCCGCAAAATCTGTGGGTCACTTAGTTTTTTTGCGTGTCCTTAATTCAAAAGAATCATCTGGGCAACCCCAATGCCCATCTTAGGAGGAACTGAAGACAGAATTGTGTTTTCTGCTTTAAACAATGACCCCTTGTCTTGGTTGTAAACACAGCATGTGCTGGGTCACCTGATACATCGTGGTTCCCCAGCCACCACCAGCACAGCGCACCTCCTGTCTCCCCTGTGCTGTGCAAGCGGCAACCAGGGAGCCACAGTGAATCAGCAGCTCAAATTGTCTGCAAAAGGCAAAGGCGTCTGGGCGGGCTGCGTCTTTCCTCTTGGGGTGGTTGGTCGCTCTGGGAGGAAAGAATTAGGCTGCCCAACTGGATGAAGGCAAAGGCAGACAGATTCACAGAGCCTGAACATGCTTCTCAGGCTCTGTGTGCTTGGTTGCTGCCTGCCTGCCTGCCTGCCTTCGCCCAGGAAGGTGGGCTGTGCCTTTCATCCCAGAGCGACCAACCACCCCAAGAGGAAAGTCGCAGCTTGCCCACTCGGGCAAAGCAGGCCGGCGCCTTTGAGCTTGCTCATGTGAGCTGGAAGGGAAGGGTTTGATCAGCTGCAGGGTGGGTGGGAAGCTGCCCACCACATAGCTGATCAAACCCTCCTACTGCTCTTGCTTGCAGAAGCCACAGCAGTATGGGGTTGGGCAATGTATCCCTACTGCTTCTTCCTCCCCACTTAGGGGAGAAAGCAGCAGCTGATATACATTTCAGCCATTGTGATATATCAGCATGTGCTGATATTTAGCTGCTGATACCTGGTTTTCAACACGGCAATGTATCGCCCAACCCTAACAATAGCTGGAGTTCCTTGTGCTCCTGTATGGAAATTGCTCTTCCAAGAGCATAAGTGATGCAGCTGGCGCACGGCAATCATGTTTTTAGTGGCACTTGATCCCAAGCTGCTTGGATTCCACAGGCTTACCCATCCACAGCTTCACATACAATGATGCTTTCCACATGAAGAGCATCTTAAAGGAGGAGAAAGTATGCACACCATCGTCACCTGCAACGCATGCAGAACGCTCATTTCACATTGTGGCAGTTACATTTTTACGCTTGCCTGGACAAGAGAGCTTGTAGTCTTGGTGCTGTAAATCAGATCTCCTAGCTTTCCCCTCCTAACTCTCCCCTCTACCTCCTGTAAGTAATATGGAGGAATGGTAGTGGAATGCCCAATTTAGCGATGTGAAGGTTGCAATATGACCCAGACATTGGAAAAAACTTCTAGCACTTGGGTCTGGTGTAGCTAGTCCACTTTGTCCAAATTGGAACGGGGCTAATTTAGCAGTTTCTGATGTGTGTAGATACTTCCTCCTGTGCAGAAGACAGTGTAGACATACCCTTTGAAAAACCTCTTTTTATGCCAGTATATTAGCAATTCAAGGTACCGTCCTTGCCAAGGAGGGCCACCCTTACAAGCCATGGACTAGAATGGACCCACCCTCTATGTCAGACATACAGCTTCAAAATCAGAAAGGGAGGTCCAGTGTTGGAGGTTCCCTTCCCACCTCTGCTAGCGCCAAAAAGGGCCGGTCCAATTGACCTTAAAAGTACTGTCAGAAGGGCCAGAAAAAAAGAGGGTATGCTGGGAAGTGGCTTGGACACCCCCCATACTAGAGAATTATTCAGTCAAGCTCCTGAAACAGAGATCACTAAATCTCTACCTCCCCTCCCATTGCTTCTAATGGGATGATAAAACAGATGGATATGTATGTCCATTACACACAGACCCCCTGGAAAAATGACATTCTGCCCTGCCAGCTTGAGCCCAGCAGTCAAACTGCCCCCATCCCTGCCTGCACTGTTAAGAAACCAAATGCTTGCTACAATATCCATGGAGAGGCAATTTCCCTATGAATAAGGCACATCATCACACCAAGAGTTTCACAGAGCACTGAGGAGGATTCCTAAAGTAATATGGCAAGTGGAAACCCCCATAACAACCTGGGAGGTTGGTACAAAAGAGAGAAAAATAATCCCAAGTTTCTGATCCTAGAGAGATGACGAAATACTAAGAGATCGCCATCCACCCTCCTCTATTAAGGCAGCCAAAGGTAAAAAGAAACAACTCTTAAATGCTGAGCGCAGCGCGCAGCCGAGTTGTGACCAAACCCCAGAAGGTCAATAATCGTACATATGCATGCACAACTAACACAACCATTAATCCAAATTGCCAACACTTTACACTTTTAAAATAGAACACTAGTCTTTGTGGGTTGGATACTGCCTAAGTGTTCATGGCCATATGTGGAGGGAACAGTTTAATTATCGCAAAAACAAACAAACCCAAAAGCTCCTACGGGGGCCTAGCAAGCAGGGAACATTGTGATTGCTCAGCCTTGGCTTTTTCACCAGCCCACACAACTAGTAACAAATGCCAAAACTAAGCCCGTTATATCCTCAGTCAGAGGGGCACTGTGCCGCTTGCCTGGCTGTCTATGGCAAGTAACACCCCCAGCTCCATCCTGTCTCTCACACCCACCATGGCATTCATCCCCCCTCAGACACAAAGAGAAGATGAGAGGCAGCCTTGAAGGTTAGGGGAGAGCGAGCTTGCAGGTGCCATAGATAACAGGTGGCTGACGTGTGAGTCTTCCAGTGTTGCTGGACTCCCATCAGCCCCAGGCAACATGGTCAGAAGTTGGGGATTGTGGGAGTTGTAGTTCCACACCATCTGGAAGGCTTCCCTAGCCCTAGACCAAGCCAGTCCTCTTCCAGCCTCTAAACAACAGCGTAAGGCTATCTGGGACGGTTCCTCTCACCTTTAACAGCCCGGGGCAAGAGTTTTGGCAGCGGCAGGAAAGGGGAAGCATCAGGCGTGAGAAGCGGCAACAGGAGCAAGGCAGACAAGCGGTTGGGCAGGTAGATGCTTAGCTCTGCAATAAGCTTGGATCACTTGACGCTGTTAAGACACAGCATGGAAGTCACTTCCCCATAACTCCTTTTGAATGCAAGACCATGCAAGAGAGATGGGACCCTTTAGAAGGAACGTAATAACATCGCTTGTTACTTCTTAGAAAATAAATAGCATTGATTAAAGAGACACTGGAAGGTAGCAGACTTCTATTACAGAGAGGGGAGAAAGAGCGGGAACACAAATAAATGTCCTTAAGTTTTCCAGTTTCCAACCTTCCTTGCTAAAGACAGGTTTGGTCTGTGTATGCAGCAGTCAGTAGGCTTGGGCTGCTGATCGCTCTCTCTTTTTTCTCTCCCGCCACAGGCTGGTCCTACCTCGAGAGCCCAGCGATGGAAGAGCAGCTTCATCACTAGCACGACTGCTGCCCAGCCAGCACTTGCTCACTGCACCTGCCCATTTCCCCTTAGGTAATGCTTCTATCTGCACCACCATTTTATACTGATGCCTGCCCTGCAGGTCTTTTCCTCCCCCCAGCCCAACATGCAAATAGCAAAGCTGGGGGGCTGAGCATCTTGCTGGTATGGCAAAGCTACCAGCAATAGGACTGGGTTGGGAAGGAATGGGGGCACGGGCTGCAGTTGCCCAGAACCCACAAAAGCCAAAGCCAGTTTTATCATTTTTGTTTTGGTCACTTAATCCAAACACACATTCAAAGGACCAAACAGATGCCCTTAAACATGCCTCTTTCTGACATTTGAATGATTCCTCCCACCTCTTCCATCTCGGAGGCGTTGCTGAAGCTGTGAATGCAGAAATCCAGACTTGAACTCTGAGCGTGCCCTCCTCTTGGGAAGACAAGAGGGTTTGGGTGGGAATCAATTAAATGGTCTGGAAGCATCTGCAGCTGTAGCACTGCTGAACCTCCGCAGGAATGGACCTGCTCAGTCAGTTCCCTGGGCCCGGGACACCAATGCAACAGTAGGATATCAGGATTATAAATAAGATTTTGTTCCCAAGCCCTTCTCCCAGCACAGTGGGAGTTTATCTACCCCTTTGTAAGAGCATAACTGATTTAGTTGCCGCGGGCTACAGAAAGGAGAGGAAGGGACAGCCCTTCTGGAAGAAGAGGTTAAACGCTTTCTTCGCAGCATGAGGCCCATAGTGCTCTCTTAAGTACTCCTAATGCTCACAGGTGGAAACTCATTTTCATCATCCAGACACACTGGCCCAGTGGCGAATTCGTGCTCCGGTATAACCTCTCCTCGAAGGGCTCCTCCATCTTCTGAGTAACCTATTTAAGAAGGAACAAAATACTGGAGATCAGTACAGCTGAAAAGCCCAAAGGCTAGGCAAACAGGGGCGGCATTTGGTGATTTTACTGAGTGCTTTCCCCCCTCCTTCTGCAAGGTTTGGCAAAACAGAGAGAAGTGAAGGGACTTGTGAGAGCTGCACCAATACTGCAATTGCCAGACTGTGGCGGGGAGAAGTTTCCATTCTAATGAAAGCCTCAGGCTTTCCACTGTGAATCAGACATGCAGAGTTTTGATTCATGTGGGATCTTCAATAAGCATTAGTGGCGCCCAAGGCTTTTCATAAAGGACGGACAGAAACACATTCTAACTTGTTTGCACAGACAGGATAGAGGAAAGAGTCTTACTTAGGGGAGAGGAGAGTAGTCAAGCGAGTCGGTTCAGATTTCTAGTGGCTTTGCTTGGGATGACATGAGCAAAGCGCATCACCAACATGCAAGCAAGGGAGTCTGCGTTGTCTATTAGACAGCACAGTGGGTATGTTTCCTATAATTATATTTACTTTGCAGTTATAAGCAACACAGAGCAAAACAAGATGTCCAGAAGACATTTGTGGCTGTTTCTCTGCATTACAAAAATAAAGGAGAGGTAAAGATTTGCATCAGGGTGATCTATTCTTTTTTTTTGCTTTATCGTTGCTGAGATTCTTGGGAAGTTGAATTCTGTGCGCATTATCAGACTTTATTCTTCTTCTAAACTTCTACATAATGCACCCAGCCTTGATGGTTTTATATCATACAACACGTGTGGCTTGGCCTGGCAACGCTGGCCACGTAGATTTATGTTGTGACAAAGAGCAAAGGGTGCTGAGCTGCTTCAGTTTCTTTTGTTTGGTTCTGAGGCAATGTGAAATTAAAAGCGTGAGGAAACGCCTGGCCTTCTGCCTATGGCCAGACCCCTTCTCCCAGGTACAGGGCATCTGAAGAGGTGACAGATAAGAAAAAGAACCTTGTTTCCTTAAGAACATCAAGGGGGGTGTATAGATACGTCATTATCTGGGGATACTTAGCCATGAACAGTTCTGGTCTGGCTAAACCAAGAGCCTGAAGATCTTGAAATGACAACCTGACACTCACCTGGCACCATCGAAGGTGAAGGCACCGAACTCTGCCGGGCTACCGTTGCAGCATAAGTCTGAGGTACTGGGGGGCGGAGATCGTTTTCTTTGTTCTCTTCTGCCTTTCCCAGGTCAAGCAAGCTGATTGTATGTTGAGGCAGGGAAAAAAGAGAATAAAATTAGTTACTACCTCCCAAGCTACCCAGTAACATCAACAATGCATGTCCATATTTCACTGTGATGGGTAGCAAAGTATAAGCTGGACGGCTGGTGCATGTGGGTCTTGTGCCGTGGTCTCATCCATCTCTGCATTGGTTTCCCAACACAAATGCACAACAGCAAAACCTCTCTATGCAGATGTAGACAGCACAACCTCTCCAAAAAGGACTACGTTGGCATTTGGAAGAAAGGGAGGAGAGTGCTGGGACGCAGGTGTAATGTTGCTGTGGAGGTGGGGAAAGGGACCTCGGACCACACCAGATCCTTCAGACCCCTTTTCTTCAGTAGCGCAGCAGGTAAGGGAAATAGTCTCCCGTGCACTGTTATCCTAATCTTGCACCACCGCCCTTTCAACTATCGGTCTCCTTTTCCCCATCTTTACTCAAGCTACTTATCCAAATTGGTAGACATACATATGCATACCCATATGCATGCAACGCAATGTTATGCAGGACCTCAAAGCAAGCCCAACTGCCTTTCCATCACCACCGAGCAACCACAGTGTCGTCCCACACTTCTCCCTTACAGAGAAGACGGCAAGGGCTCTCATTTAACATAAGCAGCCCTCCTAGTCCAGTAGCCTGCTCTCACAGTGGCCAACAAGCAGGATCTGAGCGCAATTTCCAGCAACTGGCATTCAGAAGTATAGTATCTCTGACAGTTCTTTAGACATTAAGCGATACCCCTATTTAAACAACAACTATCATATTAAAGCGTATCCCTTATGGCAGTAATCGTACTCCACCACAGAAGTTCATGGCGGCCCTCTGCTACTGGGTTCACCCGCTCATTGCAGATTTTCATTCACAGAATAGACCAGTTGCAAGCAAGCCCCCCACCCCACCACCAGCTGCTTGTGGGCACCTCCTGCAAGTCCCTGGTGCCACCCAGTCCTCTTGCCCTTGCCAGCCCAAAGGGCTGGGCAGTAGCACGCACAGACGTTACACTCCACCAGGCTACATACAAGTGCTCGCTTCTCTCTCTGCAACGAGACGGGCCGTCATTCTGCTTGCTATGCTAGACAGCACAGACGAGCTTGTAGAGAAATTCCACTGCAGCTGTCCAGATGAGGAGGAGGACACAGCCATGATTCTGAGCCACAGGCAACACCCAAGGAAAAAACTCTCACTTGAGGTGACCTAAGTTTTACAGGTGCCCAGAACACACACAGGCAGGAGAGTGCTGGCGATGCCTGAATGAGATGGGCGACCCAGAGTAGCGGGCCTTTTAGTCACAGCCTCTGCATCTGAAGCATGCTGGTGTGTGAGCTGAACAGCACTTAACAAGCTGACAGCCAAATTAATACCTAGGTGGGTGTTTAGATCCAACTACAAAGGCCTGGCATTATCTACACCCGGACGAGGGAAACACCTTCACTGTCATCTTCAGCTATTTCCAGTGCAAATATAAGCACCTCAAACTAGGAATAAAACCTACATGCTTCCCTTGTGCCTCAGTTACTTGGGTTGTGTTACTTGCCCTCCAAATCTTATCTTTCCAGAATATCTATAAACTGCAAAACATCAAGTACCACGGTAATGTACACAAGCAACCCACAACACCTGAAACAGTTCTCTAAAAAGCAATCAGGTTGCTCATGCATCACCTCATCCTTTTGGGAAAACCGTATGGCAGAGGCAGCCAATGCGTTCATCCTCAAATGCTGTTGGACTACAACTCCCCTTACCCAAGCAGGCTGGTGGGGCTGATGGGAAGTCCAACAGCATCCGGAGGGCACCAGGTTGGCTACCACTGCCATAAGGACTTCCATCTCTTTGCCACAGAGCAAACCTCCCTCCAGTTCTGTGTCTGCTTGCCTCCAAGAACCTCTGAAGTGTTGCTTTATGACTCTTCCCTTCCAACAAGGGAGCTTAGTTCTTCTCACATATCCGTTTTGCTACATCAGTTCCACATGTGACATGCATCCTTGTTGTGCTCCCTGGATCCATCCTACTCCCCAGGTCTCCACAATCTGGTAGGGGCTTTTGTGTGTAGACAATTCTGTCTTTCTGAGATAAAAGGGCCTTCAGATTTTGTGCTTCAGGCCAAACCGTCTGATAGTTTTCACCCAAGAGGTCCTTGTCCATCTGGTGTAATTTTGTGAGATGCTCCCCTTTGGGGGGGGGAAGATGCCTACCTACAGAAAACTAGTATATACAGCCAGAGTGTGGGTGCTTCATCAATCAGGAGACATTTGGGATTTCTGCTAGAAGGTGGGGCAGCTTTGGAATACCTCACATAGTTCAGGAAGTCATGCATATAATTTTAACCACCAACGAATTAAAGCACTACAGGGCATGATTTTATTATAGCCTGTGGCTTCCCTTTGTATACGCTAAACCACCTCCAGACATTTCCCCTTGCAGTGCTCAAACAGCTCAGCTGTATCATTTACCTGTGTTTCTTGATTAGAACACACTCTCCTCCATCTTGAGGGTCCAGGTTGTAGAGGTAAAGGTGTCCGTCAGACGTTGTAACCAAGAGCCGAGGCAACTTCTGGATTCTAACAAAAAATGTGCAAGAGGAGAGTTGAAAGGAACTCACAAAAGGTCTCTCCATCCATTTGCCTGCCCTAGGCTGGCCAGGACATCAGGTGGTATTTAGCAGTGAATTTTACCTGTTCCTGGATGAGTAAGTTCTCCTCTTGTGCAATTACTATGCTATTTTCTCATTAAGTAGAGGAAAAGTGGATACACGCACCACACCCTGATGGTACAAATGTACAGATGCCTTGTTCTGCTTAACACATCAGTGGAGATACCTTCTCCTACATGAGACCTTCCCAAATTCAGTCACTATGAGCACCACCACCACTACTGTGAGCCTTCACCACAACTTGGAATAGGGCAAAAAATAATAATTCCTTCCATCAATCCGATTCCTGCCAAGCAGAGGTAGTCAACATGATGCTCTACAAGTCCCATCAGCCCCAGCCAGCATGGCCGACAGTCAGGACTAATGGGAGTTGTAGTCCATAGAACATCACATTTACTACTCCTGGGCCAAAGACATCCTCAGCCTTTATTCTGGTAGGCAGAAAGCCCCTAAAGAGACCATTGCAATCAACTCTCTTTCAGACCTGGGGCACAAAACAGATTAAAATTCTGAACTACCTGTATTCTGCACCCAGCAGCTTCCCTGGAGCAGATACAGATGGCAGTGGTCCAGTGCAGAAGAAGCAAGATACAGAACATTTCCACACGTCGCATCTTGCCACGGTCAAGACATTTCTAACAAACTTCCAGCTTGCCTCAACTCGGGGTGTGTGTGCGCGCGCATATATATATGCTGCTCTGAGAGATGCCTATGTATATATACACAGAAGGAGCTGCTGCTCGGTTGCTATAGCCACAGCTTACGTACGTGGAGAGCACACAGATGTTCCTTTGTCCAGAGAAGTTCAAGCGCACGGTGGCAAAGGCCCGGTCTTGGCTCATCATGCCTGACACTTGAGAAGGGAGGTAGTTGGTGGCGGCCATGAACATCTTGCCCATGTAGCCGCTCCAGGACGGGGGTTCTTCCGGCCGGCTAAGAAAAACAAAGCAGCAGGCACTGAGATTCTTAGACTAGTATCTAGACCAGGCAGCATCCATGCAACAGCGTGGTTCTAAACCCCTCAAGGCTACATACATGCAACTTCCCTGGCTCCTATTCATCCTTTGTTAATTCTTCTTTTCCCCCTTGGGAGTTTCCCTCAGTGTCAGCATTTTAAGAGTATAAGAACCTTGGGGCATACACAAATCTACAACTTATTAAAGTGCAACGTGTCATGATATAATTGCCAATAAAGTCAAACCTGAAATCTACATGCAAGTTAAAATTGTATCAGCTGTCCAACTGTGTGAAGTTTCGTCATATATAATGCCGGCACAGCTGTGCTTGCTTGAGCTAACTTGTCTGCTCCAACAAGAATGAGTATATTTAGGCAACAATGCTATAAGCCACTGTGTGTCCCAATGATAACTGGGCCAAACACTCCTATGCTGGGAAGGGAATGCAGTGATCTGTTAAGATACAGCCTGTACAATTAAACCCCATTTCACAGAAAGCCATTATGAATGTACCTTCTTACCCAAACACTAATGAATAGCTAAAAACAAGTCTGTGCTAAGCAAAGGGTTGTGATTCAACTTTAAATCTACCACGGGAAGCAGTTATCAGTGACAGCCGATCATTTCTCAGGGCTTCTGCGTACATTATCTATTTTCAACATTTATCCTGGATAATGTGCATTATGTTAAAGAGGCTCAGTTCCACCCAAGCCAATTCCAGTTTTCCTCCCTAGTAATCTTTGGCCTAGCCTCCCCCAACCTAGCACCCTCTGGTGACCTTGCACTCCATTCCCATCAGCCTCAGTCAGCATGGCCAATGGTCAGGAATTATGGGAGCTGTAGTTCAAAATGTGTGGAAGACACCAGCGCTGTGGATGGCTACTCTAATAGTCATTGCTTCAAAACAGACTTGAAGTTATCCAGAGACAAAGATGGCAGCTATCTTTTTCACAGATACCAAAACTGCACCCAGGCTACCATTGGGTGATGCACAATGTCCATATACAGCAAAAGATAGCTGCCCCTGCTACAAACAGCAATTTTTGAACTGAAGTTACTGGTTTTGCAAACAGACACTTGGCCCAGAAACAACTGAAGGCAGAAACAGGCGCAAGCCCTTTGCAGACTTGTGCTGGTCACAGAGCTGCAACGACATTGCCTTTCTCCAACAAATGTCTGGAATAAATATTGTGGCCTGGAAGCTGGACCTTGGGCTGGATGCTGGAGCAGTTTCCTGGGTCTAGCACACCCCAGATCCACCTTCACCCTCAATTCTGGTCCCAGGCTCCTTCAGTTCTGCTCTTCCTGGCTCCTGGAGTGCTGCCACAACAATCAAGGCATGCTCTTGATTCCTGTCTCCTGTCCTAACAATCCCATTTCTCAGCCACAGGTTCATCCCACTGTGTGGCATCACAACTTTGTCTAAACAACATGGGCCCATTTTAAAAAAGAAAGACGACAGCCAGTAACTTGCTGGAAACGACAAGCACATACCCAAATCCCTGGGGCCAACTGACAGTGATGGCTTGGCTATGTATGAGCCACGTTTCCCCATTCTTCCCATAGCTTTGATGGGCCAGTGCTGAATCTCACTGCAGCTAAGACTCCCCACAGCCCACGCGGCACTGTTTGGATACCCACCTGTCTGTGAGATGTTCCAGCTTAAAGATGTGCACGGTCTCGGTGTTGCTTGAAGCACACAAGAATTGCGAGTCCATACTGAACACCAGGGAGCTGATGTTCACGTACCTAAGCCCAAGGGAAGGAAAGAGGATTGCTGCAGCTGACACAAAAACAAAAAGGAGGTCAGGCCGTGCTAGGCCGTGGCCAAAATAAGCAGATCTGAGAGATCTGCAGGCTGGAGGTGGTGGAGGAAATGAACACGATATGATCAAATCATATCCTGCTGCTGGTCTGTGTGTCCTACAGCTAGGGATCCAACAATGAGCGAATGTGATGTAGCACTGGAAAAGAGAATGGGCTGTAGCCCTCAATTCAAAATCTCAGCTTGGCCATTAATTCATTTCCTTCAAGCCTCCTAGGTAGCAGGACGTGCATTTCATATGGGGTCAAAAAAGAAGAAGAAAAAGAGCCACTGGTGAGTGTAGCACTGACCTCTTCATTCCTCTTCTGAATTCATAGACCTTTTGCCCCTCAGGGATGGAAAACACCCGAATGACGGTCCCCTGAAGGAAAACAGGTAAGACATGAAAGTCACATAGCCATCAGGTTGCAAGGACCAGCTGCCTTCACAGAAGAGATGCTACAATTATTCCGGCATAGACATTCAGTACATGTACACACACACACACACGAGAATAAATTAAGTATTTCCTAGCACTCACAAACGGGGGACGCAGGTGGCGCTGTGGGTTAAACCACAGAGCCTAGGACTTGCCGATCAGAAGGTTGGCGGTTTGAATCCCCGCGACGGGGTGAGCTCCCGTTGCTCAGTCCCAGCTCCTGCCAACCTATCAGTTCGAAAGCACGTCAAAGTGCAAGCTGATAAATAAGTACCGCTCCGGCGGGAAGGTAAACGGCGTTTCCGTGTGCTGCTCTGGTTCGCCAGAAGCGGCTTAGTCATGCTGGACACATGACCCGGAAGCTGTACGCCCGCTCCCTCAGCCAATAAAGCGAGATGAGCGCCGCAACACCAGAGTCGGTCACGACTGGACCTAATGGTCAGGGGTCCCTTTACCTTTACCTAGCACTCACAAACAGTATTAGGATAGGTACTGTGTTCCTAAGAAAGACTACATAGAAGCCACTGCTTTCATTGGAACTTACAACTAAGGCTGAAGTTCTAAGCACAAATGACTTGGCAGCAAGCGCCACTGACCTCAGCAGGATTTACATCCGAGTAAACATACTTTGGATTAATTTACAAGTTTGCTTAAATTTGGGGGCTTACACCTCAATTATGACCTAGAAGCAAGCCCCAATGATTTCAGTGGAACTTACTTGAAAGCAAGCAGGCTTAGTCTGCAGCAGTTTCTAGGAACAGTACTCAATGCCAGTTCTTCTGGTACATGTAGCCACATGCAAGATGGTTACTCCTTTGCCAGCTTTCTCTTTAAATTAGTATTTTAACACCAATGGCTCCTCCTCAAAACAGACTTATAAAACATGCAAACTTTTGAATACATTTCTCTGTGCTGACGACAAGGCAAGTGGGCATAAGCTTAAAATGGAAGAGGGGAAAAAACCCTAAGTGAAATACCAGAAACTTTTGCCTAGGGTGAGTAACTAATTTGCCAAAGGATTCAAATGGTAAACACAACACTCGTTTTTGCTCCTCAAGGAAAACACAAGTGCCAATTGTAATTCTCTCCAGTGGTAGACATTTTGCTCACTTACCTTTTCAGAAGCACTTGCTAGTTTTGACCCTGTGGAGTTGAAGGCCAGGGCAGCGAGGGGCCCATCGTGGGCAGAAATTGAACAGACGTCTCTCTGTTAATGGGAAGGTAAACAGTTTAAGTGTGAGCCAAAAAAAAAAAAAAAGGCCTGGGAGAAGGGTAGGATTTCCAGTTTTTCTTCAAAAATGTGTAGACAGATTAGTAGTGTTGTAAGCAAAAGTATTTTATTAATTGCATTAATTGCATAATTGATTGCATTTATATCCCCATCTTCCCTCCCAAGGAGCTCAATGTTGCATATTTGGTTCTCCCCCTCCTCAATTCATCCCTACAACAGCCCTGTGAGGTAGGCTAGCCTAAGAGCCGGTGATTGACGGAAGGTTACCCAATGAGCATCAGCTCCACGCTCCTTCCTTAGCTATGGCAAAATTAAGGCTTCATCAGCTAAGGGCGCAGAATGCCCCCAATGATAGCACTTGAATAGTCAAGGCACAGAGAACCAGGGTGCTCCCTGACAAGCTGCTTGTTGAGCTTTCATCCGTATGTGTTTGCATGGAGGTCAGATGGCGTTGCATCAAAGCAAGTGTCACACCTATCTCCCCATCACTTTCCTTACTGCAAAAAGTCCAGACTTTGGCAGAAGTGGCTTCGTTGCGCAAGAACTCCCAGTCGATTACAGCTGTGTGACCTGGATTTGCTGGGATGAGACTCAACCCCACCTGAGAATGGCATCAGTCTGGCAGCGCCCTCCGAGACGTCAGTCTCCCTTGTTTTACTTCAGTTATGCACATACATGCAGCTCTGATGAGCTCAGTACCAGAACATCTACTCTGCATGCAGAAGGTTGCAGGTTCAACCATGGGCATTGTTTGAACACTAGAATCACCAAGAAAAGCTGGCCAAGGGCCCCATCTGAAACGCTACGAAGGCACTGCCTTGGAACCAGTCAGATGTTTGTACATGAAAAACAGTGGGCAATTATTGATTGATAACTAAGGATTTATGAGGGCTGACAAAGTGAAGAGTAACTCTTATTGGTATTTGGGAGTATGCTGTAGTTAAGTAAAGGTCTAGCAGGAAGTGAAAAAGAGCAGCCATGGGGAAATGAAGAGGAGGGGGTAAATGCTACAATATGTTAGATTTTTTAAATGGAGGGAGGGAAGGATACCAAAGAAGAAGGAATGGCATACAAAATTGATGGAATATGTAGAAACGGCAAGCCTAACCAGCAGAAGAAGAGATCAGGAAGAAAGAGAATTTAAGGAAGACTGGAAATTGTTTGTAGACTATTTGAAGAATCACTGTAAACAAAACGTTAGCAGGATTAGAGTAAATCTAGCAGTATAAATTAAGCTGAGATAAAATGGGAAAGAAATAATACGGAGTAACTAGAATACGCAGCAGCAGAGGATAACTAGAACAAACCATGAAAAGGGGGAGGGGAAGTCAATGATTAATGCAGTTTTTTTGGTGAATTTGAAAAATTTGTAAAAGTGAAAATTACAAATGAATTTCAAAATAAAAACATATGGTTTTTTAAAATGCAATTTGGAAATACTTGTAACATTGAGTGGCAAATAAGGGTGGGACAGGAAGTCAACTTTTAAATCTGAATTAATTTGATGTTAATTTAAACTGAAAAGGGGAAAAAATGGCAAAAAAGGGAAGACACTGCCAGCTATTGCAGACAAGCCTGAGCTGCACAAACCCTTGGTCTGACTTGGTATAAGGTAGGTTCCCCATGCTCCAGGAGCCTGATTTAAAAGAATATTTAGGACCTGTTGAAGTGAAACAGTTCCAGAGAACATGGGCCCCCAGAGCTCAGATTGCGAGATTCCTTTCTACCTACCAAATTATTTCCGTCGTACAGCACAATCTCGCCGACGGTCGTGCTGCCGGGGTATGCCAAGTAGGAATTGGAATGGTTGATAGAAAGTGCACACAAACCTAGAGGTGGAGGGAAGCAAATGGCATCGTCAGGCAGAGAAGCTGAGCTCACGGAATGGGCAGGGTGTTTTATGGACAGCGGCAGAAGGAGAGAGCTTCCTGCTGGGGAAAATGCAACTGGTCCCATTGCTGGCACTTCTAGATCAGGGGTCAGCAAACTCTTTCAGCAGGTGACTGGTCCACTGTCCCTCAGACCTTGTGGGGGACCGGACTATATTTTGAAGAAAAAAATGAATGAATTCCTATGCCCCACAAATAACCCAGAGATGCATTTTAAATAAAAGGACACATTCTACTCATGTAAAAACATGCTGATTCCCGGACCGTCCGTGGGCCGGATTGAGAAGGCGATTGGGCCAGATCCGGCCCCCAGGCCTTAGTTTGCCTACATGGGTAGGCAAACTAAGGCCTGAGGGCTGGATCTGGCCTACGAATGGTCCAGGAATCAGCGTGTTTTTAGATGAGTTACATGTGTGCTTTTATTTAAAATTCATCTCTGGGTTATTTGTGGGGCATAGGAATTTGTTCATTCCCCCCCCCCCAAAAAAAAATATAGTCCGGCCCCCCACAAGGTCTGAGGGACAGTGCACCGGCCCCCTGCTGAAAAGGTTTGCTGACCCCTGTTCTAGATGCAGGCTGAGGTGACTCCTCACCTGCAGCAGGAAATCTCTCTGACTCTGGCGACACCTGCAGGCAAGCGAGCGCACAGCTCCATGCACAATACAAAAAGACTATTTTGTCAATAAAATAGCCCATTCTCAATCGCTCCCTGTCTTTTTTTTTTTTATAACACAAACCAGCCCCTTGCTTCATATTATGTCCTTTAAAATGGCGCAGCCTTTCTGTTTTGGAGATCACCAGAGAGATAGCCCCGGAATCCTTCGGAAAGCTGCTGGCAAGGGCGATTTTCATGGTGTGGTGTGCAAAATAGGAAAACAATGAGTTCCTTTGGATGTGGAAGACAGGGAGAACGTTTGTTGCTGTGCAGGGAAGACGCAAGTGGTTTTCCTTTGACTCTTGCAGGTGGAAATGAATAACCAAGACCCCTAAGGCAGCCGCTTCTAAGCATCTTGCATGCACCTGGAATGACATGGAGAACTTGCCCCTAACACACAGTGAGAACAGCCTTGCCATTATTGCCCCTGCCTCCACAGATTTCTGAATGGAGGCTAGCAATGCTAAACCTCCCCCATCATTAGAGATGACAGGCAGACACTTCTCTATACAGTGGTACCTCGGGTTACAGACGCTTCAGGTTACAGACTCCGCAAACCCAGAAATAGTACCTCAGGTTAAGAACTTTGCTTCAGGATGAGAACAGAAATCGTGCGCCGGTGGCGTGGTGGCAGCAGGAGGCCCCATTAGCTAAAGTGGTGCTTTAGGTTAGGTTAAGAACAGTTTCAGGTTAAGAACGGACCTCCAGAATGAATTAAGTTCTTAACCGAGGTACCACCGTACAGCCCTGGTCATCCCCCAGCAAGCTTTTCCAAGGGGCTGCCATTTTCTTGTTAAAGAAGAATAGAAAATGTCTTTCCTATCATCATTGCATCTTCACTGCATTTTTTAATCTGCCAAGTCATTTATTATTATTATTATTTGGGGAAAGGTTGCAAATAAACAAACTGGCTCTCTCCCACCCAAAGTGGGTTCAGATTAGGGATGACACAATGCAAGTCCCTTTTCACAAGTTCCCCTGGGGGTTTCCCTCCCTGAAAAACCAGAGGGGGAGACAAACTGACCACTAATGGCCAGCTGGAGACATTATACTTCAGTGGCTGACAAATGTGCCTTCATAAATTGGTTGATCAACTGTTGCGGCCATCACACACACACACCCTTATTCAACAGTCTGCAAGAGAATGCTTCTTTTAGTAGGGGGGTGACTTTGAGGGTACCAGGAATTGCATCCTCTGCAGACACATGCATGTGCATTGGTGACCCTGATTTTCTTTCATCCAAACCACTTTATGCTGGTAGAGGAAAACCAACAGCACAGAGTTTCCGTCTTAAATGCCTGTAAGGAATGGGCAGGGATCCCAAACCAGAGACACACACACACACACACACCATGGCGGTGCCAGGGATTCCACTTTGGGAAAGCATGGGTTCAGAGAAGGGCAGAAAGACGCATACGCAGCATAAAACATTTCCTCTACAATGATGAGAGAAAAAGCCCACAGGCACTGCTTCCCGGAGTCCTCGAGTGAACTCAACATGTAAAGCTGGAAGTCAGGAAAGCGACCCCTTGGAATACTGGCCCTCTTTCTTGTGGCACAGCCCGCTTCCTCCCCTTGGCAGGCACCACGTCACGATATTCGGAAAGGGCAGCCCCTCGGAAAGGGCAAGTGACAAAAAGCCGGGCTCTCATTCAAGTGAATAAGCCCCCATCTGGAATGAATGTCCCACTTCAAACTGTATTATGTGTGTGTGTGTCACAGGATAGAAAGATCTATCACAGAAAATAATTTCCCAGCAGACAGATCTAACTAGCTAGGGTGTCTGGGAGTAGTGCTTCAGGCTGGCTATTCTTAGGAGTCTCTTTTCCTCCCCACAGAGAGCAGATAAACAACCATTTGACTTTCAGAAGACATCTGAAAGCAGCCCTGTTCAGGGAAGTTTCTAAAGGTTGATGCTTTCTTGTGTTTTTAATATTTTGCTGGGAGCCTCCCAGAGTGGCTGGGGCAACCCAGTCGGATGGGTGGCCTATAAATAAAATGGTTGTTGTCATTATTATTGTTATTAAACAGTTCATCTTGCAGTCAATGGTACAGGCCACGTGCAATTTAACACCTCAGTGAGAACAAGGCCCCAATGACATTATGTACTGCTTGTTCCATCACAGAGATTTCGAAGTGCTCTAAAAACTTTGGGAATAACAAAGGAAAGATGAGGTCAGGAGACATGAGTAAGCTTACCACCAGCTCTTCATTTCAAAGAACAATACTCCTTTTTTAAAATGAATGTTATGTGAAGTCTAATATTATCTATTAATTCAAAACAGCTCAATGCCAAAATAGGATTCTATGTGGTAATGAAAACACTGAGAATCACTGGGTCCAAGAAGCCCCTTATTAAGCCTGCTGCAGCCACTGTTGACATATCACAGCAACAAGAAGAGACGATCTGTAAGCAGGTACATGCAAGAAACGGCAGGAACCTCCTTTGATGGCCTTTTCAGAGTTATTAAAAAGGCTGTAGGCATCCCAAAGAGATGGTGTGTACAACTCTTGGACAGGAAACAGGACCATGTGTGTTTTTCAGACAAACACTGGTGCCAGGCTAGGCTGCCTTGGCAAGACCCCAAGAGCAGCAAAGCCTCTGCTCGGCACAGCTATTGTCTGACATCACCGAGAGCTCTGGCAGCATCTCCTAACAGCGATATTTATCTGGCCCTTGTCATCCACCAGCCACCTGATTCTCTTCTGCTGCAAAAAAAGAAAGAAAAAGGATGCAAGGCAGAAAAGAAATGGCGGAGGAAATCTTGAAGAGGGACTGGGAATCCGGAGCCTTTCAGACTCCAACTCCCATCATGCCCCAGGCTGCATGGCCAATGATCAGGAATGATAGAAGCTGTGGTCCGAAAACATCTGGAGGGCCAAAGGTTAACCCGCCCTGGTTTTGAGTTTCGTCAGTGGGGAATGGAGGCATCGTTGAGCAGCCGAGCTGTTACCTGACGTTTAGAATTACTCAGAGTTGCCATGTTTTCCCCAGACAGAGAAATAGCAAGCAAAAGTGTAACAGTTGCATCAGACATATATTTATGATTTATTATGGGTGGGATTCATCTAACCAGCCCTGTCAGAGGGAGGCCTGAACAAAGACTTCCACTTGTATAATGGAGCTTTCTCTACCCCCCTCCCCCATCTCTTCCCGCTGAAACTGGCTCGGACGAAGCCTCAGAACAGCGCACAGAGAAGGAGAGGCATTCTCGTTATGTCTGCTAAGCTAGAATACTTGTGCAGATTAAACAACTGGAAGAACACAACGCTGAATTTCAGGCTATGTTTACCTGCAGCGTTTTACACCAAGTTATCTCAGCATTTAATGAAAGAAGAGAAATGAGAAACATTAAAACCAAACAGAGGAACAAGAGTACAGTGGTACCTCGGGTTAAGTACTTAATTCGTTCCGGAGGTCCGTTCTTAACCTGAAACTGTTCTTAACCTGAAGCAGCACTTTAGCTATTGGGGCCTCCTGCTGCCGCCACACCACCGGAGCACGATTTCTGTTCTTATCCTGAAGTAAAGTTCTTAACCCGAAGTACTATTTCTGGGTTAGCGGAGTCTGTAACCTGAAGCGTATGTAACCTGAAGCGTATGTAACCTGAAGCGTATGTAACCCAAGGTACCACTGTAAAAGAAGAACCTGAAACACTTGTCCATAAATATGGATGCAAAAATCCCCCCCCCCACACTAAAATGGGGAGCACACAAAAAAAGCTCAAAACTCACCTAATTACTCTCCAAAAAAGCTTCTGTCTGGCACTTAAAAGCAGACAATGCCAGGTGTGTCTCCTGGGGGACAGTGTTTTGCAAGTGGGGAGCCACCATGCAAAAGGCCTGGTTTCACAACCTCCACCCTCTACTCCTCCCTTGCAGGGGCACATGGAGCAGAGCCTCCGAAGACAAATGCAGGGTCTGGGTTAGTTCGCGTAGAAAGAGACAGGTATTGGGGTCCTGAGCCACGTTAGGCTTCCTAGGTTCCAAACCAGCACTTTAAATTTACAGTGGTACCTCTGGTTGCGAACAGGATCCATTCTGGAGGCCCGTTCGCAACATGAAAAGCCCGCAACCTGAAGTGCCATATCTGCGCAGGTGTGCCAAGTGATTTAGCGCTACTGCGCACGTGCAAGAAGCGAAACCCGGAGGTAACCCTTTCCGGTACTTCCAGGTCGCCGCGGGAAGCAACCTGAAAAAACGTAACATGAAGCACACATAACATGAGGTATGACTGTATCCCAGAAACTAACTGGTAGCCAGTGCAGCTGTGCCAAAATTGGTGCTATATGCAACAGAGTAGTGTGAGAATTCTGCATTTTCCAAACAGGTTTTCAAGGGCAGCCCCACGTACAACACACTGCAGGAATCCAATCTAGAGGTTTCCAAGGAGTAGATAACACTAGGTAGGCTATCCCTCACTGCAGCAGCTTAAGGTGAATGCATCTGTCGGTATATATGACTAAGATCACGAAGAACAATTCCAACACCAAACAAGGAACATCTGAGATAAGTGCCACATTTGCAAGGCATGCATTTTAAGGGAGCTGGATGCGCCACATCATAAAGAAACTGGCTTTTGTAGCATGCAAGCCAGACAACTGCCAGGAAAAATCTTGAAAAGGAAGTCTCTGGGCTTGTGGTCTGTAGAAAGAACATTCAGTGGAGCCTATTTCCTGAAGCCCTTTGGAGATGACTGAGGATCGAGAGAATTCCGAAGCTAAACAAACTCAGTCAGCAGCGCTGTGAGTCAGCAGGCCCAGCTAGAGGTTTTGTCCGGGACAGCCGAGCAGGAAAACAAGCTGTGAAGGGCCTGGGAAAGAACTCAGGTCTACAGAGTTGACTTCGTGAAGGCACCAAGTGCAAGGCTGCAAAAAAGAAAGCTCTCTCAAAGATGAATGGCTGCCCTCTTTATTATTCCTAGGATGTCCTAAGAACTAGTTTCCACAAGAGGCACAAACAAAATACTCCAGACTTTCCTTGCAAAATATTTCAAAGGTGCAGAATAAGTACAGGAGAGACGAGCTCATATGAGCATCCTTCTCCCGAACCAGGGCTAAGCCAGATGTTCTGTTCTAGAGAGGGAGCATCAACTGCATGTGCAGCCCTAAAGAGGCCATGAGCTTGCACCCCAAACGCTAAAGAAAGAATGCCCGCCCCACCCTGCCCATCTCCTCCACCTGGCCGGGCCATGAGCACCTGAAAGGCCAGCAAACCCCAAACATGAATTCTGTATTTGTGCATCCCTAATCTAAATTAACTTGAAAGTTTGAGGGTTATAGTCAGTGGTTGTGCGAGTGGAGAGCAGGACACACAACCGCGTGATCACTTCCCTGCTCTTGCTCCCCACCAAGAAAGGTTATGGGGTCTTTCTGAAGAGCTGGGCTGCTTTGCAAGGGTAAAGTGGGTGTCCCTTGACACCAGGCAAAGGAATTCTTCTCTACTGCTTTTTATCTGTTTCACATTACTGTGCTGATATATAGATCTCCCCTTGTTTCCTCTAACTGAATTTTCCATCAGCGCTCAGTTATGCGGCAGTGTTCAGATCTGCCCTCCTGTCAACCCTACTACTGTTATCCCAATATGTTAACCCTTGACCCACCTTTTTCTTGCCGTTTTTCTTTGTGCCCATGACTTTTATATGTAGGGGGCTGAGAACTTCACTTATTCCTTTATGCATATTTGGGAATATGTGTATGTACAGTCCTGACTCCCCTTCCCTTTTCATTCATTCACCCAACTACAACTTTTTTATTATTATTAATTTTTAAAAAATCAGTTGACTGTTGTAAGAACGACCCCCCCCCTGTTAATTTGCTAAGCCTATTGGCTTTTGAGCCTACCATTCCTGGGGCTCGAATGCTTGCTCTGCTCACTTTCTTCTCAGCCTCGGTATATATCAAGTCATGGCGGTGTGAGGATAGGTTACGTAGGAAACAAGCAGAGCATTCATTCTAAAAAAGCCAATGCAATTCTGGGCTGCATCAATAGGAGTATAGCATCTAGATCAAGGGAAGTAATAGTGCCACTGTATTCTGCTCTGGTCAGACCTCACCTGGAGTACTGTGTCCAGTTCTGGGCACCACAATTCAAGAAGGACACTGACAAACTGGAACGTGTCCAGAGGAGGGCAACCAAAATGGTCAAAGGCCTGGAAACGATGCCTTATGAGGAACAGCTAAGGGAGCTGGGCATGTTTAGCCTGGAGAAGAGGAGGTTAAGGCGTGATATGATAGCCATGTTCAAATATATAAAAGGATGTCACATAGAGGAGGGAGAAAGGTTGTTTTCTGCTGCTCCAGAGAAGCGGACATGGAGCAATGGATCCAAACTACAAGAAAGAAGATTCCACCTAAACATTAGGAAGAACT
This sequence comes from Podarcis liolepis, assembly GCF_965112155.1. Taxonomy (NCBI): domain Eukaryota; kingdom Metazoa; phylum Chordata; class Lepidosauria; order Squamata; family Lacertidae; genus Podarcis; species Podarcis liolepis. The sequence continues at coordinate 24,659,504 of NC_139555.1, forward strand.
TCCTGACAGTAAGAGCTGTTCGACAGTGGAATTTGCTGCCAAGGAGTGTGGTGGAGTCTCCTCCTTTGGAGGTCTTTAAGCAGAGGCTTGACAACCATATGTCAGGAGTGCTCTGATGGTGTTTCCTGCTTGGCAGGGGGTTGGACTCGATGGCCCTTGTGATCTCTTCCAACTCTATGATTCTATGATTCTGCTTAGCCAGCCATAGAAGCGAGTCAGGAATGCTCTGCAGCTTTCCACACGATTTACTCGTGTGTTGAGGCCACAAGCAAGCCAGGCACCACCATGAAAACCTGCCCTGCCCCACTTTTAAAAATTGCTTTCTAGTAGCCTGAGCATGGGCTGCCTGCCAGTTGCCATCTTGACTTCCTACAGGGCTCCAGACAAAGCTCCAGTCCTGGAGTGATGCTACATCTGGGACAGGGATAGTCAAATGTGGGGCCCTCTAATATTGTTGATCTGCAACTCGCACCACCTATTCCTACCACTCCACAGCAACACGTAGAGGATCACTGCAGGTCCACCACCATCCAATGGGCACTCCAAGCCAATTTGGCAATGGGTAGGCGGCAGCAACAGCAGTGATCCTCTACGTGCTGCGCCTAAGATTTAAGATTAAAACTGTAGAGGGGACCTGCTAAGGGGAGACACCAGCACAGTAAAAGCCAAGGACTCTCTCATGCCTGAAAGAAGAAATGAGAGTGGCACCAGCATGCAACGCAGACAGCTCTTTTTTCACCTTCAGCCCAGTGTTAGAAGCTGAGATATGAAAGCTAGGAGCTAAATGGCACCTTCAACCTAGGCTGTGGGTACAGCAAAGGAATGTCTGGGCGCTTTTTTATAACAATACAACAAAGCTGAAAATGAATGAACTGCAGGTAAAATATTGTGTCCGTTTCCCACATGGTCTAGACCAGGGGTCAGCAACCTTTTTCAGCCGTGGGCCAGTCCACCATCCCTCAGACCATGCGGTGGACCAGATTATATTTTGAAGGGGGGGAAATGAACAGATTCCTCTGCCCCACAAATATCCCAAAGATGCATTTTAAATAAAAGCACACAATCTACTCATGTAAAAACACCAGGCAGGCCCCACAAATAACACAGAGATGCATTTTAAATAAAAGGGCACCTTCTACTCATGTAAAAACAGGCTGATTCCCGGACTGTCTGCGGGCCGGATTGAGAAGGTGATTGGGCCACATCCGGCCCCCAGGCCTTAGGTTGGCTACTCCTGGTCTAGTCCTTCCCCTGCCCACCCCCCTAATATTCTTAAGAGGGTCTCTTCTCCAGTCTTTGGATAGTAGCTGGAAGTGAGGAGGCAGAAAAAGGTCCTCTTTTGCTTCCACTCTGCAGTTTTAATCGGAAATATTAGGCACACTACAGTACTGCGCCTGGAGCTCAGAAGCGGCTTGCACTAATGAAATTCCCTGCCGCAAAATGCACCTAGAACAATTTGAGTTTTGAACACTGCTTCAGCCTGCCCTCAGCTCTCAAGGCTCGTCCCTCAAAGTCCCTGCACTGCATATGCATAGTTTTTCAGTTTCCTTTTGGTGCAGACATGAGCATTCTGTTTTGCTTTTTTAAAGCTCTTCCACTTTCCATATTTTGGAGCCCATTTCTGTTGCCTCCCTCTGCCTATTCTGGTGTCATCTCTGCACACTAGCCGCTAATGGGGGGTGGCGGGATTTTGCACCAGGCAAAACAAGCCCAGTTTAAGACAAAGGACCTGCTGTACATGAGATCTCAGAGGAGGGGCTGTACTTTGTGTAGACAAAAGCGGGTGGATTAATAGAACACAGGAACTTAGGAAACTGCCTTGTATCATGTCACACAGTATTGTCTATACGGACTGGCAGAAGCTTTCCGGGGTTTCAGACAGGAACATTTCCCCAGTCCTATCTGGAGATGTTGAGGATTGAACCCGGAACTTCCTGCACACAAAGGAGATATACTACCACTGAACCATGATGATAATAATAATAATAATAATAATAATTTATTATTTGTACCCCGCCCATCTGGCTGGGTTTCCCCAGCCACTCTGGGAGGCTTCCAAAGAAACCAAGAAACACTAAAATATCATACATTAAAAGCTTCCCTGAATAGGGCCGCCTTAAGATGTTTTCTGAATGTCAGGTAGTTGTCCATCACCTTGACAACCGATGGGAGGGCATTCCACAGGGCGGGCGCCACCACCGAAAAGGCCCTCTGCCTGGTTCCCTGTAGCTTCGCTTCTCGCAATGAGGGAACCACCAGAAGGCCCTCGGCGCTGGACCTCAGTGTCCGGGCAGAACGATGGGGGTGGAGACGCTCCTTCAGGTATACTGGGCCGAAGCCGTTTGATGATCCTTCCTCACTAAAGACACTGTCTTAAAACTACTCTGGGGGGCTTTCCAAAGGGATCTGTTTAGTCCAGCACCGCACAATTTCTCCACTAAAAAAAAAAAAAAGAGAACACAATTCTTTACCTTCCTGGAACAGAGCTTCAGGTCTATTGGCAAACATACCCTCGCCGATGTTTATAAATGTCACAGTGGTCCTGTCCCCATGTGTGAGTGGTAAGGATGTACTTGGACAAATACAGAATGTTCTCCCCTAGAGGGAGCAGCCAAACATGTCACAGCAGAAGATTCTGATTGCAAATCTGCCCCCAAAGTCTGGGAGATACAGGCTTCAGGACCAAACCCAGTTGGCCTAGGAGCAGCAAACTGGAAAAGGGCATTAGTGGGAGGCTTGAAAGCAAATTATTTGTCATATGGAGCCTTGTACAGAACAAGAAAGAGTAGCTACACTGCCAGAGGGTGCTCTTATAAGGTGCGCAGTTAGAGGAAACTAAAGAAGTCCTAACAACAAGGCATGGAGATTCTTCCAGGTGGTCACTATTTAGGGGTGGAATTCAATCACATCTCCACAGATTCAGGCTGCACCATGTAAGCTGATTTAGAGCTCCGGCAAAAACAAACACGCTTCCCCAAAATATTGGACTTTTTCTGAAAAGGGATGAGAAAATGCACTGATAAGACTGGGGTAACACTTGCTTGACGCAACTTTGGCTAATCTCTCCGCAAACAAATCAGGCTGAATGCTCATTAAGCAGGTCATCCGGAAGCGACCGGAATTTACTCCAAAAACAGACCCACTGGAAGAGTCGCCTTTGCAAGAGCAGAGTTGGCTTGCTAGTGTGTCAACAGGGCACAAGCAGAACAGAATCAAACACTCAGCCTTACCACCATTAAAGTTACTCACAGGAAGAGATGGGAAACTTAGAATTTATCATTTTTTTGCTCCAGAGCAAAGACAACAAATGTGAACCTCCACATATCTCAAAACCTCCAGCCTGGCTCTCAAAAAAAACAGGTTAGAGGTCCTGTAAACAAATTTCCTCATTGTGTTTCTAAAACTCATATAGAGGTCTGGTTTGCAAGAAACACAAAGTCAAGCCAAGGACTGGCATGAACAAGGCAATAATGTGTGGCCTCCTGGAGAAACTGCAGCCACTTTGCTATTTATGCCCCAATCCTTTTGCTGCTGTGCTATGCTGAGCAAAGGTGCGGTTATGCTTAGTGTGTAATCAAAACCCAGGCTTGTGGTTTAGCTTCCTCCAAACAAACCATAAACTAGAACCAAGGTTTGTCCTATGGTTTACAGCTTGTGATTTGTCTAGAGGGAGCCAAGTAATAAAATAATAAATAATAAAATTATTATTATTAAATTATTGTTAAAATTATTTAGCACAAGGCTAGGTTTGGAAGAGATCCTAAAGCGAAAAAGGCTTGCGTTAGTGCAGCAACAGAACACTAGGGTGTCGCAAAGGAGCCATTATATCGTCTCTGGGAGCCCACACTTTTGCTCTTTCGATTCTTCCACCCATGTGAATTAAATTCACCACTCTTCCATATCTATATAAGGCTTAAAAAAATCCACAACAATGCCAGCCCATGGGTTTAATGTCAAAACGCTATCAGTGATAAAAGGAATAGAGTTGTCTCCCTGTCTGCAGAGCCTTTCAGCGGCAACTAATACAGAGGCATTTGGGAGTAAGGCCTATAGATTTTAGTTAGAGGCTTCAGTAAAAGAAAAAAAGCAATGAGAACAGACATGATCATGCTGGAGCCTCTTTGGCAAGCATAATTAACTTCTTTCAATAATTTTGAACCTTAAATGAACTGCTGTCTTGTTTCAAAGCCCCAGGCCAGTGGATGTTTATGCCTTTGGGAGCTGTAGTGGAGGATTTTAAAAATATAATCACATCCAAAGCTTTCAATGGGTTTAATCTCCATGAGAGGCCATCTGTTAAGAGCCAGAATGAGGTCAATCTGGAGTCCAAGAGTGACTTCCCAAGGAACCAACCAGGCATTTATTGGCTACATGTGAACTACATCATTGGTTGCTTCCTGAGGACCTGTTCACTTGAGCATTCATCCCGATTTGTTTGCACAATGTATGGATGGAGGTTCTGCAACATCAGTTATTCACTGGACATTCATTCCCCTTTGACTGCAGGGAAGTTATACGACACTCCATCAAGAAATTGTTATCCCACAATTCCCCATGGCCACCAGAAGTCCAATCTGTCTGGAGACACAGGCTTGCTGTGCAAGAGCACCAAATCAAAATTAATTATGCAACCTGAATTTGCCAGTTTGCAACTGAATCCCACCCTAAAATAGTGGGGAAACCCACTGAGTCAAGGCTGGAAGCATTGGGGAAGGCACTACTTTATCTAGCTCGTCTCAGATGCCCAACAAAATGACCTTGGTCTGGCTGTCCTTGCAGGGCCCTAAAAAACACATCATCTTCATTCTGGGTTACCCAGAACGTGACCTTCCTCTACTAATGTTGCCCAGTGGGGAAGCACACTCCCTCCTCAAGTGTTTCTTCAGTAGGACTCTCATCCATGATGTTCCCCTGGGTGACCTTGGCCCCTTCTCTATACCTCAGCCTAACCAACTTCAGTGCTTTATAACTTGTTCATAAATGATGTGGAGTTTAGGGGTGAGCAGTGAGTTGGTCAACTTTGCTAATGACACATTTAGGGGAGCAAAATCAAAAATCAAAACAAGGAACAGCACAGAGCTCAAAAAGTATTCCTCCAAACTGGGGAAATGGACATTAAAATGGAAAACAGGGTTCATAGGAAGCAAATGCAAATGGATCTATTCTGGGGCACAAAACCCCAACCTCACCTGCACACTGATGGGGTAAAAGTTGGCAGGGACAGACCAGGAAAGGGGTCTCAGGGTTTGGTTTGATATAGCAGGGCTCTTCTTGCAATCTAACTTCATTCTGAGGGGGGCAGAAGAGAACCACCTATTCTCCATGGAATTCCTTGGGGGGGGGGAGATACAAAAAAATCTAGTTTGCTGGCACTTGATGCAGGGGCATAACCCATCTTCTATTCTAGTTCCCATGAGAGTCTTCTTTTGTTCTTTAAGTGTGCTGTGTACATGGAAGGTGTCAAACAGATTGTCATTCACTGGGATCAAGTGCCAAACTTGCCCGAGAGCTGCTTCCTGCCAAAAGCAAAGCAGGAACAAAAAGGCACGGTGGCAGGTCGAGGGGAGGAGACGGTGATGTTGCCACTTCCTCTCCTTTGCGGCTTTTTGTCAAAGTCAGCTGCAGCTCAAAATGTGGTCAGTCCTCTCCAGAAATGTTCCGGCTAAGGCTGCTGCTTAAAGCGATGAAGCAAAATGGCAGATTTCCTAACTCTAAGGCTTTGCAGCAATTTGAGGGCTGGCAAACCTTGAAAGGCCCAGGACAGGGGTCTGCAACCTTTAAGACAAAAAGAGCCACTTGGACCCGTTTCCGAAGGGAAAAAAAACTGGGAGCCGCAAAACTCGTCATTATAAAAATAACTTTTTTGTCACTTTTTTATTATTTCTTTGTTTGACCCCTGAGAATTACTCCTCCTCATAGAAATAAACGTTAAATTAACAAGTTACCTTTTTGTGTGTGTGTGTGTGTGTGTGTGTGTGTGTGTTCTTCACTCCCCTTCAAAACAGTGACCAGCGTACATGCCCCCTTTCAATGCAGTGACCAGCGTACATGCCCCTTACAATGTAGCGGGCGGGCGGGCGGGCGGGAAGGTGACGTCGGGACGGTGCGTGACTAACACACGCTCCGCCCCCATGCGATGTCACAGCCAGTACAGCGCCCGCCACAGTGGGGAGTGTTGGGGCGCACAATGCGCCTCCTCCCCTCGCTAGTATCCGCCCCGGAGTCGCGGCAAAGGTGTAAAAGAGCCACATGCGGCTCTGGAGCCGCGGGTTGCAGACCCCTGGCCCAGGAGCTTGTTGATGACTACAACCATCGCAACAGAATACAGAATGGCCAGCAGTGATTGTGATAGCCGTCGGTTATACTGCCGCCATCTCCTGCAAAACTCAGCTTCCCGTGGCCTGGTTCACACACACAGCCAGGTAGCTGAAAATACAGTGTACATGCTGGAAAAGCAGGTACACATCACCCACCCAACCAACCACCATAGGTGTGAGACAATACGCAGTGTGGCACTACACACAGTGTCCAATTCATACAGGACTTCACAAACGGTGAAGTGAAACAGCACAAATTAGGAATGTACCATATGGCTGTACAGTGGTACCTCGGGTTACAGACGCTTCAGGTTACAGACGCTTCAGGTTACAGACTCCGCTAACCCAGAAATAGTACCTCAGGTTAGGAACTTTACCTCAGGATGAGAACAGAAATCATGCAGCAGCGGGAGGCCCCATTAGCTAAAGTAGTGCTTCAGGTTAAGAACAGTTTCAGGTTAAGAACGGACCTCAAGAACGAATAAAGTTCTTAACCTGAGGTACCACTGTATATGCACTGTGCAGGCATTACACATTGCCTCAGGGGAGGGAGCTTTTCTGTATGGAGTCTCATGTAGTCTATGGCTAGGCAAGTGTGTGAACCAGCATTATGTCCGCCAAATTAAGTATTCAAAGTTTCCTGCTCTGTTACCCAGTGCAAAGAGAGTGAGGAAAGAGTATGGGGAAACACGCCGAGTGAGGAATGCATAATGAAATCTCAGCAACTACACAGGAATTGGTGGCATTAAGAGGAACCAACAGCAAGACTTCCACTGGTTAGAAGTTAGTTTCAATGTCCCCAAGAGCTCTTTGCTTCCACACTTATCAGATGATGGGAAAGACATCTGCCCGAGACCACAGGGCTGCCAGTCAGAGTAGACAATACTGGTCTTGTGGGACAATTAGCCTGACCTGGTATCAGGCAGTTTCTTCTCTACAACTGGTTACTTTTCCCTTGCTCCAACAGTCCTGTTTTCCCAAGTCTTCTCCATAGCGCCCTCCCTTGCTAAACAACCAATTCAAGTTCTTTGAAAAGTTTCATACTGAAAGTGGAACAAGATACTCCAAGGTAAGCAAAGGCATGCCATGCAAATTGTTTTTCATTTATTCCAATTGCAGTAGCTGGATTTTCTTCACAGGAAATTAACATATTGGGGGGAATTGGATTTTATTTTTATTTTTTGGCACAGTGTATGTACAACCTCTGCCACTTCTTTTTAACAGTCACATGCCTCTCTAACAAGACACCCAAGTAGATGAGTAGGAAAAATCCCATTAACCTCATCCGCCAGAGATACTTCACTCTTCTTACCACTGCATGGACTAAACCAAACTAAACATTTTGTTCACTTAAACCCATCCAGCTCCCTCTCCTGATGTTTTCAGATCAATGCAAATCTAACTAATGCCTCCAACTGAGAACCGAACACTGTCAAGATATTCCTTTCCCAAGGTCAACCAAGCAGCCTGATGCACAGCAACTCCAGATGCTGTAAACAAGAGTCTCCTTCAGATGCTGCAACAAAATCACAGCCCAGGTCTGGACTACAACTCCAGTACCGATGGCAGCCGCAGTCTAAATCACCTGGCAGGCACCGGTCTGGCTCCAGGGCTGTTTTAGTCCAATTGAGAACTCACTTACAACCTTCCGACATAATCCCTCAGGAGTGAAGGAAGTGTCACTCTCCATTTGGCTGCTTAAAGAAGGGCATATTCACTTGAAAGGATAATTTCAAGATTGCCCAGAAATGTGTACTTGGTTTTTTTATTAACCCTGCAACCATCACAGCACAAGGAAAACCACAGGTCATTTTGCCCCAATTTAAACTGGTTATCAGTTACTACTGCTGAATGAAGCAACAGTTGCCCCCAAGAAGCAGAGAGCTACAAAAGCACTTTCCTTAGGGTGTTAGAAGAAGAAGAAGAAGAAGAGTTTGGATTTGATATCCCGCCTTTCACTCCCCTTCAGGAGTCTCAAAGCGGCTAACATTCTCCTTTCCCTTCCTCCCCCACAACAAACACTCTGTGAGGTGAGTGGGGCTGAGAGACTTCACAGAAGTGTGACTGGCCCAAGGTCACCCAGCAGCTGCATGTGGAGGAGTGGAGACACGAACCCGGTTTCCCAGATTACGTGACTACCGCTCTTAACCACTACACCACACTGGCGAGAGAAAGCCTTTCCATTGAATGAATGCACCCCACGGGGCTTTTTGACACAGCATAGTAGTGACATAGGGATACCTGCAATGAGCTTCAAGCCTCGCTGCGCTAAGTCCACCCCCCTCTCTTACACAGAAAGCCAGGCTTATTCCCTTACCTGTTGTGTTTGGAGGGGTGTCCAAGATCGTTTTCAGAAGCTTCATGTCCTTAATGTTATGGATATAAATAGATTCCTCCAAGCAAACAATTAGTCTCTGCAAATACAAAAAAAAGCACAAGTTGTTGCTTAGGAATAAGATAGGCCTCAAAACATTCCATCAGCACGTGGCAGTTGCACTGGGAAGGTTCACAGACTGGCTCGGACTATCTACTTGGGAGAAAAGGCATCAGGTGTTCACAACAATCAGAAAGAGATATGATCTCTGCTGAACTTGGTTTGGTCAAGAAAAATTATCTTAATTACTAAGATAAACTACTGTTTGCGCTAAAGGAAGATATAGAAGCAAAGTGATAGAGGGAGATCTGTCAGCTTAAAACAGATTACATTTCACCTCTTTTTCCCAAATCTTCCAGCACTAAAACAGTAGCGTATTCCAGAAGCTAAGGTACAACTCTCTATTACATCTGCCTGAATGGCCCTCTACCTGGAATAAATACCATTCCCCTAAAATCACATCCACTCAAAAAGGTGGAATTTGAAAAAAACTTCAGTAAGGGTACCAGAGCTTATTTAAACGTTACATTTTTAGTGTGTGTCCTACAAGCTGAAAGATAGCATTTGGTATTTCAAAACATGAGCTTGAGATAACCCGGATACAGCACCTAGCATTTATCAATGATGATGATGGTTCAGGCTGCAATCCTATGCTCACTTACCGAAGAGTAAGTCAATTGGGTTTACTTTTGTAGAGACACAAAGTGCTTTAGCTGTCATATTCTTCCAGGTGTCAAGATAATGTGCACAGCATTAACCATTATCTAACTGGCTGGAAAGTTATGCTCCCATCCACACCTCTTGCAGCGGTGACCACCAATACTAAGTTTGAAATCCTACACTTACTTGGGAATTCAATGGCAGCTACATCTGATGGGCCACGCATAAGATTGCAGCGCACAGCCACTGAACAGGAGAGAAGAAGCCAATGATAACATATTCCCAAAGTGCAAACAAAAAGGTCTTGTTTCTTTGAGGAAACAGCCTTGGACCTGGGAAACAGGAGCAAGACCTCATCTCTGACAAGTTGCTCCTGCATCTGGCATCAACCAAGATTAAAGATGGGAGTCTAGACTCTTGCTGACCAATCAGCTTTTGCCAATGAAAACTGTGCCTGTGCTCTGACGGGGTTATTTATGTAGAAGGTATTTTAAAAACAGGGGAAAACTGAGCACCCAAAATAATGCCAGTGTATGACCAGAAGCTCCGAGGCCCCAGATACTGAAAAAGTGGTATTTCTAATAAGAACTTCATCACAGGTGTTGATCATTTATTTGAAACCAGGATTTTAGAATTAAAAACTTACTTTGATTTCTTTCTTTTTTTAACTTGAGGAATAGCCTTTGCTACTTGAAGCCAAGGCTTCTCTGCTTTTTGAGAATATAGAATCTGCTCTGCTCTTTCTAGCTACAGAATCCCAAGCATAGCATTGCCAAGTGGTCACACTGAGTCATTTTGGTAATGCCTTCCAGACAGAAAATCCATGCACCTCATACTTAATGCTAGGAAAACAAAAGAGTTTGCACCATGCCTATAGTTGAAGATATTCCCTGGCAACTGTAAGATGAGCCCTGCAGGATCAAGCCCATCCGGTCCAGCACTCTGTTCTCACAGTGACCAACCAAATACTCATGAAAAGCTCACAAACGGAAGCTGAGCACAACTGCTATTTAGAGGTGCATACTGTTACTGACCATGGAAGCTGAAAACCTGGTGGTGACTTTCATGAACTGTGGCATACATGGTAGTCGAGCTTCTAGCATTGAGTTTTTAAACCACTCCCAAGTGTTTTGGAGAAATTTGACTCTTGACTTTCCCTTTCAGCTTCCTCTGCACCAACTCCTTCATTTTGGGAAAGTTTCCTCTTCTGCAGTCCAACGTGACGTCTTTAATGATAGCTGCCAGCTTTGAATTTTCTAACTTGGAATTATAATTACATAGCTTTCACAACTTCCTATAAAAGCAAAGTCCTCAACTACCTGTTTTGTCTTTTAAAGCCTGCTGTTAACTCCTAAAAACAAATCTTTATCTTACATTCATTTCCTCTTCAGAATGAGCACTTTAACCTTTCTTTTTGTCTCTGCCATGAACCCTTCACACACCTGTTGCAATTGCAGTGCACCTATCTTTAAAGGGGGCGGGGGCTGAGCAAACATGTACACACAAGTGTACACAGCACAGAGTGTGCAGTGACCACCGAGGGCTGTGAACAGCACAAAGAGTTCAAAACAAATCTCCTGTGTTGACACCCAGCCCAGGATCTATTTTACTGGTGACACAACACCACTGATGTGGAAGGAGGCCCTGATCCCTGGTGCTCTTACACCTGCATGCTAATTAACAGGTTCAAGTAAGGCTCTGATTCAAATTCACAAGAAACCAGCCATTACTTCAGAACTGTGACCTGCACATACATATGCATGTTTAAGTTTGTTTTGGACAATAGGAATCAACAGAGTGGAGTACCTTTCCCGTTAGGGAAATAAATTTGAGGCTTTTCAATTTAGGGCCGACAGGGTGGGTGAGAAGACAACCGAGGGAGCAAGGCATAATATTCATAAAATTCAATGTAGCATGGAGGGAGTGAATAGAGACATTTTCCTCTTACAGTCACAGAGTGAGCATCTTTGGCAGGAGATTCAGACAGAAGGAAGTACATGTAACATATTATTAACCGATTTGGTGATGGCTACAAGCTAGATTTAGAAAGGATAAAGCTCATTGAAGCTGGATCCATTAATAGCTTGATTGATAAATGGAACCTCCATGTTCAGAGTATACCTGAGGTTACCAGATGTTCAGGACAAACAGTGAAAGACCACCATCTTTATGCCCTGCTTGCGAACTTCCTAGAGGCTTCTGGTTAGCCACTGGTTGAAACACTGGTTTTAAGCAGGCCTTCAGTCCCTTACAGCAAGACAGTTCCTTGATGTTCTACAGCATAACCACCACTGAATGCAATGTCAGCACATACGGGTGTAAGCTGAATCACTCTGCACTTCTAGCCAGGGCAATAGAGAAGCCTCAATCCCTCAGACTCATGAACACTTTTTCAAAAGCCAGGAGCTACACTGCTGACAACCAGTGGCCAAGATGCAACCCAACAAGGATTAGTAGCAGAACCTCTGCTCCAAAGGAATCTGCTATATTTACATTTCAGGGGTGGGGGGTGGTTAGTTCTTCCCACCAGTTGAAACCTCTCACCACTTGGAAACCAAAGCATAGTTTTGCCAACATGTGCAACTAATAACTGTGCTGGAACCCAGCAGCTCCACTGAAAACGATTCTTCCATTTTCAAAGCTAAGGTTTTCCACTAAGGAGTCCAATCAAGAAAAATAACAGCACACACACAGAGAAACAAACTTTGCTCTCATGAAGGTTTCGTAAAGTAAGAACCAGAGCCAGGCTGGGCTAAGGCAGTTCCTGCTTCCTAAATCATGCAATGATGCTGCAATGTAAAGAAGATGGGTAGACTGCAAATGGCAAGGGATGGTGAGGCTTGGGGTCCGGCAATGTTCCCCGACCCTGAGTTAAAAGGAGTACTTTATTGGGGGGGGAGATGGATAACTACTTGCAATCCAAGAGGAATAGTTCTTCTGAAAGGGATGTAGCAAGACTAAGACACAAACAGTATGAGCAAGAAAATTCAGATCACGCATCTTTATGACTTGAGAGCGAGCCAGGTCCCTAACCTCTTACCTGCCGATTGAGCCGGACAGAGAGGATATTACTAGAGTAACTGTAGTTACAGATTTCGGTCCCTTTCTTGAAATGGTAGACGTTCATCTGCCGAGGCTTTGTGCGACTCACCACCACCACCAGGCTGCTGGAGAAGAGGCGCTCTACAATGTAAACATCCGGGATTTCATCTGTGGGGTGAAATGAAAAGTGATGGAAAAGCTCTTGCTAAGGGGAGGAGAATCATATATGCAAAAGGGCAAAATGCTGAGTCATCAACTGTTTCCCAAAGATTAGCCTCCGCTCTCGGAACTTCGCATAGGTCACGTTCAGGGATAGGGAAGTCAGAGGAAAATGGCTCATCTCTAGAAGGAATTTAAAATCAGCTTCTTTTACAGTATCTGTATGATGCTAACTTGAGAAGCCAGTTCTCCTGCTATGAGAGGGGTGTGTGGTATAATAAGCTCTAATAATACTTTTTTTCCTCCCTCCTAGCTTAGGCGACATGCACCCCAACAAAAAGGGGAAAGGTGAATTGCCCAAGGCAAGCTGACAAAATAAGACAACCTCCCTGGCGATACAAGGCTCTGTCGAGTGGGAGGAAACAAAATGGGTTTCCAGACAGAAGGGACAAGATGTGCATAATATCATCCCTTCCCTGTTTGACAGCCACAGTTGGAAGGGATGACCCGTCCTTCCTGAAGGAAGGCTGAAACTAGAGAAAAGGGAAGTTTCTAGGCCAGTGGACACAGATTATAAAGTTCTCTTCCTGGCCCCAGTCCCAAAGTCAACCTGCACCCAAGCTATCTTTGCTAACAGCTGTTTAGTCGCATGAGCCAAACAAGCAGGGTGTTTTTTTTACAATCTTAGACAGACTGTGTGAGTTCAAATGTCTGCTTGCCAACTAATGCAACAGAAATGTTGCAGGACACCATAAAAGAATTTCAGAATGCAAAAAGATCTCCAGTTTTAAACAATGGGATCCCAGCCACGGACCCTAATGTAATCCACTTGGGTTGTCTGAGGTATTTGCAGCAGGAGTTTCCCACCATACAGAGATAGACTAGACAGAAAGGAGGAAGTAGATAGAGGGGTTTCACCATCCCTTATAATAATAGAACTTGGGATAATGCAATGAAGCTGAATGATGGAAGATTCAGGACAGATAAAAGAAAGTACATCTTCACACAACTTGTAGCCTCTGCTCAGGCTTTGGGGGAAGGGGGAGGTACTTTGAATTGGATTTTTATTGCTGCTGCTCTATTTGTGTGAAATTTATGTTGTCCTTTTACAATATTCTGTTTACTTTATTTTTTTGTATTGTATTAAAGCCTGGATGGCCTTAAAAGGAAATTTAGATATTTCTGTAGATCTCCCTGCCTACACTTCCACTGGAATAACAATAGGCTGCTTTGGACATAGTGCTAAACCATGGTTTAGCATTACAAAAATGAAGTGCAGTGAGCTTCAGGCTCATGCGCTTCCTTCTCCTTCTCCACCAAGGCCACAACCCTTTTGCTTCCATTTTAGATTAACTGCAGCTTGCTATATGGTCCAAACCTACACATGAACAGATTAACCTTAACTATTGTTAATGGAAACAAGTCAACGTCAAACCATAGTTTATGAAGCTGGCTTGATTCTGCTAGCAGTAATTAAGTTTACCCAGTCTAATCACAGACAACACATTTAATTGAAGTAAATCTAAAATTTACTTTACAGTCACACCAGAGAAGGGGAAGGCGTTTGTACATGAACCCAAGAGTCACACAGGCTTTTTCTCAAAACATTAAACCATGGTTTACTTTGGCATCCAAAGGCAGCCATTATGGAGACATACAATACATGTATGCAATCTATACCCATTTAATTATCTAAATAATGTAATTGAGAGTAGGATCCACTGAACACAGTGAGATTTACATCTGTGTAAGTATGCATAAGGGCCTAGGACTTGCCGATCAGAAGGTCAGTAGTTCAAATCCCCGTGACGGGGTGAGCTCCCATTGCTCAGTCCCATCTCCTGCCCACCTAGCAGTTCAAAAGCACATCAAAGTGCAAGTAGATAAATAGGTACCGCTCCGGCAGGAAGATATACGGCGTTTCCGTGCGCTGCTCTGATTCGCCAGAAGCGGCTTAGTCATGCTGGCCACATGACCTGGAAGCTGTCTGCAGACAAACACCAGCTCCCTCGGCCTATAGAGCGAGATGAGCGCCGCAACCCCAGAGTCGTCCGCGACTGGACCTAATGGTCAGGGGTCCCTTTACCTTTACCTTTAAGTATGCAAAAGGTCAGGCTATAACAAAGTGGTAGAAATATGGATCTTCCTATATGCAAAGTTTTTTTAAAAAAACAGCTGAAGAGAAAAATTATCATCAACCGTATTTGTGACTGCAGGAAAAGACAGGCGAGGTGGGATTTCAGCAGTGTTGTGGAAGGTGCAGCTGAATGATTTACTTGTGGCTCAAAAAACACACAAAAAAAACTGGCAGGTCAGGTTGCCCTGAAGTACATTGTCACAATCTGGCCACAGAGTGCTACCCAAGGACACAGTTCAGCATAGTTTTAAACTGACCTGCAATAACTGGGCAGACCTTGGCTGACAAATGTATATCTTTGTGTTGCTAAGTTGCACGACAGCATGCAGCCAAATGGAAGCCTTTTTTAAAAGAGGTATTTAAAGTGAAACGCTAATGACAGCAACCACAGCGCAGGATGTGTATTTCATTTAAATGGAAAGCTGATCTTTGCCCCTTTGTTTTGAATTTCTAATCTTGTTTAAGCACTTCTAAGTGCGCTTTATAAAATCATTTCCCCTCCCCGTTTGCAACCCGAACCATGCCCGAGACTACGAGCTCTTCAAGAAGAATGTGGTTCTGTGGCATACAAAGCAAAGGCCACTTTAGGCTGTTAATGGGAACATAATATTCCAAGTGCCTGAAAACACAGCTTTACTCCTCTCTGCGATGACCTCATGGAAATACTGAACTGTGAGCAAAGGAGGCTTGAAGGTTGCGGGGGGCAGGGGTGTGTGGCAGCGAGATTAAGCAAAAACGTGTGGGCAATTTTGAAATATATGGAGGAAAACACCTGATCCAGCCAAGGGTAAACATGTTTAAGTCATTCATTTCAGCATTTATATAATTTCCATTGATATTAAAGTGATAAAGCCATTTGATCATGCCTACCATCAGCAATAGGGGAACCAGCCATACACCAAAGGACAACAGAAAAGGCAATGGGTTTAAACTACAGAATGATAGGCTTGGGTTAAAAAGAAGGAAACTGTCCCATCTATATCGCTCAACATTGGGTGGGAGGAGGCAGAGTTGAGGTGACAACAAGCATCTTTTATTTGAAGGCTTTCAAGAAGAGGATGCCTGACAAAAGGCAGGTCTTGAGCTTCAATGGCATGTTTGCAGCCAGTTCTCTGCTGTCGCCTATGATGAGCCAAATGGGTGAAGGGGCAGGTCAATCCTGGATATCCTGACCATGGCACTCTACTTGTGGGGCGGCAGCAGGGGATATTTCATGTGGGATATCCCAGTGATTGATCCCTGTGCTTTTGATCTGGTCACTGAAATATTAGTTCAAATCACACATACAGCTGATCATTTTTTAAAAAAGCAGCTCAACAGCATCACTTATGGAAGAGCTCCCACATGGCTACGGAAGCATTTCAAGGGACCCACTAAGATCACATTCTGGATCTGTATGTAACATAGAATCATAGAATTGTAGAGTTGGAAGGGACCCTGAGGATCATCTATTCTAACCCCCTGCAATAGCAAGAATATGCAGCTGTCCCATATGGGGACCAAACTCACAACCTTGGCATTATCAGCACCATGGTCTAACCAACTGAGCTATCCGGATTTCACATAAGTTACTGCAGGCCAGCTGGACTGTCTTTAGGAATAAAAAGGTCATTGTTTCACATCGAAGCTTCGCCCCCTAAATTCTCAGACTCTTTACTGCAACACACAACTGCGTTTTCCCAGTAGTGATCACGCCTTTTTACTTTGGAGATACAGCTCTGGATATTTGAAAACGTTTGCTCGATCCCCACAAGTCAGTGAAGATTGCACAGCTGTGCATTTAATTTGTTCCAACTCACAGCGGAATGATTGGGACTGAACTACTAATGCAAATAGGCTCAAGACTGCTTTAGATTCATACTGGTGTCCAAAACAAGGAAGAATCTCCACCACTGTTTTATGCTGTCTTTGTGGGCAACTGTCCCTTTAACGCAGCTGCATCTAGTGCAGTTTGAACACAAGCAAGGCTGCAGCCAAGATATGCCATCTGTTTTCTAGCAGGAATGATAAAATGGAATTGCTCCATTGAGGCAGATTAAAGTGCTGTAATGCAGGATAATGCCTGTCATCAGCCAATATTTTGTTGTATCAAAACAGAATGGACTTACTGCTTTCGTGGACCTGATCCAGCTGCTCCACAGAACTCAAGGAAAAAAGCCTGTACCCAGTTCTGGTTCCAATAGCCAGGGAACTGCAAAAGATAATATAAGCACTGATTACGTCAAAGCTTGGCACATTCTGAACCAGAAGGATTGTTTGGCAATAGGAAAATTGGATCTGATGGGTTTGACAGCAAGATTAGGGAAGAGACCTATGGGTTAAGGAACTCATTCAGAAAGGTGCCTACGGTTACAAGTCTAAAAATCTTACCTCTCAGCTAAAAGGTTACAAGCTACTCACAAAAACCAAGGAGGACTTAGAGAAAGGAACAACACTGCCCAAGCCCTAAGAAGCCAACAGGGACCCAGATGTGGAAGTACTCAGAACAGGGAGCGGGGATACTATGACGAGAGACTAACCCGTGAGCATGCAGAACCAACTGGAAGGCTGAAAATTAAGAAACTTTAGAAGTTTACCTGGGATAATAAGGGCTTGTATTAGGGAGAGGAAGCAGAAGCACATCTGTACTTAATATGATACAGGGTAGCAAGCAGATGTGCAAACATTACACACATCACAGCCATTATTATTTGTATAGATTTGTAAGTCATCTATACATAATTTAAGGAGCAGTAAAAGAGTGGAGCGACAAGTCCCTGCTCCAAGGAGCATACAATCTAAATTAAAACTGCAGGTGGGTAGCTGGAAGAGACAATGATAATGAGACTGAATGCAACCAGATGCAGCAAATGGTACTTAAGACTTTGCTTTAGCTGTGGATTAAAAACCTGAAGCACAGCTGTGGCACCTGTAGGGTTATAGGTCCCGTAAGTTCCAGACAGCATGGCCAATCATCAGTAATGTAGTGCAGCATCAAATGGAGGACCACAGGTGGTGAGCCCCTGTGCCCGTTCTCCACTGGAAGAAGGAGGCTAGTTTGCTCAACATATACGTATTTATTACATTTATATCCTACCTTTCTTCCACAGAGCTCAAGGAAGTGTACACAGAGCTCTCAAGTATATTACGTTCATAGGCAGCATCCCATCCAGAAATTGAAAAGGCAGTGGCCTGCTCAACCTCAGAAAGTTTGCAGAATTGTGTGCTATCAGACCATAATAACCCTGTGCCTGCACATTATGTAGTTACGTGACCAATGAAACTATCAGATGACAGTTCTGCAACAGTTGGCTTGCCCTGCCAAATGTACACACAGCAGGTACAAAGCATTACATTTAACTGCTGTCATGCTGATTTGCTTGATCTAAGCAGTTGTACATGTCAATGTTTCATTTGTGATTACCTTAAAATAACCTAAAATGAAGACGACACATTTGCGTATAACATACAAGCGCCCCTATCAGTTTTCTTCCAACGCTCTTTGTTCAAATGCTCAACAAGCAAATTTTCACACATATACACACACTTGCTAACTAGCACACTTTCTACTTTGCCTCCCACACCTGTCGGATATATTGACATATGCAAGCTAATCTTCCTACCTTTCCTGACTAGTGGTTGAAGTTGTGAATGAGTAGGCAATTAGGAGACTGAGGAAGAGAGGCGTAACAAAATGCATAAGAAGGTGCAATCCTAAACCCCAATGAATACAGTGGGATATACTTCCAACTAAACATGCATAGGATTACACTGTTAATCTGTCAACAGAGAGTCTATGACGGCAATCCTAAGCATGCCTAACTAGGAGTAAGCCCCACTGAACTCAATAGCACCTACTTTAAAGTAGACATGGTTACAATCCCACCAAGATTTTCCCCATCCCAGGGCTGAAGATGTCATACACAGTAGTGATAGCAATGGGATCCAATGAACAGAGAAATCCTACCTTACATCGACTATGCTGAAAGGAGAAGATCTGCTGGCAGAGTAACTGCCACATCCTCTCCCAGCCACCTCACTGTGGGCAGGGAATTAACTACCCCAGCACCTTAGTTCCAGAGGTATATCAAGGGAACAAAGAGGCTTAGGATGTGACATCTCTTTTCCCACCACAGATGCATACTGTTTCTCCCTGCTCCACCAATGGGAACTCTTATTCCAGCAGAGCTTTCCACATGTGGGCCAGAGGACATCTAGTGGGATGTTGACCTGCTAGCCTACTTCCATCTCTGCTGGCAGAGCAGGACTTAGCTTCCTGAGGCACCTCAGCTGGCTAGCCAGTGTGAGTCAGATTGCTCCCTTAACTGATAGAGATACTTACTGGAATAAGGCGAAATTTGGGCTTCAGAGTCAACCCAAGCAGGTAGGTAATGAAAGCAAAATAGGCAAAATGCTGTCCTCTAATGTTTGGCAGCTCGCTTCCTTGTTACTTCCCCTACCCCAAACTATAAAACACAGGCATTACATTTGTATATTAGTTAAGAGACATCTTTCTGTCTCTTTCCAAATAACCTACATTTAACTTCCAATATAATTTAGCTGATACTTCTTTATCTACCTGGTTTTACATTTCTAAACATAGAGATTTTGTGTGCGTGCATATAAAGTGACACGCAGGTACTGCTGATCTTTTCCATAATCCTCATTTCCCCACTTGGCCATAGATTCAAATCCCAAAGCCCCCACTCAAGACTTGCCACTGACCTATGCTAGTCCTCAGCCTTTTTACACTCACAATAGGGTGAAAGGTAGGCACAAAAATAAATGCAACTTCACTTCTCAGAATAAATGTGCACTGGATCTTTAGCACACCAGCAACCCAAACCCCGGACAAACAATTCCATTGGGATCTGAATGGCACCATTATATAGCAATTTGCAACCTGGCAGGCATGAATCAGATATAAATAAGAGAAGCAAACCTGTAAAGCAGGAAATGTGACACAAGAGAGAATTAAAATGCTGCAATGGCCTTTCAAGTAGTTCTAGAGAAACACAGTTCTAGAATGGCATAACAAGGGAGGCTGCCAGATACTGATGACATTGGGTATATTGTGAAAGCTATCACTCAGAATTATCTGAGCAGGAAGGGAAGGGGTGTTGTTCCACCATTCTGTTTCCCAGAAAGTCAGAGCGTATTCTGAGTTCAGGTCTTTATCAGCCCCATTCTGTTATTTAGCATTTGTTAGGGCAAAGAGTACTAAGATTAGACACAACCTATAAAAAACCTAATTTCATACAACCATTCCACCAGGCAGGTAGAGAGGGCTGTTTTTCTGAATGTTTCCCCAATATCCAAGAAAAGCTACACATGGAAACCCAGCTGCCAGGGGGAAACCTTCTGACCCCCAAACTACCCAGTCTAGCCATCCCCCTCATACTACTGCCCTTAGGTACAGGAATTTTTATGTTTGGGACCATTCAAACATTCAGCCTTTGTCTTGCAGTCTAAAATGGCACAGCCCAGGATGGATAATTTTATCTTATGTAAATTTCCTCCAAAACGTCGGCTCACATGAAGGGCTGCAGAGGTAGCTTTACTTCTATTATTAGAAGCTGTAGATCTTAGGTACTGCACAGAATGGAATCAGTAACAGAAGGGTCCTTAGTTTAAAAAAGTTATGTGGGAGGTAGGGACTAGCTATGCCTCACGTTCATTTACTGACGCTCCAAATATGGGAGCAGGACCATCAACGTTTAGACAAGAGCAAAATTCATCTGCTACTGATGACACTCCCTGTCTCATTTTGCAACTTCTTACCTTCTGCCCTGGTATTTCATGCCTGGAACAATTTCTTCACATTTTTTGAAGCACTTGCTTCTTTTCTTTTAATTTCCTCCTCACAATCCACTTCTTCAGCAAAGCCTTTTTTTGACTCTCTTCTAGGCTTTCCTCACATGCACTTTTTCAGTTACCGGATTCTCCTTTCTCACCCACGTCTAAAATGTAAACTGTCCTGACCTCTTCTTCCTATACTTTTATCTTCTCCATCCATTGTAGACTTTAAAGCTTTTAGTTAGGGGTTGTGTTGCTCCCCTCCCCCAATACTATATGGATGCCTGATTATCATCTTCCAAAGCAACTATTCTATTCCGAACTTAAAAATGAAAAGCATAATGCTGGTGGTCAACAAAAGAGGTTTAAAGACTCTCTCAAGGCAAATCTAAAAAAATGTAGTATAAACACCGACAACTGGGAAACACTGGCCCGCAAGCGCTCCAGTTGGAGAACAGCCTTTACCAAAAGTATCATGGGCTTTGAAGACACTCGAACCCAGGACGAAAGGGGGAAACTTGCTAAGGCACATTTGGCAAACCCTCACTATGATCAACTCCCGCCTGGAAACCTATTTCCCCATTGTGGAAGGACATGTGGATCCAGAATTGGTCTCCACTGTCACTTATGGACTCACTGTTAAAACCATGTTTATGGAAGACAATCTTAATCGGCTAGGAGTGATCACCAAAGAAGAAGACAACGACTACTATACAGCACTCAGCAGATGCAAAGTAAGATTCAAATAGCAGTAGTAACATTGATGCTGTGGCATAGCTTTGGAGTGTGCTATGTCTAGGTTTTAAGTCTCCCATTTGCTATGGCTTTACTGGGTGGTTTTGGTCAAGTCAGAGTCAGTTCTCCATCTGTAAAATGGGAACGAAAGTGAGCCAGGTTATATTACTGCTGAGACAGGAAGCACTATGAAAATCAAGATGGGATTTATACTACACACATGCACACAAATTCCCACATCTATGATGAAGGACTAAGGCTGTCTCTTCCAATAGTGAACCCAGAAAACTGAATCAAAAGGAAGATAAAGGTTGGTCATGCCTGGATATCACACTAAGCTTTCAGTCATAGCTCAGGATATGCAGAGTGTACACCTGCATGCAGCCCCTCTCCTGCTGCTTTGCAAAACATATCAGGATTCGACTCTTTTAACCATAGTTTGTTGATTTGTCCAGACTGGGAACTATGGTTGAGCGCTTCCATACAAGCCAGGATTAAAAGCAAGATTTAAACTAGGGCTTTGAAGTTGGCTCATTTGGAAGCTCTTAATCATAAGTTCCAGGTTTAGACTGAACAATAATCTATTATTATGTTTGGAATCCTGGTGGGGTTTTTTTGCTACTCGCACAAAGGGGAAGAGTAAAGTGGCAAAAAGGGGCTGCATGCAGGTGAACACTCTGTATATCCTGAGCACCATAAAGAAGGCTGATCGCCAAAGAATTGATGCTTTTGAATTATGGTGCTGGAGGAGACACTTGAGAGTCCCATGGACTGCAAGAAGATCAAACGTATCCATTCTTAAGGAAATCAGCCCTGAGTGCTCACTGGAAGGACAGATCGTGAAACTGAGGCTCCAATACTTTGGCCACCTCATGAGAAGAGAAGACTCCCTGGAAAAGACCCTGATGTTGGGAAAGATGGAGGGCACAAAAAGAAGGGAACAACAAAGGACAAGATGGTTGGACAGTGTTCTTGAAGCTACTAACATGCGTCTGACCAAACTGCAGGAGGCAGTGGAAGACAGGAGTGCCTGGCGTGCTCTGGTCCATGGGGTCACGAAGAGTCGGACACGACTAAATGACTAAACAACAACATGCAGGTGAAAGCCACTTGCACACATTCCGACTCATGAAGGACTGAAAGCTTAGCATGATGTCCGAATGTGGCAGATGTTGCAGAGGGTTGTTCCATCTAACGATGAGCGTACTCATGCAGAAGCCCAGCCTAGTTTATTGGGCTCTAATTCACCTTGGAAACCTTAATTTGTCCTGAAGCAGGCGCATCTGGAAGCCAGATGGGCAGACACAAGAGACTTTTAATTTGTGGTGCCCCTATGCCAAAGAGAAGGAGTCTTTCCCATTCAGAAGACAGTGCTTCCACCAAGATTTTACACATTTTGCCCGAAAATTATTTAACCTATGATTTGTTTGTAGAAAGGGTTTACATACCACGTCACATGACTGGCTTTTCTGACCCTCCGTGACCACAGGAAATAAACTTCTAATTACCAAATGCCTGGAGACAAACAGGGGTTAGCTAGCTTCTCTGTGACATAGTTTGAACTTCCAGAGACACTGATCTGGGCAGTATTGAAGACAGACTGCTGAATTAATGGACCTTTAATCTGATCCAACAAGGCAATGCCTTTTCTTAGAGTTCCCTTCCTCATCTTAAGAATCTAATCCATCTGTGCTCCCTTTAATTTGCCCACAGTTTATATTCTTTTCAGTATGGTTTAAATATCAAAACAAAATAACTGCAACAGCAGCTCACACTAATAGTCAATCCATCTCTAGCATTGTATGGAATGATCCCTCCACTGGTGTTCACTTCCAGATCCCCTAAACAGCAGGAAACACCCCCAATCCACCTAACATCTGAACCTAGAATGTGTCACATCATGTGTTAAACTAATTTGACTTTCATTCACTGTGCCCTATGGCAAAGTGTTTCATAGACCAATTAGGCAGCAACCAGTATGAAAGCCTTCTGCCTTTTGTTTGTTTGAAACATGCTCCCTGATGACTTCCTTCAATGTCCTTTGTTTCTTGCATTTTGGCTCAGAGCAAAGATATTTCCTGTTCACAGTAATATATTTCTGGCTCAGAGGTTGCTTCCCTCCCCTCCCCCCCCCCCAATTATAAAGTGATAAGATGTCAGACCTCAAGTTCACCTTTCTCCACATCCTGTTTAAGGCAATGACCAGTTCCTCAGGATTTATTGCACAGCACTAACCACCACAATGGAAGCACAGTGAAGACAGGAGACTCATCCTGCACCTTAATTGCACATGATTAATGTGACCGGAAAAATCACATTGTAACTTGTTTAATGCAAGACGGCAGTTGCTGGAGCCTGTTCAACAACTTCCATAGTTGGAAACTGCTACAACCCTTGAAAGACCCTGGAGAGAGAGAGAATTTTTTTATATAAAGATAGATAGATGGATGGGTTGGATTTGGTGTGGGAAAGAGAAAGAGGATATTTTGTTCTCATTCGTTTGCATTCTTGAGCACTATTTGACATTCAAGAATCAAACTTCTCTCTGCAACCATGAAGACCAGAAACTTGTTTTCATAGAACCACAGGGGTTGTTGTGACCACAAGGGGAATACCCAGTAGCGGAGGGGGTCCATGGGCAGCACTAGGGCTGTGGGGCGCCCTCCAGTGGGATGCGGGATGAGATATGTGTGGTGCGCGGCTTGCAGGGGTGCCCCAGTTGCCACCTCTCTCCCGGCCACAGCCACCCTCCAGCAGAGGGGAGGTGGCTAGCACCTGCCCCAGCTCGCCTCGCCCAATGGGTGGCTTGCCCCGCCCCCATAGGCAACTAGCCCTGTCTGGGGTGCACAGCCCCGGGTGCCCGAGCGGCTAGCTAGGCTGCTGCGAGTACCATGCCAAACCCTGCATCAGAGGAATGTATAAAAACAAACACCAATCTGTGCCAATTCCCGTTTCCACAACACCAAGAACTGCTTCATATATTACAGTAGATGCAGGCATGCCTTAGTACTTTGGGATGTACCACTTTCTATCCTGAAAACATACAAAGGTAGCTACATTTCTTCTACACTGCATGCATGTGACTTGTGGTCATTAGCCGTGACCCCCGCTAATTGATTTACGAACCTCGATTAGCGTTTTATTACTGACCGGTCCGGCGCGCTTCCATCAGCTGTGCCACTCAGTCACGGCTCAACAGAGCTTCACACAGCGGTGTAAACTGTCACGTTCCAGACAAAACACATAGAGAGTCCAGGATTTGTCTATTTACAGCATTTATTCCGACATTTCTCAGGATTTCCCAGGACTTTTTTCAGCCATGCCAAGACTGCGTCTTTTCCCCACAGAGTACAAAGGTGGGACTGGCAGATTTTGCCGAAGCTCCTCCCGAGCTTCTAAAAGTGACGTCAGAATGCTGAGGCATTATGGGAAAAGCTTAACTCGTTAGCGTCCAGCTTCCACACCCCCCCTTGCATCAGCACATTCTGACGAGACCCTTTTGAGTTCAACACCTTCCTCTTTGCCTTGTGCTCCTTCCCAGCATCTTTCCCAGGCACCTGTTGAACCCCTTCAACACTCCCAGAATCACACTGTGCGAACCAGGCCCATGCACTTGTTGCCTGGTACCTTTCCGGCGGAATTCCCTTCGTTGAGCGACTAGATCTTCTGGGCACAAACTCAGATGTTACCTCTGACTCACTGCCACCAGAACCTGTGTCCTCACTCTCACGGGATTCCCCTTCAGACTTAAAACGTTTTCGGACCTTCTCCATTACACTTACCGGAGAACTGGGCTCGCTTTTGGGTGTTCTCTTAACCTGTGGAGAAACTACAGATACCTCCTCCTGTTCCTGACTTTGGTCAGTTCCCTGATCGTCATCATCAGACTCAGTTTCTTCTACCTCCCTTTCTTCCTCAGAATCTTCCTGTTCTGAATCAGAAAGACATTCTGAAAGAACATCACGCTTGTGAGCAGCTTTTGACTTTTCATCCTGCTCATAGAACTCAGCGTGCTTGCTGATCAGTAACTTACTCTGATCACCTGATGGAAATGCAAACTTCCACGCATTCGCTGTTGGCTCATACCCACAGAAGATCATTTTTCGGAACCTGGATCCATCTGGCCCCTGCAAACCAGCAGGTAGTGACACAGATGCAAGCGATCCAAACCTGCGCAAAAAATGAATCTGGGGTTTCCTGCCATGCAACAGCCCAAACGGTGTGTCCCCTACCATGGAATTGTAGGTGCGGTTCCAGGTGAAGCTCACATACTTGATTGCCTCCAACCAAAACCTTGGAGGTAACCCAGAATCTTTCAGCAACACCTGTGCAGTTTTAACCAGAGCCTGACTCATCTGCTCTGCCTTCCCCCCCTGATTGGGTGCAGTCACTGTGTGACGTATTCCTTTCTTGCGAAAGTACTTCTGCAAAGCAGAACCTGCAAACTCAGCTCCCCTGTCACTTGTGACAGCTTGCACTTTGGTGGAAAACATTCCTTCCACCTCCTCAATCCAACGTTTGATCAGCTGTGCTGCATCATCCTTGGATTTAAGACCATGCGTCCAGGAATTCTGGGTAAAATTATCCTGCATCAAGAGCAGAAACCTTGACCCTCCCAGACTTGGTTCCTTTACAGGACCCCACAAATCTATGTGAATTTGCTCAAAAGGCCTAGTGGTTATCCTCTCAATCTTTGGATAACCGCATCCTTTTATCTTTGCCAGCTTGCACGTTTCACAACTTACATCATGTCCACATTCTAAAATCTTACACCCTTTTGAAACTTCTGGCAGGACCTGTAGTTCTTCTACTGAACTATGAGCCGTCCTAGCATGCCAAATATGGGCACATTGCACATGAGTGGGAATTTCAGTACACAGTGCTTGTGCTTTCTCAACCTTCCCATCACCCTCCAGAGACGTTTTAAGAATGAAAAGATCATTCTGCCCCTTTTTAACCTTGGCAAGCATCCTCCCTCCTTTGGAGATTGTGCACACATCACCCTGAAAACAAACCGTGAATCCCTTTTTCAGTAAATACGGCACAGATAAAAGACAGTGGTGCATCCCAGGAACGGTACAACACTCCAGCGTTTCCTGCAAAATACGAAAATGCAGATTTACAATATTAGTCAGATTTGCTTTCTGTCCATTTGCAAACAGTACAGATTTCCCGGCAGGTATTGCCGTGCAGTTCCACCTCTCGACAGCAGGTGTCTCTGGAATCAAATTGCGATTAGCTGCTGAGTCTATAAGAAAATGAAACTCGGAATTTTCCACACAGCCGTCTTCGAACAAAGCCATGCTCGCTGCTATCTGATACGACTCCTCACGTTGTTTTGCTCGTCCTCCTCTTGCATTCCCAGGCTGGCCTGTTCTCCCAGACTGGTTCCCATGGAAACCCGACTGATTTCCATGGTATGTGTCCTTGAAGCTTTCCTGTCCAGCTGCCCTCCCTTTCTGTGGGCAGTCTCTTTTCAAATGACTGTGAGAACCACACACGTAACACCGACGAGCTGCAAAAGCCTGAACAAAGCTCTCATCTTGCCTCGCCCCCCCCTTTTTCCCGGTGGAGTTTGCTGCGCCAGACTTGCTCTCCCTGAGCCGTCTCTCCTGTTCGTCGGCCAAACGCCCTGTGACGTAAGCCAAAGTCAGATCTTGCGGACTCATAGATTCCAAAGTTAGACATAAATTGTCATAACTTTTGTCCAGAGAGCTTAGCAAAATATAAACTTTTAATTCATCAGTAAAGTTCACCTGCAACAGCCGCAGTTCATTAAACACAGAGAGCATCTCTGTAACATGCTGTCTTATGTCCCCACCTGGACGCAGCTTCATTTCAAACAAACGCCTGGTGGTGTGGATTTTAGCACCAGCCGTGGTCCTGTGGTGCACTCTTTCAAGAGCAGCATAAGCTTCACGCGCAGTGTCCAAACCCTCCACATGGGGCAACTGTGAACCCTCCAGACTGAGCACTATAGCTCCCAGGGCTTTCTGATTTTTCCTCTGCGAAGCATGCGCCTCTGCAATTGCTGCTGCTGCAGCTCCGGCAGCTGGCTGAGGCAGTGGAGGCGTTAAGACCGCGTCCCACAGACCCTTGGCTACCAGCCAGGCCTTCAGCTTTCTGCTCCATTCTCCCCAATTTTGGCCGTTTAACTTTTTGAAAGGCACGGAGAATGATTCATGGCCGTCTGCCATCTCCTTCCGTTCTCCCAAGGGGGCCCCAAGCTGTACTTACAAAAACACACCAGCTCCTCTGGCTCCTCAGCTTCGTGGAGAAACGATATTTCAGCTGCCCTCAGCTCTTTCGCAGTTCCCAGCAACACAGGCACTCTTTGCGTCTTGCAGCCTGCCTGTTTGCTTCTGCCTCCGACCGTGCTTCCTGCTCGACACCGCAGATCAAAGCTTCCGTGACAGATTTACAAGCGATAATTTATGGGTCCATAACCTGTGACTTGTGGTCATTAGCCGTGACCCCCGCTAATTGATTTACGAACCTCGATTAGCGTTTTATTACTGACCGGTCCGGCGCGCTTCCATCAGCTGTGCCACTCAGTCACGGCTCAACAGAGCTTCACACAGCGGTGTAAACTGTCACGTTCCAGACAAAACACATAGAGAGTCCAGGATTTGTCTATTTACAGCATTTATTCCGACATTTCTCAGGATTTCCCAGGACTTTTTTCAGCCATGCCAAGACTGCGTCTTTTCCCCACAGAGTACAAAGGTGGGACTGGCAGATTTTGCCGAAGCTCCTCCCGAGCTTCTAAAAGTGACGTCAGAATGCTGAGGCATTATGGGAAAAGCTTAACTCGTTAGCGTCCAGCTTCCACAATGCACACTTCAGAAATCTGGGCCAACCATGGCTCCCTACATCTTGTTTCCAAAGCATACAAGCAGTAAAAAGATGGACAAGTGCCTCACACATTCTAGAGTAAAAAGAAAGATATGCTAAACGTTTAATGCATTGCAATATGTGGTCCTACAGGATTATATACCCCAATAGTAACAGGCACAAGAGTTTAAGCCCTGCCAAAGGGATACAGTGGTACCTCAGGTTACATATGCTTCAGGTTACAGACTCCGCTAACCCGGAAATAGTGCTTCAGGTTAAGAACTTTGCTTCAGGATGAGAACAGAAATCGTGCTCCAGCGGCGCGGCAGCAGCAGGAGGCCCCATTAGCTAAAGTGGTGCTTCAGGTTAAGAACAGTTTCAGGTTAAGTACGGACCTCCGGAACGAATTAAGTACTTAACCCGAGGTACCACTGTAATAGTTTTCCTTTAAAACCGGGGGGGGGGGGGAACGACCTGTGGCTCTCTATATCAGGGGTCAGCAAACTTTTTCAGCTGGGGGCCAGTCCATTGTCCCTCAGACCTTGTGGGGGGCCAGACTATATTTTTTTTGGGGGGGGGGGATGAACGAATTCCTATGCCCCACAAATAACCCAGAGATGCGTTTTAAATAAAAGGGCACATCCTACTCATGTAAAAACACGCTGATTCCCGTACCTAAGGTAGGCCGGATTTAGACGGCGATTGGGCCGAACAGCCCCAGCCGGTATCATCAATGGTCAGGTACAATGGTAGTTGCAGTTCAGGAAGTTATAGGAGGGCCACAGCTTCCCCATCTCCAGTTTAAAGCATCCTTCATCAAGGAGGAGTCCGTTACTGTCTGTCATCAGTGCACATCGTTTCAGTTAGATTTTTAAGAAGTGTGACAACTGAAACCATACTTGGGATTTAAACTGTGAACACACCATTGTGGCATTTCCTGTTGCCCTTCCTGCTAAACAAGATTGCCTTTCCTTTTCATTTGGTCCACGGGATAAGCTACAAAAGGCAAGTACAGGACAGAAGAGGAGAAAATGAAAAGGCATCATCACAGCCACTGCACAAAGAGCTGGAGAGTGATAAAAGGAGAAAGCCAGGCTTTGGGGCTTGGCTTCAGTTCTTTTGGAATTACTAAGCTATTCTTGAGCTGGTGGAAAGCTAGCTTATATAGATTCACAATGCTGAGCAACCCAAAGTCTAACCACATTCAACTTCATACCCCAGAGCAGTGTTTCCTAACTTGTAGACTGTGATCTGCAAGCGGGTCACAAAGCTTGTGCAAGTGGATTTAAACCTAAACCCAATATAATTATTGCTTTTAATCCTGTAAACTGGTATGATGATACCTATTACAACTTTTTCTTTTGTTGGCATATTATAATGCTGTGTTTACATTTGTAACCGAATGTCAGAAAGGCTCAATCCATACATTTTAGAACTTGGTAACCACTCTCTGGTGGCAAATTCAGTGACAGTTTGCCAAGAGATGCTTATATAGGGAGTTATTCTGAGTGTTACAGCTCAGTTCTGATGGAGAGGCACTTGTGGAGAGCTGTCACAGAATCTGTCACGAGACTTAATCTTTTAGCCAAGGATAACTAAGTTTGCTTAGTTAAACTTTTCCCACTACTTTTCTGCTGAAGAAACACAAAAGTTTGAGTGGGTGTGGAACCCATTTGCAGCTGATATCACAAAGTCGTCATTGAATTATCATGCGATAAGAACCTCAAAGGAAAAATATTTGGAAGTGAGGTTATCTGAATTTTGGATTCATGCTACCAAAATTACTCTGTTATTACCAAGTATCCTGAGCTTGCTGGTGAAGCAATACAAGTGCTGATGCCATTTCATGGTACATAATTTTGCGAGACAGGCTTTTCAGCAGTTATGCCTATGAAGATGAAATACAGTTGTATCAGGTCAATAGTGACCTGAGACCATATTTGACAGCCATCAAACTCCACAATGACCTGCAAGCTCAGCCATCCCACTGATACACTATAACATGAACAAAACGATTCAAGCAATTCACAGCTGATTATATCTAAACACTGCTTGTGTAACCCTATGTTCTTAGAATAATTTGCAATAGCTTATGAAGCAATATCCTGCAATCAGATGATTGGTGTTCTTACATCTCCAGTAAAAAAACACCTTAATAACTTTGTAAATAATAGAAAATGTGGGGTATATATATACTTATATACATATATATATATATATATATGCATAAATACACACACACACACACATATATGTATGTATATGTATGTATTGTGTGTGTATGCGTGTGTCTGTGTATCTCTCACACACACAAATTCCACATTAATATTTGCTTGATGCCTCAAGTCATGGTTATAACACAGGCAAACATGCAGTTAAACACGTATGAAAATGATGGGTACTGAAGACCTAAAGTCCAAAATTTACGCAGTAATAAATCAACTGGTCACTATGCGCAGTAAATTTCGACTTGTTGGGACTTTTAAAAAAGGTCGGGATCCACACAGCTCGTGGGGAAGTGTGGCGATAGGGAAAAGCTTATCCATCACACACCAGACTTAACTTTTTGCCCACGTTACCCTAATTTTAGCGCACCTCAGAGAGCGGGAATAATCCAAAGATGCTGTTAACAAGATCTCCAAACTAAACCGGGTATCCATTAATTCTGTAGGCACCGTTTCCACGACCCCGCCCCTTCTTCCCTTCCTTTCTTCTGTTGTTGTTATTATTATTATCCGCGTCCCCGCATTCCCCAAAGGCCGCCGTCCCTTCCCCGCCTTGGGCAGCCTGGAGGAGAGGATGGCTTCGCTCCCTGGGCTGGGCTCCCTCTTTCCCCGGGGTGGAAGCGAGGGGACGGGCAGGGAAGGGGAGCCTGACCCACTCTGCCCTCTCCCCACTCACGTACGTGCAATCCTGGTTGTAGGAGAAGCAGCTGAGCGCCTCCGGCTCCCCTTCTCCGCCGGCGGCCTCCATGGACGGAGGTCGCGCCGAAGCCCCGGCCTCGATTTCTGCCCCTCGCCGGGGTTCGGCGTCTATCTCCCCTGCCGGACTTAAGTCTTCCCGCCCCCCACTCCGCAGTCACAGCTCCACGGCAGAAGCGACAGCAGCAACAACAAGCCTCGCAGTGACCGCCGGCCTGAGGGCGGCGCCATCTTCCAGGCCGAGCTTTCCTATTGGGCTGCGAAGGTTCGGAAGGGCCGCCTTTAGCTCCGCCCCCCGAGTCGGACGGGTTGGGAAGCCCTCGGTCGCAAGCCGAGGCCCCGCCCATGACGCCAACAGGGCCGGCAGCGATTGGCCGGCGAGGTGGAAACAGCTGACGGTAGCCACGTGGTTGTGTTGTGGTGGTTGCATCAGCCTGGAAGGGTGTCAGAAGTGGGCGGCAGGTGATCCGCCGAGCGATGAGCTGGCGGCGGCTGCAGCTGCAGGCTCCCCGGGGCGCCGCCCTTTTCCTGGGGCCCGCTTCAGCTCTCCACGCTGCATTCTTTTGTTTCTGCTTTAAAGGGATTATTTCTAATTACGGCTCTGGGTTTTTGTAAACGGGCAGCCCGTTACCTCCTTGATTTGGGCGGAATGACTACTGTAGAATAAACCATTTAACCATTACTATACAACCTAATGACGCTTTATGCTTTAGTTTCTCTACTTTTTTCTCCTCCCACTTCCTTTCGTTTGCACTTTTATTATTAATAAAAATAATTTATTATTTATATGCCAGCCCACTAACTGGGTTAATCCGGTTGCTCTGGGCGGCTTCCAACAAGTCAAAACACAGTGAGACAACAAACTTTAAAAACTTATGTTGTTGTCAATAAACCAATTAAAAACAATTAATTGCAACCAAAGGCTATAATCCAGTACCTCCTTACCTAGGAGTGCATCCAGTTCAACTCTGTGTTCCTTACAGTAGTGGCACTGTGGTCTAAGCCACTGAGCCTCTTGGGCTTTTGCTGATCCGAAGGTTGGCAGTTCAAATCTGCGTGATGGGGTGAGCTCTCGTTGCTTTGTCCCAGCTTCTGCCAACCTAGCAGTTCGAAAGCATACCAGTGCAAGCTGCAACTGAAAGGTAAATGGTGTTTCCGTATGCTCTGGCACTCGTCACGGTGTTCCGTTGCGCCAGAAGCGGTTTAGTCATGCTGGCCACATGACCCGGAAGGCTGTCTGTGGACAAATGCAGGCTTCCTTGGCCTGAAAAGCAAGATGAGCGCCACACCTCATTGTCTCCTTTGACAGGACTTAACTGTCCAGGGGTCATTTACCTTTTACCTTTACTTACTTACTGTTGTGGGCATAAATAAAACCACTATAGATAAATTACAGAATGGTGCTAGCATTAATGGTCTGTTATGGTGAAGCAAAGAGTCCTGTGGCTCCTTAGATACATCAACAGTGGCATAAGCTTTCATTGATATCAAGATGCACAAATTGTAATCTTCCTGCATCTCGACTCCGGATTCGAACTGCTGGCCTTCTGATCGGCAAGCCCAAGAGGCTCAGTGGTTTTAGACCACAGGGCCACCCATGTCAGGCTTACATATAGCGACTCCTCCAAGCCTTGCTGCACATTTGCTACTCCAGCTGGAGTGATTGCACTGCACTGGCACAGCTATTGTTAAGACTGCAGCCTTGATCTGGGGGTAAAGTTATGTACTATGTAGTATTACGAAAAAGGACATTCATTTTACTGTCTACAGAAACAACAGTCATTGTTCAGCAGGTGCCAAAATAGGTGGGAACACTGCTTCACAGCACACATAGATGAATTTAATAATAATAACAAAATTTTATTTATATCCCGCCCTCCCCATCTAAAGCCAGGCTCAGAGCAGCTATTTAGTAACAGTGGCCAGAGATTCAAGTGGACTGGCCCACTCATGGAATGAACATGGATTCCAAGTACACACACACATGGAACTGCATTGTTAACCTTCACAAAAAGTGAGTCTGTGTTCATCCAATGAGCAGTCATAGGGCAAATGTGCATAGGATGGGATTACTTCCAGGTAATGTGAACATGGTTGCAGCTGCAATTTTGTGTGTGTTTATCTGAGAGCAACTGAACTTGGCAGAACTTCTAAGCCAGCATGCATCAATTTAGACTGCACACTACCTAAACATAGTAAATGAGAATTAAAGCAGAGGTTGAAAGCCTGGCTTTGGCAACAGGGATCCCCCCCTATGAGTTATGTTTATGAGTGAAGTTAAGTGATTCACAGTGAATCCTGTCTGGGGCTGAAGGGAGATGGACTTCAACAACAACTAGAGGACCACAGATCCATCTATCTAGCTATCATAATCGGACCACATCAGAGGTAGAAGCATGTAAAGACGAAGAAATGTGAACTACCAAACTCTGCTGTTTAAATAATTCTGAATAAATTATGCAAACTGGCATAATGTTTAATGTGTTTACTATGCCTTAACTACAAAAATTTGCAGAGTGAATGTGTGGGGAAGCAGAAGAGGAAGGAAAATTTGAAATCCATTTCCTAATTGTTCTTTGGCCATAAACTTGGCAAAGACCAAGGGTAGACTGGGGCCAAGTTCTGAAAAGCAGCTGATCAGATGGTAAATTTATGCCTGGGCTTTACCATCTCAGGTAGCAAGCAGGTATTCGTATTTTATTCCATAAAAAATATATCCCTGCACACAGAAAACTAGTATCAAGGAGAAGGGGTGTTGCCCAGCCTTATTCCTGATGTGCTAATTTTCAAAATGTGGGAATGTTTTTTCATATCCTATAACTCAATGGACCGGTCACCTGGCTCCATATAAGGCAACTTCCTGTGTCCTCATTTGTAGACTAGAGTGGCACAAACGACAGGTTTCATCACTTCATCTGCTGCCTGTGAGAACTTGGTGTTAGATTCAGGAGGCAATGGGTTGCAAAGGAGCCATGCAAACTACACCTGCAGAAATTCCTTCTTCTACATAATAACTAAATAAGGCCCTTTGTGCCAACCTCCGGGGCCATGCTACATGTGATGTGCAGTTTCAAGGTCAGTGCCAGTGCGTAGCATCCTTGGGCACCTGCTGAGGTCTACCTGCTTATCCCCCACTGGGCTCTGGGCTGGGCTCTTCCTCCACCTTGCGGTTGAAAATTGTTCATTTGCCATCTCTGAGCTGGCAAGCAGTGACCTAGAGGAGATCGTCTTGTGCTCACCCCATGGGCAATTGTGGCTTTCCTCCCCATATACAGTGGTACCTCAGGTTACAAACACTTCGGGGTACAAACACTTTGGGTTATGGACGCCGCTAACCCGGAAGTAGTATTTGGGTTAAGAACTTTACCTCAGGATGAGAACAGAAATTGCGCGGGGGTGGCAGCGGGAGGCCCCATTAGCTAAAGTGGTACTTCAGGTTAAGAATGGACCTCCGGAACGAATTAGGTTTGTAACCAGAGGTACCACTCTCTCTCTCTCTATATATATATATATAATTTCAAAAGTTTACAGATTTAATACACAATATATATTTTCCAATTATGATTCATTTATCATTTGACTTCCATCCCCCTATGGTTTCCCCATATTTTCTAGTATTGCTGCATATTATAAGTATACCCTATCTATTCTGTTTGTTCCCAGATACATACTTTGCTGCTGTTATTCATTCAAATCCTACTTGCATTTTTACATGTTTTACAATAACTCTTTAGATATATTCTACAAAAGATTTCCAATCCTGCTTAAAAACCGCCTCTCCTTGACCTCTAATTTTCATGGTTAAGACTGCCAATTCGTTATACTGTATTCCATCACTCCTCCATATATTTTAAATTTAACTGAAAGCAGCAGGTAGGGATGAAATCAGGAGCTAATAATAATAATAATAATAATAATAATAATAATAATAATATTAATATAATAATAATAATAATAATAATAATAATAATAATAATAATAATAATAATATATTATTTATACCCCGCCCATCCATCTGGCTGAGTTTCCCCAGGATCACCACCCCTGCTTTCCTGCTCCTGATTTTAGCTTCCTGCAGCATGAATTTGTAAAATAAACAGGAGTTGTCGTTTTTTATTTTATTCGCTCAGCTGCCACATGGGGGTGTAGTATAGTCCTGAACAGACATAACAAATGTCAAGCCTCATTCTTGCTGCAACCAGGTTTGAGGGGCTACTACGGAGTGACCCCAGATTCACACCACTACCCACTGTTGAAGCAAGATTCTGGATTCCCAAAGTATCTTTGTGTTTAATTTATGGAACCTCTGACCAAAGATCCAGCACAACGTCCATTCTGTGATATGAACTTCGGGTACATTATAGGTGGTATTCAACTAAGTTTGACTTGGAATAGATAGACCTAATGAGGCATCTGATCAAGGCCTGTATTTTAAAATGAGCTTAAAGATATATTTGCAAATGTTTGTATGTTTCATGCCAGGCAGAAACCAGCTGGATAAGTACTTTGGCAGTTGTTTATCTTCCTGCTCTCCCGAACAAGGGCCTCCCTGATTTATAGCAGTAGCAGGAAACAAGTTTCTCAAAGTTGTAAAAGGGAATTACAGGCTGGGAGCAAATGTTACACTGACCCTACATATTACAGAATATGATCAAGCTGCAAAAACACTAATTAAGAGTTGGTAAATAGTAAGATTTATTGTTTAACAGAAAATAATACCATGTGCCTCCCATCAGACTCTAGCCATATTTTCCTAAGGTTTAAGGTATACTGAGAGAGTTAAAGGGCAATAAATTTTGGGAAGAGCTAATGGGAAAAGCAGCTGGCTGGGAAAGGGGGGTGTAAACTGAAGAGGCTTCTTTTGAAGCTGTTTTTACTGAGTTCCTTTTTTACTTTGCAAAGGCCTTTTCTTCTATCTATGTTATGTATGAGATTTGTTGGCTTAATGTAATTATGCAAAGGATTTAGAAAGTAAGAAATGTCAGATTCTTATGTTAGATTCTTATTTCATTGATGATGTGTGAGAATGTGAACCCAAGATCTCTGTTTAGATAGAATTTAATACCATGAGCCATTTGTTTTAGCCATTTGTTTTGGAATGCAGGGGCAACAGGGGCAAAAGGTGATCTGGTAATTAAGGTGCCTTGTCGAGGCAAATGTAAGATATATGGCTACTTGTCTGCCATTTATGGATAGAAGGAAATATAGCTCTTTGTCTCCCATAAAAGGTAATAGGAAATGGGTGTATCTTTTATGATTGGTTCTAGCAAACAGCCGATAGGAATTTCAACCAGGCTGATTGGACAGAGGCAGCCAAAGGAGGAGCAAGGGGGCTGGGCTGAGGAAATATAAGTGCTGGCCATCAGGGTTGGAGGGGGCAGAGCTTTGGTAACCATATACCACTGTGCCTATCATTTATTTGTCTGACAAATAAATTATTATTTTAATTTCTCTATTGCTGCGTTGAATATTTCATTCCAGCTAAGCGTTAACCACAAGCAGGGTGCTGCACTACCAAAGTGAATGGCCTTAACTTACTCATGTTCATGGATTGAAATGGGTCTACTATGAGTAAACCTTGGTTGAATACTACCCAAAATGCCAGGAAATCCAGATTTTCCACCAATCATACACTTCTTCGAGAGCTAAAACCAATCCCAACACTAGCAAATACACCAGTGGTTTTCAACTAGTGTTCCATGGCACCCTAGGGTGCCTTGAATTATAGTCCGGGGTGCAACACTGGCCTCTTTCCTTCTTTCCTTTCCTCCCTTCATCTGATGTCCTCTCCCATCTCTGCCTCCCAAAGGCTTGCACAGTTGTTTGCTGCAGCAACCCTGGCTACAAGCTTCCCAGGCAAATGGTGCCTCTGGGACTGGCCAGGGGGTGCTTCCCAAGCCCTTGTAGGGCTGTGTGAGGAGGCACCTCTCTGTGGGGCAGGGTGGGCAGCTCAGAGACCGGGTGGCAGCAGTGGCTGCCTAGAGGACTTCCAAGGAGAGGAGAGGGGAGGGAAGAGGAGAGGACACTGAGGAACACTCCACAAAAGGAGGGTGTTCGAAAAAGGGTGAGAGGCTGCCAGTTCTGCAGGCAAGGGGTGAAGTAACTGGGCTCCTGAGCCCCACAGGGGTGCCGCAGAAAGAATGTAGTTGGTCAAGGGAGCCGTGGACCCAAAAAGGTTGAAAATCTCTGCTCTACACATTTGTAACATTCTCACTTCATATTTTTCATTGTATACTTAAAAATCTTAGGGGTAAACCTAAAGACGTGTAATGTGGAAAATTTCATCTGAGTTTGCATCATAAATTGTCAGTGGATCCATCAGAAAGAGCTGTTGCTACATTAAAAATAAGTAATTAATGCTGCCATCTAGTGACAACGTGGCCTCACAACCATCGTCTCTGAAAATGAAGATCACACACGTTCAAACCACGTGGCTTCTCCCAAAGAATCTTGGGAACTGCAGTTTATTAAGGGTGCTGAGAATTACTGTATAGCTCTGTCACAGAGAAACTTCAGCTCTCATGATTGGGGAAGACGCGTGCCTGTAAATGTGCACTGTATGTCCTTTAAATGTATGGTGTGGATCTGCCCTTTCCCTCTGTTTGTAGCAGCCACAGCAACAGTCAGTGCATATCTGTCAACTTTTCCCTTTTCTTGCGAGGGATCCTATTCGGAATAAGGGAATTTCCCTTTTAAAAAGGGGAAATCAGTGCCAGACTTATGTATAGGCTAAGTAGGCTGAAGCCTAGGACCTCTAAATCTAGGGGGCCTCGCCAACCCACCCACTCCCCAGTGGGCAGTCTCCTCTCTCCCAAAATAGCCCAGGTGGGGCTGGTTAGCTTGGGAAGCAGGTGTGTGATGCCTCAGCTGGAATAGGCTCAGGTAAGGGTCAGAGATGCCTTGTAAAGTCCAGAGTATATAACAGGAAGACAGTCCTGGCCAGGCCTGTGTCCAAGGGGATTGTAAGAAAAACACTGGGGTCTAATAGTAGAGTGCTTGGTATCTGGCGGGCAATCTCACCCTTTATTTCCACACTGTGGCTCCAGACCAAATCATTTGTCAGGAGAGCTATGGCCTGGCAAGGACGCAGGCCTTGCCGGGACACAGGCTTTCCTGTTACACCTTCTGGGCTTTTTAAATACAAGTTTCTCAATCTACCAGATTTACACAAAACATCAGCTATGTTTATATGTGTGTGAGTGTGTGTGTTTTGCTCCAAGTCCAGAAACTTGAGATCCATGGGTATTTGTGAGTAAATCTATCCCTTGTCAAAATATTTGTCAGAAATAATAAATCAAGTGGATTATTGCCAACTGTTCCATAACCTTTATGCTGACTACCTGAATTGTGTTTGTGAGGCACTAATGGCTGAAGACCACCATTCGGGAACCTATTGCCTAAGCTAGTAAGGAAAGACAATGTTTAAAATGTACTAATATAAGATCAAAGCTATATACAGAGGGTGGGATTCATAATATTCACTCAAATCATATGAGACATACTAGGACAAACTGAGAATTAGGGAAATGATCCATACATAAGGTTACCACAGCCCTTTATAGCTGTCGTTTGTTTCAGTCATTTTATACTGGGCAAATGAAATGAGAAAGCCATTCCATGGGGTGCTGTGAAACTGTGCCCTATTACATAGTCTGTTTAAGTATGTCTGAAGATATATTGTATATTTTGAGATAAAACATTTGAAAGATATTTGCAGTGCAATCATAAGCATGTATACTGAAGTGTGCTTAGAACTGATAGTTGCTTAAAGGCCTAAGAATGCAGTAAACATGTTTAGGATCAGTCTAGGCAGAGCCAGCCCAGCCATGTTGTCCAGTTAGGATCCCCAGGGGCAGCAGATCATGATGTTGATCTTTCTTTCCCCCTTGTTCCTGATGTGGATCTTCACTCACCCTTTCTTCCCTGGCAGGGAGAGGGGTCATAATTTGGGGATTCACCTCAGGTGCCAAAATGTATTGGGTTGACCCTGCATCTAGGTAAGAGCTTAAGGCTTCACAGAAAAGATGGGCTTTGTGGAGACAAACAATCAACTGCTGTTGTTGGACCGCATGTGTGTCCAGTCCGTGCTCCAGAAGTATCCGAGTCACATGCGGTCCAACACTGTGGTTCTAGATTCAGGTAGGTAGCCGTGTTGGTCTGACGCAGTCGAAATATATATTAAAAAATTAAAAATGTCCAGTAGTATCTTAGAGACCAACTAAGTTTGTTCTTGGTATAATCAACTGCTATGTTGGATGTTTCAGCAGCAAAGATAGGCACGGTGGAAGTAAGAAGAATTTAAAGATCCTGAGTTCTTTAAATACCTCCTCGCTATCCCTCCTGGGAATCACTGTGGTATTTTCCTCACAGTTCCCACGCTTTCTATTTAAAGCATGATCCAAAACAGTTTTAATATGCCACTTTTTAATAGTTTCTTTTTTTCTTCAGTATCATGAAGTAATGGAAACAACATAAAAAGAAACACAAAACAGAGAGGTACAAGTCATTGCTTAGAGGCTTACACAGCAATAGTCGTAAATTCTGTATTAATGCTTGCTTCCCTCCTCATCCCAAAGTTACCATGCATCACTTCTGTGCAGTTCATGTTTACAGCGCACAGTTACTCTTCAAAATTGATTACCAACACTATCCATAGTTTAGTCTTCTATCCACAAATAAAGGCTTTAGAAAGGTGTAGACAGCCCTTCTTGCAATGTCTAGTCATACCATACAGCAGGTGAGGGGAACTTGTGGCCTGCCAGCGGTTGCTGAACTACAACTCCCATCAACCCTAGCCATTGATCATGCTTGCTGGGGCTGGTGGGAGTTGTAGTTCAGCAGCTTCTGGAGGGCCACAGGTTCCCCACCCCTGCACTCCCTTACCTGAACAAATATTGCATGTCTGCACTTACAAAAATCTATGTGGTCTGCTCCTGAAGGCATACCTGGTAGCAGCAATTCCTGGGGCCTGGAGCAAACACTCGTCCCATGTTGGGAGTCTGACCACTTCACAAGCGGGAGCTGGGAACTGGTTGTTGACGGCTAGGGTGAGATCTTGGCTCCTCAGTCGTAAACACTAACCCTGTGTGAATACGAACGTGTGGGTGAGTGGAACAAGGTTTTTATTTTGCTTGCTGGAGTCTTATATGTACATTCGGTTATTGCTTTGTAGGATGCCAGCACTGTCTATATAACATTCCAGCCCAAGTTACTGAATGTAAGTAAGCAGATGTGGGGAACGACCCGGCCTGCGGCCTACATCTGGAACAAAACAAAACAGTAACAGACTCCCACGAGAGGCGGTGGGCTCTCCCTTCCTTGGAGGTTTTTAAGCAGAGGTTGGATGGCCCTCTGTCACGTATGCTTTAGTTGAGATTTCTGCATTGCAGGGGGTTGGGCTAGATGACCCTCGTGGTCCCTTCCAACTCTATAAGATTCTATGATGATGATGGAATAGGATGTCCTGATTTTCATCCGGGAAACATTGGAGGCTATGCACCTCTACCTCTTCTTCTTTCTCTGTTTCATCTATTACACTCTCTCCCTCCCTCCGACTTCGCGCATAGGAGAGAGAGAGAGAGAGAAAGAAGAGGGGGAGGAGGAGGAGGGCACGTCTCCTTCTCAACGAGCGTCCTGACGTCAGGGGACGTTTTAAGTACTGTAGAGGGAAGGCTCCGTATTGGCGCGCGCCTGCTCTTCTCCCCCTTCCCCCTCCCTCCTTGTCTTCTCCCTCGCCCGCGCGCGCGTGTTCTCTCCCCTCGGAGGAGAGGGCGTCGACGGGAAAGTAAGCGCGTCGTCCCCTTTAAGGTTGCCCGGGTGACGGCTCGGCGAGTGAGAGCGAGGCCCATTGACGTCACGCCGGGCGGCGATTGGCGGAGGGAGTTGGGTTTCCGGTGGGAGCGATCGCTGAGGCGAAAGAGGAGGAGGAGGAGAAGAAGGGAGGTGGAGGAGGCCGCCGCAACTCGGGACAGCGGGAGGAGGAGGGGGGCCCGCTCGCGAGGAGAGGCCCAGGCAGGGAGGAGGAGGAGGACCCTGTGGTAAGTCGGAACCGGTGGGCCTAAGGCGCTCGCCGGCGGGTGGGGCGAGAGCGGGAGCTGCGGCGGCGGAGTGACGCGGGGGCGGCGAGGCGGGAGAGCGAGGGGCGGCGCGCTTACCTGAGGCGCGCTGCGGAAGGCGGCGGCGGCGGCAGAGGCCTCTTCCTTCTCCTCAGGTGAGGCGGAGGATGGGAGAGGAGGAGGAGGATAAACCTCCGCCGAGTTGTGAGGGCGGCCCTGCTGAGAAGAGCCTTAGCCTGGCGGGAGAGACGGGTTGCCCGAAGGGGGCCTTGGACGGGGCCCACGGGCACAGCTTGGGGGGGGGGGAGCACATGCGTGGCTTTATTTTATTTTTTTCAGGAAGGGGGCGCTTACGCTCCAAGGTTTATATCCCGGGGGGGGGGGAGGCAGAAGAGGGTCCAGGGGGCCAGACGCAAGTAGATGGGCTAAGATTAGGAGGAATGTGCACCGTGGAAGATGACGCCATGTAGACACAGAGAAGGAGCGCAGAATAAAGCCGCCTTTGTTTTTTTTTATTATTTAAGGAGAAGCCCATGAGGAAAATGGGTTTTTTTGTGGGGTTACTTCTGGTAGACGATTTAAGAGAGAGAGGCCTGTAGATTTTTGGAGGGAGGATCCTTTTACAAAGAAACCAGATTTGTGATCTTGGGGGAGAACTTTTAGACCTGGGGGGGAGGTTAGGATTAAAGGGGGAATAATAGGTTTGGGGTGGGTGGGGCATCTGTTTTAAAGAAGTGGAAAGGTTACTGCTGAAAAGTGCCTAAGCCAGAGTTTAGCTGGGTCTGCTTATCTTACAAGCAGTTTCTTATGTATGGAGGGGAGGGAGGAAAGGGACCCATATCATTCTCTTGGCTTTGTAGTCATTACAGTGTAGTGAATAACCTTTTGCAGGATAGGGAGAGTGTCATTTCCCCCATAGTCAAGGAACAAAACAAGCAAGTGCTGCCTTTGAAGTAGCCCATATTTGCTGTGTACAGTACTTGAATTTCTGGGTATTCCTATCCTGGGGAAATGAGCTCCCAGTGAACTGTGCTCCCTTCTCACAGGAAGGAAGCATCTTAGGGCTTTCCTGTTGCTTTTATTTATGGAAGCCACAGGGAGATAACTTGAAAGATGATCAGGGTAGGTTATTCAAGGCTGCTATAAATTACAAACGCCCTTTTGTGATAGACAGGCTCTTCTTTGTGATTAGAAAATGTGTGCTATCAATTGCACCCGATATTTCAATAAAATGTGAGGACCCCTACCCCCACTTAGAATTTTGACGAGCTGTTTTGATGTCCTGGGTTACCATCTTCAGGTTGCTGTTTTCCATTCACTGTTTAAAGATGACTGTTAAATAGTTATATGAGGAATTCTAAACACTCTGTGAGTTTTCTTGGCCAGAAAAGGAGCCCCTGAAAATTACTGCAGTGATCTTAAAATTCCAAGCATTTTACCTGGAAGCTACTTGAAGCTACTACATATCTACTTTGCAAATACCCATAGCAAATAAAAGTCCTTTATCAGCTGTTAATTGCCAGTTGGTGAGAGTATCTAGCTACAGAATTAGTTTGGTCTTCTTTCTATTAAAATGAATGCTCTTCAAAGCTCTGTATGATGAAGACTTTAACATGCTTCAGACAATTAAGAATATTTATTTGAAATAGAAGCTTCATGTCTGCTACTTCTTTTGCAGTTGTGTTTGAGCACTGGTGTCTGATGCTGTCTATCAGCAGTGTGAATGCTTTTTCCACAGGCTTATTTGCAGGCTGTCACAGAGCCATGGCATTAACTCTTGGACAGTTAATTAAGGCATTTATTACTGACCTTCATTATGCAAGTTGTCAAAACAAAAGAAGTAACTGTAGAACTTCAAGGCAGCTTAATGTAAATGCCAGATAAGTATGTGTATGTTTTTTGAAATGGAACAGGTGTATTGTAATCTTTAGATTCTTTACAAGCATTGCAGATGACACAGATGCCATGTGTTTGTAGTGTGGGCACTTCACAACATTATATTTTGTTGTCATGCCTCTGTTTCCTGTTGGGAAGGGTTATATATGTTTATCTCAAGTATATTGCCATCTGTGTCATGTATCTAAATATCTCACCTAGAAAAGTATGTATTAATAGAACAGTAACACTTGGGAGTTATTCACTTTCTTCTTCCTTCCTTTTTGAAAGGCTATACTGGGATCAGACCCCTTCCTGTAAATTCTGTGCATACCTGTAGTGGTTGCAGCTAGCTGCATCTCAAGTAAGTGTTGGGCAGTTGGAAAATAATGTATTTTATTTCCACAAAACTTTATTTTTACATGCTATTACAGACACAGTTCTGGATATGTTGGTTTGCCAGTTGTGGAAATCTTGCATCCAGTAAGATTTTGCCTGGGAGCTGGCATTAATTGCAGTATTTTATTTTTACTTTATTGGGAGCAACTTAGCTTGACATAACTCCTGAGGTAGCATAGACCTCTGTTTTATTCCGTTGTTAACATTCTGTTCATCCAGAATGCAGACAAATACACTGAGCACCATTTCAGTTTAGAAGCATATAATGTTTTGATTTCTGCTAATTAGCTATCTCTGCAATTAAGAGTGGCTGGCAGCTATGATCATTGAATATCATTAATGTAATATGGTGATAGCAGGGCATCTATCTCTTGGGGTTTTTAAAATACGTTTTAATTTCAGATAGCAGCAATGGCCACTGGCAGCACTAACAGTGAAGAGGAGCGCAGCCTCCGTGAATGTGAACACTATGTCCAAAAACACAATATCCAACAACTCCTGAAGGATTGCATCGTCCAGCTATGTACAGTGCGACCTGAGAGACCCATGGCATTCCTCCGGGAATATTTTGAAAGACTGGAGAAGGTAAGAATAAACTCCAGGAATGGGTGCAAGTAGGAAAACCATTTGCAACTTCTCTAGAATATTGGCCGAGAGTACATCAACAGTTTAAATGTTCCAAGGGGAAAGTGCAGCAGTGTTTTTGAGTTTATTGCCATGTGATTTCTAGAAAAGCAC
Organism: Podarcis liolepis; assembly: GCF_965112155.1. Taxonomy (NCBI): domain Eukaryota; kingdom Metazoa; phylum Chordata; class Lepidosauria; order Squamata; family Lacertidae; genus Podarcis; species Podarcis liolepis. The sequence continues at coordinate 24,703,525 of NC_139555.1, forward strand.
CTGTGCAATGCTTTCATAAAATTATTTGAAAAATAAATAGGTCTCATGAGGGGTACAAGGTCAGATTGTGTTACTTTGTGAGATACTGGACTCTTGACTCATGAATGGTCAAATTTTGCCCTTGTGCATCTTTGAGAGGTTTTACATATAATCAAAGTAGAATTTCATATCAATAAAATGGGACAACCCTCTGATAAACAATGCCACTGTTATGCAAATTGGGCATAAAAAATTCTCTGGTCGAAGTGGAAGCAGCAGCAAATCCAGAAGCTAGACAGAGACACCTGATAATTCTGCTTTTAGGAAGGAAAAAAAAAGGGTTTTAGAATAGAACATATTTTGCAAGAAATAAACTCTTGGGCATTCTTATGAAACTTTACCATTTAAATATGGTGGTCTTCTTAGCTGGATTCAACCCATAGCATCCCATATAAGTCATTGCACAAGCAGAAGAACTTCCAGTCACATAGTGAACGGGTATTCTCCGTTTTTGCTCCCTGCACTGGCCCCAGATTTACTCAGGAGGGTTAAGAGATGGCAAGGAAAGATGGCTCTGTTGTTTGAGCAGAACTTGCTCTGCTTTTGCGGTGACTGGCAGAGCAGTGCAACCTGCCTTTACACTAGAGCATGGCTGGGAGTGGAGGTTGATGGAGCAATTATGTCCCTCCACTTTGCCTGCTGGGCTGCTGCCAGTGGAGTAATATAGATGTCACTTGTTGGTGGGTAGATGGCCCACTGGTAGGCTCCCCAGTGGTGGAGCCGAGCAGGAAGAGTTGAAACTGTGTGTTCTGAGGGAGGTGATGGGACTGGATCCCAAGTCAGATTCCCAATTACTGCCAGCTGCCATCAGGCCTGATCTGGATCTGAATGCTGCGCCAGCCTGGAGCTGACACAGGGCGCAGGACTCCCCCGATTTGAGCTGCAATGGCAGAAGGTTTGGATTGTGCCCTTAGTTGGATCATCCCAGATCTGATTTTGCTTTCAGTACACTTTGTATAAAACTCTTATTAATCTAATCACAAACCAGTCCTTAGCTGAGTAGCCCACTAATTGTCTTGCACTTTTTACAAGCTATGTGACTACCCAGTAAATTTAGATGGCTGTGCAGCAAAGCTACCCAACAATTTCCCCCTCTTGTTCTTTGACTGCTGTGTCACTAACAGCTTCTCCCATCACTGTGTCAACATTCTGTGGAAAGAGAGAAGGTCAGCAGCATTCATCCCATAGCAGCTGACGACTTAAAGGCAAATCATAAGACCAATATTTAGTGATTCCTGCAGTCATTGCTAATTGTTACAAATTAATTCATATATTTTCCCTAAGGCACAATGTCGGGATAATAACATACTTTGTTTTGTATAGAAGAGTAATTTTGTTCAACTCCCCAGTTTTTGTATATTATGCACTAGTACTTTTAATTCATAAGAATGCACAGAGATTCAAGTGTTCTGTCCAACTTGCATTTTGGCTTGATCTAAATGCCAAGTTATACAGATCCCTAAAACTAGGCAAGTGATTTTTCTGAGTTTATACGTTATTGGCTTGGATCCAAAAGTGTTTTTCACCAGCAGAAAAGAAGCTTCCATGTATTCTGACAATTCCACTGTTCTGCTGCAATTCCCAATGCCCAGTCCCACACCATTTAGAGGGTCCCTTGACACTTAGGGGTAGTTTTTTGGGGGAGGGAAAGTGTAGGGAACTATAGTGGGAAGAGGAGCAAGAAAAGCTGGATCTACGCCACTGCACCTTTAGATAGAATGCTACAGTTTTAGTCTAGTTTTGTTTTAGTTGACCAGTGCAGGTCTATTGAATAATAGGGGCAGAAAGGTTAGGGTCATGCATGGTAACCTTTAAGACTATTTTGGTCATCTTTTATTGAGTATGTATATTAAATATGATTTCCTTTGAATAATGAGTGGTAGCTTTTATTGATTTAATTGAAAGTTGGCTAACAAAGCTTAAGAGCTTTGTTTAAGATAGTTGATATTGCACACTTTCAGTGTAACTTCAGTGCTCTGTGGAGCTCACAGTACTTTAAAACTGTAAGGTAAACTGTATGAAGGAATAAAAAAGACAAAACAATGTTCTGCTGTGTTAATCTGGAAAAAAATACAATTGGCTGTATGCAGTGTAGTGCTAAGGTGAACGTTCTGTTAATGCAAGGGTTTCTCCTTGCTCACTGGAATGCACTCCCCATACCCTCTAAATCTGTTCTGGCAGTTCCCCCAGCCATCTAGAACAGATCTAGGATAGCAGAGGGCATGGGCAGGAAGGAAAGGGGCAGGATCCATACTGCCTTTTGTTTTTAGACTGCTGAAAATAGTTCACATTTTTCTCCTGGATATAGTTTTATTAACTGTTTTGTGTCTGCATTCTGGGATATGAAAAAAAGACTCCACTGTTTACAAACCAGGTTTTTGACAAAATGTGTTTTATAGAGCCAGCTCAGCCCAGCGGTTCCATCAACCAACACGTAGCTTAGATCCTGCAATCGCCCACAGCAGTTTGAAACCCGTGGGCGCTGCCTGGCTTTCAAAAAAAAAGAAGTGTTTTATATTTTATTTTGTTACCTTGACAAAATGATGAGTTGTAGAAATGCGGGCAAAAAGTGTGTATAGTTTAAAATATTAAAATATAATTTAAAGATGTTCATGCCTTTTATTAATGAATGAAATACAAGGGCATTATGAGTAAAGGAACTCGCTGTTTTTTAATTCAAAGAGCAGCTGTAATGTCATCATTTATGTAAACAGTATCTGAGCTGTATTGCAAAGATGAACTATTAAATTCAAAAGTTGACATGGTAAAGAACTATGTCTCTCTCTCTATATATAAACAACATCTATCTATCTATCTATCTATCTATCTATCTATATGAGAAACTAGAGGTATAGGATCCTTTTTTGAGTTTCATTGAAGACTCATATTTTATAAACATCTTAATGATAACAGACCACTCCGCAAAGCAATGTGCCAGAGCAACATCTGACTCAACAAAAATATATTTCATGCCTGGTGCATTTCTTTGAATGCAATAATTTAACATTCAAAATATCCAGCAAATGGCCTCAATTTCATGTATTGGACTCAACACTAGTATAATACATGACAGCTAAAGCATCAGAAGTGTTTAGAAACTTCATCCAGATTTTTGTACTAGGTATAAGTAGCTGTTAAAAGTGTGTCAATTTAAAAAATATATTCTGTTAATTACAAATGTTTGAAATACATCAAATTCCTCTTCCCCAACACAAGGCCAGCCAGATGGGATTAAAATTAGTGAAATGTTAAAGCATAAAGCCTATATTTTCTGCCTCCTTGCTTATAACTCCTTAGGACAGGGATAGGGAATCCCTGGTTTATAAGCCATATGCCCACATGCAGATTTCATCTAGCTCCCTGGGTCCCTTCATATCCATCAGCTGTTCAATGAGGAGCAGGTGAGGGAGAAAGGGGTCTGTTGTGCAAAGTGTATAATTGCAGCTCCTTTCTCCAACACCACAGCAGAGGTGAAAATCTCAGCAAAGAGGGAGACGTGTGTTCCTTGCAAAATCCATGCATTTTTGCAATTGTATACATGCAATTCCCATTGTATTTCGAAGTTTAAAACTATGCAAAGCTTTAAGGCAGGACTTGCCATTCAGTTCTGTATTGACATTATTTGCATTCTTCTGGGATTACTGAGTTCTCTTTGCTTTCTGCACAGTCAGGACAGATAAAGGGTGTTTGAGACCTTTAGCTTGAGTCTTTGTCTTTAGCCTCTCCCATTTCTGAAATCTGCTCAAAAGCCATTGGAACCTTAGCCCGAAAGAGGTCTCCTAATAGACACCTTTCAGGCTTCTGCTTGTACAGTGGGGCTTTCTCCCCTTTCCTTACCCCTGTGTTACCTTTCACGAGCTTATGGAGGCCACAAACATTTTAGATTGGAAGTTATAATCTGAAATTGCACGGTGCAACTTGATGGCCAGTGTTTAAATGAGGATAAGTGCAAGGGAGGAAACAAGTTCTCCCAGGAGCATATGCATGGATGTGAACTTTCTACCCTTGTGGATTATTAACATTGAACTGTTTTATTTCACTGCAGGAAGAAACAAAACAGATCATGTGCCAGCAGAAAGCCAGCTCCCGTTCAGACTCGCGTGAAGATGAGATTTCTCCCCCTCCACCCATGAATCCGGTGGTAAAGGGCCGCAGAAGGCGTGGTGCCATCAGTGCAGAGGTTTACACAGAAGAAGATGCTGCCTCTTATGTCAGAAAGGTGCTGCATCCAGTTCTTATTTCCTGCAAGGCATATTTTATGTCTTGTATGCACAATTTCCTTCTTATCCTATCCCAAATAAGGTTGTATCAGGCCTTTCCCTAGACAAGTTGTGCTAATGCCTTCCTAACTTGACTTTATATTTCTCTAACATAAACCTGGATTTCTGCTTGGTTGGGTTGACATAAGTTGAGTTGACAGATATGGAGGAAATAATTATTAGAAAAATCTTGGCTGGAGGAAACAAACCATTTCTACCTGACTCTGCAATGTCTGCTCAATTAATATCGACTATAACTTTCCCAGAGGAGCAACCAGGTCTCCTAGGACATTCTTGTGATCCTTGTGACTTCTATGTAGTTTCCAGGAAGCCTGATACTAGGGAGTTGACCCTTGGGGGACCTGTAAGCACAATTACAGCTCCTCAGAGGTGTGATGTTAGTAAGAGGGAAGTATCCTAGGATGGTAGTTATTAAAGATTCCCAATCATTGTGTAAGAGCACCATTAGGTTATGTGACTCCTAAAACCTGCATCAGTTTCAAGTAAGATTATTTTGAGTTCTGAATGACCATTTGAGGTACTGGTGTGTCTAGCAATTTGGTCTATAGACTTATCAGAGGCAGTGGACAAATAATTTTCTACATATTGAGGCTCCTGATAGTTGTGTCTTATCTGAAAAGACACTTGTAGATCGGCCATTGAATCAGCACTTACCCAGGAAAGATACATCTCATTCTGGACACTTTCCCTTTTCTGGGCATCTAGAATGTAGGCATAATTTCATGAACATGCTTCTTAAAGAAGTCTTGAGAAGCTTTCCTTACCACTTGAATGACTTCTTCACATAGGATGCACAGAGCTCCCTTCCAAGAAAGGAACTCCTCAAATATTGTTGGTAATGGGTTTGCTTAAAGAACATTTGCTCTGAGGTCTTTAATTGGTATTGTTTGTGTGTTTCCATTCCACAGGTTATTCCAAAAGATTACAAGACTATGGCTGCTTTGGCAAAAGCCATAGAGAAGAATGTGCTTTTTGCTCATCTTGATGACAATGAAAGAAGGTAGGAAATCTGTGAACACGGATAGTTAAATAAACAGAATTGAGCAACATGTAGAAAGAATAAATAGGCTGACTGTGAACCAAGTTTTGAAACCATGCATAATGTTAACGATAAATACAATACCTCAAGGACCACCTCTCCCCATATGAACTGCACCAGATCCTCCACTTGCCATCTGAAGCCCTTCTTTGTGTGCTCCCTCCACGGGAGGTCCGTTTCAATGTTGGATCCCTGCTTCTGCAATGCTCTCCCCAGGGATGTTTGCCTGGCGTCATCACTACATATCTTTAGACAACAAGGCAAAGCTATTCTTTTTTTGTTTCCGGTCAGACCGTTGGCTTTTAAATGCCTATGTCCTTTTTGCATAGAAGGGTTGTTTTAATCTTGTTTTTTTTTAAAAAAATAGGATTGTCTTTTGGATTTTTTTAAAAAAATACTGGTTTTAATGTGTTTGTGTGTGTGTTTGCTTAAAATATTGTAAATTGCTTTGAACGGTGGCAAAAAAACAGCTAGCTAACAGATAAAAATAATGCAGTATAAGTTGCCTAGCCAGGCCAGTTAAGTTGTACCGAATGGTTTTTGGGCCCCCACTTTCAGACATTGTTGTGGCTTAGATTGCCAAAATGCCATATAATGGGCTCTACATTCATATAATTATTTGGATTAGTTTGGGGCAGGGGTCTGCAACCGCGGCTCCGGAGCCGCATGTGGCTCTTTTACACCTTTGCCGTGGCTCCGGGGCGGAGGCGCATTGTGCGCCCCAACACTCCCCACTGTGGCGGGCGCTGTACTGGCTGTGACATCGCATAGGGGCGGTGCATGCGTTAGTCACGCACCGTCCTGACGTCACCTTCCCGCCTGCCTGCTACATTGTAAGGGGCATGTACGCTGGTCACTGTTTTGAAGGGGAGTGAACAACACACACACACACACACACACACACACACACACAAGGTAACTTGTTAATTTAACGTTTATTTCTATGAGGAGGAGTAATTCTGAGGGGTCAAACAAAGAAATAATAAAAAAGTGACAAAAAAGTTATTTTTATAATGACAAGTTTTGCGGCTCCCAGTTTTTTTTCCTGCGGAAACGGGTGCAAGTGGCTCTTTTTGTCTTAAAGGTTGCAGACCCCTGGTTTGGGGCAAGGAGAAGAGGGGAATGTTCATGCTGATGTCAGCCTATTTATGTTGCCCCTGTGTCTGTCAATATGGGAAGAGATAAGAATAACCTGAAGTTTAATTCACCAATCCTAATGTTTATGCTGTGAACCGCCCTGAGATCTATGGGTATAGGGCAGTATACTAACTGACTAACTAACCAAAGCTTGTGTGAGCACTGCTGTTTTGTCCCCTCTCCAGAACACATTGAGCAACTCTAGTCTAGACTTTTGAGAGATGCAGTCTCCCTAATAACTGCATGCTAAGCTTGTCTGTATTAGCACACACATGCAATATGTTAGATCTTTTGTTGAGTAATTCTGAAATCTTTTTCAGTGATATTTTTGATGCCATGTTCCCTGTCACCTATATTGCTGGCGAGACTGTGATACAGCAAGGCAAGTGGTTGATTGTGATGTTGGTGGAAAAATTACTTAGCCTTTGAAGATGTTCAATTGCTTTCTGTTCATCTCATTCACAAGGTTTGCTAAAAAGATCCCAAGTATAGAATTCCAGCTAGTTTTTCAGAGGTGGGTGGGCAAACACTTTGGTCACTTACCTTTCAGAAGGGACCAAGGCTAAATGGTAGGGCATGTGTTTTCAATTCTCGCTAGAGCTGGAAGTGTCCCCTGAAACACTTGAGAGCTGGTGCCAGTCAGTGTCAACAGTACTGAACTAGATGCACCAATGGTCCCAACTGGTTATCAGGCAGCTTCCTATGTTCTGGCCCCAGTGGTAGCTGTTTGGGTTTGCATTCCAGTGGTGGGCCTCGCCAGATGTGCACACAGTCACACACTTCTTAACACAGGCATGCACATATTCTTCACTTTCTCAACTCCCCCTCTCATATGATCCATGTAGATCAGCTGAGAAGGGGGCATTTTCATTCCCACTGTAGCATGCACTGCGAGGAGGATTAAACATGTCTATGGGATGTTAGGAGAGGGGTAGTACCTTTGCTGGGGGACATGTTATGCTCGTTCTGGGGTAGTTTGTCCACCTTTGGTCCCCACCCTGCACTCAGCTCTCACCTGTGGCTCCTAGAAGCTGTCTGCATGCAACAACAGCCACACCCCAGGAAACGACTTTTACTGGCCGACTAAACCAGGCGAGGGCAACCAATGGGTCAAAACCCTCAGTGAGTTAGGGACTTCCTCTGTACGCAAAGAGGGGCTCTGGCAGATTGAGCGGATGAGACCAATAGTGCATTAAATGGTCTAGAAGGCAGTTTCTGCATGTGGAGGGGCAGATGGGACTTGTCAACCTGGGAAGGTAGTCCATCTATGAGAAGGAAAACTGATCCTACACCTCTGCTGCCTTGCGGGATATTTTCAGGAGAAGAAAAAGCTAAGGAGTAAACCCTGCAGAAATGCGGAATGGCAGCTGGATGACGTCTTGTACACCTCCTTCTGGCAACTCTGGCTGACAGCCAAGCTGGACCACACCAGCAAGGCCATGAGAGGAGTGGGGGCTGGGTCTTATCGTCTGGGATATCCCAGGAGCTCCATACACACTGCCCAGGCTTGCATCCCAGGAAGGTCACTTCAGTGCTGCTAACGGAGCAGTTTGACTTCGCCCCCAGGCACGCATTCCATTGTCTCTCAAGACAGACGGATGCCAACAAAGCAAGAACAACCCTGAACACTGTAATGGGGATGAAAACTGCACCCTCCCAACAAATCAGTTGATAAGCCAGGAAGGGCCATTTTCATCCCCATCACAGTGTTGGGTGGTGAGGTTAAAATCTCCCCACCCAGGTTAATAAGGGAAATACCTTTGAGGCGGGGGCATAGCCTGAGGAGGGTCAGCAGGCAAAGAGGTTCCCCGTCACTGAGCTTAGACTTGTTTTCCCACATTGTAACCATTTCAGTGTTATATTTGAATTTTGTGGTCAGGTGAAAATCCTCTGCCAGCAATGGCTTTTGCAATAGGGCATTGATCAAAGAGCACTTTACCTAGACTAGTTACTAGTCTTATCTACCCTGTCATACTGATAGCTGGGCAAATAGCTTCCTTCATTTTAATTACATGTAGGGGTGAAGTGGGAATTATAAATATAATGAATATATTTGACTGTGAAGCCTAAAGGAAAGCATGGCTGTTCCAAATGCAAAAAAAAGCATATGTGAGCTTTTGTATGGATGTCATTTTGTGCTGGATGGTTCTAGAATGGAAGAGGTTGATAACTGCCTCTTCTAAACTTATAATTGTTTCTCAAACTTATATTTCAATTTTTTTCTGTAGGTGATGAAGGGGATAACTTCTATGTTGTTGATCAAGGAGAAATGGATGTAAGTCTTTTCTAAACTATATATTACTGCAGCGCTCCAGAATATTTTAAGCACATACAATGCATCACATGGGCAATAATGGGAACATGTCTATGTCCGTGCTTTTGCATTTCAGACAAATAAATATCAGGGACGTCCATCTTTCCCTCACCACAGTTTCCCTTTCCTCTAGCCTTGTCTGAAGCTTATTTCTTACTGCCGTTTGTGTGATGACAGAACAGCAGGCAGACCAGCAAGCAAGCAGCATGGGTGGCAGGCAGACCAGCCAAGCTATTTAAAGGAGGCAGAGAGGTGCTTTCTGAAGCGCCTCCCCAATTAAATACCACCAGAGGGGCATTTAAAGGAGCAGGTGGAGGTACTTCAGAGACCAGCTTGGTTAGGTGTAACAGGAGGAGGGGTTGGTAAGCAGGAGTGGCAGCCCATCATGTCATATATTTCTTTTCTGCCTTTCAAGACTTTACTGTTGTTAGCCGCTCTGAGCCCGGTTTTGGCTGGGGAGGGCGGAATATAAATAAAATTTATTATTATTATTATTAGTTTTCCCAAGATGGCTTATATTAAAAACAGATACACAATTTTGTTAACAGAAAAAACATACAGTATAAATCATAATGCAACAGCCATTTAAAAATAAGTCAATTACAATAACATTCAATAACAAAAATGTACCAGTAATCAGGCTAAACCGAGACTCTGAAATATAATGTCTTAGAACAGGCACCCCCAACCTTCGGACCTCCAGATTTTTTGTACTACAATTCCCATAATCTCTGACCACTGGTCCTGTTAGCTAGGGATCATGGGAGTTGCAGGCCAAAACATCTGGAGGGCCACAGGTTGGGGATGCCTGTCTTAGAACTACTAAACTGAAAAGCCCTAGTTTTTAGGTTGCATTTTTATTTACAGTTTTTAACCTGCTTTTCTAATTCTCAAAGTGGTGGAGAAGCAATTAAAAACATTGTAAGTCTATACATGTTTATTCAGAGTTCAGTCAAGCTTAAAAAGGTAAAGATACCCCTGACCGTGAGGTCCAGTTGCGGACGACTCTGGGGTTGCGGCGCTCATCTCACTCTATAGGCCAAGGGAGCCGGCGTTTGTCCGTAGACAGCTTCCGGGTCATTGGGCCAGCATGACTAAGCCGCTTCTGGCAAACCAGAGCAGCGCACGGAAACGCTGTTTACCTTCCCACCTATTTATCTACTTGCACTTTGACGGGCTTTCAAACTGCTAGGTAGGCAGGAGCTGGGACTGAACAATGGGAGCTCACCCCGTCGCAGGGGTCGAACTGCCGACCTGATCGGCAAGCCCTAGGCTCTGTGGTTTAGACCACAGCACCACCAGCATTCCTTCAGTCAAGCTTACTCCCAGGTAAATGGGTATAAAAATTATGCCTTATGATAACAAATCAAGCTGTAAGTAGCTGGCACATTAGGTAGTAAAGGTAAAGGTACCCCTGCCCGTACGGGCCAGTCTTGACAGACTCTAGGGTTGTGCGCTCATCTCACTCAATAGGCCAGGAGCCAGCGCTGCCTGCAGACACTTCCGGGTCACGTGGCCAGCGTGACAAGCTGCATCTGGCGAGCCAGCGCAGCACACGGAACACCGTTTACCTTCCCGCTGGTAAGCGGTCCCTATTTATCTACTTGCACTTAGGGGTGCTTTCGAACTGCTAGGTGGGCAGGAGCTGGGACTGAACGATGGGAGGCCATCCCGCCGCGGGGATTCGAACCGCCGACCATGCGATCGGCAAGTCCTAGGCACTGAGGTTTTACCCACAGCGCCACCCGCGTCCCTAATATTAGGTAGTACATCCTGTTAAATAAATCACTTATTTACAATTTACTTTTCAACAATGTAATAGCAATACAAGAAATTTTCCCCACCCTGGAACAGAAGATTAATGTACAAAATTATGCCATAAGTCCATGTGCAAGGTTGGTGGATGCCAATCATCAGGGTATTCATTTGAATAGTTTGCAAATGGGTACCAAACTTCAATAAAATAGTCTGCATCAATACATGAACCCTTTGGGCTAGTTTTTCAGATAAGGCAGTAGTCCATGCATTCTGTCTCCATCATATGCAAATGTTCAAGCCCTTTCCAATTCTGTGCCATAAGTAAGTAATCACAGCATTAAGAAACTACTAAGATCCTTATATAATAAAGCTCGTTGATCTACCATAAAAATTGTTAATAAACCCAAACTTGGATTACACAGTACATTGTGATTTGTAATATTACTTATTTCAGCTAATACTCCTTCCTAGAATGAAATCACTTCTTATTTGATTATTATGCAAGGGTCGAACAAATGGTGCCCAGTGATAAGCTTTTCTCAAAACAAAAACAGAAAACCTCTTGGCACATGTATTTTGTGGAATATTACTGTGAAAAGGAATTAGAATATTATCCAAATTGGAACATTTAAGCACTTTTGAAATGTTCCGTATCATATTTTTTGAACCATATTGTTTCAGGGGATACATTTGCAGCAAAATTCCTGTCCTCCTCCAACTTTGTGTGTTGCATCCTTAGGTATATGTTAACAATGAATGGGCCACTAGTGTTGGAGAAGGGGGCAGCTTTGGTGAACTCGCACTGATATATGGAACACCCCGAGCAGCAACTGTCAAAGCAAAAACTAATGTGAAACTGTGGGGCATTGATAGAGACAGCTATAGAAGAATCCTTATGGTAAGTAATTTTTTATGTTTTTAAATAAATGAATTTGAAAGAGAGTGTGGCTTTTTTGGTGTTGAGGTATTCTGACTTGAGTTTGTATAAATCAACATGAGCATATAGGAAAGTTGTACGGCAGTGATGGAGAACTCCTGAATATAGCACAGTCAGTAGAGCATGAGACTTTTAGTAATCTCAGGGTTGGGGGTTCGATCCCAACTCTACAATTCTGTGATTCTAGGTGCACCCACTCATCTGATCCTCTGCTGGGGGGGGAGGGGCTTTTCATGTAAAGTGTACCGTTTTATTTCCTTCCTCCGCCTTGATCTTCATGCAGAGGAGAGGATGTCTCGGCAGACTTGTGTTTGCAATGAAGCAAAAAGTAGTTACGCATTTTGCAATTACATGCATGCAATTTTCAGGATGCAATTGCATTTTGAAGCTTGAGACTTTCAATAGCAGTAAATCTGGGCTTTCAGTTGAGCTTATTTGCATTCTTCTTTTTTTAACACCCACACCCACACCTGCTGTTTTTCCAGACAAAGCCAGTCTTCTGCTGGGGTTACTAAGAGGTTTTTACACACTCAGGACAGAGAAAGGGTGTTGGAATTTAAAATTAGCGCAAGAGAACTATATTTATATCCAAGGCTTAGATTCCTGAAGACTACTGCCAGAGAGTTTGTATTGAGTATTAAATACGGGAAGGTGAGACACATCTTTTCTTCACACACTGATAATGGGACCTGTGGATTTCTAGTTTACTATATCCCAGCCAAGCTTTTCTTTTCTTTTTTACTAAATAACTTTTAATGGACAAAAGGTCTTGCCTATTAAGTTGAGCAAACGGACACTTCAGTAAGAGTGAATATTCCTGCTTACTCTGTTGTAAAGGCCAAAAGAGACCTGAGTGGGATTTATGGACTGTCTGAGATACTTCGACGGCATCGAAGCTGCTACCATGAAAGGAAATCCCATTTCTTGAGCCCAAGTTCATTCTCTTTGTGCAGGCATATGCAAACACGGCCCTCCAGATGTTTTAGGATTGCAATTCCCATCATCCCTAGCTAACAGGACCAGCGGTCAGGGATGATGGGAATTGTAGTCCCAAAACATCTGCAGGGCTGAGTTTGCCTGTGCCTGTCTTTGTGCATTGACAGTATTGGATACAGTCCACCATTTGACTATTTACAGTGCAAGCCTATAGGTCCATTCTTTGACCTAAGTTCAGTCACTTCAGAAGTGGCTTACTCTCAGATAAGTGAGTGTATAATAAAGATGATGATGATAAAAAATAATTTATACCCCGCACATCTGACTGGGTTGCTCCAGCCACCCAGCCTTAGTGTAAATTTTAAGGGGATATGATCATTAGTTAATTTAAGGGTTCATGATCATTAGCTAATTATGGTGGAAAACTGGGCTTACAGGCAGCTTAGGGCTTATATTAGAATGGTGTACACAAGACTTGAACCATTTAAGTTTGCCGTCATATATCCAGTGGTTTTCAACCAGTGTGCTGTGGCACCCTGGGGTGCCTTGAATGAAAGTCAGGAATGCCACGGGCAACACTGGCCTTTGTTCCTCTTTCTTTCTTTCTTTCTTTCTTTCTTTCTTTCTTTCTTTCTTTCTTTCTTTCTTTCTTTTTTTCCCTCCCTCTGATGCCTTCTTGCATCCCTTCCTCCCAAAGGCTTGCGTTGCTGTTTGTTGCAGCAGCCCTGGGTACAAGCTCCCCAGGCGAATGGTGCCTCTGGGGCTGGCTAGGCGGTGTTTCCCAGACCTCTGTGGGGCAGTGTGAGGAGGCACCTCTGTTTGGGGTGGGGTGGGGGTCAGCTCAGAGACCAGGGGCAGCAGTAGCTGCCCAGAGGACTCTCAAGGAGAGGAGAGGAGGCTGAGGGAAGACTCCACAAGGGATGGTTTTCAAAAAAGGAGTGACATAACTAGGCTTCTGAGCATGGCAAAAAGAATGTAGTTGGTCTTGGGAGCCATGGACTAAAAAAGGTTGAAAACCTCTCCTATATGCACTTATCTGGGAGTAAGTTTCACTTAACTGAGGAGGACTTACTTATAAGTAGAAATGAATAGGATTGCATTGTAAACATTTCTATGACCTGTTCCATTTTTCCTGGTATTCTAAATTGTTAAACGAGTAATTTTCAGATCCATTTGTGTGTGTTTTTCTCCTCCAGGGTAGCACATTGAGAAAGAGAAAGATGTATGAAGAATTTCTTAGTAAAGTGTCAATACTGGGTGAGTGTGAATAGTTTCTTAGCATCGCTAATAGAATATTTGAGTTTTGCCCTACTCTGAACATCGCAGAGGGAGCATATAATGTTGAGGTGCTGTGCTTGAAGCTACAGCTGCTAAATCACAAATTGTGAATGGATGATTAATTTGTTTATGGCAGTAGGAAGAAGTGTGGTAGAAGGGTTTGCTGTAGAAAAACTGGAGGAGCGTATCCTTATGTGAGATGAACTGGGGATCTAATTCTAAATCTTTGGGATACAGCAAACCATCTTGTTTTATTTTTATTTAGAATCCCTTGACAAATGGGAGCGTCTCACAGTAGCTGATGCTTTAGAGCCAGTACAATTTGAGGATGGACAAAAGATTGTGGTGCAGGGAGAACCAGGAGACGAGTTCTTCATTATTTTGGAGGTGAGTATTAATAACAATGTTGTTTTGGAATTAGCTACTAGCAGCTGTATTTGTCTGATACATTTCAGTTACTTGGGTTATATTAACCTTCCCCAGCCAGGCGCTTTCCAGATGTTTTGAGCGACAGCTCTTACCATCTCTGACCGTTGGCTATGCTGGCTAGGGTTGTGGTTCAACATCTGGAGGACACCTGTTTGGGGAATTCTTCTGGATATGATGAAAGGTGGTTCTGTGTTTTTAAAAAGTCATTTGCAGACTGCTTGCATCAATACTGGTTCTTTGGACATAAAGCGTATTTGCAAATTATTTTCTGTGATAACAGATTTGATCATAGATGACAATAAATCCCTTTAACAAATCCTGTGGTGGCAGAATTATACATGTAGGATTGCTTAGTTCAATTGTGAAATGTGCTTCTGAATATATTTTATCATACTCCCCTTTTGAGGATATTAGGATTAAATGGGATAGGTTAAGACAAGTAATTTAATGGGGATGTTTCTGCTTTAAGTCATGAAGTTGTTGCTTTTTGCATAGGATTACTAAAACAAATCTGGTCATTAACTCTTTAATTCATTTAAAGGGTACAGCTGCTGTGTTACAGCGCAGGTCAGAGCATGAAGAATTTGTTGAAGTGGGCAGGCTTGCACCATCTGATTATTTTGGTGAGTTTTCTTGCTGTTTTAAGTTGACAGTGTCGTTTAAATACTTAAGGCATAAGACCAATGCAAATGACATAATGGTATATATTTTTAAAGCAGCCCCCTTCCTGGTCCCCTGAGACTTGGCTTCTCTCCTCCCCTTTGCTCCTTTCAATCTCATGAGGCTCACAAAAACACGTAGACTCCTATAATACCACCCTTCCTGGAATGGAGAATAAGCCACGAGATCATATTGTAAAGTAAGAAAACATTGAAATCGGCTTGATATGATTTTAACCCATGGGAAGCTACAGAAGAAAAAATAGTTTGTAATTTAGTAACAAGTAAAGCAAACTTCGAGGAAATTTTTCAAGTTGGATGCTGGCTTCTGCAGTTGCTTAATTGTTTTTTTGGACATAGACTGTACTTGCACGATCAGATTCTGGCTTAATAAGCCAGGATATACATGAACTTCATACACCCACAGTTGTATCCTTTGTTCCTCCCTTCATGAGACCAGAGAAACAAGTTGCAAATACGTACCATAGGTTCCCATGTCATGCAATCTGGGAACAACTGTTAATTGCTTCCAGACCAATGGGTTAGGGATCAGAAGCTGTTTTTAAACCACGGTTGGCATCTGCATCCTAGCTTGTTTGGAGATGTTGAACTATAGCTCCTGGTTCGTATGTACCAGAAGCTGTGGTTTATGACTGCTTCCTGGTTTGTTTCCCTATTTACATGAAGAGAGGCTGCACGTGAGTGTATTAAGCTCATGCAAAAACTTGTCTCATCAGTCGAGGATATGATCATATGTATTGGGCCATTTAGTAGTTTTGCATCTTTAACATGCTTCTAAAACTTTGGATTCAACTTCTGTAATGGAAAACTTGAGTTTGGGATGATAGAAACATTATCGTCGTCTATTAATTAAATAAGCTGGGGATTTATTTTTATTACTTGCTGTAAGATTAAGTATAGTACTACTCTGAACAGAAAATACTACCAAAGACCTGACATAGGAACATTGAACCTTGTCATGACTCTTACATCAAATTATGGAGATACTTTTAAGTGTAACATTTATGGAAATGTTACTTCCTTCTTGAAGATCATGTAGTACATGAAGAATAACTCAGCACATAGAATTGTACTATTTGAAATATTAGAAGTATAAATGCCTGAGTATTATTTAAACAATAATTGCAAGGATACCTAGTGTTAGAACTGGAATCAGATTGCACAGCCAATCCCTGCAGAAAACAGCTTTTCCAAGCATAGGGCTGGCAAAAGCCCCTTGCGCAGTAATTTCCAAGTGTCTTGACAACCAGCTGGCTACTGATTGCTTGGGAAGCACTGAGCAAATGACTTTGACACTTCCCTTTCCTCTGCTCTTTCCAAGCACACTCTGCGCTTTAAAGCTCTGTGTCCAAGCACCCCCACTTTTTTATTCCAGAGTTTCTCCATGAGAACAGCTCTTTAGCACTCAATTGAAGCAAACAACAATCCACAGAAACTCTGAATTAATGTTTGCTCCAATTGAGCACTGAAGAGCAAGCTTTCACAGGGAAAGCCCCAGGACAAAAAAACAAAACCATGCTCAGATATGGAGCTTTAAAGGGCAGAAAGAGCAGGACAAAGTGTAAGTGTGGATAAGCCCTCTAAGCACACTTCTCCCACAATCTTTCTGGCCCTTCACATCTCTGTCTATAATTCTTAACACTCTTACACTATGCAATATTTTGGGATAATTTTAGAGCAGTCCTCTATTTTGGTGAAGTCTGTTGATCTGTTTCAAATCACCTCCCCCCTCCCCTTACCCTGTTCTATTTGAAATGAATATTTTGTTTTTTAGGTGAAATAGCCCTGTTGATGAACCGTCCTCGTGCTGCCACGGTCGTTGCTCGTGGCCCATTGAAATGTGTAAAGCTCGACCGGCCCCGATTTGAGCGTGTCTTGGGTCCATGCTCAGATATTCTCAAGCGGAACATCCAGCAGTACAACAGCTTTGTGTCTCTGTCTGTCTGAAGTCTCCCTTCTTCTTCAAATACATGCTTCACAAATGCAGACTGCTTCATTACTCTTGTGCAGAGCCACATGGCCACTGGCTATTGCAGCTTCCTGTCTGTCTGAGGGAGGGGAAAAGAAAACAAACAAACAAAAAAAGAAATCAGTTGCTTTTCATGGCACCATTTTAATTTTTAGAGCATTTATTTTGGTGCTCCCAATACAATTTAAAATAAATAGAAAATTATATGGAGTCTTTTTGCTGTTACTGCTTTTCTCTGTGCAATGTACAGTGTCCAACTCGGGCAGTGACTGCCATTCCTTTCGCTGGGAAAATTTCCTAGTACCAAGGTTATTGCCATAGAGTTAAGGATGTAACAGTGGAAAATTATTAAGAGGCACACATTTCTCAACTGGTGAGTTCCTACATTTATTTCAGGGCGTGGTCACTTTCTGCTGTAAGTACTTCTCTTAGCAGAGGAACTTACCCTCTAAGCTCAACTTCTTGGCATAAATGTTCTGGATATGGTTATCTTTGGTTTGGTTTACTGAGATCAGCTCCTTAGTAAAACCACAGTTAGAAGTTTGATAGTTTGATGCATCAGTTTCCATTTCAGTTGGTTCACGACGGGCTTGGTTATCGTTTGTCAGGTTTTTGTGTACAAGCTTTTGTTCTGGCACCTGCTGCCAGTGTTGCTGATATTCTTGCCACAGTTACCCTTCCCCTTTGCCTGTTCTCAGTTGTGAATATTCATATTTGCCCCTTCTATTTTTCCCCTGTGCAATTTCTCAATACCCAGCCAATGGATTAGACACCTATATATTGGTGGTGGTGTTGGCAAAACAATTGCACTGCTCCTTAGCTAGTGCCAAATAGTATACCCCACATGCAGTGTATGTAGACCAGGAAACTGAAGGGTGCATCCTGTGCGTTCAGTCTTCTGTCTGACCCTTTCAAGCTTTGCCTTCCCTCTTAACTTCAGCACCAGATATTGAATGGTTCTGTCGGCATTCAATGCAGGACTGGACTACACACTCCTTGTTAGATGACAAGAATCTGGCTCATGTGGAAGAGTGGAAACAGAAAATTAGTGTCCTGTAAAACTCTTGTTACTGAATCTCTTTTGTCCAATCAGAAGTTTTAGTAACTTCTAACCTTTCTCAGATATTCAATCTGAGCAGATGTTCAGTCTCGAGTTTTGTTCTCTTTGGTTTGTCCCAGATTCTCATACCGATCTGACAGAATAGCTTTTGGGAAAGTTGACCCTGTTGTCAAGTCTGAAATGTGTTTCAGTATTTACCAGGTTTGTGTTACAATATTTTGTGTGCACCCTGTGCTGCCTACTATATGGAATGTTGCAGGTGGATAATGTAGGCAATTTGGTTTCCTTATAACATGTAAATTATCTAAAACTAGTCTAGGGTTTTATTTGGGAGTGACAGCAAGTTTTTTGCATTAGTTGTGCAACTATTTCTTACCAGTCCAGCTCCCTGCCATTCCCTCCTTACTTTCCCCCCAGAAACTGGACCTGGTATGCACCATTCTGACTTGTTGGCTGCTGGAAAGAATGCTTAATTAAATATGATTGGCAATGTCTGGGGAATAGGAGCCTTAGTATATATATATAAAAGGGGGAGGGGGTATTGACATGTCCTCATTTCTAGATGCATATAAAATGTAAAATCTACATTGTGAATTCTTTCTGTCCGTGCTGAAGACTTTGATGAGGATATGCCTTTGGGAATTTCCACCTGTGTTCTCTTCGGGAGTCCATTAATGCTATTTTCCTCCAAAACTTCATTCAGTTTGAATCTATCCAGGGATTGCTCCCCCCCCCAATACCTTTCTTACTTTTGAAGCTTGATTTGATCCTTGTTAAAGCACCAAAAAGATTTTAAATCTTATGTAAGCTAGTTAGAGCGCCACAAAAATGCACATTTTTTTATATAAGGCTTTCTAATCAAGTTTCACTACTGCGTCTTTTTAGCTTGCTGTTTACTCCCTTTTGTAGTTTTACCAACAAGATTTTAAGATGAACCAGCTACGTCTGAGTTAAATATTAATCACAGTTAAAGCTTTACCTTTGTGTGCAATTTAAACATGTTTGAATCCACAGTTGGTATAGTTTGCCTTAGCTAACATTCAGGGCTTTAGAGGTAATCTTTTTTGCTAGGACACCTTAGCAAATAAAAAAATCAAAAAAATCTACTGCCCTAGAGTGCTATAGTCAACCAGAGGACCATTTTTGTATCGTTACCTGACTATAAGTCTGACTTACTGTATGTGCTAATATATTCCTTTTGTTATAGATTGTCCTAATGGCAGGTAAAGCAATAAAATGATTTAAATTCTTAAATGTAATCAGCGTTTTTATTATACTGGTCTGCAGTTTCTAAGCTGGTGCGGACTAGGCAGGGACGGGCTGCATAATAGCTCTAGGCCTTTCTTTGGCAGAAAGTGAGTTTCATAGACTGCTTCCTACATGAGATGCCTTCCTTTCATGTGAATGACTTGTGGGTTAAATAGATGTGATATGGGATGCAGTCTTCTTAATGGGTGGCTACAGGTGTGAGCTATTTTCCGAAGTGCCAGACTTGTGGGTGTTTATGTAGAATTCTTTGCTGTGGCTCTGTGAGCAGCATCAACTCTTAGGTCGCGTTTTCTACTTTTCTACTCAACTAGCCAGTGTTGGCAGGTATCTCCATGTGTACATGACAAAAGAGAAATGCAGCAATTTACTCTGAATAGTTCTGCTGCAGTTTATTCCAGAATGTCCCTGTACTCGACATCTTTCCAACTTGTTCAGCAAACAGTGGACTTTAGTCTCAGGTGAGAATGGTCTGGGAGTGCCTGATGTCACAGTGTTACTGAGGCTCAGCCCACGCTTATCTGGCTCGTGAGTTAAATAGGAGCCCAATGTAAGGGCAGATTATTAGATAAATAATAATAGTGTCGCCTCCTGTTGTAAGTGGCAGCCATGTCAACATAGAATCCATGTTAGTGGAATTTCTAACTGTAAGTTTGTGTTGCAGTTTCTCTTATTGTATGAAAAATATACACACATCTCGCTGATCAGCTGGTAAGCAACCATAAAAACTGGGCTTTGGGGCCAAAACTGAAAAGTAGAATGGCTGACCAAATGCCAGCCTAGTTAAGATATAGAGACTACATCAGGTACATTGATTAAACTAGTCTTTTCTACTGTCTCAGCCACAAAGTGACTGCATTAGTGCCCTTCTTCCTTGGATCCTCAGGAATGGGAAAATCTTTGCCTTAAACTGTTAATACATGGAAGCTATCAGCAGAGGGAGCTCGACAACAAGATTTTCAAAGTAAGTAACAAAATATAACCCATTTAATACCACTTCATAGTCCGTGTAAGAGAAAAGGCATTCCGATTCTAAAGGTCAAATGGAAATGGAAAATAAGATCACATGTTTAATGGAAAACACTGACCAGGCAAAATTCAAATGAAAGATTAACAATTGTGTTGGGCTGTTTTCCAGGGTGGCTGATAAAAGGTCTTCCTGCGACTTGGCCAAAGCAGCTGATAGGGCTGAATTGTGCCCTTTCACCCAGGTGTAAATACTTAAGACAGGCACCATTACAGACTGCAAGTGTTGCCCTGTAACTTTGGGAGTTACATAATGCACAGATAAGGTTTACTTCAATGTATTAGCATTCATGGTGTTGGAAATCAGTTAGCAGCTGAACTTTGGAAATCCTAAATGTCGAAGCTATTGGGTTGTATCCAGTGAAGCTGTCATCATAGTACAAGGGTTTCCACCTGTGCAACGGGTCGTCCTCTCCCTACATGCGCCTTCATTCTGCCCTGAAATCTCTGGAGGTGGGGTGGGCAAGGGAATTTTTTTTTAAAAAAACCTTAATAGCCCAATGAGAACTGAGCATGATGATTGGATTGGGGAGCGAGGCAACAGAGAAGGGTGGGGAAACTGGCCAGCCAGGTATTTGCTGGACTACAACTCCCATTATCCATGACCATGCTGACTGAGGCTGATGGGAATTGGAGCCCATCAACACGGAGAACACATTCCCCCAGTGGCTAGTAGGAATTCCAGTTGCAGGTCTCATTGGTGCCATTTCTATTTCAAATTGCTGTAGGTTGAGTTCACTGCATCTCGACTATCTTTATACTTGTTTTGGAAGCCACTATTGTTTTATAGCTGCTTAGAAGTCTCCCACTGTAAAATATAGGTACTTTCCCTGCTCTGATGCAGTTGGGGTGTGTGGAGAAGTTAGCATGGCTAGGGGTTGATACTTTTCAATATATCTGCTCAGTTCTTAGACTGTACCTGCCCAGACTGGATGGCAGAATTTATATGCATACTCATGTAGTGGCTCCTTCATGTCGCTGCTGTAATGTGCATTTTGCCCTTATATCTTGCATGTCAGTACTGCCACTATCCTGCATGCTGTGATCTTGAGGATTATCTGAAGCCCTGTGGCCGGATTCGACTAAGCTGTTGCTCAAGCACAGGGGTCAGCAACCTTTTTCAGCCATGGGCTGGTCCACCGTCCCTCAGATCATGTGGTGGGCCGGACTATATTTTGGAAAAAATATATGAACGAATTCCTATGCCCCACAAATAACCCAGAGATGCATTTTACCGTATTTTTCTCTCTATTACACGCAGATTTTTTCTTCTAAAAAGGAAGGGGAAATGTCTGTGCGTGTTATGGAGCGAATGTGGGGGGTCCCTGGAGCCGATTAGGGGAGCGCAGGAACAAAAATCAGCAAAAATCAATCGTGCGTTGTGTCCGAGAGGGAAACCTGAAAAGAGGAAGTTGCAGCTTTCCTGCATTCTGCCTCAGGGTCTTACTGCCCACCCTCCTCTGTTTCGTTACTGTGTTTGCTCAAACGGAACAAAGAGCAGGCAAATCCCCTCCCCTCCAGGCAAGCAGAGGGGAAAGCAGAGGTCTTTCCTTCTAGTAATTCCTCTCTGTGCTCCTCGCAGGCAGCCAGAAAACATGCAGGAGGAGAGAGAAAGCTGGCTTCGGTTTGTGGAAACTTTTGCCTTTCTTTCCTCCCTCCCGTAAAATCCCTCTCCTGCTTTCTTAGCCAGCTGCTTCTCTGCACAACGCTCTCTTGTCCCTTCTGTGTTTTTCCTTCACTCCCCACTTAAAATGTAGTTACAAAGCATGGATCCATATGGATCCTCAGGATCTTTGCATTGGGCCACCCCAAATTCACCATCAGATCACATAGCAGCCTGCCCCCCAAAATCACACACCCACTGTTGCCTGGGGCTGCAATGGTGCAAAAACGTGGTTAAAAAGCATGGATCCACATGGATCCTCAGGATCTTTGCATTGGGCCACCCCAAATTCACCATCAGATCACATAGCAGCCTGCCCCCCAAAAATCACACACCCACTGTTGCCTGGGGCTGCAATGGTGCAAAAATGTGGTTAAAAAGCATGGATCCACATGGATCCTCAGGATCTTTGCATTGGGCCACCCCAAATTCACCATCAGATCACATAGCAGCCTGCCCCCCAAAAATCACACACCCACTGTTGCCTGGGGCTGCAATGGTGCAAAAACGTGGTTAAAAAGCATGGATCCACATGGATCCTCAGGATCTTTGCATTGGGCCACCCCAAATTCACCATCAGATCACATAGCAGCCTGCCCCCCAAAAATCACACACCCACTGTTGCCTGGGGCTGCAATGGTGCAAAAATGTGGTTAAAAAGCATGGATCCACATGGATCCTCAGGATCTTTGCATTGAGCTACCCCAAATTCACCATCAGATCACATAGCAGCCTGCCCCCCAAAAATCACACACCCACTGTTGCCTGGGGCTGCAATGGTGCAAAAATGTGGTTAAAAAGCATGGATCCACATGGATCCTCAGGATCTTTGCATTGAGCTACCCCAAATTCACCATCAGATCACATGTCTGTGGCCACAGCATGAAGCACAAAAATGATACATCCACTGTTTCATTCAGAATTTTTTTCCTTGTTTTCCTCCTCTAAAAACGATGTGCGTGTTATGGTCAGGTGCGTGTTATAGAGCGAAAAATACGGTAAATAAAAGGACACATTCTACTCATGTAAAAACATGCTGATTCCCAGACCGTCCGCGGGCCGGATTGAGAAGGCGATTGAGCCACATCTGGCCCCCAGGCCTTGGGTTGCCTACCCCTGCTCTAGCAGAAGGCAATGCTACAAAGTCCCACTATCACCACAGGACTTCCTCCCCTCCATTCTCTCCCCTGTGCCCTCCCCAAATCTGTTTGGGAGGACCCCTAGAGCAGTGTGTGAGGGGAGGTTGTTCTTTATGGCAAGGAGAAATGCTTACGCTTACGCTGATAGAACAGTCGCCTTAGCACAGGAATGGCCAAACTTGGCCCTTCAGATGTTTTGGGACTACAACTCCCATCATCTCTAGCTAACAGGACCAGTTGCCAGGGATGATGGGAATTGTAGTCCCAAAACATCTGGAGGGCCAAGTTTGGCCATGCTTGCCTTAGCATAACATTGAATTCCACCCTTGCATCACAATGTATGAATTACTTTGTAGATGGCAAAGAGAACTTTCTATTTAGCTGCCTAGATACATGTTAGGTTGTAGTTTGTTTGTTTTAAAAAAAAACCAGTATTTTTGTGGGTAAAGGGCATGCCTTCCAATACTATTCCCTGTAAGTTGCCACATTTATAACCAGGAGAAGTATCAGTTCCACAACTTCACCATGCCGGCATTTCCCCCTTCGCCTTTTGTCCAGGGTTGCTGGTCTTTCTGTTGTGGTTATCCACTTGTTGAACGTCCCTGAGTGCTACCTTGGTGTCATAGCCTTAAATTGTGATGTGGGTATACACAGATACGTTTTTAGGCACACTGCCCTTTCATCGCCCCCCCTTTTATTTTGGACCCCAGTCCCCCCCCCCCAAAAAAAAATCACAACAACCTGAAGTAACGGGCATGGGCAGATCCCGTGAAACCACATCATCACCCAAAATATGTCTGCTTTGCAGCTACAGAGTGCCCCATTTATTCATGTCCTGGAGAAGATGCACAAAGGTCACTGGTGGTGATAATGGGATAAGATTTCTGGTTATGCATATGCAAAGGAGACTCAGACCCATGGTGCAGTCTTCAATCACCTGCCCAGCAGCATGTTTAGATTTCGGTGTGACAGAGACCATCCCTCTTGTCAATCACAGTTGTCCAGGGGTAGGGGGCGGACAGTCACCAATTTAAAAGTTCAGGTTCTGGTTTATCCCCTAGGTCTCTAGCTTGGCTGTGTCATTCTGTCAAAGGCGTCTGTCTCCAGGGGCTTAGCATCGATCACAACATTGTCCTCTCCATTAGCCTCTATGCATTCCTCCACCGCCTTCAGGACGATCTGTAGCCTCCTGTCCAGTGCCAAAAGGTGGGGTTCTGTAAGCACAGGGGCTAGGTGGTCCTCAAGCAAGGATTCCCGCATGATGTCACTGAGTTTGTAGGCTGGTTGCGCCAAGAGCTGTAGCCGTAATAACGTAGTCTTCTTTATTCTGAAGGAGGGTGGGTGAAAACAAGGTTCATTATGCAAAAGCAAAATTCTACCTCCCCGTCTCAGATACTGGGCCAGTCACACTTCTTTGAAGTCTCTCAGCCCCACTCACCTCACAGAGTGTTTGTTGTGGGGGAGGAAGGGAAAGGAGAATGTTAGCCGCTTTGAGACTCCTTAAAGGGAGTGAAAGGCGGGATATCAAATCCAAACTCTTCTTCTTCTTCTTCTTCCTGAACAGTGGCGTAGCGTGGGTTGTCAGCACCCGGGGCAAGGCAAGTAATTTGTGCCCCCTAACCTGTGGATTTGCGCCCCCTAACCCTAACCCCCAGATATTGTGCCCGGTTGCCGGCCCCCCCTGCACCCCCCACGCTACGCCACTGCTCCTGAAAGTTGGATGGACTTAAATATGCATTGCTGCGACCTGTGCTCAGTTATAAATAATAGCAACGCGGTGGCTTAAGCTTTCTGGGAAGTCTTTCCTCCCATCTCCAGATGTTTGGAAGCTGGTTTTGGAAGTTGCAAGGGTAAAATGTGCTTTGGGGGTATAGGGAAGGGCTGTGGCCCTGTTGCGAACATTATTATTACTGTTCATTTCATACACCACTTAATGCCAAAATAGGCTTCTAAGCAGTTTACATAGTATGAATGCCAAGTTACACATGCAGAGGTGCTTGGAACTGGAGAAAGTTTCCGATTCGCTTCCCCACACCCTCCACTTAAAAGGATGTCAAGTAGTAGGGCTGCAAAAGATAACCCAGCTGTCCATCACGTGGCTGCCACAATCTCTTGTACTTGGGAACTACAGCACAAGGGGCATTGCCAGCTCAGTGCCCAGCGCTTTGGGAAGTGCCGAGCACAGAACTGGCAAAGCGCTACTTTCTCCTGCCCGTCAGCTGATGGCAACTTCTTGCAAGTATGCACTGCAAAGAGAAGTTCCCCGTTCAGCCGGTGCCTGCAAAAAAACAAAACCCCAGGCATCTTTCTATCCTGTTTCAGCTTCAGTTTCAAAGGGAACACTTCCCCTCTTGAAGCAAGGCCATGAGCTGGTAAGGGAGCTCACATTATGTACCCTGCCCCATTCCTGACATAACGTGGTTTGGGGGAAATAGTCACGCAAGCCAAATTGGGACACCTGATGGGACTGCAGATGAGACGTTTTCCAACCTTGTTTTTAGTAGATTCTGCATGTACATTTGCCAAACCTTACAGCCAGAAATCTAGAAACTAGACTTTGGATATAGATAGCTGTTGTTTGGGATTCAGCTAAGCTGCAATGTGTGCAGAATGAGGTCCATTTGTGCAATGGGGCTCTCCCCCACCCCCTTTCCTGTGTACCCCTGCGTCCCTAAATCTGCGCGGGAGGCTTTGAGAAAACTACATAAAAGGTTTTGGGGGCATGTCAGGGAGAATAATAAATAATAATAAATTTTTATTTATACTCCGCCCTTCCCGATTCAAAAACCGGGCTCAGGGCGGCTAACAAATTTAAAACACTTAATTATAAAAGCAGCATAAAATACGGTATAAAAACATGATTAACAATAAAATTCAAAAATCAATCAGATAATCCCCAGGGCTAGCTGGCTGAATTGGTCCTACTTGGGCCAGCGAGGAGGCCAGGGGGGAATTTGCTGTGGGGTCTCAGAGTGGGTGATCTTCATAAAAAGGGGAGGGGAAGGGAAGAGAAGGGAAATAAAAGATCAGGCTGAATTCAAATTAAAGGCCAGGCGGAATAGCTCTGTCTTACAGGCCCGACAGAAGGAGGTTAAATCCTGAAGGGCCCTAGTCTCATGGGACAGAGCATTCCACCAGTTCGGAGCCATCACTGAAAAAGCCCTGGCCCTGGTGGAGGATAGTATGACTTCCTTAGGGCCCGGGACCTCTTGTTGTCTTGTTGTACAAGTGGACCTGGTTCCCTACATGCATTAATCCATTTACAGCACTGCATTGGGTTCCACCCTTTGAGTGAGCCCAGTGGAGCCATAAACTACTTTTTTTTTTTTTTGGCCATACCACCTTATTCAAAGAATCAAACTTAGGAGCAAGCACTTCTTTTGGTTTATAGCAGAAGCTAGTTGTCCATGGTGCTAGTTGGTTGGTCTGTATGGGAATCACAAGCCGCTCTTCTTCAATCTGAATTGACATGAGTTTTTTCAAAAAAGTTTTTTTAAGAAAAGAGGAACTGAACAAATGTTTAAGGTAAAGGGACCCCTGACCATTAGGTCCATTCGTGGCCGACTCTGGGGTTGCGGCGCTCATCTCGCTTTATTGGCCGAGGGAGCAGGCGTACAGCTTCCGGGTCATGTGGCCAGCATGACTAAGACGCTTCTGGCGAACCAGAGCAGCGCACAGAAATGCCGTTTACCTTCCCGCCAGAGTGGTAGCTATTTATCTACTTGCACTTGACATGCTTTCAAACTGCTAGGTTGGCAGGAGCAGGGACCGAGCAATGGGAGCTCATCCCGTCACAGGGATTCGAACTGCCGACCTTGTGATCAGCAAGCCCTAGGCTCTGTGGTTTAACCCACAGCGCCACCCGCGTCCCGAACAAATAGCTAAATGAGACAAGTGTCTTTAAAAACCAACCATCATCACCTGTCCACTGGTTGAGGAAAGAAGGGGTTCTGTTCTGAACTGATAGCTAGAAGAAGGTGAGTACTTCTAACCCTGCAATAGCCATACCTGCAACTAACTTTTGCAGGTCAATGCATCTGTGCACACCTGGGGGTGGGAGTGTTCTTTGGTAATGCAAAAACTGAGGTAGGCAAAAACCCATATCAGTGAAATTTGCATTGCTGATTCTCTATTCTGTTCAAACAGGGATAAAATAAATGGCTGGCTGCTATACCAGTGCTTGATGTTGCTGCAGGCTGCCTGCATTTAAAAGTCAGAAGTTTGTGGCTGAGAGGACGAGATTAGTTCAGGAAAGGTGTGTGAGCAGGAGCCAATTTAAATCACACAGACTTGGAGTTCAGTGCAAGGATTTATTGGCAACCCTATAATTATAAACCAGGAGGCTTGTAAGGTGTGAATAATGGCTTTTGAAAGTCAACCTGGAGGCTCAATATAACTATACGGGATGATGCCACTGACATCCGGGGGCACAGAAATACACAGGGAGTATGGTGAAAATAGTTAAGATGTGGTGGGGCAGAGGAACACGGGAGGATGAATAACCCTTGACACAGTTTTTTAAAGGCCTAGCTTTTGATTTATATGAATTAATAAAGCAGTAGCCTGAAGAGGATTCAGGCAGTAAAATTTATGAGCAGCCCCCTAATGGCTGGAGGGGGACGCAAATGTAATTGATGGCATTCGGGTTCTTTCAGTCCCTTTAGAAGAGAATAAAATCTGAGTGTTCTTGGCAGGGATCAAAAGAAATGTCTCAGTTTCCTTCAGCTATGACAAATGGCATGTTTGATGGGGAAATAGGTGGGCACCCCTTTACACATCCAAATGCTGAAGTCTGCATGCAACTGGGACTTCATTCTGAGTGATGGACAGACTCAGCCTAGTCTGCTTTAGAAATAATTCAGGGGAAGTGAATTATGTTGTCAAATGTTGGGTGGCGGGGAATGACCTGAACTCCAAAACCAGCAGGAGATGGGGTGATCTCCCAGCCCCACAGTAGCTCCTGGGAGACTTTTTGGCTAGTCCTCCCCATTTTCTCACGTTTTTATGACAAAGGGCAATGTGGAGATGCTGGAAAATGCTGTGGCAGTGCTTTGGGTCCTAGCTGTATGAGCGTTGTTTGTGAAAGTGCCCAGGGACACTGGGAGCCATGGGAAAGCACCATTCCCATGACTTCCATCATTCCTGTTTCCAGTTCCCAAGAGTACTATCCACCATTCTTTCCTAACTTGCAATTTGAGGGAGCTTTTGCAGACCGACACAGAAATGGACCTGTGAGAAGTGGTGCAGTGATGTCTCTCACTCCATTGCCACCAGGTGAAAGATGTGTTTGCCTGCTTGTTACGGCCCAGGGAGCTGCAATTGAGCCTTTCAGTTCAATCCAAAATAACTTGGGAATGACACTTACATGCAACACTGTTCGAGTGGAGCCAGGATGGAGATCTCATCATGGGAATGCTTCCCAAAACTATGGAAACAAACAAAATGTAAAAGGTGTGCCCAAACCACCCAAGACTTCAGAGACTGGAATGCTTCAAGTACAGTGATTAGTGACACGAGGCAGAAAATATCCCAGTGCTCTTATTTTTCCATGGAGAAAAATCCACAAGTTGTAACACAGAATGGACTCCAATTGCAAATGCTGCAGTTGCAATGCGTTTAATGTTGTCTACTAAATACAAGAAAAATAAACATGCTAAATTAAATCACACACCAAGGCATCTGAAAAATTTCCAGTTTAACCTGAGATTTTTGATGCAAATCAGGTTGATGGGATATAGCAATGGGATGGGGAGGGGGGGTTAACGATGCCAATTTGGAGGGTTTTTTGTACCTGCTTTCAAAAGAAATTCAATAATAATGATGTTGATGATGATGTATTATTTATATGCCACCCATCTGACTGGGTTGCCCCAGCCCCCAACAAAAAAACCCATAAAAACACCACACCACAGACACTAAAAACTTCCCTGAGCAAGGCTGCCTTCAGATGTCATATGAAATGGGAAATCATACTATAAATCTTAAATTGAAAGCACAGGAGGCGAAAGGTTACTTATATATGGATATATTTATGGGAAAATCCGTAACTGAGGATTTACCACACGACTTGTGACATTACCTGTTGCATTAGGCTGCAAGCCAATGCAAATATTTGCATTTCAAATGCCTTAGGAATATAAACAGCACAGTATTTATTTTCAAATTAGTTTATTTGCTTCCAGGGCTAAATAAATAAATGTTTGTAGCAGCCGGTCAGTTTTGTGGTTTCTGACCCTCTCAGATTTTCATGTAGTGTGGGTTAGATGCACTATGAGAACATTTGCTGTAGAGTATTAATGGCTACTCTGCAGAAGATTTTTTGTTGGATGAAAAACTCTCATGCTCTCCAGCCAGCATAGCTACTTATGGGAGATGATGGGAGTTGTAGTCCCATCTTCATCTGGAGGGCACCAGATTGGGGGAAGCTGGTGGTCCACAGATAAATGTGCCCCTTTTGCTGTTTATTTATTGCTATTTGTATATTTTAACTATCCCAAAATACAGACGCGCCTTCACACAGGCCAGATTGGATGTGATGCCCTCTGCCGTACTTGAGGGCAGATACCAAAAGATTCCAATTGAGAAACGACTCTGCCCATGTGGAGATGGCAATCTGGAAATAGTGGCTGATGTTCTCCTGTCCTGTCCCCTTTATAAAGATCTGAGCAATGAGATCATCACCCCACTCTTACTTACCATCCCAGGCCGCCCATCTGTGGCCACATTGTTCTTTCTTTTATCCGATCAAAATGATCAGACAACAGCAAAGGTTGCTATGTTTATCAAGGGTGCAGTGAGATTAAGGGCCACTATCTGAACAATAATCTTGGTCAACTGATTGTTCTTTTTACCCATTGTTGTCTTTTTAATTGCATATATTGCTTGTTTTATGTTGCTATAGCCGTTGGCTAATGTGAATAAAGTTTATCTATCTTGCTATTTGTGTGTTTTGTCAAGGTTATATAATGACAATGGCACAAAAGTGTGCCCAGGTAGTCCTCATGTGCCATTGTTCTGTGTACCTTCATGAATGAGGTAGAATTCCTGCTGGGGATTCAGTAAGAACCTGCCATGATTGTTCAACAGAATTCACTGAGCATCTGCAGAATCTTCCAATACAAGTCTCTTGCTCACCCTCCTCCTCCTACGATTCCTAGAATCCTGGGTTGATGGCGATGACTGTTACATCAGTGTTTAAGCCAACACAGGCCTTAGTTCAAGACTGCCTGGTCACATGGTTTCCAAGAGGGAATTTATATCCCAAGACTCGCAGAGTAACTTCTTGAGCCTTGTTCCTGAGACCCAGGATGGACTATTCCTCCCCACAGAACCAGCTCTTCCCCCCTTTAGGTCCCAGATGCAATTTGTGGGGTTCCTTACCCTCTTGCATTGTCCAAATGGAGCAAAAAGCCATCATCTCCAAACTTTGTGAACATCTCGTAATGATGACGGTCCATGTTGCCTTTCAAAACAGAGAAGGAAAAGCATTTGGTACTTCCAGAGTACTAACCCAATCCAACTGCTTGAGATCTCATGCAAGACACATTATCTGAGGTATAATATCAATGTATTAATAGCAGCTTTGAAACTAAACAGGAAACAGCGAGCAAGGCACAAAAATGGCTTTTATCTGGATCAAATGGCTGCTTATAAGATAAGCTTGTGATATCTACTTGTTCCAAAGTTCTGCAAGGATGCATGATGGGATACGGCAGGAAAATAACCCCACTGAGTTACTTTTGTTGTTTTTTTATATAAAATATTTATTAATATTTTTTGAAATATAACAGTAAAAATGAAAAAGAAAAAAGAAAAATACAAAATAAAAACAGTTAAAAACATACATTTTTCCTTTTACTTATTTTCTTTTAACTTATTTCCCGGACCTCCTCATACCTCCCTTTTTTGTATTCCACTTCAATTTATTGGTTCAGCAAATCCTTACCATTAGATTTTAACCCATTTATAACCCTTTTTTCATATTCCCTTAAATCATTACAGCTGGAAATCCCTTAGTTGCTGTCCAACATCATTCTATCATTCATTAATTTTACAAATTTTACAATATTTCTGTAGACCCACTGAGTTACTTTTGAAGGAGTGGGATGCCCTGATAGGAGCAGACAGACATGAATAACATGGTTTGGAAATGCCTACACCATGTCAGATGGCGGGATAGTAATGAATGACAGTGTAACTGCGTTGGCTAAGGGAGCAGAGGAAATACTTGATGTTAGTTATGAACACTTAGACACGCTTAGAGTTTCCCCCGTTTTAGACTTGTTTTCTTCCAACAGATCCATCACCATTCTATTTTATTAGGACTGACCTAGAACTCTCAGAGGGCAGGCTTGATGCATCCAGCTGTTAAGCACTTTAAAACCCTGTTGATCAATGGATGAGCGTTCGGCATGCGCTTCAACTCCCCCACTGAAATCAATGGAGCTTAGGAGTCTTACCTTTGGTTGCATTGAGCCAGAAATCTGCAGAGAGACAGGCCTGCAACCTTGGCATTATCAGCACCACGCTCTAACCAACTGAGCTATCCAGGCCACTTTGAAGGGGAATGCTATAGGGAAAGTATTTGCTGCAGCAATTCAAAAGCGAGGGGAGCTTACTCGTGTCATCCCTTTAGGAGCTAAGCCTGAAAAATAGTGGCTTGCCGTGGCTTTCCAGTGGGACCAGTGCACTAGGAGCTAAACCAGGAGGGCTTTAACCTCTTGCTTCTGCCATGGCCCCCAAACTGGAACAGGAGGGATTCAAGCCCGATACTGTCCTTGCAAAGAAGGTTCCTATTTGTTTGGTTCCTGTAGCTAATGGAAAGATGGGGCCAAGGAGAAGGAGGCAGCAGCAGTAGAAAAAGGATGTGATGTGTCATTTTGGACTCACAGCTGTCCATGGAGGCACAGGTCAATTCTGTGTCTAGGGCAGCTGTTTACCAGCTCCATCTGGTACGCAGGCTGAGACCCTACCTGTCCGTGGACTGTCTCGCCAGAGTGGTGCATGCTCTGGTTATCTCCCGCTTGAACTACTGCAATGCGCTCTACGTGGGGCTACCTTTGAAGGTGACCCGGAAACTACAACTAATCCAGAATGCGGCAGCTAGACGGGTGACTGGAAGTGGCCACCGAGACCATATAACACTGGTCCTGAACCAGTACATTTCGGAGCACAATTCAAAGTGTTGGTGCTGGCCTTTAAAGCCCTAAGCAGTATACCTGAAAGAGTCTCTCCACCCCCATCGTTCAGCCTGGACACTGAGGTCCCGCTCCAAGGGCTTTCTGGTGGTTCCCTCACTGCGAGAAGTGAGGTTACAAGGAACCAGGCAGAGGGCCTTCTTGGTGGTGGCGCCAGCCCTGTGGAACGCCCTCCCATCAGATGTCAAGGAAATAAACAACTATCTGACTTTTAGAAGACATCTGAAGGCAACCCTGTATCAGGAATTTTTTTATATCTAACGTTTTACAATTTTTTATGTGTTGTAAGCCGCCCACAGTAGCTGGGGAAACCTAGCCAGATGGGTGGGGTATAAATATATACATTATTATTATTCCATTTCTGCTTTATAAGCCTTTAGCAAACTAGATGCATACAGTGAGGAGATTTCACCCCTCCCATTGCAAGAATCTGTTCATTTTCCAGAGAGGAGGGGGCGGATTGTGCTTGCTACTTATTCCGCTCCAGCCTCACTTCAAAGGGGGAGACTGAGTGTTATCTCTGTGTAGATAAGGTCACTGCAGAAAGCAGCTGTAACACTCAGTGCAGTCCACCGTCTCCATTTGTGTATAGTTTGTATAGTACAGTAGCTGTAGTGAATAAAAGATATTCTTCAGCGCTGTCGCCCGAGTGATTTATGCTCTGCTATACTCTGCTGTGCACTGCTGTCTTCTGGAAGTGAGTTCGGTGCTCACAGCTCTGAGTTGTGAGTCCACAGCACTTAGACCTGTTCCTGCAGAAGAGGGTCTCTGGAAGTGCTACCCCAGCTCGCCTGGCCCAGTCGGGGCTGAAGTGGTTGAGCCCAGTTGGTGGCACTGGCTCAAAGGCGAAGCTGACATACAGGTCACTGGTGTTTTAAAACTTTTGCATAACGGCTAGAAACAAACTGATCTCAGAGCAGAAAACATGCTACCAGTGCTGCCAAACTATTTACAAGCCATCTGGTTTCAACATAGCAAGCGACATTTGCAACATCCGCGACAGTGTGTCAGATCCATGAGATTAATTATTACTTTGCTGTTTCCCACTTACCTATTAAGAAGTCAAATATTGCCATGTCGATGATATTGAGTAGCCGAGTGCCGCTGCTGTAAGGATAAATCTCCTTCACTGTGTTGCAGTAGAGTGGATTCACTTCCCATCTGCGAGAAACGCCAAAGGAAGGGGTTGAATGCTAGCACAACTATTCTGGGAGTTCCTCCCTGTTTTCTGAAATAGTCGGGAACTAGTCCTGCATTTATTACACTGGCTCTTTAGTTAGGATATACAACACCAGGTTTCCCCAATCTGGTGTCCTCTAGATGTTGTGGTGTAACAATTTCTGGAGGGTACCAAGTTGGGGCTGATGGGAGTTGTGGCCAAGCACCATCCGTTGGGGAAACCTGGTCTGTGCTGCTTTTGAGCAGGTTGCTACTTTTCTAGAAGAGTTGTCAATCTCTTCTGTGTGGGAATGAGTTGGCCAGTGATACTTCTGGTGGCATCAGATCTCGGCCTGTTTGTTCTGGCAGTGGTAGGTAAAAGGAACAACATACCCATGCTTTTCTGAAATGATATCCACAAACCAAAGTTAGGGATATGGGTGGGGCCCAAGTGCTCTATCGATGGACAAAAGCTTATGCTTCTTGCACCAAAGAACAGTGGTGATTCTCAACCAGGCACTTGTTCAGAGATAGAACAGGTCTTCTGTGCCTCTTCTCTAAACATTCAGTAAAATCATTCTCAGGCACGTTCTAGAGTGAAAGGTAAAGGTCCTGACCATTAGGTCCAGTCGCGGATGACTCTGGGGTTGCAGCGCCCATCTCGCTTTAATAATAATAATAATAATAATAATAATAATAATAAATTTTATTTATATCCCGCCCTCCCCAGCCGAAGCCGGGCTCAGGGCAGCTAACAACAATCAAATAATCAAACAATCAAATAATCCAACATTCTAAAAACATTTCATTATAAAAATTAATTAAAATCAAATTAATGGCAACCGTTAAGCAAAATTCTGTGCAGGTTGCCAGAGGAGGGAGTCAGGCTGCACCCTGACCAAAGGCCTGGTGGAACAACTCTGTCTTGCAGGCCCTGCGGAAAGATGTCAGGTCCCGCAGGGCCCTAGTCTATTGTGACAGAGCGTTCCACCAGGTTGGAGCCGCAGCCGAGAAAGCCCTGGCTCTAGTTGAGGCCAGCCTAACCTCTCTGAGGCCTGGGACCTTCAGGATGTTTTTATTTGCAGACCGTAGGTTCCTCTGTGGGGCATACCAGGAGAGGCGGTCCCGTAGGTACGAGGGTCCTAGGCCGTATAGGGCTTTAAAGGTTAAAACCAGCACCTTAAACCTGATCCTGTACTCCACCGGGAGCCAGTGCAGCTGGTATAGTACCGGATGAATGTGATCACGCAGCGAAGACCCCATAAGGAGTCTCGCCGCGGCATTCTGCACCCGCTGGAGTTTCTGGGTCAGTCTCAAGGGCAGCCCCACGTAGAGCGAGTTACAATAATCCAGTCTGGAGGTGACCGTCGCATGGATCACAGTGGCTAGGTCAGGGCGAGAGAGATAAGGGGCCAACTGCTTAGCTTGGCGGAGATGAAAAAATGCCGCCTTTGTTATAGCTGTAATCTGCGCCTCCATAGAAAGGGAGGTATCGAAGATTACACCCAAACTC
The DNA here is from genome assembly GCF_965112155.1 of Podarcis liolepis. Classification (NCBI taxonomy): domain Eukaryota; kingdom Metazoa; phylum Chordata; class Lepidosauria; order Squamata; family Lacertidae; genus Podarcis; species Podarcis liolepis. Next base: position 24,738,343 of record NC_139555.1, read on the forward strand.
TTAACGGACGGTGCTGGCACTAATTGCACCCCCGCAAGAGATGGGTGTTTCCCCCCCCAATCCCATATCGTCCCGTGCCAGCCAGAGGACCTCTGTCTTCGAAGGATTTAACTTCAACCGGCTTCCACCTAACCATCCAGCCACAGCTTCCAAACATCTGGTCAGTGTGTCTGGGGCCGAGTCAGGATGGCCATCCATCAACAGATATAGTTGGGCCAAGGGAGCTGGTGTACATGTGGCCAGCATGGCTAAGCTGCTTCTGGCGAACCAGAGCAGCACACGGAAACGCCATTTACCTTCCCGCCGGAGCCTACTTATCTACTTGCACTTTGACATGCTTTCGAACTGCTAGGTTGGCAGGAGCAGGGACTGAGCAACGGAAGCTCACCCCGTCGCGGGGATTCGAACCGCCGACCTTCTGATTGGCAAGCCCTAGGCTCAGTGGTTTTGACCACAGCGCCACCCGCGTTTTGAGTGAAACAGCAATACAATAGTTTGGTAAAGCAAGCTGAACATGCTTAGGACGACACCCTTAGTTTAACCTTCATAAAATAGAAATACTTCCGACGTCTGAAGGACTGCTAAGCCCAACAAATACTGCAAAATATGCAGTCAGTTTCAAGTGCTATATAATTAGAATACGAGTTGAGGGCAGGCCAAGAGAGAGATTCATTTACCCACTTACTCCTCTTTTCCAGCAAAGGTGTAGGATCGTATCCATGGGTTTGGGATGGAGATTCTTGGTGCCAGGTTGAGGGATGGTAGGAAAACAGAGAGGGATCCTTCCAGCAGGTGAGGATTCCCACACACGGCATATTCTGTCTTGCACATATAAGGGCATTTGGCAAAGAAACAGACATTGCTGGCTGCAGAGAGAGCAGAATCTATGAGTGAAGGGGCTAATGCAGCGCTGCACAGTTTTAAGAATCTGGGGAACCTTGGTGAAAACATGAGATCAGTTATTTTCTCATATTAAAGCGATATGTCATTAAGATCACAGGGGAAATAACATCTTAAGTTACATACGAGGCATCATTTTGAACCCACCTTTATTTATACACTTCATAAATCACAACGGTTTGTGGAGTGGCTTGTGATTTTTTGAACATTTGGGATAGGCAGTAGCAGCATGGTCCCCTATCACTGACAAGGCTAGATGCCAGGAAGCAGAGCAAAACAGAGCAAACATTTCTCTTCAAATTGTATAAATCATTTGCCTTTTATTAAGGAAGCAGAGCAAACATCGCTAGGCCACACTCTTCCTGATGGAGGAGTACAATGGCTACTTCATATGTGACAAATGTCCTGGGCAAATACTAGTCTTTAAAAGAAAAATTGCAATTATCACAAATGCTGATCTTGTTTGTGCTGTTTTTGCTGCATGCATGCTCTCTGGAAAGCTGTGGCCAGCTCATACATTTTTTCCAAACAAACAAATACGCCAGAGCTTCCTAGCACAGGATATACACAGCATGAGATGCAAGGGCAATCACTATGTCACACACGCTGTGTGGTTTGCACCGTGCGTGTTTTTTCCTACGTAGAAGAGATATCTGTGTCATGTTTGAAGCAGCTCTTAAAACCACAGCTTCTGGAAAGCTGTTGTTTTCCTCTTCTGCAGATAGCGCAGGTGAAACTTACCTGGTGAAACAAAAAAGACACTTTGCAGGATTTCATTTTTGGTGACCTCTAAGATTTCCTTTGTAACGTTAATCATTCTCCCAACCACCGGAGGGACGCGGCGGAAATCCAGGATTCTGCAGTGGGGAGAAGGGAGGCATCAGCTAGGAAAGTACAGTCGTACCTTGGAAGTCAAACGGAATCTGTTCCAGAAGTCCAAAACATTCAGAAACCAAAGCACGGCTTCCGATTGGCTGCAAGAAGCTCCTGCAGCCAATCGGAAGCTGTGGAAGCCCCGTTGGATGTTCAGCTTCCAAAAATAGTTTGCAAACTGCAACAGTCACTTCCAGGCTTGCAGCTTTTGGGAGCCAAAACGTTCAAGAACTAAGCTGTTCGAAAGCCAAGGTATGACTGTATTTCTTAGAGTAAACAGAAGTAGCAGACCCTTCCCATTAATCCATAGCAGGGGGAGTTGTTCTTCCCATTGTAAAACTGAGCACACTTCCCCAGACCAGATCTGGCCAGCTGATCCAATATATTTAGTACGCTCTTGAGTAGGAATCCAGCCAAATGGGTCTGCCTGCTACGATGGCATTATCTGTAGTTTACTGTGTGTGAAGAATGTGCCAATTCTGTTTCCTGCAGAGCATTCTTTTAAAGTTCCCTGCATTCTTCAACGTGGTTTATATATTACATTACTTTTATTGCATTTAGTGAAGCACTGGCTATTCTCCCAACTAGATTATTTTGAATAATGACAGCTAGCTGAGAATTGTGAAGCTAGATTTTACATTGTGGGCTTACATTGCATTGTCCATTAAGTCCAGGCAAGATTAAATTGTGCGCTAAGTGCCCCACATAACAGAACCTCAGCAAAGCTGGAATGTGATCTGGTTTAATGACTGAAGGGATTGACCGAGGAAAAGGCTGCGCCCGCTTTGCGCCCAACACCCAGTTTCTAAAATTTTCCTGCCAATAAAGAAAAGGACAACTCTTTCCTTTTTACAAGATAAGGGAACAATTTTAAGCCTCAGGACAATTTAGAATAATCATAGTGAATAAATGACAGATGGTGCAAGGCCAAAACACTCATTTCACTGCCAAGATTTCAGGGTGAAAAAGAAGGAAGCTTTGCTCTCCTTTGTAGAGAGGCACTCAGCTGACTGATAAAAATGTATGATTCATAGGTTCAGTTCTTCTTAAATCGGACCTCAACTTTCATCCCTTTCGTATGATGAATTTCTGCAACAGAAGTTGGGGGCAGAAATGTGACTTGAGATGAAATATCAATATCAAATAAGCTGTTTCCTTTGCAGCTCATGGTTTTTATTTGTAGCTTGATGGCAGAGAGCATGCCTTGCGGGCAGAAGATCTCCCACTTTAATTCCAGGGCAGGGATTGGAAGTGCTATATACTTAAGTTCTCACCCTGGGCCAGCAGGGGGATACTGTAGATAGTTATGCAAATAAGGGATCGAAAGTGACATTCAGTGATTGGATAGTTTTAGAAAATGGTTACTGTTGCGTTCTAGTGGAGCTCTATATAAGCAGGCTGGCTGAAGCCTTCAGTTCAGTTCTGTCCTGGCCTGTGAATAAACAAGAGCTGTTTGAAGAATCGCTGTGTCGTCTGATATGTTCACTCACAACCTAACAGGAAGGAGACCCTTTTGAAGCCTTGGAGAGCTGCTGTCCTTCAGTGTAGAGCCTGTAGACAAGGCTGATTTGGATGGATCAGTCGTCTGGCTTGGCATAAAAACACTTCCTGCGTTCCAAGTATCCAGAGAATAGGTGCAACATGACTGGGACAACCAGTGGCTCAGGAGGGGGAAGAACCCTCTGCCTTTCATAGTTGCATAAATGAGGGGTGGTTTCCCCCCTCCTGCTGAAATTCTACATACCTATTGAAAGAAGAACAGTCATGTCTTCCTTTGCGTCAGATTACTTTAAAAAAATAATAATGGGTGTGTGTGGGTGTTCCCAAATACTTAGTAAAACAAAGCTTTGATAATGAAGCTCCAAGAGCAAAGAACTGCAAAGCTTCGTCCTGTGCTGTTAAGTGGAGGAAAATATTCACTGCTGTTGTTAATATTTAAGTCACCAGGGAGCCCTGATCATCACAGGTCTTAAGGGAAAGTCCATTGGTCAGTGGTAGATCATCTGCTCTGAATGCAGAAAGCCCCAGGTTCAAACTACAGCATCGTCAGGTAGGGCTGAGGAAAAATAGCCCGTCCTGAAACATTGGAGAGCCTCTGTCAGTCAGTGTAGACAATCCTGAGCTAGAGGAACCAATGGGCTGACTTAGTACAGGGGCAGTGCTTCCCCAAGTTGGGTCTTCAGCTGTTTTCGGACCACAATTCCCATCATCTTTGATGGGATGCTAGCTAGGGATGATGGGAGTTGTAGTCCAAAAACAGCTGGAGTCCCAAGTTTGGGAAACACTGGTATAAGGCAACTTCCTATGGCTCCAAATTGCACATTATATTTTGAGAGTCACTGGTGTGTGTGTGTGTGTGTGTGTGTGTGTGTGTGTGTGTGTGTGTAGCCAGTCAACTTAAGCAGCTCCATGAAGATTTTCTTCATTCTTCAGTCCCCATTAGTGGCCCATCATCCAAAAACATGTCCTCTCTCTGTGTCTTGGCACATCTCCCGCATGCACATGCTCAACCGTGTATTGTCTACAAATATGCAGACCAGCTGCAGCCTCACTTGTTGTGGCGCCATTTCGCTATTGTTGCTCTCGGTGCAGAGGCAATTCAGAAAGGCTCTTGACTGACGCTCTGTATGTGCCGTGCATGCGAGAGCTTTGCACAACCTGCAAACTCTCGGAAGACCCTTCCAAGTGGGACATATATTTCTACTGCCGAGGCTGATTCAAACCATCGAAAATTGCAAATGGTGCTGTGTGGGCTCGGTGGTGTTTTCTCAGCAGAGCAAAACATTATTGGCTGGTGAGTCAGTAACCACCAGGCAGACTGACTAATACTGGCACAGAAGCCACTTAAAAATGCCCCCCAAGTCAGCTGGAACTCGCTTTTTAGCCTGTTGCTTGCTCAACACAAAAACAAAACAAAAGCTTGGCTTGGGTCTGACTGAGGACTTGGTGAGACACACCAAGCCAAATGCAGCCATATTTTTGCGGCCCGCCAGAGGCTTGACAGGCAACTAAAGCAGGAGATGGATTGAGCCCATAATAGGCTGCCACATACATACATAAGCTGGTGTTTAACGTGTGGTGCAAAAACATGTTGTGCAAGACTGATCTAGCTTTTGGGATGGCCCGGTTACATTTCCTATTAGGAAATGGAAAAGATTCACACTTCAGGAGTGTAAAACCAGGGATGTACGTAATGTCCTGTGGAGCTGGAACGGTTTGGAGTAGGGAACGATATTGGAAAATAAGGAACATATTGTGACAAGTGCTGGAAAATTCAGACAATTTGCTTCATGCTCCTCATCTGTGCTGGTGGCAGCTCCTCTGGCCTGTGCGTGTTTTAAGAACATAAGATCAGACCAAAGATCCATCTAGTCCAGCATTCTGTTCTCCTAGGTGGGATCCAACTAACATGTTCCACCAGCTCAAAGATTCTGGCTGGAGCAACAATTTGAGCAACACTTATCTGTACAAACTGGCAGCTCTACAGAGTTTCAGACAGGTGTGTGTGTGTGTGTGTGTGTGTGTGTGTGTTTCTCAGCCCTACCTGGTTATGGTGGCGATTAAACCTGGTACCTTCAGAACGCAATACAGATGTTCCACCACTGACCTGCCATAGCCTTTCCTGATAATCCCAGACACCAATATTCATGCCTGTGGCCACTGAAATGCATATACCAGGAAAGGCATACTATGGGCAGCTTGAAACAAACGTCATATACAGTGGTACCTCGGGTTAAGAACTTAATTCGTTCCGGAGGTCTGTTCTTAACCTGAAACTGTTCTTAACCTGAAGCACCACTTTAGCTAATGGGGCCTCCTGCTGCCACTGCACAATTTCTGTTCTTATCCTGAATTAAAGTTCTTAACCCGAGGTAATACTTCTGGGTTAGCGGAATCTGTAACCTGAAGCATATGTAACCTGAAGTGTATGTAACCCGAGGTACCACTGTATTGTTGAAATCTGAATGCAGATCCCTAAATCCCCTCTCCTAAGGAATCTCTTCTTATGACAACACTACCACTCCTTGGGCTTTTGAGCATTGCAGATCTTGTTTTCTTCTCCCTGAAGTAAGGTTAGGCCCCAAATATACGTCCAAAGAAGGGGTGAGCAAGAACATCAAATTACCTGTCGAGGTGGAAGGCAGCTATTTCTGCATTGTGCCTTTGAAAGTCAACAAAATAGAAAAAGTCTTCTGGAGTCTCCTCATCTCGTTTCTGTCTGAAAGGAAGATAGGGGTCACTAAGAGAAAGGAGATTCCTTCTGCATAACCGTTGACATCCTCCTGAGTGCAAGGAAAGTATTTATGGTACAACTAGAGAAGCAGGACAAATGACTGTCGGAACAGACGACTGTGAAATCGTCTCTGTGTTAACGTGTCTCTGTGCTTATTCTACAGAAAAATGGTACCTATTACCCCCCCTTTTTAAAGGTGAGGCAAGTCTGCACAAGAGGACTGCAAAATAATAAGGCCCCCTTCAACCTTAGCTTAACTTTAATTGTGTTCAATTAATGTTGGTGGGCTGTTGGGTTTTTTTTTAATTTTTCTAACTAGTAATCTCTGCTGACTGATTCACCAGGAGCACCTCTATGACAGAATTGACAATTTAAACATATATATATAATCAGAATATTATTTGCCAAGCAAGTGCTTACAAAACCTGTGGGTGGGTAGCAGGTGCCATCTTAGAAGAGTCATTTTATGCTCTCTCACACAAAGGGAATGCCTCTTCTAAGATGGCTCCTGCTGTGACATAGAGCTGCATCATCTAAAAACGAGAAGCATTTTTTTCAATCTCTAGAGGGGGGGAATCCAACTGATTTATTTTTTTAAAAAAAAATAAAATAAAAATCTCATACAAATAATCAGTTAAGATTTAGTTGCTCAGGTGGCAGCTCTCATTTTTATTTCAATTAAGTAAACATACCTCATTCTCAGACTTCCTGTGTGCTTTTCCTCCCTCTTTCTCTTTCTCTCTTTGTTGAGTAAGGCCTTCCAGATGTTATTGGACTCCCATCATCTTCCCCCCAAGGATGGCCAATGGCCAGTGAGGAAGGGAGCTGTGGTCCAGGAACATCTTCCTCACCCTTGTAGAAGAACTGATTTCAGTTACCATCTTGTGCCAGAGTGGAAAGGGAAAGCTAATGTCCTGTTCACTCAGAGCAAGAATGGTCCAATTCACTTCTTTCTTTCTTTTTGCATTTAATTCCCTGTCCACAACCTTATTCCTTAACTTTGTGCCTTATTAAGAATGGTTGACACCTACTGGTGAAGGTCCCCTGACAGAAGAGAATCTGTCAGCAGAACGAGGAGGGAGGCAGGCAATTTTTAGCAGCACTCCCCCTTGCAGCACTTTGTACTGCCCCCCATCTGTTCTAGATTGAAGCAGATTTAAAGGGAGTGTAGGGTATGCTGGGGGAAGTGGGGAAAATCAGTGAAAGTGGCAGTGTGGTGTAGTGGTTAAGAGCAGTGGACTTGTAATCTGGTGAACCGGGTTCGATTCCCTGCTCTTCCACATGCAGCTGCTGAGTGACCTTGGGCTAGTCACACTTCTTTGAAGCCTCACTCACCTCACAGTGTTTGTTGTGGGGGAGGAAGGGAAAAGGAGATTGTGAGCCGCTTTGAGATTCCTCAGGGTAGTGATAAAGCGGGATATCAAATCCAAACTCTTCTTCAAACTTTTCTCCCGTCCCACTAAGGGGTTCCCTTCTGTAAACAGTCACCACTGAATACCACCTGGGATTTACCATTGCACTTTCCCCTCTGTTCATCAGGATGAAAATGCACACCATGCCAAACAAGATAAAGAACAGCAACGGCTCGGCAAACGTTTTCAGGTGAACTGAGCTTACCTCATGGGTTTGAACATGGCTTTGCCAAAGTCCTGGAACCGCAGAACAAGTTTCAGGTGCACACCACTGGGCTTGACAACTGGAAAGTGAAACCGAGATGCTCAGCTCATTGTTCAAAGGGACTTTTGTGAAAACGGAAACTGTTTAGTGTTAACTTGGCAAGTTATTCAGGTGGGATTCAACTAAGTTGTTGCCTGGAATGAGCTCCACTCATGCAATGGGGCTTTTCTCCCCTCACTCCTCGCCCCACACCCCCTAAATCTGCCCTAAAACATGCTGAGGGTACATGCGGAGGCAGGGTGTACTGAATTCTTCAACTTTCAAATTCCAAAAGTCAGAGTTGTTCAAAAGTTGTTACGTGACTTGGGAATTCAAATTATATTTTGGTTAAATTAATATAATTTAGCTTTGCTTGGTAAGCAAAATGTGTGTAAAATTGCATAGAAATCCTTAAAAAATGATTGCCAAATACTTTTAGTGTTTGTTAGACACACACACTTAACAACAACAACAACATTATTATTATGATTATGATCTTTTAGCATTACCTGACATTTTAAGAAGGTAAAATTAAAATCCTTTGGTTTTCCAAATGCAGTTTATATGTTTCTTCATCGAATGTAGACTTATGAAGCTAAAAGCAGATTTGAATTCCTCAAATGAATTCCCTAAAATGACACCCCTAATGTGGGGGGCACAGAGAGGAGGGGGGAAAGTCCCTTTGCATGAGCAGACCTTGTTCTGCAATGCCTAACCCACTTAGTGCTGTGTTGAATTCAGGAGAACAGCACTCTGTATAACAGGGGGACTTGCTACATATCCAAGACTGAGGTTTCAACCAGTTCCTAGTTAACTAGGGGGGGACTACCCCCCCCCAAGGTTGGGAAATGAGTTTCTTCTTACAGGCTATGCCTGCTTCTTAAAGAGACAAGCCACACACACTACAGGTATGGGTGGGAGTGAGAGGGACTGAAACCAGCAGCTCATTTTGCTCTGTGTTTCTGTTCCAACCCGTTATTAGCATCTAGACTTCGCCTACTACTCCACTAGGAAATGAGGGATGCCTTGCCAGAGCAGGCTGCTGTTCTATGAATATGAAAATTTCAATTTAGGGGCATAACTTTGATTGAAGTGTTCTGGGTCAAAGGCTCTCCATCCAATTTAAGTGGCTCGTTTCCATGCACGCCAAGCTGATTAAAAGAATTCTGGATTACTGACCCAGCTCGGTTTTTGTAATATTCACAATGTAATTAAGATATATTTGCATATAGAGGCGGTTGCCTACAGAGCGTAAGAAAATGCAAAACAAAACCTATAATATCTATGGAATAAGGGAAGGAAGGAAGGAAGCAGCAGCAGCAGCAACAGCAGATCAAAGTTAATTTTAGGGTGGCACAAAACACAAACTAATAATCAATGTAATTGCTTTGTTAATGGCCATGTTGCTCTTATTAAAATCCCTCCAATTTTCCTCACCTCCTCCTCATTGGAAATTTTAAAAACAAAGTTGGATGAACATCTGTCAGGGATTCTTTAGATGAAATTCCTGCGTTGTAGGGGGTTGGAATAAATGACCCTTTGGGGTCCCAACTCTAAGATTCTATGGTTTTATTATTCCTGTGACTTGTAGAAACTAATGTACTTGACTTACTTTGTGTGCAGTCACAGGCACCCAGCAATGCTTTCTCGTCCTGGCTGTAATCTGGAATGAAAACGAAAAGCCATGAGCTTCAGGATCACCCAATAGGAATGCTTTTTTAGGAGATGCGGTGTGTGATAGAACTCATGTAATTGTCCTAGCAGGGGGTCTTAAGGTCTTCCGACACTCTGCATGATGACAATTTTTTTTTGGGGGGGGAGGCGTATTTTGGGTGTCCTTTAGTCATGACAAGAGCACTATAGGAAATTTTGGCAGGGAGGGGGTGGGTTCTCAGTGGTGGGGAGAGGGTAAAATCCACAGCCGGGTTTAGAGGCCCACTCTTAGATGCATTCAAGGTTTAATTGCTAAAAGTGTTTTAAATTTGTTGTTAGCTGCCCTGAGCCCGGTTTTTGAACCGGGAAGGGAGGGGTATAAATTATTATTATTATTATTATTATTATTATTATTAATAAATTTTATTTATATCCCGCCCTCCCCAGCCGAAGCCGGGCTCAGGGCTGCTAACAACAATCAAATAATCAAATAGTCAAATAGTCACAGAGTCTAAAAATATTTCATTATAAAAATTAAAATCAAATTGATAATATTATTATTATTATTATTAAACACTATGTCATGTGGCGGAAACTGCTTTTGTAATCAAGAGGGCTTTTGAAAGCAGGTCTTCATATGTGTTCTTTTCTAATGACCTTTTCCTCTATTTTATAGCAAAATTACATTATTAGCTACCAAAAAATGGAGACAGAAACAACAATAATAATGGGAGGAAATCAGTAATCAAAGTGCTTCCCTTTCATGGCGACAGTAATGGACATTGTGATAATTAAAGGAAGCTTTTCCAAGGGCAATTAACAAACTACCCCTTTGTTGTCTCTCTATACTTGTGCTCATTGGAAAGCAATAAAATGGACTGAATGTGCAAACGGGAAGTGTTTAATTAAAGACAAAGGGAGCCCCTTAAAGCCCAGTATTTCCCTATCCACATTAGTGGATAGCTGGCTGCAATGGCATTTCATTAAGAAGAAGAAAAAAAACCCGGCCACTAATCTGGCATTAATTCCCTCAACCTTGCTCTGCGCTTGCAGTTCATGATCTGGTGGAGGTGGCAGTTCAGAAAGGAAGCTTTACCAGCGCTGATGGTTCCAAAGTTTTGCGTGTCCCGGAGGAGCTGGTCAATCGGAGGACTAGACCGTGGGTACAAGGCATAGCGATTGATTCCCAGGTGGAACTGGAGCCAGCTTGCCTCCTGCCTGAGCTGCGTTATTGAGTCCGAGGTGAGGTTGCGCTCCTCTCTGTAAATCTTGTGTCTCCTGATACACACATGGAAAAGAAGGTGCACACAAAATCAACCCCTCAGACAAATCACTTTCCCACATTCAGGGTTGTATACAATGAAGCCTGTTATGTACTGAAGTTCTCACCCTGGGCCAGCAGGGGGATAGTGTAGATAGTTTTCACTCAGGTCCACATCAGTTATTTTAGCCGGGAAACCCTGGGTTGTTGTTGCTACAATGTTGACAGCCGGCTGCCTATAAAAGCAGGCCGGCTGAGCTGTTTGCTGTTCAGTTCTGTTCCAGCTTACAAAATAAAGAGATGCTTTGGATAAATCGCTGTGTCGTCTGCCATGTCTACCCACTATTCAACAAAGCCCATAGCCTCCAATATTTCTCTGATGAAAGTAAGGACGTCCTATTCAATTACAGTGGTACCTCAGTTTTGGAACGGAATCCGTTCTGGAAGACCATTCAAGTTCCAAAATGTTTGAAAACCGAAAACTCAGTACGGAAGCTGTGTGGTATGTTTGACTTCTGAGGCAAGTTTGAAAACTGAAGCATTTACTTCCGGGTTTATGGCTTTTGAAAACCAAAATGTTCGAAAATGGAGACGTTCAAAAACCAAGGTATTATTATTATTATTATTATTATTATTATTATTATTATTATTACCCCACCCATCTGACTGGGTTGCCCAAGCCACTCTGGGAGGCTTCCAACATATATGAAAACATAATAAAACATTCCCTATACAGGCCTGCCTTCAGATTTCTTCTAAAGGTTGTATAGTTACTTATCTCCTTGGCTTGGGGGTTGCATAACTCCATACCCTCCAGCATTTCTCCAGTAAGGAAAAGTGGGACATTCTGGGATCAAATCAGAAACCAGGATGGCTTCTGTAAATCTGGGACTGTCCCTGGAATATAGGGACACTTGGAGGGTCTGGAAGCAATTGCAGGAGGAGAACAACTTCTACCCATGTGATGGTACATTCCTCTCCCCTGCTGCACCCTCAAGTCTTATCTGGGGTTTTCCACACAGCTCTGGAGCAGATTTGGGGCAGAGGAGGCAGGCAGGAAGAGGAGAGGGAGGGGAAGTTCTGTTCCACTTGCTTAATGACTCAGTGATTCAAACTTCCATCGGTACAGCGGCCATCATTTGGAGAGCAAGGTGTTGACAAAACTGTTCAAATGAAGGCTGTTGGTGGGGGAGCAGGATTGTGCTGGGTGTTGGGATCTCAGCCTATGTCTTGGGTCTGTAGCAAGCTGGAACAGTTAAAAAACTGCACTGGCCATAGACTGGGCAGCTGCTGCTGCTGCTGCTATTCAAAATAACCCTCATTGGCTGCCTGGCCCAAGATGGGGTTTTCTACATTTGGGGTGCAATTTTAATTGTAATTGATAATTGCTGGCACCATTAACAGCTCCCAGAAGCTTGCACCACCATGGCGAAGGAGATCAAGATCAACAGAGCTAAACTATGCTAATCTCCAAAATATCCCACATTCGCTGTCCCTGCCTGCCTCTCTCTTTGGCCCTTGTAGAAAAACGAACATTCTATATGCTTGCTAGCATTTTTCTTTTGCCAGACCATAAAACCAACAGGATGAGGAAATCCGACATTTGCTGGATATATAAATGCTGGGCGAAATTACACGAGGAAAAGCCGGAAACTACTTTGTGTGGCAAAGCAGATGCTCTCCAGTCTCTCAAGATCAGAGGCTGAGTCTTCAACCTCTTCATAAGTTATGCTGCAAGGAGACATTGTGGTTTCAAAGACCACCGAGAAATCATGGGGCACTGGGGTTTTTCCAAACCATAATGACTTGTCAACCTCTTACAGATATATATATCTAGTAACTTCGTACTCATGTCCATCTGTGTTAGTACACACACCATTTTTTAAAAAATTAAGAACACTGTGTTAATTGTGTTCTTTTCAGATGTGGTGTGAGCAATGCCTGCTTCAATAATAAATTATAGAATAGCATAAAACTATTGTTATGTCTCCATTCAAACGTGGATGACGCTGTGGGTTAAACCACAGAGCCTAGGGCTTGCTGAACAGAAGGTCGGCGGTTCGAATCCCCACGACGGGGTGAGCTCCCGTTGCTTGGTCCCTTGCTCCTGCCAACCTCGCAGTTCGAAAGCACGCCAGTGCATGTAGATAAATAGGTACTGCTCTGGCGGGAAGGTAAACGGCGTTTCCGTGCGCTGCTCTGGTTCGCCAGAAGCGGCTTAGTCATGCTGGCGACATGACCCGGAAGCTGTATGCCGGCTCCCTCTGCCAGTAAAGCAAGATGAGCACCGCAACTCCCGAGTCGTCCAAGACTGAACCTAATTGCCAGGGGTCTCTTTACCTTTACCTATGTCTCCATTATTTCAGAGCTACAGGTTATTGAGGTGTTAGAGGCACTCTCTCTACAATGAAAACAAGCAGAGAGAGGGCCTGTGCTTTAGTGCAGAGATAGGGAACCTGGGGCACTCAAATGGGATGCACAACTCCCATCTGTTCTGGCCGTTGCAGTCCAGCAACATCTAGAGAGCCTCAGGTTCTCCACCCTAGTTAATTCATCCCTACTTATATGATTATCAGTGACTCTGATTAGTGGTTCCCACTCTTTCTATTGGTAGGGATGCTGAATTTGGTGTTGTTGTTTTTTCAATTTTTTTTTCAGTTTTCTACATTTCAATAATTTTACACTCATTTTAACATTTCCAAACTTGACTTCCTTCCCCCTCTTTCTGCAGTTCCTTAAATTTATTTTTAATATTTTCTGCATATCCAGATTAACTTAATTTGCTCATTTATTCATCTACTTTAAATATATGCTCCTATAAAACTGCAGGCCATTACAATAATCCTGCCAATGTTCTTATCTTTTTTTTACAGTTTGTTTGTAAATATTCCATAAACCATTTTCCATTCTTTTATTTTTTAAAAAATTGTTATCTTGATTTCATATTTTCCCAGTAAGTTTCGCCATTTCTGCATATTCCATAAATTTTTGTATGTATTCTTCTTTTGCTGAGACTTCTTCTTCTTTCCATTTTTGGGCAAGTAACATTCTCGCTGCTGTAGTCGCATACATGAATAAATATCTATATGGTTTGGGTGGTTCTGTCCCTGCAGTGGCGTAGCGTGGAGGGTGCAGGGGGGGGCCGGCCACACCGGGCGCAACATCTGGGGGTTAGGGTTAGGGGGCGCAAATCCACAGGTTAGGGGGCGCAAATCCATGGGTTAGGGGGCGCAAATTACTTGCCTTGCCCCGGGTGCTCACAACCCACGCTACGCCACTGTGTCCCTGTAATTCCCCAAAGCAAAGCTTCTGGTTTTAGGGATGCTGAGTTTGTACATACCTGAGCTCAGTTTGTACAAGTCTCTCCATCTGCACAAGAAACAGGGCTCAATTGGCAAAATGAGAGGGATGCTCTCTTTGCTGGGAAAGCAAAAGGGCCGGGGGCTAAAACTGAAGTTCTAGCCTCTAATATGTATGAGCTGGTTGTGGTCACTAAGAAGCGAGAGGAAGACACTTCACACATGATCAAAAGGACTCGGGTATATTATGATTTTGAAATTTTCAGGATTCATTCCAAGAATGGGGGGTAGATTCTGGGCCAAGCTCTGTTGTGCTCTAGCTCAAATTAAGCCCCACAGTACTGACAATGGGGAAGAGACAGGTGTCACCTTCTCTCACTCTTCATTATTGGAGATCTAAGTCCTTTCCCCAGCAATAGCTATTGATACATTGCTGTCTGTTGTTCTAAGCAACTCATGCCTTCCACGGCACATTGTTAGCAATCCAACAGAGACGCATGGTTTATTTTTACATTGTGGATTTGGTATGATTATTCTTTAGCTGTCAGAGCCTCGGAAGCATAATGGCCATACACTGTCAAAGCGCTAACGCAGGGCCTTGTTTGCCAAACAGGCAGTTACGGTATCGACAAACTAAAACAGCCTAAATTACATGGTCCCTTTTTGTTTGCTTTAACCACCAGACCAACGGTACAATTTTTCACGTCAATCTCATTTACAGTCTTCTGAGCCTTGCCAGGCAAAATTAGTAAGGCACGGTGATCAGCCATCCACATGAAAACAGAAAACTAGTCTGAGTTCCAATAGGCAGCTTTCAATAAACTTACATATATCATTACCTGAAATTCTCCCAACCAAGCAAGATATAATAATAATAATAATAATAATAATAATAATAATAATAATAATAATATATTATTTATTATTTGTACCCCGCCCATCTGGCTGGGTTTCCCCAGCCACTCTGGGCGGCTTCCAACAAAGATTAAAAATACATTAAAATGTCACACATTAAAAACTTCCCTGAACAGGGCTGCTTTCAGATGTCTTCTAAATGTCAGGGAGTTGTTTATCTCTTTGACATCTGATGGGAGGACGTTCCACAGGGCAGGCGCCACTACCTGGTTCCCTCTGCCTGGTTCCCTGTAGCTTTGCTTCTTGCAGTGAGTGAACCGCCAGATGGCCCTCGGCACTGGACCTCAGCCAGTGGCGTAGCGTGGGTTGTCAGCACCCGGGGCAAGGCAAGTAATTTGCGCCCCCTAACCCGTGGATTTGCGCCCCCTAACCCTAACCCCCAGATGTTGCACCCGGTGCGGCCGCCCCCCCTGCACCCCCCACGCTACGCCACTGACCTCAGCATCAGGGCAGAACGATGGGGGTGGATACACTCCTTCAGGTATACTGGGCTGAGGCCGTTTAGGGCTCTAAAGGTCAACTCCAATACTTAGAATTGTGCTCGGAAATGTACTAGGAGCCAATATAGGTCTTTCAAGACCAGTGTTATGTGGTCTTGGCGGCCGCCCCCAGTCACCAGTCTAGCTGCCGCATTCTGGATTAGTTGTATTTTCCGGGTCACCTTCAAAGGTAGCCCCACGTAGAGCACATTGCAGTAGTCCAAGCGAGAGATAACTAGAGCATGCACCACTCAGCCTGCGTACCAGATGGAGCTGGTAGACAGTTGCCCTGGATACAGAATTGACCTGCGCCTCCATGGACAGCTGTGAGTCCAAAATGACTCCCCATGCATCAGCTGATTTCAGTTCTGCTTTCTGCAGGTTCCAGGTGCATCAGCGAGTTCCCGATGGGGAACTTGCTTGGGCACCCAAACCAAGCAAGATTGAACCCCCAGCTTTTCAGAGGACGTGCAGAGAGTTCAATCCTGCTTTCCAGCTGCAGGATCCAGCCATGTCTCTACTTGCCCAACACATGACATCACACACGACATCAAGTGTGGGGCTGGTGGATGTGGTTTGGAGAAAACAGCCTGGTGGGCCACATTTGGACTGTGGGTCAGACATAGCGGAACAAAGAAAACAGAAGAATGGGACTCTGAATAAGTATAGCTCCTTTGTCTCTAGCTGGCAATGGACCTCAGTAGTAGGTAAATATGCATGCCAATACCTTTCTAGGTTTTACCAGCAAGCCAATCAGGTTGTTGTATTCTATGATCCTACCTGCCTATTGTTCTAGGATCCAAGCTTAGTACATAAGAATTAAAGGTAAAAGTAAAGGGACCCCAGACCATCAGGTCCAGTCACGGATGACTCTGGGGTTGCAGCGCTCATCTCGCTTTATAGGCCGAGGGAGCCGGCGTACAGCTTCCGGGTCATGTGGCCAGCATGGCTAAGCCGCTTCTGGCAAACCAGAGCAGTGCACGGAAACACCGTTTACCTTCCCGCCGGAGTGGTACCTATTTATCTACTTGCACTTTGACATGCTTTCAAACTGCTAGGTTGGCAGGAGCAGGGACCGAGCAACGGGAGCTCACCCCGTCCCGGGGATTCGAACCGCTGACCTTCTGATCGGCAAGTCCTAGGCTCTGTGGTTTAACCAACAGCACCACCCGCATCCCACATAACCATTATTATTTATTTATTAACACCCCTGCCCACCCCACCCCCATTTTGGCACTGCTATTAACTTCTTCAGCAGATTTTCACATCCTGCAATCAGTGCCAAACTCCCTAACTGAAGTGCCATGCTGAACAGGTGTGATGAATGACGCCAAGCCCATTACAAATGCCAGCCACAGGGCTTGCAATGGGGACTGCCCGATGTGGTTCAGGCTGAATGATGATTTGTCTCAGAAAACAGGGACCCTGGCTTACCAGTCTGATGCTGCAGTCTAAAGAGAGCTCTCCCACTTCATCTGAGAGAGGGATCCACTCTCTTGGTACACTTCTGTACAGTGTATCCAAAATGCTCTTAACAAAATATTATGTTCTTGATCTCAGCATCCTCTATAGAAAATAGTCCAATCCCTCTGCCCCAATAAGTGGAGGTTTCCACTGATTGAATAACAGGGTTGTCTGGGAAGCGAAAACCCAATTAGTGTGAATAATGGAACAGCCTGTAGGAGCACAGCTCAAACTTCCACTGAACTTTTCCTGCTGATATATGGAGGTGGATGAAAGTCTTGTACCACTGACTGTAGCATGAGCTTCCACAGCCAAGGGACAGATCAATCCATTAATTTGAGCGTCTCTCAGTTTCTCATTTTGTCATAACTGAAGTTAAGTTCGCCACATTTTCACATCACTTAAAAAACAAGAGGCCTCACAAAAATTCACCACCATTTCAGTGTGCATTTTTCTTAACATTTTACCCAAAAAAGAAAGTCACTAATTTGTGCATTTTCACAAACATATTCCTACTTATACTGTATATGCATCTTTATTTTCATTATTACCTTTAAAAAAACCCCAATATCTGCATTTTTATATGCATTTCCCTCTAATATATGCGCTTATTTTTTGTTAGAGAACACCACTACAAAATTTGGAGAAGTGTGAATTGTTTTTGATGTGCACAAATCAGGTAGGAACAAATTCCTGACCATTCCCTGCAAGAAGCTACTTTATCAGCAGGGATTCAGATGTGCTTTAAAGACATATAGTGTGTACACAGCCCTAGTACACAGTTCAATGCAATGCAAGTTTTATTTAGGAGTAAACATGCATCAAATCAGCACCGTCCATTTTAAGAGCTTATGCACATGATCTCGCAAAGAGTGTCCCAACCTGTTTATTCCTCCATGACGTATTTCCACAGCCTCTTCACCTGTGACGATTGCACTACATCTAGTCACTGGAGGTTGCAGTTGTGGGAAGGACAGCGGGGGGAAAACCTCTTGCTGCAGAGGCTACAGTCTTCAGGGAAGAGAGCAGCCAGCAAAGTGCCCTTATGAATTCATCTTTTTAAATTCCTTCCCTTTTCTCCAAATCAGGTCCTCCCTTAAAGAGGGCACATATTGTGGTGAGACCTGGAAACCAACACCCTGTGTTGTGTGTGTGGGGGGGTACGATTGGTCAGCCACAACACCCGATTGGTAGGTCCCTTGTAGCTGGGTGCAATCTGGCCAATGGGACACAGTCCAAACGGTTTGAGGGACCTATTTATGCCCATGCACGTAACCCAGAGCTTCCCTTTTCGCTGCATGCATTCGGAACACCCGCCCACCTCTCCCTACTTTTAGGGCTTTGCACTTGACCTTGCTATGCCATCGTGTGTTGTTTGTCATTGGGACAGGACAGGGGCACGGCAGGAATTTTCCCCACTTGGCTGATTGGCTGTTGCCATTTGGGTTTTGCCTGCTGTGTAGCAAATCGTCACAACTTGTAAGGTTGCGGATAGGCTCTGGTTCAGGTGATAGGGATGGGAGAACGCTCTCACCATCCCTATGTGAAGTGTATTCTGTTAAAGGAATCCAGGGACTCGATGGTTTGGTCAACCCTTGAGAGGGGGTTGTGCCCGTGCCTGAGTCCAGGGGGACATTTGGATGGCAGAGATAGTCTGTGCCCGGCTTTCCGCTTATCCAGGTGTTCACCCTTGGCTGACCTATGCTGGAACCCTGGGTCAGCGCTACCTGCATGGCAGGGAGCTAGTTGAACCAGAGCCTATGCAACCAGTCACTTGCTGTAATCAATAAAGTTGCGGCCTAAATTCTGCCAAAAACCAAACCAATATTTGAGTCTTGTCTGAATTTATTTAAGGGGGAGGTTTAAAGGTCTGAACATGCAAAGGGCAAGAGGTGCACTCTAGCAGCTGAGTGGCAGAAACAAACCACTCATTTCTTTCCCAAAAGCGCTTCTCTCAGCACTGTGATTAAGCTTTGTCAATTTCACTTCTGAGATCAAAAGCCAGACCGTGAAACTGACAAGACTTCTTCATGGCATGAAGCAAAATTAGGAAAGTTCATTTAAGGTCAGCTGCAGAAATGATCTTCGGCCATTTTCAGTTGCGAAGCTTATATTGGCTTTGTTTCAAGTCACCTTCTGACATGAATATACGAACTCACACTGTCCAGGATGTGCTTTTGATTGCTTTGCTGGGCAAATCGTTCAGAACAGATCTCGGCCTCGCAAATCGGAGCAGGTCTGGCAGGCCAGCGTGAGAAGGATGCCATAGCTGTGTGCTCTTTGATCCCAGCCTTGCCCTCGCTTTGCGAGGCTGAGATTGAAGGGCACATGGCCGCTGTGTCTTTCTCATGCCACCCTGCCAGCACGGGGCTGCTCTGTGAGGTAGGGTTGCCATATTTCAAACAATGAAAATCCAGACGGAAAAGCTGTTTTGAAATCGGCCAAAACAGCACTGCTGGCATGGGCTTCCATACACCTGGATTTTCCCAGACATTTTCCCAATTTCTGCCCAGACACTGCTGCTGACTGCACTATTCTGAATTCAGTGGTACCTCAGGTTAAGAACTTAATTCGTTCTGGAGGTCTGTTCCTAACCTGAAACTGTTCTTAACCTGAGGTACCGCTTTAGCTAACGGGGCCTCCCACTGCTGCTGCGCCACTGCCGCCCGATTTCTGTTCTCATCGTGAAGCAAAGTTCTTAACCCAAGGTACTCTTTCTGGGTTAGCGGAGTCTGTAGCCTGAAGCGTCTGTAACCCAGGGTACCACTGTATGTCCAGGAAAACCGAGACATATGGCAACCCTATTGTGAGGCTGAGATGATACAAGGGCCCAGACAAACTCCCCCCTGCATGGCGGGCAAACGGCGCAGTGTGGCTCCACTTGGCTCCAGTGGTGGTGGTGGTCGCTCCGGTGGCATTGGCAGTGAGGGCTGGGCTGGTGTGTTGGGCTCTGTTACCCTCCGCACCCTGTCCCCCCAGCGCCTGCCTGATCCCGGGCAACTGCAAACCACGCTACACCACTGCACTGGCATTCAGCAACTTGTCCCCAACACTCACCAATACCCAAGGAGCCACTACACTGGAGAGCCGTCTACAATCTCCTCTGACCCACTGGTGAGGCCTGGTATCACAGGAACATGAGAAGAACCTGCTGGATCAGGCCAATGGCCCACCTAGTCCAGCTTTCTGTTCCCTGCCTTATCCCTGTCCAAGTACCGTATTTTTCGCTCCATAAGATGCACCAGACCATAAGACGCACCTAGTTTTTGAAGGAGGAAAACAAGGGGGGGGGGAAATATTCTGAATCCCAGAAGCCAGGACAGCAAGAGGGATCACTGCGCAGCGATCCCTCTTGCTGTCCTGGCTTATGGGATAGCCACGTGCAGCCTCTTCCGGGCAGCGGGATGAAGGCTCCCCCAAGAGCCGCGCTCCCTTTAAAGAGGAGGGAGAAGGGCAGCTCTTCTCGGGGAAAACCCCCCAAGAGCCACACACACGCTCCATGGGGCTCTTTAAAGGGAGCACTGAGCAGAGCCTCCCGCCTGCATTCATTCCATAAGACGCACACACATTTCCCCTTACTTTTTAGGAGGGGAAAAGTGCGTCTTATAGAGCGAAAAATACGGTAAGTTGCCGCGAGACTGATGTCAAGAGAGGGTGCCTCTTTGCTACCAAACTTTGCTACTGCATCTAATTCACTGTTGCTTGCACTGAACCGGCAGCACCTCTGCAGAATTCTTTCCCCGTTCTTCCTGGGGATTTCAAGCATCGAACCATCAGCATGTGAAGCAGATATTCTCACACTGAGCTATGGCGCTTTCATTAGGCAACACCCCAAGTTCTGGCTCATCCTTTGACTTTCTACCTGTCTCGTGGATTTACAGGACCTAGCGTGCCATCTTAGTTGCCCTACTGAATCATGAAGCGAAGAGGATTTAGCACACAAAGAATTCTCCATTTGGAAAAATGTCCTTGCTCCCCTCTGTTTCATTTGCATTTGGGCACTAAGGGAGAGACAAATTTAATGTTAGCGCAGTCTGAGAAGGTGCTCAGAATGGTCCCTGTGTTTATGAGGGCCATATATTGCGTTCCAAAGTGGCTGGAGAATAATCAATACCCTCTCCCCAAAAGAATGAGAGGAAACGCTAAGTCACGCAAGGGCAAGCGGCTTGCCCAGACAGCACAGGAACGATCCAGGCAGTAAATAAGCAAAGTAACGAAATAAAAAGCAGGTAGGAAAGGGACCGATAAGCCGGAACAGAGAGGGAAAGAGATGGAGAATGGCCACACACAAAACCCCACAAGGTTCTGTTTCCCACGATGGATGGAATGAGAGACACTGCGGGTGGAATTCAATGCTTCCCACCTTTGCCTGCACAAGGATTCCGACTTGTCAGACAGAATGATTCCCCTAGCTCAGTTCCTCCACCTTCCTGCACACTGTTTTAGGGGTTCTTCCAACTCCACAGAGTCCATTTCAGGGGACACGCAGGAGGAGGAAAGCCCCATTGTGCAATCAAAAGCCCTTGCACAGGGCTTGAGCTGAAAGAACTCGCTAGGCAAATTTCACTCCAAAGGTGGTATTCGACCAAGTTTTACTTAGCCATGTTAATTGATTTCAGTGAGTCTGCTTTGAGGCTTGTGCCCTGGGGAGGTCACTTAGGTGCAGCTAATGCAGTAGTTTGACTTTACCCCTGGAGGTGCACTCCATTGTCTCTTGAGACAGATAGATGTTGTGGAGATCACACAGGGTCCCCGGACGTTTAACGTTCTATTGATCCATGCGCCACCACTGTGCTCGCTTCCCCGCTGCCACCAACACATTACTCTCGAGTAAAACACTGAGTCCAGACAGTTGTTAAAAGTGAACCAAATAAACAAGTTTATTTTATAAACATTAACAAGTTTATGGTTTCTCAGATAATATTCCTGTCAGTATCTTAACTTTAGTTTCTTTACCCGCCTATACCTTCCTAATACCTTCTGACTGATTATCTCAACTGTTTGACTGACTCCTCTTAACAGAGTCTCTCACTCTCCCACATCAGACTAGCCCAACCCACAGACTTATCCTCTCTGTCTCTTCTAACTCCAGACTGTCTTCTCAACAACTCTAACTCTAACTCCTAACTCCTCCCCTTGGGTTCCCATTGGTTAGTCACTTTACAATTAGTCAACCCTTTCCTTATGAACCCAGTATGATGTCACAAACCTAGGAGGGCAAACGCCACATATGTCAACAACAAAGTTTCATTGCACATCTAAGAACTAGCTTTGTTAAAAGTGTTCTCTCTCTCTCTCTCTCTCTCTCTCTCTCTCTCTCTCTGTCTGTCTCTCGGCTGTAGGATGCTATCACATGTGATCCCATTCCACTGAAGGAACCCTCTGTGCCACTTGTTTCAGCAACTTCTGCTTCCGTTTTGGAATTTCAGCGTGCACCCCAGATGTTGCCCAACTTCCAAAACTGTAAAATCTGATTGCCAAGCAGTGCATTTTGAAGAACTGTAACAGCAAAACATTGCTGTCAGAGAAAGGTCTGGAATTCAGACAACTCTAGCACCACCTAACTCACGAGCATCTCTTGTAGTATCGTTGGTGTCTGCCACAGCTCACCACACAATGGCCAAGCCTGGAGCTTCTACTTTTGGGGAGGAGACACAAGCCTTGGGTTCCCACGTGCCCCAATTACCACTGCACAGACCAGATCAGGTGTTCACCTAAAGCCTAGTGTATACATCAATTGTGGGAGCGCTTCCTACTCAAGTAATCCACCTGCCTTTCCAAAAAATGTGAGGATGCCGTCTATGGGCAGCATATACATGTGCAGGAGTTGGATTGTGCAATAGTCAGAGGTACACACAAGCTAGATATTAATTCCCATACCTCTCACTGTGTATATTGACTCTACACAACTGAAGCCTTGAGAACTGGCTCACTGACTTCGCTGTTTGTTATGCTGTTGTCAATTTGGTTTTGGTCTTCTCTTTATGCTAGCGGTTACCCTGTGAAGATACGACTTTGCCTAGCAGCAACCTCCACGAGCTCAGTGCATAATGCATGGGCTTGGGTAGCAGCAGAGGAGGAAATGTGGAGTGATGGGAACGTACAGTCATATGTGGTGCAATTGTCCATTATTTAATGAATTTTGGAAATAGATTGGTATAGAAATATCGGAAATTGTGGGTAGGAAGGTAGAAAATGGTTCTTATTAGCCTGAGTAGCACCGAGTTAAAAACAAAAGATGAATGTAAATGGGTAAAATTGATGGTAACTTCAGCCAGACAGGTTATAGCGAGTAATTGGAAAAATGCAGAAGAGTTAAGGGTGAACCAATGGAGGAAAAAATTGAATAATATTATAATTTTAGAATATCTAACTGGGAAGATACACAGAATGAAAGGGTTTAAGGTCAGTGAGAAAGAGGAGGATTGGTTTGAGAAGATTTTGAATTATTTGGGTAGGTTTGAACAATTTGGGGCAATTAAAACGTTAAAAGTTAAATAAACCTGGTGGAGGGAGGAGTGTTAATGTATATAGAATTGTACATATGGTTGATTTGAATATGTTATTATTGATTATGTATACTCAATGTATCAGCCGCCTGGGGGGTTTCACTGTTTGGGTTTTGGTTGTTGGTAAAAAATAAAGAATTTTTTTTTAAAAAAAAAATCAATCAAGGCCCATCATGAGGAATGGGAAGAACAAAGGCCTATTCGCCTCCGGGAAGAGGCCAAAACTCAGTGGCAGAGCTCACACTTTGCATCGAGAAGGTCCAGGGGTTCAATCCCTGTCATCTTAGCAGAAGCAGATGAAGCAGGAGAAAAGGGAAGAAGGGAGCAGGTGATTGGAAAGATTTTTGTCAGATCCCCTAGTTAGCAGATAATACTGGGTTACGGACAAATAGTCTGACTCGCTACAAAGCAGCCGATTAAGAAACACAGAGAAGGATTCAATGAATGAGTCCCGTCAGCTGTGCAAGAGCTTCCAGTTGTTCAACTGGGCTTCCCCCTGTTGCACCTCCCATCCAATGACTCTTGAGGTGCCTGGGCAGAGCAGGGAAGGGAGCAGAGAGGGGTGTCGCTCCATCTGCAATGCTTGTGCTGATGGAAAGCTCACCATTGTGCATATCACATTTGTACAAAAAATATGCATTTAAAACCCAAGAACACCACGATTCACAGATGTTTCAGGACAAATACTACCTGAACATGCTGCCCGATCTCGGAAGCTAAGCAGGGTCAGGTCTGGTTAGTACTTGGAAGGGAGACCGCCTGGGAATACTGGGGTGCCGTAGCCTTTTGCCTCATTTGGTTGGAGCACGGTGCTGATAACACCAAGGTTGCAGGTTCGATACCCATATGGGACAACTGCATATTCCTACATTGCAGGGGGTTGGACTAGATGATCCTCAGGGTCCCTTCCAGCTCTACAGTTCTATGATTCTATATACAATTTACACACAGCTCTCTATTAATTCTGACCCTTGCACATTCAGAGACCTGTTAGCCTGACCTACTAGCCTCTGCAGCTATCTTTGGTACAGCCATTTAATAGCGTAACATCTTGGCTTACATTAGTTCTTCTGCAAATTCTAAATCAATATCCATTTGCAGGCACTCCAGCGTAACCTCACGCTGCTTAAACACTTGCTACTTAGCCGGCCTCGAATATTTCACTGGCTCTTACTGTGATTAAGTGCAGCATATTGTCCGTGCTTTCAGCACCTTGCCCAATGAACCATGTGCAAACTCCAAAATGACATGAAAATGAAAACACTTCCGCTGGTATAGGCTATTAGTTTCATTTATTTTAGGGCAATTTGATCATTGCCATTTGCTTCCGCATCATCAAGGAAAAGCCACTCTGCATTTTAGGACAAAATATTGAATTTGCAGTATTCGGAATTGCTGGATTGCAAAGGGAGAAGAAGGGCAAGGCTTCTCTCTCTTCAATAATGGTCCAGCAGGGAGAATTTCAGCCAGTGCAATTTCTCTCAGCCTCACCTGACAAGCTGCATCAGCCAACAATCCCTCCAAGACATTACAGGGCTGCTGCTGTATCAAAGGCTCCTTTTCTCAACTACGCTTCCGCTCCACACAGACGGAAAAGATCCCAAAGTCTTGCAAATCAAAGACGATGGTAAGTACTGAAGATAGTTTGAACCTCAGAACATTTGTACCATTACAAAAGTTGGGTACCACTCCCACTCTCTGCTGAGCAATAGCAAGATCCCAGGGAATTCCAGACACTCACCCAGGGTTGAGACACAGTGGAGTCCACCGTAGTAATGTATTAAGAAATACGGTTTATTCCCCCATTTTGCACCTTCATGGTGGGAGTCCAGAGCTTACAGCACGGTCATTTCAATAGGGGCTCGTCCTCCACAGCAATGCAGCCATGGAGTCCAAGGCATCTCCCGCAGCCTGCCTTCAGCCAGCCTGCCCAACATGGACCCCTCTTTTTTCTTCCTTCTTCTTCCCAGAACACTCTGCCAAAACCTCTCTTTTCCTGTCACCCCACACCCAGTTACCCTGACAACCTCTCAAAACCCCAGTCTTAGGCAAGGGGGGAACGACAGTTCTCTTGCATTGCCAATGGCTCTCAATGGCCCTGAATTGTTTCTTAATGGTCCTAGCTTTGCCAGGAATTCCTCTGCAGCTTGAATACATCTCCCAAATAATCAAAACCCACCATTTATTAATTACTAGAGTTTGGGGGACCCCCCCAAATCTATAACAGTATGTTAGATATGGAACCAATTCCACACACACCTACGGGACCGCCTCTCCTGGTATGCCCTACGGAGGACCTTAAGGTCCATAAATAGCAACACCCTAGAGGTCCCGGGCCCTAAGGAAGTTAGATTAGCCTCAACCAGAGCCAGGGCCTTCTCAACACTGGCTCCGGCCTGGTGGGACGCTCTGTCTCATGAGACCAGGGCCCTGCGGGATCTGATTTCTTTCCGCAGTGCCTGTAAGACAGAGTTGTTCCACCTGGCCTTTGGCTTAGAGTCAGTTTGATTCCTTCCCCCTCTTTCTTTTTCCTTTCTCCTCCTGTGAAGAGGCTGAATCCTAATGTTTTAATGTATTTTAATCTTGTTTTTTAAATTGTATTTTAATCAACTTGTTTTTATTATTGGTTGTTAGCCGCCCTGAGCCCGGTCTTGGCTGGGGAGGGCGGGGTATAAATAAAATTTATTATTATTATACTTTGCATTTTGGAATTCTTGACATTTCCCTTATTCCAGTCAGTTCAGGGTTAGGAAACCTTTAGTCGGCCAGGTACTGTTGGACGCATCCTCCCTGACCATCGGCCAGAGAACTGGAGTCCGACAATATCTGTAGGGGCGGAAACCTCTGTGCATTTAACTGTTATGTGACGGGCAGAAATTCTATAGGCAGATGCCTATGTAACTGCATGGAAGTCTGCAGCTAAGTGAACATCTGCCTGTCACACAGATATTAAAGGCACAAAGCTTCTGTTGGGGAAGAGCGAGGAGGAAGGTGGCAATCCTAAAACAGCCTGCGTTTAATATGTCTCTGAGGTCAGGCCAACCATTGCTGAAGGAGGATGTTGGCTTTTGACCACATACGAGCTAAGTATAAAACAGACACTCTCTGGAAATGAACACATTTCAACGCCTGGTGAAGAAATCAGGATTCTGGAAATCATCCCGGGTCTAATTCAGACCTAAGCAGCCAAGAGACTTCCATTAGCCTAAAAACACAGCGCTGTTTTGTGAGTGTTTTGCCTGGCACAAAAAAACCGTCTTCCAGTGTACCAGCTTTTATATTACGGACGTGTATCCATTAATTTAGAGGCTAAAGACTGCTGCCCCCTTTTTTCTCCGTTGCAAAACAGTGTGAGCTCCTCCATGCTCCAGTTAATACTCGTTCGGAAAGAACAAGATGTCAGTAACTTTCTGACACGGGGACAAGCAATCCATCAACGGCGAGCAATTTCTGCTCACCGCCAGCAAGAGGAGTTTCCACGACACCAACCTAATTGGCTAATTGTGTGTGTGTGTGGGGGGGTAGTTCTCTGGGACATTCTTTTCTCCTGCATTCATTTCTTTCCCATGCCTTCCCTTCAGTTTTGCCTCACCTCTCCCAGCTTGCAATCTCCCCTTTGCTTCTCCCGCAAAACCTGTCAGAGCTGCTCCGGGCTTCAGCTAGCCCACTGTTGCCAGTGGGACCGCCCCCTGTTCCTTTGTAAAGCCATAGCTTTCGAAAACCTGCCCAGAGGCATTTGTAAAAAAGGTAAAGGTAAAGGTACCTCTGACAATTAGGTCCAGTCGTGGACGACTCTGGGGTTGTGGTGCTCATCTCGCTCTATAGGCCAAGGGAGCTGGTATTTTGTCCGCAGAAAGCTTCCAGGTCATGATGCCAGCATGACTAAGCGGCTTCTGGCGAACCAGAGCAGTGCACGGAAACGCCGTTTACCTTCCCGCCAGAGCCGTACCTATTTATCTACTTGCACTTTGACGTGCTTTCAAACTGCTAGGTCAGCAGGAGCAGGGACTGAGGAATGGGAGCTCACCCCGTCGCGGGGATTTGAACCGCCAACCTTCTGATTGGCAAGCTCTAGGTTCTGTGGTTTAGACCACAGCGCCACATTTGTATTTGCATTTGTAGCAGGAGTCTTATAAGGCTTTGCTTGCTTGCTGGTGGCAAGGGGCAGCCAGTGTACTTCACAAGGTCTCCATAGAGCAGGGGTAGGGAATTTTAGGCCCAGGGGCTGAACGCCAACCAAGAGGGGTATGTGGATGGGCACAGAAAGTAGCTTGCCGCACAAAGCTAACTCTTAGTTATGATGATGATTAAATCAATTAATTAATTTTTAATAAAATTTCAGTTCAACAACTAGCTAAATTAATCACTGTTGATTTATTAATTACCTGCCCCTGCCTTTCTTTTAGGAATTCTAGGTGCCGAAATCCCAAGGGAGCAGAAAAGACTATTTATGTATGTGACCACAGCTGCATGGATGTTATTGGCCCAGAGATGGCTACAATGACCGGAAGAATCAACTTAATCTGCCATTCTTCTCTGGTAGGGACTTTATCTTCTTTCCATCTCTGGGCCAATTCTAGGTGACCAAAATTTTAATAAGGAATGGGGAACAATTATAATTTATCTTAAAAACCATTGTAAACAGCTAATATCGTTCGTAGGATTGGAATAACGCTTGTAGCTTCAAGGTGAATTTTGAACATAATGGAGATGTAAAAGGTTTGGATTATGTAAAAGATGTAAAAGGTTTGGATAGACTGATTTCACAAAGTTAAGTTAAGTTAAACTAAGCAGATATATAAGATTGAATGTTTAATTATTAAGATACAAAATGACAATCTCAATAATAAAGTTACAAAATAATAACAAGGAAGTCACGTACGGGTGGAGGGAAGACACAGGGCAAGAAATAAGAAATGGGTAAATGTTGGTACATAATGAAAATGTGAAAATGTGAATTCACGAACATAATGTATATGTATCAATATGTAAAGATTTCATATATGTATTGCAACATTAATAATAAATAAATTAAGTGGGGAAAAGAAAAGGAAGGTTTGGATTATCGTAAAAGATGCAGGAGGAAATGATTAACAATCGGACCCACAAAGGGGAGGAGATTCTTTGGAATCTTGTTTTTATGTTGTATGTTGGATACGTGATTGTAAAACTTTAATCTGAGAAATAAATAAATTAGAACAATAACAACAAAACATTTATAAATATAAATAAAATAATAAAAAATATATTAATTACTTGCCCCTTCACCCTAAGATGTTAAACAGTACAGGGGACAAGATGCAGGACACCCAGGACAACTCCCACGGCGCTAAGCGTCAGCCACCCATAACTACTTTCCGGAAATGGCCCCAGAAGTAGGAGCAGATTCACGGTCAGAGAGTGCCTCCAATCCCCCACCTGCCTGAGACCCTCCAGAAGGATGCCATGGGCAACAGTATCAAAAGCTGCTGAGAGATCAAGGAGAACAAATGAAATACCGTATTTTTTGCACCATAACACTCACTTTTTTCCTCCTAGAAAGTAAGGGGAAATGTCTGTGCGCGTTATGGAGCGAATGCCTGCGGGTGACGGGGGGGGGGGATCTGCTGCAGTCGTGAGCAGAGGATCCATGGTTCCCCTTCCTTCCCTCCTCCGTGGTTACAAAGCATGGATCCACATGGATCCTCAGGATTTTTGCATTGGGCTACTCCAAACTCACTGTCAGATCACATGTCTGTGGCCACAGCATGAACCACAAAAATCATATATCCACTATTTCATTTAGATTTTTTTTCTTCTTGTTTTCCTCTTCTAAAAACTATGTGCGTGTTATGGTCTGGTGCGTGTTATAGAGCGAAAAATACGGTAATACTTTCCCCCACCCCCAAAATCAACCTCCCCAAAAATGCCATCAACCAGACTGGGCAAGGCAGTTTCAGTGCATAGGTGCCAATTTTGTGGGGCCCTGATTTCTTCAGCTCCCCCCATAAAATAGTTAGGGGATCCACCCACCCCCAATATTTTCTGCAAGTTGGTGCCTCCCTCTTTCCCTCCCTAAGCAGCTATTTGTCCCCCAGCTGGGCACTGTCCTCTTTTCCCAGCTTGCCTCCTGGCTTTCAATGCCATTTTCCAGTGGGGAAGGTGGCTGGCCTGCCTGCTGGTAGGAGAGGCAAATGGGTGGCAGGTGGCGATGGGAGCTGAGCGGGCAGAAAGGTCTTGCACACAAGTGGCAAGAAGCATTCCTGATGGCATCCCAGTGTGGGAATGACTGGTAGCACAGAGGACAGCAAGTGTTTGAGAATTCTCAGGACAGCAGTACAAACAGAGAAGAACAGGTGCATGCATGCATTCAGAATAGTGTTGCTAACTGGCCGGGGCAATACTGAATTATGTTTTACTCAGGGAATACCCACTAAGTGACTAAGTCAGGTTCTTTCATTGCAATGGGTCTACTCTGAGTAACACCACCCCAGGTCAGGATGCAAGGGAGAAACACTCTAAGAGGAAGGCACGCTTAGAAAAATTATATAGAAAGGTTTATTGTTTTGTGTACATTCAAATATAAGATAAAACATATGCAAAGGGACTTGACAGGAAGTCAAAGTTGAAGAAAAGATTTGGGAAGATACAAGGGGAAAAAATATTTACTTTCATTATTATCATTTTCTGTGCGGGTGTGTGGGTGTGGGTGTCTGCACACATGTGTGTTGTTGTATGCAATGTTTGGGAGGAAATAAGATGGTAAATAACAAATAACAAACTAAATATCGATGTATGTAATTTATATTTTTTAGTTATTTTTAGTGGTAGTATGGCTGTATTGTTTTTTGTAACATAAAACCATTTAATAAAAATTATTTAAAAAACAAATAAATAAGAGGAAGGCACGCTTGGCAAATCCACACCATGATCAACTCCCGCCCGGAAACCAATGTCCCCACTGTGGAAGGACGTGTGGATCCAGAATTGGCCTCCACAGTCACTTACGGACTCACTGTTAAAACCGTGTTTATGGAAGACAATCTTACTTGGCTACAAGTGATATCAAAGAAGAAGAAGAAGAAGAAGAAGAAGAAGAAGAAGAAGAAGAAGAAGAAGAAGAAGAAGAAGAAGACGACTGTCTTCGCCCCCATTCTCCACATTAAAATCTTTCACATACCCCCAAGCTGCTATTTGCACCGTTAGGAAAAAAACATATTGCTCCCCCACCATCACCACCGCTGTTATTTGCAAAAGTTTCAAGAGACCAAAGAGCTGTGCTTGCATCATGCTTGCTTTTGATCTAAGGTGACAGGCTTATTTATCTCTATAGTCACGTCTCAAAGAGAAGTACAGTTGTCCCATTGAACCAAAGCAAGGTCACACACTCTTATTATGCTCCTTCGAGCTCAGACCAGTTCTTGTTCTCACATTATTACTTTGTTTTCCTTTTCCGGTGACACGTAAGCTGCACCGATTAGGGACTAAGCACAAAATAGACACGGTGGCAGGTTTGTGATAAAGATTTTTGGCTCCGGCGCCAAGGCTTTCAACTCGACTTTTTCCTGCAGGATAGAAGTGACCCTGTTATAAGTTTAAAGACTAAACAAAGCTCAATCGCAGCATTTAGAAAGGGCACGGTTGCTCAACGCACTCCCCAATTATTTTTTTGTACAGTGTGCATTTTAAAAGACTAAGGCTGCAGTTTTCAGCAACTTTACCTTTCCGTACGTGCCAAAGCAATCAACATGCCTTACTTCCCAGTAACAGTGAATAAGACGGAGATGTAAAAAAAAAAGCTGTTTCTCCCCCTTAGTTTATGAACCGTGATGAAATACTGCATGAAATCTGGGATAAGGGAAGAATTCGTGGGAAGCATGGAGAGAGAATGGATAGGGAAAAGTTCTTCTCCCTCTCGCATAACACTAGAACTCAAGGATATCTAATGAAGCTGAATGTAGAAAGATAAAAGGAAGGAATTACACGGTGCACGGTTAAATTATGGAATTCGCAGTGATGGCCATCCACTTGGATGGCTTTAAAAGAGGAAAAAGTAAAGGTAAAGGGACCCCTGACCATTAGGTCCAGTCGTGACCGACTCTGGGGTTGCGACGCTCATCTCGCTTTATTGGCCGAGGGAGCTGGCATACAGCTTCCGGGTCATGTGGCCAGCATGACTAAGCCACTTCTGGTGAACCAGAGCAGTGCACGGAAACGCCGTTTACCTTCCCGCCAGAGCAGTACCTATTTATCTACTTGCACTTTGACGTGCTTTCGAACTGCTAGGTTGGCAGGAGCAGGGACTGAGCAATGGGAGCTCACCCCATTGCGGGGATTCGAACCACCGACCTTCTGATCGGCAAGTCCTAGGCTCCGTGGTTTAACCCACAGTGCCACTACTGGACAAATTCCCAGAGGGGATGGCTACCAATGGCTACAAGGCATGGGGGATAAACTCTGCCTCCACCGTCGGAGCTTGTAATGCTTCTGAAAAGCAGTTGCTAAAATGCAGGAAGAGAGAGTTCTGTTGTGTTCAAGTCCGGCTTGTGCGTTTCCCCACAGGCTTCTGGTTGGCCACTGTGGGAATAGGATGCTGGGGCCTACATGGGCCTACATGGGCCAGGGGCCTGAACCAGTGAGCTCCAATTAGGTTCTGACATTTAGTTTATGAACTGTGATCTCCTGGTCACTGGTGGAGCTTCATGCTCTGGCACTGGGGGGCGGGGGTGGAGAGCAGGTGGGGGCGGGGCTGGTGCGCGTCCTGGGGGCGTGGCACGCCGTCTGTGGAGGCGTGGCACCCAGCGCTGGTGGGGGGGGAGCCGTGATGGCACCCCACTGGGATTGCGCTGCTGGGGTGGGGGCAGTGCGCTCCCCCCGCACTCCTCTTCCTCCACCAGTGCTCCTGGTCAAGTACTGCATGAAATACAGTGGTACCTTGGGTTAAGTAGTAAATTCGTTCCGGAGGTCCATTCTTAACCTGAAACAGAAGCACCACTTTAGCTAATGGGGCGTCTAGCTGCTGGCAAGCCGCCGGAGCACAATTTCTGTTCTCATCCTGAAGCAAAGTTCTTAACCCGAGGTACTATTTCTGGGTTAGCGGAGTCTGTAACCTGAAGCATATGTAACCCGAGGAACCACTGTGTTTGAGGAAGGGAGAATTCACATAAAGCAAACTTCAAACTGTGCCTTACCCTCAATAATCAGCTGTAATCAAATATACAAAGAACTACCAAATATTACAGCTGCGGCGTTTGATGAATTAATTTGATGGGAAGAGCCATAGCAGAGGGGTTGTGCAAATTATTTGCAATGAGCAAGGATCCAGGTTCCCTCAGATAGGACGTCACCCCCATTTCCTTCTCCCTTTAGTGCTTTAGTGGTACCTTGGGATATAGACGCTTCAGGTTACATGTGCTTCAGGTTACAGACTCCGCTAACCTAGAAATAGTACTTCGGGTTAAGAACTTTGCTTCAGGATGAGAACAGAAATCGTGCTCCGATGACGCGGTGGCAGCGGGAGGCCCCATTAGCTAAAGTGGTGCTTCAAGTTAAGAACAGTTTCAGGTTAAGAACGGGCCTTCGGAATGAATTAAGTACTTAACCCGAGGTACCACTGTATTTCTTAACTACACTTGATGCTAATGAACATGTTTTGGCTCTTCTTTTATATATATAAATTTTGTTTTTGCATTTTCTATTTTGCATAAACAAATGAATTAAATACATAAACATATAATCTCTTCTGACTTCCCTCCCCCCTCCCAATTGTGGATCTCAATGTAACAATTTCCCCCTCTGTATCTCTATCACAGCTCTATTTTTATAAATCCTTCGTCAATCCATAGTTCAGATTTTTTACTACAAGTTTTCTGTCAATCCTACCAATGTATGCAGTTGTTTAACACGTTGCCTCTGTCATAACCTCTTGCAAGGAGTTAAAGGAGCACAGAAATTGTCACATTTTAAAAGATCATGTTACCAAACTTGCTCTATGCCGGAGGACAGATGTTCTGCTTAGAATCATGGAACATTCTGTGCTGTCCAGTTTCAAAAGCAGCTTTCTCCTCTTGTAATTCTGATCAACCCAAAATATTCCAGCAAGTGGGGCCTTGGCCCTGAGCTACTGGTTTTGATCTACTCCAGTAGTGACTAACATCCTATCGCAACCCAGACAAACGACCTCTTAACCTCAGGAACCGAGCCTTGCTTAACTTACGGAGGGGCCTTGCCTGTTTGGTGAACATACTCAGTGCCACATATTATTTCTTCCAGCAGCCAGGGAGAAGGATAAGCAACCTCCCAACTGATGGGCGAGAATCACAATGTGCAATCCTCTTGCACATATCTGCTCAGAACGTCGCAGTTGCTGTTCAGTGGGGCTTACTCCAGCAAGTAGCAAGTTGCAGTCTCATCCCCCCAAGAGCGTGAGATACAAGAATGTCCAGCTGTAAGGTCAGGGAACCCTGGCATCTGCATTGAGCCCTAGACTGTGTACACACCATGCATTTGAAGCATATCCCCCAAGAATTCTCGGGAACTGTAGTTTGCCCCCAAACTATCATTCTCAGCACCCTTCACAAACTGCAGCTCCCAGGATTCTTTGGTGATAGTGGTGGGAAATACGCTTTAAATGTATGGTGTTTAACACAGCCTAGGTTGCATTCCTCCTGCCAACCTAGCAGTTCGAAAGCACACCAGTGCAAGTAGATAAATAGGTACCGCTCCAGTGGGAAGGTAAATGGCATTTCCGTGCGCTGCTCTGGTTCGCCAGAAGCGGCTTAGTCATGCTGGCCACATGACCCGGAAGCTGTACATCGGCTCCCTTGGCCAGTAAAGCAAGATGAGCGCTGCAACCCCAGAGTCGTCCACGACTGGACCTAACGGTCAGGAGTCCCTTTACCTAGGTTGCATCAGGAGAGCAAATCTTAGCATTCTTTCTCTGTCTTTTATTTATTTATTTATTTATTAGTGTGGTGGTAAGGTTGGCAACTGATGAGAAAAAGGCCAATCTGTCTTGTCCCTACATCTTTAACAGCAACACAGTCTGCAGAAATCAGCAGGTGAAGCATTACACAGCCTGGAGATAAGGAGGATCAGCTGAAAAGGTTATCGGGCTTCAAGACTGACATAGTGGACCTTTATGCCTGAAACTTTTCTTTTTTTAAAAAAAAAAAAAAAGCAGGGTTGGGCTATGCAGGCCAATAAAGCAATTTCACCCAGAATAAAGAGGCGAAGGGCTAAAGTGGCAGGATGGAAACATACAAACTTGGATCCAATGCATACTGTCACTGAGTTCAGTGGCATTTAGAAGACACTGAGCGAGTGGAGAAGCAGCAACTCTTCTTGCCCATTGGAGTTTCTGGTCTGCTCTCAAGAAGGCCACTTCTCTGTAGCCAGAAGTTGCACATGTTACTCTCAAATAGTACAACCAAGTTAAAAAACCCAATCTTCCGGAACTGACATTGCAATGAACTCTTATTCCCCTCACCCAACCCCGGCTGACAAAAGGGCCTTTCCATTTCCCTTTTGAACAACACCAGCAAGTTTCTAGTCCTTATGGTCGAAATTAACACGTACTTGCTTAGGAGTTCCGGGCACTGGTAGGAAAAGAAAGGCGATCCTAACGGGGGGAGGATCCGTGGCGGCGGCGGGGTCTCCCCGCCCGGGGAAGCCGGCGAAGCCCCCCACCCCACCCCGCTCTCCCCCCGGAGGTCTGCTCCCCGTCCAGCCCGGCTTACGCACCTGTTCCAGCGGGCCACTTTGCGTCGGTAGTAGCGCAGCGCCTCCTGCCCGCTGAGCAGCTTCTCGGCCGGCCCCTCGGGGGCGCTGTAGAGCGGGTGCGAGAAGAGCCTCCGTAGCTTGGAGCCGGACGTCTGGGTGCTGCGCTGCTCCGGTAGCCGCGTCCAGGGCTCCGTGCTAGGGGGCCAGGCGGCGGCGGCTTCTTCGGCGGGGCAGGAGCAGCCCGGCCCGTGCGCTCCGGCGCGGGCCAGGCGACGGCGCACTTGGGGCCAGAGGTGGAAGTAGAGATCGGCGCTCAGCAGCGCCCCCAGCAGCAGCAGGATGAGCAGCCGGTCGCGCCGGAGCCCCAGCATGGCCAGCCCGGCGGGGGATCGCTGAGCCCTGGAGACGTGGGTGGTGGCACCACCTTGGCGCCTCTCCGAGGGGCTTCCTGGAGACGAGTCCCGAGGGGCGTGTGTGTGTGGCCTCAGGGGACGCCCAGAGCCTGGATCCGGGGCCAGGCCTCTGCCCCGCGGCAGCTGCAGGAGCAGGTGAGGAGGTGGGGAGAGCGCAAAGGTCCCTCTTCTCCAGGAAAGCGGCGAGGCTGCGCCCTCGCCAAAGCGCCTCTCCAAATCTGCCCTGCCCAAACAGGCAGGCAGGCAGCGCAGCCTCGGGGAGGATGGCTCTTGCTCGGGGAGGGGAAGGAGAGGGAGGGGAGCAGGCACCACTAACCTGACCTACCCCTCTTCTTCTTCTTCCTCCTCCTCCTCCTGCCAGGGAGAGGTTAGCTCAGAAGCAGCAGCAGCTGCTCCGGAGAGGCCAGCAGATCCCCATCCGGACGCAGCCTTGCGCTGCTGCCTCCATGCATTCTTCGCCAGCCCCGAAGCGCCGCCGAAATGTCCTGGGCAAGCCTGAGACAGTTTCTGGGCACGGAGCAGAAGTGGCGCGCACGGCATCCATCGGGGGGAAGGAAAGCTCTCGGCTGCTGAAACAGCAGTAGCAGCAGCGCCCAGCCCCTCGGCGGAGAGAGAGGCTTATCCACCTTCGGAGAAGGGAGCCACACGCGAGGACATTCCTGCGGGGTGGCCAGAAATGATCTGGCGTCGTCGACGGCTGGCGGAAGGTGTAGTCCTGCTTCCCCACCCACCTCCTCACGCTCGCACGTTTGGCGATGCCCAATAGCTCTTTCCCAAAGGCAATCATGAGCTTCTAGTCCTCAAGATGGTACACAAGATTTTTTTCTCACGTGCACATGGCTCTTGGAAGTTCGGGTCAGCTATTGCCCGTGGCTTTGTAAGCCTTTCCATTGGCATGGGATGGGCAACGGCATACTCTTACCAATAACTCAGGTGACAGTGCAGCCTAGCGGGTAGAGTGTGAAACTAGGACCTGGGAGGTTCAAAGCCTCACTTGGCCCTGTAGCTGACTGTCAGCCTAACCTTCCTCACAGGGTTGTTGTGAGGAAAATATGGAAAGGGAGAGAAGCATGTATGCCATATTGAATTTCCTGAAGGAAATCTGGGTTATAAAGGCAAGTGGTCTACCCAGCAGCTGAATTGCTTCACAGCTTCAGTAAAGTTAAGATGGAGCCTCCAGAGAGAAGCACCTTCTTAACAAATAGTTCAGGTTAAGTTTTTGCAACTGCCTAAAAAAACACCAAAATGGTGTTGAGAGCTGGCTGACTGTACAGTGAAATAGGGCTGAAGAACCCATTATTTCACCAGCATTTTTCCTTGCATACTCCCTCTTACATGTAAACAAATATTCGTAAGTTTAAGCCAGGGGTCAGCAAACTTTTTCAGCAGCGGGCCAGTCCACTGTCCCTCAGACCTTGTGGGGGGGCCAGACTATATTGGGGGGGCTTGATGGTCCAATCTCTGGCATCTCCACTTTCTCTCTCTCCAAATAGCGCAAGGGCTGCCAACAGGGTGCCCATGGGCAGAAGGATGCCCTTGAGGTCTTCCTCTGGCACCCACAAACCTTCTGAGCCCGCTCACTCCCTGCCCTCTTGGTCATGAGGCGTTGAAGAGGACAGCGCCTAAAACTGAAGGAGGAAGTTGAATGAGTGACACTCGATTCTACGTGCTTTTCAAGGCTCAAGATAACACTTCTGGATAGGAATAATAATAATAATAATAATAATAATAATAATAATAATAATAATACTTTATTATTTGTACCCCGCCCATCTGGCTGGGTTTCCCCAGCCACTTTGGGCGGCTTCCAACAAAACACTAAAATACAATAACCTATTAAACATTAAAAGCTTCCCTAAACAGGGCTGCCTTCAGATGTCTTCTAAAAGTTTGGTAGTTATTTTTCTCTTTGACATCTGGTGGGAGAACATTCCACAGGACGGGTGCCACTACCGAGAAGGCCCTCTGCCTGGTTCCCTGTAACTTGGCTTCTCGCAGCGAGGGAACTGCCAGAAAGCCTTTGGCGCTGGACCTCAGTGTCCGGGCAGAACGATGGAGGTGGAGAAGCTCCTTCAGGTATACTGGACTGAGGCCGTTTACTGCTCAAATCCCTTCAAAAACCGAAGTGTGTGCACATACCCTTTCTTTCTGCCTTTTGGGGGAGGGGGGATGCTAGCCACTTAGACACTTCTGCAAAGAATGCATCTTTTTAAGTATATATATGTTGGTAGGAAACTGTCGTGTGACGGGCCAATGGCCGTAATAAATATCAATCAATCAATCAAAGAATGCATCTTTTATTAAATAAAATAAATGGGCGGGGGAGAGAGAAGTGGCAAGACGAGATGACGCCCACACCACTCACTCAGAAATCCAAATGTGCCACATTGTAGTACACGATGCCAACATTTACTCTCTTCCTGAGACCCTGACAGCCGGAGGAGACTGCACTAGCTTGTCCACCATGGTACAAGGCATCTGCCTATATTCTGCCTCCAGATTCTGGATTTTTATTTTTATTTTTTTGTCCTGCAAAAAGCAGCACTTGCACAAGCCACTTTAAAATTCATTTCCTGTCTTCATTCCTCAGGAGGACTGTTTCCCACACCCTTCTCCTTCTCTGAGCTATTTCCATTTTCTTAGGTAACCTAACAGAAGCTACATGTGGGCGTCGTCAGGTATATATAACCATGTTACTAACAATGGGCAAAGCAAATTTGCTCCTCCCCCCCCCTCTCCTAACCCAGAGTAAAGTAAGCTAGAGTTGAGTGGTAGAACAAAATTGTACTCTGCCTTACTATTTAAAACTTTGGCATGTTTTAAAAGTATGGTTGTGAATTTTTCTCAGTTTTATTGTTTTATCTGGGGTTTGGTTTTTTTTTTTAATGAAGAGATTTCGGGAGCTAGATCAGAACAGAGGAAGACAAAAGAATTGATGGAAAGTGCAAGCAAAAATATTTTTGTGAGTAAAAACCAACCAACCAACCGCCTGTCAGTTCTTTGCCCCTGAAGAAAGAATTCAAAGAGGGCTTGGAAAGGCTGCCATTTAAATAAATAATAAATAAAAATATTCTGACTAGCTGAAATATATTCAGTTTAACATAATCATCACCACTGTCTTCTTTAACATTGTTCGCCCTCCATCATATATGATTCCAGGGTAGAATTATATAACATATGACAGTGAAATAATTGCATACAAAAAATGAAAACGTCAACTAAAAATTAACACGAATACTAATCAGCCATGATTAGTAATCAGCAACAAAACCACTGAATCTTAACACACCTTACGTTCTTGTTTAAATCTTTGCTTATTTTGTGTGTGGGGAGGGCAGGGTTAGGACTGTAAGGCTAAAATGACTTGGCCAGAGCCTTTATTTCAGCAAACAAATAATTTTTGATATTTGTTTCCAAGCATCCAAGAATTTCAAGATGCACCATTTGAAAGAGGGAAGGGGGAAAAAGATTACCATAGAGGTGGGTTTCGCTGTTCATTCTATCACAACGTATTGCCATTCTTGTCAGTCACATTTGTCACAGTAGGTCTCAGGAGGGGATGATCGATGGAAGCAGTCTGAAGAGAGATATTTCGAAATTCCATTAAAATATGTATTACAGCCTTTAAAAATATGTAAATTAGAGAATGTTAAATATAATCCTAGTCTTTGGGGCATTTTGAAAAGTTCGAACATTACATACATTCACAGTAAGCTCTTCGGCACCTCCTGCAGTTTTGTGGGCCCACCCCAAATAGATTTTAATTGAAATGTTATTTGGGGCATGATTCCCCCTAAATGCATTAGATTGTCCAAACTTAGATATCAATGTTTTCTTCTAAATAATAATAAAAAAACACGACCAGCTTAACTGCAGCGAAATGTCATTAGAGCACAGTGGGAACAGATTAACCATTATTTCAATTTCTTCACTTGAGGCATTATATATTAATGAAACATCGAAACAATCAATCGAGAAACAGTACATCATTGGAAAAAGAAAATTGGGGCTTAACAGGGAGCATGTCAGACATCAATAAGACTGTAATGGGAATTAAACAGTGATGAGTTTCATTACAACCAATTTATGAAAAGTAGTTCAGGCTATGGAATTAAATTACTTTTGCTGGTAGCTAGCTACCATAGCTTAAATGCTAACAATATTAATTGCATTAATCCATTAGGAGAAAATACTCTTACATTAATAACTCATTATTAATGATCATGCTGAAAACTCTGCATAAACAAATACCTATAGGCATACCAAATCCACCATAAACTAGAATTTGGGCATGCTTGAAATTAGCAGCAGAAGGTGTGGCATGACCCTCCCTTTCCCTCTTCTCCTTCTAGTTGCCAGGAACATGTTCAGCTTCTGGCATTTCTAAGCAACCTGGCTGTAACAGAATATTTTAGCAGTTCAGCCAAGAGCAGCAGTATCAGATGAGTGGGAATGCCTGCCTGGAGTTTGTTGTTTACAGCCTTACTTTGGCTGCTTTTTGGGATATGCTGGGACCAGCATCTTACAGTAATCTAAAACTTTTGGCTGAAATCATAAACATACTGACTAGGGAACAAGCCCTATTGAAAACACCGGGTCTGCTTGGGACTCTTCCAAACGTATAGGAAGCTGTTCCTTTCATGAATTTTCACAGCTTACTTGGCTGAAGAAAATTCCCAACCCAAGTCAACGGTTTTGTCTGACCCATCTAAAAGCAGCAACAAGAAGTTTTAATGTTTACATTTTCAACCGGAGGTATGCTTCAAAGTAATAATAAAAGTGGTTCCAATTCCTCTTAGGAAGATGTGGCGAAATTAAAGCTGTAGTTAAACTTCTCAAAGGTAGTTGGTGGAATTAACCTATGATGTAGTTAAGGAACGAGGAGAAAGAATGGATATCAAATTAAAATGGGATGTTGGAATAGAATCTGCAATCAAAGTCTTTTGTGAAAGAGGAGAGCGCAAAATATGGTCTGAAGCTCAACATCAAAAAAAACTAAGATCATGGCCACTGGGCCCATCACCTCCTGGCAAATAGAAGGAGAAGAAATGGAGGCAGTGAGAGATTTTACTTTCCTCGGTTCCATGATCACTGCAGATGGTGACAGCAGTCATGAAATTAAAAGACGCCTGCTTCTTGGGAGAAAAGCAATGACAAACCTAGACAGCATCTTAAAAAGCAGAGACACCACCTTGCCGACAAAGGTCCGTATAGTTAAAGCTATGGTTTTCCCAGTAGTGATGTATGGAAGTGAGAGCTGGACCATAAAGAAGGCTGATCACCGAAGAATTGATGCTTTTGAATTATAGTGCTGGAGGAGACTCTTGAGAGTCCCATGGACTGCAAGAAGATCAGCCTTGAGTGCTCACTGGAAGGACAGATCCTGAAGCTGAGGCTCCAATACTTTGGCCACCTCATGAGAAGAGAAGCCTCCCTGGAAAAGACCCTGATGATGGGAAAGATTGAGGGCACAAGGAGAAGGGGACGGCAGAGGATGAGATGGTTGGACAGTGTTCTCAAAGTTTGACCAAAATGTGGGAGGCAGTGGAAGACAGGAGTGCCTAGCGTGTTCTGGTCCATGGGGCCATGAAGAGTCGGACACGACTAAATGACTAAACAACAACAACAACAACAGCTTTGATCTGAATTGAGAAAAAGAACAACCTAGCTGTATTTTAACCTGCCAGCGTCTACACAGCCTAGGAGAGGAATATAGTCATTCATAATTTAAAAGTTGACCTAGGAATTCAGAGCGGCCAAGGTGGCGGGAAGCTTTCATCTAGATTACAAATGCTTTGGCTACTAATGTTGATGACCAGACGCCACTCCTCTGTTGAAACCAAATCAAATCTGGAAGAAGACTGACGGACACGAGCTCTGCATTTAGAATGGCTGAGGCGATGGCATGGGTCTATAAAATGAAGCAAAGCTCTTTTTTTTTTTACTTGGCTTAGCCATTGGAGAGCACTGTGTAGAATGTTAAAAAGTATTTTGTACCACGAGCAAAAGGAAGGGCCTGATTTAAGGGCTTGGACCGAGAATGAAGCAGTCACAAAATCAAAAAGTCAGCAGAAGGATGCAATGTGCTTGTAAGAATTCAAATGTTCTAAATCTCATCGTACTGTTAGTATTTTCCCTCTGTGGCGTTCTAACCAAACAGAGGATTTGGCCCAATAATTGAAATCCACAAGGATAAGAATCTTGGTAGTTCAGAGAGCTGAGCTCATAAAGTACAAGTAAAAAGGTAAAGGACCCCTGGATGGTTAAGTCCAGTCAAAGGCGACTATGGGGTTGCAGCGCTCATCTCGCTTTCAGGCCAAGGGAGCTGGTGTTTGTCTGCAGCTTTCCGGGTCATGTGGCCAGCATGAGTAAACTGCTTCTGGTGTAATGAAACACCATAATGGAAACCAGAGCACACGGAAATGCCGTTTACCTTCCCGCTGCAGTGGTAAGGTAAAGGGACCCCTGACCGTTAGGTCCAGTTGCGAACAACTCTGGGGTTGCGGTGCTCATCTCGCTTTACTGGCCAAGGGAGCCAGCGTACAGCTTCCGGGTCATGTGGCCAGCACGTCTAAGCTGCTTCTGGCGAACCAGAGCAGCACACGGAAATGCCATTTACCTTCCCGCTGGAACGGTACCTATTTATCTACTTGCACTTTGATGTGCTGCTAGGTTGGCAGGAGCAGGGACTGAGTGACAGGAGCTCACCCCGTCGCGGGGATTCGAACTGCCGATCTTCTAATCGGCAAGCCCTAGGCTCTGTGGTTTAGATCAGCTGGCTAGCATAGTGGGCATCATACTGACGTGTACTACTTCAGACAGCTGCCTTGGGATTGACTTGTTTGCATGCTCCCCTGTCTAAAATTGTCCTGAGGAAAGATTGCATGCTAAGGAGAAATTTCTAGCCTTCTCTCCAATTTTGAATGTGCAGGGAGTTTTGTTTCATGTGGTGGCGGGGAGCATGCAAACATTGTCCACCCACAGCAACCAAGCTGATGAACAGGGGCTTCAGCTGTGAAGCTGGAGAAGCTACTGTATTTCATTTACCCAGAAGCTGGAAATGTTGCTAAAGTCCCCACATCTGCTTAGTGGTGACCTCAAGGAATGTTCAAAGTGCCTGGATTGATCCCCTTTCCTTCACTGGGATAATTCTGGTAAAACCACAGGAAGAAACACAACCTGGAACTTTTATCCTCAATTTACTGATTAATCCAGATTTGGAACGTGTAATTGGACCTCACCCTTTTAGTGTCCTAAGCAGGTCATCCAGAGGATCTGGTCTCTTTTCAGTTATCATCCTTTACATGCGTTTTGCAATAGAAAACTGGTTGCAGTTGCCTAGGATTCAGGCACAATGAGATGCTTTCAAAAAGAGGATTAGCCAGCAGGTTTTAGCAAGTTATCATAGGATAGCTGAGAGACTATCGTGGAAGCCCAGTAAAATGAGTCAATAGCAGGAAACCACAGCATTAGGATCGAAGGCATTTATTATCTCATTGTCAGCAAATGAGAGACTTTACAAAAAAGCTCTCCACCCAAAGGGTGAGGTTAGCTCTGTATTAAATTGTCATTTTCTCTGATTCCCATTCTGTGGTTAGGACTACTCTTGAGCCTTTTCTTTGCACAGTACTGTCTTCCTTTTTAACTCCATGGGGAAATATCCAGGCTTTTATTATTCATAAATCCTCAGCATTAAAGATTAGTTTGGGGAATGGTTAATAGACTGCTGGCCTCCAGCATCTGCCACCTGAGGCACCTGCCTCCTTCTGCCTAATGGTAGGGCTGGCCCTGAGTACTGGACACACTCGACTGGGAACGTCTCCTGGGCACGGCCCATTGAACTGAATGCGAGCTACACAAGAACATGGTACTTCTATGCCAATTCGTTCATTTTATTGGGGCTTGTGCTGGGAAGTACCCCATTGAATTGTGTTCCTTGTTGTGTAATAAAACAACAACAACAACAACTTTTTATTTATACCCCGCCC
The DNA here is from genome assembly GCF_965112155.1 of Podarcis liolepis. Classification (NCBI taxonomy): domain Eukaryota; kingdom Metazoa; phylum Chordata; class Lepidosauria; order Squamata; family Lacertidae; genus Podarcis; species Podarcis liolepis. The sequence goes on from NC_139555.1 coordinate 24,781,687, forward strand.
ATCTGGCTGGGCTTCCCCAGCCACTCTGGGCAGCTTCCGACCAAATATTAAAATACAGTAATACATCAAACATTAAAAGCTTCCCTAAACAGGGCTGCCTTCAGATGTCTTCTAAAAGTTTGGTAGTAGTTGTTCTCTTTGACATCTGGTGGGAGGGCGTTCCACAGGGCCGGCGCCACCACCAAGAAGGCCTTCTTCCTGGTTCCCTGTAACTTGGCTTCTCACAGTGAGGGAACCGCCAGAAGGCCCTTGGCGCTGGACCTCAGTGTCCGGGTAGAATGATGGGGGTGGAGACGTGCCTTACAAACAAGAATGTGTAATATTATTTTTATTTATTTTGTTGCTCAGAAATCTCTGCAGGCATGCCTGTAATGTCTAATATGTCAAAGGTCTAGCTAAATATACAAATACATTTTCATCAGTATGGTTTTCCCTGTTAAGGTGAAAGACTAGCCCCATTCCATGTGCCGATCAGTATTCATTTCTCTGGCTAATGTGAGGAAATGCCAACACTACAGATGGTATCAGATTATACATCTCATAAGGTATCCACTGTGATCATGTCACAAGGTGCTGGAGGGATGTTTAGTGTGCTTAGAGAAAGACAAGCCTAAAACCCTTTGATTATTCCGCAATATACACTTTGCAGACTACATGGGGAGCAGATTACATTCCAACAATGTGTTTTGCCTGTGAATAACGAGAAAGGAATGCAAATTATATTGTACAATCTGCACTAGGTAAGAACACATGCAGATGGATACTATCAGGCAGTTGAATAATTCACTATAGAAAAACTGAATTTTCACCCAGTCCTAAATCCTACAAAATTGGCAGGAGGAGGAGCTTATGATGGTATATGCAAAACATTATTCTATGCTTGTGTAACAAGACAATTAGAACCTTTAGGACTGAGGTGCCAAAATATCACAGGTCATTTTTAAAAAGTTGTCTGTGTACCAGAGATTGGCTTCAATTAGTTACTGATGAATGCATTCAGAGGAATCCTACACATGTTGATTCAGAAGAAAACCCCAGTGAGTGTAGTGGAGCTTACTCCCAGTCCTAGGTAAGTATCTACAGGTAGGTGTGTACTTTTAGGTGCCAGGTTGATGCCTGATCTTGAATACCTACCTGCCTGGCACTTGCATGGATAAAACCAAGGCTGAATTGGAGCCAGACCTCATCAGGTTTTAGAAAGAGGCCAGAATTAACACTCTGCCTGTTGTTCACTTATGAGTGATTGTCAGTGAAACCCACACTGAAAGGGGCTGAATGCCTGAATGTTGTCAGCTTTGGGGCTATGATTAGGTGTGAAATTATTTTACTTTGTTGACCTTTATGCTCACTTAAATTTCGATGTACGTAAAATGAACTATTAATTTTGTGTGTGTGTGTGAGAGAGAGAGAGAGAGAGAGAGAGCGCGAGCGTGTGCGTGCGTGTGTTATTGTAGTGAAATTATATTATTTTTATTTCAAATTATTGTATTTAGACTGGGTTGTCTCCAGTGCTGCCCTTTTGCTAGTGCAACAATCTTCCACTTGTGCAGCAGAACTTTCCCCTCCTTTTTTCTGTAGCCCCCCAGACCCCCTCAAAATTTGCTCAAGAAGAAAAGGAAGTTAATTATTGGCCAGCTAGTAGCTGGGCTTGTCTGGCAAGGATGCAGGTGAATTTTGGTAGGTAGAGTAGCTGACAACAGGTAGCCAATCAAAACCATGGAGTGCTGGCACAAGAACCTCAGCATAGTTGCATTGCATGGGCTTCTGGTAGCAAGACCAGTTAGTTGAATTGATTATGACTAACTGTGGATATCACTCAAAATGCAGGAAGCAGTCCTTGTTCTCAGGGAATCCTGTCAGACGTGTTTCCATGCCAAGCCATTGTTAGCCTGCTGTATGGCTGGGAGAATAACTTCTGGGAAAGATAGAATCTGTGGTCTGACAAATATGCAAGCCACTCCATCTCTGAACATCTCCTACCTCACAGAACATGCTGCCGTGTCCTTGTGAGTTGAGTACAGAAAGAGGAAGTGCCTCTGCTGTTGAACGGCTGAACAGTGGCTTTGGTTTAGGCAGAAAGATGCTTAAAACCTGCTGCTGAGGAATCAAGACCTTGTGCAGCTTCATATTTGAGTGAAGTGTCTTGTGGCAGCCTGTACCCCCTTGTTGGTGAGCTCTAGCTGGCTTATCCAGCAGCAGAGCTTCGAACACTATTGGTTGGCTGCCATTTTATTTCCCCACAATCCCTTGATGTAGGGTTGTTCCAGGACACTGTGAGAAACTCAGATAGTGATAGTAACCCTGGGATTTAGTTAGGTAGTTAGTTGCCAATGCATTGGTGAAGGATTCACACCCAATGATTGACACCAGCATGGTGTAATTATGACAATGGCAGCGCAGCATGACAGCCTTCTAACAGTGACCCTCCCACTTGTTATCCTGATCCATGGAACTGCTGACCCTGATATTTTGATAGCCATTTGCTTCTCATCCTGGGGAGAAGTGGATGTTGTTGGTAGCTTTGTACTGGGCTGTGAAACAGAGTACATTTTCGCAGGCATTCCTGAGATGCAACTGAATGTTTTTAAATCACTGAACTGTTTTTCTGAGTCTGGGATGCAGTTTTTGGCTGCTTGTTTCATTGCTTTTCTCGTTCAGATGTGTGTGCAGCCAAGGTTTAATACACTGTCATAATATTTCTTACCACTCCCTTCGTATTCCCAACATGCCTTCAGAGAGTGTGGCTGAATTCTGCACCCTTGAAGAACTCCCCTCTTTGGTCTGGGACTGGAGAGACAATCTTTCAGGTTTCACGGTGCCTTAATTCATTCCTGGCGTTACGTTAAGACTCCTCTGCCATCCTTCCTTCTGGGTGACCTTTAAAAAGTATGTAATTAGAATTCAGGAAACAAAACCTCTGGCTCAGGCTCCAGATGTGACGTTAGAAGCAAAAACACAACTGCATCTATAACCAAGGTGCTTAGCAACTGAGGAAGAAATCAGATTTAGTACAGATGTGACACCCATTCCTCTTGATTGTGTTGTGGATAATTCCCCCCACCGCTTGCATGAAGCTTCTAGCTTGCAATATTCAGAACTGGAAATTCCCTTGGTCTCAGAGAAATCACGGCCGCTGCCAGACTGTTGCTATTTCGTGGGTGGCATTGAATCACAAAACAGGCAAATTCAGCTTGCACAATTATAGTGGATTTGGTGCTCTTGTTTGATTTTACTTCCCAAAAACCCCCCAGACTTTTTGCAGTAAGGAAAGTAATAGGAAGATGCCCTGGGAAGTGTGGGATATGACAGTTGCTTGGCATCATGCCATTTGATGTCCTCACCAACAAATCATAATGGACTCTTAATCAACCATGGATGTCACATAAACACCTGCAAACTTTGTGTGAACACATTTTAGATGGATTCCCAAAGCAACTTAAATATGCAGAGGAAGATGCATCAAAACTTGGAGCACAGTAGCTTCTCATGTTCTTGGCTTACCACTTTAATGGTAAAATAAAAGAATTGGCTTTTGAACAACAGACATATTTGTGTGTAAATGTGTCCGTGGTGCTTCCTATGAGAAAGTCTGGCCTTGTAAGCTGCCTAAACGGGTGATTGCCTAGGAAACATGCAAGCCACTTTGAGCTCTTCATGCATATTACAAGTAAAGGGATCATAATTTTTAATGCAGACTGCCACACTGATCTTGCCCAGTGTGTCAGATATGTACCTCCAAACACACGGTCCAGTACACCTGAAGGAGCGTCTCCACCCCCATCGTTCTGCCCAGACACTGAGGTCCAGCGCCAAGGGCCTTCTGGTTGTTCCCTCACTGCAAGAAGCCAAGTTACAGGGAACCAGGGAGAGGGCCTTCTCGGTAGTGGCCCCCACCCTGTGGAACGCCCTCCCACCAGATGTCAAAGAGAAAAACAACTACCAGACTTTTAGAAGACATCTGAAGGCTGCCCTGTTTAGGGAGGCTTTTAATGTTTAATAGACTATTGTATTTTAATATTCTGTTGGAAGCCGCCCAGAGTGGCTGGGGAAACCCAACCAGGTGGGCGGGGTATAAATAAATTGTTGTTGTTATTAATTCGACCCCTTCCAAAACTACCATGTGGATGCATTGATATGCTGCGATCCTATGCACCTTGATGTGGGAGTCAGCCCCTTGAATTCTGTTAACTACTCAGGAAACCTATATAGGACAGTTCCTGCTGATAGGATGCCAAAGAAGGAAATAAGGGAGAGGAAGTCAGTGCAGATATTCTTGGAGGCACAAATCAGCAGCCGGGAGGGCAATGAACGAAAGCCCTGTTTGCTTCCACCATCCCTTTGCTTTTTCTAAAAAGCATCCCACATTTAGATCCAGGAAGGTCCGGGAGCTGGAGTGGCAGAGGTGGATATGGGACTTGGATTCAAGCGCTACTTTTGTCATCAAGTTACCGTGATGAAGTCATTTTGTCTCTCCACTTCTGTTTGCCATCTGTAAAATGAGAGAAGATAGTGACCCGTTCTCAGAAGGTTGTTGTGAGGGCAAGCAGAAAGTGCTCTAGAAATGATGCCCAGTTGTAGCATTCGGAAAAGATGGAAAGAATTGCATGTGAAAAGGAACAGACGTCAAGAATAGACCGCAAGTTATTTTTGAACCACAGTGCTGAGAAAACGTAACAAAGGATTTGTTTTGCTTAGTGTACCAAACAGGAACAGTTATTGGCATAATTACTAGATGATTTATTGCTCGAATGCTGTGATGGCCTCATGAGTCAGAGTCTGGATTTAAGGCTGCTGGAAACTGTGGTGTTACTTTCGCAAAACAGTGGTTAGCAAAGAATCGCAGACTAATGGCTTAATCCCATGTGCTGAGCCTCCCCTGTCTTCCACTTGACAGTCCAAGTACCTGCTTGGCTCTCTGGAGAAAGATAGCAGCTTTCAGCTTGATTGTACCCTAGGGTGTAAGGGATTGGGAACCACCATATTCCTGTGGCAAGGAAAAAGCTCACCCCCACATAGAGTGACTAGACTGAAAGATCAACAAGAATCCTAAATTCAATGCCAGTGAGTGAGTTTTGCCACACAGGGGTAAGAATGGCTATGCCTGCTGGGATTCCCTTTTCTGCACATCTCATAAAGGTACAGTTTTGTTTTGCATATCTGACACCTGTCCCGTCTTATTTGGGATGTTCTTGGTCTCATTTGGTGCCAGTTGTGCAGAAGAAGAAGAAGAAGAAGAAGAAGAAGAAGAAGAAGAAGAAGAAGAGGAGGAGGAGGAGTTTGGATTTGATATCCCGCCTTTCACTCCCCTTCAGGAGTCTCAAAGCAGCTAACATTCTCCTTTCCCTTCCTCCCCACAACAAACACTCTGTGAGGTGAGTGGGGCTGAGAGACTTCAAAGAAGTGTGACTGACCCAAGGTCACCCAGCAGCTGCATGTGGAGGAGCGGAGACGCGAACCCGGTTCCCCAGATTAGGAGACTACCGCTCTTAACCACTATACCACACTGGCTCTCATAGAAGAGGCTATACTGAACCACTTTAACAGCTCTCATTTCATTAAAATTGCAGCAAAGCGTTCCATGAAAACAAGTGTCCTGTTGCCTTATCAAATCTCTGCTGACAGCTGAGGAGCGCTTTCACCACAACTAGGAATACACAGGGGTGTGTGGATGCGAATTAGCAAGTTTCTGGGTCAATAATAATTTCAATAGTAAAGGATGACTGACAGACACTACTATGATCGATATTCTTATGGCAGCAGCCTCCTGAGTCTTTCAGCAGGTACCACCAGGAATCGCCTTGATTCAGTAGCATTTAGATTTCAGTGTGTGCAGGTCAGCCAGGTCCCTTGGAAATGGGACAGAGATTGTTATTTTCTTTATAAATAGCCATTTCGACGTGCTGTTAGATTTTGTTTCCCTTTGAAGTTTAAGCTTCATTAGAGTTTACAGCTTGTTGCAGAACAGCTAGAAGCTAGAGTCTGGTTGGTGGATACCTTTTGTTGTAGATGTATCATTATGGAGAGAGAATGAATATTAAAATGCAATGGACCCAGCATTGCTCATAGGTGCCAACTCCCTGGGGCCCTGGGTGCCTGAGCACCCACAAAATTCCCCATGAAGGGGCCAGACACCCACAAATTTTGGTGCTAGGGCTATGCACACTGCATGGCACCCATGGCCCCAGGCACCCATGGTCACGGGGCCAAGTTGGCACTTCTGGCATTGCTTAAGTTATTTTGATGGAAAGCAAGCAACCAAACAAGCAAGAAAGAACAGAAGGAAGGAAGGAAGGAAGGAAGGAAGGAAGGATAGTGGCATCAGTATCCACTAGCAGGGAGGGTAGGGAATTTATCTACTACCACATTTTACAATTTAAAGCCAATAAATAATGAAATAACTTACATATAATAAAATTAAAATGAATGGAAGCTTTCTGTCTGGGCTCAATAGAAGCTTTTTGGGTGGGGAGATGTTCACTGAGACTGTGGTAGAGGAGAAAGGGTTAAAAAAACCCTCTCCCATTGGTGGTGCAGTCTTGATCAGTTTCCCACTGCATCCCCGCAACTGCTTTTAACATTTTAAACAACAGATTTGCGAAATGCATTCAAACATTTTATGTATTGATTTTGTCCTCTGAGTGAGCCTTGCTTCTCAGCAAACATCTTAACAATATCTCTGATGATAACTGGAGAATCTGAATTTATTTATTTTTTGTATAAAGCTAATAGAAGGCCCTATTTTCTGAGCATTGCCAGTGCTGGTTTGGCTCAGCCCTCAGCCTCTCTCTCTCTCTCTCTCTCTCTCTCTCTCTCTCTCTCAACAGATTTAGGTATTTTCAGGATCCATTGCTGCAAACCTTTTGCATTTATTTCCTCTTCTGTTTTATGTCATCTGAACAAACAGCTGAAATCCTCAGGAGATCTATAAAAGTGGTACACATCCTGAATTACTTAAAAAACAAACAAACCCCTAACTTCTGTTCTGTTCTTTAAAAAAGACACCTTCTTCTGCTATAGATTGTTTTCAGTACAGAAAGCTTAAGTTACTAAAGAGTTTGGAAACGTATTCTGCAGAATCTGCTTAGCAATAAGACTTCCCCTCCAGACTCTGCTACCAACCCCCCCCCCCGGGTGATCCATTCAGGAAATGTGGAGGAGGGAAGGGGTGAGGCAGGGACAAAGTATCTGTTTACGATGCAGTGCCAGTTTGTCATGACCTCAAGACAATGCCAACAGCGTCCCTTTTATTCAGAAAACCAGATGCTTAGAGTAAGCATTCTTCAGAGAGTTTCTCTGTGGCAATGCTCAGTTGTGGGCATGGCCCAGTTCAGAGAAACAGCAACCCATTAGTTACCAGCCCAGTCGTGATCATGATTAGGTTATGAGACAATTTAATTGCAGGGAAAGGCTAGTCACTTTCCCACTCATTTGTCCCTATGAGAGCAGATCACAAGTTGCATGTTTTTGCCTACTGCTTGATTCAAAAAGAGCTGTTCTCCCTGGGTGCTTCTTAAAGTACAACTACCCCTTGGGGTGCGGGACATGGGTGGCGCTGTGGGTTAAACCACAGAGCCTAGGACTTGCCGATCAGAAGGTCGGTGGTTCAAATCCCCGCGACGGGTAAGCTCCCGTTGCTGGCTCCCTGCTCCTGCCAAACTAGCAGTTCAAAAGCACGCCAAAGTGAGAGTAGATAAATAGGTACCGCTCCGGCAGGAAGGTAAACGGCGTTTCCGTGTGCTGCTCTGGTTTGCCAGAAGCAGCTTAGTCATGCTGTACGCCGGCTCCCTCGGCCAATAAAGCGAGATGAGCACCACAACCCCAGAGTCGGCCACAACTGGACCTAATGGTCAGGGGTCCCTTTACCTTTACCCCTTGGGGCATTAGGGGGAATACTTTGATCTCTCTGAATCAATGCCATGCAGTTCAACAACCACTTTGTGGCTTGCACTGGGTCGTGCAAAATATTAAGTGACCACCAGACGGCATTGATAATGACAATTCCATCTCCCCCCATAGCCACATTGAGTGGCAAGATGTTCTGCCTACTAAACTGGGAAGAAGCGATATTTGACGGTGTGTCTGTCCTCCCAGCACTTACTTGGTGTGCCTTTAACTCCTCTTGGTCTGAGCTTCAATTTCTGGAAATTGGGACTGTGACGTAAATTATTGTATTCATAAGAAATGAAATAAAGTGGCAAGATCCATGAGATTATGAGCAGCCAAGATCTGCTGCTCACAAGGACAAGGCCCCCACTAGTTTTATGAATGCTCTGCTCAACATAGCTGCTGTTTAGATGAGCTCTGCCTAACTTGCCAATTAGACACACAGAGGGATTGTACTAATAGGATAGCATGAAGTGCCTTGATACCACCACCCAATTCTTTGGTTGGGGTTCTCTCAGGGTCAACTCCAGAGGACTCTGCAGACCATACAATCCTCAACTCGAGAGTGCTTCCACCATTGCACAAAATCAGTGAGTCAGAGGTAGCTGTCAAGTTGGAACTGGGAATCATGCCAGAGGCCTGAGCCAGGAGATAAAGCCAGGAATCAGCAGAAGGCAGAGACAGGGAAGACAACTAGTACTTGGACTTTTTCCCTGCCCGTGGAGATGCTGCAGCCTGTAGACCTGGTGGTTCATCACCAAGCTGGCAGCTCCTGCCAATCATCGGCTACAACAGGCAAGCCAAGAACATTATGACATTTATAGGGGTAGTGGAAATTTTTTATCTGGTTCACATTTCAAGGTGAACTTAACATAATTTGCACTTTCTGAAACAAGGTATGAACTAAAACACAGCCGTCCTTCAAAATTCATTCTTCAGAATTTGCAGTGCCATTCTCCAGTCAACTCACATGTACACAAATGCACGTACTAGGACAAAGTGTTGATACAAATGCATATATTTCTGAAACTAACATAAAGAAATGCATTATATTAGGGGAAATTGCAAAAATGTGTATATTAATCAAAATCGCATGCAAAATGTGTATATGAAGAGAAATTCACACTAAAATGCTGATAAAATGCAGACTTTTTTTTTTAATCGCTTGCTGCTGTGGAAATGTGGAGAACAGAATTTAAGATTGGAAAAACAAGATACTGAGAGAAAACTGAAATTGGCATACTCACCCATTCCTAGCCATAAGCACAGCAGCAGTTTCATGCAGTGAGAAATGGTGGTAAATTTAAAAGTTCCAGAATTACCGGTATGTGAAACGTGAGCTGTGCTTACCATCCTGGCTGCAACCCAGAGCTGTTTTGAGTTGCAGCCCAAGGGGTTCACTGAAACAATCTGCCATAGCACCATCTTTTGTGTAAAGCAAGGGATGGCCAGAGTAGGCTTTAGTAAACCTTTTAACCACAGAAAGCCAGTCGGAGGAATTGCAGTAAATGTTTATCCTACCCAGGGATATGGAGGCTACAAAATGGCTGCCTCTGGAGGACCAATAGGTGCTATAACTGCAACAACTGTATTTGCAATACCAAGAACAGCCTTTAATTCCACAAGTCCCATCTTTTGCAATATTATGAAGCTCTTGGTAGAGGTTAAATATAGCCCATCAAAACACTGCCTATGGAAAGAAGAATAAGAATGGGTAAATCGTTTCTCATACAAATTTCCACCCAAGCTTTTTTTTTTAATGTCATTTCAGAATGAGTCACATGATCTAGGACTTTTGCAAACCCCCAAATGGAAGAACTTCATCATAAAAGACACAGATTATCTGATGGGCATGCATATTTATGAAACCTTGGGTTATAAGGCAGCGCTGGGAACACAGTAAATTTTGTCAATCCTTACTGGCAGATTTGAGAAAGTTTGCAACTAGGGTCTTGAATATGCAAACCTCACAGTGTATTAAAGAATTTATGCGGGTGGCATTTTGGGAAAAAACAACAACAACACTTGCTGTATTTATATACCATTCATCATTCATGTCAATGCAATTTCAACTTCTGTTACAGAAGCAGGCAAAGGTGACAGAAGATCTGCCTGCCCTGGAGGCGGTGAATGTTCCTTACTCATCGTGAGTCTTCTGTTGATCGCCTTTGTGGGTCTGAACTGCAACACACACACACACCCAGAGAAGAAGCATGTTCTGGGAAGTGTAAGGTGGGAGCTGGCCCCCGCCTCCTTCCAGAAACAATTACTGTGATGCCTCCCACCCCTTTCATACAAGCAGTAGCAGGAGTCAGGATTATCTACCTACCTAACCAGATATTCTTTGCTATATTAAATTACAAAGGAATCGTGGTCACATTTCCCGGAAGCTACATGACTTCTGAATCCTGATGTGGCCAGCCAGGTCATGACTAATGCCAACTTAGGAGTCTCAAAATGGATATGGGAAGAATATGAGCCCAAGTAATGTTATGCATTTGAAGAAATGTGCATTGCATGAAGAATGCTCATGGGCACAACTCCTAACTGTCTGCAGTTGTGCCATCCTTGTTCCCAGAGTAGATAACACTGCATAGTCATATGTATGGCAGTGGATACTAGCAGAACATCTAGCAGAGATAATCATCAGAATGGAAAGAGCTTTTGAGCATACTAGATAAACATCAGCTGATTGTGAGAGTATAGGCGCCGTTGAATTAAAAAAGTGTTTTATTGGAGGACTCTCAATTCTTTGCGGCTACAGATCAATTGACGTGTAATTCTGAAGAACACTGATTTCGCTGAGGTTGTTTCAGGGCAACTATTTTTGTCAGTATGCCCTAAAGTGCTTTTGCTTTGGACTCATTTCAGACAGAATTAATTTTAATATGCTGAAGATGTTGCTCTTCATGAGAAAAGATCTCAATTCTCTTTGATGAGGCTAAGCCAAAGAGAGCATGCCATCTAGAATCATAGAATCATAGAGTTGGAATAGACCACAAGGGCCATCGAGTCCAACCCCCTGCCAAGCAGGAATCTAGATCAAGTATGGCGTACTCTAGTCCAGCATAGCACTTTAAACACTGAACTGTATGTTTAAGCCGTATTTTGTGCTCAACAGAAAATCCAATTCATTCCCCAGTTTTACTGCACCGAGGTACAGCAAAGAGAAAAGAAAAATCTATGTTCCACAAAGAGATCTGACACAGTCCTGGAACTGCTAGCAGAATTATATACTATGCAAAAATAGGTCAGGTGTGATGGGTAGGTGGGTGATTCACCCAAAAATATAAAGAAAATTGCTCTTGCATTACTGTGGTTTGGGCCATCAGCTTTGCTGTAGCCTGTGGTCTGGAAGTATGGATGAAGTCCAGCAATGTATTACAACCAGCATGCTCTGCATCTCAGCTACGGTCCTTCCTTTGTTGGCTCTGTTGACTAACTGATTGAGAGTTTTAGGACCAAGCTCAAAGAATAACCCAAGTAAGAATGAAATTGCCAGCTTGGCTTTCTTTCTGGCCTGCTTTCCCCCCAATATGTATGAGATTTTTTTGTCACAGTCTTGTTGGGACCAAACCATGGGTAAGTGTTCACACCCTTTAAGCAGATGTTTCATGAATAATTTCCCAGGATTAACAGCAAAGCAGAGGGTTGAAACCATATTCACAGTAAACTGAAGTTTGGGATGAACGCAACCAGAACTAGTCATCTCCCTAACCCATTTCCACCTAGCTATTTGCCGTCATCCCTCTCCCTCTTCCAAATGACAATTGAGAAAATTCCCACTACAGACCCAACTGTCCTTTCCTCTTCCCTTCGACTCTTTCGACACATTTAGCCTGACATCCCATTCTCCAGAGATTTCCTCTTGAAACATTGCCCAGACTTACCGTAGTTCTTTACACACACACACCCAATCCCCAATCCCGGGGAGCTTTCTAACTCAAGTTCTTTTATTATTACTTGTATGCTGAGGTGATCCAGTCTGGAAAGAATGTTATTGCTGGAGTCCTCAGACCCTTTGTTGAGTGCCTAGGTTTCTGGAACTAGGGAGTATGTACTGTTACATGATTGTGTAGATTCCCTGCATGGGGGATACAATCAGCAGCCGATTCCCAAACTAGCTGTGCTGTTAAATGTGTGAATCTGATCATGCGTCTATTTCCGCCCCCTTAATAATACCTTGTGGAGCCTCAGATAAGAATCTGGACCATGGCCACTTGGTGTCTTTCCCAGTTACACTCCTGAAGAAAATTGTGGGGCCCTTGGTTGCCATTAGCCCTGGGAGTGAAGCTTCCACTGGTGAGCTCATGAAGAGACAAAAGGGAGGAGGAGGCAGTTTCAGTGGAACATGTTACTCAAACTGTGTAGAGTTTACAAGGTCAGATCCAGAATTTATGTGTAGAGGAAGCCAACAAAATGATTTCTGTTTATACAGGAAAAGCTGCCAATCCCTCCTTTTGAACAATCTGTCTCCTATTGGTTCCTTTCTTTTGCTTTTTGTTGATAAGCTGCTTCTTGTCTGATCTGTGCTCTTTCTCAGCTGAGCATCAACTAAATTCCAGAGTCCTTTAATCTAGCTGACACCTATGACCCACTCCTTGACCCATGACATAACTGGAGCTTAATAGCACCGCCTTTTGATGTAAGAACTGTTCAGAACAGCTTCATATGGACCCATGTTAACATTTTAAGGAGGCATTTAAAACCCCATTTAAAAAATGCTGTGAATGAGCCCTACAAAACCTTTTGAATCAGGGCAAATATTCTGCTACCTTTTTCATATTGGTGTTTCTGCCGGGGATAGAAAGGTTTTCCCACACATGGAAACAACTTTCATCATGGTTCGTGATAACTTCTGAGCTCCAGAAGAGAAAGGTGGATTTTTGATAGTTGAAGGTATGGCACTGGAACTCCCTTGGGATGAGATCTAGGAAAGCAGACCTAGTTATTTATTCGATATCACTAAAAATCTGTGTTTGCTTCCTTAGCCACAAATCAGCCTTAAATCCTCAATGGAATTTAAGCTGGTGTGCATGGGGGCTGTGCGGTTCTTTAATCACACTGACCATTTGCTGTAAGTTAGGCTGAGAGACAATTGGGAATGTGGAGGTATAATGGATTGTAGGGTGGTCAGAGATGGAGCACGAAAAAATGAAGAAGTGCATCAGTACAAAAAGGGACAATAGATTTGCATATGCTAATTTACACATATAGACACAAGTTTGGAAATAGCTCCTATAATTAAAACAGAAACACAGCGTGTCTCACCATAGTGGAGGAGTGTGACTTGTGTGCCTACACATTCTGCTGAACAGATGCTGGCTGTTGATGGCCAATAAAATAGAAAACCAACATAGAGCAAAAATGCACATGTAAAGGGTTAATTGCAAGAGCTGAACACCTCTACAGTCATACCTCGGGTTGAAGTAGCTTCAAGTTACCGGTAAGTATTTTCGGGTTGCGCTCTGTGGCGACCTGGAAGTAACGGAGCGCGTTACTTCCAGGTTTTGCCACTCGCGCATGCACAGACGCTCAAAACGATGTCACGCTCATGCACGGAAGCGGCGAAACGCGTCCCGCACATGCGCAGACGTGCAGGCGCGTCTTACGTTTACTTCAGGATGCAAACGGGGCTCCAGAACGGATCCCATTCGTATCCAGAGGTACCACTGTATATTTAATCTGCAAATGCAAATACACTAAGCAAAAGTTGTATGTTCTTTAAACCTTAAAAGAGGGTGCCTTGGGTCGTTTTTATAGGAGGGGGAAAAGAGGACTAATTAAAGAGTCAAGTGACCCAGGGTTGTCTTCTGCATACTCTGCTAAATGGGAACTAGAGTTTAATTCCCACAAAAGGTAGAACTTTCAGAGAAGCATTTCAGAGAAGGTGGCATTTGCAAATGGCATCTTCCACTTGCAGTGTCAGGTGCTACAGCCTCCTCTATAAACTGGTTCTTATATAAAAATAATGGCAGCAAACGTTCTTTCAATACACAATGGCTCGTTCCAACTCCTATAATCAATCACGAACATATTCAATAACTTTCTTATTGAGAAATCCCACACGCACACATCTGTTTGCACCTGTAAATTCCTGCAACAGTTAGCAAGACCAGACCTGCCATGCAGCAAGGTGATAAGACCTGCTTCATGGAGTCACTGCAATATTTTGTTGGCCTTAGGCTTGCTTGAAACAGCCTTGCATGGGGATGCCTGGTGGTGGGCCTAGTTAAGCCCATGACCCACTGCCTTAGGGGAATGCATTTTCCATTGGGGAGCCCTTTCAGGAAGGGGAGGCACTATTTGGGTCCTGTTTCGGGTCATAGGCAACTGGCAGCTTGGACAGACTTTAGCTGGACTGAAGCAGGTTAATTTGGGGGAAGAGACATATCTCAGTGATAGGTCAATGCTTAGGCTGGGAGAGAACCCTGTCTGCAGCCCTGAAGAACCACTGCCAGTCACTGAGGTCTGTGCTGAGCTAGGTTGACCAATGGTTTAAGGCAGGTTCCTATGTTCCTAGCTTAGGTTTCTACCATAGAGATAGATGTCTATGGTACTCCAGTGTTTGAGCTACGACTCCACAGTGGGGAGAGGCATAAGGAAACGTAGTTTAATTACCAAAGCAACACAGGATGGAGCGGGTTAATAGACATGCTGTTAATGGCCAACCAAAGTCTAGGAAGGGTCACAGACAGCGCAACTGTACAACAGGCTAAACAAATATGCCCCAGCAAGGTTAAATACTGTGAGCAGTGTCAGCCTTTCCTGCAAAGTTATGACATAAAGGCTTCTCCTCTCTGGAGACCAGTTTAGTGGTGATTATTATCAATGGTTGTAAAAAAGAAGAAGAAGTGGTTTGGAATGTTCTCTTAAAAACACTGATGCGTCAAACATAAAAACTTTGCATCCTCAGAAGGAATAAAGCAAAGTTGTGTAGCCTTCAGTGTAGAAGACGGAGGAATAAATTATTTTGCTGGGCAGAGGTTTCAATGCTCTTGCCCCTAATGATAGATATATATATATATATAATTTCCTCCTGAGGCTCGGGAGAGGTCAAAATCCAGACTCATGCATATTGAGCCCCCACTACCTACCACTTAGTCCCACAAAGCACACAAAGGATGTGGCTTTTATTTTTCCTCAGCATTTTCTGGGGACATGATATGGCTCACAGGAGACCATTCTTTTGGGCATTTTCTGTGAGGATGCTGGGAAGCTGCTTCGTGACTCAGGCTTGAATCCCACCAAGGATGGACAAAACTCTCAATGTTAGCTTCTCTCTCAGTTTCTTGTTTCTCTAGTCTTAAGTTCAGTCCCTCACATTCCTGCATCAGTTTGCAATTTTTGTTTTGTAAAATTCCTCATGAAAATTCATTCATATTTTAGTGCAGATTTCTCATAATAGACACATTTTGGTACGCAAATTTATCTGTTATATGCATCTTTGCAAACTACTTCCCCTAATATAATGCATTTTATATGCTATTTTCATCAATATACAATTTTTTAAATACACACTTTCCCTGAATATACTCATTTTGTACTCATTATTTGGCCGGACAACTGTATCACAAAATTCAGAGAAGAGCAAATTTCAAAAGATTGCTGTACTCCGGTTCGCATATTGCTTGGGAAAGTACAGATTAGGTAGTTTAGCTTTAAAATCCTAACCAAGCCAAATTTCTTCCCTATCCGTTAATCCAACTAAGTCACTGTCCAATAGAACCTCCCCTCCCCTTCCTCCCCAAAATCTACTGTAAAGGGTTGGTATATATGTGCATGTTTGCTGGTAAAGCAGACACTTTCCCAAAACAGTGAATAAGCCTGTGGTCAGTTGCCATGGATGAATTTAAGGGATGACTATTATTCCAAACGCTAAACTCTTATTCCCCCACCCCGACACTCCAAGGTTACTGAAAGTTTAACTTTTGTTTTCTCTTCCACACAAACAGGATGTGGCTACTCGAAGGCTTGAAATGCATGAAAATAGCACCCCTAGGTTCTATCTTTTTGCAAAATTATTTGAACTCCATAGATGCTGCAGAGTTTATATCCATATTTTTAGAGTTTGTGAGCCCTGGATCCACATAATCTGTGTATGTGGACGTCAAGGGAGCACTGAAAATTTCATTGAGTCTGGATCTTAAAGAAATAAGCAAACGCAAACAAAAACTAGCACTAACAGAAATATAGGCCCCATCTGGACTGTACTTTTAAAGCAGTGTCATGCAACTTTAAACAGCTATGACTTCCCCCAAGGAATCCTGGAAAGTGTATTTCATGAAGGGTGCTTCAATTTTTTAGGAGACCCCCATTTCTCTCACAGAACTACAATTCCCAGAATGGTTTTACAGTCCTTTTCCTCAGTTCTAGGTCTTTAAAACAGCCACACCCACACACCAGGGAAACCTAAAATTGACTTTTACAGAAAAAGCACACAAAACTAAATATTTTATTTTCTCCATCATGAAATCCAAGGCAGTATGTATGTAACTCCCTGGCCAATCCACCATCAATGTACCAACCAGACCCAAAATTGCTTATCTTCAGCAATGTTCTGTACCCTAAGAGCCATGTATGCATACAAAATACACAACTCAGTTCCCATCTTCTGAGAAAAAAATAATAATCCATGAAGAGAGCTGTTTTTTTCCTGGATATTTGGATCTTAATGGCAAGTGCACTTTGAGTTCAAAACCTTTTTGGGGAATGCAGGGGTAAGTCTGGAATGCCAAACACTTAAATGATGTTTATTCCCTAAAAACATCCAGATATTATGAGGAATGGTGGTTCAGAGGGCAAGCTGATACAACTATGTAATGCACTGCATTATGATGGGTGGGGAATGAAGCCCTTTTTTATACAAACAAACAAACAAAAAACAACCCAGGCTATCAGGTAAACATGAAGAAATAAATGCAACACTAAAAAAAGTTTTTCATGTGTATGCAGAGAGCACCACTGAATCTTAGTAAATTATACCTCTCTGATTAAGCTACTCATTAAAGTACTGTGGAAAAAATCCAGTATATTTAGGAGCATGGCAGGAGACAGGTAGAAAATTATAGTAATTTGAGCTGCATTTAAAAAGAGGGCTGTGGATCACCCCAGATGTCTAGATCAGGGTATCCTACATTTAAGTCATGAGGCAATGAATTACGCTATCTAGAATGCAAGGCATGTTATATTTTTGCTGAAGTCTGATGGATGTCAAAAGGACACACTTTCACAGATGACATCATTAGCATAATCATGTGATTACATATTGTTGGTGAACAGTTATGCTTTTTTCCCTCATCCTTTTAGTATAGCTATATATCACCTCGCTCCACAAAGATTCAGCACATAGTTAAACCATGGCATTCGCTATGACAAGATGTGGCGACGGCCACCAAATTAGGGCTTTTTAGTTTAGGGGGACGAAAAAATCCCCATGATGTGCAAACAGAGTTTTTTTCTCCCTTTTATCTCCTAATGCTAGAATCTGGGGCCATCCCACGAAGGATGGTGCATGTAGTTCTCCTCCTTCCCATTTTTCCCTCACAACAACGTCATGAGGTAAATTAGGCCAAGGGACAGGCCTGAGGTTCACCTACTGAGCTCCTTGCAGCAATGGGGACTCGAACCGCCCGCTTCCAGGTCTCCCATTGCCAGGAGATGGTTCATTCAGATTGGTACACAGGCATGATTATTTTTTTCCCCTGCATGGGCTTTGGTTGCTGGCATCTCTTATCCCAAGTTACCTCACACGCAGCTTTTGAGAGAAGAAAATGGGTTATTTGTCATACGCCGCCATGTAAGCTACACTCAGCTCCTTGGACACAAAAGTAATGAATAATAATCTTCAAAGCACTCTGCTGGAGAAAGCCTGCGATAGGTAACACATGGCTTGTCCCGAAAGAGTGGTCTGAATGCAGAGACCCACTGTGGCGACTGGCCCTTTGATGGCATTTAGCTTGAAACACAAAAGGGCCATCTTTGTCCGTCTCCCAGTGAAGCTCAAGAGTGTTTGCAACATACAGACCATTGTCGTCTGCCTTTTTAAAAATGCCAATTGAACAAGCCAGTCTAATTGCCATCCAGGCAAACGACCGCTGTTACTGCAAACTGTGTAAATTGTCTGTTTGTTGGGGGTTTTTTGTTTTTGTTTTTGAAAACATGGACAAACTAATTTTTCTGTTCAGAATCTCCTGCTGATTCAGCTCCTTTTCTTTTTGGCATGCAAAGCCCTGAATGGCAGCCAAGGTGTCCTTCAAATATAGGGGGAGATTAGTTTATGAAAAATCAGGTCAGATAATTTTCTAGAGTGCATTGCTTTTTGCTGCCACTTACTCTGGTCTAAATAATAAATTAATAAACACATGCCATTATTAGGCATGGGCTTTGCTTCCTTGCTGAATTTTGTCTTTTTGAGACATAGCAAAAAAGAAAAGAAAAAAAGAGCTTCATTCTGTGTGCAGAAATAGATGCCATTTTCCCATCAATGCGGGATTGATGATGGGACAGTGTAGGGGGAGAATACCTGCACCATTTTGTGGCTCTTTCTGCTCTTCTAGATGTGGCAGCCATTTTGTGTCATGCACCCACCCCATGGCAGCCATTTTGTAACTGGTACTCATGACACTTTTAAAAATTTCAAATATACCCATTGACCCCAAAAGATCGGTGAACTCCTGTAGTGCAAATAGATTGTCCCTTGTCGGTTTTCTCCCATCTTCACAAAATACTTGACTTTACAGAGCTGAAATTGGCTTTATGAAATTTCAGAGAATAATTTCCATTTGGCCTTCATGTCTGACCCACTGAGGCTAGAATGAGCCTCACTAAAGTAAATGGGACTTACTCCTACATAGATACATAAATGATTGTGTTTGTGAGTCTGCTGTCATTCAAACTGACCTGTGTCAGCTGGGGGTAAAAACTAGTCCTCATTGCTGAAAATGAAATGTAAACATAGATGAAGATTTAAGATTTTTAAAAAAACAAAAACCAGAAGTGAAAGAAATGCCATTCTCTGAATGTGACTAGTTGTTAAAACAACACTCATGCACTTTACATCCCGCCAAGAATTGTTTCCATAAAGTGGAAAAATATGAGAGGCATTTGGCTTATGTTGAGAAACAAATGTTGATGAAAGAAATAGTTTTGCTGGAATAAACCAGTCTCTGAAAAGTTTAAAATGTGAAAGTTTTTGGCAAGGCCTGCATCTATGAGCAAAAATCACCATTGCTGGATTCAAAAGAGAATGAATTCAGATTTGAGGATTCATTCTGTTCTCCTTCAATAGCTCTGGGCATGATTCTTGAGAATGCTTATATCTCAGCTTTTCTTCTTTGGTATAATGGGTCACCTACACAGTCCTATAAACAAGGGCTATCAGGAAATCAAACTTGGCTCACGTGATTTTTAGGAGAAACAGAGCAAGGATAGATGATTGATGACCCATTCTAATGAAATATTTTCATTTGCATGCATCTATGGGGGAAAATACCTCAGAAAGGGAAGAATGTCAATTTTACAATAATAAGTAACAGGAACCACACTGTAGCACAAATGTACGCTTTCAAAAGAATTGGCACAATGGGACAATATTTGAAATGTCCCACTTTTCTTTTACGCAGGCCACACACAGCCAAATTCTCCATCTGGTGGTTGCAATGATTGCACAGAGGACTGTTCTTCTGGCATTCTAGTTTGGTGTCATTCCACAGGACTCTTAGCGGAGAGGAACATTCCCATTTGATAAACCCTATTGTTAAAACTGGGTTAATGTGATGGGGGTGGGGGAGAAGGTGCCACCCCCCAGGAATGCATGAAATAAAATACCACAGAGTAAGTCCTGCAGCATTTTGAAGACTAATAAATTTATTATGGCATAAGGTTTAGTGGACTACTAAAAATACATTGAACACATAAGTATCAGCAAAAGAAAAACTAAAAACATTTTGCCCACCTTGATAACGGAAAGAAAATACCCTGAAGAGTTTAACGTTTCACATTTTAAATTCGCCGACTCGTCATGCTTTTTCACTTATGTGTTTATTGAATTTATATAGCACCCTCCGCAGATCTCAGGCCGGTTCACAACACAAAAAATATAAGATAAAAACATAAAATACTTCCTGCGTTGGGCCAGTTACTGAGTCTCAGCCTGCCCCACTTCACTGCTTGAATCCCGTTTTATGCTACCTTGCCGCCCCCTCTGAAGCCTTACTTATCAGGCTGCAGCTTCTGGGTTCCAGCAAGATCTAGAGAGAAACCCATGAGATCTCATGAGAGCGACATGAGATCACCCGGAGGGAGGCCTCCTCATGATTTTGTAGGGTTCTTGCAGGATCTCGCTGGAACCCAGAAAGCGCTGCTGCTGATTCTCCTCGTTTTCCTGGTGGCGGTGGCGAGCCTGTGCCCACAGAGGTGCCCCTTGGATTCTGTAGCCTGAGGCATCTGCCTTAGTCTGCCTCAGGAATGGGCTGGCCTTCTTCACCTGGCTGTTGCAAAGATATAGAAGGAGATATAAAATGGCTTCAAAATGGACTTAGTGCTTGTATCATAGCCATCAAATTTTGATTCCTTTAACCAGGGTGATCCATCTTTGTACTATAAGGCCATATTCTTCTGCTCCCACCCATCACAAATTAGTATAACCAATCTTTTTCTGGCCAGAATATTACATGTTTTAGGTGTATAAGTGTCATCTGTGTTCAGTCGTGCTTACCCTCTGGTTAGTGTGCACAGAGGACTAATTTCTAAGAAGACTTACCTTAGGCCTGTAGCCACTATGGGTGGGAGATTGTTAAATTATATTTTTAAAAAGCTTTACTATCTTACTTTTATAGGTAAAATTGTAAGGAAAAGCAGAGAGTAACTATTTTTTCCTAATTGCTCAGTTAAAAAAACAAAATCTGCTCCCACTTTCCAAAGTTCTGTCCCAATAGAAAAACCAGTGAGATAAGTAACAGGATTTAAAATGTTATAATGTTTATTTTAGTAATGATGTAGGTTTGTTGAAATTACGTGATTTTGCAGTTGTGTACCCATTTACCTGGGAGTAAGCCACATTAAACACACATAGACTTACTTCTGAGTGTACATGTCTACCATTGTACTTTAAGTTAATTATACAGTGAATTCTTAATGACTGCTTTGACTGTAGCTCTTGCACAGCAGGAGACAAGCCCCTTTCCATAGTTTTGGAAGAAAGCAACTTATATGGAGTACCTGATCTCAAATGAACCCACCACATGAAAGATGAATTCTGGTTGTTAGATAGTTGGGAAGGGTAAGCTACAGAGATTCCAAGGTTTAGAAACTGAGACAGAAGCAAGAAAGAAAAGTACACAAAAGGAAAGGGGAAATGCGAGCTCTTCAGGACCTCAGGGATTCCTATAGTTTTGTGTCCAAACTAACTCATCAATCACAACTTTGGCTGCACTAAAATATTGAAAGATGGGAACAAACAGCTCATCTCGCAGAAATTGCTTAAAAGGGTACCTGCACATTTTGCTTTATAACTTTCATCTCAGGAGGACTGGTTGGGTAAGTTCTATATTATTACACATCGGACAAACATCTCAAAGAAGAAATGTGGTGTTCCTGTTATGGTGATCTATAATGCTTGAATGAAAAACATGCCTAAAATAAAATATGAAAACCCAATACTGTCCTTTCTTCCACGGACGGCACATTTTTAGCTCACATTGCCACACTCCTTGCTTTGTGAACCAGATTGCTGCCCTTTGAAGCAAATTCTCCTTGATGTGCTCTTTTTACAGCCATTCCTTGGCTTAGGGACTTGAGCTCCTTCCATAGCTTTGCACTGCAGCAGTGTCATCAAGAGCAGCATCTCTGGGGGGAATGTTTAGACATTGCTAATGTCAGTTTGATTCAGAAGACATTTCCATTTAACTCCTGCCCTTATAAAGGCTTAAATCAGAGCACAGCTTTTATCACCAGTGCCAAGTGCTGTCTCAGTGTACAAATAAATGAGTTGTGCTTGTCTGGAAAAGTCTCAGTATGTGACAGCGCGGTGTTCTCATCATGGTGGCAGGTAGCCATTAGCGGTGTGTGTGTGTGTTTTAAAGATGACTATAACTAATTACATTGCAAGAGCAGCCTGGGAGCGAAGCAGACCTTGATTTTACCTTGTAAAGCTAATTTTGTAATGGCATGCAACATGGCTGCAAGAGATTATATCCTGCTTTCCTGCAGAAAGCATGCTGAAAGTCTGCTAAATCCTGTCTCTTATAAGACTCTTTCTGGAAAAAAAAGAGAGCTTTTCCATTTCATCCTCCATTGGCATGTCCACCATAGTGTGTGTTCCTCTTCACCAGGAATCTGGATCTGCATTCTACAGGAGACATTAGATGGTTGTGGCAGCAGACAGGCACTCTAAGCAGTGCAACAAGGGAGAAGAAGGAGACTTTCTGAGGGACCTACCCCTGCAGTTCAGCTGTTAGTGTGTACCCACCATACAGACGTAAACTACTTTAATAATCTTTCTTTTTCCACTGGGAACCAAGGAACTATGGTTCTGTGGTGGAGAACCTGGATAATCTTGAAGTTGCATGCAAAACAGGTCTGTACCAACCACCCTGAACAAAACCCACCACTCGTAAAAGGCAGTGACCCCCATCCCCATGGCACGAGACTTACTGCTATATGCCCGGCATTGAAAAAATAGGACGGTTGTCAGACATTAGTTGCTAAAGTTCATCCCATGATGTGCAAGCTAGTCCTGAAACAATGATGTTGTGCTGTCTGGTACTGTATAACTACAGGACTCTTAGGAATCAAACTATTTAAGCAACATCAGGTACTATCTCCTAATATTTAGATCTACTCCCAGAGTATAATTCCAATTTAAGAAAGACCCAAGTATTTGCACCATAATTTCCACCTTTGCTGAAAAAGCAGGAATACAAAACCGTACCTGGGGTGATTACTACTATTACAGACATAGTAATGAGGTGAAGATTACAGGGCAATTATAGCTCACAAGACTGCGATTTTGCTTTATAACTCACTATTAATGTCGCTTCGACTGAAGGTTTTTAGTGTTTTTTTAACTGAGATGGCAACATTTTGCTTTATTGAGAGGTATAATTAAGGAAACCACTGTAGAATTAACGAAGTGTCTCTTGAAGCTGCAATTCCGGATCTCGCCTGCATCCAAAGCAGCCTAGTCTTCTCCACTACCAAACCTGCCTAAGAACTAATCAGAACACAGAGGCCTGGAGGCAAGCCCAATGGATAAGTAGGCTCTTGGGGATCTCTAGACTAGAGGAAATAGGTCAGATTGGCCCAGATCTCACTATAACAAACCCAGGACACACTTAAGCTAACTCAGAAGAATAGGAAGCTACTTCTATCTTGCTCATCGTGAGGCCTCTCCATTTGTGGACTGGCCTCGAGGGCTTGAGGGTGTTGGGCCAAAAAGACAGATTGGGGGTGCTGCTGGTGTACTGCCCACCCATCTGCTTCCCTGATTGAGCTGGTGGAAGCAACCTCTGGTGTGGAGAACCTAGGATTATTGTCCTGTGGGACTTGAATGTCCATACTGAGGCTGTTCTCACTGGTCCGGTATGGGACTTCATGGCCTCCATGAGGCTGTCTCAAATGGCCATCTTTAGCCTGACACACAGCCACTGATTTGTGTTTCTTCGCTCCTGGTGGTGAGGCTGATGGCCTGGAAAAGGGGTGGGGGTCTGTGACTGCACTGTCATAGTCAGGCCACTTCCTGGTGAAGCTTGGGCTGATGGCACCAATTTCCCCCTGCAAGGATGGAGGAACTGATTAGGATGATTCGCCACTGGAGGTTTATGGATTCTGATGGATCCCTGAACACTCTGATTGATTTTCCCGGTGGGCAGAGCTGGCAATCCTTCTGGAGGCTCTTGACTTGTTGGCTGCCCATCTGCTACTGGGCCAAGTTGAAGATTTTGGTACTTGTTAACACAGCTCAGGACCAGGTTGCTTGAAATATCACCTTATCCAGTGCTCTTTTTCTAGAAAAAGAGGTGCCAGAACTCTCCATGAACTCCTCTGTTTTTCTCTTATAATGGCAATGGTGCCCACCTGAAAGGTGATGGAACTGAGTTCCAGTAAGTTCTAGCTGGAAAAAAAAAGAAGGCCTGAATTTATCCCTCACGTGCCCAGAAGGTCACTGTGTTCTACAGGAGAGATTCTCCTTCAAGTGTCCAAAATACCAGAAGCCTGAAATGTCCACAGCAACTCAAGGGTGTGGCTGCCACCGCTCTGTGGAATAGCATTCCTGTTGAGATACAACAGGCATAACTACCTGCACTTTGTAGAAGCAATTGAGTACCTTTTTGTCTCCACATGGTTTTCCAGCTGGAGGAACAGATCTCTCTGCCTTGGGTGTTCATTTTGTTTGCTTTGTGTTTAAAAAACCAACTTTGATTATTTCTTGGTACAGTTTTCATTTTTTTTTTTTACCTATTTCTATGATATATTTGCAAAAGCATGTGGAAAAGGCGATTCATGAATTAATTAATAATAATGCAGATTATATGGCATGCTCAGGGTCTCTGCTTGCTGTCATCTTTGGGAAAGAGCTGCAGGACCAGTTGGAGAATTAGCAAGGGCATGTGCAGAATGTAGCAAGTGCATCTTTTTCCAGTCAGTCCTTGAAATGCCATCTGTGCATACCTCTAGACTAAACCTTAAGCCAGTTTTAACTGTCATGGATTGTCCATGGGAATGAGCCAGCTATGATTAAATGTTTCCTGATGAAAAGGTCTTGTTAGATTGCGGAAAATCTTGGACCAAAAGAGCTCTTGCCCACCTAACTAGAAACCCTTTAGGGCAAATCTGTTTACAGCTGTCCAAAGAATGATATGAAGACAATATCAAGCATCTTCACAAGTTAAATAGCTTTTAATATTTCCCAAGTCTGTAATTCAAAAATAAAACATATTAGTTAGCATTTATATCCTGAACCCCCACCCTACACCCTTCAGTTTTGTATCCCTTCTAGACAACATCCACAAGTGCCAAATTCAGACTAAAAGGTGTACTTTGCGCCCTTAGAGAAACTTCATTGCTTTACCCTGGTAGCTCATGCAACAGATTAAAATGGTTTCAGTTTTGCCCACCAAAGAGGCCCATAGTACTCTCTTTAATGGAACATTTAGATTTTTCCCTCTCCACCACTGATTCGATATATACAGATATTCTTTCCCTGCAATGTTCATGTACCAAAGAAGTGCTTGGCTTCAGAGTGTCTGAACATTTGTGGTCTGTACCAGATACCAAGACCAGAACACTAGGGCATGCTTTGATGGAATCCATGTCAGCAGCCTTAAGGAGTTATTAAAACTTTCCCCACTTTAGTGATGCAGATGCAATTACAGCAGGAACCGAGGGAAGGCGGCAACCTGAAGTCTTCTTGTTTTCAGAGAGGCGAGATCTTGAAGCTTTAACCAAGGGGGGCAGCTTAGCCTTTTTGGTTTGATCCGGTGGTTTCTTCCTGTCACTTGCCTTGGGCTCTTCTGCAGACACTTCATCCAGCTCTGGGAATGTCAGCTGCATGGACTTTAAGTCAGACTCTGAGGTGCAAACAATTCCCTTGCTCACCATCCGTGCAGTCATGGGTAAGTTGCTGGGCAAGGTGAAAGTCTCCATCTCCTACAAAGGATTGCAGAGGCCATATTTGAAGGGAGGATCGTGATGGAGGACATAGCATGATCAATGCATATAGAGTGCAAATCCCTATTCTGAGCTGCTTACAGCCAGTCAGGGCCGGAGTAGTAAAGGTAAAGGGACCCTTGAATATTAGGTCCAGTCGTGACCGACTCTGGGGTTGCGGCGCTCATCTCGCTTTATTGGCCGAGGGAGCAGGCGTACAGCTTCCAGGTCATGTGGCCAGCATGACTAAGCCGCTTCTGGCGAATCAGAGCAGCACACGGAAACGCCGTTTACCTTCCCACTGGAGCGGTACCTATTTATCTACTTGCACTTTGACGTGCTTTTGAACTGCTAGGTTGGCAGGAGCAGGGACCGAGCAACAGGAGCTCACCCCATTGCAGGGATTCGAACCGCCGACCTTCTGATCGGCAAGTCCTAGGCTCTGTGGTTTAACCCACAGTGCCACCCATGATGCTAATTCCATGAATGCAATTTAATGTGCAGTTAAAAGCCTGATCTTTCCTTCAAATAGAAATAGCAGCTTTGGAGTGGTGTTTCTTTTGTTGGGATTGTCATAGGCGATACAGCTATCAATGGCTACTGGCCATGATGTCTATGCTCTGCCTTCATGGTTCTGAATACCAGTTGATGGAAACCGCAGAAGGGGAGAGTGCTCTTGGGCTCAGGTTCTGCATGCTCTTGGGCTTAGGTTCCTGTGGGTATCTGATTAGCCACTGAGAGAACAGGATGCTGAAATAGATGGGCCATGGGACTGATCCAGCAGGACTATTATGCTCTTATGCTAGTGGTTCTCCCCCTCCCCTTCTCACTAGCCCCTTGGTCTATACTCTAAAGGCTGCTGAGACTTCCCTGGGGCTGTTATTTGCATAGCAAAAAAGGGAGGAAAGCACACGTTATTTGCACCCAGGTGATTACTATGGCCCTATCTGCACTATCCATTAAAAGCAGCATCATACTGTTTTAGCCAGCGATGGCTTCACCCAAGGAATCCAGGCGATTCGAGTTTGTTAAGGCTGCTGAGAGTTGTTAGCAGATCCCTATTCCCCACCACAGAGCTACAATTCCCAGAGTTTCCTTGGAAGCGGGGGTTAATTGTTATACCACTCTGGGAACTGTAGCTCTGAGAGGGAGCAAGGGTCTTCTAACAGCCTGCTGTTCCCAAGATTCTTTGGGGGCAGCCACAACTGTTTTAAGTGGCATGATCCTGCTTTATTTTATAGTGCAGGTGTCTAGTTTAGCCCTTGGTTGGGGAACATCTAGAAGAGCGCATATATATATATATATATATATATATATATATATATATATGCAGGTTTTGGTGTCTTCGGGTGTCTTCCCGTGTAAGAGTTGGGGTGTCTAGGCGACGTTTCGACGAGGTCTCACTCGTCATCTTCAGGCTGGTGCTTTCGGCTTCTTGTTACTGGAACAGAGCAGGATCTCAGTGTTTGAGTTCCTATAAATACTGTTGAGGGGGTGTGGTGTATAGCCTCCAACGTTCTGGGCAGAGAGGAAGTTCCCAGGTTAGTGTGCCTTTTCTTCTTTTGTTCCTTAATTACTTGAGGGATATCTTGAGTGATTTCTTGAGTGATATTCTGAGTACCACTTAGGTGGGTCATTAGGTGTGGATTAGTTGCTAAAGCTTTCGTGTCTTGACCTCTCTCAAATGTGTTAATCGCCAATGGATACCAGCAAAACAGGGTTACGAAGCTAATCCAAAAAGAAACACCCCCCAAAAACCAAGACACAGAAGAAAACAATGGCATGGCCCTCCTTCCTTATATCAAGGGCACTACAGATAAAATTAGCAAAATCCTCCATAAACACAATATCAAAACAGCCTTTTGCACCAACCAAAAAATAGCCAATATCCTCAGAAACCCCAAAGATAAAATCCAGTTGGAAAACCAAGGGGTCTATGAAATACCCTGCAAAGTCTGCCCAGCCACGTACATTGGACAAACAAACAGACGAATAAATGCACGTATCGCAGAACACAAGAATGCCGTCAAAAAAGAGGAAAAAAACTTCCTCTCTTTTCCAACACATGAAAGAAACAGGACACGAAATTAATTTTGCAGATTCCAAATTGCTCTTTAACATGGAACATCACCACAAGAGAATAATCATGGAAGCCATCGAGATAGAGAAACACCCTCACAACATGAACAAGCGTGACGACACGTCCCGCCTGCCAGACATCTGGAAATTAGCCCTCCCCACAAAAACCGACACCAGAACCAGAGGCACACAGAACGCCATCACCAATCAACCACACCAGACCCAAACCCAGACCCTCTCCACAGATAAATTACAGACACCATCCAGTAGCCAAACCATAGTGGCACCTCCGGATGCTGCACCCCCCTGCAATCCCTACACAGATCTGGCTGGCACAGGGCACAAAACCACAGCTCGCCCCTATACACGAAGCCAAGCCAGAGCACAACTAAGTGCAGTACAGCCATCTTCTCAGAAAAACTCTTCACAAGCTCAAGAGGTCAAGACACGAAAGCTTTAGCAACTAATCCACACCTAATGACCCACCTAAGTGGTACTCAGAATATCACTCAAGAAATCACTCAAGATATCCCTCAAGTAATTAAGGAACAAAAGAAGAAAAGGCACACTAACCTGGGAACTTCCTCTCTGCCCAGAACGTTGGAGGCTATACACCACACCCCCTCAACAGTATTTATAGGAACTCAAACACTGAGATCCTGCTCTGTTCCAGTAACAAGAAGCCGAAAGCACCAGCCTGAAGATGACGAGTGAGACCTCGTCGAAACGTCGCCTAGACACCCCAACTCTTACACGGGAAGACACCCGAAGACACCAAAACCTGCATTCCTGTACCCGTGAAAATCTACGAAAGCAAATATATATATATATATATATATATATATATATATATATATATATATATATATATATAATTTCTTCTCTCTCTCTCTCTCTCTCTCTCTCTCTATATATATATATATGGAAGGAGAAGAAGGGAAAGGGTGCGTTTGAAGTCAAATGCATTTTCACCATCCATTTCCCTGCAGAACTGTTGGTTCACTCCTGCAGAAGACCAGCCTACTTGCGTAAGCATGGTACATAATGATGGAGCTGCAAACTCACAACTCCTGTGCACAGGGAAGAGGGGATCAGAATTTTCTCTTTCACAGAACCGGAGGTGCCATTTTGTTTGAGTATGCAGATTCAGTATTATTGCTCCATTCACACAGCTAGGCTGCTCATGTGAGCTGTGAATTGGGGAAGCTTGCTCACAGCCGACGGTGGGAAGCAACTCTCTTTTTCTTTCTTTCTTTTTATTTAATTTATTTAACATAATTATCACAAAATATGAGCAAAATGTTGCAAATACATACATACATATATATTTCAGATAAGCACACAAATATAAAAAAGAACAAAAGAGAAAAAAGAAGAAAAGAAGAAAGAAGAAAAAATAAAGAGAAAAAGAAGAAGAAAAGTTGGAAGAATTTCTTCCAAATCTATTCTACAAATATCTCAATATGAAAATAATAATAAAATTTCATTGACTGACTTCCATCACTTACTCTGCACTTCCTATATACATTTTAAGCAAGATTGGATCTGTTATTCTGTATTTCCCCCCATACAATCTCACACAAATATTCCAATCAATAAGTTTTCTAAATCTTTCATAAATCTATCAAACTGCCATTCTGAGAGCACTAACTCAAAGTCCCAGTGAAATCAACGCGGCTTGGCATTTCATGTGGCTGGGCTGTGGTGCCACAAAGCAACAGGATTAAGGTAAGAGGGCAGGAAGAGAGGAAGAAGAACATTTGTATGAGGGGCCTGACACAGCACTTTTGCTCTGGGCCAAGCTTCTATCCTAAGTGATGTCCACCACACAGCTAGGCATACTTGCTTTGGTAATAGCCTAACATGCTAAGCACCAAAGATTCATGAGACTATAATCATATGATAACATGATGCTAGGGGTTTTGACCTGCTCAGGTTATCAAATAACAAACTGTAATGATTATGTATGTAATGAAACTCACATGTCAAGTCAAGAGGCAGCTGTAAAAGGCCAGCAAAGGACTGGAGGCAAGCCAGTCAGAAAAGCAGGTAAGCCAAAGGACCTCTACAAGCTCTAGAAGCATGTGTTACATACCGTAGTTGCCAGCGCATGGAAAGGTGAACAGCCTGCCCCGAACCGGTTGACTTTGTGGGGGTTGATTTCTCCAAACAGATGTCGGCGGACTGTCCTCCTAGCTATTCTTTGCAGGAATTCTTCTTCCAGATTGTGTTTGAAAAAGCTCTAGTGTCAAAATTGGACAAGGAAAGAAAGAAAGAAAGAAAGAAAGAAAGAAAGAAAGAAAGAAAGAAAGAAAGAAAGAAATGCATGAGCTGTCATATCTGTCAGTCGGAGGCAGAGTGAGGCCTGCTTCACAAATATATCAGAAGGAGCTGGCAGAGTCCGGAGGATTGTATCGCTTCAGGTGGCGCCATTTCTGAATGCTCACCCCACGTTAAAAAAACACACCACAGAATAAGCTGCACACCAGCAAGAATGGTTCTAGCTTTTCTGTGCTAATATTCTGCTTAAGGGGAGATGTTTGATTGTTGTTGTTTTTTAAAAACCACAAATCATGGGGGGCAGGGCACACACACACACACACACACACACACACACCCCTAGCTGGTCAACAAGAGATTTAGAGTGAACCTTGAGATCACCCCTACTGACATTATCTGCATTTTTCTGGGCCAGTAGGAGATGTGAATGCTGCTGGTTCTGATCTGGTGAGACTGCTTCCAAAGAGGTTTCAAGATTTGGAAACCCTAGCTGTAATATGAACAGAGGAGTTGTGGTGTCATTTTGTGATCAGGTGAGGAGCTTGGAAGTGCTGATGGAGGGATTCAGGCTATGGGAAAGCAGGACTTCTCCAAAGTGGCTGCAAGTGAGTTGGGACACTCATTTGATCCATCCTAGAGAGCGAGTCTCGTGGTATTTGTTAGAAATGCTTACATTTTCTTTCCAAGCTCTTAAAGTATGAGGCAGGTGGAGGAGGTAGGATGCAGGGGAGGTATAGTGTAGTTTTGTAGCTGAAGGTTCTAGCTTCCAACAACAAGGGAATAACATTGCCTGGGCTCTCCTCTCCTCCTTCCAATCACATTGATTTCAAAGGGCAGAACAGAACAAGTCTTCATTCCTCCTAACTCCTCAGTCCCATAACCACAGCACCTATCTCTTCGAGATTCCGCAGGTTACTTACCTAAGGACAAGTCTAGGCTTTTAGTCCATTTCCATACAAATGCCCCCCCCAATGTGTGGGATGGGGAGAGTGAAACTACTTGCAGAAAAACCATTGACTTCCTTTGTACAGCTCCCAGCCCCCCACACCTATCTGTCGGAAATTTGGCAGGCTTCACCTCCTCAGAAGGGGCTATATGCCTGCAAGTTTCATCCACTGCTATCAAAAAGTAAAAATGAGATACTATTTATTCATCTCCCTATGTTGGTTAATAGGGGAGAGGGACATACAAAACCTCACATTTCCAAAGTGAGGTTTTGCTTTTGACCCAAGCTGAAGATACCCAAAGCAATATGAGATGAAGTGGCCTAGTTTTTGAAGTGCTGAAGCAGACTCTGAACGAAGCATTATCTTTTGTGCACATCCCGGTATATTATGCACAGCAATGCCATATCACAATTGGCTTTTAAGGTTTCTTTCACTTTCAAAAGAGGATTCAGGAGTGGGGGTGGCACTCAAGAAACCCAAACCCAAAACCTCACTTTGGCACATGGAATGATATGTGCAGTTCTCTGGATCAAGGCTGGCTTACCCTCAGTAAAATTTCATTATCACGCGGAGCCCCTTTGATTAACCAGTGCTTACATTAGAAGCCCTTAACCTTGACCTGAATTCTAACCTACACTGTGGAAGGAGGGGTGTGTGTGTGTTAGTCAGATCATGATCAGAGACAGCAGGAAGAGAGCGAATGCTATCGTCAGTGCTATTACCTCGTGCTTCCTTTGCCCTAGGATGCTGCTTAGCGGGGGTGTTTTCAGTCGGCTTTGCGCCGTGTCCTCTGGAGGAGCCTGATTGGGAGACACTTGTCGAGGACGGTCAATTCTGGGTAGCTGAGGCTCTGAGGAAAGAAAGCAGCCTGGGATGTAGTAGGAGGCGCACAATATATTTTGCTACTACTGTGCCATCAAGCTTTGATGAGCGAGTCTGTTTATGGACATCGGTTTATTGTAAATGGCTTACAGGTCTTTTATTATAAGCGCCGCAACCCCAGAGTCAGTCATGACTGGACCTAATGGTCAGGGGTCCCTTTATATAACTTTTATTAAAATCAATCAGGCAAGCAAGCAGCTCTGGGGAGGGGGGAGAAGCTCCTATACAAGGGGTCTGCAACCTTTAAGACAAAAAGAGCCACTTGGACACGTTTCTGAAGGGAAAAAAAACTGGGAGCCGCAAAACTCGTCATTATAAAAATAACTTTTTTGTCACTTTTTAATAATTTCTTTGTTTGACCCCTTAGAATTACTCCTCCTCATAGAAATAAACGTTAAATTAACAAGTTACCTTTTTTGGTGTGTGTGTTCTTCACTCCCCTTCAAAATAGTGACCAGCGTACATGCCCCTTACAATGTAGTGGGCGGGCGGGCGGGAAAGTGATGTCGGGACGGTGCGTGACTAACGCACGCACCGCCCCCATGCAACGTCACAGCCAGTACAGCGCCCACCACAGTGGGGAGTGTTGGGGCGCACAATGCGCCTCCTCCCCTCGCTAGTATCCGCCCTGGAGCCGCGGCAAAGGTGTAAAAGAGCCACATGCAGCTCCAGAGCCGTGGGTTGCAGACCCCTGTCCTATACCAAGCAACTCATGGCTGCCTTCTTTACCCTTCAATCTCTAAGCCTGTACTCACAACTGCCCCTTGCTCTCCTCCTGAGTTAGTGGCAGGAATGGGATCTTAATGTGTTTAGTTATGCTGGTGTCTGCTCATCACACTCTGATGCTCTTACTGCCTGGGTTTGGATAAAGTGTCTTTCCCCCGGCCTCTGTGCTTGGGCTCCTTGTAATATTGGTGTGTGTTTGTGCGTGCGCGCATGGAAAAAGAACATCTTCAATTTGGCGAGAAAATCAGGAATGTCAGAGCTGTTAGGAACAAGCAAACCTGGGGAAAGGCAAGGATGCTCATGTTGGTGTTGGGGGACTTGTAGGACCTGTACACCTACTTGCGTCCCACCTGCTCCACCTAAATAAGTCAGAAGTGTCCAGCAGAAAGATTTGCCCAGCGTCCTCACAAAGATATTGACCACATATCTTGGGGAAGGGCCATAGCTGGATGGGACAGCATCAGCCTTGCCTGCTGAAGGTCACTGGTTCATTTCCCAGCAACTCCAGATAGGGCTGAGAGAGAACACTATCTGAGCAAGAATATTATTGGCACAAAATTGGAAGCAAGAAGAATTACCGACGAAAGAAGAAAGGAGGATGAAACTGATGGACTATGCAGAATTAGATAAACTAACAGGAAGGATTCGAAACCTGCGGGACCAGAGATTCTCAGAAGACTGGAGTAAATTTACGGACAATTTGAAAAGTAATTCTGATGAACAGATTACGCTAGTAGGTTTGCAATAAGTTTTGTAAGGTGAATTATTTGGAATATTGCAAAAAAGACAATGAGGAGAATTATTAGTTAAAGATAATTAAAGGTAATATGAAATTAAGAAATGCATAAGAAGTGATAAGAACGGAAAATCATCAGAGGTGTTGACGGAAATCCAAAAAATATTGTATAAGATGTGAAGTTCTCTTGTATGAATGTTAATTAATATGTTAAAAACTAATAAAAATGTATGTATATATATATAAAAAGAGAGAGAACACCATCTGAAATCCTGTCAATGTCGACAAGACTGAGCTAGAGGGACAATGGTCAGATTCAGTAGAGGGCAGCTTCCTATCTTTTTATATTGTTGCCCTGAAGTTGGTGGAAATGGGATGCATAAAGCACTAAAGCAGTTATCAAAAAGGCCCAGAGACTTTAGTTCTTCAAGGAGGATGAAGTTCTGCCCAACATTACCTGGCTGGCACTAAACAGTGGAATGCAGCTCACAGCAGCACATTCTGTGGCTTATGAAGAAACACACAAAACAAAACAAAATCACACCTCTTATTATATTGATTAATCTTTCTGACCGCTGTGAAACATTCCTCATGCCAGTTGTCATGTTGACTTTGGGGACATCATTATATTTGCTGCAGGTGGGAAATTATTCACCAGTCTCTGCATGTGTTAATATTGATTCAAGCTGTTACCAGCCTAATTAAGGAAAGGAAATATCATCTGTGTCCAGCATTTGGAGATGTTCAGCTTGGCAAATTCAAGATCCCCCTTTTCTGTATTCACTGCAAATGATGGGCACTCTCTTGTGTCTACTGTCCATCATCTGTAAATTGCCCTTCACTTCTGTGAACTGGCATTAACTTACAGTTGAGTTCAGGGATATTTTTTCTTCACCTTGTCCTTTACCCCCAATTTGTCCTCCCAATTAGAGCCTGAGAAATGTCCCAAGTCAGGTGTTCTTGTTCTGCATCCTGGATCTATAAATATTGTTTGCTAAGCGGTGGCACTAAAACCTATTTTGGAGAGTGATTTGAAATATTAATTTCAGTAACTCAACACTCCTGTGAGCTGATACTGAGTCAGCTCTTAATTTTGGGTGAGCCTGGGAGGGGATTGCTTTAATCTAAAGATCTGGTGAGGTTTTGCCATTGCTGCCTTTCCCCTGACTTATACTTACTAGTCAGTGGTGGGTACCTGCATAAGGACTCTTCAGTAGGAGTCATATAGTCCCCATGATTCTCAGTAGCTCTTTGCAGCACATAGGGTCTAGCAGAGGCTCCAGCTGTGAGCCCCTCACTGCAGCTAGATAAAGACAGTTCAGGAAAAGGGAGAGGGTGCTGTTGGCAGAGGATTTGGTGTGGGGAGGTTTATAGACCCCATTGATGCTTCAGGTAACATAATCAGGAACATGGTGGACCTGAACTTCAGCTTGGGACATCATTCGATCTACAGAAAACAATTTATTTTGGAAATTGTTTTAGTTAGTTAATCCATTCCAAATCAGTCTGGGAAGAACTCGCCCTTTACTGCTTGACAGCAAAGGAGCTGACACACCCCACATGCTTTCACGGGATACAAGCAGAATGCCTGTGAGACAATGGAAGCAAATAATCTACCAACAATAGCTTTAAACTCATGCATAATTCCCCTAATTTTCTCGACTCGTTCCAGGCATACCAATTAGTTGGGAGATAAGATAGCGTGCCTGGCTGAGTTATTGACAAGGTCACAAAGATCTCAGTGCAGGCGATCTGAAGATGCTGCAGGTATATCCATGTTTACCTCCATCAGTGCCTGGTGGCAGTAATTGGCTGGATGAGGTCTATAAGCCAATAAGCTGAAGTTGAATCCTGATGAGATGGTGGTGCTGTTGGTGGGCTATTCGTGAGTCTGGGGAGTCTGGGGAGACAACCTGTTCTGGAAGGACTCAAACTGCCCCCGAAGGAGCTGGTATGTAGCTTAGGTAGGCACTCTTGGATCCAGCTTTGCCACTTGTGGCCGGTGCGTCTCCCTGACTGTGAGCTTCAAGTGACAAATTTTATCGAATGTTATGCAATAAATTCCATTACAAATCGTGAAGAGGGGCAGACTCAAGGCCTGCCCTTCACTTTTGATCATCTAATGTTTATTGGATGGATTTCCCCCCTAAATTGATTTTTGAATTCTGAATTTATTGTTATTCACGTTTTTACTGTATTTTATGCTGTTTTTAGTTGCATCAATTGAGTGTTTTAAATTTGTTGTTAGCCGCCCTGAGCCCAGTTTTCTGAATCGGGAAGGGCAGGGTATAAATAACAATTTATTATTTTCTTTAAAACACACACACAACAAAAGGTGCTTGGGGTGGGTGCTAGAGAACAAATCCCCTCCTCCTCCCTCAAGCAACAAACCCCCCTGCCGGTGGCTCTGTACAACAGCAGGAAGAGGAGAAATAATTATTTCTCCCCTTGGCTCCCTTCCACTGGTGCTGCAGCAAGAACCCCCCCCCCCGTCACTTAGTAAGGTAACAGCAGCATGGGGAGGGGGGGGGATCTTCTGCACCCTGGGAGCATCCCCACGCCCCTCCTTTGAAGTTACACTGGATTTCCAAAGCTTCCCATGTGTTGCAAAGCACACCCTGTGGTGATCCTTTCACCTTCTGGATCAGAGATGGAAAGGATCAGCACCAGGCAGGCTTTGCAAGACATGGGCACCCTTGGAATTCCAGCAGAGCTTCAAAAGATGGGAGCAGAGGTGCTTGTAAAACTCACCCAGTGCTGATTCCCTTCAACACAGATCAGCACAGGGTGGGTTTTCCAGGCCTCCTTGCACCCCTTGTACATGTGCTTCTTTCACATGTTTGCCGCTTGCAGCGGGTCTGAATCTCGATATGGTCACCAAGATTTTCATGCAGTTATTTACCGCCGCTTATACTTTCAAAAAGCTTCTGATAAAAGCCGCTCATTCTGAGTAAGCTTAGCATACACGGGATAAGAAGACAAGTCCTCTTATGGATCAGAAACCAGTGAAAGAACAGGAAGCAGAGAGGAGGGATAAAGGGACAGTTTTCACCGCGGAGGTGTATGAGATGTAGGGTCTGCTAGGGAACTGTTTTGGGTTTGTAACTCATTGTTAGGAGCAGTGTGTATGTGTGTGTAGGGGGTGGGTAATCTGGATTATACCCCGTGCCCTTTCTAAACCTGTCATCCTGTGTGCATAGCAGAGGGAACCAGCCAAACCAGTTCATTTGTGAAGGTGATGACTTTGGCTGGCAAGTTAAGTTCCACAGTTTACATATCCAAAGAAGTTGCTCTGTGCCATAGAGCAAATGGGTGGCCGTTCCTCACCCTGCT
Organism: Podarcis liolepis; assembly: GCF_965112155.1. Classification (NCBI taxonomy): domain Eukaryota; kingdom Metazoa; phylum Chordata; class Lepidosauria; order Squamata; family Lacertidae; genus Podarcis; species Podarcis liolepis. The sequence goes on from NC_139555.1 coordinate 24,818,203, forward strand.
GCCACACAGGAGAACAATAGGCAGAGTTGTGTGTGAGTGAGCTGGAAGCAGGCTGGAAACTGGAGACAAAGAGACATGTTTGCTCTGTGCAGTTTGCAATGGCTTATCGGGAAACAAATATCGGAGGCATGCTGCCTAGCTTGATTAAACTGTCGATCCAGTGTGTGGCTGCTTTGAAAAAGCCAAATTCCATGCTAGGGAACATTAGGAAAAGGAGATTGAAATTAAAACTGCAGATATCACAATGCAACCACACTTGGAATACTGTGTGCAGTTGTGGTCACTGCATTATTATTATTATTATTATTAATAATAATAATAATAATAATAATAATAATAATATCATCACAGTTGTAGGAAAGGGCAACCGAAATAATCAAGGGATCGGAGCAGCTCTCCTGTGAAGAAAGGTTGCAATATACGGTGCCCCGCAAGACGAATGCCTCGCAAGACGGAAAACTCGCTAGACGAAAGAGTTTTCCGTTTTGGAGGTGCTTCACAAAACGAATTTCATATGGGCTTGCTTCGCAAGACGACAATGTCTTGCGAGTTCTTGCTGGTTTTTTTCCCTCCCCCCCTTTTTCTAAGCCGCTAAGCCGCTTATCAGCTGATCCGATCAGCAGATAAGCCACTAAAAGCCGCTAATAGCGCTAATCCGTCAATGGGCTTGCTTCGCAAGACAAAAAACCGCTAGACGAAGAGAATCACAGAACGGATTCTTTTCGTCTTGCGAGGCACCACTGTATGAGGCTTTTTTTTACTTCAGAAAAAAGCAAGTAAAATGAAAATGCTACAGTTTATAATTACGCATGCTATGTACAAAAACATCACTCCTAACAATAGAATCTGGGGCCATCCAGCAAAGATGAATGTTGAAAGATTCAGGACAAAGTAAGTACTTATTCACATTAAACTTCCTAGTAAAATTATGGGATTCTTTACCAAAAGATGTAATTAATGATATCCACCAGCTTAGATGGCTTTAAAATGGCATTAGACAAATTTATGCTATCTGTAATGCTAATCATGATGATTATGTACTTATCAGAAGTGGTATGTCTCTCTGTAGCAGCTGATGGAGATCAAGAGGGGGGAAGAATACTGTTGTGTTCATGTAGTACTTCCAGGCTTCTTGCGGGCACCTGATTGGCCTCTGTGAGAATAGGATGCTGGAGTAGATGGGCCTGTGGTCTGACAATGCCTTCCTTGCCCCTGCCATAATGGGCCAATGACTATTCAAGGATGCTCAGCAAATATATTCTGTTCCAAGAGGAATGAGCATTTTTACAACATTCAGGTTGTTTTCTCAGAGAAAAGCAGATGCAGGTGATTGACGGCGAAGGATAGACTGAGTGTCAATAGATTAATCATGTTATGATTTGTGTGAAAGACAGGCAGCGGCTGATCTCCAAGGCGATGTTTGAAGATGGGATTTTGAAAGAGAAAATTATGCAGTGTATCTGTTTGAACAAGGGAATTAGATATCCCCCCTTTTCATTTCTCATTTCAGATGCTTCTGATATGAAATGAGTTTGAAACAATGGGCTATGCAGAGGTAACACCCTCCCACCCGTCTAGACTTCATAAACCAACAGTTCACAACACTCTTCATTTAATATCTGCCATGATATTTTTCACTGTTTCCTCTGAATAGCAGCTGAGAATGCCTGCTTTTTGCTAAAGTTTCAATTGAGATAACGTCCTACTTCCTGTCACGTTTGGCAGTTTGTTTCGTTAAGCCATTGAACTTACAAGCAGTAAGTAACATTCACTTGCAAAACTACATACGTTTTCGGATGGGGGTCAGGAATCAGGCTTCATTTACCATAAGCAGAGACATAGGCTTGGTTCAGATGTAACAGGAAACCAAGGTTTCCCATTACCACAAATGGGTCTGCACAAGCCTCAGATTTGCGTGCTCCATCATCTTTTACAGCTGGGGGTGGGGGAGAGATTGTAGGCTTTCATTTCCCGCTTTAAACAAAATACAGTTGCCAGTGGGGGAAACTGTACTTTGTTAAGTTGAGCAAACCACTGTTCTCTGAGCTTGGACAACACAGGAAACTGTGTCTTGTTTAAAACTGGAAAAACAAACTTTGACTCTCCTCATCACAGCTACTCCTGCAGGCCTGATTAAGAAGTACTGCATAGCTGTTGCAGTAGAGGTCGTCTTGTTGGTGTCCCATGACAAAATTAGATCAACTAGCTTTCTAGGTTGTGGCCAGGCAACATCCCTGTCACACTATTGGCTCCAATGAGCAGGGGAAGCACTCTTATAGGGTGTACTTTCTCTCAGTTGTGGGAGGTAGCGATTGAGTTTGCCTTGGCAAGTGGGGGAAGGTGGAAGAAGAGCCAACAGGCAGCAAAGTGAAGACTAGGGGGGAACATAAACCCATTACATGGGAGTGGGCGGCCTTGTCTGACTACATTTCATGGAGAGACAAGACAGCTGCTGGAGAGTCATCACAGGCTCCTCTTTCAAGCCTGACAAATAAGAACAGGCAGTTTTCTTGACTTGTATTTCTCCATCCTCAGCTTTCCTGGAGGAGCCTGGAGCCTGAGGAGTCCTTCAGTTTAAAATGTGAGAGACTCACATGCCCTTTGCAATTGTTTCGAGTTACGAAACAGTAATGTTTAATTACTTATTTGCATCTCTTTATATTTACTGTATTTTTTGCTCTATAAGACTCGCTTTTTCCCTCCTAAAAGGTAAGGGGAAATGTGTGTGCGTCTTATGGAGCGAATGCAGGCTGCGCAGCTATCCCAGAAGCCAGAACAGCAAGAGGGATTGCTGCTTTCACTGTGCAGCGATCCCTCTTGCTGTTCTGGCTTCTGAGATTCAGAATATTTTTTTTCTTGTTTTTCTCCTCCAAAAACTAGGTGCGTCTTGTGGTCTGGTGTGTCTTATAGACCGAAAAATAGGTTTCTGCCCTCATATTCTGCCCTCATAAGATATCAGGGCAGAGGTGCTGCAACCCTCCGTTCACTACAACCTGGTAAACGACAAACATCTCAGCTGGTTTATCATGACAAAAAACCTTGAGGTTACACATTTCATAAATTACCCACTGCCTGCCACTTATATATCTTTTCCAGTTTCTAAAGTATATTTTAAGGGATTCTTGACTTTGTGAATCTGTTTATATACTTAAGTGAGTTTGGATTTCCGTACGCACTGAGGCCAGTTGTTTTGGGCTGAGTTCCTTCTCTTAATTGTTATCCTTTCACCACAGCGGGTTTTGCATTGATGGCCACAAAGTAAAATGCTTAAGCTTCCCCACCCTAACTGGTCCAGCCCCAGGACAGAGAGCTTACAGCAGGCGGCCTGCAAAATGATCTAAATAGCTGCATAAAATAAAGTTAGGGCTGACAGACTGAAAGGGGTGGTCAGGGCAAACTTGGATTTGATCAAATCTTACATACCTTAATGTTCAATTTGCTTATGCACATCCAAGGCTTAAGGTCAAACAAGAACTGACACCAGAGATGTGTGACTGGAATCTTTCACAGGCCAATTTCTGCTGGTACAACTACTACTAATTAGCAGCCCCACGTGGCTGCCTTGAAGATGACACACACAGAGAGCAAGCCTTTCCTCTTTCGCCCTTTAAAAGATCCGAATAGCCTTCCTGCTGAAACTGCATCTTAATTGCAGAGCAGAAAAAGTAGAGAATATCTCCTCCCCTTGGTGCTAGTAATAGCAGTGTGGGCATGATGTTTTATTTGGCCCCAATTTTTATTTTTAATGAGAACGATAATTGTATAAAAGTAAAATAATCCAGCAGATATAAGAAACTCCTCTCGCAACACTTTCTCCCCCTGATGGTTCTCTTCGGAAAAACAAACAAAAAAACACACGAACCCAGGCTTAAAAGCTAGCCGCTTTTTTGTTTTCATGGAAGCAGGAAGAAATGACCGACTTCTAACTTTCAAGAACACTAAGCATTGCAAAAACAACAAATAATATTTTTGTCTGAATGCTTTTAAATCATTTCCTTTGCAAAAAATAACACCACCCGAAATGTTGAGGGGCAGCAGCCTCTCTTCCCAATTTTCCAGTAATAGCCTTCGCACTTGAATTAAGTGTAATTGCCCAGGATTACAACCTCTCTTGGCTGAGAAGGCAGAAGAATCTCCAGATAACAGTGTCTTGAACTGCACAGTGCAAAGAAGGGGCATAGCATAGCTTTTCCTCCCTGTTAAACAGCTGGCACAGACTTTGCCTTTCACTGTTGAGATAAGGCCTGCTATACATCCATCCAAATAGCCGTGTGGATGCAGCACTAATCTGTGTTTTAACATACACGTTCACAAAGGTGTTTTTGGCCAACCCATTAAATATAGGATAAAGACAGGTGACTCATAGACCCACAAAACAGTATTTAAGGCAATCTGTGTCAGTACTGATGTGTGGAAGTGAGAGCTGGACCATAAAGAAGGCTGATCGCCAAAGAATTGATGCTCTTGAATTATGGTGCTGGAGGAGACTCTTGAGAGTCCCATGGACTGCAAGAAGATCAAACCTATCCATTCTGAAGGAAATCAGCCCAGAGTGCTCACTGGAAGGACAAATCGTGAAGCTGAGGCTCCAATACTTTGGCCACCTCATGAGAAGAAAAGACTCCCTGGAAAAGACCCTAATATTGGGAAAGATGGAGGGCACAAGCAGAAGGGGACGACAGAGGACGAGATGGTTGGATGGTGTTCTTGAAGCTACTAACATGAGTTTGACCAAACTGCGGGAGGCAGTGGAAGACAGGAGTGCCTGGCATGCTCTGGTCCATGGGGTCACGAAGAGTCGGACACGACTAAACGACTAAACAACAACAACAAAGTGCCAACGTTTCATTAGGCGGAAGGTGGATAGAGAAACTTGGCTTCTGCTTTTATGTAAAGGCATGGAAATCAGTTGGGTTTTTTTAAAGGCTTTTCTCTCCGTTGCCTAGCACTGAGATGGTGCTTTAAAATGCTTGGGATGGCAGATATGTGGTGACTTTAAGACTGGCCAATAGCAGGAGACTCACGAGGGAGGAATGTTTTGGCCTAGCGGGCCCCCGCAAACTCTTTATTTGTATTTACAATGGCAGTTTCTCCCCATGTACTACCGTCGTTGCGCTTACAAGTTTAAAGCTGCTGCATTGCCTCTTGGGAATGGGGGGGAAGCATACTTCCACGTTTATCAAGTGAGCACCCCTATTTGAACTCCATGTCAATCATCCGTGGCAACCATCCTTCCTTACTCTTCCCTATTCTCTGAACTCAGTTCCCCTCACACTAAGAACTCCACCTGTTCACGCTGAGCACTGGCTATACTAGTAGCAAGAACATTATGACCTAGCGAGAGCATTTCCAGAATGTGCTCAGCACTGTTCACGGCCCTCATTATGGCCCCATATGCACCATACATTCAAAGCATTTCCTACTGCTTTTTAAACAGCCGTGGCTTCACACCAAGAATCACAGGAACTATAGTTTCTTAAGGGTGCGAAAAGTTGTTTAGAGACCCCAATTCCCCTTGCAGAGCTACAATTCCCAGAGTGGTTGAACAGTCAATGCCTCTTCCCAGGGAACTCTGGGAATTGTAGCTCTCTGCAACCTGAACAAATCAGGGCTCTTTGTGGAGGGCGGACCATGAACTGTTTAAAGTGGTATGATGCTGCTTTAAATGTACAGTGCAAACGTGGTCTTATTAGTTATAATTTGTGGGAGCACAAAGACCAAGAAAGGCAAGCTGTGTGATAAGGAGGCATATGAGATACTACAGTCATACCTCGAGTTGAATGCGCTTCGGGTTGAGCGCGTTTGAGTTGTGCTCCGTGGCAACCCGGAAGTAACGGAGTGCATTACTTCTGGGTTTCGTCGCTCGCGCATGTGCATGTGCAGATGCTCAAAATGATGTCACGCGCATGCACGGTAGCGGCGAAACACAACCCGCGCATGCGCTGACGCACTGTCGCGTCTTGTGTTCTGTTCGTGATGCGAATGGGGCTCTGGAACGGATCCCGTTTGCATCCCGAGGTACCGCTGTAGTTAGGACTAGAAAAGAGGAGATGCATGTTATGGCCAGAGCCTACTGCCTGTAACAATTCTTAATTAAGAAAAATAATAAGTATTTTTTAAGATTTTGTACAGCATCCTCTCCATTAGCCCATTAAATGATTAAGAATAGGATGCAGGGAGTGGTGAACTAACTAGGACAACTAGAAACACTCACATGTGTTTATGCGAATCCGTGTAACTAATTTACACAATCTCTCAGGAGGGGGCTTGCAAGCATTTGAGAATTGCAGAGCTCCCTGTCTGGCTAATGGCTAGGAGCTGAGTTTAATGCAAGTAGGTATATCCTTCCTCTGCATTCCCCAGGTAAGAATTTCACCAGGCAGTGTTCCTTTATTCCTTGGTATGTGTTTAATTATATTGCTCATATGTGCCCAGAGGACTTTGGCAGCATGCATAAAGGAGCAAAATCATTTGTGTGTGTGTGTGTGTGTGTGTGTGTGTGTATTATTTATGATGATTATTAGCAGGATTCTTCATACTGCATGAAATTCATATTCCAGAGACCGCATTGTACAAAACGAACCCAAACACCTCCTTTTCTACAGCTGTGCATTCCTTGCAGTGTGGTCCCTGTCTGTTTCTTAGCAATATGTCAGGCCTTTGCAATCTATTGAATAGCTTGGCAGTTGCACGAGGCTGTCTGCCTGTTAGAACCATCTGTTGCTAACTCCATCCTGGTGTGAAATCCTACCATTTCATATGTCTAATATTTCAGATATTTGCCTGCTGGCTGCCACGAGAGTTCTGAATGAACAAGGACTTGCAATCTGGACGGAGACTCTGCATTCTTTTCTCTCAAAGGCTTTGGGAACTCTTGACTTCCTGGGTTGTTGCTGTTGTTGCTTTTAAAAAACTATGCCAGCAGACTGTTCTCTGGTGGAACAAACTGAACAACCCACTGGGAGTTGGCTGGTTTTTTCTATTATTATTATTTGTGCCTAAGACAATTTCCCTTCTGGAATTTGATTAGCTTGTCTGCATGTCGTGGAGACTGTGTGTTATGGAGAGTTACCGCTGAAAGCAGCAGCTCCTTCGCCATCTTCTCTCCCCTTCGTTTGTAATGCCCCAGGCCATTTGCTACTGCTTACCCGGGACAGGGAGACTCAAGGCATGATGATGCCATGGTGCATGTTTTGTAGAGCTACATGGGAAATGGAAACTGAGGGCTCACCCACACTTACATTTGCCCCACATTTCTAAGTGCAGGTCCATAGAACCACAGAATTGAAGAGTTGGAAGGGACTACGAGGGTCATCTAATCCAGGGTTTTCCAAACTTGGGTCTCCAGCTGTTTTGGGACTACAATCCCCATCATCCCTGACCACTGGTCCTGCTAGCTAGGGATGATGGGAGTTGTAGTCCAAAATCAGCTGGAGACCCAAGTTTGGGAAACCCTGATCTGGTCCAACCCCCTGCAATGTAGGAATCCTTTTGCCCAACGTGGGACTTGAACCCACAACCCTGAGATTAAGTGTCTCATGCTCTACTAATTGTCTTTTGCCCAGGCATCAGTGTGGTGTAGTGATTAAGAGCGGCATTCTTGCAATCTGGGGAACCGGGTTCTTGTCTCCGCTCCTCCACATGCAGCTGCTGGGTGACCTTTGGCTAGTCACACTTCTCTGAAGTCTCTCAGCCCCACTCACCTCACAGAGTGTTTGTTGTGGGGGAGGAAGGGAAAGGAGAATGTTAGCCGCTTTGAGACTCCTTCGGGTAGTGATAAAGTGGGATATCAAATCCAAACTCTTCTTCGTCTTCTTCTTTCCCCGTGAAAACCTGCTCTTTACTGCTGGGTCAGAGCAAAGGACAATCTTGCAAAAACCTGAATTGCCATTTGTTCCGATTCAGCGTTAAAGAGTGGGTTTTGCCAAAGGAAACCCTGTTGGGGCAGGGTGGGCAGGCTGCACATCTCTCCATGCAATGGGCAACAGAGGAGGAATCTTTCATAGCTGATAACAAAGGAGTGGAGGTCGGGTATGAGTGATCCCTCTTTCTCTCATAGAATTGTAGAGTTGGAAGGGACCTCACCTTTCTGCACGTTACTATAACAGCTGCAAGCATAGCTCCTGTTGCTCTGTCCCAGCTCCTGCCAACCTAGCAGTTGAAAAGCACACCAGTGCAAGTAGATAAATAGGTACCACTGTGGCGGGAAGGTAAACGGCGTTTCTGTGTGCTCTGGCATTTATCACAGTGTTCTGTGCGCTGTCTGTGGACAAATGCCGGCTCTCTCAGCCAGAAAAGCGAGATGAGTGCCGCAACCCCATAGTCTCCTTTGACTAGACTTAACCACCCAGGGGTCCTTTACTATTCTCCTACAGTAGCTATACATGCCAGTTCTGTGAGGAGCTTTCTAGGCACAACAAGCTCTTGCTTACCTGGCTCCTGCTGCCCCTTGGCCTCCAGTTTGCTGTCCTTCGCCGCATCCCCATTGCTGCTCCCATGCTGTGCTGCCTCAAGGGTCTCTTGCTCTGTACTTTTGAGAGGTTCATTTACACTGAAGAGTTGTCCCTCCTCAAGGATCGGCAGCGTGGCAAAAGCCCTTTTCTTTTTATTCTCTTTTCTCTCGCCTCGGATGTGACTCCATGGGTTTCTAATCCAAAGGGGGTAGGGATTTAATGTGTTTTACACACACACACACACACACACACACACACACACACACACGGACGTGGGTGGTGCTGTGGTCTAAACCATAGAGCCTAGGGCTTGCCGATCAGAAGGTTGGCGGTTCGAATCCCTGTGACGGGGTGAGCTCCCGTTGCTCGGTCCCAGCTCCTGCCCACCTAGCAGTTCGAAAGCACATCAAGCGTAAGTATATAAATAGGTACTGCTCTGGCGGGAAGGTAAACGGTGTTTCCGTGTGCTGCTCTGGTTCGCCAGAAGCGGCTTTGTCATGCTGTCATGCCACATGACCCGGAAGCTGTCTGCGGACAAACGCCGGCTCCCCCGGCCTATAGAGTGAGAAGAGCGCCACAACCCCAGAGTCGTCCAGAACGGGACCTAATGGTCAGGGGTCCCTTTACCTTTACACACACTATATGTGTGAAATAAACACACACACACATGCTTATATGCTTATATCCAATTTCATGTAAACAAACAAACAAAATATTGTTTACTTAAACGTCTGCATTTTGTATTTATGCTTGCTTTGCCATTTACAAAGAACACATCTCATACAGTCATTCAAAAGATTAATGAAAGCCAACACGGAACACGAGCTGAGAGAATGTTTAACCGAAATATAAATAAAATAAGCAATTTAGAAATAACCGCACATTAAAAAAAAGTATGTGTTAATGTGTACGACTCACTTGCAGGTAGTGTTGTCAGGTACCCTTGTAGGGATTTCGTACAAGTACTATACCTGATGTTCCTTAACAAAGAGATGCTTAATGGTGGCCAGGTATTCACAGCTGGGCTGTGTTTATGCCCCTGCCCCTGCATTGCGGAGACACAAGGGCCAAGTGGGTATGCTATAGAGTGCATTCACAGTGTATCAGAGAGATGGAGGTCCATGCATGGAAGCACTGATCTCGAGGGCATAAGCAAAGCCCTGCTGGATCAGAACAAAGGCCTATCTGGTACAGCAGCCTCTTCTCACAGTGGCTGACCAGATGCCTGTGGAAAACCTGCAAGAAGGACCTTAGCCCAAGAGCACTCTTCCTTACTTGCAGATCCCAAGAGGCTAAGGTGAGTTTGCATTTCGACTAAAGAGTAATTTCTGACGTTCCGCCCTCTCATTTCAATGCTGTCATCAGCGCTGTGCACCAGTGGCGTAGTGTGGGGGGTGCAGGGGGGCCCGGCCGCACCGGGCGCAACATTTGGGGGTTAGGGTTAGGGGGCGCAAATCCACGGGTTAGGGGGCGCAAATCCCTGCGTTAGGGGGCGCAAATTACTTGCCTTGCCCCAGGTGCTGACAACCCACGCTATGCCACTGCTGTGCACACACTTCTATAAATAACTACTACATAATAATTGCTTTCTAAAAAAGTTAAATTCAGATTTTGGAGCATAGCAAATAAGGATCCTATGTATATATGGAACATACCCAGCTACACCTACTGCCACTGTGTGTGTGTGTGTGTGTGTGTGTGTGTGTGTGTGTGTGTGTTTAACAAATTCATTTATCCCCCACAGCCCAGACTTGATAATGAGGAAGACTGCAGAAGAAATAGCTTTCACGTTATAACTAATTGCAGTTGTTTTCAGTGTAAAATATTCTGCAGGGAGAAGCTTGTAGGCCAGTTGATAAATGCACTGGACTTCGGAGGCTTGAGATCAAACCCCAGTTCAATTACAGAGTCACTTGATAACTTTGGACAAGTCACGATTTTTCAGCCTCAATTATCAACCCATTAAATGGGAATAACAATGGGCAACCTTATGGGGCGTATTATAGAGAAGTCATACAGGGGCATATGGAACATTGGGATTTATAATGATCATAAATTTAAACAGACCGCTCTTCAGACTAGAGGAACCCTGGGCTCTCTGCAACATGAAATGTTAGCTAGATTACATGTGCAGTTGTCAGGTAGGTGACATGTTAGGTGACACTTTAGATAGATGGCGTGCAAATCCAATACGCCTCCAGCTTTACAGAGATGCTTCAAGGTTCTCCAATGCTTGGAGGAGGCTTTGAAATGATGAATGAGAAATGCATACCTGAGGTGTGTGTGAATACATCTCCATCCCTTTCAGTGTCTACAGACAGCAGTCGCAAGAAGGCCTGATCCAGATTGGGACCACAGCACTACACAAGCGGCCGGTGCTGCGGGGGAGAGATGCTAACTCTTCTCCTCACATCACTTTACCAATAAAAATTCATTTCAAGCTATTTGCCTTGCTGTAGAACAAACCACACACAGCAGCACATAGGCTATGCCTTTATATTTTCCAATGCAGGCAATAGCTGCATCGGGGGCAGGGTTTTCATTGGCATATGACACAGGGGCAGCAATGGGGCAGAGGGCTCCACAGTTACTGCCCTCCTGGAGATGGGCATTGCTGCTGTTTACCTGGTTGGGGCAGGGGTGAGGTCAGGTGCACTGGCGAGAGTCCCCAACCTCACCACTGCCCTGCCTTGCTCTCTCTGTGCAAGCAGCAGCAGCACCACTGTCAAGAGGGTGGCTCAGTGGTTCTGCCCCACCATTTGCATCACTAGGGGATAGATTTAAACCAACAGGCAGGGCCGCCACCACCACCACCCTGGACTAGATGTAAGAAAGAAGGCAGTCAGGCAGCGTTCGAAATTTGGCAGGCGCATTTTGCACCTGGTTATCAGCCACTTCTCCTGCCAACCTAGCAGTTTGAAAGCATGTCAGAGTGCAAGTAGATAAATAGGTACCACTCCAGTGGGAAGGTAAACGGCGTTTCCATGCACTGCTCTGGTTCGCCAGAAGCAGCTTAGTCATGCTGGCCACATGACCCGGAAGCTGTACACACGTCCACCACATGTGAAAAAATTCTCCATCCTTCATTCTACATTTCCAACATGCTTTACTGATCATTCTGTACATTTTTGCTAGCTTGACAGGTGTTAAATACCTAGCTTATATATCTTGAGTTTCTCACACTGCAGGCAGGTGGGGGCCGCTTGGGGGCAGACCGGTGGAGCAATGCCCTGTTTGTCCTCATGGAGTAGCCTCCACTGGTCTGAGGTCACTTAAATCCTCTTCAGAAATGTATGCATCGGTTAGGAGCATAAATAATATCCTCTCTTGAAGTGCAGAGCCTACGTGACTTGGCAAAGTTCACCCGCAGATAAAACTATGCTGCAGGACATACAGTTAAGAGGGAAATGCCAGGGTAGTAAGATCACCGTACCACTATGTGTCTGCTTTTCTTATTCCTGGGAAGCCCTCAAGTGCTTTTCTCGAGCAAAATGGCAGAGAGAGCAACGCGTTTAAATGCCAGTTTCGAACGAGAACTTGGGGAGGGGAAGCACTGCAGGGTCATTTTGCACATAAAAGCAACCCCAGAACAACTGCCTTGGGAGCAGGATGTCTGTGGAATCCCTGGCTAGGCTGTGCTCTTGAGGTAGTGCTGTAAATTTGCTTTCTGCAAGGTTGCCAGCTTGGAAGCACTCTCACTGTCAGAGAAATCTCCTCAGCTGCTGCACAGTTCAGAGCCGAAATGCAAGTTTACAAAAGGTTGAGAATTTTTCAGGTTTTGCTGTTTGGGATTTGTTGAATCCTCTTGACCTCAAGGTTCATCACTGAAATGTCAGGATCAAAATCTCACCGCAGAACTCAGAGCGCCTCTTTGTGCGTAAACAACCCACAGTTAGATATAGAACATTGTCTCAGTGTTTGTTTGCTTTTTTAAAAAATATATATATATGAGCTGTGCAATTAGTATTCAACTTTATATGTGGTTTTTAAACGTTTCTTTAAATAAAGAAAAAACTTAATGCTGTACTGTCTGCCTACTGAGCCACTGAAAAAGTTCCATTTGTTTCTTGTGGGCCCAGCATGCACGGTACAACACATGCCTGAACTGCTTTCCTGAACAAAGCATTTACACAAAACCTGGTTGGTAACAGTGGCGGACTTTGGGCTGCAGTGTGGTGCCCAGTGTGGCTGAACAAGTCATGCTACCCTCAAACGGCCTCTTTTGGTGGCAACATTAACTTGAAAACCTGATGGTTTTCAAAGGTTGTGCTATAAAATTTGCCAATGGCTTTCGTAACAGTGCAGTCTATTTTCATATATCCTGTACAACCGTTATAGGCAATGCAGTGTTTTGTGGCCCGTTCAGTGGGAGGTCGTTTCGGATGAAACGCAAAGGATTCCGCCTCTCAGTTCGCTATTCCCCTGCGTACACAGCAGGGGTCAGCAAACTTTTTCAGCAGGGGGCCGGTCTACCATCCTTCAGACCATTTGGTGGGCCGGACTATATTTTTAAGGGGGGAAAATGCCCCACAAATAACCCAGAGATGCATTTTAAATAAAAGCACACCTTCTACTCATGTAAAAACACTAGACAGGCCCCACAAATAACCAAGAGATGCATTTTAAATAAAAGGACACATTCTACTCATGTAAAAACACGCTGATTCCCGGACTGGATTTAGAAGGCGATTGGGCTGGATCTGGCCCCCAGGCCTTAGTTTGCCTACACATGGTACACTGCATACATTTAAAACACATTTTCCCCTCAAAGTATCCCTGGGACTATAGTTTCTCAAGGGTGCTGGGAACTGTAGCTTTGTGAGGGCTAAACTATCCCAGGATTCTTGTGATGGGAAGTAGGGCTGTTCTTTAAAATAATATGTGGTGTGTATTCAACTCTTCCTTGCAGGAAAGATGGACCTATAAGGTTGTTGTTTTTTTGTCCCTTGCTGGATGTACCTCCCTCTTATCTCCATGCTAGGGAGAACATGTGGAGGAGCAACAGCAGCAAACCTTTGGGGAAATGGGGCCTCTAAGGGGGAGAAAAAAGGGGGAAACTTCATGGATTCCTCTGTGTCTCTGAATGAAAATCATATTTGTATGTCTGTTCATGGACTCAATTCAAACTTCTCAGAGCACATTTGTTGGCACTGTTTCCTTAAACTGACCTTTTCCTTTGTAAACATATGGAGCCGATTTTCCCTTGATGCAACTGAGTTTGCGAGAAAGAACACAAAGGACTTAGAACGATAGGGCTCCATTTGTTGACACTGCGGGTGCACACACAGCCTCAGTTGTTTTCATAGAGAGGACACCCTCTCAAAATGATAAACCAGGCACCTTATGAAACCTGGGTCAAACCTTTGGCACAATAAAGAAGTCTGAATCATGTCAGCTCTATAAAGCATTTTGATAGCCTGCCTGGGTCAAATTAATTTTGTATATTGATTTTGCCCCTAGTTATGTAGGTTAGTACATTATTTGTTCTCTTTAAAAGGCTATTCTATGGCCTCAATGAATATATTCTTTACATAAATGCTCTATAAAAATAATAATCACAGGGTCTGCAAATATGTATTGATTCAACGTATTCTTTATCAGCTCCAGAGCAGTTCTTCAAGACACTTGAACAAAGTGAAAGGGTTTGCAGCTGAAATGTGGTTTGCATACATGCTAATAAATGCATACATGCTAATAAATGCATAACATTTGCCTAGTGTTTGTAGGCATTTGGGGCACAGTGGAGGTCAGAATACGTTGATTCCATACCTGCAGTATTTCTCTACAGCACTGTTCTTCAGTCTTAAATCCTTAGACATTGTTGGACTACAACTCCCAGCACCCCTAACCAGTTTAGCCAATAGTCATGGATGATGGGAACTGGAGTGCAAAATCTGGGAAGCCAAGATGGAAGAATGCTGCTCTACAGGATTCTGCCAGGATACCACAGACATTGCAACAGACGTTCAGGCATTTGACTGAACACATGAATATCCAGTCTATGATTGAGGACCAGCCCTGCCCCATAACATTCCCAGGTGGGAAGACTGCTGTTTAGATCCTTGTGCTGAACACACCTCTACAGAGTGGAAGGAATGCGAAGTTATATGGACACGCCGCAAGAGATGATGATTGAAACTGTAGCAAAGGAAAACTTACCTGGAATGGGCATATATTGATGGTTTTTTCAGGCTCCATCTCTTTGGATGGGCAGGGCCCTGCACCAATTTTCCTTCTGGGGTCCAGAGCCTGGCATTTCTGTCAGAGGAACTGTGGAGGATCACGGATCCTGAACCAAACATGAGGTCTTCAGTGCTCATCACACTCTTGCGATGGACTCTCCAGGAACCAGTGTAAAAATGGCGTCACCAGTATTTGCTAGGGATCTGAGCAACAGGAGACAGAGACAGATATTTTGTAGAACACCTCCTCTCACCCCTCTCTTTCTCCCTCCTCTGATCACGAATAGAGACTTTGCATTCTGTCCTCTTTTCCTGGTGGTTGATTGGGATATATGAATCAGGCTTCTCCCACCTGCTGAGCTTGCCTGCCCAGGATGATTTGCTCTTGTTTCACTTACAAGCGAAGTCGTTTCTTTTTATAAGAACTTCTAACTATGAACATTGTTACTGTCCCCATGCTATATTTTAACTGTAGCTTAATTGGTCAGCCATTTAGTATGGTTGTGGTTGTTTTTAGCTGTTTTAAGCATGCTATGGGGGATGTGGGTGGCGCTGTGGTTCCAACCACTGAGCCTCTTGGGCTTGCCGATCAGAAGGTTGGCAGTTCGAATCCCTGCGATGGGGTGAGCTCCCATTGCTCGGTCCCAGCTCCTGCCAACCTATCAGTTCGAAAGCACGCCACAAGTGCAAGTAGATAAATAGCTACCACTCCGATGGGAAGGTAAATGGTGTTTCCGTGTGCTGCTCTGGTGTTGGTGTTCCATTGCGCCAGAAGCAGCTCAGTCATGCTGGCCATATGACCTGGAAAAACTGTCTGCTGACAAACGCCGGTTCCCTTGGCCCGTAAAGCGAGATGAGTGTCGCAACCCCAGAGTTGTCTGCAACTGGACTTAACTGTCAGGAGTCCCTTACCTTTACCTTTTAAGTATGCTATTGATTTACTTGAGGTGCTTTATTTATTTACTTATTTATTAATAGAAGTGGTTCATAATTTTCTGTAATAAAAATCATATCTAGTAAATCCCGTTATTTGTGTATATATGGTCATGTAGATTCTTCAACTTACCCCATCTTAAATGACGGCAATCATGTAACAATACTTTCAAGTAAAACCCAAATAAATATATTTAGATAACCAAATGACTTGGGTTCAGGCTGCCTAAATGATCGCCTCCTTCCATATAATCTTTCCCATATCCTAAAATCTTATGGAGAGGCCCTTAGGAACACCATATGCCTTTGGCCCTAGGCAATACAAGTCTGACCTGTCCTGAAAAATTTCAGTGCTGGAAAGGTTGCTACCAGCTGTACTGGATGAGGCATCTATGTGTTTACATATTAGACATATGTTAGGCGATGGCAGCATCAGCTGGTCAATGACAGTTGAAATTCAAGTTGCCTTTGCATTCCAGTCATATTCAGTTCATACTATACACCCTGTGTCCAAACAGGGTCCTATAAATAGGAACACAGGAAGCTTATAAGACTTTCCTGGGAAGAAGAAGAAGAAGAAGAAGAAGAAGAAGAAGAAGAAGAAGAAGAAGAAGAAGAAGATTTATACCCCACCCCTCTGGCTGGGTTTCCCCAGCCTCTCTGGGCGGCTCTCAACAGAATGTTAAAACACAATAAAACATAAAACATTAAAAACTTCCCTAAACAGGTCTGCTTTCAGATGTCTTCTAAAAGTCAAGATAGTTGGTTATTGCCTTGACATCTGCTGGGAGGGCATTCCACAGGGTAGGCGCTACTACCGAGAAGGCCCTCTGCCTGGTTCCCTGCAACCTCAGTTCTCACAGTGAGGGAACCGCCAGAAGGCCCTGGGTGCTGGACCTCAGTGTCTGGGCTGAATGATGGGGGTGGAGACACTCCTTCAGGTATACTGTTGTCATTGGTCTATTTGGTTTAGTTTTGGTTATACTGACTGGCAGTGGCTCTTCAGAGTTTCAAACATGTCAAGCCCTACCTGGAGATGCTGGGAATAAAACCTGGGATGTGGATATGTTGTTAAATGGAGGAGCTTTGTGACCCATGGAGCAGAGATACAGACTTAGCATCTTACAGTGGGCAAGAGCAAAGAAAACTAAACATGGAGCACCTTTGGAAAAGTACTGCTTGTCATGGTGGTTGGCTGTGAAATCTTCCAAATGCAACTACTGATTGAGTTTCGGATCCAACACCGTGAAAACATCTCATCCTAAAAAATTCAAAGCTGTAAGCTGATTGCAGCACCTACCTTCAGCCCGTGACAGAAAATGGTTGCCCAATCCTGTACTAGGCCTTTGGTCTCCCAAGTTTAATTTTAAAACTATATTTATTTTTGAGGGAGGGAGGGATAAATACTGTTCCTCTTTCCTTCCTTGCATCCTGTAGTTCTTCTGTTTCTAACAGGATCTATTGATTTTGAAAACCAGGTATTTAGCCCAAGTATCATTGAGCCTATTTCTTACCAGACCTTTTTTGGGGGGGAGATGGCTAGATTCAGTTCAAAACCTCTGTGGCAGTAAGCAAGGTGACATGACGGCTAATCGTTAGCCCTCAGTGTCTTATGGAAATATCTAGAAATCCTTCCTTCTTACTCGTATGGATTTGCGACTCTGAACCAACTGCCGCTTCCTAGAATGCCAAATCAGATCACTTACCAGAACCTTCCAGAATCTTTCGTTCAAGCTTCTGTGATGCAGCCTGCTATCAACCTGCTCATATGTATCTCTGTATATATTCTGTATATATTCTACTACAGTGGCTGAATAATGTTGCAGTCATTCATTCCCACACTGGTATTGTGAAGTTCCCATGAGTGCGTTCCCAACTTTCTCAGTGTCACACACAGTGAAGCTGGGAGAGGAATGCACCTTACTTTTTAAGCATTGTGGGTGGGTGAGGGGAAGTCCCCACAGTATCCCAGCAGATTGAACATATTAAATAAGATGAAGCACAGGATGTCCTTATTTATAATGAATTAAAGAAAATGTTTAAGACTTCATTCCCCCCAGAACCGGAGGCATTCTTATTAGGACTCATGACACCAGAAATCCAAAAGAAACACAGACCACTATTCATGTATGCCTCAACTGCAGCAAGGATTTTAATAGCAAGAAAATGTAAAGCGAAACCATCCCCTCAAAGACCGGGGATGGTTTGCTGCAGTGATGCATAAGGCGACTGCAGCGTGTGACCTGCTGGCCAATGAGTTTGCACCTCATTCCTTCCACTACTACGGCGCACTGGGGCCTATTGACAGGATCAAGGATGTGAGCCGCTAGAAGTCTGATACATACAGGGGTTATGTACGGAAGCAGCGCTGAAGTACGGTTATTAATATTATTTTGTTCATTCCTAGGTCGGTCTGCCCTGCACGTCTGGATAGTCAGGCACAGCATTGTCCACTGGGCCAGCAGAAGGGCAATGGAGTCTGGATTTGGACGCAGGCTCGGACTTCCCGACCACGTGGCACATCTCCTGGATGTCCAGACGAGGAATGTGTTGGGAGGAGCTTCTCATGATGGTGCGGGTGAAGATGTCTACGGAAGGCACGCCTGTGGCAATGGGGGTGCAGCTGGGTGAGAACCATTTGCCGGAAGCTCCCGGCTTGAGCTTGCGGACCTGCATGCAGGAGGACTTGGAAGAGTTGAAGGCACCTCTTCCTGGACTCAAAATTTTTTGGTCACAGCTTTTGCAGCGACGTGTGTGGCGAGGTAGCCAATGCCCAGCAGCCACCGAGAGTGCCAGGAGCCGCATTGAGAGCGCAGTGGCCAAGAAGGTTCTGGCCTTGGGTGGGATGGTGATCTGTCACCAGGGCATTACCTTCCGTGATGCATCCCTTTACAGGCTTGATGGGGTTCATCTGTCTGTGATTGGGAATGATTTGTGGCTGACAGCAGTGTCAGTGGGGTTAAGGGATTGGTTACAGGAGTGAGTGGTTGGTGGTGAGCGCGGGTGCTCGTGTGGTGGATAGGCACTGGTTCAGGTGATAGGGATGGGAGAACAGTCTTGCCATCCTTATGTGAAGGGTATTCCATTAAAGGAATCCAGGGACTCAAGTTGGTTTGGTCAACCCCTGAGAGGGGGTTGTGCCCGTGCCTGAGTCCAGGGGAGCATCTGGGGAGTGAACAGAGTCTGTTCCCGGGCTTTTCACCTACCTCAGGTGTTCACCCTTGGCTGACCTATGATAGAGCTCTGGGTCAGCGCTACCTGCAAGGGTGCAGGGAGCTAGTCGAACCAGAGCCTATGCAACCACTCACTTTTCTGTAATCAATAAAGTTGTGGCCTGAATTCTGCTGAAAACCAAAACTGAAATTTGAGTCAATTGTGTGTTTATTTTTTTTTTTTTGGGGGGGGGGAGGTCTCTGGGTCTGAACACACAAAACTAATGAAATGTATAAACTTGAAAAGTATAAATAAAAACTTTTTAAAAAGTTTCTGTGTACTCCTTCTCCTTCTCCTTCTTCTCATGTTGTTGTTGTAATCCATTTCAAATGTTTACTTTATCAAGGGAACCATAACTCCAGACAAAAGACTAAGAGTAGCCCTGATAGATCATGTCCAGCATTCTGTTCCCATAGAGGCCAAGCAGATGCATACAGGAATCCCGCAAAGGGGACCTGAACGCAGTAGAGGATCTTGCCACTTGTGAAACCCAGAATCTGGTATTCAGAGGCATATTGCCCCTGACAGAGGACTTTCAGTCTGAAATTGTTGAAAGTGTTTGAAAGCAGCTCTTTCTGGAGCTAGTAAAAAGGGCAATACTTCTAAAATATATATTCCCTCAAGGACAGGATGAAAGGATGATTGTTGAGCATGGTGCTTTGTTTGTGCCTAAAGTTCAGCTTTCTGATTCCGAGTGATATGGAAAAAAAACATCCCATAGGATACTAACCATTGAGGCCCCTCTGTTGTAGTCTAGCAATTTTAAAAGCTACATAAGTGAGCCAGTGAAGGCCAATTTTCTTTCTATCTATCTATCTATCTATCTATCTATCTATCTATCTATCATCTCTATCTATCGCCTGCCTGCCTGCCTGCCTGCCTACTTCACTATTCTACGTGTTAGGGTTCCCATAAGTAAAAACAAAAAACCAGCTCTTACACTATTGAGTGTACAATACACCTTTATGGTTCTATTTCTTGCTGCTGTAATAAGACTTCGCTGGTATCTGCTGAAGATGGCACTTGCTATTTCTTCATTTCCATGGTGTTGTTTATCATGAGGTTTCTGGTGCCTTTTCCCACAACAGTAGCGGAACTGTCACATTCTGTCACTACCTGACAAGTGGTAAATAGCCAGGACTGAAAAGAAGACCTGCCTGAAAAGGTTCAACATAAAAGCGAGTGTCAAATATGCTTCACACTGCTGCTTGTCCCCTCAGGGCTGGTCCACAATGAATATGACATCAATGGATCTATTGACACTCAGTGAATCACTGGAACATGTACAAAGTGACTCCGCTGAAAGCAGTATGTCTCAGGGTTGCTTATCTCTCTGATACAATCAAACGCAGGCTGGTGGCAGCTATTGGAGAATCATCCTTGTGAACATATTTAATTGCTGAATGGCCTTAGACTGAGTGCTTTACTCCAATGGAAATGCAGTGGGGAGCTTAAAAGTAGTGGAAAGAAAGAAAGGAAGGAAGGAAGAATTAAGGAAAGTGCATACAAAAAATTGATAATTGTTGAATGCAATTTATATTAATTGATGGAGAATGGTTTGGGGCATGGGTAGGCAAACTAAGGCTGGGGGCTGGATCTGGCCCAATTGCCTTCTAAATCTGGCCCGCGGACGGTCCGGGAATCAGCGTGGTTTTACATGAGTAGAATGTGTGCTTTTATTTAAAATGCATCTCTGAGTTATTTGTGGAGCATAGGAATTCGTTCATCCTCCCCCCAATACAGTGGCGTAGCGTGGGGGGTGCCAGGGGTGCCAGCCGCACCGGGCGCAACATGGGCAGGGGGCGCGCTCGCACTAGCAGCTCTCTGCCCCTACTAAAATCCACGGCTTGGCGAGGAGGTCGCGGAAGGGGGAGAGCGAAGCCTTCTGCCGCGGGCAAAAAAAGGAGAGGAAGCCGGGCGGGCGGGCGGGCTGGCTGGCTGGCGGGGGTCTGGCTGCGCCTGCTGCTGCCTTTGCCGCTGCTGCCGGGGCTTTGACAGCTTGGCGAAGCGGAGGGAGAGGAGCTTTATGGTAATTGCGGCTCTCTCTCCACTGGCCGCCTGGGTAGTGAGCCGAGCCGAGCAGGGAGTCTGGCGATGGGGCGGGAAGAGACTTTTCCACCTCGCCTGGTCAAAAAGGAGAGCGGAGTCTCCTCAGGGCACCCTCAGGCAGGGCAAGGCAAGCAGAGCGAGGAGGAGAGAGAGGGGAAGGGGGGGGGAGCAGCCAGGAAACGATGCGGTAAGGAATGAAAAGAGGCAGCTCCAGGAGAGCGCGGGGGAAAGAGAAGCCTCGCTGCTGCTGCTTGGGAGGGTAAATTACTGTACTTGCCTTGCCCCGGGTTAGGGGGCGGCGGGCGCAAATTAATTGCCTTGCCCCGGGTTAGGGGGCGCAAATTACTTGCCTTGCCCCGGGTGCTGATAACCCACGCTACGCCGCTGCCCCAATATAGTATGGCCCCCCCACAAGGTCTGAGGGACAGTGGACTGACCCCCTGCTGAAAACGTTTGCTGACCCCTGGTTTGTGGGGAGAGGGAAATGCTGGAGAAATTTTGGGCTAAGCAATATCTAAGTTATAGATCATAGTTATAGTACATTCAATTGTGAGCCACCCTGATTATCTATGGATGAAGGGCAGTATAACCAACCAACCAACCAACCAACCAACCAACATCATTAGAACCAAAATTTTAAAACTGAAATAGCCACCCACCTATAGGGAGAGCTACTCTTGTACCAAGCGCCTTTTGTGTTTCCTTCTGTTTCCTTCTTGCTCTTTCCTCTCTTTGCAACACTTTCCTGACCATCCTTTCCCCCTTTCCATTCCCTATCTTATATACCCCATCTTTCAAAAACAACTAACCCTTAAACCAGGGGATGCCATGAACTGGCAGGACAACAGGAAGGAGGGAGAAGAAGAAGAGGATCTCAATGAGCGCTGTAGGTGGGACGGGCACACATTGGGGCAAGCTGGGGATGGAGAAGTTGGTGTAGGAAGTTCTCTCAGGGTGACAGAGGATGGCGAAGGAATGGGGGTCAGTGTACAGGCACCAGAACAGCAGGACCCAACACCAGAGGGGTGTCTCCATGAACATAGCAGGCTCTGAAGCATAGGAAGCAGTGGGAGCTCTAGGGCATTGTTTCCTAAACTTGAGTCTCCTGCTGTTTTTGGACTACAGTCATCATCCCTGACCACTGGTCCTGCTAGCTAGAGACGATGGGAGTTGTATTAAAAAAAAAACAGCTGGAGACCTAGGTTTGGCCATGCCTGCTCTAGGAGGATGAGGCAGGCGAGTGCCCACAGCCCAGCTCCCTAGGTGGCCAGGTGAGGCTTGCTAGGTCTGGGAAGAGGTGGTGATTCTTCAGTTGGAGTTGATTCAGAACAGGTGTGGCTCACATGCCTCGTCAAGCCCAGATACCGCAATCAGCTGGCAAAGTACAGAAGGACAGCAGAGCTGTGTTTGCTCTACTTCCCATGTTGGTTGGACCATAGCTTGGATGTTCCAGGGAGCTCTTTGGGACTAGTGTGGGACTAACCTCCAAGTTCACGGACCCCTGGATCAGCTGCAGAGGCAAGAACTTGGCCTGACTGAACTTTGGTCTTTCTATCTGTTGGCCTGCCAGATTGCTGGATTTATGTGCTAGCATCTGCCTTGGGATCGTGCACTCCAGTGGGACTTGATTGCCAGGTAACCTGTGGATCCGAACAGGCCGGGGGCGGCGTGGGGGGGGGGGAGCTAGTGGTCTACCTGATGCTGTTGGACTTCCATCATTCCAGATTATTGGCCACGGTGGCAAGGGCTGATGGGAGTTGGAGTCCAACAAACTCTGGAGGGCTGCGGGTTCCCTATTCCTTCCCAGTACAAAATAGATTTGGATGTCCTTAGTGGTCATTCCCATCTAACTGCGATGTGCTGAGTCGTTGGGGGTGTGGGTGAGAATTGCTGCCTGGGGAAGAAGGTAGTTGGCAGAAGACTTCCACATATGTAAACCATTTCAAGCTTTTTTTCTACAATTAAGCGGTGTCATGCCCTCCAACATTTCTTTGATGAAAGTAGGGACGTCCTATTCAATCCTACTACTACTAATATTTATACCCCACCCATCTGACTGAGTTGCCCCAGCCACTCTGGGAGGCTTCCAACATATATGAAAACATAATAAAACATGTAAAAAACTTCCCTATACAGAGCTGCCTTCAGATGTCTTCTAAAGGTTGCATAGTTACTTATCTCCTGGGGTTGAAGGTCGCATACACTCCAATATTTATCCGATGAAAATAGGGATGTCCTAAGGAAAAGCGGGACATTCCAGGATCAGATCAGAAACTGGGATGGCTTCTGTAAATCCCGGACTGTCCCTGGAAAATAGGGACACTTGGAGGGTCTGTCATGTATACATTTTATGAAATAAATGAATAAATAAGGAAATAAAATAGGGACAATGTTCCATGGAAGTGGGAGGGAAGTTTGGAGTGGGGACACAGGATTTCCCCCTTGGAATTCTTGCAAATTATGAAGAGGTAAAAAGGTTGCTCCCCCCCCCCCGAGCGAAGACGAGATAGTGGGTGTGGGAACCTCTCTGTGACAAGGTTTTTAAACCTGTGTTTTCCAAATCACTTCAATGGCCCCATAAGACTCAAAGGGAATTATAATCTGTTCTGTTGTCCTTGGCCATGGTTAAAAGGACCAGCCCTAGTGGAGGCCTCCTTCCACAAGGTTTATGCTGTAAGCCAGTGGTTTTCAGCCAGTGTGCCATGGCACCCTGCCTTGAATGATGGTCAGTGGTGCCGTGGGCAACACTGGCCTCTGTCCCTCTTTCCTTCCTTCCCTCCTCTAATGTCTTCTCGTGTCTCTGGCTCCCAAAGGCTTGCACAGCTGTTGCAGCAGCCCTGGCTACAAGCTCCCCAGGCAAATGGTGCCTTTCAGGCTGGCCGGAGGCTGCTGGTTGCTAGGAGCTGAGGTGGCCTCAGAGTAAGCAAGCAAGTGAGGGAGGGAGCCCAGCTAGCCAGTGCACCAGCCCTTGCTGTTGGGAATGGACAGACAAGAGGGAGGTGTCCTGCTGGCCTTTCTTGTGCTTTCTGTGTACAAGGCTTGCCTGGGAACTGAGTGCCTGGCGCTGAAGGGAAGCCTTTCTGCCATACAGGCCTGCCATTGCCCAGTGTTGCCTCCAAGGTGAGCAAGGTGCTGGCTTCACATTCACCTTTGGCCAGTCTGCTTAGGGCCACTAAGGCTGGGGGCATCCTCTTCCCAGGCCCCTGTAGGGCAGTGTGAGGAGGCACCTCACTTTAGGGTGGGGAGGGGGTGGCTCAGAAAACAGGGGCAAAGATGGAGGTTGCCTGGGGGACTTGAAAGGAGAGGAGGCTGAGGGAACCCTCCACAAAGGAGGGTGTTCGAAAAAGGGTGAGGGGCTGCCGGCTCTGCAGGCAAGGGGTGACATAACTGGGCTCCTGAGCCCCACAGGGGTGCTGCAGAAAGAATATAGTTGGTCAAGGGAACCGTGTGGACTCAAAAAGGTTGAAAACCTCCAGCATTTGGTAAAACATACTGTTTACATGAGGGACGCGGGTGGTGCTGTGGGTTAAACCACAGAGCCTAGGATTTGCCGACCAGAAGGTCGGCGGTTCGAATCCCTGCAACGGGGTGAGCTCCTGTTGCTTGGTTCCTGCTCCTGCCAACCTAGCAGTTCGAAAACACATCAAAGTGCAAGTAGATAAATAGGTACTTCTCCAGCGGGAAGGTAAACGGCGTTTCCATGCGCTGCTGTGGTTTGTCAGAAGCGGCTTAGTCATGCTGGCCACTTGACCCAGAAGCTGTACGCCGGCTCCCTTGGCCAATAAAGCAACCCCAGAGTTGCCCACGACTGGACCTAATGGTCAGGGGTCTCTTTACCTTTACCTTACTGTTTACATGTAGGCTCCATTAAAAAACAAACAACCCCCCCCCCAAGAATTGAGAAGGTGGGCTTGAAAGAAATCAACTCCCAGCCCTGGGGGTGCAAGGACTAATGGGGAGTTTGAAATTAAAACGTGTTTCCGATTTCTCCTATTATAAAGCCTGTAGTTGGTATATTCAATATACCGTATGTGTGATTTAATGACTTTACTAATGGAAAGCATGTGTTGGGGCTGGTAAATGAGCTTTTGTTTGGCACTCGAGGTGCTTTCCACGGGTGTGAAAACTGAGCTGCCAAAGGCAGCGCATGTTCCAGCAAGAGAAGGGGAGGTGCATTCGTTGGTGGGGAGTATTATATTAAGGAAGATTGATCAGCTGTGCTGGAATAATAGCAGCTGCTTTGGCAAAGCAAAAGGGTGACACATTGAGGTTTGCGTCAAAGGGTAGCTGTGGAAGGGGCTTCATAACAAAACAAAACAAAAAGGATGGTGAAATGATACTAACGGCAGAGGGTTATATATTCTCATCATTCAGTGACAAGGGCAGCTTGGCCTTGGTGGCTGAAAAGAACCAAAACTGCTTCAGTGAAGGTGCTCAGTAGCCTCAATGCTAAGTCATACTTTCCTTAACCGATGGGGAAATTCACTGGGCATCCCATAGTCCCATCAGTGTTTCCTGGCTCCGGATCACCCAGTCCTCCCAGATCTGCAAAAATAAGACCTTAAACTGCCCAACAAGCACGACAGGACATAAAACCCAAACCACAATATGAATTCAGCTTCACAAGGAGATGAGGAAGATGTTAAAAGGGCTTCTGGATTTGATATCTGGATAAAATGGCAGGAAGGGTTTTGGTTTTTTAAAACAGAAACAAAAATAAAAGGATATTTCTAACATTGCATTTCCTGCTTTTTGCCACAAGAACAAATCTACCCAAATGTCAGATTTGAAGTGCTTTGCCCTTGTGATGTTGATCTGGTTCAGATTTCAATGGCAACGCGAGCACCACTTTATCCTTCCAGACAGTCTGGGATGCAATCAGATCACCTAGGATTTGTTTACTTCTGCCAACAAGAGATAAATAAATGCAAACTATTTTGCTTGTTTGTATCAGGCTTCTTGGAAAATGACTGTGTGGTACCTTAAAGATTATAAATATATGTATTTGCCTACATGTTTATTAGGGACAAGGATGCCTCCATTACCCACTCAGGCTGCAGTCCTCTGTGTACCTTTGCATGTAATTCCTTCTTGAAACCAGTGGGACTTAGGCCTGCAGGCTAGCAACAACTCTTATCTAAATAGATCACTTGATTTCAACCACTTCTATCACAAATCTGAAGAATGAACACTAGCGAGTGTGTCTTATTTATGTACAGTGCTTGCCACTAGGATTGTGTGTTGCGTTTTAATTATTCTGAGCTGGTTTGGAAGAGGGAAATGGTTTTTGCCTGGGAAATGGTATAAAATATAATGAAGAAATGTATAAATAAACCCCAATGCATACAATGCCAGTGTGGTGTAGTGGTTAAGAGCGGTAGTCTCGTAATCTGGGGAACTGGGTTCGTGTCTCTGCTCCTCCACATGCAGCTGCTGGGTGACCTTGGGCCAGTCACGCTTCTTTGAAGTCTCTTAGCCCCACTCACCTCACAGAGGGTTTGTTGTGGGGGAGGAAGGGAAAGGAGAATGTTAGCCGCTTTGAGACTCCTTAAAAGGGAGTGAAAGGCGAGATATCAAATCCAAACTCTTCTTCTTCTCTTCTACTTGGGCCCAGCCACACTTCCACTATTCCCCTGCCAAATTATTATTATTATTATTATTATTATTATTATTATTATTATTATTAAATATTTGTAACCCGCTCATCTGGCTGGGTTTCCCCAGCCACTCTGGGCGGCTTCCAACAAAGATTAAACATACATAAAAATGTCACACATTAAAAATTTCCCTGAACAGGGCTGCCTTCAGATGTCTTCTAAATGTCAGGTAGTTGTTTATCTCTTTGACATCTGATGGGAGGGCGTTCCACAGGGCGGGCGCCACTACCGAAAAGGCCCTCTGCCTGGTTCCCTGTAGCTTTGCTTCTCGCAGTGAGGGAACTGCCAGAAGGCCCTCAGCACTGGACCTCAGCGTCTGGGCAGAACGATGGGGGTGGAGACACTCCTTCCGGTATAGTGTGGGTCCAACGCATGTCCTATAGGTCTGAGCAGTTTTGCCTTTGCCCCTCTGCATTCCCCCCAGAAAACTTGCTCTTTAGTGATAAATCAGAGCAAACATCGACCCAGATTTTTTCCCTGGGAGAAGGAGTGGGACAAGGGTAAAACTCCCATCAAATAAAGAGTTTTAGTGGGGGTTTTTCCCCCATTTGCTTGTTTTACACATATTAAAAAGTGGATATTTCTGCTGGCAGCTGTTACTTGGGATTTTGTAGGTATCTGCCATATATACAGCATGTGCTGCCCATGACCCAAACTTCCTCCCCTCTCCCCTCTCCCCTCTCCTGTGCCACATAAGACTCGTTGGACTCTGTTGCAACCTGTGAGATATCAACCAGACTAGAGCTTTGAAAGTAAATGAATCTGTTCTGCATGCAGAACCCAGGCGCCCTCTTGTGCGTAAACCAGACAGATAATCTTTCAGACCGAACCGCACAGGATCTGCAAGATAGTATTCAATTTCTTTCCAAAATACAGATTTCTTTTTTCAAGAATACTTTTCAGATTAGAAACAGATGCTAGGGGAAGCTGTTTAGAGAAGATTGCACAACTATATACCTGACCTGAGATGCCCCTATTTCCATATGAAGTGAAGACTGAATTCTGTTGTTTCTTTGTCAGGCTTTTTTTTTCTTTTTTCTTTTTTTTTAATGCATAGAATAGAAAAAGGTCAAGATGTTGACCTTTTAAATGTCGAAATAATCGGACAGAAAAGACATTTTCTTGCAAGCTCCTTGGCTCCTTTTTCAAATGAGTGAGTAAGGGCTAATATTTTCTTGCTTGTGGGCAGTGCTGGAGAACATTTTTCATCCCAAGGGCCACATTCGCTTCTGGGCGACTTTGTGAGGGCCACATAACAGTGGCGGGCAGGACCAGAAGCAAATTTCATGAATGCAAATTTTACCTTTGTACAGCAGGGTAGTTTCTACGCACACAAACACCCCTCTTTATCCTTCATCCAAGCAAGCAAGAGCCATTATTGAGGAAATATCCCACCCAGGAAAGTACACTCAAGCATACCCTTCAGCATTTTTCTGGTGAAAATAGAGACCTTTACTACTACTTTACTACTATTTTACTACTACTACCTTACTACCATTTTATTATTATTTTACTACCATCTTACTACTACCTTACTACCATTTTACTACCACCCTATTACTAATTTACTACTATTTTACTACCATTTGCTACCACTTTACTACTATCTTACTACCATTTTACTACAATCTTACTGCCATTTTACTGCTGTTTCACTACTACCTTACTACCATTTTACTACTACTTTACTACTACCTTACTATACTACTGTTTTACTACTACTTTACTGCTGTTTTACTACTATTCCACCACTTTACTATTGTTTTACCATTACTTATCTGCTAGTTCACTACTGATTTACTATTGCTTTACTACCACTTTACTTCCACTTTACTACTGCTACTTTATTACTTATACTACTTTACTATTTATACCCCTATTTATACAGTAGACCTTCCTGAACCATGGCATGCCTATATATAGTATTGTTACTATTTTATTAATTGTACATACTGCCCTTCATCCGTAGATTTAAGGTTGGTTTACAACATAAAAATGGAAGGTAAAAAACACAAAATACACAATAAAAACAAGAACAAAAACAAACCAATAACCCTCCTCCCTCACCCTCTCCTTTGGCTTGTCCTTCACTCATGACTTCTCACTCATAACTTCCCCACTTTTGCAAACCTTCCAGTTGTCCCTAATTTTCCCCGGACAGTCCCAGATTTATTGAAACTGTCCCAGTTTCTGATGTTATCCTGCTTTTCCTTAGGACGTCCCTATGTTCATCGGAGAAATGTTGAATGGTATGGAGTTATACAACCCCCAAGCCATCCAAAGGCAAACCTGTATAGGGAAGTTTTTTAATGTTTACTGTTTTATTACCTTTTTATATGTTTTGGAAGCCGCCCAGAGAGGCTAGAGCAACCCAGGCAGATGGATGTGGTATAAATACAGTGGTACCTCAGGTTACATATGCTTCAGGTTACACACTCTGCTAACCCAGAAATAGTGCTTCAGGTTAAGAACTTTGCTTCAGGATGAGAACAGAAATCGTGATCCGGCGGTGCGGCGGCAGCAGGAGGCCCCATTAGCTAAAGTGGTGCTTCAGGTTAAGAACAGTTTCAGTTTAAGAACGGACCTCCGGAACGAATTAAGTACTTAACCTGAGGTACCACTGTAGTAAAATTGTTGTTATGGAACAGGGCACCCCTATTTTCATCGGAGAAATGTTGGAGGGTATGCTTTTGTCCTGACTTCAGTTTTGACTACTGGCTCCTCACACAGCTCCTGACTCACGACAGTGTTTTGCCCATCGCTCAGTTCTGACTAAAGGATTTTATGCGGCCACTGCTGGCGGGGACATTTTGGGAGCCAAAATATCCAACGCCACTAAATTCTGGTGTACTTCTTTAACATAATAGTGTAAACGGGGATCAACATATACACACTGAGAAGCCATTCCCACCCCCCTCACTACTTTATTTTTTATTTTTATTTTTTTATTTTCAATGCAGAATCATAACAAAAATTACAAACATTGAATCCAAAATAATACTATACAAAAAAAGGAACATACAAAAAAAGAAAAGGAAAAGGAAAAACAACAACAAAAGAAACAAAACTAAACTAAACATAAACGAACTCCCTCACTACTTTATATGGAAACAACGGGAAAAACCTCTGTGATTGAGGCTACCAAGATGGCGCCTGTTTGTACAACGAACACTTCTGAGGTAATTCTTTGGCCCTGCAAAAGCCTCTCAGTTTGCCCACTCGCTGCTGCTTATTCATGTTACTGGTTTCTCTGTTGAAAAAATACAGAGAGCCGAAGGAGGAAGTTGAAAGACTTCTTTCCAGTGCTATTTTTCCAGAAAAAGAGGTGCTGGGACTCAGAATGAAGACCTCTTATAATGGCAATGGTGCCCACCTAAGAGGCGACAGAACTGAGTTCCAGCAAGTTCCAGCTGAAAAAAAGCCCTGGTTCTTTCCCACTTTCTGTGTCAGCTCAATGTGCTTTGGAAGGCGCTGATTAATTCTTTCGGATCCGACTTTTAAACGTACTTTCTGTCTGTCTCTTGGGGCGAGAAGTGACCGAAAGGGTTGGAGCTCACAGCACTTCTTGAAAAATCCAAGATTGCCCACTGAGGTCTAGAAAGTTTGGGGAGCCTTCTTCTGCGCTCTTCATAAAAACAAGCAGGTCCATTTGCCTTTTCGCAAACACGTTCCATTTCTGTGGCTTTTATGTTTTTCCTTATTGCTATTTTAGTGATGGTTGTCTTTATTATTTAATGATTTACTTTGGCATCTTTTTTCACCCAGCCCTTCAAACAAGTTCCCTGGGCAGCTTTCAAGGTCATAAAATACGGTCAAAATGGAAGAATATTGCCAAAGCAACCCACACTAGATAAAAGCAGCAAAATCTAAAAGCCGCAGAGAAGTCTGCAGCTGAGCTCTTTTTACTGTCTGTTTGCTAGCTTTTGTTTGTTTAGGCTCAGGGACAGCTTTGGGTTTCCAAATGTGTGGGTTCAAATCATCGCAGCCTTTTAAGATTTGTTATTGATTTTGGGTGTTGATTTGCTTTTGTTTAAACAGGTGAAGTTAGTACTATATAGATATGCTTCAAAAAAAGAGAGGGCTTATACAAACTCATGAGGGAAACATAGATGGAACTGAATTATCATGGATGTTGTCCCAGAAATTAATAAATAATGCCCATCTTTCTGTGAATCTGTCTTGCTGTTGACTATGTGATGTTATTCTCTGATATGTCAGTTTAGTCATTAGGGCAGCTTTCTGTACTTTCTGTAACCATTCTTTTAATGGCAAAGCTCATTTTTTCTTCCCAAAGCTGAGCAATGAGCCTGTTAACATACAACAAATTGTACATTGGCACTCCCACTCCTGTTTTCAGCACACACAAAGGGGTTACACTGAAGGTTTTAGAGATAATGTATCCTAGAATTTCCTGCACTATGCTGAGAACCACACTATCATTTTAATTTTAATTTTTACTCTGCTCCAGAAAATATGTAAATAATCTGCCCCTGATCACCTACATCTTGCTTAACTCATGAGGTGTAAGATGCCACTGACAGATTGTACAGAGTTCTTTTAGATTAGCAGTTATTCATCTTTTAGGTATTGTTTTTGAAATTTAAAGTCTGTTTTGTTTGTATTGTACTGAGGTTGTATTTTCTCAGACCCTTTCACCGCTTCTAGGGTTGCAACTGATCAAACGTGATGTCGGTGAGAAACATATATATTATGCTAATTCATTGCTTTGCATTCGCACTCGCCATTATACTTTTGAATTTTGTATTTTGATATGGTAGGTCAATATATAGTTGCCATTTATTCTGCAATGTGTTGAAGCAGCAGGTGTCTTAGGCAAATTAGTGAGATGATTGCTTGATTGTATGAGATTGCGCACCCATCGTTCAGCCAGCTAGTCAAGTGCAGCATCTTCTGAGCTATTGTACAGTGGTACCTCAGGTTACATACGCTTTAGGTTACAGACTCCGCTAACCCAGAAATAGTACCTCGGGTTAAGAACTTTGCTTCAGGATGAAAACAGAAATCATGCTCCGGCAGCGCGGCGGCAGCAGGAGGCCCCATTAGCTAAAGTGGTGCTTCAGGTTAAGAACAGTTTCAGGTTAAGAACAGACCTCCGGAACGAATTAAGTACTTAAACCGAGGTACCACTGTATATTATTACCTGCTTAGTTTACCCTTCACACCCCTCAAACTCATCTTTGTGAAGCTGTCACCAATGTGTAGGCAATGGCTATCTCAAATGTACACAATTCAGCTTAACTGCAACTTGAATACAGCTTACATTTCCAAATCAGATGGAAGCTGGTTTGAGGGGAAAGGGACCATTTCTCAAGAAACTACAGGATGTATATGGATTGTGGCTAGCGGCATGTGTGCATGGCTTCAAACACCAGTGGTGGGAGTGCACTGGAGCAAGAGTAAATTGTAATGTGTACACAGCCATATATATATATATATATATATATATATATATATATATATATATATATGCTTTCGTAGATTTTCACGGGTACAGGAATGCAGGTTTTGGTGTCTTCGGGTGTCTTCCCGTGTAAGAGTTGGGGTGTCTAGGCGACGTTTCGACGAGGTCTCACTCGTCATCTTCAGGCTGGTGCTTTCGGCTTCTTGTTACTGGAACAGAGCAGGATCTCAGTGTTTGAGTTCCTATAAATACTGTTGAGGGGGTGTGGTGTATAGCCTCCAACGTTCTGGGCAGAGAGGAAGTTCCCAGGTTAGTGTGCCTTTTCTTCTTTTGTTCCTTAATTACTTGAGGGATATCTTGAGTGATTTCTTGAGTGATATTCTGAGTACCACTTAGGTGGGTCATTAAGTGTGGATTAGTTGCTAAAGCTTTCGTGTCTTGACCTCTTGAGCTTGTGAAGAGTTTTTCTGAGAAGATGGCTGTACTGCACTTAGTTGTGCTCTGGCTTGGCTTCGTGTATAGGGGCGAGCTGTGGTTTTGTGCCCTGTGCCAGCCAGATCTGTGTAGGGATTGCAGGGGGGTGCAGCATCCGGAGGTGCCACTATGGTTTGGCTACTGGATGGTGTCTGTAATTTATCTGTGGAGAGGGTCTGGGTTTGGGTCTGGTGTGGTTGATTGGTGATGGCGTTCTGTGTGCCTCTGGTTCTGGTGTCGGTTTTTGTGGGGAGGGCTAATTTCCAGATGTCTGGCAGGCGGGACGTGTCGTCACGCTTGTTCATGTTGTGAGGGTGTTTCTCTATCTCGATGGCTTCCATGATTATTCTCTTGTGGTGATGTTCCATGTTAAAGAGCAATTTGGAATCTGCAAAATTAATTTCGTGTCCTGTTTCTTTCATGTGTTGGAAAAGAGAGGAAGTTTTTTCTTCTTTTTTGACGGCATTCTTGTGTTCTGCGATACGTGCATTTATTCGTCTGTTTGTTTGTCCAATGTACGTGGCTGGGCAGACTTTGCAGGGTATTTCATAGACCCCTTGGTTTTCCAACTGGATTTTATCTTTGGGGTTTCTGAGGATATTGGCTATTTTTTGGTTGGTGCAAAAGGCTGTTTTGATATTGTGTTTATGGAGGATTTTGCTAATTTTATCTGTAGTGCCCTTGATATAAGGAAGGAGGCTCCCTAGGACACACTATATACCGGAAAAAAACACACACCAACCGCTACTTACATGCACAATCACACCACCACCCTGCACAAATAAACTCCGTAGCCAAGACTCTCATCTCCAGAACCAAACGCCTGGCTGACAAAGACCACTTGACAACTGAGTTACAGAATCTCTCAAATGTGTTAATCGCCAATGGATACCAGCAAAATAGGGTTACGAAGCTAATCCAAAAAGAAACACCCCCCAAAAACCAAGACACAGAAGAAAACAATGGCATGGCCCTCCTTCCTTATATCAAGGGCACTACAGATAAAATTAGCAAAATCCTCCATAAACACAATATCAAAACAGCCTTTTGCACCAACCAAAAAATAGCCAATATCCTCAGAAACCCCAAAGATAAAATCCAGTTGGAAAACCAAGGGGTCTATGAAATACCCTGCAAAGTCTGCCCAGCCACGTACATTGGACAAACAAACAGACGAATAAATGCACGTATCGCAGAACACAAGAATGCCGTCAAAAAAGAAGAAAAAACTTCCTCTCTTTTCCAACACATGAAAGAAACAGGACACGAAATTAATTTTGCAGATTCCAAATTGCTCTTTAACATGGAACATCACCACAAGAGAATAATCATGGAAGCCATCGAGATAGAGAAACACCCTCACAACATGAACAAGCGTGACGACACGTCCCGCCTGCCAGACATCTGGAAATTAGCCCTCCCCACAAAAACCGACACCAGAACCAGAGGCACACAGAACGCCATCACCAATCAACCACACCAGACCCAAACCCAGACCCTCTCCACAGATAAATTACAGACACCATCCAGTAGCCAAACCATAGTGGCACCTCCGGATGCTGCACCCCCCTGCAATCCCTACACAGATCTGGCTGGCACAGGGCACAAAACCACAGCTCGCCCCTATACACGAAGCCAAGCCAGAGCACAACTAAGTGCAGTACAGCCATCTTCTCAGAAAAACTCTTCACAAGCTCAAGAGGTCAAGACACGAAAGCTTTAGCAACTAATCCACACTTAATGACCCACCTAAGTGGTACTCAGAATATCACTCAAGAAATCACTCAAGATATCCCTCAAGTAATTAAGGAACAAAAGAAGAAAAGGCACACTAACCTGGGAACTTCCTCTCTGCCCAGAACGTTGGAGGCTATACACCACACCCCCTCAACAGTATTTATAGGAACTCAAACACTGAGATCCTGCTCTGTTCCAGTAACAAGAAGCCGAAAGCACCAGCCTGAAGATGACGAGTGAGACCTCGTCGAAACGTCGCCTAGACACCCCAACTCTTACACGGGAAGACACCCGAAGACACCAAAACCTGCATATATATATATATATATATTATAATACCAGTATATATACCAGTATATATACCAGTATAATATATCTATATCAATATCAATATATACCAGTATAATATATCTATATCTATCTATCTATCTATCTATCTATCTATCTATCTATCTATCTATCTATCAACACACACACACACACACACACACACACACACACACACACAGTGTATATGGAAATGCAAGCCTTGCAATTTTAACATATCACCAGAAGGTGGCAGACTATGCGAACACATTAAAAATGCAGATTTTTGCTGAGGCTTTTATGCAAAATCTGCAACTCAGTTGTAAAAGAGCCAGTCTTACGTCTTAAAGATCACTTCTATCCTCCCAGGAACTAAGGAAAGAGAAATATCCCTCTGTGGTTTTTCTAGGAATCTGCATTACGTTGTGCAACATTTTTTTTTTTTTTAAGTACAAATGTGGCTACACAATAATGGTTTTCTTGTCAGAGGACAATAAACAAAGCTAGAAAAATTTAGGGGTTTTTTTTTGTGTGTGGAAGAGAACAAATTCGGTCCCACTGTGGAACATTCCGTTTCCATGGCTTTTTAGTTAGTAGAGCAAAGCTGCCTTCCTGATGACCTCCAAAAAATATTTCCTCCTCCTTTCCTGTATATTCACTTCTGTTCTCAGTTTCAGAAAGTTCTATTCAAAGGAAACTATTGTACAAACTTTTAGTTACTGGAATTCCACCCCCAACTGGACTGGAGTGAGGATTCAATTGTGTGCTAGTAAGGGCCAAATCCAGGATTAATTGGTTGAAGTGATCTGGAAGCAATTGGTTTGGTTTTGGCGTGTGTAACCTCAGATGAGTTGCAAAGCCCTTCCTTAGGTCTCATTCTTACTACACTTCCCTTAATGTTTTCAAAGTTAGTGAATGTGCTAAACGGTGTGTGTGTGTGTCTTTCCCCTACTTAAAAGTTTAAAGTGAGGTGTCTTTACACCTGTCTGCTTCTTATATCCCTTGTACAGTGGAACTTCAGTTCTTGAACGTCTCCGTTGACAAACGTTTCAGAACCCGATAACCCAGAAATAAATGCTTCTGTTTCCGAACGCGCCTTGGAAGTCAAACGGCTTACGCTGCGTGTTTTTCAATTTTCTGAATTGAATTTGTAGATGGCCCTTTGACCCTCAGTTTTCAAATATTTCAGAACTCGAATGGTCTTCCGGAACAGATTACGTTCGAGAACCGAGGTACCACTGTATTGCTAGATATTTTCCTGTAAGGTGAGATTCCTTTTCTTGCTGCTACTATTGCTGTTGTACCATGTTATCAATCTTCCCTACCCAGGAAGGCCGTACTCTCCAACATTCCTCAGATGAAAATACAGACTTTTCTCACTCCCCTGACCCCCCTCGACCCCCCCATTTTTGCAGAGCATTTCCTATCAAAAGGTCAAGTGCTACCACCTTCTTCTTCTTTGGCGATCACTCGTAGCCAAGTAAGTTTGTCTTCCATGAGCAAGGTTTTAACAGTGAGTCCGTAAGTGACTGTGGAGGCCAATTCTGGATCCACACATCCTTCCACAGTGGGGACCTAGGTTTCTGGGTGGGAGTTGATCACGGTGAAGGTTTGTCAAACGTGTCTTCTTCTTAGCGCGTTTCTCCCTTTTGTCCTGAGTTCGAGCATCTTCAGAGTTCATGACACCTTTAGTAAAGGCTGTTCCCCAACCAGAGCACTTGCAGGCCAGTGTTTCCCAATTGTCAATGTTTATACTACGTTCTTTTAGATTTGACTTGAGAGAGTCTCTAAACCTCTTTTGTTGACTGCCGGCATTACGCTTTCCATTTTAAAGTTTGGAATAGAGTAGTTGCTTTGGAAGACGATAATCAGGCATCTGCACAACACGACCGGTCCAGTGAAGTTGATGTTGAAGAATCATTGCTTTGACGCTGGTGATCTTTGCTTCTTCTAGTACACTGGCATTAGTCTGCCTGTCTTCCCAAGTGATATGTAAAAAATTTTGGAGACACCGTTGACGGAATCTTTCGAGGAGTTGGAGATGGCATTTATAAGTGGTCCATGTTTCACAAGCATACAGTTAGTTTGGTAGTACAATAGTTTTGTAAACATGCATTTTGTATGAACATCTATTGTGAAATAGATGTTAAATACATGTTAAATCTATGCTTAACATTTTACGCTGAAAGATCCTACCAGAGTTCAGCATTTTTCATGTCCTATAATGACACCACAAGCTCTCACACATTATTTAATGAAACTGAAACATGCTTAACTTTGGCCGTACAGTACTTCGTTTTGTTATTTTGTCTGCGGTTTACAGGGAACAGAAGACAAACTGATAATTCAGCAATTATTTGGGACTTCATTCATTCCTTTTCAAAGGGCAGTGGCTCCAATCCAGCTACTGTTAGTCTTCAGTGGCTTCAATGGAACTTAATTACATAGTTAGCAGCATTTAGCTGAATTAACACCAGAGATTTTGTTTAAACCGTCCCTGTCCCCCCCCCCCAGTGATTGTGCCCTCTCAAATATCATCGTGGTAAAAGAAAGCAGACGTTGGGTAGATTATTAGTTATAGAATCCACTTCTCATTTCATTTATTAGACTTATTAATCACTTGTTACACAAAGGTCTCCAAGAGACAGCAGAAAAGATACAGTACATAATACCTTATGAGGAGGGGAAGTGGGGGCAATAATATAATACACTAATACATTAATATCATACCCTCCAAAATTTATCTGATGAAAATAGGGATGTCCTATTCAACAACAACCACAATTTATTATTTATACCCCGTCCATATGACTGGGTTGCCCCAGCTACTCTGGGTGGTTTCCAACATGTATAAAAACATCATAAAACATTTTTTTAAAAAAAACCTTGCATAGACAGGGCTGCCTTCAGATGTCTTCTAAAGGTTGCATAGTTACTCATCTCCTTGGCTTGGGGGTTGCATAATTCCATACCCTCCAACATTTCTCCAACGAAAATCGGGATGTCCTAAGGAAAAGCAGGGCATTCCAGGGTCCAGTCAGAAACCAGGGCGGCTTCTGTAAATCCAGGACCATCCCTGGAAAATAGGGACACTTGGAGGATCTGTAATATTTTATATAATATAGTAACAGTCATTTCAAAACATACTCACATAATAAACAGAGCAATAATTTGTCCCCAAACCATTCACATCAAACCAACAATTCCCCCCCCTTTAGCCTTCCCACCCCACCCAGATGTCTGGTGCTGAGGCCAGATGTTCCAAATCAATGGTGGGTGGGCCCAGTGTCCTCCAGGGATGGTCGATCATCTCTCCTCTCCCTTCAGGGGGATCAGTAGCACAACAAAGCTGGAGGGTGGTTCTCCACCCATACTAGCAATCGATGAAAGAAACTTTTGTAATGATTCCAAATGACAAAACCTCTTCCTATCCAGCTGGTGTAAATTGGCAGCAATGTGAGATTTATATCCAGAGTTTGGAGTTGAGGACTGAACATTGTGCATCTCTGAAAACAAAACAAAAACCAGTCCCGAAACACCTCCATAGGGACAGAATAGATTTATAAATCAAAACAGGAAATGCTGAATTCCTGTCCCCACTCCCATGGTTGCGTAATTCCTCCTGAACACATGGCAGATGCCCTTAAATGGACTAGAGGACCGTTCTTACGTTCTTAAAACTAACATTGTCTTTGACGCACCATTTTCATCTGGGGATAAGGCCAGAGAAACGCTAACCATCAAGGAAATGGAGGTTGGGGTGGGAGGGGGAGAATGAATGGAAAACACTAATGCCAGGGATAAAACAGAGAGGTGGGAAAGCCAGTGTGGTGTAGTGGTTAAGAGCGGTAGACTTGTAATCTGGTGAACCAGGTTCGCTTCCCCGCTCCTCCACATGCAGCTGCTGGGTGACCTTGGGCTAGTCACACTTCTCTGAAGCCTCTCAGCCTCACTCACCTCACAGAGTGTTTGTTGTGGGGGAGGAAGGGAAAGGAGATTGTGAGCCGCTTTGAGACTCCTTAGGGTAGTGATAAAGTGGGATATCAAATCCAAATTCTTCTTCTTCTCTTCTTCAAAAGTGCACCAAACAAATATTGTTACAAACGTCTGCCCTTCGCTTTGCCGAGTGGTAGCAAGAGTTTCCAGTCACCCACACAGAGTCTGTGTTCCTTTGGAGAATGGATTCTCCTCCCCCCCCTTTAATCCTCACAACAACCCTTTGAGGTGGGGGGGGGAGAGAGAGAGAGAGAGAGAGAGAGAGAGAGAGAGAGAGAGAGAGACTGGCTTAAGTGAGCTTCATGCCCTAGTGGGGATTTGAACCCTAGTCTCTCCTAGGTCCTAGTAAAACGCTCTAACCAGTACACCACACTGCCTCACTTCCCTCCCCTTGTTTTATAGGAAGCTTGTTCTATTGTCCCAGCTTCAACCTCCACATAAAACAGCTCCGACTGAAGAACAAAATATTTATTGTATATCTATCTGACTGACCTATACTGCCCGTCTGGACTTCAAACAACAGGATGTTCCATAGAGGAGTTTTGTTTTGTTTGCCTTCTACTTTTCTCATCCTGTCCCAGAGCAACACCATATGGAGGTGGCTGGCTACTCTTTCTTCCCTCCACCCTTCTGGCTGAGGCAAGAAAAGAAAAAAGTTTTCAACTCGGTCATGAAAACCCCCCAAAACCTTCCACCCACAGCTCTAACTGAATGGCTATGTGCAGTATAAGGTTCTAATTTCATTTTTCCAGCAGTTTTCACCCATCTAAATGTTTATTGGATTATCACTTTCAACAGCCCTATATTATAATGAATATTTGATTCAAGAACCACAATCAGAGAGTTTATAAAGATGTTACTACAGGGTCAGGTTGACTTGACATCTGAAGAGGTTCTAACAACTTTGGAAGAAAGAAGAGGCCTGCTTTCTTTTAGTATTTTTAGGTTAGAGGAGCAAGTTTTAATTCATAAACACACCTCTTTAAGAAAAGAGAAAAAGTGTGAAATTTTGTTCACCAGTCATATAGATAAAGGCACCCTTGCGAAATTTTATGATCAAGCTTAGATCAGATTCCAGACGCATACATGAAAAAAAAATGGGAGAAAGAATTATCAGGTGTAATACTGAGGGAAGAATGGAAATTGTCAGGGAACTGCCATCAGTGCCGGAGGGAGAGAGCAAAATCCAGAGGGATTCCAGAGAGCGTCCCGAGATTGGGAGAGGCAGCCCATCTTCTGGGGAAGAGAATTAGCATAGCACCAGTGGAGAAGGGGGGCAGATGGGGGAAGCGTTGAGGCGGTCCCATGACTCCTTGCCGGGGACCAGCGGGGAGAGTAGGGGTCCTCTGCTGCCTACGCCCTCCTTGCTCAGAAGGCTTTCGCGTAGAGAGAGTAGGAGGAGACTAGGCGTCAAAGAGCTTCTTTGCTGGAAGAAGTTTAAGAAACGCCCACTGACGGATTCTGCCAGCGATTGAGACAGCCACGGGTGAGTGGCTGTCCGGACAGAAAAGGTTCACTCAGGCAACCCAACCAGGTGTTTGCACCGGCTTACGCACGAGCAACCCCTAGAACCATTACAGAAATGTATTTGGGACAATATCCCGTTTAAACTGATGGCAGAAAATTCAAAGGAAAATTGTTGTAAGACTCTCTAAAAATGCTAAATGTGATCTAATATGCAGGCTTAGAGTTTAAACTTGCTGGAGATGTGGTTCAGTCAAAGCTGATTTTATACACATCTTTTGGAACTGTCTCAAAGTATGAGCCTTTACAAAATCTGTGCAGACTAATATGTCAGGATGTCTCATGAACTTTAGAACCTAAAGTTTTCTTGCTTGGTTATCTGAAGGATATTATTTTGGAAAATGATTTAGAAATAGTAATCAATCATACAACAGCTGCAAAACGAATGATTGCTAAGAAGTGGGGGGAAAGTATATCCCTTTACAGAATCTGAGTGGATAGAGAAAAATATGGTCTTATTGTAACACTGATTAAGTTAACATATTAGAAAAGAATATGCAGAAACCAACCCAATAAGCATATGGAAAAACACTACAATTCCATGTAATGTTCTGGAATAACATGCTTAATGATGATGTTGAACCTTAAAGAGTGGAACAGGATCAAAGATAAAGAACTTGGAGAAGTGAAAAAATGCACTAGGAGCAGGAAGGAAGAAATGGTCAGGGGTAAAAAAAAGGAAAAGGAAATTATTGTGAGTAATTGATGCATATTATTAGCTTTGTGTACCTTGACACATATTATACAGACAAACCTTGGTTGTCGAATGTAATCCATTCCGGAAGACTGTTCGACTTCCGAAATGTTCGACAACTGAGGATCAAAGGGCGGTCAGCAAAGGCAATGGAGAGAACAAGAAAGAAAGAAAGAACTCCCCAGAAGCTGTTTGGCTTCCGAAAATCGTTCAGAAACCAGAGCAGTTACTTCCGGGTTTTCAGCATTCCAGAGAAAAAACATACAATAACGGAGGCATTTGGGAACCGAGCTTTGACTGTACCTGTGACCATTTACCGGTAATTAGATGGAATACTGAAAGGTAAAACCAGTGCTTTTTTCTGGGGGTATGCAGGGGTACGCATACCTGTAAATGTTTTGTGAATTTAAGTTTGGCCTCATTGAGGAGCAGTATATCAACATGAGTAGGAAAATGAGAGTACCCCATAACATATTTTTAAAGAAAAAAAGCACTGGGTAAAACCATCTCTTTTCATTTTCTTTGCTGGATAAAAACTCACTCTCAGTTGTGGGTCTCAGGACTCTTTCCTTTTGCATATTGGTGTGGATTAGCTCTGGTGAACATTTCTCTGCATTGTGTTCTGTTTGCTCTTGTGCTTCGGCAATGGTTTCCTCTGTTAGCCATTGTGGGACCTCCTGGAAATACCACCTTATTTTATTTTTATTTTTTTATTTTGTAAGTACAGTGGTACCTCGGGTTAATTACTTAATTTGTTCTGGAGGTCCGTTCTTAACCTGAAACTGTTCTTAACCTGAAGCACCACTTTACCTAATGGGGCCTCCTGCTGCTGCCGCGCCGCCAGAGCACAATTTCTGTTCTCGTCCTGAAGCAAAGTTCTTAACCTGAAGCACTATTTCTGGGTTAGCGGAGTCTGTAACCTGAAGCATATGTAACCTGAAGCGTAATGTAACCTGAGGTACCACTGTATGATTATTTTCCTGCAGTAAAGGAGTGGATTCCTGGATTGGTTAGCCCTCCCACTCATTCCACTTGGCACTGTAGCATTACACCATTCTTA
This sequence comes from Podarcis liolepis, assembly GCF_965112155.1. NCBI lineage: Eukaryota > Metazoa > Chordata > Lepidosauria > Squamata > Lacertidae > Podarcis > Podarcis liolepis. Next base: position 24,859,903 of record NC_139555.1, read on the forward strand.
ATATTCTTTCTTTCAAATTGTATCTTGCTAAAAATTCTTTTTAATAGAAACGCATTTTGGCACAAATTGAAAGATTGACTGATTAATAAGTAAAAAAAATTTGATGGTAAGATGGTGCCCACCACAAAAGCTATACAGTGGTACCTCTGGATGCGAATGGGATCCGTTCCGGAGCCCCATTCGCATCCAGAGCAGAACGTGACCCGCATCTGTGTGGGTTGTGATTCGCCGCTTCTGTGCATGTGCGTGACATAATTTTGAGCGTTTGTGCATGCACGAGCGGTGAAACCAGGAAGTAACGCATTCCGTTACTTCTGGGTCGCCGAGGAGCGTAACCTGAAAACGCTAAACCTGAAGCGACTTTAACCCGAGGTATTACTGTAGTGGGAGATCTGAGGCCCTAAAAATGTTGCTGGACTACAACTCCCATCATCCCTGACCACCGGCTTGGCTGAAGGGAACTAGAGTCCAACAAGGTCTGGAGGGCTTCTTTCATCGTCCCAGCACTGACCGTGATATGTGAACAAAATTCTGCCAATAAGTGAATAACAAGATGTTTATTGTGTGTTTTTCTGACCTATACTGCCTGGACTTCCAACAGCTGGATGTTCCCTACAAGACTTTTAAAAGAAGTGGGTTTTTTTTGGAACTTATCCTGTCCCAGAGCAACACTGTGTTGCTGGCTGGCTATTCTTTCCTTCCTCCACCCTTTTGGGCTGAGGTAATCCTTCAAAATTGCTTAGTGTTTTCAACTCTTTTTGAAAGAAAGCTTCCATCCGCTGCTCTTCTGCCCAGTTTAAGGTTTCTAATGTCTTTTCCCTGCAGTCCCCCCCCCCACCTTAAACTGCAAACATTTCTTGGCAGGTTGCCTCTGTGGTCAAGTCTAGATTAATGTTGTTTGTGGAGATTTGCCTTGACAATGTTTACACACGTTCACTATAAGCAAACTTACACACCAATGAAATATTTCAATAGATATTGCGCAGCAGACATTATCAAACAGTAAAAGAAAACCAATAGACTTTTAATGATGAAATCCATCTTACCCACAAGAAGTTTCCTGTTTACTCCAGTGGACGGGGGACACATTTAATCACCCCGTTTCCCCCTGCCACGCTGCTGCTGCGGTCAGCTGCATTTCCTGGGGGGGGGGAAACCCCAATGTGGAAAATGCAACCGGACTACACTGCAGGGTTGTCAAAAGCTCCTTCCCTTGCCCCCCAGCTCCCCTCATCCATCCAACCACATGAAAGTGCCCATTTTTTTCACTGCCCAACAAGATTTGTATCACCACACAGGTATATATTAGAGTCTTAGTCCCTCCCTGTAACAAATTCTTTCAGATGCTATGATAAAATGGGAACAAGATATAGGCCACACAATTGAATTGGATAACTGGAAAGAACTATGGACAAAGAATATAAAATTTACGGGTTGTTACTTAATGAGAGAAAATCTCATGAAAACGTAATACAGGGTGGTATTGGACCCCTGTAAGGCTGGCAAAAATTAATAAAACTTATAACAAGAAATGTTGGAGGTGCAAAAATCAAGTAGGAACCTTTTACCGTATGTGGTGGGCGTGCCCAGAGATTAGAAAGTTCTGGGACACGACCTATGAGGAGATGAAAAAGTTATTAAAAATTACATTCAACAAAAAACCGGAATAATTTCTTTTGGGAATTTTGACAAACAATATCCCTAAAAAGAAAACAAGACTATTTCTTTATGTAGCATGTAGTGGCTAAGTATTGGAAGGAAGATCATATACCCACCAAAAAAGAATGGTTGTGTAAACTGTGTGAGTACTTGGAACTCGCGAAGCTGACAGATATAAGATATAAGTATAACAAGATAGTTAAAAAAGAATGGGATTATCTAAATAACTACTTGATGAAGCAAGGTTCATCAGCTAAGATCTGGCTGTGTTTAGAATAACGCCGCAAAGGAAAAAACTCCCTGATACCAAGATGAGGGATTTACTGAAATACAGACAGGTAGACTTTAATTAGAAATAATGAACTGTTATGAAGTTGGCGGAAGTTGACAACAACTATGTTTCTTTTTTTTGGGGAAATGTTTAGTTTATTGAAGAATGAACTAATGTTGTTTTATGTAGGCTTCCTTTTTTCTTTTCTTTCTAAGATTTAAATGTACTTACAAAAAGGCATATATTTATATCTCTTACTTCTTTCTTCCTTTCTGGAGTTTCTGCTTTTATTCTTTTCTTTTTTTGCTCTCTCAACATAAGTCTTTTTTGTTTGTTTAAGTTTGTGAGTTTTGATTTATGTATATGTGCAATACAATACAATCAGAGCTGTTCCGACTGGCCTTTGGTTTGGACTCAGTCTGACCCTTATGTTTCCCTCCCCTTATGGTTTTGATCTATGGGCTGCTTTTAAAACGGAACGGGTGCGAGTGCCTGCGGAATTTTAAGGGAGTGTCTTATATTCAGGTATTCTCTCTCTCTCTCTCCCCCCCCGAATTTTAAAGGTGCCGCTTATATTCAGGTACGGCTTATATTCAGGCCAATACGGTAATAAATGACTAGGAAACAAACCTTCAACCACACAACTGGATTTTCTAACAGCGCTTTGCTCCAGATGGAAGGCAGGGTGATGGCAGCAAAACTAAATCTTGGAAATAAAAAGAGGAGTAGAATCAGTCCCCCCCCCTTTGGGGGACAGTTAAGATCTATTGGTACATGACAAATCTGCCCTAGGTGCATATCTTGCTGGTGAGCCAGTGTGGTGTAGTGGTTAAGAGCGGTGGACTCATAATATGGTGAACCGGGTTCGCATCTCCGCTCCTCCACATGCAGCTGCTGGGTGACCTTGGGCCAGTCACACTTCTCTGATGTCTCTCAGCCTCACTCACCTCACAGGAGGAAGGGAAAGGAGATTGTTAGCGGCTTTGAGACTCCTTCGGGTAGTGATAAAGCGGGATAACAAATCCAAACTCTTTTTCTTCTCCTCCTCCTTACTACAGATATGGTAAGTGAAGTGTTAAGAACTGGTAGGCTGTTGCTCATTGTGGAATAATTTACTGCCAGTTACCACTAGAGGCCAGCTGATACTAAGTGCAGTGAGACCCACATCTGGATCTCGAGTTGCTTTTACCCAGCACAATCAGAAACAGCCCAGGAAAGAGACAGAGCCCATATATAGCTCTCTCAGGAAAAGCAATGCTAATTTGTGATTCTGGGTGTGTGTTTATTATCCCACTAACTCTGAATGAAGATTTCTTACTGCCTGATAGGAATCACAAGGAATATGTTATTTCCCCCCTACAGAAGGGAGGACCTAATAACCTCAAGTAGTACTCTAGATCAAACAATAACTCAGTTTTGTGGGTCTGCCAGGTAAGGTAGCTAGGTGAAAAAGAGCCCAATTAAGTTACACCTGCCCAAACTGCTTCTTATTAAAAGTGCAGAAGCCCTCTTTCTGATGTGACCACTCTGGTAGTGGATTGTGGAATAATTGCTTTATGCTGATTGATTTTAAACTTGGATATCACAATGCACTGAACCCTGCTCTCCCATGGTGATCAAGGAGTTCATTATTTACCTGGTTCCTCTGTCTCTGCTCTGCTGTTTACTTATGCTCCTTATATCATTGAGTGGTGGTAGTCTAAAATGACGTTCTTTCCAGTTATACCAAACACAAGCCATGCTTTGGGAATCTGAGACCTCTTACTGCTCAGAAATTGGAGTGCACTTAAAAGTACTCTCCCACGTTGCAATACATTGCTCCTTTTCAATTTGCTGCAGGCAGAATATATTTACAAAGCTGTTTGCCTGTGCAAAACTCTGGGGCACAGTTTTCCATCAGCGGTCCAGCTGTATCAAGAATGATTAAGTCTTGTCAGAACAAAGAAATCTCTTCAACTGTCCTGGGAGAAGATTTTCGAGGGGAGGAACTACTGGAGGACAAAAACACGAAGTTGTTGTGAATGGCCATTGCTTTTTCTGGCTGCATTTATGGACTGGAAAGAGAAAAGGCACAAAGAAGAAGAAAAAGTAGTTGGAGGCTTTAGAAATCATATTCTCGACAAAGAAAATACCTTGCTGTTATTATGCAGTTTTCTTTGAATCCTTTGCTGAAGTTTTAGCCTAAATTGATTCCTTTAAGGTAAGCTTTTCAATGTTGCTTTCTCTTTGCCTCAATGTATTTTCTTGCCATTAATACCTGATGAAGCCTAGTTATTTGGGAGCAAAAAGGGAAAGAGGGGAGAATTGCTACTGAATGAATGCAAACTCACTTACTCAAAGTGCTTGGATATCAACTGATAAGTGATCTAGATATTTGAACCTATGTACCTAAACTCTGCCAGCTCATCTTGACTCATTTGTGGATTAACATTGCAGTCCTATATGCTTGTTTGGGAGTAACTCTCCTTAAACTTGGTGAGTCTTAGTTTTGAGTAAATCTGCATAGGATCGGACTTGCCAACTATCTGAAATCCTCTGCAGAGTTTGATTGGTATGCCTGTGATTTGATTTATTTAGGTCAGTCTAAAATAAATGTCTTCCTGTTGCAGCAATATCCTGACCTAGAATTTTCTTTTACCCATAGAAATATTTTAACACAATTTTGTTGTTAAAGCACTTGAGCCGTAAAACCATGGGAAAGCTAGCTTTGAAACTGCAAATGCTAAGAGTTTTACCATCCACGTGGAGGTATTAACGTTGCCATCCCAAATTAGTTTTATACAAAGCATTGCAAAGTTTTGACAGGTGTTCCTTATTAGGTTTGTTAGCAGCTTCACTTGATTTGGAAAAGCTGGTCACTGGCTTGTTTATGAATTTGATTGAAATAATATTCTCTTGAGTCATATTTCCTACCTTTTCTTCCCTGCTGTCCTAAATGGAATCTGCAGGCAGATGAATAGTTGAAGTAGACTGGTTGGACTCGCCACCTAAGAATGGGTTTGCCAGATCACGTACCCAAGATCGCCTCTGTCCCTTTAAATATTCTGACAGCTGGAGATTATGCAACCATTCTGCCCCTCACTGTGTTTCTCTCTCACTGCCTTCTGTTGGGTGAAGTCTAAGTTTATTCCTACCCCCAACAGGATTTATATATTGCTTAATTAAAACTTCTGAGCAGTTTACATAAAATGCAATATATATGTGAATATGGCCAATAAAATCAGGTGTTAAAAATGAACCCACCTACTTTTCTATCCAAAATAAAATCTCATTCGGGGCCATGGAGCAACAGGATGGTAATCCCAATATACTTGCACTGAAACATTTCAAGCAGAATCTTCACATAGAGCACTGTTTCCCAAACTTGGGTCTCCAGCTGTTTTTGGACTACAACTCCCATCATCCCTGACTACTGGTCCTGCTAGCTAGGGATGATGGGAGTTGTAGTAGTCGAACAACAACTGTAGACCTAAGTTTGGGGAACACTGACCTGGAGATTGAAACACTACATGGAAGAAGAATGTTAGAACTCAGATGCTCTCTCAAACCTATTAGAGTATTTGGTATCTGATGCTCAAACATCCCGTTGTGTTCATGGATGGGTGCAAAATAACTCAAGGTCAAAGGTAGCAGTAGGTCCAGGAATGTTTAAACATGATGAGCAGCAGAGTGGGAACATGTTTTATGGAGATCCTAACTCAACTTTGGCATGACACTAACTGGATTTTCCCTATGCACACGTTGATAAAGTTTGATTTAACCTCTTACCTCTAACATCTGTTTGTCATTAAACACATGAGGCAAAAACCAAGTGGCACCAGCCAGTCAGCCAAATGGCAAAATTCTTACCGGGTCCCTGCTCCAAAACAGACTACCCCTAGACAGGCATAGCAAGGCCATAAGAACAACCCTAAATATAGGGAGAGGAGGGCGGGTGATCCGCTGCACGTCGCAAGAAAGTGAAACTCTCCAGTGACGTGCAGCAGCTAATAGCCAACCCAATTGACCAAATTTCTGCCCCAGCAACAGAGGGGCAACCAATGGGGTGTTGTGGCCATCCAAACGGTCCCACCCCACAACAAGTAGACAGTTTCTTGTGATCTCACCACAATAAGTGCCCTCCATGATGGAGGTCCCAACCTGTCAAACCTCCCCCCCCCCCAAATATCCAGTATGATGTTTTCATCCCTGACCATTGTCCATGCTCCTTGGGGCTGATGGGAGTTGCAGTTCAAAATATCTGAAGAGCACCAAGTTGGGAAAGGCTAGTCTGGACTCTGCATGGTATCTACACATACCCAGCTAGGAAAATCAATATATGCACAGAACCTTGTGCAAATAAGTGGGAGGGTGGGTTGTGTTGCAATTTATTCCTTTGCCCAGTGCCGCACTTTGCCTAGAGTGAGTAACCTCTGACTGAACAGGCTTATTTTTTATTTTAAGCAGGCTTGAAAATGCAGGGACAACGCCAGAGGAATAGAAGTGTGTATCAACAGACAATTGCACTTTTGTGGAAAAATATAATTCTGAAATGGAGGATGAGGATGCAAAACTTTCAGGCAAGTAAAAGTTGCCAATCGAGGGGAAATAAATGTTCAGCATTTTTTCTCCAGTTCTTTTTTAAAATTTAAAGTTGTGAAAATTGATTAAGCATTTGAATACAAACAGCTAACTTGTGTGTTATATTGCCATTACCATTTTGTTTTACAGTGAAGTCAAGGGGAGAAGCCACTCGTAAAGTTGCAATGGAGAACTACCCCTTTCAGTTACTGTGTTAATTGCAGAAAATTTATTTGATTTGTCAGTGCATATCATTCCAAGGATGTTCTAATAAACATGCAAGAAATAGTAGGATAAATTATAGTCCACTTATTTTTTTTCTTTTATTATCATTTACCTATATACCTCTTTTTGGCCCAATGTCCCAACATATTATCAGCATCAGTATCAGCATATTAAGGATGGATGGCGGCTAACAGATTGAGGTTGAATCCTGACAAGACAGAAGTACTGTTTTGGGGGGACAGGAGGCGGGTGGGTGTAGAGGACTCCCTGGTCCTGAATGGGGTAACTGTGCCCCTGAAGGACCAGGTGTGCAGCCTGGGAGTCATTTTGGACTCACAGTTGTCCATGGAGGCACAGGTCAATTCTGTGTCCAGGGCTGCTGTTTATCAGCTCCATCTGGTACACAGGCTGAGATCCTATCTGCCCGCAGACTGTCTCGCCAGAGTGGTGCATGCTCTAGTTATCTCCTGCTTGGACTACTGCAATGCGCTCTATGTGGGGCTACCTTTGAAGGTGACCCAGAAACTACAACTAAGCAAGAATGCGGCAGCTAGACTGGTGACTGGGGGGCAGCCGCTGAGACCATATAACACCGGTCTTGAAAGACCTACACTGGCTCCCAGTATGTTTCCGAGCACAATTCAAAGTGTTGGTGCTGACCTTTAAAGCCCTAAACAGCCTCGGCCCAGTATATCTGAAGGAGCGTCTCCACCCCCATCGTTCTGCCAGGACACTGAGGTCCAGTGCCGAGGGCCTTCTGGCAGTTCCCTCACTGCAAGAAGCAAAGCTACAGGGAACCAGGCAGAGGCCTTCTCGGTAGTGGCACCCGCCCTGTGGAACTCCCTCCCATCAGATATCAAAGAGAAAAACAACTACCAGACTTTTAGAAGACATCTGGAGGCAGCCCTGTTTTGGGAAGTTTTTAATGTTTAACAGACCATTGTATTTTAATATTTTGTAGGAAGCCGCCCAGAGTGGCTGGGGAAACCCAACCAGACGGGTGGGGTATAAATAACAAATTATTATTATTAATATTAATATTATTGTTGTTGTTGTTGTTGTTGTTGTTATACCGAATAACAGTCCAACAAAATATAATCAATCATAAAGACAAACAGACACCTGTATGGCTATTTGCTGTGACTGGGTAAAAGTTCACCTATGATAATTGAATGGATCCTATGAATCTGGGCCATAGCATATATCAGAGGTTTTCAGCTGTTTTTAGTCCATGGCTCCCTTGACCAACTATATTCTTTTTGAGGCTCCGGTGGGGGAAATGCGCTCCGAGCCTCTGTAGCCCAGTTAAGTCACCCCTTGCCTGCTGCTCCTGCAGCCCCTCACCCCTTTTCAAACACCCTCCTTTATGTTGTGTTCCTTCAGGCTCCTCCCCTCTCCCCTCTCCTTGGGAGTCCTCCAAGCAGCAGCCGCCACTGCCCCTGGTCTCTGAGCTGCCCTGCCTGCCCCAAACAGAGGTGCTTGGCCAGCCCTAGAGCCACCATTTGCCCTGGGGAGCTTGTAGCCAGGGCTGCTGCAACAAACAGCCATGCAAGCATATGCTGTGCACCCGGGGGCGGGGCGAACGTCCCAGGGGGGAGGGACAAGCATTCCAAGGGGGGCCCGTGGCGAGTGTCCCAGGGGGTTAGATGCCCATGGGGGTGGAGTGAGCCGCCCATTGGGGGTGGAGCAAGCTGCACATGGCAGGGTGGGGTGGAGAGGGAGCCACGCCGCTTTGCCAGCAGCCTTCCTCCCTTCCCTCTTACTTTTTTCTTTTTTGAATTTTTTAAATTCATTTTTCTTTCTCATTCATTACACGCATCTCACATTCATAACATTTACTATGCAATCCCTCCTCCCTCCCCTCCTGGGCTCCCCCCAACTTCCGCTTCTGGTTTGTTTCTCCTTTCTCCCACTTTGCTGCCTCTTAAAAGAAAAAGCTACTAATAACATATTTATACAATAACTTCAAACCTAAAAATAACAATAAATACATCATATTTATGCGGGTGGCCACAGAGCCTAGGGCTTTCCAATCAGAAGATCGGTGGTTCGAATCCCTGCGATGGGGTGAGCTCCTGTTGCTCAGTCCCTGCTCCTGCCAACCTAGCAGTTCGAAAGCACGTCAAAGTGCAAGTAGATAAATAGGTACCGCTCTGGCGGGAAGGTAAACGGTGTTTCTGTGTGCTGGTCTGGTTCACCAGAAGCGGCTTCGTCATGCTGGCCACATGACCCGGAAGCTGTACGCCGGCTTCCTCGGCCAATAAAGCGAGATGAGTGCCGCAACCCCAGAGTCGGCCACAACTGGACCTAATGGTCAGGGGTCCTTTACCCTTTACTTTTACCACCAGGGGACCATTTACCTTTACTTAATTCTTAACTTAAAGATAGCTGCAGTACTTCTCCCTTTCATCCTCTTTTCCTGTTAGCTTTAATTTGCTATTACACTGGTACCTCGGGTTAAGAACTTAATTCGTTCTGGAAGTCCATTCTTAACCTGAAGCTGTTCTTAACCTGAGGTACCACTTTGGCTAATGGGGCCTCCTGCTGCCGCCACGCCGCCACGTGATTTCTGTTCTCATCCTGAAGCAAAGTTCTTAACCCGAGGTACTATTTCTGGGTTAGTGGAGTCTGTAACCTGAAGTGTCTGTAACCTGAAGCGTCTGTAACCCGAGGTACCACTGTAATGATAAAGCTCTGTTCAGTATAGCATTGCTACTGTGATAAGCACTGTCAATATAGTCTTACATTTAAAAGACATGGTTCTAATTGTGCTTTTGCAAAAAAAATAAAAATTAAAAAGATGGGGGGAGATGTATTTCTCTCTTTAAACTATCCTGGCTGGAACAGCAAAAAGTTGGCAGAATTTTTAAGGGGTTACATAAGTGTAGCAAGTTGATTTTGGAATACACCACCATGGCTCCAATTCAAGTCAGGCTTGTATTTCACACAAACAAAGGCCTTTCCAAAAATCAGACAAGTTCAATGGTATGCAAATACTGCAAATACTACTTATATAAAATAGATTTTTTTAAAAGCTTTTTTTAAAAAACAAATAAATGGGCAACATCAAAGGATTAGGAAAAACAACTATGAGTAATCAAATAAATATCAGAGCCTCATTGTGCCTTGAAAACTCTTTCACCCAGATCCTTACGGAAGTCAGTACAAAAAAAAGGAGATATCTTATAAGTCATTAAAAGGTCTGCCAACAGAAAACAAATCTTTTCTTTGATGGATTCTGAATGTAATCCCAATAAATTCTACACATTTAAAATGCAGTTCCAGGTACAAAGGACAAAATAAAATGTAGTGTGGAAGATCTTCTATCCACATATTCCCCCAAATACATCTATGCTACGCCGGGAAAATCTGATAATCTTGGCCGTCAGTCATAGCCAATGAAAACATCTGGAAACTGAGAGCTGTAAAGGCTTGCTTGAGTCTAGGAAAACTAGGATTAATCAAACAGGAAGATCTGTAATTGTCATTTTAAAACTGTCAAAACCACACAGCTATACTTCCCCTTTATATCTGCAGGTGAGGCAGTAGAAGTGCTGGACTAGTGCCTTGCTTTGGTAATAGACTGGATTACTGAGGCTCAATCCAGATAAGACTGAGGCACTGTTAGTGGGTGGTTCCTTAGATTAGATGAATGGGAGGCTGCCTGCTCTTGATGGAACTATACACCCTCTGAAGGAGCAGGTACACAGCTTGAAGATCCACTGCTGTCACCTGAGGCTCAGGTGGTCTTGGTGGCATGGGGTGCCTTCCATCAGCTTAAGCTGGTGGCCCATCTGGACCAGGATAGCCTAACTTCTGTTGTCTCTGCTCTAGGTTAGATTACTGCAATATGTTATACCTGGGGCTGCTTCTGAAGTTGGTTCCGAAACTTCAGCTGGTGCAGAATTCAGTGGCTCACTGGGGCAAGAAGGTTTCAGCATATAAAGCCATTCCCGGTCCAACTGCTCTGGCTGCCAATTAGTTTCTGGGCCCAAATTCAAAGTGCTGGTTTTGACCTATAAAAGCTTTATATGGCTCAAGACCGCAATACCTCAAGCACTGCCTCTCCCCATATGAACTGACCCGGACCCTGTGATCATCATTTGAGGCCTGTCTTTGTGTGTCTCAAGAGGTCTGGAGGGTGGCAGTATGAGAACAAGCCATTTCTGCAGTGGCTGCCCACTTGTAGAAGGCCCTCCCCAGGGAGGCTCACCTGAGGAGCTGACATGGAGCCCAAAAGATCACAATTTCCCCTACCAATGCAAGGGAGGTATTGAAGGCCCATAACGCTTTCTCTGGAACAAAGGTGTAGGACCCCAGAATACAATGCTCATGTTTCACATGTTTTCTGTGCAGACGTTTGCCCATGCTTTTCGGAGCAGAAGAAGCTTCAGCTCCATTTTTCCAGCTCTTCAAGGAGTGACCCCACCTTTATGGGCAAATCCAATCTATTTGTGGGGGTTATAGATATGTGCATATTCGTGCACATGTGTACAAGAATGCTTGTGTTCAACAGGGGCATGGGACATTCCTTCATCCCCTTTCCACTATATATGGAAATGGGGATGCAGGTGGCGCTGTGGTCTTAACAACAACTGAGCCTCTTGGGTTTGCTGATCGGAAGGTCGGTGGTTCGAATCCCCGCAACAGGGTGAGCTCCTGTTGCTCTGTCCCTGTTCCTGCCAACCTAGCAGTTCAAAAGCATACTAGTGCAAGTAGATAAACAGGTACTGCTTTGGTGGGAAGGTGAACGGCGTTTCCGTGCACTGCTCTGGTTTTGCCAGTAGTGGTTTAGTCATGCAGGCCACATGACCCGGAAAACTGTCTGTGCACAAACGCCGGCTCCCTCGGCCTGAAAGCGAGACCAGCGCTGCAACCCCATAGACGCCTTTCACTGGACTTAACCATCCAGGGGTCCTTTACCTTTACCTTTAACTTTATATATGGAACCATAGGAACCCATAGGAACAAAAACATTCTCATAGCTTAAAACATCCAATGTATTGTTCTAGTCAGTGACTTGTTTGTTATTTCTAGGAGTGGTTCTCGGTGTTGGTTCTCCTCCTCACATTTTACCTAGCAACAGTGTGGATATACTCTGAGGCAGCTCATGAAATACCTCAGGCATTCCTTGGTCAACTAGATGATCCTTCCTTCAATTATACAGAACTTAGAATCATGTATACTCCAAGAACAAAGATGGCAATGGAAATCATGGAGAAAGTAAAAACCACCTCTGTCATGAAAGGTATATACTATCTATTAAAATATTTTGCTACATTATTTCTTTAGTAAGGCTTAAGTTGAAAATGGATGAGCTCTGGAGGCTGTTTTCTATGACAGGAGTGTGATCTAGAAGAGATAGGCAAATAATGAGTGTCTTAGTCCATGTGCAGAGTACCCTTTTGTCCCCCCAGAGTGAATAAAGCAGAGGGTTCCCCTGTCAAACAGCCCTTTTCAGGCAGGATTGAGACCTCTTCTGAGGAATCAAGCCATCTGTCAACAGCAGAACAGTGTTTCTTCAACTGGGGACAGGGGACCACCAGAGAACCCCAGTGTTTTGGCCTCCCTGGCTGCACCTTTTTTTGGGGGGGGAGTGGGTAACTTTGGCAGCTTCCCACAGGCATGCAAGAGGGAGGTGGTTAGGTAGTGAGATTGCAGCATGCAAAGTTGTCTGTGGTTTCCTTATCCTAAGCCAGGCATAGGCAAATTTGGCCCTCCAGATGTTTTGGGACTACAATTCCCATCATTCCTGACCCCTGGTCCTGTTAGCTAGGGATCATGGGAGTTGTAGTCCCAAAACATATGGAGCGCCAAGTTTGTCCTAAGCTCTATAATCTTGTGAGATGCCCATGTCATAATGATACACTTGAATTGCTTGCAGCCTCTACACAAGAAGCCATTTCTCTCACTCAGTCTCTCTGTATGGAGGCTCATATAGTAACTGCAATTTTTTTGTACTAAAGGTGTAAGAGTAGAACCGGTAGAAGATGAAAATGCAATGGAAGCCGCGCAAAAGAATGAATATGATGATGATGACTATGAATATGTTGGAGTTATTTTTCAGGACGACACTTCTTATCGACTCAGATTTTCTTATCCTAGAGTGGTTTCTCCAAGCGCCAATGTTGAAGAAATCGGTAAATCCAATATGCCTTTGTATTTACATTCCATTTCTTAGATATTCATAGGTGTACTGTGCAATCGGGTGCAGATCTGGACCCACATGTTAAGTTAATAAAGATGAGTAAGCTTTTAATGTAGAATGGACAGCTGCATATCTATCCTATACATAGACCTAAAGGTACAGGTAAAGGGACCCCTGGCTGTTAGGTCCAGTTGCGGACGACTCTGGGGTTGTGGTGCTCATCTCGCTTTATTGGCCGATTACCGTCATACAGCTTCCGGGTCATGTGGCCAGCATAACTAAGCCGCTTCTGGCGAACTAGAGCAGCGCACGGAAACACCGTTTACCTTCCCGATGGAGCGGTACCTATTTATCTACTTGCACTTTGATGTGCTTTTGAACTGCTAGGTTGGCAGGAGCAGGGACCGAGCAACGGGAGCTCACCCTGTCGCGGGGATTTGAACCACCAACCTTCAGACTGGCAAGTCCTAGGCTCTGTGGTTTAACCCACAGTGCCACCCGCGTCCCTATATATAGACCTATAAATAATTAAATACTTCTGCTCCTTTTTCTTCATGTAGGAAGATATTTAAAGTAGTCATGCACACATATTCATCTACCTGCTCCTCTCCTCTGTCCCTGCTCTGAGCATGCATAACTTTTAGGCCAGAACCCTGTGGAATAGGAGGTGATAAAGCATTTCTAACATATATGTCCTACTTCAGAAATGAGACCAGATAATTCAGAACGTCAAAATCCGAAGAAAATTTCAGATTAGGATACTTTTGGAAAGCTTTTAAATTATGTTCCTTCAGACCTTTCATAGGATTTACCGAGCAAAGAATCTTTTAGAACATTTGATATTCCCTTCTGATTAAATCTGGTTTAATTACCGTACATTTTCAATGCTTCCATAACTGTAGGGAACCTAATAGAATGTGCATATAACACACTGTCCACGTCTTCATCTTCTTGCTTGTAGATTACTGTTACAACTATACATCAGACTATTGTAAAAATCCAAAATACTGGTTTCAAGGATTTCTGTCACTGCAGTCCAGCATTGACAGTGCTATTATTGAAGTAAGTAGCGTTATTTTATTATTTGAGGCATACACTGCTGTATCATATTAGTCTCCCTATCAAGATATATATGAAATGTAATATAAAAATGTGGAAGTCTGACAACAAAGTTAACCCAAGCCCAGCCTTAAGTCTGAGTTGCTTCCTTGACAATACAACAGCTCCAGGCTCCAGCTTTCTGTATATATGGGGAAATAGACCCTCTGCAACACAAGTACACACTTGAAGAAACACATCTGGGCTGTGCATTAATAAATGAGTAGCAACTGTACACTTGAGTACCATTAAAAACTGTTTACTTTCCCTCTTGCATATTCACCATCAGGAAGGTATCCTGATCAGGCCAGGTGAGTCTCAATTTTCAGGGAAAGGGTGGAGTAACCCCATCCAGAACCAGGTCGAAAGGACACTGGGATCAGAAACACAAGGGAAATCTCAATCCAGAAACAAGCAACAGTTCATAACAAGGTAGGGCAGATTAAGTGAAACACGCAGTTCATAAGCATCTGGAAAATGAAAGACACAAATTGTTTTAGCAGCTCCCAGACCTCAGCTGAGTCAGTGATGGGGAATCTGTGGTCCACTGATTGTTGTTAGCTTCCAACTTGTATCAGCCCCGCATGGCTAAAGATGAGGGAAGACAGGAGCTGGAATTCAGCAACATCTCAAGGGTCATAGGTCCTCCATTCCTGAGGCTTATATAGTCTAGTCCAGAGGGTCCCAAACTTATTTGGCCTACTGCCCCCTGGAAATCTACCTTCTTTAATCAAACAAACAGAAAGATGCAGTGATAAATTTGCCTTCTTTTATGCATCTATATTTCTACCCACGTCCTACAACACAGTAAAGAAAGATGCTGTTGTAAATAAGACACCTTGAAGCTTGATGTTTAGGCAAGCAAGCTGTGATCCACTTCCTGGGCCTGGGTGAAGCTGAAGAGGGTTCACCGAAGCCTGGGAAAACCCCTTGCCTCCAGCACAACCGCCGGATCCAGGGGAGGCATTGTTGCCATCCCACGACTGTGCCCAACCTGGCGATAAGCGTCATTGCACAACAGATGAAACATGTATGAATGGTTTTTCAGAATTTTCTCCTCTTCTTTCTTTATGCTTCCACTGCTCCCTTATTTTTATTCAATACCCCCCCCCCAATTGCACCAGAGGCTTCTACTGCCCCCTGGATTGTCCCAGTGCCCCCCAGGGAGTGGTATTTGTTATAAAGTGGTGCCTCGCAAGACGAAATTAATCCGTTCTGCGAGTCTCTTTGTCTAGCGGTTTTTCGTCTTGCGAAGCAACCCTATTAGCGGCTTAGCGGATTAGCGCTATTAGCGGTTTAGCAGCTATTAAAGGCTTAGCGGCTATTAAAGGCTTAGCGGATTAGCGGCTAAAAGGCTATTAGCAGATTAGCGGCTTAGAAAAAAGGGGGGAGCGAAAAAAATCGCAAGACTCGCAAGACTTTTTCGTCTTGCAAAGCAAGCCCATAGGGAAATTCATCTTGCGAAGCAGCTCAAAAATGGAAAACCCTTTCGTCTAGCGGGTTTTCCGTCTTGCGAGGCATTCGTCTTGCGGGGCGCCGCTGTATACTGAAGTTCTCACCCTGGGCCAGCAAGGGGATACTGTAGATAGTTATGCAAATAAGGGGTCGAAAGTGACGTTCAGTGATTGGATAGTTTTAGAAAATTGTTACAGTTACGGTACATTGTACTGGAACTCTATATAAGCAGGCTGACTGAACCCTTCAGTTCAGTTCTGTCCTGGCCTGTGAATAAACAAGAGCTGTTTGAAGAATCGCTGTGTCGTCTGATATGTTCACCCACAACCTAACAGTATTGCCCACTTTGGGAAACACTGGTCTAGTCTGACAAACTTCACCCAGGCCCAGCTGCAAGCGCTCAGCCTGCTCTCCAGGAGCTTTTTACTGTCAACGAGTCCCTTATAGTTTTATTAAGCTGGGCTCTCTGTCACAAGACCTTTTGCTTTGTGACTGCCCAAGCCTAAATTTTCTTGCATCTATGTATTCTAGGGCTAGGAGGCAATTCAACTTCTGCTTCTAAACAAAGTCCTAAATGTATACCTTCTGTATACCTGAAGGAGCACCTCCACCTTCACCATTTAACCTGGACACTTAGATCCAGCTCCGAGGGCCTTCTGGAAGTTCCCTCATTACAAGAAGCAGTGCTTTTTTCGGGGGGGGGGAGATGCAGGGGTATGCATACCCCTAAACATTTTGTGAATCTTTGTACTTTTGTCCATTTACTGTATTTATTTCCCCCGATTTGAAATATAAAATGGTGATTTTCTTGAGTCAAAATGAGAGTACCCCTAAACATTTTTTAAGGAAAAAAAGCACTGGCAAGAAGTGAGATTACAGAGGGCCTTCTTGGTAGTATTGTGGTTTAATAATTTGTTGGAAGCCGCCCAGAGTGGTGACATGTGAAGAACTTTTTGCCATTGAGCTATGTCTGCAAAACGGGGATAAGCAACAGGTTCATGTGGCAATGAGAATTGTGAAATACTCCAGAACTGTTATGGAATTGTTCAATGACTTTTTCCTAACACTGTTGCCTTCTTAATTTTAATTTTTAGCTGATCACCAATCATTCTGTTTGGGACGAAATGAAATCCATTGGTGGCATCCGTATGAGATCATCTTCTCTTACTCCTTCAGATAGCTTATCAAACAACCTGACCTTTCTGGCTACAATCTTGTGCTTCTCTCCATTTTTGTACTTCTTGTCACAAAATGTTTCAGGAGAAAAACGGAAATTGAAGGAGATGATGAAGACAATGGGGCTACGAGACACAGCATTCTGGTGAGCTATGGGATTGGCTTCCTATGAGAAAAAGGATAAAAGAATGATATGAGGCCCCTAGATCTGAGTTTTTGTATTTTAGACTATAGTTCCTTAATTATAATAGAGATTGGACTGGAAATGTTACCACCTTGGGCACTCTTAGGTCATTAGACAACACTGAACATGGATGTGCTGCTTCAAATAGGAACCTGGGTTATTTTCCCTCAGCATAATCTTCTGGTACTCCTACCTTGGCTGTGTTGCCATTGGGTTGTTTATTTCCCCTTTCTTACTCTATATCACCAGCTGCCATTAGCAAGGGTGAAGAGCATGGTTCCATCTGCCTAAACATTTGATCCCTTCCAGGAGAAAAAACCTCCCTCAGTAAGAGAATGACAAATAAGATTTTGTGAATACAGAGGTACCTCAGGTTGCATACGCTTCAAGTTACATACGCTTCAGGTTACAGACTCTGCTAACCCAGAAATAGTGCTTCAGGTTAAGAACTTTGCTTCAGGATGAGAACAGAAATCGTGCTCCGGCGGCGTGGCGGCAGCAGGAGGCCCCATTAGCTAAAGTGGTCTTCAGGTTAAGAACAATTTCAGGTTAAGAACGGACCTCCGGAATGAATTAAGTACGTAATCAGAGGTACCACTGTACATAGAATCAGCAAGACTTAAAACAGTGGTAAGAGGTCAATCAGACCAAAAACTGAGGAGTGCACTTGCGTGAAGGAATACATCAAAAAACATTGTTCTGGTATTAATATATCAATATGCAATGAATGAAACTTATAGAGTAAAAAATTAAGAAGAAATGGGTACAGTGGTGCCTCACAAGACGAAAAGAATCCGTTCTATGATTCTCTTCATCTAGCGGTTTTTTTCGTCTTGCGAAGCAAGCCCATTGAAGGATTAGCGGATTAGCGCTATTAGCGGCTTTTAGCCACTTATCTGCTGATCGGATCAGCTGATAAGCGGCTTAGCGGCTTAGAAAAGGGGGGGGGGAGGAAAAAACCAGCAGGAACTCGCAAGACATTGTCGTCTTGCGACGCAAGCCCATAGGAAATTCGTTTTGCAAAGCACCTCCAAAACGGAAAACTCTTTCATCTAGTGAGTTTTCCGTCTTGCGAGGCATTCGTCTTGCGGGGCACCACTGTATAAGATGAGATAGTCAAAAATAATATTGATAACACAGTGAAAAGAAGAAAAGAAATAAAGGAAGCCACACAGAGGTGGAGGGAAGTCAAGATTTATGTTTGCATGTTTAGTTAGTTAGTTAGTTAGTTAGTTTGTTTTCTTTTTTGTAATCTAAGTTGAGAGGTGTATGTATGTGTGTATAATAAGTTTGTTTTGTGTTTGTAAGTATTGTATTTATCAATAAAAGTTTTTTAAAAACACCATTTGATCCCTTCCAGTCATAAAACAAAACTTCCATGGATGCTTCTATGTCAAATTTCTCACTTACGCAACTTTGAGTGTCGTCTTTGTCCTCTTTCATTCTGCATAGCCTTTATCCCAATCACATGCTGGAGTTAAAATTGTCAAGAAGACTAACAGGATTTTTCCATCATAGGCTATCCTGGGGTCTGCTGTATGCTGTGTACGTTGCGATTTTGTCCTGTCTGTTTGCATTTCCTTTGATGAGTTCCTATTTGACTGCAAGCACCTTTCCTGCAGTATTCCTTCTGCTCTTCCTTTATGGCATATCATGTGTGAGTATGTGAATTTTATTCTATAAAGTACTTAATTCGGGGGGGGGGGGTTGGCAGCAGTCAGGCCCGTGCAGGTGGTGGGCAGCTGAGTACTTTGCCCCAGGCCTTGGAGGACTAAGCTGGCCAGGGGCTCCCTGCCAAGACCCTGCCAGACTTACGTTGTCATGCCAAGAACATCTCATGCCTCCCAGCCAACCAGGAACTTTATGGGGGAAACAAGACTCTGGCCCCATGCTTTAGACACAGGCCTGGCTGCAGTTAAGCCAGCAGAATGCTAGCTGTCACATTCCAAATACTGTGGTACCTCGGGTTACAAACACCTCAGGTTACAAACACTTCGGGTTACAGACTCCGCTAACCCGGAAGTAGTACCTCGGGTTAAAAACTTTACCTCAGGATGAGAACAGAAATCGCATGCCGGTAGTGCATCCGCAGTGGGAGGCGCCATTAGCTAAAGTGGTACCTTAGATTAAGAATGGTTTCAGGTTAAGAACGGACCTCCGGAACGAATCAAGTTCATAACCAGAGATACCACTGTAACATTTTCTCCTACATTTTGATTGTGGTTTGTCCTCTGAGTAAGGATGCCCTCTGTACACAGTTGGAAAGAAACTTAGGGTAAGCCAACTGTGCCTTTTTCCAGATTTTATCTTTTTTAAACAATACCACCACCACCACCAAATATCCTTCTGAGGATTGTTGGAAGGAATTCGGAGATGCTATGGGGCAAAGAAATCATTTAGTCCTCTTCTTGAGACACTATGCCAACAATGGCTCAGGATAAGAAAGGTTTAAATATTCCCTTTTGGGGAAATGGTCCTGTGTTTGAAGAAGGCAGTCGGTGAAGAACTTGCCCTGCTTGCTCTCTGTTTGTATCTCTTAACATTATTTTAAAATTTAAAATAAAATAAAAAATATGGACAGGTTTCAAGTGACATCCAACATTGCATGAGTAGATATCTGCCTGTGTAATGGGACTTCCTCTCCTCCACCTGTAGCCCTTTGTGCACAACCTCCCCATGTAACAGATTGTGGAGGTTACTGGCAAATGGGATTAGTCATGATTAACCTAATGAGCATATATGTAAAATTAATATGCCCCCACCAGACATGTATCAGTTTCACTTGTTTACATTGAATTGCATTTGCCATCTGACCACCAATTTACCGTATTTTTCGCCCCATAAGACACACTTTTCCCCTCCTAAAAAGTAAGGGGAAATGTGTGTGCGTCTTATGGAGCGAATGCAGGCTGCGCAGCTATCCCAGAAGCCAGAACAGCAAGAGGGAGAGCTGCGCAAAGCCTCTTGTTGTGCTGCCTTCCCAGCGAAGCAGGATGAGGGACGGAAGGGAGCCTTTCGGGCGGGCGGACCAGCGGCTCCTTAGCCTGATCCTCCCTCCTCCTTCCTCTTCCTCTTCCTCTTGTTTTCCCCAGCTGCCTTGGGCTTCTCTTGAGCCTTCCTGAGAGCCCGGCTGCCCCCTAAGCCGGCTGCCTGGCTCTATTCCTCACAAGCCCCTTGATGTGCTGGAAGCAGCAGCAGCAACTGCGGCATCGGCAGCCCCTGGCAAGGCTCAGGAGCGCTCAAATGCATAGCACAAGGAGGGGAGAGGCCTCAGATGCAGAATTTTTTTTTTCTTGTTTTCCTCCTCTAAAAACTAGGTGCGTCTTATGGTCGGGTGCGTCTTATAGAGCGAAAAATACTGGTACTTAAGTCTGTTGATTTTAGTGGGTCTGCTCAAAGCACGACTTACTTCGATAGCAATCCAATCTCTTTAAATTACAGTGGTAACTCGGGTTACATACGCTTCAGGTTACAGACTCCGCTAACCCAGAAATAGTGCTTCAGGTTAAGAACTTTGCTTCAGGATGAGAACAGAAATTGTGCTCCGGCAGCAAGGCAGCAGCAGGAGGCCCCATTAGCTAAAGTGGTGCTTCAGGTTAAGAACAGTTTCAGGTTAAGAACGGACCTCCGGAACGAATTAAGTACTTAACCCGAGGTACCAATATAGTATCGAACTCAATTCCTGCTAACTGGTTGTTTCCTGTTTTTCAGATATGCTTCTGCTTCATGGTCAGTTCTCTCCTAAAGAAGCCTAAGACCACTTCATTCGTTGTCTTCCTCTTCATGTTTACTCTTGGAGCCATCAGTATTGTTCTGTTGATCAATTTAGTTCCTGCAGCTTTGAAATGGACTTTGAGTGTCTTCTGCCCCTTCGCCTTTGGTGTTGAGCTGTCAAAGGTAGGGTGCTGTGCTTTATTTGGGATGGAAACAACATTCTACGCCCCCAACCTTGGTGAAGCTGATTTTCAGGCATGTTTTCAGTGGAAAGCAGAGGTGCTGAGTTGTGCTCAACATTGTGGGGCCTGTTGCGCGTGTGACGAACGCTGGGCTGGGAGGAGGCTGACCATGGAGGCAGGGGGCCAGCTCTGTCCTTTAAAAAACAGGAAAGTGAAACCCTGTCAGTTCTCCCCACCCTGCCCTACCATGCTGGCCTGCAGCCCCCCGTTTCTTTTCCTGCTCTCTGTGTGCCACATTCACAGCAGAGCATCTGTTTCTTTGCCCCTGTACCTGATGCAACAAATGCCACAGCACAGCCTAACCCTTCCAGACGACTCTCTTCAGCAGGGTAATGGTAGAAACCATGCCCCCCCCCTTTCCCAGCAAAGGCGTAGCCGTCGGCTGCCCCTTGCCTCAGCCCTGGGGCTTTCAGCTTCGTCTCCCTCAGGCTGGGGCTGCAGCGGAGGGTGGAACAGGGGGCAAAACGGGGTGACACTGTTAGCGCTCAGCCTGCCTAGTGACACCTCCTGGAGGAGGCCAATAGTGGGAGGAGGCCTAGCGCAGAGGGGGGGGCTCAGCCCCATCCCAACAGACTTGGGAAGGGGGCTGAAGGAACCTCAGCCCTATAGAGTTGGCACCTATGGTGGAGAGAGATCCCAACCATCATGGTAGCATAGGCATTTTCCAGGGCTGGCCCCTGCCATGCAGTGGCAGAGCTTCATGCTCCGGCACCGGAGGGGGGGTGGAGAGCAGGCCGGGGCAGGGCTGGTGCACGTCCCAGGGGGCACGGCATGCCGTCTGCAGGGGGGGGGCAGCCGAGATGCCACCCTACCGGGATCGCGCTGTTGGGGGCGGTGTGCTTCCCCAGCACTCCTCTTCCTCCGCCAGTGCTGCCATGCAGAGTGCGAAGCAGGGGAGGACATTGCTGTGTGTGCCACATGACATGCCCCGTGCCTCCGAAACTAACCTGCTGCCCACAGTTGCAGTGGTGTTGTCGCGTCACCAGTATTAAAGTAAGGTCCAGCTGCTGGTCCAGATGGCTTCTGTACATGGAGAGCACCCATTTACCCTTTCCTTTATGCAGGAAAGTGTGTTGGGCAATCCCTGCCCTTTTCATTCCCCTCTCTTAAGGTATTCTGAGAGTGGATGTACAGAAATCTGTATACAGTGAACGCTCAGGTTGCGAACGTGATCCATGCAGGATTCATGTTCACAATCCGCAGCGTTCACAACCCACGCGGGTTGCGATTCAGTGCTTCTGCGCATGTGCAAAGTGTGATTTAGCGCTTCGGCGCATGCACGACTGCCGAAACCCGGAAGTAACCTGTTCCAGTACTTCTGGGTTTCGCAACCTGAAAAAACAAAACCTGAAGCATCTGTAACCCGAGGTATGACTGTACTGATACAACAGGTGCTCCTCTGTATTCTGTTCTATTTTACTTAACTGTGATCCGTGCTTCGCTTACGTGGGGCTAGCTTTTAAACAACAGGCAGGCAGCGAGGGGCTAATTCCGTTTCAAACTTTTCTTCCTCCAGTTTTGACCCACGGGGACTTAGACGTTGTTCTTTCCCCCCACAGATTCTCCATGTTCAAAAATATGGAGGAAACTTCACCTTGTCTAGCCTAATGCATGAACCATGCACATATATCCTGGTTTTTGACGGTACTTTATATATGTTGCTGGCCCTCTATTTTGACAAGGTCATACCCGGTAAGCATACGACAAGCATGCTAGCTGCATAATTGCTGCTTTAAAACAGCTGCATCAGTTGCATTTGTTTCTGGGCCTAGTTGAAGATGTTTCACACCACTAGTGTTTAAAACCCTAAGCAAATATCTGAAAGTCTTGCCTCCTTGCCCACAGACCCTCTCATCCGTTGACTTTAGTAGTGGTTTATGTTCTTGGTAGGGACGCGGGTGGCGCTGTGGGAGCCTAGGACTTGCCGATCAGAAGGTCAGCAGTTCGAATCCCCGCGATGGGGTGAGCTCCCGTTGCTCGGTCCCAGCTCCTGCCAACCTAGCAGTTCGAAAGCACATCAAAGTGCAAGTAGATAAATAGGTACCGCTCCGGTGGGAAGGTAAACAGCGTTTCCGTGCACTGCTCTGGTTCGCCAGAGTCATGCTGGCCACATGACGTGGAAGCTGTCTGCGGACAAACACCAACTCCCTCGGTTTGTAAAGCGAGAAGAGCGCTGCAACCCCAGAGTCGGTCACGACTGGACCTAATGGTCAGGGGTCCCTTTACCCTTTACCTTTATGTTCTTGGTAAGAACATAAAAGAGCCAACAAGCCCAGGATCCTGTTCTTACAGTAACCAACAAGATACCTGTGGGAAGTCCGCAGAAAACTTGCAAGCATTCAGTGGAGAAAATGGAAAAACATGCAGTGGAAGCTGTTTGACTTCTGAGGCGCGTTTGAAAACGGAAGCATTTACTTCTGGGTTTTTGGCGTTCGGGTCCCAAAATGTTCAGCTTCCAAGACGCTCGAAAACCGAGGTACAACTGTACTTCCATTGCTCTCATAAGTTTTTTTGAGGAGAGGGGCATTCCCTGTGGCAGCCCCCAAGCTGTGGACTTCTTTCTCCCAGATGGCACTTTCATTGTATGGTTTCTTTATTAAATAAATGTTATTAAGTTCCATAGAGAAAAATACCAAAGTTAATGTCTTTTTCCTTTAAAAAAACAACAACCACCAAATCAAACCGAGGCTTTTATCTAAATACAATAAAAACACAAAAATGGGAGGGGCAAGGGAGAGAGCTAGAGAAAGAAAAGGAAAGAAATAAAAAGAGAAGGAGAGAGATTAAAAGAGAAAGAGAGAAAAATAAGGTTCAGAAAATAAAGGACTTCCAATTGTTCATCTGTCCACTATATATAAAAACAATAGTGACTTTAACCAATCCAATATAACACCAAACAAAACCATTTTTTATAAACAAACATTATCTTCAATCCTCAAATTCAGATATCAGTATTTTATTTTATTTTTCATGCAAAAAGTCCATGAGGGAGTTCCAGTCTTTAACAAATGTTCACAATGCATTAAACAGTCTTTGTGCATATAAAAGACTTGCAGCCACAATCACAATATTGTAGCAAAGTTCCATAGTCTTTTTCTAACTGTATATCCATAAGTCCCAGTAAGAAGAGTTTCTGACATACTGCAGGTGTACCTCCTGGCCTTTGAGATTTGAGATGTACTCTGGTCTTTGACATAGGGATAGGATCCACCCTATTCTTGTGACAATAACCATACTTTTTCGTCTATAAGACGCCCCCATGGATAAGACGCCCCTTAGTTTTTGGGACTCAATATTAAGAAAATGGGGAGATTGTCCAGAATGGGAGGAATGCCCAAAAAAGCCCACCCAAATTCCAAACATTTGCGATCGAACGCAATGCAGAAGCCTTCTATCATATTTCCAATCGACACCAGCAGCCGCCAATCACACGCCCAATTGCCGCAGCAGAGCCCAATCACCAGCAGCCATTGTCGCAGCAGCAACCAATCGCCAGTGGACATTCTCACAGCAGCGACCAATTGCAAGCAGACATTGCCGCAGCAATGCCCAACCACAAATGGACATTGTCGCAGCAGCACCCAATCACAAGCGGACATTGTCGCAGCAGCCTATCAACCGCAATAACACCAGTAACTATCTACTACTCAAGACAGAAATCATTTCCACAGTCCTTCCTCTGTACTACCCATGTATAAGACTACCCCAATTTTTAAGTGTTGTTTTAAGGGGGAAAAACATCGTCTAATAGACGGAAAAGTATGGTAATTTGTCTTTAACTGTTTTTAAATATCTTAAATTGTTGTGACTGCTGTGAGAAGGGTGGGCAAAACAAAAATTAGAATAAAAAAATTCCTTCCAGTAGCACCTTAAAGACCAACTAAGTTAGTTCTTGGTATGAGCTTTCGTGTGCATGCACACTTCTTCAGATATGGCTTTTGGCTGGAAGATTGCATCTCTGTAGATTGCATTTCCTAACCTCTGATTTATTTCTTTGGAATTGACTTCTGTAATTTAGGAAGCCTTGTGATTAATGCCTTTTCTAAGGGAAATAGCATGATTGGAGCAGCAGTACTAGACCTTGCTTGAGATGTAGTAGCTTATATATTCTGTTTAAGATTCTGAAAGCATAAGCATTATCCAAATAAGGATTCTATGAAGGTATATTTAAAGAAACTTTGTTAGCTTTTAGGTCCTAGCCCTGCTTTTACTTTTCCCTGCAAGATATGAGCAATCAAACCAGGAAGTCTCTAATTAACCATAGTTTCTTGTTTTTCCTGAACCAGAAAATGACGTTTACTGGCTTTAGAGCAAGGCAAAATCCCGCTTTGTTCTGAAATTAGCAGCCATAGTTTCCTAGTTCAGATGAAACACAAAGCTATGGTCAATTAGAGACATTTTGAGTTTAATGTGACTCGTGTGAAGGGAACAGGAAAGAGGCTGAGGCTTAATAAGCCAAGATATGATTGCCTGAATGCAACCGATGTATCTATTCGGTTAAAGTTATGTGACTCGTTCCACAACCACTACATATTTGAATGAATGACTGTTTAAGTAAGCTCCACTAAATGTTGGTCACTGAAACTGTGCTATAGAGAAGTAGCAAGGGCTGATAAATTTGAAGTGTGTTACATGTTTAATACCAAGAATTAATAGAACCTTTTGATGCATAAAACCTTTTTTATATGTGTATCTTAGACAAATATGGCGTGCCCTATCCTCCCTTCTTTTTCCTGAAGAAGTCCTACTGGTTTAAATCAAGAGGAAGCTATACCAGCACTGCTCTTACAAATGAACCAAGCCATGGTAATATCTTCAGTGACAATGCTGAGCTTGTGCCTCCTGAATTTGATGGAAAGGAAGCCATTAGGTAAAAGTTAAAGAGGCGTGGCCTTAAATAATTTTTTGAGCAAATTGACGCAGAAATCCTGCCCCTGTGCCAAGGATATGTATGAAGTCAAGAATATTTGGTTTTTGTTTTCAGAGGGTATTGGGGAACATTGTTTTTATTCACAAGAGAGCGATGCAGACAGAAATATATACTGTATTTTTTGCACCATAACACTCACTTTTTTCCTCCTAGAAAGTAAGGGGAAATGTCTGTGCGTGTTATGGAGGGAATGCCTATGGGTGGCATGCCTACGGATTTTCCTCCTCTAAAAACTATGTGCGTGTTATGGTTGGGTGTGTGTTATAGAGTGAAAAATACGGTACTTCTGTTGCACAAAATGCCAAGGAGTCTCAAGTATGTGGTTGAGGTTGTTTATTGGGAATGACAACTAACCGAGCATATGTCTAAGAATTCTTTCTACCCATGTGCAACATTGATAGGGAAGAAAGATAATATCTGGTCTGAATTTGAAATAGTAGTTTCAAAGTTGCACAGCTTGACCATTTCCATAGAGATGATACGCCGCCGGGGAGATAGTTGTGACTAAATTGTAACTAAAATCCAGTATTGTATTAACCATTCGTTGTTTCCGAATCCTTTAGACTAAATAACATTAAAAAAACTTACAAAGTGAAGAGCAAGGAAACAGAAGCTTTGAGAGGTGAGATGCTTTTCATGTTTTCTCGTCCGTTCCGTAGTGGGACTGGGCTGCATGCATGAAACTGTGTGCAGATTGAATGACTCCACCGCCTACTGAAGGAAAAGGAGAAACTAACAATGGGTTGTGGGCTTGGAAGCAGAATAAGGAGCCTTGGCTATACGTTTGTGAAACATTGCTCTGGAGCACAGGGGTCAACCCTCCTAATTTGCACTGTTAAATGTGGACAAGTAGTCTGTTTTCTTTTTGTTTTCCATTGGCTTTTCAGCAGGCTTGCCCACTCTAAGCTTTGTGGCTAATATCTAACCTCCCCTCAATGCAGTTACATTTATTGAGCACTGACTGTTATGGTGGGACAAGGCGGTTTGTAGAAATAATGGATTTCCCCTCTTCCTTTATTGATTCATGGGCTCACCACTGCCCCATGTTCAACTGCTTCTGCATTCATAAACAGCTAGGAGAATTGCTTCCACTGCACTCCCTATGAATATTGTACCACTTTTCTATATTACTATGTACAAGGCAGTTTACAGCAACAAAATATACAACAAAAAACACATACCTTTTAATAATTTGATCCAATACCAAAAGTCACAATCAAACATAACTTTAAAATGGAACAACTTAGATTATTGTATATTACTTTATTTGATGTATTAGAATCTAATAGTACACCATAAAATTAACTCTCAGAACATCAGCTGATAATAATTAAGCAAAAATTCACTCTTAACAATTACAATAATTACTAAACTATGATCAATAAAAATAACTGCAAGTCATGATGCATAAAATACCACATTGCATGTAAAAGCGTGGAACTGAGAAACAAACACACACACGAAATTATTTTTTAAACATCCCTGAGCATTCCATCAACAGCTTGCAGCAGATACAATGTCCTTTGGTTCATTAATCTTTCCTCCACAATCCTGATACACATACTGTATGTGCATCAGTAATACTGCATACAAAAACCAAATTCCAAAACCTTTTATGCCTTTTTGTTTTTCACTCATTTCCACATGAAATACCAAATGCAAAAGTAATCTTCATAAAGTTCATTTGTCACCCTTGAGGAGACATGACTCCTTGACACTGTCACTAACGTCCACAAATTAGAAGTGGATATCTTCAGGACAAAACCTACAGCTGGGGTGGACAGAAGGTAAATTGAATCCTAGGACTCAGCTATACTGTATAGCTGCAAATAAATAAATAAATAAATAAATAAATAAATAAATAAATAAATAAAGTGTGCTGTAAAGTGCATTATACAATCTTACATTAGATGGTGATGGTGAGCTATGGCAAATTCAATACATTTTTCAAAACTTTTTTAAAAAAGCGTTTTCACAATTTTTTTTATATGTGCCTCGTTTCCATCATAGAATCTTAAGAGTTGGCAGGGACCCAAGAGCCATCTGCAATGCAGGAATTCATGATAATTGGAAAACAATTGGATCCGATCTTCTATGTAAACACATCAAGTGGCATTTTTGGACTATTTTATGAGCTCACAAAAGTACATGTATATATGGAACATAGGAAGCTGTATTATACCCAATCAGACCTCTGGCTCATCTGCACTGACTGTCCAGCAGCTCACAAGGGCTTATTGCACTGACATTCCCAGCCCTGGAGATGCTAGGGATTAAACTAGGGACCTGTTCCATGTAAAACACATACTCTACTACTGTATTGTACTCCCCCCCGTACTACATATCACTGCATGCACAGTGGTAAAAAACAAAAACACCTCTTGATGCAATCATATGACTTTTTGCAGTGCTTTATCAATGCATGCCAAAAATTCATACAGATATTGAAAAGTGGAGACAAATGAAATAAACAAAATTTAGGATGGGGCGGGGAGGTGTAACAGTGGAAGATTTCTTCCTAATTCCCGATTGATTCCATGGAGAAGCAATATTCTGCAGTATGAAATTCCAAGAATCCATCCGAAAATTCAAACAAGAATTTTGGGAGCATCCCTAGTGCTTGATGTGAGGAAATTAAAAAGGAGCCATGACGGGAAGTTTTGTAGGTTTACTCAGAAGTAAGATTTCACTGGAACTTATTAGTAAGAGGGTTTAGGAATGCAGCCTCCGTGTACCTTGGCCGTTTTAAGAGCTAACTTCTGTTCTTCTGTTAGGCTTATCCTTGGATATTTATGAAGGTCAAATCACTGCAGTTCTTGGTTGCAGTGGAGCTGGGAAAACAACACTGCTAAACATCCTTAGTGGACTTCTGAAGCCATCTGATGGTACGTATCAGAACTTTAAAATGAAGGAGGCTGCCACCCAAATCCGTAAGAACAGGAGGAGCTTCCCCTTGATCAGACCAAAGCCTTATCAAGTCCATCATTTGATTCCCACAAAGGCCCACCACACGCCACTGGGAGGAGCACAAAGGGGGCAGTAGCAGTTCCACAGCAGTCAGTCTTCTGATTTAGCCATTGCGACTAGCAGCCACAAACATGTCCAAATCCCCTTTTAAGGCCATTTAGGTTGGGGGGCCATTGCTACACTGTATGGCAGCAACTTCCGTAGTTTAATTATGTGCTTTGTGGAGAACTGAGATTCGTTGTTGTCATTGAGGCTGCGAGGATTCCAAACAATCATACCTAGAATTGCAGTCTAGCTCTCATTTCCACTCTTAGCAGGACAGCAGTTAATAGGATATGTTGAAACTTTTATGAGAATTCAAGCAGCCTACTCTGTTTATTAAGCCAACCTATTTGCTTCCTATTTGCTTATGTGTACAGGCTCTGCGACCATCTTCAAGTACAATATATCAGCAAGGGAAGATATGGAGCAAATTAGGGAGATAAGTGCTGTGTGCCCACAATTCAACGTGCAATTTGAATTCCTAACGCTGAAAGAAAATTTACGGACTTTTGCTAAAATAAAGGGGATTCCAAACAATGATATTGAGAATGAGGTAAGGATATATTCATATGGCAAGTATTTCTGTTCTGCCTCTTTATATTCTTCGTCTATTTTCTTTGTAGAACAGGTTCATGGCAAGGGATTACTGCCTTATCATTTGTTCTGCTTTGTATTTGAGGTTTACTCAGCCTAATTCAGAGAAAACTCATTGTGCTTAAGTCCCGCTCAAGTCAATGGGACAAATTTGTTGAAACCAATTTAAATCCTGTTAATTGCAATGGGAGAGGTGCAATAAATTTGCAATAGGTAAAGGTAAAGGGACCCCTGACCATTAGGTCCAGTTGTGACTGACTCTGGGGTTGCGGCGCTCATCTCGCTTTATTGGCCGAGGGAGCCGGCATACAGCTTCCGGGTCATGTGGCCAGCATGACTAAGCTGCTTCTGGTGAACCAGAGCAGCACACGGAAACGCCGTTTACCTTCCCGCCGGAGCGGTACCTATTTATCTACTTGCACTTTGACGTGCTTTCAAACTGCTAGGTTGGCAGGAGCAGGGACCGAGCAATGGGAGCTCACCCCGTCGCGGGGATTCAAACCGCTGACCTTCTGATAGGCAAGTCCTAGGCTCTGTGGTTTAACCCACAGAGCCACCCGGGTCCCTTAGACTGGGACTAATTCAATAACTGAACAAAATATGTAAGCCTTGCGACCTATACAAATGAAAATTCTTCCAGCACTGTCTTTGTTATCATACTGTGGAGGAATTATTTGAAGATTCTCTTGAAATGAGTTGAGTTGAGGCATACCCCTCAACTGTCCTGATTTGACCAGGACATCCAGAATTACAGAAGCCATCTCAGCTCCTGATTGGATCCCGGGATGTACTATTTTGGCTCCCACAAGAGTGTGGCCTCAAAAGATGCCCATTGGGGGGCTGTGCTCTTGTTTGAGTCATGTGACATGCATCCTGATTTTCCTCTGTGGCAGGTTGCAGGGTATGTTGAGATTCTTGCTGAGTATATGTATAACTCAGAGCAGGGCCTTCATGTGGCTGCCGCCTTTCTTCGGAACAGTATTATTGTCAAGATACGACAGGCGCCCATTATCTGCTCTTTCCAGAAACAAATGAATTTAATTTTTTTGACAGACTTTCCCAGCTGAATAAATGGATATTTACCACAAGTATATACCTTGTATTTATTTAGTTTTGTGTTTGTTTAAGCATTGTATTTTTGACTTTTCAATTGCACATACTAAACAAAGCAGAACAGTAATAAATTGATAAAAGAAAAAGCTATTTTTGGGTCTAATGCAAAGACAAGAGTGCATAGATTATAGGAAAACAAAAGGGTTCCTCTGGTTGAGTAGCAGAAACAAGGCTCAGGAATGATTAGCCACAAAATTCTATAGCTGATAAAAAGGCTTCTGTTGGGCTCATAACTTGAAACTTGGCATTTACAATCTAGCTGATGCCGTCTACAAAACCGCCACATTTCAAACTGATCCAGTAAAAATGGCCACAATTACAGCAAGTTACAAAGTGCTGAAAAGTGACACTTTGACCTCTTTTTTTCCAGTTGCAACAAATCATTTCATATTATTTCTTTTAGATGTTGCAAACTACTGGTGTACTTTATCCATGCTTGTTGTGGACCAGACCTTTTCATTGTTTTGATGAAATCCTGATCAGCAGTTTGAAATTATTAAGGTTTTCCTGCCCAGCTGAAATCTATGGAAAACAAGGACTTGCAAAATAATGCTTGGTACTTGACTGAAGGCAAAAATGAAGGCAGAATGCTGCAGCAGGAGTCACCTAATGGATGCTATGTGCAATGCCTTTTCCTTAGTTATTAAATATCACAGCATGGGTGAAGAAAAAGGCATGATTGAAAAATAATGTAGGAATGGACCATGCTGTAGAACATTTAGCGGCAGATATTCAGGCAGCCAGTGCATATTAAAGTCCTAGTGTTGATGTGTTTGGGAGGGAACAAGGAGCAGGGTCTTAATGCAATCCCACTTTCTGCTTCTCAAGAGCTGATTTCAAACTCTAAACCTTCTTGAAGGGCTCCTTGAGTGACAGCTGTGCATCCAGAAAATGCAGTGTGAGCAATACCGAACTGCCTCATGGACCACTCTTCACTAGATGAACCAATAGCGTTTTCCAGTCCACACATGAAACTGTACTGTAATCCCATTGGCATTCATAAAAAATAATAATAATAGCATCGTTGCATAACCAAGCAAACCCTGGAATACAACAGTCTGGAGCAATGCCATTTGGGTTCTTCCAAAAACCTGCTTGAGCAAATGATCCTAATTCCAGGGACGACATCTCATCTGGAAATGCCTTATACTTCAAATATGAGAGGTTGCATAATATTCCATTAATATTGCATAATATTCCATTAAGATTCGAACCTCTATAAAATAGCTTGTTGCTTTCAACCAACCAAGCGACTGAAAAACAAGATAGGAAGAAATGCGAAAGAATCCAACATCTTGGTGCTTGAAACATGTGTTTATATGCTTTACAGGTGCAAAAGCTAATGACCCTCTTGGATCTCGATGCCATTCAAGACACCCTAGCTAATCGTTTAAGTGGTGGGCAAAAGCGAAAATTATCTCTCGCGATTACTTTCTTGGGAGAGCCACAGGTAGGTGAAGCAAGGTCAGGACAAAAGGACCTGTTGAACATATTTCATAAGTACTCTCCCATCTTGTAATGCATCTACTGTTTCCTCTCAAAAGCAATGGAGTGTGTAGATCTCTCACTGATCTGTGGTCAGTCATGAAACTCCCTAATTTCAGTCTTATCTTTACTTCCCTTCTAAATTCCCATTCCCCAAACACTGCATGTAAAGTGAAGCTTTCACATTTAGTACAAGATTAGCTTCAATATTTTTAAAAATAATAATATAAAATTATTTCCCCCAAAACATTTTTTAAAGCCGCATAACTTTTTAAATTGTTGTGAGTTAACCCTGCACCCAGCAAGGGGTTAAAATGTAATGGAGGATGCAACTGTTGGAATAGCCAGGCCAGCTTCTTGGTGAGTTAATGGCCCTTAGGGTAACAAAGGAAGTGGGCTTTGTGCCAGAGGCCAAATGAGTGAGCCCCTTCCCTCACCTGGCTGGTGGTGAGAAGGACAAGTGCCAGAGGTATGTGAGAGAGAGCTGGGCGGGAAGCAAACAGCAGGGAGAAGTCAGAGAGTGAGAGCCATGTTTGATCTCTGTTTGAATCCAAGGCTTTGGCTACGGGAAAAGCAAGACCTTCTGGGGTGTTAATGCTGTGACCATATCCATCGTAGACTCAGGTTGTATATACAATGGTACCTCAGGTTAAGAACTTAATTTGTTCTGGAGGTCCGTTCTTAACCTGAAACTGTTCTTAACCTGAAGCACCACTTTAGCTAATGGGGCCTCCCACTGCCGCCGCGCTGCTGCTGCTCAATTTCTGTTCTCATCCTAAAGCAAAGTTCTTAACCCAAGGTACTATTTCTGGGTTAGCGAAGTCTGTAACCTGAAGCGTCTGTAACCTGAAGCGTCTGTAACCCGAGGTACCACTTTATGTGTAAATAAACCGTTATGTATTGAAGTTCTCACCCTGGCCACCAGGGGTATTGTGTACAGTGGTACCTCGGGTTACAGACGCTTCAGGTTACCGACTCCGCTAACCCAGAAATAGTGCCTCGGGTTAAAAACTTTGCTTCAGGATGAGAACAGAAATCGTGCTCCGGTGGCGCGGCGGTAGCGGGAGGCCCCATTAGCTAAAGTGGTGCTTCAGGTTAAGAACAGTTTCAGGTTAAGAACGGACCTCCGGAACGAATTAAGTACTTAACCCGAGGTACCACTGTATATAGTTTTCACTCAGGTCCACGTCAGTTAATTTAGGCGGGAAACCCTGGGGTGTTGTTGTTACAATGTTGACAGCCGGCTGCCAATAAAAGCAGGTCGGCTGAGCTGTTTGCAGTTCAGTTCAGTTCCAGCTTACTATAAAGAACCACTTGGAGAAATCTCTGTGTCGTCTGCTTTGTCAACCCACTACTTAATATAAACCATATATTATAAAGGCACCACAGTCTTTGCTGTCCCTCATTCCAAGGAAAGTGAACTCTGGGTAAGATCCCGGAACTCCTGGGCTCTTGCACCACTCCACAGTTGGGGTGGCATTCAAAAATATCATTGACACAATTGGGTTGCCATTAATTCTTTTTAAAGAATCCACTTCAACATGTAATGCTATGTGCTAATTTCTCAAGGTTTCCGAGTCTGAAAATGCAATCGCATGTTCTGCCTACAGGTCTTATTCTTAGATGAACCAACTGCAGGGCTGGATCCTTACTCTCGACACCAAGTGTGGGCCCTCCTGAATGAGCGCAAAGCAGGTCGAGTGATTCTGCTCACCACTCAGTTAATGGATGAAGCTGATATTCTTGCTGGTTAGTAGAATGTCTCATGGTAAAAACTGTTTGACAAGTATAGGCATGAAGCGAGAGAGAAATAACCGAGACCATGTGACTTGGGAACTTATCCCGCACTGATCTGCACTATCCTTATTTCTGTCTGTTGGAACAAAAAGCTCTTCTGTTGCACCGCATAAAGGAGGTGATCCACATAG
Organism: Podarcis liolepis; assembly: GCF_965112155.1. Lineage (NCBI taxonomy): Eukaryota > Metazoa > Chordata > Lepidosauria > Squamata > Lacertidae > Podarcis > Podarcis liolepis. Next base: position 24,893,694 of record NC_139555.1, read on the forward strand.
CACCCTAGATGATTCCTTCACATCTTTCACTATGCTGTCATTCACCAAGTTCCTGTTATTCCAGGAGTAACAGGCGTGCTGAGGACTAGCCTTGGAAATTCCAATGCCTTTGTGAAATGTCAAATTACTGTTACCTCTTCTGCTTCACTGGCTAAGCCAGGCATCCCGTACCTGTGGCCCTCCAGATGTTTTGGCCTACAACTCCCACGATCCCTATCTAACAGGACCAGTGGTCAGGGATTATGGGAAGTGTAGTCCAAAACATCTGGAGGGCTGAAGGTTGAGGATGCCTGGGCTAAGCGTTTAATTCAGTGTTTCCCAAACTTGGGTCTCCAGCTGTTTTTGGACCACAATTCCCATCATCCTTGACCACTGGTCCTGCTAGTTAGGGATGATGTGAGTTGTAGCCCAAAAAAACAGCTGGAGACCCAAGTTTGGGAAATGCTGGTTTAATGGGTTGCAGCTACTACTCTTCAATGCAGTCTTCACAGCTGTTTGAGGGTGACCAATCTTTTCTCTCATTCCATCACCATTAGCTTTTGGATCCTTTCCCTGTTATCTGTTGCATCTCTTTTTGCATGACATCAACTGCCCTGCCCTAACAATTGACATGTGATTGTAAAATAATCTGTACTGGGAGGACAGGTGAAACAATCCCTCCCATCACTCTGGGGGACAAGTGTTTGCATTTTCCAAGCTTGGCTCCACCTGGGTTACAAGGAGTAAATAGATCTCTTCCAGCTGAGCCTCGATCAACAAGTTCTGCCTTAGCTGAAATGTGTTTTGCATTTCCTATCTTATTCCGGGTTCCTGATATGTAGCTTCCCTTAGATTGCACCTTGGTCTTCTGCTTCTGACTCGCTCCAGACTGCTTTTTGTGACCTGGACAATTATGCTGACTTAACCCTACCCCAATGAAATAGATTTGCTTGCAAGACCTGCTGTGACGATTGTACAGCTTGCCTGTTTGTGTGTGCAACATACTCCTCTGATTTGTGTGCATGTAAACAAACAGGATTGTTTGAAATGAAGGCAGCATTTCTGGAACTCGTTTTATTTTCTGCATCACCCTTCTGAATCTCAGCTCACTGCACATTCCCCTTCAGATGTTTCCTGCTTCTGATTTGGATATGGGGAAGAATTTATTTCTGCAGAATGTGATAAGTAAAACCAGAACTTTATGTGTTTTTCCTTCCAGACCGGAAAGCATTTATCTCTCAGGGCAGGCTGTCTTGTGTTGGTTCATCTTTATTCTTGAAGAAAAAATGGGGTGTTGGCTACCATTTGAGGTACTTTTGAGTTTTGGCAATCTTACCTATTTTGCAATCTCTGGTGGGCAATCACAGATATTTATCTATTTTATTTATAAAATTGTGAAAACTCTTCTTTTTTAAAAAAACTAAGTATGTCAAGAAATTCCTCCTTTCTGGCTCAACGTCTCTTGGTCCAAGCTCAGACCAAAAAGAGGAAAGGGAGAGATCAGGCTGTAAAGATGCTGTGCTGCTGTTTCTTTCAGCAGAACTCTTATGGTTTTAGTAATGTCATAAATACTTGATTCAGATAACAGTTTTATTAAAGGATTGCAATACTTGGTAATTGGTGTCCATCTAAATCCATTCTGAATACGAACAGGATGCATGTAAATGAATTGTATGACCCCGAGAGAACAACATCCCTGGTCAAGCAATACATCCCTGCTGCCAAATTATCAGCGCAACATGAAAATGAGCTGAGTTATATACTGCCCTTGGAAAATGTGGATAAATTTCCAGGTAATTATCGTCTTGAATATGTAAATGATATCATAGCTATCATCTTTGAGTGTGCTATTAATGGAGATGGTCCTCAAAATGTTACTTTGGGCTGTAAGTACAATAAAAAGGATTTGCACATGGCCGTAATGGAGATTGGAAATGCTAATCTTGAACTAGAAGTAAGCACTTGAGTTTCTTTCTCCCTGTCATGTAGATCTGTTCTCTGACATGGACCGCCAGAAAGAACTAGGAATTGTTAATTATGGGGTTACCATGACAACTCTGGAAGATGTCTTCTTGAAGCTGGAGGGAAATGAAATGATTGATGAGAAAGGTAACATACTGTTCCAAATAACATACTTTCTAGTAGTGATTCCCTGCTACAGCAGGGAAAATATGAGTTTGGGACCATATCTGTTGTTGGCATCCAACTGTCGTGGGAGCATACCCTCCAACATTTCTCCTATTTTATAATAATAATATCTATATGCCACCCATTTGACTGGGTTGCCCAAGCCACTCTGGGTGGCTTCCAATAAATATATATAAAACATAATAAAACATATATTCTTGCATTTCAGGGTGTTAGACTAGATGATGCTTGGGTCCCTTCCAACTCGTAAGATTCTATGATTCTATAAAACATTTAAAAACTTCCCTATACAGGGTTGCCTTCAGATGTCTTCTGAAGGTTGTATAGTTACTTATCTCCTTGGCTTGGGGGTTGCATAACTCCATACCCTCCAACATTTCTCTGATGAAAATAGGGACGTCCTAAGGAAAAGCGGGACATTCTGGGATCGAATCAGAAACCTGGACAGCTTCTGTGAATCCAGGATTGTCCCTGGAAAAGTGTTGCATTACAGCTGCCTTTCCCTGTTTTTTTTTTTAATCTGGCAGTGAGAGCTGGGATGGTTTATCAATGACAGGGGGGAAACATCTGCAGTAGTGGTGGCAGCAAGGAGAGCTGGGGGGAAGTAGGGGATTGACTGACCCAGCATCAGAAGTAGTCAGAACTGAGTTTGTCTCTCATTTGGCCAATACCAAAGTTCTGATTTTGTGCTTTTGAAATTTGATTACAAAGAGGGGCCAAAGGGTGCTGACGAAATGGAACAACATCTGCTATTGCTCTCCGACACGGGAAAGGCAACCATGAGCGGATCAGAACTCTGGAGGCAACAAGTTTGCGCCGTGGCAAGAATGCATTTTTTAAATCTCAAGCGCGAGAGCAAACTCTGGGGAACGCTGTAAGTGCCAAGATAATTGCTTAAAAGCCGTCGCAATCTGGGTTACTGTATATGTAGCATCGCCCCCTAGCCTCCTCCACCACACTGTAACTACTAACACACACACACCACAATTGTGAATCAACTACCCTACCAATTTTGCAGCCACAATCGTACACTATTTTCACCTTCATCCCTGTTCCCATCAAGGGGAGGGGGCAGAAAATGAGGGGAAGGAAGAGGCATGGAAATGGGGGTGAAAGGGGAATGTGGGGGGTGCAAGGGGACTGCAGTGTAGAAGAGAGAAGCAGCTTCAGAAATGGGGTTGGGAAGGTGGAAATGGGGATTAGTAGTTGCATGCGGTTGGAGGGGGCTGGTCTACAGTAGTACCTCGGGTTACATACGCTTCAGGTTACAGACTCGGCTAACCCAGAAATAGTACCTCGGGTTAAGAACTTTGCTTCAGGATGAGAACAGAAATCGTGCTCTGGCGGCGCAGAGGCAGTGGGAGGCCCCATTAGCTAAAGTGGTGCTTCAGGTTAAGAACAGTTTCAGGTCAAGAACGGACCTCCAGAATGAATTAAGTACTTAACCCGAGGTACCACTGTACTGAGGTGGGGGGCAGAATTGAGAGGTTAGCAATGGGGGATAGGCTGGTTTGGCCAGTGACAGAAATGGGGTTGCTGCCACTAATAGATTCAATACCAGTTGCAATCATTCTCATTTGCTTAATTACTATCCTTTCTTTATTACAGACTGGTCCTTTTTGGAATTTTGCTGGCACCTTTAGTCATTCAGGTGCTGTTATATACTATTTGGGGGAGCCTGCATTGTGCAGAGCTACATCCTGGGCTTTATTTTGAGCCAGGAAAGGAGTCTTTCAGAGGGTCTGCTGGACTTCTGATCTTTAATAATACAGGTAAGAGTGAAGAACAGAATATTGAGATTCCCCCCCCCCCCGCCCCATCAGGTTTCGACCAAGAGCCAACATGCCAATACACCATGGCCAGACTGGGAAAACCTGGGTACAAATCTCTCCTCAGCATAAAGCACGGTGATTGAACAATAATCATCTCTCATTTTTTAAAAAATAATTTTTATTAACCGACCAATCAAATCACATCACATAAATTCCAAATTAGAAAGCCGAATTTTAATTTTTTTGTTGGGGGTACCCATATTTCAAGTTCCAAAGGAGATTCCAATCATCTTCTTGCTGCTGCGTTAATATCCACAAATCTGTCCAAATAATGTTCATATTTCTATCTAGTCCTATCTTGCTGTTCCCATGTCTCATCTTATTCATATATTTTTCTTTTTTCTTTGTGATCTCTTCTGATAATCTCCTTAAGCAGGTAAACACCAGTTAAAATCCTGTGTGAATTTTTCCGTTAATCACCATATCGAGATGGTTTCCATATATCATCACTTCCATAAATAAAAGCACTCTTTCCATCATTCATCTTTGCAAATCTGTCGCCGCCTTTAGTCCTCTGAGGAGGCCGCCCGCAGTATGAAAACAGATCCATTCGTCCTCCCAGACATAAGTCTTTTGACAGAACTTGCCAAAATGGCGACGCTGTTTTTTTACTGCGTCATCCCAAAGCTCTTAAACTTTCCACTATCTCCTTAAAACATGCTTTTGGTTAGAGATTATCTCACACAGTCTTAAATCATCAGCTTAGGTCATTTAAGCGGCATTTCTGACTTGTGTGTGGGGGGGATTCTTGGTTAATCACATAAAGAAAAGAAAGGAAAGGAAAGTCCCCCCCCATCCAGTCCCGTTGCCGACATACCGAGCCTTGGTGTGTCTTCTCATGATATATTCCTGTTTATCCAACCCATCTTCTTTCTCAGAGATCTCTTCAATTAGCAGTCTTTACTCCCCCTTCTTCCTTGAAATATGTGCATTTGCTTCCACCTAATTATTTCTTTTGAAGTTGCTGCAGCTAGAGGTGCAAATCAGAGACAGCGTCCAGGAAAGCCGAAGTCCACACAAGGGCTTTTTGCCTAGTGCCCCCACCCCCTCGAGTTCAGGGGTGGTATAGGGCACAGCAGGCAAGGGCAGTCCCCCCCCACTCACTTGGGGGGGGCAGGGAGGCTGCTTACTCCCATCACAGCCTCTTAATTACCTCGTGTGGGTCGGAGAGATGTTATTGTCGGCCATCTTCCAATGCGCCCCTAGTGGCACCCCCCTGAACAATAATAATCTCTTAATCCAATATTGTCTCAGTGTTGTGAGCAAAAAGTGAGGGGAGGGGGAACCATGTCTAACAGCCCTTTGGAAGGAAAGATAGAATATGAATGTAATAAAATGAAGTTTTCATACAGTTTTAATGGACCAGTAGACAGCGAGTGAAAAATGTTTTTCCAGCTCTCTATCGGGAACTGAAGGTTTTTTAACTAAGAGCACCCAGAGCCCCAACTATAGCATAGCTCTATGGATTGCCTGAGGAGTTTGGTCTACTCATAAGGAGTAGGTTCCTTACAAATAACCCTTTGTTCCGTACGAGACCATGTTCTTTTGGAGAAAACTTCAGCATCAGGCAGCTGACTGAGCCTGCAACTTTAGGAATCAGTACTCCCTTGGACTCAGTAGTGGTTTAGCCTCTACCGTTGATTTTGAGCAAAGGTCTGGTGGAGAAAGGTCTTGTGCCATGATCCCTGAAAGCCCCAAATCCCCCTGCTGTGTCTCACTGCCCCATTATACATCGTGCTCCTCTATAATGTTAGCTTTGGGGAGTGCCAAGTCCTCCTCTGAAGAGGATTCCTCCAGGGCTGTCTGAGATGCCAGATTGTGTAAGGTATCAGATATTTGCTTACAAAAATTTTGATTACAGCCAACCAGGATATGGCTCTTCAAAGCTTGCTTCACTGACGGGGTCATATCATGGAGCCTGGCACTATTGGCAGTCCTAAAAGAATAAGATAATTCCAATATTACCTCAATAGTAAAAATAAAAAATTAAGAATTTTGGGTGGAATTCAAGATGGCACTAAGGCGATTGTTCCGTCAGTGCTCATCTCCTCCTTCATGCTGTTTTAGGGGTTTTCCCCAAACTTCCCTCCCCTCAAGTCAATTTGGGGAGGAGAGGGTGAGGGAAGCCCATTTGTGCTAGTGGGATAACACAATCCATTTTAGCAAATAAATAGGCATTAAATGTTACACAAAGATAATTCAAATTCTGTATTACACTTCATTTTGGTTTTCTCCTGTTTGAGAAATTAAGATTCTACCACAGTCCTCCGGTCATTCTGTGAATCCTTGTTTTCTTTTTCAGGTGCAAGCATTGACAATTTCATCCAAGCAGTGAAGAATCAGAATGTCCTGGTAGACGTTGTCTCTGGCAAAAATGTCAGTGACCAACTAGTGCACAATGGGGCTATAATGGTAGCCCTTGAAGACAAGGTAACTTCAGTTATTTTTTGTTGCAATCAGTACCATTTTTCTAGAAAAGGAGGTGCCAGAACTCAGCACGAACGCCTCCCTTGTTTTCTTAAAATGGCAATGGTGCTCACCTGAGAGGTGCCAGAACTGAGTTCTGACTGGGGGGGGGACCCCCCTGGGTGTAATCCTGGGGATAAAACTGGGGAGCAAAGCCCCATATCGACTGTTACCATCTTGTGCCAGCTTGTGCAGGGGCAGGAAATGTCATGGCAGACTTACTCTTTGCATTTCCATGTGGTTTCCTTTTTTAATCTTTAGCCCCAAAGTGCTGGCTGGAGGGGGTTAGGATCGTGTGAAACTAGCTCCCTGACAACGAAGGAGAGCTTTGACTGTCCTTGTTTCTTCATAAAAGCAATACTAAAAAATCCTGGTAACCAAATATGGTTGTACATGTTTTGAATTTGAAAGCAAGCAGCATCTTGTGTTGTTGGGCGTAGCTGTTTTGCAAGCCTGTTTTTAAATGCCTTTCCCAGTTAAAGAGAAATGCTCTTTAAGCCGAGTATAATACTGGTGTAGCATCAGGTAACAGCTAGCTCCATCCCAGCCAAATTAGAAGCAAGGCCACGATTCCAAAATATGGGGGCACAAAGTTCACAACTGTATGAGAGCAATGAAGCTTAAATATACTCAGAGTCCTGTAGTGATTTCATGCTCTTTATTGCAGCTTGTAAAACAGTGATTGAATTGCCCCCCAAACCCCAGGCTTTTATATACATTAATTACACAATGAGTCCCGTCTGATTGGCTGATTCTGTTTCCCTCCTGGAGCCCGATTGGTCTTTTCCTGCAGACCAATCAGTTGTTGCATTCTAGGATCCTACTTGCCTATTGTTCTAGGATCCAAGCTTAGTACATAACAGAAGCTGTCCCAACAAGTTCGCATACCTATCCAGCAAGCTCTTTTCCAGAAGAAGAGGTGCTGGAACTCACCATGAACGCCTCGCTCGTTATCTTATAATGGTAATGGATCCCACCTGAGAGGTGCTGGAGCTCAGTTCCTGTGAGTTCTGGCTGAAAACAACAACCCCGTTTATAGCTAAGGCACGGCACATACCTTCCATGAAAGAATCAGCCTTGTAAGAATGTCTAGCCTGCAGGTACAGACTCCATCAAGGTGGGTGCATCTGTTCCCACTAGTGAAGGCATCTTCTGACCCTGGGAGACAATGGCAGACCTGCCTCCTCTTGTGAATTCTCTTCAGCCTCTCCCCAGGCTGTGGCTCTGAGCTCTCCACAGCCTCTGGCAACATTCTCTCCTCGACAGGAAGGGAAACAGCAACAGAGACTCCAGTACCAGCATTACCATCTTTCTTCAGACAAGACTTTGCTCTGCTGTCTCAGGCTCCTGTCCCCACTCTTCCCCATCTGCTGCCCAAGGTCCACACTTGAAGGCACTTAGTGATGTAGGACACCTTCATTACAAATAACACATAAAGCAGGCTTATGAATTTCTGTTTTCATTACAGGCTGTTATTTTCTCAGCATTCATTCACTGGCTCGCTTGAATTTCTAACTTGTATTTCATTTCTTGTCTCGGTTCAGAAATACAGATTCACACTCATATGCCACATGGAAGTGACCAATTGCTTTCCGGTGCTTGTCAACATCATCAGCAATGCACGCCTGCGAATGTTAAATTCCGCTGCCCATATTCGAATCTGGAGTCACATGTTTCTATTTGTAAGTCTTTCAACTGGATTGTAAGAATGGTTACAGTAGTGTGAAGAGGCGGGCTAGTTGTAGTGGTGAATAAGTGTGAAAACACACACACACACACCTCTCTTTAATAGATTTGCATTCATCTTTAATATTGATAGGCTTCCAAGCCAAGGTATTTCTAATTTCATCCATTTTTCAGAACTTCCGTGATTTTTAAAAATCATGCGTTCAGTTTGAAACATCATCTTATAAGTTGGTGTTATATATATTCCAAGGTATTTGATAGAAACGTTTGTCCACTTAATATTCATTTGTTTTGATATTTTAGTTTTAATTTCTTCTAGTACAGTATATTAATACTCATAATATCTGTACCACCTGAGTCGATTTTATACTCAGAGACTCTGCTGTAGTCTCTGAATTCAGTTGATTCTTGTGAGTTTATAATAGTTAACAGTACTACATCATTAACCTAAAGACAACTTTTAAATAAGCAATGATCAACTTTATTCCTATAATTAAATATCATTTTTAAGCCTACCAAGTGCAGAGAATAATAGCAGCTGTTCTAATCATATATACTGTCACACAGTGTTTATAAACTTTATCTTTCTGATTTGTTTCCCAGCAATTTAGTAGCAAACAGCTATGGATCTTTTTCTGTAACATGTGCTTGTTTGGGGTATTTATATACCCTACCTTTCCAGCACATTTTGCGATGATGAGCGGTCGTTACTACAAGGTAAAGTAATTAAACATGCATGAAACTTATTCCCTTCCCAAGCAAAGCCCTTTCCACACACCAGCATTTAACGTCAATCAGCCAGTGTTCAACTGCATATGGTTGAAATCGCGCAAGTTAAATGTGCGTAAGACAGAATCATATCTTTGGGGCCTATCACCCCTACATTCTCGTTTTTATGATAACTTATTTGAGTTGGATATAGCTCTTGGATTTATGTTCAAACCTTGGGAGATTGCAATGGGGAGCTAACGATTCTATTGATTCCAATGTGCCACAATGGAAGAAATAAAAACTTTCAGTTTTATGCTAGCTCTTATATCCCAGTCCAGATCTCCCTTTGAATGTTTTATTATTTGTTTTTGAAATGTAGAGACTTCCCTATTTTAAAAAGTTTAAAAAAACAAACAAGCTGAAACAGTGATCAAAAAGAGCAATACAATATACATTTCGGAATGTATTTCAGAAAAAATGAGCACACCCAAAAAAGGGGGGGGGGATAAAACTGCTATACAGTGGTACCTCGGGTTACAGGCACTTCAGGTTACAGATGCTTCAGGTTACAGACTCTGCTAACTCAGAAATAGTACCTCAGGTTAAGAAATTTGCTTCAGGATGAGAACAGAAATCACGTGGCGGCAGCAGGAGGCCTCATTAGCTAAAGTGCTACCTCAGGTTAAGAACAGTTTCAGGTTACGAATGGACTTCCAGAAGGAATTACAGTGGTGCCTCGCAAGACGAAATTAATCTGTTCCGCGAGTATCTTTGTCTAGCGGTTTTTTCGTCTTGTGAAGCGACCCTATTAGCGGATTAGCAGATTAGGGCTATTAGCGGTTTAGCGGCTACTAAAGGCTTAGCGGCTTAGCGGCTAAAAGGCTATTAGCGGCTTAGAAAAAGGGGGGGGCAGCGGGAAAAAATATCTCAAGACTCGCAAGACATTTCCGTCTTGCGAAGCAAGCCCATAGGGAAATTTGTCCTGCGAAGCGCATTGAAAAATGGAAAACCCTTTCGTCTAGCGGGTTTTCCGTCTTGTGAGGCATTCGTCTTGCGGGGCACCACTGTAAGTTCTTAACCCAAGGTACCACTGTCGTAAGGTTTTTAAATTCTGAAAGGGCATTAAAAGATGTCTCAGGTACGCCTTCTCGTGGGCCTCATTCCACAACTGTGATGCCACTACAGTGGACACTCGGGTTGCGAACGTGATCCATGCGGGATGCACATTCGCAATCCACATCTGCGCACGTGTGGGTTGCTATTTGGTGCTTCTGTGCATGCCAAAGCATGATTTAGTGCTTTTGCGCATGCTCGGCCGCTGAAACCCATTCCGGTACTTCCGGATTTCGGTGGTCCGCAACCCGAAGAAAGGCAACCTGAAGTGGCTGTAACCCCAGGTATGACTGTACTGAAAATGCCATTTCACTCTAGGCCCCCAGCTAGAAGGGCCTCCTGCAATGATCTGCAGGTCCAGGTAGGTAAGTGTGGCAAGAGGTGATCAGTTCAGTATTCTTGCAGTCAGTGCAAAGATTTCCCAATTCATTCAAGTGGAGAGAGCGGGTATTTATTTGAAGTATTGATACACCATTGCCTCTGTCTGACATCCAAGGGCATACTAAGTTGCCAGCTCCCGTAGTTCCTTCCCTATCTCACCTAGGAATGGGACACTTTTCTCAGACTTCTCCTTCTTTAGTCTTTGGTTGCTCGTTTCCTCCCCTCACCCTCTTGTTTCCTCAGAACACTCCTATCCAGAACTTCATTGTTTTTGCTCACATTTCAGCTGATACCCATATTAATTCATGACAACTTACTAGGAGACCAGTGGTCACCTCAGCAGTGTCTTCAATGCTACTTCCTCAATCCTGGCCAAAGTGGTACAGAGAGGAGGTTTCTCCCAAACCTGAGCCCACCCTTGATTTTCTAACTGCCTCCCTAAATCCTTAAGTTGCCATCTCTTTCTCCATTAACGTTTTGTAAATTGCAGAGCCCAAATCCTTTAGAATGGTCCCCTGCTGGTAAAAGTAAAGGGTAAAGGGACCCCTGACCATTAGGTCCAGTCGTGGCCGACTCTGGGGTTGCGGCACTCATCTCGCTTTATTGGCCGAGGAAGCCGGCGTACAGCTTCCGGGTCATGTGGCCAGCATGACTAAGCCGCTTCTGGCGAGCCACAGCAGCACACGGAAACGCCGTTTACCTTCCCGCCGGAGCAGTACCTATTTATCTACTTGCACTTTGATGTGCTTTCGAACTGCTAGGTTGGCAGGAGCAGGGACCAAGCAACGGGAGCTCACCCCATCACGGGGATTCGAACCGCCAACCTTCTGATCAGCAAGTCCTAGGCTCTGTGGTTTAACACAAAGTTTATTAGTTCTATTTATTAAATTTGCTAGTCGCTTTTTAACCAAAGCCATTCAAAGTGTCTTACAGTAAATAAACAAACACATACCTTAAATCTGTTATAGAAGGAAGGAAAGAAAAATCTAAATGGCTACTCTACTTTTAAAAAGTTGAAATAAAACACCCACACCCACACACACAAGGAGGCAATTTAAAACCCAAGAAATGTTTTTACCTGGTGCCTGAAGTTAAGTAACAATGGCACCAGGTGAGCCTCTCGGTGGAGAGCATTCCACAAGTGGGGAACCACCACTCCCATCTTATCTGAACCTCCTGTGGAGGGGGCATAAAAGAAAGGGGGGGACTAAGTAATTGATGAAAAATATTATGTATCTTAGGGATGTGGGTGGCGCTGTGCATTAAACCACAGAGCCTAGGACTTGCCGATCAGAAGGTCAGCTGTTCAAATCCTCGTGACGGGTTGAGCTCCTGTTGTTCAGTCCTTGCTTCTGCTAACCTAGCAGTTCGAAAGCACATCAAAGTGCAAGTAGATAAATAGGTACCGCTCCGGCGGGAAGGTAAATGGAGTTTCCGTGTGCTGCTCTGACCCGGAAGCTGTACGCTGGCTCCCTCGGCCAATAAAGCAAGATGAGCGCTGCAACCCCAGAGTCGGTTACGACTGGACCTAATGGTCAGGGGTCCCTTTACCCTTACCTTTATTATGTATCTTGCCACAAATCATATACTGAAGGGCATAATTATCTCTTGCAATTTTCTTTGCTAGATAAAAACTCGTTCTCAGTTGCGGGTCTCAGGACTCTTTCCTTCTGCCTTTTGGTGTGGATTAGCTCTGGTGGACATCCCTTTGCATTTTATTCTCCTCCTGCTGCTGCTTTGGCCGTGGCTCAGACTATTAGACATTGTGGGACCTCATGGCCATACTACCACAATTTTATGTTTGGTGAGTATAATTACTTACATTACTTTTTAAAAGTAGTCTTTAAATGACCTTTAATGTTTACAATGTTTACAAACTAATGTTTACAAATGTTACAAACATTGAACCATTTCCACTGAATAATAAACTTGGGCTGCGATCCTCAATAGTTTACAAGGGAGTAAACTCACCCAAACATAATGGGCCTTCTGTATAGTTTGGTCATATGAAATGAGTTCCCAGAAAACCCGTGTTTTCAGACACCAGTCTTAACAATAAATATTAACCTTCTTCTTAACAGGTGTCATTTCTGTTTGGCTACAGCACGTCAATGGTCTTATTCCTATATGTAATTGCCTTCGTGTTTCGCAACAAATGGCATACTAGCAGTTTTTGGTCATTCATCTTAATCTTGGTAAGTTTTATGACCAGACCACTGACTGATCATTTATTTCCTTATATTCTTAATCTCACAATACCTCTAATTGTTTATAATTTTCCATTAAAGTAGACAAATCAATGGATGCTTCAAATATAATAATGTGAAATAATGTAAGACTGAATGACACGTTGAACAGAAAAGAGCATGAGCAGTGATCCTTTAAGTGTGCATACTTAAGCGGTATTCTATTTTTTAATTTTTTTTAGTATTTAATTTTTTATTAGTTTCAATTCATTGTACAACACCAAACATTAAAACAATAAAAAAGACAAAACACAAAAAAGAAAGAAAAGAAAAACATTGCATAACATAAAACACCAAGAAATTAAACTTACAGTAACTAAATAACTAAATCACACAACAATGATTGACTTCCCTTCAACTCGGTTTCGGAATATGTTACAAAAGATTTTCTATCTGCAGTTTCGTTTTCTTAAAACTCTTTACGTCGCAGGTGTTACATCGAGCCTACTGTGATTTTTAGATTTTTTACATCTGTTTCAATGTATGTCATAAATTTATTCCATTCATTATTAAACTTTGTACCTTTTTGGTTTCTTATTTTCTGTGTCATTTTTGCCAATTCTATATAATCAAATAATTTAGATTGCCACTCATTTATAGTTGGGATTTTTGATGTCTTCCAGTTTTGTGCTATTAGTGTTCTAGCAGCCACTGTTGCATATTGGAAAAGTGTTTGGTCTTCCTTTTTAATTTCTTCTCCAATTATCCCCAGAAGGAAGGCCTTAAGCGGTATTCTAAATCAGGTCTCCAGCTGTTGTTGGACTACAACTGTCCTCACCCCTGCTCCTGCTTGCTAAGGATGATGGGAGTTGTAGTCCAACTACAGCTGGAGATTCAGGTTTGGGAAACCCTGTTCTAAATACTTCCTTCAAACTGTCTGCATTTGAGCCAAGTTATTCCATACTTGGGACTGTGAGGACCCTTCTTCAGGAGCTGCCCAAAGAGATCTGTACCTGCCTTATAGGTAAAGGTAAAGGGACCCCTGACCATTAGGTCCAGTCATGACCGACTCTGGGGTTGCGGTGCTCATCTCGCTTTACTGGCCGAGGGAGCCAGTGTACAGCTTCCGGGTCATGTGTCCAGCATGACTAAGCCGCTTCTGGCAAACCAGAGCAGCGTACGGAAACACCTTTAGCTTCCTGCCGGAGCAGTACCTATTTATCTACTTGCACTTTGACATGCTTTCAAACTGCAAGGTTGGCAGGAGCAGGGACCAAGCAACGGGAGCTCACCCCGTTGCAGGGATTCGAACCACTGACCTTCTGATCGGCAAGTCCTAGGCTCTGTGGTTTAACCACAGTACCACCCGCGTCCCTTATACCTGTCTTATACTCTGCCACAAAAAACGTTTCTTCTTGCCACTAGAATAGAATACTATCATTTTGCCGCTTCCTCAATAATGCCTGTGAAGCCAGTGGCTATGAGGTAAGGTGAGGCAACTGCCTCAGGTAGCAGGATCCATTGGGGCAACAGACCCCAATGTAGATCTTATTCAGGGCCGGCTCACCCGTGAGGCAAGCTAAGGCAACCGCCTCAGGCGTTGGAATCCACAGTGGCAGCAGTTCCCCGTATCAAACTTTCTTTCCCCACATTCCCAGTATAGATATTCCCCCACCCCTTCTTCTCTGGCAGGGAGGGGAAGCCACTTTGGGGTCCACCTCAGATGCCAATATGTCTTGGGCTAGCCCTGGGGTATAGATTGCATTCAATGGGTATCGGGTGAATTCCACCTCCCACCCTAGCAATTCACACCTTCCAGTGGGGTGGGAGGTGGGATTCACCCGCTACCCACAGAGTGGTAACTCTCAACTTATGCACATTTAACTTCTGAGCATTTAGTTTTATGCGCTTGGCAAATAAAAAATAAATAAATAAAAGTTGAAAGGGGACAGAAAGCGGGGCAGGTATCCAAGAAAAAAGACCTTGGCAATCCCACCCACCATTGAACCCATTATATTTTGACATACATGATTTTGGCCTCACACTCTGTCCTCAGAACATAACCCCCACGTAAGTTGAGAGATGTAGTTACACACACTTGGTTGTGTTTCATTTGGGGTGTAAAGGAGTTAAGCCTCAGTATGGAAAACAAAATGGGAAGAAGCTGTTTAATCTGTTCAAAAGCTTAATATATTTTTTATTGTTTCATTTCAGGTGAACGTGCTTGCTTTGATTAATGCAGTCTTTGCAGTCCACTATGTGCATCATCTACTAATATTAATTCTTCCCCTGTTTACAGCAATAGAATTTATGTTAACTTTCACAACGGTAAGCAAAAGTGCAGCCTATTCCTGGTATCTTTAACTTGCCCATTAGGGCACCAAAGAGCCCTTGGTACCTTTGTCACGTACCAAGACCACCTGCCCCTTCCAATTTTATTTTCATTTTTAAATGATGTTTTTGGGTTGGGAAGCTTCCTGTTTTTATGTGGTGTTGTCTGTGCATTTTGTCTGTGCTTTTGCAGGGTGGGGATTTGTGTTGGGTGGGGGGAGTTCCAAACATGACCAATTTTTTGCCCTATGAAATCGGCATTATTTGGTGTCCAGTTTCTGAATTTATCACACAATTCGAAAAGGTTAGGGTCCGCTAGGCTATCGCTTTGCAACTGCGCTCTTGGGTTAAGGAAACAGTAGCTCATCATGGGCCACCAGATTCATAATGGCACATCCTCCTGGTCTGTAATCCCGGAATAAAGGTGCTCCCAATTAAGGTTTACACCCACCCCAGCCCCCGAGCCACCTCCTCTTTTGGAACCTGATCTCGCAAACACTGTGCAGCTACCTTATCTAATCTCCTTGACCTTGGGCTGATCAGCTGGACACTTTCCAGTGAACCGGGGGAGGCTCCGCGCAGCTCTAACAACTAGGTGCGCCTTATGGTCCGGTGTGCCTTATGGAGCGAAAAATACGGTAATACAGTTGTACCTTGGGTTACAAATGCTTCGGGTTACAAACTCCGCTAACCTGGAAGTAGTTGAAGAAGAAGAAGAAGAGTTTGGATTTGATATCCCGCCTTTCACTCCCCTTCAGGAGTCTCAAAGCGGCTAACATTCTCCTTTCCCTTCCTCCCCCACAACAAACACTCTGTGAGGTGAGTGGGGCTGAGAGACTTCACAGAAGTGTGACTGGCCCAAGGTCACCCAGCAGCTGCATGTGGAGGAGCGGAGACACGAACCCGGTTTCCCAGATTACGTGACTACCGCTCTTAACCACTACACTACACTGGCTCTCCGTGTCTAGTTGCTCTGAATTGTGAACATATCCCCAGGATGAGAATGGAAATTGCACGGCTGCGGCGCAGTGGCAGCGGGAGGCCCCTTTAGCTAAAGTGGTACCTCAGGTTAAGAACGGTTTCGGGTTAAGAACGGACCTCCGGAACGAATTAAGTTTGTAACCCGAGGTACCACTGTAACCAAAACTGATCCAACAGCTCTGCTCCATTTGGATGCCTCCATATGTCTTAATCCTAATCATGACATCCAATTCCAAACAAACCTGAGGGACTTTACTCACAAAATGACTAGCAAATTTGTTTTAGCAGAGATCCAATGGGACATTTTGGTACTAAATTCCAGGATTCCCCCCTTGTTCTATTGCACCCCTCCACGTAGAGAGGGGGCTCCAGGCCCTCTGGGAATCGCCCACACATCTATTTTTTTTTTTATAATATTTTTTATTAGTTTTACAAAAAATTTTATAACAAACAAACACAAAAAAGAAAACAAACAAACAAACAAGTATAGTTTCATAATGTCTTTTCATAAACTCCTTTCCTCGGACTTCCCCATACCTCCCCTTTCTGCATCCTCGTGTCCAAATTTTATAGCAACTTATAAATATTTTTTTTCAACTCTAATTCGTCATAGTCCTTTCTTATTCTAATCTTATATTACTGCAACCCTTTCTCTCTGTAGAATCTCGACATTCTAAACCTCCTCAAGTTTATAGTAGTCCTTAAGATAGATCTTAAATTTCTTCCAATCTTCTTCCGCAGTCTCCTTTCCCTGGTCCCGAATTCTGCTCGTCATTTCCGCCAATGACATATAGTCAATCACTTTCATCTGCCATTCTTCCACGGTGGGTAGATCTTGTGTCTTCCAATACTTTGCGATCAGTATTCTTGCTGCTGTTGTTGCATACATAAAGAAAGTTCTATCCTTTTTTTGCACCAATTGGCCGACAATGCCCAAGAGAAAGGCCTCTGGTTTCTTAAGAAAGGTATATTTAAATACCTTTTTCATTTCATTATATATCATCTCCCAGAAAACCTTAATCTTCGGGCATGTCCACCAAAGATGATAAAAAGTACCTTCAATTTCCTTACATTTCCAACATTTATTGTCAGGCAAGTGGTAAATTTTTGCTAGCTTGACTGGGGTCATGTACCACCTATATACCATTTTCATCACATTTTCCTTTAAGGCACTACATGCCGTAAATTTAATTCCGGTGTTCCACAACCTTTCCCAGTCAGCAGACATAATGTTATGGCCGATGTCCTGTGCCCACTTAATCATAGCTGATTTAACTATTTCATCTTGTGTATTCCATTTCAACAGCAAGTTATACATTCTTGACAAATTCTTAGTATTGGGTTCTAGCAATTCTGTCTCAAGTTTTGATTTTTCCACCTGGAAGCCAATTTTCCTGTCTTGTTTAAAAACCTCCGTTATTTGATAATAGTGGAGCCAATCTTGTACTTTGGGTTTTAGTTTTTCATGGCTCTTTAATTTCAGTTTCTCTCCATCCTGTTCTAAAATCTCACAATACTTTGGCCATCCGACCTCCATATTGACTTTCTTATGGGCCTTCGCCTCTAAGGGTGACAACCATCTAGGGGTTTTGTTTTCCAACAGGTCTTTGTATCTCATCCATACATTGAACAACGCTTTCCTTACAATGTGATTTTTAAAGGCACTATGCACTTTGATTTTGTCATACCATAAATATGCATGCCAACCAAATGCGTTATTGAAACCTTCTAAGTCCAAGATATCTGTATTCTCGAGGAGCATCCACTCTTTCAGCCAGCAGAATGCTGCTGCCTCATAATACAATTTTAAGTCCGGCAGGGCAAATCCCCCTCTTTCTTTTACATCTGTTAGTATTTTATATTTTATTCTGGGCTTTTTGCCCTGCCAGACAAATTTCGCAATATCTTTCTGCCACCTCTTGAAACAGTCCATCTTGTCAATAATCTGCAAAGTTTGAAACAAAAATAACATTCTAGGCAATACATTCATCTTAATTACTGCAATTCGGCCTAACATTGATAATCTCAAATTTGACCATATTTCTAGATCTTTTTTAATTTCTGACCAACATTTTTCATAATTGTCCTTATACAAATTCAAGTTTTTAGATGTTAAATTAACCCCTAGGTATTTCACCTTCTTAACCACCATCAAACCTGTCTCTTCTTGAAACTTATTCTTCTCCATATCTGTCAGGTTTTTCCCTAAGACTTTAGTTTTTTGTTTATTCAATTTAAATCCAGCTACCTGGCCAAATTGTTGAATTATCTCCAACACCTTTTTCGTGCTAGTGTATGGCTCTTGTAAAGTTAAAACCAAGTCATCTGCGAAAGCCCTTAACTTGTAATGTTTTGCTCCGACCTGTACACCTTTAACCTGCTGGTCATTTCTAATCATATTCAGCAACACCTCCAGAACAGAAATAAAGAGCAATGGGGACATTGGGCACCCCTGTCGTGTTCCTTTTTCTATCTTGAGTTCCTCAGTTATTACATTATTTACAATCAGCTGAGCTCTTTGTTCAGAATATATCGCACCCATACCGTTCTCAAATCCTTGGCCTACCCCCATCCCATGAAGGTTCTTTTTCATAAAACTCCAAGAGATGTTGTCAAAGGCTTTCTCCGCGTCCACAAATATCAGAACTGCTTTAGTATTTATGTTCACCTCTAACTTTTCCAAAATGTCTATTATATTCCTAACATTATCTGAGAGGTGTCTCTTTGGGAGAAAGCCTGCTTGGTCTCTATGAATCTTTTCCATCAGTACTCTTTTGAATCTTTTTGCTAAAATGTCTGCAAAAATTTTGTAATCCACATTGAGTAACGAGATTGGGCGGTAGTTCTTCAATTGAGTCTTTTCAGTCTCTGTCTTTGGTATGAGTGAAATATATGCTTCTTTCCACGATTCAGGTGCCTTTTTTCCCTCTAAGATCTCATTACAGACATCCTTTAACGGTTGTATCAACCATTCCTTTAACGATTTGTAGTATCTGGAAGTCAGTCCATCTGGCCCTGGAGATTTGCCCAATTGCATGTCCTGAATGGCACCCTCTATCTCTTGTTCTGTTATTCTCTGGTTTAAATCCACCTTACTTTGAGCAGAGATTTTTTGTAATCCATATTTATTAAGGAATTTATCTATGTCTTCTTCATTTTGTAATCCTTGGGAATAAAGTTTTTTGAAGTAACTCACAAAACAGTTTCTTATCTCATTTGGTTTAGATATGGTCCTTCCATCCACTTCTAAACTTGAAACTGTATTTAATTTCTGTCTTTTCTTGAGTTGCCATGCCAAGAGTTTGCCACATTTGTCTGCCGACTCAAATGTCTTTTGTCTCATTTGCTTTATTTTCCACTCTATCTCCTGGTTCATCAATTCCATATATTGTGTTTGATACAATTTAATCTCCCTCAAAATCTCCTGGGACTTTGGTTTTGACCTTAGTTTTTTCTCTCCTTCTTTTATCTTTTCCAAAATTTTTTCTCTTTTCTCCTTTTGCTTTCTCTTCTTTATTGAATTTTGTTGAATCAAAAACCCTCGCATCACAGCTTTACTTGCGTCCCAGATCACTCTTCTTTCCACATCGCCCCTTAGATTAATTTCAAAATAGTCCTTTAAGGTTTTTTGGGCCTTCAAGTGGAACTCTCTATCTCGAAACAGGGTGTCATTCATTCTCCATCTAAACTGACCAGTTGTTGTAAGTTTCATTTCCATCTTCACGGCGTTATGGTCGGAGCAGGTTTTTGGGCAGATTTCTACCTTCTTAATCTTCGGAGCCATTCCACTAGTAATCCAGATTTGATCAATTCTGGTCCAGGTCATCTTTGCTTGGGAGAAAAAGGTTCCCTCTCTTTCAAGAGGGTTCCTTGTTCTCCAAATGTCTATTAAGTCCATGTTTTCAGTCATTTCAAAAAAAGTCTTCGGGAGTCTCCCTTCTTTAGTAAGTATCAGTCTTTGTGTCTTGTCCATGTTTGTAGAAACTACACCATTCATATCTCCCATGATTATCATATTATATTCCAAGTAGTCCGTCAGGGTTTCATGAAGTTTTTTGAAGAATTCTGCTTTACCTTCATTTGGTGCGTAAATCCCAATTATCAAAAATTTTTCTCCTTGTGCTTGAATCTCCACCGCTAAATATCTTCCTTCTTCATCTTTAAAAATCATTTTTGGGGCCCACTTCTCTTTTACATAAATCACAACTCCTCTTTTTTTCACTTTGTCCGACGAGATAAATTCTTGTCCCAATTTTTTATTCATAAGCAGTCTCCTGTGGGCTCTGGTTATGTGAGTTTCCTGTAAGCAAATCACGTCCAATTGTTCTCTGTACAAAATATGGAATACTTGTCGTCTCTTCAAAGGCATGTTCATCCCGTTACAATTCCAGCTAAGGAATTGCAGGGCCATCTTGTTATTTTTCTGGTATTCCTCCAACTGCTCCCAATTGTTGTTCCTCCTCTGTTGGTGGTGGAAGATTCTGTCCAAATGAAAGGTTCAAAATGTCTATTACGCTCCTTTGTTCAGCAATTGGGTCTACAGTTCCTTTCTGTAGATCTTCTTGATTTTTATGCAGGAAACTGTCTTTATCCTGTGTCGTCTTTATTTTCACCTTCTTCCTCCTGTAATCAAAAGACAGTCCCTGTGGAAATTCCCACCTAAAACGAATGTTATTCTTCTTGAGCAGGTAGACCAAGTCCTTATAAGAAGCTCTCAAGTCCAGAATATGTTTAGGGATATCTTTAAAGATCTGTATCGGTGAATTCCCAATTTGTAAGGCCTTTTCAAAGTGCAGTCTTAATATTTTGTCTCTTTCCTCCTTCGATCTCAAGGTAATCAAGCAGTCTCTCGGTACCTTTCTATTCTGTCTTCTGCCCAGTCTGAATGCCGTTATGATTTTGATTTCGTCTTCCTCTAAGTCTTCCCAGGCATCAGCAAACTCCTTCATTAAAAAGTCCGTAAGATTGTCTCCTTCATCCTCTGGAATTGATCGTAATTTCAGATTCTTTTCTTTTCTTTGTAATTCCCACAATGCCAGAGTTGCATCGTGGTCATAGACCTTCCTGGCAATCGGTTCTAATTTTTCCTGAGTCTCTCCAGCAATAGTTCTGGCTTCCTCCGCAATTTGACGTGTGGCAGAGTTTTCTTGCGTAAGCTTATTTATAGATTCTGTATTCAAATCAAGTCTTGCTGTCAAGTCTGTCAATTTCTGTGAGTTCTCTGTCAATTTCTTAGTGTTCTCTGCCGTTTGCTTTGTTAAATTCTCCAGGGATTGATTTATCTTAAGAAGGGCTTGCGATACTGCATCCATGGAGTCTGCTGTACCTCTTTCTTGTCCTGTTGTCACTGTCGAAGTTATTCCTGAGATCGAGCCTCTTTTCTTATGTTGCTGTAGCTGTTGTTGATATTGCCTTGTCTTGGCTCTCGTGCTTATCTCTTCTGCTGGGCCACTCATATCCCAAGGTCAATTCCCACAAGAGCCTTCTCCTAAAGGAAAATTCCACTGTCCCAAAGCGTAGCAACTTTTAGTTTACCCTCTAGAGGGAGCAAAGCAGAATGTCCGCAAACCGAAATAAAGAGTATTAAAAAGCAAATTTATCAGGAGGCTTCTATATGTATATTGCAACACTTTCCCAGTAGATAGAGTCCCAGCCTTCCCTGATATAATATATCCGCAAAGTCCCAAAACTTTGTAACAAATAAACAATGAAGCTTCCACTTTGTTACTTTCGCAGGAATCTGAAGTCAGTTCAGTGTTCCTTTGTTTTATGAGCAGTTCGTACCAGGTTGGAGGCTGCAGAAGGTTTCCTTTTCCATTAAATTAGTCATGCAGCTTATAAAGTCACCTTTTCCTCCCCTCTGCCCTGCAAGCTGGAGGGGATAGTCAAAGTCCAAATGTCGGGTTCAAACAGTTAAAAACAATTTCCCCTCGCGGATGCAGCTTAGTAACTTTCGTTGCTTTGATTGTCATGCAGTCGGGGGAAGGCAGACTTCCTTAATTTTTGCCTTTCCCGTTTTCAGCCTAGTTTCAGGTAATTTTAGCACGAATAGAGGTACAGTCTTACTCACGGGTCTTTTTTGTCCAGATTATTCAGGAAGGGAATCGGCGCTCTCCACTAATGGCGACGCGGCTTCACTCTGCGGGCTGGGTAGCGATTCTCAGCACCGCGCTCCCCCGTTGTCGTTCCGGAGCCTTTAAAAAGGCTCTTTCTGCGGTAAAGAGGGGGCGCTTCGGGTGCCCACCGAATCTCCTTGTTCACAGGATCCGTTCCTGTGATTTTAGGGGTCCCCCGCTTGCCGAAGCAGGTCAGACCCGAACTCGCAGAGCCGTCCTCTCTCCGGAGCTCGGAGAGAGAGCAGCCATTAGCGCTGGCGCCGAACCGGAAGTGTCTCGCCCACACATCTATTGATTCTGGCTGCCTACACACACACACACACACACACACACACACACACCCCACCAGGCATACATTTGGAGCCCATCCTCTCCTCTGCCTCATGAAAAGGATTCTGGGAAGTGTAGCTTATCCTCTGCAGCCAGGCATTTGGCGGTCTAACATCCTATGTCCTTTTATATGTTTTTTTGGAAGGGGGGAATGTTTGTTGCTTTGGTTTGTTCTTGTCCTAATTATGCATTTTGTATCTTTTGTCTCGTATTTATATGCTGTGAATCGCCCTGCAATTTTCAGATGAAGGGCAGTATACAGATTTAATACATAAAAAACAATCCTGCATAGACCTGCAGTTCCCAATTTTCCTATCTCCCACAACAAGAAGCACTCAACATAATGTAGGTCTTAGAAGCTCACAGGTCCTCGAGTCACTGTCTTTCGAAGTCATTTTCTTTTACTTCACAAACTAGTATACTTCTGAGTAAGCAGAAACAGTTAACTTAATTTGGCGGGACACTAACTTTCAAGCTGACAGGCACTGGCACAACCTGACTTCAGTATTAGAGGGAATAATCTACAGAATCACCTTTTTTCCCCTTACAGATGTTGACTGTATCGCTTTATGATAAAGACAGACAATTAATGACTATGATCTGGATGGCTTCCTTTATGGTGAGAAATGAATTCAATATTTGTAGGGGAGATATTTTAGTTTGTAGGGTGTTGTATCCAATGGAATGGGTGTTCACCTTGTTGCGAGACACTAGACAGGAGCAAAGACTTGTGGGGAGCAGGCTGGACTCCCTCAGTTTTTCCTCCTGTCTAGATGCATACAGGTGAAACTCGGAAAATTAGAATATTGTGGAAAAGTTCATTTATTTCAGTAATTCAACTTAAAAGGCGAAACTAATATATGAGATAGACTCATGACATGCAAAACGAGATATGTCAAGCCTTTATTTGTTATAATTGTGATGATCATGGTTTAAGTTGAATTGCTGAAATAAATGAACTTTTCCACAATATTCTAATTTTCTGAGTTTCACCTGTATAGTACATTCCTCCCAGCTCTCCTGACTCAACTAAGTTTTTTACTAGCTTCTGAACCCTCTTTTTTCTTTAGATTTCCCTTATCGTCGTTTTAGTTCTACAGTTCTTTGTTTGTCCATGCATTGTGATTTCTTACACACACACAAAAACCAACCAACTAACCAAAGAAACAAACAGACAGACAGACAAATGAAACCCTTTCCTTTGCTCTTTCTGTTTGGTTGTTCTGCTTATTTGCCACTCTTCTTTTATTCCTTAGTTGTTTACTTATATTGATAAATTTTCCAGAATCAGTGCCTGGTGAGATGTGCGACTCAAAAGACATGTCTCATCCATTTCCTCAATTCTGAGTGCTACCGGTAGGCTGCCCTTATCCCAGAACTGGTTAGTCAAATGCTTTCTCAAGGGTGCAGTACGTTGACACCCACCAATGGCACATCACTTCCCCACCTGGAATTTACACTCGGTCCTCACAGGTCTTCAGAGACCTCCTTTCAAACGTCTATGTCTTGCACCCCTAAGGATCCTTTCCTTCAAAGTTCTCTTTTGGTGGCAATCACTTCGGCACACAGTGTCAGAGTTTTCAGCCCTTTCTACACCTAAACATCTTTGTATTTTCCACAAGGATAAGGTGGCGCTACGTTCAGACCCTTTCCTTCCTTCCGAAAGTCTATCTAGGTTCCACTGCCAACAAAATCTGACTCTCTGACTTTCCGTCTGCATCCAAAATAACCTAAGGAGCAAACCTGGCACTCCCTGGATGTGCACAGAGCTCTGAAAGTGTACCTACATCATACAAAATCCTTCTCTACAGTGGATCTCTCTACCTGCTTTTTAAATGGCAGGGAGAGGAATCTTATCTCCCTATCTTACTGATGAGCACTAGAACACTAAGACCACATTGTAGATAAGAGCATCGGAGATAACTCTTGCTTGTCTCTGATCTTAGTGTCCTGGTGTTAAGATGGGAGATCCCCTTACTTGCCCTAGGCATGATGTGGTTAGGATCTCAGATGATTGGCAGGTGTGTTGGTTTGCCCCAAATGGCTGCGTGGACCAAATGAAGAGGCAATGGCCTCCCCCACTACTGGTTTATAGGATTGTAGCCCAAATATAGTGACTTAAATTGGTTATAGGTCTGTACACTTCTTGAACGTAATTGGTTGTTTCTGATTTTTTTGTTTTTTGTTTTGTTTAGCCTTACTTCCACATTGTGGTTCTCATTCTTTTACTTCGCTGTCTGACGGCGAAATATGGCAGGCCAGTTATGAGAAGAGATCCTGTGTTTAGGTTTGTACACATATGGTTAACCTGCTTATGCAGTCAGACTTAGCAATGCAAAAGGTTTTCCTGTTTTTCTTCTGAAATGATGACTTTCAAATACATACAGTCATACCTCTGCTCCCGAATGCCTTGGGAGTCTAACGTTCTGTCCCCCAAACAATCGAAAACCAGCAGTGAGTGTTTGGGTTTTCGGTTGTTGTTTTTTTAAAGCCAAATGTCTGGTGCGGCTTCCGCTATTGTTTCCGGAGCGCCTGCGCAATCAGGAACCAATCAGAAGCCGTGCCTTGGTTTCCAAACTTTTCAGAATTTGAACGTACTTCCGGAATGGATTCCGTTCAACTTCCAATGTACATCTGTACGTCACTTTTTATATCCATAGGTTCTTCTATCTCTTTTAAAAAAGCAAGTTTTCCTAGTTCTGCGCTTAAGAATCCCAATATCCCCTGGGAGTAATCCAGTGTAGCGCTAAGCAAATGGCTCTGTCCATGCATCTCTGCTGGCCTGAGGGAATCAACTTCTCTCTCTTCCCACTTACTGTTCCAGGGGTTCTCTTCACCCCTTCCCCAAGCCAATTTGATGCAGTAATGGATGGAGGAGTTGGGGTAGTCCTGCTGTACTTTTGGAAGTTCTTGAACAGGTCCCCACTGACGGGGCTTTTTTAGTTTAATCCAGCCCTTGGTTCGCTTTATTTATTTATTCCATAAAAACTTTAAGGCAGAGATTTCCAAACTCTGTGTTGAGAAACGTTAGTGTGTCGGCTGCAGTGTGTAGGTGTGTCGTGTGAATGCTCCCCACCCTGAGGTAAAAATCATGGACTTAGGGGACTCAAAGAATCCCATGGGGAGTTGGGCAGCAAAAGCCAAATTTTCGCATCAATTCTCCTCCTGGGGCTGAATTACTTTGTGGCAAAATAATGCTTGTCTAAAAAGGGGTCACCAATGTGAAAGGTTTGAAAAGCTCTGCGTTAATGTGTTTGGCAATGTGTAAAGGTAGATTCATTTCACAGTTGTTGTTTTAAAGAGGATATTCAAGATTTAACAAACACCTTCATAATTTTTAGGAATCTTTCATTTCATGAGGGTGCTTGTTTTCTTCCATAGAGCCAAACCTCTGAAAAAAGAGGATATTATTTTGTTGTTAAAGTATGATTTTAAAAAATTGCCTCACATAGGCAGAATATATGTTTTGATTTGATTTGATTTGATTTATTATATTACTATGCTTCTTTTCATTCAAATGAATCCCAAAGCGGCTTACAAACAAACAAAAAATAGCAATAACATGATAGAACATAATAGAACATCACAAATAACAACATAAATGTAATAGAATAATTAACAAAATATCAGTAGAACATTTGCAATCTATAAAACACTGCTTACAAATCAACAACTAAAAAAATAAGACAAACATTACATTTAAAGCAAGCCATATTATATGATTAACAAATCAATACAGCATTTATAAAACAATGTTAACATGTTAACAATCAATCTTTAGCTCCAGGAGTTGACTTTATAAATAGAAAAATAATAATGGTGATCTTAATAATGTTACATACCACCCCAGTCTCCAAATGGTGAGAGATGCCAGGGGTTTCAGCGCATTCTCGAGTTCAGTTTTCTTTGAATGAAGACTGGCAGGGACTGGAGAGGCCTTAACAGCATTAACTTCCCAACAGATCTTGCTTTCCCATTAAGCTTCCAGGGAAGCCCTAAAGCCCAGCACAGAACAAGCATGTCTCTTGTGTCTCCAGCTTCTTCACCTCCTTTCTTCCTAGCTTACACTACACTGGCTATTGTTCTTGTATTTGCCTGGCGAGGCCCCGGGCCCTGCCGTTCCCCTAGATAATAGACACACGGACACAAATGTTTAGCTTAGTGGGATAAAATAGGCAACAACTTTATTGGTTACGGAAGGGACGCGGGTGGCGCTGTGGGTTAAACCACAGAGTTTAGGACTTGCTGATCAGAAGGTCGGTGGTTCGAATCCCCGCATCGTGGCGAGCTCCCGTTGCTCGGTCCCAGCTCCTGCCAACCTAGCAGTTCGAAAGCACGTCAAAGTGCAAGTAGATAAATAGGTATCGCTCCAGTGGGAAGGTAAACGGCGTTTCCGTGCGCTGCTCTGGTTCGCCAGAAGTGGCTTAGTCATGCTGGCCACATGACCCGGAAGCTGTACACCGGCTCCCTTGGCCAATAATGCGAGATGAGCGCTGCAACCCCAGAGTCAGTCACGACTGGACCTAATGGTCAGGGGTCCCTTTACCTTTACCTTTATTGGTTACAGATGTGAGCGGTTTGCCTTAGGCATTGGGCGAAATGATATCTTGACTTCTGCCCATCTGCAGGGAGTCTCATTAGGGTAAACCACCAGTAGGGGGGAGCCCTATGATATACATCAATTAAGAGCACCCCCAGGGTCACCAATGGAGTCGTGCCATGGCCCTAGCCTACACCCAGGCTCCGGACAGGATCCAGATCTGCGGTATGGCACAGAGCAATTATGCTTATTATGTTGTTTATCTACTCAGCCATTGCCTAGAAAGATTGGCTTGATGATCTTGCTCTCATACCTCCTACCCCCCCCCCTCCACAGATAGAGGAAGGAAAAATTGGAAGGGACTTGGGGCATCATGCGGACTGTCCCCCGTCCCCCAACAAAATTCATACAACAATAATACTGTGGCTAGGGATATACAAACTATAATTATGCATATGTTTCTGCCTAGCCCCCCCCCCCCCCCGGATATGTGTTATCCGCAGAAGCAGGTGTGATTTTGTAAGGCAGCATTTTCTGGGCTGTGACGAGTTTGCACATTAAGTTCAGAGATTCTCGCTTCCTCATGGACTGTTTTCTGCTTTCCTACTTGAGATTGGAATTCATTCCTTGGTGTGCAGTGCTTTTGAAACACTTTCTGTGGTGTCTTTGATCTGTAGGATTTCTCCACAGAGAAAGAGCAGCCACCAGAATCCTGAAGAGGCCAGTCAGGGCGATGATAGAGATGTTCAAGAGGAAAGGGCAAGAGTTCAGAGTGCACTGGCCTCTGCAAATCAGGAAGAGGTAAAGCAGAATTATTGTGATTTCCTTGTTTTAGAAAGGCTTTTATAGCTTGCTCTGCTGTTCATTGCAGTGATTTGCTTGTGTAATGTAACTCGATGCCTGCTCCTGCTTACAGTCACCTTGGAAAACAAGCTTTTATGGCTTAAACACCTAACATTTTTGGCACTCCACGGGTACTTCTTATAAAAGCTGGAAAAAGTGGAGGAAGAGATGCTAAGAGAAAAGGACTGAGGCCTCCTAGATAAACAGATCTCTATGTAGGGATGAGATATTAGTGTCCGGAAGAAGAGTGTCAGTACCTTAAGTGCTAGAAAACTAAGTACTGCAGATACCTTGTTTTTCAAAAGCCAAGCCATGCGCCCCCATACTTTTGAAAATGTTGATATCTCTACAGTAGCTTTTGTTATGAGAATGGTTATGCAGACCACCGATTGGGAACCACTGTCTTGGCTTGTTAATATTAACATATTAACGTTAAGGTGACTTACTTGACCTAACAATAATTTGAAGCATCATCTTTTCTTCCATCATCTTTACCTGGTTTCTTAATATGCCACAGTTCTGACAATTGTTTGCACAGGTGTGTGGTTGGGATGCTGGCATAGTTAGCACTATCTGATGATGTATACTTGAGGCATTTAGCTTTGGAGTGGGACCACAGTTCACTGATAGAACTCATGCTTTGCATAGAGGAAGGCTTCAGAGTCAGGTAAAGGGCATGGAAATCCTCTGCCTGATATCTTGGGGTACTGCCACCAGCCAGAGAGTAAATAGACAAATAGCCTGACTTGTTATAAGTCAACTTCTTCCTATGTTTCTGCCTGAAGCAGAATGTCTTCGATGGCTCTTGCTATGTATGTATATGTGCTGTAAGCAAGCTTCTCTCTTCTGCACCTATTTAGAGACCAGTTATCCTAGTCAGCAACTTGCGCAAAGAATACAGAAGTGAGAAGGCTTGTTCCTGTGGCAAGAAAAGCAAGACGCTGGGGAAAGTGGCCACCAAAAGTGTCTCCTTCTGTGTTAAAAAAGGTTTGCTGGCAATGGAAAATTACTGTTACAGCTTGACCAAGGAAAAGCATGACTTTTACTTTGTAGTCATTTTGGGGGATGCTTGACATTTGAATATATTGTAAGTGACTCAGATAGGAAGGAAAGGAATCAGTATAGGGGCAGACCAATCCTAAACCCCAGATCTACTTGGTGGGTTGGGTTCTGATGTGGTGCAGGTGCCCCTTTGGTGGCATGGGGCCACAGCTGCTGCTGAAAGTTTCGTTGCCATTGATCTACTAGTTGCAGCATTTTTCCTGGCAGTAGCCCCGGAAAGGCGGTGTTCCTGGGGAAAGCCAGAAACAGAGCCAGACTTGAATCTACTGAACCCAAAAGACCCTCTTCTTCCTAGATGGGACCCAGGATCGGGCTTGTTACCAATGGCAGCTTGGAGATGGGTTGGGTAATTTCATC
Source organism: Podarcis liolepis (assembly GCF_965112155.1). Taxonomy (NCBI): domain Eukaryota; kingdom Metazoa; phylum Chordata; class Lepidosauria; order Squamata; family Lacertidae; genus Podarcis; species Podarcis liolepis. The sequence continues at coordinate 24,922,756 of NC_139555.1, forward strand.
ACTACAGTGGTACCTTGGGTTACAGATGCTTCAGGTTACAGACTCCACTAACCCAGAAATAGTACCTCAGGTTAAGAACGTTGCTTCAGGATGAGAACAGAAATTGTGCTCTGGCAGCGCAGCAGCCGCAGGAGGCCCCATTAGCTAAAGTGGTGCTTCAGGTTAAGAACAGTTTCAGGTTAAGAACAGACCTCCGGAACGAATTAAGTACTTAACCTGAGGTACCACTGTACTGGTTTCAGTGGAAAGTACTCCCAGACCGGCTGATGCAAGCCGGCAGGGCTTTGGAAATAGTGGGGTGATTTGCCACTTTTCTCTCCATTGTACCCAGGAAAATTTTCTTCGCTGTTGCAGAAAGTTAAAACTAAGCAGAACTTATAGAAGAAGTGCATTTGTTGCTCCCAGGGAATCAGGCTGTTTAAAATTACTTAAGTTATTTTAAGTTTTGTGTAAGTTTTTTTACTATATCAAAAATCAACATTAAAAAACACATTTCTCTAGAGTCTAAAATAATTATAGGGAACCTAAGTTGCTTAGATAGTGATGTGTTGTACTATGCATGTTTACTCAGATGCAAGACCTGAAAGTTTAAAGTTGCAGCCTTAGTCTAATGATCATATCCAATTGTAAGACTTTGAGTAGTACCTGGGAAGATGACTGAGGCAACTGAGAGTGCAATATTTCTTATGAATATAGCTATCTGAGACCATATAACACCGGTCCTGAAAGACCTTCATTGCCTCCCAGTACATTTCCGAGCACAATTCAAAGTCTTGGTGCTGACCTTTAAAGCCCTAAATGGCCTCGACCCAGTATACCCGAAGGAGCGTCTCCACCCACATCATTCAGTCTGGACACTGAGGTCCTCCTCCAAGAGTCTTTTGCTGATTCCTTCACTGTGAGAAGTGAAGTTACAGGGAACCAGGCAGAGGGCCTTCTGAGTAGTGGTACCCTCACTGTGGAAGGCCCTGCCTACAGATGTCAAGGAGATAGAAGACATCTGAAGGCAGCCCTGTTTAGGGAATTTTTTTAATGCTCAATGTATTTATCGTGTATTTAATATTCTATTAGGAGCCGCCCAGAGTGGCTGGGGAAACTCAGCCAGATAGGCAGGGTATAAATAATAAATTATTTTATTTTATTATTTTATTTTATTTGCTGGGATAATGTGTAGTATCCTTACCAAAGTGTGAGTATGTGTGTTCTAGGAGAAATTTTGGGGCTACTTGGACCCAATGGAGCTGGTAAAAGTACAACAATGAATATGATAACAGGAGACACAGATCCAACAGCTGGACAGGTAGGTGTGAGCACTAAAATGTACTCTTCTTTTTCATGAACAGGTGCACCATCACTGAAAAAGTCAACTTCAATGCATTACAAAGTGTGGTATGGCAATGGCATCAATAGCAGATTCCCATCTAGGACTAGGAACAGGGAGGGATTTTTGCATAGGAGGTAGAAGATTGAGGGCTGGCCTTTAATTTCCTAGATAGGACTTTTATATTTCAAAAGATGACTCATGTTGGACAAATTTAAATGGGGCCACAATATTTTGGACAGGTCCTGATGAAAGGAGCTGATGCAGCTGCAACGGAAGAAAATGCTGTCGGTTTTCTTGGCTACTGTCCCCAAGAGGATGCCCTCTGGCCCAGCCTGACCATGAAAGAACATCTGGAGATTAATGCAGCTGTGAAAGGGATGCAGAAAGACTCAGCTGGTGTTGCTATCAGTCGGTAAGGGCAGCAAAAGATCCTGTTTTCATGGTACACTTCCTATCTCTTAGTTTTTGGGCTACTGAGTGCAAAGCCCCACATTCTATACTTGACAGAATCATTGGACTTTGAAAGCTAATTGTTTTTAGCATTGACGTTTCTCCTTGGGAGGTGGGCAGTTAGCATCAAGTTCTTACACTGGCAAATAGCACATGTGGTTCATCTCCATCCAGTATCATAACAGCATCCCTGAGATTCACTTGCAACCTCCCCTGTAATTCTTATGCAAAGGAGATCCATTCTAGAATACTCCAGATGTCGTTTCGTTTCTTCTGCCCTTTCTTTCAGAATAGTTCAAGCTCTAGAACTCCAGGACTATTTGAAAACGGCAGCTAAGGCATTACCTGCTGGACTGAAAAGGAAAGTAAGTTCTGTGCTTTGTTAGTTTCTTGAACCGGTTGCCAAATATTTAATGTTGGCTAAAGGATAGAGACCAAGCGGCATCACAAGGTACTTGGGTTTGTTGCTCAGTCAGCGCTAGTTCTTTGCCACTGCCCTGCCTATTTTCCTCCTTGCCCACACAGAACAATGTAGTCCATGGGGCAGATTGCTGTCTCGATAATTTAAACAACATATCCACACCTTAGTTCTTAACATACCTTCTGCTCTAAATATGTTGCAGTCTTACCAGGGTGTGTCCATTCAAAACTTTGGGACTGAAAATTATCGTTGGAAGTCCTAATTGCCTTGCTTGCCCACCAACCTCAGTTTCTTCAAGGAAAAAGGGTTCCTAGATGAAATGTATTATCAAAATCTCTTATTGGCTTATTTCCCTGTCCGAGCATTCGGCATGTTTTAGTTTGGTCTCACTAGGGACGTTGGAGAATTCTGACAAAAGCGGTAATGAGAGCAGAAATTGCCAATGCTTGTTTATCCATCCTGTTTCCAAAATGGAAATGAACTCAGCATGTACCACTTTGTTTTGCATTTACTGTTGTTGTTTCAGTCCACGAACAATACATAATTCATTATTCTTTCCCTCATTGCTTCCTTTGCACTGAAATGAATAATTTAGCCACAGTGGACTGTGAGACAGATAATGCAGTTTGGGCAGAAGAGAAACTACAGCACAATAGAATCAGTGTTTGGAAGAGAAAACAACGCCTTCTTACAATCACTAGTTCTCACTCACATATTGATAATTTTCTGGGTTTCTGCACCTGGGCAACTGTCACCACAGACTCATCTGTTGTCCAGAACCCTCTGCAAATATTATTAGTTGTATTTGTACTTACTCCCCCCCCCCAAAAAAAAATTATATCCTATCAAATGTTTGAAGCAACTTTAAATGGTTATTATTGTTTCCTTCATTTTAGTTATGCTTTGCCCTGAGCATGCTGAGTAATCCTGCAGTGATGCTATTAGATGAACCAACAGCAGGAATGGATCCAAAAGGAAAGCGCCAAGTGTGGTGAGTGACTCATACACTTAATATCTCAAACCAGGTTTGTGAATATGCAATACATAATAGCATATCACTCAAAACAAAATGTATACTTATAATGATGTACTTGCATTTAGGAATCCGAGTAAATATTGTGAATTTGTTCAGTGTTTTTTTGAAATACAGTGGTACCTCAGGTTACATACGCTTCAGGTTACATATGCTTCAGGTTACAGACTCCGCTAACCCAGAAATAGTACCTCAGTTTAAGAACTTTGCTTCAGGATGAGAACAGAAATCGTGCTCTGGTGGCGCGGCGGCAGGCAGCAGGAGGCCCCATTATCTAAAGTGGTCTTCAGGTTAAGAACAGTTTCAGGTTAAGTGGGGACCTCTGGAACGAATTAAGTACTTAACCCGAGGTACCACTGTACCAGACAATAATGTCTGCTAGGAACAGGCCGTTTACGGCTCCTTCAACAATACCCCACCCTAGTAAATCTTATGTTGACTGCAGGAAAGCAATCCTCACTGCGCTGAAGGACAAAGACCAAGGAGCCATTTTGACAACTCACCACATGGAAGAAGCTGAGGCAGTGTGTGACAGAGTAGCCATCATGGTGACTGGACAGCTCAGGTGAGCTTCAACTTGCATTTTGTTTTCCAGCGTATTAGGATACCATAAACAGCTTATGTGTTGATGGGGCGAAATATTCTTCTTATTCTTTTTCCACCTTCTCATAAGAAGCTTGCTGTATACTTAAGTTTTTACCTCTATCTTCAGTACACTATATTTTATTTTATTGCTATGGCTAGTGGCTGATGCAAAGATTCTTCTGATTCTGAAGCTCGCCATGTTTAACTTATAATTTGTTACATTTTTCACAATAACTGTCTAAAGTGTGTTTTTAAAATAAATTTTATTAGAGTTTATAAAGAAAAATACAAAACTTAATATCAAATATCTTTTTTATCAGCATTGATCAAAATAAGATAAAAACATAGCAAGAAAGAAAGAAAGACGAAAAGTTCAGAAACTAAAGAACTTCCCATTCTTCATCTGTCCGCTATATATAAACAATAATAACTTCATCCACTCCAATATAACCCTCAACAAAACAATTTTCTATAACGAAACATTACCTTCAATCCCCAAATCCAAATGTCACAAATGCTGATTCCTTCCTTCTGCAGGTGTCTTGGTTCTATTCAGTATCTGAAAAGCAAATTTGGCAAAAATTATTTGCTCCAAATAAAAGTTAAGGGCGTGGACCACGGAGAGCTCCTGAATACTCATATTCTACAGATCTTCCCACGTGCAGCTCGTCAAGAAAGGTAACTGGTGTTTTTCCTGTAGCTTGACACACAATTTCCTGAATTATTTTGGTTACTATAGTTTATGTTCAGAGGGACGCGGGTCGCGCTGTGGGTTAAACCACAGAGCCTAGGACTTGCTGATCAGAAGGTCGGCAGTTCGAATCCCTGCGACGGGGTGAGCTCCCGTTGCTCGGTCCCTGCTCATGCCAACCTAGCAGTTCGAAAGCACGTCAAAGTGCAAGTAGATAAATAAGTATCGCTCTGGCAGGAAGGTAAACGGCATTTCCGTGCGCTGCTCTGGTTCACCAGTCATGCTGGCCACATGACCCGGAAGCTGTACGCCGGCTCCCTCGGCCAATAAAGCGAGATGAGTGCCACAACCCCAGAGTTGATCACGACTGGACCTAATGGTCAGGGGTCCCTTTACCTTTATAGTTTATGTTCTTGTATACCCTCTAACTTACCCTCCTTGAGCTTTTGGTAATGGGCCAGATGAACATGATGGGGACAGAATGCCCTTCTGCTTCTTCCTGTCCCCCAGCCTTCTAGGCCCCAATGATGAACCAGCACGTGGACTTGCCACATACTGAGCAGGTGTTATTTCTGGAGACGGCCCCACACTCCCCATTTCAGGTGGCTTCTGTTTCGATCCATAGGTGGATGAGGAAACTCACGTGTGGCTCCCTTTTGAAACCAACAGCAGAGGCGGTTTTAGGGTGGCGTGCAACCATTGTGATTGCACTGTGTACTGCCCCAGGAAGCACCAGAAGGCTGTAGAATAGAGTGAGAGAGGTGGGGGTGTGCCGAATTTTAGTGCTGCACAGGGTGCCGTTGAAATTTGAGAGCCCAAAGCACGCTGCTGCCAACAGCCAAGGCTGTGCACAAGGAGACCCTTTAAAAATCTAGTCTTGTTGCTCAGCAGGAAAAGTTTCTCTCGTGTGTGTGTGTGTGTGTGTGTGTGCGCGCGCGCTAGATTCTAGAATCTAGATGCTAGATTCAACTCCCCCCATTCCCCCATACTGGACTTTGGTTTTTTTAACCAGGGCTGTGTACACACAGACTGCTTGCACTGCACTTACTCCATTTGGATCAAAGCCATTCTGGTGACTGAGTTGATTTCCCTCCCCCTTAGGATTTCCACTTTGTTGGCCTACAAGATCCCAATGGAAGACGCACTGCCTCTATCAAAGGCCTTCTCCATGTTAGAGGAAGGTACGTACAGACAGACTGTGCAGTTGTTTGTGGAAGATATTTTAATGCCCACCTGATTTAGGTATTGCCCCCTTTCCTTCCCTCTACGCACAGTGGAGAGGATCCCTCCTTCCGACTCACTAGGTAGGCCTTTCCTACCTCTAGAAAGATGTGTAACACCCAGCACATTAAGGGAATGTAGAGGCATATTGTATCTCAGAGGTTCCCTCGCTGTGATAAGCCAAGTTACAGGGAACCAAGCAGCGGGCCTTCTCGGTAGTGGCACCCACCCTCCCACCAGATGTCAAAGAGAACAACAACTACCAGACTTTTAGAAGACATCTGAAGGCAGCCCTGTTTAGGGAAGCTTTTAATGTTTGATGGACTATTGTATTTTAATATTCTGTTGGAAGCCTCCCAGAGTGGCTGGGGAAACCCAGCCAGATGGGCAGGGTATAAATAATAATAATAATAATAATAATAATAATAATAATAATAATAATAATTAATTATTATTATTATTATTATTGATTTTCTACATGTTTGTGTGCTCTTGCTTCAAATGCTGCATCCTCAGACATCTGGGGTGTTGAAGAGACGGAAGTGCATCTTGCATGAATGAAGGTGCAAGGTGCATCATGGGAACATAGAAAGCTGCCTTATGCACAGTCAGACCATCGGGTCCATCTATCATAGCATTGTCTTTGCTGACTGGCAAAGGTTCTCCAGTAACCCAGAAAGAACCTTCTACATAAAAAGCAGATGCTCTGGCACTGAAATTCAGTCATTCCCATGAAAAGAACCTATCAAGCTGATTTGGGTCAACCAAACATAATTGGCTTTTTATCCACACAGCTAAACGAAGCTTCAGCTTTGAGGAGTACAGCTTTTCTTTGAACACCTTGGAGCAGGTAATGTGATTTTCAAATATAATTGCATGGTGGGATTTGTAGCGCTGCATTCACCACAATTTGGCTTCCTCGTGGGCTTCCTCTGCTAGATTGGAAAAGTAGTGCCAAGCATAGCTGTCAACCTTCCCTTCTCTTTGCGGGAAATTCCCTTATTCCAGCGCTGTTTCCTGCTGCTATCCCAGATTGTTAGATATCCTGTAGACTGTCCCCGGGACAGGTGAGGCTGCTGATCCCTTATTTTCAAATCTGAAAGTTGACAGCTATGGCGCCAAGAGAGCTTAGCAAGTGCCTCCCCAGCCAGTGCTGGATCTCTGCATGCAGAACTAAGGATTATCTATCCAATTGGGAATTTTCTGCAAAACCACTTTTAGGGATCTGGTGAAGTTCTCCTGAGCCTGGCTCTGAAAAGAACTGGGGCAAGGCAAAGGGTCACCCTTAAAACCTCAGCAGAGGAGATTTTTCTGCCCAGCTTAAAATATTGCTAGCTTCCCTGGCCTCTCAGATTGCCCCTACTGGAGTCAGTGGAATGGCATTGCTCTGACATACTAAACAGGGGGAAATGGAGATTCTTCCTGGGAAGAACTGGGAGGTGGGCACCCACAGGTGAATTCCTTGGTTTCTTCTGCTTTATATATTATGTAGCTATGTGATTCCATTGCATACAAAAAGGGGAGAAACCAGCCCATGGAGCGAGTTAGCTGTTTCTTGCAGGTCCTGAATAAGGGAGGGTGTTGGTTTTTTTACCCTTGATTTTCCTTATCATGATCATTAGTTTGTGTACAGATAGTAGAAAGATTTCCCCATTTCCTTGGAGATGCATGGAGTGTTTTTGTTGTTGTATTTTGAGTTCTTGGATTAGCTAAAAAAATATGGAGTTCATCAGGGTGGTTTTTTTTTAAAGAAAATGTTCAGCTTACAATTTTTGAGCAGTTAGACACACATTCTGGATTTAGACTGCTATTAATTTGCCATATTGAAAGGAAATGGCAACTGACATGATGGAGTAGGGTCCCTCCTTTAAAAAAGACGACAGATTTAGGTCACATCTGTACATAATAGGATTGATTTAATTATCTTCATTTTCATCAGAATGATCCAAAGAAAAGGAATGTGATATATTTCAAGCGCTACTTAGCTGAAGAAACCCCCCCTTTTTTACTGTATTGTGCAGGTTTTCCTAGAACTTGTCAAAGAGCAGGAACGTGATTGTTTTGATCCGTCTCTGAGCACAGCCTTTGAATGGCAACAGCTGCAGCAGGCTGATGTTTAAGTTGTTCGCAACCTGGACATGAAACTGATGCTTACAGGAGTAAGTGCTGGTCCCTTGAAACAAGAAGGATATAAGAAGGATCTAGCAGCCCATCTCTGAATAATGTTGTGTCTCCTTTGGCATGTCCAGCCTTTTGACGGGAGGACTTTACATATAGCTCTGTGTGACCAAAACCCATATTGGTCATATGTAGAGAATGAAATGTACCATTTCTGGACATGTCCATCCCCTGGATTTTTTTTGTTTTCCAGAAAAAAAATGTTTTGATTTTTTTTTTGGGGGGGGGGTGTGGATTGAAATATATGCAGTACATAATTCTTATATCATCTCAGCTAAATTTACTACTTTAAAACCATAAAATGCATTATGTATAGCTTAGCACATAAAATTGTACTGTTTGGCATCTTTATCAGGTTGGAAAAGGGTAAATGCCTTTGTGATTCAGCTATCCCCAGCAAGTCTTTTCCCACAAGCCACTCCACCCAGGCCTTCCTTATTTTTCACTGCTGCTCTTCCTCTGCTGTCTTCTTCTGGCTGACTCCATGACACCAAGCACCAACAAGTCCAGCTGTCGCCAACTAACCAACACCTGGCTAAATATGTACTTTTTTCTGGCCCCTCTAGTCCAGCTCCAGCCAATGGTGCCAAACTGAAAATTCGGAAATTATCGCAGCTGTTAGTTAAGGCCCCTAGCGGCAGGTAGACTAACTTCCACAGGAGCAGGCAGAAAACTTCCCATGTCAAATGCATCACAATGTAGTACAAATGTCAGAACACATTACCCAACATCCATTAAAACTTAATTCAAATAAGCATTACTTATTCACACTTCATAGTAATACCTAACACTGTTGTAGTGTATCGTCTTCTCATACAGTATGTGAAATAGTAACTGTGGACACAATTAGCTGCATCAACCCATAGAACTTCATTTCAATAATATGCCATTCAAAATCCAACCATCTCATGCTTCCTTCTTTCACCAGAAGCACTTTCTAGAAGATTATTTGCTTCCGATTCTAAGCTTTCCTTTTTATCTCCATAAGCTTCAGAGAACTGAAGGGTTGCACGAATGAAAGATGTTCCTCTACTATTTAACATTTCCAGGCACAGACAAGCTGCTCTGCACATATTCTTTTTGGATCAAAGCTGTATGAAGCTGGCAGGAAAATTAACGGGTTGCACATTTCCCACAAGATTCATTAATTGTAACTACCTAATACAGTACCTCGCTTTACATAGATATTAGAAACCATAAGGAAAGGAGGGAGTGAAAGATAGCTAAGGCTGAAGAGTGCTTTACTAATCTGTAATGCCAAAGCATAAAGAGGTCTAGATTATTATATTTTTATTTTATCTGAAAAAAATTATATTTGCATTTGCAGAACATATATTTGTGAAAATTGTACTAAGTTACGTCCGTCAGTTGATCAAGACTTGTAACGGAGCATAATTTCTGTTTCTGGTGCTGTTGTTCATGGGTTTATATTGTTAGAGATTGAAGTAAAATGATGTATGTAAACTAAAGTGGCAATACTTTCTCTAAGATTGTTTCCAGACAAGCAGCTCCTAGCACTAATCTTTCTTTTGTAAACTGCAAGTACTACATTTTTTAAAGTAATAATAAAAAAGCAAAATGAAAGATTGGATGGAAGATTTGTTAGCACTACCATCATGAAGCCAGCACGGTGCCACCCTACATCTGTGCAAGTCTGCCGGAAGCATGCATGTTAAAACAAATGCAAATCTGCTAGAACCCACAATTTAACCATCAAACTATAGAGTGCATCAGTGGCTGGAACATCTTTAATTTCATAAGGTATGGCTTTCATTCAAATTCAGTTTCTCATGGGGGTGTGATAATATGATCTCCACTTTATTCTCTTTACAACCTAATCCTAAATTGATTACATGCAACTATGACTTTATCATATAAATGTTTATTCCTCTATTTTGTTATTCCAGTGGCCAATGGAACAGATTCATTGCTTTCCACGGTAATCAAAACATTAGAACTGGGGTGTGCTGCTACAAATTGTAAAGACCTTGAAAACGGAACACCAAAAGTTAAGTCTGTCAAACATGTAAGTACATCTTGTGTGTTGATATTAAAAATGGCAAAAGATAATGCAACGCTTTAATATGCTGTATAAAGTGATTTAGTCATGTTGCCTTTACAATTTGCATTTGAAGAAGTGAGAGAAACCCATTTAAACAAATGGACGTAGGCATGCATGCAGTATACAGGGTTCTTTGCAACTTGCAATGGTAATGGTTTAAGCCATCCAAAACAAAATGGAGCATTGGTAGTCTTATACCACATTACACATATATTGAAATGTATTTTGACATTATTGAATGTAATTCATAATGGCTTAAAGTGATTGGCTGCAGGCAAAATACTTATTTCGAGCTCATGAAATGCTGACTATACCCATCTGACCAGATCTATTCTAGATAATGTGACTGTTGTTCAGAACATGTAACCCAAAAGGGGGAGCTAGAACAATGCCATAAATGCCTTGTCACTAATTCTGAAGTTCAATTGCTTTTGTTTAAATTAATTTTTATTGGGTTACATGAGTACAAACAGCATCTGTTTTCAGTTCAGAGTCCTTTCTACAGATCAGTCATATTTGACATGAGATGCTAATGTTTTAGTCAATAAAAGGTTGGGGGAGAGAAGAGAGTATTAAATGTTCATTATTTTACATAGTGTTATGTGCAAGGTTTTGTGTCAGTGTCACATGGATAGATTCTCTTTCTATTCATACATCTTCACTGGCGGTGAGGGAGATTGGGCGGCAAGGCCTGGTTGATTGCCTTCAGTTGACTGCAGTGAGTTTTGTTTGCATGGGTGAGGGGCAGGGGTTGTTAGGTCAAGTTAGTCATATTGATTCATATGCAGTCAGTGGGTTCTTGTCTTGTTGGGCTTTGTATGTAATAAAGGAGAGGCACAATAGGGTGAAGGCATCCTCTTTGGTTTGTCCCCATGCTAGTTTCAATGTGTTGCTTAGGTTTTCCCAGACAGTTTGGTCCCAGTGGCTTGTGTTCACTCCTGAAGGTCACCTCCAGTGTCTAGTTATGATGATCCTGGCTGTTGAGCATATTTGGGTTATGAATTCTTTGTAGTGTGAATGTGCCTATTGTCTTGGAAAATATTCAGTAGGGCCAGTTCTTGGGTGGCTTCTAGTACCTGTTTTGTTATTTTGCCTATTTCTTGTAGGACTGACGTCCAAAAGGGTGCAACCGCTCCAGCATTTTGGTGGGGTTCCCGGGTGTGTCAGCACCACCTTTTGGGTTGTTAGATACCATCTAGAGATAAGTTTCAATGTGAGTTGCCTTCTTTTGGCTGATATGGATTTAAAGGGAGGTTCAGACCAGAGTTTAGTCCATTGGGCAGTGCTTATTTCATAACCCATATTGTGCTCCCATTGTTTTTTGACTGAGATGAGGGGATTTCTGGAAGTGCAATTGCTTTTTTTGAAGTACTGTAGTGCAATAAAGAGTTAACAAGCACTTCAACACAGACCCTAGCAAACAAAGGTTCATGCTCACTCAATTAGGTCAGTAGCAGCTAATGCTGCCTTTGCTGTGAACACATCATTGCTGGATATTTGTAAAATGGCAACATGATCGTCTTCCCTAGGCACCACAGACTGGACGTGTATTCTTCAGCTGATGCAAGCACAGTGTTGCATCAGGTTCTTTAGTATTCACACTGCAGTTGGGAATCGCTGTGGTAAGTCCCAACTCAGTTAACCCTTCCTTAACCCACTGAAATAGGATGATTGGTCTTACCTGAAGCTTAAATTTAGTGGGTTAGGAAGAGCTCGCTGGGGCCCAAGCCATGGTCCTTCCCATAAAGCCAATGAGTTTCTTGAAAAATAAATTGCCCCCAAACAATATATTAAGTACATTGCCCTCTTTCCACCATTACTACAAAACAAAAGGATAAAATCATAGAGGTTTTCATTATTACTTTTTTAAAAAAAGAAGCAAGTCTTAGAATAGTAGTAAGAGTATTCAAAAATAAAGGCATTTCATAATATTTCATAAGGCAAAGAAGGTTTACTCAGTTGCTCAGGAATAGGCTCTGTAAGATATTTGTTCTCTAGAGCCACAGCAAACAAATATTTAGCAAAAACCCTGACAAGCGAAGCTCTTGAATTTCTGCAGTGTGAAACAAATCAGAAAATAACTCTCTCCCCCTGGGATCTTTCCCAACTAATTGTTCCATTTAGGGTTCCAAAATTGCTCTCTTCCTCTTCTTGCTCTTTGACAAGTTCCATAAATACCTAAAATGAATAAGAAACATGAATTAATACATGGATTCTGCCCAGTCCTATAGGCAGAATAGTGCTCTAAGCTAGTATAGGTTTCTAAATCTCCACCAGACAACAGTGCTATATTACAAATCATCTGTACATGTAAACATAGAGGTTTTTCTTCTGGGGGATCAATTCCCGATGACACCCCCCCACTATGTGACAAAACATCATTAGGTATGTAACTAATTTATGAATTATAAAATGACAATTTTATATAAGAAATGTAAATGGAGACACCGCATTTCAAACTTATTTTCTAGGGCTGGCATGCTCTGTTTTTGAAAAACGGTTAAATTACCTGTTCCAGTGTTGCTTGAGAAAAGCTGTACTCTTCAATATTAAAAGCATGTCTTGCTGTTAGAAATGTTAAAAAGAAGTATTTACAATCATAGGCATCAAAAGAATACATACACACAATCAACTAAAATCAGTATGGCCAGAAGTGGCCATAACAGGGTGCAGGAACCCAGCTGTCCTCAATGGGAAAGTCACTGTCAAGTTGTAGTGCAGTGGATTTAAATGTTTAAGGACACTGCAGCCTGTCAAACGTACCTTGTGGCTTTAAGGGAATGGCAAGTTTATTTCTCAGGAGACAATCCTGTGCCTCTTTAAAATGCTCTGACTTTACTATGCCTCACAAAAGCAAGGGAAGAAGGTGACACATGCACCAAGGCAAATGGCCTGGGAGATGATAAAAGCTTGTAGGTAATCTAACGTTTGGATAAAGGAATGTGTTGTTTACATAGTGTTTGGGTAGACAATGTGGGAGTTTGGCAGGGTGAATTCAGATTACTATGAGATTTGGATGGATAACTTAGAACCCAGTGATGAAGATTCTACTTAGTAAATTGTTGCCTCACCTTCCTCCAGTTTAGAAAAAGATACTGCAAGCGAGTGGACATCTTCCTTTGGGATTTTGTAAGCCAAAACAGAGGCAATGCTGCAACACACAAAAAACAGACACAAGTACATACCACCACAACTAAGCAGAAATGAGAATCACAAAATTGCTTGGAGCAAAGTTGCAGGAGTTAAGCATTTTGTACAATGTAGCCAAACAGGTACAATAACTCTGAATCAAACTAGAGGTTTTATCTAATAGGAAGGTATTTAGATGATACGAGAGGGAGGCCTTCAAGGTGCTTGCCTAGCTGCCAAAGCATTCACTGATGAAACCTTCCATGTACCAAGTTCCATCTATTTTGAGAATGAAAATGTGTTGATTAACCATAGCAATACAGTGGTACCTCTAGTTACGAACTTAATTCATTCCGGAGGTCCGTTCTTAACCTGAAACTGTTCTGAATGGGGCCTCTTGCTGCCGGCACACAATTTCCGTTCTCATGCTGGGGCAAAGTTCTCAACTCGAGGTAACTCTTCCAGATTAGCAGAGTTTGTAACTCAAGGTACCACTGTAATTCAGGGTTCTTTCACTTGAACACTATGAGGAGAGACTTAAATCAGCACCAGTCTTAAATGTGCACCTCTCTGCTCCCATCACATCAAGAAAATAATAATGAGTGATTCAGCCAAGCTGAAGCGGGTGGGGGGTAATTAACTCCATGCTTGGACAGATCCTTGGCACAGCAAATGCTGACAGGAATGGCAGCTTCCTGCCTTCTGCAGCTATGGCTCGGTAAATGATAGCAAAATAGACAAGGGGAATGCTGGTTTCTTTACTATGCCAGTTTCTTTGGTGGACCTTGGACCACATTTCCAGAACCTCTGGTCTATAAGGTATGTTTCTCTAGTAAGCATTACTCAAAGCCCAAAGTGTACAAGAGCTCTCATAGAAAACTAATACATTTTGGCAATAGTGTTTTCTTTTCTTATAATTGTAATATTTTCTCTCTGCTTTTATTTTTAAAATGATTGCTTGAAAAAAGAATGGTAAGCACTTTTTCTTTTTAATGCTCAGAAACGTCAACTATTGATTTCTACCTTTTCTGGCAACTTGCGTTTGGAAAGATGCGCAAAACCATCCTTTGAAGACGCTCCTTCTGCTGTAAATCTGGCACTTCTCTTAATTTCATTTCTAAGAAATATCCTCTGCCAAATTTACTCTTGAGATGTTGAACTGTACCAATGCACCTATCAGTTTTGAGGGAGAGAGACAAGCAAACAAAATAATAGATTTTGGCATTAAATTCGTTTTTAACAATAAAAATCTGAGCTTCTTCACTCAAGATGCCAAGGAAGTACCTTAATTTTCCAGACACCAAGATTGCGACTCGATCACACACAGCCTCTGCTTCTTCCATATAATGAGTTGTCAGAATAGCTGCTCTCTCCTTACTTTTTAAGGCTGCCCGAATTGCTTTCCTATGGTGAATAAGTTACAAATTGTTGCTCTTTCGGTGTGCAGTTACATATAAAGGGCATAAGATCATTTGTTGGATCTTCCGCAAGTGAGTGGGAAATGTACAGGCAGTGGTATACTGTGAGTAGCCACCAAATGCATTCTCTCCTCACATTCCCTCTTACATTTAGGGATCATCCAGACTTCCTGTTACGCTGCACTTTCCAGATATAGGTCTGCCTTTTAAAGGCCCATGTCTTAGCGTTTTGCTTTGTTTTTTGTCCTGGTGCTTTCCCTGGGAAAACCAACATTTTACTGCTGAATCGGAGCAAATGGCAATTCACGGAAAACCCAGTTGCCCTTTGTTCTGATTCAGCGGTGAAATGCAGGCTTTCCTGGGGAAAGCGCCAGGACACGCTCAGAGCTTTAAACCCATGCCTTAGAAACATGGCACAAAAGGCAGTCTGGATGAGCGCTTAGTCGTGACATGTAGCTGGTGCCATGGAAGTTCTGTGAAAGAAAAAGGACAGCCAGTGGGAACCAAAGCTACTGTGTGTCAACATCAGGCATAGGCAAACTCGGCCCTCCAGATGTTTTGAGACTACAATTCCCATCATCCCTGACCACTGGTCCTGTTAGCTAGGGATAATGGGAGTTGTAGTCCCAAAACATCTGACGGGCCGAGTTTGCCTATGCCTGGTCAACATGAAAGAGGAAACAGCAAAGAGGGTGGAAAGGATCAGCTAATAGTGTTCCCCAATGCCACACCCAATTTTGACCGTCAACTCTTCAGGGGAGAAGGTTTGTTTTAGCCCTGCTAACATCTGTCATATATATACATGAATACACCTATAGCATTAATAGGAAGGCAGCCAATAATATGGGATAGATTATCTAAGCATGTATCTTCAAGATATGTATATTGTAAAGATGCAAAAAGACTGAGCCTACTGTTCAGAAGCAGAAGAGAGATAATGAGCAAAGCATGGTTATAAGCCACACACACATGTGATATTGCTTTCCACATAAAGCCTCCATGATATTTGGGGTTACTCACCACATCTGCTGTATCCCTACAGGGTCCATACCAGTAGATGGCTCATCTAATAGAGTAACATTAGGGTTACCAAGCATACTAAGAGCAAAGCATAACTGAAAGAGAAGGGAAGGGAAGGGTGACCATTATACAATGCACCATTGTCTGCATTTGAACACTAATGCCAAGCCAAAAATCCTGACTTAAATCTGGGATATGCACAAGTGATGTGCATCATCATGCAGCCCATTTCCTACTACTTTGCTCCTTCCTTCCTACCAGTGGCAGAACAAGCCAAGATTTTTAGCACAGCTTTCCATTGTGAGCAAACCTAGAAACTAGCTTCAAAAGAAGCCAGGTTATTAAGCAATGTTTTTTGGCTTAATGCCCCCTGGCTTGCTTTGGTGATTAACCATAGTTTCTGGGTTCACACACAATAATAAGCAATGGTTTGTTTTGCCGCTCATATGAAACAAGAATGTGTGGATTCACGGTGGTCATGCATATCCAGGGCTTATTGATCCTGGATTTTTGGTTTAGCAATTCAGCTTAAAAACAACAATCAAATACCTTTCGTTTGATTCCTACTCCAAGGTCCTTTGCTCTTTTCTGTAGATGTTCCTTGAGGTCAAGTGCATGGGAAATGCTGGAGAAAAACAAAAGTATACAGTGTTAAACATTCTAAGAAACCAGTATTAGAGAACTTTAGAGTATGCTCATTAGTTCTTTTTCAAGTAAATTGCTTCATATGACATTTTGTGTTTTAGCTAGTATTATTTGATCTCCAGTTAACTTTACACTATTTGTGGTTTTAACTGGATTGATCTTCCCTACAGAAATAATCAAGATGTATGCCACAGGTAGCTTAAGTGTTTTTTAATAGTGTTTTAAGAGATGTGACCAGAAAAGTCTTACAACCTGACAATTTTGCCTGCAACTTAGACTGTTGACTACAAATTACCTTTCAAACTAGCACAGAAGATTTTGATACATAACAGAAAGCAGAATCTGAACTGCAGCTTTCATCAGCCGAAAAATAAAATGATGCAAATTTATGTCTTAGATATATCTGTGTATCTACAAGAATCTGTGGGGTGTGGTTTTTAAGTTGAAGCTAACAACCATTTTCAGGGAGACATTATACCAAAGTAAGAGAGAAGAAACTTCTCTGAATGTAAACAAAGTGTTTAAAATATATATTTACCATTTTATGAATTCTTTCATGTTACTTTCACTCATTCCTTTGATAGCACCATAAATTTCAAAATGTTCCTGCAATGTAATATCAGGCCAAAGTGGATTTGTCTGCGGACAGTATCCCATAAATCTCATGGAGCTATCCTTGTTATTTTCGCCTAAAGAATAATCTCCCATCAGCACCTGTGAATATACCAGTCCTTATTCAATATTCTTACATATAGTTTGCAGTTAACATGCAGAAAAGTTGATTGTATGGAAAGTTAATTTTTTAAAAAAATGACAAGAAATGCTCAGGTTTGGTTTTACTACATGATCACTCTTTTATATACCAGGAGCCATCTGGGATATAGCCTTCCTATGGGTAGTCACAACATCCCAGTGCCTATTTCTGAATCTAAGCCATATATCATATGAATAGAAAACCCATTGTGCCCCCTCTAAAAGTGTTAGCTTTAGAAGCAAAGCAAACATGAGTCTGTTCACAACTCTCAACCATGTATTTTAGTAGGTCTTGTGACCCCCCCCCCAGTTCATAGTTCTGAGATTATCTATGAAACCAAAAAGGAGTTAGGCACTAAAAATTCATACGCATGAACATTTCCAATAATGGGCACCCCACTCTTTCATAATATTCTTTGGGCATCTAGCTGAGGTTTAGGTATTTACGTGCCAGCTGGAAAGAAATATCCAGAAAAGAATATGGATCCTCAGTATGAAATAACATTTTTTACCCTCTGAAAAAAAAGGACTACAGCCTGAGCTATGAAACCTGTTCTGGATGGAAGAGAGGGACACCAGCTTCAGGTTGCACTTGAATACCTGGCCGGAGGTTGGTTCTACTTCTCCCACCAACATATTAATCAGTGTGCTCTTCCCAGCTCCATTGGGGCCTAGCAGTCCCAGAATTTCTCCTGGAAAAAGAAAAGGCAAACACGTAAAATGTGCAGTTCTGTTTAATGAGATGGTGCATTTTATTTTCCCGACTTATTTATTTTTACAACTAACCTTTTTTTACACAAAAAAAGACCTGATTGGTTGCCACCTTCTTGATTTTTCTTCCAAGAAGAAAATCTGTCTTTTCATCATAATCTTTATGTAAATTGCTGACCAAAATGGCAGGTTTCTGGTGAAACAAAAGATAACAGAGCTTAATTAATAACGCACATGGAAAACTAAACCATGCTTTCTTGCTACGTGCACAAGTTGAAACAAGCCTGAGCAAAGCCTCAACCTCACATGCTCACCTGTGCAGCCAGGAGAAGGATTTCATGGGCATTTACTTTCAGTTCCCATAAACTTAGCATGTCTTCTGCTAACTAGGGATTGTTAGTTAAACAAGGTGCATAACTCGTGATTTGGAATATGTGCTTTTTGAAACAGACTATCACTATATGAGAGGTAAGGCACATCACCCCTTATACAGGTCTTACAATATGACCAGGTGCCAGTAGGTTCACAGGGTTGATACTAAAGAGCAAGATTTACCTCCTCACAGCTCTGGCTCGTTGTCATCTCCTTAACCCTCAACCTCTCAGCCACAACATCTTCATCCTCATCCTCGTCAAATGGCACATCTGGCGATTTCCTGGCCTTCAGCTTCGCAGGAGTTCTGAAGTTAAGGAAATATATGTGAAATCTGCTCATTGGGACCTCTGAACAGATAGAACTAACAGAAATAATGCCATCAGGTAGACCTACATGAAACCATATTGATACTTCCCTGTCCAATATGACCTTGTGACAGAATTGGCTAGAAAAACACCTAAAATAGACAAGTGAGATATTTTGCTAGATCAAAGAGTGATTGGGTGAATGAGAAGGTGGCAGCATTCACGCTACAATCGCTGATAATATCCCATTTATCCCTGATTCAGTTTCTTATGTGCAGCAATAAGAAGAATGCTCTTTCATGCAAGAATCATCACATATTCAGTCAGCTAAAGAAATGGTTGGACGATGGGTGGGTGTTCCGAGAAGCTGTGTGAAGGCTTTGTTTTCCTTCTCATTCTAAAGCATATTGAAGTGTTTGACTTGGGAGAAAGTTCAAATAAACTCTCTGGTGCTGATGGCTACAATATATTTGTCTGATCCACTAACTAGGAAAGCATACACACTATTCTGTGATATTTTAGTTTGCCTAATAAAGTAGTGTCAGAAAGGATGTCAAGGGCAGAACTCTTAGATCATGAACAGAAAAAACTGTGGCACTGCAAGGATCCCAGGGCAATCTCTTGGACTCCAATTGCTTCACTAACGTCCCTAAAAGTATTGCCTATCTAAGTAATAACTCCAGCCCTCCCTTAAGCCCTAAACATCAGCAAGTGGTCACTTCTCCATGGACCAAGAGACTTTTAACGTGTATACTTTGTTGCAGTTCACTACTGACTAACACTGGCTTGGTGTAGTAATTTCAGTACCGTAAATAGAGGCATACCAACCTGAAAAATGGGTCATTTCTCATTGATTTGCCTCCACATTTCACCTCAAGATAGCGTAGAAGGAAGAGCCAAATGACACATTGCAAGTAGGGCTAAAAGAGAAGAAAGGAAGAAGCACATTAAATAAAATGGATTTTCTCCTTTGCAAAGGACCCTAGATGCATCCCCCCTCTTGGCACATTGCTCCACTCTCTTCCCACAAAACAAGGTAAGATAGAGCCAGTGTGGTGTAGTGGTTAGAGTGCGGGACTAGGACCTGGGAGACCCGGGTTCAAATCTCCACTTGGCCATGAAGCTCACCCTTGGGCCAGTCATTTCTTCTCAACCTAAACTACCTCACAGGGTTGTTGAGAGGATAAAGGGGGGGAGGGAGGAAGTGTGTACGCCGCCTTGAACTCTTTGAAGTATAAATAAAATATTATTATTTATTTACTTTATGTATCACACTTCACGTGAGGCATCACAAAGCAATATACAATACAATACAATTAGAGTGATGGAGCATCTTAAGACCTTCATTACATTTCCCTTTCTGCAACAATCTGTCGGTTGTCTCCACAACTATTTACCATATTTTTCGCTTTATAAGACACCCTTTTTCCCCTCCTAAAAAGTAAGGGGAAATGTGTGTGCGCCTTATGGAGCGAATGCAGGCTGCGCAGCTATCCCAGAAGCCAGAACAGCAAGAGGGATTGCTGCGCAGTGATCCCTCTTGCTGTTCTGGCTTCAGCGATAGCCGCGCAAAGCCTGCTCAACAACATTTGATTCCGAATCTTTTTCCCCCCTTGTTTTTCTTGTTTTCCTCCTCTAAAAACTAGGTGCATCTTATGGTCGGATGCGTCTTATAGAGCGAAAAATACGGGTATTTATTTAAGCAATTAGTAGGACGCCTCAACCCAACTTGTGCTATACATCCTTCAATATCATTTATATGCCACAGTGGTGGGAGGGTCAGGAAGAGTACATCAAAAATGGCTGATCTTCACCTAGTGTTAGAAGCAAGACTAGTTGCACCAGCATACACTTGCTTCTATGTTTTAGCAAAATAACTCTAATGACCATGATTATGGCCATGTCTTCCCCATAGATCAGTGATGGAAAACATTTGGCCCATGGATCAAACTTGACCGGCTAGGGGATCAAATATGACACAAGAGGCAGCTTTCTCCAAACCATGCTCACCTGCCCCACACCTTTTTGTAAACCGCTTTGAGGTTTTTTACATGCAAGTAATATATACATTTTATGAAATAAAATAAAAACAATAACACCTTATCATTACATGTAAAAGTGTATCCAGACAACCCATCTCTTAAATTCTTAAGGGAAAATATGGTGCCTACCGCTATTGTTGAAACCAATAGCCTTTCTGTATTTCTTTCCATATTTCGACCAAGCTTCTCTGCTACCTAACAATACAGAAAATGCTTATTTCAATATTTCCCCCCTCATATTTCTACAAGTCATTCTGAGTTCATTTATATAATATTAACATTTAGAAAATGCTTTCAAATGGTTTTACAATGCTTTTTGAAACAATTTATCTGAATTATTTCTTCCACAGACTGATTTTTGCAGGAAGCTCATCAAAAAGCATACATTTTTACAACAAACAAACCTGCTTTTCCTTGTTTCAAAGAGAGCATCAAAATACAAGAAAAAGAATAGATTTCATTTAAATACAACTTAAATAAAAGCAATAACTAGATAACTAGTTAACATAACATAACTAGATCGAAAAGCTGAAACTCAACACTTGGTACAATGCTTGAATGAATAGGCTGGTGTTGAAACTCCATCAGTGCTGGCACAACTTGCATCTGAGAGGGGAGGGCATTCCAAAGTCAGGGGTCACTAATGAGAACATCTATCTTGTACTGCCATCTAATACCGTATTTAGGCAAATCTAATGCACAATCGAATCTAAGGTGCACCTCAAATTTCAAAACCTTGAAACCAAAAAAGCATTTGCTAGTGAATGGAAATATGCCATCAAATCTAACGCGCACCCTAATTTTCACAGTGCAATTTGGCCAGAAATGGTGTGCATTACATTTGAGTAAATATGGCACCTCTCATATTCCATGGTATTGTAAAGACCAGTCTACTGCTGACTAGCAGAGGGTATACACTAGCTGGTTTGATTCAGAATTGTGTTTGACAAACCAAACTATTGCACCCCCCCGTCCACCAAAATAAGAAAATAGCTTAAGTAATTCCAATACAGATGGAGGCCAACAGGGCTGGATGGAAGGACACACACACACACACACACACACACACACACACACTGAATCCCAACACAAAGTGGATTTCAATCTGTATTACCCTTTTATTGGAATACCCCTAAAATCAGATTGCTATATCAAATGCTATATATGAACAGTTGTTGTTTGCAAGAAATAACAAGAAGGCAGGACAGATCCACTCTGTATAGAAGGGAGGCAGGTAGAATTTATGAGAAAAATCCCAACACGCCTGTTGAGGCAGAGAGACAATTATAGATTCATGACATCAACACTAAAGAAAAACAAAATAAGGTTCAAATGGGAATTTCCAGAGGGACTGTCATTTACATATAAAGACAGGAGGAGATCCTTCAGATCAGTAGAAGATACAAAAATCTTCTGGAGGAAGTACTGGGAGGAAAAAAACTGGTAGAGTGAAGCAAGGACAAGACCAAAACTTTTATTTCCTTTTCAACGTGACCTTAGGACAATAGCATAATCCGGACTATAACTACATAATAACAGTAAAGTTGTGAGTATTTTAAACAAATAAAGGATTATGAGACTGAAATGTATTTCATGGAATATTAATGGATTAAGCAGTAAATTTCGGAGAAACGATTAGAATGTATATTAAAGAAGAAAAAATGGGATGTCATATGTATACAAGAAACACATATACCCAAAACTCATGTAAGGGTGTTAAAAAATACGAGACTAGGACAGGAATACATAGCATCTGGAATGGAAAGAAAAAGAGGAGTGGTCATCTATGTAAATACAATGTTGAAATCCCAAATGTTATTCCAAGATGATGAAGGTAGAGTACTTGGGGTAGAAATACAAACAAAAGAAGGAAAAATCATAGTGGTGGGAATATATGCTCCGAATAACAAAAAGGATGAATTTTTTAGAAAATTGGAAGAGAGATTATGGGATTATGTGGATGAAAATATAGTAATTATGGGAGATTTTAATGGAGTAACATTGATAGAAATGGACAGAACGCAAAGAGAGAAAACGTCAAGTTCAGGTAGATTACCACTCTCCTTTTTCCATTTAATTGAGAATTTTAATTTATATGATGCCTGGAGAACAAAAAACCCAAGTGTTAAAGATATAACCCATTACTCAGAGGCAAAAAAATCTGGGGGACGAATCGACGCAATATGGCTAACAAAAAAGTTCCTATTACAATTGGAATCGTTTGGAATAAAAATAGAATTTTGGGGAGTATCATCATTTTAATCATAGATATTCTTCCTCCTAATGAATAGCATTTTATAGAGGTATAAATAACTGTAAATATGAAAAGAGACAAAATATTCTTTAATTCCTTTTCCTTGGATAGATGTATTTGTTTTTCTCTTTTGTATTTTCTTTTGTTGTGAATATGCATGTATTTTAACTTGTATTGAATAAAAATTTATTTAAAAAAGAAATAACAACAACCTATTTTCCAACTTTCAAAATAGTTCAGTTTCCTGAGCCCAGCTATGGTTGCCCATAACTAGTCTTAAGTCATGTAGTGAGTGATGTGGAATGAAATTTTAATCAAATGTATTGCCTCCTGCACACCAGACTTTTGAAACTACAGACAAAATTTATCACTGTTTTAGTTCACTGCAAACTTACCTCTGTTAGAGAAATGAGGCACCCAATAAGAGGATATATTGGGATGAAGATAGAAAAGCACGTGTGAATTATAATTGCTATTGCGTACGACTGAATAAAAGCTACATCAATAACAATAACACAAATCAAGGCTACCTGAAAAGGGAAAAGAAATAAAGATAATTACAATAAAATTAGAGCACCATTTGATTTCTTTTTATCCATCTTTAAAAAATGTTGTAGCATTCATTTGCATGTGGGCTACTGAAAAACCAGCTGTATAGATTGCTTTTGCTAAGAAAGCAAAAAGTAATATCCAGAATAAAAGGAACAGCAAATAGTGCCTAAGAGACAAATAATTAATCCTGCAAAGTTTGGTTTCATGCTGCATGCACATGCTGTACAGCAAACTATGCACTTGCAGGACTGAGCTACAACCCAAATGAGAAAAAAAGACATATAATTATTTCTTAAATGTAACAGTCAATCAAAATACTAAATTGCATTAACTAGGAAAGATGTATCAAGTACTGCACTTTTACTTACTGTTGAAAAAATTAATGACCAAAATTCTTTGGTGTTTTGTATTGTTTTGAAGGTGAAAGAGACAACATAATGAAACAGAATTACCGATGGAACATAGCCAATAAGGCACAAAACCTGCAGGGAGGAAATTAAATTTGAGTTATGCATAACATGAAAACACAACAAAATGATTAAGAACACAGAATACAATCTGTCACCTTTCCAAACTTTTAGAAGACATCTGAAGGCAGCCCTGTTTAGGAAAGCTTTTAATGTTTAATAGGTTATTGTATTTTAGTGTTTTGTTGGAAGCTGCCCAGAGCGGCTGGGGAAACCCAGCCAGATGGGCGGGGTATAAATAAATTATTTATTAATTATTATTATTATTATTATTATTATTATTATTATTATTATTAATATTATTACCCTGCAATGTTTTACAAATGAAATCAGGGGTCATATTTTTAATACAAAAACACAAAAGGAAATACAAAGGCTCCCTTAATTATTGCACATTGTTGAAAGTTTTTCACTACCTGCAGTGTGCTGTACTCATTTACAGTGTTACCACCTGCTCCTATGCCAATTTAAAAGCCAAAAGGTTGATGGTTCTTTGGGTTAAAAGTAGAGCAGAAAAACATAAGTATACGACATTATTAGAGTTTGGATTTGATATCCCGCCTTTCACTCCCCTTCAGGAGTCTCAAAGCGGCTAACATTCTCCTTTCCCTTCCTCCCCCACAACAAACACTCTGTGAGGTGAGTGGGGCTGAGAGACTTCAGAGAAGTGTGACTGGCCCAAGGTCACCCAGCAGCTGCATGTGGAGGAGCGGAGACGCGAACCCGGTTCCCCAGATTACATGACTACCGCTCTTAACCACTACACCACACTGGCTCTCATTATTTATTGCAGGATGTGTGAAATACACTTCAGTGAGTGCAGCATGTAAAATGGCAGGCAATGCCATTACGCAGGCAATTTCTGCTTTATGTTCACTTTGCCGCTCTGTTGATTTTAGTAATTATGTGGCTTGTGGCTTGCTGTACTCTGTAAGATGCTTTGGGAACCTCCAAGTTGAATACAGTGTTATTCTGCTTTTGTAATAAATAAAATAAAATGGTGCCGTGGGGAAGAATCTTTACTAGGGCTGAAGAATGGCAGATTTGCCATCACATCCGCAGTTCTGCCAGCTCCTGCCTACCTGGGCAGTTAATTTTTATTCTTTGTGGATGGTGCAGCAAAGAGTCCTGGATCGGTTCCTCCAAGGGAAACAGACTGATTTTTGATCCAGTGGCTCTATCACTGGCCCTATTCTTCCCTTCCAAGGTTCCAGGTATTCCTGCCAGCAGTAGTTTAGTAATTCCTGCCCGCACCTTCAACAGGTCCAGTGGGGTTTTCCATGGCAACACAATTCCTTCCTGCCATCGGGAAATCTTTTCTGAATCCTACTGGATTTCTGTTGTTGAGGTGACGCCAATAAGGGGAGCAAGGAACGGATAAAAGTATCTGGAAGAAAACAAAACTTACCACAGCAAGAGCCTCTTCAGGGGAAAAAATAATTCCATGGTGAACTATGAACAAGATTCCGACCATCAGGAGGAGAATAATGTAATATAAAAGAATGTCAACCAGTGCTTGCCCACACCAGTATGCAGATGGATAAAGACCTGATAACTTAAGTTGAGTATAGGCTTTGATCTGCAAAGGTGCAAAAAATAAATGAAAATCTAGGTCAAATATGGGGAATGGCAGGAAATCCAGCAATTGTACTTTTGCTTTTGATAATATGATCTGGAATGAACTATTTTAAAAAAAAAACACAGTACAAAACATTCTATGGGCTCACCCACACTTATTGTACTTTATAGATATGGGTCTTAGTAGCTTTGGCTTTGGTTTGCCACTTTCCCCAGGAAAACCCACTCTTCAGCACTAAATCAGATCAAACAGCAACCAGATTTTCTGCAGATCGCTATTTGTTCTGATTCGGTGCTAAACTGTGGGTTTTCCTGGAGGAAAGTGGTGGACAAATGGAAGTGTGATTGAGCCTTCAGCCACCAGCTTATCTGTAGGGCTGGAAGATACGGTTTTCTAGAAGAAAAGCATTGGGAACATACATCAAGAGTCCTTCTAATTTAATTGATACAAGACACCTCAAACACCCCTAACTGATAAATGAACCAAGATGGAGGAAGAACATATCCTATTAAGAAAATTAACTAGGGAGCAGCTCAAAGAAAAGTACAGCAATGGCAGAGAGTCCTGCAAACCAGGGAGTACTTACCTCCCGAAATTTCATGGGTGAAAATAGGGACATTCCTGTACAGGAGTGGGTAGGGCTAGGGGCGGAGTCCAGCAGCTCAGCAGTGTGGTTTGGCAGACAATAGCAGGGCCAACACAATCCTGAGTCAAACGTGCCACAAGGAGAAAGCAGGAACTAATATGCATGCAAGGAGATGGCTCCAGCTGGCAAAAGCAGGGAGGCAAGCCACAGGCTACAAGGCAAATCAAATGCAATAACACACACACACACACATATATATGCACTATATTTCATTTATATCATCTAGATTCTAGAGGACATTAGTCCTGTTTTACAGTGGGGCACAACAGTGAGTACCTAGCCCAAGATCAGTCACTGAAGATAATATTAAAGCAACAAATAAAGGTAATGCCTGCAGCCTCCCACCCAGAGACATTGGAATTAAGAAGCAATATTTATTATTATTCATCCTATATGGCTGGCAGCACAACATGGGATCAATAGGCCATTGCCTGCACAGTCCTAGTTAGGAATATTGAGGTCAAATGCAATTAGATTTTTTTTTTTTAAAGATAAGCAGCATTTAGCCAAAATATATACTCCCATTTAGACACTGATGTCTACTCTGAAGTTAATCCCATATAATTCCATGTGGTTTACTCCCAAGTAAATGTAATGAATAAAGAAGTTGCAACCGTAGTTACTATAGCTGTGGTTTTCAGAGAGCCAGAGGTTGGGATCCAAAAAGCCATTTGTGAAAGGAGAAAACGTTTGTTAATTTTTTGTGGGCAAGCTAGCAGAAGACTTCTCAACAGTGTACAACACCACAATATATCGGGAGTTGTGTTATACTACAAGAAACATAGTGTGTAAGGAAGATACAGGCTTTTGGATCACTTCCATCTAAATAATTACTTTTATGCCAATTTCTTTGTAAGTAGTGAAACAAGCAGTTATGTAAGCATCTGCAGAGAATATATGAAAGTTTGGCTGGAAGTTTTAAAATTTGTGTTTACTCTCTGAACTTAAGGTTTGGTCAACACAGGCATACATGGAGCAAAAAAAGAAAAACAAGACACATGGAAAAGAAAAAGAAACGAAACATAGTTGCATCATTAAAATTAAGAGAGCAGGTGTGGTTTTTCCCCCTGAGACTGAATAATGGGACATTTTGGGTGGTAGTAGCAAATGCGTAGTTTGAGGAAGAAAAAGCAAAATGACTCTTGATGATTGGTAAAATGAAAGTTCACTAGAATGATCTGCAATTTCCACCTGAGTCCTAGTGTGGCAATGAATATGAACCAGAATATCCTGCTAATCAAACCCAATAAATAAGCTCTTTAGAATGCAGCATGACAACCAGCCCAAGTTATGACAGCATGGTATCAATTAGCTGAACACTACTACAGTCATATCTCTGGTTACAGACGCTTCAGGTTTTGTTTTTTCAGGTTACGGGCTGCCAAAACCCGGAAGTACTGGAACTGGTTACTTCCGGGTTTTGGCAGTCGCATCTGCGCAGAAGCGCCGAATTGCAAGCCGCGCGATTGAACAGAGGAGTTATAAATATTGCTGCTATTTCCTTATTCTATTTGAACACTTTTACGTACAACCATATCTGCCCTGAATTGATTCACTACAATGTATGAAATCAGTTAAAATAAGTTATGATGCCAAATAGGTGGCAAGGGAATAACTATGGTGACTCCTGATTTTCCCTCTGAGGAATTTGGTCTGAGGAATCACTGTGTTGAACCAATGTATAGGACATTTCACATTGCTTTTTTTAAAAAAAAGTATGTTCTAATACAAAGTTACCCTGTGGTTTTCTGCATTGTCCATGGAAAAATATGATGGCAATCCAGTTATTGTGACTCCTACTGTCAAAGCTTGAACAACCAGCACCATTATGAAACCTCTGTCAGTAATTTTCTGCAAAATAACAGATTGCAATATTAGACTACAAAGGGGAAAAAACCCAAGGTGAAATATAATTTTAAGCGGTTTTTTTTGGGGGGGTGTCTAACCGTGGTTTGATAAATCAGTCTGCTTTTGCTATATTTAGTTTAAAGGTTTTTGCATTTTTAATTCTTTTGAAAGACAGTACAATAAAAGCTTGAAAACTAATACTAATAAATAAATCTGTTTTGCAGCCTGACTAGGGCTGCAAAACAGGGAATACCTGGGAAACCACAACACATGGCAATTAAGACGTGTTTGGTTTTGGAGGTCACAAGTCATGCAATCCAATGTACACAAAGGCCAACTTGTCACAAATTGGAATGCAACTTCGTTTTACAAGAACTTTTTTTGGACTTTGCATTTACTCACTTGGAAGAATGAACTACTCCAGACATGGATGTTTTCTGTGACATTTAAATTGTGCAGATACAGATTGCTAATGATATTCATCATAACTGGTAAAGAGTGTTTCATGGTGCAGTTAAAAGCAGCTGTAAAGATGTAGTTCTGAAAACAACAACAAGAAGAAGAGCATAATCAGCGACAAACCTCTAGTGCCACCGTTCCTTCCCCCTAGCACTTTATGTGCTGCTGGAACAACACCAGGGCAGTCTGGGAGAAAGGAAATGACATGTGAGCTATTAAAGAAAACTCTGTGAAGCTTTGATCTTGCCACTGCTGCTGCCACCAAGGCTGACAGTGAGGAAAAAGGAAAAAGACCTACCGCCCTGTTTCTAAGTCGAGTTCCCTCTTCAAATTTCAAAGCCTTCCCTATCCCACTTGGGGGAAAAAATCATTTTGCACCCCAACTCCCTGCCAGCAAACAGAACCAATGCCCACATAGACCCAATATATTTAACCTGCATTTCTTCTCACCTTGCCTGCATGAGATACATTTAATGCTCCATTGTGGGGAGCAACTGATACATAATCACTGCCATTGAATATTTCTGTGTGTACATTCTGGTGTATAAGAGAGCTGATGATGTCATCAATGTCTGATCCTAGGTTGAGACAATAAAGAAAGTTGAAAGGTTAGTCTCACTGGCACAAAGATTCCTTGCATGCAAAGAGTTTCCCCATTCCCTGCTATGCCAAAGATACATATTATTGAACATTTAGAGTTAGCACTGGTATTGCAGCAAACAAGAAGGCTCATGTTCTCCAGAAGTCCCGTATAAACATCAAAATACCCTTAGAGTTTTAGGGTGAATTCCAATTAAGTCATACTCAGACCCAACACATTGAAATAAATGAAAGTTAATTATTTGAGTGGGTCTGCTTTGTGCATGAAGGAGATCAATACTCTTGAAGCACTGACAATATGTGTATCTATTATCTCTCTCTCTCTCTCTCTCTCTCTCTCACACACACACACACACACACACACACACGAACTGTGCTGTCATGTAATCACTATAATTATGAAATAATGTTGCTTATTTTATTGATCTATTTTAAAATATTTATACCCTGCCCACTAACTGATGCTGCTGTAAAGCTTTCAGCTTTTTGGTAAAATATCAAACTATTTAAAGTCTGTTCCATGAAGTTGGCCAGATACAATTCTAGAAACATATCTTTAAATTCAATTTGTGATTGAATGGGGTGGAGGAATCAAACCAGACTTGCCAGAGGGCTGATTTTTCTACCTGTCTTCAAGCTAACCATTCATTACACTGATTGCTGTTAAACTTAATTACACTTTTAATTTATTCCTACTGTATGTCATACAGTAAAAATAAAATAAAATAATGAAATGCCAGATGGTGAAATGAATAAAAGCAAATAAATTGAAAAGTAACTTACCAGTGAAGTTCTGAACAAGGAGACTGCTTTTGTATTTATGATGAGTTTCATTTGGTTTAAGAAAGTATAAGTCTGGAGAAAACGTAACAGGAACCACTGCATATTTGAAGTATTGCCGATACATATTGAACATATAAATCTCAACACCAAGGAACACTGTTAATAGCAAAAACCTGAAATAAGAAGAAAAAAGTACACGTAAAGCTGGTACAAATTAGTGTAAAGAATGGTGACCTTTAGAGCAGAGGTAGACTGAATAGCCATCATCCATAGTATTTCTTTATTTAATTTAACACAATCTGTATGCTTTTTAATTTTTGTAAAACCTCTAAGTGATTTTGCATTGTTTTACTGGAAACACCAATCTGTCTTAAGTTTATTCAATACAAAACACATATTCAAAATAACTTGAGGATGACAAGCATGTACTCTTTCGCAGTAACAAAGGAAAGGACCTTGCTAGATCAGGACCAGGTTGACCTGCTCAAGCATTCTCTGGAAGAATACCCTTAAAACTGTATCCACTGGTAAAATTGGCTGCAATCCCTGCTCTGGATGACAAGTCATTAAATAATGATTTCACTCATCCACATACTAAAAGTACAAGCCTGTAAACAGCTACACTGAGACAGCAGTCCTTGAGTATGATATCTAAGGCACCTTGTGTGGTATTTAAAAAGTTCAGAAAGGTTAAGGGGCAGGGAGTGTTATTGAAAAACTAGCATTATAGTCAGAGGGCTTATCCACACTTACCTTTTCCCTGCTCTTTCGAGGCACAGGTCTGTGCTTGGGTTTTATTTTTTTATTTTGTCCTAGAGCTTTCCCCATGAAAACCCATTATTTAGTGCTCAAGCAGAGCCAATGTCAAGTTGAGTTTTCCACACATTGACGCTTGCTCCAATGGAGCTTTAAAGAGCAGGTTTGCGTGGGGAAAGCTCCAGAGGATTAAAAACCAAAACGGTGCTCAGACCTGCAGCTTTAACGCACAGATCATGCCTTGAAAGAGAGGAAAGGTAAATGTGGATGAGCCCCCAGTCTCAAGCAATAGCAATCTGTCCTTCTTGGAGCATGACATGAATGCAATCACTTATTTTCCTTCCGTGGGCTCCTTCTCTTTTGGATAGTTAAAACATAAGACGGAAAAGTTTCCTGAAGTTCATGTGTAAGCCTTAGGTAAGAAAACTTGCAGCCAAATGTGATGTTTGATGATGCAATTTCTTTTCAAACACCTCTATCCTTGTAAATAATGTGCACAGATTGAAATTTACCACTTCCTCACTGGAACTTCTTTTCAAACATTTTTTCAGGATGTGGCAAGCTGCCCTCTTGAAGCGCATTAAGTATTCGCACAGATATTGCTGGCAAAGGTGAGGTGGGGCAGAAATAATCTAATATAATAAGGCTGAATGAACACACTTAAGCCCCAACTATCTCCAGGCTTCTCCTTGGCGCACTAGAACATTATAGGGATTAGGAGGCATGCATACATCTCCCTTGTGTTTCTCAAGCATGCATGCACATATGTACGCTCTCTCTCTCTTTTCTGGATGCTAGCTATTTGAGAAAAATTTGAGCTATTTGGGAAAGATGGAGGGCACAAGGAGAAGGGGACGACAGAGGACGAGATGGTTGGACAGTGTTCTCAAAACTACCAGCATGAGTTTGACCAAACTGCGGGAGGCAGTGGAAGACAGGAGTGCCTGGCGTGCTCTGGTCCATGGGGTCCATGGACTAAACAACAACAACAACAGCTATTTGAGTCCCAAATTTAACTTGCACTAGGAGATAAGGGAAAACTACACAGACCTTCCATTCTCCACAATGATGCAGCGTGCTGCTTACATGTGTGCAGCATAGGAAGCAACGAAGAGACTCAATAGCAATTCCTCCATGCACACACATGCTGTACTCACTATTTCCCTATCAGGTGCTGCAACACAAGGCGCCAATCTGAGATGCAGTCTTTACTCTGGGCTGCGGTCTGTTTTAACCTTTTAACCTATTTCCGTTTCTGACTCTCATACATTTTGGACTAAGAAACAGAAAGCCAAGATGCTTACACTTCCGTGAGTGATTTGATGTCACGTTTGAAATTAAGAAAATGAACTTTTGCCAGAGTAGAGACCTGTTTTTTCCAAAGAGACTTATTGCTTAGTACACACGATTTTGTCTCAGATAGCATTAGCAGGCTTTGCTCTAACTCATCCATAGATTTTGCATCCATTTCATCTTCAGCTTGCTCCGAGTTAAATGCACTGAAATCTAAGGAGGGTAACAGGTTAGGCAACTTAGAATTTATCCCCCGCCACCAAATCATTGTTCTGTAATGTACTACAGGAAGTACTGTCATTGATTCTCACCTGTGTGGTTAATTTCAGCTTCAACTTCCAGCTTGAGGAACACATCCTCCAAGGTAGTCATGGAAACGCCGTAAGAAATAACACCCAAATGGGAATGCATGTCTAGATCAGCAAACAGTGCTAGAAGAAGAAGAAGCAGGAATTAGATGTGGTAATAGTAGCAACAGCAACAGCAGCCGCTGCTGCCGAGCTACTGCTTGGAAATAGAAATATAGGAAGCTGTCTTATACCATTGATCAGTCCCTACCTAGAGCAGGTATTGAATGCATTGCTGATGGATGGGATTGCTGACGGGTCAATCACCTGACATCACTGTGATGTAATCAAACCATGCAGGCAAACAAACTGGGCTTTGCAAGTGCCTGCAAACAATTTCAGCAGGGAGTTGCATCTTTACCTTCCCTCAAAGATGTTCAAGGAGACTTTGACTAAACATTAGGAATAACTTTCTGAAGGCAAGGGCTGTTTGACAGTAGAATTGACTACTTCCGGAGGTGGGCGGACTCTCCTTCACTGGAATTTTTTTAACAGAAGTTGGATGGCCATCTGTCAGGGATTCCTTAAGCTATGACTCTTGCACTGTAGGGGATTGAATTAGATGACACCCCTCCACACACACTACGATTCTATGACTGCATATCATATATGGCATGAGGGGTGGAACAGGCGAGAGTGGTTTAGAGAAAAATAGCCTGCCTTGAGTGCCAAATTAGGTATCTGGATGGGTGTATTATGTCTGTCTGCTGGTCTACGATGACAGTGGGTCTCCAGGGCTTCAGACACAAGTCTTTCCCAGACATACCTGCTGGTGCCAGAGATTTCTGCATGCAAAGTTTATTCTCTCCCACTGAGCTTTATAGCTATTACATTTCTTGCAATCATGTTGCCTTATTTCTGTTTGCCGTTGAGTGTAACAACAAAAAAGCCTTTGGTGCCACTATTGTTTAACGATTGCATATAGCGTAACAGTTCAAAGTCACATGAAACAAAAGGTGAATGTTTTCCTTCATTTATCAGAGTGTCAAAAATGTGTCTGAAATTGAGGGTTTTTTGTTGTTTTCTGGGAACTGTCTTGCTACTATATAATTTTTATTAAAAGCTTGCCAAGGAAGGAAGGAAGATTACAAAAAGCAAAACACAAACCAAACAACATAGTTTGGGGTGTTTTGACCCCTTTCACAATAAATACCATCTCTTTTCCTTGCATAACAGGCCCAAAACCTATGTTATTTCTCTTGAAGTCCATTTCAATTTAGTTTTCCATGAATTTCATTATTTTCCTCATCTGCTCTCCAATTTTCACTAGTGTTCAAAGGGGAGATGAGGTGTACCTGAAAATTTGTCCATGTCGTTAAAAGGTAAGGCATACACAAGCTGCTCTTCAGTCTGCTTTAACAAACTGGCTCCAGGGATATGCTGCTTGATCAAAAATGCTGTGCCTTCTGTGTTACAGTACCTGTCTATTTGCATACTAAGGAAAAACAAACACACACAATGTTTAATTATTATTTACAAGGTGGGACTCTATGGTCTGCTTGTTTTTTAAGTAACAAAAATAACATATTGTAAACCAATTTAACATATAAACTTTATTTTCTTAACCCAAATGAAAAACAAAATTTACATATAAGTATTCATAATACTTTACCTTTACTCATAAATTATCTAAAACTCTAACAGATAAATCATAAAAACATTTGCGATATATTCCAGAGGTGGGCCTTTTTTGTTTCTAAGGGCCAGTTCTTTTCAGCAGGCTGACTCTGACAGATGGGTGGGCCAATCTAGCTGTCAATCACATCTCCCTATGACATAATGTGATTGACAAATGGGTTGCCCAGCCCAATTGTCAAAATCCCTTCTGCTTGCAGTGTTCCTTGCTGCAGTTCCTCCAGCAAACTTTAAAGGGGGAGGGAAACTACTGCAAAGAATGGCTGCTTTAAATTAATATCCACGCTCCTGACTGAGCATAGGAGAGTGGAGACTGAGTGCTCTTTGCAGCATTTGCTCTCTCCCACTTTTGCTGCTGCTCTCCAGCAGCAAAAAGGTAGCAGACTCTTTTTTCTTCTTGGAAGGCCCACCGTACACTGATCCTTTTCAGAGGCTGAAGAGATGGCTTTCCAAGAAGGTCCAGCCAACCTGCTGACATCACCAATGATAGTAGCTGATGCACAGGTTGGCAATGTTTGGGGGAAATGGCTTGGCAGTCCAAACTGGACCCCCTGTTTCTTCATGCCTGATATTAAGCAAGTCAATAAAAAAATTGCGTTTGGGGGCAACTCTACCTGATACACTCAATCATATTTCCATTCAGTACTTTGTGGATGTTACTGAAATTTCTAGCAGGTATAAGCCTGCTTGATCCAATTATTATTTAATATTTTATTCAGAATGCAATCCTGTACTCACTTACCTGGGAGTAGGTGGTATTAAATTTAGTGGGAACTCTGAGTGGATAGACATAGAATTGTTCTGTCAAATGCTTTTTTATAACCTTGTGACAGTTGCTTTGTAGTGATAATTAAGAAAGAAAATAAGGCAGTATGAACCAACTAGTGTTCATATTTACCAGGTTTACTCATTGCTATTATACTTCCAGCTAACCAAACTGGGTGTTTTTTAAATCAGTTGTAAAATTCAGGCAAAGTGGAAAATAATGAACACATTGAAATAGACTTTCAGACTACAGATACCTCAAGCGGTAGCCAATTCCCCATTTTGTTTTAAGGAACAGAGAGGAGCCAAGGCATTTCAGCATTCCTTGAGAAATCACAGCTTTCCGATCTAGAAGCAAGAACAGAAGGTACCTTCAGTTATATCAGTTCATACAGCGACAAGCTGGCCATATTACCAAACTGGTACTAACACAAAGACCCCCAAATTGCACTTGCCAGCAACAATGTCTGCTTCTTCCATGAAATGGGTACTGAACACAGTCACTCGAGTGGATTTTCCATTTTTCAGGAGGTTCCAAACTGTTTGCCGTGAACATGGATCCATGCCAGCGGTTGGTTCATCTAAGAGTAATACCTAAATATTGGCCATGGAAAACAATGGACTAGCTATTCATTTTGAAAGTAACAGTTATCCCTTATCAATAATATCGTTTATCATTATCATCACTTCTATCAGATATGTGAACAGTTTGACCAGATAAGATCCCAAGAAAAAAGCTCAACAACTTTTGTGTCTGGATTATTACTTTTTGAAATATGGCAACCCTACTGTTTCCTCAAGCACATTGTCTCATGTTATTGTAAGTTTTTATTTCACGGTCTCAGTCTGCCTGCCAGTAGTTTGGGAATATACTAAAAATAAAATAATTTTTAAAGCACTCTGCTTCATGAAACACATCCTGTTCAGCTCCTGCAAACTGAGAAGTCTCATATACCCACATGCCCACACCCACCCCTTATAATAATTACGACAAATCCATTCCTACCAAAAGAAACACAGTCCAGAAGTACAAATCAAACAACATCAGAGATTCTGGCATTATTCTCATTAACCTTTCCATTAGTAAAGAACTGCAAAAACTCTGCGGAAAAATTTGGATGAGAAATGTTGGCACCATTCCAAGAGCAATGTAGATGTAGTGGCATAGACATTCTTCAGTGCTATCACCACTTCTGATGGACTGTGAATGGATCGTTAGCTCATTTCTTATGTTATTCTGGAAGCCATTTCAGCATAGCCATGTTGATGTAGGAAAAGACGATCAGAAGCCCTAGCCCACACCGTCTGGTGTTATGTATAAAAGTGCCTAAGATGCTTTCACAAAGTAGTGGGAAGAGAGTTGCAAACAACTGTGCTTGGAATTATCCTAGGAAGCTTCAAACACTCAAAGAGAGGGGATGTAATAGGCCTCCAGGCCTCGTGTTATGTAGGATTGCCTGAAATAAATACGCAGCTTAAATATGACTTAAATACATATGCAGCTGCTAAACTGGCTCTGATCAGTAACAATGAGGAAATTTAAACCAACAACCTCAATGTTGGTAACTGGAAGTTGAGGACTATATGGCAAATGCACAAAGCCATATTATGACCAATCAAATGTAGTAGTACAGAGGTTAAAAAAAAATGCACGCAGGTAAATATAGGTGGTTAACTCTGATAAAACATCCCCATTCCACAACAACACTTGACATACAGTTGGAAATACAGCTCCAGCAAGGCAAGCATCTGGCTCAAAGATTTCTTGCTAGATTGTCCCAGTGGCCCTGTCCACATTTCTGGCATGGTTGTTACTGAGAGATGGGCAAGCACGTTGTCAGAACTGAACAGGAAGGGACTACCTTGATCCATTTCAACTAGAGCTGGAATAGCTACCCAACAAACTAGGATTTGAAGACAGATACCCCTTAACCAATTTGCAGACCAGACCTGTGGTTCACACTGAAATCTGCATCCTTCTGGATTCCTTTAACTTTGTGAGATGCCACTATAAGACAGACAGATGCTTCTATCTCTAGTTTCAACAACTACTAGAATGGGTGCACAAATCTGCATAATAAATATGCCATGTAACTGATTCTATATATCTACTACTTTACCATACAAGCAGTGCAGAGAAACACATTTCTTGTAAAGAAATTACATATTATTGCTGCATCAATCAACCGTTTTGACCTTCTGGTGCTTACCTTTGGATCTCCAAGAACTGCAAATCCAACTGACAGTTTTCTTTTCTGTCCTCCACTTAGTTTTTTAGCTTGGTTATCTTTAATGGGGTGCATATCCAAATCGAGTAAAACTTTCTGGACCTTAAACCAAGGACAAGAAGTATTTCATGTTAAATGCCCTATCCTTAAGGCTCAAGATGGCTTGCAGACATTATGGTAGCATAATGGAATATATTTATGAAAGCATAATGGAATATTGTCATTAGCCTGCACTCACCTCTTGTATCATATCATTGGGAGGTATTCCTTTAACCGAAGCTATTATTGATAAATTCTCTTCCACGGTTAATACGTCAAAATATATATCTGACTGCTGGCAGACTCCAATTACCTTTCTTATATCTAGCATTTCATCTATTTCTGAAACTCTACAGCCATAAATCGATGCAAATCCTAATGCATGAAAAGCAAGAGCGGAAATGTTAACACTGTGATGGCTACCAGCGTAGAACATATATCTAGAGGCAGCTAGCTCAAACCTGAGGCAGAACACCCCCAAAAGTCAAGGTGTCTAATATCGCTGAACATGCAGAGTTGATTTTAAAATAAAAGCGATAAAAAAAATTATGCACTACCATCAACACGCACACAAATCAGAAAACATTAGAAACAGTACAGCTCTTGGAACTGATTTGTAAAGCTGTAGAGAAAAGAATGCACGCCACTAAAGAGTTGGAAGCAGAAAGTGCAGAGAAAACACAGTGTCCAAACTCAGCATGTTGGCTAGAGCGGCACTCTATGTTTTATTGTAAAAGTTGGAATTAGTTAATGAATGACTTGTTAATGAAGACCATTTGTGCCTTCTTGTCAGCTAGCTACCCTCAATAAGAGTGATGCTGGATGCCCAAAAAGTAACCTCTGGAAAGCAGGGATCACAGACCTGATCAGAGAGAGAGGGGGAATCTTTCGGAAGAGAGCTGAACTGTTCTCCTGCACACTGCTTGAAATGAGGAATTGTTAAGCTTTACTGGCTGAATAAACCATTACTACTGGTTTGCAGCTGTGGAGTCACAGAAGCCTTGGGACCACCATCTGCTGTAGTTCTTTACTGCAGCACACCTCAGCTGCCGCTGCACTGCAGCCTCTCTGCTGTGACCTGCTAGCTGGATTTCATTACAGTGGAACCTCAGAAGCCAGACACCTTTGAACTTGAATGTTTTGGCTCCCAAACAATTGAAAACCAGAAGTGATTGTTCCGGTTTTCAAACAATTTTTGGAAGCTGAACGTCCAGCACCTTGGTTTTTGAACTGTTCCAGGAGTCGAATGAACTCCCGGAACGGATTAAATTCGAAAACCAAGGTATGACTGTACAGTATTGTGATGCTCTCAAATTCTGCATCTATGGGCCGAATCCCTTAACTGACCATGAGTAAGACCTAAGGGCACAAACTTCCTTTGGCATAGATGGACCCTGAGAGACAGTGGAATGAACTAGACTAAAATATATTTTTGTATTGCTCCCTACATTGTTAATCTCTTGTTGATCCACTATTATTTGAATAAACAGCACTGCCTGCACATATGTGTGTGTGTGTGTGTGTGTGTGTGTGTTGAGAGAAGGCTTCTATTCAAACATTCAACTGTCCCAGGTTTCCTGAGTAGGGTCTTGAGTCAGAACCTACATTAAGCCCATCCCAAGGGTTACATATTTCAAAACAAAAACCACAAAATAGGCTTCCAGGGGATTTCTTCCATTTACGCTCTTTAAGACAAATGCAAAGAGAACAGAAGTAGGC
Organism: Podarcis liolepis; assembly: GCF_965112155.1. Taxonomy (NCBI): domain Eukaryota; kingdom Metazoa; phylum Chordata; class Lepidosauria; order Squamata; family Lacertidae; genus Podarcis; species Podarcis liolepis. The sequence continues at coordinate 24,961,089 of NC_139555.1, forward strand.
ACATATTTACCATCAGAAGGTGGGGACAATCCACAAAGAATGTTCATTAATGTTGTTTTTCCTGTTCCACTATGTCCAAGTAATGCTGTGATCTGACCCTCATAAATGTCAAAGGATAAACCTAATAAGAAATGAAAAAGGAAGGGGATTAATTAATGGCATTATATAGTATTGCTACAAGCTTCAGGAAGTATTTAGCCACTGCTACATACACTATCAATTACTCTTAAGAAAAACCCCACCATTAACAGAACATTTAATATTTAATAAAGCCAAACACACAGTTGTGTACAGATTAAGTTTGTTTTGACTGATGTTTCCTTATTGAGATATTTACTGATTACAGATGAGTAGTCAGTTAAGAGAAACTCACCCACATACTATACCATTGCTCCCATTGGCCATGTTTGCATTGAGCCTTGGCCTCATGTGCTCCCCTTTCCTCCACTGGCTTGGTCAAGAGCAGTTTGGAAGTAAGAAACCCAGTTTGAATAGGAGTGCACAATCCTAAGATTTGGTGCAGCTTATTTCTCCTTGATCACACCATGCTAAACCATGGTTAAGATGTGATTTCGGTAAAGCAAAATCAAAATCTTCTGGACTCACCTTGCCAGGCATATGGGAAGAAAAGAAGGAAATGCGCAAGCCCAAGTCTTGCTGAAACTCATTTCTGCTAGTGCATGTTGTGCTCAACCACGGTTTAGCATGACATGCAAATAGTCACTGTCAGAAAACAACGAACAGGCAACACTTAACGAACAAGGACTCACACTTGTGGCACATAGCTAAAAACCTAAGAAGTCTTACTTTTCAGGGCCTCCACAGTTTCACCCTTTTTAATATATGATTTCTGGACATTATTGATTCTGAAAGAAGAAAAGATAAATTTATTTCCAAAAAGAAACACAGAACTTTGGTAAAAATTTACCAAGCAAGATAAAATCAAAGAATATGCAGGTACCACATATTTATATTAGCTTGAATATTCCTGTTTTCGTTTACAATGCAAGGTGATTTTCATATTCAAAAGTAGTACGATGCTCCTGGGAAACTATGCAATAACCCCTTCCCAGAAAAAAAGTACCACATACTTTTCCTGAACATATAATTTGACTATGATTTCTTCCAGACTTTGATCTCTCATAAAACATTTTGAGAAATGGATGCAATGAGGAGGAGTCTGAACCACAGAATACAGTGAAAAAGATGAAATGGAACATTTCTAAACCACAAATACCACTTTTTGCTATTTGGCTTCTTGTCAAACTAAGGAAAATATGGGTAAATGGCACCCAAGGTTATTTGGATTGAATATGCCTCACTTCTGATTGCAACTAAGCTGGTTCCTACACAAAGGCATAGTACTTTGAGTGCATAGCAAAACGACCTTCCTTGCCTCAATTGCAAACTGACTAGTCAACATGCAACAGAGATTTGTACATGCAGTGACTCCCTTGTTGACTCTTATCAGGAAAGAAATATTAGTACGTGCAACATGCAACATTTGCATCTTAAGCAATACATGGAGCTTCAGATCACTTGCACAGGTGCTGGTCTACAATGTATGTTTTGATAGAACCAAAACTGATTAACACTGTCTTTTCTCAATATGGAATACAGAAGTATCACTTCACAGGACAACGACAAACTATATTTGCATATGAAAACTATCACATTGCTCCTCTTGAGTGTGCATAATAAAACTGACAAATTAATTATCACTGCATGCATACTTCACACAGCAGCCATATTTGCTTGCAATGTTAAGCCAAGGACCCTGGCTTAATAAACCATAATGTACATGCAGAGGATTACTCAACTCTTTCCTCTTCCCTTCACGTGACCTAGGAGTGTGGTTTGTTTATCACTAATGAACCAGAATTTGAAAGTCAACAGCAAGCCTTGATTTAAGGCTGCCTACCAAGAGTTGCTTGTTAGGGAGAAATGAACAACACTCCTGCATTCAAATGTCAGGCTGAGCTGATTTGCTTGCAGCAATCGGAAAGTGTGTGCATGCTGCTTGTACACAAAATTATTTATTAAGCCAAGGTTCTTTATCGTTTCATGCAAACACAGCCAGTTTCCTTCTAAGTGCAAAAACAATTAGTAACTGACAATAGGTTCAGGTTAAACTTCAGCATCATCCGTCATACCTAATAGCTTCTCTTCCCTGGAATTCGGAAGATATAGGCTCAACAATCTCATTGAATTCCAAGCTTCCATTAATGCTGCTTTCATACAATTCCTTATAATTTCTTGTTCTCTTTACCCAAAATGAGGGCTTTAGGAAGAAGAAAAAGCTTCGCCGCAATCCATATTCCCCTGAGGGGTAAAAAAAGATGAGAAAGAATCTGTAAACATATGGATTACACAGTATAATTACAGGTTTGGACAGTTTTCTGTTTATAGTTTGCTAATTTTTAGACTTGTGCAAACTATAGCCCTTATTTTGTAACCCAGGAAATCTTCCAGTACTACAGACTGGCATGTAATTTTTAGCATGAATTACAAATACATCTCTGGTGCCACAGACATACATATACACTATGTGCAAGTTGAAATTCTGCTTTAATTTTATATTGAGGTGCTATTTATTTCTTGGCTCCAAATCTAAGGAGGTTTGGGATATAAAAGTTTTGCATTTAAAATGCCCATGATTAACGACCATTTCTGAATCCTACTGGAGTATTAGAGCAACAGCATAGAATGGTAAAAGGCACATTCAAACTTTCTGACCCCTAAGCTTTTCTGTATTTATCAAAATGCTTAGGCACCCAGTCAACTTCAATTTATGATGTGTAGATGTATGACTTGTACCACACTTAGGAATAGAAAACCTTGTATGCAAATTATAGGCAAATTTCTTTAATTAACACAGAAGATACTAAAAGTGATTTTGTCAAATAGAGTTCAGCCAGTGGTGATAATAATAGTTGTTCATTCAGATCAGGATGGTTTTATTAAGCACAGACAGATATGTGGGAGATTTACTATTATTTATTAGTAGACCAGAAGCATATATACCAGAATTATGAAATATAACTAATAGTCTGGGTAGTTTGGAGTATATGATTAACAGGTTCCAGTCTGCATTAATCCCAGTGGGGATTGTAAATCACATACATTGTATATGAACTGGCAATTTCGATAGTGCCCAGAGATCATAACATATCCAGGCATTTTGGTTCTGCAACATATTTCCCAAATGATTAGAATGAATTTAAAGAGGTTGAGAATGAAAATTTCTAGTATGGACACAATTTCGGTAAGGATGATGATACCCTTAAAATGAGTATTTCACCACACATAATATCCGTCACAATACTTAATATGTAACCAAACCCTTGATGTTGTTCAGGGTTTTTTTTTTTTTGTATTTTTCTTTGATTCTAACATACCTGGAATCACTTGATCGAAATAAATCCCTAGGAGCAGGTAAAGCATACTATCAAGGGTCAATAGCGTATAAGCAATAATTAGTGGATAAGGGCCATGAGTTATATGTGAGAAAATAGCTCCTTCTTCATAATCTTCCAGATGCATCACCTGCAAAGACATATAAAAATTGCAGCTACGTGACAGCATTAGTTTACTAAAATAGTAAGGTAAATAATGTAACACTATATAAACCTTGATGATGATGATCAAGTTGCCATCATAAGTAGGGGTGATGGGCCAAGTTCCTCATTTGGGCAGACAACTATGAGCTAAAGCAGAGAACATTCAAGCTATCCCCCCAAGTCCTAAATTCATTCTTAACTGCTGATCCCTTGTGATCCCCTCTATATTTCATGGTTGGTAAGGTAGCAAAGACTGTTGAGCAGTGAGATGCCATTATTTTCTCCTCCACCTTTAAGACAGTTGTGGCCACAGCAGCAGGAGGGAAGGTTGAATGTGCCTGTCTCTCTCTCTCCCAACCATTATCCGCCTCCTCTCTTCCAGATCTTCCCTTTCCTGGATCCCCAGGAAGCATAATTTCCTCCAACTACAAAATGCCCAAACTAACATCAGGGTTTCAGAGACATGGAATGCTATTGTGGCAGCATTCCAGACACCAGGGAAAGTGGAAGAGAAAAAGAAGTGGGGAGATAAGTTCACTGTTACCATTATAGCTGCTGGATGGGAGTGGGAAGGTGTTCTTCTAAAGTTTGGATTAGTATCTGATCCAGAAGAAAAACTCAGTGGCTTTAAAGCTGACTTCTGCTCATACAACGGGATTCCACTACAGAGCCAGTGTGGTGTAGTGGTTAAGAGTGGTGGACTCGTAATCTGGTGAACCGGGTTCGCGTCTCCGCTCCTCCACATGCAGCTGCTGGGTGACCTTGGGCCAGTCACACTTCTCTGAAGTCTCTCAGCCCCACTCACCTCACAGAGTGTTTTTGGGGAGGAAGGGAAAGGAGAATGTTAACCGCTTTGAGACTCCTTAGGGTAGTGATAAAGCGGGATATCAAATCCAAACTCTTCTTCTTCTACCTTCCTTTTCCCCACCCTGCATCCTCAAAATCTGCTCCAGGGAGTTGGGGGAGCCTCTAGAGAAAATGTATGAGGTGCACGGGAGACTGCAGAGGCAGAGACCGTAAGGTGATCTCCTGCTATGCTAGCCAAAGACTGCTTGTGATACCCTGAAAACTACACATTTCTGACAGGAAGCTGCAAAATTTAACATAAAAAGTCTGCAACACACAGTGTTCTTTGAACTTCTGACAAATGTGTTACTTATTACAGTTGATTTTTCTCATCGGTTAAAATGTCTACTTAATAACAAATTAGAAAACAACAAGAAACACATATATAAAAAGCTCAAAGCAAGTTCTAGGTCTATTACATACTTTATTCCAAGATGAAAGATTTAAAGTATTATCACATCTCATATTAGAACCACAGTGATGGGTGCATGCCACAGTAACAAACAAATACTTTACTAACCTGTACAACACCAATTAAAAAGGGACATTCACACAGTGGGCTTAGTGACCACACAAAAGACTTTGGAAAATCTTCCAACAGGGCAATGCTCAGGCCCACAGCACCAAAAGCCACAGTTGTGAAAAACTGAGCTGAACCAGCATAGTTCACTTTTTTGAAAAGAGAGGTTAGCAAAAATGCAAAGGAAATCTAAACAGAAATAGAAAGCGTATTTTCAGTGCACAATAGGACTTGATTAAAATTGCTAGAATCTCAACTTTTATATGTGACCATCATAATTATTGTATCACTTAGTATTTGCTAAAGACAATATAATATGCTAATGAAAGACATCAGCCGGCTAACAGGCCGAGGATTTTCTTCCTAAGAGTACTATCTCCTTTGGCAAACTGCAACATCAAAATTTCCCAAATTGGTTATGAAATCAGAGTGGGAAATCTAAGGTTGCAAGGAGCGCATTAGCAAAATATAAAGTGGTGTTTAAGGAATGATTCTTTTGCAATAAAAATAGGTCAGCTTTTCAAAAATGATCATTTTCAATTCAGATTCAAGGTTCAGAAAGACAGTGAATGGCCAAGACGCAATTCAAATCACAGTGCAGCTCTTACATTTAATGAGGTTTAAGCAATTAGGTATTTTGCTTTGATTCTATGAAAAGACGGGCTGCAGGAGCTGCTACTCATGAAAGTGGGATGGGAGGGAACTTTCCCAATTCTCCCTTCCCACGACAGCCTTCTGAGTCACCTGCCATGCCCTTCTATGAATGAGATGTCCCATGAGCAGAACTCTACATTTATATCCCATTTTCTGGCCAAGATTGGTTCCCAAAGAAGTTTAAAATTAAAATCCGTATAAACAATGTGCTATTATTTCCAGGGGCAGGGTATTGTTCTCAACCCAAGCAGCATATTCTCAAGGGGCAGAAGGAATTGCAGATATTCAGGGACTGGCTGATGGTAAAGATGCCAGCCCACAGAAGCGGTCTTTCCACTAAACTTCATCCACATGTATGGACTATACACATTATAGTAGAGGCCTGGTTGTACAATATGCAGCCTATATAAACCTTTCATGTAAATAATGGGCAGATTGTGCAGAACAGAGAGCAGATCAGAATTTGACTTTAAAGGCCCTTGAATATACAGTCCATATACATATGCTATATTCATAAATTCGGAATAAGTGCAAAATCAGTACCCACAGGTCACCTTCTCTTCTTGCTATAAATAGATGTTTCCATACATTAAATGTTAGGAGCCAGAAGACTTTGGGCCAAACTAAACATAGGTATGCTTGAGAAATCTGAACTTTACGAATTCCAATATGAATTGACCTAATCCAAAACTCCTGGACTAAAGTGTGGAACAGAACATTGCTATTTTAATCACTTCTCTGAATGTTGCAACACAGCGCTTATCCCAAAAAAGTTTTAACATTTTGAGATAAAATACATTCAATAACACTTATTTATATGCAAATTGTGCAAACTTTTTTTAAAGTAAATTAGTACAGAAATGGGACAGAATGGGCATATAAGTGAATACATGCAAAAGACACATGGACTGAAATAGGAATGGACAAATTGGTCTAAATAACCGAGATGGGGCAATCATAAGGGTCTTAGGCACATTCACATGTCATGGTGGGAAAGAGGACTACATGAAAAGAAATACAGTCTGTTCTCCCCAACTCCCACCAGCACCACATTCCATTGCTTCAAGCAATTCTACCCAGCTCAATTCTTCTACCCAATTGTCCCAGTATCAAAGATGAGCCAGAGGAAGACTGCTTAATGAAACAAAGCACAGTGAAGGTGATGGCAAGTTTCACTCATCTCCCTGCACTTGGCATCTGAACAAAAATGGCAGACAGGTAGATGGGTGGCAACCCTGTTACATGCAGTTTGGTCCTGAGAAACACAGATAAATCAGAAACAACATGCTTTATGTAGGGCCACCCTTGTGCAGAATGCTGTAGATAGACTGGCAATGGGAACAGACTACTGCCCACACACGACACCAATGTTAATAGTCCTGCCCTGACTTCCCATCTGCTTCCCATCTACTTGCACTGGCGTGCTTTTGAACTGCTAGGTTGGCAGGAGCTGGGACTGAGCAACAGGAGCTCACCCCGCTGCACGGATTCAAACCACCAACCTTCCGATCGGCAAGCCCAAGAAGCTCAGTGGTTTAGACCACAGCGCCATGACTGTGCTGGCATAATATGCTACAGAAGGAGTGGAATCCTGTTCTGACTAAAATGTTAATCCTGATTGTGATGTAACATTAGAACAAAAGAGGTTGCATTAGTTCAGAGATTCCTGCTGCAGTAAATGGGCACTTCAACGTTACTGCCTTCTGCACTACACAAGGAGAGGAATTCAACAAATTTTGCAGGCAATCATGACACACCACCAGCAGTATATAAGACTCAGACAGGGACAACACCGTTCAGACAACTAGGTAAGTGACACTACTCTGTGCATGTGTCTAGAGAACTTAAATCACAGAACAACTCTGGAAACTATGATAAAAAACCTCTTTGTTATTAGCCCTGTATGTTTACTGTTTGTGCAAAGTTAAAAAGGTTACGATCATGTGTATCTTTTCAGAATTCTTGCAAATACCCTGTCTCTCGGGGTCCGAGATAATGCACAATAACTTCCATTGCTACCATTGGGCACCACACACAGTTAAACGGAAGCCTGGAGGGTGGGGGGAAAGGCAGGAATCCATGCCTGAAACATTACTTCTCCAGATCTCTCCCATTTTTGTCCAATCCTCACCCACTGCTACAATATGGACAGTGTAAACTCCCAATAATCTTTTCTCCTTCAACGGCAACCAATATTGTCTCCAACTCAGGGTACATACATGCTCTGCAGGAAGAGGGGATGTTTGCCATGAAGGTGGGACCGCACCGCACACCAGCAGAGGCAATGAGAAGCACAGCTACCTTTGAGACTGAGAAGTGGAGCACTCGACTCCAATGATGCCTAGTATAGGCCCTCTTCCTTGCCAGGTCAGATGGAGCAAGGAAGGCGGCACACAGCACTAAAGGCAGAAATAGACAGGATGGGATAAAGGGGGCTGAGCAAAAGTGATAAACCATTGGCTCTATGGGTTCCACAAGGTCCACACATCACCTTTTTCAATTGGCTGTCACAGTGCTTTGCCTCAGGTATGCCATCTTCCAGTCCTTTTAGCGAGAGACTGTACCCACAACATGAGACCTCATGCATACTAAACTTGCGCTGGGTTCTTTAAGAATACCCTTAGTACTGGTTTATGTAGTTGGGTCCTGCTATCTCCCGCTACATACTGCATAGCTCATTTCTGCTGCGTTAAAAAGCAGGTCCTAGAAATGGCCTCCAGGAGCAGCCTGTTGAGGGGTCCTTGCTCTTCCTTATGTGTTATGTTCCTGTCCTTTCCAAATAGCTTGCTCATCCCAAAATCTGTATCTTTGGGGGAGCATTGTTGTACAATTCAGCTTAAACCTTCTTGAGAATCCATGGGTCCTCCATGCAGGCATTGCATTGGTGCTGTGATCAGAGTAGCTGGTCCTTCCTTGAATGACTTTGTGTGCTTGTCTGTCAAAAGATGCTTGTTTGCAGACTGCCTGTGTAGCACTATTAGGGGGATTTATAACCCTTCTCAATAAGAAGCAATTCCTGAAGGGTTTCACTGTACATATCAGCTATTATGCTCCTGCTCACTAAACCATAGTGGTCTATACTGGGAACAGTGTTGTGGTGACTTTGGGGCTGCAGGGTTATATTTTATATGTGTTCTAGCTAGGGTGACATGATGCGCTCCTTCTGCCATCACTCTTGTTGACCAGATCCATGGATGGCTAATATGGGGAAGCTATCAGCATTCAGTGTTGTGATTGGTGGGGTGGCAGAATTGCCATGGAGGCTGTAGTTGTGTCTGTTAGACCTGCTACATTTTATCTGGGTAGAAGTAACATTATTCTGGTGGAAATCCATGGCATCTTGCCTAAACGTCCCCGGGATTATCCCTAAATTAGTGAGTACCTGTGAAACACCATCATAGGATACCTCTATGTCAACAGGAAGGACAATCCTAAAACACGTAGCTTCAGCATATTGGCAATGAGCAAGCACACATACATACACACTTACGGAGGATAATCCATATAGGAAAAAAAGAAGAAATATCACAAAGCTGCTACTTTGGGGAAAGAGCGAAGAAAATGTTGCAATAACCGACATGAGAAGGGACATGACAAGAATCAGACTGGTGTAGAGCAAGACCCAAGAAAGCCTAGAAAAAGGGAAAACACAATGAAGGCTCATGAATTCAAAGTTATCTATAAGAATTACTAAGCTGAAGCTAAATATTAGTCAATACTATTAAAAAGTGATAACTCTCAAACGGACCCTTGCCTGAAATCAATGAAGCACAGAATCGCAGTAAGCATGACAAGATGAATTATTTCATATTCATCTAAAATATTTGCAATGTACATAGTAAGCCACAAACCAAGAAAAGTAATTTTTTGCTGGGTAGGTTGCCCATGGGAAGAAAATAACTAGTTAATGTTAGGCTTAGAGCTTATGGGGGCATTTCCACTGAAATAAACAAGTGGTACATGTATTGTCTGCTGCCAGTGAAAGGCTTCTCTGGGAAGGAATCATTTGGACATCACTGTGATCACAAGTGATACATATGACTTGAGGACGAAATGATAGAGGTCCTCCAAACTTGTGAGGTCTGCTGGAGATTAAGAGTTGGCAGGGCCAAAAGTGAAGAGTGAGCAGGACTTGTCCCTGCAGACCTCACAAGCTGGGAGGAGTTCCATCATTTTGCCAGCTTTGAATTGGCTCAGAAAAGTGATCCAAGTGTTTTGGAAGGGCTTCGATAGGGCCAACTCACCCATGAGGCAAAGTGAGGTGACTGCCTCGGGTGGTAGGATCCACAAGGCCAGCAGATCTGGCCTCTAAGGAATACATTGCCCATTGCTACAGCTGCTGCCATGGTGGCAGGGATGGCTGCAATGTGCTCCTTAGAGGCTGAATCTGTTGCCTCCTCAGCAGCCCCTCCCATGCTGCTTCCACAGCAGCTTCTTGGCGATTCAAAGTTGGCCCCTTTGACTCCCAATTTAACCACTGAGAAAGATTGATTTTATTCCCTTCCCCCTTGTTCCTGATGTAGATTTCCATTCCTCTCTTCTTCTCTGGTGAGGGAGAGCCATTTTGTGGTTCGCCTCAGGTGCCAAAATGTCTTGGGCCAGCCCTGGATCATTTCCAATTTAATCCAAGGTGATCTTGGGAGCGCTCACCCATATATTCTAGTTGCATGTAGCTCTATTTCCCTTCCTAATATATCATTCACTTCACACAATGTTACCTGGCAAAATGGATATTGTCAATTTTAATAAATCACTCAAACTTTTCATGGCAGCAGAGAATGAATAAAACAGCTGGCATAATTGACATTCTATCTAACTTGTCTCAAAGCCTTGGGCAAAAAGATTGTTGAAATTTTGACAAGAAGTGAATGCACAATGTTGGTGCATGAGTGGTGGTCATTCCACAAGTGTTTTATTACAGCAGCAATGTTTTATAATAGGTATTTTTTAATCATGTGGTAATCTCAAATAAACTGCAGAAAGAGGGGTTTTCATAAACTTGGCTACAAGAAAGAATGAATGGGAATGAAATAAAATTGAACAGAAAATTGGAGAAGAGAAATGAAATTGATTTGGCTACGGAGAAGAGAAATAAACTAGAGGAAATAAATGGAGACAAACTGAAATGGAGAGTAGGGATGAAATGAAGGCTTAAAAGTGTGCAGTTGAATGACAGATAATATAGAGAAGATCACCAACAGTAACAGCACAGAAAATACCTGTAGATTGAAGAATGAGCGTCTGCATATCTGCTCAGAAGCAAGACACAGTCTCAATACGCATGATATCTGGAAAAATACTTTGGGCCCTACACTCTTATTAATATCTGTATAAGTAGCCTACACATGTAAATTCTATAATGGGAATTGTAATGCAAATATATGCTGTGTTGCAACAACAAATATTAACTGAAAGGAGGTGTTTGACCTTTTGGGGCTCAAAGCTGACCTCTGTCTTCTACTCACTGGACATACTGACTTTTCCCATTTAGTTCTGCATTCTTTTCACAAGAATAGCCAACCAAATGTTCCACGCAGCTTGTAAGACAGGCATGAGGGCAATAGCAACCCCGTTGCCCCTTAACATCTGATTACTTAGGGAGAGACAGAAACACAGTTTTTATTTTATGTGTGGCTGTATGAGCTTTTCTGGGTGCATGACAGAGACAGAGAGGCGGCTTTGTGTGTTGCCATTTCTCAGGCTTTGGCATTGTGTTCCCATATATAAAATGGGGAAATCATTTCCCCAAAGTCTTCAACATGCCCATTTCCTTGATCATATGATGCATATCACATGCAGCTTGGCTCACTGTCTTAAGGTTAAGGTTAGCACACAAATGGGACCACTTAAATTAACCAAAGACGTTCACATAGAGAAACTGTCACAAGAACACCATGATGATGTTAGCTTTGATCCTAAAACAAAACAAAAAATTCATAGAAGAAAAAAAACACTGTGCCTTCCTCACTCCTGTAACCTTTCCAGAGGGGTTGGGGGGGAGTAGGGTCTTAAAATTATAAGTTTAAAAACACATAACATGCTGTGTTTGAATGCGCTACATTTAAAATGCTGCAAAAGCAGCAGAAATGGATGGCATTTTTCCAGTTCAGTAAGATAAGCTACCTGATGACTCATTACCAGAAATTCACAGCAGGAAGCTGAAACTTAAGCCTGTGAGTTTGTTGGTGTTTGATAGCAGCAGAGAAGCTCTGCAAAGATGAGTAAATTCAGGTTCTCCCTCTGAGACTAGAGAGGAAAGTATAAAGGACTGAACCCCATTGTTTGTTTGTAATGGGTTACTTTGTTATTTCGTAACATTTATCTTATTGCAACTAGTATTTATGACTGTTCCACAGGAAAGCTTTTAAACTCATAATTGTGGTGGAGAAAATTCAACTCTACGCAAGATCCAGATAAGAGATTCTGCTGAACAACTGCAACGTTGGGGGGTGTCCTCCTGAACAATGTGGGAGGGTTGATGGAGGGTTTCTAATTTTTAGTGATTCTCCCTTCCCTCAACAGGTGCAACATGTTCTGGAGCACTGCAGCATTCTGGAGAGACCTCTGGTCCTCTGGAGAGGCTTGCTTGCTTGCTTGCTTGCATACACACACACACACACACACACACACAGAGAGAGAGAGAGAGAGAGAGAGAGAGAGAGACATTTGCGAATCACTTCACACAAAACATCCTAAAGTGATTTACCAATAAAAATACAAGTGCAGAGTACAGCCACAGAGACAAGATGATATTTCAGGTATCCTGGTCCCAAGCTGTTATAATAGGGCTTTGTTAACCAGTACCAAGTCTCAGATGGCTGCAGCAGGGGAGGAAGGCACAGGAAACTTTCCTTTTATGAACTTTCTTAAGTTGGCTTAACTTATTATGTGCTGCTTCTTCCTGGAGTAGCATAATGCAGTGATATGAGATACATAAATGGAACAAAAGTTGAATTAACACCAAAGAACTAAGAAATATGCATACCAAAAAGCTGTGTCTTGAAGTCCCATTACCATTAAAAATTCCTTCAGTTTCTTCTCTTTTTCTGTCATAATATGAATAGTCAAAAAATAGCCAAAAGGTGAAAAGGCAATAACTAAGTAAATTAAGATTACTGCACGAAAGAAATTATCTATTTCCACAACAGCAGACTTTCCCATCTTGACAGCTTTTGCTGATTCCAGTTCTTCCAAAACTGATTTATTAGTCTTCAACTAAGAAAAATGAAATGTTAAAATCAGGCATTTTTTATTTCCAAAATAAACAGGCATTTTTTATTTCCAAAATAAACTGTAAATCTGCAAATACCAATCTCATTGCTTTAAATAGTTTTTATACCAAATTTAACTTACTGCCATGAAACTCAAAAGGGATCCTTCACAACAGCATTTTGGTTACAAGGTATAGTGAGTGCCCAGAGTTTGCCATATTCTGCTTTCACCAAGTTCACATTTTCCAAAAGCGGGTATGGCAATCTTTATAGATTACACTTTATTCTGTCTCTCAGAGGTACAATAAACCTACCATTAAAATTATGGACTGGTCATTTATTCATCAGGGGGCAAACAGGCAAATTTAGCAGGGGATCAAATACTTTCCCCCCTACTGTACATTCAGGATACCAGTTCAATATGTCAGAATCCCTCTTTAAAAAATCAGTACCAAATTATTTTATTATATGAAAGAGTGGCCACATAAATTCTGCAGCATTCATTATTACTCAGATATTCATGAACTGGAAATCTTCATTTCTCAGAGTTCTAGAATATCAGTGTGGCAGGATGCAATTGCTGGATCTAGTAGCCCAGTGTAGTGAAGCAGTCTTTTAGGTCTAGCAGCACCTATACTTCCAAATTCCCTTCTGATTGTCATTAGGCAGGCACTTTCACTGCTGGCTGAAAACTGTTATTTCAGCAAGCCTACTCAGACATATAATTTAAGTATCTATATTTGTTTTAAAAAGTTTTACTGATTATTATTTTATGTATACAGTGGTACCTCAGCTTTCGAACATCTCCATTGACAAACGTTTCGGTTTTCAAACGTCGTAAATGCTTTGGTTTTCGAACTCACCTTGGAAGTTGAACATGCCATGCGGCTTCCGTATTGAAGCTTCTGTAATGAGTTTTTGGTTTTTGAACGTTTCAGATCTCGAACTGTCTTCCGAAACCGATAATGTTTCAAAAACCGAGGTACCATGGTATTTGACAACTTTGTGAATTTTAACAGTGTTTTCTTGATAAATGTATGTGCCGCGCTTAAATAGTGGTTTATGAAATTTCATAAAGAAAATTTTAATGGTGACTCTCACAACCTTTTTTTCTCATTTGGTTCGTGAGGAAAAAAATACAAAGTAGTGTTTGCTGGATACATATTGGTAATTGCTACAGTGTCTATGAATGGATACATATGGGTGTCAGGATGTCAAATACAAATTCATGTGAGTAGAACTCCACTCAGAGGGTACTGCCACTGGCAGAAGAAGAGGGGTGAGGCAATTTTGACTAATTGTCCCATGCCTATAAAACCCCCATGTCCCATCCTCAATTCTGCTCCAAAGGCTTCCACAACTCTCTAAAATAACATGCAAGGTGAGCTGCATAAGAAAGGAGGTAATCAGAAAAAAACTGCCTCCTCCCACCATTTCGTCCTTGAATAGAATGAATACTTCCATTTGCAGAAAGGTAACTCAAGATTCAAATCATGGCTTTTAACACATATATTTATACTACGTATATACACAGGGATCCATAACTGGCCATAGTTCCTTAGGGGTATAGATACAGTATTCATTTGCATAAATGTATATGGTAACACTCAGAATAAATTATATGCCATTAACGGTTGACACAGATATCCTGATGGAAATCACTGCCTAAACTTAACGTTCAGTGATGAACGGAACTGTTACTATCATGCATTAGGCTTAGGGGAAAGCAGCTCACTGCATTTGTTCACACATCACATTAAGCCAAACAAAAACAAACAAACAAACCTCTCAGAAAGGAGATTAGAGCTGCTTTGCTCTTCCCTAATTGTTTTGTACTGTGCTGCTGACTTAGCATGTCATCCAAACTTGCATTTGTGGTTTTGCTTTCCCAGACAAGCCATGAGCTGTAAACCACAGAAGCAGCCTTCGTTGCAGTTCGTGGTTTGTCTGGGGAGAGCTAAATCATGAAAGCAGCTATGATCTTATCCAGGAGCCCACACATTTGCTGATTTGGCTTAACATGATGTGCGAAGCACACCATTATATAAAATATCCTGAAATACAAGGGGGGGCACCCATAATACCTTTTGATATGTCAGCTATTACAAAATAATGGTGATTCAGAGTTGCTCAGATTCTGATTATTTATATTTACCTCTATAATTGCTGCATCAATGTAGATCTGTATGCCTGCAAATCCATAATGCCAGTATGTTTCATCTTCACACATTTTGGAAGGGGTTGAACAACCTTCTATGGGAAAAAAAATCAAAGCATAAGAAGGAAAATCTAAAATCTGTTAATTATTCAAAAGCATCAAAACTGGGTTGACATTAGGTTTCTGCACTATACATGCAGATTCTAAAAACTTATCTCCACCATTCTAGATACCATACCAGCATGGATAGATTGCCCTACAATTCATGCAGAGGATCAAGATACTGAGGCTCAGAAATTAATAAAATAGCCATGCAGAGCTATACACAATCGGCAAAACAAGCAGTAGCAGATAATCTTGCTATTGCAAGCCACTCCTACGACTGAAATTGTAACACAATAAGAGTTCTCTATTCAATGAGTAATGCCAATTGTGCAAGTATTTTGAAAATCTGGGAGCCTGCAAACAGGACCTAAAATAAGCATGTGCAAAGGATTCCTAAATATCTATTTCTATTGAAACAGTTTTCTCCTATTATTATTGTTGACTTTTTTCGAGTCTCCATTTTCAAGACAAGGTCAAACATCTCCGTTTTGTACTTTAAAATTAACAAGCACACATATTTTATCTATTCATTTATTTATACTTACCTTTTGATATCGGGAGGACGAAAGCTCTTGGAGTCACTACAGTAGGAAATCTGAGGTGATAGGACATGGAATCATTGAAAATGACACCAACAAAGTTTTCAGGGTCCTGAAGACTAGCCTCTTCCATTTCTGCCTCACTCAGAAATTCTTTTGCATCTTCTGCTGCAAAATAGCAAAGTTACTTGATTACTTTTTTGCAGGAAGCTGCCTAATACAGAGTCAAACCACTGAGTCCATCTAGTTCAGAGATCTCTGTGCTGGCTTCGACCAATTCCAGCTACAAAAGCTACTACTGCTAAAGGTACCAGGGGAGCGACAGAAACTGTTACTGTTGAAGGTGACAGAGATCCATGAGTCCAGAAAGACATGCTGCTCAGAATGCCCAGAGACTATCAGGGAGATGGGATGTTCAGGGGCTTTTGTTGGGGTAAATATTTAATTCAAGAGGTGTGGGGTTTTTTTTACTGTTATTGGGATTGTTTTTTGTATTTATTGTTTGTTAGACCTTTTATGAATTATAATTCTTAGTATATTACCTAGGGACATGTTTTAATTAGCTTATTGTTTGACTGTTTACATTTTGTTGTATTTTGCAAATTAGTAAATTATACATATTTTTATATTTTTAGCTGCCTTGAGTGTGGCTTCCTATGGAAAGATGACACATAAATAAATGATAATTATTATACTGACAAATTCAGGATTTCAAGTAGGAATCTCTCCTGGACCTACCTGAAGATGTTGGGAATTGCACCCAGGGCTGTCTGTATCAAAGGAGATACTCTGTCACTAAGCTAAGGCCCTCCCCCAATGAGAGCTGTAATTCAACATCTGGAGGGCCACAGGTTCCCCATCCCTGCTGTAGATGAGCATGGCTTTCTTTCATTTCCAAAATGGGAGGATTTTTTCATTTTCCTTTGTGGCTCAATTCTGTTCATTAGTCGTGTATTGTGCACTTTATGCTAGATACGGTGCAAGTATCACCCACTGAAGCACTGCCAAATCTGGCAATATCATCACAGAGCCCGTATCTTTCACACAGAAGCAACCTACAGAGAGGGTCAACTCTATTCTGCTTATGGAGGGTGAGGTGGGAAGAGTGTAAAATACATATATAGTGAGCTGGGCCAAGAAAATCTTGCTAGTGCCCCATAGATCAGATCAATTGCTGACAGCAAGAGCCACAACTTTTTCCTTCTCTAAAAGCATTCTTAAAAATGTTAACATAAGAAAACATTATGCAAATTGTGTCACAAACCTATGCCCAAATTCTTTCAAGTATCCAGTAATACCCCCAATACAACATAAGGCTCTAATAATTAAAATATCAAGAATGGATAAGACAAAAAGTATCTTAGAAAGTTCTCACAGCTCCTGAATTGATACTAAAAATATATAAATGCAGTACAAATAAGAAATAAACAAATTGTTTTAAAATGTCAAAATGACAACCGTGAAACTGAGCTTTAAAAGCACACCACTCTATTGTCTAGTAGTAGTAAAGGAAGTGAAGATTTAGCTACATAATTATGTTTAGGTTTTATAGAGCATTACATCCTTTTTCTTACTTTCTAAGTTTAGTATGAGAAAAACATGCAACAAACTCAAGCGGTTTAAACTTTTAGCATCTATGCAATAAGATACATACTTTCCCCAGTAAATTCAAGAAGAAGGAAAACCACACAAGACAAATTTATGAAAGACCGTGCAGCATGACAACTCATGGTACCTTCTGGGCAGTATTCTGAAGTCACTTTATGCATGATTGTTCTTGTCATATTAGTCACTGGTGTGTAGCCAATAATAAACTTAGAGATGCTGAAGCAACTTGTAGAATCAAGATTACAATCTGGAACTTCATCATGTTTTTTGTTAGGCTGAATCATGCTTATTATTATTAGCAAACCTAAAAAGGTAAGTGGAATCAGGACTTCCTGTATATAGGGAACAAACAAGTTTAATGGTAAAAGAAGAAACGAAACAAGAGAGCCACAGTTGCATTTATGCACACAGGCCCAATGAAGACAACCAGCTTAGGTACACATAACGGAGGGGTGGTGGTGCAGCATTTACAACAAAACGTAAATATGAATGAGATATATGTAACAAAATGTACATACTGCTCAACAGTAAAACCTCAGAGTGGTTCCCAATTCGGCATCATGTGATATGAATAGTTTAAAAACATATTAGCAACTCTTAGAATTGAAAGAAAAAGAGATTGATGTCTTTATGATATATGGTTTATTTACACACATATATAAACCGAGCCTATGATGTTCACAGCATTAACACCCCAAAAGTGTCTTGTTTCTCCCTTATCCACAGCTCTGTCTTTGTCTCCCTTAGCCAAAGCCTTGGATTCAAACATAAGTCGAACATTTCCTACCCTTTCTCCAGCTTGCTGCTTTACTTCTAGGTCATATCACTCCAAAACTCTACTCCAAACTCTGGCTTTGTCTGTTGACATTTGTCATCTCACACTGAACCCCTTAACAGCTCACCACCCAGGGTATCACTTCACCAGGAGGCTAGTCTGTCTATTCCCTGAATAGGACACCTTGATTTAATTTAACAATCTCTGGATCCAGGGATTGGAGTGGTCTGGCACACAGCTTGGCACTCCAAAATCAAAACTGCATATAAAAAAAAATCAACTCACCTGAACACTAGCCTTTTTAGTCCTCCATTTAACTAGACAGTTCTTGTACAAAAGAGCTCTGGTCTGTCGCCACACTCCTATTTGTCTCGGAGGATCCAGAGACATTTTTTATGTGTAGCCTGAAAAGCAAAGCAATACATGAGAGCCTTTGCACTTTTAAAAATGCACTTTAATTTGCACCTTTAAAAATGCCCAACAATAGTTAAAACAACCAACTCTTACATGCTCTTAAAGTTGATATTGGGTCTTTCTGGATGCTCATTCACAAGTTCTATTTTATCCCTCATTTAAATGGCCATAAACATTTACCGTATCCTCATTTAGGAATGAGTCACATTGAAGTAGTCCCCCATTAAGTCAGTTTAAAAGCTACTCTAGGGCTTGTTTGATGTTAACCACCACCATTATAATCCCATCACAGATCAAATGGAGTCTTATCTCTTTTCAACAGGCACAGCTATTTTCAAACTGTTCCTTGGTGCTTTAAGAAAGCTAAATTCTTTCTCTTGACTCACTCATCACCCAAACACATAGACCCTCACAGTTCTGGTCCTGTGCGTAGAACAAGCCCTCACAGACCCAATCTAGTTCACCCTGCATATGGAGCAAGTAGGAAAGCTAACGTGGTATAGTGCTTAGTGTGCTGTATAAGGATTAGGGAGACTCAAGTTCGGCACAAGGTTCACTAGCTGACCTTGGAACAGTCACTTTCTCACATACTAAGTCATCTCACAGAGCTGGTGTAAGGAAAGTAAGGGAGGAGTGCATATAGCTACTTAGAGGAAATATATTCAACAATAAGTAACACTTACGGAAACACTATTGAGGAGGTTCTGAACTTCATTGTCTTACCTTAGTTTTTCTTCCTAGAGTGCACAATGAATCTGTGTCTGAGTGCCACAACTGTCGACCCCTCTCCTGCACTGTGAACATTCACCACATATTTATAGGGTAGTAATCTGGAATTTTTCTAATAGGCAGGCAAGTCACCATACAATCAACATGCCTATCACAAGTTCATATTGATTATCCCCATAAGCCCCCTCTCCCAAAGGTTCGGTGGCAGGGTTGCAAGTAATTCTAAATAAGGAATCTCTTAAGGTATTCTGAAAACTAATAGCTATCAAACATCTGAACAGATTTCCTCACACTTGAAGGAAACAGATATTGCAAGATTCTGAACTTCACCAAGCAATGACTGGCCCACAACAGTGAACTAATTCTAAAGGGCTCCTTCACTAGAGCAGTTCTGCCTCAATCCAGATAAGGCACCAAACACATCAAGTGCATGACCTGATCCATGTATCTGTTCTCTCTATATAACAGGACAGTCCAAAGGTTGCCATGGTGGCTATGAAATCCTGAGTCACTCCTTGTATAATAAGGCCTCATGTGGATTATTGCAGCCCCCACTCAGACCAACAGCCCAGAAATCTCCAACATGGTAAAACTGAGACCACCACAGAGATGGTTAGAACCTCAGTGTCTCCTCACAGCCCAACACTGATGGGTAAAAAAACAGAAAAGAAAAGGGAATTCCTATGAAATACAGCTGTTTTGCCTGACCCTAGCCATCTATTCACCTGTGATGCTTTGCAGATAATGCAGCTGGACATCTCCAGGACAGAATAAGACACAGTGTCACACCAGCTAGGTTTCTGTAGCACATGCCAGATCGATCCCTTCATCCAGGATTAAATCCAGGAGAACTTTCCTCTTATATAGCTTGGCACAATTTCCTTCTCCCCACCTCAGACTAATAAACATACCTCCCTTACTTGCCCAGAATTAGCAACAGATCTTCTCCACAAAATCCTTCCTATGAGACAAAAAAACCCACACACAAAAAAACACCTTTCTACCTTCTCCATGGCCAAAATAAAATCCCTTTCACCTGAACACTTTCCACCTTACATCTCTCTCTCAACAGCACCTGCTTAAACGAGTTCCTTGGACAGCAGCCTTTCAGAACAGCCAGGTGTTAAATGCTTAATTAAAAAGTAATGCTTTTAAATTTAAAAGTATTAACCAACCTGTGGAGACTGAAAACAATCTGCTAGGGAGAGAAACGTGCAGGATCCCTGTGTCTCAGCTCTTCTGGGATCCCAAAGTCAAGACATCAGAATCCTGACCCTATATGACGTCTGGCACAAGCCACACCCGTGGATGTGAAAGTCTTAAGATGGACAAGCAAGAACAGGAGTCAGCAGGAGGCCGTTAAAAGACCCCAGGAAGGAAGCAGCGCAGCCACGGTGTTCCCACTGGCCCTCAGCCACACTTCAGCTCATCATCGCCTTGCCGTCTCCTGGTTGGCATTTCGGTCCCCAACGTAGCATCGTGCCAATCACGTCCTCCTCCTCACTGCAGTCCGGGAATGGAAGATGACAATTAATAGAAAGCAGCAGCAAGCAGCCTCCAAGGAGCCAGACCAGGCGGTGGCAGCAGAGGCAGCTTAATGGGTTGGACCTAAATGGCAGCCCAGAGAGGAGAGGATTCAAGCAGCAGCAGCAGGCAATCCTAAAACCCAAGGAGGCAGGCAGGTACTGGAGCAGAGGAGCAATGAAAAGGAGGGGATAATGGGGATAAGAGAAACAGCACCCATTTCCTCGCTGGCCTTCATCCCATCCTAAGCTCTCTTTTTTTCCTATTCACTGTCTCTCCAAGCGACGCCTGACTGAGTCGATTTGAGGGATGCATTAGGGCTCTGGCTCCATGCCCGAAAAGGCAACCCATGCACCAGCCTCTGCGACGCCTTTCAAAGCACAAAGCTCGGTTCCTTGCCCCTCAAGCCAAGGGCAACAAGGCATCTGGAGAAGGTGCAGCTGCTGCTGCTGCTGCTGCTGCTGTGGTGGTGGGGCAGCTCCCCAGCCCCATGGGCGTATCCAAGGGGGAGGGAGCTGCTTCACTTAAATCAATACAAATCTGAGGACCCGTCCCCCCCAAAATCCTGACTACGCCCATGCGCCCCCCCTGCAAAAAACACAAAAGCCCCTCCTCCTTTTTATCACCAGAGTGGCTGGGGTCACCAAGTCAGATGGGCGGGGTACAACAATTTTAATTATTGTTATTTTTATTATTACCCCACACTAACGTATCCTGCCTTCCCTCGCTTGCTTTCCCCTCATGGATGCTTTAGCTGAGAACCCTTTGCGTTGCAACCGGGGTTGGGCTAGATGACCCCTCGGGGTGCCCCCTTCCGACTCGACGATTCCTGCATCCCTCCCTTTCGCCTCACCGCAGCGTCGCTCCTCCTCACGGCGGTTCCCTTCCCGTGCCACCGCTCCCGGCCTGCGCGCGCAGCTGCTGCCTCCGGGTGAGAAGAAGGCCTTTGCGTCAGGCCGCAGGCTCCCGGCCGAGCAGCGAACGACGGCAGCGGCGTCTCTCCAGGCCCCGAGCGGCGGGAGGGGAACGTGGGAGCGCGTTACTTCCCGCCGCCGCCGCTCTTCCTCACTCACCTGCGCCTTTGGTGAGGGGACCAGGGAGCCGAACTCACCTGTCCTTGGGGCGGCGGCGGCGGGGGAGCGCCTTAGCTGCCCTAAGTCGTCGGTAGAGCCGCCAAACCGGCCAGCATCTTTCCTCGCCGCTCTCGCTTTGCCGTCTTCTGTGTGTGTGTACTGCGCCCAATAAGCAAATTAACCATGGGCCGTAGCCAAGGGCTATTCAATTAACTGAGGTTCTCAATCAACTGAGGTTCTGCCCTCCCCCCTCCAATTTGTGTGTGCAAATTAACCAAGGGGTACTTAATTAACTGACTTTCTGCCTTCAACCAGCAGAAGCCTGTCCCGCCCGTTAATGTCCTTTTCTTGTTAATGTTATTTTTACCCGTGATTTCCCAGAAACTTCGGCTGTCCCCCCCCCACCAACAAAAAACCCAGCTACGCCCATGAAATTAACTTCAAGGATTCATTTGATTTATTCCAGACCCACCCTATTTTCCAGGGACACCTCTGATTTAGAGAAGCCGTCCCAGCTTCTGATTTGATTCCAAAATGTCCCACTTTTCCTTAAGACGTCCTATTTTCACTGGAGAAATGTAGGAGGGTATGTCGGATGTCCCTTTTTTCATTGGGAGAAATGTTGGAGGGTATGGAGTTATTTGACACACACCCCCAAGCCACCTGAAGGCAACCCTGTATAGGGTTTTTAAAAAAATGTTTACTGTATTATATTTTTTAAATATGTTGGAAGTAACCCAGAGTGCCTGGGGCAACCCTGTAAGATGTGTGGGGTATAAATATTAAAATTATTATGGAATCGGACGTCCCTATTTTCAACCGAGAAGTGTTGGAGGGCATGTTACTCTGAAGCGAGGTTCCTTAGGATGTGGCCTCTTTGCCTTAAACAAGAGGTGCAGGAGGGAGGACGAGGGGAACTGATAACTGATTACTGATAACGAGACTCTTTATTTAGCTCTGTACCACTACTCTTCCTTCATGAGCATGAAAAGCTTGTTTGGATTCCGAAAAACCCTTTCTGAAAATCTGAAATGAAGAGATGCACCTTCGTGGTGAGAAGAAAATTTAGATTCACAATTTATGTAAAGTGGGTTCTTGCGTTCAGGAGGAGTACTGTAGTCCCAAATGTGTAAATAAAAAGTCATCAGAGGTTTGAAGCAATATTGTTGTGCTCCGTGCATGCAGCTTTGAACAGCAAGTCCTGCGTTGTTTGGCATTGCTTCTGAAAAGACTCCTGGCAGTTTCAAAAGTGATTTGACACAGCATTTGAGGGGAGGGGCACAATGGCTCAAAAAACACAATACCAAATGCATCTCAAGACATCTGGAACTAGGCAGACGAAAATAAACAAGTACATAAGAGTCTCCTGTATCTAGCCACTGGCCCAACAATCCAGCGTTTTGTTTTCAGTGTGACCAACCAGGCACCTATGGGAAGCAGAAAAGTGGTACTTCACACAGTGCATCCTCAAACTATGAAATTTGCTTCCATAACATGAAATGTTGGAACACCAACTCAGATGACTTTAAAAATGGATCAGAGGATCCTGTCCATGATTACACCTTATGAAGGCCAAATTACCTTAGCTATATTCCTCCAGTAACTTAGCTATACATATTATTAGTTATAATGGCTATATTAACACTAAAATCCAGCCAGATGTTGCTGTTGTTTAGTCATGTCCAACTTCGTGACCCCATGGACCAGAGCACGCCAGGCACTCCTGTCTTCCACTGCCTCCCGCATGCTGGTAGCTTCGAGAACACTATCCAAGCATCTCATCCTCTGTCGCCCCCTTCTCCTTGTGCCCTCAATCTTTCCCAACATCAGGGTCTTTTCCAGGGAGTCTTCTCTTCTCATGAGATGGCCAAAGTATTTTTACTATATTACTTCTGAATACCAAGTTCCTAACAAACCACAAGCAATGAAGTGCTCTTAGGCTTCTGGGCTGCTTCTGGGCTTCCCATTGGCATCTGGCTGGTCATTGTGAGAACAAACTACTGAATTATATAGACATTTGGTCTGACCCAGCTTCTGATTTCCCCATAAAGCAGTCAGCAGTATGATTTACTGACCATTTTAATATTATTGATTACATAATTCAAACACTTCAGTCATGGCAGGAAGGCCAGGTACAAAAAGTGCTTTAAGACAGACAAGGTTCCAGTAGCAGTGAGCTGCTGATAGTTTTGAGAGTTTTGCAAACACACGTAACAACAAATGCTTTAATGCTAGCAGAAGCAAAGTCCCCTGCCCTCCAGAGAAGGGAGCAGGAGGATGGAAGACAGATATGGGTCGGTGTGGCTGGGGTCACTCAAGTTCTGAGACCCAGCTACCCAATCACTTGCAGTCTCCACTCACAGCCATATTAGCTCATCCCTGGTTGGTCTATGGATGGGGCAATCAGGGCAGACCAGAGGGGAGACTTATTTCTGGGCCACTTAGACTTAGAGCCTAGAGGGAGCCAATATGAGGTGAACACCCAGTGTGGAATTTTACCTTCTAAATGCCAGCTGAGTGCTTTGTTTTCTTTTACACCACCTTGCATTTTCAGTTCTCTTTTCTATCAAAACTGTCTTGGGGTGCAGGTATAGGGCAGGGACCATATTTGGGGAAAACCCTTCAGACATCTCTCAGTTCCTCTCTGAGATGGCATGAGGTTTGTGAGGGTAAGCAGCCAGAGCTGTTTAAATTGTCTGCTCTTGTCTTATGCCATTCTTTCTTCCTGTGTCCCTCAGCAGGAAAGCTGGGGGCATCCAGTGCCAGCAAACAGGCTGTCAGTAACACTGGAATGTATACGTATGAGAGCAGATTTATGGAAGCTGTAAGCATTCAAGTGCAGCTTGTTATACCTAAGTCCTGTGTTAGTCCTCATCTTCAGTTTCCTCCTACTCCGCTTCCAGTTGCCGGCACAAAAGTGCTTCAGCGCTGTTAGCATTATAATTCAAATAAATTATTCAAATCTTTAAATTGTAACAGCATGCCCACCGGAATATCCACCGTGGGTACTTAGTCACCCATTAGCATCCATCAAGATTAAGGAACTACATCCTAAATGTGCGCAGTGTCCTCTTCTTGCACTCAACATTTTTGCACTACTCATTGCTGAATCAGTGCCATCTAAATCGCCTCTACACTCTCTTTCATCTTTGGGAACCCCCCACCCTCCCCAAGACCAACTCTCCCAAACCAACTCCCACTTAAAAGCTTTTCCTTGTCAGATAATTCATTTGCAGCTCACTGTTCATGTAGTAAGAAGTCCTGGAAATCGATTTTGTTTCCTTTGTACTATTTTTCTTCCCCCAGTCTGTTCTATCCTTATAGGTGTCTCCATAGGAATTGGCAAAGGAGTGTCCACTCGCCCCCTGCTTCCTTGCCAGGGGCACAGGTCCCCAATAAAGGAGAAAGCCTAGTGTGGAAGAAGAAATGTAGTTGATTTATGTGAGTCACTAAGCTGTTGTTAGTTAAAGCTCATTTTCCAACTTGCAAATAGCCCTTTAAGGAAGACATCTTTGCTTTTAGAATAGGCAACGCCTGCCCTTCAACTTATTTCTCTCCCCTCAAATCTGACTTTCCCCTTTCACATCCCTAACTTTAGAACAGCTGTTCATACATCTGCAGGCCAAGCAATTTGCACTCTGGTCTTCACCACCTTGCTACCAATTTCAAGTTAAAGATAATCGTAGAGAACCAAAACTACATATCTAGTGCAGCGGAAGATTAAATCAATTCTTAAAAGCCCCCAAAGTCTCATTTAAGAGAGTCTTGCTCAGAAACGTGTTTTTGCTTACATACCTCTTTTGTAAATTTGGGAGTGACGAAGCTTTCCTAGGCTGCATACAGACCATACTTTTGAAGCACATTTAAAGCACCCCCACAATGATAGTCCTTGACATCAAAATGCCCGCCAGCATTTCCCCCCATTCAATCCAGATTTACCCCTTCTGGGGGAAATCTGCCTGGTTAAAATACCAACCAGTTAGCAACAACCTGTTTGTGGTATCTCAACCATCCTTTTAAAGTACGGAGCCCCCTAAAACAATAGCAGCATAACTTTGACTTGTGTAAAAAACCCTTCTCCCAATTTTCTTCAAACAGGAAGGCATGACAAATCCTGCAAGCGGAAATTGTGCTTGAGAAACAGCCTTCCAACATCAAACCTTCCAACATGATTTTATAGGAACAAAATTTTGGAGGATCTTTTGTCTCATATATACACATATTTTTCCACATCTTAGTTTTGCGTTTCTACTGTGCATTTAGCAAAGTCAGAATCGAAGTAGGAATAGCAAGAGTCTCTAGAACCTAATGGAAAAATTGACTTTTTGTAAGAGTACATGCTGAAGCAATGAAGTCTGCTAGAATCCGGCATTTAACTTTCATACTATAGTGCTTAGTCAAAGGTTAACATTCTTTAATTAAGTACAGATATTTTAGGCCTTTGCATGGAATTCAGCTTACACTAGGGGTGTGCTAATGTGATCTCCTCTTTATCATTTTTGAAGAATTCTCTTTATATCCCAATAATAAATTGATTACATTCAAGTATGGCTATACGAAACATAGATCTTTATTACTTCCCAGTGATACTGGAACAGCTTCGTTATGTTTTTCCATAGCTATCATCATCAACATCACAATAAATACAAGGTTGTGGTGTGCGTGGCTACAATTTCACTGTCAAGACCTTGAAAACTGAACACAGAAAAGTTTGCCTGCCAAAAGTGGTAGATCTTAATGTGTTGAAACTCTCAACAGAAATAACCACAATGATGCAACAGTTCAACATGCTATAGGCTATTAAGGAATGTACAAATAGATTTAGCTATTTGGTTTTCACAATCTGCATTTGTAAACGTGAAAGAAACCTATTTATTTAAACTATTTAAATGTACTTGTGCATGCAGTATAGGCTTCTGTGCAACTTGCAACAGTGACACAATTTAGACTTACCATTCAAAACAAACAATTTATATACCTGGCAGCCTTATACTACACTTTATGTACATGTATTTGGATTTTGTTGACTAGTATGTGGTTGTTCAGAGTGGTTTATAATGTAATCCTACACAGCCTTAAAGTGCAATATATTTCTGGGACTTGACCCAATAAATCTCTCTTCTAAACTAGTGAAATGCTGATTATGCCCATCTGACCTGAAGTGCTATAAGATCATGTGGCTGGTATTTAGCCCATACAACACAAAAGGAAAGGGGTTTGGAGATGGGGGCTAGAGCATAAATGTCATTAATTCTGATGCACAACTTGCTTTAAAAAAGCATTAAAATTTGCAAACTGACAATGTAGATTCTAACTCAAATAGTGCATAGCTTCATTTAAATGGGTTTGGATGTGGCAGTACTGGGGCCCTGTACTGGCAGAGAGGGTCCAAGCTGTCAGAAAAGTGTCTCCTTGGCCATGGAGAGGGCAGAAGACATAATTGCTGGTAATTGACCTGGTGAAAAGCACACAGATGGGGTGCTTTTGGTGAAGAATGGGCGTGGTTAGGGACAGACACAGTTCCACATCTGACCAGACCCCATAGCTGCTGGCCACACCCTTACAACCTGGCAAATCCCACCGAAAGGTCTGGTGGAAGGGAAACCCAGTAAGACACAAACATGTCAAAACCAGACTTCCCAGTTTGCTCTCCCTCCCTCTCTCATCCATGTGGCAGAACCAGACAGCCATCCACTGCAGTACATTGCATACAAACCTGTGACGTGTCAAACCCTACTCAGAATGTCAGAACAGGTAAAACGGCATGAGGCTATGCTTCTGTCTGTGGACTTGGAACTTGAGGGGGCGGGGGGTTCTGGTGAAAGGGCATTTTGCACAGAACATAAACAGAAGGCACTTTGTTCAAAGTTTACCTCTACAGCTCATGGGGCAAAGCTGACACTACTCTTGGGCTTCCATCCCAACCAGGCTCTTTAGCAGCAGCTCTACAGATAACAGGACCCAGCAGGAAACGCCACTAAAAATGGTAACCGGGTCAGAGAGGACTTCACACAGCCACCCCGCCCAGCAAAACTAGTCCAGAAAAAGGGAGTGTGTCTTTGTAAGCAAATGACCGAGCCCCCTGCAACAAAAGAGCCAACCCACCCATGGACAACCACAGGCCCCATTTTATGTTTTTATTGCTGTAAACCACTTTGATATATATATTTATGATACAAATGTAAATAAACTTCTGCTACTCCGCTCAGGTTGCAGATGTAAGCACATCAAGCCAACATGCACACATGTCATTCTAGAGGGATTCCCAACAAGGTGCACAGAGATATTTTGTTCGACTGTGTAGCTGGTTCCATCGTAACAATACAGGGCTTAAAAAAACGACCTGCCTGTTGTTGTGTGTTTCGGTGGTGTGAGTGCTGTGTTTAGGGGCCTGAAGTGGAAATGACAAGGTGTCGATTGTTTGACAGTGTAGCTGGTTCCATCGTAACAATAAAGGGCTTTAAAAAAATGATCTGCCTGTTGTTGTGTGTTTTGGTGGTGTGAGTGCTGTGTTTAGGGGCCTGAAGTGGAAATGACAAGGTGTTGATTTCCACCCAGCTGCAGCACTGCTGGTGCTAAGTGTATTTACAGTATCACAGTGAGTGTGAGTGTCGTGTGTTGTCTGGTCATGTGTGTACTGGGTGGATCAGCCTTTGCTGCTGGGAGCTGTGTCTGAATTTGCTGCTGTGGGTGGGGCTATCATGGACGTGTCCTTGTGCCTTCTGATGCTCTTGCTCCCCTTTTCTCAGCCATCATACAATGGGGACTGTATGAAATGGGAGTCTGTGATGCCAGAACTGCCAATGTTCCTGTCCCCGGGCAGACTTCCTTACTTTGGGTTGCACAGTAAGATCAACTTGAGCACTTAGCATACAAAGAAAATTCCAATATGAATTTCCCCAGAAGTTTGAAGAAGATTAAATAAATGCTAAGTATTATATTTTGTGGTTTATTACAAATTGAGGTGTACCTGAGCTTTGAGCCACCTGAATAATACCTGCCAGTCTAGGGAACTGCTTTCTCTTATGATTTAGCTTACATAAAAATGTGTGCAAACTGACAGGAGTTACCAGGTTGAACCGGAACCATGTCAGTATGGTCTTTAGCAAAAATCTTCTCTGAAAAATATCCATATAAACCGATTACTATACTGTAGACTGCTCAGTAGTATCGCAAAATGTTCTCCCTACAACTTCTTCAGAGGTGGTTCCTGAAATCAAGCTTCATGAACTGCAGCACATTTAAATGCCTTGTAATCATAACTTTTAAAAATCTGTAGTTGTCTTCTGCTAAAGAGGATACCACATACTTGTACTGACTGATGCAATTTGGTATATGAAATTCTAGAGTAGAAAGCATATATTGCACCCCCAAAATTAAATTCTAATCTGCCCTCTTTCTGCCATGGCTACAAAACGTTTCACATAAAAAGAGCAAGTCATAGATAAAAGACATTTATAATGTTGATGTATGTAAGGCAAAGAAGGTGAATAGGCTCCATTTTGCATTTTTAGGTGAAATCAGTGTTATTTATACTTAGAATTGTTTGGAAATATGTTTCCGATTCACTGTGCTCATACACATTCCAAAGGAAAGAAACAAAGACGGGGGGGGGGGGGGGGGGACAGTCCTTTAAAAAAAAGTTGAAGAATGAAACAGGTAAAATTCTACAACGCGGGCCAGATCAGAAAACCACTCTCTCCTGCGCTCGTTCCCACCAAAGAGTGCTGTTTAGTGTTCCAAAACCACTGTCTTCCTCCTCTTGCTCTTTTGCAAGTTCCACAAATACCTAAAACAAGTAAGAGCTTCATGAATATGTTAAATTACAATCACAATGCATGTGAGAATTTTGCAGGCAAAATGGTAGCCCAAGTTAATAGAGAGTTTGAAATCTCCACAAGCAGTAAACCAAGACTAAAACTTTGGTTGCAAACCATAAGCCCGCGTTTAGATGTATCACTAAGCCAAAGAATGACTTAGCTTTAGTTAGTAGAGAAGAAGCAGGAGTGTTGCGGCAACGATATTTGCTCCCAGAACCCAAACATTTGCACATTTGTGCTAAGCCATGGTTTGGTCCAAAAATTATGTGTCATGTTAATTTACAAAACTTTTGTGAACTTGGAAAGCTATAATAAAATCATCGTCAGATATGAGAGGTATGAATGTTTTCTGTGGCCATGTTTTCTGTAAATATAGGCAGCTTACAGAAGCAAACGATTTCACCAAATATAAATTTGAAAACCGTGAAACTATGTTCTGTGGAACGCTGCATTATATTTTTGAAAAAGTCTGTTTAAATTACCTGTTCAAGTGTTGCTTGAGAGAAGCTGTACTCTTCAACATCAAACGCATGTTTTGCTGTTAAAAGTGATAGAAAGAACTCCTTACTCCTCAACAGTAATCAGTTATACATCAAAAATTACTTTACAAGGACACGCATTTTAAAATGAAACCTGTCTCTCAACATCAGTAAAAATAGAAAACACTGATCAGTCTGAAGGTCATAAGCATTAAGATGTGCACATCCTAAAGCTCTTAGCAGTTTCTGGCTCCCGCATATACAGACACATCGGGGTACATGTACCCTGCTGTTCCCTTAGATTCCAGTGATCAGGAAAGCCACTGTGTGCATTGCAGTACAGTATACAGTGGTACCTTGGTTCTTGAACAGCTTAGTTGTCAAACAAATCGGCTCCCAAACACTGCAAACCCGGAAGTAAGTGTTCCGGTTTTCAAACGGTTTCAGGAGTCTAACAGACTCGCGGAATGGATTAAGTTTGAGAACCAAGGTACATCTTCTGCACATTAGGAGCTTCCAGAAGACTTTAATGTTTAAGGATGCAAGCACTAGTCAAGCATGGTGTATGGCTGTGAGGAGACAACAAGTTAATGCATCAAGAGGAAATCCTATACCTCTTTAAATGCTCTAAAAGTTAACAGACTTCAATGTGTCTCAGGAAGGCAAATCAGGAAGGCAACATACCCACTCACCAGGGGTTTGGATAAGGGAATATATTATTTACAGAGAGAACTGTGATTCTGAGAGACATGATGATGGGGGTGGCGATTGACAAGATGAATTCAGGTTAAGATGAATTCAGGTTAACAGGTGGTTTGGATAGAAAATTGAGAATCAGATGGAGGTTCTACTTAGTAAATTGTTACTTCACCTTCCTCCAGTTTAGAAAACGATAATGCAAGTGAGTGGACATCTTCCTTTGGGATTTTGTAAGCCAAAATAGATTCAAAACTGCAACAAAGATAAAACAGGCATCAGCGCATTCAGCAACAACTAAGCAGAAATGAAAACCACCCGTGGCTTAAGTAATGTTACTGGAATGAAGCGTACAATGTCGTAATACACCTGAACAGGCTGTCGTTTTGGATCAGACTGCAGCTTTTATCTGTTCTACCAACTTATTTTAACATAGCCAGTTGAGGGTCCTACAAAGAAAAGTACCAATCAAAGTGATTTGCAAAGAGAAAACCAAACATAACAAGCAGATCTTGGCTGCCTGTCATGGACCCAAGCAAACTTTTCTGCCAGCCACATCAACCACAGTCTACTTTGGGTCTATAACAAACACCTAACTGTATTTACAGTAACAAGCAATATTTGCAATAATGAGTGTCCAAATGTAAGTAGGAGGACAGGCAAGTAAATACTGGCCTAAACCTGCATCAGGGCCCAATTTATGGCTCGGGAGAAGACCAGAGGAGAGAAATTCCCACTCTAATCTATTTCCGAGATCCCTTCCCAAGGCTACCTGCTGTAGAGCTGATCAGCTGGAAGTCAGGCATTTGTTGTGACCAACCTGTGGGCTAAGTTCTGTGTCACTGTTGCCAGGTGTGTTGCCAGCTGATCAGTGAATCCTCGCTTTTCATCCTCCCTCCCCATGTTGTGCACTTTGGGGTGTTGGGGGGAAATCAAGCTTCCTTTTGTTTAGTTTAATACCCAGAACTCTTACACGACTTGCTTTTTTACCTTTCCTGGTAACTTCCATTTGGAAAGATGCGCAGAATCTCCCTCTGAAGGTACTCCTTCTTCTCTGTAAGCGGCACATGTCTCAGTTTCATTTCTAAGAAATATCCTCTGCCAAATTTACTCTTGAGATGTTGAACTGTACCAATGCATCTTTGGGCGGAGGGGAGGGGAAGGGGAAGAAAAGGCAGGCAGGCAGACAAAGGGGAACTTAATGTCAAAACCCTTCACGTTATTTTAATGCAAAAGCCCAATATGCTTTTATTCAAGATATCCCAAAGACACGGAGGAGGTACCTTAATTTTCCAGACACCAAGATTGCAACACGATCACACACAGCCTCTGCTTCTTCCATATAGTGAGTTGTCAGAATGGCTGCTCTCTCTTTATTTTTAAAAGCTGCACGAATTGCTTTCCTGTCAGATGTAATAAACAGTGGAAAAGTGGAGTGGCTAACCTGCAAATGGTTCACTTTTTTAGTATTCCTCTATGGAATAGCATATAATGGTTATAAAGTCATCTGCAGGACTTTCCATCAGCTGGAGATGCAATCAGATACAAATCTCTCTCACACCCCAGTTGTTTCTCCATATCCAAGTATTTTTGTGCCCATTCTCCAGGGATGACAGGTAGGTCCAGCGCACTGGCCATAGGTTACAATTTACACAATACTCTGATAAATCCTTTCATTGGGGTTATGTGGAAAAAATGGCACAAACTCCCTTTTCTGGTACTGTGGAGTTGAAAGTTCTTGATAATCAGCAGGAGGGTTCTTAAGAGATTGGAGTTTACTGTGGGTAGCACAATATCTATATTTCTCAACTTTTTGCTGATTCTGAGGTGGCAGAGGTAGCTGAGGTTCCCTAAGGTAGCTGCTACCTACTCTGTCCATTTTCC
Organism: Podarcis liolepis; assembly: GCF_965112155.1. Classification (NCBI taxonomy): domain Eukaryota; kingdom Metazoa; phylum Chordata; class Lepidosauria; order Squamata; family Lacertidae; genus Podarcis; species Podarcis liolepis. Next base: position 24,993,684 of record NC_139555.1, read on the forward strand.
TTTGTCCAAAATTACCCTGGGCATTCTGGGGGTGGGGGAGGCAGCAGCAGCAGCAGCAGCAATAATAATAATAATAATAATAATAATAATAATAATAATAATAATAATAATAATAATAGAATCAGTGTTATTTTGTGTTGCAACCATATTATGTTCCTGCTGTCAATGTTTGTTCACTGTGCTGATTTTTCAGATGATTATTCCAGGTTTGCTAGCTGCATTGAAAGTGATGCAGTAAGGGGTGAGATGTAATTCTAAATAAAAAGCTGTGATATTCCATTCTAAAACACATTCTCCATGTCGTTTGGTGTTACTCACCACATATGTTGCTTTGCTTTGGGGTCCATACCAGTAGATGGCTCATCTAGTAGAGTAATACGAGGGTTACCAAGCATACTTAAGGCAAAACATAGCTAAAACAAGAGGGTAGGAAAGAAAGATTAATTTGATGGCCGTGTGCTCTACAGATGAAGAAAACATGCGTACACACTGAAACTACATTGACTTTAATCCTCAAAGTGTGCAAACACCTGGAGACCCTCAAAGGGGATCTCCAAGCATTTTATTTAATGCCAGAGGGTGCAATGGCAATCTTTCTGTCTATTGCCTCTTCCCCCAAAATGGGGGGGGAGGGGGAGGAGAGTCTCATTTTGGGGGAGCTGAAGTTGGTGGTAGGTAGAGGAGGGCTCCAACCCATTCAGCCTGCCACTGGGAGGAGAGTAAATTGCTGTTTTAGAGATTGTTTTTAAAAGTCTGGAACGGATTAATTCATTTTGCATTACTTTCTATGGGAAAGCACGCCTTGGTTTTGGAACGGTTTGGTTTTGGAACAGACTTCCGGAACGGATTAAGTTTGAGAACCAAGGTACCACTGTACTGTGACTGAAAAGGCTCGGGGTTGAGGGAGGGGGAAAGAGGCACTATGACATGAAAATCTCATGAATGGACAGGAGGTTCTGTACATTGAGAGGCAATCTACTTCCTCAATTCTGCATTTTCTGCCTTTGGACAATAGATGTCAGTATCTACCCATCTGATGGATGATCACCTAGGGAGACAGGCATTTTTCATTCTCAGTTGAGCTCTCCTCCACTTGCTACCATGTCCGCTTCTTGCAAGGTGAGGTTTTATTGTTGTTGGGGAAGAGGCAGGCAGAGAATGGAGTTTGAGAAGAATCAAAGCAGAGGGCTGCTTGTTTACATCAGTTTGAACAGGGGGTGCTCATATAGTTAAATGCCCGTTTATTCCATGTAGCCTGAATTAGAAATGCAACGTTCTAAAGCAATAAAATACCTTTCGTTTGATTCCTGCTCCAAGTTTCTTTGTCCTTTTCTGAAGATGTTCCTTGAAGTCAAGTGCACTGGAAACGCTGCAGAAAACCACATGGCCAACATTTTTGTAGTCTAGAAAGGGGTGTCACTACAGTATTAAGCATTCTAAAAAGCCTACATGAGAGAACATCAATAAATTCATTATATGCTCATTATATCTTTTTCAGTGTGCTAGTGAGATTTATGTGATTTACCTGGACAAAAGTAGTAAAACAAACAGTGCCTGGTGAAAACTGTCCAATAAAGAAAGAAGGGCATGGAAGATGGATTTAGCAGCTCTCAGAGAATCCTTTTCCCCTGCCACCCCCCTGTGAACTGTCCAGTATCTTAAAACTTAGAGCAGTTCCTGGTATGTATCTGCTACTTATAAGCACTACTCTGAGGTTCCTAAATCTTGTTTCTTTCTGGGTTTATCTCCCTTTTGAGCCATTTGTCAAGTGTAAATGAAACACTTCTGTTAAATATTGTATGTACCACTTTAATACTTGAAAGCTGCATTTTAAAGGGACATGCTAAGTTTTACAAGTACAATTTGAAAACCATCAATTAAAGCTTTTATACTTTGCAATTAAGTAAGATACCCATACCGAAGGACGGGGAGGGGGAGATAGACTACTGTACAACAAGTGTTCAAAATAAAATATTTACCATTTTATGACTTCATTCATGTCGCTTTCATTCATTCCTTTGATAGCACCATAAATTTCAAAATGCTCCTGCAATGTAATATCAGGCCAGAGGGGGTTTGTCTGAGGACAGTATCCCACAAATCTCATGGAGCTATCCTCATTATTCTCACCTAAGGAATAATCTCCCATCAGCACCTGTGGATATACCAATCCTTAGTTAACATTTTCACCTTGTTGTTATCATTATTATTGTTAATGTATTTGTTTAAAACATTTCTATACCAATTAGTAATTAGCATTCCAACATGGCGTACATAAAAATAAACTACACAGTCTATGGTTTTAAAATTCCTACATAAAGTTTGCAAGGAAATACTGAATGATAGGAAGAGCTAAATTAAAATAATGTCAAGAAATACTATCTGAAGAATTTTCATCTTACTGATACATGATAATCCTATGGAAGCTGGGCAAGTTCCAACCCTCCTACGAGCCTATTTCTGACTTTATAAAGTGTGATATGCGTGAGGGGAACCCATTTTTCCTATCTTTAGTTTCTACTGGAGTGCTGCCAGAATCGAGATGAGGGTGAGTCTGTTTGTAACTCGTAACGCTGTTTTGTTCAGCTCAACCATTTCAGTTTTGTATGGCCCTTTTCAGCGCAAATGAAAACCAACAGCTGTACCAGCATCAGCACACTGAGCTTCTGCTTCTGAAGAAAAGGGACACGTCACACACCCCATGCTCTCTGACAATCCCGCTTCTTTCTTTGTCAACCCACCACAATATATCTCTCTCTCTCTCTCTCTCTCTCTCTTTCTGTACGCTTTTTGTTCTGGCTGGCTGGCGTGTCAGATCACGCTTCCTAGTGAGCCACACTGCTGTTGTGGCAGTAGGAAGACTGGCGTTGGAGCTACTGCTTTTAAGTGACTCAATGCAGGGTGTGGCGTGAGCAGAGTGCTGCATGGACAATTCATTCTGAAATCAAACCATAAACTGTATGTAGATTCGGTATGTGATATCAGTTTCTTCAATCTAGAAAGAGGGACCAGTGCCTGAGCTATGAAACTTTTTAATTAAAAGAGAACTCCTGTAATGGTGAACACAATAAAACTCAGAAGGAAGAGTGAGCAGACAGGTTAGGTTGCATTTGAATACCTGGCCTGAAGTTGGTTCGACTTCTCCCACCAATATATTAATGAGTGTGCTCTTCCCAGCTCCATTGGGGCCCAACAGTCCCAGAATCTCCCCTGAAATAAAAAGAAAGAGCACCTGCAGTTGTGCCTCACAAGAGGGTGTGTTGTATTTTCTAAAAAAGAGTATTGATTCCGTAGTAAACAATTTAACTCAAACCTTTTTTTACGCAAAGAGAGACATGGTTTGTTGCCACTTTCTTTATTTTCCTTCCAAGAAGAAAATCTTTCTTTTCATCGTACTCTTTATGCAAATTACTGACCAAAACTGCTGGTTTCTAATAAAACAAAAGATGATAGAGTTGAATACTGAATGAGATTATATAATGCATTTTTTTTAAAAAAATAATCCATCCAAGCACTGAGCTCCATCCCCCCCCCCCCCCCCCAGTGCGTGCTGTGTCTAATTTTCTGTTCTTTACATCACCAACACCGAAATCAGCAGAAAACAATATCGGGGTGAATTAGCCCACTGAAGTGAGGATTAGCAAACCCTGGTTAAATGTGATGTGCAGGAACACATGAGCCTCAGGCTTATCTGCTCCTCACTCACCTGTCTTCCTCCTGTGCTGCCAGAAGAAAGACTTCCAGCTTCCCTAAATCTTAGTACATCATTGGGTGCAAACTAGGGAGTATGATTTTTCACTGAAGGGAAAGACTTACCTCCTCACAGCTCTGGCAGGTTGTCATCTCCTTAACCCTCAACCTCTCAGCCATAACATCTTCATCCTCATCTTCATTATGTGGCACATCTGGGAACTTCCAGGGCTTCACTTTCACGGGAGTTCTGAAGGTAGGGAAATAGGTTTAAACTCTGCTCATGGGACCTCTGGATACATAGCACTCACAGAAATACAGTAGTACCTCCGTTTACGTAATCCTCTGGTTACGTGAATTTCGGGACACGAAAGTGGCAAACCCGGAAGTATTTTACCGGGTTTTGCTGTGCGCACATGCGCAGAAGTGGTCTATCGCCACATACACAGAAGCGGTTGTCTGGTTGCAAAACCTCGGGATCTGGCCGGACCCCCGGAACAGATCCCGTCTGCAACCGGAGGTACCACTGTAATGCCATCAGCTCAACAGGCCAGTCCATAATATGGAAAGTTCCATACATGCAACCCTGCTGATATGTCCCTATCCGAAGCATCACTGCAGCAGAACTGGCAGTGAGCACAGTCCCTCGCAGATTCTGTGAGTCATCTAGTACTGGCTTGAAGAGGAGCAACAGCCAAGGATGGTGCTTGGGGAGTCAACTGTCCAGCTCCATGGAGCCTTCAGTGTGGGGTTCTGCAAGGCTCAGTTTTATCTCCCGTGCTGCTTAACACCAACATGAAACCACTGAGTGGGGTCACCAGGGGTTTTGCAGTACACCGTGAGCAATACGCTGGTGACACCCAGCCCTACTCCTTTACATCTGCAGGCATAGCAAGGAATGTGCTGCACTGATGTCTTACCTCTGTAATAGACTGGATGAGTGTCAATAAACTGGAACCTAATCCAGATATGATTGCTAGGGTTATATGTTAGACCAGATGAAGAGGATGTGGTCTTCTCTGGATGGGGTTACACTCCCTCTGAAGGAGCTGCTACATAGCTTCTGGTAACCATTACTGTTGCTTGAAGCTCAAGGGGCCTCAGTGGCACCAAGTGCTATATATCTGCTTTGGCTGCTGGCCCAGCTGTGCCCTATCAGGACTGGGACAGCCTAAATTCTGATGTTTACATTGGTAACCTCTAGGTTAGGTCACTGCAATGCATTATATAGGGAGGGGGCTGCCTTTGAAGACAGTTCCGAAATTGCAGCTGGTGAAGAATTTGTTGGCCAATGGGAGATGAATGGGAGCAAGTCACTCCAAGCATATAAAAATTCTGGCATGATGACACTGGCTACCAATTAGCTTCTGGGCTCAATTCAAAGTGCTGGTTTTGGGCCTATCAAGCTTTCGGCCTTATGTGGCTCAATACTTTAAGGACTTCCTCTCCTCACATGAGGAGGCACATCCAAGGCGCATGTGAAATGAGTGGAGAAATGAATGGGCTTTTAATACGTATGAATGGGGTTTTTTCTGCTTTGGTTTTATATTGATTTTAATCTTTGAACTATTTTGTAAGAAAAGTGGCTAATAAGTGCTAATAATACTAATAATACTAATACGAATACTATTAATAATATCATCCTGAAATCAGGTTTGGATCTCAGCCTCCGCATCGATCTGTGCTGATTCTTTTGGTTGGTGCACACTCTTCTGAATACTGCTACTTCAAAGACAAACAAACCTGAAAAATGGGTCCTCTCTCAACGATTTGCCTCCACACTTCACCTCAAGATATCGTAGAAGGAAGAGCCAAATTACACATTGCAAATAAGGCTAAATTGAAGAAAGGAAAAAAGTATATTAATTGAAACAGCTTTGGTCCTGTGCTGATTTGCATTTGTAACTGCAAGTTTACTGAAACTTAAACATGAATGTATAGAATGGGGCATGACAATTTCTGTACTCCTATATTTATAATCCATGGTATTGTGTATGGTTATGAGACTATGGCACTGGCAGGCAGACACATTTAGTGCAAACCTTTATGATAAGGTTGCAGGCTGTGTGGTGATTTTTTTTTTTTAAGTTCTATTTTAAAAAATGTTCAATCTGGAAATCACAGTCTTCCCAATTGTAATCTGCTGAAATCTGTTCTCTTAATTTCTTGAACGTTTCCCCGTCATGAAAGAGGTTTCTGATTTTCTTCATCATTCACGGAATGCTTGTTTTGTACTACAATTCATTTCATTCCTGACTATTGGTTATGCTGGCTGGGGCTCATCGAGACTAGTCCAAAACAACTAGATATATTTCCTGATCTGAGCTCTCCCACAGTACTCTTACATGTCTTTCTCTGGGTTTCAACTGAACGAGGGTCCTAGGCCATATAGGGCTTTAAAGGTTAAAACCAGCACCTTAAACCTGATCCTGTACTCCACCGGGAGCCAGTGCAGCTGGTATAGCACCGGGTGAATGTGATCTCGCAGCGAAGACCTCGTAAGGAGTCTCGCTGCAGCATTCTGCACCCGCTGGAGTTTCTGGGTCAGTCTCAAGGGCAGCCCCACGTAGAGCGAGTTACAATAATCCAGTCTGGAGGTGACCGTCGCATGGATCACAGTGGCTAGGTCAGGGCGAGAGAGGTAAGGAGCCAACTGCTTAGCTTGGCGGAGATGGAAAAATGCCGCCTTTGTTATAGCTGCAATCTGCGCCTCCATGGAAAGGGAGGTGTCGAAGATTACACCCAAACTCTTAACGGACGGTGCTGGCACTAATTGCGCCCCCGCAAGAGATGGGAGTTGCCCCCCCAATCCCATATCGCCCCGTCCCAGCCACAGGACCTCTGTCTTCGAAGGATTTAGCTTCAACCGGCTCCCACGTAACCATCCAGCCACAGCTTCCAAACATCTGGTCAGTGTGTCTGGGGCCGAGTCAGGATGGCCATCCATCAACAGATAGAGTTGGGTGTCATCGGCATACTGATGACAACCCAGCCCAAAACTCCGAACAAGCTGGGCGAGGGGGCGCATAAAGATGTTGAAAAGCATCGGGGAGAGTATCGCACCCTGAGGTACTCCACACACCAGGGAGTGGCGCGATGACAATTCCCCCCCAAGCGCGATGACAATTCCGCCCCCAACATGCCACAGCGGTGGCAGGTTCAGGCAAAATGGCTGCTCTTATGTTGGCACTGGAAACAAGGCCTGTTGCACCAATAAACGTCCAATCATTCCTAAGTATGAGACCTCAGGTGAGACCTCTGAACCCTTTGTTTGATTTTTCAAGCAGCAGCCTTAAGCGTGAAATAATCTTTCTGAATTACACTGCCCAGAATTAAGGATAGCATCCTAATTGTTATTTGAAAAGGTGGTGCAGTTGGTCACATTTTTACGAAGAATGGAGGAGTGAAGTTTTTGGTTTTGTTGTTACCAACCACTCTCGTGAAGTTCTTCCCTCCCTTTTTCCAAGTCTGAAGACAAGTTCACACGTGGAATAATTCACTGGGATGTCTCCAGTTTACTCAGAAGAGACTTACTCAGAGGAGACCCCTTGAAATTGCTGGACATGACTAACCTGGGTACATTCATTTTAACGGATCTGCTCTTAGTAGAACTTGGTTGGATACAACCTCCTACTTTTAAATAGTATCAGTCTGAATGATAGTCAGGTGATATAGAATGTGGCATAAATATTCTGGGCAATCTGACTTTTTCATTCAATTTTATAGGCATGGAAAATGCTAGGGGTACTTAGGAAAACACCATAAAAGTAAAATTATTCTGATAGAACATCTTTCACTCTAGTTACAGATAGGTAGCTGTGTTGGTCTGCCATAGTCAAAATAAAAAAATTCCTTCCTGTAGCACCTTAAAGACCAACTAAGTTAGTTCTTGGTATAAGCTTTCGTGTGCATGCACACTTCTTCAGATACGTGTGGCCACAGACATGTGATCTGACAGTGAGTTTGGGGTAGCCCAATGCAAAAATCCTGAGGATCCATGTGGATCCATGCTTTGTAACCACGTTTTTGCGCCATTGCAGCCCCATGAAACAGTGGGTGCGTGTGTGTTTTTTGGTGCAGGCTGTAGCCATGGAAATCCTATGTGATCTGATGGTGAATTTGGGGTGACCCAGTGCAAAAATCCTGAGGATCCATATGGACCCGTGCTTTGTAATCACGTTTTAAGTGGGGAGGGAAGGAAAAGAACTCAAGGGACAAGGAGCACGCGTGGGGTGTGTGGAGAAGGAGCTTTTTGGGGAGCTGAGCGGGGAGGAGGGAGGGAAAGAGCACTGTTGCTTTAAAGGTATACTTAAGGTATTTGCCCTGTACCTGGGGTTTTTTCCATTTAACAGTTTGCAGCCTTTTCCTTCCGCTCCTTGTTTTGAGGCAGAATAGATTTGAGCAAGTGAGGAGGACTTGGATTGCAGGGGATTCGCCATTAGCTGTGTAAATGCGCTCCTCCTTGCAGCCTGAACGATAAGCAGCCACCAGCAGCAATAGAATGGAGCACAAAAAAGCGGTAGGGGCACTAGGACCCAGACAATGCTCAAATCTATCCTGCCTGAAAACAAGCTGCTCCTTCCCAGCGGATCAGCTGAGAAGCGGGGATTTGCAAAGTTTTCCCCTCTCCCTCATGCCCTCCCCAGCCTTTTTTTTTACTTCCTGGTTTTCACTGCGCTGGCTCAGAGCTCGAGGTTGGTTTTATTTTGCTGCTGGTTGCTTAAACTTTATCTTTCCTGCCGTCCCTCTGCAGCCTCATTGCTCTGTTTAGAGAGTGCACGGACTTTTGCTAGCATCTGTCCCTCCTCCCATGTAAGCGGCTGCTGCCGGCTTTGCTGCCATGGCTCTCCTTCCCTCCCTCCTCCCCTGCTCCAGGTCGCTTTAAAGCAAGCAAAGTGAGAGCCTCGTAGAGCATGTAAGCGGCTCCCGCTTTGCTTGACTGGCAGCAGCCATGGCTCCGATCCGTGCATTCGCTCCGTAACACGCACAGGCATTTTCCCTTACTTTCTAGGAGCAAAAAAGTGCGTGTTTTGGAGCGAAAATTGCGGTACTAAGGGGCTGCTATGGGAAGTATGCAGCCTTCCTGAACTCCTCCAGGATGTGGAGGAGAACTGTCCTGCCAGCGGCGTTCACAATGCACCCCCTGAAACGAGTGATGGGGGTGCTGAACACTTGGCAAGGCCCTCGGTGAAGTCAGATCTTCCTGACGCCGATTCCAATTAGCGCGTGCTGGTTGCTTCAGCTTGGAATTATAATTGGAAACATACGATTGGAAATGAAGCTGAAAGCACATACATCAAGTAAAGCTCGAAGATAAGACTGCTGATTAATGGATCTCTGCGACCAGGAGTGATGGATGGATAAGTAAATCTTCTGATGAATCACCATAAGGAGACTTTATGTTTGGAACGAAGGGGGGTGTAGGAAAAAACTCTTTTTTTCTTTGCATGATGTGACATTAATAACCCTTCACCCCAGATAGAAACAAGATTGTCGCGTTTCTATGAATCACAGGCAGGATTTTAAGAACTATGTGGGACAGAGTATAAGGAAAGAAGACTGCAGAACGGTGAGAAAAGAAGAAAATTTTTATGACGCAGTTAAAAAATGGCGTCTCGCCATGACAGGTTTGCCAAGGAAGAAGGACTGGGGGAGGAGAATCAGGATTGTTTGAAAGAGAAGGAATGCTGGAATGTAAGTTTGACCTGACAGAACCCCCAGACTCATTTGTTATTTGGTAAGCCTGAGAAAAATAAAGGACAGATTGGAGATTAATTTTGTTTATGGAAGCGTTGTACAGAGGCTGTCCCGGATCGATATGATTTTTGGAAAAGTACAAAATCCACATAGAATGCCAGCTGTTAACCTGCTTGTGAAAATCATCAGAGATCGCAAAGAAAGGAATTTATGATAACAACAAGAAGAGAAAAGAAGTAACAAAGGATTTTCCGGATCAAACTGGAGAGAACTGTCTAATTAATGCAGTAAGATAAGTGATGCTGTTTTGGACTCGAGCTGAGCTTGATGTATGGGTACCCCCAACAAAATTTAAAATTTGGCTGTATAATTTAGAATCAATGTGATAATGTGATGTGATTGGACTGTTAATAAAAATTATTTAAAAAAGAAAAAAGAAACGGTGAAACTATACTACTTGATGTTAGAATACTGCATGTAAACAAAAAAAAAAGTTAAACACACAATATGATGGGTTTGCACAAATGATAAACAGTAACAATAATTACTCTCCAAAATGTAACCAAATAGCCGATCCCCCGAATATCAAAAGAAAAACAGCATGCTTACCGCTACTACTGAAACCAGCAATCTTTCTGAATTCCTTTCCATCTTGTTATCAAGTTTCCGGGCTATCTAACAAGATAACAAATAGTTATTCATACAACTCTTTTCAATGTATTTTGCAGATGATGCCAATTTTAATTTTAACACAGCAATTCAGAAAATCTTCCCAAAGAGTGATAAAACTTTTCTTCTGAATTATAGCGAATCAATACAGTTAATACCACTATTAAAGATACCATAAACTAAAAATACCAGTTTATTCCAATGGGATGTCTCTTCTGGATTGTAACCATGCTGTTTAAATGCTTCCCCTCCTTTTTAAATATAACAAGAATATTTCAAAGATAAAGCCACTCCCGACACCAGGAGGGGGGATTGCGGGCTCACGCCCACCACTACCCGCGCGGGGCTGGCTGCAATTAGCGGAATCATCGGGTCGCGTCATACCCCGGGCCAGCCAATCGGCTGGCTGCAGGGGCGGGGCTAGGGTCATTTAAGGACCGCACGGCCCAAGAACGCCCCTTTTTCTCTTCGATTCAGCTGCAGTTTATATTATCAAAGTTTTCATGATGCTTAAATGACACGGTAAAAGAGAGCTCCCATAATTGCCTGTGACTAAAATGCACGATTCTTCTTCTTCTTCTTCTTCTTCTTCTTCGGCGGTCACTCGTAGCTGAGTAAGATTGTCTTCCATAAACATTGTTTTAACAATGAGGCCAATTCTGGATCCACATGTCCTTCCAAAGTGGGGACATTGGTTTCCGGGCAGGAGTTGATCACGTTGTGGATATGCCAAGCATGCCTTCCTCTTAGCACGTTTCTCCCTTGCATCCTGAGTTTGAGTGTCTTCAAAGCCCACGGCACCTTTGGTAAAGGCTGTTCTCCAACTGGAGCGCTCGCAGGCCAGTGTTTCCCAGTTGTCAGTGTTTATACTACATTTTTTAAGATTTGCCTTGAGACAGTCTTTAAACCTCTTTTGTTGACCACCAGCATTACGCTTTCCATCTTTAAGTTCGGAATAGAGTACTTTGGAAGACGATCATCAGGCATCCACACAACATGCCCAGTCCAACAAAGTTGATGTTGGAGAATCATTGCTTCAACACTGGTGATCTCTGCTTCTTCCAGTACACTGATATTAGTTCGCCTGTCTTCCCAAGTGATGTGTAAAATTTTTGGGGGACACCGTTGATGGAATCTTTCGAGGAGTTGGAGGTGGCATTTATAAGTGATCCATGTTTCACAAGCATATAATAAGGTTGGTAGTACTGCATACATTAATACAATGACAGTCTGTTACTTCAGAGGCTGCTATGGTTGGGGATATTGCCTCAGTAAGTTTCCTCTTCCACTCTTCCTGTCAGTGAAAGGAGAAACTGCCCCTCTTCACACCATTCCTCTTGCCCAGGCAACCTCCATGATGCTCTTTGAAAAAGGTCTACCCTTATTTTGTAGTGGGTATCAGAGGAAGGAGCTAACCCACATAATACTATTGGATATGTCTTTATCCTGCACTCACATTGCAGTTTAATATATTCCCTCCCCTAGGACACACCACAAGCAGAACATATCCCTATTTCAGTTCCTTGAAAACTTACCTTTATAAAAGAAATGAGGCACCCAATAAGGGGATAGATTGGAATGAAGACAGAAAAACAGGTGTGAAGGACGGCTGCTGTTGTGTAGTACATCATAAAAAACGCTATTTCGATGACAACAGAACAAACCAAGGCTGCCTGAAAGGGAAAAGAAATTAAAATAAAGACTTGGACTTTCAACAACCAGCTTCCCGTTCTCATGGAGGGAACCGTGTGTGCATACCTATGAGATTGGGGAGGGAAGGCATGGCCGGTGTCATCATCCAGAGGACATGGCCGCTCCATGTGTTCTTGGTAGTCCTATCCTGCATTTGGTAGCCAAGGCTACCAAGCACCTAAACAGGGTTTATGTGCTTGCAGGACTGGGCCACATCCAAATTACTGGGGGGGGGGATGTAACTGATACAATACTCATTGCAAAATTATGGTAAGCAGGAAAGGCAACTTCAACACAGCCATTAAACTTACCACTGAAAAAATGAATGACCAAAATTCTTTGGTGTTTTGAATCGTTTTAAAGGTGAAGGAGACAACATAATTGAACAGAACTACTGATGGTACGTAGCCAATGAGGCAAAAAATCTGTAAGGAAAGGAAAGTTATTAGTGTTAATTAAAACCTGTTCCGAGGTGAACAAACACTCTGTGAGGTGAGTGAGGCTGAGAGACTTCAGAGAAGTGTGACTATCCCAAGGTCACCCAGCAGCTGCATGTGGAGGAGCGGGGAAGTGAACCTGGTTCACCAGATTACAAGTCCACCGCTCTTAACCACTACACCATGCTGGCGTACACTGATGATGTTCTTACTTTTTATTAGTAAAAATATGCGCTTTGCTCAAAACTGCCCATGAATCTGCATGAAGAAAGCAGCAGCCCGTACCCTAATGGGAGTAGCTACTAGAAAGTAAATTCACAGCTGCACTGTTGTATCTCTACTGCCATTTTCAGACACATTTTGCCATGTTGGATTGGAAATGGCATACAAATACTTAAAAGCCATGAGCCAGAAAAAAAGAGATGAAAATAATTCTTATGTTTATAGCACCTGCATACCAAGACAGTACAAAAACTGAATGTTTGGGAAGCGCTCAGATGTTTGCATCTGTGCTGGATTTTCACTACCATAGTGAAACCAGTATGAGGGGCTAAGTGGTATCATTGTTTTCTATTTTAGTAGGAATTAAGATTTAGGTATTTTTGATATTTGATATTTGTCTCCACCTTTGAGAAGTGGGTTAATAACCCAAATGTATTAACATCAACAACAACAACAAAGAATGAGTAAAATACAGGAAATTTATTTGAAATTAAGCAAGACTTACCACAGCAATAAACTTTTCAGGGAAAAAATAAACTCCATGGTGAAATACAAATAAGCTACCCATCATGAGGAGGAGAATAATATAAAATAAAGGAATGTCAACTAGCGCCTGTCCACACCAGTATGCAGATGGATAAAGACCTGAGATCTTAAGTTGAGTGTAGACTTTGATCTGCAAAACACATTAAAACACAGAAAATGGCACCAAGCCTAACCAGATTAGCCTAACCAGATTTCTGCTCTTCAGCAGTTTTGGATTGGGATGAACAGAGCTGAACGGCTTATGCACATCACAGAAATGTAAGAATGTAAGAAAAACCCTGTTGGATGCCCATCGAGTCTAGTATTCTGTTCTCACCAACAAGATGCCTCTGGGAAGCCCAGAACTTCCTGGACTGAAGTACAGCAGCCAAAATACCAGTAAGCGATGAATGAACACAGATCAACTAAGAATAGGTCTTATTTAGTAACAAAGCTATATAGTAAGTAGAGAGCAGCTCAAAGAAGGAAAGACAGATACATTGGTGCCGGAGAGAAAGGGAAGCCCAAATAAGATAAATAAAAATCCTCCAGAGTGGCGTGTGGATTTTATACGGTTAGAGAAGGAGATTTAATCCCTGGTCTACAAATGCCAATGACTTCTGAAAAGGCTCTGTCCCTGGTAATCTGTTAACCTAACATCTCTTACTGCTGAGAAGAGGACCTCAGTGACTGATCATAAAGGCTAGGCAGGTACAAGTGGACTTCAGTTAGTGTGGTCCCAAACCATTAAAAAAAAAACCAAATATGGGCATATACTTAATTCGTGCAGCATCTTTTAAATTTAAAACTATAGTTAATTGCAATATTATAAGCTTACATAAATCGCATACTACTAATTTATTTGTACTGTTTCATCATTATCAAATATTTATTTATTGCATTTCTATCCCACCTTCCCCACATCCAAGGAATTCAAGGTGGCGTACATGGTTCCCTCCCCCCTTCCTTAATCCCTACAACAACTCTGTGAGGTAGGTTAGGCTGAGAGGCAATGACTGGCCCAAGGTCACCCAGTGAGTTTCATGCCTGCGTGGGGATTTGAACCCAGGTCTCCCAGGTCCTAGTCCGACACTCTAAACACTACACCACACTGGCTCTACCACCAAAGAGAGGGTACTGTCCTGCTGAAGAACTGAAAAACTACTGATTTATATTGAAAAATATTTGTATCTGTTCTGAACTGCATTACAAACTGATTTATTATTACATGTGGCCACAATCATTTAATTTTGCTATATTCAATAAAACTATTCCATCTTATATTACGAAGCTATCATACCTTCCTGTCGTCTAAATGTGAAGTAATGAGTTAATTTTGCCCTAGCAGCAAACTCCCGAATTTTCATATAATATGTTTGTGTCTATTATGGATTAGTACACTACAAAGTGAGATCAATTAATGTGGGTCATGAGGACAACTAGATGGCCTGATTATCTACTCATTCATATCATATTATGTTTGGCCAGATGACCGGGGGAACCAGTAAATAAGACTTATGTTCCTTTTTTAAATACTGTGGTTGAAATATATTACCTTGTGATTTTCTGCGTTCTCCATGGCAAAATATGGCGGCATCCCAGTTACAATGACTCCTAGTAACACAGCCTCAAAGTACAGAACTAGTGTGAAAACTGTGTCAGTAATTTCCTGCAAGTCAAAAGATTTCAGTGTAAAAAATCATCTGGAACATTAATTTTATGTCTGCAGACATGGAAGGGGATGTGTCCACAAATGGACTCAATCAACACCCTGTTTTTGCTGTCTGCTAGTTACTGGAAAGGTACAGAAGGGTTGTCAAACATTTGCTAGGCCACAGTACACAGATAGATGGTTGGCTGTGTTTGGTTGGTTGTGCTCATGTGTGATATGCTGCTGAAACATGGACCACTTATAAAAGCCATCTCCCAACTCCTCAAAAGATTCCGTCAACGGTGTCCCCCAAAGACTGTCTCAAGGCAAATTTTTAAAAAATGTAGTATAAACACTGACAACTGTGAAACACTGGCCTGCGAGCGCACCAGTTGGAGAACAGCCTTTACCAAAGGTGTCATGGGCTTTGAAGACACTCGAACTCAGGACTCAAGGGAGAAACGTGCTAAGAGAAAGGCATGCTTGGCAAATCCACACCATGATCAACTCCCGCCTGGAAACCAATGTCCCCACTGTGGAAGGACGTGTGGATCCAGAATTGGCCTCCACAGTCACTTACAGACTCATTGTTAAAACCGTGTTTATGGAAGACTACCTTACTCGGCTACAAGTGATCGCTAAAGAAGAAGAAAATATGTGTGTGTGCGCGCGTGTGCTTAATTCGAATAAATATAAATGGTGAAACTGCAGCAAGAAAAATATGAGGGTGGAATTAATGTTGCAGACATTCCCAGTTCTTAGCATACACACCAGTGGAGGAAGAGGAGTGTGGGGTGAGCGCACCGCCCCCGGCAGCACGATCCCAGTGCAGTGCCATTGCGGCTGTACCCCCCACCTGCGCTGGGCGCCATGCCCCTGCAGGCGCCATGCCACACCCCCAGGACACACACCAGCCACGCCCCCACCTGCTCTCCGCCCCTCAGTGCTGGAGCATGAAGCTCCGCCACTGAGCATATATCTACAGGACCAGACTGGAATGCAGTGGATCCATAAAGGAATAAAGGAGCGAAACAGGGGGGTTGCTTATCCCCAAGAAAAAAAACACACCTACATTTCCCTTACCACTTCAATTTATAATTATTAGTCTTTGGGTTTTGCATTCACTTACTTGAAAGAAAGGGTTACTCCAGACATGGATCCTTTCGGTTACGTTTAAATTGTGCAGGTACACGTTGCTAATGATATTCATCATAACAGGTAAAGAATGCACCATTGTACGGTTAAAAGCCACTGTAAACATGTAGTTCTGCAAAAAAAAAAAAAACCAACAACAAAACCGCAAAAATGTAAAAACTAGCTTCCAGAATCAAAAGTACACAGTTTCACAAAGCGTTGAGAAGACTCAGATAATACTACTTATGGGACATCAGGCTTGCAAATAGCTCTGCGCGAGAATGCCCTCAGACTATAGAGTATCTATCATGTGCTTCTAAAAGGATTTTACAAAGCATGTCACAACATTACAAGTTCCACCTTGACAAATGTTATAATGCAACTGCATGGTTGTTGGTGGTCAAATCACACTGCAAAAATAGTGAAAATAAAAAATTCCTTCCAGTAGCACCTTAAAGACCAACTAAGTCAGTTCTTGGTATGAGCTTTCGTGTGCACACTTCTGGCAGACCAACACGGCTACCTATCTACTGCAAAAATAGTGATTAGCCATGTTACTCCCCTGTGTTTATTCCAAGGAGCAATGGCTCTAATTTGGGACTAATTGTAGGATTCTTTCCCACTTCTTACAAGTAATCGTCCATCGCTTACAACCGGGGGAGGGATCTGTTTTTTTATGTTCTGAATGTCACTTTAATAGGCGACTCATACATTTAATAAACAATTATGCACTAAAAATAAACATTAAAAGCATTGCTTCTTTATATTTAGTACATTTCTTCCATCCCAGAATTCAGGGGCCTGTACACGGGGTTCTCAGATAACCACCCATCCAGGCAGTGACCCAGCCTACTTGGCTTCCAGCAAGTTAATTCCATCATATTGCAACCACATGCACAAAAGTTTACTTGATCTCTCTATATCCCAAGCAGAGATGGGAGAAGGCTGGAAAAAACCCCGGGAAAATTGGGGGGGGGGGAGACAGGGCTCCCCCCCCCAAAGCTGTTTGTTCCCATTTGGAAGAAAACAGAAAAAAACCCTGCTCCCCCCATTTTTCCGTTTCCCCCCCCCCCCAGGCCTTCCTGTCTCTAATCCCAAGAGGACCAGTATTTCTTCTCACCTTGTCGTCATGCAACACGTTTAATCCTGCATTATGTGGAGCAAATGAGACGTAATCACTGCCATTCAATGCTGTTCCATGGGAGTCAGCTGATCCGTAGTCACTGCCATTGAGTATCTCTGTCAGAATATTCTGGCTCCTAAGAGATCTGAGGATGTCGTCAATGTTTGACCCTAGGTTAAAGACAATGAAGAGAATGATATGCGAGTATCAGGGCTGGATTTATGTTTGATGAGGCCCGAAGCTACTGAAGGTAATGGGGCCCTTTATATAGAATCATAGAATCATAGAGTTGGAAGAGACCACAAGGGCCATCGAGTCCAACCCCCTGCCAAGCAGGAAACACCATCAGAGCACTCCTGACATATGGTTGTCAAGCCTCTGCTTAAAGACCTCCAAAGAAGGAGACTCCACCACACTCCTTGGCAGCAAATTCCACTGTCGAACAGCTCTTACTGTCAGGAAGTTCTTCCTAATGTTTAGGTGGAATCTTCTTTCTTGTAGTTTGGATCCATTGCTCCAGCTGTCCTTTGTCAACAACAAATTGTTGCTGTTTTTTGTGTTGAATATGCAGTGAGGGGGGGAAACTATTTGATCCCCTGCTAAATTTGCCCGTTTGCCCTCTGAGGAAGAAATGACCAGTCCATAATTTTAATGGTAGGTTTATTGTAGCTGTGAGAGACAGAATAACAACAGGAAAAAACCCCAGAAACCCAGTAGCAAGATTTAAAGGGGCTGCTCACCTTTGAGAATAATGGCAGAAATCTTCATTTAAAACAAACAAAAAATACCTCCCCCTTTCCACCAGCAGCAGCTATTACAGCAGCAAGAGCTGCTTTGCCTAAACCAGGCACCCCCAACCTGCGGCCCTCCAGATGTTTTGGCCTACAACTCCCATGATTCTTAGCTAACAGGACCAGGGGGAAGAATGGTTGTTGGTGCAAAACATGTCTGTCAGTCCAATTTGCAAATGAATTGGGAGGAGAGTGAATGCCCAGATTTGTTTCTGCTTTTGAGGACTGAGTTTGCCACCTGCCTGCCATGCTCCACAGCAGCCACTCTTCAACCTGAACTAACACATACTATTCTTTATCTCCACTGTACATCACAATCAACTGTATTTTATAACTTGGATGTTTTTAATTATTTAAAAATCATTTTCATACCACCTTTCATTAAAAAATAATTCCAAGGCAGTTCACAGTAAGAAAATAAAACAATATGATAAAGACGCACGTATTAAAATTGTGACTGAAATACATTATAAAATACATCTTACCTGTAGAGTTTTGAATGAGGAGGCTGGTTTTGTATTTGTGATGAGTTTCATTGGGCCTAAGAAAATATAAATCTGGGGAGAGCTTGATAGGGATCACTGCGTTTTTGAAGGAATGGTGTATAATGAACATAAGAATCTGAATAAGAAGAAACACTGCGAATAGCAAGAATCTGAAAGAAAGGAAAGAAAAAGCATAATTAAAACGGATCCAGATTATATGTAAGTCTATTTAATAATTACTTTTCTCTAGAGCCCAACTTGAGATTACTGTGGTGTTCAAAAGTCTTTTTATTGAAAAAAATCACAATAGATAGATAGATAGAGAAAAAATAGATAAAGATATAGAGTTTGTAACACTGAAACAACTTAATAATCAAAACACAGACACAAGGCATGTCTGAAGGAATGATATCATATCCTTCATCCACATTCTCAGACAGTTGCCAGCGGGCCAGCATCTTAACACATTCCACAAGCACACTGTCTCTGGTTTTCCTCTTATATTCACCCCTTAAAAACTCCCCCCCCCCAACAGCCTATCAACGGGCAGCTATCAACTTCCTATGTAAGCACAACTCCTGGAAAAATGCTGTGTTTGGCGATGCAGCCCTCGGGATGAATAAGGTGTGCCATCCCTATTACAGTGGTACCTCGGGTTACAAACACTTCCAGTTACAGACTCCGCTAACCCGGAAGTAGTACCTCGGGTTAAGAACTTTACCTCAGGATGAGAACAGAAATCGTGCAGCGGCAGCGGGAGGCCCCATTAGCTAAAGTGGTACCTCAGGTTAAGACGGTTTCAGGTTAGGAACGGACCTCTGGAACGAATTAAGTTCGTAACCAGAGGTTATGTATATATATTTGGCATGTGGAATGAATGCTACTTGTAAACAAGAAGTTTTCCGTTCTCCCAACATTTCCAAGTGGGACGCGGGTGGCGCTGTGGTCTAAACC
Organism: Podarcis liolepis; assembly: GCF_965112155.1. Taxonomy (NCBI): domain Eukaryota; kingdom Metazoa; phylum Chordata; class Lepidosauria; order Squamata; family Lacertidae; genus Podarcis; species Podarcis liolepis. Next base: position 25,012,754 of record NC_139555.1, read on the forward strand.
ACAGAGCCTAGGGCTTGCCGATCAGAAGGTCGGCGGTTCGAATCCCTGCGACAGGGTGAGCTTCCCATTGCTCTGTCCCAGCTCCTGCCAGCCTAGCAGTTCGAAAGCATGTCAAAATGCAAGTAGATAAATAGGTACCGCTCTGGTGGGAAGGTAAAAGGGGTTTCCGTGTGCTGCTCTGGTTCACCAGAAGCGGCTTAGTCATGCCGGCCACATGACCCAGAAGCTGTCTGCGGACGAACGCCGGCTCTCTCAGCCAGTAAAGCGAGATGAGCGCTGCAACCCCAGAGTTGTCTGCGGCTGGACCTAGTGGTCAGGCGTCCTTTTACCTTACCATTTCCAATGCTTCCCAACATTTAATCAAGTAAACATATATAAAGAGAAGTGGGAGTGGCGTGATGCTCCCATTTGCCACATGCTTCGCCCTCTGGGGGAAAATTGGGAGGTTTTAAACAAAGGTTGGACCTTGCCCTTCTGTCAGGGACTCTTTAGCTGCGACTCCTGCACTGCAGGGGGTTGAACTAGACTGCCCTTGAGGTCCCTCCCATCTCTACAATTCTATGGAACACGAAGCTGAAATACTTACACCGCTGCCACTGATTTAACCTCTCGTTTTAAGTTAAGGAAGTGTACTTTCGCCATGGTAAAGACCTGCTTTTTCCAAAGAGACTTATTGCTCACTGCACAAGATTTCGTCTCGGATAGCAGTAGTAGGCTCTGCTCTAACTCATCAACAGATTTCTCATCCATTTCCTCTTCAGCTTGCTCTGGGTTAAATACACTGAAATCTAAGGGGGAAAGAGTAGAACAGGTTGGCAATTTAGAATTGATCCCCTCTGATCAAACCACAGCTCTATAAAGCTTGGGTCCACACTTATACTATGATTGTCAGTAACACCCTACATTTAAGTTTGCCACACTATACTCTGGGATTCGCATTAATTTGGCAGTGCCAAGTGCCAGGACTGTGCCCAGAGGGATGAGGTATTACTTAAAAGGAGGAAATAGAAAATGCTTTGTTTTTTGGAGGGCGGCATTGTTGGAATCAGAATCTTGAAAATCAAAAACAACTCTACACAATAGAGCAATATATTAGCCCTTGCATTAGAATGACCCAATGAGTTCAGCGCAGCTTTCCAATAAATATGGTTGGCACTGCAGTCTTAATGATCTCTCCCACTGTAAATATATCACGAGAATGGGATCTGGTGCACTATTGCCAGTTGCAAATACAACCTTAATAAACTCGATACTGATCATTTTTGCTGCACTGGGCTTCTTTGGGCGGAAAAATAGATCTACATTTAAATAATAATGGTGTTTTATTTTAGAAAACTCGAGAAAGCACTGCAGTTTGCTTCTCACCTGCTTGGTCGATTTCAGCTTCGACTTCCAGCTTGAGGAACACATCCTCCAAAGTCGTCATGGCTACTCCGTAAGAAATGACACCCAAATGAGAGTGAGTGTCTAGATCAGCAAACAGTGCTGTAAGAAGAAGTAGCTAAGTTAATGCTTGGAAATACATTTCTTTGCAATGATGCTCTCTTACTTCTTTAAGTTGTTCTCAGCACAACAGCAACATGGCTTGTGTTATCACTATTGTTTAAGGGAGGGGTGCACAACATCTGTGGCCCTCCAGATGTTTCTGGACTACAACTCCCATCATCCCTGATCACTGGCTATGCTGGCTGGGGCTGATGGGAGCTGTAGTCCAGAAATGCGTTCATGTAAGGGACAAAAGTGTGTCTAAGGCTTGAAGCCTTGGGGGGTGTTTTTTTTTTTTGCAGGGAACTTTCCTATTACTTTCCAGAACTGCTATTTTGGGGGGAAAGAGTTGAGAGTCAGCAGTCCTCTTCCAGAAAAACTGCCGTATCTTTGTTCCACATAACAGGACATAAGTCAAAGCCTGAAATAAAGGCCAAACTAGAGAGTCCAATGGGAACTTTCCTCCCCAGTGCAATTCGGTGGGGTGGGGGTCATCCAGACTGGGACAACAATGTGGGCCAAAGTGTTAAGGCTTCTCTGCACTGGGGTCCCAAGCTGAACCAATTCCTCCTATGTCAGCAATTTATTTTTAAAAAGCCATCCATATGATTCACTAGAAATTTCAATAGAGAGTTAAGTTATACCTGAAAATTTGTCCATGTCGTTAAAAGGTAAGGCATACACAAGCTGCTCTTCAGTCTGCTTTAACAAACTGGCTCCAGGGATATGTTGTCTGATCAAAGATGCTGTACCTTCTGTGTTACAGTACCTGTCTATGTGCATACTAAGGGGGGGGGATACAAAATATAAGCATTTTTTGTTTACAAAGCGAGTCTCTGTCTTGTTTTTAAAACAATTAGGAATAATAACATACTGAAAGCCGACTTACAAGAGAAATTGTATTTTCCTAATCCAACTGAAGAACAAAATCTATAAGTATGTATCCATTTTCTAATATTCCAACAAAGCCAAAGGAAATATTAGCAGCCAGGGCCGGCCCACCCATGAGGCAAGGTGAGGTTACTGCCTCAGGCGGCAGGATACACAGAGGCAGCAGATCCCAGGGTAGATCTTTATTCCACCCTTCTTTGTTCTGATGTAGATCTTCACTCACCCGTTCTTCCCTGGGTGGGAGGGGGCATGCCATTTTGTGGTTTGCCTCAGGTGCCAAAATATCTTGGGCCGGCCCTGTGAGCAGCAATATATTGACTTCATTAGGTTTAATAGCATCTAACCCTGGGCTGGGCTGTGGCCTTTACCACACACAGTGAAACAGGCTTTCGAACTACAGATACCTCAAGCGGTAGCCAATCCCCCATTTTGTTTTAAGGAACAGAGAGGAGCCAAGGCATTTCAGCATTCCTTGAGAAATCACAGCTTTCCGATCTAGAAACAAAAGCAGAGGATACCGTCAGTTATTCCAGTTGATACAGTAATAACCAATGGAGTAAAAAGCTGGTCATATTGCCAAACACGTATTTAACAAACAAAGACCCCACTTCCCCCCAAAATGTTTTGCACTTGCCAGCAAGAATGTCTGCTTCATCCATGAAATGGGTACTGAACACCGTCACGCGATTGGCTTTTCCGTTTTTCAACAGGTTCCAAACCGTATGCCGTGAGCACGGGTCCATGCCAGCGGTTGGTTCATCTAAGAGTAATACCTGAATTATTGGCCAAGGAAAGCAATAGATTGAATATCTAGGTATTCATTTCAAATTGCCAGTGAGATTATTAGCAATAAGACAGGCACTTATCCTCACCACCATCATACAGTCATCTCAATTCTGAGTGCTGGGGGATAGGTACCAAAAATGGCACCATTAACGTACAACAGGGAGCTATCAGCATGCTAGAGATAATAGCTACTTGCTCCATCTAAAAGGTAAAAAAGGTAAAGGACCTCTGGACAGTTAAGTCCAACCAAAGTCGACTATGGGGTGCAGCGCTCATCTCGCTTCAGGCCAAGGGAGCCAGCGTTTGTCTGCAGACAGCTTTCTGGGTCATGTGGCCACCATGACTAAACCGCTTTTGGCACAACGGGACACTGTGATGGAAGCCAAAGTGCACAGAAACACCGTTTACCTTCCTGCCGCAGTGATACCTATTTATCTACTTGCACTGGTATGCTTTCAAACTCCTAGGTTGGTAGAAGCTAGGACAGAGCCAACCTTCTGATCGGCAAGCCCAAGAGGCTCAGTGGTTTAGACCACAACACCACCCACATCCCCATTGCTCCATCTAATGACAAACTGATTGAGTGCCTTTCAGTTTGGATGCTCCACAAGCACTGTATTTCAGTTGTCAACACTACAGGAAAAAAGCATTATAGTGCTGAGCTGCTGAGGTTCCGGGCTCGTCAGCTGGAAGCTGTTAGAGGGAGAGAGAGAAACTCCCAATTGCTTATTCCTCTACTCCCCACAATTCTGGAAGCTACCAACTTATTTCCTTTAATACTGAACTTTGCAGCCCAAAAATGATTTGAAAGAGGACCCTCAACAATAGACCCTCAAGAGCACTCAAGTCTCAAGATAGATGTATGGGGAGGTGGACATAAGTTTTTTGGCAAGTTGGGTATACAGAGATGGACATACATTTCCAAGAGCATTATTGAGTTCCTTGGTGGTCTATTGGTTAGGATTCAGCACTCTCACCAAGAGTGTTTATTGCAACAGAACTGGATGTAAAAATCCCAGTCAGTTCCAATAAACCACAACACTTGGCTATTTTGTATTTTCACTTTAAAAGCAGAAATAGGATAATGAATGGGAATAATGAATATGCACTGTAAAATGTTTCTACAGATGCTTAACTGTTACATGCAAGGCAAAGAAACATCTATTTTGCATGGGGAAGACAAAATATTATGGACATTCAGTTCCGCTGCCATTTACCTTTGGATCTCCAAGAATCGCAATTCCAATTGACAGCTTCCTTTTCTGTCCTCCACTTAACTTTTTTGCTTGGTTATCTTTTATGGGCTGCATATCCAAATCTAGTAAAACTCTCTGGACCTTTAAAAATAAGGATTAAAAGTACTTAGCGGTAACCTCAATTTACTGGGACATCTACCAAGCTTGCTTAGAAAACATTAAATATAATATGTTGACCTTAATTAAATATGATTGCATGCACTGCGCAGCTTGCATCCAATTAACTCACCTCTTGTATCATATCATTGGGGGGTATCCCCTTAATTGAGGCAACTATTGACAAATTTTCTTGCACTGTTAATACATCAAAATATATATCTAACTGCTGGCAAACTCCAGTTATTCTTCTTGCTTCTAACATTTCATCTATTTCAGAAACTCTATATCCATAGATTGATGCAAAACCTAATGGGGAAAAAATACAATTAAGATAGGCAATGATGCAGAAAAGAAATCTTAAGACAAAAAATAGTAAGTGTGGACCACTGGAATTGCAGCAGGGACTTAGCTGTATAATAATAATAATAATAGTAGTAGTAGTAGTAGTAGTAGTAGTTTTATTATTTATATCCCATTCATCTAGCTGGGTTTCCCCAGCCACTCTGAGTGGCTTACAGCGTATCTAAAACACAATAAAAACATCAAACATTTAAAACCTCCCGATACAGGGCTACCTTCAGATGTCTTCTAAAAGTTGTGCAATTCTCTATCCCCTTGACATCTGAAGGGAGGGTGTTGCACAGGGAGGGAGCCACTACCGAGAAGGCCCTCCACAGGAGTGATTCTGCACTTGTTGTTCTATGAACTAAATCAAGTAGTTCCACCTGTTTAATTCTTCCTAGAAAGACTCTTTCTTTACTAGTCCCCAGATCAGATAAACTAGACACATTTTGATGATATTTACCATCAGAAGGTGGACACAATCCACAAAGAATGTGCATTAAGGTTGTTTTCCCTGTTCCACTATGTCCAAGTAATGCTGTTATTTGACCCTCATATATGTCAAAGGATAAACCTAAAAAAAGGAAAGGAAAGGAAAGAAGAATGAAGTGATTTGGGGTGGGGGTGAGGGACAGAGATAAAAGCTGTAAGAAAGTGCTTCTACATGCCTCCTTATTAAATGTTCGAAACCCTGCCATACAGAGTACAGTCCCACTCACCCTTAAGAAACTATCACAACATAATATAACATATATTAGTTAATATATTTAAACATCCAGAAGAGTTAATAATCAGTGAGGTTTAAGAGAAGCTTGTTCAAGTGCTATATCATCGCTTCTGCTGTCCCTATATAATAAACAGCAGCAACCAAAGTACAAGGACTCCCACTTGTGGCAGAGGGATGAAATTCTTACTTTTTAGAGCCTCGACAGTTTCACCTTTCTTAACAAATGTTTTCTGTACACTGTTGATTCTGAAAGAAGACAAGCTAATTTTATTTTTTTTTATTTTTTTATAAAAAGGTAACACAGAACTCTGGCAGAATTTCCCTAGCAAAATAAAAAGTGAACAGTATAAAGGGATCAATATTTATTTTACCATAAATAATGGTTGCTTTGGTTTGCAGCGAAAGCTAACCTGCATATTCAAAAGAACTAGTTGGTTCACAGTAACATGCGGAAACCACTACATAACATTTCTTACACGGCATTAGTTGAACCATGAAAATAATTGCTACTTGCAGTAGCTGCACATTCCAATCACTGAATCACTGCTACTTCAGACTTGCCTGATGTAAAAAAGGTAAAGGTAAAGGACCCCTGGACGGTTAAGTCCAATTAAAGGGAACTATGGGGTGTGGGGTTCATCTTGCTTTCAGGCTGAGGGAGCTGCCATTTGTCCATAGACAGCTTTCTGGGTCATGTGGCCACAATGACTAAACAGCTTCTGGAGGAACAGAAGCGCACAGAAATGCCGTTTACCTTCCCGCTGCAGCAGCACCTATTTATCTACTTGCACTGGCTGCTTTCAAATTGCTAGGTTGGCAGGAGCTGGGACAGAGCAATGAGAGCTCACCCCGTCGCGTGGATTTGAACTGCTGACCTTCTGATCAGCAAGCTCAAGAAGCTCAGTGGTTTAGACCACAGTGCCATCCGTGTCCCATGCCCTGATGTATTAGTAACTGACATTAGCAACAGAAGCTAGAATGAAGCATAATCAGTCCATACCTGATAGCTTCTTTCCCCTGAAATTCAGAGGATACCGGTTCAATTATCTCATTGAAATCTAAGGTCCCGTTAATGCTGCTCTCATACAATTCTTTATAATTTCTGGTTCGCTTTAACCAAAACGATGGTTTCAGGAAGAAAAAAAAGTTTCTCCGCAGTCCATATTCTCCTGAGAAATAAAAAAAAGAGAGAGAGGAAGAAAGGCCTGTAAATATTAACTACAGGCTGATCAAAGCATATCAATGCTAGGTGCTTTTATGTTCACTGATTTCCAATTATGGCTTACCGGTTTTTTAGATAGCTGAGAAAACTGTAAGGTTTATTCGGGGTTTAGGTCTTTATTAAGGAAAGTTTGTCAGTACTACTGAGCATGCACGTCCTTCAATTATCAGCATAAACTAATGCCCAGTTGCTCTGCTCAAATGAATCAGGAGATACGTGTAGAGTATTTGCCTTTTCTGAACCCAATAGAAACACATATTTGGAAGTATTTATGGAACCATTTTGAACAGCTGCCTGGGAAAGTTGTAACAAATTTATTTACGTTCTCGCAACACGGCCATGCAAATTTCACCCCACAGACTGGGCCAACCTAGAGGGTAAGAGCGAGAGGCAAAAACTAGCGGTGGGTAGTGCCCATTGGGATTAGTATGACGGGAGACAGGGAGGTCAACAGCAGGTGGCGCCAAAGCCAAGCAGAGCCAACTAATTCCACTCTTGCCCCCATCCTCCTCCCTGTCGAGTTCTGCAAGTGCAGCACTGAGACTAAGGAGCAGCAGGCTGGCAGAAAGTGCCACCCCCAGGACAGGCTGTAAGGCGGGGGGCGGGGGACGGGGACTGGCTGATGGTAGACTGAGTTAATGGAGAAGAGCTCCATTTGCCCTAATGGACCAGCCTCCATTGGCAACAACCAATCAGAACTCAGTTGTCTCAAGTCCATGCTATATTTGGATTTAAGATACAGAGGAAACTGAAGGTAAAGGTGTTCAATCTTAGGAAACGCAAATGGCTATTGATTCAGTCCCCACCATGACAGTGTAAATCAAAAGAAGGTTCTTTTCCTTTTCGCCAGGGCTAATGAAGACCATACAGAGGCTCATGCTGGTGTGGGCAGATAGCAAACTATCACGGGCCTAATTAGGTGTCAGCATACATGCCTCTCAATTCCCAAACAATCTCTTTTTAATTACAGCCGCCAGTTTATGCCATGGTTTGCCCCCTCTGTGCACTTGCACCGAGAGTGTACACACTGCATAGTCACCTGCTAAGCAAAGCTAAAAGAACCACATAATTCTGGGGCATGTGCAAAGGCCCCAGCCCATCCAAGCAGTAACAACAGATTCCCACCCAGGCAACTTATCAGGCACACCAGCTTACCTCCAGTAATGCATTTGTGTCAAATGCCTTCAGACAGTTGTTTGGGAATACTCATCTGCTGTCTGTGCAGCTGCACAATGCTTTGCATTGCGCAATACTAGTGGTGCATATAAATCCTTCTTTCACCCACGAGCATCTCTGGCTCAAGATCCAGGGGTGGAATCCTATTTATGCTTTCTCATTCTCTCTTATGAAGGATGGGGATAACCCATTGAACAATTTCCCACTTAACTATTAGAACAGGGATGCACCTGTACAGGTGGGCATTGAACCGACCGGATGTTGTCCTACCAGATGCTACCAACTTTATGCTGTGTTAGGCAATGTTTAGCACATACGTGCGTGTATGCTAAAACCAATCATACCTGGAATCACCTGATCCAGGTAAAGTGCTAGGAGTAGATAAAGCATGCTGTCCAGGGCCAATAGTGAAAGTGCAATAACTAGAGGGTAAGGACCATGGCTTAAATTTGAGAAAACGCTTCCTCCTTCATAATCTTCCAGATGCATCACCTGCAAACAAATACAGAAGTTATAGTAATCCAGCGTATTAATCCAGCGTATTTTCTTTTAATTCTTGAATGATTCTGTGTACATTGCAGCAGCCTTTGGCTATGTGCAATAAAACTGACTGACTATAGAAGTTATAGATACTATGGAACAGAATTGCTTTATTTAATATTATCAGGGGAACTTTTCTAACTGGCCATCAAGGCAGCCCTGTTTAGGGAAGTTTTTAATGTCTGATGTTTTATCGTGTTTTTATTATTCTGTTGGGAGCCGCCCAGAGTGGCTGGGGAAATCCAGCCAGATGTGCGTGGTATAAATAAATAAATAAATGAAGAAGAAGAAGAAGAAGAGGAGGAGGAAGAAGAAGACGACGACGAAGAAGTTACAGTTGTTATTTGTGTGAAACTGGACACACAACACCCTGCATTTTTGAGAGGAAACAATGAGTTTCAAAATGAACCATTAATGATTGTTGCAGGTAGAGTGAATGCCATCCCATGGGGAACAGAGTAAGCACATGTTCCATGGGAAATGAGAGCTTGAACATTGCCCCTGTAACAGGAATGGTGAACCTCCAGACCATGATATCATTTCACCCAGACCTCAGCGGCCTCACCTCAAGCCATGCCTGCTCTGGTCAGCCTAGCAATGATACAACAGGAGAGGGGACCAGAATACCTCTACCACAGTTGGGAGTGGGGAGTGCAACTTTGCAACTCCCCCAATTCCCATGGCTTCCTTGGCTGCCTCCTCTTTTGGCTTGTAGTGCCATGAGGAAAGCAGGGATGTAAACAAGCACACTAGCCCAAGCAACAAAGGCCACAATGCCACACTCAACCCCCCCACACACACATTCCATGACTGAGAATCCAAGCCAGGCAGCTGGCCTGTCTCTACTTAGCTTTGCATAAGAGAGGGAGGGGAAGAGGAGAATAGAAGGGTGTGAATGTGCACTTATTCTGGTCCTACCTACCGTATTTTGCTGGAATGCAGACCCTAGCCGGTTCCAGCTGAGGTTACTGAGATCATGGAAGGAGAAAGGTTTATATAGTGCATGGGTGGTGAACCTAACCACTGACTATCTTGGGAAAAGGTTAGCAGTCACATTTTCACAGCGGCAAAACAGTACACTTAGTACAAATGTTTACAGCAGAAACCTCCTTTCGGAGGGCTATCTATGTTTGTTGTTTTTGCTTAAGTCCTCTGGCACCTTAAAGACTATTACGATGATGATGATTTAAATTTGTATACTGCCCTTCATCTGAAGATCACGAGGCGCTTCACAAGATAAAAATACAAAATGAGAACACAAAATACGTAACAAAACAAAAACAAAAACAAAAACCATTAATTCTCCTACATCAATAATTGTGGAGACACATTGTTATTGGTTTGTATACTAGCAAAAGGAAAGGGCTAATTAGAGCGATGCAAATGACAGGAAGCCAGTGTAATTTGCCCCAGAGTTAAAAAAAAAATGCTTTGGGACATATCCCAGGGTTGTTGAGCTATTTGGGGGGAAGTTGTTGACATTTGGCCGGTTTTCCGAAATTCCCCTGGGACACTAGTTGAAATCCTGGACACGTCTGTGAACATCCTATTCCTAACTCCATTCAGGAGTACGGCTGATGTCAGGCTTTAAACAAGCCTTTAAAATACAAGTTTGACTAGGTCATGTGACTGAGCTCAAAGGAGTTTGGAATAACGCTAAGTCTTCCCCTGCCCTGCCCCTACCATACCCACAGAATGCCCTTGGGGGGGGGAGTTATCCTGACCTGAATTCAATTCAGCAGGTTTCAGCTGGCTATGGGACTTATACTGGCATATCTCCAGCTGAGCCAAGATGAGGGAATTCAGCTTGCATAGCCCTGGCTGAGCCCAAGATCCAGCTATTCCAAATTTACTCATCCCAGAGAGTGCTGGGTGTGGGTTGCAGATTTATTCTGGCTCTGGTCCCCCCAAAATATCTGCCAATGTTAGCAGATGAGAAAACCATTGATAATAAACAAGCAACATGTTCACTGCAAGTTTAAGAAATGACAACTCCGTGTCACACATTTTTTACACTGAGGTGAAATCTTATTATCCTATCTGGTATTTAAGCGATAGTGAAGTTACTATTCATGGAAACCCATATACCAGCACTGATTAAATAGGGAACTTTACTAACCTGTGCAACACCAACCAAAAATGTGCACTGACACAGAGGACTTAGTAACCAGACATATGACTTTGGAAAATCCTCCAGCAGGACGACTGTCAGGCCCACAAAACCAAAAGCCAGGGTGGTCAGAAATTCAACCGTACCGACATATTTTGATTTTTTGAAGAGAGGGGTCAGCATAAATGCAAAGAAAACCTGAACAGAAACAGAACATTTATTTCAGTGCACAAGAAACCTCGATTAAAATTGCTGAAATCATAATTTGTGTAGACAATTTGGAACAATTACAACGTATTGCTCTCTTAATATCTATAATGTACCTGATCCAAGAAATCAACTGGCCATCATCCTGAGGATCTTTTCCTAAGAGTGTTATAGCTTTTGATATGCTGGCTGAATTTGCGCATGATGTTAAACCATTGATTACTGTGTGCATGAACAGAAATGAGCCCACACAAAAACCTGGGGTCACATGCTAAGGACTTTGCCAGAGTTACATTTCATTTTTGACAACTTGTGGCTTGTCATGACATGCAAACGAGGAATCGTGGTTTGAAATGGACAGTGATTAGATAAACAAGCCAGCTTCATAGCCTATTGTTTGAAGATGTTTGTTCTGAAACTGAAAAACCAAAACCCCTGGCCTCACAGGAGGCAGATGATAAATTTGTAAATAAATTAATCTTAGTATCCACAGAGTGCATTCTGCTACCCACCATTGATTTATTTAAATGCCTGCAAGCATCAAGAAACAATAAATCAGGCATAGGCAAACTCGGCCCTCCAGATGTTTTGGGACTACAATTCCCATCATCCCTAACCACTGGTCCTGTTAGCTAGGGAGTTGTAGTCCCAAAACATCTGGAGGGCTGAGTTTGCCTATGCCTGCAATAAATTGTTTAAAATTCAAAAGACTTAAAACACTCAGAAACTACTGGAATAATCCAGGTCCACTAAAATCAGTGGTAATGTTTCCAAGATGAACTGCACCCCTGGCTAATGGATAATTAATAACTCTTTAAAAGCTGCCAGCTTAAAATAAGACTGCAGTGAATAAGTAATGCAGTTCATTCTAATATCAGGGAAGGGTTATGTGGTAAGTAGCCATTTGAATACATTCAACAGCAAATGAAAAATAATGTCTGCCAAAATGTATAAGCAAATGTAACTATTCAGGACCTCTTATGTCAAAGAGGTAGGGTACCTACTGCTATTCACAGCAGAGGGAAAAAAAACATCATAAACAAATCGTTTATGCCACTATAGCAAGGACTCCAAAACACAGTACTCTCAATATACTGACAATGAGCACGAACACATACACACACTTACGGAAGATATTCCATATAGGAAAAAAAGAAGAAATATCACAAAGCTGCTACTTTTGGGAAAGAGCGAAGAGAATGTTGCAATGACCGACATGAGAAGGGACATGACAAATATCAGACTGGTATACAGTAGGACCCAAGAAAGCCTAGAAAGAGGAGAAACACAATGAAAGTTCATGAATTTCAAGGTCATCTGTACAACTATACAGATAAAGATACTTTTTCTGTGAGTCCTTTGAATGGTCATCTGGGCATGTCTCAAACCTGGTTTCTGTACCTGAGAAGAGCAAGTTGGGAACTTTCTAGGAAGGCCAAAGCCTTCCAATCTCGGTTCTGATATAGTTTGGGGCTAAAATTGCCTTTGCCAACTATCTACGCTAGATAATAGACAGGGAAGTAATGGGGTCCCTCTGAGTTCTACTAGAATGCTCAGTGGCTTTTTATGTCACTGGCCATTAATGTCCAACATTTGGCTTGGAGACACCATTTTTCAGTGGCTTCAGTCCTGCTTGGTGAAGTGTCCCCAGAAGGTGATTTGGGGGGACCACCGTTCACCCCTTTGGCATTGGCCTATTTTGTCCCTCATACTATTTAGCATCTTCACGAAGTCACAGGAAATGGTGGGCCAGGGATTTTGACACCCAGCAATATTTCTCCATTTCATCTAAAGCCAAAAAGGTTCTACATCGTTGCTGGGGTGGTTTGAACGTGGGCTAACAAACCAGGGCTGGAACAAAACAAGACAAAATTACTGTTATTGTAAGAACAGCCAGAAGAGAACCGAACTGGAAGGTGCTTGCCCTGTCTCTCAATTCACTGCTCTATCCAAACAGAAGGGTAGTTCTAGGAAAATCCTGAACTTGCCCAACATAGGTGCAGAACTCAGATGTGATACCCCAGAGACCATGAAGAACAACAAACTGAAGCCAAATGCAATACATGCTACTCAATGCTGCACGAAGTGATAAGGCCCTAAAATGAGCCCTCGCGTGAATCTCAAATGAATGGAGCACATTGTGGCACAGATATTGAAATGAGTTCAATAACATTTTAATCCAAAAGTTCTAAAGTACATAATTCTTCCGAACTTTTTCAAAACAGCTGTCTCAGAAATTCTGCCAACTATTTGTGTCGGCCCAGTATACCTGAATGAGTGTCTCCACCCCCATTGTCCAACCCGGACACTGAGGTCCAGCTCTGAGAGCCTTCTGGTAGTTCCCTCACTGCGTGAAGCAACATTACAGAGAACCAGGCAGAGGGCCTTCTTGGTAGTGGCACCCTCCCTGTGGAACGCCCTCCCATCAGATGTCAAAGAAATAAACAACTATCAGACGTTTAGAAGACATCTGAAGGCAGCCCTGTTTAGGGAAGTTTTTAATGACTGATGTTTTAATGTATTTGTAATCTTTTGTTGGAAGCCGCCCAGAGTGGCTGGGGAAACCCAGCCAGATGGGTGGGGTATAAATAATAAATTATCATCATCATAATCATCATCCTTTGGCTCAAGATAAGGAAAACAACATTGATGAGGGTGGGGGCAGGGAGAGAGAGAGAGGTTTCCTTTCCAGACCTCTCCACAACTGAGGAACTGCAACAGTCAGAACTAACCCTGCCCCCCAAGACCAGGGCTACATAATGGTACCCAATCTAAGTGTTACTTGACCTCTGGGAATGAGGTATAAGATCCTGGCCTGGGGAAACAGTTTGCAAGGCCTCTTGGAATTCATATTGAGCAAAAGGGTGGCAGCATCATTAGGATAATAGGTTTTTCTTTACCATGTACCATTGGATCCATTTTGGAGCCTTTGGCAGAGCTCATATCAATAATGGCGGCATATGAAAAATCAACAATGGCTTTGAGAGTAAGCTAAGCCCTTGTGATCTGTTTGTCCATGTTTGTGGTAGGAGGAGGAGAAATGCTCGAGGTAAGTCTCCTCCAGACAAACCACATGCTGTAAACCACGCTAACCCAAACCACAGCTTAGCTCAAAGTAGCAGGATTAGAAGGAGCAAAGCAGCTATGATCTCGTCTCTGAGAGCCTACGCAATCACACTAAAACATGGCTTTGGCTTTGCATTACTATCCATGCTGTTTACTTAACATCGAAGAACTAAGGCACATACATACCAAAAGGCAGTGTCGTGGAGACCCATGATCATTAAAAATTCTTTCAATTTCTTCTCCTTTTCTGCCACAATATGAATTGCCAAATAATAACCAAAGGGGGAAAAGGCAATTACTAAATAAATTAAAATGATTGCACGAGGGAAATTGTCTATTTCCATAATGGCAGACTCTCCCATCATGACCGCGTTTGTTAGTTTCAGGTCTTCCAATAGCGAATGATTAGTCTTCAGCTAAAAAAGAAAGAAAGAAAAGGAAGGGAATGTTAAAATCAGTTTCTATGCTGCCCCTATTAAGTAAACTTTAATTCCAAAATCATTAAAACAAATATAACAACATGTGTGCTTTAACCTAGTTTAGTAATCCAGCTAAATCCCATGGAACTCAAACGTTTTTGAGTTTCACAAAACTGATTTCTTAAATGCTTGCTTGCTTTATCTATTTCACTCTATGAATCTTGGGGTTCTTGAGCAGAGGAAAAGTCAAATAAATTAATAAAAAATGAATTTCAGACAGAAAACATGTCCATACTACAACCTGTGACGCTGCATTATCACCAACTTTTCAGGTTTTCCAAAAACTGATTCATATCTATGTCAAAGCATTCCTGGAACTAGTTCAACATGCCAAAATCCACTTAAAAACAAAACAAAACAAAGAACGGCCTTATTTTATTTTTATTTTATTTTACCCATATAAACCAAATAGCAAAATAGAACTTCATGAGACAAGCACATGAAAACTAAACCAAACCAAAACTGGCATGGGATGTTACATTCACAAGCAAAAATGATAAATGCTCAGAAAGCATCCATAGAGTGCAGTCATTAGAAGTAAGTGCTTTTTGAGTTCTGTGAGATTCTCAAGTGCTTTGTTGTGTTTATGGGCTTCCAGTCTTGCTTCCATGTCCAGTTCAAAATGCTGTTTTTGACATGATGGCGGAGTGATATATAGAAAATTGCATTATGTGAGACATTTACCTGTGGGTAAATGTTTCATGTAATATAATTTTCATGTGTTTGTTTTTTTGAAAGGGAAACAAAGGCCACCTTTTTTGCCTCTGTTTGGTGAGATTTTATCGAATACATAAAAAATTTAAAAATTACATTTGTCCCTTCTCCTAGCTTCTCAAGAAATTTGGGATAAGTAACATCTAATTGGTTGAAAAAATTTCTTGATGTAATACAGAGCCTTTTATTCTTGGTTCTCCTTGTGTCTCTAATGGTTTCAGTTATAGGTTGGTGTTTCTGCATATCTTGTAAGTCATGTGTGCCATACCTCTTGTTTTCTCATTTCTTATGATGGTACTCTCCACCTACCTGTCTGCTGTATCTTATCGAAAATACCCAGTTAACCAACTTTATCGACACATAACACAGTTAATGTTGCTTGCACGTATATCCACAATACCCATTTGGGTGGACGTATATGGCATAACTCAGAAAAAAACGTTTTATATTTGGCTAACCATTGGCCTTGATATCTTTATGGAAATCATCATATACACTTGATTGATAGTCACCATGAAGGCAAATGTTATTGCCATTCATTTGAGCAAAAGCCCTCCATTATGTGAAATGCCTTACAATGCAAGGAAGAAAGAAAGTGCAATGATTTTTAATATATCAACTCTTCTTGAACAACAATGATTCAGGGCATTTCACATTCTCATTCTTTTCATTTACCTGTATAATTGCTGCATCAATACTGATCTGTAGAGCAGTGAATCCATTGCGCCAGTACGTTTCAGCTTCACATATCTTGGAAGGGCTTGGGCAGCTGGCTGTGGAAAAACAAATTCTAAGATGAGAAACCTAAACTTTCTCTGTTAATTAGCCAAAAGCAAAAAGGCTGACATAAATTCTGATGACAAAACCCTATGAATTTGTTTTATTGTCACCGAGCTAGATTTTGCCCAGTGATTCTATGCTATGGGAACAAAAATGTGGGTTTGGTTGTCTTACTTAACGCACTCTTCTACCTAAACACTCTAGGCAGCTTCAAAAAATAGATTCAATAAAATAACAAAGAAAAAGCATCAGCAAAAAGATTAGCAGTTGCTCAACCAAAAACAACTGGCTTGAAAATTACTGTTGCAAGTTGCTCCCATGACTAAAGCTGTTAATATTATAAGGGGTACACATACATACATACATACATACATACATACATACAGGTATTACCTCTGGATTCCATATAAATTGCAGATACTGGAACCTTTGCAGGAGGAAATCTGAGATGGTAGGACATAGAATCCTTGAAAATTACACCCACAAATTTTCGAGGGTTACGAAAATTAGCCTCTTGCATTCCCTCCTCACTTAGAAATTCTTCTGTAATTATTCCTGCAAAATATAAAAGTCTCTCTTAGCTACTCTCAACTATGGACATCTATATCAACAGAAGGACAATTCAGTACATTAGCTGCTGCCTCATTTGTTAGCCCACAGCCTAGAAGGCCGTTTTTGTTTTTACAAATACCGGTATGTGCTGGAAAGGGCAGCTCTAGCTTTTCAGGCAGCATGGGAACCCGTGAAGTTTTTCAAAGCAACAGACAGCAAAGTGAAAATTGTAAACTCGTATGAATATCATGTCCTATACATGAGCCTAGCAATTGTATGCTTCAAAAATAGAAAAGTACTTTTTCCGTGGACCGATTCTATAGATTAGGGCTCTGAGCCCCTGGCAAATGAAGTGCAAGTGTTTTCTACTCAAGCAATTGGAAATATAATGGCAGAGCCCAGATCTTTTGCTCTCAAGTAACATAAGGCATGGGGGCAGGTCACTTAGGACTCAGGATGCCAATGTCCCTGGAGGGATATTCACCCAGTTTTTCCAATAGGAGAAAGACAAATCTTGAACTTGTTTTCTTTGTTCCTGGAAGGTATAACTGCTATGTGGCTTATTAATGTGATTCAGGCAGTGGCACAGGAATAGTAGTGAAAACTCCCTTGGTATGCAGCAATGAGAACACTGTATAGTAGGAAGATGTATTCTTCAGGGCCTCTGAGGCAGTCTTCTAACAAGTTGAATAGTGGGAAACAATGGAGAACAGCGCATTGGGAGATAAGATTCTAGTGAGAGAGAAAAGAAGCCTTCCTCCTTAAATATGTCTGTCTGAGCCCTTATATTTCGCTGAGCTGGATGTAAGAGGGATTCAGTAGTCGTGTAGGATTAGATAATATGAACAAAATGTGAAGTCAAAGGCTATGAGAATGTAGTGTTTACACAGGAGAAACACTCTTCCATGCAGAAAACGTACTCGATAAATCATTCTGATAACTGCATCTGCCAAGTAAATGCAAAGGGAAAAGGCAAAACACGTTTATGGAGCAAACAAAAAACAAAACAAAAAAGAGTAGAATGAAAGCTCACAATACCTTCTGTAAAGTATTCTGCAGACATTTTGTGCATGATTTTTCTTGTCTCATCATTCGCTGGTGTGTAGCCAACAATTAACTCAGAGATGCTGGAGTGATCCACAGAATAAAGATCAGAATCAGGCACCTCATCATATTTCTTGTTTGGATACATCATGCTCATTAATATTAGCCAAAATAAAAAGAAAAGTGGAAGTAGGACTTCCTGCACAAATGAAATGAATAAGTTAAATGGGTAACAGTAACTGACAGTAGCCACCTAAGGCTGCATTCCTGTACCTAACCCCATGGTAGGCAATAAGCTTAAATATGCATAATAAACAGGACTGTACCCTTTGCACAAATTTGCTCAGTATAAAAGAAGTACATCAAATTAATCAACATTATTCAGATAAATTCAAAACCCTTAGAAGCAAATAATCATGACTAGTGGGTACAGCATCTCAACAGACTTAAATGAGAACCAGCGGGAGGGAAATTTGTTACACCAAGTCTGGGGTTGGTGCAAAATTGCTCTGTCAACAGCTACACCCACTGCAGATTGAAAGGGTATAGGATATGGCATGTCTATTCTACTCTAGCAGCACCCATGTCCTTTGCATGATTCTGCCCCATTCTGGCAGTTCCATTGGCAAATGCTCTTTGCAGAACAGCTCTTGGTCTACAGCATTGCTCCTAATATTGTCTCGCAGTCAGTGTGCCCTTGATGATTCATAATAACAAAAAGCACAGTCAGCTGCAGCATGGGTAGAAAAGCACCAAGGCTTCTCCTGAGATTGTGGCAGTACTGAAATGACGGTGTGATTACAGCAATTCACATGGTTACACTGTTTTCCTACTGAGCTCATGATAATCATCGTATACATTCCTTATACTTGCAAGTTCCACTTTTTAGAAAACGTGGAGCACAAAGGATTAAAATTGGCTAACTAAAACACTGCCTTTAGCATAGCCCATCACATTTAAGCAATTTTGTTTTTTGATGAAGGAACCCAAGGGCAAATCTGAAAGATCTTTTTAAAACACAGCCCCAAGAATTAAAGAAATGCCGTTAAACCTTCAGCAACATTTTCAGATAAATGTAGAAAACACAGACAGCCATAAACATTAGAATACTGCTGTTCAGCTCACCTGAACACTGCTCTTTTTCGTCCTCCATTTAACTAGGCAGTTCTTGTATAAAAGAGCTCTGGTTTGTCGCCACACTCCCACATGTCTCGGAGCATCTGTAGGCATTTTTCACACGTGGCCTGAAAAGCAAGCAAAAAGCATGAGGCGTGCTACATAAAATGAATTTGTACCTTTTAAATGCCCAATGTGCATATTATTAATTGTAGAATAATGAGCAGACTCTTACAGGAGCTTTGAATAATTTCATAAATACCCAAGGATGCCTTCCATAAGAGTTTTCCATCAAAGATTCTACACTATTTTGAGTCATTTATTACAAAATTCAATTATTACTTTTTTGTAAATGTCAAATGGGGCGGGGGTGAATCACGTATTTTAAGCAGGACATCACAGAAACTAAGAAACTAAGGGAGCAATCAAGAAAGAATAATTTAAAAGTCTAAATTGGAGGGGGAAATGAGGGGAGCCTTGGTAGAAGTAAAAAACCTTTTGGTATCATAACATAGGGCCTGTGGAAGTTTTAAAGACAAATATGGGTGGTGAACACAAAAAGGGTCCGTATCCCCACACTTTAGTTAATTTTGTGATGAACAAACAACCCTCCAAGTCCAGATGTTATAACACTATATTTATTTAGCAAAATTCCATCAAGCTTTATGTTTGCACATGATCAGAAATACTCTTCCACTCCATCCAGCTTTGCAAGCACAGGAAAAGCTACTACAGTGGTACCACGGTTCTCGAACGTCTCCATTGATGAAAGTTTTGGAACCCAAACACCCAAAACCCAGAAGTAAATGCTTCTGTTTCCGAATGCGCCTCAGAAGTCAAACAGCTTCCGCTGAGTGTTTTTCAATTTTCTCAACTGAATTTGCAGACAGCCCTTTGCGCCTCAGTTTCCGAACGTTTCGGAACTTGAACGGTCTTCTGGAATGGATTACGTTTGAGAACCAAGGTACCGCTGTAAAACTGGACTTAACAATACTAAAAAAAGGGGGCCCCAATGTTACCGGGACATCCCAGATTTACATAAGCAACCCCAGCTTCTGAAAGTAATCCTGGATGTCCCATTTTGGCCAACACCACCACTGCCACAGTCTCCACCTGTGGTGGTGCTGCCCTAGCAAAGGCTCTGGGCTTTTCCAGAAGCATGCTGACAACACACTTCTGCTGTACCACGAACTCCACCTCTACCGCATCATACAATACAATAGTCTTTATTGCACTGTCCCAAATAGAACAACGAAATTGAAAATCTACATCAGACATTGAGAAACCAACAATCCTGCTATCCCAGCCTGGTTAGCCCCCTAAAAACTCTGATACCCCATAATTAAATACAATATACACTGCGTTTAAAACCAAAATTGCATTTGAATAGAAACTGTTTCTCAGGCAGCTAGTCCTAGTCTTTATAACCCTGTACCTTCTTCCAGAAGGCAGAAGCTGAAAGAGATCATTTCCGGGGTGCGCACTATCCTGCACTATCTCTGTAGCTTTCTTATGGCACCTGGAAGCATAGATTTGGGAAGGTGGAAAGAGTGCACCCAATTATCCTCTCTGCAGTCTTTACAACCCTGGACAACATTGTTTTTCCCCTGACTGTGCATCATGGTCTTTGCCTGCAACCACAGGCCACAAACAGTGGTGGAGAGAGGAAGATAAGGTGGAGGCGGGGGGGTGGGGGTGGGAAGACAAGCAGTGGGATGGGGAGTGTCCCGAATTCCTCTCGGGAAATGTTGGGAGCGTATGAAAAGAAAATGTACAGTTGTTACAATTGCTTATTTGTTGCTGTGATGGAGGAGTGCAGAAGGAGCAATCCAGCCTGACGCTAGCGCACTGCTCACCCATGGTACGCCATGGTAGATGGCTTACCATGTCTTATTATGCCATCAATGAATTTAATGGTGCTCTATGGTAAGCATTACAGACAAGGCATGGTTAGGTTTCTAATGTTTGCATCTTTTCTAAGCCTCCGTCCTCGGGAACTTTGAAAAAAGAAAAGGAAAGGAAAAGATTGAAAATCCCTGTGATTTAGAAAGAGAACGCACTGCCCTTAGGAATACTGCATATCAACTGTCTTCTGAGAAGCCAAGTGTGACTGAATGACAACAGTGCCAAACAACATTGAAGTGTGCGTGTGTTTTTAAATGTTACTCCCATCACAAACATTATACAACTATGGCTCCACTCCTGACCTAGTCTCCACAAAAACAAACAATTTATCAAATCATTAAGTTTTCCTGAAATAAATGCTTGCTATTAATTGCTTTTTAATTGAATAAGACACAGACAGACAAAATCTGAGAACTCTACTCTCTTGCTACCGACACTACCAAGGCAATGAAATTACAGTGGTGCCTCGCAAGACGAAATTAATCCGTTCCGCGAGTCTCTTCGTATTGCGGTTTTTTCGTCTTGCGAAGCACGGCTATTAGCGGCTTAGCGGCTATTAACGGCTTAGCGGCTTTAAGAAAAAGGAAACAAACTCGCAAGCCCATAGGGAAATTCGTCTTGCGAAGCGACTCAAAAAACGGAAAACCCTTTCGTCTAGCGAGTTTTTCGTCTTGCGAGGCATTCGTCTTGCGAGGTACCACTGTACACAGATAGAGACTCAGCTCACTGACAACAGACTGCTCTGCTTATTAGTAAAGCTTCAAGCAAGGACTGGATTTTGTGCATAGTCTTCCTGCTGCTCTGCATCATTTCAAAGCACTCACCACTAGCTAGTTGGCATGACCATTAGGTCCAGTCGTGACCGACTCTGGGGTTGCGGCGCTCATCTCGCTTTATTGGCTGAGGGAGCCGGCGTACAGCTTCCGGGTCATGTGGCCAGCATGACTAAGCCGCTTCTGGCGAACCAGAGCAGCACACAGAAACAGTTTACCCTTCCGCCGGAGTGGTACCTATTTATCTACTTGCACTTTGACGTGCTTTCGAACTGCTAGGTTGGCAGGAGCAGGGACCGAGCAACGGGAGCTCACCCCGTCGCAGGGATTCGAACCACCGACCTTCTGATCGGCAAGTCCTAGGCTCTGTGGTTTAACCCACAGTGCCATATTAAAAATACATATTAAAAGTACCAACAAAACACACAGTACTGACCCAATCCATGGATTTTCCAATAAAATTTACTCAACAGGCTACAGAACTTCAACTTGTAATCACTGATTTATTTTTACAGGTCTCAAACCTGTTTCAAAACCAACACTCTGAGCTACAGACATTTAAGTAGAACTAAACCAAATACATTACTAGACCACCCATTCATGGATTCCAGACCCCACCGGTCCAGACGTTTCCACCAGAAAGGTGTCTCTCAATTTTAGGGACAAACTTGGCGGTTCATACAAAGGTCCAAAATCCCAAGAAAGACCACAGGGATGTGAACTCACCTGTGTTGCTCCTTTGGTCAGCTCTAACAGTATCAGGGCCTTGGCAACATCAAGCAGTGTGGTCTCTTTGGGATCACCAAATTGTTATGGGCAAAAGACCACCAGGGGTTCAGGCACAGCCAAATCACTTAGTCCCAACACTGATGAGAGACCAGGAAATGCTTCTTTCAAATGAAATCGGATTTTATTTCAAGCTGCAGACAAGAAAGGTGACAGTGAGACAAGCAACCAGAAAAGCTTGTTCAAAGCGGCACATGCAAGTAAACAAGAGAAGGATTCAATACAAATGCTTATTTCAGTTCAACTCACAGACTGTTTGCATGTAATGCTCAACTATGATTTGTTTTTACCATGATTTGTTCAACAAGTCATCTCAAAGATGAGCAAACAAACCGTAACTTATTTCTCACCTCTGCAGCTTAAAATTATCTGTCACTACTGCCCAAAAACCTCTTTAGAACATGGTGCAGAAAGTTAACCATATGTACACAGAGATGGCACATTTGCTATATAAAATCAATGTTCATTTACATCACTAATCTTGCTTCCCCTCTTTGAATAGTTTTTAATAATAATAATAATATCTTGAAAGGGAAGTTATCCTTCAAGCACATTTGTGTAATCTGACAGCAATTCCTCTCTATAAGGATCTGGCCTGTGAAGAACTCAGGTTAAAGGGATTTCTGACAAAGCTGACAACATTGGCTAGATGAGGCAATTTGCACAAAAAGGAAAGAGGCTTTTAGAGTCTCTCTGTGGACACACAGCATTGTGATCACAGCACTTTGCAATCTGGGCGTACTGAAATAAAAGCACTCAAGGAGGAGAAACTGTGTGAAACCTCATCCGGGGGCCAGTAAGGCAGACTTAAATGTCATTATAGTAGGCAGATACACTTTACTTCAAGAAAGACAATTCCTGACCAGACAGAGGCATTCTGTTTACATATTTAATGCCCATCATGTTTGACTGAAGCCTCTATTGAACTAAACTGTATTCTAGTTACCCCCTTTTGTTAATGATCCAGATAACTTCACATGTACAGTATTGGCTTACAGAAGAAGTACAGGCGACTTCAGCAAAGGAACCTCTCATTCCTTTTTACTTGGTGCTGTAATGCTAAATTAGCAGCGGCATCTGATGCAAATCTGAAGAAAGCAGGGGGAGTGTAGCATGGAGGTCACGCAAAGGTACTTAGCTAATCAGTCAGCCCAGCTGCAGTGCAGTGAACCAGAGACATTACCCCCCCACACACAAAAACCTCCTTGCTAATATGATTTTAGAAACCTAGAGCTAATGTTAGGGGTAACCTACAAGCATTTTGTAGGTCCTTGTTTGAATGCTTTTCACCCACAGCTTCTGAGAGATAAAATTCCAAGGTCTATATAGACTACACAACGGAAGAAGCAAAATGATTCATCTAAAATCCGCCAATAGTTTATTGGTAACACAAGTTAATTGAAATTAGCCTGTATAGCTCTCACGTACAATCGTACTTGTACTTTGTAGGAAAAGATGCAAGATAATACATTGTCATTCTCCCTCCTCTTAATCCAATATCCACACATGATCAACCTGTGAGTATTACAGATCGCATCCCATCTTTTCTGCCAACTGCCTGGTGTTGTTTTTTTAGCAAATGGAACAGGATTACTCATAAATCTGCTCAGAATATAGCCAATACGTCAAGAGACTAGGAAAAGCTGTGCACACTCTTTAAAAGTAGAATCACAATTTACAGGGCAGGAATCAGTTAAAAGATGCAGTACAAACAGCATAGTACCTCAGTCATATGCTCATTTTGTTTCTCAGTCCAAACATTAATATGAACTATTTAAAGTAACATACTCCTAATTTGTTTATTTCTTTTAAAATACTTCTAAGATGCCATTAAGGGTCCAAGGATATGGTGAACCATAAAAAAATACAGTGCAAACAACAATAAAAACTCAACAAAAGGCAGTTACAATAAAGGGGAGGAGCGAACCACAAAAAATATGTATCAAAGAAATGGTAGTAAAAACATATGAGTTTTGGGATTCTCCTTATGCCTGAAGAACCCCAGCCGGCAATTCAACCCAAAAGTATGGAGCCACCACTGAAAAGGTCCTCTCCCTCATGCCAACTAGCCTGACAGCTCTCAGACACAAGCACTCCTAACAATATTTATTCAGAGTTACGCTTATTTCAGCTGAAAAAAAGTAAGGTTAAGAAAGCAGACTTCTGCTAAAGTTGCCATTTAACAAGGGAAACACAGTTTTACAGTGAGCCAGCCCAATGAGCAACTGTAGGAGCTGCTGGCAAACAGAATGACCACTTGTCTGAAGAAATCATAGTGGAATAAGCTATGCGGTTTAATTGATTAATTGCTGATTAATTATGCACAAATATGCACATTAATAAAACAGTAGTTCTAATGGGATTATGGTTTGTTTTTTTAAAAAAGGAGAAGGCCGAGTGTTGCAGTCCTAGTGGCATGAACTGCCAAAGAATGGCTGAAATATAAACTTCAACATACTGGTACGTATTTCACTACTACAGACAACAGCTATATTACAGTTAGCATCAGAGGCAATGTGCCCCTGGCTGACAGCTGCTGGGAATCACCACTGGCAAAATGCAGTTAAGGTTCATGTTTTGCTTGTGGGCCTCCGAAGGGCAACTGGTTGGCCACCGTGAGAACAGAACGCTGGACTAGATGGGCCTTTAGCCTGATCCAGCAGAGCTTTTACGTTCTTATGCAGTACAGTCAGACCTTGGAAGTCGAACGGAATCCGTTCCGGAAGTTCCAAAATGTTCGGGAACCAAGACGCAGAAGCTCCTGCAGCCAACTAGAAGCCGCGATGGACGTTCAGGTTCCAAAGAACGTTTGCCAACCGGAACAATCACATCCAGGTTGGCGGCATTCAGAAGCCAAAACATTCAACTCGCAAGGCGTTTGACTTCCAAAGTACGACTGTACTGCCAAAAACTTACTCTGGCACTATGCTTACGGCCTGCTAGAGGAAAATCAACGTTTTGTCAATGCAATCAACTTTCCGCATGAAGCAGGCAATCACTGTCAATCAGCTAACATATATCCAGCGTGTTAGCCATGCAAGCCTGTTGCATTAAAAGCTACGGAAAGGCTTGTAATATATAGCATAGGTTTTTGCGGACTAGTCTCCACTTCAGATGCATTCAATTTTATGTAAGTTGACCGATCTATACATACATAAGGTTGCATGGGAATGCAGGTGGGGAGTGGGAATGTGTAAGCGATAAGGGATAAATGCAATACAAGACCAGACTGTGACAATTACATTAACGGTAAAATCATTATAGTGACCATTCATATTTGCAAAGCTGTGTTGACGATAACACAAATTTAATGGCAAGTTAATTAGCTGACCGTTCTTATTTGCTCTTCCAATTCAAATCTACCATATTTCATTTTTGTAAAACAATTTTTGTTTTTGTGAAAATCCAAACATAAAAAACCGTATTATAAAATATACAGCATATGAATATATTATTTAAATTTACAACAACAAAACAACAACAACAACATGTTGGACCTATCAAAATAATATATATGGTTCAATTATCATGGTATTTCATATTCCACTGATTATAAATAAACACCACTTTTCAATAAACCTGTCTGTTGAGTATCCTTTTAATCTGTACGTTTTGGTTAGAAATGTCAAATTTCCTCATACCAAAATATTCTCGAGGATTTCCAGGATGCAGCTACCACTTATCTTGATATCGCACGTAAAACTCTTCGAAATTTCCAAGTCTTCCTGTCAGGTGTGACCCTTCAAACATCCCAGAAAGAGTCCTTTAGGATTTAACAGAACATCATATCCCATCATCTATTTTTATTGCTTCTGGAACCTCCTGCCAAAACGGCTTGACAAGACGGCAGCCCTAACATACATGTGTTCAATCTGCATTATTCACTTTTATCTTATGCCTTTGCGCCACAGGAAGATGCAGCATCAATTCAGGGCTTGGCATGCCATTGCAGAGAGAGCAGCTGGTGGCGATAGGGAAACCAGAGAATTAATTTGTGCTCTTGTTGGTCTTATTTTCTCCCCACAGCCTCTCTTTACGGTTAAACAAAATCACTCCCCAAAATCCTAACCAGAACCCAGAACGACTACAGTAGAAGCAAATTGTAAAATACAGCTGCTCCTCAAAGGAAAACAAGATGGCCTTTCCTTGTCTGCAGCTAGATATGGACTGTTCCTTCCCATAATCAAAGCATGTGCAGGCATGACCGCATTCAAAAGATAACTGACGGTGGCTGCATTGATATCTTGACAGCTATCCACTCTGGCTGTGGCTCTAGAAGAACAGCCTTGGGATTTGTTCATAAAGCACCACAGTCTGCATTCCAAACGTGAGGAGGCACAC
This sequence comes from Podarcis liolepis, assembly GCF_965112155.1. NCBI lineage: Eukaryota > Metazoa > Chordata > Lepidosauria > Squamata > Lacertidae > Podarcis > Podarcis liolepis. Next base: position 25,039,151 of record NC_139555.1, read on the forward strand.
TGCCCTCTCATGCCACCCGAATGGATATTTCTAATTTAAGCAGTAGGTGTTACTAAAGCCTCATCCCTTGGACCTGGCTTGCTATTGCTCTTCTTCTCCCTCCCCACCCTGCGTGCATATCTCATTATCTGCAAAACTGCAGCGATGTCCACTTGATGCCTAATTCATATGCAGCATCCGGGGTGCCAACTTGAACAAAATACAGTGGTACCTCAGGTTACATACGCTTCAGGTTACAGACTCCGCTAATCCAGAAATACTACCTCGGGTTAAGAACTTTGCTTCAGGATGAGAACAGAAATCCCGCAGCGACGGCGTGGCGGCAGCAGGAGGCCCCATTAGCTAAAGTGGTGCTTCAGGTTAAGAACAGTTTCAGGTTAAGAACAGACCTCCAGAACGAATTAAGTACTTAACCCGAGGTACCACTGTAAGTGGGGGGGGGGCGGTAACCCTGCCCAGCATAATCGATCACACTCCATTTGAATTGCAATGCCCATCAACTTGGGGAGGGGGTGGTTTGCCCCCCCCCCGTCAAATATTTTATAGGAGTTGGCTCCTATGGGCAGCATAATGAGGTTGTGCAAAAGCATCGATTCTGGAAGGGGCAGGGATGGGAAAGCGCATAAACGCACGCAAGCGAAAGGCATGCTTTCGGACAAGCTTACAAAAACCAAACTCCTTCCCTCCCAGCCCGCGTAGCAGCCAAGACGCGCTGCGTTCCGCGCCGAGAAGCGGAGAAACCCGACGCCGTCGTGAGGGTTGCTCCTCAATTATTGACAGCTCCAGCTCCATATACACCTGCAGCGACAGCAGCCAAGCCTGTCTGGGCTGGGAGAGGAGCCGCGTGCGCCGACATGCCCAAGACAGCCCCGTGGCCTTGGCAACTCTCCCAGAGAGGGGGCCGTCGGCTTGCAGCCCCCCAGGGGCTTCTCCAGCAAAGGAACGTGGGAAGGAGAGGGGCCTGGGCCTGGGGGTGCTGCTCGCCCTCTCCAAAAAAAAGGGGGGGCAAATAAACAAACCAACCCGCCGCCTCCTTTCCTTCCCCTGAATATCTCTTCTTCCACCCTAGTTTTGGCCTCCCCTTTCCCCGCGTCTTTTCTCGCTCCGTTCCCGCCACCGCGCAGCCCCACACGGCGCCTTCCTCCCCGCCGCCGAGCCTGTACCTGAGAGAAGCCGCAGCCTCGCCTAGAAGCAGCCGCCGCTCCCCAAAACAGCCAAGCCGGCGAGACGCAGCGGCGGCGGCGGCTGCCCCGCTTCCTCCACCTCAGGCCCGCTTCGTCAAGGGGGCTGAGAGGAGGGGGAGGAGAAGGCGGAGAAGGAGGCGGCGGCCGGCGCGCATGGCGCGCAGCTGCCGTCGCGCGCCTTTGCCCCCGCAGCCTCCTTCCCAGGGCAGCTTACCTGGCTCTGCCGTGCGAGAGGGAGGCGAGCTGCCTTCCGCCGGCTTGGACGGAAAGCAGAGAGGAAGGAGCGTCGTCTGCTGGTAGGAGCAAGTTTCCAAGCCCAGCGAATTCCTCTCCTCCTCCCCGCTCGGAGGGAAGGGAAGAAATGGAAATAAAAGGCGCCGTTCTGCAGGCGCCGCTTTAGACGTAACGACAGAAAAGAAACATTCTCCCGCCGAGTCCTCGGGTCGGAATGCGACAGATCCCAGACGCGTTGCCAAGCAATGCATTCGGTGGCGTTTTCTTCTCACACACCCACCCCGGATTATACTCTAAAGAGCCTACCCAATGCTGGTGGCGACCCTAGGGCAGCGGGGAGATGGATCGGGTGGAGAAGCCAGGCCACCCATAGGAAGAGCACGCGCAACACCAGGACCACCAGATTAACATGAATCAACAGTGTGGTGATGCAGCAGTGTGGTGATGCAGCAGCAAAAAAGAGCTAATGCTATTCTAGGCTGCATCAACACGGTGGCCATATACAGTGGTACTTCAGGTTACAGACGCTTCAGGTTACAAACTCCGCTAACCCAGAAATAGTACCTCGGGTTAAGAACTTTGCTTCAGGATGAGAATAGAAATCGTGCGGCGGCGGCGCAATGGCAGCAGGAGGCCCCATTAGCTAAAGGTTAAGAACAGTTTCAGGTTAAGAACGGACCTCCGGAACGAATTAAGTTCTTACCCCGAGGTACCACTCTATGTCCTCTTTTTCCAGGACAAGTCCTTTTCTTCTTCTTCATTGATCTTAGAAATGAGAGCCGTCATAGCGCTCCATAGTTAAAAGTGGAAGTCGACAAATGTTTTTGGCTCTTAGAAATATGGCAGCTCTAATAGAAGTATAGTGTCCAGATGAAGGGAAGTCATGGTATCACATCTGCCCTCCCATCAGATGTCGAATAAATAAGCAACTATCGGGCTTTTAGAAGGCATCTGAAGGCAGCCCTGTTTAAGGGATGCTTTTAATATTGTATGAATCATTGTATTTTAATATTCTGCTGGAAGCCGCCCAGAGTGGCTGGGAAAACCCAGCCAGATGGGCGGGGTATTAATAATAATAATAATAATAATAATAATAATAATAATAATAATAATAATTAATTCTGCCTCAGTCAGACCACACCTGGAATACTGTGTCCAGTTCTAGGCACCACAGTTTAAGAAGGGCGTTGACAAGCTGGAATGTGTGCAAAGGAAGGCAGCTAAGATGATCAGTTGGTCTGGAAACCAAGCCTTACGAGGAGCCCTTGAAGGAGCTGGCTACGTTTCGTCTGGAAAAGAGGAGACTGAGAGGAGATAGGATAGCCATCTTCAAATACCTCAAGGGCTGTCACATGGAAGATGGAGCAAGCTTGTTTTCTTCTACTCTGGAGGGTAGAATGTGAACCAATGGCTTCAAGTTATAAGAAAGGAGATTCTGACAAAATGTATGGAAAAACTTTCTGACAGTAAGAGTTATTTGACAGTGGAACAGTCCTCCTTAGGAGGTTGTGGACTCCCCTTCCTTGGAGGTTTTTAAGCAGAGGTTGGATGGCCCTCTGTCACGTATGCTTTAGTCGTGATTCCTGCATTGCAGGGGGCTGGACTAGATGACCCTTGGGTCCCTTCCAACTCTACGATTCTTTGAACACAGAGACACACCGTACATTCAAAGCACGTTCAATGCACATGCCTCTCCTCGCAAAAGGAAGGATCCTGGGAACCGTAGTTGAAGGATTCTGGGAATTGTAGTTGCCATGTTTCCTTTGAGGGAAGTTGTGTGCTTTAAATGTACATACCCTCCAACATTTCTCTGATGAAATTATTATTATTATTATTATTATTATTATTATTATTATTATTATTATTACTTATTATATTTATACCCCACCCATCTGACTTGGTTGCCCCAGCCATTCTGGGCAGCTTCCGACATATATAAAAACATCATTAAACTTTTTTTTTTTTTAATTTCCCTATTATACAGGGCTGCCTTCAGATAGCTCAGGGCTCGAATAACTCCATACCCTCCAACATTTCTCCAATCAAAATAGGGACGTCCTAAGGAAAAGTGGGACATTCTGGGATCAAATCAGAAACTGGGATGGCTCCTGTAAATCCAGAACCTTCCCCCTGCTTAGAAGTAAGTCCCACTGGGTTTTGTGATGGTAACTCCCAAGGAAGTGTGGGCAAGATGGCATCTGAGGCTTTATAAACAACCTAGGTCTAACAGAAGAAGAAGAAGAGTTTGGATTTGATATCCCGCCTTTCACTCCCCTTCAGGAGTCTCAAAGTGGCTACCATTCTCCTTTCCCTTCCTCCCCCACAACAAACACTCTGTGAGGTGAGTGGGGCTGAGAGACTTCACAGAAGTGTGACTGGCCCAAGGTCACCCAGCAGCTGCATGTGGAGGAGCGGAGACACGAACCCGGTTTCCCAGATTACGAGACTACCACTCTTAACCACTACACCACACTGGCTCTCCACAGGAGTGGAGAGAGACTCCTAGCAAGATTACAAATGCTTTAGGTCTGAATCTTCGTTCTTCCCTTTTAATTTCATTCCAGGCAGAAACTTGAAGCTTCAAAGACAGGGGTCTAATTTGTTGCTATTTCAGAACACTTTGGCAGGAGGAAAACTGAGCAGCTGAACATAATAATTCTTCAACGTAGAAGATGCTTATTAGCCCCACAGTCTAGGAAGAGCTAGTGAGCCACATGTAGTCATCCTCAGACTTCTTACCAAATTCTGTTGCATTTAAAAACAACACTTTGCCACCTGATATTTATATAAACAATGGCATCTTGAGTAGAAATCGTGTATATTTGCTATGTTTATTATGATATAGCTGTAGTAGTTGCAAGAAATCAAATTGACGCTGTCACCATATGTGTAATTGCAAACTGCAAAAAAGTAAAAACAACAAACCTTGCTACCATTTTTAACCAAAGAGTGTCTTGCCATGCAAGCAACATTCCAAAGTATGAAATACCAGTTCATTATATATGGGGAATTATTATTCCAGTTATCAGGAACTTTTGAACCATTGTCCCTTGCAAGTAAACTCCATAATATTTTATAAAATTGTGCCATCCATGTCAGCTGCAAATAACAAGCCAGGCAGATGCTAGTCTGGGTTGTGATTCATGAGTAAGTGAAACTATGGCTTATGGAGCTAAGCAAATATGCAGGCTCGCAGAGAAGAGTTCAGAACCACTTCATTCCTACCTGGTCCTTTTCCCGCCCATGGCACTGCTGAGCCAACCAGACTACTGTGCCCCATTAGTGTAATAGATCATGTAATTTCCCCTTTTAGTTTGCATATTTCTAACCAATGTCCCAATGACTGAAGAACTCCAGCAAACATGAATGTCCTGCAGCAACAAGCATTATTTTTAAATTTTTATATTGAAGGTGCCATTAATATCGAACTATGTTATTTTTTTTAAGCAAACAAACCCCAATTTAAAACTGAGAGACCCAGATTGACATGCATAAGTCAGGCACCCCCAAACTCAGCCCTCCAGATGTTTTGGGACTACAACTCCCATCATCCCTAGCTAACAGGACCAGTGGTTGGGGATGATGGGAACTGTAGTCCCAAAAACATCTGGTGGGCTGAGTTTGGGGATACCTGGCGTAAGTTTTAGTTAAAAGGCTCATGTGAATAAAAAGATATTAACCCGGCACCTGTGAAGAACTAATTTGGAACAACGCAGCTGTCTGAACAATGCTTGCATTTGAGCAAGGCCAAGGGCGGACAATCGAATGCCTAATGTTTATGCAACCTGATAGTTGTGAGACAGATGAGGAGGGAGGTTGAAGATAAGCAAGAGGAGCCCCCACTGTGGAGCAAAGTCTACTTCAAAAGCAGCCTGATAGGGTAGGAATGTAGCTGTTGATAAGTGGCCGTGAGCAGTGTGTGCAGGCCACAACAAAATGTCACCAAATAGCCTAAAGTTCTTCATTTGAGAAGACGCATAAGGGTTCTTTGTTCTATGCCATGTGCATCTCTTGCCCCCCTCCTTACTTGTCGGGCAAGGGATCCTGCTGCAGCACTGAAATACAGTGGTACCTCAGGTTAAGTACTTAATTCGTTCTGAAGGTCCGTTCTTAACCTGAAACTGTTTTTAACCTGAAGCACCACTTTAGCTAATGGGGCCTCCCGCTGCCGCCACGCCGCCGGAGCACGATTTCTGTTCTCATCCTGAAGCAAAGTTCTTAACCCGAGGTACTATTTCTGGGTTAGCGGAGTCTGTAACCTGAAGCGTATGTAACCCGAGGTACCAATGTAAAGATCACCCCCCTGGACGCTTTTGCCTTATTTAGATTTGGTCTCTGTCTATTCGTATAGCCCAGGGTTTCCCAATTCCAACTGTTGTTGGACTACAACTCCTATCATCCCTAGCTAGCAAGACCGGTGGTCAGGGATAATGGAATTGTAATCCAAAAACAGCTGGAGACCCAGGTTGGGGAAACCCTGGTATAGCCCCACCTGGAAAACAGATTTTGGCAGGGTGGGAGACATAATAATGATAAATTTTATTTATACCCCGCCCTCCCCAGCCAAGGCCGGGCTCAGGGCAGCTAACAATAATAAAAACAAATTGAATGAATACAACTTAAAAAAAAGATTAAAATACGACATTAAAATTAAAATGCAGCCTCGTCACAGGTGGAGAAAGGAAAAAAGAAAGGGGGGGGGAATCAAACTGACTCCAAGCCAAAGGCCAGACGGAACAACTCTGTCTTACAGGCCCTGCAGAAAGAAATCAGATCCTGCAGGGCCCTGGTCTCATGAGACAGAGCGTTCCACCAGGCCAGAGCCAGTGTTGAAAAAGCCCTGGCTCTGGTTGAGGCTAATCTAACTTCCTTAGGGCCTGGGACCTCTAGGATGTTGCTATTTATGGACCTTAAAGGACCATAAAGATAGTGCCCGGTAAACTTCTCTGGAAAGGCTATTCTATAACTGGGGTGCCACCACAAAAAGGTGGTCCTCCACCTCATTTCTTTTGGTGAGGACCCTCAGAGCAGGGTCTCTGAAGAGAGCATTAAGGTTCAGGTAGAAGCACTAAATATTTTCTCTCAACACTGGCCTCTGTATTGTATTTCTTTTCCCACAAGCCCTCCAACACTGGGATGTAGGATTTTAACAACGCTGTGCAGTTGCAGTGAGGACAAATGTCAGCTTTTGGACAGATATCAATGAGCATTCTCTAACCCATGTTGAAAGGCTGCTGTTGTCTCCAGATGCTGGATCAGCTTTCCCCCCTGCAGACAAAAGGTTCCTACAGATCCTCTTGCCTTGCAGATTTTAACCTTTTCTGTGCCGTCTGCCTGAAATACCAAGCAGAGTGTTATATAATGTGAAAACTTGTTGTTGCTATATGCGATCTATTCATTACCCAGTGCTGAAAATTTGTCAGAAGCACAAATGTCTTGCTTGGAACAGGTAGGACCAAGTAGGTTACACAACCCCTTATTTTTGAGTTCATGAGAATGGAGTTCCCCACTCTTTGAACCATACTTTTCCGAATCTTGAAAAAGCAGTTTTCTGTTGGTATTAAAAGTGAGATAGACAGGAGTTGCTAAATTGCTTGCAGAGAGTTTCCTGTGAGCAGTAAGGATGTAAGGAACAGATTATACACAGTTTGAAGTACAGTATAGACAAAGTGCCTCGGATAAATGCCATGGCAGTTTTCCTCCAGGGAGGCCATTGTTCAGAGGCAAGTTCTGTGGATATATTGTATATACTGAACCCTCTGTCCACTGTGAACAAACCTTTTTAGTTCTTAATATAACACTTAATGCTTTTGGCAAGGATGTTTGAATAAATTAGCATCTTTGTTTAGTAGAACGATGGGCCTGTAAGATTCCAGATACAGTGATACCTCGGGTTAAGTACTCAATTCGTTCTGGATGTCTGTTCTTAACCTGAAACTGTTCTTAACCTGGGGTACCACTTTAGCTAATGGGGCCTCCTGCTGCCATTGCGCCGCCGCCGCACGATTTCTGTTCTCATCCTGAAGCAAAGTTCTTAACCTGAGGTACTATTTCTGGGTTAGCGGAGTCTGTAACCTGAAGCGTATGTAACCTGAAGACCACTGTACATGCATCCTGTTCTAGGTTTAGGAATAGCTGCTATTCCAGTTTTTCTCTGCATCCGGGGGATATCTCCAACTTTCCTTAGCTTCATCTTTACAATTTAATTTTTTTTAAAATAAATCCATCTAATCCCAGTGTTTGTTGTTTTTAATATCACTCCTTAACTTCCTCTTCTAAGATTTCTAGAGTTGGATTCATTGATTTTCATTTGTATTCTGCTCTCAACTAGGGATCTAAGTAGTAAGACTGTCTCCATTTAGCTTACAAATAGACAAAAGAGCTCCTAACAGTATTCAGCAAAAGAACTTCAACATAGTAATGTTAAATTACCATCTTTATTGACAGAAAACCGATTTCTCGCATGCTGTCTTCATCAAATAGTTGAGTAAATGTTTAGTTGACTAAATGTTTTGAGTTATAATAGAACTCATGTCATGGTTCAATGGAACTTGCCAGTTTCAAGAGATTTTCAGTTTTGCTCTTTTGACTAGCATTTTGGAAAAAACCTGTCGTCCCCCCCTCCCATTTCTCCAATATTACTGTTGGCGGGGATTCTTGGCTCGATTTATAGCTTGCTGCTGCTCAGAATGCACAATTATTATTATTATTTATCCAAAAATAAAATACAATTAGACCAACATTTTCCAATATACATTACATTAGTGACTGACTTCCCTTCCATGGTTTCCTCAAATTATCTATTACTGTTGCATATTGCATGCACAATAAATATTAGTCTGCTGCTTAGTAAGAAAGCCTCATGCTTGGCAAAAGCAGCTTGGCCCAGTCTGAGCTCTGGGGCTTTACTGAATGTGCCTCGAGACTGATGCTGCCATGGTATTCGACTCTGTTGCTAACTGGGATCAAGTGCATAAGCTAACATGCTAATATGAAAGATCCAAGTAGAGACGAAATAAATTTAAAATGGTCAAAGAAAAATTATAAATATGGGCCCATCAACAGTTTAAAAAAACACACACACCAAAGAATGGTGCAACATTACCATCAAGAAGAGTAGTAATTATTATTATTATTATTATTATTATTATTATTATTATTATTATTATTATTATTATTAATACCCTGCCCGTTTGGCTGGATTTCCCCAGCCACTCTGGGAGGCTTCCAACCGAATATTAAAAACAATACAGCGTCAGACATTAAAAACTTCCCTAAACAGGGCCGCCTTCAGTTGTCTTTTAAAAGTAAAATAGTTGTTTATTGCCTTGACATCTGCTGGGAGGGCGTTCCACAGGGCAGTCACCACTACCGAGAAGGCCCTCTGTCTGGTTCCCTGTAACCTCACTTCTCGCAGCGAGGGAACCGCCAGAAGGCCCTCAGCACTGGACCTCAGTGTCCTGGCAGAACGAGGGGGGTGGAGATGCTCCTTCAGGTATACAGAGTACGTATTTACAGGCGACTCTAAACTTATGCAGGGTATACATGCCAGAGATAGTACATAAAGCCAAAACTGTGTCCGTCACACATTGTAAAATAGGAAGCTGCTTTGTACTATTGGTCCATCTCGCGCAGTACTGTATTTACTGACTGGCAGTCGGTCTCCAGGGTTTCAAGATTTTCTCCCAGTCCTACCTAGAGATGCCAGAGGTTGAAGCTGGGATCTTTGGATTCAAAGCATGTTCTCTACCAGTGAGTTACAGCCTTTTCCCCATGGCAAGTGGTCAGTAACAATAATAGAGGAGATAAGAGGATAGGTTTTTTCTTTTCCTTTTGCTGAGTAAATGTCAGAGACACTGCAGAGGAGGAGTGGTGGAGACTGCCTCCCCAGCCCGACCCTTCCAGAAAAGAAGAAGACTGTTCAGAATTACAACAGGAGTTTGAGGGAGATCACAGCGCAGAGGTAGATGAGGGGGAAAGCTGGGAAATAATGGGAGAGGAGGAGGAAGAGGCTCTCAGGGCTAAAACAGGCAAGAGAGATTTTTGCACAGGTATACAACTCTTTTATTTAGGACATAATAGTGAATCTGGAAAACACACACACTTGCATGCATATTATAATACAGAGGTAGCCTTTGTTCTTTCAAGAGTCACAGTCTCTAGGGGTATTTTGGCTAAATATAGCTGTGTGGAGAATTCAGTTTGGATCAGGGCTGTGATGCAAGGAGAGGGAGGGAGGGAGAGGGAGGTCTCCCCCCCCCCCGCCTGCTACTAAATACAGTGGTACCTCGGGTTACATACGCTTCAGGTTACATACGCCTCAGGTTACAGACTCCACTAACCCAGAAATAGTGCTTCAGGTTAAGAATTTTGCTTCAGGATGAGAACAGAAATCGCGCGGCGGCAGCAGTGGGTGGCCCCATTAGCTAAAGTGGTACCTCAGGTTAAGAACAGTTTCAGGTTAAGAATGGACCTCCGGAACAAATTTAAGTTCGTAACCAGAGGTACCACTGTAATAATAATAATAATAATAATTTTTAATTTATATTCCGCCCATCTGGGAGGCTTACAACATATATAAAAACACAACAAAACATCTAATGTTAAAAACCAAAATATCCTATACAAGCAACAAACAAACAAACAAACCAATTAATCAATGGAAACCACCACCACCACCAACAACAACAACAATAACTATAATATACAGTTTATAGTTATACCCAAACTGAAATAACCACCAACGCCAACTAAACATTTAACTGGAGATGGTAGGGGGTTGACCCTTCTTTTGTGCTGTGTCAGGGAGCTATGCTTCCTCCTCTTGAGCCTCTTTGAAATGGGAATGTAACTTGAAAAATATATTTTGGTAATGTACCTATACTTGGCATATGTGGTCTCAGTTGTGTAGGTTGAACTAAGGATTTGCGATGAGTTGGTGGACTGAGCAGACCAGAGGTGCCTTTTATCATCTCCAACACTATGGGTGGTATTCAACAGAGTTTTTGCTCAGGGTAAAGGTAAAGGGTCCCCAGACCATTAGGTCCAGTTGTGGCCGACTCTGGGGTTGCGGTGCTCATCTCGCTTTACTGGCAGAGGGAGCCAGCGTACAGCTTCCGGGTCATGTGGCCAGCATGACTAAACCGCTTCTGGCAAACCAGAGCAGCACACGGAAACGCCGTTTACCTTCCCGCCGGAGCGGTACCTATTTATCTACTTGCACTTTGACGTGCTTTCAAACTGCTAGGTTGGCAGGGTAGACCCACTGAAATTAACGAATCTAATTTATGAGTCGTGCTCGTTAATCTCAGCAGGTTTACTCTGAGCAAAACATAGCTGACTACTACTCCCATAAGTGTAACGCAAAACAACAGCTCATTCCAAGTAAGTTAGCAGAGCACCAAGAAGCTTCATTGACACGGGTGAAAATTTAGACGATCCACGATTATTTGCACTTAAATGCACCCGCTATGCCAACACCTGTCTCCTTAGTCGTATGCTTATCATGGTCAGTCCCAAGAGAAACACACAGTGCCTGACACGCTAAAGCTATACACTTGGCATAGAAGCCCTACTCCCCAAGGCCTTTTAATCAATTTCTGAATTAAAGCACTGTATGTGGGATGAAGCCTTCCTGATGTAGCAATGTAACAAATCTGTCACTCCACTAGATGTCCCCAAAGAGTAAAAATATTATATTGTAAGGGCAAACTTCGAAACCCCACTTCATTCAGCGCAAACAGCATAAATACATGATAAAGGTAAAGGGACCCCTGACCATTAGGTCCAGTCGTGACCGACTCTGGGGTTGTGGCGCTCATCTCGCTTTATAGGCCAAGGTAGCCGGCGTACAGCTTCTGGGTCATGTGGCCAGCATGACTAAGCTGCTTCTGGCGAATCAGAGCAGCTCACGGAAACGCTGTTTACCTTCCTGCCGGAGCGGTACCTATTTATCTACTTTCACTTTGACGTGCTTTCGAACTGCTAGATTGGCAGGAGCAGGGACCGAGCAATGGGAGCTCACCCCGTCGCGGGGATTTGAACCGCCGACCTTCTGATCGGCAAGTCCTAGGCTCTGTGGTTTAACCCACAGTGCCAGCCGCATATAAATACATGATAGAAGTAGTTAAATTGTGTCATATTCCTTCTCCCCGTGTACTGCTTGTTAACACATGAACCTCATCACATGTGCCACACAAGCACACATGCATGCCATCGACAGCGACAGAAGGATGTCTTATAAGATATTGGGCCTAGAATAACCCCACACTGCAGGAGAAGTTGCCCTGCACACTTAAGATGAGGAAGAAATTGGCAACAGAACGCAGACTACCATTTATATGGAAAGCAAAGGTTTGCAGTTATTACAAAATAGAAAGGCAGTTAATAGGTGTGAAATATGGGTACAAGTGTAGGAACACAGGAAGCCGTCTTAAACCATTGGTCCATCTAGCTTAATAGTTCCAACTCTGACTGGCAGCGGCACTTCAAAGTTTCAGGGAACAGTATGTCAGGCTTCGGGAATGCGGCTCACTCCCTCCCTTTGCCCATGGATAAGCAGAACAAAACAAAATAGTCCCTTACCATTTAAATAGATTTTGATGATCACCGCGAAAGAACAAAGCGTCCATTCTCAGAGTAAAGCACCTCAACCCCCTGGTTTGTCCTATCTTTTGTCTTCTGAACTATGCCCCTCTGCAAACCACTGTTCCCAATCTATACTGTCCCACTGTTCCCGAGCAGCTTCAGAATCCCACCATTCCTCATCAGAACAGTACTCCTCAGCCTGGTCTCCAACACAGTATTTCCTAGCTCTAGCTGGAGATGATGAGGATTGAACCTGGGTCCTTTTCCATATAAAGTGTATACAGTACTGTACCCTTGGACTGTGACCCTGCCCACATTCATGCACAGGCCTACACAAACACAGCATGGCCTGGACTGACAGTTCAATCGACTTATCCTAGGGAGAGAGGGAGGGAAACTGTAGCTGCCATATAAAGAGGGGAGAGAGTGCTAGGGATCCAGCATGCTATAATGGAGGCCTGAGCATAATAGGACACAATCAAACGAAATAATGCAGGATTGGGCCATGTGAGGGTTGTGCAACTGTCTAGCTGAATCCAACCCATATATTCACTTTTTAAATACATCTAGGGTGGAATTCAATGTCACACTAAGGTGATTGTTCCATCCATGCAAGCTTTTCTGCTTGCCAGAATGATTTCCCCCCTCAACTCACCGTGCAGTCTTTTTGAGGTTTCTCCCAATCCTGCCAAACAGATTTGGGGGAAGGTGTGAGGGATGGAGAAGGGAGATTATCACAGTGTGTGTGTGTATGTAGCCGGGATGTAAGAACTTTGCTGAAGCTTTGTGTTGATGAATTGTGCGATGGCATACCTCAGAGGCACAATGCCTTCCGATGTGCATTTGCAGCATTCACAATCAGAAACGTTTGCAAGTCAGCACTGATGTTTTGCTCGAATTCATGTCAGAACTCAGCAGGAACCAAATTTCAGGCACAGGACCTATTTGTCATGCCAGGCAGGCAATATATGTGTGTGTGTGTGTGTGTGTGAGAGAGAGAGAGAGAGAGAGAGAGAGAGCACAGTCTAGTCCAGAGTACTAGCACCCACTTTAGTGATACCATGATATTTCATCTTTAAAATTTTTGCAATGGTACATGCTCCCCACCTTGCCAAGTGATAAGAGCAATGTGGGTTTGACTTCCTTTAGATCAGAGCACACTGAGGACTTGTGACATTTTTGTAATGTTTTATCTACAAGCAAGTAGAACCTGCCATGCTCTGAATCAGTGTTCCTGCTAATCAAACCAACCATGCCCTCCTCCACAATACTCCATTCCATTTCTCCCTCACTGTCCTCTTGCCCCAGTGCAATTTCATGGCCACTGAGCATGCTCAGGCCCCATTGGGCTGTTGTCAGGGTCCCCCCCCCCATTAGGATTCCCCCTAAAGAGTTTTGGTAAACCACTTTTTATGTAAACCACTTAGAGGTTTAATTATCCTAAGCGATATAATTTTTCAAATAAATATGCTTTTATAATATGATATTTCTTAATATCTGTTTCGCTAGATAAGAAAACGGGTGGGGGTGCTATATGGCGTGAAGCTCTCCTAAATGGGAAGAGGGTAAGATTAAAAAGCACAATTTGCAGGAGGTGTTCCCCAACCATTAATGCCCAGTGTTTAAATCTCTGGTTGCTGAGATGCACTTTTGTATTGAGTTGAAATTTGCAGGAAGAAGAATAAGAGTTTGGATTTGATATCCTGCTTTATCAGTACCCGAAGGAGTCTCAATGTGGCTAACATTCTCCTTTCCCTTCCTCCCCCACAACAAACACTCTGTGAGGTGTGTGGGGCTGAGAGACTTCAGAGAAGTGTGACTAGCCCAAGGTCACCCAGCAGCTACAGGTGGAGGAGTGGAGACGCGAACCCAGTTCATCAGATTACGAGTCCACCGCTCTTAACCACCACACCGCACTGGCTTGCACCCAGAAACAGTTTATGTTTAGAGTTTTAAAAAGTTTGCTCACCCTCAAAGGAGCCCACCGGTCTATGTGTTTTTGTGTGAAGAACTGTTCTGAGAATAACTCCTGTCCTGAGTTGAAAGAGATAAGCTCAGGGAAGTGATTTGTGCTGAGATGCAATAGGGCTGATTGGAAATGAGCAATCCTCTCTTTGAATCAGATACCTGGAAGGAACTCTGTAGGTTCACATGTGGATTTAGCAGCTCCCTGATCCATTTGAGACCAGGTTCAGTATCCCGGTATTGGAGTGCAGATTGTGCTTTGATTCTGCCCAGTTTGTTGCACTGAATGCCTGCTACTTGGACAGCCAAAGCTATTTAAGCCCCACTCGGAAAATACCCCACTTTTGAATTATGGAATGTTATCTTCAGAACCACGGACAGCGCCTGTTAACATAAGCCAAAAATAAACCCAAAGAGAGATCCAAAGAATAGCAAAACGAAGTTCTGCATGCCTATAGGTCCTTTGGACTTGAGTTCTTAAAATAGGGGCTCACCATGCGACATGACAAAATGCAAGGACTTTCAAATGAAAATTGGAATTTGGCACAGGAACCTGCTGCTCAAAGGAAGGGGAGTTGTTAATTTTTAAATCACAGATGATGGAAGAGTATAGTAGCTCTTTCGATACTGGTTCTAGTCTTTAGTGTAGAGCAGGGATTCCCATACTTGGGTCTCCACTGGTTTTTGGACTACTGTTCCCAGCATCCCTGACCACTGGTCCTCCTAGCTAGGGAAAATGGGAGTTGTAGTCCAAAAATAGCTGGAGACCCAAGGTTGGGAAACCATGGTTTAGAGTGAGAATCCTAACAAATCCAAGTGAAAATACCTTAATAACAACAAGACACATGCTGTTAGAAAGATGAAGAGCGGTATCCAATTAACGTGTCCCATCAGTGCAATTTATGCTTGTGCAGTTGGATTTCCCTCCCTCTCCTCAGAGCCCACACCTTCTCCAAATCAACTCTGGAGGGTTGGTAATAATCCAGAACACACTTACGGGGCATGATGGGAAGGGGGGGGGGATTCTATTGTGCAAGCGTAAATCCTTGTGTTATGTGAATTACTTGGCGCTACATTGGATACAACCCTAAGTTCCTTGTGGCAAGAGCTATTACGGATAACAGAACACTTTACTGGATGCAGGCAATGGACTTGGTCTGTGACAGTGGCAGCTGAAATAAGTTACACTGCAAGATGTGCCAAGTTAACTTTGAGAGACAAGAAAATGATAGGAGTTCCAAATGAAAATAATTAAAAAAAAAACTGATCACTAAATGGGTGAATACATATTACAGTTCATTAGGAGGTGATTTACCCTTTGAAGCCTGCAAACTGCTTATACTTGGAAGTTCAAGCTATGAGAAATACAATCAAATTGTAGATTCAGGTAGGTAGCCACAGTCGAAGTAAATAAAAAATTGTCCAGTAGCACCTTAGAGACCACCTAAGTTTGTTCTGGGTATATGCTTCCATGTGCATGCACACTTCTTCAGATACTTCTGTTTCCGTGTATCTGAAAAAGTGTGCATGCACACGATCAGAAGGTCGGTGGTTCGAATCCCTGCGACGGGGTGAGCTCCTGTTGCTTGGCCCCTGCTCCTGCCAACCTAGTACTTCAAAAGCACATCAAAGTGCAAGTAAATAAATAGGTACCGCTCCGGCGGGAAGGTAAATGGCATTTCCGTGCGCTGCTTTAGTTTGCCAGAAGTGGCTTAGTCATGCTGGCCACATAACCTGGAAGCTGTACGCTGGCTCTCTCAGCCAATAAAGCGAGATGAGAGCCCAGAGTCGTACACGACTGGACCTAATGATCAGGGGTCCCTTTACTTTACCTTTAAGGTGCTACTGGACAATTTTTTATTTACAATCAAATTGCAAACAAATTGGTTAATTTTCCATTCCACAGCTTCCCTTTGAAGCTGCTTGGTGCATGCAATAGAAGAGTAATATAGAAAACTCTCAGTAAGTCAATGTGCACTACTTGGTGTACAGATTTTTTGCTCGTAAGAGGAAGGCAATGGATAGGAATACGGGAAACTGCCTTATAATGCAGTTGAGCGATGTTGAGGTGAGCGATGTTGGCTGGGAGTCCAACAGCATTTGATGGTCAACATACTCCTCATCCCTGGTTGAAACTAACCAACCAAAGAAAAATTCCAGCTTGTGACTCAGGTTGGCTGTTCTTTTATCTCCTGAAGACTTGGGATCGTCCAGTAGAAGGAAGCACTTGAATCTGTGGGTGAGTCAGGTTTGGGTGATAGAACCTTTGAGGGTTCTGGCTCAGGCTTATGTAACTAAAGGAAAGGGTCTGCTAATGCCTCTGTTTTGTTTTTAATCAAGTGTATCTCAGTACAGCCAAGGGGAAGGTTATATAAATGTCATAAAATCGAGAAGGCTTTGCATGTTTTTAATATTAATGCTGTTAATATTTTATAGATTATAAAAGCCACCTTGATTTGTTAATCATATGACTTCTGCTGTAATTGTGATGTATTTTTAGCTGCCCCATTTGTTAATAATGTTTTATACTTTGTGACTGTTTTATTGATGATTTGCTAATTATTTTATATGATTTAGGCTCTATTTGCGATGTTCTAATAGGTTTTATTACATCATTGTTATTTATTGTTTGTAAGCTGCTGTGAGATTCATTTGACTGAAAAGTGGCATAAAATTACAATAAGCCAAGTCAAGTCAAATGCACCAGGAGTTGGAAATTCTTGCCCCAGTGGGTCAGAATCTTATCCTGGCTCAACTTTGACAGGTGAGTGGGGCAACCCACCTATCCATCACCTGATGGCATGATGGTGTCAGTTACTTGACAGAAACACACAAAGGTGGGGCTGTTATTTCATTATTTTGCTCCATTTATGAATTGCTTCTCCTAAAATATCTCAAAGCAATATCACAATAAAAGGATCAACAACAGAAACCATTGAACACACAAACAATTTAAAAAAGACCCCAATTAGAAACACTTTCATATGGAAAAAGAATTTTAAATCCAATGCAGAAACAGAATAGGAGAAAGGTCTCTACAGTGGTACTTTGGATAACATACGCTTCAGGTTACGTACGCTTCAGGTTACAGACTCCGCTAACCCAGAATAGTACCTCGGGTTAAGAACTTTGCTTCAGGATGAGAACAGAAATCGTGCTCTGGCGGCGAAGCAGCAGCAGGAAGCCCCATTAGCTAAAGTAGTGCTTCAGGTTAAGAACAGTTTCAGGTTAAGAACGGACCTCCGGAATGAATTGAGTACTTAACCCGAGGTACCACTGTACTTAAAAAGCTCATTGAAAAAAAAATGAATGTTTCCAATAGGTGCTGAAAAGGCAGCAAAGATTGTGCCTGTCTAATATGAGGGTAGGGATGCGAGTGGCACTGTGGGTTAAACCACTGAGCCCAGGACTTGTAGATCAGAAGGTCGGCAGTTTGAATCCCCGCAACGGGGTGAGCTCCCGTTGCTCGGTCCCTGCTCCTGCCAACCTAGCAGTTCGAAAACACGCAAGTAGATAAATAGGTACCACTCCGACGGGAAGGTAAACAGCATTTCTGTGTGCTGCTCTGGTTCGCCAGAAGCGGCTTAGTCATGCTGGCCACATGACCTGGAAGCTGTATGCCAGATTCCTCGGCCAGTAAAGCAAGAGTCGGCCACGACTGGACCTAATGGTTAGGGGTCCCCTTTACATTTAATAGGGTATTCCAAAGGAATTCTACCATGCTAAAGACCCAATTCCTATATCATACAGAATGGACCTCCTGATGACATTTGTGGGAGGCCCTCTCTCAGACGCAGTGATCAGCTGGGTGTATAAGGGCTGTAGATCTGTTGGGTATGTATCCTGTTAGAACAGCAACGTGCCATTCTGCTGACAGTGAAGCACTTCAGCTTACGTTTTGTGCATGTTGAGAACAGCCATCCTTATTAGCGCATTGTAATCTGTGGTGGGTGGGTGGAACGGTTGTGGCTAGAACGTAAAAGGATCACATAGTTGCTTCTGGGAACGCTGAGGGAGGGGGAGCGAGGTGAGCGATGCGACATCAGAAGACATTCTCACCGAGCTGCCGCCCGAGCGTCAAGGTATTGCAGCACTCACAAAAGAGGTCAATCATTACGCAAGAGACTGCACTGCACTCAAGCAGAACAGGTGAATTGTTTTTAAAAGCCCTGGGAGCTCTGGAGATAAATGGAATCGGAGGGGAATAGCAATAAGCAGGGCTGGATTTAGGTCTGATGAAGCCCTAAGCTACTGAAGGTAATGGGGCCCTTTGTATGTCCAGCTGTCCTTTGTCAACAACAAATTGTCGCTGTTTTTTTGTGTTGAATATATGCTATATGGTAATTTATGGACCTAATAGGTATCTAAAGCCATTTGCTCATAACAAAATATGTATTTTATCAAAGTAATTGAGATAGAAGTGAACAAACCAGTGATATTTTAGGGAGCAGGCTAGCAGGCGGGGCCCATTACTTACATCATATGAGCCTACACAACACAATACACTGTTGCTGTATGTAGGTTTTATTTGTTTTTTATCTTATATTTTGGAAATGTAAATCCAGTTTTTCCCCCTTCATTTTTTGGGGGGCCCCCAAGAGAGTGGGGCCCTAAGCTATAGATTGTTTAGCTTATACATAAATCCGGCACTGGCAATAAGTATTTAAGGAAAGTAGCTCTTCTCACCAGAGAACTTTGCCATTTGCCACGCCAGTCTATGGGCCGGAAGGGTGGTTGAAGTAGTGAAGTAATTTGGGAGGTGGTGGTGGTGGGGAGACAAAGCAGTTGATGGTTACAGTGGGATTGCATTTTCTTTTCGTTACAAAGCAACAACATCGAATAGAGGAGAAAATCATTTCCCAGATCTTGGGGTGTGGTGCAGTTTATGGGAGATATCACTAGTGTGACATAAAAAATATATGAATAAACACAAAAAGGAATGACAGTCATCTCTATTTGAGCTTTTCTGGGGTAGTTATATAGTTGCTTTGTGACACTCTAATTTAGCAGGTTTGTTTGCTAGGAAAGCTAAAGAAGAACTGCAAGAGCTTAACTAATAAAATAGGCAATTAAAAAAACCAATTAAAACATGATGTTAAAACCAGTTTAAAATATGCCTCTAAACCTCATCCGCTAAATAACTATGAAGTGTTAACTTCTATTTGCAGATAATGCAGGTATATATTAATGGGAGGGAGGAGTTGTAACCAGCGAGGTCAAATAGAAATGTAGTGCAAAATGTACAAACTGTGATAATTCATTTTCTTCTGACCTCACTGCTTACTGCTTACAACCCCCACTCCAATACTGTATGTGTATATGTCTGCAACTGAGGATAATACTTCGGGCAGCTGGTGAAGTGGACTTTAGCCCATGAAAGCAGATGCCATAATAAATTAGTCTTGAAAGTGCCACAAGACAGTTTATTGTTTTTGCTGCAACGCTGCCTAATATGATCACCCCTCTGGAAATCGTTGCATTTAAAACATAAGTAACATGTCATTTTATTTTAAACTTCAGCTTTATGGAGGAATTGTTTTAAATTCAGCTTAAATTCTAAACAGATCTTGTATGGAAATAGATCTTCAGTACACATTTGAGAACTGCCAAAATTTGTCTTCATTACTCAGCCTCTTCATACAGATAAAACGACAGCCTATTATCTCTGCTCTCTGACACCTAGGGAGAAAAATGAACACATGAAACAACAGACCCAACCAAGTCCACTGTAAAATAAATAAAAAAGAGCCATGTTGAAGGGAAGGAGGTTGGGTGCATCTTAAATCCTAGTGCACCAAATTCATGGTCAATAGAATTTGAAAATAGCTGGATAAAAAGTGAACAGTATCAGTGACTGGTGGGTTGAGTTTGTAACTCCCCCCCCCCTTGGCATTTTTGAGGAATGGCAAGCTGGAACACTAGCTGTTTACATTACTGCAGAGAAGAGATAAGAACTGAAATCTCCCAACACCCACACAACTGAAATCTGTATTTCATGTATCTATCAGGCACCTGCACGACATTTTGAACACAACATCTCCCAACTCATGTTTTTTCTTTGTTCAGCTTGTTTCTCCTCAGAACATCCAATGTTATGGAACACCTGCACAATTTCCCCAGGTCACTAGTTCTCTACACATTCCCTTCCCTATGGTCTGTATCACTTCTCAAGAAGTCAACTCTATCACTTCAACCTTTCCCTTTCCATACAGAAGTGTCTTAATGTAATCTATCATGTTGGGGCAGTGAGTGGGTAAAGGAATATTTAACCCTCACCCCCCTAATAGTCCCAATGAACACCCCCCCCCCAACATTTGGGACTTAAGAAATTAGGACTACTCACTTGGCTGAAGCAGCACTTTTTTTTGGTAAAAGATATATATATGAGGTGCCAGTACTACAGTATTGATAAAAGTGATGTGGGTGGCAGCACAAAATGGCTGCCATGTGCAGCAAAAGAAAAGAAAAAAAGAGGTGCCAATATTCTGTACCATGAGTTTAGATGGACCAAAGGGAAGAACAAAAAGGAAAAAGAATAAAATTACTATTCCAGCTGAAAACAGACCAGCAATTAAACAGTGCTGTTAAAATGATGGTGTATGGAAGCACCCTATTTGGGAAGCAGTATCATAGAGTTGATAGGGACGTGGGTGGTGCTGTAGGTTAAACCAGCGGGAAGGTAAACGGAGTTTCTGTGCACTGCTCTGGCTCACCAGAAGCGGCTTAGTCGTGCTGGCCACATGACCCGGAAGCTGTACACCAGCTCCCTCGGCCAATAAAGCGAGATGAGCGCCGCAACCCCAGAATCGGCCACGACTGGACCTAATGGTCAGGGGTCCCTTTACCTTTACCTTATCATAGAGTTGGAAGGGACCACAAGAGTCATCTAGCATAACCTCCTGCAATGCAGAAATCTTTTGCCCAGTGTGAGATTCAAACCCACAACTCTGAGATTGAGAGTCTCCTACTCTACCAACTGAGTTAACTGTATAAGTTTTAAGCACAGAGGTTTTTTAGGGAGTTAGAGTTGTTGAGAAGACAGTCTGGAGTTAGAACAGACAGAGAAGATAAGTCTGTGGGTTGGGCTAGTCTGGTGTGAGAGAGTGAGAGAATTTGTTAAGAGGAGTCAGTCAAACAGTTGAGATAATCAGTCAGAAGGTATTAGGAAGGTAAAGAAACTAAAGTTAAGATACTGATAGTAATATTATCTGAGAAACCATAAACCTGTTAATGTTTGTAAAATAAACTTGTTTTTTTGGTTCACTTTTAACAACTGACTGGACTCAGTGTTTTACCAGAGAGTAACTGGTTGGCGGCAGTGGGGAAGCGACCACAGTGGTGGCACAGGGATCAATAGACCGTTAAACGTACGGGGACCCTGTGTGATCGCCACATACCCCAGGCCGGTGAATGAAGATTTACTTCAAAGAGCCCCAGAGATAGGGCAAAATGAGACAGACTCCTAAAAAGCCAATAGAAGATGCTTGCCTATTTTATTATCCACAGAGGTGCCTGAGCCACGGAGTGTCATAGTAAACAGACAAACATGTTTAGTATCTTCTGTTCTAGTACAGCAGCAATCTGCTCCCTTCCCATCTGCCTGGGACTCAAATTGATTTGTTTTTCTGCAGAACCCTTCCTCTCCAAAGATAGAGAAAAAAAATTGTGAACTTACTTTAGCAAGGAGAGCTTGACCATCAAACACAGAGCCAGTTAGGGACTCTGTCTGCCTCCTGTTGCTGGTTGGGAAAGGTTGTTCAAGTCAGCAAGCCTTTCCTGGACAAAAATCACAGCGCTGTGATGGACTCAGGGGTAATATGTTCAGATTCAGGGTTTTAAAAATAAAATAAAAATAAAAATGTGGAGATGTTACAGCTAAGAGGTGATCTATAAATGCAATCAATAATGGAGCATCAATTCTATCAGGCTGACATTTCCTTATTTAGCAACCACCTAGGTTTATACTGGACATGGGTGGCGCTGTGGGTTAAACCACAGAGCCTAGGGCTTGCAGATCAGAAGGTTGGCGGTTCGAATCCCCGCAACGGGGTGAGCTCCCGTTGCTCGGTCCCTGCTCCTACCAACCTTGCAGTTCGAAAGCACGTCAAAGTGCAAGTAGATAAATAGGTACCGCTCCGGCGGGAAGGTAAACGGCGTTTCCGTGCGCTGCTCTGGTTCGCCAGAAGCAGCTTAGTCATGCTGGCCACATGACCCGGAAGCTGTACGCCAGCTCCCTCGGCCAATAAAGCGAGATGAGCGCCGCAACCCCAGAGTCAGTCACAACTGGACCTAATGGTCAGGGGTCCCTTTACCTTTACCTTAGGTTTATACCTGTCCCAACCATATATACCAGTAACTTCATTGCATCTAAAATTCATGAGGTCCTACCATAGCTTGTGGAAATATTCTGAAATACAGTGGAACCTTGGTTCTCGAACGGCTTAGTTGACGAACAAATCAGCTCCCGAATGCCAAAAACCCAGATGTAACTGTTCCAGTTTCTGGACATTCTTTGGAAGATGAACATCCAATGCGGTTGTCAGCTATTGTTCCTGGGGCACCTGCGCCAATCGGAAGCTGTGCCTTGGTTTTCAAATGTTTTGGCAGTCAAACGGACTTCCAGAACGGATTACATTCGAGAACCAAGGTTCCACTGTTTTTCAAATGACACCTGCTTATTCTATGTCTAAGACATCTTTCCTAGACATAGCCAGCCCAGTTTATTGCTTGCTAGTCCATCAGGCCATAAATAAAAGATAACAGGCAATAAAAACTACAATAAGATGCATACATACAAAACACATTAAACTGTATTGGAATATAATGATATTATATTCCAGGGCTTTTTTCAGGTGGGCGCCATTGCCATTATCATTGCCATTCATGGTGAGTTCCAGCACCTCTTTTTCTAGAAAAATTGGAGTTGTTACAGTGATTCATTAACATGAACTTTGACAAAAGCAAAATAATGTTTTTTGGGAATTCACGCAAGAGCTATAGCTGGGTATTTGGTGGTAAACCCATGCAGCAGGTATTCAAATTCAACTATCTGGGAATTACATTCCATCATAGGCTTCTCGGGTCCCGCACCGTGCAATGGCGGTGAATGCTAGTAAGATGTCTATGCAGGCCATAATGCGTTTTTTATAATAAGTGGTAATTCACATATCCCTTCTGCCCTTAAGGTCTTCAACACCAAAATTATAGCTCAATTGCTCTATGGTATTCCATTCTGGCTGCCAGGGTTTACCCAGTTGGTAGAATGAGTGCAGGCAGCTTTCCTCTTCAAGATTTTTACTGTCCCATGATGTGTAACCTATGCAGCCTTGTGTCTAGAGGGAGGTCAACACAAGGTAGAGACTGTCACCTGGTGAGATTTCTTCTATGCTGGTTAAACATCAGCCTTACATCAGATAAAGATCCTCTCCTCAGCGAAGTTTTGTTAGACCCCTTTCTTTCCCCAGGGCTACAACAGTTTAACAAGAAGGTACAGCAACCCGGGCTGTCAGTGGAACTTCTGTGATCGATGTCCCTACCATCTGCCAAGGTTATAATCATTAACACATATTCCCATCTAAAATATTAAGCAATTTCTGTTTTCTTAAAGTCAAACTAATAAATTTGGCCATCTTATATGTCCCATAATAATCTGTTCCAGCCAGTATACAAATACTTTTCTGCCTAGAAGAGTTATTTCTAATCCCTGATATTGGAACCTTCTTAGATATATTTTTAATTATTCAGGTGGAGACCTGGCATAAAATTATCTTGATATCTGGCAATTATCTTGATAGTCTGGCAATAAAGAGATCTCGTTCCCACTTAACTCTTGAAGAAGGAAAAATATATAATGTAATGTCAGGCTCCAAGCTAAGCTACCTTTGAAGTTAAACTGGTGTTTTTCTTGTGTCTCAGCTCCTGTTTGTTTAATCAGCGGCCAACATCTGTTATTGTGTTGCAGAATTTACAGAACAAATCTGGCTCTGAATAGAACATCAGTAATAAGTTTTTGCTTTCTTGCTGCTGCTATTGTTGTTAGTTTTTGTTTGTTTGGCTGAAAATTAGTCTGAGGCGTGGGCATATTATTATGATTGCTCAGCTCCAACAAAGAAAAAGCATCAGAAAAGCCCTTCCAAATGAATTTTACGTAATGGGTCCCCCCCAAAAAAAACCTGGAACAAAACATTGTCATGGAAAACATTCCAGATGACCAGTGCTAAACTGAAGTATTCACTATTACTCAATTAGAATAGCTGGTTCATGGGAGGCAGGGGGTAGGTTGGGCACCAGATGAAAAGCCCCAAATATAATTCTTGAACCGGTAAACCAGGGATTGGGGAAACCTCCAGACTACATCTCTCATCAGCCAATGGCCGAAGAACATGCTGGAAGTTGTAGTGGATGACTACAGGGCTCCCATCCCTAAAATAGGTGTTTTGAGTGCTGGAGAGATGGTTTCAATGGACTATAAAGCTACTGTGGTTGCAGATGGCTTCCATTTGTTTTCTGTTTTCCCTGGTCCTGGAATCACTGGTAACAGTTTACTTCATGGACTAGAGTCTGTGACCTTTGCCTTCTCTTTCTAGGACTTGAGGGGGGGAAATACATTCATAGTTTCAACATTCCATCATGAATATGAGCAGTGCTATTTTTCTAGAAAAAGAACTCACCATGAACACCGATGTGGCGTTTGCCCGTTTGTTTGAAAATGTATGTACAGGGGGAGAGAAAGAGTTAATAGGTAGACCAATAGAAAAGCCAGAGGTGGAGCCTACCTGTTTATAAAAGGGCTTAGCCCGAGGTTTGGGTTGTGGGTAGTTGTTGGTTGGTTTTAGTTGGTTGGTTTGTTGGGAAGAAGCGGTTGGGAAAAGGCAGTTGGGAAAGCAGTTGGCAGACAGTTGGAAATAGAGAGACAGTTAGTGGAGTTGGTTCTTGTGTGAGGGGAGGTAGAAGAGTTAGAGACAGGATAAAATAAGACCAAGAAGGTAAAGAGTAACAACGTTTTGAATGCAGTTAGAGTTTATTTGTGTTTGCAATAAACTACACTCTTCTTTGTTAACTTAAGAACCTGACTGAGACTATGTGATTTACTGGGGAGGACCTGGTTGGTGGCAGTCCGTGAGACGACCAGGGGCTCTGTACGAATGCCACAACCTCTCTCTTAGAATGGCAATGGCACACACCTGAGAGGTGCCAGTAGTGAGTTCTGGCAAGTTCTGGCTGAAAAAAAGTCCTGAATCTACTTATGCCATCAGGAAAAAATATATATGAGGAAAGTAATTAAAATCATTGGAGAAGATTCCTTTCGACTTTCAGATCTGTGATGACCCATTTAAGCACACAAGTCACAATTTGATGTTACAGCCATTAAGTTTTGGAAACGCCTTTTGTGGAAACACCTTTGGTGATAAATGCCACCCCATTCATTTGGGAGTCTGATCTCCCAAATCACTTGCCCTTGCTAGGTTTTTTTTTAAAAAAATTGTGATTTGAATTATTTTGTTTGTAAGTTTCCTTGTGGTTTTGATTATCTTCTTTGTACATTTACCTGTGTTCAGAAGCATGGGTAATTTGTAATAAAACAAAAAGTTCCAGCACTTTTGGGAACAAAGTATCTGGTGGTTGGGAAAGGAATGCATTGTGAAAAATTACCAATGCTTAGGCTTTGCTGAAAAGAGTTAGGTTGTGCAGCCCCACCAGAGATAAGACAGTGGTTTTACACACAAACACACACAGTGGACCTACGAAAAGAATAAGCCATTTCTTTATCTACTGGTAATCTGCTAGATAAGTTCTTATGTTGTTTCTGCTCATAAAGTCATTCAAATGACCAGTTAATTGACAACTTTTGACCTGTCTATTGATTGCTAAATGTATAATAATTGGCCACTTAATTGACTAGCTTTCCAAAACAAATTTGGTAATGATTTTGCCCGTGAGCATCCAGCGTGTAGAACTGTGTTGATACACTGATGGTGGGAACTTCATCTCTCTCTCTCTCTCTCTCTCTCTCTCTCTCTCTCTCTCTCTCTCACACACACACACACACACACACATACCACATTTGAAAGCATTGATGTTTCCTCACAAGCTCTCAACAGTGTCACATCATAGTCCAAAGTGAGCTAAGGACTAATTCCAGAAAGCAGCCATGGAGGGACAATCCTGAAAGGAAGACCACGTTTCAAGAGCCAGGCAGAAGTCTCGTCCTGAGGAAGTCATTCAGCAGTCCTAACAGGTGGTTAGGTGCAGAAACAGTATCTTTATATCTTTAGTTACATCTTTATATCTATATTTATGTCAGGGACTGGACTGAGGAGGAATGGCGAAGACCGCCTCCTCCTCCTCAACCTTCCTGAGAAGAGGAAGACAGTATGGATTTACAACAGTGGTTTGCAGAAGGTCACGGCTCAGAGATAGGAGAGGGACAAACCTGGGAGATCATGGAAGGAGAGGAGGGGGGAGGAGCAGAACCAGAGCTGCTGACTGACATGTTATTGTTAGAAAGCATTCCAGACCCCCCCCCCTTCTCCCAGAACCTGGAGAGCAGTGAAAGTGGGAGAGCAGAAGGTGAAGAGGCAAATGGCCTTAAGCAGCCACTGCAAGGGGGGTGGTGCTGTTGACAACTGAGAAGGAAGTGGGGGGGGGGAGAGTTTACTCAGGGCAACGCCATTACCAAGGAGGCAACATTTCTAAGCCGGGCATATACCTGCTGGGATTGAAAATGCATACGACCCTCACCTGAATCTCATAGCTCTCCTGACGAGTGCTTTGGTCTGCCCACCAGATACCAGGCACTCTACTATTCAAATTAGGCCCCAGTGTTTTTGTTACAATCCCCCTTCTCAATTAAGTAATCAATTTTAATCTAGAATTTAAATTCTCAAAACTTTCTTATTTGTTAATTTGAGCAAGTAAACTACTGCTCTCACTTCATTACAAACAGTATTTCTACCTGCAATACACTTGAGCAAACCTGCTCCTCTTCCTTTCACAGATATTTTGTTGCCATTTGCAACTTTATCTGCCTCTGATTAGTTATCATTTACCATAATTCTTGGGGAAAATAATTAGCATCGTACGTCATGTGCATGGAAGTTGCCAAACCAATTAACCAACTAGAAGGATTTCTGTTAATAGCACCAGTTTTCCTATACCTTGATATTGCTGGATAGTTTTGATGAACTGCAAAAGCATTTTTAGTTTGTTTTCTGTTGCCACCGTGGAACTTTTCTTTATTAGTGCCACTTTGTTTTGTACGATTCCTTGCAAATGAAGGAAAACAACTTTTCTGCTTGTATATGTTGATAATATAATTTTGGTGACTGAGGACAAACAAGATTGTAAAAAACAAGATTGGGTGGCAGCCTGGCCAGGACATAGGCGTCCTGATTTTGACAAAGGTGACCTGTGTGCTTGCTTGATTAACAGCTGTTGGGAACTTCAAGGTCCCTGCTCTCCCTTCTTATGGTCTTTATATTGGACCTGGAGACTCCAATAGAGAGCATCCCATGTCAAGAAGGAGGGCAAGTGGGCACCCTATCAGATGTCAGGACAGGAGCTACACAGAGCAGGGCCTTTTCACTGGTGGTGCCTGTTGTATGCCTCGCTCTTCCAAGACCTGCTCTCTTTTGGCCTGTATTTTGGAGCTTTATAATTTAGGAAGACTTTGGAAGAACTGGTTGACAAGTCTTATCAGTCGCTGACGTTAGGAGCGGATTTTATTTGCTGCTATTCTGGGCAGCAGCATTTAAATTCCCCAGCACCGTTGGAGAGGAGGCAGGCGCAGGATCCTCCTCTACTTATTCCTGCCATCCCTTCCGTTCTGTTGCCTGTTGTAGTAAGCAAACATAACTCCAGATGTGCTGCACAGCTTGGGTGTATGAAAGATTTGGAGAAGGAACTGGGGAGGGGGTGGGAGCCATGTACTCCCCTCAATTTCAAGGTTTAGGGCAGATCTCCAGGTTGTAGCTCAGCTTGACAAGCTACATAACTGTTCAACATGCAGTAGCCCTGTCCTCTTTCAATCATTTATCTTTGGGGCAATATAGCAGAAGTGCAAAAATAAGGTGCGCATGATTCCTGCAACACCATTTTGTGGTTTTTTGGCTTTGTTTTGTTTGCTTGTTTTGCTTCTGAGTGGTCTCCAAACCCTGAGTGAATGAGCCTGGGTGAGTAGGCTCTCGCTTTCCCCTCACAGAACTCAGGCCCCGACTTCATTGTTACCAGAAGAGGTTCCTATAGTGCATGACTGAATTAAACTATGTATTTGAACAGCAGAGGATACCTTTTAAATATTATAAAGGTAAAGGGACCCCTGATCATTAGATTCGGTTGTGGCCGACTCTGGGGTTGTGGCGCTCATCTCGCTTTATTGGCCCAGGAAGCCGGCGTACAGCTTCCGGGTCACGTGGCCAGCATGACTAAGCCACTTCTGGTGAACCAGAGCAGCACACGGAAACACCGTTTACCTTCCCGCCGGAGTGGTACCTATTTATCTACTTGCACTTTGACGTGCCTTCGAACTGTTAGGTTGGCAGGAGCAGGGACCGAGCAATGGGAGCTCACCCCGTTGCGGGGATTCGAACCGCCGACCTTCTGATCAGCAAGTCCTAGGCTCTGTGGTTTAACCCACAGCGCCACCCACATCCCTGCCTGGGTGAGTAGGCTCTTGTTTTCCCCTCCACAGAACTCAGGCCCCGACTTCATTGTTACCAGAAGAGGTTAATATCGTGCATGTCTGAATTAAACTATGTATTTGAACAGCAGAGGATACTTTTAAAATATTATAGAGAGGCCAAATTTGTGTGCTAGAAACTTGTGTTTCAGGAGTGCAGCAGATGGGCCAGGATGATCCTAAAAGAATCAGAAGTCAGAGGTACAGAGACCAACACTATTACTCATGGAACAAATATAAAATGATCTGCTCAGAAATAACGTCAGAAGTGGGCGGGTTAGTCCATCAACAAGCAAAGGTTGCAGCTGCATTTATCATGCAGCCAAATAAAAAAATCACATCATTGTCCAGAAAGAAGGGGGGGTGGAGTGGGGAGCATCTCAGGATTGATGTCTCTTGTTGAGCAGATAAACAACCTCCAGCTCCATTTAATAGCAGGAAACAATTACACTGCTGAAATGATATGCCGCGCTCTCTTAATTAAACATAAAAGCACCCTAATCTTATAGTAACTTCAAGGGATTCGTTTGAAAATACTCTGGCTTGTCTCTCTGATGTAGAGCAGTCCAAACAGCCTCCCCAGGGTAGCTCAGAGAAGACTGCACTGAACAAGGGCCAATGCCGCTGGAGAAGAGTGAAGAAGAGCCCATAAATGAAGCACGCAAAGCGGACGTACAGTGAATTTTCCTTGGCTTGAAAATGTTGCGGTTGTTATTTGGTTAGAATTTCATTTCCTGAGCTGGCCAGTGGCAGCATTGACAAATGTAAAGTTGCCTGCATGTATACTTGTTTCTGTACTCTTGCAACACATGCTTAACACACACACACACACACACACACACACACGGGGGAGAACCAAAACTATTACCACTGTGCTTCTTGTTTTTTGTTAAACTTGTCCTGTAAGGGCTGCCCTAGACTTCTTACCTCTTGGGGGAAAGAAAAGGTTTGAACAGCACAAAGGCTGCAACTCAAATTTACGCTCCTTTTGCGAGATTTTGCAGTGCAGCATTTACTGTATTTTTGTGTGTATAAGACGGCCCCTATTTTTAGAGTTCAAAATTAAGAAATAAACATTTTAAACGCCAAACAGAATAACTTTGACATTTTATTAAATAGTCAAAACACCGGTATATTTAGAACCGTATATTTAAACATCAAACAGTGAGACAAGATGTAATGGCGGCTGCTTCTGTCAGCTCGGTGTAACTCCACTGTAGCTGTGGCTCCAGCTCTCCTGCCTGTGTGTTGCACTTTCGTCTTAGTATTTATGGTGGAAGGGACAATGTCCGGAGTGGGGGCTGCTGGGGAGAGTACAGTAGTATCTCTGGTTAAGAACTTAATTCGTTCCGGAGGTCCGTGCTTAACCTGAAACTGTTCTTAACCGAAGCACCACTTTAGTAATGGGACCTCCCGCTGCTGCCGCCGCCGCCACGCTATTTCTGTTCTCAACCTGAGGTAAAGTTCTTAACCCGAGGTACTACTCCCGGGTTAGCGGAGTCTGTAACCCGAAGCGTTTGTAACCCGACACGTTTGTAACCCGACGTGTTTGTAACCCGAGGTACCAGAGTTTGTCGTGAGGCCAATAGTGAGGGGAGGCTGAGGGGAAAGAATATGGATGACGACGTGTATTTATTTATATATATATTTAATTGCAGCATTCTGTGTATAAGATGACCACCAAATTTAAACTTTAAAAATTGGGGGGAAATATTGTCTTATACATGGAAGAAATATGGTATGTTGTGATTTAAGATTTCCCCCCACATTATTTGTGTCTTCAGTTAAAAATGGTTATTTCTCCCCACCCCCACAAAGGGTGTAATTACTCCTGCATTGGTGCCTTGGGTACCTTTGCACGTGTATTTTGATTCCAGCTGAGCATTGCCCTAGGATAAACTCAGCATCCTCCCACTTCTAGTTCTTGTACCTACAGTGTGTTGTTGAATATACACCTGACATCAATCTTGCAAGAAGTAGGCCTGGCCAGTTTTGGTTTATCTCAGTTTCCCAATCTTAAGTTTGCTTCTCCACGTTTCTGCGTCAGTTTGCATTTTTCTCCCCCCAGAAAGTTCTCATGAAGCTCTGTCTGCATTTCAGTGCAAATATCTCCAAGTATACACATTTCTGCATGAAATGTTGCCTGGTATGCACATTTTTGCATGCCATGACCTCCAATACAGTCTTTTCATGTTGGTGACACACTTTTTAGATATGCATCATTTTGCGACACAGTAATTCAGTTTTACTAGCAAACCAGAGGTTATACTAACCCATTTCCGGCTACAAACCACATGCATACATACGGCAGCTGACACACTAACGTGTTGCGACACACAGTTTGGAAAGCTCTGCTCTAATATAATGCATTTCATGTCATTTTCACTTATATATACATTTCTATGCACACTTTCCCCTAATAGACACATCATTGTACACATTACTTGGTTGCAGAACAGCATTACAAAATTCAGAGAAGGGTGAATTTTAAGTTGAATTTTGGTTTGCATGTTGTTCCAGATAGTGTAAATTAGGTAGGATCACGTTAAAATCCTAACCAAAGCATATTTCTCTTCCATCCGTAGCAAGAAGTAATAAAATCATTTGAACAAACATGAACTCAACACACTGTACAATATACAGTACCAAGGTCCAACTTCACATGCAAATCTCAAACGTGCCTGTTCTTGTGCTCCTACAAAAGCTACAAACACAAGAAGCCATGGAAACTAAAAATGTACAAGTTTGGTGCTTGCTATTTTATTTGTAATGAGGATCTCTCTATACAGTGGTATCTCGGGTTACAGACGCTTCAGGTTACAGACTCCACTAACCCAGAAATAGTATCTCGGGTTAAGAACTTTGCTTCAGGATGAGAACAGAAATCACGCAGCGGCAGCAGGAGGCCCCCTTAGCTAAAGTGGTACCTCATGTTAAGAACAGTTTCAGGTTAAGAACGGACCTCCAGAACGAATTAAGTTCTTAACCCGAGGTACCACTGTATATATATCTGTTCTCCAGGTTCATTGTGATTGATTTACTGTCAGACGCTCTTGGGTTCCACGTGATATTTAAATAAAGTGTGGCATCACATGGCACCAAGGGTTATCAACACATGCTCTTTTAGAGATTAAAAGTGGCAACACCGAAAGGTGTACATTTCTCACATGTGCACCCTCCCTCCACACCCAAGCGCTCCACCTCTACGCATACAAGAATGACAGAACAAGGCTAATACTTTGGCGTTCTCAGCTTACCAAAATCACCTTCCCTCCACAGGAGAGCAAGAATGAGAAAGTGTAGCTTGTCCAGACAGGGACAGTCTGTCAATGGAGCTGATTGACAGTGAGACCTTGCCTTGGTTGGACCCATAACCAGCAACAAGAAGATGTGGCAGCAGACACTGTTTTGCATCTTTGCAAACTAGGTTTGATCTTTGTGCAAAGGGGCATGAGTGCCTTAACCCCTGAATGCAGACACCAGGTATTTTCTATCTTCCTGACATTAGAAGACTGACATGCCTGCAATGAAACCCAAAGCTTCCTTGAGATACTTGAGGCATTTGCCTGGATCCAGAATTAGAGACACTGCTGCTGGCTCTAAAGCAGCCTTTCTCAACCTGTGGGTCCCCAGATGTTGTTGGACTACGACTCCCATCACCCCTAGCTAGCAAGGCCAGAGCTCAGGGATGAGGGGAGTTGTAGTCCAACAACAGGTTGAGAACCGCTGCAAACCGCTGCTAGCACTGCACTTCTGACTTCATAACAATTTCGAAGTCCTTTAAAGGAACAGCTAAACCATTGGTGGCATCAGACCTGTCTACCTTGGCAGATTCAAGATCGCAAAAAGAAGAATGTGTTTTTCATCCTATTAAACTAAATGCAAGATTCACAAGTCTAATAAAAATAAGTCTTTGTCTGGCAGACCTGTCCAGTGTATCTCGAATATCTTTTGCAGCTCTAATACCCTGAGTCAGCTGCTGAGTTTTGTTTCTCTTGGCAAGTTAAGGCTCTGTTGATTTGCTGGAAGTTCACTTTTTCCTTCTTTCATTTCAGTTACACTAAGATTTGTCTCCATCATTACTTACCTGGAAGTTCCCTCCTCTCCTCTAGCCTCACTCCCAAAATTGTATTAGGGCAACTTAAAATGTGAACGGGCTTGATTTCCTGTTACTTTTATGAATTACAACTCTTTCCCAGGGTTTTATAGCTTGTCGCAATGTATATGCCACACACACACACATTCATTGATCTGGTTATAAACCACAAAGTAGAATCTAGCAATTCCTCCTGTCTTAGTTTCATTTTTGCAAGACAAAAGAAAAGCAATCTGGAAATTCTTAAGTTGCTTTGAGACTTTTATTTATACATAAAGCAACTAAGAAATATAATAAATACAAATAAATAAACTGTGTGTTTAACACACACACACACACACACACACACACACACACACACACACACTTCAATAGCTACCATTTCTGATGCAAAGCAAAAGGCTCATTTTTCTTGTTTGGGAGTGGTAGAAGGAGCCGGATTATGACAACAGCCACAGTTGACAAATGGACAATTAGCTACAAAGGTAAGTCATCTACACCAACTTCTGTTGACCTGTGGGGAGCTTTGGCAAATAGATACAAAAGACAGCTGGGTTCTCAAGAGGTGTGCTGAAGTGAAAATTTCAGAGCAGTTGGAGCTAGGAATGGGGTGGGGGAATTCAATTAATCTCTCATTTAAATGTGGACTTCCCTAATTCACACTTTTTGAAACAATACACAAACTGAAACACAGCCACCCTTTAAAATTCACACTTCTCCAAATTTTGCAGTGCTATTCTCCAAGCAAGTAATGTGCATAGAAATGCATATATTGGTGAAAAAAAAGCCTCCAAAATGTGTTATATTGGGGAAAACAACAAGAATGTGTAGAAGATGCATATGAAAATATTTAGGAGACATTCACACCAAAATGCTGTATTGGACTTAAACACACACACACACACACACACACACACACACATCACAGAGTGATGTAGAAATGCAGAGAACTGAAGTTACGATTGGAAAAATGAGAAACTGAGAGAAACCAGAACTAACAGATTCACAAAACGCTAGTTTCACCTTGTCATTAACAGTGAGGAAAGTGGCAGTCGTGGAAATGCCCTCTCCTTTTCATCTATCAAAGCACAGGTACCCATCTTCTTCTGCATCTGGTCATCTGACAGGACATAAAGAATGATCTTACCATCCTAAGGCTTAGCTGGGAGGTCCATGTTCTCTCTGGATCAACGGAGGATTTTCTTCTTCTTCATCATCTTCAAAAAAAGGGGGGGGGGCTGTCAATGGCTAAGAACCTAAGAAGAGGCCTTCTGGATTAGACTAAAGGTTTACCTAATCGAGTCTCCTGTTTTCTACAGTGGCCAACTAGATGTCTCAGGGAAGTCCATGAGGATAAAGTGAGGGACAAAAGCCCTATCCTGCTGTTGTCTCCTAGCAACTGCTATTCAGAGACCCATTTCCCTTTGATTATGGAGCATAACAGCCATCATGACTGGTAACCAGCTTGTGCCAGTCTAATACCCTGGGAGAACTTCCTGGGCTTGCCAGAGTGGGACTAGAATACATCTATATTTGTAATACTGAATAGATTATAAGGCCCTCACACTCTCTGCTCCTAAGCTAACACAATGCTTATCCCCGCACTTAATACGTTACCTAAAAATGAGAGTGGGCCAGTGTGCAGTAGTTGTTAGGTAAAAAGGTAAAGGACCCCTGGAAGGTTAAGTCCAGTCAACGGCAACTATGGGGTGTGGCGTCCATCTCACTTTCAGGCCGAGGGAGCTGGCATTTGTCCACAGACAGCTTTCCGGGTCATGGGGCCAGCACCACTAAACCGCTTCTGGCGCAACAGAACTCTGTGATGGAAACCAGAGCGCATGGAAATGCCCTTTTACCTTCCCACCACTGTGGTACCTATTGATCTACTTGCATAGCGTGCTTCCAAACTGCTAGGTTGGCAGGAGCTGGGACAGAGCAATGGGAGCTCAGCCCGTTGCGGGGATTTGAATCGCCGACCTTCTGATCGGCAAGCCCAAGAGGCTCAGTGGTTTAGACCACAGCCTTTACCTTTATAGTTGTTACAGCA
The DNA here is from genome assembly GCF_965112155.1 of Podarcis liolepis. Classification (NCBI taxonomy): domain Eukaryota; kingdom Metazoa; phylum Chordata; class Lepidosauria; order Squamata; family Lacertidae; genus Podarcis; species Podarcis liolepis. Next base: position 25,073,941 of record NC_139555.1, read on the forward strand.
GACTTCCGCAAGCTGCTGCCCTCCAGATCTTTTCTCCTGCTTGCGAATGGCAGGCAGTAAAAGAAGAATATTCCCCTGCTTCTGGGCTAGGTTCTCTCCTGTTAGCCTGCTCTGTGAAATTCTGACCCCCTAAGCAGCTTTCTCCACAGAGAAGTTGTCTGTCTTAACAGTACAGTGGTACCTCAGGTTACAGACACTTCAGGTTACAGACTCCGCTAACCCAGAAATAGTACCTCAGGTTAAGAACTTTGCTTCAGGATGAGAACAGAAATTGTGCTCCGGTGGCACGGCAGCAGCAGTAGGCCCCATTAGCTAAAGTGGTGCTTCAGGTTAAGAACAGTTTCAGGTTAAGAATGGACCTCCGGAACAAATTAAGTACTTAACCTGAGGTACCACTGTACAGAGCTACAAAGCACAGGTAGTCACCATGAAAAAGCTAGACGGTATCACGTTGATAGCTGAAAACTGACCCACAGAGTTCCTTTCCGTCCCAGAGTAATTCCCATTTGCTGTCTGAGTGAGACAAACGTACGATAAAGCCCCCGAGTTCTGCAGAGATTTCATGTGCTTTATGATGGTTTTAAAATATGGAAATTGCAAAAGATGATAAACACAGGACGCCTTCAGAAACTTCAGACATTGCACAGGCTTTCAGGATCAGCTGAATCTGCAGAACTCTGCCGCGGACATTGCCTATGGGCTGCTCACATCACAAGACATTAAGATTATAGGCATGGTTATGTGCTACACTGCAGTGAGGATGGATGAGCAAAGGCTTTGCCAGCACTTCCGCCTTATTTATTTTATGTGCCTTCTCGGTGGCAGTGCCCAAACTTTGGAATTCCTTCTCTGGGGGAAGTGAGACTGGCTCCTTCTTCTTGTCCTCCCAGTGGCAGCTGAATACTTTTCTGTTCCATCAGGCTTTTGGGAACTGACTGCTTTTAATGAACGGGCTGGTGCTGTACATCTGAAGGCAGCCCTGTATAGGGAAGTTTTTAATGTTTAATGTTTTATTATGTTTTTGAAAATGCTGGAAGCTGCCCAGAGTGGCTGGGGCAACCCAGTCAGATGGGTGGGGTACAAACATTAATATAATATAATATAATATAATATAATATAATATAATATAATATAATATAATATAATATAATATAATAATCATATCATATCATAATAATCTTTATCATCGTTCTTGTTTTAATAGATTTTGTATATGTATATAGTTTTGATTCTATTACTGATTCAATTGTTTTTATTGATTGTTCGTTCTATGTTTTTAGCAGTTCTCATTTTTACCCGTGAGCTGCCTTGAGCCCAATGGGTATAAAGGTGGGGAATAAATGTATTTATTTCTTATTCATTCATTCATTTACTGCTTCTTTATGCTGGCAAACTGTAATTTAAGGGGTTCATTCCTTATTCATTAAAATGTTGCTCAAAGGTATAATTTTGGCATGCAACAGATCCTGTGTGAGCTTTGGAATGTGAAGTTTCTTTTTAAGTAAATAAAATAATAATAATAATAATAAACCGATAGCCACTGCTGACGAGCACAACACAGCTACAGTTTCATGGATGTTATTTTGCCAATATCCGTTATTTTGTAGTTGCCTTCATTCTAAAAGGTAAAAAGGTAAAGGTAAAGGACCCCTGGGTGGTTAAGTCCAGTCAAAGACGACTATGGGGTTGCGGCGCTCATCTCGCTTTCAGGCCAAGGGAGCCGGCGTTTGTCCACAGACAGCTTTCCAGGTCATGTTGCCAGCATGACTAAACCTTTTCTGGCGCAATGGAACACCATGACTGAAGCCAGAGCGCACAGAAACACTGTTTACCTTCCAGTCGGACTGGTACCGATTTATTTACAGTGGTGCCTCGCAAGACGAAATTAATCCGTTCCGCAAGCCTCTTCGTCTAGCGGTTTTTTTGTCTTGCGAAGCAACCCTATTAGCGGCTTAGCGCTATTAGCAGTTTAGCGGCTATTAGCAGTTTAGCGGCTATTAGCATTTTAGCTGCTATTAAAGGCTTAGCGGCTATTAAAGGCTTAGCGGATTAGCGGCAAAAAGGCTATTAGCGGCTGTCAGGGCTGCCGCCCAGTCCCAGCTCACATAGGACCAAGTCAGCCAGCGTTCAGTTTCAAAGAGTCTTTATTGGATTACAGGTTCCATTTCCAAACTGCAACGTGCAGCCCTACTTCTTCTAGGTCAGAACGACGAAGACCCGTCTGAGTCTCCGCCTCTAGCGCACCAGCTTAATACCCTAGCCTTGCTCCACCTCCTGCGCCTTTCCTTCCGTCTCTGGGTCCTCCTGCCCCCCTGGGTCTCTCCTTTCCTACTCTCTTCTGGCGCGGACCCCCCTGACCCTTCCGCCTCCTTGCGGCGGGCTTTGGGACTCGGTTCACTCTCTGGGCTGCTGGCTGCGCCAGCTTCCGTTACATTTGAACTTGGCGCGCTCGCCCAACTCTCCACTTTCCTCTTGATCGTTTCCTCGCTCCCCGAGGTGGGCGTGACTACTCCTGACTCATGCCCTCCCTCCTTCTGAAAGTCTCCGGAGCCCGATATCTGGTCCCCTTTCTCCCCGCTGCTCCCGGCTGGGAACGTGGGTCCCGATCTCCAACTGCTGCTTTCTGATCCCTCTCTGGACCCTTTTTCCTGGGGTGTCCCCCTGCTCTCCCCCCTTGCTCTGGCTGCTGGCGCTCCCTTCTGGGAATCCTCGGACTCGCTAGACAGGCTCGGTGATCTCGGGTCGTCATCCCCACTCATCCTTCCTTCGTATTCCTCCCCCTCGCTCTCTGTCTCCTCCCTTCTCTGCGTCTCTGCTCCTGAACCCCTGACAGCGGCTATTAAAGGCTTAGCAGATTAGCGGCTAAAAGGCTATTAGCGGTTTAGCGGCTTAGAAAAAGGGGGGGAAAGCGAAAAAAATCGGAACACTTGCAAGACGTTTTCGTCTTGCAAAGCAAGCCCATAGGGAAAATCATCTTGCGAAGCAGCTCAAAAACGGAAAACCCTTTCGTCTAGCGGATTTTCCGTCTTGCGAGGCATTCGTCTTGCGGGGCACCACTGTACTTGCTCTTTTTGGTGTGCTTTTGAACTGCTAGGTTGGGAGGAGCTAGGACAGAGCAACAGGAGCTCACTCCGTTGTGGGGATTCGAACTGCCAACCTTCTGATCGGCATACCCAAGACACTAAATGATTTAGACCATAGTGCCGCCACTTTGTCCTTGCCTTTATTATACAGTGGTACCTTGGGTTACAGACGCTTCAGGTTACAGATGCTTCAGGTTACAGACTCCGCTAACCCGGAAGTAGTATCTCAGGTTAAGAATTTTACCTCAGGATGAGAGCAGAAATTGCACAGCGGCAGTGCGGCTGCAGCGGGAGGCCCCATTAGCTAAAGTGGTACCTCAGTTTAAGAACAGTTTCAGGTTAAGAACGGACCTCCGGAACGAATTAACCCAAGGTACCACTGTATAGCCATAGCAGCCCATGTGGTGGGCCAAAGCTTCCCTCCTGACATTGGTGTCACTGTGAGCTTACCTGGATTGAGCAGCAGGGGCGCCGACTTATAAAAAATATTGGGGGAGCCCGCGAAAGCTCATGAATAATAAATAAGCTCATGAATATGCAGATAAAGTGGCGCCGCCTCCTCGTGAGCGAATAGGGGAGAGCGTGCTGCGCCTATTAATCAGCTCCGAAGGAAATTGGGTGGAGCTTTTGCTCGGGAGGGAGGGCAGGAGGCATGCAGCCCGACCCTGTGCATTTTGGGCTGGGGGAGGGGCGGCGGTGGCGCTCTGCTGGAGGGGCGCCCGAGATTATTGGGGGGGCAGAGCCCCCCAAACGAATTTTTGAGGGGGCTCGGGCCCCCTCAGGCCCCATGGAGTCGGCGCCTATGTTGAGCAGGGGAGGGTCAGGTTGGTGGTGAGGTTGGAGCTGTGCAGATGCCTACCCAGATGAGTCGCAGCAACACCAGTTGTTGGGGGAGAGGCTCCTTCTCACATGATTGGCTGCTACTCTTTCATCTCCAATGTTCCCCTCTTGCCAAATGGTGATGGCATTACAGGGTTGCGTCGTATGGAGGCATTTTAGGAGGGGAAATACGTCTGTGGTGGACAACATTCTTTCAGCCTGCTTTCCCCCCCATGCATCAGCCAAGTTATGTATTAGAGGGCTTTTGATGCCATTGCTTAATGCTGATCATTCTTCATTCTTCTGCCAGCTTCTGAGCTTTTATATCTTCTTCTGCTAATGTCTACGAAGCAGGCATTAACAGCAAGCTGAAATCACATTAGGTTGGAAGTTTTTTTCCTTTAAGACCTAAGCTTTCCAATGTAATAAAGGCGACAAACGTCAGCTTCCCATAGGCATCTGGTTGGCAACTGTGGCAACAGGATGTGGGGCAAAATGAGCCCCTTGCCAGATCCAGCAGGCTCTGTTCAGTGGCGGAGGAACCCTCTCTGGCACCCATGGCAGGGCTGCCCGTACGGAGTGCCCATGTGCGGCAGCCCATGTGGCCGCCTCGCGCAAGTGGCTGCCGTACGCCTGCCTTGCTCAAGCGGCAGCCTGTACGGACTGCGCATGTGTGGCGACTGTACAGGATGCCGCGCATGTGCACTCCATACGGGCTGCTGCTCGCGCATGGTGTTCTTATGAGCTGCCGCTTGCATTGTGCCTGTATGGGCTGCTGCGCAAGTGGCATCCTGTACGGAGTGCGCACATGTGGCAGCCCATATGGTCGCCGTGCGAGAGACAAACCGTACAGACGCCCGTATGGATGCCGCATGAGAGTGGCAGCCCGTACCGACTGCTCACGCCCTCGGCCACTCTACAGCTGGGGGAAGGCAGGGGCCATCTTGTCACCCCCCAGAGTGGCACCCGGGGCGGCCCGACCCCTCCGTCCCCCACTTTGTATGCCCCTGGCTCTGGTTATGTTTTTTATGGATTGCTCAGTCAAAGTGCAGGAGACTCTTAATCTCAGGGTCATGGGTTGGAGTTTTATGTTGGGTGAAAGATTCCTGTGTTGCAGGGAATTGGATGTGGTCCCTTCAGACTCTACAAGTCAGTGATTCTGTGAATAATCAATACATAAATCAAAACAAGAAGTAGAACAGTGGGTATCCCACATCAATAATTTCCACGGATGCTCTTCCTCCAAATTCTAAACTGTGCAGAGTGAAAACACTTTAGGACCGACACATTTCTTTCAATAGAAGGAGAGTCAATACATCATAACAAGAGGACATGAACTCATTTCTGTTCTCGCACACACATCTCATACCACGCAGAGTTGAAATGGACCACGAGGGTCATCTGGTCCAACCCCCTGCCACGCATCTTTTGCCAAATGTGGGGCTCAAACCCTGAGCTTAAGAGAACCGTGCTTCATCAACTGAGCTCTTTCCAATATTCCAGCACCAGTCATTTTGCCACCACTGCCAGCACCCGCAGGACCCAGTTTCGTTTCCCCTCAGTGAGGTCTCACGACGCCCAGATATCGTCCCAACATTACAGTAACATCTGCAAAACCAAAGGTTTCCCTAGAACAACATTAATGTCTCATGCATGCAGTTCAAAAATATCTTGATTTTTTTTGTGGGTGGGTAGAAGCAAAAGCATTTCAGTCTGCAAAGAGGCATGATCTTCACTCTTCTCCTGCCTTTAAATGCATTTAAAGTTACATAATTATGCAACTATACAACAATTACATAACCAATATTTATCATATTATTTATTATTTATTTATTGTGCTGGCATAATATGAAAGTTGATATATTAAAACAGAAATATAAAATGCAGGTTTAAATATCATACATACAAAAACAGGGGAAAGAAAGAGAAAAACATACACACAAGAACAAGAAAGAAAGAAAACTTGCATGTAATTCCAAGCAGGCCATTATCTTATAAAGAGCCAATACTTCCTGCTCAACCTTCCCAAAAGATTTAACTATGTTCCAGTAAACTATAACCAGTATTAAATTGTTTCTAAAGGAAGGAATTTCTATTTTCCCATAGTCTTTTAGAATGTGCCAGTTTAACCACTGTTTGTCACACATTCCCCTTGAGACGCTAATGTTTTTCGCCTGTAATGTTGCATAACTTCTACATGTACTGGAATGGGAAGGTAATTTACAAAATTTGGGTAGTCCTTTTTTTCTGGATTGACTGGAGTGCATAGGTCAGTTCATAACCTGTAATATATTTCTGTGGTAACACAATCTTTCCAGACGGCTTTTATGTATCTACAACTCTGCCATAAAGTTCACATTTATTTTTATTAATTAAAAAAACAAAACACAACCGCCTTTCCAACTACTTTGCCCTCACAAGGAGGAGTCCTGAATAATTATAAACAAGAACAACAATATCAACATTAATCAGATTCATATCCGTACTGCACCCTTAAAATTAAGCAGGACAACTTCACTTAGATGGTGATTAATAGAAAGCAGAGTGAAATGAAAACCTCATAAGGGTTTTCTGAAAAAAGCCACAGGGATTGGACCATACCAACATCATTCGGGAGGGCATTCCAGAAGTGCAAGGCCACCACTGAATAGGCCCTGCTCCTGGATCCTCTCAGCCCATCATCTCTTATGGACAGACAGTAGGCTCTCAGCTGATCTTAGAACCTGGGCCAAGCAGTCCTTCAGGTTTAAGACTTCAAAACCAATTGGACTTTGTTTCCCATTTGGAGCTCACAATTTGAACTAGCAGCACCATGCATCCTTCTCATTTAAATGCTATTTCCTGCTTCAAACACTTAAGTGTCCGGCCTGATTTTCAGTCTTCCCTTAATATATATTTATATATTTAAGCTACCTTTAAAAATATTTTTTTAAGAAAAATTCTGGAGTTGCACCACAGCTGCTGATACCTCCTCCTTTTGCATGATGTTTATGGAAGTTTTTAATATTTGGTGTTTTATCATGTTTTAATATTCAGTTAGGAGGCGCCCAGAGTGGTTGGGAGGGGTATAAAATGATAATGAAGATGAAGATGAAGATGAAGATGAAGATGAAGATGATAATAATAATACCACTTCAACTACATAAGGATGGACACTCGGAGCATGTTCACCCTTAGGAAAGATTCTCAGAAAAAGAGACCTAGATTTTTAATGCAGCTTCAAACATTTTGTTAGAAGGTACAACCGGTGTGGTAGTGGTTAAGAGCGGTGGACTCGTAATCTGGTGAACCGGGTTCGCTTCCCCGCTCCTCCACATGCAGCTGCTGGGTGACCTTGGGCTAGTCACACTTCTCTGAAGTCCCTCAGCCTCACTCACCTCACAGAGTGTTTGTTGTGGGGGAGGAAGGGAAAGGAGAATGTTAGCCACTTTGAGACTCCTTCGGCTAGTGATAAAGCGGGATATCAAATCCAAACTCTTCTTCTTCTTTCTGGCTTGGTGTCATGAAGTAGGAGAACAACAGGGGGAAGGAAAAGGAGGAAGAGGATCCCTGCGAGGGGTGTAGCAAAGACGGGGCACACTGGGGACAAGCTGGGGATGAGGAAGGAAGTACTCAGAGGGTGACGGAGGATGACAAGGTGATGGGGGTCAACGCACAGGTACCAGAGAGGCAGAACCCATTGCCAGAGTGGCCTCCGTCTCCATGAACACAGCGGGCTCTGAGGCATGGGGAGCAGTGGGAGGGGCACTCTAGGAGGTTGAGGCAGGCAAAGGCCCACAGCCCAGCTCCCTAGGTGGCCAGGTGGGGCTTGCTAGCTCTGGGAAGAGGTGTGTGATGCCTCAGCTGTAGGCTTGGAGCAGGTGAGGGTCACATGGCTCAACAAGCCCAGATGCTGTAAGATACAGCGGTACCTCGGGTTAAGAACTTAATTCGTTCTGAAGGTCCATTCTTAACCTGAAACTGTTCTTAACCTGAGGTACCACTTTAGCTAATGGGGCCTCCCACTGCCACCACAATTTCTGTTCTCATCCTGAAGCAAAGTTCTTAACCCAAGGTACTATTTCTGGGTTAGAGGAGTCTGTAACCTGAAGCGTCTGTAACCTGAGGTACCACTGTACAAAAGAGGGGCTGTGTCTGCTCATCTGCCCATGTTGATGGACCTTGGCTTGGATGTTCCTGGACCACCATGGGACTGTGTTTCGGGTTTGACTCTGGACTGTATCCGGACTGCTGGACTTCAGACTTGGCTACTTGGATTGGCGTTGGACTGTGTTTCTGGAGCTTTGAACATCGGTTGTGTGGACTGACCCCTGGACTTTCGAGTTTTGGACTTGGCATACTGACTTCCTTCCAGGTAGGCCAGGGGTTCAGGACACTTGACTAACCTAATCTATGAAGACCCATTTTTGCCTTCAGCTTCCCAGTCAATGGAGTTCAGTACAACATAAACATTGGAAGAAGGCAAGCGAGAGTCCTACAGAGTTGATTGTGTCTCCTGCTCTAGAAGCACAAACCCACAGGACAAGCAAGAAGCCATATGTGTGAGAAAGTGAGAGTATTTGTTTTTTGTGTGTTAAGAGAAAGAGAGACTGTGTATGTGTGTGAAAGAGAAGGTTTGTTTTAAGCGAATGTACGGGAGGAAGTGTGCAACTCACAAAAGTTTTATAGATACTTCATTCCTTGAATGCTACGTTGTGACTCGACTGTAGTCTGTGGTGAAGATGGCTCACTCAGCCGTGAGTGATCTGCTGTGTAACGGTCTTCAGTTCGCTCTGTGAATCTGTAGCCTCATTTGTCCTCTGTGGTTTGGCTCACTTCCTTGAGTGATCTGTCTTAGGTGTGGTTCGACTTGGCTGCCATAAATTCACCGACTGACCTTCAGAACAGGCATAAATTCACCGACTGTCCTCTTGGACCTGCTGTTATCTGAAATGTCTTGTAAATAAAAATTAATAAATTAATTATGCGATGCACATATGTGAGCAAAATGTGAGATGTAGGTTGCAGCTGGTTTCCCTGCTTATGAATGCAGTTTCTGTATTGTGCTGGTGATTCATTAGGGAATAAAGGTAAACCCCGCGATGGGGTGAGCTCCCCTTGCTGTGTCCCAGTTCCTGCCAACTTAGCAGTTTGAAAGCACACCAGTGCAAGTAGATAAATAGGTACCACTGTGGTGGGAAGGTAAACAGCGTTCCTGTGCGCTCTGGCTTCCATGACGGTGGCTAGACTTAACCGCCCAGGGGTCCTTTACCTTTTACCTATTAGGGAGTCTGAATTGTGTGCTGGTCTCTGGTATTATGAGTATGGTTGCATCGCTCAGTTTCAGGAGACTGGCAAGCACAACTAATCGTTCTACACAGGCTCTGCTCTTTTAGCACTGGGCTTTTCAGTTTATTGTTTGGCTCTGTCCCTGGGTGCACGAATTCTACCTGTGGGCAGCAATTCGTGACAGCCGTGCTCAGCGCCCTCCCTGCAGGCCCCCACCTCTGTATCATTAGGGTGTGGCACTGAGTGCACTAGCTCCCACCCCCTGGACTCTTATCCCTGAGCTTTAGTCAGGTCCTGGGATGAGAACTATACATGTGACTGAGCTCACATGCACACCATAGATTTCGAGCAAATGACTTCCTCCAAAGAACCCGGGAACTGTAGTTTGCTGAGGATGTTGGGAGCTGTAGCGTTGCGATCACTTCTTGTGATCCATAGAACGGTAGACTTGGAAGGGACCCCAAGGGTCATTTAGTCCAATCCCTACAATGTGTTTGAAATGCATGGCACGGGGCAATACTTAAAATCATAATCGCAATATTTTTAATAGCAGCGAAGTAGAAATTAAAAGACCGGAGATTTGTTGATCCGGAGAAATCCTGGCTCGTCCGCCAGTCTTTTAAAAGTACAGTGGTACCTCAGGTTAAGTACGGTACTTAATTCGTTCCGGAGGTCCGTTCTTAACCTGAAACTGTTCTTAACCTGAAGCACCACTTTAGCTAATGGGGCCTCCTGCTGCCGCCGCGCCACTGGAGCAAGATTTCTGTTCTCATCCTGAAGCAAAGTTCTTAACCTGAGGTACTATTTCTGGTTAGCGGAGTCTGTAACCTGAAGCGTATGTAACCCGAGGTACCACTGTAACCTGTAATTGAAGAGAACGCAAAACAACCTGCATTTTCAAAATATTGTCACCAAACAATACGGAGTGCCTCCATTTAGATGGCAAGAAAGTCTTTATTGAGGGAAACGCCACTGTTTATCTTGGGCAGTGTGTCTTGCTTGCATGTATGTGTTTAGACTAAAAGCTTAAGGCAAATTAATTCAGAAGATGCTCAATGGCTAGTCATGCTGATATTTCTGTATAGTGACAATATTCTTCCGAGAGGCTGAGCATTCCCTGGTATATGTACGTGGTATATGCGAGGCGAGGGGTCGCCACTGTTGGAGGCAGACTGCTAGACTGCAGTACGGCAATTCCTTTGTTATGAAACTGCCATTGGATAGACACGAAGTCTCGCAACGTGGTTGCATGCTCGCTCTGCTAGGCAATGCTTCTCTGCAGCTTTCCGATTACATAGCAGAAGACTGTGCGCGGCCGTTTCCATTTCCTGCTTACATTTTCCAGTGGGATCTGTGCACCCCCGCTGCACAGCAGTCGCCTCCAAGTAGATGGCTCCGTGTATCTTAATCCCACCCACCTCCCTCCTCGAGCATGAAGACAACGGAGTCTCCTTAAAGAAGCTCTCAATGGGCTGTCCGGATGAACTACATTACCCACAAACCAACGCGCTGCTCGTAGAAAGGACGTCTGCGCACTAAGGCACTCGGATCCAAGTTTGGAGCTTTTAGCTGCCAGTCCTGGCCCATCATGTAGGTGCAGCAGAGCCTTCCTTACCATTGCAATAGGGGGTGAAAACCCACTTTGCAATCTGTTTTGCAAGGTGTGCAATTGCAGTTCCTTCCTCTGCAAGGAGATCTGCTGCAGGGAGTCAGAAAAACTCCAGTTGCATGAAGACTGAGCGCTTGCAGTTTTCATCTTTGTTGCAAAACTAGCTACTGAAGAGAGAAGGCAAAGTCTTTTGTGTTCCCCTCCCCCATCAAAGCAGAGGGGAAAATGTCTCAGCCGAGAGGTAAGGCTCCGACTTGCGTTCCTTGCAGATATGCAAAAAGTCGTCCATGCATTATGGAATTGCATGCATGCAATTTTGGGGATGCAATTGCATTTTGAAGTTTGAGGCTTGGAATAGCTCTCAGTTGCATTTCCTGTTTAGAATGTACCTTTTTTTTCTCTCCTTGCAGACACACACTGGCGCGCGCACACACTCACGCACATACACACAGGCACACATAGTTCCTGTAAGGCAGGGCTTGCAGTTCAGCTGTGCATTGACGTTATTTGCATTCTTCTGCTGGGATTACAGAGCTCTTTTTTTGCCTTTTGCACAGTCAGGGCAGCTAAAGGCTTTTGAAGGGCTTATGCATTTAGCTGCTGTATATTTTCTTTTTTTCGTTTTCCAAAAAAGGCGAAATGCAAATCTGCAAGACAATTTACCTTGCAAATGTAAGCCAAACTTTGCATTAAAAAAAATAAAATTATCTGGAGGAAAGGGAAGGTGAAACTTGAGTGGAGTTACTAAGAATTAAATATATGCCTCTGTTTCTATGGGAAAGTATTGTTCTGATGCCAATGCTGAGCTCATTTTCCACAGACCTAAACCCCCCCCCCCCGTCGTCGCAAGCTGTGCGTGTAGTTTTAGGAATGGATTTGAGAAAGTTACGCAAGGAAGTCTCCTACGTTTTCTTATACTGGAACACGGATTTCTTGGTTTGGGATGTGTGTAAATGGAGGCAGAGCAGATCTTTTTCTCAAAAGTACTGGAGAAGGTTCTGTGTCCTCCTCAGGCTGGCAACACGGTTTAAAAGATGGGCAAACGTGGAAGGATAATGGACATGGAATAAAAATGTAGGCAAGCGTCCCCTTCAAACTTTGTAAGAGTAATGTTGAAAGTGGGAACTACTGTAGCCATCCTGCGTGGGTCATGCAGTTAGGGGAGGAATCTAGTTGTCTATGCATGGATATACGGATTCAGTTTTCTGGGTTTTATTCTGTTTTGCACTACAAATATCTGTGTTACAGAGGCTGCAGGACTTGTGGGTTTGGATTCTGTGCACAGTGGTGCAGAATGCATTTTGGGAAGCCACTTGTATGAGTTCCTTTATCGACGACTTCATTTTTCCCTCTCGAGGGTGGTCGGGAAAGGGGGCTAGAGAGGCAATGGGTGCTAATCGCAGTGTTTAATGTCAACCCTCCTTCCCTAGTTGCACTTTGTGGCGGCTGAATTGCATAATTTATTCCCTATTTACTGCAGTCCTCTCTTCTGGCCAAATGGAGGCTGATTGGAAGCTCTCAGCAGAAAAGAGCCCAATAGGGGTTTTTTTTTGCCAGTCTAAAAGGATGGCTAGCAGAGAATGTGGCACTCTTCCTTTCTCTTCGGATCCAACATGTTGATCTAGTTAGCAGCCAAGAGGGGAATCCATCATTTGATACACGGAGGAGGAAAAGGGGAGGATGTAGAAACCTGAATCTCCCTCCTCTTGCCTTGGAAAAACTGATTAAAGCTGGAGGAGAGAGACAGTGAAAAAGTACTCCTTTTTTTGAGGGACTGGATTTGTCTAAATTGAAGGGGAAAATGCACCAATTCATTCAGGTTAGATCTTGCTTTCATTCAGTTTTGTTTGCGGCCAGGATCCATCATCTTGTCTGGTAAGGCCATCATTTCCCAGCCTAGAATTCCGGTTTCCTTTCCAACTCTCATTCTGTCCACGTGAAGCATTTCCATACATATATTTAGATGTGTAGAATGCAATTTTCAGGTAGATGAGGTTGTGTGTGTGTTTTTTTAGGTACTATAAAGAACACAAATGAAGCAAATGTGGGCTCCGAAAACATCTAGAGACCTTTATTTCAAAAGAATAAGGGTGTCTGTATGCAGCAGAAGAACTGTAAGGGGTAGTGTGTTAAACCGGCAGAAAGAAAAAGGCCTAACTTTGAGGTTTGTGGGGATAACTGTGTAGACGGAACTTCAGATTGTAAGCTCACTGGGGACAAGGGACTTCTCTTTTGCTCAGGTTACCCTGCAATGTTAACTGGTGGGTTGGACAACGGGGGAGCGGAGGAAATAAAAAGCAAGGGTTACAAGGCTTCAATATAAGGGAAATACAATTGCATTTACTTGATATATCTTTCAGCCGAGCATGAGAACTACGGGATTCTGTGGATCATATGTTTTTGAGATGCTATAAGAGATGGAATATTTTTAAAATAATACACCTTGACAACTGTAATGGCAGAAAGGAATCTTCCTTTGGGTATGCTTTTTTAAACACAAGAGATTGAAAAAGGTAATGGTAAAGGACCCCTGGATTGTTAAGTCCAGTCAAAGGCGACTATGGGGTTGCGGTGCTCATATCGCTTTCAGGCCGAGGGAGCCGGCGTTTATCCACAGACAGCTTTCCAGGTCATGTGTCCAGCATGACTAAACCACTTCCGGCACAATAGAACACATGATGGAAGCAAGAGCGCATGGAAACGCTGCTGCAGCGGTACCTATTTATCTACTTGCACTGGCATGCTTTCGAATTGCTAGGTTGGCAGGAGCTGGGACCTAGCAATGGGAGCTCACCTCGTCGCGGGGATTTGAACCGCCGACCTTCTGATCGGCAAGCCCAAGAGGCTCAGTGGTTTAGACCACAGCGCCACCCGCGTCCCTAGATTAATAAGAGGAGAAGCTAGCCCCCTGCCATGCAAATGATTCCTCAAATACAGCGTCCAAGGGGCTGTCAGATGGAGGATGGAGCAAGCTTGTTTTCTCCTAAGACCCGAACCAGTGGCTTGCAAGTTACAGTGGTACCTCAGGTTAAGTACTTAATTTGTTCCGGAGGTCCGTACTTAACCTGAAACTGTTCTTAACCTGAAGCACCACTTAAGCAAATGGGGCCTCCTGCTGCTGCTCTGCAGAACAATTTCTGTTCTCATCCTGAAGCAAAGTTCTCAACCCGAGGTACTATTTCTGGGTTAGAGTATGTAACCTGAAGTGTATGTAACCTGAAGCGTATGTAACCCGAGGTACCACTGTACAAGAAGGGATTCCGACTAAACATCAGGAAGAACTTTCTGACAGGGTGAACTGTTTTGACTGTGGAAGAGATTCCCACGAGAGATGATGGACTCTCCTTCCTTGGAGATTTTTAAGCAGAGGTTGGGTGGCCATCTGTCATGGATGCATAGCTGTCAACTTTCCCCTTTTCTTGCGAGGAATCCTATTTGGAATAAGGGAATTTCCCTTTAAAAAAGGGAAACGTTGACAGCTATGCATGGATGCTTTAGCTGAGGTTCCTGCATTGCAGATCACCCTTAGGTTACCTTTTGATTCTGTGATTCTGTATCTTTTTATTATTATTATTATTACCTAAATTGTGGCATTTCTGGTTTGTGGGGTTTTCTTTTTTATAACCACAAGCTGCTCGTCCTGACCCAAATGGGGAAAGTTGATCTTGTGAAACCTTTGTCGGGGTGCCACCGCATTCTGCTAGCAGAAGTGCCAAGGCAGACTACATAAGGGGGACTTATCCATGGGGCAAGCCAGTTCTTCTGAAAGGGCAAGCTAATCTAGGACTGTTGGCATACTTAGGCATTTCCAGGTACCCTCACCTCATGGTAAGACGGATTTAAGTGGTACTTAGCTCTCAACAATGTTGGAATCCCCTCCCTTTAGTGCATGGATAGCTCAGTTGGTTAGAGCATAGTGCTGGTAATGCCAAGGTTGCAGGTTCGATCTCCATCCTATGGGACAGCTGCATTTTCCTGCATTGCAGGGGGTTTGACTAAGATGATCCTGAGGGTCCCTTCCAACTCTACAATTCTATGATTCTATATTATATCAGACAGGCACCGTCTCCTACTGTTCAGAGTCTACTGAAAACCTTCCTCTTCCAACAAGACCTTTAAGCCGATATCTTTCTCAGTATGTTCTGGAATTGTTCGTAGGTGTTGTAATTCAGGAGTTACCAACCTAATGACTCTGGGCACCACAGTGCCTGAAAATGTCCTCGTGGCAAAGGCCCCAAACTGAGCTTTTAAAGAAATTATTTAAAGTAAGCCACTAGCTCTCCGAGAAAGAAATGTATACGGGTACCATTCTAAGTGATTTCTGTGAAATTAGCCAGTCTGGCTGCTCCCACCTGTTAGTTGTTTTCAGTTAATAAATGAAATATGTCCCCTTTAAAATCCTTTTGCATACCCCGGAACGATGTGTACCACACTTTAGGAAATATGGATCTAGGCGAAAGCCGTAAGCTTGCAGTACGAACCTTACTTTACTTTTGAGCGCTGTTGAATCCAGCAGGACTTAACATTGTTAGGACTGTGCTCTAAATCCCGTTTTAGCTCGCAGTCTTTTTGGTTTCTGATATTGAACCGTTCACAATTATCTCAGGGCTCCTCCAGACATCCTTCTTATTGCACGTTCATCCTCACCTGTGCTCGTGATGGACTCAAATTGTTTATGCATGATGGCGCTTTCAATGCAATTTGCACATGCAAATATTTCAGGGTGATTATACTGCTTTGGCTGCAATCGGTCAGGGCCCTGAAGTTTCCTGCTAAATATCTGCAACTTTTTATACTACAAATCCTTTTAGTCCTGTTTTTAATATGCTATGGTGCAAGAGCGTCTTGATGGTAATAATAATAATAATAATAATAATAATACAGTCGTATCTTGGTTCTCGAATGCCTTGTGACTCAAACGTTTTGGCTCCCAAATGCCGCAAACCTGGAAGTGTTGTGGTTTGTGAACTTTTTTTTGGAAGCCAAATGTCTGACGCGGCTTCCGATGGAGTGCAGGAAGCTCCTGCAGCCAATCGGAAGCTGCACCTTGGTTTTTGAACATTTTTGGAAGTCAAACGGATCTCGGAACAGATTCTGTTTGAGAACCAAGGTACGACTTTAATAATATTATTTATACTCCGCCCATCTGGCTGGGTTCCAGCAAAATATAAAAACATAATAAAACGTCAAACATTAAAAACAGGGCTGCCTTCAGATAATGTGCCGAAATGTACCCACTTATGTGATGTAACCACTCCCGCATAGTTCCTATTGATGCCAGGTGCCGGCATTCCATTGTGTGTGGAAACGAGCTCTGGTTTAGCCCTGCAACCGCAGCCTGAATCCAAACCCTTGAAAGTGTACGTATAGAAGCATGGCATCATAGTGCAACTATCTTACACTTAGTGTAGAGGGCGAGCAATTTTTTGGGGGGTGTGTGTGTGTGTGTGTGTGTGTGTGAAAACACAGAAAACAGAATAGGTAGAGTTCAGGTGGGGATGCAGTGACACAGAAACTTTAGAAAGTATAAGAGAACAACTGAGAATGTGGGCTGATCTGATAGAAATCTGTTTCAGATGCCCTACTAGTGGCATAGCGTTGTTTGCTGGTGCCCAGGGCATGCTGGGCAGGAAGGCTGTGCTCACACTGTGCTGATGCCATTGGAATGACTCCACCCTGCCGAACTGCCTGTCTACCTGCACAGGGGGAGCCGGGCCGGCAGGCAGGGCCCTTGGTGGGCAGAGAGGGGCATCGGGCCATGCCACACTGGGATCACCTGCGTGGGGACACCTAGTTTGTGTTCCCTCCTGGCACTCCCCACGCTATGTGCCCATGCCCTACTAATGCATCATTGCCATGTCGCTGCATACAGCTGCTATTAAACAGCAGTCTGGAGGGGGCCTCAATATTCCATTAAACCCTTATTGAACCTGGAACGCTTCACAAAGGAGTTCAACAGGTGTATGGCAGCTGCTTTGAGCTACCAAGTCTAATAACGCCACAGACAGCGCTTCTGAAGGGGTTGGGAGGTTCTCTTGACTTTAGCTCTTTGCTAGTTCCGTTCGGAAGAGTGGGCCGTGATTGCATTTGGTTAAGTTTTGCTTTGCTTTTGTGTGCAATCTCGATCGCGTTAAGGCAACGCGAATGACTATTTACAGAACTGGTTGCGAGAGGTTAAATACTGAAGTAATGCTCCCCATTGTTTCGTGGAAGGATAATTAGTTCTGGGTGCTTGAAATCGGCACTTAGCTGGAATTAGTCACTGAAAATTATCCCCAGGTAAAAGAGCACAGCAAAGGTTGAGCTCCAAAGTGCCCTGTGCTGGAATGGAAAGTGCTTCAGCACATGGGGGGTGGGATGCTGGGAGAGCGAGTAGGAGCTGTAGACCTTTTGTGAGTCTTTGAGTTCCCCTGACCTTCAGGAGAGAGAGGCCTTTCGTGATAGGGAGGAAGGGTGGCAATGGGTTTCGGCAGGTTCTGTTGCACGCAGGGTATCCCCTGTGAAACCTAGCCGTGGCATATCAAGAGCAGCATCTGCTCAGGTGAAGTTTCTTTGCTCATTCAAAAGTGTTCTTTATTTCACTGCTTATAAACATACCTAAGAAGCCACTTCTGTGGAAGCCCTGTGTAAGGGCTGCTTCTGCAATGGGCCTCCCTGCCTTCTCCCTCTGTGTGCCCCCGACTGCAAAATAAGTGGCTCTGAGGATGCCCCCTCTCCACCGCCCAGAACAGTGGAGGAGAGGAGCGATTGTTAACATTTGGCAAGCTGATGTAGTTGCCCAGACAGAACAATTGTCTTAGCTTGATGTTGAATTCCACCCAGTGTGATGGATGCCCCATATTGCATTATGTTGATACGGTAATTCCACTCTGCATCAATTTCAAATTGGGGTGGAAGGATGCAGAACCAACAAGAACATTAAAAACAAGCTTAAAATATTCCGTACTTAGAAAAATGTGAACCTCTGTGACTTGTGGAATAATTAAATGCATCCTCTTCCTTTTTTTAAAAAAAACAACAGTTGATAATGTGTTTGGTCTATTTATCCTTCCCTCTGCACATGGAATGCACATGACCCGGGTGGCGCTGTGGGTTAAACCACAGAGCCTAGGACTTGCCAATCAGAAGGTCGGCGGTTCGAATCCCCGCGACGGGGTGAGCTCCCATTGCTCGGTCCCTGCTCCTGCCCACCTAGCAGTTTGAAAGCATGTCAAAGTGCAAGTAGATAAATAGGTACAACTCCGGCGGGAAGGTAAACGGCGTTTCCATGAGCTGCTCTGGTTCGTCAGAAGCGGCTTAGTCATGCTGGCCACATGACTCAGAAGTTGCACACCAGCTCCCTCGGCCAATAAAGCGAGATGAGCACCGCAACCCCAGAGTCAGTCACAGCTGGACCTAATGGTCAGGGGTCTCTTTACCTTTATCTGCACATGGAATAGGTTAGAAAAACCAAAAAAGCAAATGGGAGAAGAAGGCTTCTTCGTTGGTTTTCTGATTTGCGGCTTCTAATATGTGTCAAGATTTTGCATGGCTCATTCCCATTTGGATGTAACGACTTGAGAAATGGGGATGTGTAGTGGAATTCTGTGCAAGATGTGAACAGCATCTGCTGTCTTTGAAAAGTGGTAGAAAGACAGTATCCATTGCACGCATGCCAGATTTTCGTTGCAGCCGTGCCTCTCGGAATAATATTTTCTTGTAGACTGCCATGGTGATGATGTTTGTGAAAATTAAATTTAAAAATTAAATTAAATTAAATACTGGTAACCCACTGCTTGCCAGTTGCAAGGGACTGATTTTGTGCAAGTCTCTTATGTCCCTGAAGAGGGATCTGGAGCTTTGCTGCACACACGATCCATGCTCTTTAGGCAAAGTTCCATCTTTCTGACTCAAGTCAGGCATGAGGTTTGAGAGTGTGTACTTGGTACAGTGACTTCTGGTAGTGGGACCCCAGTTGCATCAGCAGACCCTGTCCTATGCTGTGACGCCCCTCTTGCAGTGAGATTACCAGGGTGGCTGAGGGCTGTTTGAATTTCCCACAGTGCCCCAGAGTGATGCTCACAGCCGCTTGCCGCTATTGGGCATCAACTCAGTGTTAGAAACTCAGATGGGTGCCAAAAGGCTCCATAAGCCAAGGTTGCAGTTGCCAAAACAGATTGTCTAGTTGCCATTTTTGGGGCCGGACAGCTCAAAAGTTGTTTTTTTCGATTTGACTTTTTGGTTCCTGAAATTCATTCCGATTGTGCAGATAACATATAATGGATAGAATTCTGCAGGATGTGTTGTTAGTGTGTGTGAAAACAGGCAAGATCCAAGTCTTCCCATTCATTCCCCTCCAGATGGTGGAGACATCAGGTACCATCCTGGCACCCGGACACTTTCACTTGGTGGGATGTGGTAGCTAGCCAGGTGCAAAATGCTTGGAAAGAAACTATGGCTTATCATACTGTGCAAGTTGGGCCAGCGAGATCTATGAAATGCACAAAAGCACTAGATTTATTGTAGACAATATCTTTTTGTATTGTGTATTCCATTTTTGTTAGATGCTATAAACTTTTGTAGGAGAGGTGAAAAATGTTTCAGGTTTATGGAATAATAGTGGGGAATAGGAAGGCATGAAAAAGCAAAAAGAAGTTGCTTAAGTCCACTTACGTAACGTGGGCACAGATCATGTTTATTCCACTTTGATTTTTGTGCGTTGCTGGTCTTATGTCTTGGTTGATATTTGAAAAAAGGGTGTAAAAATGTTTTTTTGACGATCATACGCTATAAGACCTAGAAAACTGCAAATAACCTTAATATCATTGCTAACGATGATTTACGGAAAATCCCTTTGCTTATTGAATTTGTAGCTTCTGACTTGCATGTGTTGTAATCTGAGCTAATACGTTTAGCAAAGGTTTAAACTTCATGAGTTTACTCTGTAGATGATTATTGGAGTTGTTCTTTGCTGCTAAAATCTTCCTTATGGCAAGATAGGGATACTGAACATGTTTGACGGAATCACTGAATGTATCTGATATGTGGTTGGTTTTTTGGGTGGGGTGGGGTGGAGGGTTTCATCCAAGCCTACTACTACCAAGCCTAGTTTTTCCAGAGGATCACTTTTGCCCACCCCTATTCCTCCATTTATCAGCTGCTAAAGCAAAAGACGATAAGCTATCCCATGGTCCCCTATTTAGAGCTAGGGGATTGAACATATGGCATGACTTATGGGGCTGTCTTTGGCCCAAAGGATGCCAGCTTCTGATCCCCAGACAAGTGGCTTCTATGTTCTTACATGCTAATGTGCTGTTAAATATACGTTAAAAGGCTGCCTGTAACCATTCCCATTTCATAAGTTGTTTAAGGATCTCCATTACTGATACTGGACAATCTTTCCACTTCTATATTGCTGAAATACAAAGGTGTCCCCCCCCCCCCGTCTCATGAAGGTATAGTGGTACCTCGGGTTAAGAACTTAATTCATTCCAGAGGTCCGTTCTTAACCTGAAACTGTTCTTAACCTGAAGCACCACTTTAGCTAATGGGGTCTCCTGCTGCCGCTGCACGATTTCTGTTCTCATCCTGAAGCAAAGTTCTTAACCCGAGGTACTATTTCTGGGTTAGCAGAGTCTGTAGCCTGAAGCGTATGTAACCTGAAGCGTATGTAACCCGAGGTACCACTGTATATATTTTGTTTTAAGAGGCAGAACTGAACTTCTTGCATATTTAAATAATAATATTTGAAGCCATGTGGTGTTGGGGTGTCCAGAATTTAAAACCAGAAAGCTAAGTTGAAGATGGGAGAGCAGAAAAATATCTCCTAAGCTGCTCACCGTCTTTGGAATGCAGAGCGGCTTGGCTGCCTAAATAGATATTGTTGCTTTGAGTTCATTCTGCCAAATGATTCTCACACCAAATTTTGATGTTTTGCAATGGGGGGTGGGGATGGGTGTGAATTTCCTGAAAGTTTGCGATCTATTCTCTGCGTGCGTGTGATGCAGAGAGCCACGAACGTCGTTCTCGTATGCGTGATGCCCTCTGTGTTTCTTGGCAGGTGCCAACTCATCTTGGAGGCGTACCACTGGCAAGAAACAAAACATTTTAAAAGCCTTGCTGTGCGCCTTAGTGGGGCTTGTATACATATAACAGCAGGAGCAGCTTGTGGGACATACTTAAATATGTTGCAAATGAAGCTAGTGCACAAAAATATTACATTGGTACACTTGCCCAAAATGAAAAGAATCTCCTGTCTCTTTTATAGCCTCCTTGCCTGGTTGTCTGGAGGAAATTCTGCAGGGAACCGGACTGGTGGCTGTTTACAAGCTTTCAATATTGCCATTGTTTTTCATGTAACCACACAGGTCTTGGAAAAGAAAAATCCTGTGGTGTTATATCAGGTTGTATAGGCGACATACACAGAGATGCCATGGGAACTGTAGCAGTTTTCCACAGTGGTCCTTTGCCGTACATGTGATTCTGGAGCTTTATTTTTTAATTTTTAAAATAAGCTGCATGCAGTGCCTGTAACGAGACAGTGGCTGCAGAGGGTGCAATTATACTTCACATGCATTTTAGGAAATCTTTATTTTTTTGTGACCAGCTGGTTGTGCAGTTGTGTGTGTCTATATGTCTATATCTACATGGAATTGAACCCCATTGAGTTCTGTGAAACTTACTCTCAGGAAACAACAGGGCAGAGAAAGAATTTTCTCTCTCCCTTCGGCTATTCCATAGTTGCCTTTTGCTAAATGTAGGTAAACTACTGTTGTGTACTTCTCCAGGGTTATGGGGGAAGGTTCACAGCTTTCAGAAGAGTACTTTATAAGGTGTTCCTCCAACCCAACCCCCAGAAACCATTTGGTAATTGGATTATTACCACTCTTCCCTTTGTTTGTATTATGCAGTGCAAAGAGTCACACGCAGCAGGCATTTGGTAATGAACCTGTGAAGTGGCTGAATGAGTGAGCTAGCCTGCCTCTAGCACAGGGGTCAGCAACCTTTTTCAGACGTGGGCCGGTCCATCGTACCACAGACCATGTGGGGGGCCAGACTATATTTTGGAAAAAGAAGAACGAATTCCTAGACCCCACAAATAACCCAGAGATGCATTTTAAACAAAAGCACACATTCTACTCATGTAAAAACACCAGGCAGGCCCCACAAATAACCCAGAGATGCATTTTAAATATAAGGAGACATTCTACTCATGTAAAAACACGCTGATTCCCGGACCGTCCGCGGACTGGATTTAGAAGGCGATTGGGCCGCATCCGGCCCACGGGCCTTAGGTTGCCTACCCCTGCCCTAGAATCCTGTGTGTGTGTGTCTGTGTGTGTGTGTTTGTGTGCACGCAAGCCATGCCCTCTGCCAATGCACAAGTGGGGTCAATCTGAAGGGGTCCCTATTTGTTCATAGCTCCCCTTCTACAATTCCAGATTCTGTGTAGCTCACCCCGTGGATATGACGTGTAGGGGGCAGGCTACTGGAGCTGACAAAACAACAAGATGCAACACAAGCAGGGTACCAACGAAGCATAAGCAGGGTACTTATGAGGATGATAGCAAGCAGTTCTTGCAGGGAATTGAGAACGCCTGCAAAAGACGCTTTCCCAAAATTGAGCACATGCTAATGATTTCTTAGGGAAAAGGAAGCTGGTGCTGGGATTTCCAGCTGCTAAGAACAATCCAGTTGATTTGGAGCTTCTGCTAATTGATTCATTTGGCCCGTTTTGTCTGATGCTCATATATATTCCTTGTCTGCCTGTCTAGAAAACGGTAGCATTTAGATATATAAAAAATAAATGCAAAGCTCTTTATTTCCCGGGCCTGTGCAATGTGAAATTGAGCCATTCCCTTGGAGGTTAGAGGGGCAGTGGTGCTGAATCAAAATTGGATTGTTATTAATCAATGCTACGATTATGATTTCACCAAATGGCTCTGCTAGCTGTGGTCGCTTTCCTAGGGACATCGTCTGTGACCATGGCACTTCCCATATTAAAATTTTCAGAAAGAACTGTGATTTCTGTCTGGTGCTTAATGGTGGGTCAGACATTGTGAGCCAAGAGTAGAAGTGCAGGGAAACATAGGTGGATGTTAGTCGCTGAATTACTGGTATGGATAGCATTCAGTGTTCAGCATTAGCCAGGTGCCAGCCAGACACATTTTGCACCTGACTTTTGACCACTTGTGACCAAGTGAAAATGTTTGGGCTCCAGGATGGCGCCTGGAATCTCCACCATCTGTGGATCACTGGATCTGTACTGTTTACGCACACAAATACCTCCTCCTGTAGAATTCTATCTGCACAATTGGGATGAATTTCCGGAACCCAGTTGCTTTTTCTGTGCAGCCTTGAGCAGGAGCAGTCACCATTAAGGAAAAGAGGTTGGAATAGGCCAATAGATACATGGACTGGATCAAGTGACCTTCTTTAAATTCTCAAAGTTCTTTACATAGTAGCTCAAGGCTGTCATCTGAGCTGGTCAGATGTTTAACTGAGAATCAATCACAGTTTGTCCACCATTTGAAAAATAAGACTTTAGAGTGGTCTTGCCCCAAAATGACAACTGCAACCTTGGTGTATTGGAGCTATTTGGTGCCTAGCTTATACATCTGAGTTTCTAACACTGGTAGCATTCACACTGGAAGGGCCAGTGTGATCCGTGGGTCCAGTGCAGAAGCACCCTGCTATACCACTTCCACACCACCTGCTCCTTTGACAGTTCACAAAGTGTGTGCATGTGATTTTCTCCCCCACAGCTCAAGCTGTTTCTATCTCCAGGCTGCCTCTATGGAATTTGAGCATTCTGAACTTCAGATGGGCCACATGGAGCTGAAGCAACTTGGTGCAGCTGGCTGGGGATGGGCGAACGTTTTTCTCTTTTACAATCTGTCCAAATTGAGTTGCCCGAGGGGACAAACTATTTTATTAAGAGCCAACAGCTGGGAGTTGCCGATGTGTTCAGGAAAAGTGTAGGGGTGTGTGTGTGCGCGCGTTGTCTCCCCTGCCCTGTTTTCCCACTCTTTGGGCCTTTGCTCTGTTTTCCAGAACTGCAATTTGTTCAACACCCAAGAGATCAGTTGCTGATCTCGGCGGTGTAAGTTGGATCCTCGCTTGCTTCTGCTGCAGCCTCTAAGGGGAGCAGTCATGCTGATCCTCACAGGCTGTGGCCATGGCGGTCTGGCTGGGCTCTTCAGGTGGAAGGAGAGAGAGGGGCTTCCTACATCTGCCCCAAACCAACCTGAGTGATGCACCTGTGCTGGCTGCAGGACTCCCTTGATTTGTTCCATCCTTTAGGAAAAGAGCAGCCCACAGACTTATTAGAGGGGGCATTGCAGCTTCTCCACTTCTTGACCACAGTAAACATTCTGATGCTCAGCAGAATTACAATCTGCTTATCTTTGCTGCATGGATGGGAAAGCTCTCTCTCTCTCTCTCTCTCTCTCTCTCTCTCTCTGTGTGTGTGTGTGTGTGTGTTTGCGTGATGAGAGACTTCTTCCTGCTCCTGAGATTTGCCTATCTCTTGCTAGTTGAGAGATGCTGGCATTTTCTCTTGTTTTCATTTGGCTGACGGAAGCTTTGTTTTCTTCGCGTTTATTTTAATTCTTGCATTGTAATTCTGGTTCATGGGCTCAGGGGTCCTTGGCTGCAAAGTGGAATAAAAACGAGCTTACTCCCCCAATTCCTCATGAACAGAAAAGAAAGGGAAGAGAAGAAAAATTATGTTCGTCCCCCCCATTATTTTTGTTTAAAGGGAGCAGTGGGATTATGAAACACTTTCCATTTACAGTACAGTGGTACCTCGGGTTACAGATGCTTCCGGCAACAGATGCTTCAGGTTACAGACTCCTAACCCAGAAATAGTACCTCAGGTTAAGAACTTTGCTTCAGGATGAGAACAGAAATCGTGCTCCGGCGGCGCAGCAGCAGCGGTAGGCCCCATTAGCTAAAGAGGTGCTTCAGGTTAAGGACAGTTTCAGGTTAAGAACGGACCTCCGGAACTAATTAAGTTCTTAACCCGATGTACCACTGTATGTGCGTCTTCACCCTGCTTCCATTTGCCCAGAGTGCACAGGCACAAAAGTTCTCTCATGAAATTTATCATTAAGTAACTGCTTGACGTGAGACCTACTGGCATTTTTTATTTATTCCAGGGAAGAGCCCTTTTCATTGAGCACCTCGATGCTCACCGCACTGTGAACGCTTAAGGCTGCAATTCTTCTGTTGGGAGTTTTCTATGGACTTCAGTAGGAGTAGGATTGAAGAACATAACAGCTGATCTGATTGGACGCTCGGGAACCTCTTTTTTAAAAAATGCAGAGATGACATGGGGTGAAACCACAAATGCTCCGTATATATTTGTGAGAGAGGAAATGGTGGCCTTTTGCGTGGTTGCTGCTTTTGTGTGGCTGGGTTTTCCACCCAGCCACAGGGGCTGGGAGGCGACCTAGAAAGTGCAGAAGACATGATATCTCCCCACAACAGTTATGCCAGTCTCGAGGAAAGGGCCCACACCATCTGTTCTGCCTGTCCCACCCACTTCCGCGTTTCAAATACTGACTTGCATTGCTCCAGGACTTCAGCACCTGGAAGCAGTCAATGCGCTGCAGCTAGAAGAATTTTCCTCGGGTGTCTTTGGGCATTCAGATACAGTGCTTCTGATTTAAGAGGCAGCGCATAGAATTATAAAATGGTAGAGCTGGAAGGGGCCATGAGGGTCATCTAGTCCAACCCCCTGCAATGCAGGAATCTTTTGCCCAAAAGATTAGGGATTGGGAACCTGTGACACTGTTGCTGGACTCCCAACTCACATCGTTTTCAGCCAGGATGGCCAATGGGAGTTGTCGTCCATCAACATTTGGAGGATAGAAAGTTCTTGAACATTGATGGTACAGTGGTACCTCGAGTTACATACGCTTCAGGTTACAGACTCTGCTAACCCAGAAATAGTACCTCGGGTTAAGAACTTTGCTTCAGGATGAGAACAGAAATCGTGCTCCGGCGGCCTGGCAGCAGCAGGAGGCCCCATTAACTAAAGTGGTGCTTCAAGTTAAGAACAGTTTCAGGTTAAGTACGGACCTCCGGAACGAATTAAGTACTTAACCCGAGGTACCACTGTATCACAATACCATCAGTTACATGAAATGTTTAAATTAGATAGAAAAAAATGGTTTTGCGGACCGAAGCTCACAATTCGAAAAAGAACTGCTGCAAAACAAAGAGACACTTTTGTCTAAAATGTATAATTTGTTATTAGACTGGGAAACAAAAGACGAGCTTGTTAAAGCCACAATGACACACTGGGCAATAGAAATAGGACACAATATAGATTTTAACCTCGGAGGAAAACCCTGGAAAAGTGACTTGGAAGTTTACAGCATGTTATTCTTTGAAGGAGAACTACCGGAAAATGATTCACAGATGGTATTTCACTCTGAGTAGGCTTGTGAAGATCTATCAGTCCGAATCAGATAAGTGCTGGAGATGCAAAGAGGTGGAGGGAAGGTTCTTTCACATGTGGTGAACTTGTAAAAGAGTATTGGGAAATGATCCATAATGAATTGGAAAAAATAAATGTTTAAAAGTACTTCCCCCCCCCCCCGCAAAACCAGAGTCCTGTTTGTTGGGGATAACTCCGGACTGAAATTCCCAGGTAACAAAAAAGATTATTTATGTATGCCACTACTGCAGCCTGTGTTTTGTTAGCCCAAACAACTCGCAGACTTAACATATAGTATAAGAGAACAAGAAGTACATACAGTGGTACCTCTGGTTGTGGACGATATCCGTTGTGGAGCTCCGGTCGGATCCTGAGGTTTCCACAACTGGAGGGACCGCTTCTGCACATGCGTCTTCGGTGCGGTAGAGCGATTATGTGCATGTGCACGTGGCGAAACCTGGAAAAATATTTCCGGGTTTGCCGCATACGTATCCCAAAGGATACGTAACTGGAGGTGAACGTAAGTAGAGGTACTTTTAGAGAAGATTGGAAAACATTTATTCAATATGTGGGAAATAATTCTGTACAGCTGAAAACGCTGGCAGCATTAAGATAAATTCAACAGTGTAAGCAAGTTTTGATGGATGTAATAATGGAATAAGACCCTGATGTTGGGAAAGATGGAGGGCACAAGGAGAAGGGGACGACAGAGGACGAGATGGTTGGACAGTGTTCTTGAAGCTACCAGCATGAGTTTGACCAAACTGCGGGAGGCAGTGGAAGACAGGAGTGCCTGGCGTGCTCTGGTCCATGGGGTCACGAAGAGTCGGACATGACTAAACGACTAAACAACAACAATAATGGAATACTGAATGGTACAGTTTTTGTAAAATATGCAGGGATTTATGATATGTAAAATGAACCATGGAAAGAGAAGAAGGGAAATCATTGATGTTCTGCACCCTACTGGGTTGAGAGGATACAGTTTGTTCTGGATTCCCTGTTTCATTGAATTGGTTTATGCTGTGTTCTTAAAGTCTTGAGCTGACTGTACATTTAGGGCACCCTGTGTACCTGCACAGAGTTGCATTTGTGCTCGGGTTACCCCCTCCCAAAAAAAGAAGTGGAACGAAAAGAGGTAGGGAAGGGAGTCAGGGTTAAAGTGGTGTATTCTATCTTTTTGCAAGAATGCCAGAGTTACGTTTTATAACAGTACTCATTTTGAGGCCTTCCAGAATGTGTCCTAATAGCTTGCCGTTGCTTAAATATGTGACCTTCCTTAAATACTTGCTGGGCAAATGACCACA
Source organism: Podarcis liolepis (assembly GCF_965112155.1). Classification (NCBI taxonomy): domain Eukaryota; kingdom Metazoa; phylum Chordata; class Lepidosauria; order Squamata; family Lacertidae; genus Podarcis; species Podarcis liolepis. The sequence continues at coordinate 25,101,451 of NC_139555.1, forward strand.
TACTGTATCCATATAAAAAAAATATATCCTGGTATAATTGGGTGATTGTCGAAAGCAAGCAGAGTCTGCTTAACCGTAGTGAGAGAAATGCTAGGCACGTCTCCGATTGTGGAGTGCCTTTCTTCCTCGGATGACGTTTGTCCTGGAATTGGAATTTGAAAGGGGAGGCCATGTGAACTGGAAGCAGAGAAGCAAATAGAGGCCTGCCTGCCCAGGAACAACAAACAGAGGTCACTTTCCTGGCTGGCCAGAATTACTTATGTAAAGTCACTCTAGCAGACAGCGAGAGGCCTGTTGCCACAGAGCATCGAAGAGCGAAATCATGAGGACATGGGTTCTGCTTCTTTATTTGTGCTCCAGGCCCTTGCCCTTACCCTGAAACTTTGCCAGAAACGCTGCATTTCTTCCTAATACCTGGCATATTTGTAACTTCATCTTCTTATTGGAAAGCTTTAGAATCACATTTTTCAAGTGTGTGAAATAGTGGCGTTAAAATCAGCTAAAAAACAAAAGTTTAATTATAACTGCAAGAAAATCCTGAAAAACAAATTTTCACCTAACATTATTGCTCTCTCTTTTTGATTTTATGGAAGCCTTCAGATTATTATTTTGGGAGGAGGGAGGGGGAGGAATTACGCATCTCTACAGAACAGAAAAACTTCAAGCTCCTTTATTTGCAGTGTATAACCAGTTTCTGGATGGTTGCAAATTGTAGATAAAATCAGAATGGTTTTAACTTAATCAATTCTTTTAATGCAACCTAACAACCTCAGATATGCAGATGACACAACTTTGATGGCAGAAAGTGAGGAGAAATTAAAGAACCTCTTAATGAGGGTGAAAGAGGAGAGTGCAAAATATGGTCTGAAGCTCAACATAAAAAAAACGAAGATCATGGCCACTGGTCCCATTACCTCCTGGCAAATAGAAGGGGAAGAAATGGAGACAATGAGAGATTTTACTTTCTTGGGCTCCATGATCACTGCAGATGGTGGCAGCAGTCATGAAATTAAAAGACGCCTGCTTCTTGGGAGAAAAGTGATGACAAACCTAGACAGCATCTTAAAAAGCAGAGACATCACCTTACCGACAAAGGTCTGTATTGTTAAAGCTATGGTTTTCCCAGTAGTGATGTATGGAAGTGAGAGCTGGACCATAAAGAAGGCTGATCGCCGAAGAATTGATGCTTTCGAATTATGGGGCTGGAGGAGACTCTTGAGAGTCCCATGGACTGCAAGAAGATCAAACATATCCATTCTTAAGGAAATCGGCCCTGAGTCTCACTGAAAGGACAGATCCTGTGCCATATGACTACAGTATAGTATAAAATGAAAACTACCCATAATGAAGTTCTGTCCAGATTTTCCTCTAGAAAACTAAGCATTGAGGGCCAAGTTGCACATTATATTGTAAGTTTAGCTATGTCTTTGTATTCTTTCTTCTGTAATGACAGGTGGGGAGTGTTGTTGCTGGGAAGGGAAGTTTATCATCCTCCCACAAAAAACCCACCCCATTGTGGCTATAAGCCTTTGAAAAAAGTTTCCATTAGCACCATTAGAAACCTTTCTCATAAGGCTCATAGCTGCACAAGGAGTTTTGTTCCGATTGCAGCCAGGGTGGGAAAAGATAAGCCTCTTTTTTCTTTTGAACTGCATTTCCCCTAACAACACTGCCTCCCACCAGCACCTATAGTTAAAAAGGCAGTGGGCAAGGGGGAGATGACATAGGTACATGCCAAGCAGTTCAGTGTAATGTGATGCTTGTCCTTGACACTCTGTGATCCATCAGAGTGGTACCTTGGTTCTCAAACTTAATCCGTTCCGGAAGTCCGTTCCAAAACCAAGGCCCGCTTTCCCATAGAAGGTAATGCAAAATGGATTAATCCGTTCCAGACTTCTAAAAACAACCCCTAAAACAGAAATTTAACATGAATTTTACTATCTAACGAGACCATCGATCCATAAAATTAAAGCAATAAACAGTGTACTGCAGTCACATAATCTATCAATCAATCAGTAGCTGAACTGGGTTCTACACAGTCACAAAAACAAAACAAAAAAGCCACAAAAACAAAAATGCAAAACAAATAGCAAAACCAGACAGACCTCAGTGTAACACTCAAAGTGGAAGTGTGGCACTCAGATTGGAAGTGTAACACTCAAAATGGAGTACGTTTGGCTTCCAAAAAAGGTTCACAAACCGGAACACTTAGTTTGCAGTGTTTGGGTTCCAAGTTAAAATTAAAAAAATCCTTCCAGTAGCACCTTAAAGACCAACTAAGTTAGTTCTTGGTATGAGCTTTCGTGTGCATGCACACTTCTTCAGATACCATATCTTCAGATACCATATCATATCTGAAGAAGTGTGCATGCACACGAAAGCTCATACCAAGAACTAACTTAGTTGGTCTTTAAGGTGCTACTGGAAGGAATTTTTTTATTTTGACTATGGCAGACCAACACGGCTACCTATCTGTAACTGGAACCATGGAAGGCACCACATTGAGCCGCAGTGTATCTGAAGAAGTGTGCATGCACACGAAAGCTTATACCAAGAACTAACTTAGTTGGTCTTTAAGGTGCTACTGGAAGGAATTTTTTTTATTTTGACTATGGCAGACCAACACGGCTACCTATCTACAACTGGGTTCCAAGTTGTTTGAGTACCAAGGTGTTTGAGAACCAAGGTATGACTGTACCTCATTGACCCTAGAGCTTTATGAACAAGAGAGGAAATATGGGAATAAATGTCAGCAGCTACTAGTTGTAGGTGGTATAAATTCTTCTACCCTCTGGAAACTGGGTGTGAAACACAGAAACCAGGTCTTGCAAATGGGGACCATATTTTTTTTCCTGAAATCTCAATAGTGTAGGGAGGTGTTTCTTAAAAACAAAGAGTGTCAAGTAGGTGACTTAAAGACTTCGCTTAACTCAGCCTGTCAAGTTTTTCCAACTACAGTTCCCGTTTTCTTTTGTGTGGTTTATTATGTTTCACAGTACTAATTATTGGAAAATAGGTATGTCCACATGTGCACAGCAGTGATAATTCTCCCCATTTTGTTTGGTTTCAGAATCAACAATGCTTTTAACTGTGTGGACTTTTAAAAGGTTCGAAAGGCAATGTGCAAAGGGGAAACGTTTCCCTTGGAATCCAGTGACCTGAGAGAGCTGGTCACAAGGATGAGAAAATTAAGTATCTGCTAAACAAAAAGGATCCCCAGTGAAACTGAAAGGACTCCGAGCCTCTCACAATCCAGTTTTTTTTCTTTTTACAGCTTGAAATTCCTGTGGTTTTCCGTGTTTGAGATAAGCGGCAATGGGGAAAAACACTATTTTTGGGATGAAAAGGCAGCGTAGCCGCTGAACTTTGGGTAGAAAGGAACTGCAAGTGTGATTTATGCACCATGGGGGAATCACAAGCAGTGCTCCCCCAGCTGCCCATGTCTCTGGTTTTTTATTGGTATTGGTTTAAGAGATAACTTATAACAGAGGTTACGAGGGCTTGTGATTTTTTTGGTCAAGCCTAGTGCTGCATTGATTCTCTCCTGAGCTGAAAAAGAGATTTATCTTCCCTGTGTCCGTGCGTAATCGGGGTGGGCGCGGTTGGCCTATGAATGAACTCGGTACCCCAATATTAAGTGACCGACTGGGCTTCATTTGAACGGCTTTGCCTGCATCCACATCATTTTCCAGCATTCACCCACTCCTGTGAGGTGATCAGCAGTTGCTCCACAGTGAAGGCTGCAAGATTCATCTTCTGCAAAATGTCATTGCCTGGCATCTGCGAACACCAGCTCATTCCTGGCGCAACATGACTCGGAGCGATAGTCTCTCCAGTCACCATTCCACGTACGAGCTGTCTGTCTGTCTCCAGTCCTCTCCCTCGCCGTTGTGTTGTTTTCCCGTTTATTCCTTTATTGCCCTGCGACTGACAGGACCAGACTTGTTCTGTGCCTATTCAGTTAACTTTTCCTGGAACGGGAGACACTTTTTATCAGAACAATCAGTCTTGTTCTTTCACTCCCACAAGGCCGTAGCTTTGCAGCAGTTTTAAAATATCTGGATATGAAGATGTTTTCTTTTTCTCTTTGTCATTCTTTGACGTTTTCGGGGTTGTCAAGATGCAATTCACTGCACCAGAGTGGGAGATGCTATCATCCAGCCTCCAAGATACATTGGTTAATCAATGAATCTTTGGCTTGGTGCAAGGTTGAACATTATCTCCGACTCACATTTTAATCTAAGCCACTCAGATTAAAACGCTTCTTTCCCTTTTCATATACTGTTGCAATGGGGAAACCCATGACTACAAAGCCCATCATTCCTGGCCATTGACAGTGCTGCCTGGTACTGATGGGAGTTGGAGTCCAACAACATCTAAATAAATAATAATAATAATAATAATAATAATAATAATAATAATAATAATTTATTGTTTGTACCAGCCACTCAGGGCGGCTTCCATAGAAACCAAAAATACACTAAAATGTCACACATTAAAAACTTCCCTGCCTTAAGATGTCTTCTGAATGTCAGGTAGTTGTTTATTGCCTTGACATCTGATGGGAGGGTGTTCCACAGGGCGGGCGCCACTACCAAGAAGGCCCTCTGCCTGGACTTCTCGCAGTGAGGGAACTGCCAGAAGGCCCTCGGCACTGGACTTCTAAAGAGCCAGTTTTCTTGTCCCTGACTTACACAGTGGCAACTGCTGTGGTGGTGATGTTACCAGAGGGAGAGAGAGAGGGAGGTCTTGCTCTTCAGAGGAATCCTGGTACCAGTGGTGGTGAAGCATTCCAAGAGCCAGGGACAAACGATGGAGATAGACATTCTTTTGCTGCAACCTCAGAGTGAGTTATGAGCAAGTTTGGAGCTCTGGGGGAAGGTGGGGAAGTTTCGGTCGCATTCCAAGTCCAGCTTGGAGGAATTTATCCATCACCAACCTGTTGTCAACAAAGCTCTAAAATCCACTCTTTATTTTGGAAATTTGTTCATCTGTTTGTCCTTTCTCCGTACATTTGTACACTTCTTAAAGTATCGTAACCCAGTTTTGCACGATGGTTCCTGAAATAAAGAAATTTCTTTATAAAGAAATAAAGAATATGTTTTGGACCTTTATAAAATTGGACACCGTTCGGAACCAAGGTGATGGACAGAACCTATCAAAACTGCTCTGATTTTGTGTTTATCCAGTAAGAAAATGATATATAATTAGATACCGCGGGGGGTGGGGGGAGGGAAGTTGCAGAAAACATAGGTGGAATTCGTTTGTTTTCTATTGTCGAAACATTGTAAAAGGCAAAACATAAAATAAAATAAAATAAATAAACAACTGCTCTGATTTCTCAGAAATTCCAATCAACACCAGGCCATTCCTGCTAGTGGAAAATATATGCAGCCTAAGATTTATTGGCAGTTTTAAACAACTAGCTAAATATAAAAGCAAATACAAATAATGTTCGCATGCAATTACAAGATATTTGGGGTAGTTGTCTCCTCTTCTATACTCCAAAGTTCCTCAAAATCTTGTTCTGGTCTTTTTATAATGACAAGTGTTGTTTTTCCCCACGGGTCAGAAAAATGTGAGTTCTTTTGCAAGTGTGAAGAAGAACAATCTGGTGAATCCTTTTCGAATCCCAGAATATAAATAAATTGCAGAATTAAGCCTGCCATGGAATGCAACAGTAAAACACAACAAAAGCCAATAGCACCCACCCTCTCATTTTTTAAAACTTCATTTCCTCAATCCCTCTTAACAACAGACGTGGTCCAGTGCTGAAACTGACCCCTTTTCAAACAAATCAGTGGGGCTCTGCCTGCTGCGGTGGGGTGGAAATCCCTAGTGTAACGTATTTCCTTATTTCAAAGGATGTTAATAGATAGCAGTATATAAATCAGTATCAACAAGAACATCCTTCTAGAGGGTACTACCCCTCCAAATGTTCGTATACAGGGAACATCAGCTCTCTGATCTCCAGCAAGCGATGTGTTAAACGCAAGACTGATGTAACAGCTCTATGAGAGGCTTGATTGATTTAGGAAATAAAAGTGAAGTTAGCAGGATACGAGGGCCTGTTGAAAGGGGAAGAAAACAAGTGCCAGGATTTGCGCTAGTTGGGATGATGGCCATTCTCTTCTGAGACTGAATGATTAATAGAAAACTGAGTCATCTTTGCAGGATTTCCTGGCTTGTAATAGAGGGGGTGGGATTATTATGTATAGCCAACTCTTGTTTGCGGGTTTTTGAAAAGACAATTGGCTGTTTGGAGGCCACATTATAACATGTGTTGCAGTGAGATTATCTGTATGTCAGGAAGTAGTAATTGCAGTTCATGGGCCTTGTGGGGAGGGGTCCATTGACCAGCACTTGTTGATATATGCATACTTTGACATCTGTAAAATTTCCAGTGCATTCTTTGTCACTAGACTTTGGACACTGGGCTTTACGCATGCCAGATTACTGTGCAATAAATAACAAAAATGGCAAGTGTGTGTGTGTGTGCGTGCGTGTGTGTGTATTCCGCCCATGGAAGCTGCTGAATGCACAAAGATATCAGCAGATGCAGAGCGAGATCAAATAATACTACAGTGGTACCTCGGGTTACAGATGCTTCAGGTTACAGATGCTTCAGGTTACAGACTCCGCTAACCCAGAAATAGTACCTCGGGTTAAGAACTTTGCTTCAGGATGAGAACAGAAATCACAAAGCGGCGGCGCGGCAGTGGCGGGAGGCACAAATGGCTAAAGTGGTACCTCAGGTTAAGAACAGTTTCAGGTTAAGAACGGACCTCCAGAATGAATTCAGTTCTTAACCCGAGGTACCACTGTACTCCTAACTACTAAAAAACCTGGAAAACTCTTTAGATATCTATCTTAACTGTATTACAGCACTTTACAGAATAACAGCACTTGGGTTTCCAGATATATACCGTATTTTTCGCTCTATAACACGCACCTGACCATAACACGCACATAGTTTTTAGAGGAGGAAAACAAGGGAAAAAATATTCTACACGAAACAGTGGATGTATGATTTTTGTGGTTCATGCTGTGGCACCAGACATGTGATCTGACGGTGAGTTTGGGGTAGCCCAATGCAAAAATCCTGAGGATCCATGTGGATCCGTGCTTTGTAACCACATTTTAAGTGGGGAGGGAGGGAAAAGCACTCAAGGGGCAAGGAACACGCATGGGGTGGGTGGAGAAGGATGCTATTAATAATGCAGAAGAGGGTTATAAGAGGAGAAGGCTCCTCTCCTCTCCCACTTTGCTCCTTTAAAGGCTCTGCTTCTCTCCCTCCTCCCCGGCTCGCTGAAAAAAAACAGCTCCGGACTCGTGTAAGCGGCACCTATCCTCTCCCGCTTTGCTCCTTTAAAGAAATAGGCTCTCTGTCCCTCTCTCCTCCCCACTCAGTGGCTCTTCTCCCGCTTTGCTGTTTCAAAGTGAGCCATGGAGGAGGGAAGGAAGAGGAAAGTTTTTTAAAATCACCATTGCAGAGCTTCCTGTTTAGTTAATCTTATTTTTCCTAAGCACAGCCAAGCCTTTACAGCTGTCAGTTGTGAGACTATGCTATCAGCCGTGATGGATGGCCAATATCACCAGGGTTCTCTGTCTCAGCATAAATGGCTTAGTGAAATTACTGAGAGTTGGTCTTCCATACTACATATATTTTGTCCTTCATACTTAGAAGCCTTTTTAAAATTTCTAGATACTATTTTATTGTGATAGCACACCTTTACCGGGCTTAATTTTGATGGTAGTCTGTTGTCAGATAATGGTTTTGTTTTGTTTGACTTGCAGGGTTTCACTTTTTTACATGGGTTGCCACAAGGATCTGTGCAAAGGGGATTTCAAAAATTGACCTCATGCCATGATTTGATGAAGAATTCATTAGCTGGTTTTTATTTTTTTTATTTTAATCCTTTGTTTTTCTGCTTTTTTTTTAATCCTTCATTCTGGTTTTTACATACTATGTTTTGTATGGTATTATGAATACCACACAAAACATAGTATTTAAAAACCAGAATGAAGGATTTTTTTTAAAAAAAGCATAAACACAAAGGATTAAAATAAAAAATAAAAAATAAAAAGTTGGAAGGGACCCTGAGAAACATCTAGTCTAACCTCCTGAAATGCAGGAATATGCAGATGTCCCATACAAGGATCAAACTTGCAACCTTGGTGTTATCAGTACCCAATCTAACCAACTGAGTTATCCAAGTACATCATTTTTATTTGAAAACGTGGTATGTTGCACAATATATCTTTGAGCTCGTTTCAAATTTTGCGAAAGCCATATGCAATGAATGAATGAATGAATCTTTATTTGCGTCATAGCAATAAAACAATAATACAATATACAAAGAATAGAAATAAAAAATCAATTATATAAAATACATTTTAGGCTTTTGAATCAATAGTCAAAGAGTGGATCTTATTCTGATTGCCCCAGCTAAAAACCTTGCAACCTTTGCTGTCACCTGCTCATCTTGATCTGCCAAGAGAAAGGACACTGTGTCAGTGGTTGGGCGACCCGGAATGGACAATAAAAGAGGGGTGATAGTCTCATTCCTCAAGTCTTTATAAAGAGTGCAAGCCAGAAGGGCACGCGCCACCGATTTGGTACTGCCATTTCCACAGGGGCATAAGCGTTTTTCATGTGGAATCTGTTGGAATTGTCCCTCAAGTACAGCCGAGGGCACTACATTCATTCTTGCGAGAGTAAAAGCATGTCTATATTTTAGAATTGGTAGGTTATGCAGATAGGGTGCCAGAGTCGAAATGGGAAGGCGGAAAATAGTCATGCCATAGGCAAAATTTCCTTATTGTGGCCAAGTTGTTTTGACGCTTGATATCATCTAGGCCAGTGTTTCCCAACCCTTTTTGGGCAAAGGCACACTTGTTTGATGAAAAAAATCTCGAGGCACACCACCATTACAGCCCCGTGACGTCAGCGCGCAGCGTCACGCCGGGAGGGACGCACGAAAGTGAAAGTTTCAATTTTTTTCCCTCCCCCTTGCCGGGGAACCTCCAAGCTTTGGGGGTGGGGGGGAGGAGGCAGCAAAGCGAGGGACTGAGGGACGGCGGCAGCTGAGGCGGCAGCGGCTGTTGTGGTGGTGGCGGCGATAGCGGGCGGAGGAGGGGGCGGCGGCGGGGCCGAGGTGGCCGGCGGCGGCGGGGGAGGCGGCGGCGGGTGGAGCAGGAGGGCGGCCGAGGCCGGTGAGGGAGTAGGGTTGTCCGGGGCTTGAGGAGCCGTCGCCGGGAGTTACTGCTGCTGTTGTTGCTGCTCCCCGGACATGCCGGCCGCCTCCTCGTCCGCTGTCTCGCGCTCCTCCCTTTTGCGCGCGCTGCCCCGCCGCCGCCCCATTGGCCGGGTCCTGTCAGCTGATCCTGTGTTATTTCCTGTGTGTGTGTGTGAGGGGAGAATAGAGAGAGAAACCTCGGCACCACCACCGCGGAGCCGCCCCCGGCTCGACGCGGATCCTCGCCGCCGCCGCCCCGCCTCTCGCCATCCGACTTGCCCGCCTTCCTCCCACGGCACACCAGCCAACGTCTCGCGGCACACTAGTGTGCCGCGGAACACCGGTTGGGAAACACTGATCTAGGCGCTGACCATATGCAATGAAAGCTTGTCCCAGCCTGAAAACCCTCCCAGTGTTCTAAGGTTGCTGCTGGCATTACTGGGTGAAGACCCCTTTATGCCAGGGTTTGCTAACATTTTTCGCGCTGCATTGACTCATGGTCAGCCCTTCAAGGGCTGCATGTGAAGATGAGCATCACCAGTTTTGAATTTTTTAAAATTTATTTTTATTAGGGATAATTTTGAGGGAACCCTGGGCAGTCAGAAAAATCACAGCAAGAGACCCATGGAAATGTTCAGTAATAACTAAATGAAAATATTAAAGTGGAAAAATTTTGGGAAGCCACGAAACAAATATTCTGTTTTGTGTTACCCACCCCACCCCCACCCCAGCCAGAGGACATTCTGATTGTAAGTGCAGAGTGCAAATTTATCAAATAAATACTTTTTTAAAAAAGTTTACATGGACAGAGATTTGGGTAGTTGAACATGGTATATATATATATATTTTGAGTGGGTTAATTGGAATTTTTCATATAAATCGGCTGCTTGAAAGCTCGCCAAAATGATTTGCAAGCCAGCCCCCAAGTAGATGCTTCTTCTGCAGGTGCTAGAAAAAAATCGGACTTTCCTCACACGAGGGGTAATGTTTTGAGACGCAAGTAACCATGCCATGCTCTGAACTGAGACTGTACAAACATCCCTGCAATTTTCACAGTTCATCTAGTGCACTTCAACCCTCACTAGCAACAACCTTGTTATTTTAGTTTTGCCTCCCCTCCCTCCAAATTGCACTTTGTAGAATATAATCCTCACTGTATGCTATGAACTGTGGAATGTTGTCACGGCACAAACCTTGCAGGTGGGCTGTTTGCACTGCTAAACCGGGTACCAGTGCCTTTGGAGATGGTAGCAAACTTACTGAAATGCTTTCCGATTTAATTTCCTCCCACTGTATATCCCCACTTCTTCTGGCTTGGGTATGCATTGGGTTAGATTTTTTCCCAGTAGCTGCCTGCTAGTAAGCCATGTACTGCGTTACTTCTGTTTTGCCACTTAAGGCAAAGAACATGAAAGGAACAAGTGCAGTTTGCCCAGATGATGTACTCTGGCACTTGTGTTTCCTGAGGAGAGGCAAAGATAGATTTGACTGTCTGGACTGGAGTTAAAGGGAAACATTAAAAAAATAAAAAATACGCCACCCAGTTTTCTTCTACACTCCTGGTGTGCACTGAATGTTAAAACGTTTCCCTAAGTTCTTTTTTTAAAAACCATGGCCCAAATACTCAACATTTGTGCAGAGATTCAGGGCAACTGTTCTTAAAGTTCATGCGCTGCAGCCCTTTTGGATTATGTCAATCCGTTTAGGCCAGGGGTCAGCAAACTTTTCCAGCAGGGGGCCGGTCCACTGTTGCTCAGACCTTGTGGGGGGCCGGACTATTTATCTATCTATCCTCTATCTATCTATCTATCTATCTATCTATCTATCTATCTATTTTAGAGGGGGGGGGGGGAATGAACGAATTCCTATGCCCCAAAAATAACCCAGAGATGCATTTTAAATAAAAGGGCACATTCTGCTCATGTAAAAACATGCTGATTCCCGGACCATCCGCCGGCTGGATATAGAAGATGATTGGGCTGCATCCGGCCCCCGGGCCTTAGTTTGTCTACCCATGATTTAGGTGGGGGAGGTTTGCATTTGCAAATGCTACTACAGTCATATCTCCGAAGCCGAACGCCTTGCGAGACGCATGTTTTGGCTCCCGAACGCCGCAAACCCGGAAGTGAGTGTTCCGGTTTGCGAATGTTCTTTGGAACCCGGATGTCCGATGCTGCTTCCTGCAGCCAATTGCAAGCCGTGCCTTGGTTTCCAAATGTTTTGGAAGTTGAACGGACTTCCAGAACGGATTGTGAGGTACAACTGTAGTCCATATCAGGAGTCTGATTTGTAGAAAGCTAATGGATCATATTGAACTGCCTCTCCCCCACCGCCTTCTGAATCTGCAGCAGGTCTGTCTTACCCATAGGCGCTAGCGGTGCGGGGCACCCAGGCGCCAGGCTCTCAGGGGTGCCAGGTCAAAAGTCTGGAGCCCGAGAGTTGAGTCCGGGGAAGAGCCTGTCCATTGGATGGAGCGCCACGGCAGGCTCTTCTATTGTGGGCGGCTTTGCGCCGTGAGTTCGGGGGTGACCGAGCCAGTAAGACACTGAGGCGGCTAGCTGGCTCCGCCCTCTTGCACACCTGGGACTGGGCAACCTGGGGGAGGGGGGCACCAGGTGGATCTTTGCACCATATGCTTAAGACAGCCCTGATCTCCAGTTACAGGTAGTGAAGCTGGGGGATGTTTCTGCCTTGGTGAGTGGCTAACAGTTAGTGAACAGTATTGAAGCTAAAGTGGCTTGTTTGAAGGCAGCCCTTTATAGATCCCAGGAATCAGGACATGGTAGCTCTTGGAACCAGTGTATTCCACCCAGTGGGCTTGTCATAACAAAGGAGGCCATTATGAATGAATGTAGCATTAGTCAGTTTCGCTATAACAGCAGCAGTAGCAGCAGTCTCTAGGAGCGCCAATACCACCCAGTGTGGGGTGTGAAGTTCATGATGTATTGAAAACAGGCTACGCTTTTTCAGCTTCTGAGGCTTACTGTAAACAACTGGGATTAGGGAAAGTGATCCTAGAAGCTGCAAGCTGAAACTCTTGGCAATGTTCTTGCTTGGAAACATTGGCGTTTCTCAGCGTTTAAAAGACTTGCATTCTGCCTTTCCGAGATATGCTGAGACCCAGTACACGCTCCTCCCATCATGCGAGCAAGTGAACAAGCCCAGGAGCCTTGGTTAACCAGAGCTTCCAGTTAACATCAAAATCAGGAGCTATGATTAATGACTTCTAAATTAGCCAGGATCTGGAAGCCAGCGCTAAACCATGGCTTCTTTCTGGTTTCTTCAGAAGCTGTTAACCATTTGTGATGATACCCTTGTTTAGAAGCTACCTTTTAGGGCAAAGCCTTCACAAAGCATCTTACCTAATCATGAAATGAAATACATTCTGAAACAACAAAGAATCCACGTGATAAAATGTTTTTAAACGTGTGGATCAGTTAGTTAAACAAAAATGAATAGGATTTTGGAACCAGATCCACCACAAAGCCTGTGTCATAAAGAAACCTCATTTAAAAAATACAGTATGGTAGATAGATAGGAGAGAGAGAAAGAAAGAGGAAAAAGAAAGAGAAATTAGATATGTTGGAGCTCCACAGAGCTTGAAATGAATTGGATTTCCATAACCTGGAGACGGCTCCAAATAGACATAACCAGTTAAGGTGCCATCACTATGCCATAAATTGGATTTTCTTTACATTGAACCATGTTTGTTAGTTCACCTGGTTCAGAAGAAATCATTTTGAGGTGTGTACAGTCTGCTTAAATATTCACTACCTTTAATAATATGTGCCGTACACAGACTTTGGCTTCCTCACTTCTCAGTCCTGTCTCTATACCATTTATGAAGACAGAGATCCAATAGAGATCATTCAAGTCCATGTCTGCTTTTTGCATGTTTTTGACAAAGATGGGCCGGGCTGCCCACCAGCCAGCATGGTATTAGGTGACCAAACTTCGAAGGAAGGAGTAAGGAATGTACCTAGAGTGCATTTGTGAATTCTGTCCTTCCTTTTGCAGGTCTGGTTTGAAACCATGTCCGCAAGAAGGACAATTTTTGAATGCAAGTTGGTGTGCAAAGGAAGATTCCTGCGGAAAGTGGGTCCTGTTCTCTGCAGGGACCAGTGACATGTGGGAGCTCAAAATTGAGAACTGTCAAAAGTAGTCAATCCCAGCAAGGCTTACATTCGACGCCTGTCAGTTGAGAAGTACGAACTGCAAGCCCGACTTCCGGAAGGGATTGGTGCCACTTGAGAGCTTCCGAGTGGACCCCAACACAGCGAGGCTTGCTATTAAAAGGCACTGAATACAACCCCTGCTTGCCAAGGAACAATTGAGAGTGCACTTTGAGACTCCTGATTGTTCCTTCGCAGCCAAGTCTTTACCGCATTACATCAGGTGTGGATGCAGAAAACAGCCTCACAGGCCAAATTAGGATCCCCTGCCGAGCCACATTTGGCCCATGCATGGAGGTTCCCTGTCCCTGCTCTAAAATGAATGCGGTTGCAGAAAGGGAATGACCAATATATTGGTAAACCCAAGGATTCACAAACACAGCAGTTGCCAAATAGCCCCCTAATCTTCTTTCTTGATACCTAAGCAAATAAGACCATCATTATAGATCATTATCTAGGACTGTTAGTTAATGATTCTAGCATAGCCGAGTTAATAGCTGCCTTGCCTGTGCTGGAATCATTAAGTAACAGCCCTGGAAAATGATCCGTAATGATGGTCTTATTTTGAAGATAACTTTCCTGCCCCCCTTTTTTATATAACAAGAATACAAAGCTGAAAATGAATGAGCTGCAACTAAAATACAGTGGTACCTTGGGTTAATTACTTAATTCGTTCTGGAGGTCCGTACTTAACCTGAAACTGTTCTTAACCTGAAGCACCACTTTAGCTAATGGGGCCTCCTGCTGCCGCTGCGCTGCCGGAGCACGATTTCTGTTCTCATCCTGAAGCAAAGTTCTTAACCTGAAGCACTATTTCTGGGTTAGCGGAGTCTGTAACCTGAAGTGTATGTAACCTGAAGCGTATGTAACCCGAGGTACCACTGTATTACATTCATTTTTCACATGGTCTAGTCCTTCCCCTGTCCACCCCCCTAATATTCTTAAGAGGGTTCCTTCTCCAGTCTTCAGAGAGTAGCTGGAAGTGGGGAGGCAGAAAAAGGTCCTCCTTTCCTTCCACGCTGCAGTTTTAATCTAAAATTTTAAGCACAGTACTGTGCCCAAAGCTCAGAAACTGCTCACACTAATGAAATTCCCTCTTGCAAAATGCGCCTAGAACAACGGGTGTTTCGAACTCCTTTACGTGCTTGACAGAAATATTACTTTCTTTTTAAATTGGGGCGAGCATTCGGGAAAATGACTTTGGCAGTCCCACCCACAATTGAACCCATTCCCCCACTTTATGTGTGTGACTGCACGATTTTACGCACTATTTCCAAAATGTAACCCCTGTGAAAGTTGAGAGCTGCCTGCAAACTGCATTCACTTAAGACATACAAGCAACAAAAACCAATCGCAGCTGAAAGACTAAATCCCTTGCCTTGGTTCTTACTCTTCTAGTACTGTCCCACAAACAAAATTTTAAAAACTGCTAATATTGACCCAAGTTTTCTGTCTTTTGAACTGCCTGCCAGGGATGGCCTTTGGGCTACTCTGTATGTTATCTGTTGCCTGTACAGGAAACTGCAGTCATATTTTGACGCAAATATGTTTAGTATCTCAGATAGGTGGGTTGGACAGCTGATGTGAGCAATGGGAAATAATGGAAATCAGGGTCCGTAGGAAAGGATAATGCAGGAAGCAGGCCTCATTGTTCCTCTGGTGAACCTTTCACACCCGTGGATGGTGGGAATCTTTCCTACCTGGCTGTTGTTTTTTTTTAATAGTCTCCAAGATGAATGGAAGCATGGCCTAGCTGCAGTCAGCTTGAATAGAGGGCTCAAGAATGTCTGTTTCTGCTTTGTGGTTGCTACGTCCGTCTTAGTCTCATTGCCCTGTCATTAGCATTTTGTAGGTGACACCATCAAGCAGGATTTCATGTGTGTTAGGCTGGGAGGGTGGAAAAGGGTTGGTTGGTTGTTGTAATGCTGTGATGTTGTAACGAAAGAGGAGCTGAGCCAGTTTGAGACTGTTGTTAAGTGGAGGTCCTCAGGTTTGCTCAGAGGCAAGTATGCAGGTGTCAAGGCAAGTTGCCAGATCAGGGGGATTTCTGTGAGATTGGAGGAGTATCAGTGCAGTATATTAACATGCCAAAAACCTAGTAAAGGGGAAAAGCAGGCACACGCACGCGTGCACACACACACACACACACACACACACACACTGTATTTCACAGTGCTGCCTGTTTCATTTTATTAAGCAGGTAAAGAGAATCCATTCCGTACTTTGCAACTTCAAAAGGGGGAATTAAAGCATCAAGACAAAGGTGGAAAACCTGCTATGGCTATGTAATAGTGTTTATGGGTGCTATATGATATAGAAACCACAGTGCTAAGCGATATATACCATATTTTTCCGCCTATAGAACATCCCCATGTTTTGGGGGATTTCAATTTAAGAAAATGGGGGGGGGGGGAGATACTATCAGTGTAGACATTATTTTAGAGTAAAAAAAACATAGTCTTATAGATGGAAAAGTACGATAAATTGCTGAAATTATCAGTATACACAAAACAGGAAGGATGTCTTATTTCAAACAAATCCCTCACAAATACTGGCGCGAAACCTCCCCAGACAACCTGTTTTTTGGGTGGCTATTGATTTTCATTATTGAACTTAATGGTAAGCCTGCTGAAACGGTGGTTCATTAATTCAGTCTCTGCAGAAAAGTCATAAATATCAAGTATTCATCGCACCTATAACTGAAATCTTAAATTAAGGAGAGTTAAGATACATATACACTGATTGAGAGTACCGCTTGTGCGATAATTCATTGAGGCTTTTTTTTATTTTTAAAAAGGGACAGTGGCGGATGAACCCTCTCTGGCACCCGGGGCGGGACGTTGAGGGACGGGGCGAACCACCCGGTGGCACACACACAACATCCGTACGGATTGCGCACATGTGGCATCCTGGACGAACTGCGCATGTATGGCATCCCATATGGAGTGCGCACGTGCAGAAGTGGCAGCCTGTATGGATGCCGCACGAGTGGCGCCCATACTGACTGCACACGCCCTTGACCTCTCTACAGCTGGGGGGAAGCAGGGGCCATCTTATCACCCCCCCCCAGAGTGGCACCCGGGGCGGCCCACCCCCCATTTTGTCCGCCCCTGGACAGCACCCTGTGCAACTCTGTGCATGCACTGGGAACTTGCATGCTGATTAGAAATGACTGAAGCCTGAAGAGGGTAGTGCAAACTCTTCAGGCCAGAGAGGTATCACAAGCTTCTCTGATGTTTGGATTTTTGAGAGGGCAGGGATGCCATAGGCTGTTTTAGAGGGCACTTTGTGTCCCTGGTCAGAGATGTCCTCTGAGTCTATGGCTTCTTCCCCTCAGGATGGGGAGCCTGATCCCTGGGTCATAACACTTTAGGCCGCAAAATGTCTTTGGCCTGTACTGACTGAACCATGACACAGACATTCTGAAGGGCTGTAAACACTTGACCATTATCATTTTGTTTTTGTGTTCTGTTTTGTTTCTTTACCAGGGGTAGATTGCAGCAATTTAGAAACAAGATATTAAACACAATACACAGTTTGAAAGAAATTAAAGTCACAAGGGGTACGGTGGGCCCTGAAACATAGCGAATATCTTCTAAAAAAAAGGAAACCCAAGACTTTATTTTATTCCCACCCTACCCCAAATCTCCTTATTGCAGGCCATGCTGGGAATATGCTTCCTTCTTTCCCCCCTTATTCCCATTGTTACAGTTGAATGTGACTTGGATTTTTTTAAAAAAGGGGTTTGTTGTTCTCTGTGCTCCCTAGCAACCTGTAATTCCCAGCTACTTGGGCAAATGAAGGTATGTGTTTGCAGCGTGGCACCTTCATTTCTTTTTATTTTTGCCAACCCAGACATGTTGCAATGACTGGAAGCTACAGGCTAAATATCAAGAGAAGCATTTTTTAACGATGAGAGTTAATTGACAAATGTTGCAATCAACGCCTGAGGAGGTGGTGTGGTGGTTTGTCCATCATTTTGATGTTGCTGAAAACAAACAGCCCTCTTTTAAGGCTTAGAACTGGAGAACCATGGTTTCCTGATTTTGTTCAAAATGAAACCGAATGTGTGTGGTAGTGGGATTGTTGTTGTTGTTGTTTATTGAATACCCAGAGGTCTCAGGGCAGTTCAGGGATGCATATAATGTCATTTGTATCTATTGTGCCAGCACACCAGTCTTTTACTTCTGGCTGTCGAAAAGGTGGGGTAAGAGGAAAGACACAAAACGACCTAGCAGATTTTCTCTGCACATGTTCCTGTATTTACCTTTTTTTGGGGGGGGGAGACCCTTCCACCTGAAATCGAACAATCATAATAGCAACAGAAATGTCGTTGAATTCCTTCCAATATTTTGTACCGTCCCCCCCCCCCCCAGCAACACACCCGTGAGGGTATTCCTTTCATTCCCATTCTTGATGCTGCACATCATGCGGTTCCACAAGGCTCCTGCTGTGTGCAATATAGCGCATATTTATTCATTTAGAAGATTTGTGTTCTGCTTTCTGCCTAAAGCCCTCAAAGCAGCTGACAATGCCTGTGTAAAACACAACAGATGCACCAGGGCCACAAACACCAAAACACTACCACCAAAATAACCAGGAACACTTACTTCTCACATGCGGGGGGTCAAGGAAGCGACAGTCTGACTGGAGAGTGTCCTGATGTTGTCTTAGCCTGCCTCCCTTCCTCTTTCCTTTCCTCCCCAGAGGGCGGATTGTCTCTGTGGCGATTGTGGAGAGGACAGTCCAAGTCTTCAAATATCTTGCCTTCTGTATGGATTTGTCTTATAGTACAGAGTGAAGTTTTGCCATTTGTAGTCAACCTGCTTTCTGCTCTTGCCGCATCCGGCTGCATTGAAAAGGATATATCAAGAACTCTGGCCAAAAGTTTCAATATAAGGAATAACTCCTACTCAAGAGTTGAAATGAAAAACGTGTGTATTCTGCTAAGAATAACAGTTTGAAGCTTGTAGTAAATTTAAACACAACGTGTAAGTACGATAGTTTTAAAGTAATAGTAAGTTTGGATACAACGTTTAAGTACAGAAATAATGTAGTTTCAAATATACAGTGTTATAGTCTAAAGGTACATGAAATACCAGTGCACAACAATTGTTTTTATACAAGTCTCAATAGCAGTCAAAAAGAGTCCACATTGTATAAAATCAGAATAAAGAATAAAGGATCAAATGGGGCCAAAAAAGTAGTATCCGGAGTGTGAATCAGATGTACGACTCAGTAGTGGTAACCAGGACAGGGCCCTGTTTCGGAGTACACGCCTTCTTCAGCTGGTAATATCAAAAAATGTCAAGATAGATCAAGGTGCTTCAATCCATAGATCATAAATATAATAAATTATATACATTCTAAAGTATGTTAACACATATCATGATATTTGGTTCCATACCTCGGTTTTTTGACGACTATAAATCTGTTGGAAGTCTGTATCATTTAGTTCTTTTATGTTTCTTTTTCGACATGCGTCTAGAGATAAGGATTTCCAAGAGTTATTATTTCCAGTCAAATTATTTGTGAAAAACGGACATCAGTTCAGTGTTTTCTCACCTTAGATAATTGCATCCAAGTTTTCTTGCGTTTCTCTGTGCGTTTTCTATTTTTCGCCCCTGAGTCTGCATGCCTCCCCAGGAGTGTCCCTATTGTGGGCTACAAAATGGTCAAAAGATATGGATTCGCATCTGTGCTCCTGACCTGAGGCTTTGTTCTCTAGCTACTTCCTCCCCTGAAGAACTGGAACTTGATGCTGCAATAGATCTGCATATTACACCTTCTGCAGGGGGCCCAACTTGAATAAAATATTGGGGTGGGGCGGGTAAGCCCTGCGTGCAATTAATCACATGGCATGGCACAGATACCCCATTTGAATGGGAATTCCCCTCAACTTGAGGGGGGTCCCCCTCAAATATTTTATGGGGGGGGGAAGGGACCTCAGCCCCTAGGAGCCCTAAACAGCCTTGGCCCAGTATACTGGAAGGAGCTTCTCCACCTCCATTGCTCAGCCTGGACACTGAGGTCCAGCTCCGAGGGTCTTTTGGCGGGTCCCTCACTGAGAAGTGAAGCTACAGGGGACCAGTCAGAGGGCCTTCTTGGCAGTGGCGCCCTCCCTGTGGAATGCCCTTCCATCAGATGTCAAGGAGATTAGTAACTATACAGCCTTTAGAAGACATTTGAAGGCAGCCCTGTATCAGGAAGTTTTTGATGTTTGACGTCTTACTACAGTGGTGCCCCGCAAGACGAATGCCTCGCAAGACGGAAAACTCGCTAGACGAAAGAGTTTTCCGTTTTGGAGGTGCTTCGCAAAACGAATTTCCTATGGGCTTGCTTCGCAAGACGACAATGTCCTGCGAGTTCCTGCTGGTTTTTTTTCCTTTCCCCCCTTTTTCTAAGCCGCTAAGCCGCTTATCAGCTGATCCGATCAGCAGATAAGCCGCTAAAAGCAGCTAAAAGCCGCTAATAGCGCTAAGCCGCTTATCAGCTGATCCGATCAGCAGATAAGCCGCTAAAAGCTGCTAATAGCGCTAATCCGCTAATCCTTCAATGGGCTTGCTTCACAAGACAAAAAAACCACTAGACGAAGAGAATCACAGAACGGATTCTTTTCGTCTTGCGAGGCACCACTGTATGTTTTTATATGTTCTGTAAGCTGCCCAGAGTGGCTGGGGAAACCCAGCCAGATGGGCGAGGTATGTGTTGTTGTTGTTGTTGTTGTTGTTGTTGTTGTTGTTGTTTTTGTTGTTGTTATGGATTTGGCTTCCATGCCTGTCTGGCTTGGCTAGTGTAACCTATTGGTTTTTCCTGTGTTGATGCTTTAATGTAGGTTGGGCTAACATAGTAGCCTTTTAATGGAGTTCAGGCTGAAGGGATTTAAATAAGAGTTTGGCAGGTCAGTGTATAAACAATTGCTTGCTGCGCGAACCATGTGTCTGCTTAATAGAGACTCACTCCTTCAGACCCAGCCACCCAGTTTCTGTGCTAACCAAGTCTCCGTTTTGCCCTTAGGATAAATTCATTCATTCCTGCAATTTTCATTCCATGTTGCTTCATTTTTGACTCGTGTGGATTTCAAAATACCAGGAGCAGAAAGAATCAGGAAAAGCCAGGGTATGGGTCTCTGAGCTATTTAAAACTGCAAAGTCTTTCACAGCACCTCTTTTGACTGGAATACATGGTCACAAAGGTGTCCACTTTGGTGTCACAACTTTCCCCCACCCCAAAATCACCTGCACATTTTCATTTCCTCTCTCCATATAATACAATGCTAGAGAGTTAAAAAATAAATTAAGGAAAGATGGACATGTCAGGAAGCCATATTATTCTGCTGTGATGAATGCAGCATTGAGAATATGCAGATGTGTGCCTGAACTGCTGACTGCATCAGTTAGAACCCGAAGTGTATAATCTGAATCCCAACAAAGAAACTTTGTATTTTCAACCCTCTCCTCTTCAGCATTCAGGTGCCTGTGTCAAATTAGACCTGGCACTTAAATCAAGCGCTACAAACAAGCCCTGTGCTGCAAGATGTTTCTGAAACCCGAAGAAAAGTTGTTCTTATTTCCCCCCATCTCTGTTCTTTATTTCACAGGCAGGAAGAAAAATCCAGGGCTGAAAATTCCTAAAGAAGCATTTGAACAACCACAGACGAGCTCTACGTATGTCTTGAAATCTCAGCATGATTGCTTTGGGTTGGGTTGGGGGTGTGTGTGGAAGCAGGGGTTCATAAATGTAAACTTGGTGTACTAGCCAGCTATTATTTCTGGTCATCACCAATCCCCTCCCTGAGCCTCCAGGAATGCAGACTCGACATGGAAGTGAGGCAGGGTCCTCTCCCATTTGTGCAGAGTACACAGAGCAAGAAACAGCAGGAGTCTTTCTGCCACTTGGAATGTTCTTCTGTTTCTTAACCTGCTTGAAAACTGCAGTGGGCGTGAGACCTCCAGGGTAGGGATGTGCGTGATCCAGGAGGTTCTGCTTGCTAGAAGGCTAGGCAAGTGGATTTGTGGACGCCTGGCTTGAAGCAAAATGGGATTCTTCATGGAGCTGGTGTTCTGAGTGGCGCGGGAGTGACGAAACAATGGAACAGTCCGCAATTGTGCAAGCTAGCGAAAAGAAACTCTGGGTCTGCATTCTAATATTCCAAAGCAAACTTGGAGAAGAGGAGAGAAAGGGAAACCACACTTTAAATTATTTTTCCATTATTGAATATTTAATAATAATAATAATAATAATAATAATATTCTATTTATATCCCGCCCTCCCCAGCCGAAGCCGGGCTCAGAGAGAAAGAAAGTTAATGGCCCAATATTAAGTTGTCTTGCAAACGTGTGCAGTTAGCTTTACATACCTGCGTAAGTTAACATGATAATATAGTGCAGGGCTTGTTTCAGATGGATTTTGGAAAGAAGATTGGTGATGTGAATGCTCCCTAACAAAGACCACAATGCAGAGAAACAACTCTTGCATGCCTAATGGCTTCTTGACGTAAAACATTTTCTGTTGGCAAGCTCAGGGGTGTGTTAGAAGCAGTCCAACATAGTACTTAGGGGACTGTGTTTCAATGAGAAGGTGAAAACCACAGGGTTGTATCCTGTGCCACACGCAAGCAGAGTTCTGTCCACACCACAGAACATCCCCTTCCTTTTCTCTCCACATGTCTGAAAATCTGCTTTGGAAAACCTGACTATATTATACGAAGCAGGTGCCAGGCCAATGTCATTTTACGTGGTCTTAAAACATTGGCAAGTCCATATAGGTTCTTCACAGACAGGTTTGTGAGACTGGTGGGAGAGCTTTGCTTTCTTTTCCCCTTACATATAAAAAGAAGGGAGACCAGGTTTCATCAAAGGTATTTTCCTTTATAACCCCATTTGTAACCATTCTAAGCCCAGTTAGTTGCCCTGAACTGGCTATATCCCAAATATTATTGAACCACATCTCTGGAGGAAATAAATTAAAAAATTGTCCAGTAGCACCTTAGAGACCAACTAAGTTAGTTCTGGGTATAAGCTTTCGTGTGCATGCACACTTCTTCAGATAGAGGTAGTTCCACCTAGGATTTCCAGTGATACTCTATCACTAGATGTGCAGCTACCAGTAGAAAAAGAATTAAATCTTTATGCCAGATTGTAGGGTCAGGATCTCTGGGTTTGGTGAAAGCAAGGCTAAGGCTGGGTTTGTCAAGAGATTCTCAGATTATTATTATTTTTATATACCATACCTTACAAGCTCTTGGCTGCAAGATTATTGAGTTGTCAAATTACCCATCACAGACCTTGCACCTTATGTAAACGGAGTAAACTCTGGGAACAGTGGACAGCTGGCTGCTGTGCCAACTGAGAAAATAATCAGGAAGAAAAAGAGAGAGAGAGAGGAAGGAAGGAAGGAAGGAAGGAAGGAAGGAAGGAAGGAAGAAAGGAAGAAAGAAAGAAAGAAAGAAAGAAAGAAAGAAAGAAAGAAAGAAAGAAAAGTTTTTCTATATCCGCCTGGCCCCTCAGTCATAATTTCTCAGTCTCCTTCACCCAGAAAGTGTGCTCACCTTTATCCTAACCAGATTTCCTTGGAAGTCGGTTCCATTGCTTCCAGATAAAATACATAAACCTGCTTAGTCTTGGCAGCCTCATGATGCGTATCTTGGATCCTTGAAATTTGGTGACTTGCTTGTTACCCAAGGGCCCCCTGACAGTTCTTTAGGTAGCACAACAGACTCTCAACTTTTCTCATTGTACCAAGGTAAGATATGGGTTATGTCAAGGAGGCTTTCCTCTCTAATCTGCCCTGTCTGGCACTGGGCAGTGCCCTGTTATTTTCTCTTTCATGTACTGTGCTTGCTGCATGCCTCTCTCTCAAAAAGGGGGTCTGTTTTAGCTTATGGTGCCTCTCTGAACACAGTCTTCAAGGCTGAGCATTTGCTGCCCCCCTCCTCTCTTCCCACAATCTCCCCAGAACTCGAAACAGTGAAAGGAAGCTTGATCTCCACCAGGAACCTGAGACTGCCCTTGCAGTCAATGAAAGGACTTATTAAGACAGAAGATTCTCTTAGGAGGGCTTTTAATTACCTTATGGAGGGCAATTTTCCATCTCCCACCCCTGATCTTCCTTTGATCTTTCAAGGGGCCATGCCTGTGCCATCCACAGGTACATACATGGGTCTGTAGCATTAGAAAGTCAAATGCCAGGACACCTCAAAGGGTGATGTTAAAATATGCCCATAAGAGAGGACTGCCTAGGATAGAGAAAGTGATGTGGAGAGATTTTCAGAGAGATTTCATGCAGAGCCAGAAATGGAGATTCTGTAGACTTGCTGGAATGGAATGAGATTTCCAGAGCTCAACTTTTAGGATTGGAAAAGGATTACAGCTGGCACTGTCAACAGATGAAATCATCTTCCTGTCCTTCAGTCGAAGTAGTGGGATTATAGTACCAAAGGTACTTTTTTTTTTTAGGCTCGGGCTTAGCAATATCAAAAAGTGCTGCTGCTCCTATAAACAGCCATCAAATAGTCTACTTACTCTGTCCTCCCCTTTTAATATCTAGTTGAACTCGCCTTGTGTGGTGATGCCACAAAGTTCTACATCCCCCACGCATTGCTCCACAGGCTAGAGAACAAGCTTCCACATGTTGACCATAATGCCTAGCTTTACCATTAAACCACAGAGCCTAGGGCTTGCCGATCAGAAGGTCGGCAGTTCGAATCCCCGCGACGTGGCGAGCTCCCGTTGCTCGGTCCCTGCTCCTGCCAACCTAGCAGTTCGAAAGCACGTCAAAGTGCAAGTAGATAAATAGGTACCGCTCTGGCGGGAAGGTAAACGGCGTTTCCGTGCGCTGCTCTGGTTCGCCAGAAGCGGCTTAGTCATGCTGGCCACATGACCTGGAAGCTGTACGCCAGCTCCCTTGGCCAATAAAGCGAGATGAGCGCCGCAACCCCAGAGTCGGCCACAACTGGACCTAATGGTCAGGGGTCCCTTTACCTTTATAGAAGGAAGTATGGCTTAATTTAGCAGTTTACATCCACACGCTGCTGTTCGTTATTAGAAGGAAGGACTGCTTTCCTATTATGTGATTAAAGGCTTCGGTAATTAAGTGGTATATAATGAATAAACAAAAGATTTGCAATCGATATCAAAGCAAGAGCGTTTGAGGCATACTTTTTTCAAAAAGAAAAGAAAACTTTTAATAAAGATTGTCACAACGGTCACATTCAATGACCCACTTATTTTTGGCTGTAGATAGTCTGAGGGAGCGTTATAGGGCACACTTTTTTATATATAAAAAAGAGGTGCCGTGCAAGCTGGCATATATGTTAAACCCATGGGGTACACTGGTTGTGGTTTTACTTGGGCAATTTAGCTGAGCGCCTCCTTACGTATTGGATTAGGAGTCATTTGCAAAACAGGAGCATGACTGACCCTTTATGTTCCATCAGAAAGAAGGGATTTATGGCAAAGCTCAGCATTGCTCACTTTGGTCTTAGCTATTTCTGGTGCAGATTAATACAAGATAAATACAGTCTTTTTTTACAGGCTGCCTATAAATAGAAGAGTATTTCTTATTTATGGAAAAGATGTTGGCTTTTGCTGGGGGTTACCTGACTTCATTAGTTTCTTACTGCACCGTGTAATTTTTGCAGCCCTGTTTTTTCTTAGTAGAGAAACCCCAAACCAGTGATTTCTAAGGTGGAGCGGGTGCTAAAAATAGATATTGCAGCGGGGTGAGAGAAAAAGAGTGGCAAATTCCAAAATGGGGGCTGGAATTTGGAGATGAAATATTTTGAGTCCGCCACAGGCCCATTTCAGATCAGCTTTAGGATCATTCAGGGTCTGGTTCAACCCAATATGTGTTTGTATTGCTACTGGGGGTGTTCCGTGCCTGCCACCATTTTGAGCTAGAAAGGGGAATGCGGGTCAGAAAAACTCTGTAGGCAAGAAGGAGGGCCTTGTCACTTGGGAGGGAGAGACCGAGCTTTCTCTTTGGAAAGCTGTTTTAAAAAGCCGCTCATGAGGGTCTTGACAGCTTGTGAAAATTGTCCACTTCTCCCTTTTTAGATAGTAGTTGCAATTGTTTTTCCCCCAAATTTTTTTTAATTGATTTTCCAAAAATTCAAAACAAAAAAACAAACAGACAAACAAACAAACAAACATACATACATCCTGTTTAAATCTTGGTAAGTGACTTCCTCAAATCCCCTTGGTTGAATTTCATTATATATCATTTTAACAGTTTTCCAAAATTGATTTTCTCAAAAAATTAACTTAATCACTTAAAATCTTTCATTCTTTCTAATTTAACTTTAAACATCTTAAATCTTATCCTTACATATTTAAATCCTAAGCCTAACTATTATTTGCAAGCTTTTCCAATTAAGTTATCTTAACATATTTAGCTAAATAGTCTTTAAATTTCATCCAGTCTTGCTGGTACTCCTCCTTTTGGTCGTGGACTCTTCCAGTAAGGTTGACCAGCTCCGAAAAATCTATCCTCTTCATCTGCCAATCTTCCACTGTTGGTGCTTTCTGTGTTTTCCAATTCTCCGCTAACAAAATTCTTGCTGCAGTTGTGGCATACAAAAATAATTTAACATCTTTCTTGGGCAATTCCAAACCTGTTATTCCCAGAAGTGTAGCTGCAATTGTTATCTCAAAGGAGTGACCATATTTCTTACCAGGAAGTTGGATTAAAAATGGGAAAGACCCCTCCTTCCGAGTGACCCTTGGTTAATTCTGATGTTGCGTATACATGACATGTATTCACATTTGGTTCCTGACGCATGGTCTAAAGAAAGCGCACAGCACACCAGCCTCGCTGAAGCTAAGCAAGCCTTGGATTGCCCCATGCCTGGATGGAAGACTGCCTGGGAATCTTGCCTGGGTCACCTCGATTTCCTTGAGGGGTGAAAGGATGAAATAAAAATGAAGGGCTTGTATGTGTTTATATGAGCCCTGAAATACCTCCTTCCTAATCTGTTTTCTGGGCCTTCTTTTTTTTTTCTATTTTGCAGGCCACCTAGAGATTTGGACTCCAAAGCCTGCATCTCCATTGGCGACAAGGTACGGTGACGATCAAATACAACTTCTAAAGAGTTCTGTGCATCCAGCTGGGAAGGAAGTGAATTTAAAAGGAGTGGCTTATAAGTAACCTGCTAATCCCATTCCTTGGCACAGAAGTCAGTGAGCTTCTTGTCCCTCTTTCCTTGGTTCACCTGTTCACTTTATTACAAGTTTCACCTACCAAAACAAGTTAAAGGTTTTGACTTTTCACCTCTTTGCTGATGTTGTCTTTGTATTTGGATGCTCTTGGAGTAAAGCTGTGTATTTTCTCCCACATTGCTTGGGGTATCAAGGAGGCAGCTCTGTTTTACTCAGGAGCAATGGTAAGACCTATGTGGGACCCTAATAGGGAGTGCCTGGCTGGTATATGCAGGCCCTCATTTGATGACACTATGCACAACCACTTGGCGGTTGACACCAAGTTGTTGCAGTGGTTTGTGCAATCACACGGCTGTACTTTTAAAAGCAGCTTCACATACAGCATGGGTAGGCAAACTAAGGCCCGGGGGCCGGATCTGGCCCAATCGCCTTCTAAATCCAGCCCTTGGACGGTCCGGGAATCAGCGTGTTTTTACATGATTAGACTGTGTCCTTTTATTTAAAATGCATCTCTGGGTTATTTGTGGGGCATAGGAATTCGTTCATTCCCCCCCCCCAATAAAATCTGGCCCCCCACAAGGTCTGAGGGACAGTGGACCGGCCCCCTGCTGGAAAGGTTTGCTGACCCCTGACTTACACTCTTGCTCCCTTGCCTTCAAGACAGACACGAGTCGAACACTGCATTCTCCATACAAATGTGTATTGCAGCATCCCATGGTCCACAAATTCAGTTGACGGCTGACTTAAGCTTTTCATGAGAGCATCTGTTTATGAATAAGAATATCGTGTAAGTCCAACAGTTACTGCTTGGCATCCACCTAAGTTTGGAAAATGGGATGCAAATGATAACCAAATTGTGTTAACGCGAAACTGTGTCAGGCAACCATCTGCCTTTGCTCCGGAGAGGCTTGGCTTGGTGACGCTCGCTATGCTAATAGCTGAGACCCACTGGGGCAAGCGTAAGTGTGTTTTGGAACAGGCAATATTCACTTCCATAGAACTGCGGTTCTGTTAAGTGAAGTCCAAGACTGGATGTGCCGTTGTCATAGGAATCCCTGCTATGACTGCAGTAGATGCAAGCTAAATGGTCAAGTCTTGCATATTTTTAATAGTTTAAGATCTAAGACACATGTGAGATGGCTGCAAAATCAAACGGAAGCCAGCTGTTCGACCACCAGTACAGAGAAACCCAAACTGACTCACGAAAAGTCTGTTCCATGTGGGATTTAATGGCTGGTGAACTACA
This sequence comes from Podarcis liolepis, assembly GCF_965112155.1. Lineage (NCBI taxonomy): Eukaryota > Metazoa > Chordata > Lepidosauria > Squamata > Lacertidae > Podarcis > Podarcis liolepis. The sequence goes on from NC_139555.1 coordinate 25,129,265, forward strand.
GCTCTGATTCAAACCAGCTTTCGTTTTTTTTAAAAAAAAAATATGTTTCAAGTCCTCAGGCTTTGGTGGGTGGGATATTGAAATGCATTTTTGTACCATTTCAAATATATGGGCATCATTTGATTACATTATTTTAACTTGGGTGTACTGAAGTTACAGGGGACCAGGCAGAGGGCCTTCTCAGCAGTGGCTCCCTCCCTGTGGAACGCCCTCCCATAAGATGTTCACGGAGATGAAGAACTACACAACTTTTTAGAAGACACCTGAAGGCAGCCCTATATCAGGATTTTTTTTAATGTTTGATATTTTATTAGGTTTATCTATGTGCTGTAGAGGGACGCGGGTGGCGCTGTGGGTTAAACCACAGAGCCTAGGGCTTGTTGATCAGAAGGTCAGCGGCTCGAATCCCCACGATGGGGTGAGCTCCCGTTGTTTGGTCCCAGCTCCTGCCCACCTAGCAGTTCGAAAGCACGTCAAAGTGCAAGTAGATAAATAGGTAGTGCTCCGGCGGGAAGGTAAACGCCGTTTCCGTGCGCTGCTCTGGTTTCACCAGAAGCGGCTTAGTCATGCTGGCCACATGACCTGGAAGCTGTACGCTGGCTCCCTCAGCCTATAGAGCGAGATGAGCGCGCAACCTCAGAGTCGTCCACGACTGGACCTAATGGTGAGGGGTCCCTTTACCTTTACCTTTCTGTCCCTTAAGCTGCCCAGAGGGGCTGGGGAAATCCAGCCAGTTGGGTGGGGTATAAATAATAAAATTATTATCATTATTATTAGAAACAAAAACGAAGAATTCAAAGATCTGACTATGGGAATAGTTAAGAAAAAGACCTGTATACAAATCCCCTGCAAAAAAAAAAGAGCAGATTGCCTCATTCTCTGGTGACTCCTACTGCTCCGTCAAGGAATAACCCAAATTAATAGGCCTGGTTGCGTTTCCCAAACCCCGCCCCCCTCCAGCTTTTTATGTAACATCTCTACAGAGGCACCTGCTTACTGATATTAATAGCAACAGTTGCTCAGCGCCAAATGCTTATTGCTAAGCTCTGGCTAGCATTAGCAGCTACCTCCAAACACTTGCTCTCGCTGCTGTTAAGCAAGAAAGCTACAAGGCGTTGTTCTCAAGGCCGTAATTTTCAAGTAGATCCAGTATTCAACTTTTACGGCAGGGGGACCGCTAGTAAAACGAGCGTCGAGGTGTGCCAACAGGTCCACTGCACCTATTTAGAGGAATTATGTGAGTTTGTCAGCAGAACGTCAGGTGTTTGTGCCTCTGGTCAGTGCTGTTTGGGTATAAAGGCAAAAGGAGGAATTCCATATGTTCTGAAATGTCCCATGTCTGCACGCCACACGGTTGCTGCAGATGTAGCGATGAGAAAAAGCTTAATCCGTTGGGCTGTCGCGTTTTTGTCCAGTTTGTGTGTCTTCCTATAGGCTTCTAGTTGGTCATTTAAGAGGAAGAAGATGCTGCACTAAATGGACCTTTGATCTGATCCAACAGAATTATATATATACTAGTAGTGCTTTTTTCAGGGGGTACGCATACCCCTAAACATTTTGTGAATCTTTGTACTTTTGTCCATTTACTGTATTTATTTTTTCCAATTTGAACTATAAAATGGTGGTTTTCTTGAGTCAAAATGAGAGTACCCCTATACATTTTTTTAGAAAAAAACACTGTGTGTGTGTGTGTGTGTGTGTATATATATTTACCCATTGACTTCCCATCCCCCTCTCCATAGCATTCTATGTTTATCCTTGAATATTTTAACCGATAACACTCCATATACACCTCCTGAGTTATTAGTCTTAATGTGTGTTTAATATATTAAATGGCTTGGAAATTAAACAATCAGTCAGTCAGTGTTTCTCCCATCCACTCTAATTTGGAATTCTCCACGTCCCTTTTCAGGTACTGTATTGCTTGAAGGCCAGTTCTTACCAAATCTGTGACATTTTTCTTGGTTAGAAGAGGGAAAATGCAGCAGGATTGATGTAAAGGCTGATACAGATGGGCACTAGCACTGTCTGAGCCTTTTCTAGTAGTAGATAGGTAGCCGTGTTGGTCTGCCATAGTCAAAATAAAAAAAATTCCTTCCAGTAGCACCTTAAAGACCAACTAAGTTAGTTCTTGGTATGAGCTTTCGTGTGCATGTGCATGCACACAAAAGCTCATACCAAGAACTAACTTAGTTGGTCTTTAAGGTGCTACTGGAAGGATTTTTTTTTATTTTGAGCCTTTTCTGTTCAGTCTCACACCTAAGCTGCAGAGTGCTAATTTATTGGCAATGTTGTATATTCATTAGCATTTTATAGGTCTGCCTTTCAGAGACCTAGGCACACCCCCCCCCCCCGCTACTTTTGGTGTTTTGAGATGGGAGGGAGTGAGAGAGCCATCTGGAGCACAATGACCCAGTATTGCATCAAAGAGATTTCTGATGTAGAATGCCTTTGTTCCAAGAAAAGCAGGGTCCCTTCTGTCCCTGGAAGGGAGAGATGTTCCAAAAGGTTCGTAGAGGAAGCAGATTTTGATCTATAAGTTGTACATGCATTTGCTGTTGCAAATCTCCCCTTCATCCCAGCTCAGTCTTTTAAAGAGAGCTGGAATTTGGTCCACCGCTTTTGTCAGCAGTTAAAGGCACAGAAGAATAAAGCTGTTTCTCCCTCTCAGGGCTCAACATGTGAAAACCCGTAGTAGTTTATCTACAACTAGAAAACAAGGGAGGAGTGTGTAAAATTCAGGCATAGGCCCAATGGCCAAGCCAGACATCTGAACTGGAAGGAATGGGGACAGGTCGTCATCCTTGCAGATGAGGGGATCAAACGTCCTGTGCCAACTACTTAACTTTTTGTCGTCTAGCCCAGGAAATAAAAATGTGGGTATAGAAAGCAATGTGCGCCCAATGTGTCTAACCTTTGTCTTGTGTTGACATGTGCAAAAGTCACAGCAGGTGTACACATTCCCCCCTACCCCAGTGAACATCATTGCAAGAGAGGGATGACGTAAATTTGCTTGGAAGGTGGGGGGGATCACTTCGAACCCTTTGAGTAAACTGTTTTTTTAAAAGAAAAGTGTTTTATAGTGATGGAATCTAGAAATAGACATTGAACTTGCTGTTTCGTGGTACAAGTGTACACGGCCAAAGCCATGGGTAGGCAAACTCAGGCCCAGGAGCTGGATCCGGCCCAATTTGCCTTCAAAATCCAGCCTGCGGACCATCAGCATGTGTTTACATGGGTGGAATGTGTCGTTTTATTTAAAATGCATCTCTGGGTTATTTGTGGGCTTGCCTGGTGTTTTTACATGAGTAGAATGTGTGCTTTTATTTAAAATGCATCTCTGGGTTATTTGTGGGGTGTAGGAATTCGTTCACCCCCCCATACATATGGTCTGGCCCCCCACAAGGTCTGAGGGACAGTGGACCAGCCCCCTGCTGAAAAAGTTTGCTGACCCCTGGTCAAAGCAACACACCATTTAAAGAAACGATTACCCATACCTGTAAAAGAGAGCTGCCTGCCCCCATCTTCAGAACTCAAATGGCATAATGAAATCCATCCAAGTGCTTTTGAAGAAGCAAGGATATGTTGGTGCTCCAGATCAGCCTTGCAGGGGAAAAAAACCTTCCCATGGTAGCCATAGGCAGCCAGGAATTGCATGCAGGTGCAGGTTGGCACAGGAGGGTCAGACCCCTTCTCTTCCTCCTCGACTAGTCTAGTTGGTTTCTCTGCTGTCTGCAAAAGAAGGGGAGTGCATCCGAAGCTCTGTCTCTTCTACTCCCACCTGTTGAGTAGAAGGTCATGCTGCCTTATACTGAAGCCTCATCCAGATTTTTCTGCCACATTTCTAGGCCCAGGTCTGCACTTTGAGGCTCTGTGTCCAGGTAGGGATTTTATTTTTTTGTAGTTCCGGAGCTTTGCCTGCGAAAACCTGGGTTTTACCGCTGAATCGGAGCAATAGGGTCTCCTGCAGATTGATGCTTGCTCTGATTCAGCGGTAAAACGTGGGTTTCCCCAGGGAGAGCACTTGGATGAAGGATGGAGGAAACAAAAAGCACCCAAAGAGCTTTAAAGCATTGATCCGTGCCTGGAAAGCGCGGTGCAAAAGGCAGTCTGAATGAGCCCTCAGTCAGACCGGTGGGCCACCTAGCTCAGTATTTTCTGCACTGGCTGGCAGTAGCTCTCCAGGGTTCCAAGCAAGACTCTCTTCCCAGCCGTGCCCTGAGATGGTAGGGACTGAACCTGGGACCTTCTGCGTGTGGAGAAGGGAACTTCCTCCCTCTGTGGCCAGCACAGAATTCCAGCCTAATAGACTCTTAGGTAAAGGGACCCCTGACCATTAGGTCCAGTCGTGGCCGACTCTGCGGTTGCGGCGCTCATCTTGCTTTATTGGCCAAGGGAGCCGGCATACAGCTTCCGGGTCATGTGGCCAGCATGACTAAGCCGCTTCTGGTGAACCAGAGCAGCGCACAGAAACGCCGTTTACCTTCCCACCGGAGCAGTACCTATTTATCTACTTGCACTTTGACGTGCTTTCGAGCTGCTAGGTTGGCAGGAGCAGGGACCGAGCAACGGGAGCTCACCCCGTCGCAGGGATTCAAACCGCCGACCTTCTGATTGGCAACTCCTAGGCTCTGTGGTTTAACCCACAGTGCCACCCGCGTCCCAATAGACTCTTAGTGGGCTAGTAATTATTGTGGGCTTGTTTACAAGCCTGATCTGTATGCACAGATTCAGAGCTAGGTCATCCATTGAGTAAAAAGCTTCTGGGAAATGATTTATAATGAGGTGAAAAAGATGTTGTAATATAAAACCCAGAAGCATTTTTACTTGGTATTTTAAGTGATGATATTAACGGACAGGACAAAAAAATGTTTTTATATGCAACAGCAGCAGCAAGAGTACTGTTGGCACAGAAATGGAAACAAGAAGAATTACCGACAAAAGAAGAATGGCAGACGAAATTAATGGACTATGCAGAATTAGATAAGATGACAGGAAGGATTCGAAACCTGCGGGAACAGAGATTCACAGAAGACTGGAATAAATATGCGAACTGTTTGAAAAGCTACTGTAATCAACAGATTATGCTAGTAGGACTGCAAGAAGTTTTGTAAGGAGGAATATATGAAATATTGTAAGGGAGGCTATGATGAGAGAGTCAATAGATAAGATAATTAAAAGCAATAGAGAAATTAAGAAATGTAAATTAAGTGAAAAAAATTGAAAATATTCAGATGTGGTTGATGGATGTCCAAAAAACTATAAGATGTGACCTATGTTGCCCGGAAGCTCCCTCGGCCAATAAAGCGAGATGAGCGCCGCAACCCCAGAGTCGGCCATGACTGGACCTGATGGTCAGGGGTCCCTTTACCTTTACTATATAGTCATCCATTGAGTAGCCACCAGTTTGGGCACATTAGAGATGGAGCTACCTAGTCCGATGAGTGGGGTACAGATGAAAGCATTATTATTATTGGATAACTATACTTCTTGGCTCCTGGTGACGTTCTCTTGGCTTTATCTCTCCACAGAACTTTGAAGTCAAAGCTGATGACCTGGAGCCGATATCAGAACTGGGCCGTGGTGCATATGGCGTGGTAGAGATGATGCGGCACATGCCCAGTGGGCAAATTATGGCCGTGAAGGTAGACTCCGTGGTTATTCCTTCTTTGAACGCATTAACTGTCCAAATTAACTCCTTATCTTCCCAGCAGCTATTGACCTTTTTCAACACTTGTGTGTGTATATATGTGTCTCTGTGTGTGTTTCTCTCTCACACACATACACACAACATACACGCACATGCACAAATGCTTTGATAATTGATTTTTATTGATTTTTAATGGTAAAAGCAATATTTATTGAAGTGCTGACCTGGTGGGAGGACTCGAGCCAAACTCTGGGGATTCAGGTAAGCAAGCTTGAACCCTCATCATTCATTAAATCTAAAGAAGTCCCAAAGATCAGCCTGTTTTATTGTTCTGGATTCCTTCCAATGAACCGGAGGATTGTGTTTAATTAAGCAGGACATCATTAATATGGAGTAAAGGGGTGAGACTTACCTTATGAATCCCATCAGCGGAAGCCAAGCATAAGGGCTTGTTCAATGGGGCTTTCTTCTTGCCACCTTCCCCATTCTCTGCCCCCCACCCAAAAATTGGCTCTTGGTTGGGAGAACCCCCAGAACAGCAGGAGGGGGGAAATCGTTCTAACTGGCAAGCTGAATTGCTGGCGCAGATGGAACATTCAGCATAGCATGATGTTGAATTCCATCCTAAGACATTTGTATCCTAGCTGCCATCTATTGGGTCAAACCACAAAATTGCCTTGCATTCCGCTAGTTATATTTTTATATTTAAGAATTAAACTTTGCATTCTTGCTTTGGATTTGGAGGAGATTTCAGGGTTGAAATACGTGGTCATGTTTCCCACCCAATTATCACCTGTTCGTGCTCCAGATCAGCCTTACAGGCTCCATGGAAGCATTTGGCTGGCTCCCAGGGGTGCCAACTTGAATAAAATATGGGGCGGGGGGGAGGCAAGTAAGCCTGCCCTGCATAACCGATCACACACACCATTTGAATGGCAATGCCCACAAACCTGGGGTGGGGGGCAGCCCCCTCAAATATTTTAATGGGGGGGGCAAAGCCCCCACAGCCCCTAGGAGTTGGCTCCTATGTTGGCTCGTGTTAGAGTTGGGGTGTTTGACTTGGTGAATCATTGGTCTGATTCCAGGCCTCTTGACTCTTGTAACTTGATTGTTTCACCTTTTCCCTAAAATGTATTGAGTCTCTCCAAGGCAATTGCTTTCCAAAATGTGGGAGCAGTACTTTTCAATGTTGAGGGTTATTTGCATCTGCTCTCAGCTTGTCTTGTGTGAACTGAACTAGGGATGTAAGAGTTGGTGTGCATATGAATTCATTTTGTTAGTATACATCTTTTGAGCGTGTTTGGATAATCACATCTTGACTTAAGCTGACGTACGAAGAGACCACTTGCACAGTCGTAACACTTAACTAAGCTGATACATGGCCATCAGAACTGGGCCTTTGACATCTTGTCAGTAGGACAGGTTTTCTTAATCTTTGCAATCTCCCTTTAGGCATGAATGCCACTCTGATAGCAATCTATTAATGTATGCTTACTCCTGTTCCCTAACACAGTGGTTTGGTTATTATCTTTATTATCAGCCAATATTGTCTTTGGGCTGGGTCCAGAGGGACATAGCACAACCCTGTGCATGTCTATTTAGAAGCAAGTCCCAATGAGTTCATGGAGACTTCCCCCCCGATAAGTGTGCATTGGATTGCAGCTGAACAGTTGGACTTGGTTGTCTTGTCTTTGTCCCATTTATTTCAATGGAAACTGACAAAGGTGGGCTCCAACCTTTTCTGTCCATAATAGAGCCCAAAGAACTGGTTGAAGATGTAAATTGCCTTATTCTCAGTTAGGATGTTGTAAAACAGTAGAGCCCAACGTACTTCCATGTTAGATAGTCCTCACTGGAGCAAAATATAACCTGTAAGTATATGAGCTTTGTGGATGGCAACTATTTCAAGTACTTGCAAGCATGTATTTCATAGAGGGCCATGTTTAATTATGTATTACTAAAATGTTTTGTTTATAATGATTTTTCGAATTGGGTTTCCATTTTAATGAGAGACTTTAATTTTGAAATCTTCAAATCGGAAAGAGGTGGGAGGAATCATTTTATTCGAAAATGTTTCACATTCCCAGTGGATTAAAACGGTTGGGGGAAAGTTTTACTTCTGCGTATATAGGCATCTCCCACTGAAGCTGATGATCCTACAAACTGGAAATGATTGTTGACGTTCTCATTTCCTTTCTGAAAGCTGTAATATATATATATCAATCATGGGCCTTTGGGGACAAGGGCAGGTACTGGCACCAGTGTCAAATATGGTTATGAAAGTCCTTTGAAGAGGGTAGTAACCATGGTTAGCTCACTGTTAATCCAAGGAATGAGCAGTCATAATCTACATTTTCCCCATCTGGTCCATGGTGCCAAGCTGTTTACCCAGCACATGGTACTACTGCCTGCCAGGGATTTTGACACATGAACCACTGCAAAAAATAACTTCATCTTGGTTAGTGCTAACTACAGTTCAGTCCGTTAAACCATTTTTTTTAGGATCCCAGTTGTACAGTAAAACCATAGTTTAGCTTGTTGAGCTAAGTTCGGCTGTTGTAGAGGGCATGAGTAAGGAGACACCAGCAAGGCATGCCTGTTGTCTTGCAAGCAAAGAGGCCGGAGACGCGTGGAAGTTACCTTTAACCATGGTTTACTTAGCACAGAGGCAACAGATTACCATGGTTAATGCAAACAATGCCCTGGAAATCCACTACAGTTTGCAACCAGTCTTCCATTGTGGTTAAAATATTCAAAATACTGGTTAAGCTTTATGTCCGTGTAGGGTCAAGCTGATCTGATCTGAAGCTTCACAGGAGCTTTGGTGTAAACCCTTTCAGGTAACCAGGGGCCTCCTGTGTACATTAATATTGGTGGACATGTTTAGGCATGTAGGGGTGTGTGTGTATCTATACCTATATCTGTATATGTATGTGTGTTATACCCACCCACCCACCTGTTCTTGACATGAAGCTGAATGCATCAGAGGTGCTTGCATACACAAAGAGCCACCAGATTGGGGCAGGTGAAGGATGTATTGCTAAACCAGAGCCTCTTTCAGTAGCTTCCCTCCACCAAATGTTCTGCCATCATAGCTTTGTTAATGATGGAAAAACAGAGAAGAGAGAGAGAGGAGATAAAGCACTTCTGTAGTAACAATAATCCTTTGCCCTTCTATAGCACCTCACATCCGAGGATCTCACAGTGCTTCCCAGACATAAATTACGCCTGTGAGGTAGGTAAGCATTATTATCCCCATTTCACAGAGGCACAAAAGAGGCTTAAAGGGAGAAAAAAAAAGCAACGTGCAAGCATGGCCTCTAATTTTGGGTGCCTGTTATGAGACACTTGCAACCTAAGCCTATGTATGTCTGCTCAGAAGTACGTCTCCCTAGTTTCAATGGGAATTACTCCCAGGTAAGTGTGCAAAGGGCCGCATTGCCACTAAAGCATTACTTTGCCATTAGGAACCAGAGTTCCTCGGGAGTCAGGGTTTCCCAAGACAACATCTCTGCTGGCTTTGAGCTTCTGTGGCTGCTCCCGCGATCCATTTTTAGGTTGTGAGATTTACCTAGGTTACCTTGCTTTTAACTGTTAGGCCACAACCATTTGCCTTTTCTTTTTTGCTTAAAGTATGGGGCGTTGCGGAGGTGAAGCTGCCTTAGGAAAACGGAGGCGGCGCTGTTGACGTTTGCTTGGCGAAATGACCCAAGCAAAGTCACTCTTTTTTTGTACCTGGTCAGTGAGTTCTTGGATGAAATTCACACGGCTCAGGGGAGGAGGAGATCCAAAGCTGAAAACGAGTCTTTCTTTCAGCGAATCCGAGCGACAGTGAACAGCCAGGAGCAGAAGAGACTGCTGATGGACCTGGATATCTCCATGAGGACAGTAGACTGCCACTTCACCGTAACTTTCTACGGTGCGCTGTTTCGTGAGGTACGGCTTCGTAGGTCTCATCTTGTATCCTTCATTTGGGCTGCAAGCTTCACAATACAGTACATAGGAAATAGCCTTCTTTTTTAAAAAATACCAGATCATAGTATGCACTGCTTATTCTGACTTGCAGTGGCTGTCCAGGGTCTCAGTCAGGCTCCATCCCCTGCTTGCTGATTCAAGGGATTGAACCTTGAACCTTCTGCATGCCAAGCACCTTCTATACCAATTGTGCATATCCCCTCTGAACACGGATTGTTCTTTTAGTATATGTGCAGGACCTTAGTTGAGCAATAAGGTAAAGTAAAGGTAAAGGTACCCCTGCCCGTACGGGCCAGTCTTGACAGACTCTAGGGTTGTGCGCCCATCTCACTTAAGAGGCCGGGGGCCAGCGCAGTCCGGAGACACTTCCGGGTCACGTGGCCAGCGTGACAAAGCTGCATCTGGCGAGCCAGCGCAGCACACGGAACGCCTTTACCTTCCCGCTAGTAAGCGGTTCCTATTTATCTACTTGCACCTGGGGGTGCTTTCGAACTGCTAGGTTGGCAGGCGCTGGGACCGAGCAACGGGAGCGCACCCCGCCGCGGGGATTCGAACCGCCGACCTTTTGATCGGCAAGCCCTAGGAGCTGAGGCTTTTACCCACAGCACCACCCGCGTCCCTAGTTGAGCAATACTGGGTGGTAATGTTAGTTAGCGCACAAGTTAGCTAGACCATAGGAAAGCAGAGCAAGGTATCTGCAGAGGGCTAACAGAAATATCTACCTTCTCAGCCACTCCAGAGAAGAAGAAGAAGAGTTTGGATTTGATATCCCGCTTTATCACTAGCCGAAGGAGTCTCAAAGCGGCTAACATTCTCCTTTCCCTTCCTCCCCCACAACAAACACTCTGTGAGGTGAGTGGGGCTGAGAGACTTCAAAGAAGTGTGACTGGCCCAAGGTCACCCAGCAGCTGCATGTGGAGGAGCGGGGACGAGAACCCGGTTCACCAGATTACGAGTCTACCGCTCTTAACCACTACACCACAGCGGCTCCTGTACTGAATAGTACAGGAAGTGCGTACTGGGAACCAGTATGGTGTAGCAGTTAGAGTGTTGGACTAGGACAGTGGTGGCCAAACTTGGCCCTCCAGCTGTTTTTGGACTATAGTTCCCATCATCCCTGACCACTGTTAGCTAGGGATGATGGGAGTTGTAGTTCAAAAACAGCTGGAAGGCCAAGTTTGGCCACCACTGAACTAGGACCTGGGAGACCAGGGTTCAAATCACCACTCAGCCATGAAACTCACCGGGTGACCTTGAGCCAGTCACAATCTCTTAACCAAATCTACCTCACAGGATTGTTGTGAACATAAAATGGAGAGGGAAAGATATGTCACCTTGGAGAAAAGTTGGAATATGAGTGTAATAATAATAGTAATAATTTTTGGTTCTCTCTTAAAACTTCCATTTGGTGCACGCAGTCAGTTAAATGGTTAAAGAGCGGTTGATTAAAAAAGGTTGGCTCCCCTGCCCTTTTCCTTCTGTGTTAACTTTTTTGATGAAATAGGGATTCCAACCTGTCTGACAGCTTGTAACTTCCTTTTCTCCTTTCTCCGGTGCCAGGTCCCTTCTTCCTCTCCCAACACCTCGTGTTTCCCAGTACTTCCTAAAAAAGCCAAACAAAATTCCACACAACAGGAAAGCGACGTTTAGTGCCAGAATTCCAGATATATATATTTTTTAAAATGGTGTTTTGCTTGGCATGAAAACGATCACTGCAGAAATTGAAATCCTGCTTCTGTTTCCTCATTGCACCAATTGGAATTTGTTTTGGAGGACGGAATTCACATGGGCCAAATAATCCTTCAAATAGCCCTTCTTGGCTACCGCTGCGCTTAGCAAACTTGTTCCCTTTCTCAAGGAAGTTAGCCTTGAGGCCCCGATGTTTCTGTGGTCAGAGGGGAGCCAGCTTTGTGCTGCGATGCTGCAGCTTCAGAAAATAAAATAGCTATGCAGCTTAATTTTACATCATTAGTGAAATGGCTGAGGTGACTTGTGGCCGAGACTGGAATTCAGACAAGGGGATGGGAGGGTGCAATGCCCCACACTCTGCTTATGGTCTTCCCAAATCCTGCACTGCCATGAGATGTTGGTACATGTATTTATTCAGGTTGTATGTCATGCTACACAGTGTGATGGGAGAGATATTCGTTCATACGTGTGCTCCAGAATGTACTGGGAACCAAACTCAAAAGCGCTGGTGCTGACCTTTAAAGCCCTAAACAGCTTCGGCTCTGTATACATGAAGAAGTGTCTCCACCCCAATCGTTCAGCCCAGACATTAAGATCTAGCTCTGAGGGCCTTCTGACAGTTTTGTGAGAAGGGAGGCTATAGGGAACCAGGCAGAGGGCCTTCTTTGTAGTTGTGCCCACCCTGTGGAGTGCCCTCCTGTCAGATGTCAAGGAAATAAACAACTATCAGAACACATCTGACGGCAGCCCTGTATAGGAAAGCTTTTAATGCTTGATGTTTTACTGTGCTTAATGTTTTAATTTGTTGGAAGCCGCCCAAAGTGACTGGGGCAACCTAGTCAGAAGGGCGGCATTAATAATAATAATAATAATAATAATAATAATAATAATAATAATAATTTTATTACTACAGGGGTATCTCGGGTTACATACGCTTCAGATTACATACGCTTACAGGTTACAGACTCTGCTAACCCAGAAATATTACCTCAGGTTAAGAACTTTGCTTCAGGATGAGAACGGAAATCATGCAGCGGTGGCACAGCAGCAGCGGGAGGCCCCATTAGCTAAAGTGGTGCTTCAGGTTAAGAACAGTTTCAGGTTAAGAACAGACCTCCAGAACAAATTAAGTTCTTAACCCGAGGTACCACTGTATTATTATTATTATTATTATTATTATTATTATTATTATTATCAGAATAGGGAGGCCTTGAAGGCAATGCACATACACTTGGTTGGAAGCAGGTATGTGTGTGTGCTTGTTTGCAGTTGGCACTCCAGAGTAGAGAATTATTGACACCATTCTTCTCCCTCTGCCTTTCCCCAGGGAGATGTTTGGATTTGCATGGAATTGATGGACACTTCACTGGACAAGTTCTACAAGCAAGTCATTGACAAAGGCTTGACGATTCCTGAGGACATCTTAGGAAAAATAGCCGTCTCAGTGAGTGCTTCTGTTTTTTTTCTTTTTCTTTAATCCTCTTCCAAAGGGGATTCAGCTCCCTTTCCATCTTTGCAGCCCACATCTGCCAGTCAGCTGTTAAATGTACAAAAGTTGCAAAGGGAAAATGGAGAACAAATAGCAGCTGGCTTCTCTTTTAGGGCTTATCCTTGGTATTTATGAGCCACATCTTCCTAAAAGTAGCGTGGAAAGCCCTTCATGAGAGAAGAGCCAGAATTTGTTTTGTAAAGCAGGGTTAGGGAGCCCTGTGGGGAAACATTAAGCGAGAGGTGAGCTGAGGGCCAAATGACATGCAATGAAAATACCTGTTTGTTCTTTGACTTTAGTTTCAAAGACCGAAAGTTACCTGATGAGGGACTGGTGGCTTGATCGCAGATTGCTATTGGAGAGGGGATGCTTAATTGTTTTTCCAAGCCATTTTTCTGCTACAGGGACCTTTCCCCCTCCAGCTCCTTTCTTACCTGTGGAGGAAAACAATATTTTTCCTCTGCAGGTGAGGAACAATCCCAGGGCTGCTTTTTGTGTACTTTGCCTCTTAGAAGATGTGCTTTGGAGACACTTTATACTGGGTGTATAACCTGGAATTCCAAGGAATTTAGAACTCTGCTGGAATTCAGCCATCAAAACTTCCTAAAGAGTGATGCCCAAAGCTTCAACACACTGTGATCCCTCGAAGGTTGTTACATCAGTGTTTTATTTTGAGCACACTGCAAAGAGGGGGGGTTGGAAGAGCAATGAATAGTATGAATCATGTTTTATCACCCTGGTGCCAGACTGCAGGCTCAGCACTCTCCTACCTGTTAATTGCCCAAACGCCCAACCTAGACTGTCTCCAGCCTGGTTAAGTGTTGAAAGAAGAGCTAACCTGTGGCCTGGGAGGAATGAGCGAAGCAGAATACTTCTGCTTCAGCCAGCTTCAGCTCGTTCTTATCTGTCTGTCCCTGTTCTTTTTTTCTTCTTCCAGATTGTGAAAGCGTTAGAGCACCTACACAGTAAGCTGTCTGTAATTCACCGAGGTAAGTGCGACCAGAGTTGGGCGCCATAACAATTCTTGGTTCTGGAAAATGGGTTGAAGAGCACTGTGCCAAGTGCTAAATGGCATTTCCATCAGTTTAGGTCAGTTTGAAGCTGCATCAGCGAATAAGACTTCTTCTCCCTGATGGCCGAGGGTACTTAGTACCCATACTCTTTCCAGGCACAACTCAGGATGCTGATTTTGACCTGGCCAGTATTGCTTCAATACTGGAACTCTAATTTTGGCTTTGCCAAATGCTGTTTTGGTACTTTTCCTACATCAGCATCCCCACCTGCATCTGAGATAATGGAATTGGCCTACCTGCACATTGCGGTTGTAAGGATTACTGTGGTATAATGGATTGGACCCAAAGTGATGCAAAATGGAGAACCGCTAGTGCAGTGGAATTTCCCCCCTATCCCTTCCAGTCTCCTGTGTCTCACAAACAGCCTCACTTGGAGAGTCAGGGCCTGCGCTGAGCAGTGATGGCTGGAGTGGAGGGGCTTCAGTGATGGGGATATTATCTAAACTTGGGCAAAAGGACTATCTGCTTCTGCAACTTGGGGTCCAAATAATATATGTGCCTTGATCACTTAAGAAAAGCACACAAATATTTACATATCATCGTCATATAAGGCAAAGGTAACGGTAAAGGACCTAGTTAAGTCCAGTCGAATTTGACTATGGGGTGCGGCGCTCATCTTCCCTTTCAGGCCGAGGGAGCTGGCACTTGTCCACAGACAGCTTTCCGGGTCATGTGGCCAGCATGGCTAAACCACTTCTGGCACAATGGGACACCGTGACAGAAGCCAGAGTGCACAGAAATGCCGTTTACCTTCCCGTTGCAGCTCTACTTATTTATCTACTTGCGCTGGTATGCTTTCAAACTGCTAGGTTGGCAGGAGCTGGGACAAAGCAACAGGGATGGAGGTGGCACTGTGGTTTAAACCACTGAGCCCCTTGGGCTTGCCAATTTTACGGTCGGCAGTTCTAATCTGCGTGACGGGGTGAGCTCCTATTGTAATATAACTTGCCCACTCGGAATCCTCCCTCATTAAGTGTCATAGGAAGATGCTTGGAGGCAAACCCAGCATCTTCTGCTTCAGTGTAAGAGATAAATCACTTCTTTAATGGCAATTCAGAGTAGAGATAATTTCATTGAAATTGTTTTGCTGTGAGTCCTTCTTAATCCACATTTAACAAAACAGGAATCAGCACTGGAAATACACAATGGCTACTGTCACATATAACTCTCAACCAGTAGTCTTCTACCTTTTCAGCCCCAGGACTCACCTTTATCTCAAACATAGGTTTGCGGACCCTTTTCTTAACTTTTTCTTTTAACCGTATATTTGTTAGTTTGGAGTGACGTTTGCTTGGAGGAAGGAAACCTCCAGTTTAGATGACAGACAAACCAAACTCTGACTTGTCTCATCAGCGGTCAGGGAGGAGTGCTGCTGGAACTTTCGAGCTCAGTCACATTAAACCATAGTTTGTTTTAAACAATGGTTGGATGAAATGTGTGAAGCAGGCCAAACCATGGCTTAATGAAGCTCACTTGTTTAACCAACCAGAGGTTTGATAAACAATGATCCCTGTTTAATACAAAATGGCATGCCAAGATTAGGGGAGACTCGCTCACAAAGTCCTTCTGGCTGCCTGGTAGAAGGAGAAAAATGGGGAAAGCACCTGCAAATAGGGTTTTGCTCGGGCTCATTCTGCACATAGTTCTAAAACATGGCTTAGCATTAAGCATAAATGTGACCACTAGCTCTCTACGTCTTCTTCCCTGCCATAGAATAAACCAGGGTTTCTGTAAGTCTTGGACAACCTGGCTGGTATAACTGTTGCTGAATGTTGGTGCTAACCATGGTTGAAAGAAAGACAGCAGTTGTGCTCCAGGGAGAAGAAGCAGCATGGGTTCTTAATGCTGGCTCCCAGTCTCTTTAACGATGGTTAACAGCGAGCCAGAATGGAACCTGCTTCTCTGTTTGGCCCCTGTGACTTCTGCTCAAACTTGTACCCCTGTTTTTGAACTTTTACTGGATAGGAGTCCAACGTCCGTATGGTGGCAGGCTCCCTGTCCCTGGCCTACAGCCTGGGAAAAGACATCATTTTCTTATCTCCTGTGGTTCTCAAGATGACAAGTGAAATGTATGCTGGTGCCCTCTGGTGGCTCTTGTTTGTCCTTTTCCATTTCTGCTGTAACACTACTGCAAGCAACCTGCTTCCTGTGCATTCCACCTTGCAGATGTCAAGCCCTCAAACGTACTGATCAACACACTGGGACAGGTGAAAATGTGTGACTTTGGAATCAGCGGTTACCTCGTTGACTCTGTGGCCAAGACGATGGATGCTGGCTGCAAGCCTTACATGGCAGTAAGTTCAGGTTACCAGGTTTTTTTTCAATGAATCTGGGGACACTTTTCAACTTCAGTGGATTTTGTTTGGGGACTGATGTGTAAATCCGGGGACTGTCCCTGGGAAACAGGGACATCTGGCAACCTTACAGTAAGTGCAAAATACGGGAAAAGTTCACTGTACTTCCTGACTCTTTTTACATGTATGGGGGCAGGTTTTCGTTTCTGTTCATTTTCAGTATTTCTACTTTGCAGAAGGGCTTCCACTTGTGCAATGGGATCTGCCCCCCACTCCCCAAATTGCTGAAATTGGCCAGGGGAGAGAATCCCCAGACCTGCATGTACTGAAAGGAGAGGGGGCATCATTCTGTCTGGCAAGCCAAACTGCTTTCACTGACAGTACAGTGGTGCCTCGCAAGATGAAAAGAATCCGTTCTGTGATTCTCTTCGTCTAGCGTTTTTTTCGTCTTGCGAAGCAGGCCCATTGACGGATTAGTGCTATTAGCGGCTTTTAGCGGCTTATCTGCTGATCGGATCAGCTGATAAGCAGCTTAGCGGCTTAGAAAAAGGGGGGGAAGGAAAAAAACCCAGCAGGAACTCGCAAGACATTGTCGTCTTGCGAAGCAAGCCCATAGGAAATTCGTTTTGCGAAGCACCTCCAAAACGGAAAACCCTTTCGTCTAGCGGGTTTTCCATCTTGCGAGGCATTCGTCTTGCGGGGCACCACTGTACTCTTGGGAGAGTGTATGTTAAATTCCAAGTTGGGGAAGGCTACTCTTAACAAAAATCAGATTAAGGCAGAAAGACGTTCCCTGTGAAATCTCTTCAAAGCCTAAGGGAATAGTTACACATTGCATACACCTTCATTCATTTGCATGCATACAGGAAGTTGAGAGAGTCTTCTTCCTCCATCAGCTGAGGGATTTACAACTTGGGCAACTAAATATAATACTATTTGTGTTCTGTCTCTTCCTCCCCCCACCCCAGCCTGAAAGAATCAACCCAGAACTAAACCAAAAGGGATACAGCGTCAAATCCGATATTTGGAGTCTGGGAATCACTATGGTAAGAGTTTACACAGGAAGGCCTGATGGACTGTGGCTACTGAAGAGAGTTTTGTCCATTTGGCCTTGTTCCACACATAAAATATTTTGCAATCTGCGGCTGATTGCGATTAATAAAATGCCTGAATATAGCTCAGGCCTTTAGCCTTCAGTACATTGAAGACATGGTGAGCTCGAAATGTGTCCATGTTTAAATGCGGAACATTCTGTGAGAGGAGAGATTAACAATTTCACTGTTTTAAGTTCGCCACTGTACTTAGCAGTGCCCACTGCGGTCACGGGGGTTATGTGAGAGCAGGAGAAATATCTTGATTCTTTTTTTGGGTGGGGAATGCGGTTTGACTGCTTCTGCCTCTTTACATGGGCGTCTGTCATGGATGCTTTAGCTGAAATTCCTGCATTGCATGGGGTTGGACTAGGCAACCTGCCTTGGAGTCTCTTCCAACTCTACAACTCTACGATTCTAGTATTTTATTGAGGCTGGAAAGAGCTGTGAGTAACTCTGTGAGGGTTGTGTTAATGCTGGATTAATACTGGCGGTTGGAGTTTATAGGAAGTCCGGAACAGTAGTCGTCAACCTTTTTTCAGAAACAAGACCCATGACTCTTAGTCTAAATGTGTGCATTTTAGTATTCCATTGTATGCCATATACAGTGGTACCTCGGGTTACATACGCTTCAGGTTACATACGCTTCAGGTTACAGACTCCGCTAACCCAGAAATAGTACCTCAGGTTAAGAACTTTGCTTCAGGATGAGAACAGAAATCGTTCTACGGCGGCGCAGTGGCAGTGGGAGGCCCCATTACCTAAAGTGGTACTTCAGGCTAAGAACAGTTTCAGGTTAAGTATGAACCTCCGGAACGAATTAAGTACTTAACCTGAGGTACCACTGGCAGGTATTTGTGTGTGTGTGTGTGAGAGAGAGAGAGAGAGAGAGAGTGAGTGCGTGACAGAGATCACTATTACAGATAAGGCATATAGCAGTGGTTTTCAGCCTTTTTCTTTTTAAGAGAACCCTTTCCTTAGCCACAGTCTACTGGGGAGCACATGTTGCAGAAAACTGTGGGGAATATGAGCATCCTTCACCAACCCACCATGTGTTTTGGACTACAAATCCCATCATCCCTGACAATTGCCCGTGCTGGCTGAGGCTGATGGGAGATGTTGTCTAGGCAAGAGAGATGGGGAGCGGGGGGAGATGGTTCTAGGGCATGCCTTCCTTTCAGATGGGGTACAGGCCTATTGAGCCTTATCACCACCACATGTGATTTGAGAGTGTGCCATGGCACAAACACAGTGTCTCAAGTTGTCGCCGATCTCCAGGGGTGATCCGTAGTTGCAAGTAAGCAGACTTTTGAGGAAACTTGCCCACCATTACTTACCTTCTCACTAAGGAGCCCCAAATACACTTCTTGAAAACTTGGAGACTTCCCCCCCAAATCCATTTTGAGAGCCACTGGCGTGAAGAAACGCTTCATTGGAGCAGTTCACTTTTTCCCCTTTCTGGATTTATTGGCAGGTTTAAAGCAAAAAATGTGGTGGATTTTACTTTCTTCTCCTGCTTTGCTTTCCATCTTCAATTTTGCTTCCCCGCCCCCCCCCCTTCTCCAGCTGACCTCTTGCAGACCTAAAGCTGTCCCTTCTCATTTGTTTGCAGAGGTCCTAATTCCCTCCACAAAGGAGTGTTTTCACTTCATGTGGGTATCCGAGCTTCTCTTGACAACGTTCAAGAGACATCAGATGAATTGTGCTAAGAACCATAGGCAGAAACAGGTCAGAAGGAAAGCAGGCTGCCAGGAGAGACGCCTAGATTTCCGGAAGTAGTGTCAGCTTGTATGCCGGCGGCAGCCTGTTTTCTAGAGCAACCAAGTCAGCAGCTTTGCGCATCCTTGGGACTGATCGGGTTTTAAAATTGGGACTGGCTTCCTTAAAAAACAGCAACCCAAAACCAGACTAGTTTGGGTAAGCAGGTGAATTTCAGAACGTACAAGTGTTCCGCAGCCTCTTTTAAAACAGTTCTTCCGATAAATGCTAATGTAGCTAGGCATCAGCGTGCATGTGTAGGTTGTTTATCTGAAAGAAACCTGGTGCCCTGCAGTCATAATCTGTCTCCATACTCGCTCAACTGGCACCACGCCTGCTTCAGGGAATCAGAGCATTCAGAGCAAACAGACAGCTTCTTTTGGCAAACTGGAATCATTCTCCAGGGAACGATGAGTCCCCTCTGGTTGCAACAGCCCCTGTGGGTAGGGAATGGAGAGGGAGAGGCCGGGAGGACAGAGGGCATACCCTCCCCTGGCATTCTGCATTCTCCAGGGAAGGCTGTGGGTACGTGGTGCAAACCAGCTGAACTGGCCTCACATGCTGCTACTTTTAAATATTCCCAGAGACATACCGTCTCCAGGGATTCGCACAGGCTGTGCCTTCCAGAGGCGCCAAATGAGCCCAGGGTTTCTAAGGGGGGAGCAGAAAAAAGAAAAGAGGGAGCAGAAGCCATAAGAGGAGGTCCGGTGCCATTGCAGGGCCATGCCTGCAGATGGCAGCAAAAGCTACGGTTGTTAGGGAAACAGAACAGTGTTGTTTGTCTCCTCACTGTACTTTTTAGATAAGGTAAAGGTAAAGGGACTCCAGACCATTAGGTCCAGTCGCAGACGACTCTGGGGTTGCGGCACTCATCTTGCTTTACTGGCTGAGGGAGCCGGTGTACAGCTTCTGGGTCATGTGGCCAGCATGACTATGCTGCTTCTGGCGAACCAGAGCAGCGCACAGAAACGCTGTTTACTTTCCTGCCGGAGCGGTACCTATTTATCTACTTGCACTTTGATGTGCTTTCGAACTGCTAGGTTGGCAGGAGCAGGGACCGAGCAATGGAAGCTCACCCCATCGCAGGGATTTGAACCACCAACCTTCTGATCGGCAAGCCCAAGAGGCTCATTGGTTTAGATCACAGCGCCACAGCTTTTTCCTTGCCTTTAGTATACAGTGGTACCTCAGGATACACACGCTTCAGGTTACAAATACTTGAGGTTACATACTCTGCTAACCCAGAAATAGTACCTCGGGATAAGAACTTTGCTTCAGGATGAGAACAGAAATTGCGCAGGGGCAGTGGGAGGCCCCTTAGCTAAAGTGGTACTTCAGGTTATGAACAGTTTCAGGTTAAGAATGTGTTAAGTCGTGGGTTGACATAGCAGCCGGCACAGCGATTTCTTCAAGTAGCTCTTTATTATGGTAAGCTGGAATACAACTAACTGCGAACAGCTCAGCCGGCCTGTATTTATAGGCAGCCGGCTGTCAACATTGTAACCACAACAGCCCAGAGTTCCCGCCTAAAATAACTGCCGCGGACCTGAGTGAAAACTATATACAGTATCCCCCTGTTGGCCCAGGGTGAAACTACACTACATAACAGAATGGACCTCCAGAAAAAATTAAGTTCTTAACCCGAGGTACCACTGTATAAAGGTACTTTATAAAGGTACCTTTATAAGGTACCTTTCTTTTTTTAAAAAAAAAAATAGCCTAAGAAAGTGATATTGATGTCTCTCCATCTTGTCTCCACGCCCAGATTGAACTGGCCATTTTGCGGTTTCCATACGAGTCCTGGGGGACGCCATTCCAGCAGCTCAAACAGGTGGTGGAAGAGCCATCGCCTCAGCTCCCAGACACCTTCTCTGCAGAGTTTGTTGATTTTACCTCACAGTGGTAAGCATGAGTCATTTTTGGGGGTGGGTACCCCACGAGACCCCAACCTAACTTTAGAGCCTGCTCCCAGACTTACGCAGTCAAAGGGAGTGGGGTGGGAGGTGAGCCTTTGGCTTTCGAAATGTTGTTGGACTCCTAGCTGTGATCAGCCCCAGCCAGCACAACCAACAGGCAGGTATTAATGATTATGGTCATTATCACTATTGTGGATACATTTAATCACCTTCCAAACAAGCATCTCAAGGCGGCGTACACCTAAAAAACACCCAACCAGTTAGAAACACAAAATAGACCCTTGTGGCTGATAGGAATTGTAGTCCAGCAACATTGGAAGGCCAGAGGTTCCTCTATCCCTGACCTAGTTTATTGTTGTTTGTTTGCACCAAATGCTATTGAAGACCTTTGCGTGGTCACCAGGAATTTGCTTGGTTTTAATAGTAAGCTGTCAGTAGAATTTGACTGGTTTTACTGTGATTTCTTTTATTTTGGAGTATATCGATCTGTCTGTGTGTATATAGTTTTATACACACACACACACACACACACACACACACACACACACACACGTATGCATATAAATGCATACACGTAATTTAAAAGTATTAGTTCTCCACCACCCTTCATTAATTATTTTGGGATAGTTTGCAGTAACAAAATAACATCTTAAACTATTTCAATAAATACATAAATCAAATGCATTACGTTATTAGTTTGTTGTTTTTTTAAATAAAGAAGAATTATATGCTGCCTTTTTGGCTCTTAAAAAAAAAGGTAAAAAGGAAGTTTGCAGCTATAAGGGTCAAAAGCATTGGGTTGGGGCCAGAATTCACACTACAATGAAGGAGAAAAAACAAAACAATAACTTAAATCAGATTTAAAATGCATTAAAATTCTGCGGCAACGACAACAGCAAATGACCCCTCTGCTCGCCCCAAATAACCAGCTCTGGTGTAGCTGGACTGAACTTGCTATTGTCCCCCTGGGTGAAATTTTAAATTGTAAGCTCATTGGGGCAGGAGCCAATCACCTTTTACTTTATAGAGCAGTACCCATGCTTGTGGGTTAAACCCCACCTTGTCCCCAGAATTCAGCTTATCAGTTAAAATCTTTGCAGGATTGAGGTTGATGGGTCTGGCTGACAGGTATAAGAAGCCCATTCCTCCTTGAAAATTTGTCACAAATATCCATGCTGTAGAGGAAGTAGGGATAATTATTTTAGTCCACTGCTTACTTTAAAAATAAATAAATAAATAAGCCAGTTTAATTACTCAGCAGATGCTTGCCTTTGGCTGCTAATGGCATGATCAAGATACTTGCTCTGGAAGTAGCTGCTCCATTGTTTTGAAAACAGGCAGAAGCTCTCAAGGGAATCGGACAAGGTGCATATCAGAGCCTGGTCTTTACGTCAGCCATCTCTACTTCCACTCCTTTCTTCCTGAGCTGAGGCACGTGTGTCTGAGTGAACTTTCCTCAAGGACTGTTTCCTGTAGCTTTCAGGAAATGTCATGTTGACCTCCTAATGGTCTATGTGGGAAGTGACTCAGTGTGTCAGAGTTCTGGTCCTTTACTTCTCTGGGGCAAGACGTGAAACGCCATTGTGCCGAGGCAGATCGCATGTGGAGGTGGACCTGCTAAGTAGATGGGATTGTGAGGAGAAGAGAAAGGACCGTTGAAATAGAGCAGTGTAGAGTCTTTGGTTCCTGCAGGCTGCCTAAAAGAATGGAGTTCCTTTTGTGACATTTAAATGGGTGCTGTTTTACTTCATTGTTTCATAGTGGCCTTTTTTGAGCCATTAGTCCTCACACTGTAAGTTTATGTTCTTTCAGACAGCCAAACTTGCCATCATATCATCCCGTCTATCATCTTCAGTTTACATCTTGCATCTTCAGTTTACCCCTATCTTTCCTTCTGCCTTCTTATTGCTACTTTCATCCAAATCCCCCCCCCCTCTCTGTGTGTGAGAGAGAGAGAGAGAGAGAGAGAGAGAGAGAGAGAAAGAGAAAGAGAGAAAGAAATAGATTTAAACTCTACAAAAATGCAGCCTAGGTTCATAGTAAAGTTATGAAAAGCTTATGGGAAAGGAATAAATTAGCAGAAGAATATGAAATCTCCTCATGGCCAGCTTGAATAGAGTTCGATGATAGTTTATTTTTTAAAAAAACAACCCAACAATTTTCGACATGCACACTCTCTCCTGTCAGTTTTGATAAGCAAAGACATGGGGTGTATGCGCACACGAAAGAATCATTGGATTTTGTTATATTACACAGCATAAGAGTTTCCGTAAACCTGAGCTCTGAGATGATGCAGTGAGAGATGGGCAGGAAATATCCCTTCAGTAAGCATCCTCCACTTCCCCCCTACCCCCTGGGCTTGGCAAATCCCAGAAGAGGGTGTGTTTACTATAGCCCGATGATCATACTTTTGTTTCTCTCAGTGTGACACTTTACACCTCCTTCCCCTCTCTGCTAAAGCATGTGTACGTGTGGAGATCTTTTTTCAAGTCACTCCAAGCATCTTCCCCGTAAATACTCTGCCAGGAAGTGAGTTGCTATTACATCCTGTCTTCAAAGCTATTTTCAGCTGCAGGGAGACCGGAATAAATGGATCTTTTTTACCCTTCCACCTCACCCGTTCAAGTCACAGACAAACTTTCCCAGCCACCCATTGTAGTAATAATAGCTGTTTGCAGAAAGGAAGAGGAATGCCCAGCTGGCCTGTCCTGGCAATGGGTGACGCAGATCAAAGGTGATGGGAAGGTAGAACAGCCCCCCCCCCTGTTGTGTACAGCTGATAAATGAATATTTTATGTGCTCATCTCTTTGGGGGGTGGGAATGTCTGAGGAGGCTCATCTACAAGTAAGTATTAGTTTTATGCCAGTTCAACTTGTCCTGGTGCCCTGCAAAGTATACTGGGAACTGAAGTTTGGCGAGGGCACTGAAACAGCTTGTCACCAGCTGTGCAGAATTAAAAGTTTGCATTGGAATCCCAATCACACTTAAGTCACCATACAAATAATATGCCTGAAGGGCTCCTCACATGATGCCAGAGAGCAGGGCAGAACAGCTTCTCTTGGCCCCTTCTCCAGTGCCTGCACTTTTAAGGGAAGTTTAAGCATGGTAATTAATGCAGGAGGGATTCTGTGTTCATAGCTCTCTACATGCATAGGCATGGGAGCTGGAACCATGCATGATCTAGTTACATGTTTGGGTGGACATCAGTTGGCATTGCTTTGGTTCCATTTCTGGTGTCCTTTGGTGCTGAGACTGGTGCAAAGCAAGTCCCATCACCCTCCTTTACACAGATAATTCATTGTGTTTTCATGGGCAAGTTGGCTGTTTGCTTCTATTGGTTGAAACACGCCTATAATTTTCCTTTCTCTCTCTTCCTCCCCCCTTAAAGCTTGAAGAAGAATTCCAAAGAGAGGCCAACATACCCTGAACTAATGGTGAGTTTGTAGTCGCAACAGATCCAGCTGCAGTACAGGCAGAAAACACAAGTTTTGGTTCTGACAACTTGTCGTTGCGGATGCTCATCCTGAGAATTGGTTAGGGTTTTCCCTCCGGGTGGATGGAACCCCACAAATGTTAGCGTTCTTTTACGTTATCTGAATCACGTTTTGAGCCAATAGCTTACCTTAGGAAGTGTGAAATCCAGCGGCTGCCTTAAGTCCCAAACCCACACATTACTCAGGGAGGTGCAGAATGGGTAAATTTGTACTGGAATCCACAAAGATCAAATTCATTAAGTATCCTTAATCAGCACTACTGTTTCTGCCAGATGGAAACTCAAGAACCAGTTAGGGTTGCCATATTTCAAAAAGTGAAAATCGGGACACAAAAATTGTTGAGCTTTTCCCGGTTATTTCAGCAATTTCCACCCAGATGTTGCTAAAAAGGCCCTGCAGTTTGGAGGGAGATGACTGTAGTTTTTCTTTCTGAAGGGGCTTTTATACAAATTTACAAGCTGCTTTTACTGCATGGGATCCATTTTTACGGTAGAGAAGTTGCAGTTCCCTTTCTCTTCTATGACCTGTACCCATAAAATCACTATATCAAGCAAGACTGCAAGAATTTCCAAAAACTTTTGTGGCAACCACCACCACGTCCTGCTCACATCTGTGAAGTCCCTGGGGAAGGGAGGTGGGGACTTCTGACAACAATTTCAACCCTCCCATCCATTTATGTGTATAATATAGCAGTACATATTTCCTTCTTAATGCTGGTGAAATTCTGAGATGCTCCCAAGTCTGCCACCTTGTTTTCACTCTTACTAAATGGTGGTTCTGATATCCAAGTGTAAGTTTCTGAACCATTATCCTCTTCTTTTCTTGTAAAAGAAATTTGTATAAGTAATTACTATGAACAACAACAAGCAACAACAACAACAACAAGCAACATGGCATCATCTTACTACACTTTTTAGTGATAGCTGATCCATGGCCATTTGATGTACCTTTGGGAACTATTAATTTGCTGATGAAGATTTATCATTGAAACAGTTCATTATCCTGGAAGAACTGTACTGTTCTTGCTGCTGTGCTCGGAGCAGCCTATTTCGACGTTTGGAGCACCCATCAGCTCACGTTTGTAGGACATTGACTGTGGAAAGGCATTCTGACTCCATTTCAGTGATCTTTGACAGTGACTTACCACTCCTACCATTCCTGTTCTTGGAACATTTATTTGATTCTTATTAGTTTGTGACTCCATGCACATATTATATGCCTTATGTTTATGAATTTTGAAACAGTATAGTGTTATAAAAATATTGTCGGTATATTATTAGCCGACGTGTTGCATGTTGTTGTTCAGAGTGTTCTGTTTTGCAACACGGGATTTTCTTTGGTGTATAAGTAATTCCTATGGCGTTTCTGCAAAAGGGATCTATAACACAATTATCATGTAGGGTCCTGGGTTCAAGCCCCACGTCGGGCAAAAGATTCCTGCATTGCAAGGGATTGGACTGGATTAAGCTAGTGGTCCCTTCCAACTCCAGCATTCTGTGATCCTATGTACCGTTCATTAACAGCTTTTTAGGTGGAGAAAGGCCTCGATTTATTGGCTCTTGTTTAAAAATGTACCATACGTGCATTTTTAGAATTTATCCCTCCACCCGCTTCCAAATCATACAGCGGTGTTTTTACCACGTGGCTTTTTAGCACACACTGGGTTCGCCAGGGTGGAAGTGAGGAAAGGCATGGGCTTCAGCCAAATTCTGGTTGGCAGCCCTGCACATTTCTATTGAATTAGGATATTGGATCACCTCTGAAATCTATCTCAGCATTGTGGTATTTTATGGCTGACATTATTGTTGTAAGGTCCTGTGGTTTGGGCTTTTCCTCCCTTAGCCCTTTTCACTTTCCCATGGCAGTAGACATTGCGGTCCTGGAACGGACTGCTTGTCTTTGAAGGCTGAGGCTGCTTCTTTTGCTTTCCTGCGTCGTTGAGGTTTCAAGTGGAAAATGAGAGGATGACTCGGGCATGGCTAGAGAGCTAATTTTCTTACTTACTTACGCTTTGCTTTATATTACCACCGTGGTTTCCAAAACGCGTCCTGGGGAACCCTGGGGTTCCTTGGAAGCTGATGGGAGGTTCCGCCTGGGAGAATAACATTAATGGCAGGCAAAGCTTCCTTCAAAGACAGATTGGCCAAAAGGGTGTTCGTTAGGCTGGGAGACAAGCCCAAGACCAAGGACAAATTCTTCACCCCAGAATCCTTTGCAACATAAGCCAGTTCCATGAGCCGGGAAGTTGCAGAAGGCTGAAAGTTTGAAAACTGGTCATTTTCCTCACAGTTTTTTTCTTTTTTCTTTTTGGACATTGGTGTTCAGATTTTCATCTGGCTGGTTACCGTGAAGTTCTTAATATTAGTGGCAGGATTCCATATATTTGACCACCTTTTCCCAGGCCCCATCTCCAGCTGGAGAGAATGAGTGTTACTCTTTCTCCCTCCCTCACCCCCTCAATGCCCTTTGCAGATGATGCTCTACTCACATGCTGGGGTACCATGTTAGCTATACCCACTGCTCTGCACTGCCTGGGTTCAGGGGAACACCTCTTCTGAGCATGGGAACACTGTCCCATTCCTACAGGGCTGGCTTACACATTGCTCCAACATGTACAGTGTGGCACAAGAGTGTTCCTGCATAAACACACCTCAACACTTTGGACATTTAGTAGGAATTAAGGGCTATGGGTGTACTGTTGTGTTGTTGTGTGTACTGTTGTGTTGTTGTATATTGCATGGAAGTAAGCTCCCACACAAGGACGCGGGTGGCGCTGTGGGTAAAACCTCAGCGCCTAGGACTTGCCGATCGCATGGTCGGCAGTTCGAATCCCCGTGGCGGGGTGCGCTCCCATTGCTCGGTCCCTGCTCCTGCCCACCTAGCAGTTCGAAAGCACCCCCGGGTGCAAGGAGATAAATAGGGACCGCTCCGGCAGGAAGGTAAACGGCGTTTCTGTGTGCTGCGCTGGCTCGCCAGAGCAGCTTCGTCACGCTGGCCACGTGACCCGGAAGTGTCTGCGGACAGTGCTGGCTCCCGGCCTCTAGAGTGAGATGAGCGCACAACCCTAGAGTCTGTCAAGACTGGCCCGTACGGGCAGTGGTACCTTTTATCTAAGCTCCCACACACAGTTTCTTGTGGCATATATGTTGCATGGGGAGAGATTACTGGCAGACACCCCAGTCCATACATAATGGCCAATTTACGGAGTTTCATCTGACCCCACCATATGTCATGCACATAACTAATTAACGTTTCGTTTCACTGTACTTATTTACTTGCTTTTATCCTGTATTTTATTCCTCGAACTGCCGTGGGATCTTATGATGAAGGGCTATATAGAAATATAATTATACATATGCACATACTTGTGTTTGAGCCAGCCCTAAATAAGTCTGAGACAGGATTTAGATGAATAGATTCTTCTCTCGCCTAAACCCTGGTGTGACTGCAGCTACAATGCGTAATCTAGGAGCCAGCCAAAGAGATCTAGATCAAACTTGAGAGTCACACCTCGTACCACATAGAAGTGACCCCTCCCTCCCTCAAAGCCTTCGTATTCAAAACTCATTTGCTCATTGACTGAAATACTTTGGAGATCTCTTTTAAAAGATCGGGTGGGTCTGCGTTCATTTTTGAGGACCTTTTCAAGTCTTTCCTCACAAAGGAAACCCTCTCTGAGTTGCGTCCACTGTAGTGGTTAGGGAGGAGCATCTTTCAGTCCTTCCTGAACTTTGAACTTCCAGTTTTGACTTCGGGGCACATCCTTCTTTTTCAATCTTGGCTTTGCTTATCTGTAAAAATTGTATTGACTACTCACTTAATGGGATTATTGTGATAATTAATGAGAGAGAGAGAGAGAGAGATGAAAAGCACTTCCCACACAAGAAAGACGTTAGGAATCTTTCTTTTCTTGTTCATTTAAATCTTTATGGAAGTTTTTGTTGCTGAGTTGTGTCCAGTTCAGTGGTATTTATTTAGTGTTCCAATAGCTCTCAATTGCTTTTCACGGTAAGCTTTTCTTTGATAGCCCTGACGGAATGCTGATTACCATTTTTGCAATATTATTGTATCCAGTTCATTTATATTTGACCATGGGTGGGGAGGACATCTGTATTTTGCTGTGGAGACTTTGGTTGCATTTGGATGCCACACTAAGCCATAAACCATGGGTGAGCAAATCTGTCTGTGCATGAGCTGGGCTTGAGCTCCCTGCTCTGCTATTTCCTGTGGCCAGCAGAAAAACAAACCAAAGGATGGCTGGCTTAGCATTACACCCAAAGCAGCCCTCCCCAGGAAGCCACAATTGGGAACCTTGGCTTCCTCTTGTGGTTTGTTTGCAGCAAAACTAACTGGGACAGTGGTTGGGATGTAATGCTAAGCCAACCAATTTCATGGCTTGTTTCTCCATTGGAGAAAGGGAGGCTCGTGCACAAACTCACCTGGTTAACCATGGTTGATGGCTCGGTGCTGCATCTGAATGTGTCCCACGGAAAATGTACCTTGAGTTGAGGCCCGCTGTCATCATCACCCTGTTTGGGAATTAAAAAGGTAAAGGGACCCCTGACCATTAGGTCCAGTCGTGACCGACTCTGGGGTTGCGGCGCTCATCTCGCTTTATTGGCCGAGGGAGCCGGCATTTGTCCACAGACAGCTTCCGGGTCATGTGGCCAGCATGACTAAGCCGCTTCTGGCGAACGAGAGCAGCACATGGAAACGCAGTTTACCTTCCCGCCGGAGTGGTACCTATTTATCTACTTGCACTTTGACGTGCTTTGGAACTGGTAGGTTGGCAGGAGCAGGGACCGAGCAACGGGAGCTCACCCCGTCGCAGGGATTCAAACCACCGACCTTTTGATCAGCAAGTCCTAGGCTCTGTGGTTTAACCCACAGCACCACCTGCGTTGGGAATTACTGTGGTCCCTTTATAGGTAGTGTGTGTGTGTGTGTGTGTGTGTGTGTGTGGTGGGGAATCTAGGATTCCTGTGAGAGGTGTAATGGAAGGTTTTGACATGTTTCCCCTCTCTTTCCCTTCTCCTCACTGGTTCTCTCTCGCTCTCTCTTTCAGAAACACAGTTTCTTCACCCTGCACGAATCCAAAGAGACAGACGTGGCTTCTTTTGTCAAACTCATCCTGGGGAACTGAGAAATGGACTTGTACATGATTTTACCCTTCTGTGGACTGGTGGGCTTTAGGAGGAGGGGCACGTGGCATGGCAGCCCTCATCGGAGAACCAGTAGGAGAACCTGCCACTGGCCAATTTTTGTTTTTTTTAATTATTATTATTATTAATATTATTATTATTGCTAAAGTCCTATCATCATCCTCTTGAAGGTTTTTATTTTTATTTTTTAAAGGGTTCCTTGGTAACCATAGTAACTTAGAATGAACTGGTTAGTGAAATGAATTTTAATAAGGTTGTCAACTGTAAACGAACAAAAATTTAAAAGAGTGATTGAAATGACGACGGTCGCAAGTTCTGTTAGCGTCGCCTCAGTCCCACCCCCCACCCCCCTCATGTTCCCTGTCAGACCAGATTTGCTTTCGTTTATGGTAATAGGTGCTACGGTAGTTATGAAGTTCTATATGTAGAGTTATATTTTGTCCCTACCATTGTTTTAATATTTATGTTAAGTGCTTGATTTTAATAGAACTTTTTGTTGTTGTTGTTCTTATGTGAGAGTTGGAAGGTGGGGGGTGATGACAGCTGCAACAGCTAAAGCTACAAAGATTAGTATTTATAGGGCTTTGCTGGGAAACGGAGGAGGAGAAAGCATGGGCCATATAGATAAATATTATATATATGTATAGGGTGGAAGACTAATTTAATTTCAATGAAGAGTTTGGCTTCTATGTTAGGCAGCCCACTGATTCATGAGAAGGCTTGCATCCTTCTTTAGGAGGTGCCCAGAGACAGCATTGTTCTTGCACAAACATCAAGAGGGTGCAAAAACATTGCTGTGGTGACTTCTTATTCCATTGCTTTGGTTATGCCTCCAATGAATAATTATATTCTGAAGTGCGGGATATATATCTATATACGTCTCACACATTAACTGTTTACTAAGCAATGGTGAATCAATCACCTTATGACCTACAGCCAGTGCCCTCTCTGTTGGCTGTAAGTCATGGGCCAATGCATTTGACTGAAGAGAAGGTGATGCCCTGAAGGAAAATGGAACTTAGAAAGGAGCAGCTCTCGATGAGGATGCAAAAGCCGGGGGCAGGGGCCAGTCAGTTTTGCACTGCTCGTTTTTATACTGGCAGGAGTATTCCTTTTTTTTTTTTTTTTGGTCTCGGAACACTCACACGTCATACACAAATTGCCACTTCATTGCTCATCTCCCACCAACCCCCTCACAACTTTTCACTTTTTCTGGATGCTTAACCTGAGCAAGTCCCACCCCTACACGTCTGGCACAGGATCAAACAGTGTTTCTGTCTGAAAAGCATAGCAAAACCAAGTGAATAGGAGTTGGACAATAAGTGTTGCACCCCTCACCTTAATTTGTTGCTGTGACCATTATTATTATTGTTGTTGTTGTTTTCAAAAAAACACACTCTTTTGGCCAAACAGTACTGACTTAAGGCCTGGTGGTAACTGTTTCTGGAATTGCCCAAGGCCTTCTTCCACCTTGACCTGCCCTTAGTCACAGCTTTGTTGTTATGGCGGTTTGCATGGCCACCTAATCTCCATTCAATATATTCTATAGCAAGGCCACAGGGGTCTTATCTGATGGAGGCTGTGGCAGTTCTGTCAAGAACTCTTTTGCTCCTGAAGCGTTTCCATTTCCTGAACTGAACCATGGCAGTGTTGACAATGGGTGAGGAATTCTGTACTGCTGGTTTGGTGTTGAGGGAGAAAGTTAACGTTCTTGCTAGTGCTTTGTCCTTTCACTTGGGACACACTACTTCTGCCCCTGAATTCGGACATGGGGGCATCACTGTGGAGCAGCTCAGAACTCAGACAAGCAGCCACGCCAGGTGAAGACCCAAAGCGTCAGTGTTTGCCGTGTCGATTTTGTTCACAGAACTTGCCGTCCTGTTCTCCTGCAGTCCACATTTTACAACGCAACCGGTCGTTGGTGCGTACGCCGATTGGAAACCATTCAGGAGACATTTGACTGCAGACAAAACACTAAAGTGGGCTCGCATTTCTTTGTAATCTTAAAAGGCCTAGAAAGGCTTGTAACCTGCTCCTAGTTTTCCATTTTATGTGCATGCTTCCCCCCCCCTCTCGCTTCCAATTCCCACCCCTCCCCATTGATTCTGAGCTGCTTTGATTGATTGTCTGCAGCTGCAGCTGCAGCCCAGCCAGCCAGTTTTTAGAACTGGTTCCAGCATCAATTCTCACTTTGAAAAACATGACATTTAAAACCAGCTTTTTGGTTTTCCTACATATGGATCTGATGCTTGCTGTAGAGATTGTTTTTGCTGCTTTCCTCTTGGAATAGAAGACTCGTTTGGACACCACATCCTCTTGACCTCAGAACACCTTTATTTGAGTGCTGTGGTAACAGACAGGCTGGATTTACGAGATAGGATCAGTGTTAATAGCCGATATTAATATCCCCATTGGTTTCCTATAGTAGAATGCCAGTGCTGTCTACAGCAAGTCAGTTTAGAAAGGATTATTGCACTGTGAATCAACACTACATGCCTCGGGCTTTATTAAAATGTGGAGTCTAAGTTCCTTAATCACTTAGGTGCTTTTGAGTTTTTTTGTCAACTCTTGTCTCTGTATAATTTGTCCTTTGGCAGGTACATAGACCTCTATCGAGTCTTAGAATAAAGCACACCCAGTTTATTTCCCCCTTCCAATCAAAACTGCAAAGCTTGTGTGTTCTTCTTATTTGAAAGTTCACATACCACGTTAGTGAAGATTGTTTCTAGGGATATCTCAAAAGTGGTTAAGGTGCAGTCAAAATTATCCATTTCCTAAAGGATCTCGGAAAGAAGGGGAGAAGAAATACCGTATTTTTTGCTCTATAAGACGCACTTTTCCCCTCCTAAAAAGTAAGGGGAAATGTGTGTGCGTCTTATGGAGTGAATGCAGGCTGCGCAGCTATCCCAGAAGCCAGAACAGCAAGAGGGATTGCTGCTTTCGCTGCGCAGCGACCCCTCTTGCTGTTCTGGCTTCTGAGATTCAGAATATTTTTTTTTCTTGTTTTCCTCCTCCAAAAACTAGGTGCGTCTTGTGGTCTGGTGCGTCTTATAGAGCAAAAAATACGGTAGATGATCACATAGTGCACCGATGACAGAAGCAGAAGCAACGGGTTTAAATTACAGGAAAGCAGATTCAAATTCACACATTTGAAGAAGCCTCGTTGACTCATGCATATTGTTCCTCAATAGGGCGTGCTGCCTGGGGAAGTTGAGGAAACTGCATTCTTGGAGGTTGTCCACTACAATTGGGACAGGCATCCATTTGGGGTGCTTTTGCATAAAAGATGATGCCTTAGGGTTTTGGGGTGGGTGGGGTGTATTGGATGAGATTACTCCATAGCCTTGTTCTGTGTACATGGTTCTGTGATTTTTTAACTGGAATTAGCAAACATTTGGTAGGGGCCACAAACATATTTGTACAAGATACATGGCGTTTGCTTACATTGCCAAAAGGTAACCCAGACGTGTGCGGGAAACCCGCAAGTCTTAGTTTTCACGATCAAAGGCTCCCAGGGCTTTCATTCTTCCTTTGTTCACTGTCTTAGCTTCACATACGACAACCGATACTGTTATATTGAGAAAATTTCAGGTACCTTCTTTATGTGCCATCACATGTGCTAGATGCCTATATGACGTCTCCTGCAGTAGGAAGCCCAACTGATGTCGGCTGCCCATCGTGTGCAAACAGAGGTGTTTGTGCATATTTGGATACATAAGACAGTTTTGTGCACAGAAATGAGACCCACATAGGACGTTTTCCCATGTGCACCGTGGCCCAAAGTCACTTTTGGGTCATTGCGGAGAATTCTGAACTTGAAATCATCTCCTTTGCAGATGGTAATGTTGTTATAAAGAAGCAGTAGCTTATGCAACCACTTATCTGGATGGATTCAAAGGCAAGGTGATGGCTTTCAGTTTTCCAGAGGCTCATCCTAGTTGGTCTCTGCTTCCACTATATCCCTTGATCAACAAAGTAGAAGTTGAAAGAAATTAAGGCGTTATCACAGCAGGCTATTTTGGGTATGGGATTGGTTCTAGGTGTGCTCAGTATGCAGACACAACTGGGGTTAATTTTGTGCGATTCAGCCATTCTAGTAGGTTTTGTGGAGCGTCAAGTCATTGTAGTTCCAATGTATCTTTAATTTCAAAGTGCCTAACCCACTTTTAAGGGACCTAAATTTACTTAGGTGCTTTAGAACAGCTTTTTGAGCAATGTAGATGTCCTGTGATTTCTTGCACCTGCTTTCTTCTGCTCAGGAGTTCTTTTTGCTGCCAATATGAAAAAGAGATGAGCATGCCATTGTTCAAATACTGGCAAAATCTGAACAAGGAGGAGCACTTGGAACCCATGCAGGGAACGAGATCCTGTTATCGACACCAGCATATTTGGCCATGCATGGAACCGAACTTACAAGCACTGCATTTTAAGTGCACTGGGCATTCACATTATTCCCGGCTCTCCCCACTGGGTTGAATATCCTAGAAGTTTGTAAACCAGTAACATTAACCAGTAGCATTAAGAGTAAACTTAATGATTACTCTTTGGAACTGAAAGAAAAGGGGTAGCTCTGTGGCTTGTTCAGCTGCCCTGATTTTCCCTCTTGCTTGCTGAACCAAGTGATATTCGTTGCAATCTTCTGTTTTCTCATGCCACCCTACTTGCTGATTTCCTATTTTCAGATGTAGACCATGATATAGCATAACTCTTTCCTCCATTAAAACAAACAAAAACAAATCACAACCCTTCCTTTCAGTCTCTTAATTATTTTAGGGCTTCTTTTCTCTGAATATTGCCACTGAGGTTCTTGGTCAAACACATCTTGTTGCCGTTGCTTTTAATTGGAAAGGGAAGGGAAAGTTATCAATGAAGTAAGGTCACATTCTCACCATACATTTAAAGCACTTTGCTTTACCTGGAGAATCCTGGGAACTATAGTTTACCCCTCACATAGCTGCTGCTGCTGCTATTACTAATATTAATTTCATTTACCAGTCTCTTTTTACAGTAAGAAGCGTCACGAATGATTTGACAAAAATAAAATACAGCATATAGAAGCAATATAAAACCAGAAGGAAGTTTTGAAATGCTAACAATGCAAGATATAGAAAGCACTCATCCAACCATAGATGAATAACGACCAAGTCCTATTCACTCCAATGAAAGATGGTAAAGGTAAAGGACCCCTGAGTCCAGTCAAAGGCAACTTTGGGGTGCGGCACTTATCTCACTTTTCAGGCTGAGGGGGCCGGCGTTTGTCCACAGACAGCTTTCTCGGTCATGTGGCCAGCATGACTAAACTGCGTCTGGCGCAACGGGACACGGTGACGGAAGCCAGAGCGCACTGAAACGCCATTTACCTTCCTACTGCTGCGGTACATATTTATCTACTCGTGCTTGCATGCTTTTGAACCGTTAGGTTGGCAGGAGAGCAGAGCAACTGGAGCTCACCCCGTCGTGTGGATTTGAACCGCCGACCTTATGATCAGCAAGCCCAAGAGGCTCGTTGGTTCAGACCACAGCATGTCAGGCGTCAGAGCATGGGTAGCCAAACTAAGGCCCAGGATCCAACCCAATCGCCTTCTAAATCCGGCCCGCGGATGGTCCGGGAATCAGCGTGTTTTTACATGAGTAAAATGTGTCCTTTTATTTAAAATGTATCTCTGGGTTATTTGTGGGCCCTGCCTGGTGTTTTTACATGAATGGAATGTGTCCTTTTATTTAAAATGCATCTCTGGGTTATTTGTGGGGCGTAGGAATTCGTTCATATTTTTTTTCCA
Source organism: Podarcis liolepis (assembly GCF_965112155.1). Lineage (NCBI taxonomy): Eukaryota > Metazoa > Chordata > Lepidosauria > Squamata > Lacertidae > Podarcis > Podarcis liolepis. Next base: position 25,164,637 of record NC_139555.1, read on the forward strand.
AAATATAGTCCGGCCCCCCACAAGGTCTGAGGGATAGTGGACCGGCCCCCTGCTGAAAAAGTTGGCTGACCCCTGCGTCAGGGGATCCGATCCCCCCACGGTAGGCTGCCAGGAATGGATAAGATAAGGAAAGTTCTTAGCAATGCCTTTTATTCAGTATTCACAGAGAGACTTAGAAATGCAGCCTCTTGGAGTAATTGTGTTGCTCCCGGTGAATCCCCACTCCCTCTGTCTCTCCTACTTTCTCATGACTCATCACTACGGGTGCCTTTTGCCTTTCAGCTCTCTGCTCTCCTACTTTTAATGCTCACCATATTCTGGGAGGGTGGTCTGGAATGCTTTCTAAAGACACTGAATCTGTCAGCTGTCTCCCCTGGTGCTTCCTCCTCCTCTCCCATTATTTCCCAGCTTTCCCCCCTCATCTGTGTTGGCACAAAGAGTCCTTAGTTGGCACAAAGAGTCCTTAAGAAAGAGTAGAATGCTGTTTTTATTCTTAAAAGTCGTCTTCTCCAACCACGACCGACAGCTTTATACATATCAAACGCAACCAGCTTTCTACCATCCAACCAACCCACACCCAACACTAACATTGACCACTCTATATATACAGGTATAATTTGGTGAAAGGTTGCACGAGTCATTGTAGGCTGCTGACTCAGGCTGACTTAGCATTAAAGAAACCGCGGCCAATTTTTAGCCGTGACAATCTGCCTCTGAGCTGTAACCTCCCTCAAACCCAGCAGCGGAGGAAGCCACTTGGGTGTCTGGGGCAGGGCACATCACTGGGCCTCCGGTGTCTGCCTGCCTCCTCCCACTCAGCTGCCCTACAGCTGGGGGGGGGGGAGGCAGCGGGTGGACCGTTTGGGCACGCACCCAAGCCACCGCATTTCTCCCAGGAGAGACGCGTGGCTCGGGCGCGATGCAGGCCCCGCGGTGAGTGCCGCCCGGCATTTTGTCGCCCCCTTCAGTGGTGACACCCGGGGCTGCCTGCACCCACTGCGCCTCCCCTTCCTCTGTCCCTGCTCAAACCCCTGTTGTAAATCTGAAGTGTCTCCATCTTCTCTGTAAGGGTCAGGCTGGGGAAGTGGTCTCCACCATTGCTCCTCTGCCCAGTCTCTAACACAGCGCCACCTGCATCCCTGCTGGAAGATGGACACCACCATAAGAGGCAACATTAACTCACTGAAAGCCGCGTAAACAGGAATGTATTAGCTAGGCACTTAAAACAGAAATGGTGTCAGGCACATCTCCCTAAGAGGTGCATTCCATAGATGGGGCCATCACTGAAAAGGCCATTTCTCATGTGTCCACTGTTCCCTTGGATGGGTCATATGGAAAAGAATCAGATGAAGAACTGAATGATCAGTTTCTCTGGAAAGATAGCACTGAGCATAGCCTTGTGAGCTGAGGTGATGTGATCCTTGACCAACAAGAGTGCCAAGGCTTCATTCTAGACTTAAAGAATGCTTCCCTATCTCATGGGCAGACTCCTTGGTTTGTGGTGATATGAATTGGGGGAAAGACTCATTGGATAAAACATTAAATTCGACCCTTTCATACTTGTGTCCAGTTGCCATAAATCATTGGTTTTTATTGGGCACGGCTGTTTCCTGTGTCAGATGCTGAGATATGGGGCCAAATAGAGGATGCAATTTGATCCCAATGCCAGTTTTGTTTAAAGGAGTTCTAGCACTCCTAATATTGCATGCTAGACAGTACTTATAATGAGCACAAATTATAGTTGCTCTAGTATCAGGTCATTCATAAAACAAATTCTCACAGCAAAAGAATCCAGCTTAGTATGCTTCAAAGGATGTGCCAAATGTATCTTGCCCTCAAATTGGCTTTGTCATCCTTTATGTTTAGGATAATTATATAGGACTACTTGGTGTTTCCTTAGGATGAAAGAGAAAGATAGCTCGTGATGCTAATGGAGCCCGCTGTGAGATACGGTATTTTATAGCATCCGGTGCATTAAGGTCTTCCTGGAAGTAGAGGGAGTTTTTATTCTTAATCCCATCTCCCTTGCTTTTGGCTTAACCTTGACAGCCTTATTATCTTTATCCAGCAATTTAGAAAGATTGTAAAAAATGAATCTTATTACTTTACCCTTTGAACTAATGCTTCTCTTATATTTTGTGATCTTTTTGCTTTTCCGCTTCTGGTGCTTACTCCCATTGTTATTTAGGCATTTGTTAATTACTTTTGCCCTCCTAGTCTTCACAGGTAAGCCCGAGGGAATTGTTTCATCAGGCCCAAGGTGAGAAAATCTCTGAACTTCTAAGTAAGTCCTTACTTGCAGTCAAAGGATGTGAGATCCAACCTCTGCAGCTTTTGATTTTTTGCTGCTACACTTCTCTTGCGATACCCACTGTTCAACAGTGGGGGGACCCACCGAGTAAAAATTATCTGAGCTAAAGCCCTTTGCACAGTCTTGTTAATTCTAATGTCTGATATCCCAAGGTCAAATTGGGAAAGTGCTAATTTTAAAGCTGCCAATTTGTCCAATAATTTCTTTTCAGTTAATCACCCTTGTAATAAACACAGTGCAGCAGAAGATCTAAATCTGGGCAAGAAGATCTAAATCTGCAATCAGGCTTCCTATTGCCTTCAGAAGTTAAAAATTGCACTTGGTAAGTTGGGGATAAATTGCCCAAATCATGGGTGTAGTCATCAATTAAAACTGCTTGTTGATCCTGTGATACCAAAATGCCCTGCTCAATATTAGTTTCCCTCATTCCCTGCAAGAGTTTCAAGATGGGTGGGGCTGTCCCACTTTGCATGCTTCTTTCCTGCAGGGCTGAAGTGATTTGAAAGCTTGCTTTGAATCACAGTATTCTGAGCTAAAATCTTTTTCTTATTACCACCATTCCTGAAGGATATATTGCAATATATCAAAATAATTTCATGAAACCTATTAGATAATATACGTAAAAAGTAAAGGTAAAGGGACCCCTGACCATTAGGTCCAGTTGTGGCCGACTCGGGGGTTGTAGCGCTCATCTTGCTTTATTGGCCGAGGGAGCCGGCATACAGCTTCCGGGTCATGTGGCCAGCATGACTAAGCCACTTCTGGCGAACCAGAGCAGCGCACTGAAACGCCGTTTACCTTCCCGCCGGAGCAGTACCTATTTATCTACTTGCACTTTGATGTCCTTTCGAACTGCTAGGTTGGCAGGAGCAGGGACCGAGCAATGGGAGCTCACCCCATTGTGGGGATTCGAACCGCCGACCTTCTGATCGGCGTGTCCTAGGCTCAGTGGTTTAACCCACAGTGCCACCTGTGCCCCTAGATAATATACGTAACTCCCAACAAACGAGAGCAATCAATCAAAACCCAGGCTTGGAATATCCTTTTCTGAGCTCTCTTAGGTTACATTCGGACAGCACTTTATTCTGTTTTCCTGACGTTTCCTTAACTGATAATTTCCATGTTTTACGTGATCTTTTTGCATTGTGGGAAAGACAGTCCTGGAAATCTAGTGGAAGTTTAGCATTCCTTTCTGTGTTAATTGTTTTCAGGAAACACTGATAACCTGGAAGTTTTTGCACTGTAATCGACAGAAGTATAGTAGTATAATGTCCAGATCAAGGGAAGTAATAGTACCACTCTATTCTGCCTTGGTCAGACCACACCTGGAATACTCTGTCCAGTTCTGGGTGCCACAATTTAAAAAGGTTATGGACAAGCTGGAATGTGGGCAGAGGAGGGTGAGCAAGATGATAAATGGTGGAAACTGAGATTTATGAGGATGGTTGAAGGAGTTTAGCTTGGAAAAGATAATGAGAGGAGATATGAGAGCCATCTTCAAATATCTGTCACATAGGCTGTCACATGGAAGATGGAACAAGCTTGTTTTCTCCTGCTCTGGAGAGTAGGACTCAATGGATCCAAGTAACAAGAAGGAGATTCCGACTAAACATCAGGAAGAATTTTCTGACAGTATGCAATCTCCATTGTTTTTTGCTGGATCACTTCTTGCAAAATGTGCATTTTCTGCCATTATTCTTGGTTGCGTTTTTGTTCCAGCACTTGAAGATCTTGAGACAGCGCCTTGAACTCAGCCCACCGATTTACAGGGATATAATTCAGTTCTGCCTCCCAGATTGCCATCTTGAAGTCCCTGCACTTTTTCCATTGGTGATTTAATGTGTGCTCTGGATTTCCAAGTAGATTGACAATGTGACTCACGGAAGAAAATGAAGCAAGAATGCCGCTCAAAAAAACAATGATCTGCCCTCTCTGAATGAGGACTTGTGACATCAGCAATCTGGAAGTCGTTGACAGCCGATTTGGCAAAATCACTCTCTGTTAATAAATACACTTACTATAGGTAGTAAGCCTTTAAAAATCTGGGGCTATGCAGTTTCAATCATCACCGGCATCCTGTAAGCTGGGCCATAAAATCCCAGATTTTTTTTTCTTGTAAGGAGGATTGCATTTCCTAATTAATATTTCAGCTGGACCTGGTCTGGGAACGGTTGGACAGATCTAAGCTGTAACATATGTTCTAGTGGCTTATACCCCCCTGTATGGGAACACAGGCAATAGACACTTTAAGGTGGGAAGAAACAATATCTGAAGTATATAAAATGACAGACAGATGTGTTTCTAAATTAAGGCAGGTTTATAGTCCCCAATGCTTTCTCATCTCATCACCTTGGGTTTTTCTTTTTCTTTCCATAGAGCATTCCATCTCATTTTCCTTAGAAAGAAGCTCCCTGGATTTATTGAGTTCTCAGTTTTGTCTGGCTATGACAAATTCATCAGAACTGCAGTTCTGGATGGACCTGGGAGCCCAGAAGTGGCAGGTTGCACATTGGAATCCTATGAACAAAAGGTCTTCCATATTTATCTCAATTCAGGTGGCATTTGCTGCAGGACGTCTTGCACATCCATTTTCTCTCCAGCCATGACAAGTGCTAGGAAGGATTAGGGTGAAACAAGTCCACAGGTGAAACAAGCAAGCAGCAGCAATGACACAAACAACTGCTGCCGCCCTTTAACCTTTTGCATATCATCCATTTTTAATGGGGCAATTCTTTATCTTGTTCTCATGCGACATCTTTGTGTGGAAGGTCACTAAGAATCCTGTTTGAAGATGAAGTGTTGAAATGCAAGAACAACGAAGAGCCCTAAAGGAGCGGCTGCAATTAATCAAATCAATCAAGCTTTATTGGCATACAGAGAAAACAGGAATATATGAATCGAAACATACTGTAGAATTGGCATCACTGGAGTGTATTGAAAGGAGACTGGAGACTCCCAAAAGATGCGGTGCTTATTACTTGATGATCATTTGGAAACCACAGTTCCAGTGCATTTTGAGCCAGTATTCCTGCTTTTATTTAGCTATTCTAACAAAGCAATTTAACACTTGCCTGCTCATACGTTCCTCAACCATATTAAAAGACCTGGGCTTAAAAACCCTCTAACATACAACCCTCTAATATATAACTGCAATTGTTTGTGTATTTTAAACATGCATGTTGGCCCAAAGAGAATAATTTTTAGCATCACATGACAGAAAGACATAATTATATATATATATATATATATATATATATATATATATATATATTTAAAGCATGGCAAAATTTATGGCTCACAAATACTTCATAGAGTGATAATTTATCCTGAAACACATTCAGTATTACAACTGCCTTATATTTTCCAAGCTCAATTAAATCTGCATTCATGCATAATTACCTTTCACTATACCTTTGTTTTGCTTATTTTTTTAAAAGAAACATCATCAACATCAAAATCACTGATCATGCTGCAACAGAAGTGACCACCATATATGACTGAGCAATGAAATCCAGACCTTGCCATGATGGTCATTTAACCCTTCATTTTTGATTGCGTAAGTCCGATGCTGTGGTGTGGAGGTTAAGAGCGATAGACTCGTAATCTGGGGAACCGGGTTCGTCCTATTTAGAACAGACCCATAAAAGTTAATGAACCCAAGTTAGTAATGCCAGTTAACATCACTGGGTTTATTCTGAGTAGGATTAGGATTGAAAAACACCCAGACACTATTATACAACACTTCTACTATAACTTCCAGCTAATTATTGCCTCCCTATCACTACCACTTCCAGGCTAACATTATAGCATCAAATCTGGTTTGGGAGAATTTGGTGACTGACCACAGGCTAAAATGTACCAGACAGATGGCTGGAGTGGCACTGTTCACTCATGTTCAAGGTGGACGTGTATTTCTCTTTAATTTCATGTTCATGGGGTGCTCTTTGAAGATGGAGCAGAATCCTCTGAACTCTCAGGTGTCGGGAAGCAAGAATCTGCCATGGATTGTTTTATAAAGAAGACCATTCAATGCACCCAAAGTAGCTTGTGTAAAGTAGACAAATGGTCTTTGTTTCAGGAAAAGAAAAGACATTCATCAAATTGTCAGCTCTTGAAATATGTCTAGTTAGTTGTTTTTAGCAAAAAACGAACAACCACGTTTCTATAAAATCCTTTATGCCTTAACTATTATGTGCACTCCTTGAGACAAAATATCTCTCAGAGGATTCATTACTAAAGCATTTCAGATAATGATTATTTCAGGTTTTTATCACTCTGATTCTCTGCTGAGTTGAAGGCCAAGTTATCCTGACAAAGATCAGATGGAAAATCTGGATGTCTTCAACTGGAGGGATTAAGTCCAAGTGTCTGAGATGCTATGTATTTCTCTCATATACGTACAACGCCATTGTAAATTGGCAGTGCCATCTGTATGGGTTTTGTTTTCCCCTAGCCATTTGTGTTTGGTGTTAGAAATTTGGGTTTCCAGCATTTGTCAGTCGGTGGTGGTGGTAATTATATTTTATTACATCAACGTTGAAGCTTCTAGATGATTTACAATGTAGGGCTTAGAAATTAAAAAAATAATACATAAATTGTAAATACATAAATGCAATAATTTCTATAAAAATATCAGCAACCCATATCTAGAAGTAAGAAAAAGCTCCCCCATACTTTGTTAAATGTTGCTACATGAAAGTAAGAAGATCTGTCCTTCTGTACAGGGAGAGGTTGTCTCACTTTCAGATACCTCCCATTGCTCTGAAATTCTCTCTTAGGTCAGCATGGAATATATGTATAACAGAGGCTGAGAATCCAGAGAAGCATGTGACTAATTTGGTACACCCAAGGGGCTTTCCAATCCACCCTCATGCCATATGACAAACCACTTTTGCACCTGAATGCCAGGGACTTAGATACAAATATGCAAACAATTTTTTGAGGACAGCCTACCAGCCTATCTGTTTGCTAGGGGTGACCTGGAACTTGGATTTAAGATTGCAGACAAGGAATGGAAAGCTGTGTAACAGCTGGAGGCGCGTAGACACAGAGGCATAGCGATAGCGGTCAATTGCTTTCTGGTCTTAACTTGTTTTGATGTGCTTCTTGCAAAATGGTCCTTTTGTGTTGGGAAGTCAACTAATCAGGGCTCAAGCTGATGGTGGGATAAGAGTCACTGGGTAGGCATGGGGAATCTGAGGGCCTCTAAATGCTGGACCACAACTCCCATCAGCTGCAGCCAGCATGGCCTATCATTAGAGGTGATGGGAGTTGTAGTCCAGCAACATCTGCAGGGCACCCATTTCTCATCCTTTCTCCAGGGCTTATTGTTATGAGTCCATGTGATGAATTCAACATTGATGTAGCTCAGGTTGCAAGAGGGTAACATAAGAGAACATGTCTTCCTTAATGGAGAGGTACCTGAATACTGCTGGCTATTAAGGGGAGAGCGGATGGCATTATATATCTTTGCTCAGAAGTAAGCACTGTTTGCTTACAGGTACATGCAATTTGTAGAGACGTTGGTGGCGCTGAGCCTCTTGGGCTTGTCGATCAGAAGGTCAACGGTTTGAATCCCCGTGATGGGGTGAGCTCCCGTTGCTCTGTCCCAGCTCCTGCCAACCTAGCAGTTTGAAAGCATACCAGTGCAAGTAGATAAATAGGTACTGCTGCAGAAGGAAGGTAAACGGCGTTTCCGTGAGCTCTGGTTTCCGTCACTGTGTTCCATTGCGCCAGAAGCGGTTCAGTCATGCTGGCTACATAACCAGGATAGCTGTTTGTGGACAAACGTTGGCTCCCTTGGCCTGAAAATGAAATGAGCACCACACTCCGTAGTTGCCTTTGACTGGACTTAACTGTCCAAGGGTCCTTTACCATTTATTTTTTTTACCTATTAAGGGGAGAGATTGTATAGCTCAATGACTTTGCATGCTGACGGTTCCAGGTTTGATTAATGTCATTTCCTGTTGAAAGGCTCTTGGTTCTTTGAGCTGAGGGAAATCTTTGCCTGGGATGTTGGGGCATCAGTTGGAGCTAAATGAACACATGTATAAGGACATTTAATACATGTTCACAAGGCAAGGTTGAGCCTTGCAGTGTTGAACAAAAAGAGCAAGTACAGTGGTACCTCGGGTTACATACGCTTCAGGTTACAGACGCTTCAGGTTACAGACTCCGCTAACCCAGAAATAATACCTCAGGTTAAGAACTTTGCTTCAGGATGAGAACAGAAATCGCACGGTGGCGGCGCAGTGGCAGCGGGAAGCCCCATTAGCTAAAGTGGTGCTTCAGGTTAAGAACAGTTTCAGGTTAAGAACAGACCTCCAGAACGAATTAAGTTCTTAACCTGACGTAGCACTGTAGCAATAATCTTTTAGGAATAGGTGGAAATGGGACACCACTGAATGCTTCTAATTTTGACAGTCGGGTCGTGTATCCACAGCGGTCACCAGAGGAGGAATGACCATTGGTAGGAGCACAGAGATAAGAAAGACTATGGTGTGCCTGTAACAGCGAAACCAGGCTCCTTCATCTGCCCCATCCGCACTAAAACATGTCTCTCTCATATTGGTCTTTACAGCTGTAACTCTCCAATGGTTTGACTTTACCCCCAAAGGTGCACTCTTCCATTGTCTCCCGAGACAGATGGGTGCCAACAGCAATGCATATGCACCTTTGTAGCCCTCTCCCTTACACACACAATTATGTACAAAAAGAGGCTCTTTCTACCAATTGTAGTGCATGAAATCATGATAAGAACTGCATAGGCATTTTGCAGGGAACCATAATTCCATTTCCTAATATGGCAAAACTAAACTAGCTAGGAATGGCTCCCAATCTATTCCATTTTACGTGAGGCACCTGACGCAAGGATTAAGCGCTAGAACTTTTTGATTAATGAAGATGACAAATTGATATTAAACATTATCAAAGTTTTTGTTTGGGGCCAAGAAGGGAATCATCCAGACACGTTGTAAGTTGAGCCTCACACAGTACTGTTAGGCAACGTTTTTTTGGCAGCCTCAATGGAAATTTCAGGAGCAGATGTTAATATTTTGAGATGTATGAGTTTGCAACAGCTACTTCATTTTCCAAGCAGGAGAGAAGGTTGTGGTTTTATACAGCCTTTAGGGCTTTAAAAAATTGTTAGATGCTTGGGGAAATGAGAGGGAAGTGGCCAAGTTATGCACGCCACAGTTTCCTGTAGATGCTACCCATTTGGTTACCTGATGTGGTCTGTCTGTCAGCTTGATCTACTTCTAAAGCAAGGCTGAGGTGTACGAGCATTTTCTCATACCTGGGGAACAAGATAATAGCCACAGGCACCTATTAATTAATAAAGATCAGTCTGAAGATGTTAGCTGTATTTTTTTTACAGTCCAAGAAGAATGTCAGGGCTTCTGCCTGACTACACCCAGGAACCCTGCTTGAAAATAATCATCAAAATTCTGTGTCACACTAACCCAAACCCTGTACCCTGTTTTGTACAATAAGCAAATGAGCATGTTTTTGGTTTTGCATAACTTTGATGTTCCTGTTACTCTTGAGCAAGGGGAAAAAATGGCTGCAGGTTATCAAAACTCAGTCCATTCCTACTTCTTACAGCATTCATCTTTGGAGAGTTAGCCAAAGTTTTTCCAATTTACTTTCACGCCAGTATTGGTTGCTTGTTGGGTGAGCCATCCCCTAATGTGTTTACAGGTGGACGTACAGAAAATGAGCCCCCATAATAATCTGTGCACAAATATTGTGACACGTAACTGGGTAGATAGGAATATACATCCTTACGCCTCTAGGACAATCCAGTCACCCCTATTTTGAGGTTAAGCTGTGTAGACATAATAGTGTACCATTCAGGCTTAGTTACAGGCACTACCCACCCGGCTGCTATTTGTGCCAATTTCTGCATATTCCATTTGTAGCCCAGGGTGAGGTGCAATAAAAAAAAGTTAGGTTCCCCTCTAACCATGTCTCAGTAATCACCATGGCACTGTTCAATTTCTGTATATTAGCTATGTGTGAGTCTTCCTTTCATATGCTTGAGCAATGCTCAGGAAAAGCAAATATATGTGTATCACTACAACCTGCCATATCTATTTGAATATTGTCTCCCAAACCTTTGTCTGCTTGGAGCTTCTACAGAGCAGAAAAGAGAATATGCAGCCTGTATGCTGAATTATGGTGTTGGAGGAGACTCTTGAGAGTCCTATGGACTGCAAGAAGATCAAACCTCTCCATTCTTAAGGAAATCAGCCCTGAGTGCTCACTGGAAGGACAGATCCTGAAGCTGAGGCTCCAATACTTTGACCACCTCATGAGAAGAGAAGACTCTATGGAAAAGACCCTGATGTTGGGAAAGATTGAGGGCACAAGGAGAAGGGGACGACAGAGGATGAGATGGTTGGATAGTGTTCTCGAAGCTACCAGCATGAGTTTGACCAAGCTGCGGGAGGCAGTGGAAGACAGGAGTGCCTGGTGTGCTCTGGTCCATGGGGTCACGAAGAGTCAGACATGACTAAACAACATGTTGATCTCTGCTTGGCAGTGAAGAATTCCTGCTCTCTGTCACTGCTGCCAGCTCTCTCAAATCACCTTTTCCAGAGTTGGGGTCGGCTACAGTGGGCTTCCCCCTCTAGAACAGTAGCAATACTTAGGCTTGTCTTCCTATCCCTTTCTGCCAATAACTGGAGCTATGCTGACTCTGTAACTACCATCTGCAAGCAGGTTTTCCTGGTGGACACTTTAGTACAGAGCTTTCCAAACTTTTCGTGTCAGTGACACTCTTTTTAGACAAGCATAATTTCGTGACACGATAATGCAGTTTTACTAGCGAACTGGAGGTTAAATGAACGCCTTTCTAGCCCTGGGAGGAGCTCGGAGAGCGTTTGCATGACACACATGCACACTGCAGCCGACACACTAACGTGTCACAGCACACACAGTTTGGAAAGCTCTGCTTTAGCAGGAAAGCTAAGAATGAAAGCCTTCTGTAGTTCCATAAGATGGAGAGCTGACTTGTCTCTCTGGGGATTTAATAGCTTTTCTGAACCATCTTGGACGCCTGCTTGGGTAGGAAAAACAGAATGCCCCTGGTTCAAATAATTAAATAAGAATAATAGCCAATAATGTTCCTGGACCTCTGGTTACTCCGCTCAGACATCTGTTTTCGCAGTTATTGTTCTAGTGCTGAACGGACAGCTCCAGATAACCTCTGGACCTCTCTCTGCTTCCCCAAGTTTCTTCCCCTGACCCACTAATTCCTGCTAATTTTGGGTTTTTGTCATTCCTGGTTACCAGAATCACATTTATTCCTATTGTTGAATGAGAGCTTGTTGTGAAACAGCAATGTTACTTTCTTTTGACATGACACACCTGTGGGGGGAATGACCCTAATATAAGCCAGCCACCATCTCTCACAGGTTTTCAGCTGCTCCATTTGCTGCATGGGTAGTCTACCACTATATAGGTTAAGAGTTTGTGTCTTTTAACTATGATGAGCATCTGGCTTCTCTGGCTACCACATCGGAACACTGTGTGTTTATTGTGCAGGAACATAGTTTTCTCAAATTTGCAGCCAAGTCCAACGAGTGCCTGAAAAGAGCTGCTATTGCACCACCACTCATACAAGTGCAACTATATAGAATTATATAATGTTGCATTTGCTACTTCTGAGCCCATGCACTTTTTGCCATTGGCTAAGCTGCTGTGATGTCACAGAACGCTCACCAACATTTTAACTACTTAGATGGATCTGTTGTGGCTTAGGGTGAGTCACAGAGCTGAGGAACCCCTGAGGCAAAAGTGGTGGCGGGGGTTGATTTTCACATTGCTTTGAATGGACCAATTTTAGCTCAAATAGAGCTTTATTTCCTCTGCATCATAGCTCAAATTACTGGCACTGGTTGGAATACAATGAGAGAGGAGTCCTGCCAGTACAGGAACTACAGCAGTTCAGAATAGACATGAATGGTCCAGAGTGTCAAAAAGATGGATGCCCACGGAACTTCCCCAAATGTTACCGAAAGCAATAGGAAAAGGAGCAGCCAGCTTCCCGATAATCTGCTCATTTCCAAAGCCAACCACATGGAGGCAGCAAAACACACATTTCCATATTTTACAGAGAGGTAACGAGGCAAGAGGGATTACATTAGAGCCTGATTCAAGCAGTATTTTAATAGCAGAGGAAAGTAAAATCGTTTGGAACTGACTGGATGTTGGCTTCAAGTCAAACACTTGTGCTGCTGTTAAAGATGGGGGAGGTCTGGAAAACTCTGACCTGCCGTGGAGACAGACACATCCTTCCAATATTCCCGCAGGTTAGTCAAGTAACACGAACCTACCTGCATTTCGAAAAATGTGTGAGTGTGTGGAATGCACACCTGTGGTTTCTCTGCTAGGCAGTTGAGAACCTGCAATTACACCAAGTGTAATTCTTTTTCTTTTTCTAAAATAAACCACCACCAGAACATAGGAGAGAGATAATGGGGTCATACTCCCCCTGAAAGATCAGATTGTTAATCTGGGGGTGCTCTTGGGCTGGTAAGGCAGCTACAACTGTTTCTGGACCAGGATAGAGATGGGGGGGCAACTCCCATCTCTTGTGGGGCACAATTAGTGCCAGCACCGTCCGTTAAGAGTTTGGGTGTAATCTTCGACACCTCCCTTTCCATGGAGGTGCAGATTGCAGCTATAACAAAGGCGGCATTTTTTCATCTCCGCCAAGCTAAGCAGTTGGCTCCTTACCTCTCTCGCCCTGACCTAGCCACTGTGATCCATGCGACGGTCACCTCCAGACTGGATTATTGTAACTCGCTCTACATGGGGCTGCCCTTGAGACTGACCCAGAAACTCCAGCGGGTGCAGAATGCCGTGGCAAGACTCCTTACGGGGTCCTTGCTGCGGGATCACATTCACCCAGTGCTATACCAGCTGCACTGGCTCCCGGTGGAGTACAGGATCAGGTTTAAGGTGCTGGTTTTAACCTTCAAAGCCCTATACGGCCTAGGACCCTTGTATCTATGGGACCACCTCTCCCAGTATGTCCCATAGAGGACCTTACAATCTTCAAACAAAAACATCTTGGAGGTCCCAGGCCACAGGGAGGTTAGGCTGGCCTCAACCAGAGCCAGGGCTTTTTCAGCTGTGGCTCTGATCTGGTGGAATGCTCCATCACAAGAGACTAGGGCCCTGCAGGACTTGACATCTTTCCGCAGGGCCTGCAAGGCAGAGCTGTTCCACCAGGCCTTTGACCAAGGCACAGTCTGACCCCCTCCTTTGGTAATCCTCACAGAACTCTAGCCCAGTGGTTGCCATTAATCTGATTTGAACTGATTTTATAATGAATTGATTTTAGAATGCTGTATTATTTTACTGTTGTTAGCCGCTCTGAGCCCGGCTTCAGCTGGGGAGGGTGGGCTATAAATAATTTATTATTATTATTATTATTATTATTATTATTATTATTATTATTTATAGCGTTTACCTCTGTCATCCATGCACTAGTGACTTCCAGGACAGATTATTGAAATGTGCTGGGCGGGGGGCGTAATGCCCTTGAGATTGATCTGGAAGTTGCAGCTGGTGCAAAATGGGGTGGCTTGACTGCTCACTGGGGCATGATATTGCCAACACATTACCCCACTGTTGAAAGAATGCAGTGAGCCACTGGGCTAAGTTGAATGTGCTGGTTTCGGCGTATAAAGCCCTTTACAGTTTGGGAGCAGGAAGATCATCTCACCCCTTATATACCCAGTCAATCAATGTGCTCTGCAGGTGAGGACCGTTTGCAGACACCATCTTATCAGGAGGTCCATTCCTCATAATATCGGAATGGGATATTTTGGATTGTGTCCCTACCTTTCAGAACATCCTCCCTTTGAATACTGGGCAGGCACAGTCTCAGTTGCCTTTTTGGCACCCACTGAAGACCTTCCTCTTTCAAAAAGCCCTTTTAAACTGAGATCTTTCCAGTCTGCATCTGCGTTGGAATTATTGGAAAGGTCTTGTTATTTTTGGTTCTCTGCTTTCTGCCCTACTCCTTTGGGAGGAAGAACAGGGTATATACATTTAACAAAAGAGCAAAAGAAATCATGCATTGGAAGAGAGACTGATGCAGCATCCCAACTCAAGATTTCACTTGACGCCACCCAAGTGGGGCAGCAGAATAGAATCTCAACAAGTTGTGAAAAGGGTTGCTCTGAGCCTTTTGCATATGAATAGCTGTTGACTCCAAGCCTGTGGAAGGCAGAGAGGCTCACCTGTGCAGAGGTAGCAGTTTCATTTGTTTGATGCAGGATGCAGCCTTACATCACATCAGGCACACTTTTGTACTGTCTAGTCTCACTGGCCATGACACTCTGGTCTCAGGGAGGGATGCAATCTTTACCTGTTTATCAAGGATTCGTCCTGATTTGCTTGTACAAACCTTAGGCAGAGGTTAGGTTATGCTGGGCCTTTATTGAGCATTCCTTCTGATATCTTTGCAGGGTGGTTATAAAACAACATGCATTTCTAAAAATGCGGCTCCCTTCTACGATTGGATTGAAGATTCAGACAAACTCGCAACATATGAACAACTTGCATATAAACGCAGACTTGCCATGGACAAATTCAATGATATTTGGAATCCATTCTTACAAATGCTGTAATAGGTTAAGACCTGGTGAACTACAATAACAACCTTGTAAAGGATACAGTTTTGGGCCCCCCCTTTATTTTCCCTTTTGCACAGGTTCTGTTTCTCTTTTTTATTTACGCCTCACATTGTTTAGTGCACATATAATTATATACTTTTTGAACTTTCAATAAAGAGGTTTAAAATCTAACAACAACAACTTGCATTTCTCCTGATTTTTCTTTGGGGTGTTTAATTAGTTTCTTGTTAATCACAAAATCATAGAATTGTAGAGTTGGAAAGGGACCATGAGGGTCATCTAGTCCAACCCCCTGGAATGGAGGAATCTTTCCCCCAGTATTGGACTCATTCACCCCACACTATTCATTTCCCTATTACTTTCCAAACTGCAAAAGTCCTGATTCTTTTCTTTGTTTTGTTAAGGTGGATTTAGTGAATCAGGAAGACAGAGACCTTTAATCTACTTTACTTGTGCAAACTTCAGTTTCCAGTCTGTGTATGAATCCCTCCTGCATAATACTGGCAAGTCTGGAGACACCAGGCATTTCTCAGCATAATTTCCCCATCTATAAAATGGGTATTAGAGTGATCATGAGAAACACGACTAAACTTTAGGTTACGTAAATACAATCCTGGTAACAACACACACAACTTAACAGGCTGTTTTTGACTATGTGACTTCTATTTCAAACACAATTCAACATATAATATCTCACAAAGTGTAATTCTATAGACAAACACATCATTCAAACAGAACGTATCAAGAGAAATTAAAGTCCAATGGATGATCGGGAGATAAAGTCCATTCGGTTCCTAAATTGGCATATTGGCAATAACCACAATATGGTATGCTTATCTTATGTTGTTCCACGTATCACTGCTTTGACAATTCTAACGTTCCTTGTATGTAGATATAGGATCAGATGGAAAACTTGAAGGTATGTCATGAGGGCAGACTCAGTCAATATAATAAAGGCAGTTCTTTTAAGTGCATGGGTGTTAGTAATTAAACCTATGTAGATCATGCAGATTATATTGATTTGCATGCATCTGTTTTGGCACATACAGTGGTGCCTCGCAAGACGAAATTAATTCGTTCCGTGAGTTTTGTCATCTAGCGAATTTTTCGTCTTGCGAAGCACGGTGTCGGAAAAGTTTTGGAAAAGCTTCAAAAATCACCAAAAACCTCAAAAAAGGCTACCACACCGCGTTCTATGAGTTGCTCCTCGAAGTCAAGTTGCAACTGTATTAACGGTGTTAAGAAAAAGGAAACAAACTTGCAAGACGTTTTCGCCTTCGAAGCAAGCCCATAGGGAAATTCGTCTTGCGAAGCAGCTCAAAAACCGCAAAACCCTTTCGTCTAGCGAGTTTTTCGGCTTGCGAGGCATTCATCTTGCGGGGCACCACTGTAAATTTTCCAACAGCCATGGTATAAAAGCTTTGCCTCCAAGCCCAGGAAATACTGCTTCATCACCTTCTGTTCACTGACATTTTGCCAGGCATTGCCCATGCCCTTTCAATTCTACTTTTGCAGCCTTTGGACTAGAAACTAGATTCCCTTTGAATATTATAGACAAAACTGACACTGTCAGCATCCTGCGTTGTGCACGTCATGCCAGCTTCTGCACGTATACAGAGAGCGTGCACAGCCTCTCACTATTATTGCTATCTAAGCTGCCAGTGCAGTTAAATCCTAAAAATGATCTTTAAAAGGGCAGCCAAATTTAAATCAGCACAGGTTGAATCCACATTGGACAATGTCCATTATTTGTAAAATAATAGCATCTTGTGTTTGAGAGGCTGTTGTGATTTGGATGCCAATTCTTAGAATGTAAATCCTTTGATAGCGATCTGACTTTTAGAAGACATCTGAAGGCAGCCCTGTTTAGGGAAGCGTTTAATATTTGATGAATTATTGTATTTTAATATTTTGCTGGAAGCTGCCCAGAGTGGCTGGGGAAACCCAGCCAGATGGGCGGGGTATAAATAAAAATTATATATATATATTATTTAGACAAATCACTACAGGGATAGCTCCCTTTGAGAAACGGGTATGTTTAAGCCGTGGCTGAAATCCAGTAGATGTAGGTGCTTTTAAACCCTTTGAAACCTATATCCCTGTTATTCATTTGTGATAATTATAAAGATCCTTTTGATATTTTCTCTACTTGGCTGGTGACATCTAGCCATAGTAAACTGTTTTAACCACTTTGGTGGTAAATGTATCATTTCAGTTGCTCACTAGCTGCCTTGACTGAAGCAGTGATAAGACCCCTTCTTAAAAAAAAGAAGAAGACCCCCATTGATCTTGGTATCTAACTTATCATTAAGAGGCACGGGGTTCAAGAAAGTGGTAAAAGAACAACTCTTTAGGTTGGATTTAATTAACCATCTGCAATTGTGGAAGCCAGTGCAATGACTCCTGCTAGCACAATGAGGCATTCCCCCCTGTCTTCTCCCCACGTGCACCTCCCTCATATCTGCTGTGTGGGGGGTCAGGAGAAGCATGCAGGCGGGGGGTGGGGAGCAGAGGAGATTGTTCCATAGGGCAAGCAGTAATACTTGCGCTGGCAGAATGATAAGAAGAGCACAGCATAGAATTCCATCCTTCGCCCCCTAGGATGAGGGATTTGTCTGAGGTCCTTTTCTTGAACATACAAACTCTGCATACCAAGAACAAACTTAGCTGGTCTCTAAGGTGCAACTGGACAATTTTTATTTTATTTTTATATATTTCTACTGCGCCAAACCAACACAGCTACCTACCTGAATTTGCAAGCCACTCTCCACCATCCCACACCCATGCTCAGCTCCCAACCTTCCCCATATCCTGTGGGGGAAAGGTTGGTGGTGGTGGTTGTACTCAATATGGTCTTGAACATGAGTGGCTGCTAAGAGGAACTCCACTTCCTTAAAATGTACTTTATGGGGAGAGAAAAAAAGTGGGAGGGAAGTATTGCCACTGCTACCTCTGCAGTGGTAAGCTTCCCTGGAATAACACCCAGTTCCAGCTCCTCTGCCTGGCCCAAATTTCACTCTTCATTTCAAGCCAAATGCTCTTAAAGGTGAGCTGTTGGCTTAGACCTCGGTTTGTTTTCCATCTATGCAAGACCTTTAAGAGAGGTCATTGGGGTCGCAGAGGACAGTGACTGTGGTGTTTGCTCGTTCTTTTTAAAATGTCTGTACAGGGTGAGAGAAAGAGTTAATAGGTAGACCAATAGAAAAGCCAGAGGCGGAGCCTACCTGTTTATAAAAGGGCTTAGCCCGAGGTTTGGGTTGGTTGGTTGGGAAAGGCAGTTGGGAAAGCAGTTGGCAGACTGTTGGAAATAGAGCGACAGTTAGTGGAGTTGGTTCTTGTGTGAGGGGAGGTAGAAGAGTTAAAGACAGGATAAAATAAAACTAAGAAGGTAAAGAGTAACAAGATTTTGAAGGCAGTTAAAGTTTATTTGTGTTTGCAATAAACTACACTCTTCTTAACTTAAGAACCTGACTGAGACTAAATAAAAAAATTCCTTCCAGTAGCACCTTAAAGACCAACTAAGTTAGTTCTTGGTATGAGCTGGAAGGAATTTTGAGCTGGAAGGAATTTTTTTATTTTGACTATGGCAGACCAACACGGCTACCTATCTGTAACTGACTGAGACTAAGTAATTTACCGGGGAGGACCTGATTGGTGGCAGCGGATTAGTGGTGTACGGGTCAATAGTCCGTAAGACGACTGGGGGCTCCGTACGAACACCACAGTGACGGACCTGAATATGTGCATGCGGTGGGTGACTGTGTGAGTGAAGGTGACTTGCCATTGGCCTTGACAATTTCAGATCAAACTTATGAAAGGTGAATAAACCTATGTTCCATTGAGACAAGAGAGAAGCCGAGTCTGGAGCAGATAGGAAAGAGAAAGGCTTTTTCTAGACACAATCGCTCTCCCTGTGAGAATTAAGTCTATCGCTTGGGAACACTTTGGGAGTTGGCCTTGCTTCTAGATGAAGACTTTTGGCTAGCTTTGGCTAGTGCACTGGCTGTGACTTCTGTTGGAAGACAGAAGCAAAGAAAATTGACTGCTGTAATCAGGACTTCTTTTCAGCTGGTACTCAGTTCTGGCACCTCTCAGGTGGGCACCTTTGCCATTTTAAAAGAATGAGGGAGGTATTCATGGTGAGTTCCGGCATCTCTTTTTCTAGAAAAATGCACTTTGTGTGGGATCATCCATGAAGTTGGTTCAGAAACTTGTGCTAACACAAGAATGCTGCTGCCTGATTTGTTGACATATTCTTCTAAATAAAAACAACTTTATTGGGTACCAGATTGAGTTTCCAAGATCAGTTGAAGGTCTAACCTATGAAGCCCTAGAATGAGGTGAGAAACCTCAGGCCTGTTGACCAAATGTGCCCCTAGAGCAGATATGTGGAACCTATTGTCCTCCAATGTCCTTCTCATCATCCCTGGCTAGGACTGATAAGAGTTGAAGTCCTACAACATCTGAAGGGCAGATTTCCCACTTCTGGTGGGGACAATAATAGTGAATTAGATGGACTAATGATCTGACTATGTATAAGGCAACTTCCCATGTTTTTGTTTTTCATCTGCTAATGTTAACAGTGTATGCAAATAATAATAAAAAGGACATATTAGTTCCAGTGTCTTATGCATGTATTCCTACATGCAGATACACCCAGGGTAATATAAAAATGAGAGCACTCTAAACGTACAGTGCACAATGGAATATGCTGAGTAGTTTTTCCATTGTCCAGAGTAATTCAAGTTGGCATGAAGGAATTTATTAAGCAAATGCAGGCAGCCAGCTCAAAGCAAACACATAAGCATTGTAGGTGGCAAATTGACAAAAGTTCAGGCCGGCAAAACAAAGCCGATATATTCAACTCTTGCGCTTTGACTTATTAGAAACGACATAACTTAAAACACTGTCTGGAAAAAGGCTTGTAACTGATACCAACCTCGCTGCATTGGGATTATCTTCAAGTGATCTTGAAAACTAAATAATTTTTTTTATTATGAAAAAAAATACGTATAAAGAGTCTCTCCAGAAAGAAAATAGCACGAGCGTGTGCAACTTGGTATCCCCAGAGGAAGGATTAAAGCTTAAAACATGGGAAAGAAGAAGTCCAGCCGGAATAATATGCCGCAGTCATCTGCTCAGATTGCTAGTGCTGGGAAAATGTTTGAAGCTGATTTCAAATAGGGATGCCATAGATGGTAAAACAGCTGCCAGATCACTGAGACCTACGGGAGGCAGCTGTCAAACTGTAGCAAGCTCTTCAGCCTTCCAGTTGATGGCCAGACATTACCACATCACTCAGCAGAGTTTCCTGTCCAATATTAAGCACAGCACACACACATACACCCCACTACCTGAAGGTGGGATTTAAAGCAGACAGCCAGATTTCCATCAGAGATATTAGAGTTTCATATTTTGCACCATCCGTGGTCTCCTTCCCTAAGCAAATATGTCTCTCAAGCTAAGCTTCCTATCAGGAAAATGGGAATAATGATGACTACATGGTTGTTTTCAGGATGAGATGGTATTGATTATAAAGCACTTTGCATATTTCCCCCCTTCAGTAATTTTTATTAGGTTTATAGGAGAAAACAAAACAAAAAATAAATAGAGCTATCACAACAAAGTACATGAGTACCACGTAATTCTGGAACGGATAATGAAAGTACTCGTGCATAGCAAATAATCCATAGCGTTGAGATTTACATTTTTGTCATCCATTACAGAGGCACCTTGCATTCTGGAAAAGCAATGAATGAATACTTGAAAAGCAATGTATACACAGCAAGCCATAATAACTCTATGGGAAGCATCCTTTGATTTGTGTGTGTTTGGTAGGCAATTGCATTCTTGTAGGCCATGCTTTGTACAAATCACATTTCGTTCTTACAGAAGGAAGGTGGTTTAACTTAAAAAGAGAGGAAGTGATGGGTTCATGAAAGGCAATAGCTTTCACCAGTGCAACCGTTGCAAAGCTTCTCACGTTGCCAGATATTTCCAAAATATCCCAATGATCTATAATTACAAATAATTGATCTGCATTATGCTTAACATCTGGGATGGAGAGACTTGCCAGATGTTGTTAGAGTCTGGCTCCCATCAACCCAACCCAGCAGGGCTAATAGTCAGGAATGATTGGGATTATAGTTCAGTACCACATAAGGATCACAAGCTCCCCAACACCACTTTACATAGTAACATAACAAGGAAACCTTGCCAGAGACCCTTGCAATCTGCATTTCAACAAAGAGGGGGAGACGATAGGAATGATGCTATTGATAGTATTTAATTGTGGGTCTCAGGACTGCACATGGTGTGTTTTTCTTTCAACCTATTATTTCAATGACTATACAAAAGCCACAAAATTCAGTCTGTTTTCATTGGTACAAAATTCCATTCCCGTAAGGTTTTGTCGCCACCCACTTCCAATCAGGTAGGTTTGTGTGATCTCAGCAGAGGAGATGGAATCATTCGGGGCGGGGGAGATCATTTAAAAATGTGACTGTGCAATAGTCATGGAAAATATGTGCTGTTTGCACCCTGTCCATGTGGCAATTACAATGGCTTCCCAGGACTTTGGGCCTAAAAATATATTCTCCATGACAGGAGCAGATAGCTAAATTTAGAGCCTCGCCCAGCTTCTGTTGATTCACCTCTGACCTGTAGTCCTTATTTAGCTGGACCTGGTAGCATATTATATAGTAAGGTCTAAGGAAAACAGTTGCCCTTTCCTGCAGCTCCCATAACTTTAGACTACGTTCAGAGAAATATTTACCATTCATCCCTGAACTTGTAACATTGTGCTCTTTAAGTGTGGTTGTGTTTTAAAGAGTTATACTGTATTATAGGCTTGGGTAGGAGATAATGTTAATACTGGATAGCATATCAGAGGATGTTTTTAATGTTTTAAGAGCCAATTCACTTAACTGGTTTGCTCCTTGTTACTTTATTCTAGTATTCTTATTTTATTGTTGTTAGCTGCCCTGAGCCCGGCTTCGGCTGGGGAGGGCGGGATATAAATAAATTATTATTATTATTATTATTATTATTATTATTATTATTATTATTATTGCCATGAAACAGTCACCTAAATTGAAATCAAATGAGAATGTGAGGCTTCCTCCACAGGCTTAATCATCCAAAGAGTTTTGATCGAACCCCAAAGAGTTTGAATAAAGTCTTGCAGACATGTCTGTGCATGTCTGGATTCTGCCTAAAGGTTACCCAGGAAAAAAATGTGTATTTTCACTTTCTTAATCTTGGGCCATCCCCCCCCCCCCCGCGAATTATGCCTGTGGTGAAGGAATTGTGTCAGACAGAACTCTTAGGATAATTTCACAATGGACAAAACTTTAGCAAATCGTTATTAAGGTCAAGGAACTATACACTGTCTGTGAAAGCTGGGTCCAAATAAATTGCTGTCAATAAACAGGCTGTAGCAATAATATTCTAATGATGGTAAAAATGTCCATTCAAGAAATAAGTTGGGTGAATGGCATTGCTTGCTAACAGTTTTCAGTGCATTTCCTGAAATCAGCAGCTAAGTATATGTTGCAGCTAAGTATATACAATTGAAATCTTGTTAAAGGTGAGAATTTGCATATTTCCTTTTGTCTGCACAATAGACTACAGTCTACAACCTCAGCTGTCTTTGATGTAGGCTTAACATGCAAATCAGAACCTTTAAAAAATGTTATTAATGAATTTGGTAAAATGATAAATTTAATCAAAAAGATTTCCCCCCCCCTGCACTTACAAGGCAAATTCATGTGCAACATACATTTGGATTCTCTTACAGAACTGTTAGATTGCCATCAAACGAGACAAAGCATCTTTCCTTCCCTGTAAGGGAATGCTTGGCTTACTTAACAGGATACAATGTCCTGTTGGAATCATAACAAATGTTTGGCTCTGGCTTAATTCCAAGTCGGGCCCATGGGACATTTGACGTAAATGCCTGCCTTGCAAAGGATATACAGAACAACAGTCTCTGGAAGTTCTGCAGCCACCCAATAGTCAAAGCCTGATCGTTCTGTTTGTTTGGGCATTATATTCTAGCCCAGGCATAGGCAAACTTGGCCCTACAGATGTTTTGGGACTATAGCTCCCATCATCCCTGACCACTGGTCCTGTTAGCTAGGGATCATGGGAGTTGCAGGCCAAAAACATCTGGAGGGCTGAGTTTGCCTATGCCTGTGCTAGCCCAGAGGTAGCCAACCAAACGCCTTTCAAATTGTGTTGGACTCCAACTCCCATCAGACCCAGCCAGCTT
This sequence comes from Podarcis liolepis, assembly GCF_965112155.1. Taxonomy (NCBI): domain Eukaryota; kingdom Metazoa; phylum Chordata; class Lepidosauria; order Squamata; family Lacertidae; genus Podarcis; species Podarcis liolepis. Next base: position 25,187,873 of record NC_139555.1, read on the forward strand.
GGCCGGTGGTCAGGAATGATGGAAGCTAAAAGTCCAGCAACATCTAGAGGGGGCAATTTGGTATCCCTTTTCCTGGCTGTTCACGGAAGCTTATTATTATAACATTCATTTATACACTGAAAACATGAGAAGCTGCATCATGGGAAGTCACGCAACTGAAAGGAACAACAGGAAAACGAGACTGCAGATATGAATGGGACTGATTCCCCCTCTGGGGCATTTTCTATGTGGGAAATGTAAGTTCTGTAAAATGGACCCATAAAGCAACTGAATCTGACAATGCAGTTAATAACTGGGAGGTGATGGAGTAACAGGTCTGCAAGGATTTCATGTAGGGTTGGCATATTCCCCAAAGTGAAAATCCAGGCAAAGTTCTTAAGCTTTCCCTTTCCCTCTTCCTAAGTCTTTGGGCTGTATTTTGATTTTTGCAGAATTTTTCTTAAAAAACTGTCCTAGTTGCCATAAAGGTAAAGGTAAAGGTACCCCTGACTGTTAAGTCCAGTTGCCATACATCCGGGTTTTTTCCGGAAATTTTGCCGATTCGGAAAAATCATCTCGAACACCATTTGGACAGTCCGATTCCCGGACGTATGGCAGTCCTATTTCATGACATGTAGTGCAACCTCTTTGACTTGTGCCGTTAAATGTCTTTATAATAAAACTAAATATAGGAGACCAAAATAGGGGTTTGCAACATGTTGGCTTGATGTACAGTGGTACCTCGCAAGACGAATGCCTCGCAAGACAAAAAACTCCCTAGACGAAAGGGTTTTTTGTTTTTTGAGCTGCTTCGCAAGACGATTTCCCCTATGGGCTTGCTTCGCATGACGGAAATGTCTTGCAAGTTTGTTTCCTTTTTCTTAACACCGTTAATACAGTTGCGACTTGACTTCGAGGAGCAACTCATAGAACGCGGTGTGGTAGCCTTTTTTGAGGTTTTTAAAGACTTTGGTATTTTTGAAGCTTTTCCAAAACTTTCCCGACACCGTGCTTCGCAAGACGAAAAAAACCGCAAGACGACAAAACTCGCGGAACGAATTAATTTCGTCTTGCGAGGCACCACTGTATTCTGTTGTGTCAAAGATTTGAGGTAGCTGAAAAATCTGATGCGGGAAGAGGGTTAATGCTAGAGCAAGGCTGGGGAAGCTGTAGCATGTGGGTCAGTTTTGGCCTACCAGGGGTTTGAATTTGGCCTGGAAGGCCATTCCCCCAAGGCACACCCACCTGTCAATCAGCTGGTGGCACTGATAGGCAGGTGACACCCACTAGTGAGAGACAGGGTTCAATTCTGCATTGTTGCATGCCTTGTTTTCCCACAGGAACCTGGTGTGTTTAGCAGGATTTAAAATGCCTTTAGTAAGTGGTAGAAACACACACACACACACACACACACACACACACACACACGGCAAGGGACCTAGTATAAGCTAGCAGTAATGTATTTCAAAACGGTTTTAGAAAACGTTTTCTTGTATAATTAAGGAGAATGTACCTGCTGGCCTTTATTTCTTTAGAAAAGTTTAAGTCCAGAAATAGGAACAAGGAGGTGGAATTCAGTTTGCATTACAATTTACCTAATCTACACTTTCCAAAACAACACAAGAACCAAAACACTGCCATCCTTTGAAAGTCAATAATAATAATAATAATAATAATAATAATAATAATACTTTGAATTTTGCAATGCAGTTCTCCAGCCAAGGAGTGTGTATAGTATGCATATGTTGGGGCACAGTGTCCATAAAAATTTGTATTAGTGAGCAAAATGCTCAAATCTGGAAATTGCTTTGCAAAAGGGTGCATGTTAGGAATATATATATATATATATACAAACATGCATCCATTAGGAGATATTCACACTACAATGCTGATGTATTTTCACGAGGACTTAAAGAAGTTTCACAGACCAATGAGTAATGTGGAGAATTTAAGACTGAGAAGTTGAGAAACCAAGAGAATCCAAAATCGACAGTTTTGCCCTCCTCTTTCCACAAATCGAATCAAGTTACTTCTAAGCCTGAGTTCTAGATTCAGGCACGTTTTTGTTCATGTTAAATTACTCTTAACCGTATTTGCCAGAAAATAAAAAGGTTAAAAGGTAAAGGACCCCTGGATGGTTAAGTCCAGTCAAATGTGACTATGGGGTTGTGGTGCTCATCTCGCTTTCAGGCCGAGGGAGACGGTGTTTGTCCACAGACAGCTTTCCAGGCCAGGTGGCCAGCATAACTAAAGCGCTTCAGGTGCAATGGGACACCGTGATGGAAACCAGAGGGCACGGAAATGCTGTTTACCTTCCCGCCACAGTGATACCTATTTATCTACTTGCACTGGTGTGCTTTTGAATGGCTAGGTTGGCAGGAGCTGGGACAGAACAACGGGAGCTCACTCCATCTCGGGGATTTGAACTGCCGACCTTCTGATCAGCAAGCCCAAGCGGCTCAGTGACCACAGCACCACCCACGTCCTAGAAAATATAGTAGCCTAATCATTACGAAAAAGCAAAGCATTTCCGATATAGCATTCTATCCGAGAGGCAGGGCACCGTGGGGTTGACTGGTGTGAGGAAGTCTGTGTGCAAGACTTCTGAGCCTAATCTTGGATATGAAAACCGGTGGACAGGGAAGCATGGCCTTCCCACGAAGCAGCCTCAAATGCAGCCTTCACTGTGAATCCGTCTTTAAATCTGGCCTTGCTGAAGTCTCTCTTTGTTCATCTGCAAGCACCTGCTTCCAGATCTCATTTCCTCTTCTGGAGTTACTCCACTCCCAGACACCTGTTCTAGATGCTACCATATTGACCCCCTATGGACATTCTGGTCTTATTTTTGTCTTCTTCCACCTCTGCTTGTGTTGTTAAAAGCCCCCCTCCCCTCTTCCAGCAAAGCTGAGACATATTTTTAGATGCATGTCACCTTGTTTTCCCCGCCATCACCTCTTGACCTGTGAGATCTGGAAATAAGCTCCAATTTCCATCTAGCTGAGAAAGTTGCATCTTCCTTCCTTCCTGCTGCTGTGAAAAGCTGTGCATTGAGCAGAATGAAGAACAATTTTATGCATCACTTCGGCTTTTGATCTTGGATTATAAATGAAGGAAGCTTCTTTTTCTCATTTCACCATCTCCCCCTCCCTTCGTTGCTTGGATGTTTCCTCTGTTTGGGCATTTCTCATGAAAGGGTAGCCTATTGTGCTGAGATGTCCATGAAAACTCACAGGGCTCAGAGCATGGAAACTGGCCTCCACAATTTCATGCTATTTTTTATTGACCAGTACTGACTGAGAAGTTGCCCCCACGATTATTTCCTTCTTAGTACGGACTTGAAGCAGATAGTCTTTCAAACCACAATCAAGGCCAAGCTGTGCTTCTGTTCAGACTATGTGGGTGGCAGGTGGGAATGGTCAGGCTGAATTGAATGTACAGGCCTACCTTGGTTGTCGAACTTAATTGATTCCATTTGACTCCCGAAATGGTTTGAAAACCAAGGCATGGCTTCCGATTGACTGCGGGGCTTCCGATTGACTGCAGGAGCTAGCACTCCTGAAGCGGGAGGTCCGCACTGTAGAAGTATGTTTCCAAGCACAATTCAAAGTGATGGTGCTGATCTTGAAAGCCCTAAATGGTCTCAGCCCGGTATACCTGAAGGAGCGTATCCACCCCCATCATTCAGCCCAGACAATGAGGTCCACTTCTGAGGGTCTTCTGGCAGTTCCCTCACTGTGAGACGTGAGGCTGCAGGGAACCAGGCAGAGGGCCTTCTCGGTAGTGACACCCTCTCTGTGGAATGGCCTCCCAGCAGATGTCAAGGAAATAAACAACTATCTGACTTTTAGAAGACATAGGAAGGCAGCCCTGCATGAGAAAGTTTTTAATGTCTGATGTTTTATTATGTTTTATATGTGCTGGAAGCTGCCCAGAGTGGCTAGGGAAACCCAGCCAGATGGGTGGGATATAAACAATAAAACTATTATTATTATTATTATTATTATTATTATTATTATTATTATTAGTATTAGTATTACACCCCCCCCCCCACATGCACAGCCCAAGACGGATTTGGATTGCAGCCTGAGACAGGGATTCCATATCAGTGACCACCTTTTCAATTATTCTAGTTATCTTTCCTTTTGTGGACTCACTGTCTGCTGCCGTAAGAGAGATCAAAATAAGCCTTGGCATTTCTGACCTATGTAGAACAGGGTTATAAAGATTGTTGGATGCATAATCATAGTTCTCCAACATTGTGCACATTAATCTTATTGTGTGTTATCTTTCCAGTAAGTTTGCCTCCTCTGGAAAATCCAAAAAGCTGTAACTATTCTACATTGGCTAACCAAACTTATTAGGAGCTTTGAACAGCATGATTGATTGCGGCAGAAAATTGGAGTAATAAGAAACCTCGGAAAGGTCATGGAAAGGCCTCATATGTTTCTCTGTTTCTGCTGCTAGCCTGGCTATGTCCGGGGCTCTTAGCTGAAGTCTGCAGGATTAAGAAAAGGATATTTTTGCTCCAGCAATCAAAAGTTTGAGCAGACTAATGTGAAAAAGGAGCCAGTAAGCAACAGAAGCAAAAAAAATTCTTCCTTCAAACACGGTACGTACGAGGTAATGTGGCAATTTAACCTCCAGCCTGCGGGAAATTGCTGGTGCCAAAACAGAGTAGTAATACCGTATGTGAGAGGGTCATGCTTTCATTCAAGATTAAAGGAGAAGCACAAAAAGCTATATAGAAAATCAGATATTTTGGTACAGGGAGGGAGAATACACAGGAAACGTTTGTTCCAAATGCAACAGGATCCAGGGACAAGGTATTACTGGACTTAGGCTTTTGCAAGAAACAAGGGAAGAAGAAGAAGAGTTTGGATTTGATATCCCACTTTATTACTACCCGAAGGAGTCTCAAAGTGGCTAACATTCTCCTTTCCCTTCCTCCCCCACAACAAATACTCTGTGAGGTGAGTGGGGCTGAGAGACTTCAAAGAAGTGTGACTGGCCCAAGGTCACCCAGCAGCTGCATGTGGAGGAGCGGAGACACGAACCCGGTTCCCCAGATTATGAGACTACTGCTCTTAACCACTACACCACACTGGAAGCTGCCTTATACTGTCAGACCATGTCCCTGTGGAGATGGCAGTACCAAATCGGTGGCGCATGCCCTGCTGGCTTGCACTCTTTATAAAGACTTGAGGAATGAGATTATCACCCCTCTTTTATTGTCTATTCCGGGTCGCCCAACCACTGACACAGTGTCCTTTCTCTTGGCAGATCAAGATGAGCAGGTGACAGCAAAGGTTGCAAGGTTTTTAGCTGGGGCAGTGAGAATAAGATCCACCATTTGACTATTGATTCAAAACCCCAATATGTATTTTATATAATTGACTTTTTATTTCTGTTCTTTGTATATCGTATTGTTGTTTTATTGCTATGGTCGATGGCTGATGCAAATAAAGATTGATTATTGATTGATTGATTGATTCATTCATTCATTCATACAGTCAGACCATTAGTCCATGTACCCCAGTATTGGCATCGACGTTGACTGCCAACCTAGCAGTTCGAAAATATGTCAAAGTGCAAGTAGATAAATAGGTACCGCTCTGGTGGGAAGGTAAACGGCGTTTATTTGCGCTGCTCTGGTTCGCCAGAAGTGGCTCAGTCATGCTGGCCATATGACCTGGAAGCTGTACACCGGCTCCCTCGGCCAATAAAGCGAGATGAGCGCCGCAGCCCCAGTCGGTCATGACTGGACCTAATGGTCAGGGGTCCCTTTACCTTTAAAGGTAAAGGTACCCCTGCCCGTATGGGCCAGTCTTGACAGACTCTAGGGTTGTGCGCTCATCTCACTCTAGAGGCCGGGAGCCAGCGCTGTCCGCAGACACTTCCAGGTCACGTGGCCAGCGTGACGAAGCTGCTCTGGCGAGCCAGCGCAGTACACGGAAACGCCGTTTACCTTCCCGCTAGTAAGCGGTCCCTATTTATCTACTTGCACCCGGGGGTGCTTTCAAACTGCTAGGTTGGCAGGCGCTGGGACCGAGCAACAGGAGCGCACCCCACTGCGGGGATTCGAACCGCCGACCATGCGATCAGCAAATCCTAGGCGCTGAGGTTTTACCCACAGCGCCACCTGCGTCCCCCCCCTTTACCTTTACCTTTAAGTAAATATTTGGCTGAGCAAAGTAAGTAAGGTGGCTCAGGAGTACAAGCATTAACAGGCATGACCAAGACATTTGGTTGCCTGAGGTGAAGGCCAGGAAGGTTTCCTCTCCTTTCCATGTACCAAATCTGACTGAACTAGTAGCTGAATCTTACTTCAACACCGACAATGGGACAATGTATTCGACTGTACACGACTGTACATGATGGCAGCAGGCTAGCTTACAGGGCACAGGAATTTCTTGTATCTCCTGCCCCTAGTATAGGCCAACTGAGGTAGCTACCTCACTCTGCCTAATGGTAGGATCATCCCTGAATTTTATAAACCCTTTCTTCAAATGAAAGCAACCAAAAACTGAGCCTGGGCTACTCTAATTTATCATCATTGGCAACGGCTCAAATGTAGAAGAGTTCCAACGTTGCAGAAGTGGCAGCGGATCTAGAACGAAGTGTAGAACAGGGAGGCGCATTCCAAATTCTTCCTGTTTGTGTCACTTGCAGGCATTGGATACAGGATGCAGTCTTTATATTTCATTTTATTTTTAAGTTGCTGCTAAGTTTCTAAATAGCCTCAGCGTGCATGAGCCATATTAACCAATGAACTGTTACACCCCCACTTTTCTCGTCTTTAGACGTCAGATTGCTTCCTTTTGACACCTCTGAAAGCCCATTATGCACTCTTTTGACATTTCCCTTCCTTTCTCTATTGCCATAAAGTTCTTTGGTTCTTGCATGCTATTTTTACAATTAAAGGGACGCTTTACAAATTCCCTTACAAACCAAATTTTCATAGATTTGTAGAGCTGGAAGGACCCTGCAGGAATATGCAACTGTCCCAGACAGGGATCGAACCTGAAACCTTGGTGTTATCAGCACCACACTCAAACCGACTGAGCTATTCAGACCATTGGTCCATCTAGCTCAGAATAACCTTCATTTAATTTCAGCAGCTACCTGAGGTTTCAGGCAGGAGCCTCTTCCAGCTGAATGTGGAGATGACAGGACTGCATGCAAAACAGATGCCCTTCTACTGAGCGCAGCTGAGACATGATTTCCACCTTGGATCTTGGACACATCTACTCCATGTTCCATCAGTCAATAAGCTAGAGGGGCACTGCTTGAAGTCCTCCTTAGCATCTTTCTAACCATGGGGTGTGAAGCAGTCATGCTTATATTCTGGCCACAATGTGCGGAGCCTTGCCAGGTTCCTGCAACTACAGGGAAGAAGTACAGGGTGGTTTGGGAAAAGGTGGCGAATGCAGGAAGTGAAGAGAGTCTAATGTGCTATTCTGATGGCCTGCTTCTTGCCTGGAAGAATGGAAGACAAATGATTGCATTTGTGTTGTGTTTTTTGTTCTACCTGCTTACCTACCCAGAATGCTCAGGGGAGGAAGCAATGCTTACATGCTTATTAGGAAGCTTTGACATGATATAGCCAGTGTTAAGCAATTTCAATGGGACAGACTATTATTATTATTATTATTATTATTATTATTATTATTATTATTATTACAGTGGTACCTCGGGTTACAGACGCTTCAGGTTACAGACTCCACTAACCCAGAAATAGTACCTCGGGTCAAGAACTTTTCTACAGGATGAGAACAGAAATCGTGCTCCGGTGGCGCGGCGGCAGCGGGAGGCCCCATTAGCTAAAGCGATACCTCAGGTTAAGGACAGTTTCAGGTTAAGAATGGACCTCCAGAATGAATTAAGTTCTTAACCCGAGGTACCACTGTATTGTTATTAGTATTACAAGTAACATTTTATTAGAAGAAATTCATTTATAAAAAGATAGAGAGCAAAAATAAATAAACAAGTGAGAGAATGAAAAAAAAGAAAAAGATTGTTACATTACCATACATTAATACACAGATGTGCATATTCTTATTATCCTAATGCACATATAATTGTCAATGACCTAATAAACTCTGTGCAAACTCATTCCAAATATCATTGTATTTATCCAAAGAAAGTCTGCATCTATAAGCTGTCTGTTCATATGTTTCAGTGGGAGAGACTTAAGCACATAGGTAATTCTGACATAATGAATCGAGCTTCGTTGTGGCTGGATCATGTCCATACATTAAAAGGAAGCATTCTGCTACAATGTACATAGGTTTTCATTTGCTTGTGTTTCTTTCCTCCTTTCACAAGCCCTATGTGAACAAAAGCCAGGAACGACAGCAACAACACAGGCGTACTGTGTATTTTGTTGACTGTGTAAAGTACGATGGGAACTGTGCACCCGAGAGCAATATTTCTTCGTGATCCAAAACAAACAATAAATGTGTCTGAACATTCTGCGTCACATGTCAAGCCGGGGCTTCTTGATCCAGAAGGCAAACCCGAAGCAGATTCTTGACCATCTTTTTAAAGTGTGTGTAGGAAATAAAGGGCTGGGCGGAAATTCTTGCGATGGGTGAGAAGGAAGCGAGAGATGTTAAAAAAGACACGATGTAGTTTTCCGCTGGGCATCCTCCCCCCCCCCCCGTTTCTCCCGAGGCATGTGTTGTGTTTTCATTGCCATAAACCTGTAACAAGAGGATGTTGGATATATTTCCCAAGGAGAGTCCTGTCCTCATTCGACTTTCTAAAGGCTGCCAGATGGCTACGTCTGGCACTTATCCTCTGTGTTTCAAGGTGTATCTGAGAAAGATTCATACAACATTGGGAAGATCGATGCTCTAATCACCCATTTCCCCCACCTGATTTTAAACATTGCAATTCATTATTCATTTCTGAGCTCTCCAAGGTGATATTCCCCACCCATGCACCCATGGTTGAAATTTTGCAATATTCAATTCATGTTTTTTTAAAAATGTTTTTTTTAAAAAAGGTATATACTTATATATAGTTGCATGTTGTCTACTTTATGGAATAAAGTGTATAAGATGCCCCCTATTTTGGGGGACTCAAAATTTAAAAAATGGGGGGAGGAGATTGCCGCTGTGTATAAGACTACCCTCCTTTTTTAACATTATTTTTAAAGTATAAACCCTTGTCTTATACACGAAAAAGTACAGTATTTTAAGGTAAGCCACTTGGGGGACTCTTTTTAGCGCTAAAGGCAACATACAAATACTTTTATCAATCAATAAAAATTATAGCTCCACATTTCAGGAAAGCAAACCACATCCATCCTTTCACTGATTCAGCGGTGAACCTTATGGCCCCCTACAGCAGCACCTAATAACTTTGCGGAAAGCAAACAAACTGTGAAAACCAACATAGAGCACTCCATCCCTGACAATATTAGGTAGATGGCTTACAACAGAATATTAGGAATTATCTATATGAACATCATGCTTTCCAGTCACGCTGAATTTGGGTGTGCCTGAGTGTCAAAATTTGGCATAAAAATCTGAACGGTGTTATGTGAAAATTGGTCAAATAATGAAATATTTTTATGGCCAAGGTGAAAGTGGTAGTATTGAATAGGATGCCTCTATCTCCACCAGATAAATGATGGAGGGTATGGGACCTGTACAGCCCTTGAGATGTTGCTGGACTGCAACTCCTGCCTGGGGCAGATGGGAGTTGCAGTCCTACAACGTTTAGAGGACCACAAGCTCCCCCTCCCTGCTTTGTGCTATTTGGGACTGTGTACATTGGCATCAAGCACATCCACTTGTGCTGCTGGCAGAGTGTATGAATCGGGCCCAGGAGAGATTCCCATATAAAAAAAAGTAAAGGTAAAGGACGGTTAAGTCCAGTCAAAGGCAACTGTGGGGTTGTGGCGCTCATCTCACTTTCAGGCCGAGGGAGCTGACGTTTGTCCACAGACAGCTTTTTGAGTCATGTGGCCAGCATGCCTAAACTACTTCTGGCGCAATGGAACACTGTGAGAGAAACCAGAGTGCACTGAAACGCCATTTACCTTCCCGCCACATTGGTACCTATTTATCTACTTGCACTGATGTGCTTTTGAACTGCTAGGTGGGCAGGAGCTGGGAGCGAGCAACGGGAGCTCACCTCGTTGTGGGGATTCAAACTGCCGACCTTCCGGCCAAGAAGCTCAGTGGTTTAGACCACAGCGGCACCGCGTCCTGTACTCCCATATAACGTCACACTGCAGGGGCCTTTGAATTAAAACACCCTTCACATTATCTCTTTCCAATTCAGCCTCTCGCACAGCAGAAGAGGACGCTGCCCGAGTCACATAACGCAAGTGACCTTAAACAGACAACAGTGACCCCTATTGCGTCGGAGAGTAGCAGCGCAGGTGGGAAGATAACCTTTGACAGGCGCACTGCATTCCCACTTGCCTCCCAGCGGCTGGGTTTTCACACAGAAGCGGCAGGAAGTTGCCCCGGGGCTCTCCGCATGCAAAGGGAGGGGTAGCCTTTCTGGGAGAAGCACCTGGTAGGGGAAGCATTTTGCTCAAGGAAGAAAACAGGATCTAACATATAAACAACATCCTCCCTGAACTAGTTCATGAGTCGCTGTTTCCAGAGTTTGTTTTTGAGCTATTATTATTACCAAGGCGAGCCCCTCCTTTCACATCCCTGGTGAGAAGCTCGATTAGATCAAGGGGATGGTAAGAGATGACTCAGGACTCAAAAGAGTCAGCATGGACAGTCTCAAAATCCTTTGTTTGCATTCAGCAACCTTCTGCGCTTGTCCCTGAAAACATTTTTGTTGAAAAGCCAGGAGGTCACTGGGGAATAGGGATGGGTGAATCTGTCCATGTTGATTTGTCTCAGTTTCCAATTTTCCCCACCTTACATTCAGTTATCCATGCTTCCACATCAGTTTGCAGATTTTTTTAAAAAAGCCCACATGAAAATTCACTAGCATTTTAGTGCAAATTTCTCCTAATGCAAGGTATGTATTTTTTGGTATGCAATTTTGCCTAATAAGCACATTTTTGTAAAGCAGTTTCCTCTAATTTCATGCACGTTTATATGTTATTTTCACCAATATTTACACTGCTATGGAGACTTTATGTCCACTTTATGTATATATGACTTGGCTGGAGAACTAGAGAGCAAAATTGAGAGAAGGGGTAAGATGGTTGTGTTTGTGTATTGTTCTGGAAAGTGCAATTTTGTAGGTTTGCTTTAAAATGCCAATTGAATTTCTCCCCCAGCCCTACAGAGGTGAATGAACTTGTGGTAAAGGTGATGATTCATGCCAATGATTTTAAATGCTGTGCAACTTCTCAATGAATCTGGCTGGGTGACTGGCCCAGTTTGCAAGCTGTGAATTGATTTGTTACACTTATTCATTATATATTGACTTCCCCGAGGCCTCTGACAAGACCCTTAGTATCACCCGAAGTCTAATGTCCTATTAGTGGGTTGCCTGGGAGATAACGACGCATAGGCTAAGAAACTGAAACAGGCTAAATAAGGGAGATCCGTCCTGCCCTATGTAGTTGTCTGAAATCACAAAGTAGGTGAATCTGGCATCCAACTGCCACCTTGTCCAATTCTGAAGGCTTTCCACTGGCTCCTCATCAGTTCAGTCCAGATGAAAACAGCAAAAAGTCCTGTCTAAAATACCATAAAGTTTGCTTCTCAAGCTGGTTAGGTAAGCTACTTACACATATTTGCAATCAGGATAAAATTGGGACCATCCAGAAATAAAATTGGGACCATCCAGGGCTGCAGGCAGCCAGCACCCTTTGTTTAATGAGTTACTTTGTATTTTGGAGGAGACAATGAATAAATGAATCAACATTGCATAGAATCATAGCATCATAGAAGTGTAGAGTTGGAAGGTACCCTGAGGACCATCTAGTCTGAACCCCTGCAATGCAGGAAAGGTAAAAGGTAAAGGACCCCTGGACAGTTAAGTCCAGTCAAAGGGGACTATGGGGTTGCGGCGCTCATCTCGCTTTTAGGCTAAGGGAGCTGACGTTTGTCCACAGTCAGCTTTCTGGGTCAGGTGGCCAGCATGACTAAACCGCTTCTGGTGCAACGGAACACTGTGACAGAAACCGGAGTGTGTGGAAATGCCGTTTACCTTCCTACCACAGTGGTACCTATTTATCTACTTGCCCTGGTGTGCTTTCGAACTGCTAGGTTGGCAGGAGTTGGGACAGAGCAACGGGAGCTCACTCCGTCGTGGGGATTCGAACCGCTGACCTTCTGATCAACAAGCCCAAGAGACTCAGTGGATTGAACCTGCAACCTGGGCATTATAATGTATAGTTTTGCACGTAATTCACATTAGTGGGCTCCTGCCTTAATAAAGCTGAGAACTTTACCTGACTATATAGTAACTTGGGTGGGTGCAGTCATGCAGGATAGAAAACATGTGCAAGACTTCCACATGCAGGTAGCAGTACTCGCAAATGGCATCTCTGCTGGAGTGCTGCCTGGTCAGAGCATACTGGTGCCTGCATGACTCCAGTGGTCTTCATGTTGATTCTGCAAGAAATCCACACCTTCCTAGGGTATGTGTACAATCTTTGTTGAGTGTTTATGAGAGAGGTGGTGGAAAGGAACAGATAATAATTACATAGAACACTAAGTGCATTCCTACCAGAGAGGAAACTACAAGCATGCCATCAGTGTACAAATCTGATTGTCATATGAACATATTTTGTTTATTGTTGCCTTTCCAAATCACGATTGAGAACGTTGCTTCTCATTTTGCTTCAGGATTTTTTCCCCTTCATATCTGGTCTACCCATTCACATCCATGTGAACGGGGAGATGTAACTACCTCATTTGAAGAAAAGGTGGGTCTGGAATACAACGGATACTGCAACAGGCTTCCTTAAAGTGTCCTGAGAAATAGATAGATTCTTTAAGGAGTTAAAAGAATGAAACACTTTGGCCTGCTGCAGGAAATCCAAAGTCAGAGCTCTTGGGAGGAAACATTAAGTTTATCGTGGGAGAAAAGGAAAGCGAAGTGTTAAAGTTATTAACACGAACAGAGGATACTGGCACATCCTGCAGAAAACTTCCTGTTTAACCTGCAAGTTAGAAAACAACAACTGGGGGAAGGTGAAGCATGGTGATGAAATCTCTGCTTTGCTAATTTCTGGTACAAACATTTATTTATACATGATCAAGTCACTAGTGATCGTAACTCCAAAGCTTCTAGCATGACACATGCAACACATGCACAAACTCACGTCCTTGTACTCTCCATGGGAGTGAATTTAGCATGACCACCCACACATAGTTCCTTACAATCCATCCATAGCTGTCAACTTTTCCCTTGTCTTGCGAGGAATCCTATTCGGAATAAGGGAATTTCCCTTAAAAAAAGGGAAACGTTGACAGCTATGCATAAGACCTGCTTGAGCTATACATATGCACTGGGGAAAATGTACACCACACTGTTCTTCATCCATCCTGATTATTCTTGCAATGTTAAGCAGTCTTAAGGGACCCCTAACCCACCTGATCTTGAGCCTATGCCCAATGGGTTTCTGCCAAATAAAATGGCAGTAGTGCTTTCCCGTTTCGATCTCTGTGCTTAATGTTTCGAGGGCAAACAGATCTTAATAATTGTGCAGAGGAGGGGGAAGCAGGCACAGCTTCTCACACAAGGGTGAGACTAGATGTGCCTGCTAAACAGGGGTGGGTGAATCTGTCAATGTCAATTTCTCTCAGTTTCTCATTTTCCCAATCTTAAAATTCAGCTCTATTCCACATCGGTTTGCGACTTTTAAACAGTCATAAAAATCTATCAGCATTTCTGTCTGTACAGTGGTGCCTCGCAAGACGAAATTAATCCGTTCCGCGAGTCTCTTCGTCTTGCGTTTTTTTCGTCTTGCGAAGCACGGCTATTAGCGGCTTAGTGGCTTAGCGGCTATTAACGGCTTAGCGGCTTAGCAGTTTTAAGAAAAAGGAAACAAACTCTCAAGAACTCGCAAGACGTTTCATCTTGTGAAGCAAGCCCATAGGGAAATTCGTCTTGCGGAACGACTCAAAAAACGGAAAACTCTTTCGTCTTGCGCATTTTTCGTCTTGCGAGGTATTCGTCTTGCGAGGTACCACTGTACTTATTTTAATTTACACATTTTTGTATGCAATTCTGCCTAACACACACCATTTTGCAATGCAGTTATCCCTAATGTATTGCCTTTTGTATGTTGATTTCCTAAATATATGCAGTTTTATGCAGTCCGGCACACTGTGTTGCAAAATTCAGAGAACTGTGAATTTCAAGGGGATGGCTATGCATTTGTTTGCATAGTTTTTCAGGAAGTGTTGATTAGATAGATTTGTCTTTAAATGTGAACTGAATCAAATTTCTTCCTCTACCATGGAAATACTGTTTTCTACCTATCTGGGGAAGCCCAGCCAGATGGGCGGGGTATAAATAATAAATCATTATCATTATCCTCTGGATCTGATTCCTTCTGGGCCACTATCCTTCTATGAGTTGCTAAATCCCAAGAGGAACAATTCCTCTTTGCTCGGGTCTCTGGGAAAGTGTAGCCCTGTGGGGGAACAGAGGTCCCCTAACAACTCTCAGCATCCTTAAGAAACTACAGCCCCCAGAATTCTTTGCGGGAAGCCACGTGACTGTTTAAAGCGGTATCATCATAGTACTTTCAATGTATGGTGTGAATGTGGCCCTAAACATATGAGGTAAAACTTGCTAATTAGGAAGGGGAAGGAGGACATACACTGAACTGCATTTTTAAAATGCATTTAGCATTAGGTCTAGCTTGGCCCTCTCAAGATTTGACAGCTGGCAAACAGCTTCCTTCCTTTTTTCCACAGCTCAGTTCCCAGCAAAGCACCCTCCTTCTCACCAAGTGTGCAATCTGTGTGGCAATTAGCATCGCTATGCTAAACTGAAGACTTATGGCACACTTTGCAGTTACATAAAATGCCAATTAGCACGTAGTGCTCATTGCTCCGCAAGAATGGCTTTCATTAGATCTTACTGGCAGCAAACACTGATCTTAAAATGGCGTCCAGCCTCACACAGGCTCCCCAAGTGGTCTGAACATGTTTCATCTTGACCCCTTGATCTTCACTAAAGATGCCATTGAAGTAATGCCACTTGGAATATTGTTTTTTAAATAACATTTTATTAATTTTCTAACAATATCAAAGGTAAAAATAGTAACAATATTAAATCAAAACAAAATAAAACAAATTGACTTCCCTTTAGTCCCTTCCTTGGTTCCATTGTTTATCAACATACCACACGCCCATTGTAGAGTTATAAACCATTCAAATTACTCATTGTCCATTCATAGTTAAATTACAAGTAGTCTCAGAACTCTGCTAATTATTAAACGGTGAACATTGCTTCTGTATATATGCAATAAACTCCTCCCAATCTTCTTTAAATTCGTTGTTGTCTCTTCCTCTTAGTTTCATTGTCAATTTTGCCATTTCTGCATATTCCATTAATCTGAGTTGCCAATCTTCTTTAACTAGGACACTTTTTCTTTCAAATGTTGTGCTAATAGTGTTTGTGCGGCTGTAGTTGTGTACATAAATAAGTTCTTTTGTGATTTTGGTAAGTCCGCTCCTGTAATACCTAGTAAGAAAGCTTCTGGGTTTTTTTTTTTAAAAGAAAGGTTATTTTAAACATCTTTTCATTTCATTGTAAATCATTTCCCAATATTTCTTTACAATTTTACAATCCCACTTGAAATGTTGTATTGTACCATAGAACATAAGGCTAGGATTTCATGTGCGTCTCTATTGGGTGATCCAAGGTCGTCTTCATCACAGTTTTAAATTGTTTTAACTGTTGCGGCTCTTAAGAAATCACCCCCCCCCCAGACCTCAAAACTGTGATTCTTTATGGATGCTCAACCAGGAGAATTCATAGCGTCCCTACGAAGGGACTGCTGTGTTAAAAAGTTTAAAAGTTAATAGGAAAAGGCATGATGTGAAAAAGATTTAGATGTTTGATAAACCGTAAAAGGGTAACTAAAACACTGAAGAGTTTGACTAAACTGCGTGAGGCAGTGGAAGACAGAAGTGCCTGGCGTGCTCTGGTCCATGGGGTCACGAAGAGTCGGACACGACTAAATGACTAAACAACAACCACAAAACACTGAAAAGAGTATAATTGCCAAATTGATTTGCATCCTTTTTTGGAAATTTAGAATTGTTCATATTTTCTATTATCTCGTTTTATCTTTTCCTTTGGCTTTACTATTAAAAAATGTTTTACTATAAATTGATATAATCTGCTCTGCGTGTGATAAAAAAAGTGAAATAAATGTTTTAAATAAATAATAGGACTTTTGGAGTTGTTTTTTAAGCAGTATTCTCATGTTATATGTATTATGTTATAACCAAAAACTAGGAAGGGGATGGCCAGCTGGGCCAGGGAGGTGATTAATGCTACGTTGCCTCCAAAATTTGGGGGGTGGCAGCAGCGCATGTTGCATGCGTGTGATGTCACACGAGGGATGCGCACAAGACGTCATGTGCTCTGGAGAAGTTGGAGCATTCTGGAGGAGCCAGTTGCTGAAACTCTGGCATGCTGTGAGTGACACTGCACACACTCAATACTAGTTGGGCCTTTTCAACATTGAGGGGCCACCAGCCCCTTGCCAACAAAGATTGAGGGGCCTGGAGACGCATCAGTCCCCTAGAGTTGGCACACCTGCTGCTAGCCTAAGGGCGAGTTGTGGTCTGTTTGTCCCCACCAACAAGTTGCTATGAAACTGGGCGTTGGTAGAGGGAATTGTTTGCTTGACGAATCCCACACCTTGCCATTTCACAGGGCTTTGAGCATCAGGTGGCTACTCAGTTATTCCATTTGCAGCAGCTGTTGCTGTTCAGATCTCTATTTTAGGCAGCTCATCATCAATAAAGTGTTGAGTCACAGAATCTGAAAAAATATGGTACTAGATCACCCCACCCCCCAGGGATTCATATCTATTAAGCTGTCTAGGATGTTTCCTATTAAGTTGTGATTTTTATTTTTTTCAAAGGAGAACTTGGCAGCTTCGCCTTCATCAACCTGACGCGGTCGGCCTGTCATCTTTTCCTCATATCTCGAAGCACAAAAGCAAGATGCACCGCAGGAAGGAAGGCCACATTGCTCGTGACTTTTGCCTGAGTGTGTTCCTCTATGACTAATTGCCTTACTGCGATAGAGAGGGGGCTTTGAAATGCCACCATTTTGTCTGCTGCAAGGGATTCTCCCCTAATAAAATGGTAAGGTTCACAGAGCCAAGTTTGAAAAGCCAATTAAACAGCTAGCACAGCTGCTTCTGAACATTTGTTTATGCCCCAGTGCTGCGTGACTTGTGGGTCTGCTGAGATCCCAGTTTTTCTATGGTTCCGTAGAGAAACTGAGATCTCATCTCAGCAGACCTACAAGCCATGCAGTATTGGATTAGATCACCATTAAGTAAATGCTCAAAAGCAGCAATACCAAAAGAGCCCCATTTATGCGCTAGGCCAGGCATGGCCAAACTTGGCCCTCCAGATGTTTTGGGACTACAGTTCCCATCATCCCTGACCACTGGTCTTGTTAGCTAGGGATGATGGGAGTTGGAGTCCCAAAACATCTGGCGGGCCAAGTTTGGCCATGCCTGCACTAGGCACTTTGGAGATCCTACATATGCAGGACACAATGCAATGGCTGTTGACAGCAAGTCCTCCTGAAGGGGCTGGCCATGTGAGATGGCCCATCCCCAGAGAATGATGGAATCTGAGGGATCCCCAAATGCTCTGTGGGATTTTCAAGGTGGCATGGCTGGCACAGTACTGTCAAAGCATGAATCTCACTATAAAATGACAAAGTGAAGAGGGCAATTGACACAATTGCTGTTTGGAAAATGGGATATATCGATATATATACACACACCGTATTTTTCGCTGCATAAGACGCACCTATTTTTTAGAGGGGGAATGCAAGGGGGAAAAAATTATTTAAAGGAAGGTTAAAGGAAGTATGCATCCCAGGCTCTGCTCAGCGCTCCCTTTCACAAGCTGCACGGAGCTGAAGCGCTGCCCTTCTCCCTTCTCCGTGCGGCTCTTGGGGGCTTTTCCGGGAGGTGGGGGAAGGGACTGAGGGGCTAAGCCAGAAGCTAGAACAGCAAGAGGGAGCGCTGCACAATGATCCCTCTCGCTGTTCTGGCTTCTGGGATAGCCACGCGAAGCCTCCGCAGGGCAGCGGGATGAAGGCTTCCTTTGCCCAGGAGAGGCTGCGCGCAGCTAAGCCAGAAGCTAGAACAGTTAGCGGGAGCGCTGCACTTCGATCCCTCTTGCTGTTCTGGCTTCTGGGATAGCTGTGCAGCTTGCATTCGCTCCATAAGACGCACACACATTCCCCTTTACTTTTTAGGAGGGGAAAAGTGTGTCTTATAGAGCGAAAAATACAGTATATAGTGAAGTAGTTTAAAAATAAAATTAAAGAAGGACTGGTTGAAGGAGTATTTGGTGCATCTATTATTGTTTTGCATTCATTTGTATCTGAGAAATGAGTACAGCAACAACAAAACTCATATTATGATAGTTGAAAAACTGTCCACCATGATGCTACATGGAAGAGTCAATTTTTCAGCATTGGCAACAGAATCTCCTCCTGGTTCCTCCAGGGGGAGCTCTGCCACATTTAAAGAGTGTTCGCTGTTTGGAAACGGCTGTCGTCGATTCAATAGGTGGTGCTCTGGGTTAACATTGAACAATAGATGTTGCATGGATGTTACATTTTGGGCGGAAATAATGATCTCTGAAATATTCGTGTCTAACTTGACATTTTCAGACAAGTCATTTGGTCTAGTGTCCATCCCAGATCCATTTTAGTCACCGAAGGATAGTAGAGTCACTTAAACAGGATTCAAGAATTCCATTCATTTGCTGACATAAAGGAATATGGGATTTTGTTCGAAGCATGGGCATGCAGGTCTGTGTGGTTTTATGTGTGTGTTTAAAATCACCAGGAAAGAAACGAGGATTTTGCTGCACGCATATGGACATTCATGTTGGAAGATGCATTTGCAAAGTCTGGATAGCTCAGTTGGTTAGAGCGTGGTGCTGATAATGCCAAGGTTGCAGGTTTGATCCCTGGGACAGCTGCATATTCTTGCATTGTAGGGGGTTGGACTATATAGATGATCATTAGGGTCCCTTCCAACTCTATAATTCTATGTGCAGGTATTCTGTAATGTTAGAATATTTCTCTCCCTGCTTACATTTCCTCTTGTGTGCATTTGCAAGCAACATGATATCTCTGCCTCACATTGCAAAGTACATGTCTTCATACAGTTTACAAGGAGCAGCAGCAACAGCAGCTATTAGGCAGGAAAATCTGAGATTCCAAGGTGCTCTGCTTGTCAGATGTCCTGCCTATTATTCCTTCCCATGCAGTTACGGCTTTGGAGTTAATATCTTCTTTTGTTAGTTTTCAATCGTTTATTGAGGTTGCTACTTTTGTCATTGGGATGCGGGTGGTGCTGTGGGTTAAACCACAGAGCCTAGGACTTGCTGATCAGAAGGTCAGCAGTTCGAATCCCCACGACGGGGTGAGCTCCCGTTGCTCGGTCCCTGCTCCTGCCAACCTAGCAGTTCGAAAGCACGTCAAAGTGCAAGCAGATAAATAGGTACCGCTCCAGCGGGAAGGTAAACAGCGTTTCTGTGTGCTGCTCTGTTTCGCCAGAAGTGGCCTAGTCATGCTGGCCACATGACCCAGAAGCTGTACGTCTCCCTCGGCCAATAAAGCGAGATGAGCACTGCAACCCCAGAGTTGGTCATGACTGGACCTAATGGTCAGGGGTCCCTTTACCTTTACTTTTACTTTTGTCATTGTGTTATGGGGATTTTGCTTTTAGGAACAGGTTTGCATAATGGAGGAATTTGGTTGTTTGCTGCTGTTTTTCAGATAAGTTTATTTATTTATTTTTATTTGTGATTTGGTATTCTTTCATAAGTTGCCTAAATGCTGCAGTGCTGCCAGCACATAAATACCAATTCTAATCATAGACTTGTAGGGTCTGGAAAGGACCACAAGCATCATCTAATCTAACTCCCTGCAATCCATGAATTCTTTTTGGGGCTTGAACCCCTGACCCTAAGATTAAGAGTCTCATGTGCTGCCATCTGAGCTAATGAATATCTTCCCCGAGTCAAATAATTAAAAATGCTTTTTCAGTATGCTTAGAAAATGCTTATTTCTTTTCGTTTCTTTTAAAAACGATTCCTGCCCCCTAAGCTTGCCCATATCTATCTGGCTATACTGATGGCTGATTGTATTGCGCAACTACAGTGGTACCACGGGTTAAGAACTTAATTCATTCTGGAGGTCCATTCTTAACCTGAAACTGTTCTTAACCTGACGCACCACTTTAGCTAATGGGGCCTCCACCTGCTGCCACACCGCCGCCGCATGATTTCTGTTCTCATCCTGAGGTAAAGTTCTTAACCCGAGGTACTATTTCTGGGTTAGCGGAGTCTGTAACCTGAAGCATCTGTAACCTGAGGTACCACTGTAATAATCTTTGTAAGTCATCTGCTTACAAATTTACAGGTAAGGAAAGCCAAATGTATGTGGCATTCTCCAGAGGGAATTATGCATCATGAGGCCAGTGAGTTCAAGTTCTTACCTACATTATGAGTTGCGTGTAAGGGCATGCCCTCCCCAGCCGGGATGCATTTCTAAGCAGCCCAGACTCTTGCTTGCTGAATTCAAGAGAATGATCGATGAATAGACTAAAGAACAAATATATGGTACCAATCAAGTAAGCGGTTCCTGAGGTGGAAAATACCATCCGGAAGCTATTTGGGAGAAGAAGGAGGAGGAGGAGGAGGGGGGAAAAGAGGTTGCATGAGTTCTTTTGCTGTGCCTTCTGAATGACCTAATATAATAATAAACACTCCCAAATTATTCTTGTCTGAGTTGCTTTTGAAATACATCTCTGCCTTGAGGAACATGCAGGAGCTCATATGGCCAATTTAGATGTTGTTTGGGAGAGCGGAATCTTCCACTATATTAACCATGTTGCTGGACGGAGGTCCCACCGCCCATGGTATTTTTTCTCTTGGCACCAGTTTTCTGAATCACATCCCCTGCCCCTCACTGCTACTTGTTTCACAAGGGGAAAATTGCAACTACCTGTTTGATACCAGCCTGCTTCTCTCAGCAAGGAAAAACAACAACACAAATGGGGTATTTTAAATGGGGAAAGCTGGCCCTCTTCCCTCGGTGTCATGTTTATGACCTCCTCCTGCAGCTGCTATTAATTTTATGTTGTGCCCTTTCTGTCAACTTCTGAAAGAACCAGCTAACAGCACCAAAAGAAGTTAGGGATGCCTCACTTAATTTCAGTACCCTCCAACGTTTCTCCAATGAAAATAGGGACGTTCTATTTGCGGGTGGCACTGTTGTCTAAACCACTGAGCCTCTTGGGCTTGCTGATCAGAAGGTTGGCGGTTCGAATCCCCATGGTGGGGTGAGCTCCCGTTGCTCAGTCCGTGCTCCTGCCAACCTAGCAGTTCGAAAGCACATCAAAGTGCAAGTAGATAAATAGGTACTGCTCCAGCGGGAAGGTAAACGGCATTTCCGTGCGCTGCTCTGGTTCGCCAGAAGCGGTTTAGTCATGCTGGCCACGTGATCCAGAAGCTGTACGCCAGCTCCCTCGGCCAATAAAGCAAGATGAGCGCCACAACCCCAGAGTCAACCACAACTGGACCTAATGGTCAGGGGCCCCTTTACCTTTAAGGAAAAGCGGGACATTCTGGGATCAAAGTAGAAACCAGGATGGCTTTTGTGAATCCGGGACTGTCCCTGGGAAATAGGGAAGGAAGGATTACTTTAATAAAGTGCTTTAACTTCTTGCAATGGGCTATGTAAATGTGAGGCTACTGTTATTATTTAAATGTGTATGTGTATGTCTTTGTATACATAGATCTCTTAACATGTCTGGCTTTCAGCATTCCTTTTCACTGGAACAGCCAACGTACTCACACAGAACTGCTTCCTCTGTTCAAATCATCAAAGTAGCATTGCAAGCATGGGAGCTTTGAGTGAGTGATGTGCATCACAACTTCTGAGCTACTAAGAACCTGCTCAGTTAGGTCATCGTAGCAAGTTGCAGCCGGGCTATGGAATTTCAGAAGGTGTGGGGAGCAGATCAGTTCCAGTAATTGAACTACCGGTATATAATTTAAAAGTCATTGCACATTTTCAATATGCAATCATATGATCCACTGAATATGCAGCAAAGAAGCATGGGTCGAAATACTGAGCTCTCAGTCCTGGCAATTCTCAACTGCTTCAGAATTTCTTCTTTTTCTTCCTTAAAAAAATAAATCTGTGGGTTTTTTTAAACAAAATAGTTGCTAGAACAAATGCAATTTAATAAATACCATTTATTATGTAACATGGGGCAGTTGCAGTGAGACATTAGCTGCAAGCTTATTCCCGAATAGTAAGTTTTTAATGGCAAATGTGAATGATCTTGTACACAGTCCTATACCATGTGCAGTCAAGTGCTTAATTAAAGATGACTGTGCAGATATTAGTGGTTCTAGACCCAGCTGTAGGGGTGGATCTACACACAGGGGAAAACCACTATCAATAAGTCATAAATTAAATCGTTATAACAAAAGGGGATAAAACCCTATGTAAAATTGCTCAGAAAAGTTTTGTGCTCTGCAGCACCATCTGGTGTTGAATGTTTATAATGCAGTTAAAATGCTGTTTTTTTGACTAATGTAGCTGAGTCCTAGGTATGTGTCATTCATATCATGAAGGGGTTTTAGATCCAGTGGATTCAAGTCCTCTGTTTGCCTGCCCCCACCTCCCGGAATGGTCCTACTCTGTGTTGACATAACAGGCTCAGCCTTAGAAGACTGTGCTGCCAAATTCAAGCAATGTTATTGATCCAGCCATACGCTAATCAGATCTCCCGAAGAAGTAAACAAATAACCCTTGTAGATTTAAAGTTTAAATAAAACATTTGCAAGAACTCTTTGTGAGAAAACTATTGGGCTTTCCTTAAGCTTCAGCTGGATGAACCAAAGGCATTCCGAAGGATCTGTAAAAGCTCACATCTCCCTTATTTCAGAATTCAAGCTTTGTGGAATATGACCACCTGGAAACCATCTGAAACAGGAACATATGGTTTGATGTGCTGTTTGCAGCGTGAGGTGGCAAACCTCAGGAGAATCCTTGTCTCTTTTGTTTGAAACTGGACTGTTTCTATTGTGGTAAATGTCTGGAGAACCAATAAAAAAAGCAATGTGATCACTCCCCCCAAAAAATTCATTCTAACACACACACACACACAGAGAGAGAGAGAGAGAGAGAAACTTGCCTACATTGATTCTTAAAAATATCAGCTAAGGGCATTAGAAAGATCTGAAATGCCACATCAACAGGGGAACGTTTCCAGAGTGAGTAGATTCTGAGCTTTCATGTTAGCCCTCCATTCGTTTCAAGGTTTCTCTTGGCACTTTCCAGATGGTTGTTTTGACCCCACTGTACAATGGGGCATGTGGGGGAAGGGAGGGGAAAAGCAAGTACCTTTGCATTGCTTTTTTGGAAGGAATTGCTCAAGTTCCAAGTTCTACTCCATTTCCACCTCGACGTCTCTGTTACTTGAGGAAGCAGCACTCTTGATGGCTTTCCGCTTGTTGTTTTTATATATTTTGGCATGTGCTGTCCAGTTCTGGCGGAGATGTTTGCGCTTCTCCTAAACATATTTATGTGGTGCAGCTTAAGCAAAACTTTTGAAGTGGTGGCCTCCCAGGTCAGCGAAAGGAAAGCCTGTGTTTTTCTCCAGGGGGAACGAGCTTTACTCACCTTCCCTCTGAAACTGGTAAAGCTTCTTAGAAAGCCAGTACAGCCCCAAACACAAAGCACTAAATACTGCTGAGCTCCATGGGACCTTAGCAAGTGCGCTAAGGATTGCCACCTGCACATCTAAAACACACACACTTGGCCGTGAAACTTGGAGAACAAAGAATCTGAGTTGCTAAGGTTTTATTTGCCTTACATTTTTTTTGAAAGATATCAAAAGATGGCCTAGTGGTTAGAGTGTTGGACAAGGACTTGGGGAAGCTCCATCTGGTACGCAGGATGAGACCCTATCTGCACGCTTGGACTACTGCAATGTGCTCTACGTGGGGCTACCTTTGAAGGTGACCCAGAAACTACAACTAATCCAGAATGCGGCAGCTAGACTGGTGACTGGGAGCGGCCTCCAATACCATATAACACCGGTCTTGAAAGACCTACACTGGCTCCCAGTACATTTCCGAGCACAATTCAAAGTGTTGGTGCTGACCTTTAAAGCCCTAAACGGCCTGGGTCCAGTATACCTGAAGGAGCGTCTCCACCTCCATCGTTCTGCCCGGACACTGAGGTCCAGCATTGAGGGCCTTCTGGCGGTTCCCTCGCTGCGAGGAGCCAAGTTACAGGGAACCAGGCAGAGGGCCTTCTCGGTAGAGGCACCCGCCCTGTGGAACGCCCTCCCACCAGATGTCAAAGAGAACAACTACCAGGCTTTTAGAAGACATCTGAAGGCAGCCCTGTTTAGGGAAGCTTTTAATGTTTAATAGGTTATTGTATTTTAGTATTCTGTTGGAAGCTGCCCAGAGTGGCTGGGGAAACCCAGCCAGATGGATGGGGTATATATTATTATTATTATTATTATTATTATTATTATTATTATTATTATTATTATTATTTATTAACTAGGGTTCAAATCCCCACTCAGGTATGAAGAACACTGGGTGACCATGGACCAGCCACTGTCTCTTAGCTTTGTCTACCTTACAGGGTTGTTGTGACGATAGAAGCGAGAGAGCTAGGCACACCACCCTGAGTTCTTTGGAGGAAAGGTGGGGTATAAATGTAAATGAAATAAACAGATTAAACCAGGGGCCAAGAGAAATTTTCACCAATAAAATCATTCAGGGTAACTGGGGATGTGTGGGCTGAAACAATCAGGGAAGAGTTTCATGAATCCCTCAAGTTTCCTGCACTCTGTTCACTGCATATGCGTTCCCTTCTTTTCCCAACCTGCAGTTTTAGTCCTGATGGCTACCTGTGAAGATAACTTCCATGTATGATATGATGCATGCTCCTTCCAAGGAAGGTGGGATGTAAATGTAATAATTAATAACACACATATATCCATAGTGGTAATATAAAACTTAGTCTACCACTTCTCTTATTTGTGTCTGTCTGTCTGTCTGTCTGTCTGTCTATCTATCTATCTATCTATCTATCTATCTATCTATCTATCTGGACACTGTGGTCTAAACCACTGAGCCTCTTGGGCTTGCTGATCAGAAGGTTGGCAGTGCGAATCCCCGCAATGGAGTGAGCTCCCGTTGCTCTGTCCCAGCTCCTGCCAACCCAGCAGTTTGAAAGCATGCCAGTGGAAGTAGATAAAAAGGTACCGCTGTGGTGGGAAGGTAAACAGCGCTTCCATGAGCTCTGGTTTCCTTCATGGTGTTCCGTTGCACCAGAAGTGGTTTAGTCATGCTGGCGACATGACCCGGAAAGCTGACTGCGGACAAACGTCAGCTCCCTCGGCTGATTTACCTTTACCTTCACCTTTACCCACACACCCACACCTGCAAAACTTGGAAGCAGTGATCTGAAAGAGGAGACTGAGAGAAGGTATGATTGTTGTTGTTGTTTAGTCGTTTAGTCGTGTCCGACTCTTCATGACCCCATGGACCAGAGTACGCCAGGCACTCCTGTCTTCCACTGCTTCCCGCAGCTTGGTCAAACTCATACTGGTAGCTTCAAGAACACTGTCCAACCATCTCGTCCTCTGTCGTCCCCTTCTCCATGTGCCCTCAATCTTTCCCAACATCAGGGTCTTTTCTTCTCATGAGATGGCCAAAGTATTGGAGCCTCAGCTTCAGGATCTGTCCTTCCAGTGAGCACTCAGGGCTGATTTCCTTCAGAATGGATCGGTTTGATCTTCTTGCAGTCCATGGGACTCTCAAGAGTCTCCTCCAGCACTATAATTCAAAAGCATCAATTCTTCGGCTACCAAACTTCTTTATGGTCTAGCTCTCACTTCCATACATCACTACTGGGGAAACCATAGCTTTAACTATTCGGACCTCTGTTGGCAAGGTGATGTCTCTGCTTTTTAAGATGCTGTCTAGGTTTGTCATTGCTTTTCTCCCAAGAAGCAGGCGTCTTTTAATTTCGTGGCTGCAGTCACCATCTGCAGTGATCGAAGGTATGATAGTCACCTTCAAATATCTCAAGGGCTGTCAAATGGAAGATAGAGCAAGCTTGTTTTCTTCTGCTCTGGAGGGTAGGTCCTAAACCAATGGATTCAAGTCACAAGAAAGGAGATTCTGACTAAATATCAGGAAGAACTTTCTGACAGTAAGAGCTATTTGACAGTGGAATGGTCTCCCTTGGGAGATTGTGGACTCTCCTTCATTAGGAATACTTAAGCAGAGGTTGGATGGCCATCTGTCATGGATGCTTTAGTTGAGATTCCTGCATTGCAAGGGGACTAGATGACCCTAGAAGGTGCCTTCTAACTCTACAATACTATAATTATATGAGTGGAATGATGCTTTTTGCCACAAGGGAAACAACCAGCTTTAACTTTGTATCCCTGCGGCAAACTCATTTCAATTGGTCTTCTTATGTCAGGTGCTGAAAATCAACATCAGTAACAAGGCTGTTCTACAAGACAACAGCCTTGCTGTGGAGAGAAAACAACATTTTTTTATTTTAAAAAAACTTGGCAGTGGTTGTGCGTATGTGTGTGCAAATGCAGTTATAACAGATACTTCCAAAGCTGGGTGCATGGGGGATGAGGGAGAATTACCACATAAGGCCGCTGACTTTTTGTGTTAGGCAAGTGCAAAGCAGCTGTGGAGCAGACGAAGTAATGAAACAAGAAGTCCACAAATGATGCTATATTTGCTCTGAAAATTAGATTGCTTAAAAAACCAAACCAAAACAAATAAAGCAAACCATCCTCCCCTGAGATATATTTGCATTCCATGAAGAGTGATCATATTTTGTTTCAGAGAAGTGGAATAAATGAGTAATTTCTTGGATTATAGCAGCTTTGATCCATAATAAAATCTGAAGAAGGCAAGCTTTGTTTCCCCACCAAACGTTTAAATCGCAAGGCTTCTCCCAAAGACTCCCGAGAACTATAGTTTGTTAAGGGTGCTGGCGACTGTAGCTCTGTTAGAGGTAGGCGACAGTTCCCAGGGTTCAATAAACACAGTGGAGCTTACTTCTGAGTAGTCATGCAATGGATCAAGAACGCACTGGTTTTACTTTGCTGATAACATTAATGGTTCTATCAGCTTTTATAATTGTATCTTCCATTGTTGTAACCTGCTCTGGGAACTTATGTTCAAGGGCAGGTAAGAAATATTATAAATAAATTGAAATGTTGTCATGGTCAGGTAGCCCTTAAACTGATATTTAATGTGAGACCTGCTGCAAACAGGTGTTCCTGCAAAGAGGATTCACAACAAGAAGAAATAAAGAAATAGACCTGCAACAAGCCAGAGTCACATGAGTTGCATGTGACCAACCTGGTAATTGCCCATGCATCCTGACTGGACAAATAGTTTAAATAAAACTCTACACAACTGAGTCACTTGACTTCAAGCTTTTGTATGACAGCTTGAGTAACAATCAGTTGCTCTGCTTGAGCAACAAAATTAATATAAGAGAAACATTTTTGTTTCATGTTCTGCAGGAGAGGGGTGGAAGGAGGAGAGAATTTAGATGGAGAATGGCAGGGGAGTTGCCCCGGAAAAGTGGGGGGAAAGTCAGGAATGAATTAGTATTTTTTGGTCCTCTTGGTCAAAAAGGAGGACAACAAATAAATAGACACAATGATTGCCTTTGGTTAATTCGAAATTGCTCTGTGATAGACCACTGGATGATTAAAAGACTATGTCCTGATCTCTCTATTAACTAACCACGACATAAATAAATATCCCAGTGTGATGTATGCAAGCGATTGCTCTGACTTATTCTGGGAAGAGTCCACATACTTGTGCATCACTTATTCCCATGTTTGGTATAACTTTTTCTCTTGCTTTGTACACAGTCCAGAGAATCAGATCTGCCTTCTTGGGCCTTGCGAAAGTTACTTGGTATTTAATATTGATGCTATCTTCTCTAGCGGGATGGGGAACGTGTTACTACTTAGATGTGGTTGGACTACAATTCCCATCACCCCTGAGCACATTGGCTGGGGTTGATGGGGGACATGGAGTCCAACAACATCTTGAGGGCCACAGCTTCCCCATCTAAAGGACAAACTCAACTCTGCCGATAATCTCTGAAACAAGTATGGGTCGCAAGACTTCATTAAGGAGACACCATTCTCCCTTGCATACCTTAATTTCTGAAGGCCCAGATCTGAACACCTAGCACTGTGCATACTGTATTAATGGGGAAATATTCCCTTGGTAGTGTGCCAAATTAGGCTCCACACATCACATTTTATGTCCACTGAAAAATAGCACTAGCCAAGCATTCTGTGAACGTGGCAAAGAAACAAACTCCGATGTGGAGCAATGCATAAGGGGGGAATGGAGATAAACTTGGAGGAAAGGAACACCCTCCCACCAGCTGTCAAAGAGAACAAGAACAACTACCAGACTTTTAGAAGACAACTGAAGGCGGCCCTGTTTAGGGAAGCTTTTAATGTTTGATGCATTACTGTATTTTAATATTTTGTTGGAAGCCGCCCAGAGTAGCTGGGGAAGCCCAGCCAGATGGGCGGGGTATAAATACATTATTATTATTATTATTATTATTATTATTATTATTATTATTATTATTATTATTATTATTATTATTCTGTCATAATGATGGGAATTTTGCTAGTTGCACATAATAACTACACATGTTTTGCTGCACCATGTACACTTACACCCTGCACCTACATCACATTTGTTTTCCTGTTTGTTTGTAGACCACCCTTCTTCCAAAGGAGCTCAGGGCAGGAGACACAAACAATAATGTTACATATAAAACCAAAGCGCCAGCAAACTATTGAAGCGTTCAAATGCTTCACCTGGGGTTTAAAGCAAACACATCTGACCTACAGTCCTTACCCCAATGCCTGTGCTTTTTCAGTTGCCTTCAAGAAATCATCAATAAGGGGAACAGTCATATCTTCAAAGGAAGGGAGCTCCACAGCAGAGAAAAAGCCCTTTCTCTGGGCCATGAGATGAGCTTCCCTAAGTAGGCCTAAGTAGGCAGATGTGCCTTAACCATATATAGGTCATGGCTTCTATATCTACTGTGAAACTGTAAGCCAAAGATAAGTATCTGGGTTTATATCTGGCAAATCTAACTTCTTGTATTGACTGTTGGCATCCAGGAATGATCTACTTCCATAAGACTGTAACCCTTGCGATGGTTTGTTTTTCTGTAAAGGTTGAGTAAAAGGCCCACTCTCTTTGAAGTTTATTAATCATGAGTATTTCTGGAGTCGATTTCAGCATGATGCATAGTCTCCTTTACAAATCGGAAATGTATGCACTGACATTTCTAATCTCATGGCGCACAGGCCTTTGGAAACAGAAGACAAATGAGAACAATATGGGCCTTTTTCATTGCTCTGAGAGAAATTAAGGGGACAGAGAAATGGTTTGCAGATTTGGAAATCTGAATCCATGAAGGAAAGGTTTCTTTGCTATCTGAGGCTCTCTGCTGATATAGAAAAGCTGTGGTTAATTTTCATTTGAGACAGTGATAGTTATCTGTTGCTACACACAACATAGGCATTGTGCTGCCTATAATTTATATTTTTAAAATATAAATTTGGGTACTGAGGTGTTACAATGCATGGGGCGGCAGTAAGTTATTTCAGGATTGGCCAGAGAGCATATGCCAGATATTCAATTACACATGGTTCAAATGATTGCACATAATTTAGCCACAGCTGAAGAAGAAAGGTTGCTGGAGATGTGCAAACACAAACTGCTCAAACCATGGACAAGTTTTGCCTTTAGATGCTGATGGAGCAATCCCCTTTGCTCTGTTGCATTCCTCCCTAGAAGTATAATGACTTTGTTGCACTCTACAAGAGCTCCTTTAGTTGATTTTGCTCCTGTAGTTGCAAAATCAGGTGTTTACCTTGGAAAAGTTAAGGAAATAATAGACAAAGGCTGTGAAATATTGGGAAATATTTTTATTTTTATATTTACAGCAGTGACATAACATTTTTTAAAACACACACACACACACACACACACACACACACAGAGAGAGAGAGAGAGAGAGAGAGAGAGAGAGAGAATTTATCCATTAAATTCAATATGTAGGCAGAAAGAGGCTGTAGTTTCTAAAGAGAATTTTACTGCAGAAGCCATCTCATTGGGTCAAAAGAATCACCAGTGGTTGGTGTTGCTTTGTGCTTTCTAACAAACTTTTCTCAAAAGCCCTTAAAAAATTTCTCAGCTGATTTCAGTAGAGACCTATCCATTATACCACGGTCAAATTTTGCAAGGGGGAGAAAAGAGACGAAAACTAACAAACTGTCCTTCTTTTAAAAGTTAGCAGTTCAGTGTTCCTGGGAAACATTCTGAAAATATTCCTCTGGAATTCTGACCTGCCCTGTTCCAGTCCAGTAACTGGACTGGAAAAACAGAACCGCAATATCTATGCCAGATATTTAGGAGAACCTGAGATTGTTGTCACATTAAGGCAACCTTAGCTTTTTCTGTGAAATGGGCACCACGGGTCACACTGAGTTGAACAACATGAACCAAATCCTTCATTTTCATCTACCTTTGCTTATGTGGTTAAACTCAGCCTGAGTTTCATGAGAGCCAGTGTGGTGTAGTGGTTAAGAGCGATAGACTTGTAATCTGGGTAGCCGGGTTAGCGTCTCCACTCCTTCACATGCAGCTGTTGGGTGACCTTGGGCTAGTCACACTTCTCTGAAGTCTCTCAGCCCCACTCACCTCACAGAGTGTTTGTTGTGGGGGAGGAAGGGAAAAGGAGAATGTTATCAAATCCAAACTCCTCCTCCTCTTCTTCTTCATGAGCACCACTTCACACAATGATCCATACACGTGGAACAGCATGTCCCAGTTTAGCAAGCACATCCTGTGGCAGCATCTGAAACAGTCTTAGAGAAAATGTCCAAGGTCAGTTTTATATGGATTTTATAATTGTTCAAGTTACGTATAGGAATTGTATATCTAGAAAATGCAGTGGTAATAAATGGACCAATCTCACCCGACACTGTAGATTCCAAAAGCACGTAATTTTAATATGTGGGTTTGACCGTTGGCAAGAGCCATTATTTGCATTGCACGCTATGCTTCTTCTGGTAAGTCTGTCTCAGATTCCAGAAAAACACTTCTAACGCATAATATGTAACTTGGAGCTAACATGACAAATTCACAGATTGCATTTGCCAGGCACTGGAAAGGGTGGCAGACATGGCAAAACCAACAAAAGGATCGAACCTTTGGGTATCTTCAATATATGGAGCACAACTGCAGCTTGCCATTTCTTTTCTAAACCAGGTGGTTTTCTATGATCTTGCAGTCAAACCCTGAACCTGCCACAGTGGGTTAAGAAATGCTACTTTACGCTTGGTGTCTGAAAGACACAGATAACAACAACAACAACAACAACAACAACAACAACAACAACAACAACAACAAAAATAAATTTATATCACGCCCTCCCCTGCCGAAGCTGGGCTCAGAGCGGCTAACAACAGTAAAACGATAAAACATTCTAAAATCATTTCATTATAAAATTAATTCCAATCAAATTAATGGCAACCATTGGGCTAGAAGTTCTGTGAGGATTGCCAAAGGAGGGAGTCAGGCTGTGCCCTGGCCAAAGGCCTGGTGGAACAGCTCTGTCTTGCAGGCTCTGCAGAAAGATGTCAAGTCCCGCAGGGCCCTAGTCTCTTGTGACAGAGCGTTCCATCCCTTTTTTCTTTTTTCTTTTTTGCTATTGTGCTATAGCTTATCTTCCTAGTTTCCCTCCTTTCTGTTTCTGCTTAAGATCATGTGTTTAAAACACATCCAGGGTGTGCCCTACTTTGCAGAAAGCAGCCCTCTGTCTGAAGGAGTCTTTCATCTGAAGTACTGTCCAGTCCACGCCTGGTTTGAATATAAAGGGCTGTCTCCAACGAAGTCATTCCAGTAGTGCAATGGGATGTCTTCTCCATCTCCTTCCACTGCACACCCCCATACTCCTTGTGTTGTTGTTGTTGTTTAGTCATTTAGTCATGTCTGACTCTTCATGACCCCATGGACCAGAGCATGCCAGGCACTCCTGTCTTCCACTGCCTCCCACAGTTTGGTCAAACTCATACTGGTAGCTTCAAGAACACTGTCCAACCATCTCGTCCTCTGTCGTCCCCTTCTCCTTGTGCCCTCAATCTTCCCCAACATCAGGGTCTTTTCCAGGAAGTCTTCTCTTCTCATGAGGTGGTGAAAGTATTGGAGCCTCAGCTTCAGGATCTGTCCTTCCAGTGAGCACCCAGGGCTGATTTCCTTCAGAATGGATAGGTCTGATCTTCTTGCAGTCCATGGGACTCTCAAGAGTCTCCTCCAGCACCATAATTCAAAAGCATCAATTCTTCGGTGATCAGTCTTCTTTATGGTCCAGCTCTCACTTCCACACATCATTACTGGGAACACCATAGCTTTAACTATACAGACCTTTGTCGTCAAGGTGATGCTCCTTGCGGTTTCCTCAACCCTCTGGGGGAAGATTTGAGAAGAATAGGGAAAAGAGGGTGGGGGAGTCTTGTGGTGAAGGTGAAAGTCCCTGCTCTAATGGGGAAGCTTTTTTTTTTTTTTTTTTGAGACAAAGGGACTTGACATTAGTATTATCCAGAATCCAATTTCATATGTGAATTAGTTCAATCTTGGCCCCCCACCCCCAATTTATAATTTGATGCTTTAAACATACTACTTTGAGTTTAGGCTTTAAGGTTCATGAATATGAATTCAAAGCAGGGAGTGACATTTAATCTGCAATTGTTCAAGTACTGGTCAGCTTGTGTCACAGTGTGCGGTAAGGCAATGAAGGTCTCGTGGTTGGGTTATTGCTTAGAAATTGGGCAAATTGAGCCTGACTAAGCCCACTGTGTCTTCTGTTTTGCAATTTTGATCCAGCAACCTTTTCATCATCTGCCAGAGTTGGAGCATAGAACTTAATGAATTGTCCAGAAATGGTTCTCTGGATCGTGACCAGAACAACTCAAAGGGACTCTTGCAGCTGCAAGTGTTTTGTGGGTTGGATGACAAAATGTTGTATACATGATACAGATTCAACTGCTGCCACTGCAGTAAAATAATGGGGCTGATTGAGGGGACTGCTTTGCCACTGGTGTAAATCAGCATAGTCATATCTGAAGCCCAGCCCAACCACATGTTAACAGGAGCTTATTTTTTATTGTTCTGATGAGATTTTTATACATGCTGAGAAAAAGGACAACCATACCACGTGCGATGTTTTGGATATACATCAAATCCTTCACAGCAGCCGACCAAAGAGACTGCTGTTGAATTGCTTAAAAGAATACAATTGATGGGACTATCCCATTAACAAATGCACAGCATTACAAGGACAACATGAAGAAAGAGTCAAATGCACTAAAAGTCTGTGATGTTTGGACACAGGCATGCAACAGAGCCATATGGCTATGGGAATGTTTTTTTTTTTAAAAAAATATTATTTAAGATTCGACAATAACATTAAATCAACAACAACTAATACATCAATTCATTACATCTGACCATCTTTAAAGAAAAACTATTGTATTAATAAACTTCTCCTGGCAGAACTAGAATGATTCTTGAAAAATAAGAAACATAATGTTTTTGGTATCTGATAAAAATAAAGAAAGTAATACAGTAATTTGGAACTGTGTGGAAAGAACAATAGAAATAATAATACAATGAGACTAATCGGAAGTTAAATGTGTTTCTTCTTTCTTTAAATTCTTTTTTAATAAATTTTTCTTTTCTTCTCCCCCCCTTTTCTCCCCCCTTCCTCCTTTGATTCCCCCCCTTTCTTCTCACTTTCTTCTTTTAGTCTCCTTCTTCCTGATTTGCTAAGAAAGAGATGAAGTTAAATATGGCTATGGGGATGTTTTGAAGGTGTGTCTGTATTGCTGGTCTGGTGTGGAACCTAAGCAGGTTTAGCTGCCTGGATGGGAGACTGTCTGGCAACTGAACGCAAGCTGCTTGAGCAATTAGGAGGAAGAGTAGGGTAGAAGTCCAATACGCAAATATGGAAACAATCTATAATCATATTGCAATGGCTTTTCTTTAACTCTCTCCCTCCCCTTCATTTCTGATTTCTGCATCATCCAAGGCTGTGGCATTTCATACTGGAAAATCTTTAAAGTGTAACTGATTCTTAGACTGCATCTGAACTGGAAATGGCCCAGGTCTGCTGAATGTCAACATTGGGATTTGTCAACTTCATTTTCTCCGATATAATTTTTTATTGAGTTTTCCAAAATTTCTCAAATTAGCTTCAAATTAGATAACTGCATAACAACTTTGTTTCGTAGATTGACTTCCCACCCACAGCTCCACAGTGTTTTTTATTTAAACCTTTTTCTATTGCATTATATAAGAAACTATGATCTATTACAAAATAACCCCTCCAGTACAATTATTTTATTGGAATTTGTCAACTTCATGAGTCTAAGGCTGTGTTTTCAAAGGTGCTGCTTTCCTTTCACATGGCTGTTTGAAGCAATAAAGTTATATTCACTGAAAAATAAGGAATCAGACACTAATGTTTACAATTATACACAAGCTGCTATCTTGGGCTGGAAACCCATCTTGACAACAGCACTATTTCTACAACATCACTAAATGGTCTATGGCAGCAGGTAGCCAACGTGGGGCCCTCTAGTTGTTTTGGACTACAACTCCCATCAGCCCCAGCAAGTGTGGGCAATTGTCAGGGATGATGGGAATTGTGGTCCACAACATCTGGAGGGCACCAGTTTGGCTATTCCTGGCTTGTAGTTCCAGGAGCAGTGGGCGTTGGGTCGTTGGGAGTTGGAAAGGAATAAGAATGACAGGATGAAATTGGCCACAGCTTTATTGATTACAGAAGTCAGTAGGTTTGGGCATAGTCATTGGGTGTGTATTATGAATCAACCAGCCCATTTGCTGGGTGATTATTCCTTCACAGTCGATCCTGGGTTTAGGATCACCTCATGACTTGCATCAGTTCTGGGCATTGCCTCCAGGATGCCATGTGGGGAATTCTATGGCCTGTCTGGGCATTTGCACAGAATCTTTACCCCTGGACACCTTTAATGGGGTACCCTGGTGGGTAAATGTACCCCTTATTCCTCAAGGGTCTCTTTTACAGGACACCATTTCTCCAGTTTTCCTAGCAGTAGCCCTTAAATTGAGAGGAGGGGAGGACTTTTGTGAATGCTTGAAAGGAATACTCACAAAATGAGGATGTCCATGCATTCCTGACAACCACAGACTTCTCTTGGTTTTGGATAGGACCATTGGGTGCCTCCAGATACTAGTTTGTGGGAGGGATTCAAGCACATTAGGGTTGCTTGTTTAAAGTAGATTAAAGTGCTCTGTTGTCCTTGCACAACAAATTGTGGGATGTAAAGGTGCAGTAAAGTGCAACATTCCGACAGAGGACTAACGGCCTCCATGTTCTAACCGGTTGCTGTGACAACCAGTATGTTGGTTGCTGGTAGTTTTGAAAGATAACTGCTCAGTTGCAGTCACCTCAGGACCAACTTCCCTCTGGTATAGTTTATTTGCTTGTTATGTAACTTAAGCCTGTCTTCAGGCACAGCTCTGTAAACCTGAATGAATCTGAGAGTAAAATAGTTTTATATTAACACGAATCATATTTGTGTGTGTATTCTTTAAGAGGGATTCAAAGGGATTTTTAACCAGGAAGGCATCTTTATTAGAACTCAGACGAGTCAGCAACAAGCTGATCACTGCATAAACTTATAAAGGGGATTGTTTAACTCTGCTAAAGTAAACCTTCCCACACAAATCCCCCCCCCTTTTTCTGGAGGGGAGATGGACATTTTGTGGTTTGGAAATTGATGGAAAAATGCACTGAAAAGTGTGGGGGTGAACAAATGATTAAGGGGAAAGATGTGTAAACACCTCACAAGGAAATCGGGATGAATGCAGGACAACTGCCCATTGTCTTGTAACCGCTCTGTAAACAAATCAGAACAAATACTCAGTGAAGACCAGAAACAGTCAAACCACCATGTCAGCTTTGTCCAAGTCAATCAGGATGGATGTGCGATAAAAAGGTCATCTTGAGGAGCCTCAAATGTTCCTTTGTCTTACCTTAACAGGAGGCTTACAGTGATAAAGTGTGAGAAACTCTGGCAACACTGTAAACATGATGTGGTTTATAATAAAAAGCCAAAGAAAGCAAGGAAAAAGGAAAAAGAAAAGAGAGCAACGTCTCCTGGGACACGGCGTCAATGTAGGTCACCGCTGTGTTGATGGTGTTGGAGGAGAGATTACACAATTTAGCAAAATTTGCAGGCAGCACTTTTCAGGAGAAAGAATACGGGAAACATTTCCAATACACCCAACGCTGAATCCTGCCGGAATATTTGTGAGCAGGTGTATTGGGTATGCCAAGGCTCAGCATGAAAACATCATTCCTGTTTGTTGATTAAGGTGCTAAATTGTCTAAAGCTGTCTCTGCTGTCATCTCTTAGAGCAGGGATCTCAACTTGTCGTGAGGAGGGACCCACTTGGAACTTCAACCTGTGGTAGGAAACTCAGTTCCAAGAGACTGTAGTGAGGGCCAAGCAGTAAAGGAGAGAAGGCATGGGAGAGGAGACCAGTGATAAAGAGGTGGAGCCTATACACTCAATTGGAGCTAAGGACTCAAGAGGCCATGGACCCAGTTGTGGAGATTTCAACAAACCATCTAATTGGAGGGTCTTTTATTATGATGATCTCAGCTCAGCTGGTACCTGCATTGGATGTGAAATTATTTTTATACAGTGGTACCTCGGGTTAAGAACTTAATTTGTTCTGGAGGTCCTGAAGCGTCTGTAACCCGAGGTACCAATCTATATGTAATCATTTTCCATTGTTTTTATATCTGCAATATTTCTATATGTTTTTGCTGCATTGAGAAATTACGTTGAGATGCTTCATAGGAAACGATTCACAAATGAAAACAACAACACTGGCAACAATATTGTAGTCCAGGCATAGGCAAACTCAGCCCT
Source organism: Podarcis liolepis (assembly GCF_965112155.1). Lineage (NCBI taxonomy): Eukaryota > Metazoa > Chordata > Lepidosauria > Squamata > Lacertidae > Podarcis > Podarcis liolepis. The sequence continues at coordinate 25,225,134 of NC_139555.1, forward strand.
TCAGATGTTTTGGGACTACAACTCCCATCATCCCTGACCACTGGTCCTGCTACCTAGGGATGATGGGAGTTGTGGTCCCAGAACAACTGGAGGGCCGAGTTTGCCTATGCCTGCTGTAGTTCTTTATCTCATGACCTCGGATGAAGATCCCTTTATAATTTCGCTGCATTATTCCAAATGCTTTGACTTGCCATTTGGAAACCAGAAATAAAGGCTTAAGGATCCAAAATCAGATAGCATGAGAAAATGAGATTTTATTTGCATTCTCCAAAGCCCGCAAGGGCAAAGTGGAGAAAACGAGGATCTTTTTCCCCTTCTCTTCTGCATTTCTCCAGCCTCATCCTTATGTAGGATTAAACAAAAAGAGCAAGCAAGCCGCTTCAAAGCAAATGAGGCCCTTAATTTAGCATGGAGCAAAGATGGCTAGCTGTTAAGGTATTATCAGATTACAATAAAGGCTCTCTTGGTCTCAGGAGGCTCTGGTTTGGTTCCCGGCATTGCTGTTAGAGCTGGAAGTCGTAACCACAGATTATAGCAATGAGCGTCCAAATTTCCATATCCCAGCCAAAGATGCTGCTCCCTCAAGTTGCTATTTAACTGGGCCTTCTGTTTACACGATAAATAGTGTAATTGCCCTTGTATAAGCATAGCCCGAGGGAGCTGAGTTTTCAGTTACCGATTATCTCTGCAAAGGAAATGAATGAGGGCTTATCCGAGCTGTGTGCAAGTGACCTCTCAGATTTCTCCTCCCTTCTTTTGAGTGGAGGAATTGAGGAGGGGGAAACCATTTCACCCCATTTCTCCAGAGAAACACGAGCATGTCAGCACTGCCAGGCATGAGCATGGGTTGGCACAGAAGGAAGAAACAGAGGAGATAGGCTGAGTGGTGTGAATCTGAATTGGGAGGGTGGGATCTCCCCTTTCAACCCTGTTGCTTAGGAAGAGGAATCAGGGATGACAGCTCCCACACACCCTTTTCCTGCAGAATGGAAAGACTCAGTGGAAGCTCAGGAGGGCTTGGAGCCCCAGAGGGGAAAGGGGGAACCAGAAGTGGCAATGGCCAAACAGGAGGGGGAAGTCTTACTGCCTAGAGGTCTTCACAGATAGGAGCGGATCTACTCACTTTGAAAGAGAAGACACCTGCAATCTCAACATCCCTGCAGGGCGAGCAAATCTTGCAAGTGAGCATGCCTAACTTCATCTTTAAAATCTTGGCAGGTAGGGCAGGGAAACTGTTGGGACATCTTCATTGCTTCTACCCACTTCTGAACTTCTCAACCTGCTCTTGAACTCCTGAATTCTGACTCATGAGCTTTGTGTCCGCTGCTGAGTCTGTGCTGAACAAAGACCTATTTCTTACTTACAAGTTAGAAACTCTGCTTGCATTTTATATATAAATTTTTATTAGTTTTTTAACATATAATTTTCAACAATAATTAAACATACTTTTATATCTTATACCATTTTTTGACTTCCATCAATCACATCTGAAAATTTCCCAATCTTTTCCACTTAACATACATTTCTTACTTCCACTATTACATTTAAATCTCGTAATTAATATCTATTCTTTCTCTACTTTGCAATGTTTCATATATTTCTCCTTACAAAACTTCTTGTAGTCCTACTAGCATAATTTGTTGATTACAGTTGCTCTTCAAATAGTTCATATATTTCTTCCAGTCTTCTGTGAATCTCTGGTCCTGCAGGTTTCGAATCCTTCCTGTCATTTTATCTAATTCTGCGCAGTCCATTAATTTTGTCTGCCATTCTTCTTTTGTCGGAATTTCTTCTTGCTTCCATTTCTGGGCTAACAATACTCTTGCCGCTGTTGTTGCATATAAGAACAATTTAACATCTTGTCTATTAATATCCTCACCTATAATACTAAGTGAAAATGCTTCTGGTTTTTTTTAAAAAATGTATATTTCAAGATCTTTTTCATCTCATTATATATCATTTCCCAGAAGTTTTTTTTTTTAATTTTCTTACATTCCCAAGAAACTCTGCTTGCATGTTGAGGGGCAGGAGCCAAGACACACCATTAGCAGTGACAATAGCATATAATGTTATCCAGGTGGCAAATCACAGAAATCACAGAAAATTTGCCACCTGGATAACCATGTAGGGAAGGGGCTGTGTTTACTTTGCGCCATGTTCTTTTACCCCACCAACATTTCGTGCTAAAAGTCATTGCATCCTTGGCAAGCAGTTTTATGAACCTGACATGTTTCATTCTTTTGTAGAGAAACAGTAAACCTTTTATTGGACACAATGTATGGAATCCCAGAAGCTGCTGGAGCATCTGGAGGAATGATGCAAATATAAAGTGATTTGATACACTTGCTTCTTGGAAAAGTTGCATTTGTAGAAGGGAGGGGGGCGGGAATACCCCCCCTTTCATCGTTTCTTCTTTTCAGCTCTTGAAATGGACACAGAAAGAAATATGAGTTGGAAATATTAAAAACCGAACCAAACTAAAACCAAAGGAACCTGGCCGATAGTGGATTTGCATCAAATAACGAATTCATGTTTTCAATTGTCTGGATGTAATTTCAAGGGGTGCCTTATTAGAAACTTTAACTATCATATGAGAATGCCTCATTAAAAACTTTAAACATTATTGCTCTGCTGGAGTCTCCTGTGGATAGATTTCCTTTCTCACCTCTGCCAGATGATCGAGTTTAGAGGTAGGTACAATGTGGAAAAATCACTTGTGCATTCATTCAACACTTCCATAGCCTGGGAGGAAGGGGGGGGGGGAGTAGTGGAAATGGCTTGAATTTATAGATCTATAAAGTTTTTTCGACACTTGCATTGTTTTTAAATGGACTTTTTATAAATGGGATTTTTGAATGTGCTCATGTTTTACTCCGATATTTTGTGGTTCATTAACCTTTTGGCCTGGAAAATCATGGAAAGTCAAGCCTTGCACACATGTCAGCATGGCAAAAGGAGAACGAACAACATCTAGGAGCATGTTGCAATGAAGTGCAATGGGCGACAGGATATTAAACTGTTTTTATACGCAACAACAGTGGCAAGAGTATTGTTGGCCCAGAAATGGAAGCAATAAGAAATACCAATGAAAGAAGAATGGCAGACAAAATTAATGGACTACGCAGAATTGGATAAAACGACAGGAAGGATTCGAAACCTGCTGGATCAGAGATTCACAGAAGATTGGAAGAAATATACGAATTATTTGAAGAGCAACTGTAATCACTGGTAGGACTACAAGACGTTTTGTAAGGAGGAATATATGAAATATTGCAAAGAAGAGAAAGAAGAGAGATATTAGTTATGATATTTAAACATAATAGTGAGAGTAAGAAATGTAAATTAAGTGGAAAAGATTTCAGATGTGATTGATGGAAGTAAAAAAAAAATGTATAAGATATAAAAGTATGTTTAATAATTGTTGAAAATAATATGTTAAAAACCCAATAAAAATATATATAAAAGAAGTGCAATGGGCATTCTTTAGAAAACGAATGATTCAATCTGCTGTTACTAATATCTACTGACAACAGCTTCCTTTTGATTGTTGTTAAACTTTTTATCCTTCCTTTACACCAAATGGTGCACAAAGTGGCTAACAGCAATGATACCACATACACAATAAAGCAGCAATAAAATAAAAGGCAAAAACAACACAAAACAACCCTACAGGCAGATAAAAAAGTCAATAAAAGCAAACTCATTTAAAGTGTAAATGTTGCAGCATGTATTCAAGTCAGCTTATGGGCCACAGACCAGACTAAATTAAAAAAATGTATCTGGCTCCCAGTGGGTAGCTCCTTTCAGAGATGGGGCTACACGGGTGTGGCCTTCGTACAGAGCCCCCGGTTGTCTCACGGACTATTGACCCGTACACCACTAATCCGCTGCCACCAATCAGGTCGTCCCCAGTAAATCACTTAGTCTCAGTCAGGTTCTCAAGCTAACAAAGAAGAGTGTAGTTTATTGCAAACACAAATAAACTTAAACTGCATTCAAAACGTTGTTACTCTTTACCTTCTTAGTCTTATTTTATCCTGTCTCTAACTCTTCTACCTCCCCTCACACAAGAACAAACTCCACTAACTGTCTCTCTATTTCCAACTGTCTGCCAACTGCTTTCCCAACTGCCTTTCCCAACCAACCAACCAACCCAAATCTTGGGCTAAGCCCTTTTATAAACAGGTAGGCTCTGCCTCTGGCTTTTCTATTGGTCCACCTATTAACTCTCTCCTCCTGTACAGACATTTTAAAAAGAATGGGCAAACGCCATACCAGGTCTTCCTTGGCTAGTAGGAGTACCAGCGCTTGGGTTCCACCACTGAGAAAATCCTCTCTTAAGGTCCTGCCAAATGAGCTTCTGATGTTAGTGGAACAGAATCTTGAAATCTGGACAGGTTTATACTGAAGAATGCAGCCTTTCAGATAACCTTGTCCCAACTTGTGCAGCACTCAGCTACGTTTTGTACATTCTCTGGTCAATATATGTAATCCAAATTTTGTACATAACTCAAGATAATATTTAATTTGAGAGCCTGATGGGGCTAAAAAGGGGGTAAAACAATTACAGTTGGTGCCTCTTTTCCGTGGTTCAGTGTCACCTTCTGTTCTCAGGTTGTGTTCTGTTTTGTTATGACAAATTCAACTTTCCTTAGAAAAAGAGAAATGGAAAATACCTCCGAGATACATTTGATGATCTTCCTAGAAATTACATCACTAGAGTTTAATGGACTGTACTTTGTGTTTAATTAATATTAAGAAAAGAGAAGGAGTGAGGAATCATTCAACCTGAATGAAATTTTCTTCAGTCCTGCTAGTAATGCTCAAGGCAAAAACATTTTGCATCCTTACAAAAATGCAAGTAGATTATATGTTTTTTACATTTACTCAGAAGTCACAGAGACCCTTTGGCAAGATGTTTGCTTCATTAAATAGCTGTGGTTTTTTTTAACCCACTGAAGTAATTAAAATCACTCTGAACATCAAAGCAGGACATAATGTAGAGATATATATTTAAGGAAATTTAAGAAGTGACTGCTTCTTAATTCTATGTGTGTCTTCTATAGACCAATGATAAAACTGAAAGAAACCTGATAATGCATTTTTTAACAAACAATTTTATTGGTTTTAAATACAATAACTATTAAGCACTTATCCAGCAGTACAACTAAAGGTGTTTGCTTTATCCATTGCCTCTACACATAAACTTACACATTCAATATTCAAACATATTACTTAACGTAACCCCTCCACTGAGAGTACTGAGCGGTTGGTATAAAAAGATCTTGATTGTGGTCATTAAGATATTTTTAAAAATGGGTCCACATTCCTTGTAAGGTGTCTTTATTCATTATGCCTTTAATTGCCCTCTTGTGTCTGGTGAGATGTTCAGACTTTGCTATATCCCAGATATTATTTTCCCATATGTTCAGGGGTATTTCAGTCTGGTTATTACTACTGTTACTACCACTACTACACTATGTGTGGGGAAGCCTGTGGCCATCCAGCACATGGCTGAACAACAACCTCCATCAGTCTCAACTAGGATGACCAATGGCTAAGCATGATGAAGGCTGTGGTTCACTAACATCTGGAAGGCCAAAGATTCCTCACCACTGTTCTACACTATGTACAAAACAGGAAGGGTTACAAATAATGAGGTGACAGCTCCCTGCTGCAAAGGCTTAAAAATAGATCCAAGGACGACAACAGATGAATACAAAGTAGATGGACCCAAGGGTAACCAGGGAAGAAGATGCTCCGCCCCCCAGTTATAATAGAGCAGGGATGGGAAACCTGTGTCCATCTACGTATTGTTCAAACTTAAAAATGGAAAGCGTAATGCTGGTGGTCAACAAAAGAGGTTTAAAGACTCTCTCAAGGCAAATCTAAAAAAATGTAGTATAAACACTGACAACTGGGAAACACTGGCCTGCAAGTGCTCCAGTTGGAGAACAGCCTTTTACCAAAGGCATCATGGGCTTGGAAGATGCTCGAACTCAGGACGAAAGAGAGAAACGTGCTAAGAGGAAGGCAAGCTTGGCAAACCCTCACCATGATCAACTTCCGCCCAGAAACCCAGGTCCCCACTGTAGAAGGACGTGTGGATCCAGAATTGGCCTCCACAGTCACTGACGGACTTACTGTTAAAACCGTGTTTGCGTGACCAGGCGGCAACAGCCCCAGCCCCCAGGGATCATAAGGAAGGAATAAAGACTCTGACAACATTATATGGAAGAAGAAGAGTTTGGATTTGATATCCCCCTTTATCACTACCCGAAGGAGTCTCAAAGCGGCTAACAATCTCCTTTTCCCCTTCTCCCCCACAACAAACACTCTGTGAGGTGAGTGGGGCTGAGAGACTTCAAAGAAGTGTGACTGGCCCAAGGTCACCAAGCAGCTGCATGTGGAGGAGCAGAAACGCGAACCCGGTTCCCCAGATTACGAGACTACTGCTCTTAACCAATACACCACACTGTCTTAAATTAAAATTAAAATTAGGTCACAACTTTATTAAACTTCCGAATGTAGGAAGAGCTTGGTTTAGGCCTTGGGTGTGTATCCCTCCCAGCCCCCCAGCTGGGGGGAACTGGGGCACATCAGGGTAAATGGGATATGGGGGTGCACTGCGAGACATAAGTGTAGCAGGCAGCCAAGCCCATGTCCCCACAAGCAGGGTAGTTCACTGACGACCTTTCAGTGTATGACCAGTGACACCCATATATATAACCCCTTTAAGAGGGGGACGCTGGAATTGCTGCCGCAAGGGTGTGTGGGAGTCACCACTCCACCCCCATATAGGGAAGAAAAGAGGAAAGGATTCCACCCAAGACCCTAACTGCCAAAGTTGTGACAAATTGCTACAGGGAAGACAAAACCTGCCAATGCAGGAAAATTTCTTCCCAGCCCTTCAACAGCAAGCAGCAAAGACCGTAGCAGCGCCCGCTAAGCAGGAAGAAAAAGTTAACCTGCAAACAAGAAACACTAAACAAAGGGAGGGTAGGGAGGGTGAATCTCCAGAGCCGACTGCCGGGCTATTATCGGCTCCACCCCCTATATATAATGGGGCTGGCCCCACCTCCCAGCAAGAAACTTGACTACTGAGGCTGGGCGTGAGCCTCCGAAAATTAACACTGAGAGGCAAGCCAGCCCCTGTTTGCCAGTAAGCTCCCTGGGAATTGCAGCACCACGCACAATCCCACAAAAGGCACCCACAATGTAAAGTGTGAGTGCTCATTATGGAAGACAATCTTACTCTGTTACAAATGATTGCCAAAGAAGAAGAAGATTGTTGGACAAAAGTAGCAGTTTACAGAGAGTGTAGGTATAGCAGCACACAATTTGCCACTATATATTAAACTAGAGCTTTCCAGGGTGTCAAACACAACAGCACTGTTTCTGATGTAGACACGTGTGACAGAGTTGCTTTGCCATCATTTTGAGTGAGATAAAAGTGTTGATCGTCGCAAAATATACTATACAGCAGAGGAGAGCTCACTGCTTCTTTGGTAGAGTGTCAAAGAGGCTTGTAAAAACTCCTAACTGGTGAGCATTGTCCTTCGCAACATTTTCTAATAATATTCACCACTAGGCACTTTCGCATTGGCCTAACTTCTGTTGATGCTGGATGTATTTTTTTGTAGTTTGATATTAGTTCTTGTTTAAACAAATAATGTTTGCATAATTGCTGTCATTTGTAGTGACGCTGCAAGATCCAGCTTTCCATATTATGGGGGTCTTTTTATGGATAAATCTTGCAGCAGGCCATTTTTAAAATGGAAAATTGAGTCTGAACTAGTAACCTAGGGGTCAGCAAACTTTTTCAGCAAAGGGCCAGTCCACTGTCCCTTGTGGTGGGCCGGACTATCTATCTATCTATCTATCTATCTATCTATCTATCTATCTATCTATCTATCTATCTATCTATCTATATTGGGGGGAAATGAATGAATTCTTATGCCTCACAAATAACCCAGAGATGCATTTTAAATAAAAGTATACATTCTACTCATGTAAAAACACACTGCTTCCTGGACTGTCCGTGGGCCAGATTTAGAGGGCGATTGGGTCGGATCCGGCCCCTGGGCCTTAGTTTGCCTACCCATGTACTAACCTAAGGATGGAATCTCACACCATGCAGCAGTTACTGAATATAGCAATTACTCTCTTTGTCTCCTTTGTAACATTTTAACCACATATGGAATTATGTCAGTGTACAGTGGTACCTCGGGTTAAGTACTTAATTCGTTCCGGAGGTCCGTTCTTAACCTGAAACTGTTCTTAACCTGAAGCACCACTTTAGCTAATAGGGCCTCCTGCTGCCGCCGTGCCGCCGGAGCACGATTTCTGTTCTCATCCTGAAGCAAAGTTCTTAACCTGAGGTACTATTTCTGGGTTAGCAGAGTCTGTAAGCTGAAGTGTCTGCAACTTGAAGTGTATGTAACCTGAGGTACCACTGTAGTTTGTTTCTCCACCCCTGTTTTGGCAGGGAGAGGTACAACATTGTGACATCGTGAGTCAAAACAAGAGGCAAGTTACATTAAATATTGCAGAGAAACCGGAGTTGGAATCTGTGTTTCAGGCAACACAAAGGTCCAGTCTGACACATGTGCCAATTAGCTACACATTACCCACAGCAATAGTTTCTACTGACAGAGAAGAAAAGGATCTACCCCAATCTATTGATAAAGTCCCTACAGGGGCAACCATGTACAATTCATAGATAGCTGACATGATGTCCTTTGGATGTTTTGGGCTACATCTCCCATCACCCTCAGCCGGTACGGCCAATGACCAGGGATGATGGGACTTGTAGTCCAAAACATCTGGCGGGCACCACACTGGCAACCGTTGATCTATATAGTCATATACATTAAACCTGTGTTTGACTCGGTGTGTTGTAGGCTGAAAGAAAATTATATGAAAATGATGTACTGGTGGTATTTGACTCCTAGTAAGTTAGCAAAAATGTATAAAACGAGTACAAATATCTGTTGGAAATGTGAAGAAAAAGAAGGTATCCTTTATTATATGTGGTGGACCTGGAAGGTATTAAAAGCATTGTGGGAAATGGTATATAATGAATTGAAAAAAATATTTAAAGTAACTTTTTTAAAGAAACCAGAAGCCTTTTTATTAGGAATTGTAGGTACCGAGGTTCCAAAGGAGCAGAAAAGTCTTTTCATGTATGCAATGACAGTCGCACAGATGTTACTGGCCCAGAGATGGAAAGAAGACAAAGTCCCTACCAGAGAAGAATGGCAAACTAAGCTGTTGGACTGCTGAAATGGCAAAATTGACCAGAAAGCTGAAGAACCAAGAAGACCAAAACTTTAATAAAGAATGGGAAAAATTTACAATTTACTTGAGAGACCACTGTAAGCAGATGAAAACATTAGCAGGATTGTAATAACACTTGTAGAAATTAGTATGGATAAAATGGAGAGACATAAAACTTGGATGATGAAATAATATGCAGTTGGAAAGATTGAGAATAGAACCCATGGAGGGGAAGGTGGGAAGTCTAAAGATGCGGAGAAATCTCTAAATATTGATATGTATTTGGCAATGTTATAATTCTACACGTAAAATCAAATAAAAATTATTTCAAAAAACAAACAAACCCAAAACCCTTTGTTTGAAGTATAATCTGCAGTTCTTCAAACTATGAGACGTTACCATGGCTGATGTACGTGAATGTCACTTGCCAGAATGAAAAAGAGTAAAGGTCCTTTATTTATTTCCAAACACGACTTTAGACAATACAAGGCCCAGGCACTAGAGGGGAGAGGGACATTGCTAAAATGAGCAACACAGAGACAGAGAAAAAAGCCTTTTGTTCAACATGTTCCCTGGAAAGTAATCTCTGGAAATGAAGTGCTGAAAGACATTAAACAGAACCTTTGCTAGTCTTTGGGCATCTCTTAAATTCTCAGGTACTTTGAGAATGGAATCACTCAAGAAAACATGTAACATGATATCCACGGCCATGATATGGGCATCTGGAAAAAGGGAGACCCCTCTTTTCAAGCGCTGAGTGACGTTTAGCAACTTCCTTCTACCCATTCAAAATGGAAAGTCTAATTTAGGATTTTAAGTAAAGGAAATTGCAATTATCGCTAAAGTGGGAAGGTTTCCCGCTATGGATTTGCAGTTTTCCGTTGCTGATATATGTTTTTTTAATCTAGGGTTTTGCTTGACTGCCCCAGTAACGAGGATGTGAATTTGTAGACTCTCCCTTTGGTGTGATTAACTTTCCTGATATCATAGACGGAGTGTTGGTTAGATGGTTTAGGTAAAGGTAAAGGACCCCTGACAGTTAAGTCTAGTCTCGAACGGCTCTGGGGTTGCGGCGCTCATCTCGTTTTACTGGCTGAGGGAGCTGACGTTTGTCTGCAGACAGTTTTTCCGGGTCATGTAGCCAGCATGACTAAGCCGCTTCTGGCGAACCAGAGCAGTGCACGGAAATGCTGTTTACCTTCCCTCCGGAGCGGTACTTCTTTATCTACTTGCACTTTGATGTGCTTTCGAACTGCTAGGTTGGCAGGAGCTGGGACCGAGCCACGGGAGCTCACCCTGTCGCGGGGATTTGAACCGCCGACCTTCCGATCAGCAAGCCCTAGCACAAAGTTATTTTATGCCCCCCCCTTTAACATTTACAGGATAATTTCACAAGGAGACCTGACTGAAGCCCTATTCAGAATTTTTCTTCTATGTGGCGGGCTGACCACATGTAGAAAAGGGTTGCTCCTCCTGGACTCATCCCTGAATTCTGCATCCCTGAGATCTGCAAGGAGGCACTTTTTCAGGTTCAGCTGAACATGCAAAGGCAACTTCATGCAAGTTGAATCCTTGCCTACCTTTGACCCTACATGCAAATGTTTCTTTTATTTAAAGAAAGCACTTATACACCTAAAACAAATATGACTAGGAGGGGCAGGGTGAAAATAGGGACATTACCTTCCTCCCGAAATATATTTCCCTTCTCCAATTTGTTGCCCCCACCAAGGGTGGATGAATCTGTCAGCTTCCTTATCTCCCAGTTTCTCATCCCCCCCACCCATGTGAAGTTTGCTACTTTTCTGCATCAGAAAAAAAAAATACTCTTGGAAATTTGTCAGGATTTTTTGTGCAATTTTCCAAATATACACAGTTTTGCCAGCATTTCTCCCTAATATGATGCAGTTTTGTAAGTTATTTTCACTAATGCTGATACAGAATTTTACCTAATATACTTTTTTGTACTTTGTAACTGTTGGAGAATTGCACCACAAAGTGTGAAGTGTGAATTTCGAATGATAGCTGCAGTTGGGTTTGTACATTGTTTCAAGAAGTGCAGATGAGGCGGGGGGTCACGCTGAGGTGTGAGCCAAATCAAATTTCTTCCATATCTTTCCTGCTCCCCATCTGGCCTTTAGAAAAAAAGCAAATGCTAGCTATTGGTTTCACCACCAGTTCAGGGCACCAAAGGTTTGGATTCCTTTTCACCTGATGGCAAGTTGAACATGAGGATAAGCAAGAAAACAAAATAGCCAAAGGAAATCTAACTGGGGAAACAGGTTGATCATACTTGGACAAAGCATGCAAACAAGAATGTGTTGAAGAGAACTCCTGTCAACATTTAGTTTGCTTTGGTGAACTCTATGGAACACAGTGAAGTCTTTGTAGAGGGGGACTTAAAACATATAACAACAGATGGAGAATGTAAAGCTACAACAGCAGGCAGGGCTCTACCTATGGGTAGTGCAAATGGGTGTTGTTGTTTAGTTGTTTAGTCGTGTCCAACTCTTCGTGACCCCATGGACCAGAGCACGCCAGGCACTCCTGTCTTCTACTGCCTCCTGCAGTTTGGCCAAACTCATGTTGGTAGCTTTGAGAACACTGTCCCACCATCTCATCCCCTGTCGTCCCCTTCTCCTTGTGCCCTCCATCTTTCTCAACATCAGGGTCTTTTCCAGGAAGTCTTCTCTTCTCATGAGGTGCCCAAAGTATTGGAGCTTAGCTTCAGGATCTGTCCTTCCAGTGAGCACTCAGGGTTGATTTCCTTCAGAATGGATAGGTTGGATCTTCTTGAAGTCCAGGGGACTCTCAAGAGTCTCCTCCAGCACCATAATTCAAAAAGTGCAAATGGGCACTCCAAAATAAATAAATGAAATGGAACTGGAGGTTCAGGTAAGATGAGGTGAAACGAACTCATTCCTTGTATTGTCTGTTACCAAGTACAAAGTAATACCCCGTACAAAAAGGATGAGCTTTAGGAATGTAGTAAAAAGCTACACCAAATGGAAAATACAATAAAGGTGAAGAGCTCCACATGCCACTCAGCACAAAGCAATAACAATATATTTTTAGAGAAGCAACTACACAAAGATGTGTTGAAATCTCGGGGGGGGGGGGATACCAGTGCTTGAATTATGGTAGCCAGAGGGTTCTGAGTCCATTATCTTTTACATCTTCCCCCTCCACCAGCTACCAGTAATGAGAACACGACGGGGGAACATTTTAGCTAAAGTGTGTGCGCGTGAAATCAATGGACACGGTTTATACCTACTATAAAATATAATTAATAAAAATATTAAGGTCCCTGTATATTTTTCTCACATATTTCGAGGATAGCATAGAGACAGCCCCACAGCAGCAGCAGCAACAACAAAAGGTGGCAAATTCTTAAAAGTGCTAACTTTGGGCTGCAAAGGCAGAACTGCTCACAAAGAGTCTGCTCACATTTCTTCCCTTGCATCCTTGACTCGACCATCTTCAAATGATGTCAGGTGATTGATAGGTGGGCATTCCCACCCACCTGTCAAAGTGGCACACGGAAGGTGGTCCACTTCTGGATCTGGCTAGATCCAGTTCTCAATCCCTGCATAGACCATGATAATTATATAAGGAAGTAGTTTAGTTAGTCTCAGAACTGGACTGAGATTGCAATTCTATGCCTGCTTTCTTGAGAGAAGCCTCAACTGAACTTCAGTGGGGCTTATTTTTGAGAAACTCATGTATAGGATTAGGCTGTCGGTCCTTCTTTGTTTGTAGAGATTATGAACCCAGAATGCATGGCTGCATAATAAAGTGTGGAAAGCCATTTGCTTTTGGAGAAGAGATTAGAAGAGAAGAAAACTCTCCCCTTCTCCCTTGTTCAGCTTCACTTTCAATTGCTCATTTGGTGTAGTGTAAGGTTACCAGGTTTTTTTCAAAGAATCCGGGGACACTTTTCTTTTTTTTGAAAAAAAGAGAGAAAAAAAGTTATTAAAAAAGTTATTTTTTTTTAAAAAAAGAAGTAATATCTTCTCTTCTATCATCTCCTCTATTGCGTGACCTTCCTCTGGGCCCCAGCCTACTCTATTGAAGTGCTAGCTGCCGTGGAGTAGGCTCAGGTCGGGCCAGGGCTTGGCCACGTGCCCTTGCCCTCCCGGTGCTCTCCTACCCCTCCTCAGTGGCGGTGGCAGCAGCAGCACGGCAAGGTCAGGGTTCACCTCTTTTTTCTCCTTCCTCTTTCTCTCTCTTCCTTCTCATTCTCCTCTCCTCCTCCCTGATTCGGCTCTGGGGTTTTCCTGGCCCCGGAGCGCCACTGGGCACTCGGTCGCGTGGCAAGGCAGCCTCGCTCCCAGCTCAGTTTGGGTTGCGGGGGTGTATGTGTCAGTGGTTCCCCCAGTTGACACGCTGGGCATCCTCGGTCCCCCCTCGGCAGTGGCAGCAGCAGTCTCAGCAGCCCAGAGCCAGCCTGGTAGCGCAGTTGGCTCTGGCTGGCTTCAGGAGCTGCTCACTGTCGTGGCGCCCACCATTTTGCCTCGCCATAAGTCCCCATATGATGTGTCTTGTGCCATTGAACCATTCATGCAACATTCATTCCCTACTAATAAATCTACAACACTTAAAATATAAATCCGTGGAAATGTAAAGAGACTGAAGGAACATTCTTTCACCTCTGGTGGGCGTGCCCAAGGGTTAAGGCCTTCTGGGAAATGATCTATAATGAGTTGAAAAAGGTATTTAAGTATACCTTCCCTAAGAAACCAGAGGCCTTCCTTTTGGGCATTGTTGGCCAGAGGGTGTTAAAGAAGGAGCGAACTTTCTTTATGTATGCAATGACAGCAGCAAGAATACTGATCGCAAAACATTGGAAGACTCAAGACTTGCCCACCTTGGAAGAATGGCAGACGCAACTGATAGACTACATGGAATTGGCCGAAATGACTGGCAGAATCCGAGACCTGGGAGAAGATACAGTGGAAGAGGACTGGAAAAAATTTAAGGACTATTTACAAAAATATTGTAAGCTGTATGAATGTTAAGAAGATGCAGGATAGAAAACAACATGGCATCAGTAATTTAGTTGAATGAAATTTGAGAATAAGTGATGTTTAAGAACAAAGATAAAACCTGGATATATATAATGTCTAAATTAACTGTTTAAGTATTTGATTAAAACATTTAAAGTTGGAGATATAATATGTGAAAATTACAAAATAAGAGTTGAAATAAGGTGATAAATTGCTGACTACAATTTTATAATTGGAAACGCATGAAAGGGAGACGTGAGGAAGTCCGAAAGGTTATAGAAATATGACTCTTGGACATTTGATTTTGTTTTTCACTCTGAGTTAATTTTTCTGCTTTTTTTTCCTTTTTCTTTCGTTTGTTGTCTGTATTGTATTTTATGTGTTTGATGATTTATTGTTAAAAACTTTAATAAATATCTTTTTTTAAAAAAAATAAAATATAAATCCGGGGACATTAAATGAAATCTGGGGACATTCTGGGGACGGATGTTGTCTGGGGTCAGATTTGTAAATCCGGGGACTGTCCCCAGGAAACGGGGACGTCTGGTAACCATAGTGTAGTGGTTAAAGTGTAGAACCAGGCTTCAAATTTACACTCAGACATGAATCTTGCTGGGTGACTTTTGACCACACATCAGATGTCAGCCTAACATACCTCACAGGGTTATAGCAAGGAGGAGGAGAATCTGGGGAAGGGCCATAGCTCAGTGACGGAATATCTGCTTTCCAGGCAGATAGCCTAAGGTTCAATCCCTAGCATCCACAGATAAAGCTGGGAGAAAACCCTGTCTGAAAATATGGAGAGCCACTGCCAGTCGCTGTAGACCCAACTGAGCTAGATGGAACAATAATCTGACTCAGTATAAGGCAGCTTCCTTCGTTCCATGAATGGCGTCTACCACTCCTTGGTACACCAGTTGCAGAGCTGTGGAACTTGTGACCTACCAGCCATGAATGATGGACTCCTAGCAATTAGACAAAACGTGATTTTGCCGCTACCTGGGATTGGTGGGCTGAAACGAGTTTTGTATGGCCTTGCTTTACTGGAATGCATTACCATGTGGAAGCATGGTGGCAATTTTTGTCTCCTTTGCAAGTGGTAGTGGATTTATGGTGAATTCGCATTGCTGCTTTTTTTAACAGGTGAATTTCTGCACCATCTGTAGAACATTTCCCCTTATAACCAGGAAAACATGGTTGGGGCAGTAGACAGTTATTTTAACTTTCTTTCCCTGGACTGAATAAAATGCTTGATTGTGTGATTGGATTTGTACAGAAAAGGAGCAAGATTGAAAAAAAAAAATTAAAAAAAAATTCCATATCTTTCCACCATACTAATGAAATTTGCAGACATGGAGAGGAAACAGAGAGTTATTTATAGGAGTGGGTGGAATGTGAGGCCTAATTGTGCTTAGTCTATTGCTAAGTGCGTAATCTGTTTGCTATTAAGTTTTACAATCTTTCAGAATTATATACAGCTTTTTATATTATATACAGATATGCGTGTGTGTATATATGCCTGTGTGAGTGCATATATTATATATATGCGCGCACACATACAAATCTGACAAGTGGTTGGTGTGGTTTCTTAAGCTATGAAATAGTGAGAGCTTTAAAATAGGCGGAGAAGGTCATTTTTAGGGTTAATTGGTTTTTTGAGCTGAACTTTGCTTGCTTTCCAAACTGCCTTGCGTGTGAAGACCCCCCAAAACCATCCCCCAAAATAAAGACACAATAGACACAAAATTTAGTTTTAAGGTTTTTGGCATTAATTCAGGCCACAACTTTATTAATTACAGCGTGCAAGTGGTTGCTTAGGCATTGGTTCCAGACTACCTGGACCTGCACGGTGGCAGGAACAGGACTGACACTGGGCACCACCATATGTCAGTAAGGGAAAGCATCCTGGGGGAGCGAGAACTCCTTCGATCTCACAGCTCACCCCACATGCTCCCAGGGGCTCTGGCATGGCCCTAGCCCCTTGGCAGGGTTCAGACAAAAGCAAGGTGAGCCCCTGGATTCCTTTAACAGAATTCCCTAGCAACAGCAATGGAGGGGCAGGCACAGCCAACCACTTCCCCTCCAAACAACACTGAACCAGTGTCTAACCGCCAGCCTTACAAAGTTGTGACGATTTGCTACATGGTAGGCAAAAACCAAGTGGCACCAGCCAATTGACCAAATGGCAAAATGCCTATCGGGTCCCTGCTCCAAAAACAGACGACCCTAGACAGGCATAGCAAGGTCAGAAGAACAAACCTAACTAAAGGGAGGGGAGGTGATCCGCTGCACATCGCAAGAAAGTGAAACTCTCCAGCGATGTGCAGCAACCTATATAGCCCCTTGGCAGCCAATAGCCATGCCAATTAGCCAAATCTCTGCCCTAGCAACCGAGGGGCAGCCAATGGGGTGTTGCGGCCATCCAAATGGTCCAGCCCCAACACAGGGAGGCAGTTTATGGTGATCTCACCGCAACACGTGCCCTCCATGATGGAGGACATGATTTTCCAGACCATTATAGTTTGACTCATAAGTCCCACCAACCCATGTGCACAACTGCAGTTGTACAGCTCAGACACAAAAGACAGAAGCAAGGGCCCAGTTAGATGTAATGGTAATTGCATTGACACATTTAACACACAGATTAGCAAAACTGTAAGTAGTGACAGCAGAGGTAGAGCTTAACAATTTTCCCCATCTGTGATCCTGATTAAATTCCCTCTTCCCCTCTGTGATGCTCCATTGGAAGCCTTTACGGGCATCCTCAAATGCTTTGGCAACTCTGTGGAGTGAAACCATAGAAGACCCAACAACATGAAATTGCAGAGTGAGCCTATAGTGCTGTGGGATGGAAAACCTATGGCAAATCTGCTGCCATCGCATATGCGCTGCTGGGTTTGCCCTAGCAAGGGGGTGGTGTGGTGTATAGATTTTTCTCTGTCTAGCAGCTTTCTTCTGCTTTTGGAAAGATGTCCCTTCCTTTTTGGAAAATATGTACGCCAGCTCAGTGGCCCTATTTCAGAGGTGTGCAGAGGTCATAAGAAGAGTTTGGATCCATGGGGTCCAAAGTCAGCCCCCGCCCCCAAACAACAACCTTGATATGTCCTCTTATTAGCTCTTATGATGGTGGGACATAAGCAGCAGCAGACGTTTATCTGGCCCCTGGGGCATCCTCCCAGAGACTATTGATTTCGGTCTTAATGCATGAGGGACGCCAGTTAGTGTCACTACGCTGTGTAGTGTCACCTCCTAAATTTGTGTAGGTCAAGTTGCGATTGCTAAAGGGAAATGAGCAGACCAAGTTTCTTCTGTCCGGTCCATTACTCACAGTAATCTGGAGGCGGCAAGTTTCAAGAGCAAGACGTCTTTCTGGGGCAGAACAAAAGAAGAGGAGGAGAAAAGACAAGACCAGAAGAAAGCAAACAAAGAAAAGTAAGTGGTTTTGCAGAAACGTAATTTATAGCCACATTTTGTTTACCATACGCTAGAAATGTGGACTGCTATGTAGGGTGATGCAGTAGTGACCTGGTTTTTCAACTGCGCATTCCTTAATCAGAGCATTGCAGTGCATCATGACATAGTAGTTATGCACATCTCTTTCAAGTCGCTCCGCCTTTTGCCCCACTGACTCAGTGAATCATTGGACTCTCTACTGTTTGCCTTGTTAAAAGTTGGCAGCCTTGATTCTAACAGCCTAAAGTCTCATTATTACTTTGGGGTGGGGGTGGGGAGCAGGGCTGGGGGGGTGGGGAGCTCCAAAATGCCAAAAGGAGTGAAGTCAATGTTTCTCTCACAGTTATTAGCACCGACTCTATCAAATGCATTTGTTCTTGCGGAAATGAGCAGCTGTGTAAATCATTAGAAGATTGCTAGGGATTATAGCTAGCCAAAATATGCTCTTTTAGTGTCTTAAATTTCCTTGATGTAAAATAAATGTAAGTTAAGCATCTTCTGTTACCCCAGATGCTTCAGCAGCTTTCGCAGAAGTGAATACTGATTGATGTAGATTATGTTTCTTTCTGCATCACATGGGTATCCATGAATGACCTAAGGTTAAATATATATTCAGACTTAAAGAGAACTCAGAAAGCAAAAGGTTTTTGAGGAAGTATCTAATCTCTGTAAGGGCTTTTCTTCTCTTACAACCCATTTGTTTTCTGTTTGTCTCCTATATGCCACCCATTCCAAGTTCAGCAAGTAATAAGCTCTCTTCTCTCTCTCTCTCTCTCTCTCTCTCTCTCTCTCTCTCTCTCTCTCTCTCTCTTTCACACACACACACACACACACACACACACACACACACACACACACCATTTAGGAAAGTTGATCAAGTAATCCTTATAGTTGTTGTCCTGATGTTGCTCATGGTTTTGCAAATAACAAATTCTCAAGATAAATCCTGTGCCTTTAACAGTGGCATAGGGTCCAGACATTATCAGGTGCATTGGGTAGGTCCAGAGATCAGGTTTTGTCCTGTTTTGAGCCAACTCAGATTCCCCTCTTGAGCCCTGCTTAAACACCTATTAAGTTCCCCTTCCTCTCCCACTTTCTTGCCAATCTCATGTTTACCTGATGCATTCCTACAGATGATCTGCAGAAATCAGCATTAAGTTACGTCTCTAGAGATGCTGCCAAGTTTGTAAGGACAAATTCTAAGAGGCTGATAATACTCAACTCATCTGTGATTATGGTCTCTGAATTCCTCTCTGGCTCAGATTAAAATCTGAGCCAGAGAAACAATTTGGTCCAATGTCCCTTCATCCAACTCAACTCCCCAAGCCCACTACCAACGTCTCTCCCATTCCAGTTATTGACAGCAGCATTCTGGTCATTGGGGCCCATAGGAAGGTAACAGGGAGGCAATTTCTCTCCTCACCATCTCCCTCCCATCACCATCATGCCAGGCATCCCTACTAATCTGCACAGACCCTTTGTATTAAGCATTTTTTGGGGGGGGGGGCGCAAAACAATTAGCTCACGTTTTCATACTCTATTCTGCAGTCATGGAGGATAGAAAGTAGAAGCTTAGCGCATGCTTCTCCCCTTCCTCAGAATGCAATGCCCACTTGTAGAGAGATCTCCCTAGGATTCAACAGTTTCTCCCTGTTCTTCCTTAGTGTGCGCACCTTTGTCTTTTGGGAGAATGGAAAGTCTATGCTTACCTCTTATGTTTCTGTTTGGCACCCACCTCCACTTGCTGAAGGCCCTTGAGTTCCAGGGTTCAATTTATTGGACTAAACAGGGCTGACATTTGGGATGAGGATATGGGATGAAGACGCAGAGACCTCTCATGACCAAAGTGCACACGATCTGAGGGTGGCTTGCCTGCATACCATGTGATACTTTTCATTTCCTGTTTACTGATTACTTAGTGTGATGAGTCTTGACTCTCAACTGACTCCATTGGGAAAACGCTGTGCCTTACACAGGGAGGAGATAGTTGGAGGTGGGAGGTACCTGCAAGAAAGGCGGCGTAGGAAGGATCTCCCAGGGTAGAAGACTGGGAGAAGAGGTAAGCATCCAGGGGAGAGTTGGGGGAATCTGCCTTGCTATGTGTGGATGAATGGTATGTATGGCATAAACGTGATAAAGGGTCTTCTTAGTTATTCTTTCTTTATTGCTATGTTACTGTGATTTGTATTTTCTTATAAATGCATTTGAATTTTAGTGTTTGGCACTGTGGGTTAAACCACTGAGCCTAGGACTTGCAGATCAGAAGGTCGGTGGTTCGAATCCCCGCAACGGGGTGAGCTCCCACTGCTCGGTCCCTGCTCCTGCCAACCTAGCAGTTCAAAAGCACGTCAAAGTGCAAGTAGATAAATAGGTACCACTCCGGAGGGAAGGTAAACGGCGTTTCCGTGCACTGCTCTGGTTCGCCAGAAGTGGCTTAGTCATGCTGGCCACATGACCTGGAAGCTGTACGCTGGCTCCCTTGGCCAATAAAGTGAGATGAGCGCTGCAACCCCAGAGTCAGTCACAACTGGACCTAATGGTCAGGGATCCCTTTACCTTTATGTAAAAAAAAAGAGGACACGGGTGGCCCTGTGGGTTAAACCACAAAGCCTAGGGCTTGCCGATCAGAAGGTCAGCAGTTCGAATCCCTACGACGGGGTGAGCTCCTGTTGCTCAGTCCCTGCTCCTGCCAACCTAGCAGTTCAAAAGCACGTCAAAGTGCAAGTAGATAAATAGGTACCGCTCCGGCAGGAATATAAACGGTGTTTCCATGCGCTGCTCTGGTTTTGCCAGAAGCGGCTTAGTTATGCTAGCCACATGACCCAGAAGTTGTCTGTGGACAAATGCCGGCTCCCTCGGCCTATAGAGCGAGATGAGCATGCAACCCCAGAGTTGTCCATGACTGGACATAACGGTCAGGGATCCTTTTACCTTTACCTTTATGTAAAAAAAAAAAAAAAAGCTTTCAATAAAAATGCTGTTGGTAAGAAAAAAAAGGAAAGTATTGTGCCTGAGATTGCAAGAGGCAACCTACAAGCTGAACCTGTGTTGTTTGTTGTGTGATAGCTCATTTACACATGCAAGTCATCACTTAGTGCTACAATCAACAAGTGAGGAATACATATTTGTGGGGTATCCCATGGTCTGGACGGAGTTAAAATGTTAGAGCTCAAAAGCAAAACATCCAAAATAAAGAACATTTGGCTGACTATGAGCATAGACCTATATTCTTCTAGCAAATCGCCTTTCGTTTCCCTGATATCATTCCGATGTGTACAATATCCCCCCCCCCCTCAAAAAAAGCATTTAATGGATGTGAGGCAAAACAGTGAAGAGGAGAAAGTTAACCATTACTCAGAATGCCATCAGGTGAAACCCAAATCCCACCACTTCTGCCTTGTGAAAAAGAACCTTGTTTAGCATTGTTTTTAATTCCAAGGTTTATAGAGGTGTAAAATAAAGAATATCAGAAACACATGATTGGCCAGCTTGTTTGGAATCATACGTTAAATTGGCTAGATGCCTCATGATGCAACAGATGGTGAAGAGCTTTTATTATTTTTTTATTTTAAAGAAAGGTAATAAAAGTATTTCAGTTGCCTTGTTATAGTGGAGCCTCTGCCTTCGAGCTATTGGGATTAAAAGACTTGTTTCTAATCATGTAGAATGCCAAATATTATCTGGCCTGTGAAAAGAGAGGCTGTTTCCACTCTGGAATACATTCAGGAGACTTGGCGTATTGTTAGAGGAGATGTTCATCTTTGCCTGCTTACAATTATCTGGAGGAGGGGTGCGGAGATAATCCATTTTGTTAATTGCTTGTTTGTTTAGACGGCTGATGATAAAAAAAATGTTATTCTGAAGAAAATGGACTTGCAGAGAAAATTGGTGGCAAATTAAATCCCATTGAAATCAAACAGACAAGTTAGTCACCACCAACTTGAAGTCCTAGGGCAGGAATGGGGAACCAGTGACCTTGAGATGTTGGACTCCAACTCCCATCAGCCTCAGCCAGCACAACCTTTCATCAGAGCTGATGGGAATTGTAGTCCACTCTTTCCCTAACCCTTCTCTAGGGTTTAGTTTTAACTCCATATGATGAATTGATGCATATAATCTGCCCCAGCCTGAATGGCCAAGGTAAGGTTGCAATACCTGGTTAGTGGCGATCCAGGAACATCTGAAGGGCTTCTATGCACTAGGAACTTGGAAGGCCCTGGAAACTAAAAAGATCTTTGCCTGGCACCAATTTAAGTAGGATTTAAATGGGTCTCTCTTGGGAAGGGCTAAAACGAGGGGTAGTTTATACAGGGGGTGGTCCAATCGCAGCAACAGATATGTGAAAATGAGAAAGTTGGGCGTTCTAGTGGGACATACAGGAAAAACATCAAAACTGAAATATAAGAATATCACACATACTCAGTCTTTTCTGATTTGCAGTACCAGACAGCTGCCTTTGAAGGTGGTCAGGGAGCTGCAATGAGTGCAGAATGTGACAGTCAGAATGTTAAGTGGTTCAGCCAGCCAGAACCATGTTTTTCAGCAACTTGGAAGATTTTGCAGGGGTTGCTTACATGGTTCTGGGCCCAATTTACGGTGCCAACTTGTTAAACCCCAGAACATCTCTCCCTGCATTGGTCTGCCTGTCTTTTAAGATCTTCAAAGATGGCTTTTCTCAACACCTCACCATTGGGAGATGATTGCTACATGATGATGTGGGAAACGGCTTTGATTTGATGGCCTATGAAATGCCGTCCCCAATGAGATACAGTTGGCTTACTGTGCTTACTTTTTGGTGCCGACTTAAAAGGTATCAATTCACCCAGGCATTTGCAGGATGGCAGCTTATCTGACTTAATATTGGATTATTCTGCTTAATGTTAGAAGGATGGATCTGCCTTGCTGTATTAAAATTAAAACAATGATTCATAATGCAAGTTGGATTCTTCCTTCCAAGGGTAAGGAGGTTCACTTGTTATTTTAGTTTTAAAATAAATACTGGCTTCTGTTTGTATTTGTATGTTTATATTTTCATGTTTTATAAACTGTCCTGGGTTTGACAATGATGGGCAATGGGTGGAAAAATTTGCAAATGACAAACAAACAAACAAACAAACAAACAAGCAAGCAAGCAAACAAACAAGTTGACTTTCTTTGGAGTTTAATAAAGATTTCCTTTGGACTGGAGGACAACACAAACTTATGCATAACAACTCAGAAGTAAGCCCTTTGGGTTCAAGGGACTTACTCCATAATAAGATTCCATAAAACCAAAAGCACATGTAATGGATCCATTTTTATTTTTTATTTTGTGACTGCTAGGAGTCCAGGATGCAGACATCTTCCTCAACGGTTGGATTCAGCATTCACTTCAATGAACGGAACAGGTCTGTGCTCATCCCATTAAGTATCTGGGACAAGGAGGCTAAAAGATGAAATGATGTTGATACATCACTACATTTTCCAGCTTAAGAGCTTGGCAAGACCCTTGATCTTGATTGTGAACAATCAGGGGCTGATGGTATATCACCAAATAAAGTCAAATAAAATGTAACTTCCCTTTTTGTAGGTACATGGAACACGTTAAACCTTTATACGAAACTTTGGCACACTAATTAGGTCTCCTTTTGTTCAAAGGCAGCTATTAATATTCCCAATTTATTGGCTTCCAGGAAGATATACACACACATAGGCACACACATGCTCACACTGGCTGAAACAACAAAGGAATGAAACAGTGCTTCGTTTTAAAAGATGGGATACCTAAACTGTTATGGACAAGTTTACTCAACTTGACCAGGAAAGCATGAATCACCACTTAAAATCTGTTATGAAAATCAGATTAAATTTAAGATTAGTTTCTTATGGTTTTGCTAAAGAATCTGAAATATTTCCATTTGGAAAAGAGTTATTTCTTTAACCTTCTCAGTGTTAGTTTGTTCAGTATTGCGTTTGTTGCATAATGAAGGTTACCCAAAGGTAAGGCATGCAAAGATATAGAAGGGGAAGTGGCAAGGATGGAGGCTGCGATAAGGAAACCAAAAAGGTAGGTGGATCTGTTTAGGGTCTATGGCTATGGATGTAGAAAGTTTGTGAAGGTTCACCTACAGTAGAAATATTTCTTTAGCTTTCAGATTCCACTCTGGAGAAAGCCACGGCTAACTTAAGTCCAGCTGATTTCAATAACAGTAAAGCATGGCTTTCTTCGGATCAGAACCTACTGTCTTTATAGACAAACATATGATGCCTCTGAGTCTGGTCCAGAGATCTCATGCAGTTGCGGGAAGCCCAGTGTGAACGCTGAACTCCTGGGCTGGTGAACTCATTTTGCCATTCACTTCAGTAAGTGTGACAGAGCTGTGAATGAGGAAAGCCACTCACCCAGGAAGTCCATGGAGATATTGGAGTGCTCTATCCCCACGAGCTCTGCACATGTGGCAACGGCACTCTTCTTCCTCAAAACATGGTTGCATGACGTTTCTCAGGCGACTGGTGACATTATAGCCACTGGGAGGTTTTCATGATTTTTCCCCATGTGAGACTTGTTTAAGATGAAAGCTCCTGACCTGGGGGTGGTTGTGAGGTTCCACAATGCAGCTTTTCGCCGAATTTGTTGTTTCTAGATACAGCATGTAGAAAGAAAGTATATAACAAGACTATACCCAGTTGAGGAATGTTAAGAAGAACGACATCACCCCCCCTCCCGATTACTGAAAATTTTTGGCTTTAATTTATTATTGATTTATCATTGTGGATATATAAGGTCAGAGGGCCACACCAATAAACCAATCTACAGTGGTACCTCGGGTTACATACGCTTCAGGTTACATCCGCTTCAGGTTACAGACTCTGCTAAACCAGAAGTAGTACCTCGGGTTAAGAACTTTACCTCAGGAGGAGAACAGAAATCACATGGCGGCAGTGGGAGGCCCCATTAGCTAAAGTGGTACCTCAGGTTAAGAACAGTTTCAGGTTAAGTATGGACCTCCGGAACGAATTAAGTTCTTAACCCGAGGTACCACTGTATCTGGGCAGCAGATATGAGAGGCGGTTTCTGGTGCAGGCCAGCGGGGCAGAACAAGGATCCTATTGACACCCTCCTTGTACGGATAAAGGCCGTTTTAGTAATGGTGAAACAACTGTTCCCTCACTGGTAATGTATAGATGCTAGTGGAGGACATACTTGTTATTCACGTAGGCCATTTGGTGAATGGCCTTGGAATTCCATTGCTTTGGAATAACATTCCTTTGGAATTCCTGCTGCTGGATTGGTTTGCTTCATAGATATTCTTCTTCTGCCAATATACGGATATACTGTAGAGCAGAGTTTCTCAAACTTGGGCCTCCAGCTGTTTTTGGACTACAACGCTCATCATCCCTAGCGAGCAGGGTCGTTGGTCAAGGATGATGGGAACTGTAGTCCAAAACAGCTGGAGAGAGACCCAAGTCTGGGAAACTCTACTGTAGAGCAAGGATGGGGAACCTGTAGTACTTCAGAGATGGTTTGGCTCCAGTTCCATCAGCACCAACCAGCATGGCCAGTGGTCAGGGATGTAGATTTCATAAAATGAAATGTCCTGGGGTGTTTTGAGGGGGTATACTAGCAGCTCCTCTTGTGATAACTGCTTGTATTAAATATAGATCACATGTAACTGTCTAGGTCTATCTGTCTATCATCTATCTATCTATCTATCTATCTATCTATCTATCTATATCTATCTATCATCTATCTATCTATCATCTATCTATCATCTATCTATCTATCTATCTATCTATCTATCTATCATCTATCAATCAATCAATCAATCAATCAATCAATCATCTAGCTATCATCTCTCTCTCTCTCTCTCTATCATCTATCTATCTATCTATCTATCTATCTATCTATCTATCTATCATCTATCTATCTATCTATCTATCTATCATCTATCATCTCTATCTATCATCTCTATCTCTATCTATCTATCTATCATCTATCTATCTATCTATCTATCTATCTATCTATCTATCTATCATCTATCATCTCTATCTATCATCTCTATCTATCTCTATCTATCTATCTATCTATCTATCTATCTATCTATCATCTATCATCTATCATCTATCATCTATCATCTATCATCTATCATCTATCATCTATCATCTATCATCTATCATCTATCATCTATCATCTATCATCTATCATCTATCATCTATCATCTATCATCTATCATCTATCATCTATCATCTATCATCATCATACCTCCCATGGCAACTTCTATTTTTCTCTTGGAGAACAGCTCTATTTCATTCTCCTATTCCTATTTAAAGGATCTATTACCATATTTTCTTGAATTCTGCCAATATATTTGAAGACAAGGGTCAAAGCCTAGCTTGACCTCATCTGGTGACATCATACTTACTACGAGTAGTTATTACACAAATATATCAGTTCCTCCATCCCTTGGTTTGTGCAGTGTCCCAACATCAACCTGCCCTTGGCTGGAGATTAGAGGTGGATGATGAGTGACGTGCCAACCCTTTCAGGGTCAATCAAAGGCATTCCTGACTGAAATATGCTTTCAGACAGTACTGGCACAAGGCCTCAGACCTATTCCACTGGTATGCTGGTGTCTGTCTGTGAAAAATTTATTTCATGCGAATGGAACAATTAGCCAACCACATCTCATCAGCTGCACTGAGTGATCACACCAGAAAACAGACAGCCACATCCATAAAATTGCCAAGGAATACAGACAGAATAACATTTCTGTATCATATTTTTTTTAAAAGGCTATTTTTGCTTCCTGATTTTCAAAGGCAACAAAGCAGAGAAAGAGAAAGGAGGAAGAAAAGTGAGTCCAGAATTATATTTGTATTAATATGGCTTCCTATCCTTCCCGACTCCCTGCTTGCATAGTGAGAAACTTGCAAGCTTTGCCAACAGCACTAAAACAGCCAGTCCACCTTCAGAATTTCAGTCACCTCTTAAACACTTAGAAGCTGAATTGAGTGAAAACCCCCTTTTCAGAAGAGTTTCCAAGGAAATAGAAAGTTTCCACACCCTAAATCCTATCCTGAGAGAAATGGAAACTAGGCTGCAGTTGCCAAAAAGTCTGAATTGTTGTATCACCAGTTTTGAACACTATATTTTGCAATAAAAAAATGTGGGCATGTTTTGGTGCTTTGTTAAAACACATGTATGCACTTTCTAAAGTGTGCTAGGATTTTCTCTCCCTCCTTTCTTTTCTACAAGACCATTTCCAGGTGCTGGAGGTCAGACCCCATGATGACCCTGGTGACCTTGTGTTGAAAACTAGAAAGGAAAATGAAATATGGCTAGCCTCTAAATTAAAGTCAGGAAAACCTTGAAGGGTACAGCTGCTCAAAAACAGTGGTATTGGATTCAATGCTATGTAGCGGGTGGGGGGCTGAGTTGATGTTGGAGAGGCTATGACTGAACTAGAGCCTGATTAGTTGCAGACTGTAATTTACTGATAGTTGGCTATACAGTGGTACCTCGGTTTAAGAACAGTCCGGTTTAAGAACGATTCTGTTTACAAACTCCACAAAACCAGAAATAGTGCCCTGGTTTGAAAACTTTCCCTTGGTCTAATAACAGAATCCAAACGGTGGAAGGGCACTGGCGGTGGGAGGCCTCATTAGGGAAAGTGCACCTTGGTCTAAGAACAGTTTTGGTTTAAGAACGGACTTCCGGAACGGATTAAGATCGTAAACTGAGGTACCACTGTATTGTGCTCCCAGTGTATCTGATGGTGCACTCTCTCAAGGCCAAGGACTATGCTGTAAAGAAGAGAAAGCAAGATATTGCTGGACTACAACTCCCACCATCCTCGACCATGGACCATGATGACAGTGGTCAATTGGGACTGTATTCCAATAACATTGGTTGTCGCTGTTCTAAAATCACACAATGCTGTTAAATCCTGTTAAAGCTGAGCAGGTCTGGGTCTGGTCGTGGCCTAGATGTGAACCCTGTCTTATATAGCTCAGCTGGTAGAGCATGAGGCTCTTAATCTCAAGGTCATGGGTTCAAGCCCTATGTGGGGTGAATTTTTTGTTGGACTAGATGACTAGATGATCGCTGTGGTCCCTTCGAACCATTCTATGATTCTAATTTCAATGATGGAAGAAAATTAAATAAAATTAGATATACCTCGCTGACCCATATGGTCTGTGAGAGTGGCTGTCTTCTGAGTCCTACCTATTTTCCAAGTCAGACATGTGGGAAGCCTTTTGTTTTGGTTCCATACCTATGGAATACTTTCTTCAGGAGACCTTCCAGGCTCCCACCCTTCTTAGATTTAGCTGACAGGTTTCTGTTTGTTCTTACTTTTGGAACATTAACTTCAGCTGATTCACTCTCCTTGCTAGATGGTTCGCATTGTTAATTCAGAAGCTTATTGTGATTTTATGTAAAGCTTTTGATTTGTTTTAATTATCACTTTTTTTGAATTGCACAACTGAGTAGAAGGTTGTTACAGAGAATTAATAAACCGAGAAAATCTAGATTGCCTCTAAAAATAAAGAAACCTAAACTCATCGCAGTTCACTTGCACCTTGCAAATTCCAGAGCTCATGCCGCACTAGCAAAGATGGGCCATTAAGATTCCCTTCTGCACAATGTGTTCCACACTTGGCAGAACAGGTTGTAACAAGATGACTACCTGACTAATGAAGCCTGAATCATGATGGTGCACTTCAAAGAAGGAGTCTCCCAAGTAGATGTTGCTGTGGAGTTTGTGGAACCTGAATGCATCCCCTCATTTTGAATCTCAGCATAATCCACATGCCTCCTACATACAGAGCACAGGAAGAGGCACAGGAAATGCGATTTAAACCCCTGCTTGCTAGGCACTCTCTGGTTATGGGGCCTTCAAGATGGCATAGGAGCTTAAGATCTGCCTACAATAGAGTCCTTTTTGGATATGTCTGTTACTATTCTTGCTAGTGATGGGCTGACTTGTCCAATCTAGCAGTTGTCCTCCAATCCTACCATGACAGCCTTAGCAACCATTTGGTTTAGAATTCAATTTAAGTGGCACCTGCTGTGTGTGGTTAGTAGGAATCATCTTAGATTGTCCTACTAAAACCAATGGTAAAGTTTGTCCTATAATTTTTTCATGTTTCCACTCCAGCCCATATTTATATTTTTCCATGGTGGGATCTTTTGGCCATAGAGCTTTGTACGAAAGACCAAATTTGGCCAGAGTTCAACAGAGAGATAGACATACTTAAGCAGAATGATTTTCCTGATGTGAGCCCAACTCTGTGTTAGACTTGCGCACAAAAGCCTGCAGTGAATGGATAAGCTTTGCAATGAATTATATACTTATAAATGGATTAGGTTTCATTTGCTTCTTTTTCCACTTCTACTGATGAACCCACCAAAAACGCCCATTCGTTTTTCAACAACATTTCCTCACTGATAAACTTTACAAAATAAAATGCCACCAGATGGAGGGTTTAAGGAAACTGTCTCCATTTTTAACCAAATCTTGGACATTTTCCACCATGTTTTTATGCTTTAATTATACCCAGAACTTTAAAAAAATATATCAAACTGTTCCCAGAGAGTTGGGGGACCTTTGGGAACAACAAGAAGCTTGGCGTAGGCATGGGGGTGGGGGCTGCAAGAGGAAAGAGGAATCAGTAGAAACCACCCCATTCCTCTTTGTGCTCCAGGAAGTCTTTACTGGATTAAAGAGCATACAGTCAGTAGAGTGACCCAGTTGGATAAAACCCTCAGTCTTAATTAGCCAAATAACCTTCACATCCAGGTACAACTATGTTATCTAGGACATGTTTACACATCAATATTTATCGCTCAGTCGCTACAAGTAATGACTTACTTGAAAGTGTGAATCACCTGCCTTGGTCCAAGCACCCGCTTTCCTGTTACCTGTTGTCACATCAAATCTAACGCTTCTTCACAGAGGTAGTTCACATGCTGATCTGTGAGTCATCAAATAAAATATCAACCGATGAAGTATGAAGTGATGTACGTACATAGGAAGCTGCCTGATAGTGAGTCGGGCCATTGGTCCATCTGACTCAATGCTGTCTGCATCAGGGAGATGCTCTCCAGGATTTCTGCTTGCAAACCAGCTCTGCATGCAAAGCTCTTCCCCTGAGGTGAGAATATGAGAACTCTGCTTGATCAGACTGAAAGCCCATCCAATTCAGCAACCTACATCCCACAACGGTGTACCAGATGCCTCTGGGAAGCTCACAAGCAGAGCTTTGGCACCATAGTCCTCTCCCACTGGCCTTCCCAAATTACTGGTATTCAAAGCCATGCTCCCTCTGAGGCTGCCACTAGCTGTCATGACTGGTAGCCTTATCTTCTAAATTGGTGGTCAGCTCCATATCGTCTTATATGGTACCGATTATACTGATTTTGTACAGATTCTAAGATAAAGATTGCAATAGAGATGGAAGGCGTTATTTCTGTGACCTCCAGGAACTGCATTTTTAATGAAACCACTCAGCAAAACATGGTCCAGGTTGCCCATTGTACCTTGTGTGGACAAAGATGTCATGTTGGTGATGTGGGATGCTTTTGTTGTTTTACTCTTTGAATATGCTTTTATGGTGTAGTGGTTAAGAGCGATAGACTCGTAATCTGGGGAACCGGGTTCGCGTCTCCGCTCCTCCACATGCAGCTGCTGGGTGACCTTGGGCTAGTCACACTTCTCTGAAGTCTCTCAGCCCCACTCACCTCACAGAGTGTTTGTTGTGGGGGAGGAAGGGAAAGGAGAATGTTAGCCACTTTGAGACTCCTTCAGGTAGTGATAAAGCGGGATATCAAATCCAAACTCCTCCTCCTCCTCCTCCTCTTCTTCTTCTTCTTAAAAAAAAAATGCTTTGAAAACTTGATTACCAGCATTGCAATGAAAGTGCATTGGGAAATTAATGTAGTTATCTCCCCTTGTCATTAATCTTATTTTATGATCCTTTGACATTGATTGCAGAAAGGTTTCAAGGGGGTTGGCAAACAGAAATCAGCAAGGCTGCAATTCGTGCTGGCCG
Source organism: Podarcis liolepis (assembly GCF_965112155.1). NCBI lineage: Eukaryota > Metazoa > Chordata > Lepidosauria > Squamata > Lacertidae > Podarcis > Podarcis liolepis. The sequence continues at coordinate 25,255,901 of NC_139555.1, forward strand.
TCAGCGTGAGCTAAAATGAAACTGACAAGTGAATCCCTGACCTAACCCTGCGCATGTTGTGCTAATGCGCTCCATCGCACCAAGAGCCCAGATGTGATTTCTTCACTTTATTCAAATTAAGTAGGCCTTAATTGAAAACGTAGCACTTCTTTTTTTAGAAGCATGTATAAAGCCTTTGTTGTGTTATTATATCAAACCCCCCCAACTGCTGTTATTCTCTGAGCATCTGCATTGGGAATATGACTCTCTCTTTTCCATTCTGTCATATCACAGGCATTTCAGGCAGGACACAAAACAGTATTACATAAATGCAATATGTACAATGATAACATGTCGTGCAATCAGCCCATACCTTTCTCTTGGCTTTGGGAGGCTTTTCGTTACATCCTTTGAATAGTAGGGCTAGAAAGAGACCAAACATCTTCTCTTCAAGCAGCTTCTTGTGTCATTCTTCTTTATGACCGAGCATTTTAAAAATAAAGAAATCTCATCTCCTTTCAGACTTTGAGTTCGGTGTTGTCGCCCTCAATAGGCTGCAGAATTAGGTCAGATGGGGATGTCTAAATGAAATGGCAAGTTCACACGCTACACAAGGGCTTTGTTGAGGTAGGATGTGTAACAAAGGGGAAGAAGAAGAAGAAGAGTTTGGATTTGATATCCCGCTTTATCACTACCCGAAGGAGTCTCAAAGCGGCTAACATTCTCCTTTCCCTTCCTCCCCCACAACAAACACTCTGTGAGGTGAGTGGGGCTGAGAGACTTCAGAGAAGTGTGACTGGCCCAAGGTCACCCAGCAGCTGCATGTGGAGGAGCGGAGACACGAACCCGGTTCCCCAGATTACGAGACTACTGCTCTTAACCACTACACCACACTGGCTCTGGGGAGGTTGTTTCAACTAGGTGCAGAATCAGGTTGGCTAGCAAAACAAAGTGCTCTCAGACCTTTCATATGATGGCATAGGAGCCAACACCTAGGGGAGATGGGGGCTTCGACCCCCACAATAAAATATTTGAGGGGGCTGGGCCCCCTCAAAGTTGAGGGCCATTCAAATGGTGTGTGTGCACTGCATCATGTGATCAGTTATGAGGGGTGAGGCTTACCCGGGCCCCCACAATACAGTGGTACCTCGGGTTACAGACGCTTCAGGTTACAGACTCTGCTAACCCAGAAATAGTATCTCAGGTTAAGAACTTTGCTTCAGGATGAGAACAGAAATCGTGCTCAGGCGGCGCAGCGGCAGCAGAAGGCCCCATTAGAGAATGTGGTGTTTCAGGTTAGGAACAGTTTCAGGTTAAGAACGGACCTCCAGAATGAATTAAGTTCTTAACCCGAGGTACCACTGTATTTTATTCAAGTTGGCACACCTGTATGCTAGTAGTGATTTGCTGGCTGATTAAGCTTAGTTCATGTTTTCCCTGCAATGTGTTTGTGTGTAAGTGTGTTGGGGAGACACATAAAAGAGAAGCCTCTTTGTTTCTTTAGTAGCCATAGTGAAGAGAAGCTACTGTTACAAGCAACAAAGAAGGAACAGAACTAGAAAGAAGGGACATAGCTCAGTGGCTGAGCATCTGCTTTGCATGAAGGAAAGATGCATCCCGGTTGCTAGGAAAAAAAGAAGGGCAAACTATGGAGATTTCAAGGACTACTAGAAAATAAGACACGGGCAGGAAGAGTACACTAAAGGGAAAGTCCTTTGGGATCTTAGGGATCGCTCTTGCTGGGTAGGCAAACAACTCACTTACCAGTCACAGATCTAACTTCACATATTCACACTGATAAGGGAGAGCTGCCCTTCTGGCTAATCTCACATAAATTGAAGGGTACTTGCACAATTTGCTGCATAACTTTCTTTCTAGGAAGATCAGGGTCTTACTTAAAAATAAATACAGTGGTACCTTGGGTTACAGATGCTTCAGGTTACAGACTCCGCTAACCCAGAAATAGTACCTCAGGTTAAGAACTTTGCTTCAGGATGAGAACAGAAATTGCGCAGCGGCGGTGCGGCAGCAGCGAGAGGCCCCATTAGCTAAAATGGTACCTCAGGTTAAGAACAGTTTCAGGTTAAGAATGGACCTCCGGAATGAATTAAGTTCTTAACCCGAGGTACCGCTGTAAATAAATCATAGTCTGTGACCCCTGCCAGGGATTTCAATGAAGCATCCGGAAAGAGCTGCTGTCGAGCCACCTTATTGTATGGTTGACAAATAGAATTTGTGTGCTGGATTGGCTCATCTGCTAAGTGACAAGGGTGACCGTGGAAATCCAGCATTATATACACTGACAAGTCAATCCCCTCCAGACCCTACACGATAGTTTATGAGCTTCGAGGGATTAGAAGCGGGGGGGGGGGGGGAGTTAATTTTACCCTGCTTAACTGGTAGGATGATTCTCATTGCTATTTATTGACTCCTTTTATTATGTCCCAAATTGTGCAAGGAAATTGCCACGGTCAGAATTGTTGAATTGTGAAAGTTTCCTGAGACGGAACAATATTTTGAAGCCAGACGTTCTCTCTTGGAGACAACTGCCACTCCCTCTCTTTGCCAGAATATTGAGGTTAATTGGGGAAGTCTAAGGTCCCAGATTACTACCAAATATAAAGAGGTCGGCATCCTGGTTTTAATGTTTTCATTTCAGGCCCTTGTAAAAATACCATTGAAAGTCTGAGCTATTACTAATCACATTAAAGTCGTGGGCATATTTTATTAGTTGGCAGCCAGGTCATCCTGTACATTGTAACTAAATCTGTAACAGAACCCCCCTTTCCATTTTATGTTGCTGGCTTACTTGAGTATTATGGCTACAAATGGCAAGAGAAGGGAAATTGGTGGCGGTGGCAGCAGGGCATGGAGGCTGAAATTTATTTGGCAGCCTAATTTCTATTCATTACCTATCAGATAAATGTGGATGTGGTTCACATGAGGGCCAGTCAGAGTTAAAAACAAGAAAAAGACATCTGCTAGAAGCATTCGGATGAAGCATGTAATGTAAAGCAGTTAATAGCATGGCGTGTTTAGACATCAATAGCCATTCAAAGGAATAATTTAGTAAAAACCGTGGTTCTACTCAAGCCATATACCAAGAGTCTTTGGTTTCAGAACATGGTAGAAGACATAGGGTCAGACAAGTGTAGCCGTGAAACTACAAGACAGGTGATGGGATCCAGAGTTGGTGGATAGGAAAGGCCACTGTCTAAGACAAGCATAGGCAAACTCCAGACTTCCAGATGTTTGGGACTACAATTCCCACCATCCCTGACCCCTGGTCCTGTTAGCTAGGGATGCTGGGAATTGTAGTCCCAAACATCTGGAGGGCCGGAGTTTGCCTATGCCTGGTCTAAGAGTTTGCACCTTAAAAACAAACGTGAAGGGCAATAGCTGGTATCTCACTCCAATAAATTCTTAATTAAGAGGACAGGAGACATTGCAACTGGAACTGTTCAGTGGGGTGAGGGGAGAGGAAATGAGCTTTTTCATTTTATTGGCAGTTGATGAGCAAGGTAGAGAGTACTAAGTACAGAACTGTAATTGATGGAAGGGAGCCCATGCTCTTACTCAGTGCAATTGGACTCGAACTTCCCTCAGCCCAGTCATCATGTCTATGAGTCAGGGATGATGGGAATTGTAGTTCAACAACATATGGAGGGCACCATGTTGACCAGCCTTCTCTCACACAAGTAGTTGTAAGGGGGAGGCAGAGGTAGCTGGATTGTTAGCACCACACAAATGCTGACTGGTCACAATGGGCCATATGTTGGAGACTGCCCTGCCATGCTTAGTTGTTCCCTAAGCCCTGGTTGAGCCCTCCTTCCCAAGATGACAGCCTCAGATACAAGCAAAGCCGAAGGCACAGTAAGAAGCAAATGATCTAGAATAGTGGTGGGGACCCTTTTCTAGCCTGATGGTGACGTTGTGTTTTTTGGGGGGGAACCTTCTGGTGCGTCCATATGTCAATGGTGGGTGGAGACCAAAGGCAAAAGTAAGTGGAACAATGGACACTCCAGTCATGCAACAAGCAGAGTTGTCTGTGCATACAGAGAAACCATCCTCCAGCAAATCACAATTCAAGGACAACCATTCCAGCAAAAGCACTTGAGAAGGATTGGTGTGAAAGGGGAAAGAAATAAAGAAAGTCCTGAGGGCTGGGCAGGGAGGTGGAGCAGCACACCTGGCTCCTGGGACAGGCTTCCCACTCTTGTGCTGGGTTATGAATTTCCTTAAGTAGCCAGGGTCCACCGTGAATGCCCCTTCCCAGTGTCTATACAGGGGTCTGAGAGCACCAAGGTGGGTAGAATGGCTGAAAGCAGCTTGTTTGCAGCTCGCTAGAAGAAGTGGAGAGTCATAGAATTGTAGAGTTGGAAGGAACCTTGAGGGTCATCTAGTGCAACACAGGAATCTAAACTAAAGCATCCATGACAGGTGGGCATTCCAACCTCACCCTAGTCTCTTCCTCCTGCTGCCTTCTACAAGGGGCAACACTGAAACTGAGGAGGAAATTGTCAGGCAGGGCCACCCCCGGCTCTGGTTGTAAATAAGAAGTTTGGCTGACGGCAGACCAAAGTCAGTGCCCCATTTTGCTCTAATGGAACAGCCTCCACTGTATTCTCCTATCAACTGGGTTTCAGTTTGGAACTGCTGGTTTTGTTCTACAGTTTTACAGGCCAGAGAGGTAACCATTGAAGAACTAAGGGGAGAAAACAAACATAGCCAAATCAGGTCAACAATCTCATAGCTGTCAAGGTCACTAACACCTCAAAGCTCAAAAAGGATAATGTATACAGTGGTACCTCTGGTTATGTACTTAATTCGTTCCAGATATCCGTTCTTAACCTGAAACCGTTCTTAACCTGAAGACCACTTTAGCTAATGGGGCCTCCTGCTACCGCTGCACGATTTCTGTTCTCATCCTGAAGCAAAGTTCTTAACCTGAGGTACTATTTCTGGGTTAGCAGAGTCTGTAACCTGAAGCGCCTGTAACCTGAAGCCTATGTAACCAGAGGTACCACTGTATATAAATATTTGTTCCCCGGCTCCAAGTGGTTAAACGTAATGCAGATGCCCATGCAAAACACATAAGACAACAAGCTAAAAGTCCCAGCAAACATGCTGATGCCTTGGTAGCGGTCGTGGTCTGTGTGCTTGTTCCCTTCTTCTCCCCTGTTCTTTTTCTTCTCTTTTACCCTTTACACACATATTGGAAATGCTGCAGGCAGACAGTATCGAATGAGACACTTGCAAGCATGAAGCCCACTAATAACATTGTGAACTGGAAACAGGGATACTGTCTAGCGTGAGCTGCTGCCAGAGGGCAAGGAAATTAAAGTCTTATCAGCCTCGATATCTGGTGCTGGGAAATTACAAAAATAAAACATTTCTGCTATATAGGGAGGGTTAGATTAGGCACAGGTGAAATCTGGAATTTGTTTAATACTTTGGAGATCCTAATTTGAAGATCCTATTCTGACACCTTCGACAGTCCGGGCGACGTTTTGTTATGTTCCAGGACGTGACACAGTGATGTACCATGGCTCTTTGCAAGAGGCACGACGTGGCAGCGAGGCTGCTTGAAATACTTCTCACATGCAAAACGGCGCCAAATCTACAGCCCCACCGACCTAATTAAATAAAGAAGTCCATCTAGACATCTACAAGCAGCAGCAGCAGCAGCAGCAGCAGCAATGGTTTCTCTACTTATTTTCTTATTTGCTGGCTTCACTGAAATTGAACATAAGAACATAAAGGGAAATGAGTTGGATTAGATCAAAGGCCATATGGTCCAGGATTCTCCACCCAGATGCCTATGAGATGCCCACAAGCCAGGCCTGAGTGCAATAGCACTCTCCCTGCTATCCCAGGAACCTGTTTTCAGAGGGATACTGCCTCTGACATTGGAGACAGAACATAACCACCATGACTCATAACCGTTGATAGTCTTACCCTCTATGAATTTGTCTAGTTCTCCTTTGCAGTCATCCAAGTTGATGGCCATCACTGCTTCTTGTGGCAGCAAATTCCTGAATGTCAACGTTTTGTCCTGAATCTTCTAGTGTTTAGCCACATTAGAGGGCCCCAAGTTCTAGGACTGCATCATGAGAGAGGGGAATACATTTTCTCTATTCACTTTCATTGAACTTCTCAAGGGGGGCGGCCTCTGGCAGGATGGAAGGACCTTTTCCTCACCAGGGGATATGCTTGGGAGTGACCCAGCACCCAGCCTGCTGGATATGGAACTCCTTGTGAATGCCTCATTGTTTGTCATTATGCCTGGGCAAACTTGGTGAAGGACATTGCTAGGAAGTTAATACAGTGGTACCTCGGGTTACAGACGCTTCAGGTTACAGATGCTTCAGGTTACAGACTCCACTAACCCAGAAATAGTACCTCGAGTTAAGAACTTTACCTTAGGATGAGAACAGAAATCGTCTGGCGGCGGCGGGACGCCCCATTAGCTAAAGTGGTACCTCAGGTTAAGAACGGATTCAGGTTAAGAACGGACCTCCAGAACGAATTAAGTTCTTAACCTGAGGTACCACTGTACTACTTTGGCGAATGGCTTTCCCCATAACAAAAAACCAGATGTGAAATCCTAATCAGGGAGAGAACTTAACAATTTAAGAAGGTTCCTGCTGGAAATGTAAAGAAAAAGAATGTACCTTTAACATATATGGTGGTCATGTAAAGTAACAAAGGCTTTCTGGGAAAGGATATATAATGAGCTGAAAAAATGTTTAAATAACTTTTGTTAAAAAACCAGAAGCCTTTTTTATTAGGAATTGTAGGTACCAAAATTCCAAAAGAACAGAAAGGGCTTTTTTTGTACGCAAAACAGCAGCACAGATGCTACAAGCCCAGAGATGGAAAGAAGAAAGAGTCCCTACCAGAGAGGAATGGCAAACCAAGCTGTTAGACTATGCCAAAATGGCAAAACTGACTGGAAAGCTCAGGGACCAAGAGAACAAAAACTTCAAGAAAGAATGGGAAAAAATTCTAATTTATTTAAGAGACCACTGTAAGCAGATAGAAATGTTGGCAGGATTTTAATTTCACTTGTAATGTAACAATTACTATGGGCAATAAGGATAGATATAAAAAAAATAGATTATGAAATAATATGCAGTTGAAAATGTTGACAATACGTCCCATGGAGGGGATGGGGGGAAGTCTTGAGATTCAGAGAAATCTATTTACATGGATATATATTTGGTATTGCTATAACTTTATATTTGTAAAATCAAAAATTTTTTAGAGAAGGTTCCAGCAGCTCAATTAGGAATGGGGAAGCTAAATGGAAGTTCCAGCTTCAAAGGCTGTATGCCCACTGGATACCTACCCTGATTGTGAGGCTTCTTGGAAGTCTCTGAATGGGACCATCTCTACCATTAGACAAAGTGAGACAATCACATCAAGCAGCAATGACAGGCCCCCCATTCACCCTGAGCATCCTTGGCCATTGCCTTCTGTTAGATACCAGAGCTGTTTGTGCCACACAGCCTGTCATGCACCTCCCAAGCTAGCAGGATAGCCCACTCAGCTTATGTGGACGATGTTATTCCACTGACAGAGTGGAAGCAAAATTCAGCTGCTTGAAGGATGCTTCTCGGTAGAGAAAAGCAAAATTAGCAAAGCAGTAATCAATATTTATTTACACATTCATAATCTGAAATTTGCACTGCCCCCCCGAAACAAGACAGCTGTTATGCATGAGTTTCAGCCATCGATGCTTGTATCATACTTGGTGCTACACAGCATAATTTAGAAACTTCATGGAAAACTTTTTTTTTAAAAAACGGCAAAGTATACTTTAGTTTCCTTGAAATCAGCAGTGCATATTTTCCTCTCGCTCACTCCCCCCCCCCCCCGGTCAGGATTCACTTTGAATAGGAAGCAATTCATTCTACAGAGGGTTTGGGCTGAAAGGATATTAAGTTACTGCTCTTTACAAATAAATACTCAAAAACTCAACAAGGTTTGGTCAGACACCAGCCACTGAAGAGAATGTGTGCTTGGTGAATGGAAATATCTATGAATAAGATGGATTCATAAACAGGGCCAGAGAATGGGACTTTTAAAACCACAGGACTAGACATGACGAAGGAAGGAAGTTGGTTTCTCTGGAACCAAGAACATACGTTGTGATTCAGTGGAGCAAGTAATTTTTTTGGTTTTCTGGCTTTCCTGTGAAGGAGATGTGGATGGAGTTCCTTGAAATATGCAATTATTTTAGTTCGCTATATAGCCATTGTCTGCTGACATTCGAGGCTGCTTTACAAAAGCTCTTTTTAATGTGGCCACAGTGTTTCGAGCACCTGAACCTGCAATAATAAAGATGTACTTGGGTGACAACCATGTGTACAAAAAATGTAGCGCCTCATTACAGATTTCAGGCAGACCTGTGCACCAGATAGGCTTCTTCTACAAGGTACATTGTTGGCAATCTGGGTCTCATCTACTTAATGGTGGCAAAAAAGCACTTTCTTTTTCAGACTTTGAAAAGCAAGTAGGGCTGAACTGTGAAAGCAAGCCTAACATAGAATGACATATGTGTAGTGCAATGGACCTTTGCAACTAAAGCATCAGCATAGGACCAAGCTTATTGAATCTCATTTTCCTCCTCAAGGAGAATGCAAGTTTCTAGAGGAACAGCCATGTGTAGCTCAGTGGTAGAGCAGAGGGACAGCAGGTCCCAGAGGCTCCTTGAAATTAAATCTGGGATCTCTGCTTGGTTCCATGACCAACTTTTCTAGAGCACAGTCATTAAGGAATCTAGAAATTTTACCTCTTTATCATGACATGAACACATATGTAGCCAGTCGTCACCCATTACTGCAACATGTCCTCTTCTGGATGCTTCCCTGATCTCTTTCTCCATCGAAGATATCCCTGAGCATTTTCTTTAGGGGGATGAATGCATGTCTCCAGCACCAAATGACTTTTGGAGCCAGGTAGCACCACCCACAATGATTCTGTGGAGGAATCTTCCTCTTTTCGGATATCTGGCTCATTTGATTCAGTGCACTCTTTCACATACAGAGCAAAACCAATACGGCCTTCCCTATTGAAAGTGGGGTGCGCATTTTGATATTGTCGAAATGTTTGTGAAAAACCGAGTACTTTTCACTCTTCTAAATTTTATATATACCTGTTCTGATAATGAAAATAGATTTTTGCATGCCTTCCAACATATTCACAAGGCAGTTTTCTGAACATCACATTGGGCTGTGGGGCATATCCTTGTTATGCTAGCATATGCTAGTTATTAGCCTGGCCAGACCCAGTTCAAAAGCTAAAGTTTTTAGACAAGGTACCCAGTCTAAAAATTAATACCCAGTATGGGAACACGTGTTACTGTCACACAACCACTTCAGTACTTTACCAAGTTACCGTAATTACTGCTGACTTAAGCAATCCTACTAGCTGTTGACATAGTCTGTGAATTAGTTTTAAAGGATCATGATTCATGACTATGAGCAGTGACAAGGTAGACTGGGAGGGAAAATAGCTCAGGCTATGAAGGTGCTGGACCTGGGGCCCGATGCTGAATGCAGAAGACAGCAATCCATCAAACCTTGACGTCTTAGAGATAGCAACCCCCAAGTTGAGTCCTCTGAAGCACTAGCATCCTTACCACCAAGGCTCTCATGCTCCGCAGCATAACACTTGACAAAACAGGCAACTCATCTGGTGGGAAATAGTAGGGAGACAATGGATTGCTTAGCTCCAGGCAAGAGAAGTGTGTCTTTAAGGCTGTGCACTCCTACGGAAGGGGCAGTGAGGCCCATGGCTCAGTTTGATGTAGGAATCAGTCAGAACAAATTGTCTACTCCTTGAGATCTGTCCAAGGTACTGAAGCACCTGTCTCTGACCACCCTTGGTCTCCAGATCATGCTTCTTGATAGTGAACTGTATGCATGATGCAGCCACAGCCTGCATTGTGACTGCTGTTACCATTAACTTGATAGCTCACTGGATCTCCTACCTTCCAATCCTTCTGTTGGTTCAGGTAGGGAAAGAGCAATTGGGTTCATGCTGATGTCTTGTGTAGAGCCTAAACACGTATAATCTAGAAATGCAAAGGTTCCGTTCAGATTTTCAACTGAATGTGTTGGGATTGAGAAAGGGCCAGCAGGTGTAATCCCAGTTCTCCTTTCCACATATCCACAGTATTCATATATCATAAAACTAGGTCTATCATTAAACTGCAAAAAGAGAGAGAGAGAGAAATTTACATGTACTATAAAAATGATATCTTGTAAATGGCAATTTTCTGTCTACAAGGACTATGACATAGTATGTGTTGGAGTTCTACTGCCTGATAAGATGCTGCTATTGAGGAAGCTTCTTTTTCTGAATAATGACAACTGAAATAATGGTTGTTTCAGGAGATTTTAAAAAAAATCTATGGACATTTTTGGGCTAAAGAAAAGAATTGCATAAAAGCCTAGAGGGGGAGCTATTGGAGTCCTGTATGCAACCATCAAACAAGAATCAAGCACATAGAATAGCCAGCCTGGTTTGAGGCAGAGAATTCTTTATAAGCAAAGCACTGTTTTAGACCCCTGTTTTATTGAAATCTGGATCTTAGGAAACTTATTGAGTGAGTGGAAGGGAGATGGAAAAGTGGGACTTTTCTAAGTTTTAACTGCACATTCAGTATGGAATATTTAAAAGCAGAATGGAAGCAGTGACAATCCACTGTCACATGGACACCTCACAACTGCACACTTGCACACACTCTACAACCATATGCATGCACACAACACAGATGTGCATGCAGACCCTGCAGCCACAATCACAAGACCCTGCAGCTGCAGCTACAACCACATACAACCTGAAAATGCCCATGTGCATACATACTACAGACTGCGACTTAATTTTTTCTCCCTTCAAAAATGAGATGCCACGTGGTTACCAATTTAAAATAAACATTGTTAGAAATGAACCCAAACTTTGTTCAAGTTCATGTTTTGGTAACCGTCACAATAGGCTGCAGGGCAGAAGAAAGTCTGGAGTTTGAATAGAAGGGCATATATAATTGAGAGCTACCAATTATAATCAAAAATTAATACTTCAGGGAGATTCAATGATTTCAAAATAACCTTGATAGTTTAAGATCAGAGTTAAATCCATCTCAGGTTGGCTCAAGTTCCAGAAATTGGAAGCAAAGGTTGATGTCTTAAAAGATGTATCTCATGATCAGCAATGATGTTGTGCAATGTCATAACAGTAAAAAGGTAAAGTACAAAAGGTAAAGGACCGCTGGATGGTTAAGTCCAGTTAAAGGTGACTATGGGGTTGCAGCGCTCATCTTGCTTTCAGGTCGAGGGAGCCGGCGTTTGTCCACAGACAGCTTTTTGGGTCATGTGGCCAGCATGGCTAAACCGCTTCTGGAGCAACGGAACACCATGACTACTTAGGTAAAAAATTAAAGGTAAAAGACCCTGGAATGGTTAAGTCCAGTCAAAGGCAACTATGAGGTATGGCACTTATCTCGCTTTTCAGGCTGAGGGAGCTTTCCTGGTCATGTGGCCAGCATGACTAAACTGCTACTGGTGCAAGGGGACACTGTGATGAGTGCCAGAGCACATGGAAACACCGTTTACCTTCCCACCACAGCAGTACCTGTTTATCTACTTGCACTAGTATGCTTTCAAACTGCTAGGTTGGCAGAAGATGAAATAGAGCAACGGGAGTTCATTCTGTTGTGGGGATTCGAACCGCCAACCCAAGAGGCTCAGTGGTTTAGATCACAGTGTCACCCACATCCCTTAACTGTCCTATAACTGTATTTGCTTACAACTAACCCTCCATGCCCCCACACTTTCCCTTGCTCTTTCAGGCCCAAATTCAGATGGGAAGGATTGCCTGCCCAGGACCAGCAAAGGCAACCCACTTGTCCTGGTCCTGTATTGCCTTATGATGCATCTAAACCTTTGTATTGCTAGAGGCATTGCCTCTGTGAGTTGACCAATACCTGTTTGTTGCTTAGGCGCTGCCTGGAGGAGTTAAATATCTGGAGGTGAAGGTCTCCTCTGATGAAGATAAGAGGAGAATGGTGCTGCTGCTAATGATTGGACAATATCATTTTTATACCACACAATGTCACCACACACCATGTATTCCAGAGAGCTCAACACAATGAATTTCAGAGTAACTGCCAAGCAATTTCAAAGTGCCACGCAGGTTCAGACATGATGCTTCCACAGTCTAGTTAAATTTAGCACATTACGATTGTCTACCCTGATAAATATGGTATGCTGCTAATATCTTCCACGAACCTTTGTTAACTTCTTAAAATATATCTGAAACTCAGTGTAATCATGCTCACAAGCAGACTTGCTGGGAAATATAAAATGTTTATGTGTTTGTTTGATTTATTGTGACATACAAAAAAAGATTTCAGTCACACGGATACAACATTTCAATTCAATAATAACACGCTAAAAGTGGCGATTCAATAATAATAATAATAATAATAATAATAATAATAATAATAATAAATGAACATAAATGCCCTTTCCTCCATGTAACACAATGATAAGTCATCAATGATCCCACCTAGAGTTGCCACAAGAACCGAACACCTAAACATGCAGATTAAGAGAAAGTAAAGGCCACAGGTACTTGGGAGCCATAATACTAGATCCAAAAAGTCTTATGTAAACAGATGTAGCAACTCAAAGAGAAGTAGATCAGGAGAATGGGGTTGGTGTGGAATGATTGGTGATGGAGATAGTTTGTCACCATAGCTCAGCTTTGAATACAGAAGGTTCCAGGTTCAATCTTTGGCTTCCCCAGGTGGGACTGGAAAAAACTCTTGCCTGAAAGTTTGTTGACAATATTGAACCAGATGAAGCAATGATTTGATTCAATGATCTGAAGGCAGCTTCATCTGTTCCTATCAATGCTGAACCCTTATTCAGGCCAATTGTTTTGGGAACTCTTCAGATGCCAGAGAAGTAACCCTTTCTCTGACTGAGAGCTTCCATCTTCTGCCCAAATACCTTAATCAGATGTTCCACTCCTTGGCTCCAGCTGGACACCTTCCCTCAAATATCTCTCTATTGCACCAGGCTTTTCTCCATGCTCCAGCTGCTGGAATCAAGAAGAAAGCCTTCCCTGTGAGATCTTCTCCTTTCCAGCTCCTTATTGGGCTCAGTTTAAGGCCCCAGTAGCTTTAGGTTTAGACTCGGGTCCTATGTAGCAGTCTGAGAAGTGCTTGTGCATGAGGAACATGGAACAAATGGTGTGGAAATAGAAGGCAGATCACTCACCTTATCATGAGAGTATGACTGAATTTATGGAGCTGTGTGTGGTTCAGATTAAATCAAATCCACGATAAATTACACAACTTTGCTCCCATCTCTACGAGAGATAGCAGTTGCCTAGCATTTTGTTTTGTTGTATATTATTGTGCAGCCTGTAATATGATTAACGGAAAAGAGACACAGCAACATTTCAAAGAGGAGAGAAAGTTCTCAAAGCGTGCTCCTTATCATAACCATTAAATGTTTCAGAATGTACAGAAGAAAGCAGTGCAAATGATGCTTGTGCACATATGATGAACTGTGTCCAATGCCCACTGGTGGAACAGCAAAACAGAATTTCTGCAAATGATGCCTTCATTTCCTTTCCCTTTATTCCATGGGTACTTCACACTGCTGGTTCCATTTAATTTATAGCCCGTCCACCCCACACCCTTCAGATCGCACATAGTTTAGGGTTCAACCTTACGTTTAAGCACTGTACCTGTGAATAAGATGACGACTTGATTCTACTCAAAAGTAATGGGGCACAATGGTGGAAGCATATCCTACTCATGCATACCCTGATTGTATCTTGGGGCTGATTCAACCAAGTGGCTACCATGCAACCTGCTGCCCAGGGGAGCCCTGGAAGATGGAGCATGGGCAATCCTGCCCTGTCATTGCTATTGCCAGTGGTGATCTGAACTTGTCCTTCAAAATAGTGGCTAAGCATAGGGATTAGGGACAACACATGGAAGAACCAACATGTGCAAGCTGATTGATCCCTGGGGTTCCTCCCTCCATATTGCAAATGGTGTATGTGCAGCGGCTTGGGTAAAGCCCTGACAGCTGAGTCCAGTAGCGGACGACTCTGGGGTTGTGGTGCTCATCTCGCTTTACTGGCCGAGGGAGCTAGTGTTTGTCCACAGACAGCTTCCGGGTCATTTGGCCAGCATGACTAAACCGCTTCTGGCGAACCAGAGCAGCATATGGAAACACCGTTTACCTTTCCGCCGGAGTGGTACCTATTTATCTACTTGCACTTTGATGTGCTTTCGAACTGCTGGGTGGGCAGGAGCTGGGACCGAGCAACGGGAGCTCACCCAGTCTCGGGGATTCGAACCGCGACCTTTTGGCAAGCCCTAGGCTCTGTGGTTTAGACCACAGTACCACCCATGTCCCTACAGTGGCTTGGATATCATATCTATAGATCCAGGATCTTCAGACTGTGATTTGAGCACCTGTGTTTAAGAAAAAGCACCCAGAGATAAGGCATAGTTTCCTCCAATATAAAACTTTTTTGTGCATCAATATATAGTAGTAAGTAATCCTTTATCTTATATTAGAAGCTGAGAGATAGCACAGAAGGAAAGTCTTTTCTTCCAGAGAATGTTCCCATAACTATAGAACAAGCCCACCATGTCTCGGCTAAGCACATATCTAGGCCTGGTGGGTAAAGTGTCTATAAACGAACGACAAACTCATTATCTGAGTATGCACACCACTCATATACAAGAGGGAGTTAAGAGGTAAGAGGAGAACCCCATTGTTTTCAGAAGAACAAAAATATTTAAGGGAAAAACCTTAAGGTGGGGAACCTCCCCCCCCCCGCCCGCCAAAATAACCCAGCTCATTGAGGATCAGGAATGCTCAGTATGTATGGAATGTTGATTGACTGGAAGGGGGGTTCGGGGGGGGGGAGAGGGTGGAGGGAAGGGGGAAGGAATGGAGTATCTTGAAAAGGGCATGGCTAGCCAGAATGCGGAATAGGAGCACTCCACATTGCAACATTCTGGGGCGGGTCCCAAGTGTTTCTATAAATAGTTATCCTTATCAGTTGCCTCTAGAGAGATCAAATGGGAATGGGTGTCTGGTGAGCTAATGCTACACTATTTGAAGCAGGGTGAGTGGGAAGGCCATTCATTGCTCCTCTGGAAGATGCTATGGCCACTTTCATAGCACGCCACCCCCCACTAGCTAGGCTGTGTGACATCTGGTTCAGATATGCCCCCTATGGCTGCCTCATTCCTAAGACTGCTTCCTAGACTGCTTCTTCTTGCATTCCTATTCCGCCATCCAGTTTTTGTCGGTGGGAAATGTCTCGCGAGTCTTTTATGTGCAGTCTTGCCAGTGGCGTAGCGTGGGTTGTCAGCACCCAGGGCAAGGCAAGTAATTTGCGCCCCCTAACCCGTGGATTTGCGCCCCCTAACCCTAACCCCCAGATGTTGCGCCCGATGCGGCCGGCCCCCCCTGCACCCCCACGCTACGCCACTGAGTCTTGCTTTAGGGCATGAAAAAATCCAAGACCCAATGGGCCAACCACATATGACGCTCCAGGATACAAAGCCATCAGCAGACCAGAGCTTTATCAGCACTGCTACAGGACAGTCAGACTTTCACTGAAGGAGAAGATACTAACCAGTGTGTGGTTGAATAACCTGACATGAAAAAGCCAACGGTTTTATACAGTTTTGGAAGAAGCAGCATGTCTGTAATGACTTTGACCGCTCTCTTATTAAGAATACAACTGAGAACAGAGATCGTTATCTAAATGCAAGCCCACAGGGGCACACAAAATATAAACCATTTGCAAGGCTGGATAATTGTTCACAGCAAACACAGGAGACATTTTGCAGCCAGCAGTAGCTCAGCTCTATATATTCAAGCATATTAACCCTTTTGGCTGTCTTGGGTCATAGTGAGAAAAAAGGCCACTCAGCCAGTTATAAACGGATCCCTGCAGGCTGCCATGTGCTCAGGGCAATTATTCATAGGCATACAGTTTCAAGCAAGTGTGTGTGTGTGTGTGTGTGTGTGTGTGTGTGTGTGTGTGTGTTGGGTATAGAGGAGATAGAGTTCACTGGAACCTCTCAGAAATGACATAATAAGATCAAGTTTCTCATTGATTTTGAGCAAGTTGCTTCAGTTCTCTGTGCCTCCATATTCTATCTGCTTAAGGGAAATATCACATCTATAGGTAAATAAAGGCCTACATGTGTATTTGTAGCTCTGGGGTCGCATTGCACAACATATATAGTCTCCAGCCAATCCTGGACTTTTAATTATGTAAGCAATGTTTAAGTGTGAACTGTGGAACCACTGTGGTACCTGTAAGAGATGTGAAATACGCACCCATTAGGTTTTCAGGGTTTGAGAATGTAATGGGAATTGTAGTTGCTTGTGTGTAAGTCACGAACTTCTCTGAACTGCTTGTTTGGTTAAACCTTTCCCTGACTGAAGCGCTCTCCTGTGCGTCTGCTTCAGTCGCTGGCAGAATCTGTTAGTGGGTGTTTCCTAAACTTTTTCCAACATAAGAATTCCTTGACAGCCAGTCTCCTCCTAGCCTCTCTGCGCGGAAGCCTTCTGCGCAGAGTAGGCATGCCCAGTGGTGGTCCGGCACTCTCCCCACTGATCTCACTGGAAGAGTCCCTGAGCCTTCCCTCCAAAGTGCTCTCCTCCTCCCCTTTCTTCTTGGTGTCACCTTGATTTCCTTCCCCCTCGGAACCTCTCTCTCTCTCTTTGCTGGTTCCCTCTCCTGCACTATCGGGGCGACTTCTCTCTCTGCTGGTCTCCGATGTCAGTTCCCTGACAGAGAACCTTTAAGCTAACCCTTCCCAAGTTTCAGAAACGTAAACGCACTACCTGATTTCTTCTGAAGCTCCCGCCCTCCGCTGCTGTGTTGCAGTGGACCAAAAGTTCTGCACGGATCTGGGCTGAAATTTCTTCTCAACTTCCAAGCTCTTTGAGTAGTCTTAAGCAACTCCCAACTCATCCTAATAACCAAATGGGCAACTGAAATGAGCAGTGCTGGGACTGAAAGGTGGTATATATATGTGTGTGTGTGTGTGTGTGTGTGTGTGAGAGAGAGAGAGAGAGAGAGGCAGACAGACAGACAGACAGACAGGCAGGCAGGCAGGAAGAAAGACAGACAGACAGACAGACAGACAGCTGTTGCACTCAGGTCCAGCTTGCAGGCTTTCCATACAGGAATCTAGTTGATGGCTGTGAGAGTGGGCTGTCAGACTAGAAGGGCCTTTGGGATGATCCTGCTCTGCTTCCATCCCCTAAGTTCTAAATTGCATCAAATTGTTATTGCTGTGTTCCATTTCCTCACTGCACAGGTCCAAGCAGGGTCAAGGTTGCACTACTGTGGACTCACTTTCCAGATATACAGTGCAGATGGAACTCCGTGGAGTGCAGAGACCTCAATAGTGACACTCCTGTGATGTGCACTTTCTCTCTTCACTCTGAAAACTAACGGCTGCTGTCATCTCACTGTAAGCGGCAAGGCCTACTACCAGTTGCTGAGCAAAAGGAAAGGAATCACTGGTTCCCAGGCTCTGAGTCTGGTTATAGGATTCTCCCTCTCCCCATTTTGGAGCACCTGTAATGATAGTTTTGTATAGAAAACTGGACCAAGTGCCTATGTAAACATGCTGTGGAGACAAGGAACACATTCAAACCATAGATATAAGGCACCACGAAACACTATAAACAATCTTGGCTTCCCTGAAAAAATTATGGAGGCTGTAGTTTGTTAAGGGTGCTGAGAGCTGTCATTGGACCTTAATCCTGCCCCCAAACTACAATTCCCAGAGTTCCCTGTGGAGAGGGACTGATTGTTAAACCACCCTGGGAACTGCAGTTCTTGGTTTCGTAGCAATTCTCAGCACCCTTAACATTGCTTTTGTTTGTTAGTATGGTATGCACCGTAAGCCACCCTGTGTTCCTTGGATGAAGGGCAGCACAGACATTTAATAAAACAACAACAGCAGCAACAACAAACTACAGCTCCCAGAATTCTTTGGGGGAAGCTTTGACGGCTTATTTTTGAATTATGGTGCTGGAGGAGACTCTTGAGAGTCCCCTGGACTGCAAGAAGATCAAACCTCTCCATTCTGAAGGAAATCAGCCCTGAGTGCTCACTGGAAGGACAGGTCCTGAAGCTGAGGCTCCAATACTTTGGCCACCTCATGAGAAGAGAAGACTCCCTGGAAAAGACCCTGATGTTGGGAAAGATGGAGGGCACGAGGAGAAGGGGATGACAGAGGACAAGATGGCTGGATAATGTTCTCGAAGCTACCAGCATGAGTCTGACCAAACTGCGGGAGTGCTCTGGTCCATGGGGTCACGAAGAGTCGCACATGACTAAACCACTAAACAACAACAATGACTGCTTATAGTGCTACCATAGCACTTTAAACATACAGTGTGGTTGTAGCCAATGTGATTAACCATGTGGAAGGCACTGGAGGAGGGGCGAGGCTCCTTCCAGCCACTTTGGAAAGGAGACCAGTGTTCAGTCTCAGGCAGTTCCGCTGCTCTTTGCAAACCTCAGCCAACTCAGCTCTCAGGGACTTCCGAGGCTGAGCTAGTCTCTCTCCTTCCCTTCCATTCAGCACAGGAATTGTTATTCATTTCCCACACAATGACAGGTTTAGTCAGTTTATTGTGTGGCAGAGAATGACTCGGGTACTCAGGCATGGGAATAAAGTTCACTGGGAACTTTCAATTTCCTTAACGCCGTCGCATTGCAATAATCCCAGAGGTGAGGGTTCCGGAGCTGATGCCATTTCTTCGCTGGGCAGAAGAGGGTGCGGGAAAGGATTGTATGGTGATATGATGTAATCCTTTGGCTCGGCTCTGCAGGGCCATGGCTGAGCTGTTATCTGTTAACAACCCTGGGAGTCAACATCAAGGAAGCTCCTGAAAAAATGACAAAGCTGCTTTTGCCTTTGATGTGGACCACGTTACTTTGCCTCCACCCACCCTCCGTCTTTTGAATTGTGCAGAGGGCAACTTTTCTTACGAACATATTAGGTCCTCCAAGTGTCCCTATTTTCCAGGTACAGTCCCAGATTTACAGAAGCTATCCCAGTTTCTGATTTGATCCCAGAATATCCCCCTTTCCCTTGGGATGTCCCTGTTTTCATCAGAAAAATGTTGGCAGGCATGGAGTTATCCAGCCCCAGAGCCATCGGAAAGCAGCCCTGCATTGGCATTTCTTTTTAGTGTTTAGTGTTTTATTATGTTTTTACATATGTTGGAAGCCACCCAGAGTGGATGGGAGGGATGATGACGATGTTGATGATGATAGAATAGGACATCCTGATTTTCATCAGAGAAACTTTGGAGTGTCTGCTGCATTATTCCAAGTCAAAGCCATGGTCCATGGCTCTTTGGGGTTTCAGGCAGTTGCCTTTTCTAGCTGTACCTGGAGTTGCAAGGACTGAGCTTGGGATCTTTGGCATGGAAAACAGTTGCCCCACCACTGAGCCATGGCCCCTTCCATAAGCACAGTGGTACCTCGGGTTACATACGCTTCAGGTTACATATGCTTCAGGTTACAGACTCCACTAACCCAGAAATAGTGCTTCAGGTTAAGAACTTTGCTTCAGGATAAGAACAGAAATTGTGCTCCGGTGGCGCGGTGGCAGCAGGAGGCCCCATTAGCTAAAGTGGTGCTTCAGGTTAAGAACAGTTTCAGGTTAAGAACGGACCTCTGGAATGAATTAAGTACTTAACCTGAGGTACCACTGTAATTCAGTTGCATTAAAGATTTTGCCACAGGTTGACCAGGTTGACCAGGGCCTTTAAAAAACACAAGAAGAAATCTTGTGGTGGCTAACAATATATAAATGCAACCATTGAACATCCATAGAACAATTAAAAAACCAAAACACACCTTTTCATTTATTGAACTATTTAGTAAATTTATTAGATATCCCACGCCGGGCGTCACAGATAGGAAAGAAAAGCTACATTGAAAGAATGTAAACAACATATCAAGCAGCAAGACAACCTTAAAATAAAAAGTGAAGTCCTGTTTTTTAAAGCTCAGCAAAACTCATTTTGTGCAGCAGCACAAACAGAATTAAAATATAACCGGGCAACACCCACACTCCAAATATACCCCAAGTTTTCATCACTCACTCTCTAGCCTAACCTACCTCACAGGGTTCCTGTGAGGATAAAATGGCCACCTCACACATCTTGGAGGAGAGGTTGGCATACATACTTCTCTTTTTCTGCCATTTAATCTTCACAGGAACACTGTGAGGTAGGTTAGGCTGAGAGTGATTGATAACCACTCCAATAATAACCAACCAAACAAATAATATTAGCATCACTGTGTATCCGAGAGCCCAATGTATCTACATTCGAGCTTCTATCCAGAATGCACCATAAACTTTCTGGCCCATAGCCTAGCTGATATGGTTGAAGCGGTTCTACCCTGTGCCAGGTAGATACAGTGGTACCTCGGGTTACAGATGCTTCAGGTTACAGACGCTTCAGGTTACAAATGTTTCAGGGTACAGACTCCGCTAACCCAGAAATAGTACCTTGGGTACTATTACCTCAGGATGAGAACAGAAATCGTGCTCTGGTGGTGCGGCGGCAGTAGGAGGCCCCATTAGATAAAGTGGTACCTCAGGTTAAGAACAGTTTCAGGTTAAGAACAGACCTCCAGAACGAATTAAGTTCTTAACCAGAGGTCAAAATTTGCACCAATCATTTCCTTTTTCTCCAGTCTCTACAACGTTCATTTCAACCAGGTTATCAGGCTGCAACTGAGGCATCGGTTGTACCCTCAGCCAGAAGTGGAACAGAGCTGGGAGTGAAAACACAAGAACGGATACAACAATTGGTAAATCACAATTTTCTTAAATTACAGCTTCCAGATGAATATTGTCATAGCGTGGGCAAGAGGCCAAACACCACAGCAGTCTGTTTGCTGCCAGTTGTATTCTATGGCTTGCCAAATGGCTGGGAATTGTATTTGTGTGTCGGAGGCAGAGGCAAGTTAACTTGAGGCAGTTGCTGGGTTCTGTCGCTCTTGCTGTCTGCTGTGACCAGCCTGGGTGTGTGGCAGGTACTAAGGACCCTGAGGTGAGCCATTACCCCAAAGGCCACACAAGCCCCCTCTCCCAAAGCAAGGGCACAGCATCATGGAATTGTAGAGTTGGAAGGGACCCAGGGTCATCTAGTAATGTCCTGTAATGCAGGAATCTTTTGCCCAAGTGGGGCCTACAGTCACAGAGATGATAACACATGAGAGTATCATAGCCAAGTGAAAGACTGCTGAGGTAGCACCTAATGACCACATACCCTCCAACATTTCTCCTGTAAAAAAAGGAACGTCCTATTCCATCATCACCATCACCATCATTTTATTATTTATACCCAGCCCATCTGACTGGCTTGCTCCAGCCACTCTGGCAGATTCCAAATGTATATAAAAACTGTTATGTACTGAAGTTCTCACCCTGGGCCAGCAGGGGGATACTGTAGATAGTTCAGGTCCACATATGCAAATAAGGGATCGAAAGTGACGTTCAGTGATTGGATAGTTACAGAAAATGGTTGCTGTTGCGTTCTAGTGGAGCTCTATATAAGCAGGCTGGTTGAACCCTTCAGTTCAGTTCTGTTCTGGCCTGTGAATAAACAAGAGCTGTTTGAAGACTCGCTGTGTCGTCTGATATGCTCACCCACAACTTAACAAAAACATTTGTTGTTGTTTAGTCATTTAGTCGTGTTCAGCTCTTCGTGACCCCATGGACCAGAGCACGCCAGGCACTCCTGTCTTCCACTGCCTCCCGCAGTTTGGTCAAACTCATGTTGGTAGCTTCAAGAACACTGTCCAACCATCTCGTCCTCCGTCGTCCCCTTCTCCTTCTGCCCTCCATCTTTCCCAACATCAGGGTCTTTTCCAGGGAGTCTTCTCTTCTCATGAGGTGGCCAAAGTATTGGAGCCTCAGCTTCAGGATCTGTCCTTCCAGTGAGCACTCAGGGCTGATTTCCTTCAGAATGGATAGGTTTGATCTTCTTTAAACATTTTAAAACTTTCCTATACAGGGCTGCCTTCTAAAGATTGCCTAGTTACTTATCTCCTTGGCTTGCGGGGAGTCGCGTAACTCCATACCCTCCAACATTTCTCTGATGAAAATAAGGACATCCTAAGGAAAAGTGGGACATTCCGGGATCAAATCAGAAACTGGAACAGCTTCAGTCTGTCCCTGGAAAATAGGGACACTTGTAGGGTCTGTAGACCAGTCAGAAACATGGGGGAAATTCTTGTACTCTTTATCAGCTGGAACTAGTGAGCACTCAGAGCAAAGCAAACAAGCAGTAGAAAGAAAATGATCGTTGGTGAATGTGGAAACAATGCAAGGAAAAAACTTAAGTCTGGGGTTGGGGATAGAATTTATGGCTTGAAATAGGCTAGAGGGATTCAATTCCCCCTCTGATCTGCCCCGAGTTAAGGCAAGTTAAGAAACTCTATTAATAATTAGAATAATAAAAATAATAGGCAGTTGATTGTCTGCAGGCAGGGCCCAGGTTACTGCGACATGAGAATATTGCCAGTCCAGCCAGTCTGCCTCTAGTCCTCCACTTCCAGCTTTTACTCAACTCTGTTTTGGAAACTGAGGATTCCTTTGCAGCAGTTCGTGAGATTTATATATCAATAGAAAGGTAAGAAGAGACGTGCATTTAGCAACTTACTGCTGAGATAACAGGGAGATGGTTGGGAAAATGCTCCCTTCACAATCCTCTGACAGAGGCTGCAGCTGCTTGCTTGGGTCCCGGCTGACAATGTCTGATTTCCTGACAGTGTCAAGTCATCCCTCCTTCACGCTTATTTAATTAAAAATCAATCAAATGGGGGGGGGGGAAGAAACACATTTATACAAACAACATGTCACAACAAGCTGCTTTCCCTTGTTTTGTTTAATAGCAAGTCAGCAGGCTGCCTGTGGTTTGATGTGGGGATGCACATTTGAGTTCAGGATTACTGAGAGACCTTCTAAACAAAAGCTGCGAGGTTGAGCTTATTTTCACCCATCCAGAGAGGATTCCCACCTGCTTAACTGTTTGGGTCTGCCCCATTAGGCTTTGGATCTGTCAAGAACTGCCCTCTGGAGAGTCCAGGCACATCTCCAGTTCAAAATGGGTAAGGGAAATGCTCACAACACAGTCCTATACACCTCTACTCAGAGATAAGTTCCATTCAGTTCACTGAGGCTCAGGGCCAACCCAAGGTATTTTCCAGCATGAACCAGGGTCACAAATGGTGCCCCCTCCCCATCAAGTCTTGGTGGTTTGTATCCAGTGCAGGTCAAGTTATTTTGACAGCTGAGGCAGAAAATCACACAAGCGCGTCTCCTTCTTTCTGGCACTTTGCTATTTTTTCTTGACATCTAAAATCAGCTTCCGAGGTGGCCAGCAAGGATTACAGGCTAAGACAGTTAGTGGACTGGACTGTATTTGGCATACTGAGTCATACTCAGAGTAGATGCATCAAAATCAATGGGCTTAAATTAGCCATGACTGACACCACAATCCTAGCCATGTCTACTCCGAAAGAAAGCCCTGTGAAATTCAATAGTGTTTTCTTCCAGCGTTAGGTTCGCAGCCTTACTATCTACTATGTATTGGCAGCAAAGGAACCCGGGTGGTATATAGCTGCGTAAATGCAACAAGTCGACAAATGCAGAAACTGAAAAAGAATTTGCAAGAATTAATGTGGATTCACCCTGCCACACGCAGCATGTTTATTTTAAATTTGCATTCCACCTTTCTACACTGCTGTACTCAAAGTGTTTGGATGGTGCCTATTTCGATGTATTCATGGTCTTGTCCTACATGCCTTTTTTTGGAAGAAAATAAGAGAGAGGAGTAGAACAACACCCTTTGTTGCATACTGACCTAAATGGACCCAAAGTTTGATAAATATCATGCTTTAAATCAGAATTCCAGATGAGAGTCATGGGAAGTCATCCTCTGGCCAGCCCCAAAGCTTAAGTCCTAAGAAAATGACTTTGAAGTCTCTGTTTCTAAGCAGGATCAAGTGTGGTGGCTTTGTGAGGGTTCCATGGCAGCAATCTGCATGAGAAATACTTCCAGGGCTTCCTCATCTCTGTTGTCCATCACACAACAGAGAAGGGAAAAATGCTAAAACAGAAGACATTTTCTGGAATATCTATTCCAGGGGAATGGATTTGGTTTAAATAAATGTGATTCACTTTAACACATGGCAGAAGACACACATGCACGAATCGCGCCCCTTTTGTAAGTCCAGCCTGCATGTTGCAGCTGCGGCTATCCTATGAAAGAGGTACACAGCTGATGGATAGTTCAGTGCCCAAAGGTCCCAAGGTTCAAAAAATCTCAGTGCTTGCTATTCAACAGACTACTTGCAGCTGCACAGACACTGTGGAGTGAGGGATTTCTGACTGTGACATTTTAAGACACATCAGTGAAAGAAGCAATACAGCTTTGCTTGGGAGGCTGGGATTTGAAGAGAGCTCAGTGTCTGATTCTCAGCGATTTGTCTTCATAAGCAGTCATAAAACATATGTGACGTGACAGAAGGTCCCACTTCTCTGCATCTGATCTAAAGCCCAAGGTGTTTCTTATCTGTCACAAATGGACTTGCTGAATGAAATGTGAGTGCTCACTTGCATGCTTTTCCTCAAAAGGAAGCTGTGCAGTTCATTCTTTTAAACTACCATCAATGAAAGCATTTTGTGGGAAATGTTCCATAAGCTAGGGGGGCGGAAACTTGCAAAGGCTGCCACCCAAGTTCAATGTCTGCTTTCAACGTTTCAATCTAGTAGTTTCAGTGCTAGCTAGAATAAAAAGGACAATACAGAACTCATAATGAACCCCATAAAACTTTTGATGAAATGATGACTCTGGTTCATGTTGATATAATCCCACTCCTTCCTCCTGGTAGAATTTAACAGTCAATGATGACTGAACTAAACATCTAACTTGCTACACTGAGTGATTAATTTTGATTTTTAAATCCTGAAGCTATAAGACAAAAGGAGCCTTGCTGAATCAGGCTAATGGCCTATCAAATCCAGTATGCTGTTCTCACAGAGGCCAGGCAGATGACCCAGAACAGAACCTGAGTGCAATAGTTTGCAATTGGTATTCAGAAGCATGCTGTCATAGAACACAGCCAGCATGTCTAGTAGCTGTTGTTAGCCTTATCCTCCATAATAAGGCACACAGAGGTTACTGTTCTTTCTCCTTGCTCACCTGGAGAAAGCAGGTAAACAGGCAGTAAGCAAGAAGTAACAGCAGTGAGTCTAGGGAGCTCCAGAGATTAATAATAATAATAATAATAATAATAATAATAATAATAATAATAATAATAATAATTAATACCCCACCCTTCCCGGTTCAAAAACTGGGTTCAGGTCACCTAACAACAAATTTTAAACACTTAATTGTAGAAGCAGCATAAAATACAGTATAAAAAAATGGATAACGGTAAAATTCAAAATTCAGAAATCAGTTTAGGGGAAGTAAGCATTAGAATAATCCCCAGGGCTAGCTGGCTGAATTGGTCCTACTTGGGCAGGGGATCAGTGAGGAGGTCAGGGGAGAATTAGCTGTGGGGTCTCAGAGCAGGTAAACTTCATAAAAGGGGAGGGGGAGGGAAGAGAAGGGAAATGAAAGATCAGGCTGAGTTCAAATTAAAGGCCAGGCGGAATATCTCTGTCTTACAGGCCTGACAGAAGGAGGTTAAATCCTGAAGGGCCCTAGTCTCATGGGACAGAGCATTCCACCAGGTCGGAGCCATCACTGAAAAGGCCCTGGCCCTGGTGGAGGATAGTCAGACTTCCTTAGGGCCCAGGACATCTAAATTATGGTTATTCATGGACCTTAAGGTCCTCTGCAGGGCATACCAGGAGAGGTGGTCCCATAAATAAGCCTCCAACTTGGACACGGGCTTCTCATATGGCCAAAGATGCCAAGCCCTGATGCAAGCTCCAAGTATTTATGAGAATGGGTTGATATACATGCCTCCGTTTCTTTATGGGAAAAGCCCATAGAGATGAAGGAGCCAATAAGTACTGCCCAGTCCCACCCTCCTTCTGGTGAGGTGTATCCCACAGGGCCTCCAATTTCTGGTGGCATCTTGATAGGGGTAGTAATGCAACTATAAATCCAAGATCTACATCCATCCTGGTTTCAGATTCCTACTCATTGTGTGTGAGCCCTCCGTTTATATCTATCTATCTATCTCCTCAAGCTTACTTGCAACCACACTGCTTTTTCTTACACTACCAAGAGTAAGGGCACCTCATCTAGTTGCTGCTGGATCACACATTTGACAAAACTAGGAGGGGGAAGGAACAGTGAGCAGGAGAAAAAAATGGCTCTGGACAGCTTCAGCCTGTGAAAATAATGGCATTGAACAGGATCAGTAAGATTTCAATCAGTGCATTTGCTTTTTTGGGGTGGTGAATTTCCATCTCAAAAATCACATTTCTGAAGCAGTAATCAAATGCAAAGTCTATTCAGCCCAATGCTATGCACCCCCCTAACAGTTATCATACACCAGATGTACCTCTGAAAGAACAATGCGAAGATAATTGTTAGTTGCCTGTGATATCAATATTCTTCTTCCAGCCCCCCTTGGCTTTCCAATATCAACATTCTTCATTCTCCTTTTGTGGCCTACCTTGCACAACTGGATTATCTTATGCCTTTGGATCTATGACAGATCCATTCTTTTTCTTCTCCCCTCCCCTGTCGTCCAGATTACCATCTTCATTTGGCTGTGCACTGACCAGTCTATCAATAAATGTAATCACCCCCAACTTCTTAATATCTGGAAGCAATCTTGACTGGTGCTGATATGACTACAACTGTAGCTTCGCAGTTCACCAGCCTTATATCCACTTGTGGATATGTTGCCATTTTTTCCTTCTTCCAGATTTCAAAATGTTAGAAATGATTTGGTGAAGGAAGCCAGTTTCCCCAGCTCTTATTTAGATGCCGACTCATCTGCTGTAAGTAGGTGTCCTGGAGAAAGTCAGATGGATAGAAGCCAGCAAGTTTATTTCCACCCCCTCCCCCCTTGGTAAATTCCAGTAAAGTGAAAAACTTGACAAGTACAAGATACCTCTCCCCAGCCCACCTGCAAATGATGTCATGGAATTTCTCTTGTTGCCTGAACTGAGTTCCATACACTCAAGAAGTTTCATTAAAAAAGAAAAGAAAGAGCTGGTTTGTTGTGAAATAACAAAGGGGAGTATTTAATGGGTCAGACTTGTGAAAACACCGCCAGACTAGTTAGGCCAATTGGGGTCAGTTAAGCCTCTCTTGACACAGGACATTAGCAACATTTTCCATGGGCTAAACACAACAAAGAAAACTTCATCTGGTTGCACCTCCAATACCTACGCAGCTTGTAATGATTTTTCAAATCTTGATATGAAACAGCACCGTGGCAATGAACATTGGATTCCTAGTCAGCAGAGGGATCTGCTCATGTGCCAAGGCGGCGAAAGCTTCATTCTTCTCTATTTGCTACATTACTTCATCATGCTCCAATAGCGATTTGTCTGCCCTAATCTTCTTATTGCTATGCCCCATCAGGGATCAGTGCTCAAAGCTGCCAACAAATGCAGATGGATTACTCAGAAGGGGAAACAAATTTATCTTTTTCAGAATGCCCTTTGCAACAATCAGGGTTGCCCTCTTTTTCATGACTCATTTGACAATTGTTCTCAACCCTCTGTTTACAACTCCTCTGAGCTAATTCACGTGCTTAGAGCTAAGCTATGAGGTGAGAATATTTTGATGGTGAGCACTAAAAATTGGTGGGATTGGGCAGCTGCCAGGACCCTGACTCCACCAAGGAGTCAATTGTCATTTTGGTCCTCTCTCTGTTCAGGGCCTCTGGTCAGGCTGCATACTGAGTGATGAGATTTTCCCAGTATCTCTTGTGAAGGAGCAGGGTAATCCAGGTCATTCTTTTTGTTTGTATGCCCCACATCCCTCATAAACCATATCACCACACATCAACTGCTCTGAAAATAGATCTGCAGGCATATGGTACAGGAAGAGCTCCACTCAGATCAGCAGAATTTATGAAGATAACTCTGGACCAGAAAGTGTGAGGACTGAAACTAATTGGGGAATGGGGGTGGGTGGGGAGGGAGATTAGCCACACCCAAACACCATTGAAATTACAGTGGTACCTTGGGTTAAGAACTTAATTCGTTCTAGAGGTCCATTCTTAACCTGAAGCTGTTCTTAACCTGAGGTACCACTTTAGCTAATGGGGCCTCCCACTGCCGCAACGTGATTTCTGTTCTCATCCTGAGGTAAAGTTCTTAACCCGAGGTACTATTTCTGGGTTAGCGGAGTCTGTAACCTGAAGCGTCTGTAACCCGAGGTACCACTGTGCCAGAAATTATGCACAAAGGTAGAGTAGACATTTTTCCCCCTGGGTTGTATTAATGGGCTTTGGGTACACTCTTGCAATCACTCACACATGAGTAACTGGAGGTAGGACTGCAGCATTTATATCTAGAACAGTATGTACTGAGGCAGCGGCGGAGCAAGCTGATCGGGCGCCTGGGGCGGCATGTGTGCCCTGCGTCCAGGGGTGGGGCCAGCCACCTGCTGGGCGGGGCGAGCCGTGCCAGACGTTCCACGGGGCCTCCGAGAAGTCTGCCTGCTTCCTCCCACTCTGCCACCCTACAGCTGAGGGGGAGGCAGCAGGCAGGCCGCTTGGGGCAGCGCGGAGCCTGCAGTTGCGCTACAGGCCCTGTGGTGAGTGCCGTCCATCATTTTGTCACTCCCCTCAGTGGTGACACCCTGGGCAGACTGCCCCCACCGCACCCCTCTTCCTCTGTCCCTCTACTGAGGGCAATCTCTGATTCTTTTCACCACACAAACTTACTGTAGAATCGACAATTTGGGTGTGTGTGTGTGTGCTTGCCTTTTGTTCCCTAAATCACTGAGCAATGGTAGTTGTGGTGGAAATGCCTGACCTGCTAATCTCTCCGTTAAAGAGACAATCTCACTGCCAATCAGTTCTAATGCTCTGTATTATTAAATCCTGATCTGATGTTAATGTGTGGATGAATGTCGTCCAGTCACTCTGTATTTCCTTTCACATTGCGTTTTCTCCCCCATCCGCAGATGGTTATTATTTAAAAGCTTCAAATCCATCAGCTCCCAACTAAGCAACTTATTCCGGTTATCCCAATGGGCTAATTTGAGATATTTGTCTTTTCTTTCTCACTCACTTCAGCACACACAAACACACATAAATAAAATTTGATTCAAAGTACGTTCAGCTTGGGCATAATTTAATTGTGTGACTGGTCCTCATTATCTTAAACACTCAATGTGGAGGCAGTCGAGGAAGAAATGAGATGCAAATCTGTTAATTATATTGGTATTTCCAGTGTACACATAAAAATACTTGGGAATCTGTTTCCCACAGTGCAGTATGGAATACACTGAACAAGTGCATCACCATGAGCATATTGATTTTAGTCAGGTTTTAGTATAGATTTTACTAAACAAAATTGTTTCTGTGCTGCTTTATTTTTGCCCTAGGGAACCCAATTCACGACAGTGCCATATGATCCCGGATCAAATTGTCTTTCTGTCATTTACAGGCCTAGCAGGCAGGAATAGTCAGCGTGGGGCTTATACCATTCTACAAAGCTCACTTAAAATGCGACAAAGGTACTTTAAAGCTCCTTTTCTGATAGTGTGATAAAAGGGACCCTGGACAATGTTGAATGGCATTTCATTTCCTTCTATCTTTGATAGCTCTCTCCAAAGGCCCAGAGGTAACAGGCTAAAGTAACACAGAGCCTATTAATAAATAAAATCTCCCTTTGGATCCCCAAGTGATTTTGATAACATGGTCCAGATATCTCTGTTAAAGGGAAAGTTCGTTTCTTTATATCTTGGTTGAAAAACAAGCATAGATTTTCTAGAGACTTTTCAATCTGGCTTCATGCCTTGGTTGCCCTGAATGATGACTTTTGTCAGGAGAGAGACAGGGGAGTGCAGCCCTTGGTAGCTTGTTGGCTTTCCGATACAATCAACCATGGCGTGCTCCTGGAACAGCTCGCAGCACTGAGAGTTGAAGGCACCGTGGTGGTTCTGCTCCTATCTCGGCAGCTGCTTTCAGAGAGCAGAGATTTGGTGGGTGCGTGCTTGTTCCTATATGAATAATCCTGTGGGGTCCCACAAGGAATAATATTATCCCCCATGTGCTCTTCAACATCTGTATGAAGCAGCTGGGAGATGCAATTAGGAGATTTGGAGCAAAGTGTCATCAATACACAGATGACATCGACCTCTGTTTCTCTGTCACATCTGAATCAGGGGTGATGGTTCAAGTGTCTGGAGATAACCATGGGCAGAATATGGGACAACAAATCCAAACTAGGTTTGTTGGTTGTAGGATCTTGTTGTGGTTTGTGAGAAACTGCAGCTTTGAAGTGGACAACTAGTGAGTTGGCAAGAAGCCAAGTGAAGCAAGAGTACGTGGGAAAGTCTGCTTGGAGGTAGGGAAGCCTAGCAACGGGCGGTGATTGGTTGGAAGTTTTCCCTTATAAGTAGCATGACACAGTAGTTTGGTGTTGGAGTTCAGAGGTTGGTGTGTAGAGTAAGAATTGAGTCTGTGTATATAGTAACTCATACAAAGCTGTACTATACTCTGTATATAATAAAAGCAATACAAATCAAGTTACTGTTCGGCAAGTTATGTTCCTGAGTCCTCATCCTGGAGTACATGGACTAAGCAGCCGGTAGCAGATAGTTTTGGTTGAGATCCATCAACAGATCTGAGGTCTGGGAACTGGATAGATGGCCTATCCTTGATGAGTTTGCACTCTTCTAAGAGAAGAGCAGTTGTGTAGCTAATGGATGCTTCTTGATCCAGATTTTTCACTTGAAGTCCAGATTAATGGGCCCTCTATCATGGATGCTTTAGCTGAGATTCCTTCATTGCAGGCAATTGGACTAGATGAACCTTAGGGTCCCATCCAACTCTACAATTATATGATTCTATGGCTTCACTAGCCAGGTGTGCCTATCTCTAGACTGCACAGCGGGTGCAAGCTTCTTTTCCAATCATGCAGATACGAGACATCTGGACCTGTTTTAAAGTCTGCATCGATGACATCAGTGGCATGCCAGGAACTATTTGTCTAGTCTCACATTGCAGTTTAAATTCATTATGCATTGTAAACATTATTAATAAAAGTGAATTAATTGCCGTGCAGCATCAGTAGGCCCACCCCAACTCACAAATACTGTAAAAGAAATAATAACGATGGTGTTGCATTACAATAAATTCAATATTGAAATTAAGTATCAAAATCAAATATCAATATAGACATCACATACAAATGTCAAACAGCCAGCAACTGTTTTCAAGCATTTTTTTTTAAAAAACACCCACAATCTGATGAAATATATGATAAATTCACTTTAAAAATTAGTTTAAGCTATAATTCCAGGAATAAGCCTATACCTGCTTTTAAATTTTCTTCTTCAATCATGCTGCGAAACCAACATGATTTATCAGCAAATGAAGCTGTAATCCTAAACACATTTACCTAACCTGGGAGTAAGTTGCATGTAAAGGTAAAAGGTAAAAGTAGGTAAAGGACCCTGGACGGTTAAATCCAGTCAAAGGCGACTATCGGGTGCGGTGCTCATCTCACTTTCAGGCTGAGGGAACTGGCATTTGTCCACAGACAGCTTTCCGGGTCATGTGGCCAGCATAGCTAAACCGCTTCTGGCACAACAGAACACTGTGACGGAAATCAGAGCGCACGGAAATGCCGTTTACCTTCCTGCCACAGCGATACCTATTCATCTACTTGCACCGGCTTGCTTTTGAACTGCTAGGATGGCAGGATCTGGGACAGAGCAACAGGAGCTCACCCTATCACACGAATTTAAACCGCAGACCTTCTGATTGGCAAGCCCAAGAGGCTCCGCGCCACCCACATCCCTATAAGTTGCATGTACCTGTAAGTAAACAGGGCTTACTTCTGAGCAAAGGTATATGGGGTTGCACCATTAAGCAGTTCCGTTTTCCATCTCCTTCTGTTGTCTGCATTGACCCATGAAAGAGATTGGGACTCAGAACTGGCTCAAAACCAGAGGAAGTCATTGCCACTGAGGAAATCTCTATATTTTAGGAAATATTCAAATCTCTGCCAATGACATCATGGAAAGAAAGAGACGCAAATAGTCTCTCCGGTAGACAATAGTAACCTTGAAACTTTAATCTCCTTCTCCTTATGCACAGCAGATGTAAGCTTGGGCAAGCTGATACATTCTAAAACCGTTGCAGGAAAACCAGGTGGACCCAGCCCTTCTACTCAGGAAGGAGCTCCATGAAATTCTGTTTCTTGTGCCAAAAACACATACTATCCAAACTTTTAGAAGTGTGCACTGATGTGCAGAGCAGACGGAGGGCAGGGATGGAGAAGAGTACAGTGGGGAAGGAACAGGACTGGCCCCAGGATTTAGTAGACCCTCAGCAGGCCGCCTTGAAACTGCCCACCCCGCTGCCAGTGTTGCCAGTTCCTGCTGCTCTGATGTTTCATCACAGCCGCTGTTGTTTGCTTGCTTGCTATGCAGAAAGCCATGGAGCAAACAGACAGTGGAAGATGTTCCTCCTCTTCTTCAGCAACACAGTTGTGGTTTGCTTTCTTG
This sequence comes from Podarcis liolepis, assembly GCF_965112155.1. Lineage (NCBI taxonomy): Eukaryota > Metazoa > Chordata > Lepidosauria > Squamata > Lacertidae > Podarcis > Podarcis liolepis. Next base: position 25,288,654 of record NC_139555.1, read on the forward strand.
TTTCCTCTGGGCCAAATCAAGAAACAGATGAACAAACAGATGGCAGTGGTGAAGAGGAGGAGCAGGTTCAGTCGCCTCCCTGCTGGGGTGTTGGCTCTGGGCAAGTTCCCCACCAGGACCAAGCCTTGATGAAGAATCCCCGGGAAGAAAGCAGGGAGGTATGCAAGGAAAAGCGAAAGATGATATATAGGGTTAGTAGGAAAGGGATGATTATGTAGCACCCTCTCTTCCTTATTGACTAACTTTACACTAAATTTAAATGTATAGTCAAATAGAGCTTTTCTAATGACACCTGCTAAGGGACATGGGTGGCGCTGTGGGTTAAACCACAGAGCCTAGGACAGAAGGTCGGCAGTTCGAATCCCCGTGCCTGTTGCTCGGTCCCTGCTCCTGCCAACCTAGCAGTTCGAAAGCACGTCAAAGTGCAAGTAGATAAATAGATATCGGTCCGGCGGGAAGGTAAACAGCGTTTCCGTGTGCTGCTTTGGTTCTCCAGAAGCGGCTTAGTCATGCTGGCCACATGACCCGGAAGCTGTACGCCGGCTCCCTCGGCCAATAAAGCGAGAAGAGCGCCGCAACCCCAGAGTCGGCCACGATTGGACCTAATGGTCAGGGGTCCCTTTACCTTTACCTTTAATGACACTTGCTACCCCATGTAGAACTCCTGTCGAGGACCACAAACAGGGTAGCCAATGGTAGAAATCACCCTCAAAGACAGAAGAAGACTGTTGGTCCTCTTCTCCTTGTCCCGATTGCATCTAAAGTGAAGTCCACAGTATCAAGGCTGGAGTCAGATGCAGGTCAGAACTAAGAGACAGCCAGATGTCAGTGAAGTTAACTCTTTATTCAAGGAATGGCATACAACTTCAGCCATACTTCCCAGCAGGCCTTGCCCCCTATACAGCAGTTGTCAGGACTGAAGGTCCCTGCCTTCCACTCCTCCTCCTCTCCTGGATTTTTCCCAAGAAGTCTCAAACTGTGCCTGCACACCTCTAGTCTCTGTTGTGCCCTCCTCATTATCCTGCATGTTCTTGGAGAACCAGGGGTGGGAGGGAGGGGAACTTGTTGCAGCCGGAGAGGGAGAGGGAGTGTCAGGAGTCCCAGTTCCCATCTTGATAACACAGCAAGCGTAGTTAATTAAAAAGGAAGATTTATTGCAAAAACAAGCAGAGTTCACCAGATGGCTCTAACAAGCCGCCAGCCTCATCAGTCATGATGACCCTTCTGAAGACTGCTTCCTGCGAGACCAGAAGCAACTGAACTTTCGCTTCTGACATCTCTTGTTCTGCTTCCTGTCTTGGAGGCCTCCTATTCGCCAAGACCTTGGACCGAGAGGGTCAGCCCCTTTCCCGCCTGATAAACTGCTTCCTTCTCTGTTCACAGCATTTGGTACTTCTCGAGAGCGTTGGCAGGTTTCTGGCTCGCTCTTAGTCATTCCCTTATCAACCCGCATTCCAAGGGGCGGGGGACTTGACACTAGCTGATGCTCATCCTGCCTGGCAGTTAACCCTCCCTGTTCCTGGTTGCTTCCATCAGCTGGTTGCAAACCTTCCCTCGGATCTAGCTGCAAATCTTCCCTGGGGGCTGGCTTATGCATGACAGGGAGACTCCCAGAAAGCTTCAGTATTTTCTTGACCACCCTCCTCTGCCTCTGCCTTGGAGTCTGAACTGTTCCCTGTCACAGGTTCCTCCTGTTCACTAAATCCAGTTGCCCCATCAGTATCTAGCATCTCTTCCCCCTCTGACCTCTTTTCAGTGTCTCACCACTTCTCATCCAGTCAGTCCCTGACGCCCCTTGATACCTGGGGGAAGTAGAAGCTGCTAGTGTAGTGAAGCTGACAATGTCTTCTGGTTTTTTCTTTTCTTTTTCCTAAGTCAGGGGAAGAACAAAAGGGCTCAGCAGGCATTTTCCATGTTCAAAGAAAGCCTCCATCCTTGCCCCTGGGTGAGTTCTTTGTTCCTTTGGGAAACCAGACAGTATTGGGAATTAAAGGTAAAGGTAAAGGTACCCCTGCCCGTACGGGCCAGTCTTGACAGACTCTAGGGTTGTGCGCTCATCTCACTCTAGAGGCCGGGAGCCAGCGCTGTCCGCAGACACTTCCGGGTCACGTGGCCAGCGTGACGAAGCTGCTCTGGCGAGCCAGAGCGGCACACAGAAACGCCGTTTACCTTCCCGCTAGTAAGCGGTCCCTATTTATCTACTTGCACCCGGGGGTGCTTTCGAACTGCTAGGTTGGCAGGCGCTGGGACCGAGCAACGGGAGTGCACCCCGCCATGGGGATTCGAACCGCCGACCATGCGATCGGCAAGTCCTAGGCATTTTACCCACAGCGCCACCCGCGTGGGAATTAGGCCCTTTAAAAATTGGGGCATTCATCAATGTTTGGATTCATTTTCAGGGAAAGGACAAAGCTGGCCACCCATCTCTGCTACATTGCATCCATTGCACCCTGGCAAACTGGCTGCAAACCATCATTGTTGTGTAAATTAGCTGATGCCCTTTTTGTCAAGGCAGCAGTGTTCATTCTTCCATTAACCACAAATGTAATCCATGCCTGTATACACATTGGGAATGCAAAACAAAAGAGAAATCAGTGTTGGTTTGAAAACGCAATCCCTGTTTCTGAAAATTTTGGAAAGAACTTAAAAATTGGGAGTGACATAAAAATCAACAGATATTTCAAATAATAGATGTGTGGTTCTTTGTTATTTGCTTTTTTAATTCCTGGGCTTTCAACACACACTGCAGTTAGATTTGCAAGCTTTTTTGCCACCACCCCCAAATGGCCAGACACTTTGGATGAGAACTTGAATGTTGTAATTGTTAGTGTTTTAACAAGAGTCTTTTGGCCAAGTAAAATTGCCTTGTGTGGCCTGGGAGCTGCCAGTTGCTCCTCTTTGGTTTATAAAGTGTTGCAAATCAGCACACAGCCTACATGAAGGATCACTTTACTTGTAACTGAAACACATTTGATGTTTGAGAAACACGAGCTAGCCCATGGCAGCACTGCAGGACGCTAAACACTGGATGGACCAGAATGTTACCCAGATCAAACTGGGTTCAAGTTAACACTTAAGCTTCACCCTACTCATTTGTAATTTTTGACTCTTTGACATGGTCTGGTGAGCCAGAAATTGTTCTCAAAGCAGTTCATTTGCTATTCTTCTTCTTTCTTCTTTGGTGATCACTTGTAGACGAGTAAGATTGTCTTCCATGAACACAGTTTTAACAGTGAGTCTATAAGTGACTATGAAGGCCAATTCTGGATCCACACGTCCTTCCACAGTGGGGACCTAGGTTTCTTGGCAGGAGTTGATCACGGTGTGGATTTGCCAAGCGTGTCTTCCTCTTAGCAAGTTTCTCCCTTGCATCCTGAGTTTGAGCATCTTCAAAGCCCATGACACCTTTGGTAAAGGTTGTTCTCCAACTGGAGCACTCGCAGGCCAGCGTTTCCCAGTTGTCGTTGTTTATACTACATTTTTTTTTTTTTAGATTTGCCTTGGGAGAGTCTTTAAACCTCTTTTCTTGACTACCAGCATCACACTTTCCATTTTTAAGTTTGGAATAGAGTAAGTGCTTTGGAAGACGATAATCAGGCATCTGCACAACGAATGCCAGTGTCGCCAGGCATTTCTGTACGTGTGCCGTGAATCCCAGAGGAGAAGAATACTGCAGTATGAGACCAAAACCCATCTAGTCCAGCATCCTGTCCTCATGGTGGCCAACTGGAAGTCCACAAGCAGTTCATGAGCACCACTCTCCTGCTCATGATCCCAAGTGACTGATAAGGCTTGCCTCATACCTAAGTTAACAAATCTGAGATAGGAGCGAGTTACATAGGAATTACACCTTCCACATAATTCATAGTGCACTACTGATAGTCCTATGAGATGGAAGGATAATGTCCATTTTTAAAAGGTGGCCTAGCTATATAGTGCTTGCAGACACAAACCAAAGCAATAGCTGAACAATGACTCAGAGGGCAGTGTGCCACTAATTTAATTTTCACAACTTTTTGCAATCAAGAAAGAGTAGTGCTTTAGAGCCCTGCCAAACAGGAACTGGTGTGTAGGAGAAACAACAGCATGGAAAGCCATCTTTGACTGAAACACATGTGGTGAAAACACACTTGCGCCCTCGGCGAGCCAAATTAGTTTTTCTTAACAGATCTAGAGGAGTATCTGGTAACCTGGGTCTTTTAGTGGCAATCAGTAGCACAAAAACAAGTCACTCTGATGTGTTTCTATTGAATGCCACAAACAAGATCTGGTTCCTGTGGAAATAAAAAGCAAAGGCCAGATACTTTGACAAAGATAAGATTGGCAGATAATATATTTCCAAAATACGGTTTCTTTGCACCTGCAGTTCGAGGAGTTCAGTTCAGGGTTAATAACCTTCAAGGTTGCCTGGTACTCGATGGTAAACAAAACTGTCTGCTCAAAAACAGCATCATGTTGCATCCCAAAAGTAATGATTTATACCATGCATGTGAAATTGCCATGTTTCATGGGCTATTTTGCCCAGTTATTTTGTGTCTTGGGACATGTGCCAACTCCCAGAGGCCCTGGGTGCCCAAGCACCCACAAAATTCCCCATGAAGGGGCCAGACACCCACAAATTTTGGTGCCAGGGCCACACACATTGCATAATAATAATAATTAATAATTTTATTATTTATATCCTGCCCACCTGGCTGGGTTTCCCCAGCCACTCTGGGCGGCTTTCAGCAGCATATAGAAACAAAATAAAACATCAAATGTTAAAAACTTCCTGATACAGGGCTGCCTTCAGATGTCTTCTAAAATTGTGTAGTTCTTTATCTCCTTGACATCTGATGGGAGGGTGTTCCACAGAGAGAGCTCTACCTCCAAGAAGGCCCTCTGCCTAGTTCCCTGTAACTTCGCTTCTGGCAGTGAGGGAACCACCAAAAGCAGATCCTATTTTCCAAGGCATCCCTGATTTAGAGAAACTGTCCTGGTTTCTGATTTGATCCCTGAATGTCCCACTTTTTCTTAGGATGTGTCTATTTTCATTGGAGAAATGTTGGAGGGTATGGAGTTATCCGACCCCCGAGCCGTCTGAAGGCAATCATGTATAGGGAAGTTTTGTTTTTTTAAAAAAATGTTTAATGTTTTATTATGTTTTTAAATATGTTAGAAGCTGCCCAGAGTGGCTGGGGCAACCCAGTGAGATGTGTGAGGTATAAAGAGTAAAAATATCATTATGGAATGGGACATCCCTATTTTCATTGGAGAAATGTTGGAGGGTATGCAGAAGACCCTTGGGGCTGGATCTCAGTGTCTAGGCTGAACGATGGGAGTGGAGATGCTCCTTCATTATACAGAGCCGAGGCTGTTTAGGGCTTTAAAGGCCAAGCTGGCACTCCTGTTATAGAATCATAGATTCATAAAATTCATAAAATTATAGAGCTGGAAGGGATTCTAAGGCTCATCTAGTCCAACTCAGATCAGGGAAATTAACTGGATCCTGAAGTGGCCTGCAGTCTGTTTAAAAATCCATCTGAAAATAGAGATTTGAACTAGGAAATTACCTCACATTATTTCCAGGGCTTATTCAGAGGCAGGGATTAATGACTCCCCTCTGCAGTAATCTTGTTGGGTTGTAGTAATACTTTTTTTTGTTTTTGTTCTGTATGTGTGCGACAAATCAAGTGTTCAGAAACAGACCAGTGAGAACAGCAGGGGCCCTGAGGTCACAGGGACAGGATCAATGCTCCCAGTTGTTTCAGGGGGGAGGTAGTGAGAGAGCACAAATGTATACATGGACCTTCCTTCTGTTATAGGGCAAAGCCTGCCTCTTCCTGACAGGAAAGGAATGTGCTGGAGAAAGGAGTTGGCCAGCTTAATAATACAGAATTGGGAAGGAAAAGGGCAGCTTGCTGTACTCACCCATTTGAATTTGGGAGTACATTATGTGTTGTAAGGCACATACAGGAAGCATACCTTTTAATATCACTCGGTGCATCATTTCCTAAACCCTTTTGGAGGCTTACCTTTGAATATGGGTGGGTGATGGGTGAGTGAGCCACTTATGGGTGGGTGATGGGTGAGCCACTTAGATTTATTTCTTGCCCTGTCCCAGGGAGGGTTCAGCCACTGAAAGAATTCAAAGCAGAAGAATCTTGCAGAAGGAATCCACACCAGGGATTGGCAGGAAGCTTACCCTACGAACGCAGAAGGACTTGGGTTCGGATTTTAAGTGTCATAGTGGGCAGCAAATTTAGTCCTATATAAACTCCAGTTAAAAAGCTGCTTCCAGATTAGAAAGAGATGAGTCATGTGGCTCTATGGACAAAAAAAGTAAACCACCCCTGTCAGTGGCGTAGAGTGAGGGGTGCAGGGGGGGCAGGCCGCACCGGGCGCAACATCGGGGGGGGGGGGGCGGGGCGCTCGCACTCGCAGCTCTATGCCCCTACTAAAATCCACGGGTTAGGGGGCACAAATTACTTGCCTTGCCCCGGGTGCTGACAACCCATGCTACGCCACTGACCCCTGTTTTAAGCCATGGCCATTTCTCGAAATTATATAATAAAGCTGTAAAAATGTCATTGCACAGCCACCACCAGAGGATTATAGAGACACCAAGAGGGGAAAGTGATGGTTTAAAACAATAGCAGAAGTGTTAACTCCCCCCCCCCTGCTTTATTCAAACTTCTGCCAGATTTAAAACAGCCACTCCGCCCCCTCTTTTTCTCCCTTCTCACTGTACTCCCTTCTCACTGTACTCTAACTTCTCCCTCTTCCATTCCACAGCTGCCTATATCCCATAGTACCTTCACACAATGCATTTCATTCCTGGTACCATATATGAAGTCCCATGAAGTCCCAGGTTAAATGTAGCAATTTAGAACAGATACAGTGGTATCTCAGGTTACATATGCTTCAGGTTACATACGCTTCAGGTTATAGACTCCGCTAACCCAGAAATAGTACCTCGGGTTAAGAACTTTGCTTCAGGATGAGAACAGAAATAGTGCGGCAGCAGCGGGAGGCCCCATTAGCTAAAGTGGTGATTCAGGTTAAGAACAGTTTCAGGTTAAGAACGGACCTCCAGAACGAATTAAGTATGTAACCAGAGGCACCACTGTATTGTATTAACAAGCAATCATCCAAATATGTGCAGCTTTCATCGACTGAACTTAACCTTCTCTAAGGGTGGATCTACACACCCACAGAGCTGCAGAACAGATGAGAGACGTGGATTCACAAATGGGGTTAGGGAGGGAGCTTTCTCTCTAGGAGGTAAATGGGCAAATGGCAGGGGGCTGGCAAGCAGAGCTTAGCTTATCAAAAGAAGATGGTTGGGAAAGGTTTGTTAAATTCAAGTTTTCAAGAAGAAAAACTCCTGATACCAAGATTTTGTGGGGTGAAGAGATTTTTTTTTTTAGTGTGAATGCTTCTCCATTTTTCAAAGGGCTGTCAGAATGGGGTTGGCACAATTTCCCTGATTCCTCAGCACACCGTGTCCTTTCCTCTCCAGCCCTCTAGTTCCCATTTCCTATGCAACTGTGCTGTGAGATATCACGGGTCTTGCCTGGCTGGCTTTGCTGCCACAATTCCCATTGTGCTCTCCATTTGATTGGGCTGGAAGATCTTGAGGGTATATTTGTCTTGGTCAGTTCTTGCTGAACATGATTCCTTTAAAATAGAGAGAGGGAGGGAGGGAGGGAGGGGTGCTGAAATCTTTAGGAAAAAGAATGAGAAGGTTATTTAAAACAAACCCTACCACTCCTAGTTTAGCGGGGGGAAACCCAGTAGGGTGCGTGTGTGTGTGTGTGTGTGAACCAATAAGCACATTTGACCCAGCTTTAAGTCTTTTTATCCTGTCATTTTTAAAAATGGACATCTACATGTGAGAAAGAGCATTAGATGAGGCAAAATTAGCAGACTCAGGAAAGAGACTGGGGTGGATTTACAGAATGGATAATATATATGACAACTTAATGGGTTTCCAATCCCATCATCTCTGGGATGGCTAATTCAGATTAAATATTTCGAATGTGCTAATGCTGCCTGACTCACAACAGCTATGTTACATGAGAAATTCAAAGCTTAATCGTCAAGTGAAAATAATTCCATAAAACTGTCATCGTGCCTCCCTTAAAATAAATGTTGCACGATTGATTAGTTGAGATAATTTGTACAGCGGAATTATCTCACTGCTTGATTTGTTGTATGAACCACCATGAATTCTAGATCCACAGGATTAGGTTCATTGACTAATTAAGACCAGCTCAAGTTATAAATGTGCCTATTTCACTGAGGTAAATAATCTTTAAACCTGTATTCCTTCTAAAGGGTTTTACTGGGAGTTACAGATAAGCTGCAAAATTGGTTCTGATGAAAATAAAATGTTAAAATATCTTGGCTGGATTTGGCTTTGTTGACTAACGAAAGTAGAGGACTAGCAGAAGCGTGTGTGCCCTGAAATTTTAGAATCTGGGATCTTCACTTTTTTTAACATGGTGGATCTTACAATTTGCTCTTGCAGGAGCTTGACATTATGTGGGTGGTGGGTGGAAAGAAGCAATGAATGTATTCTTTTTAATTTTGTGCTGAGCCATGCCTCACTATGGTAGCCATTTTGTTCTGGTAGCCATGGCACTTTTATCAATTGTACCAACACCTCATTATTATCATTGAGAGAGAGAGAGGGGGGGGGAGGGAGAGGGAGAGTGCGTGCACTGGGTACTGTTGTATTTAAATGCAAACTGAACTTCTCCCACCTTCCCTAGCATAGGTAAAGGTAAAGGTAAAGGTAAAGGACCCCGGACACTTAAGCCAGTCAAATGTGAGTATGGGGTTGTGGTGCTCATCTCGCTTTCAGGTCAAGAGAGCCAGCGTTTGTCCGCAGACAGCTTTCCGGGTCATGTGGCTGGCATGACTAAACTGCTTCTGGCGCAACGGGACACCGTGATGGAAACCAGAGCTCACAGAAATAGGTCCCGCCGGAGCGGTACCTATTTATCTACTTGCACTGGTGTGCTTTCAAACTGCTAGGTTTGCAGGAGCTGTGACAGAGCAACAGGAGCTGCGGGACAGAGCAACAGGAGCTGCGGGGATTTGAACCGCCAATCTTCCAATTGGCAAGCCCAAGAGGCTCAGCGGTTTAGACCACAGCTCCACCCATGTCCTTCCTGTTTTTTTAATGTTTTATGTTTTATTATGTTTTTATATACATATGTTGGAAGCTGCACAGAGTAGCTTGAGCAACCCAGTCAGATTTATTATTATTATTATTATTATTATTATTATTATTATTAGTAGTAGTAGTAGTAGTATTAGTATTATTATTATTGGAATAGGACGTCCCTATTTTAATCAGAGAAATGTTGGAGGGTATGATATTTCTTTTCAATGTAAGTGTCTGTGCTGTCTTTCTCACTTCATGTAACTGTAAAATCTATTGCCAGTTATCATCCTGGGATTTAGAACACGTAAAAGGTTTTTCAAACTGTAGTAGCTATTTTCTTGAACTTGAAGAATGCGCACAGCAATTTTCAAGGGGACTGACTGAGTGTCCCTGTGGGCATCAGAAGATGACATGTGCCTTTTAAAAAACAGTCAGAAAGAGAATTATTCTACAGCCAGAGAAAGATCAACGCTCCTTATTGTCCCCCCCCCCTTATTGCTTTATCTTAGCTACGACTACTAGAGTTAAACACGGCATGCATTCCCAGTCTGCGAGCCTTCTATACTTTCCACATATATGTTTAGCAGAACGCATTGCTGTTAAGGAAACATCCAGCATGGAAAATATTTTAGTGCATTAGTGTCATATCCAGTGGCAGAACGTGGTTACCCCGGCAGCCCTTGATCAGTTTGCATGGTCTCTGAAATGTCTCCTCCATGCAACCAGAGTTTACCACTACTGAGAAATATCTTCACGCTAAAGGTTTGTTTACAAGGAGTTGATGTTTCCACTTACTGGAGTATTAAAGCAGTTGTTTTTTCCAACCACTAAGTAGATCTAAACATTAAGTGTTTCTTGAGTTGGTTTTCCAGTTCTCGGCCTGCTATAAACATTAACTTTTTCTGGGTTTGAATTAGTCTCTCCCCCCCATTCTGAAAAGGAAAACAAAACAAAACAAAAAAGGAAGGTTGCTTTTCCAATTAACCACATGCAATATAAAAGATAATATTTGTAAATATTTAACTCCTGAATATATATGATGCAATATTTTTGTTTCATTTACGTAAACCAGTGTAGTGCTGTGAAAGGGGTTGGTTATTTTTGTTGGCTATCGCTGACAGGGTCGTATACCATGAAATCTGGAGTTCTCGCTTTCCTACAGATTGAAACGATAATATTCTGGTCAAATGGGGCAGACCTTCTGAGCTGCAGCAATGCCACTGATTTTATGAATATGTGTCACTGCAGATTCCCTAGTTTGGAAGATAAAATGTGTGAAACCAGACCCAGTGCCCTATTTATATATGTATTCATCTATCCACCCATCTCTGGCTGGGTTTCAAAACAGAATTATAGCTTACACAAAGCAAGAAGGAGTTGTTCCATACACAACCAACCCTGGAAGGATGCCAAATTCAAGAAAATAAAATAAAATAAAGGGTGGGCAGGCACTGGGGAGCAGGCTAGATATACATGCAGTACCCATCCCTTTGATTTTTCTTTTTGGCCTTCTGTTTGTGGGAATAAGATGTGTTCCAGATTTTTTTTATCTCATATTTTGTATAAGTTTGAAGGTTGTCTGAATATTTTTTTTTTAAAAAAAAGGCCAATAAATTTAGGATTTTTTTTTAAAAAAAGCAATAAAGAAAGATGAACACAGGGTCTTTGTTTAGCTTTTCCATATAGTTGATTGGTGCCCCCTCTTTTACAATATCTTCTACGTTCTTGCTAAGAACTGATGTTTGCAGAGAGAATTTGCTCCTCTAAACAACAGCCTCAAAAAAGGAACGGTGACACTGTTAGTTTGAATATTTTGTCAAGAGCGTCGGCAATGAAAAAACTCAGACGTTTGCCGAAGACCTTTGCTTTAAAAAAGGATGACCGATATTGAGGTGTATCATGAAATGAGCCAATAATAGAAATTTTAAAGTTGCCGGTACTGCATACCCTTGGGTACCCCCAAAACTGTCAGCATGTGACAGCAGCCACACCTGGGAAACAGCTTTGACTGGCCTGCTAAACCAAGTGAGGGTAGCTGATGAGTCTCAAATCCTTGGTGAGCTAGATATTTCCCCTGCGTGCAAAGACAGGCTCTGGCAGATTGAGTAGATGAAACCAATAGTGGGTCCAACTGTCAAGAGGGGGCACATGGGGCTCATCAACTTGGGAAGGTAGCCCATCTTTGAGTGAATAAAAGACTAAGGAGTAAACCCTACATAAAATCCAGAGTAGAGTCCTTAAAGCAGTTGGGTGGTGTCTTATTTGGCTCCTCCTGGCAACTCCTGAAGCCCTGCTCTGCTTTCCTTTGGACCACATCTGCGAGGCCTGTTTGACTTCACCCCTAGAGGTGACCTCCATTATCTCACAAGACAGATGGATGCCAACCACAACCATATATTTGCACGGTGGTAGTGCTCCTGTTGCAACTCACCTTGGATCAGATCCTGACCCACTAGTTGAAGAACAGTGGTGTAAGGCAGATGTTTATAGGCAGATGTTTCTACTAAGAAATCTGAAGAGTTTCCCCACATTTATTTTTGAGTGATAGACCATAGTTTCATTCATATTGATTTCATGCACCAGCCGCAAGATCATATGGGAGCACCAAGCAAAAGTGATCACACATCAGACGAGACCCTCAATGTCATCGTCAAAGGTGGCCTCTCTGGAAATGTTTGAAAAATTCCCATTTCACTAGGGCTGAACATTTCACTAGGGTTTTCGGCGAATGGAGGATGAAAAAGATGAAAGATGAACATACTAGAAATGATTGCCTATTGTTTTCAGATGAAGATCCTGGAATTGATGGAATGATGACAAAATAATACATAAATATAGAACTTAATTACTCATGACTCAAGTTCTTTTTATAGTATATATGGATCTATATTTTAGGAACTGGACCATGGAAAAGAAGTCTAGAATACTTGCAATTAAAAAAATAATGGCGTGGGCATTTCCTGAAGGCTTAAGCATTGTTTTGCGAATTCCTTGGCAATGCCCCATTCTAGGAAAACCAAGATCTCCTTCTTTCTTTTCTTTTCTGAAGACCTGGATGGACTAGCTGGAAATATTACTTGGTTTCTGTATTTGTATTGGATCATGGATCAGAAGGAAGTTACAGTATGTACTGGCTTCTGAACTGAGCTTTCTACTTTGTGGTTCAAAAGTGAAGGCTGAGCAGAGTAAACCAGAGCTGTTTATACAGTTTTCGTTGAATCTACTCAAAAGCAATGAAGGGAAAAAAAATTGTTTACATGCATGAGGGATATTTTCTTGGTTTTACTTCCGAAGTAAAAGGCTCCCAGACTTTTGAATATCTGACCAATGGTAATTTCGTGGTTGGGTTCTGTGTTCTTGGAGGAGAGTTCAGATATTGCTGTGGCAAGGTGCTTATGAATCTGCAATGGTACTTTTCATGGTATCCATGTATTTTGTATTTAGGAACCTGTTCCTGAATGCAAACGGTCTCATAAAAATGCACCTGAACCAGCCACTTCAGAAAGAGCTGGCATCTGGGTTATCTGTGGCAACCAGCTGGGGGAAAAGAGTCACAATAAAATAACTGAGCCCCACGAAAATTAGATACATGAACCTGGGACAAATGAAGTTGTTGCTGGTTTATTGCAAGTATAAATGAATTCGGGTTTTTTTTTTTGGGGGGGGGAGCTGTCTTGCAGATGAAGAAGAAATGGAGGTGATAATAACATTTAGGTAGTCTGCTCCTATGCATGTTCTCTCAGAGGTAGGTCCTAGTCTATTTAGTAGATCAAACACTCAAGTAAGATGTGTGTAGGATTCTACAGTAACCTAAAATTACTGGTGTGAGTGGTGCACCACAATTTGACTCTTGGACAGGAAGGCTGTTAAAACCTGAACGAATGTCTGGTTCTGGCTATACCATCCTCTTAGGGATGCGGGTGGCGCTGTGGGTTAGACCACAGAGCCTAGGACTTGCCGATCAGAAGGTCAGCGGTTTTAATCCCCGCGATGGGGTGAGCTCCCGTTGCTCGGTCCCTGCTCCTGCCAACCTAGCAGTTTGGAAGCACGTCAAAGTGCAAGTAGATAAATAGGTACTGCTCCGGCGGGAAGGTAAACGGCGTTTCCGTGCACTGCTCTGGTTTTACCAGAAGCGGCTTAGTCATGCTGGCCACATGACCCGGAAGCTGTATGCCGGCTCCCTTGGCCAGTAAAGCGAGATGAGAGCTGCAATCCCAGAGTCAGCCACAACTGGACCTAATGGTCAGGGGTCCCTTTACCTTTACCTTACTCATTGCTCTCAACAGTGAGAAATTTTCTTTCTTATGGGTCCAAAAGGGAATAAGGGCATACCTCCCCTCTCAATCTACCGGTGGTAAAATCTAGATCTGTGTGTGCCTGTGAAAAGAAGCCATAGAAGTAGCAGTTTGAAACAGAGACTGAGAAAGAGCAAAAACCTAGTTTGGCAAGCAGGGATGGGAAAATCTGTAAATTTCAGTTACTCTCAGGTTCTCATTGTTCCACGTTTCCACATCAGTTTGCATTTAAAAAACCCCATCATGACATGTATCAGCAATTTAGTCTGAATTTCTCCATATATATGACCCTTGGGGTCCCTTCCAACTCTATGATTCTATGATATTATATATCATATATATTTAGTCTGATATATTTAGTCTAATATATACATTTTTGCAAAGGAACTTCCCCTCATATAATACATTTTTGCATGTTTTCCCCATTAATACCTGCATTTATATACACTCTTTACCCCAATATATGCAGTGCACTTTACTTGGCTGGAGACAGCCTTGCAAAATTCAGAAAAATGTGAATTTCAGAGGATGGCTGCATTTTTGGTTTACATAAGGCTTTGGAAAGTGTGAAGTGTAGATTTGCTTTTAAATGTGAACTGAGTTGAATTTCTACTGAATCTCTGCTGGCAAGTGCTTCTTGGGGTTTGTTCTCTGGGAATCTGATGTGGGGCAATGAATTTCTAGCTCCTAGGTCCTTCTGGCGGTTCCCTCACTGTAAGAAGTGAAGCTACAGGGAACAAGGCAGAGGGCCTTCTTGGTAGTGGCACCCACCCTGTGGAATGCCCTCCCCTCAGATGGAGATGAGTAACTATATAACCTTTGAAAGATGTCTGAAGATAGCCCTCTATAGGGAAGCCTTTTAATGTATAATGTTTTATTATGTTTGCTTTCGTAGATGTTGGAAGCCGCCCAGAGTGGCTGGGGCAACCCAGCTAGATAGGCGGAGTACAAATAAAATAATAATAACAATAATAACATCATCATCATCATCATCATCATCATTATTTGCTGATATTACAGCTTTAAGTAATGCTGCCACTTTTGCTCAGATTGTATGTTTATAAACACACCCAATACTTTCCTTTCACATTTTAAAGCAAACGGACCTAATTTGCTGGGCCAGAACTTATATGTGGATTGGAACACAGTTATCAGTCAGTTTATAAACTTCTCTAAATGTTGTGGTGCTGTTTCTTTCTTTTTTTAAAAGTGTCTTTTGAGGGGAAATGCCGATAAAAATGTGTATTTTAGGGGAACTGCATGGAAAAGCATTTTTAAAAAGTTTACTTTGGGGGGAATGTATGCAAAATACATTAAGGAAAGAATGTATACAAATGCTTTTAAGTGAAAAGGTATGGAAAACCAATGTTTTGTAGATATGTAATGAAAGGGGTGAAGCAAAGCTTTGGATTTAATCAATTAAATTTGTACCCAGATAACTACAGTCGTACCTTGGTTCTTGAATGGAATCAACTCCAGAAGTCTGTTCGACTTCCGAAAACATTCAAAAACCAAGGCACAGCTTCTGATTGGCTGCAGGAGCTTCCTGCACTCAATTGGAAGTCATGTCAGCTGCGTCGGAAGTTCAGGTTCCAAAAAACGTTTGCAAACCAGAACACTCATTTCCGGGTCTGTGGCGTTCGGGAGCCAAAATGTTCGAGTCACAAGGCGTTTGAGAACCAAGGTACGACTGTAGTCAAACTGGAACAACGATGAGTAGATCCAAAACAGATTGGGTTGCTTCCAAATGCAACTATCTATCTCTACACATTTGAATATATGTTTGGGTGTGCATCACACATATATGCATACTTTACTTTTCTGGTAACTGAGGGGTGTTTGTGAGTGTCTTTTATTTCATTCTGCAAATCAACTCATTAGTAGTCTGCACTCTGCAGCCTTCCAAGGTGCCAGCCTTTCAACTGAAGCCCAAGGGAAGGCATCATATGGCAACTCTTCCTATCAGGCCTTTTCAGATCAGGAAATATGAGCAGCTGGGGAGGCTGCAGTGTGTCGGGGAAATGTTTACTCAGAAGGAAAACTGAGACACCCCCCCTTGGCACCTTACAGTGATAAAGTAAACACAGAACTCTCTCAAAAACTCTTTTCCACTGCAAAAAGACATTCCTATTTTTCTGTCTCGTTCTTAGGAATCTTAAGAAATCATCCCAAGTGTCCTGGGAATGAGCCAGAAAAATCGAAGCCTCTTTCAAGGAAGAGACGCTGGAGGGAAGATTTAATCACAGCGCTATCATTCACTGTGTTGTTCCTCCTTTTTCTTGCTTCTTCTTCTGTGCTGATGCCCTTTTATCCCCCACCTTCGCTACTTGTCCCCTGGCGATCCGCGAGCAGGCAGAGTATGAAATGATAGCAGAATGTAATGTAGGCAATCAGGGATTGAGTGAGCAGGATAACATCTGCGCACTATATAATCAATCAGATTTGACTGCCTAGCGTCACCCCTGACAGCAGATGAAGGAGCATTGCATTATTTATTTCAGGTAGCGGGGAGAGGAATGTGTCCCTGTTTGGCCAAGGCAAATGGGAAATGTCTTCCTGCACTGTGTTGATACAGTGGTGCCCCGCAAGACGAATGCCTTGCAAGACGAAAAACTCGCTAGACAAAAGGGTTTTTCGGTTTTGCGTTGCTTCGCTAGACGAATTTCCCTATGGGCTTGCTTCGCAAGACGAAAACGTCTTGCGCTTTTTTAAAAAAGCCGCTTGAAGAGGCGCAGTTGCGATGGACCATGCTTCGCAAGACGAAAAACATCACAAGACGAAAAGACTCATGGAACGAATTATTTTCGTCTTGTGAGGCACCACTGTAGTTGGTTTGCCTGCTTTCACAGTGCAGCATGACACAGAACACTACTTGGTGGCCTTGGCAAAGGACTTCTCATACTGAATATTCATTGTAGTGATGTACAACTTTCGGCTAACAATTGATTATTATTTTTAGTGCTTCTTTAGCACAGATAAAGATGATCCAGGTGAACTGGGAATGAGTATATAGTGGGTGGTGGACATACCTTTTTATTATTTCTATGCTGATTTTCTGTCAAACGACAACTTTCATGAGCTCTCTATTCTCAAAGCCAATGGAAAAGGAGGTACTAAAATAACATACTGTGAGGTAATTAAAAGCTTACAGTATATTTAAAAGAGCTTGGAATAACAATAGGTGTGTCTTCTAATTTCATAAATTACATACTTTCATAGTGAAATCAAATATTCCCTAGAGGAAGCACTGTACATCTATTTTTGCCAAAATAGACTGATCATATTGTAACAGCTGGAATTTATTCAGGCTTATTTTACAAAATATTAGACCTGCCAATCTGACATCTCTTTCATCTAGAAATATGGAAGTACTAAAGGGCGGGTTTCAGCAGACTTCCAGGGATGGTGAGGAGAACCAGAGCCTGGGAATCCAGGAAAATTTTTAAAGACAAGCCAAGGATGGCCTAATAGAGAAGTGCATCTTTTGTATAGGAAACTGTGCAGTTGGATGTGGAAATAGTCTCTAAATATGGTAGATATTCTGAAGGAAATCAGCCCTGAGTGCTCACTGGAAGGACAGATCGTGAAGGTGAGGCTCCAATACTTTGGCCACCTCATGAGACGAGAAGACTCCCTGGAAAAGACCCTGATGTTGGGAAAGATGGAGGGCACAAGGAGAAGGGGACGACAGAGGATGAGATGGTTGGACAGTGTTCTCGAAGCTACCAGCATGAGTTTGACCAAAATGCGGGAGGCAGTGGAAGACAGGAGTGCCTGGCGTGCTCTGGTCCATGGGGTCACGAAGAATCGGACACGACTAAACGACTAAAAAACAACCAATGGTAAATTTTTCATTGAATAGGGTTAGTAGTCTACTTATTCATTGCCTCTCAAGACAGATGGATGCCAACAAAGAAAATGTTTTTCTAAATCAAGCACTGAAATGGCACGTAGGGTGCAATTCAACATGAACACATAAGGCTATTGTCACAGATACTATTGCTAGACTGCCTCATCGGTTGGAATCCTACACCCACCCACCCACCTTCATAACATTTCTCTATAAATATACAAGTTTGTTCTATGGGACACGCAGTAAGCATTATTTGGTAGAATTAACTTTGCTCACAAAGGCAGCAGAATCTGGAGCAGATGTTGTGATGATTAGGGGTGCTGAGAAGATAGCAGTGACACTTCCAGTTCATTACTTTATCAGGGCATACAGATACCTATCCACTTATGTCCTCCTGAAGTCAATGGGCTTATCTCCTGGAGGGACAGGGAACTCATTAGACACAAGAACTCCTTATGGTGTCCTACCACTAACTCTGATTCTCTAGGCAATCTGTAGCCCAGATAGCCTAAGGAATTACAGAAAATGACCTTGGCACAATTTCTTCCGGATGTCTTCTGCCATTGCATCATGCGAAGTTGATGGAACAGGAAGGCAATATGTTGCTATGCTGAAGTTATGCTGCAGACTACTAATTATGGTGCTGACTTGGTAACGTCCACAGAATGGAAGATGGTAGGATCCCCAAGGACATGCTCTATGGGGAGCTGGCTTCAGGCCACAAGCCCACTGGCAGACCAATTCTGCGTCTGCAAAAGTACCATGAAGGTTGGCAACCCCTCCATGTGGGAATCCCTTGAAGACTACCGCGGTGCCTGGAGACAGGCAGTCAGGTCGTGTATCTACAGCAGTGACTAGAGGAGGAATGGCCATTGGGAGGAGGGAAGAAAGGAGAAATGCCATGGTGCACCTGCAACAGCACAACTGGACACCTTCATCTGCCCCAGCTGCAACAAACCATATCTCTCCCGTATTGGTCTCTACAGCCACAGCAGGCATTGTAACCTTCCAACAGTTTGAGTTTGACTTCACCCCCAAAGGCACACTCATCCATCGTCTCCCAAGACAGACAGATGCCAACAATTTTATGAAGGCTTTTTGCTGTGGCAGAATAATATTCCCTATCACCATCGGTAGCTTTAACCATGTAATCATGTGATGATTGATTCTATACACCTGTATTGTATTTAACTGCTTGTAACGAGTCTGAACACTAGCTGTACCTGTGAATACTTTCTTTATCCTGAGCAAACCGTTTTGTATGACTGGGTAAGGTATAGTATGAGTCTGATATTTTCTAATTTTAATGGTTTACCACACATTGTAACTGGAGTGCTATTTTGTATCATGCAGCTTTTCGGACTGATGAAGCGTGTAGCGAAACCTGTAATATATCTGGAGAACAGGTCTCCTTTTGCCCACTTGTGTTATTCTCACTAGGGTGGTGGCTTTTATTTGCCTTCCCATGATAGATCCATGCATATGGCTTTGTGTTTCCAACTCAAGACCCATTTGAAGAACATCTCATCCAATTCAGTCTTTGAAAAACAGTTTTGAAAACCTTTTTCATATTTTCCAGTGTGCTACCCTTGCCATTGTGGTGGCACGGGGTTGCCGTTCTGTAATTGGTCTAACCCTACTTGTTGAACAGTTCATTTATCCAGTCTGTATAATGTTTACTGCAAATGTAACTTGTTAAGATAAAGGTAAAGGGACCCCTGACCATTAGGTTCAGTTGTGACTGACTCTATTCTAGCTATTATTCTAGTAAATTTGGTTTTATACTTATAAGCCTGTTTGTGGTGCCCCAGCAAAACCAACACAGCACTTCTGCTGATGCATCCGCACCATACCTACCTCCCAATCACCTCCCCCCTCTCCTTTCTGGAAAACTGAGGCATCCCTCCCTGTTGACTGCTCCTGTTCTCCATCACACCTGTAAAGGGATTCCAATGCGATTCTTGGTAGCATACGGCCTATTGCATCATTTATGGGTACTCATTTTTAGAGGTATTTCATGCATGCTCCAAGTTATCATGCACAGCACCTGGGCTGAGCATTAAGGTAATTTTAAGTCTCTAATGCTCCGGCTAGTGAAAATTGGCATATCGAGGGAACAATCAGGTGCTGCAGAGCTATTATCTTTTCCTTCTTGCTGTTCCTTAATGATCACAGGAATCAGTGAAGAACTTTGTCATGGTGGAATTCACGTGCCAAGTTTCTATAAGAAGGACATGTAAGGAGGTGTTTTTTTTTTTCATTTTCCAGTTTGGGAAGTTTCTTCCAACATACAGTTTAGCAAAGTGCAAAACGGATTAACTGCCACAAGTAATGCAAGGCCTGCTTATGGAGTCAATTATTGATTATTCTACGGCTTGGAATTTTTGTGTCTTTCTCATTTTAAGGTTTGAGCTAAAAGGACAAGAAGCTAATAAAGCATGTGGGATTCCCATGGGCAACTAGTTGACAACTCTGAGAACAGAGTCCTGGACTCAATGAGCCTTGGCTTGCTCATGCAGGGCTTGTCTTAAGGGCAACTGGCTAGCTCAGTTGGTAGAGCGTGATACTCTTAATCTCAAGGACATAGGTTTGAGCCCCACATTGAGCAAAAAGATTCCTGCACTGCAAGAGGTTGGACCAGATGACCCTTGTGGTCCCTTTGCATGCGCCCCACACCTTCCCCACATTGTATGAGAGGATTGGGGGAACTCCAGAATATATTTAGAGGGTACATAGGGAACGGGCAGAGTCTCCCCTGTGCTGACAGAACCATGACTTAGTGCTGCTTTGGATACAACCCCATTTGATGAACAAATATTTTTATAATTGAATGACAACATCATTTTAAAACAGTTAATACAGATGGGACATTATTATTATTATTATTATTATTATTATTATTATTATTATTATTATTAAATTTTATTTATACCCCGCTCTCCCCAGCCAAGACTGGGCTCAGGGCGGCTAACACTGGTATAAAAACAATTGATTGAAATACAACTTAAAAACAAGATTAAAATATAATATTAAAATGCAGCCTCATTTCAGGAACTCAAATCAAAAACTTTTTTGGGGATGAAAATGTCAAGTCTTCACCAAGGCCAACTATCCAGACTGGTCCTACGTGGGCCAGAAAAAAGCCAGGGAAGTCCCCAAATAGGAGTTCCATCACAGAAGGAGAAAGGAAAAAGGAAGATGGGGATCAATTTGATTCCAAGCCAAAGGCCAGGCGGAACAACTCTGTCTTACAGAGTTATATCAGGCTACTAGGAGCCGTTCATCTGTGTTTTGAGCTCCTAAAATGTAGGACCAGTGTCTTTCTTGATAGAATGCATATCCTGACAACATGGTCTCTCTAAGCAGGACAGCATCTTGAGATGTGTTCAGATGACAGATGCATATTGACAACACAGGACGTCTATTCTGAAGGTGGATTGGATTGATGTCTATTCTCAGCGTGGATTGGCTTGAGATCTGGAAACTGGTGCTGATAGCCCAGGGGAGCATGCTAAGGAATGGTGAGACCCTTTTGAAAGAGAGGCATCTTGGCAGGATCAGAGCAGGAAGGCGCAATGTGTACCGGAGGCAAGACGCAAAGTCACAGCTGGGAAGCCTGCAGGGAGATCAGCTATGCCAACTGGAATGACGATTAAGATCAATGCAACTGGAATGAAGATCAGGATGCAAAACACAAAGCCAAGCTCAGGCGGAGAAAGCAGGAGTCGTGGTACGAGAAGAAGACAGTGTTGACAGCAGAACCGGAGGTAGGGGAACAGTTGTCCTGATCTGGAGCAGATACGATCAAAGCCAGATATCCGGCAAACAAGGAAACTTGTGCTCAGGCAAGAGCTAAAAACCTGAACAGGGAGTAGAGATCAACCAACATCATGAGGAACAAACAAGAGAAACTTGGGGAAGAGATAGCCTGAGGCATAATGCTCCAAATACAGCCTTGCTTTGCCAGCAAACTACAGGATCCTTAAAGCCAGCACCATGCATGAAACAGGGCAACATCCTCTTTGAAGTATCAGCAGCCCTAAGATATATATATTGAAGTAGTAACATGGGTAACTAGCTATTAAAAGCCAGCTCAAGTTGCAAAAAGATCTGGAAAACAAGGGTGGCTGCAATCCTAGCCTAACTCCAATTACCTGGGAGCAAGCCCCACTGAATTCAGCAGGACTTAGTTCTCAGTAGACATGGCTGGTATTGCAGTGTAATTGTGAAGCTGCCCAACTAGACAAGAATGAGAGATGGATTCTGCCTAGATTTTAGGCTGAAGATGCATGAAAGTAAAAATAATTTAATTATTCCAGTTTCTAGGCTGCATTTTAGATTTTGTTGAAAATAAAAAAGGGAAGCCTGGCACTTAGGTTTTTTTGTTTGTTTGTTTGTTTGATTGTTTACTAGCCTCTGAAAAGTACCTGGTTATTTAATTGTCTGCCTCATCCAAACATCACAGCATCCAGTGTCTGACTTCTTCCAAATTTAGTCATTCACCATGATCCTTATCGGCCCTTATTCTCCAGCTTCAGTCTCAGCTGTTTCCCCATGATTTAATATTTGTTGTGCTTCCAGGAACAGAAAATGGGTTGCAAGGTGCCTTTTTGCTAGCCCATAGAATGCAAATAGCATCCTCTCTCATACAGTCTCTGAAGTTCAAACTGGTGCTGGCTAGAGATCATGGAGTGTTCTTAAAGGAGTTTTCTATTCTGTGCTTTTATTTTCCATGGATCTTGCCAAGGCAGAATTGTCTCCAGGACCCCCTCCCATCCATTCCTCTTCTCTCTCTCTCTCTCTCTCTCTCTCTCTCTCTCTCTCTCTCTCTCCCTCTCCATGCCTGCTTTTAGCCGCTTATTTTCCATATCTAACTTTGGCTCACAGGTCTTCATTTCTGTGTTTACTTCTGTGGCTGGCTGTTAATTTTACTGTATGTCTTTGGAGCGCCCAACAGTTGAAGGACATTGAAGAACTGCACTGCTGTCTGTTGGGCATAATTTTATGAGAAATCCAATGTTTACTTACTGCCCATCTTGTGTTGTCTGTGTGGACAGCTGAAAAATGTTAAACCCCAAACTCAACTTACTCTGTGATGGCAGCAGAGAACCGGGTGTGGGAGAACAAATGGAAACTTATTCATGATAAGAAGCAAGTGACGCTGGTCAGGGCATCAGTTAATATGAGGACAGGTGTGCAACCTCTGCTGTTTGGTGTGGCACAGGTCTACAGCCTGGGATGCTCCTTCATCTGGTACTGTTTTGGGATGCTCAGATGTGGGCACTATGATGAGGAATGCCTTTTACCAGCTGGAAGGCCAGCCACAGCCTTTCCTGCAGAATTTGGGCCTTGCTGCAACCGTTTATGTGCTAGTAAGCTCCAAAATGTGCTACAACATGATCAGTGTGTGTGCACACCTGCTCCTGAAAAGCATCTAGAAACTTCAGTTGGTTCAAAACATGCCAGATGGAACTCAAATTCTGGAGATGGAGCTCAATTTCAGATAGAGTTTAAATTTCTCTCAAATTATGTTTGATCTGTATTTGTTCG
The DNA here is from genome assembly GCF_965112155.1 of Podarcis liolepis. Lineage (NCBI taxonomy): Eukaryota > Metazoa > Chordata > Lepidosauria > Squamata > Lacertidae > Podarcis > Podarcis liolepis. The sequence goes on from NC_139555.1 coordinate 25,311,506, forward strand.
AGAGCCAGTGTGGTGTAGTGGTTAAGAGCGGTAGTCACATAATCTGGGGAACTGGGTTCGCGTCTCCGCTCCTCCACATGCAGCTGCTGGGTGACCTTGGGCCAGTCACACTTCTTTGAAGTCTCTCAGCCCCACTCACCTCACAGGGTGTTGGTTGTGTGGGAGGAAGGGAAAGGAGATTGTTAGCCGCTTTGAGACTCCTGAAGGGGAGTGAAAAGCGGGATATCAAATCCAAACTCTTCTTCTTCTTCTTGTTACATTTCTCGAGTCAATTCATGGTGCTGGTTCTTACCTCTAAACCTGCCTGGATTGAACTTTATGACCCCTCAAGTCCATTACCACACTCAGGCACTGATGAAGGCCATTCACTGCCTCATCTGACTTGGAGGAAAAATAGAAATAGAGATCTCCAGGTGATCTCTGCCAGTAAGCAGATGGAACAGAACTCTGTGGGGCATCCAAACATAACCGACAATGAGTTGAGCAGTAAAACCCCAACACTAACTTCTGGAACTGGATATGAGTGCAACCATCGAGAAACAGTACTTTGAGCACCTGACACTGTCTGGCCTGAATGCCATAATCACCCCCACTACCTATGGCAGGTACCAAAAGTAAAACAGTCTAATGCAGAGGTAGCGTTCACTGACCGAATCTGGCCTCCAAAGCCTTTTAAAATGACCTATCTTGCACAGTGGTATCAGTGGCAGTGGAAGAAAATAAATAAAGAAGCAACAGCTAGCTGCCACAGTCTGGTACCTCCAGAGAGCTGGAGAGTTGTTCAAAAACACTCCAGCATGATTGTGTCTTCGCTCTGCCTGGCTAGTTAGGATTGCAGGATTTTTGGGATCTTTGACAGTAATTGGAATCACTCGACACAGTTCTGCGCTCTGCAGAAAAGGTGAGCAGCCTCCTTCTCCTGCTGTGCCTAAACTATGGCTTGCCTGCAAATGAGATTCCAAAACCAGAATCAAACACTGGTTTGGAATACTGGTTTGTGGGCAAACGTTCTCTCAATATATATTTTTTTGGCTTCCAATGGAAAGGACAAACTATGAAATGGGATCCTGGTGGGGGAGCTGGGAAGAGGCAGAGGATATCCAGAAGCTGTGAAAAGGTCAGCATGAGAGAGTTCCAGAGTCTGGTCCTGGGAAGGAGAAGAAAGAGGAAGGGGACAGGAGTGACAGAGGAGAAACACAGAAGAGGCAAAGACACTGGGATGGTCTTGTTGGGTGAGGAGAAAAATAAGAGGGAAGAAGATGGAGGGAATAGAGAGAAAAGAAGTGAGCTACAAACAGGACTGGGCCAAGTCATTTTGGCACCTGAGGTGAACCACAAAATGGCAACCCCCTTCCCGTCAGGGACTTAGGGGTGAGTGAAGATCTACATCAGGAACGGGGGGAGGGGGAGGGGAGAGAGAATAAAGTTCTATATTGAGATATGCTGCCCCTATGGGTCCTGCTGCCTAAGGCATTTGCCTCACTTTGCCACATGGGTGGGCCGGACCTGGCAACAGGGGGAATTTGTGATCAGTGAGGATAATGGTTGACTGCAGGGCTCAGTACACCAAAGTCCATAAATGCAGGGTAATGCCATCAACTGGCATTGGTAATCAGGCATTTAGTGAGGTACAAGCCAGACTTGAGCTTGCCAGACATAGCAACTTATGAATCTGATTCTGGTGAATCTAGCGCAGTATTGTCCACCCTGACTGACAGCAGGGCTCCATGGTTTCTGACAGGACTCATTTCTAGCCTTTCCTGGAGATGGCAGGGAGTGTACCTGGAACCTTCTGTATCCAAAGCAGATGCCCCACCACTGAGCTACATGCTTTCCCATGGCATGTTTCCTCCTTCCCCCACACTATCATTCAAATTCATGGAAGTGGACCTGGAAAGTCTGCAAGTCGGTGGCAAGACTAAGAAAAACACTCCAACAACAGAAACTCTAAGAGATCAAAATGATAAATTATTTATTTATTTATCTATTTTAATGGAAGAATGGAGGCCTTTTGGGGGGGGGGGATATCTGGGAACCACTACAAACAAATGAAGTCACGGGCAGGATTCGAGATAGTGGAAGCAAAATGATAAAGGAATTGTGCTAGAGGGATATTGATAATAGATGAGAATTTGACATATAATGCAGCAGAAAAGAGTTTGAATAAAAAACCACTGCATGAAACGATGTAACTAACCTGTAGCTAATTTGTAAAAATTTGGAAACTCAATATGGAGACTCTAAAGGAACGGGGAAGAGCTCAAGCAACTAGAAATCGCCCAAGAATGAAAACCATTTGGAACAGTACACATAACTGCAGGAGACACCTAGTTTGTAGCTTAATCTACTCCCAGGGCCGATGACTTAGAACAATCTTTCAGTGGCAGCGTTCGTTCTGAGACGTGCGATGCAATTTTAAAGGTGAGGGTGCCTCCAGGCTTGCACAGGGAATCTTCTTCATCACCGACTGACTCTGACACATCTAAGATGAGAGGGAAGAGCATGATGCACAGGCACATTTGAGCATAAGTGCCGCTCTCAATTAATCCCAAGCAATTATTATTCCTATTTGCAATCTGGATCAATAAAACATCATAAATGCTATGATTTCTACTGGGATAGTCATGTCAGTCTGCTGCAGCAAAACCAACTGAGAGCCTTGCGGCTCCTGACAGACTAACAAATGAATTGTGGCGTAAGCTTTCATGGACTACAGTCTAGATTCTTTGTTGCTCGTAAATGTTATGAATGCATCTATGCAAGTGTGCATGTGTGTGTGTGTGTGTTGTGTGGTTTCCAGCCACTGAAATGTTAAAGTCCTTTTATTACAAGTTGCATTTCCAGCCACTGAACGGCTGTAAATGTTAAGTGTTTTTACAGTCATTTCTTCCCCAGCTGCTAAGCAGCTTTAAATACTATCAAAATTTTTGCTTTTCCAGCTGTTGAGTCATTTCTGAACAATTTAATGGATTTTTTTTAAACTTGCTCAACCTATTTATATTTTACTCACAAAGCAAGTGCAAAATTACTCTGGCACCTTCCAAGTCTTGTTTTTAGTCTCTGTCTCCTCTCTCTCTCTCTCTCTCTCTCTCTCTCTCACACACACACACACACACACACACACTGCACACCCAGTCTCTATACTGAATGAAAATTCTGTCCTCATGTGAGAGTTTTTGAAAAGAAAAGAAAACCCCTAAAAATAAACAAGCAATTCTGGATATAATGAATCCAAGATGAACATTCTGAGTTCATCTTAGCATTTTGATACCTCAAACGCATTAGTCTTGTGGTATATTCAATGGAAAGACTGTTGTTGTGGCATGTTCAATGGAAAATGTGTCCTTGTGGTCTTTCCACTGGGAATTTTGTACTTATGGGGTTGTTGTTTTTCCAGGGCAGAGGGGAAGAGCCTTGTGGCAGGAAGAGCTGATTGAACTTTAAAACCAGGGGACGGGGAGAGACTGGGGTCAGTGTAACTTCAATGGAAGAGACTCTGTAACAAGGCAAATGCTCTATGCGTGTAAGGAGCGAAGACATTAGGCCAAGAAAATGGAAAATTCTTGTGGCCCTCGAGGAACCATCAAGGAGAAGGAAAAAGATCTGGGGCAAAATTGATGGAAATAAGGAGGACCAAACCATGTTATACTGGATACATTCCTTTCGTACTGGCTGCCAGTAACCGATTAGATTAAGGGCGTGTCCAGATGGCTCTCATTTTGGGGACCAGGAGAGCTGTTTCCAATGCTCCTGTTCCTTTTAGTCAAGATGTGTAGTGTTGTGACCCATAATGCTCCCCCCTGCAAATAAAGTAAATCCACGAAGCTGACACGTACTTGCATGACTGAGGTTTGCCTTGTTGTCCTCCCACACTGAAGCCCTCACCATGGGGATTTCTGCTTTCCCCAAGGCACATCTGGCACCCTTAGCTGAATTGCTGTCACAGCTGTCATCCAGGAGGAAGCCACCATTGAGATGAGCTTCAAACCTCAACATGTTTGCTCAGAGGAATGGTTGTCACTGAATTTCGCCTAAGGCACAGTTCAAACATCTAATGGTGCTTCCTTTGCAGGTGAAACTTTTGCAGGAATTTCGAGGGCAGATATTTTGGTGAGAGGAGCCAGATTTCATTCCCCACCACTGCAGACATCTAGAGCTAAGTGGGATATCCTTTGAAACAAAATCAAATAAATCCTTGTCCGACTGAGGAATAAAAATATATATACTAGAATCACAAAACCATCAAATTGGAAGGGACCTCGAGGGTCATCTATTCCAACTCCCTGCAATACAGCAGGAATATTCTGCCCAACATGGGGCTTGAACCCACGAGCTGAGATAGCTCAGTCGGTACATGAGACTCTTAATCTCAGAGTTGTGGGTTTGAAGCCCATGTTGGGCATAATATTCCAATTGCATTGCAGGGGGTTGGACGAGATGAACCTTGTGGTCCCTTCCAACATTATGATTCTATGACCCTGAGATTAAGGGTCTCATGCTCTACCGACTGAGCTATTCTAATGGAATATTACGGATTATGTCAAATGGCAAAAGGGTTGTAATAATACCAACAACAACAATTTATTTATTTATACCCCGCCCATCTGGCTGGGTTTCCCCAGCCACTCTGGGCGGCTTCCAACAAAATGCTAAACTACAATAGTCTGTTAAACATTAAAAGCTTCCCTAAACAGGGCTGCCTTCAGACGTCATGGTTGTCATCTTTTCTTGCTAATTAATGGGTTAATTCTAGAGCTAGCTGAAGATGTCTGCTCTGTGCTTAAGCTATGGCATTTGGTGCTGGAAGATGTAGTGATGGCCCCCAACTTGAATGGCTTCATATGATGATTAAATCGGTGAGGTAGGGGTAAGGCTATCAATGGCTGTATATTATTATCAAAGTTATTGGGAGAAGGTCATTGCACTTTCGTCTGGCTTTTGGGCTTCTGTAAGAATCTGTGGGAACAGAAAGCTGGATGAGCTGGATCTTTGGTCTGATCATCAACAGGGAGCTCTCCTTATGTTCTTATCACAGATACCAATGTGTGCCCTCTTTTATGCAGATCCTCGTAACAATGACTTACTCCACCTGCCCCTGCCAGATACAGAATTCTGGGCTAGATAAAACCACCAGTAGTCAGAAATTGCACAGAAACTGCATCAAGAGAGGCAGTCACAGGACCTGTTGTTTGCCAATATGCAAAGTTTGCTAATATTGTTGCGAGTTTGCATGGGGTTTAGTCTTCATGATGCCTTGAGTCTCTTGTAATTATTGGGGTCCTGGATCCAGCAAGGGCATAAGCAAACTCGGCTCTCAAGATGTTTTGGGACTACAACTCCTATGATCCTTAGCTAACAGGACCAGTGGTCAGGGATGATGGGTATTGTAGTCCTAAAACATCTGGAGGGCTGAGTTTGCCTATGCCTGGGTTAAAATCTAATGAAGGATTATCTTGACTTGATCAAGGCCTGGTCGGTACATGCAATAGAATGTTGTGATAAATACAAAAATAGCAAATATTTCTCCAGATACATAGCAGGTAGAATAATGAACTGCATCACTTTAGGCTGTTAAAGGTAAAGGTACCCCTGACCATTAGGTCCAGTCACAGACGATTCTGGGGTTGCGGCATTTGTCAGCAGACAGCTTCCGGGTCATGTGGCCAGCATGACTAAACCACTTCTGGCAAACCAGAGCAGCACACGGAAACGCCGTTTACCTTCCCGCCGGAGTGGTACCTATTTATCTACTTGTGCTTTACGTGCTTTCGAACTGCTAGGTTGGCAGAAGCTGAGACCGAACAACATGAGCTCACCCCGTCGCGGGGATTCGAACAGCCGACCTTCTGATCGGCAAGTCCTAGGCTCATCCCTCTTTAGGCTGTTAGCACATTGTATTTTGGAATGCTCCTGTAAGTGTGTATGTGTTTGAAGAACTAGATGCCAGGAAGATGTTAGCCTAGCCTGGTCCCTGAAAAGCTAGCCTTCTCTGTGTAGGAATCTTTATTCAGGGAGAAGGCGCTCCAATAAGACTGCATTCACTTCTTGCATCCTGAAGCAGCACAATTTAGTTGCAGATCTGCTTCATAGTTTCATAGAATTGTAGCACTGGAAGGGAATGCCAGCCCCCTGCAATGGAGGAATCTCAACTAAAGCATCCATGACTGATGGTCACCCAACCTCTGCTTAAAAGACTCCAAGGAAGGAGTGCTTCATTGGAAGTTTGCGTTAACTCGGCTGCTGAGAGCATGGATACTGATCATTAAAGGCAAATCTGAGAACAGGGTGGCACATTATTTATATGTGGAAATTCTCAGGTTCAATCCTTGGCATCTTCAGATAAGGAAACTTAAATGGAAAGTCTGGGAAAGATCCCAGGCCTGGGAGCAGTCTAGCATAGACAATATTGAACTAGACAGTGCAAGGATTTTACTCCTTCTAGGGCAGCTTTCTATGTTGAGCTTGATGGCATCTTTAATATAGTTTTTTCCCCCCCTCTAACCTGCAAAAACAGCAATAGACGGGCATGTCCAGTAGAATTATCTATTTTTTAAATGGCAGGGTTTCTACTGCATTAGCTTAGAAGAATTTTCCATCGTCTCGCTTGGCCTCGCATTTCGAAAGGTGCCCCCGTATTCCATCTTTAATGTCCCTTCCTCTTCCCCTCCTCCCGTGCGTATTATCCCCCACCCCCGCTTTCTGTATCCTAAACAATCTTAATTCCTTGATGTTTACAATCTGCAAGGTTTTTCTTCCTTCCTTCCAAGAAGAAGTTTCCAATAAGTATTTATAAAGTGGAAAAATAAATGACAAACAGAAGGTGGAGCAGAAAAAAAAGAATCTTCCACGCGTCGAACGAGGCAAATTCACAAAACGGCTGCACACATGTCTGTGTATGTTTAAGCGCTATAGATTGTATATGCTCCGCCACGAGTGTTAAGAAGACACTTCGGTAGCCAAAGCAAAGATTTGAGAACTAAATAGCTTGAATGTCAAAGTAACTTAAAAATCGAAACAAAGCCAACCAAATTCCATGGGCGGGGGTGGTTGGGCTGGTAGGTTTTTCTTTTTCTTTCTCTTTTTTGCTTGTTACTATTTTTATTTTTGACCATCACACAGAAAGGGTAAGTTTACATGACCACGTGTAGTTGTTTCTGGAAGGGTAACGTTGTGGCAATTGGGCACCATGTCCACATAAACAGTTAATCTCCTAAGACGTGAGAGATCTTTGTTGTGTCTGATGAAGGCAGACATTCATTAGGATATTTTTTTTAAAAAATAAAAAAATCTCTTTTTTTTTAACCACCAGCTCTTGGAAATCTTCCACTTCATGCAAGTAGGAAACCACAAGTATTCCTTTACTTATATCAGTACCAGAAGCTAGAAGCGTGGAATGCCTTCAGAATGCTTTGAACCCTATAATTGTCTCTTGTAATAATACTTTATTTATTCATTTCGGCTCATAGCTGATCAAGAATAATGAATGTAACTTGATTAAAAGACACAATTAAAATTGTGGCAGTAGCAGGCAGGAGAAAGCAGACCAGCTCAGCTACTTTCCACTGCAGTTAAGTGAAAGTGTCCTAAGGAAATAATGAATTGGAGATGAAATTTATTCCTTATTTTTTTCAAGCAAACAAACCTAACTCTTCATAAAGTCCGGGGGGTTGCAATAAACCCAGTAAACTGATAGAATTCCAGTTTTATAACCATATAAACAAATAGTTGAATAAATGTTAATCTAAATATGTTAAATTATTAAGAATACAACCATTGCATGCTGTTGTGGTAGTTATTTTCTCTTTCAACATTTATACTTATTATCAAGCAGTAACAAATCTGTATTGGGAAAGGCTTGTGGTGATGAAGATCATTTATGCTTTCTAAATTTATTTGATGTGATTGTTATATCATTTACCCCCCCCCCAAAGGAACAAAACAGAGAACACAATATGATATACAAAACCAGTGAAAGCATTCAAAACAATAAATATAAAATGCCACACTATCATTTCTTTACCACCCAGAGCCTGTTAAAACCTTCATGTCAAGCCAAGTTATCACCTCAAGTATTCCCCCAAAGGCTTGGCAAGATGCACAGATTCTTTTACCAAACTTCTCAGATGTGTAGCCTGGCTAGCCTTTTGGAAATGAGTTCTATGGCTTGGTCTGCTATCCCCCCATCTGTCCATAGATTTCACTCCTGTAGGGTATGCAACTGCAACAGCTTAAAAGATTTGAGATATCGGGCAAAGCCAATGTGACACTCTACTCCCTGGTCCTGAATGGGGTAACTGTGCCCCTGAAGGACCAGGTGCACAGCCTGGGAGTCATTTTGGACTCACAGCTGTCCATGGAGGCGCAGGTTAATTCTGTGTCCTGGGCGGCTGTCTACCAGCTCCACCTGGTACACAGGCTGAGACCCTACCTGTCTCGCCAGAGTGGTACATGCTCTAGTTATCTCCTGCTTGGACTATTGCAATGCGCTCTACGTGGGGCTACCTTTGAAGGTGACCCAGAAACTGCAATTAATCCAGAATGCAGCAGCTAGACTGGTGAGTGGGAGTTGCCGCCGGGACCACATAATACCGGTCCTGAGAGAACTGCATTGGCTCCCAGTACGTTTCCGAGCACAATTCAAAGTGTTGGTGCTGACCTTTAAAGCCCTAAATGGCCTCAGTCCTGTATAGCTGAAGGAGCGTTTCCACCCCCATCGTTCAGCCCGGACACTGAGATCCAGCGCCGAGTGCCTTCTGGCAGTTGCCTCACGGCGAGAAGTGAGGTTAAGGGAACCAGACAGAGGGCCTTCTCGATAGTGGCCCCTGCCCTGTGGAATGCCCTCCCACCAGATGTCAAGGAAATAAGCAGCTATCTTATTTTTAAAAGACATCTGAAGGCAACCCTGTTTAGGGAAGTTTTTAATATTTAATGCTGTATTGTTTTAACACTCGATTAGGAGCCGCCCAGAGTGGCTGGGGAAACTCAGCCAGATGGGCGGGGTATAAATAATAAATTCTCCTCCTCCTCCTCCTCCTCCTCCTCCTCCTCCTCCTCCTCCTCCTCCTCCAGATGTGGCTGGACTCCTAACTCACATCAGCACTCACCATTGGCCATACTGGGTAGTGCTGATGAGGGCAAAATCTTGAGGACACCATGTTAGTTTCTGATGCCTCAGATGATTTATATATTGCTGGGGCTGGACCATTTCAAAATACGATGGAGGGATGGAATGTTTGACACTTTCCCCACGCAAACTATTCCTGTGAACATGCCTGAGAGAATCCTAGACTCATAGAATCATAGAATTGTTGGGTTACAAAGGGGGCAAAGGCTCATCTATCCTAGTGCCCTGCTATGAAGGAATCTCAACTGAAGCACCCATGACTTTTAGAAGGTTTTAGCCTTTCAAACCTTTGTATACAGTTAAAACATGTGGTGGATCCTTCTGAAACAGGACGAGAAGCTTAGGACCCCAGCTTATATCCAATCAATCAAATCTGACATCTCCAGACATCTCATGTAGCAGGGCTAGGACGGACCCCATCTGGGGCCTGGGAGAGCTATTGCCAGTCACAGTTAGCAACACTGGGCTAAATAATAATAATACATTTTATTTATACCCCGCCCTCCCCAGCCAAGACTGGGTTCAGGGCAGCTGACACCAGATATAAAAACAATTGATTAAAATACAACTTAAAAACAAGATTAAAATACGACTAAAATATTAAAATGCAGCCTCATTTCAGTAGGAACTCAAATCAAAAACTTTTTTGGTCCTACATGGGCCAGAAAAAAGCCAGGGAAGCCCCCAAATAGGAGTTCCATCACAGAAGGAAAAAGGAAAGAGGGGGAGGGGATCAAGTTGATTCCAAGCCAAAGGCCAGGTGGAACAACTTTGTCTTACAGAAAGAAATCAGATCCTACAGGGCCCTGGTCTCGTGAGACAGAGCGTCCCACCAGTGTTGAAAAGGCCCTGGCTCTAGTTGAGGCTAATCTGACTTCCTTAGGGTCCACCTACAACCATTTCTTATGTTTATAACTAATGGTAAGGAGAAGAAAGCTGCAAAGCTGGCATTAACTATGTTCAGGTAAAGGGGAAGGACCATGAATTAGTGGTAGAGCACATGGTTTGCATGCAGAACATCTTTGACATCTCTAGCTACAAGGATCAGGCACTGGGGAAGACCTTTCTCTTCTTCCTGAGTCCCTAGAAATCCAATCAGAGCAGACAATACATGATGGACAAAGAGTGCAGCCTGGTCCAAGGTGGCTTCCAGTCTACTGTAAGATTGCTGAAGCCATGTGCACTTCCTTATTTAAAATAGTAACAATGAGAATTACTCTGGAATTTTCACTGCTGTCTTCAATGGGTTGCCCATTTTGGACATGCATTATCTTGCTTACTGATTGATAAACCTCAGTCCGCCTCCTCTGCCAACACTTAAGAAGTTACCAGCTTCTGCGCCACCCTTTCCAGGATGGGCATTTCCTGCCCCTTGATTCAACACCATCACTTTGTCATTCTGTGGCAACAGATCAAAGGCTGGAGTTCTAAGCTTGCGGCGATAAATTCCTCAAGGGAAAGAGATTAATGGGCATGGGAGTTCTGTGTTGATACCAGCCGTGTCCAGATAAGGAGAAGTAGACACTTTTGATACTGTTTCATGTCGTCCCTGCCCATTTATGCTTCTTTCTCTTCTGGCAATAACTTGGCGTGCTCTGATATCTGTGACAATTTGTCATTTTTGAAAGGAAATTCCTGTGCAATGCCACAAAAAGGAGAGAGAAGAAGAAGAGGAAAAAGAAGAAGAAGAGGAGGAGGAGGAGGAGGAGGAAGAAGAAGAAGAAAGGGGGTGCAAACAAGAGAGTTGCTTTGCCACAAGAGAGTTACAGAACAGAAGGTTCTTGCATGCTTGCACACACACATTCAGGTGTGCCTAAAATTTTGCAGCCAGCTTGACTTTATGTTTTTTGGGGCTAGAATGGGCCCTTTACTGCTGCTGCTGCTGCTGCTGACATCTGTGCTACTGATGTCTCTCCACGCTGAGCAGGAAACCCAGAAGGTGGTTCTAAGTGTATTTGGCTGAATGCAATGGTGGGTGGTGCAAAGTCACAGTGGACATATTGCAAGTAATACTACTACTGCTACTAATTTATTATTTACACCCCACCCATCTGGCTGGGCTTCCCCAGCCACTCTGGGCGGCTTCCAACAAAATATTAAAATACAGCAATGCATCAAACATTAAAAGCTTCCCTAAACAGGGCTGCCTTCAGATGTCTTCTAAAAGTCTGGTAGTTGTTTTTCTCTTTGACATCTGGTGGGAGGGCGTTCCACAGGGTGGGCGCCACTACCGAGAAGGCCCTCTGCCTAGTTCCCTGTAACTTCACTTCTTGCAGTGAGGGAACCGCCAGAACGCCCTCGGCGCTGGACCTCAGTGTCCGGGTAGAACGATGGGGGTGGAGACGCTCCTTCAGATATACTTCACAAATACTTAGCATCTAACTAAACTGGAATGTGTTTTATTGAAAGTGACAGCCCTCCTCCCTGCGTTGATGCTATGCTGAGTAATGTGACTGGCGGGTAGGGTTCCCGTGAGATTTCAACGAGATCTCGCTGGAAGCTGCTACCCCCCAGTGCTTTGCAGGCTCTGCCGAGCTAGGCAGGTAACAGAGGTGCGGTGCTGGTGGCAAGATGGCCGCAAGAGAGCGGGGCACATTCCTGTTTCACCTCAAGCAGCAAAATGAGATGTGCCCCCAGCCATTCTACATTAAATAAAAGAAAAGCAAAAGCTGTTCCAACGATGGCCAAGCGACCAACCATCCACTTAAGTTCCCTTTTCTACTTGATTTAGGCTGATTTAAAGGAATTGGTCCAACTGGTTTCAAAATACTTGTTTCTGACTCTTAGTCCCTGAATGGGATGACCTAAACTGCTACAGACAGTGGAAGGTTTCCTCTCCCTTCTTGCTTTCCCCCCCTCCCAGCTTCCCAGCTTGGGAACTCATACAAACCCTTATTTCCTTTCTTGTTATTTGTAAATTACTTTCCTTTTGGAATGTTATTTAACAGACTGGATATGATGTCAGTGCCTTTAATAAACGCTATGCTCTTTCCTCAACAAGTTTGTTTTCATTTTAAACCCAGATGTATTTTCCCCCTTAAACAGATATAACGGTGTGAAATATTTTAAAAATGCAAATATGACTAAAAAGAGCTTTTTATGTTCTGGAAATATTATAACATGAAATTTCTTTTTGTTCCTTTCCTTTCCTGTTGTTGGTGGAGAAAAAGAATTTATATTGCTATTTCATGGTCAGCCGGACTTTCGTGCCAGAAAGGTTTTTGAGAGATGGGTGGACAGGGTGGGGCCTTCTGGCTTGAGCCTGAATAGGACTTTGCCAAGCACTGGAAAAGCAGAAAAGGTGTCAGACATACCACCTCTGTGCCCTGTGTAGCTGTGGGATTCCCAGCCACCAGTTCTTTAAAAAATTGCACACATGCATGCCATAGAATGCATGCATACATGACAAGCGTCTGAAACATGTCTCACATGTTCAGATACAGTGACATTTTTTGGAAATAATAATAATAATAATAATAATAATAATAATAATAATAAATTATTTATACTCCACACATCTGGCCACTCCGGGCGACTCCCAACAGAATATTCAAAACACGATAAAACATCAAACATTAAAAACTTCCCCAAACAGGGTTGCCTTCAGATATCTTCTAAAAGTCAGATAGTTGTTTATCTCCTTGACATCTGATGGGAGAGCGTTCCACAGGGCATGCGCCACCACTGAGAAGGTCCTCTGCCTGGTTCCCTGTACAGTGGTACCTCGGGTTACAAACACCTCGGGTTACAAACACTTTGGGTTACAGACTCCACTAACCAGAAAGTAGTACCTCGGTTTAAAAACTTTACCTCAGGATGAGAACAGAAATCGTGTGGCGGCGGCAACAGGAGGCCCCATTAGCTAAAGTGGTACCTCAGGTTAAGAATGGTTTCAGGTTAAGAACAGACCTCTGGAAGTTTGTAACCAGAGGTACCACTGTAACCTCACTTCTCGCAGTGAGGGAACCGCCAGAAGGCCCTCAGCATTGGACCTCAGTGTTCAGGCAGAATGATGGGGGTGGAGACGCTTCCTCAGGTATACTGGGCCGAGGCCATTTAGGGCTTTAAAGGTCAGTACCAACACTTTGAATTGTGCTCGGAAACGTACTGGAAGCCAATGTAGGTCTTTCAGGACTGGTGTTATATGGTCTTGGCGGCCACTCCCAGGTTTGACCTTTTCAGATTTTACTGTTCAGATCTCATCTTGAGGGATACTCAATAAATAAAATAGAATCACTGAATTGTAGAGTTGGAAGGGATCCTGAGGAACATCTAGTCCAACTCCCTGAAATGCAGCAATATGCAGCTGTCCCATACAGAGATCAAAGCTGCAACCTTGTCATTATCAGCACCACACTCAGGAAATAAGGCTCAACACCAGAAACAGAACGCAGGTAAAAAGCTGCTGAATATAAGGTACAAGGCAGGCTAAAAGGGAGATAGCTACTAGAATAAACAGCCCCCCCCCCCCACTCTAAGCCTTGTGAAATACTTCCCTGGCTTCTGCAGACAGCAAGGAGGTTAGACCTGTTGACTCGCTGAGGGACGACGGCGAATGAGGAGGAGGCGGAGCTGGCACCACAGCATTAAGCTGCTACACACGCCCCCCCCCCCCGAGGCACCTGGTTGGCCACCTCCGGTGGGCGTGGGCTCCAGCCAGGTAGGAGGGGAGGGGGCTAATGCCCCCTACCAGGGGCGGAGCTCGGTCTCCCGCCCACAACCACTCCCCTCTCTTCCAGGGAGGAGAGTCTTTATCAGCACCACACTCCAACCAACTGAGCTATCCATGTATATGTGTGAGTCCTTAATGTTAACTCCTGTAGATTAAATTTAGTGTGATAAGAACACCAGCTGCAGCCTCATCTAGAGAAGTCCAACCAGCCATGATAATCCATTCCGTTAGTCCAGATGTTCCCAAACTCCCCCTCCCCCTCCCCCTCCAGACCTCTTGAAAAGTTGCTGAGAGTCTAGGCAGACCACTTCATGATTTCTCTACCTGTTGCAACATTTGTAATGTGCTGTGCTAGATACTGTGTGGTTTTTAAACTATTTCTTATATGTTGTAATGCAGTAAAATACAATGTACAAAATAACAGACACAGAAAAATTCGATTAAAAATCAGTATGCGTGTTTAATGTGATGGAGGAGCCATCGCCTGTCTTCTGCCACAAATCCATAGACCATCTGTTACAGACTGGGAATCCCTTCTCTAGTCACATCCAGGCTTGATTATTGTAATGGACTCTACATGGGACTGCCTTTAAAGATAGCCCAGAAACTACAGCTGGTTCATTGTGTAGCTACTAGGAACCTGATGGGGCAAGGAAGTTGGATTCTGTAACAGTACTATTGTACCAGCTGAATTGGTTGCCTGTATGCTTTCAAGCCCAATTTAAAGTGCTGGTTTAAACATTTAAAGCCTTGAGCAATTTGATGGTCAGAAGGAGGAAGGCCTTTTCTGTAGTGGCACCATAGCTTTTGAACTCCTTGCCAATTGGCTACTGGGTTTGCAATTGTTTTGGAAGGTTCTGCAAACGCACCTTTTCAGGTTACTTATTTGTGATTAACATTCTTGCTGTCTGGATTTTTGCTTGCTGCTTCTATGCATAAAACGTTATATGGTTCACTGGCTTAAACTTTAAATAGGTTTTTTTAAAACTAGCTTCTCTCTCTCTCTCTCTCTCTCTCTCTCTCTCTCTCTCTCATTGTGGTCATGGCGGTTTTTTACGTTGTTGCACTGTTGACTTTTTTAATCCCCCACTGTGCTAGAAGCTGTCTTGGAAGGGTATACCGTATAACACAGAAAGGTGGTCCTCATTTTTTGTTAAAAAAATAAGTAAATAATATTAACATGCTAAATTCAATGTTTATATTGTGTTTGTTTTCTCTTTCTGTGTTATCCCTAATCCAACAGAATCTATGGTTAGTCAGAATTAGTTAAGTTCAAATTCTTTGCAAGCAAATTTCATTTAGGAGAAAAGTGCAATTCAGGTATGCCTGATGCAGTTTAATGACACCTGTGGGGTAAGGAAAATATTCTAATATTTTTATCTAACTTTTTTATATATATATATATAAATCACTGGATAGTTCTTGGACATCATTTCAAAATTTCACTTTAGATGAAACCTGAAGCCTCATGGATGTGCAGAACCACCCTGGAAATTTCACAAACCTGACCAAAAATCCTACGCTCCTGGGACCAATCACCTCACTGATGCTCTCTCAAGCCTAACTGATCTGTCCCAAGAGGCATTCCTTTGGAAAGTTGGGAAGAATAGATTTGCGTTTCCTGTCGTCTCTCTGGTGATGTCACCCAAGAATGCTTATTCGTCCAGCTATAGTTCCTCTGCTCAGCCAGTGTGATGGAGAGAGCCAGTGTGGTGTAGTGGTTCAGAGCGGTGGACTTGTAATCTGGTGAACCGGGTTCGCGTCTCCGCTCCTTCACATGCAGCTGCTGGATGACCTTGGGCTAGTCACACTTCTCTGAAGTCTCTCAGTCTCATTCACCTCACAGAGTGTTTGTTGTGGGGGAGGAAGGGAAAGGAGATTGTCAGCTGCTTTGAGACTCCTTAGGGTAGTGATAAAGTGGGATATCAAATCCAAACTCCTCCTCCTCCTCCTCTTCTTCTTCTTCTTCTTCTTCTTCTTCTTCTTCTTCTTCTTCTGCCTCAGGGAAGCTTTCATACTCCATGGTGATACGTCACCTTTGACTTGTTTAGTTTACTTCCAGCTATGCCATTGGAGAACCAAATGCCAAGACATTTTAGCTCAGTTACTGTCACAAAAGAAGCACAATAAATTTTGCAAAGGGCAGTTCCTTTCTTTTAGCTCCTGGGTGGACCGCTTCACTTTATCTCAGGACTGTTTGGGATTTGCAGTTTACAGACCTAAGGGTGCAGGCATGCTGCACTTCTGGTGACCTCACAGGTGACTCAAGATTCTGGGCTTGCTGATTGACAGGCTAACATGCAGCATCAGCCACAGAAAGCAAAAAAAGTGTGAGTTACTCTTTTGGAGCTCCTGCTACTAACAGCACATGCCTGTAGATTATAATATCTATAGACATAGATCCAGGATGGTGACAGCCTTGGATGCTTCACAAGTCCATCAAAAATTGAACTCAGCAATCCAATTCTAGATGCCTAGCAATCCCTGTAATTGCATGCTGGCCAATGAGAGAGAGAGAGAGAGACTAAATTAAACTGATATCAGTTCTCTTATTCAGTATGGGCACGCCTATGCATTTCCTAGTTTCTGTAACCTCTGAAGCTGTATGCTTTCCTCTATAGTTCAGAACTTGTTGAATCTGGGGAATGAATCTTGGTTGGTTTCCATTTCACGTGCCAAATATTTTTAAACTCTCCTCCTCAGCCGCTCTTAACCAACCCAGAATGGGAACAACTCGACCGTCCAAAAGGCGACGGGGCTGGAGCTCTGAAAGCTCTCTTTTCCACTCACCCGCAGCCCAATGTGATAATGCCGAGAGGAAACAATTAAAAATAATGTCCCTTTTATTATAACTGAGTCTACAGTCTTTCAGCACATTGACTCCAGCAAGACTTGGAGAGACATCCTACAGACTAATAAAAAATCCTTAAATATCAGTTCTGAAAGTTAATTCATGTGGAGCCACTCTTTTCTGCCAAAAACGGAACTTTTTCTCTGCAGCAAATGTTGTGCCGAATCCTCCAGACATGATGAGTAATGTCACAACTCTGGCTTCTTCTGGAAGTTATCAGTCGTTAATTTGCCACTTTGGGGCTGTTTATTGAGTCCAGCAATAATCTTTGCTCCTTTGGCCCATTGTGACCATGTAGTCACTGAATAAGTTTGTCAGGAGATTCAAAAGGGAGGTCTCTTCTTCTTCTTCTTCTTCTTCTTCTTCTTCTTCTTCTTCTTCTTCTTCTAGCTGCAAAATGCATAGAGTTGCAGAGGTGGAAGAAGGCTTGATGGCCATCTAGCCCTGCAGCCTTCCCAAACACAAATTTGCCCTTGCCCTTTAGCTCTTGAGACTGACCCGCAGTATAGGCCCTACATAGCCTAGACCAGGCATGGCCACACTTGGTCCTCCAGCTGTTTTGGGACTACAACTCCCATCATCCCTGACCACTGGTCCTGTTAGCTAGGGATGATGGGAGTTGTAGTCCCAAAACAGCTGGAGGGCCAAGTTTGGCCATGCCTGGCCTAGACCACAGTGCACCAGAAGTAAAGAGCAGACTTTTTTCTTTCCATTTATGTAGAGCACTGATTTGATTTAGGCGCTGAAATAATAATGATAGCATTGTTGTTGTTGTTATTGTTGATTATCATCACATGGGGAGACTCATGATATACGTTCTATGAGCATTCCATAATTACTGCTAAGACCTCTGAGGCTTCTTCATGCACCTTTAAATTGAAACATATTCAGGAGCAGATCATTCAGCAATCAAACGGCTGACTGCACAGTTGCTGACATTCAGTCTGCTGTCTCCTGAAGTATGAGAAAGGACGCTTTACCTGTAGCTAATTATAATTTTTTTCCACAGCACTATTAAATAGCTTCCTCAGCTGCAGTGGAGAAACCTAAATAGAAGGGAGCTGTTATATGGGGTAATTCCATTCAGATGTGCTGCTGATTTTTCCATGCAACTAATTGGACGAGAAACTCTGTGTGTGGCTCCAGAGTCTCTCCGACACACCCGAGTGCTTCTCAAATCGACTCGAAGGACTGATTTCTCTTCCCTTCATTTCCTTACCCTCCTACCCGTCAATTTGATATCCTGCTCCATCGCCCCTCCAAAATGAAGGTTTATTTAAAAATGGTGGAAATAACAAAAAAAAAAAGTCAGCCAACTTTCAACGGATTGAAATCACAGGTGAGTAGATTTGCTGAAACTACTGAAATGTCGAATGCTGGGTGCAGCTGGATGTCAGTTCTCAAAGGAGCATGAGGCGATAGTCCAATAAAACCTGCCCCGGCCTGGTCCCCTCCAGATGTGCCCTCAAGCCATAGTCAGAGATGATAGGAGCTGCTGTCCAAAGCATCTGGGGACATCAGATTGGGAAAGGCTGCTCTAAAAGCTAGGCTGTGGGGTGCAGGGTTTGACATTTAGATGTGGGAAACTTGCTGAATGGCTTTGGGTTCATCACACATCACACTGTCTAGCTGACTTGCAGGGGTGGTTGCAAAGTCAGTCTGTGGAGCAGTGGTTAAAGTGTTGAACTAGGAGCTGGGAGATCAGGGTTCAAATCTCCAGTCAGCCATGAACTTCGCTGGGTAACCTTGGGCCAATCACTGCCTCTCAGCCTAATCTACCTCACAGGGTTGTTGTAGAGATTACATGAGGAGGGGGAGAACCATGGATGCAGGGAACCTTGAGTCCCTTGGAGAAAAAGGTGGAATAATAATAATAATAATAATAATAATAATAATAATAATAATAATTTATTATCACATAGAAAGAATGTGATTTGTACGGACCAGTTATTTCTTTTGCACAGTTTGAACCAGTGTTTTGTGTGGAACTGAAGAGATGGAAGGTGTCTCAAGAATTTATCTCATCTATTGGTCTGTTTGGAATATGTCCAGTTTGCTGCACAGTGTATGGCTCCAGTCCTGCAGAGCCGCTCACAATGCATGGCAGCAAAGGGAGGCCAGGTTGCAGCACCAAGGAGAGCTCCTAGCAAACAACTTGTTCTGACAAGGGTTGGGAATGAACTGAGGTCTTCTGAGTGTCTGTTTCCAGTCTATCTCTCCTAGGCTCCTCTCATAGGCTTAAACTCTCTGGCCTAAAGACATCTCCTGCACTCCGACCTCCTACGTTGTTTGATCTTTGCAGTGAAGCACCAACAAGGTAATGTGAGAAGCCCTTGGTTCCTTGGACCCCAGGGAAGGAGCCCTGAAGGTCTTGGCTTCGGTCTAAAGAATAATTTATTATTTATACCCCACCCATCTGGCTGGGCTTCCCCAGCTACTCTGGGTGGCTTCCAACTCAATATTAAAATACATCAAACATTAAAAGCTTCCCTAAACAGGGCTGCCTTCAGATGTCTTTTAAAAGTCTGGTAGTTGTTTATTTCTTTGTCATCTGGTGGGAGGGTGTTCCACAGGGCGGGTGCCACTACTGAGAAGGCCCTCTGCCTGGTTCCCTGTAATCCTGTAACCTCCAACTTGGTGTCTTCCAATTTTGGACTCCAAGGTCATGACATATCAACCTGTTCTTCCAGCTTCAGGGATGTCACAGTTTCATCATCTCAACTGGGAACTTGTTTCACTGCCCAATCAGGATCAATATAACATTGCTGCATGGTTTAAGCATTTGGCCAAGTTACAGAAATCTACGCTCTTTTTACATGGTGTTGAAACTTCTTGGCAAAGTTATTTGCCCACAGTGTTGATATGCCATTCTGCAGCAGCAGGCTGCAAAAGATTGGAGAGACATAAGAAAGCAAAGCTAAAAATGTTAGCAATGATTTACTTTATTGTTTAAGGATAACATGGATTATATTTTTAGAATACTCCTGTGGAACACAATTGGTTACTAAGTTTTATTATATACTATAATCAAAATTGAATAAAAATAATTATTTTTAAAAGTTCAGGAACTTTGAAAGTTGTGCTACACAGTCCCATACATCCCTATATGGGCTCGCTAGCAATGGGGTTATTGCATCAAGTTTATCTGTGTTTGGTTATTTATAGCTCCTTTGTTCAAGGAAGAACACCTCACCTAGATGTTTTAAATAGGGAATGATGATAGAGAAGCCATTCCACACTCTCTGCCATATGGAA
Organism: Podarcis liolepis; assembly: GCF_965112155.1. Classification (NCBI taxonomy): domain Eukaryota; kingdom Metazoa; phylum Chordata; class Lepidosauria; order Squamata; family Lacertidae; genus Podarcis; species Podarcis liolepis. Next base: position 25,331,408 of record NC_139555.1, read on the forward strand.
AAGCCTCTTACGATAGCAACCTGGATGTTGGCAGCAGCAGTCGTCAATCACATCCTTGGCACATGCCTACTTTAGATGAGCAGGCATAGGCAAACTCGGCCCTCCAGATGTTTTTGGCCTACAACTCCCATGATCCCTAGCTAACAGGACCAGTGGTCAGGGATGATGGAAATTGTAGTCCCAAAACATCTGGAGAGCCGAGTTTGCCTATGCCTGGATGAGGGCATGCACAAGAGAATTCCTTTCATTGTTTGGGCAAAAGAGGAAAAATGCTTGGATTAATGCAAACAAAACCCCATCATTATCTCATTTTTGGTGTTTTTCTATATATTTTTTCTAAACAAATCCCATGCAAAACATTAAGTTGAAAAGAAAGGAAATATTGTAACTTCTAACCACTGATTTTATCTTTATTTTAAGGAATGAATGCTTCAAAGTTGTATAAAATTACTTAATCAACAAAGATCCAGTATGGAAAATTGCAGATGGGTAAGAGAAATATTTCTTTTAAACCAGCCAAGCTATTCATATTAATTTCTACCTATGTTTCCACCAGCAATTCGGGGAATAATAACAACTGCACTCTGCCTTCACCTGAAAACTAAAATAATTTGAATTTTAGAAACATCTGAGGCAAAAAGGTTTCATTAGCACTGCAGTCCTATACATCCTAATCAGAAGTAAGCCCCATCAAGTTCAATGGAGCATACATCCAGGAACATGGGTATAGGATTGGAGCCTGATGCTTGCCATTCTTCCTTATAGAAATGCTAGAGCTTTTATATCCAGATATTTGTCTCCCTCCCAGCTCCTGCCGACCTAGCAGTTCGACAGCACTCCAGTGCAAGTAGATAAATAGGTGCCACTGTGGTGGGAAGGTAAATGGCATTTCTGTGCGCTCTGGCTTCCATCACGGTGTCCCGTTGCGCCAGAAGAGGTTTTGTCATGCTGGCCACATGACCCTGAAAGCTGTCTGTGGACAAACGCTGGCTCCCTGGAAAGTGAGATGAGCACTGCAACCCCATAGTCGCCTTTGACTGGACTTAACTGTCCAGGGGTCCTTTACCTTTACCTTTACCTAAACCGGCATAAAGCTGGGATGGGTAGAGGCAGCATAGAAGTGGGCAAGAGGAGTAGAGATTGTTCTTTGCAATGATAGTAGGCAAAAGCCAACCTCAAATACCCATGGCCGCCACATTTCTTGCATTGTGTTGCCAGCTCACAGTGGTCAGAAGATGCAATGCTGTGTCTTGTCTGCCTAGCATCGCCTTACATTGCCACACAGACAATACACCCCACAGCACCCTCATCAGACCTGTGCTGCCAATTTTGTGCATGGATTTGTGCATTACATGAATATATAGCAAATGTGAGTGCCATCAATGAGAGAGCCAGTGTGGTGTAGTGGTTAAGAGCGGTAGTCACGTAATCTGGGAAACTGGGTTCGCGTCTCCGCTCCTCCACATGCAGCTGCTGGGTGACCTTGGGCCAGTCACACTTCTGTGAAGTCTCTCAGCCCCACTCACCCCACAGAGTGTTTGTTGTGGGGGAGGAAGGGAAAGGAGAATGTTAGCCGCTTTGAGACTCCTGAAGGGGAGTGAAAGGCGGGATATCAAATCCAAACTCTTCTTCTTCTTCTTCTGACACTGGGTGTTGGCAGTGTTACTATTCCATTGTTGAAATTGGCGCATATATATATATATTATTTAATTTTTGCCATTGAGAGTGCATAGGATCCTGACTATACTAAGCTGGTGTAAGGTATCATGGTTATTATACTTCCAGTACCGGTGGCAACCAAAGGATTCCTCTGTCGGATGGAGGAATGAAAAACTTATTTTTTTACATATCTGGGATGGCAGCTCTTGTTGCAGTGAACCTTTCTGAAATCCAGCAGTATTATATCATTTTCTGGAACGGAAACAAACCAGATGACAATGTGAGACCACAGGACTCATGTACAGTTTACATGCAGATGGTTAATTATGATTTGTATCAAAAGTGGATATTTATGTATTGCAATATAATGTTTCATTCAAGTGCTTAGAATCCAGTTGTTTCCATGCTATGTCTCTTCTGTATATAAAAAAATGTAATAAAGGAAGAACTGCAGGAAAGCTACATGTTGATTCTAGAGAAAAGAAATATTGAGTTATTTGCAAGGGACATCCTACGGAAACAAGCCTAGACAAATTTGCTGTTGCTCTGCTAAACATCAGGTGGCTTTTATACTGATGCTTGATAAACATTCATTCATTACAATTGGTCTACTCTCTGTAGGAATTAGCTGAACACAGCCCATGGCTTTTCCTGTGTGATCCACTAACCCCAAAAATGGCCAAGGGAGGAGCAGCACAGATTAACAGAGGGGTACAGACGCGAGTGGTTCTGTGGGTTAAACCACAGAGCCTAGGACTTGCCAATCAGAAGGCCGGCGGTTCGAATCCCCGCGACGGGGTGAGCTTCCGTTGCTCAGTCCCTACTCCTGTCAACCTAGCAGTTCGAAAGCACATCAAAGTGCAAGTAGATAAATAGGTACCACCCCGGCGGGAAGGTAAACGGCGTTTCCGTGTGCTGCTCTGGTTCGCCAGAAGTGGCTTAGTCATGCTGGCCACATGACCCGGAAGCTGTACGCCCAGTGGCGTAGCGTGGGTTGTCAGCACCCGGGGCAAGGCAAGTAATTTGCGCCCCCTAACCCGTGGATTTGCGCTCCCTAACCCTAACCCCTAGATGTTGCGCCCGGTGCGACCGCCCCCCCCTGCACTCCCCACGCTACGCCACTGTGCCTGACCATTGGCTGCCTGGGATGCTGAGTTTCGCATCATCTGAAGGGTCACAGGTTCCCTTCATCCCTGGTCTAAGCCGAGTGCCTATGCTGAAAGGATGGTCTCCCCAACAGACTGAAATCAGAGACAAACCTCTGTGTGTGTTTTAAAGGGCTGTGTGGGTTACATACAGTGGCGTAGCGTGGGTTGTCAGCACCCTGGGTAAGGCAAGTAATTTGCGCCCCCTAACCAGTGGATTTGCGCCCCCTAACCCTAACCCCCAGATGTTGTGCCCGGTGCGGCCGGCCCCCCCTGCACCCCCCACGCTACGCCACTGTGTACGCCGGCTCCCTCGGCCAATAAAGCGAGATGAGCTCCGCAATCCCAGAGTTGGCCACGACTGGACCTAATGGTCAGGGGTCCCTTTACCTTTACCTTTAGCCAATATTATGCCATCCTGATGTTGATGGATTGCAACTCCCAACAGCCTCAGCCATCAGGACCAATGGTTAGGGATGATGAGAGTTGTACTCCAAAGACCTCAGGTGGGCTACTGGGGACTCCTCCAGATAGAATCATATACTTATAGAGTTGGAAGAGCCCACACAGGTCGTCTAGTCCAATCCCCTGCAATGCCCAACATGGCACTCGAACCCAGATTCGTATTTGACCTTAAAGAATCACTGAATATTGAGGCTAAACGCCTTCCAAAGTTAATATCCTATACAGAATTTTGCCGAGAGTGAGATGCTGCTATAAGCACAGAAACACAGAAGAATGATGGTAGGTGCTCCAAACACAGCAACAGGGTGCTCGAAACACAACAGTGATTTTTTACGGTCAAGTGCATTTCTCTTCATGGAATAGCCACTTGACTCTTATTAGTTTGTGACTCCGTGTACATACTGCATGTTTTCTGATTGTGAATTAAGAAACAGTTCGATAGTGAATATCAGCAATATATCTGTCAAAATTACAAATACCTAAACACAGACTGTTAAGTTGTGGGTGAACATATCAGACGACACAGCGAGTCTTTAAACAGCTCTTGTTTATTCACAGGCCAGAACAGAACTGAACCGAAGGGTTCAGCCAGCCTGCTTATATAGAGCTCCACTAGAACGCAACAGTAACCATTTTCTGTAACTATCCAATCACTGAACATCACTTTCAATCCCTGATTTGCATACGTGGACCTGAGTCAAAACTATCTACAGTATCCCCCTGCTGGCCCAGGGTGAGAACTTCAGTACATAACATAGACAGCCGTTCACCCTCGCTAGATTTAACGTGCTGCCATCTGCCTTATTGCAGGGCAGATATGTGGGTAAACCATATGCAGAGCGAGTCTGCCCCTGTGGCCTGATAGAGTTGGAAACCGTCTCTCATGTCTTGCTACGAGGTTGTTTTTATGAGGATATACGCTCAGTCTTTATCACCCCTGTTATACAGAAAATTCCAAGTGGGTCCGAACCTCAATGCTTAAAATCCCTGATAGAGGATAAGGATCTAGAGATCATATTTTGCGCGGCTGCCATAAAACTCAGGGAACAAGCTGTGCTATTACAAAGAATAAGGCCTCAGATGCAAACTCTAGATAATATTCTAGAGACCTAAGCCACATTTCTAATGGCTGTCATATTCATATTCGATTGTAAATTCAAACTTAATGCTATTGTGTTTTATGTTTGCTTAGTACGGTATGTGAATCTGGTCTGGGACCGTAATAAATTTCTATTCTATTCTAGTTTGATAGTGTTATATAAATATTGTTAGTATGCTATTAGCCTACATGTTGCTTTGTGCTCGTCACATTCATCTGAGTCTGTGTCATTTCCATAGGGAAGAGGCTTTTTCCCTCTCTTTGTCAGAATCTCTTAGGAATCTGCTTTTCTCTCTGCAAGTACTGTTTCTGGGTGGCAGCATCAAATCCCATGGCTTTCAGTATTCAGTGGTACCTCGGGTTACAGACGCTTCAGGTTACAGACGCTTCAGGTTACAGACTCCGCTAGTACCAGAAATAGTACCTTGGGTTAAGAACTTTGCTTCAGGATGAGAACAGAAATTGTGTGGCGGCGGCATGGCGGCAGCAGGAGGCCCCATTAGCTAAAGTGGTGTCTCAGGTTAAGAACAGTTTCAGGTTAAGAACGGACCTCCAGAACGAATTAAGTTCTTAACCCGAGGTACCACTGTACCTCTACCCTGATGACACCCATCAATACCTCTGTATCCCAGAAATATTCCCCTCCACCCATTAGGCATCTCCTGTTGTTTTTCCAACATTTTGCTTGGATATTTTCATCACCATCTCATCCTCAATATATCAAAGGCTAAACTTCTCATCTTCCCTTTTAAATTTTTTTTAAAAATTCCTTTCTCTGTTGACCTTGTCACCAACTATCTTGATGATCTGGCCCAAAGCCTCATCTTTGAGCCCACTTCAGCTCATTGCCAAGTCATGATGTTTCTATGAGCAAATAGTCCAGCTCACACTCAGATCATTGCCCTACCTTTATTATAGCAGATTTATAGTCCCTGGACTTCTATTGACACACCTCAAAGCTCATCTCTGTACAAAAAAATTGCCTTTTTAAAGCAAAAACAAAACACAACCCTCTCTGTAATTAATAACAGCACAATGGTCCTTACATCCCTTCTCTGGCTACTGGTGATTATGGGAAAAATCAATTTTACTCCATCTGCAGGATGAAACTTAGTTTATGTTCTGATGTATAATTTATGTGCATGCATCTTTCAGCCATATATATATATATATATATATATATATATATATATATATAATCATTCCTCCAATATGGATCCCGCTTTCTCCCAACAGATGAAAATCCTCAATCTGTCAGTACTGTAAAAATGTGGGTGGAAAATGAGTATTACCAGTGAAATTGGGGGAGTTAGTTTAAGAAGCCAGGCCTTCCAAACCAGAAGACTGGATGTCAGGAAAGATCTGTTTCTTACTTTTTAGCCTATGTCCCGCTGTCTGAACCACCTTAGAATTCTAAAAAAACCCACAAAGCAGATCCCACAAATCTGAAGTCTGCCCATCAATGGTGTTGTGAATAGATGATTGGACTTGGTCCAGAGAGACATAGGTTCAAATCCTCCTCCATCCATAAAGTTTACTGGGTGACCTGGGATTATTGATTTGACCTTAAACTAACCTCATGTCACAGGGATACAGTGAGGATAATTCTAATATCGGCTACCTCAAGCTCTGAAGAAGTGGGGTACATGTGTAACTAAGACTGTGTACACACTAATTTTAGAGCACATTCAAAGCACATTATACAAGCATGATGTGCAATGCAGGAATTCTTTCCCTCAAATAGTTCAGGGAACTATAGTTTGTGAAATATTGCTGGAAATTGTAACTCTCTGAGGGTTAAACTGCAGCGCCCAGAATTCTTTGACGAAAAGAATGTGCTTTGGAAAGGTATATTGTGCACAGCCTAATAATAATAATAATAATAATAATAATAATAATAATAATAATAATAATTGTTATGTACTGAAGTTCTCACCCTGGGCCAGCAGGGGGATACTGTAGATAGTTATGCAAATGAAGGATCGAAAGTGACATTCAGTGATTGGATAGTTTGTATGCAAATGAAGGATCGAAAGTGACGTTCAGTGATTGGATAGTTTTAGAAAGTTGCTACAGTTACATTGTTCTGGAGCTCTATATAAGCAGGCTGACTGAGCTCTTCAGCTCAGTTCTGTTCCAGCTTACAAATAAAGAGCTGCTTTGGAAGAATCGCTGTGTCATCTGATATCTTCACCCACAACTTAACAATAATAATAATAATACAGTGCCTAGTTATTCACAGAACACAGTCTCTAAACAGCTCATACCCTTTGGCATATGCTCTTTACATCTTTAAAATCCCTGGGGCATCGTTTTAGTCATTCCCATAAGCGTGCTGTTTCAGCTGTGTGGTTTAATCAGGTCCCTTTCCACTAGGACAAGGGTGAATTGTAATCAAGGCAAACTGCTATAAGGTCACTCTCCTTGCCTTGGTTTCCTGCGTTTAGAACCTACTATCTGAAACAATTTGTTTAATCTCTGCCTCTTTGGTACTCCAACCAATTTATAAAGCAGCTTTTGGGATATGACGCAAAACGGCAGTTTTAAAGCCACAGATCCTTCTAGTAAATCTGTAAGATTAAGCACCTCACACCCACAAGAGTGTGTTCCTTGGGATGACAGAATTATGGCCCCGGGATAAATCTGATTTTATAATCCTGCTTAGTCTACATTGATCTGGATAAACAGAGGCCCATCAGCTGAGAGGTTAGCATGACTTAGGCAAAAGGGAGTTTTTAACTGTGAACACATTTTCACAAAAGGGATGGGAAAGTGGCAAAGGATGTTAACCTAAATGTTAGTTAAATGCAAGTATTTCTCCCTTCTCAGTCATTCGCTAGTGTCAAAATTCCAGGAAATAATTTTGCGACCGTGCAGATAAGGACCCTCCTTTCTCAAATTAAGAGATAAACAAAAGACAGCAGGTGAAATGAGATTTTGAAGGGAGACAGCAGAGTTGAAGTGGTCCTGTGCTGTTTGGTGATGCACCCATAAACACAGCCATTATAGATTAGCTCTCATGGCAGGAGGAGGCCATTTCTCAAGCACATATATCCAGTGCCTCCCTCCCACCTTGAAAAATAGATGCTGGTAGTCACCAAGCCAGTGGGGTGTAATAGTTAAGAGCGGCAGACTCATAATCTGGGGAACTGGGTTCACATCTCCCCTCCTCCACATGCAGCTGCTGGGTGACCTTGGGCTAGTCACACTTCTCTGAAGTCTCTCAGCCCCACTCACCTCACAGAGTGTTTGTTGTGGGGGAGAAAGGGAAAGGAGAATGTTAGCCGCTTTGAGACTCCTTTGGGTAGTGATAAAGCGGGATATCAGATCCAAACTCCACCATGAAGTGTGGGGGTCTGGTTGTGTTGCAGTATAACAAGAACTATTCACATAATACACATCTAACAATATGATGGTTTCTATGCATCAGTGTCTAACAGACAAAGCTGCTGAAATACATTACTGGAAACCCCTTCAAATGTTGCATTCAAATGTTGAATGTATAATAATAATAATAATAATAATAATAATAATAATAATAATTTATTCAAGCCTTCTGGCAGTCACTGCTGCTTCAAAGATAAGGATGTTAATTTAGGTTATCAGCTCGGGAGATTTTCAGAATCTCCGGCAGAAAATCAGACCGCAGATGCCTTTTCATTTTGAAAGAAAGAAAGACAATGGTGTCACACCCAATATATATGTGCTTTAAAAATTGCATAATGACAAAAGTGTTAAGCATGACTCAGTCACATTTAATACGCATTTGCCGATTTCTTTTCTTCTTCTTTTTGCAGCTCTGAACAGAAGCAATATGGGGCATATGCCCATACGAAGCTTTAGCTTATTGTTATGTTTCTATTTTATATTCCATTTTCTCTTTTACTTCTATTTTGGTAGCTTCTTCCACTTACTTGGTGGCAAAAGTACTGGAAAATGACTCTCCGCCAACAGATTCCACCCACCTTTACTCCCACAAGCAGATCTCATAAGATGAAACACATTCTTCTTGCTAGCTTGCAGAACAAAAAATAAAACAAAATAGGAGACAGAACCTTAGTGAAGAGAAGAGAACAAAATAGTAATGTAGGCTGCTGAAATATGAGCTATTATCAAAAATATTTGGTTTTGTGGGGATCCTTTAAAAATGAAAATTCTTTCCCCCCCCTTTCCCCCCAGCCATTAGTTTTCCAGATTTACACCGCAACTGTATAGCAGCTGTATGTTTGTGGCTATGTTAGAATTGGGCAGAAGACAACTTGTTTAGTCTTATATACAGAGGCTGGAAATCTGCAATTAGCTATGGTGTTCTCAGTGCATGCTCATCGTCTACTACTTCGTAGTAGAGCATCTTATTTGCAAGCTGAAGTTCCTAGGTTGAGTCCTCAAGACCTCTATGTAGGTCTGGGGGGGGGGTCCCCTGTCTGAAACTATGTGAATCAGGAAAGACTGCACTGCAGGTACTTTAGCTACATCATGGTGTCACGAAGGCACAAATCAGTGTCTGAATGCAAGACTTTTAAAAGAGTTGGTCCCAGTACAGTGGGTGGCATTCAGATACTACCTTAGGGACGCTGGTGGCACTGTGGTCTAAACCACTGAGCCTCTTGGGCTTGCCAATCGGAAGGTTGGCGGTTTGAATCCCCAGACAGAGTGAGCTCCCGTTGCTCTGTCCCAGCTCCTGCCAACCTAGCAGTTTGAAAGCATGCCAGTGCAAGTAGATAAATAGGTACCATTGCGGCAGGAAGGTAAACGGTGTTTCCATGCGCTCTGGTTTCCATCATGGTGTCCCGTTGCACCAGAAGTGGTTTAGTCATGCTGGCCACATGACAAGGAAAGCTGTCTGGTAGACAATCGCTGGCTTCCTTGGCCTAAAGTGAGATGAGCGCCGCAACCACATAGTCGTCTTTGACTGGACTTAACGGTCCAGGGGTCCTTTACCTTGACCTTACCTTCTACCTTAGGCTTCAAAAAGGCACAGTTTACATTCTATATTTAAGTGCTGAATCCAAGTCCTGAAAATGGGTCTACTTGCATTACTGAAGGCTTTGCTTTTTTTATTTTGACCCATGCAGAAGTACCTGGAGAAGGCTGATGAAGCAGTTCATGTCAATCAATGTTTGATAAGCCAACAGAAGCAGATTCGGGCTCCTCATTCTTATCTCGACGTTCCTGCCTGGATCAGACTCCCCTGTTGCAAGATTTGGTTTTATGGATGGTGAAAAATGATTTCCTGACATCTAAAAAACATGCACTTTTTCCTGTTTTGATGGAGGAGAAAAACCCCATGTATTTCATTAAAATGGAAACTTTTGTCCCAGTACTATGTAGTGTATCACTTGATCAAGATTTCTTTTTTGGAAAAAAAAATCTTAGCCAAGATGTTTTCCCCGACAGAAACATCTTGTGTTTGGGAAGGAGGAGGTGGGGTTGAGGAAAGGAAGGTTGCAATTAAGAAATTCCAGTCTCTTCTCTCTGAAAGTAAGAATTAAATACAAATGAAAGACCAGGTAATGGTAGTTGGAACATTTAAGCCTGAATCACAAATGCAGCACGCGCCCCAACCAAGCAGGGTGGGCTTGTTGTTGTTGTTGTTTAGTCGTTTGGTCGTGTCCAACTCTTCGTGACCCCATGGACCAGAGCATGCCAGGCACCCCTGTCCTCCACCGCCCCCCTCAGGTTGGTCAAACTCATGCTGGTAGCCTCAAGAACACCGTCTAATCATCTTGTCCTCTGTCATCCCCTTCTCCTTTTGTGCCCTCAATCTTTCCCAACATCAGGGTCTTTTCCAGGGAGTCTTCTCTTCTCATGAGGTGGCCAGAGTATTGGAGCCTCAGCTTCAGGATCTGTCCTTCCAGTGAGCACTCAGGGCTGGTTTCCTTAAGAATGGATAGGTTTGATCTTCTTGCCATCCATGGGACTTTCAAGAGTCTCCTCCAGCACCATAGTTCAAAAGCATCAATTCTTCGGCGATCAGCCTTCTTTATGGTCCAGCTCTCACTTCCATACATCACTACTGGGAAAACCATAGCTTTAACTATACGGACCTTTGTTGGCAAGGTGATGTCTCTGGTTTTTTTTATGGTGGGCTTGCTGATGTGCAAGGTTGCTCCATGGCAAAAAATTGCAGCTGGTAGCATGGAGAGCTATGAAGTCACTGTAGTAACTGACTGAGTACAAGCATGATGTCCCTAATGGAGCTGGATGGTTCAAACATAAAGGGTTTGCAAAAATGTTTCTTAGGTTAGAAAGCATGGTTATCATATCCTTCATAAAGCAGGGGTGACTAACATGTAGCTCTCCAAATGTTATTGGACTACAACTCCCATCAGCCCCAGCTAGCACGTCCAATGGTCAGGGATGTTGGGACTTGGAAGTCCAACATCTAGAGGACCACACAGGTTCATCACTCCTGATGTAAATCAGCAGTAGACAACAGGACAGCATAGCAGCTTGACTTTTAGGATATTTCTTGCAGAAGATGCTGCTGTTCAGATATGTTCCTTTCAGAAGAAGCTACCTGAGAAGATAGGTCCACTTTTGAACCACATCCCATCATTTGTTACACTCCAATAAGAGACTTCGCTGCCAAGCACAACTTGCAATTACGCTGGAAGAGGTCAAGCAGAGAATTACTGCAATAACGGCCTCCTGCTTTTATTGCTCTTGACCCCAAAGTAATAAACAGTGGGTGAAGAACAGAACCTGTTTTCTGGGTACCACTTTAGTCAAGTAGAGCGGGGAGCAATGACACCACCTTCTTAAGGTGTGAGATTATTAAACTCCAAATTAGACAATATCAACATTTTGGTAAGCAGCTCTTGAGATGATTAACTTTTGTCACTCACCACTAACGTCTATTATCAGAAGATGCGACCCTTCAAAAATTAAGATCCACTACGTATTCCAGATGTGTCTGTTTGTAGCTGAGGGAAAGGTAGGAGGAGAAGGTGTCTGTGTGGTGTTTGTAATGTAATGTAAGTTTAATTTCAGTTTAACTGGAAAACTATGGCAGTTCAATGTATCCTAGATTTACATACTAATGCACTCTCTGAGTTTCCAAAATATGACTGGCTTTGTCGCTTCATTTCTGTCTCACATTATATGTGATAAAGGTGGATAAAGGCTTTCTCACATTTCTCTTGGGCCATCACCTGCATTAGTAATCCATGACTGAGAACACTGAGTGAGGAAGTTACAGAATTTCACAGGTAGAGTCATCTTTTAAGGAATTGCTTGTCTTCCTGGTTTCCCCCCACCATGTTTTTTTTAGATTTCACAATTCCAAGTGTTAATTTATTTTTTTATAAGTATTTGTTGTTGTTAAATTCCCATTTATGTTTGAGTGCCTCTGACTTATTTAAGCAGGGCCTATATGTGAGAGAGTGATGTGAGTGGAATTGAACTCCAATGAAATTCTAGGCTTCAGTGGGATCCCACCATGGAGGTAGACTATAAATTGGAAGCAACAGCAGTGGGTGTTCCTCTCGTATTTTTTTTTTTTTAAATGTAACGTGCTTCAAGGATAAGATAAATTGTGTGTTCATAGGCAGCATGAATGTGTGAAGTAAACAGCAAGAGACTGGTGTTCCATGTTGACAATTGCTAGCATAAAAAAATAGTAATGCTGACAATGTGAGAAACTTTTCTGTGAAAGTTTCTGTTTCCTTAGCTAATTGAATATGAAAGGGAGTGCTAATAAAAGGTGCTTTCATATCAAATCCCTAGATTCTGTTGGAACCAGCTAGCGCCAAACAGATCTGTCAATTTCAGGTTCTTTCAGCTTCTCATTTCCCTGCTTCTGTTCTCTACATTTCCACATTCCTCACAAAAACGCAGCAGTGTTTTAGAGCAAGTTTCTCCCAACAGACACTCATATATTCAATTTTGCATAATATATACATTTTTATGGAGCAATTTCCTTCGTTATAATGCATTTGTGTATGCTATTTTAATGAATATATGCATACTCATGCACACTAATACACAGCTGTGAGGAAACTTTTCAACTGTAGGGTTGCCGTATTTTGAAGAGCAAAAAATGAAGATGCATTTGTCAACTTCTACTTTTAACTATGGATCGCTATGACGACTCTCCCCATGAAAAAGAGGGTATGTCCTGGAAGAAGAGGACATATGGCAACCCTTATCAGGCTCTGTCTCACAGGCTAAATACTGTGATGCCATCTGTCAATTGCATGGCATTGTTATGACATCACATGATTAACAGGGGGATGGGATACCTGCCTGTCAAAATCTCTAGGACTTTGTGATTCATTCTGCTTAACAGGGGAGCATGGGAGAGTCACAAAGGATTCTGCAAGTTTTCTCACTTTAAGCACATCCTTTGCTTGGAGATTGGGGTGGAAAGGTGTGCCAGTTTCAGTCCTCTTATTTTCTCATTTTGCCAATCTTAAATCCATTTCTCCACATTTCAGTAGTTATTTCTCTCTGTGTGTGTTTTATTTTTTTTTAAATCCTCATAAAATAATAGATTTGGATCCCTGTATTATACAAAGAAAACGGCAATTAAAAAACACCTATAATCCTTTACATTTTGCCTATTCATTTGCATGCATTATACGTCAGAAGCTCTAATTACATATCCTAAAAATGCCCCTCCACCTTTAACAGTTGCATGATAGCAATTATCAAGTGATTTTGATATTTGTTAATGGAGGTTTTGTTTTGTTTTAAAGAGAAGCATATGACCGATCAGTGCTACCTCAACTGTTTGCATGAGTTGGCTTAAAAGCTTGGGTGAATGCCTAAATCAGAATACAGAGAAGTTAAACATCCAAGAGGAACCAATAGTCTCTCTCTCTATAAAAAAAGTATCAAAGAAAAGCATTTTAATGCTCATATTTCCTCATCCTTTCTCTTCCCCACTACTTTAGTGATTAACATCTTTTTCCCTAAAGTGAAAGCTTGACAGCAAATAAAGGGGGCAATGAATGTTTGGGACGACGTGCAACATTAACAGCCTTGTAAAAATTAAATGACGCATTACTTGCAGATTATTGCTGAACTGGCACTGCACACTTTTGCATAATGCACATGCTTTCCACTTTATTCAAAGTTTTCCAGTCAAGAAACAGCTTCTGATTCTTGCAAAAGTTTCCAGTGAAATTGTGCACTTCTATAACTTTTCTCTAGCACACTATTTTCCCTCTCTTGTGTCTCTCTCTCAATCTTTAAAATGGATACCAACTCTGGCCATTAGGAGCAGAGCTGATCTATTTATAACACAATATAGACTACTAGCCAAATAGCAGCAGTAATTTGATAATCATAGCAAGTAAATCTAAAAGATTAGGAGATCAAATTGTCAGAAGAGAAGATCTAAATTAGCTAAAATACAGGTGGGTAAAGATGAACAAGAATACAGTGGTACCTCAGGTTAAGTACTTAATTCGTTCCAGAGGTCTGTTCTTAACCTGAAACTGTTCTTAACCTGAAGCACCACTTTAGCCAATGGGGCCTCCCACTGCTGCCGCGCCGCCGGAGCACGATTTCTGTTCTCATCCTGAAGCAAAGTTCTTAACCCGAGGTACTATTTCTGGGTTAGCGGAGTCTGTAACCTGAAGCGTATGTAACCTGAAGCGTATGTAACCTGTAAACATTTTTGACTAGTGGCATGCTTTATGTTCACAGACCTTTCTTTTCCATCAAGTATAATTTCCGAGACCTGCAAAAAAGCAAAGCAAAACATAACTGATGGCCAATATTCATCCTTCTGCTGCTGTTTGCTGCAAGTGATTATACCACTTTGTTGCAATCATCACAGATAATCATGGTTGCAACAAAGTGATGTTGCAGCAAGGATCTCACACTGCTCCACACTCAGAATTGTGTGACAGATGTGACAACATCATGAAGCCAGTTCAGAACAAAGACAGTGCTTGCTCTGAATGGGCAAAAAATGTTTTCATGCCTGTTCCGAGCCCTCCCTGCAAAAAATTTCCAAAGGGGGTGCTTTTCATAGGAGGCAATAGTGTTCTTAGAAAGTCTTTCCTCCATTTCAACTCTGACATTATTTTACCATTAATCACCCAACAGAATGCAGATAACGAAATTTAAAACAAGGCGCAAAGGGAAAGGGCACAAGGATTTCATTTTTGAACTTTCAATTAGATGGCTTTATTTTACCATTAATCACCCAACAGAGTGCAGATAACAAAATTTAAAACAAGGGGCAAGGGGCAAGGGCACAGGGATCTCATTTTTGAACTTTCAATTAGATTCAGGACTGGATGAGAACATACCTTTCTTGGTGTGGCCTAAATATACCCTTGAACCAAATACCTTTGAAGATTTAACTTAAAGACTGGAGGAATGTGATCGTTTTAACTATGACAAGTGTGTCCATGTTAGATATTTGTAAGTCCTGCATTGCTTTGTGTCATTTTTCTATCCACGACCTTCCATGTAATGTAAACCACCTGGAGCTGAGTGTGTGGGATGGAACATTAACTGCTATAGAAAGGCTGCTCTGTCCCACAGAGGAAAGAGAAACTGGGTGGTGTAGGGAGAGCGGGGGGGGGGGGCGGGGGGAGTGTGCAGTTTATCAACGTGCAGGTTGGAGGGCAAAGAGTCAAGATTTCCAGCTCTGGAATGGTGTTTACTTATCTTCATGAGGGCCTACAACTGTACTGAGAATGCGAAGTCTAGAGGCTACATTTCATTATGCCTCCTTTCTCTTGTGTGGCTTGAAATAATAGAATCTCCCTTCATCGGGAACAGGAATGTAGGAGAGGCTCGGAAAAGAGGCAGAAAGCAGAGGTAGAGACTGAGAAGGCTTCAGAAGCTGACAGGGACATCTGCATAGCTCTACCCAAAGGAGGCTCAAAGTAAGCCATAGGCAAATCTGTCAATTTTCCGCCCGTGTCACCTTGGTACATCCTTACCCATAATTCTGTTCTCCTCCGTGCCTGCATATAATCTGTGGAATTTCAACACAAGCTCTTCTCAAAACATTTATTTAAATAGGCATTTAAAATGTATTCAGATGTGGATGTTTTCTGGGGTTTTATCACTTCTAGGGGGGGCGGGGAGGTGCCAGTATTCCCCATCAAGTTGTTACAATAAATGCCACACTTTTTAACAACAACAACAACAAAAAGAGGTGCTGGTACTTTGTAATAATAATAGTAATTTATTATTTGTACCCTGTCCAGAAGACCCTTGGCGCTGGACTTCAGTGTCTGGACAGAACGATGGGGGTGGAGACACTCCTTCAGGTATACTGGGCCGAGGCCGTTTAGGGATTTACCTTGTGTGCCCCCTTGTTCAGTTAGCACTTAATATTTTGAAGGGGAATGGGTGATCAGGGCTTTGCTCTCGAGATGATAGAGGCTTCACAGATCAGTCAAGTTCATCACTGTGAAAAAGGGCAGTCCGCTTAGATGCATTTTCAAAAAAGAAATTCTTAATCATGAGCATGGTAATTCCACCTTTTGGAAATTAACAGAAGTAACATGCTTCCTATAGAACAGATTAATCAGCTGAGCTGCCTCATTCAAGGCAGCCTGCAATGTCCAGCTGTCTGCAGAAAAGGGAGCTGAGGAGGTGTTTCTGCAGCACACGGTGGAGTCGTTACTGACAAAGGCCAAGAGTTGACCAGACAGTAGTCTTAGGCATGAGTTTAACACTCAAGTACTATGCAGTCCTTCCAAGAGTCCCTATTTTCCTGGATTTACAAAGCCAACCCAGTTTCTGATTTGATCCTGGAATGTCCCACTTTTCCTCAGGATTTCCCTATTTTCATCAGAGAAAAGTTGGATGATATGGAGTTATGTGACCCCAGGGCCAAGGGTTTAAGACAATTATAAGACATCTGAAAGGAGCCCTGTATAGGGAAGTTTTTAATGTTTTCTTATGTTTTTACAGAGAGCCTGATGTTGGGAAAGATTGAGGGCACAAGGAGAAGGGGACGACAGATGACGAGATGGTTGGACAGTGTTCTCGAAGCTACCAGCATGAGTTTGACCAAACTGTGGGAGGCAGTGGAAGACAGGAGTGCCTGGTGCGCTCTGGTCCATGGGGTCACGAAGAGTCAGACACGACTAAACGACTAAACAACAACAATGTTTTTATATATGTTGGAAGCCATCCTGAGTGACTGCAACAACCTAGTAAGATGGGTGGGGTATAAATAATAAAGTTGTTGTTGTTGATGATGAATAAGATGTCCCCATTTTCATCAGAGAAATGTCTGGGAATAGGACTTCCTTCTGAGGGGACTTAGTTGCGATCACAGTCCTACCGTAAGTCTCAGTATTACACAGAATGAAGAAAAAGTGCTTGGGGGGGAGGCTATGGATTTACTGCGTGCTGATACACATGACAGAAGCCACTTGTATAATTAGTGAAGTCTGGTTTAGATAGTGGTGTCCCCCCCCCCCACATTTCGCATTTGGCAGTCAAACAAATTCTGGCATGGGAGAAGCCTTTATTTTAAGTTGCTATTCAAAATCCTTTCTTTTTAGAGGGCTTTTGCTAGAACATGTATCAGCTGGAAATGATGTGGCTATTTTTAGGAGTCATTTATTTCTTCTTGAAATAAGAGGGGGCGGGGGGAAATAGCTGCACATGCTATTTGCATTCATTCTTGATCACAGGGATGATATAAGAAGGCACTTTGTGTATAGCACGTTGCCATCCAAGTGCCTTCAGCAATTTCTGCACTTAGCTCATTGATTATTCCCTTCCACCAAGAATGGACCGACTTCTCCCCAGAAGGCTTTGAACATTCTATCCTTCTGTTCAGGTCTCCTGAATGGAAACTCCACTGTTTTTCAATCAGGTAGGTTTCCCCCCTCTTTTTTCATTTTATTCACAAATCCTGTCAATCCTTTCTCCTGTTGCTACTGCGTCATCCATCTGAATGCAAACCTTCTCTAAATCTTCCATTACGAAAAATGAATATAAATGTACAACTTTGCAAAGATAGTTTCATGCAATATCAATCACAGCATTTGTGGGTCTCAGGTGACTTCCACCATCACTTTCTAGGAGCCTCACAGCTCAATCCTACACAGGAGTAAACGTAAGGCTCATGAGTTCAATAGGACCTACTTCCAGGTAAGGGTACATAGAATTGTAGCATTTGCTTTTTTACAAAAGCAAACAAACCCAAAAACAAAAGAAGAGGGCATGAGGTCTCATGGTTAGGAAAATAAATCTGGAAAAACAAGATAGCAGTGGGGCATGCTTCCCAAAATGGGGGGAAGTGGTGGAAAGGCTGTTGTCATCTAAAACTGCCCTCAGCACCACAAATGCTGCTGAAGGAAATGAGTTTTGGGGAGCTGCCTTTTGCAGTTGGGGGTTCATTCCTAAAGCACAGCATCATCAGACTACAGTACAGTGGTACCTCGGGTTAAGTACTTAATTTGTTCCGGAGGTCCGTTCTTAACCTGAAACTGTTCTTAACCTGAAGCACCACTTTAGCTAATGGGGCCTCCTGCTGCCGCCGTGCGATTTCTGTCCTCATCCTGAAGCAAAGTTCTTAACCCGAGGTACTATTTCTGCGTTAGCGGAGTCTGTAACCTGAAGCGTATGTAACGTGAAGCGTTTGTAACTCAAGATACCACTGTAGTGACAATTTGGGGGGACAGGTGTATTTCTTGGGTAATTCCCCTTTAGAAGAAGGAAATTATGAAGGTGTTTTCCCCCTTTGGTCAATGCTTAGAGCACGTGTGTGGGACCTTTGGTCCAGATGTTGCTAAAAAACTTCCATCACCCCTGGCCATCAGCCATGCTTGCCAGGCCTGATGGGAGTTGTCATTCGGCAACATCTGGAAAGCCAAAGGTTCTCCACAAAGGAGATTGCTCTGTGTTTGTTTTTTTAATGGAAAGCCTCTTTTGAGCAATGAGATGTGTGGCTTTCAAAAGCACCTTTCCCAGCTCCACATCAATGCGACCAGGGCAATCCACCATTCCTGCACACTATTTATTTTGTAAACCCTGCATACAGAATAGTTACCACATGTGCCAGCTAGTATGGCACCTCTATGTACTTCGAATAAGCTGCCAAGTGCACAGGTGTGCCAGACTAGCTTATGGAGATTTAACCTGAAGCCTAACATCTGAAACTTGGGACTGACATAGCCACCTTAAATATTGGGGTCATAGAAAGCAGTAGGCCATGCTGTTGACCTAAATTATGATCACCAGGTTCTCTACTTAACCTGTACTACTAACTTTAGTCTTTCATAAACTAATAGACCCACCTTAGGCTCTGTCTCACCCAAAAGGGATCACATATGTATCTTAATTTGTTCTGGAGGTCCATTCTTAACCTGAAACTGTTCTTAACCTGAGGTACTACTTTAGCTACTGGGGCCTCCCACTGCTGCCGCACTGCTGCTGTGCGATTTCTGTTCTCATCCTGAGGTAAAGTTCTTAACCCAAGGTATTACTGCCGGGTTAGCGGAGTCTGTAACCTGAAGTTTGTAACCTGAGGTACCTCTCTCTCTCTCTCTCTCTCTCTCTTACACACACACACACACACACACACACACACACACACACACACTTCCCTGAGGACCAATCCACCTCCTTTGTTTCTTGATCAGGTGGCCTCATCACATTACATGTCTCTGTGCTCCAATTCCGCTATTACCCAACATCTCCCTAAGAGAATACCATTCTCTTGTCAGCGACAAGTCCTTAAAATGCCCAGTCCACACATTGCTTGCTGTTTGCCTGCCTTTTACTTCATAGATTTATATTAGGATTGCCAGATTGAATACCAGGTTGGGTTATGGTGCCTTTAATAGCTGTGCCTCAGGAAGAATCTCTGAAAATTGTCCTTCACACACACACACACACACACACACACACACACACACACACGGAATGGAACATTTGTCTTTTCGAAGCATCTGTTAAAGACAGAGACACACACATTTGTAGGGGATGGTAGCCATATGACATACTTTACAAAGGACAGTCCTCTATTTAGGGGTTGTCCAATCTAAGTCCAGTTTAAAGACAGAGAACCATCCATAAGAATGGAGGGCATAAGTTCCCCATTAACAATGAACACATAGACAGGAGATTCAGCTGTTTCCAGGGTCACCCTCTTCCTCACTATGATGAGTTGCATTCGAGATCAGACTAACCTGATCTCGTTTTTTGACAGAATTACAAGCCTGGTAGATGAAGGGAACGCAGTGGATGTAGCCTACCTTGATTTCAGCAAGGCATTCGACAAGGTGCCCCATGATATTCTTGTAAAGAAGCTGGTAAAATGCGGTCTTGACTATGCTACCACTCAATGGATTTGTAACTGGCTGACTGACCGAACCCAAAGGGTGCTCATCAATGGTTCCTCTTCATCCTGGAGAAGAGTGACTAGTGGGGTGCCACAGGGTTCTGTCTTGGGCCCGGTCTTATTCAACATCTTTATCAACGACTTGGATGATGGACTCAAGGGCATCCTGATCAAATTTGCAGATGACACCAAACTGGGAGGGGTGGCTAACACCCCAGAGGACAGGATCACACTTCAAAACGACCTTGACAGATTAGAGAACTGGGCCAAAACAAACAAGATGAACTTTAAAAGGGAGAAATGTAAAGTATTGCACTTGGGCAAAAAAAAATGAGAGGCACAAATACAAGATGGGTGACACCTGGCTTGAGAGCAGTACATGTGAAAAGGATCTAGGAGTCTTGGTTGACCACAAACTTGACATGAGCCAACAGTGTGACGCGGCAGCTAAAAAAGCCAATGCAATTCTGGGCTGCATCAATAGGAGTATAGCATCTAGATCAAGGGAAGTAATAGGGCCACTGTATTCTGCTCTGGTCAGACCTCACCTGGAGTACTGTGTCCAGTTCTGGGCACCACAGTTCAAGAAGGACACTGAAAAACTGGAATGTGTCCAGAGGAGGGCAACCAAAATGGTCAAAGGCCTGGAAACGATGCCTTATGAGGAACGGCTAAGGGAGCTGGGCATGTTTAGCCTGGAGAAGAGGAGGTTAAGGGGTGATATGATAGCCATGTTCAAATATATAAAAGGATGTCATATAGAGGAGGGAGAAAGGTTGTTTTCTGCTGCTCCAGAGAAGCGGACACGGAGCAATGGATCCAAACTACAAGAAAGAAGATTCCACCTAAACATTAGGAAGAACTTCCTGACAGTAAGAGCTGTTCGACAGTGGAATTTGCTGCCAAGGAGTGTGGTGGAGTCTCCTTCTTTGGAGGTCTTTAAGCAGAGGCTTGACAACCATATGTCAGGAGTGCTCTGATGGTGTTTCCTGCTTGGCAGGGGGTTGGACTCGATGGCCCTTGTGGTCTATTCCAACTCTATGATTCTATGATTCTATGATTTCCATTTAAATTATCATCATCTGTGCATATGAAGAACATCAATACTGTGTTTTATTATGCACTTGGGAGTATGCCCTCTTCGGATCAATGAAATATGCATTTGATCAGGACGTAAGGCTGCAATCCTAATAAAGATTATTAGACATAGGGTGAAAAAGAGGTTAGGGGTTCCTGTACCTTTAATACTTGTGCAGAAGAGGGAAACTACACCGACTGAAATCCCCCCTTCTGTGCAACCATTAAAAGTGCAGGATACTTTTAATAGTTAAAAACTGCC
This sequence comes from Podarcis liolepis, assembly GCF_965112155.1. Taxonomy (NCBI): domain Eukaryota; kingdom Metazoa; phylum Chordata; class Lepidosauria; order Squamata; family Lacertidae; genus Podarcis; species Podarcis liolepis. Next base: position 25,352,392 of record NC_139555.1, read on the forward strand.
CACCCTTAACTAAAGTCCAACCGACATATCTGAGACACGCAGCTTCGTAAACATACTGCCACGGATATTGCAAAGACCATGGTCGTGAAACTGAAATTCAGACACACCCCTCTTTCTGACCAATCCAACAGCCTCCACTCATCGCTGCCAACTCGATTCCTTCCGGTACTTCTCTCACGAGGTTTTCACCTGGGAGAAAAACAACCTGAAACATTTTACCTTTGCTCATGCTTTCCTCTTAAGGAGGGGAAAGTCCATTAGCAGCGACGGAGCAGTTTATTCCTGTCAGAGCCAGACTTTTTAACAGGTGTTTGAATGTTAACTGTTGCTTGCTGTCAACAGAAGGCCCTTCGTAAAGACTCATTAGTGGCTGGCTCTCAGTGTAGCTGCAGGGCAGAAACACAGAGCCTGATTTCGGTTTATGCGCTGAGAAGCAAAGGAATGGCATTAGCAGTAAGGGCCCCTTGAAGGCCCTTCAGGATGGAAGCAAATGTTTTTTTAAAAAAAGTTTTTTTATTAACAATTTCAACAAAACAAAATATCAAAAGATATCATATTCATTATTTTGCCCCCTTTCCCCCCACCTCCCCTTCAAACCCTCCCTCCTTCCCCACCCCCTGAAACTTCCCTCAGCTCCTTTCTCTGATTTCTCAACACATGTTATTCTCTGCATATTATAAATCCTTATATTATCTATCTACCATGTTAGGTAAAGGTAAAGGGACCCCTGACCAATAGGTCCAGTCGTGATCGACTCTGGGGTTGCGGCGCTCATCTCACTTTATTGGCCGAGGGAGCCGGCGTACAGCTTCCGGGTCATGGGGCCAGCATGACTAAGCCACTTCTGGCGAACCAGAGCAGCACACGGAAACGCTGTTTACCTTCCCGCTGGAGCAGTACCTATTTATCTACTTGCACTTTGACATGTTTTTGAATTGCTAGGTTGGCAGGAGCAGGGACCGAGCAATGGGAGTTCACCCCGTCGTGGGGATTCAAACCGCTGACCTTCTGATCGGCAAGTCCTAGGCTCTGTGGTTTAACTCACAGCGCCACCTGCGTCCCTATCTACCATGTTATCAATCAATAAATTTGTGCATATTTATTCAAAACCTGCCAAGGAGTCTAGCTCGTTTTGTTTGTCTTTTTAAATAATTTGTAAAAAGTTCCCATCCTTCTTTAAAGTCACAGATGTCCTTATCTCGCAGTTTGTATGTCCGTTTAGCCAATTCTGCATAATTCATCCTTTTCTCTTGCCACTGTTCCTTTGTTGGGGTTTCCTCATTCTTAGTTTGGAAGCAAATGTTTTATTGCAGAATAATTCCTTGAAAACCATTCCTGGATTGCGATAATTGCAGTTTAGCTAGAGAGTGGGCTAGAAAGAGTTTTGATTAAATGCACTGCTGCTTTTCTCCCCACCCCCATTCCCCGTTCTGTTTGAGTGAAAAGGCTGCAGAACTACAACATAGACAAGGGACCCCCACCCCCCAGTGCCATAGTACAAAGAGAATTTGCTTTTACCTTCACTGAACATAGGAAAGAGGGAATATTAGCAACAGCAGCAACAGTAATAGTCTCTGTGGGATTCACTGAGCTGGACTCCTAACATGTGTTTTAAGGTGCTTTACATATTGTTATAGAATTGGGTGGGTGGGGGGCATTTAGAAATTACTACATGGCAGGATTTTGATTAATTGGGATAGGGATGAAAGTACAAACTGCAGAACTGTTCCAGGCAAGGAATGCCTGGGCTGGCTTATGCAAACTAGCCTGGCCGCCCTAGCGAAGAGCAAATCTGTTAACATGACAAAAATGGGTTGGTGGGCCTTCTGAGAGGAATCCTTTGGCCTGGGGAGACAGGCATTGTCAAGGTGATGGGGTTTGTGTTTTAAAGTGACAGCAAATGAGCGTTTTGAGCAAGGTGTTCTGGGAAGAAGGAGGAAGAAGGAAGACAGGGATCCATCTTGGGCAGGCTGGCTGCAGGCTGGCTGGGAGAGATGCCTTGGACTCTGTGGCTGCACTGCTGTGGGGGATGAGCCCCTCTTGAAATGACCATGCTGTAAGATCTGGACTCCCCCCTTGCAGACTGAAGGTGTAAGTAGGTGAATAAACCATATTTCTTAAAGCTACAACAGTCTCTGCCGTGCCTCAGTTCTCCAAAGGAACACAGAACCTGGGTGGGTGGGTGCCTGGAACCTCGTAAACTATTACTGCTGCTCAGCAGAGAGGGACAGAGGCACCCAACTTTTGTAGCAATAAATTATTGCAAAAGTTCTTTCACATTATTATTTCCATGTTGCAGATGAGGGAAGGGAAAAGTGAGACTGGTACCCAAGGTCACTTGTTGAGTTCCTAGGCATGGTGAGATTTGTACAAAGGGCTTCCTAGTGCACTGTTAGCTCCAGTGCCGGATTAACGTATAAGCTAAACAAGCTATAGCTTAGGGTCCCACCCTCTTGTCCCCTCCCCAATATACTTATTCTTAATTGTATTTCACTATAAATATAAAGGTAAAGGGACCCCTGACCATTAGGTCCAGTCGTGGACGACTCTGGGGTTGCGGCGCTCATCTCACTTTATTGGCCGAGGGAGCCGGCATACAGCTTCCGGGTCATGTGGCCAGCATGACTAAGCCACTTCTGGCGAACCAGAGCAGCGCACGGAAACGCCGTTTACCTTCCTGCCGGAGCGGTACCTATTTATCTACTTGCACTTTGACGTGCTTTCGAACTGCTATGTTGGCAGGAGCTGGAACCGAGCAACAGGAGCTCACCCGGTCACAGGGATTCGAACCACCGACCTTCTGATCTGCAAGTCCTAGGCCATCTGTGGTTTAACCCACAGCGCCACCCGCGTCCCCACTATTAATATACTTCTTAATTGTACACTGCTAGCTCTCTGCAACAATGCTGTTGCCGAATCACAGGATTGAGCAGGGTCTAAAGAGAACTAGACATCAGCAACCCCCATCCACAAAAATACTCCAATAAAACAAAAAGTTACCCCCAAAGCCCAGACTAAGGAACCCTGAATCCAATCAGCTAATTAGGGACAAAAAGCACAACAGAAATGAAGACAAGCAGGGAAAGGCCCGGCCAATGCAGCAGAACCCCATTCCCATGCTTTCCAGTGGTGGCACCAAGGTCTCTAGCACAGAGCCCACTAAAATCAAATTAAGGACCTCGGAGCCACTGCCCCGTGTATTCTGCTTCCCCTAATGAGTCCGTTATGAACTCCAGGCAAAACATGTCTGTGTGGTCGAAGCAGCAAAGCAGTGAAGGCAACACTCAAAACCACCATGTTTCCAAATTAAGGGCTTCAAAGCTGCTGCACTGTGTTTTCTGCCTCCCCTAATGAGCCCAATGTGAAGCACAACACAAAGAAGCGGAACCCCGGGCTCAGTGCCCCTCCGCAGACAAGGCAGACAAGGCTGGGAAGGCGAAGCCAAAAACCACTGCTATCCCATGCCTTGCTGTCAGGCTCTTCAGAACACACCATGAACCAGCGACAGACAGAGGGGAAAGCACAGGCCAATAATTATAATTATAATTATAATTATATTATTTATATGCCGCCCATCTGGCTGGGTTGTCCCAACCACTCTTGGTGGCTCCCAACAAAATATTAAAAACACAGTGGAACGTCAACCATTAAAACAGGGCTGCCTTCAGATGCCTTCAGATATATATCTGTGTGACATCTGATGGGGAAGGCATTCCACAGGGTAGGTGCCACTACTTAGAAGGCTAACCCAATATGGCTGACTGATTTTGCCATGCTGCAGTGATCCCAGAGATGCCAAGGAAGATCTGGGGGAGGGGCAAATCATTACAGGGATGTGTGTCCCCCCCCCCAAGCCTATTGGCAAAAAAAGAAAAGAAAAGAAGCCACATAGTCGGGAGCAGATGTCCCCTCCCCTCAGAAGATAGCCAGACATGACTTCCTTCTTCATAGGGATGGAGCAAACCCACCTTCAGCTAATGATGTGTATAAAAAGCAAAATTGTTAGCACTATCTGGGCTTCAAGATCCTGAGGAAATGCAACCAATTATACAACACGGAAAAAAATGAATTCTGTGATGTGTAATCTTTGTGCAGGTATTAGACATTCCCATGCTCTTTTGTGCTGCTAAGAGTCTGCTCTAGCTTCTTTCTGTTGTAACCCACTTGACCACAGACGATACCAGCGAAATCTGAGCTCACTAGAACTGTTCCATAGATATGGTCAACAGAGAAATACATTTGTGTAACTGGAGGCACAAACAGTTCTGTCTTATGCCACCGATACACAGCACCCCACTGAAAAACTGAAATAGCTGCAAGGCATCTGAAATGGCAAGAGATCTCATGCTCCATCATTGTCTCTAGCAAACTTTAGTTTTTACTTGATTAGAACACACTCATTTCTAATCCAGATCATTGTCTACTTGAGTTTATTAATCTCACCTTACATTTAACCACTGCCCGGGGTAGGGTATGGCACTGCAACTGGGCCCACAACAAACAAACAAACGAACTTTGTGGTGAGTTCCCTGACCTTTCCCCCTCCAGAAAAAAGCACTGTGTACAGGAACCTGCTACCCAAGGAATGAGGTGGCGTTCCCTTCCAATGAGTCTATAATGCAGCCCAAACTCCATAATCTACCATTTTATACAACCCCAAACATAGGGATAAGTATTAGCACAAGTATTAGCAGACACTCAACACACACATAAGCATTAGCACAAGTATTAGCAGACACTCAACACACTCATTTTGTTTCCTATCCTTGAGTAAAACAAGTCTGTCTTCACTTTAATCAAAAAGAAAGCACTCGGAAAGGAGCTAATCGCAGCTACCCAGTGGTGGTTTGCACAGAATTATATTAAAGTGCCAGAGCTACAAGACTAATATACTTCTAAACATGTTTCTTTTTATTAGACTTAGCACAAGGGTTTGTACGGTTCCAATGATCTTTAATGGAGATTAGTCTAAATGGAAAATGTGTTTTTTATTTAAGCAACTAAAACACAACAGGCACTGCCGCGCTGGGGATTACTGAGAGCACTGCTTTGGCATTCCGAGGCCAAAGCGAGAGCAATTTATGCTTTCTGCCAAGGGTTATAACCCCTTTGGAATACAAGGCCTGGTGTGTCCATATGGTAGTTATGGAATGGAGACTGTAATTCAGTTCCAATGTGTGTATTATTTACTATGTATCATCAACCCAGGGCTGGAGAGCCAGTGTGGTATAGCGGTTAGGAGCAGTAGACTCGTAATCTGGTGAACCGGGTTCGTGTCTCCACTCCTCCACATGCAACTGCTGGGTGACCTTGGGCTAGTCACAATTCTTTGAAGTCTCTCAGCCTCACTCACCTCACAGAGTGTTTGTTGTGGGGGAGGAAGGGAAAGGAGAATGTTAGGCGCTTTGAGACTCCTTCGGGTAGTGATAAGGTGGGATATCAAATCCGAACTCTTCTTCTTCTGACATAATTGACCATGAGAGACAATGTTTCAGTAGGACTGAACTAATGAAACTAATCTGCTCGGTCATTTCATCTGATTTCCTCCTACACTATTAGATAGTGCTCCCACAAGCACTATCTCTGATAGTCACTTGATAGAAATAAAATGCATCTTCTAATCTAATAATAATAATATTGTTTATACTCCACCCATCTGGCTGGGTTTCCCCAGCCACCCTAGGCAGCTTCCAGCACATATAAAAACATAATAAGACGTCAAACATTAAAAACTTCCCGATACAGGGCTGCCTTCAAATGTCTTCTAAAAGTTGTGTGGCTCTTTATCTCCTTGACATGTGGTGGGAGGGCTTAAAAACCTCCAATGAAGGCGAGTCCACAACCTCCAGAGGGAAACTGTTCTAATGTTGAACAGCTCTGACTGTCAGAAAATTCTTCCTGATGGTTAGTTGGAATCTCCTTGCACGTGTAATTGTGCAATGTATTGGTGCAATCATCTCCTTGGTAGCAGAAGAGTAAATGAGCACTGATGAGTTATCTCCCGGTTCACCTGCCTCCAGATCCTTGATTATCCCCCATTTTGCATACAGCATTCAGGGCCGCATGTGATGAGCCATGATTCTAGCTCCTCAGAATGGCTCCAGTGTAAACCCTTATTTGTGAGCACATGGTATCATTTCTGCTAAAACTAGGTTTCTAGAGTGGAAAGGACAACTAACTTAACTTGCTGGGAACATTGATTTTATTGTTAAAGGGCATCATAAATATCTGAGTGAACAATGAGGAACCTTGCCCGGAATTCTTAAAACATTTTCCACTGGTCCTCATTCTTGTTTGCGTATTAGATGTCAGCTTTTATACTTCTCTGTTCGGTACAGAGCTCCTAAATGCCTATCCAAGGGTAATACATCATTTTGTGTGAAAAGTCCCAGTACTATCACAGAAGTGTGGATTCAATCAAAGCCGAGCGATCAGATTGACTTGGAAAAAGTAACTTATTGAACATGCGAGATAAATTTGTGGGGTTTGAGCCAATAGTTTATGAAAGTTGCATCCTGTTAGATGCCACACCTCCAAAATTGTGAATGCAAGTCCACCCCACCCACCCATTGCTTGTTTTGATATGCTCTTTTGGGGGGAAAGGGGGGGGGGCTAAAAGGGATATTTACTTGTTAAATAAAAACACAGCACAGTGCTTATTTTTGTGCAGCAGGGATCCGTTAGCTTCTCAGGAACCACAATGATCTTTTTTAACAAGTTTGAAAGAATTGCTAGTGAAGAGCTACAGCATAGCCATGTTTTTCACTATTTTGGATTATTCATTTATACAGTGGTACCTTAGGTTAAGTACTTAATTCGTTTCGGAGGTCTGTTCTTAACCTGAAACTGTTCTTAACCTGAAGCACCACTTTAGCTAATGGGGCCTCCTGCTGCCGCCGCACCGCCGCTGCATGATTTCTGTTCTCATCCTGAAGCAAAGTTCTTAACCCAAGGTACTATTTCTGGGTTAGCGGAGCCTGTAACCTGAAGTGTATGTAACCTGAAGCGTATGTAACCTGAGGTACCACTGTATTCTTTTCATACTTACCGAGAGCGCAAGAATGACCAATGTACGTGAAAAATGTTCGTGCTTATATAAAATTCATGGAAATCTATTTTAAAATGTGGAGTTCCGCTCAAAATCTTTGGGGGACATAATTTATACTTCATGACTTGGAATATATATTTTAAATGGTGGAAGAATCTATACCTACTGTATGCAGCTGAGAAGCTAAGACAGAGGCTGCTTCATCGCAATGATCCTTTAGTGCTGCAGATGTACATTTCCAATCAGCTAGAATTAAACCAGTGGCTCCACTAATGGGCAGAATTTGTAGATGAACGTTGTTGAATGGAACTTCCTTGTGCATACAGAGAAAGAGGTGTGTGTGGGGGGGAACCAAATGTTCCAGGACTACAGCTCCCATCATCTCTAATCATTGGCTATGCTGACAGGGGCTGATGGAAGTTGGAGGCTAACTATCAGTGTCAGAAGCTCCTTTCCCCTGTCCCAAATCCCCCTATAGGGTTTACTCACAAGCAAGTCCGCTACAGATTCTGCTCATTTGATTGCAGCAATAGTGGCAATATCCCTGATGAATAGCTAATTGTCTCTTAATTACACTCTTTCTGTTCACAGCAGCAGTTGGGGCTTTAATTACTGCTATCCTCCCTTTTTTCCTGTTATGATCACGAAAGAGAGATACAAAGGGAAAATGTTATTTATTAGTATTATACAATACTTTGTTGCGGTCCAAAGACCCATAAAACATAAACCATAAAACAATTCCAAAACTAGATACCGTTAAAATGACCAGACAGACAGACCAAGGCAGTAATTTTGTTTTATCCAGGGCATAATGATCTTTGTTTCTTGTAACCTCCGAAAGAAACTTTGCTACGGCCAGTGTAATATCATTTGACCTGTCTTCCAAAAGATATTTAATATGGGAGGCTTCAGATTTTCCCGGCAAATTTGCCAGTAAGTGGTTGATCAATTGATCCCTTGCTTGCTCATATTGCCCACAATGCAGTAGGATATGCTTCACACAATCAGTGTCCTGGGAACATAAACAAAGCCTATTCTGATAGGGGATGCCTCTCAGTCTGAAATTAGAACGTCTGAGGGAAATACATTTAGTCTAGCTTTGGTAAATAAACGCCAATAGGTATTATTCGTATCACCTCTGAAAAGCGAATGGCAATTCTGAGAAGGGGGCTAGAGCATAACCACCCACTGGCTACAATCTAAACAGGTTTTCTATGTGAAAATACAGGAAACGGGGAAACAGTTCCAACTTTCTTCAACGAGTGCAGTAACTTTCATTCCTACATTGGCGAGCTGCTGTGACTCTTGTGTAGCATGCCTTCTTCACTCTTCCTTCCCTGGTTAGCAGTCCCACAGCCAACTGCATCACTGTGCTTAGAGGATTAACAGCCTGGCTGGGTTTCTTTAGTTTGAAAATAAAAATAAAAATGGCCTACATCCCTCGGAGTAAGAGCTGCTTCAAAACAACAAACAAAACAAGCAAGCTCTAGCATTGTGTATCGTTCCCTTACTAGCATTCCCTAGTTACTTCTAGGGATTGTGAATGATACCTCTGGCCAGATTGCTTTTACAGTGGTACCTCGGGTTACATACGCTTCAGGTTACATACGCTTCAGGTCACAGACTCCGCTAACCCAGAAATAGTACCTCGGGTTAAGAACTTTGCTTCAGGATGAGAACAGAAATTGTGCTCCGGCGGCGCAGCAGCAGCAGGAGACCCCATTAGCTAAAGTGGTGCTTCAGGTTAAGAACAGTTTCAGGTTAAGAACGGACCTCCGGAATGAATTAAGTACTTAATCTGAGGTACCACTGTAGTTGTTTGAAGCATTAAAGTTTTCAAACTATATGAAGCCTTTCAGCCAGGAAGCACAGAGCAAAATCCTAAACTTCAATTGAAAGTGAAGTTAAATATCAAAGTTCAGTTATTCAAGCTTAGCCTGCAATCCTAAACCCACCTACCTAGGAGTAAGCCCCACTAAGCCTCTGAGGAGACTTTATAAAGGCTTATATAAGCAGTGCTTTTTTTCCTGGGGGGACACGGGGGTATGCATACCCCTAAACATTTTGTGAATCTCAGTTTGACATCATTGAGGGGCAGTATTTCAATATGAGTAGGAAAATGAGAGTACCCCTAAACATTTTTAAAGAAAAAACACTGTGTTCAAAGCTTGCTCAAAGATAAAGGTAATTGAGGCAGATTTAACGAGACTATCTCAGTGACCAGATGGCTCAGGTTTGTTCCTGTTGTTTTTAAAAATATTTTTTGAATGTTCTGAAAATATACCGTATTTTTCGCTCTATAAGACGCACCAGACCACAAGACACACCTAGTTTTTGGAGGAGGAAAACAAGGAAAAAAAATATTCTGAATCTCAGAAGCCAGAACAGCAAGAGGGATCGCTGCGCAGTGAAAGCAGCAATCCCTCTTGCTGTTCTGGCTTCTGGGATAGCTGCGCAGCCTGCATTCGCTACATAAGACGCACACACATTTCCCCTTACTTTTTAGAAGGGAAAAAGTGAGTCTTATAGAGCAAAAAATAGGTACTCCTTGCTAATTCAAGCCTACTTTTATTCCCACAGGCATGTGACCCGTCAATAACTTTCAATGTATTCTAATTATTATAAATGCAAGTTCTTTATTAAAGAGTGCCTAGAGTATATTCAGATAAATGGACTCCATCGCATCTTCAGAATGTTACTTATACAGCAGATCCTGGACTTCTGCCATCTATTTCATGAGCCAGAGCTGTGCAGTCTTTACAACATCAACATAAGACTTTTATTGGAGCGTGAAAAGGTTGTTGTCTACAGCCTGATGATGTGCTATAATTCTTTATACAGTTAATTCCTTTCCAAAACACAGCTTATTGAAGTGATTCTGGAGCAGGTACCAATTGGGTATGTTAAATGCACTTGGTAATGGTGTAAGCAAAATGAATTAGGAACTATTAGGACTCCCAACTTGGCACAGGACACCTGGCCCTCAATGTCTTTCCCTCTATATTCAGAAAAAGTCAGATAAAGATGTATCCTCATCTATGGTTTCCCTGTGATAAGCCATGGGTGTGTGTGGTCTACCAGAAGAATGATGCTTGGGCCTGGCAGTGGCTGAACATATCCACTCCCACTACTATGTGGAGATATTGGTTCATATGACCAGCATGTTCACAGATAGAGGGCTTGTGACCCAGCTGGGACCATTAGTCCAATGAACTCAAGGTGGTACATATGGTGGCCCCCATCCCCATTTTATCCCCACAAGAACCTTGTGAGGTAGGGTAGGCTGAGAGATAGTGACTGGCCAAAGCTCATCCATTGAGCTTCATGATAGGAATCTGATCTCCCACATGATAGTTCAACACTAGGACCACTGTGCCACACTGGCGGTCATGTGTGTCCCTGTGTGTAATCTTGTGAGGTCCAATGAATAACTGGACAGGGCCAGCATAATAAATGGGCCCTCTGCGAAGCTGACCAAGTGGTGATGTTCTGCGTAGATTAAAGGTAAAGGGACCCCTGACCATAAGGTCCAGTCGTGGCTGACTCTGGGGTTGCGGTGCTCATCTCGCTTTACTGGCTGAGGGAGCTGGCATACAGCTTCTGGGTCATGTGGCCAGCATCACTAAGCCGCTTCTGGCGAACCAGAGCAGTGCACGGAAATGCCATTTACCTTCCCACCGAAGCGGTACCTATTTATCTACTTGCAGTTTGATATGCTTTTGAACTGCTAGGTGGGCAGGAGCAGGGATCGAGCAACGGGAGCTCACCCTGTTGCGGGGATTCGAACTGCTGACCTTCTGATCAGCAAGTCCTAGGCTCTGTGGTTTAACCCACAGTGCCACCCACATCCCTTGCTCTGTGTAGATTGGCCAGGGGTTAATTATGGAGGAATCCAGCAATGAAGCCACCTCAGAAGTTGCTTTTCTTAACCTGGCTCAAAGGACAGATGGAAGGAAGGAAGTTATGACTAAGACGCAAGTGGAGGCTGGTGCCCATTGGTACAGAAAGCAGGAAGGCCAAGAATAGGTGGAGCTGAAGCCAGTGAGAGATGGAGGAAACTAATTCTAGTTATGTCCCCGTTCCCCTCCCTTTTGAGTTCTACAAGGGCGATGCTGAGATTAAAGAGGAGGAAGCTTGCATGTAACGCAACCAGCACCCACGGACTGGTTGGAAGATAGAAGGTAGGCAGGTGGGGGCTGGTTGAGGGCAGATTGTGGTTGGTGGGGCAGTGCCCCTTTCTCCCTATGGGATGTGACTGTGCTGGACATGAGGAAGAAACAAGTGAGGAATCACTCTTTCCTTACCATCGTTAGGCATTTTGTTGTTGTTCCCTGTCTTGTTCTCAACTGTCCTTCAACTCAAAGCTCAACCCCAAGTTATGAGGCTACTATAAAGCTTCAGAAAATGGACTATATGGTGGTGCAGTAAATGAGGATTGTCGTGTGAGCTGGGTTCATGATGAGGCCATCGTACAACTCCTGCCAGTGGCAAAGTCTACTTGCTGCCACACAAGCCTCATCCCCTCTCCAATTCAGTGGATTATATGACCTAGTTCTGCCTCACAAATGGAGATGATCAAAACACATTCTCTACTACACTACTCTACTTCAGAAGCAGCCCATTTGTGGTAGCCCTGCTCTCAAACAACTGATCTCTTGACTAGCTTCTCTTTGGTTATGTTTCATCTGTGATTACGTGGTATGGTTAAACAACGTCATGCCACTCAATCTGCCTGCTCTTCTGTTGTTCCGATGCCCGCTTGGTTTTCTTGGAAGAGAAAAAATCATTTTTTTCTTTAAACATGTAGGAAGAACTTTCCTAATGGTGCTGCTGAGCACAGCTAACCAACGCCAGCTAGGCACTCTTAGGTATTAATTAAGATGTTGTGTGGGTTCATTAGATGGAACATCGAGAGCTAAATCCATTTCTGAGGACAGTGAAATCAATGGTGGCCTCGAAGCTACGTCAGAGTGTGGGGCCTGGGGCTATGGAACATTCCAAGGGTCAAGAAAAGCTCTTTGCATTTCCACTTTCTCTTCTAGTTGCCTTCGTTGAATAATTATTTTCCCCTCTTCAAGGACGTTAATTCTGAAGTAGGGATGAAGAGTTCACTCCATTTAAAGGTTTTCATGCGTCTTTTCATAAGTCTGTTCCATCCTGCTTCCACATTGAAAAATGTTGTTTAAATCTGAATTGAATATAAGTTGGACTAGATGTTCTAAGTGACCTCTCAACTCTGCGGCTACACAACCCCAAGCAATTTATCTTGGGAAAGGGGCATATGACGAATGGAATAACCATTATGTGCCTGGATGGCTCAGTTGGTTAGTGCGTTGTGCTGATAATGCCAAGGTTGCAGGTTCGATGCCTGTATCGGACAGCTGCATATTCCTGCATTGCAGAGTGTTGAGACTAGATCAGTGGTTCCCAACCCTTTTTTGGCCATGCCCCACCTAAGCATCTCTAAAATCCTAATACCCCCGACTTATAATTCTTATTATTCAAAAAGCAAACTCCCATTCACGTGGAGGAAGCCTAAAAGGCCATGAACTGTTAATAACTCATTCTCGAATTGCTCCCCTTAAAAATCAAATTGCCCCCCCCCCTGTGGGGCATATGCCCCAAGCTGGGAACCATGGGACTAGATGTTCCTCAGAAACCCTTCCAACTCTACAGTTCTATGATTTGTAAAGCAGACCCATGATGCTGCTAATTAGTGAAACTGATACTTCATGAGCACCTAATTGTGAGTCATAGAATCATAGAATCATAGAGCTGGAAGAGACCACAAGGGCCATCGAGTCCAACCCCCTGCCAAGCAGGAAACACCATCAGAGCACTCCTGACATATGGTTGTCAAGCCTCTGCTCCTCCATCTTGACTGGTTAGGTGGCTCTCTGTATGAGGCAGATATTCCCATATGCTCCATGAGGGGAATGGAAACTAGGTGTAAAGACCTGGAAAGGGGTTGGTTCAGATCCATAATGAGAAAGATAGAGTAGGGAGGGGAGAGAAATGAGACAGATAGCCAATAGCGCAAGTAGCTGTTTTAATTTCCAGTCAGTGTGTTATGCACATGCTGTGTAACTCCAGCTTAAAAAATGAGAATGCTCATCTGTAATATCCCCCCCCCAATTTCCCCTTTTCCAATACGATTTTCTTTTCTTTTTATATCTTGCGTGCGTCGTCGTTAGCGCTGCCTTTGTAGTGGTACGGGCTCGTCTTTCCTACAGGCGCGACGTTGCCAGGGAGAGGCACCCGGCACTGCGTGGTAATTAAAGCCTTTGTAGATCATGCATATTTTAATTATGACTTGTTTTAATGTTGAAAGTATTGACTCAAGCTGCCCACATGAGACACAGCCACACATTCCATGAGGGCCGGCAGTGACGGCCAACACATTCCTCAAGATCCCCAAATATTAAACAGACATTCGCTCGTTTTTGAGCCTTGTCTGTTTCTAAGCATCTATAAATCAAGCTGTGTAATGGGTGTGCGGAGAGAATAGCCTCCCATATGTTGGAAAGCTGAACCAAAGCACTAAGAGTGGCAAAAAGCGGTGGCGACACTAGAAGAGGGGGAGAAAACCCACAGGCTGTTTTGTACAGAATATGAGCACACCTTGTCTTTATTAAGGGACAAGCAGAGGCTGGCTTTCCACTAACATAGCCTCCAACTTCCAGCCCGATTCCCCACAGGGATCCAAAAAGTTCTCGAGTTTCGACCTGCACAATGGCAATGTTCTAAGCTCTGTTGAGGTTGGGGAAGGTTTGGTGCTTTTTAGGTCAGTGAAAGGGGTGTCAAATAACACAGAAGTGCCCTAGACAAAACAAGATGTGTAGACAGGATGGAAACATCTCAGTCTGACAATTACCTGATAGAGAAGGAATATGTGTCTACTTAATAATAATAATAATAATAATACAAAAGTTCCAGGAATGGAAAATTCCCTGCCTATGCTTCCTGCTCTTTTTTTGTTATGCTGACCAAGCTAGGAAGGATTAGATTTCAGCTGCCAAAAGACATATCGTCTGTATGCTTTTCATTCTCGAGAAGGAGAACGCAGACACACAGACCTTTTCCAGTTCCCGTCTTTTGTATTTTTCTCTCATGTAATGCCAGTCAGCCAATGGTGGGCACCACAAACCGGGGCTGCCAACTGAATGAAATATTGCGGGGGCCCAGGTAATCAATCGCATGACATGGTGCATGCACAACATTTGAGTGGCATCAACTTTGAGGGGTCCTGGCCCCCTCAAATATTTTATCATTCATCATTAATCAACAGAAAGTGAAAGGTGTGATAGGCCTTACATCTTTGTAATGTCTAGTAGCAAATAAATCACTGATCAACAGAAAGTGGAAGCAAATAAGGGGCCTTGCATAATGGCTTTGGCAAAGCCAGCTACTTTTTTCAAACTCTGAGTAAGAATTATTCTTTACATATTTTAGGGAGAATTCAACATATTTTATTAGAAATTGCAAAAGAAAATTCTGAGAAAGCCTAAATCCCCCATAGAAAAATCTAGCTTTTTTAAAGAAATAAACTAATAAACCCTGAGCCTGGCTTTGGCTGGGGAGGGCGGGATATAAATAAAATTTATTATTATTATTAAAATGTGAAGTAGTTTTAGTAACTTCTCTTTGTACAACCAGAAGAGATATGGGCTTAGGGTACACTTGGCAAATAGGTTACCAAACTATGCTTCAGCACACAAATCAATTATTTTGCAATTCTTTTTTTTAAAAAAATTATTTAATCATTTTTTTGATACAAGCAACAACTGCAAAAGACACTACAAAAAACCATAATAACAATAACACAATTTGACAATTCAGATTTAAATACACTGATATACCTATGACTGCACCCTTTTAACAATATTTTCCCACCTCTCTCTCCTCCCACCACTATCCGAGGTACCACTGTATCTCCCTCAAACAATTCCAGGTGAGTGGCCTGTCAGTTGAATCTTAACTTCAACACTAGTGATATCAAAGCATTCTCCATTGCACCTGAGTGGAGCTTAGAGGATCCCACAAGCTCAGGGGGTGCATGAAAGGCTGTGTGGCACACAGTGCTCTCAAACCCAACAAAGTTGAAATGACAGGAGGCTCAGAGACTGCAATTTCATCATCATCAATTTATTTGTATGCCGCCTTTCCATAGTTGAAACTGTGCTCAAGGTGGCTTACAGCATGACAAGATTTACATAATTACAAACATAACAGCAGTCATAAACAATAAATAAAACACATAAAAATGCAACAGCATGTTCAACAGCCTCAGTTTTTGTAGCTGGAGTCAGTCAGCACTCCACTCTCCCAGGCCAGATGGGAAAGGGCCAGTAAGGCAGGGTGCAGGTCTTCCAGGGCTCACAGCCAAGATGGTCTCATTTAAAACCAGACAGATAAAAATTAAAAACAATTTAAAAGCAGCAGCCACAGTTCTTGTGAAGCCTCCCAAGCCCCGCCCCAAGCCAGGTGGAAAGAGGCAAGGGCGGGGTCCTTTCATGGTGTGTTGAAGTAAACGAAGCTGAACAGAACCATTTGTTTGTTTGATTATTATCATAACGTTTTAAAGTCATCACAAAATTACCAGTCATTAAAACAGATCAGCTAATGACAAATATAATACACATTCTAATAGGGCTATCACAGGCATAATCATAGGCATTTTTTATAATTTATGTTTTGGATTTTGGTGGGAGGGCAGTGCCTTGAAGCTACGCTGATTTGTCAGCTCTTTACTTTAATCAACCAATGATGAAATCCATTCCACCACCATCCTTCCCTTCACTGTAAGGTCCCAGGGCAGACATGAGAAAGAGCATGAATGGGGGGTTGTGTGTTATGTGCAATTTGGAGCAAAGAAGTAACTAGGAGGTCAAGAGAGGGTTGGGGGAAATGTGATGCACACCAAAAGTTTTGCCATGTCAGGAAACATATACAGTAATAACAAGAACCTACAAAAGCAATGGGGATGCAGGTGGTGCTGTGGTCTAAACCACTGAGCCTAGGGCTTGCCGATCAGAAGGTCAGCGGTTCGAATCCCCGTGACTGGGTGATTAGGGGTACTCTCATTTTGACTCAAGGAAATCACCATTTTATAGTTCAAATCGGGGGAAATAAATACAATTAATGGACAAAAGTACAAAGGTTCACAAAATGTTTAGCGGTATGCATACCCCTGCGTACCCCCCAGAAAAAAGCACTGGAGGTATGTATGGAGTGTCTGAAGGTTATTGTGTTCCCCCTTCTGGAGCCGCCCTGGCACTGATTAACTGTTCCATTTAATGCATCACCCACCTCCTTAATAGGAGCTTAACCCCTTCCTTTTGCCTGCTCTGGAAATTTCCACTCCAACTTAGGGCAAACAGAGGAAAGAAAGAGGATCAAAAAGAGAGCTCTTTTGCGATGACTATTCCCTTTAGTAACTTTTCAATAGGTAACACCAAACCAGGTATTTGTATTATGAATGGTGGTTGGATTTTTGTTTTTCTTGACCCAGGAAATCTTTCTCTTTTTCACGGTTGTTGAAATCCTAGCTTGAATGTGTGCCAGTGAATATTTCAGCACACTTTTTTTTAATGGGGTGGGCATGGCGGCAAGCAAACGGGCTGCCTGTCACCTGATTCTCAAGATGCCAGGAGCGACCTAAGCAGATTCCTGGAGCTAGATTACAGCTGCAAATTGGGGTAAATGTTTAACTGGGGACTTTGGAGGCTGTGGCTTTGGAGATGTCTGATCCTTAACGCAACCCTTGTTTTCTTTTACAGTTTCGTGATTGCAGGCGTGGAGGTAGCAAAGGGACAATGGTAAGTGGCTTCATATTTGATATCGCGGTTCCTGTTACATCTATAAATTTGACGCCGATACCAGTGTTTTCCTGAGTGGCATTCTCTACAAAGAAACAGCAGAACATCAAAACTGTGCCAATATTCTCCCAGGGAAAAGAAGGCAATGTTTTAGAGCAGAGAAAAGGGCAAGCACCTTGACTGACATGAAAAGGTTTTGGAGGGTGTTGTTGATTTGATTTACTTGGCATCTGTGGTGATTTGTCTCTTGGACCAAGTTGGTTGAAAGCTCTGAAGTTGAGCTCTTGCCATTAGGAGGATCTCTCTCACCTGCAAATCGACTTTGCTCTCACAAGGAAGTTGTTGTAATCGTGGACATTTTATGGTGGGAACGCATACTGAGGAAACATGCCTCTTAAATACGTAGGATTGATTCTGAAGGAATGTGTTTCCTCTATGCACAGATACTCTTGGAGTAAATCAGTTGAGAACTGCTTGAATATGAAATCCACATGGGTTTTTGAAAGGTTCATAATCAGGAACAAGCAGGAAATCTAATCTAATGCAATGAAAGCAATCATAGAGAATGTGATGTGATGTTAAAACAAGGGCTTCATGTGAGTGAGATCCTAATGGCAATGATAACATTTTCCATATGTGTTCCTCTGTAGGTATTTTTCCATGGGGAAAAATGTTCCATTGCAATGGGCGCCTAATGTTTTCTTTCTTTCTTTCTTTCTTTCTTTCTTTCTTTCTTTCTTTCTTTCTTTCTGAGGGGTGGACAGGACAGTTAACAAACTCACACAGGCAAGCCTCAGAGCAGAAACTCTCCTCGAGAAATATTTGTGGAGAGTTAGTGGAGACCCCTATTCCTCAGAGTTACAATTCTTATTTCTCCATTCCTCTTCCCAGAGAAGTCTGAGAACTGTAACTCTGTGAGAGGAATAAGGGCCTCCTCATGACATTTAGCACCATTAACAAGCTATAGTTCCAGGGATACTTGACAGGGAGGAGCAATGACTCTTTAAAGTGGCATGATACTACTTTAAATCTATAGTGCAGATGAGGCCTAATTCTAGTTTTGCCTGCCTTCTCCTGCCTTCTATGAATGGCTGGCCAGAGATCTTTTGTCACCTGAGCAAGGCCAGTCCTACCATGAGGCAAAGTGATGCAGCTTCCTCAGGCGGCAAATTCTGAGGCATGGACAATGACTAGAAAGGTGTGTCATGTGGCCTGCCCTGCAGCCCCTAGGCTAGATTGCTGCCATAGCATTGCTGGTGTACCAGTGAAGTGACCTGAGGTGACCCATCTTGGGTGGCCACAGGGAGCAGGAGATCACAATCTGGCTTCAGCGTCGGTGGCTTCCAACTTGGCTTTGGGTCAGCCAAAACCAGCCAAAACCACAGCCAAAACCAAAGCTAGGGAGAGCAGTAACAGTGCCTCCTGGAATGTCCAATTTTCACATATGCTCTCAGTGAAAAGGGGGAGTTCCTACAAAGGAGATGCATTGCTACTGGTCTCGTTCCAACCTGGATCTGTGTTGGGAGCCATTAGTGGGACATCTTGCCTCAGGCACAGGGCCAGCTCAATATATTTTGGCACCTGACGCACCCACAAAATGGCATCCTCTCTCCACCAGAGAAGAAGGGGTGAGTGAAGATCTACCTCAGGAACAAGGGGGTGGGCAGTAAAGCTCTACACTGGAATCTGATGCCTCTGTGGATCGTGCTGCCTGAGGTGGTCTCCTCACCTTTCCTCATGGGTGGACCATCCCTGCTGGTGGTGGTGTGGTGGTTGGGGCTTCTGGGTGACAGAGGAAAGGGTTTTTGGACAGGTCTGAGCCTCAGCACCTCTCTTCTTAAACATGCATTTCAAACTTGAATTGCTCTGTAGGTCAGAAGGGGGGGGGGAATGAACAAAAAGCTATCTGCCCATTTAAAGCAATGTCTTCAACAGTTGTTGTTAAGTTTGAAAAGCCCATTAGGTTTCAGGATCTTCACTCCCATTTGTTCCCTCCTGGGTAATTACTGTTGGCATGGGAAAATAAGAAAAGTTCTTTGTAGGTCATCACTTGGCAGCTAAGGAGGTCAAGCACAACTCCAAGCTAACATGGTAATCAGCATGATTTTGGGCAAAGTGGGGCAAAAACGCCTTTCTCCTCATGCATTCTTTCTGTTGTGAGCGTGAGCAACACAGAAGATGAGTTCTACTGATAAGAACTTGCCTGCTGTGACAATGACGGCTGAAGCTTTATGCCAAGGATGGATTTGGATAAATCTGCTATGAATTCACAAATAAAACCCACAGGGGTAATTTTGAAAGTAATTTTTCCTTCAAAATTAAAGTAACTGTTAACAGCGAGCTTTTCTCCAGCTCTTTAGAACTCTTAAAAGTCAATTAATATAGCTCAACCATCAATCTGTATTCTAGGTGAGTTGTTGGATAAATTATATGTGACTTAAGTTAAAGATGGTATCATACTCCTATCATTCATTAGTGCCTTAGATGGGTTCCTATTCTACTCTTTTATGACTGTTAGCACTCCACTTTCTATGAAAAGATACAGGGCAGCAGTGAAAATCATTTCTCTTCTACCTACTTTTCTGAAAGAAAATATTCCTTTAAAGCCAATTCTGTGCATGCTTAGAGCTACTATACAGTGTAACTCTGTCCTGGGTGTGGGGAGGACACCATTCTCTGCAGTGCTTCAGGCTGCAAAATGTCTTAGAGCAGCCCTGTTTTGAAGCTAGAGACTTTTAGGTAGGCTTGACCTTCTAAGTCCTTTTTGTTTCTTCAAGGGCAATCTCTTTCCTGGGCCACCACAGTCTCACTTCATTCACATTTTCCACTGCAGACAGGGCAAGCTTTTAGAAATCTCTTCAGAAGCAGATTGCACTGGTTTCAGTGGTGCTTACTTCCAGAAAATGGCTTAAGGTTTTCTGCTGTTGACCTTTCCTCTTTTCCCTATCCGTGATCTGGGATTCACATTCGGCAGAATGAGGTGCTAATTGAGTGGCGAAATAAGAGTGCTGAGGTGATAAAATTGACTGGATCAGTTCAGGTAGTGGTGGTGGTGGGTGGAATCACATTTTAACATTCTTCTTTTTTTTTAAAGGGGAAAAAAATAAGAAACTAGTGCAGCAAAAGAACAAACTGGGATAGGACATTTCTCCCTGATTGGTTGGCCTCTTCCTCTCCCATCTTGTAGCAAGCCTAATAGTGGGAAAGCAATAAAAACAACTTTCTCCATCTGTACTCCAGTCCACTCTATCATCTCAGGAGTCTGCATAGACTAGACTGGTTTCACCTCCCAAGTGATCTGAGCAGAGATTGTGTCACATTTGTGATCTCCTCTGGGTTAAAGTTCACACTTTGGATGCGAACAGAAATGTTTAAATCCTTTTCATCAACATGCACCATAGACCACATTTCTGAACCCAGTTAGGTGGAACCCATTGAATTCAGTGGGTCTTACTTTTGAGGATGTGTCTCTAGGGCTGTTGAGATCCATAGCAACGTCACTTCCAAGAGGCATCTAGGCGAAAGTGCTTTGACCAGCTGTTAACCCAAAGTCTATAAAAACCAGTGATTGTCAATAAAAAGTAGCCTCTGGAGCACTTCTTAATAGATGAGCCGTAGGCGGAACGGTCCATGCCAAAAGAGTGGGATTTCACACTTGCTTGTCTGCCTGGGGGTATATTTAGCAATTTGAATGCTCGTGATTTGATGAACAGTTGCTGCCTCATGAAACAGATGGCTTGCGAAATGATCTCTAGGAAGGCTATATAAGGTCAAACACCAAACGTCCTTTCTCACATTTAATAGCACCGACATGAATGCTGAGTTTGGAAAATGGTGCTTGTAAGGCTGAGGTGCCAAAACTTTCTCAGCTTTGGAAACAACGCAGTCCCGCTCTGGCATTTTATTTTCAATAGCTTGTTGCCATGTTTTTATCACGCTGTGGTAAGTAGGCTGGATCTGGCATGTGGGTAAGAGATTACCAGTTGACCAGACTTGATCTGGGATGCCATTTGTATATAGAAGCCTCTTTTAGGGGGTGAATTCTCTTCTCTGGGCTTGGATGTGGGAGTCTGCCACATGTCTTCATTCTCTGGTGAAGAACAATTCCCCACCATGTGTTCTGGTGAACAAGAGAAAACGAAACCATCTTGATATTATTTTTCAAGTTTTAAACTCTTTCTTGCCCTCTTCAAATGAAGCTTTCCTGACAAGATGCTCAACTTAAAATAGTCATCTTGATGTAGTCACAAGCAATCTTTCCCCTAGAGGAAATAATCATTCTTGATCAAAAATGTCATTTTTTGAGGGAGGGGGGAAAAGAAGAAGGCTCCATCACGTAATTTATGAACAGAATCATCTGACACTTGATAGTAACAGAGAATTCTAACTTCTAGTGAAATTACTGGCTGCCAGTAAAAGATAATTCTTATGCAACCATTCCAGCAAAAGAAAAAAGAGAGGGGGGTGCAGGGAGAAAATTGAAATGAAATATTTGGCGTGTTATCTATTAGTCTATTGTACTTACTTGCTTTCTTTCAAAGTAATTGTGCAATAATGATAGTTCAGTAGATGTCATGCGTTGATGGTGTTTATTCGCTATGCAAATTAAAATTAAAGTCAACTGAAAAATGGTTCTAAATTGTTGCAATTCTTGTCAATAGACTTGGTCTTCAGGGCTTTGAAATCCTGAATCACAGCTTACATTCTGGAAATGGGGCTCCCGCAGGACTTGACATGAAATCATAGAATTGTAAAGTTGGAAGGGACCCTGAGGACCATCTAGTCTAACCCCCTGCCATGTAACTGTCCCATACAGGCATCGAACCGATGACCTTGGCATTATTAACACCACGCTGCAACCAACTGAGCTATCCATGCACTGAAGTTCCTTAAAACGAATGGAGATTATGCAGTTGCAACATTTGTTGGGGTCATCCCTTTAACTGGTGGAAAAAATATTGTTAAGGTTGGCAGGATTTTATGATTACTTTGCTTTTTTATACTTAATAATTTATACAGGCACCCGCAATGCATGATCCAAATCAGCCTTGTTAAGGGGTCGAGAGATTGAGATACAACAGCTGGCTGTGCTGTGGACAGTCAAAGGGATTTTTAAGGGATTTACTCATTATCATAGAAATCACATACTGTCTTGTCTTTCTCATTTAGTATGATAGAGGAGGGCTCTATTTCTTGCTGCTGCTCTTTCCCTCGGGCAAAAATGCCATTATCATAGCTGTGCCAGTTTCGCTCCTGTTGCTGTGGCAGAGCTGATCAGAATATTTTGCAGCAAAAGAAGCTTCTGCTGAAAGCGTTCGCGCTCGTTAAAATAAACAAACGCTGACAGTGTACCCACTTACCCACTTAGAGCACAAAGCAGTAGTTTATTTGACATACACAATGCAGAATTCTTTGCAGTCATCCTCAATAAGCTGCTTTTAATCCAGATATATTCTAGATCTTCAGCCCACAAGAGTGGGTGTGGTTATTGAAAATGTGTTTCGATATCCTCCTCTTGATAAGGTTTCCATGCCTTCTCCATGCCCTCCAACACAATAAAGAAGTAGTGGTTGTGGTTTTGGTGTACACCCCCACCCACAGCAACACTGGGCAGGTATGACTACACCCCCTAAAGCTGGGGCCACCTCCATCTGTTATCAGTGAAGTCAATATGGGCTACTGAGTGGCCACTTCTGGAGAACCACAGCCAATTGCAGTCACGAACGACTCTGGGGTTGCGGTGCTCATCTCGCTTTGATGGCCGAGGGAGCCGGCATACAGCTTCCGGGTCATGTGGCCAGCATGACTAAGCCACTTCTGGTGAACCAGAGCAGCACATGGAAACGCAGTTTACCTTCCCACTGAAGCAGTACCTATTTATTTACTTGCACTTTGATGTGCTTGCGAACTGCTAGGTTGGCAGGAGCTGGGACCGAGCAACGGGAGCTCACCCCGTCGCGGGGATTCGAACCGCCGACCTTCTGAACAGCAAGCCCTAGGCTCAGTGGTTTAGACCACAGTGCCACCTGTGCTGTAGTGTTGTGGATAGTATCAGGCTAGGACTGTAGGGGCTGAGGTTCAAATCCTTACATTGTCGTGAAGTTCATTGAGTGATCTTCAGCCAGTCATTATCTCTAGGTCTAATCAACCTCATAGGGCTGTTGTTAAAATACAAATGCCACACCTGCTTTGGTCCTCAGCCACAGGGTTGTCGATATTTCATTAAGTTCCCTAAAGTTTGGACAAAATACCCTATCAGCAAAGCCTCTGTTGAAAAGCACGGCCATCTTCTTAGCAGCCTCTTTCCCACCGCAGATCAAAATAAAAAAATTCCTTCCAGTAGCACCTTAAAGACCAACTAAGTTAGTTCTTGGTATGAGCTTTCGTGTGCATGCACACTTCTTCAGATGCACACTGTGTATCTGAATGCATGCACACGAAAGCTCATACCAAGAACTAACTTAGTTGGTCTTTAAGGTGCTACTGGAAGGAATTTTTTTATTTTGACTATGGCAGACCAACACGGCTACCTATCTGTAACCGCAGATCAACTTATGCTTCCACAAATAGAAAGCAGATATACATCACACACATACAATTGCAGAGCAATGCAAATAAGTGAACATGGCTAGTTAACTTAGTGGAAAATTTCCTCTTGATACCAGATACTGCAAATAGGGCAACCGATTGTTAAAACAGATCCCCTGCAACATCTGTCAGCTTGTCAAACACATTTCACTCAGAGCTTGAAACAAGGCAATGGAAAACGGGAAGATTAAACACAGATTAGACCAACCTGCTTTGTGCAATTTAGTCTCCTTGATTGCATATGTTTACCTTACCATAACAATCACATCAGTTTAATAAAGCTCATTCATATGAACATAATTTATATTTTGAGCCGGGTGATGCTCATATTAATATTTTTAGTTAGGCCATGCTTTTCATTGGAAAACTCCTTCCTAGCTATTCTCATTTCTTCTTATCTCTTGCGCTTAATTTCAATAAGTAAGAAATCACTATCCACCCATCTGGTCTATACTGAAGCTGAGTATATACTGATGGAAAAGTGGCTCCCCATTCATGTTAATGAATAACATTTATACAATGTGGATTAGATCTGAAGACTAGAATGGCCATATTAATATGGAGGTGCTGCTACTGAAAAGAAAGATATCTTAGCTTCAAGATACCAAGTGGCTTTGATAGCTTGAAGTATTTTTCACCAGTTGCGACTGGTGTGCCAATTGAAATACTTCAAAGACATAAATTGCCAGGCCACTGTTATCTGTGCCCTGGGAGCTTCTGGTTTAGATTATTTCAGTGCGTGTTGTATATAGGACTGTCTTTGAAGACTGTATGGAAATGTTAGAATATGTCAGCACAATAATTAACTGGGCCCAAGTGTTTGGCGCATGTCTAGTTTTGGAACAGCTACCACATCTGCCAGTCCATTTCTGGACAAAATTAAGAACACTGGACTTTTTTTAACCTAAGCAGGTTGGAAGCAGGATACCTTAACATCTGCTTCTTCCCACGTGAATCTGCTCAGTTACTGAGATCAACCTCAGAGGCCCTGCTTGGTGTCCCTACTCCCTACCAGCCCCTCCATCTGGAGTAAGGCAGAGAGGGGACCTTTTCAGTTGTGGTTCATAGGAATTTAGGCCTTTGGTCTATCTATCTCAGTATTGTCTACAGTGACTAGCAGGATTCCACACATGGAGTCTCTCCTAGGATCTCCTGTATGCCGGGCAGATTCTCTGCCCGTGAGCTATGGCTTCACACAGGCATCTGATTGGCCATTCTGATAAAAAGGATGCTATATGGGCCTTTGGTTTGATCCAGAATACTTTTATTGTATTATGATCACCTATGGCCCTCTCCCTGAAGGAGTGTCTCCACCCCCATCGTTCAGCCCGGACACTGAGGTCCAGCTCCAAGGGCCTTATGGCTGCTCCCTCACTACGAGAACTAAGGTTACAGGGAACCAGGCAGAGGGCCTTCTTGGTAGTGGCACCTGCCCTGTGGAATGACCTCCTATAAGATGTCAAGGAAATAAACAACTATCTGACTTTTAGAAGACATCTGAAGGCAGCCCTGTTTAGGGAAGTTTTTAATGACTTTTGTTTGGTTGTGTTTTTAATATTCTGTGTTTTTAATATTCTGTTGGAAGCCACCCAGATGGGCGGGGTATAAACAATAAATTATTGTTATTATTGTTATTGTTATTGTTGTTGTTGTTGTTGTTGTTGTTGTTGTTGTTGTTGTTGTTGTTATTATTCAGTCTTTCAAGGTTCGATCATTTTTGTCCCCAGTAGGGACACAGTCCATATTTCTTCTTTCGGGTATCAGGTGAAAACATTTTAATTTGCTCGGGGTTTCTTGAGTTTTTTTCCTTTTTGTCTTTTAGCTATTTAGGCTAAAAGGATTGCTGAGGATGAAACAATGTTTTTAGATTCACTGTTGCTCATCAGCTTCTCAGCATGTGATAAGCTTTCATTCTCCAACTGTGAAGGCCTCTCTTTTCCAGGCTCTAAAGAGATCTGCACATAATAATGTATGTATCGATGTTGTGTTTATCGTGGCTTGCTTGCTATTATGGTGCTGAAAGGATAGCGCCTACTCCTAAAATCTGTCAGGGTATAGATCGGGAGTAGCTAAACATCCTGCTTATTTGTTGATAGAACTAAATGGAGCCTGTGTTATAGCTCCAGAGGAGTGAATGTTACTTTATACATTCTTATGCCAATGTGGTTTTTGGGGGGGCATCTGAGGACATAGCCTTGCCTAATATGTTGCAATATTTGGTTAGAGAATGCTGCTTCACCTATATGAGAGCAAAAGTTCCCAGAAGTTTCTTGGTAAAGCATGTATGTATTATTTAAAATTCAATGAAACAAAGGTGCAGTTGTTTCAGAAACAAAATCTGCTATGATCTTTCTCTGTCGTGGGCTTTGATTCGAAAGGCCAATGTATTTGTTAAGAAAAATAATAATGTACAGTGGTACCTCTGGTTAAGAACTTAATTCGTTCTGGAGGTCCATTCTTAACCTGAAACTCTTCTTAACTTGAGGTACCACTTTAGCTAATGGGGCATCCTGCTGCCGCCACGCCGCCGTACGATTTCTGTTCTCATCCTGAAGCAAAGTTCTTAACCCGAGGTACTATTTCTGGGTTAGCGGAGTCTGTAACCTGAAGCATCTGTAACATGAGGTACCACTGTGATGCAAACTTCTTGGGCCTGCACCACTTTAGAATGAGGAAGAAGGATTTGCTCCTGCAAATCAAAAATACCCTTCTTCCTTTTTTGCTAGCTTTTCATGGGTAAGCTTTTGCACACTGTTTTAACATTCAGCATTTAAACATGCAGTTTCAGTAATATCAGAATTAATTCTGTCACCTGCGTGTCATCATTCAAATTAGCACTGCCATTGTATAGTTAGTGTGGGGACCCTGTGGCCCTCCAGTTGTTGTGGTATCCCTGACCATTGGCCACGAGGGCTGGGGCTGATTGGTGATGGAGTCCAACAAGTCTCCCACTTCTGAACTGAAGTACCGTTCCTTCCCAAAGTACAGCACTACTAAGATCTGTTGACTTTTTGGTGGCTGGATTGGGCCTTAATATTTTACTGGGAAATTAAGCTAAAAAAAGCTCGCCGCCAACAGAATGTAAACGACAAAGTGGTCATGCAAATAAGTCTGTAAAGAAACTCAAATTGACACACAGTTTAAAAATAACGTGTGTAAAAATAGGAACACAAGCAATATGAAAGGTTAGGATCTAATTAATTTATACAAAGACCTCAGTAGTGTCTAGATATATTGGTGTTGCTTGTGCTAATCTTTTTCCAAAGCTGTTGAACAGAAATAGCCTATTATGCAACTCAATGGAAAGCCGTTCCATCTCATTGAACATGTAAAATGTTCCATCCTTCACCTCTTCTTGGTTTTTTTAGCTGTTGACACTGTTTACCTGAGACTATGCTACATCTTTATCCCTTTGTGGCTGCATCTACCAAGCCTTTGACCACAGAACTTAATTGATAATATTTGTGCATTAATACAGTTATCCTTTCCCAGGTGTTAATCTTTGCTAGAGGCTGTAGGCCAATAAATGATTTGGACAAAATGAATGCCAACGCCTACACTTGGCACAAATAGAAAGCAAATTGACATTAGATTTTAGGTGTTAAATGTCAATAGCATTTCACCCCTTCACAATCCACAGTGTGTACACACCAAGTTTCGACTGACTGATAATAAAATTGCGCAGATAGAAAAGGCAATCAAATCCATTGTTTACAAGGCTGCTACAACAGAATGATGAATAGGAGATGTGATCTGGGAGTTTTATTTAATGAGATCAGTGAGTCCTTGGATATGGAGAGAAAACCAAACGCCATGGGATGTGTGTGGCCACATGATGCTGTTATCCTTGAATGGCGCACTTGACTCCTGAGCTAAAGTAGCAGTGATTTTTCATGCATGTTGTAGCTTAAGGAGAGGTGGACAAAGAGACCAATTCAACAAATGGGACTTACTCATAGTTATCTGCTGAACTTGAATTCTACCCTGCCTGAAAATAATAGCCGAGGTGGAAAACAACAACGGGAAACCCACAAAATATCATAAAATGACAATATAGTACAGAATAAAAATAGTTAAAAGGAGACTGGCGAAACATCAATCAAAACAACCAACTAAAATCGATTTTGACATAAGCTTAAGGGCAAAAGGCCTGACCTTTTCTTAAATAAAGTATTAGACAGCAAATAATTAGAAATGGACCTTCTTTGGGCACAAAGTTCTAGAGCCTGCAAATAGCTGTTGAGAAGGTTGGAGAATGAGCTCAGATGCATATGGAATCACAGACAAGGTAGGGGTTGTCAGTAATAACCATCACCTGTTCATCATTTAAAGGTCACCTGGTTAGTTGTTGTTGTTTGTTGTTGTTGTTGTTGTTGTTGTTGTTGTTGTTGTTGTTGTTAACCTCTGGTATCAAAAGGAGGCCAATTATACCTATAGCTCTTTTACCAATCCAGGTTTTCTTCCTTCCTTGAGAAAAGGGAACACAGTTTGAATGAAAGACAAATAAATGGCAGTGCCTTTTCCTTCCCTTCAGAAGGAAAATGACAGGAAGATAGTTATTTGGATCAAGGGAAGAAACAGTTTGTTTCCCTCTGTCTTGAGACCTTTCTTAAGTTGTGCATGTGGGGTTTGTTTTGTTTTGTTTTGGTTACCTGTTACGCTGAGAGAGAAAAATAAAACGAAGCCAAGTTAAAATTTGTTATATATTACAGCCACCCCCAGAGTCTCACAGTCCTCTCTTCTCAAGTGAAACCTTGGATTAAAATGGCCATCGTAAGGATTTTTAAAATAGGTATTAAATAAGCCTGCCTGACTCATCATAGGTGTATGGAGTGGACACACGGGCATGCAAAATTGCTTATTTTGGAAGACATTTTAAGGCTTAGCCAAATTTTTCAGAGCAATGACAAATACAGGGGATTCCCCGCCCCCCATTCATTTAAACTTTCAAACAATAAATTTGAAATGACTGGTGGCAACAACTTTGTAACGAATGCCACTGATCCAAACCTATAATCAACTGAACATGTTATCCCCTTTCACATCTGAACAACAGGTTCTGAGTGAACATGAACCTGATAGTCTCTGCCGGTCTTAGGAGTGGTTTTTATCACCTGATCATGCCTGAAGCCTAGACATTCAAGAATCCATCTCTGACAACCTTATTCACTTGCTGCTGAAGCCGGCAGAGAACACTTCTGCTAATAGTATTCAGTTCTTCTGCTTGTCTAAGCCAAAGGTCTTTCAAACATTAGCCCCATCTTCTGGCGCCGACACTTGCGGAGGCGTACACCCCGTGCAAGGCAGCTTGTGAAAATTAAAACCACAGTGAAATGTATCAATAAAGTACAGGCAGGCAGGACAGATCAAAATAGTCATCAGTGCAGACCCTTACCTAAAGCAGTTCAGCAAAAGTCTGCTGGTGTAGGAAAGTCTCCACCAGCTGACAAAAAATGGTGAAAGGGTCGTGGGAACAGCAGAGGACAAGGTGTTCCACAATCTTGGTCTTTCCCCCCACAAGGCAAATAAATTAAAACAGGGGGGGGGGGACACCAGGCAAGCCTTCAAGTATTGTGCAATCACAGTAAGTGGACTTACCTACACATTCCTTGTGGGCGGAAGCCTACAAAAAACTAACAAGTACCAACCAGTTGGAACTGTAGAGAACCAGGTTCGAATCCTTGTTCCTATTGTAGGAGGAGAGAAGACGTTATGCCTGAGAATGTATAGTCAGTGGTGCTGAAGTTGTTACTTGACATGGGTTTGTTTCTGTTAAGACAGTTATTATTCACTATTACATTGTTGTGCCTGCTGTTTTACAGACCTTTAACTGTGAATTTTACTACTTAAGTTAACTCAGCGAGGCTGCTCACAGTTTCAATGCATTTTTCATAAACATTTTTTAATATGTTTTGGGGGTTTGGTTTGGTTGTTTACTTTAAAAATTGAATTAACTTTTATTGTCTGAAGTACTGTTGTGTAATATATTTGCATTGCTCCTGCTTGTTAGGTTTTCATATGCTATACAGTGGTACCTCAGGTTACAAACACCTCGGGTTACAAACACTTCCGGTTACAGACTCCGCTAACCTGGAAGTAGTACCTCGGGTTAAGAACTTTACCTCAGGATGAGAACAGAAATTGTGTGGTGGTGGCAGCGGGAGGCCCCATTAGCTAAAGTGGTACCTCAGGTTAAGAACAGTTTCAGGTTAAGAATGGATCTCCAGAACGAATTAAGTTCGTAGCCAGAGGTATCAGTGTGTGTGTGTGTGTGTGTGTGTGTGTGTGTGTGTGTGTGTGTGTGAATGAAGATATTTTAGTTTCATTGTGGATCTGAAAGCAGAGAGGTGACAAAGGATGGATTTCTATCTTTCTTAAAGAAGTCCTCAGGAAAATGTACACACACATTTGTTGACATTTCCAATATACAGTGGTACCTCTGGTTGCAAACGGGATCCGTTCTGGAGGCCCTTTCGCAACATGAAAAGAGTGCAACCCACAGTGGCACATCTGCACATGTGCGGGTTGCGACTCACCGCTTCTGCGCAAGTGCACGATGTCATTTTGTGCATCTGTGCATGTGCGAGCGGCAAAACCCAGAAGTAACCCTTTCCAGTACTTCCAGGTCACCGTGGGACGTAACCTGAAAGAACGTAACATGAAGCAAACGTAACATGAGGTATGACTGTATACATTTCATAATTTTGCCCTCCAAGTCATGGAAGGCTGCAAACATCGCACAGGTGAAGTGCCAAAGGGGGCAGGACTTTTTCCCCAAGTGAGTAAGCAAAATGTGTGGGAAAGTTTATTATATGGATTTACATGACACGTGTCTCTGACATGGCTTTTTAATGTGAGCCTGCAGTGGAGCTGGCTAAGGGAAGAAAGGGAGGAAGCTGCCTGGAGGCTCATCCTACTGTGCCAGGATACAACATATGAAAAAAGAAGAGAGGGCAAGCAGCTGTTTTCTGGCCACTGAGGGGGAATACAAACTTCAGAGACCCGTCTCCTCTTCCTTCCCTTCTTCTATCCCTCTGCACTTTCTCCCTGCAGCTTGAGTTTGCTCCAACATTTTCAGAATCTAGTCCAGTTGCTGTCACTCAATGAACCTCTCTTGCATGCCTTAAGAATCCTGCATTACCTGAGATTATAGGGACAAAATGTTCCATTTGGTGGGTTTACGGCATCCATGAAAAGCTGTGCAAACAGTTTACTCTGGTTTCACGAGGAGGGCAGAGGACGAAGGAAGGATGAAAAGCTGTGAGCGGGAGCTTCCGGTTGTGAGCGACGCCATCGCAAGCGGGGATTGCTTCCAGGCGGAGAATCCCGGGTTTTTCGGAGGATTAAGGGGGTCTTTGGGCGCAGTGACCCCCCGAAGTAGTGTCCGGAGGGTGTTCGGACACTCAGGTTCCCGCGGAGAGCCAAAACGCAGACCACCCGGCCGCCAGGTAACTCCACGGAGCGAAGAGAGCGGCGGGGAGGAGAAGCGGGCTAAGGGGAAGCCATAGCTAACTCCGGAAAACGAAGCCCCGAGCTTGCCGGGGGAGCTCACAATTCTCGAAACTAAGGAACCCGGGCTTATAACAATTCCAGGACAAACCAGGGAAATTAAGGAAAGCACCGGCGGATTAATATTTATCTACGAGACTAGCACTATCTCCAATCTATTTGTGCGCATTGGGGTAGCAAAGTTGCTGAAAGCGAAAGTGTGCTGCCGCTAGCGGCTACAGTTTCTTTTCCCCCTCAAGCTGTTAAAAATTACTTGATACAAAACAAACTTTTTGACTGAGAAAGAAGAACTCAAGCTAAAAGGGGGAAACGGAGGGTTAAGAGCTGGAACTCTAAGGTCCTTTTTGGAATTTTGAAAGAGGAAGTTGAAAGAACAACTGCAATATTTTTCTTTCTTTTTCATTTTTTCTGTTTTGTCTTTTTAAAAAAAGAAAAGAGGCTGCGTAACAGAGGAAGTACTTTCGACTCCATTTCAAGGTTAGCTTTCCGGGCTATTTCCGTTCCTGCCTTTGCCTTGCTCTGCAAAATCTTCCTGCCTTTGCCCTACTCTGCAAAATCGTTCCTGCCTTTGCCTTGCTCTGCAAAAATCTTCGTTTGGGTGCTCCTTAGGTAACCCATTTGGACTTAAATCAAAGTACTGGTCTTTAAATGGCATCAGAGAATTGAGGAGCTGGACAACTAGTCGAAATCCTCATTTTCACCATATTACGTCCTTCCTTTTCGTTTTTTTTCTTCCTTTTTTGTACGCCACCCAGTGGCCAGAAGAGTAACTACAGCCAGGTTACATTTCCTTTTTCAATCAGTTTCAACTATCATATGTGTTTCATCTGACTCCTTTGCTTAAGGACTGGACTGAATAAGAATTCATAGCCACCTTACAAATCTTATAAGGATTAGCCAATTGGGGCAGAAGGCTCTTATACCTTTTTTTTTTCTTCAATTTTGGACTGGGGAAAGAGGATTTGAATTTTGAATCTGGAATCTCCCCCGTTTCTCTTTTTCTCTCTCCTTCCTTCTCTCTTTTACTTAGTTATATACATCTATCTAGAATCCTTTACGGTATAACTGGACTATATTTGGGAACTACGATATCTAAAGGGACTAGCCTAATTTGTGGCAAGAAGACTTTTTGTCTCTGTTCTGTTTTTCTTCTTTGCTCTTTTCGCCTCCCTCTCTCCTCTTTTTCCCCTTTTCTCTGAGAAACTTTGTGGGCGCAACTAGCACCTTACTTGCTCAAAGGAATTTAAACGGACTATCCAAAGGAATTTAAACGGACTATCTAATTGGGAGCAGAGGACTGGTTCCTACCTGTTTTTTTTTTTTTCTCTGTGATTGGAACTGCGAACTCCTGTTTTCCTCTTTATACGGGGTTATACTCTCCCGTGATTTAACTGGAGTATAAATTTCCTTCCCTTCCTACCCCCTTCTTCACCCCCCCCCTTTTCCTGAAGTCTCCCAGACGAAATTAATTACCCTTCCCCGACTTGGGGGAGGAATTTGGTTACTTTGGCAAAAAGGTTAATATTGTTAATATTGATAATATTGACATTTCTAACTCAAATTTAGAGGAATTAGGGACTGGGGACTATATTACGAAGGTTGTAAGTGAATAAGGTGGGAACAGATAAAAAATTGAACAATACTAGGGGGGTGCTAACTACTGTTAAAGGTTATACTGGAAGGATGTCCCACTTACCTAAGAAGGGCGGAGAGGGCGGGACACCAGGAGATAGGAGAGGATCTAAACCAGATGCAGACTTCAAGACAGAAATTTTGAAAATGTTTGCCGAAATTAGACAGAGTGAAAAGAATATGGAGGATAAATTGGAGCATGTGAATACAAGAATAGAACAGGTGGATACGAGAATTGGGAAAATGGACCAAAAGATTGAGGAAACTGTAAAAGAGTTAAAAGGACAAATTAAAGACATTTCTAAAAGAACACAATCATTAGAAGAAGGAATGAAAAAAACAAGAGTAGAAATGAAGGAAGTGAAACGGGAGGAAGAAAAACTAAAAGTAGGATTATCGGAAGTTAATAAAATACAAGAAGAAGTATGGGACGCAATCGCGATGAACGAATTGAGGCAACGGGAGGTGAATCTCAGGTTGAGAGCAGTCCCGGAAATACAAGGTGAAAACATCAGAGAGAAACTGATAATGGAAATAGCACGATGGTTGGCAATACAAAAAGAAGAAGTAGAAAGATCGGTTCAAAACGCATTTAGAATCAGAACAAGAACAACTAGAATAAAGAAAATGCCGGGAGACTGCCTGATTACCTTTAAAGATAAAGACATGAGAAGCCTAATTTTACAAAAAAATAGAGAAAAAAGGCTAAATATTGATGGGAATTATATAATCATCTTTAAAGATATCCCAGTAAGATTGCTGAAACGAAGAGACCCATATAAGCCACTGGTCCAAATTCTTAAGAAAAACAAGATCGAATTCAAATGGGAGTTCCCTCAAGGGATCTCATTTACCTATAAAAGTAAGAAACACAGACTTATCAACCCGGAGGAAATAAGTAAATTTCAGAGGCGATACAAGGAGTTGATGGTGGAGGAGGAAGAAGAAAGAGGAGCAGTAGGAGGAGTCGATCCATTGGAGACGAGATATTGGGCGGAAAAGGAAAGGGAAGATAGAGAACCGGAGGAGGAGGAGGAGGAGGAAGAAGAGGAGGAGGGAGAAGAACAGGGAGAAACCGGATTATAATCAATTAGATAAACACCTAATTTGAAAAAAGATGGCGCTAAAATTGTGGAACTGGAATGTTAACGGAATGAATGATAAGAAAAAACGAAACAAAATTGAACAATGCCTAAAAAAGAAAAATCTTGATATTATCTGCCTCCAAGAAACACACGTGGCAAAAAAGCACAGGAAAATTTTGATTAATAATAGACTAGGGAATGAATTTGTGTCTTCCGATAAAGGGAAAAAGAGAGGGGTTGTATTATATGTAAAAAAGAACATTGAGGCGCAGCAAATTTTCAAAGATGAAGAAGGCAGAATAATTGTAGTACAGATTAAATGGCAAGGAGAAAAAATAATAATTGTTGGGATATATGCACCTAATGGGAATAAAACTGACTTTTATAAAAATTTGGAAGAGAAGTTGTTTGAATATATGGACCAAAAAATGATATTTATGGGGGATATGAATGGGGTGGTTTCGCTGGAAATTGATAGATTAAGAGAAAAAGACGTAAGTAGAGAAGGAAAACTGCCCAAGACTTTTTTCAATATGATAAAAAACTTTAATTTAATTGATATATGGAGACTTCGACATCCGCTAGAGAAGCAATTTACGTTCTACTCCGAACCAAATAAGTCTTTATCAAGAATCGATCAAATTTGGGTCTCCAATGAGCTAACCCCAAGAATTCGACAGATTGAGATACAACCAAAAACAATATCAGACCACAGCCCTATAAAAATGGAGGTTAAAGGATATGAAGAAAGATCATTCAGATGGCGACTTAATGACTATCTCTTAGACGATCAGAAGCTTGTTCAGGAGGCAAAGAAAAAATTGACAGACTATTTTATAGATAATATGAATAAAGGCACAAAAACGAGTATGGTTTGGGATGCTAGCAAAGCAGTTATAAGAGGATTCTTTATTCAACAGAATGCGATTAAGAATAAGAACAGGGAGAAAGGGAAGAAGGAGATTTTAAAACAAATAATGGACAATGAAATAAAATTAATCAAGAACCCAAACAGCTCAAAAATAAAAGAGAACATTAAAGTCCTGCAGGCACAATTTGCAATGATTATTAATAGAGAGGTGGAATGGAATATCAAAAGGCTCCGACAGAAAAACTTCGAATTTGCTAACAAATCCGGCAGATGGCTTGCGTGGCAAATTAAGAAAAGGAAAGAACAAAACACAATTAACAAAATTATTTTAGAGGGTGAAGAGGTTGAAAATCCCAAAGCCATTAGGAAAGGATTTTTGGATTTTTATAAACATCTATATAACAACAGAGAAAAAAACAACACGAGGAAAATAGAAAGATTTTTAAAGGAAAAAGGAGTGAAAAAGATCCCGACAGACAAGAAAGACCGACTGAACACTCCAATTGCAAACGAGGAAATAATAGAAGCAATAAAAGAACTGAAGAAAGGGAAGGCACCAGGACCAGACGGTCTAACATCTAGTTACTATAAAGAACTGAGGCACGTCCTAATAGTACCAATAAAGGAAGTTATGAATAACATACTGCAACAACAAGATATCCCCGGAACGTGGAAAGAGGCCTTTATTACACTCATTCCAAAGCAAGATTCTGATTTGACACAAGTAAAGAATTATAGGCCAATATCTCTGTTGAACACAGACTATAAGATTTTTGCTGGAATATTAGCAAGGAGATTAAAAAAGATACTGCAAGAATTAATACATGTAGATCAGGCAGGCTTCCTTCCGGGCAGGCAGATGAGAGACAATGTTAGGAACATAATAAATATTCTGGAATATCTGTCTGTGAGGAATGAGAAGCAAGCCTTATTAATGTTTGTGGACGCAGAGAAGGCTTTCGATAATGTATCGTGGGAATTCATGTTGAAAAATTTAGAAATGATGGAAGTGGGGAAGGAATTTTACAACGGAATAAGGGCAATCTACTCGGAACAGAGAGCTAAATTGATTGTGAATAATGTATATACTGAAGAGTTTAAGATATTGAAAGGTACTAGACAGGGGTGCCCCCTTTCGCCGTTACTATTTATAATAGTCCTGGAAGTCCTTCTGGGTTCAATAAGGAACAACGATAAAATAAAGGGGGTGACAGTCGGCAAAAATGAATATAAGATCAAAGCCTTTGCTGACGACATAGTAATAACAATTGAAGAACCAAAAAATAGCTTAAATGAGATATTGAAGGAAATAGAACAGTTTGGCAAAATGGCTGGATTTACGCTAAATAAGAAAAAAACAAAAATAATGGTTAAGAATATAGATCAGACCCTAGTGGATGAACTGCAACGAGAGTCAGGAATTGATGTGGTCAAAAAAGTAAAGTATTTGGGAATATGGTTGACCCCTAAAAATATTGACCTATATCAGAACAATTATACTCCGGTATGGAACGGCATAAAGAAAGACCTGGAAGCCTGGGGTAGAATGAAACTGTCCTTTTGGGGCAGAATATCAGCGATCAAAATGTGTGTGCTCCCAAAGATGATATTTCTGTTTCAGATGATTCCCATAATTAGGGGAACAAGTGTATTTAAAGAGTGGCAAAGAACGCTCTCGAGATATATCTGGCAGGGCAAGAAGCCAAGGATACAATTTAAGTTGTTGACAGACGCTAAGGAAAGAGGCGGTTTTGCCCTGCCAGATCTAAAACTCTATTACGAGGCGTCCTGTCTTTGCTGGTTAAAGGAGTGGATAAAACTAAATAATAATGAATTGTTAGATCTAGAGGGCCATGATAATAGATCAGGATGGCACGCCTATTTGTGGCGGGAGAAGATGAAAATCCACCAAAGTTTTACCAATCATGTCATCAGGGGCTCTATAATAGAGGTTTGGGATAGGTACAAAAATATTTTGGAATTTAAAACTCCGCACTGGTTGTCACCACTAGAGGTAATGTCGGTTAAAAAAACGAATATGAGATCAAATTGGATAACTTACGGTGAATTGGTAGTGAAAGTGGGGGAGAAATGGAAATTTAAGCCATATGAACAAGTGAAGGATCAGGTCTATGACTGGCTACACTATTTCCAGGCAAATGCTATGTTCAACAAAGATCTCAAAGAAAGGGGATATATAGAAAAAGCGTCTAAATTCCAATCAGATATAATTGATAATGATGTTAAGATAATTTCGAAAATGTACAAAATTCTTTTGGAATGGCAAACAAAGGACGAGGAAATCAAGTCGGTCATGATCAAGTGGGCCAGAGATTTTGGTTACAGCATACAATTAGAGGATTGGGAAAAGGTATGGAACGAAAATATGAAATTTACTGCATGTACAGCACTGAAGGAAAATATAATGAAGATGGTGTACAGGTGGTATATCACACCGGTAAAATTGTCAAAAATGTATAAGACATGCAATAAGTGCTGGAAATGCAAAGAAAAAGAGGGAACTCTGTTCCATATGTGGTGGGATTGTAGGAAGGTGAGGGGCTTCTGGGAATCGATCTATTGTGAATTGAAAAAGATGTTTAAATATTCGTTTGTTAAGAGGCCAGAGTCCTTCCTATTAGGTATAACAGGAAGAGAGATAAAAAGACGGGATTACAAATTGTTCCAATATGCTGTGACAGCGGCAAGAATACTGATGGCCCAGAGGTGGAGACAGGAGGAAATGCCGACTCTGAGTGAATGGAGGATGAAACTTATAGATTACGCCGAATTAGACAAATTGACTGGAAGAATAAGATATCAAAAGGATCAAAAATTCATTGAGGACTGGGGGAAGTTTGCGGCATATCTGGAAACTATATGTGATCAACAAATAACGCTAGTGGGGTTTAAAGAGACTTTGTAATACTGTAAGGAATATTGCAAGACAGAATTAGAGAGGTATAAACTAATAGTAAGCTAGCAATACTATATAGGAAAATGCGACGAAATAAGAACAATGGATGATTGTGGGAGGTGCTGGTGGAGGCTCAAAAAGTGTAAATATGTAATTATGTTGTAACTAATATAAGTAAAAGAAAAACTGAATAAAAATTTAATTGCAAAAAAAAAAAAAGAAAAGCTGTGAGCGGATCTGAACCGCGACAGACGAATAGTTCAGATTCGTGGTTGTCTTGCCAGCACACCCGTAGAGAACCATACTGTGGTGAATAGATTCTATTTATTCAAAATAGAATAGAATAGGAAAGTTGCAAGCAATAGATCAGCCCAATTAACCGAATAAAAAGAGAGCACAGGCAGTGAAGTTTCCTAAGGCAAGAGGGATCAGCTCTCTCCCAACTTCTGGGCACATTTACAAGCTCATCCTGTGGCTCTGCAACAAAGGACTGGGAAGAATCCATCCTCCTTGCCACACAACCCTTGGGTATGTGAACTTGACTAGAGCCCTGTCGACCCACCAGGTCAGTGCTCACCCCAGAGGAGCACATGCCAGACCTCCCTCCATTTTGTACCCCTAACCTTTGGTTATAACAATGTCAAATGGCTGCTGCTTGACATGACTAGAGGCTCTATGGGGAGGTGATGCATTTCCACTACAAGTGGGAGATCCTCCAAGTGCCCCCATTTTCTGGGGACTGTCCCAGATTTACAGAAGCCATCTTGGTTTCTGATTTGATCCTGGACTGTCCCGCTTTTCCTTAAGAAGTCCCTATTTTCATCGGAGAAATGTTGGAGGGTATAGTGTTATGTGATCCCTGAAACAAGGAAATAAATAACTATACAGTGGTACCTCTGGTTGTGAATGGGATCCATTCCGGATGCCCGTTCGCAACATGAGCAGAACGCAATCTGTGTCTGCGCGTGTGCGGGTTGCGATTTGCCACTTCTGCGCATGCGTGTGACATCATTTTGCGCATCTGCACAAGCGGCAAAACCTGGAAGTAACCCCTTCTGGTACTTCCGGGTCACCGTGGGACGCAACCTGAAAATGCGCAACCTGAAGCAAACGTAACATGAGGTATGACTGTACAACCTTTAGAAGACATCTGAAGGCAGCTCTGTCTAGAGAAGTTTTTTAATGTTTAATTATGTTTTCAGATATGTTGGAAGCCACCCAGAGTGGCTGGGGCAACCTATTATTATTATTATTATTGAATAGAATGTCCCTCTATTCATCAGAGAAAAGTCAGAAGGTTAATCTATTATTATTCCATGTGCTATAGACACTGGCAGCAGAGCACGGTGGGGGCGGGGGAGGACTGACTTCTGGGCTCTGGCTTATGCAAAGTGCCTCTAAACAGTAATCTGACCTTTTTCATGATATAGTTTCCTTGTTCTGAAACTTGCGTCACCAGCTTTCCTTCTTGTTTTTATGTAGCAGCATTTCACTTAAGCAAGTGGGTGATGTATCTTCTTCCTTTCAGCTACCTGAACTGCAGCAGTGAATAAAACTGAGTCTGCGCTCCAATGGAGTTGCACGTTTTTAAGGTGGCCTAGGTCTCTTTATCATTTTCCTTGCTCCGGAGGTTGTTGTTATTATTTCCATTGTGCGGAAGGGAAAATTAGGCTAACTGCTTCAAGGCTATCACTCATCAGGTATCTGAACCCAGCTGTAGGGTTCACCTGCTGACCACACTGGTGATCTTCAAGTCTACTGCTTGAACAGATCATTTTTACATGAATACTTTCAGAGTGTTTCCAGGCATGTGATGTTTGTTTAACAATATGAAAGAGGGAGGGATTGTACCTACTAGCAAAATACAAGGGGGAAAAATCAGTTTGTTTGTCATGCCAGAGACCAGGGCTATGAATTCCCATATGCGTGCTGCAGCAGGTAACATTCAGTTTCTCTTCTTAATTATTTTATTGTTTCTGTAAATACAGTGAATGTGGCATTAAAGCTGTTTGAATTTGTGTCACAGTGTTAAATACTTACCCTTTGCAAATGAAACGTTTCTC
The DNA here is from genome assembly GCF_965112155.1 of Podarcis liolepis. Classification (NCBI taxonomy): domain Eukaryota; kingdom Metazoa; phylum Chordata; class Lepidosauria; order Squamata; family Lacertidae; genus Podarcis; species Podarcis liolepis. The sequence continues at coordinate 25,391,923 of NC_139555.1, forward strand.
GGGAATCTGGAAAGGCTGTACTTTCTCTATATTTCCTGAAGACATTTACACAGCGTGCCATTAGAAAGAGGAAGCTTAAAAGATGTAAACAGCCTAGGCTGTGATTTTTGCAAAATGAATCAATGTAATTTGCAAATAGATAAATAGGATAGGCATTCATGAATGGCAAATGCAAAAGGGGCAGCCATTTTAGTCTGGGTGTTGTTGTTTTTTTTAAAAAAAGTTAATGTGGCACTTTAAAGATGAACACATTTATTGTGGCATTTAGTTATTGCATCAGACCTATGCTACAGAAACATATGCACCTTATATTGTTGAGAAATTGAGTTTTCCTTTTCAGGTTGTAGGGTGAATTGGCTGTTGTGTGAACAAACAGTTTAAATTAGATTAGTAAAAAATAGCACTGAGCGCTTAGTTTGTATCCAGTGCTGTTTAACTTTTCTCAGCTGTTGAGCAGAAGTACAACATATACACACCTCTCATAAAGTATATTTTGAATGCTTACCGGTTTTAGATATAGTTGTGAACTATCGGACACGCAAAACCTGCTTGCTGCTGTAGCTACTGGTATCGTGGGGTCTGACAGGCCACCCCTCTGTTGCCGGGCGGGTTAGTATGGATGACCATCTGGAGTGATTGGGCGGTTGGGTTACTGGGCAAATTTTGGTGTTGCCATTTAGGAGGACAGACCAAAGGTTATAAAATCAAGTCATGCAGCACAGACTGGGCTCTTTTGCTGTGTGCATTGGCTCACCCGCCCACCCTCCCTAATCTAGGGCTATTGCGTTGACCTTGCTATGCCTGTCATGGGGTCGTCTGCTTTTGGGGCAGGGGCCTGGTAGGAATTTTGTTCATTTGGCTGATTGGCTGGTGCCATTTGGTTTTTGCCTACTGCGTAGCAAATCGTCACAACTTGTAAGGTTGCGGTTAGGCATTGGTTAAAAAATTGGTTGGTGGAGGGGTAAGGATTGGCGGTGCCTGCCCCTCCAATGCTGCTGTGGAAAGGGAATTCTGTTAAAGGAATTCAGGGGCTTGTCATTCTTTTGTCCATACCCCTGAATGGGGCTTAGGGCCGTGCCAGCCCCCAGGAACATGCGGGGGGGGGGGGATGAGGGTCTGGTGCCCGGCTCCATGCTCTCCCCAATATTGTTTTCCCTTACTGGCTTTCGCTGGAATTCGGAAATCAGTTCTGTCCCTGGGCATGGGGATAGATAGTCACAACCAATGCCTAAGCAACCACTCACATTTATGTTTTTTTAATAAAGTTGTGGCCAAAATTATGCCAAAAACCTTAAACAAAAATTATGTGTGAATTGTGAATTTTTTAGGAGTGGCTTGGGGGACCTCGACACGCAAATTGTGGAGAGTATTTCCACCTGTTTTGCACAATGCTGTGCATGGGTTTAAACACTCTTTATTCAACATCTTCCTCTCTTCTTGACTTTTCTCATGTCATGTTCTAAATGTCCTTGTTTGTCTGGTGACCAACACAGTAATTTCTTGTGAATATTCATAAAGTGTATACAAGTCAATAGAAAGAAAGGCATTTATTAGTTGTAAATTCTAGAACGGTAGCTCTTTTAGCCAAATGAAAAAACAACAACAGACAAACAAAAATGGTCCTGTGGCAAATTGATTGTGGTGTTTAAGCAATTGCATCAGGCCTACATGATAGAAATAAACACACATAAAATTTTACAGTGCTCTTATTTTGTCCCACTTTGAATTTTGACATCAGAAAATCAACACTAGGACCTCTACTAGGCTGGCCTGTACTGGTTGTTTAATTATATTTTTATTTCAAACATCTGATGGTTTCTCTAGTTGCTACAAGGCACCATGCATTAAATCATCTTGACTTTCATGGTGCCTATAATGGAGAAACTATTCAGTTCCTTTCACACCTGGGCAACACTTCAGCTTCATTCTGCTGCTTTTTGCTCTCGATGAAAACCAGACTGATTTTTCTGCAGTTTCATGAATCTCAATTAGTTCTTTTCAAAGCCAAGCTTTCTGATTGGCTATCCATTTATTCCATGATAAGTTGTTTCACAGATCAAAGTATGAAAACAGTATTCTGCCTGTTTGTTTTAGACTTTAGGTTAATGTGAGAGGGTCCTCCATATTTTGTGTGTGTTAGAGGAAAGGGTACGAGGCAGCTGTTCTCTATTCATTCCTTCACTCCAGACAGTTCATGAATAAATGTTCTTTTCAATGCAATATTTGGACTGTCTCTCATTTTATTTATGTGGGAGCAAAAGGGTGGCGCAGTTTCCATAGCAATAATCCAAAATGGAATTGGAACCTTTTGAGCAACTTGTGGAATGCGGTTGTACAGGTGTTGCAACAGCTCTAAGTATTTTAATTACTATGAAAAATAGCAGTGCCAGAGCAGCTGCCGGTGATTTATAGAGTCTCTCCTGATGGGACAATGCTATTTCTGTAAGGGTGGCAATTCTTAATGGGACGCAAAGTGTTTGGTAAAATAATTTATAATGAATGACTGCTTTCGGACTTGGTTTTAAGTCAAGCCAGAATACCTAATAGCTGGAGTTATGCATGAGGACAATGGACTCCAACCAATGTTTATGAAAGCTGAATTGTAGGGTCAATGGCAAAAAGCTGTTTTTGTGGGCAAAAACAGCCCCACAGCTTGCCCTAAATGGGGACTTTGGGGACTGAGCCTCTGCATTATAGCCAATTGCAGGTGGGATATAGTCAGACCTCTCTGGCATGCAAGACCCCCTCAAACATCAATAGCAGACCATAGAATATCACTAGAGTACATAATGTGCCATGGCCTGAACTCTTTGTACTGAGAGATGATTAATCTTTACATGGGAGGGGGAGGAATCTGTGGCCCTTCATATTTTGCTCAACTACAACTCCCTACTACAACTTATGCTGGCCGAAGTTATACACCAAACCTTAGTTTTGCAGTACAGTACATCCAGGTCAGGTCAAAGCAAAGGACAAATAATAAAGTTAAATTAACTAACATCTTATTAGGTTTTGAATAAGCCATTGGTCTAATCATCAAATAAAGATACTTTCAACTTGTAACAAGTCTCATTGAGACAATTAAGCCTTTTTGCCTTCTTTTACAGCTGGCTTATTGGTTTTTCCATGTCTCTAGAGCAAGCATCCCCTGCCCACCCCTTTTGTGGGCAATACAGCTCCATCCTTGCCCAGGAATCTTTGCTCTTTCCTTTGACTCATTCTGCCATTAAGAAAAAGTACCAGTGAGCTAGACAATGGCCATTTTTTTCTTTTTTATTGAATGGGAAGTGTACTTGGAAGTTAGTGAAGAATTCATAAACAGTTCAGGGTGTGTGATTGGAAGAATGCCCTCATAATAGATTTTGATGGGTAAGAACAAAGAGATCCGAGTTCCTGGTTTGAAAAACACCCAAAGTTTCAGCGGCTGTCATTGGGACATAATGGGTCCTAATAACGTCAACCTGTTGCTCACTTGTTGACACTTGTGCTGATGCACTTTGCAGGTTGGCTTGCAAAGAAGCATAGAGATGCCTGTTCCCTTAAGGAATGTTTGCTAACAATGAGTTGCAAGATAACTTCATCCATTTAGTATTTGTTGGAAGCAAAGATCCCCCCTTTTCTGCTTTCCTCAGGATGCTTTGTGACGTCACCGCCTGCAGCTTGTTTTTCACTTCTTATAACATTGCTGGCCCTTTTCCAAATTGTTTTCTCTTATCTGTGCTTCCTGCACAGAGTGCAAACTCCAATAAACACGACAGTTGTCTTCTGAAGCAGAGATATTCAAGTGCTACAAGAGCTCCTTGTGTTCTCTACTTAGTCCTTCCATGGCGATAGACCACTTGATACTCTTGACGTACTCCGTTTCTGAAGAACATAGCCTTTTCAAATCTGCCAGTGGTATCTGATCCAGGTTGCCAAACAAAACCTACAAGCCATGTTTCAATATGGTTTCTATAAAACTAAATAAAATATTCAGTCATTCTAGAGGTGATCCTTCACTTTGAGGACATAGAAAGGGGAGCTATGCCTTCTCACTGTTATTATGTAAATTCAGCAGTCAATTTCTCCCACCTAAAGGTAAAGGGCCCCCTGACTGTTAGGTCCAGTCACCGACGACTCTGGGGTTGCGGCGCTCATCTCACTTTATTGGCCGAGGTAGCCGGTGTACAGCTTCTGGGTCATGTGGCCAGCATGACTAAGCTGCTTCTGGCAAAGCAGAGCAGTGCATGGAAGCGTCGTTTACCTTACCTATTTATCTACTTGCACTTTGACGGGCTTTCGAACTGCTAGGTGGGCAGGAGCAGGGACCGAGCAACGGGAGCTCACCCCATCGCGGGTATTCGAACCGCTGACCTTCTGGTTGGCAAGCCCTAGGCTCTGTGGTTTAACCCACAGCGCCACCCACACCCCCTTTTCCTACCTAGTGAGATCTTAATTAATGATATAAGTATATATGTAGGTAAGACTCCCGAACGTTTCTGATGAAGTCTTTGCATCAGCACTAGCTAGGACTGCACATTTAAGCGTGAGGCAGAAGCAGCAAAGAGACTAAGTTCATAATGTGGGGTGGCTCTGATTACTTTCATGAACTGAGCCACAGACAGCTTCCGTTTATTGCCTACATGTGATCAATTGTAGTAGAAATGAGGCTGGGAACATCAAGGACTTCTGGGGCCAGGATATAGGGGCCCTTCAAACAAAGTAATCCCAGTGTGCCCTGTTAACTTAAAATGAGAGAGGTTTTTCATCACAGTATTGTGACCTATCATAGAATTGTAGAGTTGGAAGGGTCATCTAGCCCAACCCCCTGCAATGCAGGAATCTCAACTCAAGCATCCATGACAGATGCCCAGCCAACCTCTGCTTAGAAACCTCCAGGGCAGGAGAGCCCACAACCTCCAGGGGGAGGCCGTTCCACTGTTGAACAGCTCTCCCTGTCAGAAAGTTATTCCTGAACCTCCTTGAGTTCTCCATTCCGAGTAAGAGCAGTGGTGGGTCCTTGGGGGAGTAGGCCCTTTGTTGGTTTTGGGGTCCCAGCAAATTCTTAATCTCTGCTACCAGGAGCATCATAGCCTAGAGAAGACAAGGTTTGGAGCCAAAGATAATCCCTGCACTCAGGGGCAGCCAGGGGAAGATCCTGTGGAAGCTGGCTACATGTATGAAAAGCCTCAATATTTATTTATTTTTACTTCGCTGTTGAATACCTGAGTTAGGCTGCTGAACTGGACACCTGACTATGTGTGGAATGACCATTTTATGACTAAGCGTCTAGTCCATTCAAACTGGGTGAATGACATGATAATCTTGATAGGACATTGGATGTGTTAGATTGTTGTAGGCCCAGTCTTTCTTAAAAAAAACGAAACAAAACAGGAAGACCATTTCAAGACAGGCTAGAGATTCTTCCATTCACATACAGCACATAAGAGTTTTAAAAAAAATATTCTTAAAAGTGTACTCCTGGCATAAATTCATCTCACTTTGGTGGGACTGTGTTCCAGCAAAACACTTTAAAACTGTTAATCTGTAATAAATTGTATAGACTGTAAAACATTAGGCTGTAACACATTAACTTCTCAGAGATGAACTGTATCTATAAGGAAGGGCCAAGAAACTTTTTGTTTCCCAAAACATTCTTCAGGAGTTGCTTAATGGCAATAAAACCACTTCAAGGCCGGTTTAGACTGATTTTTCTTGAGCCTGTTATTTCTAATGCTTTATTTAGATATCCCAGTTAAAGTCCTTTGCGATAAGATCTGCTCACTCATTTCATCATGTTTGCCTTGGAGGAATAAAGAGAGTCTCTGACTGACATAACAAGACTATAAAGCAAACCTATTCCAATCCAAAATTAATTAGGGGTGGAGCAGCTGACTTGGTCACCTCCTATTTGCTCACTACAAAGCCAACAATTATATACCGCAGGGCTCAGCAAAGAGATTGGTTTTTTTTAAAAAAATAAGTTGGCATTATTAATTATTACATGGGTATCTTGCTTTTCTCTCTCTTCAGGCAGCTCAAGGCTGTGTACATATACAATTTTTACATTTCCACATGCCCTCACAATAACCTTTGCTTGAGGAAGGTTAGGCTGAGAGAAATATTGAAAGGATCAAGGTCACTCAGTGCAGGGATTTGAACCCAGGTCTTCCTGGCCAAGAGCCAACTGCCACATCTCACTGGCTGTGGTGCCAGGCAAGAATTCCATAATATTGATGGAGCACAATCCTATCTGTGCCTGTTTGTTCAGAATTAAGTCCCATTAAATAATAATAATAATAATAATAATAATAATAATAATAATAATAATAATAATAATTTATTTATGCTCCACCCACTCTGGGTGGCTTCCAACAAAATATTAAAATGCAATAGTCTGTTAAACATTAAAAGCTTCCCTAAACAGGGCTGCCTTCAGATGTCTTCTAAAAGTCTGGTAGTTGTTTATTTCTTCAACATCTGATGGGAGGGCGTTCCACAGGGCGGGTGCCACTACCGAGAAGGCCCTCTGCCTGGTTCCCTGTAACTTGGCTTCTCACAGTGAGGGAACCGCCAGAAGCCCCTCAGAGCTGGATCTCAGTTTCTGGGCAGAACAATGGGGTTGGAGACGCTCCTTCAGGTATACTGGACCGAGGCCGTTTAGGGCTTTAAAGGTCAGCACCAACACTTTGAATTGTGCCCAAAAATGTACTGGGAGCCACTGTAGGTCTTTCATGTGGTCTCGGTGGCCGCTCCCAGTCACCAGTCTAGCCGCTGCATTCTGGATTAGTTGTAGTTTCTGGGTCACCTTCAAAGTAGCCCCACATAGAGCGCATTGCAGTAGTCCAAGCGAGAGATATGTAAACATGTATAGGATTGCAGTCAAAGTGTGACCATTCCCATGAAATGAATCATAGTCTCAATCCAATGCTGCCCTCTGTATATATTTGTAAACATATAGAACATGATGTTATAAAGGTGATATTGGCAGGCTTTAGAAACTACTATGCCGCTCACATGCCTCTGCAGAAAAAGCAGAGAAATGTTTCTAGAATGGAAAGTGAAGGTAGTTATTACAGCAGTACCTTGGTTCTCAAACTTAATCCATTCCAGAAGTCCATTCCAAAACCAAAGCATTCCAAAACCAAGGCGTGCTTTCCCATAGAAAGTAATGCAAAATGGATTGATCCATTCCAAATTTTTAAAAACAACCTGTAAAACAGCAATTAAACATGGGTTTTACTATCTAACGAGATCATTGATCCATAAAATGAAAGCAGTAAACAATGTACTGCAGTCACACAATCAGTCAATCAGTAGCTGAACTGGGTTCCACAGAGTCACAAGAAAAAGAGAGCTGCAAAAACAAAAACACAAAATAAATAGCAAAAACAGACAGACCTCAGCATAACACTCCAAACAGAAGCGTGGCACTCAAATAGGAAGTGTAACACTCAAAACAGAAGTGTGGCACTCGAAACAGAAGTGTGACACTCAAATCAGAAGAGTAACCTCAAAACAGAGCACATTCGACTTCCGAAAAAGGTTCGCAAGCCGGGACATTTGCTTCTGGGTTTTCAGTCTTTGGGATCCAAGTTGTTTGAGTACCAAGGCATTTGAGAACTAAGGTACCACTGTACTGAACACCGTCATGTATTCAAGAAATGTTACCTACAAAACTCCAGTGTATCACCTGTAGTTCCACACAGAACTGCTAGGCATAGACATAACAAGGCTGACATCACTCTCTATGGAAAATGTTACGAATACTCAGCACATTAAAGCGAACAGAACCTGATCTGTAACCATGGAACTTCGAGAGCATTTGGCTTGCACATTTGCAAGAATGAAAGAATGAAGAATGAAAACAGTTTAGCATTTTGAACAAACCTTCAGCTGCACAGTGTTTGATGGTTAAAAAAGAAAGAAAAGTTTTATGACCTTTCAGACTGTGAAATGCATGTGTATACTTAAGGCTCCAGGCTCCGCTATGCGAATTAATGTAAAATGATTTATTTTGCCATTGGGGGTTAAGAGATGAAACTTTGAAGCAAATTCTTAGTTTAATATCATGCAGAGCAATTGCTTAAGTAATATAAAAGATCTCAGTTCAGCGACTGTGGACATGGTACAGTATCGTTTGACCAATCCTAGCAGTACCATGGAGAAAAAGATTTGCTGTTCTTTCCTTCTCTTACCTTTGAGGCTGAGTGAAATGCTAAGTAGCTGGATCCCAGCATCTGACAAAGGAATATGTGCACATACCTGTGTATATTTTGCAGGTGAAACCAACATACAGTGGTACTTCGGGTTAAGTACCTAATTCGTTCCGGAGGTCTGTTCTTAACCTGAAACTGTTCTTAACCTGAAGCACCACTTTAGCTAATGGGGCCTCCCGCTGTCACTGCACCGCCGCTGCACAATTTCTGTTCTCATCCTGAAGCAAAGTTCTTAACCCGAGGTACTATTTCTGGGTTAGTGGAGTCTGTAACCTGAAGCGTATGTAACCCGAGGCACCACTGTACTGTAATAGAATCTAGCTAAAACTTATGAGAACACTTACTCTGAAAAATTGTGTTGCCAAGAAATGCAGGAACTTTTTTGGCAGAAATATATTAATCAGACCTCATTGAGAATGTGTTCAGAAATATTAAAATGACAGACGGATGAAGAGTCAGATAAGGACAAGCGGTTTCAGCATCAGTTCAGGACAAGTAATTGAGATTTTCTTCATTGTGAATGCTTCTCCTTAAATTTTGCACTTCTTTCCTGCCTGGGAAAGCTGAGCTCTGTGGCTTGGAAGAAAGTGCATTGCGTGTGCCGCCCTGAAAAGAGAGAAGTGGAACACTGCATCCATTGTGACAGCTTTGGGAAAGGACAGCAGCAGCAAGACATTCAGGAAGAGATGTCAGAAGGACAGAATGGATAGGATGGGAAGCCGTAAGTCATTAGAATACAGATGGGGTGGGATGGAAACATTCATGCTGAGATGTTCCAGCAATTTGTCTGAATGGGATGACCCAACTGGAAACTGTACAAGGGGAATAGACAAATACACCCCCACCCATGCCATTGTGTTACTCAAATACGGATAAGTAAAATGTAGTTTTAACACCATGAGTAGTATAGTAAAATAATCCTTGTGGGTTTTGTTTTTTGTTTTGTTTTTGTTTTTCTGAGCAACTGTAAAACTGCCCAGGAAATTTTTGATTGAACAAATGCTTTGAATAAATAAATATACTGCAAGCATATTATGCAAGCAGTTTACTGTTAGCAGTGTGTTATGCATACTGTTTCTATAGTTTATGCTTTGCCTTAAAACTTTCAGTTTCCATTAGCCCTCCTCCCAAACAAAACTGCTGTGTCTGAGATATCCACTGCCTTGCTCTCTTCCTAAGCCACGATTACCTAGCTCAGAAAGAGTCGGCTGGGCACTCCATGTGACACATTCCATTTCTTCAGCCCGCTTTGCCCAATCCCTGATGGGAAGGACCCGTAAGGCGCCATTTCTCTCTTGCAGTGTTTTCTCTCTCTTCCAGGGTGACCTCTTTCATGAGTTGGGAGGGTGACACGCACCCGCCAGGTGAAAGTGGTACCCTGGGAAATGCTTTTGGTCCAGGCAACCCTGCCTCCTCTGTGATTTTCCTTGGCAGAGGATGCTCGGCAATGGAAGATAAAAGGATTTCTCTCCAGACAGGTAGATGTGATATTGGAGATCAGTGCAGAAACTAGTGCATCATTGCAAAATTCCCTCTGGCAGTGGGGTGCCCACGGGCTGCATAAGAAGTAGTAGTAACTTGGGCACTGCTTTGACCTCTTTTCCCTGGGTCAAGAAGCGGTGTGGCTGCTCCAAAAGCTGGTTGCAAGCCTGTCGCATGAAAATGAAACCAGCACCTTCTGCTTGGCTTGCAGGGCAGAGAGCAAAACAGAGAGTAAGGCCATGCGCTGCACACGGCACTAGTGAATGTGTGCAGTGCATCTCTGTTCTGAATGTTTAAAGGTAAAGATAAAGGGACCCCTGACCATTAGGTCCAGTTGTGGCCGACTCTGGGGTTGCGGCGCTCATCTCGCTTTATTGGCCGAGGGAGCCGGCGTACAGCTTCCAGGTCATGTGGCCAGCATGACTAAGCCGCTTCTGGCGAACCAGAGCAGCACACGGAAATGCCGTTTACCTTCCCGCCAGAGTGGTACCTATTTATCTACTTGCACTTTGACGTGCTTTCAAACTGCTAGGTTGGCAGAAGCAGGGACTGAGCAACGGGAGCTCACCCTGTTGCGGGGATTTGAGCTGCCAACCTTCTGATCGGAAAGTCCTAGGCTCTGTTGTTTAACCCACAGTGCCACCCGTGTCCCTCTGAATGTTTAGGCTGGTTGAAATTCAATAGGTTATGGCAAAGGTTTTCAACCTATTTGGGTCCATGGTTCCCTTAACCAACTGCATTCTTTCTGCTGCACCCCTGTGGGGCTCAGGAACCCAGTTATGTCTCCCCTTGCCTGCAGAGCCAGCAGCCCCTCACCCCTTTTCAAACACTCTCCCTTGTTGAGTGTTCCCTTGGCCTCCTCTCCAATCCCTTCTCCTTGGGGGTCTTCTGGGCAGCTGCAGCTGCTGTCCCTGGTCTCTGAACTGCCCCCCATCTCACTGCCTTGCAGGGGCCTGGGAAGCACCCCCTAGCCAGCCCCAGATGCATCATTCACCTGGGGAGCTTGTAGCCAGGGCTGCTGCAACAAACAGCTGTGCTGGGAGGCAGAGACCTGAGAGAGCATCAAAGGAAGGAAGGGGATGGAAGAGGGGCAGAGGCCAGTGTTGCCTGTGGCACCCCTGACCAGGGTGCCACAGCACACTGGTTGAAAACCACTGGGCTATGGGGATGTCATTGGACCAGACCCATGATCTATTTGTCATAAGTCTCATTGGGTAGGACAGCTGTGCCTTGCAAGGGAAGAGGGGAAGTGTTGGTGTAGCAAAAAAATACAACTGGGTTTACATTGAGCCCAGACGTTTGTAGAGTCTGGGGCTGTGCCAAATTTTCATGGCTGTTTTTGGTGGGAGAAGGGGAGTCTGCCTCCCTGTATGTTCTTTGAAAGCCTCCTTTTTTCAATCAACAAACTTAGCATTCTCCTGTTCATTGCTGTTCAATGCCACTTTGGCTCACCTCGCCCCTGAAATCTTCTTGCTATGTGATCCAACCAATCAGGGGTCATGGCATCAGAATCATGATGTCACAGCTGCACATGGCTGCTCAGGTTTGACTAAGGCGTCACAGAGACAAATCGGAGGGAAAGCACTGCTTCCTGCCATCGCTCTGAATGGGAATACATTTCTTTTTATCAGTTTCAATCCCTCTACCCCCTTTCAAATGATCACTGAAATGTGACACATATATTTGTGTGAGTTTTTGCACTGGGAAATTCCACGGAGAGAGAGAGAGAGAGAGAGAGAGAGAGAGAGAGAGAGAGAGAGAGAGAGAAAGATGCATTCTGGATTCAGCTCGGCCCTGGTCCAGTCCTATTTCATCTTTTGTGGTGTAAGAAGAGTCTTGGAGACTAGTTCTAGGGCAGCTTTAATCAGAAGCAGTAGAAACATTGAAACTTTCCTTTGGGAGGGTCACATGTTCAAGCAGAGCCTGACACAAAACAAACACAGATTATTTTAATTGTCTGCCTCCTAAAAGGCTGGCATGTTGTATATTTTTAGAGAGCCAAATTTATTTATTTATTTCAAACACTTGTCTGTCTCATCCTCTGTCGTGCTGATGCTTGAAGTGTTGCCCAAAATACATAACTACAAAATCAATTAAAACTCAATCCATGTTTCGTCTTGTTTTGAAGGGGGGGAATGCATAAAGCATACATATTTTTTTGTAAAAAATAAACAACAACAACAAACCAAAACAAAACCTGAACCAAAAAACCCCCCAGCAAAAATTAAAACATACGAAATCAACCAGAACATCAGAACCAAATTTAGGGAGAAGATCCCATTTTCAGGAAAACGGTTAGGAGGATTTAGCAAAGCCACAACAATGATTCAGAGTTGAACTGACCTTTTTACATGCAACTTTCTCTGTCTGTCTCTCTGTCTCTCTGAGTTTTGTTTTGCTTTCTTGGAAGTATCTAACACTTTAATGCGGAAGCACAAGTCTGAATGGCTGCCAGGGTTATTGTGAAGAGCCTGTTTGTCCTAAATGCTCAATGAGCTGTGGGAGCCAAGGTTGCTTAGCACCCCATAGAATCAAGACCTCAAAGATAAAAAGGCTAGCTTGAGCTGTAGCTTTCTGGGGTGTGGTGTGGACGTAAATAAGAAAATTAAGGAGAGCGCAGTTTTGTTCCACTTCAGTAATTGCTGTGGCTCTTTAGCTAGCAAGCTCTAGCTGGTACTTGGTGGATGAAGCAGCCTTCTTGGCCAACAAACTGGTGAGTGTATTGGGGACCCTCAGAACTGAGACACAAGCGGCTGTATCGAAACGGCAGGCTTGTTAGCTGGGCTGAATATAGGTTTTAGACCCCTTTGTGGATTTTGCACTGATGAGATTGGGAAAAACTGCCCATATGGATTAATTCTTCCCACCTTCCCACAATAATCAAAAGCCAAGGGAGAATAAAATTGGGATTGAGTATGTTTTACGTGATGCCATTTTGTTCAGGTTTGTGACTCTTTCAGCACCCAAGCTTTGTTTCAAAACCGCAAAGGCAAGAGAGTTACCATGTGTGCAGATGATAATGATATATTTGCTTTGCACGTGATAAGAGAGTGCGGGGACAGATAAAGAGGGGCTTGGAATCACATGCTGCTCCTGAGCTATTCAAGGGATTGCTCCTGAGTGGAGAGAAAGGTTTCAATGTCAAGTCAGGACTGCTCTCACTAGTCTCCAACTGTAGGTGCTCCAAAGAGGAGAAAATTGCATTGGTCCATAGAAGCACAACATGACAAGGTTCCTGGGGGATCACAGGCTGGTAGGCTGGGAGAAGGAAGAGGAAATGGGGAATGGAAATCTTGGAGAAGAGCCGCAGTGGTGCAGAGGTACCATTGTGGAAGGACGGAGAAGAAGCATGACATTTCACAGACTTGTGGAATTGTAGAGTTGGAAGGGACTCTGTGGATCATCTAGTCCAACCCCCTGCAATATAGGAATATGCAGCTGCCCCATAAGGGGATCAAACTTGCAACCATGGCATTATCAGCACCACACTCTAAGCAACTGAGCTATTTGTGGACAGGTACCTGGTGACGCGGGTGGTGCTGTGGGTTAAACCACAGAGCCTAGGACTTGTCGATCAGAAGGTCGGTGGTTCGAATCCCCGTGACGGGGTGAGCTCCCGTTGTTCAGCCCCTGCTCCTGCCAACCTAGCAGTTCGAAAGCACATCAAAGTGCAAGTAGATAAATAGGTACCGCTCCGCGAGAAGGTAAACGGCATTTCCGTGTGCTGCTCTGGTTTGCCAGAAGCGGCTTAGTCATGCTGGCCACATGACCCGGAAGCTGTATGCCAGCTCCCTCGACCAGTAAAGCGAGATGAGCGCCGCAACCCCAGAGTTGGCCACAACTGGACCTAATGGTCAGGGGTCCCTTTACCTGGTGACAATGGATGTGTTGTGGTAGCAAGGAGATTCAGATCAGAATCTTGGCTCTTCTGAGAGTGGTCCCTTGTACCAGTGCTCTTCTGCTGGGCTTTGTAATCCCCTTGGGCTCAACTTGCTATTAATTGTTCTTCTTCTCTTTGCTCTGCCCCACCCAGTTATTGTGACAGAGCTCCTCCCTTTCCTGATATCACCCTTGATTGCCTTTATCATGCAACAAGTCAGAGCAGAGCCCCTGCCTTAATCTTCTTGATCTCTTTCTCCACACTTTGGTCCCCTGAACCTTTCACCAGCTTCCACGGCCTGCCCATTCCTCCATTCACTGGATTCTGTCCTCAGCCTACCATTTGACCTCTGAATTTCGTTTCACCCCCTCTATCCAGAAAGCTCAACTATCCTCCCCACACTGCCCCAATCCCTAATTACATGACACTGCATCTCTTGGTCCGATGAACATGTTAAGTCATAGGCTCACAGTGTGCCTCTATTGGCTAATTTTTGGATGCCTGGTCTTTCCAGTATACTGCTTGCACCATTATTTATAGCATGCTGTTAGTGCTTTTGTACTAGGTTAGTCTTCCTGTGTCACAAAACAGCTTTTAGATCTACAGTGATGCTCCTTAGCATTTCCTGTTATTGTCTGAATAAACTTGTTTTGTTTTGTTCCTTCCACTGTGAGTACTTACAAACTTTCACATGCTTACAGCCCGCTCTTATATCTCTGAATCAGGGCACTGTGTGCATAATCTTGAGAGTGTAGGGCAGACAATTGGAAGGGGGAGAAAAGAGTTCAGATGTAAGTTCTAGGAAGAACTAATTACAGTGGAATTTCCCAAACATGTAACTGGTGCCTACTGACATTTTAGTAATAAGAACATGAAAATAGGATCCACATTAATTCCAGCTCACAATCTTGAGCATCTTAGAGAACATCTATTACATTTCCCTCGTCTCTAACCTGGTCCAAACATCACTACATGCTCATATGGTTTTTTTATATAAAAAGGGGGAGGGGGAGGAGAGAAGAAACTTCAGTGGCTTGTGGCATTTTGAAGGAAAAGTTTTCTAGCATCAATGGAATAATCTGCATAGAGTGTGTCACATATATCCAGTGCTTTTTTCCTTTAAAAAATGTTTAAGAGTACTCTCATTTTGACTCAAGAAAATCACCACTTTATAGTTCAAATCAGGGAAAATAAATACAGTAAATGGACAAAAGATTCACAAAATGTTTAGGGGTATGCGTCTCCCTGCGTCCCCCCAGGAAAAAGCACTGCATATATCTTTTATGTAAAATAACTTACTGCCATACTAATGTAATGGGAACTTTGACATTTCTGAAACACCACCATTGATTTTCTATTTTATATGGCTCTGTTCACCAGCAAAGAACTTTCCTTTTGTACTAGCAATTATGAAGCTTTGTTTTGCCTTCTCCTGCAGCCTCCTTATTTGCTCTGAGTTGTTCTATTAAACGATAACTTTCCAGCAGCTCCTATACGGTACCTCCGTTGCTTCTACTCATGCCTATGAAACACACTTTCATTGGGATGATAGGAGTTCATCTGTAGGAGAGGGGTCATTTTGCATGGCCACTATGACAATGCTGGCTCATTAAGATCCCACTTTGGGGTAAAGGTTATCTTAGATTATCTACGGGCTTCTACACCATTGTTCTGTGATGATTCTCAGTTTGGCAGATGTTGCATACTTTATAGAATGCATCTCGTTGTTTTTAATGCGAGCGGCCTTGGGAACATATATATCCAGAAAAGCCGTATACAGTTTCTGAAATTAATAAAGATGCCAGAATGAATCATTTCTACACAACAAACAATTCATCTGCTTGGTGCTTTGTGAAAGAACTGCCCCACCTGATTGGGGCTGCCAGTTTTAACATCACTTGCTTGTGGGTTGATGGACAGTATGACCTCTCAAGTTGCATTGTCAGTACAGAGAGTGGCAATTGCTTGTTCAGTGACAGTGTGTGTGTGGTCTTGATTCAGCAGGCAACCCCACAAATTGGATATGAAGGTTTGTTGGGTTTTATATTTAAAAGGTTAACAAGAAGAAGACAAAAATCAGATGTCCACTAGACACATCCCTGTTGGTCTCATTCCATAATCTCATGAATCTTTCATTACATAATGGAAAATATACCCTCCTCTAAGTTATATTTCTTTCCAAAAATAACATCCTGAAATGACACCCATGCCTCTGCTAGCGCTGGAAGTAAATGTTGTACAAAATGGGCAGAATTTAAAAAAAACAGAATGAAATTTTAAACAATTTAGAATATGCTGTAAAAAAATCTTACATGTGGTATCAGTTTTTTTCAACAAAAGCCTAAACCTTGTTTTTGTTGCTGTTGTGATGATGATGATGGAATAGGATGTCCCTATTTTCATTGGAGAAATGTTGGAGGATAAGCTGTTCAAGCTGGCCAGGACCCTGAAAAGGAGCAATTCTCTTAGAAGTCATTTTCCTGCAGCAGGAAATACCCTCTGTCCCAAACAACGGAGTGCCTATTATATACATGTTCTGCATAGCTAATACCCAATGTATGCATTTTCTAACTTATAGAAATGCAAGTCTTGAAATGACCAATTAGCAGTTTTGGTTATACAAACACACTATGAGACAAATGCCTTTCAGCTGCTATGGTCATTCACTGTTGAATCAGCACTGCTGGTTGAAATGTCAACGAAACAGCCTATTAATTATAATTTTTAAAACTACTTAGGAGTTCAGGCCACATTAACAGAAAACGGGCCACATTAACAGAAAGTAGTCAAACCTGATCCTCTGATTGTTGGTGAGATGCCTTTTACCTGTTATTCAATGTGCTGTTATATTACATCATGTCTTGCTTAGAACCGCAAGAAACTCATTTACTCTTCTCTGCCAGCAAGAGCTGGAAGTGAGGATTGGTGTTTTCTGTGTTCCAAAAGCTGCATGTAACCCATGAGGTTCCTTGGGAAAAGAAATCTGGAGAGAAACAGTCAAGTTCTCTACTTCTGGCAAAGGGGCGAAAATGTACATATATTGATTAGACATACAGTAGTACCTCGGGTTACATACGCTTCAGTTTACAGACGCTTCAGGTTACAGACTCCGCTAACCCAGAAATAGTACCTCGGGTTAAGAACTTTGCTTCAGGATGAGAACAGAAATCGTGCTCCCGTGGCGCGGCGGCAGCAGGAGGCCCCATTAGCTAAAGTGGTGCTTCAGTTAAGAACAGTTTCAGGTTAAGAACGGACCTCCGAAACGAATTAAGTACTTAACCCGAGGTACCACTGTATAGTATTTGGTTGTATGAACTCATGATTTGGTTAAGGGTTGATGAGGCCTACAGTTGGTGTGGCATAAGAGCCACTCACACAGATATGGCAGGACAAATTTTTAGGAAACAGTGTTTCCAACTCTTGATATTGACAAAATCCTGAAAATATAATGATGATCAGAATATCTACCTAATAGATATCTAGATGTGGTGGAGAGGAACTTTAGCCATGAAGCTCCTTAGGGGATCATGGGCCAATCACTTCCTCTCAAGGTAGCTTACCTCACAAGGTGATTTATACTCTGCTCTGTTGTTTTGTTCCAGGGGATTAGCCCCATGTCCCTTAAAAGGTTTTAAAAGTAGGCCACATAATGGCTCCAGGAATAAATATCAGAGTGCTGAAAACAACATTAAAATACTGAGTTTAGCATCAACAATAAAATAGATTGAAATCCTTAGAGAATGGAAGACACAAATAATGCTGGTTTTTTTTTTTAACAAATGCACACATAAACACACATTTCTGGATTTAGTGTATCTTTTAATACCGGGAGACATCATAAACTTTTTTATGGGTGCAGATCTGAGCAAGTGATCTTAATCAAATCAAATTTGGGCTGGAATCCTAAACCTATCTACAAGAGAGCAAGCACCCTTTAATTCAGTAGGATTTTGCAAGTAAAGATGCTTAGGATCATATGCTGTCAGTCTCCACTTCTGACCTTAATGCAGAAATTGGTAGCTACATCTTCATGTCCCATCTAATTTAGGAGGTCAAATCAGTTGAGAGCAATGGTCCCTTCTGCCTTTGGAGGCCATGGATCTGACTGCCAAAGGAACCAGCTGCAGTCAACTTCTGTGGACTCCCCCATCCTTCTGTCAATCATCATTGGCCAAGTACCACCTCCTCCTTTTTTTTAACAGGATCTGGTTTCAGTTAGATGAATTAAATGGTACTGTAGGCTGTTCTAGTGTGGATGACAGCACCGTTGCATGACATTCAAGTCTGCATAACAGCCTCCTGCTCTGTGCTATTTATGTCTTTCTTTCAAATGTTTAATAAACACTTTTATATTGACATATTAAGGCGTCTCTATTGAGACCAATCCAAGTAGTATTTTGCTCCTACTAAACATAGATTCCAGCTCATTTCAAGCATATTTATATTCCCATGTTCAAACCATTGTACTTTACTTTGATCTATTTTTAAAGCACAGAAGAATAAGGCAAAATTTCAAAATGAAGGGGCAACTGAGTTCTCTGTTTCCTTTCCCCAAATCTCCCCACTGGTTCTTGAAGTTGTTACCACCCTTTATACATGCAATAAAAGGACCTCCTTAAATGGAAGGAATTACGCAACTGGTCCATACATGTACGGAGAAGAGAGCAACAAAAACTCACTATAGAAGGATATAGGGTGCAAACCATTTTTACATTCCACTAAATTTCAAGTATTTTATTGTCTAATATTCTGTTGGGAGCTGCCCAGAGTGGCTGGGGAAACCAGCCAGATGGGTGGAGTATTATTATTATTATTATTATTATTATTATTATTATTATTATTATTATTATTATTATTCTATCTCACTTGTCTTGCTTTCTACAAAATCTAGCATTCTTGTGTGGGCTTCTTTCCTAATCTTTTTTAAAAATATATATATATATCTATATTCCCAATGCAAGAATAGCATGATTACACTCCCAGTTTCCAATGGAAAGCTGTGTACACACTATACATATGCTACAGTGTATACAAAGCCCTACTGCAAAGGAAGGCAGGGAGGAAAAAACATGTGTTGCAACAATTCATGTCCAATGTTACTGTAGCTCTCCATGTAAAGCCACCATATCTTTACAAGGTGACAAGGCCACAGGTGTCAGATTGTTTTCAACCAGAATCTGTACAGGGTAAATGGTGGGTGGTGCAAGTGGTAGGTATTTCATTCATGAGCATCTATGGTATCTGTATCTTCCATCATCTATATTTCCATTCATGAGCATCTAGATTTTTGCTGGATATGAACCGTTGGTTCTATAGTTATTGGATTTCCAATAACCGGAATGCGTCCGGTGAATCTTGCATAGCAAGGTGGTCATCTGGGGCAGCAGTGGCAAACAATATGCATCTAAAAATTAAGATTATGCACAGAGAAAAAAGGCTTTGTCAAGAGGAGTGTCTAGACAGAGCAGCAAGTGAAGATGGAAACACAGGAGAGAAGCATCTGTCAAGGATGCTTTACATCAGGGGTGGGGAATCTCTAGGTCTCTCTGGCCCTTGGGACTTTCTCCAGGCTATACCCCCTCCCAGACCACACTCTCTCTTTCAAGGCCACAGCCTTTGCCTCACAATTTCATGGGTGCCTGGCTCGAATGTGTCATTGAATTCTGATAATGCATCTTGCTTGATTGTTAAAGGATAAACAGGGGAGTCACCATGTGTGTCGAAACTAGCCTACAGTACAAAAGAAAAATTTATATTCATTGCTCTCCCCACTTTTGCCTCTGGCCTCACCCCCCCATTGGCATGTGGTCGCTATAAGGTTTCCCACATAGGAAATTGGTCCTTTGATTGGAAAAGTTTCCCTAAACCTATCTTAGATAATCAGTCTATGTAACACACAGGCTACGGAATTGTGTTCTGCATTGAGTAGAGATGCCTGTCTCAGTGCAGAAGTTCACGTTTAGTGGCTTTTCTAGCTCTGTAATTTTTATATCCGTTCATCTTCGGCATGTAAACTGTTGGATGAATTCAGAGATAGATGAGCAGAACTTTGCTCAAGCAACAGGGGACCTCCCAAAAATCCATCTCAGAGGGTTGATGGAGTCTCTGGAATAGCATGTGATGGGGATAGAGGACTTCAGTGCAAGACATCTCTGAATTCAAGTCTGCATATTTCCCCTCTCCATAAGTCCAAGGTGTCATTTACTAAAACCAGATGCAATGACCAAAAGGGACAAAGCGATAGATCCAGTCTTGTTGAATCACCATCCCTCATAAAAATCCATGCTGCCAAATGCCATTTCAAAGAGATGCATTTCCCAAAGGCCAGGAGGAATTCCACAATTTGAACACTGTCATTCTAGTGTAGACTTTTTACAGCTAATATGAATCCCACTGGAAGTAAACATTGACCAACTGGGTGCAAAGCTTGAGACTTCTAAGTTCATTGGGCACCCTCAGAAGAGGAAGGAGCCCATTTAAGTCAATGGACCCTAAGGGCATTGAGCTCTTACGTCCACTGATCTCAAAGGGATGTCAGCAGGCCCCATGAAAGCAAAAGTTTATCTCCTCACACACAGAACAGAGTGTGTATCTGTGTATACATACCTGGCGTCTTTGGAGCACAGTCATTGGTTCCATAGAGACCTGGGGAAGTGAAAACTAAATTCACATTCACATATAGCCAATCAGAGAAAGGGCTTCATGTGAGATGCTGCCTGCTGAAACAAATTTATTTTTCTTGAAAATGAGTAACCAGTGGATGGTCCTATTTCAAAACAGGTCAAAATGTTCCAGCTCTTCACATTTCTTAGTCTCAGAACAGAAAGTCTCACAAGGTTACACAACTTCACTGGGAAAGGATGAAACAAAAAACAAAAAGCACTAAAGCTCCTTCCAAACCCTCACTGATGAGTAGTGCGAAAGTGTGATGCGACTACTAAACCAAAGCTTGAGTCGAATTCATTGCATGCTTTGGAGATTACAGAGGGAAAGCCCCCCATTTCAAGCAAAGTCCCAGGCTGTTTTATTTATTTATTTATTTATTTATTTATTTAATCAGATTCTCAGAACAGAAATACTTTGGAACATAGGTTTCGTGCTGCTTTCTTCACTTTTTCCCTATGACCAGATTCTTGAGAAATTCAAATTTCCCACTTTCTGCGGTGACTAGACAATGGCATCACAATGGCTCTTTACAGGAACTGCAGGTCTGCGTCAAGGCCTTTTCCAATGACGATGCTTCCATGACTAAGATATGTTTCTATTTTCAAGACACCACAGCAGCTTGGTTTTACACAGACTCTCCCAATTCTAAACTCGTGATCTGAGGGCAACATCTAATGCTGCTGCAGACCCTACAGCAGCACCCAGGTCAAGATCAGAGCGGAAGAGAATGGCAAACAAAATTTCCTGTTCAGTTAGATCACGGATGGAGAAGCCAATGTCCTTCGACTCCCAGTGCACCCAGACCAGTCATTTCATTTCATGCCCATGCCACAAACAATAAATCTTCATGAGCCTTCCCTTCATGTAGTCTTTCTCCTTTCAGAACAGAGGACTCAATTTCAGTAGACAGTTCTCTTGTTTGAAGGGGCTATCTGGTCCAAATCCAGTTTAAAGAACCATAAGAAGGGAGGGCAGGGATCACGGTGTGATCTACCTGTCATATGCAGGTACACAGGTTGTGTGTTCACAGTCCTCCCTACAGTGGGGTGTACTGCATTTCTCTTTTCTCTTTCGTGTTTTATTTTGCAATTTTATGTTGCGAACTGCCCTGTGATCTTTGGGTGACGGGCAGTATGCAAACAACACTACCATCAAAAATATTTAAATCCTTACGATTGTTTCTAAACTTGCATCTATACCAGTGCCAGATTTACGTGTAAGCTAAACAAGCTATAGCTTAGGGCTCCACTCTCTTGGGGGCCCCCCCAAAAATTAAAGGGGAAAAAACCCTGGATGTACACTTCCAAAATACAGTGGTACCTCGGGTTAAGTGCTTAATTCGTTCCGGAGGTCTGTTCTTAACCTGAAACTGTTCTTAACCTGAAGCACCACTTTAGCTAATGGGGCCTGCTGCTGCTGCTGCGCCGCCGGAGCACAATTTCTGTTCTCATCCTGAAGCAAAGTTCTTAACCTGAAGCACTATTTCTGGGTTAGTGGAGTCTGTAACCTGAAATGTATGTAACCTGAGGTACCACTGTATTAGATAATAAACAAATAAAATGAAACCTACATACAGCAACAGTGGCAAATGGCTTTAGATACATATTAGGGTCCATAGCATCTATTCAACACATAAAACAGTGACAATTCTTTTTTTGACTAAGGACAGGTGGACATATAAAGGGCCCCATTACCTTAAGTAGTTTAGGGCCTCATCAAACCTAAATCCAGCCCTGATCTATACATATAAATCAGCATATGCATATGCTTTGCAAATGCCATAGAATCCATCATAGAATCTTAGAGTTGGAAGGGACCCCGAGGGTCATCTAGTCTAACCCCCTGCAATGCAGAAATCTTAGCTAAAGAATCCATGACAGATGACCATCCAACCTCCGCTTAGAAACCTCGAAGAAAGGAGAGTCCACAACTTCCCAAGGGAGATATGTGCCCTCTTTCCTCCTTTTTTTGGTGATACATTTCCTCTCTTTTCATGCATAGATTCCTACCCTATATATCCCATAATACCAGAGTTATTGTGAGCAGACGGTGCAGAGGCTGTTGGTGTGCTGGTGAGGCATCACAGAGCTGCCATTTCAACACTGGCATTGCAGTTACAGTCATACCTCCGGTTAAAGACGCTTCAGGTTGAGCGTTTTCAGGTTGCGTTCCACGGCGACCCGGAAGTAACGTGACAGGTTACTTCCGGGTTTCGCCACTCACGCATGCGCAGATGCTCAAAATGATGTAACGCGCATGTGCAGAAGCGGCAAATTGGGCCCCACACATGCGCAGACGCAGGTTGCATTCTGCTCAGGTTGCGAACGGGGCTCTGGAAAGGATCCCGTTCGCAGCCAGAGGTACCACTGTACTTATCTGGACACTGCAGGGTCAGGGCTATGTGGGTGCATCAGCAGAGCTACTAGTGCAGCTTCACAGTCCAAACTTGCCACCAGCCTGCAGCAATGCTGGCGTTACGAGAGCAGCTCTGGGTTATCACCCCACTGCGCCGGCCACTTCTGAGAGGGTTTATCCTCAAAAGACCACTACTCAGGCATCTGTTTAGGCAAAGCAAGCCTTATGCAGAATGGCATGTCAGGCGAGGAGAAGCTTTGATGTCCCCCTTCAGTTGATGAGTAACCTCAATATTGCATCTCTAGCCCATTTCATGACATTGATGCCAGATTTCCCCATCATATACTTAGGCTAAATCTGCAAGCATGGATCTGATCAGTTTGTTGACTGTGCACCATGTTGGAAGTGAACCCCAACACAACACTGTCCAGTCATAAGTGCTGTCAGATTTAAAAAAATACTGTAAATATGAAC
This sequence comes from Podarcis liolepis, assembly GCF_965112155.1. Taxonomy (NCBI): domain Eukaryota; kingdom Metazoa; phylum Chordata; class Lepidosauria; order Squamata; family Lacertidae; genus Podarcis; species Podarcis liolepis. The sequence continues at coordinate 25,414,978 of NC_139555.1, forward strand.
TGGTAATATTATTTATTTCCGATGTTGCGTGATTTGGCAGGTGCTCCTTGGACCCAAACAACCATTGCAGTTGGCATACCCTGCAAGATTTCTCTGATGAAAATAGACACTCTATTCTATAAGAAGAAGAAGAGTTTGGATTTGATATCCCGCTTTATCACTACCCTAAGGAGTCTCAAAGCGGCTAACATTCTCCTTTCCCTTCCTCCCCCACAACAAACACTCTGTGAGGTGAGTGGGGCTGAGAGACATCAGAGAAGTGTGACTAGCCCAAGGTCACCCAGCAGCTGCATGTGGAGGAGCGGGGAAGTGAACTTGGTTCACCAGATTACGAGTCTACTGCTCTTAACCACTACATCACACTGGCTCTCAACAGCAAAAACAACAACAATTTTATTATTCATACCTCACCCATTTGATTGGGTTGCTCCAGCCACTTCGGGCGGCTTCCAACTTATATAAAAACATAATAAAACATTCAACATTTAAAAAATCCCCTCCCCTATCCAGGTATCTTCTAAAGGTTGTAAAGTTACTTATCTCCTTGGCTCAGGGTTCTCATAACGCCAAACATACCCTCCAACATTTCTCCAATGAAAATAGGGGAAAGTGGGACACACTGGGATCAAATCAGAAACTGCGACGGCTTCTGTAAATCCAGGACTGTCCCTGGAAAATAGAGACATTTGGAGGGTCCTCCAGGTGTTCTTTTTGTTGCGCATTCATGATGCTCTGTGCTCTTGTTACCATTGGGGTTGTGACACATGATCCTGCTTTCAATACTGTTCGTCCCTGCAAAATTATGGGGTGGTCACACTGTTTCATTTCCAACCGGTTGATACCATGCTGAAATCACATATCTTTTTAAACAAAAACAAAAAATGTTTTGGTTTATTTTGGTCCTTCTTTAGCTCCTCTGGAGAACAATGATGTGGTAGCAGTGAAGCAACATAGCATAGCATACTAAGGCAGAATAAATCCACTACTAATGCAATATTCCTGTGCCAAGAACATGTTGCAGAACAGCCACACAAAGGCAGCAGTCTGGAGAGGCCCTTGGTCTCTTTCATTCTTGAAAAGCCCATCATAAATACTTATTTTGAGATTTTCTTTCCATATTATTGCCTGCCTTGTCCTGGATTCCCTTCCAAGACAATTACTCCTTTTAGCTGTGGCTCATGCCAGCATTACATTTGTTCTCACATAAGCTGTTGTCTGACCTAGTCAATATGGGGGAGAGAAACAAATTATAACCCCAAGCATGTTTTTAAATGGGAGATTACTGGTCTTTGGTTGCAGTGCACTTCCTTTTCACACCTCTTAATGTGCAGCTCCTTAAATCACCACGAAGGTTTCCAATTGCTGTTTGTTTTTCAAAGACAGCGTATTAAAATGTCGGTTCACGAGAGAGCAATGGATGAAAAAAAAATGAGGGGGGGAAATGGCAAGGGGTGTTTTAAAGCTGCAGTTACAGCAAGTCATATGAATATTTCCAATAACTGTGTTCCAAGAAGTATTTTTGGAAGCATGAATGTTGTGTTTTTTAATGAAGGCCATATTCTGAGGATACGACACCATATGTCACAATCATTCTTCGACCAAAAAAGTAAAAGGAAAGTATGCTAGGCTTTAAAGTGTTTTGGAAAACTGTCTTTGCACGGCTGTCATTACTTGCGTGGCTGAGGGATTCTTTGTTTTTTAGCACATCCTAAATGAGATGTACTATATGCCTCATAGGACGGAGCCTATCCAACTTGCTGCTTGGGTAGAAAAAAATGATAGCTCACTTGTGATTTTCCTGGGTGACCCTTAGGGCAGCTAATCTGTGGCTGGTGTAGTAGAACAGGCCTTGGGACCACAGTGATCCATGCCATGGTCACCTCCAGGCTTGATTATTGTAACTTGCCCTACGCGGGGCTGCCCTTGAAGCTGACCCAGAAACTCCAGCGGGTGCAGAATGCCGTGGCAAGGCTCCTTATGGGGTCCTTGCCGTGGGCTTACATTCATCCAGTGCTTTACCAACTGCACTGGCTCCCAGTGGAGTACAGGGTCAGGTTTACAGTGCTGGTTTTGACCTTTAAAGCCCTATGCGGCCTAGGACCCATGTACCTACGGGACTGCATCTCCTGGTATGCCCCGCAGAGGATCTTAAGGTCCACAAATGACACCACTTTGGAGGTCCCAAGTCGCAAGGTGGTTAGATTGGTCTCAACTAGGGCCAGGGTCTTTTCAGTACTGGCCCCGACTTGGTGGAATGCTCTGTCACAAGAGACTAGGGCCCTGTGGGACTTGACATCTTTCCGCAGGGCCTGCAAGACAGAGCTGTTCCGTCTGGCCTTTGGTTTGGACTCAGTCTGACCCTTATGTTTCCCTCCCCTTACGGTTTTGATCTATCGGCTACTATTAAAATGAGGCTGCATTTTAAATTGTTTCCCCCCCTTTCTCTCTCTCTCTCTCTCTCTCCCCCCATTATGTTTTTATTGTAATTTTACTGGTGTTAGCCGCCCTGAGCCCAGCTCTGGACGGGGAGGGCGGGTATAAATAATAAAATTATTATTATTATTATTAATCAACCTATGGCCTTTTAAACTGTGTGCGGAGTTATTGTTTTCATTTGTTACTATGTCAGGTATTTTTGTGTTTTTATCTCGTAAACTGTCTTGTGCTCCGTGGATGAAGGGTGCTATAAGTACAATATTTAATAAATCAATCTCTTGTGAACTCCCATCATCAATGGCTTTTAGCCTGGAGAAGAGGAGGTTAAGGGGTGATATGATAGCCATGTTCAAATATATAAAAGGATGTCACATAGAGGAGGGAGAAAGGTTGTTTTCTGCTGCTCCAGAGAAGCGGACACGGAGCAATGGATCCAAACTACAAGAAAGAAGATTCCACCTAAACATTAGGAAGAACTTCCTGACAGTAAGAGCTGTTCGACAGTGGAATTTGCTGCCAAGGAGTGTGGTGGAGTCTCCTACTTTGGAGGTCTTTAAGCAGAGGCTTGACAACCATGTCAGGAGTGCTCTGATGGTGCTTCCTGCTTGGCAGGGGGGTTGGACTCGATGGCCCTTGTGGTCTCTTCCAACTCTATGATTCTATGATTCTTTGATTCTATGATTCTATGATTCTATGGGTCATGCTCCCAAGGCTGATGGGAGCTACAAGGAGCAGACAGAGCTGCCAGACAATAATGCAAAGCCTCTTGTGGCTGTTTTCTCCACCCTGGGCCCCCAAAATGTTCACCATATGGGCTGGATATGCTGAATGGAGCTGAATGAATGAGGTGGTCCATGGAGTGTACCGCTTCAAATTACATGTAAGGGGGTGCCACTTCTGAACATCTCCATTTGCAACACCCTCCCATCCAACCCCCCACCAAAGACTTCTGCAAATGGAAATCTAGCACACAATGGAGAAAGATTCTAGCCCAGGCCTTCATCTGCTGTGTTGCTTTTCAATTCATAGGTAGAAAAAACACAGGGGAGCACTAAGAAATTCAACGTCTTGTCTGTAACCTGTGGTCACGCTGTACATTTTGCCTTCTCATTCAGCAGTAAGTGTCAAATTTCCCAATCTGCAGCAGTGCACACTCCTCATCCATGCTAACCACACACACTGACACTGATATATATGCTTTTGTATTTACTTGGAGGCAAAAATATGAAATCTTTTCTCTTTGGTTTCATCTGCAGGTTATAAATGAAGAGAACAAGAGCGAGACCAGCTGGTGATTGGCATCTTTAATTGCATCTTCTGAATTAATCACACAGCACAGATTAAAGAAGTATGGCTGAGCCTGGCGAGAAGCTTTTAAGTGTGGAAACGAATAAACTCAGACATGCACACAGCTACCAAGACACAACTTCGATTGGGATTAAAAGAATGCAAAAGCGATTTCTCCAGAAAGATGGAAGCTGCAATGTGTACTTCAAGCACATCTTTGGGGAGTGGGAGAGTTATGTGGCCGACATTTTCACCACATTAGTGGACATTCAATGGCGCCATATGTTTGTGATCTTCTCATTGTCCTACATCCTGTCCTGGTTGTTCTTTGGCTTGGTCTTTTGGTTGATTGCACTCCATCACGGTGATTTATCACTTGATGAAGGAACGACCCCTTGTGTTGTCAGTGTCCATAGTTTCACGGGGGCATTCTTATTCTCTCTTGAAACCCAAACGACCATAGGCTATGGATCCCGTTGTGTCACTGAAGAGTGCTCTGTCGCAATCCTGATAGTTATCATACAGTCAGTGTTAGGCTGCATCATTGACACATTCATCATCGGTGCTGCCTTGGCCAAAATGGCCACTGCCCGGAAGCGAGCTCAGACCATCCGCTTCAGCTATCATGCCACAGTAGGCTTAAGAGATGGCAAACTCTGTTTGATGTGGCGGATAGGTGATTTCCGCCCTAATCATATGGTAGAAGGCACAGTGAGAGCCCAGCTCTTGCGGTATGTGGAAGACAGAGTGGGAAGGATGACAATGGAATACAAGGACTTAAAACTGTTAAACGACCAGATCATTGTTGCAACCCCAGTGACCATTATCCATGAAATTAACCAGGACAGCCCATTGTATGATATGGACAGGAAGGCTCTTGCTAAAGACAACTTTGAGATCCTGGTTACATTTGTTTACACTGGAGATTCAACGGGGACATCCCATCAGTCAAGGAGTTCATATGTGCCTCGAGAAATCCTCTGGGGGCACCGGTTCAATGACGTCCTGCAAATGAAGAAGAAGTACTACAAAGTCAACTGCCTCCAATTTGAAGAAACCACCGAGGTTTATGCTCCTTATTGTAGTGCCAAGCACCTAGACAGGAAGGAGCAAGAATACACCACCTTGGAAAAAGCAGTGGATGGAGAACCTGGAACGTCGTCATCTTCTTCCTCTTCATCAGCACCAGCACCAAGATTAGGACTAAGAGCCCGGTCCTTTAGTGCTGAAGCATTAATCATCCACTCTGAAATTTCTGAAGAGTCAGCCAAAACTTCTAACCAAGTCAATGTTATGGAGGTGCCGTATGAGAGAGCGCTGGTGACTTTAAGTAGAATCTCAATGGAATCCCAGATCTAACAATCTGTTGCAATGGCTGCTCTTGACTTTGCAGCAGTTTTCAAGGCGCACAAGTTATGGACCTGGTATCCTCAAATCATAAAACGGAAGAACAGACTCGACACTTCATCAAGACTTCGGTCTAGCTGGTATACTTGTTTTAGTAGATAATGCTGATATTATTCATCTCCTTAAAAAAATTCCTTTTTTGCAAAAATAGACTTTTGTGCCCTTGTATTTTTAAAAAAGAATGCTTAACAATATTCAGCATCAATACTGAAAGTGGAGGATACCTGTTGATAAGAATTTCAAAGTTGCTTTATCACTGAAGCCATGAAGTCGGATTATTTGAGTTAAAACTGCTTCAGGACCTTATAGTCCTATGGTTTAGGCGCATTAATTTTGAATTGTTCAATGTGACTGTCTTTTGGATTAATGTACATTTCAGTAAATTAAAGAATTGCAAAATAATTGATTTGTGTGCTGTAGCATAGCTTGGTAGTCTATTTGCTAAGTGTACCCTAGGCCCACATCTCATTCACGTAGCTCTTTTGATTGTACAAAGAGAAGTTAATTAAACTACTTCACATTTTTGTTTATTTGTAAAAACTATATATATACTAGATTTTTCTATGGGGATTTAGGCTTTCTCAGAATTTTCTTTTGCAATTTCTAATAAAATATTTTGAATTCTTCCTAAAATATGTAAAGAATAATTCTTACAAAGAGTTTGAAAAAGTAGCTAGCTTTGCCAAAGCCATTATGAAAGGCCCCTTATTTGCTTCCACTTTCTGTTGATCAGTGATTTATTTGCTACTAGACATTACAAAGATGTAAGGCCTATCACACTCAAATTTATGGCTTGTTTTCATTTAGTTACTTTCATTTCTTTTCAACTACCTAATCATTTCATGTTGAAGATATGTTAAAATTGTTCTGCATATCTGAAAAGAGGATTTTTAACTTAGAGATAACAATGTGATAGCTGGTGTACTTTTTTTTTTTAAAAAAGAAAATAATATATAAATATATTTCATCCAACTATTTTGGATCCTCTCTCACTTTGTTCTTCATTCCTAAGCACACAGATAGATCAGACCAATTTTCTTTTCTTTTTGTCTGAAAATTGCATCCTTGAACTTTTAAGTTGATGGATCTCAGTTTTCCCTCAGTGCATCCTCATCCTAGGTTCAGATAACCCCTGTTGTCGTAATTGGACCTTGCTGCCTAAACAGATTTCCTAGTCTCCCTTGGTTCCATGGTCTGTTGTATTCTTCCTTAGGTTGTAGCCTTCCATTCTGCAACTGGCAGCCCATGGACCATGTCATACTGTCAGGGGCTGGACTGAGGAGGAAAGGTGGGGGCCGCTCCTCTTCTTCTGAACCTCCATGAGAACAGGAGGGCAGTATCGATATGGAACAGTGGTTTGCAGAAGGACATAGTTCAGAGACTGCAGAGGGGAAAAGCTGGGAGAAGAACAGGAGGAAGAAGAAACACCGGGGGAGGGACAGCTGACAGACTCAGTTTCTTTGGAGAGTATTCCTGAGCCAACTTCTCCCAGGACTGGGCATGCATTGAGAGTAGTAGAACAGAAAGCTCAGAGGCAGAAAGCCCAGACCAGCTGGTGCAGGGATGATGTAGGATAAGAGAGACAGAGGGGGTGGCACGCCCAGGAGCAGGCTTAGCCACCTATAGGGGCGGGGTGCACTGCACAGCCTCTGGAGTCTGCCTGCCTCCTCCAACTCAGCCACCCTACAGCTGGGGGGGCAGTGGGTGGACCGTTTGGACAGCACGAAGCCTGTGCATGCCCAAGCCACGGCGTCTCTCCCAGGACAGACATGTGGCTCAGGCGCACTGCAAGCCCGGTGGTGAGTGCCGCCTGGCATTTTGTCACCTCCCTCAGTGGTGACACCCGGGGTGGCCTGCATCTACCACCCCTCTTCCTCCGCCCCTGAGAGGGTGTTGTGCTTTACTCAGAGGAACACCATTACAGTGGTACCTCGGGCTACATATGCTTCAGGTTACAGACTCCGCTAACCCAGAAATATTACCTCGAGTTAAGAACTTTGCTTCAGGGTGAGAACAGAAATTGTGTAGCAGCGGCACAGTGGCAGTGGGAGGCCCCATTAGCTAAAGTGGTGCCTCAGGTTAAGAACAGTTTCAGGTTAAGAACGAGCCTCCGGAACGAATTAAGTACTTAACCCGATGTACCACTGTATTGAATAGGGACTACATTCCTTTCTCTCTCTCTCTGTGAATACTGAATAAATTACGGTGGATGCTTGGGTTGCAAACATGATCCATGCGGGATGCATGTTTGCAACCCACAGTATTCGCAACCCGCGTCTGCGCACACATGGGTTGTGATTCAGCGCTTCTGTGCATGCGCGACCGCTGAAACCCGGAAATAGCCCGTTCCGGTACTTCCGGGTTTCGGCGGTCTGTAACCCGAAAAAAACGCAACCTGAAGCGTCTGTAACCCGAGGTATGATTGTACGTGGTAAGGACTCTTTGTGTTTATCTGCTTTTTTGGCTGCCACCGGGGGAGGGATAGGATTCTGTGAACCTTGACTTATACCTGCTTTATAACAGGAACCACATATAGAGGAATATATGTAGAGATGCCTTGCACTGAAACAGGCCGTTGGCTTATTGTTTGCTCTGACTGAAGGACGCACTCCAGGACTTCGGACAGAGATCTTTTCCATCAACACTACAAGTTCCTTTTAACAGGACATGCCAGAATTACCCCCAAGACCTCTTTTCATGCAAGCCTTGTGCAAGGTAAGTACAGTATAATAATAAAATATTATTATGGCAGCCAGGAGTCTAGGGGACAGATCTAGAGCAGTGGCTTAATGGTGTGACTAACTTGGGAATATTAACTAACCTTAGTGCCTTCTGGTCCCACCAGACTCTACTTTCTTGCCGAATCTCTACATTGTGGGTACAAAACATAACAATACCCCAAAACAAAAATAAAGTAAATGCAGACAGTAAGGGATGCTAGAAAACTAATTTGAGAAGCACATTGCTAAAAACATAAAGACCAGCAACAGGAAGTTCTTTAAATACATTGGTGGCAGGAGATCATCTAAAGAAGCAGCTGAACCCTTGGATGACAAGGGAGTGAATTGTGTGCTAAAGGAGCACAAGGAGATTGCAGAGAAGTTGAATTAATTCTTTGCATCTGTTTTCACAGAAGAATATATAGGGCAGATGGTACCTGAACTAACTTTTGCAGGATTGGAGTCCCAGGAACTGAGGTAGATAGCAGTGATGAGAGATGAAATCCTAGACCTAAAACAAAAACTGAAAAATTGCTGGGTCCACAGGGCATCCACCCAAGACCAGCCCAGAAATCATTAAACCATTAGATGTCCTCCATGTTACACCCCTTTTTCCCATCCTTGAAGAAATTTGCTTCATATCTTGATGGATTCCAATATCATGCACCACACTGAAATCAGAAGAATGAATTCAAAGTATTGCCCCTACTTGATAAGTCCTGAAACACTGGTCTGCTGTTGAGACCAGTTCTTCCTCAATTTTGAATACCCCTTTAAAAAATTGTGGGGTTGGACTAGATGACCCTTTGATGATGACCCTTTGAGTCACTTCCAAATCTACAATTCCTCAATTCACAAGAGGTCAAGAGGCGTTAACTCTTAAGCATTGACTCTTATACAGAGTGGAGAGAAAGTCCCGCAGTTTCAACAAAGAATCTTGCCAGACTGCATGAACATACCGTGTACAGTTTCTGTACATTTCCAAAATATGTTTTCACTTCAGGGCTCTTCACCATAGCATGGATCCCACATAGGTTCAGAGAGTGCACACTGCAGGGAGAAAACAATGCCTGAGGATTTTCATTCTGAATTCCAGTTCTTATGCTCTGTTATTTCTCAGGCATATTTGAAGCACTGTTACACTTTTGGTTCCCTACAGTTTTGCAACTATACCTTGCAATCCTGGCTTATAAGTCCCACGGCTGCAAAACAATTTACTTCCACAATACAACTAGGTAGTAGCAGCAAGAAAGGAACTCTGTGGCACAGTCTGCAAAGCAGGCGCAAACACATTTGGAAAGTTGCTAGTTCAAATATACACAGAGGTGGGTTTTTAAAAATGGAATGGAATGGAACTATAGCTGCCATAAACTATACAGTGGACGCTGGGGTTGCGAATGTGATCCATGTGGGAAGCACGTTCGCAACCTGCAGCTTTTGCAACCCGCAGCGCCATGTCTGCGCACGCGGGGTTGCAATTCGGCGCTTCTGCACATGCGCAAAGCGTGATTTAGCACTTCTGTGCATGTGCAAGCACTGAAACCCAGAAGTAACCCGTTCTGGTACTTCTAGGTTTGGCACGGTGCGCAACCCAAAATCGCACAACCCGAAGTGTCTGTAACCTGTGGTATGACTGTAATCCTAGGGACACATGGGTGCTGCTTGCTAGAGGTTTATTGAATAAAATACTTGCAAATCTGTGATCATGCTGATCATTCTCCCACCTAAAAGAAATCTCTGTTAAACTGTGGGAAGAAGGATGAAAATGAGTAGTGGTGCACTTTGCAGAAGTGTGGGATTATTTTTAATTTAACTGAAGGGTTCCATTGTACTAGCTGGGGTATGAAAGTGTGTGGGTAAACTCATTTGTGCTTTGCAGGCTATGGTACAATATCCTTCTGTTCCATTGAAACTTATGGAGTACGTTAATATGTAAACTTTCAAAGATGGATAGTTAACTGCTTACTACATTCACTAGTTACCATATTATGGGTAAAAGGCAAAACAGAAAACTGTCTTCTCAAAAGTAGAAGCGTGAGATGATAGCTCTCAGTTTTTATTTATTTTTAAAACACATATCCCATCCCCCCTACAAAGAAACTAAGAGCAACTTGCAAAAAACAAGATATACAGAAATACAAGGGTAAGGTAGTATGTTTATGACTTCAAATTAACATCGCATCTTTACAATATATAACAAATAGGCAAAAAAGGATGTTGTGCCAGAGTCTGTTCAAGCGATTTCTACAAGTAACTAGTGGCAACGATACGGAGAAAGAGAGACTGGCCCAGTGGCGTAGCGTGGGTTGTCAGCACCCGGGGCAAGGCAAGTAATTTGCGCCCCCTAACCCGTGGATTTGCGCCCCCTAACCCTAACCCCCAGATGTTGTGCCTGGTGTGGCCGGGCCCCCCTGCACCCCCCACGCTACGCCACTGGACTGGCCTTCCCTCCCTCTTTTGAGGGATGTTTTTAAATGTGAATGGGCAATAATAGAATCTAAATAATGTGGAAAGTAACAAAGACCTTTCTCACCAGCACATTAACTGTTCTAAGGGAATTCTGCCTGTCTCATATTCTTGAGACATGGAGAGAGTTTGTCAGTCCCACCCAAGAGCTCCATGGCCCCTTCATCTCTCAGAAGATGTCTCATTGTCTTCATTCCCATTTTCAGCTATCTACCAAAAAGGCGGTGAAAAGCCCTGGAGCCCTGACCACTCTGCCAAGGCCAGTGTGATGTCGATGGGTGTTGGGAAACCAAGAGTCCAATGCCAATCAGGATCTACATGGGCGTTGGGATCCTACACGGCTCCAAACAATATTGGCAAGTGATAAAGCCTACTTGAACCAAGGGCAGACAGGAAGCTTCCATCTAGGACACAATGGAAGGTGCGATGGACAACGGTGTGTAGCCATTCTCTAAAGCTGAGTGGGTGGACTGGCAGGAACACTGGATTGGCTGTGCCAGTGCTCCTGGGTTGCCATATCTTGAAAAGCAAAAAAGAGGACACTCCAAGCCACTGCCAACCCGAGCTGGCAAAAGAGGTACACAGGTGAGTGGGGCTGCCACCGCTGTGCCTGTGCGCATCTTTCCCCATCTCGGGCTGGCAGTGGCTGAGGCATGCAGAGCCGCCCTAGCCTGAGCCTGAACTGCCCAAGCCCGAAAAACCCGGACATTTCCGTTAAAATGTAAACATCTGCCAGGATGAGCATGTTGCCCCACCCCCAGAGGATATGTCTGGGTTTTCCCAGATGTATGGCAACCCTATCCTGCACAGCCCCAATCTTCCTTTCTTCGTCCCAGTAAGCTGGAGGCCGCTGCTGCTGGGAAGATAATGTTGTGACTCTGCTCCACACAGCAAGCCAGTTTTGACCTCAAGGGTTTTGGAGGCTTTGAACAGAATGCTTGAGGAGCACAAATACTTTTGAGGAGCGAGCAGTGGGCATACATCCCTAACATTCAACACAATAATGTTTAGAGATATGCTTTGAAACCTATGCTCCTTGAGTTGTCAGAATCATCAACCTGTTCCTTGCTTTGCATCTAACTGTTGCTGACATTCAAGTTTGCTCAAAACTCTTGTGCAATGGAAATGTGGGCTTCTCGAAAGCCCCAAATCCCCCAAACAATCTGACTTGTCATACTTAATTTTTTCCTAGTGTTAGCTTCACTTTTCTAGGCAAAGAATCAGGGAATCTCTGATTTTTACACAGTTCCACAGAGGTTGTGGTTGGTTTGTTTTGTTGCTCTGTTTGATTTTTCTTAAAGGTAAATACTTTTACATGAATCCCAATTCTTCTTTTTCTTACTGGTGTGGCCCACCATGTCAAAAGAGCAGGGACAGAAACAAACATGCAAAAGACCCGTTCTCCTAACCTGGGCTCTCTCGCAGCCACTTAATGGTGGGATATTGTGGGTCATCAGTCCGCCACCTTGTGGACATTAAAAAAACACGGGATTCAACACGCACAGAATAGTTCAGTGTGTTTGATTTATGCTTCGGGATGAGGCATTCAGAGAATCATTGCTGGGAAGCACTTACTGGTGGAAAAAATGGCTCACTCTGATTCTTGCTTCACACCCCAGGGAAAGTTTTTGCTCCTTAGGGTCCCAATGGCCTCATTATCTGAGTACTGTACATGCTGAAGATAGAACAAAGGTGCAGACTGGCCTGCCACCCAAACGCACGTTCAAAGCCTCCTTTTCCTCCAGGGAGTTCTTCAAATATGTCACTGCATTGTCCAATGCAGGACTGAAGCATACAGAACCTCATGGAAACCCTTATGGACTGACCTCAAAGGGCATATAGTGTGCACTCCGAACTACGAGGTGACTCAGGGTGATTCAAGGCAGACTCAGGTCTCGCTGCGAACAAGGCGTGTCGAGGCAGATTGGGGACTCTCCTACTTTCCAAGTAACTCCGCAGCATCAGTTCTTCCAACCTCTGCCCAAAACATGGGACATTTTCTTTTCTGAGAAATTTATCCAAGTTACCTGAGCAGACTCTCAGAGCTCATAAGAGGAGCCAGTGGAGAGCAGGGAGGTGGAGAATGGAGGGTCTTTTCGTTTTGATGGATGGGCCTAGTTTTTAATCACAATTACATTATTTTCTGAGGACACTCCAACCACCGTGATTTTGGGGGAGGGATGGTGAAGTAAAGTTATTCATCATGTGGGTCCTCTGAGTCTGGCTGCGAGAGCAGAAGATAAGTCGCAAAGTTCGACTATTGTGGTGGTCTACTTCTTTCCCCCTCCCTTCCCCTCTCCCCTTCATGGAGGGTCCTTTCAGGAGGGGGGGACAATGGGGGGGGGGAATGACTTTTCAATTTTTTTGCAACAAAGGTAAAAAAGAACTCAGCCTCTGGATCTATTAGTTTGCACTCCAGCAGGTTTCTTAAGCAGGGACATGTCTGTCATGCCCCCAGTTTTGAAACTGACCCCTGTGGGTGGGGAAACTGGGGGAAGAAAATGTGGTTTCCATTCCCCCCCCCCCAAGTGTGAAATCTACCCTTGCAATAGAACTGCTGCACTTCTCTTTCTGGAATTTGCCAGGCTTCATCCCCTTGGAAGGAGATGGATTTTCCAGTGGATAAAACAGACGATCCTGTTGAAGCCCTCGTTTCACTATGGAATGGTGAGACCATCAACACCATCGCCCTCTCAAGCACATTGGAGCCTGTTTGGTTCCTTGGTATATGAGGAGCTGCAGTCAAGGAAATGGACTAGGAGATAATTTTGGCATATGATCTATACAAACCCACTGATTCCCACAGTAGTTTAATACAGTGGTACCTCGGGTTACATATGCTTCAGGTTACATATGCTTCGGGTTACAGACTCCACTAACCCAGAAATATTACCTTGGGTTAAGAACTTTGCTTCAGGATGAGAACAGAAATTGTGCTCCGGCGGCACGGCAGCAGCGGGAGGACCCATTAGCTAAAGTGGTGCTTCAGGTTAAGAACAGTTTCAGGTTAAGAACGGACCTCCAGAACGAATTAAGTACTTAACCTGAGGTACCACTGTATACTCCCTGTAGCCAGGGCGTAGAGCCTGTAGCCCTCCACATGTTGTTAGACTACAACTCTCATGATCCCTGACAATTAGCCCTGAAGACTGATGGGAACTGGAGTCCAACAATATCCAGAGGGCTGTGGGTTCACTATTGCTGCTATATATCAAACTACAGTGGTATCTCGGGTTAAGAACTTAATTTGTTCCGGAGGTCCGTTCTTAACCTGAAATTGTTCTTAACCTGAAACACCACTTTAGCAAACGGGGCCTCCTGCTGCTGCCGCACCACTGCTGCGCGATTTCTGTTCTCATCCGGAAGCAAAGTTCTTAACCTGAAGTACTATTTCTGGGTTAGCGGAGTTTGTAACCTGAAGCGTCTGTAACCCGAGGTACCACTGTACTGGTGCAATTGGCTTGTATAAAAGTCACTATGAACAGTAGTTATATAATTGATATCAATCATGGCTGTACATGGCAAGCAGTCACTGGCTTTGTATACAAACTGTATGTAGGGAACATTTATTGCATATATTCAGTCCCTTGCTATTGAGCCAGTAACCAATTGTGCCGTGTTATTCAACCTGAAAAATAGAACTTGATGAAAAATCTGATAATCAGTTTGGTTCAGTTGCTCACTGTCAACACACAGCACATTAAACTTAGCTAAGTAGGTGATGCCATGAATACCAAGTCTTGAATTCCCTGACTGACAGCATAACATTTCCATTTCTATTATACATATATAGAAGCAGAAGGTTGTCAGGGGTTGTTTGTTTGGCCAGGCTCAATGTATAAGCAAGTTAATACCGGTTGCACTCTACAAGGAACATCTCAAAGACAGCAACAATCTATTTGTGGCACAACATAGTGACACCAAGGGAGTATCTGTTACAAGAAACTAAATGCTGCCCGTCTACTTAGACTTGCACACTGTGATAAAAGAGGAATGGTGTTTCAGTACTTTTAATCAAACCTTTTAACAAAGCCAAATGAGGTTGTTTACAATGATTTCCAGCTCAATAGCATGCATGCTGGGCTCCTATTGCGTATTCAAGCCACAAGCCATGGAAAAATAATAATGGTTCTGAGCATGCTTGATACACAGCTGTGAACTATACGGTCATATGCACACATGTTTGCGCATTGGCCACAGCCAAACACAGAGTTAAGCTTCCTCAGGACCTCTGAAATCACAATCGTGGGAATAGTGGATGTCCATACACTCAACTCCTACTTAAAGGTAAAGGGACCCCTGACCAATAGGTCCAGTCACGGATGACTCTGGGGTTGCGGCGCTCATCTCGCTTTATTGGCTGAGGGAGCCAGCATACAGCTTCTGGGCCATGTGGCCAGCATGACTAAGCTGCTTCTGGTGAACCAGAGCAGTGCACGGAAATGCCGTTTACCTTCCCGGCAGAGCAGTACCTATTTATCTACTTGCACTTTGATGTGCTTCCGAACTGCTAGGTTGGCAGGAGCTGGGACCGAGTAATGGGAGCTCAGCCTGTTTCGGGGATTCGAACCGCCGACCTTCTGATCGGCAAGCCCTAGGCTCTGTGGTTTAACCCACAGCGCCACCTGCGTCCCTTAGCAGGTATTAAATCATTACTATTTAACAAGACAGTAGAATGCCCTCTTCCACCTTGGTCTTCTGATGCATGGAATTTCTTCACAGTCCAAGCTGGTCCTCCAAATAGGGTCTCATGGTCTCCTCTGAACTGAATAATCCACACTGGAAGAAGTCTGTCTGGGGGAGCACATCCCAGCAGTGGTGCTGAGGGATTATTCTTTAGCTTCTTGGCCACTAACCCATGGGGCCTTTCAAGGTCAATTTTATCCCCGATAGGGTATTTAACATTTACATTAAGACACAGAGAGAGGTCACCTGGAAAACTGGCCTGAGTTGTCACCAATATGTGAGTGCCTCACTTCTTTTAATTTGAATCTAGGGAACCAGTAAAGATTCTGAATCAGTGTCTGCAATCGGTGGAGGATTAGATACGGGCTAAAACATTGAACAGCAGAGGTGCTTTGGGTCAACAGGAAAGTTAATCTGGGATTAAGTGTACACAGTCTGTTTTGGACCAGTTTTGAACCATGTCAGTTCTCCTAGAATTGGTTTTGTTCCTGGACATTCAGGTGTTGCTGTGAGTAGTAGCATGACCCTGCATCTTGCACCAGTGTCATCTTTTTCTAGAAAATATTCCTAGTCCAACATCCAGACTGGGTGACTCCCCTGAAAAGCGTACTGAAACTCCAGCATGTACAGAATGCTGCAGCTCATGTCATGAGATGTCCTTTAATCAATTTGGATCGTCAGCATAGAGATTTCTGTGGGGAAGTCAGAAGCAGGAATGACAGAGCATAGCTATATTTGTGGTCTGTGAGGAGGAGATAATCATTTGCGATAATCATTTGCCAGGCAGGGGATAGTCTTCTATCTAAATGTGCCTGCTATTCAAAGGGTTCTGCACTCCACGCCCAGTTTAAAGATAAAGAGGATAAAATAAAGAACCCTAAGAAGGGAGATCAGGGAAGGCCTTGAAGTTGCTCATCAACAGGTAAACACCTGGACAACAGACTGAGCAACGCACACAGGTCACCTGATCACAGTCTTCTCCACTATGGTGAGATATATTTCTATTTAAATTGTACTAATAAGTTCTAAATTTGCACATAAACATATAAATCAGCACATGCAGATTTTAGGCGAATCTGTGTCCTCTTTTGCCCTCTATTTTGATGATGTGCAAATGGCTATCCTGTGATGGTTTGAAGAGCTGGAAGAAGACTCAACAATCTATTGTAACCAGACCCATATACTGAAAATCCATACATCATAAGCTCTGTGTTTAGGTATAAATAACAGAAAAGTACCTACCAGAGAGCACATTGTAGTTGGGTATAAATGTCCTCTTGCATATAAACCTAAAGTCAGAATCTAACAAATTTTGAATAAGAATAATATACAATCCCTACTCACAAAGCAAGGTACAAACAACCCTATTTGAATATATTATTTCTAAAGTGAAACATTAAGACTTATGTTTCATTACTTTTAATTTTATCCATGAAGAAATAAAATTTGTATTCACAGAGATGGGACAGTTAAGAAATTTATCTAACAGGAAAATGCAAACAGCAGGGGTGAACTTGGGTATTTATGGCAACCAAAGAGAGGATTAAATTTGGAACGTTCCTTTAATATTTATTTTAATTCATTTTGGTACAGTTGCTTTTTAAATGGATCTTCTCAGTAGGTACCTGTATAAATCTGGGTATTATTAAAGATAAAAGGTAAAGGACCCCTGGACAGTTAAGTCCAGTCAAAGGTGACTATGGGGTCACCACTCATCTCGCTTTTCAGGCCAAGGGAGCCGACATTTGTCCACAGACAGCTTTCTATTCATGTGGCCAGCATGACTAAACCACTTCTGGTGCAACAGGACACTGTGACGGAAACCAGAGAACACAGAAATGCTGTTTAATTTCCCGTCACAGCGGTATCTATTTATCTTATTGCACTGGTGTGCTTTCAGACTGCTAGGTTGGCAGGAGCTGGGACAGAGCAACGTGAGCTCACCCTGTTGCACGGATTTGAACTGCTGACCTTCCTATTGGCAAGCCCAAGAGGCTCAGTGGTTTAGACCACAGCACCAATTGCATCCCTTTTATCATTTATCATTACTATTACTGTTACACACCCCACTTGGCTTGGTGCCCTGTGTGTGGGAACTGTTCGCAACGCTCTAAATCTGGCGCTGCTGAAAGATGTTTAAAAGGACCCAAGGCCTTCTGCCATATTCAGAATTTGCTCCCTAGTAATGATGCTTAGGAGGAGAATTGCAGAGAACTCATCAGCTGAAAACCATTTGAATTTTAGATAGCACATTTTACATTTCCATTCATCTGGAAAACAAACTCCTAATGAATCATTATGCCAATCTAAAATGGCCACTTATGGGAAAGGTGAATGGCAATCTGATCAAAAAGTTGTTGCAATTCAGCTGCATTGCCTTCACCTTTCTAGAGGAATATGTTAGCATTTCACAGTCTTTAAAAGGGAAATGTTTCAGGCACCAAAGATCAATTGGGCAAGGAAAAAGACTTTAGAAGGCTATTTTCAGTGAAAAGCGAATGAATAAGAAGTGTTCTTTTAAAAATCAATTTCTTCCTGTTTTTTACTTCTTGTTTCTGAATCTGCTACCTTCATATAGTAGCATCCGAAAATGCCGAAACTTACCACTTCATGCTTAAGAGTATAGCTGCAGAACCTGCAGATTGAGATATGCTTTGTATCTTTCACAGCAAACCATTCTGCTAAGAATGTTCTTGATCCTTAAGTACAGGGAAAATAGTGAATTAAAAAAAGGATGTTCTTGATCTTTTTTCCCTGTTTGAATACTTGGCAAGAATATGACATTATCCTTTGCTCATTCAACCTTTGTAACCCATAAATGGCTAATAGGATTTGGGCATTGCCCCAATTAATGTAAGACAATCAAAGCTGACTTTTAAACTATTAAAGGTGATTATAAATACAATGCCTGACTCATGCCTACTGGCTGCAGCAGGAGGAAGGACGATTAGTAACATGGGAAAAGTTACCGTATTTTTTGCTCCATAAGACACACTCTTTCCCTCCTAAAAAATAAGGGGAAATGTGGGTGCGTCTTATGGAGCGAATGCAGGTGGGAGGCTCTGCTCAGTGCTCCCTTTAAAGAGCCGCGTGGAGTGAGTGTGCGGCTCTTGGGGGCTTTTCCCCGAGGAGGGAGAAGGGCAGCCTGTTAGTCCCTTCTCCCTCCTCGGGGAAAAGTGCCCAAGAGCCACACACACACTCCATGTGGCTCTTTAAAGGGAGCGCAGCTCTTGTGGGCTTTTCTGCAAGGTGGGGGAAGAGACTGAGGAGCTGTCCCTTCCCCCACCTCCTGCAAAAGCCAGCAAGAGCCACGCGGGGCCTGCAGTGCGCCTGAGCCACACATCTCTCCTGGGAGTGATGCAATGGCTTGGGCGCCCGCAGGCTCTGCGTGGCCCCAGACGGTCTGCCCACCGCCTCTCCCTCAGCTGTAGGACGGCTGAGTGGGAGGAGGCAGGCAGACTGCTTGGAGGTCTCGCAGAGCGTTCTGCCCCAGGTGCCTGATCGGCTTGCTCCACCACTGATTATATGAGAGGCCCTGCAGAATATTTCGGTTAGGAATGTGAAGAGGGGAAACTGCTCTCTTAAATACCAGGCAAGACCTATTGCTTTTAAGCTTGTGTGCTATTTAAGCCAACGTCTAAGACCTTATTATCAAACAGGTAAAGTTCCTTCCTGACAGGAGAACATCAGCTCCTGTTGCAACAGGTTCCTCATACTCCACACAAGCTTATCGTTCGAGTTCCTGGTTCTTTGTGAGAAAGTGGCTTTGTTCAACAAACTTTTGAGAACCTCAACAATCAGCGTGCGGGTTTGCCACAGGCAGAGAACTCTGCTTTGATTCAAATTCAAACAAAGTGCACACAAATAATAACAAAAAAGCTTGCAAACCAGGAAAAGATGATTACGGTTGTGTTCACCTCCACTCTACATCTTCATTTTCATGAAACCTTTTTGAGTAGTAGAACTAGCATCTGGGGGTTTTAAGGAAGAGGATGAAAGCACATTCACACACTGTGCCATGTGTAAATTGCTGGCTCTTAACCCTATTCCTTCCAGGAATTGTCAGCTCACTTATGTCAGCTCAGGAGAGGGGGAAGGGTACGTTCCCACCACTCCAGCAACTTTTATTAACCATTAGCTTGGTTTCCCTTGGTACACATGAAACAAAATCAATCGTTTCCTTTTATAAAAAGTATTATACCCACTGACTTTCAGTAGGTCTGAAACAATAAATGCTCACAGAATCTTCTTGCTTCCTAGTCTTTGAAGATAATGCATTTAGCACCCATTAGGACACACTGTCCCTCCAAACCATCTCAGCAAAGACTTTTATTGGAAGGTAGATGCCATCTTTCACTTATGGTTGTCATCTTTTTACTGCCCTGGCTACCACTGCTTCCTATGCCAAGGCAGTTTCTCTTTCCCTTTCTCGCTGTTTTCTTTTTCTAATCCAATTTCCATTAATGGGAGGGAATTAATTAAGACAGCTGTAGGGTTGACAGAGTTTAGGGCCCATTGTTTGGGCCTGTCTGGCAAATGAAGAGGCTTATTTATGACCTTCCAAATCCTGTTCCACTGCTAACACTCCATTTCTCATTGCCATCATCTACAATGGTGCTTATTTATTTGCTTACGTATTTATAATCCACACTTTCATACAAAATATATCACGGCAGTGTACAACATATAAGAATGAAATCAGCCCAAAGGATTCATTAAAACCATCAATAAATATTGATTGGTTGAAAAAGAGAAAGTCCATAGTGCATAGACCTGTCAAAACAATATGGTGGGGAATTGTACAGGGCAGGGCCTGCCACACTCAAGGCTTGGCTCCTAGTGAAAGCTTCCGCCAACCTCACAGTTTGAAAGCATTCCAGTGCAAGTAGATAAATAGGTACAGGGCCATCTTTACCCAAGGGTGCAAGAGGTGCAGGGCACCCGGGTGCTAAATTCTGCGGGACACCAGGTGCTCGCTGCTGAAGCCGCCTAAGCTCTTAACTATCTACCTGTTATGAAATAATAAATAATTTTGATCAAGCTAGAAAAACAAAATGCACATATACCTAGGTACTACAAAAAATGTATACCTACTGTTTCACTAAAGGACTTTCGACTTTGTGCACTCATTTACCAAAGACGCACCACACCAGCGGTGGCGCTTGTCATTCACAACAGCAGCGCTTGTCATTCTCAACAGCGCCGTGCACGCAAAATTAACTCTTACATCAAAATATTATGTTACGTATTGTATTGAGCTGCTATGCGGCAGCTGGGTCAGTGGCACCTTAGACACGACTGATGTTTCTCCTAAACAATACTTGTAAGTTTAAGTGTGGGGGTGTTAATTTGGGGGGTAAACTAAATTTGGGGACGCTGGGTGGATCTTTGCACCCCAACAGCGCACATGCTAAAGACAGCGCTGAATAGATACCGCTGCAGCCTGCAGGTAAACAGCGTTTCTGTGCACTCTGGCTTCTGTCATGGTGTTCCGTTGCACTAGAAACGGTTTAGTCATGCTGGCCAAGTGACCCGGAAAGCTGTCTGTGGACAAACGCTGGCTACAATTGACCTGAAAAGTGAGATGAGTGCCGCACCTCATAGTCACCTTTGACTGAACTTAACTGTCCAGGGGTCCTTTACCTTTTACCTTAGCCTAGTGAAAACCAACCAAAGCTCTGGGATGTGGGGAACCACCAGAAGTGCCCCATGAGAGGACTTGGTGATTGAGGTGGAGCATAAGGAATCAGATGGTCCTTAAGGGATGTGCTTCTGACTCAAGTTCTTTGGGCCGAGTAAATTAGCACAAGTGCCTTGAACCTGCCCTGGCAGAGCTTTCCACTCTGTTGCTCTGTTCTGCACTTCTTTAGCTTCCAACAACCCCTGAAATGATGTTAGTATTGCTTCATTACTTTTGTGTATGCTTCTTTTTCTAATGGCAGGTTCCAAACGCCTATCCTTATATAGCTGAAACAGCACCAGCCATGCACAAGAGAAAGGCATCAGCAAACTTGGGGAAACCAAAAGTTTTTCAGAAGCACCAAAAATAATAATAATCCCCACCTCTGTGCAAATAAGGGACACAGGTGGCACTGTGAGTTAAACCACAGAGCCTAGGGCTTGCCAATCAGAAGGTCGGTGGTTCAAATCCCTGCGACGGGCTGAGCTCCTGTTGCTCGGTCCCTGCTCCTGCCCACCTAGCAGTTCGAAAGCACGTCAAAGTGCAAGTAGATAAATAGGTACCGCTCCGGCGGGAAGGCGTTTCCATGAGCTGCTCTGGTTCGCCAGAAGCGGCTTATTCATGCTGGTCACATGACCCGGAAGCTGTACGCCGGCTCCCTTGGCCAATAAAGTGAGATGAGCGCCACAACCCCAGAGTCGGTCACGACTGGACCTAATGGTCTGGAGTCCCTTTACTTTACCTATGCAAATAATCCTAAAGTATTAAACAAACAAACAAACAAACAAGTACTGAATGATGACTTGGCACACTTAAAGGGCGCACAGTATTGATTGTCAGGGAGAGAAAATGGAAAACTCAGTGTGGCGGTGGTAGAATAGAGCGTACAGCTGAAACTTTGAACAGCAGTATCCCATGCGACAATGTTTTGTTCTAGGTCCCACTTATACTAATTCCAATTAGAGTAGCAAACTGAAGGATAAGAAGAAGGGAATTCCTGTCTATATCTGCTACAGCTGTGCAGCAGGGGTGGGGGAGAAATTTGATTCTGTTGCAGGAACCCCCCCCCCCAATCATTCAGTTTGTACAAACTCGACACACATACACTCACACATGACATACGCGGCACTTCATTTAATGAAACTTCCATGAGTGTACCAACACGTCCGCAGTGAGCCCAACCCAGTTGGCATGCCAACCTTGATGGTCCTAG
The DNA here is from genome assembly GCF_965112155.1 of Podarcis liolepis. NCBI lineage: Eukaryota > Metazoa > Chordata > Lepidosauria > Squamata > Lacertidae > Podarcis > Podarcis liolepis. Next base: position 25,436,873 of record NC_139555.1, read on the forward strand.
ACAGAAGATCATTACACTCACAAAGGACCTGCATATGGAAGTGGATTCAGTACAGACTGAAACAATGGACAGTGACCAGCCCTTCCCTCTGGGGGCAGGAAACAGTGAACTCTTCTTTGTCCTCAGGAATGTAATCATGGGGAGGGGAAAGGAGGAACCAGACAGGTGACAAGACACTCAGGTTACCACCACAACTCCTCCCTGAACCCCTCCTCTTTGTGATGTGTCAATGATGTAGTTGTGATGTAGTTATGATGTAGTCTTAGCGGCGTAGCATGGGGGATTAGTAGCTAATAAAAGTTGTGGTCTTCTTTTGTTCAGGGCTTCCATCTTGCTTCATCCTGTAGTGAATTGGAGTTCTGTTGGTACAGTCTCAATAAAGACCAAGCCTACTGGCTGCTGTTTCGCTCCAATTGTCCTGGTTGGTGTCTTTGCTTTTTGTCCAAGGGAGGCCAAGATTTCTCCCTTAACAATTCACTTGTATTTATAGGTGTACCTACCTAATTCACACTTTTCACAATAATACACAGCTTAAGCACAGCCATGTTTTTGTATAAAAATGTGCATATCTTAATTTCACAATGTGTACAGAAATGTGCAAACTACTGAAAACAGCATACAGAAATAAGGAGGAAAGTGCTTGGGGATAAGTGCATATTAGGCAAAAATGGCATACAAAGCTGTGCGTATATTAGGATAACTTTGCACTAAAATGAAGATGAATTTCCATGGGGGCTTCTTTTGGGGGAAAAAAATATCAAACTGATATGGAAATGGGAAGAATTTTGGAGTGAAAAAACGAGAAACTGAAATTGAAAGATTTGCTCATTGTTACTGTACAGTTAATTGAACAATGAGTTTTAAAACAAAAGCAGTGAGAAAACAGAATTCATTTTAAAGAATACAGTGGGTGCAACTCTTCCTACATTCTAGGATGTGAATGGATGGATGACAAGATACAGAGGCAATAAGTGGAGGAAAACAAGCCTTCACCTTTCAGTAAGAGTTAACTTTTCAACTGTATCTCACCCCTTCTTTCTCAGTCAAGTAAATGCAACAGGAAGAGGGTTTTTGTTTTGTTTTCATGTAACATCAACTTCCTTGTGTGTTGGTCATTAAGGAAACATTTGTCTTCAAACAGATGGCTTTGCTAAGCATTTGACAACAGTTAGCCTCTGAATCTGCAATCTTCAAACTGCTCTTGGGCTTGTAAATCTTGGGAATCAAGGGGCACACAACATTCGCTTCCATGCTAGAGGAGGAAGGGAATAAAAATGCTTGGCAAGAGCCTTTATTTATCTGTTGGCATTTGCATTCTCTCCTTCCTTCAAGGAGCCCAGAGTAATAGCTGAAGCCTGACGACAAGCCTACCAGGCAGCTTAGGCTGCCGACGCAAGGAGTTGCCTGAGGTCTCTCAGGTCACCACCACACCATGCATTAAAACCATCTTTAAATTAGTTTTTATTGAAGATTTTCTTGTGTTGCACAATATGGGAAAGTAAATATAGCAGTTCGTTAACGTTCAGTATGAGATACTAATGTCATGGGCATCTTGCAGCTGGGGGAAGAGAATGGGGAATGAAAGAGGGGGTATTGCTCTATCGTTCCATTGCATAGTGTTAGTATGGGGACTGTGTCAGCATCTCGTCGGTAGGTACCTTATTTATATATTTATTTATTTATCTTTATTTGCATTGCGAGGGGTTGAGGGATGTCCAGAGCTTGGTTGGATGTGTTCAGTTGGTTGCAGTGTTGCTGGGAGCAGGTGGAGCTGTGGTCCAAACCACTGAGCCTTTTGGGCTTGCCGATTGGAAGGTCGGTGGTTCGAATCCGAGCTCCCGTTGCTCTGTCCCAGCTCCTGCCAACCTAGCAATTCGAAAGCACACCAGTGCAAGTAGATAAATAGGTACCGCTGCGGCGGGAAGGTAAACAGCATTTCTGTGTGCTCTGGTTTCCGTCACAGCGTCCAGTTGCCCCAGAAGTGGTTTAGTCATGCTGACCACATGACCCAGAAAACTGTCTGCGGACAAACGCCGGCTCCCTCGCCCTGAAGTGAGATGAGCGCCGCAACACCATAGTTGCCTTTGACTGGACTTAACTGTCCAGGGGGTCCTTTACCTACATTATCTTTTACCTTTCTTATAGCTTGTTTGTATATGTGTGGGGTGGGTGGGTTGTTGGGTTATTTGCCACTTCAACATGTCATGGGGACCATAGTCTGCTAAAGGAGCTGGGAATTGTTACTCTGTGAATGGCTTCCTAACAACTCTCAGCCAGCATGGCCAATGGCCAGGGTGGTTCCATAGTGTTTGAAGTTTGTAAGCTTCAGTGTGCTGAATTGCAAGCTGCATTTCCCACATCTAAGCTCAAGATGTGATTGAGCTTGCTTTTCCCGCCCTCCCTCCCAATCCCCCCCCCCCGATTGTCATGTCTTTCTCTGAACTGATTTATGTGAGCCACTCTCAGAGCCATTTTGGCTAAAGGGTGAGGAACGAATGCTGTAAACAAACAAATACCTGATCTGTTTAACTGAGGATGCCATGGAAGGAACCTGGGAAAGATGCTCTACGTTGAGAGCATGTGCTGTTCCACTGAATGGCATTTCCATGTTCCATGAAAGCATGTGCTGTTCCCTTCCCTAAAGGAAGAAATATACCAGTTGTGCACACCTGTGAGGCGGAACTAAGGGATTCTCCCTAGGACGTTTTATTGGCCTCAAAAAGAAAAAATTGGGGTTTTTTCTCTTTCCTCTGCTGCCATGCGGGCCAATAATTTATGTATTGTTTATTTATCAGATTTGTACACTGCCCTTCATGATATAGCACACTCTGGGCCCTCAAATTTCAGCAGATCGCTGAACAATGCTAAAATTGGGTGCCCCCGCATCTTGCATTCCGTTCTACATCATGGCTGAGGAACCCCATGTGATGCTGGCACGCAGTGTGGCCAAACTGGTCGCATTACCCTAAAACCACCTCTGATGATATCCACAGAGTAATTTCCAACATAATATATAAAAGATAATACAGTGGTACCTCAGGTTAAGTACTTAATTTGTTCTGGAGGTCTGTTCTTAACCTGAAACTGTTCTTAACCTGAAGCACCACTTTAGCTAATGGGGCTGCGCTGCCGCCAGGGCACGATTTCTGTTCTCATCCTGAAGCAAAGTTCTTAACCTGAAGCACTATTTCTGGGTTAGCGGAGTCTGTAACCTGAAGCGTATGTAACCTGAAGTATGTAACCTGAGGTACCACTGTACGGAATAAAACTTAACAATAGAATAGTATATGGTCAAAGAACAATACTGTACATTGAGTTAAGAAAGACCCAAAGCAAGGTCATAGCTCAGTGGCAGAACATCTGGTTTGCAGGCAGAAGGTCACAGGTCCAATTCATAGAATCTTCAGAAATATCCAGCCTGCAACTCTGGTGACCCACTGGCAGTCAGTGTAGAGAATATTGAGATGAACCAATGGTCTGATTCAGCTTAAAGCAGCTTCCTATTATCCTGACAGCCCACTAATAGCAACCAATAACACAAAATATTAGAAATGTAAGATGGCCAAGTGCCTAGAGGCTAGAGAATCAACTATCACCACAAAGCATGATCCAGAAAAGAATTACCGCAAGACGCTTGATCTTCGGCATTTGTTTGTTTGCATGAGATTAATTCAACAAAACTGTGCCTTTATTATTTTGAGTCTGACTCAAGTTGTGCCTCCTACTCTCCTGCTGAAATATGGGGCTACGGATTTAAATAATCTGCTACCACTATTGCAAGTGCAAACCAGAAACCACATGCACACAGCTTCGTTCCGATGTAAATTAACTACACAAACGTTTCTGACTGCTAAAATCAATTTTCCTCCCACCTTCAAACATTAAGATTTACCAAGAATATATTTAATTTATATACTTAACAGAAAACAATGACTCATAAAAAGTCCAGAAGTTCAGAGTTGATCTCTCTCATATATATATATATATATATATATATATATATATATATATATATGCAGGTTTTGGTGTCTTCGGGTGTCTTCCCGTGTAAGAGTTGGGGTGTCTAGGCGACGTTTCGACGAGGTCTCACTCGTCATCTTCAGGCTGGTGCTTTCGGCTTCTTGTTACTGGAACAGAGCAGGATCTCAGTGTTTGAGTTCCTATAAATACTGTTGAGGGGGTGTGGTGTATAGCCTCCAATGTTCTGGGCAGAGAGGAAGTTCCCAGGCTAGTGTGCCTTTTCTTCTTTTGTTCCTTAATTACTTGAGGGATATCTTGAGTGATTTCTTGGGTGATATTCTGAGTACCACTTAGGTGGGTCATTAGGTGTGGATTAGTTGCTAAAGCCTTCGTGTCTTGACATAGCAACTAATCCACACCTAATGACCCACCTAAGTGGTACTCAGAATATCACCCAAGAAATCACTCAAGATATCCCTCAAGTAATTAAGGAACAAAAGAAGAAAAGGCACACTAGCCTGGGAACTTCCTCTCTGCCCAGAACATTGGAGGCTATACACCACACCCCCTCAACAGTATTTATAGGAACTCAAACACTGAGATCCTGCTCTGTTCCAGTAACAAGAAGCCGAAAGCACCAGCCTGAAGATGACGAGTGAGACCTCGTCGAAACGTCGCCTAGACACCCCAACTCTTACACGGGAAGACACCCGAAGACACCAAAACCTGCATTCCTGTACCCGTGAAAATCTACGAAAGCAAATATATATATATATATATATATATATATATATATATATATATATATATATAATATTTGTACCTTATCAACCCATTAATAGATTTTGTAATCTTTGCAGAGTTTTAAAAATTACCTTTTTCACAACTTGTTTATTTTCCTTCATCAATGGATTTGAAGTCTGCCAACTTATTTTTCATTTTAATTGTGCAAAAAGGGAAAACCAATTCCCACATGTCTTCTCACATTTTCAAAACATTAACCAGATCTTCTCTTCCCACCTGGTCTCCATATGTGAGAATGGCTAATATTTCAGTCCGGGATGAACGTAGCATCTGACGGAGTTAGTAATTATAATCTGCCAGATCCATGGTATTCAGATTTGTGACCTTTCCCACTTAACAAGCTATCCTTCCCGAGATTTTTCACTGCAGAATAGGAGGCCAAGGACCAAGCATCTCATCTGACAGCACCAAGAATGGTTACTGTTTTCAAAGAGCAACAACCGTGTGCTGTGCTTAAAAGGTGACCATCTGTAAGAGTCGCTAACCATCATAGCCACGGCATGAACATAGCAGCCAACAAGCCATGCCTTAAAACTTGCTTTGGTTCCTTTGGAGAATTTGGCAGAACATGGCATCATTGTTTTCTTTATCAGATGTTTTAGGCCAGGCGGTAAAAAATAAATAAAAGGCAGGATATTGAATCGTTATACCCTTTAAAATCACAATCGCACTTACCTAACTATGGTGTGAACAATCTGTAAAGGAAAGCTGGTCATTACAGTAGTGAGCATGCAGGCCTGGTGACCTTCAGAAAAACCACATTCATCTTGGGCAGTCTTATGCCAGCAAAGTTTAGTGTAAGTTTTGTACAGCAAGAAAGATTTATATGATGCCGGCGGCTGGAGATCGCCATAGATTCTGGCTCACAACACAAAGCACGTTGAGGGCAGCGTCAAAAGGGCTGCATTGCTACCTTATTTGTGGGAAAGCATGTTTCTTTAAAACAAAACAAAACATTCACTGTTAACTTCCCCTTTTCTGTCTACACTCCATAGACTTTTCCTCTCTTTGCATCATTTCAGGTTCCTCATAATCCTTGTCTGTTAACCCTTCCTGCGGTCTCTTCATTCCACAGCAAACTGTCTTTCTTTCTCTTTCCCTATCCTAAAGTTCATACTCAGTTTTCTCTACCCTTAAATCTCTGTAGCCAAATTACCCCATTTTTTTCTTTTTCTTTTCTTCTCCACGCACTCTTCTCTCTTCAGCCTCATCTCCATTTTGGCCTTTTCTGGTGTATTCCACAACACCCTTTGCACATCATAGGTCCTTCTGCAACCCTATTTCCTATATTTCAGTTTTTCTGTTTCCTACTTGCAGGCCCCCCTCAAACATTTTATTGTGGGGCCAAAGCCTCCTAGGAGTTAGCTCCTATATGGTGGGCTGTTCAGTTTAGTTAGCATAGGAGAGAAACTTACACCATATTATTATTATTTATTAATTATACCCCGCCCATCTGGCTGAGTTTCCCCAACCACTCTGGGCGGCTTCCAATTGAGTGTTAAAAACAATACAGAATTAAATATTAAAAACTTCCCTAAACAGGTCTGCCGTCAGATGTCTTTTAAAGATAAGACAGCTGCTTATTTCCTTCACATCTGAAGGGAGGACGTTCCACAGGGTGGGCGCCACTACTGAGAAGGCCATCTGTCTGGTTCCCTGTAACCTCACTTCTCGCAATGAGGGAACCGCCAGAAGGCCCTCAGCACTGGATCTCTGTGTCCGGGCTGAACGATCCAGGAAAAGGTATCAGGTACTTTGATGTCTGTGCCTCTCATTCTTCTCTGTCCACCCAGGTACACATCTATTTTCCTATCTTCATTGTGTCATGCTGCCCCAGCATTTTCAGCTTTCCCTAACTGGGAACACAACCCCTTATCTGGGATCCCTTATCACATGGCCAAGTGGAAGCGGGGTCCTGCTGTCAGTGGGATCATATTGGGAACTGCGGATTTCTCAAGGAGCAGAACAGACCCCTTCGCCAGGAAGCAGAGGTAATCTCAGGGTAAAAGCAAGACCTATATTCTAAGCATGGTGCGGGCTGTTTCCGCCTTGAAAACAAATACCATGGAATGCACTGAATGTGTGTTAAAAACCAGTTCTACCAAACTTTTTAATGTGCCCTTATCCTCAAGTGAACGAAAGCTTGGCCTCTGAAGCAGAGCGGTTAATCCGCCCCATTCAGAAGCCATGTCAGTCTCATAGTTTATTTGTGCTGCTCAGTGTTGTGTGGCGACACCAGCGACTGTCTGTAACATTGTTTGGCCTTCAACATTCTTCACCTGGGCAGGAGGTGTGGAACCACGCATGATCTCATGCTTCTCTCAACATTCAGAACGTGCTTATACCTTACCTACTTAGCTGAACATTTCATATTTATGATCAATTCTGGCCCACAAAGCCTTCTGCCATGATAAAATGGTTCCATCTTTTAAGGGTGTGTGTGAGAGAGAACATCTCTGCAGTCCAACTAGATCAGGGGTTAGCAAACATTTTCAGCAGGGGACCGGTCCACTGTCCCTCAAACCTTGTGGGGGACTGGACTATATTTTGAAAGGGGAAAAAATGAATGAATTCCTATGCCTCACAAATAACCAAGAGATGCATTTTAAATAAAAGTACACATTCTACTCATGTAAAAACACCAGGCAGGCCCCACAAATAACCCAGAGATGCATTTTAAATAAAAGGACACATTCTACTCATGTAAAAATATGCTGATTCCTGGACCGTCCGCGGGCCGGATTTAGAAGGTGATTGGGCCAGATCTGACCCCTGGGCCTTAGTTTACAAACGCATGAGCTAGATAATACACACATTACCACGGGGTATGGAAGATGTCACCTCCTACTGCAATACATTAAAAACAAGGCAACTGAGTTTCTAAAAGGGAGTATCCTTTGGTCCCCATCCCCTCCGCCGGTGGTACCTACCTGAAATCTAACTCTCCAAGATAAAAGTAACTTGAAGAGTGTTTAGGGCAAGTTTGTATATTACATTATCCACTGGAGTGACACTGGTTTCCTGAGAAATGTATTTTGTGACATATGCCATTTCCTCACTTGTGACTGCCTCCTTTTAAAAATATGATCAGTAATGCAATAGCTTCGTTTTCAGACTGAATGTCAGGCGTACAGACCTTTTGTGTTAGCATCTGTCAGAACTCTTCCACAACTGCAATCTCTCCTCATGCTCCCTTCAAATATAGATTACTTACTGCACCAAACCAGAAACAGCTGTCCATTTAATCAGGCAAACAAATGGGAATCACCAGGGGGTGCCTTCTAGACCTGATGCTATCGCCTTCTATTGAGAATGTCCACCAAATGTGATCAGCCAATACGACGAGCCCGTGGAAATATGACCCACCTTCACTTTCGGATTCTCCAAACACAAATGTGTGGAATAAAAGATGCACTTACTGATGACCTACAAGACCTGAAAAATAAGTGTGTGTGTGTGGGGGGGGGGGGAGGCTAGTGACTTGAATACAGTGGTACCTCGGGCTACAGATGCTTCAGGTTACAGACTCTGCTAACCCAGAAATATTACCTCGGGTTAAGAACTTTGCTTCAGGATGAGAACAGAAATCGCACGGCGGCAGTGGGAGGCCCCACTAGCTAAAGTGGTGCTTCAGGTTAAAAACAGTTTCAGGTTAAGAACGGACCTCCAGAACGAATTTAGTTATTAACCTGAGGTACCACTGTATATACTTCTGCTTCTGTTCACATCAGCATTTCAAAACCGAAGTACAGTGGAACTCGTGTTATGTACTGTCCTCCTTGCGAACGCTGCAGGTTACGAGCTCCGCTAACCCGTAAGTAGATGCCCCTTGTTGCAAACTTTGCCCTGGGATGCGAGCGGAAGTCGCGTGCCGGCAGCACGGCAGCAGCAGGAGGCGCCATTAGTGGAAGCACGCTTCATGTTACGAGTGGTTTCAGGTTACAAACGGACCTCCAGAACTGATTAAGTTTGTAACCGGAGGTACCACTGTATACATTCCACCCAAAATGTATTCTTGATCTTCTACTGTGTGTACTGAACTTTAGCCTTTCTTTACCGAAGGCCTATTTCTTAAGTCTAAATAATACAGAACCATAGAGTTGGAAGGGACTCTAAGGACCATCTAGTCCGGGGTGCCCAAACCTTTTTCAAAGAGGGCCAGATTTGATGAAGTGAACATGCGTGAGGGCCGACCAAAGTTGCTGACCTTTTTTAAGGACTGAACTTGTGAGCTTTTTTTTTCTTTTTTCACAATTTTACCCCAAAGTTGTTGAGCTTTGGGATAGAAGCTGCAACCTTGGTGTTATCAGCACTACCCCTCTAACCAACTCAGCTATCCAGGTCCTCACTGGACCCTAAAAGAAACAATAACGCACAGAATTAAAACAGCACCATGTCTGTTTATAGCAACAAAATGCACAGATGAGAAAAACTGGCTATAGACACATTACATGAGAGGCACACATTGGCTTATGCACACAAAATAATTCTGTATGTTTCCAACTGCAAATTTCTCAGGAGGGGAGAGAAATGAGTAGACATTTCCCTCATTTTCAGAAATGCATACTGATAGAAACTCCATATTCAATTAAACATTTAGTGATAGGAGGACATGAGTTGGTGTGGAACTCTAAAATATCCTGCATAATATTATTCCACCTCTAGTTTGAAGATGGACATAGGATGACAGAGGCTATAAGGAACAGAATTTGTGCCTTTCATCCTCAGTGTCTTACTACCTGATTGGAATAACTGTGGCCACGGATTTATTTATTTCTGGACAAATTAGCTGGTGACAGGGCCATTTCAGGTGGTGGGTGGGAGAGAAAATAAACGTTTGCTTGAGATGAAGTCACTTTAATAACTTGATCGCACAGCTTGATTGTTCGAACGTGTTTTGTGATATTTTAGGGACAATAGTTACACAACCACGATTTTAACTGTTGCTAATTTGCTGCGTTTCGTTAACAGAGGCTCAGCTTTTCTTTGTCTCCATTCCTCCCAGGGCAAGGCATTCGGCTTTTCACACACGTTCGTCAGCCGTTTTACTCCTCCACAAATAAAAGACCCTCCTTGCTTTGTTAATGTCTCATTCACTCACACTCTGCCTACATCGCTTTGCTGCCATTCAGCCTCTCCCCTGAGCTCCCTTCAATTCCAACACTCCCAATTATCTCTCTCTGCAACCCACACAGCATCCCCCACACCATCTTCTCCCAGTTTTTCGCTCCGGTTTCTCCATCACGCCCCCCCCCCCCGCCCTCAGAATCCAACCTCAGGTGCAATTCTCTACCAGCCCCTCATAACTTCTCTTCGCCCCATAGATTTTGTTTTTAAAAGAGTGAGTGAGCAGTCCTCGATTTTACTCCCACAGGCATCCTTCCTCCCCAACCATCCCTTTTTTCCTGCGCTCCCCCCAGTTCACTTCCCAAGGGTTGCCACTTTTTCCTGCACCCTTTTAACAGCACAAAATCCAGAAGTGTGCCATTCTCCCTATTCCTGCGATTGCTGGATTTCTGATTAAACCTCTTGTCAGGGGGGAGGGAAAGAAGGAGTGGCAACCCTGAGCTTGCCTTTGATGTTTCACACAATGCCCCCCCCAACCCCTCACTAGACACACAGCTCTCTTCTCCAGACCACCTGCTTTAAAGTCTCTGTTCCTCTCCACGCCAACCTGCTCTGCCTCATATTTTGGGGTCAACCCACCTGCAAAAAGCCCTCACGTCCAAGCTTGTAAAAAGGCAAGCAAGACCCAGCACCACCATCGCCTGTGCGCTGCTCTTTAGGGTGAGCAAGTCTCTCACTTCCTGGCTCCTCCAGACGTCCTCCCCCTTAAAGTGATTAAAGACACTTTCTTTCTTTCGTTCTTTCTTCTCTCTCTCTCTCTCTTTCCCTCCCCTCTCTCTCGGGCACCGCGCCCTCCTCCCGACCCTGCCGCACTTCCTCAGCGAGGAGAACCACCTAACTGTAGTCAGACGGGCTCCCCAAAGGTCCTTTAATCCAACCCCCTGCGATGCAGCAATCTCCACTGAAGCATCCACGGTAGAAGTCCCCTCTCGGCCTCTCCCACGTCCCGCCACGCGTCCATCCACCGCCACCGGCCGCTCCACGGCTCCTCCCGCAGGGCCAGAAATGCTCCGAGGGCGCAACGGGACAATCCCTCTCCCTACAAGCCAGCTACCCCTTTCCCACCCGCCCCGTAGTAAGCAAACCGGGGCTGGAACGCGCACTTCCCCCAGGGTCGGTCCTCCTGCAACCCCTTTCCCACCCACCCGCGTTTCAATTCCCTCCGAGCCGCAGCAGGACTCCGGAGCCGCTGGACGAGGAGCTGGGCGCAAGCGGAAGGCAGTCCCGGGGAGCAGCTCCGTCGCCTCCGCTCCCCTCTCTCCTACTGCCTGAGCGGAGCCGCGGCCCCGGAGCCCCAGGCGCTCCCGGCCCCGCCCCCCGGCGCTCATTGGTCCGAGGAGGCCCCCGTGGGCGGAGACTGGCGAGCCGGTATTAAAAATCACATGGGCAGCGCTCAAAAGAGAGGCAGTAGCTTATTCCGTTGTATCACTTGCCAGCGGCAGGCTGAGGCTAGGGAGAGCTTGGGGATGGTTTTCCGTTTTTTGCTCACCTCTGGATCTAACACCCTTTTTAACAATATAATTTTTGCCTAGCTTAAAATCCACCGACAGGTAAGGAAGCCTTTCTCTTTCTCTTTCTCTTTTTTGACCTTCGGGAAGCGGGGTGGCTTGGAACCTCTCAGTTGAGAGGAATATTGCGAACTGTTGCTCTTTTGAGTCAGAATGTAACCCTATAGCCCCCACAGGTCGATAGGCTTGAGGGTCTTGAAAGAAAGAAGTAAGAAATGGTTTGTTGCTTGCTTGCAGCAGGGAGATTTCCCCCCGGAGGTCCAAAAATGGAAACATTTTATAAACTTGCTTTCAGGTACCAGATTCAGTAGCTGCTAAAATTGTTGCAGGTAGATTTGTCTGCAATTGCTGGCGGTTCTTCTGTGCTCTTAACTTTCACTGCATCTAATTGCCTTTGCAATGGACTGTTTTGGATGGAGTTTAGCAGGAAAAAAATGCTGCCAGCTCTGCTGAGCTCTGGATTATTTTTGCTATTTCCTTTTTTTGCCTCTGGTTTGCAACTATGCTGTGACTCAGGAATAGGTCACAGCATCAAGACCTCTTAGGTCTTCCTGAAGCTCTGAAACATATTTCAAAACAGCCTAAAATACCACATATCGACCTTTCCCCAAGATGCTCCGAAGCAACTTGTGGATTGTTTGTACCCCACCCCTCTTATTTTATTTTATTTTTAAAAATCTTGGTATTATTCCATGCCAAAAGCAGGCATCGAAAGAAAAGATCAGCATGTCTTACGTTTGGGGAGAGATTGCATCACTTTAGCTTGATTCATCAGGGTTCCCCCCTCCCCGGGCAAAATATAAGAAATAAATAAAGAACAAATCATTTTGGCTCTGCTGTAGCCTGTTACAGACGTTGCCATCTGAAAATAGTTTGTGCTGTAGCAGGAATGTTTAGAGCTTGAAGCAGCTTCTGCAGCTGAAAAAACTATTGTGAGGAAAACCTCTTCCTTATCACTCTTCTCCCCCCTCCCAATACTTCCGCTTCCCAGATTCTTTCGTTCTCTCACTGTGCAAAATTTCTGTATTCTGCCCCTTACCTTTTTTCTGCATTCCTTTCTTTTTCCATCTTAAGCAGCTTGCCAACGGACCCCCCCCCCTTGGTGATGACTCTGGTCATTTGTTGTTAGTTTGTCATCATCTAGAAATATCTTGCCATCTTCTCCAAGCAAGCAGAATCTGGGATCAAAAGGCTCTCAGCCTTCCCCCTTTCCCCTCACACACTTCCTTCTACAGACTTTCTTCTTGTTGTTGGCATTGTTGTTTAAAACCACCCTCATTGTTTTGGTCCTCTGTCTCAGTGAGGTATTGGAGGGGCAGTCCTGTGCATTGTGGTGCCTTAACAATAAAACATGTAGAAATTAAGCTGAGAATATTAATAGACTGCCAGTAAGGGGAAGGCAGAATAGACTCCCTGAACCACTTGAAGAGGAGGGCATTGCTCTGATTATTGATTTGAGCTCTAGCTCACAGCCATTCTGTTTACTCAGGGCACAGGAAGGTAGTAGTTAGGTTCACTTAGCAACATGTGCCTTGAACAGCCTCTGCAGAGGTGTGCAGCGACAACTGGGGAATAACTGCTGCTTGCTCATTAACTATTTCTCTCCCCCTGTTCGCTCAACCCTGAGCAGCCTGAGAGTGCTGATTTTTTTTTCTTTTTAAGAATGCTTCTCACCTATTTCATCATTGCAATTTTCAAACAAGCGTGAATGTGTTTAAATTCAGAAGGCTGCTTGTGCTCCAAAGCTTCCTCCCAGACACAGTTTGCTCAGATTCAGAGCCCATTATTTGGGGTGGAAGTAGGGGGGGAAATCCCCCGACTCTCTCCATCTGTCAACACATACATGCAGAACACATCTACAGAGGCAGTGGGGAGTAAATGTAATGCATTGAACTTATTTATGGGGTATGTTCAGGTTGCATGAGGCTAGCTCAATACAGTGGTGCCTCGGGTTACAGACGCTTCAGGTTACGGAATGCTTCAGGTTACAGACTCCGCTAATCCAGAAACAGTGCCTCGGGTTAAGAACTTTGCTCAGGATGAGAACAGAAATCGCACAGCGGTGGCAGTGGGAGGCCCCCTTAGCTAAAGTGGTACCTCAGGTTAAGAACAGCTTCAGGTTAAGAACGAATTAAATTATTAACCCGAGTTACTTACTACTGTATACAGCAGTGGTTTAATAACCTTAGCAGTGGCATTGGAATTGAAGCTTCATTCTGAAAGATTCTGATCCCAATTCTATTTAGGGTTTTGGAGGAGCCAGCTCTGGAGTTCTCTAGCATGTGGGTTCACAGTCAGCTTGCTTCCCTCCCCCCTCTTTTCTTCAAGTAGAGTGTGGGAAGACTGCTGGTAGGCAGGAGAAGTAGCAACAGCTTGGAAGGGGAGAAAAGCCTGCAGACTTTTACCCACCTCTCAGTACTGTGAACTTGTTGTATAGGAATAGAGCAGGTGTTGGTAACATGGGTTTGGTAAATTGTGGCTAGGAGAAGAAAGTGCACCGTCAGAAATGATGTTGGGCGTTCTCTTCGGACAGTGAGTGGTGTCTTCATTTCCGAAGGAAGGTGTGTGCGTGTGTGCGCGTGTGTTGGACAGCTGAAAGGGAGGGAGAGTTCAGAATTTTCTGAGACTTTGCCACTACCCTATTAATGCTGAGGCTATATGCTCATAAAGCATTCCACAGGGCCTGATCCCTGTCCTGTCCAAATTCTACATCTGTGCTGTAGGTCTGCTGCTGCTGTATCAGTTCTGTTGTCTCTGTGGTTCCCACAAAATTCATGTGTGCGTTAGATGCTTGCACTGTTCTTCTAAACATCCCCAGAACCTGATTCTGCTTGGATAAATAGCAGGAATTTTGCCATTCACTTTGTGGACATGAGATTTCTGCAACTACTAATGTGCCATTGTCAACCTTGTCTGGTGATTCATCGTGAAGGTTAACCTGTCCCTCTGCCTGCTCCCTGTTTGTATCCTAGTTACAGTGGGAGCAGAAGTGGGCAATTTGTGTTGTTAAAAGAGAGGGTGGTTATCCTATAAAGGCTGTAATAAGTGTTGTGTGTGGTATGCCAAAGTTTTGCTGCATGATGAACTTCTAGTCTATAAACACTTGAAAGAGTTATAACCCCAGGCTCTTTGTTTAAGAATTATTTTAGCCAACCTGCACATAAAGGGTTTGCTTCCAGAGGCAGAGTGCCCGTAGTGGTGAAATTCTATTAGCTAATAATACCATGCAAATGTACAACATATGGAACAATTACTATTGCTGGTAGTGGAAATCTGCCAGTAATAGGTACTTGGTGCTATTTCTAGGGTTCTAATTTGAGCAGACATTTCATAGGAAGCTGGTATTACGTTGGAGTGATACTTGGAATTTGATCAAATGGCCAAAGGTCAAGGTAGTTTTCCAAAGTCTCATGTAGACCTTCTTTCAGTCTCTCTCTCTCTCTCTCTCCCCTCCCTTAAACTGGCTTGTTTTCCTCCTTTAAATCTGAGAAAAAGATCAGCCCAAACAGCATGCCTACAAATGTAATTTGAACATGGGCATGCAGCATGATGACAATAATAATAAGGATGTGGTTTCTGACATGGAATAATCTGCAGACCAATAAAGCTATCTTTCAGTTAACTGTTTTTGTTTGTGTATAAACAGAAACCTGATTCTTTCTTAAACTGATATTCTAGACTACGTTTATACATCAACAGTAAAATAGTGCAAATTGAACACTGGAAGTAGTTTTGCCTAAGGGGTTAGATATTGGCTGAGCTATTGTTTAACTAAAAAACAAAACATTAGTTGCTGGAAAAATTGAACTTTTGCCTTGCAAACGAATGATCAGACAGGTATAAATGAACTAGAAAACTAGTGCACATTTGAATAACCCTTGATTGTTGAAAGCTGCCAAAATACGTAGCATAATAATAAGTTTGACTAATTTCAAGAAGATGTCACCCATTACATACTGCATTCAGCACCCAGGGACAGGCCTATCCTACATCTAGCCTAGACTTTCCATCTGTAATTATTATTGGAAGATCTGCTTTCTGTTATCTGGGAAAGTACCTAACATATAAGGTTACCTTATGCAGCTGTGACCTGGAGAATTAGACAAAAGTTTATATAGCATCATCTGGAGCCATGCTTTGAGAGTCACTTGACCTATGAAAAATCTTCTATATTTGAATTGCTATTCTAGACTTTTAAGTGTTATTTGATGTTTGTTTGAGTTTGAAATTTTGCTGTGGGATGACCTGTGGTTTTGACCCACTGAGGATGTGCATCAAATTTCGTATGATACAAAGCAAGTGCTCCTCTTCATTTTAAGAGTAAAATGTCAGCAAGACTATTGTTGTGTCACCTGCTGCATTTTAAATTGATCTTACGAGGAGTCACGAAAAGAAATGGAAACATCTCTACAGTTATAGTCCTAACCATTAGGGAGTAAGTCTGAAATCCTAGACCTACTTACCTGATCCCCATTTAATATGTTTTACTTCTGAGTAAACATGGTTAGGATTGTGAATCCAGTGGCCCATACTTCTGACTGAATATTCTTGAGGTGGTTAAGACTTCATGGCTGCAGTCTTATGCACACGTGCCTTACAGCAAGCCTCTTTTCAAATAAACAAGCAGCATTCTGGGTTAGATTTTTTTTTTAAAAAACAAACAAACCCCAGCAGCAAACAAACACATAGGGACATGAGCCAGTCCTGACTATATGGCAGCTCCTTCACATAGCAAATTCACGAAGTTCCAACCACACTGTTCAGGCAGTTGAGCTGCAGAAATTTAGATGGCAGCAAAATGGATGGATGCAACAAAAGAGATCTAGACAAGGAAGCAGGCTTTGAAATGCATAGGCAGATTAGCATCCGATTGGCAGCGTGGGATAAGAACATGCATCATCATAGACATGACTAGTTGGGAATGAGTAGAGCAGGATCAGGGCCAATGTTTCACTACTATATTAAATGCCCTTGGAAATTGCATACATGTTGAATGTTGGTCTGTATATTTTGGTTCAGCCATATTTTGATTTAGGTCCCAACCTGTGCTTACTTAATTTATTAGTTAAAAGAAAACAAAACACAAGCACCATACTGATCCCCCGCAATAAAGGTGAACCTGGATCTCACTCACAGTTCCATGAGGTTCGTTTCTGTATATTTGCTCTACGATCACTATGTCAATGTCTAGCATCAAGCTGCTTTAGATTCACTAGCAACATATGGCTTTGCGGACTGAATTCTGAAAAAAATGAAAACAAAATTCAGTGCTTAGTTTCCAATCAACTTTCATTTAATAAGAGGAGGGATGTCAAATACTGCAAAAGGGTAAACTTGGATTGGATTCAAATGCATTATAGAAATATCGAGTTGGAAGAGACCTCAAGGGTCAGATAGGCCCTGCAATGCACACAGTTCCCCATCCAAGATTGAAACCATACCGGACCCTGCTTAGCTTTGCAAATGTGCTAGCAGTTTTATTGCTGCACCACTATCTTATGTTAAAACTGGTATAAATCACATCAATGATTCTCAGATCTAGGAATCTCAAAATGGATGGCTTAAAACTAATCAACAAGATACCAGGCTATTGGCAATTCAGACTGGTGGCAGTGTAATACTAGAGTTTAAAGTGAGTCCCCTTTATACCCTTAAGAAAGGTTTTATGCAGCCAGAGACCAGAATTGGACAAGTGAGCCCCAATAGCAAAATGCTGGACAGTTTAAGGAGTGTTACCTTGTTTCCTTATTTTTGTAGAGTAACTAAATGAGACACTCCCTGACCCTGGCAAAAATGTGTTTCTGCTCATTGCATACTGTGTTAGATTAAATTCATTATACCATCTTTGGCTGAAGTTGTCATCCTGTATCGGCCGAATCTCCTGGAATCGCTCAGTCGGTAGAGCATGAGCCTCATAATTTCACGTTGGGCAAAACATTCCTTTGTTGCAAGGGGTTGGACTAGATGACCCTCATGGTACCTTCCTATGCTATGATTCTGCATATAAAAACTCGAGCTATTAGGTGATGCTTTCTTTTAAGATTAGCTGTGTGATTTCCCGTGGATATGCTGAGTTGCCACTGAACAAGATGATGTCCTCTGGAACGAACGAAGCTGGGAGCGGGATCCGTACAAGATCACGTGGGGGCAGAAAAATAGAAATGCGATCCCAACAGTTGCTGACACAACTTTCTCTCTCTCTTTTATGACAGGCCATGTCTCCTTGTGGCAGATGATTGGCTGCTAAGTTGGCCGTGACGATCGGAAGGCTCCTTGGCGCAGTCAAGGTCTGACAGAGGCCCCGGCTTCTCTCTCTTTTTCCTCTGAGTGTGTTCCCCCAGAGCATTCAAAACTGTTTCTCCAAAGGGTTCTGCAGAAACTCAGACTGTTTTCTAAAGCAGAAGCACCACAGTCCACAGCGGAAGCGATGGGCAGCGTGCGAACCAACCGCTACAGCATAGTTTCCTCGGAAGAGGACGGCATGAAGCTGGCCACCATGGCTGTTGCCAATGGCTTTGGGAATGGCAAGAGCAAGGTACACACCAGGCAGCAGTGCAGGAGCCGGTTTGTCAAGAAAGATGGCCACTGCAACGTTCAGTTCATAAACGTGGGAGAGAAAGGACAGCGGTACCTAGCAGACATCTTTACCACCTGCGTAGACATCCGCTGGAGGTGGATGTTGCTCATCTTCTGCCTCGCTTTCATCCTCTCCTGGCTGTTTTTTGGTTGCGTGTTTTGGTTGATTGCCTTATTGCACGGGGACCTCGATAAAAAGGAAGGACTCTGTGTCTCTGAAGTTCGCAGCTTCACTGCCGCCTTCCTTTTCTCCATCGAAACGCAGACGACGATTGGCTATGGCTTTAGGTGCGTCACGGACGAGTGTCCCATTGCAGTCTTTATGGTGGTTTTCCAGTCAATAGTTGGCTGCATCATTGATGCCTTCATCATTGGTGCTGTGATGGCTAAGATGGCCAAGCCGAAGAAGAGGAACGAAACTCTCATCTTCAGCGACAATGCGGTGATAGCTATGAGGGACGGAAAGCTGTGCTTGATGTGGCGGGTTGGGAATCTACGCAAAAGCCACTTGGTGGAAGCTCACGTGAGAGCCCAGCTCCTCAAATCCCGAATCACCACTGAAGGAGAATATATCCCGCTAGACCAAATTGACATCAACGTCGGGTTTGACAGCGGGATAGACCGCATATTTTTGGTGTCGCCTATTACAATTGTCCATGAAATAGATGAAGAGAGCCCTCTGTATGACTTAAGTAAGCAAGATCTGGACAACACAGACTTTGAAATTGTAGTAATATTAGAAGGCATGGTGGAAGCTACTGCCATGACTACCCAGTGCCGTAGCTCCTATCTGGCAAACGAAATCCTCTGGGGCCACCGTTATGAGCCTGTGCTGTTTGAAGAGAAGAACTACTACAAAGTGGATTATTCTAGGTTCCACAAAACGTACGAAGTGCCGAACACACCCCTCTGTAGTGCCAGAGACTTAGCAGAAAAGAAATACATCCTCTCTAATGCAAACTCATTTTGCTACGAGAACGAAGTAGCCCTCACGGGCAAAGAGGAAGAAGATAGTGACAATGGAGTGCCCGAGAGCACAAGTACAGACACACAGCCAGAGATGGAGCCCCACAGCCAAGCTGGTGTCCCCCTAGAGCCTAGGCCTTTAAGGCGGGAATCTGAAATATGACTGATGGAAATGTTTTCCGCTCTGGTTAAAATATATCTGTCAATAACGGGCAGGCTACATGCAGGAGTGGCCGCAAACAGTTTTTCAGATGACGGTACTGTCAAACAGAGATAGGCATGCAGGCCAAAAAGTCCTGCTAGGCTGGTTTTCAAAACGCTGTCTTCATGGGAGGTACAGCAAAAGCGTGAATTGGAACATGAAGCACTATGTCTGTGCTTGACTAGAAAGCACATATATGTTGTAGAATAAATTATGTATATATATTTTTTACAAAACTTGAACTTGCAGGCAAGCTTTGGTTGAGTGGTATTGTTTGTCGTCTATTTTTCTCTCTCTGTCTCCCAAAATGCTTCTCCCTTGGGAACAAGAATGTTTTTAATGGCATAACAAAGGCAAGAGACGGCCTTAATATTTTTTTAATGTTGCTGCTAACTACATGAACACAAATTGTAATTATTTTTTGTCGCAGTGTAGTATTTGTTTTTTTCCTTTTATATATCCTTTTTTTAAAAAAAACA
Source organism: Podarcis liolepis (assembly GCF_965112155.1). NCBI lineage: Eukaryota > Metazoa > Chordata > Lepidosauria > Squamata > Lacertidae > Podarcis > Podarcis liolepis. Next base: position 25,456,495 of record NC_139555.1, read on the forward strand.
ACAACAAAAACGCAAAACAAAAACAGAAAAGGGGGAAATTCTCAGTGTTGAACTTGTTAGTTTCAAAGCTCTCTGTCAGACAAAGTGACTGGTGATGTTAGGGAATCTGAACTTTTGATGAGGCCAGTAGATTGGTGGCTAGAATCAATTTCTCTTCGTACTATCCAGTTACATAAGAAGTATTATGTAACACAATGCCATGCAGTAGCCTACAGCAAGATATATATTTTTTAATTTGTGTTTGGGAATGGAATGGGAGTCACCCCCCCAAAAAAAAATCCAAAATGTGTTTTGATTTCAAAGCTACCTAAGTGAATACCAAAGAGAAAAAATGCACACATTTGCACAGCTTTTTACTTAAACAGAGCAGGTTGCTTTCAGGCTATCTTTCTTCCCCAAAGGTCCTTACGCATGTAGTATTTTTTTTTAAAAAATGCACCTTATTCTAAAACAAAAGACTCCTTTTTTTTGCCCCACCCTTTTCTGGGCAAATAAACTTCTGATCTTAAAGAGGAGGAGGAGAAGAAACTGAGTGAAAGGGAGCAAACATATGTTATTTCCTGTTTGCAAAACAGCAAGACTGTGGCAGAAAGTCAACTAAGAAGTCATGCATTCCAGACCAGTTTTTAGAACACAGAACCCTGTTAGAAGTGGAGCAGGATTTTGCAAGGACTGCAATCCTATAGGCAGCTGGGGAAAAGCCCTATTAGTATGTCTTACTTCTGAGTGGACATGTATAGGATTGTATTGTGAGCCATCAAATGAAACCAAGGCCATAGTTACGATCCATTTGACGTTTAATCCAGCTTTGTTACACGTTGGCAAGACCATCGTTTCAGCCATAGAGATAGACTTGACCGTACGCAGTAGGCTGCCATGAACAAAGCAACAGACTGCTCCCAGGAGATAGGAAACTGACGTGGAATAATCTGATGCAAGGAGATCAGTGGTTTTGTTTTCGATGGGACAGCTTCTCCTTGCCAGGGTGATGGGGGGGGGAAGTATGCTAAAATTTTTCTAGATTGTTTGTCAGGGGGCTGGGGGGGGCAGGTGAGTTTGAAGGGAACAATACTGTAAAAGAGTTCCCTCTTTTTGTTTTCCGACGACTTGAGAAAGCCACGATGGGATGATCGACAGACATAGCAATATATCTTCACCGAAATCTTTAAACAGCTATTGCGACCGACTACTGAACCGTGGCTTTAATGGCATTTGGGGGGCCCTTGCCAAGAATGCTTTAAAAATTCTCCCTGCCTCGTAAGATCAAGTGTACCGTTTCAGTGGCACCCATAGGTTATAGATGTACCAGCAGGTGGAAGAAGGAGGTGATAACTGAGGGAATAAACCTTAAATTCTTTTACAGTATTGGATCTCCCTGTATGCCATTAAAAATAGCTTGTTCTGGGTCTAATGCTGTTCCTAATAATCATCTGCGAAGCTTTCCGGGCCACAGTTGCCATGTCAGAAGGAGACAAATTCAGTAATGTGGCATTTCCCAGCTAGAATGAACTTTGCAGAGTTGGTGGGTTCGAAACTGCAGAAATTGGAGATATAGGCAGGTTTCTTTGTTTTTCCTCTTAAGTCAGATATTGTTTATGTACAATGAACTGAGGCTAATTCTGAAGAGTGAAAAAAGGAGGTGGGGGGGCACAGTACTAAATATGCATGGCAACCTGACTGGAGTCTCTGGGTCAGGGAAACAATGAAAGCAATTGAACATGACTCGTGCTGCTATTGTGATATATTTTGCAAAGGAAAATAAAGAGCAAACCAAAGAGTATTTAGTGACATGTCAAACAAAGAAGGGAGGAAAATACTCCAAAATGCACAAAGTTCCCACTTGCAAGATTTGAGACATTAAAGGGAAAGGTGGGTTGAAAAAGTGTTGAATATATTTGTTTTAAAAACAAACACACAGAGGAAGGGATTTTGTTTTTTTTTCCCTTAAAAAAAATCAAATCTAATATTTCTTTTCTTTTCCTGGTGCAGAGTTGATTTTTCTTTTCCTGAGAAGCAGGGTTTTGTGTTTTCAGAATTTTTTTTAACGAAAATGTACATTTTTAAAAATAAAGTTTATCAAGTATTTTCATATTTAAAGCCAAATGTAAATAGAGAAGTCCATTGAAAAAGAAAAACGATAGGAGAAAAGGCCAAGATGGCATCAGTTAGAACCTATGATGCTACAGGTTAGCATGGTTTTTAGCAAATAATTGCAAGCCTTATGGGATTTCTAATGCTATGAGTTATTTTTTTTGTTATTTATTTAGGCATGGATGTTCAACTTGATTGTGTTTGTCCTTGCTATTGGCTTTTTTCTTTCCTTTTTACTTGCATTCAGATCGCTACAGACTTGATGAGAGTGGTTAATCTATTGCACTCTTTGTCGGGGGTATGTTTCTCTTCCTCAAATAACCCTTTGTCTTTACCTGTTTGCTTCTGCATGTGAAAAACACACACTAAAACGAAACCTTCCTTTATGTATATATCATGGTACCTACTGGCCCTTAATTGTCCTCATGATGTTCTTTTTTAACAAACATACAAGCAAGCAAGCAAGCAAGCAAGCTCAACATGCCTTGGGAGGCTCAGCCTTAGGTTCCATGACCATTGTGAAGCTATTGAAAGATTATTTTTGAAGCAGCTGATCACAAGGGACAATTGTGCAAAGTGTTGAGCAACTATAGATTTGTGGTGCAATAGCTCGCCACTTACACCGATGGGAAATTTCCCCACTGACGTCACTGGAATGTAGACTGCATGCAGACCTGAGTCCTCAAGCCACAAATAAGAGCTTTGAGACAAGCAGTAATTTTCCTTTTCCCTAGAAATACTTGAATGGGGGTAGGGGGTGGGGGGCTTCTCTTGTATGTAACTAACAGTGCAATCCTGAGCAGGTCTACTACTCAGAAGTAAGTTCCATTGCTTCAACAGGGACTTACTTCCAAGGAAGTGGGCACACAGTATAGGGTTGCAGCCTTATTATCTCGCTCGTGCAACAAAGGCTATGGGTTGCTGTTGTTTCTCAACCGTGGCCTGGTGTGCAAGGTTTTAAAATGAATAAAAATGTGTGTATTCTTTGGGTACATGGTTCAGTCACAGATTCACGCCCCCCCCCTTCATAACTATTCATTCTATGGCACATGCATTTGGCAAAGACAAAGGGTTCTGAATCTGATATTTTTGCTCTCTTATTTTTGCTCTCCTTTTATTTGTTGGGGTGGGGTTGCAAAGTAAAAACCGATAAGTACTGTAATGTCTTCTTTTTCTAAAAAACAAAAACAAAACAAAAAACCCCAAAACCTGGCTGCTGTTGTTGATCATTTTTAAGGTAGGAGAGTGCTGCGCAGTTGCCACCCCACAGGCAACTGGAGAGACCTCTCTCTTCTCGTAAATGGATTTTCTGCCCTGCAGCTGTTTGTAAGGTGAACAAAACCAACAGGCATTTGACAATCGTTCTCCTTTACTTATTTTCCTGTTTGCAGCCTTTTGTATCAAAGTCTTCCTAATGTACTGCACAAATCATGGACTGTACAAAATTTTTATATATATATTATGTCTTATTTTATTATTTCTTAAAAAAAATAAAAATAAAAGTATTCTTGCATATTTGACGCCGAATCTCTTTACAAGCAGCAACACAGCAGCTTGATTGCATAAGCATGCTCTGCCCGTCTGAGTGCAATGTGCAGCTAGCTACCCTCTTTTTGGATGTGTCCCAATCGCTGTAGCAGATTCTCAGCCTGTATGAGATTATGCATTCTAAGCCTGTATGGGATAATGATCAGGCCCCATCTCATTTATGACAACACGAACAGTGGGAATCTAGATCACACCATTTGAGGCAGGGGGTAGCTTGTGCAACAAAATTAATTTGCTCCTTATTTCTCTAGTAAGTGTCACTGTCAGGCCTGCACAAGTGTGTGTGTGTGTGTGTGTGTGTGTGTGTGTACAGTGGTACCTCTGGTTACAAACTTAATTCATTCCGGAGATCTGTTCTTAACCTGAAACCATTCTTAACCTGAGGTACCACTTTAGTTAATGGGGCCTCCTGCTGCCGCTGGTGTGCAATTTCTGTTCTTATCCTGAGGTAAAGTTCTCAACCTGAGGTACTACTTCCGGGTTAGCAGAGTCTGTAACCCGAAGTGTTTGTAACCCAAGGTGTTTGTAACCCGAGGTACCACTGTGTAAGCTGAGGTACCACACACACACACACACACACACACACACACACACTAAAACTGTGTGATCTTAGTGTCATCTTTTTAAAAGTGGACTCCTTTACAGTTGAAGCTTCGCTGTGTTTGTGAACAAAAACCTTATTCAGCTTTGCATATTAAATGTTCAGAAGCCTGACTGAAACCTGATGGGTGGTATCCAATTTTTACCATATGCTGAGTAGGGCCATTGAAACTGATAGCCTCAAATCAATCCCACTGATTTCAACGGGTCTACTACTCTGAGTTTCCCTTAGCTGAACGCCAACCTATCCTACTAGTGGTCTGCCTCTTCCTCTCCAGTGCAGGGGAACATTTTATATAGATAACATTTCAAAGTTGCAACCCTTCCCTCTGCTGATGTGACACTAGTGAAACATTAGGCCCTCTCCCATTGGCTACTACCATGAGCTGCAATTCCTCTTCCCATCAGATAGGATGCTGCCTCTTCTAACATGATGCTCTTTTAATCTGAAAATGCCACAATTGGGAGGTCATAGAATTGTAGTCCAAGCTCCTGCAATGTGGGAATATTCAGCTATCCCATACTGTAGAGGTTTTCAACCATTCTGAGTCCATGGCTCTTGTCTTGACCAACTACATTCTTTCTGTGGCACCCCTGTGGGGCTCAGGAGCCCAGTTATGTCACCCCTTGCCTGCGGAGCTGGCAGCCTCTCACCCTTTTTCGAACACCCTCCCTTCTGGAGTGTTCCCTCAGCCCTCTTCTCTTTCCTTGGGGGTCTTCTGGGCAGCTGCTGCCACCACCCCTGGTCTCTTGGCTGCCCCAAAGAGAAGTGCCTCCTCACATTGTCCCACAGGGGCCTGGGACTTGTCCTGTCCATTCCCAACAGCAAGGGCTGGCAGACTTGCTTGCTTACTCCAAGGCCACTTCAGCTCCTGACAACCAGTACCCCCTGAGCAGTCCCATTCACCTGGGGAACATGTAGCTAAGCTGCTTCAACAAGCAGCTGTGAAAGCCTTTGGGAGGCAGAGACATAAGAGGGCATCAGAGGAGGGAGGGAAGGAAAGAGGGACAGAGGCCAGCATTGCCCATGGCACCCCTGACCATCATTCAAGGCACTGACCATCATTCAAAAACCACTGCCATATAAGGATCAAACCAGCAACGTTGTCATTATCAACTCCATGCCCCAACCAACTCATGATTCCAGGGCATAGGGCAGTTACCTGTAGGAGCTGTTCACATGCAACCCTATTCAATTCTCACCTGTCCATCCATGCTTTCAATATCTGATAACCCAGCCCCACTTCCATACAAATTTCAGAGAGGAAATTGACCATTTGGCTGTTTACATGGAGTTCTCAGTGAAAGAAGGTGTTTGATATACTAGTAGCATGAGTATAAGCAAATTCAGTATTTATGAATGCCCAGTGGCATTTTGGTTCCAAGATCTCTCCTAGTACTGATCTAGTGTGGCATAGAAACTATGTCCCTGCAGTTCAGATCTTTCCTCTGCCACAAAGGCAATTCTCCCTCCATCTCCCAGTCTCAGGCACTAAGTGTATTATGATAATAAGAGTGATCTTATAGGGCTGGGTTCCATAGTGCATTGTCTAAGCTAGTATTATTAGATGCAGACAACCATAGCACTTTCAGTAGTGGAGGCTGTTGCCCATAGAACTAGCTGATAGCCAGAGCCAAGTAATTCTAGTTTTGTCCCCATCCTTCTCCCTGCTGAGTTCTACAAGGGCAATGCTGAGACTAAGATGGAGGAAGTTGACAGCCTGTGAGACCTCCTGGGCTGGTTGTAAGAAAAATGGAAGACAGGTCGGGCAGACTGCTAATGGCAGACTGTGGTTGCTGCCTCATTTGCCATGTCCAACAGGTAGATCTACTGGTAGATCGTGGGGTGTTCCTGGTAGATCTCTGGCCCCTCAGTGATCTACTCCCCCCCCAAAAAAACTCAACAACTTTGGCTCCCCCCAAAAAGACTAAAAACGTTGGCTTCCTTCAAAAAGCTCAATAACTTTGCCTTTCCTAAAAAAGCTCAGCAACTTGTGCTTCCATCAGATTAAGGTCCACTATTTGACTGCGGATTCAGAACTCTAAACTGTGATCGGTGTTTTATTATGCTCTGTGTCTATCATCACAGTGCTCATTCAAATCATTCGCTTCATTCAATCATTTTTTAGACTGTGAGTAGATTGCAGATGGCATGGTAGAGTGGCAGAACACACCTAACCTGAGAGCTGTGTTACTGTTGCTTACCAGGGAGGAGATGGGGAGGGAGGTGGTATCGAGGTTGGCGTGATGGCAGACCTTCCGGCAAGCATGCCAGATTGCCTCTGCCATTGTGTCTGCACCATGCTGACCTTCCTGCTGCCTTGCCCCTCTCCATAAGCAACAGCAACTCAGGTCTCAGGAGGTCAGGTGAGTGCTTCTGATCCTCCAATCTGTCTGCTACTGTTTACAAATACACTCTTAAAGATCTATACTAATGCCTTTCTGGTGCTGTGCCATAGTCAGAGGTCCATATTAAGGAGATTTGCAGCAGATTCCCTCACCAACCGATACACGCATTCTAAGGAAAGGCCCTCAGGCATATTTCATGAACTCAAATTTGTATGCGAAAACTCAACTTTGATATTCTTCCAATTATTGATGTTGAGGGGGTGGGGGAATGGAGGTGTCAAAGTATAATTAGCAAGCTAATGCTTAACCATATTGCTTCTAGCATCAATCTGACTTAAGATTCAGTTGTTGAATGCTATCCCTTAGCAGGATTAACTGAACAGGAAAAGCCAGAGCTCAGACCTTTGCAAGGAATTTCAGATCTTAAATTCACATGGTATTTTGCTTCATTATCCATGCGTTAATCAGGTAAACAACTCAAATATACTACATTTCCCCAAAGACGTTTTGGTATATTTTTTAAAAAGCTATAAAATAGAATAATGCATTTCAGCTATGAATTGGACTTAATAGGGAGTCAGCTGCAAAAAGCAAAACCACAAAATGAAACACTTTGGTGAATAAATGCTTTTACTACTCTGATCTATCATGAACATATTATCACAACATCCCTTCTTTTGCAGAGGAGTTTTTCCTGTGGGAGAAAATCTCTAGTGGTTGTAATTTATCTCCATGCCAAATAAGAGTGCTTACCTCATTGGTAGTCTTGCATTAACTGAAGTGGCTTATGTTTGCCCTACATATTCTTTATTTATTCTTTATATTTATTAGCTGGCTCATAAACTTATTTCTCTAGATGATGCGCAATGTTCACACAGAGATATTTGTTAGCTCCAGGGCAAATGCATATTCATATATTGTGCCCAAACAAGGTATCAAATACACCAACAGCAATCTCTTACAGCAATAAAATAACCCACAAAAAGTCATAATGCATAAGAGGCTGGATGCACATAGCACCCCCAGAATATGACCTTGAAACCCAAAAATCTAATAATATGCAGCACACATCCTTCCTTCTCTCAATTTAGTTTTCTGCAGTGTGTTTCTGCAATACATATCTGGCATTGGAATCTGTGGAGAACAACAAACCATGAACCATAGTTTAGACATAAAAACAAGCAGGCTATCACTTGACCCTTTCTCAGAGTGGCAAGAATAGAGGAGGAACAGATTGGGTACTTTTGAGCAGTATGCAACTTGCACGCTGCTCATTCAGTTTAAACCATATTTTATGTTAACTGTGGTTTGATGTATGAACCAGCTCCCCATCCCTGTATGGCTTGAGTGGCTGCAGTGTAGCACATATAGACTGCAGTGTAGACAGAAGAATGACTAGACTTCAGTTGTTTTTCTTTTGATTGGTCAGCATAAGAATGCAGGAATGCAGATCATAAAGTAGCAATTATTCATATCGCAGTGACTGATCAACGAAAAGTTAAGTTGGTTTCTTCAGGAAGGAAGTAAACTTTTCCAGCTTTTGATGTGCAAGCAATGTAACTTGAATTAGACCCAAATACATATGCTGTGTATTTCAACGAATAGGAGAAACCTATTGAAAATGGAATCCACAGCTTTGCCCCCATTTCTGTTCTATGCGGCTTGCACAGTCTGGGCGATAGTCCTTCTCTAAGACGCTTTGTAAAACGACAGCATCTCTAAACTGCATTTTCCCCATTAGTAAAAGGGGAAAGAATGCTGTAATGAAGTCATGCTTCCAGGGAACTCCGTTGGTATTACAGGAGCTATTCATGTCACAGCCAGCTGTGCCTTCTCGGGGGAGATTTGAGATGAAGTGAGCTGTGATCAGTGGTGAGCTCTTTCATGCATCTGTTGGCACCTAGCCATTAGCAGCTAGGTTTGCAAACACCATGTCTCCTTTATTCACTGTTCTGAGCTCATGTGGGCATCATCATTCTTTTATTACCGGTATATCAGACCCTCCAAGTGCCCCTATTTCCCAGGGACTATCTTATTTGAAGAAGCCATCCCAGTTTCTGATTTGATCCTGGAATGTCCCACTTTTCCTTAGGATGTCTCTATTTTCATTGGAGAAATGTTGGAGGGTATGGAGTTACCTGACCCCCCCGAGCCATCTGAAGGCAATCCTGTACAGTCGTACCTTGGAAGTTGAACGGAATCCATTCCGTAAGTCTGTCCAACTTCCAAAACTGTCAGAAACCAAAGCACGGCTTCTGATTGAAGAAGAAGAAGAAGAGTTTGGATTTGATACCCCGCCTTTCACTCCCCTTCAGGAGTCTCAAAGCGGCTAACATTCTCCTTTCCCTTCCTCCCCCACAACAAACACTCTGTGAGGTGAGTGGGGCTGAGAGACTTCACAGAAGTGTGACTGACCCAAGGTCACCCAGCAGCTGCATGTGGAGGAGCGGAGACGCGAACCCGGTTTCCCAGATTACGTGACTACCGCTCTTAACCACTACACCACACTGGCCAATCGGAAGCTGCAGAAGCCCCATTGGACATTCGGCTTCCAAAAATAGTTCGCAAACTGCAACAGTCACTTTTGGATACACGGCATTCGGGAGCCAAAACTTTTGAGAACTAAGCTGTTCGAAAACCAAGGTACAATTGTATAGGGAAGTTATTTTTTAAAAAAATGTTTAATGTTTTATTATGTTTTTATATATGTTGGAAGCTGCTGAGAGTGGCTGGGGCAACCCAGTAAAATGTGTGGGTATAAGTAGTAAAATTATCACTATGGAGTGGGATGTCCCTATTTTCATCGGAGAAATGTTGGAGGGTATGTTATATAATGTAACCCTAACACTGATGCCTAAATATCTGCAGGTCTCTTTAAGAGAGAGTTTCTCAGTGAAAAAGATCTAAAAAGTGTGTTACATTCCAGACCACATTTTTCATCTCCAGTAATTATTTCCAAATTTGCATCTATAAATCAGCAAAAATAATCACATTTGTATCACTCCCTACCTCACTCCTTGATTTCCTTCAATCTGCTGTCCAGTTGCTAATTGTTGGTGAGAAGCTTCCAGGTCTTCCCTGCTCTCCCCTTTTAGGGTTATCTTTAAACTTAACTTGGACGGGACAGCCTTTCAGCTAAAGAACTATATTGCAACCAACTAGCTACTTACTATTGTTACAAAAGTTGGGTGCCACCCCCCACTCTCTGCTGAGTGGTAGCAAGTTCCAGAGGGTTCCAGGTACTCACCTTGGGACCGTGTTCCTTTGGAGAAATGAGACAGAGCGGAGACTGTTGTAGCTTTAAGAAATATGGCTTATTCACCTATTTACACCTTCAGTTTGCATGGAAGGAGTCCAAATCTTACAGTAGGGTTATTTCAAGAGGGGCTTATTCCCCACAGCACTGCAACCATGGAGTCCAAGGCGTCTCTCCCAGCCAGCCTGCAGACAGCCTGCCCAACATGGATCCCACTCTATCTTCTTTTTTCTTCTTCCCAGAATACCCTGCCAAAAACACTGTTTTTCCTGTCACTCCACCCAGTTACCCTGGCAACCTTCAATTAACCCCAGTAAATGTTCACATCTTGTAAAGTGGTACCTCGGGTTACAGACACTTCATGTTACAGATGCTTCAGGTTATAGACTCCGCTAACCCAGAAATATTACCTCGGGTTAAGAACTTTGCTTCAGGATGAGAACAGAAATTGCACGGCGGCGGCACAGCGGCAGTGGGAGGCCCCATTAGCTAAAGTGGTACCTCAGGTTAAGAACAGTTTCAGGCTAAGAACGGAGCTCCAGAACGAATTAAGTTCTTAACCTGAGGTACCACTGTATTGCCAAATAGGTACAATCAATATCACTACAAGTGTTATCCAAAGAGAAGTTAGAGATTAATAAAGTTGATAAATACAATAGACAACATCTTTCAGTGCACAATCTTATAAGTTGAGAAAGGAATTAAGAAAAAATGAAATTATAGACCTTTCACGGCATGTGGTTCAAAGAAAGAAGTAATGTTTGCAGAAGTGTATGCTAGAAGAGTTAAGAAAAGTTAAGTCCAGCTATTGCAGGTGTGAGTGTACTGTGCTGTTGTCAATAGTTGTATCAGTGGAAGGGGCAAAACCTTGTTTGCTATCTGCCTTTTCAATGGTGCTTGTGCCAGAGAACTTCTTGGTCTGTTGTCCTCCACCCTGTTTTACTAATGGTAATAAGAGTTTTCAGAGACCAAGGAGTCCTTGGCACCATTTCTGGTTCTTCAGTTACATCATTCATCAGCCAAGGTATTGTGTATCACATTTTAAGGTTGTTGTGCCAAGTGCCAGAACTATAGAAAATGTTAAGAACAGCATCGCCAAGCAAGGATTTGCTTTCTTGCTAGCTGTTTTCCAAGATACAACCCCTATGGGGATTTTTTTTATACATAGGTTAATGTAATTAGGAGCACATGACATCTTTAAATGTCTGATTCAAATCATATTTATTATTAACTGCTCCCTCACAGCGGTCAAGGCTGCCACCACCATTACTCAGGACAAGCACCAGCTCACATACATCCCAAAAGTTGATGGCAGTCACACTGATGGGGGAAATAGGGATATTCCAGGATCAAATCAGAAGCCAGGGTGGCTTTCAGAATTCCGGGACTGTCCCTGGAAAATAGGGATACTTGGAGAGTATGGAACCATAAAATATTCTTATTCCTGCACGATAATTTGATGGTTTGCAATTGGTTGCATATGCTACCATAATCATAACAGAATGCACTGATGTTCATATTTTGTGTGGGTAAAAGTTGAAGAAAATTTTGCTCCTCACAGATGATGAATGAGGGGTAATTTTGCTCCAATCTACCCCTCAGCAAAATCACTAGTGGATAGTTTTCTCCTAATTCATTTGTGGAAGGTAAAGTTAAAGGTAAAGAACCCCTGGACGGTTACGTCCAGTCAAAGGCGACTATGGGGTTGCGGGCCTCATCTTCAATCAGGCCAAAGAAGCCGGCGTTTATCCACAGACAGCTTTCTGGGTCATGTGACCAGCATGACTAAACCGCTTCTTGTGCAGTGGGACGCCGGGACGGAAACCAGAGATCACAGACATGCCGTTTACATTCCCGCCACAGTGGCACCTATTTACATGCACTGCAGTGCTTTCAAACTGCTAGGTTGGCAGGAGCTGGGGCAGAGCAATGGGAGCTTACTCCGTCTCGGGGATTTGAACCACCAACCTTCTGATATGCAAGCCCAAGAGGCTCAGTGGTTTAGACCACAGCGTGTCAGCTCCTTAGGGCCATAGCTAGGGTGTGGTGAAGTGGACCCCCACCAGGAGCGCAGGTGGTGAGCCCCCCGCAAAATCGGCTAAAAAATATGTCCATATAAATATCGATTATTGCCTCATAAGAAATGGTTTTAAATAGAGGGTGAATTGAATGGATGGAGGGAGGGGGGTTGGAGGAGAGGCAGAAAGAAGAGCTAATTTACCCATGGCTAGGGGGTGCAATCTGGATTGCGCAGATCACCTTGCTACGGCTCTGTTGCTCCCTTTATTTGTGAAACAACATAGTAAACAGTGGAAATTGGTGGTAGGCAGTAGATAAGTGTTGATGATTTGCAATGACTAATAATAATAATAATAATAATAATAATAATAATAATAATAAACACTACCCACTCCCCAGGTAGCAAACCCTGAGGTGAGTTCATGTTTCACCAAACTGCAGCTCAAAATACAGGCCCAGTTTGTCCCACAGAAATCTTCTGCCATCCCCTATCTCATTCACACACCCTCTGTCCTCCGCCCTCCCTCCTCAGTCCTGCTAAGAAAAGGATTAGACCGCAGGGATTAACTGTCACTGTACAGTACTGGGCTGAGGAAAGCAGAGCGCCTAGAGAGGCGATGGCAACACACACACACGCACACAGCCTTCCCCTTGGCCTCGTGATAGTAAGGAAGAAAGCATGCATCTGTTTCTATTGGCTTCTGGTGCACATTCCCCTAAGATCTGAAGGCAAGAAGAGCACCTCTTGAGGCTAGTATATACAGTGGTGCCTCGCAAGACGAAATTAATTCGTTCCGCAAGTTTTGCTGTCTAGCGAATTTTTCGTCTTGCGAAGCACGGTTTTAACGGTTTAACAAAGCTGCGAGATGTTTTCGTCTTGCGAAGCAAACCCATAGGGAAATTCGTCTTGCGAGGCAAATCGCAAACAGAAAAACCTTTCGTCTAGCGAGTTTTTTGTCTTGCGAGGCATTCGTCTTGCGGGGCACCACTGTAAAGGAATATCAGTTAGGAGTGGTGTGTTTAGGTAGGGCAAAGAGCAAGCTGTTGCCTCCCTCAGTGATGGAGAAACTTCCGGTTTCCTTGTGTGTTTGGGCAGGGGAGAGATTTAACGTCATTCAACCCGGACAGATCCAGCGCTGAGGGCCTTTTGGTGGTTCCCTCATTGCGAGAGGTGAGGTTACAGGGAACCAGACAAAGGGCCTTCTCGAGAGTGGCGCCTGCCCTGTGGAACGCCCTCCCTTCAGATGTGAAGGAAATAAGCAGCTATCTTCTCTTCAAAAGACATCTGAAGGCAGCCCTGTTTAACGAAGTTTTTAATATTTGATGCTATATTGTTTTTAACACTTGATTGGAAGCCACCCAGAGTGGCTGGGGAGACTCAGCCAGATGGGCGGGGTATAAATAATAAATTATTATTATTATTATTATTATTATTATTATTATTATTATTATTATTATTATAACGTGAAGTTTCAAAGGCTCGCTCTTCTTGCTTCCCAATGCACCCTGTTTCAGACTTCAATAACGTTGGTCATTGTCTGCCATGACTTTTATTCAAAGCATCTTTGAAGGACCTGAATCGCCATGGATGCCAAGATGCCATAGCTCCATTGAAAAATAATACCAGGGCAAAATTGTTCGTTGAAATAAGTGAATGAAAGATAAGACTTTGAAATTGTTTGATGTTGATTTGATGTTGTTTGATGTGTTTTTTGTTTTGTTTTGTTTTGTTAGTTTAATGTATTAGTGTTATGTAGTGTTTTTGTATTGTATTGTACAGTATTGTTCTATTTTTTGTCTTTTTTTGTTTTGTAGTGTTTAAATTGTTGGAAAACTAATAAATATTATTTTTTTAAAAAAACGAAAATTGTTATGCAACGGGCTAGCTGGCTAAGCAAGCGGGCAGTGTTGCTATGCATGGGTTCTTGGCTTTTTAAACAAAATACATTGGATATTTCACCTCAGTGCCCTTTACAATGGTGTTGCATTAGCATTAGTGTAGCTGAATAAACAAAAGCAATCTGTCTCTTTCTCATTCTGATTTTTGCCCTCTGTGATGAGCTTCTCTGTAGGTGGCAATGCATGTGCCCAGTGTTTTCATTTTGAAGAGGCGCGACTGTCAGGTTCATGCTCATTTCATGGGGCACGTTTACAATTGCCCATGAGCTTAGCATGCCTGTAACTCTTGAGAGATCTCCAAGCCAATTTTGGGAGTGAGTGGGTAGGAGAGGGGGGAAAGGCCCATTACACAGGTGCAAGTCTTTGCACATGGCTTGGTTTCCACTGACGGGACTTTTTGAATCCTACCCAGGCAGTCTAGCTAGATTGGCTATGAAACAGCAAGAAAACTGTAAGCAAATGAAGGGCTTGATTTTACAGGTATTTGACATCATGCCTTAAACATACACAAACACACACAAACATTTCCAGTTGCAGGACCTCTGTGTTCCCTGGAGGTGGGATGGCCTCATGAATGCCACCTTCACATGAGTTCATAACTGCACATTGATACACAGGCGTTGGCATCTGATTAATGTCGATACTACAGAGCTGTATGAATCAACCTGTAACACAGAGCTTCACCACCGATGGCAGAATTCCAGATGTTCTCAACTACAACTTTCATTAACCATGGCAAACATCTGGAGGGGCACCAGGTTGGCAGTCCAACCTCCAACTCTTCCTTGATCCAGGATTAAGGCCCCCTAATTAATTGTTCAAATAATATATTATCATCTTGTTAAGGGGGAGGGGGAGATCATTTCATGCAAACTAACCTCTCCTGTTCTTCCCCATTATAAGATGTGTACAGTTAGTCTTGTTCCTTTTAGAAAATCCTAGCAGCAATCACAGCCCCTACAATGCAGGAATCACAGCTAAGAAATCTTAGAATCACAGAATTATAGAGCTGGAAGGGACCTCAATGCAGGACAGCCCATGACCACCACAGACCCTTCATAAGCAGTGCCTCGCTCCTAGAAGACTCTTGTATATTATGAACCAATCCGTATCCCCAAGGTGTGAATAAATTTTCCTTTATTTTGTTTGCTGGTCTACTTCCAGATATTCCAGACATGATAAAAAAAAAAAAGCTATAATTTACACCTCGGGGATTTGATAGCACTGCTTTTTTCTCTCTCTTCCCTAGGTTGACTCCTTATGATGTTGCATAACTATTTCTGCATTGTAAAAGGAAGGGTTCTACGTGCTCGGATAAGCTGCGTGGGGAAAGATGCCATGGGCATTCCTAAGAAAGCACTTTTACCCAAAACAGCACGTCTTTCTTGATGTGAAGCCCATAATAGAATAAAGAAACTAGAGAAATGCAAAAAGCATCCTTGATGTCACAGGCCTTTCACAGATGAAGTTATCAGTGTGATGGATTAACCAACGCTGGTCTTTAGGGTACTTTTATGAATTTGAACACTCTAGCCCTTTTGTTACAGCATCTGCACGTTTGGTGAACGTGTGTTGATGGAACGTGGGATTATCTGTATCGCCAAACAACCTACTCATTGAGCAGTCATCCGGATTTGCTTGCGTGAAGCATATGCAAAAGTTAATTGCTGCATACATGCAACATTTTAGTCTAGAATCAATGAAGACTTGTTTTTCCTATGTAGTCCACACACAGTCTTGATCCACCTGTGTCTGCAGGCGACACTCATTGAACTACATCACTCTGTTCAACTGTTTTTATTTTATTTTCACACATCTACATCCTGTAGGTTCGTAGACTTTATTCTCACACCCTTGCCAGAAGCAGGGTAAAAGGGCACTATCTCAAACCCATTTCCATGTTTTCAATCTATATGTGTACCCAAGGTTTGTTGGGTACCTCTGAGACCATTTATTTACTTAATCTATATTCCATATTATTTATTTATTCTATATTCTTTATTTATTTATTCTATATTCAGCCAGGGACTGAATATAGACTTTTCCCATGCAGCGCTTATATTCCACCACTGTGTTACAAGCTCAGACCCTCCACGTGTCCCTATTTTCCAGGGACAGTCCCAGATTTACAGACGCCACCCTCATTTCTGATTTGATCCCGGAATGTCCTGCTTTTCCTTAGGGCGTCCCTATTTTCACTGGAGAAATGTTGGAGGGTATGGAGTTATGTGACCCCCCCCCCCTTCCACAAGCCAAGGAGATAAGTAACTATGCAACCTTTAGAAGACATCTGAAGGGAAGGGTTGTTTTTTTTTTTAAAAAAAAGTTTAATGTTTTATTATGTTTTTATATATGCTGGAAGCCACACAGAGTGGCTGAGGCAACCCAGTTGATGAGTGGGGTATAAATAATAAATTTATTGTAGCTGTTGAATAGGACATCCCTATTTTCATTGGAGAAATATCAGAGGGTATGCAAGCTATCTTGCCTACTGTGGTCTAGGCGTTTTGGGTTACTCAAACAAATCGGGTTTTGCTCATTTCAATGAACTGCTGCTGGTGCCTGAGATAAGAGGAGTGTTCTGTATTCCCGCAATCTCTTTCCTTGATTTTCCTCTACCTAAACATATTGGGAACATCCTGCAGTATCTTTCTCAAGCCATGGCGGAAACCCTATTGCTCACATTAGCCTCTTGGCATGCGGACCGCTGCAGAACATCCCTTGTGGCGCTTCCTTCCCTTAAGATCAACAGGCTTCAGGGACTGAACAAATACTATCCGAACACCAGGAGTTTGACTTGGCACCAAATGAAACCATAAAAAGCTCTCTTAGCCCCATTGCTTTTGTGGATATTTGAGCTGCCTGTTTATTTCTCCCTTCCATGTGGATGATCTAATAGGTGCTGGGCCTGGACGTTTTTATTGTTCATCCATACTGCCACACTTTGAGCTGGAAGGGGCCATCTAGTCCTGCCCCCTGCAATGCAGGAATCTTTCTGCCTAAAAAGTGTTTCTCGAACCCAGGACCCTGAAATTGTCTAATGCTCTAGCCCAGTCAAAGTTGATTTTCTTATTCCTAGGGCCATTTTGATTTTCCCTGGGGACATTTTAATAACATTTTCAAAATAGCTGAGTGAACTGGAAGAGAAGGCGAAAGCGCCCTAAAGAAATGCTCAAAATGTGAATATGTGTCACTAATGATTTGCTTCTCTTGGGTAGGGTCATCCTAGCTCACTGGAAGAGCATGGGTTTTGCATGCAGAACCCAAGGAAATCTCTGGCATCTGCCAGAAGCATTGGGAAAGGTGCTGAAATACAGCTCGAAGCCTTGGGAAGCCATTGCTAGTCAGTTTAGGTGAGGGTGGATCTGTATAAATCACCTTCCTATTTGCTAAAAATGAAATTGCGGCTGCTTGATGCAACCAGGCAATCCCATTTACAAACAGGTGGGTTTTCAGGAATCTAAAAGAACTGAACTATGTAAAGCAAAATCAAAAGCAATACAAACAAACAGATGAATTTATTTCATGGAGCATGAAATAAATCCCTCGATTTTTATTTTATTTTTGGTATGGCCGGCACTTGGAAAACAATGCAAGGTGGTGTCTGTTCCATCCCACATACAGAAACCAATCAGACCAGCAACATTCTGAGGGTAAGAGCTGTTTGACAGTGGGACAGACTCCCTCAGGAACTCCCTCTTTCATGGGAAGTATTAAAACAGTGGTTGGATGGCCATCAGTCAGAGATTGTTTAGCTGTGATTCCTTCATTGCAGGGGGTTGGACTAGATGACCCATTGATTTTGTGAGCGAACAGCTGTCTCTATTGCACCTGTTTTTTGGAATCAGGTGCCTCAGACAGATAAAGAGAGACTTTGTAGAAAAATGTAGGGAACATTCTGCTTTTCAGGTTGTTCTGATATAGTTCTATAATTAGTCTGTTCGTGGGCATTAATTTTTCCCCCTTGCCAGGCAACAGATTTCCCACCCACCCCCAATGAAAAGTATATATTTTCTCCTGATAGTGTGAAAAAAGGTCTGTAGATTAGTAGTTTAAATGCTGGGTGTGGAAAGAATATCAGAACGGTGTTGGGAAATATTAATAGAAACATTAAAGAGATAACTGAAAGTAAAAGATCGGTTGTTTTCTTTCTTTTGCTACGGTGAATGAGCTTGGCCCTCAGAGACAGAAGTGCATTTTAATTGCAGGCGGCTGAAGAACAACGCATGCTCTGTACTCTGGGAACCCAACATTCAGAAATACACAAAAAAGAAAGATGATGTGAGAATATGAGTTTGGCATTTCTTTCCTTATTGTCATTAATTATATGCTATCAGTTGCTCTCTGTGGAAAGCCAGCCACATCCTGCAAGTATTCATGAGACTCCACTCTAATGAATGCCTATTAAACACGGAGGCAACAAGTCACTACCTCTTTTCCAGAGAAGCTACCTGCATCTGATGAAGTAGTGGCTCCATGTTTATCAAGTGCAGTTGAACTTCAAAGAAGTAATCTCACAGAAGAACCATATGCTAACAGACCTTCCAAGTTTCCCTATTTTCCAGGCATGGTCCTGGATTTACAGATGGCGTCCCAGTTTCTGATTTGATTCCAGAATGTCCCTCTTTTCCTCAGGACGTTCCTATTTTCATCAGAGAAATGTTGGAGGGTATGGTAGGACGTCCCTGTTTTCTTTGGAGAAATGTTGGAGGGTATGGAGTTATCCGACCCCTGAGCCATCTGAAAGCTGCCCTGTATAGGGATTTTTTAAAAAATGTTTGATGTTTTATTATGTTTTTATATATGTTGAAAGCTCCCAATGTGGCTGGGGCAACCTAGTCAGATGGGTAGACTATAAATATTATTATTATTATTATTATTATTATTATTATTATTATTATTATTATACTGTTATGGAATAGGACATCTCTATTTTCATCAGAGAAATGTTAGCAGGTATGTGAGAAGCGAGCAAATAAATTAACTTGATGTGGCTTCAGGATATTTGGAAAACCTCACAGAACCTCCCTGCAATGGCCTGTATGTTAAGTATCAGGCTTGGGAGATTCTCTACTCCCCTGGTAGCATCAAGGATCAAGGAAGAAGTAAGAAAGGTTGTATTTATGGTTTTATTCAGTATCATGGTGCAAGACAAAGAATCCAGTCCTTAACTTCATTATGACGTTGCTTACATTGAGCTCCTTCCCTTCTTTCCCCAACAACAGCCCATGGTTCTACAAGGGGCCCCAGGAGTCAAACATCTTTGAGCCCTTTGCTTTTGAATTCTCAGAGAGCAGCGAGTACGCAGAGATGGCGGTGCTTCTATGCTTTCCAAGGATGTCTCTGCTGGCAATTCTCCCCCTCCTTCTCCTAACACCTCCTAACTTGGCAGCTCTGAGTTCTGCTGCAATTGATTCCTGTCTCCCTCTTCTCTTGAAACTACTTTTTGGAAGGCAATTCCCGGCCTTTCTCCTTGGTCCAGTCCCTGACATTAAGTCATGTAGCACAATACAGAGGTGCCTGAGTTTGCTGGGCTACATAGACAAATTTCCCAGCACAGACTGAACAATTGGCTAGTTGCATCTCTGAGCTCTTGCTCTATACCATGTACAGTATGATAAAGTCAATCAAAGAAATAAGTGAAATTATATTATTGCCTTCACCCTTTTTCAAAACTCACTTCTTTCTCTCTTTCCTTTTGTTATTTTTAAATCGGTGCCCGTGGAAGTAGCAAGACCCTCTTGGAGTGTTAATGCTGTGTATCCTTTCACTGTAGGCTCAGGGTGTGTGTGTGTGTGTGTAAATAAGCCCTATATCATAAAGGCACCACAGTCTCTGCTATGCCTCATTTCCAAAAAGGAAACACTGTTTGGAACCCTTGCAATCTCATACCGCTCAGAGATTGGGAGAGGTGGCAGCATGCAGCAATATGTACCGGCCATATTTCATCATGCTGAGGTCACTATTTGTGTCACTGGTTTCAGTATTCCCTTGGTGGATGCTGACAATCAATGTGAAATACTGGATTTAAGATCCAATGACAGGGTTATAGCGCTGACTTTATCTGACCTTATCCTTTAGCTGACTGACAGCCCAAGGCCATTTTCCATATCATCTACATTCAGGAGTTTCCACTGACTACACTTACAGAGACTCTTATCACACCAGACCATTGTTACATGCTATTTTACCTTTGAGAAAAATGAAGAAAAAGATTTTTATTTTTATTTTAGAATTCCAAAGTAAACATTCTTTTCCTCTGAGGGAAAGGAAAGGTGATGAAATACTGTTCTAGTGATATAGATGAAAGAATAGAGGTTTTTGAAACAAAAAAAGAGAGAAACAAACTCATTCCTAAAATTCTATAGAAATCTGTTTTTGAGATTGTCTTGATAACAAATCTGGATTAAACAAATCTTACAAATTAACGCAAAACACATTTTAACTTCTCTGGGTCCTTTACAAGCTAGTATTTGGTATATTTTAGTCATTTAAAGCTTTTATATACTGTGACCTAAACCTGGTTCAGTTCACCTGTAATAAATGCCAATTATAGCAGAATCTTTCATGGATCACTGCCATGCCATGGTGAAAAGGCTTGAATAACTCAGAGAAGCTATGAGCTATGCCGTGCAGAGCCACCCAAGATGGACAGGTCATAGTGGAGAGTTTTGACTAAACGTGATCCACCTGGAGCAGGAACTGGCAAGCCACTCCAGTATCCCTGCCAAGAAAACTCCATGGACCAAGACAACAGGCATATAAAAGTTATGACACTGGAAGATGAGCCCCTCAGGTCAGAAGGGGCCCAATATGCTACTGAGGAAGAGCGGAGGACAAGTACAAGTAGATTCAGAGCTGATGAAGCGGCTGGGCCAAAGCCGAAAGGTCGCTCAGTTGCGGATATGCCTAGAAGCGAAAGGAAAGTCCAATGCTGTAAAGAAAAATATTGCATAGGAACCTGGAATGTAAGAACCATGAACCTTGGTAAGGTGGATGTGGTCAAAAATGAGATGGCAAGAATAAATATTGACATCCTGGGCATCAATGAAATAAAATGGAATGGAATGGGCGAATTCAGTTCAGATGATCATCATATCTACTACTGTGGGCAAGAATCCCGTAAAAGAAATGGAGTCGCCCTCATAGTCAACAAAAGAGTGGTGAAAACTGTACTGGGATGCAATCTCAAAAATGACAGAATGATCTCAATACGAATCCAAGGCAGACCTTTTAACATCACAGTAATCCAAGTTTATGCACCAACTACCGGTGCTGAAGAAACTGAAATTGACCATTTCTATGAAGACTTATAACACCTTCTAGAAATGACACCAAAGAAGGATGTTCTTCTCATTATAGGGGAATGGAATGCTTAAGTAGGGAGTCAAGAGATAAAAGGAACAACTGGCAAGTTTGGCCTTGGAGTCCATGAAGCAGGGCAAAGGCTAATAGAGTTCTGCCAAGAGAATAAGCTGGTCATCACAAACATTCTTTTCCAATAACACAAGAGATGACTCTACACATGGACATCACCAGATGGGCAGCATTGAAATCAGATTGATTATATTCTCTGCAGCCAAAGATGGAGAAGCTCTATACAGTCAGCAAAAACAAGACCTGGAGCTGACTGTGGCTCAGATCATCAGCGTCTTATAGCAAAATTCCAGCTTAAACTGAAGAAAGTAGGAAAAACCACTGGGCCAGTAAGACACAATCTAATCAAATCCCTTATGAATACACAGTGGAAGTGCTACTGTATTATGCACTAGGTGCAGTTTCTGGAGAATTTTCAAGGGCAGCCCAGCCTGCAACTCATTACAGTTGTCTATATTTCTGTACTCCTTCATGGATCACTGCCTTGTCATGGCAAAGGGGCTTGAATAACTCAGAGAAGCTATGAGCTATGCCATGCAGGACCACCCAAGACGGACAGGTCATAGTGGAAAGTTTTGACTAAACATGATCCACCTGGAGCAGGAACCGGCAAGTCACTCCAGTATCCCTGCCAAGAAAACTCCATGGCTTGCTCTGGTCCATAGGGTCACAAAGAGTCGGACATGACTAAACGACTAAACAACAACAACAAACAACATATTTCTGTTACTCAGGTCATTTGGAGGGGAAAATTTTTGTGTGTACAGTGCAGGAGATTACCCCAGGAGGTGTGGAATGGAAGCAACTTTAGTCAAGAGAACTGACAGCTTATTTAAGGGCATGCTGGCTCATGAGAAATAGAAGGCTTGGCAATGCTTTAGTCAAGTTGAGATCATATACCTTTGCAAAGAAGATAGGAGGTGTGATACTCCCTACTGCCAGCCATGGTGGGTGACCCTGTTCTGGAACATAAGATCAAAACGTCTGGCAAGGCTTTAATCAAGCTGAGATCATACGCCTGGATGAAGACTCATCAGTGGCTCCGAGTCGCCTTCCTGACTTTGCTTGTACCCCGATAAGGATCGAGAATGTGGCACACACCCAAATAATTAATTAAGAAACCAAAACACCTGTTTCACAGGAATTTGCCCCTGACATTATTGACCGATACAGATTTGAATTTCAGTGGAGAAAAAATTCGGGGGGAGAAAAAAGAGCAAATCGGAAGGTAGGAAAATACAGAGACATAGGTAGGTGGAAAGAATATTGCATCTATCGGCACTCAGTGCATTTTCCATGGCAAGTGTCAACCAACATGTGACCTGATGGATGAATTTATCAATTTCATCTGCTTTTTGTTTCTCGTTCTTTCGCTCAGATCTTAAGTTCAATTTTTCTGATTTTGCATCAGTTTGCTTTCTTTTATGATTGCCTGGAAATTCATCTACATTTTCACGTGCATTTTACTTCATAACCACATTTTTTGTATGCAATTTTGCCCCAGATACTCACCTTTTCACAAGCAAGTTTTTCTCATAGACCTTTTGGTTTTTTTTACTAATGTCAACATTTCTGTATGCATTTTACTATAATACACACTTTGTTGTAAGTAGCTTTCGGTTAAACAACTGTAGTGTAAAAATAAGAGAACGGTGAATTTTTGAAGGCGCATAGAACCACTGTCCCCTTCATGGATCATTGCCTTGCCGTGGCGAAGGGGCTTGAATAACTCAGAGAAGCTATGAACTATGCCAAGCAGAGCACCCAAGATGAACAGGTCACAGTGGAGAGTTTTGACCAAATGTGATCCAGCTGGAGGAGGAACCGGCAATCCACTCCAGTATCCCTGCCAAGAAAACTCCATGGACAAAGACAACAGGCATATAAAAGTTTTGACACTGGAAGATGAGCCCCTCAGGTCAGAAGGTGTCCAACATGAAGAGCGGAGGACAAGTACAAGTAGATCCAGAGCTGATGAAGCAGCTGGGCCAAAGCCGAAAGGATGCTCAGTTGCAGATATGCATGGAAGCGAAAGGAAAGTCCAATGCTGTAAAGATGGAGGGCACAAGGAGAAGGGGACGACAGAGGATGAAATGGTCGGATGGTGTTCTTGAAGCCACCAGCATGAGTTTGATCAAACTGCGGGAGGCAGTGGAGGACAGAAGTGCCTGGCGTGCTCTGGTCCATGGGGTCACGAAGAGTCGGACATGACTAAACGACTAAACAACAACAACAAAAAAGAACCACTGTGCCATAGACTGATGCCCCGTTCTAAAATCTTGGATTGTGCCATTCATATATTGCGGTCCAGACACCAGATTTTGTTTGAGAAATCCATCAGAATGGAAACAGAAAGCATGACTATTTTCACAGCCTTTGCATTGATTTTTGACCTCCAGCTGCATCAGTAGCTCTTTCTGCCTCAGGGCAACCACAGACAGTTGGTAACTCTATTACAGATTGTAGCCCGGCTGATCTGACTTCCCACAGAATGACTTATGAAATATTTCCTACCATAGAAGAATGAAAATTTGTTTGATGAGAGTGGAATCCAGAATAATCTACTCTAAAGCAGTCAGTAGGCAATATTCCAGTGAGACATTGCCTAATAAAGATTAAATCTCCTTCCTAGCATGTGAGCACTTGGGAACTGGAGATATACTATATACAGTGAGAGTTACAGCTGGAAAACAGTTGTTATTAAATACTATGTGGGCTATGTGAACCCCAAAATAGCATATCTGTGAAAGGCGGGGCCTAGTTTGGCACTGAGACTGCTTCACAACTGGGTTCTAGAATTCAGAGAAATTCTATTTTGCATTTGATGGATAGAAAAGTGGGGGGGGGGGAATGGGTAGTTACCATAGACATTATATTTACCTCTGGACTATCCAACTTAGAACAGCTTATGCCATCAACAGAATCAGCTACACAAGCTTTTTCTCCTGTTGAAAATGTGTGTCTTCTGCAACTTTTAATGTTCCTTGCAAAGATATATAA
Organism: Podarcis liolepis; assembly: GCF_965112155.1. Lineage (NCBI taxonomy): Eukaryota > Metazoa > Chordata > Lepidosauria > Squamata > Lacertidae > Podarcis > Podarcis liolepis. The sequence goes on from NC_139555.1 coordinate 25,480,634, forward strand.
GGATATCTCCAACCCAAAGTGGTAAAATCCAGGACAAGATTTTATGCTTGATTCTGCTAATGGTATAATTGACCCTTAAGCAAAGCCCTTGATGAGGTGTCTGACTTGAACTTGGTTTATGTAGAGATTAACAAGGATTGTATAGCTTTCTGTAATACCTCCCCCTCACCTAGTGAGGTAAAAGGCAGAGGAAATAAGATTTTTCATTAGTTGTTTTAAAAGTGGCTGTTTTACAGTTTTGCAGGTGTTTGGACTGTGTGCTCTTTTTCAGGAAAAAAACAACTAAATCAAAACAGAAATATACATGGCTGTCAAATGCTCAAAATGATAGGCAACTCTTCTGGTGTGCTTTTTAAAAAGGCAAAGGTAAAAGTTTCTTCTGGTGTGCTTTATAAGCCCTTTTTTGCAATGTGCACTAGGATGACAGTCCAAATGTGTCAAAAATAAGTAAAAGGGGCCACTAATGCAGCAAGAAATATATAAGGCCAATGTATGAGTAATGTTTGACTTCCTTACTTAAGCATGTGAAGTTTGGCTTGGAGGTTCCATTCAAATAAATGAAGATCTAGGTGGAAATGTTTAAGCACTGATTTTCTTCCTTGCCCTTCAGATGCTAACAGAAGTCTTCAGTGTGGGCTACAGTGCGGGAAAATCAATATATTCATTCGATGAGCAATGCCTGCTACTTACTTAGTACGTGCTTTGTCTGTTCTGGGCGAAAAATGAAAACAGGACTATAGCACTAATCACTGGATGTGGAAAGCATTTAATTCCCTCTCTACTCTTTACAGATGACCACTTGCATTGTGTTCTAAATCTGAGATGCAGAAAACTCTGCACAATTACATTTCACCCTCGAAACTCAATTACTTCCTGCAGTCATTATTGTCTGTAGACTGTACCTGGTGAAAAGAAAGCGAGGCTGGGGAACAGAGAAAACGTTGCTTTGTTTGAAGAACATGCAGGCTCTATATAGATGGCAAATGCAAGGAACTATATGCATGTCATTTTGTGTGTGCTGTTGAGAGCCACTATTCTCTCATTCCAAGTCGATAGTAAAATACAATTCTACAATTGTTAGTGTCGTCTTTACAAGTGCTTAATATTGCTCAAGAGGATGAAGCACCCTAGGTTGTGTAAATACTATTTTAATGCTAATTCTACACACCCATACCTGGCCTGCTGTCAATATTACCCAGCCTATGATTCACCCTTTTTGAAAGAAGCCCTCACAACATTCCCACTTAATCTTTTAATATGCCACTGCCTTATTTGTCTAAACAGAGGGAGCCTTGCAAAATGTGATGATCTCTACTGTAGGCATTCACCCAGGGAATTTTGTCTTTGTGAAAGAGGGGGCAGAAGCACTCAGGGGAAATGGCCTGGGACAAGCTCTTGAGCATCAAAGATGACTTCAGTCCTGAGGTGCTGCTGCTTGCAGGGGCCAGTGCCACTTCTTGAGGTGGCATAACCATGCAGGGCCCCCGCATGCATGCACACTGCCAGAAGCCCCTCACCGCTGCAGAGCCCTCTCCACAAAAGGTAGCAAGTCATAAGCTCCTCAGAAGACACCTATCCATCATTCAGGCCGGACACTGAGGTCCAGCTCCAAGGGTCTTCCGCTGGTTTCCTTACTGTGAGAAGTGAAGTTACAGGGAACCAAGCAGAGGACCTTCTTGGTAGTGGCACCCTCCATATGGAACCCTTCAGATGTCAAGGAGATAAAGAACTGCACAACCAGGGCTGGATTTAGGTTTGATGAGGCCCTAAGCTACTGAAGGTAATGGGGCCCTTTATATGTCCAGCTGTCCTTTGCCAACAACAAATTGTAGCTGTTTTTTGTGTTGAATATTTGCTATATGGTAATTTATGGACCTAATAGGTCCATATACAACACAAAACACTGTTGCTGCATGTAGGTTTTATTTGATTTGTTTTTTATCTTATATTTTGGAAATGTACATCCAGTTTTTTTCCTTATATTTTTTGGGGGGGGCCCCAAGAGAGTGGAGCCCTAAACTATAGCTTGTTTAGCTTATACGTAAATCTGGCCCGGTGCACAACTAACACCTGAAGGCAGCCCTGTATCAGGAAGTTTGTAATGTTTGATGTTTTACTATGTTTTTATATATGCTGTAAGCTGCCCAGAGTGGCTGGGGAAACCCAGCCAGATGGGCAGGAGATAAATAAATCATCATCATCACCATCACCATCACCATCATCTGCACCTTCCTTCCCTTCTTGGAAACTAACAGCAGCATGCAGTGTTCAGAAGCCACATGCCCCAGCCCCAGCTCCAACTGATAACTTCTCATATTTCTATTGTTGTAGCACACTCTGGGACCTTGTGCTAGTGTTAGCAATAAAATAAATTCACCATCATCATGACTGCCTAAAAAGATAGAGGACAAGGATGGGAGGGTAGTACTGCACTGTTGCCTTGGCTCCCCAATGCCACACAACATTGCCAGTTCCCCAGAGAGAGTAAGACAAGGCAAGGCAAGTGGGCACAAGGACAGAGCCAATCCTATGTTTTGGATCCGGAACTGCACTGTCCCCACTGCCTTGCCCATGCCACCCTGCCAGCTGCTACTGGGGCCTTCATTGGTTTAAAGGCAGAGAATATGCCCTCTAGATGTTGAACTCCAACTCTCATCAGTCCCAGCCAGCATGGCAAAGGTGATCAGAACTTTCCCCCCACGACATCAAGAGGGCCAGAGGCTTTCCATTCCTGTTTTTAAGCCTTCCAAGTAGAGATTGATCTCCAGGAGAAACAGGGGCTGCGATTCAATGGGCACAGGAATGCTTGGCCAGATAGTTTGGGCATTTTAAGACTGGATTAGGACTGCAACCCGTAAAGGAAATTGGGAAATGTGCCTTTTCATTCCAAATGCAGATGTAAAGCGTCTGCATTTAATTTTAAAATGGCAGACACTATTTTGGAACTTGACCTATTAAACATTATCACTCCACAGGCACAATGGTACAGATGCAGGATCGCTGATACGTTTAGGGTGTCTTGTTTGATACAGAGCCCCAAGTTCAGGGAAATATAAGTCGCCTCTGATATGTTAGATGCCTGTTTTCGATCCAGCTGACATAGTGTGCCTGTAAATTGAGACGGACATTCTTAACTTTAATTAATTAAGATGGTAATGATGGTCCAGTGATTCTAAGATGAGGAAGTCGCATCATCTGGATTGTTTGGTCACCTGTATGGTGTATTTTAATCAAGGCGTGAGTTTTGAGCAAGTAAAGGGTTCTCTGCTCTCTTTCCAATACCCAAGTCCAGTGCTGGGGAACCTATAGCCCTCCAGATGTCATTGGACTCCAACTTCTGTCATATTCCTTTAGCATGGGCAGTGGCCAGGGATGACCACTGTTCAGCAGCATCCAAAAGGATACGGGTTCCTCATCCCTGCTCTAATCCCTGGCCTTTTTATTTGTGACTGTGGAAGGCATGTCCAAAGTTGTCACAATGTTAATACTTGTTGATGTTGTGGAGTTGGAGAAGGTCCAGAAATGGACAACCAAAGTGATCAAGAGGCTAGAGCATTTTTTTATTTTATATACTGTGGTCCTTTTATGTGAACTGCCCTGAGACCTCCGGGTATAAGGCAGTATTGTATATAAATTTAATCAACCAATCAATAAAAACTCCTCCACGAGGAAAAGGACATTTGGGACTTTTTGGTTTAGAAAACAGGTAGGAGGAGACACGACAGAAGCTATGCATGGCTTGCAGAAAGTGGGCGAAGAGAAGCTTTCCACCCTCTCTTGTAACACTAAAACTCACTAGAACATTTGCTAAAGCTGAATGTTGGAAGATTCAGGGCACTTCTTCATGCTCAAAGGAGCTGGGTATGTTTAGCCTGGAAAAGAGGAGGCTGAGCGGAGATATGATACCCATCTTCAAATATCTCAAGGGCTGTCACATCGGAGATGGAGCAAGCTTGCTTTCTCTTACTCCAGAGGGTAGGACTTGGACCAATGGCTTCAAGTTGCAAGAAAGGAGATTCCGGCTGAACACCAGGAAGAACTTTCTGACAACAAGAGCTGTTTGACAGTGGAACAGACTCCCATGAGAGGTGGTGGACTCTCCTTCCTTGTGGGGTTGTAAGCAGAGGTTGGATGGCCATCTGTCATGGATGCTGAGATTCCTGCATCACAAGGGGTTGGACACTTGGGGTCCCTTTCAACTCTATAATTTTCCAATTCTGTGAATTTGCTTCCACAGGAAGCTGTGATGGCCACCAAAATTCACAGAGTGACTATCAGTGACTACGTTGATGGTCCATGTTGGCAATGTTCTCCCTCCACCTGCAGGAGCAGTATGCTTCTGAAAACCAGTGGCTGGGCCTCACAGGATGGGAGGGTGCTCTTGCGATCATGTCCCATTTGCTGGCTTCCCACAGGCATCTGGTTGGCCACTGTCAGAACAGGTTGCTAGACTAGATGGGCCATAGGCCTGATTCATCAGGGCTCTCCTTATGCTCTTATAATCCCACCGCAACTCAATTATTTGTGAATGTGTGTGCTTGCGAAAAGCTTCTGACTGAAGCAGGATGCTTTTATTTATTCTGGGGGAGAGTAGCAGGAACCTCTCTGGATAGCAACACCATTGTGTGAAATAAACACATTGTGTTGTTTATATTTTGCTCAGGCATCACCTGCCTCGTAGAGCTTATGCAAAATAAACAGTTGAGACAGATAAAAGGTGGGAAAGGAAGGAGAATCACTGAGAAATGAAGAAACTTCTCAGATTACTCAGTGGTAGGGACCCAGACGGTGGGAAGGGGGGTATCCCATGCTTCCTCATTCTAAGCCGTGGTCATGGTAACAATATATGACTTCTAAGCTTGAAGTAACAGGCCTGAGGTTAATTATATTGTCTCTATATCAATGTTCAGAAAGCTATTAAGAATCTCAGCATATTGTATTGCTGGAATTAATCCTGCTCCTAGATTACCACTGGGAAGTCCAGTGTCTCCATCAAATTCCAGAAGGTTTTGTTTAGGTCCAAGTCTGACCGAAATAAATATATATGATTTTTTTTTTAAAGTCCGGGAGAATTTCTCAGGAGCAAGAAAAGTTAAGGTAGCCTTGCTGGCTGCGATACACAGAGCTGGAAAAACAAACAATAAGTTTAACACTCCCAGAATGGGAGGATAAGATACCACTTGCCAAGCAATCAACAGATAGTTGCTGAGAGATGAAACAAATCAGTTGTAATCTCCATTTGTTTTAGGAAAAGTCTGCTAGTTATTTATTTATTCCCCTGACTTCTCTTTCTGAAAAGGGAGACAAGCATCGAAATTCAGGTTGCAATTTAAGCTACTGGTGATGTACAAGGAGAGAGAGAGAGAGAGAGAAAATAGCCTCTGCTAGTCAATGTTGTCTCCTCTCTCTATATATATATCTGTATTCATTTTCAGATACAGAAATGCAAGGTAAGAAAAACACACACACCCCATCATCATCTCAAGGAGATAAAGAACTACACAACTTTTAGAAGATTTCTGAAGGCAGCCCTGTATCGGGAAGTTTTTAATGTTTGATGTTTTACTTTGTTTTTATATATGCTGTAAGCTGCCCAGAGTGGCTGGGGAAACCCAGCTAGATGGGTTGAGTAATTATTATTGTTATTGTTATTGTTATGTCAAACAATAGGAAAATATAAACACCATCCCAAAGCGTCCTTCCAAAGAAGTTCATGTCTCCCAGGCAGGTGAAAACATGTTCTTCTGTTGCAGCGTATGAAATAAAGCATGACCAAATAGTATAAAACTTGTTTGCTTCCTGTTCGTTCCTCCTGACACATAGTTCATGAGTCATTTTCTCCATTGGAGTTAATTGCCGTATTTGCACACTCCATTCTGCAGGAGATAGCCAGTGCTTGGCTACAGTCAGTCTATACTGTAGACAACATTGAGCCAGACAAACCAATTTATTGACTCGGTGTAAGACAGCTTCCAAAGTTCCTGTATTTTTCCTTAGGTTTTAGGTGTCTTGCATGACTGGAAAGGAGCTTCTGCTTTCATGAGGCAGCTGAGGCATATTTTTCTGGTTTTGCTCCAATGTTGTTTAGATCCCTACCACTTTAATTTCTGATGGAGGATTTATTCTATGAATTGATGGGAGAGAATGCAAGTGGAATTACCTTCATCAGACGATGAAAAAGAAAAGAAGGATTATGTCTGTGTACAAGACGTGACTACAAAGCTCTGAGGTTCAGAATACCGTGAGGATGATTCTCGATTCTACAGCATTATTATCACACACACACACACACACACACACACACACACACACACACAATCTCTGTTAGCACACTGGTTAGAAGCATCCTACGATTCAAGTGTTTGTCTCCAGAGAGCAGGATTGATACTCATAATTAGGCATGAAAATAAAGGGCTTGTCAAGAACAATATTTCTTTATAATGAAAAGAAAGATACTGCTGTTTAAAACCACAGGAAGTTTTCCCTTTTTAAGGATTTTTAAGCCAGGCAAAAATTGGACTGTCTGAGCTCTGTATAGCATGCAGAAGGATGAGAATGCTGGTTGAGTAACAAATGTAACTTTGTATATGGAAAAAAAGAATAAAATATGATTACAAAAAAGACAGAGAGAAAGAGAGAGAAAATGCTGGTTGCTGGTGAAATGGGAGTTTCACAAATGGCCTTAGCTGAGATCATAAAATCAGCAATTAAATGCATAATAATTATAGGTAAAGGTAAAGGACCCCTGGACAGTTAAGTCCAGTCAAAGGCGACTATGGCGTTGCGGCGCTCATCTCGCTTTCAGGCCAAGGGAGCCGGCATTTGTCCACAGACAGCTTTCTGAGTCATGTGGCCAGCATGACTAAACTGCTTCTGGCATAGTGGAATACCGTGACAGAAACCAGAGCACACGGAAACATCATTTACCTTCCTGCTGCAGTACAGTGGTGCCCCGCAAGACGAATGCCTCGCAAGACGGAAAACTCGCTAGACGAAAGAGTTTTCCGTTTTGGAGGTGCTTCGCAAAACAAATTTCCTATGGGCTTGCTTCGCAAGACGACAATGTCTTGCGAGTTCCTGCTGGTTCCCCCCCCCTTTTCTAAGCCGCTAAGCCGCTTATCCGCTGATCCGATCAGCAGATAAGCCGCTAAAAGCCACTAATAGCGCTAATCCGCTAATCCGTCAATGGGCTTGCTTCGCAAGACGAAAAACCGCTAGACGAAGAGAATCACAGAACGGATTCTTTTTGTCTTGCGAGGCACCACTGTACCTACTTATCTATTTGCACTGGCGTGCTTTCAAACTGCTAGGTCAGCAGGAGCTGGGACAGTGCAATGGGAGCTCACCCTGTTGTGGGGATTTGAATCACCGACCTTCCAATCGGCAAGCCCAAGAGGCTCAGTGGTTTAGACCACAGCACCACCCATGTCCCTTATGATTATTATAATAATTATAATACTGTACAATTGTATGTACAGTCATACCTTGGGTTGCGATTGCTGGGGGCTGCGCGTTTTCGGGTTACGGACGCGCCGAAACCCAGAAGTACTGGAACGGGTTACTTCCGGGTTTTGGCGCTCACGCATGAGCAGAAACACTAAATTGCACTTTGCGCATCTGCAGAAGCGCGTCATGCGTGTGCACAGACTCAGCGCTGTGGGTTGTGAACGCGCCTCCCGCATGGATCACATTCGCAACCTGAGGTTCCACTGTACACACACACACACACACAAACAAACACACAATTGGCTGTGAACTAGGGCCAAGCTAGCACTGTCATAGGAATGTGTATGGCTGCAGACACCAGAAAGTAGTAGCATTTGGCATGACCTTTTAAATTATTTCTGTAGCGCCTGTGTAACATTTGCAGAGCACCGTGCCAGTACAAGTCCCAGCTGTATGACTCTGGCCTGCTGATATGCATATCAAGTTCTTCATTCACTTCAATGTCCAGGGACTTCTCTGCAGCTGCATACCGGTATATGAAATGCTTTGTACTGAAACAAGTGAGGAAACCTCTGCTTGGAAGCGTCACAAGTTCTGTGAGAAGGCAAATTTGCTTCTTTTAAAAATCCCTGTGCCTTGGTGTATGTGTAGTTGTGGTTATTAAAATGGGGAAATAGTTGAAGTCTCAAGAGTACTAGGTCAAAGGCCCTGGTGTGTTAGATCAGTGTTTTCCTAATGAGAGGTGAATGCCTTGGCAAATCATGGTGGATGACAAGGGAAGACATACCGTATTTTTTGCTCAATAAGACTCACCTTTTCCCTCCCAAAAAGTAAGTGGAAATGTGTGTGTGTCTTATGGAGCAAATACAGGCTGCGCAGCTATCCCAGAAGCCAGAACAGCAAGAGGGATCGCAGTGATCCCTCTTGCTGTTCTGGCTTCTGAGATTCAGAATATTAATTTTTCTTGTTTTCCTCCTCAAAAACTAGGTGCGTCTTATGGTCTGGTGTGTCTTATAGAGCGAAAAATACGGTAATAAAGCTTATTTGGCTACATGGGACAGACAAATATATCAAACCAGGTTGGATCCTGGCTACGATATGAAATTGTGTAACTCATCAGTGGGGCAAAAACCTGACAGTCAATAAATCTTACGAAACTTTAAAGTGGGGATTGGCTGAACCGATCGGGACTGGTGCATTAAAGTCATCATCATCTGATCAGATAAAAAACTAGGGATATTGGGCCGTTTCAAGTGGAAAAGATAGCTCCCATAATTGTGGGGGGGTTTTTTTGGGGGGGGGAGGTGGAGGGGAGAATATATCTAATATGGAGTAGACAAGTTCTTGCAAACATTTGTTTCATAGTGACATGACAAACCAAATTTCCCCTCTGCTTTGTTTGTATGGTTAGTCTAAATAGACATAGGATGGATTAAAGGCTTGTGGGCAGCTGCCAAAACATTACGTCACGCTATGCTAAGTGTCTGCTAGGAGGGATTCCATTCCAACAAATGCTATACAAATATCTAATGAGGGACATAATCGCCTCCAGTTTCCAAAGTGACATGTAATAGGAATGTGATGTTCTTCGTTGACCTCACACAGAAGTCTAATTATGGCACTGTCTCTCATGAAATACTTTAAGACCTAAAATTTAGGGATGATTCAAATTATCACATTTTGCCGTTCTTTTCTTCTCCATGTGTGGCGGCACCAATACTTTGGAACTCCCTGCCTATTGATATTAAGGCAGGAGCCTTTGCTGTATTCTTTCCGGCGCCTGCTGAAGACATTCTTATTTAGACAAGCCTCCCCAGATGTTTAGAGAGCTTGCAAGCGTTTTGTTTTAGTCTATTCTGTTGTGGTTTTAACTTTTCACATGAATTTGATTATGGCTGTAATATTTTCAGTGATTGTTTTATTCTTTTTCTTTTCTATAAACCGATGTGAGATTATTATTATTTTTTTGCTATACTCAAGCGGTATATAAATGTTACAAAATAAACAAAAAAAAAAAGAGTGTGGGGAGGGTTTGTCACCAGAGATTAAACACTACATCCCCTTGCTGTTTTCTAAAGAGTTCCTGATTTTGCAGAACACTACAATATATATATGGTTCATTTTGTATATCATAAATCCCTGCATATTTTACATAAACTAAACCATTCGGTATTCCATTATTACATCTACCCAAACTTGTTTACACTGTTGAATTTATCTTAATGCTGTCAACGTTTTCAAGTGTACACAATTTCCCTCCATATATTCAATAAACATTTCCCTGTCTTCTTTAAACGTATGTTCTTCTTGTTCTCTTATGTTAAATCCACAAGCTTAGCATATTCCATCACACAAATTAATATTTTAGAGCAGTGGTTTCCAATAGGTGGTCTGTGGACTCCAGAAGCCTCATGTAACCCACCTAGGGGGTCCTTGACACATACTCGTCAACTGTTCAGGGCATCCTGTTTTGGGGCGCTGTGCTCTCACAGCCAGACGTATGTCTCACATGAGATCGCTGCACCCAAATATGCACATTTTTGGGCATCATGCTCTTTCGTGGGTCACGTGACTCACATGGCAGTGCAGCCCAGAAGACACACATCCTGGTTTCGCACATGGAAATGTTGGAGGGTATGATGGCATCATTCACATAAGAAAAACTACTGCAGAAATATCCACCTTTTCAAAAGTAGGGGGTCCGTGGCTTGGCTTTCGAAAAACAGGGGAACCTTTTGCAGTGGCACGCTCAGTCAAAATCTGGATGCATGTTGGCACCGAGCAGGTTAAAATGAACACAGTGACACCCCCCCCTCCCAACCTGTGGTGACTGAATGAAGTGTGAACTCAGCTAGGAAATCACCAGTGGCAGCCTGTTGCATTTTGCCACCCAGGGCAACATGGGAAGATGCTCTGCCCTCTACGGAAGGCTCACTTACTGGGGTTGTGAGGCAGTGGCGACTTCTGGTTTCTGGCAAGATCTTGCTGGAACCTGAAAGCCGCTTCTTCTTCTCTTTGCCCCAGTCTGCCTCAGGGATTGTGACCTCAGATTTTCCATCCCTCTATTTCACCTATGCTCTCCATGCACCAAGTGAACAGCAGTGGCAATGTTACAACCTGGCTGAGGATGGCGTTAACTAAACCCAGGCCTGGAGATGTAGAGGACCTGGAACCAGGAGTGTGATAAACATGCTGTGTTAAATAGGCCAGACCAGGAAGCCAGCTTCTTAGCATCTGTACGAGTCCTGGCCACTCCATGGGCTTCCTACTGCCTGACGGCTGATTGCCAGTTGAAGCTGGACTCCCCTACTTCCTTCTGCATTTGTAAAAACGTTTCAAGAGTTGAGCAAGCTCTACGTCTGAACCTCAAACCATGATGTTCCCTGGTTCGAGCCCCGTAGTTTCCGACAAATAGAACCATAACAATATTTTTTAAAAGAATTGTAATTAAATTTATGTGCTCTTAGGGGCTATATTAAGATACTTGTAATTAAAACCACAGGACTACTGGAGTCTCTCTGATGACCACTTACAACTTTCCAGATGTCTTTGGTGCATGAATAAATTGCAGCTGGACCATAAGAACTTGCAGGGGACCCAACAAGAAGGGACATTTATCCTTCAGATCCCATCTTCTGTGGCAGGTGAGATAAGCTAAGGAGTGGAAGCCAGAATTGTGAATTTTCTGCCTTTAGAAATAATGCACAACCTCCAATAAGTTCTGATAGGGGCCTGGGATTTATGGTGTGTGTGTGTGTGTGTGTGTGTGTGTGAGAGAGAGAGAGAGAGAGAGAGAGAGAGAGAGAGAATACTAGCATTCTCCTGCCATTCCATTGTTGTTTCATCCCATTGCCCCCTCTATCTCTCTCTTCAAGCCACTTTCTCCCTGCTTGATGCCCAGAATGCTGCTGCAGTATTTTTCCAAATGCCAGAGATGCTTTGTTGTCGTTTAGTCGTTTAGTTGTGACCGACTCTTCGTGACCCCATGGACCAGAGCACGCCAGGCACTTCTGTCTTCCACTGTCTCCCGCAGTTTAGTCAAACTCATGCTGGTAGCTTCGAGAACACTATCCAACCATCTCGTCCTCGTCCTCGTCCTCTGTCATCCCCTTCTCCTTGTGCCCTCCATCTTTCCCAACATCAGGGTCTTTTCCAGGGAGTCTTCTCTTCTCACGAGGTGGCCAAAGTATTGGAGCCGCCAGAGATACTAGGAAGTGCAATTTCCCCATACATCTGATGAAGTAGAGGCTATAGAATCAAACAGTTGGGAGAGACCCTGAGGGATCATCTAGTACAAACCCTCGCAATGCAGCTGTCCCATATGGGGATCGAACCAGCAACCTTGGCATTATCAGCACCATGCTCTAACCAACTGAGCTACGCACAATTGCGTTTCCCAGCATCCATGGCTACAGAAGCTTTGCAAGTACCAGCAAGGGAAGAAGAAAAGAGAGAAAGACCTCAATACTGCAGTTAAAGCCAGGTGAATGGGTCAGGGCTGGGTTCTTCTCCCTATTAATTAATTAATTAATTAATTATTATTATTATTATTAATAATATTTTTAATTTATACCCCACCCTCCCCAGCCAAGACTGGGCTCAGAGAGGCTACACAGAATATAAATACAATAAAAATATTAAAAACCAAACCAAACAAAACCAAACAAACAAAACCAAAAAAAAAAAAAAAAAAAAACAGTTGATTTAAATATAAGTTACAATACAGTTTAAAATGCAGCTTAAAATGCAGTCTCGTTTTAGTGGTAGCCTATAGATTAAAGCCATAAGGGGAGAAAAGGTCAAATATTCACCGGGGCCAACTATCCATGCTGGTCCTACATGGGCCAGCAAAAAGAGCCGAGGGAAAATTTATATACAAAAATTTGTGACAGAAATGGCCCAATTCAAGATAAGTTGTCATCATTGACAACGTCATCGTCGTCATCATCATTTATTATTTCTACCCCGCCCACCTGGCTGGGTTTCCCCAACCACTCTGGGTGGCTTCCAACAAGATGTTAAAAATACATTAAAATGTCACACATTAAAAACTTCCCTAAACAGGGCTGCCTTCAGATGTCTTCTAAAATTCAGATAGTTGTTTATCTCCTTGACATCTGATGGGAGGGCGTTCCACAGGGTGGGCGCCACTACTGAGAAGGCCCTCTGCCTGGTTCCCTGTAACCTCACTTCTTGTGGTGAGGGAACTGACAGAAGGCCCTCGGTGCTGGATCTCATGTTTTATGAGTGTGACAAGTTCATATTCTAGAGCAAGCATTTTCAGTTTTGTGATTTCATTGGTTCTTTTTTCTCAATACTTGCCATTATATTATTGGATTTTGGTTCAGGTACTACCCATTAACTAACGGAAGGGTTGAGTATGTGATCAAACAGGCTGCAATCCAGTGCACAGTTAGTCATGGTTTACTCTCATTCATTGCAGCAGACTGGATTGCAGCCACAATGTTTCAGTTAATAGGCTCTCCAATCACTTTAACTTGGTTTGTGCTTCTGCTATGGGTACTAGTGTGCAAGTTTGCCTTACTGTCCATGATCTGTGCACATTGAGGAAACCAGCAGAGAATGGCTTCAAAAGCTCTTCTGGATAACTGATGAGTTTGTAAGTGCGAACTACCGTACTTCTGCTGGCATAACGGAACACCTTATCGATTGACTGAAATACATACATGCATACGTGATGGAACACAATGTTTTGCAGGTGAGAGCATCAGTGTAGAAAAACAAGCCTTCCTCTTCTGACTTTGGGAAATTGGTGTACCATTCTAGAAAACAAGCCATTTTTTTTAAGAAAAAGAAAACACGCCTTGAAACAGCAAGCACCATGTCCTCCCACTTGATTTCCTCCCCCCCCCTTCTAATGAATGTTGCTTCTAACAACTGCCTGCAAAGTTGAGGATGGCATACGGCATAGACCTCATCTAAATGCACCATTGGAGAGATGCAGTCTGCATAGCAACATCTCATATTTTCTTTCCTACAGCCCCTTCCCTTTTCCTTTTAACATACCCAAAACCGTAGATGAACAAAAGCCTTCTGGTTGGCCACATTATGTGTGCCTCTTCTCTGCCTCTCTCTGGGAATATTTGTCTTTCACTTGTTAAAAAGAAGATCTGTGGCCTTAGAGGAAAAGATATATGAACAAATTAACCCCTCGGGGATCCCATTTGCTGCCTTCGGTCACACTGTGTGCTTTAGAATCCGAGTACTTTGTACATCAGGCAAGGCTGGCCACAGATGCACTGCATTCTGTAAGGAAAGGATCTTGTATTGGTCACATTCCACTACATTTCTGATTATAAAGAAACCTAGCATTTCTGAATGCACACTAGAAACACGAATCTCCAAAATGTACACACAGAAAAAAGTCCTAGTCAGCTATTAGTAAGGTGGTTTGTGGCTTGAAAGATGTTTTATGCAGTGTTGCACTCTGCTATACAGTGGTGCCTCGGGTTACGTACGCTTCAGGTTACATACGCTTCAGGTTACAGATTCCGCTAACCCAGAAATAGTACCTCAGGTTAAGAACTTTGCTTCAGGATGAGAACAGAAATCATGCTCTGGTGGCGCGGCAGCAGCAGGAGGCCCCATTAGCTAAAGTGGTGCTTCAAGTTAAGAACAGTTTCAGGTTAAGAATGGACCTCCGGAACGAATTAAGTACCCCAAGGTACCACTGTAATCTGGAAGGTCCCTTTTATTTCACTGAATTTAGATTACACTAAGAGAGGGGTGGCCATTTGCACAAATTAGATCAAAATGCTTGAATTTAAACCTATGGCCTTAGTATAGGAAACAGTCAGGGTCCCCATCTTATTACTATCTGGACTAGCTCATGCGTGATAAAGTTGTACACATAAAACACATACCTTGATTGGGACGTCAGTTTTTAAGATGTAAATCAAGATATTCTGGCAGAGAGCCAGCACCCTGTAGTGGGTTGGAGTGTTGGGCAATGTCCAGAGAGACCAGGATTCAAATCACGGTTGCCATGAAGCTCAGTGTGACCTTGAACCAATCCCTACTTCTCAGCCTTCCGTACCTCGCAGAGAGGTTCAGCAATGGAACCACCATAAATTGAACAACATGGGAGAAGCCCTGATGGATTCCAGAGTTTCCCAAACTTGGCTCTCTAGCTGTTTTTTGACTACAACTCCCATCATCTCTAGCTAGCAGAATGTCAGGGAATGGACTGAAGAGGAGAGCTGGGAATTGCCCCCTCCATCACCTCAGCTCCTTTCGGAAGAGGAGTGGGAAGATTCTCCTTCCCCTTTCTTCAGCAGTTTCAAGAGGAGAAGAAAACAGGGTTGATTTACAGCTGAAGGAAGACCTGCCAAGTTACGAGATAGTGGGAGAGAGGGGAGAAGTAGGAGAGCAGCCAGCAGACACTTTGTTAGAGAGTCTGAGAACTCCTCCTTCTCCAAGGACTTGTTGATCACTTAGAATTCAAGAACAACAGACGTTGCAGAGTTTGAACCCTGTGGCGTCCCGTAGATTCACAGTTTGTTGTTGGAGAAGAAAAGGTAGGGGCTCAGAGTGAGCAACGTCCTAATGGCGTCCAAGACCAGATTCTTTGTTGTGCTCCACAGTTACTGAATAAAACCATAAATACAAACTTCCTTGTTCCTTCTTTGATCCTGGAGGCTGCTGAGGGAGAAGAGAATCCCTCGAGTATGACACAGGACCATCCCTAGCTAGCAGGAATTAGACCAAAGGTCTCTCTTGGCCAGCATTCTCACAATGGTGAGCCAGATGTCCATGGGAAGCCCACACGGAAGACCTGAGTGCAATATTACTCACCCAACTCCTGCTCCCCCAGGAACCAGAATTTGGAGACATAGTTCCTAAGAACAGCCCTGCTGGATCAGCCCAGGGACCCATCTAGTCCAGCATTCTGTTCTCACAGTGGCCAACCAGTTGCCTATCGGAAGTCTCTGACACTGGAGGCAGTGCAATATATTTCCCCCACAGATTTGTTCTGTCTTTTTCCTTTCTTCATATGGAATGGAATCGTCACCATTTGCACCCTGTGTGCCCTGTGCAGCCATCCCTGGGACAGGAACTGCCCATTCACATTATTTTATCATATGCCTGCCTTTCTTCCTTTTCTTTGCCCATCACAGATGTGGCAGAAAAACTTGTACTCTTGTCATACTTGTGATATACTGTAGGATCCCACCATGCTGGAAGAAATTAAGGCAAATGCCAGCAGAAAGAAGGAAAGCCTTCTGGCAGATAATTGACATAACTGCAACCTGTTGCATCTGTTGGAAACAGAGGGAATTTCTGAAATGCGGCAGTTTTCTTTTCAACCAGTGGCCTTTTATTCTTAGCAGGAGAAAACGGTTTTCTTTGCACCTCTGAAGAAGACCAAGTAATTATAGAACTGGATGATGATAGAGTTTTGGATATGTTAGAAGCAAATAAATCTGGATATCACCTCTAACCAGCAGTCCTCAGTTGCTGTTTTTCTCAAGCAACTGATCTGAAAATTTGACAAACGTGAGATGGGAGCTGGCAGAATGTTATGTTTATATCGATATCCCTGTGGAAACTAGGTCAGTTGCCATCTTTTTTAAAAATGCAAGCTGTTAGCCATCATTTACTGCTGGTCTGCAAGGTTACACTGGCTCATTGATTTGCAGAGATATTTATTTATTTAGGGTGAGAAATAACAAATCAATATCTAAAATATTCAAACGAGAAGGGAAAATGCTGGAATGTGCCACACCGAGCTGCCCATTTAAGGAGGCCAGGAGGGAAAACATTCCCAGGTGGCTATTCATCTGGAGAACTTTTCATCAACTCTTAGGTCCCCGTGGAATGCAAACAGTTAAACAAATAGATACACAGGGTGTGCTTCCTAAAGTGGCAAATCCCCCTTTTCCAAATATGTGAATGGTGTCTGCAGAGGAGGTGACCATCTTGTCCTGTTATCACTGATGTTCTTCTTGTGATAAAAAAAAGAAGTCCCAACACTACATTATATGCTCTTAAATCATGCTGCTCTATTGGCTATTCAGTCAGCCCTAGAATGTATGCAATGATAATAATAGAAAGAAAAATATATATTTATACCCCGCCCTCCCTAACCAAGACCGGGCTCAGGGCAGCTAACAACCAATAATAAAAACAAGTTGATTAAAATACAACTTAAAAAACAAGATTAAAATACAACATTAAGATGCAGCCTCTTCACAGGAGGAGAAGGAAAAAAGAAAGAGGGGGAGGGAATGAAATTGATTCTAAGCCAAAGGCCAGGCAGAACAACTCTGTCTTACAGGCCCTGCGGAAAGAAATCAGATCCTGCAGGGCCCTGGTCTCATGAGACAGAGTGTTCCACCAGGCCAATGGCAGAGTTGAAAAGGCCTTGGCTCTGGTTGAAGCTAATCTGACTTCCTTAGGGCCCGGGACCTCTAGGGTGTTGCAATGTATGGACCTTAAGATCCTCCGTTGGGCATACCGGGAGAGGCGGTCCCGTAGGTACGAGGGTCCTACGCCATGAGCATAAGTGTCACCTCTAATGCAGGCCTGAAAATGGTTTATATTCTAGGGAAACTCAACTGAAACCTGAAGGGTAGGTCTCCTCTTAGTTTGACTTTCACAGTCCTCCTCTTTGGCTTACCCAGAGCAGGCCCTACCACTGGGCAGAGGGAGATGCTTGCCTCAGGCAGCAGATGCTGAGTAGCAGTGGCAGCCCCTAGCCATTCTCATCTCATCTGAGGATAGATCTGTGTGTGCCACATTGCCTGCCCCACATCCCCTAAATTAGCCACCTACCCTCAGGTATGCTGCTCTGCTGTCTCTAGTGTTGAAATAAAATGCACCTGCTAGTCTTGTCATCTCATGTTTGACCACATCCAGCTTACCATGGTTCATGAATCTTACATTCCAGGTTCCTATGCAATATTTTTCTTTGCAGCATTGGACTTTCCTTTCACTTCCAGGCACATCCGCATCTGAGCGTCCTTTTGGCTTTGTCCCACCTGCTTTATCAGCTCTGAATCTACTTGTACTTGTCCTCCGCTCTTCCTCAGTAGTATGTTGGACGCCTTCCAACCTGAGGGGCTCATCTTCCAGCGTCATAACTTTTATATGCCTGTTGTTATTGTCCATGGAGTTTTCTTGGCAGGGATACTGGAGTGGCTTGCTGGTTCTTCTTCCATGATCACTGCAGATGGTGACAGCATGAAATTAAAAGATGCCTGCTTTTTGGGAGAAAAGCAATGACAAACCTAGACAGCATCTTAAAAAGCAGAGACACCTCCTTGCCGACAAAGGTCTGCATAGTTAAAGCTATGGTGTTCCCAGTAGTGATGTATGGAAGCGAGAACTGGACCATAAAGAAGGCTGATCGTCAAGAATTGATGCTTTTGAATTATGCTACTGGAGGAGACTCTTGAGAGTCCCATGGACTGCAAGAAGATCAAACCTATCCATTCTGAAGGAAATCAGCTCTGAGTGCCCACTGGAAGGACAGATCCTGAAGCTGAGGCTCCAAGGCTTTGGCCGCCTCATGAGAAGAGAAGACTCCCTGGAAAAGACCCTGATGCTGGGAAAGATGGAGGGCACAAGGAGAAGGGGATGACAGAGGACGAGATGGTTGGACAGTGTTCTCGAAGCTACCAACATGAATTTGATGTAACTGCGGGAGGCAGTGGAAGACAGGAGTGCCTGGCATGCTCTGGTCCATGGGGTCACGAAGAGTCGGACACGACTAAACAGCTAAACAACAAGTCCTGTCATGGAATTGTGGGGTGGCGTCTCTATTTTGTCCTTTGCCTTAGGCAGAAAAGTGTCTCAGGTTGGCCAGGGGCTTATTAGTACCATGGGGTTATTCTGTGATATGGCAATGGGAATTATATTTAGATCTATATTCATTTATTTATTGTAGGGGGAGATGAGCAATAAGCTCCCCAAATTACGCACTTGAATGTCTAAGTAATTCTCTCCCTTTGACACCAACCTATTCAGAACAAATGCCACAACGGTAACAAAATTTAGCATGCTCCCAATAATTCCTTCAAGCCCTGTACGAATGTTATTTATTTTTTTGAAGCGAAGCCGGCAGTGCGCCAACCTCTTGGTGAGATGCAGTAATCCAATAAGTGTATAATTTTCATTTGCACACTCACAAATTAAACTCCAGCTGCTACCCACCGTTAACCTGATCAGCTCGGAGAGGCATCATTAGTGGAAAACAATGGTGTGTTCCATTCTTGCAAACAACACAGAGCTACGAGGGAGAATAGGAAAGTGGGGCGAGGGAGCCAACCTCTGTCCCTTTTGTGTTGGAAAGGTGAAACCTGTGGTATTAAATAGCCAGGTTAATATAGGTCAGTCACAGTTGGAAAGAAAGGAGATACACGCTTCATTTGTGTTATCTTTTGTGCAGGCAAGATATGAACCGATTAAGCATGAAAAAACCACACACCACACATTGAACTTATTTTACCCAATACAAACGACTATTTCCTTATCATTCTAAATTAATATGTCAACACTCAATATTAAAATGTGATTTAAATGAATGAAACGTGATGTAAAATTCATATTTGTTAAAGGAGAAGAAGCCAGATGCTTTGAACACCCACTAAGATGTCATGAATAATCCAGTAAATGTGAATTATTTCTGGACCAGGATCCCTCACTTGAGAGATCTCACATAACCACACTAATGTGGCACCAATTTTTTATTTTCACTGCAAATGTCCCTGCACTAAGGGGGGCAGGGAAGAGATGCTTGCAATATCTCTGCCTTCCACATTTCTGTGCTTTTCCTGGTTTCCTATCTGCTCCTGTTTGGACATGATTTTTATTTTATTCTAAAGGATGTGCTAAAAGGGACGCGGGTGGTGCTGTGGGTTAAACCACAGAGCCTAGGACTTGCCGATCAGAAGGTCGATGGTTCAAATCCCTGCGATGGGATGAGCTCCCGTTGCTCGGTCCCTGCTTCTGCCAACCTAGCAGTTTGAAACCATGTCAAAGTGCAAGTAGATAAATAGGTACCACTCCAGTGGGAAGGTAAACGGTGTTTCCGTGCGCTGCTCTGGTTCGCCAGAAGCGGCTTAGTTATGCTGGCCACATGACCCGGAAGCTATACGCCGGCTCCCTCGGCCAATAAAGCAAGATGAGCGCTCACGACTGGACCTAATGGTCATGGGTCCCTTTACCTTTAAAGGATTTGCTAGTCAGGGATGGGGAATATTTCTGGTCATCTGTATCTTTTTTTTGCATGTTTTTACCCATTCCAATTTGCTTCTACTTTAGTCTTTGAATTCCTAAGTTATAGTTAAACTTTGGAAGCTTAGTGCAGTGGTTTTCAGCCTGTGTGCCATGGCACCCTGGGGTGCCTTGAATGATGGTCAGGGGTGCCGCGGGCAACATTGTCCTCTGTCCCTCTTTCTTCCCCATTCTCTCTGATGTCCTCTCTTGTCTTTGCCTCCCAAAGGCTTGCACACCTGTTTGTTGCAGCAGCCTTGACTGCAACCTCCCCAGATGAATGGTGCCTCAAAGAGGCGCTTCTCTTTGGCGTGGAGTGAGGACAGCTCAGAGATCAGGGGCAGCAGCAGCGGCTGCCTGGAGGACTCCCATGTACAGTGGTACCTAGGGTTAAGAACTTAATTCGTTCCGGAGGTCCGTTCTTAACCTGAAACTGTTCTTAACCTGAAGCACCACTTTAGCTAATGGGGCCTCCTGCTGCCGCCACGCCGCCTGAGCACAATTTCTGTTCTCATCCTGAAGCAAAGTTCTTAACCTGAGGTAATATTTCTAGGTTAGCAGAGTCTGTAACCTGAAGTGTCTGTAACCTGAAGCGTCTGTAACCCGAGGTACCACTGTAGAGGGCTGAGGTAACACTGCACAAGGGAGGGTGTTTGAAAAAAGGTGAGGGGCTGCTAGCTCTGCAGGCAAGGGGTGACATAACTGGGCTCCTGAGTCCCACAGGGGTGCCGCAGAAAGAATGTAGTTGGTGAAGGGAGCCATGGAGTCAAAAAGGTTGAAAACCTCTGCTTTAGTGATATCAGAAACTTGTGGTGCAGTACTTTGCAACAGAAGAAAGCCCTGCTATATCCAAGCACAGGAAAGTTTGCATAAGATACAGCCTTAGTGGAAGGAAATGGATTTTAGACCGGGAAGAGTTTTCATTTTGGATGGAGGCAAGTGCAAAATGAGAAATCGATTCTGTTCTCAGAAGGAGGTGTGCTTGAACAACATCGTTCTGATAGACCTTTTCGCAGCTTTTAAATGCAACAGAGACACTGAAAATCCATAAGTGCACTGGGAGTTTGCTGTGTTCCCAAAATAGAGCTATATGCTGTTTAATGCAAAGTAGCCCCCCTCCACTGGACAGAAGGGAAGAAAAGATTTGACAATGAGCCCACTGCTTTATGAGGTACCTTGGACCATTGAGGCCTACTGCTATACCAATGTAAAGGCATTTTGATCCAGCCTACATTATTTCCAGTCCCTTTGTTTGTCATCACTGACCTCATTCAACGCCATGGTACATTGACAATATTGTAGTTGAGCCATCCATGGCTACTCCCAAAATCTCTTTTTTGATTTGACATTACTAGAAAACACCCTATAATGACTGCTCCACGCTTAAAACGGGGGGCGCCCTTTGCGTGGACGCGCGCAGCCCCTAGATCTGGAGCGGCTCCAACAGCATAGGCTTGGTTTGCCTTCCCTCAGGTGGGATACCTGGAGGTCTCCGCCTACCTCTGTCAGTTGTCCAATCCCACCTGAGGGAAGCGTTGCCAAGGAGACCAGGCCAGGTAGGGGAGGGATTACCTGCCCACACAATAGAGGGAGGATCTTACCTGGGAATCCTCACTTGGCTCCAGAGCTTCTCCCACCCTACCCACCCTCAGTTAATGTCTTATTTGCAGGTTAACTTTTCTTCACAGGTTTTGCAGGTTAACTTTTCTTCACAGGTATGCGGGCGCTGCTACGTTAAGGTCCCTGTTAAAGGGCCAGAAAGGAATTTCCCTGCATTGGCAGGTTTCGCCTTTCCCGTAGCAAAACGTCACAACTTTGGCGGTATCAGCCCTTGGGCGGAATCCTTTAGTCCATCTTCCTTTTTGCGGCGGCGATACCAGGGTTCCCCGTAAAAGGGGCTTCTGAAGGGAGGCTTTGACCGTATGCTGAAAGGTCGTCATTGCTCTCCCCTGCGGCGGCGGCGTAACGGGGGCGGCTATCTCTGCTTGAACATATGTTCTCCAGAGCCGGCCCATCCCCCCCCCCACACTGGATAACCCTGATGCTCCCTAGGTCCCTAGGCTGGGGACCGGGGAGGGAGAACGCCCAATGCCTGAGCCAAGGTCTACCCACATTTGAAATTTAATAAAGTTGTGGCCAATTTAATCCCATAGCACGTTGTCAGGAGTCGTTATTTCACATGACGGGGGGACCGCGCGGGATCTGGGGACTCCGCCTGTCCACGCAATTCCTAATGCTGGAAGTCAGGAGGGTTTTCCCTAATACGTTCCACTTTACATTTGCAGCAGGCCTCATTTGCCAGGTTGTTTTCCACCCACACCCTCAAATCCTTTTGGAGCTCTCTGCTATCTGCTTGGGTTTTTATCAACCCCCCAAAATGACTACCTAACTGCTCACTTTCTTTGTGCTTGAATACTAATGCAGATCCTTGGGGATCCCTGGTGCTTACTTCCCTGTCCATGTAACCCTGACCCCTGCTTCCTGTTCTTTATTCAGATACCAGTCCACAAAAGGTCCTGTCCTCTTATCCCATGGGCCCTGAGTTTATTCCAAATACATTTGGTAATGACTTTGTCCCACTTTTATTTTGTGCTTTAATAAAGACACAGTTGATTTGCAGGAATACCTCTGGCGATGGAAGAATTTAAAGATTGCATAAAGAAAGCAAAACATTTTATTTCCTTTGCACTTTGGGGTTCCTTACTGTGGCCTATTTTCTCAAACAGAAAAACCAAAAACAACCAAGCCATGCATTTAGTCAGTGGTCGGTCACTAACAACCTGACAAAGGGATTGTAATGCATGCTGTCAAAGTGACAGTATCGCACAGAATGGATTAACGAAGTCATCAATTAATTAATTATAAAGGAAAGTTACTCTTGTAACACAAATCTGTTCAATGGCTCTTGTTTCCCAAAGAAAACATGCACCAAACCAGCTAAAGAAACAGATCTGTCATCACTTCTGGCAAAGGTGGACTTTGTTATTCTTAATTAACTTTTCCACCTGCGCCTTGTATTTGGAGGAGCAAGACCTAAGAAGTGAATATTTTCCAAAGTGCCCAAAACGTCTGAGAAATGTAGGATTCCCTTGAAACTGGGGCAGGAGTGTCTTTAACTTTCATATTCACTAGAGTGTAACTAGGACAACATTGCTGTCGTTTGGCTGCCCCCCTGTGCCTTATAAATCATCTGTCTAGGTAAGACCACTGCTTCCATATCATCAAACACCTGGAATTTATTCATTCACTGCAACAATAGGCACAATACATCTCTAGCCTCCTCTGTCTTCTGGCCATCTCTCTGTATGCTTTGTTTTATAACTGTTAAGATAGGTAAATGGCAAGGCCAGGCAAACTCCCTAGGAAACAATGCTCAGGGTCAACCCTAGCATGTGGGTAAGTTTTTCAGTGCCTTTGAGGATACTGTGTTCTGCTCTAAGGTGTCAGAAACCTAAAATCTCAGTTGAAAGGAGTAGCTGCCACCACGACACTGATAATAATATGAAATCACAATTCCAAATTTAACTTTGTAGCCACTTATAATTGCCTTATCAAACTACAGCAGCCGTGCCAGGCATGTCGGAAAAGGTCTTCCAGTTTTTTGCGTGAATGGTATTAATAAAATGCACACCACCCTGGATTCAACCTCTTCTGTTCTTTCTTTGTGCAGTAGTACCTTGGTTTGAGAACAGCTTAGTTTATGAACAACTTGGATTAAGAACGCTGCAAACCCGAAAGTAAGTGTTTTGGTTTGTGAACTCTGCCTTGGAAGCAAAACATGTTCCGCTTTCTGTTGAGTGTGTTCCATTTGTAAATTGAGCCCCCCCCCCCGCTGCTATGGGAAAGCACCCCTTGGTTTAAGAATGGACTTCCGGAACGGATTAAGTTCATAAACCAAGGTACCACTGTATCTGCAAGGTTGCAAAAGAGAGAGAGAGAGCCTCTGTATTCTCACTAATTCTCTTCCTTGTGGGTCATGCATGTAAAATCCGTTACTTCAAAGTCAATGCAAAAGAGTCAGGTGCAGATGTCATTCTTTTAATTAGTTCAGTGCTGCAATATGTCTTCTGATTTTTCTGCCCTTTAAGCATTGCTTGTCTCCCTGGTCAGCTGCACCTCCAATTCTGAAAGGAAGACGCATGGGAGGAGTTTCCTTATGACACATTTCCCTGATGGTTTCTAGAATGAAAGAAAGGACACTCACAAACACTCCAAAAATAAGACAAACACAGCCAAAACCCTGTAGCCCACCTGAGAATTTCACTGAGATTTCCTCTCCCCCTTAATAATTTTCAAATGCAGTTTCTTTTCTCTTTAACTGATGGGAGAATGCACAGAAAAACACACACACACAAACACAACTGTAATTTTGGCACAGTACAAGTTTGAATAATCAAGGAGTTTAT
This sequence comes from Podarcis liolepis, assembly GCF_965112155.1. NCBI lineage: Eukaryota > Metazoa > Chordata > Lepidosauria > Squamata > Lacertidae > Podarcis > Podarcis liolepis. Next base: position 25,504,723 of record NC_139555.1, read on the forward strand.
AATATAATTTTGACTGTGTGATAGACAGCAGAGGAAGGAGCGATGAGAGCAGTAAAGGATGAAGTTAGCTGACAAAAATATGAATAGGGAACAATGAAAAATTAAAATAAAGTCAATTTTAATGTGGCATAATCCTGGCACTACATTGCATTGAATTGGGCAATATTTTTATAGCCTCCCAAAAGCACACAGCAGTATATAAGTGCAAATAATAGCAGTGACTGCAACTACTGTCATTAATAAAGCAACTCATATTCCTGTCTTGCTGTTCAGCAGCTTCAGGCGGATGAAGTTATAATGGGAATAAAACTTTAATAGAATCAATTGACTCGTAAACCAGCAGGCTGCTTGCTTGCTTCTTAAAAATACTTACATAAATGGAGCCAGCATTTACTCTAATGAGACTTTTCCAAAGAGTTATCAGCAAGCCACCCAAGCTTATGTATTAAGCATTATATTTATAGCCCAGTCTTATAATCTGTCACTCAAGTGCTAAAGCATCTGGGAATAATCTCCAAGGCCTGCCTGTTTGGTGCAGGGAGATAAATGGTGGCTTGTTCCAGAACTGGGAGGCATCAGCTATGGGCGTTTGAGAAAAGCAAATGGGGAGAGGACATAAGGCGGCTTAGTTTGTGGAGGTCCTTGAGGAGCAGCCCCCCACCCTGTTTGCTCCTGAGCACCACATACCCACCTACTGTGTTTCATTCCACCTTATGTAACAAGTGTGACGCTTTTGCTCTCTCCCTTCAAATGCCAACCACAAATTGCTAGTTTATAATCAGGTTGTAGTGGCAGTTTAAGGTGGGAAGATGGAACTGGTCGGACAAGGAAACTGTTAAACTCAACACTTTTCTTTTGCTAGAGAGACACAGGTGGTGCTGTGGTGTAAACCACTGAGCCTTGGGCTTGCTGATCAGAAGGTTGGCGGTTCGAATCCCCATGACAGGGTGAGCTCCCATTGTTCGGTCCCAGCTCCTGCCAACCTAGCAATTCGAAAGCACGTCAAAGTGCAAGTAGATCAATAGGTACTGCTCCAGCGGGAAGGTAAATGGCATTTCCAGGCACTGCTCTGGTTTCACCAGAGGCAGTTTAGTCATGCTGGCCACATGACCTGGAAAAACTGTCTGCAGACAAACGCCAGCTCCCTCGGCCTGTAAAGCAAGATGAGCACCGCAACCCCAGAGTCGTTCGCGACTGGACTTAACTGTCAGGGGTCCTTTACCTTTTCTTTCTTTCTTTTTCTATCAAACAGATCTGCAAATATGTGACCACCTTAACTTTGTGCCATAGAAAGTCCCTCCCCCCCCCCCCAAAAAAAATGAGGAAACGTCTAGTTTTCAAACTTGCACTGAAATGTCAGATTTTGTAGGAAGGTATTGCAAAAGGTCTGAAACATTGAAATTTCAGTTGTCACTCTCCCCCTAACTGCCCTATTAGCTTCTATGGGTACAATTTGCCAGAAAGTCCCATAAATATCAAGTTTCACTGTTTTTAGCAGGATTAGGATTATGTTCTGTGAGTTCCATTAGCCTTTTCCTTTCACTGCCTTTCCTCCCCAGTTCTGCAAATATCCCAACACTGTGCAACAAAAAGCAATTCAAACCCTTATACTTTAATTATGCGGTGTAGAGTTTTTGGTAATTCCCCTAGTTGCACTTTAATTCTTTTTCTATAGTACTGACCAAGCAACATTCTTGTTTCTGCAGGTAAAAAGTCCCCTCTTTTCTAGTGTTTGGCTGCGCAACCATGAGTCAGCATAAAATTCAGGAAAGTTTTCTGTGATGTAATCCTTTCCTATTCCTGCTGTAATTTGGTCTTCAAATGTATCACCTCGGATGGATTTCTCAGACGCACAAATATCCAATGTTCTCTCTTTTTTAATGTTTTAAAATTATATTGCCATTTCATGTTTTATTCTTGGTTGCAGTGGGTGTTTTGTGCACAAAGACAGGGCAAGTGTTGAAATAATAAATGATAAGCAAATATAATACAGGTGACTGCTTTAAAATATGTCTCAAAAGAGTGCTAAGGATGGAGGATTCCATATCTAGGTACTGGCTCAGTGCCCCTTATTGGCTTTGAGTATGTATCTAAATGCTGTTACAATTGGCCAAATGCGGAATTCTGTTCTGAGCACATTGTGCTCTTTGAACGGAGCAATTTTCCTTAGCCGAGTCTATGGGCTTTCACTTGTTAACAATATTTCTCATGTCTGTGCAGCATCAACATTCTGCTTCTGGTGAGTGAAGTGTGAGATGCTTTACATGAATTCCAGTGGAGCCGGCATTCAAGATCACATGTTGCTTATATTTCACATTTATATAACCTAGTCATGAGACTGATCTCATCTCATGGCCACTTGTTCTCGAGCAAGAGGAGATGACAACCTTGGAGATGTACATGTACACAGCTTTTATTTTGGAGTTTCTGATGGTACAGCCAGACTGATATTGAGTTGCCAGCAGGAGCCTTGGGGGATCAATCTTCGCACAGCCAATGCTAGGATGCGCGGTTATATACTCTCCAACATTTCTATGATGAAAATAGGGTAATTCTATTCCATCATCATAATACAGTGGTGCCCTGCAAGACGAATGCCTTGCAAGACAAAAAACTCGCTAGACAAAAGGGTTTTCCGTTTTTGAGTTGCTTCGCAAGACAAATTTCCCTATGGGCTTGCTTCACAAGACGAAAATGTCTTGCAAGTTTGTTTCCTTTTTCTTAACACTGTTAATACAGTTGCGACTTGACTTCAAGGAGCAACTCATAGAACGCAGTGTACATAGTAGCCTTTTTTGAGGTTTTTAAAGACTTTGGTGATTTTTGAAGCTTTTCCAAAACTTCTTTTGTAGCCATTTGGTAAGTTAAGCTTTTAAAACTTTTTGGGGGGTTTTGGATTTTGGGTTGGGGTGTTTGGAATTCAAGGACTTGGTGTTGGGGAGGGGTTTGCAAGAATCTGGAAGCTTGTGTGGTTTTTTTTCTGCATTTTTATGATTTTTTGTGACCATTGGGGCACTCTGCTGTTTTTTTTAAAAAAATATTCTGGGTTTGAATTTCTGTGTGGTGGGTGGCTGGGGGAACAGTTGGGGAGGGGTTTGCAAGAATCTGGAAGCTTGTGGTTTTTTTTCTGCATTTTTATGATTTTCTGTGACCATTGGGCCACTCTGCTGTTTTTTTTTAAAAAAAACTGGATTTGAATTTCTGTGTGCTGGGTGGCTGGGGGAACAGTTGGGGAGGGGTTTGCAAGAATCTAGAAGCTTGTGTGTTTTTTTCTGCATTTTTATGATTTTCTGTGACCATTGGGCCACTCTGCTGTTTTTTTAAAAAAATTCTGGATTTGAATTTCTGTGTGCTGGGTGGCTGGGGGAACAGTTGGGGAGGGGTTTGCAAGAATCTGGAAGCTTGTGTGTTTTTTTCTGGCATGGAGAGGCTGCCAGTTCTGATGTTTCTGCGGCTGAAGACTTTGCAGCAGAGTTCCTGGAGGTTGTGAAGACGGAGGGCTACGTTCCACAGCAGGTCTTCAACTGCGACGAGACCGGGCTGTTTTGGAAGAGGATGCCCCAAAGGACTTTCATCACACAGGAGGAGGCCAAGTTGCCTGGCCACAAGCCCATGAAGGACCGTCTGACCCTGCTCTTCTGTGCCAACGCAAGCGGCGACCTGAAGATCAAGCCCCTGCTGGTGTACCACTCAGAGAACCCACAGGCCTTCAAGAAACACAAGGTCAAAAAGGAGCGGCTGAGTGTCATGTGGCGATCCAACAGTAAGGCTTGGGTCACACGTGTGCTGTTTGTGGACTGGGTCAATCATGCTTTTGGCCCTGCTGTCAAACAGTACCTGCTGGACAACGACCTGCCGCTGAAGGCTTTGCTTCTGATGGACAATGCTCCTGCTCATCCTAAAGGCCTTGAGGAGGACTTGTTGGAGGAGTTCAGCTTCATCAGCATCATGTTCCTGCCACCTAACACCACGCCACTGCTCCAGCTGATGGATCAGCAGCTCATCGCCAATTTCAAAAAACTCTACACCAAGGAGCTTTTCAGGCGATGCTTTGAGGTGGCTGATTGCACCACCATCACCCTGTGGGAATTCTGGAAGGACCACTTCGACATCATCACCTGCTTGAACATGATCACCACGGCCTGGAACGGGATCAGCCAGAGAAATTTGAATTGCGCTTGGTGCAGCCTGTGGCCGGACTGTGTGGCACCAAGTGACTCTGATGCACCAGAGTCAACAGTGGTGCAGGACATTGTTGCCTTGGGGAGGACCATGGGCCTGGAGGTCACAGAGGAGGATATCAGCGAGCTGGTGGAGGAGCACGACCATGAGCTGACCACCCAGGAGCTGGTCGAACTGCAGGCAGAGGCTGTGCAGGAGCAGGCCTCGCTGGAAGAGGAAGAAGCAACTGAGGAACGGCTGTCCTCCAAAGAACTGAGGGACATTTGCCTGAAGTGGAAGGATGTGCAGGCTTTTGCACAGTGGCACCACCCTGACAAGCACGTGGCACATGACCTTGTGAACACTTTTGATACGAGGGTCATGTCGCCTTTCAGGGAGGTGCTGAAAAGGTGGATGAAGCAGCAGATCATGGACAGGTTCTTCAGCAAGAAGCAAAGAGTAGAAGAGGAACCTTCTTCGAGTTGTCCCCCAGAGTCTTAGAAAATGTACTGTACACTTTGTTGTTTTTTAAATGTTTTTCTGTCATGTTTAGAAACTTAATTTATTGTTCCTTCAATTTTTGAAATGCTCTTTACAGTATGTGTGACTTTAAAGAGTACTTAATAAACTCTTGTTGTACCAAATTTGGCTTTGTTTGGACTTTTTTTGACCATAGGAACGCATTAATTGATTTTCAATGCATTCCTATGGGAATTTGTGATTCGCAAGACGAAAAATTCGCTAGACGAAAAAACTCGCGGAACGAATTGATTTCGTCTTGCGAGGCACCACTGTAATAATCTTACTAGGTTGTTCCAGCCACTCTGGGCAGCTTTCGACATATATAAAAACATAATAAAACAGTAAACATTGAAAATCTTCTTTATACAGGGCTACCTTCAGATGTCTTCTAAAGGTTGTATAGGTACTTATCTCCTTGGCTCAGGGGTCACTTAACTTCATATCCTCCAACCTTTGTTTGGTGAAAACAGGGATGTCCTAAGGAAAAGTGGGACATTCCAGGATCAAATTAGAAACTGGGACAGGTTTTGTAAATCCGGGATTGTCCCTGGAAAATAGGGACATTTGGAGGGTCTGTGATTGTGGTGTAGCGGTTAAGAGTGGTGGACTCGTAATCTGGGGAACCGGGTTCGTGTCTCCGCTCCTCCACATGAGCTGCTGGGTGACCTTGGGCTAGTCACACTTCTTTGAAGTCTCTCAGCCCCACTCACCTCACAGAGTGTTTGTTGTAGGGGAGGAAGGGAAAGGGAGAATGTCAGCCGCTTTGAGACTCCTCAGGGTAGTGATAAAGCAGGATATCAAATCCAAACTCGTCCATGTCCTCCTCGTCCTCCTCCTCCTCCTCCTCCTCCTCTTCTTCTTCTTCTTCTTCTTCTTCTTCTTCTCCTCCTCCTCCTCCTCCTCCTCCTCCTCCTCCTCCTCCTCCTCAGACAGTTCACCCACCATTACACAGAATGGAACTGGATGGTAAAGAGGCAAGCTGAAAGTTTGATCCTCCACACTGTAGGCTGTATGTACAGAGACATGCTGAGCAAGATTTGGATTTAAATGATTTACGGCAGACGTGGCTAACTTTTTTTGGACGCACTGATGGCCAGACACCTTTCTGAGGGTCACATAGCAGCAATGGGTGCAGCCATTGTATAGGCACACATGCACTCACATGTACACACACACGTACTGCACAATCAGCACACATAATCAGATATGCTAGGGTTGCCATACGTCTGGAATTTCCTGCACATAGCCAAGATTTGGCCCTTGTGAACAGCATCCGGGCGGAAATTGCTGAAATGTCTGGAGAAATCCAGAGGCATGTGTAGGTGTAGATTTTGGCGAATTTCCTTAAAAATAGCTCAAAAATAAACAAAAAACAAAAGCAGCTCAGCAACTTTTGTATCCGGATTTTTCACTTTTTGAAATATGGCAACCCTAAGATATGTAGGCACACTCACACATGCAGTCACACTCTCTCTCACACACAAGCACATGCAGATGAGTCATTCTAGGCAAAGGAAAAGGCAGTGTTTCTCCCTACTCAACCGCCAGTTTGGGGCATGTGGAAATGCTGCCTTCTCTTCTTAAAGAATAGGCAGGCTTTATCTCCAATCTTAGCACCAGTGGACTCTGTCTGCTCCTTAGAGATCACTAACTAAAGAGCAGACAGAGTGCTTTATCTCCCGATGAGATTGAATGAAAAGAGTGGGACTTCCAAGTCCATTGGTAAGCCTCTAACATCTAACTGTAGGGTTATTTTATACTGATTTAACTACAGTAGTGCCCCGCAAGACGAATGCCTCGCAAGACAAAAAACTCGCTAGACGAAAGGTTTTTTCGTCCGCGATTTGCCTCGCAAGACGAATTCCCCTATGGGCTTGCTTCGCAAGACGAAAGCCCATAGGGAAATCTCCGGGGACCTCTTTTAAATGCTAGCGGTGGGGAGCAAAGCCTTTCCCCCCCCTCCGGCCTTCAGAAGAGATCCAGGAAGGCTGGCGGGGACCAAAAGGCTTTGCTCCCCAGGGCCAGCATTTTAAAAGCAGTCCGGGATAGCAGGGAAGCGCTTCCTGCTATCCCGGACGGCTTTTGAAGGCAGGAGAGATCCGCGAAGCCTGGGCGCGCTGCGCGCAGGCTTCGGGATGCCGGCAAGTCTCCGCCAGCAGCGGCAGAGCTGCCGCTGCTGGCAGAGAGATCCGCGAAGCCTGGGCGCGCTGCGCCCAGGCTTCGGGATGCCGGCAAGTCTCCGCCAGCAGCGGCAGAGCAGCCGCTGCTGGCAGAGAGATCCGCGAAGCCTGGGCGCGCTGCGCACAGGCTTCGGGATGCCGGCAAGTCTCCGCCAGCAGCGGCAGAGCAGCGGCTGCTGGCAGAGAGATCCGCGAAGCCTGGGCGCGCTGCGCACAGGCTTCGGGATGCCGGCAAGTCTCCGCCAGCAGCGGCAGAGCTGCCGCTGCTGGCAGAGAGATCCGCGAAGCCTGGGCGCGCTGCGCACAGGCTTCGGGATGCCGGCAAGTCTCCGCCAGCAGCGGCAGAGCTGCCGCTGCTGGCAGAGAGATCCGCGAAGCCTGGGCGCGCTGCGCACAGGCTTCGGGATGCCGGCAAGTCTCCGCCAGCAGCGGCAGAGCTGCCGCTGCTGGCAGAGAGATCCTCGAAGCCTGGGCGCGCTGCGCCCAGGCTTCGGGATGCCGGCAAGTCTCCGCCAGCAGCGGCAGAGCAGCCGCTGCTGGCAGAGAGATCCTCGAAGCCTGGGCGCGCTGCGCACAGGCTTCGGGATGCCGGCAAGTCTCCGCCAGCAGCGGCAGAGCAGCCGCTGCTGGCAGAGAGATCCGCTGGGAAGGAATCCCTTGGACCCCCGCCGGACTTCAAAAGAGCTTCGGGAAGTCCAGCGGGGGGCCAAGGGATTCCCTCCCAGCCGCCCGCATTTAAAAGCATTCCGGGCAAAGCAGCGAAGTGCGCTGCTTTCCCCGGAGTGCTTTTAAACGTGGGCGGCTGGGAAGGAATCCCTTGGACCCCCGCCGGACTTCAAAAGAGCTTCGGGAAGTCCAGCGGGGGGCCAAGGGATTCCCTCCCAGCCGCCCGCATTTAAAAGCGCTCGGGGGAACACCCGCCCCCGCCGCCCCACTTCGGAAAGCTGTTCCGAAGTGGGGCGGGGGGGGCGGGGACACCTGGCCCCGCCGCCCCACTTCGGAAAGCTGTTCCGAAGTGGGGCGGGCAGGCGGGGACACCCGCCCCCGCCGCCCCACTTCGGAAAGCTGTTCCGAAGTGGGGCGGGGGGCGGGGACACCTGGCCCCGCCGCCCCACTTCGGAAAGCTGTTCCGAAGTGGGGCGGGGGGGCGGGGACACCTGGCCCCGCCGCCCCACTTCGGAAAGCTGTTCCGAAGTGGGGCGGGCAGGCGGGGACACCCGCCCCCGCCGCCCCACTTCGGAAAGCTGTTCCGAAGTGGGGCGGGGGGGGCGGGGACACCTGGCCCCGCCGCCCCACTTCGGAAAGCTGTTCCGAAGTGGGGCGGGCAGGCGGGGACACCCGCCCCCGCCGCCCCACTTCGGAAAGCTGTTCCGAAGTGGGGCGGGGGGCGGGGACACCTGGCCCCGCCGCCCCACTTCGGAAAGCTGTTCCGAAGTGGGGCGGGGGGCGGGGACACCTGGCCCCGCCGCCCCACTTCGGAAAGCTGTTCCGAAGTGGGGCGGGCAGGCGGGGACACCCGCCCCCGCCGCCCCACTTCGGAAAGCTGTTCCGAAGTGGGGCGGGGGGCGGGGACACCTGGCCCCGCCGCCCCACTTCGGAAAGCTGTTCCGAAGTGGGGCGGGGGGCGGGGACACCTGGCCCCGCCGCCCCACTTCGGAAAGCTGTTCCGAAGTGGGGGGGTGGCGGGGACACCCGGCCCCGCCGCCCCACTTCGGAAAGCTGTTCCGAAGTGGGGCGGGCAGGCGGGGACACCTTCTGAAGGCGGGCAGGGGGCGAAAGTCTTTGTCCCCCCTGCCTGCCTTCCCAGGGGCTTTTAAATCGCCCCGGACAGCGGAGAAGTCCTCCGCTGTCCGGAGCGATTTTAAAATGCCGCTCGCCTGTCCCCCCCCCCCCCAGCCTTCAGAAGAGGTCCGGGGACAGACTGTCCCCGGACCTGGTCTGAAGGTGGTTTCCCTAGGAACGCATTAATTGATTTTCAATGCATTCCTATGGGAAACCGTGCATCGCAAGACGAAAAAACCGCAAGACGAAGAGAATTGCGGAACGAATTAATTTCGTCTTGCGAGGCACCACTGTATTAATATGCCATTACTGATGGGATCTCTTATATTTCAGCAGGGAGATCATTCCACAGCCCTGGTGGCACCAATGAAACAGCCCACCTCTATATTGCAACAAACCAATAATCATTAGGCCATGGCAAATCTAACCAGCTTGGGTCTCAGGGAGGTTCACAGAATAAAATCAAGATATAAAACCACAAAATACCTAATAAAAATAAAAACAACAACCTAATAGCCCTCCCCCCCCACCCACAAAAAAACACATTTTAAAAGGGCATAGGATGTAAATCAGATCAACCAAAGGCCTGGTTAAAAAGGAACATTTTTGCCTGGTGCCTAAAGATGTATAATGCAGGTACCAAGCAAACTTCCCTGGGGAGAGCATTCCACAGACGGGGAGCAACTGCAGATAATAATAGAGTTGTAAGAGACCTGAAAGGTATTCTTGCCGAATCCTCTCATATAATTGCTATAGCAATTATAATGGGATATTCTGTATTTAATGTGCACCTTTTTGGGCCAAATTACATGGGGAAAAATCGGGTCCTCCCTTAAAGAGGGCATGTATTGCAGTGAAACCTGGAAAACTGACACCCTGTGTTGTGGGTAGGTACGTTTGGATAGCCACAACACCTGATTGGTAGGTGCCTCAAAGCTGGTTGCAATCTGGCCAATGGGATGCAGGCTAAATGGATCAAGGGACCTATATATACCCATGCACGTGACCCAGAGCTTCCTCTTTTGGTGCGTGCATTCAGAGCACCCGCCCACCTCTCCCTACTTTTAGGGTTTTGCACTTGACCTTGCTATGCTGTTGTCTGTCGTTGGGACAGGGGCATGGCAGGAATTTTCCCCACTTGGCTGATTGGCTGTTGCCATTTGGGTTTCACCTGCTGCATAGCAAATCGTCACAACTTGTAAGGTTGTGGATAGGCTCTGGTTCAGGTGATAGGGATGGGAGAAAGCTCACACCATCCCTATGTGAAGGGTATTTCGTTAAAGGAATCCAGGGACTCAGTGGTTTGGTCAACCCCTGAGAGGGGGTTGTGCTCGTGCCTGAGTCCAGGGGGACATTTGGGTGGTGGAGATAGCCTGTTCCCGGCTTTCCACTTATCCAGGTGTTCACCCTTGGCTAACCTATTCTGGAACCCTGGGTCAGCGCTACTTGCATGGCAGGGAGCTAGTTGAACCAGAGCCTATGCAACCAGTCACTTTCTGTAATCAATAAAGTTGTGGCCTAAATTCTGCCAAAAACCAAAACCAAAATTTGAGTCAAGTGTGAATTTATTTAGAGGGGAGGTTTCTGGGTCTGAACACTCAAATAAATAACCCGTGTGTCTTGATTTTGCCCATTACTGTGGAAAACGCCCATGTGCTTATGAAGCAGAGACCTACAAACTGTTCTTATACCCAAACATTCCTACTCTCTCTTTCCTTCAAGTGAATCATATCTATATAATGCAACAGGACCACATCATGTATTGCCCTTATGTTCTTGAGCTTTATGAAGAACATTTTGGCCTCAGTGGCGTTCTGAACTACTCCTGTCTCTTCAGTAATAGTGAGTCACTTGCCGTGAATGCCAGGGTTTGTAACAGTGGATTTGTTAGAATTTCACGCGTTTTCAGTAGTCAGTACAAACACACGAAATGACATCTTCCTCTAAAAATAGCATTCTGGAGTTTCAGAGTACGTTCATTTTATCATTACTATTATTTAAATGAGTAAGGGATGATGCAGCTGAAATGATACTTTGGTGACATAACAAAGAACATTAGAGGTCAGGCCAGATTAATTTGCCACAGGATCAGCTGGAGAATATTAAACCTCTTAGCTGTAATCCTTTGATAACCAGTCCTATAATGTAATCATCAGTGTACATCCAATAACATCCATGTTAATTACTTTGGAATTATTCATTTGCTATTTAATCAGAAGGAAAGTTTCAAGAAGCAGGCACACAAAAATTAAAATACTACATTTGGAAAAGAAAAGGTAGAGGCAGGAGGGTTTTGGGGGGATAAATATATGTTAATAATAGAGTTGCAGGGAAATAACTTAAGGGTATGTTTGCACAAAATGAGCAGCGGCAAAACGCTATGTGAAGGGATAAATGGAACCAATCTTGGAACTTATCCTAACCTAATTAAACAATGGGTGATATCCAACTAAGTCACACTCAGTGTCAGGCCCATAAAAATCAATGGAGTTAAATTCTTGTTGCATATCACCCCAATCTCCAAGCGATGCGAGATTCCAGGGATTCCAAGCGCTTAGCAAGGGTTCAGATTTCCTTTTGGAAATGAGGCACAGCGGAGACTGTGGTGTCTTTATGATATAAGGTTTATTTACCCATATATACAATCTGAACTTGCAATGGAGGGGCTCACAGCATTAACAGCCCAGAAGGGTCTTGTTTCTCCCGTAGCTGCAGCCTTGGATTCAAACAGAAATAAAACAATGCTCTCAAATGTTGTTCTGACTCTCCAACTTGCTGCTTCACACCACCCCCACTTTCAACTTCAAACTCTGCCTTTTTCTGTTGAGTGAGGGGACCTCACCCCTTTGCCATCTTGCACTGAGCCCCTTAATCCCTTTTAATGGCTCATCACTATTGTCTCACCAAAAAGGCTAGCCTGGCTATTCCAGGAATTAGAAGTTGGTTAAATTCTTGGTTAAATTCTAACACTCACTGGATCCATTGATTAGAGGGGACTGGTACCCAGCTTAACACCACAAACTCATAACATTACTTAAATCTGTTGATTTCAGTAAGTCCTCCCTGAGCATGACTGACATTGTATGAGTGGATTTACATAAAATTCTATTGGGATTAATATGAAAAGTAATATTGATACTGACAAACAACTTATTGATCCAGGCTATAGTGTCAGATCTGCTGTGCTGCTGATGTGTGTTCCCTTTAACTCTGTTTAATTGAGGCAATAACAGTAGCCGTTAACATTCATTGGTATGTTTTTAATCTTGTTTCCTACCATTATTTGTGGGATGGGGGAGGAGAAGGGCAACTCAGGGTCTTTTTTCTTTTTCTTTTTGTAAAAGTTGTACACGAACACATGCAGTTCACCGCGATGCCATTGACATTCCAACAGCTGATAATAAAAATAATACCATTTATTTACATTACTGGGTTAGCCAGAAATCCATTCCTCACACGCCTACTCAGCAGTAAGTAAGCTACCTCTGCTCTCCAATTCTATTTACCATTTTGTTGCTCGCATGAAGACCAAATTAAGGAGAAGAAATTGCAGGTGCAATTTAAAAGAGACGAGACTGTTGCTTTGTTTGTACAAAGACACAGCAAGATAAATTATAATACCCCTGGGGATATCCAAATTGTTACATGATGACCATGGGCAATGGTGAACAGCAGCAGAACTGCAGATGGAGAAATTTGTTGCGCAAGGAGTTCTCGCAACACAGCCCGCAGAATCAAAGTCAGCTATATCATTTTTACAAAGCGCGAGACAAGCAGTTTTACGAGCTGTGGACCAAAATGAACTGAGCTTATCCTGTGTCACTGTGAGAAAAAACAAATGAGTACATACATGGTTGTGAATCCCATCCCTTGTGACGATGGGGTTCCACAGTCCCATTTCAGCTGTGCACTTTAGAACACATCCCAAAATCCTCGGCAATTGCCCAGGAAACAAATCCACCTGTGAAGTCTTTCCTAAGACCTGGAAAGTCAAAACACACACTGGATCTTAATAGAGATGGAAATAAGTAAACAGGGACTTTGATTTGAGGAACAGGTGACCTTGGGACTTGGTTTTATATGTGGTTGTACTCATTAGCTGAGCGGTAATTTCCTGTACTAAGTGAAAACATTTAATAGAGTACATTTGTGTACTTTGCAATGGCTTCACAAGTAGCATGGCACTACCAACCCTCTCCACATAATTTTCCATCCATGCAGTGTTGATTTTCATATCCCTTATCCCTCAGTCACCATGTCTGCATCAATATTCTTTTTTTTTATCATGCTTCCTTGGAAAATTCACACTAGGTTTACAAGAAGCAGCCTCAATCAAGGGCAAAGGTTTATTTGAAGTAAAATATTGCCAGGATCGGGCACGTGTGGAAAACAAGCTTTCTTTGTAATCGGTACTTAGGGCAACAATATACGTCTTTAGCTTTCTTCTTATAGTAAATGATAATGTTAAGACCCACACAGCCATTGCTAGGAATTTACTATTTTAGGTAAATTCTGATATCGCTGGTACCAGAGACAAAACTTTCATATCACTAGATACCTCACACACAGCCAACAGACCTTTGTTTTAAATATAAAGGAGAGCCAGAGCAGAACCAAAAACAAAATAAAAGGAAGTTTGCTGGTAAGTCATCCTTCCTAGGAATCCTATGTTCCTAGACAAAATGTTTTTTCATTATAAATCCAAATTAAGCAACCAGAGGCTCTACATGACCCTCTGCTCATAAAGGATGTCTCTGTGTCGCCGTTGTTCTGGAACAAAAATAAAAGTTGACTTCGGGGTTTATTCTTGTTCTTGTGCCCTGCCGCGTAACCCAATAAGATTTATAAATCTTTAATCGTTGCTGGTTTGCTCTAAATGCTTAATGATGACACGATGTTTGCCTGGGCGCTGGAAGCACTAGCAATGCGGCAGGGTTACAGATTGGCAATGCTGTAAATAAAGTCGGGGCGGGCAGAATCTGTGTGGGGTTTGCCATAATACCACAACATCTGTGGCTTTAATTATAACACCACAATAGTCAGTCTCTCTCTTCCTCCCTCCCTCCCTCCCTCTTGTGTGTGTGTTGTGTGTAATTATGTAACAGTACCTCTCTCGGGTAGCACATGATTTGCTGATAGCATGGTAGGTGGTGGGGGAGATACATATTTTTAAATAACGAGGCGGTGTGTGGGAGAGGAATGAGATCATTTGGAAGAAATCATTTTTTGTGGGTTTTTTTAATTAAACCTTAAAATATTCAGCAAGAAGTGTCAGAATAAGGCTAAAGGCAGACCCTCCAAGTGTCCCTATTTTCTAGGGACCATCCCAGATTCACAGAAGCTGTCTCAGTTTTTCTGATGTGACCCTGGAATGTCCTGCTTTTCTTTTCTTTAGGGCATCCCTATTTTCATCAGAGAAATGTTGAAGGGTATGGTAAAGGTATAGGTAAAGGGACCCCTGACCATTAGGTCCAGTCGTGACCGACTCTGGGGTTGTGCCGCTCATCTCGCTTTATTGGCCAAGGGAGCCGGCATACAGCTTCCGGGCCATGTGGCCACCATGACTAAGCTGCTTCTGGCGAACCAGAGCAGCGCACGGAAACGCCATTTACCTTCCCGCCGTAGCGGTACCTATTTATCTACTTGCCCTTTGACGTGCTTTCGAACTGCTAGGTTGGCTGGAGCAGGGACCGAGCAATGGGAGCTCACCCTGTCGCGGGGATTCAAACTGATGACGTTCTGATCAGCAAGTCCTAGGCTCTGTAGTTTAACCCACAGTGCCACCTGCGTCCCTGAAGGGTATGGTAGGATGTCCCTATTTAATCAGAGAAATGCTGGAGGGTAGGGAGTTATGTGACCCCTGAGACAAGAAGAGAAGTAACTATGTACCTTTAGACGACATCTGAAGGCAACCCTGCATTGGGAAGTCTTTTTAAGTTTGCTGTTTTATTATGGTTTTTATATATGTTGGAAGCTGCCCAGAGTTGCTGGGTCAACCCAGTCTGATGGATGGGGTATAAATAATAAAATGATTGTGGTGATGATGGAATAGAACGTCCCTATTTTTATCAAGGGAATGTTGGAGGGTATTTTAAAGGGCGAAACTCTCCAGAAATGGGTGATTTAGAGCAGGCTGGGAACCTAAGGCCCTGCAGGGGCTCTTGAACTCCAGCTCCCATTAGTCCCAGCCAGCTTGGCCAGGGATGATGGAAGTTGTAGTCCTACAAGCTACAGATTCCTCACACCTGATTTACAGCATCAGCATGATGGGACACTTCCAGAATCCTCAGATTAAAAGGGGGTGGGGACTTTACAGGCAAGAGGCAGGTCAGGTTAGACACAGGGCTTAATCTCAACTCACCAGGACAGAGTCCTGCAAACTACTTTTTTTTTTTTTTAGTGCAAGAGCTCAATTCTGGATTTAAATGGCATTTGCTTTGTGCTAGCAGTTTTCCAGATGTTGTTACTCCTATGCTACAGAATTATTTGAGTATGTATTTATTAAAAATGATTTATAGCATTGTACAGCATAAAAAACGAATACCCCAAAATGAGAAGATGGCGTATCAACCTTTAAGTGGAACAGAATATTTCCTTTCCGAAGCTGTTTCTTGTCTGTTAATATAACACATCCCTTAGTGAAACTTATATTGCTTTATTGCTCCCTCTTCCCTGCGCCAACTTGGATAAGGTCTAGAAAGGAAAATATTTGTGCCAACCTAGGTTTAAAAACAAAACAGAACAGAACCAAATAGGGAGGGGGCCTGGTGCTGGGTAATACACAGATATTTCCTTCTGTGGAGCCAGTGTGGTGTAGTGGTTAAGAGCGATAGACTCGTAATCTGGGTAACCGGGTTCGTGTCTCCGCTCCTCCACATGCAGCTGCTGGGTGACCTTGGGCCAGTCACACTTCTCTGAAGTCTCTCAGCCCCACTCACCTCACAGAGTGTTTGTTGTGGGGGAGGAAGGGAAAGGAGAATGTTAGCCGCTTTGAGACTCCTGAAGGGGAGTGAAAGGCGGGATATCAAATCCAAACTCCTCCTCTTCTTCTTCTTCTTCTTCTTCTTCTTCTTCTTCTTCTTCTTCTTCTTCTTCTTCTTCTTCTTCTGTACTACCAATAGTTATTTGGTAGCAATGCAGCCCTCTGCTTAATGTCAAAACTTGCATGGAGATGCCCACCTGTCTTCCTGGACATAGGTGTGAGTAGCACTGCCTAGCGCTTGAGGTATCACTTTCCTAATTGTAAAAAAAATAAAAATCAGATCTTTTGGAGAAGCAGGTTTGTTGTGCAAGAGCTCCCAATCAGCTTTAATTGCACGGCCTGAATTTGCTGGCATGTGTTTGAATCCCACTCGAAAAATGCAAGAGTCTGGAAGCATCCTTAGCCTTCCTCCAAATTACTGAATCTCCATTCAATTTTCTTCTTGGAAAGGAGCAAAAAAAGGCACTTTGAAGCAGTTGCACTCCCCTCTTATCTTTTAAGCACTGGAGAAGGGCATCCTCCCATGTAATCTACAGTGCTATGTTTAAACTTGCCTGGATTAATAAATCCTTGTGGCAAAAATATTGCTTTCTGGACTCCAGTCAGTTATCTCCGAGAAGAGAAAAAAGGAGCATATATATCCTTCTTTGTTATGTCATATATTCAGCGGCAGGGAAAGCTAAAGTCTTCTGGGCGTATAGCTGGGGCTACCCATGTGCCTTTCCTTCATTATTTCTCATGGATAAATCCAATTTGGGGGAATTTATTGCTTTGCTCCCTTGTTTAGTCGGAGAGATTAAGTCCCATTAGGCATTAGCAGATTCTTTTTGTAATTGTGCAGAGGCATAAAAAAATAAAATAAACTTCTCAATAAACCTAAAATGAGGAGGATTGGGTAATGCTATTAAGCAGGGGCAAGACAGAAATTTCTGTTCGTCTGTCACAATATTTCAGCTGGAGATAATTATTTCCACAGAATAGGGGGCTGTCACTGGGCTGGGTAAGTTAGTGCTGGAGAGTATTAATAGCTGGTAGTCCAGAATCAAAGGCAAAGCAAAGAGTGTTGTTTCATAAATGGGATATTTTGAGATGGGAGAAGGAGAAAGAGATGAAAACAGCTTGTTGTTGTTGTTGTTGTTGTTGTATTGACTTAGAACATATTCTTAAACCCACTTCAGAATTAGATACTCTAAAACCCTCTGTACTTGGAGCAGCCAATGGTCAAAAGTCAGGGATGATTGGAGTTGTGGTCCAGCAACATCTGAAGGGCACCACAGTGGCTACCCCTGCTCTACACAAAACACATCCCCATGGGTGCCAGCAAGTGGAAGAAGTGATGTCCCCCCTAGGAAGCCCACACTGTTCCAAGTAGCCATCTATGTGAGTGTGGTGGCATGCGTGGCTGCATCTCTGATCCGTGTGGAGAGTTTCAAGCATCCCAACCAGCCTTCAATTGCCTACAGTATTAATCGTACCATTTATTGCATTTACTCATTGTATTCTACCCCAAGGAGTATCAAAGCACCTTACAAATAAATATTGTATATATAGAGTATTAATTTCAAGCGGATATTTCGGAGTGTGTATCCCACCCTCTGAATTTTCCCCACTCCAAAGGTGAATTCTAGGTACCTTGAATGGATTTCAAATAAGGAGTTGTCTCTCAGCATGCAACACTGCTATTTCCTCTAGAGACAACACAAAACATTTTTTGTAGCTGGGGCAGAAAAGGATGACAATAATCACAATAACAAACAAACAAACAAACAAACAAACAAACAAACAGTAAATAATTGTGGAGGGGGAATGAATATTTCATTTCTAACTACTGAAATACACACCATATTTATCAGTCTATACATATATCTATTTATCTTACATTTGGTTTGATTGCTTTGATTATTTAATTTCTATACTACTTAATATATTTAAAAATATCCCAAAGCAGTGTGCAAAAGAAGAAGAAGCAACAACAACAAGTAACTCCAACTGTGCCTATTTCTGACAGGCTGCAATGTTTTATAGGATGAGTGGAAAAACCTTAGTTCCTTTTCAGGGAATAAAACCCCATCCTGATCCCAGTTTGTTTCACAACAGAGGTACCAGAACAGAACATATTTGCCAAAATGATGATTAGCAATTGCGGCATGAAGATATTTGCTGACAGAGTGAAGTGCGCTTTCCAAACAGTACGTGAGAAGGTCAGTGTCTGGGTAGCTTAGCAAATAATGTGAGGCCTTGTTATGTAACCCATTTCACTGGAATTAAGGCTTAATCACAAACGGCACAAATAATGAGGACTTTCTCGTGGCAATAGTACATAATGCAAAGCAGCAATGCTCTTTCCTTATAGCAGTTCTGCAGCATGCAAAACCCACAGATATCGTATTTCACTCTTTAAAAAAATAATAAAAATCAACCTGCTGTGTAGAGGCATTCGGTCTGCCAATTTGAGCTTTCTTGCAAAGCTGTTAGCAACTCTCCTGAATAAATTATGTGACTTGCCCGAGCTTTTATAAATACACAGAGATTTGTGTAGGATTGACTTGTAAATAGGCAGATTTAGATGGGATCGGCTTCTAAATAGGTACACAAAGTCACAGAAACAATAAATTTCTGTTGAAGTTTTGTACTTGTGCAGGGATGGATGTATCCTGTGGGGCGGGGAAGGGTACACACTGTGTGAGGAAATCTTTCCCTAATACCAGAAAGCCTCAGGGGTTGGGAGAACTTCAATAGTTGTGTTCACTTAGGAGAAAGAGAACTGCAAAGCAACATAAACCCAGACAAGACCAAGGTTCCATCTAGTTCCCACTGAACTAGTGCCCTGAACTAAGACCTATGACTTATGACTCCTGTCTGGCCCACAAAGGCCATAACAAGGTCAAAAATGCAACATGAAAGACATTATAAAAAAAGGAGAGGGGGTAGATCCAGCATAGAACTGAGCATCGGAGCTAGCAGGTTTCAGTCCCTCAGGAATGGACCCAAGGGAAGCCTGCATGTTCCATTAGGTCCACCCCAAGAAAAGCCAACCTCCAAGCCCACCCATGATTGGTCCTTGCCAGCGAGGCAAGTGACTGAAGCCTTTAAATGGCCTCAGCCCAGTATACCTGAAGGAACGTCTCCACCCACATTGTTCTGCCCAGACACTGAGGTCCAGCGCCGAGGGCCTTCTGGTGGTTCCCTCACTGCAAGAAGGCATGTTACAGGGAACCAGGCAGAGGGCCTTCTCGGTAGTGGCGCCTGTCCTGTGGAACGCCCTCCCATCAGATGTCAAAGAGATAAACAACTACCTGACATTTAGAAGACATCTGAAGGCAGCCCTGCTTAGGGAAGTTTTTAATGTGTGACATTTTACTGTATTTTTAATCTTTGTTGGAAGCTGCCCAGAGTGGCTGAGGAAACCCAGACAGATGGGTGGGCTATAAATAATAAATTCTTATTCTTATTCTTAGTATTATTATTCAGTCCTGCCAACCAGGAAGCCCCCACACCATAGGCGCTGACTCCATGGGGCCTGAGCCCCCTCAAAAATTTGTTTGGGGGGGGGGCTCTGCCCCCCCCAAATAATTTAAGAAAATTATTAGTTATATTATGCTTTGTAAAATCACAAAATTATGTTGGTATTTTTTATTTTCCTTGTTTGACGATAGTTACCTTTAAAATACATTCAGTAATGAGTTAAATCCTGCTGCAGAGGAGGGTCAAAGGACCAAGAGCCGGCTAAAGAGGAACTGCCGCCCATTGAGCCATGTGACCGCTGTGTTGGCTCCGCCCCAATATAATGACATCACACACACAATGCTGCCCCCCCCCATTGCCTTCACAAGCTGGCGCCTCTGCCCCACACCCAGAAACTGTGCCAGTTTGGGAGAGGAATGGCATTGGCATTCAACAAGCAGGGAATAAATTTTAGAATAATGAAAAAATAAGACTAGACCTGGGTTCCCGTGTTCGGTTAAACAAGGCGGAATACTTCATCAAATTACAGTGACGAGTATTTATGTCTGAACATCCCATTTTAGCCTGTTCATAGCTCTCAAGGATTATGTTCCTTTGTTGCTTTGTATGCTTTATAAAGATTTCTTCTTCTTTGCCGTTAGTTAATTCTATTGTAGTGCAAGATGAGACAGACCTGCAGAAAACATTCTCTTCTGTATTTTTTTGTCCCTGGGTTTCATAAACCGTGTTCCGTTTGAACATGATATGACCTTCGGTAATTATGCTGGTTCACAGGTATAAAGGACAAGACTGCACATAGAAACAAAGGCATTCTGTGCTTCCCAGGAGATCAAGAAATTGCATTGATTCATGGCTAGTGCTTTCCCACAGTAAACAAACAAAAGGGAACACAGAGCTCATTCCCCCATGGATGACAAGAGACAGCATCAAGGTAGAAGAGCAGAAGGCATAATCGCTCTCGTCAGCATATTGCTTTGGTGCTTTATTTCTGTAGGCCTCTTTTACCTCCTTCAGTTACTCAGAATGTATTATTGTTACTGATACTTTAAAGGAGAAAGCAGGGGAAAAAATACGAACCTTGGAAGCTCTAAGAGGGTAAATACCAAACATGAAAAACTGATCTCTTAATAGAAAGTTCTCTCTCTCTACTTGTGCCTCACACCTTGAATGGCTGTTTAGCTGATGGGTTAATTCCAAAACACTCATCAAAACCAACTAAAATTGGTTGGCTAGTTGTCATTGGGGTGCAGGCTCAAACTGCAGACCACACGACCCATCAGAGAATGAATAAAAGTGAGGGAGACAAATTAGACACAGCATGTTATGAGGCGAAGTGTGTCACACCCCAGCTTCGTGAAAAATGTCACCAGTTTCAGAGGGGCTCCCTAAAAAAAAAAAATCCTCATATGTTTTGCCTCAGGAGGAATCCCAAAATTTGCTTTAATTTTTTATTCAGAGCCTTATAGCAGATTTTTTAAATGAAACTTTGTTTTGTTCAAAATTCCTTGGATGTTTTACCTGAGGAAGTACTCCCAGATTCACCCCAAGGGGAATTTTGTATATAACTTCAATTTTACCAATGGATTAGGAAATGGAAATATAATTTAGAGTTTCAGTTGATGAACGCATTCCCCCGAGTGTTCATTACATTGCAGCAGATAAATGCACTGAACTCAGAATGTAGTAGAAATATGTCTATATTTGCTGGTCATCAAAACAACACAATTTTCCATTTTGATTGCAATTCATAATTCTTTTGAACTTACACACTTGGGGGGGGGGATACACAAATAAAAGTCATGAGGACTCTTCCCAGCACAAACGCCATTTCATAGCCAATATGTGATGTTAGGATAAGCTGATTTTGTTCCTCTTAAACAGGCCATTAGCTGATTCTGCAGTGATTTCTAGTGTCCATTGTGCTTTACTGTAACCAGCTCATTCATCCTTAGAATAATATTATGAAGCAGGCTGCATATATATTTTTCTAAAAGAGTGGTGATGATAAATAATAATCTGACACAAATTTGACAAAATACAATAAGTACAGTACAACCTAAACACGTGACAGCATGCAAGCTATAAGCAAAACAAACAAATAAGCAAAATGCCTGGCAGTTAAAAGCAAACAGAAGCTTTTAAAGCAGATCACACAATAGAAGATCTGCAGCAGCACTCTGAACTTCTTCTCTTGCTGTTCCAAGAGTTGAAGCCTTAATCCACTGTCAGCAGAGAGCCTGCCTGGAAGAAAATAGATGGGGGGGGGGTGTCAAGGAGGTAAGCTGAGGATGGGTGGTGGGTTCACCTTCCTTTCCTCTTTAAATCAGATACTGCTCCCACCTTGATCCTGGGTCTTGTTTGGGTACGAAGACAGAAAATGCTTACATTTGGTAATATCTCCAAAATGTAGCATTTGTGTGTGTGCCAATTTGATAAATTGGGTCCTCCATCATGGAGGGCACGTGTTGCAGTGAGATCACAAGAAACTGCCTCCCTGTTGTGGGGCAGGACTGTTTGGATGACCACAACACCCCATTGGTTGCCCCTCTGTTGCTGGGGCAGAAATTTCATCAGTTGGGTTGGCTATTGGCTGCTGAGGGGCAACTTAAGTTGCTGCACCCGCCCTCCTCTTCCTGTATTTAGGGTTGTTCTTAAGGCCTTGCTATGCCTGTCTAGGGGTCGTTTGTTTTGGAGCAGGGGCCCGGTAGGAATTTTGCCATTTGGCTGATTGGCTGGTGCCACTTGGTTTTTGCCTACTGTATAGCAAATCGTCACAACTTTGTAAGGTTGGCGGTTAGGCATGAGTTCAGTGTTTTGGGGAGAGGACGTGGTTGGCTGTGCCTGCCCCTCCATTGCTGTTGCTAGGGAATTCCGTTAAAGGAATCCAGGGGCTCGCTTTGCTTTTGTCCGAACCCTGCCAAGGGGCTAGGGCCACACCAGATCCCCTGGGAGCATCTGGGGTGAGCTGTGAGATCGACGGAGTTCTCGCTCCTCCAGGATGCTTTCCCCTACTGACATATGGTGGTGCCAAGTGTCAGTCCTGTTCCTGCCACCGTACAGGTTCAGGTAGTGTGGAACCAATGCCTAAGCAACCACTCATGTGCTGTAATCAATAAAACTGTGGCCAAAATTAATGCCCAAAACCTTAAACTAAAATCCGTGTCTATTGTGTCATTTGGGGGTGGTTTTGGGAGTCTTCACACACAACATCAGTGAGTTGTAAAATAGCAAACAACACTGCAAATAATTATTTGGGGAGTGGCCATCCCACTGTTTCTGTATTTGGCTGTGATTTCCGCCCCCCCCCCCAGGCAACTGCAAAGTCCTGGAATCCCAAGGCAGAAAGCTCAGGTACTCTGAGCTTGTCCTTGTGGAGAAATGTAAGCAAGATCTTGAGGCTGCCAGGGAGAAAGAGAGTTTTAGGCACACCTCTCAGTTGAATCCTGCATTGGGATCTTTGGTTAAAGGTAAAGGTAAAGGGACCCCTGACCATTAGGTCCAGTTGTGGCCGACTCTGGGGTTGTGGCACTCATCTCGCTTTATTGGCCAAGGGAGCCGGCGTACAGCTTCTGGGTTATGTGGCCAGCATGACTAAGCTGCTTCTGGCGAACCAGAGCAGTGCACAGAAACGCCATTTACCTTCCCGCTGGAGCGGTACCTATTTATCTACTTGTGCTTTGATGTGCTTTCGAACTGCTAGGTTGGAAGGAGCAGAGACCGAGCAATGGGAGCTCACCCCGTCGCTGGGATTCGAACCACTGACCTTCTGATCAGCAAGTCCTAGGCTCTGTGGTTTAACCCACAGTGCCACCCGCGTCCCGGATCTTTGGGTGGTAGTGCTTTAAATTAGATGTGAGGGTGATAGAGTCAACTGGTCACATGTATCTATACAAAAGCCACACACCTAACCATAGGAGTTCAGGAGAGTGGCTGATTGCAAGCTTGTAAAAGCATCCCACCTACCTTATTTCCTAAGCAGTTTGGACAAAATCATGAACCAATCTCAAAGTACTTGCGAGGTCAAGTTCCATCTCTTCCCTTTATAGCTTTCTGCTACATTCAGGGAAGCGAGAGAGGGAGAGAAGAATACTCATTTGGCTTTTGTATTCATTGTTCTTGTACCTCGCGTTGCCATGTGCGAAGTGGGATTGGGCGTGAGTCAAAAGGACATGGGATTAGAGGAAGCGTGCGACAGAAAGCAGACTGCACAGGCCTTACAATGTAATGGGTTAAAAAACAAATAACAGATGGTGACATCGGCAATGGGTACTGACAGTGCTGAAATGTGATTAGGAACCTATTTTTAGTTACTCGAATGAGTGTGCCTACAAAAAAAAAAAAAAACACAAGTGGAAAAAAGGAAGAAAGGTTCAAATCCAAGTTTATGTCATGTCTACAAATGCAGGATTTTCCCTGTTTCGTTTTACACTGCAGTGGTAGTTCCGTTGGAGTACATCTGCTTTATATCATCTTCTCTTCTCCTATATTACCCGTCTTTATTAGATCTTTCCTTTTGACTTCTTCACCTTCTATCCCAGAAGACCCAATTGCCCTTTAGGGTGGTAGGGATGGGTGATTCTTCCAATTTCAGGTTTTTCCTCAGTATCTCTTTTCTCCAATCTTTATTTCTCCACATTTCCAGATCAGTTTGAGTGGATTTTTTTTTTAAAGCTCCCATGAAAATTCAGCAGCGTTTTAGGGCAAGATGCTCTTAATATATGCAATTTTGCAAAGCAACTTTGCCTAATTGTGCATGTTGTTTTCTAACGTATACTATTTTATACACATTTATGCACATTTGACCTTGGTATAAACATTTCTGCATGCATTGCCTTGCTAGAGAACTGCCCTGAAAAAGTGTGAGTTTTTGAAAGGTGTGTATTTCAGTTCATCTTTTTTTCCAGAAAGTACAGACCTGGTAGGTCCACCTTTAAATGCAAATTGAGTCAAATTTCTCCCCCCCCCCCGTCCCTAATGGGCAGTGTTGATTACCCTCTCCAAGTAACTTAGAATTAGGGTAAGGTGACCTTGTTTTTAGGTCCTGAGATGGGGAATGAAGTATAATAGTGCCATGTGTGTTGTTTATGCTAGATGAATCTTGTGGGATATTTGTTGTTGACTATGTCTAAAAACCTAGACAGTATCTTAAAAAGCAGAGACATCACCTTGCCAACAAAGGTCCATATAGTTAAAGCCATGGTTTTCCCAGTAGTGATGTATGGAAGTGAGAGCTGGACCGTAAAGAAGGCTGATCGCCAAAGAATTGATGCCTTTAAATTATGGTGCTGGAGGAGACTCTTGAGAGTCCCATGGACTACAAGAAGATCAAACGTATCCATTCTTCAGGAAATCAGCCCTGAGTGCTCACTGGAAGGACAGATCCTGAAGCTGAGACTCCAGTACTTTGGCCACCTCATGAGAAGAGAAGATTCCCTGGAAAAGACCCTGATGTTGGGAAAGATGGAGGGCACAAGGAGAAGGGGACAACAGAGGACGAGATGGTTGGACGGTGTTCTCGGAGCTACAAACATGAGTCTGACCAAACTGCAGGAGGCAGTGGAAGACAGGAGTGCCTGGCGTGCTCTAGTCCATGGGGTCACGAAGAGTCGGACACGATTAAACGACTAAACAACAACATGGCTAAAAAAAAAAAAAAGGTTGGAGAAGCATATCCCCTCAAATATGGTTAGCAGTGAAGCAGAAGTTAAGGTTTCCATTTCCATAGTCTCTTCCCTTGCATATATGGTTGCTCTACTTAGGGAGATTAATGACATTTTTGCCAGTACATTGAGTGAAACCATAGAGAAAAAGATGACTAGATTCTTTTCCACATGATTAGCCGCTCTGGCGAGGACTGCACAATTATGTAACTATGTTCACATGAGTAAGATAGTGCGCCAAACTATCACAGAATTCCTGAGGTGAATTGCCTCTGTAGAATCCTGTGTAAGTCTCTAGAGAAGTCAGCAACCTGAGTGTTGAGTTGCATTAACATCCCTGCTATCCCTGCTGGATTCCTTTATTTGAAATTCCTTCTTTGGAAACCTATTTCTTTTCTTCACAGGTGCTTTGCTAGGATGCATTTGATGGAAGAATTTGATAGCTTAAACCCTCACTTCTGTCAGTTTATATCATTTTAGAACTTCAGCATCGAAGCAAACACCTGAATAATAACGAACCACAAATATTTAGCCTGAATTATGTGTTGGCGTGAAGATAGCAAACAGTAGGAGTGAGAAGGGCAAATCCACCATTCAAATCTGCAATGCAAGGTGTGATACTAACTGTGACCCAACATTCCTGTCCCTTTTCTCTGTATTGTTATTAACAGTTTGTTCACTATATTTGGGTCTGAGAAGAGTTAAAGTTAAAACTTTTAAAATTATCTCCCCAGACAGGGCTGGCTCAAGATATTTTACTACCTGAGGCAAAGACAAGATGGTGCCCTTTCCCCCTTCTGTGTACAAAAGTCAAGTAGACTGGCAATATCCTCCACTCTCCCTGAGGCTAGTGTAGGCCTGAGTGTCCCACAGCTCTGTCCTTCAACAGAGATGAGTGCTTGGAGAAGCTCAGGAGAAGCACCTCCCAGCATCCACCAACTGAAGTAGATGCCTAAAGGTAGGGCTGGTACTGTCTCTGTGAAGGAAAATACTTCAATTAGGACTGGGTGCCCTGTGTGAGAGGCAGGGAAGGGAACCCAGGATGGGAGACTGGGAGAAGAAAGGGGAGCTCCCAGGTGAGAGCTGAGAGGGTTCACCTCTTTCTGTGTAGGACAAGCATTCAGATCTACTTTCGAGAGAGGGCTTCATCCTTATTTATTTATTTATTCCTTTAGATTAGTTTTTGTTGTTGTTGTTGTATTGTATGATGAAAAAGTTTCAGTAAAAATTTAATGAAAACATTACAACAACAACATCACCATCATCTTCAGGGCTGGGACCAAATATTGCCCCTTAACTTTCTTGAAGATGAACAATCTTAAAGGGCCACAGATAAGAAGGAAAGAATCTGCCCGCAAGGCTGAGCCATGAAAATAACTTAGTGGCAAAACACCTGCTTTGCATGTAGAACCTCTGAGGCTCAATCCCTCGAGTCTCTGAGTAGGGCTGGGAAAGGCTTTCTGAAACTCTGAAACCCTGGAGAGCTCTTGCCATGCTAGTCAGTGTAGACAGTTTTGATTTAGATCAACGGTTCTCAACCTGTGGGTCCCCAGATGTTGTTGGACTACAACTCCCATCATCCCTGAGCTCTGGCCTTGCTAGCTAGGCGTGATGGGAGTTGTAGTTCAACAACATCTGGGGACCCACAGGTTGAGAAAGGCTGATTTAGATGGACTGTTGAGTTGACTCAGTAAACAGCAGCTTCCTCTGTAACTAAGGCCAAGTATGCAGGACCTGTTTGAAAAGGAAAGCCAGTGTGTTTCATCCTAGCATTTTTCTACAGGCGTCTGAAATGGATATCCTCACAGAATCATAGAATTGTAGAGTTGGAAGGGACCCCAAGGGTCATCTAGTCCAACTCCCAGGAATCTCAACTAAATCATCCATCACATATGGTCATTCAGCCTCTGCTTAAAAAACCCCAAGGAAGGAGAACCCACCACCTTCTGAGGGAGTCCGTTCCACCATCAAACAACGCTAACTGTCAGGAAGTTAAAATAAAAAAAATTCCTTCCAGTAGCACCTTAAAGACCAACTAAGTTAGTTCTTGGTATGAGCTTTCGTGTGCATGCACACTTCTTCAGAGTCGTATCTGAAGAAGTGTGCATGCACACGAAAGCTCATACCAAGAACTAACTTAGTTGGTCTTTAAGGTGCTACTGGAAGGAATTTTTTTATTTTGACTATGGCAGACCAACACGGCTATCTATCTGTGTCAGGAAGTTCTCCCTGATGTTTCATCAAACCCTCCTTTCTTGGAACTTGAAGCCATTGGTTTGGTACAGTCAGGGGTCCAAAGTCAGTGTCAAAAGTGTGAAGCAGTGTTGCCTAGCAATTCAGCAATTAAAAAGGCAAGACTGTCTTGAAACGGACAAGGCAAATGGCCGTTATATGGCATGAGGTCTACCTAGTGAGCAAGGGTTAACAACCCTCCCTTTGCAAATAATGCCATGATAGGATTGTTTAATAACCACGAGTACTCCAAACCTTTCTTTTGCCGTTACATGAAAGATTTTGGATCCTGCTGTGGAAAACTCCGGCGCATCAGGCTGAAAGAACAGATGCCGATTCAAAGCAAAGAGTGCCCCCTGCTGAACTTGATATCGTTGCAACCTGCTGGGTCATGCATGCTCCTTTGAATGTGAACACAGCCCTGCTACATATAGCCACAAAGTGAGACACGTCTGAAGGGGTTAACCTACACTGTAGAGATTAAGCACATTTCAAAAGGCTATTCAAAATAAGCTCCCTTCTCAACAGATCAGCTTTCACTCCCAGTTCCTGTGTTGCCAGCTGTTATGACCTTATTGGAGACTTTCTTGTTCTCAGAGAAATTAAGAAGGAAAGAAAGATTAGTTAGCAAATGTCCAGTCCTGAACCTACCTGTACAAATTCAATTCACCACCCCACCCCACTCCGGAACAGTGGCTGAAGTTTCTAGCCCTTAATGAACTTGAGGCTGGAAACATATACAGTGCTCCAAGGGGTGAGTTTGCCCCCCTGTCAGGCAGGGCAAAGAGAAGTGTGAGAGCCTTCAGTGCAAGATGCAAATTGCCTCATGAATAATATGTGCAACATGGAATCAACCAATCACAGCCCAGCAGGGCAGGGGCAGGCATGCTGACAAAAATATTTAGGATCAGAATGTACTCTGTGTCTCTGCCTACTGCTGACTCGCTTCGCACCATTCAGAACTGCGAATTAGGAGCGATGGGGGTGTCTCCACTGTTTCATCTGTGATCCGCTACCAGCTCGGTCCAAGGATGGTCTTTATAGTGTCAGTCTAAATCAACTGAAATTAGTTTTCTGCCAGGTGCTTGGAAAATAATACCTATGACACAGCTTGTGTGAAAAGGCTTGTAATTTAGATTAGATGAACAAGACAGGAATGAGTGGGAAAGGGACTCAAAGTTGTCAGGCTGCCTGAGACTTTATTGAGAACCTGGGAAAAATAAGTAGGGGTGCCAGAAACTAGTTATTATGGATTAATGAAAAGATTATCTCCTAGCTGCTTTCCAGCTTCAGGTAGATAGATAGATGATAGCTATTGCTATAGCTAATACAGATGATATAGATATAGATATAGATATAGATATAGATATAGATATAGATATAGATATAGATATAGATATAGATATAGATATAGATATAGATATAGATATAGATATAGATATAGATATAGATATAGATATAGATATAGATATAGATATATAGATACAGATGATATAGATATAGATATAGAATGCCCTGCCCTGCTTGTGAGTATCCTAGAGGAGTCTGGAATCTGGCTAGCCATTGTTGCGAGGCGGAGTATGGGATAAAATCAGGCATTGCCAACCTGGAGCCCTCCAGGCGTTTTGGACTACAACTCCCATCAGCCACAGCCAGCACAGCTGTACTGACCATGGATGATGGGAGTTGTAGTCCTCCAGGTCAGCAAAGGCTGGACTAGATGGACTTCACGTATGCATTTTCATGAAGTTGAGGCCAGATAACAGTGTTCAGCAAAGGGAAACTTAAAATACGTTGCATTGCTATTGGAAAATGAGCTGTAGTCCAAAGTAGAAAAGAAGGAAGCACGGTTTGATACTTCCTGAGTGATAAATCATTCAGTGACTCTTGGGTATTTTTATCTAGGGGTAAAACGAGAGGTGAAATTGTATCTTGGGAGAATGTAAGCATAATTCATGGGTAGCTAACGATGTTAATTCCTGGTTGCTGTGATTCCAAGCTGTAAAATCTGGTAGGGCTTCATCAGAATAGTGTAATACATCTGTCATTCCTATTAATTAGGAAACACAGATAAAAGTGCATGCTTTCATTGTGGCTCTTAATGAGAGCAATAAATTTTTCAAATAAATTCTGCATATAAATGATGTACGAGAAGCACTTTTTTCCAGGTATAGCAGTATTAGACAGTGGAGAATGAGCAAATTAAAATAATAGTGAGAATGCTTCTGAAAGACAGTGGGATATTGCTTAAAATATTGTATCATAGTGCAGTATCTAACATTACCCAGACTGTTTTCCTGGAGCAGAATTATTAGGCCAAATCCCAAACCACACAGTATCCATTTTAAAAAGCAGTAATGCTATCTAGATGCATTTGCATTCTTGCTTATGGCAGTCCACATTTTGTTTCCATAATCATTTACTTACATATTCATTGCATTTCTGTTCTATCCCCTCCAAAATGAAGTTCTCCAGTTTGTGTAGATGAAACACTGAGCTAGATGAACCAACGATCTCACTTGTTATAAGGCTAACTTAGGTCCATTAATTTCAATGCAACTACTCTATGTAACAGGTAAAGGTAAAGGACCCCTGGGCAGTTAAGTCCAGTCAAAGGCAACTATGGGGTTGCAACGCTCATCTCACTTTCAGGCCGAGGGAGCCAGTGTTTGTCCATAGACAGCTTTCCGGGTCATGTGGCCAGCATGACTAAACCGCTTCTGGAGCAACAGAACATCGTGACGGAAACAGGGGGCACATGGAAACTCTATGTAGAACTTAGTTGGATACACCCCTGTGATGGTAGCCAAAATGGTGTCCTTCAGCTATTGCTACAACTCCCATCCTGCTGCCTTGTGAGAAGAAAAGGCCAAGGAGTAAACCTGACAGAATCCCCTACAACTAATGCAGCAAAAGCAATTTGAGAGGCAACAGTTACAATTTACCAATCTCTGCAGCCACAACAGGCACTGTGATTTTACTTCACACTCGGAGGTGCACTCCATTGTCTCTCTAGATGGACGGATGTCAACAACAACTCCCACTGTCCTTTACCATTTGCCCCTGCTGGCTGGGGCTGATGGGAATTGGAGTCCAGCAACATCTGGAGGGTACCAATTTGGTCAGTCTATTATCTAATGTTTTGATATTTACGTTTTCCCCGTATTATATATTCATTGTTTGCGTGTGTAGGTCCCCAGGCCACCCCTCAAATAACTTCACACATAACACGTAATTTTAGTTTTGGTTTTGGGGCACTATTTTGGCCACAACTTTATTAAAATACAAAATCAGTGAGTGGTTGTTTAGGCATTGGTTATGACTATCTGTCCCCCCGCCTGTGACAGAACTGACATCCCGAAGTCTGATCGGTAGCCAGTAGAAGGGAAAGTCAAACTTGGGGGTCATTTGAGCTAAGCGTCGGACCCACGCCGCTCACCCCAGCAGCTCCCCGAAAGCTTGCCGGCCCTGGTCCCATGACAGGGATTCCCATGACAGGGATTGGATGAAATCGTGGCAAGCCCCAGGATTCCTTTAACGCAATTCCCTTCAGCGCAATAGGAGGGGCAGGCACAGCCTATCCTGACCCCTCCACCACCAGCATATTATAACCAATGCCTAACCGCAACCTTACAAGTTGTGACGAATTGCTGAGTAGTAGGCAAAAACCAAATGGCACAGCCAATCACCAAATGGCAAAATTCCTACTAGGCCCCTGCTCCAAAGCAGACAACCCCATGACAGGCAAAGCAAGGTCAACCGAAAAAGAGGGCGGGCGGGCGGGTGATCCGATGCACTCTGCAAAGAGAAAGAGAAACTAGAGTGCACCAGTTTTAAAGACTATGGTCCCACCCACCCAATTTGCAACATACAATTTGCCCCAGCAACCCGGTTACCCAATCATAATGCCAGGCAACAACTATTAACCTGCCTGGCAACAAGAGGCCTGGCCTAGTGGCCCACACCGCAACACGTGCTCTCATTTATTGGAGAACACGCTTTCCCTAATAATGTCAGCTAAAATGCAGTCCTATGCTCCTGGGGAGCATATCCCAGGGGCCATGGGTTTTTAAGGATATCCATCTCTGCAGACAGAGAAGGGATATGAAGCGGTGGTTTGACTCAGTATACGGCAGCTTCTTATGTAAAGGTGGTATATAAAGAAAATTGACATCAGTGATGAAATTGACCAAAGACATTGACAACTACAGCTCTCAAAGAACATCTTGTAATCCCTACACAATTATGGTAAATTAGTACCACTATTGCAGATGGGGAAATAGTACTGAAGAAACAGTAGAGTGAGAAACATAAGACTGGGAATACAGTGGTACCTCGGGTTACAGACGCTTCAGGTTACAGACTCCACTAACCCAGAAATAGTACCTCAGGTTAAGAACTTTGCTTCAGGATGAGAACAGAAATCGTGCAGTGGCAGCGGGAGACCCCATTAGCTAAAGTGGTACCTCAGGTTAAGAACAGTTTCAGGTTAAGAACGGACCTCCGGAACGAATTAAGTTCTTAACCCGAGGTACCACTGTAATTATGTAAAGGTCTTTTTTAAATGGTCTCCCTTTCACTTCTCAGATTTCTGAGAACAATTTGGTGCAACCTTACATATAACCTTCTTTCTAATTCTTTGAGGAATGCATCTTGAAACTTTGAAGGTTTCTTTTTATGTGATACCAGCAGGGTCAGGGTAATAAACATCAGGTAAATTCCTGATTTTAATGCCAGAGGCTGATAAGAATAGGAACAAACTCTCAATCTTCATTCCATTAGATTCTGAGACTCACGAAGCGACTAGAAATATTTATGCTTTTTTGAAAACAACGCTGCCCCATTCCTAACCTCTACATGTGGTTGAAAAAGAAAATTAAGCATTTAACTCACCCACATATTTGTGCATTCTTTTATTCAAACCCATAAAACCTTCAACTTATATTGGAACAATAAAATCTCCCTCCATCTCAGGAGGTTTCTCGGTCCCAAATTTAAGACTGTACTTTGAAGCCTCGTGCCTGTGCTGGCTTAGAGAATGGGTCACTTTAAAAAACACAGATCTGCTAGATTTAGAAGGTTTTGACCTAAGATTCGGGTGGCATGCTTATCTCTGGCAGAATAAGGAGAAGGTGCATAAAGGCTTCTCAAATCACATCATTAGAGGCGCATTGTTAGAAGTGTGGGAAAAGAACAAAAAACTATTGGGAAAAAATACCCCCTGGTGGCTATCACCTATTGACATATTAACTATTAAAAAACCAAACATGGAAGGTGAGAGATTGACCTATGAAGATCTTCTGGAAAGATCGGAAGGAGGATGGAAAATCAGACCCTATGAAGAGTTGAAAAGTAAATTGACAGGTTGGCTGCAGTACCATCAGATTAATGCCCTATGGGAGGAAGACAGAAAAATTGGAATGAATGAGAAAAAAATCTAAATTTCAGGTAGATATAATAGAAAGTAAAACTAAATTGCTATCTAAAATGTATAATCAACTGTTAGATTGGGACACCAAAGATGAAGAGGTTAAAGAAGTTATGGTAAAATGGGCCATAGATATTGGATATAATTTGGATTTTGAAAAATGGACGAAGTTGTGGTCTAAAGGAATGAAATTTACTGCCTGTACTGCCCTCAGAGAAAATATGGAAAAGATGATGTATCGTTGGTACATCACCCCTGTGAAATTGCAAAAAATGTATAAGACTGGGGACAGAAGGTGTTGGAAATGTAAATCTAAAGAGGGAAGCTTCTACCACATGTGGTGGAAATGCGAAGAAGTTAAAAAATTTTGGGATTCCATCTACAATGAACTAAAGAAAATACTTAAATACACCTTTGTTAAAAAGCCTGAAGCCTTCCTTCTGGGAATGATCGGAGAGGAGATTAAGAAAGAAGATTATGTAATGTTTCAGTATGCGACTGTAGCTGCCAGGGTCCTATTAGCGCAAAATTGGAAAACCCCAAATATCCCGACTATCAAAGATTGGCAAATTAAACTATTTGAGTATATGGATTTAGCAAAAATGACGCAGAACATTAGACAGCAAAAAGGTAGAAAGTTTATTGATGAATGGTCTAAATTTATAACATATATAGAAACAAATTCTAGAGATATAAAAATCACAGTAGGCGTAATATAACTCTTGTGATGTGCTGATGTTATATAATGAAAAACTGCAGATTGGATTTAACATTCACATAACCCAAGACCGAGATGGAGGGAAGTCAACTGTTATTTATTGTAATGTTTGTTTTTTGGTGGGTTAAGGTGTTTCTGATTTGGCTGATGTTTTCTTCTGTTTTTCTTTGGTATGTGTTTGTTATTGTTCCTTTGTTGTTGTTGTTGTTGTTGTTGTTTGGTAACAGAAAATGAATAAAAAGAAGTTAAAAAAAAATCTCCCTCCATCTCACCAATCCACACTTGTGGATTGTACGATAATTATCACATTCTTTATACCTGCCTACTTGTACAGTATATTGAGGTCACCTAGGAGGGTCTCCTCAAGTGCTTTCTCTGTCTAAGGTAAAGCAGGTGACAACTCCTTATCAGTGGGGGCACCCAGCTTGCGACATTCTCTCCCCAGAGAAGCCTGCCTCACGACAACCCTGCTACTTTTGGCTGCCAGGCTTTCAGGTTTAAATTGTTTTAGTTGCTTGGGTGGGTTTTTCTGTCCTATTTGCAGGCTGTCCTGGAATTGTGAATGAAGGGTGGTGTGCAAGTTTTAGAAATAAATGTATTCCTCCTATTGGCCACAATAAATGTATTTTTTATATCTGTGTTATTAATTTATACTGGAGGAAGTAATGGCACAGACTCAAGGATGTCATTGGATTGCACCTGTCCCTTGCACCTGGTGATTCCAGTTTCGGCAAGTCAGATTTCCCTAGTCTTTCCAGTTGTCGTCTATTTGCCTTGTGCCCATTGGACTGAATTGGCGATAACCAAGCAAGCACATATTTCATCCAAGTTTGCATTCTGTTCTTAGTCACCCAAACGAGTCATGCTTGAATTTTGTAGTCTAAGAATCAGATCAAACTCCTTACGTCATGTGGTACAAAAGGTATAACTGTCTATTCAGCTTACTTATTATTATTATTTTTAAAAAGATTGTGTGTGTGTATCCTATTCCAGCAAGTAAAGGCATCATAACAGAGAAGCAGTGCTTCATTTCTCCTGAATGGGAAGCGGGTGAAGTGATTTAGTGGAAAGAGGAGCTTCCTTTTGTGTAAATCAGAGTAGTGCTCATTTCTGTGGAGTCCTCTTCCCTGTAACAGTGTTCCAGCCTCCTGACTCCTGACTCTTCCTCCTCATTCCTCCATCAACTCCACTCCAGTGAAGCCCATTGGGAGTTTCGATTGTTATGTTATAAGCAGCTCAATCATTTCCTTAACAGTTGAAGCTGTGTAAAGTTCCCCATTATGTGTGACTGCTAGTTGAAAGGGGAAGCCAGGGAATCTCACTTTCCTGTAATTTGAGGGGCAACGGGTCCAGTTCCCTCTTCCAGCAAAGCGTTTCCAATGTCCAGCTCTGTAGAATCATAACAGGGTTGTTGTTGTTGTAAAGAAGTTATTTGAATCCCCCCAATCATTTGAATAACTCCTCTTTCTTTTCAAAGAAGGCCAAGCAAATCACAGTGTCTCTGGGTTTAGCTCCCTCCCCTGGTCTGATAGGAGCAGTTGGAGGGTCTGTAATCCAATGAGAACTCAACAAAAGACAATAAACTCCATTGCTGTAGATCAGTGGTGGCGAACCTGTGACCCTCCCAATGCTGTTTGGCTCCAACTTCCATCAACTCCTGCCAGCATGGCCCAGCAGTCAGAGATGGTGGAAGCTGGAGTTGAGCAACACCTAGAGCGCCTCAGGTTTCCCACCCTTCTGTTTACAATACTCAAAAGCAGAGCACGAGACAGGCAGATTAGCTATAACATAGACAGTTACGACTCTGAGCAGTTGCGTTGACAGATCTGGGCATCGTTCAGCCTAAAAAGTACTTGGTGACTAACAGCTTCCCAGAAACGACCCATTTGCCTGCATTTACTGACACCCAGCGAGTGCCAAGGTGCTTATTTTAGGGTTTTTAAAGGGAATGTCTGCATTATTATTTCCTTCCTTAACAGGTTTCCTCTGCCCAAGAAGCAGGAATGGGGGTGGGAGAATGAGACCCTTTATAGAGTCAAACTCGAACTCCAGATTTTGGATGGCCATATGAAACATGTTACTTTCTTTTAAACCATTAAAAAAAGAAAGAAAGAAAGATTGCTGGCCTAATGTCTTATCCAGAACGGCATTTATGCAGCAACAGTAGCAATGGAGAAGAAAATTGGCTGGAACTGAAAATTTCTGCCAAAAAATAAAATAAAATTCTGGCTCTCTAAGCAGAATCCATTTAAAGCAGGGGAGGGCCATTTAGGAAAGAGATTCTTTGAGAAAGCATTCAGAGCTGCTGGGCTGAATGAAGCTTGGAAAAGCAGAAGGAGGACGCCACTTCCAAGGTTGGCATCACCAGGGCGGTAGGATACAGAGGTACCTCAGGTTAAGTACTTAATTCGTTCCGGAGGTCCGTTCTTAACCTGAAACTGTTCTTAACCTGAAGCACCACTTTAGCTAACGGGGCCTCCTGCTGCCATCTCGCCACCGCTGCACGATTTCTGTTCTCATCCTGAAGCAAAGTTCTTAACCCGAGGTACTATTTCTGGGTTAGCGGAGTCTGTAACCTGAAGTGTATGTAACCCGAGGTACCACTGTAGTAGGAAGGGACAGTTCCTCACTGCTTGGGTAAGACATAACCAGGCCTAACAGGGACCTTGAGAATACTAGACAGGGCTGCTTGGATGACCTGCTAGTATGTGAGAAGTGAGATGGTCTAGTATCCTACTTTTTAAGGCTGCCTTTCTATCTTTAATCAGTTGTGTTGTTTCATTGGTTCCATCTTTTTCAACAGATACAAGTCAATTCTAGCCTAACTGGAAATGAAACCATCCCTCTCCCTCCCTCCCTCCCTCCCTCCCTCTCTCTCTCTGCTTTGAGCACTGCCTGCCAAAACCTTCTAGAAATCCTCTCTCACCACTATATCTGAACTTTCATACCCTACAGAGGAAGGTGTGCCCTCCCAGGTCTCACCTGGGCTCATCCTTCTCTTCTCACAGCCCCTCACACTATGAGATCTCCCCTATGGAATTTGTTAAAAGCATTTCTGTCAGGGCTAAGCCATTGCAACATTTCTTTTGTTAATTACCAAGCCTGTGGGGTTTTTTGTGGTTTTTTTTTAATGCCACCTTTCTTTCTTTTCACTCTCCTTTCAGTTTAGGGAAATGTCTTAATCATACAGCCAGGGGAGAAAAAAAGAAGAAAAGAAGTTGGAACTTGTTCTGGAAAACCGTCCCTTAATGCAGCAATCTCGAAATGCTCTGGCATGCAAAACTAAGGAACCGGGCAAGAAATGCTAAGATTGGCAATCACAGCGTCAAAGTCATATGGTTGGTTTAATAAAGGAATGTAGCCTATCTAGCAGTGGGGGGCCAACATCCCCCACATTCACGACAACAGTGGGTGGGCCTGCCACACTTGTCTCTTACTGTTCATAAGCAGAAATGCTGCAGTATATTACAGAGTTGTTGCTATGAACTGGAGGTAAGAAACGCTGAGAGAGATTAACAGCGATAATGATGACTAATAGAACAATTAGGTTTTACTCCGTTAACGATCTTATTATAGGCTCAGCTGGTACTTAAGCAAGCAGTCAGGCAACAGAACTTTCCACCCACCCGATTGCAACGCGAAGACTATTATGCATCCATTCAGATTGCCAGCAGAAGGCAGATATGGCACAGAGAAGGAGTCCGTTCCCTTATCAATCTTGCCAGGCTGCTTATTTGTAGAAGAAGATGGAGAACTGAAGCAATGCAACTGAGTTTAATTGCTTCACACACCTGCATCTTCCGGCTTTCGCCTGTATTTTAAAAGCACCACTTCATTCTTGGAACATGTGTTGGGCTTTGCAGAACACAGTGAGGGGGAGTGGGGAAGGAGAGAGAAATAGATAGGAAAATGGACCTTGAAATTCTTTCCCCCAGTTTTCACCAGAGCCTTAAGCCCTCTCCCCTCTCTCACACTCACACTACAGACCATACCCCCCTGTGATGTGTGGTTGGTGGACGAGGGGACTAGTCTAGTCACCTAAATGTTCCCGGTAAATTCAAGTATTAAAGATTAGTGCCTCCTTCCCAAAGCCCAGGAAGCTTCTGTCTGGCTTAGGGAGGGAGGTGTGATGCTCCAACAGGGTCCAAGAGCCCTCCCACCACCTTCCCAAAGCCCACTCAGCTTTGGGAAGGAGGAAGCAGGGAACCTTATGCCTGGTTTAGGGTGGGAGGCACGATGCTCACATGTGTGACATCAGGACATTGGGGGCCCTCAATCAGCCTTGCAAGCTGGCACCTCCAGCCCTAAATGTTCCCCTACGAAAACTTTCACCACATGGCACTGTTCCTCCCATCCCTCCACGAATTTCCTTCTTTTTTTCATTCTGCCTCCTCTTCCTTTCCCCACCCCTTGCCTTTAGAACCTTGGGGAACAGCCAATGAAAAGAAGCATGATGCCCTCTATACTAATGTAAATATAGTACAGTAGTGCCTCAGGTTGAGAACTTAATTTGTTCTGGAGGTCAGTTCTTAACCTGAAACTGTTCTTAACCTGAGGTACCACTTTAGCTAATGGGGCCTCCCGCTGCCTCTGCGCCATCACTGCGCGATTTCTGTTCTCATCCTGAAGCAAAGTTCTTAACCCGAGGTACTATTTCTGGGTTAACGGAGTCTGTAAGCTGAAGTGTCTGCAACCCGAGGTACCACTGTATATATAGAGAGAGAAAATAGAAAGGTAAAAATAAATGCCTAGAAGGTGGCCATGAATACATCCCCATAATTGGCCTACATATGTATGTATGTATGTATGTATGTATAAATAAATAAATAAATAAATAAATAAAAATAGCTCAAGCAAACCCAATTTCAGAGTTTGAGACAACCGTAGAGACCCTGACATTGGGGGAAAGTGAACAGGAGTTGCTTGGAAAGAATGTCAAAAATGGCAAAATTCACACAGAAACACATCATTGCTTATTTCAACTTGCTTGTGGAAACAACTCAGAAGCCATGAAAGAAGGAAGGTTAACAACAGGAAGATTTAAAGGAACTATTGGAAAGACTATTCAAGGCAGCAGAGATGTGAGATGATCAGACCCCCCCCCCCCAAAAAAAAAAAACTTGAAGCATGGGAAGTCCCAACAAAAGAATTATAATTTAGGCAGAATATTTGGACTATTTGATATGTATTTGTATAATTTGGAGCATTCAATGTGATTTGATTGGATTTTTAAAATGAGAAACATAATAAAAATGATTATTATTTTTTTAAAAAAAGAAAGAATGTCAAAAACGGCAACAATTACCTTGAATTCTGGTTTGGAGCTATCTCCTTCAAGCACCTGGCTGGCTAGATAGGTTTGCGACTTTAGTAGACCCTCAAACTCACATAAGGTTTTTAAGTCTTTACAGGGATGGTTAATCAACCAGATGGTGTTTGAATTTGGACCGAAATGAAAGAATGAAGAGCTGGCAGGGAGTGCAGAGTGACTACGATGCACAGCCTTCAAGTGTTTGGGTACATGGCACTTGCGTCGTTGAAGTATCCCGCTCCATTTGTTGTTACAAGCTAAAATGACATGCAGTCAATCTATAAGTTCAGTTTTCAAATAACAGATGCCGCACTGCATCACTAACACTGAGCAACGCTCTCCCTGGTTATGCAACGTTCCAAGTGGCAGCGTTATGAAGGTTGTATGCAAGAAATTAGAGTGTGGAATTAGAAAGGGATTCCATTATTATCGGCATCACCACTAATGTCAGATGTATGCAAAGCTAGAGGTGAATAATCAGGGATGCTTTTGATAAGCAAAATAGGTAAAGGTAAAGGAACCCCTGACCATTAGGTCCAGTCGTGACTGACTCTGGGGTTGCGGCGCTCATCTCACTTTATTGGCCAAGGGAGCTGGCGTACAGCTTCCGAGTCATGTGGCCAGCATGACTAAGCCGCTTCTGGCGAACCAGAGCAGCACACGGAAACGCCGTTTACCTTCCCGCCGGAGTGGTACCTATTTATCTACTTGCACGTTGACGTGCTTTCGAACTGCTAGGTTGGCAGGAGAAGGGACCGAGCAACGGGAGCTCACCCTGCCGCGGGGATTCGAACCACCGACCTTCTGATTGGCAAGTCCTAGGCTCTGTGGTTTAACCCACAGTGCCACCTGCGTCCCGATAAGCAAAATAATAACTGAATAATTCTTAATCACTCTACTTCCATTTCCCTGGTCTGGAACTAAAATTATTATAAGCATTTTAGATCTGCCTAGCAGACTTTTATTTTCCTCTTAATTTTCTAAGATCGAAGCCATCAGTAAACAGAACTGCAAGTATATATACTTCTGCATGTCTTCAGATTCCAAAGCCTTCAGCCAAATATATTCAGATTGTGTTGTGTCTTAGTGTGTTCATCTGAAGTATCTTATTAGCACTCACGTACATGACTTGTACAGCACCACCTGTCAGAAAGCTCTGCATGGATTTATTCAGATAAAGATAATGTATTAACATATGCAGGTCAGCAGGGGTGAAACATATTGCTAGCATTGAAAGCAGAAGCAATTTAAACTTAAATGAATATAAATGATGTATGCTGCAGATACCAGACTTGTGTATGATGCCATTGTTTTCAGTGGTTCTGAGGCAAAGCGTAAACTTTTACAGTGTAAAGCAAAAGAAATGAAAACTGGTGATGAGTCATTGAGAAAAACATTGAAGATTACAGCTGAGCCAAGCTTCTTGTCACAGAAAGCTTTAACAGTGGTGAAAACCGTTCCTTAAGAAACCATCCTTTGGACCCAAAAGACTTGATCAACTATTGGCTGGTTGCAAATGTCTCCTTCCTGAGCCAGGCTCTTGAGTGGGTGATGGCCAACCAACCAGGCACTATTGAATGAGATGGATTTTCTAAATCAATTTCAGTCAGGGTTCAGGTCCAGATTGGGCAGTCCCTCTGCATGATAAGAGAGGGGAGTAAGTCCTTGTTGATTTTCCTTGGTCTCTCAGCAGCTATCTAAACTAAACCATCAAAATGTATCCCTCTGTGGAGACTGTGCAAGTTAGGAGTAGAGGGTTCTGCTGCTACCTGGGTGGTTGTCTATAGAATGTGCTGCTTGTGGGGTGCTGATCAGCCCCACCATGGAGCATTTAGGGCCAAGTTCCTCAGGATTCAGTTTTATCCCCTCTGGTGTTTAATATCTACTGGAAACTGCTGAGTGGGGTCATCCGGATTTTGAGAGTGCATTGTCATCAACATGCGGATGACCTTCAACTCTGCTCCTCCTTTATAGTTCAAGCAGGTGTGGAAGTGGCAAATTTAATTCAGTGAATAATGAACTGGATGAGAGCCAACAAACTGAAGTGCAATCCGCATAAGATTGAGACACATTTGGTGGGCAGTTCCTCTGTCAAGATAAGTTGAATGGGTCCTGTTCTCAATGGGGTTACATATCCCTTGCAGGAGCTGGTGCACAGATGGCGTGGTGCTCTTGGATCCTAAAGTGGTTCCCCCCACTTTCAGGAAAGCCTAGTAAGGATTTCAAGGGGTTTTCAGGGAGCAAGGGTGTAAAGGAAGGTTGGAGAGAATGTAAGAAAGGACACTCACAATCCCCCTTGGCTGCCTTGAAATTACATTGACCGTGACAAATACCCCATAACCCAGTCATGAGAATTTCATTGAAATTTCTTTTCCTTTTTAACAATCTTGGAATGCAATTTCTTTTCTCACTGACAAAGGGTGATAGGAGGAAAAGTGTGGGATACATTTTTGACACAGCTCTATCTCAACACTATTGAACTTACATTTGCAATGAGCTTTCTACAATTTCTGAATGAGTTAGGAGACTGAATGAGGGCCAATAAACTGTGCTTGAATCCTGTGAAGAGAGAAGCACTTTGGCTCCCATGTTCAAGAGATAGACAAGTTACCTGTTGGATGGAGCTGCACTGCCTTTGAAGGAATCATAGACTCATAGAATTGTACAGTTGAAAGTGCCCCAATAGTCAACTAGTGTAACCCCCAGAGATTAAATGTTTCCCGTTCTACCAACTCAGCTACGAAGGTGGATAAGGAGCAAGTGCATACCTTGGGACTACTCCGGGATGCATTTTTGCCACTAGAGACCCAAGTGTCCTCTGTGGCTAGGAGTGCCACCATTTTCTAGTTTGCCAACTATGGCAATTCCTGGATGTGCATAGCCTGACCACTGTAGTCCATGCATTGGTGACCTCAAGACTGGGTTACTGTAATGTGCTGCTTGTGAGGTTGTCCTTGGGTCCGGTTCAGAACCTCCAGTTGGTGCAGAATGCAGTGGCCAGACTGCTGATGCAGGTATCTGGCTGGGAACATGTGAGCCCATTGCTAAAATATCTGCATTAGCTGCCCACTTACTACTCAGCCATATTCAAGGTTCTTGTATTGATTTATGAAGTACCTCAGGTATCACTTGAAGCCCTATATCGCAGCTCCATCACAGAGATAATCTGCAGGAGCGTATCTGGCCATTCACTGAGTTGGTGAAGCTCATTTGGCAATGAGAAACTGAGTTTTTATGGGTACCTCAGGTATCACTTGAAGCCCTATATCGCAGCTCCATCACAGAGATAATCTGCAGGAGCGTATCTGGCCATTCACTGAGTTGGTGAAGCTCATTTGGCAATGAGAAACTGAGTTTTTAGTGTCTTCAGATCAGTCCTGTGGAACGCCCTGCCATCAGAGATTCAGCGTGTGCCTTCTGTGCCAGCCTTTCAATGCCTGCTGAAAACTTTTCTATTTCACCAGCCCTATGCAGGCAATTAAGAATAATGCTT
Source organism: Podarcis liolepis (assembly GCF_965112155.1). NCBI lineage: Eukaryota > Metazoa > Chordata > Lepidosauria > Squamata > Lacertidae > Podarcis > Podarcis liolepis. Next base: position 25,546,657 of record NC_139555.1, read on the forward strand.
TCAACAATGGTTAATTGATGCCTTTTAAAAACTGTTAAATATACTTTTATGGTATGGTTTATGTATTTTTGTTGTAAACCACTTTGATTTTTTTTATGAAATAATGGTCTATAAATATTATATATATATATATAAAAAGAGAGAGAGAGAGAATTGCAGAATGAACTTTGCATACCATAGTTCCTGGTGTAGGAGGTTAACTGAACTTTCAAAACTCTCTCACCTCTGCTGTACTAATCCTCTCTTCTATATTAATCTTCCCTGGTTTATTTTCTTTTTTTCAAAAGTATCTCAGTGTTTGGTGTTCAGAGGGGAGCTTGGGGAGCAGAAAAAGAAGCAGTTGCTGTGCCGTCTAAAATCAGAGTGGTAATAATAGCTCGCTCCTCAAAATATAAGTTGCATCTCTTATAAAAAGCTCTTGAGCACACGAAACAGATGTCAATGGAAATTACACCCAGTCACTTCCTCCACAGGCCTGCAGCTGCTGCTACGTCCCTATATTTTTCTCCCTCCCTATATATATATATTAGCGTTCACCTGTTGGGAGGTCACACAAGCTTCGGGACATGCACGTCCCTCCTTCCCTGTCCCTCCTGCCTCCGTTCACTCTCAAACAAAGCAGACGTCTCCCAAATCCCAAATTGTGGAATAGCTGCTGACATCATATTTAAAAAGTAGAAGATTTCAGCAACCAGGCTTCTCACAGTAGCATGCCTAGCTGGAAAAGCATCTACATTTCATTAAATTCATTTAGTGATTGGCTTTCCTTTTTTAAATTTTATTGTACAGTAATGTTGACTTGGAGTTTGGCCAGGTTTCAGGGAAATACCAGGCATTTGGCATGGACAGAAATAGTGTGGCAGCTCAAAGCATCACAGCAAAACAAAGGAAAGTCAATGTGGTGAATCAGATCCAAACTAGAAAGGGCAAGCATGTGCGGATAAAAACAAGGATTAAGGGCCAGAAGACCTACATTTGCTCTGAAGGCTGACCACGTTTCTCCATCCAATTGAAGGCTTTACCCCAGGGAGTCCTACTGACACATTAAGATTGTCAGTTCCATTTGAAATTACAAATCCTGTCAAACTCTAGCAAAAAAATAATATTCCTGTAGTTCTAAAGCACAGATATGGATGCATGTTGAGTTCTTGGATATATATGTGTTTTAGTACTGTGGTACCTTGGTTTCTGAACGCCGTAAACCTGTAAGTAAATGCTTTTATTGTTGTTAGCCGCTCTGAGCCTGGCTTTGGCTAGGGAGGGTGGGATATAAATAAATTTGTTGTTGTTCAGTTTTTGAACACACCTTGGAAGTTGAACACGGCTTCTGCTGAGTGCAAGATCCTGAGGCCTAGCTGTTGGCTATTGAGTTTTCGGGTTTTTGAACGTTTCAGAACTCAAACAGCCTTCTGGAATGGATTACGTTCGAAAACTGAGGTACCACTGTATATTGATCCGTGTGGCTCCCACAAACCCAAAGATTCCCCTCGGCCTTGTGGGTTTAATAAAGATTTGATCGCTATGCTAACTTGAAGCTACAGGTGTACCAACTTGAATAAAATATCTGGGGGCGCAGCTAAGCCCCACCCCACATAATCAATCAAGTGAAGCAGTGCACACATACCATTTGAATGGTAATGCCCATCAACTTTGCTGGGGCCCAGCCTCCTCAAATCTTTTATTGCGGGGGCCAAGCCCCCACAGCCCCTAGCAGTTGGCTCCTATGCCAAGCTGGCATAGCCTGAAACAGACCTTTGCTTGTTCCCTCCAGCCTTCTGCCCTGGCTGGTATGAGCGAGAGACCTACAGTTGTAGCTATGCCACTCTTGTCATGCTCTGACGCTGCTGGGCAAGGCTTTGGATTGCTCTGTTAGTAATAGCTTTTATGCTTTAAGACACCGTCATTACCTCCTTTTAAGAGCTCCTGCAGCAACGGGCTATAGGAGCCGCTAGACAAAGCATGCTTGTGGAGATAAATGAAAGAGGCTTCCCATTTATCAGGTGAGTCATAAAGGTTCCAGCCGAGTTTCACTTTGGATGTTAAATGGCCAGCCTAAGCACAGGGTGGATTGAACTGGTGATACACAGCTAAGAGCACTGGGTAGGCACTGTCAAAGGTAGGACTCATTTATTTATTTAACAGGATATATATCCTACTTGACCGGGCTTTGATGATTTTAAACCACCTCTAAGTACAGGTAGGTAGCCATGTTGGTCTGCAGTAGTCAAAACAAAACAAAACAAATAATAAAATAATAATAAAAATAATAAAATAATAATAAAAATATTCCTTCCAGTAGCATCTTAGAGACCAACTAAGTTATCGGTAGTTATTGGCATGAGCTTTTGTGAAGTGTGAAGCTCATACCAAAAACTAACTTAGTTGGTCTCTACGGTGCTTCTGGAAGGGATTATTTTATTTTATTTTTATTTTTTTGTTTCACCTCCAAGTAGTTTACAACAGTAACTGTCTGGGAAGGTCTGCCTGTTTGCATACCAGCTGCTGTGTCTATCTGTAACTATCCTGTTGAGGGCATGAGCAGCAATTGACTATCCCATCACACCGGTGACGCTATGTACTAAACCACTGAGCCTCTTGGGCTTGCCAGCCGGAAGGTCGGCGGTTTGAATCCCCAAGACGGGGTGAGCTCCTGTTGCTCTGTCCCAGCTTCTGCCAACCTAGCACTTTGAAAGCACGCCAGCATAAGTAGATAAATAGGTACCAATGCAGCAGGAAGGTAAACAGCATTTTTGTGCACTCTGGCACTGGTCACGGTGTTCCTTTGCACCAGAAGCAGTTTAGTCACGCTGGCCTCATGACCCGGAAAGCTGTCTGTGGACAAACATCGGCTCCCTCGGCCTGAAAGCAAGATGAGCACCGCAACCCCATAGTCGCCTTTCACTGGACTTAACTGTCCAGGGGTCCTTTACCTTTACCTATCATTTAATTTGCTCATGCAGTGATGGGGCCACAGATCTTGGGGGAGGGAGCAGGGGTGGACCTTGGTAAAATGGCACCCTGTGTGAGGCTAAAATTTCATGCTTCCCTTCAACCCAATGCTGCCTTCCCAAAGATGGATAAGGGACATGCTGGGCTTTGGGAAGGAGGCACATGTCTGTGGCTGGGTTTCTCTCTCTTCCTCCGCAAAGCCGGGCAAACACTAACTAGCCTTTGGGAAGGAGGAAGGAGGAAGAAGGACTCTGGGACCATATCAGAGCCCTCATACCTCCTTTGCAAAGATCAGCGCTTACTTGGCTTTGAGAAGGAGGCAGGAAGGTTGGGGGGGGCTGGTCCCACTGCCCTAAATCCACCCCTGGTGGAGGGACACTTCTGCCCCATCCAAACCCCTTCAAGTGTGGTAGATTGTGGGTTTGGATCACATTACACCGCAAGTAACTCCTAAAGCTGTGCTTGTCCATGATTTTGAACCAGAGAACTCAGTCTGAATTCCTGCTTTGGCAATTGCGAACAGCAGCAAGGTTCATGTATGGCATATCACTGGAAGTCTCTCAAGTAACAGCAGTGAGCTGATAACATTTGGGAGGTGATGATTAGGTATAAACTCACTCAGAAAGTGCAGCAGCAAGGGACTTTAATTTTTAAAATAGATGTTGGGGTGCCATGATTTCTATCAATTTCCTTTGGAGAAGTACTTCAAGTATCTCATCACATTTCACCCAAAGGCAGAGGCAGATATATTTTCCTGGCTATGATTCAGCTATATAACTCACCCAGCCACATGCTCTCAGTTGTTTGTGAGCTTCTCCTGTGCTGTATTAACTCCCACAAACTTACCCACAACATACTTAGGACTATAATCAGCGAGTTTCCTTTCTCCCCTTAATTAGAGATCTACTTGGATTGTTATGTGTTCTTGCTTCTCATTACCAAAGCTTTAAAATGTATTTCTGAATAAAATTCCATGAGAAAATAAAATCTCAATTTTAATTACAAAGCATAGTACAGTTCTGATGGATATGAGCCACGGATCATACAGGAACTATGAGCGTGCTAGGTTTGTATGATGGACCAACTAATAATTATGGATTTTGGTGTTATCATTCAGGCAAAGTCCTTCCTGAGTGGGCAACAGTGGGGTAGCAAGACAATTCATCTTTTGAAAATAACTCCACCTACTGAAATGCTGTCAAATGGCTCTGATAATTGCAGCACAAGGAAAACACATTTGGGATGTTTTCATTGGGTTGCCTCATTTATTTGCATCTGAAACATGAGAGAAGCTGAGTGATGGTGTCAAAGTGGTGTCAAAGTGAAGGTTTGTCAGACAGATGTGAATAAACCTATGCAAAAGCATGGAAGGGTGGAGGTTCTTCATTCAAATAGTATCCAAATTATTTTGTTTCCTTTTATGACTCTACAGATGCATGTTGAAAGCATGGCACATAGAAATAAAATATGATCAAATTCTGTCTCTGTTGTGAGATAAAGTCTGCATCAGCAACAAAATCAAACTTCCTTTCCCTCAATGTGTAACATCTTGATTTGATGTGTATCCTTTTCTTCCTCCAAGGAGCTTGAGCTATGTCCCTAGTTAGTTATACACAAGAGTACTCAAGACTCAAACAAGCTTGGGTTCAGAGATGGAATCCTATCCAATCATTCTCTGGACACGGCCTAAAACTGGTTCATCTTGAGGCAGACTAGGTGATATCTATCATGGACTCTAGGCTAGCAGGTTTTTCAGACCTGAGGCCCACCCTTAGGCCAAACATGAGACATGGGACATATTTTTGAATTTCCCTCTCATACATATGTGTGCAGCGATACTGCTGCTACTGTGGCAACCCGCCTTGGTTTTAGTCTGTGACCCAGCTGTGCCATCAGTTGAGGACAAATGGTCCAGGTTGCAGTTTTGCATTTGTAAATAAAATTCTGTATGAGTTATGTCATGCGACAAAGGTATTTGAGAGCAGAAGCAGTAAAGGAGTCTAGAAATGTTGTGAAATGCTGAAAAGCTGCAGAATCATCTAGCATGCTGAATCACTGTGACTCATCTTGAGGATGACTCATTCTCTGTACAGTGGTACCTCAGGTTACAGACGCTTCAGGTTACATATGCTTCAGGTTACAGACTCCACTAACCCAGAAATAGTACCTCGGGTTAAGAACTTCAGGATGAGAACAGAAATCGTGCTCCGGCGGCGCGGCAGCAGCAGGAGGCCCCATTAGCTAAAGTGGTGCTTCAGGTTAAGAACAGTTTCAGGTTAAGAATGGACCTCTGGAACGAATTAAGTACTTAACCCGAGGTACCACTGTACTATATAAGTTTGTATCTGCTTGCAGGCAGACTCAGTGTCTCAGTGTCTCGGTCTCTGTGTGGTGGAGCCTGTGCTCTGTGGAAACTCTGTGTATGCTCTGAAGCTAGTTTAATCTTCTGTTCACTATGCTGTTATTTGCAAACAAGTCTATTTTAAATCAGTACAGCTTTTATTCTTTTACTGAAGTGTCAAGATACACAGCTGGGAGGTCTGAGGCAGCAGAGGTGATGGGAGCACAGATACTGCAATACTTGCCCTCCATGATCTTCCACAGCCACTGCCCACTTAACAGCAGCAGTCATTGCCAAAGTGAAAGCAGCAGTTGGAGATGTTTCAAGACACTCCAGCTGTGCATTTGACTTCTTCCGGTGTGAAGCCCATGACTTCCTCAGGTGTGAGCGGCCATGACCCTGGCAGGAGTGCTCCCAAAGGGACTCCTCCTTTTGGAAGACTGCTTAGAGTGTGTGGCCTCCCTTCTCCCAGTCAAACTGAGTGAGTTTGATGGCACAAATGCCTTCTTGGGTCTTGTGGAGGAATCCAGATAGTATCGCTTTCAGTTATAGACAGCACTGATAAACCTAAGAAGATGACAAATAATTTGCTCATATAACAGGACAGGGAGCGTCAAATGTCTGTGTGAGAGAAAGAACTCAACAACAACCCCCTCCGATTTCAAAAGAAGGTATTGGCTTGAGGGCTGGCTGTAATTATAATTTAGTGTGACCTTAAGGCAAGTGCTTATTATTTCAAAGCCTGTGAGGAACCTGTGTGTATGGGCATGCTTGGGCCTTGAGGGTACATATAACTGCAGGGACACTGCACTGGAGAAATGAGAGGTCACAGACATTCCTCTGCTCTTAACCAATTCTGCCCATCTATATGAGAGCAGAAAGAAATATATCACTCATTTCTGGCACAGTGCAGTCCGACGTTAATAACTTGATATCTGTGGGAGAACTTTAACTCCTTCAAAAGTTCTTAACTTCGGCTGGACTATGCCCCGTATTATTATTATTTTCAACACTTCTGAAGTACATTATCTCTGTCCTCACCCTACAAATAAAGCAAAATAGCTGGAGAATGATCGTTGCTGCTGCGGCTATGAATGTTGTTTGTACGGACGCTAATCTATATACAAACCCCGCAAATTCTGTCAGGTGCGCCTGAAGCCATCTGGTTCTCCCCAGTCACCTAGCTGCACTTTAACACCCTTTAGCTGGCTGTTATTTTCATTTGAAAACACAGCAGGTGTTGCCCGCAAGCTGTAGATGAGCTTTTATTTCTCTGGGAGCAAAACTTGTTGTTCATGTTGCAGTATTTTTTTTTTTAAAAAATTATTATTATTTGTGTGCCTAACAATAAGGCCTCAGTTAGTAGGAACCAGCATTCAGCCACACAATGCCATCCATGAATCATTTTCCCCCCAAGCAACTTTGCATACTTGTTTGTCACTGCTCCCAAGGCTATCCACAACAGTATCATTCCCCTCCAAGACCCATTATATCCTATTCTTTATACTTATGTACAGGAAGCTGCAAGCTCTGCCTATGCCACCTTCATTCCAAGTTCTCAACAATTAAGACTTTTCTTTCTTTATTTTCCAAAAAGAAGGGTTCTTTTTGCCTCCTTGGCTCAAGCAGGTTGTTTGTGTCTTCCTCAAGATGTAGTGCAGTTTCCTGCTGTTGTTAAGCTGATGAGAGCAACAAATACTTGCATTGTGTACAACAGCATTTTCTGGCTATTATCCCATATCCAGCCTGATTAGCAAAGTTAAGATGTGTGGAAACCTGATTTTCAGATCTGCCATTTACTTATTTAGGTAAAGGTAAAGGGACGTGGGTGGCACTGTGGTCTAAACCACTGAGCCTAGGGCTTGCCGATTGGAAGGTCAGCGGTTTGAATCTCCGCGACAGGGTGAGCTCCTGTTGCTCAGTACCAGCTCCTGCCCACCTAGCAGTTTGAAAGCATGTCAAAGTGCAAGTAGATAAATGGGTACCACTCCGGCAGGAAGGTAAACGGCGTTTCCGTGAGCTGCTCTGGTTTTGCCAGAAGCAGCTTAGTCATGCTGGCCACATGACCTGGAAAAACTGTCTGAGGACAAACATTGGCTCCCTCGGCCAGTAAAGCGAGATGAGCGCCGCAACCCCAGATCGTTTGTGACCAGAGTCGTTTGTGACTGGACCAATCAGGGGTCCTTTACTTGATAAAGGTAAAAGTAAAGGTAAAGGACCCCTGGATGGTTAAGTCCAGTCAAAGGTAACTATGGAGTGCTGTGCTCCTCTTGATTTCAGGCTGAGGGAGCCGGCGTTCGTCCGCAGACAGCTTTCTGGGTCATGTGGCCAGCATGACTAAACTGCCTCTGGTGCAACAGGACACTGTGACGGAAACCAGAGCACACAGAAATGCCATTTATCTTCCCACTGCAGTGGTACCTATTTATCTATTTGCGCTGGCGTGCTTTCGAACTGCTAGGTTGGCAGGAGCTGGGACAGAGCAACGGGAGCTCACCCCGTTGCAGGGATTCGAACAGGCGACCTGATTGGCAAGCCCAAGAGGCCCAGTGGTTTCAACCACAGCGCCACCTATGTATTTATTTATTTTTAAAGGAGGAAACATGGTACAGTGGTTCCTCAGGTTACATAAGCTTCAGGCTACAGACGCTTCAGGTTACAAACTCCGCTAACCCAGAAATATTACCTCAGGTTAAGAACTTTGCTTCAGGATGAGAACAGAAATTGTGCTCTGGCAGCGCAACGGCAGCAGGAGGCCCCATTAGCTAAAGTGGTGCTTCAGGTTAAGAACAGTTTCAGGTTAAGAACGGACCTCCGGAACAAGTTAAGTACTTAACCCGAAGTACCACTGTACTGTCGGATTTAGTTGCATTTGAGTGAGTGACACAAACGGATACAGAGGAGGGTATGAGGTGACAAAAGGCAAGTCGAACTTGGCCTTTGAGCAGTTTATTGTGTCTTACTTGCTGAGAGGACCCATGCAGAGTGGGCATATCAGATCTCTGTGCAGTAATGAAACACATAAGAAAGAGGCGAGCTTGGAAATAATAATAAAAAATGCACATTTTTATCCAGGCTTGTACAATTTTTGACTCACCCGCCTGAACAATGCCCACCTGCTATGAACCCTTGCCTGATGGGAACTTGACAATGGCCTGTTTTGGCAGCCAATGGCAGTTGAGAAGGAAACCCAGGAAGTTGTTAATGAGCGCCTGGGATGCCATTTCAAGTGGGATGACCTTTGGCTCTGTGGGGAACAAGCTGTACAACGCTATCATACCCTTCAACGTTTCTCCAATGGAAATAGGGACATCCTAAGGAAAAGCAGGACAATCCTGGATCAAATCAGAAACCGGGGCAGTTTCTGTAAATCAGGGATGTCCTTGGAAAATAGAAACACTTAGAGGATCTGCACTATTTGAAGCCATGAGGGTAGTGAGCAGTTTTCAAAGGACATGGTCTCAGATAATCCACTTTTCTTTTGGTGAAGTATTTTCTTCAAAATGTGTAGGTGAGGCATCTCACAACTAGTGGGTTATCAGTATTATGTGCAGTATGGAAGCCAGGGCTCCTTCCTTCCTTCCTTCCTTCCTTCCTTCCTTCCTTCCTTCCTTCCTTCCTTCCTTCCTTCCTTCCCATCTCCAGAGAAGCTGCCAGGGTTAGGAATAGTGGTCACATTCACACCATACATTTAAATCAATGTTATACTTCTTTAAAAGTCTTGGCTTCCCCCAAAGGATCCTGCAGTTTGATAAGGGTCTACCAACAATTTTCAACACCCTTAACAAACAGACTAAGTTGCTGCTGCTGATTTTCAAATATAAATACAGCCTGCTCTCAGACAGCTGTAAACTTTACATACTTCAGAAGATGTATACCTTCTTCCTTTTTGTGTGTGTCAATATTTGTGGGCTGTACAAACACTTCAGATGTTTCCATTTCCCCACACATTAAAACTTCCCTGAACAGGGCTGCCTTCAGATGTCTTCTAAATATCAGGTAGTTGTTTATCTCTTTGACTTCTGATGGGAGGGTGTTCCACAGGGCGATTGCCACTACCGGGAAGGCCCTCTGCCTGGTTCCCTGTAACTTCGCTTCTCGCAATGAGGGAACTGCCAGAAGGCCCTCGGCGCTGGACCTCAGCGTCCGGGCAGAAGGATGGGGGTGGAGATGCTCCTTCAGGTATTCTGGGCCGAGTCCGTTTAGGGCTTTAAATGTCAACACCAACACTTTGAATTTTGCTCAGAAACGTACTGGGAGCTGAGGTAGGTCGCCGCATTCTGGATTAGTTTTAGTTTCTGGGTCACCTTCAAAGGTAGCCCCACATAGAGCGCATTGCAGTAGTCCAAGTGGGAGATAACTAGAGCATGCACCACTCTGGCAAGACAGTCCACAGACAGGTAGGGTCTCAGCCTGCGTACCAGATGGAGCTGGTAGACAGGTGCCCTGGATACAGAATTGACCTGCACCTCCATGGACAGCTGTGAGTCCAAAATGACTCCCAGGTTGCGCACCTGGTCCTTCAGGGGCACAGTTACCCCATTCAGGACCAGGGAGTCCTCCACACCAGCCCGCCCCCTGTCCCCCAAGAACAGTACTTCTGTCTTGGCAGGATTCAACCTCAATCCATTAGCTGCCATCCATCCTCCAACTGCCTCCAGGAACTTGCACAGGACCTTCACCGCCTTCACTGGTTCTGATTTGAAAGAGAGGTAGAACTGGGTATCATCTGCATATTGATGGACACCCAGTCCAGATCCCCTGATGATCTCTCCCATTTTATTAATTTTCCAAAAAACAAAAACACACACACACACACAAAAACAACAGTACAAAAACCAAACCAAACCAAAACAAAACAAATTGACTTCTGTCTAGTAGTCCCTTCCTTGGGTCCAATATTTATCAAAATACTGCATGTCTATTGTTAAATTTAAAATCCATTTGTATTACCTATTATCCATTCATAACTAAATTACAAGTAACTTTAAAACCCCGCTAATCACCTGTGTGCAATGCTTCTGTATATATGCAATAAATGTCTTCTAATTTTCCTTAAATCTGTTCTAGTCTCTTCCTCTTAGTTTCATTGTCAATTTTGCCATTTCAGCATATTCTATTAGTTTAGCTTGCCAATCTTCTTTAGCTGAGGCCCCTTCTTCTTTCCAGTTGCATACATAAACAGATTCTTGTACAATTTTGGTAAGTTCACTTCTGTAATACCTAATAGGAAAGCTTCTGGTATTTTAAAACAAATGTTATTTTTACCTTCTCGGCAGTGGCGCCCACCCTGTGGAATGCCCTCCCATCAGATGTCAAGGCAATAAGCAACTATCTTACTTTTAAAAGACATCTGAAGGCAGCCTTGTTTAGGGAAGTTTTTAATGTTTAATGCTGTATTGTGTTTTTAATATTTGGTTGGGAGCCGCCCAGAGTGGCTGGGGAAACCCAGCCAGATGGGAAGGGTATAATAAATAAATAAATAAATAAATAATAATTACACTTTTTCTTTACCAATCTAGTGGAGGCCCAGGATTAATGGGTTGTAGACCCACTGAAATTGATAGACTTAAGTCAATCATATCCATTTATTTAAATGAGTCTGAGTATTACAACTCATTGGCTTCCATGCCAGAGTTCCAATCCAGAGGGGGATCATCATACTTTATCCTTTTGAGCTCCGTGGCAAAGGAGTTGTGGCTAAATTAAGTCTCCTTCATGACAAAGTGTAAACTAGCTTTCCCTAGGTCCAGATCAAGCTTCTTAAGAAGCAGTGGGATGTCTTTTTCACCACAAAGGAAACTAAGAAAGCTGAGGGCAGGAAGTGTCTCCACCCTGATCCACCCAAAACTGGAACAAGAACAGAAAAAGAAAACCTAGCTTGATTTTTCCAAACCTTAAATGTTAACTTGGCAATTTTCACTTGTTTCGTTTGTGTAACCTGCAGAGATGTCTGGACTGGATCTGATCAAAAGAATGACTGCTGGCGAGGACACAGTATCTTTTAAAAATGAAGCTCATCAGTGATAAATCACTATTAACATGTCAGCCTGTTCTTTTTCCATTTCCATATAATGTAACCCTCGGGTGAATGAAAATGTCAAACCATTTCTTCAGAGGGCCTTTACTTTGACTTTTAATAAAACAGAGCGAAGGTATGATGGGGCCTCCTGAGCAGAAACTGATAAAATATCTCATATTTAAAGGTACATTTATTAAACCCATTGATCTTCATACATGGCGCAGCCATACCCTTCCCCTTGTTATAGCAGCATCACAGGACAGCATGACCTTAAAATGAGGACTTAATTTTGTGTACCTAGAACATATTCTGCTCTTGCTAGAATTAGAGTGGAGAACAATGTGGGAGGAAATAGAAAAGGAGGTTAAATGTTGTTGAATAAGCGACTGCAGAACTTTACTTCTCTTTCTTTTAAGGAGATAGTATTTTGGGTTGAACTGAAATCTGGCATTGGATAAAATCTGCATTCTAAGTTGCTTACACACACACACACGTGGAACAGAGTTCAGAATAAGAATACAGAAGGTCCAATAAACATTGGCAAAGTAGCTTCTATAATTTTGTCTATACGTGGTGGAAATCTATAGGAGCTCATTTACAATTTTGTTTTCTTACAAGAAATATTCAGTATATAGATATGTTGCAGATAAGTTATTTGTTATTGGCAGATAATTTTATATGACAAAACTGCAGGATGGCCTACAAATAGCTAGTGCTGGTAAATTAATGGTGGTATTAATCCAGTGGTCCAGTATATCTGAAGGATCTCCACCCCCATCGTTCTACCCAGACACTGAGGTCCAGCGCTGTGGGCCTTCTGGCGGTTCCCTCACTGCAAGAAGACAAGTTACAGGGAACCAGGCAGAGGGCCTTCTCGGTAGTGGCGCCCGCCCTGTGGAATACCCTCCCATCAGATGTAAAATGAAAAAACAACTACCAGACTTTTAGAAGACATCTGAAGGCAGCCCTGTTTAGGGAAGCTTTTAATGTATGATTAATTATTATTATTATTAATTTAAGCCTTACTCAGAGTTGTCATTGGCATCTATCATGAAAGACCAAGGTTGCACCTCTGGGAGTGAAGTCAAACCACTGCCTTAGCAGCACTGAAGTGACCTCTCCTGGGTGCAAGCCTGGGCAGTGTGTCTGGAGGTCCTGGGCTGCTTAGATGTCAAGTATGGGAGTTGCTCTCTCCCTTCTGGTAGCTCACCAATAAGAATTAACGAGCATCTGGTAGATTTATAGTCTTTTTATTACAGTATCAGGTTGCAAACACAGATCGGTATCTCTCTGCAAGGATAGCAGTTGCTCGCTTTGACTCCTCCCAATGGGGTGTCCCTTCTCCTCTTTGTCTCTTTTGTTCTCTGACATACTCGGACCTCTGAGTTTGGGTGGAGGGAGGAGGTTCCCTCCCTTCTTGTTGCCTAGCTACTATCTCAAAACTCGGCAGCTCCTCTCTCAACTGGGCAGCTTCTGTCTCTGCCTGTCTCTCTGCTTCTGGAAATGCTGGAAGCAGGGAGGGTGAATATTTCTCCTCCTCTTCTGTTAGGAACTGGTCTCCCTGCAATTGCATTTCCCAATCTTCCGATCCAGAGCAGCCCCTGACACTAGGCAAGACTACCCACCCACCCCGCTTCTCGGCCTTGCAGATGTGGTCCAAAGGAAAGCTTTTGTTTGGCACCAGCTAGGATGTAGGAGTTGCCAGAAGGAGGTATAGAAAGCACTGGACTTGAGACAAGCAAGGGTCCTCTGGGAGAGATCCCTTCCTCTAAGCCCAGGTCCCACCAGTCTCTCTCTCTCTCTCTCTCTCTCTCTCTCTCTCTCTCTCTCTCTCTCTCTTACACACACATACACACACTGTTTCATGTTCATACACCGGGGCCTGGCAACCCAAGCCTGATCCTGACATCATTACCAGTCAGAGTAGATCATATTGAGCTAGAGGGATCAATTTTTTCAGCTCAATATAGGGCAGCTTCCTATGTTCTATCCAGTCATACCTCAGGATAAATATGCTTCAGGTTGAGCATGTTCGGGTTGTGCTCTGCGGTGACCCGGAAGTAATGGAGTGCATTACTTCTGGGTTTTGCCTCTCGCGCATCCACAGATGGTCAAAATGACGTCAAACGCATGCGTGGAAGCGGCAAAACGCGACCTGCGCATGCGCAGACGTGCTGTCACGTCTTATGTTATGTTCAGGATGCGAACGGGGCTCCAGAACAGATCCCATTTGCATCCCGAGGTACCACTGTACTGGGGGCTGCAGCAAGTTTGGGGCCAGTGCATTCAATAGGATACAGTGGTGCTGGATCTGTATCACAGACATCAGTTCAAATTCCTACTTAGCAGTGACTCCAGCAAGGAACAGATTTGATTGGAAAATATTGAATCTGCATTGGAAGCATTTCAGTGCATTGCATCATGGTATTTGTTGTGGTATATACCACAGATGGCTTGCACGTGCGTGTAACAATTCTACGCCACAATGTGGCAAGGGGTGTGCAGTGGGGAGTCATGTTCAAAACTCTTTAAGTTTGGGTGTGAAGACCACACAATGAGCTTCAAGGCCAAGCCCTGCACCTTGGCTTAAATCCATCAATCCATACTTTTCAACTAAAGAGAAGCGGTGTGGGGAATGAGAAAAATACAATCACCAATCACTGTTTATAAACAGTGTTTTTATACATTTTCCATAAGGCATTGACTTTGCTGCTTTCAACTGCTAACACTTTCCATATTGTACATGGGATTACATTCACATGCAAAGGATGCCTATCGCACATTCAAGCCGAACATGTATGCACTGACAATGCACAGAGCACAGATGTGAGAAGGAGAAGCAATGCATGTTGAGATAGTGCACCAATATCTTATTCTCTTGCGGTGTATGGTAACCATCTGTGGCTCTTTCAGACTTCACACACATACACCCCGCCTTGCTTGATTATTTTCATTGAACGTACGCAGCCAGTAGAGTTTGCAAGGGTGAAGATAACTTTTAGTTGTATTAAATCCTAGGGTTGGAGGCCATTAATAGTCCTTCAAAACCACCAAGCACAAGGCCGAAGTGTGGTTCACCTGCATCTTTTGCCATTCAGATTCTTCTGTGTTTAGAAGCCCAGGTTGCAGCAGTGATCGAGGGACACTTCTGCCAACACCCTATGTCATGAGTTTGTAGCTTTTGCATACCTGGTCATCATCTTCCATGCCACCACCATCCTTGAGCCTGCAAGAATTGCCTTTGGATAACTGCCTGTTATATAATAATGGAGCATTGTTCACAAAGCAGCTGTGGGAAGCACCACACAAAGAAGAACACTATGTAAGTTCTGCGTGATAGTCTCTCCATACATCTGGAGATGTGTGGAATAGCACAGTGGACCCACCAGATGCACAAGGCTGGAGAAACCTTTTCAGCCTAAGCACCAGATTTCTTCATGTACAACTTTCTAGGGACCCATGTGTCTGTGGTGGGGCCAGAAGCAAAAGCAGATGGAAATGTTCACACAAAAGCCAGAAGTTTATACATGCACACTCACATTTCTCGACTCACAATCCAAGCAAGCAAGCATTAACAGAGTTCAAGCACATATTCAAGTCAGGCAAAAGCACTTGAGGAGGGTGTGACAGTGTCACGAGGGCTGACAGGAAAGTGCTGGACCCCCACAGGTCAGGAAAAGGCCAGAGGCTTGAAAGGCAATGGGTTTTTATTCACAGAAACTGAGCTCCGGCCCTGCCTTTCGCCTCTAGCCTCTCACTCTGCAGCCCTCCCCGACAGATGGAGACTTTGACATGGAGGTCAGTTCCTCCTCTAGGCCTGTTTGGTCCATTGCTCAACAACATGTAGGACTCTCCTAGAGCGGGGTGTGAGGAGGACTGAGCCTTTCCTGCTGTGGGATGGCAGGTGTACCCCCTGATTCCTCCATGTCTGTGCCTGTGCTCACAATGAGATGCTCAGCCTCCAGCCCAGTCCTGTTCTACCCTGTTCTGACACACCCACACCCTCGGGATTGCTCCAACTGCTTGCTTCCTTTTTTTAAAAAAAATAAAGTTTTTATTGATAAAATAATTCAGCATTAATACACATGTATTACAAATATACAAACATACATTTCATACAATCCTTAAAAGTGTTCAAACATACCTACACTCAATCCCACAGATAATTCCTTTTCCCATCACCATCCACCACCCCTCACCCCACCTTTGTGTTAGACTTCCAATCTACTCAATTGCAATTTCTTTCCACTTCTATTGCTTTCTTTCACACACCTTTAACCTAATTTCATACTTCTTTTTCTATTACACATTGTTATCCATCTTATTTGGTATTTCAGTATTTGAAACGGAACTTGTTTATTCTAATAGGAGTTCTGATTTTCCGATATGGTTTTGCAAGTATCCTTTAAACACCTTCCAGTCCCTGTCTATCTTCTCTTTTGAGATCCTTCCAATTTCTCCCGTTGTTTTGGATATATTGTAGTACTCCAATAATTTGGCAAGCCACTCTATTTTTGTCGGTACAATACCACTTTTCCAATTTTTCGCCATCAATAGCCTTGTTGCATATAAATATAAGGTCTTGTCTACTTCCTTTAGGCTTCCTGGTACTCCTTGCTTCCAGCGCCTCCCAGTTTGTCCCTTCCCCAGCCTCCTCCCTGTTGTCCCACCACCAAGATCCAGGATCTCTCATCTTCACTGTCCTCCTGCCGCTCCTCCTCATCCAGTCAGCCCCTGACAGACACTAAGAGGCATCAGAATCAGATTTCTGTATAGAGAATAATTCTGTTCTCTCTCACAGCTACACTGGCTATCCAGGGAGCAGGAACCTGTCAGCATCCTGATGTTGTTGGACTTCAACTCCCAGCAGCCAAACGGTCAGAGATGATGGGAGTCAAAGTCCAGCAATATCTGGAGGGTTACTCACCCTTGTTATATGCGCAGGAGCACCTATCTACTCACAGTGTCAAAGCATCATGACAACAAAGCCTTCTCTGTCCGATTTACTTGTGGATAATATTGGGTTATGGGAACTTTCTGAGTAGCTTGTGTGAACTTGCTGTTAAAATAACTCCCTCAAGATGCAGCTTTGACTGCTAGAATAGGAAAATGCTTGTCTTCTCCTCAGCGATTTTTTTTTTGCTTTCTTTCTTAACACATGCAAGATTTGGGTGTCAAGTTCATATTCACTTCATGGCTCTATCACCAACACAACCAACAACAGCAAGAAAGGCTAAGAAAGAACTCTCCGAATTGAAAGGTGAGGAAAGGGGTGGGGGTGGGGAGTGTACAAGATGTTGGGGCAGCCCAAACAGTTCATCAACAGCCTTGTAAACACATGACAGACTTGGAGACAACTTCAAAGTGGCTGAGGCGACTGCCAAGGGAGCTGGCCAAGAAGACAGCTGCTGCTGTTGGTGGGGAGAATATCTTCTGCATCTTGGCATCTGGACTGGGTGAATGAATGCAAATCAGAGGTTGAAGGACAAATCAGTTATAGACTGGGGCAAGTATTATAGGTTGCTGCAAAAATGTGTTGGCCTACTCGTGCTTACTCAGCATTTCGTCTGCAACCACTTAACCTGCCGGATTTTGGCCTGAATGCAACAAACTGAGGGATCCAACCCGCTCTCAGTTTTCAGTGCACATGGGTGCCGTTTTTATTCATTAAAGAATGATGTGAAAGTTCATGGGAGTTGGTATAATGCAATGGGGCTGTGAACTGAGTGTTGGGCAGGATTTGCAGCCCGCTGAAGCCTGTTTTTATGGTATACCATGGGGGCAGAGAACCCATGAGGGTTGCGATATTTCAAAAAGTAAAAACCAGGAACCCCTCCTCCCACAAGGTTGTTGATTTTTTTAAGGAAGACCCCAAAATTGTTTTCCCCACCCCACCCCAAATGTGATTTTTCAATTGACTTGCAAGGCACCACCTTTCGGAAATTCCCCCCAGATATTAATTCCGCCTTCAAACTCCCGGCAATGTCTGGGAAAATTCGGACGTATGGCAGCCCTACATTAGGTTAATAGAAGTATACCAAGTAGCAGTCAGGGAGGCGGCGCAGGAAGAGTTGCTGCCAGTTCCTGAGAGGATGTAGGGCAAGGCATGGGGAGGTTAGTGTGGTGTAGGCACAGTGGCACAAGCATCAGGTCCCTCAACTCTCTCAGCAGATACACATTGTTGAGCTGCAGCCAACCAGGGCTCTGCGGTGTGAGACCCCAGGTGCTTAGGAAGCTTCATCTGCACACCTGTGTGTGCATTTACTGTGTGAGACACTGGCATAGTATGAGGGTAGCTGTGGCAACACAGCCATGTAAAATACAGTGGTGCCTCTGGTTATGTACTTAATTTGTTCCAGAGGTCCGTTCTTAACCTAGAATCATAGAATCATAGAGTTGGAAGAGACCACAAGGGCCATCAAGTCCAACCCCCTGCCAAGCAGGAAACACCATCAGAGCACTCCTGACATATGGTTGTCAAGCCTCTGCTTAAAGACCTCCAAAGTAGGAGACTCCACCACACTCCTTGGCAGCAAATTCCACTGTCAAACAGCTCTTACTGTCAGGAAGTTCTTCCTAATGTTTAGGTGGAATCTTCTTTCTTGTAGTTTGGATCCATTGCTCCGTGTCCGCTTCTCTGGAGCAGCAGAAAACAACCTTTCTCCCTCCTCTGAAGTACCACTTTAGCTAATGGGGGCTCCCACTGCTGCCATGCCACTGCCGTGCTATTTGTGTTCTCATCCTGAAGCAAAGTTCTTAACCCGAGGTACTATTTCTGGGTTAGCGGAGTCTGTAACCTGAAGCGTATGTAACCCGAGGTACCACTGTATGGCTGGTTCATAATGTCTGTTGAGGGATGCAATGCCTTTCACGGATAGCTCTCAATAGACTTTTTAAAAGCAGTCCTCTGGCTGCATTCCATACCTCAGCTGCGCTTTACCAAAGTCTTTCTCTCTAGTCCTAGTACGTCTTGAATAAGGTAAAAAAACCCACAACAGGAGGGTTTTGTAGTCTGAATTGCTAGGCAAAAAGCGTCCCGTTCCCTCTGACCCTCTTGATGTTGTGGTATTTATATTTCCTCCCTTGCCACATTTCCATTGGTATTAATATATGGCACGGGAATGTAAGTACTTGGAAAATATGCTTGCAGTTGCAGGCTGATTCTTACAAGATGGAGGAGTTGTAGGAAAAAGGATTATGTGAGTTAAAAGTGTACAGGCTCAACACTCATTAAGGCGTACAACTGTTCTCAGAGAATTTTTTTATATATATATTTTTTGCAGCTGCACATTGGGAAATGGTTCACATTTTTTCCTAGCCGCCCAGTATCCTTCGGCCATCCACCTGGATCCATGTTAATTGGATGGGTTGTAATTTTAGCTAGATATCCCTTCAGCTTTTTGTCAATGGGGGAGGCAGCTGATGTTTTTAAGACTTCCATTCTGTAACTTCTGGTGCAAACCGGATAACAGAAATCGTTCCTGGCAAGACCAGGTATGGAGACAAACAAGAGAATATCCTACAATAGGAAAGTGGTGCTTCTTTTAAGATAATGGTCTGGGAGTGCTTAATTCTATAGCAATGGTGCATTATAAGATTTTGTGGACCTGATTTTTTCTTCTTCTAGTAGTCTCATGTAAGCCACCCTAAGCAATTTTAGGGAGACCCTGCTAGTCAGTGGGGATGAGTCAGCGTGGTGGGCAGAACTCCCTTCCCATTTTAGGCTCCAAATCCAATTCCTAGCCGCCTTTCACACAGCACTACTCTAAGTGAGGGAATACTGACACTTCCAACTAACTGCAAAGGCAGAAAATACATGGTTTCATTAGCCTTTACCATATGTAAAAAAAAATACCTGCTCCTTATTTTTAGATGGCGAGGAGGAGGAGGATATATTTAAATTCTAACCATCTTCCAGCAAAGTAAGGAAGGCAAAAATTGTCAGCTATATTTTGTCTAGGGCTTTTTATCCCTTTCTCCTCAAGGTTTTCTTTCTCCTGCCCAAACCAGACATGAATCTGTGTTAAAATGTTCGACTCTTCCAAAATAGGGAGGAGGTGGCTTCTTCCAATCCTTTCAGAAAGCAATTTCTTTCCGAGTGAAGGAAGCAAGACTAGTATTATTAGAAGTTATTAGGGCTCACATGTTACTAATCACTTGCTTTTGGGAATGTGCTTGTCATTTACAAAAAAAAAGTCAGGTTTTAGGCCTCCGCAGAATGGGAACTGGATAACATCATCTGAGTGTCAAGATGTAGCGCCTACATGTTCTATAATTTGTGGTGTTCATGAGCAACTTGGATTAGTAACCTATAGTTCGTAGTGATATGGGACTAACCATGCACTAGCATGTAATATCGCATAGGTGCTAAACCGTAAGTCTTACCCCCCAAAAGGCAACTGTGATATTCACTTCTCCAGGTGAAACAGGCAATTTTGGACTGAGTGCTGAGCATTGCATTTACCCTAGAACAGCCTTTCTCAACCTTGGGTCCCCAGATGTTTTGGGACTGCAACTCCCATCGTCCCTGACCACTGGTCCTGTGAGCTAGGGATCATGGGAGTTGTAGGCCAAAAACATCTGGGGAGTTAAGGTTGAGAACCACTGCCCTAGAGGAAGGTAAAACAATGTAATTCTACTTTTTGAAAAAAGACATTGAAAAATAGATCTGTTAAATCAGGGCTGGTCAGAAGCAGCGGTGGAGGAGGGGGGTGCGGGCCACCCCGGGTGTCACCACTGAGGGGGTGACCAAATGCTGGGCGGCACTCACCATGGGGCCTGTAGCATAGAGAGACTAGGGACCTGCAGGACTTGACATCTTTCCGCAGGGCCTGCAAGACAGAGCTGTTCCACCAGGCCTTTGGTCAGGGCACAGCCTGACTCCCTCCTTTGCCAATCTTTACATAACTTTAGTTTATGGTTGACATCAATTTGATTTTAATTAATTTTTATAATGATTTTGGAATGTTGCACTATTTCAGTGTTGTTAGCTGCCCTGAGCCCGGCTTTGGCTGGGGAGGGCGGGATATAAATAAAATTTATTATTATTATTATTAATTATCATCATCATCATCATCATCATCATCATGCCCGAGCCACACGTCTCTCCTGGGAGAGACACAGCGGCTTGGGTGCACACAGGCTCCGCCCTGACCAAACGGTCCACCCGCTGCCTACCCCCCAGCTGTAGGGCGGCTGAGTGGGAGGAGGCAGGCAGACTCCAGAGGCCCCACGGTGCGCACCGCCCCTATGGGCGGCTCGCCCCGCACCTGCGCACGCCGCCCCAGGTGCCTGAGTGGCTTCCTTCGCCACTGGTCAGAAGGTGGATCTTGATCTACTGGCTGATAGCTAGCTGATTTTCAGTAGACCAGCAAGTATTTCTGACTCCAGCCCCAGTTGTCTAACAACAGCAGGAAGAAAACGAGTCCTTATGACGACATTCATTACACCCCTGAAATTGATAAAAATTGGGGAAACCAATCTTGGTACAAATTTATGGGTTCTGAACTCTTTAATTGTAAGTGTATGCCTTTTGCACCAGGCTCATGTTTTAAAAATAGTAGTTCTATTGAATGTAAATGAATATAGATATGCTGAAACTAGAAGTCAGAGCTTAAAAGGTGGTCTGGTATGCAATGTCTAACTTTCTCTCTACTCTGTTAAAGAGACTGGGAGTCCTATCTATAATTAACATGCCCGCCTGCCCGCCTGCCCCCCCCCCCCAGCAAGAAAAAGTCAGTCTTTACTACAGCCCCTTGTATGAATGGCTTTTTCTGCAGCTAAGGTGAATTTGAATTCATACTGAAGGTGCTTGAAGCATATTACAGCTCAGAGGTTCTGGAATGTGTCTCTTGTGGATAAATAATTCAACAAGAGATTATAGAAATCCACTGTAGTTCAATCTGCGGAGAGAGAGAGAGAGAGAGAGAGAGTTAGGATTAATAAATACCTGCTTTATTTCACAACCAATTCATGAAAAGAGGAAACTCTCCCCCCCCTCCTTCAATGAAACCTTTAGGACATCAATCTTCCAGATGTGGAAAGAATGTAACAGGAAGATATTTTCAATTCCCATTGGGCTATCAATAAAGTTCCCCCTCCTTTTCCTTCTTACTTGGAACAGAAATATATCTACACATGCTTTCCTTTCCAGCAGCTGAAATTCAATAACAAGGTATCTTTCTGGCAAACACTTCTAAAATGGTTTTCAGTGCATTTATAAAACTAAAGACCTGCAGGTATAGGGTGATATAATAATTAATAATAATAATAATAGGAAACCAACCTGCAGATGAATGACTAATATTCTAACTGATGTGGACCTGGAAAGGGTGATTCCGTGCTGCACTTCTTACGGTCAGAACAACAATAGGATACAGTGACCATAGGTCATTGCACCTGCTCACCCTTCCTTTATTACCCTGATTGCTGGTCATTTCCTTGAAATGCCACAAAACAACTTACTCGATTAACAGGCACTGCTTTGTTTTTATTCAAGATGTGCCAAATAATCCAGCACCCGGCTTTCCCCAAGAGGATAGCCTTGGCAGAGTATTGTGAGTTCATCACTCTGAACAAAACTTAATCTATCCAATGGATGGTACACAGCATCAAACTCTCCCAGCCCAAAATTTCTTGGCACTGTGCAATGAAACAGAACCACCCTATGGTGTCTAAGATCATTTCCTAGGGTGCAATAGCTGGAAAAGGCTACTCTTCTATCTCCACACAGAACAATGAGAAGAATCAGCTCCCCCCCCCCACAAAAAAAGCCCAGAGCAGTGCATTAATGGGCTCTAAATCCCTAAACTTAGAGATATCAAATCTTAGGCCTCTTACTCATTCAGGTAAATGTCACACAATGCCTTTTTTTCAAAAGCAAGGTGGAGTTTTCTTCTAATTTTTAAGGATCTACAATTATTTCATGCCTTTTTACTTCTTAGATTAAATCAATTAAATGTATCTAACAGAATACGACAAGAACTTGATTGCCCCAAGCCTTTTATTTTCCTAGATTAAACTCATTTAAATTTCCCTAAAAGGATATGACAAGAACTTGATTGCCAAAAGCACTCAGGAATAATAGCACGAATCAGGGATGGGGAACCTGCAGACCTCTGATGCTGTTGGATCATTACCCCACCCAACATCTCTGGCCATGTTGGCTGAGGCTGATGGGAGCTGGGAGTCCAGCAACTATCTGGAGAACAACAGCGAAATATACTGAGTCGAGAGTGGATTTCATGCTCTTTATTCAGCTCATAGTGGTGAGGAGGAATGAATGTCCCCTCAAAGTATCTGCTTTATATACATTATTTACACAATGGGCTGCACGTGATTGGCTAATTCCGGAATTCTCCTGTAGGCCAATCAGGTTGTGGATTCACTTCCATCTGGAGCTGGATTGGGTGGCTCCTGCAGACCAATCATACTGCTGCATTGTTCTAGGACCAATCAGGCTGCTGCATTCTGAATCCTATTGTTCTAGGACCAATCAGGCTGCTGCATTCTGAATCCTATTCAACTCAGCACATAACAAATAGGTTCCCCATCCCTGAGAGAAAGGAAAAGATATTAAATGTAGCAGCAACCCCTGCTACAGAAAGCACTGATTAGTCATGGAGTGCCAGTAAGGGCAGTAAGCTTTTGT
This sequence comes from Podarcis liolepis, assembly GCF_965112155.1. Taxonomy (NCBI): domain Eukaryota; kingdom Metazoa; phylum Chordata; class Lepidosauria; order Squamata; family Lacertidae; genus Podarcis; species Podarcis liolepis. The sequence goes on from NC_139555.1 coordinate 25,569,619, forward strand.
ACTTGATTCAGTTGCTGAAAACCACTCCATTCTGCTTCTCTAACTGCATCTTTAAAAGCTTGTCTCCCGGCCCACATGCCTTGTCCAACAATAATTCAAGGTCCAAGAGCTGAAAGCATTTTATTCTTCCATTTCCATCTCGCACAAGGAAAGCTCAGACAGCTCTCGGTGTACGACAGCAGTCGTTATATTTAGATTTGCTACCAGACATAACTTGATGCCCTAGCTCCCTTCCCTCTTCTGATTTTCCTATGCTACTCTTCAGTTTTCCTACGGTGTTTATACTATTCTCTTAATTCTCATCCAAAAAAGAAAAGGAAAAGAGGCAAAACCCACACAACCCACACCCATCGTTGTCTCTGGGCAGTGGAAATTTTTCAGAAGGATCCATTCATTCAGAAATATATTATATATTACACGGGGCTCCAAGTTGTTCTCTGATAATTCTGAAAGACTACCAGAGTGAATAACAACCGCTTTTATAGCAGAGTTTCAGACAGGGGATATTTTATTTGGAAAATCCCAATTCCTCTCCTCCCCACCCCCCTGGTTACAAGGTGCTTAAATCACTATCTGAAGGAAGTAGGAAACAGCTGTGGCTGAAATGTGCTTTTCAAAATGTGTCTTCCCCACCCCAGTTTTGCATGCAGAATTTCCAAAAATGAAAGCATTAGCACATTTATTTTTTTTGAGGTTAAGGAACGTTAAGCAGGCGCTAGCATATTTTCGGTGGCAATCCAAGAGAACACCACTCTTCTTTCTCATTGTTCCCACCCAGTGCTAGACAGCTGTAGGTCAGTTCGTGCTATTTCTAAACCTGACCTGGGTCAAGTGATGGAAAGAGGAAAGTGCCAGGTGGGAAAAAGGGCAGCACATCACACTCCGCCTGTCACATTTGTTCCTTGCTGATTTAACTGGAATGCCATGCAAAACGAGGAGGGCAGCCATGTCTATCAGGAAACCACATCATTTTATCTGGCAGTGGCCAAATGTTTTGAAAAAAGTGTGGCACAATTAGGAATCCGGTTTGTGTTTCAAGGCAAGCCTATCTAATTCACATGCAATTACAGTGGTACCTCGGGTTACATACGCTTCAGGTTATATACGCTTCAGGTTACAGACTCCGCTAACCCAGAAATAGTACCTCGGGTTAAGAACTTTGCTTCAGGATGAAAACAGAAATCGTGCTTCAGGGGTGCGGCAGCAGCAGGAGGCCCCATTAGCTAAAGTGGTGTTTCAGGTTAAGAACAGTTTCAGGTTAAGAACAAACCTCTGGAACGAATTAAGTACTTAATCCGAGGTACCAATGTACTGTATTTTTCCGTGTATAAGACACCCCCATGTATAAGACGACCTCTATTTTTTTGAACCCCAGATTAAGAAATCAATATTTTAAACACCAAACAGAACAACTTTGAGATTTATTTTTTTGGGGGGGAGGGTCACCCAAAGTTAGGGTTGCCCAAACCCGAGCCCTGGCCGCCTACACCAGAGCCCAAGCCAAAACCCCTGTGCATTCACCATCTGTGTATAAGAAGACCCCCAATTGCTGATTATTATTTTTTTTAGCAAAAGACATCGTCTTATACATGGGAAAATATGGTACATGAACCAAAACATAGCAATCCTTCAAAACTGACACTTTCCTCAGATTTTGCAATGCAGTTTTCCAGCCAAGCAATGTGTTTTATTATGTTTTTATGTTTTTATATATGTTGGAAGCCACCCAGAGTGGCTGGGGCAACCCAGTCAGATGGGTTGGGTATAAAAAAATTATTATTATGGAATAGGAGATCCCTATTTTCAACAAATGGAGGGTGTGCAGTTTTCATGTACAGATGACTTCCTTTATCAAAAGTAGTTAAAGTATGTCTCCCCCCACCATGGTATATATGTACAAGTGCAGACAGAAGCTAGGCAGGCCCTGGAGGATACATTGTTGGATGAAGACAAGGGATAAATTTGGTCCAGTTTGCATTCTGATGTGGAACTCCTTTTACCGAATTCACACTTACCTGAAAGCACACACAAGCTGAAGCACAGCTACCCTTCAAAATCCAGACTTCTTCAAATGTTGCAGTGCAATTCTTCAGCAAGAAAATGTGTACAAAAAGGCATATGTTGGGGAAAAGTGTATATTAAATGTGTGAAAAACATTAAAATTCATTGTACAGTGGAACTTTGTGTTACGTACCGTCGTCCTTGAGAACGCTACAGGTTACGAGCTCCGCTAACCCGGAAGTAAATGCTTCCAGTTGCGACCTTTGCTCTGGGAGCGCGCCGGCAGCGCTGCAGCAGCAGGCGGCCCCATCACCGAAAGCGCACCTCATGTTACAAGCGGTTTCAGGTTACAAATGGACCTCCGGAACGGATTAAGTTTGTAACCAGAGGTACCACTGTATCAGGCAGAATTGCTTGCAAAAATGTGTATATTCAGAGATGTGCTGGTTTTGTGTGTGAAGATTAATTTTTTTTTCATACTGACAGCGAAATGTGGTGAACTGAGAGAAACCAAAATCGACAGATTCCTTCATCCCTAGTGGGGATTAGGTGTAAAATAATGGATCAGCCTTCAGCAGGAAGTTTCATGCATGTATTAACTCAATATGTATTTATCCTCATTTCAAGTTTAAAATGCTCTAATATGCACCACCCCATTCCTAGAACTAGTTTTAAAGAGGTTCATCTTCTGTTAAACAAGTTCCTCTGTAAAGTCAGATAAGATTTATTAAAACCGAGTGTAATGTGATAAGTAACGTTTTAAGAGGATAACAGTTAAAGGCCTGGACTTAAATATTTGCCAAAATACACTTGTAAATTTATAGCAGCTCCAATATTTAAACAAGAAAAATAAGGCATTCACAGAAATGGCGACACTGTTTGAGAATGTGATATTACTTTGATATATATGGAGCATCGAGGTTAAGAATACATGTTTTCTGGATGAACCTGTTTCTCTCTAAAGCTTTAATAACAAAGATTTTCCACCCTATAAGCACACACCAGTCTTCCGCAAGCTCAATATTGCATGTATTTTCCTTCAGTTGTGGTATTGGCTTAAAACCGTGTTTGAGCTGGCAGTAAAACTGTGACATTATACAGGGTTAAGTGGCTGAATCCCACAGCAGATTCTGTATTAGAGGCAGGCTTCAATGTAGCAAGCATGAGCCTGTCATTTGCTTCATTGGTTTTTGTTAATGCTAAAAACATGCTCAGGGACGCTGGTGGCGCTGTGGTCTAAACCACTAAGCCTAGGGCTTGCCGATCCGAAGGTCGGCGGTTCGAATCCCCACAACGCGGTGAGCTCCCATTGTTCGGTCCCAGCTCCTGCCCACCTAGCAGTTCAAAAGCATGTCAAAGTGCAAGTAGATAAATAGGTACCGCTCTGGCAGGAACGTAAACGGCGTTTCCGTGCACTGCTCTGGTTCGTCAGAGGTGGTTTAGTCATGCTGGCCACATGACCCAGAAGCTGTACGCTGGCTCCCTCGGCCAGTAAAGCGAGATGAGCGCCGCAACCCCAGAGTCGGCCACGGCTGGACCTAATGGTCAGGGGTACCTTTAAAAATGTGCTCAGCACAGCCATGGTTCATAGGTTTTTAGTACATTAACTAGCAACCACATGATTAAATGGGCCCAAGACCTAGGCCATACCATAGAGATGTCCCAGTGGGAGAACATGTGGAATGTAAATTGGAGCTTCACTGCCTGTTACTCCATAAGGGAAAAACCTGCAAAAAAATGTTATATCGTTGGCACCTGATGCCGCACAAACTCTCCAAGATGTACGAAAACATACCAGATGTATGTTGGAGATGTGGTGAGGCAGGTGGTACCATGTTTCATATGTGGTGGACCTGCAGAAAGGTCAGAGGGTTCTGGAATGACATACACTCAGAAGTAAAAATAATGTTAAAGGTAAATTTGCCTAATAAACCTGAAGCGTTCCTTTCGGGTATTACAGGCATGGACATCTCCAAGGCTATAAGAATTTATTTATTTTGTATGCAACTGTGGCTGCGAGGGTGCTTATTGCGACATATTGGAAAAATGATAAACTCCCTTCCAGAGTTGAATGGTTACTCAAATTGACAGGATATGCAAAATTAGCCTCTCTTTCGGAAAGAATCAGAGACAAGCCAAGACAGGAGTTCATTTGAGAATGGGATAATTTCAAAAATTATTTGAAAAACAGCTGTGATCTAAACACAGTAGTTGCCTTTGAATGATTTCTGTAAGTAATACATAAGATGGAATCAGATATCAAAATAGAAAAGAGAAACTTTACAAAATAGCAATGATAAATTAAAGCAAAAGGTTTAATATAAAGGAAAATATGGAGAGGATGGAAAGTCATAGGCTCATGTAGAAAGTACATAGTGGAAACTGTATGCATCCTTTATGGTATCTTTGTTTGACTGATCGAAATGATAATTATGTGTTGTATATACATGGAAATTGAACAATAAAGCATTTAAAATTGTAAAATGCTACTACTACTACTACTACTACTACTACTAATAATAATAATAATAAGCAACCATATATCATATAATAGAATTGTAGGATTTTAGAGTTGGAAGGGAACAAAGGAGTCATCTAGTACAATCCCCTGCAATGCAGGAAACTTTTGCTCAAATGAGTCTCAAATCCACGCTTAGGTTCAGAATATCATGCTGTATCAACTGAGCTATCCAGGTGCCTTCTGGGAGGTTTGAACTACAACTCTCATCAGCACCAGTCAACACTGTCGTACTAGCTGAGGGTGATGAGAATAGTTGAGTTAAAACATTTGGAGGTTGGCAGGTTGGCAGTGGTTGCCTTAAATGTATACAAACACTGCACGTCTATAGGATGATACCGTCAGACCTTGAGGGAATCAGCTCCCTCCCATAGGGGCAGCCCAGAATCAGAGAAATGGTGAGTTCTTACCAAGCAATTTATTCAATAATTCACAGAGAATGATGAAGAAATGCAGCCTTCCTAAAAATGGAGTTGCTCCAACTGAGCTCCTCCGCCCTCCCTTCCTAGCAACAACATTTCCCCTGATGGTTACCGCCAGGGGCTATTTGTCTCTGAGTTCTTTGCTCTTCAACTTTCAATGCACGCCAAGTTCTGGGAGAAGGGGGTCAGAAATGCTCTCCAGTGATAACGTGTCAGCCGGCTGCTCTGTCGCTGTCTCTTCCTCATACCACTACTGTCACAGTCCGGTTTATGGGCAGTCAAAGTCCCGGCTGAGGATGTTGGGACCGGGGGCAAGACAGCAGGGTGGAAGCAGGAATGAGAGCCCAGAAGCCACGAGTCAGGAAGCCAAGGGTCCGAGGGTCAGGAAGCAAGGAGTCAAGAAGCCAAAGGCAGGAAGCGTGTTGCTGTGGCAAAGAGCCAAAGGGAAATGCTGACCTTATATCCCTTCCCAGCTCTTGCCACCAGGTGCTGTGAGTTCCCAATCGGCCTCACCTGTGCGGCTGCGCCTTGCCTCTCCAGAACAGACTTAGGAAAGCCCCAGTCCTATGAAAGTCCTATGAAAGTCCTATGAAAGCCCCGGTCACAGGGCCTGGCTCCTGCATGCACTCCTGACAGCTATGTCATTCAATGCTGCCTTCCTTTTCTTTGGGAAGTTCAGGAGGAGGGGGCGGCGGTCTCCACCATTCCTCCTCAGTCTCACCCCCCTCAGTCCAGTCCCTGACAGCCACATTGGTTAAGAGTAATTTAAATACTTCAGTGGCATTCTGGGACCTGTCAGGTAGCCACTTTATTTACGGTTCATAGTGGGTGTGCATCCACTTTGGACAAAGCCTGAATACATACCCCCCAAATACACTATGGACATAATTCATACTTCCACCTCTCTGAAGTGGTCCAAAGTGAAATGGCTGTTCCTGACATTTTGGACCCACTTTGGAGCTTCAGAAGGATGTTTCTGCAAGTTTTTTCTTGGCCAGTTCTAGACATTCCAGCCCTTTCTGCAAGCTTTCCATAAAAGGAAAATGCAGGTGGGGTGAGAGAGGAAAGTTTTTGTGATTGACAGCTATAGTTTCCTGCAAGAGAATGGCTTTTCAGCAGGCATAGGCAAACTCGGCCCTCCAGATGTTTTGAGACTACAATTCCCATCATCCCTGGCCACTGGTCCTGTTAGCTAAATGTCAGGGAACTGCCATCGGAGCCAGAGGGAGAGGGAGGGCTCCAGAGGGGTTCCAGAGAGTGTCCCGGGAGGGGGAGAAGCAGCACATCTTCTGGGGAAGGAAATCAGCGTAGCACCAGTGGAGAAGGGGGGCAGATGGGGGAATCGGCGAGGTGGCTCCATGACTTCTCACCGGGGACCAGCGGGGAGAGCATGGGTCCTCTGCTGCCCACACCCTCCCTGCGCAGAAGGCTTCCGCGCAGGGAGACTAGGCGCAGACTAGGCGTCAAAGAGCTTCTTTGCTGGAAGAAGTTCAAGAAACGCCCACTGACAGATTCTGCCAGCGACTGAGACAGCCACGGGCGAGTGGCTGTCCAGACAGAAAGGGTTCACTCAGGCAAGCCAGCTAGGTGTGGCGCCGATTTACGCATGAGCAACCCCTAGAACCATTACACTAGGGATGATGGGAGTTGTAGTCCCAAAATATCTGGAGGGCCGAGTTTGCCTATGCCTGCTTTACAGGTTCTCTAACAGGGGTGAGGAGAATTGTTTCGCATTTGTATTTTAATGTGAATCTACCTAATTCACACTTTCTAAAACCATACACCTGCCCCCCCCCCCAAGTCTATTCCTCATGCCTGGTCATTATGGAAAGAATCAGCATTTCCTCAACACATGACAAGGATCAGTGTTTATGTTCCCAATGGAAAAGACATTTTAAAATGCCTATAGCCTTCCCAGTGGGGCAGAATAAATATGTTATTGCTGATGCCCAAGAAAATTCATTAGCTGATCTTATCTGAAGTATGTCAGGGAATTAAAAAAAAAACTTGACCAGCTGCAATTCGTTCTTGCTCAAAGATTCCTGTTGAACCATGGAAAGAATGAATGTGCTTGCAGTATATTACACATCTCAGCCACTTGCTCCTTCGGCAGGGCATAGAGAGAAGCCAAGAATGGATTCATTCTGAAAAAGACTGAGCAAACATACTGCAGATGAAAGATATAAAAGCAACTGACAACTATGTGCCTTGCCATTTACTTTTGAATTGTATTTTAAACTGAAGCTGTTAAAAAATAATGATTGGGGTTGTCAAATTAGCTTACATTGACTGGGAAATCTCAGCTTTACATTTTTATTACTTGCATGCTTATTATGTTAAACACATTTGGGCGCATGCTTAAATCTTTCCCACAAACCAATAAGACTTTTAAAAGTGCTTAATTTTGGCCAGATGGTGCCCTTCATGTTTTGCCTGCCAAACCCTTAAAATATTCCATTTGCAGATAGCGTTTGGGTTGCAAAATGGATAAAATGCAGTTTGGGGCTGCGGCTGAAATTATCCACTTCCGTGCTGTCGTTGGATTAAGAAGGTATACTTACAACGCCACAGATTTCTCCAAAATCCTAAAAACAAGCAAAGTGCAGTCTAGTTCTGGTGACTTCTCAGATCTTATCTGTTTATTTTTTGGATTTATATCCTCCCAAAGGAGCCTAGGACAGCAAATAAATAAAAAATCCACAAGGAAACAAAAGATTACACTGTTGCAATTCTCAAGTGCAATCCTCTGCATACTCAATAATTATAGCTGGATACAGTCAGATTGCTACTGCATTGTCCTTCAGACATGGGTGAAGTTGCTCCAGCCCAGAGGTCAGCAAACTTTTTCAGCAGGGAGCCGGTCCACTATCGCTTAGACCTTGTGAGGGGCTGGACTGTATTTTTTTTTGGGGGGGGGGGGAGAACGAATTCTTATGCCCCACAAATAACCCAGAGGTGCATTTTAAATAAACACACATTCTACTCATGTAAAAACACCAGGCAAGCCCCACAAATAACCAAGAGATGCATTTTAAATAAAAGGACACATTCTACTCATGTAAAGTAGAATGATTCCCGGACCGTCCGTGGGCCGGATTTAAAAGGCGATTGGGCCGGCTCCGGCTCCCGGGCCTTAGTGTGCCAGCCCTGCTCCAGCCCATAGCAGGGAGGAAGCAATCCAGGAGGGAGAGTAGGTTCTGATTGGCCACTTCTGCCTAATAGGGAATGGGTGGACACCCCCCTTTTAAGGATGCTGTGGCCTTTGCACCCTAGAGGAAGGATCTGTGCCACATGGTTTCATGCAATAGGTTCATACATAGACCATTCTAGTCATCTTCTTGTCACAGCCATGATTTGGCCCAGGAGTTGTTTAGTTCGCCTTGGCAGCATCAACTGGGACCAGTAGCACCAACTGGGACCTGTGTCAGTGACTGGCTTTTAACACCCTCCGCACACCACTTCCTCTTTTGCAGTGTGCAACTGCAGTACAGTGGTACCTCGGGTTACATACGCTTCAAGTTACACACTCCCCTAACCCAGAAATAGTGCTTCAGGTTAAGACCTTTGCTTCAGGATAAGAACAGAAATCGTGCTCTGGCGGCACGGCGGCAGCAGGAGGCCCCATTAGCTAAAGTGGTGCTTCAGGTTAAGAACAGTTTCAGTTAAGTACGGACTTCCGGAACGAATTAAGTACTTAACCCGAGGTACCACTGTAGCAGTTTTCTTCCTGCCAAAGACATACACACTCTGCAGGGGTCCTTCAGAAGGCATGATACCTTGCTGTCAGCTCCCCTCCCCCCCCCAAGTTGATGGGCATTGCCATTCATATGGTGTGTGTGCACTGTGTTGTGTGATCAATTATGTAGGGCAGGGCCCCCCTGGGCCCCCACAGTATTTTATTCAAGTTGGCACTCCTGTAATTAATACATACCCTCCAACATTTCTCTGATTAAAATAGTGACGTCTTATTCCACCATCTTCATCATCATTGTTATACCCCCACCCATCAGACTGTGTTGTCCCAGCCACTCTAGGTAGCTTTCAACATTTATAAAAACATTCCAAGCATTAAAATATTCCAAAATTTTGCTACGCAGGGCTGTCTTCAGATGTATTCTGAAGATTGTATAGTTGCTTACTTTGTTGGCTCGGGGGTCGCATAACTCCAACATTTCTCTGATGAAAATAGGGATGTCCTAAGGAAAAGCAGGACATTCTGGAATCAAATCAGAAAGTGGGATGGTATCTGTAAAACCAGCACTGTCCCTGGAAAATAGGGGCACTTGGAGGCTCTGTTAATATGAAGCATCATTTGCACCATTGTCCAAGGTGACATTTTTATCAAGTGGGACTGATCTGAGACAATGTATCTGTTATGTTCTTTCAAGTTTATTTGGTGCAGGCCCTGGAATACGAAAACTTTTCCACCACTTCAAGATTGTTTGGAACGAGCTGGGTTCAGACTTGTAGAATACATCAAAGATTACGTTCAAGGTCTGTCATATATGGAAAAATCTCTCACATCTCTGCTTGATACGTATCTTATCCTTAAAGAACTGGAACATTATGTATTCTGGAGCTCTCACATATGAAACAGCTGTGCATTCTGACACATATGTTGCTTATAGCTTTTTTTAAAAAATCCAGCAGTGAGGAATGTTTTATTTTTAGTTAGACATAATGGTTCTGATTTGTAACAGAGGAGAACAAAAAGGAAACTAATAATAGCTTTCAATAAAATTTGAGAATAATGACTTATTATGTGACTGGGGGGGGGGGGGGATTGAGAAACAAATCTTCCGAACAAGATAAAAGAAAATTAATATGAAAAGCTTCCTGACTTTACTTACAATGATAATGCTCATGTTTCCATCATTTGGTCCAGCTGTGATAAATAAGAATGCATACGAGCACAAGCCTACAGACACAATATTGACATCTGGGGGTGGGGGTGGGTGGGGAAGCTGAGAGCACTGCTGATGGGATGGGGGACTCCACTGTAAAAGAAAAATCAGCTATGCCCAGGCAGGCAGGCAGAAAGCTGCTGTAGGTCACAGCAAGTGAAACGCCCTGAGAACAGGTACTTTCAGGTGTTCCAGGGCAGAATCCAAAGCTCTGCGGTGTTAGAATTCCTGCTCCATGATTGCAGTCATGGGGTTGTTGTCTTTCACATGGTGGTATATGTTTTGACTCCACAGAGTGGGAAGTGACAGAGACAGGATGTTTGTGTTTGTGTTCCGTGAAGTGGGACTATTGTACTTTGTTCTGTTTCTCTTTGCTGTCTGATGCTAGAGAGAGAGGGAGCCATGTTGCCGTGTTCCGTGTGTGTATGTGTAAATAAAGTAGTATATGTAAATAAATTAGATTAGCCAAAATGCTGAGTTGCTGAGGTCTGTTACGTCAGATGCGCAAACTCTGCGGATCCCTAAGTGTGCCGGTGTCGGTTGGCACCGGTCGCTGTGATGTTCGGGCTAAAGAAAGCTTATGAAGCTCCCGAATGATTGACCAGGAGGGAGGGAACATGCCAGTCGGGTGTGTGTTTCTACCAGGGTCCTATTTGAGTGTAGGCTGAACTCCTAACATGCAGACCTCCCAAGGAGCTCACCAGTCTGGAGCAAATATAGCAGGAATATAAGGGCAAACCACCTACATCTCCCAGCCTGACTGGTATGAGATGGGATGCAGCTGCCTCTCTGCTTTTCCCCAAGCCCACTTGAGATTGCTCTTCATTTCATTGAGAGATATAAAATTATTTTGATCAGGTTCAAGCAATAGCTGAGCAGTACTGCTTGGCGAAAGAAGATGGGCATGTATTACATTCTAAGCATCTGTTCCAGAATAAATTAGTTAGGGAGAAGTTGCTGTCTTCTCCTTTGTAGGAGGGACAGACAAGGATTACTCAGGGCATATTTTTTTCCAGCCTGCCTGTCGTGAATTATCAGGAGCCACTCTGCAGAGGTAAACTTTTAACCCTCTAGCAAGAGGGAACCAGGGTGTGCCAGCTGCACTGGGAAAATTAGGTCTGCCAGGAAGGAAATGGCAGCGTTAGGACTGCCAGTGGACAGCGCCAAAGTTCAATATCTCTTAAATCCATTCCAGGCAGACAAGTAATTGCAGACAGGAAAAGAGATGGAATGAGAATTGTGGAACCTACTGGAGATGAAAATGGAGTAAAGGCTGAGCAAAAGCAAGTATTCAGAGTGAATGATCAAACTGTATTGCTTGGATAAAGTAGCAGCTGATTCAAGTACAGTGGTACCTCGGGTTACAGACACTTCAGGTTACAGACTCCGCTAACCCAGAAATAGTACCTTGGGTTAAGAATTTTGCTTCAGGATGAGAATAGAAATCACGTGGTGGCAGCATTAGCTAAAGTGGTACCTCAGGTTAAGAGCACGGACCTCCAGAACAAATTAAGTTCTTAACCCGAGGTACCACTGTACAAAGGAACATGCTTCCTATTTTGTTGAAACTGGGATGAATCCAGAGTTTGCTCCTTCTGATGGAAGGGGTGTGGAGGTGACCTTTGTAGATTTCCCCTCCCCATGCAGCCCTCAGCACTGCCTCTCATACTGTTTCAGAGGGCTGGTGGCTGCAAGAAGAGCTGGGAACTGGCAAAAGTTATTTCCCCACCTGCCCGCCAGCAGGATCCCCTGCTCGATCAAAGGTCTTCCATGGGTGGAAGGAACATTGCCATCTTCAGAAGGCAAAACCTGGATGCAAACCCATGTCAAGAAGGTAATAAAACAGCAGCACCGTCGAATAATAGGCAATATACAACTTTGTTCATTTCTTCAAACTTCCCACTGTGATTTTGAAAGGATTCCAGGCTTCTATCCAGCTGCCTGTTATTTTACCCCATTGGTCAAGTCAGTGTGGGATTCCCAGTCCTAACAGCCAACCAACAAACGCTCTGGCAGAATAGCTCAGCCAAGGAAGGTTGTCTCTCCTGACCACACATGTCTGCTTTCAGCTCTTTCCAACTTGGAGCATGGAGCTATTTTAAGAGTTCCCTCATTTCATACATACATAGTTGCCATGGTTGCAAAACTAATGCACATGGAAAGAAGGTCCTTCATCGTTGACTCAGCACCAAGGCACGTTGTTGTATCTCCCATTAAATCAACCCATGTTTATGAAAACGAACTTCTCTGCTGCTGACTCTAATGGATAGACCGGGCTGATTTATGCCATCAATGAAGTCAGAGCAATGTTTACCCATTACCATGCCATCCAAGATAACTTCCTTCTGATCTGGCTTGGTTTTGCTTTGCCAGTTAGATTTTAGGATTTCATATACGGTATGCCTTTCTCCAGAACTAGAGAATATACAGAGTAAAAACTTGATACGTGCCACAACTGCAAGATTCTCCCAGTATCGGTAGCATTTGGAAGCAGGCCCAAATTTGTTTTGGGTCTACTCAGTGTTGTTCAATTTGATTTATTATTCAGATCAGAATCTAATCTGTTAAATCTGATCATCTGTTTTGCCCCCAGTTACTGCAATGGAGAATCTAAAGTCAGCTATGGTTTCTCACCCCCCCCTTTTTTTACTTTTTTCACAGAAGTGGATGAAATTTGCAGGTGAAGGTAACCCTTGAGAGTTGTACAATTTCAGGCAGCTCTGTCAAGGGGTTTTGTGCAGGGAAAAAAATAAGTTTTTTTTAAAAAAATTCTCTAACCTTTCAGATTTCTGTCAAAATTGGATGCATATTGCATGCATGGCTCACATCTTTTGAAGGGATGAGGTCTGCAGAATCTCAGAAATATAGGTGCAGTGTTTCTTCAACAGGGCAGTCTTTACTATTTTGGGGGAGGGTGTGGGAAATAGAAATCATATTTCCTCCCCTAGGTTTCTTTTGGGGTTTTTCAGGAAGGCAATCAGCTTGAAAACTGAAGTGCATCTGTATAAGAAACTTGCCCAAGTCCAGATGAATAGTTTCAGAGGCTATCATGCCAGGTGATTTTACCTTCATTAAAAACATGGGGTTAGTCAAGGGTTTTGTTGTTTAAAAGACTCAAGGGTCTGTAGTACTGGCACCTCTCTTTTGTTGTTGTTAAAAAGTGTGGCACTTACTGTAACAACTTCACGGTGAGTACTGACACCTATTTTTCTAGAAAAGAAGCACTGATTATAAAAAGAATGGGAAAATCATCACCCCCCCACCCCACCCCATTTTTCTTTTGCCCATCACTACCTATTGCTGAAGCGAATTACATAATTTAACACTGTACTGTGTGCAATTTTCCAGGTTAAGTGAGCTGCAAACAGATATTCTTCTGGAAGCAAATGGCATGGAAATGAGTGTCAAATGTCCATGGCTTAATTCCAGGTTTAAAGATGTGATATGTGCTGAGGCAAAGGCAACACCCACCCTCCTCTCCCTTGCTGGACACCTTAGTAATACCATGGAGCATGGGTAGGCAAACTAAGGCCCGGGGGCCGGATTCGGCCCAATCACCTTCTAAATCCAACCTGCGGACGGTCCAGGAATCAGCATGCTTTTACATGAGTAGAATGTGTCCTTTTATTTAAAATGCATCTCTGGGTTATTTGCGGGGCATAGGAATTCATTCATTTTTTCCTTCCAAAATATAGTCCGGCCCCCCACAAGGCCTGAGGGACAGTGGACCGGCCCCCTGCTGAAAAAGTTTGCTGACCCCTGCCATAGAGCAAGCCATCTTGGCTGTCTCTTAGTGCATGCCCAGGTTATTGAGCCTTTGCTTCTACAGTCGCCATCCACCATGAACCACCATTGGCAGGATTGGCAGCAACAGTTGAAAGAGCTATGGTGGTGGGGCTCTTCCCATCCTTGTGACCCCCTGGGAAACTGCTTTACCTGGAACTGAGTGTGGAAAGGGCAGCTGAATGGGACACAGCTGCAGGCAGCCTGAGGAAGTAACATCTACTTCAGGGCTGCTCATAAAAAGCAAGTCTAGAGTTAGAAACTAGGGTGATGTCCAGTTCCGGATTTATGTATAAGCTAAACAAACTATAGCTTAGGGCCCGACTCTCTTGGGGGCCCCCGAAAAATTTAAAGGAAAAAACCTGGATGTACATTTCCAAAATATAAGATAAAAAACAAATAAAACCTACAAACAGCAATAGTGTTTTGTGTTGTGTAGGCTCCTATGATGTGAGTAATGGGTGATGCCTGCTAGCCTGCTCCCTAAAATATCACTGGTTTGCTCATTTCTATATATAGGGTGCCTATATTCTGCATGGACTGTTGCACGGCAACATGTGCAAACGGCTTTCGATACCTATTAGGTCCATAAATTACCATATAGCATATATTCAACATAAAAAACAGCGGCAATTTGTTGTTGACAAAGGACAGCTAGACATAGAAAGGGCCTCATTACCTTCAGTAGCTTAGGGTCTCATCAAACCTAAATCTGGCCCTGGTGATGTCTGCTGTCTCCAGGACCTCTTCTCATCGTGAGACGTTTGCAGGTGAGCTGAGAGTTTGTTTGGACTCTGGATGAGAACCTAGAAGCTGAGAGGTAGGGTGGAAAATGAATTGATATTGATTTATATATATTAGTAATTTTGTATCAATCTAACATTTTTGTGTGCGAATTGTTTTAAGTTGTCTGTTGCTGCTTCAGTTTTTTTGTGCACCGCTTAGAGATATTTTTATTATATTAAGTGGCATAGCAATTAAATGACCAATCAATAATCAGGTTTGCTTGTTTTCAAAGCGCCAAGAAAAATGACTTTCTAGAAAGCATTTATATTTGAGGGTAATCTCCCAGGCTCATAAGGAAAACCTCTCCCACCACAAAACTCTAATCTTGTTTTTCTGCATGCTGCTTGTGCTGTTTGGTATTTACTGGCATGTATAGTAATTGTTGAAAATGTCAGTGAATTGGCAAATGGTAAATATCATTGACATACAGGATGGAGAATAAATGTTTCCATGGCCTCAAATTTTCCATTAATAGCCACGCAAACTAGAGTCTTTTGTGATTCTGTAACTGCTCTGAGTAGCATTACAACATTTCTTCGATGGAAGAAACAAAACATTTTGCTAAATTACTGTGTGGTATGTGCACAACATAAACTAATTGGAAGCATATTATTAGGATTCTGGGTTGGACTCTCCTTTATACACCCCTCTGAATATCTTAGGGGAGGCCTTGTTGATTTCAGTAGCCTTTACAGCTTACTCTCATTCTCTTTTATTATGCCCATGAAAAGAAAAGGGTTACAAAGATATCCAGTGAGACCCAAACACCTTTCATTTAAGACAACGTATAATCTCCACATCGATGCATCAGGTCCTGATTGTAATGGGCAACAGGGGACTTCAGTCAACAAGATTATGAAGCTGGCAAGCAAGAACAGCAAAAGCATAGTTCTGCCTTGTCCTATTCAGGTGTTTGTCACCTGTGGGTACCAAACACATAAAGGGGATACCCAGGTCATATAGGCCAGACATTGATGTGCATGGCATCTGTACCTTGCTCTTTGATGCATAATGAGTATCAGCCTGAAGGAAACCTATGCTGCCTGGCACATGATTGGCAAACAAGTTTCCCGTTCTCACAGAGGCAGCCCCATGAGCATATCTCTGCACATGTGTAGACCCCTTTAGACTGATGACAGTTGGCGGGCAGGAGATAATTGTAGTGTGCACATCCAAGGAGATGGGATGTGGGGGAGCACTGTGGGTTAAACCACAGAGCCTAGGACTTGCAGATTAGAAGGTCGGCGGTTCGAATCCCCGCAATGGGATGAGCTCCCGTTGCTTGATCCCTGCTCCTGCCAAACTAGCAGTTCGAAAGCATGTCAAAGTGCAAGTGGATAAATAGGTACTGCTCTGGTGGGAAGGTAAACAGTGTTTCTGTGCACTGCTCTGGTTTTGCCAGAAGCGGCTTAGTCATGCTGGCCACATGACCCGGAAGCTGTACGCCGGCTCCCTTGGCCAATAAAGTGAGATGAGTGCCGCAACCCCAGAGTCAGCGACGACTGGACCTAATGGTCAGGGGTCCCTTTACCTTTTACCTTTACATCCAAGGAGCAGGATCAAGCCTGTACATTTTTGTAGCTCCTTCACATGTTCGGT
This sequence comes from Podarcis liolepis, assembly GCF_965112155.1. NCBI lineage: Eukaryota > Metazoa > Chordata > Lepidosauria > Squamata > Lacertidae > Podarcis > Podarcis liolepis. Next base: position 25,585,632 of record NC_139555.1, read on the forward strand.
ACTCAAATGTAGCTGACTTTCTGTAGGATTGCCATCAGAGAATAAGTCCTTTTCCATCATACTTCTTATGTTATCAGTCTTTGTGGAGAGAAAACTTAGGAGAATGGCGCACTGCCTTCTGGTCACATCAAGTGATAACTGTTCTTCTGACAGGAGAGGTCAGAAGACAACCCAAGACGTCCCAGGTCTGCCATGGGCACCCTGGTATATCTTTAGCCCTATACAGTGGTACCTTGGTTCTCAAACTTAATCCATTCCGGAAGTCTGTTACAAAACCAAAGCATTCCAAAACCAAGGCATGCTTTCCCATAGAAAGTAATGCGAAATGGATCAATCCATTCCAGACTTTTAAAAACAACTCCTAAAACAGCAATTTAACATGAATTTTACTATTTAACGAGACCACTGATCCATAAAATGAAAGCAATAAACAATGTACTGTACTATAAAATAAATGAGACAGTATTGTAGATGATAAAAATGAAAATTTATTTTTCTCCTTCCCTGCACTGATGATAGTCATTGTTTGGATGGGGGGCTTTTATCCATTTCCATACAGTCACAAAAACAAATTAACCAAAAAAGCCACAAAAACAAAAACACAAAATAAATAGCAAAAACAAAAGCGCCAAACTTAATCCATTCTGGAAGTCCATTTGACTTCCGAAATGTTTGAAAACCAAGGTGCAGCTTCTGATTGGTGCAGGCACTCCGGAAACAATAGCCAACAGCCGCATTGGACGTTTGGCTTCTAAAAATCATTCAAAAACTGGAACACTTACTTCTGGGTTTTCGGAGTTTGAGAACCAAAGCGTTTGAGAAGCAAGGTACCACTGTATCTCTCTCCCTTCCTTCTCTCCTCACTCTATGCAGTGCTTCTGTTGGAGAAATGGATAATGGATTGTCCACTTGTCCCAAAGGAGGTTTCTCCTCCTGCAAAGAAACAAACAAACAGAGGAAAGAGAGAGGAAGGATGGAATGGTATCACATCAAACTTGGGGCATTGTGTTTGCTGTGGCTACTCTAGTGTGGCTCACAACAGTAAACACAAAACGTATGAAGGACAGGCATGCACTGGTAAACCTTCAGAGCTATTAATTGACTGAAGCCTACAGGCATGTGCCTTCCTGTGCAAGGGATGTTAGAATTCCTGCTCCGTGATTGCACACTCCGGCTCCTTCATCTGTGTTAAACCTTCGGTGAGAATCCATTCCACCTCACTGCTAAGCATACTCTCATTTGGAATGAAGAGATCTCCATAATTGTGCCATGATGATATGGCTTTTATTCAAGAGGCTACAGCCCCAAATAATATATCAGGGTGGATAAAAGGAACTCATAAAATAACTCAGAGTGCCAGCACATGCTACACCCCTCCCTGATTCATTATTTAGTCTAGTGTGTTACAAAATGCCCTAAAGCATCAAAAACAGCTAATATACAACAGCTTTGGGGACAGCTGAACAGCTAAGTTTCGGATCAAAATCGTATGCCCATTTATCAGTCAACCCAGTGGGGCTTATTTCTGAGTAGTTGTGTGCTGGAGCAAGGGATGTCAACTTGAATAAAATATGGTGGAGGTGCAGGTAAGCCCTGCTCTGCATAATCACATGACATCACACCATTTGATTGGCAATGCCCATCAATTTTTATTGGGGGAGGGTGAAACCTTCATGGCCCCTAGAAGTTGGCTCCTTTAGTTGGAGCTTACTCTTGGAATGGGAGAATTTTAAGCCATTGCTGTTCTCTAATAGAGAAAAAACACTCCAGGTTTCAATAGCTCTACCCAACAATAGAGAGGAAGCACATTTCAGTAACTGTTAGAGAAGTAGACATAGAGATATTTTGGAATGGAAATGCAAAACAAAAATCGCTGACTATTTTGGGATGCCACATACTCAGGCTACTTAAACTATTTGTTGTGGTTCTTGCATTTGTACACAGTGACCTGCTCTATGCATGTTCAAATGTCAAGAGCTCTGAGAATACCATGTTCTAGGGTGGAGGATAGAGTGTCTCCAGGAGGAGAGGCCAGGTATTTATTTGCCTGTTTCCTACACAATGGATTAAAGAGCCGAGACACTTGCCATTAGGTTGATTTACAAATCTGCAGCAAACCCTCTCACACTAGCACAGGGGTGCCTTGCATGAGCTCTGGGTGAGCTCTAAATTTGACAAAATTCCCGTACACTGTATAAAACGCAAATAAATGACTATCACATGCTGCAAGCATCCCCACAAGTTTATAATGCAGTGCAAGGCTGAGGTAGGACACAGAACTAATCTAAGCATCCTTGTGAGAGCCAGTGTGGTGTAGTGGTTAAGAGCGGTAGTCTCATAGTCTGATGAACTGGATTCGCTTCCCTTCTCCTCCACATGCAGCTGCTGGGTGACCTTGGGCCAGTCACACTTCTCTGAAGTCTCTCAGCCCCTCTCACCTCACAGAGTGTTTGTTGTGGGGGAGGAAGGGAAATGAGGTTGTTAGCTGCTTTGAGACTCCTTAGGGTAGTGATAAAGCGGGATATCAAATCCAAACTCTTCTTCTCTCCTTCTTGTGTTTTTATGCCTCATCTGCCTCCAGGACCTCACCTGTGAGAAAACAGTTATCCACACATGTTTTCCTTAGCACCCACAGAATCCCCTCCCTCTGCTGAAGTTAGGCTAAAAAAGACATTCTACTGTAGTCAATCAAATGGGTTCTAGTGTGTGCTTGGTTGCAGTTTGTGTGCATGTGCATGCCTGTGTGTCTATGTGCCCATGGCAATTTCTCCCATTTGCAAATGTACCCACAGGCTCAGAAAGGTTGAGAACACCTGGATAAGAACACTCTGGGACATTGCAAAAAATAAATAAAATGGGGGCGGTGTATTGAGAGTTTGCAGTGTTCCATTAAAAAAAAGCTGCTTTATAAATTGAGTGGAACATCGGGATTTCACTTGTAGTATGTTAAAAATCAAACCAACCACTTCTCTAATTCTTAACTTCTTAGGGGGTGGGAGGGAGGGAGGTGATATAGGTCAAGAGTTTGCCACTTTTAAATAGGCATAAGCATATCAGACATGTACAAAACACAAAGTGTCTCGCATTTCTCTCCATTAGCATTAATGCTGGGAAAAGCTCCTCATAGGCATTCAAAAACTTGTTTCCATTAACTTTCCACAAGCCAGATATTTCTGTGGAAATGTGACTAACTCACATTTCAAGTCTTTTAACTCAGACAAGTCTTTGTGTCATCCCATTCCTACTCTGTGAAGTTATATTTCTACAAATATGGAAAGTCCATGTTAGTATCTGTTAATATTACCCCACCCCTAAGTAATCTTTCCTTCGTTTTGCCTGAAAACAACTGCAGTGGCAAAAGTTTGCCAAATCAAAATATCTTCTTAACACCTTGACTTCTATAGAAACTTGCAGATGGAAACATAATCTTATTGGGAACAGATGCTTCAGTACTGCAGAGACAGGCATAACTAGATCCAGTGGCTGCAACTTGGAGATAGACAAATGTAGTCCTTAAATAAGACACAGGTTCCTAATAAGGAGAGTAATCAAACCTTGGCTCAGGAAGGTGATAGACTTCCTGCCACTTGGAACATTTACAAGGGTTGGATATCATGCATTCATGCCAGCCAAGATTATTGCATTTGATATTGTATTGCATGCTAGAGCAAATCATACAATGACATAATGAAACGTAATGAAAAATCTTCTACTGAAATACATTATGTCCATTGGGTCAAATTAATATATTAGTAAGATCAACATGTAATCTTACTAATGGTGCTGGAGGAGACTCTTGAGAGTCCCATGGACTCAAAAAAGATCAAACCTATCCATTCTGAAGGAAATCAGCCCTGAGTGCTCGCTGGAAGGACAGATCCTGAAGCTGAGGCTCTAATACTTCGGCCACCTCATGAGAAGAGAAGACTCCCTGGAAAAGACCCTGATGTTGGGAAAGATTGAGGGCACAAGGAGAAGGGGACGACAGAGGATGAGATGGTTGGACAGTATTCTCGAAGCTACCAGCATGAGTTTGACCAAACTGCGGGAGGCAGTGGAAGACAGGAGTGCCTGGCGTGCTCTGGTTCATGGGGTCACGAAGAGTCGGACATGACTAAACAACAAAGATCAACATATTGTACAGGAAGGTTCTTTACAAGAACGCTTGAGAAGAAACTTGAGATGGAAATGCTGTATTTCTCATTTCAAAGCTGTCCGTTCTGTGACCAAAGGTAAACTTTTGCACCTGGGCAAGTTTCATTAAAAACCAGGCAGGGATACATTATCTTATTATGGTACTTTCCGTCATGATTAGATCACAAAATGTGACTCAGTGTTCAAAAATATCCTCTCCTTTTTATGAAGATCTAATTTGATCAATTTCTGCACTGCAGCTTTCAAATTTTGTTTTCTGGTTCTATTTTACTAAATTTTCAAAAAATTCACTTATACTCTCCAATAAATACATAATAGAGTTTTGTTTTGTTTTGTCAACTTCCCACCCTGCGTGGTGGCAGGGGCAGAGGCGGAAGCAAAACTATTGTGGGTTCCTGGGCCCCCAGGGCCCCCTGGAGTAGGGGCCAGTGCTTACACAGCAGAGATACATATCCTGCCTTTCCCAGGCTTCCATCTGCAAGGAAGGTCATTCTTCTTTTAACTGTAGAAAAAGGTGCCTTGTCTGATGAATGCCAGCCGCACAGGCGCAACGGCGGAAACTCAAAATGCCTCAGAATTAACTGCAAGTGGATTGTGAACATTTAGAGGTTCCACAATCAAGTATTACCAGCTTACATTTATGAGCTCATGATTTGCAATCCCCATCATCAGCCCTGTTAAAAAGAATAGTCCACATGGAATGGAGACAATGGAAACTTACCTTAGAAGGTTAGCCATAAGCCACTGAGACTGGACAAAACATGGTAGTAAATGTCTTTAAGATTCCATTTTACAATATGTGTCTATCACTGCTAATTTATAGACCCGGTTATATCTTGCCTATGCAGCCATGAATCCCGTTTTTCGTTCCAACACCTGGCCTGCCCAATTCTGTTTTTCTTGGCTGCATGACTTATTCCGGCAATGAAAAACAAACTCAAAATAAAATATAACGAGGCTAATAAAGTCTTTCTTTCAGCTGCTGAATGATACATGTTATGAATTCACTTATCATTGTGGCTCTCAGTCATAGAATCATAGAATTGTCGGATTTGAAGCTACACTGTGGGTCATCTAGTCCAATCCCCTGCAATGTGGGAATCACAGAATTGTAAAGTTGGAAGGGACCCCAAGAGTCATCTAGTCTAACCCATCTTCTCCATTCAGAGGACCTACTACTTACTTGCTCTTCCTCTTGCTTTGAACATAGCCAAAGAAACCTTTATTATTATTATTATTATTATTATTATTATTATTATGTGCCCAATAAATGTCAATGGAAGACCACTTTCTGGCTCTGGAGAGGCAAACGTGTTCAACATGCTGCCATTGGGTTTTATTCTACCAACAGTTAGCTTTGCACAATAGCTTCCTAAGCCTTGCAAAGTACTGTAGCAACTGTCAATGTGCCAGGTTCTAAAATAGCTGGCGCTATTCTTTGGGATGATTCTGACTAACGTTGCCATTTGGTGTACTAGAACAAAACTGAAATGGTTCCAGCCTGAACGCAATAGAAATAAGGTGACTGATTCAAGGAGAACTGAACAATTGTTGGCACCAGAGTTTATTGCTATAGCGAAGGCGACGGGTTGTCAAAGACATGGTTGGAGCGTAAGGAGGGAATGATGTTTGCTGATGAACTAAGTAATGAATGCTTGCCTGGTTCATTAAAATCTAGTATGCTGATGCCCTGAATAACATTAAATGTAGCAAAGAAGATGGAAACAAGGGGAATCTGGAATTAGATTAAAAGGGAACAAAATGCTTCCAGTTTTCTTACCTATCCTTGTGGTGAACCTCCTCGGGTGCAGCTAATGGGGTGGTTGGGTGTCATAGATGCATCCTCCCAGTGCTGTTTTTTTTTAAAAAAAATGTTTAGGGGTACCCTCATTTTGACTCAAAAAACCCACCATTTTGTAGTTCAAATCGGGGTGAAATAAATGCAGTAAATGGACAAAAATACAAAGAACATGCATTACCTCATATTACACAGCTGACAGTTCACAGTAACTTCCAAATTGGCATGAGGTTGTGCGCACTAACTTCTTCCCGATTCTTCTGCTTGCTCTTGGTGTTACTTTCATCAGTAAAACACCACACATCCACATTCCACACTGCTTCACACATTAAACGCTCACTTCCGTCTGAGGCTCAGGAAACAGCAAGAAAAGAAATGAAGCCGACATCAGAGGTGATAACAACAAAACTGACCAATCACCGTGCTAGATTCCAACTCCTACTTCACACATTAAACGCTCGCCTCCATCTGAGGCTCAGGAAACACCATGACAGGAAATGAGGCCACCATCGGGTGTAGCAAATGAACGTACGATTCACCGTGCTGGAGAAGAAACTAACATTTATTTATTTTTTAGTTTCTCCTCCCGTTAGAGTCACAAAATGTTTAGGGGTACGCGTCCCCCCAGAAAAAAGCACTGCATCCTCCCATCAGGCCAGTGCAGAGCTTGTCTGAAGCCTGGAGCAAGTGTCTTGTGAGAAGAAAGCTATAAACTCAAATTTTCTAAGTCCAGCAGGTTCCTGGTGGGGCTACCCTGTCCGGCTTAGCCCTCCAAAGCCCAGGGTAAGTGTACCACTGTATTTTAATACTTTGTTGGAAGCTGCCCAGAGTGGCTGGGGAAACCCAGCCAGATGGGCGGGGTATAAATGAATTTTCTTCTTCTTCTTCTTCTTCTTCTTCTTCTTCTTCTTCTTCTTATTATTATTATTATTATTATTATTATTATTATACCTGGCTGCCCCCCATCTGTATGGGCCTGTCCCAACAGCCACCACTTGCATGGATGGCATGCATGAGGATGGTGCAGAACGGTGGTGAGATCAGGGTTGTGTTGGCATGTAGGTGGAGCCATTATGCCATTATGGCCATGCCCTATCCCATAACCACCTATGTAGAGGTATCTGGTTGTGTCCTTCTTAGAGCAGGGACAGATCTACTAGGAAACTAGTGAAGCCTAAGCTTCAAGGCCCCTAATCCCACCTGAAACCCTGGAGAACCTCTGACAGTCATTGTAGGTCATACTGAGATAGATGGACCAATTGATCTGACTGGGCATAAGAAAGCAACTCATGCTTCGAAAGATACTACTTTGCCCATCAAAAAAACTCGGGTGCAACCCCCGCTCTCTGCCAAGTGGTAGCAAGATCCCAGAGGGCTCTGGGTCTGTGGTCCTTTGGAGAACTGAAACACAGTGGAGACTGTTGTAGCTTTAAGAAGTGGTTTATTCACCTATTTACACCTTCAGCCTTCATGGAGGGAGTCCAGATCTCACAGCAGGGTCATTTCAAGAGGGGCTTGTGCTCCATCAAAGTGCAGCCCTGGAATCCAAGACATCTCTCCCAGCCAGCCTGCCCAAACCTTCTTCCCAGCAATCCTTGCTCAAAACTCTATTTTCCTGTCACCTCACACCCAGCTACCCTGGCAACCTTCCAACCCCCCCCTCTCTGTTAACACCTCAGGGAAGGTGTGGGGAGGACAATTCTCTTGCCTTGCCAGTGGCTCTCAATGGCTCTGTGTTGTTTCTTAATAGCTCTTAATGGTCGTTTTGCCCAGGAATTCATCTGTGGCTTCTATTCTCCCTTCATATCCCAAATCATAAAAATCCTAGCATTTATAAATTTCTAGGGTTTAAGGGGTCCCATATACATATATATATATATATATATATAACCCTACAACATTAGAAATGGTCATGTTGTGCATTTGGATGGATTTCCGTAAAGGGAATGCCATTATTTCTGGGCAGCTAGTACCACATTGTAATAGACAGGAAAATATGTACCTTTCCCCAGTAAATTTAAGAAAAAAGGAGGCCAAAATGATACACACGCACATACAGTGGTACCTCGGGTTACAGACGCTTCAGGTTACAGACTCCGCTAACCCAGAAATAGTACCTCAGGTTAAGAACTTTGCCTCAGGATGAGAACAGAAATCGTGCTCCAGCGGCAGTGGGAGGCCCCATTAGCTAAACTGGTACCTCAGGTTAAGAACAGTTTCAGGTTAAGAATGGACCTCCGGAACCAATTAAGTTCTTCACCCGAGGTAGCACTGTACACACATTTACATTGTTTCCCTATAGCATCAAGAACTGTGGGAACACCTGATCATGGCCGCATGTTCAGCATGGACTGGCTGCAAGGATTGCATAAACAAGCAGCTAGCTGCCACACCAAATTGGTCCCTGGTACACAGGAGATCGCAGAACTGCGAGTTACATAAAGAGGCACATGCCAGCAAACGTCAGATATCACATTCGCTCTCCAAAAAACGAGTGGGCAAATCTGTGAGCTTTCCATAAATGAGCATGAAACTAAGAGTGACATGATTAAAATGATTCAGTCAATTAAGACAAAATTACAGGTTATTATTTCAAAGAGTTATTATCCCCACATTAGGCTTTATGTGAATTCAGAGATGAGGTGGTTTTTTTTTTTATTTGTAAGAGTCCTCAATTATTTTCATCGTCGTCGTCGTCCCCCCAAACTAGAACAGATCACATCACAGCAATATGCAATGCTGAGGAGGGGGAACAATAGTGCTACTCTATTTAGTGAAAAACCATGGCAGACCTTATTTTCCAGGGACAGTCCCAGATTTACAGAAGCCGTCCCAGTTTCTGATTTGATTCTGGAATGTCCCGCTTTTCCTTAGGATGTTTCTATTTTCACTGGAGAAATGTTGGAGGGTATGGCAATATTGGCAGGGGAAATAGGGACATTTCGGGATCAAATCATTCTGGTAATTATGGGGATAGAACTACCTAAATTGTATACAGCAGCAAGAATTCTACTTGCCCCAAAATGGAAGGAAGCAGAAGCCCCAGCAAAGGAAGAATGGATACACAAACTTATGAAATATGCAGAAATGGCGAAACTTACTAGAAGAATAAGAAATCAAGATAAATCTTTTAAAATAAAAGAATGGAAATGGTTTATTGAGTATTTACAGATAAATTGCAAACAGATAAAAAAAATTGGCAGGATTATTGTAACCCACAGTTTCACAAGACTTAAAGTAGATATGAGCAAATTAAATGAAGTTGGATATGCAGGAGATATTAAAAAGTAAATTTCATAGAATCATAGAGTTGGAAGAGACCACAAGGGCCATCGAGTCCAACCCCCTGCCAAGCAGGGAATTTAAGGAACTGCAGAAAGAGGGGGAAGGAAGTCAAACTTTGAAATGTTGAAATGATTGTAAAATAATGAAATGTATCAATTTGAAAAGCATAAATAAAAGCTTAAAAAAACAAAAACAAATCAGAAGCTGTGATGGCTTTCATAATTCCAGGCTTCTCCCTGGAAAATCAGGACACTTGGAGTGTATGGCGTTTCCCCTTGGAGTTCTGGAGAGCTCCAAACTTTGCTAACAATTTCATTCATTCATTCATTCATTCATTCATTCATTCATTCATTCCATTCCATTGCAGTGCATAACATTTATATCCTAGTTTTCTAACGACATTATGCTACTGTGACTTTCAGGGTTTTTCTCCTAATGGATGAACATCACTGTCTATTATATGACTGCTATAACACTTGTATGGAAATAATGTACCGTATTTCCGCGATCTAATACGTGCCTCAATTTTCAGAACCTTGAAACTAAAAAGGTATTTGTTGGCGCCATCAAATCTAATGTGCACCCTAACTGCGTGTTCAGACCCAGAAACCTCCCCCCTAAATAAATTTACACATGACTCAAATTTTTGGTTTTGGTTTTTGGCAGAATCTTTTGGCCACATCTTTATTGATTACAGCAAGTGACTGGTAGCATAGGCTCTGGTTCAACTAGCTCCCTGCCATGCGGGTAGCGCTGACCCAGGGTTCCAGCATAGGTCAGCCAAGGGTGAACACCTAGATAAGCGGAAAGCCAGGAATGGGCTAACTCAGCCACCCAAATGTCCCCCTGGACTCAGGCATGGGCACAACCCCCTCTCAGGGGTTGATCAAACCACTGAGTCCCTGGATTCCTTTAGCGAAATACCCTTCACATAGGGATGGTGAGAGCGTTCTCCCATCCCTATCACCTGAACCAGAGCCTATCCACAACCTTACAAGTTGTGACGATTTGCTATGTGGCAGGCAAAACCTAAATGGCAACAGCCAATCAGCCAAGTGGGGAAATTCCTGCCATGCCCCTGTCCCAATAACAGACGACACACAATGGCATAGCAAGGTCAAGCACAAAGCCCTAAAATTAGGGAGAGGTGGGCCAAATGCACACGCTGAAAGAGGAAGCTCTGGGTCATGCGCATGGGCATAAATAGGTCCCTCAAACCATTTGGACTGTGTCCCATTGGCCAGATTGCACCCAGCTTCGAGGGATCTACCAATTGGGTGTTGTGGCTGACCAATCGTACTCACCCACAGCACAGGGTGTAGGTTGTCCAGGTCTCACAGCAATACGTGCCCTCTTTAAGGGAGGACCCGATTTCTCACCATGTAATTTGGCCTAAAAAGGTGCACATTAAATATAGGATTCCTGGTGCATGTATTTTACAGTAAACATATTTTCCAATCTACTGCAGCTGTTCTTGCTTGTTGGCAGCATATTTTTATTATCTCCAGCCTGGCAGCTATTTTTCTGCCAGTGATTAGTTTCCTCTTTGCTTATTCCCAGGGCAGAGCAGGTGACCTTCTTTTCAGCTGTACATTTTGTCATGTTTCAAAAACTGGACCAGGAATATGGTTGAGTCTAAGAGAATCTGAGAACTGATAAATTTATTTGTATAAGACGTGAGTCCACATGGTTTAAGGGCTTTCTTAGTGGAATTAGAAGTCAACATCTTGTTTAATTTCTGAACATTTGGATTGCATGATGAAAAGGATAAGGCAATTTTTGGAATAACTTCAATTCGCTCCAAAGCCAACTTTGTAGTCCGGGATTTGCATACAATTAAATATTTGCTTTTTCAGATCGTGAAGGTCTGTGCACAGACTCCTAACAAACTTGTGTTACTGCTTCCCATATACCGTATTTTTCCTTGTAGAAGACGCCCCCATGTATAAGACACCCCCTATTTTTAAACCCCAAATTAAGAAATTAAGTTGTTTAGCTTTTGGGGGTGGGGTGGGGGTGATCACTTCCACCAATCACTCACCCGTCTGCCCACCACTGCCAATCGCTTGCCACAGCCACTGCCGATTGCACACCTCGCCGCAGCCACCAATCGCCTGCCCAATTGCCGTAGCCACAACCAATTGCCAGCAGGCCTTGCCACAGCCACCAGTCACCTACCCAATCACCACTGCCAATCTCCTGCTTGCTGCTGCCATTAGTCACATGCCCCCCCCCCCCGCATTCACTATCTGTGTACAAGACGATGCCCATTTTTTGCCTATTTTTTTTTTTTAGCAAAAAGCATACATGGAAAAATACGGTATGTGACTCTCCGATCACTAAAGTTGGTGTATTACCTTGGCAAATTGTTTCCAAGGAACTGATACCATTTAGCAAAACTGTTTCTATGCTTCCTTTCCATCTGCACCTTGTTTTTGTTTGCTTATGCCTTGAACTCTTATCAGTTTCTTAAACTTGTATCCTATTTTTCGTTTAAGGACTTTGGGTTGACACACATGTGCTCGTGTGTTGCGAGAGGGAGGGGATATCTCACAACAGCCCTGCAAGGCATATGAAGCTGGCATAGGAAACCCAGTGGTTTCCACAGCCAAATGGGAATCAGAACCCAGGTACCCCAAGTTAAAGTCGAATGGAGAGATCCAATGCAGCTGTTTTGCTCATGAAATGTTTTCCAACCCAGCAGAGGCAGCCGCTAGCCGAAGAGAAAAGGAAGGTGGTTTTGTTTGCTTGCCTGTTCTGCCAATTTCCCATTCCCACTGTACTGTTTCAGAAGGTTATGGACTGCCCTCCCCGGTGTGAAAAGTGGTGCAGGCAGCAGCAGGCAGGATGAGTCAGTCAAAAGCACCCCCTCTCCTCATTAGATGTCTATTCTGGGTAAATCCATTCAGCTACCTGAGTGGCAGCATTGGGCATTGGCTACATCCCCAATGCTTTCTTCGCCACATTGGCTCTCTGGCCAGTATTGTCAGCCATCTGCTATTGTTCCACATGTCAGTTGCAGTGCATATGTCAAGCCTGCATGTTTAAATATACCCAGGTTTTTTTAAAGGGTTTTTTGTTTCTCTAAGTGGCAGAGGAGAACTTTCCATTTGCCTGAATGAAACAGATGCACTCTCTCCGCTGCAAACCTGAAAAATGCTTATCCTGTACATACATCTTGTTACGTCGAGGCCGTCGGTAATTTTTCCCAGCTGCAGTAGTTTAGGTTTATTAGTCCTTGACAGATGATATCACTTGAGGGATCTTAGAACTGCTGCAGCACCGGCATGAATCAGCTGCCTTAAAGTGGAAAACCCACAGAGGTTATGGGTTAGAGAGAAGACCTTTGGAGCTGTGAAAATGTGCAACTGATCCTGTTGGGTGCCTGACATGTCTTGAAAGGAGTAGTCTGGCTGGAAAATACCCAGCTAAACATTTTCCATAAAGAAAAGGCAGTGGTGTTGACAGTGTCTTCCCATAATGCTTAAATCATAGACCAAAGCCTTAGATTGCCGTACGATTGGAGCAGAACAGCTATTCTTGCCCATGTATCCTCTGTGGCATGTGGCATTTGGTAATGTCAGAAATTTGCCCTGAAGGACTATTCTCTTCCTCCTCAACTTATCATTTTATTGGTGCATTGATTTCTACATGGCAATAACTAATATTATCTAAGAATCTATACGCATTATAATTTACCCTAGCTCTGGGCATTCCCACCACTAGTGTTTAAAGCCAGTGATGTTAGCTGCAATTTGTATGTATCCTGTAGCTTCTTGAGAAATATTTCCATTGGATGCACTTTGCCTCAAACCAGGTTTCATCCGATTTGCAAAGGTAAACTGCGGTCAACTTGAGGTGTGTACAGTTGAGACAATTGTTGCACATGCCCAGACAACATCTTTGCTGAATAGGTGTTTGGCATAGGAAAACAAATCAAATAATGTGCCTTGGGTGAAGACATCCCCATCCCCTCTCTAGTCTGTAAAAAATGTGGCTTGAAATGCACTGGCAAGGAGGAAATGACCTTGCTGTGTTTTTAGCCATAGCCTAGGTAAGAATATGTAGGATTGGATCCAGACTAAATTGGTTGAACTTAGCTCCTATTGAGATCAGTGGGACAAGTTATCTCTACTGATTTCAGTAGGGACTTCTGGAGCTTCTCACAATCTCACAATTAGTTATAGAGTATCAACCTTATCAACCTTGTAAGGCACGCAGGTGGCGCTGTGGGTTAAATCACAGAGCCAAGGACTTGCTGATCAGAAGGTCGGTGGTTCGAATCCCCGCGACGGAGTGAGCTCCCGTTGCTCGGGCCCTGCTCCTGCCAACCTAGCAGTTCGAAAGCCCGTCAAAGTGCAAGCAGATAAATAGGTACCGCTCTGGCGGGAAGGTAAATGGCATTTCTGTGCGCTGCTCTGGTTCCCCAGAAGCGGTTTAGTCATGCTGGCCACATGACCCGGAAGCTGTACGCCGGCTCCCTCGGCCAATAAAGCGAGATGAGCGCTGCAACCCCAGAGTCTGCCACAATTGGACCTAATGGTCAGGTGTCCCTTTACCTTTACCTATCAACCTTGTATATACTCCAGAACATGTAACAATATATAAAGAAATTCTGTGAAATTCTGAATTCTGCACTCATTGGCGATAGATGCAGTAATGGGAAAAGCTTCCATCTGGCTACGTGGATGGATGGATGCATCAAGTAACAGGGAGCTGTTTACTTTTACAGTATGCATAGGGTATGCCATATAGTATCGTAGGGATGTGGGTGGTGCTGTGGTCATTAACCTTAGCAGATGACCAGATGAATTAACCTGTATTGATTGCATGAAATCAACTACAGAAATCCCCACCCCCACCACAATCATATACAAAGCTGCAAAACTGGTCACAGTCACAGTGTGAGACGCACAGTGGAATCTGTACTATGTGGATAGCACTATAAAAGCTGCTGTCAGGAAGGGCAGTCCAGGAATTCACCTGTTTTGCAGCATTAGGAAGAATTAATATGCGATTTGAGAAAGACCTACATATATACCACCAGGTTATTTTTGAATGGTGCTCCCCGTTCTTAGAATGTCCCTTTTTCCACCAAGTGTTCCAAGATTTCTTTCCAAATTTATCATGCGAGCTCTGAATGGGAGCCAGGCAGCACTCTGCCTTTGGGCAGCCAGCCTGCGCAGTTCCTCTCTCTGCATTATTTCTTCACTAAAAATACAATCATATTGCAACTGATGGCCCCTCTATGGAAAGAAATCTGGATAAGAACCCCCTGTGCTTTTTAAATCCTTTGGTGCTTGTACTCCAGGCTGCATGCCCACAACTCTAAACATGATATTGAGTTTCTAGCCAGGTGCTGCTGAAACAACTTTCTTCCATTCTCTGTTTTTTTTTTTTTTATTGCTTACCTGCCAGTTCCTTTCCTGTCCCTTTTAATTCTTATGTACACACACACACACACACACACACACACACACACACACACAGCGTGCACAGCAGCCCTCTTTCACAGCAAAACAGAAGAATCCCACATAAATCCAGTTCTCTTTTTAACTATATTTTTATTAAAGATTTCTTAGTTTACAAAAATATGTGCATTTACTCTTTTTTCAAGTTGTGTTTTCTACGGATCAGTTTGTTATGAGGCATTAATGCTGCATACAGTGTTAGGTTAGGAAGAAAAGAGGAGGAAAGGGGGAGGGGGGAATGGTGAGTGGGGTGGGGTGGGGTGGCAATGCTTCTATTCTTCTACTTAGTGTATGTGTGGGGTTTTGTGTCAGCATCACTTATGTGGGTTCTCTTACTATTCGCTTGTTGCATTTCCTTGGTGGTGAGAGAGGTTGGGGGTGGCCCAGGATGTAGTTGGTTGCTTTTGGTTGGCTGTAGTGAGATTTGTTATTTTGTGTGAGTGGGGTATGTGTGTGTGTGTGTGGTTTTGGATCAGTTTAGCCAGATTGATTCATATGCTGTCAGCGGATTCTTGTTGTTGTCTTGTTGGGCTGCGTATGTGATAAAGGGGAGCTATACCGGGGGGAAGGCGTCTTCTTCCATTTGTCCCCGGGACAGTTTCAGTTTGTTGGTTAGTTTTCTAATAAGGCTGTTTCCCATACTATTTGATACCATTGGTCCATGATTACTCCTGACAGGTCTCTCCAGTGTCTGGCTATGATGCTTCCAAGATAAAAATGCCCACTCACATCATAAAGAGCTCATAACCCACCTACTCTCAGCAGCCAGAAATCCAGTTCTATGTTATTGTTTCAGTCTAAGTTGCTCTGCAGACCCGCCAATTGCCCCTATTTTTTAGGGGAAGTCTGGGATTTACAGAAGTCATTCCACTTTCTGATTTGATCCTAGAATGTCCCGCTTTTCCTTGAGTAAAGGTAAAGGGACCCCTGACCATTAGGTCCAGTCTCGGACGACTCTGGGGTTGCGGTGCTCATCTCGCTTTATTGGCCGAGGGAGTCGGCGTACAGCTTCCGGGTCATGTGGCCAGCATGACTAAGCTGCTTCTGGCGAACCAGAGCAGCGCACGGAAACACCGTTTACCTTCCCGCCGGAGTGGTGCCTATTTATCTACTTCCACTGGCATGCTTTCAAACTGCTAGGTTGGCAGGAGCAGGAGCAGGGACCGAGCAACAGGAGCTCACCCTGTCATGGGGATTTGAACTGCCAACCTTCTAATCGGCAAGTCCTAGGCTCTGTGGTTTAACCCACAGCACATAGAGCATCTCAACAGTTAAGTTTTCCTGCCTTCCTTTCTTCTTTTACATCGTCTGGCTCCTTAAGCAGACCTTACAGAAGATCCTCCTGGTGTTGAAAACCTTGCTTGACCATTTCAACAAAAATAATCCTTAATTTTAAACATCAGCTTCAGAGGATTAGCTCCTTCTTCACTTTAAAACCTAGGCCTTGCTGCCAACACGACTCAAAGGTCGTACCCGTGTTGATGACTCAAACCAGCTGCCAAACAGACTCACACAGAGAGAGACAGAAGCAGGAGGGCTCTCCCGTTCATAGAAGAACGTTGCGGGATTGCTTCCAGCTTTCTGGTTTGCTATTTATGTTAAATTATGAGCTACTGTTGCTGCTGCTTCTACTATTTAGCATTACAGTGGTACCTCGGGTTAAGAACTTAATTCGTTCCAGAGGGCCATTCTTAACCTGAAACTGTTCTTATCCTGAGGTACTACTTTAGCTAATGGGGCCTCTCGCTGCCGCCACCGCACAATTTCTGTTCTCATCCTGAAGCAAAGTTCTTAACCCAAGGTACTATTTCTGGGTTAGCGGAATCTGTAACCTGAAGTGTATGTAACCCGAGGTACCACTGTATTTTCATGTCAAAAATAGGTTTGGTTCTGTATAGAACAAAAAGCTGATGAGATGACAACCCTTGAGGGTAGTTTCGGGGGTTTGCTTCATTTTGTTTAAAATGCAGCCAGGATTTACTGCAGGTAATAAAGCAAACAGGGGATGTCTCTCCCCCCACCTCCGCCGCCATATGCAATGATCCAGGAGGATCCAGAACAGTGGGGTAGTGAAATGGAGCTGTGCAATGGTATAGTCTAGGGTTTCCCAATCTTGGGCCTCCAGCTGTTGTTGGACTACAACTCCCATCATCCCTAGCTAGCAGGACCAGTGGTCAGAGATGATGGGAATTGTAGTGTAGTAGTTAAGAGTGGTGGACTCGTAATCTGGTGAACTGGGTTCGATTCCCCGCTTCTCCACATGCAGCTGCTGGGTGACCTTGGGCTAGTCATACTTCTTTGAAGTCTCTCAGCCCCACTCAACCCACAGAGTGTTTGTTGTGGGGGAGGAAGGGAAAGGAGATTGTTAGCCACTTTGAGCCTCCTTAGGGTAGTGATTAAGTGGGATATCGAATCCAAACTCTTCTTCTTCTTCTAGTCCAAAAACAGCTGGAGATGTAAGGTTGGGAAACCCTGGTATAGTCAATCCAGTGTTTTCTTGTTCATGCTCTTGCACAGGCTCAATCCTGCTATCTCCCTGCTCTGCCCCTGCACCATCCTAGCAATGGCAGTGACATCAGCATCAGGAGGGAGGCTCCACAACACAAACCCACCATGCCAGCCACACCGGCAAATATCCCAATTTATAAAGCTGCCAGGTTCCTTTACCTTTAAAAGGTAAAATTCCACCATATATATGTACACTCATGAAAATAGCATTGTAGGATAGGGACATTCCATGGTTAAATTCTCGTTTATACAGTATTCAATTCTTAAAAGAACCTTCTGGAGTTTGGACCTAGAAAGCCTGCTGCTTCCCTCCAAAACGAAAAACGTCTTTCAGAAGTGTCTGCGATATGGATGCATAAAGACTATAAGGAGAGAATTTGGTCTGTTTTCCTGGCTCAGGTCGAGGGATTTCCATGGAAAATCTGTTTTTCTCTCAGACTCTGGCTTCTCTCATTAGTTACCTTGCTTACTTCTATTCTAGGCCCTGGGTATCATTACAGGTTTGGGATATTTTCAGGCATGAATTCTGCTTGCTTTATAGTCGAAGTGTATCATGAGCTCTTAGTCTTAAAGAGCTCTACTATGGCATATGCAATTGTACTTAACATCACAGCTCCTCATAGGTTTTGTAGCCTTAAAGCCACATTAGAGATGGATCCTGTGTGAATCTGCCCCCATCTCAAAAAACTCCATTTCTGAAGAAGTGTAGCGGCAACCTAAGCACTTTTCATACATTACTTGCATGAATGAGTGACCAAAATGGTGGAATGGTACTCAGGGTCCCACCCCATATCCCACCCCATATCCTCACACCCCTTTCAATTCTTTCTTCTTTCTAAAGCACCAAGCATAAAGTTTGCAATGCCCTTTGCACTGCAGTTCCCAAGCATCCAACAACCAGCTTGGGAACCTGGCCCAATGGTTTTTGACAGGTGGATGCCAAACCCACTTGCCAATCACTTGTTGACATAATTACACCACGTGGGTGGCAGGTCAGTTGTCCCATCCAGTGACATAGCATAGGTTACCAGTGCCCGGGGCCACGTGGAGGGGGGTGGGTACAAGGAAGGGAAACAGGTAGAGTACGCGTGCACATTCAACTGCATAATGGTGTCCGCATCACCCAGGAAATTGCAGCCACAGAGATAAGAAAAGAAGAGCCGTTCCGTTGTCTAGAGAGGTCACTTCCTGGTTCACATGGAGAAGCTGTTTTCAATGGAGTCCAGCAAAGGAAGAACACGGCTGTATTGAGGTTGAAATTTTGTGCCCCTAATAATTTTACACCTGGGGCAACTGCCCCTGTGGCCCTCCACACTACGACACTGGCCCCACCCACCTGTCAAAGTTGGCTTGTGGGGTGGAGCTAGATAAAGAGTTCTCCCCACTTCTGCACCAAAAGGTTGAGTTTATAAATACATCAACACTCTGTGACCTAAATCGCTGAGTGATTTAGAAGGAAACCTTGAACAAATAAGAAACTGCTATGCTCAGTTTTCTATACTGAGTGCTTCAGACTGAAACCAACGTAGGACTGCTTATTGCAGGATGAATGAATATAGTGTACAGCAGGTGGTGAAGAGTTTTCTTCTGCATTGTGGAACAGTACATGAGGGGGTGTACTTAGGCGGTGAGTCTTGGTGTGAGAAGTGGGAGCATGCACTTTCTGTAGGAGTGTCCCTAATTTTTTTTTTTCATCTGTCAAATGTTGGTGCCCACCCTGTTCTCCTGCATTGTTTAAGAGTATTGACTTCGTTTTATTTCTATCTTTTGTCATCTGGCTC
This sequence comes from Podarcis liolepis, assembly GCF_965112155.1. Classification (NCBI taxonomy): domain Eukaryota; kingdom Metazoa; phylum Chordata; class Lepidosauria; order Squamata; family Lacertidae; genus Podarcis; species Podarcis liolepis. The sequence continues at coordinate 25,604,630 of NC_139555.1, forward strand.
TTGCTGACCCACAATTTATTAATTAATACCCCCCAGAAAAAGTCAAAATGTTGCGGTACAAGTGACATTTGGGTTCCAACGCCTCGATAACACCTGGATCAATGACGGTATGGGAAATCATCCTAAATGTATTGCCTGTGTTCAGATGTGCTTTAATTTTAAATCTTGGATGCTGTCCCTATTTAAATAGCCAACTGCTCTGCTCTGCCATGACCTTCAGTCTCAATACTGATGGAAGGAAGGCAGACAGGAAGGAAGGAACAACGAGGCTCAGCTGCATAAAACAGCCTACAATAACACTTTTACCTAAAAATCCCATGAACAAACTGCCATGCTTTTTGTTGTGTTCATACAATAGTTTTTTGTGCAGTTTTCATAAACAATAAGCATTCTTTAGATTTCCTACTTTCTTTCTTAAAAAACAAAAACACCTTAATGTGATCAAAGTCACCAGGATACCATAATTCTCCCCTTTTGCTTTGTCTGCTTATTATTAACGTTTCCCCTTAAATATCACATCTGATAGAGCACCAATGGGCACTATTCCAAGAGGATTCTGAATCTGTGCTAACGTGCAACAAAAAATAACTGAGCACTTAAGTCTTATTTATATTACATTTGTACCTTGGAAGTCAAACAGAATCCGTTCCGGAAGTCTGTTTGACTTTCAAAAAGTTCTGAAACCAAGGTGTGGCTTCCGATTGGCTGTAGGAAGCTCCTGAAGCCAATCAGAAGTCACAGAACCCGTGTCAGATGTCCGGGTTCCAAAGAACATTGCAAACCAGAACACTCACCTCTGTGGTGTTCGGGAGCCAAAACGTTTGAATTGCAAGGCATTCAACCTTCAAGGTACGACTGTATACACTATTACTGAATTATGTCTGCTGGGTAAATTCCAAATGCTAATGTGATGAATCAACAAGGCTGAGCCCCAATATTCCTCAAGTTCACTTTTCAGTTTGAAAGTAATGATTTCATCATGAGGACCAATGTCCCCAGCCACTAATCCTGCCTTTTTGGGGCTGTTCAAAGATCACTTTATCCAAGCCCCTGCAATCTTTTGCCCAATGTGGGGCTGGAACCCACTACCCCAAGATTAAGAGCCTCGTGCTCTACTAACTGAGCTATTCCTCAGGGCAATGAGATTGTCACATAAAAATCCTTAATAAAAACTATAAAAAAGACAGCAAAATGCAGACTGCCAAAGAGGTGATTTGCTGAATGAAAGACAGAACACTCACATTCAACACTGAATATCTCACAAGAATTGCCTGTCTATCACTGACATGGTATCTGAAGAAGTGTGCATGCACACGAAAGCTCATACTAATAACAAACTTGGTTGGTCTCTAAGGTGCTACTGGAAGGAATTTTTTTATTTTGTTTCTGTCTATCACTATCCCTGATGAATTTTAGATACCAAAATAAGATCTCTTCATTTGCCTAGCCTTTTAAAAGGTAAAGGGACCCTTGACCATTATTAAGGAGCAGTATGTATGTGTTAGATGACACTTTGCTGTTGTGATTGCTGTTTCATTTACATTTTATCGTGTGTTTTTGTTCTGGCTTGTCACACTTTGTTGTTTTTATTTATAATTATTAATTGATGTACTGTGTTTTATTGTTAACGACTTTGAATATATATATAAATTCCGCATTACGTTTACCTTAATTTAATTAGAATTAGAAGGTTGTTCATCCTTTGGACCGAGGGTATCTCTGGGAATTAGCAATTGTATTGTCTGCCTTTCCTGGCTATACAAAGAGGAGATGTACAAATATGATGGCCAATTTCATAACTGTACATGTTAGCCATCCAGGTTTTACTGGCGCCGGCAATATGTCCACTCACCAGTTTATATTTTTCTCTGCACGTCTTAAGCATCTGCTTCTGTATGTGGCTGTTACTTTATGCCAATCCTGCACTCTGCTGCAAACAGAGAAGATTTTTAACCCAGAACTCCATCCAAATCTTTATTCCCTCATATACTTTTTTTTTTTTTTTTAGGAGAAAAGGTCAGCGTATTCCAGTGAACTGACGTACTCTGTCTAATTTATGCACCAAGAAGCTTAAAAATGTGCGTCATTTGACCATTTTCCATTTGTTCATGCTGAGATTAAGAGATGGGGTTTATTGTTGAGCTTATAGTCAAAATTACAACTAAGAGAAAAAAAGGGTTAGAGGGGATCAGTAGCTGCAGCTGGCCTTTGATTTATTTAGTGCTGCCCAGTGTTGGGAGCACCGAATGAGGAAGCTTGAAGACAGCAACTTTGCAGAGCCCTATAATTGTTAACTATTCCAAGAGAAGATGATTCTGATCTAAGTGAACAGCAGAAATCTGAATGCTAAAACTGGCCAACCCACAGCCAAGAAATCTACGTAGCAATGGCTGTGAACATTCGTGTTTATTTAAGAGATATTTTCTGCTTTCTGTAAACCTCAGCATATTTTCCTTGGCTAAATCACAGTGCTGACTTCCTACAATGTGAGTGATAGCTGGGTGAGGGAAAGGTGATGAGAATTCTGTACTCCACTCAAAAGGAAGACTGTTTCACTAGATAACTTTCTTGGACTCTAGTTTATTTGGAGGGACGGGCAATTCACCTGTGCTAATACTAAACCCCCATCATTACATGGTCACAGCCCTGGCTATGCAGAAAGCTAACCAAAGTAAGATGTACCAAAATATTTACAGGTCTGGGATTTGGTGAGGCATTAGGGGAATGAAATTTCCCATTTACAGCCATCAAGAATGCCTCCCTATTTGATTTTGTTGTTTAGATGTGTCACATACCCTCCAAAATTATCTGATGAAAATAGGGACATCCTATTCCATACCTTCCAAAATACCTTCCATGCATAAGTGAAAATCGTGTAAGTGGGAAACTCTCTCTAAACCCTTTAAATGACTTCTCTCCTGCTCTTTCTCCAATCCAGACCAAAAGTGTTGTATCCCAAAATATCCACAACTAGAATTGAAGTTCTGGGGCCAGCTGAAGGCTGGAGGATGTGCAGAAAAGAGACTCTTGCTGCTGCGCTACCACACACATCAGCTGCTAGGCGGGGAGGCTGAGCGGCGTAAATAAAGCCCTACTGTGCTTCCGGTCTCTTTAGGGCTTACTCCACCCTCATTGATGTCCTCTTTGGGCTCTGGGAAGTGTCTTCTCATGAGCCACAAGGACTCTCCAGCTCTCTCCCACCATTTCCAGTTTTGAACTGAATTTGTTATTTATTTCCTGGCACAGCTTGTATAAGAAGTTGTGCGCAAGTTGATGGGTGGATGTCTGTATTGTAAGTAGTATAAAAACTTTGGATCCGTTTTTTGGAGGTTGGGGTGTGTGTGTTGAAGGACTCTGCTCTTATTCCCCAGCCTATTTTCCTTGTTTGAACCCCCCTCAAACATCCCTTCCTTTTCCATTTGTGGCTGCAGACCAAAGCGAGCCACCTTTGGCTTTGCGCACCAGAGATTTCACCCAGCAAACATGCACATGGCTTTCCAAACCACCAGCGTTCTTGCAGTTATGTCATCGCCACCCGCCACCCCACTTCTCCGTCACAGAGTGTGTCCTATCCTGAAATGAAGAGAACAAAACTGTGTCAGCAGCATACAGAGCTGTAATCTGACAGAACTGCCTTTGTTTGGCTCCAAATCCTCGTGCCAGATGAAAAACATGCAGCTGCCTTGATGGATGGTTGCTAGTGGAGGAAAAACACATTTTACCAGCTCTGTGCAATCATGGAACAGACAGAGTACAGTATCTCAACGTATCAGGATGAAAATGCTATTAAGGCATCGATCACATATTGTGCCAATTTCCCAGCATTAGTGACTACTACGCTAAATGTTATCTTTTTCTAAGAAGAAAGGATTTAATCATTTTATATTGACTGAGGGAGATTACAGGTAATCCTGTAAATCCTTAACAACCACACATGATCTACTAGGCTGTTTCGGCTACTCTTTCTCTTTTTGCTGCATCATTCCTGAAAGATTTCAGTCATATCATACAGATCCCCACTTACTACCCACCCCACACTGCTTCCAGTTAAGAGAGACCGTTTTTGGTGTTGCTGTTAAATCGCTATGGTCAATAACTCAACACTGTCAAAAAATCAAAAGAAGACAACAGTTCAAGATTTCGCAGCCCCGCTGCTTTTGCCATGGGATATTAATTTCTGTTTTGTTTACGTTTCTCATGCTTCCATATAGGACCAGGTCACACAAGGCCTTACCATACATATTAAATACCTGGCGTGAGGAACCTTTTCCGCTCTGAGTTCCAAAAACACTTATTTGGGTTCAGCCCTACAATCTGACCACGGCAGATGGGAGATAGAGTCCAGCAACCTCTGTGGAGCCACAGCTTCCTCATCCCTGTTTAAGAAATCACTGAGCTGATTTATTTGAATCGTAGAATTGGAAGGGACCCAGGGGTCATCTAGGCCAACCCCTGCAATGTAGAAATCCCAACTAGATCATACATGACAGATGGCCATCCAACCTCTGCGGTGTCAAGGACTGGGCAGAGGAGGAATGGTGGAGACCGCCTCCCCATCCTGACCCTTCCAGGGAGGAGGAAAAGGAAGGCAGGATAGATTTACAACAGGCGGTTGAGGGAGGTAGAAGCTCAGAGGCAGATGAGGGGGAAAGCTGGGGAATCATGGGAGAACCAGAACAACATCCGGCTGACACGTTGTCATTAGAAAGCATTCCAGACCCACCATCTCCCAGAACCCGGCGAGCCTTAAAAGTAGGAGAGCAAAGAGCTCAAAGACAGAGGGCATGTCACAGCACCCGGAGAGGAGACGATGAGGAGAAGGAAGTGGGATAAATGGAGGGGTGGAGATTCACTCAGGACAACGCCATTATCCAAGAGGCTGGGTCCTATAGCCTTTCTCTGTAAAGACTGAAATAAAAAAGGACGGTGAGTATCTTTTCCTTGTCTATATGCTTTCCTGGGCAACCACCTGGGAGCCACTGACAGCATCCTGACACCAGGGAAGGAGAGTGCACCACTCACACATGGGGATGCAGCAAAATATGGCAGTTTCAGGGGAAATTAGCTGGTGGCTTGGAAAGCTGCATGGTCCACACTGAAGGCTGCATGCAATGCAAAGTTGGAGTTTGCCAGCTTCTGTAGCTCTAATTACCACATTTTTCGCTCTATAAGACGCACCAGAACACAAGACGCATCTAGTTTTTGGAGGAGGAAAACAAGAAAAAAATAATTCTGAATCTCAGAAGCCAGAACAGCAAGAGGGATTGCTGTGCAGAGAAAGCAGTGATCCCTCTTCGTGTTCTGGCTTCTGGGATAGCCGCGCAGCCTGCATTTGCTCCATAAGATGCACACACATTTCCCCTTACTTTTTAGGAGGGAAAAAGTGAGTCTTATAGAGCAAAAAGTACAGTATGTGAAAGTGGAGTCATCAACAGAATGAAGGGAGATAAAGGGTTGCATTGGGCCCAATGATGCTGTTACCTGCAGGTGCACCATTGTTTTGAAGAATTTCCCAGACATTACTTTGGCTCCTGCTCCTATTGTATTGGCACATGAAAGGCTTTGTCCTTCATATATCACACTAATATTTGCTTTCATACTAGCTCAAATAAAAGGACTGGGAGCCTGTTTACCTCAGATTGTGCTCATATCGCAATTAAGGGTATTTGCTTTTGATTGATGTCCAATGTTAAAGTCAGCGTAGGAAGGACAAAGGTGTTATCATAATAGCTCCGTTAAAATTCGTGAAAGATACAGGCCGTGTGTTTCTATTTACAAAAGCTCTATATTTTGACGTGGAAGGGGGAAACTGCTACTAGGGGCAACGCTAATCACGAAAATGTATTTGGACTAGCTTGAGAAAAGGAACTCGAACGCTCGGAGATTAGGACCTGGGAAGCTAAGGTCATATATCAGCCATGAGTAAGCTTTGGGCAAGCTTCTATCTTCTCGCATCAGCTCTCCATCCATGACATGAATAATGATGGCCGGCTTCATCTGTGAGATGAAGGAAAGCAAAGAAACGCTTTGCCATGTTGAATCGTCAACACTGAATGCTAAGTCCAGAAAACAGCCAGGAGTGCAATTCCCTAACTTCCTGCTTCTCCACTTGTTCTGACGGTGATCGCATGGGATCCTGTTGCTCACAGACACTTCACAGCTCTGAAGTGAGCACAGCTTCTGTAGCAGCCCTCCCGCTTCCGACAGATTGCAATTTAATGAATGAACAAAACCAGAGGCCTTTTCCAATACAGTGGTACCTTGGTTCTCAAACTTAATCCATTCCAGAAGTCTGTTCCAAAACCAAACCGTTCCAAAACCAAGGTGTGCTTTCCAATAGAAAGTAATGCAAAACGGATTAATCCGTTCCAATAAATAAATAAATCCATTTTTTTAAAAAAAAACTAAAACAGCAATTTAGCATGAATTTTACTTTCTAACGAGACCATTGATTCATAAAATGAAAGAAATAATCAATGTACTGTACTATAAATTAAATAAGATAGTATTGTGGATGATGAAAATTAAAATTATTTCTTTTTCTTACTTGCTCTGATAATAGTCATTGTTTGGAGGGGGGCTTTTATCCATTTCCTCAGTCACACAATCAGTCAATCAATCAATCAGCTGAACTGGGTTCCACACAGTCACAAAAACTAATTAACCGAAAAAGCCTCAAAGACAAAAATGCAAAATAAATAGCAAAACCAAAAGCGCCAAATACAGTGGTACTTGGCTCTCAAACTTAATCCATTCCGGAGGTCTGTTTGACTTTTGAAAACCAAGGTGTGGCTTCTGATTGGTGCAGGTGCCCTGGAAACAATAGTTGACAGCCGCATCGGACGTTCGGCTTCCAAAAAACATTAGAAAACCGGAACATTTACTTCCGGGTTTTCAATGCTTGAGAACCAAAGTACCACTGTATCTGTTGCCTTGGAGAAGCATTTCATGGTCAGTCAGTTTATTAAATATGGAGCAATATACAGCGGTACTTTGGGTTACAAACACTTCAGGTTACAAACGCTTTGGGTTACAAACTCCGCTAACACGGAAGTAGTTGCTCCAGGATGAGAACGGAAATCGTGAGGCGGCGGCGCGGCAGCAGCAGCAGTGGAAGGCCCCATTAGTGAAAGTGCGCCTCAGGTTAAGAACAATTTCGGGTTAAGAACAGACCTCCAGAACGAATTAAGTTCTTAACCCGAGGTACCACTGTACTTATGCATGCCTGTATTTTATTTATTTACCACAAATTTTATACTTCTTGATTGTACATAAAACCTCTAAGTGGTTAACAAGAAAAATGTCAAGGCTGCCAATAAAAGAAAAAGTGAAGCATTTAAAATTTTCAATAATAATAATAATAATAATAATAATAATAATAATAATAATAATTTATTTGCACACCACCCATCTGACAGGGTTGTAAAGACAGTTAAAGACAGGGGTTTTTTTTAATAAATGCAAATATAATTAAAATCAACAAAATGTTTATTTAAATATATTTTTGACATTTATTGTCATATTATAACTTTTCCTACCAAGTAGTATCTCTTGAGCCTTCAATGAATAATGTCCCCTTCAAAACATCATGAAGCAAAGCAGCTAATGGATACAGAATTAAAACTTTAATGCTGCAGAACTTCAGAGCGGGCTGCTCAAGTAATAAATACTTTAACAATCTTCAAATAGCTGGGCAAACGAACTTGCTGCCAAAATTATAAAAATTGTGCATGCCAAGTGTGCTTCCAGACAGAAGTCCTTCAATATATATAGGACACCATCACTGAGAAGACCCCTTTCTGCCTTGTTGCGCTGCGTACATCTCCTGCAAGTAAAAGGCATGTAAAAGCATATCTGAAAATTAATGAACAACACTCAGCATTAGACCAATCTAAATAATGTTGCCTAAGCTGTGCAGCTGTACTGCTATTACTGTGGAGATTTGAAGGAAATCGGAGAACAAAGATGTTTCTACTTCATTATGGCAGCTATTTGTAGCCATGTTTATGGAAATGCTTTTAAGTCAGTTCTGAGCCATTCAAGATCAGATGTACACCACCGGGCAGAACTAATGCCACCTGTACTATTTCAGTATGTCCCAAGCATTTCATTTAATCTATCATTAGCAAAATTGGGATAATTGGAACCACTTCAGAAAACACGGAGTCTGTTTGTCTTGAAAGACGTAATAGCAAAATTGGAAAATATCATTCAGCTAGTGTATGAGCATCAGTCTGTATACTGAATAAACAAGGCAATTATAACTACAGAAAACAGCAAAGTAGGTCAGCCCACAAGCCGTGGTTTGCTATCACTTAAAGTGAAAAAGAAATTGGTGGTTTTCCCTACAGACGCAACCCCAAAGACATCTGGCTGACATCTGCTAAACAGTGGCGTCTGTTTTACCATGCTCAAACAATAAAGGGGAAATGCCAGGCAAATATTTTGCAGATTAGTGCGCAGATACTTGTTGATTGGCTCAAAACACCCATTATCTAAATAATAAAAGAAACTCTGTCTGGATCTACACCCAGCAGACCCCCCCCCCACGCGCCACTGCAAATAAGTTAGAAATTAAATCAATATAACAAAATAAATAAAAACGCTATGGGAAATCGCAAATAATTTTTTTATTGCTCTCCAGTGCCATCTGGTGTTGCATTTCTATAACACATTCAAAACACTGTTTTTTGACTAGTGTAGTTGACTCCACTGCCTCTATAATGAATGTGCATGAGAGATGTTTCTTGAGCGATTGCAGTTGTTGTTGTTTAGTCGTTTAGTCGTGTCCAACTCTTCGTGACCCCATGGACCAGAGCACGCCATGCACTCCTGTCTTCCACTGCCTCCCGCAGTTTGGTCAAACTTATGCTGGTAGCTTCAAGAACACTGTCCAACCATCTCGTCTTCTGTCGTCCCCTTCTCCTTGTGCTCTTCATCTTTCCCAACATCAGGGTCTTTTCCAGGGAGTCTTCTCTTCTCATGAGGTGGCCAAAGTATTGGAGCATCAGCTTCACAATCTGTCCTTCCAGTGAGCACTCAGGGCTGATTTCCTTCAGAATGGATAGGTTTGATCTTCTCGCAGTCCATGGGACTCTCAAGAGTCTCCTCCAGCACCATAATTCGAAAGCATCAATTCTTTGACAACCAGCCTTTTTCATGGTCCAGCTCTCACTTCCATACATCACTACTGGGAAAACGATAGCTTTAACTATACAGACCTTTGTTGGCAAGGTGATGTCTCTGCTTTTTAAGATGTTGTCTAGGTTTGAGCGATTGCAGTACCTTATTACATCTCAGCACATGCAGCAACAAATTGGATGCAGCAGACCCAGAAGTCAGGCTCCTAACCCCAGACTGTTGCTTACCTGGTCACAGTTGGGGTGGGGCATCAGCAAAACCAAGGCTGCATGCCTGTACCAACAGCAGCGTTTCCAACAACATCATTCCCACCAGCACAACCTCACAGCCCCTTGTTGTCCCCACACCACAACCCCATCCAGGTGCAGTAAAGGGATGCTGGTTCCAGGAGAGCAGAGCTGCTCCCCCACATGTACTGCTTCTGATGGTGTGAACTGAAAACATCACTTTTAATCTGAAGGGGAAGAGAACATTGCAAAAGCCTGGAAGGAATGGCAAAAAGCAAAGAATGTGAATGTAAGAGGAAAGCCTTGGTGTTAGTTGCTTCTGTTTATCCTAAAATCCATTTAAACAAAACAGCTTGGTCACTGCCACATGACATCCACATACAGTGGTACCTCAGGTTAAGAACTTAATTCGTTCTGGAGGTCCGTTCTTAACCTGAAACTGTTCTTAACCTGAAGACCACTTTAGCTAATGGGGCCTCTCACTGCCACCGCGCCACTGCCGCACAATGACTGTTCTCATCCTGAAGCAAAGTTCTTAACCCGAGGTACTATTTCTGGGTTAGCGGAGTCTGTAACCTGAAGCATCTGTAACCTGAAGCGTCTGTAACCTGAGGTACCACTGTAGTCAAACCTGGAGCCTCAAAAGGGCATTTCATAAAGTTCCCTTTTATATGCTCCCTGCTACACCTGTTGCCCCCTTCCTATTAGGACGCGGGTGGCGCTGTGGTCTAAACCACTGAGCCTCTTGGGTTTGCCAATCAGAAGGTTGGCAGTTTGAATCCTGATGACGGAGTGAGCTCCCGTTGCTCTGTTCCTGCTCCTGCCAACCGAGCAGTTTGAAAGGACATCAGTGCAAGTAGATAAATAGGAACCGCTCCGGCGGGAAGGTAAACAGTGCTTATCTTGCTTTATTGGCTGAGGGAGCCGGCGTACAGCTTCCGGGTCATGTGGCCAGCATGACTAAGCCGCTTCTGGCGAACCAGAGCAGCACACGGAAACGCCGTTTACCTTCCCATTGGAGCAGTACCTATTTATCTACTTGCCCTTTGATGTGCTTTTGAACTGCTAGGTTGGCAGGAGCAGGGACCGAGCAACGGGAGCTCACCCCGTCGTGGGGATTCAAACCACCGACCTTATGATCGACAAGTCCTAGGCTCTGTGGTTTAGACCACAGCACTACCCGCATCCCGTATGACGTATAAACAGGCCCTTAACTTAGATCCATTTTTTTAAAAGTTTCTTCCTCCAGATGCTAGTGACCGATGATAACTGAGGAAGTATGAGCTGCTGAGGCAACAAGATAAATAGGCTCAACTTTTTCTGTTTCTTTTTCTTTTTAAGAAAACATCCTCTTGCGACATTTGTTGGGGTGCAAGCTGGGGAATAGTGTTGTTTGCGTTGCGTTTATAGACTTGTTCAGCCGAATGGAAACAGAATGGAAATAAGAGCATCACCTCCTACGTTAAGCCACAATTTTCATCCCACAGACTTCTATTCCTCTAACAATAGAAGACATGGCAACAATGGGAATTTAAATAAAGTAAATCACTTGCTAAACGCTCTTCTCCTCTGCATGGGCAGAGAATTGTCATAAGAGTCTGATTGCCTTATACAGTAAATTCTAGAAGAAAGGGGGGTTTGGCAAGAAAGATTGCCTAGAAGTCAAAAATATGTGATCCAATATTTTGCCCCTTGCTATGAAGGGAAGGGTGGACCCGCTAAGATTTTGCTGTTGCCCATTCATTCCATTCTGACTGTTTCAGACTTTCTGAATGACATGAAAAATCTGCGCGCAAATTGTACAAATTTTGTACGCATGCTTCCTTTCAGTTTTAAGGAATTAAAGCACAACAAATACTAAAAGTTAAGCGTGTTGCAGAGTAAGTGCAGAACTTCAGGTTTATCGCAGGCTTTGGAAAGGCAAACTGTATTCTCAAATGTCTTTGTTGCATTTTGGCCTCTCACCTTCTGATGTAGCTGAGCTCAATCATTACCTAAGCAGGACACTGTAATGAGTATGGCATTAGGTAGACAAGACTGTAGATCATGTGGTCCTTATTTAAAGGAACCTTTCTATCGTACGTCTGGTGTGCTGCGTTTTACTAGGCAGCGAGGCTGCGGACGGCATAGTGACTGCCTTGTTCATAGTAACAGTAATGTGCGAATGGTTGCGAATGAGCATCAACATCTCTGTTTCCATAGGAATTTGGTGAGCAGTGAGTGTTGTAAGAGCCGTGTTGCTAAACAAAAGAGCTATTCAGCCCTTTGATGATCATAATTATATATAAGCCAACTGGGATTTGAGATCGCGCACATACTCGTCTTGATCTTGATACTGAAAATGTTAGGTGTAAGGGAAGCTGTGTTTTAACTCTGGTGCCACCTCTGCAAATACAAATGGCAAAACCCACAGAGATGTACTCTGTAGAGATATTATTGGGTCAGTAGGCTGCAGGGGGGAAAATGATGTCATGCTTCATAATTTGAAAAAGAGAGAGAGACGGCAAGCAAGTGGTAAGGAGGCTTGTTTCGTTGGATTGCACTTGTCAGAAAACTGTTCCACACACAGGGAGGAAGGAAAAGCAAGGGTGACAAGTGTGTGCATTGTCTTTTCAAGAGGCAGGTGAAATAATTAAAACCCTGTCAGGGATGGATTTAGGGCAACATGACTGGTTCTGCCACACAGGGCACTGAGGCTAGGGGGCGCCATAGGGCATCACTGTTTTTCCGTGTATAACACGCCCCTATGTATAAAACGCCCCCCATTTTGGGGGACTCCAAATTGCAGGTTACAGAATCCGCTAACCCAGAAATAGTACCTCGGGTTAAGAACTTTAACTCAGGATGAGAACAGAAATTGTGCTCCGGCAGCGCAGTGGCAGCAGGAGGCCCCATTAGCTAAAGTGGTGCTTCAGGTTAAGAACAGTTTCAGGTTAAGAACGGACCTCCAAATTAAGTACTTAACCCAAGGTACCACTGTATTTGGGGCCATTTCCCATCCTGTTTTCATTCATTCAAACAACTTGGACCTTACTGTTTATGATGATGCTTGCACTCATTTTTACTGGTGTAATTGGCAGCAAGGAAATCCTAACGGTTCTTTTCACTGCGTTACAGTATTATTACAGCCCACTGTCACTTACTAGAATTATAATATATGGCAAGGCACCCTCCCAAGGGCCTCCATAATTTCATGGAGTTAAAATGATTTTAATAAATTGCTCCCAAAAAAACATCCACTTGGGAAATCATAATGCTGCTATGAATGTCAGCGGGAGAGAAAAAATTCCACGTTGTGTGATGTAAGAAGCAGCAGCTGGCAGTAAAACCCCTTTTTCTTCAAACAGGAGAAATCTAAATATCATGAACAGATTATTAACCTTGTGTTGCTTTCTTGAGTGCATTTCCCAGAACACCCTACAATAGCCTTTGGTCTTTTGCCAGGTCAATAGCTGGGTTCGTTTTTCCAAACTCTTCTCTGTCCTTGGATACGTCATGGACTACAATTTGTTTCCTTAAAATAATAACAAGAATCCTCTCCCACCAGCTCATGAAAAATCCAAAGTGTCTTCTGTTCAGATGAGGCTTGGCACAAACTAGAGTCTGCTCACCAAGCAGTATTTATTAAGGATCACCCAGGTAGCTGCTGCTGCTGCTGCTTTCATAATTTTCAGGGTCTACAGTCCAGGCAAGCTGGTGCCTCAGTCTATCCTGTCTACGACTAGGATTAGTTTACATGAAAGGATTAGCAACATGAAACCTGTAGGCACTGAGAGGTCTCTACGTGGGTGAACTCACCTTTGGGATTGTCTCGGGGAAATTTTGTTGTGGGGTTATTGGTTCATTTTTTCTTCTATTGTGTACATTGTGTGCTCATTTTGTATTTTATGTCACACCCCCCCCCCGCATGATCTTCAGATGAAGGGCAGTGTACAAATCTAATAAATAAGTAAAAAGTGAAATTTCTGTGGGGTATCTGCTGTCATTCTCAAATCAGGAGCATGGGACAGCTTCAAATTAATAATAGGTATGTATTCCTCTATATCTGTCTGTCTGTCTGTCTGTCTATCATCTATCTATCTATCTATCTATCTATCTATCTATCTATCTATCTATCTATCATCTATCTATCATCTATCCAGTTCTTTTTTCTGGAAGTATGCAGGGGTACGCATACCCCTAAGCATTTTGTGAATCTTTGTACTTTTGTCCATTTAGTGTATTTATTTTTCCCAATTTGAAATATAAAATGGTGATTTTCTTGAGTCAAAATAAGAGTACCCCTAAACATTTATAAAGAAAAAAGCACTGTATCTATCTATCTATCTATCTATCTATCTATCTATCTATCATCTATCTATTCATCTATCTGTCTATCCATCCATCCATCCATCCATCCATCCATCCATCCATCTACACACATACTCAAATTGTGATGTTGCTTAATCGCCAACAGACAAAAAAAAGAATAAAAATGAATGAATATTGTGTTGGTTTATTATTATTTTTCTTCATTTCAACTGCACCCTTCTCCATAAAATGGAACCCAGGTAGCATTAAAAAGTTATGACCCAGAGCAGCTAGGATTGCCCATGAGCTATGCATTTAAAGCTCCCATGGAACATGAGTTTGACGAGGAAGCCAGCACTTGCCCTCTTCAGTGAACAGCCAGCAGGATTTCAGCTTTTTAGGAAAGGGCTCTAAGGCTGCCGTATTTTGAAGAGCAAAAAGGAGGACGGCGCGATGGCCGTTCTAAGCAAATTAAAATGCAATTTGTCTCAAATTTTATCCCTGAAAAAAACGACATGTCATGGAAAAAGAAGATACATGGCAACTCTAGGGCCCCCAGCTATTGGATCAGGAACAGATGCCTATTTGCTTAGGGGTGTGTGTGTGTTGCACACAGAGAGTTGCTTCTCACAAGCACCTGGATCGGCTGAGTGCCTCACACCTTTGGGATAACTGCTTCTGCCAGCATATGTTATCTCTCAAAAGGGAGGCCATCTGTCCTACTGTACAGCTACCTCAAATATGGGACACAGGTGGTGCTGTGGGTTAAACCACAGAGCCTAGGGTTTTCCAATCAGAAGGTCGATGGTTCGAATCCCCATGACGGGGTGAGCTCCCGTTGCTCGGTCCCTGCTCCTGCTAACCTAGCAGTTCGAAAGCACGTCAAAGTGCAAGTAGATAAATAGGTACCACTCTGGCGGGAAGGTAAACGGCATTTCTGTGCGCTGCTAGGGTTCGCTAGAAGCGGCTTAATCATGCTGGCCACATGACTCGGAAGCTGTACGCCGGCTCCCTCAGCCGAAAAAGCAAGATGAGCACCGCAACCCCAGAGTCGTACGCGACTGGACCTAATGGTCAGGGGTCCCTTTACCTTTAGCTTCCCCTCTAATACAAATACCTTTATTGGCATTTCAAGTTAGGACAGTTCAAGTCAGTGGGATAGATTTAAAAGGGACAGGAGTGAGGCTATCAAGGGTCACAAGACACTCGACTGTTCTGCTCCACCCTGTCTATTCCCTAGAGCAGCGATGTCCAACCGGTCAATCACGATCTACAGGTAGATTGCGCTGGATCATGGTAGATTGCAGGGCCATTATTTCCTGCTCTTGTTCCCTCCTTAGGCGCTGCAGTGAACGTTGTGGAACACGGAAAGTGGTAGTATTTGGTTTAGTGCTTTGTGTGATCAACATTGCATCCCTTTTTGTTGACCACTCTGGCCAACCCCACCAAAAGCTCCCCAACTCTGGCAAGTCTCCCCCCCCCTCAAAAAAGCTCAACCACTCTGGCCAACTCCCCCCCCAAAAAATACCCCTCCTCCTCCCTCCAATGACAATGGGTAGATCATTGCCAGATATTTTATACTGGGAGTAGATCACAGCCTCTTGGGCGTTGGATGTGTCTGCCCTAGAGGGATGGTTCATTAAGAACCCTTTCAGGTAGGATGGCAATTAAAAAGGAAGCCACTGAGGCAGCAACGTCCTTGTGCCTGGCTTTGTCTCAGAGCCGTGGGTCCGGAATCTTGCTCAGCATCTGTTTGTGGAGTCTGTTGTGCAAAGGACAGTTAGCGCTATCTGAAGGGTTGTTTGGTCCAAGTCTGGCTGAAAGATAAAGATCCATGTAACAGCAAAAGGTGTGGTGGGGCTGCCCTACTCGCCTGACCTCTGTTTAAACGGCTGCAGCATGACATGACAGAGTTTGCGAGGGGTGCAGTAGCAGCAAGGCGCAAACACGCTGACAGAGAGCATTCTCTCATCCCTATCACCTGAACCAGAGCTTATCCGCAACCGTACAAGTTGTGAGGATTTGCTACGCAGCAGGCGAAACCCAAATGGCAACAGCCAATCAGTCAAGTAGGGAAAATTCCTGCTGTGCCCCTGTCCCAATGACAGTTGCACACGACGGCATAGCAAGGTCAAGCGCAAAGCCCTAAAAGTAGGGAGAGGTGGGCGGGTGTTCCGAATGCACTCGCCGAAAAAGGAACCTCTGGGTCACGTGCATGGGCATAAATAGGTCCCTCAAACCACTTGGACTGCGTCCCATTGGCCAGATTGCACCCAGCTTCGAGGAACCTACCAATTGGGTATTGTGGCTGACCAATCCGTTCTCACCCACAACACATAGTGTTGGTTTTCCAGGTTTCACTGCAATACGTGCCCTCTTTAAGGGAGGACTGGATTTATAAGAGGGGACCAATTAAAAACAACACAAGAAAAAAATGTCGCTAGCCTTACCCCCGCTAACATACCCGCTATACCTTTAAGACAGCCCCCCCTCAAAGAATGATGGGTTCTGTAGTTTCCCCTTCGCAGAGTTACAATTCCCAGAAACCCTTAACAAACTTCAATGCACAGAATTCTTTTTTTTTGGGGGGGGGGGTTAAACTCTGAGTGTGCTTTAAAGGTAGTGTATACATAGCCCATACCTGCTTAGAAGAATGTCCCATTTTATTCAACAGCTGGTGGGGGGCTTGTCTTGCAACCTAAAATAGAAAATGTTTTAAACTAAAGATTCTAAAATAGCGGAAATGAAAATGTTTTATTAGTTCAGTCTAGTGCCAGGAGGTGAGAAATTTGGGAACAGGATGGATGAGGAAAACAAGGGGGACTTCACAAAAAACCAGCGCTGAACAAATGATAGCTCATGAAGTTGATTAAGCAGAATACTAAACTCCTTCACATTAAAAAGAAAAATCTGAGTAATGTAACAGTACAGAGGACAGTTAATATTTGTTAGGGCTAGTCAGTTTTAGACATGCCAAAATTGGTTATAAAACACGCTTTATCTTGAATTTGTTTCTCCTGCCTCCAGACACATGAAAATACCATTCTTTTTGAAAAAGGCCATAATAGATTATTATTTTCCAGGGAGGCTTAAAACACATACAGGGCAAGAAAAGGCAGGTATGCGCATCTATCCTCAAATAAATGTAATTGGGATGATAGTGATTCATTGCTTGTCCCTTTTCTTTCCTTGCTAGGAGAGAAACCAAATTTCTCATCATCTGAAAGGAAAACAATTCTCACACACCCCCAAGGAAAAAAAAAAGCTGTGATTACTTTTTAAATGTTGGAGTTTCAACAACCAGTGCCCTCTGCTGACCGAAGGTCAGAACTACAACCACTTGTTAATATGATGTGCTACACATGCTAAGTAGTTTCGAAACTAAGATTTCCAGATGAAAAAGAAACACCAACACACCATTACAGCAGATGGCTGCGACTAGGAAACGTTACTGGCTGATAAAGGATGTGCATAGCTCTGAAGTCCTTGACCCATTATAAACACAGGGATGAAGTTTATTGACTTAATAATGTTTGGAAATTCCCAGTTTCTTGCTTTTGTTTTCTTATGGTAACTCTCCATTTGCCACTTCAACCAGTCACTGCCGTATGAAGGGATTTTCCTAGGGAATGCGTTGCTAAGAAATAAAGCCCCCCTCCGCAAAAATAACCCTGTTTTACTTTCCACCAGAACTCCAGGCACTCACATGCCAAAGTAAAACAGCCTCTGGGCCACTGAAGAAAGATGCATCAACTCAACCCTGTAATAATAATAATAATAATTATTATTATTATTATTATTATTATTATTATTATTATTATTATTATTATTATTATTATTATTTTGTACCCTGCCCATCTGACTGGGTTGCCCCAGCCACTCTTCCAACACATATAAAAATATAATAAAACATTAAACAGCTTCCTTATACATTAGATATGGTTGGATTCACTTGCCCATTTAACACATACATGCTTCCTGTGTGCGCGTTTTTGTGTGTGTGTATACATACGAATAAAAAGGGATAGGGAAGAGGCACTTTACACTTGCAGAAGCTTGGGGTTAAAGGTCCCAGCTCACAAGCCTTCAGATTTCAACCAGGCTGTGGTAAAACAGGCTAAAACAGAGGTCAGCAAATTGATCTAGGCCTTTAGTATTTCATCGCCAAAAAATGTAGCCTATGGTGCCCGGAATTTGTAAGTGTGAGAGATGTGCTAATTTGACATAGGCAGCGAAAAACATGCCTCATTAGAAGGAGAACATAAAAACAAAGGTCAGATTTCTCTTGTTTGTGACTAGCTTGACTCTGGCTGAATCTGTTGCACAGCAAATCACTCTGTGCTCTTTTTTCTGCACTGGGGAGACTATGAGCAAAAGGGCAGTTGGATTGGCATAGTAGAGAGCCCCTCCAGCCGACCAAGTGGCCTTAGTCTTTCTTGTCACTTTCTCCCAGCAATGAGCAGAGCCAAACCATTCACATTTACCCTTTCTAAGTGACCCCAGATGACCCCTTTTTTCTTGTTGGTCCGGTGCCACCTTTTCAAGCGTGCTTGCCGAAAGCATTTTTTGGCACCCAGCACTGGACTCTGTGCTTTTCACTTGCTTGTAGTAAGTTCCACTCCACCTCCATTTACCATTTTTGCTTGTCCTGCCTGCAAGTGGGAGGCTGCTGCTCGATGGGCTGAAAAAAATAGACAGACTTTCTCTAGGAAAATAGCCTCTCCCACTTATTCAGTGTTAGAAAGACGGATGGAAAACAGCAGCAACACACACAACAACTCGGAGCTGAACCTCAGAGCAGGCAGCCATTCCTAATCAGGCAGCTGAACTTTATTTGTGCTTTGACCTTCACCCTTAATTGGATTTAAATGATGGTTTGGTCCCACAAACTATTTCCCCCTCCCTGCACATAGAGTAATGCTCACTGACTGTGAACACACTAGGGCATTTCCCCCCCTGACCTAGAATCTTGCCCCAACACAACCCACAACCCATTAGCCATCCTAGCATGTCCACTCCATACTGGGATGGGAAATCTTCTTTTCAATATAAGGACTGCATTTCAATATGGCTAATCTTCCGGGTTCCGCAGTGGGTGGGATCAATGCAAAATGGGTGGACAGGGTCACCCCTCACATACACATGGATGGGCTGTAGGTACAGCACCAACTTTGCTTGTGAAAGGTTCTGGGTTCGATTCCCAGCATCTGCAGGTAGGGCTGGGAGAACCCCATGCCTGAAACTTGAGTCACCAAGTGTGGACCCTACTGGGCTAGATGGACCAATGGTCTAACTCTGTAAAAGACAGCTAACTCTATCAGCTATCCGTATATGAACACACATGAACACACACATGCATTCGTCTAGTGGATGGCACTGTGGTCTAAACCACCGAGCCTCTTGGGCTTGCTGATCGGAAGGTTGGCAGTTTGAATCTACGCAACCGAGTGAGCTCCCAGTTCCTGCCAACCTAGCAGTTCGAAAGCACTCCAGTGTAAGTAGATAAATAGGTACCACTGCAACGGGAAGGTAAACGGCGTTTCCATGCGCTCTGGCTTCCATCATGGTGTCCCGTTGGGCCAGAAGTGGTTTAGTCATGCTGGCCACATGACTCGGAAAGCTGTCTGTGGACAAACGCCGGCTCCCTCAGCCCTCACCTCAGCCTGAAAGCGAGATGAACACCGCACCCCATAGTCACCACAGCAAAACCCATCAGAATTTCACCAATTTTCTCTCCCCTTCGATAATTTTTGAATGCAATTTCTTTTCTTTTCACGTAATGTGTGTGTGTGTGTGTGTGTGTGTGTGTGTGTGTGTGTGTAACATACCACATAAGTCATGCTAACTTTACTGCTGCCTGCTGTAACTCTGAGACAGTGATATATATATATATATATATATATATATATATATATATATATATATGCAGCCTTTCTATCACTGTCCGCTGAACACATCATAAATTAGTGACACAAAAGTATTGAATGGAGAAGATTCTTGACAGCAGGTAAATTCCATTGCCTGGATTTCTCTTGCAGATTGAATTAACTCCAGGTACTTCTTGCCTGCCTGCTTTTTCTTTATTTCTTTCCCAATGGAAACTATTTAATTTACTCATGTGCCCAAGCGGCCCAGTTCCACCTGTGTTTAATTGTTGCTGAAGATTTATTGTTTTATTTCATTTTAACCCCAACACTTTCCGTTAATTTAAATATACATTTTTAAGGTTGTTCACGATAAAACACATTAAGAAAAAAATTAATAAATATAAGAATGACAATAAAGTGAGGCAAGCCAGAATAAAAATATATATGATAAAATGTCAATGAAGCATCAATTAAAAGAGCAAAGTATCACCTAGCCTTATAACACATCATTACTACTCCTTAAAAAGGTAAGGTAAAGGACCCCTGACAGTTAAGTCCAGTCGCAGATGACTCTGGGGTTGTGGCGCTCATCTCGCTTTACAGATGAGGGAGCCGATGTTTGTCTGCAGATAGTTTTTCCGGGTCATGTGGCCAGACTAAACCGCTTCTGGTGCAACAAGACACTGTGACGGAAGCTAGAGCACACAGAAACGCTGTTTAGCTTCCCATTATAGCGGTACCTATTTATCTACTTGCACTGGTATGCTTTCAAACTGCTGGGTTGGCAGGAGCAGGGATCGAGCAACGGGAGCTCACCCCATCGCGGGGATTCAAACTGCCCACTTTCTGATCGGCAAGCCCAATGGGCTCAGCGGTTTAGACTACAGCACCACCTGCGTCCCTTGCTCCTTAAAAGCCTAGGCTAATAAAGGCTAGGCAAAATTCATCAGGGATAGTGACAGACAGATGACTCTTATGAGGCATTCGAATGTGAATGTTCTGTCTTCCATTCAGAAAATCACCTCTTTGGCAGTCTGAATTTTGCTGTCTTTCCCCCCTTAAAAATAGAATAGTTGTTATTAAGGATTTTTTTGTTTTACAATCTCATGACAATCTCATTGCCCTGAAGGATAGCTCAGTCGGTAGAGCATGCGACTCTTAATCTCAGGGTTGTGGGTTCCAGCCCCACATTGGGCGAAAAATCCCTGCATTGCAGGGGGTTGGACTGGATAACCCTCGTGGCTACTTCCAAAACTATGTTTCTAGGATTCTGTGACATCCTTGGTTGAGCTTTCCTGCGAGTGTGAGAAGCTTGGGAGTCTGGCTACCATAAACCCAGACAGTCTTCTAACTAAAAAAGAAAAGAAAACCTGTGTGGATTTTTAGAAAAAGAGACTTTCCTTACAAACAAGACTGCAGAGAGTGCACCAGTCTCAGGCACTTGGTAGCCAAACCTCCTGAACCTTCTCTGCTTTTATTAGCTATTCGGGAATGAAGTAATAAGGTAACTCTTCCCCAAAGTGTTTTTTCTTCTTCTCCCAGATCAAGAAGCAGTCGGCAAGAGTGCAGAGTAAATGTTTAAATGGAGGGAAAGCGCCAGCAGTGCCCTCAGCTACCTCACAGCGATAAGGTAAGCGCATCCACTGAAATTCTGAAGGAATTCTGAAGTGCCCTGAAAGCAAGGGAGAAAAACAGAAGCATGTTTCACGGGGAAAGGAAACTTCCAAGACATTGGGAAGCAGATGGATTGGACATCGCAACCCTTATTTCCCCATTCCATCTGTGCTCTTGTTGCCAACCTCATTAAGTTCATCCCCTTCTTTCGACAGCTGATCAATCCACCATGCAACTCAGAACACATTGCGGCATTAACAGAGAGGAGCAGGTGCACTTCAAATAAGAATAAACACATCACCCCAAATTAAGTACTGGCCACTGCAGTATTTAGTATTACTTCTCTAAAACTGCCCTCAGCTGTACTTGAGGGACGATTCCAACAGATTCCACACGAAAAGCACTTATGTCCCTGTGGAGATGGCAGTATTGAATCGGTGGCACGTGCCCTTCTGGCTTGCACTCTTTATAAAGACTGGAGGAATGAGACTATCACCCCTCTTTTATTGTCCATTCTGGGTCGTCCAACCACTGTCCTTTATCTTGGCAGATCAAGATGAGCAGGTGACAGCAAAGGTTGCAAGGTTTTGGTTTTTTTTTTAAAAGATATTTATTGAGATTTTAAACAGTAAAAGAAACCTTCACACACAAAATAAAACAGAAAAATACATTAAAATACATTAAAATACATTAAAAAGGAAAAAAGAAAAAACCCAAAAAATATAAGAAAAAAAGAGGAAAAAGAGAAGAAGATAAAAAAGACATAAAAATCCAATTTTTTACTTGTTATTTTCATAACCCTTCTTCCTGACTTCCTCACATCTCACTTTTTTGTGTTCCTTTTTACACAACCATATTCAGCAAATATCTTACCCTCTTTCAAATCTTGATCTATATTATAGATTTCAACCCAATGTGTCTCCAATTCTTCCTTTTATATCCTTTTGTTTACATTTGACACAATGTAATCTAATTCTTTTTTTTTTCACCCTTGTCTTTTGAAACTTTTGTTACCTACTCCTTTTACCTATGTCACTAATGCCACATTGACTTCATATCTTGCATCATTTTAACATTCCAACATTTTAACATTTTAACACTCCGATATTTCACAATGTTTTTGCAAATAGTCTTTAAACTTCTTCCAGTCCTCTTCCACTGACTCTTCTCCCAGGTCTTGAATTCTGCCAGTCATTTCTGCCAATTCCATGTAGTCTATCACTTGCATCTGCCATTCTTCCAGGGTGGGTAAATCTTGTGTCTTCCAGTACTTTGTGATGAGTATTCTTGCTGCTGTTGTCGCATACATAAAAAAGGTTCTGTCCTTCTTTGGCACCATTTGGCCGACAATGCCCAGGAGGAAGGCCTCTGGTTTCTTAAGGGTTGCAAGGTTTTTAGCTGAGGCAATCAGAATAAGATCCACTATTTGACTACTGATTCAAAACCCTGAAATGTATTTTATATAATGGACTTTTTATTTCTATTCTTTGTATATCATATTGTTGTTTCATTGCTATGGCTGATGACTGACGCAAATAAAGATCCATTCATTCACGATCGAGGTTTGTGGTGCACACAGTCTGCAAAATTGTCGGAATTATTTTCTCACAGTCAAGGAACTGTGTTCAGCCAATCCCAGAGTGAACCCAAGGGTCACAAATGTTGATGAAGTAACTGCAGGCAACTCAGTTTCCAGACACATCTCAAATGCACCCACCTTATTAAACATGGACAGGCTGCCGTCACGTTTATGAAGTGTGACGCACTGTGGGGCAAGGGCTATTTCCAAACCTGCTTAGTCTGGTGACCTTTCTTCATCTGTTCAACAGCACTGTTTTGCACTTCGCTGTAATAACTTGCTTAAGTGCAACCTGTAGCCTGTCACTCCAGTAGCTATTTCCTCCTTGGTTGAATATACTTGCAGAGATTTCTACAAAATTTGCTTGCAGTCTACACAATTGACGTTTGGCTGATGTGCAGCATACATGCATAATTAGCAAGCTATCCTCCTTCTGCAGTAAACAGATTTGTCAAGCACTGAGGTTGGAAGCCCTGTATAGGGAAGTTTTTAATGCTCGATATTTTATTATGTTTCTGTATATGACGGAAGCCGCCCAGAGTGGCTGGGGCAATCCAGTCAGATGGACAGGGTATAAATAGTGTTGTTGTTGTTGTTGTTGTTGTTGTTGTTGTTGTTGTTGTTGTTGTTGTTGTATATTGGATAAGGAGTGGGGGAATAAATGATACTTAGCATTTTTGCTGCAGGAAGATGTGAAAACATATTTACTCATGCGACTTTGCTTTTAAAAAAGAGCATGACTAAACTGAAATGAGCAAACCAGATTTTAATGATCAATTAAAGGGAAAAATATGCCCTCATTCCCCCTTTTTAAAAAATCAACAACAATAAAACCCAACAAAACTACTAATAAGTTGTCTTTTCAGGGTTGTGCTTGATTTGATTAAAGGTTAATCCATGTGTTATGTAACATGAGTGAACATGAATTATCCAGACAATTAATGGTACTGTTTAGCTATTTCGCCCCAAACAGTTTTAATCAACATTCAGCTCTTGGCAAGACAGACTGCTCTTAAGACTCTCCGGGTTATCAGAAATGAACTAGAATAGATTCCCCACTCCCTTTTATCTGGTTGCTGGCTAGAAATCTATCTTGTAACATAACATGAGATAGGTTCAAGAGGTTTATAAAAATGTCAGATGCAAAACATGTGAAACTTAAATGCTGAAAAAATATATTTAAACAATACTAAATTTATGACTTCTTGGTTTGGTATGTTGGCAATGGCAGACTGAAAGGAGAGAAGAGAACATTTATATTATAAACCAACTGATGTGGCAAGACACTGCCTTGGTGTGCTTTTGTTATTATTACTAATGGGTGTATGCTTGGATAAGAGTTTGTCCCTCAGAGCCCACTGACTTCTGACTCTCCCTAGAGCAAAGAGATATAATCCTGGGTTTAGTATTCTGTTTTCATTTTTAGAAGCGCAGTTTTGATTTATTTTAAAGAGGGTTCGGAAATGCAGGTCATACATGAAATGGACGCTGCAGCTGCAAGCACATTCATCCCATGGGACACAGTGGGACTTATTTCTGAGTAAATATTGCAGTCTGCTCCCATTCCATCCAAACTGTACAAGGATTAAGGTACAGTCCAACTCCAGAGGGCAATATCAGGGCTTAAGCCTGTGATGGAATCACCGCTGCAACCAGAGTCCCACTGCTCACACTGGCTGAGGAAGAAACTCTCTCTCTGGCCCTGAATGGGGTAACTGTGCCTCTGAAGGACCAGGTGCGCAGCCTGGGAGTCATTTGGACTCACAGCTGTCCATGGAGGTGCAGGTCAATTCTGTGTCCAGGGCAGCTGCTTACCAGCTCCGTCTGGTACGCAGGCTGAGACCCTACCTGCCTGCGGACTGTCTTGCCAGAGTGGTGCATGCTCTGGTTATCTCCCGCTTGGACTACTGCAATGCGCTCTATGTGGGGCTACCTTTGAAGGTGACCTGGAAACTACAACTAATCCAGAATGCGGCAGCTAGACTGGTGACGCGGAGCGGCCGCTGAGACCACATAACACCAGTATTGAAAGACCTACATCGGCTTCCAGTACGTTTCAGAGCACAATTCAATGTGTTGGTGCTGATCTTTAAAGCCCTAAATGGCCTTGGCCCAGTATACCTGAAAGAGCATCTCCACCCCCCATCGTTTTGCCCAGACACTCAGGTCCAGCGCCAAGGGCCTTCTAGCGGTTCCCTCACTGTGAGAAGCGAAGTTACAGGGAACCAGGAAGAGGGCCTTCTCAGTAGTGGCGCCCACCTTTTGGAATGCCCTCCCAGTAAACAACTATCTGACTTTTAGAAGACATCTAAAAGGAAGTTGAGGGAAGCTTTTAATATATGATGAATTATTGTATTTTAATATTTTGCTGGAAGCCGCCCAGAGTGGCAAGGGAAACCCAGCCAGATGAGTGAGGTATAAATAAATTATCATCATCATCATCATCATCATCATCTCTCTCTGTGTTTGATGTGCATGAAGGCTGGGGTTTGGGGATCTCTTTGCCCTGACTGCCATTCCGGGCAGTTTAGTTTAGAGCATTTATATCTCACTTTGTCTTTGGGAATAAAAAAATCAGAGGAATTAAGTCAAAATGTGCATAACGCAACCATTAATGTATTTTCAATCTTTTGTTGGAAGCTGCCCAGAGTGGCTGGGGAAACCCAGCCAGATGGGCGGGATATAAATAATAAATTATTATTGTTATTGTTATTATTATTATTATTATTATTATTATTATTATTGGATTGGAAGCAGAGAAAATGACAAAGCAAAAACTATGGGTTAACTAAATTTGGTGCTAAACGCATATTTAGCAGTCATATTTCATTTCCATTATTCTTTGTTGTATACCGTATCGTGAAATTTTTTAAATACGCACATACATATTGCAGCATTTAACCCATTCTTCCCTCATCATGGCATGAAGAAAACGCCCCTTTTCTAAGCTGCTATTGTCCCTAGAATTAAACTTCTTCTTAGCTGCAGTGGGCTTCCAGTGTCCCTGGAAAATGACAAAGCAGGTCCTGCCTTCACCTTGACAAATTCTAGTAGAGCGTCTATCCAAAACAATTAAAGCAATAACAGGGAAGGGAAGGGATGTTTACTGTGCCGTAGTGAAATTGGCAAGTGGAAATGGCTCCTGTTGATTCAAACTTTAAGAATATCTCAGTATGGCATGTACTTTCCAAAGCTGAAATTTCAAAGCTGAGAGGAAGAAAAAGGTATCTGTATCTGAATCTCGGTTATCTCTGGGGAGCGTCAAATAAAAAGTGAGTGTTGTAGCAATTATGGGCCTGGCAGCATAGCACACATGAGTGAGTAATCATATACATAGACTGTCAGTGCATTAGCCTCACATGAACTGAATATCTATATATTTGACTGTATGATAACGTCCTCCTTTCCCAGAACAACTTGTACAAGAATGTGTACAGAACTGCAGCCAGCGAGATCTTAGGATCAGATCCTGGTGCTTAAAGAAAGTAACCGGCCATAAATTGTTAATATTGGAAGGGATTGGACAGAACACTCCCTTGTATCTCTTCTCACCCAAGCAGAAGAAAACTCTCGATTGATCTTTATCAGCCCATGTTCCCATGCTCCCTTGGTGAAATCTGGCAGCCGCTTAGCACATGAGCTACTATTGGGGAGTACCAGAGGGAAATGTGGGAACAGCCTCTTCCAGCTAGGTCTCTCTAAACTTTCTGGCTAGGAACTTTCCCTTCTTGAACTTTGGTAGTTTGAGCTGCGAGCTGTTGACAGCTTATGATGATTTCAGATGCAAAGATTTGTGTGGGATGGAGGGATGTCATTGAGACGGGCAAGTTCTGTGATTTTGGAAGGGGCCATTCTCTTACTGGAGAGAATCACATAAGAGAATTAGATCTCATGAGAGCAACATATCCCCGCGGATGTGTGTGAGTTTATGCAGCTTTAGAAGTTGGCTCTGCCTGCAATCCAAATTCTTTTCTGACCAGGGCAGCACCCATGTTTCCTGTTCCCTTATGGCTTGTGGTGTGTGATTGAAGGACTGGATACTTCTTGCAAGATGGGTCCTGCATTCTCTCTGCTCCAGTGGGCCACTTTGACACATGGTCACCGGCAGCTGAGGCCAATAGGGTTGTCCTCACTTCCAATCAGCAAGCCTCCTTTGTAACAGATGGTAAGGCAATAAACAACTATTTTACTTTTAAAAGGCAGCTGAAGGTGGCCCTGTTTAGGGAAGTTTTTAATGTCTGACGCTGTATTGTTTTTAATATTCGGTTGGAAGCCGCCCAGAGTGGTTGGGGAAACCCAGCCAGATGGGTGGGGTATATATAGAATATTATTATTATTATTATTATTATTATTATTATTATTATTATTATGGCTCATATGTTAAGAGTACTATGGGCTTGATTGATTGATTGCACCATACTTATAAGGTACCTTGGTGACCAGTATTATTGAAAGGCTATCTGGAAATGTGATCGATAGACAGACATGCTATCATATTTGCATTTGTCTTCTTTTAAATCAAGGACAGGGAACCTGTAGACCTCCAGATGTTGTCAGACTGCATCACCCCCAACCAGCATTGGCATCCGTGATGCTGGAAGTGTAGCCTGATCATGGGGGAGAAAACAACAACTGGAGGGCCTATACTTGTTTTAAATGGAATTTGGGGTTGTGATTCAAGGACCGGATCCCCGCTTGGGGAATGAAGACACGTGGACACAGAATATAAGGTTAATGGGCAAGAAAAGGCCACAACTTTATTGATTACAGCATGTGAGAAGGTATTGGCTTTGGCATTGGACCACGGACAATTTGACTCCACCCACTCGAAGAGGGGTGAGTCTGATGAGGGGTTATCCATCGTGGAAGATGGGGAGCGAATGGTGGGGAGAGCTGGCACGGCCGCATTTGAGCGGCTAAACCACGCCCCCTCAGTGCTACCCGATTGGGTGCCCAACTGGGGGGCGTGGCGCACCAGCGACGGTGAGAGGGCAGGGGGCCAAACGCCTCCTGCGTGACGCGGGAATCATCTCCCGGTCACAACCCCTCCCCTCCGGAAGGAGGAGAGGCTTTCCTACTCTTCTTTGTTGTCTGATAAACTCTAACTGTCCGATTTGAACAACACATGATAAGGAGCAGAAGCAGGTAAAAGAGAGGAGAGGGAAGCTGGGTTGAATTAAGAGCAAATGTAGTTTATACAGCTGTTTGCTCTTTTGGCAACTCACGCTCTTTCCAGTTTCCAGCATATTAAATAAAGAAACTCCCCTGGCCTTTCAGATTGGAAAATCATTTGCTGAGATGGAAATCAGTGGAGTGATTGGCTTACTGAACTGGCAACCATAAAGAGAATAGTGCCAAGTGAACTGTAAACTAGAGAGCCCACTCACTGAAGTGGCTTTTGCTCAACAGTATCTGTAGAGCAGCTCAGGGCACGGACATATTAACACTCATATTGAACCACTGAGCTGGGGCTTAATAGCTCATATTGATCTTCTATAAACACCGTAAAATAAATTCATTTCTGCACTGGGCATATTATCTAGTTTAATGGGCATGCTACATCATAAGCCTTCTAGTAGCTTACTAGGTGGGGTTAGTGCATGGAATGACCTCGCTTGCTTGACCTCGTGCTGTGCATTGTAAAAGACAGGGGAAACTGTGGCCTCCAGTTATTATTGGACTACAACTCCCATCTTCCCTGCTGGTGGGGGCTGATGGGAGTTGGAGTACAACAACTTCTGAAGGGCCAGAGATTCCCAGGGCTCGCAGACTAAAAGGCATCTACTCTAACAGACATGTCTACTACCTCTTAATTTCATTAGAGTTGAATTTACCTTGTAAATTGCCCTACTCAACCCTGGTTACAAACCCATTCTGTATACAGTGGTACCTTGGGTTACATACGCTTCAGGTTACATATGCTTTAGGTTACAGACTCCGCTAACCCAGAAATAGTACCTCAGGTTAAGAACTTTGCTTCAGGATGAAAACAGAAATCGTGTTCCGGCGGTGCGGCGGCAGCAGGAGGCTCCATTAGCTAAAGTGGTGCTTCAGGTTAAGAACAATTTCAGGTTAAGAACAGACCTCCGGAACAAATTAAGTACTTAACCCGAGGTACCACTGTATTGTTTTTACAAAACAGAGCTTGGTTTGTTTGTTTATTTTCCTGCCTAGTGGACTTGCACCACAATACTTTCAAAAAAGGAAGAAAAAGGTATGAATGCAAATTGTTTGGTACAGCAGTAAAGGAGATTCACAAAATACTGTGTTAGTTAAAGGTCATCAGGCCAAGCTGTATTCAGTCCTCATTCTGTGGCTCAGTTGGATGAGATCTCCTCAATAAGCTGCAAATCACCTTTAACTTAATGACATTTAAAGAAGGTAAACGGTGAAAGCTGTCTCAAATGCATTTTAGTGCTTTCCCTCCTTTCTCCATCCCTCCATCTGAATGTGAACAAAAGCTGCCCAATAGTGCCAGTGACCTTTGCTTTCAATCCAAAAGTTTGTTTATTACAGGAACCCCAGGGGTTGGAAGTAGTAGAAGAAGAAAAAGCCAAGATTATGCAAGGATATGTTTCTGTGTGTATATATAGAGAGACAGAGAAACTCACTGGCTTTTAAGTGTTATTAGCAAGGAAACCTTCTAGATCAGTGTTTCCCAAGCTTGGTTCTCCAGCTGTGTCCTGTTAGCTATGGATGGTGGGAGTTGTAGTCCCAAAAGAGCTGGAGAGCAAAGTTTGGGAAACACTGTTTTAGATTGATATGTTGAGGGAAAGGAGGTTAGAACGATCCAGTTCTTTCCACTCACCCCACATTGCAATGATTTTTGCCAAGGATATACAGTCATACCTCTGGTTGCGTTTGCTTCATGTTGTGGATTTTCAGGTTGCGAACGTGGCAAACCCCGGAAGTGTATACTTCCGAGTTTTGCTGCGCGTGCACACACAGAAGCGATCTGCACGCTTCGCACATGCGTAGAAGCGCTCTATCATACTTTGTGCATGTGCAGTAGCGGCGCTCTACGTATGGCCTTTCGGGGTGCAAACAGCACCCCGAAACGGATCATGTTTGTAAGTAGAGGTACCACTGTATTTTGTGCATGAGTCATAGAACAGTAGTTGGAAGGGACCCTGAGGGTCATCTAGTCCAGCCCCTGTAATGGAGGGATCTCAGCACATCGTTCCCCATCCAATTTGAAACCATACCAGTGTCAGCACCCGGAGGTTGAAAGGCCAGCTGGCTAGGCCCCAGCTGGACCGTCTCCCTCTCAGCCTTTACACTGGAGATCCATTGACCTCTGGCTCCAACGTAAATCAGTGACTCAAGCCTACTGCCTTGAACACACAGTATGTCGTAGTGTAAACTGCACAACAGAAGAGGCTGAGGCTGTGGATGCAAACTATATAATATATAATATACATTTTAGGGTTTTGAATCAATAGTCAAATAGTGGATCTTATTCTAATTGCCCCAGCTAAAAACCTTGCAACCTTTGCTGTCACCTTCTCTGGTCCATGGGGTCACGAAGAGTCAGATACGACTAAACGACTAAACAACAACAACAACAACTGACAGTTGAAGTGGGAGTCAAAGGAGGATGAAAGGGGTCCATTCTGAATCACACCAGGAGTGGGATGAGACCAGCAGTGCCTCCTATTTGCTGAAAGGCCCTTGTAGATCTCTTGCCAAGAGAAAGGACAGTGTGACCTTCTCTGGGGTTGATTTTCGGTTAAGATGGTGAAAAGGCCAGGCAGCCAGCCGATGGTGGCCTCATTTCCTGTCATGGTGGTTCCTTAGTCTCAGACAGAAGAGAGCGTTTAATGTGTGAAGTAGGAGTTGGAATAGCATGGTGATTGGTCAGTTTTGTTGTTACCACCTCCAATGAGAGTACCCCTAAACATTTTTTTTAAAGAAAAAAGCACTGTGTGTACACACACACACACACACACACATGAGTCTGAAAAGCAAAACTATGTTTACTTTTTGCTTACAGAGTCGACAGAGATAAAGGGTGACCATACTATAAATTGTGCAAAAGTTGCAGACAGATTTTTATTCATTTTATTTATTCCTTAATATCATATTATTCCTTTTCGTTTCTTTTATAATGGGAGAAGGATGTCTAGTTCTACCACATGTGGCCAAAAAGGAAAAAAAAATGTATTTGAAACTCGTGGAGTTCCAGGAACATCAGGTTCCTTACCTCCCGGGATGGTCTCAAAATGGAAGATGAAGTAGCAAAGTACGATGAACAAAATGTTATTTTGAGCACTTGGTTTGTGTTGGCTCTCTCGGCGCAGCCCACCTCTAAACAGTGAGAAGCGATTTGTCATTAAGAAGTAATAGGAGAAGATTATTAACATTAGGACATCCGGACATCTAGGGAAAGTACCTCAGGTTCCTTTTGCTCAGCAGTGGACGTCTTTCAGAACAAAGGCTATAAAGA
Source organism: Podarcis liolepis (assembly GCF_965112155.1). Classification (NCBI taxonomy): domain Eukaryota; kingdom Metazoa; phylum Chordata; class Lepidosauria; order Squamata; family Lacertidae; genus Podarcis; species Podarcis liolepis. The sequence goes on from NC_139555.1 coordinate 25,635,794, forward strand.
TATCCTGTCCCTTCTTTCGAGTGTTATTTCTAAAAATATATCCTAATTTACTTTGGAACATTCCATCTGGCTATATTAGATGTCGCACAGAGCCCACCTTCGAGCATATTTTAATTGGAGAAAAAAGTTAGGAATTGTTGGGTTTTCTAAAAATGCAATGTTTTCTTAGGATCTGATATTTCAGTGGATGAAATGGTATGCAAATCAGTGCAGAAGGAAATAGCAGTTCCAACACATTTATCTGTGGCTTCCAGGATGAAAAAGAAGCTTGTTTCGTGTCTTAGTCAAAGATGGAATAATAGAGCTGCTTCTCTGTTATATACATTGATTAATTTTGTCCCACTCTCATTTCTGGTCAATGAGATTTTGAAGATTGTTTTCAGAAGCACATTGACAAAATTCTCTTTTTCTACCATCAATGTAGACTAGATATGGTAGAAGGACTTTACCCCATTCTCATTTAAAGGTAGATCTTGTTGGAATTCTGCCTGGGTCAGAGGAATGTGCCACAGCGTAGGCACCGGCAGATATTCCTGTCGACCTCCCCGCGTCTCCACTCTGCTGATAAGCAGGTGAGGTCCCGGCGATTCTTCTCAGATGTGTGAGAGGAACACACCGTTCTTCCTCTCTCCCCTTTGGTGTCCCCCAGGAGGGGAAAGAAGCAGACAGAAAACTATTTACATCCTTTATTTCTGTCTCTCATATCAGTACAGAGAAACATGTCTGCACTCGACAACAGCAAGAAGAAACTCCACCCATGTACTTCCAGTACGGGTCATATGACACACACACTGAGCTAACATCCGGTGCTCAGTACAGAATGAACTGCCCCTTTGTTTCCATGGCAACAGTCACAAACATCCTGTTTGGCTTTCCAGCCACAAGCAGCTGACTGAGCTGCTGGAGCCTTTGCTTGCTGCAGCATTGGTGCTTTATGGTAACATCCTCCCCCTAAAGTATCAATGCGTGCTGCGAGCAAAGCATCATCCAGAGAAGAAAACAAACAGTTGTTATACTTATAACATTCCCCTGTTGTTTCAGTTCCACCCTTGGAACTACCCGCCACTGGTTTAACCAATGTACCTCTCTGGTTGTGTGACTTCACATTACCCTGGTTAACGACTCTCTGTTGTGCCTTTGTCTCTGACTCAGACACAGCTTCAATCTGTCCTTGGTCATTTACAACAGCAACATATGCAAGGTTAGCAAACTCCTTTGAATACCTCTTGGGTGGTACACCCTTTGTTGCTCTCTCAGACCTACGTAAGAGTTTCTGCTCTTCTTTGCTTTCTGGTTCAGCCTCTGAACTCTCTGGAGAACCAGTACTAAGCTTAATCAGTGGTTCATCCTCCTTTTCTGAGGGTCTAGTCATTATTTGAGATTTCCTCTCAATGACTGTGACAACTGAGCTGTCTGAGCTATCAGTGTCATCATCATCAGTACCACTGAACTCAATGAGATCAAACTCATCATCAGAATCATCAGAATCCTCTGTGGGAAAAGTGTGAACAATCACTCTCTCCCGTTCAGGAGCACTCTCTAGAAATTTTGTGAGAATCACCTTACCAGATTCAGACAAAATTACTCTATAGAGACCTTTTTCATAACCCACAAAGATGCCTCTGGCATTCTTTACCCCACTTGGAGCTTCTGTTCTCACATGAGACCCGAAAACCTTGAAATAGGCAACAGAAGGTTTTCTATTAAACAGCTTCTCAAAAGGAGAACATCCCAACTCTGTTGAGACTTTCCTCAACCACACATGAAGATAGGACGCTAAAGATTCGGCCCAATAATCATGTGGTAAATGTGAACTCAGCAATTGCGCATGCATCCCCTTTTGCAATTCTTTGTTCACTCTAACACAGACACATTTCTTCCATGCTTCTTCGGAACTAGCAAGTTTGTGTCTTATCCCTTTCTCATCCAGGAACCTCTGGAAATCCTGTAAAAGAAAAACTGGCTTGTCATCTGTGAAAAGACAATCAATGTTAGCATCATGCATACTTTTAACCTTGTCACAAAACTCCTGAAACTTTTCTAAAGTTTCCTGCGGTTTCTTCATCATATAAACCCAAGAATAATTAGTGTAACAATCAACACACACAAGGTAATATTTTGCACCGCCTCTAGATGGTTCTAGAGGACCAATCACATCAGCATACACCCGCTGAAAAGCTCTGTGGACCTTCTTAGCCACCTTCTTGGTGTCCTCTTTGTTGGTCAGACCTGCAAGAGAAAATTCGTTAGAATCAGAAGTATTACATTTCATGTAATCACTTTGATCAAAAGTCAACAAATACAGTCCATCTTTCTCTTTGGCAGTAAGAAACAGTTCTCCATCTTTGTAGATCTTGCATCTTTTAGCATCATAGTACAGTTTTAGTCCCTTCTTTGCAATCTGCGAAGCACTCAGCAGACTAAATTTAAGTTCTGGAACCAGGTAAACATCGTTTATAGTCAAGTTTTGACTCTCAAGATACACAGTTCCAATTCCGGTCGCTTCCAGTTCTTGACCGTTGGCTTGTTTCACAGTGAAGCTTTGCTTCTTCAACGTCGAAAACAGTTCTCTGTGTGGGCATAGATGTTTCGTGGCGCCCGTATCGATTATGAATGTGTTACCAACATCTGGCGTGGTTCCTTTCGCCATCATAGCCTTTGCAGGTTTCACCTGGCACTTGGTACGGCTTTTGCTTGACGCCTCAGGCTTCGTAGAGCTGTACTTGGCTCCTTTTGACTGTCGTGGCTTCTTACAGTTTCGCTGTAGATGCCCAGTCTGTCCACAATTGTAGCATCGGACGGCACTCAATGCTACGGCATGCTCTCCAGTAGCACTACCAGCAGTGGGAAGATGTGAACTCTGTTCTTGCCTCCCTCTGTCTTTCACTTCCAGTGCAGCAAGTCTGTCGTGTTCGTTCAGGACGACGGCACACACTCTTTCCGCGGTCAGATCCTGAGCAGGTAGCGAACCAAGCTGACTGGCAACAACCTTGTAGGTGCGGCTAAGGCTGTTTATCATCATGAAGCAAAACACCTCCTCCTGTAGACGAAAATTGCGTTCCACCATCTGTTGACGCAGAAACTTCATCTCTGTCAGGTGCGCTTGAACATCTCCATAAGGCGCTAATCTCAGATTGGTCAACTTCTCAAAATACAGCAACGCTGAAGAACCAGCATCTCTCTGATGCGTTGTACGCAGCGCGTTCCAAACCTCTTGCGCAAATTCCAAATGCTGTATATGCACAAGCTGCGAGTCTGACACACACAGAATTATGGCAGTCCTAGCCTTCACATTCTGTGACTCCCAAGCACGCGTTGGTGCTGCTGGGATGGGATTCTCAATCACCCCAAACAGTCTCTGATTCTGCAGCAGGGCCTTCATCTTTACAGACCAAGATGAATAATTGTCATTGGTCAGGAGGGGTGGAAAAGGCAAGCCTCCCCCCTTCTTGGCATCCATTTTGAGTCCTTGCATTGACTCTTAAAACACAAGCCTCTAAAATCCAATAGCTGGCTTGTTTACACTCTTGACACCTGGCAACTCTGACACTGGCTGCGTTGGAAAGTCCCTTCCAGCAGTCCGTGAGGACCTAGTCATAACAAACTTTGTTTTCGCCTCTCTGAAGCATAGTCTGACTGTCCAGCCCTCTCGAGTAACTTTCCATTTCTCCTCTCTGAGGCACAGCCTTCTGAAGGACGTTGCCTTGGCAACAGCGCATTCCTTTCCTCGGACAGGAAACCACAAAAATGCCTGGTATGCAGGCCTCTTCTAAGTTGGAGCTGCTTTCCCACACACGCTCTCCGTGAAGCAGAGAATGAATCATTCTGCATTCACTCTTTTAAGCCCTTAAAAGTCTCATACCTTGAGCATCGGCTTGGCTGTCAGCTTCTGGCTGCAGAGAATCAGCCTCTCAAATCAGGCTTCCATGGAGCAGAGGAGGACCTTTCACCAGCCTCTCATGCAGATGTACGATGGATCGAAGAAAACAGCAACCATCCTCTGCTACCACTGTTGGAATTTTGCCTGGGTCAGAGGAATGTGCCACAGCGTAGGCACCGGCAGATATTCCTGTCGACCTCCCCGCGTCTCCACTCTGCTGATAAGCAGGCGAGGTCCCGGCGATTCTTCTCAGATGTGTGAGAGGAACACACCGTTCTTCCTCTCTCCCCTTTGGTGTCCCCCAGGAGGGGAAAGAAGCAGACAGAAAACTATTTACATCCTTTATTTCTGTCTCTCATATCAGTACAGAGAAACATGTCTGCACTCGACAACAGCAAGAAGAAACTCCACCCATGTACTTCCAGTACGGGTCATATGACACACACACTGAGCTAACATCCGGTGCTCAGTACAGAATGAACTGCCCCTTTGTTTCCATGGCAACAGTCACAAACATCCTGTTTGGCTTTCCAGCCACAAGCAGCTGACTGAGCTGCTGGAGCCTTTGCTTGCTGCAGCATTGGTGCTTTATGGTAACAGATCTATCAAATTTAGACTTTCCAAAAAAACATGAGAACCAAAACACACCCTTCCTTAGACATTTACACTTATCCAGATTTTGTGATGCAGGCCCCAACCAACCAAGATCAACAAAAATGCATCTGTTTGGTAAAGGTATGTGTAAAAATGAACATACATGAAAATGACAAAATCGCATTACATTAGGAGGAATTGCTTGCAAAAATATGTAAACTGCTCAAAAATGCATACCTAAATGTGTTTATTATGAGAAATTCACACTAAATAGTTGAAGAATTTTCACAAGGATTTTTTTATTTTATTTTAAATTTGAAATTGCTGCAGAATTGTGGAAAACTGAATTTAAGGTTGGAAAAATAAGGACTTGAGGAGGATTGAAATTGACAGATCCTTCCATCCCTAATGGTGATGAATGGTCAGGGTCACTGATACTTAGAGAACTTTGTTTCTTTAGCTTCTGTTTGTTTTCAGAAAATTCTGCACCCTCATTCTAAGTAATTCTAAGTAATATTTCTTGGCATCAGCAGGTCAGTGTCCCGTTAATCTTTGAACCATACCCCTGATTACTCAAATGCCCAGCCTCCAGAGAAGCTTACAGAAGTTGTGGGGTGTGATACATAAGTAGCAGTCAAGTACAACATTCCTTGTTTTCCTAGAATGGACATGCAGGGGGATGTTTGTTTCAGCAATCCGAAAACTTCCTGTTTCCTCCTGTCCTGGAGCATCCTTCCTCTTGCATGTGACTAGAGGTGGGCATGACCTTACCTGTTCAGCTGACAAAAGGACAAGGCACGCAGCACATTCTCCTCTCTTTGGACTTTGTCATTGGAGCAACAGCTCTCTTTTTAGCTAGAGATGCCCTGTTGGCTTTTAGCCAACAGAGGACCAAGAGACTATCTCCATATGCGATAGACTCACATGTATATATATATATATCTGTAACTAAGTTTGCCTTCAGGGATCCATCTGTGAACTGATGATGCTGTGAGTAAACTACTTTTATATATCTTAAATAAGATTGTGGCGTGTTTATTCTTTTAAGGGGGGAAATAAAGGATCTTACCAGGAATCTATATTGAGAAGCTTAAACAAGTTTGCAACCAGCTACCCACTGTGCATTTAAAGGGAAATGTTAAAACTCTGCTAAGTTATATAACTTGCTAGCACAAGTTAGGATAAGGTTACCAGATTCTTTTCTATGAATTCGGGGACACTTTTCAACTTCAATGGATTTTGCATGGGAACTGATTTTTAATCTTGGGACTATCCCCGGGAAATGCAGACGTCTGGTAACCTTAAGTTAGGAAGGATATTAATAAACAATATATCCTCTCCTGTCTCCCTGAACATTCCCACAAAAGTATGTGTTTCTTAAGTTCGCATCGTTGCTACTGCTGATTTTTCTTTAAAAAGTGTTTGGTTCTTCTGCAGTAGAAAATGCTGTAGTTGAACAGACAGGCTCCAGCTGCACATATGTGGGGTTGCTTTCTTTTTAGAGAACCACCTATCAACTTAAGATGCTGGCTTTTAGTTATTTTGTTTTGAATTTTGTACCTGTGCATCCTGCTTTGGGGACAAAATGGGCTCCCAAAGTGATTTACCATTAAAAACCTTCTGCGATACCCATACCTTAAAAAAATGAGAAAATAATTCATAAACCTCAAAGACAAACATATTTCTGAAAACTAAAAATCCTTCCTACTCTCACCTGGATTCAACCTATACCTAGATCTCATTAGACGTCAAATACCCAACACACACACCCTCACCCTAAAATGCCCACCAGCATAAGCATGATGACCTGGTCCTACTGCATTGGGTTGGATATATTCCCTGATACAGTGGTACCTTGGGTTAAGAACTTAATTCGTTCTGGAGGTCCATTCTTAACCTGAAACTGTTCTTCACCTGGGGTACCACTTTAGCTAATGGGGCCTTCCACTGCCACCACGCGATTTCTGTTCTCATCCTGAAGCAAAGTTCTTAACCTGAGGTACTATTTCTGGGTTAGCGGAGTCTGTAACCTGAAGCGTTTGTAACCTGAAGCATCTGTAACCCGAGGTACCACTGTACTGGTAAAAATTAACACCGCCTGTTACCTGAACTCTAGAAGTTACTTGAACTCCATGACACCATACTTAAGTCATTCTTGGTATCTTAGCAACTAACCAATGCAAATGGATATAGAGCACTCCAGCTTTACAGGAGTCACTTAATCTCAGAACAAGACAGGGCCTCAGGGATCATCTCATCTAAATATACCCTATAAATAAACTATATTGACAGATGAGTGGTCAGTCTTCTGGTACTCCCCCCCCCCCAACCTGGGATGAAATCCCAAGCCTCTCTAGCAGCATGTATGCAAACTTGCTGAGCCATCCTTTTGAGTTTTTAAATGTGACCAAACTGAGCCTCCTACAGCAGAGTCGAGTATACACTTCCAGAATTAACACTAAATACATTACATCTGGTAAATGAGCCATATAGCCGCTAGAGGGCCATGACAAGTTGACTGAAGGGGCGCATGGGTTGCCATATAGGAAATTTGATTGCTTACAAAGCTATTGTACTACCAACCTTACTGTACACTTGTGAAACATGGACCACTTATAAATGCCATCTCCAACTCCTCGAAAGATTCCATCAACAGTGTCTCTGAAAATTTTTACACATTACTTGGGAAGACAGGCGAACTAATGCCAATGTACTGGAACAAGCAAAGATCACCAGTGTCAAAGCAAGGATTCTTCAACATCAACTTTGCTGGACTGGTCGGGTTGTGCGGATGCCTGATTATCATCTTCCAAAGCAACTACTCTATTCCAAACTTAAAAATGGAAAGTGTAGTGCTGGTGGTCAACAAAATAGTTTAAAGACTGCCTCAAGGCAAATTTTAAAAATGTAGTATAAACACCAACAATTGGGAAACAATTGCCTGCGAGTGCTCCAATTGGAGAACAGCCTTTACCCAAGGCGTCATGGGCTTTGAAGACACTCAAACTCAGGATGCAACGGAGAAACGTGCTAAGAGGAAGGCACGCTTGGCAAATCCACACCATGATCAACTCCCGCCTGGAAACCAATGTCCCCACTGTGAAAGGACATGTGGATCCAGAATTGGCCTCCACAGTCACTTATGGACTCATTCTTGAAACCATGTTTATGGAAGACAATCAGCTACGAGTGATCGCTAAAGAAGAAGAAAGATATTGACATTATTTTCAGCTCTCCTACCCCATCTTTTTGCTCAGGGGAGGAGCTCTTGAAGGTCCTGGTCCTGGCTCATGAAGGTGCTCTAGAAGGTTCACAGGTGGTGGTTATGTGTAAATAAAACCATACAACACAAACATATTACAGTCTCTGGTGAGCTTCATTCTAAGGAAACCATATCTGAGGTATATGTGGGCAGATATTGCGGTACATGTAACAACACCAGCCAGATGAGTCAGTGACCTGACATGGCATAAGGCAGCTTCATAGGTTAATACATTCAACAAACAACAACATCCCCATCATTGAGAAATAGTGTAGGCTGAAGCCTGATTGTTGTCTGCAGCTGACCCTCTTGAAGGAGCAAAGCCTTTCAACGGCAGCATTTCTGACCTCAGGCAAAGTAAGGTATGACTGGAATGGTAACTGCTGATCTCTCAATGTCAATCTCAACTCCTAAGAAAAGGCAACGGATCTTCCTCCCTCTCTTCCTCCTTTGGAAATAAATTTTGCCACTATGGATGGAAGTATAAGGAGTAGAGTAGGACATATCATGTCTCTAGAATTCAGCTGACTTGGTGTATTTATTTATTCAGCAAAACAGTAAGTAGATAATATACTAAATGAGCAGTAAACCTCGTTTGTTTGTTTTTGTTTGTTTGTTTGTCTGTCTGCTTGCTTGTTTAATACCTTGCCTTTCAGTTCTTTGGAAACTGTGAGTAAGTCATAAGCAGAAAGTTATTAGTGATATAAACAATTGTATCAGTGCTCATCCTCTATCCACCCACCATATATTAGCTTGTGATTTGAGATTGTGTCATGAGGTTTCTAAACCGAGTGTGAATGGTTCACGTGCAAAAGTTACTTGCCCCTTGTTATGTACTGAGTTGAATAGGATCCAAATTGCAGCAGTCTGATTGGTCCTAGAACAATAGGATTCAGAACGCAGCAGTCTGATTGGTCCTAGAACAATAGGATTCAGAATGCAGCAGTCTGATTGGTCCATAGGAGCCACCCAATCCAACTCCAGGTGGAAGCGAATCCACAACCTGATTGGCCTACAGGAGAATCCTGGAATTACCAGTAGCCAATCACGTGGGGCCCATTGCGTAAATAAAGCAGACAGTTCAGGGAAACTTCCATTCTTCACTACTATGAGCTGAATATAGAGCATGAAATCCACACTCGACTCCGAGTATATTTCACCCCTCCTCAAGACATTTCTTACAGTTTGATACTTCACAATCAATCATGTAGAAACATGATTAAGTCAAGGATGAAGAGGTTCTGACTCTCCAGCTGTTGCTGGTCAGCAACTCCCATCAGCATCATTGACAACGTTGGCCGAGGCTGATGGGAGTTGGAACCCAACAACATCTTGGGGGCCTCATGTTCCCCACCTCCAACCTACGAAGACTGTTTGACCAGAGGCAACAGTGAAGTAAAGGAAAGGACCTTGTACACCACAGGAAATTATGGTGTCTTTCGTTTCATCTTCAACTTTTTAGAAGCTATTCTCTCTCTTCAGCATTAGAATCTGTGAGGTTTCAGAGTCTGTGGGCTGATTTGAATGCTGTGTCCTCCGTGTGGGGGCTGCAAAAAATTTGCTGCCATATGGGCATCACTCGACACAGCAGATGTAACCATCCATGTGAGGGCATCTTCACTGACGGTGGCTGATTCCAGAATCTTCCAGGGTTCCAAGCTGTTTTCCATATAGTTCACATGGAAATATTCTACAAGACACTTCACAATTAGGTTGAACCATGTAGAAATAAGAAATATGTACATGCTGTGTGAAGTGCTGTCATGGGCAGTGGGGTGATTTTTGGTGATTGCTACAAGGTGACTGAACATTGGAATTGGCCCTGAGAATATTTATTCTTGGAATGTTCTCAACTCTGTGGAGGCCTGACACCCAGCAAGGTCCATGATCCATCAGAGGGTCTATCACTTAATGGAATAATTAGACCAATCTCCTATTTCCAGGTCTACCTGACAACAATTAAGTCACTTTCTGTAGGAACACTCAAGTCACCAGGGAAATGGGATGTCATCATATAGAGACATCTGGAGCAATCTCCATTATAGTGTTGCAATGAGAGGGTGATGACAGCGGAGTGCAGATTGTTCCATGGCTCCCACTCCCATCACAGAATATGAGATCACCCATAAGACTTCCAGGCTATTGCCATTTCCTGGAAGGAAGTGGACCAGGTTGCCATGAGGCATATCTCATTAATCAGTAGCAGATGGCGGTCTGGCGTGGCAGGGCTCAACTGAGCTCTGGACGCTCACACTCTCTTCCCCTGTTTAGTCCCTGTGGCACTGGAAGTACTAACAGGACCAACAGGAGACTTATAGTCCATTGTCACCAGGCACCTCAGGAAATGGAGGATTAATCCCAGAGCCTCTGGTGTAATCTCATACCCCCCAACATTTCTCTGATGAAAATAGGGACATCCTATAGTCAATGATGATGATGAGATGGTGATGATGATGATGATGATGATACCCTGCCCATCTGACTGGGTTGCCCCAGCCATTCTGGGTGACTTCCAACGTAGATAAAAACATAATTAAACATTAAACATTTTTTTAAAATTTCCCTGTACACTGCTGCTTTCAGATGTTTTCTAAAGGTTGTATAGTTATTTATCTCCTTGGCTTGGGGGTTGCATGACTCCATACCCTCCAACATTTCTCTGATGAAAATAGGGGTGTCCTAAGGAAAAGCAGGGACGCAGGTGGTGCTGTGGGTTAAACCACAGAGCCTAGGACTCGCCGATCAGAAGGTCGATGGTTCGAATCCCCGTGACGGGGTGAGCTCCCGTTGCTCGGTCCCTGCTCCTGCCAACCTAGCAGTTCGAAAGCACGTCAAAGTGCAAGTAGATAAATAGGTACTGCTCCAGCGGGAAGGTAAACGGCGTTTCTGCAAACTGCTCTGGTTCGCCACATAACCCAGAATTTGTACGCCGGCTCCCTTGGCCAATAAAGCGAGATGAGCACCACAACCCCAGAGTCAGTCACGACTGGACCTAATGGTCAGGGGTCCCTTTACCTTTACCTTTAAGGAAAAGCAGGACATTCCAGGATCAAAACAGAAACTGGGTTGGCTTCTGTAAATCTGGGACTGTCCCTGGAAAATAGGGACACTTGGAAGGTCTGTAACCTCCCATCTCCTGATGAGAGAGGTACTTGAAGGAATGGAATAGAACTGTCCATCACACATTTTAACCTGGTTGTGTGTTTCGTTGCTACTCTGTCCCAGAGAGTTTAGGTAGCAGTGTATGGAGTGCCAGAGGCCTTATCTGGGCCCCCATCTAAACTGTTCCCATTTATGATGCTTTTTTTATGGAGTGTGGGGTTGGGAGTCACAGACAACCATGTATCCAGGGCTCAGGAAAACCTGGAGATAGCCCTCATCAGGAAGTATAGTATACTTCTTGGGATGAACATCTCTTTGTGGTATATGTCTGTGGTGATTCTTTGGACCAGAGTTGGGTGAAATTTTTTATGTGGAAAATGTACTGTTAAAAATAGCTTCTCACAGAAACACAAAAGTCTGGGTGATAAAATATTAATTTCCATTTCCGTTTCTTTGATGTTTTCCAGGAGAGTCAACCAAAGGACACCGTATGAACTATGTTAAAAAATCAGAAACAAGATTTTTCTCTTTTCCTCTTGAAAAATAATAATCACAAAACACTTTAGTAGTCATCTGACATCTGACAAACTATTTCCCTTTTACGCTGAAGTGGCAAAGTTTTCAGACATTCCTTTTTATAGGGATTTTTTAAAACATAAAGGTAAAGGTAAAGGGACCCCTGACCATTAGGTCCAGTTGCGGACAACCCTGGGTCGCTCATCTCGCTTTATTGACCAAGGGAGCTGGTGTACAGCTTCCAGGTCATGTGGCCAGCATGACTAAGCCGCTTCTGGCAAACCAGAGCAGTGCACGGAAACACTGTCTACCTTCCCACCGGAGCGGTACCTATTTATCTACTTGCACTTTGACGTGCTTTACTAGGTTGGCAGGAGCAGGGACCGAGCAACGGGAGCTCACCCTGTCATGGGGATTCGAACCGCTGACCTTCTGATTGGCAAGCCCTAGGCTCAGTGGTTTAACCCACAGCGCCACCCGTTTTAAAACATGGTCCTGCTTTATTGTTTTTTCAGTCTTAAAACATTGAAATTTCCACAGGGAAAACTTGCTATCCAAAATACTCCAGTATTATGCTGCCTTTTGGTGAGGATAATTATGCTTCAGGGCAAACCAACAGTTGTACTAAATAACTCATACTTCACATTTCTTCTCATCTTTGCTGTACTATTTTTGACAGCTCAATATGGGTCTCACTTTGTAATAAACATGAAGCACATCTGCAATATATGATCTTTCACTGCTGTGTTTTGCAAGACATTTACTTGAATTATCCTTTTGTGTAGTCAATACAAGTCAAACAGTTTTATTATTAACTGCCTGGTAGGGCAAAGGAAGAGGAGAAAGCCAACCTGCTTTAAGAGATTCACCTGCATAATTGCAAAAATACATTAATTATGGTTTCCATTCTCAGCGGATGGCAACAGCTGAAACTGCATGGGCTTTGAGATGTACAAAATGCCTGCTCATATTTTTAAAATACCCGTTCTCTGCCCACCTGCACATACTGTAGAAATGTGCTTTCATTTGCTGGCACCCAAATTAGAATTTTAAAAGGGCATTAAAAAGAAAGGGGGAAAAACCCAAGCATTTGTAACTGGAATCAATCTGGATGGTTTATGTGAGACCTGTCAGAAAGGCTTATTCCCTTCCTACAATGTTGCTGTGAAGGACTGTAATACACATATCTTCTGGCACCTCAGAAGACATCTACCCACTTCTTTTCAGAGCCTAGATTGTGAGCTGCTATGTTGAATTCTATTGTGAAGCCAACACTTCTGAGACCCATATGTTTCACTTCTAGTGACTTCATCCACCAGAGCTCCTAAATTCTGGCTTCTGTGAGGCCTGGGGTAGATGCAATAGAAGGTCTTTGATAACTGCTTGCGTTGTTACATTCACTAGGCCATCTCTAATTGCCATGGCAGTTTTCCATGGAGAACCAGTGGGATATCCAGTGGTACCTCGGGTTAAGTACTTAATTCATTCCGGAGGTCTGTTCTTAACCTGAAACTGTTCTTAACCTGAAGCACCACTTTAGCTAATGGGGCCTCCTGCTGCCGCTGCGCCGCTGGAGCACGATTTCTGTTCTTATCCTGAAGCAAAGTTCTTAACCCGAGGTACTATTTCTGGGTTAGTGGAGAAGTAACCTGAAGCGTGTGTAACCTGAAGCGTATGTAACCCAAGGTACCACTGTAGTTAAATTTGGATATGAACTCTATAGGTTTGGGCAGAGAATGAGGTTCCATAGGTTTAAATGACTGGCATGACTTTGAATATTGAGGAATGGATGTGGTGGAAAAAGTCTCGCATTGAGTTCCATATGCCATGAAACATTTTACATGCAGTGCAGAGGCAAACTCACTCCATATTTCGCAAGCAACCTAAACTCATAGCAACAGTGGTGCTTGCAACACATTTCCTTGCGTCATCTGTGGGTAGAGAAGCAGTGCACATCATAATGACTCCCTAGACCTTGCTACAAATCGATGGATTTAATAAACCCACGAAGCAAAGACTTTGGATGAGGCGTTTCTTCATTTCCACATCAATAATGCAAGGAAACTGATGGCTTCATTTACGGATGCCCTAATGTATGGCATAATAAAAAATAATGTTGCAAATGTTTACAAAGTTCAGATTCTTTACTGATCATCATAAGCTAGAGTAAAACTCAGGCAAAAGACAAAATAATTAGCGCTATTTTATACTTGGTGATTTATGCCAGTCGCGAGAAAAGCATATTCGATGTTCAAGGGACTGCTATTTAAAATTCTAAATTTCCAAACACTGAGCTCTAAACAAAATAACATTGTATATGGAGAAGCTACCAATAAGATGAGTAGCCATTTCCATGTAAAAGCCACTTGTTTCCATTTTCTCCACTTGTTCACCATGTTTTTTAAACACTCATAGGCTTCTTTCACTGTGCAGGCAAGCAGTGGGAAAATACAATTAGAGGCAGACATATATATATATATATGTACATACCGTATTTTTCCATGTACAGTTGTACCTCGGGTTACATACGCTTCAGGTTACAGACTCTTCTAACCCAGAAATATTACCTCAGGTTAAGAACTTTGCTTCAGGATGAGAACAGAAATCGTGCTCCGGCGGAGCAGCTGCAGCGGGAGGCCCCATTAGCTAAAGTGGTGCTTCAGGTTAAGAACAGTTTCAGGTTAAGAACGGACCTCCGGAACGAATTAAGTACTTAACCCGAGGTACCACTGTATAAGATGCCCCCTATTTTGGGGGACTCAAATTTAAGAAAATGAGAGGGGGGAATGGCTCAGAGTTGTTGAGCTATTTGGGGGGGGGGGGAGGGATTGCCGAAAATCGCTCACCCTCATGCAGCACCTCTCGTCTGTCCCACCGCTGGCAGGAGCTGCCAATCGCAGGCCCAATAGCTGCAGCATCAGCCAATCAACACCAGCCCTTGACACAGCAACCAATAACACGCCCAATAGCTGCTGACAGCTGCGGCAGCAACCAATCAAAAGTCCACCCTATGTACTATCCAGGTATAAGACGGCCCCCACTTTTAAAAATACTCTTTTAAGAAAGAAAAAAAACTAGTCTTATGCAAGGGAAAGTACGGTACTCTTGATTCTCTTTACTAGACAGGAAGAGGAGGGTCTTCAAGTGGGGTTTTTTTTTTTACACCTATTCCCTGGTCATGGCCATACAATCATAGAATTTTAGAGCTGGAATGTACCTGAGGACAATCTAGTTCAACCCTCCGCAATGCAGCAGTCCTGCCCGCAGCCGCCCCTGGGTGGGCTTGAACCATCACCCTTCAGACTCCCAGACAGATGCACTAACCCATCGTGCCACCTTCAAAATGGTCAGATTTGCTTCCTGTTGAGATTTAGACTCGCAGTGACTGTTTCTCTCTGCGAGGGTGGGAAGCCAATATGGAAGGCTTGCCTGGGAGGCTAATGGACTTTGATTTCAGAGAGCTCTGAAAAGGGGAGGGATTTTCTGGCCCTTCTGGGTGGTGCTCCTGCTGTGACATGCTTGCAGCAGTTGGTTTTATTGCTCCCGAGCATCCTCTGCAGTTGTGCAGAGCCTGGTCAGCAAACTTGATATGTGCTGGAGCTAGAGAGGGAGGAGAGAACTCATTTTGTTTGCATTTTAACGAGAAGCTACCTAATGCACACTTCTAAAACCAATATGCGAATCGAAAGCCAGCTATCCTTTGAAATGAACGCTTGACTGAATTTTGTGATGCAGTTCCCCAGCCGAACAGTGTTTACAGAAATGCGTATATTCAGGAAAAGCGTACATGCAAATGAAGAAAAATAAATAGTAAAAGTTACTCACAAAAATGCATTGTATTACAGGACAATTGCTTGGAAAATGTGTACATTGGTTAAAACTGCATATGAAATGTGTTTATTGGGAGACAAGCAAATGCTGATGAATTGTCATGAGGATTTTAAAGGAAAAAATAGCCAATTATTACAGAAACTGAATTTAAGATTGGGGGAAAAAGGAGTGGGTAGTCTCAACTGGTAATAGCATGCATACTTTTTAACTGGGGGAACTGACTTTCATCCCCAGTACCAACTACTTCCAATTAAGAATTAAAAGTATTCAAATTGCATTTTTTGTTTTAGCAAAGTTTAAATGTGGTTTTTTTTTGCAAAGAAGAAAAATCTATAAACCATGCTCCACTGGTATACATAAAGAAACAGAAGCTGCTGTTGCATAACTAAGACTGAGGCAAAATTTTGAACAAAACTTAATTTTCTCCAAACTCGAACTCTGAAGGTTTGAATGTTTAGCATTTGTGACTTTCACTGCTGAAATTCAGCTTTCAATTATTTTTCTTTAAAATATCAAGTTAAATACAGTATCATCAACTTCCGTGCTATTACACTTTCCCCTTCCCCTGCCCCAGATTCAATCCAACAGCATCCATAACTGGGAATGTCAAAAATAAATTTGAATTAGGAGACCTGGGAGAATTTGACTGGGAGTATATCCATCCCAGGAAATATTTTAAATTAGGGATCTCCATAACTTCCAGATAGGTTATATTATCTAACTCTTTAGGTAAAGGTAAAGGGAGCCCTGACCGTTAGGTCCAGTCGCAGACGACTCTGAGGTTTCGGTGCTCATCTCTCTTTACTGGCTGAGGGAGCCGGCGTTCAGCTTCCGGGTCATGTGGCCAGCATGACTAAGCCGCTTCTGGCAAACCAGAGCAGCGCATGGAAATGGTGTTTACCTTCCTGCCGGAGCGGTACCTATTTATCAGGTGGGCAGGAGCTGGGACCGAGCAACGGGAGCTCACCCCGTCGTGGGGATTCGAACCACCAACCTTCTGATCGGCAAGCCCTAGGCTCTGTGGTTTAACCCACAGCGCCACCCGCGTCTAATGTAAATCTTTAGTCCCGATTAATTGCACAATATATCAGGCACAACTGGCCTCCTCAGTTTTATATTTATATCTCCTTGCCATGCAACACCCTCTGAATTCCTTGTCAGACCACGAAAACACAAGGAGGCTGTGCTTCTCAGTTTCAAGCTTAGAAATGCCTATGGAATGAAGAAGTGAAGCTTGTGAGAAACCCAACTCCTTGGAAGACTCATGAAGCACATGCCAAAAAGACCTATTTCAAGGTTACTGGAAGGAACCCAGACCAGCTTATTTATAAGTGACCTATGCTTGGAGATCCATCGGACTGACTTGAGTGTCCATATCTGACTTCTTCTGTGGAAGCGTCTTTCTCTCTTCCCCACACCTCTCTCTTATCTCTCACATACTCCATTCAACTAAAACAGAAACAGCAGGGTTTTGTGTGTGTGGTTTTTTTAGAAACCTGAAGTTTAGGACAGGAACTAATTTTCCTTACCTCCAGGGAGGGTTGTCAAACACATTTCCATTTACGGTGTGTGGGTTGCGCTGGGGACAACTCAGTCAGCTGAAACAGCTGTTGCGTTTGGGTCACTGGGATTGAAACTTCTGAAGCAGTGCTTCCATTCATTGCCATTAAAGCAGTTTGAAAGTGCCACCAGCACCATCCTGTTATAGTCCATGCCATTAAGCATGCATGGATGTGGCATATAGCCTTTGTCTGGCTCTGAGAACTGCTCACGAGACTACCCCACCAAAATAGATTAAAAACTGCTTGGGAGGAACAGCAAGGCACAGATGCAATGGATACAAATAATTCCAGGAGGAAACAGGACATGATAATGTGACTTCTCATTACAGATAAATTTCTGTGGTCTTTATTGAAACCCCTTTTGCTTCCTGCAAAATTCCATAGATGTTCCACCAAGGAGGAAACACCAAATACCTCCAAGTCTTTCTTGGAGACAATACATTCCCCAGTCACTTCTAGCCAGCATTACTGCACTGCTTGTTATGAATATCTGTCTTTTAAACAAGGCAGGAGCCTTCAAGTGTTCCAGAACGTGGTCCAGAAGATCTACATCAGGATTTGTTGCCCTCTGAGGTGATTGCTTCACCTTGCCTCATGGGTGGGCCAGCTCTTCAAGGTGTCCCTATTTTCCAGAAGCCGTCCCTGTTTCTGATTTGATCCTGGAAATGTCCTGCTTTTCCTTAGGACCTCCCTATTTTTATCAGAGAAATGTTGGAGGGTATCAAATTATCCGATCACTGAGCCATCTGAAGGCAGCCCTGTATAGGGAAGTTGTTGTTTGTTTGTTTTATAAAAAGTTTAATGTTTTATTATGTTTTTATATATGTTGGAAGCCACCCAGAGTGGCTGGGATAACCCTGTCAGATGGGTGGGGTATAAATAGTTTAATAATATATAATAATAATAGGATGTCCTTATTTTCATCAGAGAAATGTTGGAGGGTATGTCTCTCTCTCTCTCTCTCTCTCTCTCTCTCTCTCTCACTCACTCACACACACACACACACACACACACACAGAGACGTTTTGCAAATCAAAAGACAAAAAAGGATATAATCTCTGCTAGAACACTGTAACATGCTGCCATCTTGTGGGGAAATGAATATTTACTAATGTATTTCTTTTGCTGCACCTTGCTCTTTGTAGAAGTCTCATTAGAAAAATTGTAATGATTTACATCTCCCCCCCCCCCACGCCCCAGCAGCTTTGGACGTACAATAATACATACTGTCTCCTCAGGCCACACTCCTTCGCCAGTGTGTAGAAAACAGCCTACTGTACAAAGGAAACATTTTTACTTTTGTCTCTGGCTCCACTCCACTGGCATGTGACCGTCATGAGTCCACAATCAAACATTAAATGTGGAAAAACAAAAACAAAACTTCCCTATACACCTTCAGATGGCTCAGGGGTCGGATAACTCCATACCCTCCAACATTTCTCCAGTGTAAAAAGGGACATCCTAAGGGAAAGCAGGACTTTTCGTGATCAAATCAGAAACCGGGACAACTTCTCTAAATCAGGGGTGTCCCTGGAAAATAGGGACACTTGGAAGGTGTGTCCTACTTTAAGAAATACTAATTAGACCTGACTAATATATGGGAATAGCAGCCAATTGTTTTTATTATTAGTTTTGGCAACGTTTTTGAATTTTGGAAAGGGATATCTATTTTTCCTATTAGCCTATTTCCTTATAAGCCAACAAAATTATTCCGTGCACTAAAACGCTTCTGTCCTTAAAAAACAACAACCAAACAAAATTTGGGTATGTATGTTGAAATTCCAAAATCTTCTCCCAGTGTCTCATATTCACTTTAGTTGAAATCCCTCTACTATGAAGTTTTTTTAAGCCTTCAACAAAAAACAATGCCCCCAAAGTGTACAAAGCGTGTTCTCTTTCATAGAGAGCAAGTGTTGCAGTGGGGTCTGACAGGCCACCCCTCTATTGCTGGGAGGGTTAGTATGGATGACCATCCACAGTGATTGGGCGGTTGGGTTACTGAGCAAATTTTGGTGTTGCCATTTAGGGGAACGGACCAAAGGTTATAAAATCAAGTCACGCAGCACTGACTGGGCTCTTTTGCTGTGTGCATCGGATCACCCGCCCACCCTCCCTAATCTAGGGCTATTGCGTTGACCTTGCTATGCCTGTCATGGGCTCATCTGCTTTTGGGGCAGGCACCTTGTAGGAATTCTGTCCATTTGGCTGATTGGCTGGTGCTATTGGGTTTTTGCCTACTGCGTAGCAAATCGTCACAACTTGTAAGGTTGTGGTTAGGCATTGGTTAAAAAATTGGTTGTTGGAGGAGGAAGGATTGGCGGTGCCTGCCCCTCCAATGCTGCTACGGAAAGGGAATTCCGTTAAGGAATCCAGGGGCTTGCCATTCTTTCGTCCGTACCCCTGAATGGGGCTTAGGGCCACGCAAGGCCTTGGGAGCATGTGGGGGGCGGGGATGAGGGCCATAGGCCTGCCCAGGCCCACTTTGCACAATCTGGAAGAGAGTGAAAGATGGAAAGAGTGGCAAAGGGATTAAGAAAACAACAACCAAAAACCCGAGAATAGGTGTGCAGGCCTGGCAGGCCTATGGCAGGAGTTGGAAGGAAAGAGGAAACTTTGCACAATCTGGAAGAGAGTGACAGAAGGGAATAGTGGCAAAGGAATTAAAACAACAACAACAACCAAAAACCTGAGAATGGGCAGGCCTATGGTTGTTGTTTTTTTAATTCCTTTGCCCCTCTTTCCTTCTTTCACTCTCTTCCACATTGTGCAAAGTTTCCTCTTTCCTTCCAACTCCTTCTGTCTCATGCTTTTACAATTGTGAGCCCAAAAGGAGGAGGAGGATTTCTTTTTTTTCTTTTTCTTTTTTTAAAAGATATTTATTAAACTTTTTTAAAGAGATACACACAAACATACAACAAATATAACAAAATACAAAGCATAGAACAAAGAAGGCAAAAAGTACATAGAAAAAGAAAAACAAAACAGCTAATTTAAAGTTCTAGGTTTCTTAGCCCTGTTTCTTGACTTCCCCACGCCCCCCTTCCTTGTATTCCTGTTTACCATCAGATTCAGCAAATCCCTATCCTCTTTCAAATCCCGATACCTATTAAAATATTTAAGTAGGTCTTGTTTCCAAACTTTCCTCCCAATTAAATTCCTTATCACATAATCATAACTTATTCACTAATGCCATATTCTTTTATATCTCACATCATTTTAACATTCATGGATTTTGCAATGTTTCTGCAGGTAGTCTTTAAATTTCTTCCAGTCCTTTTCCACCAAGTCTTCTTCTTGGTCACGGATTCTGCCAGTCATTTCTGCCATCTCCATATAGTCAATTACTTGCATCTGCAATTCTTCCACGGTGGGTAGATCTTGCGTCTTCCAATGCTTTGCGATGAGTATTCTTGCTGCTGCTGTTGCATACATAAAAAAAGTTCTATCCTTTTTTAACACCAATTGGCCGACTATGCCCAAGAGGAAGGCCTCTGGTTTCTTCAAAAAAGTATATTTAAATATCTTCTTCATTTCATTATATATCATTTCCCAAGAGGCCTTGATCTTTGGGCATGTCCACCAAAGGTGAAAGAAGGTACCTTCAGTCTCTTTACATTTCCAACATTTATTATCGGGCAGGTGATAGATTTTTGGAATGAGGAGGAGGATTTCTATATGGTAAGTGCTTCCAATTGGGGACTTCGTCTGTGGTAAATCACAAATGGGACCCGCAGTGCGTTCCCACACTTGGCCTTCTTTCTCCCAATCCAGATTTTTTCATACCCTTTCCTTTTTGAAATATACCTAGCATGCCCCCCAACATTTCTCCGAGGGAAATAGGGATGCCCCATTCCATAAGGATCATTTTATTCTTTATACCCCACACATCTGCCTGGGTTGCCCCAGCCACTCTGGGCGGCATCCAACATATATGAAAACATAATAAAACATGAAACATTGAAAAAACCCCTTCGCTGTACAGGATTGCCTTCAGACGACTCGGGAGTCGGATAACTCCATACCCCCCAACTTTTCTCCGTTGAAAACAGGGAGACCCTAAGGAAAAGAGATTGACAGTAATCCTTCTAGTTGGTTGATGGGTTTGGCCTAGAGCTGGTTAATTGCTTAATTGGTGAGCTATGAAATGAAGGGGAAGGTCAGATGCCTTGTCAATCCCAGCATGCCTTGTCAACCAATCAGAGGCAGCTTAGTCAATCCCACCAGCAGGTATAAATGCTCTCCCCAATATTGTTTTCCCTTACTGGCTTTCTCTGGAATCCGGAAGTCAGTTCTGTCCCTGGGCATGGGCACAGATAGTCGGAACCAATGCCTAAGCAACCACTCACATTTATGTATTTTAATAAAGTTGTGGCCAAAATTATGCCAAAAACCTTAAACAAAAATTATGTGTGAATTGTGAATTATTTAGGGGTGGCTTGGGGGATCTCGACACACAATCAATTTTCCTTTGAGTATTAACAATAAAGAGGTTCCAGTTTTTCCCCATTGCTGCCTGCACATGTCCAGTAAATGGGTCAAATATTATTCTGCCTCCCACCCCACCCCAAAATTGGACAATGTACATTTTTTGAGATACCATCAAATAAAAGAAGCCACTATTTCTTTTTATTTAAACCACAAGAGGGGGCTCTAATTACACCAATGAAGATTACATTTAGAATCCCAGCTTCACTGCTGGGGGGGGAAATCATTTTACAAAAATCAGTGAAACAGGAATGTGATAAAATAATGGACCAACAGTTGTAATGCAGACAGATATTTTTTCTAAAGAGCCTGAGTGCTTCTTCACTGAATAATTATCCTGCATCCAGAGAATTGTCTTTGATTTTCTAGGACCATTTAAATATATTTATTTAATAAGCATTCCGATAACAAAAATTGCAGTAGCAAAATTGATTTATTATTTTTTTAATAAAAAAACAACCAAGGAAGTAGAATATAAATAAAGGAAGAGTCCAAGGTGCAAGGCTTAACATTGGAAAATGTTGCAGCCTTAAGTGCTTCTGTTCTGGGTTCCAGCCACTCTCTTCCCTCGGTTTCCCAGTCTCCTCTCCAAAGTTAGTCAACACTGGGCTATTGGGAGAGTCCTCTCTCTCCTTCATCCTTGGAAAGATGGAAATATAGCAGCTCATTGTGAACCAGGAAATGACCGACTTATATAACGTGATGGTGTGTTTATGTCCTCGTTCCAGATAGTCCGTTTTATCTCCCTGTCCCACTCAGTTGCTTATTGTTGTGTATATCTCAAGTGCATTTCCTCCCAGGAGCTCAAGGTTGTGTAAGTGGTTTTCCTCTTTCCACTTTTTATCTTCACAAGAGCCCTGCGAGGTAGACTAGGGTGTGTTAATGAGACCTGCAGGTACAGGGTGGTGTACGAATTTAATAAATAATAATACATACACATTATTGCCAAAAGATTGTGGGGAGATGCCGGGTGTTCAATTCACACACAGTGTACAAGACCCAAGAAATCTTGCTGGCACCCCTGATTTTAATCAGAGCTAAGTAATGAACGCTGGCAAAAAGAAAAGAAAAGAAAGAAATGACACTTCTTGTTCATTTTTACAGTCCATCTGAAGTTTTTTTTAATGATGCTTCTGTGACACAATAGTGTTAGACAATGCATAATTGCCTTATAAATAAAGTTTGGAAACTTTCTCAAACTTTCTTTAAAAAAACCCTCACCCTCCCTTTCAGCAAACATAAATAAATTCTGCACATCCCTTAAAACCCAGCTTAGCTAATCATTTTATTTGGATTTTCAAATTGATTGAAAGTTCATAACTTATATTACACATGTGTCAGGGCCTCAGGAACAGAGGCACAGGGGAGAGAGGAAATGGAGAGCGAAGGGGAAGAATCGGAGGGCGGCGTAGGGGGGTATAGCAGTGACCCGAGAGATTCCATAAGCTTCTCCAGCGAATCAGAAGATTCCCAGAAGGAGGCGCCAATGGTCAGGGCAAGGGGGGCCAGTGGGGACTCCCAAAGCAGCAGCTGGAGATCAGGAGCAGCTTCCCCACCAGAGCGTAGTGGGGGGGGAAGAGTCCCATGTGTCAGGGCCAGCGTCTCCTCCAGCAGGGAGAGAAGATGAGTCGGGACTGACCACGCCTCTATCGGAGAGTGGGGGAACGGAGGGGAGGTCAGGTCCAGCTAGCCTCCCCGAAGGGGGAAGCAGTGACAGGAGCAGTGTAACGGTCAGGAGGAAGGTTGCTGGCTGGGCGCGCGCGCCAAGTTCGAATGTACAGGCGCGCGGGACAGCAGAAAGCCCGGATTGGGAACCAGGTCCTAAAGCCCGCCGGAGGCAGGGGGAAGACTCAGGGGACTCAGCGTCAGAAGAGTCTAGGAAGGGCGAGACCCCAGCTGACAGGCGGACCCAGAGGAGGAAAGAGCAGAGGAAGAGGTGGAGCAAGGCTAGAGTCTTAAACTGGTGTCTGGGGGGAGGAGATTCAGACGGAGCTTCAGCGGTCTAGAGTTTCAGACGTAGAGCTGCACGCTGCGGCTGTGAAAGCGAAAATGAACTTCAATAAAGACTTTTGTATATAACAACGAACTGGCGTTGGTCCTTTGTGAGCTGGGACCTAGGGCAGCTCTGACAACATGTTTCTTGAAAACACCCACCAAAAATAGCCATATACCCCCCCCCCCTTTAGAAATACTGGTTTAGATCCAGTTATGTTGAATCTAAGCTGGAAATTGTTTAGGCTTCAGTACTGTACAGATTCAAAGATCCTCATGTAAGTGTGAAGAATAGGTGTGCACATTTCTTTAGCACCCACAACACCCTAATGAGCAGGGCTGGATTTAGGTTTGATGAGGCCTTAAGCTACTGAAGGTAACGGGGCCCTTTATATGTCCAGCTGTCCTTTGTCAACAATAAGTTGTCACTTTTTTCAGGTTGAATATATGCTTTATGGTAATTTATGGACCTAATAGGTCCATACACAACACAAAACACTGTTGCTGTATGTAGGTTTTATTTTATTTGTTTTTTATGTTCTATTTTGGAAATGTACATCCAGGTGTGTGTTTTTTCTTTTAAGTTTTTGGGGCTGCAGGATTTGATTGGATTATGTCAAAAGAAACCAATGTGTTAGATCTAGAAGGTCACAATAACAGGTATGGGTGGCACACATATTTAGTATACGATAAAGTTAAAGTCCACAGGGGATTTCTGAACCACATGATAAGGAAATTGTTATACAAAATATGGATTAAATATAAAGAAATATTGGAGCCAAAGATACCCCTGTGGACTTCACCCACAGAAGCCATGGCAGTTAAAAAAAGAAATATGAAAGGAGAATGGCCAACATACAGATCAATTTTAGAAGTAGATAAGGATAAGCCAACATCGAAGAAATATGAGGAAATTAAAAACTCGCTAACAGACTGGCTACAATATTTCCAGCTACACCAAAGACTAACTATGGATTCAAAACAAGGAATTGCAAAGGAAACATCTAGATTCGAAAGAGAATCAATACTTAACAAAAAGTATTTTTTTGGGGCCCCCCAAGTGAGTGGGGCCCTAAGCTATAGCTTGTTTAGCTTATACGTAAATCCGGCACTGCTAATGAGATCCCCACATGGTATTCCGTGAATGGAGGAATATGCTGTTTGTCCTAGTCATCTTCCTGATTTCTGGCTGAGCAGTGTCCACTAAGTGCCCACCTGACCCCATACATTCAGAAACCGTGCCGTCATCTGACCCTCTGGAAATCTCCAGAGAAGGTAGACGAAATGTCGCTTTTAGCATAGCAGGATGGCAAAGATGTATTCATTTCAGCGAGGCAATACCAGCAAAAACTGCGAGCTGTAAGCTTCATGCTCTCCACTGGGCCCTCCCCTCCACCCCCCACTGCCGAAGAAGAAGAAGAAGAAGAAGAAGAAGAAGAAGAAGAAGAAGAAGAAGACAACAACGGCTGGCACACAAACTCAGCACATCCTGCCAGCCATGCATGAAGAAACCCTGTACATCTTGGCTGTCACAGCCAGGGTGGTCGTCTGTGTGTGTCGAAAGCCTAATGCAAACAAAGGCAAGCTGCCGCCAGATGTTGGGAGGCTTTCAGGTTCACTGGATGCTCCTGAGGTAAGTGGCGCATGATGCACCGCCCTTGCTTTCTCTCGACGACGTGGAAGGAAATGGAGGAGCCCAAGCTCTCGTGTCTTTCTCCGAGCAAGGATACAGCCCTGCTCTCCTTCCCAGAGCCATCTGAGCAAATAGGCGCTCGGCTCCAAACAGCAGTGGCCGCCGATCCATCAAGGCTATGCAAAACAAACCCTGCTGAACAATTTACAACTTGACCCCACATAGTGCTGGGAGTTCAGTCTACAGAATCTCCAAAAGGCCTTTTTTTCTCTTGAGGGATTGTTATATTTGACGCCATATACATGAGGCTAAATTAGCCACATCTAGAGCCTCTGTTTTTAATTCTATAAGGAAAAAAGTATTATCGATCTGCCCAGGACAAAGAACCTTGTGAAGGATTAAAAAGTGAATTTGTGAAAATCTGAGAAAATCTAAAACTCCAGTAGTTTCCCTATTAGGCACTACAACAACAACAACAACAACAACAACAACAACAACAACAACAACAACGTGACCCAAAGCTGTGAATGAATTAATAGATCTGTGCTTCTTTAATGGATTAAATGGATCGATCTAATAATTAATCTTTATTGTAACTACAGGCTTGTTTCGTGTGAGCTCAGAATGTACGTTCATTGGTCATTTCATTGCATGGCAGGATTTGACAAAATCCTATCCTTAACAAATGATAAAAGGTTTTTTTCCCACTTTATACATACATACAGTGGTACCTCGGGTTAAGTACTTAATTCGTTCCGGAGGTCTGTTCTTAACCTGAAACTGTTCTTAACCTGAAGCACCACTTTAGCTAATGGGGCCTCCTGCTGCTGCCACGCTGCTGGAGCACGATTTCTGTTCTCATCCTGAAGCAAAGTTCTTAACCTGAAGCACAATTTCTGGGTTAGCGGCGTCTGTAACCTGAAGCTTATGTAACCTCAGGTACCACTGTACTTAAACACACACAGAGAGAGCGCACGTGCTCAGGGGTGTCATCTCTGTGGGGCCATGGGGCCAAAGCCCCCCCAATATTCAATGAGGGGACCAGGCCCCCTCAATATTCTGAAGCCCACAGGGTAGGAGGAGACTGGGAGGGCCCTACCGAGCCCATCACAGCTGTGGCAGACCCCATCAGGCCTTTCAGAGGGTGCAACAGGTCCTGTCGGCCCTCCTTCTGCCATGTGACATCACATGCGCGTGCTGGGCACCCACAATGTTGGGCGGAACCTGGCGCACATGAGGGGAAGAGAGGGACAGAGGGAGACATCCCCATGTGATTCAGAGCAGGATAAGAAATGGTCCCATTGTTCTACAGGGAAAGAGAAGCACGAAAGAGGGAAGATGAGTGTGTGCGTTTGCTTTAGTTTAGCGGGGGGAGGCGAGTAAAACCTGATAGAAGCAGTGCTTTTTTTTCAGGGGGTACTCAAAGGTGCATAGTGCCAGCACCTTTTTGTTCTTGTTGTTGTTGTTAAAAAGTGTGGCACCCACTGTAACAACTTCATGGTGAGCACCGGCACTTATTTTTCAGGGGGGGGGGGAGGCACCGGATAGAAGTGTGTAAAATTATGTATGGTGCATGCAAAGTGGATATCCTCCTCCGATAATATTTAGAACCCAGGGTCATCCAATGGATTTGAATGTTGGAAGAGTCAGGAGAGGGGGCAGAATCTGCTCCACTTCCCAGTGGGGAGGCGTTGTGGTGGACCACGTGGCCACTGACTCCCCTTTGGGGGCGGGGGACGAATCCCACTTCCCCTGGAGGTTCCCAGCCATGTCATTTGCCTGCTGGCCAATCTGCTGACTGGGGGTGTGTGGCCAGGCCCCATTTAAACTGAGGCGTGAGCCAGAGAGCTTCCCCTTGGCTCACTTCTTCGTTGTGGCCTAAATTTGCCCAATTAACATTAACCTAATATCTGTGTCCTTGTGTCTTATTCATCAACGAGGGGGTGGTCTTGACACACAATCCCAAGTACTTTTTCACATATCACATACTTATGTGTGAACTATGCAGTTCAGTCCAACAAGATGTAGCGATGAGTGGCTTTAGAAAGGGGTTGGACAAGATAAGGATTGAGGATAAAACCATCAATGGCTGATGGTCATGATGGCTCTGTACTGCATCCAGTATGGCACCAACAGAGGTGCCATCTTCACAAGCTGATTGACAGGGCCCCACACAATGTGCTGACATCACCCACACAATGCCCTGCGATGTTCTGACATCAGGCGTGTGACATTGTGATGAGCCAGGGGCTGGAGCCAAACACCCTCTGAACAGTTGAGTTGACCTCGGCTCCCTAAAAAAGAAAAAATGCATTGCCCCTCCCCCCCAAAAAACCTGCCTTGGCCCCTAGGAGCTTTCAAGTATGCCTCTAAATATCAGCTGCTGAGGATGACAAGCAGGAGAGGCCTGTTGAGCTCAACTCCTGCTTCTAGGCTGCTCAGAGACATCTGGTTGACCATTGCAAGAGCAGAATGCTAGGTGTTGACCTCATCTACCAGGATTCTTCTGATGGTCTTATGAAAGGTTCAATCTACCCAGTGCTGGATCAAACCCTGTGGAGGCCCCTAGGCAGTCAAAATCTCGGTGGCCCCCTCACAAATTATCCCCTAACACCTTTTTTTATTTTAGGTAAAGGTAAAGGGACCCCTGACCATTAGGTCCAGTCATGGCCGACTCTGGGGTTGCGGCGCTCATCTTGCTTTATTGGCTGAGGGAGCCGGCGTCCAGCTTCCGGGTCATGTGGCCAGCATGACTAAGCCGCTTCTGGTGAACCAGAACAACGCATGGAAATACCGTTTTAGTCAATGGGGAAGCGCAAAGCAGTTATTTCCCTCCTCTCCCCATCCCCCCGGTCACACAAGGTACATAGGAAATCTAGTTTAAAAGAGGATCATGACTCACAGATGCCAGGCAAATAGCCAGAGGAGCTTGAGGGTTCTGTAGTCACAGGTGCATCACAGCAACAACAAAGAAAAAAGAAAAGGGGAAAAAAATTAACTCTGCCAAATAAAACTCAAGCATTAGGTCAAGGGAAAAAATGCATCCAGGAGATGCATTGTTGTGCGACTACTGTGCAAGTTAACAAACGGCAGGAAGAACAGCGCCCCCCGCTTCTTCCATCTCCTCCCCCCCCGTACTGCTGTGCCATGAGGCCCTCGCCAGCCCAGAGCTCCATCTCTCCTCCCCCTTCCTCTCCTCCCACCTCATGCACACACAACAAGGGGAAGGGAAAAAATAATAATAACAGGAGAAGGCCTCCGTGAAAGGAACGGAGGGAGCATAAAACCGTCAGCTGCATGCAAAGCCGAATTCCCACGACCCCCCAGCTGAACTTTTGTAAATAGGCTTGGCACCGAAAACCCTCTCTCGCCCGGAGAAAATAAGAGCGGAAAACAAACAAATAAATAAATAACCCCGGCTGAACTCCAGGGAGAAAGGCGTGTGAGGGCTGGCTAGCTGCTGCAGTGTCTTTTTCTTTAAAAAAAACACACCCCAAAACCATCGCCTCTCTTTTTACTTGTGGTGTGATAAAACTATAGCACTGGGTGGATTTGATTCTATTGCATCCTCTCTCTCTCTCCCTGTCTGTCTTGCAATGCCCCTCATCCTGTTATTTAGTATGTAGTTATCTTTATATCACCTAAGTCCCTAGCAGGTGTTAAATCTGCCATATTTTAATATGGAGGAAGGCAGGGAAAGTATGTAACTTGCTGAAAGCAGAAGGATGCACAATACCACCCCCCAAAAACACACAGCTCTAGCCACCAGATCAGGAATGATGGCAGAGAGGGCAAAAGGGCAACCCTGGCATTTTATTTTTTTCTGTTTTAAAAAATGTTTTCCTTTCTCTGTTATCCAAAGACAAATGGAGAATGGAAAGATATTTCATAATCCATTTACCAGGCTTTCAGACTCTCCATAATAATAATAATAATAATAATAATAATAATAATAATAATAATAATAATAATAATAATTTATTTATACCCCGCCCATCTGGCTGGGCTTCCCCAGCCACTCTGGGCGGCTCCCAAGAAAATATTAAAATACAGTAATGCATCAAACATTAAAAGCTTCCCAAAACAGGGCTGCCTTCAGATGTCTTCTAAAAGTCTGGTAGTTGTTTCCTTCTTTGACATCTGCTGGGAGGGCATTCCAAAGGGTGGGCACCACTACCGAAAAGGCCCTCTGCCTGGTTCCCTGTAACTTGACTTCTCGCAGTGAGGGAACCAGCCGAAGGCCCTCGACTCTGGACCTCAGTGTCTGGGTAGAACGATGGGGGTGGAGATGCAAAGAAGGCCAGTGTTTGGACTCATTTGTAATTAAGAATTAGATTTCTGCCCTATCGGCAGTGGCAAAGCTGCATGCTCCGGCACCGGGGGTGGAGAGCAGGTGGGGGCGTGGCTGGTCACATCCTGGAGGTGTGGCATGATGCCCGTGGGGACGTGGCATGCATCCTGGTGGTGTGGTGTGCCGCCCACGGGGATGTGGCACCCAGTGCAGTGTGGGGTGCATGGTGCATGTCTGGGGGGTAGCTGCGATGGTACACCCCTCCCTGATGGTGCTGGGGCAGTGCGCTCCCCTGCCCCCCCCATTCCTCCACCAGTGCCCATCAAATGTAAGGTTCTTTAGTTAAGCAGGAATAATCAAGTGGCCAAAAATAGGATGGAGTACTTGTGAAAAGGATCTTAGTAGACCACAAGCTTAACACAAGTCAACAGTGTGATGCAGCAGCAGCAAAAAAAAAAAAAAAGCTATACTAGGCTGCATCAGCAGTGAAGCAAAAGTACTACAGTGGTACCTTAGGTTAACTACTTAATTCGTTCTGGAGGTCCATTCTTAACCTGAAACTGTTCTTAACCTGAAGCACCACTTTAGCTAATGGGGTCTCCCGCCGCGGCCACGCTACCACCGCACAATTTCTGTTCTCATCCTGAAGCAAAGTTCTTAACCCGAGGTACTATTTCTGGGTTAGCAGAGTCTGTAACCTGAAGCATATGTAAGCCGAGGTACCACTGTACTCTGTTCTGCCTTGGTCAGGCCATACGTAGTGCAGCAGTGCCATAGCATGTTTGAAGGGCCAGAGAGGGAGGGAAAGGTGGGAAAGAAGAAGAAAAAACACCTCCCTATTCTTGTTGTTGCAATCTGAGCCAGAGAAGAACCATAAAGAAGGGATGGCATGAAATACTGGCATGCTTTGCAAACGTATCAGATTCAGATTCATTGTGAAATTTGGCAATATTATTTCAGTACTGTCGCTCCTTAGCATCTTCCAGAAGTGATGTAAGATATCATTCTGGATAGCTCAGTTGCTTAGAGTGTGGTACTGATAATGCCAAGGGGGCAGGTTCGATCCCCGTATAGGACAGCTGCATATTCCTGCGCGGCAAAGGATTGGGCTCGATTGATCCTCAAGGTCCCTTCCAACTCTATGATTCCATGATCATTATTTAAATTGGATTTTGATTTCGAAATCAGCCTGGGTAAAATGAGTGTTTTAAACTTTGTGGTTGGGATTTTGGAAATAACATATCATAATTTATTGCCCACTATGAACCATTAGGATAGAGTAAGCTGTGTATGTATGTGTTGCGAAATAATGGCAAACACTTTAATCAGAAGTGACAGAAGTGTCGCAGAGTCCTGCCTTTAACAAAATGCATCTTTCCAACCTGACTAGTGATTTGGAGGAGTTCAGCCATTCCCAAAGTATTGGCCTTCTGCTGGGCATTTGATTTGTTGAGACTGTCAATGCTCAACCATCAAAGTAGCCAGGGTGGGACAGTTGAGTGCCCCACCTGCTCCCTGAGCTGTGCTTCAGCCCCCTAGTATTTTTTTAATTGTCTTTTTCATGACAAACAACGGTAGCCTCCATTTAGTGGATGACAACTTATTTTAAGAGCAGGAGCAATGCAAGAACAAAACCTTCTGAAAAAAATTCAGTGAATACAGCAGAACAAGTGCAACAGTCTGCTCACTCAAGGCTTTTCCTGATCGAGGATAGATTTTTCACGATCACTATCACCCTATAATTGCTTAAATGATCCAGTGGGCCGGCAGTCTTCATAGCAGCACGGCCGTTTAAGAGTTAATTATTAGAACTTTATATTATGGGCTAGGTTACAGGCATAGGCAAACTTGGCCCTCCAGATGTTTTGGGACTACAACTCCTGTCATCCCTGACCACTGGCCCTGTTAGCTAGAGATGATGGGAGTTGTAGTCCCAAAACATCTGGAGGGCCAAGTTTGCCTATGCCTGGGCTAGAATTAGACTTCACTCCTTGGACTTTCCTTTGTCTTTCACTTTCACTTCCAGTTGTGTTCTCTACCCAGCCAGCAATAAGGAAACATGTTTGCTTGCCTACAAGAAGAGGTTTTTATGATGAGTAAAGCAGAATTGGATGCTTATTGCCAAAGGGTCATCTAAAAAGCATCTACCCTAAGTAACCCTTTACTCTTTTAAAGCAGTGACTATATTTAGAATCATATATATATTTACAATATTTTCTCTTCTTTGAGTACTTGATGCCAAAGGATGAAACCAGCCTTAGAGGAGCAGAAATATTGTGCACACTACAGTCAGTTGGCTGGTTGGCTGGAACTAGGGCCTAATTTCTGGTTTTTCTAATGTGTGCAGCTGAGTTTGAGGCTTTTTTAGGGTTTATGGGCAGGGGGGGGGGGATCCAGAAACCTATTAAAAAGAATCCTAATTGCTTTCCGCAATGAGTTTCCAGTTGTTTAGTTAATCCTTGATATAATAACCAGTTTAAAAGTTTCCCCTTGATTGTCCAACAAGAAGAAAAATATAAAGGTCAGAAACTGATTT
The DNA here is from genome assembly GCF_965112155.1 of Podarcis liolepis. NCBI lineage: Eukaryota > Metazoa > Chordata > Lepidosauria > Squamata > Lacertidae > Podarcis > Podarcis liolepis. Next base: position 25,667,478 of record NC_139555.1, read on the forward strand.
TTTGAGAACACAAGATCCACACTAGTTTGTAATTTCTTAGTTATAGCATAGGATGATCATGACAAGAATATGGAAATATTTAAAGAGATTAAATAAAGTTGCATGAACTAGTTCAATCTGGTCCATAGCGATAGCTGAAAAATAAGTCAAAAATTCAAGTATACCAAGGGACAAACAAACAAACAAACAAACAAAAGATTCATTTTCAACTACATGGAAGAAATTATTCTATATATGGATGATAACAATGTTCATATGCTTTCTGTGAAATATGCGACTGCTTTTTGTAGTAACTTTTCATCTTTAAGTGTGAATATTGTAAGACGATAAGAACAATAACCTCTTGATAAAATAGATCTTAAACAAAATGATACCAAGCTAAAACACCAATAATAGCAATTACTTTTTTGAAGGATTGCGCATGAAATGTCTTATTTGTGTGCGTGTGTATTTAATTTCAAGTCTCTTTCAATTGTTTTCTTTTTTCTTTTTTCCTGTATGCCCTTGAAGCGTACGTTGCTTATTAAATAAATAAAGGTTTGTTTTTTTAAAAAAAAATCAAGAGTTATCAGTTACCATAATTCTTCATCATGCATGTTGTCACCAGAAATCGTTTCTGCCAAGAAAAACAATATTAACAAACAATATCCAACAAAGCAGTTCAACTAATTCAAGGACTTTTACCTGAGCAATGGAACTTCCATACCCTCAGAACAGATTTGGGGGTGTACAGGGATAGGAGAAGTCAGAGAAGTTCTACTGTACAGCCATTAGCTGATACTGCCTAATAATAATAGTAATACAGTGGTACCTCGGGTTAAGTACTTAATTCGTTCTGGAGGTCCGTTCTTAACCTGAAACTGTTCTTAATCTGAAGCACCATTTTAGCTAATGGGGCCTCCTGCTGCTGCCGTGCTGCCGGAGCACGATTTCTGTTCTCATTCTGAAGCAAAGTTCTTAAACCGAGGTACTATTTCTGGGTTAGCGGAATCTGTAACCTGAAGCGTATGTAACCTGAAGCATATGTAACCTGAGGTACCACTGTAGTAATCAATGACACCCTTAATATTCAAAATATGGAACTGAGAGTCCTGAGCACTTCTCCAGGAGATATTTTCTCCCTTTCAGGATTAGTTTTCTAGAGTACACAACCAGGGCCAGATTTAGGTTTGATGAGGCCCCAAGCTACTGAAGGTAGTGGGGCCCTTTATATGTCCAGCTTTCTTTTTTCAACAACAAAATGTCGCTGGTGTTGAATATATGCTGTATGGGAATTTATGGACCTAATAGGTATTGAAAGCCATTTGCCCATGTTGCCATGCAACCAGTCCATGCAGAATGTAGGCACCCTATATATAGAAATGAGCAAACCAGCGATATTTTAGGGAGCAGGCTAGCAGGCGGGGCCCATTACTTACATCATAGGAGCCTACACAACACAAAACACTGTTGCTGTATACAGGTTTTATTTTATTTGTTTTTTATCTTATATTTTGGGAATGTACTTCCAGGTGTTGTTTTTTTTCTTTTAATTTTTTGGGGCCCCCCAAGAGAGTGGGGCCCTAAGCTATAGCTTGTTTAGCTTATACATAAATCCACCACTGCACACAACCCACTGGCAGAAATGGTGTTGCATGCAGGAAGGTTGCCTGAAAATACAAACCGGGGAGCACAATGCTTTTGGTGGCCAAGCTGTGCTTTGCATACAAACCGTAGGACCCGAGCCTTCCAAATGCGATGCTGATTTGCATTACAGAGGACAAAACATTCTGAGCAGAGAATAGCAAATCGGCCGCCTTTTAATGAGCCAGTGAATTTCACACACCACAACAAAGATGCCCACCTTTTATTTACTGTAGGGCCCAGGGATTCTATGGGTAGTGCGGCCGTTATCTTCACACAATCAGAAACATCAGGTCTCCCAGACAGAGACAAAGGAACCCCAGCATTTGCTTGGATACCGAATTCAGCTGTTTGCCACACCACAGAATGCCTGCCTCTGTCAGCCAATCCCTGAATGCTTTCTTCACGGGGACTGATGTCCAGATATTGTTATTGTGACACAAGGAATTGGATGCATTTGTTAATCAGTCTTTTGCAGAGCGGAAGTCTGGTTTTCTCTCTGTTCATATGGTTGAAAATCCCTGGTCTGGTTCCATTACAAGACCACACAAAAGGACATCTTCCTTTTTCTTCTCCTTCTCCTTCACAGAATCGGGGAAAATTGAATGCTCTTTCCCACCCCCCAATAACCCCCCACCCCAAGACTTTTCTTTATTTCTTCACTCCTTTTGACGGGTAGGGGTTTTTATGGCCATATCAGAAAGTCAGACATTCTTTCTTTCTGTGATGAATCACATTTTAATTAGCACCGAGGTTTCCAGATTTTTCAAAAGCATCACCTCAGGAGGTTATTTTAGAAGATGGCTCTAAATTTGAAAGCACTATGGACAGAGACTTTTTAAAATTGCTGCCTGATGGTTAAGCCCAAAATTAATTTCCCAAGGAATTTGCTCAGAAATTGCATCTTCTGACTCTGTATGCAGTATAAAAATTGTTTTACAACTATTCAGCAATAAATATCTGAGGGGAATACTTGTTACTAAGCAGGCATCATTCCCTCAAAGTGAAATCAGCACTGTTTAAATAGGAAAATGAAAGATAAGGCAGAAAACTGGACTTAAAAATCACCTTATTTAATCCTTTGCAAATTCGAAAGGTGGAATGCAACTGATAAATGAGTTGCTATACAAGCACAGGACCTGAAATATTTCAGACATCACCACCCAGCTTTAGGCAAAGGGAGGGACAGAAAGGAGACCAATCAATGATTCTTCCTTACCTCCAGCAGATCAGAGAAGATCATATTTGAAGCAGGCATGGTAGCAAAAGTGAGTCATCTGGACATGCTCTAGTTCAGAAGTGGGGGACTTGTTGCTGTGCAGATTTTGCCTATCTACATCATCCCTGTCTATTGAACTTGCTCGCTGGTGCTGATGAGAGTTAATCTCTCAAAAGCATCTGGAAGATCACATGGAAGCCTTGCCCTAATCTAGGTAGTTCGTTCTTTCTCTAGAATCCCATACCTTCACCTCAAATATATCTATTTTAAAAAAGACAGTTGATGGCTTGGTCTTCTTTGTGAGGTAGGCTCCAACAATATCCTTGTCTCCTCAACACTTTCACAGACTCCTGGTATGAATTTGGGAAAGCAACTTCACTCAGGCCACTACATCTTCCCTCAAAAACAGGACCTATTTCCATTTTAGATCTCTGTGGTGCTGCTTCTTTCAGAGTAACATAGGAAGTTGCTGTGTACTGAGAAGACCATTTGTCCATCTAGCTCAGTGTTATTATTTTTTTACATTTTACATTTTACATTCTACTTTTTCTTTTTACATTTTTTACTCGCAACAGTTCTCCAGGGTATCAGTCAGGTCATTCTTAGTTCTTTGAAGCTGGCAGGGATCGAACCTGGGACCTTATGCATGCAGTGCAGATGCCCTACCACTGAGGTATATCCCTTCTCATGGTGTTCAGTTCATTCACCATGAGCAGGCCCTGCCATCTTCCATGATACTATAAACACATGGAATCAGAGGAGGTACAAAACCACTCTTGCCACATAGTTCTGCTCTTGAGAAGTAGGTAGGACTGGTATTTGACACCGGCCAAACTTGCTAAAATGTATAGAAATCAAGATAAAGAATGCTGGAAATGTAAGGAGAAAGAGGGGAATTTCTTCCACATGTGGTGGACGTGTACTAAGGTGAAAGCCTATTGGGACATGATATATAATGAATTGAAAAAGGTTTTTAAATATACTTTTAATTAAAAAAACCAGAGGCATTTTTGTTAGGTATAATTGGAGATGAAATTCCTAAAAAAGATGTAAATTTGTTTATGTATGTTACAATGGCAACAAGGATACTTTTGGCCCGGAGATGGAAGCAGCAGGAACTTCCAACATTGGAAGAATGGCAGACTAAAATGATGGAATATGCAGAATTGGCAAAGCTGACGGGGAAGATCCCAAATCAGCGCGACTAACTGTTTGAAAAAGACTGGGGTAAATTTATACAATATACAAAAGAACATTGTAAACATCTGAAAACGTTTGTAGGTTTGAGTTGAAATATTTTGTCATGTTAATATGGGGAGCTGGTTTACATTTAATGAGGTAAATTTTACTTTGGAAGAAAGAAGGTAAATAAGTGGTTATAGAAATGCTAAGAAGTAAGTGAATATTTTTGAAAACCAGAGAGTGAGACGGGGGGAGGTCGAAGCTCAGTTTGAGCAATGTTTTCGGTCATGAGATTATGTAATGGAATGTGATTGCAGTAAAATGTAAACTTAATAAAAAATATTATATAAAAAAAGAGAGAAGTAGGTAGGACTATTTATTTGTCACCAGTAGAAAGTCATCAGAGAAAGTCCCCCACCCTCACACTCAACCTTCAGACAGGTATTGTCAGGGACTGGACTGAACAGGAGGAGTGGGAAATGAAGAGAGTCAGATGAGGGGAGGGAGTCAGTAGAGGAGGGGGAGGGGAAGTTTCACCTCCCCGTCTCTAGCAGTTTCAGGAGGAGAGGGAGACAGGGATGAGGTGCAGCTTAATGAGGAATTGCCTAGTTACAAGATAGTGGAGGAGGAGGTTGAAGTGAGATAGGAGACAGCAGAGACCTCCATGGAACATATGGGAGACCCTTCTAGTCCAAGGGCTCTCTGGTCCCTCCACATTCAAGAACAGAGAATGCAGATGGATGTGACTTCTGTGACTTCTCGTAGGTTTTCAGGATGTTGTGGGGGTCAGAAGAGGAGGGACTCCAATGTCTCCTATGTGTGTAGACATGGGTCTTTGTCTTGCAACCAGATGACTAAATAAAAAGCCATAAAATACGAACTTTGTGTTCTTGCTTCTGAGGCTACTGGGGGAGGAGAGGATACTCCACACTTGACAGGTATGAAATGTGAACAAAATTACACAGTGCTTTAAGAAGGAAAGGTGGGATGATATCACGTTCACTAAGGCCACATTCCATTAAAAAAATATCACTGCATTTAGTTAGAATAAGACTTCCAGCATCTCCAGGTTTGGTCTGGAGACTCCTAGATTTGGAATTCAGGGCTGTGAACAAACAATCCACTCTCCAGGTGGATATGCAGAGGACTTCCTCCATGGCGGTTGGGAAAGATTAAGAAGCCCAGGGGGAAAAAGGAGCAAGTGTACAATTCAAAATGTTCCAACCTGCCCTGCCCTTTCTTCTCAGGTATAGTGGAAGCAGCACAGCTAAGCTGCAGGAAAAGGAGAAGCTGAGCTGGTTGAGGCTTTATGCAGCCAAGCAATGTCCATTGTTCAATGGTGTTATGTTGTGCTGCCCTGCTGTGCCTATTGCAATCTCACCTGGCAATTGGAGAGTCCCCCTAAACCAGGCATAGGCAAACTCAACCTTCCAGATGTTTTGAGACCACAATTCCCATCATCCCTGACCACTGATCCTGTTAGCTAGGGATGATGGGAGTTGTAGTCCCAAAACATCTGGAGGGCCAAGTTTGCCTATGCCTGCCCTAAACGCTTCATGATTCATGCCTCATTTCTAGGGTTCCACTCTTTAACCAGATTCTTTCAAGATCTGGCAACTTTGTGGAACCACTTGTGAAACTCAAGCTTTCGGAGATACTAGTCAGAGATACTGTACTATATACTCAAGAGCCAGCCCTATCAGCAGGGAGCATGAGGTGATTGCCTCACTGATACAGAAGGCTGGAAAGTAGCATTGAGGTGTTATAGGGCAGAGCTGTGTACATGAAATGAGGCTCTCTGTCTTGTCCTTCACCTCAGGCAGCGAAAAGTCTTGAGTTAATCCTGCTGTAGCCAGTCACATAAACGTAGATGCAAAGCCTAAGGTATCACAATTCGAAATCTATTGCACTTATTTATCTCCTTCCCCAAACTACACTGAATTCTGTTTCTTCTTCGAATATCACTAAAAGTGAAAAAGGAAAGATAGGTAAGTATGCAACTTAGAACATATTGCACCTAATTTTGCATTTAATAAAGCAGAATATATTCAAATTTATTGAAGGGAGGTAGGGTAACATTCTGGTTTCTGCACGTTGATGTTGTTTTCAAAATAAAAGTATATTATTTTTTCCTCACAAACATCAAAACTCTACTCCATATTTTACATCCTCGCATCCTGATAGTTTCTTCATGGTGGACACCTGGCATTTTGGCACATTTGGGTTTTGGAACATCAGCTCAAGTGTGACATTAGTAATGGAAGGAGGTGGAAGATTACCAGTTTGGTTGGGTTTTGTTGTTGTTGCTTGGATGGAAAGGGCCAAGTATATTTCTGTTTGGTCCTTCCGTTTCCAAGTATTACCTCATAACAATGGTTTCTAAATCCCTCATGCTCTTAGAGCTCAGTACCAATAGCCTTTCTTACAGAGAATAAAATGGAGTGACGCCAGATGACAGCTGCAATACTCTCTCTCACTTGCACACTCTCTTTATTTCTTTTTCTTTTCTGCTAAGCTTTCACTTAGTTCAATGTCACTGCTGAACTATTCAGGCTCAGTGGAGGAGATATTCCAGCTTCCCCTCTCCCCTCCGTCTCTTCTCCTTGCTTCTGTGAGCTGAAGGCACTATCCATTGCTGCTTCCATCTATTAAGTTGCTAGCTCACAACATGTTTTGTTTGCTTTCCCACAAGTTTTTGAATTTCTTGAGTTATCCACGCCAACATGGGTTGTCAACATACACGTATGTTTGCCAGGCAGTTCCCAACAATGACTTACCTATGGGCTTTGCCAGGAAGCTATGACCTGCCATTTCAAGTTTCCCAGAATGCAACAGAAATAACGTCACTGTGGAACAATTTGGGAAATGAAGATGGTGGCTAACAGACACAGGGAAGCTGTCAGTGCCAACTGGCACAGCCAGGGTACTGTCCAAGGGTGCTGAGTGCTGACACCAGGCCCAAAGAGTAGAATGTAGATGTTTCTTCTACCTCAGCCATACTGTTGTGTTCAGAGATGTGCCGGCTTCATTAATGTAGTTGTGTAGTGAATGAAGAGTATTTTAATAAAGCTTTTTTTTTAAAAAAAAAACAAACAACAAAATGGCATAGTTTAACACAATGTTTACAGTCAAAGCATTTCCCCACAGTGTTAAGCTTCTGCTGTTTGCTAACTCACCATGACAGCATCCAGAATACAAAGACCCAACACCACTTCCAAACAAAACAAAAGAAAACCTCTTGAGGACAATGGACTGTCAGCCACGATTTACTGTCCTAGTATTCCAGTGGGACAAGCTTCATTGCACAAGCTGAATCCCTGATTTGCACAACGGTCTGCATTCCCGCCATTCAACAAAGGAGCAAGTAGATGAGCAGTCAATAAAAGCGATGTCCTTTGTGTCGCCGCATGGGAGACCATCCCCGGAGAATCTGACTAAACGAATTATGAAATGCAGTATGAAATCAGCTTCTTTTGTGAGAGTTTGAGAAAAGGAGATTTATTTATTTATTAGCAAAGTTTGCAGGATGAGTGCTTGTGTTAAAACACTCGTGTGTTTTTTTTTTCTGTCACAGGCTGAATTGCTCCCTTTGGAATTGTAAGTGGGCTGGTGGACTTAGGAACTGGAAGCACATGAGGATACATTTTGTTTCATGCTCTAGATCAGGGACCGGGAACCTGTTGTAGGACTCCAATGACAATTAGCACTAGGCTGCTGAATGAGCACATGCAAAACTGAATAAGCTGACCATTGATAAGCTGACAAGTGACTGGGAAACTGATCTGTTGCATTTCCCTTTGAAAGGACAGGTGTATAGACTGGGGATATTCCGCGATCCAATATGGGAAAGCTCAATTATCTTCAGTGTCTAGGAATGCCTCTTATCAGTTTTGGCTGGTAAGTTATGACCAGTTATGGCCATTCCTTGGCAAGGATAACTTGGCAAAAATTGTCAATTCATTGGCAACTTCTATATTTGATCAATGTGAAGTAGCCAGTGTTAATAATAATAATAATAATAATAATAATAATAATAATATAGGAAAAAAAGGTGCTGGTACTCACCATGAAGTTGTTACGGTAAGTGCCACACTTATAACATTGAGTGCCCAATTAAAATATAAATCTTTATTAAGGTCGTAGACCAGCATAAAAGAGTGGAATACTGTCATTTAAAATCTGAAAAGCGTTTTGGAAAGCTTAAAGGTATTAAAACAGAAGGTAAAGATGAAAGTCTAGAAGAAGAAGAGGAGGAGGAGGAGGAGGAGGAGGAGGAGGAGGAGGAGGAGTATGGATTTGATATCCCGCTTTATCACTCCCCTAACATTCTCCTTTCCCTTCCTCCCCCACAACAAACACTCTGTGCGGTGAGTGGGGCTGAGAGACTTCAGAGAAGTGTGACTGGCCCAAGGTCACCCAGCAGCTGCATGTGGAGGAGCAGGGAAGTGAACCCGGTTCCCCAGATTACGAGTCTACCGCTCTTAACCACTACACCACACTTCTTTAAAAGAATTTAAAAGAAGCGAAAAGAAGGGGTAGGAGCATTGGGTGGGTGTGGAGGAGCATAAAAGGTTAATATATAAAAGACTTTAAATATCAATTTTCAGAACACTCTGACATGTTCATTAAATCTGGATTGTGGCACAGGTCATCCTCCGACAAATTTTGAGCTCTGCTGTGCAGAATTTAGCAACATTGTGTGTTGTAGCAGGATCGGTATCTGAGAGCAGCAGGGAGGTATAGAATTGCCCTGTGAGACCTGGGTACTTATGAAGTAGTGGGGAAATCAGGCTAATTCCAATGTCTCTGTAATATAGGCACTGGAGAAGGAGATGCTCTACCGTTTCTATTTGTCCCGAGCCACAAGGGCATTGTCTCTCCAGGTAGTCAATCTTCCCACTTGAATAAAATATTGCGGGGGAAGGTAAGCCCCACCCCACATAAAAAGGTTTAAAAATGTAAAGGACCCCTGGGCGGTTAAGTCCAGTCAAAGGCGACTATGGGGTTGCGGCACTCATCTCGCTTTCAGGCTGAGGGAATCAGTGTTTCTCCACAGACAGATTTCCGGGTCATGTGGCCAGCATGACTAAACCACTTCTGGCACAACGGGACACTGTGACGGAAACCAGAACACATGGAAACACCATTTACCCTCCCGCCGCAGAGGTACCTATTTATCTACTTGCGCTGGTATGCTTTCAAACTGCTAGGCTAGCAGGAGCTGGGACAGAGCAATGGGAGCTCACTCCATTGAGGGGATTCGAACTGCAGACCTTCTGATTGGCAAGCCCAAGAGGCTCAGTGGTTTAGACCACAGTGCCACCAGTGTCCCTCCCACCCCACATAATCGTTCATATGACACTGTGCACACACAACATTTGAATGGCAACGCTCATCAACTTTGGGGGGCCCCAGCCCCCTCAAATATTTTAGGGAGGCTGAAGAATTGGCTCCTATGCTGCATTCACTTGAGTACCCCCAGGAAAAAAACACTGGAAGTATCCTTTTGCTCTACCGGTTTATTTAAACCCTGATGTTATTGACAGTGATGCTTCCCTCACAGCAAAGGACGCCCTAACATCTGAAAGCTGCCACACAGCAAGCAAGTGAGCTACCGCAAATCTCGCAGAGCCATCAGCCTTAGCAAAACAAATATTGTTTTGTGGCCTCTCTTTTCTACCTTCATTCCGATTACATTTATTATTGAATTAACGGTGTTTGAATTGTAAATGTATTCCAAACCCGTGAATTCCCAAGCTTGCGCCGCAGCTACTTATGGCACCAAAGGCCTGTGTGAGTTTTACCCTTTGGCTCATCCCCATGAATAATTTCAGGATCTGAGGCGACTTCTTGAGAACGAGAGCAGCCTGATAAGCCCGTTGTTTCTCCCGGCAGGGCTCGGCACTGGCCGCACATGGAACAGATTAGGCAAGCCCGGCAATGTTGTTAAATAAAATACGCAGAAAGAAAATACAATTATTGCTAAAGTGAAAACATACCGCAAGGGATTATTAAAATAGCAAGATGTTTTACATTTTAAGGATGTCCCACTTTCATTTGCCCACTGCAAGATCAACACAAAGGCATGGCTAAGCTAACATTCCACGCTCTTCACGGTGGAATTTTCAGAAGGAACCTCCGCACAACGTTGTCTTTAGGTCATCTGTCCTAGAAACCTACCACTAACTCAGGTGGGACAATGTACCAGGCTAAGTGGCTCATGCGACCAAGTAGACATCGGCGTAGGTTGCATTTCCAAGGTCCGCACAGTGAAGACTGCAAACCTGCCATTTCCCTTTGGATACAAGCATTGCTTTATTTCAAGCAAGCACCTTCTCTTTCGCATTTTTAAGGTTGTCATTTGTAGGGATCATTCAGCATCATGTATAGAGCATCAGAAAATGTGTTACGGACAGAGTTTGGGCATGTTTTCTGTGAAGGCAAAGTTGTGCACCTGAACATTAATGTGATCCATCATGCAGTTTCAAAAACAGGAAGAAAGGCTTCTAGAGGTCATGTGACATGGCTGCTTTTTCTTTGGTTTGGGCTACTGGATAGGAAGTTGGCAAAGCCAGAGAGGCACAATAGGTGGCACCCCTCCTTCACCTTTTACCTATGGACCTGAGTTCATGATACCTTGAAGCTAAGGATGCCCAGTGTGCTAAGTATGCTGCTTGGATGAGAGACTGGGACCGTATGCAAGTGCCACTCACATCATTAGGGGACGTCAGTTTTCATTGCATGATTTTAGGGGATAAAAAATGTCAAGTCAGTCAACCATTTGGTCATTATTTAAGAAACAATGGGGTCTCTAGGATAGGGATGGGGAACGAACCTGTGGCACCCCAGATTTTGTTGGATTCCAACTCTCATCGGCCCCAGCCAGCATGCCCAGTGGACAGCGGTGATGGGAATTGGAGCCCAGCAACAACTGGAAGATGACAGGTTCCCCATCCCTGTCCCATCTGGGGCAAGCTGAGAATATATTGCATGCCATTTTGAGTCCAAAACAAAATCCTCTGGAATGCAGTGGGTCCCAAGCCTTGTTCAGACATCATTTGATTCATGAGGCTATGGTGCCTTCTGGCCCAATCAATTTAAGCAGATTGATCGCCCTATTCTATACTGAAGTCAGAAAACAGAGTGTGTAGCCTATGCAAGTGCAAAAGGAGAAGTTCGGTATGTGGGTGGGGAATGCAAATGGCTTGTGTGCATACTGTAGGTGCCAGCTTCCAAAGGAGACATCAGAGGAGCTTTGGATGTAGGCAAATGCAGCAGCAGCACGACTTCAATTTCTTTTTTCTTTTCTTTGCACTTTTAATTTGTATACCACCTTACTATATTGCTATACACAAGGCGATTGAGAGCAACAAAATATACAACAAAAACGAACGCCTTATAATAATCTGATCCAATACAAAAAGCCACAATAAAACACTTTAAAATGGAATGACTTATATAAAGCAATATTCAACAATCTATCATTTTCAATGGCCATGGTTCCTCCTACTCCTTCTTCTGCTGCCACCACCAGCTGGGGACTGCTTTACTGCTTCTTCCCTGTCCTGGAAGGAGGAGAAGGAGGAGCCAGCCACTGAAGCCAAGCTATGCTTAGCTCCATGCTTGGCCTCCTTCTCTGCTTTTGGACATTGCTTTTGGCCTGGTCTCCTCCCAAAAGTATTGGGGGGGGGCAAAAAGGGCTCAGCCCCTAGGAAAGGGTGCCCCTGCTTGGGTGAGAGAATGGGACTTGTAAGTTTTTATGTGAAATGACTGGGCAATAGGCGTAGGTAAGACACTGTAAACCGAAGCCACAACTCAAAAAATCTTCAGAGGTCCTGAGCTGCATAATATAATCTGTGCAGTGTCCTCCCATTGACAAAGCTATTCTTGTTCTAATTTTCCAAAACTAATCAGGCTCTAGGAACTGAGGCGTGTGTGTGTGATTACTGGGTATGGATGCTGTGGGCTGGGTTTCCCCATCCACTTTATCTAAACATCACTGCAGCCAAAAATAAGCTATCAATACAGCTGATGTTTGAGCTGTTGAGTTCTTACTGTCCTAAAAACCAATCCTTCTTACCAGCTACCCTGTGGTCTTCCCTGAGGAAAAACAAGCAGTCATACTAGTTCAAGACCGTTGTCTCAGAACCTCAAAAATTCACACATTTGCTATTCTGAAGAGTTGATAACTCGCATCCCTGGCATTGAGACTTTTGAGGGTCTCTAAGGCGACAAAACGGAACTTCTATGACTGAGGAAATTGGGCTTTCTGTGCCTCACGTGCTATATTTGCTTATTGCCCATCATCGAGCTGGAACATGCCCAAGATCTCTTAACAAGGTTTTCGCAGCAAAAACAAGAGTTGAAAGGGGTGGGAGAAAAACACTCTTCTGCAAATGTTCCAGTTTTAAAGTATGCAAGCAAAGGAATAGCGAACTGCTCAGGAAGGCAAAATTTTTATAGGAAGATGATGACATGAGCAAGTGGTTGCAGTCATTATAAAAAGTAACTGGAGACAAGATTGTTCAGCCAACGTAAACTCCGTTGGCATGAAGTGTGTTTTTAATGATTTAGGGACACTTGGAATGCAAGGGATGAAACACACACACACACACACACACACACAGTGTGAAGAATCACATCGGCTGCATACTCTCCAGAAGGAAAGGAAACCTGGGTTATGAACAAATATTTTAGTACAAAATAAACGTATTATGGGGACGGGCAGCTGAGGGAGGTGGGAAGAGATTAATCTGGGAAGCTTTAGAACTTCCTTAACCCATTCCTATAGCTCTTTGATTGAAAGCCTCAACTTTTATTTTATTAACTTTCTTCTGCCCTTCGAAAGGTGAGGTTACTTTCTAGGTTTCTTCCTTGGCCTGGGGTTGTTGCCCCTCCTAGGTTTTAGGTAGCAGCTGGCTGTGATTAGAAGGATTGGGGATTGGATCAGTGCTTGATTAAGTTTCAGCTGGTCTTGGTTTACCCACGTTCGTACAGCAGAATTAATCTCTGGGTTCAGTTGAACGTTGCACATTAATGCATGCCAGACATTTTTGGGCCCACCCAAGCAACGAAGTGAGAAGATTCCTTTCCCTGCCTAGACGTTCGTTTGGGCCTGCTGCTCTTGTCCTTCCTAAAATAATGCTTATGAGATAGCCAATGGTGGTTTTGGCCTCAGTTATGACTGAAGAAGTTAATTCCTTCCGCTTGTTCTTCAGGCGGCAAGCCAAACCTCACGTACTGATTGCCAGAGAGTAGCCACTGCTGTGTCCACACTCCTGCTGTGCTTGGTGATGGCCATGGGCAATGTGACTGATGAGCCAGTCTTGCATCATTCAGCCCCGACACTGAGATCCAACACCAAGGGCCTTCTGGTGGTTCCCTCACAGTGAGGTTACAGGGAACCAGGCAGAGGGCCTTCTCAGTAGCCAAGTCTGCCCTGTGGAATGCCCTCCCGTCAGATGTCAATGAAAGAAACAACCACCTGACTTTTAGAAGACATCTGAAGGCAGCCCTGTATAGGGAGGTTTTTAATGTTTGATGTTATACTGTGTTTTGTTTTGTTGGAAACCGCCCAGAGTGGCTGGGGTAACCCAGTCAGATGGGTGTCACATTAACAGCAACATCATCACCATCATAATCTTCAGGGCCTTCTGCTGTTACCAGCAGGGATCCTACCAGCGTCACTTCTGCCCATTCACACATTTAACAGACAGAAGGTGGAAGTCTGTACTGGTAAGGAGACACTTCTATTGTCAATAGGTCCCTGCTCCTGCCAACCTAGCAACTTGAAAGCACGTCAAAGTACAAGTAGATAAATAGGTACCGCTCCGGCGGGAAGGTAAATGGTGTTTCCGTGCACTGCTCTGGTTCACCAGAAGCATCTTAGTCATGCTGGCCACATGACCCAGAAGCTGTACGCTGGCTCCCTCGGCCAGTAAAGTGAGATGAGCACCGCAACCCCAGAGTTGGTCACGACTGGACCTAACGGTCGGGGGTTCCTTTACCTTTACTTTTGGTGGTCAACTGACTGAACTGGCGGAGCTGAGTTGAGGGACTCAATTCACCAGCTCAGAATGGGCAGGGTCAAATTATTCTGTTAGGCTGAGTCCTAGCCACTCTTAACTTTTGAGCATAAACCCAGTTCAAGCAATCTCATTTCCAAGTAGAAATGAACCAACATCTTTATAAATGACTTGGAGGAAGGAGCAGAGGAGATGTTCACCAAATTTCCAGATGACACAAAGTTGGGAGGCATAGCTTATGCCATCAGAGGCAGGATCCCGATTCAAAATGATCTGATTGACCGAGAAGGAAACCCACCAGGTGAAATTCAACAGGGACAAATGCCTTACATTTAAGGCAACCAAGAAGCAAAGGCGCAAATTAATATCCCTTTCTGGCACAGCATCCATCTCCGGTTTCAAGTAAAGGTTATAGGACTGAGCAGGTATTGTGTAGTAAAACCAGCCGCAAAAATGACTGATCCAACCACCACTGCCAGTCCAGAACTAGGCACACCTCCTCATCCTTGCTGCGGAAATGTCTCTGTCTGTGGTGAGCATTGCCTAAGCATGGCATGTGTGCATACACAAGTTTGACCAAGAAATAAAAATAAATACATTGCGACCGGAGGGTAGCATCCACTCAGGATGCATTTTGAAGCCACTATGTCAATCGTGAGGCAGTTAGCTTGTTACCTGTTCCTTATTGTATTTGGAAATGTTTCCTGCCTTTAGAAGACGGATCAGCCACCCTCCCTCCCTCTTTCTAAGAAACTTCACTTTATGAACACTTGCTCTGTTACAGAGGCAAAGGAAACGAGAATCATGTGACCGTGTCCAGAGGCCAGCGCTGGGCCCTGCTAACCTAGTGGGCCTTTATAAGCAACATAAGCAATTCAGTACAGTGGTACCTCAGGTTACATACACTTCAGGTTACATACGCTTCAGGTTACAGACTCCACTAACCCAGAAATAGTGCTTCAGGTTAAGAACTTTGCTTCAGGATGAGAACAGAAATCATGCTCCGGCAGCGCGGCGGCAGCAGGAGGCCCCATTAGCTAAAGTGGTCTTCAGGTTAAGAACAGTTTCAGGTTAAGTATGGACCTTCGGAATGAATTAAGTACTTAACCTGAGGTACCACTGTAGTTCAGCGAACAGGGTTACTGCTCACTTGTCGAGAAGTTCCCTGCCAAAGCTTCCAGACGTACCTGATACTTCATTAGGGAAAGTAATGAGCAGTAAGTTCTGTTTTGGTAAACAGAAATTGGCTCAGTAAATTGAATGCTAATACATTTATTAAGCACTGGCATTCTCGCTGGCTGTGCCTGGTAAAAATAAGGGAATGAATAAGAGCTACCCTGTGGGTCAGCTCACACCAGCTTCTGAGTGTGGGGAAATGTAGCCCGACTCAGCCTTTGTTGGAGTTCTCATTCCATGAAGAAGATGAAAGAAAATGTATGGCCAGCTTATAGTCCATTTACATTGCTTCAGCTAACCCAAGTTTGAAAGCTGGCATCCCTGGGACTGACAATCTGCTTTCTCATTTTCTGCAGGATTAGCATTATGAACGGTCAGAACAACAAAATGCAAAATAATGTAACATACTGAGACGGCTGTGTCTGATTTCAGGGCTGTTAATGGTGCCGTGATGTTTAGTTCAGCTTGACTTCCATCCTACTTTTAGCGTATCAACCAGGCAGGCTCCATGCGGTGCAATTTATGTTACATCTGAACCTGGAGCTACCTTCTAGGGATGCTTGCTATCCTTTGCATTGCTTGTAATGAAGCAATGCAGGGGTGGGGGGGAACCTATTTTCAGTCCAAGGACTACATTCCCTTCTGGGCAACCTTAGGGAGAACAGGAATGCATCATCACCATCACCATTTTTTATTTGTGTGCCGCCTTTCCACAGTTAAAAAACAATGCTCAAGGTGGCTTACAGCATAACAAGATTTACATACTTACAAAAGTCATGAACAATAAATAAACCACATCAAAAAAATACACAACCAAATGGGAAACAATTTCCATATAAATCAAAATCTAAAACTAAGAATACAGCATTAATGTCACGGTTTAAAATGACATAGGTAAAAAATAACAGCAATTTAAACAAAAAAACAAAACAAAATGGAGCCCTCCCTGCCTAGCAGCAGCAGTGGCAGCAGTCCTTTATAGGGCCCATCAGGCCCCGCCCTAGGCCAAGTAGTGAGTGGCAGGACTGGGGCGCTCAGGGGCTGAGCAGGGGAGTCCTCCAATGCACACCCTCCAACATTTCTCCAATGAAAATAGGGACACCCCAACATTTCTCTGACAAAAATAGGGACATCCTAAGGAAAAGTGGGACATTCTAGGATTTAATTAGAAACCGGGGCAGTTTCAGTAAATCTGGGAACAGCCCTGGAAAATAGGGACACGCGGAGGGTCTGCAAATGTCACCTTTGTACAGTGGGCTAGTATCTACACACACACACACACACACACACACACACACACAACCCTCTATAATTTTCATCTAGGCATGCAAGAGGCTAGCCCAGGCAAACTATGGTCCGTGGGCCGGATACAACCTGAAGACGTCGTTAAACCGGCCCCCAGCCCTTGCCACCCACTCTGTCAGACTAACTTCCAGGACGCAGCCACAGCTTCCTATTGGCTGCAGGAAGCTCCTGCAGCCATTAGGAAGCCTCAGACACCTCCCCCTGGCCATGGCTCCGAAAGCCAGCAGGGAAAGAGCAGTGGGTGGGTGGGTGCGCATGCGCACAGGTACGTGCGCTCCTCCGTGTGGGCGATCCGGCCCATCGGCGGAAAAGTTTGCCAACCCCTGGGCTAGCCAAACAAAACACTCAAGGATGGTGGGATGCAGCACCAATGAAGGGTGTGGCCTCAGGGAAGAGGGTGGGGCTGGGGAGGGTATACAAGCTTGAAGGACCACAATTGGCCCACAGGCCTGAGATTCGCGACTGGACTTAACTGTCAGGGGTCCTTCACCTTTATGGCAGAGGTCATAGGTCTTCAGAGCCTGTGCACATGGCACACATCCTCAGGCCATGAATGCATGGAGGCAGGGTGAGAGCAAGCATATGCAATCCTGCCTGCGTTGTTCCTTCCCCTGCCTCTCCCCACCACTGAAATTAGGCTTGCGAAGAAGCTTTCAATGGTAGCCAACAGAGCAGGCTGTGGTGGGGCTTGGTTGACTAGTGCTCCCCACCCTCTTCAGACATTTGTACCCCAGAGACTTCAAGTGTTCTTATTTTCAAGGGGCAGTCCCAGATTTAGCGAAGCTGCCCCGGTTTCTGATTTGATCCCAGAACATCCCGCTTTTCATCAGAGAAATGTTGGAGAGTATGCTACCCAAACATACGTTTTATATGTGTGTGTGTGAGAGAGAATTGACCACAACCTATGGCTAATGTGGTGATTTGCAGTGCTTACTGTGACCTGGACTTTGAAATTCTTTCCTCAGCCAGATGAACAACAAAGGCAGGACCTCCAACAGATCCCTTTCTACCACATGAGCTCTGGCTACGAGCAATAAACTCTGTCTCAAACACAGATTCGTGTGTGTGTGTTTATGAAGCGAAATGATAAACAAAAGGCTAACCATGCCTGAAACCATGGAGGAGTCAGATAACCTAACCATTTTCTGCAGATGACGGCGACAATTATTTTCTCTGTGTAATTGAGCTTGGCATCTTAAACACGTTAAAAAACCAATCCCCAAACCTTATTAGGAAAAACGCAAGTCTTTTCTCCAAAAGTGCTTGAGAAAGAAACACACACACACACACACACACAGAGAGAGAGAGAGAGAGAGAGAGAGAGAGAGAGAGGGAGATGATAAGCTTTAATAGTGCAATCGTCTGTATGCCTACTTGGAAGTACACTGGACCTTTATTTCAGATACAAATGCTTAGGATTGCAGTCTAACAGTGGCGTAGCCCCCTAACCCTAACCCCCAGATGTTGCGCCTGGTGCGGCCGGGCCCCCCTGCACCCCCCACGCTACGCCACTGCAGTCTAAGCAGTGCAAATCTATGGATCTCTACTCAGATTAAAGGTAAAGGTAAAGGTACCCCTGCCCGTACGGGCCAGTCGTGACCGACTCTGGGGTTGCGCGCCCATCTGGCTTAAGAGGCTGGGGGCCAGCGCTGTCCGAAGACACTTCCAGGTCACATGGCCAGCGTGACAAAGCTGCTCTGGCGAGCCTGCACCAGCGCAGCACACGGAAACGCCGTTTACCTTCCCGCTTTAAAGCGGTACCTATTTATCTACTTGCACTTAAGAGTGCTTTCGAACTGCTAGGTGGGCAGGAGCTGGGACCGAACGACGGGAGCTCACCCCGCCGCGGGGATTCGAACCGCCGACCATACGATCGGCAAGTCCTAGGCGCTGAGGTTTTACCCACAGCGCCACCCGCGTCTCCTACTCAGATTAGGGATGGGTAAATTGACTTCTCCACACCAAGCTGCACTTAAAAAAGGAATGAGTTCTAAGCATAAATTTGTCTAAATATACACATTTTTCATTCACTTTTGTGTACTATATATATTTTTGCAAATTACATCATTTGTGCCCAGAGTGTCTAGAACTTCCCAGAGTTGCTGGGGCATCTCAGCCAGATGGGCGGGGTATAAATAATAACAATATTATTATTATTATCATTACTCCATGATTTAGTTATTTTTTGTACGCAATTTTCACTAATGTGTGCAGCTTTATGCATGCTTTACTCTAGGGTATACATTTTGTACACATTGGGAACTAGTCCACAAAATATCTGCCTTAGCACCATTTCCTGATTTGCTCTAGAGCATGGGTAGGCAAACTAAGGTCCGGGGGCTGGATCCAGCCCAATCGCCTTCTAAATCCGGCCCATGGATGGTCGGGGAATCAGTGTGTTTTTACATGAATAGAATGTGCCCTTTTATTTAAAATGCATCTCTGGGTTATTTGTGGGGCCTGCCTGGTGTTTTTACATGAGTAGAATGTGTGCTTTTATTTAAAATGCATCTCCGAGTTATTTGTGGGGCATAGGAATTCGTTCATTTTTTCTTCTTCAAAATATATTCCAGCCCACCACAAGGTCTGAGGGACAGTGGACCCTGCTGAAAAAGTTTGCTGACCCCTGCTCTAGAGGGTTTGGGGAATGCACAGAACAGATTTAGGGGACATGTGGGGAGATAGATAGGGGGAGAATATTCCAATACAGAATGGGAAATCCTTGCACTGACAGAACATTCTCCTTTGCTCTATGCTGCATACAAACCATTACTTGTTTGGAGAACTGCGCCACAATATTCAAAAAAGTGTGGATTTTAAAGGATGGCTGTGCTTCAGTTTGTGTATTGATCTGGAAAGCAGAAATTACATAAGCTCCCTGATAAATGCAGAGTGAGTCTAATTTCTATCCCACCCTATATCAGATTTAAGGCCCATTGATTGAAGGCCTATTGATTCCATTTACTCTCAGGTAAATTTGAATATGACTGCAGATTAAATTTCCATTCAAAGTTTTGAAGAGAGAGAGAGCCCTTTTTTGGTTTTGTGGATGTTGCCTCCAGCAATTCCTTTCCCCTCCCTCCACACACATTTTTAAAAATGAAGGAGGGTTTTTTTTAAAAAAAGTTCTGAGGAAAGATAATATTTGCTCTGATCTCTCACCCACTCCAAAATAAATATGATATCTTCACATTGTCATTCTTCATTTATAAGCTTTGGAAATCAAGTCCCTGGAAAATAGGCATGGAGGCTACCTCAGTTTGACCCACTGTCTTCTGAAGGCACGGAAGATCACTTAGCTGTGGTATTGTTCCTGTTAAGTTGTGGGTGAACATATCAGACGACACAGCGATTCTTCAAACAGCTCTTCTTTATTCAGATGTCACAACAGGACTGAGCTGAAGGGCTCAGTCAACTTGCTTATATAGAGCTCCAGTACAACAGTTACTGTAGCAACTTTCTAAAACTATCCAATCACTGAACGTCATTTTCGATCCTTCATTTGCATACAAACTATCCAATCACTGAACGCCACTTTCGATCCTTCATTTGCATAACTATCTACAGTATCCCCCTGCTGGCCCAGGGTGAGAACTTCAATACATAACAGTTCCAAATAAATTTGCATCAAAAGAAACCAGATATTAGAGGTTGCCATTGCATCATGAAGGAGCCAAATTCCAGTGCTGGAAAGAGTGATGTACAGCAATCGTCATGATGGTAAGAATCAAATGAAATGTTTTACTTAACACATGCACCATTTAAAAACCACTTAGTTTTCAAGGATGGTTCGATTCCATCCTGGTTTTTCAGAGAGTATCTACATGTGATACACAAACACACATTTGATATAGACTCTCCTCCCTGGAAGAGAGGGGAGTGGTTGTGGGCGGGAGACTGAGCTCCGCCCCTAGTAGGGGGCATTAGCCCCCTCCCCTCCTACCTGGCTGGTGCCCACGCCCACCGGAGGTGGCCAACCAGGTGCCTCCGGGGGGCGTGTGTAGCAGCTTAATGCTGTGGTGCCAGCCCCGCCTCCTCCTCATTCGTCATCGTCCCTCAGCAAGTCACCCACCCTCCACTCCCATTTAGCTCAGGGTATAGGTTTTTGGCCTTGCTATGGACCTTAGGTTGGTCGCCCTGGTTGGCTGGGGGGCCTGGTAGGAATTTTTCCATTTGGCATTAGGCCTTTTGGTTTTTTCGCCTACCTCATAGCAATCGTCACAACTTTTGTGGTATTGGTGGGTAGGTTAGGCATTGGATTCATGTGTTGTGCTGTGTCAAGGGCTAGGTGTGGCCATCGCCTATGCTATCTACCGTGGGTTATTCCGTTAAAGGAATCTGGCGGTTGTGTATTCCGTCCGATGCCTGCTTGGCGGGAGGCCATGGCACGACCCTCGGTGACATCAGGGGGTGAGCCTATAGTTGGATGAGCATCAACAGGCTCCACCTACTGTTGAATAAACCCACCACCTATAGTCATCCAATGCCTAAGCCAATACCTTTTCACTGCTGTAATCAATAAAGTTGTGGCCTTTTCTTGCCCATTAACCTTATATCACATGTCCTTGTGTATTTATTTCACATAGCGGGGTCAGGCCCTCGATCCACAAATGTGAGGGGTGCTTATCCCTTTCCCTACCCCACCCACATTTTTTCTGCTTCAGATCCCCCTCACTAAAAAGCAGCTTTTCCTTCAGCAAGTTTTGTACGCAAACAGAAACATTCCCTGATGCTTTCATGAGTTAGGGGTGAAAGGCAGTACTTGTGTAAGTGTGTGCTTGACATTTGAGCAAAATGCATGATTATAAGGGCAGTCTATACAATTTCTTTATCATGCACGGCAAGCAAATGAACGGCTCTCAGTATGCTATTTGCCAATCTGTTCCTGGATTCTAGATCCAGTGGTACTTTGGTTTTCAAACAGCTTAGTTCATGAACAACTTGGAACCCTGCAAAACCGGAAGTAGGTTTTCGAACATTTTTCAGAAGCCAAATGTGTTTCCTGTTGCACTCCTAATTCGCATCCCCCTGTGTCTTCTGTTGCACTGCTAATTTGCATCCCCGCATTGTAATTCAAATTCTCCATTTCAGTTTGCAGTGTTTTAAGGTGATATTTGGAGCTTACCATACTTTCCCTTGTATAAGACTAGGGTTTTTAATTTAATTTTTAATTTAAAAATTATGTTCTAAATTGTGGGTCATCTTATACCCGGATACAATCTTCCCTCATTTTCTCAATTTGGAGTCCCCCCAAAATAGGTGGCATCTTGTACATGGGTGCGTGTTATAGACAGAAAAATGTAGTATATTTGGTGCTTTTGTTTTTGCTATTTATTTTGCATTTTTTGTTTTGAGACTTTTTCAGTTACTTTGTTTTTGTGACTGTGTGGATCCCAATTCAGCTACTGATTGATTGATTGATTGTGTGACTGCAGAAATGGATAAAAGCCCCCCATCCAAACAATGACTATCATCAGTGCAGGCAAGATTTTTTTATTTTTTTATCATCTACAATACTGTTTTATTTGTTTTATAGTACAGTACATTGATTATTGCTTTCATTTTATGGATCAATGGTCTCATTAGATAGTAAAATTCATGTTAAATTGCTGTTTTAGGGGTTGTTTTTAAAAGTGTGGAACGGATTAATCTGTTTTGCATTACTTTCTATGGGATAGCGTGCCTTGGTTTTGGAAAGCTTCGGTTTTGGAAGAGACTTCCGGGACAAATTAACTTTGAGAACCAAGGTACTACTGTATATCAGAAAGCTACTCTCAGATTACACTCAGATTAACCAAGCGATTTGCTTTGCTAAGAAAGTGACACTTGTCTGTTTGTTCCCTGCCCTTCTTTTCAGGAATTCATTGCAACATTCATTGGACTACTCAGTTCCCCCCCCCCCTCACAACAAGACTGTGAACTGGGCTAGACTCAGAAAGAGTCACTTGCCTTTGGCTACCCAGATAGTGTTGCAGCTGAGTGAGGATTTCAACCAACCGTTCCTTGAAACTCTGTAGTTGAACTGTTTTACTAGTCCGCACTGGCTGTCAAGAAGCCTAGCTTTCCCATGTTTTATGGACATTGTGGGTGCTTCCCAATGGGAATGTAATCCAATTTGGGAATAGAATACAGTAAAAATAGGATGGAACTCATAGTTCTTTATTCTTCAATGTGGCTGTCAGCAAAGTTGTATAACTTCCATGTGAATGTATCACAATGAAATTCAAACAACAGATTGCACTGTATAACCTCCATGCCAATTTTGTGTCACCATAACAGCATGAATACTCAAGAATCAGTAAGTCTGGAAGCTCCCTTGTTCCACCTTCAGAAAATATAGGCAAGAATTGGTAAACTGCTGCCATACCAGCAGTGAATGGATGTGTCATTCCCTGACCCATTTCAATGAGGAGATTTGAGAGAGCTATCCAGCTAGCCACCCAATTTTGAATTTTGATAAACATTTGACAGCATCAGCATCTTCTGATGTACTTCCCCGCCCCAGCGGCAACTCCATAAACATTATAACATAGTTTGAGTCCCACTTTTTGGGTAATGTTTTCTCTCTCATAAAAATGATAAATGTCAATATGTGAATCACATTTAAGTATTTTGCTGAACTGTCAGTTCCGCCAAATAAAACAATTTTTCCATGCCTTTGAGCAAAGGCACTTCCCCATTTTAAGATAAATATTTAAATACGACTTCATTGGGGAAATATATTCCTGTGGTTAGATGAGATACTCTAGAAAATTAAGAGCTGGGGCTCTGTAGGCCTGTGGCACTGTAACAATTGTCGTGCTCTTAAGCTGGCTGATCTGTCATTGAACAATGCATCTCTGCATAGGAAAGTAACACAAAGGATGGTAGATTGATTCTAACAGTATTGTCTAGTCACTGATGGTTTCTGAGTGTAGTGTCTTGGGCAAAAAGCAGAATATGGGTCTGTTGTAGCTTGTTGGCCAAGTGTTTGCGGCACTGCCATTGGAGTGTGTATGAAACAATTCATCAAATCTCTATCCCACATAGGACCTTTGCCTCTCCATCTCACCCCAAAGCAAGAAAGAAGACACAATAGCATGTATGGAATAAATGATCAACAGTTTTATTGACTTAAAAATAACCGCAGTTAGCAAAAATCTGTTGTCAATTGTCAGTGTGGGCCCCTGAACTCCAGGTTCATCCAGGCTGATGACAAATCTGTTTCACTCTCCATTTAGCATGGTCAGTTTCATCCTGGCCCAGGCACCAGGCCATTCTGCTGAATGGTTTGTGCTTGTCTGCCTGCTCACCTTAAAGGTGTGCAGAGGAGGTACCAAGCCATCTCATCGCAACATGGTTGAACAACCTGAGATGGGATGATGTCATTAGAGCCTAAGGGTACTTCCACTACTAGAGGTCCTCTCACCAACCATCTGTGAGAAGCCAATAGGATAAGTCCCCCTTCCCCATAAATATTCTTCAGGGTGCTCACCAGTGTTGCCTCTGTTCAGCTCCTTCCTGTCTGTACTGAATCTGTAACAATATACTTATTCCTTCACTTCACCTGTTGACCAAAGACTCCTGCAGGCCTCAGTGCAGACCAGCATCCCATTTCTTCCTGACTAAATAGCTGGTGCCAGGCTGAGTTTCAATGCTGGAGCAGCTTGCCTGTTAGTATGGAGAGAACAATATTAACCAGTGTTGTTGTTGTTGTTTAGTCGTTTAGTCGTGTCTGACTCTTCGTGACCCCATGGACCAGAACACGCCAGGCACTCCCGTCTTCCACTGCCTCCCGCAGTTTGGTCAAACTCATGCTGATAGCTTCGAGAACACTGTCCAACTATCTTGTCCTCTGTCGTCCCCTTCTCCTTGTGCCCTCCAACATCAGGCTCCTTTCCAGGGAGTCTTCTCTTCTCATGAGGTAGCCAAAGTATTGGAGCCTCAGCTTCAGGATCTGTCCTTCCAGTGAGTACTCAGGGCTGGTTTCCTTAAGAATGGATAGGTTTGATCTTCTTGCAGTCCATGGGACTCTCAAGAGTCTCCTCCAGCACCATAATCCAAAAGCATCAATTCTTCGGCGATCGGCCTTCTTTGTGGTCCAGCTCTCCCTTCATGGATCACTGCCTTGTCGCGGCAAAAGCGCTTGAATAACTCAGAGAAGCTATGAACTATGCTGTGCAGGGCACCCAAGATGGACAGGTCATAGTGGAGAGTTTTGACCAAACGTGATCCACCTGGAGGAGGAACCGACAAACCACTCCAGTATCCCTGCCAAGAAAACTCCATGGACAAAGACAACAGGCATATTAACCAGTAGAATGAAGCAAATGTGTAACCTCTCACCAAACCAACAACATGGAGACAAAACCATAATTAGTAGGCTCTACCTACTCCCGTCGGGACGCGGGTGGTGCTGTGGGTTAAACCACAGAGCCTAGGGCTTGCCAATCAGAAGGTCGGTAGTTTGAATTCCCGCGACGGGGTGAGCTCCCGTTGCTCGGTCCCTGCTCCTGCCAACCTAGCAGTTCAAAAGCACGTCAGAGTGCAAGTAGATATATAGGTACCGCTCCGGCGGGAAGGTAAACAGCATTTCCGTGCACTGCTCTGATTCGCCTGAAGCAGCTTAGTTATGCTGGCCACATGATCTGGAAGCTGTACGCTGGCTCTCTTGGCCAATAAAGCAAGATGAGTGCCGCAACCCCAGAGTCGGTCACGATTGAACCTAATGGTCAGGGGTCCCTTTACCTTTGCCTACTCCCATTGCTCGATCCCTGCTCCTGCCAACCTAGCAGTTCGAAAGCACGAACTGCAAGTAGATAAATAGGTACCACTCTAGCGGGAAGGTAAATGGCGTTTCTGTGTGCTGCTCTGGTTCATCAGAAGCGGCTTAGTCATGCTGGCCACATGACCTGGAAGCTGTATGCCTGCTCCCTCGGCCAGTAAAGTGAAATGAGCACCGCAACCCCAGAGTCATCCATGACTGGACCTAATGGTCAGGGGTCCCTTTACCTTTACCTTTTACCTACTGTTAGTTCTTGACCCACCTACTGTTGGTTCACCTCATTGGCCACAGTGGGGACCAACTGCCACTGGCCCAGCCTATATTAATGTAGACCCCTTGGGAGAAGGTACAATACACATCAGTCTCCACAATGCTCCTTGCTGTGTACAGACCCTGTGCACAGACAGCCCATGAAAATGATGTGTATGTTCCTAGTTACCACTGATTTAATTTATTCTCACAATAAATTATTGCTGAATTTCCCGTCACAAAATAGGTTTCTCTAAGGTTAACCCATGAACTTCCCAAAAGTGTGAACCCAGGTCACCAACATCCAAGGGAAGCCATACATCTACAACTCATTTTATGACATTCATGCAAGTCCCTTCAGACAACCACAGTGGAACAGTTATGTTGCCATGTCTCAGGGTTCACTAGGTTGAGAGTTTAGTGGAAATAAAGCATTTGCTGTCTTTGTGGTAGAGAACAGATAATGATGTCAAATGCCAATGCTTTATTATCAGCGTTTCTGTCTTATCCAATGTGAAAAGCCTGCTCACATTTGTTTATTTATTCCTGCTCCAAGAAAAGGTTAGGTAACCCATTGGGGTGTCCACTGCCTCATATCTTGGTTGAAGAAAAGGACTTGCCTCAATTTTGATATGGGTCTGTTAAGAAATAGAGTATCACCTTTCACAGCTAGGATAAGTCAGCTCATGTTGTGCTGCTGCAAAGGATTGGCCTATATTTCTCTTTTTTCATGGTTAAAAACAGGTATTTCCCTCAGGCACAGTGGAAGCAAATCATACATTACCGGATTTCCAAACGTTATCCTTCCATCTACCTTTTAATACCACTCCCCTGCTCCCAATGAATCTTATATCCATTGTGTTACCATTACCACCCAGATTATCTGATCCCTTGAAAGATAAATGCCTTATCCTGAAAAATTAAACAAAGAGAAAATTAAAGAGCAGGGAAAGATAAACAGTATCATAAAGTCCAATTTCCTGTCTTCTACATGATCTGTCTTTCCAAACAAGGCCAAATCCTGCCCTCAGACACATGTGTGAGAAGACAACACTATGTGGAACTTGTTTAAGAAAATATGTATCAGGTAATTAAATGTGAATATTACTGATTAAATCAGCTCCTGTTTGTATGAAACACTCTTAAATGTACTGATGAATTAAGAAGGAGGTAGATAAAAATCACTACATACTTGTGTTAATGCCAAATTCTTTCCTTGGACTAGTATGCTTGTTAAGGAATTTTTAAATGTATGAATGTGTTCCCATGTGGTGAAGGAGAGGTGCAACTATGTGAAATCCGTCCATCCACAGTGCCTTTTCCATGGTTGTATTCTGGCATCCCCACATAGAAAGGAGTTTAAAAAGATGAGTCACCACATAAAAATTACAGGGATTTATTGCCTTGTGTTGACATTTCCTTGTAAAAACTGATTATGTAAATTCACCCTCAGAGATGCCACCAATTTATTTTTTTACCTCCAGTGAAATACAACTCATACTTCCAGGTTACTCCTTAAGCCAACCACCCAGCAACTCTGGAGGAAACCAGACAGTTTGTTAACACTAGTCAAACTTTTTGCCAAAGAGCTTCGCACAACCCTAGGCTGTCAATTTAATACAGTATGGTCCCATGTTTGTGTGGTCTCCTCTCACTTCGCCTTGTGTTCTGCCTTTGGCACTTCTGACATTATTTAAGCCACAGTTTCCTGTTACATCTAAACTGGGAAAGTGAGGTTTCGTATCAGAATACAAACCGCAATAGAAAATTATCCTGTAGTTCAAACAAAACCACGATACAGGTGCTGAAGGCAGCACATAAAATGAGATGAGGAGGAACATGAGCATGAACATGATGCTTGTCCTCAGCCCAGTAAACCATGGTTCAGTAAACCATGAGATGAGAACCAGGCTAATAACTACCTTACAAAGCAACATTTGAAGTGAATGGAGAGGTTTCTCCTCAGGCTGATTAAACACCTGAGGGATTTCAAGGGAAGTCAAGAGACTTTTGATGAAACTAATGACAATTTTCAGGGCCATCTTGCACTTCCCTACCCTCAATCTCACGTCGTCACTCATATCTATTAGCGGCAATGTTGCACTGCTAATTTGAATGTACGTTACTGACTTCCAGAACAGAACCACATTTTTTCCCGCTTCTAAAGAGATGCAGCATGCCAGTGTTGAACCTGCACCTAAAATCTGACAGGCCCAAAGGGCAAGATTTCCAAATTGCCAGGCCAAACAGAGCAGCATATTTCTCACTTGGTATGTCCACAATTGCACAAACACATTCCACATGTATTTGAGGGCACCCAAAGAATTAGATTAAAAATGAAATCCTTAAAGAAAACATTTTTCCTGGACATTTTTTGGGGTGTGTGGGGAAAAAGGGTGGGTTGGAAAAGACAAAAAAAGACCTGCCTTTAGAAGAGAAGTTCTAAGCCCGGCAGGATGCATTTTTAAATTAACAAGGCATGAATTTAAATACATTAAGAGCTAAACAAAACACTGGGAGAGTCAGAGAGGTGAAAAGTCATTGCCCCTCCTTGTCCTGCTGTCTTCTTTTTTTTGGCTGCTGTGCTGAGAGACACAAAATAAAATGGAGCAACATAACCTGTCTGAGTTTTATTCAAATCAGCCAATTAAAACATCAAGTTGAAATGTCAGCGAACATGCTATGGCCACTCAGGAATTAAAGCAGGAAGGCATCTGTCTGTCTTCACCACAAAAGCACTGAAGGTTTTTTTCCCCTTTCTCTTTCCTAATTCCACTTCTGCAAAAACTATGACATTACATTACAGCCATGAAAAACACCATCTGAAATATACCTTGACTGGAGGGCGGCTGTCATCACCAGTTGCTTTCTTGTAATATTAGAGGGAGCTAAACACAGATTCTTCATTTTCTGAGCGTTCCCTCTGCTCCATCATCATTTGGTACCTAAATGATGCTCGGTCCAAGGAAGAGGCCACAGCTTCATGGCAGAGTCAATGCTATGCCTTCCCAAGATCTCAGCTTCAGGCCCTGGAATCTCAGGTGTCAGGAGATGCTAGAAAGCTACTGTTAAGATGGGACCAAACGGGCAAATGGACTGATTCAGTATAAAGCACCTTCAAAGTCACACTCTTATATAAGATGATGTTTTAGCTTGTTGTAGGGTGAGAGAGAGAGGGAGAGAGAGAGAGAGATCAGGTTAAGCCTTTCTTATTTCCCAAGCAAATTTAATTCAAACCTGATTTTGTCCCTTAGTTTGTGATCAATTATTTAAATTTCTAGGCCACCCTTCATCCAAGGATCACAGGGCAGTTTACAATATAAAAACACAAAAAATACATACCAAACTAACCAACAAAAGCAATACACTTACAATTACAGTTCCAGCAAGAGAGGACTGGCAATTGAAATTGATGGAATATGCAGAAATGGCAAAACTAACCAAAAAAATAAGAAACCAAGAAGGGAGACTGTTTATGACCGAGTGGACAAAAATTATTGATTATTTAAAGATGCACTGTAAACAACTTCAAATGTTAGCAGGGGTGACATAAACTGATGTAGTAAGACATAATTTAAAGAAAATACAATGAGAAGTTAATAATTAAATAGAAATTGGATATACAGTAGTAAAAAGATATAAAATAAGGAACCACAGAAGGCGGGTGGGAAGGAAGTGGAAGAAAACACAATGTAAAGATTGTTTTCCTTTCTTGTTTTGTTTAAATTTATGTAAAATGAGAAAATGGGGGGCGGGGCGGGGAATTATACACACACACATATGGAATAACGCAGTATAACTGCCCTCAACCTTTTGTAGGAACAATTAGTATTAGGAGCGAAATTGTGTATAACTACTCCAATACCATCAAGAACAGAATTCATAATGAATGCACAATAAAAAGACATCTGCAGCAGTTGTAAACACCTTCCTAATCAAGTTAGTGGGATGGGTGGAATAAATAAACCTGAGATACAATAGGTTGGTAAGTTGGCTTTCTGCTTAGCTAAAAACTAAGGTGTTTAAAATCCTTTCCACCCATCTGAAATGTTGATAGTTTGGACTGTAGTAAATTGAAAGACAACCATGTTCTTCACAGTGGGGAAAAGGCTGAGACCGAAACCTGAGACGGAAAAAAATCACTTTTTTCCTCACCCTCTCCCAATAGTGACATCAGTCACAAACAACAGACAGCAAGCCAATCAAGTAATATCCCATAATCCTTTGGGAACACAGCTGTAGAAATGTTTTAGCATGCGGAGTATCATCCTCTGGTAAAAGAAACCACTGGGAATGTGATCTATAGTTGTTGATCAGGCCAGTTTTTCTCTTCTCAGATGGTATTGCTGTGAAGAAAAATGCCATTATTTTAATTGTTTCAAAGGAGAGGGAATCTTGAATGCATATATAACTAAAAGCATGTAGACTCCTTCATGTGACCAGGAGCTCCAATCACACAGGGCTCTGAAGTGTTTGGAGGAATCTTTAGGCATTCAGCTGAATGTGTGGAGAATTCCACCTTCCACCCAATGTGCAAAGTCAGTGAGGGAGGGAGTCAGTAGGTTTGGTAACTTTGACTCCATACATTATTTGAATGGCTCAAGCATCTTTTTCTGAGGATTTACTGTGCAACACAGATAAGAGCGGTGTGGTGATGGCAAAGGGGCAGTAGCAAAGAAGCAGGGTGGCAGTGGGCAGTGAGTGCCCTGATGCTTTAAGTGTTTGTCTTCATACAGTGGTACCTCGGGTTACATACACTTCAGGTTACATATGCTTCAGGTTACAGACTCCGTTAACCCAGAAATAGTGCTTCAGGTTAAGAACTTTGCTTCAGGATGAGAACAGAAATTGTGCTCCAGCAGCACAGCAGTAGCAGGAGGCCCTATTAGCTAAAGTGGTGCTTCAGGTTAAGAACAGTTTCAGGTTAAGAACGGACCTCCGGAACGAATTAAGCTGAGGTACCACTGTACATTCTTTGAATTCTTCTATTTCTTTACTTAGCTACTCCTCAAAATCAATCTTAGTCTTTCTTAAAAACTTGACATGCCTTACATTTTAGTCTTTTATCAAAATGGTGGTCGTAGTGTGTGGTATTAGTCAGTTGTAACCAGGAGGAGTTGGGAATTTAAATTATAACACCACATTTGAATAGCTAGATAGCCAGATAAGAAAAGCCAGAGACTTGTTTCAACTCAAGTTCTGGAATTAGAATAAGTTCCTCCAATTTCACCATACCCCCAATTCTGTAGGTATTCAAGGTAAGGAGATGTATACATAAGGACATAAACAGCAATCTCACCAGTGATTTTAACACTTTGCAGGTTAGGTTAGGTTAATTTCTATCAAGCAACATCTAAGACAGAGCTTTCCAAACTTTTCATGTTGGTGGCACACTTTGTAGACATGCACCATTTCGCAACACAGTACAGTGGTACCTTGTTTTGAGTCTGGGATCCGTTCCGCAGCCCCGAACATTCGGCGAAAGGGACGCTTGATAAAGTGTTGCTCTGCGCATGCGCAATTTTGCGCTTCTGCGCATGTGCGAAGCACAATTGGCAAACCCGTTTTGGTACTTCCGGGTTTGCCACGGATGTTCCACGAAATGGATGCTAAATGGGGCAGACTCACAACGAGGTACTACTGTAATTCAGTTCTACTAGCAAACCGGAGGTTAAACTAACCCTTTTCCAGCCCTGGGAGGAGTGTAGGGAGCATTCATGCGGCACGCCTACACACTGCAGCCAACACACTAATGTGTTGGGACACACAGTTTGGAAACCTCTGATCTAAGATAACTGCAATGAGGCTTTTTATGGGCCTGGGAATTGTTTATTGGCTTTACAGATGGCTAGAAATGATAAATGGCTGTAGACAAATTAGTAATCCAGGTTCATAAAATATTAAATTGGCCTGCATGGGTATCTTGCTTCAAAAGATGTGCAGAGATGCAATCTATTTATTTATTTTTTTAAAAAAACCTTTGCAAATGTAATGTAGTTGCTAAGAAGTGCAAGTTTTCCCAACTTTTTATTTTATTTTAATCCAGCAGGGTTTATGGAGCATTGCTTTGCTAGCTAAAAAAGGTCAAAAAATAAAAATAAAAAGGTCTCGTATTTAAGCCAATTCCATCTGCATGTGGGTGTGATTCTGCTATGCTAAAATGACAACAAATTATAATTTATTAAAGACTAAGAACATGACTGAATACTTCAGCTGATTTTCTTTGAGTGCCTTCTTGCTGCTTCTGTTCCAAATTTACTTTCCCCAGTATCTCTTGCCCAAACTTTTACAAATACCCGCCTTGTTTTTCCTAGCCTGGACAGCACAAGGTGTTAGCGGCTTGGTCAGCTGGCATAGGGAGTGCATTCCAATAGAGGTCTGACCACCACCACCGTGGCATATACAGAGACAGTTCAAAGGAGTATCCTAAATGATACGGGGCTATCCCTTATTTTGTTCCAAGTTGTTAAGTTTACACAGTGACCTTTTGTGCCTCAGTTTATCTTTCAGTCAGGCCCTTGGACGCTACCACAACCTTCTGGAGAAAAATCCCCCTACTTCTGAAGCTTAGATTACCAATGTTACTTAACCACAAACATTTCACTGCTTGAGTTCTGTTCCCAGGTGTCTCCAGTTTTCCATCCAGAGCCTTTACGGCATTTAGCTCAAAGTCTCCGGGATCTTTCCTGACTAAACTCTTTCAAATGAGGCAGCAGAAAGATATTGCTGACCTAGAAAGCTTTGGTTTAACATCTCGCTCTCTCAGTTTACCCTCTTCATCTTTCCTTCCCTGTTATACAATGAATTGGTGGTGAAATTAATACTTAAGAATGTCCAAAATGGCAGAGATTTTCCCTGGCTAATGGTCAGGGATGATGATGACTAACTCTGTGCGAATTCATATATGTAGATGTAAATTTAGAAACAATCACTAAATGTTAAGTAGTTAAATAGCTTGGACAGTGAGGCTGCCCTGTCTACTGCAGTCCTGGTGCTAACTACTAAAGGGCAACTTCAATATACTCTTCATTCTTAGGGTTCTTTACCTTTAAACCATGCAGTCCTTCAAATAGAGGACTCTCCTCGGTCAGCCTTCCAGGTAGAAGACTGTCTTCTATGAAGTAGGGCACAGGGCCACCCTAGTGAAAGCCCAGCAGAATATCTGCCTGTTTGGGACTGCTCAGTTGGGCCATGTTTTCCCATCATGTGCATATGCAAGTTGAAGGCCCAGCTGCCTATCAATTATACATTCTGTGTGAAAATTCACGGGTACCACACTCGCCTGCTATCGAAACAACACAGAACATCCTTATAAGAACTTGACAGACTTTGGATTAATGCTGTTCTTTCTGGCTCTTATTCACAGCTAGTTGGAGCTGGCTGCATGCCAAGAAGATGTGGTCTCTCCGCTCATAGAAATAGAAAATTGTATTCTCTGTATCTGCCTCTGGAGTATAAACCACATGTTGCGTGGATGGCTTGGATGTGAAATAATACTGATTTATCCTGCTTCACGGGCTGCACTTTCAATTTGGTTGTATAAAGAGAATGCAATTATATTCCTAGGAAAAATAGCAGGATCTGCCCATTAAAGCATGTGATTAATGCTCTGTTGACAGCCCATTTGGAGGATTGCACATTAGGAACCGGAGAATGGGAACCTGAGAAAGGACCGTAGTTTTGAAAATTGTGGCTCTGTGGCTGCAGAGGGCACTAAAGATCTTTATGACATATCAGAACGAAGAGGAAGTAGCAAACTGATTTCTGCGCTCCCCACTCCAAAAAAGAGGGAAAAGATCCTTAATCCTTAGGAGGGGGGGAGAAAATTAGACCACATCAGATCAAAATATTATACAACTTCTCCCTTTCTAGCCACTAATAACAGGGTGAGCTAATTTGTGTTATGATTTGGGGTTTCATTCTTCCATTTCTTAAAAATGTTCAGGCACATGGATTACACTTGCAGCTATTTCTACAGACGAGGTACACAAACACCCACACAAAAGGTGAGTACAAAGTGCTGCTGGAGAATCACTGTAATCTGGTGGGTATTAAAAGTTTTAACTGCAACTACAGAGAGGGCTTCAAATCCCCGTTCAGCCATTGGTTCCGTCCATTCTGAGTCCTCAGCCTGCAAAGTAGAAATAGTTATGGGTTACACAGGTGCGTATGGGACGCAGGTGGCGCTGTGGGTTAAACCACAGAGCCTAGGGCTTGCCGATCAGAAGGTCGGCGGTTCAAATCCCCACGATGGGGTGAGCTCCCATTGCTCGGTCCCTGCTCCTGCCAACCTAGCACATCAAAGTGCAAGTAGATAAATAGGTACCGCTCCAGCGGGAAGGTAAACAGCATTTCCATGCACTGCTCAGGTTCACCAGAAGCCATTTAGTCATGCTGACCACATGACCCAGAAGCTGTACGCCAGCTCCCTCGGCCAATAAAGTGAGATGAGCACTGCAACCCCAGAGTTGTCCGCGACTGGACCTAATAGTCAGGGGTCCCTTTACCTTTACACAGGTGGGTATAAGGACCAAAAAGAAAAGAAGAAAGAAACTAGGAGTCTCTAATGTGTCCATGAAACTCTATAGGTTAAGTGATTGTCCTTGTTTCTTGTAGGACCATGGGGTCATTTGTCATATATGCTGCATATTACTTCAGTCAAGCTCATAAGTGGGATTCTGTACTCACAGCTGTAGGATCTTGCACATACCAGCTAAGTATGAAAATGTGTGCACAGAAACATATCCTTACACTGCCTCGGGGCCCAAAATAAAGAGTTTCATGAATCCAGGAGCATAAGAAGAGGATCTTGAATCATGTCAATGGCCTACCTATTCCATCATCCTGCTCTCGCTGTGACTGACCAGATGTCAATAGGAAACAGTTAACCTAAGAAAATCTATGAAGACCTCAGAGCTCAGAGAATATTTCTTTCTCCTTATGCACAGTGGTTCTTAGGGGCCCATTGCTTAATTTCACTCACAGTTCAAATTCCCTGGTACAACATGCATGGTGCTTCATGGGGGAGATCGAAAACCATGAATATTCAGTTACGAACAACCTTTGCACATATTTATGGCATTTATATGGCACCTTTCTTCCACCAAAGCATTTCATTTCTATGCAACTTGAAGAGGATCCACCTATTGCCTTCAGAGGACACATTAGAAAATGTCAATGCACAATCCATTTATCACCATTTCGATCCTCTTATCCCTATGAAAGCAATATACTGTAGAGTTAATGGCAGCTAGCCAATAAGGTCCTGGTAATTTAATACCCATTTCGAGTTCCTTGAGTGTTAGTGACAAAACCAAGATGATTTTGTTTGGGCTTGTGTTAAAAGGCAAACCATTAAAAACAACTCAAAGAAGAAAATCCATCCCGAAACATAAAAAGCAAAGCATCAGCTTCAGTCTCCGTTCCAAGTTCTCCCTAGGAATCACAGATACTCTAGGCTAGCAAAAAAATAAAAATAAAATCTGATGTAATTTGGCTTGTAAAAATAGCTTTGGGGGGAGGGTACCACATGTGCCTTTCAGATTGCAAGTCAAACCATTGTTATTGCATTTAAATCATGTTCTGACACAAGGCTGGTAGTAGTAAACCTGCTGGAAAGAAACAAGAGGTCTCATTGCAGAATTGAAAAAACCGCTAAGAAAGCACTGCATGTTTGAGCTTATCATTCCCCATTTGGTCAAAGATGTTTTTATTAGCTCCTTTTGCGGGAAAACAAAATATTCGTTTTCCCCTCCCCTCCGTAATCAACCTGTCTCACTTGAGAGCAAACGAGGTTTCAATGAGCGGTTGCTCAGCTTGATCAAGCCAGCTAGCCGACTGCTGGGAGATTCAGCTGTTAGTCATCAGGCAGCCGGCTCCGGTAGCTCCAAAATTTGGCTCTGCAGAAGCCAGCGTCGAGTCTCAGACAGCCTTAGAATACTAATCAACATCTGGCTCTGGCTTTGCTTATTTTTCCTTTTTAAATAGCCATACAAACACTGGGCACTGGCACAAAACACCAGCGCCCCTGGAGCTTGCACTGGTTAGGCACGATTCATTACTTTCCCCCTCCCCTCGTTTCACTTCCCCACTTTCCTCCTCTTCTTGGATATTTCAAAATTAAAATCAGAACAAGACTGGCCTAGCAATAAATCTATCAGCTGCTTGGAGAGGAACTCATATTCCTCCCACCGACCCCAAGATTCTTCCCGGAACTCATGACGTCTTGCATTTTACCATGCACTGAATCAGAATTCTGATCGGCTATACAATTGGGTCGCTCATCATTTCTCTCTGTTTTATTAGTAGTACAAATTATTAAGGAAATTAATTCATTAATGCCTATGCTCACATTGCCACAAAAATATCACAGATCCCTATTGCTTTAATACTTATTTAAACCTCACTTTTACAGTGGTACCTCGGGTTAAGAACTCAATTCATTCCAGAGGTCTGTTCTTAACCTGAAACTGTTCTTAACCTGAAGCACCACTTTAGCCAATGGGGCCTTCCGCTCCCGCTTCACTGCTGCTGCGTGATTTCTGTTCTCATCCTGAAGCAAAGTTCTTAACCCGAGGTACTATTTCTGGGTTAGAAGAGTCTGTAACCTGAAGCGTCTGTAACCTGAAGCGTCTGTAACCTGAAGTGTCTGTAACTCAAGGTACCACTGTATTGTACATGGTGATTTAGAATAGATGTTTCAATACATCTATTCATTTCCATAGCTTGCCAATGCCGGCCAATATTCTACCCACTCTGCAGACAGTAGGGCTGGAATTTAAGGTCCACTTTTTACTTACTTGCTAGGGATGTGGGTGGTGCTGTGGTCTAAACCACTGAGTCTCTTGGGCTTGCCAATCAGAAGGTCAGCGGTTCAAATCCCTGTGACGGGGTGAGCTCCCAGTCCCAGCTCCTGCCCACCTAGCAGTTCAAAAGAACGTCAAAGTGCAAGCAGATAAATAGGTACCGCTCCGGCGGGAAGTTAGATGGCATTTCCATGCACTGCTCTGGTTTCACTAGAAGCGGTTTAGGAATGCTGGCCACATGACCTGGAAAAACTGCCTGCGGACAAACGTCGGCTCCCTCGGCCAGTAAAGCGAGATGAGTGCTGCAACCCCAGAGTCGTTCGCAACTGGACTTAACTGTCAGGGGTCCTTTACCTTTACCTTTTACTTATTTATTTAAAAAACAAAACACAGAAACACACAATTAAAAACTAGACTACATGGTCACCAGCCTTCTTATCAACTCCAGTGATATCTAAAACTTAAAAATGCGGTTAGCTCAAGTTTTGAATTTCATTGCAAGTTGATTTGAAACTGGGCTAAGCTAAAATTGGCAGCCCAGTCTTCACCAATGCCATGATTCACAGAAAAATAAACCATGAAAAAATACCAGACTAGCATCCATCATTAGAATAGTTGATACATTGATAAGCTGACTATCCTTAGATGGTATATATTTTTCTTTTAACGCACCGTTTTATTGTTTACTGTTATGTAAAGCTGAAGTTGTTTGTTTGTGTTAATTCAGAGAATCTGGGTGTGAAGTTATTATTTAAATAAATAAATCAGGACTATTACTAAACCTGTGCACAATGCACTTTACAGTGTACCAGCAAAAAATATGCTTATAGTCACTGTCTTTAATTAACCTCAAGAGGTGATGTCATAAATAGTTTGGATAATTTGGATAAGCAATGTATAATAATTATTGATCTCAATGATTTCTTAAATGGACTGCAGATTTATTTTATGTGAAATAGTTGGTCCATTGTTGCTAGATGTTCAAATATATGTTTGCCAGCTGCAAAATGAATTGTACAAGCACTAACTAGATGGAGTCAGTGAGTCCTGTGGCTGGGAGCGTGTTGGATACACTGATGGAAATCACTACAGCCAAATATTTGTGGTGCAGCATGCATGCAGTTCCAGAAAACTGTTACAGACCATAAAAACCTGCATTTCATCTTTGATCTCCCTCAAGCAATAAGTATTCCCCTCAAAAAACATTTTACCTGGATCTGGCATCCATGTGAAGACACTGAAAATATATGAAAAGCAGAAGGTAGAATATGGTTCCCTTCAAATCTACAGGCTGTAAACATCACAAACATACGTACTTGTAACATGTTGAATCCCAAAACTGAGATGTGTGTCTTCTCAACAGTGCTCCCATGTAAGTCACCTTACCCATTTGAGATCATACAGGACAAAAGACTTTTTTTTCTAGGCTGGGCTCTCACGGTGCCCAAATCTGCACATTTTGGACTGCCACACAAGATTGTGGCCACAATGAGATCTCGATGTGAAATCTCATGAGATCACATGGCCTGAAATTGCCACTGTGGTCTCGAGGGA
Organism: Podarcis liolepis; assembly: GCF_965112155.1. NCBI lineage: Eukaryota > Metazoa > Chordata > Lepidosauria > Squamata > Lacertidae > Podarcis > Podarcis liolepis. Next base: position 25,705,380 of record NC_139555.1, read on the forward strand.
GGGAAACAGGGTGTCCCAGTCTTTCCTAGACACTTGCAAGGTACCGTATTTTTTGCTCTATAAGACTCACTTTTTCCCTCCTAAAAAGTAAGTGGAAATGTGTGTGCATCTTATGGAGTGAATGCAGGCTGCGCAGCTATCTCAGAAGCCAGAACAGCAAGAGGGATTGCTGCTTTCACTGCGCAGCGATCCCTCTTGCTGTTCTGGCTTCTGAGATTCAGAATTTTTTTTCTTGTTTTCCTCCTCCAAAAACTAGGTGCGTCTTGTGGTCTGGTGCGTGTTAATTCCTCTCTCCTGATACATCTCCAGATAACAGAGAACATGGTGATATCTCTTTAAGAAGCATTGCTAGATTTGCAGGGGGAAATTATGATCCTATAACCTTTAAAAATGTGGTTCTTTTGAGGGTTTTTTGTTGGATTATTGTTTTTATTTTTATTTTATATATTGTGGTCTTTGTTTGTGAACCACCCTGAGACCTCTGGGTTTGGAGTGGTATATACATTCAATAAATAAAATGAAATGAAACTCAGTGGTATTGGGAAAGAGCAGGATGATCTATAGGGACGGATGAATTCACATATGTTCTTTGGGAGGTAGGGTTTGGCGAATCTGTCAGTTTCTGCTTCCCTCAGCTTCTATTTCCCATGACTTGAATTCAGTTCATATTTCCACATCAGTTTGCATTAAAAAACACACACCAGTATTTTAGTGCAAAGTTCTCCTAATGCACATATTTGTCTGTAATTTGACCAAATATGCACATTTTTGCAAAGCAACGTTCTCTAAAATATTGCACTTTGTAGTTATTTTCAGGAATACATGCATTTTTATGGAAACTGTACCCAATTATATGAATCTTCTATATGTTATTGGGCTGGAGAATTGCATTGCAAAATTCAGAGAAGTGTGAATTTCAAAAGGGTGGCTGTGTTTCAGTTAGTGCATTATTTTAGAAAGTGCAGATTAGGTAGGTTTCAGTTTTAAGTGCAAACTGAACCAAATTTATCCCTATTCATAGGTCAGCTCCATTTTTGTATAAATCTGCAAAAAACCCCCACAAAAAACCTTCATGAAAAATGACATTTAAATGCATATTTTAAAACATATCTGCATTTCTTACCATATTATTTCACAAAATACGCTTCTTAAAGTATGGTCTGGTGAATGAGTACATTTTGATTAACTCATTCGTCCAGGTGATGTGGATGAGGTGGATTTGTTTGAGAACCTGCAGAGATTGAATAGTTTAGGCTTCCCTAAATAAATATTCAAGCAAAGATTCTGACATTTGTCTTCACTAGTAAGTGTTAAGTAGATCGCAGAGGGCAATGGAATGGAACTAGGGATATAAAGTGCTCCTCCTCCGCCCCCAGCACATTTGCTAGTTTTGTTCAAACGGCTTCCAGTATTTTGTAAAGTCCAAGGTTCCTGCTTGTGCAGCAAATTTCATTTGAATGAATCTTGGTGGCCATTTGAGATTATGAGTAATCTTTTGCTAGTACAAATGAAGCTTTGGCTTTTCTGAATTTTCTCATATTTTATTCAAACAAGGTTGTATTGTTTTGTTGTTACTATGTTGTATGCTTTTGTGTTTTGCATTGTAAACTTCCCTATGGTGCTCAAATAAAGGGTGGCATAGAACATACACACGCACATACATACATACATACATACATAGAGTTCCCTCAAATTTCTCTTTAGGCCAATTTGCCAAATAAAAATAAAACAGATTGTTTGCTTGATTTTGGCTCAGAAAATCAAAGCATTGGTAACAAAAGCACACTTCTCCAGGCTAAACTAGAGGCACATTTCTGTTACCCCCACTTAGCAAAGGAAAGGGAGACATAAGGTATTTCACCATTGGCCCAGGTTGAGGCCACATCATATGGGCTGCTGTTAAGCATTGAAAAGGTGACTTTGCTCTAAAGGACTTCCTATTGATCCTGACCACTCACCCTTCATGGAAGTATGGGAGCTGCTGGTAGTATGTAAGAGGGCAAGTAGGAATTGTCTTTAGTGGTGCGGTGGAGCCCTGATACCTGTTATTTATCACCAATTCATCTTGCTTTCTATTTAAATCAATGGAAGGGTTTGACACTTACAAAGTTTCAACTAGGCTGGAAGCCACGCTTTTCCAGGACACTTTGGAAATTTGACTCTGGACATTCTTTGCGGTTCCCTAACAAACTGAGGCAGCTCTGAGTTGGCCAAGAAAATGCACTGCAAATATTTTCACAGAATTAAGGATGAGCAAAGTGACCTTTGTGCCAGTACAATTAATTAGACAGACTTCCACCCATGTTTAGTTTGGATTGACCTGGTTGTTTTTTCTGAACTCCCCTCCCAACTCTAAATGAAATTAGGACCAAGACTACCAAAGCTTCATGGCTATTAAACACACACACACACACACACACACACACACTTCAAATTGTTTTCCAAGTTTTTTGTTACTTTTCCTAGTCAAATCAGAAGATTACTGATGAAATAAGACATGGATTCTAAAACACCGTCACAGTGCGTGGCAGTAGCATGCAGTGAAAATTTAAGGCCAGAGGCGAAGGCAATGGGGAGCATCACAATGTTCTGATGTTGCACATGTGAGTATCTTGCTTCCATCCCAAAGCTGGACAGAAGCTTCCTGGGCTTTGGGAAGGAGATGCCAGAGCTCTGAAAAGATGCTGGAGACCTCATGCTTCCTTCCCAAAGCTGGGAAGAATGTATGGCTTAGACAGTCCCCAGCCCCCAAACCTAAGGTCTTCTGGTCAGTTCCCAGCATAAAATCATTCTGTAAACAACATATCAAGCCAAGTTAAAAATAATTTGTTCTGCCTGATAAGTCATTTTTTACCATTACAGATTTCCTACAAGATCTCACAAGCATAATATAAGCTTACTGTGAAAGTATTTTTTTTTAATTAATAAAAGTGTTTTTCTGCCTGTGTGTGTAAAATTAGGCCAGGATTCAAAGAATTAATCTAGGTATCTCCACGGTCTTGGGTTGAATTTTTAATTTTTCTTTCTGACCTGCATGCAGTATCAAAAATTACCTTTCAAACACACCACAGTTTCAAGACTTAGTTTCCATATGAGTTTGAAAGAGAGGAGGTGGTTGTTTGCAAAACAGACACCCAAAGCCCTTTCGCAAACAGAATGAGTTACATGATTACACTTCTAATCTCTAAATATTCAGTGTAGGAAAGAACATGAAGCGATTCATTATCCTTTCCACATATTCCTTTTAAAAATATCCAGCTCGTTCATGGTAGCCAAACATATGTCTATATAGTAATAATACAGTCTTGTGTCTCCGCTTCTGTCAAACCTTTGAGGGAAGGACTCTTGCAGAAAAGGTAAAATGGGGCTCCCTCAACTGACCTAGAGATCTCAAGGGGACATTAGGCTATGGGCTGTAGCTCTGTGGCAGAGCATATACTTTAAATGCAGAAAATATCAGGTTCAATCCTTAGCCTGTCGAGGAAGAAAGTGCTAGAAGACAGCCTTGCCTGAAACCCTGGGAAGCCATTGCCAGCCAGCCTCCATACATACCATACATTTATGAGTTACATAACTGGCTGACAGAAAAGCAGAAGACACTTTTATCTCCTTTACTTCATTTCTTTCCTTAGCTTGGTCTCTCTCCCCCCCCCCCCCATGACTTGTAATTCTTGTTAGTTCTCAGCCAGGTCTATCAATATGTACGCTTTGTTTTTTGAAGTTTCGGATTTTGGATAAACGACGGTCCTCAGGAAGGTGATGGACAGAAAATGAAGGACCCCGCAGGCAGGGGTGGAGGAAGGGGTGTGTATTGGGTGCAGGCTGATCCAGATGTCACCACTGAGGGGGGTGACAAAATGCCAGGCGGCACTCACCGTGGGGCCTGCAGTGCGCCCGGGCCACATGTCTCTCCACATGTCTCTCTCCACACTGCCCAAATGGTCCGCCTGCTGCCTCCCCAGCTGTAGGGCGACTGAGTGGGAGGAGGCAGGCAGATTCTGGAGGCCCTGTGGTGCACCCCGCCCCTATAAGCGACTTGCCCTGCCCTTGCCCCTATGGGTGGCTCGTCCCCGCCCCTGGGCTTGCCGCCACATGTGCCCAAGTGGCTTCCTCCGCCACTGCCTGCAGGAGAGGCAGGGTAGAAACGATCCCTCAGGCTGGGAGACTGAGGGACGATAACTCCCAGGTGAGAGCTGGAAAGGTTCATTCTTCTGTGTGTGGAATAAGGGGTTAAGGTATAACTGTGATAAACAGCTTGGTATTATTATTCTTGCTTTCCCCCCTTCATCTATTTTTCTTCTCTCTCTTTTTTCTTCTCTTCTTTTTTTATTTTTTAGCTCCTTTCCTATGTTTCTCTCTTTGATTAGTTTGGCTTTTATTGTATTTTATGTCGAAACTTTCAATAAAAAAATGTTTATTTAAAAACATACACACAATACACTTAAAGCATATTTAAAGGACGTCCCTTCCCTGCAGAAAAAAAGCAAGAACTGTAGTTTGTTGTTGTTGTTTGGCCGTTTAGTCGTGTCCGACTCTTCGTGACCCCATGGAGCAGAGCACGCCAGGTAGTTTACCCCTCACATTAACAAATCAACAAAGGACACATCTTGAGGTTCTTTTTTTTTCCTTTAGTGCTGATGAGGAATGTGCTTTAAATATATGGTGTGTATACAGCCTCAATGTCAACAATACTGAGCTCGATGGACCAGTGGTCTGACTCAGTAAAAGGCAACTTCCTACATCCCTATGTCCAGAAACATGGGTCCATAGTTTTGTGTCTTCCTCAGAGAACCTTGCATCTGCCAAGCCATAAAATGTTAGCTATTGAGTGGCTTCATCATTTGGGAAGGCCTGATCCAAATAATTATGTCAGAGCCACAGAGTGGAAGTCAAACCTCCATATTGTTAGCATCAGACTGAGGAAAACTCAAGCATGAGAGGCCCATCCCTAAGAGGAACGCCCAAGAGACTCATTTAAAATCTCCTATATCCCTTTGCTTTTCCTTTGCTGGATGCCTGCAAACCTGTGCTCTATGTTTATCCAACTGAAACATCCTTGCTTAACTTTGTTGACTTAAGAAACCACATGTGTCACCCAAAATATGCTTGGAAGAAATATCTTTTTTGTCTCTTCATGTTCTCGTGGCATGTAGTTTTCATTAGAGCTGTTGACTAATTGTCATCATTTTAGAATAAAATAAATCACAACCTGCAAAATCTTCACTGCAGGCATACTGTGCTTTTTTCACCAGTCAGTGAGCGATAATTCAGTTCTTTCAGAAAAGAACTGATATGTATGTCTAAAACTTATATGTATGTATTTCAGTGATGTCTTCCTTTACGTTAGGCCGGCTCGGTCAGACTGGAAAAGGAAAACCATTCTTCACAGCAGTGAGGTAACTCCCTGCTTCTGCTCCACTGCCTGGTTCAGAACCCACTTGATTAAAATGAATTGTTTTGAAGAACGTCCATCGGACATCCACAAGTAATTTGTTTTCATTTTGACCCATTCTGAATTGGGCAGTATAGCAATATTGATGATGCTCCTGGAAGCAGAAGGATTTCTCTTTTACCCCACCACTATCCTCCTGTCTCAAATTTAACAATAGGGGTGTTTATAACTTATAGTCAACAAGCATGCAATCTGTGTGCACAAATAACTGGGCAGTTATTCGTGCAATTATTCAGATACCATAGTCAACATATATCATAGTCGCTGTGTTTGGGTACACTATAGCAGACCATCCAAGAATCCCTATATTCCAGGGACAGTCCTGGATTTACAGAAGTGTCCCGGTTTCTGATATGATCTTGGAATGTCCCACTTTCCCCTAGGACGTCCCTATTTTCATTGAAGAAATGTTGGATGGTATGGAGTTATGTGACACACACACTCCGAGCCAAGGAGAAAAGTAACTATACAACCTTTAGAAGGCGCATGATCTAGATTTATTTTTTTATTATTTCCCCCCGCTGTGGGTTAAACCACTGAGCCTAGGGCTTGCCGACCAAAAGGTTGGTGGTTCAAATCCCCGCAATGGGGTGAGCTCCTGTTGTTCAGTCCCTGCTCCTGCCAACCTAGTAGTTCGAAAGCATGAAGTGCAGATAGGTAAATAGGTACTGCTCTGGTGGAAAGGTAAACGGCATTTCCGTGCACTGCTCTGGTTCGCCAGAAGCGGCTTATTCATGCTGGCCACATGACCCAGAAGCTGTACGCCGGCTCCCTCAGCCAGTAAAGCGAGATGAGCGCCGCAACCCCAGAGTTGTCTGTGACTGGACCTAATGGTCAGGGGTCCCTTTACCTATGGCTTTAGCTTTCCCCCTCCAAGCAGCATTGTCTTTATGTTACACACACGCACACACACACACACACACACACACACACACAAAATAGTCTGAATGAAAATCTCCTTGCCCTTCAATATTTGGGACTGGGGAAATGGGCACAGAGTACAGAATCTGGGAGCAGATTTCACTTCTTCCTTAGTTAAAGGGTACCATTAAATAGTCCATGCCTGGAAGCACCTGTAGAATGACAATAAAGATATTATTATTATTATTATTATTATTATTATTATTATTATTAGAATATCTTGTGTCTTTGTCCCAAGGTGTCCGGAGAGTCAGTTTGATTTCAGTTAATCTGTCCTGAACTCATTCAGTTATCCAGTTCTGGAGCAGTTTACTCATCACTGTTTTTCTTTTCCCAACTTTTTAGTGAATTTACACATGCTTCTAATGGATACCCAGTCTGGAAATCATGAATTGTTTTAAAATGAACAAATTCTTTCCAATAAAATCAAACTGTTATGCCTCATGCACCATTTTTATTTTTAGTGGGGGAAATCGTATCGAGGGCCGACCACAAAGTTCCGTTTACCTCAAGTACTATAGGGGATCAGGCTTACTACTTCTTAACCTGCTAACACTTTGCAGACTCTTATTGTAAGTGGCATTCATTTTGGCAGCATTATGTGATTTCAAAGCATACTGTCACTGTCAACATGGCTTGACCCAGCCGTAAGTGTCTGCAGCATAGACTTGGAATTCTGGAGCAAAAAAATAAATAAAAATCAAATATTATCTTTAGTAATCCTAATCAAATTAATCCTCAATTCACCCTTTGCTCCATGCAACCTATGACTTCATCCTGAATTGCCCTGACCATGACCACAATTTCATTTTCTTCCCTCTAGAAAGAGTGAAGTGTACTTGCTTGGTAAACAGGAGAGAAGCTTCAAATTGCATATATAATATTTAAAGGGAGCCTCACTGTAATCATGGCATCAAATGAGGACCGCTTTAAAACTAAAGTAATACAATTTGTACACAAAGAAAGATTAAATATATGTTTTATTTTTGTAATGATTTGCTACTTTGTTACTTACCACCCTTGGGTGCCTTTGAGAAGAATTGTAGGATATATATGCATGTGGCAAAGATTAGATTAGTTTAGTTTATTTGAATAACTCTAAAATGCATGGATGACACTTGTTCGTTACAATTTTATACCACACTCCCTCCTACTAGAGTATCCATCCAATGTTATGCAGTTGTTTCTGGACTACAGTTCCCATTATCCCAGGCTTGGGATGGATGAATCAATCCGTGATGGTTTCTATCAGGCTATTTTTACAATCTTAAGTTCAGTTTGCCACACTTCCACATCACTTTGCTTTAAAACAAAAGAGTCCTCAGCATTTCCACCGATATGTGCATCTGTAGCATGTGTATTTTTGTACATCTTACTTGGCTGGAGAACTGCAGTACAAAATTCAGAGAAATGTGAGTTTCAGAGGATAGCTGGGGTTTGGCCCATGTATTGTTTGAGAAAAGGCTAATGAGGTCAGTTTGCAAAGTGAATAGAATTTCTCCATCTATATGCTGACCTTTGGTATGTTGGCTGGGGCTGATGGGGGTTACAGTCCAACAACAGCTGAAGGGCCACAGTTCACCATTCCTCTCATGCTGACACACACCTTGAGTGACAGTGTTGATTGACTCTTAATGGAATCAAATTTGTAGAAAAAATGCACACACAAAAAAACACACCTCCCGAAACTACCTTATTTTTTGCTCTATAGGGTGCACTTTTCCCCCTCCAAAAATGAAGGGGAAATGTGTGTGCATCCTATGGAGCGAATGCAGGCTTCAGGAAGCTATCCGCAAGCCTTCGGAGTGTGCGCTTGCCGCCACTCCCGGACCTGTTCTGGGGGCTGGGGTCGGGGGAAGCTCGGGCTAAGAGGTTGTGCATGGCTAAAACCCAAAAAACTAGGTGCGCCCTATAGAGCGAAAAATACGGTATATATAAATCTTACTCTTGGGTGGAAATATGGGGTGCAGATAGTATAAATAACTAAAAATATAAAACTTGGTTGGAAGTAGACATGACATGTTACAAGAAGAAGAAGAAGAGGAAGAGGAGGAAGAGGAAGAGGAAGAGGAAGAGAAAGAAGAAGAAGAAGAAGAAGAAGAAGAAGAAGAAGAAGAAGAAGAAGAAGAAGAAGAAGAAGAAGAAGAAGAAGAAGAAGAAGAAGAAGAAGAAATTATTTATATGCCACCCATCTGACTGGATTACCCCAGTCACTCTGGGCAGCTTCCAGCAAACTAAAACACAGTTAGACATCAAACATTAAAAACTTCCCTAAACAGGGCCACCTTCAGATGTTTCCTAAAAGTTGTGTAGTTCTTTATCTCCTTGACATCTGATGGGAGGGTGTTCCACCGGGTGGTCGCCACTGCTGTGAAGGCCCTCTGCCTAGTTCCCTGCAACCTTTCTTCTCAGAGTGAGGGAACTGCCAGAAGGCCCTCAGAGCTAGATTTCAAGGTCTGGGCTGAACGATGGCGGTGGAGACGCAACCTTCAGGTATGCAGGGCCAAAGCCATTTAGGGTGTTGGTTGTTCATCTTCCAGTTTGCTTTTTAACAATAAACAAGTAAGTTACAATGGTACTCAGGGAGCACATTTGCATGCATTTCGATATGCAAAGAATCCAGCTGCCTGCCTGTATCTAGGAAAAGAAGCATGTCTCTAAGGTCTAGTTGCTACTGGAGAGAGAAAAAACACACATATTTCAGCTATAAGCAGACCTAAGTACCGTCTCCAGGCAATTAGCAGCACTAATCAAAATGTGTGGTTTCCTTCTGCCACTTTGCCACCCAGCACCACGGCTTGTAAATCGACTATCGCATTCAGCCCTGCACTTCTGCAGACTCTTTTAATGCCCCAGCCTCACTGGTCTGTCTTCCTGCATTAATGCACCATTTAATACACCCTGGAGGAGCGTCTCCTTTCGATTTTATTATGAAACCAGTCTACACGTTGTCCAAAACTCCAAGATAGGTTTTTAATGGATTTGATACAGTACCTGGAGGACCTCATTTGGAGACAGAAATTTTCTTAAGGAAAAGAAAAGGGAGGTGTGTGGGTGGGTGTGAAGACAGAAATCGGAAAAGTTGAACTTTAGAAAATGTCATATATCAAGTAAGCAAGACCAATTAAGGTAGCCAGAATTTCTGCTTAAGTAGCTGTAACATCATCAGGGTTTCCTATGGAATGTACCCTTTGGAAAAGGTGCATGGAACTGGGGTATTGGTGGGGATGGTGGAATGTGTTTTTTTCCATGGGCAGAAAGTAATCTGCCACTCCTGAGAATGCTTTACCGACACCAACTGCAAAAACACACGTGTTGCCAGGTTAACTTTAAGGAGAAAACTGTGACTGTGTTTAAAGTGGGGGGGAAACCACCCCATCAGTCAAAGAAGGATTTCAGGGGTGTGACTTGAGTAATGTTCTGCCTTGTAAAACCTGTGGATTTGATCATTAATAATATTTTGCATGGTCATTTTGGTGCTATGGCCCAAGCAGGTGTCAGCCAAGGGGGTCAAAGCTGGTTCTGCATCTCCAACTTCCTTCGCCTTGCTGCAAATACAAGGAATCTCAACTCTCTAAGCTGGAAAGATTGCATTTCTTTCCATCAGCTCAGGCTCATCTTACTGCCTAAGCTCCCAACCACAGTGGTTGCAAAATATCTTTTAAAAAATTCACTTTATCTATTAATAATATTTTTATGTTACTTAAAATACATGATCCCAAAGCAGCTTACATAAGATGTCGAAAGCAAGATAGAAATACATTTCACAGAATAAAAGACGAAATATGCAGAGCAAGGGAAACACAACAGTGTGATAAAACTTCATAATTCAGGGAAAGCTTGGATAAAACATGGCATTTTCAAGGGGCACTCAAAGGAAGCTCCTGTCTCAAGCTCCCAAACTGCACTACTAAAAAGGTCCCTTTCCTAGACGTCATAAGGCACCATTGCAGTGATTATGGTCAGCAAGCGCTCCTCTTAGTTATCAGCTGGGTCCGTGTAAGGGAAGAGCATTCTGCTAGATATCCTGGTTCCAAGTTGTTCAGAGTTGCCGTTTAGATGGTGCAGCATCTCATTAGCATGGTTAACAAGCTCAAAGCAGGGTGGGGTTGTGCAGCCTTTGAAGAGGTGGGAGTTAGATTGCTCAGTAGGCACAATGCACTTGCAAAAGCTCATGTTTTTAGACTCACCCTACTCTTTTGATTGCAAATTGTTTTAACTGATGTATTTTTATATTGATACAACCTGTCGAAACCTGTTGAAAGACTGTCAAAATAATAATAATAATAATAATAATAATAATAATAATAATAATAATAATAATGGAATGCAAAGCTCCTGATATTAGGAGATACAGTGTACTAGAAAAATATCTGCCAAGAGCCATATTAAGAGTGCAATCCTAAACCTATTTACTCACAGGTAAGTCCCAATGAGCTCAATTGGAGGTGCTATCTAAAAAAAAGAGTTTAGGATTGCAGTCTTGGTGTACAGTGGTACACCGAGTTACAAACGCTTCAGGTTACAAACTCCACTAACCTGGAAGAGTTACCTCGAGTTGAGAACTTTGCCCCAGGATGAGAACGGAAATTGTGTGCCGGTGGTTCAGTGGAAGCAAGACGCCCCATTAGCAAAAGCAGGCCTCTAGTTAAGAAAACTTTCAGGTTAAGAACGAACCTCCGGAATGAATTAAGTTCATAACTAGAGGTACCTCTGTATATAGTTCTCTCTCTCTCTCTCTCTCTCTCTCTCTCTCTCTCTCTCTCTCACACACACACACACACACACACACACACACATTCTCTCTATGCCTCTCCAGTTAGACAGTTTCACACAGTGAAGATTTCCTTCAACTATTACTGACATTCTGCAGCTGTCCCATGCTGGTGGTATCAAGCGATCTGAGAGAGTCTGACATGCTTTGGACAATGCACTCACAGTGCTTTGACAATTGAGGGAAAGGGTTAAGATTCAGCAGCTGGTGGTGGGGAAGACGAAGGCAAGGCAAAGGAGATATGTCACAGGAAGAGAAGTTACAACACCTTTGTTATGGCAGACTGGTGTGCAAGCTTGATCTGGGAGTTCTTAGAGCAGTCTCGTGGTTTCTTCTCCAGGTCTATTACTGCTAAGAGGCTCGGCTGGTGGTCTGGAAGGTTTCAGTGTAATTCCTTCCTTTGACCGCAGCTTGATGGTGATTCAGAGGCTGGCTCCTCGGTGGACATCTCCCAGGTTCGGGATTTGCCATGGGCTTAAGTTCTGGCAGAAGGCTTCATTGTGGTAGCTTACTTGGCCATCTGTTTATTTCTTCAGTGCACTACATTCTCCATCACTAGGTAACTAAAAATGTCTAGTATATGAAGTCCATCTAGGAACTAGTGATAGGACACAATCATAATTGGGAGAGGAGAGAATCAGATACTGGTATCTACCAAGTATCTCCCTAAAGCCAGCTAGGACCTTCCCAGAATCTATGTTTAATCCTAGATGCTTCTGTTTTGATGCTTCCACCTCAGTGCCTATCACAAGACTTGCCCTCTTTTCTCAAAATAAAAAAAATTCCTTCCAGCAGCACCTTAAAGACCAACTAAGTTAGTTCTTGGTATGAGCTTTCGTGTGCATGCACACTTCTTCAGATACACTGAAACAGAATTTTTTTATTTTGACTATGGCAGACCAACACGGCTACCTATCTGTAACTGGAACTATGGAAGGCACCTCTTTTCTCAGTAACTGACATAAGATTTCCCTATTTATTTATTTATTATTATTATTTTAAAAAACCATTAAATTCAATAGGCCTTACTTCTGAGTAGATCTGGTTAGGATTTTGCTGTAACTTGCATTTACCAAGGCAGACAAGAGCAAGGACTAGAACGAAAGATAATAAATAACAAAACAAAAATGTCATGATCCACCTGGTGTGTGTGTGACATGACACCTTGTCAGTACTTTATATCTTTCTTCACAAAACTCTTATGCTATAATCAGAAATGATGTGCAGGGAACTATGGACGATAAGGTAGTTATCATTTGCATTGTACAACCAGTTTCTTGGCCACTTTGGGATGGTGAGGCAGGAGCTTCAGATGGCACTATTTGTTATGTAATGGCTAACAACATGAAGTTCCTACCTCACTGGAAAGTCCTTGGTTCAAGTCTTGCCCCAGTTCCAAGGAGACTTTAGGAGAGGTGGGCTATGATGGGCTATGGAGTCTGGAGTCAGGAAATAGGAGCCATGGACAAGGCAGCCATCAGAACTGAATAACAACCCAAGACTGAATGCCAGGAATGAGCCAGCTCCCAGTGAAGGTTTGCAGCCAACGGAAGAAAGCAGCCAGGAACAGAGACAGTTAACTTCCATGCAGGATAAACAGCAATTAGTGCCAACTCCCCCTCCTCTTGGAATGCCTGGTGATAAGGGAACAGCTAAGAGCGGGCGGGAACCCAGCCAAAGCTCTTGGGAAGTTCAGACAGGCGCAAACAGAGACTGAAGAAGTTTGTCAGAAAGGGAGGGGGGAGCTGATCGAATCCGTCCTCAGAGTCGGTAAAGGGGGGAGGGGCTCTTAGACCAGAAACAAAGCAAGTGACGTAAGACACGAAAGTTCTCCATTTTCTGTAGAAACTGGGTTTTCAGAAGGGTCATCTTGATTGATGATGTTGGAGGCTGTGTTCAATCCGTCCAGAGCTATCTGTTTGTTTTGATAATAAAGCATCCTTTTTAATTAACTACGCTTACTGTCTTATCAAGCTGGGAACCTGGACTCCTGACACTGAAGGAGAATCCAAGAGGCACAATAGAGGAACAAATGAGAAGTCTGGACCAATAGATGACAGTAGATAAAAAACGAGAAGCCTTTCTGCTAGGTTTAATTAGGACAGCGATACCAAAAATAAGGGAAAAAGTTGTTTATGGATGTAACGACAGTGGCAAGAATCTTATATGCACAGAAGTGGAAGGAAGCAGCAACACCCACAAAAGAAGAATCAATCACCGTATTTTTCGCCCTATAGGGTGCACCGGCCCATAGGGCACACCTAGTTTTTTTTTTGGGGGGGGGGAATAAAGAAAAAAAAAATTTCCCCCCCAGGCGCGGGGCTAGCCCGAGCTTCCCCCGACCCCAGCCCCCAGAACAGGCTGCTATCCGCAAGCCTTGGGAGCCCGGCGGGAGTTCCCGTCGGGCTCCCAAGGTTTGCGGATACTTTCCTGAAGCCTGGAGAGCGAGAGGGGTCGGTGCGCACCGACCCCTCTCGCTCTCCAGGCTTCAGCGAAAGCCTGCATGCGTCCTTTAGGGCGAAAAATACAGTAATAAATTAATGCACTACGTTGAAATGGCAAAGCTAACTGCCAGACTAAGAGATTCTAAAGAAGAGGGGTTAGTAGAAGAGTGGAACCCTTTTTCAGATTACTTAAGTAAATATCTTAATTATTTTGCAATACGAGATGGATTTATATCTTAAGCAACAGGGAAACCCCCAAGAGTTTCTTATTTTTAGGTTTATACTGAATGTATTGTTATAAACAAGAGGGCTTTAAAGAGATTTGAGTTATAACATCTTATCGAGCAATATGGGAAGTTAAAGAAAAACAAAAATTGTAATTTGTGTTGTAATTAAGATGCATTATGTGAAATTTAGGTAAAGGTAAAAGTAAAGGTACCCCTGACCATTAGGTCCAGTCACGGACGACTCTGGGTTTGCAGCGCTCATTTCGCTCTATAGGCTGAGGGAGCCGGCGTTTGTCCACAGACAGCTTCCGGGTCATGTGGCCAGCATTACTAAGCCACTTCTGGCGAACAAGAGCAGTGCACGGAAATGCCGTTTACCTTCCCGCTGGAGTGGTACCTATTTATCTACTTGCACTTGACGTGCTTTCAAACTGCTAGGTTGGCAGGAGCTGGGACCGAGCAACGGGAGCTCACCCTGTCGCAGGGATTCGAACCACCAACCTTCTGATCAGCCAGCCCTAGGTTCTGTGGTTTAGACCACAGCACCACCCGCATCCCATGTGACATTTAATAAAATATAAATTTAAAAAGTGAAGTCAGGAACACGGAACACCTTGGGAAAACCATGTTGCTCAAGCAAGACTTAACCAGAGCAAGAAGCCCAGGAGGATTCAGTAGCCAGTCAGTATAGACTAGGGTCAGCCCAGCATTTAATAATAAAAGCAGGTGCTGTTCCCCCACCCCCCACTGGAATTAGTGGTACTGAATTTCAACCCAGTTAACAGGATTGTGGCTCAGGTAAGAAAGAGCTAGCCATGTTAATGGCTTCCTCCACTTTCTGAAATGGAGACGTCCATCCTCATCCCATTTCCAGAAAGTTAACTGTTGGCTCTGTCATTTCCCCAACAAGTATCTGGGTAGCACCTCCCACTGAAACCCGAAGCTTCAGAATTGAATCATAGTGGTGCCGAGGCGCATCTCTGTAGAGTAAGTTATTGGTCCAGATTCAATGAATTATTATTCACTGTGGGAGCTCTTTCCCTCTATTATTCATGCCATTCTGCTTGCAGCTAGATTTATGTGTCAGGAAAAACATACAAACGGAATCCGATTTATTTGATTTATGCCGTGTAGGTACTGCCCTTTGGCTCCGTTTTTGTATGTATATTTAAGCCTCATGTATCAGCTCCTTTCTTTGTCAAATGTTTCTTATTCAAGGCTTGCAATGTTTGCAAAGGTTACGAGGTTTGTATGATTCTGAATCATACACTGAGTGGGACTATTTCTAACCCCCCTTTCCTTCCCCTGCCCAAGTTTATTTTTTAAAATATTATTATCATTTTCAAAAGCATTATCCCGTTCTCTGTGTGCAAGCCCCAAAGCTGGCTGTGACACTCTTGACCCATTATGTATTTAAGATAATGAAAATGGGATGGGAAAAGGCACATTTTTTAAAAAACACACACACAAAGATTTCCGGTTGCCTCGAACAAATTGCGAATACCAGAATTACCACATTGCACTTCAGATATACTGTTGTTTTCTCACCTGAATATTTTCATGATTATTTAACACTTACAAAGTGTCTGATTTTAAGTGTTGTACAGATATTAAAAGATAAGACAGTCCCTTGGCTCACTGTCGAAAATACACATGACCCCAAAGGAAAAAAGAACTGGAAGAGAAGATGAAAGCAGACGCCGGAGCTGCTGCATCTTCATGGGAACTAAGGAAGCTGCCCTATACTGAGTCAGGCCATTGGTCCAACTAGCTCCTATGTTGTCCAGGATTTTGGATGGGGCATTCCCAGCCCTATCTGGAGATGCTGAGGATTGAACCTGGAACCTTCAGCATGCAGACCATGTCCTCTACCACTAAGCCATGACCCTTCCCCAGCTTTCGTTCCCCCCTTTCCATGTTCTAGTATAAAAGATTGAAACCGAATAAAATGATAATACATTAGGGAATCCAAACAAATGCAAGCAGGGTCTGGTCTTCTGGGTCAGGGAAAACCTCCTCCCCACTATCCTTGTCTGTCTCTGATTGAAACCTTTAGATTTGGGGCTCCAACGAGCTGTTCACTGACCCACACATCTCATACAATACAGTCGTACCTTGGTTTTCGAACAGCTTAATTCTCGAACGTTTTGGCTCCTGAATGGCACAAACCCAGAAGTGAGTGTTCTGGTTTGTGAACTATTTTTAAAAGCTGAACGTTCGACAGGGCTTCGGATTGGCTGCAGGAGCTTCCTGCAGCCAATCAAAAGCCGCACTTTAGTTTTTGAACATTTTGGAAGCCGAATGGACTTCTGGAACGGATTCCGTTTGACTTCCATGGTACGACTGTACAGCCATTCTAGGTCACTGCCTAGGTTAACTGTGTTTACTTGGTTTGCATGCAATTGCAAGCCAAACCATCACTTAGCATGAATGTGCATGCCAGAGGTTCCCAGAAAGGATATTGTGAATGCTGTGATGCTCCACCTGCTTAGCATGCCGTCCAAAAAGCTGGGCTCATGGTTTGTCTCCTCCAGCCAAACTATGAGCTGTCAACACAAGAACCATGGTTACCACTCATGGTTTGCCACCATCAGACAAACCATGTCTTTGTAGCAGCACAGCAGCAGCAGGAGGACTGGGGGAAGGAGCGCAGTAGCTCTATTGGAACAGAATTAATTTAAGTCTTCATGTACAATGGAAGCCCAATTATCCAAACCTTGGCTGCCTACTTAGGTTACCAGAATAGCATCTTCTATGTATAAAAGAAACAACATTGCCTTACAATGACATAGTTGAACATCTAAATAAATTGGGTTGTTACAAACACAGTCTTTGACTCCTTGCTGTGAGGAGGAAGCATTGCCTGTGGATAGGCAACTCTGAAAGCATGTGTAATTCTGTCGTACTCAAGGAAGAGCTGTTAATGGTAGTTTTCAAGCAGGAGTCAGCTAGATGGCCTATGGACTGTATCCATAAAGAAATTAATTGGCATCATGCAAGCTGACAGGGAGCCCTTGGTCCTTATTGAGGCAGTCAAATAGCATGTGCATTGCCATAAAATCAGCTTACTGATGTGAATCTTAGCCTGGATACTTGTGTTACCCGCAGTGCCTTTTGCTGTTCAGTTTTACTAAACAGTCTGAAGGGATATTTTATCGGAGGGATGTGGTAACAGATTTATGGAATTTCCAAAGCACAGGGTCTTATTTTGAACATGAGGAGACACCATGAGTGAGGGGTAGCCAATAACACCTCCAAAATAGAGGCCGGTCTCTGTAATCATTGATGTTCCAGCTAATTAATAGGAGGCCTGTGGCCAATCAAGCTGTTTCACGGAATAGGGCAAGCCCCATTTCTCTTCTCCCGAAATGGGTGGAACTTTCGAGTTAAAGATGTGCATACTTTCCACACAGCTGTTTAGTTTATGAGCATTCTGTGGGCATTTGCTTAAATATATCTGGTACCTTTCCTTTTTTATAGGGTTGAAGTTCAGAATGGCGCTTTTGTTTTCATCCAGTTTGACGTTGAAATCCACCGTGTTTAATGGAATTCAATTTACAATAACAGTTCTCAGGTTGAGCGCAACTCACAATAACATCGATCACAGGATGTGTGGGTTCCACTTGGTTTACAGTTAACACTCTGGACGGAGCTTAAGAGGCAGCATCTCGTGGACTAAAACCCGAGGCAAGCAGATTGCTGAAGCCCTCCTCCCTCTCCCCGTCCCCTGACAAAAGGCCATGTGGGAAATATCTCAGGAGCCATAGGGCCAAAGCTAATTGATTATATATAATGACCACGATCCAAAAGAGCTACTGGTGTGTGCCCAGGGGGACTTATTTATTTATTTTACTTCTGTGAACTGGAAGCAGGCCCCTATGCCAAATCTGAAACTGAAGAACCTCTTTAGGGCAGGAGCTCAGTGCAAGCTGAGGCCAAAAAAATTTCAATTCCAGCTAGAAGTAGCACATCGCAAGTAGGAGTTGGAGGCCTTTGGCAGTTTTCAAGAGAAGCAGTCTTGTGCATTCAGAGGACATAAACGTGGCGGTGTAGGGCTCTGGATTTCATCCACTGGCCACAACCCCAGCCTCCATGAAGCCCTCACTGCATTACAGTAATAATAATAATAATAAAATTTTATTTATATCCCGCCCTCCCCAGCCGAAGCCGGGCTCAGAGTGGCTAACAACAGTAAAAATAACACAGTTTACATAAAATCACAATCAATTAATTGAAATACATTCTAAAATCAATTCATTCTAAAATCAATTCAGAGTCAAATTAATGGCAACCATTGGGCTAGAGTTCTATGAGGATTACAGAAGGAGAGAGGGGGGGGGTCAGACTGTGCCTTGGCCAAAGACCTGGTGGAAAAGCTCTATCTTGCAGGCCCTGCGGAAAGATGTCAAGTCCCGCAGGGCCCTAGTCTCTTGTGACAGAGCATTCCACCAGATTGGGACCATGGCCGAAAAAGCCCTGGCTCTGGTTGAGGTCAGCCTAACTGCCCTGTGGCCCAGGACCTCCAAGATGTTTTTATTTGAAGACCATAAGGTCCTCTGTGGGACATACCAGGAGAGGCGGTCCTGTAGTTAAGAGGGTCCTAGGCCGTATAGGGCTTTAAAGGTTCCCTTAGCATGCTGTGTACCCCGACCCTTCAAGTCTCCCTATTTTCCGGGGCCAGTCCCAGATTTACATAAGCCATCCTGGTTTCTGATTGGATCCCGAAATGTCACACATTTCCTTAGGTTAGGGTTGCCATATTTCAAACAGTGAAAATCTGGACAGAAAAGTTGAGTTGTTGAGCTTCTTCTTCTTCTTCTTCTTCTTCTTCTTCTTCTTCTTCTTCTTCTTCTTCTTTTTTGCAAAGTTGAGCATTTTTTAGTTTTGTCCAAAGTTGTTGAGCTTCTTGGGCAAAATCGCTTTAAAAATTGCCATTTCTTAGCTATTTTTATGGGGAAACAGCACTGCCGACATGGGCTACCATACATCTGGATTTTCCCAGACATTTCCCCGGATTTTCTGATTTCGGCCGGATACTGCTACCGACTGCAGTATTTCATATATTTCCAGGAAAATCAGGACGTATGGGAACTCTACCTTAGGTTGCCCCTCTTTTCATCAGATAAATGTTGGAGGAGGTGTCTCTATTTTCATCAGAGAAATATCAGAGGGCATGGAATAGGATGTTCTTATTTTCATCGGAGAAATGTTGGAAGGTATGGTACCCTCCATTTGAAGGCCCCTGTACTGCGCAAATGGATCTTGAATGTGTGGAGGTCAGAGATGGCAATAGTGGGTATGATTCTCATTCCTCTGTCCACACAGTAATATTCCTCTGTCCACACAGTCACTGGTAGATCTTCATAGGGTGACTCTCTCTCACCCCATCAGATGTATATATAGCAGAGTCTTTCCAAAATCATTCCAGAATGTGAATGCAGAACTTCGCCAGAAGGCCATAGAGCCCAAGTGTGGTGTAGTGGTTAAGAGCAGTAGACTTGTAATCTGGTGAACCGGGTTCATGTCTCCACTCCTCCACATGCAGCTGCTGGGTGACCTTGGGCCAGTCACGCTTCTTTGAAGTCTCTCAGCCCCACTCACCTCACAGAGTGTTTTGTTGTAGGGGAGGAAGGGAAAGGAGAATGTTAGCCGCTTTGAGACTCCTTCGGGTAGTGATAAAGTGGGATATCCAATTCAAACTCTTCTTAAGTGGTGCTCCCAGACATCCTCTCTTCAACACCCCTTCTTCCTCCTTAAGCGGACCTCAAAACTTTCCCAATGTGCCTTTTAAAATATGGCTTACTGCACAGGATTTCCAATGCTATTTATATGCCAAATACTATTTGCTCTAGAGCAAATATTTTTGAACACTTGAAGTATATATTAAACCTTTTAAAAAATTTCAGTGCAGTAAGTTAAATGGGGGTGAAGGGTCTGTTATCCTAGGGATGGGTTTTCACGAGGACTTTAAAAAATGATGAAGAATTGAACTAAAAGTTAGAAAAATGAGAAATGGAGAGAAACTGAAATTGACAGTTTCACTCATCCTGACTTGGGGGGTACCCATTCTTTGGCCCTTGGTCAGGTAAATCTGTGACCTTGCCTATACTAGGGACCACCACATATCAAACTGCTTCTTCAAAGTACCTGTGTTGTCAACATCCCATGCTTTAGTGCTCATGAGACAAATGAGGCTACAGGAAGCTGCTAACTGGACGTGCCCCAATTTTTCATGGAAATGTTGCAAAAATAATTCATGCTCAGTGTCTTGCAAAGACTAAAGCATAAGTAAAATAAAAGCTTCATTATGCAGAGCAGTTTTACATAAATTTGCCACATGCGGTTTTATTTGTCTGTGTTTTAAAAATCCTGCAGGAGCTAGTTAGAAATTGGCCAAATATACACGGAATCAATAAATTATGATAAAAAATAATAATATGACTATTGGCCTATGGAAAGCTATAACTCAAACCTGGAGTCAGGCAATAGACAAATCTTGATTTATTTGTCTATATGAGTTTAGCCATAATGAAGAATAATGATGTTGGTTCTAAAAATTAGGAGATCTGAGATGGCACTGGGAGAAAAGAGGAGACTTGTGGAAAAATGTAGCTTTTTAGTTAAAGATTTTACACTGGATATATGTGCTGAGTTGCTGATATGTTTAGTTGTGGAATGTGGGAGTCTAATCTGAAGCTGACATGTAAATTTGACTATCTTCAGATGCCCAGACATTCAACTAGCAGGTTAGTATTTTCCTCATCATAGGATGCTTCAGTTTCCCCCCGGAAGATCTGCCTCTAGGTGGTTAGAATTTTTCCGATCTTACACAACTATCCCCCCCAATTAAAATAAAAATGTGGCTCCCTTCTACGATTGGATTGAAAACTTATACAAACTCACAACATGTGAACAACTTGCATATAAACACAGACTTGCCATGGACAAATTCAACGATATTTGTAATCCATACTTACAAATATTGTAATAGGTTAAGATCTGGTGAAGTACAATAACAACTTTGTAAAGTGTATATTTTGGGGTTTTTCCCCCTCACCCCCCTTTACTTTCCCTTCTACACGAGTGCTGTTTCTCTTTTTCTTTCTCTCTCTTTTATTTACATCTCACCATGTTTAGTGCACATATAATTATGTACTTTTTATACTTCCAATAAAAATGTCTGAAAAAAAGAATACCAAAAAAAGTTAAAAGGGTGTGTGTGTGTGTGTGTGTGTGTGTCTACACACAGAGAGAGAAAGAAAGAAGAAGAGAGGGAGAGAGAGGGGGAGGGAGGGAGAGAGAGAGAGATTGTTTTCTGGGGGGATGCAGGGGTATGCATAGCCCTAAACATTTTGTGAATCTAAGTTTGGCCTCATTGAGGGGCAGGATTTCAAGATGAGTAGGAAAATGAAAGCATCCCTAAACTTCCCTAAACAGGGCTGCTTTCAGATACCTGAATTTTAGAAGACATCTGAAAGCAGCCCTGTTTAGGGAAGTTTTTAATGTTCAATGTTTTATTGTGTTTTAATGTTCTGTTAGGAGCTGCACAGAGTGGCTGGGGTAATAATAATAATAATAATTTCAAGGAAAAATGAATGATGATTTGAATGAAGCAGTATGTTGCTGAAAACCAGTTGATGGAAAGAAGGAAGGGGGAGTGCTATTGTGCTTGGGTCTTGGTCCCAAACCCTCCCAGGAAGTGGAATAAAGACACATGGAACAGTATTTTAGGTTAATGGGCGAAAAAGGCCACAACTTTATTGGTTACGGAATGTGAGTGGTATTGGTTTAGGCATTGGAAACCACACAACTATATCTGACTCATGCCCGTCTGCAGGAGTCTTAGAAGGGTTAACTACCAGTAGGGGGAGCCCTGCTGATGCACATCAACTAGGAACTCCCCCAGTGTCACTGCTAGGGGTCGTGCCATGGCCCTAGCCCCCTGTCTGAGGCTTCGGACAGAGACCACGCCCCCCGGATTCCTTTAACAGAATACCCTTGAATTAGGAGGGGTAGGTGATGGCCACTACTTCCCCTCCCCTTCAACCTAATACTCCAGGGGCAAGTCCTCAGCCTGTGCCACGCCCCTGGACCATCCGGATTGGACGACCTAAGGATGACGTGGCCGAGGACCATCCAATGGCGCAGAGGCTATCCTGCCCCATGCGCGTGGGCAGGGCTTGCTCCCAGCCCACAACATCATCTCCCCGGGAACAGGAAATAGCTTTGTGGATTTCTTACAGGATGCTGGACTAGGTGGTTCATTGGGCAGGTCCAGTAGGCTCTTCTTAGATGCTCAAATCATTCTGAAACATAATGTTCCTGCTCTGCATTATTCTGCTATGCAAATGAAAATAATAACCGCTTTAAAATGGGCTTGTGGGGGCATTGCGCTGATAAAAGAGCTCGGCAGAATTCTTCAAAGTGATCTTTTTTTCAAAGTGGTTGGGGGCAAGGGCCGAAGGGGGGGGGAGGACATGCAGAAGCTCAGAAATGTTCTTGGAAGAATGTCCTCTGAGAAGTTTTAGCGCCACTCCAGCAGGAACTCTATGTGTGTGCTAGGCCCAGAGGCGCATTGGCCTTAAAAATAACTCAGCAAATTTTTGGCTTGTTGCTCTGGCAAGCACATGCAAATCAGTGGGGTTATAGTATTTCAGTTTTGTTGGACTGAATTAGTCTATGGAGCAACAGGGTGTAAAGCCTTCCCTAGAATAATAATAACTTATTTAAAGATATTGCAGTATTCAGTGTGACATCTGTTAGCAAATTATTGTCTACTGCAGTGCTTTCTTTTAAGCCACTTGGGACCCACATGCTGAATTATTTCATGATTTGCATAGGTTCTTATTTATAATGGCCGGCGCAGTATTAAGCCACCTACTAATCAGCTAGGATTTCTTGTTACTTGATCACTTTCCCAAGGAGATAACTTTTGGCTCATTGTACCTCGGATCAAGTTTACGATCCCCTTTTACCTACACTTCATTAGAATATATTACGCCAACCACATACCAGCAAGGGAAATAATGGAGGTCAGATTCAGGAAATCATGTAACTAATACGAGAACCAGGGGGAATGCAGATGGAAAGGATACATTAAAGTGACCTGCTGAGAGAATAATCTTTCTGTTATAAAAGTTATCCGTAGGCAAATTAACTAAAAAGGGCATTAAATACTGATTTTCAAATATGCTAAGGCTATCATTTTCCCAAATGGCTAGATTGCCAAAGAAGCAAAACAGATGATATGACACCTAATACCCATCAACTTGTAATGCTAGATGGTAACCTGAACACTCCAAAAATATATTCTTAGACTCCCTCCCCCACCCCCTAAAAGTCTTCATCAAAGTTCTGGGGGAAGGATCCTGAAGCCAACTACTGGTGACAGGAGTCAAGGAGAACTCAAGTCTTCTGATTAATTTGAAAATTGCAAAAATAGGGCACTATTAGACAATTCCCATTACTTTTAATCCATCTGAATGGAAGGCAATCCAGGTTTGCTTTGTTTATAAGCTTCTGCCTCCTGATGCTAACTCTGGAAACAGAAAACCTAATTCCTCACTCAAGTCAAAGAATGCCAGCTAGAGAAAAGTTGGCCTGCCTAAGTTCCATTGAAAACAAAAGACTTGGATGCTTTAAGTTAAGTATTTCAGGATGAAGCAAGGTGTGATAGGTACAAACATAAGCCATCACAGTATCCCGGTAAAGGTATATGAATGCTTAGGTAGAAGAGATGGTAGCTTGGTCTATGATTTGGCAACAATGTGTGTTGCAGGGTGGTGTTCTGATATTAACTCAGCTAAAGGCTCTACATCTTTCCAAAATAAGAAGGAATTGTATGGGCAACTGGGGGAAAATATAGCAATTTGGGGTGGAGGTAGGTAGCATACATAGAAAAGCAGTGGTAGTAGCAGCCTTTCCTCTTTTAAACTACCACTGTTTTAGTTAGTCGATGTGGCGTTTGCCCTCTCATTTGAAAATGTCTGTATAGGGGGAGAGAAAGGGTTAATATGTAGACCAATAGGAAAGCCGGAGGCGGAGCCTACCTGTTTATAAAAGGGCTTAGCCCGAGGTTTGGTTTAGGTGGGTAGTTGGTTGGTTTTAGTGGGTTGGTTGGTTGGGAAAGGCAGTTGGGAAAGCAGTTGGGAAAGCAGTTGGAAATAGAGAGACAGTTAGCGCAGTTGGTTCTTGTGTGAGGGGAGGTGGAAGAGATAGAGACAGGATAAAATAAGACTAAGAAGGTAAAGAGTAACAACATTTTGAAGGCAGTTAAAGTTTATTTGTGTCTGCAATAAACTACACTCTTCTTCCTTAACTTGAGAACCTGACTGAGACTAAGTGATTTACCGGGGAGGACCTGGTTGGTGACAGCGGATTAGTGGTGTACGGGTCAATAGTCCGTGAGACGACTGGGGGCTCCGTATGAATGCCGCAGTCTCTAAGGTGCTACTGGACAATGATTTTATTTTTATATATATTTCGACTGGTTTTTTGTGTTTTTTTAATGTAGATTCGCAATTGAACCAACAGCCATCAACACCCCCTTGGAATACACTAAGAGAGTCAGGGGGTACCATTTACCCCCCAACAATGCCCCTGGAATTACACTACATCCCAATATAGTGTCGCCCCAAAGCTGGGTGGGGCATTAGAGAAAATGGCAGTCCCTGGGAAACATTTGCAAGGGTCAGTTGGCAGGTGGAAGAACAGTTCTCCTCTGCAAATGTGCCCCCTTAGCTCTTTAATGGACTGTGGCACAAAGTGGACTGTGGATAGTGTCATTAATTGTACTGACTTTTCTTTGCATTTGTTCCAGTTGGAATTCTTTCTTCTTTGCACCAATTTAGCAATTAGCACCCTGCTTCACTCTGGTGCCATTCTTTAGACCACTAGATTCTAGGGTTTTGTTTGTTTGTCTGCTAGCTTGCAAGCTTGCTGTGTAAGGCCCTAGAAGGAAGCTGGAGGAGCCTTTAATGTATTTAGGAGATGGCCTGTTGTCAGCCACATAGGGTTAAAAATTACATATTATTGAAAACACTGGTGGGGGGATGTAATGGACATAGATGTAGAGCCTGTCAGTTTCTCAACAACCTCTCCTTTCAATCCCAAGATGATTTCTAAAGGTATGGTTAGAAGCATGGTTTGCCTATTGTGAATTATCCTATTTACTTTGGCTATTATGTATTGAATTGACTGAAGACCATTCCCAACAGTTGACAAGAGAAACCATTATGAAGAAAACCAAATTTTCACTTTATGGGTTGAGTTATCTGTGATTTAAAGATCATTACAATCTCTTTAAAATACTTAGAGCCATCCAAAGAAATTTTAAATCAAAGGAATCCTATGCCTTTCACTTAGGAAACCAATAGTTACGTTACTTCATTATTATTATTTTTTGCTAAAGCCACAAAAGCTAAACAGTTTCCTAAAATGATTTTGATTTTGGGGTGCTTAGGTTCTGGGGTAAGAAACAAAGCGTGATGTGTGACTGGCAAGCTTTCTAGTAATAATAATCCCAACAGTATAGTAAAATGTGGAATATACATTGATCTGTTAAGCACCAAAGGACATGATAAAGCTACTGAAAACTAACACAGATACTAAAAACTCCTAATCTCTTTACCAGCTTTGCTTATTTTCTTAGGTGCCTCCTTGTGCTCAGGTTGTATATTCATCTGCCTCAATTTTTGGTTGACTTTTTAAACTTGTTAAACAGCTCACATTTTGTTGTTATAAAACAATCCTAGTCTTGGGGTAGGCATTTGGTGGCCATGAACTGGATGTTTTAGCAGCTTATTTCGGTGCCACTTAACATGTTAATTTTAGATATAAACCAACGGTGTTACAAATATAACTTAAATGCATGAATATGGCAATAACATACTTGTAAATATACAACTTTATGCTCCTTGTGCGTTCAGGATTAATTGTGTCTACCACCTCAAGTGTGTGGTCACCAGTGCTGATGCATGGAATGATGGTGATGTCCTGACGAAGATATTGGTCTTTGTCAGGCTGATGGTGAAACCAAACTCTGCACAAGCTTCGACAAAGTGGTTGATGAGTCCTTGTAGAGCCTCCTCAGAGTGCATTGTCAAGGCTGTGTCATCTGCAAGCAACATCTCACAGATAAGAACTCTCTACACTTTTGGCATGGAGTTGAATAGACCCAATTGAATAGACCCCCTTTCAGTGTTATTTTTTTTTTCTAGAAAAAGAGGTGCCAGAAATCACCATGAGCAACACCCTCATTCTCTTAGAATGGCAATGGCACACACCTGAGAGGTGCTTGGAACTAAGTTCCGGTGAGTTCCGGCTGAAAAAGCCCCTCTTCCATCACTCCTTGAATGGAAGTACAAACCATCTTCAGTGGAACTGATGGCATGTGAAAAGAACAGAGAGAGAAATATGCCAAAGAATTGAGGTAAGAATATAACCCTGTTTCACATTGATCTTTATAGAGATGGCATCCAAGGATGAACCATCATACCGGATGGCTCCATGCATGTTCTTGTGAAAGGAGACAATCATCTTGTGGAGCTTATTCTACCTTATTGAGAAGTGTGAAGAGCCTGCTTCAACCGATGAGGTCAAAAGCCTTCATCAGGTCTATGAGGGCAATGTACAAGGGACATTTCTGCCCTCAGCATCACTCCTGCAGCTGGCACAATGAGAAACCCATCTCAGCTGCATTGTGACTTGGGATAAGCCCCGTCAGCAAGTGACTGTAGTCTGTTGAGAACTACACAGGCGAAGGCTTTCCCCACAATATTCAACAAGGGGATTCCATGGTAGTTGTTACAGTCCTGGTGGTCACATTTGTTCTTGTAAAGGCTCACAATGCTGGAGTCGCACATGTCTTGTGGCGTAGACCCTGTTTCCCAGCACTGTAAGAGAAGGCTGTGGAGGTGTATCGTGAGGATGGCTGACTTTCAGCAGTTCTGTTGACTGTCCTGATTATCTTATCCATCAATGTGACCCTGTTCTAGTTTTATTGGGTAGGTGGGAATGAACCTGTCAGTTTCCCCCCACTATCGATTTTCCATGCAGAATTTTATAAACCTTGGGGAGTGGGTGCTATGAGACTTGAGGTGAGCACATATCCCCCCCCTTTAAAAAGGTGTGTGTGTGTGTGTGTGTGTGTGTGTGTGTGTGTGTGTGTGTGGTGGCATCTACTGAACTTGATGTTCATTCCTGTAATAATAATAATAATAATAATATAATATTTGTACCCTGCCCATCTGGCTGGGTTTCCCCAGCCACTCTGGGTGGCTTCCAACAAAAGATTAAAAATACATTAAAAACTTCCCTAAACAGGGCTTGCCTTCAGATGTCTTCTAAACATCAGATAGTTGTTTATCTCTTTGACATCTGGTGGGAGGGTGTTCCACAGGGTGGGTGCCACTACCAAGAAGGTCCTCTACCTGGTTCCCTGTAGCTTTGCTTCTTGCAGGGAGGGAACCGCCAGAAGGCCCTCGGCACTGGACCTCAGTGTCCGGGCAGAACAATGGAGGTGGAGATGCTCCTTCAGGTATACTGAAGGTTCCTGAATGAATCCTTAAGCAGTCTGAGTGCTGGAAAAAATGTTGTGATCACAAAGTGGGAGCACAGCTTTCTTCTGATCTGACATGCCATGCCAGACTAACTTTATCTTGTTGTTCACTGTATAAATAAATACCCTACAATGAACAGCATCCAAAGTAGGGCCAAAGTATTAAACAGACAATATGTATTCCCCCCCCAACAGAAATGCAAAGCACTGCTTCAACTTCTATGCCTTCTCCTTATACTCTTGGTAGTAGGTACAGATGTTTCCACATCTGCTTTCTGATGGCATGAGGGTATATGATTTAAATGTGCTGCTTTTCTGGCACAACAATTTCAGTCCTTCATGAGCAAGCATCAGAACCATCTCACAGGCTTTTGCTTTGTCGAAACCTTGAGATCCTAGTGGAGTATTCGAGTCCTCATGTTTATTCTCCTAGACAAATACAGGAAAAAGCCCACTTGCTCCCTTTGACCCTTCTCCTTGGCAACTGGCAATTACCTTCCTTAGCCCAAAGGGTTGATGCATTTGGGACTTGAGAGAGGTGCTTTATTTGGAACACATGATCTGCAACCCAGAGCTTTGGAGTTCCTTTCAGGAGCCACAGAGTATTTATTTATATTATATCAAATTAGAGGAAATGAAGGGGCATGTGTTGCAGGCAGCAACAGCATTCTGCTTGTTATAAACTCCCCTATTAGAAATGTTTTTGTGAATGTCAGTGGGCCAGTGCACTTTGGGACTCAAACACCTAGACAGTCAATCATCATAATGAACCTTTTATTTTATTTTCAAATGTAATGAATTACATGTAACCTCTTCCATTCCATTTACGGAGCTAACTATTCTGTTTCAACATGAAACCGTTTAGGCTTATGTTCAGTCATTTAAAAAAACGTGACTAAAATGCTGTAGCTTCCCTATCTCTGAACAGACCCCAGTTCAGAAAGTTTTCCCAAAAAGCCACAAAGAAATCACAGGAAGGACTATTTAATTGTGGTGGTTTGTGAAGCAGAATAGCCTAAAACTGTTTTGACCAGACTGAAGGTTATCTGTTAACCTGTCCACTTTAAGCCACACATTTATTGCATGACAACGTTCAGCCTTTTTTGAATGCTACAAAGTTTTCCCCATGCTCAAATGCTCAGGAGTGGGTGAAGTTTCTGTCACTCCTAAAGAAACAACTGCTCTGTTGTACATTGGCATACAATATTCTCTATGTTCCACTCATCCTCTTGTTTTATTTAATCTACAGAGACAAATTAAACTTGTTTTTTAATGCCTTGTCACTAGCAACAACAAAACTACATATTTTATCCAGGAATTGTAAAGGTAAAGGGACCCCGACCATTAGGCCCAGTTGCAGACGACTGGGGTTGCGGCGCTCATCTCGCTTTATTGACCAAGGGAGCTGGCGTACAGCTTCCAGGTCATGTGGCCAGCATGACTAAGCCGCTTCTGGTAAACCAGAGCAGCGCACGGAAATGCCGTTTACCTTCCTGCCGGAGCGGTACCTATTTATCTGCTTGCACTTTGATGTGCTTTCGAACTGCTAGGATGTACACCCCCAGAATGTGATAAAATTAATATCCTCTAGGTTATGGTTGCAATATTTCAAAAAGTAATAATAATAATAATAATAATAATAATAATAATAATAATAATAATAATAATTTATTTGTACCTCGCCCATCTGGGCAGTTTCCAACAAAGATTAAAAATACATTTAAAAAACCAGCACATCCCAAAAGTTGTTGAGTGTTGAGCTTTTTTTTTTAGGAAGACCCCATTATTGTTGAGCTTACTTTTAGGAAACCATGAAAATAAAGAAATATTTTTTTTTTTAAAAAAAACACATGAATTTTCAATTGACTTGTATAAAGTGCCACTATTCAGAAATTCCGACTATTCAGACATCAGTTCTGTCTTTGAAATCCCGGTAATGTCCGGGACAATCTGGACATATGGCAGCCCTACTCTAGGTTTATTTGTTAAATTATTGACAATATCAAAAGATGTACACATTTAAGTCTTGCCTTTCTTACCAAAAGCAGTGTTCTGTAGTGGTTAGAGTATCAGACAGGGGAGACGTGATTTCAAATCCTTATTCAGCCATGAATCTCACCAGTGGCCTTCAACTAGGCACTGTGTTTCATTTAAGAATTATTGCAACAATGCAATGGTCATGCATGGTATTCTGAGCTCCTTGGAAGAAGAATAAGGTGTACTGTAAATAATAATTCGCTAGAGGGATAGCCAGGCCAAGAAAATTTTGAGGGAGTTATATCTAATGATAGTTCTACTCAGTGAAGACACACTGAAATGAATGGACAGGATTAACTTATGTGGATCTGTTGTGAGTATGATGTAATGATTTCTCTCACCCCCCTGCCCTCCCCAGTCTTCCCCTTCCCCACAGTGTCACTTAGAGTTAAGATAAGCGGACATGTTTCAACCCTGGACTACTTGTGAGGAGGATCTGCGTGTGACCATCTGAACACCGAGGGGCTGTGGAACGATAACATTGCATCAGAGACAAGCTGTGCTTCTTGATAATCTTTGAGAGGATTTTTAATTTTCTGCTTTTCGCAAGTGCGTTTATTTATTTATTTTGCCCTGTTGCCTACACAGCGTGTTTGCTCAATTATTTGTGCTTTTAGGCAGTCGTTTTCAAAAAGATGGAAACAAACAGAACTTCCAGTGTGCTTTCAAAGACTGCCTGGCAGCCTTTTGCTGCCAACCTATCACCCTCATAGAAGAACTATTCAGTACTTGCAGCAGTATCTTACGGTCAAGGTCAAAGCTAAGTCCCAGAAAAAACAAACAGATCTCATTTCCAAGAGAGATGCAGAAAGTTCCAGATTGTTGCCTCGATCCAGCAAGGGTGATTTGCCAGAAGAATCAGGACTTGCACACCCTCCAAGTGTCCCTATTTTTCAGGGACGTCCCTAATTTAGAGAAGCCATTCCGGTTTCTGGATTTGATCCTTAAGATGTCCCTATTCCCATCAGAGAAAGGTTGGAGGGCATGGTACATCTGCAGTGCCAGGCGGTGCATTGGTGGTGAGTGTCCCATGGGTGGTGGTGGTGGTGTGGCAGAGCAGGGTGGCACATCCTGTTTTGCCTCAAGTGGCAAAATGGGATGAACTACCCCTGATCTCAGGATTCCAGAATTTACAGCTGTTTGTCCTGATGAAAGGCAGACAAAGACCCACAGCCCAGGTGGGGCTCGCTAGCTTGGGGAGTAGGTATGTGATTCCTCAGCTGGAGTAGACTCGGGACAAGTGGGGGTCACATGCCTCATCAAGCCCAGAAGGTATAACAGGAAAGCCATCCTGGCCAGGCCATAGCTCTCCTGACAGATGATTTGGTCTGGAGTCACAGTGTGGAAATAAAGGATGAGATTGCCCACCATATACCAAACATTCTACTGTACAAATTAGGCCCCAGTGTTTTTCTTACAACCCCCTTCTCAATGTGCCTACTTTAAATTAATCAATTTTAATCTAGCATGTAGATTCTCAAAACTTTTTCATTTAAACATTCAACAATTTTTAGCACAATCTTGCTTGTTCTCAGTAACCAAAATTATATTATCTACATATACAAGCAGAAAAGTTGTTTGCCCATTTTGTTGTTTTCCCCATGAGACATCGGTTAAATTGGACTACATATATCAGGATGAATAAGTTGCAAAGGCTCTGTTGAACTTTTCTGGCTTTGCTTAGAGATAGAAGGTCTTGTTCCCTTTCCCAGCAAACAACTTTCACATATTTCACTACCCAGGTCAACTTTACAAGGTTTAATTTCCATTCTTCTCACCAAACCTTTCTTTGGCAGGTCTGCTATAATCCTGAAGCCTCTATATGCTAGCCTTTTGTGCCACAGACACACAAGCTGCAGTTGAATTCTTCTTGACCATATTCATTCTTTCTTGACCTGTATCTAGCACAAAGACTCCATTATTTTTAAAACCTTGTGCATACAAAACTCTAGCTGTGGTAGCTGCACATTTGTTGCGATCGAAATTTACATTAAAATCATGCTTAGTCAGGGTTGATACACTCAGCAAACTCAGCAAGAAAACTAAATCTCTCACTTCATTACTATCAGTTTTTTCTGTCACCACCCTGGAACTTTTCTTTATTAGCGCCACTTTGTTTTGTACAGTTCCTTGCAAAATGTCCTATTTTTCCACACGAGAAGCATCTAGTTTCGCCATTTTTGTCTGTACCTTGAAAAGCAGTTTTATTGCTAAAGCACAAGCCCCGCCCACCAGACACCCAGCACTCTACTATTCAAATTAGGCCCCAGTGTTTTTCTTACAGCAGCACCTTCATCATGGGTGCCTCCTTTCAGGCCCCCACCTCTGCCAGAGAAGCAGTCCCAGTACTGTATAGGTGCTGATTTCCTACAAGATCTTGTGAGATCTCATCAAAGTCTTGCAAGATATCAAGAAGAACAAAAGATCTCATGAGATTTAGGTGAGATCTTGCAAGCACTTTCAGGGAATCGGCACCAAAGCCAGCACTGCAATGCTGGTCCCTATTTTCCAGGTACATCTGTGATTTAGAGAAGCTGTCCTGGTTTCTGATTTCATCCCGGAATGCCCTGCTTTTCCTTAGGATGTCTCTGTTTTCCGTGGATAAATGTTGGAGGGTATGGTAGGATGTCCCTATTTTCATCACGTTCAGTCCACAGCTGTAATCTGAAGGCAGGCTGTATATTGTGGTTGCAGTTTTATTCGTAGAGAAAAGAAGTCTGAGCTAAATCTCAGACTTGCTACTTGTGGCCTCCATCCTCTGTAAAGGATGAATCATGTGCTGGCTAAGAGCCAGGAGCAGTAGAGATCTAGAAGAGAAGATCCAACAGAGGAAGTCCAAAAGAGAAAGAGGGCTGCAGGGCCAGCCCTTTTCATTGGTCAGCTAGGGTCACGCCCATCTACCTGGTCACACTCAGGGGGAGGAGGCTCCCAACAGGTATGACAGGAAGTCCTCCCTGTTTGGAGCCACATTCCCCTGTGTGTCCATTCTAGGCAATGGGGAAATGTTGTACTTGAATGCTCTAGCAATACATTCCACAACTGGGGTACACATTTGTGTGTTTGAAGGTGACCCAGAAACTACAACTAATCCAGAATGCGGCAGCTAGACAGGTGACTGGGAGCGGCTGCCAAGACCACATAACACCAGTCTTGAAAGATCTACCCTGGCTCCCAGTACATTTCCGAGCACAATTCAAGTGTTGGTGCTGACCTTTAAAGCCCTAAACAACCTCAGCCCAGTATACCTGAAGGAGCGTCTGCACCCCCAGTTCAGTCCAGACACTGAAGTCCAGCTCCGAGGGCCTTCTGGCGGTTCCCTCCCTGCGAGAAGTGAGGTTACAGGGAACCAGCAAGATGGCCTTCTCAGTAATGGCGCCCGCCCTGTGGAATGCCCTCCCATCAGATGTCAAAGGAATAAGCAACTATCTGACGTTTAGAAGACATCTGAAGTCAGCCCTGTGTAGGGAAGTTTTTAATGACTGGTGTTTTAATGTATTTTTAATCTTTTGTTGGAAGCTGCCCAGAATGGCTGGGGAAACCAAGCCAGATGGGCAGGGTACAAATAAATTGTTGTTGTTGTTGTTGTTGTTGTTGTTGTTGTTGTTGTTGTTGTTATTATTATTATTATTATTATTATTATTATTATTATTATTATTATTATTATTATTTTCAAACTTTCAGCATCCAGGAGAGTTGCCCTTCCATGTGATTCACTGCTCATGGGAGTTCAGTAGCACTTTCCACTGAAGTCTATGAGGGAAGTTAGGAGCTGTGACAGCTTCTGCCCTTTTCTGTTTTGCCAATGTGTCAGGCAGAATGTCTGAACTGGTGCACTCTCTGGATGAGTTCACAAACTCAGGCATTACTGTTCGGTTTCCCCACTGAAATTACATCTGGAATCGCCTCCCAATAAAGTGCACGAGGTTACGCTGTCACAGATGGGGCTCTGCATTGCTTCTCAAGTCTAGAGGATGCGACAAAGGCTGTTGCTTCATCCTGCCTTTCAGAAGCATTGATATTTGGAAATGTGAGCATTTTATTTTGTTCTCATTGTAAGTCTTGGAAGTGGTGTGTGTGTGTGTGTGTGTGTGTGCGCGCGTGTGAAATGGCTTTGGCAGGACAGTTTGATAGTTCCCTTCCTCACATTTTTTTAAAAAAAATAAACAACAGCCATGCTTACATATAAAACAGTTTGTGCCTCATGCTCAGCAAGTAAGATTAAAAACTGCTCAGAAGTGGAGTATTTCCTAACCTAAGAAATACGTTGCTTTTGTCTCGAACCCTTTCTCCTTATTTCTTTGTGAAGGAAGTACCAGTATATCTTTTAATAATGCTTAGAGATTCTAAAATAGACCAGTCTGAATGCATTGGTCATGTGGAAGACTGCTTTGGCCTTATCCAACGTGAAGCATGATGTGGTTTTTTGCATGTGTGAAAGCATGAGGCATCCCCTTTCCCACATTATGGCTTCATACACACTACACACTTATGGAAGCACTTTAAAAATACATGTATTCCCCCCAAAAAATCATGGGAACTGGAGGGTACAAGTAATCTACAGTTCCCAGGATTCATAGAGGGAGGTCATGTGATTTAAATGTGCTTTAAATGTATAGTGTGTATGTAGCCTTATATAAACCCAGGTCCCAGTGCCTAACAGAATCATAGAATTGTGGAGTTGGAAGGGACTCCAAAGGCCATCTAGTTCAACCCAAGGGATGCGGGTGGCACTGTGGTCTAAACCACTGAGCCTCTTAGGCTTGCCAATCAGAAGGTTGGCGGTTCAAATCCGCACAACGGGGTGAGCTTCCGTTGCTCTGTCCCCGCTCCTCCCTACCTAGCAGTTCAAAAGCACGCCAGTGCAAGTAGATAAATAGGTATCGCTGTGGCGGGAAGGTAAACGGCATTTCCATGTGCTCTGGCTTCCATCATGGTGTTCCGTTGTGTCAGAAGTGGTTTAGTCATGCTGGACACACGTCCCAGAAAGCTGTCTCTGGACAAACGCCGGCTCCCTCAGCCTGAAAGCGAGATGAGCACTGCAACCCCATAGTTGCCTTTGACTGGACTTAACTGTCCAGGGGTCCTTTACCTTTTTAATAATAATAATAATAATAATAATAATAATAATAATAATAATAATAATTCATTTATATCCTGCCCTCCCCAGCTGAAGCTGGGCTTAGTTCAATCTTAGTTCAACCCCCTGCAATGTAGGAATCTCAATTAAAGCATCCATGACAGATGGCCTTCCAACCTCTGCTTAAAAACCTCATGGGAGTCTGTTCCACTGTTGAACAGCTCTTACTGTCAGAAAGCTTTTTCATATGTTTAGTCAGAATCTTCTTTCTTGTAACTTGAAACCATTGGTTTGGAGCCTAGCCTCCAGAGCCCTGGCAGCTCTGTTGGGTTAGGGAGAATAAGACTGGGAACCCAACAAGTCCACCCAAGATGGACTCTTCTGTTCTCTCCAACTCCCAACAGTGGTGATCTTGTTTGGCAGGAAGAAAAGGAGATGCCATATAATACAGTGAGACCTCGGGTTAAGAACTTAATTCGTTCTGGAGGTCTGTTCTTAACCTGAAACTGTTCTTAACCTGAGGTACCACTTTAGCTAATGGGGCCTCCTGCTGCCGCCACGCTGCCACCACACAATTTCTGTTCTCATCCTGAAGCAATGTTCTTAACCCGAGGTACTATTTCTGGGTTAGCGGAGTCTGTAACCTGAAGCGTCTGTAACCTGAAGTGTCTGTAACCTGAGGTATCTCTGTACATGCATAGACTTCTGTTCAGCTTGAGCATCCCTGGGTTTTAAGGAATGCCTACAATGTGGCCATTACGAGCCATTAAAAAGATTACCTTCTAAAGTTTTATTCTGAAGGTAAGGAGGAAAAATCAGATAAACTCTTCTTCCTTTTCCCTTTTGAAGAAAATATGGACTAAAGCAGAGCATGCATTTTGAATTGACAGGATCAAAATTGTCTCTGAATTCTGATAAATACTCACTATCACTCAAATCCCCCAAAGTCTGCTCAGGAAAGTGAAGGAGCTAGAGCAGAAGACTAAAGCACCCAATACAAAATCTTTGCAGAACCCCAGTTTTTCAACCTTTGCCGATTCAAAAGGGCCCACACTTCTGCTGTGGTTTTTCACAGGTTGGAATGTGGCAGGAATAGTGACACAGAGGGTGCAAGGAGTGTGTATGTCCCCACTACCCTTCCTGATACGTTTAAAGCTGGAAGATGACTTTTTTTGTTGTAGATTCAGCATCGAGAAAGCATCTGCCCTCTCCGCAAGAGCACTCTTTCAAGGACCAGGCTTATCTGTCTTTCCCACTTCCCTGTCGATTTCCTTATTTCAGCAAAATTGCCCTCTGAGAATCCCACGAGGACGGCTTCAGAGCATTTAATGTGCAATTGAGAGTGCTCTCAGACTGGCATGGGAGAAAGGTACTGAACGTACATGGGGTTAAGGTCTGCAGCTCAGCAGGGCATTTCCTGCTATCGGGCAGCATTGGAGAAGTTTGTGTTGTTGTACTGCAATCAGCAGGGGATATTGTGTTGTTTTTCAAGGAATCGCTAAACCAGATGTTGAACGGAAGTTGAGCCGGAGGTTTTAGCTTACTGCAGACGGGTAAACTCCTTTCCAGTGAATGATAGGATCTCTCCCCCCCCCCCGTCTCTTTCATTTTTATTGCTGTTAAAGCTTACAGTAGAGATCTATTTGATGAAATAGAGGCCCTCTTCATATTCACAGCCACCTCTCAGCAACTGGCCGCAGATCTGAGGCTCAAACAGCTTGAGAAAGCAAGACACTTGGAAACAATTTGGTATAAGGACCATATGAAATTATGGCACACTGTATGAAATAATCAATATACTTTTAAGTGTAAATAAACTGCAACTGTAAAAAGCGATTGAGGATTATACTGGGGAAGGGGAATTTCTGGGATGGATGCAATTTTTTAAAAAAACATTATTAGGTGCAACTTATTAATAAATAAATATGTATGACATTAACATGGACTTCACAAGAATATATTACAGCTCTTAAGTCCTATTCGCAGTCTTAAAAATATATTGTGTTCCATAAAATTAATATTATTTTTTTTAAAAAAAGATTTGGGCTGATTCCAGCTTCTAAACATTGACACCAGCAAGTTTAAGCAAGTCTCTATGCCTAACTCTAACCCATGGGTAGGTAAACTAACCCAATCGCCTTCTAAATCTGGCCCGCAGACGGTCTGGGGATTAGCGTGTTTTTACATGAGTAGAATGTGTCCTTTTATTTAAAATGCATCTCTGGGTTATTTGTGAGGCCTGCCTGGTGTTTCTACATGAGTAGAATGTGTGCTTTTATTTAAAAAGCATCTCTGGGCTATTTGTGGGGCATAGGAATTTGTTCATATTTTTTTCTTTAAAATATAATCCGGCCCCCCACAATGTCTGAGGGACAGCAGATCGGCCCCCTGCTAAACAGTTTGCTGACCCCTGCTAACCCTAAAGCCCAAGTCGGAGTACAGGGGTTCCCTTGTGGGGCAACACATGGTGTTATGAATATGTTACCACATTGCTAGGAGGCTGTTGTTCCCCTCTCTGACACACAGACACAGGAGTAGGGTTGCCATACATCCGGAATATGGCAGCTGGAAACAGTGTCTGGGCAGAAATCACTATAATGTCCGGGAAAATCCAACTTTTGTTGTCCGGATTTTCACTTTCTGAAATATGGCAACCCTACACAGGAGGTATATGCAGACTTGGTTGCAGAATGCATTTATGATTTAAGCCTGTATAAAGTAAGCCCCAATTTCCATCCCACTGAAGACCTCCCTATTGCATAGGTCCATCTTTAGCTGGAAAAAAATCAAAATCACCCAAACACAGAAACTAGCCAGAAACGGTGGAAAGAGACCTCTATCTCTAAGCATTGGACAAGACCTAATGAATGAAAGCATAGCCAAGCTTGGATATTAATGCCTTTGGAAGCCTCTGATTTTTATGATGTGCCCATCAGTGTCTCCAGCTACCCAGAAGGCAAACATCTGCTGTGTCTTTGAATGGTAGTGGTGAGCTGACAAATTTGGAGCAAATTTGCCACAAAAAAGAAGAAAAAGAGAACCAATGCAGTTCTAAGTCTGCTTCTGCTGAAAATTCTGACTTGAGAAGATTTCTGAAAGTGCTGGAAAGAAAGAAATGACTTTGATGATACAGTGGTACCTTGGGTTACAGACGCTTCTGGTTACAGATGCTTCAAATTACAGACTCCACTAACCCAGAAATATTACCTCGGGTTAATAACTTTGCTTCAGGATGAGAACAGAAATTGCACAGCGGCGGCAGGGCGGCAGTGGGAGGCCCCATTAACCAAATTGGTACCTCAGGTTAAGAACAGCTTCAGGTTAAGAACGGACCTCCAGAACAAATTATGTTCTTAACCCGAGGTACCACTGTATAATTACATTTTATAAAGAAGGCTGCTATAAAATGGCTGTATCCACTACCGCTTTTTTTTTTTAATCCATTTGCACTGAACATGCATCTGTTAGTCTAACCCTGTTGTGATGTTGTGAATTGACTTAAAGGAAAAAGACAGGATTAGAAAGGAAGGGTACTCCTTTCACAAGCCTCCATACCTCTAGCAGTATAAGTTTGGACTGATGGGAAGCAACCTTTTGAAGGCTTGGACAGACTATTCAGACCTATAGTCCAGAACAGCACACAATTTCCCCCTAGAACCAAGGAGTTGTACAACCAAGGACCCAGGTTATTTTCTGATGTACATTCGAGGGGACCTTGACAGAGTGCTCTTATATGTTGGGTAATGGGCTTCTGGGTAGAAGATAAAGAGCAAAACTGGAGTCTGACTTGCTACAGAATAGAATCATAGAATCATAGAATCATAGAATCATAGAATCATAGAATCATAGAATCATAGAATCATAGAATCATAGAATCATAGAATCATAGAATCATAGAATCATAGAATCATAGAGTTGGAAGAGACCACAAGGGCCATCGAGTCCAACCCCCTGCCAAGCAGGAAACACCATCAGAGCACTGCTGACATAAGGTTGTCAAGCCTCTGCTTAAAGACCTCCAAAGAAGGAGACTCCACCACACTCCTTGGCAGCAAATTCCACTGTCGAACAGCTCTTACTGTCAGGAAGTTCTTCCTAATGTTTAGGTGGAATCTTCTTTCTTGTAGTTTGGCTCCATTGCTCCGTGTCCGCTTCTCTGGAGCAGCAGAAAACAACCTTTCTCCCTCCTCTATGTGACATCCTTTTATATATTTCAACATGGCTATCATATCACCCCTTAACCTCCTCACTTGTTGAATAGCCAGTGTCGTCCAGTGGTTAGAGCGTTGGACGAGGACCTGGGAGAGCAGAGTTCAAATCCCCACTCAGCCATTAAGCTCAACAAGTGATCTTGGGCCAGTCACTGTTTCTCAGCCCAACCTACCTCACAGGGTTGTTGTGAGGATTAAATGAGGAGGGGGAGAACCATGTATACCACCTTAACTCCTTGGAGAAATGCAATAAATAAATAAATAAATAAATAAATAATAAATGCAATAAATGCAATAAATAAATAAATAAGTGCCATTAAAAAATCAAAATGGTGTTTGCACCCCCAGTCTTGCTTTCTTGTTAAATCTGTATCCCACCTGTAATGGGAATTGGGGTTGCTTGTGCGTAAACTGCAAACTGCTCCAAGCTAGTCGTATAGCTAAAACTTTCCCTGGTTTGACAGCCCTTGAAACGCGACTGTCTTAGCCACTGGCAGAATCCGTGAGTGGGCGTCTCCTAAATTTCTTCCAACATAGAAATTCTTTGACGTCCAGTCTCCTCCTAGATTCTCTGCGTGGAAGCCTTCTGTGCAGCGTGGGCGTACCAAGCGGAGGTCCTGTGCTCTCTCCGCTGATTTCACTGGAAGAGTCTCGGAGCCTCCTCTCCGCAGTACTCTCCACCTTTCCTTCCTCCCTGGTGTCCCCTGGATTTTCTTCCCCAGAGGAAGCTCTCTCTCTCTCCTTGCTAGTTCCGTCCCCTGCATCATTGGAGCGTCTTACCTCTCCTCTTGCCTCTGATGGCAGTTCCCTGACACCACCCTTCCACCAAACACTACTCAAAGGGCTAACAGCAGCAGTGCAAATAAAATAAAACAGCCATATAAAATATAACGTAAAAATAACACATGAAAAACAAAACAGGAGGTCTTCCGTGGATTATTATTATTATTATTTTAAATACTATAGTCAACTGAAATCACAGGCAGGGTTCGAGATAAAAGCAGCTGAAGAGAAATGATAAAATAACTGCAATAGGGAAACTTTTTGTAACAGATATAATGTTGTAGAAAAGGTTTGAGTA
Organism: Podarcis liolepis; assembly: GCF_965112155.1. NCBI lineage: Eukaryota > Metazoa > Chordata > Lepidosauria > Squamata > Lacertidae > Podarcis > Podarcis liolepis. The sequence continues at coordinate 25,745,162 of NC_139555.1, forward strand.
GAAGCACTACAGATGTGGGGGTGGGAAGTCAATTTATGAAACAATGCAACTATTTGATATGGATATTATTGCAAAAATGTTTGAAAAAATTAATTAAAAATAGGTAAAAGGTAAAGGTAAAAGGTACAGCTAATTAAGAAATATACAAAAAAAAAACCCCAAAATGGGTATAAAATCAAGAAATCCATCCCATTTAAGTTGCTTACAATCTATATGTTTGTCAAACTGATGAGCCAAAAGCCTGTCTTAATTGAAAACGCCTTTCTTGGGGAATGACGGAGTTAGCCTGGTTTCCATTGGCAAAGGGTTTCAGAATCTGGGTGCAAGCACTAAGAAGGCCCTCTGTCACATTCCCACCCAATGTGCTCCAAGAGTTGCTGGTACTGAGAGAAGGGCCTCTTATGGGCACCCTAAAACCAGGCAGGTTCATATGGCAAATGTGGTATTATGGATAACCCGGTCCTGAGCGATGCAGGGCTTTGTAGCACCTAACCAGCCCTATAAGTTGCACCTGCAGGCAGACTGACAGCTCCAGAAACTATTGTAATACAGAAGTCACACAATCCCTGCAACCAGCATCTGTCAATAGCCTGGATGCAGCATTCTGAAGTTTCTGAACACTCTGGAAAGGCAGCTGTCTTTCAGTACCTTCCTTCCTTCCTTCCTTTCTTTCTTTCTTTCTTTCTTTCTTTCTTTCTTTCTTTCTTTCTTTCTTTCTTTCTTTCTTTCTTTCTTTCTTTCTTTCTTTCTTTCAAAAAAGGACAGAGTCTAGTGAAATCAGTCCTTAAATCTGTTTTGAAAGTAACAGTGAAAATGCATTCTGATGCTACAGGTTCTTCCAGATGTGTAATGGTGTCTTTTTACTTTGTGGAAAGGATATAGCTGCTGCATCCTCCTCTGCCATGCATACTGTTGTATTAAATGTGACCAAGCAGTCAACTGTTGCTGACTTGGTAGATTCAGTACTTTGGACTTCCCAAAGAGGGCAGTAGTATTCCACAAAAGACCTCCAGTGCCAGCATTGTGGAGAATTGTATCAGCAAGCATTTTAAACTCTCCAAAGAGGAATCTGTCTTAGCACATCTACCTCAGGAAAGGGGGAATTATTACACTTAATTAAAGTGTATTGATACCACATGTGACCTCACCTCTCCCATTTGGCTTTATTAATTGTATCAAAATTGAAAGCTTGTAAAGGTGTTTTTTTCTTTTCATCTAGAACAGTAACTATTATAAGCAAGCCAACGTGCCTTGTCTGATAATCAGAATGTGAATGTGAATATATGAATATGAATTGGTTTCCAATCACCGTTCATGCTGCTCAGGTGAAATACAAAGCAAAGTGTTGGCAAACGTTTGAAACAGCCGAGATCCTTTGAATGACAGCACGCTTCTCCAATCAGAAGTGATCAGCAGAATACACAGAAGCCCTCCTGAAATGTCTGAAGAATGTCCAATGCACACTGATTGGAGGGCAAGTGGGAGCATGGAGGCAGATCCCACCCCTTACCTATGCATGCTCACAACATGATGTGTACATTCTGTATAAACTGTGTGTGCAGAAACTTTGCATAGATGGTTGGGAATCCTGCACAATGCGGGGTTCTGGACTACTCTAAGGAGCCCATGTATACACAGTAGGCCAAAGTCAAATAAAGCCACTTCCGCCCTTCGGAGGAGGTGGAGTTGTGGGCTTCACGGCCTCACCACATGCGCGGCGGCTGGAGCCCAGCCCCGTGTGATTGGGGGGATTCCTGGCCGCATCACCCCCTGGCCAGCCAATTGGCTGGCTCTGGAGGCATGGCCTGCCCAATTTAAAGCAGGACGCGGCCGGGGATCTCCCTCTTTCCCCAACTGCCAGCTGTTCCTGCTTTCCCCACCCTCCCACCCTATAAGGTTTTCATTCCTTGACCTTGCTATGGACCTCAGTTGGTTGCCATTGAGGGGCCTGGTAGGAATTTTTCCACTTGGCAAATTGGCACCGGTCACTTGGTTTTCACCTACCTCACAGCAAATTGTCACAAATTTCCTGGTATTGGTAGTTAGACATTGGTATTGTCCTGTAGATGGATGAGGGGAGGAAGTGCCATCACCTGCCCCACATATTGAAGGGTAGTCCGATAAAGGATTCCAGGGGGTGTGGCCCTGTCCGAAGCCTAGGGAGGTGAGGGCCTAAGGCACGCCCCCTATTGGTGACTCCAGGAGAGTTCCTAGTTGATGTGGATCAGCAGGACTCCCCTACTGGTGGTTAACCCGTCCCGGACTCCAAGCGGAGGACTTGGCTTCCTGCATCCAATCAGAAGCTGCACCTTGGTTTCCAAACATTTTGGAAGTTGAACGGACTTCCGGAACTGATTCTGTTTGACTTCTGAGGTACCACTTTATTCCACTAACATAATGGTGCACAACTGCATCTGACACAGACTGTTTTTAGGCTAGGGGTTACTGAAGTAGAAATTAAGAGCTTCCCTAGCTTGTGAAATTTCTTAAATTTTCTTTCTTTCTTTCTTTCTTTCTTTCTTTCTTTCTTTCTTTCTTTCTTTCTTTCTTTCTTCTTTGGTGCTACTGGTCTTTATTCCCCCAAACTTGGCAGACGTTCAAGCCATCCAAGTTTGGCCTTTGCTGAAAATTTCAGAGAGAGGGGTTGCAAAGGGTTAATATCCTACCTGCCACGGCATTCCCCACCAATTCCCCAGAGAGGTCTGAATGGTTTTCCACTGCCACTGGAAATAATGACTCACAGCTGCAGGAACGTGCACCAACACTCGATATTCCCGTGTCAAGTGAACCTGTGTCACCACTGCACACTTACAATTAGCTAACACCATACACCGTGCGGGACCCCCAGTCAAAGATTCTAACCACAAACCCATGTTTTTGCTTTGGGTGTTTCGGAAAGAGGTTTATCTTTAAAAAGAAAAGGGAAACCTCATGAAAAGTGTTCCTTGGTGGGTAATAATACATTTAACTAGCAAACCTGGATCATATGTTTGTGAAAAGCAAGAAAGCGATACTATCGGTGGGATGCCTCAATTCTGTAGCGGTTTCACACTCCATTTTAAAATGGAAATTATAATCACTGGGGTTTCAAAGTGGAAATTCCATCCAAATAAATGTTTGCACCTTTTCAGCATTCATTTGAGTTAATGATGATTTGGCTGTTTTGATAAGGGAAAATGTTTTAAGGGATTAAAATGGGATTTCAACGTATTTTTTATGAATGAATGAATGAAATCCAAAACAAACATACATGCAGTCAATTTCCTGCAGAACTTTCCTTTGTCTTTCATTTTAATGTGAGTAAATTTGGTTCGTGAATTAACTCAAGCCTGTTATTCACATGAACCATATGCCATCTTCAGTTGTGCTCCTCCATTGCCTTGTTGATGGGACTAGTGTGGGTGATGGACGGCAGATCTCCAAATAAGCTTATATTTAATAGGATTAAACTGAACAATTGTAAGCCTTGGCGTTCAGTTATGAATCAGGAAAAAAGACATCATTGGTAATATTGGTAATATTGTATTTACTCTCTCTTCTCTGTTGCCCCTCACACAATAATCAGAGCTCAGTACTTTGCAGTGACCAACATTCCATTTTCCTGAGCTCTGGCAATGAACTTTACCTCAAATTTGCCTCTGACAGCGGAGAGTGTCCTATACTGATCTGCCTTCCACTCTCTTCTGTAGAATCTGGTAACCCTACTCAACATTGCTGCTTCACCCAGTGAGCACAAACATTGCAGGGCGGTTGGGTATCAGAGAGTACAGTGGTACCTTGGGGTTACAGACACTTCAGGTTACAGACGCTTCAGGTTACAGACTCCATTAACCCAGAAATAGTACCTTGGGTTAAGAACTTTGCTTCAGGATGAGAACAGAAATCGCATGGCGGTGGCAGCGGGATGCCCCATTAGCTAAAGTGGTGCTTCAGGTTAAGAACAGTTTCAGGTCAGAGAATATGGAAAAGATGATGTACCGTTGGTACATCACTCCAGTGAAATTGGAAAAGATGTATAGGACCGGGGACAAAACTTGCTGGAAATGTAAAAAAAAGGAGGGTGATTTCCACCATATGTGGTGGACGTGCGAAGAAGTGAAAAGGTTCTGGTCCTCTGTCATTCCCTTCTACTTGTGCCCTCCATCTTTCCCAACATCAGGGTCTTTTCCAGGGAGTCTTCTCTTCTCATGAGGTGGCCAAAGAAATGTCAGTGCCAAAGGAAAGCAGCTGGGGGAAGGCAAGCAGGTAAGTGGCCAGGTGAGAGGCTGCTGGATTTTTGAGCTGGCGGGGGCGGGGGGGGGGAGTATCGGATTTTGTCATGTTCCCTATGACATTGCTATGTGCATAACAGGGTCCAAAATTAGGTTCAAAAGAACAGAGGTATTTTCTGAACCTCAGTCCAAATCTAACTAGAAGGAGTTTACTGAGTTCTGCTGGAGAGAGGGAAGACAACCACCATTGCTATTTCTCCAGAGGTGGACTGATAGATGCCACGTAAAAAGGCCTAGATGGGAGCTATCATTCTCTCACAGTGCAGGAAAGCCGAGTCTTGCATTTTCTGTTATCCATACTGCCTGCTCCAAAGGTTGATAGCATCTCCTACTGTGATTGGAATCAGCCTGTAAGTGCCCTAGGTGGCAAAAAAAGAAGCAGCAGCTGGTAGCTATTTGAAAACAGAGTTCAAAACCCACATGTTCTCAATATTTTGATAGAGCCCCAAGCAATTTATTTCTACAAGTTAAACGTCTTCAGCATCATTCAGCTCAAAAGAACATACACAACTCTCATGCCAATGATGGTAAACGACGGACCATCAATGCCAAAGGCACAACAGCCCCTAAGTGTTGAGGGTATTAGTTAAATATTTTTTAATGGCAAGCCCCATGCCTATGGATGAATGCCGCACAAACTTGAGCAACTCTGTCAGAATATCTCTATAAAGCTGATGTATACAAGCAGCAAAACTGTGTATGTACAGTGGTACATCAGGTTAAGAACTTAATTCGTTCTGGAGGCCCGTTCTTAATCTGAAACCATTCTTAACCTGAGGTACCACTTTAGCTAATGGGGCCTCCACTGCTGCCGTGCCACGATTTCTGTTCTCATCCTGAAGCAAAGTTCTTAACCCGAGGTACTATTTCTGGGTTAGCGGAGTCTGTAACCTGAAGCATAACCCGAGGTACCACTGTACTATAAGCATATCAGGCAGTTGCCAGCACATTTCATGCACTCTCCTTCAGAAGAATGTGGACCCTAGTCTATCCCCACCATGGTTTAACACCATGGCTTGTTATGAAACTGTTAACCATAGTTTACTGGTTCAAATGAAACTGGAAACTAGTGATGGAAGATGTTTGTCTGTTGGCTCAGATGAAAGGGTTGTGTGTACAGTGGTACCTCGGGTGAAGTATTTAATTCATTCCGGAGGTCCGTTCTTAACCTGAAACTTTTCTTAACCTGAAGCACCACTTTAGCTAATGGGGCCTCCCGCTGCTGCTGCGCCACCAGAGCACAATTTCTGTTCTCATCCTGAAGCAAAGTTCTTAACCTGAGGTACTATTTCTGGGTTAGCGGAGTCTGTAACCTGAAGAGTATGTAACCTGAAGCGTATGTAGCCTGAGGTACCACTGCACAGGCAAAGTACTCATTCATATCACAGCTTATTACGCCAAGTAGGATTGTCCAACCACTGTCAATATGACACTAGAAAAAGATTGTATTAAAAACAGTCCTCTGATATCCATTAAGAATGTTTGGGGTAATGAGTCACCTTCAATACCATCCCGTTTCAGTTAGAATTACTGGTATGACAACAAGAGGCCTACCTATCTGTGTGTTCTCAACAAACCAGGGGTGAAGGAGGGGAAGATGTAAAACACAGCATGAATAGCGAGAGCGGAGTCCTTCTCCTGTCTGTGTCTTCCCCTTCCAACTTCTTTTTAAAAACCATTTACATTACCTCCACCCCAAGAGACAAATGCCAAAAAGAGGGATTGGGGGGGGGAGTAGGTGTGTATGGAAAAGGTCTGTTCCCCACCACAGCCCGCATGCCACCTCCTGCCCATTCCTGTGTGTGCTTTAAATCTCCATCTCACCCCTTCCTCATTTTGTAGCACTTCAGCGTAAACTGGGCCAGGTCATGCCACATCACATCTTGTTTTAGCCTAAGTGTTTGTGAGCTGGAAATATGGCTGTGTGCAAAGCTCAGCAAACAGGTCACCAATCAAAAGGGAGGGGGGGTGGAGGTTCAACTCAGGCTCCCATCAGTTGGCTGTGACATGGGCCACTATGACCTGCCACGCACCATTTATAAAGTATTAAAAATGATGAAGGAGGAAGTCTGATATTTGAACTTCAGGAAATAGTCATAGGGGCATAGTTGGAAAAGGGGAAAAGTTGCCAAAATGTATTAGTTTGAGGTAAAGTTTCACCGAATCCTCGCTCAGTTGCAGACTGCCTGTTCTCCAAACATGTACAGTTGGAACCTCCTTCATATTTTTAATAAGGTGCAATTATTGTTTGTAGCATGCTTTAAAAAATAAAAAAATGCTGTAACGAACCGAGGCATTTTTCCAGGGCTGTCACAGTCGGTTTTGTATGAAAGTTAACTCTGAACAGACTGAAAGACAGCAGGCTAGGTCCACTGTTGCATTCAGGGGGTGATCATTCATCTAAGTTGATTAAGTTAGGCTGATTTATGTCAGCTGACAAGGGGACCAAAATGTTAAGAGGAGTTGCATGGCTTTCTTATTTCCATAGTGGGTACCATTTTGGATAATCACCCATATTTGATGCTCTTACTCTGCTACACTTGTCACTCCCTATTACCTGCCCCCCTCATTACCTGTTTTGGTATCTGGACATAAAGGTGATACAAAAATAACAATAACACGTTTGGCACACCAGAATTCTAGGTCAACCCCTATTGCACCCAAACTAGTATACTCCATCCTACAAATTCCATTTAATAGGAGAGGTGATTACGCAGAACCAGAGAGGGAGCTACATCAGACATACTGTATTTTTCTGTGTATAACACGCCCCCATGTATAAGACGCTCCCTACTTTGGGGGACTCCAATTTTGTTGAGCTTTTTTGGGGGAGGATTGCCCCTAGTTGTTGAGGGGTTTTTTTGGAGGGCAATGCCCTGAAAATGACTCAACCGACGCTGCCAATTGCACGCATCGCAGAACAAAACAAGCGTCTGCCCGCTCACCGCCAGCAGCCCCCAATCCTAAGCAGACCTTGCAGCAGTCACCAATCACCCACCCAATTGCCACTGACATGTTCCTGCTCGCAGCTGCAACCTATCTCCCGTCCTGCATATGCACTATCCGTGTATTAGACACCCCCCCAATTTTAAACATTATTTTAGAGTAAAAAAAACCTTGTCTTATACACAGAAAAGTATGGTAATTTATAGAAGACTACAGAACTTACTGATTGCATTAACTCAGGGGTCAGCAACCTTTTTCAGCCGTGGGCCGGTCCACTGTCCCTCAGACCATGTGGTGGGCCGGACTACATTTTGAAAAAAAATATGAATGAATTCCTATGCCCCACAAATAACCCAGAGATGCATTTTAAATAAAAGGACACATTCTACTCATGTAAAAACATGCTGATTCCTGTACCATCCGCTGGCCAGATTTAGAAGGCGATTGGGCCGGATCCGGCCCCTGGGCCTTAGTTTGCCTACCCATGCATTAACCGTTTATTCTGTTATGTCCTTCCTCCACATAGCCCAGGCATACATGGGTCTCCTCAGTGCCCTTCCTTCTAGATCTGGGATAGGCAACCTGCGACCATCAGTTGTTTGTTTATTAATCACTATAGAATTATAGAATTGTAGAGTTGGAAGGGACCACGAGGGTCATCTATTCCAATCCCCTGCAAGGCAGGAATCTTTCACCCAATGTGGTGCTTGAACCCACAACTCTGAGATCAGAGACCAAGTGTCTCAAGCTCCACCAAATGAACTATCCACAGAGTTTAGAATATGTATTTAGAATATTTTTAAGTCCACCCTTAATCAAATAATCCCAGGGTGGGTTATGATATAATTAAACCAACCAATCATTAGTGATATGTAAGTTGCTCAGGGAGTCTTTTGTTGTTGTTGTTAATGAAGAGTGAGATACAAAGTCTTTAAATAAATTCCAAAACATTGCAAGCAGTTGAGGGCAGATAAAAATAATGCAGTATCAAAATGTCCGATCGTAAAAATAGCCAAGGGGCTCCAAAATTCCAGTGGTGGCCTAACCATCACATAAATGCCACACAAATAGGTATTTGCCTGGCGCCAAAGCACCGAAAGCACCAGGGCCAGTTAAGCTTTTGGGAGAGGCATTCCACAGTCGGAGTGGTACCACAGATTGTCCAGAGCGCCCTAGTCACTATATCATTGCAGTCCCCTGCAACATAACTCGGAATTGAGAAGAAAGTTACCTCTAAGTTTATGCTTAGCCCAGGGTTTTCAAGAGCTGAGTCCAGTGCTTTCCTTCCAAAACAAACAAACAGGCAAAACAAACCTTTGCTTTTCTCCTCCTCCCCACTGCAACTTCCCTCTTTCAGCAGACCAGCTTACGAAAAAAAGTTGTTAAAAACAGTTGCGAGCAAATTGCAAGAAAATACAATTTCCTCTTTTGAAGAAATGTTCATCTTTATTTCACGTCACACGGACAGATTTCTGCAGAAGTGGAATGGAAGAGAATTGTGGGTAAACGCAGGGGTCAGCAAGGTTTTTGTGGCTTGGGCCGGTTCACGGTGCACAAATGCTATTTCCGGCACTCCTTCCAGCGCGGAGGAGGCGTGCACAGCTTCCCATTGGCTGCAGGAGTTTCCTGCAGCCAATGGGAAGCCGGCGGTCCCCGCTCTGCTCCGCGCTTGTGGCCCATGGGCCTTAGGTTGCCAACCCCTGGGTAAACGCATGCAGAAGTGGCAAGGGTGAGAAAATAGATCCTCCAATCCCTATGGGACAGAAATGATAATGAGTAAATCTCAACTGTTACGCTGTGCATTATGATCGCAGCTGGGTTTAGTCGTCCATAAGGAGGTGGTGCCACCACTGACATGGAGGGAACCATCGGAGAGCCATATGCCAGTAGACTCCTCAATCATACAGCAAGCTAAAGAGATAGAATAGGGTAAAGACAGACAAACCCCCTCAGTATGATGGAAATGGCTTCACCATTAGGTTGCCCTGAAACCAAAAGCTAGAAAAAAAGGGGCCCATTACAGATTGTCCCTATTAGGGTAATACATTTGTTAGGCAAACCAAAATGCCGCAAAATGGTGTGCAAGCTTGAGAGTTCCCTCCAAACGCTTCATCAGGAGAAACATTAAAAAAAACCCAAGGGGCAGTCCCTGAGTCTGTACTGTATGTGTTCTGGGGGAGCGGGTTTTAATTTGTTCCAAATAACTTATAATCGTATCCATGTATGGCCAGTTATAAGAAGCTTTTTTTTTTGGACTGGTTTAAACAGCTGTCCACAACATGCATGAATAGCATAGGTCAGTGGTTCCCAATGTCCGGCCCACCAGAGACCACTTTGCAGACCTATTAATGATTTTTTCTTTCTGATGTAGCAACTACAATGTACTATAAGCTGTATGGTTACTAATGGCATTTTTTATTTGCTTCTTGCATTTATTACATTGTATGCATTGCATTGTATTGCAATTGGAAGTCCAGAGAACTCTGGAGAATTCAGATTCTAAGTGTTTTTCAAAGATATGCCATGGACTATCTGAAGGAAACCTGTGGACCACTGGTCCATTGACCACAGTTTGGAAAATCCTGGCATAGATGAAGTCCCTACCATAGCACATGCTTATTTATATGTTGTTGTTGTTGTTGTTGTTTAGTTGTTTAGTCATGTCCGACTCTTCATGACCCCATGGACTAGAGCATGCCAAGCACTCCTGTCTTCCACTGCCTCCTGCAGTTTGGTCAAACTCATGCTGGTAGCTTCGAGAACACTATCCAACCATCTCGTCCTCTGTCATCCCCTTCTCCTTGTGCCCTCAATCTTTCCCAATCTCAGGGTCTTTTCCAGGGAGTCTTCTCTTCTCATGAGGTGGCCAAAGTATTGGAGCCTCAGCTTCAGGATCTGTCCTTCCAGTGAGCACTCAGGGCTGATTTCCTTAAGAATGGATAGGTTTGCTCTTCTTGCAGTCCATGGGAGTCTCAAGAGTCTCCTCCAGCACCATAATTCAAAAGCATCAATTCTTCGGCGATCAGCCTTCTTTATGGTCCAGCTCTCACTTCCATACATCACTACTGGGAAAACCATAGCTTTAACTATAGGACCTTTGTCGGCAAGGTGATGTCTCTGCTTTTTAAGATGCTGTCTAGGTTTGTCATTTCTTTTCTCCGAAGAAGCAGGCGTCTTTTAATTTCGTGGCTGCTGTTACCATCTGCAGTGATCATGGATCCCAAGAAGGTAAAATCTCTCACTGCCTCCATTTCTTCCCCTTCTGTTTGCCAGGAGGTGATGGGACCGGTGGCCATGATCTTCGTTTTTTTATCTTTGCTTATTTATATAGATGCTCTAAATGCCTTACAATTATAGTTGTCTTACTTGTTCCTGTGATGAGTTCAGTTAAGTAGCAGATGGAGGAGTTGGGCGGAATGATTCATCCAGGGCCCCCATTGCTGATCCTGGCTTTAACAGTGATTTCTTCAACAACATGCTACCCAATCATACCCATCAGTGGCATCATTTTTATTTATAATTGAGATCTCTTTGTTCCAAACAGCATCTTCTGGGGTGGGGCGGGGGTGTGTGGGAAAAGCAATCCCTCCAAGCAAATTAATATACCATTCCCAGTTTGGGTTTTCCTCAATGTGGGGAAAGAGGTTAAAAATGTTTACATGTAAATACAAATCTGAAGGTGGAAAACACCAAAGATCAAAAGAAGCCAGATCTTTTTTGGGTCCTTTTCTCCTCAATAGATTTGTACGTCCCTGGTGGAAAATGAGCTCTATGAACCTCAAACTATTAATTTAATGACATGCTTCTTTGCAGTGGCTGCTTGTAATTATAGGATCCGAGGTTGAATATATATAAAAATGTGGATGTATTTTAAGGGAACAGAGTTAATTTTATTTATAGAAAGTAAGTTACTCTCTTTCCGAGCCATGAAAACACCTTTGAGTACTATTTTTTCCTGCTTAAGTATGGGTTCCTTCCCGGGTGTAAGTGCAATCAAGGAAATGTAATTACATCTTGCATCTTAGAAGCTAAATATTTGAATTCATGCTAATATATTTGCTCTCTAGTTCGTGGTAAATGTGGCCTATGTACAAGACACTTCTGCATTGGAAAGAACAGTCTAAAATGAAAAAAAATGCATATATCTGACGTTCACATGCAGTCGATGAGAATTTAAATGAGGAAAGAGCGAGCCATAGGGAAAAATTAACTCATGCTGTTTGGGAAGAAAAATAAAATGCTTGGAAGCCTAACCGTTCCCATTTGCATGAAGTGCACGTTCATTCTAATGAAAGAAGTTGACTCATCCCGTGGATATCTCGGCAATATGGATTACACATGTTGCCTTTTCCAGCCAACAAGTGTTTAAAATCTGACTTCAGAGTTAGCACTACCTCATAGCTGGTGACAGCAGCCTAACAAAAGACCTGTGAATGATGCCACCAAGGTTGATTCCTCTGGCAAGAGCAGCCATGGCTGTAATGTTGGTTCAGCTGATTAAGGCTTGGTTGTCAGTGCCTTCTTCTCTCATCAGTTTCACTGTAAAGGAGAAAGGATGGGATTCTGACTGAGATCTTGAGATGAACGGACAGAAAGCCAGCAGAGGCAGCCTCAACTTTGTGGATTCCTGTATATGATTGGCAAAAGGTGACACCACGGATCATGAAGTATTTCATTGGCAGGTTTTAGGAACTCACTCTGAATGAAGCTTTGTTCAAGAGTTGTATTATTTTTGCTAGCCATTCGTTCTCTCAGCACCCCAAGCTGCTGCTGCTGCTGCTGCTGCTGCTGCTGCTGCTTCTTCTTCTTCTTCTTCTTCTTCTTCTTCTTCTTCTTCTTCTTCTTCTTCTTCTTCTTCAACCCAGGTGGATAAGAAAGCCCAACAGAGACTCCATCTCCTCAGAGTATTGCGGAAGAGTGATGTCAATCAACATTTGATGATCTCCTTCTACCGGTCAACAATACAAAGTGTCCTTTCATACTGCATCACGGTGTGGTACGCTGGTTTGACATCATCTGATAGGAAGTGCCTACAGTGGGTGGTGAATACAGCACAAGATATTATGGGATGTCCCGTGAATCTGCTGGATGAAATAGCAGAAGAATGTTGCCTCAGGAGAGTGAAGAAAATTCTCAGGGATGATTCACACCCTGGCCGGCACTTTCTTGATCTCCTGCCCTCAGGCAGAAGATATAGAAGCATGATTAGTCGCACCAACAGGGTAAAGAACAGCTTCTATCTGTGGGCTGTAAGGCTGCTGAATGAAAATATAACAACAGGGCAACTGACTTTCAGGTTTGGTGGGTGTGCATCAGTAAATGAGGGGAATTAAGACTAAGAGAGCTGAGTGGGGGATGCTCGTGTAATCTCACTGTATACAAGCTGTGCAAGTGACAATAAAGGATTTCAAATTTCAAATTCTTCTTCTTCTTTGAATTTATCTACCGCCCTATACCCAGAGGTCTCAAGGTGGTTCACAGAAGACAACTAGCAATACAATCCTCTGTCTAAAAAGGTAAAGGTAAAGGACCCCTGACCGTTTAGTTCAGTCGCAAACGACTCTGGGGTTTTGGTGCTCATCTCATTTTACTGGCCCAGGGAGCCGACGTTTGTCCGCAGACAGTTTTTCCGGGTCATGTGGCCAGCATGACTAAGCCGCTTCTGGCAAAACCAGAGCAGCGCATGGAAACGCCATTTACCTTCCCGCCAGAGCGGTACCTATTTATCTACTTGCACTTTGACATGCTTTCAAACTGCTAGGTTGGCAGGAGCTGGGACAGAGCAACGGGAGCTCACCCCGTTGCAGGGAGTCAAACCGCCGACCTTCTGTGGTTTAGACCACAGAGCCAAGTACAATCCTCTGACTGTCTACTTAGAACTAAATGCCACTGATTGCAATTGGGCTTACTCCTTGGTAATTCTTTATTAGATTGAAGCTCAAATGCTTCGTAATTAAATGACTGCCATGATTTATTATTATTTTTAAATGAAGATATTGGAAGTAGAGACTCTCAAAGGAAGAATGGCTGGCGAAAATCTTGGAATATGCAGAGATGGCACTGATAAAAGATACAAAATTTAGAATCTTTTAAAGACTGGAAACCACTTCTAGTCTATATATAAAAAGTTATTTCCCATATGCGAAGACCACAGTGGGGTGTGAAGTGTAAGAAAATAGCAGAATATATTAAGAAACATGTTGGAGAGGATGAAATTAGATAAGACAGAACTTTAAAACACAGTTATATTTGGATTATAATCATTGATGTTGAGTGAGTGGGGAGTCTCTAGTTTTGCTGTATTGGATTACTGTTGAGTAAGAAAATGAATTTTTTATGGAAAAAAGAATAAAATATTATTAAAAATGAATATATTGACAAATGGTAGACAGGCAGAGCCAGTTAAGTGTTTTTGTCAATTGCCTTATATGTTGAAGGTTAATGTATCTGTGCGCTTGTACGACAGTTTATGCTCACTTTCATCTTTATATATATATTTCTCTTCCCTAAGCAGCACACCAGGATGCAAGGGCCTTGGAAATGTTGTGCTCAAAAGGCAACTGACATAGCAGGGCCAACCAGAGCCTTGTATCCTCATGGCCAGGCACCACAGAGCAGAAGAAACAAGAGAGCTAGGACTGTTTGCTGCCACTGGAGTGGCACTCATGGCAGCCTGACAAACAACATTGAAAGGATAGGTTGGGTTTGGGGGATCTGGAATGGGAGAGAGATGGTTTGGTGGAATGGAGGGGAGTTGAGCTCACCATGATGGTGGTGGAGCTGGTTACAGGACTGGCCCTATCCTAAGGGAAAGTGAGATGGCTACTTCAGGCAGAAGATGCTGGAAGGCAATGGTAGCAACTCCCTAGCTCCCCCTCCTAAGCCACCTGTCCATTTCCCATTGCTGGATAACAGAGCTGTACAGTCATACCTTGGTTTACAGACGCTTCAGGTTGTGCGTTTTTGGGTTGCGAACTGTGCTGAACCCGGAAATACCAGAACAGGTTACTTCTAGGTTTCGGCGCTCGCACATGTGCAGAAGTGCTAAATCGTGCTTTGCACATGCACAGAAGCACCAAATCGTGACCCGCACGTGCACAGATGTGGCGCTGCGGGTTGTGAATGCTGTGGGTTGCGAACGTGCCTCCCGCATGGATCATGTTCGCAACCCAACCGTCCACTTAATTTTAAAAAACTATTTATTTATTTATTTATTTATTTATACATACCCCACCCATCTGGCTGGGTTTCCCCAGCCACTCTGGGCAGCTCCCAACAGAATATTAAAAACACAATAAAACCTCAAACATTAAATAACTTTCCTAAACAGGGCTTCCTTCAGGTGTCTTCTAAAAGTCAGATAGTTGTTTATTTCCTTGACATCTGATGGGATGGCTTTCCACAGGACAGGCACCACTACCGAGAAGGCCCTTTGCCTGGTTCCCTGTAACCTCACTTCTTGCAGTGTGGGAACCACCAGAAGGCCCTCGAAGCTGGACCCCAGTGTCCGGGCTGAAGGATGGGGGTGGAGATGCTCCTTCAGGTATACTGGGCTGAGGCTGCTGCCCTCAGGTGAATTGGAGAGAACTGCTCCACCACTAGTGTTGAAGTAAGAGTCTATTGGTAGTCTAGTCAGCTTCTGTGTTTGGAATGAGGTGAGAGTAACATCTAGTCCTTCACTGGTGTAATGAAGCACAGAATCCATGAAACATTTAGGAGAGCTGAAGGATCCTGACCTCACTCACTGCATGTTTGCTCATTGTTAGGCTATCACCCGCACATGTTCCTCAAACTTCCTCGTGGAAAATATCCTGAGAAGCAGATCCTGCAATTCTCACAGGTGTCGCTTTCGGAGTGATGTGCAATGAATGGCAAGCAGTTCCATCTCCACAGAGTAGAGAACTTTGCTGTGTCAGATCCAGGAAACCTCAAGGAGCGCAGGGGAGAGGTGGGTGGGAGGAGGCTAAGTCTGGACCACAGCCAAATGAAACCTTGTTGAGGAAAAATAAATATCTCTGCTGGATGTCTTTCAGAGATACCGGGATTGAGGTAGAATTTCCTCGTGATGCTTGTAGTGGTGACCATGATTGATACTGCCTACACCCGGGGTTATTAGCAGGCATTCGGAACAGAAGGCATGTTCAAGCTCAAGAGAAAACATTTAGAAGACTCTTCCCCATGCCCCCCCACCCTAGAAAACAAGAGAGCATAGTGTCCACCTGACTCCTTAACCCTATCGGCACTGAAACACAAACCACAAGTTGGTGGCAATTTAATGGATTCAACGCCAATAAGGCAGTGATGAATGAAGATACTGTGTGGCCTTGAATGCTAGAATTGTGCAATACCTTCCCCCTATAGGGTTAATATACTAAAAGCACAGCAAGGCAATTATAATCCCAGCCACTGGCAGTGTTTAAGGAGCTAGTCTGGTAATATGTGGTCTCTATCGTTCGTTCGTTCATTCATTCAATGACTTGGGGGCATAAAAAAAAAGTGGGGATTAGATGACACAAGGTGTATTCAGATAACTTCTCCCGATAGGTGTAGTGCAATCGAAGATTTCAAACAAGCCATAGACTTGCCTTCATATGATTGACTACTTCAATAAATAATGCAATATTTCACTAACAGATTATTACACAATGATTGACTGCTTAAAACAAATAGCACATTACACCAGTAGAGATGATTACATTTCCTCTCAATCACAACATGCAGACCATTGCAATTTCTGCCTACAATGAAATCTGTGGCACAGATAGGATCTCACAATTTTATATTGTGACAGTGCAACAGGGATCCCCAGATATTTGGTGAAAGTCCCAGTAGAGGTTTTCCCCCAGCAAAACATTCCAACAGTTCCACTGGTCAATGAAATCTGGTATGTAATGTGTCTGGTACTTCATATCTACCAGTAGACAGTTCCAGTTGTAAAGAATAAGGGCTGAGCAATCTTACAGTGTTATTTCCTATAGAGCAGGGTTTTTCCAAACTTGGGTCTCCAGCTGTTTTTGGACTACAACTCCCATCATCCCTAGCTAGCAGGACCGGTGGTCAGGGATGATGGGAATTGTAGTCCAAAAACAGCTGGAGGGCACTTGGTTGGGTACAGCTGCCATAGAGAACATTACATGTTCAAAGTCAAGAACTTTGCTTTGTCCCCAAACCATGGCTCCTTTCATGGCAACAGATAAACCTTTTTCCTCTAGTATCTTTCAGAATAAAGGGGACATTGTGCCTTGCAGAGAATCACAACTATTCTGTGCACATAATGGATGACTCATTATAACAGGAGCAACATATCTTTTCAGCATTCTAATGAGTAGGCAGTAGTCCATATTTTTACAACCTCAACATGCTCTGTCATGCTGTACTGTCCCCAACACACAGTGTTATTAACTCAGCCACTTTCTGCTTTCTGCTACCTACTTCTAGATTCCATCGTCACCATTTGGGAACACTTACTGGGATATTTCCCTGCCAACAGAAGCACTACCCACTTCCTAGGAAAGCGAAGCGCACTGAAGTCTCAAATCCCTGATACCTGGCAACTGCTTTAGGCAGAAAGTAATGTTGGGCTGACCTAGTTTGAACAGGCTGCAAATGAGCAAACAAAAAAGCGAGAACATAAGTTTTCCTCCTCCTTCTCCTCCTCCTCCTTCTCACTCCCAAATCCATCAAGTAAAGGTAAGACGCTTAGATTATGTTCAGTGAACCATTCACCACGCAAGGAGGATTTTAATCCTTCCCAAGAGGTCAATATATTTTATTTTCAAGGGGGAGCGGTGAAAAGACCGAATGAGACCTAAATCTGGCATAAATTGATCTCTGAAAGGAAAGTTCTTTGCGGCAGCAAACATAATCACCACCAAGCCAGCGATCACAAGTGAAAATCAAAATGATATCATTGGAGCTGCCCAACCCGATTGAGTTACCTATTGATTGATTGGCAAATTTTAGAATGTCAAGTGCCCCAAATTGTCTGCCAGTTAGACTCATGAGCTGTGGGTTTTTTCTATAGCCATTTTCATCTATCCAAACAAGAAAGTTTTTTTCTTCTTTTTCTGAGTGTATGGGATAAAATATCAGAGCGTGCAAAATGACTGGCTGCTATATTTAACTCAGACAAACACATAACAAATCACTATTCTGCAGTGAGGAGGCACACCTCATCGGCTGTATTTTCTTCTTCTCCTTGAGGCCTGGATGTAAGACCACAGCCCTCTAAATAATCCTCCAGAAATAGACCAATGAAATGTTCTCTCTGACAACAGACACAGTATTATACCTGCAGCTGGCAAATGTTTCCACTGTCGAACCACCTTTCCTTTTCATTTCCAGTAAAAATTTGGTCCCAAGGGGAACAGTCAGCAGCTAGGATTTTAATTACTTTTCTCCAGTAGAGCAGAATTGAGAGTAGCAATTACATTTATGCCTCCCTCCCCTTCTCTCTTCTTCCTTTGGGGAGAAACAAGAGAATAAGCTAGTTGCAAATGAAATGGGGCGGGCTTCTATCTCATGAGACCACAATTGCAGACATTAACGAATCATAACGAAGACCACAATCGGACTTTATTTTGACAAGGCACTTCTACGGTCCTGACATGGGGCACCATAACACTGGTAGAACTTAGTTGGGTCCTATGAACTCTTAGGCCACATCCACATTTAAAACACTCTTATATACCACTTTAACAAACATACTCCACCCCCAAGTATCTTGGAAATGTAGTTTGTTGAGGATGCTGTGAGTTGTTAAGAGGCCCTCCATAGAGCTACCACCTCTACCATAAATTGATTATGTAGTTTGGTGCAAGTCATCATTTACAATGCCCTGGTGTTTCCCTTTCGGTGACAGAAGACTGCTCTGTAATCATCATCCCAAAGTTATTATAAAGTCACTTTCAAGGCTACACAGTCATCATGACAACATAACATAACTGCATACAAACAGGATTCATGATTTGTGCAATACAGTGAGACATAAAGCATTCAATTGTTCAGCTTCAATATCAGAAATGCAATTTGCTCAGCGATGCAGTCCTACCTTGGAAGTCAAACGCCTTGCGAGTCAAACGTTTTGGCTCCGGCTTGCGAACGTTCTTTGGAACCTGAATGTCCGTCGTGACTGCCATGGCTTCCCATTGGCTGCAGGAGCTTCCTGCAGCCAATCGGAAGCCACCCCTTGGTTCCCAAACGTTTTGGAAGTCGAATGGACTTCTGGAACAGATTCCATTTGACTTCCGAGGTACGACTGTACATGCCGTCATGTTATGTTAGTCAGCAGCTTCGTTGTTTTGAAGTAAGTCTTTAGGCTGTATTTCTGTTCATGCTGGAACTAAGTAGCTTCATATTTGCATATGTAAGATTGTAGCAGAGTGCATTGTATAACAACTTCTTTATAACCTGCAGGGAGCACTAATCAGAGCTGTTAGAATAACTGCTGGAAGTCGCATCCTAAAAGCATTGCCCTGGTTGCATGTGAGCCACCAGGCCCAATTCAATGTTTTGGTATTAGTTTACCATGCTAGTTTGGCTGTACACAGTCTGGGGCCAAGTACCTGCAGGAATACCTCCCATTACATCAGCAAACCCTTTATCCAGGATTTTCAGGAGATGCTCTGTTCCTGACCCCTGCTAGTTCCCAACCCTCCAAGTGTCTCTATTTTCCAGTGACATCCCTGATTTAGAGAAGCCATCCCAGTTTCTGATTTGATCCTGGAATGTCCTGCTTTTACTGAGGATGTCCCTGTTTTCATAGGAGAAATGTTGGAGGCTATAAATTCCCTAATCTGGAAAAAAGGTGGTGAGAACATTCCTGAAACACACAGGAAGTACTGATGAAAACACTAAAAAGGAAACACAGAAGCTTTTGAGTTCTTCCATCAGCCGTCTATGAAGTTTTCACTCTAATAATTTATATAGGCACTGCATAGGAATTAGGGACAGGCAAATTTGTCTGTTTCTCTCAATGTCACACTTCTGCAGTCTTGAGTTGATTTTTCTTCATTTCCACATCAGTTTGCAATACTTTTTTTTTTAAGTCTTTGTGAACGTTCACCAGCATTTTAGTCCAAACTTTTCCTAGCATTCACATGCTTCTATGCAGTTTTGCACACATCTTTGCAAAGCAATTTCTCCTAATGCAATGCATTTCTTGATGTCATTTTCACTAATGCACTAATACATTTATATGCACACATTGCTCTGGTATACTCATTTGTGCGTATATTAGTTGGCTGGAGAATTTCATTGCAAAACTCAGAAAAGTGCAAATTTCAAAGGATGGTTGTGTTTAGGTTCTTGCATTGTTTTGGAAATTGCAGATTAGGGAGGTTTGCCTTTAAATGTGAATTGAATTGAATTTCTCCTCATCCCTAATGAGAATGACATGTAGCGTTCATGGCTTTCATTACAAAAATACCCTGTAGCTGCTGCTGTTAGCACATCACTCAACAGGAATCGTGGGGCAGGTTCTTCATAACTTTCTAGATTGTGATGTACAGTTCCCTCGTATAAAATCAGTGCTTTTTCAATTAAACCTGCTTTCCTTTTAAGCGGAATATCAACACAGCCTCAATTGAGCCATTGGAAAATGGGATATTGCCCCGTTAAGAATAGTAAAAACCCTTAAGCTCTCCTCCCGAAGAGTAGCAGCAGGCTGTTAAAGTGACAATCAATTTAAACAAGTGATATTGCTTTATAAGTCTCTGAAGTCAGATGTCCCAGCATGCTCAGTTTATTTCATTTTAATTTCCTTTTGCGCAGAGCTGTGGTTAGTGGGGAACCTCTCACTAACACACACACACACACACACACACACACACACACACGTGGACAAACGCACACACTCAAGTAAACCTTAGGCATGCAGAAGAGGAAATTATTTAACCCTTTTCAGAAAGCTATACAATTTCTCCTGCTAAGTAAAGAAAAATAATCACCCAGACTTTGTCCTTTGGTTCCTTTAAGAAAATAAACATTCAGGTTGCATAGCTATTAAATAGGCTGGAACCCTTTGCTAATTTCTGTTAAAAGTTCTGAAAGCTTTAGTGAAAACCCTAAACCCCCTTGCAGGCCCCCACCATCAACACCAGAAGCTTGCATCTCATGCTACTCAGGCATCTATAACATGTGCCCCTCGGTAGGAAGGGGGCGGGAGCAAGATAGATAAGAATCAGGTAATTTCATCTGATTTCCCATTTCCAAACTATTTCCCTGACATCAGACCACACAGGTACGTACAGGCGCTATCAGATATGAGTTGCTGCTTTTCCCAGGTCATGCTTGATCTTTTCAAGATGGTAGCAAGCAATGGAAAACAAGAACAAGCAAAGAGAATGACTGGTGCCCATCTAAAGAACCATCAAGGCTACATTTTTGGCAAGGGTTTCTCCTGGATGCTCTTTTATATCCTCAAATATGTATCCACAATCATGTCAACATCTCAAAATGGATAACAAAAGTAAAATCCATGCTTTAAAGGTGCCTAAAAGACCTTTCATGAAAACGTGATTCATTTACATAGCAAAGGTTTTTAACAATAGTGATCATAATTATAATAATATAGCAAGCTGATATGCCCATTTCCTTTATGAATTAGGTTGGCATAAGGTAAATTGTAAAGGTAAAGGACCCCTGGACAGTTATGTCCAGTCAAAGGCGACTATGGGGTTGTGGCGCTCATCTCGCTTTCAGGCTGAGGGAGCCGGCGTTTGTCCACAGACAGCTTTCCAGGTCGTGTGGCACAACAGGACACCGTGAGGGAAACCAGAGCGCACGGAAATGCCGTTTACCTTTCCGCCACAGCGGTACCTATTTATCTACTTGCATTGGACTTCCAGAAATCAGGAAGTTTTTCTTTTTTCCCCAGAGACTATAAGAAGATCCCTGATGGATCAGGTCAAACACCCATCTAGTCTTGCACTCTGTTTCCACAGTGGCCAACCAGGTGTACATGGGATGTACAGTGGCCAACCAGATGTACAAGCACAACCTGAGCGCAACAGTACTCTCCCTACCTGTGATTCCCTGCAGATGGTATTCAGAAGCAGTGGCGGTAGAAGATGACAACCATTGCTAGTAGCCATTGATAGCACTATCCTCCATGAATTTGCCTAATTCTCCTTTAAAGCCATCCAAGTTGGCCATCATTACCTTCTTGTTTGTTTGTTTTCCTGAATCATGGCTCATGGGAATGGTTTGGCACACATCCAATCATAATCCAACAGGATTATGCTTAAGAACTTAAGCATGCCAAGCTTAATATTGGCTTGTAATTAAAAATCAATAACACAGTGAGAGTCATAAAACTTCTGATTTCTGTGAACTTATGACTAATACCCAATTTTCCTGTTATTTTAGAGTCACCTTGACCTGTTAAATACCAGATCTTGAAGAAAGTACATTCAAACAAGATAACCTCCATGAAAAAGGACACTGTTAATCATCATGCAGTGCCTTTGCCACACTCAGAATGCAATGGAAAAATGTGCTTGAAGATCTGTTCACATTGGGCTGGCCCATGAGTTTCTCTGTGGAACTGAGTTCAGTTTATGCGTCCTCTTGCTATTGATAGGATGGGCTTCTTGCATCCTTGACCAAGGCCCATCCTGGGTGGTGAAAGCCAGTCGGGATGGGTTGACCAGATAGATCTAGGGTGGTGGTACACATTGTCAAAGTCTTTTGCCCAATAGTATGAACATCTAAAGGAACGTAAGCAGTAGGGTCTTTCCTGGTAGCCTTCTGATTTGCTACTAAGCTAAACACAGAGTGCTGTTTCATGCCTTAATATGCTTTATAGGAGCCAGTTCTAGGAACTGGGCTTCCTGCAGGCTAGCTTTGCCTGGCATTGCATGAAATGGGATTGGATACACTGGTGAGACCAGAGCCTTCCGACTGGATTGCTTTGCTGTATCCTTTATGTTTCTTACTATGCTAATATGTATGTATATCTGCAAATAGTAAACAGACTGAGCTAAATTAGGCTCTGTTTAGGCTTATTGTGTAATTTATGCCTTAATATGCCTGTGTATGATGCATTATGCAAATTAGCTATGTATTTTGTTATGCTTCACTCTTCCTGTCCATAAATGAAGTGCATAGTCTCCACCCCAAACCATGCTTATTGCCTCCAAATCACAAAGAAGAGCTGCCCTTTGGCAGAACAAGGGTATGGGGAATGCGTCTTTATAACCACATGGCGCCTGCTGCCCTTAAACAACTTACTAGTGTGCCCACTCCTGAAAAAGCCGGCCCTGAATCTTATAGTTTATGACAACTACCCAGTCACAAATACCCATTTATTTGGTAAGGTGAAAAAGAGGCTGGTAGTCAAGAAGTTGTAGTAGGAAATTAAGGGGGATACAAATCACCTAGATCCATTTAAAAATCATGAGTTCAGTCATGATTTTGGGATTAAATCACCCGTGTTGACCCTGATGGATGGCTTGTGTTGAAAGCAGGACAGGCGTACCACTCCATTTCTGCTTCTCAATTTCTAGGTGCCTTGGACCAGCTCTGTGGGATGGGTATTGGGGGCACTGTTTTACAGTGATTCCACTCCTCCCTCCAGAATCATCTCCAGAAAGTAGCATTGGGAAACTGTGTTTAGGATCCATGGTCCTTGCCAGTGCCGGATTTACGTATAAGCTAAAAGAGCTATAGCTTAGGGCCCCACTCTCTTGGGGCCCCCCAAAAAAATTAAAGGGAAAAAACCCCAGAATGTACATTTCAAAAATATAAGATAAAAAACAAAAATTAATTAAAATAAAAGCAACAGTGTTTTGTGTTGTGTAGGCTCCTGTAATGTAAGTAATAGGCCCCGCCTGCTAGCCTACTCCCTAAAATATCACAATTACTTTGATAAAATACATATTTTGTTATGTGCAAATGGCTTTAGATACCTATTAGGTCCATAAATTACCATATAGCATATATTCAACACAAAAAAGCGACAATTTGTTGTTGACAAAGGACAGCTGGGCATATAAAGGGCCCCATTACCTTCAGTAGTTTAGGGCCTCATCAAACCTAAAACTGGCCCTGCTCCTTGCTCTGTAGTGTAGCACAGGGCCACTATCTTTCCCCCAAATGTTGTTTAACATCTACATGAAGCCACTGGGTGTGGTCCTTCAGAGTTTCAGGGCAAAGTGTCTTCCGTACACTGATGCTAAACAGCTGTATTTCTTAATAGCATCTGAGTCAGGAGAGGCTGTGCATAATCTAGACCATTGTGTCTGGGTGCAGTAGTGGCTGGATGAAGGTCAATTAATTGAAAGTGAAATGGATAAATTGCAGGCAGGATGCAGCCCTTGCAGGCTTCCATATGGTCAGTGTTGTTGCCCAGGCTCTCTTCCCCACCACTGTCAAATGTTTGGGGGTGGGGGAAAAGTTGCAAAAGGAATGAATATTTGTGCACCTGCCTTCCCATGTAGTTTCTCCCGGGTCAATGTATTAGTTCAGGACAAATGCAAATCAAGACAGTGTGCTTAAAATTGTGGACCAAAGGGAATCCTTGTGCACCTCTGCATCAGAAACAGGTTCTGTAGCACCTAGGAGAGCTCTTTGGGATAGAAGTTTGGGCAATTTCTATAGTTTAGCAAAGTTATTATAGTTTCAAACAGGCCTGATGACTGTCAGATCTGTTGCCCTAAAATGAAGTTGTCAAAAATGTGAAGGAAGAGCCTTCTGGTTTAAAGCCATATGCTGTGTTGCTGTTGTGAGGTGTTGAGTGAAGATTTTGAATAAGTTAAACTCTTCCTTTCAGATGCTCAACAGTTCCGGGTTCGGGGTCTAGCATGCATCCTTTTTCTGACCTGAGAGGCATGTGTGGCACAGGGGGAAACCCATTCTATTTATGGTGGCTCTGGGACAGGGAAGTCATTCCAACTAGTTGTCACCACTAGAGAGATCACTATAGGGGAGAAGTGCTTAAGGATCAAGTCACAACATTTTTGAACCTTAGGAAACCACACCTGTGCAGAGCCATCCTTTCGTTGCAAGTGAAAAGGACCTGAAGCAGCACCTAATTATTATTATTATTATTATTATTATTATTATTATTATTATTATTATTATTGGTGGCTTCCAACCAAATATCAAAAACAATACAGTGTCAGACATTAAAAACTTCCCTAAACAGGTGTTGTTTATTGCCTAAAATAGTTGTTTATTGTCTTGACATCTGCTGGGAGGGCGTTCCACAGGGCAGGCACCACTACCAAGAAGGCCCGCTGCCTGGTTCCCTGTAACCTCACCTCTCACAGCGAGGGAATGCCAGAAGGCCCTCAATGCTGGATCTCAGTGTCTGGCTGGATGATGGGGGTGGAGACGCTCCTTCAGGTATACAGGACCAAGGGTGTTTAGGGCTTTAAAGGTCAGCACCAACACTTTGAATTGTGCTCAGAAACATACTGGGAGCAAATGTAGGACTTTCAAGACCGGTGTTATGTTGTCTCGGTGGCCACTCCCAGTCACCAATCTAGCTGCTGCATTAGTTTTAGTTTCCAGCTCACCTTCAAAGGTAGCCCCACATAGAGCGCATTGCAGTAGTCCAAGCGGGAGATAACTAGAGCATGCACCACTCTGGCGAGACAGTCTGAGGGCAGGTAGGGTCTCAGCCTGTGTACCAGATGGAGCTGGTAAACAGCTGCCCTGCATACAAGCTTCAGGGGTGAAAATGATGAAGGGGAGACACACAGCAAAAAGAAGATTGTGGAAACCTTGGTTGAATTCTCCACCAAGCTAGTAGTCCATCCATTTTCCAGCTCCAGAGGTCTCTGTGCCACCATTCTATTAAAATGCAAACTAGCCTTTAACTTCAGAGCAGTTGCCTGGCATTTTGCATATGCATATGATGGTGTTTCGCTTAAGGAGTCAAGGAGGGAGAAAGGAGGGCCACTCTTTTGTTAAGGCTTTTCCTTTTTCTATCCAGGCCTTTAATTATTTCCTTGGAAAAACAAACCAGGAGATGGATCCAGGGACTCTGAGGAAACAACAGAGGAAGCAGCTTGTTTTCTGAAGCTCCCTCACCATGTGGCTGCTGCTGGGTGCCTTTGGTCTCGTTGGTTTCCTGAACGTGGATGGAAAGCGTGTCTCTTTTATAATCTCATTTCATCTCCCCCCTTCCCATTTTTGTACAGTCGATAGGAGAAAAAAGCCAGCTGCAAAGAAGCCTTTCATGTTTGTCACACTCCCTGAAGTCCCTTCAACACCTTTCAGGAGTTTTTCACGGTTACTACTATTACAAGAACTGGGCTAGATCCTTCTCCTCATGTGACTGAAGTCAATTGAACTTCTGTAACTGAAGCAGGAACAAACCCTTAATATATAGAAGGTACATCTGAGTTGCTTTAGACATTGTGAAACTGGCAAAATCAGATGAGCAAGTTAACTTGCACCTTTATATTTTATGCATCCGCTTTCATATGCAAAGATGGCTGTCATACTTTTCCTCAGTGCAGTAATGCATAGATTTTCATACAGCCATTCTTTTAAACTTTTTTTTAGAAGTTTTAAAATGATATTCATATTGCTAAGTTTGCTGCTCTGGACTCCTTTGGAGGAAGGTATGCGGTATATATCTAATTAAAAACAACAACAACAGACAATTTCTTACTTTGGGGAAAGATCTGGCATTTTTAGCTACTTCTTTGCCCCCAATAGTCTGTATTTTGGGTGCCATTTATCCTTGCAACAATAAATACCATTTTTTTAAAAATGAAAAGAAAGAAGATCGAAAATTTTCAGAATTTGTAAAAGGGCTATGTAAGCTACCCCAAGTACCCTGGTAGTTGAAATTTTTCTTCTCCTGTGTTACAACCAGAAAACGGTTGTTACGTATAGTAACCCATATCAGCAGAATTGGATGACTGGCTGATTTCTGGATAACGCTACTGTACTGAATTAGGTAAGTTAGGGCTTTGGGGTGTGTTTGTTTTCTAAAAAGCTCACTCAGCCTGGATCATGGATCAAAGAAGTGAATGTTGGGCAAAATCATTCAGCAGGAGGACGTTCCTTTGAGGAGCCAGTATGAAGATTTGTGTTTTGTTGCTATGAGCTAAATAACGCATGCATGCATGCGCGCATACACACATACACACACACACGCACACACACACACACACACACGAAAGCATACTCAGTCAGGAGCAATCAAAGATCTTCTGGTATAAGAAGCTGGCATTGTGAAGATTTGGCGAATGGTAATGTTTTGCTACTCAGTTTTTGGCCATCCAAATGGGTGGGAAGGCTGTTAACATTTCTTAGGTAACTATTATTCATGCGGCCTGCCAAGGATTTGACTGACCAAGAGCTGGGCAGTGTTGAGGAGTCACTGTTTAGTCTGTGGAGGTATAAGTCAGATCTGTCTTTCCTTTCCTTTCCACAGATATGCGCCATCACGCTTTCCTAAGCTGGCGTAACAGTAAACGACAACTTTTACAAATGAACGTTGGCCCTTCCGCGAACACCCAGAGAGTCAAGTATCTTGAATAGCCAATGACTTTGGAAAGAACCATTACTTGGTTCTTGGAAATCTGTCCAATATGTGCCTTTGAAGGTAATGGACAAATATACTTTTAAAAAACCCACTGCCACACTCAGTTTACCTTAGCAAAGCCCATTAAAATATATTAAATAGTTCCACCCCTGCACAGGCAGCATTTTTCTCTTCCCTATTTTAACTGACGACCAAGGCATTTGCATGAATAAATAGTGAATCTTTCCTCTACTGCCTTCTGTTTAATTGTATGCATCAAAGCAGACAAAACCAAAGGGTATGCTCCCAGCTAATTGTGTTGATTGATAATACACATGCATATATTCATCAATGCAGCAATTCATAAATTGGCAATGTCAAGATAATGTATAGGTATATATATTTTTAAAAATCTATATACAAAAATCAATTATAGAAAACTGAGCTGGTTTCCCTCAGGCGTCCCAGTCCTCTGGATCAACTTCAGCCGCTGAAGGACTCATAGTAGTTGATCTCATGGGAGCTGAAGTAATCTCCTGTTTATAGCAAATGGGGCAGAGATGCTCCTTCCTGCCCCAGATGCCATATATTTGCCTTACTCTAAGGACAGCAGGCCTTGTTGTGGCCAATCTCTTGCCAAGAAGACTTCGTTAAGAAATGGTTCATAGCGTCCTTCTTACCCATCCCTACCCATTCTATGAAAAGCTCTTTGTGAAGCTCAGCTCGGCTCAGATGCTCAGCTGAAGAACAAGTTATTCTGCACTGATAGCTGCAACTAGACCAGTGTGTATTTGATGTATGCATTTGATGCAGTTGAAAGGCACCTTCAGCAGCATGTTTGGAAAGGGAGAATGGAAATTATTAAAGGAAACAAACTCATGAATAAATATCACTGCCCAGTGAAGGCAATAGGGTGCTTCAGATATCTATGGCTCTACAGAGAGAACTTTTGCCCATTATGAAACAAGTAAATGATTAAAATTCAGACAGAAACAAAATTTCAAATCGTCAAATGTTTGCCTGGCTGAAATTGTGAATAATTTTAGGGGGGCGGGGATCACCTGAAAGATTCACTGGCAAAAGGTTATGTTTCTTTTTCTTTTTGTGACTGTACACATTTTGCTTTATTTCGCTGATAAAAAGGTTGCTTTTTTGTAGCAGGAAGGGTGTCAGGGTCTTTAGTAAACAGCTCCTCCCAATGATTACCCACTTGTTGTTCTTTAGTCGTTTAGTCATGTCCGACTCTTCGTGACCCCATGGACCAGAGCATGCCAGGCACTCCTGCCTTCCACTGCCTCCCACAGTTTGGTCAAACTCATGTTCGTAGTTTCGAGAACACTATCCAACCATCTCGTCCTCTGTCGTCCCCTTCTCCTTGTGCCCTCAATCTTTCCAACATCAGGGTCTTTTCCAGGGAGTCTTCTCTTCTCATGAGGTGGTCAAAGTATTGGAGCCTCAGCTTCAGGATCTGTCCTTCCAGTGAGCACTCAGGGCTGATTTCCTTCAGAATGGATAGGTTTGCTCTTCTTGCAGTCCATGGGACTCTCAAGAGTCTCCTCCAGCACCATAATTCAAAAGCATCAATTCTTCGGCGATCAGCCTTCTTTATGGTCCAGCTCTCACTTCCATACATCACTACTGGGAACACCATAGCTTTAACTATATGGGCCTTTGTTGGCAAGGTGATGTCTCTGCTTTTTAAGATGCTGTCTAGGTTTGTCATCGCTTTTCTCCCAAGAAGCAGGCGTCCTTTAATTTCGTGACTGCTGTCACCATTTGCAGTGATCATGGAGCCCAAGAAAGTAAAATCTCTCACTGCCTCCATTTCTTCCCCTTCTATTTGCCAGGAGGTGATGGGACCAGTGGCCATGATCTTCATTTGACTACCTGCTGGTGCCCACCAATTTATTCCCTTCCCTAAACCCCCTAGTTATGCTATATGTCACATAATTATATTATGTTATGTTACGTCCACGTCTACCTCTGGCTCCAGGTTGGTTCCCTCATTAAGGCTCTTCTTCTGGATTTTCTTGCAGGAAAATCAGTATCACATAAAGGATGAACTAATTTCTTCACAACTGTTCTTCACCTGGATACACCTTGAGGGAAAACATGGTCAGCTTCAGTGACCATCTCCCCCCAAAATGTGGAAAATATAACTGATGCAAATCCACTATTTTTCTCAGCAGGCAAATATATTTATTCAGCAGTTTGGTAATTTATGAACTTCCCCATTGTTTACTGACAGTGAACCTGAATACATGCAATATTTCTCTCCAGTGTGGAATAATTGTGTAGAGGAAATGGGCCTGGTTTTCATCTGAGAATTGAGAAAACAAGCAGATGTTGATAGGCCTAATTGCTTAAACAAACTACTGCACACCCAAAGTGTCCTGAGTCAATCAAATTGCTGTGAGGTTTGATACAGAGGCCGTTTCAAAGGTTACAGGTGAGACAGATGCATGAGAGGTCCAACTCCAGCTGGTGGAGTTTCCATATTACATCTGAAGCTATCCTCCTGACTAATCCGCATAATGTCAGTGAAGGAACTTCTCAGACACATAAGGACTTCTGCACAGCTGGAAGTCAGCTTTTTGTTCCTCCATTAATCAAAACAAGCCATGAAAAACATTTATCAGTGATCTTTGCCTGAAATGGGCCTTTAAAGTCTGTTTATGTAAGTTCCACAGTCACATGACTTTTCATTCAGAATTTCCCTCTGTGTAAATACCTTAAAAGACAGACAGCTCATCACTTCCAGTGTTGAATACATGAGATTAGCAACGTTGCTGAAGCTCCTAATTTACTAGTTTTTACATCTATCCTGCTTACAGTGCTTGGATGCATTACAAAACAAGCTGGATTTCCCCCCCAAAGTTCTTCTCAAGCTCTGAATGTAAACTGGGCTCCTGCGTAAATAAATGCCAGCACAGATAAAAGGTAAAAGGTAAAGGACCCCTGGATGGTTAAGTCCAGTCAAAGGCGACTATGGGATGCAGCACTCATCTCATTTTTCAGGATGAGGGAGCTGGTGTTTGTTGACAGACAGCTTTCTAGGTCATGTAGCCAGCATGACTAAACTGCTACCGGTGAATGGAGTACCATGAGCATACAGAAATGTTGTTTACCTTCCCGCCACAGCAGTACCTATTTATCTACTTGCACTGGTATTTTCTCAAACTGCTAGGTTGGTAGAAGCAGGGACAGAGCAATGGGAGCGCACCCCGTCGCGGGGATTTGAACTGCTGACCTTCTGATTGGCAAGCCCGAGAGGTTCAGTGGTTTAGACCACAGTACCACCCGCAGTCCTAATCATGTCTACCCCACTCTTACATACACAATCACGAACAACCATATTGGCTTATGTGTGATAAGAGAATGCATCAAAACAAAATTAGAGGGTGCATGGGAACAGGGAGAGGGGTTGATTGTTCCACAGGACAAGGAGAAATTCTCATGCTGATGGAACAAGCTGCTTAACACTACACAGAATACAACCCTATGGCCTGTGCTTATTTTTTTTTAAGGAGATCCAGCCATGAATCTCCCACATCCCACCTAGTCTAGCCTCCAAGAACTGATTCACACAACCACTTTGGGATAGCTCTTTTAAAATACCAAACATAATGTTGTGGGGAAGGGGGAGGGATGACTGGATTGACTCTACCCATAAAGAACTGGCAGTGTGAATAACCCATCAACCCCTTGGCAGTAGAAAGAAACTGCTGGCATATGCACATTGGCATATTTCCCTGCCAAGGATATATTCAGACAGCCTATTCTCAATCGGCATATTCTCTCCAGGCATACAATAAAAAGCTTGCCCTGTCAATCTGGTTTTGCAAACGAACCCAAAGTCCACTTGTGCCAAAGGAGTAATGTGTTAAGACAGCATGTGAATGTGTGTGTGTTCCTCTGTCTCTCTTTTGTGTTGTTGTTTTTTCCATCCTTGAACTGCACCACGCGTACCCCTTTAGAACAGCTGCTAGCATTAAAGTCTTCCTATTTTGAGTTGCCCCCAACATGCAGGAATTTATTGCACTGTTTTTGAAAGGCTGACGTTTTTCAAAGGAAATATTTATCCACATGAGGCTTCAGTGACCTGTGATGACTCAATTGAGTCCAAACTAGCAAAAAGAAACTAATTTATTCCAGGGGATTCCACGAACAGAGTGCTCCCTTTGGGTTCCAACAAATATATCTCTGTACAAGTTATTAAGGGTCAGATTGGGGAAGCACGCAAGAAACTCCAAGACCAGCCAATATTTCACCAGATTGCTGAAGGGATAGCATATAGGGGAGCAGGGGAGGGAGGGAAGTTAAATTTGCCCATAGATCCTTGTCTGACTCTTACTCCAAACTTCACAATCCTGAAAATGACAAAGATGAAATACACAGAAGAAGAAGAAAACCTGCCTAAGGTAAACCAAGAATTATTTGTCCGCACACTTGCGTGATTTGGCAAAAGTAGCCAAAGGAAACACCTTATCAGTAGACATCCCCCTCTCCAAATCCGGCCTGTCTCCTCAATGGAGCATGCTATATATTGCAGAAATCCTGTGCTGATCCTCATGTGACTGATAAGAGAAACATTCCATTTTCCACAATGGGACATTATGTAAGGCCTACTTTCCAACCAGAAAACCATTTGCAAAAATACCCAGCAAATGGTTAATCCGCTGGCCTGTATGTATTAAGGAAAGGCTAACAACACCTTCTCGTATCCTTCCTGAAATGGGAGGCTCTTAAAACTCCGAGAGAGACTTTTCCCACTGAAGTGAAGTCATGCTTATTTTGTTAGGTGAATTCTTGCACCCGTCACCTGGTTTTTCCTTGCCATTGTCAACATGCATTATGCCCTCTTGTCTATCCGTTTTGGCATTCAGGAGCAGGGAGGGATAGAAATGGTGGCAGAACACATGCTAGGCATGCAGAACATCCTGGGTCCAATCTGTGGCATCTCCATTTAAAAATGTTCTGCTATTATCATGATTATTTATTAAATTTCTGCTTGAGCCTCTCAACTGGAAATGCTGTGGATTGAACTTGTTCAACGCTACTACTAAACTTTAGCCTTGCCTATAATCTACTGCATCAATTCTTCGCCGAAGAATTGATGCTTTTGAATTATGGTGCTGGAGGAGACTCTTGAGAGTCCCATGGACTGCAAGAAGATCAAACCTCTCCATTCTGAAGGAAATCAGCCCTGAATGCTCACTGGAAGGACAGATCCTGAAGCTGAGACTCCAATCGTTGGCCACCTCCTGAGAAGAAAAGTCTCCCTGGAAAAGACCCTGATGTTGGGAAAGATGGAGGGCACAAGGAGAAGGGGACGAAAGAGGATGAGATGGTTGGACAGTGTTCTCGAAGCTACCAGCATGAGTTTGACCAAACTGCGGGAGGCACTGGAAGACAGAAGTGCCTGGTGTACTCTGGTCCATGGGGTCACGAAGAGTCGGACATGACCGAACGACTAAACAACAACAACATAATCTACTGCATCTTTGGGCTTCCCCCAGACAACTTCAACTCGGGTGGGCGAAGTGGGCAGGTTATTTGACTCCTTCTCTGCATTGACCGTTATTTGAGTGTTCAGCTGTTCTTGGTACAGAGATCATTGGTACCCGGGAAATGTACCATCAAATGTACCCAGGAGGCATACCCCAAACTGTGACTCACTCCAATGTATTTGCATACCCTTCAACTTTTCTGCAATGAAAATAGGGATGTTAATAATAATAATAATAATAATAATAATAATAATAATAATAATAATAATATACAACACCCATCTGACTGGATTGCCCCAGCCACTCTGGGTGGCTTCTAACATATATAAAAACATTAACAAATTAAACATTAAAAAACCTCCCTATACAAGGCTGTCTTCAGATGTCTTCTAAAGGTTGCATACCTTGGTACCTTGGGTTAAAAACTGAATTCATTCCAGAGGTCCGTTCTTAATCTGAAACTGTTCTTAACCTGAGGTACCACTTTAGCTAATGGGGCCTCCCGCTGCTGCCGCACCGCCACCACACAATTTCAGTTCTCATCCTGAAGCAAAGTTCTTAACTCGAGGTACTATCTCTGGGTTAGTGGAGTCTGTAAACTGAAGCATCTGTAACCTGAAGTTTCTGTAACCTGAGGTACCACTGTAGTTACGTATCTCCTTGTCTCAGGAGTCACATCTCTCCATATCCTCCAAAATGTCTCCAATGAAAATAGGGATGACCTAAGGAAATGCGGGACGTTCCAGGATCAAAACGGAAACTGGGATGGCTTCTGTAAATCCGGGACTGTCCCTGGAAAATAGGGACACTTGGAAAGTCTGTATTTGAGTGGAGGAGTAGATTATTCTATCTCAAAACATCATGTGAGGTCCTGTCCCATGTGACCTAGACAACTGAGGTGCCTCAGTGACCTACTACGAGCTGGGCTCGGGTTACGAACTTCATTCATTCCGGAGCTCCATTCTTAACCTGAAACTGCTCTTAACCTGAGGTACCACTTTAGCTAATGGGGCCTCCCGCTGCCGCCACGCTGCTGCCGCACAATTTCTGTTCTCATCCTGAATAAAAGTTCTTAACCCATGGTACTACTTCCAAGTTAGTGGAGCTTGTAACCCGAGGTACCACTGTATAGTATTATATGTTTGCTATATTCATATACATTTCAGGTTTTTTATTGTAAATGTTTTTAGAATGTTTGGAAATGCTTGCTTTTGGTTTTAAGTTGTTCATTGGTTTGCTGCCCTGGGCTCCTTGGGGAGGAAGGGCACAATATAAATTCAATAAATGAAAAATAATGAGAAAAAATAACATGAATTCAGAAAAAGTGTGTTGCAGCTATCAGAATTCTTGAAATTTATTTATTTTTAAATGTAAATTGAACATCCTAGGATCAAATTAAAGCTTTCTTGTGCATTTCAATAAATTATGATATACTTTAAGACATGATCTCCCTTCCCCTATCCATGTGACATCAGGTAGGGGGGACCTTAAGTGAGAATCAGATTATCTTGACTTCTGTAACACTAGAACAGCCGTCCCCAGCTCCTCCCCACAACTGTGTTGACAGCCCCCAACTCATCACACAATCAATCTAAATCCAAATGTCTCCTAGACGGAATTCTGTTTGTTTGCTCTGTGTAGCCCACCTCACACTTCTTCAGACAGAACGCCGTCTGATTGGAAACATGTGTGAAAAGTACTGAACAATCTAAAGGTGCAGAATTCCTGAAACAAAGTATAACAAACAACAACAACAAAAACCTCCAGAGATAACTCCACCAGCACGTTCGTTTCTTCCATGAGCATTGCACCTAACTCATCGGAGTGGAGAAGAAATATTAATGATAACAAGGAATGAAACAAAACCTCAGATCCCAGCTCATTCACTTATCGGCGTGTTTGTAAGGATTTTCATTTCATAGAAAATATTTAAAATAGTTGGAGGGAGCATAATCTCTCTGTCCATTAGCACTGCCTGAGATTTAACTGAAAAATTAATAATATTACCAGTAATAACTTACACTTTGCCAACAACTGCTATTCTTTATCATCGCCATGACAACTTCCAGCCATATTTCATACTGTGCTTCCTTGAATTTCCTTTTCTACTTTGTAAAATATTCTGGTTTACCTCTAAGTCAGTGTTTCCCAACCTTGGGGCTCCAGCTGTTTTTGGACTACAACTCCCATAATCCCTAGCTAGCAGGACCAGTGATTAGGGGTGATGGAAACTGTAGTCTGAAAACAGCTGAAGACTCAAGGTTGGAAAACACTGCTCTAAGCGGTTAGGAGGAGGAGATAGCAGAGTCTTGAGAAAGAACTGTGGGTAGTGGGGTGTCCTTTCCCCATCCGTAGGACCTCCTGGGAAACTCACCAAACCTGCTACGCTTGGAGCTGGGTGTGGAAGGTGCATCAAACTGCTGAAGAGACACAGCTTTGGAAGCTGCTGCTACCTTGGACCTGTAAAAGCAAGCCTGGAGTGAGGGGCTTAAGGGGATGCCAGCAGTTCTAAAGAATCTTCCTCCTTGTGAGACTTTTGTGAGTAAGCTGTGAATTTCCATGGACCTGGGGTGAGATTCAGGGTCTTCTTCTTTGGCAATCACTCGTAGCTGAATAAGATTGTCTTCCATAAACACGGTTTTAACAGTAAGTCCATAAGTGACTGTGGAGGCCAATTCTGGATCCACACATCCTTCCACAGTGGGGACATCGGATTCTGGGCGGGAGTTGATCACGGTGTGGATTTGCCAAGCGTGCCTTCCTCTTAGTACATTTCTCCCTTTCATCCTGAGTTCGAGTGTCTTTAAAGTCCATGACACCTTTGGTAAAGGCTGTTCTCTAACTGGAGCGCTCACAGGCCAGTGTTTCCCAGTTGCCTTGAGAGAGTCTCTAAACCTCTTTTGTTGACCACCAGCATTACGCTTTCCATTTTTAAGTTCGGAATAGAGTAGTTGCTTTGGAAGAAAATGGTTGGGCAACCACACAACATGACCAGTCCAACAAAGTTGATGTTGAAGAACCATCACTTTGACACTGGTGATCTTTGCTTCTTCCAGAACACTGGCATTAGTTTGCCTGTCTTCCCAAGTGATGTGTAAAAATCTTCTGAGACACCTGTGATGGAATCTTTCGAGATGGGTGGAGTCACTGAGAGGGCAGATGTGTCAGAAGGAGGAGGGCTTGATATTGGTTTATATTCATTATGAATTTTTGTATTAATGTAACATTTTAATCTCCAACTTTGTATTTTTGTAACATTAAATGTTTAACTAGTGTGCTTTAGTTTTCTGTATACTACCTAAAATATATTTTCATATATTAAGCAGTATAGCAATGGTGTAAATAAATATAAAGTTTATATATATATATATATATATATATATATATATATATATATATATATATATATATATGCAGGTTTAGGTGTCTTCGGGTGTCTTCCCGTGTAAGAGTTGGGGTGTCTAGGCGACGTTTCGACGAGGTCTCACTCGTCATCTTCAGGCTGGTGCTTTCGGCTTCTTGTTACTAGAACAGAGCAGGATCTCAGTGTTTGAGTTCCTATAAATACTGTAGAGGGGGTGTGGTGTATAGCCTCCAACGTTCTGGGCAGAGAGGAAGTTCCCAGGTTAGTGTGCCTTTTCTTCTTTTGTTCCTTAATTACTTGAGGGATATCTTGAGTGATTTCTTGAGTGATATTCTGAGTACCACTTAGGTGGGTCATTAGGTGTGGATTAGTTGCTAAAGCTTTAGCAACTAATCCACACCTAATGACCCACCTAAGTGGTACTCAGAATATCACTCAAGAAATCACTCAAGATATCCCTCAAGTAATTAAGGAACAAAAGAAGAAAAGGCACACTAACCTGGGAACTTCCTCTCTGCCCAGAACGTTGGAGGCTATACACCACACCCCCTCAACAGTATTTATAGGAACTCAAACACTGAGATCCTGCTCTGTTCTAGTAACAAGAAGCCGAAAGCACCAGCCTGAAGATGACGAGTGAGACCTCGTCGAAACGTCGCCTAGACACCCCAACTCTTACACGGGAAGACACCCGAAGACACCTAAACCTGCATTCCTGTACCCGTGAAAATCTACGAAAGCATATATATATATATATATATATATATATATATATCTGAGATTGTCCCAAATGTTACATAATACAGGCTATACTTTGAAATAAGGGAGCTGGCAGTAGCTTCACAGTGCAATCTTCTACAAGCTTAGTCAGAAGGAAGGCCCCTTGTTTTCAAGTATGGGAGCCTCAATTCCTCTCTAAATAGCAGTCCCAACTCCTGTGTGCTGCTATATGTGATATGGAGTCAGTTGCTTCTTTGTGTGCTGCTCCAATTTGGATTCTTCCAAAACTGTGTGCAGCTGGGCAGATCAGTGTCCCCTGACAGATGTGCCATGATACACAAGATACTCAAATAATTGTATGCAAAGACTCACAGAGCAGAAGCATTGCCCTCATGCCAGCAATGAAGGCATGGGGCATAATTGGAATTAGGGCCATAACTTTATTAAATTATCAAGGATCTACAGCTGGTGTTGACTACCAAAT
The DNA here is from genome assembly GCF_965112155.1 of Podarcis liolepis. NCBI lineage: Eukaryota > Metazoa > Chordata > Lepidosauria > Squamata > Lacertidae > Podarcis > Podarcis liolepis. The sequence continues at coordinate 25,781,940 of NC_139555.1, forward strand.
TGTGGGCACCCTCAACTTGTCAACCAAGGGCAGGGCTGTGGCAGCACCTTCTTGCCACCCCCTTGACAAGGGCAATACCTCCCAATTTCATTGACAGATCAGAAAGTTAACTGATATTTGCATCTTTCTCCACCTCATATGAAATATGATGTGAGAGGTGTTAGGGAGGGCACCTGAAAGGTGTGTTCCCTATCCTGTTCAGTGTTCAGAGGGATGAATATCTCAGGGAACTATGAATGTTCCCCTCCCATTTTTCCCCTCCAACAACCAAATAATCTTTTTCCTTCATGCATATCGTTCCTTATTTATTTCACTTATGAATCACTTCCTCTGATGCATCTCAGAGTGAACTTGGATATTGTGAAAAATGAATCAGCGTGTATGTCACCTCTATTTGGGCCACATCTGCTCCATACATTTAAAGTTGTCTTAGACAACTTTAACAGTCATGGCTTCCCCACAAAGAATTCTGGGAAGTGTAGTCTGCTAAGGGTGCTAAGAGTTCTTTGGAGACTTCTCCTGCCCTCACAAAGCTACAATTTGTAGAGTTCCTTGGGAAAGGGGATTGATTGTTAACACTCTGGAAATACTAGCTCTGTGAGGGGCAGGGCTTTTTTTCAGCCAGAAGTCACAAGAATTCAGTTCTGGCACCTCTCAGGTGGGTGCGATTGCCATTATAAGAGAACAAAGGAGGTGTTCATTGTGAGTTTTCTGGTGCCTCTTTTTCTAGAAAAATAGCAACGGTGAGGGTAACAGAAATATCCTAACAACTCTCAGCACCCTTGACTATCTACAGTTCCCAAAATACTTTGAAAGAAACCACGATTGTTAATACAGTTGTACCTTGTTTCTCAAACGGAATCTGTTCCGGAAGTCTGTTCAACTTCCAAAAATGTTCAAAAACCAAGGCACGGCTTCCCATTGACCGCAGGAGCTTCCAGCACTCAATAGGAAGCCATGGAAGCCACGTTGGACATTCGGCCTCCAAAAAATGTTCACAAACCGGAACAGTCACTTCTGGGTTTGTGGCATTCGGGAGCCAAAATGTTCAAGTCCCAAGGCGTTCGAGACCCAAGGTATGGCTGTACGAGTGTTTTAAATGTATAGTGTAGATGCAGCATTAAAAACACTAGGAGAAATAGCAGCATTAGTTGAACATCCTACAAGTCATGAGGCATTTACTGGAGTTGCTTGACTCATAAGCAGGCTTCACTATTCCACTGACAAATAAAAGCTTGTACCTTCATTGTGAGAGATGTATGTAAATTAAGGCTGGATTATGCAGAGTATCACTCATCACTCCCCTCTGCATATTTGCTACGTGAAGGCTTCTGCGCGGCTGCCCTGTCTTGTAAACTTTCTCATTCAAAGGCTTTTTCTCTCCTCTCCTCTCCCCACCACCGCACTCAGGTTTCTTTCTTCCCCCTCCCCCTCCAATTCTACTTCTCCCTGCCAACGTGGTGCTTTATCTCAGTCTTGGTCCAATGCCTGAATGAGGCCTCTCAAAAGTTACTTCCTTTCTGGCCTACGTTCATGTTGGTGAAAAGCACGCCTCTCCTGCGCCTCCGAGTCGAGCTGAAGGGGGATATGAAGTCAACAAGTATAATATGAAAATAAACAAAAAGCCAGTTCAAACAAACCACTTGCCTCAAGAAAATAGCTTCTGGCCCATTTTAAGCATGCCCAGCAAATCTGAGGGAGCTATCTTGATGGGTTTTCTGTGTCCCCCTCCCCCGCCTCTCCAAAACTGCCACTAAGCTTTAATCTTTTCAAAAGCTCACCTTGTTCTTAAGCACTTAATTCTGCACACGCCACAAAGCTGCTCAGGTATTATCATGTATTGATGATTCATGATGGCTCAAGCTGGAAAATGAAAACCAAGGAGTCTAATCAATAAAATTATTGGGTCGCCTTTGAACTGGTTCCAGATTTGGTTTTTCTTGGCCGGTCTTTGGCTTCCTGAATTCTGCTGACCAAAAGCATGAATAATGACCTCAAACTGCACAATATACAGAAACCATCTGTTAGATAGGAACCAGAAGGGTGATGTCATCGAAGCTCTTCTAATCTTGCAGCGAATGTTTTTGCCAGTGGTGATGTCAGAGGCTTGGCAACTCGCTGGCAAAGTCCAGCTCTCAGAGGATGAGTAGAAAATAGGAGGAAGATGCCCCATGATTGTGCTTTTCTTGTATTCTATGGCTATTTCATTAAAGAAAGAAATAAAAGAAGATAAGATAAGTTGAGAAAACTGTGTCCGGGCATGAATTGCAAACAAAATCTATTTTTAAGTACAGGAAATTGACATCAATGGCAATACTCCAGAGTAAGTGGCTTGGGAATCATGGCTCTAAAATCCAACAGACGTTCTCCATAATAAAAGATCTGAAGACTATGTAGCCTACAGGTTTGGCCACATCCATATTGTGGCCAAATCCCACGGGACAAATTCAAGGAAACCTTCTGGTTCCTTTCCTGTAGGTGGCAATGGAAAATCAAACAGATTTTCAGCATAATAGCTGAAATTCAAGAATCCAATATAGTAAGCCTTATAGCTGTCTTTGATGTGGCTAACTATCAAAGCCATCTCCCCATAGTTCAGTGGTCGAAAGCAACACTTAGATTTCAATCATCCTGGAAGAACTTGTCAACATGTGAACTGTACTTATACATAGAGACCTATTGTTAACCCATGGTCTGTGATGGCCACCTCTTGCCACCCATTCACTGCTTTTCCTTTGTGCACATGCACCAGTAGTAAGAACATTTCCTTGTTCTGTTTATTCATGTGGACAGGCTGACACAAATAGGCTTATGTGGATAGGTTTACACCTCCCTGTCCTGGTCCAAGCGGTCTCTCACCCTACACACATAAAGCAGGAAGATGGCACTCCAGAATAACCAAGAAGCCACTAGAAGCTCGACCTAATGTATCCAACAGCAAAGTCAGTCATGAACACCCTAAAGTTGCCTGTTGCCCTCAAGTGCACTGGGGGAACCTATCTGATTGCCAGTGTCGAAGTACAATTCAAGAGCCAGTCCATATGGGATGGGACCTTTTGCTAGTACAGTGGTGCCTCAGGTTACAGATGCTTCAGGTTACAGACTCCGCTAACCCGGAAATAGTACCTCGGGTTAAGAACTTTGCTTCAGGATGAGAACAGAAATTGTGCAGTGGCAGCGTGGCAGCAGTGGGAGGCCCCATTAGCTAAAGTGGTATCTCAGGTTAAGAACAGTTTCAGGTTAAGAACAGACCTCCAGAACAAATTAAGTTCTTAACCTGAGGTACCACTGTAACTGCATTCCTGCTGGCTCCTTGACCTAGATATCAGAATTTTAAACTTCTAAACTTGGCCACTTTAATGGTCCTGCCACCCTCCCTGCCTGAACACATCAAGATGATGTAATGCTATCCTCAGTGCAACTGCACAATATTATTCCTAGAGCTGTCATAAAAGCACCCCCATATATGCCACACCATTTGCAGAGGGGCAGCAACACTTCTTAACAGGTTGGGGTGCTCACATTTATTGGGCTACAGTGGCCATGGTGGGCCTTTAAATAATAGTAATAGCAATAGCAATAGTAGCACTAGTAATAATAATAATAATTAATTAATAATAATTTTGCAACTGTTCAGGTGACAGTAGACTTCCTTAAGTTGGTTTGTGGCTGGCTACCATTTTCTTTTTCCACATCATGCTATGAATGTAGCACCATTCATGTTTTTGAATGGTGTCTGCCATTCTCCCCGCCCCTCAAGAATGCCCTGGAATGACATTATATTTGGGACATTTAGGGGGGAAAGACTTTCAGTGAAATAAGACTCACTGGTATCGCTGCTGCCTGACAAAGGTAAATCCCTGAAACCTATTTAAAATGTCAGCAGCCCCCATCTGATGTAAATTCCTCTCCCCCAAGCTTGCCCCTGAAATTTCCCCTCTCCATTTTCAACTCTAAATGTTCCAGCTATAACTGTTTCTTTATCCAGGCTTGCAAGCGGTATTTTTGAGTTAATTTCGAGGCTTTATCAAACCTTACCACTTTGCATTTCAATAAAAGAGAGTGGAAGTGCTTCCGCTGAGAACATTAATCCCACACTATTCCTTATTCTTTGCAGCAACCACAATCACATTTCGTTATAACCTGTAGCTTGGTCCTGAAACTGCTTTTCTCGGAATTAAGTTCCATTGCTTTCGGTGAGGCTTACTTACGAGTAAGTTAAATGCACAGGACTGTAGCCGCAGCCTTTTCAGAAGTGAAATGGTGGCAATATTTATTACTGCACTGTACTAAAGCTCAGAGTATCTTATCCAAGAACTCACCCCTGAATCAGTGCTTTTGTTGAGGGCTATTGATCTCAATCTTTGGTCTCACTGTCACGGCTTCCCAGGCGTCCGTAGCAACCGCACTGCTGACGCCTGCTCAGTATTTTCACTGGCAGTCTATCAAAGAGTATCAGAAACTGAAAAGTTTCAGGCAGCACAAGCGATATGAGTTGTCCATGCAATACCAAACCCTGAATTGCTTTTGTTGCAGGAAGTGGCAAGGTTTTTTCTTCTTCTTTCTTTCTGCTTTTGACATGTTTCTTTCTCAAACCATACCTGAGACAACATCTTGATCATTAGGGCTTTATTCCTTCCTTGACACCGAGATAAAATCACGTTTTTGCAACTCTGAAAGCATAGCCTGTGGAGGCCAAGAGCTGCGTTGAATTGAATGAGCAAATGAGCCATTGCTCTCAATGTTTCTGGAACGCACATAAATGCTCGCCTTATTTCAGTGTGTGCCGCCAGAGCATATATTTTTAAAAGATTATTTGAAAGACATAGGCACCATTTAAGCATTCATTATATGTGGGTACTAAATGTGTGAAGAGGTTTTTCAGTCTACACAATGCTAGTCCTATCCACTAATTGACAGAGGACTAACCACACCCCCTTAGCTGATGTGTGATTGGTCTTAGCCTGAAGGGGGAGGGGCCATGCAATACAGCAGCCATCTTCCCTCCCGCAACAGTGATCTTGTATGGAGCCAGCACCATTGCCACTTGACATAACTCCCATAAAATTCTATCCCAAATTTTCAAGGGAATGCTGTGAGGTTGCCAAGGATTGTTAAGGATGCTGGGACTTGCAGCTCTGTGAGGAGTAAACTATGTTCATCATTAGTCTTTTGTGGGTTTTTTGTGGGGGGAGGACCTTGTCTACTTTGTCTTTAAAGGGAAGACCACACCATACCTGAAAGTTTCCAGTTCCCCCATTTCTCCCCAAACTGCTGATATTCAATCTCCCAGTACACATCTGTGGGTGATCAATGGTTCCACAAATGTGGAGGAGATATTTGTTCTGGCTTGCAAATAAATATAGCTAGAATAAGGTAAAGGTAAAGGACCCCTGGACAGTTAAGTCCAGTCAAAGGTAACTATGGGGTTGTGGCACTCCTTTCACTTTCAGGCCGAGGGAGCCGGTGTTTGTCCACAGACAGCTTTCTGGGTCATGTAGCCAGCATGACTAAACTGCTTCTGGCACAACGGAACATTGTGACGGAAACCAGAGCGCACAGAAACGGTGTTTACCTTCCTGCCGCAGCAGTACCTACCGTATTTTTCACTCTATAAGATGCACTTTCCCCCTCCTAAAAAGTAAGGGGAAATGTGTGTGCATCTTATGGAGCAAATGCAGGCTGTGCAGCTATCCCAGAAGCCAGAACAGCGAGAGGGATCGCTGCGAGCGCTCCCTCTCACTGTTCTAGCTTCTGGCTTAGCCGCATGCAGCCTCTCCCGGGCAAAGGGAGCCTTCATCTCGCTTCCCTGAAGAGGTTGCACAGCTATCCCAGAAGCTAAAACAGCCATCCCTCTCACTGTTCTGGCTTCTGGGATTCAGAATATTTTTTTCTTGTTTTCCTCCTCCAAAAACTAGGTGCGTCTTATGGTTTGGTGCGTCCTATAGGGTGAAAAATACGGTATTTATCTACTCGCACTGGTGTGCTTTTGAATTGCTAGGTTGGCAGGAGCTGGGACAGAGCAATGGGTGCTCACCCTGTCACGGGGATTTGAACTGCCAAAAATCCCAAGAGGCTCAGTGGTTTAGCCCACAGCTCTGGTTTCCGTCACGGTGTCCCACTGCACCAGAAGCGGTTTACTCATGCTGGCCACATGACCCAGAAAGCTGTCTGTGGACAAATGCTGACTCCCTCAGCCTGAAAGCAAGATGAGTGCCACAACCCCATAGTTGCCTTTGACTGGTCTTAACTGTCCAGGGGTCCTTTACCTTTTTACCTTTATAGTTAGAATAGGCATTATCAGTTTTTTGTTCTGAACAGCAACCCATCACTAAACAGGAAAAAATGTTGACAGTAGAGGTCTTTAGGCTGCAATCTTATACCCACTTACCTGGGAGGAATCTCCACTGAGCTCAATGAGACTTACTTGTTACTAAACATGTCTAGGGTTGTGCTGTGAAACACCTATGCCATCTGCAGTCATTATGCCCTAACACCCTATTACTTCCAATGAAGTGACTTCTCTAAGTTTTTAAGAAACTACAGTGGTACCTCTGGATACGAATTTAGTTCGTTCCGGGGGTCCGTGGACACCCCGAAAAATCCATATTCAGAGGTGCCGCTTCTGCACATGTGTGTGGCACGATAGAGCGCTTCTGCGCATGCGTGTGGTGTGTAGAGTGCTTCTGCACATGCTCACATGGCGAAACCCAGAAAAATACTTCCAGGTTTGCCGCGTTCGTAACCTGAAGGTTACATATCCAGAGAGGTACGCAACCCGAGGTTCCACTGTATTTCATCTCAAATACAGCATTGGTGAGGAATCCTTCTCTTATAAAGAAGCCCCTTGGGTTTTATTGAACATTACCACCCAGAAGAACTGAAAGAAAAAGTCAATGTCACTTTCTCTTTAGGGGAGTGGGGTGGGGTGGGGTGGGGAACATGCAACTACAAATTTGTAGCCCATTCGGGACTTCAAATGCTTCACTTATCTCGTATCGTAAACTCAAAGCTGCGGAGTAATGCTCACCAGACAAGTCATAAATCATGAGCAAAGACAGGTGCAATAAATACCAGTGTCAGAAAGTTACAAAGTGAAATTATGTTGTTTTGACAAGGTGTCCAAATGCATCGACAACGGAGCAACTAAATGGCCTCTTTTCTGGAGAGCCTGCAGAAATGCAGTGTAGGTGGTGAATGGGAAGGCTGGAAGATAGCTTCCCAAGAAAAATAACCCAAAGGCTTAAAGGCTTATCATCAAAACTGTGCTACTGCAGAACAACCCCTAGAAAGACATTTGTCTTTGGCTGGCAATCTTTTTCACTTTTCATTTATTACTACTATGACTACTAAGATGTTACATGTGATTCAACAAAGATTGTTAAAAGACACTGACAAATCTCTGATAGTTTGAGATGAAACCTGATTAGAATGCATTGGCTTATTGAAAAAAACTGTGCCTAGATATCCTAGTGCAGGCATCCCCAAACTCGGACCTCCAGCTGTCGTTGGACTACAATTCCCATCATCCCTGATCACTGGTCCTGTTAGCGAGGGATGATGGGAGTTGTAGTCCCAAAACAGCTGGAGGACCGAGTTTGAAGATGCCTGTCCTAGTGCATATTTTATAATGTATAATATTATTTATTTTTAGTATTTATTAATCAAAATATGCATAACCCACTTTACATTCAAAGACCAATTCAATTACCTTGGCTGTAATAAGAGCCTTTAGATAATATTGTAATAGACTAACTTTCTTATTACTATTATATTTTGGGTTGCATATAAGATTGTATCTTTGGTGTGTTTTGAGAATGTTTCATTAAAAAAGTCCAATGGTTGGGTTTATAACAATGACTCTTTCAGTAGAACCACAAGCTCTATATGTGAGACGCACAACGATTTTTGTGAATATTATGAGGCACTGGACACCATGCTTGGAGTGTTTTGACATCATGAAGACTTCATGCCAACCGGGTGCGGGGGGGGGGGACCCTACACAGAAGAGACCATCATAGATCCATCCCAAAATACAAGCAAAAAAATGAAACACCACTCTATTACAATTAATTTGCTATTTTTGCCTGTTTTCTGACATAACATAAAATGTCCATAGGAGAAAACACCCTCTGACATTTCTCTGATGAAAGTAAGAATGTCTTGTTCCTTATTATTGTTATTATGATGATGGTGCAACAACAAGAACAGTAGCAGCAGCAGCAGCAGCAACAACAATTTTATTAGTTATACCCATCAGACTGGGTTACCCCAGCCACTCTGGGTAGATTCCAACATATATAAAAACATATATATGTTTTTCAAAAAAAACCTTCCCTATACAGTGCTGCCTTCAAATGTCTTCCAAAGGTTGTATAGGTACTTATCTCTTTGGCTTGGGGGTAGCATAACTCCATACCATCCAACATTTCTCTGATGAAAATAGGGACATCGTAAGGAAAAGTGGGATATTCCGGGACTGAATCAGAAGCTTTGACAGCTTCCGTAAATCTGGGACTGTCCTTGGAAAACAGGGGCACTTGGAGGGTCTGCCATAAGTTGCTGTCCAGTGATCTTGGGTTGATTTTAGCTCACTACATGACATTCCCTGCTTGACAAGACATCACCTGAGTCAGTTCATAGACCTGGTAATGCTCGTAGTTTTTCCTCATACAAAAATATTGATTTCAAGATGTTTCCTATTCTGCTTTGCTAGCAATAGGGCTTGCCCTTATTTTCAGAAGCAAGTGCTGTAAATGTGCATGTGGCGGTGGGAATGTGGGCGGGGAGGTTGAAACTTTTACGGGCTAGAATGACATGTTTGGCAGCAGCATCCTGCAAACCAGGTTGATACAGTGCTGTTGAAAGGAATGTGTTAGCCGTAAATGAAGGCACTTGCAGGCCAAAGGCCACCATGCCTAATTAGCAGAGGCCATTAAAGGAAGGATAAAAATCATGTTTTATTAGCTGGCTGGGGAGAAACTAAAGCATATGCGAATGATAGATAAAGTCAGAAAGGGCCAACAGCACATTTCCAGTACAATCTTATGCATGCTTACTCCAAAGGAAGCCTGTCAAGGCTGGGCCATGCGCAGCAGTCTGGAAAGTGTCAGGAGGCGGGAATCAGGACCAGAGAGCAATCAGGTTCGCAGGGGGAACCAGAAAGCCTAGTGAATAAGGCAGGAGTCAGAACCAAAGAGTGATACAGTGGTACCTCGGGTTACAGACGCTTCAGGTTACAGACTCCACTAACCCAGAAATAGTACCTCAGGTTAAGAACTTTGCTTCAGGATGAGAACAGAAATTGCATGGTGGCGGTGCGGTGGCAGCGTGAGGCCCCACTAGCTAAAGTGGTACCTCAGGTTAAGAACAGTTTCAGGTTAAGAACGGACACCCAGAACAAATTAAGTTCTTAACCTGAGGTACCGCTGTACTAAAAACACATGGGTAACTCAGTTGGTTAGAGCGTGGTGATGATAATGCCAAGGTTGCAAGTTTGATCCCTGTATGGGACAACAGCATATTCTTGCATTTCAGAGACTTGGACTAGATGATCCTCAGGGTCCCTTCCAACTGTAATTCTATGACCTATAAACTACAAAAAGCACCAGAGCTCAGCTAGACCTTTCTCCACCTCACCTTCCGAGAAATAAACCCACTACTCCTCCTTCCTGCCCTGAAAAAGCCAGTGGTCAACTGAGGTGGCAGCACTGGCTGCCAATTTGCTGCTGGACCAACTTGCTACTGTCACTGATTTATAAAGCTTCAAACAGCTTGAGACCTGGTTACGTGAAGGAACACCTTCACCCATAGAGGACTTCCTAGTGACTGAGATCTCAGGTTGAGGTTGTGACACAACTTGCAGAAGCCCATGTGGCAGCAACCAGGGAGAAGGCCTTTCTTGGTGTGGTGCCTCGCTGGTGGGAATCATCTCGCCTCTAAAACAAGGCAGATTCCTGCACTGTTGAGTTTTCAGCATCTGCTGAAAATATATTTGTTTCCTCAGCCCTTTGCTAGTCAGTGGCACCAAGCCACTAAGAATTGCTCAGCTACTGTGGCTGTGGCTGGATTTACTGGATTTGAATGGACTGTTTTGGCATTGGTATTTATGTGCTATAAACCTCCTTGGTCAGCAATTCCTGACAATTTCCTACGGGGTCCACTTCTTCCCATGGACGAATATATTTAAGCCTTGGTGTCCATATGTATAGTTATGTGCGTGTACTCTTGACGCTCTGCACTAGGGATGGGCAACCCTCCTTGATAAGTGTCTCTAGAGTTATGTAACACTGTTTTGGTCCCCCTCATCCCAGCTTCTTTTGCACAGCAGAAGCACTCAGGCAACGGCAGAGGAAGCCATTTGGGCACCTGGGGCAGCGCGCACTGCGGGGCCTCTGGAGTCTGCCTGCCTCCTCCCACTCAGCCGCCCTACAGCTATGGGGGGGGGAGGCAGCTGGCGGACCGTTTGGGCAGTGGGGAACCTGTGCACACCCAAGCCACCACGTCTCTTCTAGGCGATGCAGACCCCGTGGTGAGTGCCACCTGGCATTTTATCACCCCTCTCAGTGTTGGCATCCGGGGCGGTCCACACCCACCACACACCCCTTCCTCCACCCCTGACCTCAGGTAAGCCTCAATATGTTGCTATGCAAGCCATGGCAGTTGTCTGATCGTCTGGATTTGCATAGCTCTGAGTGTGGGGCTTTGCAATCCCTGACAATCAGTTGCATGTTTACCTGCACCACACCTGAGGTCATATATGACACATATTTACTTGTCCTACACATGATGTCATATATGACGTCAAGTATAGGGTAGATGTGTGTGGTTTGGCCAAAGCAACTTTATGTGCAAAATAGGGAGGCCTAGGCTGGAGATTCTCCACCCCGACTTAGGGAAACAGTTGTTGCAACAACTGTTCCTAGCATAGGAATTAGATTTATAAAAGGAGGATGTATCAATGGGTATCAGTCATGACAGTGTGGGCCTAACAAGAGCAGTGTTTTTTTCTGGAGGGGGACACATACCCATAAACATTTTGTGAATCTTCGTACTTTTGTCCATTTACTGTATTTATTTTCCCCAATTTGAACTATAAAATGGTGATTTTGTTGAGTCAAAATGAGAGTACCCCTAAAAATATTTTTTTTTAGAAAAAAACACTGAGCAAGAGGCAACATTTTGCATCCTTCCGAAGGAGCTCTCAGCCCAACACTGCAGATCCCAACCAGGATTCAGGACAGCTCTTTGGTAGGGAGGTTTTTTCCGTAAGTTGCAGAGAGCTCATGGTCCTCTAGAGAAAAACGATTGTCCTTTAAAAGAAAAGAATATCCCTTGGAGAAAGGCACATCTGGTGATCGAAGCCTTCATCCTTAGCTACTTTAAAAGCTTGACTTTTCTTTTTAGCATCATGTTATCTTTTCCCTTTATCTAACAGTCTTTCTGACACTGGGAAAATACACAAGTTTGAAAGCTGGAGAGAAAGAAATGAAACTTGAAAATATCCTTGGTCCAATGCTGGCTGTTTCTCAGGGGAGCGTGAATGGATGCAGTGCTATAAAAAGGGAAACAATTCACAAAGGGCGAGCGGCATGCAGGCACATCATCTGATGGCTAAGTGACCCATTAAAAGCACCCCTGGGAGCCTCCAGTTGCCTGTTTCAGTTAAAAAGGGATCAAATGCAGTTGAACCCGTGTGCTGGACATTACAGTGGCTTAATTGTGTTGAAGGGCAACTAGGTTGTGTTGCAGTCAAAGGTAAACTGCAGGTCATTTGCTGTTGGAGCATGAAGGATGTTTAATGGTGTCTACAAATGCTTTTCGCCCAGGAAAAAAAAAGTCAACATACTGCAAAGTAACTTTATTTAAGGAAAAGGTTACAGCTCTTGGGATGAATTTTGCGACAAGGGCTTACTTTATCCCACCACCACTGATTTGAGAATGCTAGAGTACATACATTTAGAATGAGAGATAATCATGCATTTTCAGAAGCAATGTCTTTTAGATAATTACCAATAATTTTCAGTTTTTAATACCAGGGCCTTCTCGATTATTGCTAAGACAGGTGGGTGAGGATCTTGAATAAAGGGGAAATCAGGTGCTGTATGTTGCATATATTATTACTGTGCTTTTTGAAGTGACTGGAAGCATAAGATTGGTTCCTTTTGGAAGAAATTCCATAAAGCAGAATTCTTCACAGTACTGTTACACAGTTCCTTTTATTCTGGCCCCGCAAATGGCACTGAAGTCTATAAATAAAAATGAGTTGTGAGATTGTGAAAATTCACCCTTGTTTATGTCACCTTTAGCAGTTTAAATGATCCAGTTGAGGTGTCCAATGCTGCGTCTTGACTGATTTTGTGAAATCAAATTCAGCTTACGATGTGGATAGGAGGGGGTTGGGTCCAACTACATGCTTTCTGGATCCCTGCCCATCACTTCTAGTGAAATCCATGGCAGGGAATGTTGACCAGATGGGTTCAAGGTGTAGAGAATGCTTAATTGAATGGGGAGGGAGGGGTGATTGCCTACCATCTTAAAGGAGAAGGGCTGGTGGCCACTATTGAAAAAGCTAGTCCAACACCCAACTATCATTCTTTGACGTCTTTTTAAAACTGTACTTTTTCAGAAATGGCCTTCAGAACTTGAGAATTTTTTTCAAGTGACCTGTTTTCTTATTCAGATGTTACTGGTGTATGTGTGTCTGTGTGTGTATGTATACATACCAATGTTCTAACTGTATTGTTATATTTTTATGTGGCATTCCACCTTGCTGCATTTCCTATGAAAATGTGGTCTATAAGCAAAAAATAACAAATAAATATAAAAATAACAAATAATGAATAAATAAATGATGGCAGGGCAGCAGCACACCAGCAGAAGATATAAGGTGAATGAAGAAGAAGAAGAAGAAGAAGAAGAAGAAGAAGAAGAAGAAGAAGAAGAAGAAGGAGTCTACAACTCTTTTTTTTGCCCTTACATCTGTTTTTGTTTTGAACTTTATCTGCCTGCTGTTTCACAATGGATTGGTGGGGTGGGCAAATGCCGGGCAGTGGGGAGAGTTGCACAATATTAGGCTCCCAGTGTGACTTATAGAATATCAGAGAACAGGGGAAAGAAAAGCTTTTAGCTTGCTTTTGATTTCCCTTCCTCGAGGCTGGCGATAAAGATTGGCTGCGCAGTGCAAGCTCAACTTGAAAAGGGCAATTCATGCGGCCCATCTTATCAGCCCTCTGAAAGGCAAATCAGAGCTCACCCCACATGCTGTGTGGTGATAGGAGCAAATCCCATATGAGGAGGTTGTGGGTGTGTGGAGATAAGACAAGCTTGGAGTTGGATTCCTTTCCAGACAAACTTGACTTTTCCTCTGTCTCAGGTCAGGAGGGAGCATGTGTGGGCACTTAAGAAGTCCCCTGTGATGTTATCTTTTGTCTGTGTTTTAGGTTAAGAGAATTACCAGAAGTTCAAAGAGGGGATGGCAGGTGGGGTTCGGGTGACTAGTATAGTTTCAAGGCACTGATGTGGTTAAGGAAGCTTACCATCAACTCAGAGCAACTATGTTCACCTTCATTCTGATCCATGTATGTGGCATCTTCCCCCTTCCTCCTTTCTAAAGGAGGTTTCTGCCCATCTGAACTTTGCTTTGATGAGCACTGCCTAATTTCCCTTATACGGATATGTTCACAAAAGCTTGTTTCCTTTACTCCAAAAACTAATAATAAAATATAGTACACTGGAAGGACAGGTCCTGAAGCTGAGGCTCCAATACTTTGGCCACCTCATGAGAAGAGAAGACTCCCTGGAAAAGACCCTGGTGTTGGGAAAGACTGAGGGTACAAGAAGAAGGGGACGACAGAGGACGAGATGGTTGGACAGTGTTCTCGAAGCTACAAACATGAGTCTGACCAAACTGCGGGAGGCAGTGGAAGACAGGAGTGCCTGGCGTACTCTGGTCCATGGGGTCACGAAGAGTCGGACACGACTAAATGACTAAACAACAACAACAATGCAGAGGCATGCAGTGTGTACACTCAAAATCTTGATATTCCAACTGATGTCCAGGGCATTTGTCCCTTTGGTTATTGTGTCATGTGTGGGATGTGATACATACAGTAAGTAGCAGTCAAGTACAACATTCCTTGTTTTCCTAGAGTGGACATGTGGGGGAATGTTCGGTCCAGCTAGTTGAAAACTTCCTGTTTCCTCCTGGCTGGGACATACTTCCTTTGCAAATGGCTAGAGGTGGGCGTGACCTTACCTGCCCAGGTAACAAAAGGGCAAGGCACACAGCACACCCTTTCTCTTTTACTTCCTCTCTTGACTTCCTCTGTCGTTTGGAGCAGCTTTTTAGCTAGAGATGCTCTGTTGGCTTCCAGCCAGCAGAGGACACTGGGATTATCCCCATATGGGATAGCTCCACATGTATATACTTTGTAACTAAGTCTGCCTTCTGGGATCCAACTGTGAACAGGATGTGAGTACAGTGGTACCTCGGGTTAAGTACTTAATTCGTTCCATTCGTGGGCCATTTTGAGGACACTTCAGGTAATTGCTAGGTAACATTCTAGGGGGCATGAGAACAAAATGGCACCCAGGATTGACTACACTTGCCCAACATGGATTCATGTTGGATGCCTCTCACTCTGCCAGTAAAGATGCCCATTTAATCTGTTAGCTTGCCTCCAAGTACAGTATGTCTCAGAGCTCAGTTTTGCAAGTTACAGCTGCCACTTCTCACCTTGTGTATTTTTAAAAGATTGGAGTAAATTCCTAATTTACTTAAAAGAACACTGTAAACAGTTAAAATTATTAGCAGGGTTGTAATGCGGAATTAACTATGGATATCTAACAGGTAGATAATGGTAAAAGCTGCAGAAAATCTAACTTTAACTAAGAAATCCATGGAGGGAGGAAAGGAGGTCCGAAGGTTCAAATGAACCTTTTATTTCAATGTTTGAAATAGTTAAAGTTAAAATGTATAAAATTTTGCAAAACCAATAAAAATATTATAAAAAAGGAGAGGTGGGAAAATGTGTTGGGACATCTTTGTCACCTCTGTCCAATTCTGAACTTTTTAGCCCCCCATGAGTAGTGTGTCTGCTGCCCAGCCTGTACCATTCCTTGCCTGAATAAAGACATTTCTTCTACTTGCAAGTAAGTCTCTGTTTGCATGTGTTGGATAGGAGCCAGGACAATAAATGGCTCTCCCAAGTCCTCCCAGGTATAAACACACACTGAAAGGTGGGAACTAATGATGGTAACATTGTGACATCATCATAGTCCTCCCAGGTACAAACACGTAGGGAAGGTGACGGCTAGTGGATTTAACATTGTTATGAAATGAGTGTAAATAAAAAGAAAATAAGTTTTGAGCATTATATGTTGAATACAAAAGGACATTATAGAAACACATGCAGCCATCACCTACTTAAGATGGGGAGAAGGGATAGTCCATCTACCACATTAGTGGGTCTGGCAGTGAGAGAAAATGTTTATGTTGAAATAATATCAGTGATGCCAGACAGATGGTACATGTGAGTGATTTTCTGCAGGCTGCTAAGAGCCAGGGGAGATTCAAATGGGAACTATCCATTAACATCTCAATATTGCATTTTTTTTTCATTCTTTATGCTTAAAAGCTATGCCAAGTCACCATATTAATAACCTACATCTAAACTGTTTTTAAAAATATTAAAAACAATGTTGAATGCACACTTTCAAAAAGGTTTATTATGAACAGAAATGACCAATTTTTTGTCAAATGTCAAGACATTCACAGATACATAGTCTTCTGTCATCTCATCTCTAGCCAACCTTTCTTAGGTCATGAAATAAGGGGGTTGGTTTCTTCTTTCTGGGACTTTATTTCAAAACATGCCAAAGGAGTCGGCATAACGTGGCGTAGCCAATGGTTGGCTAAATTCTCCAGGTATGGAGAGTTTTATACTGGCCCCCTTGCCCATCGCCCAGCAATTATATGTTTTCCTATGTTGGTGCATTTAAAAATTGCAATTATCTCCAGACCAACCCATTTTTGTCAAATTTCATTAAACTTCCTTGCTTTTTGACCCTTACTGCCTTTTAAGGTACAGTGGTACCTCGGGTTACGAACTTAATTCGTTCTGGAGGTCCGTTCTTAATCTGAAACTGTTCTTAACCTGAGATACCACTTTAGCTAATGGGGCCTCCCATGGCCACGGCCGCACAATTTCTGTCCTCATCCTGAAGCAAAGTACTATTTCTGGGTTAGCGGAGTCTGTAACCTCAAGCGTCTGTAACCTCAAGCGTCTGTAACCTCAAGCGTCTGTAACCTGAGATACCACTGTATATCCTTCAACCTTTGGTGGAACTGCAGAGGAGGATGTATGCATGTGTTGTTGTTTTTTTTAAAAAAAGTATGCTACCAAACCTGCCCACTGACATGCATACCAACACACAACACCATGGAGGTGTGATATTTTGAGATCTTTTATCTGGAGTTATAGCATGCCATGGAGAGATTGCACTGAGAGGGATAAGAAAGAACCACAAAGTCCCAGTTTGGGTTCAAATGAAAGCCATTTATTGCTACAAACACCAAATTAAAAGAATAAAACTGTTATTTTAGTGTGGTAGCACCTACACTTTGGAACTCACTGCCTATTGGCATCAGGCACTGTACTCTTTGCAGTGCCTGCTCAAAACATTTTTGTCTGGGCAAGCCTATCCAGAGAAATTACATGAATTAGGAGACCAGTGGAGATAGCGCTCACTGGGGAATTTGTCCCCCCCCCTCCTTGTCAGGGCTAACTAATGACCACATATTGGTCATGCTGGCAGGCAGGAGGTCAGACCACATGTTTCTCACAGACACTGAGGGCAAGCATGTCTCCTATTCAGGAGGAGAGCCAGTGTGTGCCAAGCTTTGCTTCCTCCACGTGCTTGTCAAATGCTCCCACTTTGCCAAGTGTCAGTAAGACACTTTGATTCATTGCCATGAGTAAAGTGGATGATGATGATGATGATGATGATGATGCAAAGGTCAAGGAGCCAAGAATTGAAGGGCATGCATGGAAGAAGACGAAGACGAAGACGAAGACGAAGACGAAGAAGAAGAAGAAGAAGAAGAAGAAGAAGAAGAAGAAGAAGAAGCCACTATCTGACTGGGTTTCACCAGCCACTCTGGGCGGCTCCCAACAAAAAATAGCAAAAACTGAACAGGGCTGCCTTCAGATGACTTCTAAAAGTTGTATAGTTCTTTATCTCCTTGACATCTGAAGGGAGGGAATTCCATAGGGAGGTTGCCACTACTGAGAAGGCCCTCTGCCTGGTTCCTTGTAACCTCACCTCACACAGTGAGAGAACCAACAGAAGGCCCTCAGAACCAGATCTCAGTGTCTAGGCTGGATGAAGGGGGTGGGATGCATTGCAGGTGGTATCATAAACTACCACATGACACTTGTGAGGACTTCATAGATGTCTGGCGAAGCCTAGTATGGCCGGAAAACTTCTCTGGGCAGACTTAGGTTTTCCTGTCAGCCATATGTATGTTTTCAACAGTATGCAACATTACAGCCAATCTAACAGGGCCTATTGACCTGGCAATGAGTTCTGTCCTACTTTGGGGAAAATAACAGATGTACAAATAACAGGTTTTAGTATTTCTTGACAAACTTCTGAATCGTGGGTTCTTACTGAACAAAAAGAAGAGGCTACTTGGTGGTTTTCTTTTGTGCTGTAGCCATAAATTGTGGAACCTTTACAGTTCAGCACCCAGCAAAATAAAAACTTATGAGGTTCAAAACATAGGCCATCTGTTAGTGATATGGGCAAACCATGTATTCTCTACATACATTTATACATTTCCTGCATTGCATATTATTTCAAATATTTGCTCTTGGAACTGCAAGGTGTCCTACTGTCATAACAGTCAAGTTATTCATTAAGCTGTCAGCACCTTTGCATATTTCTTCCCACACAGAGTCCATTTCTGATTTTCCATTCCCCCTTGGAGGACCTACTCACTCATCACCAAGAGCGGTTACTCTCATAACTGGTGCAATTGAGATTTTCATGTCAACATATGTAAACCAAAATCTAAACCTCCTTATTGCTAGGATTCCAACTCCCAAATTTCCTAGGGCACTAATGGATTTTGAGGGCCAGCTTGAATTTGCAAAGAGTTTTGCTCCTATCAACATGATGCAGTTTTTGGCACTAACTTCTGAGCTGGGCATGTAAAGTAGTATTAGACACTAAGAACAAACAAGTATCGACCAGGAGGCAAAAAGGAGCCATGATTGATTGCAAACCCCTGTGTTTTGAAACGATGCAGTGCATACAACGGCATAATAGCAAAAACAGAGGCGCCACCATTGTTTGGACTTCAGCTAAGGATGGTGTTGTTGAATTGCATATCAATGCACTACAGTAGTTGGTAGATCGTATGTCTGAGCAATTACAACAGCCGGGGTTGGCCTAAAACACTTAGCTAGTCAAAGCTGTTGCACTGCAGCATGAGCCAAAAGTGTACTCCAGGGCGTGTTGCAATGTTATATGTAAAAATCATTCTGCTTCAGAGATGTCCTTGGAAATACTGTTGCATGCCCTCCAACATTTCTCCAATGAAAATAGGGATGTCCCATTCCATAACAATAATTTTACTTCCGGGGATAAAAAGGTAAAGGTAAAGGTACCCCTGCCCGTACGGGCCAGTCGTGACCGACTCTGGGGTTGTGCGCTCATCTCACTTAAGAGGCCGGGAGCCAGCGCTGTCCGAAGACACTTCCAGGTCACGTGGCCAGCGTGACGAAGCTGCTCTGGTGAGCCAGCACCAGCGCAGCACGTTTACCTTCCCACTATAAAGCGGTACCTATTTATCTACTTGCACTTAGGGGTGCTTTCGAACTGCTAGGTGGGCAGGAGCTGGGACTGAAAGACGGGAGCTCACCCTGCCGCGGGGATTCAAACCGCAGACCATATGATCGGCAAGTCCTAGGCACTGAGGTTTTACCCACAGCGCCACCCGTGTCCCTACTACAGTGGTACCTCGGGTTAAGTACTTAATTTGTTCCAGAGGTCCGTTCTTAACCTGAAACTGTTCTTAACCTGAAGCACCACTTTAGCTAATGGGGCCTCCTGCTGCTGCCGCACCGCCGGAGCATGGTTTCTGTTCTCATCCTGAAGCAAAGTTCTTAACCCGAGGTAGTATTTCTGGGTTAGCGGAGTCTGTAACCTGAAGCGTATGTAACCTGAAGCGTATGTAATTCGAGGTACCACTGTATTTATACCCCACACATCTTACTGGGTTGCCCCATTCACTCTGGGCAGCTTCCAACACACATAGAAACATAATAAAACATTAGAAAAAGCTTCCCTGTACAGGATTGCCTATACAAGGCTCACGGGTCGGATAACTCCATACCCTCCAATATTTCTCCTAAGGAAAAGTGGGAGATTCCATGATCAAATCAGAAACTGGGATGGCTTCTCTAAAGCAGGGACGTCCCTGGAAAATAGGGACATTTGGAAGGTCTGCTTTCGCTCCTTACTTGAATTGCTTGTGCCACTGGGCTGATGGTCAAAGCACAGCACTGCACAAATGTAGCTCTAATCTTCTCCACTGAGTCTCCTGACAATTTTCAAAAGGCACACTCTTTCAGAGACATAGGAATCAACTCTTAGGGACCAAGATCCCTTCGTCCCCCCAATAAAATATTTGAGCCTCCCCCCCCAAGTTGATGGGCATTGCCATTCAAATGGTGTACCCATACTGCATCATCTGATCAGTTAAATGGGCCAGGACTTACCTACCCCCCCCAATATTTTATTCAAGTTGGCACCATTGTTCAGAGTTTCTCTGGACTGTTAATAGCTAACTGGAGAGTGCAGAATAGCAAATTAATTTGAGCATCCTGCAAAAGCTCCTCCAGCTATAGGTTTATTTGTTAAATGCAGAAAAACCAACCACAACACACAAGTGCTAGGGAGGAGATGTTTATTCATTTACACTGCAGTCCTTGCCACGTTGACTACTCAAAAGTAAGCTCTACTGAGTTCAATGAGGCTTAGTCTAGGCTAAATGGGGTTGGGATTGCAGTCTTCTTTAGATTTAGATATCTCAGACTTTGTCGAGTTGGTAATCCCAGAGCAGCTTTTAACAAAATAAAAACAATCTACAGTAGAAACACAATGTGAAACAGCAGCCAACAGCACTTACTCCAAGTCTATCCCATCCAAATACAGCAACAAGCACCAAAACCTTCCCCAACACCATTCCAACAGCAAGGACCTCTGACAACATCTCTCCCACCACTCCACACTAATAATCTGGAAGAATAAAAGTGTTTTTAACCAACACCAGAAGATAGCCAATCATATTTCAAAACCTGGCAGCAGGCAGGTCAGCTACAAAAGGAGCAGAAGCAGTAACAACCGCTGCCAAGCCCCAGAGAAAGGGAAAATTCAAGCAAAGAACTTGCAGGAGGAGAAGGAGTAGAAATTGCCACAACCGCCACTGCCACCCCAGCCCAGGGACAATGATAGGACTCCCATTACAGGATAGTCCACAGCTACTGAATAAGCCTCAGGAGATCCCTCTTGGCCTTTGATGCACCATCTAGTGGACCACCTTGGTTGTTGTTTTTCCCCAATCCCAGGAAAGATAGGCAGGGCTGGATTAGATGAAGAGAGGCCCTAGGCTGCTCCACTTGTGAGGCCCCTCCCCATTCCCCACCCTCACAACTAGAAGAAAATGGAAGAGTGTTATAAACAAAATTGAGTGAAGCCAAGGATGATGATGGGTATTTAAAATTCTGCAATTCACAATTTCTCCTCAAAGGGACATAAGATATTATTGTTAAATACCATTGTGATTTTTTTTAAAAAAAATATTCAAAGTTATAACAAAACATATTTTCCAAAAAACATATCCTTATTCCCTCCCCATTTTTCCTCCCCCCTCCCCCCATAAAACCCATCCCCCCTCCCCACCCCCGACTTCCCTCAGTTCCAGTCTTTGGTTTCTCCAATAATGCTATTTTCTGCATGTTACAGAGTTGTATAGATCCTCCAACTGTTTAGCTAATTATTATCAGTAAAAAAAAAATTTAAAAAATGTGGATGTTTATTCAAAACCTGCCAAGGAGTCCAGTTCGCTTTGTTGCGTCTTCAAATACTTTGTGAAAGGTTCCCATTCATCCTTAAAGTCACAGTTATCATTGTCCCGTAGCTTATGAGTCAATTTTGCCAGTTCTGCATAATTCATCAATTTTTCTTGCCATAATTGTTTAGTTGGGATTTCTTTAGTCTTCCATCCTTGTGCTATCAGAACTCTCGCGGCCAATACCATTGTGATTTTTAAAAATGCATAAAATTACCGTAACACTGAAAAACTTTTGCAGTAACTGAACTTTGTACACCTTTTGTGGAATAAGCATTATTTTTTAGGAAAGTGAAGTTGTAATGTTAGTCTTAAAACTCCCCGCGAATGCCTCTTATATACCTGCTGGGATTGACAAGGCATCTGTCCCTCACCTGGATCTCATAACTCTCCTGACAGGTGATTTGGTCTGCAGCCACAGTGGGGAAATAAAGGATGAGATTGCCCACCAGATACCAGGCTACTATTCAAATTAGGCACCAGTGTTTTGTTACACTCCCATTCTCAATTAAGTAATCAATTTTAATCTAGATTTTGAATTCTCAAAACTTTCTTATTTGTTAATTCGAGCAAGTAAACTACTGCTCTCACTTCATTACAAACAGTATTTCTACCTGCAACACACCTGAGCAAACTTGCTCCTCTTCCTTTCACAGATATTTTGTTGCCATTTGCAACTGTGGCTGCCTCTGATTGGTTATAATTTAACTCTTTGGGGAAATATTTGGCATCGCACGTCATGTGCATGGAAGTTGCCAAACCAATTAACCAACTAGAAGGATTACTGTTAATAGCACCAGTTTTCTTATAACTTGATATTGCTGGATAGTTTTGATGAACTGCTAAAGCAATTTTAGTTTGCTTTCTGTTGCCACCCTAGAACTTTTCTTTATTAGTGCCACTTTGTTTTGTACGATTTCTTGCAAATGGAGGGAAACAATTTTTCTGCTTGTATATGTTGATAATATAATTTTAGTTACTGAGAACAAACAAGATTGTACAAAAACAAGATTGGGTGCAGGCCTGGCCAGAACATAGGCATCCTGACTGTGACAAAGGTGACATGTGTGCTTGCTTGCTTGCTTGCTTGACTAACAGCTGTTGGGAACTTCAAGGTCTCTGCTCTCCCTTCTTATGGTCTTTGTACTGGACCTGGAGACTCCAATAGAGAACATTCCATGTCAAGAAGCAGGACAAGTGGGCACCCTATCAAATGATAGGGCAGGAGCTACACGGAGCAGGGCCTTTTCACTGGTGGTGCCCATTGTATACCCCGCTCTTCCCAGACCTGTTCTCCTTTGGCCTGTATTTTGGAAATTTATAATTTAGGAAGTCACTGACGTATGAGCAGATTTTATTTGCTGCTGTTCTGGGCTTCTGGTGCACCAGGGTTTACCAGTGTAATAGAGTTGGCGAGGATGCCAGAAGAGATACAATTTATGAGCTTTCTCCATTATCTGCACAGCAGGGGGTGTTCAGTAAACAGTGCAAAGGCTGAGCTGAAGCGTTGCCTGCTGGCTACCTGCTTTCAGCAACAGGGGTTGCTGTTTAGTAGTATCCAGTTGGTTAGCTGTCAGATTCTAGAGCTCCCTATTGGTGGCTCTTAGGTAATTCACAAAATGCAGGGTCCATTCATAAAACATAGTGTTCATTCATAAAGCAGTAACATAAATCTCCATTGCTACATATTGGGTGTATATTTCAGCAGTTGAATGTACAGGTTTATGGCCATGCGGTAGTGTAGTGCTTATGCGACTGTGAATAAAAGCTGGCTGGGCTCATTGTCTTGGGGTTTGGGGGGGGGGAGGTGACAAAACTGATTTTCAGTAAGTGCCCCCCCTTTATTTTCATAACAAGTCCTTGAGTCTGTACTCTGAATAGTGACACCAGGGACCTAGAAGGTGCAGGGCTTGTCAGTCCAACCCCTGCACAGTCTCATCAGGGCTGACCTTAAGGTAATTGGAGCAATTGGGCCAAATTGGGCTCTGTGGGCCACTCCTAAGGGGACCCCCACACCAGGGCATTCTAGATGGATTATATTTATATCTATAAGATTTTGCAGACTTTGGCTGTGAACTGGGGCCCTACAAAAAAAATAAACAAGTTGCATTCCATTGCTTCAGATTGGGCACCACTGGCTAGCCCTGAGTCTCATAGTTGCTGGGCCCAAGTTGTCCTGCCCTCACATAAAGTCTTGGGTTTGCAATTTTGGGGGAGGGGAGACTGCTGCACTGGGGAGAGGGCAGGCTGGTGAGGCCCCCTAGATTTAGAGGTCCTAGGCTTCAGCTGACTTAGCCTATACAGGAATCCAGCACTGGAGATAGGTAAGTCCTTGGTAGCTCGCCCTCCATCGTCAGAGGCAGCAATGCTTCTGAATATCAGTTTCTGGCAACCAAAGGAAGTGAAAATGCTCTTAGACTCAAATCTTGCTTTGGGGCATCCCATAGACATTTGGTTGGCCACTGTGTGAACAAGATGCTGCAGCAGATGGACCTTTGGCCTGATGCAGCTGGAATCTTCTTACATCCTTATGCCATAGATGGATGATGAGCTAAGTTTGGCTTGATGAACAGTGGTACCCAGCATTTAGCAAGGCCGTTTCTTAAAACAATTAGGGTGTGTGTGACGAATGTTGCCATCACTTGGCATTCTTGTAGCACACAGCAAAGTTAAAAGTAAATTATGATCTCTCCCTTCCTCCAGGTGGCGGAAGAGGGCTGTTCTGGGACAAATCGGGAGACTTTTTTGTTTTTGTTTTATGTATTTATTTCTTTTGTGTTTGCTCTCCAATTTCTTTCAACTAAGCAGTATTGCGTGTATGTTTTGTTCCTCTCCCAAATACTAGGAAAGGGGATGGGAAATAATCAGTAGCTTAACACCCCATGTGCAACGTACTTGAATCTCTTTTGATTTGGGGTTTTTTATTATTATTATTTAATAGCATTGGAGGATTTATTTGATGATAGTGATAATGATGAATCTTTGCAACCACTTTATGTGCCAGAATTCCCTGGGTTTATAGTTCAATCCTGTGCAGTTTACCCAAAAGTCCTATTCAGTTTTACTCCCTGGAAAATGTGTGGAGAATCACAGCCCAAGTTCCTCACAGGTGCATCAACAGATGTCCTTCAAAAGAAAGAAAGAAAGAAGAGCTTCAAGAAAAGCATCCCCATAACTTCCCTAGCTAATAGACTCAGATGACCCACTTTACAGTAACACGTGAAAAGGACCATTCATCCTGAAGTACATTCAAATGACAAAGATTGGATATGGGGGATAGCAAGGGATGGGGAACATTTTGAGAAAGAAGTAAAAAGGATGGCTACAAACTCATTTACCGTATTTTTTGCTCCATAGGACGCACTTTTCCCCTTCAAAAATGAAGGGGAAATGTGTGTGCGTCCTATGGAGCGAAGACGCCATAGCCCCACGACCCTCTCCCGGCTGGAGAGGTGACGCACGGCTATGGCAGGAGCCTCTATAGCCACGCTTCACCTCCCCAGCCGGGAGAGCGTGTGCGGGGCTAAAGAAGCCATAGCCCCTCAACCCTCTCCCGGCTGGAGAGGTGACGCATGGCTATGGCAGGAGTCTCTCCGCTGCGCCTTTCCGCTGCTCCCTGACCTGCTCTTTGGGGCTGGTGGTGGGCTTCCCCCGCCCCAAAGAGCAGGTTGAAATGAACCTGAAGCCTGGAGAGTGAGAGGGGTCAGTGCACACCGACCCCTCTTGCTCTCCAGGCTTCCAAGGTAGCCACCTGAACGCACCTTAAACGGCACCTTGTTTTAGAGCGGGAAAACAAGAGGGGGAAAGTTCTCCCCCTCCCTGTGCAGCGCCTCCTGCCGCTTCACTGAAGGGGCGCTGGGCAGAGAGGGGGAGAATTATTTTTTCTTGTTCTCCCCCCTCTAAAACAAAGTGCGCCCTATTGTCCGGTGCATCCTATGGTGCGAAAAATACGGTATATGCCTTATACAGTGTTATCTTAAAGATAATAGGGAGAGAGATGCCCCTTCCTACCTACCCCTCAAAACTTGGGTTAGGGATATTACAAGGAACAATCTCAGCTTCCTGTGAGATGAACATGCAAATCCTGCCTGAGGGTTCACTTTTTCAGCAGCAAAGATCAGGTTTCCCGGGGGGGGGGGGGTTAAATGTAAAAGGTAAAGGACCCCTGAACGGTTAAGTCCAGTCAAAGGCAACTATAGGGTTGCGGAACTCATTTCGCTTTCAGGCCAAGGGAGCTGACGTTTGTCCACAGACAGCTTTCTGGGTCATGTAGCCAGCATGAGTAAACCGCTTCTGATGCAACGGAACACCGTGACAGAAGCCACAGCAGTACCTATTTATCTACTTGCACTGGTGTGCTTTTGAACTGCTAGGCTGGCAGGAGCTGGGACAGAGCAACGGGAGCTCACTCGGTTGCGGGGATTCGAACCGCCAACCTTCTGAGTGTCAGCCATGTCCTTGGGGGAAAGCGGTGGGACAAGCAGAGGTCTACATGAGCCTTCAGAGTCATTGCAGATGCCTACATGTCTTATTTCTGACCATAAAACATCTAATGCAGTAATTACCTTTGCTTATATTATTCGTGATATGCAGATCAGTTTAGGTTTTCTGTTGACAATAAATACTGTTTGTTGCTCATGAATTCTGGCCACTTTAGAAAATAGGAGGCAAAACGTTTTCTACAAGGCATCTAGAATGTAGCTTTACAGTATCAAAACTGGGAAATTCTCTCTGGTGGGGATTCCCTTTATCTTCTGCATGGGTCTGAACTGGTTGCTATTAAAAAAGAAGAAGAAGAATGATTACGACCATCCAGGCTCCTTAACAGATTACAATATAACCACAAAGCAGGTGCAGTGGTGGTAGGGTGAGGATGGAGGAGCTTAAAATAACTTAGGTGAGTGAGCCAAGCCAAACCACACATTCTCAGGAATGATCTTTTCTTTGCCTGCCAAATCAGTGGCAGATGAAGAGACTCAGCCTGCTGTTGTTTCTCTCCACCCTGAGAGGTTTGGGGAATCCTGGAGCAACCCTCACTTGAGGCCAACCTGTGACTGAAACCTATAATACCAAACTTGCAAGGGAAGTGAATTCACCAAAAGACACAAGAGCTGGGAATTTTTTCAGAGCTTAACTGGTATATTGACTGAGAGACAGATTTGTGAACCCGGGAATCCTCCATTCAATGCTTGACAAAGTCCTGAAGTCACAGGGTGGTTTTTAACAGCCTCTGGGATATACTTTGGGAATTTGACTGTTGTGGCTTCCAATATGAACTGACCTGATTTGTACCAGCTGGACCAATGCATGGATCAAATCTTTGCGTTTTTGCCCTTTTCCAAATTTTACAATGCAGTAATCAGCTAAAGAAAAAGCACGTCAAAATGTGTTTTAAAAGTATTTTG
Organism: Podarcis liolepis; assembly: GCF_965112155.1. Classification (NCBI taxonomy): domain Eukaryota; kingdom Metazoa; phylum Chordata; class Lepidosauria; order Squamata; family Lacertidae; genus Podarcis; species Podarcis liolepis. The sequence goes on from NC_139555.1 coordinate 25,808,484, forward strand.
AGAGGAAAATGCATTTGGAAATGCGTGTTTAGAGATAGAGGCAATTCAAAGGCATATTCAAATGTGAATTTCTGTAAAGATTTTAAATCAAAGATTATTGCAGAAATGGGATGGAATAAGAAGGGCCATGGACTGGAAATAGACCATTTCACACACACACACCCCCAAATCCCTAGCAAAATCTAGCTCTCAGCCTGGGTCTATTCCCCATCTGTAAAGAGGGACTTTTTTAAAAAAATAATACTACCTACTTTACAGAATCATTGTAAAGTTATTGCAACAGTGTAAAGTAAAGTGGTTTGCACATTCTCTGTCAATGGTAAGGATTATTACTATTAGTATTCCCCAACTGTGCCTGGTTTAATGTTAATTCTCTTAGATTGCAATTGGATTTGAGTAAACTGGACAGAATATATATATATATATATATTTGTTTTCGTAGATTTTCACGGGTACAGGAATGCAGGTTTTGGTGTCCTCGGGTGTCTTCCCGTGTAAAAGTTGGGGTGTCTAGGCGACGTTTCGACGAGGTCTCACTCGTCATCTTCAGGCTGGTGCTTTCGTTCCAGTAACAAGAAGCCGAAAGCACCAGCCTGAAGATGACGAGTGAGACCTCGTCGAAACGTCGCCTAGACACCCCAACTTTTACACGGGAAGACACCCGAGGACACCAAAACCTGCATATATATATATATATATATATATATATATATATATATATGCCATTGTTTTTTCTTCACTCTAGCTCTGTCCATCAGCTAGCAGTAGCAATTGTGCATGCACACACACACACACACACACACACACACACACACACACACACACGTTAAGCCTTCAAATGTTTCTCCCTTTGCCCACTTTCAACAGGTTGGAGCAGAACTGCTGCCAGGTATGTTTTCATTCGTTCAGTAGGGTGGCTACAGCATTCAGCAGGTGGGGAAGTCCAAGCAGCCCCTCCAACGAAATATGGATGTTATTATGTCTGACCTTATTTTCTCATGTGCAACCTTCCAAATGCTTTTAATAAATGCGGCCGATGTTTCCAAGGAACTGTCTCTCGCTGAGCTGCTTGATAAGAACAATGTCGTATTAAACATTCCACAGGACTCTGCCAAATGACATTTGGTGAAACCAAATCTCTGTTAAAATACCTGCTTTTATTAAAGTTGGCCATGTTTTCGTCATAACACATTCTTGAACAGAGACAGATTTAGAAACCCGAACTGGCACAAGTTCCAAATGCTCATTTTCTAATTTTGAGGTAATTACAGTCAACAACATTCTTCTCTAAATGTATCTAAAGTAATATGAAATCTATTTTTATGTGTGTGGCTGGAATCCAGAGCTTCATACATGCTGAGGTTTCCTATTATCTTCTTTGAGGGACTGAGCACTGGCTGTGATCAATGTTCCTGAACATGTGTTAAGATCCCTAGGTGCTTTCAAGCATGGTCAATCTCATATCCATGCGGTAAATTTTATTTTCGACATGCAAGGAGACGTTCAAAATGATGACTGCCCATCTGCAGTATGAACTGATGCAGTCCAGAACCTCATTCTACCACCTTGTTCTGCTTAATACTATCTCTGATATCTGTGGAATGTGGAGGATCTTGCTGAAGGACCAGCAAACATAACATGCACCCTTTGCTAAATTTGTAAGATTGTAGCCACAGCTTACACCTGGAGAAGTTCAGATCCGACTCCCTCAGTGACAATTATTGAAGCTCAAATTGTATCAGGAATTCCTACTAGGTTGAAGCAGCACAAAGTGGGCACATCTCACCAGCCATGTATTGAGGAATGACAGCAGCTAAACCAATGCAAATACTGGTTGACTAAGCTTGTACCCAGTGGCAGTGGATTCTATAGAGAGAGGCTGCAGTTCATAGGGTGGTAAGGATGGATGGGTTTGTCAGTGTTGGTTTCTCCCAGTTTCTCATTTTCCCCATTTTCCACAGTCCTGCATCAGTTTGAAAGTTTGTTTCTTAAAAGTTCACATGAAAATCCACCAGTATTTTGGTGTGAATTTTTCTGGATGCACGTACTTTTGCAAGCGAATTTCCTTAATACGATACAATTTTGTCTGCTGCTTTCACTAATTATGCCTTTTTTCACACACTTTCCCCTAAAACACATTTTTTTAGACATTCATTGGTTGGAGAACTGCACCACAAAATTCAGAAAAGGATAGCTGTATTTCAGTTCACATATAATTTCAGGAAGTGCGAATTAGGATGTTTCACATTAAAATGTGAACCAAACTGAACTTCTCCTTCATCCCTATGTAATGGCTCACAAAGCTTGCATCTCATTTAAGCATCTCTGCATATGCCGAGTCTTTGCACTACAATTGTTGCACTAGAATGATGTAGGTTAGCCTCTTCCTTTCTGAGAGGAATGGCCCATCTGCCGCAGATTACTACATTTTCTGTCACAGTTGAAAGGAAAATTGAGAAGTGTCTGTCATTAGAATTTTCAGGAGATAACAGCTGTCCGAGCTTCAAAATCAAAGTGCTTTAGTTAAGTTATTTTCTGAAGTAAAAGACTCCTATAAATTTTTTGGCACATTTTAAGAATATTGAAGATAAAATCCTTTGTGACTTCACTATTTTTCTTGCTATGGTTTCTTAAAACAATTCTGTTGAGGATGTGCATCAAATGATGTCTTAATGAAAGGCAAACAAAGCTGAGTAGAACAAATTATGGTTTTTATAATCCTGATTCGTCGTTCTTAGTTTTTTGGATTCACATCTACTTGTCTGTTTCGATTCAGAATTTCTTAGTCTATGAGACTGAAGACAAATCCTTTAACAGCATTTAGATTTATATAACATAGAAATAAGAGTAGTCAGTGTGGAGCCCACTAGATGTTTTGGGCTCTCAGTCTCATCAATCCCAGCCAGCGTAGTCAATAGTCAGGGACGATGGGAGTTGTAGACCAACATTTGGAGAGCAACAACATTAGCTATCACTGGCATAGAACATGTGAGTAAAGATGCATGCAAGCTTGTGTGTCAAAAGCTAACCAATACACACAGCCAGACTTGTTTATTCTGGGTTTTTTGCTGAGGCCCACACAACCCTGGCAGAGCCCACTAGATCTGCCAGGTATGCCTGCTTTGCTCTTCCTATCCACCTAAGCCACCTACTTGTATGTGCTACTGCAGCTGTATCTGGAAAGCCGCCCGCCATTTTGAATTTCCCATAATGCCCTAGACTTCCCAGATGTAGATACTGTGGCCAGGTATGCCTGGGGCTGGGGAGATACCAGGTGGCACCTTTTCGATAACCTCAAAAATGGAGCTCTCCCTGCTAGCCTGCTTTAATTAAATTAATATATAACACTTGCAAGTTCAGAGGGGGGGGAATGGTATTTTCACACCTGAACTTGGACATTATGCTTCAGATTGCAGCTCTAGTGTGAATGCCATCTAGAGAGAAAACCGATTCAAAAATATATTTCCCACGTGCAGAAACCAAGCCAAGATGTTCTCCTTTGCTTATACAGTTTTCCTAGGACTGTCTCACTTTAAGTCGTGGCCTGTGCCCAATTTTTTTGAACACTTCCCGCATTGAAACAACAATATCCTTCTTGCATGCAGTAAATTAGCACATCGTAAGATAATATTTTAGTATAGATCTCCCTAATGTTCTAGCTTATTCTGTGCAGGGAGCCTTTTATGTCAGGGAACATTCAAAAATACACACACCGAAGTGTTACAGTCCAGGGTCTGACCATCCCATTAATCTATTCTGCCTTGACAGCTCTCAGTTTTAAGAAGCAGAATTTTGAGGTCAGGAGGTGTGGCTTCCCAGCAGCCTGGGTCATTAAGAAAACAAAAAGCACTAGGCACTGAGGTTTCCTTATTTAAAATGTTGAGTTTTCCCTCTTATTTAAACAGTCCAGCTGTATTGCTCCCGATGTATAAGTACGCTCAGAAAGCCTACTAAGTCGTAAAGGAAGTGAGAGGGCAGGTCTACTGTGGAATCACCCTGCAGACCCACGTTTTGTCTGGTCAAGTAAAGATTTATTCAATGCAAACTTTGCGTTTCACAGGCTATTACAGCAGCCTTCTCTGGACAGGATGTGAAAATGTGCAGCTGCTTGTTTCAAGCAGGGCAGACGCCCAGCTAGTGGCCGCCGGTGCTGTTCCTTAGAATCACATCGTCCAGAAATATTGTGTTAACATCAGACTCAAAGAATAACAAGAAGAACTTTCCAGCGTTTTCCTAGACTCGCTGCCAGATAGGCGTCCTTCTCTTCATTCTGTGGTCAGTCGCATTTTAGGGCTCAAAATAAATAAAAGAGATCAATGGCATGAGGTAGCACTCTTAGAAGTTAGCAAGGGAAGACAACTAAGTTGCCCACAGGGCTATGACAATGCCACTGTGGTTGGTGGGGAAGGGGAGGGAAGCTTCTTGAGCCTTGTCAACAAGACACTGGCCCCAGCCCAGCGCAAGTGATTGGCCATGCAAGGAAAGTCTTGTGGCCTTCACTGGAATGAGCATTGCAAGCCTATGGCTGTTTACTCCGATGGAAGTTCCATTGTGTTCAATGATGTTTGACTCGAAGGGCACATGGCCATGTCTAGGACTGCCACCAGCACAATACGGTAGCAATGTGGAGTGAGGTGGGATCTTTCCAGTTCATATTTCCATGCAAATCTACCAGATCCACATGTCCCATGGGGGGGGGCAGAGCAGTGGACTCCGCCCGTGGGAGCGGGGGACGCCACCCACGGCGAGTGTCCCAGGGGGTGGCACGGCAGTGTCACCTCGCCTCAGAGATGACACCTGGGGCAGGCCACTCTCACCGCACCCCCCTTTCTCTGCCAGTGCCCAAACCAAAACCAAAACTGAAACAGCCTTACCAAGACATTTCTCACTATATTTAGGTGTGGCTTTACTGATTGTTATATTTTCCTGAACTGTTGTTATGTCTTTAAGTGATGTAATATATTGTATATGTTGTAGTAGTAGTAGTAGTAGTAATAACAACAACAACAACAACAACAACAACAATAATAATAATAATAATAATAATAATTTATTATTTATACCCTGCCCATCTGGCTGGGTTTCCCCAGCCACTCTGGGCGGCTTCCAAAAGAATATTAAAATACTGTGATACATCAAACATTAAAAGCTTCCCTAAACAGGGCTGCCTTCAGAAGTCTTCTAAAAGTCTGGTAGTTGTTGTTCTCTTTGACATCTGGTGGGAGGGTGTTCCACAGGGAGGACGCCACTACCGAGAAGGCCCTCTGCCTGGTTCCCTGTAACTTGGCTTCTTGCAGTGAGGGAACCGCCAGAAGGCCCTCGGTTACCCCATTCAGGACCAGGGAATCCTCCACACCTGCCCGCCTCCTGTCCCCCAGAAACAGTACTTCTGTCTTGTCAGGATTCAATCTCAATCTGTTTGCTGCCATCCATCCTCCAACCTCCACCTATTAATAATAATAATACTCCACCCATTTGGTTGGGTTTCCCCAGCCACTCTGGGCAGCTCCCAGCAGAATATTAAAAACACAATAAAACATCAAACATTAAAACTTCCCTAAACAAGGCTGCCTTCAGATGTCTTCTAAAAGTCAGATAGTTGTTTATTGCCTTGACATCTGATGGGAGAGTCTTCCACAGGGCGGGCACCACTACCAAGAAGGCCCTGTGCCTGGTTCCCTGTGACCTCACTTCTCGCAACGAGGGAACCACCAGAAGGCCCACAGTGTTCAGCTACCCTGAACTCCAGATTTGAGGAAGGGTGGAGTATAACCATCTTGAATTAGTTGATTTAGAAAACAGACATTACATGATGTTTGTCTGTGATCACAGAACTGCTGAGCTGGAAAGGACCACAAGGGCCATCTAATCCAACCCCATGCAATGCATGAATCTTTTTGTCCAACGTGGGGCTCAAACCCATGACCCTGAAATTAAGAGTCTGATGCTCTACCAACTGGTGCAGCACACATGCATGTTAATACTTGATATTGCATTCATCAAAGCCCTGGAATGTGTGCATGGACATAGGCACTTGCATCTTACTGGAAACCAAGTGATGCGTCATTTGCCAACCAACAGCAGAATATATTATGCTGAACAAACATGACTCCTGTATATAGGTGCAGGTTTTTTTTTTTTTTTTAAAAAAATAAAAATAGAGAAAATTTTACTGCAGACTTTTTGGAATATGATGTAGGCAGACTGTATCTTCAGAATACAGTCATACCTCGGGTTAAGTACTTAATTTGTTCCGGAGGTCCGTTCTTAACCTGAAACTGTTCTTAACCTGAAGCACCACTTTAGCTAATGGGGCCTCCTGCTGACGCTGCGCCACCGGAGCACGATTTCTGTTCTCATCCTGAAGAAAAGTTCTTAACCTGAGGTACTATTTCTGGGTTAGCAGAGTCTGTAACCTGAAGCATATGTAACCAGAAGTGTATGTAACCTGAGGTACCACTGCAATAGGATTTTTTTCAGATTTAAGTACGGTTTATATTTTACCAAATGTGTTGAGTGTCTTTATGTCTCTATGTGCTTCTGAGAAAGGAATCTGAAGAGCAAAATAAACAGACAGTGCACCTAAGTATAGCTACTGTGTTCCTTAAATGAATCAGACAGAAATGATGCTTAGGTGCCTACCGCTGACTTTAATTTACAGTGTGCGGTGAGCTACTGACAGTAATGTTGTCATCATTCTTTCTCTCTTCCTCTGTGACAATCAGTGGAGGTTTTTATGTTCTTATTCCTACGCTGATGCCAAACCAAGCCAAGCCCGTCCTTCCACTCTCCACTCATCCAACCACCCCTTGATAAAACGAGATGTTATAAAAGGTGAAACTTTTTCCATTTCTCTCTTTCTTTTGATGCAATGCGTTCCTTGAAAAAAAATAAAACCTAAGGAATATGCATTTTCTACAGCTATAACCAGCTTGTTCTAAATGGTGTCAGAATTCAAGAACATGACAAGGAAAATACAGCTGGAGCAGAGGGAACAAACCACACATCGAGTAGGAAATATTGCATTCCTATGCAGTTTTCAGGCATGCAAACTATCAGCCACATTACAGAACATTGGGGGAACCCTTGATGTTACCCAGATAGGCAGCTTATTTGAGACAGGCCCATCTGATTTTCCATGCTCTGAGAAACTTAACTCTCAGAGCTCCTTTGGGGGCCATACATCCTTATTGTCACATCTAATGGCTCGTGAAATGGCCTCGGTTTGGCAGCATGATTGGAACAGGGGTTATGTTAGAGTCCTTGTGTGCAGCTCGTGGTCACAGATGCATCCACCCAGAGGCTGTCCATTATTGATTTTATGAAGGGGGACTCTGTGCCAAGTGAAAATCTGAGCAAACCACATGATAGGCAGCAGTCAGGGCAGAAGCAAACCAGTTTTCTTTCTTTTTTCCAAACAGCGACGAAAATTCACATAGGGTAGAATTTCCATCGCACAAAATGTAAGCTATCGTCCAGTGCTTAGAGTATCTTTAAGGTCTTATTTCAACTCATTAGGAAAAAGGAGGTGGTTCCCCAATATTTCCCAAAGTCTTAGGAAGTTCCAGGAGGTATGGTCTCATTGTTATATATGGCTCCCCCCCCCAGCTCACTGGTTTGGATCACTTGTGAGATCTGATTTCAAGAAATCTGCTGTATTTACATTTCAGTTTGTCCAATTTCAAAACTGATCCATCAGCCAATTAACAATGGTAAATCCTATCTATCATCTATCTATCTATCTATCTATCTATCTATCTATCTATCTATCTATCTATCTATCATCTATCTATCTATCATCTATCTATCTATCTATCATCTATCTATCTATCTATCTATCTATCTATCTATCTATCTATCTATCATCTATCTATCTATCTATCTATCTATCTATCTATCATCTACCCCTTTGTATCATATTATCTTTCGTAGAATGAAGGCACCTTAACTGATGTCCAACAAGAGCCTAAAACAAATAAACACCAAGAACACTGTTGTAATTTAAACATGTGATGCAGCCCAAATGGAAAAACCATGCACCATGGTAATTAATGGGTTATAGCTAGAGTTGGTCATACTTAGGCCCACTGAAATTAATAGACATATGGGCAACATAGGGTCATTAATTTCATTAGATCTATTCTGAGCATTATGTAGTTGAATAAAAACCCAATATACAGCCAGGTACAAGTTGCAAATAAAAAAAACCCTAGAGCAAGCCCCATCAGCCACTTAAGCGCTTGAATGTTTTCTTCAAAACAAAACACAGTGCCAGGTAAGAGTACCAGAATTGTAACTCTATTTACTTTGTATTCCTGTTTATTCAAACAGTAGTTGCCTGAGCAATAGCCAGATTCAGGGATTGGCTGACTATATTATCATGCATATGGAGTTGTTTTGCTTCAAAACATCCACAATGAAAATGGGATATGTGGTTGATCCACATCCCATCTTGCTGGAGATTTCCAGAGTGCTCTTAGTCCCCTTCACAAAATTTCCTTCATCTGTTTCCCCCATCTGGAAGCGGAAATGAGGCAGCAGTTGATGCCTCTGTGCTTCCTCATAACATACTCTATCCCTGCTGGAACTTCACTGCTGAAATCCAGGAGTTTAGTGAAGGAGTAGCCTAGCCAGTGTGCTGGGATGGTGGGCTGAGTAATGGGAACAGCATGTAGGCTCTTTCCCTCCCTCTACATGTTCATAAATGGCCATGAACTTATCCTTAATTCACTGTTTTTTTCAAAGCTTGCTCTCTGTGCAAAAGAGGAAGAGAAATATTGTACTTTTCAGTGTATAAGACTATGTTATTTTCTTTAAAAATCATGCTAAAAAGTGGGGGTCATCTTATACTTGCGTAGTGCATAGAGTGGACGTTTGGTTGCTGGCGAGGTTGTCAGCAGCTATTGTGCGTGTTCTTGCTTGCTGAGTCAATGGCTGGTGTTGATTGGCTGATGCTCTGGCAGTTGGGCAGGTGATTGGCGATGGCACAGATGGGAGGCGGATTTAGTGATGTGTGTGGGTGAGCGATTTTTGACAATCCCACCTAAAAAAACGTCAACCATCTTCCCCCATTTTCTTAAATTTGAGTCCCCCAAAATAGGGGGCACCTTATACACGGGGGTGTCTTATAGATGGAAAAGTACAGTATATATTATATTTTACTTGAGGGGGTAAGCCTCATTGAGCTGTACGGAATTCACTTCTACATAGATGTTGACCAGGTTCTTTTGGAGCATATACAGTGAATTCTGAATCAACTAAATACTCTTTCTTCTGTATTCTCTTGACAGGGTTCTAAGGCTGGAAAACATCCAGCAGGTCCCTCCCCAGACATCAAAGCTGCTTTATCTTGAATTGGGGGCTGAAGAATCTAGGAAAAAGGTAAGACTCGTTTCCTCACAGAATCAGAATCTGCCTCATTTAAACTTCTCTTCTGTTTACCCTCCTAGGTGCTTCGTGCATGTAGGTGACAAAATTGAAGGATGCACGAGCCAATTACCTAGAGAGAAATGTCCACACATTGTACAGACGAGTCTTTTGTCGTCTGTGGGATCTTTTCCTGCACAAAACTAGATAAAATATAACAATAAGGAGTGGTGATAAAATTCATATAAAGGTGGATCTGCACGTTCTGAAACCATATGAGAACTGAAACACAGCTATCCTCCAAAAATTCACACTTTTCTGAATTTTGTGATGCAGTTCGTCAATTAAACTAGGTTTACAAAAATGCTTCTATTAGTGCATAAAAATGAGCACATTAGTGTAAATAACATACAAAAAAGTGTGCATTAGTTAAAAACTGCATTAAAAAAGATTTATTGGGAGAAATTCACACCAAAATGCTGGTGAGTTTTCACAAGGATTTATTTTTATTATTGCAAATTGCTGCAGAAATTTGGAAAACTGAATTTAAGATGAGAAAAATGATAGGCTCCAAAGTGACACATCCTTCCAGGTCCTTTCTGAAACTGAAATATCCATCCCTATCAAGGGATGAAGGGATTTGAAGTAGATGCTCAGAAGCTTTCTCTTGAAGAAGAGGTGGAGCCATACAAATGAGACCAACAGTTCTTCCTGCCTACCACTAGGCAGCGAAGTCTGCAGAGTCCAATAATGATAATGATTGCCAAGCAAAATGGTTCTTATTCCTTTGTAGGTGGGTGGGCAGGTGTTTTTTAAAGGCCTGGTATTTGGCTTCAACCTTTATAGCCTGCTGGTGTTCTTCTTTTATGCTATTGAGCTTTAGGAGGATTTTTAACTTTCATATTGTTCTATACAGTCATACCTCTTGTTGTGTTTGCTGCACATTGTGGCTTTTTGGGTTGTGAACATGGCAGACCCAGAAGTGTATACTCTAGCACCGCTCTAGTTGCAGACTTTCAGGGTGCGAATGGATCGTGTCCGCAACTAGAGTACCACTGTAAATAGTTGTACCTGGTTGGTCTTAAAGAATGAATACCACCAGCAGCGAAAAGACTTTTGGATTGATTCGGCAGAAATACCAGCATGTGAGGAGATGCTGCAACGGACAGAGGGGTATCATACACATAAAATCCACACAGAAACACATCATTTTACTTCAACTCGCTTGTGGAAACAACTCAGAGGCTGTGAAAGAAGGAAAACAGCAGGAAGATTTAAAGGAACTATTAGAAATGACTATCGAAGCAGTAGAGATATGAGATGATCAGAGCCCTCCCCCCCCCCGAACTTGAAGCATGGGAAGTCCCAATAAAAAATTAATAATTCGGCAGAATATTTGGATTAATTGATATGCATATGTATAATGTGGAATACTTAATGTGATTTGATTGGATTGTTAAAATGGAAAACTTAATAAAAATGATTTTTTTAAAAATAAAGAATGAATACATTCTTCAAGGCAATATTGTAGTGGCTAACTAGTTCACTGCGGCACGACTTACTGGAAGCTACTTCATCAGTGATACAGGCACTTTAAAATGCCCCTATCCACATTTAAATGTACCACTCATTCATATTTTGAACACAATTTTAAGAACCAAAAATAACTTGATAGGGAAATAAGACTGAGATTGGGTGGGTGAGAGAGAGAGAAGGAGAGAGAAAGGATATTCAGCTGTTTTGACAGTCATTTATTCCCCTCCACTGATACCCTTTCAAAATAATTATAAAAAAAGTGAGCCATTGCAGTTGCTTGAAGCCAGACGATCTGCCTGTGAAACTTCAACAGGTTTTCTTCACAGCTGACCATGCCTGTGCGGCTTCCAGACTGTCCAGCTTCCGTCTTTATCTCTCCTGCTTACTAAGATGTCTCATTCAGCTACAGATAAAAGGGGAGGAGGGGAACGGGACTTTGAAATCTCACCATTGGGGTGTCAAAGACATCAGCATGCAAGAGTCAAACATAAATAAGTTCAAGATGAAATCTAGGGGACAAGGAGGAGAAAATGTGCTTTCCAAAGACACATCGTATTTTGGATTTCTGTCTGCATACACGGGCCCAAAGGGTAAGGAGATGCTATGATAACATTTGCTCACATGAGTGAGTGTGTTTGTGTGCAGATAGGCAGTGCCCAAAACAACTCTGGTATCTTTCCTGTATTAAAAGCAAAAGTTTCACCAGCTACTTTCAGGGAAGTTTTTAATGTGTGACATTTTAATGTATTTTTAATCTTTGTTGGAAGCCACCCAGAGCGGCTGGGGAAACCCAGCCGGATGGGTGGGGTACAAATAATAAATTATTATTATTATTACTACTACTAATGGGGGTAGGGCTACCATGGCTGACTTCGTGAATTCCTGTAATTCGTTCGAAGTCCAGTTACAGAGTGGCCTAATAAAACTATACACACGTATAAATAAATATGTTTCGACTTCCCAATACATTTAACTGGTGGGATCAACATAAATGACTGTGCAGCCTGTTGAAATGAATAGGTCAGGTTTTTTTGGGGGGTGGGGGGGTTAGAATGCTATAGCACACGTAAAATCCCCCGGATATGTCTGAGCTACAATACTAATTACATTTGCAGTTTTTAAGAAAAGGCATTTATTCAAGGTGTGCTGAATGTACTCCACTGGTTGTCTCCTGTAAAATTTGTGGTTTGCTATTTGATGATTTTTTGCGGGGGGGGGGGGGGGGACTGTAAAGCATCTTCATTGCACCTTTACATATGAGGTGGCTGGAGGTTTTTCTTCATCTTTTTGACATGCTGCTTTCCTCAGGAATACTGTTTCTGGAAATGACACTGGCTGGCATTCCAGAATTCTTAAAAATCAAACATTCCTGGTGCCAATATTGTCCACACTGGGTGACCTTGGGCCAGTTATTATTATTATTATTATTATTATTATTATTATTATTATTATTATTATTATTATTATTATTATTATCAGGAGTTTACCGCTGTATACTCACAGGTCTCAGGGTGGTTCACAACATAAAAACACAAAATAGAACACAAAATACATAATAAAAATAAAAACAAGAACAACCCAGTGATGCCCCCCCAACACATTTTAAAAAGGAATCAGATGTCAGCAGTGGCGTAGCGTGGGGGGTGCAGGGGGGGGGCCGGCCGCACCGGGCACAACATCTGGGGGGTAGGGTTAGGGGGCGCAAATCCACGGGTTAGGGGGCGCAAATCCACGGGTTAGGGGGCGCAAATCCACGGGTTAGGGGGCGCAAATCCATGGGTTAGGGGGCGCAAATTACTTGCCTTGCCCCGGGTGCTGACAACCCACGCTACGCCACTGGATGTCAGTCAGCCAAAAGACTGTTTAAAGAGGAAAGCTTTTGCCTGGCACCTAAAGCGGTATAATGAAGGCACCAACCGAACCTCCCTGGGGAGACCATTTCACAAACGGGGAGCCACTGCAGAAAAGGCCCATTCTCATGTTGCCTTCTTCCGGACCTCTCATATCAAATCAAAATCAAAACTTTATTGAGGTCCAAAGACCCACCAAACAATTTCAAAACTAGATACAGCTAAAACGACCAGACAGACAGATGGAAGAAACCAAGGCAGTCATTTTGTTTTATCTATATAGGAGGGACATGAAGAAGGGCCTCAGGCGATGATCTCAGGGTCTGGGTAGGTTCATATGGACAGAGGCGGCCCTTGAGTTCTTTAAATCCTGAACTGTTTAAGGCTTTATAGGTCAAAACCAGCACTTTGAATTGGGCCCGGAGACTAATTGGCAGCCAGTGCAGTCAAGCCAGGTTCAATGTGAAACGCTCAAGCTAGGGACGCGGGTGGCGCTGTGGGTTAAACCACAGAGCCTACGACTTGCCGATCAGAAGGTTGGAGGTTCGAATCCCCGCAACGGGGTGAGCTCCCGTTGCTCAGTCCCAGCTCCTGCCAACCTAGCAGTTCAAAAGCATGTCAAAGTGCAAGTAGATAAATAGGACATTGGTCATAGCATTATGTTTGCTGACTGGGAACAGTTGTGGACCACCGGTATAAAGTTTACGGCATGTAATGCCTTAAGAGAGAATATTATGAAAATGATTTATAGGTGGTACATGACCCCAGTCAAGCTTGCAAAGATCTACCATTTGCCTGATAATAAGTGTTGGAAATGTAAAGAAACTGAAGGCACCTTTTTTCACCTTTGGTGGATGTGCCCAAAGATTAAGGTCTTCTGGGAAATGATATATAATGAAATGAAAAAGGTACTTAAATGTACTTTCCCCAAGAAACCAGAAGCTTTTCTCTTGGGCATTGTCAGCCAATTGGTGTCAAAGAAAGACAGAACTTTTTTTATCTATGCTACAACAGCAGCAAGAATACTCATCGCAAAGTATTGGAAGACACAAGACCTACCCACTCTGGAAGAATGGCAGACGAAAGTGATAGACTATATGGGACTTGCTGAAATGACCAGCAGAATCCGAGACCAGGGGAAAGAGACGACGGAAGAAGATTGGAGGAAATTTAAAATTTATCTTAAGAAATATTGTAAAATTAATGAGTGTTAAAATGTTGTGGTTATAGAAAGTAAGGGATTATAGCTGTAAAAGATTAAGTAAAAGAAAAGAAAAGCGAAAATTGGATAAAATTAAGGGGGAGGATTTGCTGAAATAAATTTTGGAATTGGAATGCAGAAAGGGGAGGTATGGGGAAGTCGGTGAAATAAGTTTCAAAGAAAATAAGGATTGGAAATTATACATGTTTGTTTTTGTGTGTGTATGTTTGTGTTGTGTATTGTGTGTGTTTGTATAAATTGTGAAAACCCAATAAAAATTTCATTTTAAAAAAAGGTACCGCTCCAGCGGGAAGGTAAACGGCATTTCCGTGCACTGCTCTGGTTTGCCAGAAGCGGCTTAGTCATGCTGCCACATGACCCGGGAGCTGTACACCGGCTCCGTCGGCCAATAAAGCGAGATGAGCACCGCAACCCCAGAGTCGACCACAACTGGACCTAATGGTCAGGGGTCCCTTTACCTTTACCTACCTCCTAGGATACACACACACACACACACACACACACACACACACACACACACACTTTGCCATTCTTTCTCTGCTGCTGGGCTGGGACCCTCTTACACAGGTTAGCACTCAAGCAAAAGCAGCAGACCGAAGGAGCTGTGTTGCCCATGCTACCCCACTCTTTCCCTTCCTGCCTGTTCCTGCCACTCTTTCAACACTTCCTGCTCTTCTCCTTCCAAACCAATAAAACAGGAGGTGGAGAAAGAATGCTCAGGCCTCGTTTTCATTGGAGGAGACAGGCAAGGTAGGTGACCAGGTAGCTGGAGATCCAGGCATTTGCAGAGTGGAGTGGCTGACTGGACCCAAAACATCTGCCATCAGATCCCACAGCTGTGTTTGTTGGTTCATCTTGCCTCGTGGAACGGCCAGACATGTCAGGATGCCAGCATTTTCTCTACCATTACTCTTCCTAACACTTAGCCTCACCTTACCTCTCAGATTTATTATGAGGGATGAGGCTAGTTCTGCTACCAAGCAGTCATCATCACAGGCACCATGGGTGTCCTTAAAAGGCAGCAATTTTTAGCTATTTAATTTATTCCCGTTGCATTTTTACTGCCAGGGATGGGGGAAATGCTTGCGGGAGTTTCTGCTTCAGGTGGCAACATAACAGGATCATTCTAGGTTCCTGTGACAGTTTTGGGGAGTGGGGGTGCCACATGTTGCTCTACCTCAGGCGGAAAAAATGTCTCTGATGAGTGGCCCTGAGACACTCTGTATCTCACTACCATTCAGTCAAACAAAAACCAGCAAGTATTGTTCGTGGGCAAGGAAATCTCCACATATTTGTTTCAGCATTCCATAAAACAGCCTCCGTTTAAGCAAGCTGCTGGTATTCCATGTGTATTTACTGTCTGCCAGCTTGTGCAGGGACAAAGGCACAGCTCCTTCCTATTAAGAGAGGTAATAACTTAATTAAAACCAAGTAAGTTCTAGGCTCTGCAGGATCTAGTTTGTCATCAAGAAGCCTTAAGTTGCCTTTTCCTTTTGAGTTTTGTTGATAATCTATGCCAGATATTTAATCATGGGACACCCCTGTATAAAGCTTCTAGCCTCCATAACCAGCAGAAAGCTTGTCAAAATAAATTTTAACTTCTGACCGTGGTAGAAGACCCACTACGGGGTATTAAGAGAATCAAGCCTGTCAATCAGAGCTCACGCTTCTGGTTTATATTATTAATTCCAACTCTGGTGGCATGGTCTTGGGATAACAACCATCCTAAGCTACATTGGTCCAAGAAACACAAACCAAGAGTGGAATATATTTCTTGCCGGGATGACGTACCAGTGTCCAGAGGTTGTTGGACTGAGACTTTTTTCTTTTTCTTTTTTTGAAAGGTGAATGTTTTATTAGATTACTCCCGTTGCCAAAAGACACAGCTACTGTCTGGCTTCTGTTGCTGACTCCTTTCTTTCCTTTTAAAAGATATAGATGCAGTGTTTTTTCTTCTTCTTCAGAATCAATTAGCACAAATTCAGACTGATTTCTCTTTTTTATTTGCTCTTGCAAATTTCAGTCCTCTCTCTCTCTTTTTTAAAAAAATCCCCTTTCAGTTATGAAACAGAGCACAGTCGCCCAAACTGAAATCTAGCGTGGAGCTTGCAAGATGGCATTTTATTACAATGCAAAACAGCAGGAAGGATTCTGTGGAGAAAGAAGAGAAGTGTGTTAATTGAGAGAAAAACCATGCCAAGACCTCCAGAAACCAGTGGCCCTAATAAAATGAGACAATGCTATGTTGTTGCATAACTTGGACTTCAAACTCAATTTCAGCTACTGAGGAAAAGAAGCAGTGCAGGTCTTGCCTCTTTGCCTTTTCTTTCACATGGCCATGTAAAGAGACAAGGTCTCTCAGTTTGCAGCACGCCAAGTTAGGATTGCATCCACGCGGCTGCTTTGGTCACCTTCCTTAAGAAGATCACGGTCAAAAAGTGGAACATATTTAAAGTACCAAATATACACACTTTGTGTTACTTGCAGTGCTATTTTTCTAGAAGAAGAGATGTCAGAACTCACCGTGAACGCCTCTCTTGTTCTCTTATAATGGCAATGGGACCCACCTGAGAGGTGACAGAACTGAGTTCTGGTTGAAAAAAAGCCCTGAAGTGCTATTTTTCTCAAAAAAGAGATGCCAGAACTCACCCTTGTTCTCTTATCATGGCAACAGCACCCACCTGAGAGGTGCTGGGACTGAGTTCTGGTGAGTTCTGGCTGCGGGGGAAAGCCCTGATTATTTTCAATAAAGAAACTCCTCAATATATCACTACACTTGGTTTATATCTTACCTGCTATATCCATGCAGGCTGACCCAAGACATTTGGTTGCTTGAGGTGAAGGAACAAATGACATCCGTCCCCTAGTCAACTGTATCCAAGGCCAGCCAAGTTATTTTGGCACTTGAGGCAGAAAATCCCAGAAACACCTCTTTCCTTCTCCCTGGCAGTAAAATTCCAATGATAATACATCAAATAACTAAGCATTTGCTTTCTTTTCATGACACTCAGCCTGAGGCTGCCATTTCACTGTTTAATGGCAGGTCCAGCCCTGCATCCATATGCAACTGAATTAAGCATTGGCTATAATCAGTGCCAGATTTACGTATAAGCTAAACAAGCTATAGCTTAGGGCCCCACTCTCTTGGGGCCCCCCAAAAAATTTAAAGGAAAAAACCCTCGATGTACATTTCCAAAATATAAGATAAAAAACAAATAAAACCTACCTATAGCAACAGTGTTTTGTGTTGTGTAGGCTCCTATGATGGAAGTAATGAGCCCCACCTGCTAGCCTGCTCCCTCAAATATCACTGGTTTGCTCATTTCTATATCAATTGCTTTGGTAAAATACATATTTTGTTATGTGCAAATGGCTTTAGATACCTATTCGGGCCATAAATTAACATATAGCATATATTCAACACAAGAAGCAGCGACAATTTGTTGTTGACAAAGGACAGCTGGACATACAGTGGTACCTCTGGATACAAACGGGATCCGTTCCAGAGCCCTGTTCGTACCCAGAAGCAAACGTAACTAGAGATGGCATATCTGCGCACACGCGCGTGTTGCTTTTTGTCACTTATGCGCATGCGCGTGACGTCATCTTGAGCATCTGCGCATGCGCAAGCGGCGAAACCCAGAAGTAACGCTCTCCGTTACTTCCGGGTTGCAGCGGAGCACAACTCAAACGTGCTCAACCTGAAGCACATTCAACCCAAGGTATGACTGTATAAAGGGCACCATTGCCTTCAGTAGTTTAGGACCTCATCAAACCTAAAGCCAGACCTGACTAAAATTCTCACACACAGAAATGTGGAGGTCTCAGGCTACCATCCTAGCCTCCTGCCTTGTGCTTTGGAATTTCCACGTTGATTGTTCATTTTGTTTTACCACGAGGTAAGGAAAGGGATCTATCCTTGCCAGTGTGGTGTAGTGGTTAAGAGCGGTAGTCTCGTAATCTGGGGAACCGGGTTCGCGTCTCCGCTCCTCCACATGTAGCTGCTGGGTGACCTTGGGCCAGTCACACTTCTCTGAAGTCTCTCAGCCCCACTCACCTCACAGGGTGTTTGTTGTGGGGGAGGAAGGGAAAGGAGAATGTTAGCCGCTTTGAGACTCCTTAAAGGGAGTGAAAGGCGGGATATCAAATCCAAACTCTTCTTCTTCTTCTTCTTCTTCTTCTTCTTCTATCAAAATTTGCTTCCCCTAAGGTCAAATACCTAGAATTCCCCCCTTCTTGCTAGTGTCCCTACACCCCAAAAAAGACTATTCCAGATAACTGAGGGGCTCTCCAGGTTTTGGGGCGAGGCTGCACCAGGAACAGGGGGGGGGGGAATAAAACCTTCTACCCTTCCTGTCCTGTTAGCAGAAGTATTCCTGGGATGAAAAGATGCTCTGTGAGTGAAACGGCAGCTTTGGGGTTCAACCCATAGACTTTGCATGTCAACAAGGCTTTAGAAGCTCAATCTCCTGCTCAGTCTTACGCTCTTATTGCAGGGCAGGGACTTGTTTTTATTTAATATATGTGAGCCATTTCTGGATAAAGAGAGGGGTGAAAATGAAAGTTGTGTGTACCCCAATTTATGAAGTGAACTGAGTTGATTCAGGCAAGGTTCTCACATTAAGAAAGAAGGCTGATTGGGGACTTGTTATTGTCACAGTCTTACCAGAGAAGTAATTTTCTTTGACTGCTTTGCACAACATTTACCAATTTAAAAGAGATATGTGGAATTTGAGGAGTACACTTTCTGCTGTAATCCTATGCACACTCACTTGTGTAACAGTGCAGTCCTATACAGGTTTATTCAGAAACCTCACTGGCTCCGTTGACATTTAGTTGGGTGTGTCATTGAGGTCAATGAGACTTATTTATGAGTAAACCAGGACAGGAGTGCAATGTTAATTGCCATATCTTCAACAGTTTTCAATTTTATCACAGCCTGCCGGTCACTGAGGCAATATGTGTGTGTGTTTGTGTTACATGTGGAATTTTTCAATACTAAAAACAACTGGCCTCTGGGACATTAATTGGAAGTTCCAGTTGGCTTACAGTCTGCATGAGAAAATGTGTTTATTTTGTCTTCTTGATTTACTTTTCCTCCTGTCTGGGTATTGTGCCTCCAGGAAGAAAAGCTTACATTGCTGAAGTATAGTCTTCTTGCGAACCTTGCCAAAAATAAAGTGGTTGAATAGGAAAGCACATCGAGCTTACCTCCTTTACAAATTAAAAAAAGGGCGGAAACAGAAATGGGGTAAAATTCAGACCAATAATTCTCCTTTTCATTGTGCACAGATTTAAGTAGTGGAGGCACCGATAAAGACCTTCACCCAAGACTAAGGCTTGGGAATTATGTCATGATTAGAGATGCTTAAATAATTGGATCTTTGTGAACTTCAATGCAAACAGAACCAATTTGCATGTCTCAGATTAATGTGAAGATTGGAGCTCAGGTATCTTTCACACCTATTGCCTCAAAGGAAAATAGTGAAATGTATTTGAAAAATCTATATTTGGAGAGACAATGTAATTCCACAATGTGTATCTGGTGGAAATGTGTTAAGAAAACCCAGTGAATGTTTAAATGCATCTAAATATGTATATAATGTGTGATTTTGGACAGGAGGGGGGAGAGAGAGAGGAAGGAAGGAAGGAAGGAAGGAAGGATCTTGCCATACGACGGCCATGTGCCCAACTTTAGAGAGGACAGTCTTCCATTTGAAGAAATTCTCTAATTCTCTATTTGAATGGCTATCTGGTCCAAATTTAGTGTAATGATCAAGAAGAGAGAGTAGTGACCTTGAAGTTAGTACTTGCAACACCTGCTCACACACTTCTCATTATGATGCGATATATTGTATTTATATTTAAATTATAATGCAAAGTTATTTGAAAAATCTATACATATGAATGAGCATACACAAAATTTAGACAAACGTGTCTGCTTTTGAGTGATGCACTTTCTCCTTTTTCAGTGATATATTAGTGACCACTGTATGTGACTATTCCATGACATGGCATTCCTTGTGTTTACAGATGTTGGAGAATTTCAAGAAAAACAGAAATGGGAGTGGGAATTTCCCAGTGCTCATTTATTCACACCATGTCCACAATGCACATGATTCATATTTGCTGCCATTGTTGTTTTCAGTCTGCAAATGACACCTAATTGATGACATTCTCCCCCCTCCCTCCCAATTTGCACTCTTTCTTCCTTTGCACTGAAATGAATGGTGTGGAATACAGCAACGGTGACATAATTAATTACAGAATTAATCACAGAATTGATTACATAACATTTCATCATAGTGTACAGTGAGATGAATCACATAGTTTTTCTTGACAGCTGAAATGCGGCAGAATGGAAACAGCACTGCAAGCAACCAATATAGGGCAGAGCGGACATCAATGCTTTCTTACATCCCAAACTGTGGTTTACCTCTGAATTAAAGATGAGCTGAAAAGAGTTATTTTGGCTTGCAAGTGGGAGCTGTTTCTAAAAAATGCCCTTTTACTCACCCTTTTCACTGCCTGTTTTGGGATCCAGTCAGCAATCTCAGTGGTGTCTGCCACTTTCTTGTACCACAGAATCCCACAACATCATCATGAAGGACTGGCAATGCGGACAATGCTTCCTGTCCTCACTCTGAAGCCATAGTTTTTGGGTTGGTTGTTTTTTTAAAAAAAAGATTTCTGACCACAGTGAGAAGTGCAGTTGTTGCACTCTTATTCACGCCTCCCCCCCCCCCACAACATTTGTGAGGATGCTGAAGTTGTGGGTGCAATTTTGACTCATACCTAATTTAACTATGACTACTATCTCCTACTTAGGAGCAATCTAACCCACAGTAAACACACCTATATTTTGAACTCCGCATAACAGACCAAAGAAAACATGGTTTTAAAAAATGGACAGGCCATTCTGATTCTCTGCCCTCTGTTAAGGCCTTCCTCAGCAAAGGAACCTGAAGAGTAGCACGTCCGAGCAGCATCTTGCAGAATCTTAGGCTGGATGCCATCTGCTGAATCACGAATATCATGAGTTGTTACACTTGGTACATTTATTTATTTATTTATCCATTCGTTTGCGGAGGTTCTCCCTCTCTAAGTACAAACAAACACATTCAACCACAACCTGAGGTGAACTGGCTGTACCTCGCCAGAAGACACCACCTATTTGGGACATTGGGTTTATCTGAACAAACAAACAAAACAGTAAATTGATTTCACGACCTCCCTTCACATTTTTAGCACAAAATATGACAGGAGATGGATGGCTTGAGAATTCCCTTAAGATCCATTATGGTCCTGTCCCCCCCTGCCAATTCCTTGAGATACCTATTGAAAAGAGGATCGTGCAAGAGCAGCTGGCTTTCCACAAATGGTCAGAATTCTCCTGATGCACATAAGGATATGGCACCCATAATTTAAAAGTTCCCGTTGTCCATTGTGGGTATTTTCTAATACTTTCTTTATGTTGCTTTCTCAGCAGAGCTCAAATTTCCTCACAGCAAGCCAACCAAAGCCATTTCAACAATGGTCCACGGTCGTCTGCTATAGAATCCATGCATTCGTTGGACTTGGGTAGCCTCAAAATTATTGGGTGGCTGATTGAACTGATGTGGATGAGGTGGATGCCAGAGGCATCGCAATATTCAACAGTAGTCTCTTGGTGCATCAAAACCCTCTACACATATGTCTGGGGACATTCCACATGTACCTCTGTGTGCCATTTCAGAATCCAGTTAGACTGCAGGTTCTATCTGAAACTTCACAATGTACTGTGGGATGTCTCGTGCCCTGGAACTCAACTTGTTCTGAATTCTACTTTTTCCTAGTGCAGCAGTTCCACCTGTCCCTACCAGAAAGTCAAGTAGAAATAAGCATGTTTTTTCATTGTATGTTATCTGAACAAAATTAATCATATTTGCAGAGGAAACACTAAGCTGTTAACTGTGGGGTGGATGTAATAATAAAAGTATCAATTTCCAGTTTTTTGACAGTAATTCAGCTGCTGTCGCATAACCTGTAATGTAATGCTATGTCAGGCTTTGCACAAATGAATTTTGCTTCAGGATTCCTCTTGTGTTGAATGAGTAGAAGGGCTCCTGAACTGATTATTAGGGTTCATCCTTTGCTCCCTAAATGTCTAGAATGGTAAAACTGGTAAAATTCAGCCTATTTCTGAGTTGCTATGTCCTTTGTCTGCTTCCATCTGTAATTCAGGTTCCAAGCAACTTTCTATACAATGAAACTCTCTAAAGGGGAATCTAAATATCTCTATAACCCTTCCTCCTTTTAGCAGAAACAGATGAAATTTGTAGGCACATGAGGTCATCCAGAGTGAATTAAGCCGGACAAATTGCAGACAAATAAAACAATGACCTTTTGTGGAAGAAGAAGACGAATGGATTCACTTTCCTCCATAATACATAGGTTATATTCAACTAACTTTTACTCAGAGTAGATCCACTGAAATTAATGGCCATCACTAACATTGTGACGAGCCAGTGTGGTCTAGTGGTTAGAGCAGGGGTTGGCTAGCTTACCGAAAAATGGGCTCATCTATCCGGCCCATGTGACCGGTCCACACTCCATCTGTCGGAGGATGGGCGGGAGCATATGCGCAAGCACACTCTTCTGGGTCAGGAGAGAACCCGTGCACATGAGCACACGCTATTTCCAGCGCTCCTCTGACCCAGATGTGCACCAGAAATAGTGTGTGTGCATCGCATGGGCACTTTTCCATCCTGCACACATGCACACATACTATTTCCAGTGCACATCTGGGTCGGAGGAGCACCCGTTCACATGCGCACAGGCGCCATCAACCTGGAAGTCGGTCCCTGCACCGCGCCGCACCGTGCGGTAACAGCAGGCAGCGGGGGGCGGCAGGGGTCACCATGGGCCGGATAGATGAGCCCTGTGGACCGCTACTGGCCCATGGGTCTTAGGTTGCCAACCCCTGGGTTAGAGTGTTGGTTACTGGTTGACCCTGAACCAGTCACTGCCTCTCAGCCTAAATTACTTCACAGGATTGTTGTTGGAATTAAAAGATGAGGAGAACCATGTATGCCAATTTGAGCTCCTTGGAGAAAAGGGCAGGATATAAATGCAATCAATGAGAAAGGTCAATTAATTTCAGTGGGTCTGCTCTGAGTAAGAGTTAGTTGAATACAGCACCATATTAGGTTTATGCCAACATCATTAGGCCAACTAAAACTCCAAAATCCATGTTAGCTCTACCTTTTTGAGGGGATATATCGCTTGCTGTTTCTTATCTTAAAATAATGGTGTGGTGGATAACTATATGAAGACGAGTCATCAATAACGCGTTCTGGAAATATTGGATCAAAACCCATAATTACACGACATCAGCATATCAGAGAAGTGAATGCATCCCTTTCCGTGAGATAGGATTGGGAAGCTTGTGAAACAGGGACATTTTACTGAAAGCCCTAAGCTAGTTTTGCAACCTCTCTAATAGTGAAATCCTTTGCATCTCTACACATCAGTAACTCACTATGAGTACACTGTGAGTACAGGTAAGTGTGTATAGGATTGCAGCCTAAGAAAACTTTACAAGTTCTTCAACTTTTTAGTCCAATTCAATTTGGGGGCAGTGGGGTGGACTGGGATGTTTCAGCATGAGGGGACTTGGCATCTGAAAGTGTATAGCATTCTTTTTGCTGAATGTGACTATGGCTAGAGCAAACTAACTCCTGCTTGGCAGCTCTTTCACTTTTAATGTGGAACCTCCCCCTCCCCTTTCACCGTTCTCTGTAGACACCCGTCTGGTTATTATTCAGATACAAAGTCTACCTTTGAGTACATCAGTGGCAGTAAAATTATTTAGAAGGAAAATTATGCCAGGAGTATTCTTTCTGTAAAATTAGCTTCCCACCCTACCCCTGCCTCAGATTATGAAAAATAAATACACCAAGCTGGATTGTCCTGTTTATTTAAGACACGGTTACAGCTAGACGAATCAGGCTACAGTCTCTGACCATGCCATTTAATAGGGAGCACAATAAGCTCTGTGGTTGAAGGGGAGGGTACAACATCAAGCTATTCAAGTCATGTGGAAAAAAATAGCAAAATTTGATGACTGGAATGCAAATAGCACCCGGTAGTCCAAGAGGGGGGGGAAACCCCAATCTACGTCAGGTATAATATTTATTGGGAACCCAACACCAATGTGGTCAGTTTTGCTTGTTTATCATTGAAATGTAGTTTGCTCAAATTTGTAACCTACAAGCCTTATACTTTTTGCCATAAAAATGGAAGGGCAAGTTGTGTCTAGATGGAACATTTGTCAGCTAGCAAGATATCTAAAGCAAGGTCTTGCCTGGTTATGTTTCATTTGCGCCCTACTCTGCAAACTATACTTATCTCCAAACTAACCTGTAAATGTTTCAATGTTAAACTGACTCATTGTGTACAACAAGGAAACATAGTTACCTCCTCTTCTTCTTTTTTCCTATGAAAAACCATGATCAGATCACAAATAATCTTCCAGGCTGCTACTACTTTGTAGGTGTGATTCAATGACATACCATCAAATTCAGGTTGCACGGTTAACGTGAATTAGGAGCTCTTGTGAAACAAATGCACCAATTAAAATAAACCTGGACTTTTTGTAGTAAAAAAAAATGAGAGGAAAGAACACAGGAAAATGCTTGGTGCTATAGCATCTAACCTCCTCACAAAATGATTCAGAATGAATGTGCTAAAAAGAGTTGGCATCCTAGGTGCCAACTATAGGGGGCCCTGAGTGCCCGGGCACCCACAATTTGTTTTGTGGGTGCTCAACACCCACAGTGTGGGCTCCAATGCAACCTCTGGTTTCTACTGAAAGTTGCGTCAGAGGCCCAGTGCGACCTCTGAGGCGAGGTGGAAGCCCTGCTAGGCCTCCGACATGACTTCTGGCGCAAACTGGAAGTGAAGGCGGAGGTCTTGCAAGGCCTCAGGCATGAGCTCTGAGGCCTTGTGAGGTCTCGAAGATCTTGTTTGAGGCCCTGCCAGGCCTCAGAAGTTCCTCTGTGGCACATTGATGTAACATGACGTCACGACGTCACGTTATATCGTGGGTCCCATTGGGTACCCATAACCTGGGGCCCATGTTGGCACCCCTGGTCGCCATTCTATGACCTCCCCACAAACGTTGGGTGAACAAATTGGGATGAAAGCTCAATAAACAGATCATGAGGAAGCAACTACGTTGGCTTAAAAGAAAAAGGCTATTGCTTTTCATGAAAGCTTCATATTTTGTGCTTGGAGGAGAAAACGGCTGATGCATATCTCCATTCCTCCTTTCCTTTTAAAGGATTGCAGCAGAAGAAACTCATTTTGTAGGAAGGAGAGCTCAAAAACGACCACTTACCCACAAGCCACACATGTGAAACCTAGTTTGGTCTATTTAAAAGCTCACCAGTTTGGATTCCAGCTGAAAGCTGAGGTCTCAATTAAAGGTGAGACATCAAGTTACTTGTATCTTACCACCCCCATATTATTTTTATTTTTTAGCAGCGCCAGTATATCTCTCTCTTTTTCTTTTTTTAAGAAAGTGGGGGGACCGTGGAAAGGCAGCTTTGGGTTTATAAAATTGAAATCCTATACTTGCTTACCTGAGAGTTATTTCTGTGTAGTAAGACATGGACAGTTGTGTGTGTGTGTGTGTGTGTGTGTGTGTGTGTGTAGCAATTTATTTCAGGTATTCAGATACGTTTTAGTAGAAACATCTGTCCTCCACATCTGTTACATAATTTATTATCTGTCTTGGCAGGGATATTTTATCCCTACCATAATAGTTTACTTAGGGCCGCTGCATGAAATATCCGACCCAGATAAAATCTGTTTAAATATTTCTCATCTTTTTCATATATAAAAGGAGTTTCTAGAACGACCAAGATGCCCAACTTATCCTAAGCAAGCCTGTTTTTATATCTTTGCCATTTTAATCTTCATCATTCCCTGATACCCTTGAAGGCATCAGAGGTGCCAAATTAGAGACAGACCTTGGGGGGGGGGAGAGATTCCCTGTTTAATCTTAAAAGCAATTTTAAAAGACACATATTTTGTAAGGTTTCTTTCAGTGGGAGCCCCAGATCCGCTTCCCGTGCTTCTGATTTCTGTGTGTGTCATCTTGCTGGTGTGAAGTTTTCAGGGATTTCATTGCCTCTCCTAAAGATCAGACCTATAACTGAAATGAATGAAACAGATGGAGTTTATTCCTCTGGTTTTCAAAATGATTTCACATCCCTCTTTCAACAATGAGTCAGGAATGCTTGGACAGGGTCTATCGCGTTCTCTTACAGGGCGTGGCTCAGGGGAAATCTGAGTGGTTAGTTCTATTTTCTAATTCTAGGGTGCAGCCTTCAAAGGCAAAAGAGGTGCATTTATGACACCGTCTAGTTCTAAGGCGGCTGATTGGATGCCTCAGGTGGAGGGTTGCCAACCAATGAAAAAATTGGCCTGGCCTCTTTTTATGCCTTTAGCAGATGTTTGATATGGAACAATTAGCACATGATGATGGTGGTTATGTGCTATGAAAAGAATCACTTGTGATTTCCTTGTGAAAAAGTTGTAGAGGCCAGATTGAAGTTTTGAGAAGTTTAGGCTGGGTTCATAAATGCATCCTGCAGGTACTCAGTCAAATCCATAGGACCATTTTAAAAGTTACAGATGTGTGCTGTCGTCCTTCTGGGTTATTCTTCTTCTCTTCTTTGGAGATCACTCATAGCCAAGTAATATTGTCCTCCATAAACACGGTTTTAACAGTGTGTCCGTAAGTGATTGTGGAGGTCAATTCTGGAGCCACATGTCCTTCCACAGTGGGGTCATAGGTTTCCAGGTGGGTGTTGATCATGGTGAGGGTTTGCCAACCTCTTAGCATGTTTCTCCCTTTCATCCTGAGTTCAAGCATCTTCAAAGCCCATGACACCTTTGGTAAAGGCTGTTCTCCAATTAGAGTGCTCACAAGCCAGTGTTTCCCAGTTGCTGGTTTCCCACTTGTACACCTACGTGGACAACTTGAACTGTATATTCCTTCCACCAATAAATGTCACATTGGACATTCAGTTGTCCTGCTCCAGACATTGCAGATAGGGTTATATAGAGTCATTCTGCAGAGGATTTGCCTGTCCTCCTAGGTGCATGGTAAGAACAATTGATGTCTGGTTGCATGGTTAGCATCTCTAGCAGTCCTCCCAAATTTCTCTCTCTCTCTCTCTCTCTCTCTCTCTCTCTCTCTCTCTCTCTCTCTCTCTCCCGTTTCTACTGGGACATTGCCTATAGATGTGTCAGTGCTATGGCATCACTTGCCACATTCAGAGAACATGCAGTCTCACTAGGAACCTAATGACTAGGTTTCTACAGCTTCCCAAAAGACCAGAAGCCTTTCTTATAGGTATGTTAGGGATAGATGTTTCAAAAAAGAAAAGATGGCTAAACTATTTATGTATGTGACAACAGTAGCTAGAATATTGTATGTGCAGAAATAGAAAGCAGAGAATGTTCCAACAAAGGAGGAATGGTTTTTGAAAGGAATGGACTATGCAGAAATGGCAAAGCTGACAGCGAAATTAAGAGATCAAAATGATGAACTTTTTACAGAAGAATGGAGGCCTGTTTTAGAAAAATATTAGTCAAATGAAATTGCAGGCAGGATTGGAGATAAAAGCAGAAAAAGAAAAAAAATGACAAAACAATTATAATAGAGATTTTTTTTTGTGACCGACAAAGATATAATACAGTAGAAAATGTGTGAGGAAAAAAACAGTGGAGGTGAGGGTTTGAAGTCACCTTATGAAATAATGCATTTGATTTGAAGGTTATTGGGAAAATGCTTGAAAAAAATAAAATTAAAAATTATATACGAAAAGAAGAAGAAAGAAAACTACATATCACCCCAGAAGAAATGTGAACCAAGGCTCCATTCTACCAATAAAAGTGATAGGAAGAGATGAGATCTTCTCTGATTTCCATTCCACCCATCTCCACTGATTTATACCATTGCTCAGCTTATATGCACAGGGTGAAGTTTCCTCCCAAAGAGCGTGCATTATGCACTCCAGGCGTGCAGGCGAATGTGTGTGAAATGTTTCAATTACCTTTAAAATAATGTTTAACATATTCCAGACATACGGCATTAACCAAATACCCAAGCAGCATAGGAAGCGTATTCTGTTTTTCATTGCAAGCGTATTTAAACACATGTTCAGAATATATTTCATAGAGTACATTTGTAAAATATCATCAAATTTATAGAGGCGGAAACCACACACCCAGAGCGCCAGGCCTTTGTGAAAGTAAACCTTTTAACACCACTTGTTCAGAGCCCACCCCATTCTGTATATCTAGTGCTAAAGTACCCTCCCCCAAGTTCATTATGTTTTTTAACATGAAATATATTGAAACCTTTTACCAGGCACAGTGTAATTTTTAAGCCCACAAAAATATTTCAAAACCTCATATTGCATTGCACTTCGACAAAAAGACTCCAGTAATTGGCAAGAGCTTGTCTAGATCCCAACTCACTGTCACCAAATGAACTACTCTTCTGAGTCAAAAGTTAATTTAAAAAATCATATCTTTATGTAGTGGTTTGGAGTTACTCGTGCGTAAACTGTCCCCGTTTGGGAGCTTAACGGCCTGGGTTAAACCGTCTTGACTGCACAGCCCATCTCTGCGTGGCTGCCTCAGTCACTAGCAGAATCTGTCTGTGGGCGTCTCTTAAACCTTTGCCAACATAAAAGCTGTTTGACACCCAATTGTCTCCGCCTCTCATTGCGTGGGAGTCTTCTGCGCAGGGAGGGCGTGGGTAGTGGAGGACCAGTGCTCTCTTCACTGACGTCCAGGGAAGAATCCCGGAGCCCTTTCCCCTCTTCCCCCATTTGCTCTCCTGGATCCTTGGTGTTACGCTGATTTCCTTTCCCTTCTATCAAGCTGCGTCTCCCCCTAGTGCTGGTCCCTTCTCCTGCAGAATCGGAGAGCCTCTCCTTCTCCTCTTGCTCCGATGTCAGTTTCCTGACACTTTACATCCATCCATTCATTGACTTCATGCTGTAACAATTAAAGTTGTGCCCAGCCTCCCTCCACATCCACCCAGTGGCCCTCCAATCAGGTTGACCCACCCTGGGGCAACTCAGGAGCCATTCACCCCATCCTGGATCTGGTCCCAAATTAGTTCAGAGATGGGACTAATGTTTAATTAGGGTAGGCCTGGGAATCTCCCCAGTCTGGAACCCTGGAGAGCTGGTACCAATCGGAGCAAGCAATACTGACCTAGATGGAGCAATGGTTTGACTCTGTATAACATTATAATATTAGTTTCTAAAATATGTTTGGCTGGTAAGTAAGGAGACACTCACGAAATAAGAATGCTGCTGCTAATTCTTATACTGTGACAATAGATCTTTTTGTCTCTGAAGCTGCATTTATGGTTGACATCAATGGAACTCTTCCACTGAAATTGTGTTGACTCTGTAGGAAACCTCTGCTGGGGACAACAGTTGAAAATGATGACGACTTGTGTGGACTCTCTCTTTTAGTAATTCAGGTATGCTGAAGCATCAGACTAGGATCCCACCAGCCTCCCTTCAAAATGTAGAGAGAGGGAGAGACAGCATGTTCGGTGTTATTTTTACTACTTGAATCAAAGAGTTCAGTTAAAATGTAATGGTAGGGTTTCCTTTTCTGATTGGAAATTCTTACATCATTGTCCAGTCTGGAACATAAAACCATCCATCAATTTCACAGCCCTCTACTGTCTCCCTCCTTCCTTCCCTTGGGAGTTTTCAGAGTTTCCTGATGGATTGATGAGTGGGATCATTGGACTCCTACCAGCTCACTTCTTGCTGCCATTGTGCCTTGCGATCACAGCATGGCCGTACACTTTCTCTCAGGTATTGTGGTGTCAGCTTGCATTATCTTCCTTTTGGGAAAGGCACTGGAATAAATCCCAAATCAACATGGGGATCATGGCTTATTGGGGCTGACAGCTGCTTAATTTTTTGCTTCGTTGGTCATCTTTTTCATTTATCCCTGCTCAGCTGATCCCAGAGCGGGATAAGGGGGCCGGGGCCTTCCCGGAAATGGCAACCACATGCTCCGAGACACCGAGTGAAAATGTAGCTGCTGCACTTCCTGTGTTGTTCCTCCACAGGGCATATCACCCACCTCCTCTCCTGCCTGCTGTAGTGCAAAATTACAAAATTACAGAGCTGGGGAAGTAACTGAATAGATAAGGCGAGAGGATTTCCCCAGGTACAAGCCTTATAAAGCATGATAATCCCATACGTCAGAAAATCAAGAAAGTGTGTCCTATCAGCAGGAAAATGGGCTCAAAGAGTTGATGCAATGCAGGGAAGAATCCAATGAGATTTCAGAAAATTCTTGTGAAGAATGGCAGCGTTACAGCAGCTTTAAAAAATGCATTGAAGGATAGACACCCCATGCTTACAACCAGTTTTGTGCCACCCAAAGTATGTGTTGATTATAATTTTTTGCTTTGTTTATATCCTCAAGAATTTCAAAAAATAAAAAATAAAAATATAGTCAAAAGGGTTCAATAGAAAATGACAATAACACATCAGTTAGAAGTAGCAGAATAGCCAGATTCTAAATGTATTTAAAGGCCTGGGAAAATAATAAGCTCTAATGTCAAAAATTCAATGTTCTTGCATGGGTTTCCCTTTAGCTCATTGGGTGAAATATATTATCTATGCATAACATTATGAGATGTCAGCGTTCTAATTTTATGTCAACTATTCAACTAAGACCAAAGGCATGCAACTCATGTCGTCTTGGCAGATGGTAGTTTTTCAGCTGGAATATTCAAGCCCCAAAGCTTTGCCTAAGTGAGAATACTACAGCACTATATATTTGTATATAGGATATGGGGAGGTAGTATGGCATCTGTTTGTGTTTGTGCATGATGCACTAGGTATGTTTCACGTTTTGAAGTCTAGGTCATAGGTAGTAGTCCAGGATGAAGCAAGAACTGGGAACCAGGAACAAGAGGCTAAAGTCAGAGCCAATGGACCAGTCATGGATCGGAGCTGAGAAGACCAGAAGTCAAGACCAAAGAGGAAATCAGCACCACAGAAGAGTCATAGAAAGCACCTACAAGAACACATCGCAGATCAAGAAGAGCATTTTGCTTACACAGCCATTTCTGTAAAGGAGATTCCTGTGATCTTCATGGGCAGGTGGGTGGGTGCATCAAATGCGTTAGGACAGCTGCGGTAGGACTGCTTCAGTTCTGTGGTTTGTAGCAAGGGAGTTGTACACAGATCCAAATGTATGCAAGTGATCTTGCATGTGTATGCATGGTGTGTGTGTGCGTGTGTGTGTGTGTGTGTGTGTGTGTGAGAGAGAGAGAGAGAGAGAGAGATTAAAAAATGGGCTTTGCTCAGCTTTGCTCATTGCCTCAAAAGATTTGTGCCCTTTATCTCTTTTGATTACTGCTGTATGTAATATGTTTGCAATCACAAAACAACAGTGGACTGCATCCCAGCAGCTCATAGCACACTCATTCTCAGCCTTGACCCCCAGATTGAACTAAACAATGACCTCCACTGTGTGCTGAATGAATATCCCTTTCGAACCATTGGACAAACTAGGAAGATATTCAGAAGGATGCATAACCTTAGTACACAGGAATCTCAACTATACAAAAGTCCTATTGGGATGTAATTTATTCTAAAGAGTTTACAATGTGTTGAGAAGGTGCAGGACTAATATGTATCAGTCTCCTCACCTCCCACACCCCCTGTAGTCCACCCATTGTGGGTACGACTGTGGAAGGGAATCCAGCTCATAGGAAGTGACTACGCAACTTCAGCAGCCTTTGCTTTTGCAAGCCCCCGACAAATGAAAAGCTCAAGCAGGGATCATGAAGAGAGTGAGCACTTCTTGGAAATGATGAGTGGTAGGTCTCCATCCCAATCAGCAGATGTGCAGGTACAATTTCATAATAAAGAATGGAGGGAGATTGAGAAAACTGAGAGTAGGATGGTTAACACCCATTACTCCCAAGATGGACATTTTATTTCATGCTGTGCAGAGGTGAGGCAGGAAAATGGGATCCATTCAGAGAGTGTAGCTTTTTAAGCTTTTGTTTATCTTGTGTTTCAACTTCTCTTAAGTACTTCGCGAATTTTGTTTGGTGTCATTTCTAATATTGGCAACAAGTTGTACATGAACGCAGTCACATGCTATAGAGGTAATGCAATTGCATTCCATTGCCTCTGATCTCCAAAGTCATGTTTTTACATTGCAGGCAGCTGCCACTGTCTGACCTAGTAAAACAGCTGGTTTCTGGAAGTCATTTTCTCCCATATGCACTTTTTAAGAAGTCTGCAAAATAAATTAGAGAAAGAGACCTGCTCATAACCAGCTGATTGCTCTGTGGACCTGCTATAATTTCTGGTTTCACTTTGCCACTAATTTTAGTTTCTAAACTCATTTCTTAACCAAGTTATTCCACATGCTTCCAAATATATTTAAGTCTATATGCCACCCTCTTTCTCTAAAACCTCACTCATAGTTCCCAGTCTGAATGTGCCAAAGGTGTGCTTCGAGTGTGTTAGCATTTTGAAGTCTTGGTGCCTTGACTTGAACCATGCCAACTGAGCCTTTTCTAGGATTTACCAACTAAACAGGATCTATACTATTTGTCCAGATCGTTTACCTTCCTGTGTGGCAGACGCTCAAGTACTTCAAGGTGATTTCTTTGGATTGTAAGCAGAACCAAAGCACGAAGCAGGTGTTAACTGTTTTAGTTTGGTTTTTGCTGCATATGTTTAAGAAGGGGCCGTAATCTGGGGGATGTTGACATAACACAATATGTCTTGTCTTCCTTGCATCATGCTTAAAGGAGGAGGCAGAGGAAGATGGTGTTTCAGCCCAAAATGGGCCCAAGGTAAACAAATACGTCCCTAGACTGTCTCCTCTCCAACTTGGGTGGCCACTTACATTCTCTTCCTGTATCCTAAAAATAGGACACAGATTTGCATATGTTAATTTATAGGCATAGATTCTCATTTTGAAATAATTACTCTTGCCATTGTGGGGAAACTGTAATCTGGGTACAAATCCTTGATAGGCAGCGTCAAGACCCCTGATCTTCCTTTTCATGGTTCTTTACATTTAAAACTGACTTGGAGTAGACAATCAGAGGTGTCATTCAAACAGAGGCCTGGCCACTGCAAAATAAAACACATGGCCACCCTCCATCCAGCTCAAGGTTCCTGTAATGGAGCGTTGGACCTGGCTGCAAAGCTGGGACTGTACAGAGGCCATTAGCTGGATCCTTCTTACCACAGTTTTGTGGCAGCAGAAAGGCTCAGGTTCAGTCCATAGTATCAATAAGAAAGACTTCTGTTTGAGACCATGGAGAGCTGCTCTCAAAGTGGAGCATGTAGACTGGCAAATAGCCTATTGGATGTAGAAAGGTGTTGTATACCAGGGTCATGGTATACAACACCTTTCTACATCCAATAGGTGGCATCTTGACTGTGGAACTCCCTGGCCAAGAAGAATTTATGTGCCGAGTCTGCCATGCTTTTTGTGTCATGTGAAGCCCCATTTGTTTTCCCAGGCCTTTTAGATCACTTGCTTTTAACTCCTCCCCTTAGTTATTGATCATGGTTTTGTAGCACCTTGGTTTTTCTGATTATTTCATCCTGCCATCTGTTAAATGGTACTGAAAGTTTGGGAGCAGCTGACAAGTTCAAACAAGCATCTTATAAGGTGAAATATGTGTGGATCTATGGTAAGTTCAGCAGGGAGAAGATGCTGGTCTGTTGATCGAATAAGGGCAGAATGGCATGCTTTTATTTATACCAGGTTCAGCAAATGCAAAGGCCACATTGTTACACCGTCTTATTCCACTCTGTGCCTCAGTGTGCCTCTGGATCTTGGTAGCTTCTTTGGATAGAGGTCATAAAGTCTTAAGGAGCTGGGCTGCTAAACCAAAGAGAATCATTGATAGGTATTTTCTGGACCTGAAATGAATTTGCTACCAACATTTTGACTTGAGATCAGTCTTACTGAGGCATTCTTATCCCTCAAACAATGTGCGGAGCAAGGATCATGTACACTGCTACTTTCCCCAATCACTATCAACATTGCCTTCAATGGGTTAAAGGATTGGGTTTCCGGAGTCTCCGAAATCTGGATGGGATGTGGACCATTTTATCTTTTTCTCTTTCCCCCCTTTCAAAAAGGATTTTGTTTTGTGCTTGTTTTAGAAAGCTCTGCTTGATTTTATGCATTTGCACTGAATGTTGTGATCATATATGTTGGCAGTATATGTACATGATGATGCATAGAATGGTGGTGTGTCACATGTTTGCCTGAGTTGGAAGCTTCATGCACTCCATTGCTGGGCCTCACTATCACTCACCAAGCATGTGTGTTGGCACACACCTAGGATTTTCTTCTTGGTAGACATTGAAGAAGGCTGGTTACCTCCAGCAGGTTGCCTTTAATGGAACATCTCACTGATCTTGAACATAGAGCAGTGGCGTAGCATGGGTTGTCAGCACCCGGGGCAAGGCAAGTAATTTGCGCCCCCTAACCCGTGGATTTGCGCCCCCTAACCCGTGAATTTGCACCCCCTAACCCTAACCCCCAGATGTTGCGCCCGGTGCGGCCGGCCCCCCCTGCACCCCCCACGCTACGCCACTGACATAGAGGGCTGCCTTATACTGACTGAAGAGTAGAGACAGGAGGATCTTTCAATTTCAGTTTCTCTCCATTCTTAGGTTGAGTTCTCCACACTTCCACATCACTTTGCAGCTGCTGGTGGTGTTGTTGCTGCTGCAGTATTTTTAAAAGGTTCTCAGGAAATCAACTTCCAAAACATTCGGAAACCAAAGCCTGGCTTCCGATTGGCTACAGAAAGCTCCTGCAGCCAATCGGAAGCTACGGAAGCCATGTCTGACATTCAAGTTCCAAAATAATGTTTGAAAACCGGAACACTCACTTCCAGGTTTGTGGCATTCAGGAGCCAAAACGTTCAACTTGCAAGGTGTTCAGGTTCCAAGGTACGACTGTATTGTTTCAGAAAGCTGTGATTAGGCAGATTTGTATTAAAATACAACCTTAGTCTAATTTCTCCCTCATTGCCGCTGAGGTCAAATCATTATTCCGACAGACAGTGGCTCTCCAGGGCCTCAGGCAAAGGTCCTTCCTGCCACCTACCACCTGATTCTTCTGAACACAGTTGCTGAGGATCAGAACTGAGTATGTCTCCCTAGGAAGATGGCACTTTACCACTATGCTAAACCTCCTCTTCTCACTGAGGAACTGCTGATAAGCTTTCAGAGAACCCTGTGCTTCCCGAAATACCGTTCAAAAACCAGAGACATGTTCCTATCCACGCAACGTGTCTGTAAACTGAGCCACAGTGTCTGTCTTCCTAAGCATTCAGAACTCAAGTGTTGTCCCAGAAAAGTCCATGGGGCTCCTCTAGGCGAAGTGCTTTTGAGGCCTGCAGCTTTTAACCATGAAATTCTCATTGCAAGTTACAATTGCTGCTGTTGTGTTCCAGCCTTTGGCGTGATACACAATATCCATATCAATTAGGAGCTCGAGTGGTTTTTCGGCTGCAGTCTGAGCCTCAGACCTTTCTAACACATTATCCTTCTGCAATATGAAAAGATAAATTTGAAATGGGAGCATATGCTATGCACATCTGTCTCCTACAAATCCTGTTCAGCTTCACACATTCAGAACAAATTCTAGGCAAGAGGCCACCAGGAAACGATCCAGCTCTCTGTACCCTCTGCCCAGCTCTGTCAGACTGGCTGCAGAATAATTTATTTCACATAGCTTACCTGGCCAAGGAAAACATATTTGTGCCCTGTGGCAGGGAAGCTCTGAAACGAAGGCCCTGTGTTGCAAATTATGCACCCTGGGGACTGATCTTAGATCGCGTCCCTCCTCACCTGCAAGAACCTAAGAACAAGCAGACTGCTTCACTTGATACGGCTCTCTTTGTATGTCATTTTTTTTTTATCACTGCTTTAAAAAAACGATCAGTTTATGAGCTGCTGTTTGTGTGTTAATGAACTCTGTATTTGCTACAGGCAAACAATGACTTAGGGAAATGGCTCTTATTTTCAATAATGTGCAAAATCGTTGAAAGACAGGGCAAAAGGATCCTTTGAAAATAAAAAAAGAACAAAATGATATTCTTGCTTCTCTTGTTTTGTGTGTGCACTGTTGCAAATGTACTCAGCAGGATTTATTTTATTTTTATTTTTTAAAAAGTGATTCTTGTTTGCACTGTTTTAAAAGGGGTGTGTGTGTGTTATTGTCATTATTTAAAATGTTTTCATGCTATACACATGACTACTGAAAATAAACTCTGAGCAAAAATAAATGGCTCAAAACATACTGTGTGAGTGACCAAAAGTAAATGCAGCCAGATTAGTGCTATAAATCCAGCTGGATTTCTCCAGCTGTATCATTCCGCCCTACGGAGCCCCTGCCAACCTAGCCTGGCTTTGTTTTTCCATTTACTTGGTCCACTTTGGTTTCCATATTTTCTTCATGAAAGGAACATTCTGCATGAACCCAATGGCTCGGAGAGGCAGCCAAAACATAACACATTTTTGTGCATTGGAATGAAACCACCCAGAGCATTCCAGTAATTATGAATTCGAGCAAATTGCACTGGTGTTGATATAGGTTTTGCATCAACATACTGTAGACCCAAAGAAAATGGATTTCATAGAATCATGGAATTGTAGAGTTGGAAGGAACCTTGAGGGTCATCTAGTCCAATCTTCAATCTCTGCTTACCTGGTAGGTAAGGTCTAGAATGGTTTGTGAAAACGCTCCATATTGAACTGAGTTACAGCTCATATCTGACTATACTGCAGTGTAAATGCAGACAATCTTGTAATTTCCTTCCTGGCTTATCAAGGAAGTGCTCACACTGTTTAGCAAGCATTAGGAAATCAATTTCTTTGCTCTTTGAACTTTGCTTAAAAGTTGACAGATTTATATTTTATTAGCCAGTCCTTAAATACAGTGAACCGATTAAAAAGTGGCAGCTTGTAGTATCAGTTGGTTATCTACAAGAATATCGGCACCCAGTTGGATGTGGTGAATCTTTGCATTTAACATGCAGGGTTTTTTGTTGTTTAAAAAATATGTAGCTAGAAGGGCTGGTAATTTGGGGGCTCACAGAAGATAAGGGGCAGGGAGTTCATTTTTTTTCCCTTCCCTCCTGTGGCCGCAATGATAATTCCTCTTGCAAAGGTGCTTTTTTTTTGCATTGGGAGGAAATTCTCTTTCCTGGTTATTATTAGACACCCCCCCCTTGATTCTGTTTGGATTTCTTAAAAACAGCAACCCTGCATGCTTCATTCAAAGATGTAGTCTGGCCCGTCTATTCCTCCCTACTCTTTTCCACCTTTGGTTTTGTCAAGAAAGCAGGGCTTAGTGCAGGCATAGGCAAACTCCGGCCGTCCAGATGTTTGGGACTACAATGTCCATCATCCCTAGCTAACAGGACCAGTGGTCAGGGATGATGGGAATTGTAGTCCCAAACATCTGGAGGGCCGGAGTTTGCCTATGCCTGGCTTAGTGGGTGTCCTTGGCTGTGCTGGCTGCCTGCCCGCCCTCTGCATCTGTCCAGTGATGGGATCTGCTGGATCCTTTGGAGGAGCGAGGGGAGCATATTCCCAACATAATGAAGCAGCAGTAAAAATTTATCCTTTTATAAATATTTAAGCTACCACCTGTTCAGTCTAGCAGCCCATCTGTGCCTGGACTTGAAAATGTATAGGAAGTTAAATATACATTGTTTCCTTTTCACTTGGATTGCCTGCTAACATGTGCTGAATCTCTACCCCTTTTTTTGTTGTAAATGCATTCTTTATTTAGACTGGGCATAACAGCCAAGCAAGATACGGCACTAAACCTGTCACTACAAATAACATCATTTTATTAGTAGTAATATTATTAAGAGCAGGTGTGTGCTACAATGAGGGGAGGCCATTTTTCAGAACACAATGCGAGGGGATTTAACCGTATCTTCCAAATCTCTGGTCTCGATTAAAGTTGTCTCTGTGCTGCTATTGGCAAACCCCCCTTTCCCCCTCCCCTCAAAGGTCCCATAGTCAGCAAACACAAATCATCCTATACTTCTGTGTGAAATGATTGCTTTTGTTGACAAATAGAAACTAGTCTGGGGTTTATAAAAATGGCTACCGGTGATCAAATGAAGTTCTCCCACTTAACCCACTCAAGCTAGTTAGGATCTCTGGTGACATACTGAAAAGATTCCTTTCCCCCATACAAGTCCGTCCAGGTGTTGAGATTTCTGGAAAGGCCTTCCCTATTTTCCAACAACATGTGGCATAAATTTGTCGGGAATTCAGCAAGGAGTGTTCTCATTCAGAATGTGGCAGCTAGACCGGTGACTGGGAGTGGCCACCGAGACCACATAACACCGGTATTGAAAGACCTAAACTGGCTCCCAGTATGTTTCTGAGCACAATTCAAAGTGTTGGTGCTAACCTTTAAAGCCCTAAATGGTCTCGGTCCAGTATACCTGAAGGAACGTCTCCACCCCCATCGTTCTGCCCGGACACTAAGGTCCAGTGCCGAGGGCCTTCTGGCAGTTCCCTCATTGCGAGAAGCCAAGTTACAGGGAACCAGGCTTCTTGGTAGTGGCACCCGCCCTGTGGAACGCCCTCCCACCAGATGTCAAAAGAAAAACAACTACCAGACTTTTAGAAGACATCTGAAGGCAGCCCTGTTTAGGGAAGCTTTTAATGTTTAATAGATTATTGTATTTTAATATTCTGTTGAAAGCCACCCAGAGTGGCTGGGGAAACCCAGCCAGATGGGTGAGGTATAAATTATTATTATTATTATTATTATTATTATTATTATTATTATTATTATTATTATTCGCTGCACCCAGACTTTGGAACACCTTACTCATAACCCCCTTGTCCCACCAACAGGCAAAGCCCTCTATTGAAAAAGGCACTCAACCTATTAAGCTCAATCATAGGCACCAACTCCTAGGGGCCAAGGCAGTTTCTGCCCCCTGAAAACAGGGGCATTTGGCTCTGCTCCGGAAGCAGTTGACATCAGGACATTGTGCAACATTGTGTTGGGCCCCCACTATCCTACTGCAAAGCTGGCACCTCTGAGCTCAGTGTTTCTCTCTCTCTCTCTCCCCAGATGTGCTTTTTTATCCTACTTTCAGCTGCCAGAAACATCATAGCCAGGCGCTGGAGAGATCTGCCAGGAGTAAACATGGACCAATGGTACCAAATAATATGGGAAACAGCCTTATTAGAAAAACTAAACAACAAACTGAAACTGACATGGGCACAAATGGAAGATGATGCCTCCACCCCGTTATGGCTCCCCTTTATCACATACACAGCCCAGCAAGACAACAACAAGTATCCACCAACAGCATATGAATCAATATGGCTAACCTGATCCAAAAACCAACCCACCCCACTCACATATGAAAACAAAGTTCACCACAGCCAACCCCAAACAGACAACCACACCCTAGGCCAGGCTTCCTCAACCTTGGTCCTCCAGATGTTTTGAGACTACAATTCCCATCACCCATCTGCTAGCTAGGGATCATGGGAATTGTAGGACAAAAACATCTGGAGGGCCAAGGTTGAGGAAGCCTGCCCTAGACCAACCCCAACCTCTCTCACCACCAAAGGAACACAAGCGAATAGTAAAAGAGAACCTGCACAAGCGACGCTGACACAAAACCCCACACATACACGAAGTAAAATAAAAACATCGCCACCTGACCCCAACCCCACTCAACATTCCCCCCTCCACCTTTCCCCCCTTTTCTTCCTAAGGTAACACTAATGTCTCAACAAATGAAACTGATCCGTAGAAAATGTAACTTGAAAAATGAGACATTGCACATACAGTGGTACCTCTGGTTAAGAACTTAATTCGTTCTGGAAGTCCGTTCTTAACCTGAAACTGTTCTTAACCTGAGGTACTACTTTAGCTAATGGGGCCCCCCGCTGCTGCTGCACCACCAGAGCATGATTTCTGTTCTCATCCTGAAGCAAATTTCTTAACCTGAGGTACTATTTCTGGGTTAGCGGAGTCTGTAACCTGAAGCATCTGTAACCCAAGGTACCACTGTACTTTTGTAAACCAAGAAATATTTAATTAAAAATATACATTTTTAAAAATGTGCTTTTGTATCTGTATTTTTAATTTAATTGTTGTTGTTTTGGGCTGGCTGCCATTTTTTAAAAAACATCCAATTGTGACATTGCTTCCTTCTTTGAGGACTGATGATTCTTTTGCTGTTGTTGTTTTTACCATTTTAAGCTGACCATTTTTATGGAAAGGCAGCATATGTGTGTAATGAACACATAATCAAATAAAGAAGCTAAAGAAGCTGGGGCAGATGAAATGCCACCTGGTAAGCAGGTAACACACCACTGTTCATGTTGCATAATCCAGTTTCCCACAACAAACTAAGAGACTGTTGGATAAATAGGGTTCCAGAAACTCCAGATATTTTAGACTTGCAACTCCCATCATTAGCTTTGATGCCTGGGGCGATGAGAGCCCAACTACATCTGGAGGCATGGGGGCAGCTGCCCCCCTCAAAAAAATCAAGTAAATCAATAAAAATACTTAACTAACTGAGATTCTGCCCACCCCCAACATGAAGCCTGGCTACACCCAAGTCTGGAGGACATCAGTTTGGGGAAGGCTAAGTTAGGCTGTATACTTACCAAAGGGCCTGACTTTGATATACAGTGGTACCTCGGGTTACAGACGCTTCAGGTTATGGACTCGGCTAACCCAGAAATATTACCTCAGGTTAAGAACTTTGCTTCAGGATGAGAACAGAAAAAAGAGTGGCATCAGCGCGGTGGCAGCAGGAGGCCCCATTAGCTAAAGTGGTGCTTCAGCTTAAGAACAGTTTCAGGTTAAGAACGGAACTCCAGAACGAATTAAGTATGTAACCATAGGTACCACTGTACTTGTTGTTCCTAAATTCTCTGTAGCATATGGTTTCATACCTGTCTCTCAACTCTCATCTGGCAATGGGCATGAACTACAGAAAGGTGAGCAAATAATGACAGTCTTACCCAAGGATTCAGCATCAAGTATATTTGGTTTCAGTCAACTGACAAACAGCATTTCAACTCCGTTCGTCTTAGTTAATGGCTTTTTTATATATGCAGCAACTCTGTCAAAACAGGAAATCAAAATGGAGAGGTTAATTCTCCCCCCCCTTCTTTTGCCTCCCGAATCTCCTTCTCTCTCTCTCTCCCTCTCTCTCTCTCTCTCTCTCTCTCTCTCTCTCTCTCTCTCGTATTAATAGATTTGTAATACATAAACATTGCACAGCTTGGATTTATTTTTATTTTAGATTTTTTTGTCACTGTAACCTTCAGGCTGGGTTTGAGATCAGACTTTATTTTTGCTGCACTTGAAAAAAGATAAAACCGAATGGTTCTGTGGCTAATAGCAATCAGATTACTTCCTTTGGTCGACTGGTGATGCTCTGACTCAGTTCCCTCATTCATAGTTATTGTATTATCATTTATTTAGTTCCTTGATCTCAGAGTGGGTAACAACACAATGTCAGTATATCCTAGAAACACAGTAAAAACCAAACTAGCAATATTTTGTGGTGCGTCAGTGACAGTTTCCAACAGCTATGGAAAACATTTTTTGAGCTCAATGACATCAGAGGAGGTGCCTGCCAGATTTCAAGGGGTAGAGAGTTCCAAAGTCAGAATGTCACTGTGGAAAAAAGCCTCCCTCTGTGACACAAGGCTCAGTGCCTATTATTATTATTATTATTATTATTATTATTATTATTATTAACGTTTTTACCCCACCTTTCCTCCAAGGAGCTCAACGTAACATACATAGTTCTCTTCCACTCTATTTTATACTTACAACAACCCAGTAAGGTAGGGTTAACAGAGAATGATTGAGTGGCTCAAGGTAGGATGAGGCCTGGCTATCTCAGCTCTTTAAAAGGTAAAGGGACCCCTGACCATTAGGTCCAGTCGTGGATGACTCTGGGGTTGTGGCGCTCATCTCGCTCTATAGGCCAAAGGAGCTGGCATACAGCTTCCGGGTCATGTGGCCAGCATGACTAAGCCGCTTCTGGCGAACCAGAGCAGCGCACGGAAACGCCGTTTACCTTTCCGCCGGAGTGGTACCTATTTATCTACTTGCACTTTGATGTGCTTTCGAACTGCTAGGTTGGCAGGAGCAGGGAAGAACCCCAAAACCTTAAGAACAAGTTAGCAGGTTTCCTTTTTAAAAAAAATAAAGTGAGATATGAAGTCCCCTCAAAACTATAAGTTCCTTGTCTATCTGTGTGAAAGGGCCTGTAAATTTCCCTCTTTGCTTTCTTCTTTTGTATCATTTATGTGAAATCCTTGTGTATTTACGTGCATATCGTTAAAATAGAATACTGATAGCATTTGATGTCTGATAGTTATGTGTTATTTACCTCTGCCTAAGACCTTTGCTGAGACCCCTCCAGAGATCCCGAATAAATTACTCTGACATCTAAAAGCACAGTAAAATCTTATATACACTTGTATCTATTCATATTTAATTGGTTGATTTATGCTTTTTGAACACATTGCTTTGCACCCCAAGCCTTTTGTGATAGGGCAAGCAGGGATGCTAGACAAACAAAATATATGGGGTGACAGCAGGAAAAAAAATCCCTTGATTCATGAACTGACTATGGTGTATACACATGTACAACTACCAGGTAAAAAAATGACCTTAAATTTAGCTAAGCACACTACATGCGTTGGGATATGTGTGCGTGTGTGGAAAGGGGAGCCTACCTAAACTTTTAATAGTTGCTTTACAAGTGTGATACAGGTATTTTCCTACAATAAAACACTGAACATTCCCATCCCGTGAGTGCTGTTCTTGGCTCCTCTCTTTATTCCAATTTGCTTTCCTTCAAACTGTGGGCCGGATTCTTGAAACAGTGGTACCTAGCCGGTAGGTACAGCCTGGCCCTGGCTCTTTTATACAAATAAATGCTATTCCTAAATTATCTGTAGCATATAGCTTTATACCTGTCGCCGCCCTTCTCCCATCTGGCAGTGGGTGTGAAGTACAGGAAGGTGAGCAAACAGAGACTTGTTCCATAGAACCTCCACCTCCCCCCCCCACCCTGCTGAAACTGTCAGATAAATGAAAAGAAAATGGGTTTGTTTCCAGAAAACGGGCTGTTGATATGCTGTGTGATTGAAAGAACCACTGGTTTAAAGGCTATCTGAAGTGCAGCTAGTTGTCTCCTGAATTACAGAGGCCGAACTCGCTTCTACTAGAAGTCAAGTATTCAGTCTCTCCAGCTCTGTCAAATTCCTAGCAGAGATTTGGCAGGAAGCAAGATTTCCAAGCAACTCTTGAAGAACTTTTCATGCAGGCAGGCCCAGAGCCTCTAAGTATCCCTATTTTCCAGGGACGCCCCTGATATAGAGAAGCCGTCCCGGTTTCTGATTTGATCCTGGAATGCCCCACTTTGACCTAGGGTGTCCTTATTTTCATTGGAGAAATGTTGGAGGGTATGGTAGGATGTCCCCTGAGCCACGGTGATAAGTAAATATACAACCTATAGAAGACATCTGAGGGCCTGTATAGGGAAGCTTTTTTAAAGTTTAAAAAACTATTTTTGTGATTTTTTAAAATAATTGTAAGTTTTGAAAACTGTTTTTAATGTTGTGTTTTAAATTCTTGTAACCGACCCTGGGATCTTAAGGTGAAAAGTGGGATGATAATAATAATAATAATGATGATGATGATGATGATGATGATGATGATGGGATGCCCCTATTTTCATCGTAGAAATGTTGGAGGGCATGAAGTTGTTCCCTGACCTTTTTAACTGGAAATGTCAGGAGTTAGACCTGGGACTTTCTACATTCAAAGCTTGTACTCTCTTGCCACTGAGTTGTAGACCACTCTACAAGATTTCTAGGGGTACATCTGCTTTCTTTCTCCTGGCAGCAAAAAAGGACACAAACAGTGGACCTTGAAGCATGGCTGGTGAGAGCCTGAGGAGACATGGAATGGAATAAGGAGCTCCCCTGAATGTGACTGAAAAACAAGGACATGGAAGCTCCAGTTCTTTGCAACTATTTGCCCCAGTTGTTAATAAAAAAAACCAACGTATTGGAACATTGTTGCTCTTCTTAGTAGCCCCAGTCCTTCAGTACCAACAGCCACCACTATGGACAAGCAGAATGGACCACAGAATTATACTGTAA
This sequence comes from Podarcis liolepis, assembly GCF_965112155.1. Classification (NCBI taxonomy): domain Eukaryota; kingdom Metazoa; phylum Chordata; class Lepidosauria; order Squamata; family Lacertidae; genus Podarcis; species Podarcis liolepis. The sequence goes on from NC_139555.1 coordinate 25,852,757, forward strand.
TGCAGGGATGGCCAATTCCCAAGAGACTGCGATCTACTTACAGAATTAAAAAGTGGCAGTGATCTACCCCCATTTTTTAGGGGTTAAGGTCAAAGTTGTTGAACTTTTCTTAGGGAGGAGGAAAGACCCATTTCTAAGGGTTTTTTAGGGGGGAAGAAGAAAAGCCACTCACCATCAAAGCTCTGGGGAAACAAACAGTCTCGCTGAGTAAACTCCATCTTCCATTCTGCAGATTGTGCAACAATGGAGGGCAGGGCGAGGGGGCGGGGCCAGATTCCATTTTACCAACGCTAAGGAAAGAGACCCAGCGATCGACCACAATCTACCAAAACCTCCCGGGGATCTACCAGTAGATCGTGATCGACCTGTTGGACATCCCTGCTGTAATGTGTTCCCCTCACAGTTCTTAAGCTCTTGGGTAATATCCTCTCTAAGAGGTCCTAAAATAGATCCCACATAAATTTGGCGGTTAACATTCCCATCTCATAGTTCCAGTAACATAGCTGCAGCTGAGGTTTTCCTGTGCCCTGTTCACCACCAGCAGAGGGAGGGCCAAGACAAACTTGAGGACTGGGGTGGTTCCCTCCAAATGCTTTAGAAAGAATAGGATGTTTCCATCTCCCACTGTATATTGACTCTTGCTATGCTACCAACGGTAAATCATTTGATGACATCATATTGTTACATTTGACTCCAAGTACAAATAAGCGGTCCCTTCCACCAGGGCACATAAAACGGTCCATTTTGACTCACTCTACAAACTGTTTATGGGTTGCTTGCAGCTTTCACAGGTTTTACAAGAGAACATCCACTGTTCCTTTCCTGGCTTGGCTCCAGACTGGACATGTTAACTTTGCCTAACTTCCAAAGGCGTTTGGTGAGAATGCTTCATAATACATGAGTATGTGTCTTTCCACCAGGAACTTAACACCACCTCTCTCCCCTCCTCTCTCTCTCTGCTGTTTTTTTCTCCCCTAGACAAATTAGACCCAGCATTTTATGAGCTTCGTCTAAACGACAGAACAGTAACTCGCCTTGTTAGATATCAGTGCTACTGTTCAGAAGGACCACTATGTAACTAGAAGGCTCTCTTGGCTTTTTCTTTTAAATACGTTCTGGAGCTCATTAGCTTAAGGCCAAGGGCTTCTGTAGTTAAACTGGTTCCCATTTTAACGGGATGAGAACAAGAGGAAGTTCTTGCTTCCACAGCATAGAGCTAGCTATCATCATACCCCAAAACATCTGTGCAAAAATGTCACATTGCAATTCTCCCCCCGTTTGGAAATCTCTGCTCAGCTCTAGAAGTGTGTGTGTGTGTGTGTGTGTGTGTGTGTGTTTTCATGTTTTCCCTTACTGGAAAAACGAAACAACACATAATTGTATATTTTATGTGGTGATCTTCTCTATAGACAGAATCAATCAAGTTATCATCTTGCCTGGAGAGTTTGCTCAAATCTAAGAATACCACCCAGTGCCCACGTAGGGCAAGAATTGGACTGGATATAAACTTTCTTTAAGTCTCTCTAGCCTTTGTCATTCTAGAGATATAGAGGAAATGCGAAGGGAGTATGGCCACCCAGGTATTCATTCAAAAGCAATCTGAATGCCACCTTTCAGCATTCAAGGCAGTGAAAGGGACCACAATTATTGCCGTTTCAATAAAGATGAAGCAAATATTTGACATCTGCCTGTCTCAAGAGAAAATGGAGTGTGCCTCAGGCGATGAAGTAAAACTGCTGTGCTAGCAACTCCAAAGTGACCTCTCCAAGGCAAAAACCTGGGCAGTGTGTATGCAGGTCCTGAGCTACCCAGACAACAAGACCCCACTCTCAGCCTCACTGCCGAGCAATGCATTTGGCACCAGCTTGGCTGCAAGAAGCATGGAATAGGGGTAACTTGCACTGGCAAAACTTATGATGGTGCAACCTATGCCAGCTTTCTATAGTCGCAATTGATCCATAAGTTAAGACCTGTCGGATGTTGTTTTATGAGTGTGCTGGACTTGAGGACCTATGATTGGAAACTTCTGAGAGTGTAAAGGATGCCTTACCATAATGGCTGCCTAGGGTTATCAATGTTCCTCTACTGTCAGGGATTGGACTCAAGGGGATGAAATGGAGGAGGAGTGGTGGAGATCACACCCACACCCACATACACACCCACACCCACAAGGTTCTCCTGACACTGCAGGAGAAGAGGAATGCAGCCTTGATTTACAGCAGGGGTTTGGGGAAGGTCACAGCTCAGAGATAGATGAACAGAAGAGTTGGGAGGTGTTAGAAGAAGGGGGAGGCGAGGCAGAGGCAGAGCAGTCAGCTGACACGTTGTCACAAGAGAGTATTTCTGATCCCCCTTCTCCCAGAACTTGACGTTCATTAAGAGTGCAGGAACGAAGGACACAGAGATACTTGGCCACAAATGGCTACATTAAAGGGAAATGTTGTTGCTAGGAAGGAGGGAGGAGGGTCTCAGCTGGAGCAACGCCAGTGTCAGGGCTTGCTGTGTCCTTTTGTCTCTTGCTATTATGAATGAATAAACTCATTAAAAAGGACTCTACTTTGTTTTCTCTGCTTCTTGCTGCCTCGGGGGAGGAATAGAATTCCTGAAGCCTTGACATCTACAATTGCTGTGTCACAGACCAGGATTCCAGACCAAATTCAGTAGATGTCATAATAATTGTGGATGACACACCAAGCTGGGGAGAAAACTGGCTAGTTTAAGCAATGATTTGTCAAGACAAACATGGATCAAATGGTAGTTCATGATCCTGACTTGTTAACAAACCAGAGTTTAAACCAATCAGAGTGCTCCCAGTTCTGTTTGAAACAAGTGTGATTAAACTTAAAACCCCAGTTTACTTTCCTCCCAGTTTCCCCAGTTTTCTCCCCAGTCCTCCCATCACTTTTCAGAACCCGCTGCACCTATCTTTCCTGAAAAGCAATTTAGGATGCAATCCTATACTCACGTTTATTTACTTATAATTTTTATACTGCTTTTTGCTTCCATGGAGAGTTATTAAAGTGGTTTGAGTATCAAAACCAATATACTGTACAATAATATGTAATTAATAGACTCCAACCATAATGAAACCAAAACAAATGTCACAGGATCAGCCTTGGGAACCAGATAAGTAGTCAGAAAGATGTTTAAGATATTGAAAGCTACAAAACACTATGTTAGGAATGCTGCTTTATGAGTTTCCCTACTTTTGAAATACTATGCCTTCATATTTAGACCTCGTCTAGTTGCCTCTTTTTTAAATTCACACCAAAAAAAGAGCTAATCAGTAACCATAAAAATGATCAACAGCCACAAGATGGTTCATAGTGATGGATAAACTTGTAGAAAGTTTAGAGTATATGTAAAACGTTCAAAGGTGGAATAATATATAGCTTTTCTGAGAAGTGGTGACTCTTAAGGTTAAACTTTTGAGAAGCAAGATCGCTCCCATTTTAGGCAAAAAATAAATTAAGCAGATAACAAGGAGTGGAGGGAATAAATTCCATTAGTCAGACAGGGTAACCCCCTACATAACGAGTTAGGCCACCTAAAAGTTCTATTTTGTTAGTTTAACTTGTGCAGTAAATCAGTGGTTTGCAACCAGTCAGGTGATTGCACCTATTAAGCTCTTTATCTATGTACAGCATATTTTTTGAGATTAAGATCAGTTGGGAGTACAAGTTTTCTGCTGCATGCTGGAGCTCCTATCTATGGTACCAAAATATTGAATTTCTCAGGGTTTGGGGATGCAAGGATTGCCAGATACAATATGGTGGCAAATCCACCTAGGGAAAAAAAAGAAAGAAAAACCGTTAACATTTATGGCAAACCAAGTAATAAACATTTTGAAATGTCTTCATTCAATTTCCTATTTGATTTTCCAGCTGGGAAGAGTCCCACCCCACTAGCAGAGATTCACTATAGGAAAAGACAAGATGTTAAATTAAACTTTCAGATATCTTGACAAGTCATGCTTGGCCCAGCTTTCCCAAGGCATAACCTAGCCAATATATTTCTGAGAAATTGAAAACATATGGTGCCATTTTTCCCTCTTTTATTCTAAATGGGCTGTCTTGTAGTGCAACTGGATTTTATTTTATTTGTGCATTTGGAGTAATGGCAATACATTGCTTGCTTTTCAAGACTAATGTTCCTAATGTGCTAATGCTGTTAGCTACAAGGGACGCGCCGGTGTGTGTGTGTGTGTGATTAACTGACATTTAATTGACAGCGTTACTATCATTAGGTTTACCTCTTAAATTAAATGGCTTTGTGTTTATGGTGGTATTCAGCTCTTCTAATCAATATATAGAGTGAGTATAGCTACTTTATTCCTACTGTAGAGCGGGTTGGAGAATTTCCAATCTGAAGGATGAATAACATAATAGAACACCACCAGTACAGAATAAACGTTATAAAATCATTAACAAGTCATCACTAAAACAATTACAATCCATAAAACACTGTTAACAAAACATCACTGGAAAAAATAATCTAAACATCACAATTACAGATGTTCCAACCAGACACTCAGAAAGTCCCTTGAGACTTTGATTCAAAGCTTCAGCTGGAACTCTTGAAAAAGTCTAAAGCACTTTTAGGAATGAGAGGAGGGCAATAGCTCATCCCTAATTTCAAGCTGACAGACTTTCAGCAGCTTGCATTAACCCCGATGATAAGCAAGCTCTTGAACTCCCTTTGTTTTCTTTAGAATACATCTTTTTTATAGTGAGAATGGCCCCTATAAAGTTTGCACTCCTGAAATGCATTAAAAAAAATAATGAGTGATTGAGTAAAAATGACAGGAATAAGATAATCCTACATAACAGCCATAACAACAAGGATTTTATGCTTCAAGATGACAGTATGAAAACCCCCAGTGCTTTGCAAAATACATTAATACATATGGTAGGAAGGTAAAGAAAGTGAGTGTGCTTGAACTCTGCTGCAGTGTGGATAATTTTCCTTTCAAAATGTGACTGCGTCATTGGTCCATGCTTACTCCTGACAGGTCTCTCCAGTGTCTGGTTATGATGTTTCTGGCTGCTGAGAGTAGGTGGGTTATGAGCTCTTTGTGGTGTGAGTGGGCTTTATTATTTTGGAAGATGTTTAGTAGAGCCAGTTCTAGGGTGACTTCTAATACTTGTTTAGTTATTTTACATATTTCTTGTGTGACTGCTGTCCAGAAGAGTTGGACTTTGGGGTATTCCCACCACATGTGGAGGTATGTTCCTATGGAGGTGCGACCTCTCCAGCATTTTGGTGAGGTTCCTGGGCATATTAGTGCTAGTTTCTGTGGTGTTAGGGACCACCTTTGAGTTTCAGAGTGAGTTCTTTCCTTTTCGCTGATTTGGATTCCAATTCATAAACCAAGAACTCATACATTGACCACTAATAATGAAACCTATCTTGTAGATATTTCCCCACATTTATTATGCAATATTTGTGATACACAAATGAGAAAACTTGGTATACTCAGGGCCAAATTTAGGTTTGATGAGGCCCTAAGCTACTGAAGGTAATGGGGCCCTTTATATGTCTAGCTGTCCTTTGTCAACAACAAATTGTCGCTGTTTTTTGTGTTGAATATATGCTATATGGTAATTTATGGACCTAATAGGTATCTAAGGGACATGGGTGGCGCTGTGGTCTAAACCACTGAGCCTAGCGCTTGCCGATCAGAAGGTCAGCAGTTTGAATCCCCACGACGGGGTGAGCTCCTGTTACTCAATCCCAGCTCCTGCCAACCTAGCAGTTTGAAAGCACGTCAAAGTGAAAGTAGATCAAAAGGTACTGCTCTGGTGGGAAGGTAAACAACATTTCCGTTCACTGCTCTGGTTTCGTCAGAAGTGGCTTAGTCGTGCTGGCCACATGACCCGGAAATACTTTCTGCGGACAAACGTCGGCTCCCTTGGCCAGTAAAGTGAGATGAGTGCCGCAACCCCAGAGTCGTTTGTGACTGGACTTAACTGTCAGGGGTCCTTTACCTTTACCTTTAATCGGTAAAGCCATTCGCGCATAACAAAATATGTATTTTATCAAAGTAATTGTTGAACTGAAATACAATTAAGAAGAAGTATATTAATAATGAAATACAATTAAGAAGTATATTGGGGGGGCAAGAGATTGGGGCTCTAAGCTATAGCTTGTTTAGTTTTTATGTAAATCTGGCACTGGGTATACTTATTTGTATAACATTATTCCTGCTTATAAACCCTATATATATAATGTGATTGCATCATTGCTCTACAGAGCTTCTGAGACCCAAGAGGAAGAATGTCTGAACTTAATGCTTAAGGTTACAGAAAGTGACCACTTCTCTTTACTTTTGACTATACAATGCGGCCCAGCTAATAAGCTCTTGAAGCCTGGTAACTCAGCCTAGGCCTCTCATAGCATTCTGAAAAGGCAGGGTTCCTGCTCATGGAGACAGCCTTCAGAGTTTCCCCCGTGCATCAACACTGTGGGAGGTGACCTGGCATGAAGCATGATGCTCTGGGAGAGCATGTTGAGCCCTGAATTTTCACTGCACACAGCTGAGATCATGTGGAGAGAAACACCAGATTGGAGCCTTTGCTGTCATTCATTTCACTTTGGACAGCATCACAATGATGTGGTAAACATGGATTCACTCTTGCTGAAGTCACAATCCACACATCCTCTTCAACACCCACTAATAGTGGGTGGGTCCACTTAATCCCGATTAAACTTCCCATTTTCCTTTGGTGCATTAGTCCTAAATATTGCATGACCATATTCACAATTATACTAACAAATAATCTGAGGCAAATGTAAGTCAGAATTTCTTTCATTTCTATTTTAATTAAAACCAGTGTTGTGTTTTCCTCATGTTTTCTTTAATAAACTGCCATTTCTTTCATTGTAAGTTTTATTTTCAACAACCCAATCCAATCTTTGTAAATTGCTGCAAATAAAAGCTGCCTATTTTCAGAATTGTGAAAGTGAATGCATTTCGCCTAGGCAGAAGGAAACAAAAGGAAATATTCAGAATTAATGCATCTTTAGTGTTTAACAGCAGCGGCAAGAAAAAAACCCAAAAAGATTCACGTGTGGTAGTTATACATTAAACATCCATAGGATGGAAAAACATGATGCAGTTAAGAGTGGATTTTAATGTAAAGACATGCCAAATGGACTTCCATAATTTTCTCTTTTAAACAACATGAAGTTAATAAGGCAAAGAGTATTCTTGGCGGTCTTACTACAACGATCCTGGTAAGTTCCCTGCTGAGGCATCCACTAAAGCCTGAATTTGGTCCAAAAAAACAGCAAAGACAAGCTCTTTTAAGCATAGTCTCTTTCTTGCTGAGATAGCTTGAGGGGGGAAAACGAAGACTTTTTAAAGCCCAGTGATCTGGCATTTTCAAAGTTCACCAACATTAAAGAGCTGGTCCAAGAAGTTGCACTATAGTTGAAGGCAGGCCTTGAACTCACAAACCTCTTCCTGCTGCTGCCATCCTAATCCCTTTGTTTGTAGCAGTAATGGCAGTACAATTGGCCTGTCCCTGTGCTGTAACCATGCTATTCACTCCCCTTCCGTTTTCTTCTTCTTCTTCTTCTTCTTCTTCTTCTTCTTCTTCTTCTTCTTCTTCTTCTTCTTCTTCTTCTTCTTTTAAAAAAACCTTTTTACTTCAGCAATAGCAGCAGCAATGCTGGTGGCTTCTCCACTATCCCCTCCTCCCTGCCTTATTTTTAGAGAGGCTTTGGGGTGGTATCTAGGAATTCTGGGAAATATGGCCAGGAAGATGCCTGTACCAACACCACAGCTTGCCATGGCAGGTGGAAATTAAAAATCTATGTCTAAAAAGCCTTTCTAATCAGAAAAAGGGCAGTGGCTTGGGCATTCTTCTGTTCACAGTGAGAGAGGAGAATAGCTTGTTCAGTCCAGTCTAGGCTTTTGGGTAAGTGCAGAGATTTCCATGCATGCAGATGGAGGTGGCGAGTCCCCTTCATCATCAGCAGAAAACACAATGTGACATGGACCACACCATGGCTTAGGAGAGACAGCCTTCCTCCTCTAGTCTTCCAGGATGGATAACTTGACATATAGGAGGAGAAGCTGGGCAAATTAGCTGCATAGGTTTCTTGTCAGCCCTGTGGTGTCCTCATTGAAGAAGCAAGGTGGTCCTGATAAAACTCACTCATTTCTAGCTCTGAGATGCAACTTGGTAACGACTCTTGAGAAGGAGCTCCCATGGAAATCCCCCTAAATCTGGAACCCCCAGTGTGGTGTCTGTGGGCACCATGCCACCCTCAGACGCTCCCTGATTATAAGCCAAGCCACCTGCCAATTCAGTTTTCTAACTGAGCTTTTTTGTGTGGCAGGTGTTTGGTTGGGGGGGGGTACCTGCTTTATTTTCCAAGAGGGTGAATTTTTGCTTGTGTTTTGTTCATGGCGTGGTGTCAGTTTTACCTTTTGTTTAGGAAGGGTTTCTGAGCATCACTACTTTTTCTTCTGTGAAAGAAGAAGATTTTCTTCTTGTGTGATGCCCACAGCATTTCCCTAGATTTATAAATAAGCCTGTTGTTGTTGTTGTTTAGTCGTTTAGTCGTGTCCGACTCTTCGTGACCCCATGGACCAGAGCACGCCAGACACTTCTGTCTTCCACTGCCTCCCGCAGTTTGGTCAGACTCATGTTTGTAGCTTCGAGAACACTGTCCAGCCATCTTGTCCTCTGCTGTCTCCTTCTCCTTGTGCCCTCCATCTTTCCCAACATCAGAGTCTTTTCCAGGGAGTCTTCTCTTCTCATGAAGAGCATTGGAGCCTCAGCTTCAGGATCTGTGCTTCCAGTGAGCACTCAGGGCTGATTTCCTTAAGAATGGAGAGATTTGATCTTCTTGCAGTCCATGGGACTCTCAAGAGTCTCCTCCAGCACCATAATTCAAAAGCATCAATTCTTCGGAGATCAGCCTTCTTTATGGTCCAGCTCTCACTTCCATACATCCTTACTGGGAAAACCACAGCTTTAACTATACAGACCTTTGTCGGCAAGGTGGTGTCTCTGCTTTTTAAAATGCTGCCTATGTGGCCCAAAAAGATTGGAGACCTCTAGCATACATGCATGCATGCACACACAAATACCCCTCCATCTTGAAACCCACAAAGTGCAGGTATGTTCACAGATCTTGGCCCACAATTTCTTGATAGGCACAGTTAAGGGGAAAGGTGGGGTTCAATTTAGCTTCAGTGTAAGCTATGCTCTTACGTCGGGGACTAGCAGGGCTCTGAGGAGTGTGTGGCAGAGACAGGGGAGCCATGGCTGACCCATAGGAAGGGGTAAGCAATATTTGGGTTTTTCTGCCTCCTGCGAGGCAGGAGCCAGGGCTGGAGGAAGAGGAAGAGTCTGAGCTGTCAGAGACAGGGGAGGAGGTGCAAGACACACCAGGAGCAGAGGAAGAGACAGGGGTAAGATGATATCATCCCCTCTGTCCCCATCCAGTCTCCAAGGACCAGGAGGGGCTGGAAGAGGTAAGCACAGCAGCAACTTCCATGTAAGAGAAGTTGCAGATTGCTTGTGCACTTAAGGTGTGGAACCTTAAGTTTGGGTGGAGCCATGGTCATGCTGTTGTTCCACCAGTCCAGCTCGGAGCCCAAGTCTGGGGAGGGGATGCCAGCTACTTAGTTGCCTGTAGTGTATGTGAATGTGTGTTCAGCATACTTTAGGAGCTACTGCAAGCGAATGCTTTATCAACAAGGAATTAAACTACCAACCGTTTGTCCATCTTAAGCTGGGTGTGCTCAGGACATCTTCACTGTTATTTGTTTCCAAAGCTATTATTAGGCTAAGAGTTGGCTATTTTGGCCAAATCAAATGTTGGTTACCAGGGTTGAATTTTTACTGGAGATGCTAAAATAAAATTGCATTAAAAACAGAGGAGATGGAAATAAGGTTTATACATGACATCCTCCTTCCTTCACTATTTGAAGCAAATGGAAAGTATTATGATGTCCTGTGTAAACAGATTGCGTGTGCAATATTAACACAAACAGTGGCAAACAAGTGTAAATGTTGTGTCTGTATTAGAAGAAAATAAACTTAAGGTTGTGGGTCTGACTTTGCACAAACTTTCATCATCCGCTGTGTTAGGCAACATGGCTTTTGCAAAAAAAGGGGTTAGGTTTCACATTCAAATTCCTGCTCAGCCATAAAGCGCATTGGATCATTGGGTAGAAACTACCATTTTTCAGAAGTGTTGTGTGGCTAGAATTCCTTTATTTTACTTGGTAGCCTGCAAACATAACACCTGGTCTCTGACATTTATATATCCAGACCATGTGGCGCATTAAAAAAGCCTTTGTCGAAGCCAGAGTACCTCAATATATAAGAATAAGATGTCATGGAACATCATTCATGGAATTCAAGTTATGGGCAATTTCAGATACAGGTGTTCCTTGCGTATGAAAATGGAAAGATTTGTATGCGGATGACTGCAAAATGCAAGCAAAAGCTCCTGATATAATTAGACCCTGATATAATTAGGATGAGAGAGGATGACATTTCTAGACATGGTTATAATCCAAGATAGCTATATGTCCTAAACACTGGACGTTTCTTCACCATTTTTGGGTGGTATTCTGGTGTTATTGATTGCACACAGACCTATTAAGATATTTCCTTCTTTTTTTTATTGACTTAAAAAAAATTATACGTACAGATTGAGATATTTCCTCAATCCCACATTTAATTCAGAGTCAATTTGAAGTGTTACTCTAAGAACCTATCACATTGTTTTGAAATGATGTCAGAGTTAGTAAAGCTGCTAACCCATCAGATTTAAGTAACACCTTCATCTCCTTACTCAGCAACCCTCTATCTGCATCATGAACAAAGGTGAGCTGAGCAAGACATTGCTGTGAAATGTTGCATATATCATCCCATAACTGAGTCCAGGGACTCAGTTGCACAGCTGCAAATAAAACGTTTTAAGTGAGCTTTAAGTGCAATATACAATGTGACACTAGATGGCGATGGTGAGCCTTATGGAAAATTCAATGTATTTTTTTTGAAAACACTTTTTTAAAAGCACTTTTAGAACAGTTTTTATATGTGTGTGGATTCCACCCAGATTATGGGTGAAGTGAGCATTAGACTCAAAGTTCTCGAGATACAAAGGAGCTACCAAAATAAATGTACTCAGCAATGGGAAGACACATCAATGCGCAACTCTTATTGGGCATATGTTTTGCAACAATGAGCCAGAATAGAAATTAAAGGTCAGTGAAGCATTATAAATCAGGGTAGGTTCCAAAGGTGTGCGTGAGCACATGCATGCTCATACGAGGATGCTATTTCTCTACATTTTTTAAAAGGTTTTGTAAACAGCATTACAATATTTATCCTACCTCCTTCAAAAAAGAAAAAGTTTACCTCTGAAATATTGTTATTGCAGGCCTGGGCACTCTTAAGAAACCCAGTGGCAGAATCAGTACCTGAGTCCTTGGTTACAGATCCTTGACTTTCTCCCCATGAACACCCTTCCTTGCCTCACAGTCCATGCCGTGTTAACACAGATTGCCATTAGCATGAATGGAGCTTTTGTCCAATTCATTTTGAGTTTCCTTCTTGCCACAAATGTTTTGAAAAGCAATTAAGTTATTTAAAAAAGTAGCCAGCGTGCCTGTTCTTGAACAGTAGCTACATTTAAAGTGAGTAACCCTTGCTGTTCCACTTTATTTTTTATTCGGGAGGAATTTTAAGATTGGGTCTGCAGTGTTAACTGTCCCCCATCAGGTTTCCGACAGAAAAATGTCTACCATTGAGTCTTAAGAAGACAAAATATGGCTCTCTCTGTTCAGGTATAATTCCATCTGAGCAGATATATGTGCAAGACTGAAGCGAGAAGGGTAACTGGCAGGGAGGCATGACAGAGATGGCCCATGACATGCTGATGCTTGAGGAAATATATAAATCCACATTGCACCCAGGTGGTATAAATAAAATAATAGGCTAATTGAATATTTGCTGTACAGTGGTACCTCAGGTTAAGAACTTAATTCGTTCCGGAGATCCATTCTTAACCTGAAACTGCTCTTAACCTGAGGTACCACTTTAGCTAATGGGGCCTCTGCTGCCACCACACCACAGCCGTGCAATTTCTGTTCTCATCCTGAAGCAAAGTTCTTAACCCGAGGTAATATTTCTGAGTTAGTGGAGTCTGTAAGCTGAAGCGTCTGTAACCCAAGGTACCACTGTACTTCATCTGTGCTTCAAAATATGTCACCTTGTGTTGCCTGAGGTTCAGGTTGGTTGTACCTCCCTGCCTTGTTTGAGGAAGGGATGTAGCTCATTGGCTGAGCATCTGTTCTCCAGACAGTAGCAACCCACCAGCAGCATCTCACCATTGCCAGCCTTTCCTCTCAAAATCCTGACCACATGATTCACCTACCGACATGACTGCACTGCGAAGTTCAGGGGGCACTGAAGAAACCTGAAACAATGTCACAACATATCCATCACTTCTACTGATGGGATCAAGGGTGTTGGGATCATGGATGTAGTATTTGTGGTTCGAGGACCCGACCCCCGCAAGGTGAAATGAATACGCAAGGACACAAGATATAAGGTTAATGGGCAAGAAAAGGCCACAACTTTATTGATTACAGCAGTGAAAAGGTATTGGCTTAGGCATTGGAAGTCTCAAACAAGGGGGTTTATTCACCAGTAGGAGGAGCCTGTTGATGCTCATCCAACTATAGGCTCACCCCTGATGTCACCGAGGGTCGTGCCATGGCCTCCCGCCAAGCAGGCATCGGACAGAATACACGACCGCCAGATTCCTTTAACGGAATACCCAAAATATTGAAGGCATAGGCAATGGCCACACCTAGCTCTTCGATTCCACAACACATTTTTCCAATGCCTAACCTACCCACCAATACCACAAAAGTTGTGACGATTGCTACGAGGTAGGCGAAAAAAACAAAAAGCCTAATGCCAAATGGAAGAATTCCTACCAAGCCCCCCGGACAACCAGGGCGACCAACCTAAGGTCCATAGCAAGGCCAAGCTAAAGGGAGTGGAGGGTGGGTGACTCGTGATGGGATGAAGGAGAATGAGGCCGAGGAAGGGCTGGCGCCGCAGCATTTAGGATGCTGGCCATGCCCCCCGGAGGCACCTGGTTGGGTGCCTGCCGAAGGGGGCGGGCGCCAGCCATGTGAGTGGGGGAGGCGGAGCTCGGGCTCCTGCCCACAACCACTCCCCTCTCTTCCAGGGAGGAGAGTCCTTCTGCATCACCATCTACCAAGGTGACGGTGGAAGGAGAACAAGAAACAAAGTTCATGAGATGATATTCCCTCCCTTCAGATGTCTAGGAGATGAAGAACTGCACAGCTTTTAGAAGATATCCAAAGGCAGTCTGTATTGGGGAGTTTTTAATGTTTGATGGTTTTTTTAAAAAAAAATATACAGTGGTACCTTGGTTCTTGAACTTAATCCATTCCGGAAGTCCGTTTGACTTCCAAAATGTCCAGAAGCCAAATGTTCAAAGTCACAGCTTCTGATTGGTGCAGGTGTCCCGGAAACAATAGCCGACAACCACATCGGATGTCCGGCTTCCGAAAAACATTCGAAAACCAGAACACTTTCTTCCGCATTTTCTGTGTTTGGGAACCAAGGTGTTTGAGAACCAAGGCATCACTGTATGCTGTAAGCCACCCAGAGTGGTTGAGGAAACCCAGCCAGATGGATGGGGTATAAATAAAATATAATAATAATAATAATAATAATAATAATAATAATAATAATAATGATAATGGTAATACAGATCATCCCTGGCTCTCCAGGTTGGGGGAGAACCCAGCCCCAAGCCCTGGAGAAGCACTGCCAGTGAGTGAAGTCATGATTGGGCTTGATGAACTAATGGGTTGACTTAGAATACAGCTGCTTCCTATGTTCCAGTGTCCTCCTTTGCTAGCTAATATAGTGAACAAGCAACCTCCCTAAAGCCATTTTGTACCCTTGGAAAGAATAGTTCCCCATGCATTTGTTATGTATCATTCCTGCCACAAGGAATGCAGGAAATTCCAGGTCTAGGTTAAAGCTGATGGAAGGTACTCTGTGCCACTAAGGCTACCTGAACCTCAAGTGACACCAATGGATCCATAAGTTTTCCCCAAAGCTGCATACCCACTCCTTCGGAGGTTGTGTAATCTCATCAAGAGCAGGCAGCCTCCCATCCAATCCAGTCTGGGGATCCACCTACTAACAGGACCTCAGTCTTATCTGGATTGAGCTTCAGTTTATTGGCTCTCATCCAGGCAAGTTATCAAAGCAGTTAACATAAAATAAATTATAATTTTAATTATTCTGAAAGATACTTCCATCATTATGAAACTGGTATCCTCCTAAACATTTTTTTTAAAAAACTCTTTCAAAATCCTGTTGTTAGGGTAGATTTGCTCATTCATTTGTGTCATCCCTGTGGCCTTCCATGTCCATTGATTGAACATTGACTTGCATTGCCAGACACATTAGTCCAGCTTCCAGTGACCAACCACTGCTTGATTTCAGTAAAGTTGCTTTTATGATGGTGACGATCATGCTAGCTCATTGCTTCATTTGTAGAATCATATCCACCATGAAACAATGTGCTAAATTTTCCAGAGCTCCTGAAAACATGCCTGTTCACCCAGACTTTGGCTGGTCCTTAACAATTGTGTAGCTACAGCAGTCATTATAGTTTTCAATGTATTCATTTGATTTTAGTGAACTATTTTTTTATTGCTGTGTGTTGTAAACCGTCCTGGGATTTTTAAATAAATGGTGGTATGTAAGATTGTTTCCAATAAATAAATAAAATAGTCTTCCTTTGATGTGTGCAGACATGCATGCCATTCTATGGCATAAACTAACATACAGCTAACACACATAAACTAACACAGAGAGGTGCCCCTTCTGAGGAACAGGGTCTTTTCAGTTGTGGCTCCCCATCTATGGAATGCTCTCTCTGGTGAGGCCCACCTAGTGCCATCATTAACTTCCTTCTGATGTCATGTAAGCATTTGCCTCTTTCCCAGTGCAGTGGACTGGTTATTATGTGCTGTACAATATGATGTGCTTCTGGATTGTTGCTGCTACAGTGGTACCTCGGGTTGAGAACTTAATTTGTTTTGGAGGTCTGTTCTTAACCTGAAACTGTTCTTGACCTGAAGCACCACTTTAGCTAATGGGGCCTCCTGCTGCCGCTGTGCTGCTGGAGCATCATTTCTGTTCTCATCCTGAAGCAAATTCTTAACCCGAGGTACTATTTCTGGGTTAGCGGAGACTGTAACCTGAAGTGTATGTAACCTGAAGCATATGTAACCCGAGGTACCACTATATTTTAATGTTCCTTGGATTTTTTAATGGGTTTTACTGTAATGCATTGCTCTTTTTCTCTTAGAATAGAATCATAGAGAATCATAGAATCATAGAGTTGGAAGAGACCACAAGGGCTATCGAGTCCAACCCCCTGCCAAGCAGGAAACACCATCAGAGCACTCCTGACATATGGCTGTCAAGCCTCTGCTTAAAGACCTCCAAAGTAGGAGACTCCACCACACTCCTTGGCAGCAAATTCCACTGTCGAACAGCTCTTACTGTCAGGAAGTTCTTCCTAATGTTTAGGTGGAATCTTCTTTCTTGTAGTTTGGATCCATTGCTCCGTGTCCGCTTCTCTGGAGCAGCAGAAAACAACCTTTCTCCCTCCTCTATATGACATCCTTTTATATATTTGAACATGGCTATCATATCACCCCTTAACCTCCTCTTCTCCAGGCTAAACATGCCCAGCTCCCTAAGCCGTTCCTCATAAGGCATCGTTTCCAGGCCTTTGACCATTTTGGTTGCCCTCCTCTGGACACGTTTTGAGTTTATGCTATGCTTATAGAATCATAGAATCATAGAATCATAGAGTTGGAAGAGACCACAAGGGCCATCGAGTCCAACCCCCTGCCAAGCAGGAAACACCATCAGAGCACTCCTGACATATGGTTGTCAAGCCTCTGCTTAAAGACCTCCAAAGTAGGAGACTCCACCACACTCCTTGGCAGCAAATTCCACTGCTTGAAGCTTTTAATGCTGGGTAAGGCACTTTGAGACTTTTAAAGCTGCAAGCAACTAATTGATTAAAAGAGTAGCAGTTGTAGTAGTAGTGGGGCAGAGAGGGCTGCTTATGCAAGTTTGCTTCTCAGAGTTACGCTATGTGGACATCCTCCACAGTGCAGTCCTAATTCTAGTGACGGACATAAATCTTGCTGTGGATGTAAGTGGAATAGCCAAGGCATGATAGAATAAGCCAGAGACCTGAAACAAGGAGGGGGTTAAAGGTAAAAAAAAAAAGGGGTGGGAAAGCTCATTGATGGAAGGAAAAATATTCCCCATAGGCTTTTTAATAATATTTGCTCACCGTGCACAAATCCAATGTCAAAGAGAACAATTTAAAGCAACAAAAATATCCCCAGATGCTTGTTTTGGATGCAAAGAGGGTCCCCCCAAGCTTGCTCTGGAAATGATGTATCCCCTTTCTGCGAGGCTCCCTAAGACTAATCCATCCTGCATAAACAGCAAGGCTTCTCTGCTGGAAAATTCAACAGAGTGTAGGAATATGACATGCATCAAATGAATTTATTTTCAACAATTGACGAATGGCTGGAAACCTCCCTTGGCCTCCGCAAGCCCATCGTGGGGCAGGGCGGTTAAAAATGGAACGGGGGGCCTCCGGCCAAGGGAACACCCTGGGATGGATGGAAGATGTTAAACATTAGGCTTGATAAGCAATCTGTGGTTTTCCCCACCCTCCCTCTCTCTCTCTCCTTGGGCCTGTTCCCCACAGAGCTTGCAGTTACCTGCGGAAACCGAAGGCACCGGTCTGTGTGTATGGCCATCGCCAAAGTCTCTTGTGTAGACAAGTGGAGCCAGAGGGTCGATTCCCTGGCTGAAACACACAGCCTTCCTTTCAGCACTTCCCTTTTACACAAAGACCAACTTATCCCACCTTCCCCCACCCCACCCCACCCGGCCCGGTCTCTCCTCCCTGCAGCCTGTGCAATGAAAAGCTCTCCACGCTAAGCCTAATAAAGTTCTTTGCCACCTCCTCCCTCTTCTCCTCTCCCCCCCCCCAGCCCCGCTCAATCCCAACTCAAGAGCACGTCTGCCAACAAAAAGAGAAAACTGGTGGGGATTTAAACCTGGAACTCATTTAGCAGAAGGGACCTTAGTTAACAAGAAAGTTACCTATCATGAACTGCTGGTAACACCTTGCGTGATCCTAAATCCATTACTCAGAGACTTAGCTCTGGCTGAGCTTGATTTTATGAACTGTGAGGCTGCTATGTTGAAAGTCTGCAAATTGAACATAAATTGGACTGCACAAGTCTAGGGAGCAAAACATGCCTCTCTCCCCGCCCCTGCCTTGTGTGACCTAACAAGCCTCAGCATAAAGGGGCTTGAAGATGCTGTTGCCGTGGGGGAAGATGCTGTGTTGCGTTGAAGAAATAAATGGGTACCACTTCCATCCCTGGCACTGACTGCTTCTGCAGCCTTTACCAAGTCTCTTCTACCAATGTGATTTTTTTAATCTAAAGAGAAGGTGAGGGAATGAGGCACAACAGAGTAATAATGAAAAGTACTGCATTAAGCATATTGCTTCAATGGCCATCTCTGCAGCACAGTCTAAGAGAGGACAAAAAATCATCAATAACCATTCAGAAGATAAGAGAATGAATGAATGAATGAATGAATGAATCTTTATTTGCATCAGCCATCGGCCATAGCAATAAAACAACAGTACGATATACAAAGAATAGAAATAAAAAGTCAATTATATAAAATGCATTTTGGGGTTTGGAATCAAAAGTCAAATGGTGGATCTTAATGTGATTGCTCCAGCTAAAAACCTTGCACCCTTTGCTGTCACCTGCTCATCTTGATCTGCCAAGAGAAAGGATACTGTGGCAGTGGTTGGGTGACCCAGAATGGACAATAAAAGAGGGGTGATAAGTTCATTCCTCAAGTCTTTATAAAGAGTGCAAGCCAGAAGGGCATGCGCCACCGATTCGGTACTGCCATCTCCACAGGGACATAAACGTTTTTCATGTGGAATCTGTTGGAATTGTCCCTCAAGTAAAGCCAAGGGCACTACATTCAATTTTGCGAGAGTAAAAGCGCATCTATATTTCAGAATTGCTAGGTTATGCAGATAAGATGCCAGAAAGAAGATAAGAGATTGTGAAGGGGGTAAAGAGTCACAGCTTTATTAACAGTGGAAGGAACACAGTTCAGGGCTATGGCAATCATTCCATCAGCACAAGCTTTTTAGCTTGTCAGACGGAACAATCCGTGCACACGCTGTTCTATAGGTTCTGCTGACCCCACTGTGCCAATTATTTTGGGTGGGTGGGTGGGTGGGTAGAATGTCTGTTGCACTAGTGGAAGTCTTTTCTGGCTTCCATTAGTAAAAGAAGTTAGTGGAATCCCGCTCTATATCCAGCCATTTCGGTTCTCTTCATATCTCATTTTTTCCGATCTTAAAGTTCAGTTCTCTACATTTTTTGCTACCAAAAAACCCCCAACAAAAACAAAAACAAAAATCCTGATGTAAACTCACCAGCATTTTAGGGTGTCTGTCCCCACCCTCCAAACCACCTTTTTGTATTAGTTCCAGCTCTGAGGGCCTTCTGGCAGTTCCCTCATTGTGATAAATGAAGCCACAGGGAACCAGGCAGAGGGCCTTCTCAGTAGTGGTGCCTGCCCTATGGAGCACTCTCCCATTGGATGTCAAGGAAATAAACAACTATCTGACTTTCAGAAGACATCTGAAGGCAGCCCTGTTTAGGGAAGTTTATAATGTTTGATGTTTTATCACATGATAATGATGATGGGAACCACCCAGAGTGGGGAAACCCAGCCAGAAGGGCGGGGTATAAATAAATTAGTAGCAGTAGCAGCAGTAGTAGTATTTAGCTTTGGGTAGACATTATTTGTTTGGAGAACTGCAACAGACAATTCAGAAAAGTAAGGATTTCAAAGGATAGCCTGATTTCAGTTTACATATCATTTCAGGAAGTGCAGATTAGGAAGTTTTGCATTATAACGTAAACCAAATTGAATTCCCTCTCCTGTCCCTATGAGCTGTCTAACAAAGTTTCCAAGCATCTTACTCACCTTTTCTTTGAAGCCTGAAATGTCATATTCTCACATCACATGGGAGCTGCTGCATCACCTTGATCATTTTAGTTGCCTATAGGTTTTTATGGTCATGATTTTTTAATAAAATACTTTGAGAAGTTTTTGGAACTATAAGGTGACATATAAATTTTCAAAAATAAATAACTAAATAAGATTGAGTTCTGACATCCAGTAGGTAGGATGACACATAAACGTTACAAACAATTAGATTCTGAATAATCAACTATCTTGTACACGTTGATCTGTTAATATATTATTCATAGGACAGTATACACTATAAAATGCTATATCTAAGGGGCCTTTTGCTTTGAGGTGATTTGACAATCCAACTATATATTATTAGAGAAGGGTAAAGAAACTTGTTTAATTTTGCAAATACGATGACAGCCATTTCAGCGTTTGGTATGCGAGCAAAAATCTCTGCAAATTCATTTGATTAAACTCCTGGTTTCCACAATGTTTCTTTTGCAGAAGATGGATGATGAGTGATTGAGTGAGTGTGTGCATGACAGGATTAGCACACACTGAATCTTTTGACCAAGCAAAAAAATGTGTGTGTTGGTTTAAGGGCACGTACTCTTAGGATTTTGGAAAGCAAAACACCCAACCAAGCTGCTTTGGTTCATATTGAGCGTAGCAGCGTGTGCGATTAGAATCCATTAAAAAGAAGAACTCCAATAGCATTAGATCTTTAATTAAAAAAAGCTAAAACTATGAGACAGCAGTCAGCCCAACCCTTGCTACTGCTGTTGTTTCGGCAGATCCCAAATCAAAGAGGCTGTTGGTTATGTATGACAGAATGCCATTCTCAGCAATCTTAATTAGCAATCCCCCAGTTTAAGTTTCCAGCTGTGTCATCTAAGGAAATCTACAAACAGAATCACACAGACACCACCTTAGAATCACCTGACAAGACAGTTGGTGATTTTAGAGATGATTTATGGAAGCTCACATGTTGTCGGGGACTGGGCAGAGGAGGAATGGTGGAGACGGCCTCCACATCCGGAACCTTCCAGAGAGGAGGAAGAGGAAGGCAGTACAGTGGGACCTCGGGTTAAGTACTTAATTCGTTCTGGAGGTCCGTTCTTAACCTGAAACTGTTCTTAAGCTGAAGCACCACTTTAGCTAATGGGGACTCCCGCTGCCGCTGTGCTGCCGGAGCATGATTTCTGTTCTCATCCTGAAGCAAAGTTCTTAACCCAAGGTACTATTTCTGGGTTAGCAGAGTCTGTAACCTGAAGTGTATGTAACCTGAAGTGTCTGTAACCCAAGGTACCACTGTATAGATTTACAACAGGAGTTTGAGGGAGGTCACAGCTCAGAGGCAGATGAGGGGGAAAGCTTGGAAATCATGGGAGAGCCAGAGCAACATGTTGTCATTAGAAAGCATTCCAGACCCTCCATCTCCCAGAACCCGACGAGTCTTGAAAGTAGGAGAGCAAAGAGCTCAAAGACAGAGGGCACGTAGCAGCAGCCTTAGAGGAGATAATGAAAACAAGGAATGAGGAAGTGGGAGAGACGGGGATGGAGATTCACTCAGGACAATGCCATTATCCAAGACACTGGGTTCTATAGCCTCTCTCTGTAAAGACAGTAATAAAAAAGGGCGGTAAGAAACTTTCCCTTGTCTTTATACTTTCCTGGACAAGCAGATGGGAGCCACTGACAGAATCCTGACACATCTCTGAGATGGTCTCAGGGCCTCTGAGGATCTGTGAAAATCAGTGAAATGCTATGTGCTTGCAGTGCATCCCCTTCACTTCCCTTTCCTTGCTTATTTCTCAAAGTTTATTTTCTCTGGTAACCTGATCATAGGATCCAAGTACTCAAAAGCCTGATTGTCCCAACTGTTGCAGTGGCTGGGTACCTGGGAGACTCCACAGCACATATCTCCTCAGAACAAGGAGAGCCCCACAAATTCTCAGCCATTTAACCTTCCATTTAGTAGCTGGTGTCCATTTGAGATTGATAGGGCAAAAGGCAGGAAGTTCAAACAGCAGGTGGAGCCAGAGCCAATGACAGGCAGAGACTATTATTATTATTATAATACACCTCAGGTAGTGTGGTTGCTGACCTTGAGCCAGACATCCTGGAGAGTGAAGTCAAATGGGCCTTAGAAAGCACTGCAAATAACAAGGCCAGTGGAAGTGATGGTATTCCAGCTGAACTATTTAAAATTTTAAAAGATGATGCTGTTAAGGTGCTCCACTCAAGGTGCCAGCAAGTTTGGAAAACTCAGCAGTGGCCAGAGGATTAGAGAAGATCAGTCTACATCGCAATCCCAAAGAAGGGCAGTGCCAAAGAATGTTCCAACTACCGCACAATTGCACTCATTTCACACCCTAGCAAGGTTGTGCTTAAAATTCTACAAGGAAGGCTCAAGCAGTATGTGGACCGAGAACTCCCAGAAGTGCAAGCTGGATTTAGAAGAGGCAGAGGAAAAGAGACCAAATTGCAAAAATGCGCTGGATTATGGAGAAAGCTAGAGAGTTCCAGAAAGACATCTACTTCTGCTTCATTGACTATGCAAAAGCCTTTGACTGTGTCGACCACAGCAAACTATGGCAAGTTCTTAAAGAAATGGGAGTGCCTGATCACTTCATCTGTCTCCTGAGAAATCTCTATGTGGGACAAGAAGCTACAGTCAGAACTGGATATGGAACAACTGATTGGTTCAAAATTGGGAAAGGAGTACGGCAAGGCTGTATATTGTCTCCCTCCTTATTTAACTTATATGCAGAATACATCATGCGAAAGGCTAGGCTGGATGAATCCCAAGCCGGAATTAAGATCGCCGGAAGAAATATCAACAACCTCAGATATGCAGATGACACAACCTTGATGGCAGCAAGTGAGGAGGAATTAAAGAACCTTTTAATGAGGGTGAAAGAGGAAAGCGCAAAATATGGGCTGAAGCTCAACATCAAAAAAACGAAGATCATGGCCACTGGGCCCATCACCTCCTGGCAAATAGAAGGGGAAGAAATGGAGGCAGTGAGAGATTTTACTTTCTTGGGCTCCATGATCACTGCAGATGGTGACAGCAGTCACGAAATTAAAAGACGCCTGCTCCTTGGGAGAAAGGCGATGGCAAACCTAGACAACATCTTAAAAAGCAGAGACATCACCTTGCCAACAAAGGTCCGTATAGTTAAAGCCATGGTTTTCCCAGTAGTGATGTATGGAAGTGAGAGCTGGACCATCAAGAAGGCTGATCGCCGAAGAATTGATGTTTTTGAATTATGGTGCTGGAGGAGACTCTTGAGAGTCCCATGGACTGCAAGAAGATCAAACCTCTCCATTCTGAAGGAAATCAGCCCTGAGTGCTCACTGGAAGGACAGATCGTGAAGCTGAGGCTCCAGTACTTTGGCCACCTCATGAGAAGAGAAGACTCCCTGGAAAAGACCCTGATGTTGGGAAAGATTGAGGCCACAAGGAGAAGGGGACGACAGAGGACAGTGTTCTCGAAGCTACAAACATGAGTCTGAGCAAACTGCGGGAGGCAGTGGAAGACAGGAGTGCCTGGCGTGCTCTGGTCCATGGGGTCACGAAGAGTCGGACATGACTAAACGACTAAACAACAACAACAACAACATTATTATTATTATTAATTAGCTGCCCTTCACCCTGAGGTTCCATGGAGAGGCACAGCATTAAAAACAATACTAAAAATAACTTGTAACCATAAAAAACAATTGTCCCCATACATGGGAGAAACTGAGGCTGAGCTAGAGGAAGCTGACAGGAAGTACCATGCCCTGGACCAGGGCTGCCCCACTCATGAGGCAGGCTGAGGCAGCAGAATCCCATGTGAGGTCACACAGCAGCAGAAGCTTCTTCTTGTGAGACCTCAGCAGATTTCCACAAGATCTCCTTTGCTGTTGTTCCCTGGCTCCACCTGTTTTTATCAGCCTTGCCATCCATCCCTATGGGCACCCACAGCCACCGAGCTGGCAGGACAATGTCATGTGGCATTTTTTCAAGATGGCAGCCCACTTACAGAACTCCTTCAGGAGAGCCATTTAAACGAAGCCTAAATACATTTTCTTTTATGGCACCCGCCACTTAATGGATCCAAATGGTTTCCAGAGAGTGCTAGGGGATGTCTTATCCCATGTTGATGGCCTCTCAATGATTCCATGGTTGCCCACTGGAATGCGGAGCTAACTGGGGCTATTGACTATCTGGCTCTGAAGCACCCTCTCCGATTGTATGAAGCCCGGATAGCCCCATAGTTAAATTTTTCTCTAAAACCTTGGTTTTCATCTTATTCAACTTGAAACCTGCGACCTGTCCAAATTCTTGTATCAGTTCCAATACCCTTTTAGTACTAGGTTCTGGCTCCTGTAAAGTCAATACTAAATCATCAGCAAATGCTTTCAATTTACACTGTTTAGCTCCCACCTGTATACCTTTAACCTCTTGGTCCGAGAGAGAAGTTTCTGAGTGATCATTTTTTCTCTCACAAGCAGCCTCCTATGATACAGTTCCACCTAACAGAAGGTCAAGTCTTATGAGGAGCTATTCTGTGCTGAAGTGGCTTCATCGTTGTTCCATCAAAAGAACACAGCCAAAGAATTTTGAGGGAGGAAGGGGAAAAGAGATTGCAATGTGTAAAGAAGCTTCCTCTGTCTGTCTGTCTGTCTGTCTGTCTGTCTGTCTGTCTGCCCACCCCTTGGCTTAAAAAATAAATACCATATTTTTCGCTCTATAACACGAACCCGACCATAACACGCACGTAGTTTTTAGAGGAGGAAAATCCGTAGGCATGCCGCCCGTAGGCATTCCCTCCATGCACAGACATTTCCCCTTACTTTTTAGGAGGAAAAAAGTGAGTGTTATGGTGCAAAAAATACGGTAAATCTTAGACCATTACAGACAGCAATTCTGATGATATATCACTAATGACTTGTTGCTTTAAAGTTTAATTGAAGCCCCGTTGTCCCAGTGACATGTTACTGTCATTCATCATCACAGCAGCATCCCACAGGAACAGGAGTCCTGGAAAACCAAACAGCAGCACCATAAATTGTCATTCATCTTCTTCCTTCACCTTCTGTCTGGGGGCCATTTTGTTCTCTATTAAAGATTTTAACCCCAGAAAGAAAGGGATGAAAAAGGCACCCATGGTGTTATAAGCCCCGTAAGTAATTTACAGGTGCTTTTGTTGATGTTCAGTAGGAATAAATGGCAGCATGTCAGGAGCCTGAGATGAAAAATGTGTATGTGAAAAGAAAAGTACACAAGATTACTAGGTGGTATTCAACTACATTTTTCATCAGAACAGACCTATTCCAATTAGTGAATCTAACTTAGTTGTGTTCATTTATTTCAATGAGTCTCTTCTGAGTTTAGTACCACCCAATGGCTCTACGGTAAAAACTAGCATATTTTATACAGCTATGATTTACAAGCCTCCCCCCACCCCATAAATAGATGTGCAGGCAAACCCCTTGTGATGTATTTGCCTACAGTTTAGCAGGCTTAATCCGCTCTGCTACTGTTCCTAGCACATTTGAGTCCTGCGTTAATTTTATTTTCAGTGCTGCACTGGAATGTGAAAGGAAAAGTGGTTTAAATAGTGTTTTGTTGTATACACTGAAAATACACTGTGCCCGTAAATTTCATCCACTTTTGTGGTGGGGAAAACTAGTTTTTTATATTTCTCATTGTTGTAAATTGGCTTGTGGAGGGGCCAGAGCTTAATTTTTGGCAGATCGCATTTGGTTCCATGTTCAAAATCTTTCATATTCAAAAATCAAAATGGACATTTTAATTCAGAATTTCACATTCAAAATTTGCAGGGTGAAATAGGAAATGTAATAGATATTTAACATTTGCATATATGTGTTTTGGCTGTTGCAATCAATGCTAATGCCCTTCTGATTTTTCTTCCTAGTTAGTGTGTTACACTCCCAAATCCTGGAAATTCCTGCTGTGTTATTCTCATTTTTTTATGATGCCCATCCACTCACCTTGGGATGATTTCATTTGAAAGGGGACCAAATGAAATAGTGCAAGTGATTCACAATGCTCCTAGGGTTCTCAGTGTCTTACAATACAATCCTAACCAAGTCTACTCAGAAGTAAGCTGCACTGAATTCAGTGGGGTTTACTCCTAGTTAATGGGGGTAAACAAGGAGCAGTGTTTTCAGCAGCCAAAAATAGTAATGTAGACCTATATCCTGTTGTTTGCTGAAAATATCTTAGCAGATAGTGTAACGTTTAAAGGACAATGTCCACACACTGCTCCATTTGTCCGATAGTTTTCAATCCAAGCAATGCAGCAGAAAAGAGGAAGAAAATATCACATCTTTGGTTGTCTCAGCACACAGAGCATAGCCAAGTACTTTAAATCCTCCAAGAGATTAGTCACAAATCACTAGACCACCTGGAAGTCTCATTGTGGCTCTTACTGACAGATTTTTAGCATAGAAGAAGAGAAGGGTGTCTCAGCTATGCAGGGAGTTTTGTGGAGGAAGGATTAATCAGAGCGCAGGACTGTCAGATTAGATTACACACACACACACACACACACACACACACACACACTTTTCAGTGAGGTGTCCAAGCCACAGTGTTCTCTGGAGCCTGGGGTAAGGTCTTTTCTAGTCACGTAGCAGTTTTTTCCTCTGTCCATGCTGAGCATCAAGTCTGTGGGTTTGGATCTGGTTTGCTTTTTCTGTCCGTGACGCACCTTTCGGTTTTTGGCACTAGTCGAAAATGCTATAGTTGGGATGTGGAGTGAGCAGGCAATGTGGTTCCTGGAGCAAAACACCCACACCCACACCCACTATTGCATCTCCACAGACATGTGCAATATGCTGAATTATCAACCACAAAAGGAATTAATATAACAACAACAACGACAATAACTGTATCATAATTTAAAACAACAACCACCCTGAAAACATCATTTTAGCAATGGATTTATAACCCATACACCTCAACTATTTAGCTTGTACTAAAACACCTTTGGGACTCTTTTTTTTAATAAAAAGTGATTAGATAATTGCATTTAAATGACTGGCTTGCATTCGTCTACAAAAAGGTTAGTCTATGCCAAAATGTCAGTCCTCTTGTTACAGTTTGCAATTGTGGCTGTACAATTCCAGAATAGAAGGACAGACAATTTCTGCTCTGGTTTCTTATTGTCATTTTTTAAAGAAAAAAGAAAAAAGGGGGGAAAATAACAATGGTAAACATTTGCACAACCCAAGTCTAGGCATGTTTACTCCTACCAAGTTCAGTACAGAGCACTGCAAGGATTGCAGCCTTAAAGATCCTAGGCAGCAACTTTTTAAAGACGCAGCAAAAATTCTTCCTACAGATCAGCACAAGACACAGGATGACCTTTCGTCGTAAAGTTAATTTCCAGGACAGTAGGACTGTTGTATAATTAGAGCTAGGCTTGACCTATAAAGGTCAGCCTTGGTTCTTGCCTTCCCAAATCCAGTGGAATTTTTATAGCCAAGTGTTTGGACCCAGCCTTCCAGAATCACAGACTTCCTTTGTCCAGCATGTATCAATCTGTTGTGTCTGTCAATGAAAGGAGCAGATTATCCATATCTCTTCTCTAAGTGCCTTCGAAGTATGCGGTTCCCCCTGCCATTCTCCCCGGGGCCACAGCTTTCATTTGTGAAGGAGTAATCAATAAAATAGGACTGCATCTGCCTCTGGTGGGGGAAACACCAAACAGACACCAGCCAGTCTGGAATCAGCTGTTTCCTTCCCTTTGATCTAGCGCAACAAGGCTGTTGAAAACCCCCAGAGGGCTGCGTCTCTGTCTCCCATGCCGTCCAGTCATGCTGATAAGTCCACCAAGGCCCATTGTGGCATTGTGTTTGTGGAAGGAATCACCTATCGCACTGAAAGGCTGCAACCTTCTCTTTCCAGCAGGAGGCCCTTTGATGTGGCGGTAATGGTAATTAGAGTCTAATTGAGTGATTAACAACCCAGAATGCTCATCGCTTTCATGGCATAATCCATATTGCAAGGGACTCCTCTCTCATGCCACTGCAGGCCATGTGTAAGGCATCCTGTTTCACAGCAGGACACACACACAAAATGGGCCTTTTCCTTTGGTTTGCTATTTTCCCTTGCTGTTTCCTCCTTCCAAGGAATACAGCCAATATTTCTGCAGGCACTTTCAGAAGAAACAGACTATGGAAGTTGTATAGATGCCTTTTACTACTCTACCCAGAACCAGTCATCGTCCGTTGGTTTGCCAAGCTGTATTTACACAAATATATTGTGCTCAAAGCAGTTCAGAGGACTGGCAATTCCTGCAACCTGAGTGATAATGCATTAAAATATAGCATTGCCAGTTCAACAATTAAAGGTACAGCATATCAAAAGTTTGGATGAAAATCGTGGAATATGTAGAGATGGCAAAACGTCTGGTTCTGATAAGAGACACAAGTTTAGAATATTTCAAATAGGACTGGAAACTTTTTCTAGTCTTTTACAAAACGTAACTTCTCATGTGCAAAGTCCACCGCGGGGTTTGAGGTCTAAGAAGAAAAACAGCAGAACATAGTAAGAAATGTTTTTAAAAGGATGAAACTGGTTATGATGGATTTTTAAAAACTCAGTTGTATGTCATTGTAATTATAGACATTGAGGATGGGGGACCATGAAGTCATTAATATTGCAGAATAGGATTATAAAGAAGGGCATTTTTGCTGGCCAGGTTTAATTCAAACCCATCAAACCTCCTTTGGGGAAGGTTCTCAGGCAGGGTGGAAGGAGAAAGAATTTGCCCATGTGAAGATCACCTGCTGGAAACTCTTACTCATATGGTTCTTAAATGTAAACTATATGCTGATCTCCGCCAGGAGTTTCTAGATCAATTCTGCATCCCCAAATGGAAATCAGAGTTGGAGGTCATACATTTTCTATTACTGGGGAGCTCACCAAATTAGTAGCTAAATATCTTTATTTGGTTTTTTGTCACAGAAACACATTGCAGATGTCTGATCTCCCTGGAGACCTAGAGATGTAACGTTAGACTTTTTTACCTCTTTTCATTTGACAAATGTTCTGTGACATTGGGGAGGTGGTAATTCTGTATTGATTTACTATGGATGTTTGTTTGTGATGCCAATAATAATAATATAATAATTTATTATGTATACCTGGCCACTCTGGGCAGCTTCCAAATGAAATACAGCATCAGACATTAAAAACTTCCCTAAACAGGGCCGCCTTCAGTTGTCTTTTAAAAGTAAAATAGTTGTTTATTGCCTTGACATCTGCTGGGAGGGTGTTCCACAGGGCAGGCTCCACCACCGAGAAGGCCCTCTGCCTGGTTCCCTGTAACCTCACTTCTGCAGAAAGGGAACCGCCAGAAGGCCCTCGGCACTGGACCTCAGGGTCCGGGCTGGATGATGGGGGTGGTTTGATGATGATGATGATGATATAGTGTAACTTTGAATCTTGAAATAAAGTAAGATATTAAAAGTGAAAAAAAGTTTAAATGAGCATTACATAATATTAGCATTGTAGCCACATTCAGGAATTCGTTCAACAGTTCACAATTAAGGCAGCTAGAGATAAGATGCACTGCCCACATCAAACAAGCAGAAAAAGAGAAAAATGCAAGGCAGAGTACATGAAATTTCAGAGAGGCCACCCTCAATCAATTGAAATTGGACCACATGTCCGATGTCATGAAAGAGCAAAGAGAATACAAAATGTGTATTTGGGAAGGAGGTGGATAGTGGTGTATTTGAGAAGGGAGCTAGACCTGCTGTCTCTTCCTGTTCTAATTTGACCCTTACACCATTGCACTTCAGCAATGGGGTTGTATCCTGAACTAAGGTGGGTGCACTTAATACAGATTTAGGATAGCAGGGTTGTAATTTATGTGACTGAGGGTCCCCTGTCTTGGTATATTGGGTAAACCCAGAGAGACAATTTCCCTTAAAGCCATGACAGTTGTGGTGTGTGATCATACATGCCAGTTTCTACGGGCTGAGGCAGCTTAGGACACCCCTCTCTTTGTTTTTTAGGGGGGCAGCCCCCCAATGTTCAGAGGGCATTAGGCTCTGCCCCCGGCTCCTCGCAACATCATGTGTGCAACATCAAGACACCGCACAACATTGTGCGCATGACGCTAGGGCATCATGTCGGGCCCCTTCCATCACCTTGAGAAGATAGTGCTTCTGTGTGTGGCTTTAAATGGGGGAAAGGGTTTTGTTGCTGTTGTGCATGTGGGACTGAGCAGATAATAAATACAAACTGCATGTTGGGAAGTGTGCAGAATGATGTACAGTGGTACCTCGGGTTACATACGCTTTAGGTTACATACGCCTCAGGTTACAGACTCCGCTAACCCAGAAATAGTGCTTCAGGTTAAGAACTTTGCTTCAGGATGAGAACAGAAATTGTGCTCCGGCAGCATAGCAGCAGCAGGAGGCCCCATTAGCTAAAGTGGTGCTTCAGGTTAAGAACAGTTTCAGGTTAAGAACGTACCTCCGGAATGAATTATGTACTTAACCTGAGGTACCACTGTAATGCATGTTGCAGAGCTTGCTGCTTGTTACAGTATTCAGCTCCCCTTTTCATTCTTTAATTGCTGCTTTTATATTGTTATCATTGGACTTCTGAGGGTTTTTGCTTTGCTTTAATACCCCCCCTCCCTTTCACGTGATGCCCTGAGAACATTTGCTATTGGGTGCCTAAATAAATAGTCCTGGGAAATTCTGATCCAAAACTCCCTTCAGCCATGAAGATCTTTGGGTGGCCTTGGTCAACTTGAGTCATGGTTTGTCAGCCTAACCTGCCACCCATGGGGTTTGTGGGGAAGGGATAACTGAGATAAGAATTGTAGAATGCTACAGAAATGATAAATAACAATGAAATATGGTGGCTGCATAATTCTCAATAAATAGAGTGTCCCACTTGTCTGTACATATTTCATAAGCAGCTATTTTACCATTAGTGTGTTTTAGCTATTTTAGACTCTCTCCTCCCCCACCCGGAATAACAGCACGGGTCAAAACTCACAACCCCTTCACCGACTTGTCAGAGAGAACATATTTAAAAGGCCCTGGTGAAGAAGGCCTGCTTCATGTAGCCACCGATGTAAAATTGTGTGTGTGGCTTCAACTTGTTTGGCACAGGAAAGTCTAGAGTAACTTGAGAAGTCATTACGAGAGAAGTACAGGCCTCTTGCCATCCTCTAATGGCTTTCTTACAGCTCAAAATGCAAAATTTACAAGGAAAGTCTTAAAGGAAATGACAGGAAAATCTCAGAAGATAACAGAATTGGACAGGAAGATTAATGGAGACCTTGGATTTTTCTAATCTGCAGTGATTAATAACTTGGCATTTCAAGATCCTTCATTTCCATTGGAGTCAGGAAAGGATCAGCTGGGGCTTCTAGTGCTTAAATCAAGGCAAAGCCCACTTTGCGCAGCCCAGTTGGCCTTAAAAGCTCTCCACTCAGATGAAGTTGTATTTAGCTGGGATGGTAGGAAATGCCATCTGTGCCATGAAGACATAACTTTCTCCATCTGGGTAAATCTATATAAGACTCCACAATTATTTGCTTTTGACTGCTTTTTTCCAAAGCTGAATTGGGGTTGTCAAAGACAGGGGCAATAATTCAAAAACAGGTAAGCTCTCCCTGGAACCAAGTTGCCCAATCAATTTGAGCACATGCCCCCTTCAAAGAAGGCCTGGTTCAAATTGGGGCTAACAGCCAGCTCCATTGCTTCCTTGCCCTTCCTCAAAGTCCCCTTCCTTCCCAAATAATAAAGCCTTATTGTAGCAAATTTGGATGGTTCTCCTCAATGCAGAAGAGGTACTATGGAACCATGCATGGTCTTTTCCAGGAATCATGGGGAGAGACTACAATCCCTCTGAAACCTGGCAGTAAATCAGTCATCTGTTGCCAGTGAGATATCCTGCAAGACCTTCTCCTTGGCAACAACTTATTCATGAGTATTATTATTATTAGGGATAGCTCAACCAGTTGAGCATGGGACTCATAACCTCAGGATTGTGAGTTTGAGCCCTACGTTGGGCAAAAGATTTCTGCATTGCAGGGAGTTGGACTATATGACCCCTTGTGTGGTCTCTTTCAATTCTAAAATTCTATGATTCTATTAGTGATAGTAAAATTATTATTATTATTATTATCATCATCATCATCATCATCATCATAATTAAAATCAGCATTTTATAACCTTTATATCTATAATATCTATCCACTCTATAGAAAAATGAATAATGTAATGTGGAAGGGTAGCTGCTTGTATACTAAATAAAGGAGAGGACAATAAATTATTATTTTAGTATTTTTATTATTTATTAATAAATAATAATATAATCACCACCATCATTATTATGACTTTTACTGTTTCTGTTGTTATTATCATCCCACCTTTTTGACCAAAATAATAGCTGCCCAAAGACACACACAGACAGGAAACTCACAATCTCTGAAATCAGCCTACCTAACTCCTGTTGTGCAGGTAATATGGGGCAGGCCCTAATGAAATAGTTCAGCTTTAAAATGCCTGAAAATTCATTTTAAAGGTACACACCAGTTACTTAAATCGCCATTCTAAATTTTCTGGCTTCTAGCAAGTATCTGGTATTGCGGTATTAATTGATGCCTGTCTTCTGGGCAATAACATTGCTGGAGAGAATAATAGGGGTGGCCAGACCCCTATAATTCCTTCTGATAGATGGGATGTGCAAAGACATTTTTTGGAATCGCACTGTGAGATAATGCTTCAGAGGAGGGATATGGAGCAATCAAGAGGGTGCGGTGGGGGGGGGGAGAAAGGGTTAAGCACCCACCCACACCCTGGCTGCTTCTCAGCTTTTAAGTTGCCCTTTTACTGGTGAAGAAGTGCTATTGGCCTTTGGTTATATGTGTGTGGTGTGCATATAGCCTTTAGGTTTAATCACAGAGGCCAGGGTAAACCAAAGAAGGGCAATTAGGGGCATGAGTCATCATTGTAACCATATTTGATTGCAAGACCATGCTACATTTTGGCATGATGGAAAATGCAGTTTTTTTCCCCCAGCAGCAAAAGTCTCCCCTTCCATCCAACATGCCGTCCCCCTCACCCCATCGCCCACCCCAAAGCTCAGTTCCGTTGGCAGATTTAGAAGGCAGTTTCATTTACATCCGCACAGCCATTTCTAAGCAAAGTACTAGCCAGACAGCTAATAAACTTGAAAAATTATGTCGCTCCATAGCTTTTTTTTAAAAAAAAAAAAAATAAAAATAAAGTGGAGACTTACTTGTTTTAGGAAAAAACGGTGAATGCTTTTTTGACATGGTAGCTTAATGGACTCATTAGCCTAATAGGAGTGTGTGTGAATATATATATATATATATATATATATATATATATATATATATATATATATATATATACGCCTGGGAGTCCTGGTTAAAATACTAGCTTTTTGTAAAAGGTCATTTCAGCACATTGAGCCAGCAGGTAATTTTCCTTTCAATTTGGCTACAACAGATGGCACAAAGTCAGAAATAAAGTGGTCCACGCAGCTCTATAATAGTTATCTGAAGCGAACTACCTGAGCAGAAGCCATTTTCCGGGCAACAACACATCTATCATGAGGGATTTCTCCTGTGCAAGAACACTTGAAACTAGCGGGAGCTCTTGCACAAGGTCACATTTGTGCTATTGTTTAATACTTGGTCTGTTCAAAGCCTAGGAGAGAAGGGCAGAGGAGATTGTCGTTGAACTATAACCTTAGCTTACTTCTATGGACAGCAATCAGGCCGAAACTATTTATTTCAATGGAGCAGAACTGGGCAGAACATCTGATTTCTGCTCCTCCATGTCATATCTCATTTGGTCAATTTGTCATGTTTTGCAATTTGTTTGCTTTTTAAATAATAATAATAATAATAATAATAATAATAATAATAATAATCAAAAATAAATAAATCACATTTAATTTGCTTGCATTTTATTCATATATTTATTTATTTAGTTAATTTATGTGCTGTCCCTCACCCGTAGATCTCAGAGCAGTTAACAACAGAGCGGTTCAAAAACATACATTTTGAATGACCCTCCCTCCTTAAATATATGCATTGTTTTATGCTTCGGAAGGCACTGCCTCTAAAATCAGCATTTTGCGCAAATCAGCATTTTGTGCAAAACTGCATCACAAAACTTGGGAAAGTGTGTAATCTCATTGGCAGCTGTGCTTCAATCCACACAGAATAGAATCGCAGAATCACAGAATTGTAGAGTTGGAAGGGGCCACGAGGGTCATCTAGTCCAAGCCCCTGCGATGCAGGAATCTTTTGCCCAACGTGGGGCTTGAACCCACAACCATGAGATTAAGAGTCTACCAACTGAGCTATCCTGGGGTGCTCCGATACAGTGAATCGGGTCTATTTGCTTTAAAATACAGAGCAAAGGAATTATGAAGCAGGACATCTTGCATGTGACATGACACATCCTGAGACAGTGAATACATGTAATTTATGTGTGCATCACTCACATACAGAAAGACAGTGGTGACGTTTTGTGAGCCTCTTTTGCGAGACGTATTAAGAGCCAGTGCGGTGTAGTGGTTAAGAGCGATAGACTCGTAATCTGGGGAACCGGGTTCATGTTTCCGCTCCTCCACATGCAGCTGCTGGGTGACCTTGGGCTAGTCACACTTCTCTCAGCCCCACTCACCTCACAGAATGTTTGTTGTTGGGGAGGAAGGGAAAGGAGATTGTTAGCAGCTTTGCGACTCCTTCGGGTAGTGATAAAGCGGGATATCAAATCCAAACTCCTCCTCCTCCTCCTCCTCTTCTTCTTCTTCTTCTTCTTCTTCTTCTTTGTAAGATGCCCGCAATGTCTCTGGCAGGTATTAATATTGTGCAGTTTGAAGCAACTTGATACATGAAAACTGATTCCTTTTGCAAATAAAGCATTGTCCAAACCCTTGAAAATATTTTTCAAACTTTACTAGAAGAACTCTTCTAAATAAAACAGAAACATCAAATGATTCACCCTGCAATGTCTTGTGCTGTCCAGCAAAGACTTAGCATCTTACAAAATATGGAATAATTCCAACAATCCCAATTCTCTCTCTCTCTCTCTCTCTCTCTCTCTCTCTCTCTCTCTCTCTCCCATTCCAGACTGCCTTAGCCTGCCTAAGGCTATGCAGCTTCTTAGAGAGCTATTATCACATGCTTTTGTTATGTGTCACCTTCAGAGGAAGACCAACAGCCACCACCCTTTCTAGATGGCGAATTTGCAACCCAATACCTTTGTCACCTGATCTAAGGTTACAACAACAGGTCGATCATGATCTACTGGTAGATCACTGGACGTCTGTGGTAGACCACCAACAACTTTGCCTGTCAATAACAATGGGTAGATCACAGCCAATATTTTTATAATGTGAGTAGATCACAGTCTCTTGGGAGTTGGATGTACCTGGTTTAGAGTAACAGAAAACAATCAACAGGTAATCATTAGCCTATTTAGGAGCTTAGAGTCCCTTGGAACAAAAACTACTGTGGAAAAGCCCCGATGTTAGCAATGCACATTTAGCCATTTTCCATTTTAAACCTTCATCAATACACATACATTTTTTTCATTTCCGTGTGATTTAAATTAATTATACTTAACAACTTAACAATGTCACCCACTTCCTGTATGTGTGGCACTAGATTGCAATGTATGCTGGGATGTGTCGTCTGGAAGATGAAGAACACCCCTCCCCTTTAACTTCACATCTATTGTGGCATCTGAATGGTGATGCTCCATTCTCAGTCCTGATGCTACAGCCTGGCCTCATTCTCCTTTGTCATCAAGCAGGCATTTTGGACACTCAGCACTGCCACCCTTTAAGCCCCCAGTCATCTTTCAAGGTGATGTATCTCCTCACAGAAGGAGAGCAGTCAGTAGTTTGGAAAATGCATGTTCTGCAAAGCTCTGCCCTTCCTCTAAATATGTCTTTAAAAAATAAACCCATAACTCAGACATACATGCTGTTTATTTTTGAACACAAGGTTTTGTCAGGGAGTGGGCAGGCCAGCCATTACACTTTGACAGGGAAATGTTTACTCAAAGAGTTAACGCAGATGAGTAATCTTGCATTCGACTGCCAGTTCTCGGGCGGTGGGATTCCAGTAAACAGACAGACACTTTGAACTCTGGGTTTTCACTTTATGTCACACACTAACCACTAAAACAACACGCCGGCATGGAGTTCTTCCCCATTTAAAACCAAAAACATAAACTCAGCCTTGGAAATTTGCGCTGGGAGTATCTTTCAGGAGAAATCTCCCCTTCATCACATACTTTCTAATTTGCCACTGTCTTGAAACATGCAACGAAGCGTTACTCGCCGCTCATTAAATGGTCTCTTCTTACATACAAAGCCTTTACTTACAACATCCTTATGTAGCAAGGGAGGGAAAAGGAGCTTTAAAAATGTTTATGTTTATAAGGTCACTAAGGATGTGAACACCTATGTTCTAACTGCCCTGATTTTGAGAGAGAGAGAGAGAGAGAGAGAGAGAGAGAGAGAGAGAGAAGGAGAGAGTCCCTCCCTCTGCTATTCATGGATTAACACCTTTGATACTAACTGCATCTTCATGTGGCTATGGGCTCATCTCAAACAAGGAGTGTGTGAAAGGGCAATTTGCTCTACCAAGTGGGACTCACATTGATCGCTGCAGCACAGAAGAAAGTGAAGGTGTGTTTGAATGCAAGTCCAGTTTGCATTTCTAGATATTTATTCTTTTTTTAAATGTCAGTTGCTTAGAGAAACCCAGAGAATGCTGGATACTGATGAAAACGAAACCAGAACCACTTACAAAATGTGCCACAGTCTTTCAGAACAAGTTCAAGGTGTTAGTATAAAAAGCCCTTAACAGCTTGGGAACTTGCCTTACTCCACTTGACTGCTTCAATTTGCAGAACTGGCACTCTAACAGATAATATTCATTCTGCACTTGTAAGAAACTGATCATTTTTTGCGGCGGCTTTAGAACTCTCTGCCTTTTGACATCACAAAGGCACACTTGCTGGACTATTCTCAGCACCAGCTGAAAATATTTTTATTAAGACAAGCCTATGAAGACATGTAGGAGTTGACATTGAAATACATGCCTTTTTAGCCATTGTTGATTTTAATTATCTTTTGAATTGTTTTATTGCCTGTTTTTAACTGTAATTGTTGGGTTTTTTATGCAAATTGCTTAGAGGCTTTATTGTA
The DNA here is from genome assembly GCF_965112155.1 of Podarcis liolepis. NCBI lineage: Eukaryota > Metazoa > Chordata > Lepidosauria > Squamata > Lacertidae > Podarcis > Podarcis liolepis. The sequence goes on from NC_139555.1 coordinate 25,889,168, forward strand.
ATCAAGCGGTATATACATTTTGCTAAATAAATAAGATACACTCCTTTTAAGGCAGAACAATTTTTTTTAAGGAACTCAAGACAAAGCAATGGATGATTAATGTCCCCCCTTTAAATTAGAGCTCAAGACAAGCAAAGCATTGAAAGTCACAAAACAGCATTTTAAAAGCTGAATTTCACACACACACACCCTCCACAAATATCTGTGGTGAAGAGACAAACTGCAATCAACTATTCCATCTTTATTACAAGGAAAGGGTTTGGGAAAGGGTGTGTTTATTTATTTAAAGTATCTTTAAACTGCCCTTTATCACAATGTGACACCAGGGTATAATGCAGTAATATAAATTAAAACCATGATACAATCTGGCAATTTTCAATAAAGTCAGCACTTGGGGGCAATTGTAAGGTTTTACACCTAGATATAGGCTCTGTTGAGCTCTGTAGCTCATCAGTGCAAGTTGTCTGCTGCCCCTGGAGCTGTCCATGGTCTGGAAGTGCAAGCTTCCAAATGTGGCACTAGCCCTAGTCAATAGTTATTGCTCTCACACAAACCAATGAATGAGTGGGGAGCTGGACTACACCAACTACGAGATTACTGCAAAGCATTATGCACAGGGCTGTCTCTGAAGGTGGTTCAGAAACTTCAGCTGGTGAAGAATTCAGCAGCCAGGCTGCTCACCGGGGCAAGATGGTTCTGGCATATTGCACTGATCCTGGCCTGACTGCACTGGCTGCCTATTAGCTTCTGGGCCAAATTCAAAGTGCTGGTTTTGACCTATAAAGCCTTCAACCGCCCAGGATCACAATACCGCAAAGAATGCCTCTCCTCAACACAGACTCGCTCATCATTTGAGGCCCTTCTTTGTGTGCCTCCTCCATGTGACATTTGGAGGGTGGCAGCACAAGAACAGGCCATTTCTGCAGTGGCTTTCCGTTTGTGGAATGCTCTCCCCAGGGAGGTTTGGTTGGCACCCTCATTATATAGGTGCCAGGAGAAAATGTTCCTTTGGCTGATTCATATTCATATTCTACAGCCTTTCAAATGTGTCTCTGGGGTGGGGCTCTTGTTTTGTTGTTTTTCTTTCAATTCCTTATTTGCGTTTTTATCTTGTGAACTTCCCTGAAATCTTTTGATGAAGAACAGCATGTAGATCTAATAAATAACAATAAAATAATAACTACAGCTGCCCTGATGTGGATGAAAGCTAATCCACTGGGGGTCTATGATGTGCGGTGCAAAAATCCATAGCTGTACCTGCAAAGCCTTCCTGCAATCTAGATCCCAATCCTGCAAAGTTATAGATTTCATTGAAGCCTTCGCGTGTTCTTCCCATGTGAGATGCTGATGTTCAGAAGAACCAGCTTGCGAGACCAATTGGGGACGGGGGGATGTCATGTGTGTGATGTCACATTGGCCCCAACATTGCACACGTGACATCACAACGTTACCTCCCACAAGTGACATGATGACGTTGGGAGGAGCCAGAGCGGAACTGACCACAGTGGCCATGAGGCTCAATGGCTGCTGGCTCTGACTCCCTCTTCCTCTTGCTGCCACCACTTGTGGGAGGCTGGTTTGATCTTCCTTCCCTTCAGTGGCGGGATAAGGAGGAGCTGGCTGCTGGAGCCACACCACACTTGACTCTGCACTTTTGGGAGATTGATGGGGGAGGGCTCAGCTCCTGCCCCCAAATATTGGGTGGCCCAAAAGGGTGTGACCCCCAGGAGTCAGCGCCCCTGTTGGTGTTGAACCTGCAGACTCCAGGGGGATGGATTACTCACCCCATGCACCACTGAGAATCCTCCGGAAAAATAATCTCTCAAAGGACCTGTTGATGGCATTCTACCATTGTACTGTTGAGAGTGTATTAACTTATGGTCTGTGTGTGTGGTTTGGGAGCTGCACAGTCAGGGGAAAAACAATGCTGTCCAGGGTTGTAAAGACTGCAGAGAGAGTAATTGGGTGCACTCTTCCCACCTTGCATCAAATCTATGCTTCCAGGTGTCATAAGAAAGCTGCAGAGATAGTGCAGGATAGTACACACCCCGGAAATGATCTCTTTCAGCTTCTGATTTCTGGAAGAAGGTACAGGGTTATAAAGACTAGGACTAGCCACCTGAAAAACAGTTTTTATCCAAATGCGATTTTGGTTTTAAACACAGAGTAAGGTAGTCTCTGTGGGAGTATATTGTATGTAATTATGGGGTATCAGAGTTTTTAGGGGGTTAACCAGGCTGGTTTTTTGAATGTCTGATGTAGATTTTTTCAATTTCGTTGTTCTGTATGGGGCAATGACAATAAAGATTATTGTATCGTATCGTATTGGGGTAGGGCTAATCAGCGTGACCCCATTTCCCTCTCAGTGTTGCTGAAATGTTCTTATTCCTGACTGCAGCACACTTAGCACCTGATTGATGAACTAATGTCCCCAGAGAGGCATCTCTGTTGTAGCATTCAGTCTCAGCATGGTTGTCCCACCTATGTCCAATGACATGTATGCAGCACAAGTTTATTGATAGAGCTAGGTAACAAAATAGTCGTTGTTTAGAGGTTGTGTGTACGTGAAATGGGTAACTCTCGTGGATAATGATTGTCAGGTGGATTTTGCAACATAATTTGGTAAGACCTCAACTACAGTGCTTGAAGAACTGGGTGGCCCAAGGGAGAAGTGTGTGGTTAATTTTCCTCAGGGTCAGGGTGTTCACAAATTGAGATGGCAGGAGGAGTAATACAGCACAGGACCATGACTGGATAGGTCTACTCGGAATACTTTTACTTGATCAAACCGACACATATAGAGAGCAACCTAAGTATGAAGGGCAGTGCAAATTTATTCCATTTTAAGTTGAGCGACTGTAAAGTACGCCAGTTCCAAACACCATTCATGAGCAGGGTTACTGCTGGCTAAGCCAGCCTAAACCTGGCGGGGGCTTTAAAATAGTTTGACTCACACCAGCATTTGGGTTGGTCCAAATTGCACCAGGTTGCCAAGTCACATGGATGAGCTTAACGGAGTTAGGATCCACCATACATCCCTTTTGCCTGCTCCCAAAACAGCTGTAAATTAAGAACTGTTATTGTGGACATGTACTTGGGAAGGGACGGAAACCGGGGATGGGAGGGAGGGGAAAATAGAACTTTAAAAAACGTTTATGATTTTTGGGTTTAGTTAGTTTTATCTATATTTAATATAAAAATGGGAAATTGATGGAAGGGAACTTGGGTCCACTTTAGGAAAGAGCTTAATTTTCACAAGAGATGTAATATTAACATGGTCAGGAGGAGAAATAACAACTTGCGGACTTAATTATGGGAATTGGGATGTAGGAAGGGGGGTGGGGGAAAGTCAAGGAACAAGGTTAAGAAGGTAAGGTTTTGAAATTATACATGTTTTTGTCTTTGTCTTTTTTGTGTGTGGGATGTCTTTATAAAATGTGAAAACTTAATAAAAATTTATGAAAAAAAGCTGTAAATTAATCTTTTTACATAACTATGAATTAGAAGCTGGGCATTACTATTAGGGAATTAGTTTAACATGTGCAATATATTACATTTTGGGTAGCCAATGTAGTGCCCTCCAAATTTTGCTGGATTAAAATGACCATCATTCCTGATCAGAAGCCATGCTGGCTGATGTTGATAGGAGTTGGAATTAGCAACATCTGGGGGGCACCAGGTGGTCTACCCCTGTCTTAACCAGTGAAATTAATAGATCCTTTCCTGCATCGGTAGAAATTAAAATCTAATAAGGGCTAGGCTAACATATTTCTTCCCATTCCTTAACTGGGATGGGCCATGTCTCTCATGGTCCTTCTCCTACTATCTCGTTACCATTCTGAGCAAAAAAATCACCATCAGGATTAACCTACCCAAAGTAAGACAGCAGAGTATGTTAAAAACATTATGGAACAGCCGTTCTGTTGCTTGGCGTAATTCATCCTAAAAATGCACCGTATATCTTTCAAAGGGTAGATTAAGGATACAAACCAGGGCATATCACAATTGCTACAACACTTCCTAATGCCTCTAACGTGTGTAATGTCTTCTAAAATGGCTATTGGGGGTGGGGGGAAGGCTTAGAAAATAACTTGTCTCGCTAGGGAGGAGGGTGGGGGAACAGTCTAAAGCTCCACTTCAAATGATAGATTAATGATCTGTAAATGTCTTTTTTTTTTAAAGAAACCTTTTCCAGTTAGAGGAGGGTAATAATGAGGCCCCTATTACCACGAGTTAGCTAAGTTTCAGACAGAAAAATTGAGTTTCTGCTGCATGTGCTGAACCTTGGCTAAAGTCTGAATTTCCCAGACTTGAGTAAATCAAATGACAGGGGTCCCACTCTCTCTATATTTTAAGCTTTCTGCATGGAATCAAGTGCCTCTAGAAACCATGCTTTAAAAAAATAATACCGATGTCAGTAGTACAATATAAATCATTACTCACACCTCTTTGATACAAATGCATTATTGCACAAATTGATGTGTGCAGATGTCCTTTAGGAGCCAATGTGACCTAAGTTATTAGGCATTAGTGCTCAGCAGAAGTATGCATAAAGAAACTCTGACTTTGAAGGCAGGTGGCAAAATGGAAACCAGTGCCTCTCAAGCAAATTTCAGAAGTGATGCGTCTACAATTTGGGATGGGGTAGAACTCACCATTGCCTTCTGGCGCTCCTCCCAATGACTGACAACCATCTAGCCACACACTCCAAAGCCCCTTTCAGTGGCTACTAGGAAAAGCTCTAGGGGGCACTGATGAGTTTCATTTCCACCTTTTAATTTGATCTCTACCCACAATTGCCTGAAATCTTTCTCTGGAATTAATCAGAATGGGTCAATGAAATGGTGTCTCTGTGTCTATTTTGATCAGCCCTATATAACCTTTCCTGGAGTTCATAACCACATGACGTATATGTCCTTCCAGTGAGCACTCAGGGCTGATTTCCTTCAGACTGCATAGGTTTGATCTTCTTGCAGTCCATGGGACTCTCAAGAGTCTCCTCCAGCACCATAATTCAAAAGCATCAATTCTTCAGCGATCAGCCTTCTTTAAGGTCCAGCTCTCACTTCCATACATCACTACTGGGAACACCATAGCTTTAACGATATGGACCTTTGTCGGCAAGATAATGTCTCTGCTTTTTAAGATGCTGTTTAGGTTTGTCTTCGCTTTTATCCCAAGAAGCAGGCGTCTTTTAATTTCACCATCTGCAGTGATCATGGAGCCCAAGAAAGTAAAATCTCTCACTGCCTCCATTTCTTCCCCTTTCTGTTTCCCAGGAGGTGATGGGACCAATGGCCACGATCTTAGTTTTTTTGATGTTGAGCTTCAGATCATATTTTGCGCTCTCCTCTTTCACCTTCATTAAGAGGTTCTTTAATTCCTCCTCACTTTCTGCCATCAAAGTTGTGTCATCTGCATATCTGGGGTTGCTGATATTTTTTCCAGCAATCTTAATTCCGGCTTGGGATTCATCCAGTCCAGCCTTTCGCATGATGAATTCTGCATCTAAGTTAAATAAGCATATATTTAAGTTAAATAAATTTAAGTTAAATAAGTTAAATATGACATATATATGGTTGATAATTAGTTTCCCAATTAGTGCGCTGATGAACCTAGACTTCTTTCTTTCGGGAAAGTTGCTTTATCAGGAAACTTTAAGGAAGTTGCTTTCAGAACATGACCTGAGGTCAGCGGTATTATAGATTGTTCTAAATGCCCACATTTATGAGTTGGCGTGTGTCTTGGATTTTATGTGTCTCTTATCCTAAAGTGTGTGTGTGTGTGTGTGTGTGTGTGTAGCAGCAATTTTGTTCTAGCACCTACAATGCTTTTACTAAGATATGAGTACTGATAAAAACAGCAGCACTGACATTATTCTATTGTAAACAGCTTCAGGATGGTTCATGGAAAGTGACTCATAAATGAAATATAATAATAATAATAATAATAATAATAATAATAATAATAATAAGTGACTTCTAAAGAAAATGCCTGCAGATGAATTTAGCTGTATTTTTAAAGTTGTGTGAAGTTGTCCATGTGAGAGCAAGAGCAAACCCCTCTCACATCCTCTCCTTTTCATCCTGTTAGTTGAGTCATGCAAATTAATTTGGCAGAAGGGTGTTTGGGAAGCACACTGCACTGTGTAAATGTGTGAAGTGTACCTGACGTCTCAGGAATTAAAAGGCATCCCGTTTCCATTTCTTACAAAGCATAGCTTTGGATGGCATCATCTCCTCTGATTAAACAAGCCTTTCCTTTGCTTACCTGCGGCTGACAGAAGTTGGCTCACATCCCACTGTAGACATGACCCTCCCTTTCCAGGTGAGCCTGTTTCTTTCTATAATTAGGCAGAGCCAGGAGGTCCAGAATGTATAGAAGGTTCTTTGTGGGCCAAATGTTGACATCTCTCATTAGCCTAGGACCTAGAGTGCCCCAGGAAGTCAAGGGCTGATTTCTTCCTTCTTCATGCCTCCTTCAAGCAAGGCTTGTGTTCCACAAATTTAAGAATGGGCCTGGAAATACAACTGTAGCTAAGAAAGTTGTGCCTACCTAGCCAACACAAACACAATCAAAAGATGGGTGTATAAAAAACGGGCTTACTTACCTCTTTATTCTTATATTATACTACTCTGATCTCCTTAAATTAATTCAATGTTGTTGTTGTTGTGTGCCTATGGTTCATTAACCCTCACCTTCTCATGTCCCTGATCGACTAATGCTACTGAAATTTTGAACTATCCCTAATAAAGGAGGGGTTGCATTCTATTTAATTTGGGTTCCTTGCAATTATTGAAGCTCTTTTATAAGAGCCCCATTCAAGCTCTTTCTTCTATTAATGTACTAAAGGAATGGAGGAGGGAGATACACATCTCATTAGTCCCACACCTAATGTCCAACATTTGAGAGTGATGTCTGAAAATGAAGCCTTTGCACAGACTCTCTATACAATTGGGAAAGCTGGTTGTGTGAAGTACATCAGCACGCGTGTAGATACCGTGTGTCTTTGTTTTATATTGGGGGTGGCTGCAGTCATGGCAAGACAGGTGGACCAGGAACCCACAGAGACCTGGAGCTAGCCTTGGAAGAGGCCCTATCATCCAAGCTTTGAATTTTGTCATGAGTATATATTCCCACCTAAGACAATGAGTTTTATGGACCAATAAGTGGCTATATTTGTACAGAAAAGGTCCCATTGTGTATTCTAAATGTAGATGACTCCCCAGTTTGAAGCCGCATCTTGGCCTATTACAGTTTCCCATCTTTCTCTTCAAACAACTGTTTTCCAATTCTGTGCTTCCCTTTCATCTCATAGAATAAAACAATTCACGTTGGAGAGAGGAAAACTCGGGGAAAACCAACCAGCAGCAAACCCAGCTATATTTTTATTCTGTGCAGCAAAGAGCAGATGTTCTCTTCTTGAGCCTGAAAAGAACAAAGCTCCCTCCTAGCCTTATTTTAAACAAGCTGGCCACCCACTGCTCCAAATGTGCCTACCGAGAGAAAAAATAAATGGCTGAGCTTCTCACCAGATGCGTTTGTGAAAAGCACATCCTTGGGGGGGGGGGAAGCATCCCAATCCTAAGAAGCTGTAGTTGTTATATATGGCCAACTTGGATTTCTAGGGTCTGAGCCTTTGCCTTTGTCTTATCCCCTTAAAAGATTGGTGCATATAGCTTGCCATGTTGTTGATAACTAGGAGATGCTGTACGGTATGAATGCCTTCAGGTTTGACGCTGCCTTGAACTGAGCCTGCTATTGGCCAACAACATAACAAGCTTTCCCAAGATTAATGCAATACAGTAAAAAAAGAAAATGTAAATAAGTTTCTGGGGCAAAGGCAAAAAAAATGTTTGAGGTTATATCTTGGTTTGGGGTGATTTTCTACCGCCTATGAGTGGTAAGGAAGAAGGATCACACCTGCCCACTTTGACACATGACCAGCCACTTGATAAAGAGTGCATGGCTAAAGCAGTAAACTAATACCTTTTATTTTCTTTCTACCTGAAGTAATTCTCTTTTCTTCTGTAAGACCACCCCTCATTCTATTTTTATTTTCTTATAGATTTCTGTTTGCCTTGATTTCAAGTGATCTCCCCCCCACTTCAAAAGCAAAGTCCTTCAAGTTCCTTTTTCCCCAATCCATTTAATTTGCTCACCAACGAGGTCAGTAGGTGACTTTACTACAGTGGTACCTCAGGTTAAGTATTTAATTCATTCCGGAAGTCCGTTCTTAACCTGAAACTGTTCTTAACCTGAAGCACCACTTTAGCTAATGGGGCCTCCTGCTGCCGCCGGAGCATGATTTCTGTTCTCATCCTGAAGCAAAGTTCTTAACCCGAGGTAGTATTTCTGGGTTAGCAGAGTATGTAACCTGAAGCGTATGTAACCCGAGGTACCACTGTACTTCTATTTATTTCTGTTTCAATTCACTGCTGGGTCCATTGCTTTGGCTGCTGAAGGCATCACAGAGGAAAACAACAACAATTGCAGCCAGAATTGAATTGAATTGAAAAGGCTGCTCATGAGTAGTAGTATTAGTACAAAACTTCAAAGGGGTTTCCTCTCAGCAACCTCCTCTAGTCCATTTGCAGGTGAAATGTGCATTTAAAGCACACCTGCAAACACCCACTTTCTCTCCCTGAAATACACTAATTTGCAAGCGCAGTTTGAAGCCAGACTATGCCTGCAAATGGACTGCAAAGAGGCTCATTCTAATTACTGATCATTGGATCAGCTGTTATAGCTGGCTATTTTGAAGGCACTTTTTGAGCACCACCAGCTCTTAGACCCATCAAGCTGCAATGGGAAAGGCAAACCCTGTTGGCTGCACTAGGGAGTTTTTGATACCTTTGTCCAGCAATGATTTCAGCAGACACGACAGCCCAAGTTGGTAAAAGGCAGTCTTAGGCATTGCTGACACCTGGACTTCTGGAGACAAAGATGGATTCAAGAATACCTCCAAGCTCTAAAGCAGGCTTCCTCAACCTTGGCCCTCCAGATATTTTTTTGAGACTACAGTTCCCATCATCCCTGACCACTGGTCCTGCTAGCTAGGGATCATGGGAGTTGTAGGCCAAAAACTTCTGGAGGGCCGAGGTTGAGGAAGCCTACTCTAAAGCTATTCATTTGGCAGGAATGCAACCCTATACAGAACAGCAGTGTGGCCTAGTTCCTGCACCTTGGAACTGTCCATTCACAGGACTTCCATATTTTCATAATTCAGCTTCAGTATAAAATAAATAAATTAACAATAGTTGGACTGGGGCCCACTAAATGTTGTGACACTACAATACATTGTTAATGACATTATTACAGCAACAAAATGCCAGCATTATAAATGGCTGCACCCATTTATATTTATATTTTGTTTCATATTAGGACGCTAACTATTAATTCGCGCATAAAATGGCCTACGAGGTAGCAACTGCTAGGCTAGACTATTGAAGCTGAGGAGCAAATTGTTTCCTTGAGGGCACAGTTTTCATGGGTGGTCTTGTGCAATGGTGTGGGGTACGGATTACAGTAAAAACAGGAATATATAGAGCAAAATGGCAACAGAACGTTAAAAATACGCAAATGCTGCCTGAGTTATGGACTAGGCACACAATCCATACAGTTAACATTCTGTGCAGCTTCGGAGAGAAAACAGACTGAGAAAGGGATGGGGAAGCCACAGACTTGCATCAATGGAAAAGGATGTCTCTTGTATGGTTGTATATGTATAAAATAGGAGAGAGAAGCAGTAAAATGAGATCATCAAGGTTGTATAAATCCTGTCCTCCCACCCTGCCTGGCCATAAATGCCAATTTGCACTTGAAGAAAATAATTACAACTTTTCAGGTCAAGTGGTTTTCGAAGAGCCTTGGGTCTGGAAAATGACAATGCATTAAGCTCAGGATCAGACTGTTGAGGTTCATTTTATTTCCATTAAATCCTACTCTGAATATTGCTGAAAAAGCTTTGCTTTTTATTATTGCTAATTCCAAACATAATAAATATGCTTTGGCTGATTTATTATCATTTAAAACAGTCTGATATTTGCAGCTTTCAGCATACATTGGAAAGTGTGTGAGTCTGCCCAAATCCAACCCTTCCATTTATTTAACTAAATGGGATACAGTCCAGATAAAAATAACAGATTTAAAATAGTTTCCTTCCCCTGGATTTAACCATCCTTTCTGCTTTTTAAAGCAGAGAGAAGGTGAAATACGTCACTTATTTGAAGTATCTTTTTGTTATTATTCTGGGGTTTTGTTTGTTTTGCACTACCACCCACTATTCTGATGTGTCTACAAAGGAACTTCCTTGACTGTCTTTATTGCATTTAAACATGACAGGAAGTGTCTCAGATCCTTCACATTTGGGGGGCTGGTTTGCCTACGTTAGAAGCAGGGCCTTCTAGGTTGTGGCTCCAAAACTGTGAGATGCCTTTCCATTGGTGGTTTAGCACTTCTGGTATTTCTCAGACAGGCTAGAGAGGATGATTATTTCCAGCTGGAAATAATGGCTAAGGAATATGGAATGTGCAGTTTCAATGACAAATGCCATGCTCACCAGCAGGAAACGAGCTTCATAACTATGGTATCCTATCTAGTGCTTGCTCAAATCTGCCCTCCAATTACTGGAAAGTTTTCTCCTCCTGTGAAAGAGGCTTTAATTTTTCTGCACTTTATTTATTTGGTATTTTGGCATATGTGGGGCTCAGTGCCAGATTTGCGTATAAGCTAAACAAGCTATAGCTTAGGGCCCCACTCTCTTGGGGGCCCCCAAAAAAATTAATGGAAAAAAACCCTGGATGTACATTTCCAAAATATAAGATAAAAACAAATAAAATAAAACCTGTATACAGCAATAGTGTTTTGTGTTGTGTAGGCTCCTATGATGTAAGTAATGGGCCCCGCCTGCTAGCCTGCTCCCTAAAATATCACTGGTTTGCTCATTTCTATATATAGGGTGCCTACATTCTGCTATTTATAATTATTAGCATTTTGTATCATATATTTACACCTATTATTATTTCATGTCATAGCAAGTTTCTAGAGACTAGATTATGAGTCTTTGTAAATTGTGTTTCTAAAGGAACTTTTATAATTGTCAAATGCCAAAGTGATTGCATTATTATTTGTTATGAATAAAAAAATCATTTCAAGTTAGAGCTTAATAATTATTTCACTATTAATATACTTCTTCTTTATTGTATTTCAGTTCAACAATTGCTTTGTTAAAATACATATTTTGTTATGTGCAAATGGCTTTAGATACCTATTGGGTCCATAAATTACCATATAGCATGTATTCAATACACACAAAACAGTGACAATTTGTTGTTAACAAAGGACAGCTGGACATATAAAGGGCCCCATTACCTTCAGTAGCTTAGGGCCTCATCAAACCTAAGTCCGGTCTTGGTGGGGTTTGAGGTCACATTATTATTGCATTGTGGCCCAGGGTATCTGCGTGTGTTTTCCCTCCTTGTAAACATTAGTCTGTTGCTCTCTGTAACCTCCTTGGCTGTTCATATCTGCTGATCTGAAGATGCTACATGGGAGAAGTTATCTCGTGAAGCCTTACCCTGGGCTTTAACTGAAGCATGGGTACATGAGAAGGCTGCAGAGTACAGACCACTAGTGACATAATGTATGGAATGTAAACAAGGGCACTGAAAACTCCCTTCAGTCTTTTTAAAAAATAAGCTAAGAGCAGAAGGCTGAATCTTTTGCATTCAATACCTCAGCTATTTTCGTTTTAAAAGAAACTTAACATTGGGTTGTATGTTGTTAATTCATAAAACACGCATGTGGAAATTGATTATAGCACTGTCTGAAAAGCTACTGTCTTCTACAGAGGCTCAGAATCCAATTGAGGAGCAAAAAACCAACAACAACCTTGCTCAGGATTTCCATACTCTCCAACATTTCTCTGATGAAAATAGGGACCTATTCAACAACAACAACAACAACAACAACAACAACAACAATAATAATAATAATACCCAGCCCATCTGACTGGCTTGCCTCAGGCACTCTGGGCAGCTTCCAACATATATTTAAACATTAAACATAAAAAACTTCCCTCTACAGGGCTGCCTTCAGATGTCTTCTAAAGGTTGTATAGTTACTTATCTCCTTGGCTTGAAGGTCGCATAACTCCATACCCTCCAACATTTCTCTGATGAAAATGGGGACACCCTAAGGAAAAGCAGGACATATCAAATCAGAAACCGGAAAGGCTTCTGTAAATCCAGGACTGTCCCTGGAAAATAAGGACACTTGGAAGGTCTGGATTGCTTAAGTCATAGGTGGGCACCGCAGGTCTTCCAAGCTATGCTTCCAGACCATGCCCCTCACTGGCCCTTGTTCTGTACCATCTTTGAGTGATTCTACCTATTTGGAATGTGTCTTTAACCTGTAATAATACATCTGCTTGCCTTGATGGGGAGAGATGCAGCAGGCCACAGCTACCACTGGCATATGGTCTCCAGAAAATTACCTATGAGCAAATGTAGCCTTCAGGCTGAAAAGGGTTCCTCACCCCCTGCCTTAATCTAATGACCTAACCTATTTTGGATTTTACTTTGCTTATGGCAAGAATTAGAGCTTGGTACTAAAATTAGAGCTTGCTTGAAAACCATGCACCGGCTTTTCAAATGCAAAATTAATACCATAGGTATTCCACTGGAAACATTTTGTTTTGGAAAGATTTCTCATCACACACGTGGTTTTTCACCGCATACATTATTGTGCTTTAGGGAGCAAGCTGTACATTTCGCTTGCCATTGCGAGGATTGCACTCTTGTTTGTGCACTTCTGAAAAGACTCCCTGCTGCACCCCTCAGCATGTAAGAAGTTTGCAAATCACAGACATCGTCATTTCAAATATAAGCCAGGGAGAACTCAAATCTGTGGTTTAATTTCCCATTATCTGCTGAAAAGATGCTGAAGTGGTGATGCGGAAGTTTTAAAAGAACAGAAAATGAACACGATTGAAACACTTATACAACCAAACTTTATTACGTGTGCATTTCTGCCGTTATCACAGAAACACTCCTACTCAATGTGAGAGAGCAGGTTCGTAAAGTGTGAGAGCAGCATCGTAAAGGAGAGAATACAGGCTCTTAATTTTATCTTTCATCATTAATTACACCCATAAGTCACCAAAAGAAAGTCTTCCCAGGCTTCATATCTCCCAGCATGTGTATTTTAAAATGGGGGAATCAAGTAGGATTTGTGGGATGCCTTGCAAAATAAAGAAAGAAAGAAAAAAGCGATAAGCATCCATCAAAATGAATGAGGCAGATCCAGACATTGCCTTCAGGAGACTGAAAGGCTTTTGATCCAATGGAGGGGTCCTGCTGGCAACTTCTATATTAAATTTTTCCTCTGAGATATAGCTGGTGCTAACTTGGTGAGTTTTCAGGAATAGCCGAAGACACACCTGTTTGCTAAGAAATCTTCTGGAACCAGTTACTGTATTACTGCTGTCTGATACTGTGAATAGTATGGAGTTTTTGTATGTGTGATCTTAATTGTTATGTCCCTTGTTCTGGGATTCTTTCTAACAATACATATTTTAAATAAAGAAATTATGGCTAATTATAAGCAAAAAAAGTAAATAGCTTTGTTTCTGTTTTGTGTATGAGTTGTGTGTGCCTATTGCAGTACAGTGGTACCTCAGGTTACATGTGCTTCAGGTTACATACGCTCCAGGTTACAGACTCTGCTAACCCAGAAATAGTGCTTCAGGTTAAGAACTTTGTTTCAGGATGAGAACAGAAATTGTGCTCCGGCGGCGTGGCAGCAGGAGCAGGAGGCCCCATTAGCTAAAGTGGTGCTTCAGGTTAAGAACAGTTTCAGGTTAAGTACGGCCCTCTGGAACGAATTAAGTACATAACCCGAGGTACCACTGTAGTTTCCAGCAGTCTCAAATTCAAATTTCATTTTAGCCATAAAGGCAGTAGCCATTAGGTCTTTTGACCTTACTCAAGCCCTTTCCCTATGCAGTATGGGGGAAATCCTGCTTATCTATCTTTAAGATGCTTGATGGCTCATTCAAAAAGTGTTATATAGGTGTCTGTCTGTGGTGTGTGTGTGTGTGTGTGTGTGTGTAAAGCACACAGTTATACAATACTGCAATAGTTCACTAAAGCAACAGCATTAAACCATTCCAAATCAGAATTAAAATGTCAGTAATATCTAAAAAAGTAGCTGTAAATGATAAAATCAGCATCAGTTAACAGACTGAAATATCCAGGTCCTTAAGGCACAATTTAAAATTGAATTTATTTTTTTTAAGGGTAGGATTCAGGAATATCCTGTGCAGAAAGAGCATTCCATAGCATTGTTACACCACAGCCCTGTTTTTGCTAACTATAATTATTTGAATATAATGCTAATATATTCCTATATAATCCTCATATGGTTATTGGAAGCAAGTCAACGAATGCTGCTTCAAAAATGCTTTGCCTTCAGAAGAAGAAAAAGCAAAGGAAGTCTGGAGAAACGGCACTAAGGAGAAGTAGGTTTCTACCATTATTATGGACCCATGAAGACTCAGAGCAGCTTCAGATGTTATTTTAGAAGTGCTGCAAGCTGAGTGCAAAAGCCACTTCCCAACTGGTCTGGCAGTGTTGAAGAAATCACTGTCAGAGGAGGATTATCAACTCTCATTTGCAAAAAGTGCCACTTGAAGCACTGGATTTTGTCTTCTGAAACTGAATAGTCTCCGCAGTCTGGCAAAATCCCTAAAGGAACGCTAACGTTCCATTCCATCTCCAGGTCCATTATTGTCAAACCACATAAACTGAACGATAAAACTGAATTCACTTTATGATGCAAGGAGAAAAGGCGAAAATAGAATATATATATGAGAATGTACCGTATTTTTTGCACCATAACACTCACTTTTTTCCTCCTAGAAAGTAAGGGGAAATGTCTGTGCGTATTATGGAGGGAATGCCTACAGGTGGCATGCCTGCAGATTTTCCTCCTCTAAAAACTACGTGCGTGTTATGGTCGGGTGCGTGTTATAGAGTGAAAAATATGATATATATTGTTAACAGCAAACTATATATCACCTTATCTCAGAGAGGAACTATTTGTGATATATTTATATATAACAAATAGTCTCTCTCTCTCTCTCTCTCTCTCTCTCTCTGTGTGTGTGTGTGTGTGTGTGTGTGTGTTTCTTAAATTCCATCTCCTGGGTTAGAGTGGGAAATTTATGTATAACAATGTTGTTATATTTTGTAGTCTAAAGGTAAAAATAATGATAACCACCTATCAAATCAAACATTGCCAAATGTCATTGACACTTGCCAGCACATCAATTCGGATCGGAAATAATATCTACAGATAATGACTGCAGTCCTGCAAAGGATGCATTGCAAACCCAAACAGAGATAATCTGATGGAGCTTCTAACAGTTCCTTGTCCAGCCATTCAGAAAATAGTATTAATAATTATGTATTTTTAATGAAAGGACATCAATTTGAAAAAAAGAAACATGTTTTATTAAACTATTGTCAAGAAAACACCTTTCTATAAAACACAGGTACCATGAATAAATAAATTGGCACGCAAGTGAGCAATCTTTGAGGAAATATATTAAAACCATGATAATAAAAACCATTGGCGTTATTAGCCAAATGTTTGCCAGAAAAATAATGAAATGTTGCAATTATATAAAAGTGTTTCATAACCCCAGCACTTATGATGATGTTATAATGATGGCATTTAGGTCATTACTTTAAACTTCCTCCTAGTTCTTATACAAATTCTAACCATCTACAAAATAAAAGGAGACCCTAAATTTTAAAGTCTCCAGTTCCAGAGGGTTCATTACTTGATGCCTTATTATTTCCTGAGAATGTGTGAGTTTTGTTATTTATTTCCCCCCTTCTTCTCAAATTCATAATGTGATTTTCTTTCTACTCAGAGTTTGGTATATTACGCTCCGGGCTGCTCTTAATAAAGTCAAAAAAACAAAACATAAAAAACCTCCCCCAAATTCTACTTGGTGTCAAAGGAACTCTTTCTCCTTGTCTCATACTAATGTGGTCACACCTGATTAATCTTTACTAGTTCAGTTTTCTCCGTCAAAATTCCTGAGAGATCTAAAGGTGCTTTCACACTTAACGGCTATAGAGAAGGTAAAAGTGGTCCCTGTTGCAATCGAACACCTAAGCACTGTCAGGCACTAATATACAACATTGCCTCTATCGATCCGACAGGTAATGCTAATCTTTCACGGAAGCAAGCTGGGTGAAGTGTGACATGGTTTAAACCTGTGCAAGTAGATAAATAGGTACCGCTCCGGCGGGAAGATAAATGGTGTTTCCGTGCACTGCTCTGGTTTGACAGAAGCAGCTTAGTCATGCTGGCCTCATGACGCGGAAGCTGTACGCCGGCTCCCTCGGCCGATAAAGCAAGATGAGTGCCGCAACCCCAGAGTCGGTCACAACTGGACCTAATGATCAGGGGTCACTTTACCTTTACCTATGTAGGTGAATCACAACGGGGCTCTTTGAAACCTGCTGCCCAACGAAACCAACTTTGTCACCTGGCAAGCGACATGAGGGCAGGATTCATTTTCCTGCTCATGGCAACATCATGCTTAGGTTACAGTGTGAGAGTTACCATACTTTTCCATGTATAAGGCTAGTTTATTTTCTTTGAAAATTATGCTGAGATCCAGCGCCAAGGGCCTTCTGGCGGTTCCCTCATTGCAAGAAGTGAGGTTACAGGGAACCAGGCAGAGGGCCTTCTCGGTAGTGGTGCCCTCCCTGTGGAATGCCCTCCCATCAGATGTCAAGGCAATAAGCAACTATCTTACTTTTAGAGGACATCTGAAGGCAGCCCTGTTTAGGGAAGCTTTTAATATTTAATGCTGTATTGTTTTTAACACTTGGTTGGGAGCCGCCCAGAGTGGCTGAGGCAAATCTGTTCATTTCAGTCTCTGCTTCTTGGCTTTCCAATATTAAGTTCGGTTCTCCACATTTCCACGTCAGTTTCCTTTTTCTTTTTAAAGTCTTCATGAAAATTCCTCAGCATTTTGGTGTGAATTTCTCCCGATACGCACAATTTTGTATGCAACTTCACCCCATGTTCACATTCTTTGGAAAATAATTTCCTCCAATTGAATGGGTTATTGTATGTTATTTTCACAAACATATGTATCTCAGTGTACACTTTACCTAGTATATGCATTCTTGTACACATTACCTAACTAGAAAATAGCACTGCAAAATTCAGAGAAGAGTGAATCTCAAAGATAGGCTGTGTTTCAGGTCCTGTATTGTTCCCCAAAGTGCAAATCACATAGGTTTGCCTTTGAATGCAAACAGAATAAAATTTCTCCTCCATCCCTACTTGTTCCTATTCCAGAAGCAAACAAAAATATACTCCTATTCATTCTGATTTAGATAATGCAGCTGTACCACCTTGCCACTAACCCAAAGGCATCACAATAAGCATACCTCTCCACATCCCCCAATGTGGTGGAAGTGTGCAAAAGTTCCTAGGTTCAATCCCTGACATCTCCAGGCAGAGCTTGGAGATTTATGCCTAAAATATTGGGGAGTTACTGCCAATCACGGTAGAGAATATTGAGCGTAATGGACCAATGACCTGACTCAGTCTAAGGAAGCTTCTGGTGTTTCTGTATACTAGGAAGACTAGCAGAAATTGAAATTCCTAGCCTTCACCTTGCAAGATAGCATACAGACACAGAAAGGGCAGAGCCATTTGGTTAGTTACATGCAGATTGTGTATTATTATTATTATTATTATTATTATTATTATTATTAGACATATGGTCTTTGCACAACTTTATTTATATAAAGTTGTGCAAAGACCATATCTCATAACAACAACAACAGCAACAACTTTTTTACTTATACCCCGCCCTGAGTTTCCCCAGCGACTCTGGAATGCTTCCAAGAATAAATTAAAAATACATTAAAACATCAGTCATTAAAAACTTCCCTAAACAGGGCTGCCTTCAGATATCTTCTAAAACTCAGATATTTGTTTATTTCCTTGACACCTGATGGGAGGGCGTTCCACAGGGCGGGTGCCACTGCCAAGAAGGCCCTCTGCCTGGTTCCCTGTAACTTCGCTTCTCACAGTGAGGGAACTGCCAGAAGGCCCTCGGCACTGGACCTTAGTGTCTGGGCTGAACGATGGGGGTGGAGACACTCCTTCAGGTATACTGGGCTGAGGTCGTTTAGGACTTTAAAAGTCAGCACCAACATTTTGAATTGTGCTCGGAAACATACTGGCAGCCAATGTAGGTCTTTCAAGACCGGTGTTATGTGGTCCTGGCGGCCACTCCCAGTCACCAATTTAGCTGCCGCATTCTGGATTAGTTGTACTTTCCGGGTCACCTTCAAAGGTAGCCCCACGTAGAGCTCGTTGCAGTAGTCCAAGCGGGAGATAACTAGAGCATGCATCACTCTGGCGAGACAGTCTGCGGGCAGGTAGGGTCTCAGCCTGCGTACCAGAGCTCAAACCAGATCCTATGTCTTGACTTCATTCTGACAGTGTGTGGAAGCAACTGTCCACAAGAATTGCCTCACTGTTTTCCTAAGCCAGCTGCCCCAAAAGCCCACCGACCATCAAGGTGTTTTGCTGCTTGCTTCTATTACCCCAGAGGTATATACCAGAGGCTTCTCTATTAAATACTTGTGGCCATCTGGTAAGCTAAAGGATATCAAAAGAACATCCAGCTCAAAATGGGGTGGGGAAGGAAGGAAGGAAGGGTAATAGCTTACACCAATGCAGAGAAGGGAGGTGTGATGAGTGAGGTTCAGCCTCCTGAAGACCCAGGTGTCAATCAGGGCTGACAGGTGTGTCATCCAATCATGAGGGGGTGGAGAGTTAAAATCTAAACTCTGTCAGCTAAACTGTCATATAAAGCCTAAATAGGACTTGACTACCAGAGATAAATTAATTTAGCTTAGGGGGTTAGCTAGCCAGTGCAACCCATATTCTTTATCTGAGGCAAAGGTAAAGATCCTAGAAAAAGGCTACGAATGTTTTGCTGGCTTCGTGGAACAAAATACCTATGCTAGATGATAAAGTTCTTATCTCTGTGGAGAGTTTTTTTTACTGGAACCAAGTGTTGTGCTTTATCAGAGTAACCATTAAGCTACAAGCCTCATTGGGTGTGTTTAAATAAAATCCCCATTCAGTTTACAAAGTGCCTCATCATTCCTTTGGTTGAGAGATAAGTGGTTACAGATTATTATTTTTTAAATTAAAAATCCTTGCTGCTGGATATTAGAAAACGTAGCAGCATACAGACAATCTTGATACATCTGTTTACTCCCACCTATTCGCAAACCAGCTTGAAGCATTCCCTGGGCTGTGATTGCAAGGGACCAGTGTTTTCTGTATACAGAATAATAATAATAATAATAATAATAATAATAATAATAATAATAATAGAATCATAGAATCATAGAATCATAGAATCATAGAGTTGGAAGAGACCACAAGGGCCATCGAGTCCAACCCCCTGCCAAGCAGGAAACACCATCAGAGCACTCCTGACATATGGTTGTCAAGCCTCTGCTTAAAGACCTCCAAAGTAGGAGACTCCACCACATTCCTTGGCAGCAAATTCCACTGTCGAACAGCTCTTACTGTCAGGAAGTTCTTCCTAATGTTTAGGTGGAATCTTCTTTCTTGTAGTTTGGATCCATTGCTCCGTGTCCGCTTCTCTGGAGCAGCAGAAAACAACCTTTCTCCCTCCTCTATGTGACATCCTTTTATATATTTGAACATGGCTATCATATCACCCCTTAACCTCCTCTTCTCCAGGCTAAACATGCCCAGCTCCCTTAGCCGTTCCTCATAAGGCATCGTTTCCAGGCCTTTGACCATTTTGGTTGCCCTCCTCTGGACACGTTCCAGTTTGTCAGTGTCCTTCTTGAATTGTGGTGCCCAGAACTGGACACAGTACTCCAGGTGTGGTCTGACCAGAGCAGAATACAGTGGCACTATTACTTCCCTTGATCTAGATGCTATACTCCTATTGATGCAGCCCAGAATTGCATTGGCTTTTTTAGCTGCCGCGTCACACTGTTGGCTCATGTCAAGTTTGTGGTCAACCAAGACTCCTAGATCCTTTTCACATGTACTGCTCTCAAGCCAGGTGTCACCCATCTTGTATTTGTGCCTCTCATTTTTTTTGCCCAAGTGCAATACTTTACATTTCTCCCTGTTAAAATTCATCTTGTTTGTTTTTGCCCAGTTCTCTAATCTGTCAAGGTCGTTTTGAAGTGTGATCCTGTCCTCTGGGGTGTTAGCCACCCCTCCCAGTTTGGTGTCATCTGCAAATTTGATCAGGATGCCCTTGAGTCCATCATCCAAGTCGTTGATAAAGATGTTGAATAAGACCGGGCCCAAGACAGAACCCTGTGGCACCCCACTAGTCACTCTTCTCCAGGATGAAGAGGAACCATTGATGAGCACCCTTTGGGTTCGGTCAGTCAGCCAGTTACAAATCCACTGAGTGGTAGCATAGTCAAGACCGCATTTTACCAGCTTCTTTACAAGAATATCATGGGGCACCTTGTCAAATGCCTTGCTGAAATCAAGGTAGGCTACATCCACTGCGTTCCCTTCATCTACCAGGCTTGTAATTCTGTCAAAAAACGAGATCAGGTTAGTCTGACATGACTTATTTTTCAGAAATCCATGCTGACTATTGGTGATCACAGCATTCCTTTCTAGGTGCTCACAGACTGTTTGCTTAATGATCTGTTCCAGAATCTTCCCTGCTATTGATGTCAGACTGACTGGGCGGTAATTATTTGGGTCCTCTCTTTTCCCCTTTTTGAAAATAGGGACAACATTTGCCCTCCTCCAGTCTGCCGGGACTTCGCCTGTTCTCCAGGAATTCTCAAAGATGACTGCCAGTGGTTCTGAGATCACATCTGCCAGTTCTTTTAATACTCTTGGATGCAGTTCATCTGGCCCTGGAGACTTGAATACATCTAATCTAGCCAAATATTCTTGTACTATCTCCTTAGTTATTCTGGGCTGTGTTTCCTTTGCTGAATCATTTGCTCCAAATTCTTCAGGTCGGGCATTGTTTTCTTTATCGGAGAAGACTGAGGCAAAGAAGGCATTGAGGAGTTCAGCCCTTTCTGTGTCCCCTGTTTGCATTTCACCATCTTCTCCTCTGAGTGACCCCACTGTTTCTTTGTTCTTCCTTTTGCTACGAACATACCCATAAAAACCTTTTTTGTTGCTTTTAACCTCTCTAGCAAGCCTGAGTTCATTCTGTGCTTTAGCTTTTCTGACTTTGTGTCTACACGTGCTGGCTATTTGTTTGAATTCCTCTTTGGTGGTTTCCCCCCTTTTCCATTTTTTGTACACATCCTTTTTTAATCTTAATTCAGTTAAAAGTGCTTTAGATAGCCACCCTGGTTTCTTTAGGCATCTTCCATGTTTTCGTCTCATTGGTATTGCCTGACGTTGTGCTTTTACTATCTCCCTCTTAACAAACTCCCAGCCATCATGAACTCCCTTTCCTTTTAGTATTGCTGTCCATGGGATCTCACCCAGCACTTCCCTAAGTTTTATGAAGTCGGCTTTCTTAAAGTCAAGAAATTGAGTCCTAGTATGCTTGGCTGCTACTTTCCGCTGTATAGTAAACTTCAGAAGAGCATGATCACTCGCGCCTAATGATCCTTCCACATCTACCCCACTAACCAGGTCATCAACATTGGTTAGGACCAGATCTAAAATGGCTGTTCCTCTTGTTGCTTCTCCCACTTTCTGGACAATGAAGTTGTCTGCAAGGCCAGTGAGGAATCTGTTTGACCTTATGCTCTTGGCTGAGTTTGACGTCCAACAAATATCCGGGTAATTGAAGTCCCCCATTACTACTATCTCCCTTCCTTTTGCATACTTGGCCATCTGTTCCAGGAAGGCAGCATCTATGTCCTCCGTTTGGCTTGGGGATCTATAGTAAACTCCCACAATGAGGTCTCTGTTATTCTTCTCTCCCTTAATTTTGACCCAAATGCTCTCACTTTGGCTTTGAGGTTCTAAATCTTGGATCTCTTCACAGGTATACATATCCCTGACATATAACGCCACTCCTCCTCCTTTCTTGTCTGGTCTGTTTCTCTGAAATAGATTGTATCCCCCCATTATTACATTCCAATCGTGGGACTTATCCCACCAGGTTTCAGTGATGCCTATTATGTCATATTTAGTTTGCTGTACCAAGAGCTCAAGCTCATCTTGTTTATTTCCCATGCTTTGCGCATTAGTGTACAGACATTGAAGTCCATTAATCATTCCCCCGTGTCTCTTATTTAAGGATTTTTTCCTCCCTCCACTAGGTCCGCGTGCTGTTTGCTCCATTTGGTCTATGACATTTGGATGATCATCTTCATTAATTGATAGACTCCTACCTTCAGGAGCACTGTCTCCCTCCCCCACATTAGTCAGTTTAAAGCCCTCCTGATGAGGTTTCTGAGATTTTTGGCAAAAACATTTCTCCCAACCGTTGTGAGGTGCAGCCCATCACTTGCCAGAAGTCCATCTTCAAGAAACTGCAGTCCGTGATCTAAGAATCCAAACCGTTCCTGTTTACACCATTTGCGAAGCCAGCTGTTCACTTCCACTATTTTCCCCTCTCTCCCTGGGCCACGTCGTTCAACTGGGAGGACAGACGAGATGACAATTTGTGCATTTAGTTGCTTCAATTTCCTGCCGAGAGCCTCGTAGTCTCTTTTGATCTTCTGGAGGCTATTGTTTGCAGTGTCATTGGTTCCCACATGAACCAAGAGGAAGGGGTATTCGTCAGTGGGTTTTATGATTTTTTGCAGTCGTTCAGTTACATCTTGGATCTTAGCCCCGGGGAGACAGCACACTTCCCGAGACATCTTGTCAGGCCCACAGATCACTGCTTCTGTTCCCCTCAAATAGGTAAAGGTAACGGTACCCCTGCCCATTCTGGCCAGTCTTGCCAGACTCTAGGGTTGTGCGCTCATCTCACTCTATAGACCGGGAGCCAGCGCTGTCTGCAGACACTTCTGGGTCACGTGGCCAGCGTGACAAGCTGCATCTGGCGAGCCAGCGCAGCACACGGAATGCCGTTTACCTTCCCGCTGGTAGGCGGTCCCTATTTATCTACTTGCACCCGGAGGTGCTTTCGAACTGCTAGGTTGGCAGGCGCTGGGACCGAATGACGGGAGCGCACCCCGCCGCGGGGATTCAAACTGCCGACCATGCGATCGGCAAGTCCTAGGCGCTGAGGTTTTACCCACAGCGCCACCCGCGTCCCTGAATAATAATAATAATAATTTATTATTTATACCCCGCCCATCTGGCTGAGTTTCCACAGCCATTCTGGGCGGCTCCCAATCAAGTGTTAAAAACAGTACAGCATTAAATATTAAAAACTTCCCTGAAAAGGGCTGCCTTAAGATGTCTTCTGAATGTCAGGTAGTTGTTTATCTCTTTGACATCTGATGGGAGGGCGTTCCCCAGGGCAGGCGCCACTACCGAGAAGGCCCTCTCTCTGGTTCCCTGTAGACTCACTTCTCGCAATGAGGGAACCATCAGAAGGCACTCGGTGCAGGATCTCAGTGTCTGGGCTGAACGATGGGGGTGGAGACGCTCCTTCAGGTATACAGGACTGAGGCCATGGAATATTGACCCTGCCCAGGACATTCTAAGGCTTCTTTGTGGCTACTAAATCTTGGAAGAAAAACCCACAAATTACTCCAGCCTGCATACAGATGGGATGGGGTGCGGATAAGTGCATCTGCTTATACAAATAACAACAGATATTTAATAGATATTTAATAACAGGTATTTAGTCTTATTCATATCACGGAGGGGGGCAAACATATTTCTCTATTTATGCCTAGGTGTTTCATACAGATTACCATACAGTATATAATGTTTAGCCAGGAGAAACTGCATATGCGAAGCGACTCTTCTCTGGGGATTTTCCTTCTGTAACCATCTTCTGATTGCAAAGGGAGTCTGACCAAAGAGGCAGTTATGGAACTTGAGTGCTCCGATGACTTCTATATACACACTGCCATTTAATGGGTGCATTTAACCTTGACCATGAAATTGCTTCTGTTGTGTATAATTATTTCAGTAAATTATTATTCTGTTTTATTCTGGTTCTCCCCCTCTGCAATCTCTGTATCATATGAGAGCTACAACTGGCTATTGAATTTGGAACTGTAAATAGTTAAGGTTAAAGTTCTCGCAGATTCCAGTGGAAACTGGATTATCTCCAGTAGGAAAATCCCAACCTGATCCATTTATATAACGTGCCGTGCAAAATAAGCAGAGCTTGTTAGTATTGGGTATATGAATCATAATGATAAAATCAACATATTCTAACAGTTATCTTTACCAAGTAGCACTCATACCTTTGCCAGTTTTTGTTATTCTTTGCTTTTAAATCACTCACTTTTCTTTGCTGGAAAGTAACCTCTGTCGGAAAGCAAAATATTAAATGAATATTTAATTTCCAAAATGCAGCCCATTTTTGGATTAAAGTCCCAATGGATATTTCATATATGTGCACTTTAATCCTATACCACCGCTTCATTAAACCATTCAGGGAAAACAGTTAAGACATCATTTTTAATTAGTTAATTAGACTACAGACATTTTAAAAAAAGCTCAAGAACAAAATTGAAACATACACATACTCACCAACCATTAATTAATATGTACCATTATATCTACTTTAGACTATATTGCATCAAAGATCAAAAATCTGAAGCAAGACTTCACATCTGAAGAACAGAAAAGAAAATCTAACAGTAGAATTGCCAACATTCTCAATCATTGGAATGTATTCCACAATTCCATTTGACCACAGGTTTTAACGATTCTATTGCATTGTGGGGGTCAGAAGAGAGAGGAGAGTAATTTTTTCAGCCTCTGGTGCTGAAATTGTGACAATGTTTTATCAGGTTTCATTGTTGCCAGCTTTTTCATAAAGAGGGAACACTCTTTTTTTAATTCATGCATAGTTTTAGTAACACATTGCACTATTTGCATGCAAAAATTACAAGGCAGAGACCTTTTGTTTAAAATGCTCCTCAGCAAAAAATTCCAATGTGCTGTAGTTGAAATATAATGGCTGTGTTCAAACATTGGCCATGATTACTAGGGCTGCTGGGAGTTGTAGTTCAGCAACATCTGGAAGACCAAACATTCCCCACTCATTCTTTAAACTATAGTTTAGTGTTATGAGAGCGAGCTTGTGTGAGCCTTGGGCTCTCATGCTCCCTGCTTCCCCTCCTCCAGCATAGAAATTAATAAACTGAAAGCTTTTCACTTCCATTTGCCATTTGAACCCTTGTTTTTGTTGTTTAGTCGTTTAGTTGTGTCCGACTCTTCGTGACCCCATGGACCAGAGCATGCCAGGCACTCCTGTCTTCCACTGCCTCCCGCAGTTTGATCAAACTCATGCTGGTAGCTTCGAGAACACTGTCCAACCATCTCGTCCTCTGTCGTCCCCTTCTCCTTGTGTCCTCCATCTTTCCCAACATCAGGGGCTTTTCCAGGGAGTCTTCTCTTCTCATGAGGTGGCCAAAGTACTGGAGCCTCAGCTTCACGATCTGTCCTTCCAGTGAGCACCCAGGGCTGATTTCCTTCAGAATGGATAGGTTTGATCTTCTTGCAGTCCATGGGACTCTCAAGACTCTCCTCCAGCACCATAATTCAAAAGCATCAATTCTTTGGCGATTTGAACCCTACACTATGGCAAATTGAGATGGGCCAGCTTTCTTAATTACCGTCTGAAACAGACTTGCTTTCAGCTAACAAGAATAACCACAGTTTGTCTGGGTTCAAGTGACATTGCAAACAGTGGTGAATCTAAAATGGAAGGGAAGCTTCTGAAGGCCTCCCTGTTGCCATGCCGAGGGAGAGGGAAAGCTCATTCTTCAAATGTTCAGCTACGGTTATGAATGTTCAACATTGTTATGAAAGGTGGTGCATGTCTGAACCGAAGCCAGAGTTTTGAAAGCCACCTCTCCAGGGTTCTGACCTGAGCACTGAAATCCAGGTTTTTCACGGTCAGGGATGATGGACACTGAGGTCCAGCTCCGAGGGCTTTCTGGTGGTTCCCTCACTGCGAGAAGCAAAGTTACAGAGAACCAGGCAGAGGGCCTTCTTGGTAGTGGTGCCGGCTCTGTGGAACACCCTCCCATCAGATGTCAAGGAAAAAACAAATATCTGACTTTTAGAAGACATCTGAAGGCAGCCCTGTTTAGGGAAGTTTTTAATGTTTGATGTTTTAACATGTTTTTAATCTGTTGGGAGCTGCCCAGAATGGCTGGGAAGGCCTGGCCAGATGGGCAGGGTATAAGTAATAAATTATTATTACTATCATCACCATCATCATCATCATCACTAATAATGGGATGCATTCAGGAACACCACTGGAAGGATATAAACCTGCATCCTTCCCTTGACAACCCCAGTTTCTGGTTTAAATGCCAGGATTTTGATCTGACACTAGCTGTTTATTTCTTGCCCTTTAGACACTTCCAAACCCCCAGATAGTATGCTCGCCAGGTACATTATAAGGGAGATGGACTTTTAAAAGTGAGGCCTTTAAAAATCTTATTTGAGTTGCTGTCATTAGTTATGTGGCAGAGCTGAAGCGAATTGCTGAAGCAAGCTTGCAATAAAAGTTACAGCTCCCCTGTCCTCTGAGGCTAGTTGTAGTGGGTTCGATTGCTACCAGAAATGCATTAAAAATAAGGGGGAAAAAACCCTTCATGATGACTATGTGTGGTGGAATACTGGGCTTCATCATTCCAGCTACTCTTTTCCAAGCTAAAATAAAAGGGATCTTCTCTTTTTGCTGTGATTTTTAGCTGACTCACTTTCAGATGTAAGCCCTTCTCTGTAATTAAATATCCTACTTGTCACTATTATAAAACATACATTTTAAGCCTTTCTTTCTTTCTTTCTTTCTTTCTTTCTTTCTTTCTTTCTTTCTTTCTTTCTTTGCAATTACACAGTATGCCAAGTAAAGTACATGTGTGTATTGTCTAACATTTTATTGGAACATTTTAATAGAGAACCAAAAAACATCATATGCAAATCATCCTGGAAACAATTACTAAACCTTCAGTGCATGACCTTTTCCTGTAGAGGGAGCCAAAGAGCTTTCTTTACCTTGAGCTCACAGATGTACAGACTAGCAGGAAAACAGTCTCCAAAGGCCATTTGTGCTACTGAGTTTTACTTTAATAGATACATGGGAGGGGAGGGAGACACACGCCAAGCTTTCCTTTCACACCTGTATTAGCATTACCACCTACCAAAGTCAAATTACTTGGGTTTCTGTAATTGGCTGGGATAGTTTTATGTCTGTAAGAGCAAAGCACTGTTAGCACGAAACAAGAGAGTCTTAATGTAACACAAAAAGAGGAAACCTGTTTTCATACAGTTTAAATAAGCTAATTTGTATGTATAGAAGCAAATTTAGTAATAATGTAATTTTATAAAGTAGTATTACATCACCTCCTTATCACAGAGTTGCAATGCAGGAATATGCAGCTGTCCCATATGGGGTTTGAACCTGCAACTTTGAACCTGCAACTTTGGCATTTATCAGCACCATGCTGTAACCAACTGAGCTGTCCAGGCTAGTGTGGAAGACTGTGACCTGTCTGCCATCCAGGTGCTAATTTGTTGGTGGAAACTTCAAGCTCTCCCCTCCAATATATGATTATTTCATTGTACACAGGTTGTACATTGACAATAAAGGCTGTTGTTGTTGTTGTTGTTGTTGTTGTTGTTGTTGTTGTTGTTATTGCAGTGAGACTGCTATATGCACAAAGATGGAAAGGCCTTATCCACTGTAGAAGAATGGCTGATGAAATTATTGGACTAACATGTTTAATTAGAGGGGGGAAATCATTACCGACATTTGTTAAGGACTGGAAATGTCTTACTGAGTTTTTGTGTGAAAGAGAAAATGAGCTTGTAACATCTGGTTTTGAAGACTGAAAAAATACTAGTTTATAGAAGATAGAACGATTGGATCTTAAAACAATGACTATCATATGTTGCTGCAGAGAACCGAAAGTCCTTTTATTTTACTCTTTCTTTAGCTTTTCCTTCTTTCTTTTTCTCCCCTCTGGCTTTCTCCTTCTTTAGATTTCTCATTTTCTTGTATTTTCTTCCTTTTGACCCTGCTCTTTGTTAGATTAAGAATCTGTTTTATCTCAGTATATTATACATAAAAATACTTCGTAATGAGTATGTAAATAAAAGATAAACCAAAAAAAGTCAAGCTCTCTCTTATTATGTGTTTAGGTCTTTAAGCAAGACTTGGACTAGACTGTCCTTCAAACCGAGGGTTGTTCTCTCACAGCCATCAAATAAATAACTATCGTCTATAAGGCAAAACATATGGCTGCCCTAGAATGAAGTGAACAGGAAAAGGAGCTCTGGAGTTTCCAGGATTCGAGGAAATAAAAATGTTTGTTTACCACTTTTCTAAAGTTCAAGGCAGTGTACAAACCGAAGTAGAACAATGTGGGCTAGCAGATACGTAGAGTAGCTCAACACACTTCCTCAAGGAGATACGTAACTATACAACCATTAGAAGACAGCTGAAGGCAGCCCTGTACAGTGGTACCTCGGGTTACATACGCTTCAGGTTACATACGCTTCAGGTTACAGACTCCGCTAACACAGAAATAGTGCTTCAGGGTTCAGATATAGGGTTCAGATAAGGGTTCAGATATAAGGATTTGAACCAATTGTCTAATTATGCTGCTTCTAGTGTGACTTTGAATCACTGTATTTTTCTGTGTATAACATGACCCCGTGTATGAGACGACCCCTACTTTTGGGAGCCCAAAATTTAGAAATCATTATTTCAAAGTTGTTCAGCTTTTGGGGGAAATCGCCCCAAAAGTTGTTGGGCTTTTTTCAATCTACCGCTTGATCCACCTCGCCTCTCCGACCACCTTCACCTCACCTCAGCCGGTGAAAGCCGAAGGTGCCGTGGCCAAACTCCCTCCTCACATTTACTGTATAAATCCATGTATAAGACGAAACCCAATTTTTGACTAAAAACTTGCGGGGGACACATCATTTTGTACACAGAAAAATATGTTAAGTTTCTGATCAACAAGAACTCCCCTGAAATACCTTGGGGGAGGAGATCTCAATTAAACTTTGTATTATTTCCATTAAAAATAAGGAATAATATTTATCAATGTGGAAAGCATTATGATGTCTTTGTCTAGTTTAAACTCAGACTCAGACCACATAATCCTGTTTTGCAATCATTCTGTATATTCCGTCTCAGTTCTAGGGATATCTCTATCTTTTCCTACCTATTCATTCTATTCTGACTGTATGCTCAAACATTCCCAAAATGCCAAACACATACACACACCTTCCACCTTGCCTCCCTCAAGAAGATATCATACGCTCCTCTCACCGTGTGAGCTGCTGACATTATTATTTTTTTAATAACCAGAACATACTCTATCAGTCTGGCCTTGTTCTGTTTTCAAGTTATTCTGGCCTTTTGGCAGTGCTAATTAACACCAGGCTCTGAGCAGCCGTACAAAGTGTCTGCTCAGCTGAACTGCCCTCATTTCAAAATATATATTTATATATCTGAAAGACCAAGCCAGTCGCCCACCTTCCTCTCGGCCTCCCATTCTGTGGGATGGGTTTCAACTAAAACACCAAGTGGGTGTATAATAATCTACTAGTTTGTCAGATGTTAATACGGATACAGATTACTACTTAAGCACATGCATGCAAAAGTTTTAGTTTTTCGTTATCTGGGAGAATAATACAGGAGAGTCTCTTCAGAAGAACATGATGAAAATTCTCTCTTGATTCTGTGAGTATCCGCCAACATTTCTTT
This sequence comes from Podarcis liolepis, assembly GCF_965112155.1. Taxonomy (NCBI): domain Eukaryota; kingdom Metazoa; phylum Chordata; class Lepidosauria; order Squamata; family Lacertidae; genus Podarcis; species Podarcis liolepis. The sequence goes on from NC_139555.1 coordinate 25,919,082, forward strand.
CAGTGGTTCCCAGAATATTGTTGCCAGTGACTCAGTATGTAATCCTGTACTCTTCAGCTGCTCATCCTGTGAAATTTTGATTATTTCTAAATGTGGCTATATAAATACTTCTTATGGGGAAGTTCCCCATTCAAAACTGCTTAAATTTAAGGCACACTTTGTTCAGTTCATAACCCATCTATTTTCTGAAGAGCTTGAATATATTCATAACCCATCTATTTTCTGAAGAGCTTGAATGTTTCATTCAAAACAACCCCTAGGTTTAAGCCAGCAATAGAAATTAGTCACCCAAAGAACCCCAGTCATAATACCAGCACAGCCAGACACCAGCAGAAAAAATCACCAGCCCAAAGCCTTTTTCAACAGCCCTCTGATAATCTAAACAATACATTGATGTGGCCTGATCCTCCTCATTTGGCAAGACATTCCAAAAGATGGACATCACCACAGAGCCCTGGTTGCCATCAGCCATGCCTTGTGTGTTCAGATGAGCTAGAGCAGCATGTTGGCGGATGTTTGGTGCATTCAGAAAAAAGGCACTGCTTAAGGGTACAGTCATACCTCAGGTTGAAGTAGCTTCGGGTTGAGCGTTTTCCGGTTGCGCTCCACAGCAACCTGGAAGTAATGGAACGTGTTACTTCTGGGTTTCGCTGCTCGCACATGTGCAGATGCTCAAAATGACGTCACGCGCATGCATGGAAGCAGCGAATCACAACCCACGCACGCGCAGACGCGGGTTGCATTCGCTTCAGAATGTGAACGGGGCTCTGGAACGGATCCCATTCGCATACAGAGGTACCACTGTACTCAAGTCCTAAGACATTTGAGCCAAGAAGCAACCGTCAAAGAATACTATCCAACTAAATACTTCTGCTTGCATGACAGAAATCCCCCCTCACTCTCCTCTCCCTGTCTACCCATTGCAGCTTCCTCAAATCTGCCCTTGGAGGGCTGGGGGAACCCCAAAGAAAATTTAGGGGAGTGGGTGAGAGGGGAGAATAAAGGGAAGTTTTGTTCTGCAAACTGCTTCATTGGAAGGTACAGGAAAATACCTTCACACATCTGTTTCAGGAAGGTGGGTCAGTGGCAGTACTAGTACTGGGCGGACGAGTCTGCTCCAATGCTTTGAGAGTTGTATTCTTCAGTGAAAGGGGCTTCCATTTTTCTGCCTCTTTCTCAGAGCACTTTCCAATTTATTTAGCATTAGTGTATAACAGGTAGTTATGGCTACTGCGTGTTTCACTTTCTGGCAGTTTTTTTTTCTAGCACTCTGCAGTCTCCCTGGATACCCCCACTGCCTGATATGAAAGAGCCACATGAGGGGGGGGGGAAATACCTCATGATATCTGTCAGGGAACTGCCATTGGAGCTAGAGGCGGAGGGAAGGCTCCAAAGGGATGCAGGAGAGGGTCCCAGTAGGGAGAGAGGCAGCCCATCTGCTGGGGAAGGAAATCAGCGTAACACCAGTGGAGAAGGGGGGCAGATGGGGGAATCGGAGAGGAATCTCCAAGACTCCTCGCCGGAGACCAGCGGAGAGAGTACGGGTACTCCGCTGCCCACACCCTCCCTGCGCAGAAGACTTCCGCACAGGGAGAGTAGGAGGAGACTTGGCATCAAACAGCTTTTATGCTGGAAAAGGTTTAAGAAACGCCCACTGACGGATTCTGCCAGCGACTGAGACAGTCACGATGCTGGAGGCTGTTCAGTCAGAAAGGGTTAACCAGGTAACCTAGCCAGGAGTGGCGGCAACTTACGCACGAGCAACCCCTAAAACCATTACAATATCTTCCACAGAGCTTTATTTGATGCATGGGAAGCCAGGGCGGCTGGCTACCCTGTGCCAGAGATTGGTGTGGCTGCTGGATTTGTTTTTAAGGGAAGTCCCGCTTTGTACCTCTTGAAAAATCCACACTGACTTCTTTGAAAGTATAAAAGAAGCAGCAAAAATTCAAAGAAGAAGGAGAGGAGGAGGAAGAAACTGACAGCTGTCAGACAAACAGTAGGCAGCCTCTCCACCTTCCCATACTTACAGGAAAGCCCAGCTGAGGATGTCGTAGTGGTTTTTTTTTCAGGAAATGTGACCACCAATAAGACTAAAGAGATTAATTGAACAGTGAAATAAAGGATGCTCACAAATGCCCCTTGGCAACCTTGGAATTAAGGTAAGCACAACAGAAACCTTGCATCCCACCCATGATAATTTCTCTCAAATTTTCTCCACCCCTTTAATACTTTTATGAACGCAATTTATTTTCTCATAAATGAATGAAGCATAGTAAAAAGAATTCAGGAGCACTAGGCAGTATTACCATTTCCTGTTTGCACATGGACAGACAAGGGTAAAACTAAGAAATACAGTGGTACCTCTGGTTGCGAACGGGATCCATTCTGGAGGCCTGCTCGCAACATGAAAAGAGCGCAACCCGCAGTGGCATGGCTGCGCATGCGCGGGTTGCAATTCGCCACTTCAGCACATGCGTGTGACGTAATTTTGTGCTTCTGCGCAAGCGCAAGCAGCGAAACCTGGAAGTAACCCTTTCCAGTACTTCCGGGTCACTGTGGGACGTAACCTGAAAGAACGTAACATGAAGCAGACATAACATGAGGTATGACTGTACCATATTCCCAATGAGCATGTGATGATGATGATGATGATGATGATGATGATGATGATGATGATTTAAAGCTTTGTATTCTTACCACAGGTCCACAGTGGAAGATCAAATGGTGTTCTCTGTCCCATACAAATCCCACTACATAAGCCTTCCAGACAGATTCCTGGGTCTTGTAATCTGCTGTCAACTGAAGTGCTCTACACAAAGAGATCTCATTGGACTTGCCCAGAATTTAACAGGTCACCCCAAATATGTGTGAGCAAGTTTGGAAAAATGGATTCTGGTGATGCAAATATCACCTCATATTGGCCTGGAAAATTCAACTACTTGGGACAAGGCCCCCAAATACCAAATTGGGAATTAATGGAGAGAAAGTGTTAGTTTCTCCACTGATAACAGGCATCCCTTCTGAGCCCCGTAATAAGTCATGCGTACATTGCATGATTTATGGAATATGCAAAAATATCAGCCCTAGCCCTATACCCACCTACTGATGGAACTGTGACTTACTTCCAAGTAAATATGTTTGGGCAAATTAAAGCTTTCAATTTTAATCTGCAGCAGTATTGTATTTGCAAATGCTTCCCATAAACATGGAATCTGGGGGAGAGAAATAAGTGAAACTAGGGTAGAAAATCCGGATTTCAATAGTGATCCTCTTCTCCAACCCTTGAGCACGAATATGTGCTAGATTTTTGTCTCTTTTTGCCCTTTAGTTACTCAGCTGGTGGGGGAAAAAATTGATTACTCTCACACTTGTGGTTGAGAATAAGCAAGCGTGTGATGTTTGTAGCCTCTGGATTTGAAGTTCTGAAATGATTTTGCTTTCAACACTCCCCAAAGATTTGTGAGCTGAGCTGGTTTCTCCAATCTGGCAGTTTGGGTAAGTCAGAGGAACTGGAAAGATGTAGAACAGACGCAGCAATCCTGTTTATATAGAATAAATGAAGGACATGGCTATAAAAATAGAAGACAATGATACTAAATGAAGATGATCTAATTTCATTTTTCCTAAGGAAATAAAACAAAAATGCTATTATTTCATGCCTTGGTTAATTATTATTATTTTTAGATACTGTAGTAACCCACAAATCATACATTAATGTACTATGAATATTCTAGAGGGAAACATGTTGATATCTATTTTCCCCCATTTACTTCTCCCCTGAAGTAGGATTCTTCTCAGTGGACACAAAATTGGAAAACATTAAATTCATACAATTTTTTTTTTTTTTGCCTTCTTATAAAAAAAAGGGAGGAAGCCCATTTCCAACATTTATTTTATTCTTATTCCTTTGCTTCCTGTGTGGGGAGAATGGAGACCAGCTGGGCCTTGCATGGCAAAGTTGCAGCCCTCATGACACCTGAGGTTTGGTGCTGTGGTCTTAAAGGACTTGAAATAAAAAATCAAAACTGGGTCTATAGAGGCAGGGGCGGAGGAAGGGGTTGCGGTGGGGGCGTCTGCCCCAGATGTCACCTCTGAGGGGGGTTACAAAATGCCAGGCGGCACTCACCGTGGGGCCTGCAGCACACCCGAGCCACACATCTATCCTGGGAGTGACACGGTGGTTTGGGCATGCGCAGGCTGACAAACTGGAACGTGTCCAGAGGAGGGCAACCAAAATGGTCAAAGGCCTTGAAACGATGCCTTATGAGGAACGGCTAAGGGAGCTGGGCATGTTTAGCCTGGAGAAGAGGAGGTTAAGGGGTGATATGATAGCCATGTTCAAATATATAAAAGGATGTCACATAGAGGAGGGAGAAAGGTTGTTTTCTGCTGCTCCAGAGAAGCGGACACGGAGCAATGGATCCAAACTACAAGAAAGAAGATTCCACCTAAACATTAGGAAGAACTTCCTGACAGTAAGAGCTGTTCGACAGTGGAATTTGAGGCCAAGGAGTGTGGTGGAGTCTCCTTCTTTGGAGGTCTTTAAGCAGAGGCTTGACAACCATATGTCAGGAGTGCTCTGATGGTGTTTCCTGCTTGGCAGGGGGTTGGACTCGATGGCCCTTGTGGTCTCTTCCAACTCTATGATTCTATGATTCTAGGCTCCCCACTGCCCAAACGTTCTGCCCGCCATCTCCCCCTCAGCTGTAGGGCGGCTGAGTCGGAGGAGGCAGGCAGACTCCTTGGAGGTCCCACAGAGCATCCTGCCCTGGCTGGCCCCACCCCGGTGAACGGCTGCCCCTGGCCCTGGGCACAGGGCACACGCGCTGCTCCAGCCGCCCGATTGGCTTGCTCCAGTGCTGTATAGAGGCATCGCCGAGAATCAGTTATGCTGGCAAACTGCACAACCCAATGCCACCCAATTTATTTGTACTAGGTGGGTGCACAAGTCTAAGTCAACCCAAACCGTATCACAAACAGGCATAAAAATTAGTCTGCTACTTAAAATAGAACAGTGCCAACTCTGCTAAAATCAAAGTTGGGAAACATAACCGTTCGGGTGTTTGTGAAGGAGAATTGTAGACTCCTGAGAAGCAGAGCCACAGTGTTATGATAAAACTGCGACTCAAACTGATGTGTCACATGCAAGAGGACAATTTTGATAAACAAGCCACAGCCACCTCCCATTGTGAAACTGTAGCCAGAGGAAAGAGCGAAATTGGAAAAAGGCCTGCCATTTCCAAAGACTTCAGGCTCCAAGGGAAATTTGCTCCCTAAGGTGAGGGAAAACAACTGCTGTCTTAAAGGCAGGAAAAACACAGCCAACAGCCAGCAAGATGTTTAGAATAGAAACTATTGATGGCCTAATATCAGTGACAAGGCACGGAAAAGGTGCATTGGAAAGGGGTCAAGAGGACAAGGAGCAGGCCTTAAATGTGGAATAACATCACTAATAATCGCCCGAGACACTGGTATGTAAACATCAATGGCCATTAGGATCATTAACCTTGTCAGTGCTTGAAAAATGCAATATTTTAATCAAATTAATAAGGGTACATATTTACAGAGAGGCTGATCTTTTAAATTTGTGCCTCATGCTGGAGCACGAAGGCTTAGCTTCTGAAAAGCTCTTCTATATGCAGAAAAACAAATAAGACTTGGCCTGTGATATTACCGGGGTCAGGGAAGGGGACGCACACTGATCAGAATGGTGGTGTGTAGTTATGCCTTCGTCTCAGAGGGCATGACAGCTACACAACTTATCCCTCCTTGCAGCATCTTTGCAACCAGACAACTCCCCCTAGCAACTGCACAGGGAATACACCAATTAAACCTGTTCCCTCCCTCCATACATCAAGGTCATGGCCAGTGAAAGTTTGTTTATTTAGTATTTTTTTCTATTTAAGGCATGCCTTGCTTGCTCTTTAATGCAAGTGCAATTGCAGAACAGGTTACAGTTTAAAATACAAGCCCATGTTAAGGATGGGAAAAGATTTTGAATTTGCAGCAACCCCTTCCGGTCTGCATCCAACAGATTGTGCTCAGGTCAGAATGTAGACATATGTATTAGAATGCATGTCCACGAGGGTAGGTCCTGTATGCATGTAGTGCTTTTTTCCCTAAAAAATGTTTAGGGGTACTCTCATTTTGACTCAAGAAAACAACCATTTTATAGTTCAAATCGGGGAAATAAATACAGTAAATGGACAAAAATACAAAGAACTTGCATTGCCTCTTAGTACACAGCTGACAGCTCACAGTAACTTCCACATTGGGATGAGGTTGGGTGTACTAACATCTTCCCTCCTACTCCCAATTCCTCCTTCACATATTAAACGCCCGCTTCCATCTGAGACTCAGGAAAGACCATGACAGGAAATGAGGCCACCATCGGGGGTAGCAATGGAGCTGACAATTCACTGTGCTGGAGAAGAAACTATTTTTTTTTTAAAAAAAATAGTTTCTTCTCCCATTAGATTCACAAAATGTTTAGGGGTATGTGTACCCCTGCACCCCCCCTGAAAAAGCACTGTATGTACGTTTTTATTTGCATTTTATTGGAAATGTAAAATGTAGCACAAGAAGATATTTAATGAAAACTATTTTTTTAGAAGGAAGGAAGGAAGGAAGATCTATGAAACTTTCCAAGCATGGTTCCTTCAAAGGAAGTACAATCCCAACCAGCACAGGAAACCTATCCACTTCCTAGACCTGGGAACTACACATCCACTGATGTCCAGCATGTTAGAATTCCCTTTCAATTTATTAACCTGTATTTGTGCCTCTCATTTTTTTTTTGCCCAAGTGCAATACTTTACATTTCTCCCTGTTAAAATTCATCTTGTTTGTTTTGGCCCAGTTCTCTAATCTGTCAAGGTCGTTTTGAAGTGTGATCCTGTCCTCTGGGGTGTTAGCCACCCCTCCCAGTTTGGTGTCATCTGCAAATTTGATCAGGATGCCCTTGAGTCCATCGTCCAAGTCGTTGATAAAGATGTTGAATAAGACCGGGCCCAAGACAGAACCCTGTGGCACCCCACTAGTCACTCTTCTCCAGGATGAAGAGGAACCATTGATGAGCACCCTTTGGGTTCGGTCAGTCAGCCAGTTACAAATCCATTGAGTGGTAGCATAGTCAAGACCGCATTTTACCAGCTTCCTTACAAGAATATCATGGGGCACCTTGTGAAATGCCTTGCTGAAATCAAGGTAGGCTACATCCACTGCGTTCCCTTCATCTACCAGGCTTGTAATTCTGTCAAAAAACGAGATCAGGTTAGTCTGACATGACTTATTTTTCAGAAATCCATGCTGACTATTGGTGATCACAGCATTCCTTTCTAGGTGCTCACAGACTGTTTGCTTAATGATCTGCTCCAGAATCTTCCCTGGTATTGATGTCAGACTGACTTGGCGGTAATTATTTGGGTCCTCTCTTTTCCCCTTTTTGAAAATAGGGACAACATTTGCCCTCCTCCAGTCTGCCGGGACTTCGCCTGTTCTCCAGGAATTCTCAAAGATGACTGCCAGTGGTTCTGAGATCACATCTGCCAGTTCTTTTAATACTCTTGGATGCAGTTCATCTGGCCCTGGAGACTTGAATACATCTAAACTAGCCAAGTATTCTTGTACTATCTCCTTAGTTATTCTGGGCTGTGTTTCCTCTGCTGAATCATTTGCTCCAAATTCTTCAGGTCGGGCATTGTTTTCTTTATCGGAGAAGACTGAGGCAAAGAAGGCATTGAGGAGTTCAGCCCTTTCTGTGTCCCCTGTTTGCATTTCACCATCTTCTCCTCTGAGTGACCCCACTGTTTCTTTGTTCTTCCTTTTGCTACGAACGTACCCATAAAAGCCTTTTTTGTTGCTTTTAACCTCTCTAGCAAGCCTGAGTTCATTCTGTGCTTTAGCTTTTCTGATTTTGTGTCTACACGTGCTGGCTATTTGTTTGAATTCCTCTTTGGTGGTTTCCCCCCTTTTCCATTTTTTGTACACATCATTTTTTAATCTTAACTCAGTTAAAAGTTCTTTAGATAGCCACCCTGGCTTCTTTAGGCACCTTCCATGTTTCCGTCTCATTGGTATTGCCTGAAGTTGTGCTTTTACTATCTCCCTCTTAACAAACTCCCAGCCATCATGAACTCCCTTTCCTTTTAGTATTACTGTCCATGGGATCTCACCCAGCACTTCCCTAAGTTTTATGAAGTCAGCTTTCTTAAAGTCAAGAAATTGAGTCCTAGTATGCTTGGCTGCTCCTTTCCGCTGTATAGTAAACTTCAGAAGAGCATGATCACTCGCACCTAATGATCCTTCCACTTCTACCCCACTAACCAGGTCATCAACATTGGTTAGGACCAGATCTAAAATGGCTGTTCCTTGACATCACCATGCTAGTGACTGTCAGATTTTGGCTGGTAAGTGGTTCTAGAGAGCTAGAGCAATAAAGCCCAGTTTCTAGTGCAGGCTAAGTGTACCTCTGGGGCATAAGGTACTTTTAGTAGTATCCCATCTAAGGAGCAAAGTTGCTGGGCAGAGATATAGTGGGCAGGGGGTTCCTTAGATATCCCACTCCCAAACACTTCAAGTGTCCCTATTTTTCTGGGACAGTCCCAGATTTGCAGAAGCAGTTCCGGTTTCTGATTTGATCCTGGAATGTCTCCCTTTTCCTTAGGACGTCCCTATTATCATTGGAAAATTGTTGGAGGGTATGGAGCTATCTGACCCCTGAGCCATCTGAAGGCAGCCCTGTATAGGGAAGTTTTTTAATGTTTAATGTTTTATTATGTCTTTATATATGTTGGAAGTCACCCAGAGTGGCTGGGACAACACAGTTGGATGGGTAGGGTATGAAAATAATAATAATTATTATTATTATTATTATTATTACTTTTCTTCTAGAAAAATAGGTGCCAGTAGTCATCATGAAGTTGTTACAGTAAGTGCGACACTTTTTAACAACAACAAAAAGAGGTGCCGGTACATGTCCCTATTTTCATCAGAGAAATGTTGGAGGGCATGCAGTCAGAAGCTGCTTAGGACTTGGAATGCTGAAAGCAGAACCTTGAACTGCTCCTGGTAACATATTGGCAGCCAGTGGAGTTCCTTCAGCACTTAAATATCAAGGCAATGTCCAGAATGTATGCAGATACAGGGAGATGTGAAATACCATTAGAACAATGCAAAATGATGAGCTCACTGTCAGGGAACTGCCATCAGTGCCGGAGGGAGAGAGCAAAATCCAGAGGGATTCCAGAGAGCGTCCCGGGATTGGGAGAGGCAGCCCATCTTCTGGGGAAGAGAATCAGTGTAGCACCAGTGGAGAAGGGGGGCAGTTGGGGGAAGCGGCAAGGCGGTCCCATGACTCCTTGCCGGGGACCAGCGGGGAGAGTAGGGGTCCTCCGCTGCCTACGCCCTCCTTGCTCAGAAGGCTTTCGCGTAGAGAGAGTAGGAGGAGACTAGGCGTCAAAGAGCTTCTTTGCTGGAAGAAGTTTAAGAAACGCCCACTGACAGATTCTGCCAGCAATTGAGACAGCCACGGGTGAGTGGCTGTCCGGACAGAGAAGGTTCACTCAGGTAACCCAGCCAGGTGTTTGCACTGGCTAACGCACGAGCAACCCTAGAACCACTACACTCACTATTGCCATACCCACAATTCCAAGCAGTGCCACAACCATAGCCTACTTCCCTGAAGTCTCAGAGCCCAGCTGGGGCACAGCAGAACACCAGATACCTCCACCATCTGTTTTCTACTGGAAGTCTCCTGGCAGAGTGGAGAGATAATCATGAAAAAGGCTTCATTCAAAGGTAAAGGGACTCCTGACCATTAGGTCCAGTCATGACCGACTCTGGGATTGCGGCGCTCATCTTGCTTTATTGGCCGAGGGAGCCAGCGTACAGCTTCCGGGTCATGTGGCCAGCATGACTAAGCCGCTTCTGGCAAACCAGAGCAGCGCAGGGAAACACCATTTACCTTTCCGCCAGAGCGGTACCTATTTATCTACTTCCCACTTTGACGTGCTTTCGAACTGCTAGGTTGGCAGGAGCAGTGACAACAGGAGCTCACCCCGTCGCAGGGATTCAAACCGCCAACCTTCTGATCGGCAAGTCCTAGGCTCTGTGGTTTAACCCACAGCGCCACCCGCGTCCCTTCCGGCCTTCATTAGGCAGCAGCAAAATAGGAAGCACCGAAATCCCTAGCTCTCAAAGGAAAAGTTGAGCCAATAATAACTCCAGGCCTTTCATCTATGCTATAAAAGCTTCCCTTTGCATCTTCTTCTTGATGTAGACTCCCTGGAGTCAGCTTCTCTCACACAAGGATGCAAAGGTTGGGCAGTGCCCTCCCAGTTGACCATTGCTCCTCTTCACCAAGTCTGACTGCTGTCCCAGTGTTGGCACAATGCAAACCTAATTCAAGGGGACAAGGAGGGCACAGTCCAAACCTAATCCGAAACATTTAAGGGCAAATGCAGAATAGATGGGAAACCAGAAGAAGCTGGGCTCAACTGGGGGTGGAAACAGCACTCAGGTCTTGCCAAGCTTGGGTGGGTTTTCCATAATACTAAAGGTTTCTCAGCCAGCCATAATCATTTTTCTCTGGCACTAAAAATTAGACCACCACACCTTTAATGGACATAACTGCCTCTTTTTGACAGTGTTCCCATTTCCAGTGAATCACTGTTTGCTTTTTGCCCACTTCATTCTGCAAGAACTCAACGGCCAAGCTACTAGAGTTAACCATTTCCTTCCCTTATGCTTTATGGGGATGCATAATATTATACAGCCAATTAAAGCCATTTAAGGAACAAGGTTTTCGGTCTCTTGTTTGCAGGTCGGGAAAAGTGTTTTCTATATTACTTAATCAAAGGGTGCAATGTCAATTGGCTTATTTATTTGAACCTACTGATATCAATTGGTATGGTTTTATAGCTCTCCCTTTTAGCAATATTATTTACTTGGATTGTCATATTCTGTTTGGAAGTGAATTTAGGCAGCTGTTGCAATGAAATATTAGTGAATGACTTATTCTTGGTCATTTTAGTCAACGTTCTGCAAGCAATGCTTAAAAACAGCAGCTAATGGCAACTCTGGAGCACAAAGGACATGGCTGTGTACCTCACTTCAATTTCCACCTCTATGAATCTTTGGAACTCATTGATCCTGTGAATTATAGGTGCAGCTTGTCTTTAATTTGGGGGTTATTGACACTTCTACACAATTGCAAACTCCAGGTCTTACATGCTTTCCAATAATGTATTGGGAGGAGAGGTCCACTAAGCCATCATCAGTTTTTGTTCTCTGCAAGAGACCCACTTAAACTAACACCACATTTTGTGAGCTATCCCCCAAAAGGTCTTAATCAAACCCACACTATTGATAGTGGCAGTCAGATGGAACTTGCGGCACGCAGAGAGAAGACACAAAGATTTATTGGGGAGGGAACTTAAACAGCAGAATAACGCTGCCAATTCAGCCCCAGTTCACAATTCCAAATTGTAAGGAAATCCTTGGCCAAATTTCATCTCATGTTTCCGAGATAAGCAGCAGTGCTTTCATCATCATCCCAACCCCATATGGCAGGGCTATTTCTTCCAGCAGATGTGAATAAAAAAGAGACATATTTACATTCATAGTTAGACAAAGGCTGGCGCACAGAAAACACACATGGAACAGCCGTTTTCATCAGCGCTATGGCCATAATAGTCTGGATTATGCACTGTGTTCTTGCTGCAATAACATTCATTTGCTGTCAGCGCTCCTGTGTGAAAACAAATTAGCCAGATGATTAATGGATATCAAAAACAGCATGTGGATTCTCTGCAGTGATGCCTCAGCCCTGGGTGAAACATGTTGCTGAAGGAGCTGTTTGGGCTCCTTTTTGGCACTCAAATGTCTCTTCGGCACATGTTGCTAGTAGTCACGTCGTCTGTTTTCGGAACCTTTTCTTTCAGGGCTATTATTCATCAGGGATGACAACCAATTTATGAGCTTTGCTCTAGTCAGTTAACAGCTTTAGCTGATAAATCAAATCAGTTATTTGATTAAAACTCAATGCAGTTCAAGCTGAAATGGATGCTCCCAAAATTGGATGCTTTCAATAGATTTCCCTGTATGTACATACACACATGCACGCCACAGAAGATACCCCTATTTTCTCCACCCAGTGGCGTAGTGTGGGGGGTGCAGGGGGGCCGGCCGCACCAAGCACAACATCTGGGGTTAGGGTTAGGGGGCGCAAATCCACGGGTTAGGGGGCGCAAACCCACGGGTTAGGGGGCGCAAATTACTTGCCTTGCCCCGGGTGCTGACAACCCACGCTACGCCACTGTCTCCACCATTTTCACACCATTTCCCCACCATTTTCGCACACGCAAGGCTAGTCTTACCAACATTTTGATTACAGAGGCAAATAAAGGAAACTCTCTCCTTCTCAGTGCTGCCTGGGTACAAGTAATTGCGGCATTCATGGTGTGTAAGGGAGAAGAAGTTAGGCAAATACAAGTTTCTAGCAGAAAGATACAAGGTGTGGAATTGGTAAATAAGGAATCTGATGGGCATCATGTTTGGGGAAAGAGATTAGGGCTGGGGGATAAATCTAGTTCAGCTTGCATTTAAAGGAGAACCAACATAATTTGTACTTCCGGGAATTAATGCAAAAACTGAAGCACAGCCATTCTTTGAAATTCGCTTTTCTCCCAATTTTGCAATACAATTGTCTGGGCAAGTAATGTGTGCAAAAGTGTATACAGTAGTGTGTGGTGTACATAAAATGCACATATTATTAAAAATAACATAGCATTGGACATGGGGAAATTGCTTGGGGAAATGTGCATATTAGGTGAAATTGCATACAAAAATACATTTGTTAGGAGAAATTTCCACCAAATACTGGTTAATCTTTTGAAAAATAAACGAGCCTCAAGCTAATATGAAAATGATAAGTGAACTTAAGAACGGAAACATGTGAAATGGAGAAAAACTGAAATACAGTGGTACCTCAGGTTACATACGCTTCAGGTTACATACGCTTCAGGTTACAGACTCCACTAACCCAGAAATAGTGCTTCAGGTTAAGAACTTTGCTTCAGGATGAGAACAGAAATCATGCTCCAGCGGCGTGGCGGCAGTGGGAGGCCCCATTAGCTAAAGTGGTGCTTCAGGTTAAGAACAGTTTCAGTTTAAGAATGGACCTCCGGAACGAATTAAGTACTTAACCCGAGGTACCACTGTAGAGAGATTCACCCTTCCCTAAAAGACATATAATAATTTCATTGTGTTTGAAAGGGTCATGTTTTTTAAAATGCTGTTTATTCTCACTGTTTCCTTATCTCCTGGACTTCATCTGCATCTCCCTCCTTTTTGGTCATTTCTTCTGTCTGCTTCCTGGGTATTCATGTCAAGGATGGCAGAGTTTTGACTATGCAGTTATATCTCCAGGGTGTGTGTATGTGAAAGAGAGGGGAGGGGTGTGTGTGTGAGAGAGAGAGAGGGGGGGCAGGAAAGAAAGAAAGAAAGAAAGAAAGAAAGAAAGAAAGAAAGAAAGAAAGAAAGGAAGGAAGGAAGGAAGGAAGGAAGGAAGGAAGGAAGGAAGGAAGGAAGGAAGGAAGGAAGGAAGATCAAAAGAGAACAAGACAGGACAATGTAAATGAATAGTAGAACATTCTAAAGCCATGGGGGGGGGAATGTTCAAGGGAAACACCCCCCCCCTTCAAGTTCCCCAAAACAGTTAGTAGTTTAGCCCTTTAAAAATGATGTTTATTTTAAATTGTTCCACTCTATTAAACACAAGTTCATCTGAAACTTCAGTTCTTCACTATATGCCCTCAGATACACGGAGGGCCTATTCCAAAGTAGTCCAGAGTCATTCTTGGGGAGGGATGGAGCCAAGATGGGACATGGAAGATTATATGCTTTTGAATTACTTTGTCCTACTGTCTGGGTGGCTGCCTTGGGAAGTTTTAATGAAAGCAAATTGTGGTAAGGTTGACTTAATCTGAGCAAAGGTTTTAAAACAAATGCAAAACTATGTTTTTGGCCATTTTCATACTCTGGTAGAAGGAAAATCTAGCTCATGAGATACAGAGAGGAGTAAATAACTATAAATGTGCGCTCAGCTATGAGGAGGAGAAAAGAGCCATAAATCTGTGCCCAGCTTTAGCTGGCAAGCAAATCTGCATGGGGAGCAACACGCTCCTTTTCCTATCTGCCTGTCTCCCTTTATTTGTGGTTATTCTCACAGTAGCAAATTTGTGGTTCCCTTGATTTCCTCACTCATCCTGATGTTAGAGGAGAACCTGGCTTCTGCCACTGGGAACTATTTTTCTGTCCTCACTCTTTTACTGGCGCTGGAATCCCTGATCATAAAAACTATTTGTCAGAAAGTTAAAACATGTCTCTACTTCTTCCTTCCCATTTTCTCTTGTGCAAATACCCTACAGTCAAAAAATGTGCTCATATACTTTATGCTTGAGAGAAGGTGACTATTGATGTAGAAACAGTACTGTAAGAAAAAAAGGGGGGGGAGGAGAGCCACAGTCTCTGGGATGCTGAAGGCCAAGGGAAATTATATTGCAGCTAGATACCAAAAGTGTATCTTTGCAAAGTTTACCTTTGCAAGTTTGTAAGTCATGTCTAGAGTTGGCATCACCTGGTACATAATGTGTGCCTTCACATGTCACTTTGACTTTGAAGGTTACAGTGTCAAGTCATAGAGGGAGATTTTCTTTTTGCAAAGCAGAAATTACACTGCATCAAAGGCGGGAACATGAAAGCATCTGTGTGTACTTTTTCTTCTTCTTCTTCGGCGATTACTTGTAGCCGAGTAAGATTGTCTTCCATAAACACAGTTTTAACAATGAGTCCATAAGTGACTGTGGAGGCCAATTCTGGATCCACGTGTCCATCCACAGTGGGGACATTGGGTTCCGGGTGGGAGTTGATCACGGTGTGGATTTGCCAAGCATGACTTCCTCTTAGAACATTTCTCCCTTGTGCCCTGAGTTTGAGCATCTTCAAAACCCATGACACCTTTAGTAAAGGCTGTTCTCCAATTGGAGCGCTCTCAGGCAAGTGTTTCTCAATTGTTGGTATTTATACTACATTTTTTAAAATTTGCCTTGAGACAGTCTATAAAACTCTTTTGTTGACCACCAGCATTACGCTTTCTATTTTTAAGTTCGGAATAGAGTAGTTGCTTTGGAAGACGATAATCGGGCATCCGCACAACACGACCAGTCCAACAAAGTTGATGTTGAAGAATCATTGCTTCAACACTGGTGATCTTTGCTTCTTCCAGTACACTGATATTAGTTTGCCTGTCTTCGCAAGTGATGTGTAATTTTTTTTGGAGACACCATTGATGGAATCTTTCAATGAGTTGGAGCTGGCATTTATAAGTGGTCCGTGTTTCACAAGCATACAGTAAGGTTGGTAGTACAATAGCTTTGTAAACAAGCATTTTCGTTTCGAAAGGGGGAACATGAAAGCATCTCTGTGTGTACATAGATGCAATAAAAAGAATGAACACCACACAACAATACAGCAGGACCTCTAATTAATGTGGGAATAAAAGGAAGCTTGTTGATTACTGCCTATTCTTATAGGGGAGGGGTCCCCTCCAGTCCTCAGGCTTTATATTTTTATGATTGAACTCTGCAGAAAGAGAAGCAGCTGAAGTGGTTAAATCTTTCTTTGTTGATGGCTCTAGCCAAGTCTGCTAAGGAACTTCTACATGCTTTGAAGAGACAGGCTGGAGGTGATACCACATGAGGGAAGGAGAACAATATACCTAGAGCCAGTCCTGGCTGGAGTGCCAATAACTGTATATAAATAATTTGTCAATACATATAAATCACAACATATCAAAGTCCCCTAGACTGTGTGTTTTAAGAGATGCTGAACAGGCAAGAGTACTTTCACTATACTTGCATGCTGTATTCATGAAATAGTTGCTCAGCGCTGTCCTGCTATTGGCTGCCTGCTATTGAACCAACCACTACATGAACGCATTCCAGATGTGCACTTAGAAATAGAATGGGTGAAACACCCCTTCTGAGCATCAGGGAGGGATGAAAAGGAAACTTCCAGATACAGTTGTGTTTTTTAAAAAAATTACTTAGACCTAAAAGGGATGCAGATTTTGCTGCTCCAGGTTGAATGAAAGATCAAAACAACATTGAGGGAATAGTTTATTTAAAAAAGGTAAAGGTAAAGGTCCCCTGGACAGTTAAATCCAGTCATAGGTGACTATGGGGTTGTGGCGCTCATCTCACTTTCAGGCTGAGGCAGCCGGCATTTGTCCGCAGACAGCTTTCTGGGTCACGTGGCCAGCATGACTAAACCACTTCTGGTGCAATGGAGCACTGTGATGGAAACCAGAGCAAACAGAAACATCGTTTACCTTCCCACCGTAGCAGTACCTATTTATCTACTTGCAATGGTGTGCTTTCGAACTGCTAGGTTGGCAGGAGCTGGGACTGAACAACGGGAGCTCACCCCGTCGCAGGGATTTGAACCGCTGACCTTCTGATCGGCAATCCCAAGAGGTGCATACTGTTATTAATATTTTTCAGCTGAGTTCGACACCTCTGTATTGCCACCTTTTCTCTTCATCAAGGTCTGCCTGCTATGTCTCCTTCCTTAGAACAGAAAAATACAGAAGTATTATTGAAAAGTATCACGCTCACTTTTTAATTCAATGTTATGAATCAAGATTTCTGAGACACTGGCCAGAGTGCAGCTCTTAGACCTCAGTTCAAACATTTTCTTCCCCTGAAGCTCCCTTGATAACCTTTTTTTATCATTCATTGCAAATAACCCATCTATAATTTGTAAAAGACAGGCAATAAGGGCATCACTCACAAATGCAAAGCATTTCAGCAAGAAGGAAGCAGAGTCAACTATTAATCACAGCAACTCCAATGAAGACAGCTGTAGTCGGTACAAGATCAATTCTACCAAGCATCGAAAGACTAAAAGGCTCCGTATCGGTTTCTTGCCCGTATTCCCGGTATCAAGTGTAGCTAATTATTGGCCAATGTTCTGTAACCCAAAACCTGAAACCTAATCCATGAATGTTTGCTTAGAAGCCGACCCTGGCAAAGAACCACATCGCCTTTACTCCATCTCTTCTCTGCCTGCCTGCCTTCCTCCCCTCTCCCCCATCCATTGAAGACCTTCCAAGCTTTCTGGTGGAAATACCCCCTGGCTAGTTTTCCACCACAGGTTAATGCCAGATTTCAGGCTGTTATTCCACTCCCCACTCTCTGACATGTCGCCCATCAAATTAACATTATTAGAATTTTCTTTTGAAGATTTACCTGAGGTGAAGTCTAATTGGACTCCTGGCCACTGAAGGGGAGACACCAGTGGATGGGAGGGCTGCCAGCAGAAACTGAAGTGGATCACACATAAAGTGTAATCAGAGAAAAGAGCTTGGTTTCATGCCCTGGTTTCAAATAAAGCGAGATATTGGTCTGTTTGGGGGAGCAGGAAAAGTGCTGTTGCCTGCTAAATGATTTAAAGTTAGGGACTTGGTGAGGAGAAGGTGAACAGCATCACGAAATAGCTTATGTTTAAATGTCTATCACTGCCCCATATCCAAGCGCAACATGTTAACAAAGGAAAAGTTGAACGGCAAAGTTTAGCTCAGGCATAGGCAAACTCAGCCCTTCAGGTGTTTTGGGACTACAATTCCCATCATCCCTGACCACTGGTCCTGTTAGCTAGGGATCATGGAAGTTGTAGGCCAAAAACATCTGGTGGGCTGAGTTTCCCTATGCCTGGTTTAGCTGAACCACTTTCTCTCACTCACTGCGAAAATCCTGGGGTTGCCAGCAAATGTTGCGAAGTCCATCTATTCAATGTCTGCATAAAAATTATGTGTTATGAACTGCAAGTTACATGATGCTGGAAAATAAAGTGGGCTGAAGCCTATCACCTTGCACCAGCATATGGGCACCAACATATATTTATTTAACCAGGGATAAAAGAGGCTAACAATTGCGGTTATTGACCTAAGTATGATTAGGCATTATGGATCTCTCTGTACTGTTGGTGGTAGGAGAGGCAGCAAAGGTCCTGAATCAGTTCCTGGAGGCAGTAATGGGCTGGACGTGGACCAACAAATTGAAACTGAATCCAGACAAGGTGGAGGTTCTGCAGCAGAGTGTTTCCCAGGCCCAGGGTTTGGTGGAACATCATGTTCTGGATGTAGCTGCAGGCTGAAAGTTTGGGGATGCTCAGAGAACTATCATTGCCACTGGCGATCCAGGTAGCCTCAGCAGCTAGGAGAGCTTACATTTACCTTCAGTTGGTGCATTGGCCTAGGGCCTTTTCTGGACAAGGACAGCCTGGCTACAGTTATCCACACTCTCATAACCCCTGGGATGGACTGCTGTATGTGGGGCTTCCCTTGAAGAAAATCCAAAAGTCGGAACTAGTGCGGACTAGTGAACTGTTTTTATGTGGCCTGCAGGGATTGTTCATGAGAGCTAAACCAAAGCACAACAAGTGCCAGAGATTCCCGTTTAACAGTATAAATTTGAATGGCGACTTAATTTTGAAACAATTGGCAAGTGGTCAAACTTCATGGTGCCCCAAAGGTGCTGAAATTACTCTTGAAGAAATCTAATTTTGCTTCCCCCCCCCAATATATAAAGAAGATGCTCAGTGATCTCATAAATGTGGAAGCAAAAGAAAACCGGCGCTGCTTATTTTTCTGAAGTCCAATCAGATGTTTTAGAGATTAAGGGAGAACCACATGGGAGAGAAAAGAAAAGCAGAGCCATGTTCACTCTCCTTTGTCTTCCCTCTCTCTTCCACCCCATTTCCAGCCTCGTGTAGTGATTTTGACAAATGATGGCGTGTAGAGAGAATGTATTCTGGTCTCAGGCTATTAGCACATTATCACGAGAAAAACAGAAACCTTGGACAGTGTCACTGGAGACCCATTCAGAATTCTCTGAAAGTGATGCATGGGTGAAGACCCATCACGAAAGGAACTGTGGCATGAGTCTGGGTTAAAACCCAGAGAGACCCAGGTGAAGACACTGAGCATTGCATGAGAAATGGTCAGAAACAGCCCATTCTGGAAAGGAAAGAGGGCTGGTATCTCTCTCCAGAGACCCGCACACCAAATGATTTAATGGCTACCTGTAGGAAATGCCTTTTGCTTTATTGCTTTCTCTTCGTTTTATGAAAAAGAAACAAGACATTGGCTCTCCCCCCCTTTTCACCTTGCTTCCCCAACTCAGCAGGCTCTGCTCAATTGCAGCATGAACCCTGTCATCTTTCCTCAAAACCCGCCCTAGTCACCTGGCAGCAGCCTTGCAGATTAAAACGAGCAATATGACAGACTACACATTAAAATCATCATCATCATCATCATCATCATCATCATCATCTTCCCCCCCCCCCCCAGTTCTCTGCAGTGGGTTCCTGCATCTGCCAGCTTCATCTCTGAAGTTAGTTCAAGCAAAACCAGCAGGCTAAAGCTGGGAATTGACTTCTGACTTTTGAAATAGGTGTCAAGAAACATGGATCAGTTTCCCAAGAGAGTTTAGCCAATGGCCAGGATTGTTCTCATTTGGTATGGCAGCCAAGCTAAGTCAATATGGACCCCCTTGTGAAATGGCTCCCTCTGCTTCCCAAAACATAAACAATAATATCTAGATCAGGACGGAAAGCATATGTTTCTTGAATGCTGGAAATTTTCTTGCACATGTTATAATAAGGAATTCCCACCATATTGTGCCACTGTCCCTTATCAGGTGACAGAACTAGCATGCAAAGTGTGAAACACAGCTCTGTCTCTGGGTTACCAGCATGATCTCTACCAATAGTTGTGCTACTTCTGCCTGCAAATATTTCATGAAAGCAGCTGATGTTAACACACTTTAGACTCTCCAAGTGTCCCTATTTTCCATTGAAAGTCCCGGATTTACAGAAGCCATCCCGGTTTCTGATTAGATCCCGGAATGTCCTGCTTTTCCTTAGGACGTCCCTATGAGGCTCAGGGCCACAATGTTGGCGGGTATGGAGTTATGTGACCCCTGAGCCAAGGAGATAAATAAATTACAAGCTTTAGAAAACATCTGTAAGCAGCCCTGTATAGGGAAGTTTTTAAATGTTTAATGTTTTATTATTTTTATATATATGTTGAAAGCTGCCCAGAGTGGCTGGACCCAGTTAGATGGGCAGGGTATAAATAAATTATTATTATTATTATTATTATTATTATTATTATTATTATTATTGAATAAAGGCAATGGTAACAGACCCCTGGCAGTTAAGTCCAGCCGTGAACAATTCTGGGGTTGCGGTGCTCATCTTGCTTTACTGGCTGTTTGTCCGCAGACAGTTTTCCAGGTCATGTGGCCAGCATGACTAAGTCGCTTCTGGCGAAACCAGAGCATCGCACGGAAAAGCCATTTACCTTCCCACCGGAGTGGTACCTATTTATCTACTTGCACTTTGACGTGCTTTTGAACTGCTAGGTTGGCAGGAGCAGGGACCGAGCAACGGGAGCTCACCCGTGAAGGGGATTTGAACCGCCAACCTTCCGATCGGCAAGCCCTAGGCTCAGTGGTTTAGACCACAGCGCCACCCGTGTCCCTGCCACAGCAGTACTGCTAGGTTGGCAGGAGCTGGGACAGAGCAACGGGAGCTCACCGTGTGGAGGGGATTCGAGCCGCAACCTTCCGATCGGCAAGCCCTAGGCTCAGTGGTTTAGACCACAGCGCCACCCGCGTCCCTTATTATAGAATAGGACGGTCCTATTTCATCAGAGGAATGTTGGCGCATATGTTACTTAAGCTTCATTGAGCCTACTTCTGAGTAAACATGCCCATGATTGTGTTTTGAGTCTTGTTTGATCGATACATCAAAAACTCCCTCTGAGGTTCTTCTGAGGTTCTAAGCTGAGAGGCACTTTATCTGGCAGCAAGAAGGGCTGCTTCCAAAAAATAAGTGACATAGATCCATTGCGTATATGAAGCCAGTACAGGCCTCTTTAGATTTTGAGGCTTATGCAATTTTACAACTTAGCTACTGTTGCAGATTGATTAAGCATGCTAGCAGCTGCACCGTGTAACAGACATTGGTCCAGCCTAGGGTACTTTCTATCTGAGGGTTACAATAAAAGTGCTGTTGTATCAAATAATCGGCTACCCAAGCTCCTGCACGATGTAGGTAGAGATGGAAGAATCTCTCTGTTTCAGTTGCCTCAGTTTCTCATTTTTCCAATCTTAAATTCAGTTCTCTACATTTTTGCAGGGAACTGAGTGGGTTTATTTTTTAAATCCTCATAAAGAGTTATCAGCATTTTAGTGTGAATTTATCCTGATATACACATTCTCATTAGTTTTATTAGCTCTGACTAATCTATGTACACATTTTTGCAAGCAATTACTCCTAATACAATTCATTTTTCAATATTTTCACTCGACATGCTCATTTTTATGCACACCGTTACCCAATATAAGCATCTTTATTTATTTTAATGCAAAATAAACAGTGCCACACAAAGAGAAATAAATTAAAAACATCCATTTTGTGAACATTGTTTGAAGAACTCGATCACCTAATTCATATAGGTAGGAACTTCAGTTCTAATGTTGTTGTGGAAAATGCAAATTTAAATATGCAAAGTTAAATATGAACTTAATCACATTTATAGCCATCCCTACGTGCAGGTCAGCCTTCCATGCAGGCTGAGGGGAATTATAATTGAAAACATCTGGAGAGCACCAGGTTGGGAAAAGTTGATGCCGGTTATAGACTCCCTGCAGAATCCAGGCAAACCCAAGGCTGCTCCTTTTAGATATTTGATCAATATCCAGTGCTATTTTTCTAGAAAAAGAGGTGCTGTAACTCACCATGCACACCTCCCTCATTCTATTAGAATGGCAATGGCACCCACCTGAGAGGTGCCAGAACTGAGTTCCAGTGAATTCTGGCTGACAGAAAGCCCTGTGGCTAAATTTAATATAGTGATGTGTTCGGGGCTGCAAGAGCTGAGACTTTATTTCCTGGAATTTCTGTCCATTCACTCCCTTACATTGTGAAATTTGGTTAAGTAGCCATTCCAACATCTCAATGGTCACATTTTCAGAACAAATACTCAAGAATTCTAATCTCTCATAATTTCTTGTGTCTAAGGTGATCTTAATTCCTTCATCTGAAGATTTCACTCATTTCCTTTACATCTATGAGGGAAAATGGAAAAAGCTCCTGGATTCAGGCCTTGGCATTTCCTCTGTAGAGCTAGGAAACACCCCTCTTTGTCTGAAATCCTGGATAATTGCAGCTAGCCTTGGTAGACAATGCTGAGCTAGATCAACCAATGGTATTGACTCTGTACAAGGCCACTTTCTGTGTTCCTAATATTGGCAAAATATGTTCCTGTAACTGTGAGAGGGAAAGAGATGAATCCATTCAGGGAAGAAATGATTGCGATGGCCAGGCCAGTTCTTTAGCAGTTTGATCTTCTGGTCTAACTTGGACAAAACAAGCCCGTGTTTTGACAGACACCGTTGTAATTGTGAGCTATAGAGGGGGAAATCATGTGTTTTGTCATCAATCTCTCGGTGGCGCATAAAAGGCCTGACTTGTTGAAATTTTGTAGCTCTGTGTTTACAGAGAAAACAGAGACCTGGTGCTGTTCAGAATCCTATCAGTCCCAAGGTGTTGTGTGTGTGTGTGTGTGTGTGTGTGTGTGTTTAAAAAATGCATGGGGGAGAGGAAAAAGAGCCTTGGATTGTAACCTTTCACAATAATCTAATCCATAAGGGAATTTGAAATTATAGAATGCATGCAAAGAAGAACAAACCCTGATGAATTCAATTATTGAGGAATTATTCATGAAGCTGCGTATATAAACTCGCTCAAGGCAAACACTGTGGAGTGGCAAAATCTACTCATTCTAATTCATGGTGCCATTCAGCACAATGGCTGCTCTGATAGAAGCAGATAACAGAAAGTCACCAGCCTCCCATTCTTTCGGCATTGGAATGATGCCACCTAGAGCAAGCCACATTTCCCTGGATGGTACATAATTAGGGCCCTTTTCTTGCTATAAGCAAAGCAATGATAATAGGGCCAGAGGAATCTAAACAAAGCTCAAAGGTGACACAACTTCCTCAACTAGAAGTTGGCATTGCATATTCAATATCACCGACTTTTTAACTGGCATCAGAATAGAGTGAAAATATATTAACAAATGGACCCAAAGCTCCTCTGAATAGAATTCTATGCCAATAACTTCCCATCCAAGAAAAGGTGGTGGCAGCAATTGTCACCAGTTTGCCACTGCCAGTCAAGAGGGGCAAATGGTTTGACTTGCCTACACCAGGTGGCTACCATTTTGTTGCTGTTGTTTAGTCAATTAGTCGTGTCCGACTCTTCGTGACCCCATGGACCAGAGCACGCCAGGCACTCTTTTTATATGCCGGTTGTTATTGTCCGTGGGGTTTTCTTGGCAGGTATCCTGGAGTGGCTTGCCGGTTCCTACTCCAGGTGGATCACGTTTGGTCAAAACTCTCCACTATGACCTGTCCATCTTGGGTGGCCCTGCACGGCATAGCTCATAGCTTCTCTGAGTTACTCAAGCCCCTTCGTCACGACAAGGCAGTGATCCTTGAAGGTGGGCCACCGTTTTAGGCACGTCCAATTGATGGGCGGGTCCTTTTGGACCCAGAAGAGGGCAGAATGGGGACAGAACATGAGGCAGAACATGGTAGAATAGGGCAGGGGATGCAAATGTGCACTAGGGCCAACGCACGCAGGTGCCAGGATGGAACCCCTGAGCAAAATGTTCACTGCCTGTACTGCTTCCTGTCTTTGATATGCTTTAATGACACTGGAAGCTATGGTTTGTCAAGACAGTGTCCTCCAGCTGCTGTAGACTTCAAACCCCATTATCCCTGGCCATTGCTGGGATAAAGGTGGCTGGAGCTGAGGGAAATTTGAGCCTACAACAGCTGGAAGGCACCACGTCAAATACTTTTGCTCATGCGTTTGTTTGTTTATTTAGAACATTGGAAACAAACAAAATGGCAGAAGACAGGTTACCTGTAACATCTGGAATTTAGTGCCCAATTATACCAAGCAGCACTAGACGAGTAATTGTTGGCAATTTGCAATTTAATTGCGAAGTACAATGATTGGCTATGACAAATCAGCAGAAATTGCAAAAAGGAATAGTCATGGAAGAACCATTGAACAAGCCGCAGTTCCCCTGCTACTTAACCATTTCCAAGTGTTTCCTTGATAGGCAACAGGAATGTTTCCTGAGGAAAAGAATATATAAAGGGCAATGATATATCAGGCTTGCAGATATTTGCTTTGGATTTACTTTCTTTTTTAAAAAAAAATCAACTTTTGATTTTTCTCCTATGTTAAAAGGAAAAATTTTAAATTATTCACTACACATGGGAACTATAAAATAAAAATGGAACATGTTCAGGTTTCTTTTAAACTTCTAATAGGAAAAAATAAAATAAAACATGGAAGGGAGCCAGCTGGGTGTAGACTGATAAGACTTAAGGTAGATCATTAAAATAAGAACATGTTCATTTCTCAAGCATCAAGAATCAATGCAGAGAGCAGTGAGCCAAATGTTATTGGATCAGTTTGATTTTTAACATGTTCTAACTTTGATAAACATGTACAAAACAAAATTGTAAAAGTCTTGCATTCGGTACTGAGTTTACTTAAAGAACTTAGTCATGTTCCTGAATTTCAGCGGGTCTACTCTGAGTACAAATTAGTTGAATGCTACCCATTGAATCTGGAACCTTCTCCATGGAAAACATTTGCTATAGCCCTTCTCACAAGTGTCTGACTTAACAGAAGCAAGCTATAGTTATGGTTTGATAATTCTAGTAAAAAGTGCCATCAGTTTGAAAATGTGGTGGTGTCATGTGGGAAATTCTGAACTGCTTGTTCCAGTGGCATTTCTCCCCAAAGGGCATTCATGCATCTGTTGGAACTTCTCTAATACTTTCTTAGTCCTTTCTACCCTATCCTAAGCCTAGTTGTGAATCAAGGACCCGCTCCCCGCTTTGTGATGAAATAAGACACATGGACACAAGCATTTTAGGTTAATGGGCTAAAAAAGGCCACAACTTTATTGGTTACAGAATGTGAGTGGTATTGGCTTAGGTACTGGATCCGAACAGACTATACTTGACTCCTGCCCACTCTGCAGGGAGTCACACAAAGCGTGTTCTCACTGAAGGAGAGCACGTGTTGCGGATGGGTCAGACAAAGCACCCTGTAGTAATTAGGTGGATTGGTTTAAGGGGCCTACTTTTGGCTCGAGTTGGTGTTGCTGGGGTAAATTTGATGTGGCAATTTTGGGGGAGGGGTCAGAGGTTATTTAAGGAGGGTCCACAGCAGGGTACTTTCTCTTTCGCTGTGGACATCGGATCTCCCGCCCGCCCTCCCTTGATTGGGCTTGCGCCTTGACCTTGCTCTGCCTGTCATGGGGTCGTTCGCCTTGGTGCGGGGGCCCAGTAGGAATTTACCATTTGGCTGATTAGTGTGTGCCTCTTGGGTTTTGCCTACTGCTTAGCAATACGTCACAACTTGTAAGGTTGGCGGTTAGGCATTGGTTCTAAATTGGTTGGTGGAGGGGTATGGATTGGCTGTGCCTGCCCCTCCAATCCTGTTGCTGCATGGGAATTCCGTTAAAGGAATTCAGGGACTTACCATCCATTCGTCCAAGCCCCTGGAATCGGGCTTGGGCCGTGTAAGTCCCTAGGAGCATGCGGGGAGAAGCTGAGGGTCTGTGTCGCAGCTCCGCCTATCCCTGAACTTGTTCCTCCACACTGGCTTCCGCTGGAATCCGGGAGTCAGTGCTGTCCCCAAGGCGGGAGGGACAGATAGTCGTAACCAATGCCTAAGCAACCACTCACAATTTGTATGCAAATAAAGTTGTGGCCAAAATTATGCCAAAAACCTTAAACAAAAAATTATGTGTGATGTGTGAGTTATTGGGGTTAAGGGTGTTTTGGGGACCTCAGCACGCAAGAGTTAACAACCTGTAGTGGGAGCTTGTTAATGCAAATCAACTGGAAGCTTTCCCCTAGAGTCATCGGAGGGTCGGGCCATGGCCCTAGCCACCACCTGGGCATCGGACAGGAACCACAACTGCCTGATTCCTTTAATTGAATAGCCTTTAAGGGGAGGGGTAGGTGATGGCCACTACCTCCCCTTCAACACACAACACATTTTTCAATGCCTAACCGCCAAACCTTACAAAGTTGTGACAATTTGCTACGACGTAGGCGAAAAACCTACCTGGTTGATCAGAAGGTCCGTGTTTCGAATCCCCATGACGGGGTGAGCTCCCGTTGTTCAGTCCCAGCTCCTGCCCACCTAGCAGTTCGAAAGCATGTCAAAGTGCAAGTAGATAAATAGGTACTGCTCCGGCGGGAAGGTAAACGTCATTTCCATGCGCTGCTCTGGTTCGCCAGAAGCGGCTTAGTCATGCTGGCCACATGACCCGGAAGCTGTACACTGGCTCCCTCAGCCTTTAGAGCAAAATGAGCACCACAACTCCAGAGTCGTCCGCGACTGGACCTAACAGTCAGGGGTACCTTTACCTAGGTGAAAAACCAAGTGGCTGGTGCCAATCTGCCAAGTGGAAAAAATTCCTAACAGGCCCCTTGGACAACCAAGGCGACCAACCAAAGTCCATAGCAAGGTCAGGTGCAGAAGCAAAACCTAGAGGGAGGGAGAGTGAACCAAGATCCGAGGAAGCCGGAACAACAAGGCAGCGCTCGTGTGCCCACTGCCGTTTTTAAACAGCTAAACCACGCCCCACCCCCCAGCTAGCCGGATTGGCTGGCTAGGGTTCGTGACGCAGCCACAGGACTCCAGTGATGCAGGGTCCTGGCCACACACACCCTGTGAGCGCGGGAAGCGATTCCCGCTCACAACTCCTCCCCTCGGGGAAGAGAAGAGGCACTATTGAAACCATTCCATTTACCATCCACTGTGTCTTCCGTCAAATCCTTTCAAGGGGTGGGTTTTGTTCATGTGTTATGTAAACATGGTGTAAAGTGAAATCACGTGGGTGGAAGGTGTTGTTGTTTTTTAATGTCCCAGGAGTGATTAGGATGCTACACTTGCAACCGCAGAAGTAGAGGTAATCACATCATTCCAATGTTACGTGCTAATGGTCTAAGTGCAAATATGTACGTTCTAGGTGGTCTAAATGCAAACAGAATCTAAATGGCTGTTTTCCGTGTAAAGGTGGTGTGGCGCAGCTGACTCACACTAGAAGTGGATGTGATCTTGTAAACTTAATATAGCTTGTTTTTGAAGGTTACATTTTTCATCCTATGCCAATGCACTGTGAAATACTCAAGTCATGAGTTATGTTACTAAACTGTGCACATATTTTATTTTATTTTATATAAAAAGGAATAAAGCTATGACTTCATGTAACTAAATTCTTATCTTACTTTCAAACTGTAGTCTAACTGGAGGAATTCTATATGGAATGCATACTGAAAATTCATTTCCAATCTTAACAATACTCAGGCACAACTGAAAGGAGATTGTGGCAATGTCAAGTGGCTTGAACCCTGCTTAGATTCAGGAATCCGATTCATGATTGTTATACACCCATAAGTAGTTGAGCATTTATCATGAGCAGGAGTCTATACTTTCTGGTAGATTCTTTAAGAGACTGGATCACTAGATTAATTATATCTAGCCATAAAAAGCAGGCTGTGGTTTTGCAGCTCAATTTTTACACTGGGATTTCTTGCACCCTGTGGTTTTTTCCAAGGACAGACCTGAAGATGACACCTTATTTTGGAGCTGATAAAATATAATTATTACAAAACAGAAAGGCAGAACCAAAGAACAGATTACTCATCAAGCAAACTCTTTTTTTTTTTTTTAAGGCAGGTACGAATACAAATTAGACTTGAAAGTCTGCAATCCTTCTGCCCTCCATGTTGATGGCAGAGGGATGGGACTATGATTTAACACAGGTTATGCCTATGATTACAGAGGAAGGTATAGTTTTCAACATGTCCTCTGCACTGACAATGGCACACCCATTGCTTGTCTTCTAGGGGAAAAGGTGCTGCTACTTCTGAGTACCCCCAGAAGAAAGCACTGGGAGTACCGATGATTGGGATGGTGGGTGGTGTTGTACAGTGGCAAGAGGGTTGACCTCCATCTAAGTGGGCAGTAAGCTACCACCAGCAGAAAGCCCCGAAACAGGTTGTTTTAAGAGCATCAGAAACTTTGGGTCTGTGGGATTCCAAGACCCATAGTTCCCAAAAGGGGTTTGGTCCTTTGCTCCCTCAGCTCCACCAGCCCTGGATAATGTTGAGCAAAAATGGGTAGAAAAATTCACCACCTTCTGTCCACACCAGCAGAAACTGGCAGGGGTTCAGATGTGGAAGTAGTTTTGCTACTCTACTCAGCCCTGGCCCCAATTAGGATTGCTCTGTCCATTTATGAGTTCGCATGGAATAATAATAAAACAGTCTGTTTTTTTTTTAAGTTTATTATAACTCCAGGAAGATTTTATATGAATCATTACAAACATCTGTAATTCAGATAGCATCCTTGCTTTTATCTTTATAGGGGATATGGAAGATGTAAAAATGTTGTTTGTGTTGCCTTAGGTTCCTTGATAACACTGAGATGGCATCTCCTTAATTGGCGAAATTTTCTGTCTTCTGCTGTTGAAGCATTGACCCATATGGTGGTTGTACAGTGGTACCTCATGTTGCATAACCTTCAGGTTATGGAATCTTCGGGTTATGGCCATGGCAAACCCGAAAGTGTATACTTCCGGGTTTCACCGCTCACACATGTGCTCTCCGTGCCTTGTGCATGTGCAGAAGCAGTGCCTCTAGTTATGGATTTTTCTGGATGTGCACAGTACCCCAAAATGAATTAAATCCGTAACCAGAGGTACCGCTGTACTTGGGAAGTGAATATAATAAAATTAAGAACGACTTCATCACCTGAACACCAAAGAGTAATGGGTTAGCCTGACCAACCCTAACAGTTGAAAAAGTGCTGGTTGAGTGTTCAGTATCATCCAAACCTAATACCATTTTTTTTCCCTTTGGGGAGGGAAAAAAATCCCTTCCTTTGACATGAATAGTGCCTTTCATAGGAGGCAGAGAGTGCATAACTTTGCCAACCATTTACAAGACTTCCAGCTCACTTACACTGGTCACAGGCTTCACCACGTCCGCTCCTGCTAAGGATGCTGTGCCCACCTTGATGCCAACATTTAGCCATTTTGGATTAGCACTTGGCTGCACAATGGCATTTTAACTCCTGCAATTTGAAATGACAATTCAAAATAGATTTTTTGTTTTGTTTTGTTTTCAAAGGAATTAATTTGTGTCAATGTTTCGGGAAACGTTTTGTTTTGAAGCCAAAATACATATCAGTGTTTCCAAATAAATATGGTCTAAAACTCCTAATTTTATGAATATTTCCAGCATTTGGGGGGGGGGGGAGAAGCTGGGGTGTCATGTTAGACTAAAAAACCTAGGCAAATATGCAGAAATTTCTTCAGGATGGAAACCACGTTTTCTGAACTGTTTGACTCTATACATTTATAATGAAATGGTGCTTTATGTAAAACATAACATAGGAAGGGAATGAAGGAAAGTGAAAGGTACCTAAACAGTATAAGAACTAAAAAGGACAAGAAGCAGACCAGAAATCAGAGCACAAGAGAGCAGTTTATTTTATTCAAAGCATTATCGGAATAGAGCATTCCACAAGCACTTTCAAAATGCCTAAGATTTCCCCCCAAATGGATGCGAAAATCAATGTTATTGCAACAATTGCTTAAACTCCTGATGTGGAGAAAGAGTTTGGTTTTATTGTTTAGAAATGTAATTTAATACATTATTGGTTCTGTGGGGATCATTAAGTGGATACTTTGGACCTAGAATGCACTGAGTAGACTTTATCTGGTTAATTTCTAGAATTTTCAAGAATTAGTGGTTTGTGGAGTGTTTTTTGCTTGGTTTGGGGTTGTTGTTTTTTGTTGTTTTTTTGCTCCACTGAGTATTCTCCATCTTGAATCTTTTCCTTCTCAGACCTTCATTGATTCTCTTTTGCTATTAGAGCATCTTTGGATGTTTGAATATTCATTCAGGGGGGAATAGGAAACACAAGTATTTCTTCCCTGTGTACATCATTACCACAACACTGTGGGCTTGCATATCTCACCATGAAGAATATGAGGAACACCTAAAAAATCATAATCATCATCATCATCATCACATTTGTATGTTGCCCTTCATCTGAAGATCCCAGGCTGGTTCACAACAGAAAAATCTAGAAATGTAGAAACAGGAAATGCTACACATATCCACCCCTGTTTCCCCATATAGCCACACATGTTCAAGACTGTTCTTACTCTGCCTCTCACACAGATGGAATAACCATAGAGTAGGAGTTGACCAGGTATCTCTACATCTTATCTGTTATTAGTTCATTCAGATTGGACTCAGTCAGTCACCTGCCCCATTTAACCTAATTCCCCCTTTTCCATAGTTCTAAATGAAAGTGTGAAGCATATCCCCCCCATTAAATCAGCACATGTGAAGGGACATTTTAGATCACACACACACACACACACACACACACACACACACACACTGAAACTTTCTGTCAAGTCAAAATGGCCAGCTGAACTTTTAGCATCTGCTCAACAACACAAACATATGGTTGTCTGCTTATAAATGATATGGGCTGAACTTTCATCAGAAGGGGTGGGATACATACTGTATTTGGCAGAAAACCTTATTAACATCACATGATGCTTTAATAATATACAGTGGTACCTCAGGTTAAGTACTTAATTCGTTCCAGAGGTCCGTTCTTAACCTGAAACTGTCCTTAACCTGAAGCACCACTTTAGCTAATGGGGCCTCCCGCTGCCACCGCGCCACCGGAGCACGATTTCTGTTCTATCCTGAAGCA
Source organism: Podarcis liolepis (assembly GCF_965112155.1). Taxonomy (NCBI): domain Eukaryota; kingdom Metazoa; phylum Chordata; class Lepidosauria; order Squamata; family Lacertidae; genus Podarcis; species Podarcis liolepis. The sequence goes on from NC_139555.1 coordinate 25,950,060, forward strand.
AAGTTCTTAACCCGAGGTACTATTTCTGGGTTAGCGGAGTCTGTAACCAGAAGTGTCTGTAACCTGAAGCGTATATAAGCCGAGGTACCACTGTATATAAATCTGCAAGCTGCTACCTTCCCAAAATGGTCAATCTATGCCTTTCACTGTAATACTGCTCACATTATGTCATATTGCATTCTGGTTGGAGGTAATCACTGGTACAGTATCTGAATTTGCTTATTTCCTCCTTCCTTCACCATGCCTTCTTCCTTTTGTATTCTGTTACATTGTAACCCATTATTTATATTATTTTTATACCCTGCCTTTCTTCTATAACAGAGTTCAAGTCTACATACATATGGTTCTCAGACAATCTCCCATCCAGCCATTGACCAGACCACCCCCTGCTTAGCTTCATAATCAATAACATTATTTGTATGCTGCCTTTTTTCCATAGTAAATTATGTACTCTCAAGGTGATCAGACTTTGAAAAGAGATCACACGATTCACTAAGTTAACAAAATACAACAAAATCAATAAGTTGATGAAAGCATCTCATTAGGAAATATTCAACAGAACCAAACAATGCCCACACCATTCACAATAATGTCTAACAAGATACAAAAACATAATCATAAAAAGAGCAAGAACAATGGATCACCAAAACCGTATCAGCTAATTAATAGTCTCATGTGCCTTCAGACCATTCCTGAAGAATAGATGATGAGAGACTTATCCACTGCAATCTTTGCACAGCACATTTAAGTGTAATAATACAGGAATGGGGATCATTATGAAGATGCATCTCATTTGCATCTTGCAGTTCTCCTTATACATGGTTTACGAATCTTGATTCCAAAAGACATACATTGTCTTCTCCCAGGGCATCTTTGAAATTAATGAGGACATGAAACTTCGCAGCTAGTGCTGAAGACTCCATAGTAGACCTTGAGTACCTGACTTCATAGTGGTAAAACAATCCAAGACTCAAACATCTGGGTCTCATGTCAACACATGATAACTTTGTTCGTTATTACTTATGCCCTAAGAGACTAAAACAAAATCCTGTGGAACAGTCAATATACCAAAGGATTAGAAAAATGTAACTCATCCTTCATACAGATTACATGGCTATCCAACCCTCTATCCTTTCTGTAGATTTCCTCAACTGTCTTTGCTCAGTCATTCCATCTAATAAATATCCCCTTTTTTATCTACTGAGAGACATAACCGTTTCAACTCAGCAGAATAGCTCTTCCTTACTGGTGCCATTGGAAATGCCTTCCACTATACCTGTCCCAACAGACTCATTCACTCACTGAAGTAAAGGATTGTATTTTCCCCCTTCCATCTCTCTGTATTTAAGAAGGTGATGAGATCATTTATTGTTCTTAACTTTTAATGGAGCCTGTCAATGGTGTTTTTCCCCCTCCTTGTTGGTTTTTCCGCTTGCTGCTGCTGCTGCTGCAAGATCAGTAACAGCTCCAAGCTACATGATGCTAAATCAGACCACACTTCACAGAAGGAGAAAAATCAAAAAAAGGAAAGAAAGAAACAAAAACTTACCACAAATGAAGAAGCAGTATGAGCTGGTTTGAGGTAATGGGGTGGGTGCAGGGGAGTTAACATTGGATAGAAAATAACAAACTTTTACTCCCTGCCTCTTTCGTATATGTTGAAGAGGCAGTTTGGAAAGGAAATTAGTAAAAACAAACAAGAGTGCGCCAGGTTTTCTTTATCATACCTGGAGTAGGATATGCTAAATTCCACAAGCTTTCGTACTGGCGCCAGGTGCTGTGTTTTTTTGAGGGAAAATGGCACCCATGGCTCTATAAAATGTTCTGTTGTGGCTTCAAAGCCATGACAACCCTATGTGGCACAGGATGTACTCAATTAATTATGTGATTTTTAAATGACATGCGTGAGGAAAAGTAAAAATAAAAAACTCAAGACGAAAAAGTACATTAAAAATAAGAGAGACGGAGAGAGAAGTAAACTCAAAGGCCTTGTTGTCTGTCTGCCAAACAGCAGTAGCAGATAAGACCTGTAGTTGCTGTGGAAACATAGGCCTGTAGGAGCCAGAATCCAATTTCAGAAACCACAAAATCAACATAAACGTGTGCAAAAATAAAAAGGTTTGTTTGGCAAGTAATAAGGAGAAAGCTACCAATGTAAAAAACAGATGAACCAGGGTGACCTTAGCCAACTTTAAGCCATAATAATGACGGCGTCCCACATCGATTTGGCACCTCCAAAATGAGCGGTAATGAGACACAGTCCATGTTGCCTACAGTTATCATATAATTGCTACCTTTTTAAACAGTGAACACCAGAGTGAAGTGGCGTAGAAGGAAACGTCATTAAAGCAACATTAGGAGATCTTGCAGATTACAAAAATCAGAGCAGGGCTTTTCAGTTTCAGAATTGCTCTTGCTAATGAGACATTTACTTTTTTATACCTGGATTAGGTTTAAACTACAGGAGAGTTGATTCAGGTTAAACGGAGAGAAAATTGAAGAAGCAGCTCACAAATTAGATAAGTAGCCTAGAAAAGTTTGATAATTCCTTTTTTTAACAAAATGGAAGGTAATGGTGGTGTCCTTTTCCGACAGAGGTATAGGGCTGACTTGTACACAACTTACATCAACAAGCCTGAGCAAACTTTGTATGCTCCTTTTGCCTCTCCTCCTGCAGTCAAGAGGACTTCATCAAGTTTTAAATAATTTTGGCTTAGTACAATGTGCAAACTGGGAATTCTGGTTTATAACATATGACACACGCCTATAACATATGACACACATAGATTTTATTATTAAAATAGTTCAGCATTAATACACAAATATTGTGACTATACAAGCATATGAACATATATTTCATACAATCCTTAAAAATGTTCAAACATACCTACACTCAATCCCACAGATAATTCCTTTTCCCATCACCACCCACCACCCCTCACCCCACCTTTGTGTTAGACTTCCAATCTACTCAATTGCAATTTCTTTCCACTTCTATTGCTTTCTTTCACACACCTTTGACCTAATTTCATGCTTCTTTTACTATTACACATTGTTATCCATCTTATTTAGTATTTCAGTATTTAAAACGGAACTTGTTTATACTAATAGGAGTTCTGATTTTTCAGTATGGTTTTGCAAGTATCCTTTAAACACCTTCCAGTCCCTGTCTATCTTCTCTTTTGAGATCCTTCCAATTTCTCCCATTGTTTTGGATATATTGTAATACTCCAATAATTTGGAAAGCCACTCTGTTTTTGTTGGTATAATACCACATGTTTTTGTTGGTATAATACCACATTTCCAATTTTTCGCAATCAATAGCCTTGCGGCTACTGTTGCGTATAAATATAATATCTTGTCTTCTTCCTTTAGGCTTCCTGGTACTATTCCCAATAGAAAACCTTCTGGTGTTTTCCTAAATGAATATCTGAACATTTTTTTTCATTTCGTTATATATTGTTTCCCAAAATTGTTTGATGTTTAAACAATTCCACCATATATGCATCATAGTACCTTTTCCAGTGTTGCAACACGATGCAACACCATTGCTTGGTTTTAACTGGGATTCCTGCTCACTGGGATGTACCACTAAGTTGAAAATCAAAGTGATCTTGGCAGATGTCATTCTCCTGGCTATGCAGAAGGAAGTGATGTGGAGTGTAGAGTGATGTGTGTAGATGCTAGGAGAGGATATATTTATTCAAGATTATCCTTCCTCATGTTTGTGAGTTCAGCAGAGTGCATCCTATTCCAGTTTAAAAGAGAAGCTTTGAAAGGCTAGTTTGAAGTAATCCTGGATGCTTTAAGGCAGACTGGATTCTCTGGGTATTTCTCCCTTTCCTCCCCCTTCAAACAATAAACACCCAAACAATCTTGTAACTTCCAATTAGGCAAGATACAGAACCTTAGCTAAGCTCAAAGCCCATTAAATAAAACCATCTATTGGTTGGAGATGATGCTTTCATTTCATTCTTGTCCTGTTTTTGTTTTCTGGAGTCAGCTCAGCCTTTCTGTTTCAATATCCAGGAATAGCTATTGTCTGTTGAGACAATTTAGGGAAATGACAACACATTCCAACCTCCAGGTTGTGGGTGAGTCCAGCTTTGCCCGGCTGCAGAATGAGACTGTTGGGGTGAGGCTATCCACATTGGCATTCTTCAGGCTATCCAATGATAGGACCGGTCAGGACTCAGAGTGAATTTGAAGATTTCTCCTAGTCTCAGTTTGAGGAGGAAGTGGTAGGTTACCTACCTTCTCCACAGAACAGCCAGGTATTGCCACCTGCCATTTAGGACAACGAAGCAATTGTGAGCTCCTTTCCCTTGATGGTTTGGGGAAGGTGTCTCCACTCTGCACTTTCATGTGCTAGGGACAGAAGCAAAGTTTGTCAAATGATCCTAACAGCCAGGTGCGGGTACACTGGAAAGCACTCTTAGGTATAACAGTAGTGAAGTGGGACAGGCTGGCAAACCAAGCTCTCGCAGCTTGCTGGGTTAAAGGGATCTGGGAAGGGAACCCCTTAGATCCTGACAGCTTTATTTACCCTCAGTTTTCTGACTGAAATAACAAAGTTGACTTCAAAAAAGAATCTAGAGTGAGTCTTAGGATCACCTGATGCTGTGTAACAGGGTAGAGTTGCTCTTTAGGAAGGTAGACAGTAGAAGATCTGGTCTCCTACCTTCCATCTTATAAGCAGTCTCGGTAACCCACACTGTCCAATAACGGGGAGGGGTTTAAGTATACAGTGGTACCTCGGGTTATGAACTGAATTCATTCCAGAAGTTCGTTCTTAACCTGAAACCGTTCTTAACCTGAGGTGCACTTTCGTTAGTGGGGTCTCCTGCTGCTGCTGTTCAACTGCCACACGATTTCCGTTCTCATCCTGGGGCAAAGTTCTCAACCCAAGGTACTACTTCTGGGTTAGTGGAGTTTGTAACCTGAAGTGTCTGTAACCCAAGGTGTTTATAACCCAAAGTACTACTGTGCAAACTCTGTGACATCCTTCCTTTGTGGTTTAATTTAGTTGTGGCTCTTAATTTAAGCCATATGTCTTTATTCTGGAGTCGGGAGACAAGAATTCAGAAAATGATGAAGGATCAAGGATTTCCAGGAGTGGAAGGTTGGTAATCCCCTCACACTTCACATTTTATCCTAATTTCGTTTCATACCCATCTTCATTCAGACTTAGATATTTGCATATACAGTATCTGTACATTGGAGCTGAGACTCCAATACTTTGGCCACCTCATGAGAAGAGAAGACTCCCTGGAAAAGACTCTGATGTTGGGAAAGATGGAGGGCACAAGGAGAAGGAGACAACAGAGGACAAGATGGTTGGACAGTGTTCTCGAAGCTACCAGCATGAGTTTGACCAAACTGCGGGAGGCAGTGGAAGACAGGAGTGCCTGGCATGCTCTGGTCCATGGGGTCACGAGGAGTCGGACATGACTAAATGACTAAACAACAACATCTGTACATACTCTCATTTGGCAGGTAGGTGTGTGCATGTGTTAAATAAAATATGGGATGTAGTAGAACATTGTGAAATTAATGCAAACAAATACAAAAATGGAAGAGAAAATGGAAGTTTGAATGATGAACGAAACAGCTTGTCTTCCAACACATCCCTTATAATGCCTTGCTTCAAAAACTTTCAGCTTTCCTGAGCAAAAGCTTAATATATTCTAAGGATTTGGGAAAGGGAAATAATGAAAAGAATATGAAAATGACCAACAGGAGGGGAGCAAAACCCAAGAAACTTCCTAGAAGATTGACGTGTAACCTCTAAGCCACTGTCTGACTCTGCCATTCTCCACCTTGAGGGCTAACGTTAAGTCATTTTCTATTTCACTGGGCAAGCTTAATAAAACATGACTATTTGGGGCTACCATACTGTGCTGGAAGTATATTATATGTGGTTTTGCGAGCTTTTGCATTGTCTGCAGTGGATAAAGCTGTTAGGGCTCAGCTATCCTGAATAAGAGGCTGCCTGGCTTTCATCTCAAACATCCAAAGGAAGTGCTCTGTCAGCTAAACCTAGAAACAAGGTGGCATACCTGCAGTGCAATAGCCAGACCTATCCTTTATCCACGGTATCCATTTAAAAGGCTCACAAGTTAATCATGTGCTTCTTCTATGTAGGCCTAAAGAAGCTACAATGTCAATGCCAAGGCATTCTAATCACAGGCTGGAATTTGCTTTCCCTTCCATCACTTCCTTGCTTCTGACATTTCTTTCAAGTGCAGAAGGATGGGACCATGCCAACTGCACCCATATATCCTGTCTATCCATCCATTTTTTAAGTTCAGAGAAGGATTGTGATTTTACCTTCAGCTGGAACTCACCGGAACTCATTCTGGCACCTCTCAGGTGGGTGCTATTGCCATTCTAAGAAAACAAGGGTGGTGTTCATGGTGAATTAAGGCACCTCTTTTCTTTAGAAAAATAGCACTGGGAGGACGTATCTCAAAATTGTAGCCAGTAGATGTCAGGATAGTGAAACATGAAGGGATAAGACACCTGGGATAATTTTCACTTTTCTGTTTATTTTAGGGGAAATCGGATGGCAACTTCCAGTAGAATTATATTCAGGCCCACTTGGAGTAAGTCCCATTGAGTTCCATGGCCCATGTTTGATGTAAGTACATATACCTGGGATTAAGTCCCATTAATTTCTATAGGACTTCTGAGTATGCCTGTGGAGTAGACCTTAAGGCTGGGTACACACCATGCCTTTAAAGCCCATGGGAACTATAGTTTACCCCTCACATAGCTCTGTGAGGGGTATTGTAGCTCTAGAGCCAGTGTGGTGTAGTGGTTAAGAGAGGTAGTCTCGTAATCTGGTGAACTGGTTTCGCTTCCCCGCTCCTCCACATGCAGCTGCTAGGTGACCTTGGGCCAGTCACACTTCTCTGAAGTTTCTCAGCCCCACTCACCTCACAGAGTGTTTGTTGTGGGGGAGGAAGGGAAAGGAGAATGTTAGCGGCTTTGAGACTCCTTAAAGGGAGTGAAAGGCAGGATATCAAATCCAAACTCTTCTTCTCTTCTAAGTATTTCACATCACTCAGAGATCTGCCCAGCGGATTTCCAGTTCTACCTTCTGTCTATATCCCAAACAGACTTTTATACTTGGCAAGTGGATTTCAAATGCTTCATATTTATGCAAGCGAGTGCCTTATCTCTACAGCAGTGTCAAGAGAATCCAGCCTAATGAGACAAAGCAGTGACTGACATCGATACAAGGAGATCATTATTTGTAAGAGGGAATACCTGTATTTACACAAGTGCCTTGGTGAGTAGAAATGATGGGAAAGGAAGTAAAGAGAAGAACTAGAAAGAAAATAAATGGGGATTTGGTAAAATATGTTTCAAAGGTAGACCATGCATGACAAAAGCTCTTTAAACCTATCTAGATATATTGTTTTATGTAATGTGTCTCTCTTTCTAAGTAGTTTACCAGTCTATCTGCGGTCAATGGCATCACAGCTGCATTTAAAATGATAAATATTTTTAAATGAACCTATAAATCTTTTCCGGCTTATGGCCTGTTTCTAACTTTAAAAAAGACCCCACAATTTCAGCAAGTCGATCGTTGACAGTAGAATTTTGCAGCTGTCAAAAGGCCCAGCAAAATTTGCTACAAGCCCTCATCCTGCAAACAACTGGGTATGAAACATTTGGGATGAAAGTGTCATAAACTTGCATGCAATTAACCTTATTCCCTATGTGATCTGTACACCCTTCACAAACCCAACTGCCCATATCCCTAATGACTGGAATGTCAACTACCAAGAGGAGCAGCTTCACTGCAAGAAATTCATATGTCTTTCTCCCAAGGAATGGGCCCCTTCTAAGGGATCATTTCTTTCTTCCTTAAACCCTCCCCCTTTCCCCCAGGCCCTCATTATCCAGAGCAAAAGAAGAGCTGTCACTCTGAGAATGGGATGCTCCTATTGTGTCCCTGAAATCTTATTCAATAAACTTCTCTGCCTCTCACAGCTTCCCCAGTTCAGCTACCTTGGCCTTAAAGCAGTGGTTCTCAAACTTTTTTTCAGAATAAAAATTTGCTCATGCCACACCACTTTTATAAAAAAATATATATTTATGATTTTCAGGTTTATACATTTCAATAATTTCACAGTCAATTTAACATTTCAAAACTTCCCCCTCTTTCTGTGGTTCCTTAAATTTCTTTTTAATATCTTCTGCATATCCAAATTAACTTAATTTCTTCATTTATTCATCTACTTTAAATATTTCATTGATTTGAAATACATTGGGAGAGGGGGAACCAACAACTGCTAGCAATGCTTATTTTGAAAAGATGTTTTGCAAATAAAAAAAGATATTTTTATGTTATTATGCTATACTACACTACACTGAAATGTTTAAATGTTGATTTGTCCTTGAATCTTCCTGCTGCACTCGCCATCCTCTCCTGCCATGCCAGTGTCATACACCACACCCTTTGAGAAGCACTGTCTTAAAGGAAGAAACTCATTTCCTGCCGGTAAGGAGCAAATTGTATCAAGCACACCTCAAGACTTCTGTCTAGCAGGCAGATAGACATCCATGAGACATTCTGCACCATATCTTTAATAGCTAGCAGGGTTGTCTGCATAACAACATAACTGTTATTGTTCTTTGCCAAGTTCCTTCCCAGCAAGGCAGAGGGCCTTCTCAGTAGTGGCGTCTGCCCTGTGGAACGCCCTCCCATCAGATGTCAAAGAAATAACTATCTGACATTTAGAAGAAATCTGAAGGCAGCCTTGTTTAGGGAAGTTTTTAATGACTGATGTTTTAATGTATTTTTAATCTTTTGTTGGAAGCTGCCCAGAGTGGCTGGGGAAACCCAGTCAGATGAGTGAGGTATAAATAAATTATTATTAGAAACGGCCTCGGTCCAGCATACCTGAAGGAGCGTCTCCACCCCCATCATCCAGCCCGGACACTGAGGTCCAGCGTCGAGGGCCTTCTGGCGGTTCCCTCGCTGTGAGAAGTGAGGTTACAGGGAACCAGGCAGAGGGCCTTCTCGGTAGTGGTGCCTGCTCTGTGGAACGCCCTCCCAGCAGATGTCAAGGCAATAAACAACTATTTAACTTTTAAAAGACAACTGAAGGCGGCCCTGTTTAGGGAAGTTTTTAATGTCTGATGCTGTATTGTTTTTAAAATTCAGTTGGAAGCCGTCCAGAGTGGCTGGGAGTGGCAGCCAGATGGGTGGAGTATAAATAATAAATTATTATTAGTAGTACAGTGGTACCTCGGGTTACATACGCTTCAGGTTATATACGCTTCAGGTTACAGACTCTGCTAACCCAGAAATAGTACCTCGGGTTAAGAACTTTGCTTCAGGATAAGAACAGAAATTGTGCTCCGGAGGCGCGGCGGCAGCGGGATGCCCCATTAACTAAAGTGGTGCTTCAGGTTAAGAACAGTTTCAGGTTAAGAACGGACCTCTAGAATGACAGGGGGTTGGACTCGATGGCCCTTGTGGTCTCTTCCAACTCTATGATTCTATGAATAAAGTACATAACTAGAGGTACCACTGTAGTAGTAGTAGCAGTAGTAGTTTGCCTAGTCTCCTCACCTCACTGCCAAACCCACTTGTAACCTTGATACTTTGTCACTGGGGCTGAGCACTTTATCAGCCGGGGCTCCTTTGATTGATTGCCCTAAATTTATAGTCTTGCTGCAGCACTCAATAAGAAGAGGGGGCCCCTGCTTGGAAAACAAAAGAGGTGTGGCTCAGCTCCTAAACTGCACCAAATTCCAGTGAATAAAATCCGAGAGGGGGATTTCAGTTCATTGATCCTCCCTGGGAATGGGGATTTTTTTGGGTCAAGGAAGTGGTCAGTGGGTGGTTATTAAGTGGAGGGGGGATGTGGGTAGTTGAAGCCCCTCTGGGAATATAAGGGTCTGACTCCCTGTGGAAAAGTAAGATGAATTTGCTTCCTCCCCTGTTTTTGTGCTCATTTTATTGTGAAAATGGTATACATCATAAAAGTGGCCCTGGGGAAATACCCCGCAGGAGAAAAGAAGAAAATGTGTAGGAGCTAGTGTGTTATTGTATTTTTAAAAAGAAAGAAAACTGTTCCACACTTGTTAAGTTGCGGGTGAACATATCAGACGACACAGCAATTCTTCAAACAGCTCTTGTTTATTCAGAGGCCAGAACAGAACTGAACTGAAGGGTTCAGTCAGCCTGCTTATATAGAGCTCCACTAGAACGCAACAGTAACAATTTTCTAAAGCTATCCAATCACTGAACATCTCTTTTGATCCCTTATTTGCATAACTATCTACAGTATCCCCCTGCTGGCTCAGGGTGAGAACTTCAGTACATAACAATGTTTGTGTTCTGCTCAGCTGCAACTTAAAGTCACAGAAACTAATTTGACAGAAGTGGGTGTTTGGGCATGTGACTAGGAAATCTAGCAAAGAGCACAGAATGGACAAAAACAAGATGACACATTACTTCAACATTCTATCCCCAAGCACTTTGCTCCCTCTGGTTGGAAGTTAGACCTGTCAGTCACAAAAGAGCTCCTCCTTCCCTACCATAATGTTTTCCTTATACGTCAAGCTTGGAAGAAAGGTCTCTCTTTTGGGATACCTACTGTCCAGAATTCCCCTACACCACCCCCATGTTGAAATTAATTTGGAGGCCCCTATGTTCATTTGGGCAAGCCCCAAATCTGTCCAAATCAGCCCACTTTGGGCCAGGATTTGGGATTCATCTGAATCTGATACAATCCTAATATTTACACGCAGTCCTAGTGTTGATAACTCTTTTTGTATCATCATGCTGCTTGTATCATCATGCTGCAAACTGTTATGTATCCTAATGCTACAAACTATGTTGTATCATCAGGCTACAAGCTATCAGCTCCGAGATTGATCTTGGAATGGTATGACTTGATACAGTCATACCTCGGGTTATAGCTGCTTCAGGTTGTGTTCTTTTGAGTTGTGGACTGCCGAAACCTGGAAGTACAGGAACAGGTTACTTCCGGGTTTCAGTGGTCGCGCATGCTCAGAAGCACTAAATCATGCTTTGTACATGCGCAGAAGCGCTGAATTGCAACCCGCAGATGCGGGTTGCGAACGCTGTGGGTTGTGAATGTGCATCCCGCACGGATCACGTTCGCACCCAGAGTCCACTGTATAAGCAATTTGTCAATGGCAGAGAATGTATTTGGATATCTTGGTAATCCGAGTTGCCTGTGTCAGTTGTATGCAAGATATAAGAGGTATGACATTAGCTGTCTGCACACCTGAAGAGAGCACATGTGGAGATGTACATATATCCCCACCTCCCAGAACCTTGTGAATCCTCTTACCCCTTTGCGTGTATTAAGTGTCCTTCAGCAGCAGATGACCTTGTGTATCCATGGAGGGTTCCTTAACAAGTGGGAACCCATGATTCTGGGAGATGTAGAACAGGCATAGGCAAACTTGGCCCTCCAAATGTTTTGGGACTACAACTCCCCTGACCCCTAGCTAACAGAACCAATGGTCAGGGATGATGGGAATTGTAGTCCTAAAACATCTGGAGGGCCGAGTTTGCCTATGCCTGATGTAGAATATGTCCGATAACATCCGAAGATGGCTCCTATGCAACACCCTTTATCGGACATGGGACGGGCAAATTAGGGAGGGGTTGCCTGCCAATAGAGAGTGGTTAAACAGCCATGTCAGTGTTTGTGGTGCTACACATAAATTAAAAAAAAAACTATAGGACTGTGAGTATTACTGAGGGTATTACAGAGTCAAATGTGCACACTCTGTTTTGGTTCCTACCACTTCCAGAGATATGAATACATACAGCTTATGGATCTAGAATAACAGAATGTGCCCTAAATTATAACTATGTAAACTAAATTGTTTTTTTAAAAGAAAAAAGAAAAGAAAAGAAATTGAAATACCCCATTCCTTGATTTATACTTCTCCCTTTTTTCTTATGTATATGAAGAATGTTTTATTGTTTTTCCATTAAATCTTATCTTGACACTGAGCACAAGAAAGAAAGGGAAATGTTTGAAAAGCCACATTTTAAAACAGTGGTACAAGTCTGAAAGTTTGCTTTTTTAATGTTTCACGCATATAATATACCAAGGCTTCGCAAAGTCATTTGAGGTCTCCTCATAACGCATTTCAAGGGCTATAAAGCTATATATTTATATAATATATAGTGGAATCTCACCTTTCAGCACCGAGCCTTGGCTTCTTGCAATTTTAATCAGATTTTGGCCAACAAGTGCTTTGATGGCCTCCCCCTCCCCATTCGGGTTTGTGTGTGTGTGTTTTCTTTCCATTCTATCACCCACTGCCAGAACTCAGCTTAGAAAACAGTCAGCATAAATGAGGTCTGCTTTTTGCGGCTCTGATTAAGCAAGACAAAATCAATTAGCATCGGAGACCTCACAGGATCCTAGAGGTGAACTGTTCAAATTAGCCAGCTCCAGAGAGTCAAATTAGGAGGCAATTAAAAGGAGCAGCTGTGATTTTGCTGACATAGTCTTGCTGCTGTGGTTGCCTCCTATGCTGAAAGACAGATTGATTAGAAAGGCTGCTGGGCTGTAAAGTCATTCTATGTTGCCATCAGCTATGTGTGTATATGTGTCTTCATATATGTGGTCTCTCTCTCTCTCTCTCTCTCTCTCTCTCTCTCTCTCTCTCTCTGTGTGTGTGTGTGTGTGTGTGTGTGTTTGTATTGTTACAAAAACTGGGTGCCACCCCCACTCTTTGCAAGATTCCAGGCACTCAGCCAGAGTCTGTGCTCCTTGGGAGAATTGAGACATAGCGGAGACTGTCATAGCTTATAGAAATATGGTTTATTCAACTATTTACACTGTCAGAGTTCAGATTTCACAGCATGGTCATTTCCAGAGGGGGTCATCTCCCACAGCACTGCAACCTTGGGATCCAAGGTATCTCAGCCAGCCAGCCTTCAGCCAGCCTTCCCAAGATGGATCCCTGTCTTTTCTCTCCCCTTTTTCTTCCCAGAACACCTTGCTGAAAAACTCTCTTTTCCTGCCATGTCAAACATATACTCCATCACCTTGGCAATGCCTGTTTCCCCAGGCCAAAGGATTCTTTTCAGAAAGCCCATCAACCCCTTTTTGTCATGTTAACAGATTTGCTCTTTGCTAGGCTGGCCAGGCTGGTTTGCATAAGCCAGCCCAGGCATTCCTTGCTTGGCACAGTTCTGCAGTTTGTACTTTCATCCCTACCCCAATTAATAATAACCCTACCATTTATTGATTTCTAGGGTTTAGGAGGGTCCCCCGCAAATCCATATGTCTTCATCTGATGTCTAAATAATTGTTTTCTGCTGTGTGGCATAGGTTTATATGAAAGGGATATATTGCACAAACCTCAGTATAGGAGTTGCTACTGTTATTCTAACCTTAATTTCTACAACTCAGGACTATAAGTGATATCCAAACCATCAACATTTACTTATGGGAGTATAAGAGTAAGTCACATGCCACTTAAGGGACAGAACTGACATGCTACCTGCTCATAAAAACAAACAAAAAAGTACCCCCATGTAAACTGATCTATGGTTTTGAATACTTTTTCTAAAGCAAAGTGGTACATCAGCATATAGAGAGATAAAAATTCAGCAGAGTGCTATCAGACAACATTTGGTGCCAAGCTGAACTTCTGCAAACAATGCAGAAATTGAATATTGTGGTTCTGTTCCATGGCAAGACACCAACTGAATTCTGATGGCAACGATCTCACCCTGTTTCCCTTTATTTATCCCAGCTCAATTGTCCTGTTTTCCCAAAGACATCTATTGTGCCTTATGCCAGCTAATTTGCAGTCAAATATGCTCTGTCATGCTCGGGACAGATGAAGGAAACGAAAACCAGCACACTCCAGCCTTGATAATTTTCATTACTCATCTCCCAAGGCAACAGAGGGCTGTTGGGTTGGTGACGATGGGGTCATACTGCTTAGGGATGAGAAACACTCTCAGTAAATAGATCCCCATGCCTCCCTCCCCTAAAAATTTACCTCTCACAAATAACAAGTCACTGATTCCACCCAACAGCAATTGGCTGAGTTGGTTGCTTGCTAACTCACTTGTTCCCTTGACACAAATGCCCAACCACTTCGACACCAGTTCTTCTCTGGCAGCCAGCTTCACTGAGAAGCTTACAGGTTATATTTATTGTTGGAGAGATGTACACAAGCAAACAGAAACATACACAAACACTGGGTTACTTGCGTAAAAATCTGGATGCAAAAAGTTTTTGGGTTGTTTTTTTTTAAAGAAATAAATGGGGACTAAGCACCGGCACATTGCCAAGTCAGTGGAGCTCAGCGGCGCGTTCCATTTGAGGTGTTGACAGTGCATAATAAATCCCGGCCCTACCTAACATTTACAGGAACATTATAAAATGAGTGAAACGGCGTGAGCTGGTTCCCCAGGCAACCAGACAAACATAATAAACAGTCAGCAGTGGCAAAAGTAACTTACACCGTGCTCAGTCGCAGGCCTGAAATATATCACTTAACCATAGCCCCTTCTCTGCTTTTGGAGCTCTTGAAAAAGCTTTGTATTATTGTTTCTTAATCATATGGGAGGAAGGAAGCTCAGCCAATTTTTTTTTAATAAATCATAATCTTATTTGACTTATTGTCTGAAGAGACCCCTGGCTTTATTGTTCTGACTTAGGCAAATAGTAAGAATTTAGCTTCATCATTGGCCTATCAGGCTTTTGCCATTAGAAGCTTCAGAGTTGAAGGAATGTTGGTTAGACGGAAATTGTCATCATGTAAAGATCATGAACTTCATTCAGAAAGAGGACATCTGTGACTGACTGACTCCTCTAAATAAGACACTTTCTTCACTCATGGTAAAGGTAAACAAGTGGAATGGTGACTTAAGTGACCCTAAGTGATCCTGAAGGAGCATCTCAACACCCATTGTTTGAACAGGACACTGAGGTCCACCTCCGAGGAACTTCTGGTGGTTCCTTCACTGAGAGAAGTGAAGTTATAGGGAAACAGGCAGAGGCCCTTTTTGGTAGTGGCGCCTGCCCTGTGGAATGCCCTCCTATCAGATGTCAAGGAAATAAACAACTATCTGACTTTTAGAAGACATCTGAAGGCAGCCCTGTTTAGGGAAGGTTTTTTTAAAATTTTCTGATGTTATATTATGTTTTTATATGTGTTGGAAGCTATGTAGAACGGTTAGGGCAACTCAGCCAGATGAGCAGGGTACAAGTAATAAAATGTTGTTGTTTAGTCGTTTAGTCGTGTCTGACTCTTCGTGACCCCATGGACCAGAGCACGCCAGGCACTCCTGTCTTCCACTGCCTCCCGCAGTTTTGTCAAACTGCTGATAGCTTCGAGAACACTGTCCAACCATCTCATCCTCTGTCGTCCCCTTCTCCTTGCGCCCTCCATCTTTCCCAACATCAGGGTCTTTTCCAGGGAGTCTTCTCTTCTCATGAGGTGGCCAAAGTATTGGAGCCTCGGCTTCAGGATCTGTCCTTCCAGTGAGCACTCAGGGCTGATTTCCTTAAGAACGGATAGGTTTGATCTTCTTGCAGTCCATGGGACTCTCAAGAGTCTCCTCCAGCACCATAATTCTAAAGCATCAATTCTTCGGCGATCGGCCTTCTTTATGATCCGGCTCTCACTTC
The DNA here is from genome assembly GCF_965112155.1 of Podarcis liolepis. NCBI lineage: Eukaryota > Metazoa > Chordata > Lepidosauria > Squamata > Lacertidae > Podarcis > Podarcis liolepis. The sequence goes on from NC_139555.1 coordinate 25,965,725, forward strand.
CATACATCACTACTGGGAAAACCATAGCTTTAACTATATGGACCTTTGTTGGTAAGGTGATGTCTCTGCTTTTTAAGATGCTGTCTAGGTTTGTCATTGCTGTTCTCCCAAGAAGCATAATAATAATAATAATAATAATAATAATAATAATAATAATAATAATAATAATGGCAAGGCTATGAAAGCTTTAAAGGCAGTTATGGCAAATGGCTGTTGTTAATGCTTCCACATTAAACAATTTTCTACAATATTAAGGAATCAATGTCAGGGCTAAATGAAGGAACATAAGGACAACAACCTAAGAATCCAGCTAACTCAGTTGACATGTTTACCTCATGGGTAGCCAGTGTGGTGCCCTTCAGATGTTTTGGGCTCCAGTTCCCAGCATCCCTGACCACTGGCCTTGCTGAGTATGGCTGATAAACAGTTGTAGTCTGAAACATCTGGAAGGCACCTTGTTGGCTACCCCTGATGGATCTCATCCATGATAGAGAGTCCAGCTGCACTTTTAGTTATCTCCCTTTCCTATTACAAAATATCTCAAGAAGCTTAGGCAATAGGATGCTCTATATTTTCTCTGGGTAATTGGATTATTATTTTGGGGGAGGAGTATTCTGATGGGACAATCATATTGTAATGTCATATTGTGAGAAAGGCCAATTGTTTTCTGGTCTTGATTGGGCCATTGGAAGCATAGTGCTCCCTGGCTCCTACTTCCATGAATTTTTGCTGCTTTCAAGACCAGACCAGGCCAAGGGCACCTGTAATTGTTATTTGTAAGCTGTCTTTTCCCTTTTTTATTTTCATGTATTATTTTATATGCTGATACCTTATCTTTAACGTTCTTCCTTGTAAACAGCCCTTGAAATATCACTGTTCTAGTGGCATGGGACTTACATAGTAGATATATTAATATGCAAATAATAATAATTAATAATTTCTTATTGCTGCTGAAAGGAATCCAAGTTGGGTGGGGCAGTAAACACAATTTTTACCTTTGTGCAGTAGGCTAGTTCCTTCACACATTCATTCCGCCCACCATCTAAGCAAGCAAGACGCAAATTTATCAGTGCTCAAGGACAAATTCCAGTCAGGCAAGAACACCCAAGGAAGGTACAAATCAGGGCTGCCGAGGGGTGCAGCTCAAGCAGGTGTGCAGCCTGAGGAAAGGGTTAAGACTTTTGAGAGCCGCATTTGGGCTCTCGGCGTCAGGTTCCTCGTCTCTGATATACACCCTTGACTGCAAGCCCTAGTGAACTCAGTGGGGCTTTTTAAGAATTGATTTTTCATTAAGTTTCAAAATATTTAACAGATTTGCTGTATACCATTTGCATATATTTTTCTTTTTTACTTCCCGCCCTTCCCTCACTGATGTTTTTGTTCTTATCCTTGGTTGCTGCATTATGTTGTTGTTTAGTCATTTAGTCGTGTCCGACTCTTTGTGACCCCATGGACCAGAGCACACCAGGCACTCCTGTCTTCCACTACCTCCCGCAGTTTGGTCAAACTCATGTTCGTAGCTTCGAGAACACTGTCCAACCATCTCGTCCTCTGTCGTCCCTTTCTCCTTGTGCCCTCCATCTTTCCTAACATCAGGGTCTTTTCCAGGGAGTCTTCTCTTCTCATAAGGTGGCTAAAGTATTGGAGCCTCAGCTTCACAATCTGTCCTTCCAGTGAGCACTCAGGGCTGATTTCCTTCAGAATGGAGAGGTTTGATCTTCTTGCAGTCCATGGGACTCTCAAGAGTCTCCTCCAGCACCATAATTCAAAAGCATCAATTCTCCGGCTATCAGCCTTCTTTATGGTCCAGCTCTCGCTTCCATACATCACTACTGGGAAAACCATAGCTTTAACAATACAGACCTTTGTCGGTAAGGTGATGTCTCTGCTTTTTAAGATGCTGTCTAGGTTTGTCATTGCTTTTCTCCCAAGAAGCAGGTGTCTTTTAATTTCGTGACTGCTGTCACCATCCGCAGTGATCATGGATCATTATACTTGTTACCAAACCCTCAGTGGGGCTTATTTCTGTGTAGGCAATGCATAGGATTGTGCTGCAAGACTGCAGCCCTAAACCCACTTATGTGGGACTTACTATAAAGCTCAGTGTGACTTACTTCAGAGTAGGCACGCACAGGCTGGCTCTGTAAGTGTCATGGCTCTTTCCAAAGAATCCTGGGAAAGGCAGTTTGAGAATTTTATTACAGATCCCTAGGCAGCCCCTCAGCGAGCGGCTGTTCCCAGCATTCCCTTGGGAAACTTAATGACTGTTAAACCAGTTTAAAGGTGTAGAAGAAATATGCTGGGTTCCGTTTTGCCGCACAAAGTAACTATCAAATACCAGGCAGTAAAATGGCACCAGGGTTTGGGGGCACTGCTTTGGGTACTGGGGCTAAATCCTTCTAAGTTTTCTAAGAAAAGCTGACCTACATGGAACACAGTCTTGCAAGTTTCCTCCTTTGTTTCTCCCCGTCTCATAAACATTTCCTTTTCTGGAAGACTTAACACCACAGTCACAATGAAGGGGCGGGCTGTGTCACATGCTGCTTGCTTCTTGGCGGTATATATGGGAAACTGTTCCAGCCTCCTCTGGTTTATGGGCTTTGGCTCTCTGGCCCTGCCAAGTAATAAGCTGCTGGCCTGGGAGCTTCTGGGTGGACAGCTGCTACGCAAGATCATGTCTGTTCATCATGGTGTGAAAGCAGAGGGGTGAGGCCTGGAAAGCTCGTGCTTAAAAGGGAGGGTTAAGAGGGTACGGAGAAGGTTCTTCCTGACTTTTTAAGTAGGAACTGCCTGAAGGATAACTAATTAGGCCAAGCAGGGTCTGAAGGACACGTCGTCCTGAATGACGTCAAGATGGGATCCAGATATTTTCATGCAATCTTTTTTTCCTCGAAGGACTGGGAAGCATCAGGGCCTGAAGGACTTCTGAGTCAGACTCGTTGGTCACAGGAACACTAACGTACACAGAAAATATAAAGAAGAAGAGTGATGCATGCCCAGAGCAGATTGACATGGTTAAAAATAAAAACAGCATACTTCCTTCATGAATGTTTTGAGGATGACATCATTGTATGTTGTGTTACGATGTTAAAGGAAGAGCTACAAAGAGCAAATCATTCAATGTTTGACCTGTGTGGGATAGTGATCTGTTCTCCTGCAACAGAAATGATATATTTATCAGAGATTTTTTTTTGGGGGGGGGGTATAGGGCCGTATTTGGGGGAGGAAGTGCTATTGCACATGAATTTGTTGTCATGGAAGGCTTGGAAGCTTTTACATCCAAATTTCTTCCTGGATTTTGGAGTTCCTAGAGTTATCTGGGCAGGCATCGGTATGCATACTGCACTATCCTTTGTCCTCCAGACAAACTATTTAGCATTCATTCTGATTTGCTTTCATGAGGCTTGTGTTAAACTATGTCCGATCTTTATTGAACATTTGTTCTGATACACTTATGAGGTGCTCAGATGACAATGAGAATTCATCCTGATATGCTTGCAGGCTGCTGATCACCTATTCCTATTAATCATTTATTCATCAAATACTTTTTAAATTCGTTTCCATGTCACCTGCCAAAAAAGATGAATTTCAGAGATAAATTTCGGTGTTTGTTGTACTTTGGTGGCAGAGTGCAATACAGTGTTATTTAATATGTTCTGGAGGTCTGTTCTTAACCTGAAACTATTCTTAACCTGAAGCACCACTTTAGCTAATGGGGCCTCCCGCTGCTACCATGCCACTGCTGTGCGATTTCTGTTCCCATCTTGAAGCCAAGTTCTTAACCCGAGGTACTATTTCTGGGTTAGTGGAGTCTGTAACCTGAAGCATCTGTAGCCCGAGGTACCACTGTATGTGCTTGATTGTCTTTCGCAAAGTACTGACTGTCAAAGTACAGGCACCCCAAGACAAGCACAATGCCTTGGCTCTGGGTTGTTTTAAAAGCTGGGACTATCCACACTTAACAAAAACATATACTTGGCCATGTTACACCCATGTTTTGATACGTATTTTTGAAAAATAACATGTATGGTGAAACTCACTTTAGAAGCAGTCCTCGATAGATTTACTTTAACTAGATAATCAAGTTCCATTTAGGTTTGAGAGTATTTTGTTCCTTAAAGAAAGCCAGAATGAGAAAGTTAATGTATTCCATGAGGTATATACAAGTACATTTAGAAATGCCTGGGCAAACTGGACTGAGTCAAACACATAATAAGGGTGAGTTTTGTGGTGTGTAATTATAGACTTCTTTGGCTGTGTAAAACTCTCAGACACTGAAGACTAATGGCTCACAAGACATCCCATTAAATGTATTGTACTTGTGTGCAAACACTGCAGAACATCCCCTGCCCAGCTATTCAGCTTCCATGCGGTAGGGGGCAGAGGGAGATAGCTCCCTTTGGCATAAAAGAAAATTCTCTATGCCAGGGTTATCCAACCTGGTGCCCTCTGTGTGTTGTTGAACTCCAACTCCCATCCAGGCCAGCCCATCATGGACATGGTAGAGTTCCCCTCATCAGTTCTCCTCTCCATACCACCCTAACCACCACCACCCAAAGGCAAAAATATCAGGGCAGAGTTATGACTACAGCCTCAGATTTACTTGGGCGTAAATCCCACTGCACTGTCGCACAGGATTCTGCTGTTCCATTAAGAATTTTACTGTGTAGTAAAATTGTGTACAATGCAAAGGGAAAAGGGCCTCATTGTTTCCCCACGAGTTGCCAAATTGCCTTCTAAATTTGCAGCTCTCAAATTTATTTATTTAATTTCTATACCTCTTTATATTTTTAAGAAAAATCTCAAAGCAGTTTACAGCATATTAAACCAATAAAACATAAATAAAACAATCCGAAGAAAATCAAATATAGAGTATACAGTCAAAGCAACATAACAGAAAACTAAAATATTATCTTAAAGATTTCAAAATAAAACAAATGCAGAGGTGGCGATGCAGTGAGGAAGGGATTTTGCCCCAACACTAATGTTAATTAATTTTGTTCTTTATAATTATTGCGCTCCCTCATGGATCACTGCCTTACCATGGCAAAGGGGCTTGAATAACTCAGAGAAGCTATGAGCTATGCTGTGCAGGGCCACCCAAGACGGACAGGTCATAGTGGAGAGTTTTGACCAAACATGATCCACCTGGAGTAGGAACCGGCAAGCCACTCCAGTATCCCTGCCAAGAAAACTCCATGGACAAAGACAACAGGCATATAAAAGTTATGACGCTGGAAGATGAGCCCCTCAGGTCGGAAGGCGTCCAACATGCTACTGGGGAAGAGCGGAGGACAGGTACAAGTAGATTCAGAACTGATGAAGTGGCTGGGCCAAAGCTGAAAGGTCACTCAGTTGCGGATATGCCTGGAAGCGAAAGGAAAGTCCAATGCTGTAAAGAAAATTATTGCATAGGAACCTGGAGTGTAAGAACCATGAACGTTGGTAAGAGAAGACTCCCTGGAAAAGACCCTGATGTTGAGAAAGATGGAGGGCACAAGGAGAAGGGGACGACAGAGGATGAGATGGTTGGATAGTGTTCTCGAAGCTACCAGCATGAGTTTGACCAAACTGCGGGAGGCAGTGGAAGACAGTAGTGCCTGGAGTGCTCTGGTCCATAGGGTCACGAAGAGTCGGACACGACTAAACAACGACATAATTATTGTGCTTTGAGGGCTATTGAAAGAGAAGGCAAATGAGGGCCAATGCTAGAGGATGAGAGACCATTTGCTGAAATGGACCGAAACTGGGTAAGCAGTTCTTGGCACTGCTGAAAATGTTTATTTAAAAACTGAATAATTTTATCTCAGATGAGATAAAAACACTATATCTAATCTCTGTAGCTGATTATCACCCCCTCAGTGCTCACCTGATGGTCGGAGCATCCTGTTCTATGGGGTCTTGCTGATAGTGATCAAAGGCTATGCCCATATGCTAGAGCCAAATGTGTACACCAAATTCTCTTGGGGGTGTTGACCTCCAATGAGCCATATACAGAAGTATTACTTGGTTTTGTTGTTGTTGTTTAGTCGTTTAGTCGTGTCCAACTCTTCGTGACCCCATGGACCAGAGCACGCCAGACACTCCTGTCTTCCACTGCCTCACGCAGTTTGGTCAAACTCATGCTGGTAGCTTCAAGAACACTGCCCAACCATCTTGTCCTCTGTCGTCCCCTTCTCCTTGTGCCCTCAATCTTTCCCAACATCAGGGTCTTGTATTACTTGGTAAGGCACGCTATAGACGCAGATCTGGGATCACATTATTTTTTTGTTGTGGTGCCTTTTTCTGCAGGACTATACAAAGTCCTCTTAGATCAAGGATGACACAGCCTTTGTTCTGAGGGTTGCACAGAGCCCTCAGTGAAATCTCATGAAGCCCTTGCCTTAATGTTGAAAGACCTCTGCTAGCACCTAGTTCAGACCTCTTGGAAGAGTGATCAACCATCTCCTGACAGTCCACTTCACAACAAGTAGGAGAGAGAACAGGGTCGGATTTAGGTTTGATGAGGCCCTAAGCTACTGAAGGTAAAGGGGCCCTTTACATGTCCAGCTGTCCTTTGTCAACAACAATTTGTCACTGTTTTTTGTGTTGAATATATGCTATATGGTAATTTATGGACCTAATAGGTATCTAAAGCCATTTTATTTGTTTTTGTTTTTATCTTATATTTTTGAAATGTACATCCAGTTTTTCTCTCTCTAAAGAAAAAGAGTGGGGCCCTAAGCTATAGCTTGTTTAGCTTATATGTAAATCCGGCACTGGGAGAAAGAGAATGGGGTGGCTGCCTTTGCCCACTTTTTTGACTCTGACCCCATGCACCCCCAGCATGCAGACCCCAAAAGATGACACCACAGGAAATTTTGCCTTCTCCAGGTAGTAATGGTTGCCTATCCCTTTCTTGGATCACTGACACACAGAACATCAAAGCATTTGGTATAACTTTGAGCTTGAATACCTAACACAATTCTAGAGCAGATAAACCAAGAAAAAGCATTTATTTGCAAGTCAGAGTAAATAAGAAGACATTGACAAAATATACCGTTTAAAAGAAAAAGAAAAAGTCATTCCAGTTTCCTTACTCTAGCTATCCACTGATCTCAATTTTCAGGGCTGACTTTAAAGACTGCATGGATTACTGTGCTAAATATTTCCATATCAATTATGATACAAATATCTGGAAAGAGACACCTAACCAGAAGTGATGTGCTTCTTCATTCTTGCCACTAATTTATTGGGAGGTTCTGGAGAAAAACTCTATGGCACATCTCTGGTTATTTTCTGGCACATGGTTACATCAGCTCCCTCTCATAGAAACCTTGTGGTCACTTTTAACTTCTGTGCATATTTTTTTTTTTCATCTTAAGTATCTGTCGCAATCGCCTGAATTCATCTTTGTGGTGAAAAAGGCAGAATAGAACAGGCTCCTTCTCGTTTCATTTTACAAGGTCAGCCCTGCTGATTTGGACATTTCCCTAAGCACACTATTGGCTTCTTCTCTGAACTCCTTGGAAAACTGTTTGGCCCGGCTTGTTTTCTCAATATTTTCTCTCAGGTTCCCTTCTAGCCGTATCCAGTCTAGGTATTCGGAGTTGGCAACTTTCACTCTCTCCACCAATGGCTCCTGGTTCTGAAGCACCGAGGAGATCATTTCCTGAAGCTTTGTTTCCATGCTGATGACTCCTTTGGTGGCACGGTTCAGCTCTCCCACCTGCTGCTTAGCCCACTCCAGTTTCTCAGGGACCTTTTCCTCCTTCGCATCCAGCCAGAACCTGTATCCCTCCATATGCACCTGCACATTGCAAGCACCTGAAAGACAAAGCAGTGGTTAAGCTCCAACTTGACGTAAGTCCAAGAAAGAAGGCTAATTGTGTTAGTTCCAAGAAAGCTAAACCCTTCAAGCAGCAAAGCTTCTAACAGTGGCCAGCTGTCAAAGATATTGCCATGTCATGAAATCTGATTATTTCCACTTTACTTATCAGAGACCCGGTTGTATACCTACATATATGTCTGTGTGCATGTGAGCTGTAATACAGTCATTTGGCAATATTAAGCCAAGATTATCCGTGCCACTTTCTTGTAAGAAACAAATCCCTGGCATAACCCCATTGGCATGCTCTTCATTGAAGCCACTCTGGTGAATTTGACCCATAATCCCATGGCTTTTTCCTGCTATTCATTCAACACAAAACTATCAGGTATTGGGTAAGTCTCTCTAACGAATTCTGATCTAATCTCGTTTCACGTTGCCCTCTTGTCTCTCTCATTGTTAGTTTCACAAACGCTTGGCTCTTCTTTCTGAAGAGGGCATTGTTGAGCTTTTGGCATGAGTTTAGAAGGCTGGCATTACATAGGAAGGATTGGATTTAAAGGCATGTGAAGAGGTAATATACAGGAAGTCAAAATCTAAAGAGTGGGGAAATAATATAAGGCCCTCCTGGATACAGCATTGCCATGTAATGTGCAACCCAGTCAATAGGTTATTCAACAGGAAAAAATAAAGCCTACGATCCTTAGCATCTTGATAATTTACAGAGGCAGAAAAGCAGGAAGCTGAATTAATTAATCCAGCCAAGTTTCTCCTGAAAAGGAGCCTTAAAGCTAAATTTCTGCCCATATGACCCCCCAGTTCTAAACAGCAGGATCAGCATATCTGCCTGGTAGCTGACAGAACATTCAACAACATTAGCACAATGTCAGATCTTTTACCTCTTCATTGTGTCCAAAATTCACCATTAAACTACAAGTGTTATTCTAACCCTGCTAATGATTTTAACTGTTTACAATGGTTTTTAAGATAAATAAGCTGAATCCCATGCACAGCATGGATGCTAATTTTAGGATTGGGCTGACTGTTACCTAAAGATTGAATTGCCGCTGAGAGATCATGTCTGCTATCTTTGCTTCCACCTTACATTGCTACCTAAGAGTAGCACAAATCATCATCATCATTTTATTATTTGTACCATGCCCATCTGACTGGGTTGCCCCAGCCACTCTGGGCAGCTTCCAGCATAAGAAATGGTCAAACTAATTTTGGATGGCATTTGGAATGTAGGTAAAGGTAAAGGTAAAGGTAAAGGACCCCTGGACGGTTAAATTGAATTTGACTATGGGGTGCAAGGCTCATCTTCGCTATCAGGCCAAGGGAGCTGGTATTTGTCCATAAACAGCTTTCTGGTTCATGTGGCCAGCATGACTAAACAGCTTCTGGCAGAACGGGACACTGCGATGGAAGACAGAGTGCATGGAAACACTGTTTACCTTCCCTCCACAGCAGTACTTATTTATCTACTTGCACTGGTATGCTTTCGGACTTCTAGGTTAACAGGAGCTGGGACAGAGCAACAGGAGCTCACCCTGGCACATGGATTCAAACTGCCAACCTCACGATCGCCACAGCGGCACCCGCATCTCATTGGGAATGTGATGCTAACAAACAGACCACTCAAAGGACAACAACTTCTCTTTATTTGAACCTGATGGAGAGGCTGGTGCAGAATTTATCTTGGCCATTGAGCCAAATGCAACATGGTGTCAGAAATAAGAGAATTATTTCATGATGTGATATTTTGATGCCACAACGTATATAAATGCCCTTCTTTATGATGGACAGGTTCATGAATATATATGCATCTGTGCAGTTATGTTCCACCTCCTCATGGGTTTATTGCATAGCTTTGCCCCTTGCATAACTCTATCCCCAGTCCTCCCATTCTATCCTTTGACAGGGTGCTAGAATAGGGTGACATGCTAGCCTCTTTACATGTTCCTTGCTACTTCAGCCCTGATTGCAAAGTCATGTTCCTCCTCCTGCCCCAAACTTTGCCACCCTCCAGGTTAAGATCTGCAACAGAGAGCCCACTCTATGCATGCAGATCCCCACAGGATTTTGAACCTTGACCAATTCTGGTTGTGAATCATGTGCGGAGTCTGCATACATAGAGAAGGATACCAGCTGCAAACATTATTCTGAACATGCCAAAGATGGTTTAAAACGGAAATTGCTGAATTCATAAAAAGGTATACATTTCCTACAAAAGAGACACAAAACTTTTGATTCCTGTGTTTGCTAAAGCTATCCAATATTAGAAGCGCGGGGGAAGGCAGCAGTATTTTTTTTAAACATGGGTTTTTATGGGCATTTCCCATAAAACTTGGGCTGCTTGCCCTCTACACATGAGTAACATGTGAAAAGGGCTTCAGTGTATCATAAAACAGCCTATTGCTATGATATCTGGGCTCTGCAGATATGATATCAGGGATGCAGGTGGCACTGTGGTCTAAACCACTGAGCATCTTGAGCTTGCCGATCAGAAGGGGTGAGCTTCCATTGCATTGTCCCAGCTCCTGCCAACCTAGCAGTTTGAAAGCACACCAGTGCAAGTAGATAAATAGGTACCGCTGCGGCGGGAAGGTAAATGGCATTTCCGTGCACTCTGGTTTCCGTCACGGTGTCCCATTGCACTAGAAGCAGATTAGTCATGCTGGCCACATGACCCGGAAAGCTGTCTGTGGACAAACGCCAGCTCCCTCGGCCTGAAAGCAAGATGAGCGCCACAACCCCATAGTCACCTTTGACTGGACTTAACCATCCAGTGTTCCTTTACCTTTACCTTACCTTACACTGACAGAGACATTTGTAACTCAGACATGCATTTGGGGACCCAGTTCTTAATCTTGTACCATCATTAAAACATATGGTAATGTTCCTACTGAGGCTTACATAGGATCAGGTCCAGACGTCTCTTACCAGCCAGATGAAATGCTGCTGGGCAACTCTAGGAACAAAGACTGAACAAATCACCTCAGGTTCACGCATAAACCCACAATGCTAAAATGGAGGGCTTGGCCTTCTCCATTTTCACACTCTATATTCTTCAGCATCATTTCTCCCACCAACTTACTATGCTCTTGTTGTATCTTCTCTATGCATACAGAAAGACTGCTTGCGGGCGAACAGCAATAGGTGTCTTTGAGGTCCCGGATGGTTTTCCGGATAGCCATGCAGTGGCATTGTTGCTTGTTGAAAGCCTCAGCGATGTCAGTAAATAGTGTGTCAATCTCAGGCACATTGACCAGTTTCACGGCGAAGGGTTTCTCTTTGTTGAAAAGAACTAGAAATATGGAAGCCCATAGAAACTTCTGGTTAGTGTGTTACATAAGGGGGTAAAAGAAATATGGAAAGCACAACAATATTTGAATATGATTCCTGAAACTAACAAAAATTAAGTACATAAGATGGATCAGTACAAACAAATTTACAAAGATTATCTTGTTCCCATTCCTTGTGCACTGAAGTATACATTTTCCCCCCCAGTGGAATTTCCCTCTTACATATTTACAATTGCACACCTATTTTTCTTGAGGGGAGGGGAATCCTTCAAATTATTACATTTTACTTGCCAAAGCTTCCCACTTGCTTAGCAGTGTGCCAGTGGCATTATCCCAAAATTATTTCTGTGAGGCTTAGCCTTCATGTGGTGTGCTTCAAGAATAATGTTTATGGGCATTCTTGTTTCGTGAAATGTGTTAAATGGCCAGCAGAAATGGCCAATTGAGAAAGGTGCAATCTGATAGTGCCATATACTTCGTTTCTCTATCCAAGGAAGTCTGGTTCTCTAGCCCATGTCAGAGATGCTGGGTTGAATGAACCATTAGTCTGGCAAAGTGCGACTGTTCTTCTTGTGCAATGATGACTATGTAGGTTGAGGTTTTCAAGTACATCCTAAGGAAAGTTCAGTGCCCAGCTGCCATTAATTTTAATGGAAACTGGCACTCCAAATCCCTCGGAGTCGGCTTTGAAAAATCACAGCCATCATATCCGGAAGGCAGTTTCAACAGAATAAGCACGGGAGCCATAATTAAACCTTGAATTATCCAATTGAAAATCAGACCAGTGGTTCCATGACAACACAGTTTAGACTAGAGTTTATTTTTCAAACCTGCAGAACCTAATTGCATCTTTCCAAGCAATGGAATACATGATCCATTTGCTGGTAGTATTTCCAGCAGATGTCACAGAGACTTTTAAAAAGAAAAAAGGAGAGAGAGGGAGAGAAAGAAATTCTGGTCAATTTTTTGTCTACAAAGAATGGTCACAGTATGCATCTCTACTGCCAAATAATTCATTCTGAGAACATTTGAAAAGTATCTCATTTCTGAAATAACAAAATAAAATAAAACATCCTTTTTTTCTTTGAATGTGTTTGCAGGGAGCACTTAATTCCACATTATTTTGGGAGAACATGAATAATCCAATCCAGCTTTCTGAAATGATAGTATAAATGTAAATGATCTCATTTGGATTAAGCATCAATGTACAATGGAACCAAATTTTTGACTATAGGTGGCTTATTCTTCAAAATTAAAAGTATCACATAAAGAGAGAGAGAGAGAAAGTAAAATGTATTTTAAGGAAATGATTAGAGTAATTAAATGTGTAAGATATATTGAAGTGGTTCATTTTTTTCACTCTCTCTGTATGTTTCACCTGCTTCTGTAGGGTGTAGTGCACTGTATTTTCCTGAATTTTGTTTTACTAAACGTATTTTATTTTGGAGCATTTTATTGAATCACGTGAGCTGAATTGTATATTTGATTATGTGAGATGAATTATGACAAATGTTTGGTATGGAATATTGTTTATTGTTGCATAGGGTGGAACAGAAGATACCTTTTCTGATTCTCTTAAATGTTCAGTTTGCCCAAAAGTGAGCCTAGATAGAGTCCACAAAAATATTTAGAACCTCTACAGCTTGATGAAGCTGAGAGAAATATGTGGGGTATGGATGCATGTCTGGGGTAGGAGCCAACTTCCAGGGGCCAATGTCCCTTCAGCTCCCTCAATAAAATATTTGAGTAGGGTTGCCATACATTCAGGCGTGTGTTTTTTTTAAAAAAAAGTTAATGACCCCTTCATTGCCATTGAAATGGTGTGCATGCACTGTGCCATGTGATTGGTTATGCAGGATGGGACTGACTTGGGTCCCCTCAATATTTCACCCAAGTTAGCACCCCTGAGTTTGACCTGCCGAAAGATGTAGAGTGCATTTGAAGTACAGATTGGTGCTGGGCCTAATCTAAAATGTAGGGTAACTTTGGGAGCACAAATTAGAATTTCCTTCATGTAGATTCTTCAAGACTCCTTGCTTTGATCTCACTCTCAGCTATTCCCATCTTTCCTCTGTGACATCACCTGACTTGCATGACATGTCCTCTGACATGTCCTCTGTGACATAGCCACTTCCGACTTCAGGAGGAGGTGGTGTTGCGGGCTCACGCCCCCATGCAATCAGCCCCCACACAATCAGGGGAATCCTCGGGCCGCGTCATCCCCTGGCCAGCCAATTGACTGGCTCAGGGGGTGTGGCTTGCCTCATTTAAGGCAAGCACGGCCAGGGATCGCCCTCTTTGGCCGCTCAGCTTTCCGGTTAAGCATTGGTAGGGGTATTGTTATGTAGATGTGTTGGGGGGGAGGAGCACCATCACCTCCCCCAAATATTGAAGGGTAGTCTGGTAAAGGACTCCGGGGGGCGTGGCCTCATCTGAAGCCTATGGAGGTCAGGGCCTAAAACGCGCCCCCAAGCGGTGACCCCGGGGGAGTCCCTAGTTGATGCGCATCAGCAGGGCTCCCCCTTCAAGCAAACAGGCTGAAGCTGGATAGTCCGATAGGACCAATGCCTAAGCCAATACCGCTCTTTACCTGTAACTAATAAAGTTGTGGCCTATTTTAGCCCATTAACCTAAATACTTGTGTCACGTGTCGTTATTCCTACTGGTGGGAGGCAGGAACTCGCAATGCAACATCATATGACTTGTTACATAACAACATGTCCTCTGTGACATCATCATATGACCTGTTACATAATATACCAATACCATAATATACAAATTCTATCCTGTTCACTACAGGATCCCAGCACAAATAACCCAGAATGATGAAAGAAGCAACAGATAGAACTGGGATATGGCATCAAAGAAGTTTGGTACAAAGTTGACTTATCATAACTATTGCTGGTGGTGGGTGTTTTCCTTCTTTAAAGAATGCCTACCCATGCAGAGTGACTTATTTTACAAAAAGAGAAAGTATATTAGTTGAAGCTCTAATTACAATTGACATACATACAGTGGTGCCTCGCAAGACGAAATTAATTCATTCCGCGAGTTTTTTCGTCTAGGGAATTTTTCGTCTTGCGAAGCACGGTGTCGGAAAAGTTTTGGAAAAGCTTCAAAAATCACCAAAAACCTCAAAAAAGGCTACCACACCGCGTTCTATGAGTTGCTCCTCGAAGTCAAGTCGCAACTGTATTAACGGTGTTAAGAAAAAGGAAACAAACTTGCAAGACATTTTCGTCTTGCGAAGCAAGCCCATAGGGAAATTCGTCTTGCGAAGCAGCTCAAAAACCACAAAACCCTTTCGTCTAGTGAGTTTTTCGTCTTGCGAGGCATTCATCTTGCGGGGCACCACTGTAAAAGTATTATGAAGTATAGGAAAACAAAAGCAAGTAAAATGACTCAGAATTTTACCACTTTTGGTGCCTTGATGAGATTGTCTGGAGTGCTGTGCATTGAGAGGTTCCCTCTGTGAATACAGGAAGATATTTCGAAATAAATGCATATTCTTTTTGAATCCACAACTCATTCTACTACCCTCCCCTTCCACACTCGTCTCCCCTCTGTTGTATTATGTGTTGCAAGCCCTTCAACCTGCCCTCTTGTGCTTTGTAGAGTGCAGTGCACACTATATTATTTTTATTACTAAAAAATAATAACAATCCTGTTTTCCACTATTTGGACTCAAAGCAGTTTTCAACAATAAAATATACAGTACAGTCATACCTCGTGTTGCATTAGGTTCATGTTGCGTCTTTTCGGCTTGTGAACGTGGCAAACCCAGAAGTGTATACTTCCGGGTTTCGCTGCGCATGTGTGCGCAGAAGTGTTCTGCACGCTTCGGATATGCACAGAAGCGCTCTATCACGCTCCACGCTTGCACAGAAGCGCCACTCTAGTTGTAGACTTTTTAGGGTGCGAATGGCATCCCAGAATAGATCGTGTCCACAACTAGAGGTACCACTGTATGCAGAACTTAAAACATAAGTTAAACCTCCAAAATGTAGAAACCTTGGGAATTTAAAATCTCAAATGTATACATACATACATATATTCAGTGCTTTTTTCCCTAAAAGTTTAGGGGTACTCTCATTTTCCTACTCATATTGAAATATTGCCCCTGAATGAGGCCAAACTTAGATTCTCAAAATGTTTAGGGGTATGGGTACCTTCACATACCCCCAGAAAAAGAGCTCTGCATATACTCATATAATGATAAAAGTGTTGTGAGTGCCAGCATAAAATGGCTGCCATGGGCACAGGGAAACACCAACAGTGCTCCCTCCCCCTTACAATCATTTCAGTGATCTACTTGGTGGTGAATATTACAAACATGCACAATCCTATTACTGCAAATTACTGTACTAGTTCATGTTAGAATCATAGAATCATAGAGTTGGAAGAGACCACAAGGGCCATCGAGTCCAACCCCCTGCCAAGCAGGAAACACCATCAGAGCACTCCTGACATATGGTTGTCAAGCCTCTGCTTAGACAAATGTTCACATGAGGAGATGCACAAGATTGAGTTGTTGATCTTTTCATCTTTCTCTTGGGCTTTATAAGCATTCACGTGCTCCCTGAGTTATTGGCTGAAATGGGGTGTCTGCTTTGCTCATTGAATATTGTGTAAACAGGGAGTACAGATTCTATTCTATGAGTTGGGAGATAGCAAGGCATTGGGTAATCCTTGTTGTGCGCATCCATTCACTGACTCACAACTAGAAAAGGAAATCCCTTCTCACATGCAGCTCTGGTACACTCTTAAGAGTTTGGATATCAGTCCTTCAAGACCAGTGATGGCCAAACTTTGTCCTCCAGCTGTTTTGGGACTACAATTCCCATCATCCCTGACCACTGGTCCTGTTAGCTAGGGATGATGGGAGTTGTAGTCCCAAAAGAGCTGGAGGGCCAAGTTTGGCCATCACTGTTCTAGACAAATAGGATGAAGTCGCAAGGGCTCTGGATGTTATGTTAAGCAGAACTGTGAACATGGAAACGCTGAATATATTTACTAGAGTTGCAAGCCTTTTAAGTCAAGATCCGTGAATAAAGCTCTTATGAAAGGAGCAAAACTTCTGATCACCTGTAACAAAGTGTTTCACAACCTTTAGAGCCTGTCATCTTACACTGCCATTGCAAGTCTGGAAGCGTGTGCTTTGCTTGTGAGTTGACAGACCTTTCCCATTCCCTTTGGAAAATTACCGGCAGGTTTGCTGCATTCCATGCTTTGCTCCACTTTCTTCTGGTTTTCCATAGAGAAATAATAATAATAGTAATCATTATAATTTTGGAAACTTTGTTGGAAAAAGGATCCTGCCAAAAAAAACCCTGATTTTGGGTGGAACAAAGCAATGACCTCTGTCTAAGCAAGTGCAGCATGCCATGCCATCATTCAGAGACAGAATCATGGCAGGAGCAAAGTTTTAGATTCATCTCCAGTAAAGTTAAATCTTTGGAGAGAAGGACTTCGTTTCTGCCGATATTTTAAGAATTAGCCAACAAATGTCTGTTGAATGTGAGGAGTTGTTTTTGCAGAGCCAAATAGACAGATGGTTATCTTGCAACATTCATCTCATCACTAGGTGATGGAAGTTTTAACATATTATTGAGCTTTTAAAAAAATGTACAGATTGCTTTGGTTTTTAATTATCATCTAAGGGCCCTGCAGCCAAATCTATGGCTGATGGCTTGGAATCAAATATATGATTCTTCCCCATCACTACCACTCAAAATCTAGCCTCTCACCTTTCTTTTCATTCTTCTCAAGCCTTCCTCTACCTGGTATTCAGATGATGCTAGAATATAACTCCTATCATTCATGATCATTGGACATTCTGACAAGGAAAAGGGTGCAAAGCCTCTGGGAGGATCAGGAAGAATGCTCTAGACAGTACCTGCCCAACTCCTACACTTCATTTACTCCTTTAAAATCCTGTTCCCTTTCATCCGCATCATCTCAATCTTCTATTCCTTTCCTTCCTCTGACTATGCTTCCTTTCTTTAAAATCCAAGGAGCTTAGTAAATGCCAGACAAAACTTATTTCCCTCTCCCTCCCTCCCTTTCTTTTGCACACACACACAACCACACCGGGACGACACTTTAGAAGCTGATGACTTCTAAAAGCCTCATTACCACAAAGTCCCTTATTATCAGCAATACAGATAAGTGCTGCAATCATAAACACAACTGCTCGGAATTCCCCATTGTACTGTAGGATTGTGCTGCGGTTACATTCATTGGTGATCCCTTGTTACCATTATTCTTGTGTTCTCTTTTAAAAACGTACAGTCTGCTTTGGCCTGCTTGTCCAGAATATGCAGCAGCTGCTGCTACTGTTAGCACCGCCACTATCATGGGTGTGGAGATCTATCACAATGAGGTAAAGACGAAAAGGATGCACTGAAATAAGCACAACGTGAAGCTGTCCCACAAAGCATAAGTAAACTTTTCAACCTACATTTATGCCTGGCTGTCAGAATTACGGCATCATGACTCAGCTTCCCTAACAGTTTCTGATACATGTCTAGCTTGTTATACAGTGGTACCTCAGGTTACATACGCTTCAGGTTACATACGCTTCAGGTTACAGACTTCGCTAACCCAGAAATAGTGCTTCAGGTTAAGAACTTTGCTTCAGGATGAGAACAGAAATCATGCTCCAGCGGCGCGGTGGCAGCAGGAGGCCCCATTAGCTAAAGTGGTGCTTCAGGTTAAGAACAGTTTCAGGTTAAGTACAGACCTCCGGAATAAATTAAGTACTTAGCCTGAGGTACCACTGTACTGGGTTTTCATCCTCTTTCATGCATTTATTTACTAACTTTGCTGGTCTCAAAGTTAAGCAAGTTGGGTTTTTAGATGTGGGGTGGGCTCAGTTACTTCATCTACTGTCACTGACATGGACTTCAGGGTGTCTTACTTTCAAAATCAACCAATGGGTTACCTTTTGTAGGTCCCAAAGACCCTGCCTCGACTAGGGATGGGGCAGAAATTTATTTCATTTCGCAGTAGTAGGTGGCCCTGATAAATTTGCACTTTTTGAAACCAAAAAACAACCATCTTTCAAAATTCACACTTATCTGAATTTTGTAATTTGTAATTTGGCTGAATTTTGCAGCCAAGTAACGCGTACAAACATGAGCCTGACCAAACTGCGGGAGGCAGTGGAAGACAGGAGTGCCTGGCGTGCTCTGGTCCATGGGGTCACGAAGAGTCGGACATGACTAAACGACAAAACAACAACAACAACGCGTACAAAAGGGGATCTATGAGGATAAAATGCCAGGTCATGTTTTTGGCAGGAAGGTGTGGGAAACTGAACAGAGAGGAGGTTCACTGAGCTCCTTACGACATCTCTGAGCGTGAATGGCATTTCACAAGACTTTCCCCTCAGGGCTCTGGGGCCCGTGAGCTAGGTACAGTGTGCCTCTGAAGCAAACATGTCTCACCCAGCTGGAATTGTTGGCCCTTCCCACAAACGTTAACAGGTGTGGTTTAGGGATAGCGGCTGTTAGAACCACTGCTCTCCCCTCTGGGCAAAGCCCCCCTATACACGTGATCCTGCAAACTTTGTTTTCCTGCGCTATCATGTTGCCTCTGCAGATTTAATCACAATGAACATGGCCCCAATTCAACCCACTAACCTGTATCTAACCTCTTGATTTCTGGCAATTAAATGTGCATCTTAAGCATCATGCACCTGCCTGTTTGACTTCTCTGTACAAACTGAGCTGTCCTGTTTCCTTTTGCTAACAAAATTCGCTAAGAGCAGCTCAGGATTTGCAGCTCTTTTGTTTTCCCCAATGTTTTTCCCCTTGTTTGTTTTCCCCAATGTTAATCTCTTACCTCTCTTGAAGCAACTTGGAAACAGGGACAACAGCAGCAGAAGGAGACAGACATGCTTTTCAAAGCTACAAAAGAGACCCTTTTTCTTTTCTTCCCAAAGAAAGCAAACGTTAACGAGAACTTGTCAGGTCACGTGCCTTAATGAGCATGCACCCCACCTTGATTAGAATTAAAACAACACAACAAGGGGCAGAAACCGTTTCAAAATCATTGTACGTGGCACGGCAAACTAGGGGCAGGATTCACGGTCAAGCTGCGGTTCTCCTTGCATATTTCTCTTTGCAGACATAATTGTCTCAGACAAGTCAGACTTGTTCCTTCAGCAAACAAACTCTGCATTGTCCAACCCTCTGGACTTTAAAATGTTACTTCCTCTACACTGGCACTCCTGGAATGTACCATTGCCCCCAATGGGGGTGGAATAGGGAGAACAGCAGAAGGAATATTCCAATGTGCTGACAAAATGAATCTTACGTGCTATCTAAGCAACTGCTCAGTGCCAGAAAATAAATCAGCTTCTGGTTTTTGTAGCAACAGTATATTGTATGCAGTTAGTTGGATGGGCTGAAACTCCTGTAGCAACTTTTAACTCCACCCAAGATTGTTCTTTTTAATGGAGCTGTATGTCATTTCATCTCCTTAGGTTGTAAAATATATATATATAGAAGGAGACTTCTGCACTCCACACAAAAAAGGTGAAAAGGTTTGTTGATTGGTTGGCTGAATGAATATTTCTGGGCTGCATTTCCAACTTATCAAGGATGATTGCCCTGAGCCCGGTCTTGGGTGGGGAGGGCAGGGTATAAATAAATAAATAAATAAATAAATAAATAAATAAATAATAATATCAGAGTGACATATGCTGAAGCACTTTTCAGCTGTTTGGTTTTCTCCTCCTGAATGTGTGTATGATGGGTAGAAGGAGAAAACAGGATCCACCCCCTACCACATACCATGTGTGTCCAGTCAGCACATCTACACTGTGTCTATCTATGCGCAAGCATGTTCCCACATGCATAGGTATATTGCAGATGGGCAATGAAACAAACATATGACAGAGAAAGAATTTGGCAGATTTACAAGACTGCCTCTGCCTGACACACTTCCATTCAAAATGTGGACAGATGTACCTGGACAGAGTGCTTAACATCAATCATATGAAGAACAAAATGATAGAATAGTGCTCGTGCCCATATTTCCCCCTGCTGAATTGCTTAGTGAATCTCTATGATTAGGACACAAATGTTAATAGTGCCACTGTATTCTGCTCTGGTCAGACCTCACCTGGAGTACTGTGTCCAGTTCTGGGCACCACAATTCAAGAAGGACACTGACAAACTGGAATGTGTCCAGAGGAGGGCAACCAAAATGGTCAAAGGCCTGGAAACAATGCCTTATGAGGAACGGCTAAGGGAGCTGGGCATGTTTAGCCTGGAGAAGAGGAGGTTAAGGGGTGATATGATAGCCATGTGCAAATATATAAAAGGATGTCACATAGAGGAGGGAGAAAGGTTGTTTTCTGCTGCTCCAGAGAAGTGGACATGGAGTAATGGATCCAAACTACAAGAAAGAAGATTCCACCTAAACATTAGGAAGAACTTCCTGACAGTAAGAGCTGTTCGACAGTGGAATTTGCTGCCAAGGAGTGTGGTGGAGTCTCCTTCTTTGGAGGTCTTTAAGCAGAGTCTTGACAACCATATGTCAGGAGTGCTCTGATGGTGTTTCCTGCTTGGCAGGGGGTTGGACTCGATGGCCCTTGTGGTCTCTTCCAACTCTATGATTCTATGATTCTATCTTGTTGCACGTAGTGTGTAGTTCCAGGGCCAGCATACAGCAAACTCCCCTTTCCTTATATTCCACAGGTTGTCACATCCCAGTTCCAGTCATCCTAACTCCTGTTACTGTTGTGGAGCCAGACATCGGTTTTTGAATGGAGACAAGCATTCCAATCCTCACGTCTAGTATAATAACGCGTGGGACCAAAACAGATTAACCTAGTTAGTGATCGTTGTACAATGGTACCTTGGTTCTCAAACACCTTGGTACTCAAACAGCTTGGAGCCCAAACATTGCAAACCTAGAAGTAAGTGTTCCAGTTTGCGAACTATTTTCGGAAGCCGAACGTGCTCCGTTTTGAGTGTTATGCTGAGGTCTGTCTGCTTTTGCTATTTATTTTGCATTTTTTGTTTATGCGGCTCTTTTTGTTTTGTATTTATGACTGTGTGGGACCCAGTTCAGCTACTGATTGACTGATTGATTGTTTATTGCTTTCATTTTAAGGATCAGTCGTCTCAAATAGTAAAATCCATGTTAAATTGCTGTTTTAGGAATTGTTTTTAAAAGTCTGGAACAGATTAATCCGTTTTGCATTACTTTCTATGGGAAAGTGTGCCTTAGTTTTGGAACACTTTGGTTTTGGAACGGACTTCTGAAACAGATTAAGTTTGAGAACCAAGGTACCACTGTAGTCCAATATGACCAGTGGCTTAGCATAAGTACTATCAATTAAAACGTTCACCCAATCAGCCATTTTAAATCACAAAAAGCACATAGTTGAAAAGATCCTATCTATCTCTGGACAGTAGAACACCCTCAGAGCAACCATTGTCAAAAGTTTTAGATTAAAAATCCCAGAACATATTGATGCTACTGCCTATTATTAAGCATAGCGCTTCATTAAATCTTCAGCTGTACTCCCTTGCCCCCCCCCACCCAGATATTCTGTTTGTTATCGATGTCTATGTTTCTTCATTACTCCCTGTCTTTTTCAAACATGCTTCCCAAACTGTCTTTCACACTTGCATTTCATTCGCAATTCTCTAGCTAGTCCTCTTGGGCATATAAAATGGAACAATTAATTTATTGCCGCTTCAAACACAGTTGTTTTATTCATCATCTGTCTTAAAGGCCACTCAGATGTAGCCCCCGGGGATGTAATATCTCCATTACTGATGCCAGGAGAGAAGAGAATTCTGAATATTGGAGAGAAGCTGGATGGAAGGGTATTGCTAAAAGTATATTTATTTGGTAGTTATGAAATGGTTGGAAGAGACCGTAACATGCTCCAGCAAGTAATACCCACAATGTGAATGCGGGAGAGGGAGTTGTCCACAAAGAAAATAGCAATTTTCTGATAAATGAAAGATAGCCATCTCAAATTCCTTGTTTATGAACTTCTTCAAAATAAGATAGTAAGAAGGGCTGGAGCTTCTCCCAGTCTCCAGACTCCCTTAGTTTGACCTCTGCTGGAACTCTTCAGATATAAATACCCCACCTCTGTTTTCCATGGCTAGGAGCCTTCTTAAATCATCCTCTTCTAGATTTTGCCCAAGTTTTTGGACCTCCAGATCTCCTGGTCTTATTTCTGATATTGGCCTGAAGCATTATGTCTCTTCTGTTGTTCCATAGTTTAGTCATGCTGGACACATGACCTGGAAAGCTGTCTGTGGACAAACACCAGCTCCCTCGGCCTGAAAGCGAGATCCTTTACCAGGGGTCCTTTACCTTTACCGTGGATGCACAATTTGCTGTAGTTCCTTCAGTTCTGGGGGGATTTTCTTCTTTGCACCCTGCTATGTACATTTACACAAAACCCTTGATAATCTTAATATGGAGGGCCATATTAGAAATTTCAACATTTATTTATTTATTTATTTCAAATTTATCAAAAACAAGTCATCTTCATTTCCCCCCTATTTTTCCCTCCCCCTCCCCCAAAAAGGAAAAAAGTAAAAGACCCCCCCCCCAGACTTCCCTCAGCTCCTCTCTCTGTTTTCTCAGCACATGTTGTTCTCTTCATATTATGAAATTGTAAAGATCCTTAATTTATCTATCTATATGTCACCAATAATAAATTTGTGTATGTTTATTGAAAACCTGCCAAGGAGTCCAGTTCATTTTGTTGTTTCTTTAGGTACTTTGTAAAAGGTTCCCATTCTTCTTTAAAGTCACAGTTGTCCTTATCACACAATTTGTGTGTCAGTTTCGCAAGTTCCACATAGTCCATCAATTTCTCTTGCCACAGTTCTTTGGTCGGGATTTCTTCATTATTCCATCCTTGTGCTATTAAGATTCTTGCCACCGTTGTCACATACATGAAAATATTCTTCAGTTTCCTTGGCAGGTCTTTTCCTACAATCCCTAACAAGAATGTTTCAGGGGTTTTTTTACAAATGTTAATTGGAACATTTTCTTCAACTCATTGTATATCATTTCCCAGATTTTTTTAATTTTACTACAATCCCACCACATGTGGTAAAAAGTCCCTTCTTTTTCCTTACCCTGGGACACATTTTCAAGGGTCTTTTCTTTTAAATGATATTTATTAAAGGTTTAAAAATTACAGAAAAAAGAAAAAAACAACAAAAAATTTAGCACGACATACATTACAATACATAAAAAGACATAGAAAAACAATACAACAATACAGCAAAAAGAAACACTAAAACACACATCCAATATTCCATATCTTTACCTTTCATTTACTTGTTTCATCGACCTCCTCGCACCTCCCTTTTTTGTATTCTAGTTCAATTAATTGTTTCAGCAAATTCTTTCCATCTTTCTCAATTTTTGTTCTATAATTTATCTTAACGGTCTAACCTTAAATTTTTTATTTTGGCCCATTATCAATCAGCTTTTACTTAATTCTTTATTACATTTCTGCTAAAACCATATAACTTCATTCCAGCATCCTTCTAACATTCATTAATTTTGCAATGTTTTTGTAAATATACTTTAAATTTTTTCCAATCTTCTTCCACCGACTCTTCTCCCTGGTCTCGGATTCTGCCAGTCATTTCCGCCAGTTCCATGTAGTCCCTCAACTTCATCTGCCATTCTTCCCTGATGGGTAGATCTTGTGTCTTCCAGTACTTTGCGATAAGTATTCTTGCTGCTGTTGTGGCGTACATAAAAAAAATCCTATCTTGCCTCACATTTTCAAGGATCTTAGGATCGACCCTGACAAAATCATTAAAATAATTCCGTCCAGTGAACAGGCTTGGCTTCCAGTGTGATGCATCCTCCTGTTAACTGGACGGCAAATATACTAGAAGATCCCACGTGACCAGTGGATAGCTGAGGAAGCACTGTGTCTCTGGGTGCTCTGTGAAGCACCCACCCAAGTGCCTCCATCTTCCCAGGGTTCCAGCTCAATTCATTGGCCCTCATGTGGTCCACAACTGTGCCCAGACAATGGACCAGATCATGCATGTCCTCACTTGGCTACAGCTGTGTGTCATCAGTGTACTGATGACATTATGCCCCCAAATTCCTAATAATCACACCCGGTGGCTCCATACAGGTGCTGAGGAGTAGCACAGCTTTCAGTGTGGTACCTCTGTTGTGTGCAGCAGGTGCCTACAATCTGTACTTTCCACAAACAGTCGAATGCATTTTTCTTTCAACAACCTTTTCAAGCTGGGTGAAAAGGTTTCTGCCTTAGGTGCTCTATTTTTGCTATTTTAAAACCTGTTTTCTGTTGCCTTTTGAACTGTTTCTAAAAATAGTCGAGCTGTTTTTATGATATGAATTGATACACAAATGTTATCACTGTGACAAAAGTGTGGTGGGACCATGGTATTGTCAAGATCCTAGCAGTACATTGTCTCTCTACTCTGCCATTATCTTAATTCTTCCTTCCCAGCAGAGACAGACTCTTCACCAATTTAATAAACCAACACCAGTCTATAGAATCTGAAGTTCCTCACATTAGCCAGAACTACAAAGTATCTAGCTTCTCTGTTTCAAACCTATCCCTATTATCTAATTATGGTTTATTGCAACTCATTTTGAATGACCACATATACTGCTGAGGGGGAGAGAAGTAGTGTATGTGGAAAACCACCTTGACACACAGAACAGGGCTGTCAAACGCAAAGGTTGCCAGACTGCCATTACGAAATATAGCTTGTGAGCAAAGTGCCGCTGCCTAGCTGTCTTTCCTGTGCCAGGGGATACTGAAACATTGCCCTGTTGGCACTGGCTCTGTTTACCACAATGGCATCAACTTCATGAGCTGGGGACCATTTTGTTTGGGTAGCCCCAGCCAAGGTCATCGTTGCGTAGTGTGTCAACCCACGAATAGCAATTTCTTGCTATTTCTGAGGTGAATTACTAGTCTCCGTTTGCATCAAAAGCTGTGAGGAATCCCTGCTACATTTGGGACGTGGCAGGGCCGACTTAGTCAGAGTTTCTTGGATTAAGCCCTTAAAACAAATTAAGCAGGGGGGAAAATCTGCTAAAAAGATGAGTCACTACTATATAAAACTCGTTCTGTACCATCCCACAGAAGTAAAAAAAATTACCCATAGTACAGAAAATTTGAAATCCAATTATCTGTAGAGATGTACAATCTACACTTGTATATTTACCTCCAAGACCAAATTAGGATGAATAATATAGCCAATTCAGTTGACCTCCCTACAATAGCACATGTGGGAAACCTTGAGGTGAGAAACCTCAAGTCAAAGGACCAAATTCAGCACCCAAGCCTCAGTGTCTGGTCCTTGTGGGTTTTTCTCAGGTCAAATCCTTCACTAGCCCTGCTCAGCACCCAACTGAAGTGCTTTTGCCTGGCAAAAGCATGTCCTTGAACTGTATTAATAATGTCCATTGCTTGTCTCCACTTCTCTTTCTTCTATTCTATTTGCCACCACTTATGATGCCAGTGGTACCGATTTTGGTGTCTGTCTCTTTGTCAAGAGACCAATTTATATCTCCCAGTTTTGGGGATGGCATCCTTCATGGGCAGACACTATTCTTTCTCCAGAATGCCCTCCCACCAGATGTCAAAGAGAAAAAGAACTACCAAACTTTTAGAAGACATCTGAAGGCAGCCCTGTTTAGGGAAGCTTTTAATGGTTAAAAGGTTATTGTATTTTAGTGTTTTGTTGGAAGCAGCCCAGAGTGGCTGTGGAAGCGCAGCCAGATGGGCGGGGTATAAATAATAAATTATTATTATTATTATTATTATTATTATTATTATTATTATTATTAAATGGACGGAAGTTCCTGTAGGAGCACCTAAAACAGTTCCAAGCCCAGGGAAAGATAATCTCACCATGCTTACAGTTTCCTGCACCATGAATGTATAGTGAATGGGTACCACTGGGGTAATTACTGAGGACCCCCTATTTTTCAAAAGCCAAGCCACAGACCCCCTACTTTTGAAATTTTTGATGGCTCTATGGTAGTTACCTCTGCAAAGCAATTTTTTGAACAAAATGTGGGGTAGCCCCTAATAAGCAGAGTATTTTAGGTATACATAAAACAAACCATAAAAATGTGACATTACCATGCAAAAATGACAACAAAAATTGTTAAGAGGGAGACATGGGATGGGGCATCAGACCCCCTGAGTGTGTTCCACGGACCCCCAGTGGTCCCTGGACCTCTAATTGGGAACCGCTGCTTTATATTGCTTAATTAAAGCTTTTGGTCAAGTGTGTGGATGTCTTCACTTTGCAGAACAAGAGACACACCTCCCCGCCTTTCCTGCAGTCACTGCTGCATAAAGGAGACACCTCTATATAAAACACAGCTGCAAGCCATACAGACAATTTACAAGTCTCAGTGTTCTTATTTAGGTAGAAGCCCCACAGCACAGATATTCTTAATGGTGGACCCCGGTGGTGGAATGCCATTAATCAGATGGTAATGGACAGGAAGGTGGGTGGCTGCTGATAGTTTTGGACCATTTGAGATGGTTTTGGAAAGCTGCCAGCTCGTGTGTTAAAAAAAAAATACTTTGATAAGTTTCAAACAATATGGGCTTTACAATGTTGTAAAATATGGGGTGGCTGGAGCTGTTTTTGAACTGGACTGATGCCAGCGAGACCTCAGGATTTCAGTCAGCTGTAACCTAGAGTCAAATGTTTGTCTGAGCTGTTCAAGGTCATCTGTTTTCCTTGATTTGTGTGCCCTGAGGTTTGTGCGGTGCCATAAATGAGATACTGCCCCTTTGCAAAAGACAAGAACTCATTGCAAAACTCCCAACTTCTTTTGCACATTCCCCAAATGCAGACTTGTTAGACAGTTGAATTTAACACCTGATCTAAAGTAGAACCAATCCAGTCGGAATTACACTCCAAATAGCCTATGATGAATGGGGATAAGAGCAGAGGCACAAAATTCTAGCCCTGCATGTTGGACAACAGACAATTTCAGAATGAGATTTGAAGGTATCCCAAAAGTCAAGAAAATGGTCGATTGCTAAGTGATGCAGCTCTGGAGCAGTGCAAGGAAGGGGTAGGCCTTAGAGTCATCCTTAGCTAAATCTAATGCATTGGTGAAGGAAAATAAATTTTCAGTTAGGTATTACTGAGAACTGGAGCTGTAAGCGAGAAATCTATGTATGAGTAAATGCCAAATTCTGACCTATTACAACTCACAAATCAGACCTGTAGACAGGTCTGATTTGTCTTGTTTAAAATGCCTTTTTTAAAAACAAACAAAATCTGAGGGATCCTTTCCTCTGATCAAACTAGAGATCCTTATCATCCGTATGAACATTTATAGACTATTACCATTTGTATCATCCTGACTGCATAAACTCAAGGGGTTTTTTGTCTTCCAAATTATGCCATTATTTGACCCTGAATAGATACTGAAATAATGAATCATTTTCATTACCATCCTTTGTAAAATATAATCACTTTCTTCTCCCCCTTTAATATCAGCCATTTTTTTTGGTGTGGTTGTGTATAAACCTAATACCTGAAGCTTTTCCTATGCATAATTTGTCACAGCTGTTAAACCCCAGCAGAAATAGCCTGTCAGAGAAAAATACTCATCAAAAGTCAGATGATAATCCCAAACATCTGAAGCTATATTTCCAGCTGAAACATGCTAATGGAAACAGAACATTTCAAGATTTCGACCAACTTTGGGTATCCTTTTCTCCCCAATGTTTTAGAAAGGAAGTGCCATGATCTGAAGCTCATGATTCATGCTGATTGCAATGTTTGACCACAACACAATAAAGACAAGATGGAGGTTAACCATGGTGTGACTGAAATATCTGTGATGTGATGACTTTTATAACAAATGAGAGCATTCACAGTAAGAATAGAGTGTTAGAAAGTTTATTGCTACGGGCTTTGCAGACTTCAATCTACTGAATATAACTTTAAAGGACTATTGAGCCTACTTCCACCTAGATTATCAAAACTGGCTGGAGTCCTGAAATCCACTCACGCTGAAGCCAATTTTAAGCCAGTTCACACTGAGAGGTTTTGAAGGCTGCAGCCATGATGTGTGTCAGGCCTAATCCTCATGTCAGTTTCCTGCTCCACACCACTGCAAAACCCCACACTGATGCTTACAAAGCTCCCTTGTGCAGAGCATTGGGTCCTCCTGGCTCAATATTGTCTACAATGACTGGCAAAGGTTCTCCAGGTCTCCAGCAGGAATTATTCCAAGTCCACCTGGAGATGTCAGGGTTTAAACCTGGGACATTCAACATGCAAAACATGTGTGCTCTGACGTTAAAACCATGGGTCCATCCCCAAACGATCCCTTTGGTTGCTTGCATTGCTGCTGCTTTTTGGGAAGTAGAGAGGGGGGAGCAAAGTAGTTGTGAGACCAGTGCAGTGCGAACACACAAGCAGGAGTGCTGAGTTGGCTCTGCTGGTGCATTTGCACTGCACTGCCCTCACTGTCTCCTCTCCCCCTCTGCTAGTAAACATCATTGCCACGCTAGACCAGAGATTGGGTGAGTGCTGCCAGTCAACTATGCAGCCTGATTCTTGGGACTTAGCTATATCTTTATATGGGAAGAAGCATCACTGCTGTTTCAAGCAGAACCTACCTGGCAGGATTCCCTTCTTGTTTGGGACAGAATGCCCCATGAGGGTGATGTTTCGTGGCTGAGCAGAGCTTTAAAAAGCAATTGGCTCCTTACTGCAAGGTAAAAGCTGCACCTATCACACCACCCTGCCTATCAAACTAGCTCCATCTGGTAAAGAGGCTGAGACCCTACCTGCCCACAGACTGTCTTGCCAGAGTGGTGCATGCTCTAGTTATCTCCTGCTTGGAGTACTGCAATGTGCTCTACGTGGGGCTACTTTTGAAGGTGACCTGGAAACTACAACTAATCCAGAATGCGGCAGCTAGACTGCTGCCTGGGAGTGGCCACAGAGACCACATAACATAGGTCTTGAAAAACCTACATTGGCTCCCAGTATGTTTCTAAGCAAAATTCAAAGTGTTGGTGCTGACCTTTAAAGCCCTAAACTGCCTCGGTCCAGTATACCTGAAGGAGCGTCTCTACTGCCACCATTCAACCCGGACACTGAGGTCCAGCACCAAGGGCATTCTGGCAGTTCCACCACTGCGAGAAGCAAAGTTACAAGGAGCCAGGCTGAGGGCCTTCTCGGTAGTGGCGCCTGCCCTGTGGAACACCCTCTCACGAGATGTCAAAGGGGGGGGGGAAACTACCAGACTTTTAGAAGACATCTGAAGGCAGCCCTGTTTAGGGAAGCTTTTAATATCTGAAGGACTATTGTATTTTAATCTTTTGTTGGAAGCCGCCCAGAGTGGCTGGGGAAACCCAGGCAGATGGGCAGGGTATGAATAATAAATTATTGTTGTTATTATTATTATATATACTTGGTTTGCTGGGGGTTCTGGGTTGTCTTGAAGAGAGTCTGGAATAAGCTTCACCTCCTCCCAAACTCAATATGCTTCTTCTCCTGGGCTTCCTTTGTGTCAGGGCTCACCTGATGTCAGCTCCAGCATCTGTTTTCAGTTTCTGGGTTCAGCCCCAGAGAATATAAGGTTGGAGGATATGCCCTATCAATGAATGTAATATAAGTTACAATGCAACAGAAAATCAATGGCAGTTTTGGCATCAGATAAAGGAATACAACAGGAACATCACGGACGTATGGGTGGGAAGTCAAATGTTATATTTATATTATTATATTATATTATATTATATTATATTATATTATATTATATTATATTATATTATATTGAAAGTGAATTGAATGATGTCAAATTTTGTGTTAAAAACTCATTAAAATTATATATATTTATATAAAAGAAAGATATGCCCTGTAGCAGGTATCTGCATTTTTGTCCCCACTAAGCAATGACAGAAAGTTCTCCCGGCACAGCGTGGATTACTGGGGTTGCACTTCAGCACAGAGCATGAAAATTCCTGGAGCACTGGCCTTTCTTTTTCTTCTTCAAATGAAGCACACTTCCTCTCCCACCTTACATGACCTTGCCTGCTAAGCTGACCGCGCTCGCCTGCTTAAATATTTGGCAGGGGCAGGAGCACCCGGAATGTGGCTTCTCAGTGTTCCTTGTCAAGCCAGCATCTGAATGGGTGGTTGACACTGAGGATGTTTTCTGCTTGGAATGAACTAACGCACAACTATTTCATCGGCTGCTGACCATTGCAAAGCAAGACACGGGCATTTTCAGTGAAACTGTAGATGACAAATAGTAAATCTGCTAGCATCAAATCAAAACTTCTTTGTGGTCCAAAGACCCACAAAACAATTTCAAAACTAGATACAGTGGTACCTTGGGTTAAGAACTTAATTCATTCTGGAGGTCTGTTCTTAACCTGAAAATGTTCTTAACCCAAGGTACCACTTTAGCTAATGGGGTCTCCCGCTGCCGCCGCGCCGCTGCCACGCGATTTCTGTTCTCATCCTGAAGCAAAGTTCTTAACCCGAGGTACTATTTCTGGGTTAGCGGAGTCTGTAACCTGAAGCATCTGTAACCCGAGGTACCACTGTACAGTTAAAATGACCAGACAGACAGATGGAAGAAACCAAGGCAGTCATTTTGTTTTATCTAGGGCATAATGATCTTTGTTTCTTATAACCTCCAAAAGAAACTTCGCCATGGCCTGTGTAATATCATTTAACCTGTCTTCCAAAAGATACTTAATATGGGAAGCTTCAGATTTTCCCAGCAGATTTTCCAGTAGGGGTTTGATCAGTTGATCCCTTGCTTGCTCATATTTCCCACAATGCAGTAGGATATGCTTCACTCAATCAACGTCCTGGAAACATAAACAAAGCCTATTCTGATAGGCGATGCCTCTCAGTCTGCAATTAGAACTTCCGAGGGAAATACATTTATTCTGGCTTTGGTAAATAAACGCCAGTAAGTAGATACAGACAAATTCCTAGCATAGAACACGGAAGCCTACGTGGCCAGTTGTGTGGAAGTGCACAGAGTAACTCAACTGAGTTTGTAACTCTGGCGAACAGCTCAGCAGAACTCAAGTCTTGATGCCGAGCCAAGGAGCTTAAAGGGGAGATGTAAGAGCAAAAACAAAAACTTGCGCTTCTACTCAGCTCAGAGGTTGCCAAGGCCATTTCCCCCAAATCTGTGCCTAGCCTATGTCCCACTCCTCCACGTCTCATGCTCACTTCATTAACTTTGTGACTACTACTGTGAGTCTCAGACATTATGGACTCTTTTTCTTAATATAAATTATGTTCCGATTATATAGGACTTTAAGGGGCAGTAACATTAGAAGCCGCTTCAATTTTCCTATAAAAATAAAATAAAGTTCCTTTAAAAAGGAAAGAGAGAAAGAATCTTTGCTGGGAAGGAAACAGATGGCATATAATCTTATGGCTGTTTCTTTCCCCCTTTTCTCCTCTTCCTCCTTCCCATTTATGCTGCAAGTGGCTTTTAATGACAGAAGAGGGGAATATATTGTGGTATCACACATAGAACAGATTTTATGGTCACTTATTCCTAACTAGAAGATAGAGAGATGCAGTAAATAAGAAATCATTCTCCGTCCTGGATGAATTGACAATCCCATTTAAAAATGTGTATTTAAACATATTTATTTACTCTTTTTTTTTAAAAAAAATGTCCGAACTGTCTTTACAAAAATAAAAATTCAAAGTGAATAACATTCTGGAAAAAATGTCTTAGGTTGAAACCCGTCAAAGAAAGCATCTTATTCTACACTTTTGATATTTCAGTGCTCTGTACAATATTGAGATACAACAGGTGACTTAGTGCTTGTTCTTTACGGTTGTTATTCTTTATAACATTTTTGGGGGACTGGGGGGAATTAAAACAATCCTAGAGCAACAGTAATACAGAACTCAATTTAACAGCCTAGATCAGGGCTCAGCAAGGTTTACCGGCCATGGGCCAGATCACTCCCACAGAAATTGTCCGTGAGCCAGACTGGTGCAGCGCAATGCCGGATATCGCCTCTGTGCATGTCCGTGGCGCCAAAAATTGCTTCTGCGTATGCCCAGATGCTGAAAATCGCCCCTGCGCAGAAGCAATTTTCAGCATCTGGACATGCACAGAAGTGATTTCCAGTATCTGCGCATGCGCAGACGCGATTTCCAGTGCTGCTCGTTGAGTCCCCATGCCGCGCTGTGCTGGTTTAGTGCAGCGCGCAGGGGACTCGCCAAGCGGGCGGTTTGGTTCGGGGCTGGCTTGTGGGCCAGTAAAACGGTCTTCGTGGGCCGCATCCAGCCCATGGGCCGCATGTTGCCAACCCCCTGGCCTAGATCTTATCAAAAGTAATAGTAAAAAACACACACAAACAAAACAAAACAAAACATGCACACACACACCAGCAGCAGCAGCATAAATAACCGAAACATAAGCCCTGTTAAGATGTTAAAAGAAGTCCCAGCGTGGGTGCGGCTTGCCTCCTCACAGCTCCAGAGGGTAGCAGGAGCTCAGCAGAGAGCCTGTCATGTTGTGCCCAGGGCCACCCTTGTCCCCCCACCCCATGTCTCTGCCTCTGGTCCATTCATTTATTCAGCGAGCATCCTGATTTGCTTGTGCAAGCCAGACTACGGACTGTCACTATTTTGCAGGGGGAATTTGAGGGAATACCAGAACTTTAGGCTTGTGCTGTTAGAGTAAAAGATCTGTTGCCCTGGCCGAGAACAGCAACCCCTTTTTTCAAAGGATTGGACCTTTTGAGGTTAAAAAGTGATTCATTGAAAAGTGTGGGGTGAACAAATGATTTGGTCTGTATTTCCATGAGGAACTACCTAATTCATACTCATTGAACCAATACACGAATCAAAGCACAGCTCTCTTTCAAAATTCGCGATTCTGTGAATTTTGCTAGGCAGTTCTCCAGCTAACGTGCACACGAATTCATGTATTCGGTAAAAGTGTGCACGAAAATGCACATATTGGTGAAAGCAACATATAGAAATGCATTATATTAGGAAAAATTGCTTCCAAAAATATGTATATTAGCACATTTAATTGCGAATTGCTGCAGAAATGTGGAGAACAGAATTCAAGATTGGAAAAATGAGGAACCGAAACTGATTTTGGTTTTCCCATTCCTAGTTCCAGTATTATGCTTGAGTCCCTCCTGTGAAATACTGATCATTTGGAAGCACCCTGGGGGGACCCACAGCGGGAATAAGCATCTAAAGGAGAGACAGAAATCCTGGTAAAAAGGGAGGGGAAAGATCAAAACCTGATCTAAACCATATGCCTGTGGGCCTTGTGGTTTTAAACTCACCGACAGCTATCAGGGAAAGTTTTAGTCTCTATTCAGGATTGCAACCAAGCATGCTGAAATTAAAACGGAGCAGGGAGACTCTTCATTACCCACCTGCCAGATTTTTAGATTTAGATCTGTTCACTTTGCATGCAGTTAAGGACAGAGGTAGGTCTCTCTTCCAGACAAACTCAAAGGGGCAATGAAAAATGGTGTATTTCTAAACTCTGTGAGTTTGTGGAAATGGCAAAATGGACGGCAACTATTAGAGGCCATTCAAATCAGAGAATAATTAAGGAGTGGGAGGGAGTGAAGGAATATATGGAAAAATATGGTTCTGGAACTGGAATATTAGTAGATAACATGTAAAACGTGCAGGGGTAAGCAAGGAAATAATAAAAGAATCAGCTGAACAATGATTAAATTATAATAACACAACAAGACAGAAGTAAAAAAAATAATGAGATCACACATGGGTGAAGGGGAATGGGGGATATAGGGGAATTTGAAATATTATTTTTAATATAAAAGCTCTAATATAAAATTTCTAACTGTTGTATTTGTATAAAGCAAAGAGGGTTTAGAGTAATTAGGCATATTTTAATTTAGTTCATTATGTAATAGGTTTATGTTAGAAAATGAATATGGACGTTGAATTTGATGTTTGTGATTTTTTATTTTTTCAGTTTTGGAAATAAAGAAAAAAGAAAGAAAAGGAAAAAATGAAAATGGTGTATTTCATCCCACTCTGCCATAATTCTTGTGGTTTAACTCTACAAAGTTGTGTCAAGGTGCAAAGGGGCTTATTGTTCTTCAAAAGCTGCCCAAATGCCAGTCAGGAATGACATTTGGGGAGCAATCTAGGTTAAAAGTTTCAAGATGCCAAGAACATTTTGAAAGGCCCAAATCCCAAATGGGTGGAAATGGTCATAAATGTACTGAATTCAAGGGAAATGTGACCCCTCTGCAAGAGACCATTTGAGGGTACAGCAGAACTGAACAAAATATTTTAGTGTAAGTGGATAGTTTTAAGTCTTTTCATAAAGGCAGGATGTGGGTGTAGGGTACCCTCTGCATTCTAAGCAAAGGGGTGCTTAAAGTGTGTTGGTATTAAGATTGGGCAGATAATAAGTCTATTTAGTGGAAGCCAAAAAGGGGTTTATGTGCCATACACAATGGTTGGACAAGGCTGCCTTTGTCAAGAGATTTACTCTTATATCTATTGTTTTTCTGGGCAATGCCAATAACTATATCAAAGACGGATGTCAGGGAATTTGCACCTGCTTGCAGCTGTTCCACAGCAGTGAATGTTAAGGGCATAGCTCTTTGGCACTGAGGAATTTTTATTTAGCAAAAGCTGACGCGCCCAGGATTTTTTCAAATTGAATAATAGAATTGTAGAGTTGGAAGAGACCCTGAGAATCACCTAGTCCACTCCCTCCTGCAGTGCAAGAATGTGTAGCTGTCCCATATGGGGATCGAACCTGTAACCTTGGTGTTATCAGCACCAACTAACCAGCTGAGCCCTCCAAGTATTTCTCAGTCCTTGGTGAAAAGGTATAGCTGAAATGAATCAGCACACCGAAATGCTCCTCCAGAAATCTCCTGTGCAAATGTTGATGATGGTCATTCGCTAAATCGTAGGTTTCCAAACTGTGGTCCACATGCCACTAGTGGTCCACAAGTTTCATCCAGGAGGTCTGGACATCCATCTTCATATATACACCTCTCCAAGTTTTCTTCATTGCATTCTGTTGTTTGCTTCCTGCATCAACCTAAGACCTGTTGTTAATTTTAGATTGTTCACCCCTTTCATAGGTGGCCATCCCCTTGGATTTTTAACAAAGGTAGAGTCTCCACAATAACACTGCCTTGTTCCATTGGCTTGAGTTCTCTCTTGCCCCATGCCCCATGTCTTATGGCAACCTCTGCTGACCCAGTGATTCTCTTTAGCTTTCTGACAGCTGCCGAACTGAGATCTCCAGGAGTGCTGGGAACTGAGGGCCTTGTTGTCTCATAATTGAGGGTGTTAGACCTTATCATTCTGTGCTGGCCTGATTGCGGGTCTGAATGGACCCTTCTTCCTTTAGGGCAATAGATCCAGCTGAAACAGTTATCCCACTACACTTCGGTCATCAGAGTCTCATTTGCATAAACAGGGTATATCAAGTCCAGAGCGGACAGTAGGTGGGAGTTGACATTTGAGTAAGAGAGGCTATATATTACACTTAATCACCCCATTAATCATTAAATAACAAGCAATGGTATCACCCAGCAAATACATTGTGTTGAATCCAACTGTGCCCATCTGTCAGAAGGATATTTGATGCAGTGGACGCCACCAATAACAGAAAAGGAGCAGAAGATTACAGATCCCTTCATGGAAGGTGGCAAAAGTCCTCCACTTCCTCTTCGATTAGTAGAAACCTTCCTAGATGAAAGATTCTTCTGCAAATGGGAGCATTGAATGTACAGCCCATTGTGATGTACCCTGCTCTGTTTTCTCTTTTCTCAGATTCTGAGTACTGTTGGGGTGGGGAGAGATACTTGCTACAGACGTCATTATTCTGAACTGAATCTGGTAGCCTTGTTAGCTTTCGGCTTATGTTTTTAAACATATATTGTGGACTACCTCCTGCCTCCCACTCTTAGCATGCAAGAACATGGAATTACTTAGGTTCTTCAATGAATGTTAGTCTTACAGCAGTGTACATGAGACCAGAATCCGACCCCATAACCCTTTTACCTTTAAATGGATATATTTTCTTTCCACTGTTGCCTTCAAGTTATATGATCTCCTACTTAAGATGCATGCAGGCCGGGATGCCACAAACTTCCTCAGGGTTCCTCAAGGGCTAAAACTAAAACCTAATTATACCTATTTGGTCAGACCGAATGCTCTACCTTTTGTTTCTTGTCCACTCCCTCCCCCCCCACCCTATTTTAATATTGCCTCCTTCCCATCTTTTTCTGCTTGCCAAAAAATCTCCTGAAGAGAAAATAGAGATTGTTTTACTTTTGCCTTAAAGGGCTCCTTGTCTTCCTTGCCTTATTAAATAACCACACCAGAATATCTAATATTCTGTGGACAGCTCTGATGAAAATGAAGCATAGCACTGGTGGAAGGAGCAAGTATGGTGTTGTCCCTAATTTGGTACCCAGCCAACAAAAATTTTGCATTGACCAACTTGAGGACTCCAACACAGCTTTCTGCATTTTAAGGAGACGATATACCAAAAATAACCAATCACTCTCAGTCCCAATGTGATTGGACCCTAT
The DNA here is from genome assembly GCF_965112155.1 of Podarcis liolepis. Taxonomy (NCBI): domain Eukaryota; kingdom Metazoa; phylum Chordata; class Lepidosauria; order Squamata; family Lacertidae; genus Podarcis; species Podarcis liolepis. The sequence goes on from NC_139555.1 coordinate 26,002,434, forward strand.
TCATATAAACCCAGTGAACTAAAAGGAAATGTTTTCACCGAACCATCATTTCCCAAGTGTCATTCTAATACTACATTTGGAATATCTGCAGGATGACAGGAATTTTAAGTTTGGGGACCCTTCTGCAAAAAGGCCTATTTGTCCTCCCAACATACTATTCAAAAAAAGATGGAAGTTCTTTTCAAATGCAGTTTTAGTTTTTTTAAAAAAGATATATAAATATATGTTTAAGTTGACTGATAAAGAACAATGTGCCACTAACACAAAAATTCTTTTTATAGAAATTAGGCTGTGTGTTAATTTCGAACATTATTCAATCAAACTAAATACTAAATACAGTGGGTTGTATCCAGTGTGAGTCATAATCAAAGTAGACCCATTGAAATTAATAGGCATGACTAACTTAGGCCCATTAATGTTAGTGGGTCTACACTGAGTAGAAATTAGTTGGAGATGACGGAATAAAAATGATACCTAGACCTTGTTCACATAGGCAGCCATTAATCACACAGGGCTGCTGATATCCAATAGGAGTTAATTTATTTGGTGTTACTGTTTGGCTGGCAATCCACAGATCTCCGAAGTAATATGATTTATGTGCTTACATGCATAGAAAGAGAGTTGAACAGGACTGGGGAGGGTAAAGAAGATTTATGGAGATATTGATATTGAATGAGATTAGGCTCTGTTTGTGGAGATTACTGAGGTATTTCAGGTTCTCTTGTAGTTTTGAGAAACAAATGTTCCTATATATGAAATATATATTTGTTTTACACAAAAAGCAAATAATGACTTCTATTTACAATTAACAGACTGATCAATCTATCCTGAAACTCTCCATTAGCTTATGGAATTCACTGACATAAAACACAGATAGTGTTCAGCAGCTGTAAATGGGGAATAGACAAAGGATAGAACTATCAATGGCTCGTGAATACCAGTCCCTTCTCAGGAACTTTCAGGACGCATATGGCTGACCACTCCTGGGATCAGGGTGCAAGAATAGATGGACCTTAGTTCTGATCCACAAAGGATATTTGTAAGTTGTAGATGACCTTACAGCAGAGTCCAAGCAGTTGTGGACCTTGAGGTCTCAAATTTCAGTGGCACCCTGTGCAACGCCATAATTCGCGGCTCCCCCGCCTCTTGTCTTCCATTCTACATCCTAGTTGTGATGCCCCCTGCAGCGCCCACATGCCTCCACACCCACTGCAACCAAATCGGCTGCATTCTCCTCAATCCACCTTTGGTCTGAGAGAAAAACACAGGCATCATCGTCACCATCATTTTATCATTTGTATCCCACCCATCTGACTGGGTTCCCTGGCCACTGTGGGTGGCTTCCAACATATATAAAAACATAACAAAACATTACATCTTAAAAAGCTTCCCTATACAGGGCTGCCTTCCTATGTCTTCTAAAGGTTATATAGTTACTCATCTCCTTGACATCTGATGGGAGGGCGTTCCACAGGGTGGGTGCCACTACCAAGAAGGCCCTCTGCATGGCCTTTTGTCTTTCTGCTGTTTCACCAGATGTGCAAGGAAATATACAGAGCCTTTTCCAAATTACCTAGAAACTTCAATTTACACTTCTCAAATAGCATGCTTCGACTTGGGCTGCATTGGGGCTCCTTTCATTTCCCTACCGTGTCAGCTTATGAGCTCCAGAAAGACATCTGACATGTCTACTTCATGTCCATCTGACAAAAGCTGTTCATGTTGCCGACTCACCAAGTCCTGGCCATGAAATTCTTATTCTGGAAGGAAATAAGGTTTAGAGGCTGGAGTAGGGCTGTGTGTGTGTGTGTGTGTGTGTGTGTGTCGGTGGTGGGGGGTTACTTCCTTTCTGTTAAAACATCTCCTACCTGAGGCACTGGCATCCTGTTCAACTTTCAGATCCAGAAACAGCAAACTCAATCTAGCTGTGGCAGGCAAAGGCTGAACTGGAATGCCAGCAGCAGGCTGGAGCTCCCAAACCACATTCTCCTGGAAATAAGACGAGACCCGGAGAAACCACACCAGCCAAAAAACCAAGCATTTTCACCCTGTTTGTTTAAAAGTGCTTTCAATTTGTCTGCGCATGCCAGCAACCTTTAATATATCACTTTAATATTTTTCCTACAAATCATTACTAAATGTTCAATTAAAAAAAAATATGCGTGTGGTATCCTTAGATTCTCTTTTTCTGGATCTCTGTGTCCTCATTATGTCATCTGCTAGGAGGAGTGTGGAGACCCACCAAACCACAATTTTGCTCGACGTTGTTGAGAACAAGCGCTTATCCATTACATGATTTGTTACTGGTGTTTTGTTTTGTTTTTTAAAATCCATTTCAGAGAAAAGGAGAATTCATCCAAAGAGAATTTGCTTAATATGGTCAAAGGCAGATTATCAAGAAATGAGCACGTAGCAGTTAGAGAATGAGAAATGTAAAAATTTTGAGTGGGTTTGCTGTGTGACAATTACTCTCAGTAGAGATATATGAGTAGAGCATTCCTATAAATATGTAATGGTTTTATAAATTTTTACTTGTTTGTACTGCTACGCCACCAGCATGAAGAATATATTGTATTAAGAAACTCTTGCCTGTCCTTGAAGAAACTGAGTAATGTTATAATTTGACAGCCATCTTATATTCTTATTTGTCTTGCTTTTTTGGACAGATGGGATAAAATTAAGGGGAGCAACAATTTCAAATGTTGTAAGAGAAAAGAGGATGGAGAGATCATAGTTCAGTAACAGAGTACTAGGCCTGCATGCACTGCCTTCCATTACCAATTAACGTGGGGTGGGTGGGTTAGTCACCAGACTGCAAGTTTCCATTTTGAGGTTCAAGCTACATTCCTAGAAGAGCTGCTACATCAACAGTTGCTAAACATAATGTCTATGTTTTACCCCCACTTTTGGAGGCTGGGGAAAAGTCTGTTTGAGTGCCGTTTCCCCTTGGTGATCTTGAGGGAGTTAACTTGCGAGACTAGGAGAAATGAGATTGTCCACACGCACACACACATAAAAAAACCACCTGAATGCATTGATGAACCTTGACGCATTTGGAGAGCCTGAAATGGGTCTGATTGTGAGGTATGGAAAATGACATTTATATTCTACAAGGAGGGTTCCCCACACCCTCTGTTTCTCTTCCCCTCCCCAGTAATGGAGCAGTTTACATTTACTTTAAAATAATAATAAAAAAAGCTTTTCTATTCTGCGGAAAGTGTTTTAGGACTTTTCGTCCACCTGCTAGCTCCATTTCATTTGTTTAAACACACTTTCTAATGGCGGAGTTTATATATATTTTCCAAGAAAATAAAAACGCTAAAAATATACACGTGGTGTTGGGGAGACTGTCGGCAGGTAGCGAGGTTGGGGACCGGAATGATCAAGGGACCTCACACTGGTGTGTGTTGCAGTTTATGCCAACTATGGCACATTCATCATTATCATGGGGATTGCCCTTGTGTGTGTGTGTGCAAACTGCTCTCTCCTTCTCCTTTCCCAACACCCAGGCATATGCTCCCATGCAAGGGTGATGTTAATATGTGTCTGACGGGGGAGGGAGAGACTGTTTTGGGGGGGTGTACAAGAGGCCTATTGGGCACAAGCGCTGCTTTATGGCTAATTACAGTGTTTTCTTCAGCAAGGTGTTACCGCTATTAGCCTTGAAGCAATTTTATGCTCCACTGGTAGGATATGCCTCAGCCATTCTTGGTGTAGTCATTGCTTTGGAAGGGGGCCAACAAAGCTAATTTCCACACAGAAACACTCTCCATTATTCAGTCCCCTGGAAAAGTCCTCGGAGGTGAGCCCAGCTCGAGTCTGCTCAAAAGAGAGAACCTGAATCGCATCTGCCATTCTAGTAACCAAAATGTGCATTTATTACCAACCTGGGCTGGACGTGGCTTTGTGCTATAACAATGCACAGCATCCTTAGGCCGTGAGGGTTGCCCACAGCTGAGAATTTCCATGCTTCTTTTCTCATCTTGAAGCGATTTTAATATTTTTTTGGGGGGAAACAATTTTATGCACTCAGCGTTTCTCCCAGCTGGTCTTATGGTCGGGGTAGAATCACAACCTTGGGATAAGCAGATACAGACTGAGATTATGGAGAAAACATATAAAGAACTCAGAGAATCCCAGTCTTTCTACTGTTGGGGTGCCTTTGCAGCCAGCCTTGGGATGAGGCCAAAGTGGGGGTACACGTTGTGACCATACCATAGTTTTCCAGGGAGTGGAGCTCAGCTTCTCCCCATTGCCAGTTTCACAGAACCCACTCACTTGGCGCTTTCAGTCATATCTCAGACGTCCAACGGAATCTATTCCGGAAGTCCGCTCAACTTCTGACACATTCAAAAACCAAGGCACGGCTTCCAATTGGCTGCAGGAAGCTCCTGCAGCCAATCGGAACCCACGGAACTCGTGTCAGACGTTCGGGTTCTAAAGAACATTCGCAAACCGGAACACTCACTTCCGGGTTTGCGGCATTCGGGAGCCAAAATGTTTGACTTCCAAGGTATGACTGTATGAGAAAAGCTGGTCACTATGGGGCCAAGCAGGTTTTTTGTTTTTGGCCAGTTGGTCAGAGGGCACGATTAGACATTTGTTAGATAAATAGCCTGCAGCCATGTATCTATTCCCACCCAGTGGCGTAGCGTGGGTTGTCAGCACCCAGGGCAAGGCAAGTAATTTGCGCCCCCTACCCGTGGATTTGCGCCCCCTAACCCGTGGATTTGCGCCCCTAACCCTAACCCCCAGATGTTGCGCCCGGTGCGGCCGGCCCCCCCTGCACCCCCCACGCTACGCCACTGTTCCCACCCCCTTTATTTTCAGGCCTTGGTATGTGTGTATGTGGGGATAAGCCTTATCCCCCCCCAAATAATCTTTATTAGTTTTTCAATTAGATACTCCATATTGTATTACATTTTACATTTACACTTGCTCTTCTGAGCTGACTTCCCTCCTTCCTTCATCTGGTTTTTTTATATCACATATAATTTCATCGCATTATTTTCTTCCATTTTGTATATTGTTATTCATTTTCCATATTTGTCCATAGTATATCCATAAACAAATAAGTCCTTATGTTTATACAATTCTTGTTGTCTGTATTCATTTACAACTACTGTTAGTTATATTAGTTTCCTTATGCATTTTGCTTCTTATTATGGGGGATAAGCCTTATCAAGAAGGCAGCTCGCAAGGAGGAGAGGCTTCTCTCTTCCCTCCCGGTGTAATTGGAATCGCACACAAATTGAAACCAAATCAGAAACATCTTTGCCTTTTCAACTAAAAGAGGAAAAAGAGCACAGCCTCAAGACAAGGAGCCTCCCTGACAGCCAAGATGACTGACAAATTCTTGTGGTTTTCTCCAAAAGTCAAACCAAAATCCAGCCACCAGCCAAGCTCAGCTCTGGCAATTCTGCACTGCCTGGAAATGAGTGCAATCATATCCTAATAGCTATTTGGATAATTGTTCATAAGAGCAATCTGCCAACCCATGCTGGACACGAGTCTTTATTACAAATATAGCATGCTGCCTAATCTGGAATATATTAAGTTGTTATTTCTGTAGCTGCTTTTTCCCAACCTTTAAAGAATGGTGAAACCATTTATCAGCCATCAAGGAGAAAGGTTGTACATATAGTATTTCTAAGCCAGATTGTTGTGCAGCGGAGGGTGGGGAGGGGCGGGCGGAGGGGGAATTAAATAGTCTAAAGAAAATCCGTTCCCTGAACATACACAGCAGTTTTGGTTCTCCATTACACCATCCAGAAAGCAGTTTGGCAAGGAACCATCCAGAAAGAAAGAAATCTCCTCCCATTTTTGTGCCAAGAAGCTTATGTTGTGTTGGTTGTGCTCCTTGAGAATTCCTGTAGATGAGAGCAGATTCAAGAGCTAGAATTTAGTCTTAGCTGACTCTTTAACAAGGTGCCCACTAGGTTCACTTCCACTATGTTTGTGATGTGTGATGCAGGTTCTTCATTCAAAAGTCATAATGTACAATCACCCAATGCTTGTAATCTCTCTCCCTACTTTGCTGGCTATGTTTTTTGTTTTGTTTTGTTATTACATTTATGTCCCATGTTTTCCTCCAATGAGCTCATAGGTGGCAAAGGTAAAGGTTGAGGACCCCTGGACAGTTAAGTCCAGTCAAAGGCGACTCTGGGGTTGCGGCGCTCATCTCACTTTCAGGGAGCCAGCATTTGTCCTCAGACAGCTTTCCAGGTCATGTGGCCAGCATGACTAAATCACTTATTGCACAACGGAACACCCTGATGGAAGCCAGAGTGCATGGAAACGCTGTTTACCTTCCCACCGGCGTGGTACCTATTTATCTACTTGCCCTGGCGTGCTTTCAAACTGCTAGATTGGCAGAGCTGGGACAGAGCAATGGGAGCTCACCCCGCCGCACAGACTCGAACTGTTGACCTTCTGATCGGCAAGCCCAAGAGGCTCAGTGGTTTAGACCACAGCTCTACCCTCATAGGTGGCATGCATGGTTCTCCCCTCCTTATTTTAGCCTCACAACAACCCTGTGAGGTAGGTAAAGCTGAGAGACAGTGAGTGGCCTAAGTGAGCTTCAGGGCAAATGGGGATTCAAACCCCTGTCTCCCAACACCCCATCCATTACACCATCCTGGTTTAGAGTTGACCCAGTAAACTGGAGTTATAAAAATCTATCTCCTATAAACCATAGGAGGAACATGGAATTTATTGATTAATAGAGCAGACATCATGCCTTTATCTCATGCCTTCATCTCAATTTCAAACCTTTGTTGGCATGTAGACAAAATTCCAAAAGATTCTGTACAATAAAATCACTCAGCAAAATCCACATCTAACAATTAAAATACTGTTTTATAACATTCATGGATCCTCATTGTGCATTGTAGAAACATGGCCACTTTCCTCATTCATCCCCATCCATTAGGAAGGCTACCTTGCATTTGTCTGACTGCCACTCCCTGCTAACAACCCACTGATTATGAACTTGGATCAAATTGTCTGGTTCAAGGGGCAATGCAAAATAGCATGCACGACTGTTTTTATATGGCTGGATCTAGACACATCCCCCCAAAAATGTTATAGGAAAACGCATTGTAAACCTCATAATTACAAATCACATTGCCGAAAGACGGAACTCCACAGCGCCATCCGGTGTCACAGTGTTATAACACATCTAAAGCGCTTTTTCGTTACTAATGTAGCTGAGTCCTATGACTCTGTCCACAGGAACATAGTCTCTCTGTGAGTGGTGTTTTCTAGACTCTCCCCTGTAGTATTGCTGATGGTAGCACATTGAGTCTCGCTTACATGTACGCCCTGTGTTGATTTGGGTTGGTCAGGTTAGTCATGCCTTTATAATTTATTGAAGGGGTGTTTATGGAGGGTGAAGAAGAGGTGATGCATGAAGCAATGTGAGACGGTAGTTGTCAGAATGAATGAAGAACGGATAAAATAGGGAAGAACAGGAGCTGTACAGGACAGTTACGTTGCCCTACGGCCACAGTTAGTGCCATTTATACCCTCTCTGGTATTTCTGGCAGGTGTCAGAGGATCCAACCCCCCATGGTAGGTTGCCAGGAACATATAAGACAAGGAAAGTTCTTACCAATGCTTTTTATTCAATATTCACAGAGAGAGGCTTAGAAATGCAGACACTTGGAGTAATGGCTGTGGCGATCACACAGGGTCCCCAGACATTTCACCGTCTATTGATCCCTGTGCCACCACTTTATTTCTCGCTGCCACCACCCAGGCCCTACCTAGTACAATACTGAGTCCAGTCAGGGTTAAATTGGAACATAAACTTCTGTTTATTTATTGCAGTTTAACAAGCGTATGGTTTTATAAACGGTATCGGTCCATTACAATCATGGGTTACCTATCCAGACCTATAACCTCCGCTACCTCCTCTCATTCATTAAACCACCTCTCAGATATTTACTTGTCTTCCTAGTTCCTAACTGTTCCTGACTCAGCTTATTTCGCTACACTAACTCAACCTACCCACAGACTCTATCCCAATTCACTCCCACTCCAACCAACCACCCAACTCCCAATGAACTCCTCCCTTCACCCCTCCCAGAGCTGGTTTTATAGTCCCTCTGACTCCACCCCCTGGGTTCTGAATGGGTAACCTGTTTAACTATTTCACCTCCAGCACTCTCATATGTTAACGTCACAATGGTGTTGCTCCGAGTGAGTCTCCACCCCTCCCTCTCTCCCATTATGCGCCATCACTATGGGTGCTGAGATGTGACCTCTGCATCTGAGCTCTCTGCTCTCCTACTTTCACTGCCCGCCGGGTTCTGGGAGAAGCGGGGAGGTCTGGAATGCTTTCTAAAGACACTGTGTCCATCATCTCTCCCCCCCCCCGGTGCTTCTTCTTCCTCCTCTCCCATTACTTCCCAGTTTTCCACCTCATCTGCCTCTGAGCTGTGATCTCCCTCAAACCCCCGTTGTAATTCTGAACTGTCTTTTTCTTCTCTGGATGGGTCAGGCTGGGGAGGCGGTCTCCACCATTCCTCCTTGGCCCAGTCCCTGACAATTTGTGACATCATCATATGACCGTTGCCAAGTCATTATCAGAGAAGGCTTCTACACCTTTAACAGCAGCATGGCAGCAGGAAGAAATGCAGCAGGAAAGAACTCTCCCATTCTAGTACTACAGTGATGGGAAGAAATGGCCCTACGTCACAGTAACATGCAGTGGGGCTTTGAGTGTGTCTGCCTCTGTTCTGTGGAACAGCATTCTCGCCAAGGTAACAACAGACACCCAAAATCCGTACTTTCCAGAAATAACTGGAGGCATGCTTGTTTTGTCAAGCTCTTCCAACTGGATGAAAAGGTTTATTTTGTATTTTATTTATTTAGTTAGTTGCTTCAGTTGCTTTTTGTCCTGTTTTTCAAACTGTTTGCAACTGTTTGTATGGTATGTGTGTAAATCACCTCAAGACATATGCAAAAGGTGATACATTAAATAAGAAGGGTTAGTACCCTTTGCTCTCCTCTTCCAGAGTCCCTGGATAGTTAGATAGTTTATCTTACAGATTTTATAATAACAGAGATTGTGAGCTGCTTTGTGAATCCCATAAGTGATGGAAGCTTTCTTTACTGGCCAATACATAAATATCTGAGCATTACACCTGACAAATATTTTGAGGGTATATTTAAGAGCTGATAATATTGTTTCCAAACAATGCAAAAAAAAAAATTGAGTTTTGTTTCTCTGTTTCATATTTCTTAGTTTATATCTGTTAGCTGGTGTCTGATCCTGTCCACTGAATGACTAGTTCTGAAGATAAATGCTGATTTATTCCTTGTCTAAATGTTAGATGAGTGTTCTTAGCAGCTGCACTGAAAAGCATGCTGTCTGAAGTGTCTGTGATATGAAACATTGTGACTGGTCTGTGATAGCTGTTTCAGACATGCAAGTAAACACTTGATCAGGGGACAGCAAACTTTTTCAGCAGGAGGCCGATCTACTGTCCCTTAGACCTTGTGGGGGGCAGGACTATATATATATATATGGGGGGGATGAATGCATTCCTATGCCCCACAAATAACCCAGAGATGCATTTAAAATAAAAGGACACATTCTACTCATATAAAAACACGCTGATTCCTGGACCGTCCACGGGCCAGATTTAGAAGGAGATTGGGCTGGATCCGGCCCCTGGGCCTTAGTTTGCTTACCCATGCACTTGATGATGAAGTCATGAGATGGATGTATGGATTAGCCTTAAAAACAACAACTATATTCCCCAATTTGGTAGCCAGTGAGAATTTGCTGGAGGTTCTAGAGATGATTAAGTTATATGATGAGTTTTATGTAAAAAATAAGACCCAATCAATGCATGGAAGTCAGGTGGGAGATAAAATGTGACCTCACTCTTCCCCACCCCCATTCATTAGTTGTATCCAGAATTAAGGGCATCTAGGCCTGCGTCTTTTCCAGAAGTGATGGAAGGCATTTTTATTCAGACAAATATTCTGAGGCAAATGATGAATTAAAGTATGTACACAATACACCTTAGTTAACCGACTGCCTTAATTCTTGCATATAGCTCCTTCCCCCCTTTTAAAATACTGGGGGGCTGAGAGCGGAAAAACTGGCATTTATTTGACAGAAATTAATTGTCTTTGGCTGCTGTCTGAGCAAACAGGTACAAGGTGTGGGGCTCGCCTCGCTTTGACGTCTGTTGTATTCCCCACAGAAGCCATGCAAGGGAATCAATAACCCCTGTGTTTTCTGACTATGCCTAGCAAAGGTGGCGCACAGAGAAAATACTCTTCTATTTATACCTAGAACTTAATGAAGTGAAATTATCACAGCCCCGACAGGCCTCGGGTGTTGCAACTCCCAGCCATGGCTTGCCTAGGTAAAGATTTGCAGGCTGTTTTTATTCCATTTTTAGAAGCGGAATTCGATCCCTTAATCACTTCAGATTTACATATTCATGGAATTCACTCCTCTAATTCACTCTAAAAGATGGCTGATTGAATCAATGTTATTCCACAGAGCCCCCCGATTAATTTCAAATGAGTTAAACAAACCCACCCAGCCACTCTTAACACAATTGTATCTTACAGAGGCAAAACCAGCAAATGTATTTTTACCTGAAGCGGCAGGGCAAGGTGTATTGTTCCCTCTGGTCTTCCTAGTCTTCTCTCCTGGGGATCATACTCTGTTAAATGAAGTGTTACAAATTTGAATTTTATCTTGCAGTTCTAAAGGCTAATCTTCCTTTTCAGGCTGCAAATCCATCTTGCTCTTGTAGTAAAAGTAACTGCAACAAAGCACGGGCATTTCTAATCTGAACAGGAACTACACTGCTTAGTTGTGTTTCAATGTTAAAAACCTTTAAGTGGGGTGAATCCTGATATTTTCTGAATGCACTGTTCCCTTTGCTTTCCACTAAGATGCAGGGTTGGGTGGAGAAGCAGGGTAGTCAAAAAGGTTTGCTTTAACTGCAGCCATGTGGGTAAATGTTACCCCTTTTTTGGCTCCTTTTTAAAAATAGTATTCCTTTGCTAAAACATACCTGGCATTTTGCGCCACAGAAAACATTTTCACGACAATCTCGTTTTGCTTTATATAAATTTTCAGGCTGAGATTACAAATGTCAGTATTTTAAATCAAAGGCTCAATGGAATAGTCCATTGAGAATAAAGAGGGCTTTAGCATGAGAGAATGCGAGGGGGGCGGGACGGACTGACCAGCCTGATCCAAAACCAGGCAGGTGGTATTGGCAATTTTTCTTGAATTAGACTCCCTATAGTATATATCTATGTGTGTTAGTTGTGTGTTTAAAGTACTTTTATCCTTGCTCTTATCCCTTCTTTTACTGTTTATTTTAGTAAGTCACTTTGAGTCTCTCTCTCTCTCTCTCTCTGTGTGTGTGTGTGTGTGTGTGAGAGAGAGAGAGAGAGAGAGAGAGAGAGAGAGAGAGAAAGTGACTAACAAAATAGCAATAAATAATAAAAATAATAAAAGGAGCCATCAGTGAAAACTGTTCCTTTCCTCCACATGCAGCTGCTGGGTGACCTTGGGCCAGTCACACTTCTTTGAAGTCTCTCAGCCCCACTCACCTCACCGAGTGCTTGTTGTGGGGGAGGAAGGAAAAGGAGAATGTTAGCCGCTTTGAGACTCCTTCGGGGAGTGATAAAGTGGGATATCAAATCTAAACTCTTCTTCTTCTTCTTCTTCTTCTTCTTCTTCTCTGGTTGCCAAGGAATGCCACAGCTAACAAGGGACAGCTTGGAATCACTTCTCAGAAGCGTTTCCTCTGTGAAATCTTGAACTCAAATGCACCCTGCCTGATTTTACATATCTGAAGTGAAGAGCCCGCTTTCTCCCCATCTGGCAACCCTGTTTTATTTTGCCTTGCAACATGTGGCTTGGCCCATGAGTTATCTGGAACTGTTTTCTCCCCTGGTAGCTTTCCGTGGTGTACCTGCTACTTGTTTTTAGCACACGATGGTCCAGTTTGCATTGCTGGTGTGGTCCTGCCTATTGGCAGGAAGTTGAACTAGATGGCTTTTGGTGGTTTCCAGCCCTCTGATTTTACTGCTGGTTAAGGGTGAGGGTGGGAGCTACTTTGGCTTAAATATGCCCAATGAGCTTTTGCCTTTCCTCCCTTTGAATGGCAGGTCATCATGCCTTGTCACTAAACTGAATTTGAAACTCACCTATGTTTCAAGCAAGGGGGGGACAACTATGTCAATTTCAGTTTCTCCAATTTTCTTATTTTTCCAATCTCAGCTTCAGTTCTCCACATTTCTGTGTATTCTTCCCCCCCCCCCCCAAAAAAACCCAACAACACTCCATGCAAATGCATCAGCATTCTAGTGTGAATTTCTCTGGATACAGACATGCTTGAGTGCAATTTTGCCCAATATATACATTTTTGCAAAGCAACCCCTCCCCCAAATAATGCATTTTTTCTGTTTTATTTTCAGTTAACATATGCATTTATATGCACACTTCACAGTAGTATACATTACTAGGCTGGAGAATGGCATCACAATTTATTTTTTATGCTTTTCAGATATATGCTTTTCAATAGTTTTGCAGTCATTTTAACATTTCAAAACTGGACTTCCTTCCTCCTCTTTCTGCGGTTCCTTAAATTTATTTTTAACATTATAGATCCATATTCCACAGTCATTCCCACACTTCCATATCGATATTACAACCAATATCTATTGCCCAATGTATCACTGAAGATTCTACTTGCTCATCCTTTGTCTCCTCTTCCAGTAATATCTTATACATTTTAGACAGCATTTTAACATTACATTTCAAGAGATCTCTCGCCAGTTGTGATATTTGTTCCCCAAAACCTTCATTTCCTATCTTTCTTAAATACCGGTACTTCATTCAAATGATGATATTGTATTGATGTTGTTAACTTTCATGATAAATCCTTAATTTTTTTTTAATTTAAACTCTCCTCCCTCTTGTTTTAATAAATTTCTATAAGTTGTCCAACCTTCTATCATATTCTTTTTCTTTACTGCTATGGCTTCCAACGTTGAGAGCCAAAGTGGTATTTTTGTCTGCAATAATTTTTTGTATTTATCCCATACTCTATACATTTTTTTTCTAATTATGTGATTTGTGAATCCTTTGTGTACTTTTCATACCATAAATAGACGTGCCAACCATCAACATTATCATGACCTTCTAAATCTAAGATATGTGTATTCTCCAGTATCACCCATTCCTTCAACTAACAAAGACAAGATGCTTCATAATATAATCTCCTTTCTCTTTTGCATCTATCAATATTTTATATTTTATTCTCAGTTTTTTCCCTTGCCAGATATACTCAGAAATATCTGTTTGTTGCCATACATTGAAACAATCTGTCTTGCCAATCACCGGAACTGATTGAAACAAAAATAACATTCTTGACAATGCGTTCATTTCTATTGTTGATGCTCGACCTAACATTGCAAAATTATGAGGATTTTAAATTTCAAAGTGCAAGCATTTCCGTATGAGGAAAGGTTTCAACATTTGGGACTTTTTAGTTTAGAAAGAAGGTATTCAGAGGTGACATGATAGAAGTTCATGAAATTATGTGTTGTGTGGGGAAAGTGGCGAGGAATTTTTTTTTTCCTTCTGGGCAAAAAGATCCCTGTATTGCAGAGCGTTGGACTAGATGACCCTAACGGTCCCTTCCAACTTCTATGATTCGTAATATTAGAATTTAGGGACATCCAGTGAAGTTTTAGATTCATTGGAAGATTCAGGGGAGATTTTTTTAAAAAAAGAATCATAGAGTTGGAAGGGATCCATGGGTCATCTAGTCCAACCCCCCTGCAATGCAGCAACAGTGCCGGATTTACATATAAGCTAAACAAGTTATAGCTTAGGGCTCCACCCTCTTGGGCACCCCCAAAAAAATTTAAAGGGGAAAAAACTGGATGTACATTTCCAAAATATAAGATAAAAAACAAATAAAATAAAACCCACATACAGCAACAGCGTTTTGTGTTGTGTATGGACCTATTAGGTCCACAAATTACCATATAGCATATATTCAACACAAAAACCAGTGGCAATTTGTTGTTGACAAAGGACAGCTGGACATATAAAGGGCCCCATTACCTTCAGTAGCTTAGGGCCTCATCAAACCTAAGCCCTGCCCTGTGAAGGAATCTCAGCTAAGGCATCCATGAGAAGTACTTCTGCACACAGCATGTAATTAAACTATGGGATTCACTCTCAGAGTTGATGATACCCACCAGTTTAGATGGAGGATAAAGTTATCAGTGACTATTAACCATGGTGGTTATGCTTCTGTCTCCACAGTTGGCTCCTCTTATGAACTTTAGGTTCTTAAAAGATCGCTGTGTTTCAGTTCGCATCTTGTTTCGAAAAGTGCACATTAGGTAAGTTTGCCTTTAAATGTGAGCCGAATGCAATTTCGCTTCCATTCCTGGTTTCAAGTTTGCTATGTGTGTTGTTTGAGAAATATAAATCCAAAAGCCCACTGAGTACACAGAACCACAGTTGCGTGGTTCTTTGAATCCAAGCCAAGGGTTGTTATTCTCCTTAATCACATTCCCGTCCTGACTAGACTGGGTTTTATTATCTTTTTTTAAAAAAAAAAAAAATTGTGCACGACACTTTATTCATAGCACAGCTCTCTTTGTAAACTAGTTTAAAATATATTTAAACTGCTGTTTGGTCGCAGCGGTCTGTATTGTTTTTGTAGCCACTGCCATGTGTATAAGATTTGGAAATGTGCAAATGCTTTACAATCTTGTGCGATTTATTTTTTTTTTACCCCAAAGAGCTTGACTGTTTTTATTTGCTGTTGCTTTGAAATAATCTCCTGCTGCTGCTGTTTGTGCTTATTTATATTTGCAGAGTCTTACTGGGACATTTTATTGCTGTTTTTGGGCCTGACCCTTTCTTTACTTTATAAACCACTTTGAAGGCCTTGAGTGGGAAAGTGATCTATAAATATGAGCGAATCAACACTTTACATGTCAACCCAGTTCAAACCTTTTGGATGTGGTTCCTGCTATCCTATATTAGCCTGCCATACAGCATCAACGATGTCCAAAGTTCCACATCATGTAGGTCACTAAGTTTATGTGGTTTTTTAAGGGCAGTGTATTCCCACTTCCATCAAAACCATCAGTAGTGGCACAGGTAACATGATCTGAGTGCAGAAGAGTGGCAAAATATACTTTATCAGTCAGGAAGTGTCAAAAGATTACACCATACGGAAGGATCCAAAGTTGGCTCTAGGATCCATTGTTGACAGGGGAAATGGAGAGGACTTGTTAAACCTCATTTCAGCAGCAGTAAGTCTGACTGACAATGGCAAACCCGTGGAAATTCATTTATTTTAAAGCATTTGCAAATGGCTTAATATTCTAATGTCACACACACAGAGACAAACACACAGTGGTACCTCCGGTTGCGAACAGGATCCACTCCGGAGGTCCGGCTGCATCCTGAGGCATTCGCAACCAGAGGACTGCTTCTGCGCATGCGCACAGTGCAGTTTAGCACTTCTGCGCATGTGCACGCAGCAAAACCTGGGAAAATACTGTACTTCTGGGTTTGCCATGTTCACATCCCGAAGATTATGTATCCAGAGGGATACATAAGCAGAGGTATGAGTGTGTGTGTGTGTGTGTGTGTGTGTGTACGCGCACGCAAGTAGGGGTTTTTCAGCCGGAACTCGCCGGAACTCAGTTCCAGCACCTCTCAGATGGGTACCGTTGCCATTCTAAGAGAGCAGGGGAGGCGTTTGTGATGACTTCCGGCACCTCTTTTTCAAGAAAAGCAGCACTGTAAGCAACATAAAAGCAATACCTATGGCATCGAAAAGTAAAATACACAGTCAAGAAGCACACAAAAGCATAAGAACAAATAAAATCAGAAATTTGGAGGAAACAGAACCAGGGTCTGATCTTTCAGGTCGGGGAAAGCCTGTGTAAAAAGATTGAAGTATCTTGTACTAAATAAAACATTTGTTAACTTAAAACAACTTCTGGTTTTGTTCCCTTACACAAGTAACAATGCATGCAGGACTTCCCTTCCATCCTGTACAATTGCTTATTATTTTAGTAGGGCTTTTTTTTGGGTATTAATTCCTTTGTCTTGGTTGGGGTTATCTTTCCTCTCAATTCCTTATATGAAGTAGGGAAATGACATTGTATCTTCTTGTTTGGCCCTCCAGCTGTATTTATCCTGCCTCTGGACATCCATGTGTGGGTGTAACAATGGTGTGCATATATACATAAAATGCAGTGTGCATTAGGCTCTGTGAGAGTTTTCATCCCCCTGCAGCTGCGTTTCAATTTTTGAAACAGACTGGGAGACAGACCACACATCTTGTATAGTTTAATTCATTCCGGGGCCAATAAGGAGTAGATTCAGATCACCAGGAGCTATGAGGTAGAGATGGAAAGCACCACACCCTAGAACTAGGATGGCTGTCAGCTGGCTGTTGCCTCCCATCATGTGATGAAGCCCAATGGTACCATCACTTGTCTTTTCAGCTGCAAAAAATAAAAATCTGAGGAAGATGTGAGATGGTCTTTATTGCACTGGTCTTTATTACAAAGCAATAACTTCAAATTTCTATAAAATGTCAATAATTGAAATACTTTATTGTCACTTGTACAACTTGTATACAGTAAGATTACATGAGCACCCCCCACTCATCTCTCTTAGTCTTAATTCCCCTCATTTACTGAGGCACTCACACCAAACCCTAAAGTCAGTTGCCCTGTTGTTATCTTTTCATTCAGCAGCCTAACAGCCCATGGATAGAAGCTGTTCTTTACCCTGTTGGTGCGACTAATCATGCTTCTGTATCTTCTGCCTGAGGGCAGGAGATCAAGAAAGTGCCGGCCAGAGTGTGAATCATCCCTGAGAATTTTCCTCACTCTCCTGAGGCAACCTTCTTCCGTTATTTCATCCAGCAGATTCACGGGACAGCCCATAACATCTTGTGCTGTATTCTCCACCCTCTGTAGGCACTTTCTATCAGATGATGTCAAACCAGCGTACCACACCGTGATGCAGTATGAAAGGACACTTTCTATTATTGACCGGTAGAAGGAGATCATCAGGTGTTGATTGACATTGTTCTTCCGCAATACTCTGAGGAGATGGAGTCTCTGTTGGGCTTTCTTAACCCAATTTTTTAACCTTTCCTAATAATAGTGAAAAGCCTTTCTTTTCCAAATGTCCCTGCAAATTTTGTCTTGTAAACTAGGATTCAAATAATATTTCTTGGAATTTCACCTCCAGTAATCCCAAACTTGGTAGTAGAAGACAGAAATGCAGAAGTCTTAATGCCTACCTTCTTTATCCCCCCTCCCATGCCTGAGACTCACTTGACTGTGTCTGTTTCCTTTCCTTTCTCAAAACAAGGATAAGCTTTTTATTAGTTTGTGAGTTTGACAGAAATGCCCTTAATTAGGTTCCTCTTCCTCAACTGCTTTCAGTGGCACATTGAGCTCCCCAAATGCACACAAAATTTAGTGCTTCTGCTGTAGCACTTCTCAAAACAAACAAAAGATTTGAGAAGTAGCCATCGAGCCTTCGGAGTTGTAAAAGTGCATTTGCTTCTTTTTTTCTCAACATGTACACATACAATCGGGGCCTTGTAGTGAGAAAATGCTCCCCCTTCCCCTTGGCTGCACACACACACAGGCGCACGCACACACCACTTAATCCATTTGTCATTTGGAGGGAAGGGTGCCAGAAACTCTACCACTCCAAATAACACCAGCTCTCAATGAGCTGCAAATGGGCAGTTGCCACCCGAATATTGCACTCTGGAAACAGACAGGCACACACAGAGTGTATGAGTGTGCAAGGGGGGGAAATCACTTCTGGATATCGTTTGTTTTCATTGCTGGAAGCTTAGCTTGTGTAGTGTTTCATTTGGCAAAATCCCATTTGTTTCAGTGTGTATTAGTTGGCATTGATGGCTTTTTGGCATTTGATTTAGTCCCCCCCCCCCATTTCTTTTATTAGGTTTTACTGCCTGTAGTGGCAGCGGCAGGAGGAGCTGGTTTACATGGCTGCACCAGGTGGCTGCCATTTTGTTTTCCTTAGAGTGTCCCAGATGTTGTACCATTCTGGGGGAAACAAAATGGCGGGCACCGCAAATAAATGGCAGCAGTCTCTAGCCACTCTAGCAGGGTAAAATCCTTTAAAAAAAGGGAAAAGGTTAACAACTTTGGTTGGCCCTTTGGTCGGCCCTTATGGCCCTTCACTTCTTCAGATCTGGCCCTCTTTGAAAAAAGTTTGGACACCACTGATTTAAGGCATTTGGGGAGGAGGACAAAATAGTACATGCCAGGAGGAGTCAGAGCAGCCATCTTTTAGGGCAATTTGAAGCAGAAATTGAGCCAAATAACACTGATGTAATTTGGTTTTTCATTTGTACCCAAACACATACATACCTCTAGAACATAGTGGTGGCAGAGAATCTTAGTAGCTAAACTACTTCCAACAACTGTATGGAAAGAACTGTAGTCTCTGTACTTCCATCAGTTACAATTAAGCAAACACCATAGCAATTAATGGCTTTGAACCCCTCCAGACTGATGCCTTATTGCAGGTTTATTCTGCATCATGCTCTTTATTCAATGATAGTACATTAATGGTGGTTGCATTCTGCTTTATTAGTCATTCTGCAACACTATAATGTTATAATGTGACAAAATAAGGTTATAATGCAACAAAAGGAGTACAAAAATAAACCAGGATGTTTGTGGAATGAAAAGTTATGGGTTTTTAGCAGGAAGTTACAGGGTATGCACTAATTTGAAATGAAACTGTGTGACCAGACCAAATTCTATGCATACAAAAACCTTACTGAAAGCAGACTCCCTTATGAGTGCCCTAATATCATATATATATATATATATATATATATATATATATATATATATCCATAAGAAGAGCTGCTTTGATATGTCATGTGGGGAACACATATTTGGCCCTTATGAGACTTTTGTCCAAGGGGTGTTGAGGGTGGGATGAGGTGGAGACAGCAGCTGCAGGAGTCGAGGTAAACGAGATTACAGTAAATGACAGGAATAACTGGGTAGATTTAGTTCCATGGGGCAAGTGAAAACTCAGCCCAATAAGATGTTGACAAGTCTCTGTCTTTCAACATGGTTCTTCCTGAGTCATATAGAAAGAAGGGAAGGATTTCAGTTTCAATAGTAAAGGGGCTCACAGCTGAGAAGAGAAGAACTTTTTCTACACACAAAGAGATTTACAGTTCTTTAGTCTATCCTAGACTAAGGTTTTTTATTCTCAGTCAATTTCCAGTACCTGAAGTATGGTTTGCTAAAATAAAAGCTCTTGGGAGGGAAGTGATAGGGCAGGTTGCAATGAGAAGTGAGAGTTATGGGCCAATTGTATATCTTGCACTTTTCCCCATTGACCGTGGACCCCATAACAAAAACTACCAAGATGCACAGCTAGAACGTGCCTAGGCTAGAGGTCTTTTCTGAGATGTTTACTCACCAAAGTGAAGTAAGAATCAGTTTTGAGGGTTCTTCTTCTTCTTCAGGCAAAGTATCCAACGAAGCTCAAAGGTTTTCAACAAAATGAGTGGAAGTTCTCACAGGGCAGGGATGGGTTAACCTGTGTGGCCCTCCAGAAGTTGTTGGACTCCAACTCCCATCAGCTCAAGCCAGCTTGGTTGGGATGGCAGGAGCTGGAATCCGACAAAGCATGTTCTCCTTCATGGAGAGCACGTGTTGCGGTGGGGGCCGCCAGGACACTCCAAAGTTGGGGGCGGGCTAATTGATCATTGGCCACTGATGCAATTGGGCTTCCCTTGTTGTTGGGAAGAAGTTAATGTTGCCATTTGTTGATTGACAGCCAGAAATGCTAAAACTCTTTGCACGAGGCTAGGGCTTCCTCTTTTCACCCGTGCATCGGATTGCCCGTCCCCCTCCCTAGAATTAGGGTTGTTTGCTTTGACCTTGCTATGCCTGTCATGGGGTCATCTGCTCTTGGGGCAGGAGCCCGGTAGGAATTTTGTCCATCTGGCTGATTGGCTGGGGCCATTTGGTTTTTGCCTACTGCGTAGCAAATCGTCACAACTTGTAAGGCTGTGGTTAGGCATTGCTTTATGGTTTGGTTGGTTGAGGGGCATGGATTGGCTGTGCCTGCCCCTCTAATGCTGCTGCTGCAAGGGATTCCGTTAAAGGAATCAGGGGCTAACTATTGCTTGTCCACCCTGTCAAGGGGGCTCGGGCCATTGCAAGAGCTCCTGGTTGCATTTGGGGAGGGCTGAGGGCAGGTTCCCTGCTCCCTCGCTACCCCCAAGTGTATTCCCCTTTTCTGACTTTCGCAGGCGTGCGGAATGTCAGTCTGTCCCCCATGGGGGGGCAGATAGTTACAACCAATGCCTAAGCAACCACTCACATTTTTGTATTTTAATAAAGTTGTGGCCAAAATTATGCCAAAAACCTTAAACATAAATTTCTGTGTGATGTGTGAGTTATTGAGGTGGCCCTGGGGACCTCGACATGCAACATTTTCCACAGTTGTTTTCCATACCCCTGCATTGCTGTGCTGTTTTGTAAAAGAGACAGAGACAATTCAAAATTAATTTTGAGATTCCTGCCTGGGGGAAATATCCAAAGATTTCTGAGGGAAGCCCCAAGATAAGACTTGCAGAATATCCAAAAGGGGAGAACATTCACACACCACTGTGTGACAAAGTTCCATTCACAGAGATTGCCAATTTGACGAAGGCTGCTTGAATTTCCCAAGCCATACACCAGTTCAAGTTGTAATGCCACATAGAGAACTGGAGATAAAGTCTGGAGCTTGCTTTATTTCCCAGAACTATTAACAAGCAAGTATAATGAGAGAGAGGAAAAAAAGGGAAAAGAATTTCAAACATGGTGTCTTTTCACTACAAATACTGACTCTGTCAGGGGGGAACCTGCCAAAAGGAGAGTTTAATATCGTATGAAAAGGAAGAATTTTTATAATGGTTCTTGGCAGGATCTCCTCTCTCCCTCCCTCTGTGACAGAAGCTGGTGATATTCTCCTGCCTCAGTACAATGAGAGCAAGAGTAATTTGTTTTAAGGCAAACAGCTGTAGCAGGTTCAGCTTACAAGCCTGACAAACAAGGAATCAGGAAATTATTATTTTTAACATGTTCAGAGACCAGTATATTTAATGACAATCCTGATGGGTGTCTGGGTTTAGGAAAGGGGTTGGAAAAATTGTCAGGCCTAGCAGCCATGTTCATTTCTGGTACCCTTCCAGGAGCCATATGGCATCGGTGGGTGTGGACAGAGTCAAAAGTGAGTGGGACAATGACTACAAGCTTTACATTTGTACAGCATACCCTCCAACATTTCTTCAATGAAAATAGGGACGTTCTGTTCTATAATGATAATAATAATTTTATTATTTATACCCCTCCCAGCCACTCAGGGCAGCTTCCAACATATATAACAACATAATAAAACATTAAACAGTTTCCCTGTGGTCTAAATCACTGAGCCTCTTGGGCTTGCCGATTGGAAGGTTGGCGGTTCGAATCCCCCTGACGGAGTGAGCTCCCGTTGCTCTGTCCAAGCTTTTGCCAACCTAGCAGTTCAAAAACACACCAGTGCAAGTAGATAAATAGGTACCACTGTGGCAGGAAGGTAAACGGCATTTCAGTGCGCTCTGGCTTCCATCACGGTGTCCCGTTGCTCCAGAAGTGGTTTAGTCATGCTGGCCACATGATCCGAAAAGCTGTCTGTGGACAAAAGCCGGCTCCCTTGGCCTGAAAGCGAGATGAGCGCCATAGTAGCCTTTGACTGGACTTAACTGTCCAGGGGTCCTTTACCTTTACAGGGCTGCCTTCAGATATCTTCTAAGGGCTGTACAGTTACTTATCTCCTTAGCTCAGGAGTCACATAACTCTATACCCTCCAACATTTCTTTGATGAAAATAGAGATGTCCTAAGGAAAAGAAGGGCATTCCAGGGTCAAATCAGAAACTGGGATAACTTCTGTAAATCCGGGGCTGTCCCTGGAAAATAGGGACACTTGGAGGGTGGGTCTGGTACAGTAGGGTGGTCACTCACTTGCATACCCCCTCTATCCTCCATCTAGGAAAGCAGAACTTATCACCAGAGTTCAGGCCCCTGAGCCTGAAATTCTCCATCCCTTATTTAGAATGCTTATAGCCTGCCTTTCACTTGACTCTCTGAAAGTATCTGAATGTTTTCCCTGAAGCTTGAGAATCAGCCCCCAAAACCCTGATGCTTATAACCCGCCTTTCAATCCTGTGGTCCTCTAGGCAGCTTACAAGAGATTGTAATAACGCAGACACACAAACATTCGCTCCAGAGCTTTCCCCCAGGAAACCTGTGGAAAGCCTGAATTGATGTTTGCTCTGACTGTGAACTAAAAGTCGGTTTTCACAGGGAAAGCTCTGGGACAAAACAGCAGCAGCAACAACCACAATACTCAGACATGGAGTTTTTTTAAGTGTGGACCTGTGTTTGGAAAGAATGGGACAAAAGTTAAGTGTGGATAAGCCCCCTCCCACTGCCCTTTGGGACCCTGGCTAGAGGCAGAGAGTGCTTTCCTTCTGCTCTCCATGTTAATACATGCTAAATTTCCAAAAGTCAGGTTCTATAAATAATAATAATAATAATAATAATAATAATAATAATAATAATAATAATAATTTATTTATACCTCTCCCTTCCCAGTTCAAAAACTGGGCTCAGGATGGCTAACAACAAATTTAAAACACTTAATTATAAAAGCAGCCTAAAATACAGTATAAAAACATGAATAACAATAAAATACAGTATATGGTAATACTGCATGCACAGGAAGGGGCAACTCAGTTTGAACTTGAAATCAGCTGCATGGAGCTATAGATTTTTAAAGCAAACCCGGAATTATGCTCAAACTGGGTTTAAGATTCCTCTGTAGCATGCACTTGGATTTTTGCAATGAAAAACAACAAATTAGGAGCTATTTCTATTATTCAAAGCTGAGTGTCCCTTACTAAGGACTGCAGCATTCCTTTTCATGATGGTTTGTTATTTGGAATGTTATCGGAGAGGGGAGACTGTAGCAAATCTCCCGAAATGAACTGCCACAGGGCAATTCTTCCTGAAATGCCATCAGTCCAAGCACAAAACTCAAACTACACTTCTTTGCTACAGAAGCACCAATTCTGTGGTGGACAAAAGGTCGACACGCCGGAATTGTGCAATGTTTTGTGCTGTGTGACCACGCTGAACTGGTTTTGCCTTGCAGAAAGAGAGCAGCTCTCTAGGTTGCAGAGTACTTGTGGATGTGAAAAGAAGGGAGCCCTCTGTAATCACATTTGAAGGATTATGTGGGGAAAGCGCTCCTGAGAAAGAGGCTTAAAAGGTTGTGCTTGGCAGCCGATTTTTAGGGATGTGCCCTGGAATAACTGGGTTGCCAAAGTACTCACTGTGAAAAAGAAGCTGTTGACCTTAGCATCGTGTTCCCTGATAGTTTGTACTGTACCGGACCAGAGAAAATATATACCACCGACCATTTGGGAATTTTAGCTATGAACTTTTTTATGAGAGACCATAACACCGCACTTGTATGATAGACACCTAAACTTATTTACTTAACTTAGGGAGCAAAAGCAACACATAATAACTGAAATCTGGGCCAAGCCTTTATTTTTCCTGAACTAGAATCATAATTGAAAATCTATTTTTTATCTGGAGATGAATGGACCCATTCCCCTGAACCTAGCTACCGGTACATATTCTTAATACCTGCTTGACTTAATGGTATCTTCACCAGCCTGATATTTCCCCCCCCCCCAACACACTAGTGCAGCCATAGGCAAACTCCGGCCCTCCAGATGTTTGGGACTACAATTCCCATCACCCCTGACCACTGGTCCTGTTAGCTAGGGATGATGGGAATTGTAGTCCCAAACATCTGGAGGGCCAAAGTTTGCCTATGACTGCACTAGTTGGTAGCCAACCTGTGTTTGCAACAATGTGTAGATTTGACACATCAGCCAATTTTTATTTTATTTTATTTTATTTATTTATTGAATTTATGGTATATGGCTATATGGTAATTTATGGACCTAACAGGTATCTAAAGCCATTTGCACATGTTGCCATGCAACCAGTCCATAAAGAATGTAGGCACGCTATATGTAGGCACCAGTGATATTTTAGGGAGCAGGCTATCAGGCGGGGCCCATTACTTGCATCACAGGAGCCTACACAACACAAAACACTGTTGCTGTATGTAGGTTTTATTTTATTTGTTTTTTTATCTTATATTTTGGAAATATACATCCAGCCCCCCCTTCAATTATTTTGGGGGCCCCCAAGATAGTGGGGCCCTGAGCTATAGCTTGTTTAGCTTATACATAAATCTGGCACTGCCTGGTAGTTCCGGCTGGTTTGCTTGTCTTTGGTTGCTTGCTTTCAAACTCTTAATTATAGCCACCTGTGAGTAAATAGGTAGCACAAGGGGCTCCTGCTGCAGCACATGTTGAAAGCAGTGAAAACATTGAGTAGGGGTGGGGAAACCCATGCTTGCAGGCCAAATTTGGCCCTCAGGATTCTCCTCAGACAAGACCCTTCCCAGTCACATGCCTTCACTCTAGGCCACAACCTGCGTCCCTTATAGCTTGTTTAGCTTATACATAAATCTGGCACTGAGCCATGGAAAGCCACCTAGACCTACAGAACACAGGTCATGATTTGTTGTGTCAACCAGTATTGCATCGAGCTCCAGTTTTCTTCTGTGTGTGTGGTGCCTTGTGTCTTACCTGTCAAGCTATCAGCTGCTAGCAGCCCTGAAAGACAGAGGACTTCATTCCCTCCTTTGCTTCCTTGAGCCTCTTATTCTTGCATCGCCCCAACCCGCCATTCCCAGAAACAAAATGCTTGTGTGAGAAGGAGGGGCGTGCTGCCTGTAGCCTCTTAGGTGGGACAGACGGACGAGCTCTCTGAGTTTTATGGAGTGTGTCACAGGGGAGGCGTCTCAAAATGAAATGAGGAGCCCCAGGGGAAAGGCAGGAGCGAGAGGCAGCCCCACCTGAGTGTGTCTTGGGAGGAAGCCCATTGGCTCGTATTTTTTAAAAGGGAAAAAATAATAATAGTAACTGAACCGAGCCAAGAATATCAAGCAGTTCATAGCTGTTAAAAAGCCAGGGAACGCTGAGTCGCGCCTGTCCAATGTTTTTCTTCCAAACAGGCACTGACCACCCTCCCTACATAACATCTTATTTATTAAAGCTAAGGTTGCCCAACTGGAACAAAACCCATGCATCAGCCCGAGGCCCCAAGCTTTCGGTGCAACTACTCATGAGCAAGTGCCACTAAAATCAATGGCACTTGCTAATGAGAGAGTGTATTTTAGGCTCACAGCCCACATTTTTATTCATCCAAGAAATCCTGTTGGACTTTTAAAGGTAATCCCCTTTTTGGAAGGTGAGGAATAAAGCAACACCAGAGCTTATGCTCCGAGGAAAGAAAATGGTTTTATAAAAAGGGAGAAAAGGCAACATTAGGCTTTCCTTTACAGGGCGATTGGCGTATAGCTGGCTGGAATGCCAACTGTGGAAGCCATTTAAACTTTCTTAAGGGTAAAAAAGAAAGCCCAGAAAGCCCTGTAGGAGATACCACCAAATTATAGAATATGTTGGGCATGAACACAGCAAAACATGTGATGCTCAGACAAAGGGCAGCCCTTCCCTGCAGCTCACATTACGCATGTGGAAGAGCCTTCACCAAACATGTAATTAACCTGTGCAATTCATTGCCCCATGATGGGGTGATTGCTGCCAGCTCAAATGGATTTTCAGCATTCGAATCTTCAAGAGATCTACCAATAATTATTAGCCATGATAACTAAAAATGAGAACATTGTGCAAACAGATAGCTTACCTCTCATTCCCAGATGCCTACCAAGTTGGAATGACTTTTTTTTTAATCGCTTGATTGTAATCAAACATCAAAGAAAGTTTACAAATAAATTAAAATGTTGACATTATCAGCCCAAGGCTGTTAAAAACAGGTATTAAAAACATTCAAGGATGAATTAAATTGAACAATATTTTTTTTTGTCGAACAGTAGCTGATGTAGTGAAGCAGTTCCAAGATGCCACCTTCTGTCATTGCCATTAGGGTAATTTTAATCTATTTTAGTTGTAAAATCTATTTCTATCTTGCATGTTTCAAATTATGGTTGTGATTTCCCCCCTTAGTTCTATTATTTTATCTTTTTGTAAACCACTTTGAGGTTTTACGCAATCGAGCAGTGTAGAAATTTTTAAATGAAATTTTATAGAAATAAATAAATAAATAAATAAATAAAATTGCTGCTGCTGCTTAAGGCAACTTAGTTGTGTTGAGGACAGAGCTCTGCAGGAGCACCATATTTTGCCCAATGCACACATTTTTGCAAAGCTATTTTATCTATTTTAATGCATTTTTATCTGTCAGTTTGTGCTTACATTACACTAGTATATGCAATTTTGTACCCATTACTTGGCCAAAGATCTGTATTGCAAAATTCAGTGCAGTACGATTTTTAAAGGATGACTATGTTTTGGTTAGGGACGTGGGTGGCGCTGTGGGTTAAACCACAGAACCTAGGACTTGCCGATCAGAAGGTCAGCAGTTCGAATCCCCACGATGGAGTGAGCTCCCGTTGCTCGGTCCCTGCTTCTGCCAACCTAGCAGTTTGAAAGCACGTCAAAGTGCAAGTAGATAAATAGGTACCGCTCCGGCGGGAAGGTAAACGGCGTTTCCATATGCTGCTCTGGTTTGCCAGAAGCGTTTTATTCATGCTGGCCACATGACCCGGAAGCTGTATGCCGGCTCCCTCGGCCAGTAAAGTGAGATGAGCCCCGCAACCCCAGAGTCAGCCACGACTGGACCCAATGGCCAGGGGTACCTATGTTTCAGTTCTCATACTGTTTTGGAAAATGTGAATCAGGTAGGCTTGCCTTTAAACACAAACTAATTTGAATTTCTCCCACATCCCTACCCATCGGTAAGTCCCATTAAACTCAATGGAGCTCAAGCTCACCCTGCGTAGATTTGCTGCAGTGCTGTCCTACATAGGTTTTCTCAGATGACACACCTATTGTTTCTATTGCATCTTTCTCCCAGGTTAAGTGCGTAGGGCAGCCTTCCCCAGCGTGGCACCCTCCAGGTGTTTTGGGCTATAACTCTCATGATCCCTGACCATTGGCCATGCTAGTTTTAACTGATGGGAGTTGTAGTTCTAAACCTCTGGGCGGTGCCAGGTTGGGAAAGAGAGGATTGAAGCCTAAAATTCCTTAAAATGTTCTGTGTGTCTTGCTATTTGAGTTTCAGCAAACTGATAATTCACGATTGCATTCATGATAGTCAAGTGCTTCCTAACTGCATTTTTAAGAACATACCACACTGAGAGACTAAAAAATGGGAGAAAGTGGTGTTGTCCGAGTATTATAAGTATGTGTGCACGCGCATGCATGTACTAATAACACTTTCATTGGGTGGCTTGGCTTGTATATACCATTTACCTGCTAAACCATTTTTAGCTGAGAACTGTCTAACACAGTTGCAGTTTTTATGGAGTTATTTTTATAGCTTCATCCTGAACTGCTCATTAAAAACAACCCATACCTACCTGCGGGGATAAAACACACAGTCCCTTTAAATAACTGAACAAATGCAGTGGAAGAGTTGGAAGAACTCGTATTTATTTATTTCTGTTTTCTTTTCACCCCATTTAAAACAGCCATGCAAACCGTCCATGTCTACCCATCTCTTACAGTTTCCCATCCACCACGGAGGGGGATGGGACAAGATAATCAGTTCTCCACCGAACAACTTTTTAAAACGATTGTGATCACATGGAAAAGCTCTGACCTATAATTGGGGATAGGTTTGATCTTCTTGCAGTCCATGGGAGTCTCAAGAGTCTCCTCCAGCACCATAATTCAAAAACATCAATTCTTCAGCGATCAGCCTTCTTTATGGTCCAGCTCTCACTTCCATTCTTAAGGAAATCAGGAAACCTATCCATTCTGAAGGAGATCAGCCTTGAGTTCTCACTGGAAGGACAGTTCCTGAAGCTGAGGCGCCAATACTTTGGCCACCTCATGAGAAGAGAAGACTCCCTGGAAAAGACTCTGATGCTGGGAAAGATGGAGCGGACGACAGAGGACGAGATGGTTGGACAGTGTTCTCGAAGCTACCAGCATGAGTTTGACCAAACTGCGGGAGGCAGTGGAAGACAGGAGTGCATGGCGTGCTCTGGTCCATGGGGTCACAAAGAGTCAGACACAACTAAACAACAACATAATTGAGGAGGGGGAAATCAGGATGGGGCAGCAGTTGCTTCTTTATGGGATGCCCTCTCTGCTCCTATAGTGAGGAAGGTAAAAACATACATGGAGGTCTTTACTTCCACTGCTTCATAGCTGTCGAATGACTTCCATAACAAAGTTCATAGCTAAGGAGGCTTTGACTGTGCTAGAGAAGAAACAGGAAGGGAGGGCAAAAAGTATAAGAGGTTACAGTGGTGCCCCGCAAGACGAATGCCTCGCAAGACGGAAAACTCGCTAGACAAAAGAGTTTTCCGTTTTGGAGGTGCTTCGCAAAACGAATTTCCTATGGGCTTGCTTCGCAAGACGACAATGTCTTGCGAGTTCCTGCTGGTTTTTTTTCCTCCCCCCCTTTTTCTAAGCCGATAAGCCGCTTATCAGCTGATCCGATCAGCAGATAAGCCGCTAAAAGCCGCTAAAAGCCGCTAATAGCGCTAATAGCGCTAATCCGCTAATCCTTCAATGGGCTTGCTTTGCAAGACGAAAAAATCGCTAGATGAAGAGAATCACAGAATGGATTCTTTTCGTCTTGCGAGGCACCACTGTATTGTATGTGGTGGCAATGTAAAGTTATTAAAAAGGCCTGGGAAAAGACATATAAAGATTTGAGCAGAATGTGGAAAATGATTGTTGTTAAAAAAAAAAAAAATTGAAGTAATGATATTGAGATGTACAGGACTTGGTGGACTTATAGAGCGAAAGACTTTGTCCCTGTATTTGAGAGTGGATGCCAGGCCAAGACCAGCCAGCTCCTACAGAAGGAAGAAGCCTCAGCCAAAAAAGATGAAGAAGATTGGCAAAATAAATTACTGAACTATGCAGGACAAATTAGTCAACTTGAAACCCAAGAAAGATAGAGGACCTTGATTTAAAAGGGGGGCAAATATTTAATGCATTTTCTAAAGCTTTGTGTATAAATTTCTACATTAGTATAACTTTTAAAAGTCACTTGTGATAAGATGAAGAAGGTTTTAAAATTGGGTTGTTAAGAATAGAGTGGTACCTCAGGTTACGAACTTAATTCGATCCGGAGGTCCGTTCTTAACCTGAAACCGTTCTTAACCTGAGGTATCTTTTTAGCTAATGGGGCCTCCCACTGCCACCACTGGAGCACAATTTCTGTTCTCATCCTGAAGCAAACTTCTTAACCCGAGGTACTACTTCCGGGTTCGCGGAGTCTGTAACCCGAGGTGTTTGTAACCCAAGGTACCACTGTATAAGATTTTATGGACATGCATGAACAAGCATTAAACAATGGAACCAAGGGGGGGGGAGTGGAGGGAAGTCAACCAAAATTATGGTATTAAAAATTTGTTAACAATGCTTTTTCTTTTCTTTTTTTCTTTATGCATTGTTATTTCTATGCATTGTTGTTATTTTATTTTATTTTTTGTTACTTTTTGGAAAATTAAAAACTTCTTATTAAAAAACAAACAAGGTTCAAAGCTAAGATTGTGTCAAAGGTTCTCTACAGATAGAGTTGTGGAGGGAAATGGTATCCTGAAACCCATGTCCTACCCCATCTTTCTTTAACCACCACTGCCTGTTTCACAGTGGTGCATAGGACTATTTCCACCAGAGACATCAGAGCTCCTCCCAGTGGCTAGTTGCTGCCACCACCACCACCCACCTGCTCAGAAGTCCTCTCAAAACACAGCTATCACCACCAGCAACTTCAGCCAGCTTTATCTTCCCTAAAATCATCAAAATTGTGCTCCTGTGTTTCATCTTCTTCACCTGTGCATGAGACAGAGAAATGAAAATGGGCCATTTTGACACAGCATTTGGCCCGGGCATTTTATCACAGGTATGTTCTGCAGTAAGGGATGTGGATGGCGCTGTGGTCTAAACCACAGAGCCTAGGGCCTGCTGATCAAAAGGTCAGTGGTTTGAATCCCCACGACAGGGTGAGCTCCTGTTGCTCGGTCCCTGATCCTGCCCACCTAGCAGTTCGAAAGCACATCAAAGTGCAAGTAGATAAATAGGTATCGCTCTGGCTGGAAGGTAAGTGGTGTTTCTGTGCACTGCTCTGGTTCACCAGAAGTGGCTTAGTCATGCTGTCCACATGACCCGGAAGCTGTACGCCGGCTCCCTCGGCCAATAAAGCGAGATGAGTGCCGCAACCCCAGAGTCGTCCGTGACTGGACCTAACAATCAGGGGTCCCTTTACCTTTATGTTCTGCAATGTGTTTCTGACACAAAAATAGTGGTGTATTTATTCTGCTTTGGTTTGTTCTGAGATGTTTCCCAAATGTTACCCTATTATTGCTGTCAAGAGGAACTATAGCAGAAAAGAGGGAAGACTAAAAATGAACCAGAATATTTGTGGTATAAAAATCTTATAGGATGTGAACTAATTGGAAATGAAGCAATATCCCTACCCCATAACTTTCACAGGCACAGACAGTCCTGAGAGTGAGATGGCTACTGCAGCAGCTAGGATTTTGTTAGCCCAGAAATGGCGGGTGAGTGAAGTCCCATACAAGGAGGATTGGCAATTAAAAGTGATAGAATATACAGAGTTAGCGGGTTTAAGAAGTAAAATAAGAGAACAAGAAGATCAAGTATATTAAGAGGTATGGGAAAATTCTGTGGAGTATTTGGAAAACAATTGTAAATGTTAGCAGGATTATGGTAAATTCAACAGTATAACAGGAATAAAGGAATAATAAAGGAATAAGGAAGCTAAATGGATATACAGTGGTACCTCGGTTCTGGAACGTAATCCATTCTGGAAGACCGTTCGACTTCTGAAACATTCGAAAACTGAGGCGCAAAGGGCTGCCTGCAAGTTCAATTGAAAAAGTTGAAAAACACGCAGCGGAAGCCATTCGACTTCTGAGGCATGTTTGAAAACGGAAGCATTTACTTCTGTGTTTTCCGTGTTTGAAAACTGAAACGTTCGGCTTCCAAGATGCTTGAAAACCAAGGTACTGTTGGGATACTGCCAGGGAGACAAAGTCCATCATGGCCCCAAGCCGTCTGCCGGATGATCCATCGATCTCCCGTAGGCACGCAGTATCAGCAATTAGCGACATGAGTTTCTAGAAAATATCTTGCCACATTCCAGAGCTCATGCACACTCTATCAGCAGATAATGCACAGCAAAAGTCGCACTCAGGAGAGCATTATTTACAAGTTTTATTCAGCGTTGATCAGAACAAAGAAAGACATGACTGCCTGCGTCAGTGTCTCCAGACAAAGAGAGTGAAACAAAAGCAAAGACACAACAGAAACATCCTGTGAAAACAGGAAATACGCAGGCTGTGACACAAACATCCTGCTCCCTTTTAAGGTGGAACGGAAATATCCTAACAGGTACCACTGTACAAGAATATGCGGGATCGGTGGGGAAATTAAAAGAACCAGGGAAGGGAAGGAAGAGAAGTCGCAAATGACTGGTTTATTTTAAAGAAATATATGAATGGGGAAATGATTGTTTTAATGCGAACGTGGTTTTGAAAAATATAACATAGAAAAATATAATTTTAGTTTTTTAATTTTTAAAAAGAGATAGAGTGAGATTGCATGTGGCTAGCCCCATAGCACCATGAGAAGGAATCAACACAACCCCCATCCAACCTGTTTCACGCACACAGTACAAATAAGCTTTTATTTTCAAAGGTCTGAAAATATCCAGAGTTAAACCACGGCTTGCCCT
This sequence comes from Podarcis liolepis, assembly GCF_965112155.1. Lineage (NCBI taxonomy): Eukaryota > Metazoa > Chordata > Lepidosauria > Squamata > Lacertidae > Podarcis > Podarcis liolepis. Next base: position 26,034,469 of record NC_139555.1, read on the forward strand.
ACATTGTATGTTGCCCCCTATGCTTTGGAGCAGAGAGCAGGGGATCTCCTGACCAGCAGAGGAGGGACTTCAGGGCTTTGCCCACATCAGGACAATGCTGCAAGTTTTTATAGCAGCCGATATACCAAGTTGCTGCTATTTGACACTCTCCCGGGCATGTTCCATGCTGCTCCTCATCAGTCAAGATGTCATCCATCACATTTTCCTACCCTACGTCGCGTGGTGCCATGTAGTCCTACATGACTGACTGCTGCATGTTGATTCTGGATGCCTCAGCGCTTCTGGTTCGCCTGGCAGCTGCTGTGCTGTGCTGAGGTGTGTGTCAGGCAGACAAGATCCCACCATGGCTCTTCCTCCCAGAGTTGCCAGGCTTGCTTCCGCCTAAAAAGTGATGAATTACGCTTAGCAGTGTCTATCTTCCAATACATCTTCTGGAAAATCTAGTCCTAGACTGCCTCTTAGTTATTTTCTCTGCACGTAGCTGTCTTGCAATTAATATTCCTCGCAGAAGAATATTATTGCCATTCATTCTGAAATATGCTCATTGCAGGGGAGAGTCAGCCATTCATTTACAGTTAGTATTTTCTTTGAAACCCTTCGCTACGGACCATGGTAGTATGAAAGGCCTTTCTTGTCAGCATTTTAATATACGGTGGTACTTCAGGTTACAGATGCTTCAGGTTACAGACACTTCAGGTTACAGACTCCGCAAACCCAGAAATAGTACCTCAGGTTAAGAACTTTGCTTCAGGATAAGAACAGAAATCATGCGGCAGTGGGAGGCCCCATTAGCTAAAGTGGTACCTCAGGTTAAGAACAGTTTCGGGTTAAGAACGGACCTTCAGAATGAATTAAGTTCTTAACCCGAAATACCACTGTATAGGATTAGGACTGGCAATATTACAGAATCTACCAGTTTCTCAATAGTATCATTCCCATGCAAAATAAACTTCAATTTCTCGCCTTATTCTTTGGGAACTTCAGTATTTCTTTAGAATTTAAGTCAGTGCAGGGGGATGAACTTAGCAGTTCATAAACCATGCCACAAAAATAATGGTGAATTGGTGAACCACATGTGTTGAATAAGGTTGACTTGTGATTTCTTTTTTTCCAAGATCTACACTTCAGTAGTTAGAAAATAGGTGGTGACCTGTAAGTTAGAATGGTCTTTTAATATTTCAGGCTCCAGGCACAGTGAAACTGTAGGTAGCGAGCCCTGTACATGGTAGATTTGCAATAAACACAGGGAAACCACTTGGTCACAATTTTATTGATTGTAAATGTCAGTGGGTTTTGTCACAGGCATTGGTGTGTATCCTGAATCAAGCAACCCATATGCTGGTTGATTTTTTAGGTAGTTTTAACCAAGGTTATGGATCACACCAAATCAAGGAGACTCCATCCTTGGATCAGAGACAGATGACCTGAGCGAAATTATGGCCTGTCAGCCCTCATCTGGGCATCTGGACAGAAGCACTTCCACCCAGTGGCGTAGTGTGCGTTCTCAGCACCTGGGATTGCTGGAAGAGGATGGGAGGGAAATGGAGTACACATGAGTATTCAACTGCCTAACGGTGTCTTACATCACCCAAGAGATCACAGCCACAGAGATAAGAAAAGAAGAGTCATCTTGTTGTCTGGAGTTGTAACTTCCTGGTTTGCATGGTGAAGCTGTTTTCAATGAAGCCCAGCAGTGGGAGCATGCAGCTGTATTGAGGCAGCACCAAGTGTTAAAATTTTGTGCCCCTAACAATTTTTGCCCAGGGCAACTGCCACTATGGTCCCCCCATGCTACACCACTGCCTCCACCCTGGATTCCTTTAAGAGGATACCCTGATTCATTGGACCAGCGGGGGTTCCCACTATGCTGTCCAACAGGACTAAGGATACCCCCCAATGCCTTATCTGCTATCGAGTCAGCCCCTCCACAACAACTTGCTGCCAAACCAGTCTTTAAAGAGAGAATGACAGTGAAACGAACACTATGCAGGTCCAAAAACTCTGACTCATTGAATTATGACTGCATCATTCACTGAGAAAATGAATTAATAAACAGAAATTAATATGATGAATTCTTAACATATCAAAACTCACCAATAATAGGTAATGGGTGATACCCAATATTATGCAAGGAGACTAGCCCCATTGGACATTTCCTTTTTCTCCACACATACCCCCATTTCAGCCCCAAATCTGCTCTGGAAGGTTCCTCATTCCTCCAGAGCAGATTTTTTTGACAGGTGTAGAAGGGAGGGGAGGAAGGGGAAGTTCTGTTGCACCAGTGGAACTTCATGCCACTGGCAGGCAGCCACAGTTGGATGGAGTACTAACCATTGTGCAGATTTGTTCATCGATTTCATGGCTTAATCCATAGTCTATTTCCCATTTGATACATAGGTGTGGTAGTCTCACAGCTGAGCAGCAACTTGCAGAGCTCAGTGGAGTGGAAGCTCAACCAATCAGAAGAGTCTCTGAAGTCTACTTGCCTGGAGGCAGATTCAGCATCCAAAGTCAGGTCCAGTCCTAGGGCTGGGCAAACAGCAATCCATGGGGTCAGAAGGTCTAGGGAATCTGATGATCAAGGGTCAGGAGAAGCAGGAAGCAGCAAGATTGGGCCAAGGATGACAAGCATTGTCCCCAGCATCTGATTGCTGCTGGAAGCTCTGCTGAAGGGGGCTGAAGCCAGCTGGATCTCATCAGTGCCTTCTCCTCTGTGTCCTTGAAGGCTGATCAGCTGCAGAGTCAATCCGCCTTCTCCCCCTTCAGGCTGCTGTCCAGCACGCGAAGCTGACTCCCGGTCCCGAGGTGCAAAATGGGTAGGTCTGATTAAAAATGTAGAGTAAACTGGAATCCTCGCCATTCCTGTCTTATTATGCCTCCTGCAAACAAAGAGCAAATAGAATGTATGGAGCATCAATTATAGATATGCCTTTGGAACAAATGCAATGCATGCCTTGCCTGCTTATCTGAGCAAACGCTCTTTCAGAAGTACACCATCCACCACATCTACAACACAAGAAAGCTGAGAAAGGCAATTATGGCAGATGTGGCAACTTCCACAACTGTGGAAGTTCTGGCCTCCGGAGACTTGTCAAAGTCTGAGCCTGTGCATTTTCCAGAAGCACTGTAAGAAATTCTTGTTTTGGCTGGTTTTTAATGGCTGGAGTTAGGTTGGCATAAGAGTAATTTAAATTCAATAAAGTAGCTTATTATTATAGATTTTAGTGGGTGTTTTATTTAATTTCTTGGTTTTATTGGATTGTTGCTTTGGAGTATTGTTACTTGCCTGAAGCTGTCGGGAGCAATGGGCTAGAAATATAAATAAACAACACCTTTAAGTCCATTGAAACCAAATTGCTTTTATCAGATTATTGTCTATCCTCCTACCCACACTCACACTCAGTACCATCCAAGGACAGTCAATTTTATCATGGTCATTAATGGGGTTTAAGAGCTTAGTTGTGTGGAAGTGATTCCTTTGTAACTTAACCATCTTTCTTTCTGTACAATATCCGAGGACCCATAGGTACATGGGGGTACCCATCACTTTCTCTATGCAATTCCCCAGGTCACTTCCTTTGAAAATTCTAAAAATACTTTTTAATGCACATCCATGGGATGGGGTTGTTGACTAGCTTCTTCAAGCAGCTGCAAAATGTTGAAGAAGGGAAAAGGCACGCTGAGACTTTCATATGCAGATGCATATGTATATGGAGTTTTCAAAAAACAAAACAAAAAACCAGTAAAATCCACCCACAAATAGGATGAGATAGGGCTAGGTTTTTAATAATTTTTAAAATCAATTTTCCAATATTTACCCAATATTACCACAGTTTTGCCAATTATACATATTCCAGTTAGTATCAAAATAATTCCAATTATTTCCAAATTTAAACAATTTGTACAAAGTGGTTTCCCACACCCCTTGATCAATGTCTTTTGTCCAGTTCTTATATTGCTGCGGTTCATTTTTTTATTAACTTCTACCGTATTTTTCGCCCCATAGGGCGCACCGGCCCATAAGGCGCACCTAGTTTTTTGGGGGGGAAATAAAGAAAAAAAATATATTTTTCCCCCAAGGCACGAGGCTGGGGCGGGGGAAGCCCGAGCTTCCCCCGACCCCAGCCCCCAGAACAGGCAGCTCTGCGCAAGCCGTGGGAGCCCTCCCGCAGCTTGTGCAGAGCTACCCGAAGCCCCGGCACGAGTGCTCAGGGCGCCGGGGCTTCGGAGTGCAGGCAGCTCTGCGCAAGCCATGGGAGCCCGGGGGGAACTCCCGCGGGCTCCCATGGCTTGCGGATAGCTTCCTGAAGCCTGGAGAGGGAGAGGGGTCTGTGCGCACCGACCCCTCTCGCTCTCCAGGCTTCAGCGAAAGCCTGCATTCGCCCCGTGGAACACACACATTTCCCCTTCATTTTTGGAGGGGAAAAAGTGCGTCCTATAGGGTGAAAAATACGGTAATTACATTTCAGTTGCTCTATTAATCATTAAGATAACAGCTACGTTTTTAGTGATTACTATTCGTGTTAATTATCTAACTTCCCCTTATCTAACTTCCCCTAGGATTTCAAATGAGGTGCTCTAAACATTTTCCTTTTCTCTGCGTGTGTCAGTCTGAATAAGTCCAATTATAAATTCTTTGGCCTTTATCTGCTGTCCAGTTCTTGAAATTCCTCCTATTGCTATTGTCTCTCAGTGTAGCTGGGGTGGGTCTATAATCCTGGAGAATCCTCAAAATATCTCATTAGTTCCCTCCCATCATTAGTTCCCTCCCATCTTTCTTGGTGTTTCTGGACAACAACATACTCCAACAGTCCACTCTTTCTCACTACTCAGTCAACATCTAGAAATTTCCACAGGCTGAGAAAGAGCTTCCGCCGCTGGGGATCTTGGAATACTTTCATTTTACTTAATCACCATCAAAGTCTCCATGCCTCCCTTGTCCAAGACTCCAAATTCCTTTCATCTTTACGACTGCATTTTGGCCAAAGTCCACTTAAGTTGTATCTCTTCTCTGTTGGTTTTAAAGGGGGCAGAGATGGTATCAGCTCTAATTTTCCAAGATCATCCATTCCAGCATTAGAGCTCTCCTCCCATCTCTTTAAACCACATGCAGCTGACTGTTCCTTTAATCACAAGTTTTCTTCCATACTGCAATCCAACCTCATTTTGTATCTTTTAAGTTTTGCATCTGGAGAGAGTTGCCAAATCACCAATAAAGAAACCCAAAGTAAATAGGAAACGAAAGTCTCCCCTCTCCGCCATCCACCTCCCACACTAAATACAATCCTTTTCTCAGTTCCAAACCTCAGATAAATGCATCTGGGTAATTCCACAGTTCTGATGACAACATCTTCTCTTGGAGCGTGCCTGACTTTAAAGTCAATTAAAAATCCAGTTCACAGGAGAACCTCAGCATCTTAATGGCAGAGTAGGAGGGTTTCTGCCAGGCTTTTACACTCAGTGCCTCCCTGTCCCCCGTATTCCATGCTGGAGTGAGAGCCAGGTACCGAGATGGACTGCGAGTGAAACCCATTCCTCACTTCCCCGGGAGGAATTTCCAAGAATGATTTGCCCTCTATCATTCTTGTTTTTCTCCACCTTCAATTCCTGCAATGTCATGGGGGCTGCCTCCATTAAGGCAGATAGGAACCGGAAACTGAGATAGAGCCAGTTTTGTGCACACATGAAACATAGCACAGGATGGAAACAGGACCAAGATGTGATTGGGCCAGTGTGACACACAAAGTCCATTCATTCATAACTTAGAAAATAAGTAAGGTTCAATTCTGACATTAGTTTTGGCCGTTTAGATCTGTTTTCTTTACTTATAGGAATACTCACGATGGATTCTCTTCTTTATCCAGCTAGTCCCTGACACTATAACAGTTTGGGAGTCTGCAGCTTTAGCTTCTGGCAGAAGCAGGATGGAAGGATTATCTGTTCCAGGCCATGGCTGCTGCTTCTCCTCCTCCTTCTCATATCTCCTGGTCCTACGAGCAGGCCTTTGCACTTGCCTCTCCTCTTCTTCCCTTTCTGTGGCTGGCATTCTCTTGACCCCAAGGGCAAGAACATAGACAATGTTGAGGAAAAAGGCGCTCCTTTTCCAATCATGGGTGCTTCTAGTGGTAGTTTCCCTGTGTTGGTGGGGCGGGACTGGGCTGCAGGACCCACTTTCATGATTTCCCACTTCGCCACTCATGCCTGCCCTCTCTATTTCTGGATGCAGAATCTCCTGCTTGCTTGCTTTCTTGTCTTCCTACCCGTCTGCACGTAGATTGATCAATTTAGCTACAGTAAGCCTGCAATTTACACGTGGGTTACATTCTGTATATCACACCAAAAGCCCAAATCGTGCAGTCAGGGCTTTTTTCTGGTGGTACTCAACAGTATATAATAATAATAATAATTTATTATTTATACCCCGCCCATCTGGCTGAGTTTCCCCAGCCACTCTGGGCGGCTCCCAATCAGTGTTAAAAACAGTACAGCATTACATATTAAAAACTTCCCTGAACAGGGCTGCTTAAGATGTCTTCTGAATGTCAGGTAATTATTTATCTCTTTGACATCTGATGGGAGGGCGTTCCACAGGGCGAGCGCCACTACCGAGAAGGCCCTCTGTCTGGTTCCCTGTAGCCTCACTTCTCGCAATGAGGGAACCACCAGAAGGCCCTCGGCGCTGGATCTCAGTGTCCGGGCTGAACGATGGGGGTGGAGACGCTCCTTCAGGTATACAGGACCGAGGCCGTTTAGGGCTTTAAAGTTCAACACCAGCACTTTGAATCGTGCTCGGAAACGGTATGCAATAACGACACCTTTCTTTCTAGAAAAAAAGCACTGCCTAACTCCCACCTCAATTCTACATGCTTCACATGTGCAGTGAGCCTGTAGGTTCACGGTGAGGCATAGATGGAACCCAGACATAGACCATTTGTTCATAAACAAAGCTCCTTCTAAGTAACCTCAAGAGAATAACTTTGGCTGGGAAAGAAATAGTGGCTATTTTGGATTCCGAGTGGGAAATTCTGAGAAAGCTATCCAAGGAAGTATCCTAGACTCGTTCTAGTGCTATTAGAGACATGAGATCACTGTCCCTACTTCACTGAAGCCATTCAAGGCATTTGAATGGCATTAGAGATCACAGACTTCCTTTTATTTTGCATGTCAGGTTTCTAGGGTTGAGAAGGAAATGAGCAAAGTCATTCAGTTGGGTGAACTCTGGAAAAGAATACATACAGCAAAATTAGAGAGAATATATGAGGTAGAATTCCAAATCAGTCAATTCGCAACTATGAATTTCAACCACATCTGCCATCTTTTTGATGAACTGGGGAATTTTCGGACAAGCATATCACTGCCTAATATTGGCAAATATCATTGGCTGCTACTTCACATTACTGTGTGCCTAAAATAGTCAAAGCCACTCCCCGCATTTCCTTCTTCCTCAGAATCAAGACTTGTGATGTGTTCTGTCTGAACAAGGCTTTGACCACATTTCACATTTCTAATCCTATAAGGAAAAGTTCATTGGAGACAAACAACCACAACACCAGGTTAGAAGGACAGCTGGAGAACTTCCATGAATAACCATGTGACATCACTGGAACACCACAGTGTTGTTGACTACAGTTTTGCCATGAGGTAAATGTGACTTCTAAGTCTATTCTTTGTTCTGTTCAATATGTTAATCAGCAGATTATTAGTTTATTTATTTTGATTCAATTTTAAAATAGATACTCCACCAAGATTTTTCCTTAAATGCCATTAATTATGCTCCACAATGAGGTAATGTGGTTTTTAATGTGTTGATTAATACTTCATGGTTTAATAATTGCTAGTGGCCATGCTTTGACATGGTGGATGTTTACATACAACCTTTGTATTCTAGGTTCAAATTATATCCAATATAATTCCAGAACCATCCCTTCCTTTGCTGCCTCAATTCAAGAAAATGGGCCCTGAGGTCCCTTTCTTGGGGGGGGGGGGTAACCAGGATGCAAAACTGTTTTGTTAAAACATGGCCTCCAACTCTCATCATCCCCAACCAAGATAACCAATAGTTAAAGTTGATGGGAGATGTACATCTAGCAATGTCTGGAGGGACCCAGGCTCCCCACTCCTGTTATAAAATAATGCCAGTGAACCAAAGACCATTGATGAGTTTAAAAGAACACACTGGAAATTCTAGATTTATAAATCCCGGTGTTCCCTGAACCCAGGGACTCAGGTCACTGAGGTAGTATAAACCCAAATATTCACAAAGTGAAGCTCTAGGTTGTCAGTGGTACACAGAAAAAGCCAAAACAAAACAAACAAGCAAACAGAGTTGATCCAACTTTTTGGGTTTTCTGTAGCTATGAAAAGGTGTGGGTTTTTTGTTCAAAAACATAATAAAACTTGTTATTAAGTGCAGTTCAGTATCAAAATATTATTATTTTCAAAATACTGAACTGTGATATTTTCCCACAATGTTTTCTAGCAGATTGTGATCCTGTCTTTTGGGCTTTCTTCAGGTGGAGGAAGCAATCATTCCAGATGGTCCTGTGGGTATATTTCTTGTTCATGACAATTCAACCAGGTTTGTTTTTAAATTTTTGTTTATTGCATTTGTTTAGAAGTCCTTCCGAGGATTCTCTTACATCCCAAAACAGCTTAAACTTACTCATGAGTTAAATCCACTTGTTTCCATAAGGACTTCCCTCAACGTATCGTACTTAGGAATGAAATCTTAGAAAGACTAGACATTTACATTGAATATGTCTTGGCCCTCATTTTGAAAATTTCCTCTGTGCAGCACTGTGAAATTCTCACCTACCTATAAAGGCCCAGTCAGCCATTTTGCAGGAAGGATTAATTCCAGTTAGGAAAATAAAAGATTCTTCTTTACCTGAACTATCAAGTTTGATCAAAAGCTGCATGATATGGCAATAATAAGTGACTAGGAGAGGAAATCCCAGTTTATATGACTCAAATGTTTTTGTGCAAATATTAACTTTGGCCAGTGAGCCTTTTGCCTTGTATCACTTTCCCAGATCTAAGAGGATTTATACAATGTCTGAAAGCACGTTAGCTAGACTGCATTGGACCGTAGCCGTTGGATATTTGGATAGCTTTCCTTTTTAACAATGTTTTGTCTATTTATTGTTTCTGAAAAATATATATTTTCCTGCCTTTGGAAATCCCTGTGATGCAGTATCAAATTTTGGACCATTGAAAAATTCAGATTGGATGCTGGCATGAAACACAGTGGCAGGTAACCAAGCGTGCTCTGCCTTGCTAGGCTAAAAATAATGCAAAGCCCTAGCGTCTGGCTGCTTGGAAACCTAATTAAAACTAATATATTTTTCATGCTTCTTTGGGCTCATTGATAGGTAGTAGAATCCACCTTTCATCTGAATGGAGTTTTCTGTATTCTTCTAAAACAGCAAGTAATAATTTATATTGCAACCAATGTAACATATTCAAAAGTGGTAGTATTAAATAGATCTTGTGAAACCTTTGTAGAGCCAGTCAACTATTGTCAGAATCAAGGATCAATTAAAATAGATTTAAGCAAAGCCATTGCAGCACCAGGGACAGGGAAAAATTAGGTGTAAGCTTCATCCTTACACCTTTCCCAGGACCAGGGAAAGTTAGGTGTAAGCTTCATCCTGGGGTAGTGTATTGGACTCGGACAGAGAGATCTGGTTGAGGACTCTTCAACATCTCTCAGAGTAGCAATAGCAACAACAACAACAATATCCCACCCATCTGGCTGGGTTGCCCCCCCCCCACTCTTAGCAGCTTCCAACACATATAAAAATATAATAAAACATCAAACATTAAAAACTTCCCTAAACAGGGCTGCCATCAGATGTCTTCAAAAAGTTGTGTGGTTTTTTATCTCCTTGACATCTGATGGGAGGGTGTTCCACAGGGCCGGTGCCACTACCGAGAAGGCCCTCTGCCTGGTTCCCTGTAACTTCACTTCTCGCAGTGAGGGAACCGCCAGAAGGTCCTCAGCAGCTGTGGGGGTATAATTAAGTCAATCCCTGAAGTATATCACTCTCAACAGTTTGGCAAAAGAAGTCAGGTAGAATGTGATAAGCTATAAGATGATCAATAAACAAAGTAAACACCAGTGTAAAAGTTAGGATGAATCTCTGCACGTAGCTCCTTTTCAGGAATCTGATCACAGGAGAATTCAGTGTGTGAAAGGAATTGCTATGTCACACAATCACCAACCCTACTACCATGTGCTGGCAATATAACCTTTTCTCTCCATTTTTAACATGTCATTCATCCACTCACCTCAGCTGAATGCAGTTAGAAATCTCCTCATGACTGGGAATCCTGCATTCCTGACCAGAACTGGAATTTCACCTCATGTCCTCTCTTGCTTTTCTCCCTGTTACAATTTCTACACAAGCTGAGATGGCCCTGTTTTATTCTATATTTTATTTTTAAAAGTAGGTGGAACTTTATTGCCATAGTACTGTGACAATGTTTGTTTGTTTGTTTGGTTGGTTGGTTGGTTGCATGCATCCCAACTGGGAGATAATTGATGATGCTGATTTCAAATTTAAATGGTTTATCTCAAAAGAGATAAACAAAACCCCTCCCCACACAACTTTGGAGATGGAAAAGAGTGCACATCAAGCCTTTTGTGGTATGGGGGTGTAACCCAGCCCTGTGTAAACACAGGGCTGGAGTTACTCCTAATTCAACAGTGTTTAAATGTATAGATGGTTAGATACACAAAGTCTCTAAACTGGGAGGGTCTAAGCCCCTGTCAATATAAGCATTGGTCAGAGAAGATGGGAGCTGTAATTCAGCAGCTTCTGGAGGTTCACAGATTCTCTGCTCTTATTATAAACACATATCCAAACTGTGATAGCACAACATACCCACCTTGTTCCCCAACAACTGATCTTTCCAGATTGCTAATATACACTCTTACCAATTGGGAACAGAACTAACTTTTCCAAATAGGTCTCAGAAGGCTTGCAAACAAAAATCCAAATTATAAAGTTACAATTCTAAAAAAAAAAAAAATCTAATTGTTTCCTATCTTGCTATTATTTTGGATATCAATTGTGAGCTGGCAGAACATTTATCATCCATGTCCCCTTGGCATTATAGCTAATATTTACTAGGTCCCTATATTAGGCAATGTCTGACAAGTCCCCCCCCCCCTTCTTATTTAGTATCTGGCAGTGGCGTAGCGTGGGGGGTGCAGGGGGGGCGGCCGCACCGGGTGCAACATCTGGGGGTTAGGGTTAGGGGGCGCAAATCCACGGGTTAGGGGCGCAAATTACTTGCCTTGCCCCGGGTGCTGACAACCCACACTACGCCACTGGTATCTGGACTCACAGTGATGGTAGTTCTGTGCTGTGCAGGTCCCTGGAAAGCATCAGTCCATCATCTTTCATGAGAATGGCCTCTTTACAGGATGGGAACTTTTGAATTATGCTTATTTCAAATGTGCTCATTCAGTGCACCAGACTCCTGCAATCTAAAATCCTGCCATCTTCCTACTTATCCCATAAACTCCAACACCACTGACAGAAGACATTAATTCATTCACCCACACAGTGTGTTGTGTGGCAGCTGGTAAAAGTACTATTGGACCAATCTGGACAGGGACCCATTTGGAATGGACTGAAAATGGTTCCCAAACACCGCTGAAAACTGTGATAATTAGAAGAGTGGGTGGAAGGAGATTATAAGGTCACAGGTAACCAGTACAGAAGGCAAAATAGATGGAGCAGATGGTGAAAACTGATGTGAAGAACTAATTTCTTATTTGAATAAATGATATTATTGGAGGACTGCATTGTCTTTGTCGCAAGTATTGTGCCCCCAAAACATTTGGGGAATCTGTCCTCAGTTGTAAGTGTGCATAGTCTTGAGAAAGAATTTGCCACAACTAACTGGGGATCTAGTTGAGACCTGCAATTAGAAACCTAATTGTTTTATCGCAGCAGGTCAATTAGGATAAATGACTGGATGACGGACTACTGGCTATCATTTTGAGGCTTGCTTGAGAACCTCAGGGTATCAACGTCTAAATAAGCATCTTTTAAATCTCTCGCTTAGCTCTTTCTGCCACAACCATGATGTGAAGTGCACTTGGCATGAATTCTCCCTTCCTTCCTCCAGGCAGCTTCCTTTTAGTTTCCTCAGCAAAGAACAAGGTTACAGAACTCTTAATTCTGGACTCTTAGATGCTTTCAGTCTGATGTCATTACAATGTGGGATGCTTTTAGAAATCTGTGTGCGGATGGTGCTTGGCATAGAAACAACTTGGTTTGTTTCTTCTTCTTCCTTTCCCCAACCCGCCCCCCTCATTGAGCTGGGGCATAGATCTTTTCCTTTGCCATCTACAACCTGAGCTGAGAACAGAAAAACTGCCTAAAGAACCATATTATAGTAGTAGGAAGGAAACGAAAAACAGGAAAACAGTATGTTCCACTTTAGGTGAAAAAAGTTAATCCATGTGGCTCTCCAGACAACCTGTGGCACTGTACACAGGGTGGGAAGCAAAGTGAGTTATTTTTATATATGTTATATTTTCTAATTATCCCTCAGTGCCAGGCTCTAGGAACAGCTAATGTCCCTTGCCAAACCCCAGGCCTTTATCCTCTTAAAGAAACTCTGGACACAGCCTCTCTCATGAGCACAAAATCAGCCAGCCACTTCAGCCTCCTCTTTAACAGCTGTTCTGAGCCATGGATTGATGCCCGGTACTTAAGAGCTGAAGAACTGGATAACCAGATGTGTGTGGGTGGAATTTCTCTCTGGCCCTGGGCATGCCATTTAATCTGTGCCTCAACTAACCAAACTGCAAATGAAAAGAGACTACTAGAACTCAGCCACACAACTTGAGTGGGGACAGCACTTAGAAAGCATGGAGGATTCCAAGGGCCCATCTCTTCCAACGGTCCAGCTATGCACACAGAGTCTGCCTCTATCAACAAGGAACAATGAGCCTTTCTTTCTCTGTACTCCTAGACAGTGTGTTTGTGTGTGAAAAAGAGGGAGACGTAGATCACAGATTGAGGGAACTGAGCTAGGCAGATGAGGGGCTCTTGTGTGTTGTCATTCCCAGAGCTTCACATTTATTTCAAGGTGCCTCCATAACCACCTGCCGTGTCTACACAATCTACCATGAACCAAAGGCATAACCTCTTTTCACAAGTCATCATTTATGTATGGAATCCATCACCACGTCTGGTGTTGGACAGCAGCTTAGAAAGCTTTAAAACAGTATTAGACAGGTTCAAGAAAGGTATATTTATCAATGAATGTTAAGCCTGATGTGGCATCAGGCAGTAGGCCTCTTCAGGCATTGCTTGTGTGAAGAGAGCAAGTGTAATAAAAAGAACTGTGGAGGGTCATACATTTAGCCCCACCTTAAAGTTAGGTGGGCGCTCCTGTCCTTGCTGGTGCCATATTGTGACATAACATCAGACATGGAGAGCTTTCCCTGCCCGATATGATACTCTGGCTGATCAAGGTTTTCAATTGTGCCTCTATGTATAGAACAGGTGTCCGGTTTCAGAAGTACAGCCCACTCAAATTATGATTAGAATTATGAAATCCAACACCACCATCTCAGTGATAGGTTATCAAGGATCCATACTCCCCAAAGATAATGAGCCTAATGACTGCTCCAGTTCACCTGTTTTATGAGCAGCTCCGGTTTACTGTATTTTACTGTACCTTTTAACGATTATAGTTTATGTTTGATGGTATGTATTAAACCCACCCTTGGGACTTTTGGATAAAGGGTAGGCAAAAAATCTAAGAATGTTTATAAATGCTAATGGTGCTTTGAGCACATGTACACATGCATGCATGCACACATACACACACACACACACACAAATATCTGGGGTATCCATTTCCAGACCAATGTATCAATGTAATATTGGGGTGATGAGCATAGGCTATATGTGAAAATAGGAAGGTCAATCATCTGAACCGAGTCTGAAACATAAAATGATTTAGAGTAATATCAGTATATGGTGTGCTAAAAATGTGTCCATGGAAGCACAAGCATGCTAAGTGAAAAACTTATATTTATTTCAGATTGTTTATGCTAGTAAACTCCTTGGAGACAAAAGAGCAAAATTCCTCTGAGATCTTGTGGTCAGATCAATTTGTAGAACCGTTTCCATGTTTTCTGATGCAATCGAGTGTAACAATGTTGTGTATCCCAGTAAACATGGAAATGGAGCAAGGAAAACATTTCTTAGCTGATTTCCTAAAATACAGCGCTGGCTGGGGAGGGGCTCCAGTCCTCTTCCCAGACCTTTCAAGCCATTACCACTCTCCACAGTGTCTCGGATCTCACGTCTTACATTTCATGTAGCTACAGATCGGGAAATGCAGAGCTGCGCGAGCCAAATGCCCACTAGCCTGACATGCAATAACCATTATGCATTCAAATTTATATATTCAGGGGTGGAGAAGTGCCAAGCCTAGCAAAGAAGCAAACCTGATATTTGGCAAGGAGGACTGCCATTCTACCTCAAGGCAAATCCTAGTAAGAGCTACTCTTTCTTAGTGTTTGTGTATACTTAATTTATTTATAAAGCACAAGAGGGGGGAATCTGCTTTTTAAATCTGACATCCTGGTTGAAACACTGAGCAGAATTTGAGGGGAAAATAAATGTTTATTGGTACTTAACCGTCAGCATCAAAGCCAGGGTTGCATGACTAAGAAAAGCCCACTTTTTCTGCTGCCAAATGCTAATGGTCCAGTCTATTCATTGACAGGGAGAGCTATAATGTCCTTACCTGCCCTTCTGTCACGCAAATCTTTTTTGATGGTAGTTTCTTCTTCATGCTGCTCCAAGCTTAGGATTCTGGGTCAACAATTCGGCTTGGGGCACTCAACATATCCTGATCACCTCTGTTTTGAAAATAGTGACCAGAAATATATTTTGCAGCACCCTTTTCACTGGTGCCTAAGCTTGGGTAAAATCAGCCTGTGTAAATTTGTACCCATGTGGACCAAATGCAGTCCACACCAGCCACATCTTGTGGCCTGCCAAGTACTTGACAGCCTCCCTCTTTTTTATGGCCGCAAGGACGAAACAAAAGCATCTACCCCCTGGTTGGGTGCCATTAGTGGCTGGAGGTCTCTGCTCCTCTTGGTGAGCCACAAATATTGCAGACCAGTGCTAGGGGATGGCTAGCACTGAAAGTATAATGTTTTAACAGAAATGTGGAGGGTACTGCAGAGAAATGATACAAGAGATATCATTCCATGCTTAGTTTTCCTTCTCATTTTTATTTCAGTGTAAAGCAGCCATGGGATCATAGATAGCGAGAAAACCAGCTGGGAATAGATGTTGGAGGAGCTGTTCCAAGCTTCCTCTTTTGATCTGCCTGTGTGCAAAAAAATCACACATATGCTTTAGCTAGAAAATACACAATCCCAAATATTTTCCCTTTGGGGGAGAAGAACACCAAGGGACAACTGCAAGAAACAAATAGGCAGTCAGGAAAAGCTACAAAATACTTGAGAGAAACACACAACTATATGTAACATGCACTTTGTCCTTGAGTTTATCCAAACAAAGTTATCCATCCCAACATATTGTGGGTCTAGTGATGCAGTTTTGCCAGTTGCCCATATCCCTGTTCAGCAGCACATGATATCCACTTTCTACCTTCAAAGTAATTTGTCTCAATCCTATATACTCCCTGTTATATTCACCGAATCCAAATTGTTCTCAGAAAATAAATCAGCAAGCTCCACCAAGTGTTGCTAAAGAAATCTAATGAAATGTCTGTTACTATCAACTAAAACAAGTGTAACTCAGTCTTTATTTCAGAAGGGATCAAGATTTCCCCATTCATCATGACTCAATTGTTTTACAAAAGGAGTAAACAGTCAGTTGGGCATGGTGGGTAGCACTGGAATGTAGCCTGCCCTAATTTTTGGAGTCCTCCTGTTTCTGCCTGCTTGTTTTTGGAAGGTTGCTTAATGTCTCCATCCGCTGTTGTTGCCACCTTTTGGGGCTGCACTGGGGAATACTACCAGAGAATCTCCATTACTGCATGGACTTTACCGCTACCACTCTGATCATAAGCATAAGCATGTGGAATACTGTATCCAGTTCTGGGCACTACAATTTAAGAAGGATGTTGACAAACTGAAATGTATACAGAGGAGGGTAACCAAGAAGGTCAAGGGTCTGGAAACCAAGCCTTATGAGGAACAGTCGAAGGAGCTGGGTATGTTTAGCCTGGAAAAGAGGAGACAGATAGGAGATAGGATACCCATCTTCAAATATCTCAAGGGCTGTCCCATGGAAGATGGAGCAAGCTTGTTCCCTCCTGCTCTGGAGGGGAGGACTCAAAGCAATGTCTTCAAGCTACAAAAAAGGAGATTCCGGCTAAAAATCAGGAAGAACTTTCTGACAGTAATGTAAAGTTGTGGGTGAACATATCAGATGACACAGAGATTCTTCAAACAGCTCTTGTTTATTCACAGGCCTGATCGGAACTAGACTGAAGGGTTCGGCCAACCTGCTTATATAGAGCTCAACTACAATGCAACAGTAACAATCTTCTGTAACTATCCAATCACTGAATGTCACTTTCAATTCCTTATCTGCATATGTGGACCTGAGTGAAAACTATCTACAGTATCCCCCTGCTGGCCCAGGGTGAGAACTTCAGTACATAACAAGTAAGAGCTGTTGCACAGTGGAATGGTCTCCGTCGGGAGGTTGTGGACTCTCTTTCCTTGGAGGTTTTTAAGCAGAGGTTGGATGGTCATCTGTCATGGATGCTTGAGTTGAGATTCCTGCATTGCAAAGAGTTGGACTAGATGGCCCTTGGGGTCCCATCCAAATCTACAATTCTATGATTCTGTGGCTGCTGGTTATTTCCAGGACCACTTTGGTTCACCCTCAGGATTCTGCATCTGATATTTTACATGGGAGAAATCAGATGGTGAGAAAGACACAACCTGCCTAAGCTCAGCTGGGCTGCAGTTGTGCACAATGTAGGAACATAGGAAATTGCCTTATACCAAGTCAGACCAGAGTCTCTCCCAGCCCTCCCTGGAATTTGAACCTGTAACCTTCTGCATACAAGGCAGATTACCACTGAGCTACAGCCATTCCTCAAGTCCTTAGGAACTATATTCTACCTAAATAACAACCATCGATGAAATCAAATCAGTTTTTCTACCTAGAGCTTCTGGTGCCTCACAGCTCTTATATGCGAAGAGTCAGCATAAATTTCCTCATTTCCATTTTTTCCTTCTTGCTTGTATGGTGTTTGGAAGAGGCAGAGAGTCAAAGATAAGTGACCCAATTTTGCCAGAATGACTCATTTTTGGCCACAGCTATTTCAGGCTCAGTTCGATTAATCTTGATTTATGCACAGTGATTAAACTAGAGTGCATTTCTAGACATTGGGATCATACAAAGCTACGGAGAGAGAGAAAATCATATCATTGTGCATGACCCTCCCTTTTTTCCAAAGCCTTAGTGTCAGGGACTGATCTTGTTAACCCAACACACTTGACCGTCTCTCAGAACTGCTGTAGGAGACTCACACAAGAAGAGACCAGGCAGTGTTCGATTCATGAGATGATCACATGTGTTTATTGTTTTATTTCATTGCAAAATCCCTACTCCAGCAGTCCAACACAGAAAGTCTTCAAGAAGTTAAAACAATAAAACAAAAGATCCTGAAATAAAAAAGACAAAAATGAAAAATTAACTCAGAATAAAAACTAGCAGAACCACACGGAATTTAAAAGACATGTATGTTAGCTAAAACCTCTGGAAAACTGAACAGAGCTGGCTGCCTGCCTGAATGATAATAATGATGGCACTAGGAAAACTTAGCTGGAGAAGGTATTCCAAACCCAGGGTACCATCACATCTAGTTGCTACCCACCTAACCTCTGAAGGCAGGGAGACCTGTAGGTAGATTAGATCAGACTGATATGTCTTTAAACAAAAGGTTCCAGGTTCAGTCCCTGTTATCTCCAAGAAGGGCAAGGAAGACTCAAACCTTGGAGAGCCACAGCCAGTCAGTGTAAACTACACTGAGTTAGATGGACCAGTTGGATAGACTCCATAAGCAGCAGATTCATATCTACCTGCAAAGAGATGGGTACAGTGGTACCTCGGGTTACAGATGCTTCAGGTTACAGATGCTTCAGGTTACAGACTCCACTAACCCAGAAATAGTACTGCAGATTAAGAACTTTGCTTCAGGATGAGAACAGAAATCGCACAGTGATGGTGCAATGGCAGTGGGAGGCCCCATTAGCTAAAGTGGTACCTCAGGTTAAGAACAGTTTCAGGTTAAGAACGGACCTCCAGAACAAATTAAGTTCTTAACCCGAAGTACTACTGATAAACAGATCATTGCATTTCTGTTTCTTTTCTAACAATGCCTGCTATTCTGTTCCTAATTCCTATGCTGCTGATTCTTATCTAAACATTGTACAAGTTCTAGCATATATTTTAAACACACGCATGAATGCTTGGATAAGACTTTATGGTTCGTATTACAGTGGTACCTTGGGTTTAGAACTTAATTCGTTCTGGAGGTTCATTCTTAACCTGAAACTGTTCTTAACCTGAGGTACCACTTTAGCTAATGGGGCCTCCCACTGCCACTGCGCCGCCACCGCATGATTTCTGTTCTCATTCTGAAGCAAAGTTCTTAATCCGAGGTACTATTTCTGGGTTAGCGGAGTCTGTAACCTGAAGCGTCTGTAACCCAAGGTACCACTGTATATACAGGAGGTTACTGTAGATTAAACAGATTTGCCTGTTCAAGCCATTGAAATCTATGGATCTGTGACTGCTCTTTCCACTAAATCTAAAACATTTCCAAATGAGGTCACTTTACAAATACACTCCAAAATGCATCCAGACCTCCACTGGCACCCATTTGTGAGCTACCCCATTTTCACCACCATTTCAGCAACCCTGGCAAAAGTAGCTACACTGCGTGTCTACTATTTGCATAATTTAGTGCTAACAAAAATAAAGTCAATAAATTGCTGATAATTGCTTAAATGTCAGCCACATTGGGGAAGGGTCAGAGCTGGAATGTTTAGGCCTGTTTGCCAGGTGTGATGGGGTCAAAAGCAACTTGTTGTTGAAGGGAAACTTGTCAGGGATAATAGCTGTCAGAGGGAACCCAAGAGAGGCTTGTATAAGGTCATAGCCAAATAAATATCACCCAAACGCTTCAAGAATTACAGCCAGATTAGCCATTAATTTTATGATTCTTCAATTATCACAATTCATTCTATTATTATGACCGTGTTTAAGACCCTTCAGTCACAGAACAAGTCATTTTTAAAGGAGATGAAGGGGGAATTATGGGAAATCTCTCCCTCCCTCTCCCTCTAATCTTATGATGAAGTTTCTCAGCACCTTTGTTCAGTGCGCTTGCCATAAAGATGGGTTTTTTTGAGACACAAAGAATCTGACTCCTTGTTCTGGAACAGCATTCAATCCATTGAATATGTGAAAGCTTTCCACTTCAAGTTAAATATGAATGTGTCACAGTGCCTAACTTCTTAGCACATGTGAGGAACAGTTATGAGAGTGTTCGGGTTCAGTTGAGTTCAGATGAAATATATATACAGACTATATAGTCAAAATGGAAACTGTCATATATGGCTCCAGCCAAGATGGGGAGAGGGTATGGCAAGGTAACATGGCAGCAAAAGGGGTGCCAACTTGAATAAAATATTGTGGGGCCAAGGTAAGCTCTGCTCCACATAATCAATCACATGGCACAGTGTGTATACACCATTTGAATGGGAATGGCCATCAACTTGGGGGCGGAGCATTCCCATGAAATCTTTTTAGCCCCCGCGGCCCCTAAGAGTTGGCTCCTATGGCAGCGAAGCAGGTGGGACTGTAAGGTCAAAAAGGAATTATGACAAAGCAAACCATCTTCAGGAACACCTTGTAGTTCCTTGTTCATGCATGACCAATCAGAACATTCAAAATGATCACATTTAACATAAAAAAGGAAACTTCCCCCAAAGGAGGCAATTTATAGATATATAGTCTGTTCAAGAGTAGTGGAGATGAATCAGTGTACAGGGGGGGAGGTTCAAAAAGTATCTACATGGTGCTTAGAGAATAAATTGCACCTAAATATTAGCAAGACAAAGGAGATGGTGTTGGACTTTCAGAGGAAGAGAGGGGAACTAGTCCCGTTGTATATCGGGGGTGTGTGTGTGGAGACAGTCTCTTCCTTTAAATTCCTGGGAGTTTACCTTGGTGAAGACCTCACTTGGAAAAACAATATAACTCAGGTGGTTAGGAAGGCCCAACAGAGACTCTGTTTCCTCAGGGTCTTGCGAAAGAACAATGTTAAATAACAATTGATGACCTCCTTCTTCTGGTCTACAATAGAAAGTGTCCTCTCATCTTGTATCACAGTTTAGTATGTTGGATTGACAGCCACGGACAGAAAGTCCTCCCCAGGGTGCAAGCTTGGGCAGTGTGTATTGAGGTCCTGTGCTGCCCAGATGAGAGAACCCCTGCTCTTGGCCTTGCTGATGTGGTCCAAAGGAAGGGAAAGCAATACCTTTGGCACCAGCTTGCCTGCAGGAGTTGCTGGAAGGAGGCGTACAAGATGCCTTAGGCACTCCAGTCCAGATTTGTGTAGGGTTTACTCCTTAGCCCTTTCCTCTCCTGAAGACATCCCACAAGGCAGCAGAGGTTTAGGACCAGAGTTTTCCTTCTCCTAGATGGGTTACCTTCCCAGGTTGATGAGCCCCACCTGCCCTTCACTTCCCTCTACATCAGATGAAGAAACTCCCTTCTTGACCATTGGACCCACAATTGGTCTCATCCGCTCAATCCGCCGCAGCCTGTCTTTGCATGCAGGAGAAGTCCCTAAGTCGCTGAGGGTTTGAGACTCATCAGCTAGCCTCACCTGGTTTAGCTGATGAGTCAAAGCCATTCCCGGGTGCTGGGAAGTTTTTGCCTCTGCACATGAGTCTGAGAATGTTCTGATCAGTTCCCATTGAGTTCATGAAACAGTATACCCTGACCTGTTCTTAATGCATTGTTGACCACATCTACGGACTACGATTGTTATGTTCTTTCAAGTCATGCAATATCAATCATTAGTAACCATGTGTTCCCTTTCCCAACCTTCATGATTAATGCCCTTACATTGTATTCGTGTTAACCAATCAGCAATGAGCGCACCTGTGGCAATGTTGTAATATTCAATAAAAGAGAGTTCTCGGGGCTTGCTCCGGGAGACGCCTCTCACATGACACCTGCTACTCGTCTGTCGTGGTTTCATTCCAACACCCAGGCTTTGTGGAGTGGGGCCGCTATCACACGCTGACACAGGTGAGAGCTGAATGCAGATTGGGGACCAAAGGTGGAAAAACTACCCGAGAAGGATAACAACAGGGGTCAGCAAACTTTTTCATCAGGGGACCGGTCCACTGTCCCTCAGACCTTGTGCGGGGCTGGACTATATTTTGAAAAATAATAATGAACGAATTCCGATGCCCCACAAATAACCCCGAGAGGCATTTAAAATAAAAGGACACATTCTACTCATGTAAAAACATGGACTGTCCACAGGCTGGATTTAGAAGGCAATCGGGCCGGATCTGGGCCCCTGGCCTTAGTTGCCTACCCATGGATTACAACGTGTCCCCCAAACAAGTCATGTATAAATTGCAAGGGTTCTTTAAGAACCAACCTCGCTGGAACAAAGTTGTCTCTTCTGATGTGCTGAACAAGCAATCTCGAGTACTATGCAGAAGGAATATATGCATCTTCTCCTTTCTGCTAAGGATCTCTTCTGCAATTGTTTTTGAGTCTTAGCAGAGGAGCTGTTGAATGACAATAGTGCCATTCACAAGTCTATATGATTCCCCCCCCCCCCTTTTGCGCTTGAAAGCACTTCCTTCTGAAAGGGAGACTTTGAAGTGTCCTCTTTGTTCCTCCAGGCTGGTTATTTTTAGTCTAGAAAAGCTTTAAAGTTGCTCTTTAATATATGCAAAATAACTTCTAAAAATGCATGATTTAAAAAGGCACCATCAAGTCAAAAATAATATATGGAGAAACAATTCCTTTATTTTGTCGAGAATACACACACACACACACACACACACACAAACACATTTGTGTGTGTGTTTTCGTTTGTCCTGTAAGCCTGTTTTCATTATGACTATTTAGGACTCAAACGCAACCAGTTTATATTCATTGTAGTTTGTGACCTGTACATCCGAATAAGAATTTTTGAGTTTCCTCTTCCATGTCCTTTAGACAATAGCTCCCTTCATGCCTTATACACCCTACACATCGATGCCTGGCACTGAGCACACCAAAGGCCCTAACATGGACCCTGAACATAAAGTCTATGAGTGAGCAGCTGCTTAACTCATTCATGTCCAGTATCCATGATGTTTCTATGAAGCTGCAGTTCTTTGACAATCAATGTGTGAGTGGGGCTAATCCGAACTCAATGCACAAATATTTTGAAGTACTATACTAGGTTGATTGCAGTTGATTCCTGGGTCCATTTTACAAGCTCAGGAGATAAGCTGGTATGGTTTATATACCTGCCAGCCTGATGTATCTAATAATTTAGTATTAAAATCTAGCAATGATGATCTATTTCTCCTGGGGGTTAAAATCCTTGAAATGAAGAGAGCACAGTTGCGGATGCTGCAACTAAGTTCTCACAGATAAAGTCAAGTCCTTCTCTCTGCCTAACCTATAGTCGTTTTTACAAATTTCACAGATTATGTAGGAGAACTGTAATTGTTCTTTAGGACTGGGATGCACAGCTAAATGGAATAGCAACATTTCATACGTGACTGAAGAGATCTTATTCAGTAGAGTGCTGATTTAGCATCTGTTTCATAATACTATGTTTGTAAAATGCCCTCCTCAAGGAGCTTCCATGGGGATTTTGAAGCAGTGTGTGCTACAGCAGGGCTAAAACTTTCTTCCCGTGTACTGAAATGAAAGCAATGGAACTCTAGATTCCAGGGCATCTTTTCTCTGGTCACAATGCCATTATGAGAGAGAAAAGAAAGAGTAGAAATCAGTTGGTTCTACATCTGGCAATTGACTAAAGTGGAATGTTTAGTTCAGTCAAACCACAGACACTACCAAACCATCAAAAAGTCCTTCCTGTGGGTTGACACTAATCCTTTAATGAAACATTACAGCGTTAACTGTGTATATTATTTCCTAGTTTAATACTCTCTTCTCACTATGTTGCAAGTTAAGAAGTCAATCGACAGACGTTATTATAATCCAAAGAGGAATCCCTCTATACCATGGGTAGACTTGAGGGCCACACTGAGAGTTTGCTACTCTCCCCAAAGACCACATGCCACATATCATACCCATTCAACAGGATTTTGCCCACTAGAACAGTGCTGGTGTGGGAGGGATTCCACACACACTGCCATGGGGAGCAAAAAGAAAACGTATTTTTACCTTTGCAAAAGGGCCTCTTTCTCTTGTTAGAAAGTCTCAAGAGAGAAAACAGAAAGAGGAACAGGGCCACTGGCAAAGAAAAGCTCACACTCGTTTTTAGAAATTGTTGTTGTTGTACTACCATCTGGCTGCACCCATCTGGCTGGGTTTCCCACTCTTGATGGCTCCCAGCAGAATACAGTGGTACCTCAGGTTAAATACTTAATTCGTTCCGGAGGTCCGTACTTAACCTGAAACTGTTCTTAACCTGAAGCACCACTTTAGCTAATGGGGCCTCCTGCTGCCACTGCGCCGCCGCTGCACAATTTCTGTTCTCATCCTGAAGCAAAATTCTTAACCCAAGGTAATATTTCTGAATCACTATTTCTGGGTTAGTGCAGTCTGTAACCTGAAGCATATGTAACCTGAAGCGTATGTAACCCAAGGTACCACTGTAATAAAAACACGATAAAACATCAAACATTAAAAAAACAACTTAGTTAACTTAGTTTAAAAAACAAAATCTGAAGCAAAAATGCAAAAATGCAAACCAATAAAATGAAGGAAAGCCAAATTTAAAACAACACACAAACTTAGACTGCTACCCTATTTAAATGTTTTACTTTTGCATTCTATTTCTTTGTAGTTTATATTTCTGTTTGCATGGTGTCCTACAGGAAGTAAGGTAAAAATGAAAAAGCTGTGAATTATTATGTGTGCTGCCAGATGAAGGCATTTTCTTCTTCTTCTTTTAAAAGTGATCCTTGTAATGGCAGCTTTTTATTATTTCCTTTTTCTTTTTTGCTGTCCCTTATCCTGAGCTTTGGGTTAAACATAAATTAATAAAATAAATAGCACACTGTTATTTTAAATTAGATGTCCAGTCAAAATCAGCAGGATGCATTTGAAACAGGGCTCCGCCAATATTTGTCCATGAAATAATTACATCTAGAGAAGATCTGACACACAGAAGCAAATCGTCCAGCTAAATTTCTGCCTCATGATACTAAACACCCAGGCAGTGCAACCCTACATGTTTCCTTAGAAGAAAGTTCCTCTGTGTTCGCTGCTGCAGTTTTAAGCCCTGGAAAAAGAATATGAGTTTCTCTATTTGTATGTTTTTAGGTAGCAGCAAGCGTGCATCCTGTTGGTATGGTAACATAATGTTTTAAAAGTCAATCTATTTAAAGTTCAGAAGAATATTGACTAATTTCTACATTTTATATAAAAAAGCAGTTGTACTCTGACAAAGTTTCTCTCTCTGTCTTTTTTTCTACTGTGCAGCAGACACAACTGTTTATAGATTGTCATGGAGACTAACAGAGATTTAAAATATTTCAATACATTGTCATGGCTTCTTTGAGGCTGCTTTTTCAAAAGGCAAGTGCAAACCGTCAACAATTGAGTCCTGTCCCATCCAAAAAAGAAAAAAGAAAAGAAGAAGAAAGAAAGCTGCAGTTATATTTTCAAAATTCTCTCTGCAAAAATGGGATCTGGTTGGTGTTTTTATTATTATTATTATAAATTGTGTACCTTATCATATTGTGGCACACACACATCCTAATCAAAGTAGTAATTGATGAGTAAAAGCCTAAATACCACCTGTTGCCTATGCGTTACCTTCAGGTCCTTGTAGGCAGAGCCAGTCCATTTGTTAGGCAGGGGGAGGCAGCTGCCTCAGGAGGCAGAAAACCCCCTCAAGAAAAGTGCCAGTGGCAAAGGCACATGGTGGCAGCAGAGCAGGAAGTGGCGGTGGCAGAAGCAGGTAGGTGGTGGCTGCAGGAGAGGCAGCAGCAGTGACAGAGTGGCACTTCCTGTGTCACCTCAAGTGGCAAAATGGGACATGCTGCCCTTGCTTATAGGAATCAACTGAGCTGCTACGGAATGCTCACAGATATTTTACTATGGAGGGAACTAATGGGTAATTCTTAGAGTGTTAGCAAATTATGTGGGAAGTAAAGCATGAAACTGGGGGAGATAATACATACCTGCCACCTAGAGACAGAAAGTTGGAAAGGCAAACAGACTCTCCAAGTGTCCCTATTTTCTGGGGACAGTTCTGGATTTACCAAAGCCATTCTGGTGTCTGATTTGATCCCAGAATGTCCCACTTTTTCTAAGGACATCCCTATTTTCATCAGAGAAATGGGTATGGAATAAAGGTAAAGGGACCCCTGACCATTAGGTCCAGTCACAAACGACTCTGGGGTTGTGGCACTCATCTCGCTTTATTGGCCGAGGGAGCCGGCGTCCAGCTTCTGGGTCATGTGGCCAGCATGACTAAGCCGCTTCTGGTGAACCAGAGCAGCGCACAGAAACACCGTTTACCTCCCCCCCCCGGAGTGGTACCTATTTATCTACTTGCACTTCGACATGCTTTCGAACTGCTAGGTTGGCAGGAGCAGGGACCGAGCAACGGGAGCTCGCCATGTCGCGGGGATTCGAACCGTCGACCTTCTGATCGGCAAGTCCTAGGCTCTGTGGTTTAACCCACAGTGCCACCCGTGTCCCGAGTATGGAATAGGACATCCCTATTTCCACTGGAAAAATGTTGGCAGGGACATCTCTTTTTCCATCAGAGAAATGTTGGTGAGTATGGAATAGGATGTCCCTAGTTTCATCGGAGAAACACTGGCAGGCATGCTAGAAGAAAAGGCCTTGTTCCTGTTTTATACAGTTTAGCAAATGGTGGCTTCCTCTTCCACTCTTCCTGGTCCACATGGGCGTAGTGATGTACTATGGTGGCAGCAGTTTCCAATTCCTCCTCATTCTTCCTTGACCATTGGGGAGGGAGATGCAGGATAGTGTAGCTTCACAAACAAATGCTAGAACTCATCTGGCAGATTACCTTTCCCCAGGCCCAGGATGAAGCTACTTGTCTCCTGCAGGGGGTGGGAGATTAGCAGGATTAAAGGTAAAGGTAAAGGACCCCTGACAGTTAAGTCCACTCAAAGGTAACTATGGGTTGCAACGCTTATCTCGCTTTCAGGCCGAGGGAGCTAGTGTTTGTCCACAGACAGCTTTCCGGGTCATGTGGCCAGCATAGGTAAACCACTTCTGGTGCAACAGAACATCATTTTGGAAGCTAGATTGCACAGAAACCCCGTTTACCTCCCCCCCGCAGCGGTACCTATTTATCTACTTGCACTGTTATGCTTTCGAACTGCTAGGTTGGCAGGAGCTGGGACAGTGCAACGGGAGCTCACTCCGCCACAGGGATTCGAACCACTGACTTCCGATCCGCAAGCCCAAGAGGCTCAGTGGTTTAGACCACAGCACCACCTACGTCCTATTAGCAGGATTGGGGGCATAGCTGTCAACTTTTTTCTTGTGAGGAATCCTATTCGGAATAAGGGAATTTCCCTTAAAAAAGGGGGAAAGTGGACAGCTATGATGGGGGGGGGGCAAAGGAGAGGAGCATTCAGAGCCTATCACCCACTGATTTTACTGGGACCATAATGAAATTATTTCATTTATTTATTAAATTGGTTATTCGCTTTATGCTGCCCAGGACAACCCAAAGTGACTAACATTCAAACAAACAGACAGACAGACAAAACCCCTCACACAGATACATTTAAAACCAAGAGGGAAGGGAAATGCATTACAAGCATCCCACTAATTTATAAAGGTAACGGGGATCCACATTTCAGAAACGGCATGTGTCAAGTCCTGTATATTGATATGATTAAAGGTAAAGGGACCCCTGATCATTAGGTCCAGTCGTGGCCGACTCTGGGTTTGGCCGAGGGAGCCAGCTTACAGCTTCCGGGTCATGTGGCCAGCATGCCTAAACAACTTCTGGCGAACCAGAGCAGCACATAGAAGCACCATTTACCTTCCTGCCGGAGCTGTACCTATTTATCTACTTGCACTTTGATGTGCTTTCAAGCTGCTAGGTTGGCAGGAGCAGGGACCGAGCAACGGGAGCTCACCCCGTCGCAGGGGTTCGAACCACCAACCTTCTGATCGGCAAGTCCTAGGCTCTGTGGTTTAACCCACAGTGCCACTCGCATCCCATTGATATGATTATTCTTTATTATTTTTTAATTGCTCAGTTTGCTGGGCCGTGTTCAAACTCCAGCCAAAGAGCTTGGCTTTTTCTAATGAAAAATGTTGTTATTTATAAATAGGTTCAATACAAAGTAGTGCTAAGGAGATCACTTGCATCAGCACAAGCATTTCTGCTTGCAAGGTGGAGCGATCTCCCCTCTCCTTACTTCATGTGATATTCTGGGGGTTTTCCTGACCCCTCAAAATGCCAACTGGGGGGGACATGCAGGGAGAAGAAGAGGGAAATCCACATTCCACTAGCAGGATTCATTGTTCTGGCTCCTCCTAGCATGTCTATTTAGGCAAGTCCAGCCGCTTTTTACATTTATCATAACAACAAAATGCCTTGAAGTGACTTGACAGCCAAAGAAAAAAAGTAGGCATATGTAGAATTATTCCATCTTCCATTTCCTTGGCTTTAAATTGTCTCTAGCTTTATGCAGTAAGTGGAAAGGTTTTCTGTTCTACCACTATAATAAAAGTAGCCTGGAATTCATGGGAGAAGATACTGGAGAAGCAGAGCCCATTGAGGCAGAGATTAAGGTGGGGCCGGGAGCATGAGTGAGGAAAGACCTCAGCGAAATCAAACCTCCTGCCTCTTCCCCTCTTGTCTGCTGCAGATTTTGCCCTGTCCGTCTTCTTCCCCCTCCAAGAAACCATCGCAGTGTGTGAGGAAAGGGCCAAATCAAACCTGGGCTCACAAATATGTCAGTGTTTTTCCTTGGCTCGTGGCATAAATCTTTTTTAAAAAAATGTCTGTTAGCATAGGGCTTAGGTTTGTTTATTTTTTTGCCAGCTGCAACATGCTACCCTCTTAGGGGATCACCTAAAACCATCGAGGGTTTAGGTTGGAGTGGCACGTCAAATCCAAGCTGTGGCCTCAACCCCTCTCCATGAATTACAACCTTGTCAGAAACCAAGGGTTTTTTTAGATATTTTTTTTCTTAAAGAGGGGGAAAAATCAAGGCAGGTTTTCTATCAAATCAAATACCTGCACACTAAATTATATTTCTGGTGCCAGCCTGACACACACACACAAGCGCTCTCTCTCTCCCTCTCTCTCTTCACCTCCACCTCCTCATATTTTCCACTTCTTCTCCCATGTTACGATGCACGGTATTTTTGTTCCCGAGCAGCAAACTTCATGCTGATATGAAAACGCCTTTTGACTTACTTTGTAGGTGTTTGCCTTCACACATCAATCAATGTAGCCTCACTGATCCACGCACTTCACTGGGCATTACCTTAGCTGGTGGGGCAGGCGGGGGGGGGGGAGAGAGAAAGAAAAATGAAAGAAAAATAGGTATGCATTTTCTGACAAACTTTTCCTTGTTTGTTGACAGGATGTGAAGGCCTAGGACAAATGGCTTTGATCACTGAGGAGAGCTTAGTTCCATTCTTTCAGGAGCTGTAACCTGGCTTGTTTCTTTTGGCAAGTTCCCACCTCCATCTGTCTCTCCTTCACCTGACAATCCTAGTACCTAGCTTCACAAGAATGTTATAAGTGTGCAGGTAATATAATTTTCAGTATGTAGGGTGAAGACTGACATCAATACTTCTATTAAAAGATTAAATTTCATTGTGACTTCTGGGCCAGCCTATTCCACAGGCTAGGCGTTATAGTAGAGATAACTTTATTTTTTTAATTATTTTTTTTAAAAAAATATTTTTTAATTTTCGTTTCTCATAACAAATATCTAATATCATTACGAAACATTCATTTTCCAATTCCCCCCCTCCCTGTTTACATGCCTAAGCTTCCATTTCTGGTTCATTACATCAAATGATACATTCTGCTGTTTGTATATAATACTATGTTATCATATTGTTATACTTGCTCTCTATAAATAAAATTGTAAATGTTTATTTAAATCCTGTCAACGAGTCCATTTTTTTTTGTTTCTGCAAATATATTGCAAAGGGCTCCCATTCTTTTTCAAAATCACTATTGTCCTTTTCACGCAGTTTGTCCGTTAACTTTGCTAACCCTGCATAGTTCATAACATTTTTTTGCCATTGTTCTTTTGATGGTACTTCTCTGGTCTTCCAGTTTTGTGCTATTAAAATTCTTGCCGCTGTTGTAGCATACATAAATAATGTCCATTTTTCTTTCGGCAACTCTTGTCCTAAAATACCTAACAGAAAAGTTTCTGGTTTTTTAACAACTGTTATTTTAAACATTTTTTCCAATTCATTGTATATTATTTCCCTTTAAAAAAAATAATAAAAAAATAATAATCTTGTAATCCCACCACATATGGTAAAATGTACCTTCCCCTTCTTTACACCTATAGCAGAGATAACTTTAAAAGACACAGCTCTAAAAACATGGGCCCATATTCCGACTGCCACTCTCCATGTTTGAGGAATGATGATGATGATTCTTCATTCTTTACAATGTTCAGAATACTTCACATACCTGGGAGCCAAACCAGCAGGGGAGATCTGTGATTAGGCCCTCCTGCATTTTTTGTTTTGCTAATTAGCAGCTCCACAGATTGCTTTGAAGACTGGAGAAATGCTGCTGTGAGAGAAAGTGTTTAACCCTTTATTTTTACGCCTTCTTTTTTCACACCCAAAGGCCATATACGCACAACCCCACATCTTACCACTGATATATTTGCCATTTTTAAACCCCTGTAAAATTTTGCAACCAGATTTGGTCAGCATGATAGAAACAAGTAAAACAGTGAGAGACAGAGAGAGCGTCTCTCGTTCTCAGAGGAGAAAGTGAAAATATCTGAAAGGCAAATTACTGCTGCAACTGAAATGTGTTTGTCTAAAAACATCACAGAAGTCCATTTCCTTTAGAAGTCCATTTCCTTTAGAGATTTTGCAGCAGTAAGTCCTATTCCAAAATTTACTAATAAGGACAACCTTTCACAGTGTTAATTCCACCTTTTTTCTGTCTTTTACGAATGATGTTGTGTCCGCTGCATTCTGTGCTGGACACTTTGCGGCACAACCTCCTGCCTCGAGGGTTAACAATCTACATTAAATAATCTTAGTTTCTGATTTGATCTCGGAATTTTCCGCTTTTCATCAGGACGTCCTATTTTCATTGGAGAAATGTTAGAGGCTATGGAGTTATGCCACCCCCGAGCCAAGGAGATAAGTAACTATACAATCTTTAGAAGATATCTGAAGGCAGCCCTGTACAGGGAAGTTTAAAAATGTTAAATGTTTTTGTGTGTGTTGGAAGCCACCCAGAGTAGCTGGGGAAACCCAGTCAGATGGGCAGGGTATAAATAATAAAATAATTATTATTATTATTACGGAATAGACACCCCTATTTTCATTGAAGAAATGTGGGAGGGTCTTCGTCTTCTTTGGCATACACTCATAGCTGAGTAAGATTGTCTTCTATAAACACGGTTTTAACAATGAGTCCATAAGTGACTGTGGAGGCCAATTCTGGTTCCACACGTCCTTCCACAGTGGGGGCATTGGTTTCTGGGTGGGAGTTGATCATGGTGTGGATTTGCCAAGTGTGCCTTCCTCTCAGCACGTTTCTCTCTTGCGCCCTGAGTTTGAGTGTCTTCAAAGCCCATGACACCTTTGGTAATGGCTGTTCCCCAATTGGAGCACTCGCAGGCAAGTGTTTCCCAATTGTTGGTGTTTATGCTTCTCTTCTCCCCTGATTCTCCTATGCCACCCCCCAAATTGGCTCTAGAAGGTTCTTGGGAAGCCCAGAACATATTTAGAAGAGTGCAAGGGGAGAGGAAAGGAATGGGAAAATCTGTTATGCAAGTGGAAGCACTTGCATGAACTGGACAACTTTGTTGGTCACAACCTCGTGTGTTGATCTAGAAATAAGGGACACACACTCTTTTTCTATGGAACTGGGTTGCTCCAGAATTAAGGAACCTTTGACAATTATTTTACTCTCCACCCGCTGAACTCTGCAAAGACATTCATAGTTTGCCTGTGCTTAATGTGGTAGCAGCAGCAGCACCATCCTGAGTGAATGACTGAGATGTTTTGAGAGGGCATTTGGCTTGGCTGACTGGTGTTGGAGTCACCAGGGCCTATAGCTTTGGACTGTTATTTTATTTCTATAATGCATAAAAGATGTGTATAGGAAGCACATGCACACTTTGCCCACAGTATTATTCCATTAAAACAAACGTTAAAGTGAGCCAATATGTTTTCTCTTATTTTACTTCTCTTCCCCCCCCCCACCCCCTGCCATTCCTGAATGTTTGTGGAAGTGAACAATAGGGTAACTATATAAGCAGCTTACTCGACTATTAATTTAACATCCTCATAACAACTAAATAAGATTTGTAAAAGCACTTTGTACACTGAATATGCTTTAGGAATAACTTATAAAAATAGTAAATAATAGCTGAGTGGAAATTTGAAAAGTTGAATTTTCGCCTCAGTTATATCATTCCATTTTGCAAAGAAAAGACTATAGGTCGGGCCCTCAGGTTGAGAGTACAATTTTAGGCCTAGAGTGTCCTCAACTCAAAACAGAACCAAAAGACCAAAAAAAGAGGAGAAAATGTTCCATGCTGGGGGATGGAGACATATTGGCTTGCCAAAAACCTGAGCAGAGGGGAGCAATTTGCATAATCAGGTACATAAATTTACATAACATCCGCATAAAAAATAAAAACGGACCAACTCAATGTTTTCCTCTACCTTTATTTAATAAAGAGATATAATGCAATTAAACTTAATGCATACAATGACCTCTGTTTCCAAACAAAGTTTATACAACGAATGATAATGTCTCAAGGGGTCGATAGATTATGCATCTAGCAAACAACAGTGCTATAATAAGGGAGGGAGGGGAGTAATGTGTTTCTATGTGTGCTTTTAAAATGACAGACCAAATCTCCAAGAAGTTGCTCTGTTATCTGGCCTTTTCCATTCTAGAGCTAGAGAGATGCTAGAAGATTAAAAACACTCTTGATAAATGCCTCCCTTTTGTAGGGCTGCTTAATCCCTTTTCCATAAACATGATGTAAAATAAAATACATTATCAGGGTGGAAGAGCACTGAACGTTTTTGTGACGGAAATGGTGGTCCACATTTCTGCAAACTGCAAGCCCCCAAACTTTCCTTGTGGAGGAGCTGCTGTAGCCTCCAGTCATTTTGGCTGACCTTTTCTGCTTCTTTTCCAGCTCAACAATATTCTTTTGGAGATGCAATGGCCATCTTTGCAGTGAGAATTCTGCCAGGTTTCCAAGGCGTTGTTTTCCATATGCAGCCCCATCCTCATTTTTCCTGAACTAGCAATGTACAATTTTGCACAACCAGAATTGGATAAGGGTAGCAATTTTGCAGCACAGCATTGGTGGCAGCACTGGCACATTTGCCCAAACAATCAAGAAACAGTCACACACACTCCTTCCCATTCAGAATGAAGGAATGTAGGCAATGAGTGGATTTAATTGCTCTCACTGATTCTATTTAGTAGCCAAATTTGATTGGCTATACTGTGATATAGCTCTTGAGAGTCCCATGGACTGCAAGAAGAACAAACCTATCCATTCTTAAGGAAATCAGCCCTGAGTGCTCACTGGAAGGACAGATCGTGAAGCTGAGGCTCCAATACTTTGGCCACCTCATAAGAAGAGAAGACTGCCTGGAAAAGACCCTGATGTTGGGAAAGATGGAGGGCAGAAGGAGAAGGGGACAACAGAGGATGAGATGGTTGGATAGTGTTCTCGAAGCTACCAGCATGAGTTTGACCAAATTGCAGGAGGCAGTGGAAGACAGAAGTGCCTGGCGTGCTCTGGTTCATGGGGTCACGAAGAGTCGGACACGACTAAACGACTAAACAACAACAACTGTGACATAATATTGTTGTCTTTGTTATGGGATCCGTAATTGGATGGGATTATATAGTGTGAGGGGAGAGTTGGTAAGGCACTATTAATTTATCTTAATCAATGTGAGTCAGCAGATTTTCTGAACGATTTGTTGCTTCAGGATTGGCACATTTATAGCCCCCAACACCTTGCTTAATCAAATATTGAATTTATCCCATTGAACAGCAACCCACATCACCTGACAAGCTGCTCCTGTGTGACATTCATTTATATTCTTAAAGAGAGCCTGAGAATTTGCATTCAGAGACAGCAGGAAGGAGAAGCGTAGGAAGTCCTAGAGTGAAGACAATATCTTTTTTTCTTTATTTTTCTTTTTTTTAATAAAATTTTTATTGGTTTTTCAACATTTATGTAAACACAAACAATACACAATACAAACACACAAAAACATAAACACACAGGTATAATTTCAGACCCTTTTTTTTCTTAATCCTTCTTCACCGACTTCCCCATACCTCCCCTTTCTGCATCCCTGTTTCAAAAATTGTTTCAGCAAATCCTCCCTTTTAAAAATATATAGTTTTCTCTTGTTCCTCTCTATTACAAATCTTTTACAGCTGTAATCCCTTTTTTCCTATAGCCTCGACATTTTAGCACTCATTAATTTTGTAGTATTTCTTAAGATAGATTTTAAATTTCTTCCAATCTTCTTCCACCACCTCTTTTCCTTGGTCTCGGATTCTGCCAGTCATTTGACAATATCTTTTTTTCAGTCTCATTCACAGAGGGCACCTCTGAATAATACAGACCTGGGAACTGGGAGTTATTCTGGGTAGGTTCAGTTACGGAATTCAATGCGCATCTGCTAAAGAGGGAGCCCTTTTCAAGGTACGTGAGAGAAACAACATTCATTTTTGGCTTATCATGTCACCTGTTGAATAAATGACTCAATAAAACAGCATTCAAAAGCTAGGTTGTCCTTTCAAGGAGTGAGAGTGTCTGCTACCTCACTTCAGGAAGGCTGCAGCTTGGAGACATCAGGCAATGATGCAACTCAGACTGAGAGCTGATATAGGGACTGGAGGCTTTACCCCTTTTTGGCTCTCAGTATGAGAGCAGCTACTTCCCCCTCCTCCCTGATTGCCTCACAGAAAACTAGCCAGGCACTTTGGCAATGGCTCTGAAGTGCCTGCTTGGCTCACCATCCCCTCTGCTCTGTGACCCTGGGAAAGATGTGGGGCGTCTGACCAGGAACCCAGATAGCTGTTGTGGGACCTCCAGACCTGGGACAGAGATTCATTGGTTTTTCAGGGAACTGGCATTGTGGAGATATGCTGGAGGGCCCAACTTCTCCTCTGAGGAGACTTCAGGTTCAACATCTAAAAAGAGCTGAACAGGTGGCTTCCTTGACCTGATTCCTTGATTGTCCCTCTGGTCTACAGGGCAGGTAGACCTTTAAAAGAAGAGGGAGTCTGTCTGCTCAGCTGAGGATTCCTGACACAATTACTATAGTATTTTATTCCCTTTTATGAATTGTAAGCATCAACGTTTAGACAGAATTTGCTATGGCTTCATTAGCCAAGCTAGCCTAATCTTCCTTTACCAACTTCAGTTTAAGTCATTAGCTTATGTAGCTCAAATCCTTTGCACGGAACTTGCCTTTCCCATACCACATCAAATAAAGATGGCAAAATTCAGACTTGAGCATATACTTATCTTATTCCGAATTATTTCTGCTCTGGGATGGAAGCTTTGAGATGAAACATCGGGATCTCATCTGTGTCCCAGAGGACAAGGAGTTGTAGCTTCGAGAAATACATATTGTGTTCAACGCATGCTTGCTATTTCTTCTACATTAGCACTGCTTTATGCAGGAGCTGGCTGTTAGCATGTCATTCTCTTGACACATCATTAATAAACAGGTAATTTCATACCTGATTTCCACTGAGTGTAATGCTGAAAACCACCTGGGTTTCGGTTTTCATCAACATAAAAAAGGCACAGACTGAAGCATGGTGGTTATTATTGAGCCAGGGCTGGCTTAATTGAATAATGGATCAATCAGTCTGAGACAAGCACACATGGAAAGAAGAAATAAAAAACCCACAAACCATCTCTCTGAACCCTCTTTTTTTGCTGTAGGGGAGGACTGCAGTATTATGAATGGAAATGGGCACTAAAGTCATGTCTGGAGAACCAAGACCAAAAAGTCACGTTTCATACTTATGAAAAGGGAGTTTTCAGCATGGCCAATTTTTTGGTGCTTTGCCACTGAAGGCCAGAAAGAAGACGCTTTTCATAAGTACTGAGATCTATTTAAAGACATAAGAAGAGCTTGTTGGATCAGGCTGTTGGCCCATCTAGACCTGTACCCTTGTTCTCACAGTGGACAACCAGATGTCTATGGGAAGTCCACAAGCCAGACCTTTGCACAAGAGAGCGAGTCATAAAGATTTTAGTAATATATAGACAGTCCGTATAAAAAGAGCATCAAAACAAAAAAAGTATACCTGGGGGAGGGGGGAACCATACAAAAACAAGTAACAATATTAAGAAGCAAAGCTGCCATAAGGGTAAAGGTAAAAGGACCCCTGACCCTTAGGTCCAGTCACGGACGACTCTGGGGTTGCGGCGCTCATCTCGCTCTATAGGCCGAGGGAGCCAGTGTACAGCTTCCGGGTCATGTGGCCACCATGACTAAGCCACTTCGGCACTGTGGTCTAAACCACTGAGCCTCTTGGGCTTGCTGATCAGAAGGTAGGTGGTTTGAATCCGTGCAACGGGGCGAACTCCCGTTGCTCTGTCCCAGTTCCTGCCAACCTAGCAGTTCAAAAGCATACCAGTGCAAGTAGATAAATATGTACCACTGCAGTGGGAAGGTAAACGGCATTTCTGTGTGCTCTGGTTTCCGTCACATTGTCCCATTGTGCTAGAAGCAGTTTAGTCATGCTGGCCACATGACTGGGAAAGCTGTCTGTGGACAATCGGTGGCTCCCTCAGCCTGAAAAGCGAGATGAGCACTGCATTCCTTAGTTGCCTTTGACTGGACTTAACCATCCAGGGGTCCTTTACCTTTACATGCGGGACAGCAAAAGAAAAGAAGTTTGAAGGGCATGGTGAGAAGATGGAAGACCAAATAAGTTCAATAGTTCTTCCAAATAAAATTGTACTTTGCTGGAAATAAACAATCCATTATGAGCATTCACTGATGTCAAAAGCAGCTCCCACAGGGCTGCAAAATCTTGCAGTGTAGCAGGGGTATGGTAGAATGTTCCTATTTTCATCAGAGAAATATTGGAGGGTATGGAGTTATGTGACCCCCAAGCCAAGGAGACAAGTAACTATACAACCTTGAGAAGACATGTGATGGCAGCCCTGTATGGAGAAGTTTTTTTTAATGTTTTATTATGCTGTTATATATGTTAGAACCTGCCCAGAGTGACTGGGCAACTCAATCCGGTGGGTGGGGTATAAATAATAAAAATGTTATTATTATGGAATAGGACATCCCTATTTTCATTGGAGAAATGTTGGAGGGTATGCGAATGGTTGGTATTATGGTTGGTATTATGCATGGACAATCCCAGCTTGCTTGATCAGGCTTGGAACTCTAACTTGCCAGCATTGGAAAACAGTATGCTAGACTAGAAGGACCTTTGGTGTGATCCAACAGAGCTCTTCTTATGTTCATGCTTCCATGATTTCTCTCTCATCCAGTTAGGAATAAATGCATGAAATCCTTTTACTGTTGCACATGGATGCCCCTGGCTGCATTGGGCCGTATTTCTATAACAGAGGATGGAGGGAAATGGCAACTAGTACTGCTGTGTTATAAAATGAATTAGTCCTGGTGTAAATGCTGCAAAAGCAAAATACATGGATAAAACCTCCTTGGTTCATGGTCAATGAATGCATCTTGGGTGCTGTGAAGAGGGGCAGAGGTGGGAAGGAGATACCTGTTGTGGAGATTGTGGCCAGCTGCCGCCCCACTGTCCTGCGTTATGCTTAAGGGCAACTTTCCCATTGCATCCTCAAATTTGCATGTTGTTTTTACATTTCCAAGGAAGTGATAGCCCTCAAGCATTGGGCGAAATGTAAATTTCTTAAAATATGTATCCATCCACAAGTGGCTACATTTTTGACATTATTATAGGGTTTCTCGGTGTTCCATTTTATTAAAAAATATTTATTTGGTTTCTAAGATTACTGCTTCTCCAACCACAGAAAATTCAATTACTGAAAACTGCAGCTATCAAATTGGTCAAAAATAAATAGCCTTTTATCCAAACCTGGCACAGGCTGGTTTACTTTTAATATGTAGTCATAAAAGAAAGAAGCCCTTTCCACAGAGAGCTGGTTGGTTACAGTGCGAGAAGCCAAGGTATACTTTGCATCATCAGGTTTTATTTATAAAAAAGGTAGGAAGGAGGTTTTCAAAAAGGAGTCATTATAAGACTAATTAACTCTTATCCCCCTCCCCTTTGTTTTAACAAGCAATAAAATATTATAGGGCTTTATGCGAAGGGAATTCTGCCTCTTTCTCCAGCTACGGAGACACACTGAAATAAACATACAGCTGGTATCATTCTCAATGGGTATCGCCAAATGGTACTAATGTGCCAAAATGTGTGGATCCGTATACCATTTCTTGCTTGCATACCACATACAACAGGAGCAGTGAGAAATTCCCAACAGGATTTTCTGGGCCCTGTATCAGTTTTGTACTCGGCTCAAACCTTGCCTTGCAAGTCTGACCATATGTATATTGCCCTGAACTCCTGGATGAAGAATGCTAATCTTTTCTGTATCGTTCCAATTTTGATATACCGTATTTTCCCATGTATAACATGCCATTGTGTATAAGACGCTCCCTATTTTTGGCCACTCCAAATTGAGAAAATGGGGGGAGATTGTATCCGTCTATAAGACGACCCACAATTTTGAACATAATTTTTTAATCGAAAAACCTAGTTTTATACACGGAAAAGTACGCTATGTGTGGCTGATGCGAGCACTTCTTCAGTTTTCTTCTGTGGTGCTCTCTCTCTTGTACTACAAATAATGCCTACATGAAGAAGAAGTGAAAGGTAATTTCTTTCATCTAAGGGCCCATAGACAAAGGCAGGAATGTCGAACATCTTTACCATCCAATACACCTACAGTTTGTCGTTAACAGATTCTGTTAGCATACCTGCTGAATGAAAGCCCTCTGCCTTGATGGATCAAGGGGCTGTGCTGAGAGATGGTTTGATGGGCAATGATGTGATTCACGGAAGGCAACATATGGCCTTCTCCGACTGGCAGAAGGATGAATAGCCTAGAGGATCAAAGCTAATAACTCTGCAAAAGATAAGGACACAACAGACTTGACACGATTGGAATTCGTAAAGGCAAACTGCTCTATTAGTTTGACAAAATACAAGCATCAAGTATCATCTTGCGGAGGGTCAAGCCAAGGAAATGTGAATGAGTCAGCTGCCCACAATAGCAACAGCTTTCTCAAAGAATAAAGGTGTCAGAAAATATTAATCCAAGAAATGGTGATCTTTTGTTTTAAGAAACATACTATGAAAGTACTATATTTTTCCATGTATAAGACTAGGTTTTTTTCTTCAAAAATTAAGCTGAAAAATTGGGGTCGTCTTATACATGGATAAGGTGAGGTTGGACGGGCGACTGGTGACTGCCGTGAGCTGGAGATTATCAGTGGTGATTTGGCAGGTGATTGGCTGTTGGGGCAAGTTCCGCAGCAATTGGGCGGGTAATTGGGCACTTCCCATCGGCAAGCGATCAGACGATTGGTCACTTTGTTGATGTGCATGTGATCGGCTGTGTTTGTCCCACAGGTGGGTGATTTTTGGCCACCCCCCCCCCAAAGCTCAACAAGTCTGGGCAATTCCCCCCTCAAAAAAGGTCAAAAACTTTGGGCAATCTCTCCCAAAAAAGCTCCACAATTTCCCCCCATTTTCTCAATTTGGAGTCCCAAAAAAGAGGGGGTGTCTTATCCATGGGAGCGTGTTATACACAGAAAAGTACAGTACAGTGGTACCTCGGGTTACGTACGCTTCAGGTTACATATGCTGCAGGTTACAGACTCTGCTAACCCAGAAATATTACCTCAGGTTAAGAACTTTGCTTCAGGATGAGAACAGAAATCGTGCTCTGGCGGCACGGCGGCAGCTGGAGGCCTCATTAGGTAAAGTGGTACTTCAGGTTAAGAACAGTTGCAGGTTAAGAATGGACCTGCAGAACAAATTAAGTACTTAACCCGAGGTACCACTGTAATTCTCTCCTATATCACAGTTGGAGAATTTTTCTTTTCTGCCATACAGCGATTATTAGGTGGTATCTTCTATTATGAACGAATCATTTTCAGGAGCATCTACACCACCCACCTAATTAATTGTGATCATTCCAGACAGCATGCCTTTGCTTTGATCATTTGACAAGGAACTGAATAGTCAGACAGACTGCTCAATTACCCTGTGACCTAACCATGTACCTTGGTGGTAGCTCTCAGTTTTCCCTAGAGTTGCCATAGAATTTCAGCTAAAATCAAACACTGGGGTAACTCTGGTGTTGCCTTCCTCTCCTGCAAAATATCATAGGAACTGGGAGAGCAACAGAAAGAGTTATCCAAACAATGTAGAAATGCTGTGAGGTAGAGTGAGTGGATATTGTCACAACCCTAGTTTCCTGATTCAATGCATCTGTTTGCCTGCTCCCTGCTGATAGCAGTATCTTGGAAAATAGTATACTTACTATTGTATAGGCCTAATGTGCCTAATCAGTGCCATCAGTGTGATTACTAGGATATAGGGATTTTGTGGTCACAAGGCTGGCATTTCTTCTCTTATGGGCCAGAAAATCAGTAGAAAACTCAGCAGCAATTGTATCCAGAGGCAAAGTTGTGTACAGTACACAGTTGGAAGTCTCCAATTGCTCTTTAGATTAATAGCATTTGAGAGATTTTGATTATGTTCAAACTTAGCATATGCAGCAAGCTGGAAATGTTCGTTTTTCTTTCAAAAAAGGTATTATAGCATCATGGTTTCCAGTTCTATTTATTTTCTTTACGGAAACTCTTTGAGCTTATGATCAAATTCCAGTGACATTCAGGTACCTCTATTTTTCCTGACTATGATGTATATGTCACAGTTAAAGTAGTGGTCCCCAAAGCACAACATACTAGGCATAATAATCAGTGAGGTTCTTTATGATTATTAAGTGATCTTGTTGCATTGCTATGTGTATGCTTATTTTGTTGCATCTATTTTTGATCCATCTTTTAATAATAATAATAATAATAATAATAATAATAATAATAATAATAATGGTGGTGATGGAGAAATAAAAACACAGCCTTCTACTGCTACCTCGGGTTACATATGCTTCAGGTTACAGACTCCGCTAACCCAGAAATAGTACCTCGAGTTAAGAACTTTGCTTCAGGATGAGAACAGAAATCATGCTCTGGCTGTGCGGGAAGCCCCATTAGCTAAAGTGGTGCTTCAAGTTAAGAACAGTTTCAGGTTAAGAACGGACCTCCGGAACGAATTAAGTTCTTAACCCGAGGTACCACTGTATATACAACCTGAGCTACGATGGAGGAGTTCACAGCATTAACAACTGAAGAGGGCCTTGCTACAGCCTTGGATTCAAACAGAAATGAAATATTGCTCTGACTCTCTCTCTTTCTCTTTCCAGCTTGTTGCCTTTTTCTCTAGCTCATATCACTGCCACTTTCTGCTCTCAATCTACCTCTGTTTTTTTAACTACTTGTGAGTTGAGAAGGCCCCCCCCATTTGCCATCTCCCACAGAGCCCCTTCTTTTCTTCCTGTTAATGGCCCATCACCCAGGCTATCACATCACCAGGAGGCTAGCTTGGTGCCTCCAAGAATTAGAAGCCTTGGTAAAATTTTAACATTTGCTGCATCCACCATGCACCCCCAAACTCTGCCCTCCAGATGTTTTGGTCTACAGCTCCCATCTGTGGGAATGTTCAAGGATGCAGGAGAGGATATATTGTTTGATTATATCCTTTCCAACTTGTGTTAACAAGTTCTACTATTTAGCAGAGTAACATTCCCCTTTTTAAACTTGCACAGTGGATGTGTTTGCTCAGGCTCGCTAAAGCCTCTAAAATACTTTTCCTTGGTAATTCCCCATTTAATCCCTCATAAAAAGATAGACATGACACAGTCTTCTATAAAAGTATAAAAGAGTTTACTCACACATTCTGTTCACAAATGGATTCCAGAAGGCAGACTTAAGTTACAAAAGTAATGTACACCTGGAAACTATCCCATAAGGAGATAGTTCCTTTGTCCTCTCTAAGAGAGCATCTTAGGCTAAGCAGATGTTGATTCTTCGACAAATGTAGTCACAGAGAGAGAGAGGTGGCTGACCAGTCCTGCTCTTTTGTTACCTGGGCAGGGCAGGTCACCCCCACCTCTAGTCACATGCAGAGGAAGTCTATCCCAGCCTAGGAGAAACAGGAAGTTCCCACTAGCTGGTCCAGACATCCTCGTTTATGTCCACTCTAGGGATGTTGTACTTGACTACTCTTGTGTTTCATATCCCACACCATCATCTCTAGCTAAAAGGACCAGTGGTCAGGGATGATGGGAACTGTAGTCCCAAAACATCTGGAGTGCCGAGTTTGGGGGTGCCTGGATTAGACGGTTCCCATCATACACCCCCCTCCCGAAAACTCATAATAATGCATGATAGATACATGTGCATTGTTGTGGCCAGCTAAGACAATTGCGTCTTTGTAAAGGAAAAATGCACACCACATTTGTCAATGGTTTATATTTTAATGTTTGTTCTTGGTACTTCTGTCCCATATACTGGAAAATGACCAAAATAAAATAAAATATTGATATCCTTTGCAACTGCCGCTCCCTTTGCTCCCTGGGAATAGGCCTGCCTCTTCCATTTGTTTCCAGCTCTGATTCCAATGGAAACATACTTTGGGAGCGGGGGACGTGTACCTATAATGGACTTTTCACTCAGGGCCAAACAGACCACTAGCTTAACCATCAGCAATCAGTCTATAAAATCTGTGACTGATTAGCTCACCACCATCACCTCTTTCCTCTTTTTAAATGGGGAAGGATGCTAATGGATTTCAAATTGTAGAAGCTTGGCAGACTTTTTTTTTTTAATAAAAAAATATGAATCTTTTAAAAAATGAACCTCAGGTTTATGTCAGTATTTATAACAGTAAGCCATGGAGTTCCTTTCTTTCTTCAATCTTTCTCACTTCTTCCTCCCTAAGGCTTGATTCTAAGCCTAAACCACCTTGCTCTTATGGTTGATAAGTGTCTGCTGAAGGGTAATAAAATAGTGTTCATGCTATATAGTAATATATATATATATTTTAAAACCCTCCACTCAGCCTGAAATATGATTATCCATAGCTTTTGTGTATTTGTGTGTGATTCTGCTGCTGGAAAACACACCCAACAAACTCTTCTTCTGCCCCACAAGTAGCATGGCCTGGAGACAACAGCTCCTTTGGATGCTACTTGGTTAATGATCACACTTCCCTCAGTAGGAGATATCCTCTGGTTTGCTGAATTCACATCGGACGCAGACAAGTAAAACATTGACTACACGACGCGATTTTATTTTCTCACTAAATCAAGTTAAAGATTTAAAGCCCAGCTCAAATTATTTCTGTGGGTGTGAGGTGATTTTGTCACAGGCACAACTGGCTTTGGGCCGTTTCCAAGCTTGCAGCTCCATAGCAAAGTTGTGAGGGGTGGGTGGAAATATATGACCTAAAGGTGGAGGCAGTTAGGGCTTCCTCCCATGGTAAATGGAGGAACTTGTGGCAGAACAAATGCATAGCTTGGAACCAACTTGGGCATGTGTTCACATTCATTAGAAAATCTCCTGCCCACCTGGCTTGACTCCCCCCCCCCCGCAAAAAATAAAAATAAAAATGAAATGCCATGCTGAATCAGACCAAAGGCCTATCTTGTTCAGTATTCATTTTCATCCACTTACGCATCACCAGAACAAACAAGCAAACAAGACAGAAGAAGTTAAGATTTACATGAAGTTGTATATGCTAATTTATATGTTAACAACAACAACAATTTAGTATTTATACCCCACCCATCTGGCTGGGTTTCCCCAGCCACTCTGGGAGGCTTCCAGCAGGATATTAAAAACACAGTAAAAGATCAAACATTAAAAACTTCCCTAAACATGGCTACCTTCAGATGTCTTCTTAAAATCAGATGTTGTTGTATTTTGGTCTTTCCCACCACAACTCTTCTTTTTCACTTGGTTAGTTCCTGTTGAAACAGAACGCAAAGTTGCATTTGATTTTGCAGAAAATCTGTAATTGTAATTCTGCTGATTTTTTTAAAAAACAAACAAACAGAAATTTTGGAAGTAAAACATCCTTCAGTTTTGTATCATCTCTTTTGTTTTAAAAAAAGGCCTCAATTTTAAAAAAGAAAGTGGTCTCAACGTGTCAGAGGGGAAAGGTCTCTTCAAATATCTCTCCTGCTACACGTACGACAGAAATTACAAAGTAATTCTACCACTCTCGCCTCTCGCCACACATCTCCATTAAGATGCATTTGGAATAAGGTTATATTTAATTTAAACAAACGCCTTATGGGATTGGTGTCTGTCCCAATCCCCAGCTATTGTTATGACTAGACAGCAGATCATGCTGACTGCATTAGCCAGCCAGTGACTCTGGACACCTACCGCTCGGAATGCCATTGCACTCTGAAAGGAGAGGAATAAAAATGTCTACCCTCCAGACCTGAACCCCAAGTACACAGCAATATTTCTGCCACAAAAATACTTGACTGTCACTTCCATCAAGGCAGGACTGGATAGCTGTGGTGGTTTGTTGTCAAAATGAAAAATGGTTCAGTGCAAAAGGTCTCGTGGCTGGGATGCGAACAATCAAGGTGCACTAACTCAAGCATTTGACAAGCAACTTTGGTCTTGCTGTTAAATACCACTTAATATTGTCCTGCCTGATAATCCCTGCTGTTTAACAACTGTGCAATCCAAGGCTTAGCTTTTTCCCCCTTTCTCCTAAAGGGAAAACCTGGACCATATGTCATGTGTTTGCCTGCATCCGAAAAGGAAAATAGAAGGACCTTTTTAAATTCCAAGGAAAATAGAAAATAATGATATGGTTACCTTTAAAGTGATTGCAAATGTATTGGTTGGCCCTTGGTGCCCATGTCCAGGAAAAAGGCATATATGTGATGTGCCAAATGATACTAGATATATGTGAGCCCTTAAAATGCCAAAAAGACTTCAAAAGACCACACCATAGCCATGATTTGCTGAAATTCGTCTGGTTATTGAAGTGAGGTTGGGGGTGGGCACTGCAGGCAGCGAAATGGGCAAGTTCCTCCTCCTCCCACACAAACCCACACCCAAAGTGTCCAGAAGAGACAACAAAAATCCAAATTGGAATGTATGCGGGCATATAAATCTAGAGTATTGTTGACTGGAAGACCCTTCTGGAATTATTGTAGTGGGAGAAAGTTAGCCAAAAGTAAGGTTGGCATGTGTGTGATTTTGATGGAGAGGCCTACGTTT
The DNA here is from genome assembly GCF_965112155.1 of Podarcis liolepis. Lineage (NCBI taxonomy): Eukaryota > Metazoa > Chordata > Lepidosauria > Squamata > Lacertidae > Podarcis > Podarcis liolepis. The sequence continues at coordinate 26,079,348 of NC_139555.1, forward strand.
TGATCAAAGTGAATTATTTCCACAGCCTAACTCGGTGATTTGCGGGAGACTTGTTAAAGGACAGTGGTACCCCGGTTTGCGAACTTAATCTGTTCTGGAAGCCTGTTCTTAAACCAAAACCATTCTTAAACTGAGGCGCGCTTTCCCTAACGAGGCCTCCCGCCGCCGGTGCCCTTCCACCGTTTGGATTCTGTTCTTAGACCGAGGTAAAGTTTGCTAACCAGAACACTATTTCCAGTTTTGCGGAGTTTGTAAACCAAATCGTTCTTAAACCAGACTGTTTTTAAACCTAGGTACCACTCAGAAGGTCGGCGGTTCGAATCCCTATGATGGGGTGAGCTCCCGTTGCTCGGTCCCAGCTCCTGCAAACCTAGCAGTTCGAAAGCACGTCAAAGTGCAAGTAGATAAATAGGAACCGCTCTGGCGGGAAGGTAAACGGTGTTTCCGTGCGCAGCTCTTGTTCGCCAGAAGCGGCTTAGTCATGCTGGCCACAAGACCCGGAAGCTGTATGCCAGCTCCCTCGGCCCATTGGCGAGATGAGTGCAGTAACCCCAGAGTCGGTCATGACTGGACCTAATGGTCAGGGGTCCCTTTACCTTTACTTACCACTGTAAATTGAAGAGTTTATTTTTCACATGGTTATTGTTCTGTTTGTTCTTCCTGGGAAAACAGTGGTTAGAAGAGTAGTGGACATTCCAAGAGCAGACATCCTTCCTAACTGCTTTGTCTTGTCTAACAAACCAAAAGCCAATAAGTCAATACATCTGCTCCTCTTCTTCTTCTTCTTCTTCTTCTTCTTCTTCTTCTTCTTCTTCTTCTTCTTCTTCTTCTTCTTCTTCTCCTCCTTCCTTCCTTCCTTCCTTCCTTCCTTCCTTCTTTTTTATAAATTTTTGATTAAATTTTACATATATTTTCCAAAAATCATATAACATCTATTCTTATCTTATACAATGTTTTGGACTTCCATCAGCTGCTTCTGAAGATTTTTCGCTCTTTATCACTTAATCTGCATTTCATTAATTTCACTATTATTTTTAATAATCCTTAACTAGTAATTCTATTCATAAATTTTCTCTGCAATATTTCTCATAGTGCTTACAAAACTTCTTGCAGTCCTACAAGCATAATCTGTTGGTTACAGTTGCTTTTCAAATAGTTCACATACCGTATTTTTCGCACCATAGGACGCACCGGACAATAGGACGCACCTTGTTTTAGAGGGGGAGAACAAGAAAAAAAAAATCTCTCCCTCTCTCCCCAGCGCCCCTTCAGCAAAGCGGCAGGAGGCGCTGCACAGAGAGGGGGAGAATTTCCCCCTTCTTGTTTTCCCCCTCTAAAACAAGGTGCCGTTTAAGGTGCATTCAGGCGCCTTCAGGCGGCTACCTTGGAAGCCCCAAGAGCGAGAGGGGTCGGTGCGCATCGACCCCTCTCACTCTCCAGGCTTCAGGTTCCTTTCGACCTGCTCTTTGGGGCTGGCGGGGGGAAGCCCACCACCAGCCCCAAAGAGCAGGTCGGGGAGCAGCGCGAAGGCGCGCAGCTATAGAGGCTCCTGCCATAGCCGCATGTCACCTCTCCAGACGGGAGAGGGTCGGGGGGGGGCTTCTTTAGCCCCGTGCATGCTCTCCCATCTGGAGAGATGGCGCACGGCCATAGCTGCGTGTCACCTCTCCAGCCGGCAGAGGGTAAGCGGGGCTATGCTGTCTTCGCTCCATAGGACACACACACATTCCCCCTTCATTTTTGAAGGGGGAAAAGTGCGTCCTATGGTGCGAAAAATACGGTTGTTACTCCAGTCTTCTGAGAATCTCTGATCCCGCCAGATTCCAATCCTTCCTGTCATCTTATCCGGTTCTGCATAGTCCATTAATTTTGTCTGCCATTCTTCTTTCATTGGTAATTCTTATTGTTTCCATTTCTGTGCCAATAATACTCTTGCTGCCATTGTCACATATAAAAACAGTTTCAATACATTTGCTTTTATTCCAGTTTTTTATCCTTCTCTCACCCCATCCAGTTTGCAGTAATGTGGTTGTTATTTCGCAAATTTTTAGTAGAGTTCAGTACTGGGTCCCTCCCTCCCTCTGTTTAACCATGGGACTTTTGGTGTGATATATTCATTTATCTTTATTCTGGTCCCTTAGAGTTTCCCAATAAACAACACCTACTTTAATTGTTTGTTTTTCATTCTGTTTTTCTGTTCTTTTTTATGCAGTTTTTCCCAAACATCCCTTAATAAGAGTTCTTCCCTGAATGGCAAGTCAAATTGGAAAGACACAAAGCAGATCTGAAACAGATCAGATTGCTTCCCCATGCTGCAGGTACAAGGCAGATCATGTGCCGCAAGAAGTATATTTCAATATAGATCAATAGTTAAATGAAAATAATATAATTAATAAATATATTTTTAAAATCAAGTTTTTTTGCTGCATATATTCTCAGTTACCATTCTGAAATCTGATTTATTTATTTTTAAAAAGGGGGGGGGGGGTGATGACCAGAAATGAAATGAAATGAAACTAATTCCCCTTGAAAGCAAATCTGATTTTAAAAGCTGAAGTTAAATGAGATCAGGCATTCAGAAACGTATCATAAACAGATTTGGAACTAAGCGCTTTCGGAAAAAAGAATTCTTGAAGCCCTCCCTCCTATCTTCAGTTTCACATAGTGAGCTACTTATTTCAGGAGTATCAAGTAATAGTTGGGAGAAAAGCTAATCTGCTGTCAGATGATTTTTACAAACATAACCTTTTCTTGTTTTATTCTTGCAGCGCTGGAGTCCATTGGCTCCAGCCAGCTCTTGTTTCTGTTTCAAGCATGCAGCACTTGACGAGCAAATCATCGTTTTCATCGTTCAATAGCCCCAGAGGGGATTGCTTAAAATGTTTCTACAAATTTATTACTGAACTTCACAGGGAAGTGATAGTCTGCCAGGCTGAACAAAGGGAACAGGGGGGTGGCAGTAACATGGCTACTGGGGTCGTGTTTCTCTGTTTGCTGTGGATATGAAATGGGTGTCATTTTTAAAGGAGGCTTATTGACTCATCCACTTCATATTCAACAGGGGAAATGGAAAATAACATTGTTTCAAGCTTTCCCTGTTGTCAGCTATTTCTAACCAGCTAATATGCCTCTCTCATTCATGTGAGAGGCATATTAGAGAGGCATTTTACAGCAGTCAGTAACTTACCTTAGAATCCCACTCAAATAGTGGCCCCATTTAAATGGCGCTGTGGTCTAAACCACTGAGCCTCTTGGGCTTGCCGATCAGAAGGTTGGTGATTCAAATCCACACGACGGAGTGAGCTCCCATTGCTCTGTCCCAGCTTCTGCCAACGAAGCAATTTGAAAGCACACCAATGCAAGTAGATAAATAGGTACCACTGTAGTGGGAAAGTACTCTGGCACTCATCACAGTGTCCCACTGCACCAGAAGCAGTTTAGTCATGCTGGCCACATGACCCGGAAACCTGTCTGCAGGCAAACACTGGCTCCTTCTGCCAGAAGTGCCACACCCCATAGTCGCCTTTGACTGGACTTAACCATCCAGAGGTCCTTTCCCTTTCCCTTTACTTCTCAGCTTAGTAAGCCAAGGTCTGCATGAGCCATGTGCCCACATGGTCCACCTTTGTGACTCCCCTTCCCTTCTTGGCATGCTGTGATTGACCCAGGAAGTCTTTTGTTAACTATAGTTTCCTGTTATGCCCAGGTTGCCAAGATCAGAAAGAACCTGGATTTTCAATCACATTTTCCTCCAATCCTGTCAGTGGCTCCTGGCTGGTTGCTCAGGAAAGTATAAAAACAATGAAAAGTTTCTTACCGTCCTTTTTATTTCAGTCATTACAGAGGAAGGCTATATAACCCAGCCTCTTGCATAATGGCGTCCCAAGTGAATCTCCAACCCCTGTCTCTGTTGGGATATTCTGTTCCACCTTAAGGAACAGGCATGATTGTTGTGTGTCACATGTCTGTTTACACTCTAGCACAGCTTGCTGGGAACTTCCATTTGTGTATAGCTTTTGCTGTTTGCTTTTGGACACAGAGGAGATCGGACATGTTTTCCTTTTGTCCTGCTGTATGCTGAATAAACTGCTTGTAAATATGCTCACACAACTTCTCCTGCCACTTCTGTTGCGTAGTGTTTACTCTGGTGAGTAGCGTGCCCTAGCCTCTGAAGCTCAGGTCGCTGATGCTGCACCAAGGACTGGAGATCGCCTGGCACACTGGCTGGTGGGCTGGAGCCAGCTGGGGGCCTGCCAATTGCCCCCATTTCCTTGGTTGCTTGCCAACAATCTCTCCCACTTCCTCCTGCTCCTCATCTCCTCTACGGGTGCTGCTAAGTGTCCTCTAACTTTGAGCTCTTTGCTCTCCTACTTTTAAGGCTTGCCAGGTTCTGGGAGATGAAGGGTCTGGAATGACAAGGTGCCAGCCAGCTGCTGCTCTGGCTCTGCCTGTTCCTCCTCTCCCATTATTTCCCCAACTTTCCCCCTCATCTGCCTCTGAGTTATGACCTCCTGCAAACCATTGTTGTAAATCTATACTGTCTTCCTCTTACTCCTTTCTGGAAGGGTCAGGATGGGGAGGCAGTCTCCATCATTCCTCCTCCTCTGCCCAGCCCCTGACAAATCCTGATAACCATAGTTTCCCTGTTTAGACAAAAAAAGGGGGGGACAATTGTTAACTGAAGGGCTTCATGGGTTAATCATGGCACGGTGAACAAGGAGGGGGGAAGTGGCAGGAAAAGGATGGATTGTCCAAAGCTGGAAAAGTCTCCTTATATCTCAGCCTATTAAACTGAGATATGTCTGTCTGAACTGGACCATTGTGAGTAATGTTCTTTCAATAGGGAGAGAGAACAGGAATCCATCCCTCTAAGTCCCATTGAAACCACTACCAGACTGCACTGAGGCATAGATAACTTCTTAGGTGTGTGATGGATGAGATAAATTGCAATATTTAATGGCATGGCATATGGCCATTGCAATATCTATTCTGTCTCCATGCACTGATTGTGCCCAGTTTGTAGGTATGTGTGAAGGGTTATAGTGTCCTTTTAAAGATCCAAGTGTGTGAGCTGAGAGAAGCTGCACAATATAATATTGAAAAGACAAAGATTATTTGGATATCATATAGTGCTCAGTGGTTAAGTATGTGAAAGCAGCTGCTGTGGCAGTTGTTGATGTTTTAGTTGATATTCTGGTATTTTATAAAATTATGGAAAGGGAATACTTTTAAATAATGTTGTAACTGTAAGATAATCACATTGCATGTCTGAAAATATAAATATAAAGACTGGGTAGACGTCTCTGAACCATCTCTGTAACAATAAATAGTTCAGGAGCTGTGCCTTTGGAAATTTTCAGCTAATTGGAGTGCCCAGTGGAATCTTATGGATATCAGGGAGCCCACCGATAAAGAAACAAATAGAAATGGTTAATTAATAGGATCTGGCATCCTACCATAATATATTGTGTCAATCTCCTGAATGTGAGTTTGGAAAATCCAGAATTGTGAGTGTGCAGGGCAATACCTCTCAAGGTGAGTCTTGCTGCAGAAGCACAAACACAGGGATCCATGTGCAGTTGAAGACAAGCTTTTGGGATGACAAGGTCCACAACTTTATTATATTATACTTTATTATATGGCTGGCCATCTGTCATGGATGCTTTTTTCCTGAGTCAGTCATGTCCAGAAGCCCCTGAGGTTGGCTGGACTGCACGAGTCCCACTCTCTGAGGAGTGGTAGAGTGGGTGTCATAGTGGGTGACACACATCCCCTGCCATTTACTGCATTCTGCCACTGGCTGTATGTGCCCTGATCGCCTCTCTAGTGCTCTCGCAATGGTCAGGGCAGGGCGGGTGCAGGAGCTGCCAGTGAGTCCAGGCACCATATTTCTAGGAAAAGGCACTGCCTTAAACCATATAGTATCCTTACTCAGTCCTGCATTCAGAAGCTACTCCTGCACTGTGAGGGTGAGCTGGTTAGGAAGTGCTCTCAGGAAGTAGTTACAGATAGGTAGCCGTGTTGGTCTGCCATAGTCAAAATAAAAAAATTCCTTCCAGTAGCACCTTAAAGACCAACTAAGTTAGTTCTTGGTATGAGCTTTCGTGTGCATGCACACTTCTTCAGATACATACTTCTCAGGAAGTAGACAGTCTGGCTTCAATAGTGGCTGATGCCCACCTCCCACTGGTTGCCGGAATCTATCACTTGTTTTGGCAACAGTTGGAGCTTTGTCATGGACACATACAAATGCACACCTTACCCAGCCACTGGAATAGCAGAAGCGAAGGGATATTTTGTATGCAAAATATAACGTGCTCTACAAGTGAGTTTCATGGACCTTCCTCATTGAGTATTTCCACCATCATGAAGGTCAGGGGATGAAAAGTCAAATCAGCATTTTACCCACTGCGGTTTTGTTTCTCTCCTGCCAATACCCCCTCTTCAGGCATTTATAACTGCAATTAACTCAAATGATCAACTCGTTTATCCACAAGCTCTAGTTAACTCAAGCCACTGTGCCTCTGCCTACCCCGCCCCCACCATGGAACCTAATATTAAAGTAAAATAGCTCCCCTGGGGAAATAATAGCTGTGTTTATCCAAACCAATGATTATCTTAACATTTTTGATATCCCCAAAGACATGAATGACATTGCACTAAGTACTAAGCAACTTAATGAAATCTGATTGAGTGAAGGAGCTGAAGGAGTGCACTAGAAATTGATTTAATCTAAGGCCACATAAGGTTAAAACCGAGCTTTTAGTTTCCTGTCTTGCATACTGAATTTAAACCCTTCCTTCCTTCCTTCCTTCCTTCCTTCCTTCCTTCCTTCCTTCCTTCCTTCCTTCCTTCCTCTGCAATGTTTTAAAAGTAGATTTGCCAGCTCTGTTCTTTGCCCAATTTTGACTTCTTCTAAATCTTTCCAGTGATCTTCTCAAGATGGAGGATGCTGCGAAACTAGGCTTCAGATTTAAAACTAGTCTACACCTTACCATTTTTCTATCGCAGTGAAAAGTGTTCCCTCTCAAAATGTTCAAGGTCTTCAGACATTTCACTCTCCTTCCTTCTTCTCCCTCCCTTCTTTTTATTTTATTTTTTTAAAAAATATATGGCCAGGACAAAATATAATCACTGGAGAATATTTCACTCCACTTGTAGCAGTGGCATAGCATGGGGGGCACAGTGGTGGTTGCCCTGGGTGCAGAATTGTTAGGGGAACAAAATTTCAACACCTGGCGCTGCCTCAATACAGCTATGTGCTTCCATCGCTGGGCTCTGTTGAAAACGGCTTCTCCATGCTAACCAGGAAGTGATCTCTCCAGACAACAGAATAACTCTTCTTTTCTTATCTCTGCAGCTGTGATCTCCTATGTGATGCGGATGCCGTTAGGCAGTTGAATGCACATGGGTACTCTACCCATTTCCCTCTCTTCCATCTCCTCTCCACTGCCCCAGGCACTGGCAACCCACGCTACACCACTGACTTGTAGTTGCCGTTCCCCATGAATATGACTCCCCCTGTTTTCCTCTATGAATTGTTGGAGAAATCAGAGGCTGGTCCATGAGAGTTACTGGAGCACAGCCTCCCAGTGAGAATGTCAAGCAATTTTTTTTTAAAAAAAAAAAACCCTGAAAGACTCAAAGTCATATAAACTTTCCTGTTCCACCCCCCATTTTATAATTCTTTTTGAACTCAAGAGAATAACCTGGACACCTGCTTGTCTAATTGTTACGTTCCTGCCAAACCACTGGGAAATGAATGGTGTGAAACATCCCTTCTTTTCTGGAAACCCCATGGTGTAACTCACAAGTCTATGTGGGGCTACCTTTGACGGTGACTCGGAAACTGCAATTAATCCAGAATGTGGCAGCTAGACAGGTGGCTGGGAGTGGCCGCCGGGACCATATAACACCGGTCCTGAAAGATCTTCATTGGCTCCCAGTATGTTTCCGAGCACAATTCAAAGTGTTGGTGCTGACCTTTAAAGCCCTAAACGGCCTTGGTCCAGTATATCTGAAGGAGCATCTCCACCCCCATCATCCAGCCCGGACACTGAGGTCCAGAGCCAAGGGCCTTCTGGCGGTTCCCTTGCTGTGAGGTTACAGGGAACCAGGCAGAGGGCTTTCTCGGTAGTGGCACCCTCCCTTCAGATAGCAAGGAAATAAACAACTATTTTACTTTTAAAAGACAATTGAAGGCGGCCCTGTTTAGGGAAGTTTTTAAAGTCTGATGCTGTATTCTTTTTAATATTCAGTTGGAAGCCACCCAGAGTGGCTGGGGAAACCCAGCCAGATGGGCAGGGTATAAATAATAAATATTATTATTATTATTAGTAGTAGTAGTAGTAGTAGTACACAAGTAGTCAAGGTGGTGCCCTTCAGATGTTGTTGGATGATGCCACTCATCATCCCTGATCTTTGGCCAAGCTATCTGGGACTGAAGGGAGTTGGGAGTCCAACAGCAGCTGGAGGACACCATACAGTGGTGCCCCGCAAGACGAAATTAATTCGTTCCGCAAGTTTTGTCGTCTAGCGAATTTTTCGTCTTGCGAATCACGAAATCCCATAGGAATGTATTGAAAATCAATTAATGCGTTCCTATGGTCAAAAAAAGTCCAAACAAAGCCAAATTTGGTACAACAACAGTTTATTAACTGCTCTTTAAAGTCACACATACTGTAAAGAGCAGTTCAAAAATTGAAGGGAAAATAAATTAACTTTATAAACAAAACATGTCTTTGTTTTTAGACAAAGGAAACAAAGTCACGAGACGTTTTCGTCTTGCGAAACAAGCCCATAGGGAAATTCGTCTTGCGAGGCAAATCGTAAACGGAAAAACCTTTCGTCTAGCGAGTTTTTTGTCTTGCGAGGCATTCGTCTTGCGAGGTACCACTGTATTTGCCAGCCGTACACAGTGAGAAATGTGGTTTCACATTTTGAATGGAATTCAGCAAGAAATGACCTGAAGTGAAACCATGCTGTATTGAACCAAGAAATCTGGAATAGTTCTGTCATAGTTCCAAATACTTTTTATGGAGTTTGTGTTGCTGTAGATACACAAAGCTTTCCTGCATTAATCCGACGTGATGGTGTCATAGCACCATATTGGCACAGGAGAGAGGCCTAAGGCCGACTCTGGAGTCCTATGGCAAAACTGTGGCTTCTAGAAACCAAAGGGCATGAGGGTGAGTGGTGAGGTTTGATGGACATTTGGATGAAAAATACACCTTCCCTGAATTGCTTCATTAGCAAAATTGGGTGGTTCCACCCATCTCCACCACTGCTTTGTAGCATCCTTTCACTAAGCCTTGTTTAAACAGCTGGTTTTCAAATGTTTGTTTTGCTGGTAAGGTAGATATAAATAAGCATCTTGTAACTTCCTGTGTTATTGGCCACTGTCTCTTTTTGTGGCCAATCATGTGGTGAAAACTGATTTTTTTTTAAGGGAATTATATTTATGGGACTGTGGTTCATTCTTGCAACAGCATTCATTACAGTGGTGTGAAAGGTAACTGGGTTGTTGGGTTTTTTACCTTTTTTCAAAATTTGTCACTCTCTGAAGAGTACTGAAGACACAGTACAGAGCCAGGTGTGGTGGATTTCTTCAGGGTGGGGGTGGGGCTGGGGCTGCGGCGTTGAATTACCTCAGAATAACCACATTCTTCAAATTAGGGTTGCTGTATTGTTTTCTCTTGAATTCATGTTCAAATAACTGCTGAAGTGAATTGACAAGGAACTGGGAGTGGTAATAATAAATTTTAAGTGAAGGTTAGGGTTGATCCCAACCACCAAATGTGCCCAAAGAGATCTCCATTTTATAAAATGACTACGCTGAGTTGTTCTACACCCACTTCGGTGAGAACATGGCAAATCTTCTAGTGACTGGTATGGTTAGCTCTTTTCCCACCAAACCAGTATCCAGCTGAGATAATTGTGCTCACATTGAAGCGGGGGCACACTTGCAATGGAGAATTAGGTGCAGTTCCCATTTAAATTACACCGTTTAGTTGTGGCTTTGTGTGGAACACTTTTGCCGACAAGTTTACCTCAATAATATTGAATCATGTTTTGGCAGCAAATGATGTGTGCTCACACCCAACAAATTGTACCAAAGAAGAAATTTGTGATGTATAAAAAAAGAGAAAAAAACCTTACTAACTTTATGTCTACAAAATCTGGTTTGATTACAGCTGTTTTCTGCCCCCCCTCCATGTAATTGAAAGTTCAGTGTAACTGAAAACTCAGTGCAATTTTTGTTCTTATCAGTTTCTGGAAATCATTTTTATATGAATGGGCATTAAAATGATTAAGGCTAAGGCAATTAAAATGTTGAGATGAGAGCATAGCAATAAAATGTGAAATGTGAATATGTTACTTGATTGATTGATTGATTGATTGATTAGATTTATATACTGCCCTTCACCATAAGATCTCAGGGCAGTTCACAGAATAAAGTAAAGGATACAAATGAGGAAATAATTAAAAACAAAACAGCAAAACAATAAGCCCCCCTTCCTACAGACACATTTAAAAAGCTGAATTCTGCACTAGATGAAGTTTCTGAACCGCCTTCAGAGGCAGCCCTGCGTATAACTCATTGCAGAAAGCTGAGACTTCTAATCAGTTTTAGCATTTTAAGTCAAAATGGACCCTCTCATCAACTGACATGTGGGTTGGAGATGAGGGAATGTGCCCTTTGGTCTTAGAAAAGTTACCCAGTCCTGATATAAGGGGTTCCAAACAACTTTCTCGCTAATGGCGTTTCAGCAAATGCAGTTCTTTTTTCTTCTTTTTATAAAGAAACTAATGGGTGAAAAGAAGCAAAGCAAGGAGCTGGAATATTTTCCCACCTGGTTACAGATAATGTGCTCATGATTGTGGAACAAAGTGTGACCATGAGTACTCAAGGTAAGCCACACGCATTCCAAATTTTCCAGGCATTGGATTTGCTCCTACACAGGTGGCATCACCGGTTGGACGTTTCCCATGGATAAGTGTTGTATTTGTAGATGACTTGAGATAACAGAGCTAGCAGCAAGTAGTACAAGCAGAGTTTATATCACTGTCAAGTACCTGGGCTTGCTATGAGGAAAACTGAGGCTGGATATGAATGGCCCGAGATTGCTTTTCCAATCAAAAGCGGAAACATGGGGCAGTTGCGAAAGCTGGGTCAGAGTTCAGAGCCAGGTCAAAATATCCTTTGATGATTTGCAGAATGTGAGCATGGAGAAAGCAACTTTACAGAATTGGGGATGGGGTGGGGGCAGATTCAGTTCACATTTAAAGACGAACATACCTAATTGGCATGTTCTGAAACAAGAAGAGAACTGAAACACAAGTAACCTTTGAATTTTTGCCATGTAGATTTCAACCAATATCTATAAAGTGCATATAATTAGTAGTGTCAGATTTAGGGTAGTGTGGGTTGTTCCCCTACACAGGACAAAAGATGAAGCAGTTCCCACGGTCACCTGTTCATACTCTTCCACACCATGGTGAGATCTATTCTAATTCTATCAGTTCCAAATCTGCATCTACAGTGGTACCTCTGGTTACATACCTAATTCGTTCCGGAGGTCCGTTCTTAACCTGAAACTGGTCTTAACATGAAGCACCACTTTAGCTAATGAGGCCTCCCGCTGCTGCTGCTGCTGCTGCTGCTGCTGCACGATTTCTGTTCTCATCCTGAAGCAAAGTTCTTAACCCGAGGTACTATTTCTGGGTTAGCGGAGTCTGTAACTTGAAGCGTATGTAACCTGAGTTACCACTGTATACCAGTGGCGTAGCGTGGGGGGTGCAGGGGGGGCCGGCCGCACCGGGCGCAACATCTGGGGGTTAGGGTTAGGGGGCGCAAATCCACGGGTTAGGGGGCGCAAATTACTTGCCTTGCCCCGGGTGCTGAAAAACCCACGCTACGCCACTGCTGTATACATATAAATTAGTAGGTGCAAATGTTATGCAGATCTATACCCTTCATCTCTTTTTTTGTGACGTGCAAGTAACCACCCTATCTGGAGTAAAGGTAAATGCTGACCAGTATATCCAGGCGTTGGTCACAGGGCCAAGCACCACCATTGGACAGTTGGTCCTGTGCCCAGGGGAATACCCTCCAACTCCTGCTGCCATTGGCTGATTAGGTGGCAGGGAGGTGATCCGGCCTGCCATTTGCTGGCTAACAAGGAGGCCTGAGGCCCGCCCACAAAGCCATCTGCCCAAGAAGGGAAGAATGGACTTCCCATGAGCCCAGATTTCCCACGTCCTCGTTCAATATGTTATACAGTGGTAACTTGGGTTAAGAACTTAATTCGTTCTGGAGGTCCGTACTTAACCTGAAACTGTTCTTAACCTGAAGCACCACTTTAGCTAATGGGGCCTCCCACTGCCACCGTGCTGCTGGAGCACAATTTCTGTTCTCATCCTGAAGCAAAGTTATTAACCCGAGGTACTATTTCTGGGTTAGTCTATAACCTGAGGCGTATGTAACCTGAAGCGTATGTAACCCGAGGTACCACTGTACCACAGGGGTCAGCAAAGTTTTTTTCAGCAGGGAGCCAGTCCACTGTCCCTCAGACCTTGTGAGGGGCTGGACTATATTTTTTTTGGGGGGGGGAGAACGAATTCCTGTGCCCTACAAATAACCCAGAGATGCATTTTAAATAAAAGCGCACATTCTACTAATGTAAAAAACGCTGATTCCCAGACCATCCACGGGCCGGATTTAGAAGATGATTGGGCCAGATCCAGCCCCCCGGCCTTAATTTGCCTACCCATGTGTTATACGTTAGGATACTCTCAGACCTCTTCCATGCATCTCTTCCCACCTTTCCTGCAGCACTCTGCAGCTGTCCTCAAACACTCTGCTACTCATTTGAGGACCTGTTGTCTGCAGTGATGCAGCCACGTCCGAAGATGCCAAAGGGTGTGTTGTCTGTTTAGGAGATCAATTCAGTACAGGCTGTACAATTGGACTGTGCTTTAAATGTCAAATGTACAGATTAGAGAGATGCAGCCTTCATTCTCCCTGAGGCAAGAGTGGGAGGAGGGGGGAGTGTTTGTTTGTATAATAATTTCCCCATGTTGGATCCCCCCCCCCCGTGAGTTTCATCCCTTCAGGACTGAAATGAATGTATTAAGCAGCTAAGGAAGCCTTTGGATCAAAAGCCAATGCTTGTGGCATGCAGCTACGTTAACGGGCTGCTCCTGTTGGTATTTTGGGAATGCTGAATGTGGGTGGGAAGGCCTAAGGACACTGTGTGAGTGCTTCCTTCGGTGTCTACATACCCTCTACAGGCTCCAACAAGGTGTTTTGAGAGAAGTCCCGGCAGAACATTGGAAATCCCCACGTGAAACACAATTTCTTGGCAGCCTCGGTAGTGAAATCATAGGGAACATCTGACAAAGTGGTTTTGCGCTCGTACATTTTCTAAATAAAATCAAAGCTGTCCAGAAGAGACCAACCAGGTTAGACCCAGGCTCCACCCAGGCCAGTATCCTTCCTTCAAGTCATAAGGACAGCAACCAGTGCTTTTTTTCACCAGAACTCAGTTCCGGCACCTCTCAGGTGGGCTCCATTGCCATTATAAGAGAACAATGGAGGTGTTCACGGTGAGTTCTGGCACCTCTTTCTGCAGAAAAATAGCACTGGCAGCAACGCTCCTCTGTGTTTCCTTCTAACATCTAATATCCAGAAGTATACTATCTCTGAGTATGTTGGTTTAACTAACATGTCTAATGGCAGTTCTATGCAACAGACAGCCAGGCACTGCAACTGTTTTGAGCTTCCTATGACCCACATGAACATTTGTATAGGGAAGGAATATAGTTCGGTGATAGGGCACATGCTCTGTGTGCAAAAGATCTCAGGTTCAATCCTTGGCATCAGGCGTGACAACTCTAGGGGGCTGAGGTGTCTTTGGCCCCCTCAATATTTGTTGGAAGGGGCCAAGTCCCCTCAATGTTGAAGGGGCGGAGGAGGTTGAGCATGGAGTCGATCAGGGCACGGCTTCAGTGGCCACCTCCTCCAGAGCCCTCAAACACCTCCTGACAATGTGATGTTGCACAACGGTACCACACGTGACATCACAGGCCCCCCTCAATCTTGGGGGCAACTTAGTGCCTCTGCTTGGCATATCTAGGTAAGTCTGGAAGAGAACCTGTCAGAAGCCCTGGTGAGCCGCTGCCTGTAAAGTGTGTGTGTATATATATGTTTTTCCGGGTCATGTGGCCAGCATGACTAAGCCGCTTCTGGCGAAACCAGAGCAGCGCACAGAAATGCTATTTACCTTCCTGCCAGAGAGGTACCTATTTATCTACTTGCACTTTGACGTGCTTTTGAACTGCTAGGTTGGCAGGAGCAGGGACCGAACAATGGGAGCTCACCCCGTCACAGGGATTCGAACCGCCGACCTTCTGATCGGCAAGCCCTAGGCTCAGTGGTTTAGACCACAGTTCCACCCGCGTCCCTTCCTGTAAAGTATAGATAATACCAATACCATTGATGGACCAATGGTCTGACTCAGTACACGTCAGCTTCCTACGTTTCTAGCTCACAAATCAATAGCAGTCCTGTCTCTAAACTTGACTCAAATGGGTGTGTGTGTGTGTGCGTGCTATTTGTTAAAGCAAAATAGCTGAGGTTTGACCCTACACATTGACTTGCTACTATAGCATCTTCTAGTAGCTCCTCTGATGAGTCAATTAACCCACCCAAGCATGTTCTAAACCTAGATATTTTCTTTAAATTTCCTCCATTAGGATACTTTACTTCTGAATGCACACCCCTCGTTTTGCTTCTGCAGTTAGTGGTACGTGGCTGAGACACCCGCATTCTGGTGCCTGACTTCTTTTCCATCTCGGCTTTGAAATGATTGCATTTGGCAACACTGATATTGCATCTTTCTTTTCTCCATGGCAAGGAAGCAAAATAAACACACAGTAACATGCATATATATGAGTCTGCTTACACATGATGCCAACAGATGGCAATATTTTCTCATCCTTGCACAATATGGGGCCATCCCCCATCCCCATCCCCCTGGCTCTCCCTGGAACATTTGCATCAAACTCTTCTTTGTGATAGAGGAGTAAACTGAACCTTTTCTCATCTGAAATGCCTCTTTGATGTAGCTTTGCCCCCACCCTGCCTTCAAGGTAGGAGGACCATATATTGAAGCACATGCCACACCGGTGACTGCTGTAACTGTCCCTTAGGGAAGCAGCATGTGAATATTATGAGTCTTATAATGGTCTGCTCATGGAAAAATAAGCAAAGATTATTATTTTTCTTCACTTGAATCTAAGGGGCTGCCATGGCTTTATACTGTAAATTCATGGAGAGGGTTTTTATTTTTAATGCAATTTTGCATGGCTCCAAAAAGCCTATATTCATTTAAAAAAACAAAACACCCTCTTTGTTGTTGATAAAGTAATAGCTACATTTTTGTTCAGATTAGGTTGTGTTAAAAGACATGTGATTCACCACCTGTATCATTTTGTCTGTTTTAAAAATCTATATTCATTATGCTCACACCTCAAGTGTCCTCTGAGCATTTTATATAGTATATATATTTTTTATTCCCAGTCAACTACAGAAAAAACAACAACACCCATATAAATGATAAATACACATCTTTAAATGCCTGTGTCCATGAATGTGGCTATTCTGAAAGGGCCATGCCTCCCCAGTTTGCATTATGGGTGTTTAAGGGCACAGGTTTATTCATCCACATGGGATGTGCTTGATGCAGAAGACATTGGTGTGTCGTGTTTTGGGTTGCCACATAAAGTGTGCAGAATTTCTAAATTTGCCACATCTAAAAATGAACCCTCTAGCCAGGAACCCTTGGATTGCTCTAAAGATTTCCTTAGAAAACATGACTTTTCAGAAAGTTCAGCAGTTATCGATAAAGAACCAAATGGTCAGTGGCGTAGCACCCGGGGCAAGGCAAGTAATTTGCGCCCCCTAACCCGTGGATTTGCACCCCCTAACACGTGGATTTGCGCCCCCTAACCCTAACCCCCAGATGTTGCGCCCGGTGCGGCTGGCCCCCCTGCACCCCCCACGCTACGCCACTGCAAATGGTCAGTGTCTCTTGTCAAATCTCTCTCTCTCTCTCTCTCTCTCTCTCTCTCTCTCTCTCTCTCTTTCATTTTTATCTTCAATATTGTCAGCACTGGTACAAACGTTGCCAAACTCTCTGGTATCAGGAGAGAAACTCTACAGGAAGTTCAAAACTTCGCCCCAAAAGACCAGAGTCCTTCTTATTGGGAATAACCCAAATAGAAGTTCCCATGTGTTTATGTCATCTGTTTATGTCATCTGGAGAGACCAGGGAATTATGTCAGAATGCTGTTTATTGGTTATAGCTCGGCTTTCAATACCATCCTTCAAGACATCCTCATCAGAAAGTTAAGGGACCTGGAACTTTCTTCTAACATCTGTGATTGGATCAAAGACTTGTAAAGATATGTAAAATGAACCATGGAAGGAGAAGAAGGGAAGTCACTGGATATTGAAAGTTTGTAAAAAATATATATATATATATTTTGATTGTAAAATTAAATTTTTTTAAAAAAACTATTATAAAAAAGAAATTCAAAACTTCTAATGCCCCAGGAAAACAAGTTTATTACTTGACAGAGCTCCAAAATACAGAAAGATGAATATCTGATGTGGGTTTGGTGCTATAAGGAAGTAACTGGAAACCCATCCAGAAAGTGGCAAAGAGTTATGGCCATATTGTCAATGTGAGTTTGCCTTCTGTGGAGGCTGTGTTTGTCATTGGGCTTATAAAACTCCAGAGGAAGCTGAGATGACAGGTGTCTGATGCCTTCTTTCCTTCCATTTGTTTTTCATGCACTTTTAAAAACCCTGGAGCTGCTCTATCATTCTCCAGGCATTGGGGTGACGCACTACAGTTTCTCTGTGAAAGGTTTTCCCATTCAGAAGGATATGTTTCATGGCCGTCCTAATTACTAGAGCTAAGAATGGCTGGGGGACTTTTTGCAGGCATTCCCATTTCCTGCACAAAATGCACAACTTGGGGTGGGGGTGGGGAGTTGTAAACAAAGGCAAAGAGTTCACAGTATTTCCTCCCCAGCACCTGCTAAGAATTCGGGCAATATACAGTGGTACCTCGGTTTACAACCATAATCCGTTCTGCAGGTCCGCTTGTAAACCAAAACAGGTTGTAACCCAAGGTGCGCTTTCGCCAATGGGGCCTCCCCCAAAAAAGGGTTGTAATAAAAAAAAGGGGGGGACACATACTTCTGGGTTTACTGGATCTACTTTGAGTGAAATCTGGTTGACTACCACCACAGGTTCATCTTGCGGGAGACCAGGCCTACTTAATAGGGCATTCACCCTTCTTCTTTAGGGTAATGTCCACAAAGAGGGAAAGAATGGGATGTCATTGGTAAAACAGGGGAAGAGGGTTCATGTCCCTCTTTAGAACTGCCAAATGATAGAACTGCCTCTGAATTTCCCTGATAATGAATTTGGAAGTGCACCTGGAGTGTCCTGTTCAGCTAAATCATGTATAGGAAGCCTCTTAGTTTCCTACTATAAAAGAAAATGTTAGTGGCATTTCTCAAGGCAGTTTTGCACACTGCTGCTAGTCTTGCCACTGTTTATGGATAAAGAAGACTCTGAGCTTGTAACAGCTATATATGAAGGGTGCCCTCCCCATCAACAACTCACTATAAAGCCTTGCTTATTTATCTTTCTGCATCAATTTCAGGTTTACAAGTGTAGCGGCCAACTGATTTTTTCTTTCGAGAGAAATTATTTTAGCAGTTTTCTCATATCTCTTGAGTCGTCACCTCTCTCTCTGTCTGTCTGTCTGTCTGTCTGGCTGTCTGTCACTCTTACACTTCAAAACACTTCTACATGTTAAAATGACAAAGTTTTTGGAATAAGCCCCGTCTCGCCCCAATTGCTGATAATGTAGGGTGATATAAGGAATTGTAACAATACACAGCAGATATTGAGAGGAGGGGGGAGGGAGAAAGGAGAAGCACTCTATTTTTTAAAAAAAGCAAACAAACACAGGGGATAAAAATGAGACCACCAGAACATCGACTGCCTTTTTATTTATTTTTCTCTTTAATCGTATTTTCTCTCTCTCTCTCTCCTCCCCACCCTACCCCTCCTCTTAGCCAATTCCGAACAGATCCTTTGGTCAGAACTCAGCAGGAAAGGTTGTTGAAAGCTTTGATAGTCAGTGAAGGAGAACATAACTACACAAAGCAGTAGCATGCACCAGTGGAGTCACCTTGCTGGGTGCACCTCCCTCCAAGAACAGCCCCCGATCATTATTCATCTAGACCTCCCTCTGGCCCATAGTACCACTGGCTCCAACAGCGCCTGATCCCCCGCTTGCCCTTTCCACAGGTATTGCTAAAGCAAATAGCTCACGGTATTTACTAGGTGTGCAGCGCTTTAAATCATATTAATCTATCCAATAAAGTATTTACAGCCAGTAAAAATTCCACCGTGGCGCAGCCGATCTGCAAGAAGGATGAATGGTGGAAAACACAAAAAGCCCGGGCTGGCCCTGCCCCAGACAGATTGTCTGAAGTCTGTGTTCCTGGGAAAGGAACAGCGAATGGGGAGAGAGGGAGCAGTGAGCACCTGGGCCTCATCTGGGGAACAGAAAACACAGGCACATGTGTCACGGCGGCAGAAGGAAGCAAGCAAGCGTGTGATAGAACAACAAATGGTGGAGCCTGAAGAAACTCCAGAAGGTGATCAGAGCCATGTCTTTGTTCAAGATCCCTGCATTTGGACGCCATAATCTTGCACACACCCATGTGCACCAGGCAGCACTAATTTCGAGGGATCAGATATGCTGTTTCAATTTTCATTCTCGGCTTGATTTCCTAGCCACAACTGAAACATGATTCTGACTCCTTATATCCTCTGGCTTAAAGTTTCTCTGGACAGATTTCCAGACTCTGTCCCCTGGCTTGCCTGCTTAGCTATGCTCACTCTTAATTCTTGCTGATGCGTCTGCTTCTTGAAAAGACTCACCCACAAGATCCAGACCCTGTAAGTGCCACCAGCATCTCTCAGCCGTCCCCAAAAGGAGGACTGTTATCTGATAATGCTTTGAGAGCTATGAATTTTTGGGTTGTTTCAGGACTGAATCTTGTGCTCCTCCCACACAAATTTGTGGGTTTCCCTGGCTGGTAAATTCTTTCCCATTTTCTTTAAGGTCATGAAAACAGCTTCTGCTGAGGCAGAGACTATTCGAGGAAACTAAGTATGAAACAATTAAATGCCTAAAACTAGACTAACAACATATGTTTGACTAAGCAATTTCCATCTTTGCTATTGTTTTCAGAATGCAACCTACTGCCTCAGAATTGAATTGAATTTAGGTAACTCATTGGGCCAGCAATGGTGCATATCAAGTATTAATATCTTCTTCTTCTTCTTCTTCTTCTTCTTCTTCTTCTTCTTCTTCTTCTTCTTCTTCCTCCTCCACCTTTCTCCCACCAGATTTTGATAAACATCAGTTCGCCTATAGGAGAAATAGGTCAAGAGATGATGCCATAGCTACAGCCTTTCACCTTGCAGAGAGTCATCTGGGGAGACCAGGGAATTATGTTGTTTATTGATTATAGCTTGGCTTTAATGCCATCCTTCCGGACATTCTTATCAAAAAGCTGATGGAACTAGACCTTTCTTCTACCATCTGTGACTGGATCAAAGACTTTCTGAGGGATCGGACACAGTGAGGATTGGGCCTGTTACATCTGCCTCCCTGAAGCTCATCACTGGTACCCCACAGGGATGTGTGCTGAGTCCCTCCCTGTACTCGTTGTATACATGTGACTGTATTTCATCTGATTCATCTACTGCAATTATTAAGTTTGCAGATGATACTACCATAATGGGTCTAATTACAGGTGGAGATGAATCAGCATATGGGGGGAGGCTCAAAAAGTATCTACATGGTGCCTAGAGAATAACTTGCACCTAAATATTAGCAAGACAAAGGAGATGGTGTTGGACTTTCGGAGGAAGAGAGGGGAACTAGCCCTGTTGTATATGGGGGGGGGTTGTGTGGAGAGAGTCTCTTCCTTTAAATTCCTGGGAGTTTACCTTAGTGAAGACCTCACTTGGAAAAACAATATAACTCAGGTGGTTAGGAAGGCCCTACAGAGACTCCATTTCCTCCGGGTCTTGTGAAAGAACAATGTTAAACAACAGTTGATGACCTCCTTCTACCGGTCCACAATAGAAAGTGTCCTCTCATCTTGTATCACCGTGTGGTACGTTGGCTTGACAGCCACGGACAGAAAGTCTTTACAGAAGGTGGTGAACACAGCACATGATATCATGGGCTGTCCCCTAAGCTCACTAGATGACATTGCAAGGGATCGATGTCTTAGGAGAGCGAGAAAAATTCTCAGGGACGATTCACACCCCAGCCAGCACCTCTTTAATCTTCTACCCTCAGGGAGGAGATATAGAAGTTGCTGCACTAGCAGAAGCTAGTGCGACATCTTCTTCTGGTGAAGCCTTTCTCAACCTGTGGGTCCCCAGATGTTGTTGAACTACAACTCCCATCACCCCTAGCTAGCAAGGCCAGAGCTCAGGGATGATGGGAGTTGTAGTCCAACAACATCTAGGGACCCACAGGTTGAGAATCGCTGCTCTAGTGCGATAGGACTTTCCCCCTTTCTCTCCCCCCCATAACTGCTCACTGAAATGTTCGGGGGGGGCAATAGAAAGCTGCCTACTACTGAGTGAGATCCTTGGTCCACCTAGCTCACCTGAGCCACAGCCTTTCCCCATGCCAACAGCTGACTAGGGTCAGAGTGACATCATCAAATGAAGTATATGATTCCCAGTTGGTTGGAAACATATACAAGAAGAAACAGGGGTTTGTTGCTTATTAGGAAATAAAGGGGTTAGTGGAAATTGGCACAAATGTGTCTCTGCAGGTACTAGGGAGGCAGGATTAAGGAACGTTTCAGGCACGCTCTCCCAAACCCTTTCATGCCCTAGATATCCAGCTGCAAACATTCAGCATAGCCCTAATAACTAGTTGTGGGGACCTGTTCTAACCCCTTCCTTCCTCCTTTTTCTCTCCCCCCAACCCCTTTAATGGCTTCCTTAACTGGATATTTATTTATTTAGCTTGAAGTAAGCGATAGCTGGGACAGCTGATTATTTGTTCTGGGATGAGTTGCATGAGAGGAGGGGAAGTTTAATACTGTTATCCATTTAACAGCAATGTGGCGGGGGTCATGTTAAATTTAAAAAAGAGCCAATACATATCTGGTATTCAGGAGAATGCCTTCGAACTCAAAGACTGTGGTTTTCAGATAGTGCACCTTGTTTAGAAGCCAAGTCAGGGTCTACTAGTGAGCTTCCCAAGTGAAGTTATGACGATAAGCTCCTTGTCCAACATCAGACAACTATAACTAGAAGTGGAGGAGGTTGCTCAGATGACTTCCTGAAGCAACATACCAGTTGCCAGCATCATGTCTCTTCTCCTAGAGGCAGAACTTGATGAGCTGTAAAAAGACTTTACTCACATCCAGGAGGGAGATGACTAAGCTGACATCGGGGATTGTTTTTTTTAAAAAAAGTATTAATTCCTCTACTTCCCAAACCAACGCAGTGGCTATATGATCCGTTTGCTTCCAAAAGCTCATGTGATTCTACTGCAACTCCTCTGAGTGGGTAGAGATGACTCAGACTTTTGTAAACGCTGCTAGACCACACATGACACCTAAGTAGGAAAGGTTTCCTTACCTTTTTAAAAATAAAAAAGCATGCACTAAAGAGAAGAGAGCCACAAGCACATGGTGGCTTCACATTAACATTTTTGAGTGGGAATAGCCCCGCCTGTTTGCATTTCATCTGTTTGATAAAGGACCATTTAGTGAGAATTTTCTACCTTCCGGTTCTAAGACGGGCATATACACTTTTCTGTCATGGTGGCTGGTGCACAGAAGACCTGGAGGAGCAGCTGGGAGGCCACAGGGTGAAGCCAATCAGATCATGGAAGAATGGCCAAGTCAGTGGCGTAGCATGGGGGGTGCAAGGGGGGCCGGCCGCACCGGGCGCAACATCTGGGGGTTAGGGTTAGGGGGCGCAAATCCACGGGTTAGGGGGCGCAAATTACTTGCCTTGCCCCGGGTGCTGACAACCCACGCTACGCCACTGGGCCAAGTTGCTCTGGTTTTCTCCCCATCTTCCACTCTTGCAAAGATTCTGTTGAAGCTTAAGATTGCATGTCGCCCAGTACAATCAGTGTGACAGGCAATTGCCCTCAGGAGTAAAAGGTATCTGACTTTTTCAGGGATACTTCCTGAAGGTCTAGTTGAACAGTGCCCACCTGGAAGTATCATGTGAATATCTCCAACAGAAAACACGTTTCATATTTCCTAATATCTCGCTCTTCCAAATTCTACCTCTCGGTATCTTTCATAGAATCATAAAATTGTGGAGTTGGAAGGACCATGGGGATAATCCAGTCCAATTCCCTGCAATGCAGGAATCTTTTGCCCAGCGTGGGGCACGAACCCACAGCCCCGAGATTAAAAGTCTCATGCTCTACTGACCAAGTTATCCCCTAAAGCACTTTACAAAAACCGATGTTACAAAGCAATGTCTCTCCGGGTTTAAAACAGCATAGAGCAGCAATGGCTTATTTTTAAATGTCACAGGGGAAAGAAAAAGAAGTGATGGAACAAGACATGAACTCATGGAATGGTTTATGCACAAGTCTGCTTCATTACGTTGTTCATTCGAAGACCAAATCCTTTTAAAAAAATGTAGGTGGGCAGCGTTTTCCCATGTTACCACCTAGTATTAATCAGGTTATTTAGATGTCTAAGAGTTAAAATTTATTCTGCTGTGCATACAGCTAGGGCTAGGGGAATAAGGCATTTACCTTAAGAATCCAGGAACATAAGGTATTCTGTTTTGTGTTTCTGCTGCTGCTGGATTGGACGCATCCCCTCCATCTCCTATCCCCAGCTCTGAAACAAGATTCCTACCTGGCCTGTTAAGGAAATATTGAAGGGCAATCACCTCAAATGACGCCTACACCTATAACATGCCCCCCACCCCTTAAAACAACAAATCCCTCAATCTGTGGGGTGTGTGTGTTTGTGTGTGTGTGTGTTTTTACAAGCCTGACATGGAATGGCGTAGAAAAGATCAGCGCCGACACCCAAACGGGGCAAGGGAGCCTTTGCAAACTGTGTCCAGAGTCAGTCAAGGAGAAAAATAAACATTCACGACATAATTGGAGAATGGATTTGCACAAGCTGAAAACAAACTCCTCTGTTAATTAGTGATTCCAACCTAAACGGCTGCGTTTCCATGAAAAGCAGTCAAGTCAGGAAGAATAAGCCCTTACACAGCCATCCACAACACAGTTAACAGAGAGCCAGCATGGAAGGCAACTCCCATCAGGCCTGACCAGCGTGGCCAATGGGCAGGAATAATGAGAACTGTAGTCTAGGAATACTTGGAGAGCCACAGTTTCCCCCATCTTCTGTGCAATGGATATGATGTTAGACTAAGACTGGGGACCAGTTCTAATCCTGCCCAGCTATGAAACTCACTGCATGATTGGCCCACAGTCACAAT
This sequence comes from Podarcis liolepis, assembly GCF_965112155.1. Lineage (NCBI taxonomy): Eukaryota > Metazoa > Chordata > Lepidosauria > Squamata > Lacertidae > Podarcis > Podarcis liolepis. The sequence goes on from NC_139555.1 coordinate 26,102,968, forward strand.
CTGTTGTTGGAAAAGTCACTTAAATAACACTAACGGAGACCAGAGAGGAAACAGATTCTGATAACACTGAGGAACAGAAAAAGCCTGAGACATTTTGGCACCTGAGGTAAACCACAAAATGGCTCCCTTTCCCCCACCAGGGAAGAAGGAGTGAGCGAATATCTGCATCAGAATCAAGGGGGGTGGAATCTGCATTGGGAATGAGGGGGGAACCTGTGTTGCACATGGAGCAATGTCATGTTCCCTGAAAGAGGCTGTGCACTCTGGCGGAGCATCACGCATAACGTCACATGCACTCAAGACACGCACCGGGCCCCCTCACCATTGAGGAGCCGAGTCCCCTTCAAACAAATATTGAAGGGGTTGAAGACACCTTGGGCCCCTACAGTTGGCATGGCTGAAGGAAGGAAGGAGAAATAAAAATTTACTATGGGAACAAGGTTGGGGGAAGACCAGCACATCCTATTTGCCCAGAGGCAGCTGTAGAAGTGCCATTGTGGAGGTTGCCAAGGGGATGGCAAATCCAGCCTCCAAGGAACACACTGCAACAGTTGTTGCGTCTGTGGCAGCGGCAGCAGGAGAAGCTGTATCCGCTGCCCCTATGGATACTGCCACCTGAAGCAGTCACCTCACCTTGCATCATGGGTGGGTTGGCCCTGGCAGGAAGTGTCACAAAATCCTGTGCTCCCACTATAGAATTGTGCCCCCCAAAATTATCTAGACGGACAGTCAGTTCTGAAGCTCTTCACATAACTTAATAAATGGATGAATGTGAAACCTCTTGAAAATCACTTCTGCTGAAAGTGTCACGACACAGCATTACCTTTGGGACTGCTGGCTCACACATCCAGCTCATCACTTCTCAGTGTTGAGGTCACTGAGGGATAAACATGTGTGAATGACCACTCCCCACATTAAATGGGGGGCGCCCTTTGTGTGGTCGCACACAGCCCCCTGGACCCTATGAGGCACCATTAGCACAGGCTTGGCTTTGCCTTCCCCAGGTGGGATACCTGGAGGTCTCCGCCTACCTCAGCCAGTTGCCCAATCCCGCCTGGGGAGGCGTTGCCAAGGCGATCAGGCCAGGTAGGGGGAGGGACCACCCTGCCCACACAATAGGGGGAGGATCTTACCTGGGAATCTTTTGTTGGCTCCAGAGCTTCTCCCACCCTACCCACCCTCAGTTAAGACTTCTTTTGCAGTTAACCTTTTCTCCAGAGGTATGCGGGCGCTGCTACATCAAGGTCGCTGTTGAAGGGCCGGAAAGGAATTCTCCTGCATTGGCAGGTTTGCCTTTCCCATAGCAAAACACCACAACTTTGGCGTATCAGGCCTTTGGCAGAATCCTTTAGTCTATCTTCCCTAAATGGGGGAAGGCATGTAGCGGTGACCCACACCGACCTCCTCTTTGCGGCAGTGATACCAGGGTTTCCCATTAAAGGGGTTGTTTGAGGGGAGGCTTTGGCCATATGCCTAGAGGTTGTCATTGCTCTCCCCTGCGACGGCGGCATAATGGGGGGGGGGCTCTCTCTGCTTGAACATACGTTCTCCAGAGCCAGCCAGCCCATCCCCCTCCCCCAGATAACCCTGATGTTCCCCAGATCCCCAGCGGGGGACTGGAAGGGATAAATGCCCAATGTCTGAGCCAAGGTCTACCCACATCTGAAACATAATAAAGTTGTGGCCAATTTTAATCCCATAGCACGTTGTCTTGAGTCGTTATTCCACACAGGGGCTGCCCAGGGTTTGGGGGACTCCGCCTGTCCGTGCAATGTGAAACCTTTTGAAAATCACTTCTGCTGAAAGTGTCACAACGCAGCGTTACCTTTGGGACTGCTGGCTCACACATCCAGCCCGTCGCTTGTCAGTGTTGCAGTCACTGAGGGATAAACATGTGTGAATAAACCTGCCCTCTGCCTTTTGAGATGTGTGAAGTACAGATTAAGAGCATTAAAGGCCTCCGCCCTCACGTGTGAAATATGCTACAAGAAATAGCTTCAGAGAAGAGGTTCTGTCATCTCCTTGCATTATCCTCTCAAATAAGAAGAAGCAGAACCTTCCGGGATCATTCAGCCCCACGTGCTTCTTCCGTATCTGTCAGATTCTAATATAGGTATTGCACATTCTTGCATGGCATGACGCGATGGAAATTAATATGTTAATACGCATACATACATGAAAAAACAGTTCCAATTACTTTTTTTAGAGCGCTTCCGTTCTTGCTGCTTATGACTAAGTGTAGGTAATTAAATCTGGATCACTTTTTCCACTCCACCCATACTTAGCAAAAACCTGTTACAAGTTTTCTCAACGCTCCTCACCCCCCCCCCCAATCCCTGAGAAAAAGTTGCAAGATTGGCAGGCATGACAGTGACATATGATTCCTTTTTAAGTCTAGCTGATAATAATAATAATAATAATAATAATAATAATAATAATAATAATAATAATAATTGTCAGAGCTGCTTGAAGATCCTAGCTCACAGAGGATCACGCTAGCCAGCGATCATTAAGTAAAAGTCTTTATTGAGTTACAATTTCCATTCTCACGCTGCTGCGTGCAACTCTACGTCTAGTAGCTAGATCGGCGAAGCTCCGTCTGAGTCTCCGCCCCGTGTGCACCAACTTAATATCCTAGCCCGGCTCCACCTTTTCCGCCTGACTGTCCTCCTCTGGGTCCCTCTACCCCCCGGGGCCTCTTCCTTCCGGGATTCTTCTGACGCTGACCCCCCCGGACCCTCCTGTCTCCTTGCGCCGGGCTTTAGGACCTGGCTCCCTTTCCGGGCTGCTTACTGCGCCGCCTTCCTCTGCATTTGAACTTGGCGCGCGCGCCCAACCTTCCACTTTCCGCTTAACCGTTTCCTCGCTCCCCGATGGAGGTGTGGCCACTCCTGACTCGTGCCCTCCCTCCTGTGGTGAGCTGCCAGCGCTTGCCCCCTGGCTCCCTTCCTCTTCCCTGCTCTCTGGCGGTGATGCTGGTCCCGATTTCCAACTGCTCTCCTCTGAGTCCCCTCTGGCTCTATCTTCCTGGGGTGCCCCCCTAGACTCCCCCCTTGCCCTGGCCACTGGTGCTCCTTTCTGTGAATCCTCTGATTCACTGGAAAGACTCGGAGATCTCGGGTCGTCGTCATCACTCATCTTTTCTTCTGCCTCCTCCCCTTCGCTCTCTGTTTCCTCCCTTGCCCTTGCCTCTGCTCCTAAACCCCTGACAATAATAATAACAACAACAACAACAACAACAGCAACAACAACAACAACAACAACAATAATAATAATAATAAAATGTTGTGGTGGTGTAATCACCCTGTGTTTGTACATAATATGAATAGTATATATAAGGGGCAGGATTCAACCCATCTGTGCCATCAGTGGAAGGCCTCTGTAAAGTCTTCTGCTTGCGCTGTGGGGCTTTCCACACTCTTCTCTTCCTGTGCACACCCTGTTTTATAGGGGAGTCAGGAGTATCCCAGAACGGTGCTTAAGTGGAGGAGAAGCAGGATTGTCTGCAAGCTGAAATGTTTGCCCTGGCAGAAGGAATGCCTTAGTGCAGCATTGATGTCCTCCCAAGGTAATTAGTGAAAACACGGGTCACCTGACATTTGTCTATAATGCTCCTACTTAGTCTGTAACAGGAGTGAGGGAAATGTGGCCCTCCAGATGTTTTTGGACTACAACTCCCATCATCCCTTGCCATCGGCCATGCTGGCTGGGGCTGATGGAAACTGGAGTCCAACAAATATCTCCAGAGCCAGACGTTTTATTCCCCATGCCTGGTCCTTGACAAACTGGGGATGGAAACTTTTTTCTCTCTTTTTTCTCTGCGCACACGTGGATTGCGATTCGGTGCTTCTGTGCATGCACAACCACCGAAACCCAGAAGTAACCTGTTCCAGTACTTCCGGGTTTCGCCGTGTCTGTAACCCCCAAAAAATGCTACCTGAAGTATCTGTAACCCGAGATATGACTGTACTGTTCAACCTTGTTGGGAGACAGCTAGTGTAGGTAGGACAGAGGGGCTTAACTAGTATATTCACTCAGGGCTTTGGGACTCAGGCTGGGGACAGGAACATTTTTATTAATGCTGCTTTATTAATGACTCAGGTCTTAGGTCCATGTTGTTCAGCAGTGGCTCCCCAGCCCTACCTGGAAATGCCAGAGATTGGGACCTGTGCTCCACCATTCAGCTAAAACCCTTTGGGGCTTGCCTAGGTGACATGCTCACACATAGCCTAGCATACCCTCCAATGCTTCTCCAAGAAAAAGAGGCTTGTCCTATTCTCTTTTTCCCAGGTGTGGATGCAAGAGAGCTTCTGAGAACAGCAGGCAGGCACCAAAGGCACACCAGCCACAACTGACCCTGCCTAGACAAAGAAGCTTGCATCTTTGTATGGGTGCTAGTCCAAAAACGAGGGAAGGTAGCAGAAAGATTGCTATTAGCTGTGGCAAATTTTGGCTGAGCTCCACACGTAGCTCTGTGTTTTTTATGCTTTTATTCCGTATTGGATGCTAATGTAATTTAAGAAAAGAAAAGATAGGCTTTCATTGCATTCAAAAGGGAATGCAGGTGCCTTCCAAAAGCTGTCATGCTTTTTCAAGGCATCTCTAGGATCTTCATTAGCCGGACTTTTTGAGCAGTCCATCATTAATACGGGCAATGGAGATGTTAAATAGGCTGGGGCAAATTAAATTAGAAGAAAAATTGATATCAAATCTGCCATTATTTCCAGCAAGTGGTAAATTTTGGCAGAGAGACAGGAAGGTGGTTAGAAAAAAGGGGGAACCTCCATAGTCAGGACGAAACATGTTTCAGATATGTGTGTGTGTGTGTGTGTTTGCTGTTGTTGTTTTTAGAGTTTGTGCCTATGAAAACGATCTGCTATTCTTCATCCAAATCCTTCAGCTTGTTCAACCGATTTCAACCTAATTTCTCCGTATTTAGTGAAATGAGCCATGCAAGAAAGCATGAACGAATGCACCAGTAAATTATCAAATAAGACCCAGCATTCATGCAAGATTTCATATGTAAAGACCACGTGTGTGTGTGTGTGTGTGTGTGTGTGTGTGTGTGTGTTAACACATGAGCCTTTATGGACAAATCAATAGGCCTCCTGGGTCCTTTTCTTTGACCTCCTAAAAATCTGCAACACTTCTTTTTGCCCCTTACAAAGGAACTGTAGTATTACAAAATTAATAATGTGATTCTCTACATGACTATTTGAAATAGTAAACCCCAAGCAGACACCCATACGATTATATGTTATTATTGCTTGTCTTTTTCGAGGGCTGTGCTTTTCCATAGATGTTCACATCATTGCAAGGCATACAATGACGCTTAATATTGTTTCAAACAATGCTAAATATAAACATTGCTGAGCATGACATAGCTTGGGCCATTTTGCCAGTGAACAGACTTTTGTGTGAGGTCTCTGGTGACCGTGCTGGCAACGTACACTAAGTACCCCTGGTTGTTGTCTGCTCTGCAAACATTTAGGGGACCTGCACAGGTTTCGCTGTGCTGTGAGTCCACAGGGGTTGCCGAGATTAGATCAACAACATAAGGCACATGTACTCTGCGAGATCTTAGGAAGACCGTAAAGACTTGTCCTGATAGTTGGCCGATATGTTTGGGATTTTAGGGTTTTTTATAACAACTTGTTTATGTTGGGCTGCTGCGATTGGCTGCAGTTTCTGTATTCTGTTTAAAACAGTCGTGAGCCACCCCGGGGGCCTGTTTTGTGGTCAAAAGGTTGGCTTAGAAGAAAATCTAAAAACAAACAAACAAAAAATCCTGTGCATTTGTGCTCTTAAGAAAACACACCGTTTACATTGACTGGGATCCAGTTCTGACATGATACTTTTATGGAGCTTAGCTCTAGAAATTAGATCAGTGTGAACAACAGTTGAGTATCAGTGATTTCCAATGTAGTGTTCCCCGTATGGGGGGGGGGAGGGGGCGAGAGAGAAACCTGTGGCCTTCTAGGTGTTGTTGTCCCATCAACCCCAGCCAGATGGACAATAGACAAGGGATGATGGGAGTCACAGTCCAACAACATCTGAAGAGCTGCAGGTTTTCTCCATCTCTGTCACATATATCTCTAGCCCTCATCACCACAGTTAACAGACAGCCTGGCGATATCCCTCACTTTTCCCTGCATCCTTTGTCCTGCTGCTTGCGTTTGGACAGATGTCAATGGCAGGCCCTGGGTAGCAGAATTAGTCAGAACTCACCCAGACAACCTAGAGAATGGAGAAGAAGTGGGGTGGGTGGGTGTTGGCGTGTAAACGAGAAACAGTGCGTGAGAACAAATATTTCTGACTCCCTGCAAGGGGACATTGCAATGGGGGAGGATTTTTTTTTTTTTTAAGATACTTAATTTCTTTGTCATTGCTGTTGGTATCCATCTGTCTCGAGAGACAATGGAGTGTGCCATCATGGGTGAAGTCAAACTGCTGTGTTAGGAGCACCGAAGTGACCCCCCCTCCCAGGAGGGGAGTGTGTATGGAGGTCCTGGGCTGCCCAAATGAAAAGACCCCCCCCCCAGCCTCACTGATGTGGTCCAAAGAAAAGCAGAGCAATATATTTGACACCAGCTTGGCTGCAGGAGTTGCTGGAAGGAGGCATACAAGGCACCATCCAATCGTCTTAGGGACTCCACTCTGGATTTGCGTAGGGTTAACTCCTTAGCCTTTTCTTCTCCCAAAGATGTCTTGCAAGGCAGCAGAGATGCAGGACCAGAGTTTTCCTTCTCCTAGATGGGCTTCCTTCCTAGGCAGATGAGTCCCATCTTCCCCATGCGCTCAATTCGCCAGAGCCTGTGTTTGCATGCAGGCGGTGGTTCCCTAACTCAGTGAGGGTTTGTTATAATCAAAATGCAAATAAAACTAGCAATTTTAAAACAATTATGCATAACAAAATCACATGTTAAAAATTACATACAGTGGTACCTCGGGTTACAGACGCTTCAGGTTACAGAGGCTTCAGGTTACAGACTCCACTAACCCAGGAATAGTACCTTGGGTTAAGAACTTTGCTTCAGGATAAGAACAGAGATTATGCAGCGGCAGTGGGAGGCCCCATTAGCTAAAGTGGTACCTCAGGTTAAGAACAGTTTCAGGTTAAGAACAGACTTCCGGAACGAATTAAGTTCCTAACCAGAGGTACCACTGTAATGAAATCTGTATAAAGGTAAAGGACCCCTGACAGTTAAGTCCAGTTGCGAACGACTCTGGGCTTGCAATCCTCATCTCGCTTTGCTGGCTGAAGGAGCCGACATTTGTCCGCAGGCAGTTTTTCCGGGTCATGTGGCCAGCATGACTAAGCCGCTTCTGGAGAAACCAGAGCAGCACACGGAAACGCCGTTTACCTTCCCACCGGAGTGGTACCCATTTATCTACTTGCACTTTGACATGCTTTTGAACTGCTAGGTTGGCAGGAGCAGGGACCGAGCAAAAGGAGCTCACCCCATCGCAGGAATTCAAACCACCGACCTTCTGATCGGCAAGCCCTAGGCTCAGTGGTTTAGGCCACAGCACCACCCACGTCCCTTAATGAAATCTGTAGAGAGGGGCTATTTCTAAGGATAGTGTAGAAAATGATACTTGTTTGAAATGCCTTTGAGAGAAAAAAATGCCAGGAAAACATTTCTACAAAGCCAGGAATATAATGCTATATAATGTCATAAATCATATTTTAAAATCTGTAATCTGGAGCATGTTTATAAATGTTTAAACTGAGAGGGGCTTAAGCATGCTTATCTGTACTCACATGCAGCCTTAAAGTGCAAAATGTTTATAAATAACTGGTTGTAGACTCCTGTTTCAGATTTGCTTTTGCTTCGAAAGGCAGGCTAGTTGATCCCAAAGTTGTTTACTTTTCCAAGGGTTACTGTGCCTTTCAAAAATGAACAACTTATGTTGTGATTCTAAATCGCTTGCTGGGAAGAAAAACCCATTAAAATCATTGGGGTTCATTTCCTAGCTTCCCGTGAAGCAAAACACACCATAGTGAAATTGATCATATTCCAATAAAATAAAATAAAATCTGGAGTTGTGTCCCTTTAATATCTGTGAGAAAGACCCAGTGAAATAGTGGGAGCGACACTGGAAAATATTCTGTGAGGTCTTAAATAATGATGCAATATTAAGCTAGCTTACTGTATTGTATCCAGTGGAGTTTGCCTGCTGGTACCTGTGTTTAGGATTGCAGCCTTGAACAATACATGTACATCTTAGGAGAAGCATCCTGTTCATTAATTGCCATTACTGGCGTGTTTATTATTATTTAAATATTTTTAGAGTGTTTATAACATTTTACTTATAATATACTGAACAGCAATAGAGTTTTTAAAAAGGTAAAGGACCCCTGCAGTTAAGTCCAGTCGCAGACGACTCTGGGGTCATGGCATTCATCTCGCTTTACAGGCCGAGGGAGTCAGTGTTTGTCCACAGACAGTTCTTCCGGGTCATGTGGCCAGCATGACTAAGCCGCTTCTGGTGCAATGGAACACTGAAACCAGAGCAGTGCATGAAAATGCCGTTTACCTTCCCAACAGAGCAGTACCTATTTATCTACTTGTACTTTTTGGCTTGCTTTCGAACTGCTAGGTTGGCAGGAGCTGTGACCGAGCAACGGGAGCTCACCCCATCGCGGGGATTCGAACCACTGACCTTCTGATCAGCAAGCCCAAGAGGCTCAGTGGTTTTTCCCAACACTAATTATACTCCCAGAAGATGTTAAACAGATAAGCAGCTATGTGATTTTTAAAATACATCTGAAGGCAGCCCTGTTCAGGGAAGTTTTTAGTATGTGATGTTGTATTGTGTTTTTACTTTTTTTTTTTGCTGGGAGGCACCCAGAGTGGCTGGGACCACCCAGTCAGATGGGCAGCAAATATTACTACTACTACTACTACTACTACTACTACTAGACTCAAGGAAATCAATGGACTTAAGTAAATTAATTCCCTTTATTTCGGTGGATCTGCTTTGACTTCCTCTTATTTTGGAGATCCCTCAAAGTTTAAGTCTAATAAATAGGTCGTTATTGTGCATTTTCCATTTCCTCCCACAAATGTATGGATCTTCGTGCAACAGAATATTTCTTTAGACCTTCATGCTCAATACATGGAGATGAGGAGTGGAGGTGGCAGCAGATACACCACTGTTGAATCAGGTCAGCAAGCACACCCTTGCTCCTCTTTCACAGTATATGCCCACATGTGTTCGACTGAATGTTTCAACAGGACCAGTAGCAGGTTTGTGGCAGTGGGGGGAGCTGGCAGTGATGTTGGCACAATGTTAACATACCAGCAAAGCCCATCCAGTGCTCAGCTCTGTCTCCTGTTAAGCTGCAGCAATGCTGGTGATGGGAGGTTGGGTTAACACTACCATCCCATCCCGTCTACTGAATAGGGCTTCTATGAATCTACCAATCAGGTCCATGTCAGGAAGCAGTGCATTACAGTGGTACCTCGGATTACGGATGCTTCAGGTTACAGACACTTCAGGTTACAGACTCCTCTAACCCAGAAATAGTACCTTGGGTTAAAAACTTTACCTCAGGATGAGAACAGAAACGTGCTCTGGTGGCGCAGTGGCAGCAGGAGGCCCCATTAGCTAAAGTGGTACCTCAGGTTAAGAACAGTTTCAGGTTAAGAACGGACCTCCAGAGTGAATTAAGTTCTTAACCTGAGGTACTACTGTATGGACTGCCTTTCTGCAGCTGCACTCAAAATTTAAAATGTGGCAACCAGTAGATGATGTAAAATATAAAGTTGGTCCTGAGAAATGCTTGGGAACAGAACAACTGCAGCAGAGGCCCCAGTGTTGCCATTGTCTGTCTCCCTTGCTCTCCCTGTCGCTCCCACATGGCAGATAGTGCCCATTGGCCCGGGCAGGGGACAGTTGTTTATGTGTCATATTTCAGTCTGTGTGTCAGCCCCCTCAAAGGGAAATGGAGGAGAGAGGAAGCTCAAGCTTGCCTTCCCAATGCTGAGTGCCGCTGTTGGTTGCTGAGCTCATTGAAGTGGGTGCAACAGCAGAGCAGTGCACTGAGATCCCCACACCTCACCCATCTCCCCTCTCCCTCTCAAGAACCAGCAGTGATGCTTGCAGTTGGTAAAGCAGGTGGGCAATGTCATCCTATTTTCCCCACCCCATGAACCAATACTGGCTGGAACCATGAATAAGAACACTCTTCTGATAGGGTACAGATTCATGTTTCAGGTCCTACTTTTCAGTGCTTAATTTAATAGAAAAAAATGAGAAGTTCTGGAGGGGGTGGCTGTTTGGAAGGCACACCTAACCAAAGTGTCCATTATCACTAACTCTGTATTTGTGTAAATGCCTACTAGCATGGTAAGCACACCTTGCAGAAGCTCAAACACATTTTTTTCCTGTTTAATATCACATATCCAAGGCATTCAAGAAGTCAGTGCTTAGTGAGGTGATGACTAAATACTGAATATCTGAACATTTTAGGAACTTTGATATCAGATACTCAAATGTACAACTTGGGCATCTGAAGGACAAATTATGTTGGAACTATTAACATTCATTGGTCATGTTTTCCATTGTTGTGTGTGACATAACATAACGTTGGGTGGGGGGGATTGGTTATGATTTAGCAGAATCATTCTCAACCGATGATAAGTCATACCCTTTGCATTAGGCCTAAATAACTCTGAGGTCTACAATACTTGAATGAGCATGCTGGTTTTCCTGAAGTACGTTTTGCCGTGAGCTCTTCTGTCTCTGTCAGATTGGACATGTTTTTTCCTGCCTTCCAGTATAATAATTCCCACAGTCTGAACAACCTGGAGGAGAGGAGGAGGGGTGGGGAAAACAAGTTCAGGGATAGGTTATAGACTTTTAGTCAACCAGAAATGAACAGATTGCTGTTTGACGATGTCTGCTTTATTATGAATATACTTAAGAAATTGCTTTAGCAAACAGGAAGCGACTTTAAATGTAGTTCTCTTTAAGAGCCCTCTAGTGGAACTCTGGCATCATATAGAAAGTGCACCTTCTCTCTTAAATGTGATGAAATACTCATGTTCTAACAATTTCCCACACAACCTAGGTAGCTGCAATGTTGGGGTGTTTATCATTCATCTATAGGTAGTAGACAGGGAAAACTGGAATCCCGGGATATTTAATTGGCAAGCAAAATTCCAGAACGTGGGGGTTTGAGAGCAGCAAAGTTGCGTGGCTCATCCTCACCAGACATCGTTTAGGAAAGGGTCAGCTTTAAAGGTTACATATTGCCCTCTTCAGCGAGTCAAATAAACACATGAAGCAGAGATATAGGGACAAATGCACTGACTGCCCCCTGTTGCTGTTCTGATCAGATTGGAGGGTGATTTTTTTTCTTTTTAAATGGAGAGTCTCCTGGATTGTGGAAGCTCCCCAGACACAGTAGCAGATAGCATAGTGGGTTTCCACTGCTCACTTGACCTCCTGGCAGCCGAGCCATTGCTGCTTACTTGAAAGGAAAGTGTTTGTGTGTGGAGGGGAGACAAGGCATTGGGGAGGTCAGTGCAGTGCAAGCACACCAGCAGAAGTGCCAGATTGGTTCTGCCACTGCATTTGCACCATGCTGACCTCCCCACTGACTTACCCCTTCTCTGCCTCCCCAAAAGCAGCAGTGACTCAGCTATCAAGAAGTCAGGTGAACAGTGCCACACAAACACACTGCCTACTGCTGCTCATGCATTCTAGGACACTGATTTTTCCAGGTTTCTAAAATGAGGTTGGGGGCACTTCTACAAATACAGGAAATTCCTTGCATCTCAAGTTTACCCTCCAACCCATGGTGGGTGACCAGAAAGCTGACAGGGTATAGAGCCAATACATTCTGCCGTACCCACTGTGTTTATTTAACTTCCATATAGAACTCCTAAAGGGACATATATAGTGTTGGTGCAATTGATTATGCTATATTTTGAGTTGTGTCACACTTTTGAATTGTCCTGTTATATGACTGGCCATTGAACTGTATGTGTTCAACGCAGGGCCTTTATGTTAGTCTGACTGAATGTTTCCCCCTCAGCTTTTGTCAAAGGCAAATATTTAAACATTCCCAGAAATGATAGACATTGCGGATTTTCTTTGAATGTGCTAGAGACTGTAGAACATACTCTTTTCTACTGTCCATTGTACAACCAGCTACACAAATGCATGCTATCTCCGTTTTTGGGTAGGCTAACATCATGAAAACATCAGATTCTATCTGTCTGACATTAACTTGGAAGTAACTGCAAGGGTGGCTGAGTTTTTGCCAATAGTATCTCTTAGGGTGGTGAATGGCACTATTTAGCAAGAAGAAACTCTAATGGAAATCCTCTTTATTACATATTTTACATGGCTGTTTTTGTGTGTGCCCTCCAGATGTTTTTGTCCTACAACTCCCATGATCCCTAGCTAGCAGGACCAGGGATGATGGGAATTGTAGTCCCAAAACACCTGGAGGGCCGAGTTTGCCTATGCCTGTATTACACTGTAGGAGTCACTGCTGCTGCTGCTGCACTAGACACAAATTTAGCCACATCCAACACTAGTGTGTGGCCCCTAGAAGTTTGTCCACAAGGGAATGTGGCCCTCAGACTGAAACACATTTTCTTACACCCTGCTGAAACTTCCTCAACTCTCCTCCACTCTCTGAAGGTATTCCTCAGGGGTACCTTGGACTAGGCAAAAGACAGGGGAGGATGAGGTGAGCTAGACTCCAGCGACATCTGCGGGACCACAGATTCCACAACCCTAATAGTAAACTACATTGCCACATACAAGGGTTATGCAGCACGACCCCTTCACATATCTCTCTCTCTCTCTCTCTCTCTCTCTCTCTCTCTCTCTCTCTGTGTGTGTGTGTGTGTGTGTGTGTGTGTGACGTGCTGAAGACAATAAAGAGCCTGGAGATATCCCTGCATTCTCACCCTATCGGGGTTGCTGCCAGGAAGGAGTTTTGTCAGTTTTGACATACTCTTGGCATACCAAGAAGAGAGCAGGTGGGCAAGGGGAGGAGGTGGCGTGACAATGGGATGAGTGTGGGCCTGTCCAATGGAGCCAAGTGGTGATTATTGGGTGCAATTTTTCAAGCCTCGACAGTGTGCTGTTTACCAAGTCTAGGGTTAAATGGCCTTACATGCACCTTTTCACCCGAGAAAGGAAAACGGCTTTGCCAGCTAAATGAATAAGGCTCTTCCATACTCCTCAAAGGACCATTTGAGAAGCTGCGGGTTATTATATGATAACTCATGTTGTTGTTGTTGTCAGTGGCGTAGCGTGGGATGTCAGCACCCGGGGCAAGGCAAGTAATTTGTGCCCCCTAACCCATGAGAGAGAGTGAGTGAGCCAGGTAGGGGCAGAGAGCTGCGAGTGCGAGCACGCCCCCCGCCAGATGTTGCGCCTGGTGCGCCCGGCCCCCCCTGCACCCCCATGCTACACCACTGGTTGTTGTTGGTGTTGTTGTTCATTCATTCCACATTAGTCTCAACTAAAAATAGCTAATGAAACACCATGACACAGACATTTTCATCCACTTTGAAAAGCTTATTAAAGCAAAAGTGTCTTTAATTGTTTCCGGAAAGCACAGAGAGTGAATGTCGTATCTCCACAGCAATGCTGTTCCACAAAACAAGGGCAACTGTACTGGAAGTCCTGCTCTGGGATGCTGTGGAGCAGGCTTCTGGCATTTTAGGGACTTAAAGGAGAAATTCTTCTGCAGAAAAATAATGACCTGTATAAAGGTTAAGGTCCTCAGCATCTCACTCTAATTTTTTGAGAACATTAGTGCGCAATAGAAAAACTGTGAGACACCACTAACTGAGGCCGACTTGCGCCATCCCAAGAACTGTAGAAAACAGACGAGCTTTGAGAATAAATCCAAATTCAGCACGCCATAAACAACTGCTCTGTTTCGAGGGTGGGTCCGCTTACATTCTGTTTCTCCTGCCTGGTTAAGGAAACGGGCACTGTGGAACTTAAGACAGAGGCAATCGTTGCATGCCTGTCTTAGGTGCTGTCGCAACAGCAAAAGCCTTGTCAAAACAACTCAGTTTTCAGAAGCTGTGTGCCCTCTTTCCGCAGGTCAGACCTCTGAAGCAATACACAGGCCAGCCCATAAAAACCGGCAAGTTCTGAAAGGGGTTATGTGACCTTCATGGTTACTTCTTAGAGGTTTCAGATAGGGAAAAGTATTAGCCTTGGTCAATTCAGGGAGAACTCTGCATTTACAGCCTAAATCGTGTCCTCCTCACAGAGAGCACGTGTTGTGGTGAGATCATCAGGACTGACCCCACTGCTTGTGTGGGTGAGAGTGATTGGATAGCCACAACAACCCGATTGGTGGTCCCTCAGTTGCTAGGGTAAATGTGGCCATTGGGATTGTCTATGCATTAACCAAGAGACCTATATGTACCGCTACACGTTGCGTTGAGCTTCCTCTTTTTGCCTCATGCATCGGATTACCCGCCCAGCCTCCCTATATTTAGGGTCTTGCTATGACCTTGCTGAGGACATGGTGGCGCTGTAGGTTAAACCATAGAGCCTAGGGCTTGCCGATCAGAAAGTCGGTGGTTCGAATCCCCATGACGGGGTGAGCGCCTGTTGCTCGGTCCCTGCTCCTGCCAACCTAGCAGCTTGAAAGCACAAAAGTGCAGTAGATAAATAGGTACCACTCCGGCAGGAAGGTAAAGGGCATTTCCATGCGCTGCTCTGGTTCACCAGAAGTGGCTTAGTCATGCTGGCCACATGACCCGGAAGCTGTAAGCCACCTCCCTTGGCCAATAAAGCAAGATGAGCGCTGCAACCCCAGAGTCATCCGCGACTGGACCTAATGGTCAGGGGTCCCTTTACCTTTACCTTTTTTATGACCTTGCTATGCTGTCGTGGGTTGTCTGTTTTGGGGACAGGTGCCCGGTAGGAATTTTCCCATTTGGCGGATTGGCTGGTTTCGCCTGCTGCATTGCAAATCATCACAACTTAGTAAGGTTTGGAAGTTAGGCATTGGTTCAATGTGGAGTTGAGCGGAGGTTGTCACACCTGCCCCTCCAATGTGCAAAAGGGTATTCTGTTAAAGGAATCCAGGGGTTGCTTTGGTTTTGTCCGACCCCCTTCCAGGGGTTAGGGCCACGCCAGAGCCCCTGGGAGCATTTGGGGTGAGTCTGAGCCTGGTCTAATGCTCCCCCACAGTCATCAGTGCTGCCCTGCCAAAGTCAGGTGCAGCTGGTCCAGAACCAATGCCTAAGCGAACCACTTACAATCTGTAATCAATAAAGTTGTGGCCAGAATTATGCCAATAACCTTAAACTAAATTCTGTGTCAATTGTGTCTTTATTTATTGGGGGAGGTCTTGGGATCTTAACACGCAAGTGGGTTTAACCCATCAAATATTTCTCATTTGTTTCATTACAGAGGTTGCCCTGAGTAAGGTGGTTGATTAGTTCTGTTAATTGAAATACAGTGGTGCCTCGCAAGACAAAATTAATTCGTTCCGCAAGTTTTTTCTTCTTGCGAGTTTTTCGTCTTGCGAAGCACGGTTTCCCATAGGAATGCATTGAAAATCAATCAATGCGTTCCTATGGAGACCGTCCGGGGACAGAGGGGAAGCGCCGCGCGCCTTCCCCTCTGTCCCCTCTTTTGAAGCAAGGGGCAGAGGGGAGAAGATCGCTTCTCCCCGTTGCCGCCCCTTGGTTCAAAAGGGGTCCGGGAAGAGAGGGGAAGGCGCGCGCACCTTCCCCTCTGTCCCCGGAGATTGCGGGGCTGGCAACGGGGAGAAGCGATCTTCTCCCCACCGCCCCTTGCTTCAAAAGAGGTCCGGGGACAGCGGGGAAGACGCGCTGCGCTTCCCCACTATCCCCGGAGCTTGCAGGGCAAGCTTCATTTTGCAAAGCAAGCCCATAGGGAAATGCGTCTTGCGAAGCGGCTAAGAAAACGAAAAACTCCTTTGTCTAGCGAGTTTTTCGTCTTCCGCGGCGTTCGTCTTGAGGGGTACCACTGTAGAAATAACCCACTACTTTAAGACCCAGTGCCTTTCTATATTGATCTACAGACCTCAGTGTTGCTTGTTGTAAGCTGCCAATCCAATCCAGTGTAGAAAGGATGCCCTCTTATTTGTCTCTTATCCATTTACATGAGCTGAGCTGGCTTTCGACTTAAAGTAAGTAATAATCTCTGAAACTAATGGAGGTGACGAGGCATTATAAAGCTCAGTACAGGTTGGGCAGATATTGCTCAGACAATTGCCTTAAGGAAGATGACACTTCTTAGCAGAGTGCCCCCTATACTCAGATCTGAGGACCTGTTATTTGGTGCCCCTAACCGTAGAACTTAATAATGACTCCTCTTCAAGCAAAACTCTATTTCTGTTGGTGGGTACAGATTATTAAACATAGTAAAGAATCACCAAATTTGCTCAATAGATTATGGAGAAGTGAAGGCTATTGACTGCATCAGCAGATCACGCAGGTTAAAGTAATTTTTATCGCCCTGCTTTTGTGAGGGAAAGTTTTTCACGATAGTGTATTTTGTATGCACTTCCTTTGATACTTATTTTAGCTCTGTGCTGTATATCCTAGAACAGGCTTCCTCAGCCTCAGCCCTCCAGATGTTTTGAGACTGCAGTTCCCATCATCCCTGACCGCTGTTCCTGCTAGCTAGGGATCATGGGAGTTGTAGGCCAAAAACATCTGGAGGGCTGAAGTTGAGGAAGCCTGTACTAGAATCAGTACACATTTGGCTGACCAAAGAGCAATAAACCATTTCATTTCGTTTGCTTCACTGCATTTTGAAAACTCTTCATTGTATGAGTCATTCTGTCCTCATCTCATCAAATCCCCCTTTGCTTGCATTCCCAAAAGCACACATACTTTTGCCTGCCTGAAGAAGTGGCACAGATTTGAACATGGATAGGCAACATGGTGGCCTCCAGATATTTTTGGACCCCAATTCCCATCAGTCCCAGCCAGCATGGCTGATGGTCATAGATTGTGGCAGTTGCTCGAGAACATCTGGATGGCAGCATGATGGCTATCCCTGCACTAGATCTATTTTCACAATTAGCTAATATTCTATAATGCCAGCCAACGAAATCACGAAGAACTCACAGTGTGATTTGATCAACACTTAACATGCTTTATTTGGTTATTTGTTAGATTTATTATTCTTTTTTGGGAAGGGGGTGTTGCTAAAATTTATTAGTGTGTCAACAGTTTTTTTGCACGTTTTGTGTTTTTTCTATAATTTTTATTAAATTTTCTGTTTTACATTTTAGAATATTCATTTAAACAACCTTAAAATATCAATGACTTCCCTTCTTCTCTTTCCATGGTTCATTTTGCATAACATAAATCCCTGCATATTTTATATAAACTGAACCATTCAGTATTCCATTATTACATCCATCAAACCTTATTTACACTGTTGAGTTTATCTTAATGCTGCCCACATTTTCAAATGTACACAATTTCCCACCATATATTCAATAAACATTTTCCAATCTTTTTTAATGTTCTTCTTGTTCTCTTATTCTGTATGTTAGGTCCACAAACTGCACATATTCTATAAGTTTAAGTTGCCATTCTTCTTTAGTTGGGACTTCAAGCGTTTTCCATTTTGGGGCTAACAAAACACGGGCCGCAGTCATGGCATACTGTACATAAATAACCTTTTTTGAAACCTGAGAATTTCTGTCTGAATTATCCCCAGTGAAAAGGACCCTGGTTGTTGTTTTTTAAAAGTACTCTTAAACATTTTTTTCATTTCATTATGAATTATTTCCCAATATTCTTTTACCCTTTTACAGGTCCACCACATATGATAGAATGTACCCTCAGTCTCATTGCATCTCCAGCACCTATCTGATTCAGTCTTACACATCTTAGATTTTTTTATTCACTTCTTAGCCAAGAAATATTCACACAACCAGACCTGATTCACACCCTCCATCATTTCTCTAATGAAAATAGGGGCATCCTATACAGCTCACATACTCAAGATTAATACTGATCTTCACCATTATTTCTACAGTACTTTCAAGTGTTCAAAACACTTCACATCCATCTCCTAGATGTAAGCCTTACAATAGTTCCATATGGTTCCAGTATTATCCACACATTATCCAACTCAGTGGGTACTGAGTCTGAAAGAGAATGGCTTGTGTTCCACTGAATGTGTTTGTGGCAGAGATAAGATTCAAAGCAGGGATTTTCTGGTTCATGGCTCCATCTCTTAGCCATTACACTATGCAGGAAGTTGACCACTCCACAGACACCATCTTTCCATGGGAGCATTCTCCTAACCAGGTGTTGCTGACTTGTGTCATTCTGACCCTGCTCAACAGCTTTATTAGTATCTCACATTTCCCAGGGCTGTGCGCTGGGAATCTAAACAAGATCTGGGCTAATCTCTGGTTTGACTGAAGCTCTGCACAGACTACAAGGCATTGGAACGGGATGTGAGCATTAAGGCTCAATCAAGTCACTTTAATTTGATTTGTATCGCTTTGTAGTTTCTTTCCATACACAATCCAGATATATAACACACCAAAGGGATATATATATATATATATATATATATATATATATATATATATATATATATATATATCACTGCCTAATCAATCAGTAAATCTGCAAGTTGGCAAATGGAGCTATTACTTTCATTGTGTACCTTGTTCAGGCCTGCTGCTGCCAGCTAATTGACACAGAGATGAATGTCAAATGATTTTTTTCTGATAAGGAAAGAGAGGACTAACTCCCTCCCCGACAATGGGTGTCAACTCCACTAACAGTTTATAAACAGAGTCATGTTCAAAATAAGTTGCCGCTACGTTGGTGGTCCCCCAAAGATACTCTGCAATGCAAGATTGAAAAGAACTCTTCTAATATTTCAGTATCTGATCACATTGTGTTCATTTTCACAGAGCAATGTCTATTTCACTATGAGAGGTGCATATTTCACAGTGTATACTGCAAGCATACTGTGGCTATATGGTTAAAAGCGTTTACTGGGCAGACTGTATTTCTCTCTCTCTCTCACACACACACACACACAACCTCATGGGATAGCAACAGCAAACATGCTAATCAGTGACGTTACCCCAAAAGTTACACTTTCCCATTCCCTTCCCAAGAATTCTATTGATTCCCATATCTGGGGGGAAGAAAGGAGATATGGCAGGTCAGCCTCCATTATGTGCACCTCTTGGTAACATCCTGTGAAATCGTTGTTTGAAGCAACGTAACTGCACTCTTAAGGGGACTTTCCTTCCTATGGAAATATTCATCACCTTTTCTGCCTGGAAGCTGAATAAATGATTCCTGCCTAGGTAAGCAGACAGAGATGTGATAGAAGGGTGCATTCTCTTCCATGGCCTAGGAGCGAGTTACAGATGGGTAGCCGTGTTGGTCTGCCATAGTCAAAATAAAAAAATTCCTTCCTGTAGCACCTTAAAGACCAACTAAGTTAGTTCTTGGTATGAGCTTTCGTGTGCATGCACACTGTGTATCTGAAGAAGTGTGCATGCACACGAAAGCTCATACCAAGAACTAACTTAGTTGGTCTTTAAGGTGCTACAGGAAGGAATTTTTTTATTTTGACTATGGCCTAGGAGGAATTTGGAATACCCTCCCCAATGAGAAGGTGCTGGTTTTGACCTTTAAAGCCCTATGCAGCCTAGGACCTTCGTACCTACAGGACTGCCTCTCCTGGTTTGCCCTGCAGCATGCTTCTTTCATTGATTTGATTCAGTATGTTGTCAATTTCCCAGATGCATCTAGTTGGCCACTGTGGGAAGTGAGAAGATTGGACTAAAAAGTCTGATCCCACAGGAGCTGTTCCTCCTGGGTCAGGTCAATGGTTGGATCTAGTATAGCATCAAGTAGCCAACCAGACATTTATAGGAAGCCTGCAAGCAGGAGCTGAGCACTTTCCCCTCCTGTGGTTTCCAGCAGCTGGTATTCAGAAGCAATTGCTGCCTCCTCCAAATATAAAATGAGAGACATACTAAATAAGGATATTGCTAGCCGGCTCGTTTATTTAGAATCCACACCTGCATTTTCCTCTGGGTGGTTTCTTTATAAATACCACACCAGCATGTCAGCGGCAGATTTTTTTATTTTTGTTTTAGTGGCTGTTTCAAATCATCCAGAAGATGTATTCTGTTCATTAGGTGTTTGGCAAGCATGTCACACACATTATAAAAATTTGATCCAATGCAAAGAATCATAGAAACAAATCTATAAAATAAACAATAAAGCAATATTCAGTAACGAATTAGAATATAATAGTACACAATACAATGAAATATCAACAAATAATAATTAGACAGAAATTCACTATTAACAATTACAATAAATAATGAGTATCACAACCCCCAAACAAATTACTTACATAAATTAACTAAGTTAGAAAACTAAAATACAAAGTACAAATACAAAATACAAATTAACATATAACATTTAAGAACTATTCAAAACAACACCCACCCGAATATTCATGTGCATAGGCTTGTGTGAGCATTCGCTGCCTTCATTATGCAATGACAACAAGAAACTTATTTTTACATGTGTGAAATTGCTCAGGGGAGTTGAGTAGGAGAAAGTGTCCTGCTTCTCTCCTCTGCCACTTAGGCCCTATCTGCACTATTTAAAGCAGTATCATACCACTTTTAGACAATCATGGCTTTCCCTACAGAATCCTAGGAACTCTCTAGTCTGTTGGGCAAGCAGAGCAGCAATGCTGGATACAGCCATAAATATTTGCAAGAATATAAATAAATAATATCTTCCTAACTTAAGGAAGAAAACCATCAAAGTAAATCTGATAGCTTTCACTTTTGGAGACCTTATAGCTGTTTTCATGGAAGCCACTAGGATTTAAAACAGCCTGATTGTCTGCAGGAATGCAAGACTCATACATAATAGAGCAGTCCTAAATGTTTTCAAATGACTTTTTAATTGTAGCTGCTCATTTGCTTCACTGCTTAGTTGCCACCTGTAACTTCACAGCTGTCAGAAGAAAAATCATTAAGCCATTTTGTTCATGGGGATTTTTAAAATCTAAACAAGTAATCTGAAATGTATGTGAGCCCACAGTTTACAATAACCTTTGGTTATTGCAATGCATGTAAGATATTACTCCAGGACCTCATTCTGAATCTACGTGCATGCATTTATGCATAAATCTATCACGCAAACTCCTTAGCGTGAGGGTTTCAAACCAGAAGGTGTATAGATATCATTATCCATAATTTTCCATCACACACAAATTTACTACTGCTGCAAGTGATGTATCTAATGAACTGAGTAGTTTTTAAAGCATAGGAATGTTCTTCATTGCTTTTCTGAAAGTTCCTCTCTCACCAGCTACTCTCAGATGTTTCCAGCCTCTTTTTAAATTTCCTTGAGTTTCTGTCTCTGTTAAAAGTCTCAGATTCCCATTGCTCTTTAGTACATTAAGTGAAATCACCCTTACTAGACCTGAGTAGCCCAACTGATCAGGTATTAGGTCTTGGAACTTGCCTTTGTAAGAAGACCTCTGTTCCTCTGAAAAGTAGAGTGTGCTTCAGAGAGACAATATCAATTCCCCTCTTTTGATTAATTAAAACACCATGACATCTATAACCTGTGTTCATGGATCACATTCATTTTATCCTAAAAACACCCCTCTAGTGTGGGTTAGGCTAAGGAAGAGATACTAAATGCCCAAAGCTCAGTCAGATGGCTGTATAGCTGAGCTGGGATTTGAGCTAAGGTCTCCCTGTTTCATGGCTCTTTAGCAACCACGCTGTCACACACAAGCTGATTCATCCAAGAAGCCTCAAATAGGCCCCATTTCAGTGGGTGAAACATGGCCTTTGAGTTTTGTCTCCAGTCTTGCCTACACTCAAGGCTTGCTTCTTGCAATATGCTGCTTTTAGCTTCAGCTAATACTTCACACCTGTTTGCAGTTGTTACAGGGGATTGTAGAAGCCAGAGGAAATTACACAGACACTGTCCACCCCCAGATCTAATATTCCCCTTCCATGTGGTTTTGGGATACATGCAGGTTTTGAGTTGTACTTGGAAAGCATAATGCATGTACTGACATCTGGAAGTATCATAACGATTGCTGTAAGAATTATTACCATAGCTGGGGATGAAGCCTACAGCTCTGTAGCAGAGTTGGTCTAGCAACAGCTTGCTTTGGTTATTGGAAACATACTCTAGACCAGATTTTACTGAGAGGAAAAGAAAATAGAACCTAATCTAAAGATTAGCGTAATAAACTGGGCAGCAAATTTTTAAACTGATGACTGGTTTGAATTTTTTGGCTTGTTTGAATCATTGATTGCAGAGCAAAATCAAGAGAACTTTCATTTAGAAGAGTTTGAGAATGGAGAGGGGGAAGTTACTATCTCGGGGGGGGGGAGACACATGTTCTTCCTGTCCCAGTGTTTCTAATGTTGCCAAAGTCTGAAGTTTCGCTCTTCAGAGATCCAAATTCAATTAGAAAACATCTGGGCCAGGATCCAGAAGGTTGCGG
This sequence comes from Podarcis liolepis, assembly GCF_965112155.1. Classification (NCBI taxonomy): domain Eukaryota; kingdom Metazoa; phylum Chordata; class Lepidosauria; order Squamata; family Lacertidae; genus Podarcis; species Podarcis liolepis. The sequence goes on from NC_139555.1 coordinate 26,125,492, forward strand.
TGAAGGAAAGCTTCTGCTTCAACCCTCTACTAGCTCCTGCTCCTGGTACTCAGAGTGGCATGAACATCTGTGATCAGAACAAAAACCAGGGCGGCCACCAGATGCAAATGACAATATCCATGCGTTTGGTTCACTGGATTTTAATCCAGAGCTACAGGCATCTCAGAGTCCTCCAAGTGGTCCAGGGCCAAACATAAAGATGAGTGGTCATTGGAGACTCCTTTGGACCTCTTTGATGTGCAAGACGTGGGAGGGATGGAGATGTGGATGGCTTCCATGTTGCATTGGAAGATGCCAGCAGTACAAGGCAAGGGTGGCCATGTGTACAACTTTACAGAGTGCATTTCTCTATTTGAGGGGCTGTCCAGTCCAAGACGGGTTTGAGGATAGAGCCCTAGAAAGGATGGACTTTGAAGATACCCATCAATAATTAGTACTTGGACAGCAAGACAGGTCGTTTGGTCACAGCCTGTGCTAAGATGTGTTGCATTTATATTTAAATTTTAGGCTCTCTATTTTTGTAAATCTGAATCTCACTGTATAAAGTAGTAATGAATGTTTTAAGCAAATCTGCCTCGTCGTTTGTTGTCTGTTTTGGTGATGGGTTTTCTTTGGGTGCAGGGGGCTATGCATAAGTGATCAGCCTTTGCACAGAAGATTTGTACGGTCCTCAGACTCCAGAGAGAATGCTATGAAGACAAGTTACAGGAGGTGTGCATTTTAACTCCATTAAGATTAAGGGCAGAGAGGAAGCACTGTAAATTTCTGGCTTGCAGGTGCAGAGATACATTTTAAATTGTGGTAGATAAAAATACTTAGGATCAGATAAAGGACATGTTCTAAAAGCTACATTCATTCATCAGCTCTAGCTACATGGTTCCTTACACACCTTCCTACAGTGTTGTGAGTTCACATCACAAGGAATCTGCTTCCACATCACAGCCTACAGGTAACTGCCAGCCAGTTGTGACAGCTTATGAGATTATTTTGTCCTTCAGCAATCTGGGCACTGCTGTGCATTGGTCCATTTCACCTCGTGCATTTTTGCAGCTTTTTACGTGGGAGATGCCAAATCTCTGTCTTCTACCCTAGTAGGCATGGTTTGAGTATGGAGTCCCCCAGATGGGCTAGACACCCTTCAGAGATGTGAAGTTCTATGAATCAGATGAAACCTGTTGACAAAGCTTGAGGTTGCCTCATTCCTGGGCAGATGCCACTCCAAACACGCCGCAGGCTAAGGAAGGTGGGTGTTGTTGGTTATCTGAGACACATCTCTTTACATTTCATAATAACAGCCTTTCAGGAAGAACTCTAATTAAAATGATTCCCAGCGTCATGTTTTCAAAACATGGAGTGAAATGAGGCAGGGTTTGAAAATGGCAAGAGGGTAATATTTTTAATAAAAAAAAAAAACCCAACCCAACCCTCTTCACTGAGGCCATGCAACATGAAGAACAGGAAGTAGGGCTTGAGGTGTTTTTCTCTATATATATTTCCAGCAGTACCATGAACTGACAAGGTGTTATCTGTTAATTAAAACATAATAGATTGAGTGTTAAGTTAAAGCCAGTGCTTCTTCTCATATTGCAGTAACTCAAGTTAAAGCCAGGTGCATTGGTTTTAATCTCCCCCTCCCCACTTCTTATATTGTGCATCGGAACAATGTCCTTGGGAACTGGTTCTTTGTAGATTTATCCAAACACAAAGTGTTCTCTGAATGGTCATACAGCAAGGAGAATTCGAAAGTAACTCTTACAGTTAATGCCTATCCTGTTCATGCTTGAGAGGGCAAAGGGTATAAATACATAGAGGCAGAACTCAATTCCAGCGCCTCTCAGGTGGGCGCCATTGCCATGATTAGAGAGGTGTTCATGGTGAGTTCCACCACCTCTTATTCTAGAAAAATAGCACTGCATAGATGGACCACTTTCTCTGTCAGTGTGCTTGCAGCACAGCATGTTGTTGTTTAGTCATTTAGTCATGTCTGACTCTTCGTGACCCCGTGGACCAGAGCACGCCAGGCACTCCTGTCTTCCACTGCCTCCCGCAGTTTGGTCAAACTTATATTTGTAGCTTTGAGAACACCATCCAACCATCTCGTCCTCTGTCTTCCGCTTCTCCTAGTGCCCTCCATCTTTCCCAACATCAGGGTCCTTTCCAGGGAGTCTTCTCTTCTCATGAGGTGGCCAAAGTATTGGAGCCTCAGCTTCAGGATCTGTCCTTCCAGGGAGCACTCAAGGCTGATTTCCTTCAGAATGGATAGGTTTGGTCTTCTTGCAGTCCATGGGACTCTCAAGAGTCTCCTCCCGCACCATAATTCAAAAGCATCAATTCTTTGGCGATCAGCCTTCTTTGTGGTCCAGCTCTCACTTCCATACATCACCACTGGGAAAACCATAGCTGTAACTAAAGCAAAAAGCACAGCATGGCGGACATTATTTACCATGTATGTCTCCCCTCCGTATGACTTCCCATCCATCTCCCACCCAGAACTCCGACATCCAGAGCGGAAAAGAGAAAGCAGACTGTTAAATAGAAGATATGTCATTTTAAATAGTAACAGCCCTGTCATAATCTTCCCACACCCAAGGATTGGGCTGAAGGAAGGAAGCTATGCTGTTTTAATAGTACAGTTGTACCTTGGATTCTGTACGCCTTGCAAATCAAACGTTTTGGCTCCCGAACGCCACAAACCCAGAAGCGAGTGTTCTGGTTTGCAAATGTTCTTTGGAACCCAAACATCAGATGGAGCTTCCACGGCTTCCGATTGGCTGCAGGAGCTTTCTGCAGCCAATTGTAAGCTGTGCCTTGGTTTCTGAACGTTTTGTAAGTCGAACAGATTTCCGGAACAGATTCCATTCGACTTCCGAGATACCACTGTATTTAATAGCATATTCTATTTAACTGTATTTTATAATAATAATAATAATAATAATACTAATAATAATAATAATAATAATGCTTAATAGTATTGTTTTAGCTGATGCTTTACCATGTTCACCAACTGCCTGGAACATCATTTTTTGGAACACTTGACCAGACACAGACCTGGTTTGCTGTTATTACTTCATTCCACAACACTGTATCATTTTTCTCTCTGTGTTACCTGTGTATGTGTGTGTGTTTTGTTTTATCGTTTTGAAGTTTGACACCCTGGGCTCCTTTGGAAGGAAGGGTGGGTTATGAATTTAATAGATAACCAAATACTGAGTCCCATAATGATTGTACCACTTCCTCAGAGTTATACTCATATGGACACTAGCAGTTGGTTCTCCAAGCCAGTGGTGGTGAACCTGTGGCTCTCTAGACGCTACCCAGCTTCTGCTACCTCAGCCGGCTTATTTGGACAGGGGTGATGGGAATTGTAGACCAGCTCAAAACAGTTGAGTCTTTATAGCTGATCATCCTCAGTCTGCCTGACTTCTTTCTGCTCCTGAGATCCCCACAGTACCACTTTTGTAGGAAGTTGCAAGGTGGTACTTAAATTGCTAGAAACATTTACAAACACTGTTCTCAATGTGTTCTCTCTCTCTCTCTCTCTCTCTCTCTCTCTCTCTCTCTTGTGGTTTTTTTTGTGTGTGTGTGTGTGTGTGTGTGTGAGAGAGAGAGAGAGAGAGAGAGAGAGAGGGAGAGAGAGAGAGAGAGGGAGAGAGTCATTGTCCCACCCACCTCTCATATTCCTAAAAAGAAAGAGATAAACATTGCTGGATACCAAATTTGGTCAGGACTGTCATGTTTTGTTGGAACTCCGTAAGCAGTGCAGTTGCAAATTTTAGCAACAAAGTCTTCTCCCAGAGTTCTTTTTCTTTGTGATGCAAGAAATCCTAGCAATGCCATTTTTCATTTTCCTTTTGGTTATATAGCCCTTTTTTGTAGTGTTTCCGCTGTACATTAACTACGCAAAGCCACTTGGACTGCACTCCTATCACGGGGGTGGAGAAGGAGGAAGGAGATTCCATGGCAACTGCTCTGCTACATTAAAAACCCTGCCAGCTCCCTGCAGCCGAGGTGAGAGGTGCAGACAGATTTTTCTTCTTTCCCGCCTTCTGTTTTCTGTTTTGTTCCCTCGCATTGACCCTAATGAGAGGTGAATTAACTGTGTCAGCTCCAGGGCTGGCTTAGTTTCAGGTCCAATAATGTCCATATTTGGAGAGGAAGGATTTTTTTGGATCGTGGAGATGCAATATTGTCCCAGTCCTGTCCCTAAAAGGCACTGTTATGGGCCCTTTCATCAGCAGTACATCTGTTCTGGGTGAGTGTTCCAGCAGCATACTTGGGGTCCACAAAATGTCATCTTGCAGGTGAAGCAGAGCCTTTTTCGGCTTTGGTGACCCATCACTATTATCCCCCACTCCTCCCCTAATCTTCCCCCACACCAATACGTTCTTTAAAAACCCACAACTTTTGAGGATCACTATTGTACCCATTTTACAGATGGCAAAGTGAGGCTGAGAAAGAGCAGCTTGTCCTGGAGGAACAACAATTGGCCATGGAGTCCGCCATTTATTTTCGTGTGTGTGTGTGTGTTTTGTGGCAGCCACAATTTTGTTTTGCACCAAAAGCACCAGATACAACGATACCAGATACAGGATACCAACAGTTTGTGGGGGGGGGGACAAACAATGGCCACCAGGTGGCAACAGTGATCAGTTCTTCCCGTAGCACCACAACAGGAAGCAAAAAACATTGTATTGTATGTATCGTCTTTTTTTAAGCAGGGGAAAGAAAATCAATGCTGGTTCGTAAATAAATAATAATGATGATAATAAAAGAATATGGAAATGAATGCAAAATGATGGACAGATAATAAAACAAAATAGGGGGGAAGGACCAAGAGAGCTCAGTTGATTAGAGCACGGTGCTGATAACACCAAGGTTGCAAGTTCAATCCCTGTATGGGGCAGATGCATATTCCAACATTGCGAGGGGTTGGACTAAACGATCCTCAGGGTCCCTTCCAACTCTACAAGTCTATGATTCTATTTTTTTTTTAAAGTTTTTTTATTGCGTTTCTTTTCATAGGTTCACAAGTTTATTTACATAACAACATGCAAGAAACATTTTTTATATATGAAGAAAAATAGAAGAAGAAGAAAGAGTTAAATATATTTCACATCATCTTTCAACGACTTACTTTCTTTTGGACCTCCTCACATCCTCCCAACATTGCATTCATTGTTCTAGCCTAATCAGCAATTTATTACCTTGTTTCACCACTTATTGTATCTTTGAATTTATTATGTTACCAATTTCAAAAGTTTGTAGTTTGGTTTTAATACCTTTATAATAAACATAATATATTTGTTTCAAATTTGTTTCCTTTTTTTTTTTATCTAGACTTACTTTATCATTTACTTAAATAAGTTGCAGAAGCATAACGTTTCCTAATCGTGCACAATCTTAACATTCAAACAGCTTATAGTATTTTTGCAAATATTCCTTGAATTTTTTCCACTCCTCCTCCATTGTTTCTTCGCTCAGATCTCGGATTCTGCCAGTCATTTCTGCCAACTCCATGTAGTCCAGCAACTGTGTCTGCCAGTCCTCCAGTGTGGGTAAATCTGGTGTCTTCCAGTACTTTGCGATAAGGATCCTTGCTGCTGTAGTTGCATACATAAACAAAGTTCTGTCCTTCTTTGGCACCTTCCGGTCCACCATGCCCAGAAGAAAGGCCTCTGGTTTCTTAAGGAAGGTATATTTAAATACCTTTTTCAACTCATTATATATCGTTTCCCAGAAGGCCTTTACTTTCGGGCAGGTCCACCAGAGGTGAAAGAATGTCCCTTCTGCCTCCTTACATTTCCAACACTTGTTATCAGACAGGTGGTATATTTTAGCCAACTTGACTGGGGTCATGTACCACCGGTATACCATTTTCATAATGTTCTCTTTCAAGGCACTACATGCCGTAAATTTCATACCGGTGTTCCATAACCTTTCCCAGTCCACAGACATAATGTTATGTCCTACATCCTGTGCCCATTTTATCATAGCAGATTTAACTGTCTCATCCTGTGTATTCCATTTAAGCAGCAAGTTATACATTCTCGAAAGTACCTTAGTTTTTGGTTCTAATAACTCCGTCTCTAGTTTCGATTTCTCCACCTGGAAACCAACTTTTTTATCCGTTTTAAAGACCTCTTGAATTTGAGCATAATGTAACCAATCTCGCACCTTGTTTTTTAATTTGTCTTGGCTTTGGAGCTTCCAGTTATCTCCAACTCTTTCAATTAATTCCCAATATTTTGGCCAGTAGGCCTCCATATTGGGCCTTTTTTTTACAAGTCTATGATTCTAATGAATATTTTTTATTTATTTAGCTTGCACACCCTGGATTGCTAGACTTTTCATTGAGGAGCATTGGCTAGCCCTCTAAGAGTATCACAGAACCATTTTGAAATGGGCCGGATTGTGCATAGTATATAAGTGATAATAAATATAAAACACAATAATTGTATGCAATGTTATAATTGCATAAAATATTATAATGGCAGAATGCACAAAAAGTATACGTTTACTATAAAAGAAACACAAAACCTTTGGTTCCCGAGTGTGCTAAAGCTATCCACCCCTGTGTTTGCTATGCGGACTCTATGTAGAGTTTTTGGTACCACACCTCAATACATTACCGACCCTAAATCACTAGGCTTGGCTGGCTATTGACCTGCAAAGTGAAAGATGTAAGATGTGATAGATGGACTGTATGTGGATACCAGGCAAACAGCCCTTAAATTAACGGAAAGCAGTTTAAAGCAAGAGCCATCCAAATTCCAGTAAGATAAAGCTCGTGACATACAGGGGACTGTCTAACAAAGAACCTATTTTGGCAATGGCTTCCTGAAATGGAAAAGGGAAAAGAAAAGAAAAAGTTCTTTGCTTTGGACCATTGTTCGTCAGTTAATCCTATAGACGTATATTTCTTCATCAAACTCGAGTGAACAGAGGAAGAAGCAAATCTGGCCTTGTAAGTGAGGCCTGAATTTAAAGAAGAGACAAGGAAAGGTTAAATAAGCAGAACTTTATAAATGGTGTCTGAAGGAGCGCACGTGCCTGGACACTCTTGTTCACCCACTCACTGCTAATATGGGCAGGAAAATATTGCTTTTCATAATTTGACATAACTTTTAATTTCCTGCTCCCTCCCAGCGTCATTCTCTTGTGTCTCTGTCGCTAGATCAGGACTCCTTTGGAAATATCAAGCCTGCCTCTCTCTGGAAAGTTATTGCTGCAAATGGCACATACCTGCAAAACAGTCACCATTTTTATTTCCATAGTATTTCTGTTTGGAGGAGTCCCTTGCCTTCTCTTATATTTCCTAATGGATGCCAGCTCAATGTTCATAGGACTGTTCCCACATACTGCCAAACTGGGACAAACTGGGGCTTCTAGTTACCCCCAGGAGTTTGATCCAGACAAAGGGTTTATCCATGCTTACTTTTTACCCCTTCCCAGGCACAGGCCTGTGCTTTAAAGCTCTGAATCCAAGCACTTTTTTCCCCCCCTCCAGAGCTTTCCCCACAAAAACCTGCTCTTTAAAGCTGAATTGGAGCAAATGGCAATTTGGGTTTTCCATTAGCCACACAAAGGTCTTGGTGATAACAATGCAACAAGCAAGCTGCTGAATCTCATCACTGCTGTTGCCTTCTTAAAGCAGTAGCAGACCTTGGGGGTCTCCTTGTGCGATGCCAAAAATCGGCACCCCCTCCACCTCTCGCCTTCCATTCTACATCATAGTTGTGGTGCCCCCGGAGGCACCCCAGAGGCTCTGCACCCAGTGCGACCCTAAATTTGCCTCTGCTGCAAGGAAAATACATTTGAGCTTCAGTGGGCAGGGGGGGACATCAAATGGCCAGTGCTGCTGCCTCCTTTACCACTACCCTCAGCTCCCCTCACCCCCACCCCAAGGGCACCACAAGGGCTGCTGTTCAACACTACTCCTATTCAAAGTAGACCCATTAAAGTTAATGGATGTAACCAACATAAAAGGTAAAGGGACCCCTGACCATTAGGTCCAGTTGTGACCGACTCTGGGGTTGCGGCGCTCATCTCGCTTTATTGGCCAAGGGAGCCGGTGTACAGCTTCCGGGTCATGTGGCCACCATGACTAAGCTACTTCTGGCGAACCAGAGCAGTGCACGGAAACACCCTTTACCTTCCCGCCGGAGCAGTACCTATTTATCTACTTGCACTTCACATGCTTTCAAACTGCTAGGTGGGCAGGAGCTGGGACCGAGCAACGGGAGCTCACCCCGTCGCAGGGATTCGAACCGCCGACCTTCTGATCGGCAAGTCCTAGGCTCTGTGGTTTAACCCACATATTTCATAAGTAAAAGAATATGCATTGCACATAGCATCCACTGGGGACTCCCTCTGCAAACTTTACAGTCCTGGCAAAATGTTACCTTCACGTTGGCTTTTAAGTCGTGCACAACACTATTTTGCCACAAGTTGTTTGCCATAGACTTCCAGTGGGGCAGGAAAACTACAGGAAAACCACTGATAGGAATTTCACAAAAACAATGAGAGTGGGTGCTCCATGGGAAGTCTGAATAAAGTATATCAGTAGTTTTTGACAAAATTAAAAGTATACTTATAAAAACTGGGGAAAAAGGGGTCACACTGTCAATTTCCATAATTTTTTTTAACTTGCTATATCTGTGGCAATTTTTCATCTGATAGATTTGGAATTTGGTTCCTTGGTAAAGGTAAAGGTAAAGGACCCCTGGACAGTTAAGTCCAGTCAAAGGCGACTATGGGGTTTTGGCGCTCCTCTCGCTTTCAGGCCGAGGGAGCCAGTGTTTATCCACAAACAGCTTTCCGGGTCATGTGGCCAGCATGACAAAACCACTTCTGGTGCAACAGGATACCGTGACGGAAGCCAGAGTGCACAGAAACACTGTTTACCTTCCCGTCGCAGTGGTACCTATTTACCTACTTGCACTGGCATGCTTTCAAACTGCTAGGTTGGCAGGAGCTGGGACAGAGCAAGAGGAGCTCACCCTGTTGCAGGGATTCGAACCGCCAGCCTTCTGATCGGCAAGCCCAAGAGGCTCAGTGGTTTAGACCACAGTGCCACCCACATCTCCAGTTCCTTTGTAGTCCTCATCAGGCACATCCATGTGTGCCAATCTTCAAGTTATTAGCCCAGCAGATACCACTTTTAGAGGCTACACAAACATTGAGGCTTATAATGGTGTTTTTTCTCCTATAAATTATTTCCTTTAAAGATTGATTACTCACCTTTCCTCTACGTTGATACCAGGGTAGATTATAAGCCAAGCATACAAACAATTTATAAAATAATAAAATACATCGGACTGACAGTGTCATGCACATTACCAGTATGGACTTGGGGGGGGGGGGAACCAACCTGGTGAGGTTCGTTGTAAATAGATCTCAAACATGTTTTTGAAAGGGTAAATGTAGGTGTAGGAACTCTCGGGTTTTTGTTTTATCAGTGTGATGCGAACTCTCTTCCCAGGCAGCCAGTATGGTACCTGCAATTTCCCTTAGGGTTAAGATAGCAGCTTTGAGCAGAGAGAGAGATTCATACTGGCAAATGCACTGTGCAATTGCTTTGTCCCTGTCCACATTACCATGGTCCCAATCTATGAGTGGGGTGTGAAGGAAGAGATGCATTTATCTTTAAAAAGAAGGAGGAAAGAATAGGGAGAAGACCTGGTCATGGATCTCCTGCCACCTCATTTAGTCTGGTCCTCACTTTCCCCTGAATTTTGCATTATGGCATTGTTATTATTGTGCTCAAGAAGAGGTTGACTTTTTCACTAGTAACGCAAATGTTGTGGAACACACTTCTTGCAGAAATGCAAGAGATTCCATCTGTATTGGCGTTCTGCTAGCTTTTGAAGACACACCTCTTTACACAGACATTCCCATGCTCTCTTGACCCGAATAATCTGTTTTAATTGCTGATTCATTGCTGTGCTGTTTTAATGGGATTGTTTTATTGTGTATTTTAATTATGGTGTGTTTTTAATTGCCCTTTATTTATTTATTGCAATGCCATGCAATTGATCCTTGTGCTTTGTAAACCGCTTAGAAGCCATCTGGACACTAAGTAGCATGCAAATAAACAAGTCTTGCAGGATGCATTTTATATCAAAATCAAAGTTCAGTTTGAAGACTTTTGGTGCATATTTTGCTTTGTGCATTGGGCAATTGATTGCACTGCACGTTTTGCAGTGTGGACTCGATTCCTGAGCATTTTATGCAAAAGGGTGGCTATGTGGTTTTGCAGTGGTGCTGCTTTTCAGATAGACTTGATCCCAGGGTTGTGGGTTCAAGCCCTATGTTGGGCAAAAGATTCCTGCCTTGCAGGGGGTTGGACTTGATGACCCTTGTGACCCCTTCCAGTTCTATGATTCTATTATCACTTCCCTGTCTCCTTCCCTTGCCCTGTTCAGCCTTTGTTTTCAGAGGCATCATGACCAGACCCCCCATGCCAATCACCCAAGAAGTATCCTGATTCCTCTCTTCATAACATGACTCATCAGCCACCCTCAGCCCCTTTCCTCTCTGCATGAAGATGCACACCATTCCACATATAAGTTTGCTGTCACAAACACACTACCAGATGCTTTGAGAAGCCAGAGTTTAATTGGGAAAGAGGTAAGCGCAGACTTGCCCACATTATTCTTCCCTGTGCCAGGGATCACAGCCGTTTCGAGTTAAAGCAAGAAACAGCCAGAAAGGGGGGGGGGAGGGAATGTGCATAGGCCTAATTCTCTGCAGGATTTATATTATTATATGGTAAGCATTTGCACTCTATACAATAAAAACCAAGTTGGCTTTACTTTCACAGAAAAGGAAACACAACAAGACCAAAAAATCACAAGCTTGATAGTAATTACAGAGAATAGACATTTATTTTATCCTTTTACTAGCAGGACCAATTGTGATTTTTATGCTCCGAGAAAGCTCACTCTTAAATTTTATGTCTTGCGCCGCATTGCCAAATCTAAGGCTAATGTTGTTGTGCTAAACAGATGACAAAACGTATTCCTGAAACCTTCATCCCATAAAGGGACTGGAATCGGGAAATGTCTAATGGGAGACAGATCTTATGAAAGCACCAAGTTCAAGCTTGCAACCAAAAATCTCCATCAATCTTACTATTTTCATATTCCACCTTTCTTGCAAGGAGATCAAGGTGGTGCGCATCTGAGGCATGGAATCCACTTGCCCCAGGTCACACAATGAACTTCCTAGGCTTTTGCATGGAGTTGAACCTTGTCCTTCCTTTTTCTAGCCCAAGACACTAGCTGCTGTACATCACTGTCTCACAATGGTTTCCACAACCCAGTCAATTCTTTCTTAACTCTCCATTGCCCAGATCCAGTCCGTTACTACTTCTCAGGATCATAGATCTTCCCAAAGCAACTCACAATAAAATAATCACAACAAAGCAACGAAACAACATTACTAATTGCATTAATAGTGATGAGGACCAAACAGTGTTTTGGTCCAGATATGTGGACGAAAATGCTGTTATTGTTCAAAATTTGCACATCTCTGAATTTTGCAATGGATTATTTGGTTGGAGAACTGTGTTGCAAAATTCAGAGATGTGCATATTTTTAAGGGTGTCATTTTGCTTAGGATTTGGTAGGGCAACTAGGGAATAGACAAAGTTACTTTGGGAGTCTGCCCTTACTAGAGTCGCCACTTATGCATGTCCAAACAAAACAAATAAATCATGCAAAAGAAGGGATAAATTTGCATAAAATTTGAATATGCTTATTTATGCATATAGGTGCAGATTTGGAAACAGTTATTATAATCTGTGACCTATCTGCCTGATCATTCTCCTGTTCAGGTGCTGTTGATGGATTACTTCAAGGTCACTGCTCTTCCTTAAGGTTGTTAAAAAACAACAACATTTAAACTAGACTTGAACATAGTCTGAAACAGAGAATGTCCTCTGTAAAGTAGGGTACATGGCCACCTTCATTCTAGCCTGTATGGAATGGCCATTGGCAATCACTGATATATACCATTGTCTTTCCCTGCTTCCCTCCCCTTTATATATATATAAAAGGTTGCAGGCAGGTATGATGGAAACTTTGGCTGAGAAGCTCAAGACAGAACTCCATGCTCAGGCAAAAACCTAGGTCAGAGCCAAAAACTTTGTCCCCAGGATGGCTACCATTGTCCATTGAAGAAAGCCACCAATTAAATGAGTCATGAGTAGGGTGGACCAAGCAGATGTTTAAAGACAAAGTCCTTTGCTTGTGAAAACTTTTGTGGTGGTGCACTGACATTGTCATTTTAATAGCAAAATTCCAATAGTGATTATGAGTACCAAATCATGATTTAGAGTTAGATAAAAATACCTAAGTAATCAACATCTGAACTGTAAGTGAATAAACTTCTGATCCATTAACTTCAAGAGAAGTTTTGAACTACCTTTTCAGTGGCATGCAAGAGACATCCTTTAAATGCAGATATCAAACCAATAAAATTGCATATAAAAATTGAGTTTTAAAAGTAGTTATTTTAATTTCAAGGACATTCTCTCTAAGTGTCTGAATATTCCTTGTTATGTAGACATGTTTCTTCACAGCCACGCAACCAAATCCATACAAAACCAACAACTTGTTGATGCTAACAAGCCACTGTCTATCAGCTGCAGCCTCCTAGTTGCCTTGTAACTCATCCTAGGAAGTTTTACTCCAAAGTAAGTCCAAGGTAAGCTGAACCCTTTGGACAATTTACCTTAATTTAGATTGTTTGCGAATTCACTAAATGTGAGATTGACCAGAAGAAAGAGAAGGCCAAATTTCAGAGTTAGAAGGTGGCAGATCAGGTTTAAAAAAACCCAAAGTCTTCCACTTAAGGTCATCAATTTGGCTACACAAGAAAAATGAAACTGAATACTGGAGGAAATGTTGATTTCAAAGCTCTTTGAAATGAGATACCAAGTTGCCAAAAATATTCTTCGGGAATCAGATTGAATGTACATTTTCATAAAGGACAAAAAGTAATTATAATGGCTGCAATAGAGAACAATGAACCAGATAGTGATAGATGCCTTGTTTTTCAAATTTGGAGAGATTTAGTTTGATGGACTGGGTCTATACAAAATAGCCTCTTATGGATCCAGTGCAGCCAGATGATAGAAGGTTTTTCATACAAATGTCTAAACAAGATGCCACTTTAGACCAGTGGGTTTTGAAATACCCATCCAAAACAGGTTTGGTAGTTTATCTGGCTTATGAAAAATGAGCCAGTTCCCAGGGTTACAAATAATACCATCACATGATCGCCAACCTGTAAAGTAGGGTGTGGTGTCCTTCCCACATCCACACCCAGTATGTTCCAACACCACACTATTTAACGAGACCAGGAAGTAACAACAAAGCTTTGAGCTAAATGAACATAATTGCTGAGGAAATATACTTCCACACCAAAGTTTAGATGTCATCTAAAGACAGCTGGGTGAATGTTGCAGGTGGTGGTGGGGAGCTTAAGAGTTCGTAGCACATTCCTTAACGCTATGAGAATGCACTGTCTATGTTATGGAATCTCCTAGCAGGTCAAATAAAACTAGTAAACTTGGTGTTAGGCCTCCCCTGGATTTTGTGCTTAGATGAACTGATGTGCAGATTGGAACACAGTATCCACAGGCTTTTTGCACATCTTAAAAGTTCTGGCTCAGTTCTCAGCACTGAAAACCATGTGAAAACATGTTTTAGAAATGTACATTTTGAGAGAAAGTCAGTTTGGAGATGCATGTTTCAAAATAGTGTTTAAACACATACTTGCGTTCATATTTTCATACATCTTTTAAGGAAATTCACAGAAATGAATTGGAACAGGCTTGTTACAGGTGAACCCGCACTGAAAGGATGTAGAGTAGAAATAGACCGATGGACTGGTTTGTGAAATTATTATGCATTGAAGGAACAGGACCCGAAGAGGGAAGTGTAGCATATGGAAAGAGGCCACCACTGTAGATGTGTTTACCAGCAGTTGTTTTAAGGCAATGGAGATAAGAAGGATTTAGATCAGCACTGACAGCAGTTATAGCAGTGGTCCACATATACGCTAGCAATTCAGTAGCTGTACACTGGCATGGTGCTGATGCCTAGCCCCTGTCTTACCACCACCACCACCACCACTGTGCAAAGCCTTCTGAGAAAGGTGCAGGATTCCTCCTCAATAGTAGGAGGATCCTTCTTTATGCTGCAGCACCTCATGAGTTGCTCACCTAGCAATGCAAACAAATGCAACATGGCACGATGGTAAATAAACATCACCAGGTGGTGCTATTGCTCACTGTATTTCATTTTTTGTCCCCTGTTGCTTTTTGCTGGGAAAGGACACATCCAGTTGACGCAGGTTTCCTCCTGATGTTGCAAAAGATGGCCACGTGTTCTCTTCCACAATGTGCTAGCGGCATAATCCAAGTTGTGGCTTTGCTCCAGTGCTGGTGCTCATTGTACTATTGCTACGCTTCACTTTTGGCAACAATTCTCAAGCACAAGAAAAATGATCAGTGCTGACAAAAACTGAGACAGTGCTTAGAGGTGGGAGGCATGGATAGAAGCCAGTTTGGAAGTCTTTCCCTGATGTCCCCCTCCCAGTGCCTTTGTGGTTTTTCTCACCAGTTTGATACCCCTCTTGGCAGCTGCTTCAGCAGCAGCACACAAGAAACCAGTTTTCTTTAGAAGCCAATCAGTGATCAAGTGGATGTGATGATGTGATGGTGCCACACAGGTCATGAAACTTGGTTACAGTCTCATGGCATGAACCCAGTTCAGAGTGAAAGAGATGCTTCCTGCCCTTAGCATGGATGGCCAAAGGCTTTTGCTCCACTTTGCAGCACCTGCCTGGAAAAGAAATCACGATACAGATTCATATTTTGTGGAGCAGGAATGCTGGAACTTGTGGTCCTCTAGATGTTGCCGAGCTCCAACTCTCATGGTCTGGAATGAGAGGGGTTGTAGTTCACTGACATCTGGGGGTATCACAGACTCTTTTCCTCAATTGCAGGGGCAAAAACATGACACACTGAAAGCTTAATGCTAGTTTAGATTAGGTTAAGCAAGGAGAGAAAGCATTGGTTATGATGGCAGCAAGGACCATCATTTTGTCTTCTAAAGAAGAGGCAAAGATCACAGTGTGGAAGCTAAGCAAGGGTTAGAAATCCAGCACGCAGTCTGTACATCAAGGCAGAAGAGCAGACGTCACAGGCTGGAATGCCAGGTAGCAACACTAGCCAAGATGCAATAATAGCCAAATCAACTGGGGAGCCAAGACAAATCTTTCGCAAAAAGTAGCCACAATATGAAGACTGGAGGCCAGTTTTCTTTGGTTCAGTCCAGGAAATAGATGCTGAGGAATCTGGTCAGTCCAAGGTCTGAGCTGAGGCCAGTCAAAGTCTGAGGAAAGTCAGACTGTAGCTGAAAAAGATTCATTAAACTTCTGGGAAAGCTGCAATGTGAAAATTTTACAGGCAGACATGAAAATGACCCACACTCTAGATTTATGTCTGCTTGTCTTGTAATATAGAATATGTTTTTTATGATCTACTAATATTTCAGGCAGTGACAAACTTCACATTATGCTGCCCCTATGTAGAATGGAGCCCCAATGTCCCATTTTCCATCTCAAAGTGCCCTCAGGAAGGGTGGTGAGCATTGGGAAGGAGATATGAGGGGGCCTACTTTTGGTATTTGCCAGTCTCAATTCTGTGCTTTCAATATCCATGCCTTCTAGCATTCTTTAGGCTCTGTTTCCCCACAGACATTGTTTTGAGGCTGCAAAACATTAAAGGGCAACTTCAAGGATAAAGAATATTGTTTCATCCCCCTGACAATCTTTTGCCCTCCTAGCATTTCTCCATGGGTTTATATTAGCCAAAGGTTTAAAAATTATTAGTCATCCCCAACCACCAAACCAGTCCCATTTTTTTTAAAAAAAGGAGGGAGGAATATTGCAAGCGTGGCCATCACATTTTTGTTAGTAATCTCACAGATGCAACCATTTCATCAGATCCCTCTGCCAGTACTAATATATGTTATTCATAATCCTATTTATAGGCTGGAAATATTCTGGGAAAGACACTGATTTTGTACGATTTAGTTTTAAGTTGGGTACCGAAGGCCACTTCAAAACCAGCTTTGGCCAACATTATTTCATCACAGACTCTCCGAAATTACTAGAGCTTTCTCAGGGCCGTGATCTCCATTTTACTCGCTTAGCAAACTCTTATTATGCAATTGTTTCTGACAGCCTTAAATGCAAACAGCAAGGCTAAAGTAACAAGGAAATGTAAAATATATTGCTAACACAACGGCAAAGGCAAAAGGGTTGACAGTATCTTATTAGAAATATAACAGCTCTTTAAACAAAAGCACCACAGTGGCAGTGGAACATAGGATCAGGCACCCTGGGCTCCATCACGGGAGGGCACAGGGGTGGTTGCACTGGGCACAAAATTGTTAGGGGCACAAAATTTCAACACCCAGTGTTGCTTCGACACAGCTGTGTGCTTTCGTTGCTGGGCTCCAATGAAAACAGCTTCTCCATGCAAACCAGGAAGTGACCTCTCCGGACAACGGAACCACTCTTCTTTTGTTATCTCTGTAGCTGCGATCTCCTGGGTGATGCGGACACTGTTAGGCAGTTGAATGTGCATGCAAACTCCATCCTCCATGTGACCCCGGGTGCTGGCAACCCACGCTAAGCTACTGGGCTCCATTATTGATGCGATGAAATCCTTTGGAACATAGCAGGAGTTGCATTGTTTGTATAATTTAATTAATGTTATTTAATTACATTGCATTGCATAGGATATTTTGTATTGTGGTGTCAATTTTGTTTTAATGATATGTTTTCCCCCCCTATTAGCCACCTTGGGCTCTCATGGGAGGAAGGGGAAGAACAACAACAACAACAACAACAACAACAACAACAACAACAACAACAACAACAACAACAACGTGGTGGTGCACAGGAGGAATATTGTTTTGTATTATTTGTTTGTTTACATGACTGTGCATGATGGTAGCATAGTAACAGTTGCACACAATAAAAGGTAGCCAGCATTCATTTGAAGTGCAAGAAGCCACAATCCACATGGCTAGAAGAATTAGTGCTGCATAAAGAAAACTGCTGCTCTTTGGCTGGAGGGAGACACACGAAGCTTAGGCTAACCTTTTTATTATTTCTTTAAAGATCCCTGGCTGATTTCCTTGGCAAACACAAATTTATCTCATTCATATTTTCCCTTCAACTCTCGTTTTCCCAAACAAATCCTGTCCTTTGTGAATAATTACCTAGAATCTAGGGAAAGATACAAAACAAATTATTCCTTGTTTTGTCATCCGTGGCCTTTCAGATTAACTTTAACCAGAAGGAGAGGAGTCCCTGACAAAACTGAGCTGGCTGTTTCCTAAGGGCTATTAATATTATGACCAAATATTAAGAGAGTGGCATTAGCTTCTTATTTTCGGTAACTGCTCTTAAAGGTCATAAAATTGATTCTGCTTCCCAGATTCAGTCTTTCCAGTTTCATTTACTGGCCTGTTATTAGGTCATTAGGCCATTTTCCTTGGAGAATGACCAGTGAGTCCCAGGAGTTCTAAAAATAGACAAGTCTTTTAAAAAGACATTGTGAGCACATGCTGTCTTTTCTTCTCCCTCTCCCTTTCCTTCTCCCTTTTACTTTCTTATTTGACATCAGTTTAAAGCAGCCGGGGGGGGGGGGGGGAGGCCAGACTAACATCCAAAGCAGAGTTCTGCCCAGAAATGTTATATCAATAAATTAGCAGCTTGTATTCATCTGATGCATATTGACAGAACCACCGTCTCAAATCACTCCACTCCTCTATCTCAGTCCTTAATGGAGCGGAATTTAGTAGATCCCCCCACTATAGTTTCCACCCAAATATCCCCCCCCCTAAGAACTAGTTCACTAGCCTCCAATGAGGAACTATTTTTTACAGAACTTTTTCTTTCTGCAATGCCAACCTCCACAAGAAGGGAGGAGTCTTCCTATCCCCAAATGCCAGTGTAGGCAGGGCCACCCCAAGCCATTTTGCTGCCTGAGCTGAAAGCCAAGATCATTAGATCGGCAAATGAATCCTATGACGGTAACAGGGCAGTGTGCTCCCCTCTCCTGTATCTGAGAACAGCAAGCTAGTACATTGGTACCTCAGGTTACAAACGCTTCAGGTTACAGACGCTTCAGGTAACAGACTCCACTAACCCAGAAATAGTACCTCGGGTTAAGAACTTTGTTTCAGGATGAGAACAGAAATTGTGCGGTGGCAGCAGGAGGCCCCATTAGCTAAAGTGGTACCTCAGGTTAAGAACAGTTTCAGGTTAAGAACGGACCTCCAGAACGAATTAAGTTCTTAACCTGAGGTACCACTGTATAGCAGGCACAGTGCAGATTAGCCTAGGGGGCTCAGGAGGAATGGTGTGGGGCTCCTGCCACCGCTGACAGACCAACCAAGTGTCCCTATCTTTCTGGGACAGTCCCAGATTTACAGAAGCCATCCCGGTTTCTGATTTGACCTTGGAATGTCCCGCTTTTCCTTAGGACGTCCCTATTTTCATTGGAGAAATGTTGCAGGGTATGGAGTTATGTGACCCCCCCCCCCAAGTCAAGGAGATAAGCAACATGCAGAAGACCTCTGAAGGCAGCCCCTGTGTGGGGAAGTTATTCAATGTTTAATGTTTTCTTATGTTTTTCGATACGTTGGAAGCCATTCAGAGTGAGTGGGTGTCAGGGACAGGGCAGAGGAGGAGTGGTGGTACCGCATCCCCATGCTGACCCTTCCAGGGAAGAAGACGACAGTTCAGAATTACGGCAGGTGTTTGAGGGAGATCACAGCTCAGAGGAAGATGAGGTGAAAAGTTGGGAAATAATGGGAGAGGAGGAGGAAGCAGAGCCGGAGCAGCTGGCTGAAACATTATCACTGGAAAGCATTCCAGACCCACCATGTCCCAGAACCCGGCGAGCCTTAAAAGTAGGAGAGCAAAGGGCTCGGAGACAGATGGCCCTAAGCGGCAACCGTAGGGGTGGTGGTACTGTTGACGAATGAGGAAGTGGGAGAGAAGGGGGGTGGAGATTTACACAGGATGCCATTATTCCAAGAGGCTGCATTCCCAAGCCTCCCTCTGTAAATATTGACTAAAAAGCAGATGGTAAGGACTTTTCCTTGTCTTATCCGATCATGGCAACCTGCTGTGGGGATTGGTTCCTCTGCTGCCTGACAGTGAGGCAACTGTCAGTGAGGGTATCATCATCATCATCATCATCATCATCATCATCATCCCTATTTTCATCAGAGAACTGTTGGAGAGTAAAACACGGGCAGCTGCCTCACCCTGCCTAATGGTACAGCCAGTCATGAATAAAGGCAGAAGAAGAAGAAGAAGAGGAGGAGGAGGAGGAGGAGGAGGAGGAGGGGAGGAGGAGGAGGAGGAGGATTTGATATCCCGCTTTATCACTACCCGAAGGAGTCTCAAAGCGGCTAACAATCTCCTTTCCCTTCCTCCCCCACAACAAACACTCTGTGAGGTGAGTGGGGCTGAGAGACTTCAAAGAAGTGTGACTGGCCTAAGGTCACCCAGCAGCTGCATGTGGAGGAGCGGAGACGCAAACCCGGTTCCCCAGATTACGAGTCCACCGCTCTCAACCACTACACCACCACTTACCTCTTGTCTAAGAGGGACTTACCACCACAGTGAGAGGCTGGACTTCAATTCTGTTCTTCTGTTCTGTTGTTGTTGCTGTTAGTTGTAGTAGTAGTAGTAGTAGTAGTAGTAGTAGTAGTAGTAGCGTGTTAGGAAACATTTCACACTCTATTCTTGAAGCTTTGTTGAATATGAAGTACCGGTGAGGAAAGTGTGCGCATTGTGGCAAATCAGTAGCCCTGTTCAGGTGTCAAGTAAGGTACGCTGAATATGGTGGGAAGGGGGACAAAATGGTCAGGTCAGCAAGCCTCACGCTGTGGTCTAAGCCACTGAGCCTTTTGGCTTGCTGATTAGAGGGTCTGCAGTTTGACCTGCCAGGGTGAGCTCCTGTTGCTCTGTCCCAGCTCCTGCCAACCTAGCAGTTTGAAAGCACACCAGTAAATAAATAGGTGCAGCTGTGGCAGGAAGGTAAATGGCGTTTCCGGGCACTCTGGTTTCCGTCATGGTGTTCCCTTGTGCCAGAAGTGGTTTAGTCATGCTGGCCACATGACCCGGAACACTGTCTGTGGACAAACGCTGGCTCCCTCGGCTTGAAAGTGAGATGAGCGCTGCAACCCCATAGCCGCCTTTGACTGGACTCAACCATCCAGGAGTCCTTTACCTTTTTTTTTAATGTTACTCCCTACTATACATAAGACCTATGCATATGTACACACCAGTCTTTCTGGGTGGTAGCCCCCGGATTATGGAATTCTTCCTCACAAAGTTAGGCATGGCCTCAGTGCTACAGAATAGTAAGGTGGAATAGTAATGATTTGATAAATAATGGCGGGGGGGGGGACCTAGACATTGTGCCTGAACGGGGAATGTAAAGCTGAGCAGGGAAACCCCAAATGTCTCCTGTGTGCCTTGGTGCTCCACCACTGATCTTCTGAAGGACTTCTAAGTGTGCTGAGGTGCACACACCTATAAGTCTCAGGAATCCTGGGAAAGCATTTCTACCATTAACGAACTTTCCATTGGGGAATGTTTAGTAACCTTCTGAGGAGCTGCAGGATCCTGCCCAACACACATAGAAAACAACTGCTTGGGTGATGTGAAACAGTAAAAGGTTGAGTTCCTCTCCTCTCAAGGGTCAGTCTTCTTCTCAAGCAGGAAAAATGCGACATTACATTCGACCACTCCAAAACTTGGCCCCACATACTATGTATTGCCCAGATGGACAGGCATTTGTCACTCCATTATTGCTTAATAGTGTCAGTTCTAGACACTTAAAGGTTGTTGGGAAGCAGTGGGGAGGGAGAGGAGGGAAATAATATTTTAAACCACAAATGGGGTAATAAACTGCAGCCAGAAGCTAATTGTCTTGAAACTTGATCTTTTACAAGATGTTACTGCTGCAACGGGACTAGTCAACATTGCTGTGCTGGGGTTTGTTTCACCGTAGACTGAACAGTATGTACACATACATTATTATCCCACCACCACCCGCCTGGCAAAGGCACACCAGACAGCTTGCTCCCTACTGTAGACCTAAGCAGTCCTCCATGTATTTGGTATGTTAATAATGGCTGGGGATCGCCCCACATAATGTTTAATGGCTTGCCTTGGATCTTGTTTCCTACTGACTTGGCTCCACCCAAGAAGTCCCTCCTGTCACGAGGAATGAATCATTACCAGGAGCCTGCCAAGCCAGAGGTGGATTGAAAGAGGCACCATGGGACACTGGCACTACAATGTTATTATTTTCTTTTTACACCACCTTTAAATCATATTTGAGCACAGGGTGGCCATGCCGACGGGTTGCTTAGCAGGCTGACGGGGAAGGGTTTCATTTCTCAAAAGTTCACTTCACACACACACACACACAGAGAGAGAGAGAGAGAGAGAGAGAGAGAGAGTTGAACAGCATTTCCTTTTTACGTAATTTTACACAAAAGTTAAAGGGGAAGGGAATCCTTTGTTCCTGGTCCAGGCTGAAGTTAAACAGAGCATAAAATGATGACTGAACATAAATCTCACCCACTCACCCCCCACTTTTGAGCCGTTTTATTCCTCAGTGGAAACAAATGTAGTTTGTTAATTACTACAGAGTACAATATGGGGCCCTGTTAAGTTGACACTATGTAGATATGTGCAAATATTATGAACCGTTTCTGAGGTAATCTTTCTCACACAAGAATTCCATGAGCTAGACTGGTATTGCCCTCTCTGCATAAGACATGCAAACTGAGGCTGAGTGACAGTGATTTATCTAATGCTAACCAATGAGTTTCTCAGAAGCAGCTCCTTTTGAAACATTTTGGGCTTGTGTCCTATAGGAAAATGCCATTTTTATTCAGTCGTAACTGTATATCGAAGCAATGGGCTGTTTCAGTTGTTTCTGGCCATTCCTAACCGAACTGAAGGATATCCCTGTTAGTCTGTACAGAGCAAATTAGAAACTAATGGCATTAAATCACTTAAACCCAATACAGAAAGAAGGGAGAGTTGTTGATAGTTTGAGTTGTTAATCTATCATTCTAAGAAAACTACTGCCAAAGGGGAAGAACAGAGCTTAAGCCAAACTAATTTGAGAAATGCTTATACTTTTTTTTTTAAGCCACAGAAAGCACACACAAGGCCATTATATGGAAGGAACTCTGTGAATTAAATTATGTAGAGATTTGTGGGACAGTAGAGGAAGGGAGATTTTTCATTTCTGGATCTTTCTCACCGGGTGCAAGTACAGTAAACAAAACTACTTGAGATATAAACGGGGGCAGGTCCTTTTGTGTCGATAAAAAAGGCTAAGAATTATTATTGTTGCCATTGTTGCATTGTTATTTCAGTCACCATCATCTCCAAGTCATGTGTTTTATGCCTTGACAGCCCCAGTTGTATATAATGTGGGCTGTTGTTTTTTCTGTTTTGTCTTCTGCTTTTCGATTTGTCATTGCCTTTGGCTAGCACAACAATAAAGCTATTTCCTTACTAACAAAATTATTATTATTTCAGTTTATATACCACCCTTTATCAAAAGATCTCAGGGCAGTATACAACATTAGAAACACATTATGTCAACGATGAAAACGTAGTAACAGTCTAATCCAACGCTGCTACAGTTACAGTAGTGCAAGGTCATTTTTTTGTATCAGAAAGTCCTGCCCCAACACTGAGTTAATTCTAGGGAGGCATCTCCCTGTACCAAAGGTTCTTTGGACAGAAAACACACTGCTGCACAGGAGCTTATCCTTGCTGTGCTAGCAACACAGCAAGGATACTTATTACATGTCCTAAGGTTGCAGGGCAGGTCACACCAATTTATAATGCAACATTAAAAACAGTTTAAAACAAATGACAATCATGTT
Organism: Podarcis liolepis; assembly: GCF_965112155.1. Lineage (NCBI taxonomy): Eukaryota > Metazoa > Chordata > Lepidosauria > Squamata > Lacertidae > Podarcis > Podarcis liolepis. The sequence goes on from NC_139555.1 coordinate 26,148,513, forward strand.
AATAGGGTACAGTGGTACCTCGGGTTACAAACACTTCGGGTTACAGACTCCGCTAACTCAGAAGTAGTACCTCAGGTTAAGAACTTTACCACAGGATGAGAAGAGAAATCGCATGCCGGCGGCAGTGGGAGGCCCCATTAGCTAAAGTGGTACCTCAGGTTAAGAACGGTTTCAGGTTAAGAACGGACCTCCGGAACGAATTCAGTTCATAACCAGAGGTACCACTGTTCGTCCTAAAAATGGGTACACCTCAGTATCGGTACCGAACTCGAAGCATGGGTACCCCCCACAAAAAATTAAAATTCGGTTAAATATTTGGATTTTGTGTTATGTATTGGCATAATTTGGAATAATTAGTATGATACGATATGATTGGTTTGTTAAATGGAAATTTAATAAAAATTATTTTTTTTAAAAAAAAAATGGGTACACCTCAGGTTTCAAGGGCCAGATTAAGATGACTCTGCGGTATATGAAAAAAAAGCTGTAAAATGAAGGTGCCATGTACACCTCTGTGGAGATGGAATCCTACAGGTGAGGGGCAGCCACACTGATGTCTTTTTCCAGGCCGCCACCACCCAAGGTTTGGAGAGTGGTGGAACTACCAAGAGGGCCCTCTCGGCTGATCTTGATTAGAGTTGAAAGAAGCCCCCCTTCATGTGCCATACTGTTCTACAGATATCTAGCAGATATCCAAGCATTAGGTGCAGGGATGGCTACTTGAATAAAAAAATACTTTTTTAAAAGAGGGAGCAAGTAAACTCCACCCCACATAATCGATCACATGATGTGGTGCATACTCACTGTTTGAATGGCAATGGCTGTCAATTTTTTTGGGGGGGGGGGGCTGGCCACCTCAAGTATTTTATTTTGGTGTGATTATTCTGGTCTGATTAGGTATGTACATTTAAAAAGGTAAAGGACCCCTGACAGTTAAGTCCAGTCGCGGATGACTCTGGGGTTGCGGCGCTCATCTCGCTTTATTGGCCGAGGGAGCCGATGTTTGTCTGCAGGCAGTTTTTCCAGGTCATGTGACCAGCATGACTAAGCCGCTTCTGGCAAAACCAGAGCAGTGCACAGAAATGCCGTTTACCTTTCCTGCCACAGCGGTACCTGTTTATCTACTTACACTGGCGTGCTTTCGAACTGCTGGGTTGGCAGGAGCTGGGACCGAACAACGGGAGCTCACCCCATCACAGGGATTCAAACCACCGATCTTCCGATCAGCAAGCCCCAAAGGCTCAGTGGTTTAGACCACAGCGCCACCTGCGTCCCATGTACATTGAGGTATGTACCGTATATTTGATAAGGGAAAGCTTAGGCAGTGGAGAATAGTCCATTAGCAGAGGCGGATTTAGGGGAGTTCGACCGGTTCGGTTGCACAGGCTGTGGAGCCCCGGAGGTGCTGCAGGGGGCGCCACTCTTATGCTGTATAATGGATAGTAAAAGGTGGGGTGGGGGCCAAAGGTTGGTGTCACACAGGGTGCTGCTGAAATTTGAGAACTCACTGCCATTAAGGTAAATGGGGCACAGGTCCACCAACCTCAGTCTATTCCCAGGAAGCCCTCACCTGCCTGCTTTCTCCAGTAAAGGGGGTTGTCGCTGCCTTTCAGCTTCCTCCTTCCTCGTCTCAGTGATGTCCTTGTAGAACTGAGTAAGCAGGAGGATGGGAGCAGAACTAGAATAGTAGTCCCTGCCTGTCATTGACTCTTGTCTCCAGCGACCATTAGACACCCTGCATTCTGCCCTACCATTTCCAATGGGCACTGGCCACCACTGAGGCTAGACATGTAGACCCCAAAGGCTTCCATGAAAGATGGGGCAAGTCCACTTTCTGTTTGTTAACCTCCCCTCTGTATGTTATGGTTTGAAATGTCATCTACTTCAATGTTACTTTATTGGCCAAACTACCATGAAGGTCAACTCAATTCTACATTAAATATTTGCCGGAAGATAAAGTCTCATGGGTGTTATTGAAAGCGGTCATATTTCTATCAGTAGGATTGACAATAAGGAGGCAATTAACCTCCTGAAGCTGGAAATATTATTCCCTAAGGTTGTTATTTATATATAATGCTATATGCTATTTTTCTAGAAAAAGAAGTGCTGGAACTCACCATGAACGCCTCCCTTGTTCTCTTATATTGACAATGGTGTCCACCTGAGAGGTGTTGAAACTGAATTCTGGTGGAAAAAAGACCTGGTTAAGCTGCTGTTGATACATTACACTTTTTAATTCTATATTTAAGATTTGGGTGTACTCTATTATTTATTTCTGGTCTGTTGGTTGTAATAAACTGATGATGATGACAACAACAACAATGATTTACTAACCATTGTCTGCTATTTTACCAAATGAGGCAGTCTTCTCGATGGTAAGATAGATGCTATCAAAGACATTCCCATCTGCTTCTGCATCTTAAATCGTCTCTCCATGGCCCTAAATAAAGTTCCAGACAATTGGTTAGATTTTAGATTTAATCATTTGGCAAACCAGACTATATTCTACAGTCATCCAGTTTCAGCACAATAAAGTCTAAATAGAGCCAATTTAAAATGCTCTTGATTATTTGGGCCTGTTTCCTTTGCTCCAGGGGAAAAGAGAGGCACCCTTCTCAAGATATTATTGGTACAAAATTGTAAGCTACAGCTTAATAACCATTTTCTCCATGTGTATAAGAGGGAGGGCGGTTAAGTGAACATAGCTGTTTTTATTTGATTTTCTCACATTTCTTTTTTGGGATAAAAATTATACATTTTTCAAAATGTGTAAAATAGTATATTTATGTAAAGCTGAGCTGAAACAGGCATTCACTTTTACTTTAACCATTTTAAAGGCATGCTTTAGTGTGATTTCAACTCTTTTTGTCAAAATCTTAGACACTGAAAACGATGTATAAAATTTTAGATTGCATTTTTAGTGTGTGACATTAATCTGCTTGTATTGATCACTAAAATAGCTTTATTGGTGTTGTTGTAGTTTTAAAAAAAGACCTCTGTGTTCATTTTTAACTCCGTCATGGACAAACGCCTATATGAAACCAACCACCGCTGAAGCAATCTCTCCATGATAGAACTTGGAAGGATAGGCAAAGCGTATCACTTGATTTTTTTATTATTATGTAAGATCTAAATTAAGTAAAACATTAAAGGTGCTATGTTAACATTCCTTACTCCCCTCCCCAGTTGTCACAGTATTAGTAACTCCCGTTTCTCTATGGCTGCAATTTGAAGAAAGCTCTCCCCACCTCCATGACAGCAATCGCTAGTTGTACAATAATAGACCATCAGCCAGCAATAATTTGCAATCCAAACAGACTTGACGTTCTCTGACATTTATTGAAACCTCAGCCCCTGTCCACTGGTTTCAGTTTTCCTCCCTTTGCTCTGTTTTTACAGACAGACAAGTGCTTAGACTTGGGCTTAATAATGAGGAGAAATTTTCAATTGGCCCAAGTTTGCTTGTGTTGGCTGAGCCAGGGGTGTGCAGCAGACAGGCGGTTGGAGTTAATTACACTAAATGGTGAGAACATTATTTGACCCCACTGCTTTAACACCAGGTGGTGCAGTTTGTCTCTAAGAAGCCAGCATGGGCATGATGCTTCTATGCCAACATGGGGGATGTAGTTGACTTGGGGCAGAGCTGCAGAGTATTACCTGTCCCAAGCCGTAAAACAATTCAAGTGCCAAGATCTCTATGGGAAGTTGTCTGGACTGGGCAATAGGAGGCCAGCAGGATTGGGGCCAATGTTGGATCAAACCCTAAGGCTGATCCACAGGCGGGCCAATCCAGAGAAATATTTAAAACACTGTAACTCATTACTAAGATAAGAAAGATCTTGGATTTCTATCTTTAAAACAAAGCACTTTTCAGCATAGTTTCGTTGGGCTGAAAGGAAATGGGTGAGACTTTCTAGAACCTGAGCTGAGCAACATCACAGCTTTAAATCTTCTGCAAAAATCTTAGCTTAGAATATATAAAGCAGCTTTTTTTAGGAAAAAATGAAACATTTAAACTCCTCTTACAGCCTGGCAGTAAAGTAAAAATTATCATATAGTTGACCATTTTTAAAGAAAGACTGCTGAACCGGATGGGCATTTGTTCTGATCCACAAAAGCATTTCTTAAAGTCTTACACATATGATAATGAATGCTGTGGATGAATGGGACAAGGGGGGTGGGTCTGAGAAGCAAAAGGTTGAGGCCAACATATGCCAACAGTTTTCAGAGATTCCCAGCTAGATGAATAAGAGCAATTATTCACCTCCTCTGTTAACCATCCACTATGGTTAAAAGCAACAGTCATAAGCTTGCAGTGGATCAAGAGCTATGAAGTCCAAATTACATGTTACAAGGAACATGATGTGGCTGACACTGACCAGCACCTTCTCCTTAGATCTGTCTAGTAATGTTAAATTTAAAAAAGACAGGATGAGTTGATGCGATGATGTCATTGGTCTCAGGGTTGTAGCCATTAAAGTGGAGTGAGAATAGCAAAACAGAAGAATGATGACACAACACAGGCCTTCTTTAGCCAAATCCTGGGTGGTCCTCCAAACGTGGCTGGACTCTAACATGTGGCTCTTTAGATGTCATTGGATTCCAACTCCCATCAGCCCCAGCCAGCAAGACCAATGATCTGAAATAATGGGAACTGGAGTCCAGTAACATATTGATGGCCAGTTGCTAACCTTGGTGGATGTTGATGGATCAGTCTATTTCCATTCCACTAATTTTCACATGTTCACCCACTAGTCTGCTCTCTCCGGTTTCTGCATTGACCTGTGATTTAAATACATTTATTCTCTCAAAATATGTATTTTAAAACATGCATATACATTTTTAATATACAATTCAATTTTATATACATCTATCATCTATCTATCAAGACCACATAACACCTGTCTTGAAAGACCTACATTGGCTCCCAGTACGTTTCTGAGCACAATTCAAAGTGTTGGTGCTGACCTTGAAAGTCCTAAATGGCCTCGGCCCAGTATACCTGAAGGAGCGTCTCCACCCCCATCATTCTGCCGGGACACTGAGGTCCAGTGCCGAGGATCTTCTGGCGGTTCCCTCACTGAGAGAAGCGAAGTTACAGGGAACCAGGCAAAGGGCCTTCTTAGTAGTGGCGCCCACCTTGTGGAATGCCCTCCCATCAGATGCCAAAGAAATAAGCAACTATCTGACGTTTAGAAGACATCTGAAGGCAGCCTTGTTTAGGGAAGTTTTTAATGACTGATGTTTTAATGTACTTTCAGTCTTCTGTTGGAAGCCGCCCAGAATGGCTGGGAAAACCCAGCCAGATGGGCAGGGATTTATTTATTTATTTATTTATTTATATTATTATTATTCTATATATCTTTCTAATATACAATAGAATATACAGTTTTGACCTGAGAATTTCATCGGGACATTTGAAACACATGACAGCCAGAGAATTACAAAGTTCTGATTCACACATTAGTCCAAGAAGTGTGGATCAGGTTAGTTCAAACCTGAATTAGAAAAGACTGAATTCCGTGCAAGGACGCAGAGGGGAGAAATGAAGGTTGGCAGCAGCTCTGCACTCCCCATGATGTGTAGTTTAGACCTATAAAAACCTCTCTCATATACATTGATCAATGGAGGCTTTGCCTTTAGGTTGAAGGAGCAGATGGTAGTACCTACGAGGACTTGGATAATGGAGTTCCTCATTAGGTGGGAAAGTCTCAACACTCTTAATGGTTTGGTGCCGTTTAATTTCAAAGAGGATATTTAGGCCCAACGAACGACTTTGACACGACCATAATTTAATTTGAAGCATGAGAGACATTAGCTTGAGTTTTCAGAAGCAGATTAGGCTGAAAAGATTTATTAATAGCATTTAGGAGTGTTAAGATTACGACAGCATGCCACAACATGACAAAGTAGTAGGCAACTCCAAATTTCATTAGGGACTGTTTATTTAAATGGAATATTATCCCATCAGAGATGTTTTCACTACTGTAAAGGTCCTATTTCCATAGCAAATAAAGTCACCTAAAGATGTAATGCATGGACTGGTTGCTCATTGTTTCAACATACTCACTAGCTTCTTAAAATGAAGTTTGTTAGCCTAGTTTAGAACTCCCAGTGTCATTTATAGTTGAGCAGAGTTACACACAGCGAATGGCTCTCCTGCGAAGAATAATGGGCACAACAGTTATTAATTTGGGCTGCAATGGGTCCATTTCTCCCCAACACAAATTCCTGGCTTTGGTCAGATAGGTAACTTATTTGTTGTTGTTTAGTCGTTTAGTTGTTTCCAACTTTTTGTGACCCCATGGATCAGAGCACGCCAGGCACTCCTGTCTTCCACTGCCTCCCACAGTTTGGTCAAACTTCGAAAACACTATCCAACCATCTCGTCCTCTGTCGTCCCCTTCTCCTTGTGCCCTCCATCTTTCCCAACATCAGGGTCTTTCCCAGGGAATCTTCTCTTCTCATGAGGTGGCCAAAGTATTGGAGCCTCAGCTTCAGGATCTGTCCTTCCAGTGAGCACTCAGGGCTGGTTTCCTTCAGAATGGATAGGTTTGATCTTATTGCAGTCCATGGGACTCTCAAGAGTCTCCTCCAGCGGGCATATATGGATGAGGGATCACATGACCAATCCTTATCATAGTAGGATGAGGAATCTTAATGATCGATTAATGCATGCCGCTCTTGGCCCAGTCCAAGAATCAGTTAGTGATAGCACACATCATTTGATTAATGGAAAGCAGGGCTCTGGATTCAGTGCTCCCCATTTCCTGCTCCTGCAAAGGATCAGATCTATATCTATCTATCATCTATCTATCTATCTATCTATCTATCTATCTATCTCTACCTATCTATCCATCCCTCTAAAGAGACAGCAAGCACATGTGGTTGGATCATGCCTATGGAACTGACTATTCATAGATACGGTTCGTAGTGATTTCCATGTCTGCTGTGGTTTAAAGAAATTCTGCCATGATTATGGACAGGACTAGCTATTCTACAGGTTGCTTGTGAGCATATGACCCTGCATGTCTTTGGTCAGATGATTGAGGTATAAATGTTGTTGTTGTTGTTGTTGTTGTTGTTACAAAAAGTATTGTTTGATCTAGCCTGCAGAACCACTGCATTTCTTGATTTTCCCCAATACTTTACTTTTCAAAGCACCATCCAACGGATTTAAAAGGTAGGAACAAAGGTTTAGAAGCAGAATGTCCTTTATTACAGTGTGAGTGATTTGAAGAAGTCCAGAACGCAAGAAGTCCAGAATGCTGTAACCCACAAATAATTTCTGAAGGGTTTGTGCTCTTTGTGTAAATATGATAACACCCCGCATATTTCAATCCGGGAAACTGTTGTGAAAATAAGCGGGGACATAATTCAGCAGTGTTTGGTGCCTTTTACGGCAAGCCACTTGAGATCTTGACATCACTACAAATAGTTTCAAGGAAGTAGTAAAGGGTAGAGCTAGTAATAATCAGTTTGGACTGTGACTAGCAGATTGCTAATAGAAGAGGTGAATATTTCTAAACTGACATTCCAATCCACAAGCCTTCTCAATCCACTCCCACACTTTGTCACTGTTGTTTTGACCGCAGGAATACTTACCCCAGCAAGTAATTGATTACAGAGTAGCATCTGGGGTGGTGGTCCTTCCTTCATCTCCCCTTGGTGTCTGAATCGCTGCAACAGTGCCATACATGTACCAGGAAGAGAGGAAAGAGGAGAAAGATTGCCCCATCTGCCACATTCATTCCTATCACTGATGAAGAAGAGGGAGGGGACAGCAAGCAGATGAAGAGAGACAAAACCAGGCATAGGCAAACTCTGCCCTCCAGATGTTTTGGGACTACAACTCCCATCATCCCTGACCACTGGTCCTGTTAGCTAGGGATGATGGGAGTTGTAGTCCCAAAACATCTGGAGGGCAGAGTTTGCCTATGTCTGGACAAAACCATCAGGGAGGGAGGGGGATATATAGAGAGAGGGAGAGGTGAGTGAAAGGAAGCAATTATTACCAGGCTGAAATTAAAAACCAAGGCAAAGAATAATTGGGACAGGAGGCCACAATAACCATACTGAAGGTGAGCAATGTAAATAACAGAAATTGGTATTCTGAGACCAGGAGTTATGAACTTGGCAACATCACTAGAAAAACAACAAGGATCTGCATGTTTGTGAATAAGATTGCACTGCTGAACAGAATGTAAATCAGGCATGATATCATTGAACCTCTGTGGCCCTCTGATATCGTTGGACATTATAAGTCCCATGATCTCTGACTGATGGGAGAGTCCAACAATATGGAGAAGGCTGCAAGTTTCTCATCCCTGATTTTAATTGTACATATTAAACCAAATCTGCAAACATTGCAGCACAATTTGATATTGACTCTGACTATTCATAATCCATGAATGCAGCCTACAAAAGTAATGAAGTACACAATCCTGTTGTTATGTAAATAGAACTTGAGTCTATATATGGCCTGGCCCTCAGCCCTGCACCTTTAAGCAGCAGTTGACACCCACCTTTGTGCCACTTCTCCTTTGCAAAAAAAATCATGAACTTTTTTCCAGTTAGGCAATTGGTGGGTGGAGATCACAAAAGTTAAACAACTGGTGGATAGAATCTTCCGCCTCCTTGCATAACCAGAGTTACCTCATTGTTTCCACATGTCCCTCCAGTTCTTTAATACAAATTTTCTTGTTTATTTTCCTCTTATTCGATTTGTAAGTCTTTTCAGGCAGGGATTCTATTATTGTCTTCTGCTGGTACCTTCTGTAATGGAGATCCAGTCAATGATTAAAGCTGCTATGCACCATTGCAAAAAATATAAGTAATTATGACACTCAAAACACTTAATAGCACAAACCCTGAACATACTTACATGGGAGCAAGGACTACTGAACTCTATGGGACTTACATCTGAGTAGACTTGTATAGGCTTGCACTATAGGTGTTTTGATCTTTTCCTGTCTGCATGGGACGTGTTTCAATCATAGTATAGGCTAATGGCTAAGGTCACAGTTCTAGATGGTTGGGAAGTGCACATGTGCAGGAGATTGTATTCTGTAAGATTCTCTTGTAGCAGATCACCCAGGAAGACAGACATGATTTTCTTTTAAAACCAGGTTTCCTGTTCAACCAGTTAATTAGCTGCAGTCAGTAGTTTCTGAACACCTCTCCCCATGTGTGCTTTTCTTTCCTTCTCCTGACTAATACTGTGGCTGTAACTTAAAATACTTCAGCTATAAAGAGTATTCTAGGGTCCAACCCAGGTTGTTGTTATTGTTTAGTCATTTAGTCGTGTCCGACTCTTCATGACCCCATGGACCAGAGCACGCCAGGCACTCCTGTCTTCCACTGCCTCCCGCGGTTTGGTCAAACTCATGCTGGTAGCTTTGAGAACACTATCCAACCATCTTGTCCTCTGTCGTCCCCATCTCCTTGTGCCCTCCATCTTTCCCAACATCAGGGTCTTTTCCAGGGAGTCTTCTCTTCTCATGAGGTGGCCAAAGTATTGGAGCCTCAGCTTCAGGATCTGTCCTTCCAGTGAGCACTCAAGGCTGATTTCCTTCAGAATAGATCGGTTTGATCTTCTTGCAGTCCATGGGACTCTCAAGAGTCGCCTCCAGCACCATAATTCAAAAGCATCAATTCTTCGGCAATCAGCCTTTTTTATGGTCCAGCTCTCACTTCCATACATCACTACTGGGAAAACCCAGGTACACAGCAGAATTGACGGTTTACCAAATACTGTATTTTTTGCTCTATAAGACTCACTTTTTCCCTCCTAAAAAGTAAGGGGAAATGTGTGTGCGTCTTATGGAGCAAATGCAGGCTGCGCAGCTATCCCAGAAGCCAGAACAGCAAGAGGGATTGCTGCTTTCACTGCGCACGCGATCCCTCTTGCTGTTCTGGCTTCTGAGATTCAGAATATTTTTTTCTTGTTTTCCTCCTCCAAAAACTAGGTGCGTCTTGTGGTCTGGTGCGTCTTATAGAGGGAAAAATACAGTAATTCTTTCAAACCATTAGATGCATTCGCTTATCCTGTGCAGTGTGTTTTCAATGTTGTCAATACATTTTTTATTTAGAAAAATGACCAAATCTTGACAGGAAGAAAGGGTTGTTTGAACCGTATTTGGGGGGGGGGAGGGGGAGAAGACAGCAGCACTCATGTGATTAAGCCTCATGGTCAAAACAGAGCAACCTGATTCAAGAGGCCCCATAAGAGAAGAAGGTAGGAATCTGTCTCTGAATGGCTTCCCAGCCTTATGATTCTATGCATTAGGCTGGACAAATGGCACAAGCTGTCTATATGAATCTATTCTATCGAGAAGTTAAAATTTGGGGGGAAATGATATATAATGAATTGGAAAAAAATGTTTAAAATGACTTTTGTAAAAAAAAAACCAGAAGCATTTCTATTAGGGATTGTAGGACAAGACCTGCCAAGAAAAACAAAGAATTTATTTATGTATGCTACAACAGCGGCAAGAGTCTTGTTAGCACAAGGATGGAAGAATGAGGAAATCCCAACGAAAGAACAATGGCAAGAAAAATTGATGAGCTATGCGGAATTGGCTAAACTGACATGAACTGCATGATAAGGACAACTGTGACTTCAAGGAAGTAGGGGAACTTTTTACAAATTACCTAAAAAGACAATAAAATGATCCGGACTCCTTGGCAGGTTTTGAATAAACATCCACAAATTTATTAGTTGAACACATGATAGATAAGGCAAGGATATGTACAATTCTATAACATGCAGAGAACAATATGTGCAAAGAAACCAGAGAGGGGAGCTGAGGGAAATCCTGGGGGGGAGGAGAGGGAGGGATGGGGGTGGGAAGGGGGGGAGATAATGTAATTGATTATTTATTTGGATTGGATGTGGGTGGCGCTGTGGGTTAAACCACAGAGCCTAGGACTTGCCGATTAGAAGGTCAGCGGTTCGAATCTCCACAATGGGGTGAGCTCCCGTTGCTCGGTCCCAGCTCCTGCCAACCTAGCAGTTCAAAAGCACGTCAAAGTGCAAGTAGATAAATAGGTACCACTCTGGCAGGAAGGTAAACGGCGTGTCCGTGCACTGCTCTGGTTCACCAGAAGCAGCTTAGTCATGCTAGCCACATGGCCCGGGAGCTGTACGCCGGCTCCCTCGGCCAATAAAGCGAGATGAGCGCCACAACCTTTACCTTTAATTTGTTATGTCGAAATTGTCTAATAAAAATATGTTTTTTTTAAAAAAGAATCTATTATTAGCATTTATCAGCTGTTCCTCTCTCTCTTTTTTTAAACTAGCTACAGAGAGTTGTGGAAGATCATCTCTTCTTGAATTTTTTTGCTAGGATTTACAAAAGTGTTTTCTCTTTCCTTAGAAATTCCTGACATTTTGTTGGCAACTCCAATGTAAAGTGTTGCTTCCATTAAGATTCTTTCCAAATCTATGAAGACATCTTCTCATACTTCGTTCTACTATCTCTAACAGGAGTGTGATCTCCATCTAATCAGACCTGCCCTCCTCCTCCTCCTCCTCCTCCTTCATTTGTTTCCCTTTTTAAATCCCACCCTCTGGAACACCACCCTCTGCCTCTCCTCCAAGTTTCCTGCCACCCCCTTCACCACCCTTGGTTCAGGTTGCATTACCAGGGTTCTCTGCAGTAACAGAATTCTTAGACTGTTCCTTTATTTTCACTTCAGGCAAAATGGATTATGGACTGCAAACCATGGACAGTGGTTTGCCAACCAGGGACAATGACCAGAAAAGAAGCCAACTACTAGGGAGGCCAGGCCCCCGCAAAGTTGATGGACATTCCCATTCAAATGGTGTGTGTGCACTACATCATGTGATCAGTTATGCAGGGCAGGGCTGACCTGGGCCCTCACAATATTTTATTCAAGTTGGCACCCCCGATGACCAGTGACTATTAAAAGGGCTCGGGTACATTAAAATCTGACAGCTATGCCTAAGAAGAACAGCAGGAGGCAAATAATTGAGCAAACACACCTCTTATGCAACACACAATGAAAAATATGATGATCCTCGTATCTACCATCCTTTATTTCTAAGATAAAAAAGTTACTGGCATTGGCTTTGCGGCATACACTTTGCTTTTTCCCAGCAAACGAAATCAAATATCAACACTATGTAGCTTTCTGAGTCTCTCAAGAGCATGCAAACATTCCAATACAGCTGTTTCCCTCCCCTTTGCTTCTGTATCAAAATGCATTCCTAACTCCCTAAGCTGTTATTAGTTGCGCAGAGATCAAGAAGGGAAGTGTACACTGAATGTCTGTGGGAGGTGAGCATAGTACGATTCAAGTGGTATCACACATGGCTTGGGGCTAAGATCACTGTCATGGCCTCAGATCATCAGTGCCAGGGACCTACTGAGAACATCTGAGATGGAAACATTGGGTTTGTGGTGCTGTTTTTTAACCCTCAGCTGTGCACAGTGGAAAATACCACACGGGCAAAGTCAAATTGTGGTTTTTAAATTCTAACTGCAACACTGTCTTGCTGAGGGGGAAAGAGGGAAACATCTGTGTTATTTCTTGCTAAACATCACATCTCAGTTTCACCCAATAGTGCAAGATCCACTTTCTAATTTGGGGGAACTAGGTAGAAAGTGGGGCCCATTTTAATAAAAAAAAACCTGTTACATGGCTATGGATAGTAATAATTTTTATATTCTTCCAGTGTTTCTGGCACTGACTGAATGATTGAGCCAGTTCAGAATGTTCCTTTGCTCAGAAACCTGAACAGTTAGCAGTCCAACTTCAGTGAGGGAGAGAAACGTTGTTAATTTGGCTGGGAGTAACACCTTAGACAGGGGCAAACAAAGGACAAGTGAAGAAGTTATAGGGCCTAGGAAAGATAAGCGCTAGAGTGCCCAGAGCCAAAGAGGCTGAAAGAATATTACAGCATAGGCAATGGATTGAGAAAGAGGAACCCAATGGAAAAGTCAGTACATAATGAGGCTTGAGGAAAAAGTCATACGAAAGAGAGAACCGTGTGAGAGGAGGCTAACTGGGAAGGAAGTGAGAAGGCAAGAGAGGAATCCATGGAAGCATTGGATTGATAGGTTTAGAGTTAATTCCTGATGGGAATTTGGCCACATGTAGCTCCTATTGTCACTGCAACATCCATGCTCCTTCAATATACAGTGGTACCTTGGGTTAAGTACTTAATTCGTTCTGGAGGTCTGTTCTTAACCTGAAACTGTTCTTAACCTGAAGCACCACTTTAGCTAATGGGGCCTCCTGCTGCCGCTGCGCCGCTGGAGCACAATTTCTGTTCTCATCCTGAAGCAAAGTTCTTAACCTGAAGCACTATTTCTGGGTTAGCGGAGTCTGTAACCTGAAGTGTATGTAACCTGAAGCGTATTTAACCTGAGGTACCACTGCAATACAAATCAACTGCTTTGGGGGGTCACTGTGGTAAGATGGGGTTCTAGATGCAGTATATCTTCCACCCTCATGAGCAGCTGGTAAGCTGGGGCAAATCCCATACATCTCATTGCGCAATTTCTCTTCCCAAAACAGCTGGAGGAGACGAGGAGGAAAAAGGAGCAAAGCCAAGCACATCCAGATAATTGAGCCTACCTCTGTCCCTTCTAGATGGAACATATCTTGAAGAACATCTATTCTATCACTCAAAAGGAGGGATGAAGTAGGGTAGGAATGGGCCTGTAAAGATTACCAGCAAAAGATTATGGGACTTTGTTGAAACATTTTGCTCACATTTGTCTCTCTGAGTTTACAGTACTGGGAAACATTTATGGATGTTCTGGTAAAATATATTGCTTTTAGCACAGATTCCATCCCTCATGCTTCACGTGGGCTGATGATAAAAAGTCACAGTGAAAATTAGTCCAGTGGGTGTGGGGAACTGGGGTACAATCCATCAAAAACGTTGTCCTGGATAAATCCACCGAAATGAGTGGAAGCTTTGTCTTGTAATAATTCCATTCATTTAATGGGGAACTTTGCAATGGATTGTGTGCTTGGTTTCCAAGTCAGTGCATACTTATAAATGTGCCCCCAAAAGCTATGACTTTTTTTAAAAAAAAAGATATTCAGTAGTTTTTGACTGACAGAAACCTATTTTGCCTGTCAAACACCCAGCTGGTTGGGAGAAATTTTGCTGGGAAATTATTGGCCCTCACCAATGTGCCCTTGTCATTATTTCTTTTATACCTTCTAATTTCCAATAGGCTGCTATAAAAGACACACGGCTTTGTTATTTTTCAAAATATCATGGGCACTTATCTTTTTAAATAAATTAATAATAATAATTTCCACTGAAGATTTTCTTGAATTACAAAAGAATGTGCAATTTAACATTGAGACACAAGCTAGATTTTCCAAAAGATAATTTCCTTCTAGTACATTTTAGGTTAATGGGATAAAAATAGCTGTGAAAATGATGATGTGCTGATTAAGGGAAACCTGTTTTGATTCGCTCCCCATTTATGTTAGAGGGAGTTCTCCCAAAATCTAGCAACGACAATATGCTTTAAAAGGGTTCACACTTTCTCCTCCTGTCTTTCGTAGACTAGACATGAAGCTGCCTTACTCAGAGTCAGACCATTTAGTCACATAGCTCATATTATCTACATTGGGAGTGGCTTGCAGGCATAGGAGTCAACACCTAAGGGCCAAGGTCCCTTTGCCTCTCAATAAAATATTTGAGGTGTATCCCTACTATTGGAATGGCAATGCACATCAGCTTTGCAAGTGAGGGGGCACTGAGCCAATTCTGGTCCAAGTGTGGCATGTATTTAAAACACTCACAATCCCATAGAGCTATTCCACTTTACATTAGCTGAGCAAACAGACCACAACACTCAGTCCATTTCTCCCCATTGTCCTTTCCTTATAACCCAAAGGTAATATCCATCAGGCATCACTGAATCACATCAACCCTCCTTTAATCTTTCAGCATACAATGTGGAACATTTTGCCACATATGCCAGATTAAAGGTAGAACCAGCTGAATATGAACCCAATCCATCGAAGGACACATTTCTTCTTGGGCGATTAGTGGCAGTCAGCATTTTTGAACAGTGTTCAGAAACATGTCCTTGAAGCTGGCTGGAATGTAACTTTAATGTATCAGAGGCAACATTCAAAAGAAAAGCAGAGTGGGGAATAATTTTTATCGGAGCTTTTTGTCTGTTGCAGCAGATATTTATATGTGAAGTAATACAAATGTATACAAATGTAAAGATGAAAATGGTGGAGGAGGATCTCGCTACAGCATGGAGTGAGTATGATCGCCACATTTATTATCCTAACCCACTCCCCTCAAGTTTTTAAACTCTTTCTCTCCAAATCACCCCTAAGCTGAACAGCTAACAGCTTGAGCTCCCCCACCCTGCCCCAACAATAGATTTTTTAAAAAGTACTTTTGCACACAGTGCCGACTTGCTCCCACAGGAAGCCGTGATAGTCACCAATCTAGATGGCTTTAAAATCAATTAGATATATTCATAGAAGAGAGGGCTATTGACAGCTATCAGCCATTATGATGGCTACGTTCTGCTTGCACAGTTGGAGCTCCCCCCCTTCAAAATCAATAATAATAACAATAATAATAATAATGTTAAGAAAATTCACCAAAAAAACCCTATCCTTCTGATTTTCCCAGACATTTACAGCAATTTCCTCCCAGAAACTGCTTCCAACAGCCAAATCCCATCTATGTCCTGGGAATTTTGGATGTATGGCAACTCTCTTTGAATACCAGTTCAGGGGAGAGTTCGCTCATGGTTGAATCCTGCTTGTGAGTTTCGTATGGGCATCTGGTTGGCCACTGTAAGAACAGGATTCTGGTCTAGATGTGCCATTGGCCTGATCCTGCAGGCACTTCTTATGTTCTCAAGAGCTTCTCCACATACAACCGAGGGTATATGATGGATAGTTGACCGAGCTGGCAAGGCTCGCTGATGTCCAGTAAGACCTTGAAAAACAGATGGGGACAGGGCCTTGTGGACTCTGTAAAGTCTCTAATGAGAAACATTAGGGAAGATAAAAACTGTAGAAAGTAATACCGTGTTATATTATGTCTCACCATCATGTAACAAGCCAACAAGTGGAGAAATGCTCAACACGCACAATGACTTGGCTTACAATGGCCGCAAAGTTAGGTTGAAATACCACCAGTGCATACCATCTTCTTTGCCAATTGAGAGGGATTTGGGAAAAGAATGTACTTCCCTAGAAATTTTTCAGGCATCCTTTGGGAGGCCAAAGTAGAACAGATTTTCAGATGTTTTGGATATTTTATTTGGAGGGTGGGGACAGAAAGAGAATGAAAAGCATGGATAAAATAAGGGGTAATACATCCATTGAAACGAATGAGTGTGACTAAGTTAGGACCATTAATCGTAACAAGTCTACTCTGAGTAAAAACCTGGTTGACTTCCACCTAAGTTACTTTTCAGTGGTTTGGGAAAAATCAAGCAGGTT
This sequence comes from Podarcis liolepis, assembly GCF_965112155.1. Taxonomy (NCBI): domain Eukaryota; kingdom Metazoa; phylum Chordata; class Lepidosauria; order Squamata; family Lacertidae; genus Podarcis; species Podarcis liolepis. The sequence continues at coordinate 26,164,986 of NC_139555.1, forward strand.
TTTATTTTATAACTGGGCTTATAAGAACAATACTGCATTTCCCCTGCCCTTTGTTACTTATATAGTTTTCCATAGACTCCCCTTTGGCATGGAGCTCCAATTTATAGAGGGAAACAAAGGCAGAGGTGGTGTGCTTGTTCTTACTATCCCTCATGGTGTGAGGGGTTTAGAAATTTGGGGCAGGATCCACCTAACATGTCCTGTCAGTGGAAAAGTCCTTTCTGTTCTGCAGTGGGGTTCCCCCCTTCTCCCCCCATGCCCTGCACCCCCTGAAATTGGCTTGGGGTGAGGTGTTCTGGGGGGAGAAATTGCAGAACATTGCATGGGGGGAAGAGAGGGGGCATAATTCCATCTGAAAATCTGAAATGCTTGCCCTGATGGAATGATCAGAATAGCGCAACACTGAATTCCTCCCTCGGAATAAGGCTCACTTTGTGGTGTTTATTCTCTGCATCAACCCAACGCATATCATTTTTCTGCCCAGTCAACTACACGACCATAAAACAAAGTGCTGTGTCAACAGGGGGGAAACAACCCCACTGACTCGCATGCATTGTATAATACTTAGACATCTCCTCCAAATGTAGATTTTGACTCTTTGCCCAGTGCTGCACTGAACGTTTTCTCATCAAACCCCTAATTGCTAAGTAAATCTTTGCTCAATATATCTCCACAGAGAACAGGCGGGGAGGGATTTAGAGTCCAGTATTAGTCTCCTTTCTACTTTGAGGTTAATCTATTCCCTTTATTTATATGACATTCTTTAAGTTGCAAAGTTACTAATGTTCTTTTCTTGGAAGAGATTACTTCTCTTTAAATAAAAGTAATGTGCTATATTTCCAAGAACTCTGTACCCACCAACTCCCCCCCTTCCCTAAAACACAAACTTCTTTTTCCAGACATTTGGCACTGCCATTTTGTCACCAAATATTCTCGACATGTTACAAATCACCACCTGATCATCTAAATTGTTTTCTGTCTGTGCCGTATAGATCAGGAAGCTCTTGAATTTATTCTTTTATATGAGCCAACTTTGGAGTCCAAAAAAACAGTCGGGAGCTTTGGGAATTTATTCACTTAATAAGATCAAATCAAAATTGGACCAAAGCCATCTGTCCTGGTGTAGTAACCAGGCACCAGCTCCTACAATCTCCTGTAAACAGAGAGTGATGCAGTCAGCACTGCTTCAGGTTCTCTTTATGTTTTCCAAGGCCAGACACTCAGGACCAAATTAAACATGGCAGTGATCACAAGGGCAAAACACTTACCCGTGGAAGCGGTCCATGAAGCCACCATCTCATTTAATGTTCTCAGCAAATGCACTGGCCCATATGCTTATGATTTCTCCTAAGCCAGCGATAACTGGTGTGTTAATGCCACATGCGTAAGAACATTTTTAAAATGTGGTAGTCACATGGAATGCTCTCAGGTGCACCTTATTTGTCCATGGACAGAAGCATGTTTAAATTGAGCATCGTCAGTGTTCACAGAACTGGGAGGAAACCTCAGTCCATACCTACCTGGACAGGAAAGGATGTATTCAGGAAGTCATTTCCTCTTGGGATACATGAGACCTTCCTTCGCCTGCCAACCTGCAGTTGCTTATCAGATGCCACTTGGAAGACCATAGAGTATCTAGGCAATAGACTTCTGACTTTATTTACCACCAGCAACTGGTATTCAGTGGTACATTACCTCCAAAGTTGGTGGTTTAATATAGCAATCACTTATCTAACAGCCATTCCTAGACATCCTTCACAGATTTACTGTGCCACTTCAGACTAGTAGCCATCACCGTATCCTGTGTTGGTGAAATCTCTAAATTCATTACACAATGCAAACTTTTCTTTGTCTGCCCTGAATCTCTTGACAAACTACTTCATTGGGTGACCCAGAGTTCTAATATTGAAAGGGAGGGAGGAAAACCATTCCCACACACTCCACCGCCAGTTATATTACTATGGCTTCTTTCGCCTTTGGTCATGAGCTTGAAGGAGAACTTGCCATGGATGCGTTTGTGCATCTGAAAAATGAGCGATCAAGTTAGAAGGCAACAGTTCCACAGAGATGCCCTTTAAAATGTCCATGCGTTCACCTCACTGTTATTACAAGCTGGTAGTACATTACACTCTTATAGCTCTACCCCATCCAACAAAGCAATGGCGGATGACTTTCCTTTGCAAGTCCACAGTACAAGACAGTGCCGACCTAGTGCACACAAATCAGTTTGCAAGCTCATTTTATAGATTAACTCTTGAGTGGTCCAAAACCACAGGAAACCAAGGGCCATGTAGAGGGCTATAAATAGACTTTCAACTTAAGGCTCCTTTTTAGACATGGGGTTGGGAGCAAAGGGATAAAATGCTCCCTGGAGGAAAACCTGATCTTTTCTCCATGTTTCAGTTGTCAGTTTTGACAGAAATGATAAAAGCTAATTAAATTTTTGTTAATTTATTTTGTCTGATTTAGTGACTGCTTGTCACACAAATCCCTCAGTAAGTCAGACTTTGCTTTGCTATCAACCTTTCCACTCTTCTCCACCCCAATATGCTATTAGGTAAACGCTGGGAAAGTGGACTTGTTTAACTCAAATAAACACGAGGAGCACTTAAGCTCAATCTACCTTGCACGGTTCTTTCGCATGTGTCTGCTTGGGAGAGAAGCGAACTTGGTCCAAGTTTATAAATCTCAAACTGCTTTTACTTTCCAGTGGCTTCGGTGATGGCAGCCCAGAAGCAGGATTTTAAAGAACGGATGGGGAAGGAATCACAACAATAATGGCAGCTATAAGATCCTGACCATGCAACAGTGGATTCAACCAGGAGGCAAGAGAAGGCTGGGAGCTCTACATTCCAATAATTTCTTTTTAAAACAAAAATAGCTAATGTATTTTAAAAATATTTGTATTTATTTATTTACTTATTTTCTTTACACTCTGCCTTTCTGTCTGCAAAACCTAAGTAGGCCCACATCATAAATGAAAACTGGCACAAATAAAAACAAGCAATAAATATAAATATTTTTTTTTAAAAAAATAAAAATTAAATAAGAAACCCTGTTGAAAATCCACACTGAGAGACACCTGAAAGTTTTTAAAAGCACAAGCAGTGTAGCATGGGTTGCTGGCGCCCAGGGCTGGGCAAGAATTATGCCCCCCCTGGTGGACTGGGAAGCTGGGGTGGGGGCACGTGCAGAGGGTGAACAGAGCCTGCATCCAACAGGCTCCTCGGCCACTACCTCCATCCACCTGCCCACCTCCCAAACTCGGCCCTCCAGATGTTTTTGGCCTACAATGCCCATGATCCCTAGCTAGCAGGACCAGTGGTCCGGGATGATGGGAATTGTAGTCTCAAAACATCTGGAGGGCCGAGTTTGAAGAAGCCTGCACTAGAGAATTCTGCCTGCTCCTGTGCCTCAGTTACCAGGGCTCCGAGCCTGTTGTGGGGGAGGCTGATTGAGTCCCCTCAAAAATGTGCATGCCGGGTGCTGCAGTCTGCATACATACTGACTCCCCTGAGGCAACTTTTGAGTGTTCAGACCCAGAAACCTCCCACCCCCCAAAAAAATTCACACTTGACTCAAATTTTGGTTTGGTTTTTGGCAGAATTTAGGCCACAACTTTATTGATTACAGCAAGTGACTGGTTGCATAGGCTCTGGTTCGACTAGCTCCCTGCCATGCAGGTAGCGCTGACCCAGGGTTCCAGAATAGGTTAGCCAAGGGGGAACACCTGGATAAGCGGAAAGCCGGGAACAGGCTATCTCTGCCATCCAAATGTCCCCCTGGACTCAGGCATGGGCACAACCCCCTCTCAGAGGTTGACCGAACCATCGAGTCCCTGGATTCCTTTAACGGAATACCCTTCACATAGGGATGGCGAGAGCGTTCTCCCATCCCTATCACCTGAAGCAGAGCCTGTCTGCAACCTTACAAGTTGTGATGATTTGCTACACGGCAGGCGAAACCCAAATGGTAACAGCCAATCAGCCAAGTGGGGAAAATTTCTGCCATGCTCCTTTCCCAATGACAGTTGACATACGACGGCATAGCAAGGTCAAGCGCAAAACCCTAAAAGTAGGGAGAGGTGGGCGGGTGTTCCGAATGCACGCGCTGAAAGAGGAAGCTCTGGGTCACGTGCAAGGGCATAAATAGGTCCCTCGAACCGTTTGGACTGTGTCCCATTGGCCAGATTGCACCCAGCTATGCGGGAAGTACCAATCAGGTGTTGTGGCTGACCCATTGTACCCACCCACAACACAGGGTGTCGGTTTTCTAGGTTTCACCGCGATATGTGCCCTCTTTAAGGGAGGGCCCGATTTTCATCAGAAGAATATGGACTTTACAAAAATCAGGGCCCACTTGATGGCACAGGTGGAATGGGTATTGTTTTTTGTTGTATATCTATAGAGAGTTAAGCAAAGGTAAAGGGAGCCCTGACCATGAGGTCCAGTCATGGCCGACTCTGGGGTTGCGGTGCTCGTCTTGCTTTATTGGCCAAGGGAGCCGGTGTACAGCTTCTGGGTCATGTGGCCAGCATGACTAAGCTGCTTCTGGTGAACAAGAGCAGCGCACAGAAACGCTGTTTACCTTCCTGCCGGAGCAGTACCTATTTATCTACTTGCACTTTGATGTGCTTTCAAACTGCTAGGTTGGCAAGAGCAGGGACCGAGTAACGGGAGCTCGCCACGTCGCAGGGATTCGAACCGTCGACCTTCTGATCAGCAAGTCCTAGGCTCTGTGGTTTAACCCACAGCGCCACCTGCTTCCCTCTATAGAGAGTTACCCTTATCCAAAAAGCCAGAAGTAGAAATCCATATCTCGGCATTGCCTTATAGGCATCCATTTGCCTCAGTTCATTTCAGCTGACCCAGATTTCGAAAGCAAAGGGAATTCTTTCCCTAACTTGTTAGGATTTATTCTGGGAGCTTTGCGTCAAGCTATCATGCTTTAATTAGACGGTTTCTGTGTGAAGAGACTTTTGCCGTTTTGAATTCAGCTCCTTGGCACTGGGAAAGAACCCAGAATACGTGACTTCGCACTCATGATAAGTTGGGAGGCCAACCCTTTTCTTCCTCCTGACAGGAATTTATGTTGGTGCATTCCACATTTTACCTTGGAGTGTACTGGGGTGGAAAGGAGAGAAAAGGGCATGTTGTCTAGTGGGCACTTCTCATACAACAGATGATATCACAAGCTTGTTGAGTCACTTTAAAATATTTACTTAGTTTCATAATAACCAGGCTGAATCACAAATACTATTCTGAAATGAAGCCAGTGCTGACCTGCCAATGAAATGGTTTCAACTCCTTTTAAAAAAGTCCTTGATTACATTTATACTCCTGTGCCAGAAACCTCAGAGTAGGCCATAAGCTATTAATCAGCAATTGCAAAAAAAAAAAAAAATTAATAATACACTGGATATTTAAATAGTTTCCTGCATTAATAGTAAATAAGAAATACCATTCACATTGTGCTCGGTGCAATCCTGTGCATGTTTACGTGGAGATAAGCCCCACTGTTTTCAATGGGGCATACTCCCCTGAAGCTTCCTGAGACCCTTTCATTCAGGAATTTGGAGCCTGTAGAATTGCAGATATTGCTGGACTACAAATCCCATAATCCCTGACCATTGGCTGTGCTGGCCAGGGCTGATGTGAGTTGGAGTCCCACAACCTCTGGAGGGCAACAACTTCCTGCCATTCCTGCTTTAACTGAGGATGCCAGAGACTGAAACTGGCTGTGTATGCACCACTTTATTTTATTCTTTTAAAGAACATCTACCCCAGGCTTCCTCAACCTCAGCCCTCCAGATGTTTTGAGACTTCAATTCCCATCATCCCTGACCACTGGTCCTGCTAGCTAGGGATCATGGGAGTTGTAGGCCAAAAACATCTGGAGGGCTGAGGTTGAGGAAGCCTGATGTACCCCAAGAGCCGGTGCTGAGAATTAGCCTTGAGCTGGTGCAACATCAATGTTTTCTGGCTCCTGGCTTGAGCTCCAGCTATATTAAGCTGATCCTGCTGGTGGCTCAGCCCACTTGCAGCTTTCTCAGCAGCTTCATCCTCCTACTCCTTTTTCTCAGCCTTGTCAGTAGTTAAACCAACTTCAACTCAGCCCCCCAGGACTGGCTGCATTTGCCCTTCATGGGCTTTGACTCAAGACAAAAAGTTGAAGAAGTACCCAGCATAACTACCTAGAAGTTTCTTCAAATGATACTTATAAATACCTCGGGTTGAATGCGCTTCGGGTTCAGCGCATTCAAGCTGCGCTCTGTGGCAACCCGGAAGTAACCGAGCGTGTTACTTCCGGGTTTCACCGCTTGCGCATGCACAGACGCTCAAAATGACGTCACGCACATGCGCAGAAGCTGCGAAAAGCGGCATACGCGTGCCGTCACTAGTTATGTTTGCTTCTAGATACAAACTAGATCCCGTTCGTATCCACAGGTACCACTGTAACTCTTTATATTTAGTTAAGAAAGGGGAAATGTTCGCTACCCCTTTAACAAAAACCAGAATGGTGTTCAAAGAGCATAAGGGTATGTTACATAATTTGTCACGAGACACATTGAGAGCATGTCATCACTGTTGGGTGGGTGGGTATCTTAAAAGCCACAAAGCAAATGGTATGGAAACAACCCATTGAGTTCAAAAGATACGGTCTTGTTTGTAAATGTTTTCATGTTACACCTTTTACAATAGCAGCATTCAAAAGGGGGAGCGAAAGCAAAATGATAGACATCTCTTGTTCAGTTGCATTACTATTTTTTTAAAAAAAAATCAAGTGAGAGCATGTTTTAGAGTTGTTGTTACCAAGTTAATTGAAGTACATGTCATTTCCACCTCGCTGTGCCTTTGGCCATATGGCCTTAAGCCATTATTCCTGGAAGCCACCAACCCAAGCAAATGTAAACAAAAAAATAAATGCACGACATGTCAACTCTGACCCCACCTCCATTCGCAAATACCTCGTATAGTGCCATAGACAGGCATGCTTTCATTTATGGCAGTAAGAGCATCAGATACATCAAAACTGGACGTACGCCATGTCTGTTGTGCTTCCTTTGCTGAAATGCCAGAGTGGAAGGATACAGGCTTACTTTGTGCAGTGCAGATATTGCTCCTTATGAGGACATGGGTGCAATTGCAGGCAAACCAGTCGCTTCCAGGGGAAGGAAGACTCCCACTACGACTGCACTCTTCTGGCCACGGGAGTACAGCAGGCTAGGGTTGGAGCTGGGTTTTCCCCCTCCCACCCCTGCAGCAAGGGAGGCCTGGCTTAATAGACTACCATATAGTATAAACAAAACTTTGATATGCACTGGGAAACCAAAAGAATGGTGTGACTTGCTTTATTGCAATATTCGCTTTATCGCAGTAGTCTGGAATTGAAACCACAATACAGTCATACCTCGGGTTACAGACACTCCAGGTTGCGTTTTTGGGGTTATGGGCTGCTGAAACCCGGACGTACTGGAATGGGTTACTTCCAGGTTTTGGCGGTCGTGCATGTGCAGAAGCGCCAAATCAGAACCCACGTGTGTGCAGACGCGCCACTGCGGGTTGTTGACGCTGCAGGTTGTGAACGTGCATCCCGCAAGGATTATGTTCGCAACCCGAGCGTCCACTGTATCTCCAAGGTATGCCTGTACACAAGCCAACAGAACCTTCTGCATGCAAAACAGATGCTCTGCTACTGAGCTATTGGCTTTCCCTATCCATACCTGGATTTCTCTGTAAGGAAGTTAAGGCTAAGAGAGAGTGACAGGCTCAAGGTCACTGAGCGGCCCGTGTGGCTGAATTGGGAAATTTGGGGTCCAATCAAATATGAGGTCCTAATTAGCAATACAGCCCCGAATCCAGCCCATTTTGCCTCCAGGCACTGCTGCCAGGAGAATGCATCCTTCAGGGTGATACAGGGTTCGCCACTGGAGGAGGGAACGGAAAAATTCTTCACCACAACTGCTGTGTGAGGTGTTTTGAATGCTAGCAACTATCTAAAACATCTTCTCAGTTAACAATCAGCTTGCATTGCACCCCAGCCTCAGTTCCTGACGTGCAGCTTTAGGCTCCACAGCTAATTCAGGCATTAACTCTGTGCAAAAATTATAACAATTTCAAATCATTGAATTTATACATCAGCACGGCATTGTACATCTCCAGCTGGTCCACCTTTTGGCTTCTTCAGCCACCTCTCCACAGCGATACCACATTTTTATCTACAAAAAAGAGGAAACACTGTGTATGAAAACAGTGTCTGATCCTCATCCAAGACCAGAAATAGCCCCTAGAAAACTATGTTTAGAACAGGTTTGGGAGGAGGGTGCAGATAAGCAAGTGTCTGAAGAAAGAGCCCATTCTGCCTTGCCCAAGATGCCTCACATTCCTCAGTGTATAATTTTGGAGCGCTATTTAAGAAGAGGAAGCTGACAGGGGGAGTCATGCTTGCAAATATCCTTTGTTTATTTACAGGAAGGAGCATGGAACACAGTGTGCCATGAGGCCTAAAATTTGAATTTGTGTTGCTCTCTGTGCCTAAACTGTCCGGCCATCCGAAGCCTACTTACCTGGGAGCAAGCCCCATTGAATTCAAACAGAACTTTTGAATAGGCATGGTTGCAATTGTGCTACAACACAGGAATTGACACTGGGATTTTGGGGGAGCAATAGGGAATAGCCTTTGCTATTCTACTGCCATTTTTAACTTACATAGGCAAACACACACTCACAGTTACGTCGAGAGAGAAAGCATAAAGGTCGTACAGTGAAACTCCACAGCCCCTTCTTACTTTTGCTTTTTTTCCTTCTTTCAGGCTGACCTTTGGCCTCTCGCGACGTTCTCTGCCATGGTCAAGACCTCCCAGCTTGCCGCCTGGTGGCCCCCAGAGGAAGGTGTGAAGATTAACAACCCGGAGGATGTATTTAATGAATAGCAACAAGGGATTAGTGACACAGTGTCACCTTTCATGGCCCTCCTTAACCAGGCAAGCTGACACTTGCTTTATTTTTGTTTGCACTGTTGAGTAAACTTGGGGGAACTTAAATGGATTTATAGTCTTCCTCCCTCCCTGATAAGTAGCAACTGCAGCCATCACCTTTCATTTGTCAGTTTTGACAAAAGTTTGTCAATTCCCTTCCTTTATCCCCACGACATAAAAGTTGCAACGATTCCCTCCCTGCCACACTTTCTAAGAAGAAGTGGGGGGGGGGTCAGGGAAAAAGCAATGCTTTAAAATTCCTCGCCACCACTAGGATCAGGGCATGTCAAATACGGCCTGTGTAATCTTCTCATACTTCCATCTATAGAAAAGTGTCTGATACACAAACAGTGAGTTTACTTTCCGCATGCCAAAACGTACATTGCAAAAACTGAACCCATCAACCATCAAGAGCTTCATATCCACAGTTTTGGCAGAACTGCTACTATTACTGCTATTACTTGGGGGGGGGGAGCATCTAAAGTTAGCAGTGGGGAAAGAGACCCAAAACAGTCCAATGAAGACTAAGCATGCTCATCAGCTATAGGAAGTTGGGTGTCTGGGAGGATAGGAACCTGGGGAGGGGGAATAATAATAATAATAATAATAATTTATTTATATCCCGCCCTCCCCAGATGAAGCCGGGCTCAGAGCGGCTAACAACAGTAAAAGTAACACAGTTTACATAAAATCACAATCAATTAATTGAAATGCAATTTAAAATCAATTCATTCTAAAATCAATTCCGAATCAAATTAATGGCAACCATTGGGCTACAGTTCTGTGGAATGGAATGGAATGTTGTGCAAGAGGGAAGAACATCACTGTCTGAAGCCCTAAACAGGGGCTTCTGACGCTGCAGCATTTTATTACACATACCACTTGTTTCAATCAACCTTAAAACATTGAAAAGAAAAGATCGTCTGTGCATACCAGCCCAAGTTTTTCTAGCCTATGTGAATTTGCTACCCCAAAGCTTTTTGAATTATTAAATGAAGTGGGGTGGATGGGGTAAAAGAAGCCCTAACTACCTTGTATACCTAGAGAAATCCCCCAAGCAAGCCACCCACCCAAACATCCATCCCTGCTCTCCATCTTTCAAGGATTAGCCCCATATTCTGCTGCCCTGTTCCAATCACTCTTGAATAAGTCTGATTATCTGGATCCTTTTTAATCTGCTTCCAGGCCTGAATCTCCTTGGTTATGTGCATCAGCAGGTTATGCAAATACAGCCGTACCTTGGAAGTTGAATGGAATCCATTCCGGAAATCCGTCTGACTTCCAAAACGTTCGAAAACCAAAGCACGCCTTCTGATTGGTTGCAGGAAGCCCCGCCGGATGTTCGGCTTCCAAAAACAGTTCACAAACCGGAACACTTGCTTCTGGGTTCGCGGTGTTCGGGAGCCAAAATGTTCGAGAACTAAGCTGTTCGAAAACCAAGGTACAACTGTGCTTGGGGGAATAGTTAGTTTCTGGTTCCACTGAATGGTATGGTTTCAAATTGGATAGGGGACTGCAAGGTGATATTCTGGGATTTCGGGGAGTGACCTGCGGGGGGGGGGGGGGGCTAGATGATTCTCTGGATCCCTTCCAACTCCACAATTCTATTACTCTATTATCAGTTCTGGGTGATGTGATGGAACTGCTGAACGAGTGTTTGTGAACAGTAACTCTGTTGTCATCATCTGAGGATCTCTTCCACGTTCCTCCACCAGTCAAAGTTAGGCAGGTGCTTACTAAAGGGAAGATCATTTATGTCATGCCAATCCATCTTGGAATTGCCCTCTCCAGAGATGCTAACCTGGCACCAGTATTGGTGTCCTTTCCATTGTCATGCAAATTATTATTATTATTATTTATTGAATTTATGTACCGCCTTATACCTGGAGGTCTCAGGACGATTCACATAAAAAGATCACAGTACAGTGGTACCTCAGGTTAAATACTTAATTCATTGCGGAGCTCCGTACTTAACCTGAAACTGCTCTTAACCTGAAGCACCACTTTAGCTTATGGGGCCTCCTGCTGCCGCCACGCTGCCGGAGCACGATTTCTGTTCTCATTCTGAATCAAAGTTCTTAACCTGAAGCACTATTTCTGGGTTAGCAGAGTCTGTAACCTGAAGCGTATGTAACCTGAAGCGTATGTTACCCGAGGTACCACTGTATATAAAATAAAAATAAAAGCAATAACCCAATAATATCCCCCAAGGGCTTTTTACTTACATTGTGCAATGTGTCATCTCAAATCTAAGTCACCTTGGCCTGTTGACCTAAAACTGTTTTATCTATTCTCTAGTTCTAGCGAATTTTGCAGCTTTGTTTTCATTACTGCTGCTGGTGTTTTAATAGAATTGTAGAGTTGGAAGGGACATGAAGAGTCATCTAGTCCAGGCATAGGCAAACTCAGCCCTCCAGATGTTTGGAGACTACAATTCCCATCATCCCTGGTCCTGTTAGCTAGAGATGATGGGAGTTGTAGTCCCATAACATCTGGAGGGCAGAGTTTGCCTATACCTGATCTAGTCCAACCCTCTGCATTTCAGGAATCACAGCTAAAGAATCCCTGACAGTTTTGTTCTTGTTGTGCTGTATGTATTTACTATTTTTATTATTTTATTGCCAACCATCCTGAGTTCTTTTTCCTTGAACCGTGTCATACAAATCCTCAAAATGCATATGTACAACATAGTTACTTACATACATTCACCTATCAAATGGAGAGTAGCTGATTTCTTCCCTAGTAATGTAGCCATTAAAAATAAAAATAGTGCATTTCTCCCCAGCATCACATATTTGCAAACACTGATGGCCTAATTCCCTTTATAGTTCTTCTGCTTATATTGTAATTGTGTCGCTGACATTGCTTTCTGGCCTAGGCAATAAACATCTGAATTTATTTTTGCAAGAGCGTCAGGCTTCCAGAGCACACATTTAGCATACCCGTAGTCAGTGGGGATTAGCAAGATGCCCACCAAAACAGCAGCATCAAACCTAAATGTCAGGGCTGGAATTGGCAAACTCTAGGTGTGCGCTGAGCAAACGTCCAGGAGCCAATGAAGAGAGGTTTTAAAGGACTGGGTTCGGGAGGTTCGAATCTGGGCTGAGGTGTGATAAGGTCCAGGCTCAAGGGAACCTTTAATAAGAAAAGGGTGCTCTATTGCCAGGCTCCTTGGCATGCTGCGAATTGTTGATAAAAATTGGCAACGTTCATGCCGCCTTGTTTGTCTGGTTCATGCCAGACCTATTCGCCTACCCGTTTTCTTACGCATCCCCCTCATAACACACCTTTTAAAAATAATTAAGAAAACAGGGCAAACAAGCAGTACTCTCCACCCCCATCGCCACCTCTGGACCGACTTGAATAGGTCTTAGATAGCTTGTTTACATTGCTGGATGCCAAGAACATAGGTGATGAGAAGGTGCTGCCAGTTCATTGCCAGCTATGCCTCAAAATCAGTTCTCTCTAGGGGGGAAGAGAAGTGCAGATACATTCTCTCCCTCCCTTTCTCCCTCCCTCCCTCTCTCATGTACACACACCAAATCGCTTCTATGAAACATGGGCACCTGAAAGAAAACCACCAGAGACATAAGAGTAAGGGGAATCAGATAATGAAGGAGATTCCTTCTTTCTTCTGTTACCATGCGCAGGAGCCATTGTGAGGGAAAGGCACCTATTAACCTTCAAGACCAATGCTTCTCCGTGTCTCTGTGGCTCCTCAGGAAGATTCCTGAGGCTTAGCACCTTGGTTCCTGAACTGAACCCCAGTTCTCCTTCCCCATTTTAGGAAAACAACATTCCACCCGTCATATGAAAACATCCTTAGACACTCCATAAACCATCTTCCTGGAGGGGTGGCAGAGAGCCGAGGAGGAGGGCTCCCGACGTATGGAAGCTAATATAGAAGTGCATTGTGCACACCTCTGTGGCTGGCTGGCTGCGGGAGCTGCATGAATTTGTGGGTACCGTCATATTGCTGTTTGGTTAAGTGCTCTGTTTAAATAGTCAGGCACCCTGCTGGTCCAAGGTGGGACCAAGACACCACACACATGCTAATAAACCTGTGGTGTAAGAGCTACAGAGACATATATTTAGGCTGGCAAAGGTCTCTACCTGCATCCCTGAGAAACACTGGGAATTTCTAATTCAAGTGTGGGCCTCAACCTTACTTGCTTATTCTCCACCATGAAATTCAACCATGATGATTGTGGTGAATTTAAACGGCATGCTTAGCGTGCCAAACGTTTTGCTTCCCAGCACTTTTGTTGGAAATTCAACATTATTCCCATTTTGCAAATGGAAAGGCAATACAGTGGTACCTCGAGTTATATACGCTTCAGGTTACATACGCTTCAGGTTACAGACTCTGCTAACCCAGAAATAGTGCTTCAGGTTAAGAGAACAGAAATTGTGCTCCGGCGGTGCGGCAGCAGCAGGAGGCCCCATTAGCTAAAGTGGTGCCTCAGGTTAAGAACAGTTTCAGGTTAAGAACAGACCTCTGGAATGAATTAAGTACTTAACCCAAGGTACCACTGTAAATGTTCCAATACAGGGCATGTAAGAAGTGCACAGCTGAACTTTTGGGGTTTACATATTTGTGTTGTGAGTGTGGGGGAAGAATTTTTAAGGGTGGGGAAAGCCTAATGTAGATATTACCGTACTTTTCCGTGTATAAGACCAGGTTTTTTTCTTGAAAAATGATGTTTAAAAGTGGGCGTCGTCTTATACATCGGTAGTGCATAGGGTGGGCATATGATTGGTTGCTGCCGCGGCTGTTAGCAATTATTGGGCATGTTATTGGTTGATGTGACAATGGCTGCTGTTGACTGGCTGACGCTGTGGCAATTCAGCACGCAATTGGCAGCTTCTCCCAGTGATGGGACAGATGAGAGACGGATTTCGTGATGCGTTCGGGTGAGCGATTTTCAGCAGTTCCCCCTAAAATAAGCTCAACAACCCTGGGTAATTCCCCGCAAAAAAGCTCAATAACCCTGTGCCATCTCCCCCCATTTTCTTAAATTTGAGTCCCCAAAAATAGGGGGCATCATATACATGGGGGTGTCTAATATATGGAAAACTATGATAATTACATGTGCATTAAAATATGTACATTAACCTTTACATACAGTATGTATTAGGATAATACCATCATACGTATTTACAGTGCTTTTTTTCTGGGGGGACGCAGGGAGACACATACCCCTAAACATTTTGTGAATCTAAGTTTGGCCTCATTGAGGGGCAATATGAGTAGGAAAATGAGAGTACCCCTAAACATTTTTTTAATGAAAAAAAGCACAGCATATTTATATAAGAATGTATGGGAGTATATTACATTGCATTCTTGTATATTGTTTCTTCCTACACATTTTTGTTCTTTTTTCCTTCTTTTTTTTCCTTCTGTATCTTCTTTATTTCTTTATAATTGAAATTCTTCCAATAAAGCCCTAATGTACAGTATATGATTTGCACTTACATTAGGAGTTGAGTGAAAGCTTATTTAAACTTCGGTATTAAAGTGACCTAAATTAAACTGAATTCCCCAGGACTACCCTAATGATCCTTGAGGAGTTCTATCTTACTGAATTCTGGTGCAGCCTGACCTGACCCTTATCTGATCCAAATCAGAACTTAGTTACCCACTAAGTATTCATATCTCCTAAATGCAGTTCTCAGTTCAAAATGCATATGAGAGAAATGAGAGAAATGAAAGAAATAATATGCAAAAGTGACTTTCCAGTATGACTTTTTTTAAAAAGTAAAGTTGTCGTCATCAGTGATAAATGTGGAAGCAGAACACATTCCATTAATGTATAAACACATGTGAAAGTGGTGTGGTTAGAAGATAATCTGATTTGCCTATTATTAGGCTACCCAGTAAGTTTGTGGGTAGCAGGGGCACCAACTATAAGGAGTCGAAGGGGCAAGTTGGTGCGCCGATGGCTAATAAGTCTAATTCCCTTTTAAACCCATCTTAGCTGTATTAAGGAACACATTATTTTGTTTGCTGTGGATCTCCTGGCAATTTGCTGGATGACCCCAGATGCTAATATCATATTAAAAATAGTAACTATTTCCAGTATCTACTTTCTGCATATATTGCACAGTTGTGTAAACCTTTGTTAGTCTTCCTCTCTAGTCATAATTTTTCTCTAAACTGAAAAGCCCCAGACTCTTTAGTCTTTCAGCATTTTCCTCAGCAGCAGACGTGAACCTTCTGTTTTAATCACTGATTTCGCTGTTACAATGATTGTGCTGTTTTAATGGGCTTATTTCATTGTGCATTTTAATTGTGGCTGTTTATGTTAACATTCTGATGAAGCTGCTTTATTGTCTATTTTAATTACAGTGGTACCTCAGGTTAAGAATTTAATTTGTTCCAGAGGTCTGTTCTTAACCTGAAACTGTTCTTCACCTGAAGCACTTTAGCTAATGGGGCCTCCTGCTGCCCCTGCGCCGCCAGAGAATGATTTCTGTTCTCATCCTGAAGCAAAGTTCTTAACCCGAGGTAATATTTCTGGGTTAACAGAGTCTGTAACCTGAAGCGTACGTAACCTGAAGCGTATGTAACCCGAGGTACCACTGTACATGTGTTTTTTTCTCATTTGTTTTTATACCTGTAAACCATTTAGAAGTTGCTGTGGCAATTTAGTTGGTGCCTAACTGGGAACTGTTCATACCAATACTGGGGTCCCCCCCCCAGATCAAAACATGGTTGCTACACTTGTTAATAAATTTGGTTTGCTCGTTTTTTTGTAAATCAGAAAAATTGTGTTGTGTTGTTTATATCAGCATTGCAGAACCCAATTATTGGAAGTGGAAGAGCATCATCTCTGCCTGAATTGTTAAAAAATAATTATTGATGAAAATGAAATTTTAATTGAGTCCACACGTTGAATTGACTATCCTTTCAGAGATATTGTGAGGCGATGTGTTATTATTTATTATTTTCTTGAATATATACCCCACCTTTTTATCCACTGTGAAACCTAAGGTGGTGTGTTCTATCTATCTATCTATCTATCTATCTATCTATCTATCTATCTATGATCTATCTATCATCTATCATCTATCATCTATCATCTATCATCTATCATGTATCTATCACACATACATTTAAAGGCAATGTGGTCTCTCATCCAAGAACTGACTAGACCCAAAGCCAGACCTGCTCAGCTCCAGCAAACTGATAGTCTCAACTGCCATTGGATCATACTCTGCATGCTTAAAGCCCTACACAACTGGAACGCAATGCCATTTGATTTCAAGGAAGTAGCCGGTTACAGGCATATGATGAATTCACCTTCCTAGAAGGGTTTGGTGAATGAGTGCACTGCGACGTACATAGTGCTTTGGATGGGAGTCTTGAAAATCTACTTTCCAAAACCTGAAATTTATCTTTCCAGCCAGCTCTAATGCACACATATCTAATGCTTCTTTGAAAGCTCTAAACCTAATTTACATCTTTTAGCTTCAGGATAGAATGTGTCTCTCATTAAGCATGTAAAGCAAAACAGATGAGATGAACTTCCTTGCATTTGCATAAGTGTGTATAATAACAAAGGATAAAGCTAGAAAACCTGCCAGAGGATGTCTTTTGTTGATGCCTTTTTTGAAGAACAGAACTCCAACTCTAATCGTTTCCCCTGCCTCAAGGCACGGAGAATCCATGCTTTCTTGTAGCGGGCTCCTTGGTGATGAATATTTACCGTACTGTGATAGCACAACAAAACTCTTCCTCTTTGCAGCCACCCAACGTAACCACTTATTCCAGCTCCCACCACCAAGTGCACATGTCATTAGCCACAACCCATAGGTACCCCATAGCTTCTTGAGAAATACTCCGGTTTGATGCACTTCCATTGGGTTAGAAAATGGAAGTTGTGTTTAAGCTGAGGTGTGTACAGTTTAGGCAGCAGTTCCATAGGCACAAATGCTAGCTTCAGTAAATTGGAGCTTGCCATAGGGAAAAAAATAGGGATACAGGTGGTGCTGTGGGTTAAACCACAGAGCCTAGGACTTGCCAATCAGAAGGTCAGTGGTTCGAATCCCCGCAACGGGATGAGCTCCCATTGTCCGGTCCCTGCTCCTGCCAACCTAGCAGTTCAAAAGCATGTCAAAGTGCAAGTAGATAAATAGGTACCGCTCCAGCGGGAAGGCAAATGGCGTTTCCGTGCGCTGCTCTGGTTCACCAGAAGTGGCTTAGACATGCTGGTCACATGACCCGGAAGCTGTACACCGGCTCCCTCAGCCAATAAAGCGAGATGAGCGCCGCAACCCCAGAGTCGGCCACAACTGGACCTAATGGTCAGGGGTCCCTTTACCTTTACCTATAGTGAGATAAATCAGGTAATGGGCATTGGGTGAAGACATCCACACAATCACCCTCAGTTGGTACTGCATTGGGTGGCCTGGGGTCAGTCCCTCTCTCTCAATCTGACCTATTTCACTGGGCTGTTGTGATGCTAAAATGGTGCCCTCTGGATATTGTTGGACAGGACCTCTCATGATCCCTGACCATTGGCTGAGTTGGGTTGATGGGAACTGTAGTCCCAAACAATCAGGGGGCACCAGGTTGAGGAACACTGGTTTATGAATATGGATGCATATTGGAACATTTCCCAAGTTTTCAGTTCCAAGGTGAATTCAACTGCTTAGAAGTGCATGATCAGTACCCCCCTAGCAAATGTTGCCAGTCTTATCAAAACTCTTCTGGCTTCCTTCATAATTCTCCAGATGTTAAGGAGGATTTTGTATCTTGTTCCTGGTAAGGAGGACACAGCAGACGTAGCATTGATGCAAACCATCTGTTTCTTTTGTCTTAACACTTTCTGTTCCATTTCTCCTTCATCTCTTCCCTCTTTTCCTTTCTTTCCCCTTAACCCCCCTCCCTCTTTTTACCAAGGCCTCTGATAAATAAACAGTGAGGTTACGACAGGTATGAGGAAACAACAGAGATGTTTTTGGACTGCGGTTTCATCATCACTAACCATTCAACATGCTGGCTGGGGCTGATGAGAGTTGGAGCCCAACACCATTTGGAGGGCCACAGGTTCCCCATTAGTGGTCGACTTCCATTTCCTAGCAAATGTGCTTTTTATCCTATTCCTCCCCCTCCAAATCTTTCGTGAATGAGTATCTAAGTTCTGTTGCTGTTTTGTTGTTGTTTGAATGTGTTAAGCAATCATCACTTTAAAAGCCACATGAAACTTGTGCTCCTCAATCTCTGCAGTTTGCATGAACTTAACCTCCCTGCTTTAATACTCTAAAAGAGGATTATTCTGACATTTGGTGTTGGTATGGGGAAAATAGACGATCTTCAGTTCATTTTTTATATCCATAAAACATGAATGACCATGGCTTACTAAATTTGCCTTCCTTAAGAGGATCCATCTAATGTTAACTGGGGGGGGGTGGATATTTGCCTTGGCTTTGGAAGCAAAAGAGTAAAATATACCAGGGGTGACAATAGAGGTCCATCCTGTGCCCACACTTCAGCAGGATAGACCTCTGTTTCCACAATAGGACTTCCCCTCCTTCTCTCTCTGCAACCCCCAACTTGGATCAGCCCTGGATTTTCCTCAGGGGCAGTTTGTGGGGTAGGGGAATGCAGGGAGCTGCTGGCAGGGGGAGGGAAGAAGGAGAATACCCATTGCATGAGTGGATGATTGCTTGTGCAACACTGTGCAACTCTGGGTGTTACTCCTGGTGATGAAATTGCTTCTGAAATACGCTTTCCCAACATATATACCATAGGTTTGCTCCTTCCTATAAAACCTGTGCTGAGACTTCAAAGCAGCTTTATTAATATTGCTACGCAGTGTCCTATAGGTCTAAGAAACTTGATGGAATGAAATTAGGTGACTTTGGGGCAGCATACTGAGGGAATTGTCATCTTCAATGAGAAAGGAACTTTGCCATGTGCTGTCTAGCATGATTGCTTAGCACTCCAGCTCTCATTTATTCTCACAGAGGTGCATACCAGGCATGTCCAAAGTCCATTTCAGGGGCCTAATTCGGCCCGCTAGTCAGTTTAATCCAGCCCTGTGGCAAAAAACCTCCACAACTTCAATCCTAAAAAAGGTCAACAACTTTGGTCAGCCCTCACGGCCCTTCACTTAATGAAATCTGGCCCTCTTTGGAGAAGTTTGGAGGAGGAGGAGTTTGGATTTGATATCCCACTTTATCACTACCCGAAGGAGTCTCAAAACGGCTAACATTCTCCTTTCCCTTCCTCCCCGACAACTAACACTCTGTGAGGTGAGTGGGGCTGAGAGACTTCAGAGAAGTGTGACTGGCCCAAGGTCACCCAGCAGCTGCATGTGGAGGAGCGGAGACGCAACCCGGTTCCCCAGATTATGAGTCTACCACTCTTAACCATTACACCACACTGGCTCTCGGACACCACTGCATCTATAATCACAAAGACTCCTGGACACACTGAGGAAATCAATGCTTTAATCCAACCCTGGTTTATATGCTCATGCACAGAGAGGGAATCAAAGCTAGTAAGCAGATAGAAGGTAGAGTCACCTTATAACTTTGCTCCTTCTGTTTGCCTGGCAACACTGCCTGAAACCCTCATCTTACCTATATTCCCTTTATTGCTGAAATTTTCTCAAGGGAAGGCACAATCATTTCTGCCATCATCACCCTCAAGGAAAGGAAAAATTATTTGCCACCACATATTCAAGAATACACTCCTGCTCCCTCTTTGGGGTAGGAGCAGCAGGTGAAAGTGGCTTGAAAGTCTTTTCAGCCTGGCCCAAAGCTTTTGCTGCCATTTTTGGCTTTTGAGCTTAGTTTCTCTCCCATACTGCCAATCAGATTTATCCACGTGCTGACGACACTGAGGATAAATGAAGCGAATTCAGCTTGAGGTTGCCCTCATTATAAATTCACATTGCCCTCATTCTGAATTAGCACAAAAAACATTATGCAGCCAAATCTAGGCAATGTCATTGTTCCTAAGAAAAAGACCTAATTTGAAAGCAGGGAGATGAATGGGATAAAATCAGCATCCAATCAAAGGCTTTGAACAAATAAAAAAGAGGGGAAATTCACAGGAAACATTTCAGCCCCCGACCCCAAAATCCTTTTTTTAAAAAAAGAAAAAATTATTCAGCAGCAAACATTTGTATCAGTTAGTTTCAATGGGAAAATTAAGCACAATGCCTGTATCTCTCTCCTTGTGAGAGCAGTGGGACTTAATGTTTGCTTACCTTTGGCTGGATCATGCCCATGTTCTTTGGCTCTGCTCCCATATATTCTATTATTACACCTTGCCTCTCATTCCTAGAAGCTCATAATCCACTCAAGGTCTAGCCAAAGAACTTCATCCCAGTCACTTTGTCAAAGTAACAAGACATTTCCCCACTATGGGAT
The DNA here is from genome assembly GCF_965112155.1 of Podarcis liolepis. Classification (NCBI taxonomy): domain Eukaryota; kingdom Metazoa; phylum Chordata; class Lepidosauria; order Squamata; family Lacertidae; genus Podarcis; species Podarcis liolepis. The sequence continues at coordinate 26,185,348 of NC_139555.1, forward strand.
GCGCACAAGGCCACATCAGTTGACAGAAGAGCTGACAGAGAGCAAGCTCCAGTGGGTTCTCAGATTTATGTTTCTCGAAACACACCATCCCCTGTCAAATTGCACTCAATACAGTAAAATTATGGAGTCTTGCAAAGAAAAAAAAGGGGGGGGGGAGGGAAGCTCAGTCCCAAACTGATGCAGGGGATTACTGGCTGAAAGTATGCTCTTCAGGGAGCAATCTAAGTGTTATATTTACATTTGGCTTGGACTTATTTGCAGGGAGGAATTTAAAATGCAAATATTTTAAAAGCATAGTGTGTTGGGAGAGAAACGGAGTGTGGGTACTTCTGTTTTCCTTAACAAGAAATAAAGTGAACCGTTTTCTCGACTTTCTTTATTGGAATCTTAATGAGACCATAATTACGACAGCAAGAAACGGGGGGGGGGGGGGAATGTAGCACTTTAAAGGCTCATTGTTGCGATCCAGAGTGGGCTCCAGATTTCTTTCTTTCTCTCTGAAAATAAACTCGTCTCTGTTTTCCACCATTTGCAATTTGCAGGCTCCTTTCCCTGTAACATTCCTGTAGCAGCCTGATGGACGTTAATAGGAGCATACCAGACTATGTGGTTTGAGAAGCAGGACCATGCAGTGTGGGCCACAGTCCTTGAGACTGTGTAGTTGTACTTTAACGTAAGTACAAATGTAAGCCACCTCGAAGCCAGCTCAACCTGTATTTGAGCACCACCTTTATTTAGCATGTTTATGTTCCAATGTGCTTGCAGTGGCATCAATGAGAATACCCTGTATTACCATCACAATAACCTTTGAGGCAGAGTAGGCTAAAGCAAGAACTTTCTCCAGGCCGTGGAGCCGGATGGCTGAATGATTGAGGATTTGAACCAAGCCAATATTCCGTCCAATGTATGTCATAGCCACAATGATACTCTGAAAGACGTTGTGGCAAAGGTAACACAAAAACAAAACAAAGAAAGAACAAGAACAAAAAGCATTTCCAGAGAGTGAAGCTATGAATTGGAGGTAAAGGGATGGCTGACCCCATACTTTGACCACAGCCATCCCAGACCATCAAAAGTGATCCAGACTTGCTTTTTTCAAATGGATCCCCTTTTGAGATTGGATCACACACAAAAAAAATGAGTATTGTGTATGTGGTATCCTGTGATAAACTCCTATCTCATTCCAATAGCTGGATTCAAACCACATATACAGTGAAAGTGTATTTGAGAAGAGTGACGAAGACTAAATCCAAACCTGAGATGCCATACCCAGCAAGGGTTAAAATATGATGGAGGATTCTCTTGTGAGACAATGGCTTTAGCTGGCCACTTAAGCACCTTGATTGCCATAACCAAAGGAGTTACTCTGTGCTGCAGGGTAATCAGCCCCAAGTGCTCACTGGAAGGACAGATGCTGAAGCTGAGACTCTAATACTATGGCCACCTCATGAGAAAAGAAGACTCCCTGGAAAAGACCCTGATGTTGGGAAAGATTGAGGGCACAAGAAGAAGGGGATGACAGAGGATGAGATGGCTGGACAGTGTTCTCGAAGCTACCAACATGAGTTTGACCAAACTGCGGGAGGCAGTGGAAGACAGGAGTGCCTGGTGTGCTCTGGTCCATGGGGTCACGAAGAGTAAGACGCGACTAAACAACAAAGCATCTGGTTATTAAGAAAAATACTCTGCATGAAGCACCCCATAAAAGTATGTTTACCAGCTACCACCAGAACCACTGATGTCCGGCTCTCAAGAAAACAGAAGAAACAAAAGAAACAAACAAGAAGCATGAATGGCAGTGCATCTGCAACAAAGCACACTCAAGTATGACCCAGATTTGATCACAGTCCAGCTCAACGCCAGATAAGCTGCTTAACTGTTTCCACACATGTAGTGCAGGTACACATGGGGTGGAATACATTAGCTGGAAACAACCTATAAACAAGACTATTATGTCTCTCCCAGTCTGATGGATGTAGATCTAAAGGCAAGGGGAAGTTGAGGTGAGTTGCTGTTATTTGGTAACCTGGTACACAAAGAGTAGCTGGAAGGAAAAAGAACAGACTTCAGGGAAATCACATGGCATGCTGACATTGCGCTCCACGGTGTACATTTGCTACATATTAAATTAGCTGTGACCATCTTGTCCTGGCTTCCTTGCTCTTACAGAACGTTCTTTACACCCCCTTTCCTTAAACATTTGCACTCTGGAAGGTACACAGCTGGCTTATTCTCCTGAACAGCATCCAAACTTTTTGCATGTAAATTTGCCAGTCAACAAAGATGCAACAAAGCCGCTCCTTTGTTTTCATTTTCAAAGTGTACAGATTAATTCTACTGCTTAAGGAGTCCTTTAGAGATATGAATATTTATTTGAATCTCCGCAAGATGCCTGAATTTCCAGATTGTGTTTGACCATACTCAGAAAGCTTTGTAGAATCTGTAGGAAAGATTCTTGGACTTGAACTGTGGAGACTTGGGTTCATAATCCCTGCTCACCTCCGGAGCGTGTTAATGCAATTTCCCATAATATAATGCATTTTTGTATGCTATTTTCACTAATATATGCACATTTGCCTCAAATATGCACATTTTTGTATACAATGTTTTAGCTGGAGAGCTGCACTACATAATTTAAAGTGTGAATCTCAAAGTGTAATGTACTTTACAGTCTTCGCCACATTCATTCTCAAAATAACAGCATGGTGAGATTAAAATACACTTCCTTCCCATCACAGTGATGGTGGGGCACTCCCAAAGTCACACAAAACCATTATAGGAACTGAATCCTGACCCTCCTCGAAGCTTATTGCTTCAACAGACAGAAGGTCACAAAAAGCTGCTGGCTACTGTCCCCATTCAACTTTAGCTTCTTGTTCTCTTCTCTTTGCTCCATTTATGTAATACATTTTCTGAGCAAAAAGGTTGCTGCCACCACACATTTTAACCATGCTAGACTCATGCTACTGCCGGTTGTGTAAGTGAGTGAGCTAGGATCCGGCCGTTATGGATCTGTGCTGACTCAGAAATCGGAGTCTGCTTTTAATTTCCTTTCTCTCATTTCCTTTCATCCTGTGAGAAATAACTATGAGGTAAATCAAGTGGCCTGTCTCCACAGGCTGTCCTTGGCTTGGCATACGAAGGCCTAGCAAAGAAAGGATCCATCAATTCTGTGACTGCCGTCAATTCTGTGGGCTTTGTTAGTTTGAATAGTGTTTGGTTTCCCAAACATTAATTGGTTATGCCACTATTTACTGGTAGGCCTCAAAATCCTGGACACCATATTTCTGCTCATAAAACCAGAATATGTGGGTGTGGGGCTGTGACTGTTTTGCATGCATCAATGTGTTCTGGTTTCAAAAATCAGATTTTTCTGATCTGGATTAAATGTGTGGATGCTGAGAAACCAAGAACACCTGAAACCACTGCTAGACACTCTGCAGAGGGAGGAGAAATGTCCATTGTGGCTATCCTCTAGCATTAAATATGTTGTTGAATAGGCATTAGCCCTCAAAAATTTTGTGCAATTAACAGTTGGGTGTGCTAGACTTGTCAAAGGGCCAGGGCTTTTTTCCAGCCAGAACTCAGTTCCAGCACCTCTCAGGTGGGCACCATTGCCATTCTCAGAGAAAGAGGGAGGTGTTCACGGTGAGTTTTGGAACCTATTTTTCTAGAAAAAATAGCACTGCAAAGGGCCGTAATCAAAACTTGGAAATAAACACGTATCCCTAATCCATTGATACACTGGGTTTCTTTTTGCCTTTTGGAGGTTACAACGTTTTTCACAGTGCCCGGAGCCTTAGGAAGGAAGTGCCACTGATTTTCAAAAACATGGCTTGAAAAGCAGTTTGTACTGTGCATGGTTTTCACTCCAAGGGTCAAGCCAAAGATTATGCAGAAGATCCAGGTTTGCAATGCTGCTTAACAAATCAGCCACAGAGGACCTAAGTTGAATTGCACCATGGCACAAGCAGCATGGAGGGTCTAAGTGGGCTGTGCTCTTTTATAGTTTTGATAATAGATTGCATGTTATTGTACTATTATGCTGTTCGCTACTTTGAGGGATAAAAAGCTTTTGGGACGAAACAAGGAAGGGAGAGAGAGGGAGACATGTGTAGCATAACACTCAGTATAGACACGTTAATGTTTTCTACTCCACGATTAGTAGCAGCACTGAAAAGGGTGATTTGGTTTGGGGACCACTTTCCCACACATGCAGCTGCTTTTTTTTTGGGGGGGGGGGATTCAGCTGGAAGATCTTGTCACAGATATCCTATGGGATGCCTGTGTAGATCCTCATAGTCCTCTCATTCCAGTAGTGGACAGGCATCATGATATGCAGAGAGGAACTGTGGATAGCAGGAGAGTTTTCCCCTCACCAAGGCTTCTGGAGGTGCAGGTGAAAGTCAGCAGATCACTTGCCACATCTCCAAAGGGACAAACAGAGACACCTATTTAGTGCTGAGCCAAAGATGTGTGCTTCCTTGAAAATGGCAACCGGCACTTTTAAAGGAGGTGATTGACAACTTGAGCTGAAGACAAGTGGGCCATGCTGTCAGATATGTCCTTTAAGTTGCTACTTCAGATGAGGTCACCTTGAATATTATGTACATTAAAACCCTTCTTCCCAAATTTGGTTCCAAAACATACTTTCAAGAAACTTGACTTGCCTTTAATCAGGAGCGAGCTTTGGCCTCTTCTAAAAAGTAACCTCCCCACTAAAAACCAAGCTCCCCAACATTGCTACTAATGCCTACTGTTCTCTCCAAAGTATAATTTATACAAATTGTGTAGAACTACCAGCTTTGGTTATCTACTTCTCAATTTGGTTTGGTTTGGTTTGGTTTGGCTATCAACTTCTCAATTTGGAAACATGAAGTAAAGAAGTAGAAGTAGGCAGGGACATGGGGATGAATAGCTCCTACTCAATCTATCTGGGAGGGGATTGTTTCACTTTTTGTGAACACACTCAGCAGTGGTGACTTTTTCAAGCTGGCTGAAATAATTTTGAAACTTTTGAGAGGAGTTTTACATCCTTCTGGATCTGGCCATTGAGTTCCTCCATGTGCTCCAGCTTCCCTCGTGTTCAGTGTCCAACAACTCCCTTGCCTGCACATTTAAAGATGAGGCAGCTGGGAAGCTGGAACTTTAAAAACTCCACCGTGTCATGAAGGGAAATTCAGTTATTATCTCTAATATAACACAGGTGTTTAATAGGCTTTTCAGCAGTCTGCCCCCGACATGCAGCTCAGCAGAACAATAACTTTGTCAGCTTTTTTGTAACACTATCCTAAATTGTATAGCTGAGAATTTCTCTGTCAGATGACAACTGCCATTACCTCAAGAGTTTACCAGTTCCCAGAAGGTTTTCCAAGACCCCTTGGGCTGCTGCATTTTGCAGATTGTGTTACAGAACTAAAATATACATTAAAATGTGATCTTGGCAAAGGGATAGTTATCTTGTCAAAAGCAATGTAGAAGTAGAGTAAGGATAAGACTTTCAAGGAATTAATGTTCATTGTTCAACACCATTTAAAGCACACATATTCTTTGGACACACGTTTTCTTCTTTCCTTCTCAGATATTTGCACATTTGCAAGTACAAATGTGTGTGTCCCAGTACAGAGGTAGACACATGAACAGACATAACATTTGTATGCTCCTTTGGAAGGCCAGGTGTAGTTCTTTGCTATTGTAAGCTATTAAATAAACCAGGTGCAGTAGTAGTCCTACATATGGCACATTACAGTTAGTCTAATTATGAGGTTGCAAATGCATGGACCACATTGGTGAAGCTATCCCTATCCATTTAGAGGTGACACACCAACTCTGAACCACTAACATCACTTGGGCCTCCAGTGACAGTGATGGATTGAAGAGCAGCCCCAAGTTACACACCTGCTCATGTAAAGGAGTGCAACCCCACCCAGAACTAGTATACAACCCAATTCCTAGACCTGAGCACAACCAATTCATAATATCTCCCTCATGCCATGGATAAGCCACAGTGTATTAGCCATCATCCAGTCTGTGATAGAATCCAAGCACCGCTTTAGGATATGCACAGCCTATCCCGATTAATATATTACAAAGAAATACAGCTAGCTCTGATCGTCAGCATACTGGTGACATTGTGTCCCCACACCCCATTTGATTGTCCCCATCAGCTTAAAATTATATAGCATTGGGTACAACACCATGCCCTGTGGCAAACTTCTGATTAGAAATGCAAGTTAGCATTTAAACAACAACAACAACAACAACATTTGTTGTTTTTTTGAAAGGTTTGAAACATTTGAAAGGTTTTTTTCTGCTGCTCCAGAGAAGTGGACACGGAGCAATGGATCCAAACTACAAGAAAGAAGATTCCACCTAAACATTAGGAAGAACTTCCTGACAGTAAGAGCTGTTCGACAGTGGAATTTGCTGCCAAGGAGTGTGGTGGAGTCTCCTTCTTTGGAGGTCATTAAGCAGAGGCTTGACAACCATATGTCAGGAGTGCTCTGATGGTGTTTCCTGCTTGGCAGGGGGTTGGACTCGATGGCCCTTGTGGTCTCTTCCAACTCTATGATTCTATGATTCTATGATTCTAACATGTAGTTGAGAACTTAAGAAGAGCCTGTTGCAAGATGCAGAATGTGGGAGATGATAGCCTGGGCATAGTTAATCCATACACATGGGTGTAGCCCAGGGGAGCAGCTGCTCCCTTGTTATGGAAAAATTCCATCGTGAGAGACTATTCAACAGCCCAGCTCATCGGGGTGCAAGTCCCTCGCAGGTCCATGCAGCCAGTAAAAGAAGGAAGTTCCAGCCAAGTAATTTGTAGTAAAACAGCTGTCAGTAGACCTTGCTCTTTATTGTTGCGCAACAGGTCCCACAGGAATAAGAACCCAGAGCATGGGGGGACATCCTCTTTTAAAACGTCCTTCTTTCCCCCAGAATACACTTCGAGCAGCATCATTGATACATCATCACTACATCACTAGCATGTCACAAATGGGGAGGGGGTATACAAGGGTTACACAAGTTCAACATTAGGTCACTTTATCAGACACCTTTCCCAACACCTCTTAAGTACCCATCACCGAAAGAACAATAAAACTCTTTACATACCTTTGCCCTCAGGACTTGTCTAGAGATGGGCATTCAGAACACCTGACTTGCTAAACTGCCTCTTTGAATGTCTGTTGTTGCCCCCTTGGTCACTCCCTGGGTGGGGTGTTGTGTATGTGCTCTCACGCTTGAGGAATTATGGTGGAATGCCCTGTTTCTGCTTCTTGGTTCATGGAGGGAGGTAGAGCCCAAATTCACCTTTCTTTAAGGGTTAAAATGGCGTTGGAATGAGGAGAGTCGGTTAAAGTCTGGATTTTCTACGAATTTATAAAGCTAGGTATCTTCCCTGAGCTGTCGAGTCGAAAGGATACATTCAGGCATAATATTTGTAACATGGTAACAACTTCAAAGATGTGCCCCTCCTGTCATTTCCGTAACACCCTTAAATCAAGTAAATAAATAAAAATACTTAACTAAAAGTAGAAATAATCAGTATATTTTAAATTGAAACACCTGCTGAGGTCATTTGGTGATGTTGTGGCACATTCTAATGATGCAACTGGCAACCCAACTGAGTGATAGGTGTGGCTTCTGTGAACTGACCAATCACATTGCAGATAGCTCGATCGTCCCACCCCAAAAATAGGTCCTGGCTACGCCCATGTCCATGCACATTTCCTTTCACGGGAGAATAGCATTGCATGGGTATGCAAAGTCTTGCACGGCACTGGGCTTTCTTTTTACTCCTTCAGTTTCCTACACTTGGGGGTTCTGTGATACGGAACTGAACTGAAGTGATTACAACCCTTTAGACAAGGAAAGCAAGGCAAATTGTCCCAAGGACCTGATCTACCCAGCAGTTAGTCAGAAAGGGGTCCGACTCTGCATGTTTTCACACTCTACATTCATAGTTATTTCCAGTCGGGAATATGTCCATTGTGGCTGCTGTTGATACAGAAGGGAAACCAAAGGAGAGGGAATTTAAACCGAATGGTATATTTTCTAGCTCCTGGAGGCTGAACATTCAAATGGCAGGCCCAGGGAAATGCAAACAAATAAATAAATGCCATTTCCAGAAGCAGCCTTCACACATTCGGAGCTCAAAGGTTACAAATAGTCTTTGTGCAGTTTTCCCACCCAGTTGGCATTCAAAACAGCAGCACCACCACCCCCCATTTGAAAAAAGCACATGGATTTATGGAAATAAATGGGAATAGGTATATATTTAAGTGTTTTTCTCCCTCCCTCTGAATATTCAGTTTGAATTTTGTACTGAAGACTTGAAGGGAACTTTCCTTCTAAAAATGTTTATTCACATCGAGTTTCACCACCCATCTCCAAGCGCTGTTCCCCATGGGCATAGTGAGGGACGTATATGTGTTTCCCAACCCACCCACAACTGCGCCCCGAAAACTGCAGACAGCAAGAAAAAGTCATTTTGCTGTCTAGCCTTATTAAAGAATATAGCTGGTTCCTAATAGTAAGCCCTCATCCCCCACACGTTTCTTGCACCAACCCTCACATTCCTCGCCAGAGGAATTTAGTTCACCTCCTTAGAAGCTGCTTATTAAAAAGGCAGGCAGCCTGGTTCTGTGTTTTCAGTACAAGAACAGCAGCAAAGGCTTAACTAATCTATATTTTTATTGCCATAATTAAGCTATGCACTTGCTAATAAAAAAGGCAACACTTGAAATTAAGTCTCCCTTTCCAAATTCTGCATTCATATTTATGAAATGATTATGCACATAACAGGGCCATTCTTTAAAGACTTATTAGAAAGCAAGTTATAAAACCTAGTCTTAATAAATCCTTAATAGCTGTTGCTCGGGCAATCTGCTAGTCTCCACCTTCTCCCCATTACCAAAGTGGTGTGTTTTAGGCTGGACAGAAAACACGAACACATACACCCAGACGCTCCCAGGACCATAGCTTGCGGCTCAAAGTGTATCTGGGTGAACGGAGGCTGATTGGTACCTTCAGTGTCCAGTACAACACAAAGAGTGGAGATATACCTACGAAGGTATAAGGTCCATCACACCATATTGGCAGACTCACCCATACCCATTAGGGTGTAAGTACCACACATCTATTGTACCACAAAGTTTTTGTACTACCAACCTTACTGTATGCCTGTGAAACATAGAGCATTTATAAACACCATATCCAACTCCTCGGAAGATTCCATCAATGGTGTCTCCAAAAAAAATGTACACATTGCTTGGGAAGACAGGCAAACTAATGCCAGTGTACTGGAAGAAGCAAAGATCACCAGTGTTGAAGCAATCATTCTTTAACATCAATTTTGTTGGACTGGTCATGTTGTGCAGATTTCTTCCAAAGCAACTACTCTATTCTGAACTTAAAAATGGAAAGCGTAATGTTGGTGGTCAGCAAAAGAGGTTTAAAGACTATCTCAAGGCAAATCTAAAAAAAAAAAATATAGTATAAACACTGACAACTGGGAAACACTGGCCAGCGAGCGCTCCAGTTGGAGAACAGCCTTTACCAAAGGTGTCATGGGCTTTGAAGACACTCGAACTCAGGACTCAAGGGAGAAACGTGCTAAGAGAAAGGCACGCTTGGCAAATCTACACCGTGATCAACTCCCACCCGGAAACCAATGTCCCCACTGTGGAAGGATGTGTGGATCCAAAATTGCCCTCCACAGTCACTTACGGACTCATTGTTAAAACCGTGTTTATGGAAGACAATCTTACTTGGCTACGAGGGATCGCCAAAGAAGAAGAAAGAAGAAGATCACACATCACAGGGGGACTTAGGTGAACATGTGTAGGATTTGATGTAAGTGTGATTTGCAGGGAGGTTGGGGGAAGCCACTCAGCGCCTTCCAATTTTTATAAATTATCGAAAGCACAAAGTGCTTTTTATGTGACAATTGTACAAATTTCAATACTTGAATGAAAGCAGACCCTCCAAGTGTCCCTATTTTCCAGGGACAGCCCCAGATTTACCGAAGCCATCCTGTTTTCTTATTTGAACCTGGAATGTCCCACTTTTCCTTAGGATGTCCCTATTATCCCCAGAGAAATGTTGGAACATATGGTAGGATTGTCCCTATTTTCATCAGAGAAATATTAGAGGGCATGGAGTTATGTAACCAAGGAGATATGTAACTCTACAACCTTTAGAAGACATCTGAAGGCAAGTCCTGTATAGGGAAGGTTTTTTTATGTTTAATGTTTTATTATGTTTTTATATATGTTGGGAGCTGCCCAGAGTGTCTGGGGAAATCCAGTTGGTTGGGCAGAGTACAAACAGTAAAATCATCATCATCATCATTATTATTATGGAATAGAACAGGGACGTCCAGCTCCCAAGAGACTGCGATCTACTCCCAGAATTAAAAAAACTGGCAGTGATCTACCCATTGAAGGTGGGGTGCAAGCCAACGTTGTTCAGCTTTTTTTAGGAGGACAGGCAAAAATTGTTGAGCTTTTTTGGGGGGGCGTCACAGTTCTTCCGCTTTCTAGCGATCACTTACTAAAGAAGATACACTCCACTGCTCTTGCCTCGCCTTCGATACAGCGCTTAGGCGGTGGGCCTTCTGTAGGGCCACTGCAGGGAAGAAGACGGGCGCCAGGAACAGTCTACTAAAGCCTGATCTCATGGGTAGACCAGCACACCCAGGGATCCACAAAGCATCCAGCTGGAGTGAAAATGATGCAACCTGCCAGCATGGGCTTCATACATGCCAGTGCCGCATAGGAAAATGAGCCCGCAATCTACCGCTATCACCCAGGAATCGACCTGTCAATCCCGGTCAACTGGTTGGACATCCCTGGAATAGAATGTCCCTATTTTCGTCAGAGAAATGCTGGATAATATGTGAAAAAGGAATGCTGGATGAATCCCTGGTAGGGAAGAACTTCCCTCCCTTTCACACACACACACACACAGAGAGAGAGAGAGAGAGAGAGAGAGAGAGAGAGAGAGCTATGTGAGTCCATAAGCCTTGAACTACTATGTATACAGTTTTATTCCTGGGTATTATACAATCAGGGTGTCCTGGAGACTTCCTCAGAGAGTCAGCCAATTCCTGTTCTTTCCTGGTCAATTCTGGATGTCTGGCAACCCTGACTGTGAGGCTTGTCTCTCTTCCTTTCCTTTCTGTGCACCCTGTGGAAGTAGAATGGCTTTGTAAGAAAGTCAAGCCAAGATTCAGAAGTGGTTTCAATGTGTGGGGCAAAGCATGATGGGGGCCAATTCATCACCAAGGCCTGCTCAAGCCTGCAAATACTGACACACTCAGCCAGTTTTGGCATTTGTACACCATGGGGCAGAGGCCCAAAATAAATCCTTCATCAGAAATTTATGCAACTTTTTATTTTATTTTATTATTATTATTTTTTGCTGGAGCTGAAACCCAAATGCACAGTCCACCTTCCGTTGAAATCTGTGGCAAAATTCCTCCGGACGTGAAAGGAGCTGGATTGCACCCCAAGTTTCAGAAAGCAAAATTTAGGACTAAAAATTCGCAGTTATGTGCATGCTGCAGTTCTCCTGAGTTAAGAGGACCTGTACAAAGAAACCACATGCATACAATATAGGGGATAGAGAACAATTGGGGTGTTTCATGATTACTGTATGTCAGATTCAAGTGGATCAAATACATACTAAAAAAACCAAAAAGCAGTACTTGACAATGCTTAGGAATACAGAAACAATCTCTCTCAACACACCTTCATGTAAAATGTTTAGCTTAAATATTTGCCTATTGTTAAATGACTTCCAGTTTTCTTTTTAAAAAAGAGTTTAATCATGCAGCTCTTTTGTTACATCTGCATGTGAGGAAAGGAGCCCTGGAATTTGAATTAGTGAATGTGAATTAGTATGGAATGAGCATGCTAAATACAGTGGTACCTTGGGTTACAGAAGCTTCAGGTTACACTTTTTCAGGTTGCGCACCGTGCCAAACCTGGAAGTACCGGAATGGGTTACTTCCGGGTTTTGGTGCTTGCCGAGTGAGCCACTCACAGGGGTAGAGCGAGTCGCCCATGAGGGACATTTGGCGCGCCGCCCACCCACAACTCCCAAGCCTCCCCCAAGCTGTCAAAATGAAGGGGGAAGGGGGGGATGCCGACAGCTCGGAGTAGGCTTGGGAGTCCCGGGTGCACCAAATGTCACCCCCACCTCAGTGAGGGCACCCAGGGCGATCCGCCCCCACTGCCCCCCTTCAGCCTCTCCCCACTTTGGGAGGTGGGGAAAGTCTGCAATCCTTCCCTGCTCTTCTTTAGGAGTGGGTGTGCATGCAGGGACCATTGATTCTGCTTCCTGCATCTGGGTTGCACTCTTGTAAAGCAGTTTAGCCAGCTCATGACAGTTCAGCAGTAGGAGCCTGTGAGGTGGTGCATGTGGGGCCATATGAGCCAATTCCTAGGGGCTGAGGGGGCTTTGCTCCCCCCAATAAAATATTTGAGGGGGCCACTCCCAGGTTTATGGGCATTGTCATTCAAATGGTGTGCATACACCACGCCGTGTGGACAATTATCGGGGGGGATTACCTGGGCCTCGCCAATAAAGTTGGTACCCCCATGTGGGGCACTGCTGCTGTCCTGAACATCTGACAGCATCTCAAATACAATATAAGGTATCTTTGGGCATATAAGGTAATAATAATAATATGTTGTTGTTGTTGTTGTTGTTGTTGTTGTTAACAAGTAGCCCATTTGACTGGGTTGCCTCAGCCACACTGGGCAGCTCCCAACAAAGTATTAAAAGCACAGTAACAACAGGGCTGCCTTCATATGTCTTCTAAAATCAAGTAGTTGTTTATAATAATAATAATATAATAATAATTTATTAGTTGTACCCCGCCCATCTGGCTGGGTTTCCCCAGCCACTCTGGGCGGCTTCCATTGAAACCAAAAAACACTAAAATATCATACATTAAAAACTTCCCTGAACAGGGCTGCCTTAAGATGTCTTCTGAATGTCAGGTAATTGTTTATCATTTTGACATCTGATGGGAGGGCGTTCCACAGGGCGGGCGCCCTCTGCCTGGTTCCCTGTAGCTTTGCTTCTCGCAATGAGGGAACCGCCAGAAGGCCCTCGGCGCTGGACCTCAGTGTCCGGGCAGAACGATGGGGGTGGAGACGCTCCTTCATGTATACTGGGCCGAAGCCGTTTAGGGCTTTAAAGGTCAACACCAGCACTTTGAATTGTGCTCGGAAATGTACTGGGAGCCAATGTAGGTCTTTCAAGACCGGTGTTATGTGGTCTCGGCGGCCGCCCCCAGTCACCAGTCTAGCTGCCGCATTCTGGATTAGCTGTAGTTTCCGAGTCACCTTCAAAGGTAGCCCCATGTAGAGCGCATTGCAGTAGTCCAATTTATTTGTCCGATATCTGATGGGAGGGTGTTCCGTCTCTCCGTGGAAGGCCCTTGGAGTGGACCTCAGTGTAACAATGAAAGAAGTATTCATTTACTTGCATTTACATCTCCCAGAAGGACATAGTAAGATCCTTTTGGAGCAGGCCAGTGGCCCACCCTGTTCTTACAGGGGCCAACCAGATACTTGTGGGAAGCCTACAAGATGGACCTGAGCAGAAACACATTCTCCCCTCCTGTAGTTTCTAGCAACTGGATTTCAGAAGCAAACTACCTCTGACCATGGACTCAGAGCTCCTTTCTTCTGTCATGGAACCTAAGGTAGCATACCTGGGGTTGCCAGGCGTCTTACATCCAGACAGTGACCATGCGTATACCTGCTTAACTTCAGCTAGGTGGCAACCTCATGTACCTTCAGAGCAGTAAGTGTGTACTTTCCCCTATTAAAACATTAATTATCCCTCATTATTTTACTTCACAGCTTTAAACCATCTCTATAGAAGAATCTTCTTTACCAGATACCATGTTTGTGGTTTTTTCCTTCTACTTTGTTTTTGTTTGTTTTCATTTTCCATATATGTTGGAATAGAATTTTTCTGGACTTGCTTGACTAAAAGGCAAGTACTTTGAGATTTCTGGTTAAGTTAGCGCAAGAACATTTTATATTCGTAGAGTTCCATTTAAACTAATAGGATTACATACATGAGCAGGTTACAGCTAAATCCGCATTCTTAGAAACACCGTTTAAGAGACTAAGCCCATTTAACAAAAAATTGCTGGAAAATTCTAGGGCAGCTAATAATATAAAACCTGGGAAAGTGAGAAGAAAGGGCAATAAAGTTAGAGTCAACATAACATATAGGATTCAAAATGCAAGAAAGAAAGAAAGAAAATCTTTTTAAAGAACTCCAACCGATCTGAATGTGCACAGACTTTATACAGTTAGAAAATGTGGCAGTGTTTGTTATGTATAATAACACTGCATGAAAAAATGACCCAATAAAAAGAGAACGATATGAGATTAGGACCTATTGAATCGTGTCTGGCTGGGGACGATGCATGGGAGTTAGGCACTGGAGTTTATTATTTCAGTAGCTGTAGTGAAAATTCCCTCTGGTGTGCTCTGCGAAACCAGCCACCCCTCTTGGTCTATGGAACCAGCCCCCATCATTGACATGGTAATGGGCTTTGTTGAATTCAAAGACGATTACATCAGAAATGTGTGGCCTCATGTGGGTTTTCCAAGGCTTATAAAGCACACAAATTATACAAAAATATTGGCCTGAAAAATTAGTAAGCCATGGGAGTTTGTGTTGTTTTAGCCATGCTTTACTGCAAGGAAGGAAAACTGTGGCAGCTCAAGACCTCTCGCCAGTCTTTCTAAGCTACTTTCTTCATTATTTTTCTTCTTTTTCGGTGGCCTTGCTTCAGATAAAATATCTGTGTTTTTAGAGGATTTTCCTACAGGGGGAACTTTTTCTTTTTCACCGTGTTAGCCTCAGAAGATCTAATTATCTTTTTCAGTTTTGCTCGTGGGATGCTATTGGCCTATGCACAATTTGCCCAGCTTTAGAGTAGTAAATTAACAGAGCAAAATGCATTGCTTAAAAAAAGAAGGGGGGGGCGTCCCTACTCGGTAGACACAATTATATTCTCATAAAGGTGTTTCTGTCTTACAGGGTTTCCATTAGCATATCACATGAGAAGCTTGTGATCTTTATGAGGTGAATGTGGGAGAAGGCGAGAGTACTCAAGTTTAACTACTAAGTTGTTCCTCTGCAACATGTTATTCAACTAGGCTGTGCTCCTGATCCAACCCTGTTCATAGAAGCTTTCTTTGTCAAAAGGTCTACCTTTCTCAGAAAGTTAAGAGGGTCTGTCAAGTTTTCTTGTTGTTGAGGAGGCCTGTGTACAGAGGGTGCAGTTTTAGTTTGGGTACCAGCTGAGATTTAATCTCAATTGTGTGCAGGAAAAGATGACTTGCTCTGAGTAGCATTTGCTGGGAATCGCAGATGGGTAGGATGCTGCTACACACATGTCCATCTTGCAGGCTTCCCACAGGAATCTGGTCAGCCATTGTGAGAACAAGATACTGGACAGGCCATTCATCAGGTTTATCATATGTTCTTACATTCATGTTTTCTGCCCTAGCCACAATCGCTGTTCTGACACCCATTGACATCTTGCCATCCAGAGAGTAGCTATTGCAACACGCCACACACATAGAGGATATTTCTGAGATGACTGTGGCATGGGTAAAATCACAGTAAGAAGATAACTAGGGTGCCAAAACCCTAAGCCGGCAAAGGGGACAGCTGTAGCAGTGGGTGGAGTAGATCAAAATCCCACAACCTGGAGCAGATTCAGGAATACGGATCCAAAACCCAAATGAGGCAATTGGAAACCTTGTCTGGGTCTCAGTTCTTTTTTCCTCTTCTTGCCCAGACTTTTTGCCTTGAAGAGGTATTTTTCTTACTTCCTTCTATTCTAGTACCTGGAGAGTGCTTCAGCATGGTGGCTGGAGGCCAGGGAGTCTGTGAACGTGAATGTTATGGAAATATTACATCAGTGGCGACCAAACTAGTTGTGCTTGGCTTGGAACGACTCACTTGATGAAGATTGGGGAGTCCGTGGTACTACCTTTTGCTTTGCTTTCCTCCTGAATGACCAGGTGAAATTTCCTTCCAAGACCTCTGATTAATTGAATGTTAAATGCTGGTGATAATTTCCCCAAATAGTGAGAATGAAATTCCCAAGGTTACAGCCCAGGAGGCACTGATAAAACTGTATTGATATAGGTTTGTTGACATGGTTTATCAGGAAATGATAAAGTACAGCAAAGCAAGCTCACCTGTTTCCAAATGTTTGCTGTATGTGAACCTGCAAACTGTCCACAACTTGAAGGCACTTTTTTGGGGGGGGGGGGGGTTAGCTGTCTTAAGATGGCTAACATTGATCTTGTCCCTGAATGTGTCCAACACTTCCAGTTTCTGACAAGGTATGACATAAATCCACCCTCTAGTGACAAGTCAATGAGCTACTAGACAGGAGAGTCTTTTCCAGACCATGTACTGGCCAAAATGAAACCAAGAAAAGGATTTATTAACTCAAAACATTGAGAACAAAGCATGAGTGAGTCAATCTGAGGGAAAACTGGTATTTTGATAACAGCACAGACTTTGGGTGTCTAGACTCCGATACCGACTCCTGCTACAGATGTTTTTTGTGAACCTTAGAGTCTGTTCGAACAGAACTAATTCCGGGGTTCAGATGACGTTATCACATCCTCTCACTGCCTCCCACATGTACTGAGGACTTTTAAGTAATGCTGGTGACTACCCACGCGCAAGGCCAATTGTAACAACTGCAAATCCAACACAGACAAGGCAACCGAGAAACATTGTTTTTAATTTTCCTTCTTATCCCACCATAAGATAACACTCCTTTGTCCGCTTCTTACTATACCAGCATTGACCATTTCAGGCAGACTCACACAGTCAAATTATGTTTGATCTTACTAAGGCAGCTGTTTCTTTACTAAGACAACCCTACTGTTCTTTCTAATTTCAGGAATGATGCTAGGATGGCCTGCACACACTAAGTGTCCCTATTTTCCAAGGCCTGTGCTAGATTTACAGAAGCCATCCTGATCCTGGAATGTCCCACTTTTCCTCAGGATGTCCCTGTTTTCATCGGAGAAATGTTGAAGGGTATGGAGTTATCCGAATCCCAAGACATCTGAAAGCAGCCCTGTACAGTCGTACCTCGGAAGTCAAATGGAATCCATTCCGGAAGTCTGTTGCCCTTCCAAAACATTCGGAAACCAAGGCATGGCTTCCGATTGGCTGCATTGGACATTCAGGTTCCAAAGAACATTCAGGTTCCAAAGAACATTCACAAACTGGAACACTCAGGAGTTCAGGAGTTTTGGCGTTCAGGAGCCAAAACATTCGAGTCGCAAGGCGTTTGACTTCTGTGGTATGACTGTGTAGGGAAGTTTTAAAATGTTTAATGTTTTATTATCTTTTTGTATATGTTGGAATCTGCCCAGAGTGGCTGGGGCAACCCAGTCAGATGGGCTGGGTATAAAGAGTAAAATAACGATAACGGAATAGGACGTCCCTATTTTCATTGCAGAAATGTTGAAGGGTCTGTGTTCCTGGTCTGACTGCCCCACAGTGTCAAACCAGAAGACACATCATCAGCTTTTACGTTATTCACCACATAGGTTTCCTACCAGTGTCCAGCGTTTCAGTCACTAGATGAGGACAAACACTTTGAGACACAGGTCTGTTTTGTCTGCCAATTAGGTGGTTCTGAAGGCCGAAGGAGACATTGCCACTTCTGGCACTGTTCGGTTAGCCCACACATGCATGATTAATTGCCCCCATCATTCAAAGAAATAGGCCTTTTTTATCCTGGCCACTCACAATATTATTATTATGAGCTACTGATTTCCCAGAGCCAATTATTGTATGATTCAAATGTTGCATCTGCCCACATAAGTGTGGAGATGCATAAATAAGGGACTAGCAATCAAATAAAAGGACTTCATTTTTTTCTCTCTCTCTCTTTTCCCTCCAGTATGTCATATATGTACATAAGGCTCCTGGCAGAGAAAAGAACAGCTTTAAACAAGCAGTGGGCTGAAGCTTTGGAAAGAGCTTTGCAGGGAAAAGGTTGTGAGGTGGGGGGAGCCATCATAACAAAAACATATGTAAAAGTTTTTGTTCTAGGGTGGACTAGTGTGAGGCCCATGGGGTGGGGTGGGGGAAGGTACGACCCAAAGGCCCCAATGCCCTTTTCCGAGGCTTGGGGTTTCTTGAAGTGGAGGGAGGTGAAGTAGAAAAACAATTCTCTTGAGCAAGCTGCAATGGCTGAAGTGAAGCTTGTTGTTATTGGCAGAGATGCTGGTGTGGAGAATAGCAGCATCCCTACTGAACTTGGAAGCAGACGGAGTAAGGGGCAATCTTTGAAGTGAGATAAAGCATAATTTGTCTGTGTGGGTCCGTCTGGTGTCTCAAACAATCGTCGTTGGCATGAGTAACAGGGAGATGAAAGAGCGCTATCTCAGCACAGGACCTGGAGCAAATTAGGAATAGTGTAGCAAACGTTTTGAAGACTGAAACAATTAACCGACGCATCAGTATTATAGGATAACCTGCAGATACATAGATGTGCACAGATGCACCCATGCAGCGCCGGATTTACGTGTAAGCTAAACAAGTTATAGCTTAGGGCCCCACTCTCTTGGGGGCCCCCAAAAAAACTTAATGGGAAAAAACTGGATGTACGTTTCCAAAATATAAGATAAAAAACAAATAAAATAAAACTTACATACAGCAACAGTGCTTTGTGTTGTGTAGGCTCCTATGATATAAAAAATGGGCCCCGCCTGCTAGTCTGCTCCCTAAAATATCACTGGTTTGCTCATTTCTGTATATAGGGTGCCTACATTCTGCATGTGCAAATGGCATTAGATGCCTATTAGGTCCATAAATTACCATATAGCATATATTCAACACAAAAACAGCAACAATTCGTTGTTGACAAATGACAGCTGGACATCTAAAGGGCCCCATTACCTTCAGTAGCTTAGGGCCTCATCAAACCTAAATCCGGCCCTGCACCCATGTTGCATTTATCTGCAATTGCATAGATGTACACCCAATAGGCATCAGAGTTGACTTCATTCAGAACATGTGATCACGCAGTATGTGATGAATCCCAAAATTGTTATCAAAGGTTCAGATTAATTCTGGAGCAGGGGGCAGTGGTTCAGGGTGTTTTGTTGAAGGAAAATAAATCAAATGAAAAGTCCATTACTATCTTTCCTCTTTAACTCCAGGATCATACAATACAGAATTTCACACCTTTAGGGAACTCCTTAAAAATTAAAAACTTCTGTTGCAAATAGTGTGTATTAACACGAGGGGAGTTCGCTGAATACAGGTGTCAGAGCTGCTTGAAGATCCTAGCTCACAGAGGATCACGCTAGCCAGCGATCATTAAGTAAAAGTCTTTATTGAGTTACAGTTTCCATTCTCACGCTGCTGCGTGCAACTCTACGTCTAGTAGCTAGATCGGCGAAGCTCCGTCTGAGTCTCCGCCCCGTGTGCACCAACTTAATATCCTAGCCCGGCTCCACCTTTTCCGCCTGACTGTCCTCCTCTGGGTCCTTCTACCCCCCGGGGTCTCTTCCTTCCGGGATTCTTCTGACGCTGACCCCCCGGACCCTCCTGTCTCCTTGCGCCGGGCTTTAGGACCTGGCTCCCTTTCCGGGCTGCTTACTGTGCCGCCTTCCTCTGCATTTGAACTTGGCGCGCGCGCCCAACCTTCCACTTTCCGCTTAACCGTTTCTTCGCTCCCCGATGGAGGTGTGGCCACTCCTGACTCGTGCCCTCCCTCCTGTGGTGAGCTGCCAGCGCTTGCCCCCTGGCTCCCTTCCTCTTCCCTGCTCTCTGGCGGTGACGCTGGTCCCGATTTCCAACTGCTCTCCTCTGAGTCCCCTCTGGCTCTGTCTTCCTGGGGTGCCCCCCTAGACTCCCCCCTTGCCCTGGCCACTGGTGCTCCTTTCTGTGAATCCTCTGATTCGCTGGAAAGACTCGGAGATCTCGGGTCGTCGTCATCACTCATCTTTTCTTCTGCCTCCTCCCCTTCGCTCTCTGTTTCCTCCCTTGCCCTTGCCTCTGCTCCTAAACCCCTGACATCCATCCCCCCCTCGAAGCCCCCCATTCCCCCCTCCCCTCCTTCCGGTGCTGGAGCTGGGTGCTGCTGTTGCAAAGGGACGAACGTCGGATATCGTTCGCTTCCCGTGGCGGGCCTCCATCTGAAGTCTCCCAGGTCTTCCTCCCTGCTCTCGTCGACGACGGTCACCTCCGCTTCCATCTCTGTGCCGCCGTGCTCGAAACCAGGGTCGTCCCCGAAAACGTCCATGTCCGTCTCTCCCTCACTTCCTCCTGGCGGCGTTGCTCGTCCTGGGCATTCCAGCCACTTTCTGCGGAACTGCTCCTCTGGTCTATCGTCCCACCAATACGAGGGTTCTGATGCAGATCCCGAGGGTGACCCCTCCGGGGAACGGACGTCTCGTGTCGGGTCCTCGTCCGAGTCGAATCCCCGGAACGTGCTGGCCGAAAGCGTGGGCGTGAAAAGCCAGTCGTCGAAAAAGTCTGCTGGCATCGGTCTATGTGGGAAGAGGGCATGAAACTCGTCTTTGAGCAGAGGTTCGTCCAAGGCGTAGCCCGGCACCCAGCTGTTCGCACTGGCCGGGGTGCCCTCCTTGGCGAGAAAGTATTCTACCCCCTCTCCCCCCCATCTGGAGTCCAAAATCTCCGTGACTTCATTGATGCGCTCCTTCTGTGCCACTCCCGCGTGCTCTGTTCTGTCTCTGACCGGACTCGGCGCCGTTCCGGGTTCCTGGAACCTGTGCGGTGCCTTGTAGGGAGTGAGCACCGATCTGTGGAACACCGGATGCATTCTGGAACCCTCCGGAAGTGCCAGTCTGAAAGCTACCGGGTTGACCTGCTCTTCGACTTGGTAGGGCCCCAGTTGTTTATGCCCTAGTTTCTTCTTGGCCAACGACCTGGCCGGCACTGCGTGGGCTGCTAACCAGACCCAGTCTCCCACGTGGAGCTCTTCGCCAACCCTCCTGTGTTTGTCCGCTTGTACCTTGTATGCGTGCTTGGCCAGCTCCAGGTGGCGCCTCAGCTGATCGTGGACTTCCTGCAGCTCCGACGCGAACGCATCTGCTGTCTGCGGCTCCCCCTCCCCCATTCTTTCCAGTCCCGGGAAGGTTCTGGGGTGCCTCCCGTTGTTGGCGAAGAACGGCGTGACCCCCGTGGACACGTGCTTCGTGTTGTTGTAGGCGAACTCGGCCAGCGGCAGGTAATCCACCCACGTCGCAGGCTGTTGATTTGCATAACATCTCAGGTATTGCTGCATGATGGCATTGACCCGCTCCGCTTGCCCGTTGGTCTGCGGGTGTCTCGCCGACGCCAGGTTGATCTTGACGTTCAGGAAGCCCATCAGCTTCTGCCAGAAATTCGAGATGAACTGCCGCCCCCGGTCGGACAGAATAGACCGTGGCAGACCGTGAACCCTGAACACGTGGTCTATGAACAGTTTGGCGGTTTGCTCCGCCGTGGCCACCTTAGCACACGGAATGAAATGCGCCATCTTGGAAAACAGGTCCACCACCACCAGCACTGCCGTCTTGCCCCTCGAGCTGGGCAGATCCGTGACAAAGTCCAGGGCCACCCTTTCCCAAGGTTCGACCGGAGTTTGCAGCGGTTCCAACAGTCCGGCCGGTGGTCTGTGCACTGGCTTGGCCCTCTGGCAGGTGTCACACCTCGCCACGTAGTCTGCGACCTCCCCTCTCATTCCAGGCCACCAGAAATCCCTGGCTACTAATTCCACCGTCTTCTCCTTGCCAAAGTGCCCGGCAGTGGGCGCGTCGTGCAGCTGCTGCAGCACCTTGGCGCGAAGGTCGTCTCCCGGCACGTAGATGGCCCCTTTACGGATGAGCAATCCATCTCGTAGCTGGAAACCGTCGGCCGCTGCCTTGCCCCTTTGCACCTCTGCCATCTTTGCTTGCGCGAAGGAGTCATCCTGCAACGCTCGTCGCACCGCCTCCAGGTCCACGGTTGCCGCGGCGCACGCCCACACTGTTGGTGCGAAGATGTGCATGGCGGCCGCTGGCGTTGCGTCCTCCAGATACTGTGGCTTACGGGAGAGAGCGTCCGCCATGATGTTAGTGTCCCCCGGGACATACTCTATGCGGAAGTCGAAGTTCGCAAAGAACTCAGCCCAACGTATCTGCCTCTGGTTTAGGAACTGTGCCGTGCGCCAGTGCTCCAGATTCTTGTGGTCCGTGCAAACCTGCACCGTGTGCTTGGCGCCGATCAGGAAGTGCCTCCACGCTTTGAACGCTGCATGAATGGCCAGCAACTCCCTGTCCCAGATGGTGTAGTTCTGCTCGGACTTGCTGAGCTTCCTGGAGTAAAACGCTCCCGGTCGCCACACCCCCTGCGGGTCCTTCTGCAGCAGGACCGCCCCCACGGCTCTGTCTGAGGCGTCTGTCTCCACCCTCATCGGCCTGCTGGGGTTGACATGAAGCAGCTGCTCTTCCGACGCGAAGAGACGCTTGAGTGCCTGAAAGGACTGCTCCGCCTGCTCTGTCCAAACGAACTTCTTTTTCTTGGAGCTAAGCGTGTCTGTGATGGCCGCTGTCTGCATAGCGAAGCCCTTGATAAACTTGCGATAGAAGTTCGCAAAGCCGACAAACCGTTGGACCTCCTTCCGGTTGCGTGGACTTTTCCAATCCAATACCGCTCGAACCTTGGCGCTGTCCATGGCGAGCCCCTTGTCAGACAGCTTGTAGCCCAGAAAATCCACCTCCGTCACGTCAAATTGGCACTTCTCCAGCTTGGCGTAGAGCCTATGTTGCTTTAGCCTGCTCAGCACTTCCTTGACGTGTCCGTCATGCTCCTGCTGCGATTCCGAAAAGATCAGGATGTCATCTAAGAAACAGACGCACGTCTTGTAGAGAAGTCCCGCCAACACGTGATGCATGAAAGCTTGAAAAACGTGAGAGCCATTTTGCAATCCAAAAGGCATAACTCTATATTCGTAGGTACCCAGTGGCGTGAACATGGCCGTCTTCCACTCATCTCCCTCCCGCATGCGAATGAGGTTGTACGCCCCTCGCAGGTCTAACTTGGTGAACACTTTTCCCTTCCGCACCTTCGCCAGGAGGTCGTCGATTCGGGGCATGGGGAAGTCCGATGGCTTGGTCCCATTGTTTAAAATGCGATAGTCCACTACCAGTCTTTTTTGGGGCGTGTCCCGCTTTTTAACAAAGAATACAGGACTGCCCCCCGCTGCCTTGGACTCTCGGATGAAACCGCGCTCCAAATTATGATCTATGAACTCTTTGAGTTCTTGCAGTTCGTCCTCTGACATGGAATACAGTTTCCCTTTAGGCAGCGCCGCCCCCGGCAGCAGGTCAATTTTGCAGTCATATGGTCTGTGAGGGGGTAGCCTGTCTGCCTCCTTCTCGCAGAAAACTTCCAAAAATTCTGCGTACTTGTGGGGAATCGCTTGCAGCGTGCCTAGCAGCAGCTGTGACTCCTCTTCCTCTCCTTCCTGCCGGGGCACGATGCAGTGTTCAGCACAAAAGGAAGAGCCGAAGATCAGCTGCCTCTGGTACCAAGCCAGCGTTGGGCTGTGCTTGTCCAGCCAACTCATTCCCAATACAATGGGCGTATCCGATAGTTGAGTGACATTGAAGCTGATGATTTCTTTGTGATTCCCAAGTCGCATCTCCATCGGTGGCGTCTGCTTCACCACTTGCCCCCCGAGCAGCTCCCTGCCATCCACCGTGACAACCTGCAGGGGCAGTGTGGCCGGCAGCAACTGTATAGCGTGTTTGTCGACAAAGTCCTGCCCTATAAAGTCCGCATTGCTGCCCGAGTCAACGGTGATTGGCACGTCCATGGTGATTCCATTGGGCAGCTGGAGAGATGCGGTGAGCCTCACTACTGGTTTGGGCGGGAGGGGGTTCACGGGCTGTAAAATCTCTGGGGACTGCGTCACTAACACGTCTGGCTGGGCCCCAGGGCCTCTTCCTCCAGCCAGACTGCGTCGTTTCCCTGCTGTGGTCCTCCTTGCTGCTTTGCTGCAGTCACCATTGCTGAGGCTGCAGTGAGCTTGTGGAGCCTCTGGGGACACTCTTTCGCCATATGCCCTGGCTCCTCACAGACGTAACACTTCCTGTTCCCTCTAGGAGGCCTCGCTTTCACTGCTGCCGGTGCTAGGGCTCTGGTTGCTGACTGAGCCCTTGCACCTCCAACCTCCATAGGTTCCGCTCCTCCTCCTGGCGGAGGCGTGGATTGCGCACGCGCTGCTTCTCTGGGAAGGAAGGAGGAGCCCCTGGCTGGTTCGCGCCCTCCACGCCCTTCGTCCCTGCTCCACGGACGTTCTTCCAGCCGCACCCCCACTGCCAGTGCCCTCTGAACGACCTCCTGGGTGGTCCGGGGTCTCTCCCCCCTCGCGATCTCATCTTTAATCGAGCTGTGCAGCCCCTCCCAAAAGAGGTCTCTTACAGGGGCCGAATCTCTGTCCCATTCCAGGGCACTGACCAAAGCGAAAAAGCGGGCATGGTACTGCCTCACGCTGGCCCTCCCTTGCCTTAGTCCATGCACCTCCTTCCGGGCAAGATCCACGTCAATGCTTGATAAAAAACACCCATCCATCGCTTTAATAAAGGCATCCGCATTTTGGAGCGCCGGATCCTTATCTCTCCATAAATTGCGCAGCCATGCTTTAGCATCCCCATGCAAATGGGACATGATGAATCCCACTTTCTCTTGCTCATCTCTAAAGTCTTTATTCAGCAGTTGCAGTGCGCACAGTACGTCTGCTCTAAAGTTGGGATACTGTTGCAGGTTCCCATCGAAGTGAGAGACCAGACCGCCTGTTCGTCTCGCCAACCCAATTCCCTCCTGCCTGGGTGTCTGCTTTGTCAGCACGTCTAACCTGACCTGGAGATCCCTGCAGGCGGCAGCTGCCTCCTCCTCTCTCTTCCTGGATGCGAGAGCCGCTGCATTCAGTTGTGACACTGCTTCTCTGAGTTCCGCTATCTGCTGCTCAGCCGTCATGTCGGCTGCCGTTCGTGAGCTCGCTGGTAGGCACCTGCTTCTCTCCCCTCCTCGAGGCTGTAGATGCCCACAATTGCGAGACGGAGCTTACTGTCAGAGCTGCTTGAAGATCCTAGCTCACAGAGGATCACGCTAGCCAGAGATCATTAATTAAAAGTCTTTATTGAGTTACAGTTTCCATTCTCACGCTGCTGCGTGCAACTCTACGTCTAGTAGCTAGATCGGCGAAGCTCCGTCTGAGTCTCCGCCCCGTGTGCACCAACTTAATATCCTAGCCCGGCTCCACCTTTTCCGCCTGACTGTCCTCCTCTGGGTCCCTCTACCCCCCGGGGTCTCTTCCTTCCGGGATTCTTCTGACGCTGACCCCCCGGACCCTCCTGTCTCCTTGCGCCGGGCTTTAGGACCTGGCTCCCTTTCCGGGCTGCTTACTGCGCCGCCTTCCTCTGCATTTGAACTTGGCGCGCGCGCCCAACCTTCCACTTTCCGCTTAACCGTTTCTTCGCTCCCCGATGGAGGTGTGGCCACTCCTGACTCGTGCCCTCCCTCCTGTGGTGAGCTGCCAGCGCTTGCCCCCTGGCTCCCTTCCTCTTCCCTGCTCTCTGGCGGTGACGCTGGTCCCGATTTCCAACTGCTCTCCTCTGAGTCCCCTCTGGCTCTATCTTCCTGGGGTGCCCCCCTAGACTCCCCCCTTGCCCTGGCCACTGGTGCTCCTTTCTGTGAATCCTCTGATTCGCTGGAAAGACTCGGAGATCTCGGGTCGTCGTCATCACTCATCTTTTCTTCTGCCTCCTCCCCTTCGCTCTCTGTTTCCTCCCTTGCCCTTGCCTCTGCTCCTAAACCCCTGACAACAGGGATTGATTCAGATCCCATTTCAGCACTTCAAAAAGTGGGTCAGTCCATATTGGCTTGCTTCATGGGACATCTGATTTGGGTCAGGTCCAAATGAGAACCTTGCTTCCGTAAAACCAAAACTTTGTGCATCCTCATTACCTGTAATGGGGAAAGCAACAAAGGTCAACATTTCTGTTTGCATTTGGGCAGCATTGGATGAACTTTGCAGCAAAGGAGCTTATTGTGACTGGATTAAGCTTCCTGAATTTCAGATAAAAATGGGTGCAATGGTTTCTATGCAAAAGGCCTTCAAATTTTACCTCTTTGAAAGTGTGCAAACCATAACATTTTTTAGCAGAAGTGGATGAAATTGACAGGCAGGCTTGCCTCTTCTGAGGATATGAATTGCCCCACATTTCAGACAAATAAGTGAGGGTGGGTTTTTTGTTCTAGCCACCTTTAAAGTTGAATTTTTGTGGATCAAAAGAGATCCACTTCAATATTGTGGCTCTACGGGCATTTTAAAATAACAGTTGATTAGTACTCATCTAGTGCTTTGATTTTCTGCTCCAAAGCCCTGTGATGGGAGAGCTATGACAATAGTGAGGGCAGGACTGCTCAGTGGAGTAAATCTTGTGCTTCCACTGGAGCTCCCACTGACGGGCTCATCCAAACTTCCTTTTATGTTGCATTTTCCAGCCACAGGTCCATGCTTTAAAGCTCCTTGACTGAGCATTTTGTGCGTGTGGTTGTCGTTGGGGGTTTTTTTTGGTCCAGTGCTTTCCCCAGGAAAACACGTGTTTTACCACTGAATCAAAGCAAACAGCAATCCATGGAGAACACCATTGCTGTTTGTTCTGGTTTTCCCAGGACAAACAAAAAACAAAAAACACCTCTTGGACATGAAGCTTTAAGCCTGGCCCTCACACCATGTGGCATGCTCTATGGACAGCATAGCACTCAGATGCAACCCAATGGCCTGCTCTCTCCCATGCCTATCCTAAATTCATGGGACGTTTCCGAACACAATTCAAAGTGTTGGTGCTGACCTTTAAAGCCCTAAACGGCCTCAGTCCTGTATACCTGAAGGAGCGTCTCCACCCCCATCGTTCTACCCAGACACTGAGGTCCACTGCCGAGGGCCTTCTGGCAGTTCCCTCACTGCGAGAATTGAGGTTACAGGGAACCAGGCAGAGGACCTTCTCAGTAGTGGCACCTGCCCTGTGGAACGCTCTCCCATCAAATGTCAAGGCAATAAGCAACTATCTTACTTTTAAAAGACATCTGAAGACAGCCCTGTTTAGGGAGGTTTTTAATGTCAAATGCTGTACTGTGCTTTTAATATTTGGTTGGGAGCAGCCCAGAGTTGCTGGGGAAACCCAGCCAGATGGTATTATTATTATTATTATTATTATTATTATTATTATTATTATTATTATTAGGACCACATAGGCAAACTGCCTCTGTTACATAATGAATTAAGTGGGCAGTTACATAATGAATTAAGGAGGAAAACAACAACAACCCGCCTTTCTCTGGGACTCAACGCCAATCTCTTTTTTATTTTGCTAAAATCTTTTTCAATGTACTGTGGTACCTTGGTTGTCAAACTTAAGCCATTCTGGGAGTCCGTTCGACTCCCAGAATGGTTCGAAAACCAAGGCTCGGCTTTGGATGTTTGGCTTCCAAAAAACGTTTGCAAACTGGAACACTCACTTCTGGGTTTGCAGTGTTCGGGAGCCGATTTGTTCAACAACTAAGCCATTTAACAGCCAAGGTACCACTGTACATGATCCCATATGTAGCTATTGGGATGGGGGAGAGATTACAATTCCCATGGAAAATCCAAGTGCTCACTATAGTGGGACTAAGAATCCTAGACTCTGTTGCTACAATAGGGCCCACAGAGTACATATGGTTCTAAGATACAGATCTGTGCCATTGAAAGGTGGTTTTAGTCCTCGTGTTAAAGAAAGGAGAATTTGGGCCTCGAGCCACCATAAGCAGGAACCCCTCTCCCGATTTCTTTCTTTTTTTCTTATAAAAAAACCCTCTCTTATTTATAAACCTTTCTTGGATTCTGTTTATGTTGCTCCTAATTCCTACCTATTTGTCAAATCTCACCTAAAGCTGAAAGAAAAACTCTACTGTAGAGGCAATTTGGGAATTGCCCCCACCCTCCCGGTTTTGACAGAGGGAATTCCAAACAAGCTGAGTGATGAAAACCAGCCCTTGAGCCACAATTATTCGTGTCTGCTCAGCGACGTCACCAAAAGGCATTGGGGTGTAAATATTACCTCTCAGCACATGCACTCCAGTTTTTGCTCCTGCAAAACGTGTCAGCCTCACGTAGGGGCCTTCGCTGAACAGTCACATTTGTTATGGTGCAAAAACACGATCTGCAAATATTTTTCCCTATCTTAATTATACAAAATGAGTGGAAATTTCTCTCCCCGCCCCTCCTGGTCCACACACACACACACACACACACACACACACACACACACACACACCTTTTCAAGAAGCCATCCTATTATGTGTTCAGCTGCCTGCGATGCAGGAATATAAATATTATTTAGCTCATTTCATAAGGCAGAGTAACTGAGAAGTGGAAAAATGACTGAGGGGACAAGAGGTTTTCAAAAGGCCCCCAGGGGTCTGTAACATACCTGTTTATTTCAAAGGCCTACAATGGCTAGGAGCAAAAGACCTCATTCGAGAAAATCACAGGAATCGGGGTTTTATGTCTAGACAACACTGCATAGAAAACATGTATCAGGTTTTCTGCACTATCCCCCTCTTGAGCATGCATTTGCAAAAGAAGACCAGATATCTTTGGAGGCTGTTATTGTGTATTGCTCAAACCTAGTTCTCACCAAAAATGTAATCTGGAAAATATTAGGCTGGAGTTTCTCAAATACAAAGGAAGGAGGTTGGGATGGTACAATGGGCTGCTGCAGGACTTCAGAGTGTGTTTGTGAGAGACATACAATGTGTGTGTGTGTGTGTGTGTGTGTGTGTGTGTGTGTGAGAGAGAGAGAGAGAGAGAGAGAGAGAGAGAGAGAGAGAGAGAGAGAGAGATTCATTTTGGAGGAGTTTCCAGTTAAAATCCTGGGCCCACTGAATTTTTCCCCCAGACTACAACCAGGTGATCTGCTTTCCAGGCAAGTGGTTTTCCAATCGAATTCACATAATATATTGTGACACACTGGTGCAGACAGACACTTTATTTTTAATAGGGCTGCATGTTTTGTCCTCATTTTATTTTAATGGATGCTTCACCCAAATATATTCCCATAGGTTGTTTTATAAACCTGTTGTTTTAGGAAGTTTTACCTGAGTAAAACTTTACAAAATTAACCAAGATACACCATAAGAGACGTGTTTGTTCATTTAAAGCCAATATGGTTTAAAGGGATAACAACTGTTGCATTTAACATTTTAATCTGATGGACATCAAATAAGCAGATTTCTCTTTGAGATCAATGGAGTTGATTTCCAGGTTTACAGATTTCATATATACGTTCCTTCTGTGAAATGTTGGGCAACTATGGGAACCATGTTGCAGAATTGACAAAGACTTACACACACACACACACACACACACACAGAGAGAGAGAGAGAGAGAGAGAGAGAGAGAGAGACGACAGGATCGGCTAGGACCTGATGGAATGAGATAGATGCAATGGAATGAGGACTGACAACTGATTGATTGACAGAAGGATCTTTGCCACACTGAACCAAAGTGGAAGGAAAATGGAAGCCAAGTCAATCATGGGAAAGACTTTTCTGAAGTGTTAAGGTGGAGCTCAGCACAGCATGGTTGATTGGAAGCAGTACACTTAGCTCTTAGCCTTGGGCTTTGTACAGTGGTACCTCGGGTTAAGTACTTAATTTGTTCCGGAGGTCTGTACTTAACCTGAAACTGTTCTTAACCTGAAGCACCACTTTAGCTAATGGGGCCTCCTGCTGCCACCATGCTGCCAGAGCACGATTTCTGTTCTCATCCTGAAGCAAAGTTCTTAACCCGAGGTACTATTTCTGGGTTAGTGGAATCTGTAACCTGAAGCGTATGTAACCTGAAGCAGATGTAACCTGAGGTACCACTGTATACACATTTTGGTCTAGAATCAAGGGAGACTGAGTATCTGTTTTTTCTATGTAGTCCACACACAACTGCATACTCTTGCCCCTAAAAGGTGCTTCTTGAGAAACTGTTTGCACCCTCTGAAAATAAAAGCTCACTATAGGTAGATTCTGCATTAACCTGCAGTGTGTCCATTTGAAAACATATGAAGGCAGGCAATTCCAGCAATGACAAGTCACTAGTAATTTTGAAGTCAGAGTGCCAGTGTTCTTGTGTCACTCTGTAATATTTTCATAGCAAATCCAAAGCAAAAGGTTTTCAAATGTGTCCTTCTGCTTGAACACAGCCATCCTCCCTTCTGATCTATCATTTTATTTCTAACTAACATATGCCAGTAGAATATCTTCAAAACACCTGAGGTCTTTTCTGCAAAGAGATTAATTAGTCCCCAGCAATTAAGGCCCTGTAAATCATTCAGAAATTGCTTCGAAATTCTCGACCTACTCGTGGCCACACCCTGGAGTGTGGCACATGCCTAGCTCTATATCATTAGTCAGGTATGTAGAGAATGAAGAGCACAGAGTCAGCCAAGATTCTTGGTTTCTACTCCCTTCACTGCAAACATCTAAGTCTGTGACCTTCTCAACTACTTTCACCTTCTCAGCCCCTTCATTTAGTTGATCAGAAAATCTGGCCACATGTTCGTCCTGATTTGCTTGTCACAAATGTGATGGCTATGACTTGCTGAGGAAGTTGAGTGCAGTTCTTCCATTCAACTCAAGTTGGTATGGAGAAGTTGTTCATGTTCGATGTTTTGCTGTGCTTAATGTTTTAATTTGGTGGAAGCTGCCAAGAGTAACTAGGGAAACCCAGTCAGATGGGTGGCATATAAATAACAAAGAAAGTTATTTGATTCTTTCTTTCTTTCTTTCTTTCTTTCTTTCTTTCTTTCTTTCTTTACTTATTTGTTTATTATGATGTTACATCCACCAGACCTGTATTCATAGGAGCCAACTCCTAGGGGCTGAGGGGGTCTTTGCCCCCTCAATAAAATATTTGAGAGGATTGTCTGCTCCCCAGTTAATGGGCATTGCCATTCAAATGGTGTGTGTGTGCACCGTGTCATGTGATCGGTTATGCAGAGGGCCCCCCCCCAATATTTTATTCAAGTTTGCACCCCTGCCTGTATCCACCATAGTCTCCAAGTCAGATTTTGTCAGCAAAACGCTGAGCAAATTGTTCACAGCAGCTTGTCGAGTGCTCTAAATTTTCCTCACATCGGCCAAGAGTATAAAAAGGGTTTTGCTGCCCACACTGCCACAGAGTAGGTATTCAAGGAAGCTCTAGTTTTCTTACACTCATCCTGAGTTTTCTGCCTATATCAGTCTAGTCGCTATCTCATGTGTGCCACCATTACCAGCTCCTCAGAGAACCAGGCGGCTGGTTTGGCTCCATTGTGTGGAGTGATCATGTCCAAAGCGCATTACGCAAGAGAAGCATTGATTACAGGAGAAGCTGTAGTGTAACTGAACTGAAATGAAAACATTTTTGGTTCTCAAATTGCACTTTCAGATCACACCACAACATGAAATGGAGGGGGGAGTCAACCCCCAATCTGTACCTGAGAATTTAGTCGCTTCCGATAAGAGATCAATGAATTCCACTATCCAAAAAGCTAGGCTTGTCACCTCACCTGAAATCCCAAACTGATTTCCAATGCTGATAAATGATTAAGATCCTGATCCCACACGTACCTCCTTACCATTAATTCTATTAGGCTTACACCCAAGCAGGCATTATATAGGACTGCAACCTTAAGATCATTATAGAGCAAGGAGAAAGATTACAGTAAATTTAAATGTGCCAACACAACCTAGACTTCCTACAGTTCTAGGGACTGTGTGTTCTTGGGGAGGGACAATATTGTCTTGACTTGTTACCTATTTGCCTTTTTGAAATCTGTATTCCAGTAACCTGCTTGGATCTTGGGAATGTTGCAATGTAATTATACCTTGCACCAAAATGCTTCTGGGTACTGATGTACTTTTCAGGATTATGCTAAAATCAAATGCCACCTTTTACTGCTGGAATGCCCTCATAGAATTGGCAAATGACTTTTTAAAAAAGGAGTAGGAGTTTAGATACTGTGAAATGATTGGGTGGGACACAAAGGCAGATAGCACCCCGTGCCTCTTAATTCCCACTTCTCCAAAACTGTTAGAAGTACAGGTACATACTCAGGTTACATACGCTTCAGGTTACAGACTCCGCTAACCCAGAAATAGTACCTTGGGTTAAGAACTTTGCTTCAGGATGAGAACAGAAATCGTGCTCCGGCGGCGCAGCAGCAGCAGGAGGCCCCATTAGCTAAAGTGGAGCTTCAGGTTAAGAACAGTTTCAGGTTAAGAACGGTCCTCCGGAACGAATTAAGTACTTAACCCAAGGTACCACTGTAGAAGAATCTAGCTCTCTTTGCCATATAGTAAGGGATGGGAAACCTGTGGCCTTTGAGATGTTTGCCAGGCTACAACTCCCATCTTCCCTGTCCATTGCCCAGACTTGATGAGGCTGAGAGTTGAACTCTAACAACATTTGGAGAACTGCAGGCTATCTCCCTAAAGCAGGGGTGGGGGGACTGGATCTGGCTGGTGGGTGAGACCCTAATCTCTCCCATCCCCCATGGGCCATGTCTACTGGGTATGCTTAACCTGGAAAAGAGGAGACTGAGAGGCGATATGATACCCATCTTCAAATATCTGAAGGGCTGCCATGTGGAAGAAGGAACATGCTTGTTTTCTCCTGCTCTGGAGGGTAGGACTCAAACCAATGGCTTCAAGTTACAAGAAAGGAGATTTCAACTATGTGGGGGGAATTCACAATAAGAGCTGTTCGACAGTGGAATGGTTTCCCCCCTGGGAGGTGGTGGAGTCTCCCTCTTAAGCAGAGGTTGGATGGTCATCTGCCAGATGACTCTTGGTCTACGTGTGGTGTAGTGGTTAAGAGTGGTAGACTCGTAATCTGGGGAACCGGGTTTGCGTCTCCGCTCCTCCACATGCAGCTGCTGGGTGACCTTGGGCTAGTCACACTTCTCTGAAGTCTCTCAGCCCCACTCACCTCACAGAGTGTTTGTTGTGGGGGAGGAAGGGAAAGGAGAATGTTAGCCGCTTTGAGACTCCTTCGGGTAGTGATAAAGCGGGATATCAAATCCAAACGCCTCTTCTACGATTCTGTGTCGCACTAAATTTTAACTGTATGCTGATGTTGTTGTTTAGTCGTTTAGTCCTGTCTGACTCTTCGTGATCCCATGGACCAGAGCACGCCAGGCACTCCTGTCTTCCACTGTCTCCCCGTGTTTCTGTTTTGTTCTGAAGTGCCAAAGGAAAAGCCAGAAGATTAAAGAGGCACAGCCAAACCTTGTCACAGCCTGTCAACTCCTTTCCCTTTCTGACTGGCAAATAATAGCGCAAGCCTATCAAATGTTAAATGGTATATAATGGGAAACTTCCGTTCTTGGGAACCATAACAAGATTTGCAAGGCCATTACATTCCAGTGGTGTGATTATTCTTTATAATATAGATAACTCTGTGTACCTTATGGGATTTTATTTCTACCTGCCTTTCCTTGACCTTTATCTGTAGTTTTAGTTATGATATAACACCCACAATTAAGGAAATGATTCATTGACCACTTATAGAGAAATAGCTCCACTAACTTCACTGGAACCGCACCAGTAAAAATGGCCTTTTTGTCGCCCCCTTAGAGTCATAGCATTTTGTATAATGACTAGTAAATTCATGTTTAATAGACAGTAATCATAGGAAACAGACTTTCTTGAGTCCAAAGATGACTGAAATCAAGACAGACACATATACAGGTCTATTTATGCATTCTGTAGGTAGATTTTTTTGGTCTTTGTTTTCATGTGGGTAAATTTTTATATAATATTTATAATTCCAGCAATGGCTTTTTGAACTGATTCCACTCACATGGCTGGTCCTGGGAAATATATGAATATAACACATTCTGAAACTAGGGTGTGTGTGTTGTGTGCGTACATACTACCCCAGAGGTTACATGCACATGCTGATGGATTCAGTTTAGAAAGTCATTGCAAGAGTGCAGTTATTTTGGATGTACATATACCACACCAAAGTCTGCTTTTTGTTTTTTGTCTGCATTGTTTTGGTAATGTACAAATGTATTTCAATGTTATCAGCAACTTAGCAGGTTAAAGGGCAGATAACATGGCAAGTATTCCAGCCCTGAAAGTAAGCAAACTCAATCCTATATACATATATACCCCACAAAAAGCTATTGCTATATTAGAGCTGAGCTGAAATTTCACAGAATATTTCTCTTCGCAAGAACATTTATTTATTTTTTCTCATCCTGGGAATAAAAGGGTCACTATGCAGAAAATTATCTGACATATCTCCACCATTTTTTTATTTTTATTTTTGCAACAGCCATCATTTTCTCCCCACAAGACCTGGGAATAACACTTGTTTGGGCATATTTGAGAATGCAAAATGGTGGCAGTGCTGCCAACACAGTAGCTGATGTTGCCACTTGCAATGTGTGTGTCATTAAGGGAATGCAGAAGCTGTGGTACCATAGCTAATAGTAAGTCCTACCCCATAGCAACTGTTGCCTTCACCTCGGGAAATTCAGCGACAACACCCCGGCGTTTTCTCTCTCCACAAATAGGAGCAGAGTTCTATTTGCTGCTGCTACTATAGTGACAATGTTTCTTACATGCCTTCTCCTTCAAGCTCAGAATTAAAACATGCAAAAGAGCAGGCAATCTGGTGGGTGGGAGGTAGTATCACAGATTTAGCATTACTACTTATGACAAATACATTCAAAGAAACAAAGAGTGAGAATTGTTCTTGCGTGGTTTTGGCTTTCCAGACATGGACATTGATAACAAATTGTATTTTGTTACAAAAGAGAGGGAGGTAGTTTAAAAATTATAGGTCTCCAGCCCCATTGTTCAGCCCAGACATTGAGATCCAGCTCTGAGGGCCTTCTGGTGCTTCCCTCAGTGCCAGAAGTGAAGTTACAGGGAACCAGATGGAAGGCCTTCTCAGCAGTGGCACCCACCCTGTGGAACACCCTCCCATCAGATGTCAGAGAAATAAATATTTGACTAGGGAAGTATTTAATGTTAGATGCTTTATTATGCTTTTATATTTGTTGGGAGCTGTCCAGAATGGCTGAGGCAACCCAGTCAGATGGGAGGGGTGGAAATAATAAAGTAGTAGTAGTAGTAGTAGTAGTAGTAGTAGTAGTAGTAGTTGTTGTTGTTGTTGTTGTTGTTGCTGTTGTTGTCATCTATCAAATGTTGCACTGATTACATAGTTTACAAACCAGTTCTAATGGCTTGGATTTAGGTTTTCTATTAGAGCTCCATTCTTGAGACACTCCTACTGGAGGAAGGTGACAACATCTCCTCCTTCCCCCTGCAGCCCTTTGAACACCTGCTTTGGAGAGTTTGGGGACCCTCCAGGACAGTATGGGAGGTGGTATGGGGAGCAGCAGGATAAAGGAGAAATGTGGAAATCTCCTCCCCACTTTCTCCAGTGGGACCCTCCTCTAAATCTTGGTCCCTTCTGTGAATTTCCATTCCATTCCAAGGGGCCCTTCCATTCTCAGCAGGAACGTTCTGGATTCAACCTAGTGTGCTTTATCTCCCTCTGTACTAAACCTGAAATTAATCCACTCTTGCTGATGATGGGGATGGCCAGTAAACACCTAGGATGTTTTGCTTGGCATTGTCTGTGGTGCTCTGGTAGACTTTGTGATATGACAACAATATTTCAGTTGGCATAGCTGCTTGTCTGCCACATGGAAAATTTGACTCATTACGAAAAGGAGAGAGAGAGAGAGCCTTCACGAAGTTACTGATATTAGAACAGGCAGCTTTTTAACAGCAAGGCCGGGTCCCAATTAATTGAAATACATATTTAGCTGACTTGTGGACTATGTCTCCTGCCAATTAGCTCCATCTCAATGTTCTATTCCTTGCCTTGAGTCAATAAACAGTTCAAGATTTCCTGGACTCAGAAAATGGTTCTCAGTGCCAAGTACTGTGGGTATATATTAAAACCATACCTACAACAATGGCTCTCAACAAGGGAACACAGCTAATCACTCCCTTGTTTCAGTGAGAGAAACTCGAAGGCTGAAGGTACACAACACTCCTAATAAAGGAAATCTATAGTTTGGAGCACATAAATTTCTTTACTCGATGTTAGGTATCCTTTGTTCTGTATCTCTCCTGACAACACCCCCTGCCCCCTGTTTCAACATTACATACCACAGATGCCTTTGCAATAAGGTTTGATTGTGGGGCTTAGTGTGGTAGATTGAGATGAGTGAGTCATTATCTGTCATTTATCTTGTACTTAAGAGTGGAAGAAAGAAAAGAAGAGGTCAGAACAAAGCAGGACATAGGGTATTATACTGCAATTTTGCCAATCGATTTTGTATTTGTCTCCTTCCCTCCACCCCTTAGAACTTCGGGGGGAGGGCTATATAGACTGGAAGCCCCTCAATACATCTGTGGTTAGAAGTATTGAGTCCTGGAAAATGATGAATTTGAATCTCAGGGCCACACAGAATAATTCCATTTGGTGAAAGGGTTTACATTGCATAAATGACAATGGGATGTGCAAGCGGTTACTTGGCTGTGAGTACACAGGTCGGGGAGATGCTGTGTGCATTGAAATGTTCTCCGTTCGGTGGAGCAAAATACATCTCCCTCACAAGTTGATTGCAGAGCTGTTGACGAAGACATAACCTCCAGATTTCAACAGGCAGCTTCTGGGAACCTTTTTTTTCTCCTCCACAGGGTGAAACCAGGGTAAGAGAACATGTTTTAGGATGCATCTGAATATGGTGGTTCCATGATGAATTTTTCCCACTGCAGTTATATTGCTTAGCATTTACACAACTTTGACACCATCTTTGTGACCTTGCCTACATCTGCTGGGTATATGGAGCAGAAGCACAGAGACTTGATTCAGGATCATCCACCTAAATTTTTAGGGTTGCCATATTTCAAAAAGGAAAAATCTGGAAACAAAAGTTGGGGGGTTTTGTTTTTGTTTTTTGAGCTTCTTTTTTCCCAAAAAACACCAAGAAAAGAAAAGTTTTCTAACTATTTTTTTAGGGAAATTGCCAAAAAAAAATCAAGACTTTCCTCTCTTTCAACCCAGTGGTTGTATGCATGCATTTTGTTTGATCAACATTGGAACTTAGTCTCTCCCTCCTCCCCCATATGCTGAGAGCTCCTTCTCCTTCCACACTGAGTTGGGTCTCTTTCCTGACTGCTTACTCTGACAGCACAGAGATACTAAGTTCTTAGGTTTCATCCTCCTGCTGACAAAAGGACTCCTCAGGTTTCCAGCGATGAGTCGTCAATTAGCCTAAACCAGTGATGACCAAACTTGGCCCTCCAGCTGTTTTGGGACTACAGTTCCCATCATCCCTGACCACTGGTCCTCTTAGCTAGGGATGATGGGAGTTGTAGTTCAAAAACAGCTGGAGGGCCAAGTTTGGCCATCACTGGCCTAAACTAATATATTATAAACTGCCCTGTGATACTCGGATGAAGGGCAGTATAGAAATGTAATGAATAATAATAAAAATAAAAGAAATAAACCCTCAAACGGAAGCATCCATCCTTTTCGGCTGCATTGAGACAAACCTCTTTGCCCAACACAAATGTCTCTGCCTAGTTTTGTAAATACAATCCAGGGATAGGCAACCTAAGGCCCGTGGGCCAAATGCAGCCCAATCGCCTTCTCAATCCAGCCCGCGGATGGTCCAGAAATCAGCATGTTTTTACATGAGTAGAATGTGTGCTTTTATTTAAAATGCATCTCTGGGTTATTTGTGGTTCATATGAATTTGTTCATTTCCCCCCCAAAATATAGTCTGGCCCACCACAAGGTCCGAGGGACGGTGGACCAACCCACTGCTGAAAAAGGTTGCTGACCCCTAGTCTAATCGTATCCTTTTACGCATATTAAATTTATATCTTTAACAAGATCCTGCTCCTTTGTCACTGAAAACTACAAAGGCACACACCTCTGAGGTATGCATTTTCTTTCAACACTTAAGTGTATGTCGTGTTTAACTGATTTTATAGTTGTCTCCTTTTGCCCTTTGCTTTGAGTGTCAGTTTGACAGGCCATGTGGCGTAGAATTATTTCAAATAAATATTTAGTGGATAATATGCAGAACTGGCCAGCTGAATTATATTTAGCCTCAGTAGCGTTTGTCTAGTCATTTAAAGGAACATATATAGTAAATACATGGATTGGTTCTGCTTCTTTCTCAACCCCTGCCTCAGTGCCTGTGCCTATAAGACCAATGTCTGTAGGGAGGAAGCATTAGCCTATATGTGTAGGTCCTCTCTATACAGAGATTTCTGCTGCATGCAAAGAGTTCAGGAAAGGAGTGTGGCCAACACAGAGCTGAGGCTACTCAGTGAGGCCTTGAATTTTTGTTTCCATGTTCATCAACCATGGGAACTATAATGCACACACAGAGCAACACTCACCGTAGTCCAGTGTACACAAAATAAACAGAGCAGCTAAGACGAGGGATGCATTGGATCCCACTCTACAGTGGTACCTTGGTTCTCAAACACCTTGGTACTCAAACAACTTGGAACACAAACACTGAAAACCCGGAAGTAAGTGTTCCGGTTTGCGAACTTTTTTCAGAAGCCAAACATGCTCCATTTTGAGTGTTACACTTCTGATTTGAGTGCCACACTGAGGTCTGTCTGTTTTTGCTATTTATTTTGTGTTTTTGTTTTTGCGGCTTTTTTGTTTTGTATTTGTGACTGTGTGGAACCCAGTTCAGCTAAGGATTGATTGATTGTGTGACTGCAGTACATTGTTTATTGCTTTCATTTTATGGATCAATGGTCTTGTTAGATAGTAAAATGCATGTTAAATTGCTGTTTTAGGGGTTGTTTTTGAAAGTCTAGGACAGATTAATCCATTTTGCTTTACAGTGGTACCTCGGGTTACATACGCTTCAGATTACATACGCTTCAGGTTACACACTCTGCTAACCCATAAATATTACCTCGGGTTAAGAACTTTGCTTCAGGATGAGAATAGAAACCGTGCAGCAGTGGCAGCAGGAGGCCCCATTAGCTAAAGTGGTGCTTCAGGTTAAGAACAGTTTCAAGTTAAGAACAGACCTCCAGAACAAATTAAGTTCTTAACCTGAGGTACCATTGTACTTTCTATGGGAAGGTGCACCTTGGTTTTGGAACGCTTTGATTTTGGAACGGACTTCCGGAACAGATTAAGTTTGAGAACCAAGATACCACTGTACATCTTCTAAGCAATTAACTTCAGATATCTCATTTACATCTGAAGTGCTATTTGACATCCTGTAGAAAACGCAAAGGCTACAACTCAGCACAGAATTAGCATGGTAAAGCCCATTGAAAAGAATGGGCATACACATGCCTAACTCTGCACGGAATTGGGATCATAGCTTGGCTCCGGCACAGTCAAAATAAATTGATCCATATGATTGGAATATTGCCCAGATTTGTTTCTTTCCTAGTGTTTTATTTTATTTTAAACCCAGCACAATAATTTGAAATTAACATTATCAATAGGCTAATGCCGTCTGAAGGCTAGTTGGGCCCGACTTAGGAAGTGATGTTATGAAGAGAACTTTTAATTCTAGCAGTCCTCAAAGCAGGAAGCCTTTTCCTTGAGGAATAGTACACTTGAAAACTGCAGATTACAATTTAATATTAACCAGGTTTCTACATTAAATGTGATTTCCGAGAACAATTTGATTTCTCTCTTACCTCTAGTCCCTCCAAATGATCAAAACGGTGTACAGCAAGCAGCTCCTGGAATGGGACCATGCCTGCCTGCAATTTAGACGTCAGCCTTTGCAATTGCTGAGCACCATCAGATTTGGCTGTCACTCACTCGCTCCGCTGTCAGTCTTAATCTGCTTCTGAAGCCCGTGCTGCTCCCATATGGGCCTTGTTTTGTTTCCACGGCATGGTTACACATAATCAAAATGGGGGAAGGAAAGGGAAATGCCCTTCACAGTGTGAGTCATAAAAACGTTTAACCATGTGGCACTGGGGCAG
This sequence comes from Podarcis liolepis, assembly GCF_965112155.1. Taxonomy (NCBI): domain Eukaryota; kingdom Metazoa; phylum Chordata; class Lepidosauria; order Squamata; family Lacertidae; genus Podarcis; species Podarcis liolepis. The sequence continues at coordinate 26,225,467 of NC_139555.1, forward strand.
GCTTCATACACACAACCGTTTGAGTCTGTGGAAACTGCTAGAGGCTGAGGCACTCATCTGAAGGCTGCTGCCCACAAAGCTGAGATGTTCAGATATGAAGCTCCGTTGGTGACCTTGAACAGGTTCCAATCCTTGAGCCCAACTTATCTCTTAGGGTGCACCAGGGATGGTAATGTTCAGACAAGGAGCACCCTGGTCCTAAACTGGGTGGTGTCCTAAACCTAGGCTAGAGATTTCGGGTATAATATTCAGCTTTCATCTTGGGGAAAGTTATGGAAAGAGGAAATAAAGTTTACCACATGCTGTTCGCCGAAAGGAAATTCTATGAAAATGATGTATCCTTGGTATCTAACATCGAGACAAATGGCTAAAATGTACAAAACAAGTTACAAATTGTGTTGGAAATGTAAAGAGAAGGAGGGTACTTTTAGCCATATGTGGAGGACATGTACATTGGTAAAGGCTTTCTAGGAAATGATATGTTGTTGTTGTTGTTTAGTCGTTTAGTCGTTTAGTCGTGTCCGACTCTTCGTGACTCCATGGACCAGAGCACGCCAGGCACTTCTGTCTTCCACTGCCTCCTGCAGTTTGGTCAAACTCATGCTGGTAACTTCAAGAACACTGTCCAACCATCTCGTCCTCTGTCGTCCCCTTCTCCTTGTGCCCTCCATCTTTCCCAACATCAGGGTCTTTTCCAGGGAGTCTTCTCATGAGGTGGCCAAAGTATTGGAGCCTCAGCTTCATGATCTGTTCACGATGAACTAAAGAAAATGTTTAAAAACACATTTTTTAAGAAGCCTTTTGACTAGGTATAATAGGTGAAGAATTACCAAGAGAAGATAAAAGACTTTTTATGTATGCAACGATGGCAGCGAGAATGCTACTAGTCCAGTTACAGATAGGTAGCCGTGTTGGTCTGCCATAGTCAAAATAAAAAAGTTCCTTCCAGTAGCACCTTAAAGACCAACTAAGTTAGTTCTTGGTATGAGCTTTCGTGTGCATGCACACTTCTTCAGATACACTGAAACAGAAGTTGCCAGATCCTTCCATATACACTTCTATTCAGTGTATCTGAAGAAGTGTGCATGCACACGAAAGCTCATACCAAGAACTAACTTAGTTGGTCTTTAAGGTGCTACTGGAAGGAACTTTTTTATTTTGGCTACTAGTCCAGAGATGGAAGAAAAGAGAAGTACCAGCAAAAGAAGAATGGCAGATGAAACCGATGGAGTATGTGGAGATGGCAAAACTGACAGGGAAGATCCGAAACCAGGAAGATCAAGTATTTTCTAAAGACTGGAGTAAATTTGTAATTTATTTAAAAGACCATTGTACACAGTTAATTTTTTTTTGTAATGACACCTGTAATGTGGAATTATTTATGATAATTGTGGTTATTTAACAGATGGATAATGGTAAAAGATGCAGCAGATTTAATCTTAAACACTGAACCCATGGAGGGAGGGAAGAAGGTCCGAAGGTTCAAAAGAACCTTGTGCTTTAATGTTTGAAATGGTTATGTTAAAATGTATAAAATTATGAAAAAGCCAATAAAATAATAAAAATAAACTGGGTGGTGTCCTTGTGAGCAATCATTCATCATGTGTGCTCTGGTCTCATGGTTCTGAATAACAACAACAACAGTTGTACCCCATCTGATTGGCTTGCCCAAGACACTCTGGGTGGCTACCAACAAATATAAAAGCATAATAAAACATTACACATTAAAAGGCTTCCCTGTACAGGGATCTGTGTGTTATCAGTCACACAGTCCCTGCAGTTGATAGGCAGAAAGAAACATTGGGGATGGCCAGATCTGATATATGTAATAGGTGGTTGGCTTTATACTCCAACTTGGTCATAGGAGGGGGGGGGGGAAGGCTCAACAACTTTGCTTAACAAGTTTGCCTGGCAATGACAATGGGTAGATCACAGCCAGTATTTTAATAAGGTGAGTAGATTGCTGTCTCTTAGGAGTTGGGTGTGCCTGATCTAGTCCAACCCCCTGCAATGCAGGAATCTGCAAGCAGCCCGTATGGAGATTAATAATAACAACAATTTTATTATTTGCACCCCACCCATCTGACTGGGTCACCCCAGCCACTCTGGGCAGCTACTAGCATATACAAAAAACAATAAATCATTTAACATTAAAAACTTCCCTATACAGGGCTGCCTTCAGATGTCTTCTAAAGGTTGCATAGTTTCTTCTCCTTGACATCTGCTAGGAGGGCAATTCCACAGGGTGGGCGCCACTACCGAGAAGGTTCCCTGTAGCTTCACTTCTTGCAGTGAGGAAACTGCCAGAAGGCCCTTGGTCCTGCATCTCATTGTCCGGGCTGAACAATGAGGTGGAGATGCTCCTTCAGGTATACAGGATTGAGGCCATTTAGGGCTTTAAAGGTCAGCACCAACACTTTGAAGAGTGCTCAGAAACATACCGGGAGCAAATGTAGGTCTTTCGGGAATGGTGTTATATGGTCCCGGCAGCAGTTCCCAGTCACCAGTCTGGCTGATTGAACCTGAAGCCTTGGCTGTTATCAGCACCATGCTTCAACCAATCAGTCAATGGAGTAGTAGCTTCTGGATGAAAAATTACTGAATTATCATTGAGATATGATATGCATATTCCTAAAAGGAAACCTGGAAGCATGCAAGGTTTGTTTTTGTGTGTGTGTTTTTCTCTCCTCTGTTTTCGGAAGTCAAGGTAGCATACTCCACGAGCAGATTTACATGATCTCATCTTACTTTTGCTTTATGGTTTTGAGTTGCCTAGCCGGCAATTCAGTTGCAAACCAGAATTCCTAAGGGGCTGTGTGACAATGTAATACTAATCCAGCTTTTTCCCGCTGATATGATGCAAATTGATGGGAAGGTTAGCCACAATAATGCCTTCTGTGGTGAGGAATCGCCATACTGAACGCTGTGGCCTTCAGACAACCACTCCCTGGAAACATTTATAGCATGTTCAGATCCCTCCCAGCTTGCGTAACAGGCAGCAGCTCTGTTTTGATAGGCCGCCGGACCACATTTGGCTTGTTGAACAAAACCACCCAGGGTCTATGGGGTTTGGAACACTAAACGCTGGCAAGCACGCAGGCAAAGGAGAATCACCCCCCTCATCCCCTGCTTGCAAACATGTGTTCCCAGCCTGTCAAGTCATACAGCTTTTCCATGAAGCAACCCCTCTACGAAAAGTCAATGCCTTTTTGTCTTCATTAAACATTACAATTCTCCCCATGCACTATGAATCTCTCCAACCTAAAATAGTCCCTAGGGTGAAGACTACCCAGTGGTCCATGTGTTCGAATTTGATTCATCTCCGCTTTACAGCTTTTATGGAGCTCTTGTAAAACTTTTGGGACTGAATTAAAAGGAGAATCTGAGGAAGTAAATGTTCAAGAATTTTTATAACTACAACAACACCAAAACCTGCTTTTAATAAGCTAAGAACATTAAAAAAGAATCTTGCTCGCTCAGACCAAAGGGCCATCTTGTCCAGCACCCTAATTTCCAAATGTGGTCATTTTTTATGACGCGGGTGGCGCTGTGGTCTAAACCACTGAGGCTCTTGGGCTTGCCAATTGGAAGGTTGGCAGTTCAGAACCCTACGATGGGGTGAGCTCCCATTGCTTTGCCCCAGCTTCTGCCAACCTAGTAGTTCAAAAGCACGCCAGTGCAAGTAGATAAATAGGCACCATTGCGGTGGGAAGGTAAACGGCGTCTCTGTGCACTCTGGCTTCCATCATGGTGTTTTGTTGTACCAGAAGCGGTTTAGTCATGCTGGCCACATGACCCGGAAAGCTGTCTGTGGACAAACACCGGCTCCCTTGGCCTGAAAGTTAGATGAGCACTGCAACCCCATAGTCACCTTTGACTGGACTTAACCATCCAGGGGTCCTTTATTTTACCTTTTCATTCTTTGGAAACCTTAGGTCATGGAGTCCACACAGCTTTCCCTGTTAATTGCCCCTAGTGTCTGGCATTCGGAAACTGCCTCTCGGCATAAAGATGATTATCACCATTGCAGGTCTAGCCTAGGAATAGCAGAACAGATTGTTTGGCTGAGTGACCACATCACTCATATGTGCACTAGTGCATGTGTGCATACTCTCACAAAACATTGTTGTTTTTGGCATCCATCTGTCTTGAGAGACTATGGAGTGCACCTCCAAGTGCGAAGGAAGTCAAACCTCTGTGTTAGAAGCACCGATGTGTTGTCCCCAAAGCACAAGTCTGGGCAGTGTGTTATGGAAGTCCTGGGCTGCCCAGATGACAAGACCCCCTCTAGGCCTTGCTGATGTGGTCCAAAGGAAAGCAGACCAATATGTCTGGCACCAGCTTGGCTGCAGGATTTGCCAGAGAGAGAGAGAGAGAGAGAGAGAGAGAGAGAATGCAACATCCCACCACCTTAGGGATTCCACTCCAGATTTGTGTGTAGGGTTTACTCTTTAGCCTTTTATTCTCCCAAAGATGTCCAACAAGGCAGCTCCATCTGCCCCTCACTTCCCTCTACATCATGTGCATAACTACCATACTTTTCCGTGTGTAAGACTACAGTGGTACCTCGGGTTACATATGCTTCAGGTTACAGACGCTTCAGGTCACAGACTATGCTAACCCAGAAATAGTACCTCGGGTTAAGAACTTTGCTTCAGGATGAGAACAGAAATCACGTAGTAGGATGCCCCATTAGCTAAAGTGGTGTCTCAGGTTAAGAACAGTTTCAGGTTAAGAATGGACCTCCGGAACGAATTAAGTACGTAACCAGAGGTACCACTGTATGTTATTTTCTTTAAAAAGCATGCTAAGAAATGGGGGTCGTCTTATACATAGGGTGGACGTTTGATTGGTTGCTGCTGTGGCTGTTAGCGGCTATTGTGTGTGTTATTGGTTGCTGCGTCAATGGGTGATGTTGATTGGCTGATGCTGCGGCAATTGGGCAGGCGACTGGCAGCTTCTGGTGGCAAAGGGACAGATGAGACGCAGATGTGGCGATGCGTGTGGGTGAGCGATTTTCAGCAATCCCCCTAAAAAAAGCTTAACAACTCTGTGCCATCTCCCCCCATTTTCTTAAATTTGAGTCCCCCAAAATAGGGGGCATCTTATACATGGGAGTGTCCTATACACAGAAAAGGATGGTACCTTCTTGACCGTTGGAGCCACTTTTGGTCTTCTCCACTCAATCTGCCAGAGCTTGTCTTCACATGCAGGGAAGTCCTTAATTCACCAAGGTTTGCAACCCATTGGTTACCCTCACCTGGTTTAGCTGGCCAGTCAAAAGCTTTTCCTGTGTTGTGACTGCTGTTGCATGCGGACAGCTTCTAGGAGCCACAGATGAGAGCTGAGTGCAGGGTGTGGACCAAAGGTGGACAAACTACCCCAGAAGGTGCACAACATGTCCCCCAGCAGAGGTACTACCCCTCTCCTAACACCCCATATTCCACCACCCCATGCAAAATGGAGACATAGGAAAACAAGGGTGAACATTTTTTGTTTTCCTTTTTCTTCAAAGTCACAACAGTTTCACAGAGACACACTAATCCAAATACCCTTATGCCAAACTGCAGCTGAGCTGAAATAGCTTCAACTATTAGCTCTCCAATAATGTCATTTTATGGGAAAGTACACTTCCTTCCAAATCTGAAACTCCTTTGCTTGTCCCCCAAATTCTAAAAATAGATTTTGGACAAAAAGTCAACTCTGAAGGGGGAAAAAAATCCATTTATGCACCACCTGGGGCTTGAATTTAAACATGATTTTTTAATACATATGTTTAAGTGTCTTGCAGTCTTCAGTTCCACATCCCTTTGCTTCTGCTGAGAAACATCCAGTGTCTAGGGAAAATGGGAGCTGATTTCTTTGTGCACAGTTTGTTGAAACAGCATACTTCTAGCTTCCAGTTGAAGGACTTTGGACAAACACCTATGTGTGCCCAATTACTCTAGTTGGGTGTTGGATAGCACGCTGTACAGAAACAGCATGTACCAACATAGTTAAAGTAGGGACTGACACCAATGTCAATGTCATGGCATTGCTTTGATAGCAGCATGTTTGCCGAGGGAGACATGGGGTGCCAGGAAGGGATTGTACTGAACTGTTGTACCTTATAAAAAGGTGGTTCAGCAGATTGGTGCCATCTGGGCACATAGTCCTCACCTCTGATTCCAAGAACTGTGTTCAAGCAAGTGGTCATCTCTTGAGGGAAAACAAACTTGTGTCAACACAAGTTGTGGAGACATTTCCATGGTGATTCCTATTGACCTGAAATGCCTAGCACAAAAACAGAGGTGCTACTTGGAGCCTCATTTGTACACTGAAACTTGAGAGAGATTAGCTGAGTAAAGTTAAATAGTAAAGAATGACAAAACTAACTCCATCTAAGCTTGACCATAAGGCATATATTCTCTTGGAGCGCAAATACCACTGCTCTGGTGAAGAAGGCCCAGCAGAGAATTTATTTCCTCAGACTTTTAAAAAAGAACAATCTGAGTGAGAGACTGCTGGTGTCCTTCTACCGAGGCTCCATAGAGAGCATACTTACATACTGTATTTGTGCTTGGTTCTCCAGTTGTACAGCTAGGGAGAGGAAGGTGCTCCAGAAGGTCATAACCACAGCCCAAAGGATTATTGGTCACCCTCTCCCACCTTTGGAAGAACTGTACGGTTCCCGTTGCCTTAGGAAAGCAAACAACATCCTGCAGGATCCATCTCACCCGGGACACAGTCTGTTTGCACTACTGCCTTCTGGCAGGAGGTATAGAAACATCAAGTCAAGGACAAATAGACTGAAAAACAGTTTCTATCCAAGAGCTGTGGCCTTTTTGAATGCTGTAACTCGATAGTGAGACCTGGGAGTTTGATGGGTGTGGGTGTGGGTGTGGTTGGAAGGGGGTTTGTTTGGTTGTTGCTGTTGTTTTGCTTTTGTTGTTTTTAAGGGATGGCATCCAATTTCGTTGCACTTGTGCAATGTTGCACTAGTGTAATGACAATAAAGAATCTATCTATCTATCTATCTATCTTGCATTTCCTACTTTAACTAGCTTCAGGAAATAAATGAAATAAGTATGTTGCAGCAACATCTCAACATCTCCATGATCTCTTTCAATCTTTTGGTCTTTTGGGGGGTGGGAGTAGGCACTAACTCCCAGTGACATCCTTCCAAACAAAACAACTAGGCTCCCCATCCCACCCCACCCCACTTTACTCCTTTCAAGCAGCACACAGCTTTACATCTTCTTTTAAATCTCAGTGTTACATCATAAATCAAACCATCCTCACTTGTATATCTTAATATTCAATGCAGTGGTACCTCGGGTTACAGACGCTTCAGGTTACAGACGCTTCAGGTTACAGACTCCGCTAACCCAGAAATAGTACCTTGGGTTAAGAACTTTGCTTCAGGATGAGAATAGAAATCGTGCTCTGGTGGCAGGGCAGCAGCGGGAGGCCCTCCGCAACGAATTAAGTTCTTAACCCGAGGTAGCACTGTATTAGGAGAGGGTTGCCGAATCATAAATGCAAAAACTTCCATAAAATATAGCAGAGAGCCGCACTCTCCTCCACCCACCTCCAGCACAAGGTAGAATCTTCTCCCAATTTCAAACCTCAGTTCCATGCAGCTAATAGTTCACAGTTATAATCTCCATCTGCTCTGGTGTGCACCTATTCTTAAAGCCAATTAAAACCCAATTATAAGAAGAACCAGGATGCGGGTGGCGCTGTGAGTTAAACCACAGCCGACTTGCCGATCAGAAGGTCAGTGGTTCGAATCCCCGCGACAGGGTGCGCTCCCGTTGCTCGGTCCCTGCTCCTGCCAACCTAGCAGTTCAAAAGCATGTCAAAGTTCCCAGCGGGAAGGTAAACAGCATTTCTGTGCACTGCTCTGGTTTGCCAGAAGCAGCTTAGTCATCCTGGCCACATGACCCGGAAGCTGTACGCCGGCTCCCTCGGCCAATAAAGCGAGATGAGCATTGTAACCCCAGAGTTGGCCATGACAGGGGTCCCTTTACCTTTATAAGGAGAACCTTTGCACCCAATGGCAATTTTGGGGGGTTCACATCAGGAGAGGTGTGTAGCACCCAGTGCCTCTGCCTGTCCCCACGCTGATCCATGCGGAGGCAAGCCATTGAGGTGATGGTGGGTCGCCAGTACCTCCCGTACCCTGAGAGGTTTATTGGGGATGGTTTAACCCCTTCCATCCCCCCCTTTTCAGCCTGTGCCTCTCTCCAATGTTGAGAGAACCATTGCCATGGCATGGGACGAACCGGAAGCCTGAAATAAATATGTATATGGCATGAGGGTGTTTTATGTTTCCACCAAGAAATTAAAAACAACAACACCAAAACACCTTCCATCGTTTGTGCCCATTTCCTTAAGAATCTCAGGGTAAGCCAGTGGTCTTCAGACTTGGGCTTCCAGACGCTGTTGGAATGCATCATCCATCATCCAAGGACACCTACATTTTGGCTACTCATTCAAGAGTATCTGCTCCCACTGCACTGTCAATTTCAAACTTTGGATGTGAGGTAGGCATTCAGTCAAACATTATGATGATTTGAAGCATGCCATTGTTCCATCTACAGTGGTACCTCAGGTTACATACACTTCAGGTTACATACGCTTCAGGTTACAGACTCCGCTAACCCAAAAATATTACTTCGGGTTAAGAACTTTGCTTCAGGTTGAGAACAGAAATTGTGCTCCGGCGGTGCAGCAGCAGCAGGAGGCCCCATTAGCTAAAGTGGTGCTTCAGGTTAAGAACAGTTTCAGGTTAAGAACGGACCTCCAGAATGAATTAAGTACTTAACCCGAGGTACCACTGTACTAGGGAAATCAGGTGATGAATTCTGGCCAGATTGGAGCCACTAATAAAGACGGGGAATAAAGCATGCTTGGTGGAAGAGCTCTACTTGATGGCAAAGGCCTTTCTAATTCCACCCTTCCGTTCTCATGGTAGTCAGAAGCCTCTGAGAAACCCGCAAGCAAGGCATGGGCGCAATAACCTCTCTCCCATATAAATCTTATATAATCTCCCATGGAAAGTATACAAGATGTTTTGCTGAAGCAGCTTATCCATCCAGTAGAGTTGAGTTGCAATGCTGCTTACCAAGTGAAGAGGGGTAATGGAGAGGTGACAGGAAGGTCACAAGAAGAAGCACTGGATTAGCTTTCAGAGTTTGGTCACCCCATGCTACCTCGCCCCTCTCCCTGCCAGGAGACTAGTGTTGTGTCGCTGCCCATCAGGCAAGCTGCTTTTGCTGTTTGGGATATCCTTGTTTTCTGAAATGGTGGGTGCAAATCAGAACTGCAGTGTTTGTGTTGGAATTCAAAGTTGCTTGGTTACTTTGAGCAGCCTGTACTTTGTGCTAAGGGATTTACAGCCAAGCCATCCAATTCTCTTGCAATCTATATTTTCAAGAACATTGTTGTTGATGCTGTTTTTGTTACTTAACACAAACTTTCCCTTGTGTTGTCTTTATCACGTAAACCTGTTTTGGAGAAGGTCAGTTTTTCCTCTTAAACAAACTTGTTTACAGCCAATAAATTAAATTTGCAAAGCAATGTTTCCCTCTCCATTCACCAAATATTTTTGAGGTAGGAGCAAATGCTATTATTTCAATTCATATTTTACCTCAGGGCTGTTTTGATGCAATTATGTTTTCCAACTGGAAAAAAATTGTCTCTGTAGCAAAATACACATATTTACTTAATAACTGAACAACTTTCATGTAGATGACAATCATACATCTGTGGCCATTTTGTTAGCCTGCAGGTTTTCATTAGATAATGTGATAATGGTATTCCAGCAAGTGGACATAATGACAATTAACTTGTGTGTGTGTGTGTGTGTGTGTGTGTGTGTGTGTTGTTGTTGTTGTTGTTGTTGTTGTTGTTGTTGTTGTTGTTTTTAAAAATGTGCCCCACAAAAGCATTTAAATTTGCCATCCTGGGGTTATACAAGACTGTAAATTTGTGATAAAGCACGAACTCTAACTCCAAGCTGAATAAAAAGATTCTACACATGAGACGAAAAGTCCATGCCTCCATATCTAAATTATAATAAAAAGGTGACTCCACAGAATCGTGTCGCTAACTCGGCACAGCCAGTGTAGTGAAATATACACTTTTCAGACTACACACACAGCTTAGCAAGACGTTTATCAACTCATGCAGGGCTGAAAGCAGGTTTCAGTGGGTCTTCGCCTGGGTCCTCTGAATTGTTGTATATCACTGTGATATATTTTTTAAGGATATAGCAGTATATAAATATTTTTTATAAATAGATTAAATGTAATAAAATAAGTTTGTAGATATCTGCTATGTCGACTGGTCTTTCAACACAGTGTCACTATAGTGCATTGTGGAAAATTCTAGGTGGTGCCTGCAAGCCACCAAGTATGGTTACCCCAGCCAGGGCAGACACCAGAACAGCAGTGAGTCTTGCTGGTTGCTTGTGTCCTGAAAGCTACCTGGAGGTTTCATGGGTTGTATCCAACTAAGTGGTCCCCTTCCACTTGGAAATGCATGGAGAAACAAAGCTATATTTTTTCTTTGTACACACCTAAAACTATTTTTTAATGTGGCTATATCTCAGTTGGGGATTATGGAATCTAGACTTATTTGACTGTAAACAGCAGAGTGCTTTGTTATGCATGTAAAGAATACTTTTTTGGTCCATTTGATTAGTAGCCTTCAACATGATATCAAGTATACACATCAGATGTCATATTTATTAAATTAAGCTGCCAAATACTTCAAATTTCACTTTGAGATCTTAGCACACAAAGTTGTGTTTCTGAGCCCCTAGAATGGAAAAGCAGTGGGCATTCAGTTCTCCCGATACTCTTTGACAAGGTAAAGAAGTATATGCTGATGTTCATCCATCATTTTTGTGTGGTGAGTCCCACAGAGTGAGATATATTGTATCCAGGACATGATAAATCACTGATCATACCACACGAGGATGCATGCACAGAAACGACACAGAATTATAGGTTCAATCCTGTGGGAATTTTAGTGCAATCAAACTTTTCTCCCCATGTACCCCCTGTGTTCTTCAGCTCTGCTCTGAACAGTTGGGGACTTCAAGAACGGACTGAGAGGCAATGGAATAAATTTTTTGTTTCCTCCTTCTAGCTCTCCTCTGAATGACTCTCCACTGCTGAACTAAACTAGGTAGGTTCAATGATGAGCCCTCATCAGTTTGACTGGAGTTTTCCTCCACTTGTGTTTGAGCCAGAGGCAGATTTGGGGTAGCGCAACTGGGTCAGTAGCACTGGGCATGGAACTGTGGGTGCCACAACTATGATGCAGAATGGAAAGCAAGAGATGGGGATGCGCTGAATTTTGGCGGTGCACAGGGTGCCACTGAAATTTAAGACCCTAAGGTCCACCACTGGACCTTCAATCTATCTCCCGGCTTGTTTCCTCACCCTAAGCTCTGGAGTATACCCGGAAGCCAAACAGGCTCCATAAAGCAGGGCAGGGCACTTGAGAGCAATCGTGTCAATGGTCCGAGCCTTTCAGATGTCCCAGAGCTCAGCCAGGGTAAAAGCACCAGTCATATCAGTTGGGAAATCCTCCACAGCTGTCTGGGAACCCATTGGATCCATCAGCCTCTTAGGACATACTATCCTAATAGATCCCCTTCCTCTGCAGAGGGAGAAAGGTGCTGAACGCCTAAATTTCAGCAGGAAGTGATCTGACCATGACAAGTGACTAGTTTCAATATCCCCCACTTTCAGATCATCCTCTTCCTGCCCATCAGAGAAGAAAAGGTCCAGAGTGTGTCCTGCCACATGCTTTGAGCCAGTGACATGTTGGGACAGCCCCATGGTCGTCATGGCAGCCATGACATCCTGAACCACCCCAGAGGCCAGTCACCTTGCCATGGATGTTGAAGTCCCTCAAAAGCCAGTGGTCTGGAATTCTTCAACACTGCCTCTGAAACCAGTTCTGTCAGCAGAATCCCTAATCTGTCTCGACTGCCCACATTTTGAATCTTCCAAATTATTTGTACGGCCCCGAGTTTCAGTATTATGAGGGAAGGAGAAAAAACATAACTGTATCTACTTGTTCTACACTTTCCATAATTTTATTCACCTCTGTCATGTATCTCCCCTTACTCGAACCAGCGTTGCAACTGATACAACCATTCGGAGGTTTAATTGTCACTAACTACTCAATCTTTTAGGAGGTTGTACTGTTTGCAGAACATGGGAACGAAATGGAGCTGTGCTAGACCATAGCAATGAGGAAATACCGTGCCTTTGTTTGTTGTTATTGTTTTGCTCTCATCACTGGTCACTAGAGCTCTGGTACTAAATGCAGAGCCTTCCCTTCCAGGCCATAAGGTTTCAGGCCATAATGGCTACCAAAAGTAGAATAATTCCCTAAGTTCTATTGTTTATGAGTGAATAAAATATCATTTATTAGCCAGCCAAGAGTAATAATGTTTAAATATGTGGTACTAAAGATTCCTTAAAAATGTGGATCTGGGATAGGGTCGCTGTTCCAAAAAACATATGTGAACGATGGAAAAAAAGAAAAATGTTGAGAAAACCAAATACGCAAAGTGCTAGCTAGCGCCCACTGGTAATAAATGTAAGACTGTATACAGACCTGGCTTTTCACTTTAACTCCGAACACGGTTGGTGCTGTATAAATAATAAGAAATAATAATCATGAATGGGCACAAATGGTCATTATATTCTTTAACACCAGTACAGAAATTGCTCTGTGCATTGGGCACAAAGCGGTAATGCGATTTAGCAGTCACTACGTATGTTTCACACATTATTATCTCAGTGATTCAGACAACAAAATGTAAGGTACATTGTTGTTATAATCCCAGCAGTGGCATAGTGTGGAGGGGGGCATAGGGGTGGTTGCCCCGGGCGCAAAATTGTTAGGGGCACAAAAATTTCAACACCCAATGTTACCCGGTACCTTGGGTTAAGAATGTAATTCGTTCTGGAGGTCCGTTGTTAACCTGAAACTGTTCTTAACTTGAAGCACCAGTTTAGCTAATGGGGCCTCCTGCTGCCACCACACTGCTGCTGCATAATTTCTGTTCTCATCCTGAAGCAAAGTTCTTAACCCGAGGTATTATTTCTGGGTTAGCAGAGTCTGTAACCTGAAGCTTCTGTAACCTGAGGCACCACTGTACCTCAATACGGAGGCATACTTCCGTTCCTGGGCTCCATTGAAAACAGCTTCTTCATCCGAACCAGGAAGTGACTGCTCCAGATAACGGACCAACTCTTCTTATCTCTGCTGCTGCTATCTCCTGTGTGATGCCGACACCCTTAGGCCATTGTATGCACATGCATGCTCTGTCCACCCCAACATGGGCCCGGGCACTGACAACCCACACTATGCCACTGAATCCCAGATTTGTAACTGGCAGAATAATCTGCTGTTTCACTCTTGATGAGGTCATTAGAAGCATGGCAGTGTCCAAAATGGACTTGGAACTTGACTCAGATCTAACCAGCCGTTTTTAAAACAAATTCATGGAGGACCTTATCAAGGGCTATTAGTCACTATGACTGCATAGCATATACAACTCTAAATACTGTTCACTCAAAAGATGTATAGTCCATATGTCCTGCTTGAGAGCTTCCCAAAGACATATACAACAGCTATAGGGGGCTATAGTGGAGGGAGAGAGTTGGGACTGGAGGTCCTAATCATCCACTGCAGCTGCTTCCTCAGCTGACATCAGTAGCCATTCCATCAGGCTATAAGAAAGGGAGACTGGTGTGGGCTGCTGGACCCCTCTGTCAGTTGACCACTGATTGTTGCAAAATTCATGTTATAAGAACTGTTGCCTAGGTCTTCTTTTCTTCTCCTCCCTCCTCACCTGTTTTCCTTTTATGTCACATATTTCAGATTAGAAGGCTGAGCATGAGAACACTTCTAACACTGGTGTTTGTAGGAACCTTTTTGAGGGAGCTTTGACTGGAAAACGGGGTGGAAACGTTTTAAATATGTAAACCGATAATCCCTGATATTGGTGATACTGGCTGTGGCTAATAGAGTCCTACAATGTTTGGAGTAAACCACATTGACTGACTCTTGCTTATATCAGCGGGATCAAGAATTGCTGTAACATCTAGTAACATTGCAAGAAATTTCCACTCATCTACAAAGTTTCAGGTTAACCCTTTAACTACTGTTGTTGCTGACCCTTTTCTTTCTTTTTTTTTCTCCAGCGCTGAACGTCTGCTTTCAGCTGGGGGTTAGAGGGCATGTAACTTTTGCAGGCAGCACCCCTCGCTTCCCCCCCATTGCTATCCCTCCTCCTCCTTGATCTCTCGGAGATTAAGAAAACAGTGAAAATAGTAAAACAAACAAGGAGGGAGGGGAACAACCTGACCTGCTAGGGTGGAGGTTCTTCCCCTTTCCATCACAGAAATGCTATAGAAAAACACCCTGAAAATGTTTAACATCAATTTGTGGGGATCTCTATAATTAGAGTTAATAAAAGGATGTGTCTTATTCGTCAGCCTTGCAAAAATACAGAAGCAGTCCCCCTCCCCTCTTTCCCTCTCTCTTTCCCTGTAACTTCAGACCGTTCTCTTGATGGACACCGGCAGTGAAATTCTAATTAGGATGTGATATATGCCCTATGTATATAATGTGTATGTGTTGGTATAGGGCTAGGTATGTGTATGTTCCCCCACATCTCCTCGGAGGATTGCTTTAACTAAACAACTTGAGGTATACTATATGGTGGAGCAAAGGTAGCATTATGAAAATATCAATGTGAATTGAGTTGGTGGTCTCCATCCAGGTCCCAGCAGACATATGTCCACATCAGCCAACCCGCCACCACAGCTGACACTAATTATCACCTGGGTAGGCAGAAAAGGAACACCCAAAAGAGCTACAGAGAGTCTCCACATTGAAGGTGGTTCCATTGGGTCTGGTTTGAGGTAAGATGGTTGCCACCACTGACTCAAACTGAGGTCCCATTGTCTTCTTTATGGGCTTAACTGTGGCTATATCAGATCTTCCCCACTCCCCAAAACCAGTATAACCCCAAACACACACACACACACACACAAATATCTAGCTTTTACTGTTTGCTAGCTATGCCTTTATAGTTCCTGTGATACAGACCACAAATGGAAACAGAAAATGTAAAATACTGCGAGGAAAGATTGGAACTGGCTGAAACATGCCCAAGAAAACAAATATCTGTTTGTTCCTCATTGAAACCTATGGGAAATTTGGATGTACAAAGAAGATAACTCCAGAAGATTCTGTTCTGCTACCTATACTTATCAGTGCTTTGGGCCTGTGGCAAATGGGCCCATGACAGAAGCAGGGTAGAAGGAAGATAAGTTTTTAAACCTTAAGTCCCACTGTTATAGGTATTGGCTCAGTTTTATCATTGACTTCATCATTGACTTTTTTCACCACTCAGATGGTACAGTGGGTTAGTGCATCTGGCTGTGAATCAAAAGGTTGCTGGTTTGAGCCCACACAGGGATGGATTTGGACAGGATTCCTGCATTGCAGGAGGTTGAACAAGATAATGTTCCCTTCCAGCTCCCAGATTCTATGACTTGAAATGGATGTTGTTACTTTGTTATGGCAGGCTCATGCCAATGGTTCCTCCCCAGGGATGCTACCTTATTTGTTTGTTTACATGATTCATATCCTGCACCTCCAATGGAAATTTATGTTCCCAGGACAGCTAATGAAGGATCAAGTAACAGCAAAAGTAAATAAAATATGCCTCTCAATGCAGTTGCTGGAGAGTCCAGCCGAGGAGAGTGCTGTTTCATTCATGTACTGCTTGTATGCTTCTTATAGGTGCCTGATTTGTCACTGTAAGAACATGATGCTAGACTTGACTTAGAAGAACCTTTCTCATTAAATACCTGGGTCATCTTAAGGAGTTTCACATCACAGAAGACCCAGAGCAGAAATGTTAAGTAGGACTGGCTCAAATGTATTTAATAAGCTGAGCACATGCAAATATGAAATTCAATTGGGATTCTATTTTAAATCAGTTTAACCCAGATTTGCATCAGATTTTAACTACCTACTTATTACGGTAATCTACAGTATCTGTATATTTCTTTGCATTTTCTGGTGTTGTTTTCTTGTAAATACTTTTATATTGTTGGTTTTATCATATAATTGGCTTTGCTATACATCACTTAAAGATTGTGTGTGTGTGTGTGTGTGTGTGTGTGTGTGTGTGTGTGTGTTTGGAAATGTTATTCAATAAATCAATAATAATAAAAAAGATTGCAACCCACCATTTCAAATTGCAAAGACCAGCCATCCAGGGGTTTTTAACTCTCCTTTTTAGCTACATTGAAATCCCAAATTTGAAATTCAGCTTCCAATATTTAATAGCAAACTAATTCCCAGCCTCTTTTGAGGTTGCACTTACTTAATAGCAGAATATGAGATAGGGGGAGCTAACAGTTTTGCAGACTGAAAAAGACTGTTTAGCATTCCTGGAAACTGATGGGCATGATTTGCCCTTATTTTCCATTTCCTGATCATCTCAAGAAAAATACAAGTGTAGCCCATGTTCCATGGACTTTGCTTCAGTGTTAGGTGTTTAGGCTGCCTTCTGTAAACATGCCTTCTTTTCCAACTGTGGAGCAGAGGCGAAAGTGTGTGTGTGTGTGTGTGTGTGTGTGTGTGTGTGTAAGAGAGACAAGACAGACAGAAGGTGTGGGGCAGCAAAAGAACAGAAGAGAACCTGTATACTCAATGAATCACTGTCTTGGAATGGGTACATTATTGTCGGCTCAGCTATCCTAAGACCATATGGAGTTTTAACATTAACAATGGCTGCAAAATGTTCACCACAAAGCCATCCATCTCTAATGCAGTCAAGATGGTGGTTATTCTAACTCTTATGTCATAGCCCACACAGAAATATTATATATAGTTCCATGTGTAACAACACTGATATTGCACCTTTCGTCCCAAATTGTTTTGCAAGCTTAAGACCATATGCATTTCAGCCCATACCAGAATGCAGCCAATGGTGGAGGTGTGTGTTTGTGTGTTTGTGGCACTAAGTCTAGCCAAATGGCATGTACTGTATAACCGTGGGTGGGAAACAGTTTTCAGCCAAGGGATACCACAGCAAAATTCTGGTCTTACCAAAAGTATAATGGGATTTTAATGGGTGTCCAGAGTGGACAGGGGATTTTTTGGTGTGTGTTTCCCCCCCCCCTTTAAATATGCTGCCTGAAAAGGTCTTTCTGCTCAATTTCTCTACCACAGGAGGACGGAGGTTTGAGGTTGATCTGCCAGGATTTTAACCTGTGGTTCCAGGGAGTCTACAGTAGGTATTTTGAATCTGATATATAGACCACAAACTCCTGCCCGCTGATATATGCATGAAATATACGCATGTAGCATTCATCAGACATCTGTATAAAAATACATACCATAATAGCGCTGTGCACAAAGCAGGTACAGAAAGCCTATTTATGAGTGAGCTATATGCTACCAATCATAATGCCAGTTAATCATACAGCAGGCAGATGGAATGAATTGCGTTCGGTGTGCTCTAAGTATATTGCAGTCCTTGAGCAGCAGCACCAGCACCAGTGTAATAGACATGAAATACAGCATCCCTTTGCACTTACAGGCACTTCCATCAGGCAATGGCAGGGGATAGACCAGTGGTCCATGTACTTCAGAATTTCCCAGCCTCTTCAACCCAATGGGACGCATGCACACATGCACATCTGTGTGGCATGAACTTAGAATTTCAGTCTTGCCTAAGTTCCCCCCCTCTACTCATCTCTCTCTCTCTCTCTCTCTCTCTCTCTCTCTCTCTCTCTCTCTCTCATAATAGTAGCCACTTTCCCGCATATACAGAGGTTCCATTTACAGGCCCCTGGGGCACCCAGGAACCCCCTGAAATCTTCAGGGAGGGGGCCAGGCTCCTTCATTATTCTGTGGTGATGGTACACATGCTCACATCACGCACACAAGCTGTGTGGCGTGCGCACGATACGTCAGCACATCATGCGACATGCACAAGTGAGGCCAGCACTTTGTGTGGTGTGAGCGCACTGCATTCACACTGCAATCGCAAGGGCAGGCCAGTGCATCTGCACATTCCCTGATCCCCATTTTTCAGCAGGTCCATTTTGTTTTAATTACCTACCTTCATGAGTCCTATTCTGAGTCGATGAGAACGGGGTACCCATGGATAAGTTTGCTCTGGATGGAAAAATCTTCCTAACCGGATCTGACCCACAGTTGCAGCACACTCCACAAACTCTAATACTGTAAAACTGTGTGCAACAGCTACTGACCACAAATGCTAGGTAAAGGTTAGAGAAGCTAGGGCGTGATAATGGTTTATCCTGGTCAATCACTGCGTCCCTGATTAGTCTTTGCCTGAGACCTGTATACACTGGAAATAGGTAAAAAAAGAGAGAAAAGGACCCCTGAATGGTTAGGTCCAGTCAAAAGCGACTATGAGGTTGCAGCGCTCATCTCGCTTTCAGGCTGAGGGAGCCGGTGTTTGTCCGCAGATAGCTTTCCGAGTCATGTGGCCAGCATGGCTAAACAGCTTCTGGCACACGGAACACTGTGCCGGAAAACAGAGCGCACAGAAACACCATTTACCTTCCCACCGCAGTGGTTCCTATTTATCTACTTGCACTGGTGTGCTTTTGAACTGCTAGGTTGGCAGGGGCTGGGAAAGAGCAATGGGAGCTCACGCCGTCATGGGGATTCAAACCGCTGATCTTCCGATTGGCAAACCCAAGTGGCTCAGTGGTTTAGACCACAGCACCACCCGCATCCCAATAATCTTTCATAATAATAAATAAATAATAAATAAACCCAATATTTCCAGTGGGATTATTTCCCACTGGAAATAATCCTCTCCCAATAGGAGCTGCTTTGTTCATTGATATCGTTTGATAGAGATCTGCTCCTGACAACAAAGGGTAGGGCCTTGACAGCTATCAGTAGATTTATCCAGGAGTGTCGCATGGCATGACAATTCAGGTTTCCTTTAGGTCACTGCTTTTTTTAAAAGGGGGGCACTCAAGGGTACGCAGTAACGACACCTCTTTTTTTTGTTGTTGTTATAAAGTGTGGAGCTTACTGCAACCACTTCATGGTGAATACTGGCACCTGTTTTTCTAGGAAAAAGCACTGTTTTAAGCAGTCATTTTAAAAGATTTAAATAAAGCACTGCTGTTTGTAATTTTGTTTTTAAAGGTACATTTCTCAAAGGCTTAAAGACTTGCCAGCTTCCCATACCCTCAGCCCCCCAGCAACAGTTTGGCTTTTCTGCAGCTGTTGTGTATAGTTTTATACAGCTGAAAAATGATTAATCAAATTAGTTAATTTAAAATATTTTTGATAGACTAAAAAGATTCCCCTGGTTAATCAGGCACTATATATATATTTGCATTTATATTTAATATAAATATTTAATACAAATATTTATATTTATATGTAAGTTACTTATCAGCAGCAGCACAGGTACCGAAAGGTACATTTTCTTTAACATGCCAGAGGAAATGACTCTTCGAATATTGTGCTTGCTGTCTGAGACATGTGTAACCATAATTTTAAAAACCATACACACACATTACTTCAGACCTATTACTTTTACTGAAGAGCATATTTATATGAATTTAATCAATTCAAGGACCTAATTAAAGCTGTGAACCTATGGGCCCTGGAAGGACAATAGATCCAAACTACAAGAAAGAAGATTCCACCTAAACATTAGGAAGAACTTCCTGACAGTAAGAGCTGTTCGACAGTGGAATTTGCTGCCAAGGAGTGTGGTGGAGTCTCCTTCTTTGGAGGTCTTTAAGCAGAGGCTTGACAACCATATGTCAGGAGTGCTCTGATGGTGTTTCCTGCTTGGCAGGGGGTTGGACTCGATGGCCCTTGTGGTCTCTTCCAACTCTATGATTCTATGACATTTTCTGTCCCCCCCATTGTGACATAGCCCCATCACCTGTGTTTCCATGCTGCTGGTGTGGTTGTGGATTTCCAGCGAGATCCCCCTAGTTTTCCAGCTGCTATCAGAAGTGGCTCACCAGGTGGGATGTTGCTGCTACCCTAGCTTCCTGGCAGGTGGGTCACTGCTTCTTATTTGGACAGAGAGGAACAGGGGTGAGCTAGTGGGAAGGTGAGTACAGTGAAAGTGCAACAGCGGAACTAATCTAGTTTTCCTGCTGGTGTGTTTGCACCTTGCTAACCTCCCTTCCACCTTGTCCCTTCCTTCCCTCTCTCCTGGTAAGCAATAGCAAGCCACCTCTGGCTGCTTCTAACTGGCTTCGGATAGTGTGTAAGATATGTTCCTCATCTGCCAGAAAGATAGGCAGTGATTCTTTTAAAAGTGATTTTGTTAGATTATCCTTTAAATGTTCTAGTACACTTAACTGTCCCCAGTGACATTTCCTTCTGTACTCGCAATTTAATCCTAACATTAACATAAATTCAGAGTCCTTGAAAATGAGCTACTCTTTATTTAAGAAGGAAGGAAAGCTGCAAAGGAATGTTGAGTCTAATTCGTCTGTGCCGCTGTTTTTCTGTGTGTGTTACATAGCCCTTTAACTAACACTGCTACTTGTTCAGCACCGTAAACTGGAATTCTCGCCACTTCCTAAGTCAGGGATTCCTCCAGGTTTTTCCTCCTTTCTTTTAATTTTTGAAACCTGGTGAACATTTGCCTTAGTATACCAGGCAGGAGCACAGGTTCTCAAACCCAATGTGTGATAAATTAGAGCTTTCAGTAGGAGTTTTTCCTGGCATGGATACTAGAACAACTCCACTGAATAGCTACTACTGCTGAATTTTAAAATTTCCCTGGCTCCTTGTTTAGCCAAAACTTAAAGCTACAGTCAGTTAGAGCTTGGCAAAACGCAGTATTCAGTAACCTTATCTTTTTATAATAATCATGTTTATTGCTATACTGCAGTGCATCATCAGGCCAAAGAGCCATGTCTGTTACAGCTAGACATAAATTGACAGTATGTCAGGTAGCAAGCATAGTAAATTTTGCCAGTGTAGTCTATGCATTTAGCTCAATTTTTCTTGAGCTTGGGGAATACTAGTCTGGATGGAAGCAGTGATGCTGTCCATGAACACACACATATGTGATTCATGTGAGGGAGACTGGGTACTTGTTATAGTATAGTTTTGTTTTGGTGTTTCTAAAGGATCGGTTATTCCCTTGTATGCTGGCTGAATTTTAAACAATTGTGAACAAAGAATAATTGCTGAAATGATGATGATTTTATTTGCACCCCGTCCATCTGACTGGGTTACCCTAGCCACTCTGTGTGACTCCCAACATAATATTAAAACATGATAAAACATCAAACATTAAAAACTTCCCTAAACAGGGCTGCTTTCAAGTGCCTTCTAAAAGTCATATAGTTGTTTATTTCTTTGACATCTGCTGGGAGGGCATTCCGCAGGGTGGGCACCACCACTGAGAAGGCCCTCTGCCTGGTTCCCTGTAACTTCACTTCTCGCAGTGAGGAAACCACCAGAAGGCCCTCAGAGCTGGACCTCAGTGTCCGGGCTGAACTATGGGGGTGGAGATGCTCCCTCAGGTATACTGGGCCAAGGCCATTTAGGACTTTAAAGGTCAGCACCAACAATTTGAATCATGCTTGGAAACCTACTAGTGGCGGAGGAAGTCAGCAAATGCTGTAATGTTTCTCTTATTGGTGTTTTTTTTCTGGTACTGCTTTATCTATTATAATGATGTACTGTATAATTGTTTTATTGTTGCTTGGCTAATTATATTGTATCACCTGTGCTGTAACCGCGATGTTCTGTTCTGCTGCTGTTGTTTATTGATTCTAAGCCACCTTGAGATTCATTTGAATGGAATCAATCAATGAGACAATACATCATCAGGGTCTCTTCCGAATCAGGAAAGTTCAGGCTCTGTTCCTGTTGTTATTCTACAACCCTGCTCTGCCTTTAGTTTGGCAAACTCAGTGAATCACAGAGAGAACTCTATTACAGACCCAGGAGAACTATCACCTTCCAAGATTGGGGCAGACATGCAATGAACATGCTTAGAGTGTTGGACTAAGACCTAGGAGACTGCTCACTGGGTGAATTTGGCCAGTCACTGTCTCTCAGCCTAACCTACCGCACAGGGTTGTTGTAAGGATGAAATAGGTAAAAGGTAAAGGTAAAGGACCCCTGGACTGTTAAGTCCAGTCAAAGGGGACTATACGATTGCCGTGCTCATCTCACTTTTCAGGCCGAGGGAGTCAGTGTTTGTCCACAGACGGCTTTCCAGGTCATGTGGCCAGCATGACCAAACCGCTTCTGGTGCAACGGAACACCGTGACAGAAACCAGAGCGCACGGAAATGCCATTTACCTTCCCGCCACAGTGGTACCTTTTATCTACTTGCACTGGTGTGCTTTCAAACTGCTAGGTTGGCAGGAGCTGGGACAGAGCAACAGGAGCTCACCCCGTCACAGGGATTCGAACCACCAACCTTCTGATCGGCAAGCCCAACTGGCTCAGTGGTTTAGACCACAGCACCACCCACATCCTAAGGATGAAATCGGCAGAGGGATAGCCATGTACTCCATCTAGTACTCCTTGGAGGAAAGAATAAAGACTTGATATGCACATGCAAGAGATTGAGATGATGTAGAAAAAGGAAAGATTCTAATCCAGTAATTTGCCAGCTATGTTGGCTTTCTATTTTCAGGAAACTTTGAATGTGCTGGCACACAAAAAAATAGATCATGCAACTGGAGTGCTTCAGGGCTGAGCTGAACTCCGCTTCTCGTTTCACTGGGGGATATTGACTATTTTCAGGAAAGTAGGGGGAAGGGGTAATCATAGAGATGCAGATGATTGAAGTAGAATACAGTACTGGTTTTTTGTTTTGTTTTTTAAACACCAATGCATGAGGTGGTAGAGCAGCCCGGCTGAACACACCAGGATGAAAATGGGGCAAGGCAAGGTTGGGAAGGCCTGGGGTTAGTGAGAGTTGTTGCAGTCAACCCAGAACTCATTCAACCTTGCCGCCACACTTGCCTGACCCGTGGTGCGGCTCTACTCCATTCCTGAACTGGTGAGTGCAGCACCCCTGCTGTCTGAAAGGTGATGGTGCCACTACCCCTCTTACCCCTCACACACACAAATCAAATCAAATTTGTTGATTTCATTTGTCAAATAATAATACCGTACTTTTCTGTGTATAACACCCCCCCCCCATGTGTAAGACATTTGGGCGGACTCCAATTTAAGAAAATAGCACAGAGTTGTGGAGCTTTAAGATTTAAAATGGACCAGATGTTTTTAATTTAAAATTAGTAAAAGTTATTTACAGAGTTGTGGAGCTTTTCAGGGGCAGGATTGGAGTTGTGGAGCTTTTTGGGGGAAGGGATTGCCAGAGGTTTTTTTGAGGGGGAGGGAATGCAATAAATCACTAACCCAATGGTTACAATCATTCGCACCACTCGCGATTCTGCAATAAGCACCTGCCCGATCGCCAGCAGGGGCAGGAAAGCGCTAGCCGACCAATCACACACCCATTTACCACAGCATCAACAAATAGAAAGCAGCCCTTGTCACAGCCACCAATCACACACCAAATCACCAATGACAATCTGCAGCTTGCGGCTGCAACCAATCACCCGTCACCCCTACCCACTATCCATGCATAAGACGCCCCCAGTTTTTAAACATTATTTTAGAGTAAAGAAACTTTGTTTTATACATGGAAAAGTACGGTAAGTCCATTCCAGAAAAAATTAATGACTAAGACTGAGTCTGCATATACGGCAAAATGAGATGGAAGCAAGATGGTAGAATGTGGAAGCATTCCATTCCGGTACCATTTCAGGCTACAGATTAGAGCTATAGCACCCCAGAATTTGGTTTTCTGTTTGCAAAGGGTTTTTTAACACAGAGGTACATTCAAAAATGTGAACTTTCACTTGCAGCATGAGATGGTACAGACCATTCTACTACCCTATTCCAACCACATTGCCAAATTGTGGGTAGATCAGGCTTAAATCCCATAGGTCCCCCCCCCCCCGATTAATTTAAGTCTCACTGATTTGGAACCACTCTGCATTGTTTTGTAGTTCATGAAAGCTGATTGATAAGGACTTTTAATAATAATATTATATATGAGTATATTTTCCCTTATTTTTCATACACAGAAAAAAGTCTTGCTATGTTTTAGGAACAAATTGAGTATTTTACACATACACCAATAGCTCTCTGGGAAGCACTTAAATTTACTAGCTGTTCGTAAATTTACTGACAGTTGGCAACCCCGAATACAGCATGCAGAAACCTTCGTGGAAAATAGATCTATTGTAAATAATATATGCCATGTCTTAATCGGAACATGTTTTTGCCCAAAGTAGCTTTCCCAAATGTGTTAGCTAGTTTATTTTAGAGGGTTCGCTTAATCTGGAAAAATTCATCTGCTCACCCAAAAAGATAAAGTCTGTTTAACAGCTGTGCTGTTTAAAGTCAACCAAACCACAAAGCATTTTATTTTCTAATCAAATCAACGGATGGGCTTCCTTGGAATTTCAGCAAAATACATTGTACTTTCCCTGTATTAGCTTTAATAGCTTATGAGGATTTCAGAACTATAAATTTCCTTTAAATACACACACAGAGACACACACACAAAAATATATAGTAGCAATTCACTCCTGGACATAGCTTAAATAAATTATTGGCTGGGGATGGGAAGGACAAAGAGACAAGAGATTTTTCTCCTCCTCTGTTTTCCAGAATTGTTTGGAGAAATAGATTGTGAGACTTCCTAACTTCACTCTAAATTTCTGTACTGCTTCTGAAGATGAGACTTTTTGGATGAATAACTTGTTAAGAACAGTTTAACCGTGCACCATGCTAAATTCCATAGGCCATACTGAAAAATAAGCAAACCCCTAATGATCCAAGCCAGTTTTGTTCATGATAAAGATACAGTTATATTTGTGGCAAATAAACGCCTATTGGCCTAAATGCTTCTTATAATGAACCAGTTGACCCAGATTGTCTAAAAGTATTTAAAAATAGCCATGAAATTGTCTTATATCACTTAAAGCCCAGTCTGTTTATGTATCTCTTCAGAAACAAGTCCCAGTAAATAAGACTTAGTTTTGAAATTATCACTACAAGGATAGCAATAGACAGAACTGTCATTAGACCAGCACTCAAGCCCTTAAAGAATTCTTGTCCTTCCTTAAAATGGGAATATGCATCAGAATGAGGAAAACATGCTACGTTACTTTTGTGCAGTGCTGAAATGGATCCCTGTGTGTCAAGCCACAATAGAGAGCACAGCATGCCTAGCGCTCAGCAAGGCCCTGGGCTTCTATTTTATTTTATTGGAAGAGTGCCATCACCCTCCCAACAGTGAAGCATAAAAAGCAGCTTGTGGAGTGGCCAACAGGGGATTTCTTGTTCAAAGAAAACAACTCTTGGATGCATTCTCCAAACTGCGGCCCACAAAAATATTAGGAACCTAGGTAGCTGCCATTTTCCAAGTCAGGCCATTGGCCCATCAAGCTCAACATTGTCTACACTTCCTGGCAATGAATTTTCAGCACTGCAGAGAGGAGTCCCACTCTCAGCCCAGTCTACAGGTGCCAGGAATTGAGCCTGGAACTTCCTGTGTGGAAAACATGTACTCTCTTCACTGAGCCACTACAGACCCTCCAAGTGTCCCTATTTTCCAGGGGCAACCCCATATTTCCAGAAGCCTTCCCGGTTTCTGATTTTATCCCGGAATGTCCCCCTTTCCCTTAGGACATCCCTATTTTCCTCAGAGAAATGTTGGGGAGTATGGAGTTATGTGACTCCTGAGCCAAGGAGACTGTAACAACAACAACAACAACAACAACAACAACAACAACAACAACAACAACAACAACAACAACAACAAATTATTTCTACCCCGCCCATCTGGCTGGGTTTCCCCAGCCACTCTGGGTGGCTTCCAACGAGAGATTAAAATACATTAAAACATCAGTCATTAAAAACTTCCTTAAACAGGGCTGCCTTCAGATGTCTTCTAAACGTCCGATAGTTATTTCTTTGACATCTGGTGGGAGGGCATTCCACAGGGCAGGCGCAGTGAGGGAACCGCCAGAAGGCCCTCGGCGCTGGACCTCAGTATCCGGGCAGAACGTTCATATAAAGAATAAGAACAATTAAAGCCCAGAAACAGAAAACTACCTTAAAATGCCTGCTGAAATTAGTGAATCTTTTCTTAAATGCTAGCAAGTTACAAAAAATGACTGAACACACTGCATCCTTTTTTGGGGATGTGCAATTTATTCATTGCAGAAAATTAATATGCTGCTTAATCCGAAGAACCTCTAAGCGATTTGCAAAATAATAATGATTATTATTAAGTATTAAAATAATATACCAATCAAACTTTAAAAGCAAATAGACACAATAAAGTTCGTGAAACGTGGATAAAATTGACAATTTTAAAACAAATATACAGAACAAAATTATACGTCTCTGGACAGACTTGCAGAAACATATATATATATATATATATATATATATATAAAAGCAGATGTCGAAAACAATACAGCCAAGCACACTCTTGCTTAAGAATAAGACAATCTGAAATGCTACATGTGTGAATGAGAAGGTAATATTGAGTATACATTGCAAGGATAGACGTTCCCAGTTTGAATTTCTTCCTTGCAACCAGCTCCCTGCTAGCCTTATGTATATCTCTGTCTCTAAAAAAAGCCCAGGCTTCTTATTGCAAGGTTGTTGCGAGGAATAGAGGGGTAATGTATGAGCTCCAGCACCTCTTTTCCTTGAAAAAATAACACTGGCTGGAAGTATTGTTGTTGTTATTATTGTTGTTGTTGTTGTTATGCGCACAACTTCCACCATTGTAATTCGTCTCTCTCTGCTTTTTCTCATTTAATTATCCCGGGGTAAAACTCAAGCGGCTTCTTCCCATAAACTTTGCAGGAGAAGGAAGGACTGGAATAAGCAGGACGTATTCCCCACTGGGCTAATCGAAGGGGCACGTATGGAAAGGGAGCTGCGGAAAACACTAGATTTCTTTTGTCTAGCCATAATGAAAATAAATGAAGGCTTCAATTTAAAGTAGTTACTAAAAATTTGTTCTTTCCTATGCACTAATTCCGAAACCCACTTGCAGCTAATTAGACCGATTCCAGCACGCTCTCGCTGCCTTGGCCTAGTATAAACAATGGCCATCTGAGTTTCATTACAATAAAGGGATAAAATAAACAGAGGGCCAGAAAACAGTAGTTTGGGCACGGCTCATTACGGCACAATGCAGTTAAAATTCTTCTAGCAGGCTGGGGGGACAGTTTAATAGGACTTGATCCATGCTCCCAGGCTTCAGCAGCGGCTCCTATTATACCACACCAAGCAAAGTACTTTTTAAATGACAAACATTTTCTCCATCTCAGCTGTCCAAACAAGGGAGCTACTGCGCTGAATGTGTGGCTTGCAGCTGCATGTTGATCACTGAATTCATCATTTTTTGGACATATGATTGTGAGGTCTTCCGAATTTAAGCCTCCGTCAAGTAATCAAGTTTCTTGCAGCATGTTGCTAGAAATCTCTTTCTCTTTTAAAACATGTATAAGAACCCTTGCATTTTAAGGTTGCAAACCTATACATATTTGCCTGGGAGTAAGTCCTATTGAATTCAGCGGGACTTACCTATAAATAGTCATGTGTTAGATTGCCTTCTGTCTTTTTTGCTCTTACAGGATTTTCAACCTTTCTTAAGATACAGAGTATTGATTATATTTTTAAAAAAATGCCTTCTAAATTCTGGGGATCTGAAATAGCCTCATAAAGCAGCTGAAATAAAACAGCCTATTTCTAGTGATGAAAATTGGATTCTAGTGTGCCTGAAAATTGGACCTCTACGTACCACAGTTGGAAGACTGCTATTTGTCAAAAGTACAGTGGTACCTCGGGTTAAGAACTTAGTCTGTTCCGGAGGTCAGTTCTTAACCTGAAACTGTTCTTAACCTGAAGCACCACTTCTATCACTGTGCCATTGAGAGCGTGCTCACTTATGCCTTATGTGTGTGGTACGGAAGCTGTACTACCCGGGACAGGTTGGGGTTGTGCAGAGTTGTTAAGGCAGCAGAGAGCATTGTTGGCTGCCCACTCTCCACCTTAGAGCAGATTTATGCCATAAGGTGCCATAGGAAGGCACTGGACATAGTAAAAGATCCATCACATCCTGGTCACTGTCTCTTTGAGCTCCTGCCGTCGGGACGGAGATACAGGACGATGAAGACAAGAACGAGCCGTCTTAAGAACAGCTTCTTCCCCAGAGCGATCTCGGCCCTGAATGGGAAGCCTGGATTTTGAAAGTCATCTAATCTTCCTTGCTGTTTTATACTGTATTGTATTAATTAGTGTTTTTATAGTTGTTTTGATTTTGTGTGGAGTGCCCTACCTGGGTGGATGGAGCAGCCAAGTAATTTCGTTGTCCCCGAGAGGGGGCAATGACAATAAAGATATTATTATATTATTATTATTATATTATAGCTAATGGGGCCTCCCGCTGCCGCCATGCTGCCGGAGCACAATTTCTGTTCTCATCCTGAAGCAAAGTTCTTAATCTGAAGCATCAGTAACCTGAAGCGTCTGTAACCCGAGGTACCACTGTATGTGAAAGCTTGGGCATTAAAGTGAAACTTAAACCCAAAGTTGATGGGGAATGGGCTGAATCCTGCCTTAAAACTGAGAGTAGAAAGAGACAATCTTACAAAACAAAAGTGAAACACTATACCAGGGGTACCCAACATGGTGACTCCAATTTCCATCAGCCCCAGCCAATGTGCCGAAACATCAGGGGATGCTTTGCAACCTCTTCACTATACGGAGATTTGCTGCTGCAGCAGAAAAGTTATGGTATCATTCGGATTACAATAATACTGCATAATGCGACAATATGTTAACATGAATTCAGTAGGCTGCGACCTGCCACCATTTAGATCCTTCTGTGGGATTTGTATGTAACTGAGAAGCAGCTGGCATTAGCTGGCCTATGACTAGGAGTTGTGGGTTGTGTAAGCAGCAAATCAAAACTGAGGACGTAGAGGGATGTGGTGGCTCCCAGCAGCTAATCAAGTAGGTCAAGATTTGTAGCAGCTCAAGACAGAGCTGAATTGGGCACAGCTGTGTAACAGTTCCATGGAAATGTGGAAACAATCATGAACACCTATGGTGATAATGCTTCCACTGCCTGGACCATTCCCTCCAATATTTGATGGAGGGGAATAGGCATGTTTGCTTATGTGAAGTGAACAATGCATTCATAGTGCAGTAGCGGACAAGTTGAATGCCACCTCCATAGAGTCCATATTTTCAAAATATTCATTTCCCTTAAAGCTCAGATAGCGAAAGTGGTTAATATGCTTATAAAGTATATGACATTAGCCTGCTTACCAATTTTTCCTGGATATGTCGCATGGGTGATAAGGGCTTACGCAGCAAATGGGATGATTCTTCTACTCTCAAAGCAGCCCCATAAGACTCAGCCCACAATATTCAGTAAGTTATTGGTCCTCTGGAGAAGGCTTGGAGGGCAGGTAAGGGGGAGGGGGAGGGGAAGAGACTAGTTGTGCAAATTGGATCCCCCCCCAGCATGTAGATTCAATTCAAGTGTTATGAGTTTGCAGCAGGGGGGTGGGTGGTATAGGCTGTATGTCAAGACCCTTCTAATGCCTGGGCCCGCTTCTAATTCCTCAAATAGCCAACTAGATTCCTGGTGAGGTGATAGGCTAGCTAATGGGTCATTAGGGAGAAATAGATCTGTGTCACATGACAAATGGGTGGACCTCCTCCCACAAGTAGCTGGTACAGTGGTACCTCGGGTTACAGATGCTTTGGGTTACAGACGCTTCAGGTTACAGACTCCGCTAACCCAGAAATAGTACCTCAGGTTAAGAACTTTGCTTCAGGATGAGAACAGAAATCGTGCGGCGGCAGCGGGAGGCCCCATTAACTAAAGTGGTACCTCAGGTTAAGAACAGTTTCAGGTTAAGAACGGACCTCCAGAACGAATTAAGTTCTTAACCCGAGGTACCACTGTACTTAGAAAGACAAAGGTGAGAGGGGGAGAGAGAGAGAGAGAGAGAGAGAGAGAGAGAGAGAGAGAGAGAGAAGTGATGTGATGTGAGCAAAGTAGCAAGCTGGGAAGAAAAAGACTCAGAGTGATGCTTGATTTCTATCCGAATCTGTGGCTATGGGGGAAGCAAGACCTTCTTGGGGGTGTTAATGCTGTGTGAACTCCTCCATCATAGGCTCAGGTTGTAGATATGTGTACATAAAACATATAGAATAAAGACGCCACAGTCTCAGCTGTACCTCACTCTGAAGGGAACACAAACTCTGGGAAGGCAGCTGTAACCCCTGAAATCTCACACTGCTCAGAAATTGGGGCAGCGTGCAACAATATGTTACAGTGGTACCTCGGGTTACATACACTTCAGGTTACATACGCTTCAGGTTACAGACTCCACTAACCCAGAAATAGTGCTTCAGGTTAAGAACTTTGCTTCAGGATGAGAACAGAAATCCTGCTTTGGCGGCGCGGCGGCAGCGGGAGGCCCCATTAGCTAAAGTGGTGCTTCAGGTTAAAAACAGTTTCAGGTTAAGAACGGACCTCCGGAACGAATTAAGTACTTAACCCGAGGTACCACTGTATAGCCCAGGCTATGCTAGAGTTCTATATACAGGCCCCTTTTCACATTTGAAACTATGGTACCTCCCTGCATTTGAAGCAGTGCCTTTTAAACTTTTGAATCAAGTGTCAGAAGTCAAACACAAGCAAAAACTCTGTCACATTTACTGATTACAAGAATGGGACCCAAAATCTGGAGAAGGAGAAATCTGGAGAAAGCGGAGAATGAGCCTACAATTTGCGAGTCTCTTGCCTTTCCGTTTGGTTGAACCTAGCTTAATTTGTGCATTACCTGTACTTGTCTTAAATTGTATCCTCCATATTTGTCAGATAAGTATGTCTGTTTTAAAATCATAGTGCAGCAGGAAGCAAACGATGTGGACAATTTTCTTCTGTGCAGTCTAGGAACCTCAGCCAATAAACTCCCAACTATGGAATTTTGAAAACTTCACTTCAAAACGTGCATCCTTTTGACTGACTAGGAAACATGTTGTTGTGTTTAGATACCACAAGTGTGTCTTTATTTTTCAGTGCATGGTATACATCTAGTTTTCCAAGCGCAATATTTTCAGAATGTTCAAGCCTAGTAGGTATTAAGCAGTGCTTTTTTTCTAAAATAAAAATAAAAAATGTTTAGGGGTACTCTCATTTTCCTACTCATATTGAAATACTGTCCCTCAATGAAGCCAAACTTAGATTCACAAAATGTTTAGGGGTATGCGTACCCCTGCTTAACCCCAGAAAAAAGCACTTACTAAGCATGGAAGCAAAACAGCGCTGCTAGAATTAGTTCTGTGCCACACCCATTTGTCTTGGGAGTTCGGAGGGCAGTGTATTTGGTCTGGAACCCATTCATCCTCTCAGGGGACCAGCATAGTGTGAGAACATATAATAGGTGTGAGAACAAGATTTTTAATAGGTAGTATTGGAGAGTAAGCTTTTCTTTCAAAAAATAAAATAAAAACCGAACGCATTAGTTTGTTGGCTCTAATGATGGAATGGTTCCTTGCCTGGTAAGGGAGTCTTGGTTTTTTTCTGCACTCTTTAATTTTTATATGTGAAGAACTCGTTTTCACCAGCCTCACCAACTCCCACACTCAGTGTGCAGACATTTGTGAGGTACTCTCTTTAAAAGTATTGACTGGCACACAGAACTGGATGGATATTGTGGCGCTAGGTAGAGCTGCCAGTTGGCAGCTCTCCCCTGTGTTTCAGATAGGTGAGAGCCAGATCATGTTAGGCTATGTGAATATGTGTCTGCTTAAAGGAGCTGTCGGATCTGGCCTCTGATCATTAAGATGAAAGCATTTATAGGAGCTGCATGAGCTTCCACGGGGTTAATATGGTAAATGGTTTGTTTTGCAGATTATTATTATTTATTTATCCTGCTTGGTTCGTCTACCGAGGAGATTTCTCCCTTTTGAAAGCTGGCATAGACTTCAAAGGAGATTATTATTTGACTAGCATCTTAATTTGACATAAGCACTATTACATGGAAATAAGTTCAAGTGATGGAAATAATGGGATTTACCTAGGTTTTTCAGAATCCAGAAAACTGATGTGTTTAAGATCAGTCTGTTGAAATCTTTAAAACCACAAGCCTAATGAGGCTTTATTTTCAGGACCTTGTCATTAAAGAGTTAAGTTGGGGGGTGTTTTTCTTATGTGTTAAGACTTCTTTTAAAACAGAGAGAGAGAGAGAGAGAGAGAGAGAGAGAGAACTAATTTACCTTTTCAATGAAAAAAATAGAGAACCAAAGCATTTTTACCACTGTTTGCTTTTCCAGTTTCTTTAATTTGGGTAATTGCTTAGTCAACTTTCAAAAATATATATTCTGTCTTAAAAAAACAGCAAAAAATGACGGATCACCTTCCTTTTCATTTCAGATTTGGCATGCAGGTCCCAGATTGTGTATTCTTTCCACGGCGCCATACCAGCGTCCAATACTTAATTAATTTCCCTTTGCTCCTGCAGCCTTCCACTTAAAGAGACAGTGTCCCATTTTTGATGGCTTGCCTTTGGCTGGTTTTCAAAAGTGTCACTTCTTAAATCTTCTCTCTCTCTCTCTCTCTCTCTCTTCAATTCTTATTAGGTATATAAACTTCTCGAAGTGCTGCATGGCAGAGAGCTGGTGTTTTCCTACTGTACCACCTCCTCACGCTCTTTGTGGTTCGGGAACCATATCAGCTTACGTGAAGGAAAGAGCAGGGAGGCGAAGAAGGAGATAGAAAGAACTGATTCCCTTGCTCCCCTGTGCAGTCATGGTTTCTCTCCCTGAAACTTTGCAGTGCACTGCACCCATAGATCAAAAGCAAAACCCCTAGAAGGTTGGTCCAGCACCTACATTTTGAAATCTTGGTGTCCTTTAGGGTGTGTCCACATGGTAGCTTTCTGCACTCATAACCCAGATATATTTAGACGATGTGCCTGTGATCAGAAAACAGTATTTGTATGTGCCGTAATGTCTGTACCATAAACAGTATACTGTAGGTCAGTGCTTTTTTTTCTAGAAAAATTGGTGCTGGTACTCACCATGAAGTTGTCACAGTAAGGGCCACACTTTTTAACAACAACAAAAAGACGTGCTGGTACTGTGTACCCTCAAGTGCCCCCTGAAAAAAAGCACTGCTTTAGCTGTTGTTGTGTTTTACAAATAATTAGATGATGATGATGATGATGATGATGAGAATGAGATGCATCTTCTCCCATTCACCCTTCCCCAATGTCCTCCACAGAATCCAGCTGTGCAAGTAGATAAATCTCCATTGGTTATGCAGGAGATCTTCCACTCCCTGTGCAAACCCCATTTCTTCAAAAGGACTACTATGGACTGAGCCCTTGAAACATATGGAGTGGGTGGGTGGGTGAGTCCCTTGAATTGCCCTGCTGATGCACAGATCAACAATTGAAGTAAACGCTTGCAAAACCTATTTGGTTTAAACAAATCCTGGCCGTATAAAGAAATAACAGTCTACCTTTCTTCCCTTTACAGTTCCTTAGTTTGCCCCACACCAAAGAATAGGGTGCCTTATGCCCTCATATCCCTCCATAATCACCTGGGTCATCCTACCCATCTCTCCCCCATCAAAACACACCATTCCAAGGTACCTAAGTACATGGAACTCCACTTAGTCACTTTCAGTAGGGACAGGAAAATAATCAATTTAAAATATATTTATACACATAAATAGGTGGTTCTGAACCGAACAAGCTTTTCGTGCCTGAGACCTCCACTTGCATCAAATGCCCAAATATATCCAAGCTGTGTGATGTCTATTGTTGGTATTAAAAACAATACAGAAAATGTGTGAAATTATACATAAATGGCATATATTATGTTATAACGTATATATGACTCAGATCCCATGCAGTACTATATTTCTGAGATATAGATAGATGATAGACAAGTAGATCTCTGCACATAATAATACACATAATATGCAAGGATAGTTCATATTGTTGCACCCCACCCAAATCTCTGAGTGGTGTGAGATTCCATGGGTTCCAGGTGCTTACTCAGAGTTCATGTTTCCTTTTGGAAATGAGGCACAGTGGAAACTATGGTGTCTTCAGCATATATGGTTTATTTAGACATATATACGGTCTGCGCCTATGGCAGAGGAGTTCACAGCATTAACACCCCAAAAGATTTTCATAAAATTCCACCCCTAGACTGCAGCATAATTCATCCAAGAAATGTATCCAACCCTGTCCAGTTGTGGGCAAGTTGAAGCTCTGGCCTTTTGAAGGCAGAAGCATCAGACGTGGCCATAAAGATGCCATAGCAGATGCGGACAGCCCAGTGTTAAAAGTAGATTAGGCCCTTGTAAATTGTATGCATGGTTCGTCTCTCCATCAGTTTCAGAGGGTGAACCTCATGAGAGACCAGGACATTTGAGTTTATACAAAACTAGGCCCACTTGTATTAACAGAAGTAGACTGAAGAGGGTGTTACATGCCCAGGACTGGAAAATATAACACACACAAAAACATAATAACAAGCAAGAAATGGGTTCCAAAGACCTGCCAAGTAGACGTCAAGGAAAAACGTAATCTCTGGCAAGGGTTACCATAGGTAAGCTCTTTCTACACTGGCAGAGTTTGTGGCAGGAGCAGCTGGCCAAGAAGTTATTCTAGTCCAAACCTGCCCTTTAGCCCAGGAATTGTTCTTATCAAAAAGATTGCAGAGAAGAAGCTGTTCTGGCCAGAATTGCACATTGGCCCAATACATCGGTCTCTTTTGAAGAAAGGAGAGTTGTTGTTTGACCGTTCCTTTTAATGCATGTTTGACTTCCCTGTCTCCGCTTCTGCCATGAACAACAGCAGTTGTTTCTCTAAAGCGTCCAAGGGACCAGGCACTCCATTAGTCTCTGAACACTTATTTGCACGATGGGGTGAACTTGCTTTACTGTGTGTATTGCATTTGTTAGACACTTTTCTCCAAGGTGGGTTACAGATCCATAAAACGGAGAACGAGAAAGCCCTGCTCTGATGGCAACACTAAGCAGGTGCAGTGACCACATGGCAGCTCTAACCCTCTGTAAGTCCAGATTATATTGCCATATTTTGAAGATCAAAAAAGAGGACACATTTGCCAACATCTACTTTTAACTATGGATCGCTATGACGACTCTCCTTTTACATACCCATGAGAAAGGGGACGTGTCCTGGAAAAAGAGGGCATATGGCAACCCAAGCACACCATGGTCCTGCTGTTCTTCAGAGCTCTGAAAAGTGGGGGGAGGGTTGCATAGCTCCCTGCAAAGCCTAGAGAGAGCTACCATAGGGGGCATCTTTCAGTAGTCATGTGTAAAGGGCTTTCATGAAACTGCCCATAGTTTCTGATGTTAATACATCAATGAGTTGTTTGTCATTCTCACAGTAGACCTATGCCTACTGGATATGTTTAGCCTGGAAAAGAATAGACTGAGAGGAGATAGGATAGCCATCTTCAAATATTTGAAGGATTGTTTCTGAGTACGTTTCCAAGCACAATTCAAAGTGTTGGCGCTAACCTTTAAAGCCCTAAACGGCCTTGGTCCTGTATATCTGAAGGAGTGTCTCCACCTCCATCGTTCTACCGGGACACTGAGGTCCAGTGCCAAAGGCCTTCTGGTGGTTCCCTCACTGCAAGAAGCCAAGTTACAGGGAACCAGGCAGAGGGCCTTCTCGGTAGTGGCGCCCTCCCTGTGGAATGCCCTCCCACTAGATGTCAAAGAGAACAACAACTACCAGACTTTTAGAAGACATCTGAAGGCAGCCCTGTTTAGGGAAGCTTTTAATGTTTGATGTATTACAGTATTTTAATATTTTTTTTGGAAGCCGCCCAGAGTGGCTGGGGAAGCTCAGCCAGATGGGCAGGGTATAAATTTATTATTATTATTATTATTATTATTATTATTATTATTACATGGAAGATGGAGCAAGCTTGTTTTCTCCTGCTCTGGAGGGTAAGACACAAACCAGATTACAAGAAAGGAGATTCCGACAAAACATCAGGAAGAACTTTCTGACAGTAAGAGCAGTTCAATAGTGGAACAGTCTCCCTCGGAAGGTTATGGACTCTCCTTCCTTGGAGGTTTTTAAGCAGAGGTTGGGTGGCCATCTATTTGCTGAGATTCCTGCATTGCAGGGGGTTGGGCTAGATGACAATTGAAAGATGATTCTATGAGTCTATGAAATTAATGGAAATGGCTAATTTAGGTGTGTTAATTTCAGTGGGTCTATTCTAAGTAAAATTTGGTCAAATGCAGCCCAATCACTCCAAAGAGATCCTACCAGTCTTTCTGCCTATATACCTCTGCTAGTTCTCCAGCTTCAAATTCCCACAAATACTACCACATGATTTTCATTTCTGCCTGTTTCCAAGTTAGTCTTCATGTGAATCCAAAACAATGGGGTTACACAATCCATACTGTTGCTTTAGAATAAAGGTACCCCCCCCCCATTTCAAATGACCCTCCACTCAGTTTTGGAACCTCCCAGCTCTACTAAATGCAATGAGGCAAAAGAAAAAGAAGGGGGGGGGAGAGTCTCTAGTCAGAACTTATCTCCTCTAGAAATAAAGCATACAGTAGGAGAGGTAACAAATTTCTTGGTACCTCATTAGCAATTGTAAACAGACTCTATTTTCACCCTGGGGTCTCATTGGAATGATTTGTTAGGCAGGTCTCTCTCCTTCCCTCTTAATTGAAGGGAGTTGGAGGCAATGCAAGAACAACAGTGATTATTTGTGTCCTTCTGGGACTCCTGTCTTGCTGTCTAGTGCTAAAGTGCCCCTCTACCTGATGTTGTTTCTGGAACCTGAATCCACCTCCAAGTAGCTTCTGTGTGTGGGTCTGATTGTTGAGGCAACCTAGCTAGTCTAATAGAAGATGACCAGCATTCTCCTGTGTCTCAAATACTGGGCAAATTCAGTTCTCCATATAATGGCCCGGCCATGTGTGTGGATTCCAGAGAGCTGTTACTTTGATGAACTGTTCCCCGCAGTGTAATTAATTGTAATGCTAAGTACACTACAGTGCAAGGCACCTGTCAGATTAGGGTCCGTGATATAGTAAAATTATCCAAGTGTTTCCCACTAAGGGTAGCATACCCAGTTTGCTCACCACACTGCTAAGTTCCTTGATCATTCCCTCCGGCTACATCCAGAGTGCCTACTAATTCATCATAAGATAGTGACCACATTTCTAGCAGTAGTAAAATTGAAAATATTGGTAGCTTAGTAGACGCAAGGAGCAGAATACTTTCTCATGTTGGAGCAGGATGTGGATTGAGCAAACCGGATTACTTAGCAGAGTGGAATTACATAACAGAGTAGACATCCCAACTACCATCAGCCTCAACTAAGATTTGTATTGCGGACCTTGAGAATTAAAACACACACACACACACACACACACACACACACACACACACACCACACACACACACACACACACACACACACACACCTCAGGGCTTCTATGTAAGCTTTATTATCAAGTTTTTGCAGTTTATGGAATCTTCTTTTTGAGAAGATCACCAAGCTTCACCACAACATTGGGCCTTCTTATAAAAATAGCATCTATAGGCTATTGGTTGAGATTCAGATCTATAGTATTGACTCCAACTAAGGACTTATCCAGACTTCCTTTTGTGCCACATTTCTAGGTGAAAGTCTGGGCTTTCCAGTCTTTCCAGGGGGGGTTGTTTTTTGTTTTTGTTTTGGTCCTGGCATTTTTCTGGGAAACCTCATGTTTTACTACTGAATTTGAGGAAACGGCAACCGAGTTTCCCTCAGTTTCCAAAAATAAACCACCTGGACCTACAAATATTTCCAAAGAAGGTTTTTTTTTAATGATACTGATTATGAGCTTTGTGAATAGAAAACATCTTTGTAGCTTCTCTGGCCACTGCTTACAAAAGAGCTGCTTCAAGGCCTGACCAACACCTCAACCCCAATACTCTTGGGCCATGTTCTCCACAAACCTCTGGCTTGGTGAGAGGAGAGAGGTGTGGCTGAAATAGGGACCCAGGCCCTCTGGTTGCCTTTTCTTTTTCTTTTTTGCATTTTACAGATAAAGTAAGGGTAAAGGGACCCCTGACCATTAGGTCCAGTCGTGACCGACTCTGGGGTTGCGGCGCTCATCTCGCTTTATTGGCCAAGGGAGCCAGCATACAGCTTCCGGGTCATGTGGCCAGCATGACTAAGCCGCTTCTGGCGAACCAGAGCAGTGCACGGAAACAGCCTTTACCTTCCCGCTGGAGCAGTACCTATTTATCTGCTTGCACTTTGACGTGCTTTCGAACTGCTAGGTTGGCAGGAGCTGGGACCGAGCAACAGGAGCTCACCCCATCGCGGGGATTCGAACCTCTGACCTCCTGATCGGCAAGTCCTAGGCTCTGTGGTTTAACCCACAGCGCCACCCACAAAAACTCAAATCTCATATGAGGGTACTAATATTATTAATAATAAGCATTTAAAGGAAACACTACAATTAAGCTCACCTGTACAGTGCAAAATGTGCAGGTTGCCATATTCTGAAGAGCAAAAAAGAGGACACATTTGCCAACTTCTACTTTTTACTGTGCATCACTATGATGTCTCTCATTTTACATGCCCATTAAAAAGAGGACTTGTCCTGGAAAAAGAGGACACATGGCAACCCTAAACAGCTTCTAAGTTGACCAGCCTATGTCTCCAAATGCGGAGGCAACTTTAAACTCCAGTACTTGAAATCAATGAGTAGGAGTCAGGTGAATGACAGATGAAAATCGAGCTCATAGGACCATTCCTCTTCAGACTGTAACATGCCCTCCAACATTTCTCTAATGAAAATAGAGACATCCTATTCCATCATCATCATCACAATCAGTTTATTATTTGTACCCTACCCATCTGACTGGGTTGCCCCAGCCACATTTGGTGGCTTCCAACATAAATAAAAACACAATAAAACATTAAACATTTAAAAAAAACCTTCCCTATACAGGGATGACTTCAGATGTCTTCTAGAGGTTGTATAATTACTTTTCTCCTTGGCTCAGGGGTCACATAACTCTATACCCTTCAACATTTCTCCAATGAAAATAGGGATGTCCTAAGGAAAAGTGGGGTATTCTAGGATCACATCTTCTGTAAATCTGTGACTGTTTCTGGAAAATAGGGGCATTTGGAGGGTCTGTTATAAGTGAGGAATTGCAGGTTTGAACTGTTCCCACCCCTATTCTGCTGGAACTTCTCTGTACTTTTAAAGTTATCAGTGGTAAGCAGATAATATATGATGCCCACATACAGTCTGAAACAGAGCATTTTCATGAACTATGTATTGTGTATTTTACCTTGACATATCACTCTGTCCTGTAACATGTCACAAAACCATCAGACAATGTTACACATTTGTACATTAGTAGCCTTATCACCTTTAGGAAAAGGACACTGAGCTTGACAGTTCTACCACATAGTTTATGCTACAGCAGGAGAAATATCAGGCCCGTGGATATGCTGCCCAGGGATATATAACATACACTGGATACACCACTGAATGTAAATTCATAGTGCTGAAATTCTGAAGCTGAAGACAGGCTCTGGCTGCTGGATGCACAATGATGAATGGATTCTTTAATTTGAAGAAATGAACTGTCAGAAACAATGGCTGTACAAAACAGTTTCCCTGGTCCCTACAGAGAAAGAAAGCCAAAATGAACTTTGGGGCTGTCCCCACCTTTTCATACTTGTGTAAGCTTTAGTCTGTTGAAGTTTGTAAGTTTCTTCAGTCTAGCGTTGTAAGAATTTCTGAGTAGTTTTTTCTTTTTTTAAAAAAAGCCTTAAATAGTGAGCGAAAGGTATGCAGCAGAAATTCACCTCTCCCCGATTTTCACGGATCTGAATTAGCCAGATCCAGATATGAAATTCTGATTGGTTTGTGTGTGTGTGCTCGCATGGGTGAAAGATACAGTTTCTCCATTGCCTGGTGAGACTGAGAACAGACAGGTTTCATCACAGTTCCACAAACTACAGCCCTGGATGTGAGATAGATGAGGACTGGGATTTTAATTTCTTTCTGTTTGTCATTTTTACAGTATTCCATTCCCACCCCCTACCCCCCATTTCCACATCCATTTGTGATTACATTCGTACCTCCGCTTACATATCCCTCTGGATACATAAACTTCGGGATGCGAACGCAGCCAACCCAGAAGTATTTTTCCAGATTTCACCATGTGCGCATGCGCAGAAGTGCTAAACCATGCCATGCACATGCGCAGATGCAGTTCTCCGGTTGCGAATTCCTTGGGATGCGGCCGGACCTCTGGAACAGATCCCATTCGCAACCGGGGGTACCACTGTATTATTATTATTACTCAGGTTGGAGGAAATTAACCTGGGGGATGAGACCCGCTACGACATAGAAGCCAACTCCTAGGGGCTTAGGTTCCTTCAGCAGCAACCCCCCCATAAAAATATTTGAGGGAACTCCCCCCCCCCAATGTTGATGGGCATTGCCTTTCAAATGGTGTGTGAGCACAATGTTTTGTGACTGATTATGCAGGGCCCAGCTTACCTGCCCCCTCCCCCATTATTTTATTCAAGTTGGCACCCCTGTGTTCCCACAAATACAGTGGTACCTCGGGTTAAGAACTTAATTCATTCCGGAGGTCCGTTCTTAACCTGAAACTGTTCTTAACCTGAGATACCACTTTAGCTAATGGGGCCTCCCGCTGCCGCCATGCTGCCGCCACACGATTTCTGTTCTCATCCTGAAGCAAAGTTCTTAACCCGAGGTACTATTTCTGGTTTAGCGGAGTCTATAACCTGAAGCGTCTGTAACCCAAAGTACCACTGTACTCAACTCAATGAAAACCATGGGGAGCAACAGCCTACTCACTATAACAGTGTTGGCCAAACTCGGCCCTCCAGATGTTTTGGGACTACAGTTCCCATCATCCCTGATCACTGGTTCTGTTAGCTAGGGATGATGGGAGTTGTAGTCTCAAAACATCTGGAGGGCCGAGTTTTGCCAGCACTGCACTCTAACTAAGGGTAGCTGTGACAGCAGTAAGCAACACAGCACATATTAGTCCTTTCCCAATGCCCTCTCGGATATAACTGCTGAGCCTTTTGAAAGCATAGAGGTGAAGCAATGGGCAAAGAAGAAAGAGTAGTTAAATTCCTTTTTTTTAATAAAAAATTTTATTGGTTTTACAGAATTTTTAAAACAATACAAACATATAAAAAGACATACAAACAAGTATAGTTTCATAACCTTTTTTTCATAAACCTTGTTTCTCAGACTCCCCCATACCTCCCCTTTCTGCATCCCAATGTCCAAAATTTTTTAGCAACTTCTAAATATTTCTGTCAAGCCTCTGTCCTCTTAATCTTTCCTTCAGTCTAATCTTATATCACTGTAACCCTTTCTTTCTCAAAACCTCAACATTCTAACATTCATCGAGTTTATAGTAGTCCTTAAGATAAATTTTAAATTTCTTCCATTCTTCTTCCGCCGTCTCCTTCCCCTGATCGCGGATTCTGCCAGTCATCTCAGCCAATGTCATATAGTCCATCACTTTCATCTGCCATTCTTCCAGAGTGGGTAGATCTTGTGTCTTCCAGTACTTTGCGATAAGTATTCTTGCTGCTGTCGTAGCATAAGAGTAGTTAAATTCCTGCTTGTTGCCCAGTTTTTAAAGGCACAGAATCCTTACCATAAAACGTTGACTACCTTGGAGGAAGCATCTACCAAGGGAAAGATAATGTAGCTATTTACAGCCACATTTCCATCCAAATTCCCAAAACATGATGGGGAACTTGCAAGCATCAACAGAAACAAAATCCTCCCTCCTACCATTTAAAACTTAAAATAAATGAACTGAGTTGTAGGTTCATTATGGGGAGGGCATTTTTAAAAGATGCTCTCCATTTATTATTGCAGAAACATGTGCATTTATAGTTTGTAGGTTCCTGTCGAATTCTAAGGCCCGAGACTCTTAGAGATCAGAGCCTAAACTGAGACTCTGGTTGCTGAATGAAGATGTTTATTTTACTTTCCTAATATCACCGATTTACAATCTTACATTATCATGTGCCTGAGATTTTAAATCTGGAATGTTAATATTCATTTTAAGGAAATGCCCTGTTTTGTCCCAGAGTAGCTGAATGATCTTACGTAATAAAGCAAATGAGGTTTCAGACTCCTTCTCAAAAAGAAGAGGGTTGAAGCATTAATTAAGGGAAGCTGAGAGGTCAGTATCAGAGCGTAAAGTGACATGACCAAGGTCACAGAAAATCAACTTCAGGTTGAGAACCAGATATGTTGCATTCCAAATTCTTTGCTTAGCCCATTAGATTTAATACAAAATGTTTCCAATTAGGAGGAAAGGCACAAAGGATATTACAAACATTCGTGTTCAACAAATTCCAAAGGAAATAGAAGCTATGTTACCAACCGCATGTGGGTTTTGGTGGTATCTGTGGGGGCAGAAGTATTCTTGAACCAGACTTTTTGCAGCCTCTATTTCTTTCTTTCTTTTCTCCTTTTACCTAACAGTCCCTTCCAAATGCCTTTTAAAATGTGAAAAATGTGTGGCGTCTGCACACTACATAGTAAAATAAGTTGGAATATATACATTTAAAAATCCAAATTCCTGTGTTCAGTATCGGTGAGGCCACGATAGAACACATCTATGGCCCTGCATTAGGAATTATCTCGTCAGAATTTGGAATTTTGGGGCATTGCTATAGTGGCCTAATTAAAACACA
Source organism: Podarcis liolepis (assembly GCF_965112155.1). Classification (NCBI taxonomy): domain Eukaryota; kingdom Metazoa; phylum Chordata; class Lepidosauria; order Squamata; family Lacertidae; genus Podarcis; species Podarcis liolepis. Next base: position 26,268,412 of record NC_139555.1, read on the forward strand.
CACACACACATTGACACAAAAGCATAAAGTTGGGTCCCACTTTCTCAGGAGGTCTTCTAGCTTTCATTCACCTCTTTTCACCCTGTTCCTCTTTGTCACTTCATTTTCAATGAAACTACAGAAGGGAAGGAAACACAAAACCTTGGCACCAGCCTGTGTTGAAACTTGCAATTATCTCCCTTTTCAAGGCTTCAAAGCCAAATCTCTTTTGGGCCACTGCCTTTTCCTGGCTTCTCATTTATTGCTATCAGTTTCAGAAGGTGTCCTCCTTTGAGTTGATATCCTCACTCTTGACCTCCCTTCACCTTTGTTTTCTCTAAATACATCCCAAAGGCATGTCTCAAAGAAAGAAAGAAAGAAAGAAAGAAAGAAAGAAAGAAAGAAAGAAAGAAAGAAAGAAAGACCGTTTCTTAAATAATCTTGGCTTACAAGGCGATCGGTGTTTGTTTTTCAGAGGTTATTTTTCTTTGGGAATGTACTCTGCAAAATGTTGTGAATCAGGCCTGTCACAATGAGTGAGACACCAAGTCCAGTGCAAGTTATGCAACCCAACAGCCATGAGTTTGGGCTTGCAAGATGCTTAACCAGGGGCAAAACTAGGCTTTATTTCACCTGGGTCAAAGACCCAATTTGGCATACATACCCAGTGCCGGATTTACATATAAGCTAAACAAGTTTTATAGCTTGGGGCCCCACTCTCTTGGGGGGCCCCCAAAAATTTAAAGAATAAAAAAACTGGATGTACATTTCCAAAATATAAGATAATAAACAAATAAAATAAAACCTACATACAGCAACAGTGTTTTGTGTTGTGTAGGCTCCGATGATGTAATTAGGTCCATAAATTACCATATAGCATATATTCAACACAAAAAATGCGACAATTTGTTGTTGACAAAGGACAGCTGGACATATAAAGGGCCCCATTACCTTCAGTAGCTTAGGGCCTCATCAAACCTAAATCTGGCCCTGCACACACCCCACACAATCATTTGTGTACACACACAGGCTGGGAGCCTCAATAGCACCCCTCTGGAGGCTTCACCCAGGGCAAAAAACTCCAGCTAGCCCTCCTATAGCTGTGGCTCTGTCTTAACAATAACTCACCCCCATTTATTTTTACCATTACTTTATATATATATAAAAAAATAGCAACCAAAAACTTAGAGAAAGGTAATCTCTCTTCAGCTCCATTTGGAGTTGGCCTGGTATCTTGGCATGTCTGCCAAGAGTGTGGCCTACACTTGGCCACCCCCTTGAATGGGCAGGCTGGTAACTGTCAGGAGCTTGCCCTACTCTCGAGTAGGACCCTGGTAGAGACACATGCCCGTCTGGCATGTTCTCTCCCTCCTGGTCATTCGTTCGGGAGCTTCAAAAGCTTTCTTCTGCCCGAACATCACAGCAACAGATGCCAACAGACATCGGCACACTTAGGGATCCGCAGTCTTCGCAGCTTGCGTAACAGACCTCAGTAACTCAGCATTTTGGCTAATCTACTTTATTTACATATAAACACAAACGGAGCACTGCAATGTAGCTCCCTCTCTCTCTAGCACCAGACAGCAAAGAACAAAAACAAAACAAAGGACAACTTCACGGAACACAGTAACACAAACATCCTGTCTCCGTCACTTCCCACTCTGTGAAGTCAAAACATGCACCGTCATGTGATAGACAACAATCCTATGACTGCAATCATGGAGCAGGAATTCTAACAGTAACAGCCTCTGAGCCCCTACCTTGGATTAGCCAAGCGGGCACTGCCCACCCTTACCTGGGAGCCTGACACGGCTGGAAGTGGGCAGTGCCAGGTGTCCATCCCCTCCCCAAGCCACACTGGAAGCTGGCGGCCTCCCTGGACCCACCACCACCATGCCATGTGGCAACAGACACCCACCCAGAGTCCCAAGTGAGAGGATATTTCTGGGGGTTTTTCCAACAATTTTTTTCCTGGCTTGAACTGCTGCTACACGCATGCTCATGGTACCATATGCATGTTATTGTATTGTCACTTGTGAGCCGTAGTTTCTAGCACGAGTGTTGGCCACTTGGAAATTTAAATGTCCCTATCCCAGAACAATTTTCTCCTCAGCAACAGTCATAAAAAAGAGGAACAAACAAAAAGGAGGTTCCAACCAATTGAGGGGTTTTTACACTACCACTGCTGTTTTCCTATTGCCATTGCTCTTCCTTCTATGCTGATCTTGAAAACATCGCATAGTTTAGAAGCAAGGACGTTGGCATAGTCCCCACATGTGGATGTTAGGCATAGTGGATGATTCAGTTTGGTTGTCACTCACAAAACCTCTGGAACACTGGCAAAAAAGAGAGGCTCAAATGGGGATGAGCTCATTTTTATGAAACTGGTTGCAACGGATGTCCTCTGCTCAAGAAAGTCAGAATGTCCTTGCCAGATCCCTCCAGCAAACAACTTGTTAACCACTTCAGTAGGTGTTGCTGCTTAAGCAATGGTTCAGGGTTGCAAAATTTCAAAACTCAACAAATCAATGCCTGAAATTTGAGAAATCTGAGCTAGCTTCCTTCCTTCCTTCCTTCCTTCCTTCCTTCCTTCCTTCCTTCCTTCCTCCCTCCCTCCCTCCCTCCCTCCCTTTTCAATGCTGATGTTTGAGCTCCTAAAATATATCAGAGCTCTGTGGGTTTTTCTGGTGGAGGAGGGCAGAAACTTTTCCAGCATCCTTGTTATTAATCATGTGCCATTTCGGGATGGACAAATTTTGGTTGCTCTCAGTTTCTTATTTTTCAATCTCCACTGCCATGCCAGATTGCAAATACTTTTTTTAAAAAAAGTGCTTAGGAAAATGCATCACCATTTTACTGAATTTCCCCCCTAATATATATAATTTTCACATAACATTTTTTTATTTTTATTTTTGCATTCTGACATGACCCTTCTATTCAATTGAACAGAGCAACCTATTGGGTGGCTACAGCTCTGGGTCAGCATGTAGTTCTTGTCCAGCTTCCCATTGATTCCAGTGGGCCTTCTGCAGGAGATGTCCCTGGCCTGCAAACATAACAAGGTGGGCATTAACCTCCGAAGCCGCATTTGGATTTGCGGCCTGGCCCGAGGGCTACAAACTCCTCTCCCTGATGACCTTCCTGTCAATACATTGAGGTTTTCATCTGGCTCCCGGCTCCCTTTTCCACTTGCAGAGTTAAATGTCACCAGCAGAACGAGGAGGGAATGCCACCATTTCTAAAAACAAAATAAATAACACCCTATTGGCGTCTCAGAGGTTTTTCCTCAGGCCTTTTAAAAATCTGAAATGGTTTTTTTGGAAAGTCTCTACTTGGATAACTCATGTCTTCATCAACAGAACAAATCTGTCTTCAAGAAAGAAGGCACAGTGAGCAAGTAAAAATACTGTGGTCCAGCAAATGACGTCGAGGCCTGCAGAGTAATTAAAGCACCGCGAGTCCTCTGTGTATGGGAATGGAGAAGGGGTGGGCGGGAAGCTTCAGAAGTCGGATGGGATTTAAGGTCCCTCCATCCAGTTTTTCTCCCTTTGGAGGAGTGGAGGAACACACATTTCCTCTCTTAAGGTACACAGATGGAGGTTATGCAAAACCAAAGATCCCTTCCCCACTTTTAAAGTGAGGACTATCACCCAAACGGCATACCCTCCAACATTTCACGGATGAAAATAGAGACGTCCTATTCCATCCTCAAGGGATGCGGATGGCGCTGTGGTCTAAACCACAGAGCCTAGGGCTTGCCGATTCGAATCCCCATGATGGGGTGAGATCCTGTTGTTCGGTCCCTGCTCCTGCCAACCTAGCAGTTCGAAAGCACGTCAAGTGCAAGTAGATAAATAGGTACTGCTCCGGCGGGAAGGTAAACGCCGTTTCCGTGCGCTGCCCTGGTTCTCCAGAAGCAGCTTAGTCATGCTGGCCACATGACCCGGAAAAACTGTCTGCGGACAAACGCCGGCTCCCTTAGCCTATAGTGCAAGATGAACGTGCAACCCCAGAGTCGGCTGCAACTGAACCTAATGGTCAGGGGTCCCGTTACCTTTTATTCCATCCTCATCATTATTTTATTACCCATCTGACTGGGTTGCCTCAGCCACTCCAGCTTCCAAGATATTTAGAAATGTAATAAAATATTAAACATTAGAAAACTTCCCTATACAGGGCTGCCTTCAGATGTCTTCTAAAGGTAGTATAGTTACTTATCTCCTTGGCTCAGGGGCCATACCTTCCAACATTTCTCTGATGAAAAAAAGAGACATCCTAAGGAAAAGCGGGACATTCCAGGATAAAATCAGAAACTGGGATGGCTTCTGTAAACCTGGGACTGTCCCTGGAAAATAGGGACACTTGGAGGCTCTGTTCCAGACTGTGAGAATTATTAGCAATGGAGAGCATCCTATGGAGAGGATAAAAAGCCTGCGATCCTATGAACATTTTCGTGGAAATAATTCCCACGGAGACAAGGACACTGCAAAGATAACGTTTTAAAATTAAATAGAAGGTTCCACTGCCCTTGAAGGCTAAAAACACACACATATTTTTTAAGACAAGGACTTAACCGTTGACATAGGAAACTCCCGACTCTACCTGCGTACAACTAAATCCTGTGCCACCTAATGATTAAACTAGATAATGACACTGTCCACTTGGTCACTACAGAAAGTACAGTAGAGTCACAAATTATAAATAAAAGATGCTGGACTATACTGAGTTAGACCATTGGTGTATCTAGATCAGTGTTTCCCAAACGTTTTTGGGCAACGGCACACCTGTTTACTGGAAAAAAATCTCACGGCACACCACCATTAAAGCCCCGCCCCGTGACGTCAGCGCGCAGCGTCACGCCGGGAGGGACGCACAAAAGTGAAAGTTTTTTCCCTCCCCCTTGCTGGGGAACCTCCAAGCTTTGGGGGTGGGAGGAGGCAGCAGAGCGAGGGACTGAGGGACGGCGGCAACTGAGGCGGCGGCGGGTGAGGCAGAGCTGGGAAGGGGGTTTCCAGGGGACACGGCAGCTCCTCGAAAGGCTTCTCTCAGCTGCGCTCAATCCGCCTCGGAGAGGATTTCCCCTCCGGTCCCATGCGTTCGTTTGGGGCATCGCTCCGGCTGCTCCCTCTCCCGCCCGCGCAGGAGCGATGCCTCTCTCTGGCTCTCCCTCCGCGCAGGCTGAGGGAGGGAGGGAGGGGCGCGTGTGACCCGTCTCTGCTGGGAGACCAAACCCAGCGAGGCAGAGTCGCGCGGAGGCGCCCAGGCAGCGCTGCCGGCTGCGAGGAGGAGCGCCAGGCAGCAGCAGGAGGCGCGGCCTCTCCTCGCCGCCGCCGCCCCGCCTCTCGCCGCCCGACTCGCCCGCCTCCCTCCAGGCATCTCGCGGCACACGAGGCAACGTCTCACGGCACACTCGTGTGCTGCGGAACACCGGTTGGGAAACACTGATCTAGATCACTATACCACTGGCCTTCAACTGGGGCTTGGAACCCACTAGTGGGTTGCAGCCTGATCCAAGGTGGATCACAACAGGAGCACTACCACCATGTTTGCTTGTTTTTTTAAGGGTCCCCAAATGCATGTTTGGGTTAAAAGTGGGTTCTGGTTTGAAAAGACTGAGAATACGTGGTCTATACTGTCTGGCAACAACTCTTCAGGGCTTCAGACAGGGCCCTATCAGGAGATGCCAGGGGCGAAGCCTTTCTGCCTTTCCTCCAATGATACAAAGTTGGTATACATGCATCTTTCCCTCCTTTTTAAGCCTCACAACAACACCTGTGAGGTTGGTTAGGCTAAGAGACAGCAATTGGCCAAGGTCAGGATTAGCACCGCAGGTCTAAAAAGACATCGCACTGGATCAAAGCTATACATCAAATATACAGATGAGTAGTAACTTTCTGTCATATTTATCTGCAGGCATATGCGGCAAACATTTCAAAGTGCGGAACATCAAATGGCCACCTCCTCACATACCTGGAAAGCAGACTTGAAATAGGGTCTCCGCTGTGGCAAAATTCTCCTCTATGCTCATTTTTATACTAAAGCTCATGTTCCGCTGCTCTATCCAGGGTATATGTATGTATGTATGTCTGTGTGGACATTCTCTTGTACATTAAAGAGGAAGCAAATGCTAAATGGTAAATCTCCTTAAAACCTCAGGTATGCCACAGTAAGGGAACCCAAATGAAGAGCTGCAAGTTCCCTAGTGTAAACAAGTGAAACATTTTTAAACACACACATGTCTCTTTAAGAAGCTGGCGTTTGATTGAGTGGGTTTATTTTCACAGTGTTTCTTAGCTGGGTCAGAGGGAAAAAAATACTCCCTATTGATGCCAAAGAAGTATTAGAGACAAAGCCGGGGAAATGATTTTTCCATTATTTCTCCCGAAAAACTGTCTCTCTCTATCTGCCAATCTTGGGTCAACAAACATGGGCCTGATTGACAAGTTAAAATGTTTAGCTTAACCTGCAACTCATATAAACCAAATTTACATTTTCTTGTACAGGAGGGAGATGTAAAACAAACAAACAACATCTTCCGCCTCAGCCTGCTGTCCAGCTCCCTCTTTGCACATGATCTGGGTGGCAATCAGGCACTCAGCTTAGATGTCTCAGGTGGAGGGCTCTCTCTCCAGTTAGCAAGTCTTCTCTGGCCTCCTTTAAAAGTGATACAGGCAGAGCCAGTCAAGTGCTCTCAGGGTTTGCATAGGCAGCCACTTCCCCCATGGCTGATTGAAGTACTGCAGAGACGAATTCGTACAGGGTGCATAAGATGGGGGTCTTATAGATGCATGTTCCTTCACTGGAAGCAGATTTGAAAGAGCATCTAATAAATTCATTGTCTCCTTTCAGGACAAGTCTTTGCTATCTCTCTCATTTCATTTGTAAATAAACAAAAGATTTAACCAAAAAATGACCCTCTACATGCATGGACATAGCCAAGAGAGGGCCATCAAGTAAATAAATAAAAATACTTAACTAACTGACTAATCACGTTGCAGATTGCTCAGTTCTGCCCCACCCACCCCGGACATAAATCCCCTGTCTACATGGCATAGACAATCTCCCCTTCCCTTTCTGCACCCAAGCAGCTCTACTCAGCACCCATTTCTCCCTTCTGGCACCACATTCACCCCTCCAGCCAAAGTCATGTTATAGTGCACCATCTGCATTCAAAACAGCCGCTGGCATCCAAACTTTAACAAAGACCACTTCCCCCACCTCGGAAACCCTCGTCCCAAGGTTGGTGATGATACCTTGAGAGCAGCCGAACCTGCAGAAAACAAACAGGCAAGCTATTTTCCAAATTATACAGTCAATTCAACACAATTTATATACCATTTTATTGTACAGTGGTACCTTGGGTTAAGAACTGAATTCATTCTAGATGTCTGTTCTTAACCTGAAGCACCACTTTAGCTAATGGGGCCTCCCACTGCCACGCGATTTCTGTTCTCATCCTGAAGCAAAGTTCTTAACCCGAGGTAATATTTCTGGGTTAGTGGAGTCTGTAACTTGAAGCGTATGTAACCTGAAGCATATGTAACCCAAGGTACCACTGTAATAAAGTTTCTGAATGGTTCCCAAGGAAAGAAAACGCCGATAAAAAACCTGTTAAAAACAATTTTATGTACTATTATGTTTTAGTTCTGTACACTACCTTCTGAAAGGGACGCGGGTGGCGCTGTGGTCCAAACCACTGAGCCTAGGGCTTGCCGATCGGTAGGTCGGCGGTTCAAATCCCTGCAACGGGGTGAGCTCCCATTGCTCTGTCCCAGCTCCTGCCAACCTAGCAGTTCGAAAGCACGTCAAAGTGCAAGCAGATAAATACCTCCAGTGGGAAGGTAAACGGGGTTTCCATGCGCTGCTCTGGTTTCGCCAGAAGTGGCTTAGTGATGCTGGCCACATGAACCAGAAAAACTGTCTGTGGACAAATGCCAGCTCCCTCAGCCTGTAAAGCGAGATGAGCGCCGCAACCCCAGAGTCGTTTGCGACTGGACTTAACTGACAGGGATCCTTTACCTTTTTCTGAAGGCATTGTGCCTTGAAAAGCAGTTTGAAAACCTGTCAATTAATAAATTTAACAGCTGATCAATGGCAGTGGGGAACCTTCTATCTGGATCAGCCCTGTAGCCAACCTACCCTGATAGGTGGGGCAGCCACATTTCTAGGTGGGGCAATTGGGGGGACAGGCACATAGTGGCAGCCAGTGCCCTTTCTCTGCTTGCCCACTGGTGGGGAGGATGTGAGGGTCAGGGGAAAGGCAAGGCCTTTCCTCTCACTCCTCAATACCGAGAATCTGTTACCCTGCGTAATGGACTATGCAAAGGCTAAGTTCGCAGAAACATTTGTATGAGCGCCGAGATTTAAATAACATGAATATTTTTTGTTTCTAATAAACAAATGAAGTTGAGGATGCACTGAACAAGGGGATCCCAAACAGTGTAAAACAGGTAAAATAGTTTGTGCTATAACTAAACGTAATGTGGAGCTTGTTTTCTTAAAAAAAAATATCAGTTGTAATCTTGAATCATAACACCAATACAAAAAAAGAAAAAGGTTTAGGAGAAAAGGAATACTACATTGCAATACAACCCTAGCAAAGCACATAGGGAGAGTGGTGCTGAGAACAATACACATAATTTTCTTGTTGAAGACAACGAAACTGAGTCTTTAACTTTGTAAAATATTGACTGCATAATCTACTTCCTTTCATAAAGTTACAAAAATGCCTGATAAACATGCTAGAAAGCTTTCTGGATGGTGCTTCACAAGATGTTAACGGTACATATTAGGAAAGTCAGAAAATTAGGGCTCAGGTGGCTGAGGACCATCTAGAACCAACCTATCAGGAAAGAGCTACAAAACTCCAAGTAGTTGCAACATGGCAATAGGGTAAACAGCTGCAATTCCAGATCACTTACTAGTTAGTGTACATCTCAGCTTGGGTTTTTTAATCTTTATTTTTACGTGAGTTTCTAGCCTGGATATTTGAGGGAAATATATTGGTGGATTAGCCTACAGTGTCTGACAATGGATGAAGATGCAAAGGCCCAGATAGCAAGCTGGGGTGATTCCATGGGCACAGGAAATACAACACAATTCTTTAGTTGGCTGAGCTTTCATCTTGTTCTCAAAGCGGAAATATGTCAAAGGGAAGCAAAAAAATGTACATTTGTAGGAGCTTAATAAGCATTTGAGCAAATCGGAATCCTTTGCTGAACTTAGACTGTGTATCGTATCATTTTAGTCCCCTCGCTTCCTTTCTAGCCACAAAATTTCTTCCCATAGCAAACGTTACCACAACATTCTTCTTTTACAAGGGGTCGAGGGTGATTTCCAATACATTTAAAATCCTTTTTCAAAACAAAAAAACAAAAAACTTCCCAGAGATGCTTTAAAACAACAAAAACTATGCAGTGCTGCAGAGTGAGGCTTACAACATTTTGGCTGCATATGGTCTCCATCCTTTGATTTCAGCAATGTCCAGAGTCACCATGGCTGAACTCATACCACACACAGTTGATCTCACATGTGGAAGAACAGTCTTGCTGGGTTCTTCATCCCCAGGACAAAAGCAAACAAACGGGGAGGCCAAATAAACCAAACAGCATCAGAAACATAAATGTGTGGGAAGTGCCAAAATGTAAGGTTCTCTTGCATTGTTGACATCCATGAGGCAGGATGCAAGGCATTCTGAAACCAGCTGGACCATCTTCCTTCCTTTAGATAACAATCTGCTCTGTTGCGTCTTGTCACCTGCACCTGCTCCCCACCAGAACCAAGAGGAGCACCTTGTAAGGTATCAGTCCACACTAGCTAACCCAGATGCTCCAGTTTTCCCTGTTTTCGAGGGACAGTCCTATTATCTTCTATAATAGTCTTCCAGCAACCTGCAACAGAACAAGCAAAAAGCCTGCCCGCTTCTCTAAAAACCACTTCATGAGTATAGGAAGTGTAGTCCATTCAGAAAGAAGAGAAGGTGAGGATGTTAAAAGGCTTAGGTTGGAGGAACTTAACCCAGAACTTCCAGGTGTCCTTATTTTCCAGGGACAGTCCAAGATTTACAGAAGCCATCCCAGTTTCTGATTTGATCCCGGAATGTTCCGCTTTTCCTTAGGCCCTCCCTATTTTCATTGGATAAATGTTTTAAGGTATGGAATAGGACATCCCTGTTTTCATTGGAGAAAGATTGGAGGGTATGCATTACTACTCCAAACTGATGTTTTTTTCTAGATTGTATAGTTACAGTCTTTGAACTAATCAAGTTCAAAATTTGCTCTGATATATAATTGTGCAAGTTCAAGGATATAACTCAATGACGAGTGATGTTAACTGATTTTTAAAAAGTGACTCTAGCGGACTCCCCCCCACCCCACCCATGAATCAACGATAATACTTTCCCTACCCCTCCACCCTAGTTTGATATTTTGGAAATGCACCAAAACGCTGGCCACAATCAGGTTAGCTACTGGTGGTCAGCAAACATACCACCCACAGTGTCAAGGAGAATGCTTCAGTTCTGTTGCCTACGTCAAACTGAGTCCATCTCTCCCCACAATACCCCCTTTGCTTGACTGATCCCACCCAACTCTCCCTCTCTCTCTCTTTTTAATAGGGGTTAATAAATTTTCCAGCCAAGACACATTGCCCTGCTATTAGAGGCAGCCTGGACAGAGAGACTTCTAATGAGAGCTCAGCTCCATAGGGAATTAGGTTTTCTTCTCCCTTGCTCCTTTCGTCTCTCTTCTGAGCGTGTGGGTTGGGGAAGGCAGTTAACTGTGGTTTGCTCAGTCCAGCCAATACAAGCAAAAGGAATACCACATGGATTGCTGGAAGAGCCCATGGGTCATTTTCATGGAGTGCTATGAATCAGAAGGATCACCAGAGGACCCAAGCATGGCTCAGACATGTCCGAAAGCACAAGCATGTCTCTGTGGAGGCATTGTATGCATCAGCACAGATGCAGTGAATAGATGTGTAACTTCTTGTGCCATTGAAAACACAGGACAGGTAATTCTTACAGAGTTCCAAAGAACTTATTCAAACTTTAAGCTCGGTTGTGGCTTCGTTACAGCTAGTCCGCTCACCCCCTTTTCGGGCACGGCGGCTTTGCGGGATAGTGGAGGCTCCTCCAAGGCCCTGGCGAGGGGGTGGCATCCTCAGAGCCCCATCTAGGTAAGGGACATGGGCACAAGCCCACGCCACCTATCAGAGGCTGGATCCTAGCCCGCATCCCAGATTGGCAAATGGGGGTGCAGGCTGAGGCATGGGCTGAGCCATGGGGCAGAGCCAATGGAGTGCGAAGGCTTCCCTTGTGTCCTCCCCCATGGCCATTTAAGCAGCCCTCACCTGGGGCCCTACCTGCCTTTCCCCCCGTCGGGTTTGGGTATCCCGTTAAAGGGATCTGGGGGAAGTGGTCATGTCCGCATGCCCAGGCAGGGCCAGGGCCGAAGGTACTCTCCCAGACAGCGGTCTCCGCAGGGGTTACCCTATTTGATGTAAGTCTTAGGAGTCCCCCACCTGGATTGATCTATGTGTCACTTCTGGTGTGCAGGCCAGAAGTATTTTGATTGCCCCCTGCCCAAGCCAAACCTCTTTCCTCTGTATTCAATAAAGTTGTGGCCTCTTTTGATCCAAAGCAGTCTATGTGGTCTGTGGGTTGAGGATGGCCTGGACCCGCAACTTATATTTGAAAGCTCACACCGGAGATAATCTCATTTTTTTAAAGGGGCGGGCTTTCCTTGGTAATGTTTATTTTGATGGCTGCTACTGACTGTTTTCGGGTTGTTGTTTTAATTAAAAAAACGTATTATTATCATTCAAGTGAGAATGAACATTTTAAAAGTCCTGTAGGTAATTCTAGGTATTGTCACAAACCATGCATTTTACAGTATTAAGTATTGAGATATCAGTTTGCATCTGGGAATGTTCTTTGGACAATGCCTCCATTTCCTTTGGATGCATTATAACCAATTATATTTGCACACAGGCTACCATTTACAGTTCTTTTAAAGGAAAGCCAGTGTGGTGTAGTGGTTGGAGCAGGGTGTTTCAACACATGGCCCAAAGGCTGCATGCAGCCCTTGATACTATTTTTGACGGCCCTCAGCTGCTGCACATTGTGCGAAAGTTGTACATTGTGCCTTATGGAAGTGTCCTTTGAAGTCGGCAGTGAAAGGTTGGGCATAGGGATTGGCGAACAAATTAAACTTGGTTCATATCTAGAAGTGAATCTACCTGTTTCACGCTTTCCGAAACAATACACAAACCGAAACACAGCCATTGTTCAAAATTCGCATGTCTCTGAATTTTACACTGCAGTTCTCCAGACAAATCATGACATGTGAAAATGCATTATATTACGTGACATGACTTTGTAAAAATGTGTATTGTGGGCAAAATTGCACCCAGAGCTGTTCATATTCTCACTAAAATGCTGAAGGAACTGATGCTGAAAGGTAGGGAACTCAGGATAAAATTTGAAAAAATGAAAAGTGAGAGAAACCAAAATTTGAAAATTTCACCCATCCCCTGCTTGAATGTTTTCTGTCCTTTCAAAGCTGTGCAGTATTTCTGTCCTTTTGCTACAAATTCGTACCCATGCCCGTACTGCCTTCATCTACTGAGTTCCAGCTCTGAGGGCTTTCTGGCAGTTCCCTCACTGAGAGAAGGAAGTTACAGGGAACCAGGCAGAGGGCCTTCTCCGTGGTGGCATCCTCCCTGTAGAAGGCCCTCCCTTCAGATGTCAAGGAGATAAAGAACTACACAACTTTTAGAAGACACCTGAAGTATACGGAAGTTTTTAATGTTTAATGTTTTATTATGTTTTCATATGTTGGTAGCCGCCCAGAGTGGCTGGGGCAAACCAGTCAGATGGGCTGAAAATAATAATAATAATAATAATAATAATAATAATAATAATAATAATAATAATAATAATAATTTATACCCCACCCATCTGGCTGGGTTTCCCAACCATTATATTATTATTATTATTATTATTATTATTATTATTATTATTATGCAGAGGAAGCCCAGTCAAGTTGCCCACTGCTACTTACATATGCTACTCTATTCTAATACCACTTTCACTAGTGTATTGTAATTACATTTCAAGAAGGGATCAGGAGTAGCCATTCCACTCCCTCCCTGTTAGTGTGTCTCTCTTCAGCCAGATCTGACCAACAAACAAACTAGAGACTGAGAAACTGATAAAAGTCATAGGAACCCCTTTGGCAACTGAATGATGGACAGAAATACAATTGGAAAGCCTGTTTCCTTTCTGGCACAGAACCGGCTGAGTAGCATGAAAATGAATACGTGGCTTGCAGCTTTCATGGGAGGCCCCCAACTGTGGGCTGCCAGTGGCAACCTCAGGTTTAGTGTGAAAAATGGAACAGGAAATAGCCTTGTTTTACTAACATTCAACACCACCTACTGATGACCCTATTCAGTTAAGACTAACCTCTACCCTGTACTAAATTATAATTATTATTATTATTTACAGTTTCATGTTTGAGCTCTGCCAACTTCCACATATGCTAGACATTCATCTTAACAGGGGGCTAAAAAAACATCACACACACTTATTATTACTGTTACCACAGCTACAGCGATAGTAAAGGCAACTGCAACATCCTGCAATGGTCGAATAGAGGCAAGCGAATACATTATGCACCCTTGAAATAAATTAAACAGCACAATAAAGTAGCGGTATTGAGTTTCTCCTGCTGGAAGAGACAGAATGCATGTTATTTGTATGGTGTTTCAGCATCAGATACAACGGCTAGTAGCTAAAGAAAAGGACAGTTCAATAGCAAACAGAAGTCATTTCCCCTTGGGCTCTTTCCAACTCACTGCAACTCAAACAGATCAGAAATGTGGGTAAGGAGCAGGTTTTCACTCAGCTTGGCTTTAAATATTGCAAGGCCAAATTATACGTGAGTTGAATTGCAGGCAGGCTGAAGTCCTACTAGTGTTAAAGGGAACATCCCTCTGAAGGCAAACAGCAGATGGAGGGGGTGATTTTCATTGGAGGGAAAGGGCTAATCCCGCCCACAATATGTAATGGTTCTGATCCCGATCCCTCCTCTATGGTAACTACTTAATTTCTTTTTATATACAGTGGTACCTCAGGTTAAGAACTTAATTCGTTCCGGAGGTCTGTTCTTAACCTGAAACTGTTCTTATCCTGAAGCACCACTTTAGCTAATGGGGCCTCCTGCTGCCGCTGCGCCGCCGGAGCACGATTTCTGTTCTCATCCTGAAGCAAAGTTCTTAACCCGGGGTACTATTTCTGGGTTAGTGGAGTCTGTAACCTGAAGCGTCTGTAACCTGAAGCGTATGTAACCCGAGGTATCACTGTATATATAAAAAAGCACATCAGTTGTTCACATGCAATCAACAGCATGCATATCCTGGCCTTTAGTCAGTGCTCTAAACCTTATGACACAGTGATGTTCACAGCATCAATGCTCATACTCTTTTCCATTGTTTTGTGAGACCTGTTGTTGCATTACAACCCCCAGCAATCCTATGCTGTCTGGGGCTGATGGGGGGTGGAGTCCCAACAACCACTGCTGGGACACAGGTTCCCCAACCCCGTCTTAGGCCACACAACAAGACAGAAAAGCCATTGAACAGGAAGTCATTAACTGAACTAGTCTGCAATTGATGCTGATATTGTATTCAGCTAGCTCTACACCAATGGCTCTTTGTGCACATCATGCTTAAATATACAGTGGTGCCTCGCAAGACGAAAAGAATTCGTTCCGCGAGTCTTTTCGTCTTGCGATGTTTTTCGTCTTGTGAAGTACGGTCCGTCGCAACTGCGCCTCTTCAAGCGGCTTAAAAAAAAAAGCGCAAGACGTTTTCGTCTTGCGAAGCAAGCCCATAGGGAAATTCGTCTAGCGAAGCAACGCAAAACCAAAAAACCCTTTCGTCTAGCAAGTTTTTCGTCTTGCGGGGCACCACTGTATTCCATAGTGCACTGAGGCAGGTCCCAGTGCTGAAGTAAATGGGGAATCCTTTCACACACATCAGCTCAAGATACACATCAGACTTTTTCAGAGCTTTCGATTAGATTCTTTTGGGATGAATCTGTTGATTCAGTCTGTGCATTTGCAATGCGTTTTTCCAAAGAATAAATAGTGTTTTTTTCAAAAAAATTAATAAAATAAAATAAAATACCCCCACTCTAGCTTCAGCTGCTATACCAGCTGCTGCAACATACCCTACATGGGACTACTTTTGAAGAATGCACAGAAGCTAAGATGGGTTCAGAATGCAATTGCCTGGGTGCTGGCCAGGGTGAACCATAATACCACTTTCAAAGCATCTTCTCTGGCTCCAGACAGTTTGTAGGTCCAAGACAGTGCTGGTTTTAGCCTTCCAAGTCATATACAGGCTCTGGGTCCAGAATACATGGAGGATACATCTCTGCTATATGAAAAACAGCAACACATTAAGATCTTCCTTAGGAGCCTTTGCCATCTGTCGCCACCATCCGATGTACCACCGGTACCTAGCATTGGTAGGGTATTCTCAGCTGTGGCATCCAATTTATTGTACAGTGGTACCTCAGGTTAAGAACTTAATTCGTTCTGGAGGTCTGTTCTTAACCTGAAACTGTTCTTAACCTGAGGTACCACTTTAGCTAATGGGGCCTCCCGCTGCTGCCGCACCGCCGGAGCATGATTTCTGTTCTCATCCTGAAGCAAAGTTCTTAGCCCGAGGTACTATTTCTGGGTTAGCGGTGTATGTAACCTGAAGTGTCTGTAACCTGAAGCGTCTGTAACCCGAGGTACCACAGTACTCCCTCCCTAGGAAGATTCATCTTGCTGTATCATTATTTACCAGATGAAGGATATTTTCTTCCAGAGACCTTTTGATGCTTATTGAGCTTCTGTAATCCTGAATGATAATTGATTCTGGTGTTTTAAATCTGTTGTGTAATGGCTGTCTGCCACCACCACCCCCATCCCCACTTGCTGTGCCTGTTGCTTATATTGTGTACTGTAATTTTAAATCATTTGACACTCAGCTTGGAGATTCACAAATCAAAAGCCAGGGAATAAGTAGTAAATCAGCATAACAAATATACACAAATAATAGTACCTGTTAGTACAGTCATACCTTGGGTTACAGCCACTTCAGGTTGCGTTTTTTCGGGTTGCGGACCGCCAAATCCCAGAAGTACCGGAATGGGTTACTTCTGGGTTTCGGCAGTCATGCATGTGCAGAAGCACTAAATCACGCTTTGCACATACACAGAAGTAAAAAATTGCAACCCACGCGTGCCCAAATGTGGGTTGTGAATGTTGTGGGTTGCGAACGTGCCTCCCACATGGATCACGTTAGCAACCTGAGTGTCCACTGTAAATTGATCAGGTGCCTTTGAAAATCCCACCTGATGGTTCGGATGTAACTGATGGTCTTTGATCTCAAACATTAGTTGGTTTTTTGCATGTTCTTTGCCAGCTACCATGCTGAAATATAGTTCAAACCTGAAGATCACTTTCTGCTCAAATATTTTTCTGCCATGCTGTGTGGTGGTTTAAGGTGAAAACAAAAAAACAAAACAAAACAAAACAAAAGTCTGGCCACTTCCTCAACTTCCCAGGAGAATTCCAAATTGGATTAATACTCTTATCTGATCTTCAAGCCTTTTCCGTCTTCGTAAGGGAGCCTACAGGGACATTTAGCTAGCTGCTGAGCTGCCAATCTTCTCATTTGTAGAAATACTATTACTATTTTGTTACTTTCCAACATAGGTTAAACTAGATTAAGGGAAATTAGCACCTTTCACTTAAGAACTCTGATTTCACCAGGGCAATTGTTATTACTCTTTCAGGAATAATTCCTTGCCAAGATCAAGAGGTGTATAGTAGCTCTCTGGAAGTGATGGATTAAAGTGTTGAAAGGATCTATTTCTGCTTTCCCCTTCCTAAGGAATCTCTCTGATGGCCTATTGTACTGTAACCAAATAAAGCCCCTGGTCAGGTAAACATTATGAATGTGCTTCAGTTTACAGACATGAGCTATTCCATTGAAACAGAATAGAGCCGAGCTAAAAAATAAGTAGTGGCACTGCTATCCATTGCATCTGGATAGTTCAACTTCCCCAAATGCTGTTAAGGAAGTGCCCTCCAATTCCACCAGTTTCCTAGATGGAGTTCTCATAAGTCTTCAGATAAAATAAGCAACCGGGCAACCAAGTAAATAAATTTTGCTGAAACAACATCTTTAGGTTTTTCCAGGTTTTCACAGTTTCCAGTTCACCCTCAAGGACAGCTCCACATAGGGTGTACTGCAGTAATCCAACCCGGACATTACCTGTGCATCAATGACAATAGTCAAGCTACCTTGGTCCACAAATGATGATAGCTGACTTACCAGTTTAATTTCCTGCAGGAATCGTGATCTGACCATTGATAATCCACTCTTCTGACTATGATCAGAAACATCATTTCAACAAATTTTGGGGTCAGCTGGGTAGACAGGGCATTGGCTGCATCACTAGCCTGCTTGCTTGTGTTTTAGTAAGCCTGGGGTGGTTAGCAGGCCTGACAGCCCCACTTTCAGCAAGAAGCTCCATCTTAACCTGCCCCATACCTGATGTGCTTTGGCTGAAATGGCCTCACAGGACTTGACTGGACCTAAAACTGGATACTCCCCTCCACTGTAGTAAGCCATGTTCTCTTCAGCTACTGGTTATTCCCCAATCCATTGTTTGCAAAGGTTGTTTGCAAAGGTAAGGGTTTTTGTTTTGCTTATGAAGAGAAGAGACTAGCAGGGAGGGCTAGTAAGGTAAAGGTAAAGGACTCCTGGACAGTTAAGTCCAGTTGAAATCGACTATGAGGTGCAGCGCTTATCTCCACTTTCAGGCCAAGGGAACCGGCGTTTGTCTGCAGACAGCTTTCCGGGTCATGTGGCCAGCTTGACTGAACTGCTTCTGGCACAACGGGACACCGTGACAAAAGCCAGAGCACACAGAAACACAGTTTACCTTCCCGCCTCAGCGGTACCTATTTATCTGCTCACATTGGTATGCTTTCAGACTGCTAGGTTGGCAGGAGCTGGGACAGAGCAACGGGAGCTCACCCCACCGTGCAGAATTGAACTGCTCACCTTATGATCGGCAAGCCCAAGAGGCTCAGTGGTTTAGACCACAGCACCACATGTGTCCCATCTGGGAGGGCTTGTAGATATGGTGGAAAGTGAGCCCCATGCTGAAATAGATAGATGATAGATAGATAGATAGATGATAGATAGATAGATAGATAGATAGATAGATAGATAGATGATAGATAGATAGATAGATAGATAGATAGATAGATAGATAGAGATAGATAGAGATGGATGGATAGATAGATAATAGATAGATAGATAATAGATAGATAGATAGATAGATAGATAGATAGATAGATGATAGATAGATGGATAGATGATAGATAGATAGATAGATAGATGATAGATAGATAGATAGATAGATAGATGATAGATAGATGATAGATAGATAGATAGATGATAGATAGATAGATAGATAGATAGATAGATAGATAGATAGATAGATAGATGAATGATAGATAGATAGATGATGATAGATGATAGATAGATAGATGAATAGATGATAGATGATAGAATAGCTCAGTTAAATAAAACATAGATTTCATTGTAAAATCTCCCTCCTTCAATCTCAGTTCCCTACCTGAGAAATGGGAATAATACTCACTTTCTTCACTAAGTGATTACACAGCTGTATAATTTAGGGAAATGTTTTTTATCTACCCTGAGACTCAGAGTGCACCATAACTAAAAATAAATAATTGGTGCTGCTGACCCTTTTGCTGTTGGCTTCAGCCTTAATTTTTTCCATCTTTCAAGTTTCATCTTACACTTTTACAACCATAATACATTAGCTGCAATAAAACGAAGCCTTCCGCCACTGGCAATGTCTGATGTGGGTTGAGCATGCAGACCTGGCTTCCCAGAACATTGCACCCAGAAGACTTGATGTTTAGGATATAGTCACCCAAGTGGAAGGATGGAAATGATGTGTCTGATTTGTCTATACTGTTAGTCACTCTGCGGCAGGGCCCCTATCACTCTGTTAGCAGCTTTCTCCGATGCAGTAAGTCTTCGCCACCGCAGACTGTCGCTGAACCTACATTTCAGCAGAACGCTTTGGGGATGAATCACTGCAGCGCGGGTTGGTGGACACGCCTGGTTGGCAGCCCATTATAATTTTTATGATGTCTTCTCTGAGATTTATGCTAGGTTTCCCCCTACATACCTGCCTCCTCCAGAAGCATAAAATCTTTCAGCAATGGCAGCTTGTTTGTTTTGTTTCTCTTTCTCTCTCCACACTTTGCTGAGGAAAAGCCACCCCTTTCCTCTTCTTGTCTGCAATTGCTTTCTTCTCGATGGCACCCAGCCTCAAATATTCATTTAAAGTCAAACTTACCCTTTTACATGGGCTGACACCTTGGTGTTAAAATGTGGCGTGTTCATAAAAGGTGGAATAAGAGAGACAGGCGGGGAAGTCCTCGCACAAAAATAAAACCAACGTTGTTTGCCATGAAATGCCACTTATGTTAGACAGGGTGCATCTATTTTTCCAGCAGCCTTTCTAAGCTGGGGGTGCCAATGAAAAGGACCCCCTCGAGCCTAAGGGGAGCTATGGGATACCCACATGTGATGGATCAACTCCTGCCTTTTAAATAGGTAAAGGTAAAGGTAAAGGGATCCCTGACCATTAGGTCCAGTCTTGACCGACTCTGGGGTTGTGGCGCTCATCTCGCTTTATTGGCCGAGGGAGCTGGCGTACAGCTTCTGGGTCAAGTGGCCAGCATTACTAAGCTGCTTCTGGCGAACCAGAGCAGCGCACGGAAACACCGTTTACCTTGCCGCCGGAGTGGTACCTATTGATCTACTTGCACTTTGCCGTGCTTTCGAACTGCTAGGTTGGCAGGAGCAGGGACCAAGCAATGGGAGCTCACCACGTCATGGGATTCTAACCGCCGACCTTCTGATCGGCAAGCCCTAGGCTCTGTGGTTTGACCCACATCGCCACCCATGTCCCTACCAAATACAAAGGCACAATTTATCCAAAACGACCAGTTGTCCTCTCAAAACTTATTAACAACAGTGAGAACCTTATATGCCAGTAAAAGAAGGAAGACTACCCTCTTTGAAGTCACCTCACTAATTAAATTGTTGTCCATGGCTCAGTCAGTAGAGCACGAGACTCTTAATCTCAGGGTCAAGGGTTCAAGCTCCACATTGGGCAAAATATTCTTGAATTGCAGGGGGCTGGACTGGGTGACCCTCGTGGTCCCTTCCAATTATACAATTCTATGAAGATAATGCTAAGAGTTTTTAAAGCTGATTTTTAAAAGCACTGGCCCTGACACATCTGGGCACAGAAACAGTCTTGGCCAGATTATTGGACTGCCAGTTCCTGAACAGGTGACAAGGAGACTGTTTTGCAAGTGAATCTAGCAAAGCAAAGCTGGCACAGAAAACTGTATGCATCTCTCCATGGAGGCAGTTCTAAGAATGTGTTTGGGACTTTCCCGCTTCCAGTCTGGGTGTGGCGTGGAAGAGAAGTTACATCTTTCCAACAGCTAAGGAAAAGCAGCATCAGAACATCATACAATTCCAATTATTCCATTTTTTAAATGCCTACTTTTTTTTAACAGGTGAACTAAAGGTGGATCACAATGCACAGTCTCATAATAGCATAGAGAGCCAGTGTGGTGTAGTGGTTAAGAGCAGTGGACTCATAATCTGGTGAACCGGGTTCGTGTCTCCGCTCCTCCACATGCAGCTGCTGGGTGACCTTGGGCTAGTCACACTTCTCTGAAGTCTTTCAGCCTCACTCACCTCACAGAGTGTTTGTTGTGGGGGAGGAAGGGAAAGGAGAATGTTAGCCACTTTGAGACTCCTTCGCGTAGTGATAAAGCGGGATATCAAATCCAAACTCTTCTTCAAATCACAAGCATTGTATCATAAAGAACAGCCATAAAGGAAATATGTTTAAAACAAGAGTGGCTGAGGAAACCCAGCCAGATCGGTGGGGTATAAATCATTATTAATTATATTTTTTTATTTTTTATTTTTTATTTTTTATTTTTTATTTTTTATTATTATTATTATTATTATTATTATTATTATTATTTATTTATTTATTTTTATTATTATAACAAACCTTAGCTGGAGAATTGCATTGCAAAATTCGGACACCTGCGAATTCAAAGGATGGCTGTGTTTTGATTCTCATATTGTTTCTGAAAGTGAGAATCAGATAGGTTTGCCTTGAAACACAAACATACTTGAATTTCTCCGCCATCCCTATTATGAACCAGACTTTCAAAATATAACATGGCTAGCTGTGAATGGGGGAAAAAATGCAATTGGATGCCATTCCTCTCTGTTGCATTACATTCAGTGGACTATGTGAGTAAAAATCAGCCCAGCAGCTCAGTCAATGGTGACGATTTCCCTTCTTCATCCACCCCAAACAAGCAGCAGATTGGCCCAGGAGTGTCACAGTTGCCACTGTGGCTAGTGGCCTGGAGTCAGCAAGGCTGTGGCTGGTGGCTGGAGGCAGCTGCTGAAGGGTCTCCCTCGCCTACCTTTTATTAAACCTTTCTCCGCTAGCAATTTTCCAAGGTATCAAAACTGGATTTGCCCAGGGTGTCAACATTTTCTTGACTATTCAGGGAGATTAGCAGATGTTCAGGAATTATAAGCATACAAACTTGAAAGAGGCCAGATTCTGATATAAATAAGCCTTAGTTTAAATATATCACATGCTCTTCTTACAGAAATAAAAAAAACCTTTCATCACTTTCCGTTAGTTAGGATTTACTTCATAGCAGCTGCTTTGGGGAAATTGGTTTTATATCACGACTCTGACTGTACTCAGTTGCTGCTTCTAGCTAAGGTTTTTCAGGGCTTGGGACTTTTTAAGCAGCTGTACAGAGCATCTGCAAACTGATTTATCATCCGATGATGGCTTTAAGCCGCTGCCCCAAAATTGTTAGAGGTGATTTGTTTTCTTTTAATTTACTCTTTGGGCCAGGTTTAACTAGCTTCTCTTTCCTAGTTCAACATCTGTATATATTCTGAAGCTAATCTTCAAAGTTTTAAATTTAGTTCATCTTATAAATACACATTGCTGCAGTCATCCTGGCTTTTGCTCACACACAGTCTGAAATGCCAAAGCCTTATTTTCTGGAGATATTATTATTATTATTATTATTATTAAAATATCTTTCTCACTTTCTCCACATACAAACACATTATTTTGGGGCTTGGGTATGATTCACAAGTGACATTAATACCCTAAACCTAAATCAATTTACTTGGAAATAAGCCCATTGGTTTCTAGCACCTCCCTGTTCATTTCCAGGCTCATTTCACAGTCCTGACTCTTACCGTGTGACCCGAATGCCTTGGGGACTGCCTTTTCTCATAAATGACCTCTCATATGTTCTGATCCACATTTGTGGCCCTACTTTGGGAGGTCCCCACCAACAAAGGTTCAGTGGCTGGGCACAACCTGTTTGGCTGGGATGTTGACACTACATATTCCTGCCAATATATCCCCTTCCAGTACCTAGTGAAAACCTTGCCCTTTAATCAGGGCACTGAGGAAGCCCAGATGATGATCTGCTGTCTTGGCTGTTTATGGTTTATGGTTTATCTGTTTTATATGAGCCCTATTCACACACCTCATGCCCAGCGTGAGAGGAGTGGGGTGACACTTTTAGCCCCTCACCAATGTCACATCTTTTCCATTCACTAACCGTGTGCCGTGTGCAGTTGTGTGAGGAGAAAGCCTAGGAGTCCCTGCTCATGAGTAGGGACTACATAGGATTGGAGCCCCTATTCATGAGCAGGCATCCACACACAGGGCTTTCTCCTCACGCAGCCTCAAAGGACATGCAGTTAGTGGAAGAAAAGGGTGTGATGTTGGGGCAGGGATGTCCAGCTTAAAACAGGACAGTTAGGGGTAACTGTCCTGTTTTAAGCTGGACATCCCTGAATTGCAGATGCCAATTCAGTTTGCATCCCGGAAGCTCAAGTGGATCAAAAGACACCCACTGTGGCGCTCATCAACAGGGTTGCACCAGAGCGCCTTCTGGCACAACCCTGCTGATGTCTCGATTTTGGGGGTGAGAATGTTGAAGGGTGTGGGCTAAAATTGAAGCCTTGCTCTACATACTTATGAGTTACACATGAGCAAGCAAGGAAGGAACATGCTATTTCTTGTTCACTTGCATCTCTATGCTGTTAGCTCTTTTTAGTTCCCCTAATTCTATGATTCCTCCAATTCTATAATTCCTCTAACCGGTGAATGGATGTGATATTATAAAGGAGCATTGTTGCTTTCCCATAAATAAAACACTTGGATTTCTATCCCAGATGTGTAGTCTCTGAAGATACGCGGGTGGCGCTGTGGTCTAAACCACTGAGCCTCTTGGGCTTGCTGATCGGAAGGTCAGTGGTTCAAATCCCTGCGACAGGGTGAGCTCCTGTTGCTCTGTCCCAGCTCCTGCCAACCTAGCAGTTCGAAAGCATGCCAGTGCAAGTAGATAAATAGGTACTGCTGTGGTGGGAAGGTAAACGGTGTTTCCGTGCACTCTGGCATTCGTCACAGTCCTCCGTGCACCAGTAGCGGTTTAGTCATGCTGGCCATATGACCTGGAAAACTGTCTGTAGACAAACACTGGCTCCCTCAGCCTGAAAGCGAGATAAGCGCCACAACCCCATAGTCACCTTTGACTGGACTTATCCATCCAGGGGTCCATAGTCTCTGATGATCTGAAATACAACAAGAGACATGGGATTGAAATGGGGAAAGGCTGCAGCATAAATATTCATAATACAAGCATATTTGGATTCATTGACTGAGACAAATTTAAAATTGTGAGCCATGTTTCCATGCTAACCCCTCCCCCCCATATTTCTTTGTGCATTTTAATCTCTTGAATCCTCTTTTTTCCCATCCCTGTTGTCCTACCACTGTCGTTTGCATGTCAGAGTCTTATTTATCTTAGCAGACCCTTTGATTAAACACCAAGATGTAATGATGTGTACTTTTATATGACTAATGCTGCAACTATGTTGATCTCTATTGATTCGATGGAAAATACATTGGAGAGTAGGTCTTTTATTGCAAAAACAAAACAAAACTTTGTTCTGGTTTTTTTAAAAAATAAAAGTTGCTTATTATTGTAAGCAAAATCCCAAGATTGAAATAAATCACAAAAATGGAGGCGCTCAGGAGGAACCATCGCACTTCCCATCTAGGAGATACATTTAAAGTGCTTCCCTCCTTGATACACTGTCTCAGATGAGCCAGCATATAGCACATTTAACTTTGTTCGGTTGCCTTGAACCAGTGATTAATTATGAGACACTGACCTTCTATTATATCTTCAAGACCAAAACAAATGGCCGACTAGTTTGAACACCCTTTTAGTTAAACTTTTCTCAGTCAAAAGACATTTCAAAACTGTGTCTAGCTTCCTGTTTTGAGGAATGCATCAGTTCTGATGGATCCTGCATCAATACTTTCCTTTTTTTTTTTTACACTGCAGCACTGTGATCTCTGCATTCCAATCAATCATTTTGCTCCTGCAGCTACTGGCACTAGCAATAACCCAGCAAAGGAATGAGCAACAGACAATGCAAGGTAGTGTGAGCCTACAAGACATCTTTTGGGGAATCTGGCCCATCCCTAGTTTATGAGAACTGCCGGGATGGAAAGATTTTCTATAAATTGCCCAAGCAAAGTAAGTCAATTCAGAGGTAATGTGTTATTATTACCAGACGCTTGAACCCAAGGCGTCGTTTCTCTGTCTTCTATTCATATCTCTTTCCTTGGAAAGACATGGGAAGAAGGACTCCCTTGTGAAGACCACTCTAGTTTTACAACTTAATTTATTTGTTTAAAAATTGCTGGGTTGCTTTCCAAGATCAGCAGTATGATGGAATCTTCTAAAAACCTCTTAGGGCCACAGCTCAACAGGAAGAAAGGGTTGTTGATAAACACAAAAGGAACAGTGCTGTATAATGTTTGGAGTGTTGGACTAGGACTGGGGTAACCTTGGGTCAAATCTCCACTCAGCTATGATGAAGCTCATTGGTTTTTAGGTCAGTTTCCATACCTCCCCCTTTCTCCAACTTCCTAGCCCTACCTTTATTGTTAGTTGTGAGGATATAATGGGAGGCAACTATGAATGCCATACTCAAGTCCCTGGAGAAAGGATGGGCCAAAAGTGTAATACATGCACTTTGTTGTTGTTTAGTCGTTTAGTCATGTCTGTCTCGTTGTGACTCCATGGACCAGAGCACGCCAGGCACTCCTGTCTTCCACTGCAGTTTGGTCAAACTCATGTTAATAGCTACAAGAACACTGTCCAACCATCTCGTCCTCTGCCATCCCCTTCTCCTTGTGCCCTCCATCTTTCCCAACATCAGGGTCTTTTCCAGGGAGTCTTCTCTTCTCATGAGGTGGCCAAAGTATTGGAGCCTCAGCTTCACGATCTGTCCTTCCAGTGAGCACTCAGGGCTGATTTCCTTAAGAATGGAGAGGTTTGATCTTCTTGCAGTCCATGGGACTCTCAAGAGTCTCCTCCATCACCATAATGCAAAAGCATCAATTCTTCGGTGAACAGCCTTCTTTACGGTCCTGCTCTCACTTCCATACATCACTACTGGGAAAACCATAGCTTTAACTATACGGACAGTACTTGTAAAATGGTGTGAGGAATGGAAAACCTTTATAGCAAGTGGAGGGGAGGAGGAGAACCTGTGGCCTTTCTGGTGTTGTTGGACTTCAAGTCGGATGATCCCTGACCATTGACCATGCTAGCTAGGGCTGATGGGAGTTGGTCCAACAACTTCTACAAGGTCACAGACAGTGGAGACCTCTTGCTTCTACTCCATCCAGGGGGTTGCCCTGGCTGCCAGCTTCCTCCTCCTCCGTCTTGCTGTTGCCCTTGTAGAACTCAGCAGAGAGGAGGATGAGGGATATACTACAATTAGCCGGCTCTGCCTGTCCTTGGCTCCAATTTCACCTACTGTTGACCTCTGTGTCATCCACCACACTATTTGCAGACAACACCAACCACCACTGGCCATGGAACGCCCCATCTCTGCTTTGTAAACAAAGAATTTGATATACTAAAAGGTTCAAGAGTCTATTATTGCCATCTGTTATTCCCCATGACACTTAAAAATATATTTATTAAATTTTCAAATTCTACAAATTCTTTTAAAAAGCAATCAAAAGAAACCTCTCATATCCCTTGACTTCCCATCCACCCTTCCATGGTGCTCTTTTATACCCTTATAGAACTGCTATATTACTTATATTGTATTCATTATTTACGATAATTCTAAATTGTTAAACAAAAAATTCTCATCTGTTGCTGTAATTCAAGTCCTGCATATGTTTCAACATAACCATAATTAAAAATAAAATAAAAAATTCCACAAAATGTTTCCATTCTTCAATATTTTTTCCCCTTTCTCATTTTGTTCTCTAATTCTCACAGCTAGTCTAGCCATCTCAGCATATTCCATCATCTTCATTCTTTCAATGGGATTTTCATTTTTGCGCGTAGACTATTCTTGTTGTACATAAACAGATTAAGCAGTTCCTTTGGAAGCTGTGGTCCAACTATGCCTAACAGAAAGGCCTCAGGTTCCTCGGGAATCATCACTTTAAACATTATTTTTTTTAAAAAAAACTACACCTATGACACCTCCACAAAACAGATGTCCCTTCTTCCAGCTCCGAAACGCCTCTTATTTTGGAAATTCTGACGTAGCAGTTCATAGTAAAACTGACTAGAGTTGCTGATTTTTCACCCAGCTCTCGGATTTGCTGGATGTCAGCCCAATGGCACAGTGCTTCCCCAGTCCTCTAATAAAGACAAGAACCTAGTTTTTTTCCAAAACAAGAGGAACACCCCCTCATCCCCCTCTGCTTGGGTCTGGTATCAGGAGTTCTGGCATTTCTTCTTTAGCAAAGAGGCGAGCCGGCATAACAATCAAGCTGTGATTGGGAATGGAGTGTGGTAGTTAATTAAGACTGTGCCTTTTATTCTCGGGAGGCAATTCAGCCCGGCTTGAATAAGCTGGAGTGCTGAGGCATGGTGGGAATGTCTCTTCGGGCAGCAAGAGAATTGGGTCTCCTGGGCTGCCTCATTAGCATAACAATATCCCCCAGGATGCACTTGGCATGATGTAATGCTCGGAATTAGTGGAGGGAGATGAAAAATGCTCCTTGCAGGGGCCCACAATGTTTGCAGCTGACCGGCTGTTATTTTAATGCAGGGAATCTCTGGGTCTCTCTTTCCGCAAAATATGTTTGCTAATTGAGAGAAGGAAACGATGTGCCATTTGTCTTCTCCCTCCCACCCCACCCCCCGTTTCTTTTTGGAGAACAGCAGTAAGTAAGATGAGCTCGGTGTGGCTCTCCGTGCAAGAGCAAGCAGGCTGAAATCACAAAAACAGGACCAACCCTTAGATTTTGGTTATTGTTTTTATGTTGCTAACTCTTGACCCCTGCAGATGAATTCCGCTTTCAAGAACCTGTGAAAATGTCCTGCAAAAACTTTTTTAAAAAGGAGACGGGCTGCTGCAGTGCTCACAGTGTTTGCCCAGAGATACAATGAAACAAACTGATACGTGTGCAACCAATTCACTTTGCAATTAGGAAAACTACTTGGCCCCCTCTGGATTGAGGGACGGAGCGGTTTCTGCAGAGCAGGAGCACCAAATTATCTGCATTGGTGCATTTGCATCTCATTGACCTCCCCACCGTTGCATCCTCGCCCTCATCTTCCCAGCAAACAGCAGCAACTCTGCTGTCAGGAGGTCAGGTGAGTACTGCCACCCCACTAGGCCATCTGAAATACACTCGGAGTCCTGCAGTGATTTCCTGCTCTTTATTGCAGCTTGTAAAACAGTGCCTGAATTTCCCAACCAAACCTCAGGCTTTTATATACATTATTTACACAATGAGTCCCCTCTGATTGGCTGATTCTGCTTCCCTCCTGGAGCCTGATTGGTCTTCTCCTGCAGGCCAATCGGTTGTTGCATTGTACGATCCTACCAGCCTAATAGGCTGATTAACTTCCTCCTGGAGCCTGATTGGTCTTCTCCTGCAAGCCAATCAATTGTTGCATTCTAGGAACCTACCTGCCTATTGTTCTAGGATCCAAGCTTAGTACATAACACCATCCGCTACTGATAGTTAACAAAACTCAGCAGATACATCCAGGACTTTTACTGGCAAATGAATGCATTGAATCTGGCTGCACACTTCCATTGTCAGCTGAGTCCGTGTATCATGTCTCTCTCATGTCTGAAGTGCAGCAGACAGCTACAATGCAGCAGCAATACCTACACTCTGGAACTCTCTCCAGCAGGAAAACTATTGAACTTCTTTACTGCTTTCTTGTGGGGATTATTATTTCCAATGATATTTGGGTTAGCAATATCTTAATTTTATCCTCCTCTTGTTGATGCCACTTGTTTTTTTCTGATTACTGTCTGCCGTATTCCGCTCTGACTGTAATAATAATAATAATAATAATAATAATAATAATAATAATAATAATAATTATTATTATTATTATTATTTATTATTTATACCCTGCCCACCTGACTGGGTTTCCCCAGCCACTCTGGGCGGCTTCCAACAAAATATTAAAATACAATAATCTATTAAACATTAAAAGCTTCCCTAAACAGGGCTGCCTTCAGATGTCTTCTAAAAGTCTGGTAGTTGTTTTTCTCTTTGACATCTGGTGGGAGGGCGTTCCACAGGGCGGGTGCCACTACCGAGAAGGCCCTGTAACTTGGCTTCTCGCAGCAAGGGAACCACCAGAAGGCCCTCTGCGCTGGACCTCAGTGTCCAGACAGAATGATGGAGGTGGAGACACTTCTTCAGGTATACTGGACTGAGGCCATTTTGCGCTTTAAAGGTCAGCATCAACACTTTGATTTGTGCTTGGTAACATACTGGGAGCCAGTGTAGGTCTTTCAAGACTGGTGTTATGTGGTCTCTGTAATAGAATCGTAGAATTATAGAGTTGAAAGGGACCCCGAGGGGTCATCTAGTCCAACCCCCTGCAATGCAGGAATTTCAGCTAAAGCATCCATGACAGATGGCCATCCAACCTCTGCTTAGAAACCTCCAAGGAAGGAGAGTCCACAACATCTGACGGGAGACCGTTCCACTGTCAAACAGCTCGGTCAGAAAGTTTTCCCTGATATTTAGTTGGAATCTTCTTTCTTGTAACTTCAAGACATTGGTTTGAGTCGTACCCACCAGAACAGGGGAAAACAAGTGCTATTAGCATTTATTTGATGAGGTTTTAAAATTTGATTCTGTTGTTGTTTTAATTGTATCATTAGCCACCTGTGGGGGCCTATTGGGCAAAAATATATGGGATACAAATATTTTAAATGAGGAAACTCCAAAGGAATAATAGCATAAAGAGATTTGGTATGGACAGATGATGATGATGATGATTATTATTATTATTTTGCAGAATCTCTCTGCTTCAGAAAATGGGTTAAATTCCTTCTGTGGGTTTCACACATTCTTCGTTTAGTCTCCATTGTCTGCCAAGCTTATATACTACTGCATAAGTAAAAATATGTCATGAGCTTTGGATGATTAATTGGGTGTCTTTATGATGCTGAAGCTTCTTCCCACATGGCACTTTGCATTTTGGGTCGTTGAAAACCAACAGAAATTAGTAATGAGCAAAATAAGAAATCTAACAAAACCGAGTAAGCTCTTTAAGACAATAAGAAGCAGGCTGGGTTGCAGGATATGTCAGTCTTTTTAAATGGTTTTGCTATTATCACTTCAGAGGAGCTGTGTGCATTGGGGGCCATTCATGGATAATAAATATGCGTTGATAGATGTGTAGGTAATGGAGCCTCCTGCAAAAGTGGAATCAAAATGTTCGACTTTGCCAAAGGACACAAAAGGAGAATGACTGCCTGAGATATCAAGTGTGAACAAAGTGGAGATGACAGGCATCCACCGTGTTTATGTAAAAAAAATCTAAGAAAATCTCATATTTTGAAATAAATCATCAAGAAAACCTCTTCCTTTTGGACGTCAAATGGCACACACTGTGAGCCTGAGGCTCTATTGTGTATGTCTGAGGGCTGTCTTGCATCACTGGCCATGAAAGTAGGATGACTGTTCAGTCCTGGTTTTCTGATTCCCTAAAACATTCTGTCCCAGTCTCTTCCTTTTTATATATATTCTAATGTTTATTTATTCAGGTTTTTCTTAATTGTAACAGGGTGAAATAAGTTGCATAAAGACTGCCAAAGTAGATATCACAAGGTCGCATATAAATAAAATGGGTATGGAATGATTCACAGGAATTTTTCTTAAAAACTCACAAATGCCACACTTGGACAGGTGAGGGGGGCAATGTTTCTAGGCCTAGTAAAGTCTGAAGGAACATGAGGCTGCTATCTTGCTGAAGCTAAGCCAGACTAGGTCTGGTCAATGCCAAGATGGGTGCCCACTTGCAACTCAACGTTTGCCACCTTGGGTGCCATGATGAAAGAATGGCTAATAATAATAGATACAGTGGTACTTCGGGTTACAGATGCTTCAGGTTACAGACGTTTCAGGTTACAGACTCCTCTAACCCAGAAATAGTACCTCGCGTTAAGAATTTTGCTTCAGGATGAGAACAGAAATCGTGTGGTAGCGGTGCGGCGGCGGCGGCGGGAGGCACTACTTTAGCCTCATGTTAAGAACAGTTTCAGGTTAAGAACGGACCTCCAGAATGAACTGAGTTCTTAACCTGAGGTAATAATAAATATGAAAATAAAGATCAGAAAGAGGAAAAATGTGGTAACTATACTTTAAAGAGTTGTGCGGATGTTGCCCAGGGTCATTTGACCCTTTTAAAATAGTTCTCTTTCTCCCCTAGAAAAAAGTGCACAACACTTGCTTTTAAAGTTTAAAAATAACATATGACTTTTACTTGCTCTTGTCAGATTGAATGTACAAGAGAGGCAGGAGATACTTATGTTACTGAAACATATTTACATGAATTTGTATCTGAGACTGACTGATATTTACTGACTGGCTCTGAGGCAGGTAGTGGCATAACACAGCACACTTGCTGCTCTCACAGTTAAAACTCTCACACAGTTGATAACTGAACTAACTGAAAAAAAACTGCCTCAGTAAAGGTTCAGGCCGAGAGAACCACCTTTTATCCACAGACAGCTTTCCGGGTGATGTGGCCAGCATGACTAAACCACTTCTGGTGCAACGGGACACCGTGATGGAAGCCAGAGTGCACAGAAACACTGTTTACATTCCCGCTGCAGTGGTACCTATTTATCTACTTGCACTGGTGTGCTTTCGAACTGCTAGGTGGGCAGGAGCTGGGACCAAGCAATGGGAGCTCACTCCGTCTCAGGGATTTGGACTGCCAACCTTCTGATTGGCAAGCCCAAGAGGCTCAGTTGTTTAGACCACAGTGCCGCCTGCTTCCCTTACTGCCTCAATGTATATATGACATCACAAGATTCTATGCTACAGCATTAAGCCTTTGCATTGTATTTTTGATGTACCATTTCCACAAATATGACATCTGATGAATTAGAATATATATTTTCCTCTCTCCTTACACTTATTAATGAGACACACACAGTTGTTGTTTTTCCTGATTTGGGCTTTGTTTAAATGAATAAATCAAAATGTGATATTTGTTCAATATTTTTACAACAACCAAGTGGTTCTTTCTAGAAAGAGTTCTGTTCGTGAGCTGCCTTTCTGTGCCGCTAGATGCTACATAGATGGTGGTCAGACATTTACAACCGTCATGGTTTTTCTGTTCGCCTTAAAGTCAATGACCATCTGAAATAAAAGCTTGGGCTGCCCTTGTATGTGCAGCTAGCTAGTAACACAGATTTTCCTCTTACTTAAGGACTACCTGTGGTGCAGGTGTGAGTTTTACAGTGGGGCAGAGCAAAGAAAAGTAAAATAATCCATATTGCCATAAAAGGACCTGATCAAAACCACATTGGTATGGTCTCAGACCTTTACATCCATCATTTTCCACAAGATGTTGTAAATTCTGGCTCTTGATAATAACTGTAATTAAGGTAGAACATGTTCCTTATAAAATGTTTGTTTCCATTTTGTCGGTTGTTTCAGAAAATGTTGGGGTGTTATGTTTAAGTAATAACCCAAGTAAGAGTCTGAGGGGAGAAGGGGCTGGATCAACCCCATATGGAAAGAGTTATGTCAGACTTTATAGCTGTGAGGGAGGCAGAGCCTGGCACTTAAGGAGGACAGAAAGGTGACATTTGGGATATGGTTTCATGTGAGCCCAGTCTCCAAACAGAGGTACATATAAAGCATGGGTCGTTGGTGGCTACAGCCTTGCTACCTTAACATTTAGCAGTCAAGAAGCCTTATAAATATTATTGTCTTGCAAAATGAACAAGAGGGGTGGTTTGGGGAGGGGTAATGTATTTTTGGCATTAAAATAATTTCTCCACTACCTCAATTAGTTCAAATGATCTGGAAAGGTTGTCTCTGGAGAAATCAGACTGCTGGAGGGGCTGTTGCTTGCCTCTGAGGTGTTGATATGAGCATTAGTCAGCTGTGTAGATTGCAATGAAGTAAGTGAATACTGCTGTCACTGCAACCTTTCAGAGCCACAAATTAGTTAATTATACCACAGTGGTCATTGAAACCAATTAGGATTCACATGTGGAACCTCCCTGAATCCTTTCCCACTCTTCGCGATCACCCTGTGCCAACAAACCGCCACCATTTAGTTGGTGTATTTGTATCTTAGAAGATCAAACCTCTCCATTCTGAAGGAAATCAGCCCTGAGTGCTCACTGGAAGGACAGATCGTGAAGCTGAGGCTCCAATACTTTGGCCACCTCATGAGAAGAGAAGACTCCCTGGAAAAGACCCTGGTGTTGGGAAAGATGGAGGGCACAAGGAGAAGGGGACGACAGAGGACGAGATGGTTGGACAGTGTTCGCGAAGCTACCAGCATGAGGTTGACCAAACTGCGGGAGGCAGTGGAAGACAGGAGTGCCTGGCGTGCTCTGGTCCATGGGGTCACAAAGAGTCAGACACGACTAAATGACTAAACAAAAAACATTTGCATCTTCTCATAGTGGCATCCATGGGATTATCCAATTTTATTGTCTCAACTGTTCTGTGAGGAATATCAGGCTTAAAGAAAGAGACTGGACTGAAGGCACCCAGTCACAAACATTCATGGACTGAGAGGGTCATGTGAGAGAACGCTTGGTGCCCTATAACTCCCCACCTCACTAGAAACTTTTTTTGCACCGTGTCATAAGGAAAAAAGGACCAGATCCCTGTCAACAGCTTGCACTCAGCAGGGTCTCAATCTTAGTTCTGTCACTTTGAGGTATATATTCATAGACGAACTGTGTTGTCTTCCGTAGCCTGATCTTGCATTGAGGGAGGAATTATAAATCACCTTTTAATGCTGTTTCAGGAGTCTCTCGCCCCTTAACTATCATGATTTTAATGAGCAGCCTAAATGAGTGATAATCACATGGCTGAGGCCAGCTGTGAAACCACAGGCATAGGGAGCAGAGAACAGAGTATCCCATTGACTTCTTCCCTTTGAAGTCCCCATGATCCCGGCTTCTCTATGGAAGGCTGCCTGGCCATTGCCTGCAGGCATTTTGGAGACATTATTCTGCATTGTGTTTACCTGGTGGGAGAATCAGGAGACAAACCAGATACAAGGGGACCGTCTCCCTCAGCTGCATCAGAGACGTCGCTTTGGGTTATTAGAAGTCACAATGCTTCCATGCTTGACAAAAGCCTCAATTAAAAAATAATCGGCGGAGCATGGCAATTTGAGAACCAGTGGTTACTCCTCCTTACTCTATGGCCAAAGGCTAAAAATGCTCAAGGAGCCAAATTAGTTATCTAATTGGGACTCTCCATTCTGTCTTGTCCCGAGACCAGCTCATCGCCCCTAGGAAATGTTCTGAAGAAATGGCTGACTTTGCAGCAAGAAACCAGCAGCCTCTTGGCTTTCTCTTGATCCTAACAGCCTCTTTATAGCTCTTCTATGTTTCCCAATCATTTGCTACTTTTTTTGGTCTTCTGCAGTGTCAAGGGAGAACATCAACATATAGCATGACTGCATGTTACGGTTTACCCATGCTTCCTCTTGTCCCAGTTGTTTCACCTGAGGAAAACCGCTCTTTAGTGCTCGTTCAGAGCAAACAGAAATTCAGGTTTTCTCTGGATTTACCTTTGCTCTAATGGGAAAGGAGCAAGGCAAAGGGGAGACCATTTGGACCCATGCCTATAACACACAAGTCAAGTGGAAAACCACTCACACCCATGCTTTGTAAATATGGGATAAGTATGGACGAGCCCTTAGATAATTTTGAGATTTCAGCTGCTCTGGAGGCCGGTGAAGGCACTTCAGAGAAAACCTTGCTTCTCTCAGTGCTGCTTTGCTCTACTGAAACCCGAGACCACAGCCAAATCCGCATCACAGTTTACATCCCAGAAGGTATGTGGGTGACAGATAGCTTGACCAGGTTCATGTTGGTCATGGTCGATAGGGATGCCACTGGAAACTGCAAGCACAATCTCAACTGCTTAGCAGTCTTTCCCCGGCAGCAAGGGAACAAGCTGCAAATCATTTCTCCTGTCTAAATCTCAATCCCAAAATGAATAGGAAGTGTTCAAAAACAGGTCCATTTCAGTGCAGATTGTGTGGAAGGATTTTCCATGCCCATCAGCAGAAGGGAGACAGCCATTTGCATGTCTCTTGGGCACCTTGCGGCAAGCCTGGAGAGCAAGATGCATGGAGACCACTTCAATGGCTGCTTTATATCCATTGCCAGTGGCTTTTGCCTTCCCCATTGGCCATATTGCCATTTGCTCAGGCAAGTCCCCTGTCCCCTATCCAGCTTTGGCTTCCTGTGCAGTAACTGATAAGAGTCTTCTCTGACGCCCAGCAGGAATGTGCTACTGCCTCCCCTATTACAGTACCTACTGTAGTAATGAGAGTAAGCTTTGTGAAGGGGGCTTTTTATTATTGTTATTTTGTGGTCAAAAGGTTGCATACACTTTTTTTTCTTATGCAAAGGCTTAGAAAGGGTGGAAAGCAAAATATTTGGATAATTATTCAGGCCATCAGGTTACATAAAAGGTTCCATAGCCCACTGCACTGAGTCTTAACAGTTAAAACCACAAAATCTGTTTTTGCAGTAATAAAACATTCAGAGCAAAATGTGTATATGTGTGTGTATGTGCGCATAATAAAATAATAAAATCCATTTTTTCCACTCGCTTGAAACTTGTAAAAGTTAATGTTATTTTTTAAAAAATGACAGTTCGCTCCCAGAAAGAAACTGCTTAGAGCACTTTGTTTCAGCTACACAGTGGTTTAAAGAAATGATATGTATTTGTGTCAAACTTATTTTTTAAAGGAGTAATTAAATGCTGAAAGAGGATGTCCCAGTATCAAGTGTGAACAGCTAGTTTAATATTTTAAAGGAAAGCCTTTCCTCTTATATGATTATTGTAACAGTGACACAGGAGTTTTGCTATATGTAGCTGATAGCTTTATCATGTACAAGGCCAACTTTTTCAACACTGAGTGGTGGAGTAGCAAGTTTAGCCTTAGACCTAGAGCAGCAATTACTGTCCTACTACCTTGGCCCATCCCCTTTTGTAAATCTCTGTTGGGGTGTATCAGCTTCCAGATCCTATAAACAGTATCTAGATACGTGACTCAGCGAGGTTCACCACCAGAGAAGGATAAAAATCATGATGTCTATCTAGTACAGTGGTACCCTGATTTGAGAACAGCTTAGTTTACGAACAAGGGACGCGGGTGGTGCTGTGGGTTAAACCACAGAGCCTAGGACTTGCCGATCAGAAGGTTGGTGGTTCGAATCCCCGCGACGGGGTGAGCTCCCGTTGCTTGGTGCTTGCTCCTGCCAACCTAGCAGTTCAAAAGCACGGCAAAGTGCAAGTAGATAAATAGGTACCGCTCCAGCGGGAAGGTAAACGGTGTTTCCGTGCACTGCTCTGGTTCGCCAGAAGCGGCTTAGTCGTGCTGGCCACATGACCTAGAAGCTGTCTGCGGACAAACGCCGGCTCCCTCGGCCAATAAAGCGAGATGAGTGCCGCAACCCCAGAGTCGGTCATGACTGGACCTAATGGTCAGGGGTCCCTTTACCCTTTATAGTTTATGAACAACTTGGATTAAGAACGCTGCAAACCCAGAAGTAGGTGTTTTTGTTTGTGAACTTTGCCTTGAAGCAGAACGTGCTCTGATGGTGTTTCCTGCTTGGCAGGGGGTTGGACTCGATGGCCCTTGTGGTCTCTTCCAACTCTATGATTCTATGATTCTGTGATTCTATGTTTCTCTTCCTGTTGAGTGTGTTCCATTTGTAAACTGAGTCCCCCACTGCTACGGGAAAGCATGCCTTGGTTTAAGAACGCTTTGGTTTAAGAACGGACTTCCGGGCGGATTAAGTTCATAAACCAAGGTACCACTGTACTCAGAACTAAACTGCCATTCTCCAGATGGAGGTTATTTTTGGCTACTTCATCTCATTACCCACATTTTGTTTCTAAAGCTAGACACGCTGGGGCTCAGGTCCACCTACAAATTTGGTTTCATTCTGGAAATAGCCTCTCCCACCACACAGGCATCAGATGTGTTGAGCAGAAAACACTCTGCCTATGCCTTGAAGTGCTTCCTTTGTTATTACCTCATGGGTGTAGGGATGGAGCTTTGGAACCAAACACAGGTTCAAGCACTCAGTTGAAATGGAGAGGGGAATACACATTACATTGGAAGTTGATGAGTGGTATTCTCTGAGTAATTTTGTTCTTCTTCAAAAATGCACCATGGGGCAGTGGGTGCTTTAGAGTGTAGAGGTAATACCTCCCTTTCTTTCTTTCTTTCTTTCTTTCTTCCTTCCTTCCTTCCTTCCTTCCTTCCTTCCTTCCTTCCTTCCTTCCTTCCTTTCTTCCTCCTTGGGGAGAAGCACACATGTTTCAGGCTTACCTTTTTCCTCTCTGTCTCCCAGGACAATTGTGCTTTGAAAAAAGTTGTTATGTCCTCAGATCTTTTGTTTTTTTTTAAAGAATAGACTGAAAACAAATAAATTTGTTAAATTTAAACACCACCTCCTCAAACTAGCTGCCCCAGGTAACTGCCCTACTATAAATGGATGTAACTTGTCAGAAAGCTTCAATTTATTATAGCAAAACTGACCCTAAACCTATCATGAACAGAAGAATTGTACAGTGGTACCTCAGGTTACAAACACCTCAGGTTACAAACACTTCAGATTACAGACTCCGCTAACCCAGAAGTAGTACCTCGGGATAAGAACTTTACCTCAGGATGAGAACAGAAGTTGCACGGCGGCAGCGCGGCGGCAGTGGGAGGCCCCATTAGCCAAAGTGGTACCTCAGGTTAAGAACAGTGTCAATTTAAGAACGGACCTCCAGAACTAATTAAGTTCGTAACCAGAAGTACCATTGTAGCTATTTCCCCTTGTCTAATTTTAATTCTGTAACAAAATGTTACGGTGCACCTTCCTCTCTTAACAGGAGGGCTCAATAAATCACAGAATTGTAGAATTGGAAGGAACCACGAAGGTAATGTAGTCGAACACCTTGCAATGATCTTTCACCCACAACCCTGAGATCAAGAGTCTCATGGTCTGTCAGCTGAGATATACTGATCGCTCCTGTTCAAGTTTCCAGCAAACCACCCATGTCCTCTCCAGGATACTCTTATTTCATTCCCCCACCCCCTTAGTTTTCAGTTGCTGTGGTTTCCTAAATGGCCCTCGACATTCCAGTCCTTCAGGGGCTGTTTCGGGGAAGAGATTGTCCCCTTAGGTCGTTTTTAAAAAAGTTTTACATCTGAAAACCTCAGGATGCCTCCAAGTACCTCCCCTCTTGTTTCTCAGAGGCTCTGCCTTGCCCCCCAACCTGTTGTACTCACCAACTGAGTACAGTGGTACCTCGGGTTACATACGCTTCAGGTTACATACGCTTCAGGTTACAGACTCCGCTAACCCAGAAATAGTACCTCGGGTTAAGAACTTTGCTTCAGGATGAGAACAGAAATCGTGCTCCGGCGGCAGCAGGAGGCCCCTTTAGCTAAAGTGGTGCTTCAGGTTAAGAACAGTTTCAGGTTAAGTACAGACCTCCGGAACGAATTAAGTACTTAACCCGAAGTACCACTGTATTATAGCAGAGATGTTTAACCTTCATTGAAATGCATGGAATCTATCTAACTAAACTTGGTGGATTACTCTTGCTTTGGAGAAGAATGATCCCTTTTCTATTGTTCTTGCTGCACACTGAGTACTAGGAAGTCATCCAATCTTCAAGAAGGTTGAAATATGTTTTAAAAATTTCCCAGTAGTCAGCCACAAAAACACAGACTATTACCAGCTAAAAACTAACATTATTCCCCCTGCTTGCGAGAATTTGACACTTGTCAATGGCACTGCAATTTTGACTGAACTGTATTTTTTTTCCCTTAGCAAAACAATTTGTTAGAAGCTTGTCAA
Organism: Podarcis liolepis; assembly: GCF_965112155.1. Taxonomy (NCBI): domain Eukaryota; kingdom Metazoa; phylum Chordata; class Lepidosauria; order Squamata; family Lacertidae; genus Podarcis; species Podarcis liolepis. The sequence continues at coordinate 26,307,043 of NC_139555.1, forward strand.
GGCCAGGAAGTAACAGAGAGTTTCATATAATATAAGGGCCTCAAATCAAATGGATGAGACTGTTCAGGCAATAAACGAAATCTGATATTCTGCTTCTGGTGACTGGGGTGCTATGATTATTTTCAACAAAGTTGGAGGCGTGCAAAATTTCCTGATCCAGTGGGGGAAGCTGTTTTGAGGAGAGAAGAATTCTACTCCTCCCCTCCCCCACTTTCTCCTTCTCCTGTCCCAAATCAACAATTCCTCTTCCTAGTTTCTGCCTTTTCCCCATTCAGCAGTCTCCATACCCAACACTCCTGCTGCCATTCACACAACCCCAGTTTCTGGCGTCTCCTACTGCAGCTTCCCCACCAAGGTTAGGTCTACATACCTTCCAACACAATGCGGCCCAAATCTGAGATGCCATCTTCTATTTTATTATTATTATTCAAAATTAAAACAAAACATATTATCCAGAAACATATCTTGTGTACTAGCAACACAGGTTATTTACTTATTATAATATTATCCTGCCCTTCCTCCAAGTTAGCAAGGGTGAAGCTCATAGCTTCCCCCTTCCACTCTGTGCTCACATGAAGAAGTGTGATTGAGAAGTCGATGAATGTCCTCAAGTTCTTCTTCTTCTTTTTGTTAAAATTTTTATTGATTTTACATTTTCAAAACAAATTTCCAATATCAATACTAACATTCATTTTTCAATCCCACCCCCCTTCCTGTTGACTTCCCTCAACTTCCATTTCTGGTTTATTAACATCAAATTATACAGTCTGCTGTTTGTATATAATACTATGTTCACATTGTTATATTTCTTGTTGGTGTAAATAAAGTTGTAAATGTTTATTTAAATCCTGCCAATGAGTCCATTTTTTTTATTTCTGCAAATATATTGTAAAAATTCCCCACCCTTTTAAAAAGTCCATATTGTCCTTTTCTTGCAGTTTGTCCATTAACTTTGCTAACTCTGCATAGTTCAGTTTTTCTTGCCATTGTTCTTTAGATGGTACTTCTCCAGTCTTCCAATTTTGTGCTATTAGAATTCTTGCTGCTGTTCATTTTTCTTTCAGCAGCTCTTGTCCTAAAATACCTAAAAAAAGCTTCTGCTTTTTTAACAAACATTATTTTAAACATTTTTTTCAGTTCATTGTATATCATTTCCCTTTTTTAAAAAAATAATCTTGCAATCCCACCACATATGATAAAATGTACCTTCCCCTCCTCAAGTTCTTCTGATGTACTTGTTGGCTGAGTGGGGATTTGAACCCAGATCTCCCTTTCATCCTAGTACAACATTAACCGCTATATCACACTGGCTAAACACCAGAAAAAAGTGTAAATGGCACCAGAGATGTTAGGCAAGGTCAAGGGTGAGTCTGACACTAATGAAGCCATGCTGATGTGGACTACTAGAAGGGAAAGAGCTGTGAAATTCACCAGGGCTGGGTTGGGGTTGGAGTTAGGAGGTACAGCTTTAGTATGCTCTAAGGCAGTAATGTGAACACACCCTTGGTCCGGGGCCAATAGAAAGGCGATCACCACAATCCCATCCCATCAGCTGCCAAACGAATTTCAGTTCCACCTGAAAACAAGAGAGCCGCTGATCAACTACTACAGGAAAGGAGCTACAACAGCAATCCTACCCCTTGTCTACAGATAAAATCACAGTGTGTGACCATCCATTACAGTGAAAGAACATGGATTATGTTGCAAGTCACAGCTTTAGAGATGCTAATGATCATGCTGTAAAAGCACAAACAAACCCCCGCCTCTCATTCCTGTTGCTCTCCCACTGTTCTTTTCCCCCTTATTCCAGTTCTACCTGGGAGACATTTGATCTCAAAGGCCATTGAATTTGCAGGCCTCCTGAGGCCGCTGGAAGCTGACTGATATGTGTGGGAAAGTGGCGGCCATTTTGGGTGCACCTGTTGTATGCCTAACCTCTTCCCTTCTTTCCCTTATACATCTTCCATTATTCTCTATCTCATTCTGTTTCAGAAAGAGTGAAATAGAAATCTAGCAGCTCGCATTAGCACAAACAACTCCCCCCCCCAAACCCACATACACATAACTCTCCCTGAAAAAAGTCCCTTCCAAATAAAAGAATAGAATAAACTTTCTCTCTGAAGAGAGAGAGCTCAATGGTAGATTTTGCAACACTATCGCTTTTCAGAGCTGTAGTGTAATAAGGTCACTGAAAAGCCTTTACTAGCGCTTTCTGAGTGTGTGCCCATTTAAATGTCCCTAAGAACAATAGCAGTAGAAAGATGACTTTAAGAGAAACAACAAAAGCAAAATCTCCTTGTATCTCTCTCAGGACATCATATCCATTACTCTGAGACTAGAGATCAAAGTCATCTCGGATTTCTAACTCCCAAGCAACTTTTGTACCAAGGAATTGACAATTGCATTTCTCCTTCTGGGTACGAGTATAATTGTCCTGAAATGGTGATAGTAATAATAATCAGTTTTATGTATTTCAAAGATGTCTGTTGTGCCTAATTTTGTGAGGAAATCAAATTGACACCAGCCTAACACCACAAGGTGTGGGGATCTGGACCAGGGCCTCAGATGTAGAGAGGGAAAAGTGAACAGAGGATGGAAGTAAGGGAAAGCATATGTGAAGTTTTGGCAATGGAAAGTAGCGCCAAGCTATCTGACCTGTTGCCCTAGAAGTTGGAAGCAGCAATGTTGTCTAGACTTTACTGTGTGCAAATATTGTATGCACTGGTTGGCTCCTGGTGACTCATTTTTTGAGCATTCATTTTGATTTGTTCACACAAAGCTTGTGGGGAGCTGAGATGACACCGAATCTTCATTGAGCATTGACTCTGGTTTGTTTCTGGAGAGGCTAGATGACGATGCATCCAGCAATTGTTATCCCACACTTTTCCGTGCATTTCCCTATCACAAAAAGTCTGGTTTGGAGAGTGTGTGATTGACATGAACACCAGATCAACTTTCATCGCACAATGTGAATTTGCCAGTGTATAATGGAATAGCGACAGTCTAGATGGGCCCACTGAAAGCTTACCCAGTGGAAATTCTGCTATTTCCATCTGAGAGGTTTTAGGAACCCTGCAATAGCTTATGCTGTTGCTCTACACATGATGTGCAGATATCATTGAACTCCCTTGCACTGTGCCTGAACTAACATTAATTGGCATCTCATCTTCAGATAACATAATCAAGAAGGAATTTCAGCTTTTGTGTAACAGAGATTGAGGGGCAATTGCTGTACGAAAACTATCTTGCGTGATTGTGAGTCACACCTCATAGTGGGGTATCAATAAATAAGCAAAATCTATACAAGATTCAGGAACAATGGATAGATCTCCAGCAGGAATTTAAATTCAACTGCAAAACTGCAGGGCCATAATTCATTCTTTGTAATAGTAATATGACTAACTGATCAGAATGCAGCCTATCAAAGCATGTATGCTGGGTGGTCAAGGACTTGACAAACCACCTACTTTTGCTGGAGAAAGAGAGATATTCAGAAATCAGAGAGAGAATGATGGCTGGGTGGGTGGACATTCCCAAGATGGAAATCCCCAAGCCTTTATAAGCCAAGTCTAACTCCTCTCCAGATTTCACATTGGCTCAAAATGACTCAGTGCCAATTGCCTTGTTTTTGCCGGTTTCCTTCCTTCCTCCATTTCAACACTTTCTCAAACGTACCAAGTGGGGGAGATAGAGACAAAAGACAGCGGCTGCCTCTAAGTTCCTCTTCTATTGCAGATGTAAACTGAGTGACTAGTTCTTTTTAAAATCATCCAGACACCATCAACCAAGAGATATTAAACACCACAGTCCTCCACAGAGTCCTCACTCAACACAGACCACTGAGTGTTCTTGTATGCAAAAAAAGGGAACTAGTGAGGCAAGAATCTGCCTTTCTCCATCTTTCCTATAAACAGTGGGACAGCCAGCAGGTTGGCAACCCTACCTTATACTTCCATTCCAAGAATACAGTGAAATTCCATTTATCCACAGAGCTGGGAAGAGATCTAGAACAGTACTATAATGCTGTGGCAGCCAATGTGCTGCCCCAGTGGCTTAGCGAGGGTTGCCGGTGCCTGAGGCGGGCAAGCCACCAATGTCACTGGAGCACCCCCATACACTTCAGCCAAGTGGGGCTACACTGCACCCTCTGCCTGTCTATGCAGGGGTGAGCCCTATCGGCCAATGAGGCCATTGGCGGGTGAATCCCCATGACGTCTGTGGAGAGGAGTGCCGGAGGCGAGGGCATGACATTGGTTATGCCTTCTGCAATAAGAGGCATGACTACATAGAACTACATAACTGGGGTATAGCAATATTTTTGTTGCTTCTGGTGGAGGCAGATGTCATGGTGCCATAAATCCACAATCCTACTGAAGGCACAAATAGGAAAAACTTGAACTGTCCAACCTAACTGTGGTTCAGACAGTGTAGTTCTTGTTGTTGTTTAGTCATTTAATTGTGTCCGACTCTTTGTGACCCCATGGACCAGAGCACACCAGGCACTCCTGTCTTCCATTGCCTCCTGCAGTTTGGTCAAACTCATGCTGGTAGTTTCGAAAACACTGTCCAACCATCTCGTCCTCTGTTGTCCCCTTCTCCTTGTGCCCTCAATCTTTCCCAACATCAGGGTCTTTTCCAGGGAGTCTTCTCTTCTCATGAGGTGACCAAAGTATTGGAGCCTCAGCTTCAGGATCTGTCCTTCCATTGAGCACTCAGTGTGGTTCTACAGTGTTTTAATTAGTTTACAAGAAACCATGTACCTGAACTCAACCCATCCGTACACATAACACTGCTTTCTGTAGTCTTCTGTTCCTGAAACAGGCTTTTTCTCCTTGCGGAAAGATAAACGAAAACAACCACCTTTTTCGGGGGGGGGGGTGTTGGTTGGCACTGAGTGCCTTTAGGCAAACTAATGGTGGAAATATAATAACATGGTCTAAGGTGGAGCACCCCCAGTGCAACACAGATGTTGACTGCAGACGGCAAAGCCTCTGTCTGGGGCTGAGAGCAAAGCAAGCTTAATATGCCAGTTTTTACAACCTGTAAGCAAATGACTAGGCAACAACAGTTTATGGTCCAATAAACAGCCTAGGTCTGCATTTTGTGTTCATATTTATTTACTGCAGAAGCAGAAGACTGCGGAGTTATGGAAACAGTTTAGCAGAAGATGTGTGACTTCATTTGCAGGAAAAATCTTCTCAACAAATCAGTGTTTTGAGATCCTAGAAATTATACTCGCTGAATAGTCCCACCCACACCCAGTTGAATCCCATTGTGTGGCAAATAAGTTTTTGACAGTTTTTCCTTGTTTCGGAGTTTTCACTCTTTGCAACTTTATTATAAAGTTCCTAGTTTGCGAATATATATATAGGAAAAAATAGTTTACTGTTCGGCTTGTGAATTGGGAGGTTTTCCCAGTTTGTCTATTTCAGGGGTAGCCATTTGGAAAGATGTGGGCAGTATTGTGCTAGCCTATATTCTGAGAAAAACTGAATAAAAAAGCAAAGAAACCATCACTGAGGTCCATCTCCGAGGGCCTTCTGGCAGCTCCCTCACTTCGAGAAGTGAGGTTACAGGGAACCAGGCAGAGGGCCTTCTCAGTAGTGGCGCCCGCCCTGTGGAATGCCCTCCCACCAGATGTCAAGGAAATAAACAACTACCTGGCTTTTAGAAGACATCTGAAGGCAGCTCTGTTTAGGGAAGCTTTTAATGTTTAATGCTGTATTGTGTTTGTAATATTTTGTTGGGGGCTGCCCAGACTGGCTGGGGAAACCCAGTCAGATGGGTGAGGTGTAAATATATTATTATTATTATTATTATTATTATTATTATTATTATTATTATTAGTGTTCTTAGAAGCAATTGGTGGGAAGTAGGAAATGGGAGTATAAACTGAAGTTATGCTCTTAAAGGACAGCAACTGGCAGATATTTCCCAAAAGATGGCATGATTGTAGAAACACCTTTAGCTGGACTGTTGCAAGTTTTACTACTAAGTGCATAGTGCTCAGTCTCTGTGATTTTATACCTGCAAGATATCTGTTATAATATGTGTACCTGTTACAGAGAGTGGTGAAAACTTCATGGGTAAACATTTGCTGGATTCCATAGTAGCTTGTTGGAGTCTTGTATAGAATTCCCAAAGAAGGACTTGGAACTGGAAGGTCTGGACTATTCAACCTGAACATAATTTTTAATTTATGATACAGTGGTACCTCAGGTTAAGTACTTAATTCGTTCTGGAGGTCCGTTCTTAACCTGAAACTGTTCTTAACCTGAAGCACTACTTTAGCCTATGGGGCCTTCTGATGCCACTGTGCTGCTGGAGCACGATTTCTGTTCTCATCCTGAAGCGAAGTTCTTAACCCAAGGTTATCTGGGTTAGTGGAGTCTGTAACCTGAAGCGTATGTAACCTGAAGCATATGTAACCTGAAGCGTATGTAACCCGAGGTACCACTGTACTTTATTTATCATTTATGGGGGTGGGGAATGGTGGCAAGCCTAGTGACTGGATTGTGGTATGGCTGAAACGTTTATTATTATTATTATTATTATTATTATTATTATTATTATTATTATTATTATTATTAATTTATACCCCGCCCGTCTGGCTGGGCTTCCCCAGCCACTCTGGGTGGCTTCCAAAAAAAAAAAATTAAAATACTGTAATACATCAAACATTAAAAGCTTCCCTAAACAGGGCTGCCTTCAGATGTCTTCTAAAAGTCTGGTAGTTGTTCTCTTTGACATCTGGTGGGAGGGCGTTCCACAGGGCAGGTGCCACTACCGAGAAGGCCCTCTGCCTGGTTCCCTGTAACTTGGCTTCTCGCAGTGAGAGAACCGTGATTGAACGTTGTACAATTATTTCATGGTTGTACAACAAATCCATATTCCATTTGTAAGAAAGTTCAGAGTTTTCCCAATATTTCTCCCTACAACTTTGATACAACGTCTCAAAGTTTTTGTGCATTAATGATACCAGCAGCTCCTCTTGTCTCCTCTCCCTACCCCACAACCTCAATTTCTGGTCCAGGAACACACAGATTTGTATTGATGGATTAAGCAGAGACAAGGCTGGATTGAGTAAATTAAAAATGAAATAGTTTTGGGATGGTTTTGAATCTACATGAGATAAATATATTTCTGTTCTGTGGTGGGTTGCAAGTAATCCATGAAACATCACAAATACGGCAGGTTGTGAGATAAGGGCAGTAGCTGTCTTTTGAAAGGAAGGGTTTTCCATAAATCTTTGACCTTGGTCTGAGTAACCAAAACATAGTGTTGTGCAATACTGTCTTCAAATTCCTGCCAGAGTTGCTTTCCCCACAGTAAAACGAAGATAAGCGGGTGATAGCTGGAGGGCAATAAAATAGAGTTATGTGGAAAGGTGTTTTTTATTACAGAATTTCCTTGTCCATATTGATCCATTTGTGTTATAGCCCATTGTCTGGAAAGCTGAGTACAACTCACACAGCTATTGGGAAATGGAGAAATATTTGCATGCAGTTTAGTAATACTATTCAGAGAACTTTGGGGAAAAGCTTGCAGGAAAATAAAATTATGAGAAGTGGTGATAAAAAATTAAATTTGTGCCTGTTTCTTTTTAAAGAAATTGTTGGTTTTATTACTGATAAATGAAGACACTTTGTCCCTGATGCAGAAATTTCCACTGCTGAGACAAACTTTTCTGAAATTAATATAAAATAAATAAGTCTTTCCCTTTATGTTTCTCCAGGACAAGGTAGTGGATAGTCTTCTTTTTCTTCTTTGGCAATCACTCGTAGCCAAGTAAGATTGTCTTCCATAAACACGGTTTTAAAAGTCAGTTCATAAGTGGCTGTGGAGGCCAATTCTGGATCCACACATCCTTCCGCAGTGGGAGCATAGGTTTCCGGGCAAAAGTTGATCATGGTGTGGATTTGCCAAGCGTGCCTTCCCCTTAGCACGTTTCTCCCTTACATTCTGAGTTTGAGCATCTTCAAAGCCCATGACACCTTTGGTAAAGGCTGTTCTCCAATTGCAGCGCTCTCAGGCCGGTGTTTCCCAGTTGTTGGTGTTTATACTACATTATTTTAGATTTGCCTCGAGAGAGAGTCTTTAAACCTCTTTTGTTGACCACCAGCATTACGCTTTTCATTATTAAGTTCAGAATAGAGTAGTTGCTTTGGAAGACAATAGTCTGGGCATTGTCCTCAACAAATAAACCAATCTGGCTCGGGTCAAAAATCATTTGAATTTTTCTAGTATTAAGTACTTAAGAGTCCTGCTGGGTTAGGCCAAAGATCCATCTAGTACAACATTTTGTTCTGACAATAGCCAGCCAGATGGGTGAAGCCCACAAGATGGATTTGAGCACAATAACAATTCTCTAGCTTGTGATTCCCATTAACTAGCCTCCATAGGAATACCACCTCTTTATGAACACTCAAAAAAACTCAAGGGACTTTTTGAACATTCAGCCAGGATACCTTTTTTTAAAAAAAGTGAACTATGGTCACCTTCTCCTACCAGTTTCCACCCTTCCCTAGTAAAAAAATAAAATTTTAAAGGATGGTAACTGGTAGCATAGATAGCTCACTACTCCTAAGGAGAGGCCTTGTGGGGCCTGCCTTAGCTATAAATGATGTGCCTTAGTAATGCCCAATAGCATCATTTGCTTCTAGAAGCACTGCAGTAATCTCTGCCTTCAGTTCAGAATGGAGAAAACACTACAAATGCCATGCTGTAAATGGTACCCAATGATGCTTCTGAGTAGGGCTTTTTTCCCCAGCTAGAACTCAGTTCCAGCACCTCTCAGGTGGACACCATTGCCCTTACAGTGGTACCTCTACTTACATTCACCTCTGGTTACATATCCTTCGGGATACGTACATGGCAAACCTGCAAGTATTTTTCCAGATTTCGTCGCATGCGCAGAAATGCTCTACGTGCTGCGTGCATGCACAGAAGCGGCAGAAACGCTCTACGTGCCACACACATGCGCAGAAGCAGCACGTCCTGTTGAGAATTCCTCGGGATCTGACCAGAGCTCCAGAACGGATCCCATTCGCAACCGGAGGTACCACTATATAAGAGAACAAGAAGTTTGTGTGTGTGTGTGTGCGCGCGCGCGCGCGCGCGCGAGCGAGCACGCATTGTATATATAGAATGGTTTTTTTCTGATCAAGAAAGGGGCAATGATCCTTCTGGTAAAAGAAAGAAAAGATGGTGATTTTAATGGCTGAACAAAGTGATAACTCATACTATTTTCTTTCTTGCAAAGCATAAACTATGGCCAGAACTGCAGTTAATAGAGCAGAGAAAGCAGAGGCGTTTGGGAATAAAGTTAAAACACTGAGGTATTTATTGAGTCTATCAGTCTTCAAACAGAACCTAACATGGTGGTATTTCAGCTCAAAATAGCAGACTGAGCTTCAGTGTAGATTTTTATACTTTTTGTAAGATTCGCTTTCCCCTCCATCAAATACCCACAGATAGAACCATAAAGCCTCTTGCCATAAAATGGCTCTCCCGTGATTTTCTACTTTTGCATCATGTTTCAGGTGGGACAAGGGTCAGTGGTTATAAAGAGCCACAGGATTCCGTGAGTACCAAGACACCACCCTTTTGCTGGTTTTCAGACCAGGTGAGATTCAGTCACATAAGCAGCATTTGCATAGTGATGTTTCAGCCCATGGGGTGGTACCCTTTCACTGCGTGTTCATCTTAATAAGTGTCACTAACACATCAGGTCTGTATGCTTGGGCTACTCCGTTTAGGGAAGGAGGCTGCAGTTTCCACTTTTATTAGTCTGGCATGAAATTAACATCCACTTTAAACAAAATGGGAAACAAATGGCGGCCATGGCTGCCAAAGAAAGCAAGAGCTCTTGGATCTCGCAAAGGCTAGATGCAGCCATGTAGCAGATCAACATACTCCTCTGCTGATTACTTTGCACCTTTGCAATTAAACTTGTGGCATATCACAAGGCTGGAACGAGCACTCTGGAATGAGTTCCCTGATTGCGCAACAGCCCTGCAACTCCCTAGAGTCATCGGTAGAGCAGACAATAGGATGCAGATGCCGCTTCAGGGCTTTGGCAACCTTTCCAGGTGAATGGGAAAACCTTGCCAGCATACACACATGCCAACATGGAAAATCACAGCGTTACCCTGGGATGTGATGGGGGGGGGGTGATGGAGAGGCCTTTTAATAATGGAAGGCTCTCTACAGCAATGAATTTTTCATCTATTTATCCCCAGTGAAATGTGCAGCAGGGAGTCTTGGGGGCATCTGGTCAAATGTCCTTTAGTCCAGACAGACAGAGGGGTGGACAAGGCCTTAGGTGATAAGCAACACAGGCCTCTCTAATTCCCGTGAAGTTTGAGGCAATGCAAGAAAACAGCCAGTAGCTACAGAATTGTCCACACCAGACTCCCCTCCAACCTGGTGTCCTCCATATGGACTTGCAGTACCCATCATCCTTAATAATCGGCCATGCTGACTCAGGTTGATGGGAGTTGTAGTCCAAAACATCTGGAGGGCACCCAGTTGGAGAAAGCTGGCCTTGACCTAGACCCTATTGAATGATTAAGATCAAGAGTCCCATGGAACGTGTTCTAAGTTCTGACGCCTGATCCACACACACACACACAGACACACACCCCTTCGATACCCCCATCCAGCCACATCACTAATGGTTGCTTGCACTCCCTCCCTCCCACATAGTAGGAAACTATGTGCTTTTCCATAGATTAGATCGTTTTGTGTTCTTAGGGACACAAATCATTATGCGCTACAACGGTATTCCCAATTTACTGTATTTGTTTTATTTGTGATTTTATTACTTATTCCACATTTTCTGTATTTTCCATGTGCTTCATACCACTTTCATCCATTTAGAACTCTTTTACATGGAAACCTGGGCTCCTCTCCACCAGCTAATGTGTTGAAGGCTTTATAAACAGTCTTGTTTCATTGTTTTCCCTGCATGTTTCAGTTCCCAGAGTGTGTGACTCAAGTTATGTTTGGTCCGATTCCGAATGTTCTGTAAGGTAGGAGAGAGAGGGGAGAGGAAGGAGGGAAGTGGGAGAGAGAGTAGGTGAGAGAAAAGCAGCTATTAATGTGATAAGCTGTGGAAAATAAGAAACATTAAACTGACTCAACTCATCTTCCAATTAGGGAAAGTTTCATATTCTAATGGCAGTGGCCTTTTTCAACAGAGGTGGTTGCTAGATCCATAATTTTAAGTAGCCTTAGACATTCTGCCTAGACCTTCTTTCAGTTTCTTTGAACCAAGGATGGGGACCTTCTTAACTTCATGGTGAAGCTTTGGTATGTGTGCACGCATGACAGTAGTGTGTAGGGGTCAGAGACAAAAATGAGTAAAGCAATAGATGTCCTATGGTGCCAGGTTGTGGGCAAGTGGCAGTGGTTTGGTGTAAACAGCATCACAGACCAAATTAGGACCCATGCCAAGCCAAAATTGGCCCATAGGCTGGAGGTTCCCCACACCTGCTATAAGGGATTCTAGAAGAAAGCCATGCTGTGATAAGCATATCCTGACTGTGACCCCCGATCCAAGGAGATAAGTAACAATACAACCTTTAGAACGCATCTGATGGTGGCCCTTTATAGGAAAGTTTTTTTAAAAAATGTTTTATATTTTATTATGTTTTTATATATGTTGGAAGCTGCCCGGAGAGGCTGGGGCAACCCAGTCAGATGGATGGAGTGTTGTTGTTGTTGTTAAATAGGACGCCCCTATTTTCATTGGGAAAATGTTGGAGGGAATGGTTTTGTGGAGAAATGGAAACTGCCAAAGATGGAATCAAACACTGAAGATCACAGAGAAAGGTGTGGCTGTTGTTAGATGGGAAGAGAGGTTCATTTAGAAGACAAGGGGGCAGGACTCAGTTAAGACTGCTGGTTCACTGGAAGACTTCACAGACTGAATTACTGGACACAGAACTTTGGTAGCTTAGCTGTGTGAAATTCCTCACCCTACGTTATTGGAAAAACAAGAGATAAGAATACACTGTGATTAAAAACGGCATCTCATGCTTGAAATATAAATTGCTAAGCCCGTTTAATGTGGCTGTGGCAATTTACACCAGATGGTCTGGTGGCAAAACATAATTTCCTGCGTTATCAGTTGTAGGGTTATTAATTATTTCATGTTTACACTACTTGTGATTAAAAATATGTGTACACTATTTCACTCCCCCCTCTCTCATTGCAGTCTCTGCTCTGTGTTCCTCTGCTAGGGAACATGCAGCCAGTGGTAACAATAGAGAGGGCAAATTTCATGGGAGACCCCTGGCTGCAGAACTCTCTCTCTCTCTCTCTCTCTCTCTCTCTCTCTCTCTCTCTGTGTGTGTGTGTGTGTGTGTGTGTTCCCCTCCCTCCCTTTCCTTCTACAGAAAGTTTCAACTGGTCCCCAGCATGGAGGTTTTAAGGTAGGTAGTCAATACATTATCATTTTACTATTAATGGTTTTTATCTGTTAGCTTTTCTGTTTCTTGTTGTTGCTACCTTGTTTTTATGCTGATTCTACTTAACTTTTTTATTGTTTCAAGATTATGTGTTAATGTTGTGAACTGTCTTGGGTGCTGAAAGGCGGCCTTGATAAATGGCTCTCGATTAATAGCTCAGATGAACAGTTTTATGAGAAGCTATCCACACTTGCATTCAGAAGTGGATAGTGGGGTAGGTGGGGACTGAGCACTCGCTTGACCCTGCGGTAGCTGAGACACTGCTGTTTATTTGGAGGATATGGGTTGCAAGATGGCAGGGAGGCCAGCACAGTGCAAATGCACCAGCAGAGCCAATCCAGTGCTCCTGCCAGTGTGTTTGCACCTCACCTTCCTCCCTATCCTCCCAATAATCAGCCACAACTCAGCTGTTGGGAGATCAGGTTAGTGCTTCCACACCCATCCCACCATACCTTCCGCTACTGCCGCTATTGTTTTGGACACTTTTTATTTTAAACCAAGTAAATTAACACATAACACTAACATTTTCTTTCAACACTTACAAAATAGTAATCATGGACTACAAGACTCGTGGGCATCTTAAACGGAGCAACAATATGCAACCGCTCCCATTTTCTGAAAGCTCTGCTACTTTTTTGCTGGAGCTAATAACGTTGGACAAGTTGTTCTTCCGCCTGCCTCTCACGATCTGCTCTTTATCAACTCGGCCGTCTTCTTTTTTTGGCATGGGTAGGAGGTGAGACAAATGGACATGTCCTGGTTTGGGGGCTATGGAGTCGTGCCGTGTTTGCATGATCTTCCCTTTTGGTGAGGTTTCTCAGCTCTCCCCATTGCCTTCTTTGATCTTGGTCTTTGTTTTGTTTTGTGCAAGGTTCCCCTTCTGTTTGGTTCTGGTTTGGGAATGGGGTTTCCCTCCTGCTTCGCAACAAGAAATATTGAGTTGTTATTGTCTCATAAATGCCAAGTGAAACCTGGCAAACCTTATTATCATTCTTTTGGCATTCCTTCACATGTCCCTACACATGTTTCACCTGAGTAAAATATCAACATTCCCTTTGAGTTTTGATTTGGGGGAGATTCGGTAGCAGCAGCAGCAGCAACAGTGACTCATCCTTCTGGAAGTTTCATGCTGAAGAAGGGGAGAAAGTGGATTTGAGGGCTGAGGAGGAGTGTGAGGTAGGGAGGGGAGAAGGCCTAAATTAAAACATCTGGCTAGGTAATTACATGCACTAAAAAGTTTACAGTCTAAACTACCCATACGTAATTGATCAAACTATAGTGATGTGTCACTTTCACTTACCCATATTAAGCAGTGGGCTTCACCTAGGTATACCCCATGCTAACCTCCACTGCTGACCTGCTACAGTACACTTATTAAAGCTGCAATTATGAGGTGATCCTTAATAGCTAGGGTCTTGCTTCAGAGGGGGGATTTTCCTCCCCCCTGTAGCTCACATGCGACAATTAAAGATAATTTAAAGTGTAAGTAATTGAGCTCAGTTTCTGGAAACTACTGTAGAGGTCTTGTCCCAAGCATCTGACAGGCGTAGTGGTGTATTTTGACAAGTTTTCTGCAGACTTCCATTAAATACCAACCAGGAGTTCTATTTTCTTTGGAGTCACTGGCCAGGAAATGGTGCTTGCAAAAGGTTAAGCCTCCAGAGGGGCAAGGGTGTTGCTCACGTTCTGTACCGTGGGGATCCAATTCCAATGTAAATCTTAATTTTCGGTCGCAAGGGGTCTTGCCTCCCGTGCCATTTTGGAACCTCGGAGAAAACAGAATCTCGAGCCCTCCAAAACAGTTGTTTTCGAGCATTTTAAATGTTTGCCTGCCGCAGAAGCCTCAGACACATTGTGGAAGATTTGGAAGCAAATCCAAAAGGGGCAAACTCAGTTCATGTGAAACTTTGGGCTTTAGGGGCTCACAGTTGCCCTCAACCTTTATTCACCCTGAAAGCCTCACACAACGTTTGGTGGCATTCAAAGGCTACATGCCTATGAGTTTGACCGGAGCCAGTAGCTAGCAGGGCTTGGGGCTGGTGAGGGGTGGAAACAATCCCCACATCCCCTCCCTGGATACTGACCTCCTCAACACAATTGCACTTCCCCAGGCAGCCAAACATATCCTTTGTGGGCTTCAGAATGCATAATTTACAACGGGAAGATGACAAAGAGCCAGCACAGATTGTTTGGTTTTCGTTTTGCTTTTTTCAAAAAAAAAAAATCATTTTATAACACAAATAAAGAATACAAACAGAAAAACAAACAATACAAACAAATTCTTGTCATATCCTAAACATTGTTAAGTTCCCCAAGTCCCACCTGTCTGATTTTCATTTTACTTCATCTTTAGCAGTTTACATATATCATAGTTTCTAACCATCTTTTTTTTTATCACACTTAAAATAACTTCACATTTTATCGCTTACAAATAATATTATTTTAAAATACACTATCTTCTACTTCTAACCCTACAGCCTATATCCACTTCCAAAGCTATTCTAAAATTTAAATATTAACATATTTTTTAAAATATTCCTTAAACTTCTTCCCTGAGAGTGCCCTGAGAACGAGGTTTAAAAATGGAAGCCTCTTTTCCAGGGGAATAAAACACTTGGGAGAAACTGGAGGACATATTCCAGCACAGCACTGGCTTGTGCTGGTGTAATTCCTATAGATTTTTTATTTTCCCGTTTATTGCTTTTAAAACATTTTTAAAGTTACTTATGGCACTTATAAGATATAGCCTAAGTGGTGTAGTGGATTGGGTGCTGGCGCTGGGCCAATGCAACCTGGTTCAAATCCCTGCTCAGCAATGGAGCTCAGTGGGTGGCCTTGGCAAGTCACCCCAACCTATCTAGTTGTTACGACAGTAAAACAGGATAACCCCCTTGCACACCACCTGATCTCGCAGGGAAAGTGTGATACTTTAATCTCCAAGTTATTCTTGAGCAAAGTATTATAAGCGTTGTGTGAACAGAGTGCCCTTTACAAGCCTATTCTTGGAGAACCAGCCACCCTCTTGTGCGCAAAGGCCAGACAGGACAGGATGTCACAAGATGACAAGACCATGGCTGGGTTGTCAGGGTTTTCTTAGGACAGACCATCTGGCAACTTGTAGAAGGACACAGTACCTGAATGGGAATGCTGTGAATTTAAATGTTTTCTGCAGTTTTAGAGTGATCATATATATATATATATATATATATATATATATATATATATATATATGCTGAACCAATAACCAAACTGAAACCCAGCTAACCTTTGACATTTGCACTTCTACAAAATTTACAAAGCAGATCTCCAAGCAACATGCATGTATTTTAGAGGAAATTGCACACACAAAAATGCATATATTAGTGAAAATAATATACAAAAATGCCTCATATTGGAGGGAAATGCTTGCCAAAAAAATATATGTGTACAGTCATAGGGAATCCGTTCCGGAAGTCCGTTCAACTTCCAAAACGTTCGAAAACCAAAGCACAGCCAGTTGGAAGCCGCAGAATCCCTGTTGGACATTTGGGTTCCAAAGAACTTTAACAAACCAGAACACTCACTTCCAGGTTTGCAGCATTCAGGAATCAAAACGTCCGAGTACCAAGGTATTCGGCATCCAAGGTACGACTATATTTGGAAAGATGTGGAACAAAATGCACACAGATCTCCATGCAGACTTCTTTTTAAAAAATCACAAAGTGAATTTAAGATTGGAAGTATCTCCCTCCCTCTCTCCCTCTCTCTCCTTCTCCTCACCCACAAACACCAAGAGTGACCCCAACTTACCTCCTGCCTGTATTGCTCCTTCATTGAATGTGTTGGCCTGTGCTTCTGGGATACTCTTCCATTCCAAGCAAGTACAGCAGGCAAGTGGGTACTGGGCTAGCCCTGCAAGAACGTGCCTGTCTGCCACTAGGGCTGGAGTCAGGGGTGGAGCAAGACAATAGGGTGCCTGGGGCGGCGCATGTGCCCTGCGCCAGTTGCCCATGGGGCAAGGCCATCTGTGGCAGGATGCTCCGCGGGGCCTCTGAGGAGTCTTCCTGCCTCCTCCCACTCAGCCGCCCTACAGGTGAGGGGGAGGCGGAGGGCAGACAGTTTGGGGCAGTGTGCCACCCCACATTTTGTCACCCCCCTCAGTGGTGACACCTGGGGCGTACCACCCCCCCACACACACACACCCCTTGCCTCACCCCTGTCTGGAGTTGTTGCTTCCTTGCAGAGGATACCACATGACTACCATCATGGAACTCCGCTAGTAATGGCAACCTGTCAGCCAAGGAAGCGCCTCCACTTTCTTCCCCCCTCTATCAGTCTTCCCCTTTTCACACAATTATGACAGCTGCAGTGCCACTGCCACTACTCGCCACACAGCAGTCACCCTCCCTCTGGGTGCCCATTTCAAATTCTGCACTCACACGTTGGAGATGCAGATGAATGCCACTACTTCTCCCTCAGCCTGCCCAGTTTACTGGGTAGTTTTGTTCACATACGCTGGAAACTAAACACAGATTTGTAATTGAAATACGTACATTTCGATTGTCAAACCGAGCAGGTGGGGAAGCTGGTTTACCCCTTTCTTTAACAGCAACAGGGGAGCCTAGATGCCCCCCAACCATCCGAGCTGATTTTTGATCCCCCTGGGTTGGCAACCGTACCTTTTAATTGTCCCTCATACGGGAAAATTTGCCTGGCAAGATCCGATGTCTCAAAGAGATTTCTTCAAATAGGCATTTCATTCCTGTCCAAAACATCGTGCCTCCTGAAGTTCTTAAGGCATCGTGAGTTGCTAGTAAACAATTACGTGTTATGATTTGGATAGCAAACTCCATTGCCCGGGGCTACCTTGATGACATTAGAATTCACGTTTCTTAATTAAGAATCTAGCATTTGACCTTTGTGATAGGAAACATATGGTCAGCGGCTTATTTGTGTGCATCCTGCTGTTAGTGCTTCCTCTCTTTTTCTTTGGAGTCTTTTCCCCCCTTCCACCAGTCTCTTATTTCTCCAGGCCTGGTTTGAAACTCATAGGAAAACCTATCCTCATTGGGCCAGACCTGCATTGGCAGTGGGAAAGCATCAGTTGGACGTTACTACCTTTGTACTGTAGCATAACAACAGTACTCTCGTGTTACGTCAGTGAGCCTTGTGTGAGCTCCAGGTTTTGGGGAACCCCTGAGCAGTTCCGGTTCTCCTTGCTGTACTCACTTGCTTATGCTCTCCCTCTAAACTAAAGGTTCCCCATTTCCCTCCCCACCCAATGGGTTACTTGAAAATGTTGATGGTCATGGCAGAACAATTAATGATTTTTCCGCGTGCTATAGCAACTGCACTGTACTAGATGCTGTGTGACTTTTTATTATTTTTATTGCTTCTTTTATTTCCCATATTTTATTTTATTGTACTGCAGTTTGTGTTCCGCAGAATTCAAGTCACAATAGAGAAAAATACAACATAAGAAATAAAAGAAGCAATTGAAATGCATTTGAAAATTGAATGAAGGTTCTAGTTACAGGTAGGTAGCCATGCTGATCTGCCATAGTCAAAACAAAATAAAAAAAATCCTTCCAGTAGTTAGTTAGTTAGAGACCAACTAAGTTTGTTATTGGTATGAGCTTTCGTGTGCCTGAAGAAGTGTGCATTCACACAAAAGCTCATACCAATAACAAACTTAGTTGGTCTCTGAGGTGCTACTGAAAGGATTTTTTTTATTTTGAATGAAGGTTGCAGAACATGGACCACAGCTTGGGAACTTCGGCTCTAGGTCTTTAGTTGGTAGGTCATGGGCCCGTTATTGGGTCATGGTACGAGTTAAGGTGGGTTGCAACAGCAGCACTACCACCATGCAAATATATGGTTTTTAAAAAGAAAGAAGGAAATGGGTCCCCAAATGCATGTCTGAGTTAAAAGTGGATCTCGGGTTTTAAAAGGTTGGAGAACGCTGCTCTAAACCCAATCTGTTACACTGTCCAGAGGGAGGTGGCAGGATTAATAGAGGCTGCTGTGCCTTCTCCTTGGTGTTGTCATTGTTCACTTGCAAATGAACAGGCAGAAAGACCAGAGTAGGAGACTGAGGATGCCCTGGGGGTTGACAGAAGTGTCTCTGTTGGTTTGCAGGCCTCAACAGATGCCTGATGGTGCCAACCGAGAGCTGCCACAATTGTAATTCTGCAGCTGCACCTGGCCAAGCACGCCACAATTGTGGAGAGTTAGCATAGGTCATAAAGGAACAGGCAGAATATTAATTTAAAAGCAGGTACAAACAACTTAATATTTAACAATTAGAACATAAGAGCTTGCTGGATCAGATCAGTGGCTCATCTAGGACCAAACATTTTCTCACAGTGGTCAACCTCATGGTTTGGGAGTAGCTGCCAGGACCAAATAACACCACTGCTAAAGGATCTACACTGGCTCCCAGTACGTTACTGAGCACAATTCAAAGTGTTGGTGCTGACCTTTGAAGCCCTAAACGGCCTTGGCCCAGTATACCTGAAGGAGCATCTCCACCACCATTGTTCACTAGAAGTGAAGTTACAAGAAACCAGGCAAAGGGCCTTCTTGGCAGTGGCACCCTTCCTGTGGAAGGCCCTCTCATCAGATGTCAAAGAGATAAAGAACTATACAGTGGTACCTCGGGTTAAGAACTTAATTCGTTCTGGAGGTCCGTTCTTAACCTGAAACTGTTCTTAATCTGAGGTACCACTTTAGCTTATGGGGCCTCCTGTTGCCGCTACACGATTTCTGTTTTCATCCTGAAGCAAATAGCACCCGAGGTACTATTTCTGGGTTATCAGAGTCTGTAACCTGAAGCGTTTGTAACCTGAAGCGTTTGTAGCCCGAAGTACCACTGTACAACTTTTAGAAGACATCTGAAGGCAGCCCTGTATCTGGAGGTTGTTAATGCTTGTGTTATATTATGTTTTTATATGTGTTGGAAGCTGCTCAAAGTGGCTGGGGCAACCCAGCCAGATGGGTGAGGTATTATTATTATTATTATTATTATTATTATTATTATTATTATTATTATTATTTGCCTGCAAGCAGGACCTGAGCATCTCCTTTCTAGCCACTGGTGTTCAGAAGCATACAGTGGTACCTTGAATTACAAACACCTCGGGTTACAAACACTTTGGGTTACGGACTCCACTAAGCTGGAAGTATTACCTCGGGTTAAGAACTTTACTTCTAGATGAAAACAGAAATCACATGGTGGTGGCGAGGCGGCAGCAGGAGACCCCATTAGCTAAAGTGGTACCTCAGGTTAAGAACAATCTCAGGTTAATCTCTGGAAATAATTAAGTTCTTAACCAGAGGTACCACTGTACTGCCTTCAACAGTGGGGGCAGAACACAACCATATTTCAAACAGTGAAAACGCTGAGCTTTTGCAAAATAGCAAAAAATTGCCATTTTTTTAGCTTCTTTTTTGGAAAAACAGCAAAAACAGCACTGTCAACATGGGCTGCCATACATCCAGATTTTTGTGCTAGAGACAGCGGGATTCCACATTCCGGGAAATCCCAGACATATGGCAACCCTACCTAAGCTGTATCCAAAACTACGACATAAAAACAATAAAACAGCATCATAAAAACAGATTCAATATGGTGGTTCAGGGTCCCAGTTTATGGGTAATGGGAATCTTGGGCAAAGGTATGTGTGTGCTTTTATATATTGGGGAGAATCGAATAACAGATGTCTCAACTCAGTCTCCAAATCTTTTCTCTTTGTCAAACTGAAGCATTCAGAGTCTTTAAAAAAAAATAGCAACACTCTGAAAACTTGGCAAGAGATCTGGGTAGGAAAGAAAATGAATTAGACAATAAATGGTTGTTTTTAAGTGAGTGTGTGTGTGTGTGTGTGTGTGTGTGTGTGTGTATATATATATGCAGGTTTTGGTGTCTTCGGGTGTCTTCCCGTGTAAGAGTTGGGGTGTCTAGGCGACGTTTCGACGAGGTCTCACTCGTCATCTTCAGGCTGGTGCTTTCGGCTTCTTGTTACTGGAACAGAGCAGGATCTCAGTGTTTGAGTTCCTATAAAAACTGTTGAGGGGTGTGGTGTATAGCCTCCAACGTTCTGGGCAGAGAGGAAGTTCCCAGGTTAGTGTGCCTTTTCTTCTTTTGTTCCTTAATTACTTGAGGGATATCTTGAGTGATTTCTTGAGTGATATTCTGAGTACCACTTAGGTGGGTCATTAAGTGTGGATTAGTTGCTAAAGCTTTCGTGTCTTGATCTCTTGAGCTTGTGAAGAGTTTTTCTGAGAAGATGGCTGTACTGCACTTAGTTGTGCTCTGGCTTGGCTTCGTGTATAGGGGCGAGCTGTGGTTTTGTGCCCTGTGCCAGCCAGATCTGTGTAGGGATTGCAGGGGGGTGCAGCATCCGGAGGTGCCACTATGGTTTGGCTACTGGATGGTGTCTGTAATTTATCTGTGGAGAGGGTCTGGGTTTGGGTCTGGTGTGGTTGATTGGTGATGGCGTTCTGTGTGCCTCTGGTTCTGGTGTCGGTTTTTGTGGGGAGGGCTAATTTCCAGATGTCTGGCAGGCGGGACGTGTCGTCACGCTTGTTCATGTTGTGAGGGTGTTTCTCTATCTCGATGGCTTCCATGATTATTCTCTTGTGGTGATGTTCCATGTTAAAGAGCAATTTGGAATCTGCAAAATTAATTTCGTGTCCTGTTTCTTTCATGTGTTGGAAAAGAGAGGAAGTTTTTTCTTCTTTTTTGACGGCATTCTTGTGTTCTGCGATACGTGCATTTATTCGTCTGTTTGTTTGTCCAATGTACGTGGCTGGGCAGACTTTGCAGGGTATTTCATAGACCCCTTGGTTTTCCAACTGGATTTTATCTTTGGGGTTTCTGAGGATATTGGCTATTTTTTGGTTGGTGCAAAAGGCTGTTTTGATATTGTGTTTATGGAGGATTTTGCTAATTTTATCTGTAGTGCCCTTGATATAAGGAAGGAGGGCCATGCCATTGTTTTCTTCTGTGTCTTGGTTTTTGGGGGGTGTTTCTTTTTGGATTAGCTTCGTAACCCTGTTTTGCTGGTATCCATTGGCGATTAACACATTTGAGAGATTCTGTAACTCAGTTGTCAAGTGGTCTTTGTCAGCCAGGCGTTTGGTTCTGGAGATGAGAGTCTTGGCTACGGAGTTTATTTGTGCAGGGTGGTGGTGTGATTGTGCATGTAAGTAGCGGTTGGTGTGTGTTTTTTTCCGGTAGATAGTGTGTCCTAGGGAGCCATCAGGTTTTTTGTAGATTAGGACGTCAAGGAAGGGAAGTTGGTTGTTGGCTTCTATTTCCATAGTGAATTGTATTTTGGGGTGTAGGCTGTTGAGATGTGTGAGGAAGCTATCTAGTTTTTCTTTCCCGTGTGGCCAAATTACAAAGGTGTCGTCAACATATCTGAGCCAAAGTTTGGGTTTGTGTTCTGACTTGTCTAAAGCATTGGTTTCAAAGTGTTCCATGTACAAATTTGCGATGACCGGTGAGAGGGGTGATCCCATAGGTGCTCCTTCTATCTGTTTGTATCTTTGTCCATTGTGGATGAAGTACGTGTTGGTTAGGCAGTGGTTGGTCAGGTCCAGGATGTATTCGGGGGGATTGTATTTGTTTTGAATGGCTGTCAAGGCTTCATTAATGGGCACTTGTGTGAAGAGAGATACAACATCGAAGCTCACAAGTAGGTCATCGGGATGTAGGTTTTGCTTCTTTATTGTTTCTATGAACTGGAAGGAGTTAGTAACGTGTGAAGCGATGGATTCTGCATAGGGCTGAAGTTGCTTAGCGAGAAATTTAGCGAGATTTTGTAGAGGTGAGCCTATGGAGCTGACTATTGGTCTGAGTGGTGTTCCTTCTTTGTGTATCTTGGGGAGACCGTAGAGTTTGGGGCATCTGGATGATTTTTCTCTGGGGATGATTCTTAGCTGGATTTCTTCACTGATAGGAGAGGCTTTTATTTTGGATTTGGTGGTTTTTTCCAGATAGGTGGTGGGATCTGTTTTTATAGGTTGGTAGGTAGGGTCTTGGAGTAGATTTGATAGTTTTGCTTGGTAGTCCGATGTGTTCATCACAACAGTGGCATTACCTTTGTCTGCTGGGAGAATGATTATGTTGTTGTCTTTCCTCAGGTTGGTGAGTGCTTTCTGTTCTTCTTTGTGTAAATTGCTTCTGGGTGGTTTGCTGGAGCAGAGGATGTTGGTGACTTCAAGTCTGATTTTATTGGCTTCATCTGGGTTGATTTTGGTTAGGCTAGCTTCGACTCCGCATATGATGTTTTCCGTGGGGATGCGTCTCGGGGCGACTGCAAAGTTGAAACCTTTGGAGAGTACTTTGGTTTCAGTTGAGGTGAGGATCCTGTCTGATATGTTATGTACTGTTTGTTTCATGGGTTGTTGTGGAGGGTGGCTGGGCTTCTGGCGTTTCTCTAGTTTGTGGAGTTTGTTGGTGTGTCTGTCTGTCTTATGTGAGGTCTCAGTTTCAGCTCTCCAGACGGCTAGTTGTTTGCATTTGTCCCAGAGTGCAGGGTGGATTTTGTTACAGAGTTTGAGGTGAAGAGTGAGCAGATCTTTGTTGGTTTGGTTTAGTAGGTATCTTTTCTTATGTATTTCGTTTCTGATTAGGGATAGTTCAGTTCGTTTCAGGATCCTTTCGGTAGCTGGGGTTTTAGAGTGGAATTTAAGTTGGAAGCATGTGGGAATTAAGTTGTTGTCTCGGCAGTTGCGTAGGAACAAGAGATCACATAAGATGGTGGCTCTTCGGATTTCTAGTTTCTCGTAGGTTCTTGTCAGCTGGAAGGTTTCCTCCCCGTAGAGGTGAGATATTTGCTTTCGTAGATTTTCACGGGTACAGGAATGCAGGTTTTGGTGTCTTCGGGTGTCTTCCCGTGTAAGAGTTGGGGTGTCTAGGCGACGTTTCGACGAGGTCTCACTCGTCATCTTCAGGCTGGTGCTTTCGGCTTCTTGTTACTGGAACAGAGCAGGATCTCAGTGTTTGAGTTCCTATAAAAACTGTTGAGGGGTGTGGTGTATAGCCTCCAACGTTCTGGGCAGAGAGGAAGTTCCCAGGTTAGTGTGCCTTTTCTTCTTTTGTTCCTTAATTACTTGAGGGATATCTTGAGTGATTTCTTGAGTGATATTCTGAGTACCACTTAGGTGGGTCATTAAGTGTGGATTAGTTGCTAAAGCTTTCGTGTCTTGATCTCTTGAGCTTGTGAAGAGTTTTTCTGAGAAGATGGCTGTACTGCACTTAGTTGTGCTCTGGCTTGGCTTCGTGTATAGGGGCGAGCTGTGGTTTTGTGCCCTGTGCCAGCCAGATCTGTGTAGGGATTGCAGGGGGGTGCAGCATCCGGAGGTGCCACTATGGTTTGGCTACTGGATGGTGTCTGTAATTTATCTGTGGAGAGGGTCTGGGTTTGGGTCTGGTGTGGTTGATTGGTGATGGCGTTCTGTGTGCCTCTGGTTCTGGTGTCGGTTTTTGTGGGGAGGGCTAATTTCCAGATGTCTGGCAGGCGGGACGTGTCGTCACGCTTGTTCATGTTGTGAGGGTGTTTCTCTATCTCGATGGCTTCCATGATTATTCTCTTGTGGTGATGTTCCATGTTAAAGAGCAATTTGGAATCTGCAAAATTAATTTCGTGTCCTGTTTCTTTCATGTGTTGGAAAAGAGAGGAAGTTTTTTCTTCTTTTTTGACGGCATTCTTGTGTTCTGCGATACGTGCATTTATTCGTCTGTTTGTTTGTCCAATGTACGTGGCTGGGCAGACTTTGCAGGGTATTTCATAGACCCCTTGGTTTTCCAACTGGATTTTATCTTTGGATTAGTTGCTAAAGCTTTCGTGTCTTGATCTCTTGAGCTTGTGAGCACAACTAAGTGCAGTACAGCCATCTTCTCAGAAAAACTCTTCACAAGCTCAAGAGATCAAGACACGAAAGCTTTAGCAACTAATCCACACTTAATGACCCACCTAAGTGGTACTCAGAATATCACTCAAGAAATCACTCAAGATATCCCTCAAGTAATTAAGGAACAAAAGAAGAAAAGGCACACTAACCTGGGAACTTCCTCTCTGCCCAGAACGTTGGAGGCTATACACCACACCCCTCAACAGTTTTTATAGGAACTCAAACACTGAGATCCTGCTCTGTTCCAGTAACAAGAAGCCGAAAGCACCAGCCTGAAGATGACGAGTGAGACCTCGTCGAAACGTCGCCTAGACACCCCAACTCTTACACGGGAAGACACCCGAAGACACCAAAACCTGCATTCCTGTACCCGTGAAAATCTACGAAAGCAAATATATATATATATATATATATATATATATATATATATATATATATATATAGTGGTTGGCCAATTTGGCAAAGAATTCTGTGGAAAACAGTGAAATGGAGTTAGGGCAGTTCTCTCCTCCCCCCCCCCCCCATGAACTTGCAGGGTTCTTATAAGCAATAATTTAATTACAGCAAAAACAGTCATATAGACACAGCTTCAGGGATATATCCCAGAAAAGCATATTTGATTATGCAGCGTACTTGATGCTAAAATTATTTCTGAAGCAGGAGTGGGTGATGTAATACCACCAGTATTTATGATTGTTTTAATTTATTGTAAAGCATGTCGTAAAACGGAAAATTACTACTGGTGACGATCACATTTCCAGCCAGACACATTTAAAATTGAGTGTGTTCTATGTTCTCCTCTTAATTGGCTGAAGCTGGAGGCCACGATCCAGTCAAAGCAAAGCACTTCGAAGTCTCATTGACTGCAAGGGAAATTAGTGAGACTTAAATGTTATTATATTTGACGGGCACACATCCAGAGACTCCTCATTGCTAGCAACTGGTATTCAAGGACACACCACTTCTGGTCCTACATGGGAGTAATCCTAGGATAGCTCAGTTGGTAGAGCATGAGACTCTTAATCTCAGGGTCCAGGGTTTGAACCCCATGTTGGGCAAAATATTTCTGCCTTGCAGAGCGTTGGACTAGATGACCCTCGTGGTCGCTTCCAATTTTATGATTCTATGAGTGCCTGACCATTGTGACCATTAGTCACTGATTACTTGAATTCTTTGCAACTTTCCAATGCCATCTAATTGAAATACTATACTCTTGCATTCCAGTCATAAGGTGCTGTCAAATATGATATGCTGCTGGTGAGTTTCAGAACTGTTTCCCGGGAATCTCTGAGTTCTTTGGAAGCTTCTTAAGCTTCATCAGTGGAAAGACCACTTCAGCTTTCAGTTTTGCCCCTACTGCTGATCTTCTGCAGTGACAGCCCCAGGGGAACATCAGGTACCGGTATATCCTGAGATACCCTCTCAATTCATGGTGAAGCCCAGATCTCTTATATGCAAACCAAATGTCTGCCCTTAGGGCGTCTTCCAGAATCCTTTGCAAAATGCAGAAATTCTATGGCAGATCGAACGTTCAAAAAACACTTTGCAACCCCATTATAGATGATCTACAAATAGAAATTTATGAATATGCCTCAATCTATTCTGGCATTCTTTCACATTTTCATCTGGTTCCCACTCCCTCCATTCTACTGCAATTGGTTTATTTTGTATAATTATTTTATTTCACTGATGTGGAAGCATCCTTTTTTTTGTTACAGTTCTAACCATGCCTACTCAGAAACAAGTCCCATTCAATTCACTGAAGCTTACTCCCAGCCTAGCTTGCTAGCTTGAGTTTTCACTTCCACATAGCCTCGTCATCCTGGATGGATCTACACACGGGGGAGGGGGCTATAAATAAATAAATAAGTAATAAATTAAATTGTTATAACAAAATAAAAAAACTCTGTGTAAAATCACATAGAAAAGTTTTGTGCTCTACAGCACCATCTGGTGTTGCGTGTTTATAATTCATTTAAAACACTGGTTTGTTTTTACTAATGTAACTGAGTCCCCTGTCTCATTCCCCCCACTTAGACAGGGGCAGTGTAGCACAATGTTGATATTTTGATCTTTGGCATTCTGGATTGCATGAATTATTCTTTTGCCACAAGCAATGCTGCTTAACCATATATAATTTTTATTTCTAATGCCACATTTTATTTCATAAATGCATGTTTTGCTTTGTTTTTGCTTTGCTTTTCACTTAGATTGGATTTTTTATTGGAATGTATTCATAAAATCTTATAAACACACAAAGAATGCATATTTTAATTCAGATAATGGTCGTGTGTGTGCATCTGCTAAAAAATTGCAATGCGAAAAGAACACTCCTGAATGACACATTCCATTTTTTGTTCGTTTTTAAATTCACAGTAGGAAGTAGATGAAGTCTGCAATCCTAACCTCGCTGAACTAGGAGCGAGTCCCACTGAAATCACACATTTATCCAACCGTAAGCCCCATGGAACACAGTAAGGCTTCTTTCTGAGTAAACATGCATTGGCTTGTGCCATTGGCTCTTTGTAAATCACAGGTTATAAAAGCCATAGGTTTGCATGAACAGACATTTGCCCAGCGACCCACAAATTTCGGGATGTCTCTGTGCACATAGACTAGGGAAAAGAGCATGAGAAATGACTAGAAATGTAGAACTAACACTGAGATTGTACAAAGCCCAGTATTTATAACTTAGCAGATGATTCTGTGCTGAGGGAGGAAACGACTGCTGCTCCAACCTGAGTGTACTACTTATTGCCTCACCAATGTGGAAATGCCAGATTCAATCCTGCAATGACACACCCAAATACTTACTCTGGTTATACGCTTCTTAGAAGTCGGTGTAAACTTCTTTCAAACAGCTGAGGAACATCCCGTCTGGTTTTCCAGACGGTTATGTGAAAACCCACAGACACGTATCTCCAAACCATGGTTCTGGCACAGGGCAGTTCACCGCAAACAGATCTGAGCAGCCAGTCCTCTGGGTGGACTTTGGGCTGTTTACTCATGTCACTGGCAAAGGTTTGCCATACCGCAAGCCATGTCAAGCTTGACATGTGGAAAGGCAGGTGAGGTTATTTCTAATTATACCTCTGGGAAAGGACTTACGTGAGCTCACACGTCCAAGTCACGAGAAAGGGCTACTCTATTCCGAGCCGTTTAGCTAGCATTTCTTTCCTGGCCTAACAGGTTATATAAATTAAGGAGACTCTGAGATAGGGCTGAATGGAACTAAATGTGATGAGTAACTGCTTATTCGGAAGCACCAACGCTATGTGTGTGGCTAAGCATGCAATAACTTGATAATGTATGCATTAGAGAAATCAGTTCTCATGACACCGACGGTGAGAGATGGAAGGGAGTTTTATTAGTGTTTGCACCTGTGGCAACATTTCATTGATCCTGTTCTAACATATCGTACGGATTATATTTACACTTGCGGGCAGCAGAAAAGAGGAGGTTGCCTTTATTGGAGTATAACTAGGTCACAACTTTATTAACATTTACAATCAGCAGTTACTTCATCTGCGATCAGCCTACACGGGTGGGTGGAAGATTCCCCTCTCCTCCACCCTGGCTTGGCTACCCATGCCACTGTTTGACCTTCAGGCACCCTTCTGTCTAAGGTGATGCCCTGTGCTTGGCCATTAGCTTAGACCAAGGGCAATTCTTTATATGCTGAACAGTTCCTACCCTGCTCACTGAGCTGCTGTTTACCATGTGTTTCCAGCCCTGGGGGAAGAGTTCCACCTGATCCTGTGTCAGGCACAGGTGGTTGACTTCACTGTCTAGGGACTTTCCTCTCCCTTATGTCTTCCACCCTGCCTACGCACCCCACTGCTTTCCATTGGTCGGCTTTGTTCCACTTCTCTCTCCCTTCCCTCCCCACCTCTCACAACCATTTCTACTGTTAGGCCTGTGGCTAAATTCTACAGACAGAAGGTGCAGACTTCAGAGAAAAAAAGACGTCTATGTGGCATTGTTGTTTTAATTGTTCAGAATAACTTTCGTTACGGTGCACATTACATCTTTGTCTCAAGAAAGGTAAAAAGAGAGGAAAGGGAGGTGCACGTGGTGAACATTAATAATAAAACAAAACTAAATCAAACAGTCTAAAATTGATAACGATTGCATACCCTCCAACATTTATCTGATGAAAATAGGGACATCCTATTCAATACCTTGCAACATTTCTCTGAAGAAAACAGAGACGTCCCCTCCAACAAAAATAGGGGTGTTCTATTCTATATCCTCTGACATTTCTCTGTTGAAAATAGAGACATCCTACCAGCGCGGGTGGCGCTGTGGGTTAAACCACAGAGCCTAGGACTTGCCGATCAGAAGGTTGGCGGTTCGAATACTGCCAACCTAGCAGTTCAAAAGCATGTCAAAATGCAAGTAGATAAATAGGTACCACTCCAGCGGGAAGGTAAACGGTGTTTCCACGTGCTGCTCTGGTTCACCAGAAGCGGCTTAGTCATGCTGGCCACATGACCCAGAAGCTGTACGCCAGCTCCCTCATCCAGTAAAATGAGATGAGTGCCGCAACCCCAGAGTCGGCCACGACTGGACCTAATGGTCAGGGGTCCCTTTACCTTTTAATGTGGCACTGAGCCTAGGGCTTGCCAATCAGAAGGTTGGCAGGTCAAATCCCCGTGACGGGGTGAGCTCCCGTTGCTCGGTCCCTGCTCCTGCCAACCTAGCAGTTCGAAAGCACGTCAAAGTGCAAGTAGATAAATAGGTACCGCTCCAGCGGGAAGGTAAACGGCATTTCCGTGCGCTGCTCTGGTTTGCCAGAAGCGGCTTAGTCATGCTGGCCACATCACCCGGAAGCTGTACGTTGACTCCCTTGTCCAGTAAAGCGAGATGAGCGCCACAACCCCAGAGTCGTTCACGATTGGACCTAACAATCAGGGGTCCCTTTACCTTTAATGTTATCAGCCAAACACCTGGTTGAAGAGAATTTTGTGTGTGTCCTCCTTTCTGGTCCCTAAAGATATGTATTGAAGGTGAAGAATGCAGGTCTCCCCTGGGAGATCATTCCACAAATGGGAAGCCACTACAGAAAAGGCCCATTCTCAGGTGATTGCCTCAGGGTCTGGGTCAGTTCATTTGGGGAGAGGCAGTCATTGAGGTATTGCAGCCCCAAGCCATTAGAGATAAAGCTAGCCTTGCATGGCTATCTGAATATTACCCTCATAACATTATGCCACAAAAAGTAAAGGTAGCCTTGTTGGCCCAAATATCCAACATTCACATTCAGGCAATATCCTTATTAGATAAACCAAAATCATCTTGGTGATTCCCCCAGCACCAGTTAACAAAGGAGGCTGGAGTGTGGAATAGACACGGAGACCCCAAGGAAAGTCAAATTCCGCTGCGAGGTTGGCTTTTCAAAACATTTCAGGAGAGTCTGTCTGCCGTATCACGGTCTCCATCCCACAACCAGATGGAAAACGAACAGCAGCTTACAGGCAGTTCTTCTGTTCTAGGACTATTGACTCATCAGGGTGGCTGAGGGTGTGTAACCTTGTCATCCTCTTAGCAAGAACTATTTCTGTCTCTCAAACAAACACCGGGTGAAAAGCAGATGAAAAATTACCTTGCAGCTTCCCCTAAGGAAAGCCTCACAGGTCCCACGTGAGAAGCCCATCAACAAGCCCTCTCTCTTTTGATCTGCTGAATCTTGGATTCAGCTTCCCCCCACCCTCCACCCCATACACAAAAAAATACCTCATCACAAATACCAGTGTACTAACCTCAGGAAAACAAACTAAGAATGGTTGGCTGAGATCCTAGTGGGGCTGAAAGCTTTTGAGTGCGAGCCAGGCTGAACGGAGCATTCTGTTGTTGTTTTTTAAGAGACCTCAATTCATTAAGACCAGGAGTTGGGTAATGGATCCCAGAATGGTGATCAGTCCAATGTACTTTTCTGCTGCTGCTGCTGCTGCTGCTGCTGCTGCTTATCCAAGGCAAGGGGGAAAAGAGGAAACCTTGGAAAACATTATTTTTTGGAAGGGGGGGGGGTCGGCTTTATTTGGCATTGCTATTCAGGCTAATTTGCATTTCATTAAAGGAGATTGTGTTTGCCCAAATGTTATTTGGCTCTGATCTTTTCCAACCACATAGGGGTTTGGTTTTTAAAAATCTTTTAAGTGATGTGTTTCCCTCTTTTGGCAGAAGCATTTGCAGCGACGATATTACTTTACTCTTACATGGAGTAACAGATTCAAAAGTGTTTCAACTGTCAGTAAGATATGAGGAATGTGAATCTGATGAAAAGATCTGGAGCGTGATCCAACCAAAGTTGAATCTTTCCCAGTTCCATTCATCGCATTGGGAGAATTACACATTTGCTTACGTCAATAAGATCTGGCTGTATGGAAGAAGAAGAAGAAGAAGAAGAAGAAGAAGAAGAAGAAGAAGAAGAAGAAGAAGAAGAAGAAGAAGTTGTTATTATTTATACCCCGCCCATCTGGCTGGGTTTCCCCAGCCACTCTGGGCAGCTTCCAACAAAATATTAAAATAAAATATTCTATTAAACATTAAAAGCTTCCCTAAACAAGGCTTTCTTCAGATGTATTCTAAAAGTCTGGTAGTTGTTTTTCTCTTTGACATCTGGTGGGAGGGCATTCCACAGGGCGGGTGCCACTACCGAGAAGGCCCTCTGCCTGGTTCCCTGTAACTTGGCTTCTCGCAATGAGGGAACCGCCAGAAGGCCCTCGGCACTGGACCTCAGTGTCCGGGCAGAACGATGGGGGTGGAGACGCTCCTTCAGGTATACTGGACCGAGCCAATTAGGGCTTTAAAGGTCAGCACCAACACTTTGAATTGTGCTCAGAAACATACTGGGAGCCAATGTAGGCTCACATTGTCGTGAAGGGCAAATTAAGGTAGATCAGGGGAAGAACGATTCTTCTGGCATTGCATTATATTGAAATGAAAGGGTCGTAGAAGTGCTGAACATTAATGGACCTTAGGCCAAGCTGAAACTTTTCCGTGTCACTGGAAATAGAGTAATTTTTTCAAACACGTTCCTTCCTTTCAGTTTTTTTGGGTTTTTTCAAGGAGGGATACAAAAGTTCCTGAAAGTGTTTGTGTTCTTCTCTTAGCAGAGGCTTGGCGACCATATGTCAGGAGTGCTCTGATGGTGTTTCCTGCTTGGCAGGGGGTTGGACTCGATGGCCCTTGTGGTCTCTTCCAACTCTATGATTCTATGATTCTATGATTCTATACCTAACTTCCAGTTGTGACTGCACTCTGCCTAAGAACTATCCCCCCAAACTTCACACCCTCCCTCTAACATCCTTTCAGAGTGAAAACAGTTGAATACCAGCAACATTGTCAGGGGCAGACTTCAGTAATCTTTCTTAATATGGCGCCCTATGCAAGGCCAAAATCTGGTGCCCCAAAATGGATCTTCTCAATTTTGTGCCCCCTCAGCTCGGCACCCTGTGCAAGGGAAGGAACAGACCATTCCATCCTAAATCCACAGCTGGCATTGTCTTTCCTCTTAATTTGTTTAATTCCTCCTCCGTGACAATAATATATTGCCAGATCTCATTGGCTTTGTAACATCATGACATTATCCCTGAATGACTACTTCAAGAAGAGAGTTGCTCTAGTCTTGTGGAACCTCTTGCCCCAGATCTGAAGGTGGCCTTCCAAGCCTTTCTATTTGGTCCTTGGTTCTCTCTCAAGCCTCCACCACTATCTCCAGCCCACGCTCCTTACTGGTCCTCCCCTCTGCTGTCTCGCTCAGCCTTAGTTTTAAGCCCACCACATGACATGAAAGTAGGGTTGTCACCCATCCCTAGAAAAATGTGAATGTCCTTTCTTTGGAGAAAAGTGTCCTCTGTCCTGTTTGGCCTTCAAGTGGGACACTTTTCTCTCTCTCTCTCTCTCTTTAAATTTTATTTAACATAATTATTACAAAATATAAGCAAAATATTGCAAATACATACATACATAAATATTTCAGATAAGCACACATATATAAAAAAAGAAGAAGGAAGAAGAAAGGAAGAAAAGAAAAAAGAAAAAGAAAAAAGGAGAAGAAAAAGAAAAAGAAGAAAAGCTGACTGATTTGATAAGACAAAAACCAAAAAATATAATTCAGAAACAATGGAAATGTTCAAATGACTATTTATGTAGACAAAGATAAATGTAAGGTATTGGTTATGTTTAGAACAGATTTTTGAAAGATTTTGAAAAATTATTGATTAGAATATTTGTATATTTGTATGATTGTATGGAGAAAATACAGAATAGCAGATATAATCTTGCTTTAAATGTATATAGGAAGTGCAGTGTAAGTGATAGAAGTCAATCAATGAAATTTTATTATTGAGATATTTGTAGAATAAATTTGGAAGAAATTCTTCCAGTGGGACACCTTCCAGCTCCTCCTCCTCCTCCTCCAAACTTTGTGGGCAGGGGGTGGGTCCAGTGGGAAGAGAGCCAGGAGTGAGAGCGAGAGTTATTGTGGGATGTGGGCAGAGGGTGTGGGAGGAGGCATAGGGTGTCAGGCTGGGAGGAGGAGACTGAGAGAGTTTTTTCAAGGGTAGACTGTGGGTCACAAAGAGCAAGAGAGGGTGTATGCACAAGCCTGGTTCATCCTGTGGAGAGCAGGGGAGGGAGATAGTTTTGGCGGGGACAGAGGCAGGGGGTTAAAAAGTGAGGAGGATGCACTTTGCATAGGCCTGGTCCATCCATTCCGGCGGAGAGTTTGCACAGGCAGCAAGGAGGAAGGGCAGCCTGCTGAAGATCAAGATCGGAAGGAAAAGAAATCACTGAGCACAGCCAGTGGCGGAACAAGCCAATCAGGCGCCCGGGGTGGCCCAGGGGAGGAGCCAGTTGCTGGCGGGGGAGGAGCCAGCCACCCCTGCAGGGCGGGGCAAGCCTGGGCAGGAGGCGGGGCCTCTGAGGAGTCTGCCTGCCTCCTCTCACTCAGCTGCCCTACAGCTGAGGGGGAGGCAGCGGGCAGACCATTTGGGCAGCGGGGAGCCTGCGTGCGCCCAAGCCACCATGTCTCCCCAAGGAGAGACGCGTGGCTCGGGCACACTACAGACCTCACGGTGAATGCCAACCCGGGTTTTGTCACCCCCCTCAGTGGTGACACCTGGGGTGCCCACACCCACTGCACCCCCTTCCTCTGCCCCTGAGCACAGTGTAGCAGCTAAAATACAGAGGAGTCCCATGCACCAGCTAAAGTAATTTTTAGCCCCCCAATTCCCCCCACCTGTGCCGTATTTTGCCCAACCTGTCCTTTATTTTGCCTGACCAAAGGTGGCAGACCTACCTGATAGCTGCTTCAGGTCTGATTCATGAACTGGAGGAGGAGGAGGAGGAGTTTGGATTTGATATCCTGCTTTATCCCTACCCGAAGGAGTCTCAAAGCGGCTAACATTCTCCTTTCCCTTCCTCCCCCACAACAAACACTCTGTGAGGTGAGTGGGGCTAAGAGACTTCAGAGAAGTGTGACTAGCCCAAGGTCACCCAGAAGCTGCATGTGGAGGAGCGGGGAAGCGAACCCGGTTCACCAGATTACGAGACTACCGCTCTTAACCACTACACCACACTGGCTCAACCACTGTTGAGAAACGGGCCACACTCCTGACTCCATTAGGGTATTAGCATCTTTCATAATTCCCATTGCATCTGTTGCCCTAGCAAAAGAATATTCAAACCCAGATTATTATTATTTTTTAAATAGTCTTTTGATAAAATAATAAGAACTATTTCTCTCTTTTTCCCCCCTTCCATGGACATTTTCATATTTAGATCTCAAACATGTGAGCTTCCCTTGGGCTTGCCCACCACAGTAAAGAATCTGGGTTCCCGAACAGTGGTAACAGGGAAAATAATGCTCAAGGAAATTGTTTAAACCCCAGAAAATCAAATAAATCCATCCCAAAGGATTTCTGAGCAGCCATTTTAAAAATATTTCCCATTCCTTGGAAGAGGTGGGTGACAAAAGCCCCACCCCACCTCCCCCACCCCCATTTATTGAACAGCCAAAAATCTGTGAGAAATTAAATTCAAGGCGGACGAGGCCAGATGATGTTACTGAAAAGCAGCTCTTTTCACCTCTCGTAGAGCTCGACAGAGGGCAGCGTGGGCGGTAACAGGAAATATAATATGCCGGGAATATTAAATTAATACTATTATGTCTAGGCCGAGATGAAGTACATTCCACAGAAGTAAATAATCCTCAGCTACCAGCTCAGGTAGTTGGGTTTTTAATCAGCAGATTAGTATAAGGACAGGTTTGCAGCCCCAGGAATGCAGCCCCAGGGAAAGGACCAGAGATATGGGAGGCAGGGTAACTCATTGCAATGAATAACAACAACATCTCTTAACATTTTGCATTTTTGTTGTTGTTTTGTTAGGGCTTTTGGACGGTTGCATAGGCCTTGTGATAGAAATCAAATACAATATATGCCACCACCTTCAGGCGGTCATGGAATTGTTCCTGGGACTTGGCCTTTGGATAACCTTGTTAGATACTTCTTGCTGAAGCAGGAAATAGGTTTTTGACGAGAACAAATGTGCACCTGTTTTCCTGATCTGTAAAAAAGGCAGTGTGGTGTAGTGGTTAGAGCACAGGTCTAGAACTGGATATATCCTGGTTCAAATCCCCACTTAACCATGAAGCTCACTGGATTAACTTGGATCAGTCTCTCTGTCTGTCTGTCTGTCTGTCTCAGAGAACCATGTGCACCACTTTGATAATAATAATTTATAATAATAATAATAATAATAATAATAATAATAATAATTTATTATTTATACCCCACCCATCTGGCTGAGTTTCCCCAGCCACTCTGGGCGGCTTCCAATCAAGTGTTAAAAACAATACAGCATTAAATATTAAAAATATTAAATATCAGATGTCTTTTAAAGAGAAGATAGCTACTTATTTCCTTCACATCTGAAGGGAGGGCGTTCCACAGGGCGGGCGCCACTACCGAGAAGGCCCTCTTTGATGGAATGGTGGGGGATATAAAAACACTAAATAAATATGGCTCTTCCTTTGAATCAAACAGGGCTTTGGACTGTTTGGATAAACAAAGACTATTGCAGCCTGATTCCCCCTTCTCAACTGATTTCTCCATCTTCCCAGCCAGTTTCTGTCCAGTTTCCTCAAGTGGGAGTAGGAGAGCCTTCCTTACCTTGGAGAAGCTGAGCACGGTGTCAGGAGGCAGAAGACAAGAAGGTGGATGTCCTTAGCGGCAAATGGCAAACTCAGATCTTAAGTAATCCATTAGAGCCAGGTGGGACTTGTATTTTTATAGCCCTCTTTCCATTTCAATTACTTCTTCAGTTCTCAGTTGGATTTTTATTTTTATTTTTGTAGCTAATAATCATTATAAGGTAAATGGCTGGTTCCCAGCCAGCCAAGAAAGGCAATCACATACCCTCCAACATTTATCCCAAGAAAATAGAGACGTTTCATAATAATGATAATACTCTGGGTGGCTTCAAACACATTTAAAAATGTAATAAAACTATATAGGGCTGCCTTCAGATGTCTTCTAAAGGTTGTATAGTTACTTATCTCCATGGCTTTGAGGTCACATAACTCCATAGCCTCCAACATTTCTCCGGTGGACATCCTAAGGAAAAGCGGGACCTTCTGGGATCAAATAAAAACCTCGGATGGTTTCTGTAAATTTGGGATGTCCCTAGAAAATAGGGACACTTGGAGGGTCTGCATTCAGCTGGTGATTAATTCTTTCTTGCCAAATGCATGCACTTATATCAGCTCCTAAGTTACTCAATATATAAAAGCACACATGTGCCTAGTACCCACTTAGCTAGCCTTAACTTTTCCAAGTTTGTACCCTGAGGAGCAGTGGAAGCAACAGTGGGATAAGGCCTCTCTCCTGGGCATTTGACAGAGTATACACACAACAACCTGAGACTTCTCCTTCATGGAAGTCATCACTGCTCTTCTCTCTTCAAGCCCCTTCTGCTTCTAGGTGGCAGCAGGGCAGGAGATGGTGGGCAGCTTCTTCCTTTGCTTCTGATGTGTCCTGCTGTCCCACATCCATCCTTTGCTACATTTCCATGTTATTCTGAACCAAAGCCTTTTGCTCAATTCTCCAACCGTCTGCTTTGTGTTTCTCCCTTCATTTCAACAGAAATATTGCCTGCTTCCAGAAGGCGGGCAACACTTTAACATGTGTTGTAAGGGATCATCAATCCTCTGCTCTTCACCAGTTGTCCCTTGGCTTACCGCTAAGATGTGCGATGCTATCAGCCCTTTCTGCCCCTTCACCAGATGAAAATAAGAAGCATGACAGCTGCCTTCTGACTGGCCTCCTGAGAAGAAACCGCTTAAGCCACAAGAAATAATCAAAGAGGGTGTCCAGAGTTCTGGCTGGCTAATGACAGACATATGGAGCCCAGAGGGAAGCAGCAGGCCACAGGTAGAGTGATGCAGGAAGGGAGCGGGGAGGAGAGCTTAAAGATGGTTAGGAAGCAGAAGCCATATTTCAACTTGCTGTTGGCCCCTTGGAACTTTCCCATAGATTATCCTGCACTACAGGACTAACACGTGACTCTGATTCCTTGCCTTGCTACACCTCTGCTCAGTCCCGGCAGCCTTGGAGTTCAAGCACTTCTACATGGTTTGTGAAAGGGAGAGTTTCAGAGAGGCAACCAATAAACCCATATCCTTATTTGGGGTGGGGGCTTTGTGGCCTTTATACTAATGTGTTCTCTAACCTTCATGGCTCAGTTCATAACACATGTGTCTGATTTGCTATTCCCTTTGCATTTGGGGATAGATGGCTGATAGGGCAAGCAGTGCTGAATTGAAACATGTTTATGATCGCTGGGGATGTTAATAAAGGCTTCGGCATATGCAAAATGCCAGCTTCAGCACTGCTGCGCAAACACCATTTCTATCTTTCTTTAGATGGTGCCTGTATACAGACCCTCCAGCTGTCCTTATTTTCCAGGGACAGCCCCAGATTTGCAGAAGCCATCCTGGTTTCTGATTTGATTCCGGAATGTCCCACTTTCCCTTAGGACGTCCCTATTTTCATCAGAGAGTGTGTCACAAGAGATTCTTTGTCTTTCTTGTTTTAAATTGTCCCTGTCTAGCTCTTCAACTTTGTCTTGCTGTGTTCCAAAAAGAACAAAACCACTGTGCTGCAAAACCATTCTTAAAAAAGAAAACAAAAACAGGTTCATGATGCATCCATTTCCGCCATGTATTCACAAGCAGAAGCCCCAAAGCTTGGTGAGCCATTCCAACTGCCTGGGGATATGTTTATATTTCCATTTTTAACTTGCCAATGCAATCAATTAAGTTCCATATCAACTCAACACGTTGTTTACATGTTCCATGTCTTACTAATCTAAAAGTAAATTACATTGAGACACTGTGTCCTATAATTTAAAGATTGGGAACCTGTGGCCATCCAGATGTTGCTGCAGTACAACTCAAACACCATCCTTGACCATTTGTCATGCCATCTGGGGCTGATGAGTCCAACAACATCTGCAACAACATTCAACTGAATATTGCACCTTTCTCCAGGAGACTTCATTTTTTTACAAGACAGCCATACATGCAGGTAATGAAAACAGACATGACAGCAGCTGGCCATCATTTAAATGCAAGCATGTTGTACTCCACCTCATGAGAAGAGAAGACTCCCTAGAAAAGACTCTGATGTTGGGAAAGATGGAGGGCACAAGGAGAAGGGGACAACAGAGGATGAGATGGCTGGACAGTGTTCTCGAAGCTATGAAAATGAGTTTGACCAAACTGCGGGAGGCAGTGGAAGACAGGAGTGCCTGGCGTGCTCTGGTCCATGGGGTCACAAAGAGTCAGACACGACTAAATGACTAAACAACATCATGTTGTACTCATGTAGAAAACAAGAAGTGGGAAGGTCCCTGATTTAAGGAAGCCCGGAATGTGTATGGATAGGGAGTGCACAACCTTCTATGCTGCAACACTCTTCCCATACTGCTTCCCTCTCATCTGGGATCACAACCCCAGATGGGAGAACAATGCTTAAGAAAAGGGGCTGTAGGGAGGTAAACTGCAGTGGAGGGGGGAGGACGCTGTTCTCAACTCCTGTAAACACTTCCAGCAAAGCAGAGTGGGGATGGACCATATAGCTCAATGGTAGAGCACATGTTTTGCATCCAGAAGGTCGCAGGTTCAATCCCAGGCATCTCCAATTTAAAGGATCCTGTAGCAGATGATGTGATGCAAGCCTCTGTCTGTGAGATCTTGGAAAGCTGCTGCCAGAGAAAGTAGACAATACTGAGCTGAACAAAATAGTACTCTGATAAGACAGCTAGCTACCTAGGTTCTCATAAACTCCCACCCCACTTTTTCTGTGACTGCGGCTGCCCATGAGGTTGCAGAGGGTAGCCCTAGGTAACTACTACTCCATTTCTCAGAAATTTACTCGGGGAGTGTGGTAAGGCTCCATATTGTTCCCAACGCTATTAGGATGCCTACATCTGTAAGGGGGGATTGCTCACCATTGTGGAATGTAGGCATCAGCAATAGGTTGGTTGTACCAAGCCCTATTCCCTCCACTTCATCAAACCCAGGAGCAGCAGTGTGAATGCATACTGTTGTAGCCTGGATGTGTTCACGTCATGGTGGATGGTCCAAGGATCTCACAGGAGCTATCTATCTTGATGGTCCCTGTGGCCAGGAACACCTTTTATCAGTTAAAACTGACACAGCAGCTTGGTCCCTTCCATGAAGACAGAGACATGATTACAAACATCAATGCCTTTGTCGCTTTAAGGATATATTATTGCAACCAGCTCTATCTTTGAACAAGGACTGGAAACTTTCAGTTTTTGGAGAATCCATCGTCTGCAGGATTATTATTGAGCATCACTTCTGCAGGAGTGGCTTCTCCCATATGAACATCTCATATGTGTGGTGTAGTGGTTAAGAGTGGTAGACTCGTAATCTGGTGAGCCGGGTTCGCGTCTCTGCTCCTCCACATGCAGCTGCTGGTTGACCTTGGGCTAGTCACACTTCTCTGAAGTCTCTCAGCCTCACTCACCTCACAGAGTGTCTGTTGTGTGGGAGGAAGGGAAAGGAGATTGTTAGCCGCTTTGAGACTCCTTAGGGTAGTGATAAAGCGGAATATCAAATCCAAACTCTTCTTCTTCTCTTTAAGACACCTTTTCAGAGGATCTTGCTCTGTGTTCCTTTCTTACCAGAGGTGAGATCAAGTGTCCGTAAAACTCTATCATACATCCATATTAATATGTGCAAAGTACTTTGAGCAATCTCTATGAATACTGAGTGTGTCCATTACTATTCATGTGGACACTTCCTGTAACAGCTTTTTTGTAAACAAAGGAAATGACCCAAGCTAATCATCAGTAGGAGGGGAGATTTGCGGGTAGTAATGGGTAAGCTATCAGTGGGGCCTCCCATTGTTAACGTCTCACTTTTTGTGCAGTTTTTTTTTTCATTGGAGTCTAGAAGAACAGGAATCAAATGTTCAAAAGCCAGCTTTCAGTGTTTCCTGAAATTTCAGTCCAAAGCAACATTTTGAGCTAAATCTAGCAGACGCCAAAGAGGTACTTTGTGTTTCCAGGTATACAGAGGAGGAGGGAAATAAACAAGTGTTACATATGCATGATTTTCTTTTCAATTTAAATAAACATTTAAAATAACATTTTCTGTGTTTCTAATTTTCTGAGGGAAGGGTTTCTTCAGACTTTTGCTGCATGCAACTGCGCTGAAATTGACTTTTTTAAAGTGTCTAAGTAGATTTTGGTTGGTTTTTAATATGAGTTCTGGGAGTACACTTCATAAAATTTTGGCTATTAAGAGTACATTTCTTGAAGTCAGAAAGGTCTCAAAAGTTGGGCAAGACTAACAGGTTCTCATCTGTTGGTGGCACCCTTTGTTCCACATCTGAGGAAGAACGATTAGGACTCTGTGTTGATGTACTCATGCTAAGGTGAACAGGACTGAAAACAGACCGCTTTTTGTCCTTATACGATGAGCATCCCAGTCTCCTGATGGGGGCTCATTTTAATCTGCCTGACTTCTCACTTCTCAATTTCCCCTTTGAATGGGCATGCTTATATTTCTACCTGGAAGGCCAGCGTTTTGCTAAATGTGTTATGGTTTGGAATGGTCCTATAACTCGGATGGAAAAACCTTCATTAATTGAATTAGGGACTGGGGTCTCAGTCTTTGAAGCAGCCACAGACTAGATTTTATGAGAAGATGAAAAGATAATTATTTCTCCCATTTGAGTAAAACCTGGTGGGGGTTGTTTGTATTTTATTTTTATTTTTATTTTATTTTTTTAAAAAAATAGGTTTCGAGAGGAGTTTCCACTGCAGCTTCTTATTTCAATCCAAGGTGTTTAGCCAAGGTCAGCAAGAGGCTCCACAGAACTAAATAAAATGTCTTTTCCTCTCCTCATCGTGGAGATGGCTTGCTTGATTTCTCCCTCTGTGCTCTTCGGTATTGCAGCATTTCTCATTACCGTATTTTTCGCTCTATAAGACGCACCCGACCATAAGAAGCACCTAGTTTTCAGAGGTGCTATGATGCTCATGTACTGCTTATGGGCTTCCCACAGGCATCAGGCTGGCCACTGTCTCTGCGCAGCGCCCCTTCAGCGAAGTGGGAGGAGGAACAGAAGGGGCTCCGTTCCTCCTCCCGCTTCCCAGGAGAGGCGTTTCACTAAAGGGGCGCTGCGCAGCGCTCCCTCTCTGCGCAGCACCACTCCTGCGAAGTGCCATTCGCTCCATAAGACGCACTCACATTTCCCCTTACTTTTTAGGAGGAAAAAGTGCGTCTTATGGAGCGAAAAATACGTGCGTCTTATGGAGCGAAAAATACGGTAGTTAATATGGGCATCTATTGCTATTTAAGAAAGTGTGAGTGCGACGTTCCTAGGCATCCCTACACAGAAAGCCAATGAGACTTACTCTCAAGTAGATGTGCATAGGATTGCAGCCTCATTGTCTCAAAATCTTGAGCCCTTTTCAAGCATGTGATTAGAATCATGAGGGGGGGAATGTGGAGCAAATGCTGGCCCCAGCCCCCAAATCATGGTTTTGTCACCCTGGACTAGAATTCTTCACATATTATATTGGGGAAGAAGTCTGAAGAAGAGAGCCTTTCAATATTTTTTTTTTAAAAAAGGAACTGTAGTTACCCCCTCACAGAACTACAATTCCCAGGACCTTTAACAAACTACATTTACCATACTTATTGGACTGCCATGTTGTTTTGGTTGTGGATTTTTTTTTCAGTTTAGTTGTATATGTTTCATTTATTGTTTATAATTACTTTTGTTATGTTGTAGCTATGTGTAGCTATGTGGACACTGAGGTCCAGTGCCGAGGGCCTTCTGGCAGTTCCCTCGCTGCAAGAAATGAGGTTACAGGGAACCAGGCAGAGGGCCTTCTCGGTAGTGGCGCCTGCCCTGTGGAACACCCTCCTATCAGATGTCAAGGCAATAAGCAACTATTTTACTTTTAAAAGACAATTGAAGGTGGCCCTGATTAGGGAAGTTTTTAATGTCTGACACTGTATTGTTTTTAATATTTGGTTAGAAGCTGCCCAGAGTGGCTGGGGAAACCCAGCCAGATGGGCGGGGTATAAATAATAAATTATTAATTTTAGTATTATTATTATTATTTGTTTGTGTTGCATAAAAGAAAACATTGCATTCATTTTCCGAAATACAGTTTGACCGACTGAATGATTCCATCTTAACAGGGACGTTAGTTTTATCCCTTAGTCACAATGGATGCTTGTGCCTTATCTTTTGCAAGCAAAACAAACTAATAGTATTGTTGGGAAATTATAAAGAGCATATAATAAGGTTGATATTGGAGCTGTGGAAAGGAAGTGTTTGGAAAGGCAGCACAGAAATAAAAGTGTGAAGGTACATATGCAATGTGATTTTATGTGAATGATTACAGTGGTACCTCGGGTTAAGTACTTAATTCGTTCCAGAGGTCCGTTCTTAACCTGAAACTGTTCTTAACCTGAGGTACCACTTTAGCTAACGGGGCCTCTTGCTGCCGCTGCGCCGCTGGAGCACAATTTCTGTTCTCATCCTGAACATCCTGAGGTAATATTTCTGAGTTAGCGGAGTCTGTAACCTGAAGTGTATGCAACCCGAGGTACCACTGTATTGCTATTGCCTTTCTATGATATCTTGTACACCACTTTGGAGGGCAATTGTCCCTCAAAGACAGTCTATAAATGAAGTAAAAGTGAGGCATGTTTTGTACAGCTAAAAGGAAATATTCGGTAAGGATAAATAGAATGGACTGGAAGCAGCATAGGAAGTGGAAGCCATCATTTGAGTTAAGAG
Source organism: Podarcis liolepis (assembly GCF_965112155.1). Taxonomy (NCBI): domain Eukaryota; kingdom Metazoa; phylum Chordata; class Lepidosauria; order Squamata; family Lacertidae; genus Podarcis; species Podarcis liolepis. The sequence goes on from NC_139555.1 coordinate 26,349,770, forward strand.
CGCTTAGCCTTTGGAATCAACGGCCTTAACAGTGCAACCCCTAAGCATGTTAACTCAGAATTAAGTCCCACTTAGCTCATTGCAGTTTCTCCCTAATGTGTGCTTAGAATTTCACTGTAAGTGTGTGTGTTGGATTTTGGCCACTCGCAGTCAAGGAACACAACAGGAACAAAGATACTGTTGGAAGGAGGCTTAATGAGAGCCAGAAACACGCACAAAAATGGAGTTGGGGTGCGGGAGAAGGAACTGTTTGTTTTTTTAACATTAATTGCAGGGGGGGAGCCTATAAATTGTGGTAAAGTCTATTAAGTAGGCTGTGCAATGCCAGCTTTGTGCCAGCCATCCATCTGAAACAGGTGTATTATTCCTAGTTCGTTTGGTTTAAATAAATTGCTTTTCCACATCTATTTATTAATCTTAGAATTTCATTATGTATTTGCTGCCACATTGTTAAAGGGTTTGGGTTCCTCTGGGACAAATTTGAAGGTATGCGCAGATGCTTCTGCACAAGCCACTTTCACAGGATCTTGCTGAGTTGTGATTGCAATGCTCCCACTGTTGGTAGTTGCGTTGAATAAATTTTACCTCTTGCCTGAAGATCTTCTACCATATGTGAGGGTTGGCAGTGCATCTCATGCCTCTTTTTGGTTCTCCAAGACACTTCCTGGGTTAAAACATGCACATAAAGAAAGGACAGCACATGCTTGTAGTGTTTGGTACGACTCTCTTTGCAATCCGTTAAGGGTGATGGAAGAGAAAAAGCAGCGCAAGATTGCTAGCTCCTGTGATAGCCTCAAAAAAACATGAGTTTTCTCTTGATTTCACCTATGTTTTTCTAAGTTCATAACCACAACCCATGTGCAGTCCCTGAAAGCATGTGCCGTTGCCCTGACCTTCCTTTATAATATAGAACAACTCTTCTTATCTGTCTATAGAAAATGACTTTTTACAGTAGTGGCTTGGGGTGAGAGGATCTCTCCTGTGAGTCCTCCTTTTTGGCCACACCCATCCCTAATATCAAGGGACGCGGGTGGCACTATGGTCTAAACCACAGAGCCTAGGGACTGCCAATCAGAAGGTCGGCAGTTCGCATACCCACAATGGGGTGAGCTCCCATTGCTCGGTCTCTGCTCCTACCCACCTAGCACTTCGAAAGCACGTCAAGTGCAAGTAGATAAATAGGTACCACTCCGGTGGGAAGGTAAACAGCATTTCTGTGCGCTGCTCCGGTTCGCCAGAAGCGGCTTAGTCATGCTGGCCACATGACCCGGAAGCTGTCTGCAGACAAATGCCGGCTCCCTCAGCCTATAGAGCGAGATGAGTGCACAACCCCAGAGTCATCCGCGACTGGACCTAATGGTCAGGGGTACCTTTACCTTTACTATCCCTAACATCACCTCTCCCAGATCAACTTCCACCCATGCTCCTATGTTTAACACCCTTGCCCTAGTCCTCTTTGCACCCTCCCTTGCACCCGTGCTTTCTTTGCACCCTCTGGTGCAAATAAAATGTCGGGCATGTGTTGCATAAGGTTCCATAGGGCCCTGCCTTAGAGTAGGCTTGTTCAGAATCTGTTGGTCTCCAACTTCCACAGTCCCAGACAATGTGGCCAAGAATGAGGGATGATGGGTAGTGTAGTCCAGCAACATCTGGAAAGCAGCAAGCTCCCCCACCACCACCACATGCCTTAGCAGTGTTTCCCAAACTTGGGTTCTTCAGCTGTTTTTGGACTACAGTTCCCAACAGCTCTGACCAATGGTTCTGCTAGCTAGGGATGATGGGAGTTGTAGTCCAACAACAGCTGGAGACCCAAGTTTGGGAAACACTGCTCTATAGGTAATAACGCTGTAAGATTGCTCAGCCCTTATTCTTCACAACTGGAACTGTCTACTGGTAGATATGAAGTACCAGATTACATTGACACATTATAAACCAGATTTCATTGACCAGTGGAACTGTTTGAACGTTTTGCTGGGGGAATCCTTTAGTGGGGCTTTCTCCAAATAGGAAAGAAGTCCGGGGATCCCTGTTACATTGTCACAATACAAAACTGTGAGATCCTGTCTCAGCATTTGACTGTTACTGTTCTGTGTTCACAACAACAAAAAGAGAGAGTGGGGCAAAAGATTGTGACATAAATGCTAAGCTGGAGAATCTGTGCCCCTCCAGTTGTTGAGTTACAGTTCCAGGCAACATCTGGGCCAGCAACAGCTGGAGGACCACACGTTCCCCACCCCTTCGGGAGAGCATTAGAAACTAAGAGCGTCACATTGGCTTGCAGAATATCTAAATTTTCTAGCTGCTGTTAGCTGTGGTCTCACACTTGTAACATCTGTATCCATTCCTGGTGCCAAATTGCTCTCCCCCCCCCTCACACTTGTTATTCCCCCTCTCTCCACCCCTACCCCTTCAGTGTGCATGTAAATCTCCAAAGGGAAACATACATCATAACTTTTGGCCAAACAGCTAATCCAGAGCAGTATGTTATAGCAACACCTGCAAAGCTGAGGAGTCTTTTTTTCCCCAAGCCAAGATTATTGTCAATGTGGCGCAGGTCTTTTACCATCTAAGCAGTGTGGGGCAGCCATGAAAAAGCCTGAGGGCATTAGCCTCCCAGTAGTCAGTATACAGTATTGCGCTGGGAGTGGGCTATTCTTGTTGTTTCCTGGGCACCATGAACTGCTTTTGTGTGACTGATGTTATTGGGGGCTTTGGGCGGGGAGGGTAAACTAAACATGAGAGTGCAAAGCTATCTATATTCAGAGGAGTAGGCAAAATAGACATCTCTTTCCTGTGCCTTGCTTTTTCTTCCATCGCATACTCCTAGGAAGAGAAGGGGAGTTAACTTGTGTTAGGGTTGCCATATTTCAAAAAGTGAAAATCCGGACACAAAAAGTTTTTTTGCCAATTTCATGGAGCTTGGGGGGGGGGTGCAAAGTTGTTTAGCTTTTTTTGCATAATCTCAAAAAAATGAAGTTTTTAAGCTACTTAAGGAAATTAGACATGGGTTTCCCTATGTCCAGATTTCCCCGGACGTTTCAGCTACTTACTCCTGGATGCTGCTTGCGACTATGTCTGGGAAATTCTAGGCATATGGCAACCCAAACTTGTGTGGATTTTCCATTTCTAACCACACCATCATCTCACATAGGGGAGCCAAGTTGGACCTGCCTTTTAAAGTGTTCCCTGCCCTAAGCCACTCTTTTCAGGAGAGTCAGGCTCGCTCCTACAGCACGGTCCTTAAGATAATTACATTATAGCAGTACTGGATTCCTGCTCTGCAATATACTTTTATTTTAATGCTTAATCGAGCTCTGGCTAACTAATGACATAATTTCAGCCCTCATCGGTGTTAAGCTTTGAGACCCCCTGCCGTCTGGCCACACACAGTCAAGACACACCACTTCATTTCTGACCTCCCACCACCATCTCTGTATAGAAGATGTGGTCAAAGGAGTAACCACCACAGAAGAGATGCTTTCTTCTCAAGAGTTTAGGGTCAAATGCTTTCATTCTACTGTCCATGGTGGTTGGTTGGTTTATTTTGACTTGGGATTGTTAGAAGAAGTACAGATATCTAATATATCTCACTCTGCTGTTTAAGAAGGATTCCAGAAAATTTTCTGAGGCAGTTTGGAATTTATTTATTTTTTAAAAAACCATTTTCAGAGCTTCTCAAGTCATAGGGACATAACGTGGACAGTAGATGCAAACCATTCTTATTGTGTGTTGTAGTTTCTTTAAAAGAGAGAGAAAGAGCAAAAAAAGTATTTGGCATATGTCTGCTATAAAATATTCTTGTATATTGGGGTCTGTGGTTTATTTTACTAGTGGTGACTTGTTCAAGCCACATTTAGCCCATTAATATGAGATATGAGGTCACCCTACCATTTAGTTGTTACCCTGTCTACGCATTGCACAGCTGGGTAGTAATCTTTTAACTAGTGTCTGCCTCGGCGGGGAGTCCATTAAAATGAGAGCCAAAGTCCATTGGTCTTGGTGGGGGTTTGGAAATGGAAAAGGTTTTTGAAGGCCCTGAAGAATTTGAGTGAGGTAAATGAGCACTTTGGATCGGGTTCTTCTTCACTGGACCTTACAACTGGCAAAAAGTACATTCTGAATGTCATTAATTGTTGTCGCATCCTCCAGAGATGATATTTTTGTGGGCCTGCAGAGGGATGGAGGAAGGAGAAGAGAAACCATCTGGGTTGTGAGTCCTGGAAGACCTGCTCCTTGCCTTGTAGGCTTTTTCCCATCTGACCTGGGAGGGTGGGCCCTGATTGACTCCAACTACAAAAGTTGAAGCTGCTGAAGAGTCCAGAGACCATCTTGATGATCAGCCCTGGAAGGCCTGCTTCTTGCTTTGCTAGAATATTTGCACCTGGACTGGCAGACTGACTCCAACTACAAAAAGTGAAGCTGTTGAAAAGACCAGAGACCATCTTGACTGCGAGCTCTGGAAGACCTGCTCCCTGCCTTGCTAGCCCCTTTTCCACCTGGCCAGGGAGGGTGGGACCGTGACTGACCTCGGCTGCAAAAGATGAGGCTGCTGAACATGCTCTTTCAGCTGGGATCTTGTTCAGGGGCTTTTTGGTCCTCCTTGTTGATAGTATATCTTTTTATGTTATGGTTTTTGTGGAAATTTCAGTTAGGTTGTGTACTTTTTGATGTCTTATTTATGGTTTATGACTATTATGTTTGCAATAACATAAATCTTTTTCATATTGCAAGCTGCCTTTATGGAAAGTCAGCAATGATGAGGTGTATAATACATCCATTTACTACATACAGAAGTGTTTCTTCTTCTTCTTCTTGATATAAAGAAGAAGATTAACTTCCTCAGAGCATGGATTAGTCTCTTATACTGGGTTTTTTAACCATGGGAAACAGGAAATAGCCTAAAACCAAGGAACTGCTTTTTTGATGGGAATAAAGATACCTTTTCCAAAGATATCAACTTACTATGGGATGCCCATGTTTACATTTGTTCCTGATGCAATTTGCAGGAAAACTGCCAAGGAACTTACATATGCACCACTCCCACTTTGTAAATTCAGGTGTTTTAAAATTAATATCTCCTCCACTTTCTTTCACTTGGGTCGCTATTATCCTCTGATACTTTAGGATGATGCCTTTTGCAACATCCATTACAATTTTAGGCAATTTTGTGGCCTTTTACAAGTGGACAAGACTGTTCTAATGTATCTGTGTGGAGTTTATTGTCTGTCTCTCTGCCTGGTTATATGTCGCTTTGTGTTGCCCTGCACGACGGACAAACTTAGTAAATGAAATAAATGAGTCCCATTTGCACAAATATGGCATGAACAGGCAGACCTCATTGGATGTTACCCTGTGAACTGAGGTTTTATTTTGAAGCTGATATTTATATTTAGAATGAAACCCAAACTCTGACAGGTGCCATAACTGCAGCCCTGCAGTTACATGGTAGCCAAGGGAAAAGGTGTATCCAATAGATCCCAGGCCAACTTAGCCTGGTAAAAAAGGTAAAGGTAAAGGACCCCTAGATGGTTAAGTCCAGTCAAAGGCAACTATGGGGTTGCGGCGCTCATCTCGCTTTCAGGCCGAGTTAGCCGATGTTAGTCCACAGACAGCTTTCTGAGTCATGAGGCCAGCATGACTAAACCACTTCTAGTGCTACAGGACACTGTGACAGAAACCAGACCTCACGGAAACACCGTTTACCTTCCTGCCACAGCAGTACCTATTTATCTACTCATGCTGGTATGCTTTCAAACTGCTAGGTTGGCAGGAGCTGGGACAGAGCAACGGGAGCTCACTCAGTTGCAGGAATTTGAACTGCCAATCAGCAAGCCCAAGAGGCTCAGTGATTTAGACCACAGCGCGACCCATGTCCCCCCATCTCAGCCAACCCTACCCTTGGAACACTGTTCCTGGGTTTTCCACTAGCTGCCACTGATGGAGATTCACCACATGTTCAACAGCCAATAAGAGGCTAGTTTAGCTGACAGAGCTTGATGGAGCAACACCTCCACTCAATTTAACCCCCGCCATCCGCCAGTTTGGTACAAGGGTGTTTTTGATTGCTCTTTTAATCTCTAAGAGTTTCTGAGCACTCTTATTTTTACCCTTCTGGGATCATTTTAACTCTTTTTATGCAGCTGTACCTTTTGCGCTAATGTTGTATTTTCTCTGATTTGATGTTTTATTGTGTAATTCAATTTGTGTTTAAAATTTTCTTGACTTGAAGGTTTTGTATGTCTCCTAGAGGACTTGGTTCACTGACAACAAATATGTGTAAATAATAAATACATCCACAAATTCCTTTTTTTATTATTCAGTGCTATAGCTCAAAAGTAAAAATGCAGATGTGTAGGGTTCAAGCATGAAATGAAACAAATCCATGCAGGGAACACCATAAAATGCAAGAAATTCCCGCAAATTCACAGAAATTCAGTGACACAATGTTTTTCTGCTTTGCTGCTGTATATTTCCCATTCCAAATATCTGCCAGGTGGTTGATTTGCAGAAATTCAGAATTGTGAATTATGATTTAAATGGCTGTCTCCCATCCACCCTCAGCAAAATATATCAAGGGAACTTGTTCAAAAATAAAATTATCCATACCAGGGAAACTGGCAAAGGGCCTTCTCAGCAGTGGCACCTTCCCTGTGGAATGCCCTCCCATCAAATGTCAAAGAGATAAATAACTATGCAACTTTTAGAAGACTAAACTAAAAAGTCCCAAACACTGCAACCTTTACTCATCCCTTTGATCATTTCTGTCGCTCATTTCTTATTCTTATCCTTTTGGTTATTTTGGTTGACCTATTTACTATTATTTTACTTTATTAATCAGAGTATTTAAAAAATATATAATGGTAGCGTACATTAAATATCATGGTGGTGTACAGTAAAACAATTAAAACATTGTGAAATTATAAAATCATAAAATACAGAACAAATTACCCACACTGAATCATATTAATTCTCTAAAAACATGCTCAGCACATGGCAAAATTATTATAAGAATATTTCTAAACCATCAGCTCTCTCATTACCAGAAGTTCATTTTCCCCTTACAATTTTGGCTTGGGGAGATTGTCTTATGAATGCCTGATGTTAAGATTGTAAGATACTATTTGGGGCAAGGTTTGAGAAGCAAGGCTGAGCCAGAAGCTGTGAATCCTGATCCCACAAAATGCTGGGAAATTCACTTGATCCTTTCCTGAGAGAAAAGTTACAGGAAAACACCACCACATTCAGAACGGCCTTGTGAATCAGTCTTTGGGTTTGGAGGGTGAACTGAATGTGAGGTAAAGAGCTTCTCCCAAAATATTCCCTATAATGGAGGACTTTGCCCTTCTTAAGGTGGCATCCGAACAAGGAAATTCTGAAGGATAACAGGATTGACCTTAATGGCATGCCAAGACAGAGGTGAATGCCCTGGGAATGGACATTTGAGAAGTACTAATACATACCAGTACAGCCAAAAGCCATTTTCACACTGCCAAATTAGGAAGAGTCATCAAATTCAGGTTGGTGCATGGAAAAGCTTTGTGGAGCAGGCGCCTCTTGCCTCCTTCACCCTGGCAGTCAAAATACCAAGGGAAAAGACTTGGGCCAGATCATAAAGTTTCATTTAAACACACGGGCTCAGAATCTGGCACAGAGGCCAAGGGCAAGGGGTTGTTGCCATAAAGCAAAATCCTTGAGGAGGAAGTGTAGGCTGAACAAATACCTGGGGCTCTAAAGAAGTCTGCGCACCCACCCCGTGCCAACGGTCTCCCATCTGTTTAATAGGTCCGAAGTGAAACGAAAAGCCAAGGTAGCCCAGAGGATAATAGGGAGGGGTCTTGTTCGAGCAAGGGCAGGCGAGTAGGTAGATGGGGAGTCCTTTCCAAGTCTTGCACAAAGTCTCCGAAGAGGGAAGCCAAGAAAGCTTTTAGGGTTTCTGGCAAATCTAGTTCTGGTGGCTTGGCCCGAGGCTGTTGCTCCCTCCCTCTGGCACTCTGGGATTCCCAACCTGTTTCTCTTTGACGTCATGGGGTTGAAAGTCGGCACCAGAGACGAGGTACCAGCTTCAAGAGACCGCGCCAACCCCGCCCGCTTGAACTTGCTAAAACGGGACTCTGTGGTAAGCTGCCTTTTATAGAACTATAAAACCCAAAAGTTCATGTTCAAGGACTCGTGCCAGTTCAGTTGGAAAAGGGGCCAGGCTTCGCCACTGGCACCATCCTTGCTGCCGATGCTACTGCCTGACTGTGTGGGTCTGTTGATTTCTTCTTGTAACTTCCTTCGAGAGGGAGCTGAAGGCAAAGACAAAGCGGCTTGTTTCTGAGCATGTCCACACATTGCAATTAAACCAGATTGACACTCATTTAGCTGCTACCACTGGTGCCAACTCCAGGAAGCTAGCCCACAATAATATATTTGTGGGACTGGGCCCCTGCAAAGCCAATGGGCAAAGTTGAAGCCCTTTGTTGCAGGCACCCACAATCTTCAGCAGACTGCCAAACAAGAACAGCTTCTTCTCAGGAGATGAGAGATCTCAAGCAGACAATTTGCAGATTTCTTATCAAACGATGGCGACTTTCCAGGGAGTCCTCTAAAGAAATAGAACTGGTTTCAAACCAGTTCGAAGGCTTGCATGTAGTTGTGCCCACAGAAAACACCCTGCACTCAGAAGAATGGAGATGACAAATGGACTGCATTAAGGTCCATGACTCTCAGGATACCTAACAACTGAGGAGTCCATTTCATAAGTCCCTCTCAGGATGATTGTCATTTCCAGTCAGTCGTGGTTTTCATATTTGTATCCTCCTGGAAGCATTCAAATAAACAGCATGTTAGTAGCAGATGAGTGGTGGTTGCCTGTTTCTTGGGCTAAAGGAGTGGCAGCTTCTTCTCATACTCTCCTCCCCTCTATTTTCCCTGAAGGTGAACAAGAAGTAATTAGGTATTTGAATTATTATTTTTTCCTATCACCATCATCATGTGCAATATAAAGTGCCTTGCACCATTTGGCAACTTTACCACACATGGTGTAAGCCACTTGTGTGTGGATCAGGTAAGCCTCTTACCACCACAAATAGCATAACCACCCACTTTAAATGGTGGGCATGAATGCCACAGCATCTAGGGACACATCAACCACTTTAAAGTGGCCATTTGGTGTCTAGGACATCTTCACTACTCCTGGAAAAATGATGCTGAACAGCCAGAAAACTGTCCCATTGTTAATGGGAAAAGCAGGTGGCTATGTTGCAAACTTTGAACCTCAGGGTACATGGAAAAAGAGATGTGGTAATGATGTTTCATAGCACAAATCCTGAACAGCATTGTAAATAATGTTGAGAGGTTTTATAATATTAATACTATTAATAATAACAATTTATTTTTACTCTGCACATCTGGCTGGGTTTCCCCAGCACATATAAAAACAAGAGCTAGGTACTGGTACTCACCATGAGGGACGCAGGTGGCACTGTGGGTTAAACCACAGAGCCTAGGACTTCCTGATCAGAAAGTCGGCGGTTCAAATCCCCGCGATGTGGTGAGCTCCCATTGCCCAGTCTCTGCTCCTGCCAGCCTAGCAGTTCGAAAGCACATCAAAGTGCAAGTAGATAAATAGGTACTGCTCCAGCGGGAAGGTAAACGGTGTTTCCGTGCACTGCTCTGGTTCACTAGAAGCAGCTTAGTCATGCTGGCCTCATGATCTGGAAGCTGTATGCCGGCTCCCTCGGCCAATAAAGCAAGATGAGAGCCTCAACCCCAGAGTCGGCCACGACCGGACCTAATGGTCAGGGGTCCCTTTACCTTTACCTTTACTCACCATGAAGTTGTAACAGTAAGTGCCACCGTTTTTAACATAAAAAAGAGGTGCTGGTACTGCGTACCCATGTATACCCCCTAAAAAAAGCACTGGGTATGTGATATAACAACAGTAATGTAGCTCTCTAGATGTTGCTAGACTACAACTCCGATCATTCCTGACCATCAGCCATGTTGGCTGGAACTGATGGGAATTGGAGTCCAACAACCTCTGGGGGCGTGTGGGTTCCCTATCCTTGTATGAGAATAACCCCTAAATGTATGTCATGTCTTAGGAGAGAAAGTAAGACTGTGGTGTTTGTTTATTTGTTCCACCTCACCCCAAATGCTCCCTGATTTAAGCAGAGGTTCTAGCTGATATAATTGCAACAGCTTTTAAAAATTAAGAATCCGGGGACAGAAATTATCATAAACTGAAACCAAGCCATGAATTTACACCCACAGCAGCCAAGTGGTCCAGCCTCAAATGCAGTGTGGACAACTTGCTCAGCTGAACATATACACAGAGAACCCAGACATACATGTGCACACACTGTACAGAAATAATTGCATGCGATTTCTGGGAACAGGCCGTCCCAATACACACGATTATCAGGCTCAGTTAATAAAGCGCACACTTGTAATGCTGGGCTCCATGTCAAGAACAACATGAAATAACACTGCACCCACCCACTAAGAACACCGAATGTGTCACAATCATCTGTGTCATGCTTTTAAAAATATCTCCACCAATGGGGCCCTTAAAAAAGAAAATTGACGGAGAGAAGAGAGAGAGGAATAATTACGGTGTTTTGTAAATATCCGACTCTGCCAGGTGGAAAATGTTTGCATCAGAGGAAAGGGTGCCAGGGGAAGCTTGTTCCTTTTGTGCCGCAAAGGGGGTGGTGGGATGGGGGAACTCGATTTGCAATTACATGAGCTTTCCTGAGAGGCGTGGTCCATGGCAGAAGGAGAGGTCTCACCCTTCGAAAACCACAGAGACAGAACCTAAGGGAGGTGACTTTCTTGGCTGGTGGAAATCTACAAAACAGGGGCAGCCTGGAGCAGAGATTTTTTCTTTTTTTATGGGAGTGAAGGGATTAGAGACTAATTGAAAGGTTAGGGAAGGATTTGGTCCTCCGAAAGGTTTCCGCTTTTTGTTCTCCCGTTTGTGCCCAGAGGTGTGTAGCACATTTTGGCAGCACAACCTGAAACTTAATGCAAGGATTTAGAGCCCAATCTAAATCTGGATCCGAGTTTCTCAGCGTGGCGTACAGGAAGTGGGTGGTTTCTTTTTTTAAAAGGAGGCTGTAAGCGACGCTTGCTGTGCCTCTCACTGGGGAGAGACTTGGACAGAATGCCTGCTAGAACAGACACCATGCCTAATTGCTCCTTCTGCCTTGGGGCCTCCCCCCCCCCCACTCCACTTTCCATCCACCTCCACTGCTTCTTTCTGATAAATGCAGGGTGTGTTCCCCACTCTGCCACACTGTTGCCGGATGACTTCTGGAACAATCGCTGGAAAATCCCACACTGCTGTAGAGCTTGCAACTTCCCCAGTGGCAGCTCAGTGGTAAATTAGATTTACAGCCAGAACCATGTGGCTGGAAAAACATACATACATACATGCATAATTTTATTTGTACAGTCATACCTCGGGTTACAGCCGCTTCAGGTTGCGTATTTTTGGGTTGCGGACCACCGAAACCCAGAAGTACCGGAACAGGTTACTTCCGGGTTTCGGCGGTCACGCATGCGCAGAAGCGCTAAATCACGCTTTGCACATGCACAGAAGCACTGAATCACACAGATCACGTTCACAACCCGAGCGTCCACTGTATGCCAACTTTCCACAGTTCAAACCATGCTCAAGGCAGCTTTCAACATGAAGAAAAATATATACAGACCCTTCCCAGTGTCCCTATTTTCCAGGGACAGTCCCAGATTTACAGAAGCCGTCCCGGTTTTTGATTTGATCCCGGAATGTCTTGTTTTTCCTTAAGATGTCCCTATTTTCACTGGAGAAATGTTGGAGGGTATGAAGTTATACAAACCCTGAGCCAAGGAGATAAGTAACCCTACAACCTTTAGAAGACATTTAAATCAGCCCTGTATAGGGAAGCTTTAAAATGTTTAATGTTTTAAGATATGGGACAACCCAGTCAGATGGGTGGGATATAAATATAAATAGTAGTAGTAGTAATAGTATTGAATTGTTGTTGTTGTTTAGTGGTTTAGTCATGTCCGACTTTTTGTCCCTATTTTCATCAGAGAAATGTTGGAGGATATGCCCTACTCACCACCTGCTCATAGCTTTGGAGGGTCTCCTCCACTGCAGCCAGTGTCATTAGAATCTGGGACTGATAGTCCCAAGTCACTGGCAAGAAAAGATACCGTACTTTCCCATGGATTAGACGAGGGGTGGTCTTATACACGGATAGTGCACAGGGGGGACGTGTGATTGATTGGTGCCGGGGCTTGGCTGGAAATTGTCAGCCGCTATTTGGGGTGTTATTGGTGGACGCATCAAGGGCTGGTGCTGATTGGCTGTCGCTGTGGCAGTAGGGCGGGGGATTGGCGGCTTCTGCTGGCGCTGGGACAGACGGTAGGTGGCTTTTGCAACACGTGCGAGCGGCAGCATAGGTGAGGCAGCTGAGTGATTTTGGACAATCCCCCCTTAAAAAAAAAAACTTGACAACTATGGGGCACCCTCCCCCAAAAAAGCTCAACAATAACTCAGGGCAATCTCACCTCAAAATTTTCTTAGTTTTGCGTCCCCAAAAATAGGGTGTGTCTTATACATGGGGGCGTGTTATACATGGTAAAATATGGTACTCCGTCTACACAGACTCCATGCTCACTATCTCCTGCACCGCTTTCCCCCAGTTCTGCCCCATGTTTCTGGATTTGGGGGCAGGGCCACAGGGCAGCAGGCAATGTTGCTTTGTGAGCACCCTTCAAGCTTCTTAAACACTTGGATCAAGCACCTGCAAAAAAACCCTAAGCCTCTGTGAGTGTTCAAATGGCCCACCCAGAAAAGATGCAACTCCTTTAGCGCGAGCATCAGGTTGCTTGTTCACCCCGTAGTCTGTACACAAGGTGATGCAGCGAACTTAACGTCTGAGCAGGAAAGCAAACTTTCCTTTGACTTCCCGCCACTTAGTTTGTTTTTTAAAAAATAAGGCACATGGACAAAACCCAGGATTTGGGAGCACCCACAGAAAGTTGCATGGCAGACAGATGGATATATATTGTGCTGAGTGATAAGGAAGAGGAAAACCTATCCCATGCGCACACCGATACTGGAAATTAAAAATGGACGTACCCGCTGTGACTTGCCGGCTATGCACATGTGTCGATGCCAAACACATGGAGAGGGTGTAATTCAGTTTTTCCTAGCAATCTGGGATTGTACAGGCCTACCACATTCTTGGAGTTTAAGCTGTCCCAACTGTGCGATTGCTGTTTTATGGCCTTTTTCATTATTAACCTCTCTTTTTTATGGCTGAAAGTGAGTTTGGCACCAGTGGAAACAGCCGGGATGTGAATATCCTGGACAAATGAAGTCCTTACCTAATTTAGGCAAAAGTCAGAGAGCAAGCTTACCCACAGCTTGTATGCCCCAAATGTATCTTAACACATGTGGAAAGCTGCAGACAACCTTTAAGAGCAAATTACAGTATACAGCAGGGCAAAGTATTCGGTCAGCAACAGTGCCGGATTTACATATAAGCTAAACAAGCTATAGCTTAGGGCCCCACTCTCTTGGGGGCCCCCAAAAAAATTAAAGGAAGGAAAAAACTGGATGTACATTTCCAAAATATAAGATAAAAAACAAAATAAAACCTACATAAAGTTAGAGCTTAATAATTATTTCACTATTAATATTGTTGTTGTTTAGTCGTTTAGTCGAGTCCGACTCTTCGTGACCCCATGGACCAGAGCAGCCCAGGCACTCCCGTCTTCCACTGCCTCCCGCAGTATGGTCAAACTCATGCTGGTAGCTTTGAGGACACTGTCCAACCATCTCGTCCTCAGTCATCCCCTTCTCCTTGTGCCCTCAATTATTCCCAGGGAGTCTTCTCTTCTTATGAGATGGTGAAAGTATTGGAGCCTCAGCTTCAGAATTTGTCCTTCCAGTGATCACTCAGGGCTGATTTCCTTAGGAATGGGTAGGTTTGATCTTCTTGCAGTCCATGGGACTCTTAAGAGTTTCCTCCAGCACCATAATTCAAAAGCATCAATTCTTTGGCGATCAGCCTTCTTTATGGTCCAGCTCTCACTTCCATACATCACTACTGGGAACACCATACTTCTTCTTAATTGCATTTCACTATTAATATACTTCTTCTTAATTGTATTTCAGTTCAACAATTACTTTGATAAAATTCATATTTTGTTATGTGCAAATGGCTTTAGATACCTATTAGGTCCATAAATTACCATATAGCATATATTCAACGCAAAAAAACAGTGACAATTTGTTGTTGACAAAGGACAGCTAGACATATAAAGGGCCCCATTACCTTCAGTAGCTTAGGGCCTCATCAAACCTAAATCTGGCCCTGGTCAGCAGGCTGACGGTTGTTGAAAGGGGGGCCATTTTTCCTTCAGGGTCTATCCACCATTTTGCCGCCTCAAGCCTGGGCCCACATTGCAGGGTCTGATGCTGTCAAAAAGCTGTCCATTTGACAATATAGAAACACAGAATTGAAGAGCTGGAATAAGCAGGAATATGCAGCTGTCCTATATGATAATAGAACCTGTGACCTTGGTGTTATCAGCACCTGCTCTAACCAGTTGCCTAAAAGTTGTTTCTTTTTGTTTTCCGATGTATTTCTTTTCAACTGAAAAAAATAAATGATGTGGCATGAACAAATTTTTATTCTGAATGTTTGGCCCAGAGAAAGAAGTTTGAGAACCACTGCTCTCACCAATACACCACATTACCTCTCCTAAGAAATGCCACCTGATTTGTGCAACTCTAAAGAAATGTTACAAAATTGGCATTTTACGGATTCAAGCTCACTCTGCAAAACATCCCTGTCTTTCCTTAATCACCGCCCACAGCATGTGAGTTGCCGTCAGCAACAATCTTTGTTTTGGTTTATATCTTAATTGGATTTCTTGATATATATATATAATTTCCCTCTCTCACTCTTCCTCTTTCTTTCTGTAAAATCCTGTTTTCACACCTGGTGCTTGGCTGGCATCTGCTGCAATTAGATTAGAAGTTTCTGGGAAGGTAATCAAAGCAGTGATTATCCTCTTCTGTGTTTCCTTGCTCTCTAAAAAATAAGAAAACTTTCAAAAGGTTAAGACATTGAGACAGAATGTCACCCAGCTTCTTTGTTTTACACCCTGCTCCTGAATACGTCCAAACCCAGACATGGGGAACCCACTAAGTGCACCTCCATTTACTTTGACCATGGGGAAATTCTGTGCTCATGTAGAAGCACTCAGCAATAGAAGCAAATAGGAAGCACAGGACATTATGGGATATTATGTGGTATGCATAAGAGAACTGTAAAGAAGGGTGAAGCTGCCCATTTTGGTTTATCTCAGTTTCTCATTTTTCCAGTCTTGAGTTCAGTTCTCCACATTGGTTTGTGATTTATTTATTTATTTTAAAAAAGGGTCGTCATGAAAATTCACCAGCATTTCGCCTAACATGTGAATTTTGCAAAGCCACCTTCCCTACAATAACTTGTGTATGTTAGTTTCACCCACACATTGATTTTTATGTACGCTATACCCTTGTAGACACATCTTTGTACACATAACATGGCTGGAGAACCACATTGCAAAATCTGGAGAAGTGCTGTATTTCGGTTCTTGTGTTGTTTAGAAAAATGTGAATTGGGTGAGTTTTAATCCTCACAACGACCCTGTGAGGTAGGCTAGGCTTGGGGATACTGACTGTTGTTGTTTTTTAAACAAAAGCCATCCAAGCCAATAATAATAATAATAATAATAATAATAATAATAATAATAATAATAATAATTTATTGTTTATACCCTGCCCATTTGGCTGGGATTCCCCAGCCACTCTGGGTGGCTTCCAACTGAATATTAAAAACAATACAGCATCAGACATTAAAAACTTCCCTAAACAGGGCCACCTTCAGTTGTCTTTTAAAAGTAAAAGTTAAATGCCTATCACTGCAGATTTCATAATTTAATTTTGCATTACATGAGGAAATGCTTTATTGAGTCTGTCCAAAACCTATTGTCCATTCCTTGGCATCCCCTGTTGAAATTAGTCTTGAAAGAAACATTCTATTGTAACCAATAGGGGAGGTTGCGGTGCTTGGGGTATGCACAAGACAGTTTCTCAGGTTTTGCAAATGTGCCTGACCATGATCCTTGCTATAGATCACTGTGGCTATTCTCCTGCAATGAGACTTAAGCAAGCATTCCTGAGAGATTACCTTGCATCTTGCATCGCAGGGGGTTGGGCTAGATGTGGGGTCCCTTCCCCAGCTCTACAATTCTATGATCTTCCTCACTGCTGTATGGCATACATAGAAATAAAGCACACACATAGAAAGCACCCTGTGTAGAAAGTGTGCTTGGTCCTAAGTGCCTGTAGGATATTATTATTATTATTATTATTATTATTATTATTATTATTAAATTTTATTTATACCCTGCCCTCCCTAGCCAGGACTGGGCTCAGGGTGACTAACACCAGTATAAAAGCAATTGATTTAAATACAACTTAAAAACAAGATTAAAATACAACATTAAAATGCAGAAGAAGAAGAGGAGTTTGGATTTGATATCCCGCTTTATCACTACCTGAAGGAGTCTCAAAGCGGCTAACATTCTCCTCTCCCTTCCTCCCCCACAACAAACACCCTGTGAGGTGAGTGGGGCTGAGAGACTTCAAAGAAGTGTGACTAGCCCAAGGTTACCCAGCAGCTGCATGTGGAGGAGCAGAGACGCGAACCCGGTTCACCAGATTACGAGTCCACCGCTCTTAACCACTACACCACACTGGCTCTCTGAAGCCTCATTTCAATAGGAACTCAAATCAAAAACTTTTTGGGGGATGAAACGTCAAGTCTTCACCAAGGCCAAATATCCAGACTGGTACTACATGGGCCAGAAAAAAGCCAGGGAAGTCCCCAAATAGGAGTTCCATCACAAAAGGAGAAAGGAGAAAGGAAGGGGGAAGGGGATCAATTTGATTCCAAGCCAAAGGCCAGGCGGAACAACTCTGTCTTACAAGCCCTGCAGAAAGAAATCAGATTCTGCAGGGCCCTGGTCTCTGAGACAGAGCATTCCACCAGGCTGGAGCCAGTGTTGAAAAGGCCCTGGATATGAAATAGGTCTAGAAAAACTCCCATCTCATAGTGCTGCCATTGGGGTATGTCACTGTAGCAGGCAATCGTCATCCAACCCATGCTCTGGATGAAGAAAAAAAAGCCAGGGTGGATCTTTGTTTTTTCTTCCACAAGGTGTGCCAGTTCCACCTCTCGTCTTGGGGTAAAGCCAACAGACTGCTCATAACTACTGAACAGGAAGTTAGAAACTGTGTTTAAGATATGCTGTGCTCGGTGAATTCAGACAGAATTAGAATGGCAAACACCAAGCGGGAGAGTGTGAAAAGTTCCGAACTGAAAGCAAAACAGCCTTCATGGAACAAGAACCAGTATTTCCTAAACAGAGTTTAGACACCTGAAATGCGTTCACCTGAATTAGCTGGTTGTATATAAGGCATCTGCTTCTAAAATTAATTCATACAGCTGAAACCGACGGAAGAATCACAGCCACGTTCACTGCGAAGTGAAAAGACACAGAAGACATTCGGCAGTGACTCATTCTGGGGCCAAGACCTCACCATGCTTTCGATCCAGAACCTATCTGCTGTGCCAGAGCTCAACCCTGGAACATATTAAGCAATAATAAAGTGAATACCTGTCTGCATGTTCAAAGAGCCCTTTCCTTACCAGTGGAGAGGACAAATAGCCCAAGCACTTCTTATTTTAGAAATCACAGAATTTTAGAGTTGGAAGGAACTCCGAGGATCATCTATTCTAGTCCAGTGCAAAAAATCATACTTCATCCAGGAGCTTAGGATCAATTCTTTTATATATATATACATTTTTATTAATTTTTTAACATCTCAATTCCAACAGTCATACAACATAACTTCTCATCTTATACAATGTTTTAGACTTCCATCAACACCTCTGATGATTTTCCATTCTCAGTCACTTATTATGCCTTTCTTAATTTCTATATTACATTTAATTATCTTTAACTAATAGTTCTCCTCGTAGTCTTTCTTGCAATATTTCAAATAATTCACCTTACAAAACTTCTTGCAATCCTACTAGCGTAATCTGTTCATCACAATTGCTTTTCAAATAGTTTGTAAATTTTCCGCAGTCTTCTGAGAATCTCTGCTCCCGCAGGTTTCGAATCCTTCCTGTCAATTTATCCAACTCTGCATAGTCCATCAATTTCATCCTCCACTCTTCCTTCATCGGTAATTCCTCTTGTTTCCATTTTTGTGCCAATAATATTCTTGCCGCTGTCATTCCATATAAAAACAACTCACAATTCTGTCTGTTATTTCATCTGGAGCTTAGGATCAATTCGACCCCGTCTTCATGGTTATCAATAAAAGGCATTTAATTGGAATCTAGGAAGCAGTGTATGTCGTTGGTCTATTTAGCTCAATTGGTACATTACATTTTTCAGATGCTGGAGCGTGTTTGAACATAGATTATTAAAATGCCTGCACTGAATTTTCACATCCAGAAAGATGGGGGAGAAACTGATTTTGTTCAAAAATTTCATGAAAAGCTGCCTAATTCACACTCCCTGAACCACTAAGCAAGTGAAGAAGCAGACTGAAATATGGGTATCCTTTGAAATGCACACTTCTCCTAATTTTGTGGTGCAATTCTCCAACCTCTAAGTGTGTGTATTAGTGAAAACAGAGCACAAATGAAATTATATTAGGGTCAAAGTTATATATGGGTTCAAATGGCTCACAAATTGCATATATTAGGGAAAATCCCCCCCACATATGCATATGGATACATGTGCAGATTTTTTAAAAGAAAAAAATAACGAATTGATGCAGAAATGAGTTCAACTGAAGATCAGAAAAATAAGGAGCTCAGAGAATCCAAAACCAACAGATTCATTCATCTCTATACATATATTTACGCCTGCAAGCATGGGATGCACAGGAGCCCTATGCACACTTTACTTCTGTGTAGAGGAAAGATAGATTCATTCAGGAGCAAGCAGGCCTGCACTCTTAGCCCTTCCTCCAACATCACATCTGTTTCCTTCAGCAACCACACATTGCACACGGCGGCCTGCAAAGCAATTCTACCACACAAGCACATGGCTCTGTGTGAGCCGGACAACTGCACAGCCAGAGCAGTCGCACATGCAAAACAGTCGTGCATGTGGAGCATGTAGGAAGGAGCACATTAAACTCTGCCCCCTGCCTCGCCATCCCTGTCGCCCTTGTGGAGGGCAACAATGTTCCTCTTGGCCAGCTTCTTTCTTCACTTTTTCTCCCACAACAGGAAGCTCACGCTCTGCAAATTGTGGCCTTGGCCTATCACTCAATGGCATCAGAGTTGCTGCTCCAGGACAAGAAAACAAAGAAAAACGAGCAGGTCCCTGAGAGGCTCGGCTGCAGCCATCTAATCCGGTATAACTTCCTGTTTTCTTTTGTAACTGGATGAGGAGAAACAGAGGAACAAATAATCTGAGCTTCTGACTTGCTGTTCTTGGCATTTGGCTTTCCTGACAAACCCAATTCAGCAGTGGTCAGAATACGTTCCCCGTTCCAGCCACAACCGCCGCTAGACCTGGTCAACATCAGACTTTAATGTATTTTGTTTATTACAAGGAAGCTGTTACAAAGTGTACTATTTGGCTTCGCCCGGCAAAAACACAACTCAGGGACATCCAAAGTGGCCAGCTTGAAATACTGTTTAAAAACTATACGTGCACAGACAAACTAATTCCTGAAAAATGATGAGAAGAGCTGGGAAATCATGAGGGGATTGAGATGTACTATTTGGTTCTTTGGTTGCTGTCTGATCCCTCCCCTTGGATTTTATTGCAATAAAACAATTACCTGTTTCAATTCGACAGATAGTAATTACTTGTGGCACAGGAGACTGGCAGCTTTGTTTATTACAGTGGTACCTCGGGTTAAGTACTTAATTCGTTCCGGAGGTCCGTACTTAACCTGAAACTGTTCTTAACCTGAAGCACCACTTTAGCTAATGGGGCCTCCCGCTGCAACCGCGCCGCCGAAGCATGATTTCTGTTCTCATCCTAAAGCAAAGTTCTTAACCTGAAGCACTATTTCTGGGTTAGCGGCGTCTGTAACCTGAAGTGTATGTAACCTGAAGCGTATGTAACCTGAGGTACCACTGTATACAGAACACAGGCTGGTGAAGCATTCTGTGCAATCTGCAAGCTTGCACCTCATCCTATAACAAGTATCATCTGACCTGTTACTATTTTTTCTTTCCTGGAACCAGAACCATCAAGATCTATGGCATGAAATTCTCTGGCCTTTGTTTTGTGGCCCTAGAGGTCAGAAATATTTGCAACTGCTGGAGATAAACAACTAAAACCACAAGGATCATCGTAATATTGTGACTTTTGGCATTTCTTACTGTTTTTTTTTTTTTGGTCATGACTGGTCTAACAGGCATTCAAAAAGCTCTGGTGATCAGATAATCTAAAATTATTGCAAATCCCAGAGCAAGGCTTAGCCAGAATCTGCAACGGCAGGAGTTGGATATTTGAGAACCAATTGCATCATCTTCCCCCCTCCCCACACACCTCTCAATCCATGCTACCATCCTTTAAGTACCATGATGACATTTCTTAATTAATTCCTCCAGGCTTCTTCCAATTTGGACTAAAATAAATAAGGAAATATGGCACACAGCTGAAATGAATTGGCCATATTGTCTTTGCATGTAAAATTTGATTATTTGTACAACTGAATGCATAACTGAATTTGACATTTCCATTTGTTTAAAAGCTCCAGAACACATTCCCTTCACTTTCGTTGGTGCTTTGCAACTTCCTCAGGGCACAGCCCAGTCAAAGGTAAGTACTCTGGAGTCCCACTGATTTTACTGGGACAAGCTGAACACATGCTTAAATCTTTCCTGTCGAAATGAATGGGACTTTAAAGTGCTTAACTTTGTGCCCATTGATTTGAGCCTGAGAGTTAAGCTGATGCTAAAAGTGCTCAGAACGACATCTACGGGGACCTAAAAACATTCAACTTGGATGTCATATTGCATGACATAACCAAATCCGGCATAAACACTTGATACAGAGAGGCAGGAGAAAATGGAACAACTCTACTGAGTTATTAAATAGAGACAGTTGAACCATGAATGCTTCAGTAAGAATAAGTATAGATTCTGAAATGTCGATTGCGAGCTTGCAGGGCAAGAAATATGCCACTTCTGCTTTCTTTTATTTATTTTTTTAAATAGGGTATACAAAGATTATTGTCAAATATATATATATATTTTAATCCAGACTAAAACATTACTCTAAAGGCAAAAAAGAGAAAGGGAGGGAAGGAAGGAAGGAAGGAAGGAAGGAAGGAAGGAAGGAAGGAAGGAAGGAAGGGGAAGAGATAGAGAAAAATGAATACAAAAATATTTAAGAGAGAGAGAGAGAAAAGTTAAACTAAAGAACTTCTGATTCTTCATCTGTCTGCTTTATATAAAAATTATTCACTTTATCCACTCCAGTATAACACCTAATAAAGCCACTTTCTATATGCCATTATCTTCAATCCTCAAATCCAAATGTCATTATTTCTTTTTCTTTTTCACGCAAAAAGTCTGTGAGAGGTTTCCAATCTTTAGCAAATGTTAGCAGTAGCTTTTCTCTGATTAAACATGTCCATTTCACCATTTCAGCTAAGTCCATTCATTTTCTACTTTCTCTAAAGCACTCAATATAGCACTAATCGCTTTAAAAAGGCAATCGTCGTAAATCCAAAAATTCAAATTACAGCTCATTCATTTAATATAAAGTTTGCTTCGGGTTTTTATTTTATAGCTAGTGTGTTTTATTCTTCCGCTCAAATATCATAGGATATTATATATTAGCATGTGTTTATTTTTACAAGATAAGCCTTTCCCCCTGAACCATATGCTACAGGGCAGGCTAACACACTGGGCTTGAAATGCAGCGTGAGTCTGAGCACACAGGCAAATGTCTCCGGTTCCCCAGAAGTGTAGCTGAGAACATCAGATCACTGCCTAGTGATGAACTTGTACTTTGCTACCCTGTATCAGCAAAGTCCTTTACTGCTGCCTGGCAGCCAGTTCCATCAACGACACAACATCCACAGCTTAATATTGTATGACGCTGTGGTTAAGGACTTCAAAGGAGATGGGATTATTGTCTAATTGGATTTCTGTTCCCAATTAGGAAAAAAGGGGGAAGTCGAATCCAAGGCTGACATGGAAAGCTTTAAACATCTGTAACAACTGCTGGATAATTTATGGAGTACCCATCACATAATTTGTAACCTGGAATCAGATGTTTGCCTAGAGGTGCATTGTGTGTCTACTTTTTCTTAAATGTGCATGCATTTGTTTTCTCAAAATAGTTTCCAAACAATCTTTAAGGGGGGGTGTGGAAACACCCCACAATGCTTCCCTCCACGCCCCAGTTAAAAACCATGCAATTAGAAGGATCAGCAATGGGAGGATTTGCGTTTCAAAACCAATCCCTACTCTCTTCCTGCTTCCAAATGAAAATTAGACATAGCAGCACATGTTTGACTTTAAGGAAGATGAAGGGGGGGTAATGACTCCCTCCCCCTTCCCTCCGCAGGTAGGTATCTTGGTTGAGAAGCCGCAGGAAAGCCCGATAGGCTTAAAATTGAAATCAAACCAAGATTTGAAACTAACAAGCAGTTTAAAGTAAGGATTTTGGTGTCGGCCACATGTTGCAAATCAGGGGGATCATGTGAGGCTAATTATTCCAGCCCAAGGGTTTGAATGAATGCTGAAGCATTTCCACATGATAGTCAAAGAGGTGGCTAACCCTGGAAGCGACTGGGGAATGTGTCTGTATTGGGGGCGAGGGGAGAGATCATGTGCCACTACGCATAGGAATACCGGATGCAGATACATCAGCAAGCAGCGTGCATGCATGGACACAGAAGGAAAAGCAGTAGCAAATGACAAGGCAGTGAGAATTAAATGATGGGCTAATCAAGGGCAGGTTTGTCACCAGGAAGCCTGGGGTGGGGGTTTTTTCCTGCTGCAGTAGCGAATAAAAAGGACTTTCCCTATAAAAGTATGGGCCTTGGTTCACATGCCAAAGGGGTAACTCCACAGTGCATGTAAATCAAATGTAAACAAGCACTGCACTCCAACTCTAGATATTATCAGAACGTGGATAAGGGCGGGTGCACCACTCCAGATTTGTGAATGGTTTACTCCTTAGCCTTTTCTTCTTCTTGAGTCATAGTAGTGGTCCATCATTCAAGTCCAATGAGGCCTACTCATAACGCCTAGAGCTTCAAAAGTGGAAGGTATTCCTGCTCTCTGCAATCTCCTGAACAGCAGACAGACAATTTAATGTCATACAATACACCAAGGCTGTTATGAACCTGGAAAGAATCATAAGAGATCTTTGTACCCATCCCATCCCCAGGGGTAGCTCAAGACATTTTTCTGCCTGAGGCAAAAGACAAGATGGCATATCTCCCACGTTTCCTCAAACAAAAGCCAATGAGTCTGACAACTGAATGCTACTACTCCACCATACCTGAATGCAGCAGAATGTAGCACACACAACTTATCAGCCCCAAGCCCCTCAGAATCTGACACATGAGGCAGCTGCCTCACTCTACCTAATGATAGGACCGGAGTCACCCCATCTATTCCCCATTGCCCAACCCAATCATTTTCCTCCACCCTGATTTTTGACAGGGTTGTTATTCTCAAGAGCAATAGTCCTGGAAGAAGAAAAGGAACAGGTTCTCTCTCCCTCTGCTTTCTCTGTGAGCAGAAACTGTGAATCAGATTTACATAGCATTCATGTTTATCTTAAGGGCTACAGGCCTCATTGTTTAAATACATGATTTTAAAACTGATGTTTACATCCACTTACAAGCCATAGCACATATTTGCACTGACCGTTTCTGTACCCTTGGGGCTAAGCTATTGTTTTAATCAACTGCCGTATGAAGCCAACTTTCTTAAGAGTTATTCCCTATTTACCTTGATGTTTAACTGGCTAGGTACATTCTTGAGAAATCCATACAGAGAATGCCAACACTGAGCTAAACCCAGGTGGTTTTTTTCCATATTGGGATTATTTTTGCATTTGCAAATAAAAATCTAAGATTTGAAATTCCAAATTCTTAACTTTCCCCCCCAAATCAGATTGTAGTGAAAATAAGTGGTGTTAGCAATAAGATTAATAAGAATATGCAAATTTGGATTGATAATGACGGAAACTATATTTTTACCATAGTTTAAGATGTTGAATAAGGTTAAATGACAGAGGGCAAGAACTTGCTGAACTAAATATTTGAACTGGAATACAAAAAGGGAGGTGCGAGGAGGTCAAGAAACTAGTGAACAAAATATAATATTTGGAGGTATAATTTTTCTTTTTTCTTTTTTTTCCGGGGTGGGTTTATTGGCGTCTGTTATGACTTGTTTTATTTTGTTAACTGTCTTTTTGTTGAATATGTGTCTTGTTTTGTATCCTTTCTTATTTCTGTAATTCTCTCTGTTTTATGTATTTTATGTTTAAAACTTGTTTAAAATTTGTTTATGAAACTTAATAAATATTTTTTTTAAAAAAACAAAACACAAAATCAGATTGTAGTGAACTCATCAAGAATGGTGTTCACATTTTTCGTTCATAAATTACCCAGATATAGGGAGCCATGTAAACACATATAAACACAGGAAGCTGGCTAAAAATATGAGTTCACCTAATCCAATACTAAAGGCCAAAAGTCTTCTAAGATCTTAGGCATGAGCCTAGTTCTGGTACCAGGCTACTTTGCATCCTAGGCAAGACTAACTACTTGCAGCCCCCATCCTAAATGCTAGCTTCATTTTAAAAAAAAAGTCTCATAGAAATTATAAGAGTCTTCAAAATATAAAATAAAAGTAAATTATTATCAGAAATTTATGATATATAACAAAAACTAATCTGTATAAAACTGTACCCCTCTGAAGTCTGCTCCCTGGATGACTGCTTAGTTAGCCTAATAATAGCCTTGCCCCTGCATGAATCTTTCCAGTACTTGCTACCTGAGATCCTTCTGGAGGTGTCAGGATTTAACTGGATCAGGATGAATATCTACTATTTTATTCCTGCTCATTATATCTTGGCTACGAAGAGAATTCTGGACACTCGTTGAATAAATAGCAAATCTGCCAGTCCAACCTAGCTGAATGTGTTGCTGGACTCTTAACTCTCATCAGCCCCACCCATTTGACTAGGCCAATGACTAGGGAAGATGGGAGCTGCAGTCCAATATCCTCTGGTGGGCCACAGATTTTTTCCAGAATAATAATAATTTATTATTTATACCCCGCCCATCTGGCTAGGTTTCTCCAGCCACTCTGGGCGGCTTCCAACAGAACACTAAAATACAATAACCTATTAAACAGTAAAAGCTTTCCTAAACAGGGCTGCCTTCAGATGTCTTCTAAAAGTTTGGTAGTTATTTTTCTCTTTGACATCTGGTGGGAGGGCGTTCCACAGGGCGGGCACCACTACCGAAAAGGCCCTCTGCCTGGTTCCCTGTAACTTGGCTTCTCATAGCAAGGGAACCGCCAAAAGGCCCTTGGAGCTGGACCTCAGTGTCCGGGCAGAACGATGGAGGTGGAGACGCTCCTTCAGGAATACTGAACCAAGGCCGTTTAGGGCTTTAAAGGTCAGCACCAACACTTTGAATTGTGCTCGGAGATGTGGTGCTCATCTCCACTTTCAGGCTGAGGGTGCCGGTGTTTGTCCACAGACACCTTTCAGGGTCATGTGGCCAGCATGACGAAGCCACTTCTGGCACAACAGAACACCATGATGAGTACCAGAGCGCCAGAAACACCATTTACCTTCCTGCCACAGCAGTACCTATTTAATTACTTGCGCTGGTGTGCTTTTGTGCTGCTAGGTTGGCAGGAGCTGGGACAAAATGACAGGACAGCGGATTCAAACTACTGACCATACAATCAGGAAGCTCAAGAGGCTTGGTGGTTTAGAACACAGCTCCACCCGCACCCCACTGAGTGAGAAGTGTCATATGATGGAGAGAAGGGAATTTTTTAAAAATACAGTGGTACCTCAGGTTAAGTACTTAATTCGTTCCAGAGATCTGTTCTTAACCTGAAACTATTCTTAACCTGAAGCACCACTTTAGCTAATGGGGCCTCCTGCTGCCTCCGTGCTGCCGGAGCCCAATTTCTGTTCTTATCCTGAAGCAAAGTTCTTAACCTGAAGCACTATTTCTGGGTTAGTGGAGTCTGTAACCTGAAGCGTATGTAACCTGAAGCGTATGTAACCTGAGGTACCACTGTAAAAACTTTTGACTGAATGAGTCAATAGAGAATACACTGTTGAGGAGAATCAAGCAATAACTGAAGACTCGTCCACATTTCTGCGTGTCCCATGCCTAGCTAGCATGGGTCTAAGCTGTTTTCAGTTTCTCTGTTTTTCCACCAGTTTCTCAGGGAAATCTCAGCCTTTAGCACTAAATTGGAGCAAATGTTAATCTGCAGAATACCCAACAGACATTTGCTCTGAGTCATTGCTAAAGAGTGGCTCTTCCTGCGGGGGGGGGGGGGAGCGGTGCTCCAAGTGGAAATCTGAATGAACCCTCAGCTGATTTCAATCAAACTTTCTTGGGAGTATTTGTAGAGCTTGTGCACATTCCAAGAGAGAGAGGCAAAACCGTAACAAAGAATAGATTGGATAGTGGTGAAAATGAAGCAAAGTGTGATCAGGGGAATGCAGGGTGTTGTTTGATTGTTTGTTTGTTTGTTTGTTTGTTTGTTTGTTTGTTTGTTTGTTTAAGCCTTAACATAATTTATGAATCAGTGCCTTAGGAGTAAGACTGTATACCAAGCTTTCCCAAAGGGAGTGTTAGCGACAAATTCATTCCACCAGCATTGCTCTGGCACTCAGAATGCCTGGCAAGGGAGAGACTGTGAGCCACATCCTTCCAACAAGGCTACAGATCGGATTATGCTGGCATAATTTCCCCTCCTTGGCATGCCTCCTGAAACCTCTTCAGGGATCTCCTGTTGCGGTGACAA
Source organism: Podarcis liolepis (assembly GCF_965112155.1). Classification (NCBI taxonomy): domain Eukaryota; kingdom Metazoa; phylum Chordata; class Lepidosauria; order Squamata; family Lacertidae; genus Podarcis; species Podarcis liolepis. The sequence goes on from NC_139555.1 coordinate 26,376,883, forward strand.
ACACATGCACACACCCTGGTACAGTCTGGGACTGCAAAGCTCCATCTGCTTGTTAGATCAATTTTGGTTAGCTTCAATTTGCATGCGCAACACTCTGGAGTGGCTGCCCCCGACTGCCGATGTCACAGGGTGTCTGGCACGGTGTGGGGCAACCACATGTTTATGGCATGGGTTACGATGATTAGCTGCAACAAGTGAGGGAGTCCCAACATTTTCCATCCACAGTACTGAAGCCTGCTCAGTGGCAGCTATTTATAGTTGCCACAAGTAACTCCCATTTCAGCTGAATGACGGACCAGCTCCTCAGCACTGTAAGTATATTTAAATAGCAAAGAAGACACTGGTGTTACGATGGCCAATTCCAGACATTAAAAGCAGCAGCAACAAAATAAGTCCCCCTTATAAATGTTGCTTAAATGTGATGGGATTTGAAGAACTTAATTTTAAGGCAACTGCATTCTTCTGGTTTCTTATGTCTGCTGTTTTCTGAGCCTTTTTTGGATTCTCCGAAGTCACACTTTGGAAAACTTCTCTACCACCCAATGCAGAGAGAGAGGGCTTTAGACTTTTGCACTTTTGCAAAAGATAAAGCTGGAACGTTCATTGGTCACAGCAAATTTCTCCATCTGAGGCTTTAGAAAATTCCAACGTTTGAAGTCAGATGATGAGTCAAGTCAAATGGCAAAGAGCTCATGATTAAAACCTGCTGGTGTGAACTGCTAGGATTTTTAACTGCAAGCCCCGTTGAAATGGATGGGATTTGCAGTTGTGCTGATCTGAACACAGACCACGCATTCTGTGCTCCTATGCGTCTTAACAAGGCACACACAGGAAACTTTTCCTTGTGGGTTGTGCCATTATAATAATAAAGGTGTCAGCGTTTGCGGGGAGTGTATGGCTCCATTCTGCTGCCCGATTTGGGTCATGGCTGCTTGTCTCACAAAACGGAGTCCATATTCATTTGGGAATATTGTGCTGTAATGCTCTATGATCCATGCCCAGTTTTGTGCAAAGCGGGCAGGGGTTGGCAGGGAGAAGAAAACAAGAGTAAAGGCCCAATTAGAACTGGTGGGGAAGGTTTGGCAATGACCAAATAGGATTGCATCACAATGCGCATCATACTGAAGGTGGTCTCCTTTAAAGGGGTAGACACACTTCTTCTTTTTATAACAGTTTATTAATTTTCCAAAAATAACAGAAATAAAAACAACAATAGAAAATCAAAACAAAACAAAATAAATTGACTTCCCTCTAGTCCATTCCTTGGTTCAATTATTTGTCAACATACCGCACATCCATTGTTAAATTTAAAAACCGTTTGAATTACCTATTATTCATTCATAATAAAATTACAAGTGCTTTTAAAACCCTGCTAATACATTAACCTGTGTCCAATTCTTCTGTATATATGCAATAAACATCTTCCATTCTTCCTTAAATTCGTTGTCGTCTCTTCCTCTTAATTTCAAGGGGCAGACACATTTCTAAGCAGTGGAAATGTTTCGTTCTTCTTGAGATCCACCACAGCCCCTCATCTCCTGAAAAATTACCAAAATGAGGAACCCATTCCACAGGGGCAAAATGATATTTTAATGGTGGCATTGTTTCTGGACTGTACCACCTCAGACCACAGGTAACACAGGGGCAGGGTTTGTATGTTTGGGTATTTCCCATATATATGTAACAATAATTCACATTAGTATGAGCATTATTGGCATCATGGTCACTGGCTTGGTAAATGCAACTTGTAGCCCCCATTAAAGTTCTTAAATGAAGCTAAATATTTATGGTGGCTTTTCCTCTCTGCTAGTACAAATGAGTTTTTATTGGAGGTAGGAAGGAATCCTTAGCAACAATATAATGAATAATGGCAATCTGGTGGAGAGGTAGCACAAAAGCGCTTAATACTGTGAATTATTTTAAATAGCATTTTTATTAGATTTTTCTCTGTGCTATTGCCTCCAATTTAAATCATCCTTGGAGAAACGCGGGGAGGGGAAAGGTGATGAAAGGACCCGGGGAGCATTCTCCGCTCGGCTACAAACAGCACACTTGTGCCCTGTGGTCAATTTTTGCATTTTGGCTAGACATCTCATGCCCAGGCCTGTTGAAGCTTAGCCTGTTCAGAGAAGTTGGAATCCCCAGTTGTTCCACAGAAAGAATCTTTTGCACAAGAGAAGCATATCTGGGATGAAAACAGGTTTACCCACCTGTGTGAGTAGGACACAAAGCGTTTCCATCCGTGCAAACGATTAGACACAAAATATGGAACCTCCTCCACTGACATAGCTTTTGTTTTATTTCGTTTGCTATTCTCTGGAATTAAAAGGCTTATCTAGTCCTCCTGAGGGGGGAACCCATGTAAGTAACATGTAGGGCATATATTCTGTCAACCGTGCAGTTTATTCAATTAACAGATTATGACACATCCTGGCCATTAACACATACAGTGGTACCTTGGGTTACAGACACTTCAGGTTACAGACTCCGCTAACCCAGAAATAGTACTTCAGGTTAAGAACTTTACTTCAGGGTGAGAACAGAAATCGTGCTCCGGCAGCAGGAAGCCCCATTAGCTAAAATGGTACCTCAGGTTAAGAACAGTTTCAGGTTAAGAACGGACCTCCAGAACGAATTAAGTTCTTAACCCGAGTTACCACTGTATCTGAATCATTCTGAAGACCACTGGCTTTATAGAAACACAAACCATTTGAAACATGCTTTTACTGAGTTCCACACTTATGAAGTTTTGGGAGAAATAGGCTTGCCATATGTCTGGAAAATTCCTGACTTATCCTGGTTTTGGGGTATAAAAATGGGGGGGGGGGGTGCCGAATTGACAAAATGTCAGGGAAAGCCCAGATGTATGGCAGCAGAAACAGCTCAAAAAGCTTAAAATCGCTATTTCTGGGTTAGGTTTCCCCCAAAAAATATCAACAATCTGGGTAGGGGAACTTTGTGGGTGTCAGGAATTGTACTTTTTGAAATATGGCAACCCTCGGGAGAAAGTGCTAGAATATAAAAATACGCCCAGACCCTCCAAGTGTTCCTATTTTCCAGGGATGTCCCTGATTTAGAGAAGCCATCCCAGTTTCTGATTTTATCCCAGAATGTCCCACTTTTCATTAGGATGTCCCTAATTTCATCAGAGAAATGTTGGAGGGTATGGAGTTATCCAACCTCCGAGCCATCTGAAGGCAATCCCTGTATAGGGAAGTTTTTTCTTAATGTTTAATGTTTTATTATGTTTTTATATATGTTGGAAGCTGCCCAGAGTGGCTGGGGCTGGGGTATAAATAGTAAAATTATCATTATGGAATGGGACATCCATATTTTCATCAGAAAAAATGTTGGAGGGTATGCAAACCACTACGGAAAAAAAATAAGATTTTCAGTGGTGATTATGCTATATACCCTTTGTATGGGAAATGGCAACAGGACAGCGAAAATGGATTCTATGTGCCCTAATGGTGGCCAGGATACAGTACTGATGAACTGGAAGAATAGAGATATGATTTCCCTTAATCAATGGCTTGGCAACATGACAACATTGGCAACATATGAACAGACATCTTATAGACACAGACTTTCTTTGGATAAATACAATGATATTTGGAATGAGTTTACACGGAATATATTAGGCTATTGACAATTAAGTTTAGGATTAGTCAGGGCTAGAGAACTTTTTCTAAGTCATTCTTTAGCCTCAGAGCTTGGAAGTGGTTGGGATAAAGATGGCTTTTCCTTATCCCTTACAGTGGTACCTCGGGTTACATATGCTTCAGGTTACAGGCTCCGTTAACCCAGAAATATTGCATCAGGTTAAGAACTTTGCTTCAGGATGAGAACAGAAATTGTGCTCCGGCGGCGCAGCAGCGGCAGTGGGAGGCCCCATTAGCTAAAGTGGTGCTTCAGGTTAAGAACAGTTTCAGGTTAAGAACGGACCTCTAGAACTAATTAAGTACTTAACCCGAGGTACCACTGTACTCATATTGACTTTCATTCCACCTTGGTCTGCTAACACAGTACAAAACATGGCTGTAACAGGGAAGAAGGTGGAAGAACCAGACCGGGGGGGGGGGCAGTTTGTAAAGACAGCAGCTGCCAAGTCCCTCTGATGCTGGATTCAACTTTTCTTTAAAATGTCATTTTCTGCACCCCATTCATGAAGGGAGTGCTGAATTTCCATGGAACTCCTGCAGCACTACTGAAAAACATCTGCAGCCACAAAGGAGGCAAGAAACACTCTCCTTTTCCTCCATTTCTCCTAAACTTCATCTCCTGCTGCCATTGTGTCAGCATCAATAATGAAAGACAAAACTGGACGGCCCCATTTCTCGCAGTGTTTCCTTGACCTAATGATGAAATGTCTTTTTACCTTGTAAATAAGCATATGAAAGACATCCTCTCCTGATGGTGAACTTTAACATTTGTTCTCCTTTTTGGGAGGGTGAGTGTTTGTGATTGTATTGAAAGACATGTTTTAACAATTGTGTTATTTCTTCTTTTTTCAGCTACACACACACACACACACACACACACACACACACACACACCGCCCATCGCTTATTCAGTGAGTTACTAATATCCTGATTGGAACCAGACTTGCTAGAATTATGAGTCAAAATTGGAACGGCAACTGCTGTGCAGAGGATGTAAAGGGAATAAAATGAATGGTGCATTAACCTCCAGCCACTGAATATTAATCAGCATTTCACAAAAAAGAAAATACAGAAGCTGCCACACTAAATATTTTTAGCGCTTATTGACAGTCTTGATTTCCTCCATCGCACTCTCACTCTCACTCTCTGTCTCCCTCTCAGTTGTTTTGGCTTCCAATCTAAATTCTAAAGAAAGTACATGTGAAAACTTACTTTTTTATTGGGGAGGCGATTTATCCATTTCTTAAAAATACTGCACAGTCTTAGGGAGTTGTGTCGTGCAAATGCTTTGTACCAATCAAAACTCCATATCCCTCAACCAGAGACATTCCAAGCCCCAAGGTAAACAGAAATCCAAACTGGAATATGGAAAAGCCCTCGGAAATAAATGAATGCACATAGTGACTTGTTCAAAAATAAACTTCCCAGGTACTTAAAAGTTTTTTTAAAAAAAGGTGCTCCACATTTTACAAATATTAATTAAATGTAGTTATGACACACTTAGTTTTTTAATGTGGATCTCTTGAAAACATCTGGAAGAAGCATAGATGGCTAAAAAAAACACCTGATCAGCAACATAGTCTCGATTTATTGCATTTTCACGCAATGAATGACTCCCACCACCAAATTATGGCTGTTTCACCCAAACTAGAAGACTGATATTCTTTCTTCCACCATACATACTCTTCTGGAACAACACTTAGAACAACATATGCTGGAACAACATGCTTTCCATCTCTGGTCTAGGCAACTATGCAAAAGCTACTGGCCACTCATAAGCAGAATATGAAAGGGATTTCTTTCCCCTGCTGCATGTTCACACTGTCCAGTATTCAGAGCTATCAAGAAATGGAGGTTTTATTTAACTCAGGCATAGGCAAATTCGGCCCTCCAGATGTTTTGGGACTGCAACTCCCGTCATCCCTGGCCACTGGTCCTGTTAGCTAGGGATGATGGGCGTTGTAGTCCCAAAACATCTGGAGGGCCGAGCTTGCTTATGCCTGATTTAGTTAGATGCATAATAGCTTCTGAAGCTTTTTTAAAAAAGTAATCTAGAAGAACATACAGCCGATTTCAGATTTCCATTAACAAAGGAAAGACAAGTAGGGCACATTATCTTGTGTATAATGCAAAAGGCAATAAACTTTCTTTCCAGAAATAGGTGTTTTATGGCATTTCCACTAAATGCAGATTAAATCTTATTCTGGGTACTATGCACCTCCAATCTCTATCAATAGCATATGCACTGCCTTGTGAAAGTCCTGTTCCACCTTGGGTGATGAACCGCTGAGTCAGCTCTCAAAGTTCCTCTGATTCATAGCCACTTCCACAAACAGGAAAATTGCATATATATTTTTTCTGATCACAGAAGAGGAGTCACAATCTTATGCTGCCGGCTGCCACGTTGCATTGCTTGTGTGAGTAGACCACTTGCATCTCTCATTACTGGTCAAGATACTAAAAATAAAAAGGTAAAGGACCCCTGGATGGTTAAGCACAGTCAAAGGCGACTATGGGGTTGCGGTGCTCATCAGGCCAAGGGAGCTGGCATTTGTCCCCAGACAGCTTTCCGGGTCATGAGGCCAGCATGACTAAACTGCTTCTGGAACAACGGGACACCGTGACGGAAACCAGAGCCCACGGAAACACAGTTTACCTTCCTGCTGCAGTGGTACCCATTTATCTACTTGCACTGGTATGCTTTCAAACTGCTAGGTTGGCAGGAGCTGGGACAGAGCAATGGGAGCTCACCCCGTCGTGGGGATTCGAACCGCTGACCTTCTAATTGGCAAGCCCAAGAGGCTCAGTGCTTTAGACCACAGCACCACCCGCATCCCTGGTCAAGATACTAGTGAACTGCTTGAGAACGGCATGTGAGAACAAGTGTAAAGCAAACAGCAAGGAAGGTAGGTTCGAACTTTTATTTAACTTTTATTGAACCATACCAATGGTGACCAATTGTTAAACTGCTATATTAAGAAGGGGTCAAATTCTTAATTTAACAGTCCTTCAAGACTGCTGCTCTTTGGGGGTGGGATTCCATCACATAACAGCAAATTCAAGCTGAAAAATTATATTTGATCGGGAGCTGTTATGCAACATATCTGCTTTCCTAAAAGATCGGGCTTTTGCAATAAGGAAAGTGATAGGAAAATGCACTTCAATGTGTGCAACACTTTCCTGTTGCAACATCTTCTCACTTCCCTGCAAACAAATCAGGATGGATGTGCAATTCACAGTCTGTCTTGAGGCAATGAAAGAATACAAAAGGGACTGTGGGATATATGTTCTTGCAGCAGTATTTGATAATTTCAGAGATCATTTTCTGCCATATGTTATTCCTTTTGTATTCTTACTATCAATTAGTGCCTTTTAATTCTCAACAAAAAATGTATATTTTTGATACTTTGAGATTACATCAAAACCTGAAGTCTCTGAAACTCAAACCCCACTGGAGACCCCCACTAATGTAGTATAGTAAAGAGCATGTTTTCCTGACAGTGCAGTCCTGTGCATGTCTACTCAGGAGTAACTCCCATTGAGATAGTGTGCAGGGGACTGCAGCTTGAGGCCCTCCTTCCTAAATTTCCATTACTGAATTTTGTAAGTAAGAATAACAGCCTAATGAAAGAGGTTTGAAGTCAACCAGGTCTTGGTATTCTATTTGCATGAAAGAAAAACAATACAATACAAAATCCCGCAGTGAAACTGTTGCTCAAAGAATTTCAGAAACATGCTTCATTTTAAAAACACACTTTGAAAATAGTCATATTTACAAAATTGGCAATATCCACATAGCTTTTTTTTCCTACCCATAACATTTTGGCACTGAGAGACCAGTGTTCTAAACCATAAAATTAGACGTCTGGACATCTAAGGACTTTTGTCGTCACAGCAACAATCCCCTCCCTTGCCAGCACAACTGTCATTCTCCCCAGTGTGCCGGAATTCATTTGTTTTCATTCATTCCTTATCAAGTTACTTGAATTTGAGTCAATGCTCAAAACGTATTTAGAGAAGAAAAAAGTGGTAGGTTTTCAGGAAATAGCAAGTTCTTTTTAACCGAGATAGAAATCATTTGGCAAGAGATGACAAAATACTTTTAGTTTTCTTTCGGTAGTTAAAAAAACAAGAAAGAAAGAAAGAAAGAAAGAAAGAAAGAAAGAAAGAAAGAAAGAAAGAAAGAAAGAAAGAAAGAAAGCTGGAGAAGATAGGAACAGAGGAGCAGAACTTTTCAAAGAAGAAAGGGGAGAAGTCCTTTGCAAATATGACATTATTTGCAACTAATATTTAATAAAGACTGATCTGAGAGTCTGTTTTATAGATTCTGGCTGTTGTTTTGTACAATGAAGTCAAAGCCAGCTACTATGCATACAGAAACAGGGGCGCCGACTTATAAAAAATATTGGGGGGGCCCATACCGGGGTCCTGCCGCTGGTTCGCTCGGGTAGCCGGGAGAACGCAGTTCGAGGTGGCAGTGTTGGGGAGAGACCCTCGCTCAGGGCGCCACAAGACTTGGCGGCCGGCGGCCTATCTGGGGGGTTTTGGAGCGTATTTCGGCGGAGCGATTGGGGAGGAGGGGGCTTGTTGCCGGATTCTTCAGCTGAGCCGGAGATCCGCTGCTAGGGGTCCCTGGGCCGAGTTGTGAGCACGGCCTGCTGAAGGGAGATCCAGCCGATTGCGCGACGGGGACGGCCGGGGCTCTCCGGCTAGGGCGCGCGGCTGGCTGGCTGGCGAGGGAGCAGGTGGGGAGGAGGCGGGGGTCCTCACTCTCTTAGGAAATGCACCCGCGCGCCCGATTGCCACGAAGTCCGAAGGGTGCATGTGTGGAATTAAAAAGCAAAAACGAGATACGGGCAGGGCAGGCAAAGAGTTTTCTGCAAGAGGATGGAGGGCAGGTTGAAGAGAAAATCACTCAGGATGAGACAGTCAAATCAGCCATGATAAAATGGGCTCAGGATATTGGGTATAACATCATGTTTGAGGACTGGGAAAGGTTATGGACCACCGGAATGAAATTCACGGCATGTAATGCCTTGAAGGAAAATATTATGAAAATGATTTATAGGTGGTACATGACCCCAGTCAAGCTTGCAAAAATATATCACCTGTCTGATAATAAATGTTGGAAATGTAAGGAGGCTGAAGGGACATTCTTTCACCTCTGGTGGACTTTTCCAAAAGTGAAGGCCTTCTGGGAAATGATCTATAATGAGTTAAAAAAGGTATTTAAGTATACCTTTCCCAAGAAACCAGAGGCCTTCCTCTTGGGCATTGTTGGCCAGAAAGTGTTAAAGAAGGATAGAACTTTCTTTATGTATGCAACTACAGCAGCAAGAATACTTATCGCAAAATATTGGAAGACACAAGATTTGCCCACACTGGAAGAGTGGCAGACGCAATTGATGGACTACATGGAACTGGCTGAAATGACTGGCAGAATCCGAGATTTGGGAGAAGAAACAACGGAAGAGGACTGAAAAAAATTTAAGGACTATTTACAAAAACAATATAAGTTGTATGAATGTTAAAAATTTACACGATTCGGAAACTATAGCTTCAGCAATTAGATTTGGGAAACAGGAAATTATATTTTAAGTAAGAAAAGGTCAAAATCTAAGATAATACTATGTTTAATTTAAGATATAAGTAACTGATGAAAAGTATGTTAAATTTAGAGGTATAGTATTTGAAAAGTACAAAATAAGGTACGAAACAAGGTAATAATTTGCTGATATCTTTATTATAAAGAATGCAGGGTAAGGGAGATGCGAGGAAGTCCAGTTAGTTATATAAAAAATGTGTTGAATGGTTGGTTTTCTTTTCTTCTTTTTCTTTTTTTCTTTTTCTTGTTCTTTTACTTTTTTCTTCAGTGTATGTTTCTAACTTTGTATTTGAAAACTTAATAAAATATTTATAAAAAAAGAAGAAGAGAAAATCCTTTCGCTTTTCTGGGGCGCAGGGAAGTCTCAGAGCCGGAGGTTGGGGAAGGGACCCCCTTTGCTCTGCCCTCTTCTCCCGTCTTAGATTCGCATGGGGGTCCCCGCCCGAGCTTGCCTGGCCACCGGGCCACCCAAGGGCCGCGCTCTACGCGGCGCACTTTGCTAGCCGCGCAGCTGTCCTCCGCGGCTGTGGAGCGGCCCTGCGCCGGTGCCCATCCCCTCTGGGCGCCCGCTGCGCTGCCAATGACAAGCAGGCGACGTCGCGGGCGGGGAAGGCGTCGCTTTCTTTCCCGATCCTTCATCCTCCCAGTCTTCCAGCCCTTTTTTGGGTTGGAAGCTCGTCTTGTTCGCCCTTCTCCTTTCTTCACCCTGCGCGCAATTTTCCTCCCTCGTCTCCCTCCCCATTTCTCCTTCCTTCCTGACTGACTGACTGACGGGCTCGGGCTTTGGCTCGGGCTCGGGCTTCGGGTAGGGCTCGGGCTCAGGCTCGGGCTCGGGCTCGGGCAGCCACAGCGTCGGCGGTGTTGGCGATCGGCGGCGCGGGGGAATGGCCCTCCCGGGGGAGCCGGCGCTGCTCAATGGGGTTGCCAAGGAGACAGGCCGGCCGCCCCCCTCCCCCGGCCCGGCGCCCCCCGCCGCGCCGGTGCCCGTTATCGAGCTGGTGCGCGCCGGGCGCCCTATAAAAGCCGAGGACGCGCCCACCGCCGCCCGAGATTATTGGGGGGGCTGAGCCCCCCCAAACGAATTTTTGAGGGGGCTCGGGCCCCCTCAAGCCCCATGGAGTCGGCGCCTATGTACAGAAAGCTAGTGTGTCAGAAAGAAGGTTGCCCTTCTTCTTGACATGCTCGCTTGCTATGTACATGTTGTTTTCCAATGGAGGGCATCCACACAAACAATTCTTCACCTGTAGTCAAGTGGCAGAGTCTTGCAAAAGCTGCACCACATGGTTTTATTACGTCAGTGAGTTTGCAAAACACACACTTGCCAAACAACACTTATTTATTGCAGATCAGCCATATGATGCAGTCAATTACCATTTCAGGTCAATTATTGGATAGAAACAGCCATAGTGTCACTATCTGAAAAACCTGGCTGTGTAACCTGGTAACTGTGGCACCTTGGAAGGTGCATTTTGGAAGCGAGTCTACAAGCTGATCTCAGGGCCCTACCACATCTAGCCTAACTTTTGTTTGGATTTTGCCTTTTTGAGCAAGTCTCCTCTCTGATTTCCTTACACCGCTTACTGTCTATTTTTACTGTGCGTGCATTTTGTCATAGCTTGGACATTTTGTATTCAAAATGATAAACATGAACATGCGTTCCAGTTACAGATAGGTAGCCGTGTTGGTCTGCCATAGTCAAAATAAAAAAATTCCTTCCAGTAGCACCTTAAAGACCAACTAAGTTAGTTCTTGGTATGAGCTTTCGTGTGCATGCACACTTCTTCAGATACCATTCTTCAGATGCTTGCACACGAAAGCTCATACCAAGAACTAACTTAGTTGGTCTTTAAGGTGCTACTGGAAGGAATTTTTTTATGAACATGCGTATTGGTTGCCATCCTGTCTCAGTGGCAAGAAGGTTATACTACCTGGAGAGAGCCAGTTTGATATAAAAGTTAGAGTGTAAGACTATGACCTGAGAGACCAGGGTTCGAATCATGAATGACCTTGGGAGAACCATGTTCACCCCCTTGAGCTGCTTGGAGGAAAAGGTGGAATATAATTGTAACAAATAATCATAATAAGATAAATAACTGATCCAGTAACTATGCAATGAATTCAAATAACTCTGCTAACTTAGGGCAGATTCGTACAACTATGGGGTAGAGATGTGCAGGAACTCCCAAGTTTCGTGGGTATTTTACAACTGTATTTTCCCATGGGACCTTAATTTGTTCCAAGGCTCACCAGAGGGTAACCGCTGCTCCTGTTTTCAGTCCACCTCTGAACAAGTTTAGTCTTTTACTATTGACAAAGTGTATTCCCACATCTTTGGGATTAAACAACCATTTTACACCTCAGAGGACGTTGCTTCCAGAGAGGTATTCACCTCACCTAACACCTTTTCCCTGTTAAGTCCTACTTTTCAACCACGATGCCAGAACTTTGCCCCAGCTAAATACAAAAATATATATAGAAGCCAGAGTGTATGTCAGACACTGCAACCCCAAATACAGCCACCCTTTCAAAGGTTTTATTAAGCTATCTATCTGCAGATCACTTTCCATTCATCAAATAATGTGCAGCCTAACAAAATTAACTCCCCAAAGGCTTAAATTTAACTCTTAAAAAGCTGTACTTGCAGGTCTTCAGATTTCATCCCTCCATCTCCTGCTATGGTAACCGAAAAGTGACAGCTTGCATTCTTAATTTCTTTTTTAATTGATGTGTTTGTGTGTTTGTTTTTAACAGAAAGCAATGCTTTTTTCACCCATTATTCCCTGGATGCTGTCCAGCATTTAACAGAAACAAACTGCGCACTCATATACACAATAATCCTTAGGTGTGAGGCGATTGAAGTTTTCGTTCTGACCATTTTTGAATAAGAAACATATGTTTAAAATAAAAATTTGCCTGTGTGGGGAGCTGCTGTTTGTATAAACCTAGTAGGCTGCTTCACTTAAGCATCCATGGTTAATGGGAGAGGCACACTTGTGCAGAGTTCCAGACAGTGGTACTTCGGTTTACGAACTTAGTCCGTTCCGGAAGTCCATTCTTAAACCAAAGCCATTCTTATACTTTGTTTCCCTAACAAAGCCTCCCGCCGTCGGTGCCCTTCCACCATTCGGATTCCGTTCTTAGACTAAGGTAAAGTTCACTAACATTACTTCCGGTTTTGCAGAGTTCGTATACCAAATAGTTCATAAACAGGGCTGTTCTTAAACCGAGGTACCACTGTAGTGCTTTATATCACTTAGCTATGGGCCTGGCTAGAATTATAAACATAACTTGTTCACGTCTCTCTCTCTGTGAATACTGAATAAATTACATGGTAAGAACTCTTCTTGTTTATCTGCTTTTTGGCTGCCACCAGGGGAGGAATCAGATTCCCTGAAGCCTGAAGTGGGGGGGGGGGCTACCCTGCATAATCAATGATAAGACTCAGCGTGCACACACCATCTGAATGGCAATGCCCATCAACTTTGTAGGGGTCCAGACCCCTCATATATTTGGGGGGGGGGTAAAAAGACCTTGACACCTAGGAGTTGGCTCCTATGAATGGGATATACATGCCATCCCTGTGTGCACACATCAGAGCGCAGAAGGAGTTCTGCACTTCAGGCAACATTGCTTCTTTTAGGTTAAAAATGAAAAACAAACAACATTGCTTTCGAATAAAACAAAATTAAAAAGTCCGACAAATTAAAGAGAGATTAAAAGGCAACGGGTCTTCAACACCTAGCACAAAGATTCTCATGATTCACCGCTCAAGGAAAGTCTAAGGAGCGTCTGACTGGCTGTTCACCTGGAAATAGGAGGTTGTATAATATATTTGTGGCATTATAGAACGTATTAAGAGAGAAGGCTGTTTGTTGGAGGACTGGAAGTTAGAGACAGCCTCAGTAATAATTGCAGTGTCGAGTGGGCTACACCAGTCAGTTAACTAGTCTGTGACTTCAGCACTGGATATTTGTTAAGTGCATTAAAAAAAAAATAGGAGGGGGGAGGATGGAAAACTTGGTAATATGGTTTTAGGGTTCTAGTACACAGCTAATGAACTAATTATATGGCATGGATGAATAGACCCTGCTTTACAAAGAACAATATCCTACGTCCTGCACCATTTACAGTATTCTTAACTCTTCCCTATTTTTATAGCTGGTATTGGGAGACTGGATAGAGGGGTGTGGGGTTGGAATCTATTTTTTATTAGGGGAAAAAAGATCTGAGTGTATTAGGCACAGTGCCAGTAGCCTTAGAAACTTAAGATTTTTCCATCTCCATTACAAGTTGAAGTAAAACCTTCATATAAAATTGAAATGAAAGGGCACATTATTATCCCATTTTGTAACGTTTGCCTGGAAGTCAAACTTGGGAATACATCCTTTAATTATTTTTTTTTCCCCTCTTCGCAAAACATTCTGATACACTGAGCACTATAGACATTTTTTTTTCTTGCCTTTAGCTGCTCCTGTAACTGATATTACCAAACCACAGTTAATTATTTTCTATGGCCTACGTGAAGATTTCTCCCTAAAAGTGCATGATCTAGGATATACAGCAGAGCTTTCAGTGTGTCAACACCTCAAGAATGGAGGCCTAGAACAACACCAACACTGACATTTCTCTCTACAAGCCTGACATCCATTTGTTTTTCTTACCTAACTCATGACACTGCTTACCTAGCTCAGTGCTCCTCCCATCAGCTCTCCACATCGCCTTCAGTCACATGCCCTCCCTGGCTATTCCCAAAATATTTCCAAATTCAAGATAAAATTTAAGGACCAGAATGGGACAGCAAGCAGTCTGGTATATTATGCATGCAACTAAAAAAAAATATTGGGAACTTCTTCCTAAAATGCCCCCACTCCAGGAAAAAAAACACCTTTAAAATTCCTTACCCTTAGGCAAGAAAACTCAATTTTTAGTGGCAAGAACATGTCTTTGCATAAGAGAGGAGAGGGGGAAAGAGGGGTTCCTTCAAAAAATGTGAGTTATTGTGCCAAAATGTAGGCTTTCTGAATTCAGTTTGAATCTGGCACCGTGGGTGAAATTTAACTAATAGCTTCACAAGGGCAAAGATTTGCAATAACTAAATTGGATTTTCTTGTCTCTCCTCCCATATACCATCCCCAAATCTGCTCCAGAGGATTGGGGTGAACCCAGAACAGATTTTGGGGGCACACAGGGAGAGGGGGGGGGAGAGGGAGAATGTTCCACACAGATGGAGCATTCTCCTTAGCACTACTTTGAATACAACCCAATGTTTGAAAACATTGTTTTGGATTTTTGCCCCAACAGTAGTTTTAACTACATCTAAGAAATGTATTGGTACCAATATGGTATATTTATCAAACCACTCTGTTGTATTGCTGTTTTCAATTTCTTTCTGCAAAACTCTGAGCAAGTCACCTGGTTTTTCTTATTTCTCTGTTTAGAAGAAGAGGTTCTATTTACCTGAAAGCCACAGATGGAAAAATGAATTAGTGCTAGGCCACATGAATATTCCTCTGCAGAACAAATAATCTGCTGCTTGTCTGTTCTTTGAGCTAATTTCTCATTCTAGCAAAAAGAGAGGGAGAGAGATCAAAAGCCAGATGATCAGAATTTCAAAGAGCAAGTTCTTATCAGTGGATGGTGTGCACCCACTTTTATTTAAAGTATCTACAGCCAACTTTTCCTTATAAAAAGCTTAAAGGTGCAAGTTGTTTGGTAAGCTGCTTTATAAAAAGTTCAACAAAAACAAAACACAGTTTACTAACTTAGTATTGGTTACTCAAAACAGTAGATTCAAGAACAAAACTAAACCCATAGCAGCAAATTACAAACCATAAATTCCAACCACCTATGACCAAAAAAAAAGCTTTTTAAAAAACACTATTGTTGCCACAAAGTCATTGTAACCCTAGGGACTTATAAAATTCATCACCATGGATGAGCTTTATCAGAAGAACAGGAAAAGTATGCTCCTGTTATTCTTTCTTGATCTCACAACAGCTTTTGATGCTATTGACCATGGGATCCAACTCAGGGCTTACTCACTGTTTGCCTTGCTCTTTCCAGCCAGAGGTTCACGCTTTAACACTCCATGTCTGAGCATTTGTGGTGGGTGTTACCCCAATCTTACCCCAGCTGAATCGGACCAAACATTATTTCAGGTTTTCTGCAGGTTGCTGTTTGCTCTGATAGAGCTTTAAAGAACAGGGAAGCTCTGGAGAGAGAGAAAAGTGTGTGTATGCTTGGAAATTGAGCTTTAAATCACAGCACGGGGTAGATAGGTAGCCCATGGTACCCCAATTATTAGAAAAAGCGGGAAGCTGAAATATCTTCCCTAAAAGAAGTATCTAAATTTTACCTCAGTACTTACAGATACTGCAAGGGGCGGGTGGCGCTGTGGTCTAAACCAGTGTTTCCCAACCTTGGGCCTCCAGCTGTTTTTGGACTATCACCCCCATCATCCCTAGCTAGCAAGACCAGTGGTCAGGGATGATGGGAATTGTAGTTCAAAAACAGCTGGAGGCCCAAGGTTGGGAAACACTGGTCTAAACCACAGAGCCTAGGGCTCACTGATCAGAAGGACAGTGGTTCAAATTCCCGCAATGGGCTGAGCTGCCATTGTTCGCTCCCAGCTCCTGCCCACCTAGCAGTTTGAAAGCACACCAGTGCAAGTAGATAAATAGGTACCACTGTGGCGGGAAGGTAAACAACGTTTACTGGTTCACCAGAAGCGACTTAGTCATGCTGGCCACATGACCCGGAAGCTGTCTGTGGACAAACGCCGGCTCCCTCAGCCAGTAAAGCGAGATAAGCACCGCATCCCCAGAGTCGTCCGCGACTTGACCTAACGGTCAGGGGTACCTTTACTTTTACTTACAGATAAGTGGGCAGAAAGCTGGAAGTAGCTACACACCACTGTGATTACAACCATTTCCTTGTTTTGTTAGATAAACAAGCTATATTTAACCAGGTGATGCTATCAGGAATGTTCATTAAAGTTTGTAGCTCCAGGGTTTGTTTCACCTCTTTTTGTTGTTGCTGCAAATTTCACATTTATTTTTAACAGTAAAAGGAAAGGCGTCTTTCAGCTATGTCAATAGACTGAAACGAAAGCCCTGTTCCTGTTGGATTTGATTTCCCTTCTGCCCTGTTACAGGTAAAGTTACAGATTTCTAATATCATACATTTCAGGGGAAGAAGGAGAAAAAATTGCAGGGGGCTCATTCTCTCTCTCTCTCTCTCTCTCTCTCTCTCTCTCTCTCTCTCGATACATCCTTCCTTCCGCCCCTCTCAATCAATTAGTAGGCAAAGACTTCCGAAAAGCTTTTTCCTTCCTAACCTTTCACAGGCTTTTGCAGTAATGACCCTGGAGAGATCAACCTGGACCTTTGAATGGGGTTGGTTACCCTCCCAGGGCACCGTAAGGTGACCTTCCCTGATTCCCCCTCTTCCTTTTCTACCTCCTCCTGCAGTTCTTACATTCTCAGGAAGGAGGGAGAAAGAGAGAGCTAATGTTCTCTAGATCCCACTAGATAATGTTTCTCTCTGGTGTCGTTTGAAACTGAGGATACGTGCAGAGAGAGCCCAGGCTCATTGCTTTAATAAATAACAGCTAGTATACCTGAAGTCATGATGAGGAAGCACTTTCTGTTTCTAATTTCCATCCTCTGTATTGCTAACCTAGACCTGCTGTCTGTGATGCTTCTGAATCCTGAGTTCATACTTTGGAGTTACACAGCTGCTCAATAATTTTTAGCACTTTAAATTTAGTCCTCTTTTCTTTTCTTTTCACCTTTCTTAGAGAACTCCAATAGATACAGTTGCTGAGATTTTGTGATACTGGTGTACCTTTCCAGTATTGTGCTGGAAATGGGACCATTATGGCTTGGATTGTTTTTTTAAAAAACTCAGATCTTTCATATGGTTATTCAGATATTCAAGTTTATTAACGTATTAAAATGGAATAAGTCTGTTGTGGACAGGAGCCAAATGAGCTCATATCACTGGTGCTCTGCACTTAAAAGGAAACAGCTTTCGCATTATCTAGACCAGTGATTAAATTGCAATTGCAGAATCGCTGCTTCCAGACCACACTTCAGACTATGATAAACTGGAAAACCAGAGTGAATAGGAAACAAGGGGGGTGAGTAAGAGGAAAGTGAAGTGAACAGAGACCAAGGGTGCCAACTTGAATAAAACATTGGGAGACTCAGGTAAGCCCTGCCCCACATGATTGATCACAAGACATGGCGCAAGCACACTCTTTGAATAGCAATGCCCATTAACTTGGGGGAAGCAGCCCCTAGGAGTTGACTCCTGTAGCAGAGACTGTATTTTCCTATAACCTTAAAGAATCTGATGACCTTAAGCACCCATTGAACTAATGCTGTCTACATTTAAAATGGCCAGGTATGTTGTTCAGAAACTTCCACACCTACAGAATGCAATTGCTTGCCCTTGGACAGAAAGAGAAAGATGAGAACATATGCACTTGCAACTAGTTAATTCCAGGGCCCAAACACAATAGGCCACATACAACTAAACAATTGTGCTAACTTGAGGATTAGCACATGCACAGCCAGGTTTCCCCCACTCTCCTCCTGTGGTATGCATCCCTTGCCATCATAGGTGCCAACTCCCTGGGGCTCTGGGTGCCCGAGCACCCACTAAATTCCCCACGAAGGGGCCAGGCACCCATACATTTTGGTGCCAGGGCCATGCTCACTGCATGGCGCCCAGAGTCGTGGGCTCAAGCTGGCACTCCTGCTTGCCATCCCCAAATATTCTCTGAGAACAGATTTTGGGGGGGGTGTGGGTGTGGGGAGGGGGGACGAATGTTCCATTTTACAAGGGAAGGGACAATTTACTGAGTTGAATGCAACCCTAAATAATATGGAATCCACATGTCTTGAGCCCTAAGTCTTAGGAACATAAGGTTTGGTGACTCCAATCTTTTGACATATGTCTCTCACTAACAGGAGACCCACCTCAAACCTCAGCCATCTCAGGAAAATGCTCTGAGAATTCCCACCATTCTGGACCATTGCTTGTAGTCTCTGGAATACTGCTTAGCTGATTTTTTTATTTGTCTCCGATATATATTGCAATTTTGGCATACATTTTTTTTATAGTTTCTTAACTGCAAGTTCAGCATACTGAATTACACATATTTCTTTAATATGGTTATAAGCTGCCGGGGACATTCACCATGAGAACATAAAGCTCTTTTTCACTGCATGGGATAAATCATTTTTTTAGTATCTCAGCTGTCTCGTCTTTTAGCCAGCTTCAAAGATGATAGCACATTGTGCCTGAAATCAGCACATTAGTGCTCCAGGAAATGTTTCTTGCATGCCACCTCCATCCCTACCCATCCAAGCTGGGAGCATCCTTCTGCTGCTCTGAGAAACTTAAAAAACAGGCTATGGGGAGTTCTTGTCCATTTTTATGTATCTCACCTTTCTGCAGCCATCTGCCCCCCAAGCAGACTGCTGAGAAATTATGCATGTCACACCGTCAAAGGGGCAAACATTCAAATCACAGCTGGGTATTAATAAATACATGATGTATGTATCCATTTCAGAAGTCCCATTTGGTCCAAGGCGAGAGAAAAAAGAACAGGCCAGTGTTACAAACTTAAGATCATATTGAAGTATCTATTTTCTACAGAGATACCATTTAGGTTTCCAAGCCTGTTTCCTTATCAAAGAAGCTATCGAGTGCCCTTCAAGGCTACTAGAAAAGTCAAAGCACAAGTCCAGGACCTACCCAATGTGCCCTCTTCCTTACCCAGAATCTAATAAAGATGATTAAATTTCATGTCTTTTCCTCCCATTGAAATCACCGCTCACTGCTCCAATAATAGAGCTCAGGAAATAAGGCATGACAACTTCCCTTATGAAATTTTAGAAGGCAGAGCAGGGGTCCGAAGGACAGGCCTGCAGCTGCAAGACTGGGCTGCTCTAATTAAGATTTCACCCTGCTGAGTAAAATCTAATCTAAGTAGAACAGAAAAAGGGAACTTTGGTTTGGTTCAAGCTGTCGCCTACCTGCTTTCTCCAGCTTTCACCCTAGCCCCATCTCAAATGCTGAGCTGCTTTCTCTCTCTACTGGAATAGGGGAAGAGTTCATCTCACAACGAATTCCACGTGCTGCTATGAACATAAGCACTACCCTCTTGAGTCAGGCATACCAGTGAACCCCCTAGCGCAATACAGTGGTACCTCAGGTTAAGTACTTAATTCATTCTGGAGCTACGTTCTTCACCTGAAACTGTTCTTAACTTGAAGCACCACTTTAGCTAATGGGGCCTCCCACTGCCGCCGCACTGCCAGAACACGATTTCTGTTCTCATCCTGAAGCAAAGTTCTTAACCCGAGGTACTATTTCTGGGTTAGCGGAGTCTGTAACCTGAAGCGTATGTAACCTAAAGCATATGTAACCCAAGGTACCACTGTATCCTTTATCCAACAGGATCAGGACTTTTCAGCAGAAATACAGAGAAAATCAATGAAATCATAAGTTAATTCTTATATTCACTGCCATCCTTACATAATCCCATTGACTGGGTTTTCAGGAAAGGTATTAGGTGAGATTAATAATAATAATAATAATAATAATAATAATAATAATAATAATAATAATTTCATATCTATACTGCTTTATATTTTAAATAAAACAATGTCAAAGTGGTTTACAACACATTCAAACATCAAATAAAACCATCCACAATAAAACAAATTCGAGCTTCACGTAAAATATTCCAGATCCTTCTGCAAGTATTTTGCTTTCCCCAGACAGTCATACCTCGGAAGTCCAACGGAATCCATTCCGGAAGTCCACTTGACTTCCATAATGTTCAGGAACCAAGGTGCGGCTTCCAATTGGCTGCAGGAAGCTTCCAATTAGAAGCTGCGGAAGCCACGAAAGACATTCAGGTTCCAAAGAACATTTGCAGACCAGAACAATCACTTCCGGGTTTGCGGCGTTCGGGAGCCAAAACGTTCGACTCGCAAGGTAGTACTGTATTTATTTACCTACTTAATTTATATAGCTGCCCCACAGCAGAAGAAATCTAGGAAGCCAGTGTGGTGTAGTGGTTAGAGCCCTGGACCAGGACCTGGGAGATCGGGGTTCAAATCCCCACTCAGGAATTAAGCCCACCAGGTGACTCTGGGCTAGTCACAGCCCCCTGATAGTGGACTACGCCTGACAGTGTGCTGAAGTATCTCAGTTACAGCAATGAAATGCAATTCACTAAATGGGTAGCCAGCTTGCAGCCCTGGTACCTCAAGTGGTATAGGCTGCAGGATTTGGCAGACCTAAACAGAAGCAGCAGGGCCTATGACATATAGCCTGTCTACATTCCTCTTTGGATCTCCAGGTTGCTTGGAATTACCATACAGGACATCACATCTGGCACTAAAAATAGCAGCCCTAGGTAAAAGCCATCTCTCCATAATGCTTAGGCACCCCTTACCCATCTCATGATGTTATCACAGCATGCCTTTTCTCACAATCACTGGCTCCTGTAGTGAGGAATGATATGGTTATATATGCCTAAATCCTGCAATCCAAGTCGTTTTCCTTCCCTCTTTCTTTGAGTCAAATTTCCTATTAAATTTTAAAATCTTGACATATATATTCCAGATTCCAAATTTGTTATACATTTCTCTTTAAACTTTGACTCCTGCCTTTCCCTCTACGCTGTTCTTAATCCCATCCTATTTACATACTGCATTCTAATAAACATTTCACCTAAGACATATTCTTCCATTTCATATATTATCAGTCTTCTAGCACTGCTCATATTTCAAATCCTACTCATGATTTCATCTGATTATGAATTTGTTTTCAGATATCCCCCAAAGGGTTTGCATTCTTCCATTCTTCTTTCATTAGTGTGTTCTCTCCTTTCCTGTTCTGTGCATACAAGATTCTGACTGCTGTTGTTGCATACAAAAATAAGTTAGGCATCTTGGGGGGGGGGGCACAATCCAAGGCACTTTCCATCTGGCTCCCAGGAAGTCTCCCACTCAGGTACTGACCACACCTAGACCTGCTTAGCTTCAGCAAGTTGGTGGTCTCATGTGCCTTTGGCTGATACCTTGATGGCTGCCATTTTCAGCATAAAGGTGAAATGACATCAGAGTGTGGTGGGACAGGACAGCATTTTTACTGCAGAGTGCACAGTAAAAAACATGGCAGTCTAAGAAGGCTGGCCACCTCTGAACTAATATCATCTGTTTCGGATACTCTGCTCTGATTCACAGTAATGCTATATCTACATTCACATATCACATTCTTAGTTCTGTTTCAGGAGTGTGAAAGAGGGAGGAATGTGAATGAGAGACCTAAAAGCAGTGCTCCTTCTTCCCACCTACACTTTGCTCAAATAAATTACAAAATATTGACAATTCCGTCCCCCACTCGGATAAGAATCTTTTGCTCCATGAGACCCAAGGGAGACGGTCTTCAGGCCAGTTCACTTTTTGTCCTCTCCCTCTTTTGACATTATTGTTACTTTAATTAGGTTGTCACTCAAAAATGTAGGGAGAAGATTCACACACATAGATGGGGGAAGGGTGGGATGTCATCACAAACTCATTATTTTCTCGGAGGAACAGATTAGTGCAGCTGCAGAAGCCCATCTCTGGCTGTTTGCAGGGCTTTTGAAGGAGCTGGAACAGTGTAAAGCTCAAGAGAACCAGGGGAAGAGGGATCAGCCCATATTGACAGTGCCATTCAATTCTATGGCTTAATTACAAACAAATATCTGCAACCGTAGAGCAATTGTTGTGTGCCGCTAGGCTTGCCCTTCCTCCAAAATCAAGCCAGTCTACAAGTTGTTCCCCACTTTGCATTCTATCCTCATGCCAAGCCTGTGAGGTATTCGAAGCTGTGGGAGAGGGAGAGAGAGAGGCTGGCTCAAGGTCACCGGTGGAACTTCCTAAATGCTCGGGTATTTAAGCCTAGGTCTCTACACTCCAACTACTGAATCACATTGATCCTCTGCTGTATAACAGCTTACTTGCTCTCTCCATCCCCAGAAAGCAGCACAGTGCATTGTTCATTTACTCCCAGACTTGCTACCATTCCAATTGCTGTTGACATTAAAAAATGTTTTGCGATAACTTGGCCAGAGCATCAAATACTGTGCTTTCAGTCCTTTTTATTGTAGGCTAGGGCATCTGTCGATTAAACCCAACTAAACCCAGTCTAAACCACTGAGCCTAGGGCTTGCCGATCGGAAGGTTGGCGATTCGAATCCCCACAATGGGGTGAGCTCCCGTTGCTCGGTCCCTGCTCCTGCCCACCTAGCAGTTTAAACGCACATCAGTGCAAGTAGATAAATAGATACTGCTCCAGCGGGAAGGTAAATGGTGTTTCCGTGAACTCCTCTGGTTTCACCAGAAGCGGCTTAGTCATGCTGGCCACATGACCCAGAAAAACTGTCTGCTAACAAACGTTGGCTCCCTCGGCCAGTAAAGCAAGATGAGCGCCGCAACCCCAGAGTCGTTCGCGACCAGACTTAACAGTCAGGGATCCTTTACCTTTACCATTCCTATCCATGTGACACACCTTCCTCAACTGTCTTTTAGTGAAGCCCAAATGCACAGTCCTCCTATTGTCACACGGGGTGGTGGAATAAGCACGCCATAGGAAACATTGTTGGGATTATTTACCAACAGTCTTTGGCAGCAATCTTTCAAATATCACCACAACCATTCAGATACTCTCTCACACACTCTCTAAGGAAGTCCAACTGGCATATAAGCCGAGCACAGACCACTCTGTGCCATTAATGAAGCCCTTGTCATTGCAATAGTTTTCACCCATTCTTGATTCCTTCAGACACCAGCTTTTAGAAAACAAGTTGCAATCATCAATCGTTGAATGGTGCATTGTTCCTTATTTGGCATTTTCTTTCCTTCTGCAAACTACAGTATGCTACCATAGGAAAGCAACTGGGGTGAGATGTTTTCCTCTTATGAAGAACCTAAATAGTACAATGAGAATCTAGGAACCTCAGAATATGCAGCTTGCTAAATTCAGTTATAATTCAGGTATACAGAGGGGCATTGCTTACAATGCCATTTTATTTTATTTTTCTCGATTGGGATAATATACTTCTCCCCTTTCGAAAAACAAAAACACCCTTCCGCAATTAAAAAGGGAGAGAGGGACCACTTTGTAGCAAAACTATTATCTTCATCTCTATGAAATAATTTTATGCATGTGATTAAAAAGCAATTGAAAATTATTTAGCAACGCCCTGTTCTCTGATAGTATCTCCTTTTGACACATAGCAAAGTTGCACCAGGTGGAAAGAATATTGCAGGCTAGTGTAGCAAAGAACAGCGGCACCCAGGAAATGTCAGAGTCTCTCACAAGCAAGGCAAGACCCTTCTGTTAAGACACGATACTTCCCATGGGGCATAAAAAGAGATTTAAACCACCAGCCGACAAAAATAATTGATGGTTTGCGGCCAATATTGCTGGCTTTGGCTGAGCTCCACCCCTGCCAGGAACACTGCTGTACAGGTGGCAGTCCCTAGTAAATCTCTGGAGACCAGAGGCACTGCCCTAGAATACGTTTCCTCATGCAGGGAACCTTATGCAACAGCTCATGCATGTCAACTAAATGAGGAAGGGATGATGTAGTTTATAGGGAAAGTATAGGATTATAGACCTAGGGTAAAATTAGGGAGAGAAAACAATAGCAAATCATCTCACTGTTCACCAGTTGTTGCCGCACATTTGGGCAACAATTGTTGTGAAATCCCATTCGTATATATCCAAGGAGCAGAGAAAACTCAGTTTGGTACTGTGGACAGCGTTGGGGCAAGAGGCGGAAATATAGATACCATACAAAGGTTACCTCATGGTATCGCAGTGTCAACACACGTTTGTTGGAACAAATGCAGAACTAGTTACGTTTTTTAAAAAACCAAGAGACATTGAATCACAATTCCTTAGTCAATAGATAGGTTTCCCCTGGGGGGGGGCTCCCTGCCTCTTTTGGTCTCTATGATTCTACACACACACACACAATTTTATATATTCGGTGTACAAAATACACACCTGTCAACATACCCATAATGCCTGAAGCATATTTGTGAGTTTCTAACCAGTCAGGGAAATAAGCCAGGAGTGCTAACATTCATTCATTCAGTTTTCAAATAATTGTTTCCTTAGGTGAAGACCTATTTCAGATGCTGGGCTCACAATATTGCTTTCAGCACAAAGTAATCTGGACATGAAGACAAGAGTGTTGTCTTCTGTTCATTGTCAAGCTTTTAATTATTTCTCCTTACCTTCTGTTTCATGAACTTCGTTGTATTTTCTGATGCAGTTCTGAAGAAAAGAAATGTGTTTCAGATATCCGGGTTAAGTAGCCAGTGCATTGGTTTGTCTTAAGCATACAGAGTCCTTCAACGAAAAGGTCCTGGGGTTGAACACCCAGCATTTCCTGTATGTATCTTGAAACATGACGTATTGGGCTCACTCCCTTACAGGTCTTGTCCAGTCTTTGGGATAGGAAGATGCCATTTCAACTGGTTTCTTCTTCTTCTTCTTTCACAGCCAAACTTTGTCATGGCCCCAGTGCAGATAGTGGAGTCTCCAGCATATACTCCCAGGAGCCAGCAAGGCCTTCACCACAGCTAGTAGATCAATAACGCATTTCCCAGGCATCAGATTGCCAACTTTGACAAAAAGGAAGGGTTTGGATGCAGATGCTCAAATGATGGAACTGAAAATAAAAACAAAACCCCATTGCAAACAGAGAACTAGCACAATCCCTACCAAGTTAATGAACTATATTGATAAGCTGATTTATAACCTGGAGGAAAAAGAGAGAGCTGAGCTTAACAGACCTGAGTGTGCTAGTCCTACAGGTAGAGAGGCCTAAGGGGCAAATGGAACCAGGCTGGGGGTTAATGCCAGCAGCAATTGCGGTCAGCCGGCTGTTGCCTCCGTCCTTCTAGCAGCAGGGAAGTGAGGCAGGAGAGTACCACCATCTGATCTTTTATAGCTCTTTGTTTATTAGCTGTGTGCCCCTATTTCATAAGGCAGTGCTTGCTAAGAGAGCACATGAAGGAAGGAATGATGAAGATGACTATTAGCTCTAGTCCAAGGACACCTTTTCTTAAGCCTCTTTCATAGCAGCAGGCATGGAGGAACAGCCTAGCAATTGTTCTCTCAAATGTCACCTTTCTGTATAGGCCACTGTGCCGGCGAAACCATGCTCTTGTTGGAAGGCACTATTTTTTTATTTCCCCCCCCCTTTACCCATTAAAAAAAATAACTTTGCTATTCTGCACATATCTCCAAAGAACCTCGACTGACAAGGGATGCTTTTCTTCTTTTCCCAGCTGCCCTCTTCATCCTCTTTCCCCCTCCCTCTTTTCTTTTTCTCCCCCCCTTCTTCACACAGTTTGAACAATTTGTCTCTGTTCTATCACATTCCTGCGCAGTCCATTCTTTAGGTGCCCTGCATAAGATTTACACTTGGTGGAAGAACGGTGAGCAGGGAGGGAGGCGGGAGGAGTGGAAGGTAATACAAGGACTACATTTAGATAGAGCAGGAAAGTGAACCGAACGTAGTCCAAGATTGTTGTGCCATCAATTTAATACCTGAGCGAGGAAAACAAAGAGCCTTCAGAGAATTTGTGACCCTTCCCCCATCCCGAAGGGAACTCAGGGGAAGATTTTTTATTTTTTTTAAGGGTTGAAAGGAAAGGCACATAACATAATTAAAGCCTTCCAAGTCATTTCTTGAGGGGACAATATGTGATGATAGAGAACCACACAGGTTAATTGTACCACTGGTATTCACCTTATTATTAAAATGCTTTGGCATGAGGAAAATATCCCGCACCGGCGTTCCAAAACCCCTCCGATGCGGCTGCTTCTGCTGAGGGTGGTTCAGCCAGAAGTTGCGAGCGGGTATTGTCACAGATATAAAAAACAATGGCCTTAATAAAACCTAATATAGTGGTAACTCGGGTTACATACACTTCAGGTTACATACACTTCAGGTTACAGACTCCGCTAACCCAGAAATAGTACCTTGAGTTAAGAACTTTACCTCAGGATGAGAACAGAAATTGTGTTCCGGCGGCGCAGCGGCAGCAGGAGGCCCCATTAGCTAAAGTGGTGCTTCAGGTTAAGAACAGTTTCAGGTTAAAACAGACCTCCGGAACGAATTAAGTACGTAACCAGAGGTACTACTGTATAGAGAATCATTGACAGTGCTATTTTTATAGAAAAAGAGGTGTGGGAACTCACCATGAACACCTCCCTTGTTCTCTCAGAATTTGCAAATGGTGCCCACCTGAGAGGTGCCAGAACTGACTTTCAGCAAGTTCTGGCAGCAAAAATTAAATGAATCCTGATCATAGAACTGTACAGTTGGAAGGGACCCGGGGGGGGGGGGGGTTTATCTAATCTAGTGGTTCCCGGCCGGGAGCCCTGGGATATTCCATGGGGGCCACAGTTGAAAATTGCGTAAATGGGGTTGCCACAGCTGGCACATGGCTAGGGGGCCACAGAAGGAAATGAGAAGTGATGGGGAGAGAACTTTTTTTTTATTTAAAAAATCCTAATTGGCCGGCTATTGGCCTGGCCAAGCACAAGTGGGTAAGGGGGCAGCCTGCCAGGGCCTGGTGCTCCTTTTTGCCACGTGCATTTTCTTGAGGAGTCCTGCTTTGTTTCCAGTGGGGAAGGGAGTGTTTTGACCAGTAGAGCCCGTGCCAGAACCCCCAGGTCATGTAACTGTGGTGGTGGGGTAGCAATGGGTAGAGCTTCTTGTTGCTGCCGCCAATGCTGGGCTCGTTGGCAGCCTGGGCCTGACTCCTCGAGGTGCACCCCAGCACCTGGTGGATCGGGGCCTTCAGATGTTGCTGAGGGAGGCAGGGCTCATTGGCAGCGGCAGCCTGGCTCTGCAAGGCGCGGGGTGAAATCCACCTCTGGGGTAATCTGGTGCTGCTGACTTGCATCTAGTAAATAACTGTCTACTCAGAAGAGTTCAGTGGGCTTTACTCCAGGTAAGGGTGTGGGGGGCTATAGTGTTTTATCTAGGCAGTCAGGGCTCCTCCAGATGACAAGGTCTTTTTGCACCAGGTCAGTGAGGACCACTTGCTTTTTAGAATTGTCCCATATATACAGAACTCCCTTTGCAACTTTTGGACTATCTGTAGGTTTCGCCCTTTGGGGTCAAATAAGTGTTGTTTCCTTTTTATAACACATGGAAGATGGATCTCCCTCAGGAGGCGCTGGACTCTCCTTCCTTGGAGGTTTCTAAGTCGGGTGGCCATCTGTCATGGATGCTTTAACTGAGTTTCCTACATTGCAGGGGGCTGCACTAGAAAGATGGTTCTCTGTTTTTCTGCTTCAACCAAATTCTGTTATATTCCTTTCATTTTATGTAATTGTATTTTGTATAAATAAATAAAAATTATAAATAACACATGTTCTATTTACAAAGAAAACATTTAAATAGCTAGCTTTCTACTGGTAGGACGGTGGGGGCATGGGTGTAGCCAGGATTTTTGTTGGGGGGGGGATCCGAAGACTTGTATTGATTTTTATTTATCTGGTGGGCAGCTATGCCCATGGAGGGGGCCACAGGAAGGAAACAAGTTTGGAAGGGGGCCACAGTCCGAAAAAGGTTGGGGAAACACTGATCTAATCCAATGAAGCCAACTAAAGCATCCATGACAGATGGCCATCCAATCGTTGCTTAAAAACCTCCAGGAAGGAGAGTCCACAGCCTCCCAAGGGAGTTCATTCCATTGTTCTTCCTGCTGTTTCGTTGGAATCTCCTTTCTTGTAACTTGAAGCCATTGGTTTGAGTCCTATCTCAACTCAGTCTCATCTTTACCACACAAAACATACCAATCTTCCTCAACCATTCTTCATAAGGCTTGGTTTCCAGACCCTTGATCATCTTGATCTCCGAGAACATTATTTGTTAACAAAACTCCCTATGAAAGAATTCGTGACTTAGACTGTTTTTTAAAAAATAATTAATTAATACTCTACAGTGGTACCTTGGGTTAAGAACTTGATTCGTTCTGGAGGTTCGTTCTTAATCTGAAACTGTTCTTAACCTGAGGTACCACTTTAGCTAATGGGGCCTCCCGCTATCACCACGCCACTGCAGCGTGGTTTCTGTCTCATCCTGAAGCAAAGTTCTTAACCCAAGGTACTACTTCCGGGTTAGCGGAGTCTGTAACCTGAAGCGTCTGTAACCTGAAGCCTCTGTAACCTGAGGTACCACTGTACTTGATTGCAATTCTGTACCTACTTACCTGGGGGGTATGTTCCATTGAACTTTTAAAAGGCTAAAACAGGAAAGATTGGAACTTTAGAGACTAACCAATTTATTATGCTGTAAGCATTCATGAACTAGAGACCAATTAGATTCCTATGTGACCCAGCTGCCCATTGGAAGATTTTTTTTCCAAAAAACCTTCTAACTGATGCCACACCTCAAGGGGCTACTTCCGGCATGGGTTTACTCCAATACAAATTTGATCCATTTCATTAAATTCTTAAATGTTTCATTAAACGCTTCAGTTGCAAGAAATGTCAATAATTAAAACAAAAAGAGCAAAGGTTGAGTGTGAAGTTGTTTTAAAATTCTGTTCCAACCCCCTTTGCCCATTGGTATCTTTTCAAGGTGATATCTAAAAAAAAAAATTAGTTGCTGCCTTTGTAGTTTCACAATTATATGCAGTAAGATAAGCCAATGCTGTTAAGCAATTACAGTTTGACCACTTTCCATTCCTGTCTCACCTCTTTCTCAGCAATTTTTTTTTTCTGGGTTGCTGTTCAAATACATTGCTCTCTACTCTTGATTAACCTCATTTAAACCAAAAGCATAAACTCCAGGTACTCTGTTTATTCCAGGCAATAAAGCCAGGATATTATTCTCTCCGATGACAAACGTGGATTAATTTTCAGCAGAGTTCCTTTGGCAAACTTTTAATACCCTGAATAGCTCTGCTATCAGATGACAGATAAAAGGACTGTCATATCTAAAGCTCATTTCAATTTTTGGCCCAATATAACACCAGCTTTCAAGGTGATGCAATTATGTTCCGTTGCCTTTTTAATTGTTATTCCTACTAGCTGGTGCATAAAATTCAATTACGGTAGTTCAACGCTATTCGATGTGAGTTTAAAAGGGGGGGGGGAATACACTGATGCTGCAACTATCGTGTATATCATCCACTAAATTAACACGCAAGCCTCTAACACAGCAATCAAAACTATAAGTTGTCAGTGTAAATAACTCCAGAGTAAATTATACCAGGGTAATTCACACCCTCTTCCACACTTGGTTCAGGAGAGGGGCTACTGCCAGCTTAGCCACTCTGAGCCTGGCAGAGGGAAAACAAGCCTTTAAAAGAGAGTTTGACTTTTTGTCAGTGTTAACTTCAGCTGGGTTGCTAGAGAACGTGATCAAGCTGAACAGAGTTTGGAACAGGGGTAAGCAGGGCTGGATTTTGGTTTTATGAGGCCCTGAGCTACTGAAGGTAATAGGGCCCTTTATATGTCCAGCTGTCCTTTGTCAACAACAAATTGTCGCAGTTTTTTGTGTTGAATATATGCTATATGGTAACTTATGGACCTAACAAGTATCTAAAGTCATTTGCACATAACAAATAGGAGCCTACACAATACAAAACACTGTTGCTGTATGTAGGTTTTATTTTATTTGTTTTTTATCTTATATTTTGGAAATGTACAAGCAGGTGTTATTTTTCCTTTTAAAAAAATTGGGGGGCCCCAAGAGAGTGGGGCCCTAAGCTATAGCTTGTTTAGCTTATATGTAAATCTGGCACAAGGGGGGGTGAGTCTCCTCCCCACCACCACGCCCCTGTCATGCCCCTTTGGGGGACTAATCCTGGAGAGCCACTGCCACTGCCACAGTACTAAGCCATAACCTCCAATGTTTCTCTGATGAAAATAGGGACATCCTATTCCATAATAATGGAATGGGACGCGGGTGGCGCTGTAGTCTAAACCACAGAGACTAGGGCTTGCTGATCAGAAGGTTGGCGGTTCGAATCCCCATGATGGAGTGAGCTCCCTTTGTTCGGTCCCAGCTCCTGCCAACCTAGCAGTTCGAAAGCACGTCAAAGTGCAAGTAGATAAATAGGTACCACTCTGGCGGGAAGGTAAACGGCGTTTCTGTGCACTGGTTTGCCAGAAGCGGCTTAGTCATGCTGGCCACATGACCTGGAAGCTGTACCCCAGCTCCCTCGGCCAGTAAAGCGAGATGAGCGCCGCAGCCCCAGAGTTGTCCGTGACTAATGGTCAGGGTTCTCATTACCTTTATTCCATAATAATAATAATTTTATTATTTACACCCTGCCCTAGCCACTCTGGGTGGTTTTCAACATATAAAAATAATAATAAAAAATTAAACATTCTTTTTTTAAAAAAACAACCTTCCCTATACAGTGGTACCTCTGGTTACAAGCTTAATCTGTTCCGGAGGTCCATTCGTAACCAGAAACCACTTGTAACATGAGGCTAATGGTGCCCCCCACTGCTGCCACGCCGCCAGAGCACGACTTCCGCTTGCATTCTGTGGCAAAGTTCGCAACAAGGAACTTCTGGGTTAGCAGAGCACATAACCTGAAGCATCCGTAAGGGGGCTGGTATGTAACACGAGGTGTCACTGTGCAGAGTTCCAACTTTTTTCCAGTGAAAATAGGGACGTCCAAGGGAAAAGCGGGGCATTCTGGGATCAAATCAGAAACCGGGATAGCTTCTGTAAATCCAGGACTGTCCCTGGAATATAGGGCCACTTGGAGGGTCTGCGAACTGATATGGTATACAGCTGATTCCAATGGGAAACTTAAAGGGCATCAGCCAGCAAGACAGATAGGGAATAGCCCTGGCCCTACAATGATAGGAACCCCAGTGCAGTTCCCAGTTCTGTCCCTGCTTCTTTAAGAGCTAGGTGGACAGGAACAAAATTCAAAGCAGGTGCTGGCATGAAACATTCTGCTAAACTAGTGTAGCCTTCCAGAGGTGTCACAATTGTGATAAGTGCTGTTTAAACTTTACCCATAGCTAAACATTGAGTGTCAACAGTAGCTCATGCCCAAACTCTCCGCACAGGAGTAGGCAAACATCTAATCAAGAGAGGACATCAAAGCTGTGATGCAAAGGAGATGGGAAGCTTTAACTCTCTAGTTCCCATGATGTCCAGGCACCTTTGAATAATTTACCTCCAGCCACCTGAGACAGGTATTCTATACCTAAAGCATCCCCATTCAGTGGTTTCTTGAGTGCTTATAAGCCATTCAGAATCTTTCAAAATGCTATCAAATTTGCCAATTCTATGGCACGGCATTCCCCCACCCCATAACAGAAGCATTGGGCTTGTGCCTGTTGGGACTACTAGGGCAGAAGGTGAGGTGGCTACCAGTAGGTGGACGCAGGTGGCGCTGTGGTCTAAAGCACTGATCCTCTTGGGCTTGCCGATTAGAAGGTCAGCGGTTCGAATCCCCACGACGGGTGAGCTCCCATTGCTCTGTTCCAGCTCCTGCCAACCTAGCAGTTCAAAAGCACACCAGTGCAAGTAGATAAACAGGTACCGCTGTGGCGGGAAGGTAAGCGGGTGTTTCCGTGTGCTCTAGCTTCCATCGCAGCCTGAAAGCGAGATGAGCACCGCAACCCCATGGTCGCCTTTGAATGGACTTAACTGTCCAGAGGTCCTTTTCCTTTACCTTGCCTTACCAGTAGGTGGAGCTAGGGCCAGTGACAGGCAGATCCAACTAAAATTCTAGCTTTGCCTCCATCATCTCCTCTATATTATTTATATATTTTATTTATTTGTTTTATTATTATTATTATTATTATTATTATTATTATTATTATTATTATTGCCACAGCACTTTCCCCACAAAATAACCCTTCTCTTTACCACTGAATCAAAGCAAATGGCAATTCATTGAAAACCCAAATTGCATACCCTCCAACATTTCTCCGATGAAAATAGGGATGTCCCATTCCATAATTATAATTTTACTGTTTATACCCCACACATCTTACAGGGTTGTCCCAGCCACTCTGGGCAGCTTCCAATTGCCTTCAGACAGCTCAGGGGTCAGATAACTCCATACCCTCCAACATTTCTCCAATGAAAATAGGGACATCCTAAGGAAAGGTGGCACATTCCGGGATCAAATCAGAAACCGGGATGTCTTCTCTAAATCAGGGATGTCCCTGGAAGATAGGGACACTTGGAGGGTCTGAAATTGCCATTTGCTCTGGTTCAGCAGTGAAGAGAGGGTTTTCCTGAAAAATGTGGCAGGGCAAAAGAAGAAGAAAAGGGCACACCGACTGGGAAAGCACAAGGACAAAAGGCAGTTATGGGTGAACCCTAAGAAGGAGGAAGCTGACAGTCAGTGCCACGCACCTAGGCTGGTTGCAAAGAGGAAGGCAGGCAAAGCGGAACGAGGTTGGTGGGTCAATGCCCCATTCACTCTAGTGGGCCGACCTCCCAAGCGCTGCTTGCAAGTTATGTGCTTAATCTATACTGTTTCCCATCAAACATATTTCAGCTGTAGTGTGGACAGGGCTGTCTTTAGCATATGTGCCGCCAGGGTGCAAAGATCCACCCAGTTTAGCCCCCAAATTAACTTTTATTACGCCTTATGTCACTATTATCATTCGATAAACAGTGCTCATGCCTGTACAGCTCCAAAAGGAGTTTCTTGTGCATTTTTTTGTTTTAAACCAGCTTTTCTAAAGAAGACAAAGAACACATTGGGAGTCGGTGTAAAGACTCCACGCATGCTCTTACAGTTGTAGGGAGGTGTCTGAAAGATGAGACGGGCGGACATTGTGCGCATAAATGGGAGAGCCATCTCAGGCAGCCTTTCATTGTGGGAGCAACCTTATTTCTAGAGGAGCTGGGAGGGCCCTTGTGAGCGTGCATATACGAGTTCCGGCGCCTATGTGCACTCCCGTCGCTAAATAGGCGCATTCTCTTTCTGTCTGTCTCTCCCTCTTTCCTGTCACTCCCTCTCCTCTCGGCTTTGGTGAGTGAGACTTTCCAGAGAGCTCTCCCTGCAGCGGCATTAGCAAGCAGGCGGCGCAATATCAGTCATGTCAAGATGCTACCCCGCTGCCGCATAGCAGCTCAATACAATACGCTTAGGTGGCTTCAGTGGCAGGCTCTGGGCACCCCCAGAATTCAGTACCAGGGTGCCCCGCACCCCTTGCACCCTTGGGTAAAGACAGCCCTGAGTGTGGATACAGTGCACTTATATTTGTCCTCTAAAGTTCCTGCAGCAAGTGAAGTGGGAGAATCTCATCCGCTGCATGGTCATCCCATCTCTCGTTTAAGTGCAATGCAGCTGCATACTAAATATCTGAAACAGAAAAGCTGGGATTTATTTCCAGGGTTCCCCAGAGAGAGAAAAACAAATAGGCACTTTTTATGTTTTGTTGTTGCTGCTGTTTTAAAAAAACACAACTTCTGTTTCGCATCACTATTAAGACTGATGCCAATTCAATGTGTAATCTTACAACCTGCAATGGCAGCCACTGCTGGTCACTTGAGAAGTTGAATGCCCATGTTGATCTGTGCGGCTCTCAGCCAGTACTGCCACAGGCAGGATTCAGCTTCCAACGTACTGAATCTTGCACCTAGCATTAGACCGCACCATCAGCCCACCTCAGGCTGGGAGCCCATGTGTAAATAGGTCCCTTTTTTTCCAACTATAAAAAACAGTAAGTGGGTTTTGTCTGCTTTAAACAGCTGAGTGTTCATTAGGCATCTGTCCGTTCATTCCAGAGTCCAAACCCATCACCCTAGAATTAGTTCACATACAAATCCTGTCAGCAAACAAACCCAGATCATTTGGAATGATCTCAAGAAAGGTTGAAAAACACCATCTGCCAGATTTTTAAAAATAATAATCATCATCATCTCCCCCTCCCCCCATTAAATATACACACATTTGAAGTTCACAGTGTCTTTTATTAATCAATACTAAATAATCCCAAGATAAACTGTGCAATGAACTTTCTAATGAGAACATATGGCAGAGAAGACTGATAGTGTTCTGCCTCTCAAGTGCAAAGGTAATATTTATGAACACACAGCAGGGTTGTTGTTTTTAAGAAGCCAGTAAATCTTTATATACTGAAATACAGGCTTTCAGACTTTCATTTTTTTGTGTTAGAAGTATTAACATAGTTCTGTCATACCCAGGTAGACTTGGCACTAGCACAGCAATAATGCCTTTAGGAATCAGGGTGCACCAAATATTTTCCACTGTTTTTTATTAGTGCCATTTTCTTTCTCCTTTCGCAATGCCCTTGACCTTGTTTGAAGCACCATTTAATCTGATTGCCTGTGATGGCATGTGGCATTGTTCACAGATGTTCATAATGTTATCAGATCAGATGTAGTGTTGTGATGTCATCAGCACTCTATCACTCTGTCAGGGCAAATGTGGCTAAGAGCAAAGAAGGAAAATGGTGCCCTGGAGCCCAGGCCAGGGGAAGAACACAGGGCAATGGGATGACATTTCATTCTTAGCATCCAAACCATTCGAAATGGGAGGTGCTCTTCAACATTCAAGAAAACAAACACAAAAGGAAACATTAGACTCAGTACCAAAAGATTGGAAAGGGCTGCGC
Organism: Podarcis liolepis; assembly: GCF_965112155.1. Lineage (NCBI taxonomy): Eukaryota > Metazoa > Chordata > Lepidosauria > Squamata > Lacertidae > Podarcis > Podarcis liolepis. The sequence goes on from NC_139555.1 coordinate 26,411,827, forward strand.
ACCTCATAGACCCATAGCTGTCAACTTTCCCCCTTTTTTTAAGGGAAATTCCCTTATTCCGAATAGGATTCCTCACAATAAAAGGGAAAAGTTGACAGCTATGCATAGACCATAGATACTCTCTTCAAGTTATTTCCTTTGCTCAGTTGCCAGTGGGGACAGCTGAAAAATATCAAATAGAAAAAGCAGCCATCTTGTCAAACCTCATCCACCTTAAAGCTCCTACACACCGCAGTCATAAATCACCTCTGTGAGGTCCCTGAGGAATGCCGCTCATTCTTCACAAGGACTTTAACCACTCAGTGCAAACAACGAGGCAAGCATTCCTGGGAGACCATGAGCAGGGAGGCAGAGGAGAGAGGCCAGGCCTAATCAATCTGGCAGACTTTCCCACACTTTCTGCTATCCGTTTTTATCTGTGTTGTAACCCAACATGTCAAGGACTTTCGGATGGTGCCAAAGGTGGCTTTCTGACCCAATATGCTCTGACACTGACACTTTCACAGGGTTCAGCCTCCCGCACCTGAGAAGCAGTTTTAAAGGTGGTAAATCTGCTCACAGGGGTGGGGAGTACTAATATATCCCTTGTAGATCCGCATACCTATGGCAGCTGCTGAAACTGCTTCAGATTATTCTACCTGGCAAGCAAGGAAATCAATCCTGATGCACCTGCTCCAGAAACCTGCCTGCCTGCCCCTAAGTGGTAGTGCCAAAACCAATAGCAATCAGGGGTAAGATTGGATAGGAAGGAAGTGAGCTCAGTCTGAGAAGACAGCTCGTCAGAGGTAAGGGTTGAGAGACGAGCCATCTCTGTGAAGGGGGAGTTGCATAGGAGTTTCCTGGTGATAGAGCTCATCTCATAACTCAAAAATGTGTGAGCACATTCTCTGGAAAAGTCAGAGGAGCGAAATGCTGCGGAGATTATTTTTTTGAGTTGACATCTCCAAATTGTATATCCAAAGCAATGCTAAAGCCAGTGTTGTGGGGAAAGGTTGAAAGGCAAGGAAGATTATCATGACGTCAGCCACACTCTGGAGTGAATGATTGGCCATTTCTGAGGTGAGAAAAGGAGTTTGCATGAGAAACAGGGTGCGTGAATGTTTTATTGTAAAAAAAAAAAAAAAAAACACCTGAAAGTTGTACTATGTTTTGTGTGATGTGATACATAAGTAGCAGTCAAGTACAACATTCCTTGTTTTCCTAGAGTGGACATGCAGGGGAATGTTTGGTCCAGCCACTTGAAAACTTCCTGTTTCCTCCTGGCTGGGACATACTTCCTTTGGTATGTGACTAGAGGCGGGTGTGACCTTATCTGTCCAGGTAACAGAAGGGCAAGTCAAGCAGCACACCTCCTCTCTTTGATTTCCTCCATTTTTAGAGCAGCAACTTTTAGCTAGAGATGCTCTGTTGGCTTCGAGCCAAAAGAGGACAGTGGGACTATCTCCATATAGATCCACATGTATATACTTTGTAACTAAGTCTGCCTTCAGGGATCCAACTGTGAACTGATGATGTGAGTAAACTTCTTTTATATACAGTGGTACCTCGGGTTAAGAATTTAATTTGTTCTGGAGGTCCGTTCTTAACCTGAAACTGTTCTTAACCTGAAGCACCACTTCAGCTTATGAGGCCTCCCTCTGCCACCACACTGCCAGAGCACAATTTCTGTTCTCATCCTGCAGCAAAGTTCCTAACCCGAGGTACTATTTCTGGGTTAGCGGAGTCTGTAACCTGAAGCGTCTGTAACCTGAAGCATATGTAACCTGAGGTACTACTGTACTTTACACAAGATTGTGGCGTGTTTATTCTTTTAAGAGGGATATAAGGGAACTTGCCAGGAACCTAATATTGAGAGGCTTAAACAAGCCTGCAACCAGCTACCCGCTGTGCATTCAAAGGGGGAATGTGAAACTCTGCTAAGTAAAGGAACTTGCTGGCACAAGTTAGGAAGGATATTAATAAATAATATATCCTCTCCTGCCTCCCTGAACCTTCCAGCATGTTCTACCAAACCATTATTAGGACACAAGATTGTCAGTGTTGATCGGTTTGAGAGTTGGTGATTATCTGATCTCAGGACCAGCCCCAAACATTTTACTGTCATGGGAGAAGGACAAAGGGGCACCCACCCACTTACTTTTTATGTACAGAAACTAGTAGGCACCTCACTATCACCTCCTAGCATCTGCCAACTAAGGCAGATGGCTTACTCTGCCTAATGGCTGGGCCACTGGTCCTGTCCTGACATGGACTGGTCCTGCCTTATATCCAAGAGGCCCTCAAACACCTTTCAAGTCTATGAGCTCATCCACACTTCCACTTGTGCCATACCTAAAAAGCACGGGGCCAAGAAGTTTTCCGCTTGACCCTCACTTTCTAGACTGAGTGGTATTCTCTTTGCCCCACTCCTTTCCCAGAGAAACCCCACTCTTTATCGATAGACCAGAACAAATGACAATCCAGGGGAAATCTTACTTGCTGTTTGCTGTTAAGATCCTTTTCTTAACATTGTGACAGTCCAGATTGGTGCTTACCCTTGCAGCCTGAAGGCTAAAGGGCAGAGCTATGGCGCTGTGGGTTAAACCACAGAGCCTAGGACTTGCTGATCAGAAGGTTGGCGGTTCGAATCCCCGCGACGGGGTGAGCTCCCGTTGCTCGGTCCCTGCTCCTGCCAACCTAGCAGTTCGAAAGCACGTCAAAGTGCAAGTAGATAAATAGGTACCGCTCCAGCAGGAAGGTAAACAGCGTTTCCGTGCGCTGCTCTGGTTTGCCAGAAGCAGCTTGGTCATGCTGGCCACATGACCCGGAAGCTGTACACCGGCTCCCTCGGCCAGTAAAGCGAGATGAGCGCCGCAACCCCAGAGTCAGTCACGACTGGACCTAATGGTCAGGGGTCCCTTTACCTATGAGTAAGGAAGTTCCTGGTTCAAATTTCATTTCTGCCATGAACTCACTAGACAACTTGCAGTCTCTCAACCCCAACACCAATCTGCAATATGGTGGATAATAATGTCTCCTTACTTTACAGGGCTTTTTTGGTACATAATGCCAAAATATTAGGCAACAGCCCACTTTGCTATCGCCTCGCTTCAGTAGCATCCAGACCCTCAAGAGTTTGGTGCAACTCTGATCTTTGTTGCCTCTTTTCCACGAAAACGTTGGCTGAGGCTTACACTCTTCTTTACTCAGAAAACATGCCCTTTGCCACATCAATCCCAAATGTAGCAGCTTCGAAAAGCAAACAACAATCTCCAGGTTTGACACACTAGAGAGGAATCTGATCTTGATAGGAGAAGATGACCTATTACATCCTCTTTGCCGAGAATGAAAGTGATGTTTTCCTTTCTCATCTGAAGCTATGTTTTTTTTTAAAAAAAAAAATGCTTTGTAAAACTCTCTTCCTCCTGCATTGCAAACAGGAGTTTGGAGAAATGTGCCACCCCTCCAATCCTCCTAAAAGTGAATTATCTTCACCAACATGCTAAAGGTGAATGGGGTCACTTCATATGAAACCACACCAACATGGGGCATTTTTTCTAAGGCTGGAATGTAGTGTATATATAAGTGTGTCTGATCTCTGCAGCCAACCTGTATGTGCCATGAGTTAGTCCTGTCTGGGTGATCCAATGCTCTCTCTGTGTGTTAGGGCTGGGCTTTGGATATATCATCCAAAGCCGGTTTGAAGTCCATATCATGATAACAGTTTCATAATTTTTGACCTGGCAATTATCATGAATCATGATGTGTGTATGTGTGTGTGTGCCATGCAAAAATCACAATGTGGGAAAAACCGTGAAGCCAGCCGATGCTTCCCTTGATTCCTGCAGCCTCTGTTAACTCTGCTGGCTCTGCTGGCCTTTCTCATGCAGGGAGCAGTGAATCGCAAGAGCAGGTGCCAGCAAAAATCACGATGCAGGGAAACCGTGAACCAGTCAATGCTTCTACATAGCTCCATCCTTATTGCAGACATTGTGATATATTGGTGATATATATATTGCGATGTTTAGCTGGTGAGATATCACGATATTGATAACCTGGTATCTCCCCAGCCTGTGTATGTGTGTGTCCTGCTCTGCTGTTAATCATAAGCCATCCTGGAAGTTGTGACACTGAAGGGGTAGGAGATCAAGTGTTTCAAACCAACAAGGGAGGGAGGGAGGGTGGCAGAGGAGCCATTCCTGACTCCTTGCATCTCTGATGTGGACCCAGAAGCTACTTGCGGGCTTCCCATAGACATCTGATTGGACGATGTGAGAACAGTGTGCTGAACCAGGGCCTTTGAATTGATAATGCCGGGCTCTATTCACATTCTTGTGATGAGCTTTGGGTCAATTTGTTCCCTGGAAGTCCAAGTCCAACAGATTATCTACTGGAACGCCAAGTCCCTAGCGATGACTTGTCTTTCAAGAAGACATCCTTTCACTTTCTTTATTTTGCAACTGATTACGCAGGAAATTCAAGCTTGAACAGCTTCCCCATTGACAGATATAGGAGCACAAGGCCGGCAGCATCTCAGAAGAGTGGAAGTCCTGACAATATCAGGACTTAAGAACTTAATTAATTGGGGTGGTAATATTGCACAGAGTGTTCTGAATCTCTTGACAGATCTTCCACTGTTCCTTATCTGCAGCCTAAGGATAATACTTATCCTTCTTACTTGCTGGAATGTAAAAGAAAACACATAAATCTTACATAATTTGGGCAGAGTTTTTCTCTGCAAGGAGTGGAAACAGGCAAGGAAGTTACATCTTATTCCCATCAGCATATTTGGACCATCTAGTATAAATCCACCATTAATATACTGTTGTTGTGTCAATGGGGTGCTGCAAATGATGTGTTGCAAAAAACACGCCCCCAAAAAAGAAAGAAAAATCTGAAGGTGCCCACGCTTTAAAAGCAACCTATTCATTGATGGAGAGTTGTCACTGGAATTTTGGCTGAAGCAAAATTTACACCATCTTCAAGGGTCTCCCCTCAAGCAGAACATCTGGGGATTTTTAAGGAGAACCCCAAGAGTTTCACATTGGTGGAATTTCTTGGTGCATAGGTCATACAGTTCTAATACAGATTTATATCATCCATATGCTATTTTTTTTACAATTGTACTTTCGGGTGGGGGGCGGATAAGAGACATAGCATTTCCCATGAAATATGTCATCAGTAACTCCCAAAAGCGTGAGTGCCCTTTGTTGGCCATACCACTCGTAGTATTAAGGAAGTTTCTCCATCTCCACCTTTGGAAGTGTGAGATAGCACAGAGAACTCCCCACTTGCCATGTGAGTCCTGATTCAGATTCACTGTCTCAGATTCACAGTGAGATACCTTAGCTACCTACAACAGAGAAACAAGGGTAGGGCAGTTCCACAGCATCTTACAGTGGGGGTGGAAACTTGCCCTCAGATTAATTTCACATGTGTAGGGGGGCCTGGTAGGGATGCAGGTGGCGCTGTGGGTAAAACCTCAGCGCCTAGGACTTGCCGATCGCATGGTCGGTGGTTCGAATCCCCGCGGCGGGGTGCGTTCCTGTTGCTCGGTCCCAGCGCCTGCCAACCTAGCAGTTCGAAAGCACCCCCGGGTACAAGTAGATAAATAGGGACCGCTTACTAGCGGGAAGGTAAACGGCGTTTCCGTGTGCTGCTCTGGTGCCGGTTCGCCAGAGCAGCTTCGTCATGCTGGCCACGTGACCCAGAAGTGTCTGTGGACAGCGCTGGCTCCCGGCCTTTAGAGTGAGATGAGTGCACAACCCTAGAGTCTGTCAAGACTGACCCGTACGGGCAGGGGTACCTTTACCTTTTAGGGGGGCCTGGAGGGAGAGATGGAGGGGGAACAGGAGGCAGCAAAAAATGGATGGAGGTTTGGAAGGAGTGCAAGGGGAAAACAGGAGAAACACATCAGTTGTGATATTTGCTCTGGGGCCCCACACATTCTCATTCATGCTAAGCCATATTTTGGCTTAGCATTATGTGCGAACAGGGTCAGTAAATCGGGTGGTAGTTGCCCACAGATTTGCTTCCAAAGCATGCTTTCGTGACTTGAATAGCGAAATGGCTAAGTAACATTTGGCAGGAGAGAATACATCCCTTATTACTAAAACCTTTAAAATACTAATCAGCAGGCTCTTAGTTCATTCAAGCAGAATTATTTTCAGTGAAGGTTGAAGCGGTTTATTTATTTCTCCATTGGAGTCCTTTAAAATTATTAGGATGCTGTTTATAAAATGGACCAAGAGAAGGAAGCAAAGGAAGGGAATGAAGGGACCAGAATTGGGTCTTTTCCAATGCCAATAAACCTATTTCTCTCCCTTATAGGAAAAAGGTTCCTGTGCAAATGTTAGCTTACATAGCCAGTCTCTGTACCGGCAGCCACCGCTGAGGCAAGGCCTCTTCACTTAACAGCACATTTGTCAGTAACAATGACTCCTTCCTTCTATGGTTGGCAACACAGAATATGCAAATGTAAGGATGAATGAAACAGATTGAAGTTATCATCATCCCGTCTCTAGATGTCCTCCTCAAGCAGCTGGGAATGGAATCTGGGCTCCAGAGCATGGGGTTATACCGTTTTGTCAGTTTACCTCCAATGTTTGCCCCAATTTTTTACGGCGCAGCTAGAAATCAAGTTGAGAAGTCTCCCATGCCCTTCTCCAAGTGTCGAGGTCTGTCATGCAGCTGCCAACTCTGGTATCTACCTCCCCTTAAGATACAAGGAACTGTATCATAGGATAGTGTGTTGACTCCCTGATCTTCCTCATCCCTTTGTATTTCTGGGCAAAGCTGCTTAGTGTAACGGAGGTCTTATCCAGGCTTCCTTTTGTGCCTCGCTTCTAGGCACAGATTCACGCTTGTCGTGTCCAACTCCAGCCACTCCTCCTCCCCACAGCACTTCCCCCCCTTTGCTCCACTGAATTGGAGCAAATAGCAATCCACGGGGAACTCAAATTCCTGTACAGTGGTACCTCTGGTTACGTACTTAATTCGTTCTGGAGGTCCGTTCTTAACCTGAAACTGTTCTTAACCTGAAGCGCCACTTTAGCTAATAGGGCCTCTTGCTGCTGCCGCGCCGCCGGAACACGATTTCTGTTCTCATCCTGAAGCAAAGTTCTTAACCTGAGGTACTATTTCTGGGTTAGCGGAGTCTGTAACCTGAAGTGTATGTAACCTGAAGTGTATGTAACCCGAGGTACCACTGTATACAGTCGTATCTTGGAAGCCGAATGCCTTAGGAGTTGAACAGTTTGACTCCCAAACACTGCAAACCCGGAAGTGAGTGTTCTGGTTTGCGAACGTTCTTTGGAACCCGAATGTCCAGCGTGGCTTCCTCGGCTTTTAATTGGCTGCAGGAGCTTCCTGCAGCCAATCGGAAGCTGTGCCTTGGTTTCCGAACATTTTGGGAGTCGAACGGACTTCTGGAACAGATTCCGTTCAACTTCCAAGGTACAACTGTATTCTGATTTTGCTTTGAATTGTCACAGGGAAAGCACCAGGATAAAAAGGAAAGGAACGCCCACAGGCACAGCATAGATCTGTGCCTAGAAAGTGTGGGGCAAAAGTTAAGTGTGGGCGAGCCCTGACTCAGCGGCAATTCACCAAGGTGTGTATATTACAAACAGAGCAGAAGGGATGGATCTGTTCTAGATTTTAGGCCAAGACCCCTTCGTGGTTGGGGGTGGGATGTCAGTTTACTGCAGATCGCTGAATATCCCGGCCAACATTTTTTCTAAAAAACTAACTGCAGCTGTCACAAAGACTCAGATTGAACTCTTCCTCAAGAAAAAAACAATGTACAGGGTGAAATAAAAGGTTCTGAACATTTCCAGGCAAAATCCTCAAGTGGCAACACTTCAACATAGGCCCCTCCTAAGTCAAGTGAACAGTGACGGCATGGAACATATCAAGCTATTTTTCTGTGTGTTTGGAATTCACCTCCTGATCGCATATCCTATCCAGGAAGAATCAACGCTAGACAGTTCATGCAGTGCTTTAAGTTGCTTTTAGCCCTTCTAATACCAGACATTGAAGTTGTTTTGATTCCAAACAATGAAATGCATTACTTCAATAAACAGCTAGTACTATATAGACCTGTGGTGCCAATTCAAAGCACATTGTAATAAATCCATGTTTGCATTTTAAGGATAATAGCAAGCTGAATTCTTCCTATTTAAAAGACAATGGCAATCCTTTTCCTGACTATTATTGGCACAGGTATACATACACTATTTAGAAGCCAGTGTGCCATAGCGATTCGAGTGTTAGATCAGGGCTTGGAAGACACAGGTTCAAATCCTCACTCAGCCAGAAATCTGAATGAATGACCTTGAGCCAATCACACATAGTCAGTGCCGGATTTATGTATAAGCTAAACAAGCTATGACTTGGGGCCCCACTCTCTTGGGGGCCCCCAAAAATGTAAAGGGAAAAAACCTGGATGTACATTTCCAAAATATAATATAAAAAACAAATAAAATAAAACCTTCATACAACAACAGTGTTTTGTGTTGTGTAGGCTCCTGTGATGTAAGTAATGGGTCCCGTCTGCTAGTCTGCTCCCTAAAATATCATTTGCTCATTTCTATATATAGCGTGCCTACATTCTGCATGTGCAAATGGCTTTAGATACCTATTAGGTCCATAAATCACCATATAGCATATATTCAACACAAAAAACAGCGACAATTGTTGTTGACAAGGGACAGCTGGACACATAAAGAGCCCCATTACCTTCAGTAGCTTAGGGCCTCATCAAACCTAAATCCAGCCCTGCACGCAGTGCGGGGGGTGACAAAATGCTGTGTGGCACTCACCACAGGGCCTGCAGCACGCCTCAGCCATGCGTCTCTCCTGGGAGTGACATGATGGCTTGGGTGCCTGCAGGCGCCGCGCTCCCTGAAACAGCAGTGTGGGGCTTGCATCTGCCCACTGCCTCTCCCTCAGCTGCCCTTCAGCTGAGGGGGAGGCGACAGATAGGCTCCACACAGCATGTCCCACCCCCGGCTGCAGGACACACAGGCCACACTGGGCACCCGAGCATCTAGCTACACCACTGGTCATACGCTTTCTCAGTTTTACAACAGGGTTGTTATGAGGATTATATAGCACAAGAGAGAACCATTCATAACAGGACAGAATATAGATATACAGTGGTACCTCGGGTTAAGAACTTAATTCGTTCTGGAGGTCCATTCTTAACCTGAAATTGTTCTTAACCTGAGGTACAACTTTAGAAAATGGGACCTCCTACTGCCGCCACGCCGCCGCCACGCAATTTCTGTTCTCATTCTGAAGCAAAGTTCTTAACCTGGGGTACTATTTCTGGGTAGGCGGAGTCTGTAACCTGAAGCGTCTGTAACCTGAGGTACCACTGTAATAGGTTAAAAAATTATTAACTGAATTATTTTATTCCATGCCCTTCAGCTGCAACCTGGGTGCCTTCAGCCAGTGAAGATTACAAAACAGTAGTGCAACGGCAATACAATAAAAACAGAGGCAACATTAATAGACAACACAGCTTAAAAGATTTTTGTACTGCCTTTTGACAATAATCTTACAATATGAAAAACAATTTTTAAAAATACAATAAAACATTTTTTAAAAAATGAGTTCAGACAATTGAGGTTGAGATATAAGAAATACTGCCATATTTATTTTAAAATGATGAGGAAAAGAAATAGCACCATGGAAAATAGCATCTAAAGCAACAGTAATGAAAAGCAGGAGGAGGAAAGGAAACAAAAAGCAAGAGAACAGCCGCTCAGCCAAGGATGTTGAAACCACAAACACACGAATGCAGAGGTGGGAGACATTTTTCATCCCAAGGGCTGCATTCCCTGCTGGACAACCTTCCAGAGTTACACAGATGCTCATTTTACCTTTGTTCAATCCATTTGTCTCTACACAATCTCATGCATCCTCTATCATCCATCCAGATAAGCAAAAAACATGATCAGAATTCAAGGACACATTCCAACCAAGCAAAAGCACTTGAGCAGCAGAGTGCATCTAAAAAAAATATAGCACTATTTCTACTGATCCATAATTGTGAACTGTTTCTTGCTACTAAAGTATGGTAAATCCTACTGTCCAATTGCCACAAAGTAGGACTTACTTCTGAGTAAACATACATAGGATTGCACTGTTAAAAGCAAAAGCCGGTTGAGAAGAAGTCTCAACAAGCCAAGATTCTCCTCCTAACATTTCTCCTTGGGTTTGATATAATAAGGAAGTGCATGGAAACTTGGTACAGCATGATAGCCAAGACTGGATTTGGAGTGGCCAGTCCCTTTTCCTAATGAGCCTATAAAGCACAGTGTTTTTAGTTCTACAACAAGTTGAGATTTTAATGGCTTTCAACCCAGCTGTTGGCTCTTGGTCACACTTAAGCGTCTCTAGCCATATTTTAATTGAGTTCTCATGCACCCACGCAAAACTTGTTATAAGTTGGCTTCTTTTGCATCATCGCATCGTTGTGTATTGTAGATATATGTCATGCTCCCTTTGTGCGGATTTCCTTTTTTCCCACCATTAGAGAAGAGCATCAGGTTCTCCCAGAGGTGCCAACTTAAATAAAATGGGGGGGGGGGAGTAAGCTCCACCCTGCATCATTGATCACATGATGTGGTCACACAACTATTTGAATGGCAATGCAAATCAACTTGGGGGAAGGGCGTACATAATAATAATAATAATAATAATAATAATAATAATAATAATAATTTAATATTTATACCCCACCCATCTGGCTGGGTTTCCCTAGCCACTCTGTGCGACTCCCAACAGAATATTAAAAACAAGATAAAACATCAAACATTAAAAACTTCCCTAAACAGGGCTGCTTTCAAATGCCTCCTGTAAGTCAGATAGTTTTTTATTTCTTTGACATATGATGGGAAGGCCTTCCACAGGGTGGGTGCCACTGCCAAGTAGGCCCTCTGCCTGGTTCCCTGTAACTTCGCTTCTCGCAGTGAGGGAACCGCCAGAAGACCCTCGGAGCTGGACCTCAACATCTGGGCTGAATGATGGGGTGGAGACGCTCCTTCAGGTATACAGGGCCGTTGCTGTTTAGGGCTTTAAAGGTCAGCACCAACACTTTGAATTGTGCTCAGAAATGTACTAGGGTGGCTGAAGGGACCATTGCCTTTAGGAATAGGCTCCTATGGGTTTTCCAATAGTGCAAAAATGGCGCTGACATTAGCTGGACTTGGTCTGTCTAAGCAGGATGTGTCCAGAAACATTTACAAAGTCTACTATGCAATAGCTCCTGCTGTGTTTCATATACAAAGTGGTGTTAGTGAATTGGGTTACCCACCACAGGCTATATATGTGCATACTGGAGATTCTGATTGGATTCTCCAATCACATTTGCAAATGAGCTCTCATTTCCTGCTTGCCAGGTTATTTTGTCTCTTTAAATCATTGTCTTAGACTGATGATGCAAAACACTGAGTGGTCCTTGCCGCCAATGTTCAATGTCATCAGACTCAAGGAATGGATAATTAATATTGAAAGGTGTGATTGCAGCCAAGTGGGATGGCTAATCAGCTACTGATTTCTCTCTAATGTCCTAGATTATTTAGAAATCTAATCTCTGTGGGGAGGTAGAGAAAGGGCCTGGGATGGTGGGATTGTAGTAGAAGCATGCTATCCCATTTCAAATATAAACATGGAGCAATTATGCCAGCAAGCTGGTCTCCTCATTATTCATTAGACCACGTTCTCAAGCTATGACAAGCTTTTCCTTGAGAGCTGGCTTGACACTGCCAAGAACAGAGGCAAACAAAATGGCATTTCAGAAAGCCAACGAGAGCCTAAGACAAACACCATGTCACGAACTATGAATCTGTTCTAGCCATTGGAACCACATTACTTTGGCAACAGCCAGCTCAGACCTTCCAAGTGTCCCTATTTTCCAGGGAAAGTCCTGGATTTACAGAAGCTTTCCTGGTTTCTGATTTGATTCCAGACTGTCCTGTTTTTCCATAGCTTAAAGGTAAAGGTACCCCTGCCCGTACGAGCCACTCTTGACAGACTCTAGGGTTGTGTGCCCATCTCACTTAAGAGGCCGGGGGCCAGCGCTGTCCGGAGACACTTCCGGGTCATGTGGCCAGCGTGATAAAGCTGCATCTGGCGAGCCAGCGCAGCACACGGAAACGCCGTTTACCTTCCCGCCAGTAAGCGGTCCCTATTTATCTACTTGCACCCGGGGGTGCTTTCGAACTGCTAGGTTGGCAGGCGCTGGGACCGAGCAGCGGGAGCACACCCCGCCGCAGGGATTTGAACCGCCGACCTTTCGATCGGCAAGCCCTAGGCGCTGAGGCTTTTACCCACAGCGCCACTCGCATCCCTTTCCTTAGCTTAGGACAGCCCTATTTTCATCAGAGAAGTGTTGCAGGGTATGGAGTTATGCTACCACCAAGCCAAGGAGATAAGTAACTATACAACCTTTCGAAGACATCTGTATAGGGAAGGTTTGTTTTAATGTTTAATGTTTTATTATGTTTTTGTATATGTTGGACGCCACCCAGAGCGACTGGGGCAACCCAGTCAGATGGGTGGGATATAAATAATAAAATTATTAATATTATTATTATGGAATAGGGCATCCCTATTTTCATTGGAGAAATGCTGGAGGGTATGTCATTGTGTGTGGGCTGCCAGCTTCAGAAGGTCCTCCAGGAATGGAACGGCCATAGGTCAGTGGTATAGCATTTGCACAAGGTTCAAGGTTCAATCCCTGGGATCTCCATGTAGGAATGAGAATGTGCCATGTCTAAAATCCTAGAACGCCCATGCCAATCATTGCGGACTATTCTGTGCTGGATGGACTCAATATAAGACATCTCCCTATGTTTCTGTGTCCTGTACCCATCCTTTAGGTTCTGAGGTGTTGCAAGATTTCCCACATTAAAAGATTATTCATTTCACTATCAATGTAGGTCTATCATCAGAAGGTCCCATTGCGCATATAGAAGTGGGGGGATCAGAAGATTTAGGGTGGTTTTCTAGAGCTGTTTGCAAAACAATCCGCAAGGCTCAGAAGAATGGGGGACACATCACATAGAAGCATCTATAGGTAAAGGACCCATGGATGGTTTTAAGTCCAGTCGAAGGCGACTATGGGGTGTGGCGCTCATCTCATTTTTCAGGCTGGGGGAGCTGGCATTTGTCCACAGAAAGATTTCCAAGTTATGTGGCCAGCACGACTAAACCACTTCTGGTTTACTGGGACCATAGCATGGAGAGAGGGCATGTATAGCTCTCCCTACCAGAGCTGAAATCCCCACAAAAATTGTCCATGTTTGGCTACACACACAGAGAGAGAGGGGGGAGGGGGGAGAGGCTCCCATGGGAGTTTCCCTCCCCAAGCATGCTAGCCACGTGGAGGAGCAGTTTCCATTGGGATCCTGGCTTACACTCTGCAAACTGTGGCCCAGGTAGAAATCAGAGTCCCCTGCACTTGCAGCAAATAATGAAAAGCCACCAACATAGCTGCTTGCTATGTTATGAAAGTAACATCTAGTTTAGTCCTTGAAAGAGGCAGGTCACCTTTGTCTCACCAACATAAGGAAATGCCACTTCTATGTTGGTGACACACGTGTGTATCATCTAGAAACAAGGTATGTGTAGATTTTATTTCCCCTTCAGAAGTAATTTATTGATCAATCAGTTAATGGACTAAAATTAATAATCATGGGGAGAATTCAATGTCACACTAAGACAAACATTTTCTCTGTGCAAGCATATCAGGTTTCCAGACAGAATGATTTCCTCCCCAGCTTTGTGCTGTTCTGGGGGTTCTCTCAACCCTAAATACCTTGTGTCAATTCCAGAGGGGGGGGGAAACCTTGTTGTGCAGGGCTTCCACTGAGTAGTTTTGTTAGGTGAATCCTGCCCATGAATTGTAATATTTTAATAATTTAAGTTATGATCTAATTAAATGATTTTAAAATTATAATTAATTGATGGGAGGGTTGCTTTAATCTGGTGACAATCATAATTTTAAAAAATGTGTTCACCATGGGTGCATTCAAAAAGGGGCTGCCTAGGTTGTACAGTGAGCAATTTTGTGATTGGGGGAAAAGAGGTCAATACAGTGGTACCTCGGGATGCGAACAGAATCTGTTCCGGAGCCCTGTTCGCATCCTGAACGGAACGCAAGACGCGACGGTGCGTCTGCACGTGCGCGGCTTGCGTTTCGCCACTTCCGTGCATGCACGTGACATCATTTTGAGTGTCTGTGAATGCGCGAGCAGCGAAACCCAGAAGTAACGTGCTCCGTTACTTCCAGGTTGCCGCGGAGCGCAACTCGAACACGCTCAACCCGAAGCGCATTCAACTCAAGGTATGACTGTACATATGTCAAATCCAATCTTCAAGGGAGTTACATTGTAGAAACTGCTTCTTCTTACACTGCTGGCAACAGAATCTGCAATAAACAGTTGTGCGGGGCTATGCAACTTCCCAGCCGCTGAGAAGCATTGATGACTCAAAGTGAAATAGCCACATCATCTGCCTGACCCACACGGCTGCTCCTTATGACTGTTGCCAGAGCAACGTGGGAAGCAGCCGCAGTTGCAGCAGTTCCCACAGGTAATGTCGGAATCGCCTCACAGCTATGAATGCCTAGAGACATCCAGGTTGCTAATTGTGGTTAATCAAGAACCCAGGCTGTTCATTAGTTATCTTGCAGCCCTGCTCACACCCACCCCGATCCGTGCTCATGATCAAAGAATGATACAACATCATGGATTGCCTTCCGATACCCATTTGTGTGGGAAAGCGATTCCAATCTGCCACAGGAGAGTTGAAGATGAGTAATGATTTCGGATAAAATAATTTGTCGGATGGAGCCTGACCATAGCTCTCTGGTAGCAAGACCTTTGGCCAATCCTTGCTGTGAAAGGAAATAAATGCTTAAGTCAAATCAACTGCTGAGCTATGGCTGCATGCTAAGAGGGACCAGAGCATCAAACTACTGCTGCAAGAGCCTTACTGTGGCCAGTGGCGTAGCAAGGTCAGGTGGTACCCGGTGTGGAAAATTTCTTGTCACACACACACATTGAAATCTAGTTGGACTCCCAAGAGACTGAGATCTACTCACAGTATAAAAAGACTGGCTGTGATCTACCCATTGTCGTTGCCAGGAGTTGTTGAGGGAAGGATTTAGGAAAGGATTGACCAAAGTTGTTGAGCTTTTTGGGGGGTTGCAGGGTTAGGGTCCTGAATTGAGAGAGCTTCTGCTTCTCTCCTTCCCTCCACCCTCCACTTGTTTGATCGCCTGCCTCCTTCCAGAGCCAGTGTGGTGTAGTGGTTAAGAGCAGTAGACTCGTAATCTGGTGAACCGGGTTCGCGTCTCCACTCCTCCACATGCAGCTGCTGGGTGACCTTGGGCCAGTCACACTTCTCTGAAGTCTCTCAGCCCCACTCACCTCACAGAGTGTTTTTTTGGGGGGAGGAAGGGAAAGGAGAATGTTAGCCGCTTTGAGACTCCTTTGGGTAGCGAGATATCAAATCCAAACTACTCTTCTTCTTCTTCTTCCTGTCCTCTCCCTACCTGCCTACATGCCTCCTCCACCAGTCCATGAGCGCAGGGCTGTCAAAACAAAGCGGCAAAAAGGAGTCAACTGCCCCCCTTCCCCTGACAGCTCAGGGTAGGGCTGTAGCCGCAGGCGGGCAGTGCACCGAATGTCCCCTCTCAGTGATTACATCCGGGGCGGTCTGCTCCCACCACCCCACCTTGCTCAGCCCCTGATGGTGGTTCTTGCCTTGCTATTTCTGATGCTTCGGGTGATGACTGCACTGGGATGGCCATAGCCTTGTGTTCCTATCAAAGCCTTAGAAATGTTCCCGATGCAGTGAACTCATCATGTCACAAGGCACAACAGGGCCCCATGGGGCCTGGTACACCTTCTGAAGGGTGCGATGAGCCCCGTCGGACCCTTCTGCAGCTGTGACAAGCCTTGTTGGACCTCAGTGCATCGTTTGATGTCACACGAGTTACGTGTTACGTCACCCAGCCAGGCAACCCCAGTGAAAATGTTGTGGGTGCCTCAGCATCAGGTGCCAATGTGACATAGTAAGAAACAAAAACAAAATCACCCCCTTCCCAGTTTAAAAGGCCACAGATCATTTAATTAGTCAATTAAATTAGACCTAGGGGAAAAGGAAGGGACGCGGGTGGCGCTGTGGGTTAAACCACAGAGCCTAGGACTTGCCGATCAGAAAGTCGAAGGTTCGAGTCCCCGCGACGGGGTGAGCTCCCGTTGCTCTGTCCCTGCTCCTGCCAACTTAGCAGTTCGAAAGCACATCAAAGTGCAAGTAGATAAATAGGTACCCCTCCAGTGGGAAGGTAAATGGTGTTTCTGTGTGCTGCTCTGGTTCGCCAGAAGCGGCTTAGTCATGCTGGCCACATGACACAGAAGCTGTATGCTGGCTCCCTCGGCCAATAAAGCAAGATGAGCGCCCCAACCCCAGAGTCGGTCACGACTGGACCTAATGGTCAGGGGTCCCTTTACCTTTAGAGGGAAAGGAATGTTTTTGCTTGGCACCTAAAGATATGTAATGAAGTCGCCAGGCAAGCATTCCTGAGGGAGAGCATTTCATAAGTGGGGAACTGACAGCAGAAAAGGGCTGCTTTCACATTGCTGTCCTCTGGACCTCTCACGAAGGAGGCACACAAAGAAGGGCCTCTGATGATGACTGCAGGGTCTGAATCTGTTCATATGGGGAAAGGCGGACCCACAAAACAGCCCAGGTGCTTTCAGAAAGATTAAGGGTGGGTTCTGTGAAACTGAAGCCAGGGTTGCTGTTCCAACTCTTCAAGTTGCCTGGGGCAAGCCATGATTATTCTGCCTCTGTGCTCCATCTCTAAAAAAATATAAACTACTTCACTGAAGAGATATGTTGACAAATGAAATCAGGGTTGTAAAATACTCAACAAGTGTGTTACAATTGTGCATCTGAAAATGATGATCCACATTGTTTTGTCCGAGATGATGACCAGATTCTACCGGAACTCCAGCACCTCTTTTCTCTCTACCAGGCAGCTAATGACTCAGAAGCAGCATTTCCACTTAGGAAAACACCTGCATTCCCTTTTGTCTGCACAAACAGAACATGATAGTCATGCTCTAAAAGCCCTGGGAATTGTTCCTCTCTACAGATCTGTCTGGGGTGCCTCCCACCTGCTCTGCTGGGATGGCCAACATTCCTTTAGAAGCACAGGAGGAGGAGGGTGTTGGCCCAGGTTGCTCAATGAGGATTAAAAGCCAACGTCTTTTGCCCCAAACAAAGATGCTTTATTTGTCTTGGATCTCTTAAGGATTACTGTGTGTTTTTCTCTTAATTAACAAAAGCAATCCCTGTGCCATATCCTCTTAATTTTCTGTTCAGCCCTGTCTTCTTCCAGCTCCCAATTTGATCCACCCAGCTACCACCACCATCTGTTTCCTAGAGAAGTCACTCAAGATGGATAACTTCATTTTTCCTTCATGATGGCAGGAACGTGCTTGACAAATCACATCATATCCTCTTGCTTGTCTGCTCTCTCTCTCTCTCTCTCTCTCCCTCTCTCTCCCCCTCTCTCCCTCCGAATCTGCCTCTTTCTCTCTTGCGACATAAGAATCATATTCCAGGAGGCTGCATCCTCTGCAACGTCTGTTTATTTTGGCTGTGAGGCCTAATGCCTCTGGGCTGGATGTTAGTCAACCTGACCTTTCCTGTTTTCTGAGTCAATGATCTTAGATCACTAAGCCAGGCACAAGATGCCTGAAATTAACCAGCATCTGGGGAATGACAGTGAAGAATCTGGTTGGGCACTAGATAAGGCCAGCTCCTCTTCATCGAAACAGGACTTTGTGCTTTTGTACCCTCTTGTACTCCTATTCTTAAAATGCAGACCCTCCAAGTGTCCCTATGTTCCAGGGACAGCCCTGGATTTACAGAAGCCATCCCGGTTTCTGATTTGATCCTGGAATGTCCCGCTTTTCCTAAGGACATTTCTATTTTCATCAGAGAAATGGTGGAGGGTACGGAGTTATGAGACCCCTGAGCCAGTCAACTTACTGCCAGGCCTCCTTAGCCCCCTCAAGATGGGGGGCTGAGCCCCACCCCACCAGACGTTGGGGGACTGTCGAGGTATCAACCCCATGGAATTGGCACCCTTGCAAGAGGTGGAGACATGAGCAAGCACATGTGAACTTGAACCCCTTCCCTTCACACTCACCCACACAGTCAAACACATGGCATATTTATGCAACTACTTCTGATGAAGCATATGCATATCTTGGATCCTGAATGCCTTGCGAGTCAAATGGTTTGGCTCCCGAACGCCACAACCCCAGAAGTGAGTGTTCCGGTTTGTGAACGTTCTTTGGAACCCAAACGTCTGATGTGGGTTCCACAGCTTTGATTGGTTGCAGGAGCTTCCTGCAGCCAATCGGAAGGCGTGCCCTGGTTTCCAAACGTTTTGGAAGTCAAATGGACTTCCAGAACGGATTCTGTTTGACTTCTAAGGTACCGCTGTATTTCTGTTCGAGGGATTGTAAAACCTGAATCCAACCTCTGACACAGGATTGATACAGATTCAGCAACAGGTTACACAATTCACCTCCTGGAACTCTCTCCACTGTCCAGGCAACTTTCCCCTCAGCAGTCCTCAATTGTAAAGATGGGCCTTTTGCTGCTAACTATAGAACCACCAGTTGCTGGAGCCATGATCAAAGATGCTGTTTTCGGGCCCTGTCAGAGCAACATTGGACACTGCCAGGCAATCTCCGAGGATAAGCCATTGTCAAGGAATGTCATCACAAGCCTGTCATAGGGAGAAAGTATCCAAATTCTTCCTTTGTTGCTAACCTGTGCTCCAGGTTTCCTCCCCTCCCCTCACCCATCTCTCTCTTCTAAAAAATCAAGGTAATACAATAGGTCCTTTCAGGCTGTGCCAAACTCCTTCTCAAGCCCTCTCAGATAAGCTCTGGCAGGAAAGGTGACTGCCATCAATATTTTGGTGAATGTTAACTACCTGGGGACAGCTTTGAGAGGGGATAATCGCAGCTAGTTTTGAAGCATGTTTTGAAACACTGCATTTCAGAACTCTTCCACCACAGTCTTTCTGTCAAACAATCCTTTGCAAAAAGGGGGAAAGGCAGCAACCCTTTTCCAAATAGCAAGAGAAAAGCTGAAAGCCCTCCTCCATCAAGGTATGTTTTCACCTTTCCCAGGTACATTTTCTGCTTTCGTTTCATACAGCATTTCAGAGAAATGCTATTTATGGTGGTGGTGGGGGTTTTCTTTCTCTTTAGTCCATACCTATGGGGAAGTTTAAAAGGGGTTTTCAGCACATGTTTGGGAAATGGAACAGTCCTACCGTGGCACTTTTCAGCTAGAGAAAATGTGCAGTGAACTTGGGCTGGTGTCACGTCAGAGATAAAAGTATTGCGCTGTGAACTGTGAAGACCTGATTCAGAGCCACAAGTTCACTAGATGGCCCTGGGCAAACAGCTATTCTATGTTCTTCAGCCACCCACCTGTAACAGAGACATAAAAATAGCGGCCTACCATATAAAGTTGTTGTACAGATTACTGAGATAAGGTGTGTAAACTGTCTTGAATGTTCTAATGCTGCAATACTATTCCCATTTACCTGGAAGTAAACCTCACTGGACTTATTTGCTTCCAAGTAAATGTTTGTAGTAATGCACTATATAAATGTAACTATCACCATCATCGTGGTTCATCTGGTATGGGAGCATGTAGCAACTTCCATGGCTGTGTTAATATTGTTTTCATATTGTAATAATATTGCAGTGAGGAGTGATTTTTTTTAAAGGGTAAGTGTACATGATACAAATACATAATAATGAGTAATAATCCTCCATGATCCCAATTTCATTCTTGTCAAATTACTGTTTATTTAAACTTCACTATGCAGACTCACGTTAATATAATCCCATGTTGCCAATGCCCAGTGATCCTAGTATTCTGGATGTCTCCCAAGCCATTTGGATAACTGTGTTCTCTCCTGCAAAGGATTTGTAAAAAGCAAAGTCCTTTCAATACAAGATGCAATGAAATCCTTTGATGTACGGTTTGGATTGGTAGTTGCTGCTGCTGCTGCTGCTGCTGCTGCTGTTTCAAATGTTTTCTTTGAGAGAAAGTCATCTCCCTAGCAAAATGCAAAACAGCTGGAGGGGGAGACGTGAGCAAACACGAGCATGTACTCGTAAGCTTTCCATTCACACACACTCGTGTACAAATGCAATTATCTAATTATACTCGTGCACAGATACAATTGTGCTCCTACTCCTAAGTACGTCTCTATGGGTCTCTGCAACTGTAATTGTAAAGGCTGCCAAAGTGGAGAGAAGGTTAGAAAACACCATGATTCAGACTTAAAGTGATTTTGGGTTAGAATGGTATTTCCAGTGGATATTTCTTCCAGGTTTTCGGATCAGTGGCATGGGTTTGCCTTTGTTTCTTCTAAAATACTGAGTGTGCAGTTCCGTATTTGAGGAAGGATCACAGCTTAGTGGCAGAGCATCTGCTATTCACAGGTTAAATCCATGGTAACTCCAGGTAGGGCTGGGAATGTCCTTGGTCTGCAATCCTGAAGAGCGCTGCCAGTTAGTACGTACAATACTGACCTAGATGGACCAAGGATCCATAAAGCAGCTTCTTGTGTTCCTTCTTCTCCCCTAGTTAGCTTGTTGTATATGGGTGGGTACCATACCAAACCAGGGACGCGGGTGGTGCTGTGGTTTAAACCACTGTGCCGCTTGGACTTGCCGATCGGAAGGTCGGCGGTTTGAGGCCCTGCGACGGGGTGAGCTCCCGTTGTTCGGTCCCAGCTCCTGCCAACCTAGCAGTTTGAAAGCACACAGTGCAAGTAGATAAATAGGTACCACTCTGGCGGGAAGGTAAACAGTGTTTCCGCGCGCTGCTCTGGCTTCGCCAGAAGCGGCTTAGTCATGCTGGCCACATGACCCGGAAAAACTGCCTGCAGAAGCGGACAAACACCAGCTCCCTCGACCTGTAAAGTGAGATGAGTTGTTCGTGACTGGACTTAAATGTCAAGGGTCCCTTTACCTTTACCATACCAAACCATTCTGGAGGAGGGAGACCTATGGGCCCTTCCCGTATTGCCATAACAACCTAGGACACTTAGTGACCACTTGCATGAGCCACAAGAAACATGAGGGACAACAAGTCACTATTATGTTCTTTGGGAATCCCGCAGTATATGTGGATTCTGCTCACATAGCAGGACTGGATCGAGCCTGGAGTGTCACAGAGTACGCACAAAGACATCCATTCCACATTAGCAAGTAAATGCTAGTTCCTGTATTTTCCAAGTATAGGTAAGTTTCTGGTGGTCACTGGAAACTCCACATCCCTGATCCAAGAATTATCAGTGTGGTGCAGTATTTAGGGTGTCAAACTATGATCAGCAAGGCCTAAGTTCAAATCATCACTCAGCAGGTGAACCTCGGTCCGTCACCCTCTCATCCTTCAGCTGCTTCAGCTGCTCAGATTTGCTGTAAGTAGGGATGGGGTAGAAATTCAATTCTGTTTGTGTTTAAAGGCAAAGTTACCACGTTCCCTGTTTCCAAAACAATATCCAAACCAAGACACATCCATCTCTTGAAATTTGCACTTCTCTGAATTTTGCAATAAAGTTGTCTAGCCAAGTAATGTGTACCAAAAAAAAAAAAAGAGAGAGAGCATATACCTGGGTAAAGCTTGCGTATAAATGCATACATTGGTGAGAATAACATACAGAAATGCATTATATTGTGGGAAACTGCTTTGTTAAAAAAAAAAATCTAATCCTTTGGGGAAACTGCATGCAAAACTGCATCTATTGGGAGAAATTTGCACTAAGGTGCTGGTGAACTTTTTCTCACAAAATAAAATCACAAGCTGATGTGGAAAACTGAAGTTAAGATTGGAAAATGAGAAACTGAAACAAGTTGAAATTGTCGTGTTTGTCCATCCCTAGTTATAAAGAGAAAGTGGGTGGGGGTGGGGGGAAACCAAGCATGCTCCTCTGAACTCCTTGGTGGAAGAATGGGATTAAGAGGCAATGTAGGAATAACTGCTGAGATATATGGAAAAAAGGTGCACTTTCATGTGAGCCAACTTGTTGCTAACTGGAGTACAATATGTTGAAGCTGGTGTTGTTTTGGATAAGAGACCTATAAGCATCTCGTTTATTGACACCTCCAGGAATCAGTGTCTAAGACTACATGCATACTAACTTTACTTTGTCTACTTCTCTTTTATTCCTCCTATAAGTCACTCATTCATTAAAGGAAGCCCAACCATCTTTGTGCATGTCTGTGCATATGCACACAAAATACCCTAATTTTTGTGCAGTGGCGGAGGTCAACCAATGGGAATACAGACCGTTATTACATCTAAATAAATGTGTGTGTGCGAAATGTGTGTGCAACACACACTCCTAAGCACAGATCCCCGTCTGTGTGTGCATGCACATATATAGCCACATGCCTGAGAATCCCTGTTTATTATGCAGTAGAGCAAAACTGAGATTTTTAAAATAAATTCCCCCAGTGTAAATAAACTCCCCACCTTGAGCAAACTTCAAGCAATCGCAGAGCAGATTTCTCTATTTTTCAAATAAATCATTGCTTTAAATGAGCGTGGGCCTGGCAGTTAGAATTTCCAAATGATTCAATATTTGGGGCAGTGTTGGAAACAACTCAAACAAACAATTTTACAAGTTCCAGAAGTGAATACTTCCCTGATCCCCCTTCCCTCTCCTCTCTCGCTCTCTTTTTTAATTTGAAGAGCTGGGAGGGGAGGGAAACGAGGGGCTGTGCTCTTTGGCCCATAGGAAATCAATGACCCAAAGACATCTGCAAACTATTAGGACACAGACTTCAGGTAGCTCATAGGAACACGTGCTGTCCACATTACACCCTGCAAGTATATTTCCACAACTTTACTTCTCCAAATAAACAATCTGGCTTGTCCTGCATTAGCAAGGAGCTACACAAACAGGTAGAGAGAATGGTTGTTCTATTCTCTCCTCCAATTCTGATGGATTTCTCGTAAGCCGTCCCTTGGCCATGTAATTTGAACTATTCATTGGCAGTAATTTAAAACTAGCCTGGTTCCTAAATAGAATACGGCTAGCTTTAACTTACTGTCATTTATTTATCTGTATGAAACATCGTGTATAATTTTCACAGCATGTTGGCTTTGACGTACATGTCATAATTAAATAGCCGCTTGCCAGAATACGGATTTTTAAATGAGAAAAATCCAACAGGAGCAGCAATAATAATGAAAATAAAAAGAATAGATTATGAATATGGAGATAAGTAAAATCAAATTGTTTACAACATTCTGACACAATTTAACATTTTTAAAGCTAGCAAGTTCTTGCCTGGTATAAAATTGTATTGCATTGAGAGACTCAGATCACTGTATGTATGTTTTCATGCATGAATGTCGCTGAAAAATACTGCGATCTGTACAGTACATTCACAAAGGAACACATGCTAAAAGCCAATAAAGGGGCTTATCCTAAAACTGTAAAGTGAATTGAACTAGTAAAAAAGTTAAAGCAACAGAAAACTTAAAGAATTAGGGAACAGGAATTATAGCTTCAATGTTACCATTATGTCCTTGCTGTATGTGACTAATTTACTAAAAAATACTAATGACTTTATATTGGCTGAAAGCATTAATGGTTTAGGCTGCAATCCTGCATACAGTTAGAATGATTAAATATCACTGGAGTCAATGACCCGAAACCAACAAAAGTTAGTAGTACCTACAGCACATTGAAATTTGCGGCATTAAGGTTGTTACAGCTAGCTTGCTCCTACTGACTGCAACAGAACTTAAGGCATGATTAAACTTCCTTGGGATGGATCGAGGCCAAAAAGATTTAAATAGCCTAACTGTGCAGCCTTAGACTATAAACATTCAGAATGAAATAAATGCTAATATTTAGCGGACTGCATGTCTGGGAAGAGTCAATCCTACTGATAGCTTAGCTATCAATGATTTATATCTTTTTATTCAGGCAGGGGTGCAATCTACTGGGTCCTGGAAAAGTCCCAAAAAGAAGAAGTACTCCAATGTCTTTGGTGCTCTCAAACCAGAGTGTATCAGATCTTCCAGAAATTGTAGGAAGCTCCCATGGAATCAGGATTCTGTGTTTTCTGAAGTAGAGCAACCAGGGTTGCACACCTTGTAAATGAGGATCCCTCTGAAACAATTTGGGGTCTTCATGTGCGCATATAGCCTCATGTGCAAAAAAGCAAACAAACACACACTAGTTTGTCACATGGCAGGACTTCTAATGCTACAGAAGTAGTAGTATTGGTAGGCACAATCTTAACCACATCTGAGCAGTTTTATATTCTGCAGACCTCATTAAAATACATGGGAACAAAATGTGTCTAATAATGGCTGGCTGGTTCTCAATAGCAACAGCCATATGTTTGTTTGTCAAAGAGAGTCTCCTATTTTGTTAGCTACCATCTTGGATGCGATGAATCCAGAAACTGCCATCAGAATTATTTGAGTATTGTGTATATTTAGATATTGTAAAGGGTTATTTTGGTTGGCTGTGTGATTAAAAGCATGATCATGGAATTGTAGAATTGGAAGGGACCCTGAGAATCCTCTAGTCCAATCCCCTTCAGTGCAGGAATAGGCAGCGATCCCATGCAGGGATCAAACCTGCCACCTTGGCGTTATCAACACCACGCTCTAACCAACTGAGCCATCCAGGCTGATCATTTACATTTTTTAATGCTGATGGTGATGCCCCAGCCCTGCCTCTCTTGACAGCCCCAAGGCAAGCAACAACAAAGGCACTCCATTAAAAGCAAATCAAAAGCATAGAACAAAAGCTAGTCGGCATGAAATTATACAAACATACAAGTACAGATACAATTGATGCCTCTCTTAAGAAAGGCAGGTCAATGCTCTTTAGTAAGTGATCCCAGGAGATTATTTCCTCTCTAGCAAAACTCTGTTCCAACAACAGAAATCATGTGAGATGGATAATGAGCAGATATTATTAGATCAGTGCCTCTTTCAGAATCCCTTTATGGACAGCAAAAAACAGTCTCAGGGTGGGGTTTGTTTTAAATTTTAAATCTTGGTCAAGATCTCCTCTAGTGGGTTGAAGGAGGAGAAGGATCCAGCTGTCCACACCAGCAGGATCAAGTGGGTCTGATATTTCAGCAGGGTTTCAAAGGAGGAAATGGGCACTTTTATGGATAAATCTGCAAAAGTTCTCATTTGGGGGAACAGTCCAGTTTTTCAACTTAAGCTTTCTTTGAGCAACTCTTGGAATGTGAATACACAGGGAGAAATAAATATTACATCCAAGAGGAATCTGTTATGATAAACCATGCAATTTTATTGATTCAGAAATCAATTCTGATCAAAGAACTGATTACACTTATTCCATTTAGTCATTTAAGTGTTTTATGGCACAAGCTCTGCTAGCCCATGCTGGGACTATTTCCATTAGCTTCCACCCCCCAAAAAAACAAAACCACTTTGCCATTGTTGTTTATATATAAAAATTATACACACAAAAAACACAAATTGGAAATGGCTGACAGGTTTTTGTAAGCATGAAAGAAGCAGAAAATCAGATAAACCAATAGCCAGAGTTATGAAAATTTAACCTGAAGCTTTATATCATAATTATTCAAAATTATTTGATTCCGTGTGTGCCTCTGCCACATGGAAAAACAAAAACTCTATGAAAAACATACTCTTATCTGAACTTCTGATTATTTTACTGCTTTAGACATTGACTAAGCCATTCAGATAACCAAAACCCCTTCTAGAGTTTGACAGCAAGGCAAAATAGCTCTTCAAAAGTTCTGAATTTGGAGCGCCTTGTGGAAACAAGTGACATGATACAATCAATCTGATGTTATGACTTTGAGTTAACATCTTGGTGTTGTGGGATTTCTGATCTACTTTGAAGTAGGGAAGTGAATAATCCCTCGCTTGCTCTCCTTTTACTATTCTGCAGAGCATGCACGCATCAAACTGACCTCCCCAATTACAAATTAATAGCATGATTCACAATGCAAGCAAGCCTACACATGTCTACTTGGAAACAAGTCCCTGTTTACTTCAAAGCGGCTTACTCCCAGGTAGGTAAGTACAGGGCTGCAGACTTGCCCTCTACCTAGATGTGTTGCTTTCAATGCAACAGTTTATCCTACTTTCTAATAAGCAGTGTGACTTTTTAAAAGAAGTTTTATTTTCTTTAAATGTATCAATATGATCCTTTTCTGGATACAAGAATGAACCCTGACACTCTGATTGTGATGTTGGGAATGGAGGGAAAGCATATTGTTTGACTAAATTACTAAATGTAACATATATAACCAATTACAGCATTTGAACTTTAATTTAAACATAAAAGCAGGAATGC
Organism: Podarcis liolepis; assembly: GCF_965112155.1. Taxonomy (NCBI): domain Eukaryota; kingdom Metazoa; phylum Chordata; class Lepidosauria; order Squamata; family Lacertidae; genus Podarcis; species Podarcis liolepis. The sequence goes on from NC_139555.1 coordinate 26,438,264, forward strand.
TGTTGTTGTTGTTTTCGCCATCCTCTACTTCCTCAAGAGTTACAGCACTTTTAGATCCCATTGCTTGCAGGAGAAAAGTGTTTAAGCGCTTGCTAAATTATCTCCGACTAAAACCAGCAGGATTTTAAAAAGACCTTCATTTCAGCTGAATTGGGTCATTACATGTAGGAGGCAATTTAGGCTAATGGACTTTTAAAGTTTTCTTTTGATAAATAGTATATATTGGAGAATGACTTGATTTAAGAGGACCCTTCTTGCACCAGAGTTCTAAGTTATGTTATTTACTTATTTTATAATTGTACGTTGCATCTTTAGAAAACTTTCAAGGCAGCTTTGAGATAGTATCCCTTAATTCTTTAATACACGCAAAGCAAAAACAAAAACAAGGCATCATATTCATCCACACATTAGCACCAAAATGTAAATTAACCCTCCTCATCAACACCCCTTGCTGTATTCTTGGTGGTGGTAAAACAAAGGGGATAATGAGACTTTCAAGCACTTGCAGAGCAAATCCACAACCAGACTGGTAGAATTTAGACTTATTGAGTGGCTAAGTCTTTCATAAAGAGAAACACTTCTACAGCTACAACCTTTAGTCACTAAAGCTGCCACACTATAATAATGCTTTATTTAGTACAGTAAAGTATATAGTATAATACATATTATATATAGTATCTCTCCTACTATAGGACAGCCACACTGATGTTCTTCAGCCTTTACAGATAAAAATAAATAAATCTGACTTTACTTTTCACTTTCATAGAAGGGGTTGCAAGCCACTTTTAAGAGATGGTCAGATGAACATCTATCTCTTTTCATTTATTAAGTGAGAGAGCAGGTTAAGTATCCTTGAAATATACAGCACCAACACATCCGTTTATCAGAATTAGAACAACCAAACCAGAAATATTATATCCTCCATGAAAGCATTTTTGTTTTATTCTAAAAACTAAATGAATGCCATTTGGATATATATCTAGCATATTTTATTCCAGCTCCTACCCTGGAACGTAGGTGGGGGGGAGGTTTAGGAAGACATAAAATATTATTCGGAGATATGAGATGAGTAACCCTTCTTGAAAAGCAAGAGAAAGGCTTCAAGGGGAACTTTTTTAAAAAAGGAAAGGTCCCTAAAATATACTTTATTTAACTTTGGATATTTGCATGCCTAGGAAATACTGGGGAGCGGGGTGTATAAAACGGCATCTAATCTTATCGGTGATCTCTGCGTTTGTGGAATGCATTAGTTTAAGAGCAATTTGCATAAAGCAAAACCCAGGGTCCTTTTTTTCCATTAGCCTCTGGTTCTGTGCGTGCATGTGTTTAAAAAAACAACTTCTCGTGCGCTTCCAGAACATAGCGGGATGTGTTGGCGCACCGTGGCCAACTCCGCTGCGTTTTATTCCTCCAAATAAGTGTCCATTCTTAGGCAGTTTCGGGCCGGGAGAGCATCATCTCGGCTGCCTACCCTTCCTTTCCCCCTCAACCCTGCAGATACAAAACAGTCTGCATCTCTCCCCCCCCCCACCGGCTTTCTCCCCCCCCCCCCACCGCCCCGGCGCCGCTGCCGCCGCCACCCACTTTCGTCTGCTCAAAGCTTCCGTCACCAGCATCTGTGGGTGACATCACACTTTGCCAACTGCGGCTCTGGTGCCTGAGATTTCAGCGCGTTGAATGCTCCTGCGGGCTGAGGGGAGGAAAAGGAGGATCCGTTACAAAGGGGCTTTAGAAATCCCTAAAGTTTGCAGGGGGAAAGGAGGGGAGGGGAGGGGGAGAGGAGGCGGAGGAGGAGATATTTTGCGCGCGCCTTTAGGTTGCGAGATTCTGCCCCTCGCAGAGATGCGCCTAGAGCGCAAAAGTCGAGCCGCTGGAGCGCCCGGGGGAAAGCGGACCGCTCGAAGGTTGCCGTTGTTTTGCGAGACAGCCATCTCTCTGGAATTCATTTCCTCGCTCAGTGCGTTGAAAAACAGAGTTTGCACCCCACCACACACACACACACACGAGAATCCCACACTGACCTGAATTAGCACAACAGGGAAGCCCTCGAAATTAACGCTATAAACGCTGTCTGGCCCCCTTTTGGAGGAAAAAGCACGCTCCTTTTGAAAAATAAAACGCCTCTTAAAAGTGACTCTTATTAGTACATCGTTTCAAGGTCTGCTGGGGTGTTTTTAGGTTTTGGGTTTTGAAAAGAGGGGAGGTCTAACGTGAAACGAGGAAGGTGGTTGAGATTCCTGTCTGTGTATGGATAGGAAGAATCGATGACCAGCGAGTTTAAAACGGATCTCTGGATCTCGGATTATCGTTAATTTGTATCATGGTTATTATGCTAATGTATTTATCTTAGAATATTTCGCTTCCTTGAAAAAAAAATATCGAGGGAAGACTATTGAAGAGCTTCTATTCTTGAATGAAAACTTGTTTAAATAGGCTGTAGTTTTCATGATTATTTTTTTCAACCGAACAAAACTATTGTTCTTTTGGTTTAGTTCTGCCAATCGCCCATCGAGCATCACCAGACCGACCCTATGTCTACTCAGTTTTCAACCGAGTCCGTATGTTTCTTTTCTTTTCGAGCAAGGGGGGCCGGGTGAATAGTAATCTTTCGCTGCGATTTTGCTGAAATATTCTGCTTTTTAGCACAGAAAATCAATGCAACAAAGGCACCTTCTCGACGAAAGAAAAAGACGAAAGTCATGTATATATTTTGTAATAAATAAATAAATAAATTAAAAGCCTTTTCCGGTTGCTGCTCAAAATTTGAATCTAGGTTTAAAAGGGGGGAAAGGAAAGGAAAAACTCATGGTACATATTGTGCGAAACGAAATCATTTGTTTCTCTCTCCAGGGGAGTGAAAAGTTACTCTAAGCGTTGCAAGGGATAAGAAGATTACATTGTACTCTGGAAAACGTGAGCTTTCCCCCTTCGAGTTATTTTTGTCAAAGGTTTCCCCCCTCCCAAACCATGTTTTCAAAGCCCATTTATCTTTCAACTCTTCCAGTGTTAACTACGCAGTTTTGGGGGAGATAACTGTTTTATTGTGAAGACAGCAAAAGGGAAATGGATCTCACAATTATACCCTTAATTTTCTTCTGTTTCTGCATCGTCCTAATGCCGTATTAAAGGCATACTTTACAAGATAAAAGGCGCAGATTCTCGCAGACCAGGGGTGCCCTGGCAGAATAGCTGGGCAACACAAGAGCCGTGGGCGGGGGGGGGGGGGGAGCGGGAAGGGAAGGGAAGAAACGAGGGTTTTCCACCAGGAAAAAGTGCCATTCAGGAAGGGGCAGCATGTGGCTTCCTCGCCACCAGGCCCGTGACAACGGCAGGAAGCTGCCTACCTCGGTGGTGGAAGGAAAAGAAGATTTGGGTCCCTTAAGTGGGATCCAAGCTAGATTGACTCCTCGAGTCCTCGCAGGATTTTACCCTTCCCTGATCGGAGGACACAAGTCCAAAAGCAGCCGAGGCAGAAACCCGTGCTGTGTTTCGGGTTTGTTTGCTTAAAAAAATAATAACAATGCACCTTCTTTAATCTGGAAAAGACGCGTGCTTCCAAACTGACGGCGGGGGCGCCGTGGCTGGCAAGCGACGTCGGGCAACTCTCCGCCTGATCCTTTCCACGACAGTCCTTTCGACCATCTAGGGCACCCCCCTGTGCGACTCCCCCCTCCCCGCCCTTAAAAGAAGCCCTGCCTAGGTTGCCTAGGGGCTTAGCCCTCTTCTCCGTGTGCAACTAAGTGCAAACACATGCGCCCACCTTGCCTCGAGGCAGCAATGCAATTGCCCCTCGATCAAGTCCTCTTTTGGGGAGGGGGATGCATAGAGTCCTTTCACCCCGGACCTCAAAACACATACCTGCAGCCCGATCCTTTCCATGTACCCTGAGAGTGGAAACACATGAGGGGAAACTAGGATGTGAAAAAAAATATTTAAGTTATAGCTCGTATCCAACAAGGAGAAGAGGCAGCAACTGGAGGGTGGCTCCCTTTTTCCTTCCCTTGGTACCACTTGAACTGGGAGGTAAGACACACTGAGATAAGTTTCAGCCATAGTGGAACACGTCGTGTACGTGTGAATCGCTGCAGTAGATCCTAGACATGCTGGCTTAGCAGTTGGCTTGTGCGTAATGGGGTTTATTGTGCTTGGAGCAATAGGGGTTTATTACAGATACGTTCGCAATTGGAAATTGTACACAGGGTTGCATCTTTTAATCCCCCTCCCCTTTATAACTTAGTTTTTCTAGGTTGGAGGGGGCAGGAAAAGTCGATATAGTCAGGGGTCTTCGAGAGCAATCGGTATTTTTTGACGGGGGGGGGCACAAATGCAATAGGCAAATAAAGGGATTGTCATGGGGAAATTTTGCGGGTGCGGAGATAAAGAAGAGACGTGTAAGGTGACGATCTGCGCCCACCCACCCCCGTTATCCCAAGCAGTTTGCTTGTTTTAAAATGAACTGTCTCTGAAACTTTTGATATCTTTATCAGTTTCCTTGACTCCGAAGCCGTTTCACCCGGAGAGGCTGGCTACATATTTACAATTGGATGGTGTAAGGGTGGCAAGGGGGAGTCGAGCCCTGATATATCAAATCGCCAGAGACTAATCTGTGCGAGTGTGTGCGCGTGCTCTTCAGGAGGTGCGGTGCGCTCTCTCTCTCTCTCTCTGTGTGTGTGTGTGTGTGCGCGCGCGCGCGCGTGTGCCACCTTGAAGGAGCGTCTAGCAGCCTTGAAAAACGTCGGGGTTACTTTTCTGAGCCTATGGTGCCCCCTCTGGATGGAAAGGAGAAGGACACTTGATCTGCAGCAAAGGTGATTTGTTTATATATGTAAGTCACTGTAAAAGTTCCAAGAAAAGTTTGAAAGGAGAGTGGAAAAAGTGCACGGAAAGCAAAGCAAAAAGGCAATGGAATGGCGTCTGTCCTAGGGAAGGCAACATGACAGCTAATGATTTAAAGAGTTTGCAATGCGGGAAGCGCCCACAACTGACGGGCTGTCGAATTGCTAAGCGAGACAGTGGGATGCGCACATGACGTCTCGATAGATGGATTATCAAAAGGCGAATCAATCGCAAACTGCGCCCACTTTCTCTCCTTAGCCGTTTCTCTGGCGCAGCCAAGCTTTTCGGCTGTGCCAGAGCGCATCCCCGTGCTGCGCTTTCTTTATATCCGTCGGAAAACTTTTTCCTCCTGCTGTGTCACCTACTTTTAAGGAAATATTGTGGAAACATTGCAAAGCCAATAGGTATTTATATGTATGTGCGTGTGTATATATAGAGAAGACCTGAGGTTAGTGGGCATAGCATCTGATTCAAAAAAAAACATTTCACAACAGACGTCTCTGAAACGAGATCCATCTGAATATATATATGAAACGAAGAAGAAAACTTCTTTCTCTTTCTCCGTGGTTTGAGCAGCGGGGCGGGGAGCGATGGGGATAAATTTCGAGGCATAATGCATCCCCTTGCGCCTGCTTTGCGTCTGGCCTTGGAAGAGAGGATGTCAGCGAGCCTAACAAGTAAATCCAAGTGCTGTCTTTACGATGAAGGATCACGCTTGAGGAAGAAAATCCTGAATTATAGGGATTTAAAATATATTAGATCCCTCCCGGCAGGATGTGTAGCTGATGATCATTCCCATAAGATCAACCCTTTCTAAAAAAAGATGCGTAGCCCATGTGCAGGTTTACTTGAAAGTAAGTCTCGCTGCTTTCCGTGGCGCTTACTCCCTAGTTAAGCCCCTGGGTTGGATAGTAGCTTGTACCTGTTGACTTTTACGGTGGAAAGTCTTATCTGCTTGAAATAGACATTTGGTCATGTTATGTTCCTACACAGCAGATCACTCTCAGCGTGATATTTTGGAGGAGGGTGTTACTGTCATTCACACACACACACACCCCACTAACCCTACTTTGCACAGTGTAAGACCAGAGTTAGGGATATTAAAGATAACCATTTTTAAAAGGAGTCGTCCTAGCCTAAGTATATAGCGTAGAACGGGTGGTGGTATTTAAAACTGAACCTCTGGGTCAGATTCTCACGCCGTGAATTGCAGTGCAGCGCTGAGGAAGTCACCCTCGCCTTCTCTTCCTGAAACTTTTAAGTATGGATAAAGCATTAGGATGAGCAAACAAAAAAACAACAAACCCTCCCATAGGAGAGGTGAGTCAGAAAAATCACTGGATTCAAAGCTAGGGGGGAGACAGACAGACAGACAGACAGACAGACAGACAGACAGACAGACAGACAGAGAGTCATACAGAGGATCTCTAAAGCTCTTTCCGAGTGAGAGAGCGAGCGAGCAAGCATTTGTTCTGCAGTTTTACCCGAGCGATGACGTATCTGCTAGGGAAGATTTCGTGCCTTTTCTTCAGCAGAAATCTGCCCAGATCAAGAAGTAGAAAAAGAAAGGAGAAGAGTTTACTCGGAGGAATATATAGCGCAAGAGTTGGGAAGTACAAAGGCTCAACTGCAGCGCGCGACAAACTTTCTCTTTCCCTCCTCCCTCCCTCTCCCCCCCCCCCATTTTCCTCTCTGAGATCTGCGCTCATTTCTCCCCTCCCTTCAGAGAGCGGCGAGGAAGGAGGGGGAGAGAGAGAAAAAACTTTTCAGCCAATCAGCTGTGTGCCAGCCCTCCAGGGGCAGGCCTGCCATTGGTTGAAAGTTTCTAAGGTGAAATAGCAGAGGAGAGTATTTATTAAAGAGACCCAGAGAGAAAGTTAGTAGAGCTGAGCTTGAAGCCGACTAGGTGATTTTGGGAGCCTATATATATATATATATATATACACATATACACATATACTGTATATATATATATTCTTTTTTCTCCTTCTCTACCTTCCAAACTCCGAGGAACTTTTTCTCCTTCTTTTTTGAAAGGGGTGGAATATATATTTTAATATATATTCTTCCGACAGCCCCTCATTGACTATCCACGAAAAAGCTGCCCACATGTCCGTTGCTTGAGAGCAAATATCTGCAGCAGCAGCAGCAGCAGCAGCGATTTTGCAAAAGCGTCCGAGATCCGAGGTCTTCTTTCCAGTTTCTGCAACCCAGGCGGGACATTTTTGGTGCCCCTTGCGAACTTTTCCTTGTCGTTGCCGCTGGGCTCGCCTCTTTTCATGCAGTTTTAAGAGACCCTGCCACTTTCGCTTTTTCACCCCTCCCCACCCTCCTCTTCCTCCCCCCACCCACCCCCTCTTCCCACCCCCTCTTGCTCGCTTTTTTCATTTCCACCGATATCCTCCCCCGGGTCGCTTTCTCGCATGAATCTCCTCGACCCTTTCCTGAAGATGACCGAGGAGCAGGAGAAGTGCCTGTCCGGCGCCCCCAGCCCCACCATGTCGGACGATTCGGCCGGCTCCCCTTGCCCGTCGGGCTCCGGATCGGACACCGAGAACACGCGTCCCCAAGAGAACACCTTCCCCAAAAGCGACCCGGACCTGAAGAAAGAGAGCGACGAGGACAAGTTCCCCGTGTGCATCCGAGAAGCCGTCAGCCAGGTCTTGAAGGGCTACGACTGGACGCTCGTGCCCATGCCCGTGCGCGTGAACGGATCCAGCAAGAACAAGCCCCACGTCAAGCGCCCCATGAACGCCTTCATGGTGTGGGCGCAGGCCGCGCGCAGGAAGCTCGCAGACCAGTATCCGCACCTGCACAATGCCGAGCTGAGCAAGACGCTGGGCAAACTCTGGAGGTAAGCGCTGGGGATGGGCGCAACGGGGGGGAAGGAAGCGGGTTGCCAAAGGGGCGCTGGCACGCTTGCTCCGGAGGAAGCGTGCAGAGGATCGCAGCCCATAGTTAGAGGGACGGGGAGGGTCTCCATGGTTTGATTGTTTAGCTTCAGGGGTGCCAACTTGAATAAAATATTCAATAAATAACTTAACAGATCAAAAGACATGGTGTACGCACATAATTTAAATGGCAATGTCCGTCAACTTTTTTGGGGGGGGGGTCGGCCCCCTCAAATATTTTATGAGGGGTGCGAAGGAACCTCAGCCCCTAGAAGTTGGCTCCTGTGCTTCGTTTTGCATCACAACGCCTTGGCAAAGTCTACTTTCCGCCACTCGGGGTCTGTCTGTGCAGCATAGGAGACAGTCCTAGGGGCCGAGGTCCCAAAGTTGCGCCCCCCCCCCCAGTTAATGGACATTGCCATTGAAATGGTGTTTGTGTGCCACGTCTTGAGATCGATAATGTGGGGTGGGGCTTATCTGGAAAACACACACACACACACACAATATTTTATTCAAGTTTGCCTCCCTGCTCTGCAGGAGTAGGGCCAGAAGGGAGAAATTGCACGCGTGGGTTGGGTGCGCGCACGAGAGAGAGAGAGAGAGAGAGAGAGAGAGAGAGAGAGAGAGAATGTATGTTAACAGGGACAGACGTTTCCAAAGGGGTGGTTGGTGGGAATCTGGGGCTTGGAGATCCCATGCTGAGCTCCTCCTCCGCAGAGGCAGCGTGAAGAGAGCCCAACTAACGCGCAGCTCTTGGAGAGTGTGTCCATTGGACTTCACATGCAGGTGGCAAACCGGGCATTTGGACTGGGTGGGAGCAACTTCTGAGTGCAATCCGATCGGGTTCTGCAAGAGAAGTTCTGGATCAAAATGTCGTTTGTACCTTGGTTTGTGGGCATATATGTTCATAGGAGCTAACTCCTAGAGGGTCCTTCATCCTCCCTCCATTAAAATATTTGAGGGGGCCAGGACCCCCCAAAAAGTTAATGGGTGCTGCCATTCAAATAGTGTGTGCGTGCCGTGTCATGTGATCAATTATGCAGGGCAGGGCTTACCTGCCCCCCCCCCAATATTTTATTCAAGTTGGCACCACTGTATGTGTCCATATTTGAGGTCCTGTTTTAGCTTAGGGAAGGGAAGGCCATGCTCTGGTTCGGCAGCATTGCTGTGTTCAATGAGATGCCAACACCAGAAAATACGGCTGTAATGTATACTTCCCCAGGAGGAAGTCCTAATAAACTCAAAGGGGCTCACAGCAAAGTAGACCTGCATAGGATTGCACTATAACAGCAATTAAATGATGGGGCAGTGCTAAACCCCTTATTTTTAAAGTGGCCTTGAGATTATGCCTAGGAGAGAGCTGTCCCATTAAAAAATATATATGCTGTGGTTACTCTGAAAGGCACTCTGCACATGCCCAGGAATAATTTATTTTGTACACACCTGCCCATTAAAAAACAAACACATTACAAGGTTGAGCTCTGACAACTCAAGCCCTGTTCTCAAGACAAAACATGAATGGCACACGTTTGGGTATGTGATGATTGTTGGTGTAAGTTGGCAAGTGTGGACCAATAGGAGGTTGAGTCGGAAAGATGACTTGCAACAGGAGGGAGGGGGAGAGGGAGGAAGCAGGGAGTTAAGAGAAAGTGAGTCAACTGATTGAAACATAAGCTTGTGACTTTCCACAAGAAAAAAAGAGAGAGAGAGATCAATGGTATTTGCAAATGAAGGGTTTATGTTGTTGTTGTTGAGTTTAGCTATAAAAAAAAATGGTGGGCAGTTTGTGCTGGTGCCTGGAGGCACCCAAAGTGTTGGCTCCTAATCTGTATTTGTGTGAGTGTGTCCTGGGTTAGTTGGTGGGGGTGGGTGGGAATTGAGTGATGGCTCCAACCAAATTCCAAGTAAGGGGCCAGAGCAGAGTCCCTGTAGTGGCTCGATTTTTGTTATGTCTTTTTTGAAAGTAGCCAAAACACTCTGCTAATTTCTTGCAAGAGGAGCAGAGTTCTCAAAAGGAACCTTAAGATGATGTAGAAAAGGAACAGGCAGAGGCAAACTTAGCAGTACTGGACAACTAAGTCCTTTTCCTGACAGTGCTCAGAGGTCCCAGAGAAAGTTTCTAGTCTGCTCCTAAAAAAGGAGAGAGAGAGAGAGAGAGAGAGAGAGAGAGAGAGAGAGAGAGAATGCTAAAAACTGCCTCCCTTGCCAGCTTTGCTATGCCGCTAGGACATTTTGGCATAATGTCCTATGTTCACATATATCTGGATCGTGACCTTGGTATGACCAGAAGCCCATTTTGCACAACTTTGCAGCCTTCAACAGCTGCCTGGGACAGTGCTCTTGCAGACAGGCTGATATTTATTTAATTTTTTGCAAAGTGAAATATGACCTAAGCGCTACATTCTGGAAATCTCTGCAGTTGACACCATTGTAAGTAACCACAAGGCCCTTTCTGTCTCGCCCAGGCTATTGAACGAGAGTGAGAAGCGCCCATTTGTGGAGGAGGCGGAAAGGCTGAGGGTGCAGCATAAAAAAGACCACCCAGACTATAAGTACCAGCCGCGAAGGAGAAAGTCGGTCAAGAATGGGCAGGCTGAGCAAGAGGAAGGATCTGAGCAAACTCACATCTCCCCGAATGCCATCTTCAAGGCCCTGCAGGCAGATTCTCCCCAGTCTTCATCCAGCATGAGTGAAGTGCATTCCCCTGGAGAACATTCTGGTAAGTGTGCCGTGTGCTGTGGTTCTGCTCATAGAAATAATAGAATTGTAGAGTTGTTAGGGGTCATCTAGTCCAACCCCCTGCAAGGCAGGCATATGCCGTTGTCCCGTATGGGAATTGAACCTGAAACCTTGGCATTACCAGCACCACACTGAGCTGTCTATTGTTCTTTTAATGAATTAGGCTGCTCCCATTCAGGTGGATGCAGAAAAAGAGCGCACTTAGCGATCTATTGCCCTTCTGCATCCTGAAGCATCTCTATAGAACAGGATAACAGGTGCGATAGGAGCAAAGCAGGTGCAGATGTGTGTGTCCTCTTTAGGTGACAGGTCATTGGCCACCACTGTCAGTAAGTACATCTCACGGACAACAGCACACAGCATCATTTGCACACATTCAAAAGGGCTTTCTCCTTGCATAAGGCAATTGCTTCTGCCAGCAAAACGTCCCAATCCAGTTCGCACCTTTGCAAACCAGCTCTATAAACTGTCCTCTTTTTCAGCAGAGCACAGTTTCACAGGTACAAATCCCTTTGGCTGTACAAAACAACTGATCTAAGGAGCCATGCAGCTATCTTCAGTTGCAATTCCTTATTACTGGTCACCACCCTCTCCTTTCACTCACCTCCAGACAGAGTTAACCATTAATGGAATTATCATCGTAATACAACACCTCCTGCTTATATATATTAAAAAATGGCTGCTGTTAGATTTCCAGCGCTTTATGGCACTCTGTCTGGACCCCTTATCAGTAGGAAGATAGGCCCAGGTGTGGCCTGCCTGCAGTTTTGACTTCAAAGGGGTGGAGGGGAAAGTAGCGTGCTGACTCTGACAGATGCCGTTTCTCTTGTGTTTTCTGCAGGACAGTCTCAAGGGCCACCGACCCCTCCCACTACCCCTAAAACAGATGTGCAGCCCGGTAAGCAGGACCTGAAACGGGAAGGGCGCCCCCTGCAGGAAGGAGGAAGGCAGCCGCCCCACATCGACTTCCGAGACGTGGACATTGGTGAGCTCAGCAGCGACGTCATCTCCAACATCGAGACCTTCGACGTCAACGAGTTTGACCAGTATCTCCCACCCAACGGCCACCCCGGGGTCCCGGCCACCCATGGCCAGCCCGGCCAAGTCACCTATACCGGCAGCTACGGAATCAGCAGCACGGCAGCCGCTCCAGCCGGCACGGGGCATGTCTGGATGTCCAAGCAGCCGCAGCAGCCGCAGCCGCCGTCTCAGCCACAGCCGTCCCAAGCGCCGCAGCAGGCCCCGCAGCAACCCCAGCACACCTTGACCACGCTGAGCAGCGAGCCAGGGCAGGCCCAGCAGAGGACACACATCAAGACGGAGCAGCTGAGCCCCAGCCATTACAGCGAGCAGCAGCAGCACTCGCCCCAGCAGATCAGCTACAGCTCCTTCAACCTGCAACACTACAGCTCCTCCTACCCCACCATCACCCGCTCGCAGTATGACTACACAGACCACCAGAGCTCCAACTCGTACTACAGCCACGCTGCCGGCCAGAGCTCCAGCCTCTACTCTACCTTCACGTACATGAACCCTGCCCAGAGGCCGATGTACACGCCCATTGCAGACACTGCCGGGGTGCCTTCCATTCCTCAAACCCACAGCCCACAACACTGGGAGCAGCCTGTCTACACACAGCTCACCAGGCCGTAAGGTTTTTGACGGACAGCAAAAAGCGTCTTCAGACTTTGGTGAAAGTTTCTTTTTTAAAAAAAAAGAAAGAAGAAGCAGCAAGCTAAACAAGTAAGAGAAAGGAAAATCCCAGAATGCTTTGTGTACTACAGCATCCTTCCGAAATCAGCTGGAGAATCCTGCTCCATAAACAAACATTCCATGGTGGACTTAGAACCTTTGCTTTGGAGGCAATTTTCATTCCCAAAACAGCCAGCTTAGTTTGCCTAGGTATGGACTTGGTGATTATTTTTTAACAATAACTAAAAATGAAAAGCGAATAATTTTTTTATTATTACAAAACTCAAAAGTATTCCTCTGTGAGGAATATGCTCTATTCTAAGTATTTTGTTTCGTTTCGTTTAGTATGTACTGTGTATGATTCGTTACCAATTTGAGGGGATTTTATATGTTAATTGTACTTCTTGTTTTTAGAGAAACTTTTTTTTTTAATGCTCCTTATTTTGACAGCTAAACAACACTTAGCAAAATGGCATGCCTTAGCCAGAGGTATTTTTGTATAGTTAATGGTCTTCTGCTTGTAGGCAGCAAAAAAAATGTGGATAAAGGAAAAGCAAACCAGTGATCAGTTACTCAATGTGATGTTGTGGATTTGGAAAGAGACTTTATTTTTCCAGCTGGGAAGTAAAAGGGTTTTTTGCGGGGAGGAGGGAGGTTTGAAAGAAAAAGAAGATCTACACCTTAAGCCTTAAAGAAACACTATTGAAAAGCCTTAACAGCAACCCTGCAATATCTTCCAAGAGAGCTTGCGTAATTCTTTCTCTCACTGCCAAGGGGAAATACGAGGCTTCAGGGGAAGACAGTTCAGTTTTTTAAGGTCTGAAGCTCTCTCTCTCTTTTTTTTAATGCAACCAGCAGCACCAGATTATAATGCCACAAATCCTACCATGACTTGCCTTCTTCAGCTTCTGGCACTGCCCCCTCCCCATGTGCGAAACAGATGCTGACCAGTCCATAGAAAACAGCCCCCCTGCAAAATCCATTATGAACCCAATTTGCAGGGCAGGGCAGGGATATCGACTTTAACAAAGGTCATGGATGACAGCACTGGTGTGTGTGTGTTTTTCTTTCTTTTCTTTTCTTTTTAAAAAAAGTATATATATTTATTTTGTGGCGGGGGTGGGGAGAGTTTTTTAATCAAGAGATTTTCCTCCATTTCCCCCTTCCGCATTAGAAGTTCTTGTAATGTAAACAGAAATTCCAGAGTCGGTATATGGTGCCTAATCGTTAAATTATGATCTAAATCAATAACCCCTTTATTTTATTTATCCCTCTCATTCCCATTTTTTGGTACTTTATATTATTATTATTCCTTCAGAATGTGTCTTAGGTTTGTACAAGTATGTCTGCTTCTGTTCTGTTCTCCCTTTCTTCTTCTTCTCCCTCCTGTTTGAGGATAAACTGGAAAAAAATATGTTGTTGTTATTTTTCATTGTAGACACAAAAGATTGCAAATGTAGTGTATCACTGAGTCATTTGCCTTATTTTCTGCCTCAGCTCTTCCAGATTTACATATTGCGCCTGGGAGTACACAGGCGAGCAGAGTTAAGGTAGTAGAATGGACTGTACCACTTAAGCTTTGATGCTACTGCTGGGGCTGCCATTTTTAATGCTTCCCCCATGGGATTTTTATATTTAAACCCTCCATTGTTGTTGTTTATAATTGCAGGGAGTTCTTTTACAGGGGGTGAGGGGAAGCATTCGAAAGAAACGATACCCCCAACTTGCAAACCAAAGTGGTACAATCCACTCTACTACCTCCAGATTCCACCACCTTCTATGGGTGTTGTAGGGCAGGCCTTGGTCTGTTCAAGAGAAGCAAAGCGACTGTGGGTGCAGCCACCAATCCCTGCTGCTTTGGAAGCCCTCTTCTTTTCCATGGGGCTTGCACATTTCCATGGGGCTCATATTTGCCCCTTGAAAGCTCGATGGAAATGAACGACAGTTGCGGAGCAGCGGGTCTGGACTGGTAGCTGCCAAAGTGTGCAGCTCATCTTCCACCTCTTCACACTGTGTGATTTGGGAGGATATTTAGGGCAAGGAGCTGACCTTTGGTGAAGCGGTGGCTGAACAGTTAAGGATTGCTTTTTTAAAAAAAAAGATAGCCAACTTTTTTATTTAAAAAAAGTTATATTTGTTAATGTTTTGTAGGGAATACAGTAGAAGAAAATCTTAAAGCACTCTTATAATATGGTATCTTTTCTACTTCTATATTAAAAAAGCAGATATTTCTAAAGTATTTCTGTAACTTAAAAACAATCTTTCCTTTTTTAAAAAATCAGTTTTAGGTAAGGTTGGGTTTCCGTTTTGGTCGTTTTGTTTGCAAATCCCTTTTGGTTCTCTGTACAACTTACCTTTTTGTATATTATTGTTTGCAATAAATATACGTTTTATTAAACTTTAAATGAAGTGGAGCTTGTTTAACTGCCGTATCCATAACTGAAGCAATGTTACCTCCTTTTTTAATATAAAAATGACCAATGAATTTTTGTTGTTGTTGTTTAGTCGTTTAGTCATGTCTGAATCTTCATGACCCCATGGACCACAGCATGCCAGGCACTCCTGTCTTCCACTGCCTCCCGCAGTTTGGTCAAACTCATGCTGGTAGCTTCGAGAACACTGTCCAACCATCTCGTCCTCTGTCGTCCCCTTCTCCTTGTGCCCTCAATCGTTCCCATCATCAGGGTCTTTTCCAGGGAGTCTTCTCTTCTCATGAGGTGGCCAAAGTATTGGAGCCTCAGCTTCAGGATCTGTCCTTCCAGTGAGCACTCAGGACTGATTTTCTTAAGAATAGATAGGTTTGATCTTCTTGCAGTCCATGGGACTCTCAAGAGTCTCCTCCAGCACCATAATTCAAAAGCATCAATTCTTCGGCGATCAGCCTTCTTTATGGTCCAGCTCTCACTTCCATACATCACTACTGGGAAGACCATAGCTTTAACTATTAGATCAAAACATACCTGTCGCTGACCCAATGGATCTGCCCTCCCCAGTTCCCAAACTGTATCCAGTTCTGACAGGAACCTTGTGGCCCACTCAGCATACTCTTTAAATGGATATATTAATCCATGTCTCCCATAGAGGTATAATGTTGGTATATGTGCTCAGGGCTATTTTTTCTAGGGGGAAAAGGTGCAATAATTCACCATCCTCTCCTCCCCCCTGCTATGGGGCCTGCAATGGTAGCCACCCAAAAGGTGCCACAACTGCATTCCTGCTGAAAAGAAGTATTGCATACAGCTCTGCAAACAGATTAAGGAAGAGAGGCACCATTTCATAATTACCAACCCACCCAGGAATTTTCACTACTTCACATTTCCAGTATCTCCACTGATACTTGGGCTGCTTCTGAGATTATTCTTTAGTGGAGGAGTTTCCAGACCCTGAAATGGAAAACCATAGGAATAACAAGTCATCTCTGACTGCCATTGCCTATATCAGACTGATTGCGTGGACAGGCGGAGTCCCCAGATCCTGCACGGTCCCCCCGTCATGTGGAATAACGACTCAAGACAACGTGCTATGGGATTAAATTGGCCACAACTTTATTAAATTTCAAATGTGGGTAGACCTTGGCTCAGGCATTGGGCGTTCTCCCTCCCCGGTCCCCAGCCGGGGACCTAGGGAGCATCAGGCTCTATTCTGTGGGCAGGTAATCCCTCCCTTACCTGGCCTGGTCTCCTTGGCAACGCTTCCCCCAGGTGGGATTGGACAACTGACTGGGGTAGGCGGAGACCTCCAGGTATCCCACCTGAGGGAAGGCAAAACCAAGCCTATGCTGTTGGGGCCGCTCCAGATCCAGGGGCTGCACGCGTCCACGCAAAGGGCGCCCCCCCCATTTTAAGCGGGGAGCGGTCATTCCCAGCACAAGTCAAGGGACCGACGGAGGGTGAATGGACTGGCTTTGTGTGTTGTTCCCCCCGCACCCCACCCTGGTCACACAATGTATGCAAATGCCAGACCCTCCCCAAAGGTACCACCTTGAAATTTCAAACATAGTTTTGCACCATTTGTAGATAACCCATGAAAGAAATTGTGCACCATTCACACATGCCCTTAGGGAAAAGCACCTTTGGGTAAATGGAGAATTTGAATGGGGAAAGCAGCAATCGTGGAGAGGGCTTGTTTTATTCATTTAGGATATTTCCAGCCAGCCCTTCATCATAACAGAATGGGGTACAGTGCACAAAATGAAATGCACTCCAAACCTTTCCTGACAAGTCTCACTCTTTTCTCTCCTCCCCATTCAATGTACATCCTGCCTTTTCTTCCCCCAAAACGCCTAGGACAGTCTACAAAAAAAGCAATAAAACAATACATTGATTTTTTTTTAAGCGATTAAGTACATCTAAAAACTTTTATTTTAAGCTGTAGGGAAATTTTTGCACACATTTGCATTTTATTTAGAGGTAGCCTTTTCACACACAACTTCAGATGTAATCTTCCTACAACAGATTAAGAATAGAAGGAAAGGGGGACAGCTCCCCAAAGTTAGAATCAAAATACAACTAGTACACTAAAAATATAGAATCAGACATTATGACAGACCACCACCACAGTGGTCCTATGGATAGACTTGGGCCTTGGGGGGGGGGAATCCTAGATTCCACTTAAAGCTCCATGAAGAAACCATTTTGTGGTTTTAGGCAGATCATAGTCTGGCAGCCTCTGATCACATCTGTAAAAATGAGCCTTGCTTCATAAGGCTCATGTGGGGATGATGAACCAGACCAGGCATGGAAGGAAGTTTCTTGCAGACATTGAAACTCTAATTTAAGACAGCCTCTGTCCATTGATTTAAATGGGTTTATGCATAGCTAACTGTAGTCCCTCCAAGTGTCCCTATTTTCCAGGGACGTCCCTGATTTGGGGAAGCCATCCCCATTTCTGATTTGATCCCAGAATGTCACACTTTTCCTTAGGACGTCCCGATTTTCATCGGACAAATGTTGAAGGGTATGGAATTATCCGATCCCTGAGCCGTCTGAAGGCAATCCTGTACAGTGGATGCTAGGGTTGCGAATGTGATCCATGCAGGAAGCACATTCGCAACCCACAGCACTGCGTCTGCGCATGCGTGGGTTGCGATTTGGCGCTTCTGCACATGCGCAAAGCACGATTTAGCACTTATGTGCACGCACAAGCGCCAAAACCCAGAAGTAACCCGTTCTGGTACTTCTGGGTTCGGCGCGGTGTGTAACCCGAAATCACACAACCTGAAGCTTCTGTAACCCGAGGTATGACTGTATAGGGAAGTTTTTTAAAAAAATGTTTACTGTTTTATTATGTTTTTATATATGTTGGAAGCCACCCAGGGTGGCTGGGGCAACCCAGTAAAGATGTGTGGGGTATACATGGTAAAAATTAAAAATTATGATTATGGAATGGGACGTTCCTATTTGCATTGGTGAAATGTTGGAGCGTACGCAATTTTGTGCTGGGGCTGCAAAAGAAAATTGAACAAGTCACGTGCAAACGTGGCATACACGGTTTTAAGCACGATGGAGGAAGGATGCGAGGTAGACTGTTTGCTTTGGCATGAATCACTCGGGGAGTTTTTAAGATCATATTGACTCTCAGGTTTTCTCCAGCAAAACAAACAGATGAAATCACTCCCTGGACCTCTGTGTTCTTCTAAACCCATAGCTTTGCTGCTCTTCCTTGCCCTGAAGGCTATTGGTGTCCTCTTTGTGGGATTTCTGCCCACACACATTTTTGTTGTATGGTATGTATACATCTGGGAAACCTGGGACCCTCATACAAACCAGCATGTGGCCCCTGCTGCAGATTCCATCCACGAACCATCTGGGCACAGGACAGAGTCATTCCAGCCAGAGCAGTTGAGAAAACCAAAAGAAAAGTGAAATGTTTTATTATTATTATTCAGGTAGGCAGCCAGTGACCTAGATTTGATTGCTTCTGTTTAGTATCTTCGCGTTTGGTTTAGTTGTGGTTCTCATTGACTGTCCTATATATTTTCCAGGTTTCGTTGTGAGCTGCCTCGCAATATGGTTTCATTTTAAAGGTGGGAGACAGATGAGTTTCAAATCAAAGAGGAATTTGGGGTTGGAGAAACCACACAGATTGGGAAAGAATGCAAAAGCTCCCCTCCCCCGCCAAGGAATGTGAATTCAGTCCCATGTAGAAGAGGGCCTCGGGAATTATCTCCCCTCTTCCTGCTCTCACAGTCCCTGCCGTCCAATCTAGCTTCTTCCTCTATTGCCCTTTAGGGTCAGTCCATATGACCATTAGGAGGCGCATGTTGACTTACTGCCTGTGGGGATGCGCTCAGGTTGCGCATCTCACCATCTGCGAAATTGTATCATGGATCTGGGGTAGAAATCTGTCACTCTCTTCCATTTTAGGTTCAGTTCCACTTGACAGGCAAGACAGAAGGAAAAGATTTTCAGCTGGAGGTTACTTAATATCCCAAGAAGTTGGAAGACGCAATACATTCTAGGTCTACAATAGATGCAATAAATTCTAGGTCTACAATAGATGCTTCAGTAAATAAGAACAGGAATGCAAATATATTGAGAGTGAATTATGAAGAGATGTAAAGATGCTAAATAAAAATGAATATACGGTATACCAGAACCTATAAATAAGCAAATGAAAATGAGAGAATAGTGCAGCTCTGGATGTGGCAAAAGAAGAATAGTCTGGTTGGGGGTCACCTAATATTCCATGGCTCCTCTTCTTCCTCTGTAAGCTACATGTGGCATTGCAGTTGGTTTTCCACACTATCAGGAATATCACTTTTTCCTGTGTGTACATCCCACTATGTTCCTTCCACACTAGTGGCATACCCACCAACATTTCTCCAATGAAAATAGGGATGTCCTATTCCCTCCTCCTCCTCCTCCTCCTCCTCCTCCTTCCTCCTCCTCCTCCTCCTCCTCCTCCTCCTCCTCCTCCTCCTCCTTCTTCTTCTGTCCTACCCATCTGACTGGGTTGCCCCAGCCAGACCGAACAGCTTCCAACATATTTAAAAATATAATACAACATTTAACATTTAAAACATTCAACATTTAAAAACAGCCCTGCCTTTAGAAGTCTTCTAAAGGTTGTATAGTTTCTTATCTCCTTGGCTTGAGGAGGGGCTGGTCACCTAACTCCATACCCTCCAACATTTCTGTGATGAAACCCTTCTAAGGAAAAGAGTGACATTCCAGGATCAAATTAGAAACCGGGATGGCTTCTGTAAATCTGGGACTGTCCAAGGGACACTTGGAGGGTCTGTGGTGACCATGACATAGCTGCTGTGGGTGGGTCAGTTCACCTGCACTATATATTGGGGGGGGGGGTTGTGGCATGACACCTCTTTCGTTTGCTGCCCATAGCAGCCATTATGTGCTATCACTCATGGCACTTTTATCATGATATAAATACCTGCTAAATCTGTTCTAGGTTCCCTCAACCCTCTTGAGCAGATGTTCTCCAGTGTTTCAGGTAGAAGCACCAATTCCACGCCCCCCTTCTTCAGATTCCAGGGACAGAAACTGGGACTTTCTGCATGGAAAACAGGTGTTACAGTCCGTCCCTCTATGGACCCATGGCAATCTCCACATCACAAGCAGACCGTCACAAGCAGCCTGCTTCTGTAGCTCTGAAAAGATACCCTTTAGTCCAGGGGGCCCCAAATTTATTGGGCCTACCACCCTTTTTCAGGAAAAAGAAAAAGAAAAAGCTCAGCAACCCCCTGGAAATCTACCTTCTTTAAGCAAACAAGCAGAAAGATGCAGAGGCAAATTTGTGTTCTTTCATGTACAGTGGAACCTCGGGTTGCGGACATAATCTGTGACAGAGACACGTC
This sequence comes from Podarcis liolepis, assembly GCF_965112155.1. Taxonomy (NCBI): domain Eukaryota; kingdom Metazoa; phylum Chordata; class Lepidosauria; order Squamata; family Lacertidae; genus Podarcis; species Podarcis liolepis. The sequence goes on from NC_139555.1 coordinate 26,458,238, forward strand.
CGCAACCCGCAGCCTTGGCATCCTGAAGTGGCATGTCTGTGCAGGCACCAGCACAATTTGGCACTTCTGCGCATACACGAGCAGCAAAACCCATAAGTAACCCATTCCGATACTTCCGGGTTTTCCCCGGTCTGCAACCCAAAAACATGTAACCTGAAGCGGCCATAGCATGAGGTATGACTGTATCTATATCTCTACCTACATCCTATATCTTGCATTTTGTGTGTTTGTTTGGAAAACAATCACTACGACTTTAACGCAGTGTTACACCGGTAAGTGTCATTACACAACAGATGAAACATGTATGAATGATTTTTCAAATTTCTCTTCTCTTCTTTCTTTATGCTTACACTACTCCTTGTTTTTATTCAGCACCCCCCCATCTGCACCCAAGGCTACTACTGCCCCCCTGGATCATTCCAGTGTTCCCGGGGGGGGGGGTGGCAGAGCAAGCTGATCGGGCGTCTGGGGCATTGCATGACCTGTACCTAGGATGCTTCGCGGGGCCTCCAAGGAGTCTGCCTGCCTCCTCCCACTCAGCTGCCCTACAGCTGAGGGGGAGGCAGTGGACTGACTGTTTGGGGCAGCACGGAGCCTGCGGGCACCCAAACCACTGTGTCACTCCCAGGAGAGATGCGTGGCTCAGGCACGCTGCAGGCCCCGTGGTGAGTGCCGCCTGGCATTTTGCCACCCCCCTCAGTGGTGACACCCAGGGTGGCCCGCCTCCACTGCACCCCCCCTCCTCCACCCCTGGGTATCTCCCACTTTGGGAAACACTGTTCTAGTTCAACAAACATAGCAGCGGTTTCAGATGGGCTTTGGCATAAATGACTACGATGTCTCTCCTATAGCAAATCTGATCATGTGAACAAAGCTTTCACTCCTAAGCCTAAGAGTTCAAACACCTGTCACTCTTCTCATGCCGGCACTGCGCTGAGCCAAGAATTTTCAAACTGCCTTTCTCTCGGGGCTTGTGACACTGACAGATGCCTTCTCTTGAGAAATGTACATTAAGGACTAGAGCCACATTTCAACACAAAGGTGAAAGCCTTTCCCATTAACTCCACTCCTTTCGAAATGACATTTGGGACTGACGTTTCGTGACTAGCTGAGACACATCAGCATATCAGCACAATAACTTCTCCTGTTTTGAGCGACTTTGGGAAAACACAAAAGAAGTTCCAGGCTGCGGAGAGACTCACGTTCCAAGCCTACTAAAGTTTGAAGCGAACACCTGTTCTGCAGTGTCTTTCAGCTACATATTTGTCTGACTCCTGTGCCAGCTGTTTGTCCTGTGAGGGCCAATGTTTCTCCCGAAGATGCAGGGTTAAGGAAAATAGCTGCTGCTTACATGGGCTGCAAAGGCTTTTAGTGAAGATCAGTCTAAATGTTGTGTGTGTGTGTGTGTTTCTTTTTAAAGTAGCCAGACAGCACCCGTGGAGTATTGAACTGCCATTAAGCAATTAGTGATTCTGCAAATGTAGAGTCAAAGTAACCACTAGGCTAAGCTGGCCCCAGGCTAAATATTGTTGTATTTTTGGGGGGGAGGGGACCCCGTACACCCTAGAAATTGAGAAATGGTAGGATTTTGATGATTTGGGGTGTGAAGGGAGAAAGACGAGCTGCAGAAGAATTCCTGGGCTAGCATATACAAAAAATGACCTGGCCAAGCTAGGGCCATTAAGAAAGAATACAGGCTCCTTGAGAGCACTGGCAATGCAAGAAATCTGTCCCCACCCCCTTGCCCTGAGGTGTGAACAGAGACTGGGGGTTTGGAAGGTTGCCAGGGTAGCTGGGTGTGAGGTGACAGGAAAAGAAAGCTTTTAGCAGAGTGTTCTGGCTGGGAAGAAGAAGGAAGAAGAAAGAGTGGGATCCATCTTGGGAAGGCTGGCTAGGAGAGATGCGTGAACTCTAGGGCTACAGTGGTTTGGGAGACAAGCCCCTCTTGAAACAACCATGCTGTAAGATCTTGACTTCTTCCATGGAGACTGAAGGTGTATACAGGTAAATAAACATTTTTTCTTAAAGCTACAACAGTCTTCGCCATGTTTCAATTCTCCAAAGGAGCACTGACCCTGGATGAGTGCCTGAAACCCCCTGGAATCTTGCAGAGTGTGGGGGGTGGCACCCAACTTTTGTAACAATATTGCATGGCTGGGAAAGAGGCTGAGAAGAGCAATCAGTCTACAGCTGTAAACCTCACACAGCATCTCCAATGAACAGACATAAACGTAGTTCATTCACATGACCAAGGTTGAATTCATGCCACCAGTGGAAAACGGAATAGAGTTTAGCACCTTTACATGCAAGTAGACCAGTTAATAGTTGGGTCTAAATTATGCTAGGTTTACTACGGTGTCTTCTGTCCTACTAAAGCCAACAGTATGAAAAGCCTGGCTGTACCACTCAGACCCCAGTCCCTGCCTTCGTGTATTCTACTTCCTACACAGTGCTATCTGAATCACATTCTTTTGCATGCTGCACAGCAAGATCAGGCCAGAATATTGTCTCAAGTGAAAAGCACCCCACATTGTGCACAGTATACCAGCATGTCAAACTGAAGGCTAGACTAGGATTGTCATATTTCAAAAAGTGGAAGTCCAGGCACAAACACAGTCTCTGACGGCCGAATCCCAGCTATGGCTGGGAAATTTCAGACGTATGGCAACCCTAGGCTAGACGGCCTCCCGTGTGTTGTGGATTTTTGAGGTGATGTTTACTGAGACCTTCTGTGGCTGCCGTAGGAGACATTAGTAGCCACAGTGGTTTGAGTAGCGAGTTTTTGACATGGAGGAACATTCAGAAATGAGAGCTTTCACCTGTGGCAAGAAATGATGCAGTCAGGAAGGAAGAGTGTGGCATATGATTTATCTTTGAGCATCTGATGTGGTGGGCTTATGTTTACAAAAGCTTATGCCACAGTAAATCTTTAACGCGCTGCAAGACTCCGTGTGTGTGTGTGTGTGTGTGTTATGCGCTCAACAATGTCTTTGCCTCTGGAATATTTCTCGGCGCAGAGATGGGCAGTGGCTCAGTTGAACCGAGTGGAGAACTGGAATCGAAGTGAATTGCGTCATCTTTTGTGCTTGGCCTGGGCAGAACAAAGTGAGGGGGCAGGCAGAGACCGGCCTATGAAGCACAAGGAAGTTTGTAAGGCAGGTTTGGCCAAGGAGGAAATAAATTTGGGTGCACAGACAACTCAAAAGCAAGGGAGCTCTGGCAATGTGGCAGGACAAGTTTGAGAACAGGTTGCGAGTGCTGCTGGCTAGAAAGCAGAGGGGCTGCACACAGGCGAGACAGAGGTGTGGGAGCAGGGTGCGCAACTCCCAGCTTTTGCCAAATTGCATCAGTGCTTTTTCTTTGCACATCCTCCTGTTGTTGAGGATACCCTGGCCCATTTCTTCTTTCTGAAAAGCTGCTGCTGCTGCTTGCACTGAAAAATGAAACAAAGAAAAGGAAGCAGCTAGCAGAGAATTTTTATTCCTGCGAGTTCCTCATCCTTATATGGATGCCAGTGATATGAGAGGGACACAGCCACATGAGCGGAACCCGTTGTGCAGTCAGGGGTTTGTGTCTTTCACTTGTAGCCACTGTCCATATGGGGTTTGCTCCTTTACAGAAATGTGGCTCCCACAGGGCTACAGCTGAAAGGCATTTGAGTAAACCTAGGATGAAATGCCAATGTGTAACTTCAGATCACAGATTCTCTCTCTCTCTCTCTCTCTCTCTCTCTCTCTCTCTCTCTCTCTCTCTCTCCTTCCTGCATCCTCCATTCTCACACCAGCAGAACGCAAAACAATCTTCCATCCTTGACTGCACTACACAATGGACACTTTAGCCAGCCCCCTTTTTTTGTGCACAGGGCAAAATTCAGAGGAGCAATGGGAGCCACCAGCCAGTCACCTGCAAAGTATAATGCATTTGTCCTTCTTATCTGTTGCCCTGCTTCTCTGCCTGCAGCCCCCCACAGCCGCTTTTCTTGAGTTCCATGATCACTGCAGATGGTGACAGCAGTCACAAGATTAAAAGACGCCTGCGCCTTGTGAGAAAAGCAATGACAAACCTAGACAGCATCTTAAAAAGCAGAGACATCACCTTGCCAACAAAGGCCCATATAGTTAAAGCTATGGTTTTCCCAGTAGTGATGTATGGAAGTGAGAGCTGGACCATAAAGAAGGCTGATTGCCAAAGAATTGATGCTTTCGAATTATGGTGCTGGAGGAGACTCTTGAGAGTCCCATGGACTGCAAGAAGATCAAACCTATCCATTCTTAAGGAAATCAGCCCTGAGTGCTCACTGGAAGGACAGATCCTGAAGCTGAGGCCAATACTTTAGCCACCTCATGAGAAGAGAAGACTCCCTGGAAAAGACCCTGATGTTGGGAAAGATGGAGGGCACAAGGAGAAGGGGACGAGATGGTTGGACAGTGTTCTTGAAGCTACTAACATGAGTTTGACCAAGCTGCAGGAGGCAGTGGAAGACAGGAGTGCCTGGCGTGCTCTGGTCCATGGGGTCACGAAGAGTCGGACATGACTAAATGACTGAACAAGACACACACACCTATATCTATCTATCATCTATCTATCTATCTATCTATCTATCTATCTATCTATCTATCTATCATCTATCTATCTATCTATCTATCTATCTATCTATCTATCTATCATCTATCTGTCTATCATCTATCATCATCTATAAATTCAAGAGTCTCTTATATCTTTAGTGAAACCCGGTTTGCTTCCGAACACAAATTTGAATTCAACTTTCCCTTCACAAGTCTATCACCCCACACAATTTAGCCTCCTTGATATTTCAGTAAAGGTCCCTGAAAAGCCAGCATGTGTCCACCTGATTGCTTGAGCAACCATTTCTTCCTGAAACACCTGTTTCAAATATTATGGCATCCACCTGCCCACTTTCTCCTAATGGCATTCCTTTTCTTTCTTTCTTCACACCCTTTTTCTCTATGAATTCTCTATGAATTTCCCAATCCGTCGTCACCCTAGTCCCTATACCAGTTTGTAATTAAGCCAAAGTTTAATTGAAATAATCATGCATTCTTCCCCTGCCTACCCATCTTTTTATTTCCCCCTTCCTCTGCTGTATCTTTTGCTGTCCATTGGAGATTGTAAGCCCCTTGCGGCAGGGCCCTCTTGCTTCTGTACTTTGTAAAGTGTCATACACATTGATGGTGCACTAAATAAACAAAAATCCACAGACCTAGATTTGTGTGTGTGTTGGGCACAATAGAATCTGCTTTGAAATGGGTACTGCAAGTGTTAAGCTGGGGGTTTTTTTTGCTTGGTGTGGGACCTCATTATTCCAAGTTTCTTGACCACCAAACAGCTATCACCAAGTAGAGTCTCACTCTATAAATTTTAAGCTGCTAATAATAAGGCTGGACAGGAGTTTTAAAGCTTCATTGGGCAGTTTAAAATTAACTTACTCCTGTCAGCTGGAAAATCAACGAATGTGATCCCAGTTTTGCTTCTTAAATCACTCTGAGTCTAGTGATCTCTTTGAAATGGAGTAAATTACATATTTGAAAATGCCAAAAAAAGAGACCATAACCATGAGCTCAATTGCAGAACTCCAAAAGAAACAGATGTTGAGTGAAAGAGCCTAAGACGAAATGGCCAAACTGCATGTTTTGCTGAGATATTAATCCCTCAGTTTGTCTGTTTTTTAATGCAGCCATAGGGGCAAAGAACTGTTAATTCAATCAGAAAAACTGCATAGCAGAGTTGACTCTTCCTTATGTTCCAATTCCCTGATCTGTATTGCTCCCTCTAGGTATTATTTGCTAAATGGGGAAAAATACAAGCACGTGTATCTTGTATCTGTACCCCTAACCCCAGCATGGGACAAATAGTCGGTTGGGAGGGAGGTCCTTAAGAGTGAAATTCTGTACAGTATATGTATTTTCAGAAAGTCCCATTCAGTGCATATCAAATTGTAGCCTTAGACTGGGAAAATGGAATGGGGAGGGGTCATGAATGATAAGGTAGTAGTAGTAATAGTAGTAATTTTTTTTGTCACTTTCTAAACTGCCCTTCATGAGTTAAGATACAAGAACAGCTTACAACAATTACGTTAAAACAATAAAATACAACATCCTGTGTTCAAACAAGTTAAAACTGTTATTATTTAGAATATTTATATCCTACTTTATAGCCCTGAGAGGCTTTCAAAGTAGCGTGCAAAAGATTCTCAAAATGAAAATCTCATTCAAGCCTGATATTGGCAACAGAAATAACATGGTGTCCTCACGGCGCCAGGATAATCCAGGCGGCATTTCCTGTCCTCATCCTCAGCCTTCCTCTGGTGTTGCCTTTGGCCTCTGCCTACTAAGGCAGCAGAGGACCTCTGAGGCAAGGGAGTAGGTATGAGCAGCTGGAACTAGCTTGCTGGGCAAATGAAGGAGTTAACTCTTGCCTTATTGGCAGTTGCCAGGCAACAGTTTCCACTGAGGACCCCTGAGGAACTCACTCAGCCCATGATGTGGAGGAGTCTTCCCTTGGCTGGTAGGGCTGAGCAATATATTGATACATCATCCAAAACTGGTTTGAAGTCTATATTGTGATATATCGGGTCCTCCCTTAAAGAGGGTACGTGTTGCGGTGAGACTCGGATAACCGACACCCTGTGCTGTGGGTGGGTACGATTGGTCAGCCACAACACCCGATTGGTAGGTCCCTCAAAGCTGGGTACAATCTGGCCAATGGGACAAAGTCCAAACGGTTCAAGGGACCTATTTATACCAATGCACGTGACCCAGAGCTTCCTCTTTCAGCATGTGCATTCGGAACACCAGCCCACCTCTCCCTACTTTTAGGGTTTTTTGCTTGACCTTGCTATGCCGTCGTACGTCATTGGGACAGGGGCACGGCAGGAATTTTCCCCACTTGGCTGATTGGCTGTTGCCATTTGGGTTTCGCCTGCTGCATAGCAAATCGTCACAACTTGTAAGGTTGTGGATAGGCACTGGTTCAGGTGAGAGGGATGAGAGAAAGCTCTCATCATCCCTATGTGAAGGGTATTCCGTTAAAGGAATCCAGGGACTCAATGGTTTGGTCAACCGCTGAGAGGGGATTGTGCCCATGCCTGAGTCCAGGGGGACATTTGGGTGGCGGAGTTAACCCGTTCCCGGCTTTCCACTTATCCAGGTGTTCACCCTTGGCTGACCTATGCTGGAACCCTGGGTCAGCGCTACCTGCATGGCAGGGAGCTAGTCAAACCAGAGTCTATGCAACCAGTCACTTTCTGTAATCAATAAAGTTGTGGCCTAAATTCTGCCAAATACCAAAACCAAAATTTGAGTCAAGTGTGAATTTATTTAGGGGGGAGGTTTCTGAGTCTGAGCACGCAACAGTTTTGTAATTTTTGACTGGGCAATACATTGCAAATCATGAAGTATGTGTGCACGCTATACAAAAATCACAATACAGGAAAAACCATGAAGCCAGCCAATACCTCTACGTAGCTCCATCCTTATCAATATATCACGGTGTCTAGCTGGAGATACATTGTGATGTTGAAAACTAGGTATCTCCCCCCCCCCCTCCCAGTAGGAGTGTCAGTGAGAAATTGGGGACCATTTACCCAGGTACTGTCAGGGACTGGGCAGAGGAGGAATGGTGGAGACCACCTCCCCATCCTCACCCTTCCAGGGAGAAGGAAGAGGAAGACAGTATAGATTTACAACTGGGGTTTGAGGGAGGTAGAAGCTCAGAGGCAGATGAGGGGGGAAACTGGGAAATCATGGGAGAGCCAGAACAACACCCAACTGACATGTTGTCATTAGAAAGCATTCCAGACCCACCATCTCCCAGAACCCGGCAAGCCTTAAAAGTAGGAGAGCAAAGAGCTCAAAGACAGAGGGCACATAGCAGCACCCGTAGAGGAGATAATGAAAATGACGAATGAGGAAGTGGGAGAGACGAGGACGGAGATTCACTCAGGACAACACCATTATACAAGAGGCTAGGTTCTATAGCTTCTCTCTGTAAATATTGAAAAACACCTAATAAAGCAGCAATAAAGGTGCTTGTGATTGTTTTTGTTTACTTGCTTGCACATTTGTTTGTTAATTGGAAATTAAAGCATTTACTGATGTTTTGCCTCGGTATAGAGTCACTCTGACCACTTCCCCCAAAAAATAATATTAAAGAGCAACGGAGCAGGGGCTGGTTACCTCACAACAAGGACCTACAAACTGATTGTGGCAAGTTTAGCAAGAGACAAAACCAAGGGATGAAAGAATGGATCGGGGTCTCTGAAGGAGGATGGGAGCAATACCAAAGTGGGGGGGGGGGGAACGGGACAAAAACTCCACAGCCCAGCCATTTTATGTGATGAGAAGGGAAATTTTCATTCTTCTGGATACTTGGAACAAAATGTGGCATTGCCATGGTTTCACACTCCCTGGCTGGAAATGACAATATTAGCGGGAGTGACCTGGCAATTAGAAACTGTGCCCCCAGGTCAGACTACAGGGAAAATAAAGAGCGATTACTGAGCCTAGAGAAGGCAGCATAATACCATGGGCTCCTGGGCTCCCTACCTTTTATAACTCGCCCATTTAAATGCAGATTATGATGACTTTCCACCTGGGGCCTCTAATCTGCCTCACAGCCGAATCAAACAATAAACCATCTCTTAGCACAGTAGGGGGCTGGGTGCTTTCTAACTTGGCCTGTCATAGGCAGCCAGTGGTGTTGTTGTTTTTCTCAGAGAAAAGCCCAAAGTCACCACATTCAAATATGATGGTTTCTCAAATTCCAGCTCTCTTCTCTCTCTCTCCCCCCCCCCCCCGCCTCCACCATTCCTGTTTTCAAGTTTCACAGCCCTCCTAGTTTCTTTGTCCCTGATTCTGCAGCAGCTACTCAGCAGAGGAAAAACAAAACAGCACCACAAAGTACTCAAAGATGGTGAAATGCTGCCAAATTTTAATTGGTAGATCAGCCAGGTAATGGTTTCGTTGGTAAAATGGTTAATCAGTAGAGTTGGCGATGGAAGGGCATTTTCAGAAGCATTTCTGTTCTCAAGCAAAGTTGGCCCTGATTTCTAAACGTAACGGGGAAGAGGAAAAGCAAGTATTAAAAGATGGAACTTGAATAAAGACAGGCCTTGCTGAGGTGGCTACATCAGAGAACATAATTGCTTAACAGTCAGTTCCGTTGGTTAGAGTGTGGTGCTGATAATGCCAAGGTTGCAGGTTCGATCCCCATAAGGGACAGCTGCATATTCCTACATTGAAGGGGGTTGGACTAGATGATCCTCAGGGCCCCTTCCAACTCTACAATTCTATGATTAGTTTCTCTCTTCTAGCTGAAACATGATGTTATGGAGAGGCATCAAAGTTTCCACCTCAACTAGCAGCTCCACATTTCCTCATCCTTCTCTCTCTGGTAATATATAGAAGCTAAGCCATGGGTGGGCAAACTAAGGCCTGGGGGCCGGATCCAGCCCAATCACCTTCTAAATCTGGCCCGCGGACTGTCGGGAATCAGCGTGTTTTTACATTAGTAGAATGTGTCCTTTTATTTAAAATGCACCTCTGGGTTATTTGTGGGGCATAGGAATTCGTTCATTTCCCCCCCAAAAATATAGTTCAGGCCACCACATGGTCTGAGGGACGGTGGACCGGCCCACAGCTGAAAAAGGTTGCTGACCCCTGAAGTCTAAGCCTTATGAGGAATGGTTGAAGGAGCTAGGTATGTTTAGCCTGGAAAAGAGGAGACTGAGAGGAGATATGATAGCCATCTTCAAATATCTTAAGGGCTGTCACATGGAAGATGGAGCAAGCTTGTTTTCTCCTGCTCTGGAAGGTAGGACTCAAACCAATGGCTTTAAGTTACACGAAAGGAGTTTCCAACTAAACATATGGAAAAAACCTTCTGACAGTAAGAGCTGTTCAACAGTGGAACAGTCTCCCTTCGGAGATTGTGGACTCTCCTTCCTTGGAGCTTTTTAAGCAGAGGTTGGATGGCCACCTGTCACGGATGCTTTAGCTGAGATTCCTGCATTGCAGGGGGTTGGAATAGGTGACCCTTGAGTCCCTTCCAACTCTACAATTCTATTACATAGCAATTTATTTATTTATTTTTAATGCCCAGCATGACATACCGTATTTTACTCTGACTTCCCCAGCTCTGTGCCACTGTTTGTAAGGGAAACTCATAACATATTGATCTCATGCCACACATTTTGTATGTCCCAGCAGAGAGAGAGAGAGAGGAAAAAAAAAATTCAAGGTTGCTGTTTTTGATAGCAGACCCATATCCTCCATGATAATCTCGCTCAGGCCTCCCTTTCGCACTTTCCTTCCTGGCCATCTGTTGTCTCCTGCTCTGTCAAAATGTATTCTGTAATCTCCTTGAGGCAGAGTCCTGGTTTTTGCAAAAAGAACACCATTTAGTTGTTGATAGCAAATAAATGCATTGTTATATTGTTGTGTTTGTAGCATGTAATATTCCTTTCTCCATCCAACTCTTACTCTAAAATGTGGTTCAGTCTCAATGAGTAGATTCCCCCCCCCTTCCCTCTCTCTCTCTCTCTTTCTTTCTTTCTTTCTTTCTTTCTTTCTTTCTTTCTTTCTTTCTTTCTTTCTTTCTTTCCTCCTGGAGAGATACTTTTCCCAGGGCGATACAACATGCCCAGAGCCCATTAGCATCCCTTGTGCATAATTAGAGCTCAGTGCATTGTTATGCAAAGCAGTCTCAGATGACAAAACTGCATCCTGGACAACACAGAAATGCCGCAAGACACTTTCTCACACAGTTTTAGCCAATGCAAACTGGCCCTCTGCATAGTTTCGAAATTAATTAATTGGGGACGGTTGGGGACGCTTGCACCCACTCGTGGCATGCTTCCGATCCCAGCTGCATAAGAGGGGGTCTCTTTGCAGTTCAGTGTGTGTGTGAGAGAGAAAGAAACTTTGAAAAGCAGTGCTTTTGTTTTTATTTTTCTTCTTATCTCCTAAGTAAAATGGGAGCAAACATGCTTCTTTTCCCTGCCAGTCAAAACAAAGAGCATAAGAAGCTGCTCCGTACCAGTCAGACTGGTTGCCTTGGTAGGGATACTTCAACAACCTGAAGTTGAACCTGGAAAGGGTCGTGTTTCTGTGCATATCTGAATCAACCACTCACAAAGCTCAAGGCTTTCACAAGTATTCAAGGGTGCTGGTGGAGCACTTGCTACAGCCACTTCCACTGCCTCTGCCACCCCTTGCCCCTTTCCACCTGTGATAGTGGAGAAGACAGCAGAGGTGGTAACAGGTGAACCCTGGCAGAATACACAATCCAGCCAGAGATGTGACTGGGGCTCCAATTCACAACATTGCTGGCAGGAAGGAGCATCTCCACCCCTATCACTCAGCCTGGACACTGAGGTCCAGCTCAGATGACCTTTTGGCAATTCCGTCACTGCAAGAAGTGAAATTACAGGGAACCAGGCAGAGGGCCTTCTCAGTAGTGGTGACCTCCCTATGGAATGCCCTCCCTTCAGATGTCAAGGAGATAAAGAACTACACAACTTTCAGAAGAAATCCGAAGGCAGCCCTGTATTGGGAAGCTTGACATTTTATTATGTTTTTATAGGTAGTGGAAGCTGCCCAGAGTGACTGGGGCAACCCAGCCAAATTGGTGGGAGTATTATTATCATTATAATTATAATTATCATCATTATTAATGTTATTTTTCACCATGGAGAACGTATTGTATTTCACCAATAAAGGCTGAGGAAGTGACAGTTCTTATAACAGAACTGCAAGCCACTTTCTAGCAAATCTCCCATCTGAAATATAGAGATCCTAATATAAGTTATAGCCACCACCCCAGTCTGACATTATGAGGATTTTATTTATTGATTGATTGATTGATTGATTGATTGGTTGATTGATTGAATTTATATACTGCCCTATACCCGGGGGTCTCAGGTCAGTTCACGGAATAAAATCAAGATATAAAACCACAAAATTAAAAATAACGACAACCCAATAGCCCCCCCCCCACAAAAAAATATTAAAAGGGCATAGGATGAAAATCAGATCAACCACATGCCTCATTAAAAATGAACGTTTTGCCTGGCGCCTAAAGTTGTGTAGTGAAGGCGCCAGGCAAACTTCCTTAGGGAGAGCATTCCACAGATGGGGAGCCACTGCAGAGAAGGCCCTTTCTCATGTTGCCACCCTCTGGACCTCTCAAGAAGGAGGCACACAAAGAAGGGCCTCAGAAGATGATCTCAGGGTCTGGGAAGGTTCATATAGAAAGAGCCGGTCCTTGAGTGTCAGGGAACTGACATCGGAGCTAGAGGCGGAGGGAAGGCTCTCAAATGATGCTGGAGAAGGGCCCAGCAGAGAGAGAGGCAGCTCCACAGATGGGGAAGCAAATGAGCGCAACACCAGGGATATAGAGGGGCTGATGGGGGAATCGGCGAGAGGGCTCCAGGACTCATCACCGGACACCAGCGGGGAGAGCACAGGTCCTCTGCTACCCACGCCCACCCTGCGCAGAAGACTTCCGCGCGGAGAGAGTAGGAGGAGACTGGGTGTCAAACAACTTTTATGTTGGAAAAGATTTAAGAAACGCCCACTGACGGATTCTGCTAGCGACTGAGGCAGCCACGAAGTGAAGGGCTGCCCAGACTGAAAGGTTTAGCAAGGCAACAAAGCCTGGAGAGGCGGCAACTTACGCACGAGCAACCCATACACATTACATTGAGGTATTGTTGTCCTGAGCCATTTAATGATATTACATGTTTGTTATAAGCCAAACTCTTGGCCTCAGGTCAGGTCCCACACAGAAGGACACAATGTGTCTTCCTGGGCTGTAGCTCAGTTTGATCTAGAAGGTTGCAGTTTCAATCTTTGGCATCTTCAGGTGGGGTTGGAGGATACCCCTGCCTGAAACCCCAGTGAGTCACTACCTGTCAGTACTGACAATACTTAGCTAGATGGACCAAGAGGTTGGATACCCTACCTGTTGAGACATGGTGGCTCCATCTGCAATGAAAATGGACAATTGGCACAGGAAAGGAAGCCTTGGCAAGGCAATTTTTATTATTTCATTTTATTTTTTTAAGGAAAGACCACCCTCGCGCTCATCACCACAGTCACAAGACAACTGAGTGGAGTCTGACAGATCAGGAAGTCACAGGCTCAGAGAGGAAATGGCTTCATATTTTGTCACTTGAATTCATTGGCCAACAATCACATGGGGGACCACCACAAATTGTTATAAACAGCCAGTTCTTCCAACAAGTGTTCCATAATGTGGTTAACAAGAGAGAGAGAGAGAGAGAGAGAGAGAGAGAGAGAGAGAGAGAGAATTGTAGTTTATTTAAACACACATATACAGAGAGAGAGATACGTATTCTGCCAAATATATTCTGAAGAAAACATATAATGGACTTGTAGCAATATTGAATAGCTATCACGATTTCCTCGTGCTAGTTGCCAAAACCACAGGGGTAAGAGAGATTTACCTCAGAAACCTATAATTGGTAGCTTCTTACAGATGATGAATCATAGGGAGAATTCTAGGATTTCCTTCTGTTCCAGTACAGTGCAAATAGCTGTGATTCTAACATGGAGCTAAGCTGAGTTGAATGACATCTGGCTGAAACTCAGTCGCTACTGACCTTCGTGTTAAAAAGAGCTGCTTGGCAGTCACCTAGTCCCCAATCTCAAATTTCAATTTTGTGCTCAGAGGAAGGGCAAACACTTGAAACAGCAATTTCTTGGCTCCAATCATGCCTTTGCCCTCTGAAGCACTCAAATCCATGGTCAAATACACTGGTGGCACTTCAAAAGGCATGACGACGACTGAGAACACAGCCTCCAGAGAGAGTATGCAATGGTTTGGGATACAAGTTAGCCACAGCTTCAGAATAAGAAAACCCCTGGCCCTGATCCAGCCCTGGACACATGCAACAACTAAGGGGTTTGCATTCCCCTCCACATCAAAAGCTGTATCATTTGGCCACTTCAACAGAGGCTGGATGAGAATTGTGATGTGCATGTTAATGCACAACGAGATCATTCATGTTTGCATATGAACTAGCTGGATGAACAGCAGTTCACTCCCAGCCACACTGGATTATTAAAGCACTATCCCTTCGCACTCACAGGTAATCTTTTGTCAAGTCATGAGCACACACATGCAAACCAGCATGAAGTTGTACCAAATCAAATTGTATTTGTGGTAACTTAGTAGTTGTGCCCCGGTGATATTTCATCTCTACTCACCACACACAGAATGCAGTTCTTCAGCAGCAGATGATATGGGTGGCGCTGTGGTCTAAACCACCGAGCCTCTTGGGCTTGCTGATCGTAAGGTCGGCATTTCGAATCTGTGTGATGGGGTGAGCTCCCATTGCTTTCTCCCAGCCTCTTCCAACCTAGCAGTTCGAAAGCATACCAGTGCAAGTAGATAAATAGGTACAGCTGTGGTGGGCAGGTAAATGGTGTTTCCGTGAGCTCTGGCACTCGCCACGGTGTTCTGTGCACCAGAAGTGGTTTGGTCATGCTGGCCACATGACATAGAAAGCTGTCTGTGGACAAATGCCGGCTCCCTTGGCCTGGAAGCAAGATGAGCATCACAAACCCATAGTCGCCTTTGACTGGACTTAACCATCCAGGTGTCCTCTACCTTTACCTTACCTCACTTTCAACAACACTACATGTTAACTAGTTCTCTTTGGCGATTTCCCTTCATTGCAACATTTGTCTGCTAGAATAACCTTTTGTCTTTCAGTTCTCCACATTAGGGACACTGCAATCTGGATTGTGGGGACTGAGAACAAGTGGGTAGGTGGAGGATTCTATCTCTGCATTTCAAAGGGAAATGAGATTTGTGAGCACTTTGTAATAATAATAATAATTTATTATTTATACCCTGCCCATCTGGCTGGGTTTCCCCAGCCACTCTGGGCGGCTTCCAACAGAACATTAAAAACACGATAAAAAATCAAACATTAAAAACTTCCCTAAACAGGGCGGCTTTCAGATGTCTTGTACAATTGCATGCTACCAAATATAGTATAAATAGGTAAAAATATTGAAGAGGTGATGTTTCTGTTACTGCTGCATCCTGTTCCTGTGTACCCTGTTGTTCACCCCTTCATGCTCTGCAAAAGAAACAGGCCCTTAAATCAATGACTTTTAGAACTCCAGAAAAAGTAAAGGTAAAGGAACCCCTGACTGTTAGCTCCAGTCACAAACAACTCTGGAGTTGCGGTGCTCATCTCGCTTTACTGGTTGAGGGAGCCGGCATACAGCTTCCGGGTCATGTGGCCAGCATGACTAAGCCGCTTCTGGCGAAACCAGAGCAGTGCACGGAAACGCCGTTTACCTTCCCGCTGGAGCGGTACCTATTTATCTACTTGCACTTTGATGTGCTTTTGAACTGCTAGGTGGGCAGGAGCAGGGACAGAGAAACGGAAGCTCACCCCATCGCGGGGATTCAAACCACCGACTTTCTGATCGACAAGCCCTAGGCTCAGTGATTTAGAACACAGGTCCACCCACATCCTCCTCATGAAAGCCAGCGACAAATGCCATCCCTATTGAGAGCAACAACATAATCTGATAGCTTTTGCTGTTAACTTCATTACTATCCATCTTTGAAACAAACAGAAACCAAGCTCTCTGTCAGTGTAGATCAATGGCCACAGCATGTGGTGAAGGTGTGTTTTCATGTGTGGACTACTGAGATGCACTTTGTGAGGGGCTGCCTCTGAAGGTGATTCAGAAACTAGAATTAATCCAGAATGTGGAAGCTAGACTGGTGACTAGACTGGGAGCAGCTGCTGAGACCATATAGCACCGGTCCTAAAGGATCTACCTTGGCTCCCAGTATGTTTCTGAGCACAATTCAAAGTGTTGGTGCTGATTTTAAAGCCCCAAATGGTCTCAGCTCTGTATACCCGAAGAAGCACCTCAGCCCCATTGTTCAGCCCAGCTCTGAGGGCCTTCTGGTGGTTCCCTCACTGCAACAAGTAAAGTTACAGGGAAGCCGGCAGAGGGCCTTCTCAGTAGTGGCGCCCTCCCTGTGGAACGCCCTCCCATCAGATGCCAAGGAGATAAATAACTACACAACTTTTAGAAGACATCTGAAGGCAGCCCTATATCGGGAAGTTTTTAATTTCTGTTGTTTTATTGTGTTTTTAATATTCTCTTGGGAGCTGCCCAGAGAGACTGGGGTAACCCAGTCAGATATATGGGGTACAAATAAAACAACAGCAACAACAACAATAGTGATAGGCTGGTATAATTTATATGCCTTTATGAGAACTATACAAATGGGCCTGCTTCCTCAGTTGTCCCATCAGACAACTGGCCACTAAAATAATGAGAGTTGCCCTTTAGTATCACACTCACAAAAAGCTCCCAGGAATATGGGCCACCAGCTATGAAAACTGAGCTGAGATGACTCCATAAACAGGTGTGTTCAACTAATGCTGCAAATCAGGAAGACAGCACAACATGAAATCTTCTTTCTTCCTCTCTCCAGTAATCCATCCTGCTAAACAGAAAAGGGACATCAGTGGCTAGCGCAGGGAGGAAAGAAAGCTTTGATGGTGACCCTTAAGGAGAATTCCCAACTTTGATTCTCCCCCAGGGGCACAGCCTGTATTGCAACACCTGCCAATCAGCACAGCATGGAACAACATTGTGTTCAAGCCAATAGACTCTGGTACTCTCACCTAGTCTTCTTGAGACTGCAGTATGGGACCACAAATGCCATTCCGATCATAAACCCTGCTGTATGTCACCATGTTAAGCAAAGGAACAGGCAATGTCTGCTTCTCTTTAGGTCTCTTTGTATCAGGTAACAGACGCATATTCCTCCTTTTCCCCTTTGCACTAATTCAGCAGACATCTGCTGTTGTAAAAGTGTGTGTAAAAAAACTGAATGGGGAGATCAGCTCAGCTGGTAGCTGTTGTACACACGCCCCCTAACCTAGAAAAAGATACCATATGGACAGTATTCACTCCGTGCAGCACTCTTGGGTCTTTTCAAGAAGGGGAGGCCACATAGAAGAATCAGCTGCAATATGTTTAGTCATTGTCAGTTTACAGGGTGCCAACTTGAATAAAATATTGGGGACCCCCAGGTAAGCCCTGCTCCACATAATCGATCACAAGACATGGCACACACACCATTTGAATGGCAATGCTCATCAACCTTGGGGGGCATGGCCCCCTCAAATATTTTATTGGGGGGGGGGCAAATGGACCTCAGTCCCTAAGAGTTGGCTCCTATATTCCTAGAATTTAATATGGGTAATATTTTCCATTGCACCTCTCAAACATAACTGAGCAGCAGTTTGAATTGGGAAAAATAATTCACGATCATCATTATTTTTAAAAAAGTTTCTAAAGGATCTTTAAGAAAATATCAACTGATTCTCAAATGTATCAATAACCATGTTGGCCACTTTAAGATAGTGTCCAAATAAAATGACATTAAAGTATGTTTAAGAGCCATCAACATCAGTGAAAGAATTAAGCAGATGGACATTCTCCCACTGAAATCAGCAGGAACTGAAACTGCTTAACTCTTGACTGGTGTGCAAAGTTTGCAGGTGTAAGGTTATCCTTAAGGAAAATTTAAGCACTGAAATACATAGTGTACAATACAGATTGCAAATCATACCACCTTCAGTCCTAAGGTAAGGATTTTGGAATATGGCATGGGATAACAGCTAAGGAACCTCATTTCTTGACATAATACCCTTCCTACTCCTCTTTTTAAAAATTAAAATCCAAGTAAAGAGGGAAGTTCTTTTGCAAAGATGAGGCCTGCTAAAGGTGCCATTTGGGGAATGCACAAGAGGATTCTATTAAAGTAGCTCACGTCACCCAGAAGGTTGCAATCAGGAGCTTGGATGGCCCAGTTATGGGTCACCAGAAGGGTCAGTCTCTGACTCTCTCTCTCTGTCAGAAGGTCTGCAGGGCAAGGCAAAGCAAACACACCGGGAAACTCCAATCAGAATCACTTTTCAACCTCCGTGGGCCCTCAATGTCCATGGTGATCACAACTTCCTGTGTTTTGCCTTGAGAGATGGCAGGGGAAAGCTAGTGGAAGAGAGGCCATGGGGACCTGGGAAACAGTGACCTATATGGACAGAGGTGGTTTTTTTAAAAAAGAAATTAAAAAGTTGCAAGTCAGCAGGGGTTGAGGAGAGAGTCGGTTTGCTTCAAAGCAGAGCCCGTCATTTTTCATTGTTGCAGCTGAACAGCTACTGAGCGGCTATTTTTAGTAACCGTAACTAACACACGAACTGATGGATCTGTTTCCTCCGTCAGCCAATCAATTGACCAATCAATCAGCATTAAAGCACTGAGACCTCCTTAAGGTCTTTAATCCATTCAAATGACCACCCTGCTCATAAAGTGTGCCCTGGCAATCAGCTTTTACTTAGGAAACTGGAAGCACCAATTTCCACACCTGCTTCTGCCACTGACTCTCCTCTGTGATCTTCATCAAAACCACACCTCAGTTGACTCCTGTTCCTCCAAGAGGATGCAGGAATGACCATGATGGGTCAGTGACACAGAATGCTTTAATCCTTTTAAAACTGGAAGCGATCTAACCATGACGCTATACGTTTTCGTTATTTATATTTATTTATAAACCACAGAGCCTAGGTCTTGCCGATCAGAAGGTCGGCAGTTCGAATCCCCGCAACAGGGTGAGCTCCCATTGTTTGGTCCCAGCTCCTGCCCACCTAGCAGTTCAAAAGCACATCAAAGTGCAAGTAGATAAATAGGGACCGCTCCAGCAGGAAGGTAAACGGCGTTTCCGTGTGCTGCTCTGGTTCGCCAGAAGCAGCTTAGTCATGCTGGCCACATGACCCGGAAGCTGTACGCCAGCTCCCTCGGCCAATAAAGTGAGATGAGCGCTGCAACCCCAGAGTCAGTCACAACTGGACCTAATGGTCAGGGGTCCCTTTACCTTTACCTTTACTTTCACCTTTACTATGTGACCAATTGTCCCCTGGCATTCTAAGGTTAGCAGCATCTACCAAATGGATGCTCAGTTTCTTTGTTTCCTGCAATAGGAGTGCCAGGAAGGAAAGTACACAGTTCCCCTTATTTTACAAAAAATGTTCATTAATTTCACCTTTTGCCTTCCACTCCAGAGTGCCAGAAGGCCTGAGCTTTACAGAGGAAGCATCTTTATTTTAAAGAAAATGCCCCCTGTCCTTTGTTAAAGATACAGATAGGTAGCCGTGTTGGTCTGCCATAGTCAAAATAAAAAAATTCCTTCCAGTAGCACCTTAAAGACCAACTAAGTGAGTTCTTGGTATGAGCTTTCGTGTGCATGCACACTTCTTCAGATACCGAAGAAGGTATCTGAAGAAGTGTGCATGCACACGAAAGCTCATACCAAGAACTAACTTAGTTGGTCTTTAAGGTGCTACTGGAAGGAATTTTTTTATTTTGACTTTGTTAAAGAGTGGAAGTACATTAGTGGCCAAAATTGTGGAAACCTTTTGGGGAAACACCACATTTTTGGGGGAAGTAATATCATAAAATTATATATCAGTGGAAAGATAATTTAATGAAGAATGTGATGCATTAACATTTATTCAGTTATCTGTATTCTATCAAAAGTTATAGCCAAATAACCATAAAAAAGAAGCACAACTTGCTTAGGTTGATATGCAGTAGCTTTTCTTCATTTGAATGTAACCAATGAGCATGAGTGTTTAGAGAGCCAATCAGGTGTTATGAGCCATCTTTTCCCAAGAGGTTTCCACAATTTTGGCCACTAGTTTACGCAGACCTGTTACTTCCTACCTGTTGAAGTGTTTTTCTGTGTTATATATCTTTAATGTGCATTCCAAGTACTTTTCAGTGACCATCCTTATGTTCTAGTTTGCAGTGTCCTATCTATCATGACATGTCTGAGAGCATGTCTCTTCCTTTTCCTATTAACCCTTGATTCAGTTTTTCAGCCTACAGGGTCTCCTCCCATATGACCTTGCCCATCCATTGAGATTAGCTAGGGAAGCTGTCGCTGTGGTTTTGGGAACCAACAGATGTTCTTATCTTCACCTGCAAGACCAAACGTTGCATTTTTGTGGACTGCTTCCTCCCAACTCACCCACTTTGTTTTCCAATCAATGAAACAACTTCTGCTCATGTCTAAGTGATCGTGTAACCACCTGAGTAACCGCGGTGTTTAGTAACAGTGAACAACCCACTGTATTGCTGCTGTGTAACTGTCCCCTTGTCTGTTCCTCGCATTGCAACTGTCTCTGTGAATGTGGCCACTTCAAAATATTCTTTAAGGAGAGGGTAAATCCACAGAAAGAAACTGAAGAAGGGAGTTTAGTGATTAATGATTAATCTAGAGCACCTTGCAAAGCTCCCTTAAAAGTTCCCAAGAATTACATTTCTCGTCCTTGTCTGTAAACAAATACCACTGTGCTGTCGCACCTGTTGCTGCAGTGAAGCTGGTGGAAGACTTCTCAGATTAATATGTTAAATTAAAGCTAAAAAAAACAATTTCAATAAAGCTTAGGGCTTGGATCCTAAGGCAAGTTAGGATACACATTTACCTGCAATAAAGCCAGTATGGGTAGGCAGGCATAACATCACACTGCTAAGGAAGAAGAAGAAGAGTTTGGATTTGATATCCCGCTTTATCACTACCCTAAGGAGTCTCAAAGCAGCTAACATTCTCCTTTCCCTTCCTCCCCCACAACAAATACTCTGGGAGGTGAGTGAGGCTGAGAGACTTCAGAGAAGTGTGTCTAGCCCAAGGTCACCCAGCAGCTGCATGTGGAGGAGCGGAGACGCGAACCCGGTTTACCAGATTACGAGACTACCGCTCCTAACCGCTACACCACACTGGCTCCCTGTGTGGAAGGAAAGTTTTCTGTTTTGTCCTCCCCACAGCAGCCCCTCTGCCAGTGCTCCACCTCATATTCTTCAGGACTATCTGACACTTGGGAAAAGCTTTCCAAGGACTGCAGTAGGGAAGAGTGGGTGAATTTGCTTAAGTTATCTCAGGATCTTCTAAGCCACAGCGTCTCCTTAAGTTCTTCAATGGTGCAAAATAAGGCTCACCCATGCATCTTAGATTTATTAAAATGATACAAATTAATAAAGAGTGTTCTTTTGAAAAGGGTAAGAGGTGTAGGGGCACTTTTTCCTGCATTTCATTTGAGCCTCTGCAAATCGGTGCACATCATACACAAGTAGTTTTGCTTGCATAATAACTCTGCAGTTTGTTGAAAGACAGTTGCCAAGAACATTACGCTCAGCAATGAAAGGGTTATGAAGTGGAAAGGATTTGGTGAGCTTCTGAAAAGGCAGGTTATAAGGTGTTTCTTCCTCAGGAAAGAGGAATACGAGCAGAGAGATTTCACAAGGGGGTGCATCTTTCAAACCTGCACTGAGTCAAGATGTCACTGAAGTGCTAAGGTTCTGCCTGTTGCATAGTAAGACACTGGATATTTCGACTAAGTGGAAATTAAGAGGGCAGGTTTGGATCCGCTGTAGAATACAACACACACAAAATGTTTCTTAGCATCTGGGATGCACGACTTCATTCATAGCACTGTATACCAGCTTTTTGTTTGTTTGTTTTAATTTTTATTATAAGAACATGGTAAAAAAAAACCATAAACATATTTATATCAGTAAAAGGTAAAGGTAAAGGACCCCTGGACAGTTAAGTCCAGTCAAACTTGGCTATGCGGTGTGGCACTCATCTCGCTTCAGGGCAAGGAAGTCAGCGTTTGTCCAAAGACAGCTTTCCATGTCATCTAGTCCAGTGTTTCCCAACCGGTGTTCCGCGGCACACTAGTGTGCCGCGAGACGTTGCCTGGTGTGCCGTGGGAGGGAGGCGGGCGAGTCGGGCGGCGAGAGGCGGGGCGGCGGCGGCGAGGAGAGGCCGCCCAGCGCGGGGCTCTCGCCGTCTGCCTGCCTGGCTGCCTGCGTGGCGCTGACGTCACGGGGCTGTAACGTGCCCCACATAGGCACACGTGGGGCGGCGAGCGAGCTCCCTCCCACATCCCATCGCCGCTCGCTTCGGCCGGCCTACTGGGCTGTCGCAGGCAGAAGTCCTGCGCATGCGCGAGGTTTTCACGCCTTCGGGATTCCCTTCACGCCTTCCTCCTCCCGGGTCCTTGAGAGCGCGGGAAGCGGCAGCGCGAGACCGGCGTTGAGCCTGGTAGGTATTGCGCTTGCCAAGGCAGTCATTTGGGAAATGAAAACTTGCAAAGCAAGCAACCAGTTCAATCTGAAGTACGTGTATGCTTAATATCCTGTATCTGAAACCTGTTCTGCCCCCTCCCCCACACTTGGTGCCACACTTGGTGCCATCTACACATGCAGCAGAGTAAGTTGACCCAGAATAGTACCAATTCAGATGGCAGATGGGAGAATGACAGTGCTGAATGCTTTCCCATGTAGAACAGTCCCTGCAAATAAAAACCTAGCATATTTGGAAGAGGGATGCTAGCCTAACCATTACCTTCTATGCTGTTACTATTTTTTTAATTTTTTTTACATAAGTAAAAAGTGACCTTTCCCCATCTGGCATGGTGGTGTGCCTCGAGATTTTTTTCATGAAACAAGTGTGCCTTTGCCCAAAAAAGGTTGGGAAACACTGATTTAGTCAACATGACTAAACTGCTTCTGGCACAACGGGACACTGTGACGAATTCCAGAGCGCAAGGAAACATATTAATATACAAACTTTCATATATACAATATAATTTATAAACAACAATTTCAAATATTCCATAAATGCAATCCAATTTATTTCTGTTAAAACTGAATTCCTCTTGTAATATCAAAAACATTTCCCAAGTCTAACTCTCCTTCATTGTCTTTTTAAAATCTTCAACCCAGCACATTAATTTAGTCAATTCAGATCAATGCCTAACATTTAATCTCCCAGTATATTATTTTGGGGGGCTTCCTCCTTTTTTGAATTTTGGGCAATTGATATTTGAGCAGCCATCAATAGGTAATGAATTAATCATTTCTAACATCTGATCCTAACCTTTCTTTTTTAAAAAACAACAACAACAACAACAACTAGGAACACTCTGGTAGGATTAAAGATGGGAGTTTTTAAATAAAACAGAGGAAAATAATATGGTAAAATGTAAAAGGTACAGGACCTCTGGACAGTTAAGTCCAATCAAAGGTGCCTATGGGATTGCGGCGCTCATCTCGCTTTACAGGCTGAGGGAGCCTGCGTTTGTCCACAGACAGCTTTCTGGGTCATGTGGCTAGCATGACTAAACTACTTCTGGTGCAACGGGACACCATGATGGAAGCCAAAGCTCACAGAAACACCATTTATCCTCCCGCCACAGCGGTACCTATTAATCTACTTGCACTGGTGTGCTTTCAAACTGCTAGGTTGGCAGGAGCTGGGACAGAGCAGCGGGAGTTCATGGGGCAGTCAATATGGCCCAAATAAGCTAGGTCTATACAAGAAGAACCAAACACTGATACCTGAATCAGCAGGTGAATACAGTACACTTGCCATGCACATAGTTGTCAAAGACAGAATATTGGTAAAGCAGCCTATATGAACCAAGGGTCCAAATGAAAGGCAGGCAAGTATTAACAGGCTCAACTTCAGTGGGTAAAAACAAAGGAAGTAGCCTGCAAAAAAAAAAAAAAAAAAAACCATAGGAAGACTGGTTACTGATGGGTACTAAGACATGACAAAGCAGGTAAATTAGTGTATTGTCTACTTCAAAATATCAGAATGACTGAACTGAGTGGCAGCTGCTCAGACAAATGGGTGTTGCATCCGGGAGCCAACTGGAACATTGCTATGAGTCACCTGATCCAGCATATTTTAGCAAGAAGCTGGGTATCCCCATTGACAATGAGTTAGAGGTCAGTAAGATAGTTGCTCAGAAAGCAGTCTGGGAACCTGGCCTGCTGGCCAGGGTTTGAAGTCAACAGTAATAGAGACAAACCACAGCCACAATAAGTGACCACTAATGGCTGAGTAAGTGAGGTCACGGGAACATAAGGAGAGGGATTTGATGTCATGCTGTTACAGGCTTTCTGTCAGCACTAGTCCCCAGAGCCAATCAGGGGAGGGGAGAGGGGAAAGGCCCCCATTGCACCAGCAAAATTATTTACACAGGCTTCCATTTGCAGGACCAGTAAGTTGAATCCATCTCAGATAATTTGCCTTATACCAATTCAGACCATTGGTCCACCCAACTCAGCTTGACCCA
Organism: Podarcis liolepis; assembly: GCF_965112155.1. Taxonomy (NCBI): domain Eukaryota; kingdom Metazoa; phylum Chordata; class Lepidosauria; order Squamata; family Lacertidae; genus Podarcis; species Podarcis liolepis. Next base: position 26,482,473 of record NC_139555.1, read on the forward strand.
GTGGCGTAGTGGGGGGGGTGCAGGGGGGCGGCTGCACCAGGCGCAACATCTGGGGGGGGGGCGCTCACACTTGCAGTGCTAAAATCAGTGCTAAAATCCACGGGTTGGGGGCGCAAATTACTTGCCTTGCCCTGGGTGCTGACAACCCACGCTACGCCACTGGCTTGACCTCACCCCTAAAGGTGCGTTCCTCAATTGCCTTCTGAGATAGATGGATGCCAGCAGCAATACACTGGCTCCTAGTGACTTTCTAGGGCTGCAGACAGACATGTTTCACAGCCCTACTGGGAGAGGGCAGGGAATGGAACTGGGAGCTATTTGCATGCAATATAGCTGCTCAGCCACTGAATTATAGCCCCTCCTTCCTTATAGCCAAGCAAATTACCCTTCATTAGCTTTAGTGCAAGAGTAGACTCTATTTTTTAACATTGTAATAGAGGGACAGTTTTTACTTGCTACAAGCTTTGAGTGATTCTGTGAGCACAGGGATTCTGAATCGCTTTATGCTTTATCTACAATGTTTTACAGGTCAGTGATCATCTAAATTCAATGCATCCTAGCTGTCTTTCTCCTGTGTGCGTTCTCTCTCTCTCTCTCTCTTAACCTGTTTAATCCTTTTAAGTTCAAGGATTTGCAAAGCAAATATTATAAAAGATGAAAGGTAGGTCTGAGGAAATAAGCTTTGATAAGAAGCTTTTTTATGGCTTGCAAACTCTGTTGTGGCCCTTCCAGCTTGAAAGGCACTGCTAATTTAGAAATCCTTATGCAAGCATCAAGTTGAACTAATATGATAGCTGAATGCAAATGACAAGCAGCCTGTTCAGTATAACAGACCCTCCAAGTGCCCCTATTTTCCAGGGACATCCGTGATTTAGAGAAGCCATCCCAGTTTCTGATTTGATCCCAGAATGCCCCACTTTTCCTTAGGATGTCCCTATTTTCATGGGAGAAATGTTGGATGGTATGGAGTTATCCGACCCCAAGCCATCTGAAAGCAATCCTGAATAGGGAAGGTATTTTTTAAAAAAAGTTTAATGTTTTATTATGTTTTTTATATATGTTGGAAGCTACCCAGAGTGACTGGGGCAACCCAGTAAGATGTGTAAATAGTAAAATTATCATTATGGAACGGGACGTCCCTATTTTCATTGGAGGAATGTTGGAGGGTATGGTATAACCTGCAAAGTTCACCATAAGTTGGGATTCAGCTCCAGCATTTAATGGTGATATGAAATGGGGGGGGGGGAGAGATGATAGAGCATTCCCCCCACAAGCTTAGACGTCAAACTTTAAATAAATTGCAATTGTAGAGCTGTATGCCTGCAAATGGAAAGAACGATGGGAATGGTAGTTTGTCACAAAAGCATAAATGAAGGTTTGAGGGTCACATGGCCCTTGTGTTGGTGCATATTCTAGGCGACATTTCTTCCCCACTTCCCTGGTTCTGACTGTGCCATGCAGGGGAGGAAACAAGCAAGAAACAAGCCAGAGCCAGGCTGAGCTTTATATGCAGACCCAGACTCGTGTTTCCCCCCACCCCTCCAAACCACAAGTGGTAAGCTAAGAACAAACCTTGATTTGCACTAGTGGCTTGGTTGGTGAGAAACAAAGCATGTGACCACACAAGCTAGTGTTTTCACATAATGGCCAGTCTGGTTTGTTCCTTGGCTTGCTTCCTCCACTGAAGTGCAGAGCCAGGTGTGAGAGCAGGGAGTGTCATGGGCGTGGCCAAGGGGGGCAAACAGGGCCGGAATTAGGTTTGATGAGGCCCAAAGCTACTGAAGATAATGGGGCCCTTTATATGTCCAGCTGTCCTTTGTCAACAACAAATTGCCGCTGTTTTTTTGTGTTGAATATATGCTAGATGGCAATTTATGGACCTAATAGGTATCTAAAGCCATTTGCACTTGTAGCCATGCAACCAGTCCATGCAGAATGTAGGCACCCTATATATAGAAATGAGCAAACCAGTGATATTTTAGGGAGCAGGCTAGCAGGCAGGACCCATTACTTACATGATAGGAACCTACACTACACAAAACACTGTTGCTGTATGTAGGTGTTATTTTATTTGTTTTTAATCTTATATTTTGGAAATGTACATCCAGGTGTTTTTTCCCTTAATTTTTTTTTTGGCCAAGAGAGTGGGGCCCTAAGCTATAGCTTGTTTAGCTTATACATAAATCCAGCACTGGGGGCAGCTGCCCCCCCCCCGATCAACTAAAACAATAGAAATACTTAACTAGCTGACCAATCACATCAGTTCTGCCCCTTATCCACAAAGTCCTGCCCCGTGCAACAAAAATCCTGTCTACGCCCATGGGTGGAGTTGGTCTCACCCAGCTGTGGGGACCGGTGTGGCCTAGCAGGAGGCTGCACTACCCTGGATGGCATTGGGAGACATGTGTGACATCACATACTTGCAACACATCACCAACCTCCCCACAAATCTTGGGGGCACCCTGCTGCCTCTGACCTTAGTTGAATCTGGCCCAGACTCTTGGCTATATGAGGAAGAGCCAAAACATTCAGGTTTTTCAGATGGAGGGACAGGAGCAAAAACTCCCCTCCCTTGTGCTTACAACAATCACTTTCTGAGCAAGATCTGTTTCTTCTCTGCTTCACACCTCCTCGTCCTTGCTTCAGGAGCAGGCACAGAGCACACATCAACTGTTTAACAAGTCCTGTCTGAGGAATCTCGGCTTGAGACCCATGTGCTCTAATCCTATTAAATTTGCACCAGCTTCCATAACTGAGCTTCCCCGCTCTCACCCCCCTACTCCTTCATCCGTCTTATTCCGAGGCCTTTTCCAGCTTGAAAAACCATTGCTCATTTTTGGCAGGGGGCCCTGCTGCTTTCTTTTTCTTTTTGCAGGGATTTGGGCAATGAATCAGCTACCTGCAGCTGTTCTCTAGCCTGCCACCCAAGTGCAGGAATTTCTAATATTAAAGTTATAAGGTACATTTCCCAAGGTCTTGCTTAAAACAATGTAAAATCCTTTCTCCACCTCGGAACTAATTTCCAATCTGACTTGAGCCCCAGTATCCCTTGCCCTGCCAGCCCTGCCCTTCTGAAAAGGCAGAGGCTTTTTCAACCTCTCGCTATAGCCTCTCAGCGCTAGATACCCTGGGTGACCTCTCTGGGTGAGGCATGTGAAAAGAAAAAAGCCAAACTTCACCTGACTGCTTTTAAACTTAAGTGATGTGTCAAGCTCTGTCATTAACAAGGAAGTTCCTGTGGCTAGCATCTATTTCCTACCCTGCCCCTTATTCTCAGGGCTGTTAACAGGTGACAGTTTTGTTCCACTTTTCCCCCATCTCCTGACATTTGCTTCTCCTTGTCACCAACTTCACTGAAGGCTGTGCCAAGTGTGTGTTCGTATGCTTGTGGAGAGAGGGAGAAAAAGAGAGAGAGAGAGAAAGAGAGATGGAGGGAGGGAGGGAGCGAGAGACTGTGTAATTCTGAGCCTCATAAACATGCAGACACATAGCCCTGGGAGTCTCAACATCCTTTGGGAAACTAATCTGTTAAATATCACCCTGGTAAACAGGAGACGCACGTGTCTTTACAGGTTGACTGCAAAGGCAAAAAGCTTTCTTGACTATACATGCACAACAGCTTCTCTGCTCTGTGCCCTGGAAATGTCACATGAGAAAGTAGGCACTGCCATGCCATAAATCCCCCCTTTTCCTTTGGGTCTGGGCAATATTAAAACCCTGGGTTCAAGTCTTCTCCCTCCAATTGTAGCACATTTTCCTGTGCTCTTCAAATCTAAACTGCCCTGATGGGCTTCACCAAATGTCACCCTTGCCATTGGTAGGGCTGTGCCCCAAGCTTCAGGTCCGTATTTACATCAGCCAGAAGTTGTTCTTTTTAGGGTGTGGGAAGACAGAGAACTTAAAGGAAAAAAGTGCAACATCCTAGGTGGAAAATGACCTCCTTGGTGAGCCATCTAGCTCTTCCTATCCTGCCTTCCGGACAGTTTCTCCTCTTAGCATTGGCCTGATTCAGACGCCCTAAGCTTCAGCTGCTCATATTTTGTTCTTCCAACAAAAAACGAGACAGAAATATAAGCACCAGAATTGACGGGGAATTTAACACAATGGCATTGTGGGCAGCAATAAACCCAATATGTGGAGTGCTTAACTTATGCAGGTATGATTTTTGCATTTTTGTATGTTTGCTTTGCTGTTGTTGCTATTCGGTTTTAAATTAATTATTTGTATTTTACACATTGTGACCAATTGTGACGGTTTATAGCTTTTAGCAATAAAGATTTCATTCATTCATTCAACCCAATATATCATGCAGATATGATCACATACCATTAGAGGTAGAACATGTCTTTAAAATGGGGAGCGGTGAGGTTTAAAAAGGTGTTGCAAAGTGAAGAGCTTCTTTCGTGTTTAGTGGTCTTGTAGGCACGAATGGACAAAGGATATGCAACACTATTGCATCACACAGTCCCTTTGAATCCCCAACTGATGTTCCCGATCATGCACTAGAGACTGTAGTTGTGGCTGCCTCCCAAAGAGTGCATCAGATATAGGATGCAGCTGCCCTGCAATACGGATGAAACATGAGGTTGGGTGGCCATCTGCCATGAATACTTTAGCTGAGATTCCTGCATTGAAGGGGGTTGGACTAGATGGCCCTCGGGGTCCCTTCCAACTCTACAATTCTGTGATTCCACAATCTAAATGCATATGAAGAAAAAAATTCAAGGTGGTTCTGCTCCTCCATTTTATCCTCACCCACAACCCAACAAGGTAGGTTAGGCTGAGAATCTGTGACTGGCCCAAGCCCAACCAGCAAGTTTCATGGCTGAGTGGGGATTTATACCCCGCCCTCCCCCAGGTCCTATGCTGACACTCTTAACTACAGTGGTACCTCTAGTTACAAACTTAATTCGTTCTGGAGGTCCGTTCTTAACCTGAAACTGTTCTTAACTAGAAGCGTGCTTTCGCTCAGTGGCGTAGCGTGGGGGGTGCCAGGGGTGCCAGCCGCACCGGGCGCAACTTCTGGGGGGGCGCGCTCGCTGCCTCCGGAGTCGCCGAAGAGCCTCGGGCGCAGGCTGTAGCTGGCAGCGGCTCTCAGCGCTCGCCGCGGTCCCCGTGCGTCAGGGCCACGGAGGGCGCGCCAGGCAGCCCCTCCTCACCGACGGGCAGCGTTTGCCTGCGGGGCTCGGCCAGCGCGCTGGGCTGGCCGCGTGGAGTCGCCAAGGAGCCGCCGCCGCCTGCCATGCCGCCCTGGCTGCTTCAACCGCGTCCGACAGCCGGCTCGAGGCTCCTTCCAGCCGGGTCTCCCGACGGGGCGCTGCGGGCAGAGGCTCCGGCACCAAGCGCCACGCCGCCCAGGCTCGGGTCGCTGTCTGGACGCGCGCAGCCCGCCAAACGCGCCATCGGCGGCGTTCTAGTGCCTGCGCGCCAAGACCGCCCACCCGCCCCGACGGGGCCCCCCCACCCGCGCCGGAGGCCGGCCGACGCACTGGCCCCAGAGCCGCCCCCTCCCCGCGCCAGAAAGAAGCCCCCTCCCCGCGCCAGAAAGAAGCCCCGTCGGGACTAGCCGGGCCGGGGAGGGAGACCGAGAAGGCTGCGCCGCGACGCCCAAAGACGCGCGTCTTGGCGTATTAATGACCATGGTTAGGTGTTAGGGGGCGCAAATTACTTGCCTTGCCCCGGGTTAGGGGGCACAAATTACTTGCCTTGCCCCGGGTGCTGATAACCCACGCTACGCCGCTGCTTTCGCTAATGGGGTCTCTTGCTGCCGCTGCACTGCTGGCACATGATTTCCGTTCTCATCCTGGGGCAAAGTTCTCAACTCGAGGTAACTCTTCCAGGTTAGCGGAGTTTGTAACCTGAGGCGTTTGTAACCTGAGGCGTTTGTAACTCGAGGTACCACTGTACTATACACCACTGAACGCTTTGTTTACACATTAAAATCCCATCTGCCACTTCACTAAGCATCCCTGTCAGCGATCACACCATCTTGATCAACTTCAGGAACAAGTGCAAGGCAAAGCAAGGGGGGGGGGAACCCTACATGTTAAGAAAAAGAAGCCAACCATTTGCTTCTCATGGGCTTTCTTTCCACGCAAATTGTTAAAGAAACCAGTACAGTGGTACCTCGGGTTACAGACACTTTAGGTTACATGCGCTTCAGGTTACAGACTCTGCTATCCCAGAAATAGTACCTTGGGTTAAGAACTTTGCTTCAGGATGAGAACAGAAATCGCGCGGCGGCGACAGCGGGAGGCCCCATTAGCTAAAGTGGTACCTCAGGTTAAGAACAGTTTCAGGTTAAGATCAGACCTCCAGAACGAATTAAGTTCTAAGCCCGAGGTACCACTGTCCCCTCACGTCTGTGCATTTCACAAACAGCCCAACTACTTTGAGGCTCTGTAGTTCAATTCAACTCTAAAAGAGAGGGCTTAGCGAGATGGGAACTTTTCAACCTTGCCCGTGGCCTGCAAAGATTTCAGGGCCTTCCTCCTCCAGCCAGACTTCCACCCCACCCCACCCCGCTCCCTGCAACCCTTTCCAAATAGAAACTTCTACCCCCACCCGCTCCACTGCATGTCTTTCCTGAAACTGTATGTTAATGGACAGAACACATACAGTCCCGGACAGCTGTGTTGAATGTGTGCCAACCCGACCAGAATTCTAGGACAGGCACATGATTAGCTCATTGCAGGTGGCACAAACAGCAAGACGCATATACAAGGACAAAGAAATGCAGCCCACTCTCACACCCAGTAACTAGGATAATACAAGTCCCCCCCCCTTTTGGGGGGGGGGAACAGAAGAGTGGGGTGGAGGGGGAAGGAGGGGAGAGCTTCCGTCATGCAGTTGGCTTTATTACTGGGTGCCCTCTCCTATTCTTACCCAAGAGGAAACACTTCAGCCAAGAGAGGATTTGCAGTAATGAAATCTTGCTGCTATAAAGTTGTTCCTTCACACACTTGTATATTCTCTCGGATAGGACAGCCACTGTCACACACAAAAAACCACTACATGTGTCTTCTTTACCGGAAGGAAAACAGGTTTGGGGAAGAAGAAGAAGAAGAAGAAGAAGAAGAAGAAGAAGAAGAAGAAGAAGAAGAAGAAGAAGAAGAGCAGCTTTCCACCATTCATGAATCCTGAAGTTCATTTTGCAGCTCCCAAACTGCAGCTACAGAGCCTGATTTGCTTTTTACTACAGATTGAATTTTAAAGTGAGTTCATTCTTTACCCCCTCCACTGTTTTTCTTTTAAAATTTAGCTTCTCCTCTATAGTACATAGTCAAATGGACCTCAGAAAAGGAAGAGGGATGGGGACAGGATTTTCAAAAAGGAAAAACAACAAAAACAGGGATAGCCAACATAACACCCTCCAGATGTTGTGCACTCCCCACCTTGTCTTAGAAGCTAAAGCCAACATTTCACCTGCTTATTTCATTTACGGAAATGCAACGTCTGTTGTGTTCTTTATCGTTGTTGGCATACCAAAATTAAGATGTAAAAAACCTCCCAAAAAATACATATAGGTTTGCTGCGATCTGAGGGGAGTCCATATAATCTACCACAAGGGTGGCCAAGGTGGTACCTCCCAGATCCTGTGTAGACTTCTGCTCCATTATTCCTGACCATTTACCATGCTCCTTGGGGCTGACGCGAGTTGCAACCCAAACATCTGGAGGGAAATATATTCGCTAACTCTGAACTCCCATATAGCACTTTCACTATTTTATCTATTTATTCATAAAATATTGATAGACCGCTCTGTCATTAAAAAAAAATCAAAACAGTTAACAATTTAAAAAAAACAACAGTAAAAACCTATTTCAAAAGTTGAAAACAGACATCAATTGACCATTGTGGAATGATGTATTCTTAGATGCCTTCAGAGGCATGGAAGAACAGAAACATTTTCAGCAGCCATTGTTAAGTCGGCACAGAAGGTGCCTGCTGAATCTGTACTGGCAGAGTTTTCCACAATACTACAGGCTCTATTTTTGGTTGTTATCAAGTGAGCCTCGCCAATTCAAAGGGGGGGGGGTGAGACCAATAATGCTCCTACAGATGATCTCAGTGATTGAGCTGGTATCTAAGAGTTCGGGAGATCCCTGTAGTACCCTGGACCTAAGTTGCTCAGAGCTTTGTAAATTAATATGAGGGCTTTGAAGTTGGCTCAGAAGTATGGTCAACCTTGATGTAGCCTGTTCTTCCTTTAGGACCTCCTGTTCCAGGATCCTGTCCGGCACTTATGAAAGGTGCACTCTCTGTTCTTCCTTGCTGTTCTTCCTTACCATTACTAGGTAATATGATTGAAATAAGCCTGATTTCTTTCAGCTCAGGTAAATAGTGAGTCTTTGTTTCGCATTATCTATTCAATGACCTTTAAAGGCCAATGCAAACGGAATGGGGGAGACGCATAACTCATGTGCTATTATGCTGTTATGAGTTTGGCTGTCTCGATTACCATGAATAGACTGATCCTATGGAATTTGCTTCCCAATGTTGATGGGAGATCAAGATTATAACAAAAAGGGTTTTAATAGTCCTTGGTGTCCTGGAATCCCTCACTAGCCTCGGAAATGTGACACTCATCATAAGCTGAGGGAGGGACAGAGAGAGAAAATAAAAGCGATTTGGCATTTTTGACTCAGGAGGGAGAGTTGTGAACTTTTGGATGGAGTGAGCTGGATAAGAAGCAGCTCAAAGAGCTGCAAGCATACAAACTGCTGCTTTGGTAATCTGATGCAGGAATAGTAGTTTTGCTGCTTGCCTGTTGTAGGAGTCTATGTGCTGCCATCATGCTCTGTTCTTTAGATCTGCAAACAAAAGACAGTATGGGAATAAAATATATCACAAAGATAAAATTAATCTTCTGTACAACACTAGACCAGGATTTCTCAGCACTCAAACAGGGACTGCCTACAGGAGTTGCATTGCATCATTGTTTCTTAAAGGGTTGAATAAAGCTCCCAGTTATCTCTTCCTGGAAAGGGGGGGGGATCAAAATTTGCCCCACTGCCTGCTTTGAAAACCAAATAGGTGACAGTGGAGACAGTGCCGGATTTACATATAAGCTAAACAAGCTATAGCTTAGGGCCCCACTCTCTTGGGGGGGGGGGCAAAAAATTCAAAGGAAAAAACCTGGATATACATTTCCAAAATATAAGATAAAAAAACAAATAAAATAAAACCTACCTACAGCAACAGTGTTTTGTGTTGTGTAGACTCCTGTGATGTAAATAATGGGCCCCGCCTGCTAGTCTGCTCCCTAAATTATCACTCATTTCTATATATAGGGTGCCTACATTCTGCATGTGCAAATGGCTTTAGATACCTATCAGGTCCATAAATTACCATATAGCATATATTCAACACAAAAAACAGCGACGATTTGTGGTTGACAAAGGACAGCTGGACATATAAAGGACCCCATTTCCTTCAGAAGCTTAGGGCCTCATCAAACCTAAATCCAGCCCTGAGCGGACAGGAACAGTCAAATATGAAGCAGTAAAACAACAACAACAACCTTATTGAGGAGTTCTGAGGGGACAGGGAAAATCACCAACATTTATCACTGGTCTTTACATACAGTGGTACCTTTGGTTACATACTTAATTCGTTCCGGAGGTCTGCTCTTAACCTGAAACTGTTCTTAACCTGAAGCACCATTTCAGCTAATGGGGCCTCCTGATGCTGCCACGCCACTGCCGCGCGATTTCTGTTCTCATCCTGAAGCAAAGTTCTTAACCCGAGGTACTATTTCTGGATTAGTGGAGTCTGTAACCTGAAGCATCTGTAACCTGAAGCGTCTGTAACCCGAGGTACCACTGTACTAGCTGAAAGAACCCTCTCAAGATGGAATCCCATGATGGAAGAAGGCAGGCTATAAATGGAGCAAATAAATAAACTCAACCAAACACATCAGAAGCATGAATTGAGACTAGCTCATCTAAGGCCAAGGGAAGCAGGTGATGCCATGAATGGTTAGTGAAGGAGCAGACTCAATTGTAGAGTATCTTCAAGTCTATATCTGAATTTTCTTCACTCTTTTTTTCCGGAGGGGCACAGTGAACCTGCCTTCAACTGACTAATCTTTGTTGCACAGAGATTTCAAAGCTGCCTGCCTACCTTCAAAGCATATGTTGATATGACTAGCCGACCTTGGTTTTAACCCTGCCAGACATCCTTACAGTAGCTCATGTCTTTGTGCCAAGTGTGTCTGCAAAGTCTTATATAGATATTCCCCAAAGGGGAATGCCCTAATGCAGTCGATCTCAGTGGAACTTGCTGTTAGTGCCAATCAGATGGTCGGGGTTGTCTGTTTTCAATAGAACAATTAGGAGGTCGTTTTAGGCTTCCGGTTGTTCCTTTGGAGCCATGTCCTTGTATATCACATACCTGGTGTCACATAGAATGCCAGGTGTGGAAAATGTTAGGGGAATTGTGAGGAAATTGTCCCTTCCAGCTCATGAAAAGTGACAGGGGTGCCTGAAGATGCCTACTGATTTTAGATAAATTCCTCACTGTTAATCCCTCTCTCCCTCCCCAGCTTTCCTTTTCTGTTTCTGGGAGTAGAAGTATTTGTGTGCACTATTATTATTATTATTATTATTATTATTATTATTATTATTATTATTACCCAGTGCCAAACCAGAACAAAGGAATCATGTCTTAATAGCTTTATCTTCAAGATCAACAGGGACACTTCTGCGAATTCAGGCTTTAGCCAAAGTGCATGGATAAACAAAGGCAGTGCTAGCCTCATATTGTAGCAATCTTCTGGTCACAGCCATTAATTGTATCCTGCTGCTCTTGTAATCTGACCAAATATATGTAAAACACATTTCCTTCCTCGGAACACTTGCTGAAGATGCATTTAACTCCTTCGTCTCCAAGCCTCCCAGCTCCTCCAGAGATCAGATATCGAGGGAAAGGGACAAAGGTGCCCAGGGAGAATCATCGGAAGGTCATCATGGCTTTCAAACCCCATTCTCCACCCCCCACCCAACTTCCTTCCTAAACCAAAGGCAGGGGATTTGCTGCTGTCACAAATACTGGTGGGAAGCCACTCCAGCTTCTCAGTGGAAGGAGGATATTGTCCCAGCTGGGAGCTTCCTTACTTTAAAGGCAACTGACATAGCTGGACCTATGCTCTTATTTTTATTTTTATTTGGAAGGCAACACGCAGTGCATGCCTTTAATGGTGTGAAGACTGAGTGGGAGGGGGCTGTCACCATTTTCTTCACAGCATACTTTTATTTTTTTAAGGTCATTGCAAACCAGAAGCAAGCATTTCCATCCATACTTTTCTTTAAAACAACAGCACCAACCATGTGTATGTCTGGCACAAGTTGGCCAAGCCATCTTAATTTCAGTTCTTATCATTGGTTAAGCTGCTGCCTGATTTGCCTGGCAGTCATAATGCTTAAACAATATTATAGTTACAGGTAGGTAGCCGTGTTGGTCTGTCGTAGTCAAAACAAAATTTAAAAAATCCTTCCAGTAGCACCTTAAAGGTAAAGGGTAAAGGGACTCCTGACCATTAGGTCCAGTCGTGACCGACTCTGGGGTTGCAGCGCTCATTTCGCTTTACTGGCCGAGGGAGCCGGCATACAGCTTCCGGGTCATGTGGCCAGCATGACTAAAGCCGCTTCTGGCGAACCAGAGCAGTGCACAGAAACGCTGTTTACCTTCCCGCCAGAGCAGTACCTATTTATCTACTTGCACTTTGACGTGCTTTCGAACTGCTAGGTTGGCAGGAGCTGGGACCGAGCAACAGGAGCTCACCCCGTCATGGGGATTTGAACCGCCGACCTTCTGATCGGCAAGCCCTAGGCTCTGTGGTTTAACCCACAGCATCACCCGCGTCCCTAGTAGTAGCACCTTAGAGAGCAACAAAGTTTGTTATTGGTATGAGCTTTTGTGTGCATCCACACTTCACCTATCTGAAGAAGTGTGCATGCACACGAAAGCTCATACCAATAACAAACTTTGTTGCTCTCTAAGGTGCTACTGGAAGGATTTTTTTTTTATTTTGTAAAGAGTATTATGTTTCACATGGGCAACAACACAACAGTCCAGTCCCTTCTCTACCATCCCAGGGCTCTTGTTGCAACCATGGTTAACCCTAGATCTCCAAAACCATCTCTTAAAAGGACAAAACAGGCAGTTGCATCTAGCCAAATTGCTCTTCTTTGCCTTCCTTTCCCCCCATTTATGCACGCATAAAACTTTCTGCAGCAGCAAAAACATCATCATGTTTTCCTAAAAGGTAAAGCCTCTGGCTGACCCAGCAAGGGAGAGAGCCGTGAATCTCCGCTGCCTTTGCTCCTGCCTGTAATTACAAAACAGCTGTTGTAAAAGATACCCAGGAGTTCATCTACTCCAGAACCCTACCTTGACACAGGGATGAAATAACCCTTGGTCAACCCATCCCAGACAGGTGTTTGCCCAACCTCAAGGAGATTACCCTTACCTAGCCTTGAGGCACTCTCTGCAAACATAGGCTTAGCTTTCTGTGCCCTTGCTAATGAGCTAAGTGCCTCCCCCAGCATTTCATACAGTTTCAATTACCCACGGCTTTCACCAGCTCCTTCATTTCCTGTCCTAAAATTCTGCCCTGGACTGGGAGCTATTAAACGGGCTGCATTTCAAGGCAAGGGAGCCCTTTCTCCACGGCTGGAAAAAAAAGCCGGTTTGCAAACAACTGTTTCTTGTAGAACCACCATGACGGGTTCTTATCTATCCACAAGGAAAGTGTAATTCCTTCTCCTCTGTCCACCCCACTCTGATCTCAACCTTTGGGAAAGTGGAAAGGAGCCGTCACATAAAGGCCAGTGGCTATAGTAAAATTCAGGTATGGAGGGTATGAAGAAGGCCTACAACCAGGTGGTATATGAGAAGCCGAAGATCTTGTTTTGTTAGGCAGACGAGGGCAGAAAGGCAGGTTCTTGGTTTTTCTATAGCCTTGCCAACGCTGGGGTTTGACACAGCCCACCATTGGCAGGGGCTGTGATTCCTTCCTTCACCTGGTGAGGGCTTCGAGACTTGAACACACCTTCTAAGAAGCTAGCTGAGCTAAAAGACACTCTTAATATTCGTGTATGTGTGTGTAAGTTTAATATTTCCTATACGCAGGAGATGCTATTTGCCCCATAAAGGAAAAAGGCCCAATTGGTATGCAGATAACAGCATGGGGGATGGCGCAGGGTTGCCATATGTCCTCTTTTTCCATGACACGTCCTCTTTTTCATGGTGAGAGCTGTCCTAGAGATCCATAGTTGAAAATCAGCAAACATGTCCTCTTCAAAATATGGTGACCTTAGAGGGATGGGTTGCCACTTTGTTCTGGCAAAATACAGGACAGTTTGGGCATGTGGGGGGACGACCCCCCGCAAAAAAAACCTGGTGCTGAAGTGGCTTCAAAGCAATCCATCACAATCTATTGCAGCCTAACAGGATGGCCCCTCTGGAATTTGTCATGTACGTACACACACACACAAAATAGTAAATCTGTCTGTGCTTGGCTACCCAGAGCTTAAATACATGACCTTTCACACATGGGCATAGCCAGGATTTTTGTCAGGAGGGGGCAGGCCTTTTATTGGGGGAGGGGGCAGAACTTCAGTTAGCTATGTATATTTATTTTTCTTGATTTAGAGGGGCAGCTGCCCCTCCCTGCCCCCCCCCCCGGCTACGTTCATGCTTTCACACACACACACACACACACACACTTGGAGAAGATCCTTACCTTGGCAGGGGAGGGGGGAGACCTGAAAATATCTACCTACCAAAGATCCTTTCAGGTCTGGGTTGGCTGTAAGTTCCCAGTGCTAAACATGAGGGGTGGAATACAACATAGCTAAATGGGATGTGCTTGTAAGGGACAGAGTTCTGCTTGTGCAATGGGATGTTCTTCCATCCTATGCCCTGTGCAACCCTTAAAGCTGTTCAGGGGGTCCTCCAACCCTCCAAAGCAGATTTAAGGGGCACAAGGGAAGGAGAGAAGGGAACGTCCCTCATTCCACATATGCAACAACTTAGTTGACTCCTGCCCCTCAGGATTCCCAGTTCAAGCTGGGCAACTGGAGTTTATTATTTATTTAATTTCTATTCCCCCTTGACTCCAAGGCACTATTCACCCACCAGTTCTTAAGCTTAACAAGAAGCCTGGCAAGCACGGAGTGATTTGTCCCCAAACTGCTCAGTCAGTTTCCTAACCAAACAGGACCTTGGATTGAGCACATGATCCAACCGCTGTATCACACTGGCTTTTGGAAATCTCAAAGTTAATCTGTGATCCGATGGTCCATTTCCAGCAACCTGGGATAACAGCCGAGAAACAGAACACCGTGAGCTGACACAAAATACGCCACTCTGCCACTGAATAGTTACAGGCCAAATGAAAATATGAAAAAGGGAGGTTGCGTTGACTGTGTCTTTGTGAATTACCACCATGCTTACATGGCACAGAGTCAAGCTTTAACCTAATTGTGACAGTGTATTTTTGCATAATGCCATAATAAACGTGTATATCTCTACAGTGCCCCAAGACCCTTTATTGTTTTCCTTTCTTCTGTAATACTGTTCCATATATATGCCTGTGCACAAACACACTCACACACACAAACATATATTCCTAGCATGATTTCCACGAGTGGGATTCCTTCATGGGGAGAGAAAGCTAATTTATTCTAGATGGGCTATTTTCACTGCAACGTGCATCTCTCTTGATTTTAAGGTCTGTCACATGTAGCAATAAACCCTTTCTGCCAACATGCAGGCCCTTCCAAGTTGCATTGCTTTTGATGAGGTCATGTCTGCTGTGTCAGAGTACTAACAGAAGCGACTGCTTGCTTTGTGCCAGAGTTTCTTGACCCTTCTCCTCCCCACAGCAGACCTCAATGTGCCTGGCAGCTGAAGGGTTAATCCCCTCTGGCTGTGACTGAGCAAGAAAGGCATTCCTCTGCCCTAGCCATCAGTTAGAGTTTTAGCCCTGGTGAGTGATGACGTAGTCAAGTGGGGGGAATCTCATTAGTCCTCCCTCCCAAAACCTTCTACTGACCTCAGCTACCAGCTGTTGGCTGGTTTATTCAGGTTTGTCCTGCAGCACACCAGTCAAACATCATGGACAAATGACCCACAGGGAACCACACCCATCTCAGTCCCATCAGCACCTCCTCCAGCTCCATCCTGTGCTTCTGCGTTCTGGTTTTGTGGCCAGGCCAACAGTGATGCTGCTTATGCTGAGTGAGGGGAAACAGCAACAATTCCCGTCTAGTTGCTTACTCCAACCTAAAGCATTCTTGCTGCACAGTGGTGTAGCGTGGGTTATTAGTGCCCGGGGCAGTGCAGAGGGGGTGGGAGGGAGGAAAGCAGATGGATTCAACTGCGTGATGGCATCCACATTACCCAGGAGATTGCAGCTGCAGAGATAAGAAAAAGAATAGTTGTCTCATCGTCCGGAAAGGTCACTTCCTGATTCGTATGGAGAAGTTGTTTCCAATGGAGGGCAGCGCTGGAAGCACTGGGTGTTGAAACTTTATGCCCCTAACAATTTTGCACCCAGGGCAACCAACCCTATGTCCCTCCCCATGGTACACCACTGCTACTGCACAAGGTTCCTCAAGGTGGCTTGACATCCTTCCTCCTGTAAAAAGGTAAAGGTAAAGGACCTCTGACAATTAAGTCCAGTCACAGACGACTCTGGGGTTGTGGCACTCATCTTGCTTTCAGGCCGAGGGAGCCAGCATTTGCCCGCAGTTTTTCTGGGTCATGTGGCCAGCATGACTAAGCTGCTTCTGGCGCAACAGAACACCGTGTATCTTCCTGACAGAGTGGTACCTATTTATCTACTTGCACTTTTTGGCGTGCTTTCGAACTGCTAGGTTGGCAGGAGCTGAGACCGAGCAATAGGAGCTCACCCCATTGCGGGGATTTGAACCGCCAACCTTCTGATCGGCAAGCCCAAGAGGCTCAGTGGTTTAGACCACAGCTCCACCTGCATCCCCTCCCTTCCTCCTGTAGCCCCCCAATGTCTCACACAAGGAGGACTGTTTCACACAGAGAGACACACCAGAATGTGTATGTTGAGCCCTTCAATCTTATTTCAGCCAACATGCTCCATCATGGTAGCGATTTCTTGCAATTGGCATACTCTCAATACTCTGCACTTTAGGGTGCTAAATTGAACAATCTGAAGGCTGTTTCCTCCAATACTTTTTAATTCAGGTGCAAACATCCATGGGAATGGCACACACAGGGCATGTCGATTTCAGAGCTTTTCCATTCAAAGTGCAAGTAAGGTCCAAATCACGCACTGACAAAACTCGCAATGTGTATGAACAAGCGCCGTTTATAATTTATGCTTTTGGATTCATTTAATCATCCTAAGAAGCAGCCCCACAGTCACAATGGGTGATTTCACTCTCCCAGTCCTGCTTTTTCTCCTAGCTAAAAGCTGATTGACCAGATTTTCCTACCAACAGGAGGCCCAAGGATATGGTAGAGACAGGGCCGGTGGCTCCTCTTTGCCTCTCCTGTGACACAATCAAGTTCTTATACAAGGAGAACAAAACAGTGACAATTGGTGACAAATGGACTGTGTAGCATCCTCTGTTTCCATTACCATGGAGATGTCAGCCAAGCATGGGCGGGCAACTAGGAAATGTCAATAGGAAATGGTACAAGGGACACAGGTGCCAAAAAAAAATCAATATGGATCGATTTGCTAATTAGACCAGCCCAAATAATTGATGGAAGGGGAGGGGGAAACAACGTTTTTTTGCCCTGCAAGGCAAGACTGAGAAGTGGAGAGACTACAAGTAATAAAATTATAAAACCTTTTTTCATAACATTGAATTCACTCTGTTTGTAATTCAGATCAGCTTTACAGATATACCTGCTCAGGTGGGGAACGACATGTAGTTAACAGACACACACACACACACACACACACACACACACACATTCAACAAACAAACAAACAAAACATCAAACTGAAGAAATAATAAAAACAGTCATAAGAGAAGGAAGAATAAAATTACAAGATAATAAAATAATCGTGGTAATCATATCTTAAAAATGAATCTATTCCATAGTGACATACAAGAGTCATGCTTATAACAAATATGTCAAATAATCATGAATGTTGCCAAATAAACTCATATTTAGTGGGAAATATGGGAAAGTGCCAACCATGAGATTGTTTGTTCACATAAATCACATAAAAACAAAGCAGAAAGAAAGTTGGAGGGGTCCACTTCACCCCTGGCCAGGGGCGGCCCATCTTGTTTTGTCACCCTAGGTGAATCAGCACACCTGCCCATTTCTCCTACACACCAGAACGACCCCTCCTCTCTACAGATGCCTGGGAGGAGATAGGCATCTTCTCCACTCAATGAGAAGGGTGACATCCCGCCAGACCTCCTCTACCCCCCTCAAGATTGGGGGGGGGCTGAGGGTCTGAGCCCCATTCCAGCCTCAACCCCATAGAGCTGGAACTCCTGCCCATTTGCTACTGGGTATTCCTATTAGCATATAAAGCCCGTAACAGCTTGGAACCAGTTTACTTGCAGAAACACCTTACTCAACTGCTTTGACCCACAGAACTTACACCATCGCACGACACCTTTCCTGCACCAGGAAGAAATCAATATTTTCATGTGGTAGCACCTATACTTTGGCAATCCATGCATATTGACACCAGCCTTCTCTATACTCTTTTCAACACCTGCTTAAAACATTTTCTGTTTAGGCATCCCTATACAGACTTGTCTTTTTTCTTTTTCTTTTTAGCTATTGTTGGTTTCAATAATCTTTTGACGATTTGTACATACCTGATTTCAACTGTTTTTTCATGAATAACTTCCATGTTTCCTTTTCTATTCCTGTTAAAGCTTTTAGAGGCTTCTTACCATCAAGCAGTATGTAACTTTGGTTAAACAAATGCAAAATAAACGCATTTCACCTTTTCCTGTGGTATTCCCTGTCGTTTAGTCGTGTCCGACTCTTCGTGACCCCATGGACCAGAGCACGCCAGGCCCTCCTGTCTTCCACTGCCTCCCACAGCTTGGTCAAACTCATGTTCATAGCTTCGAGAACACTGTCCAACCATCTCGTCCTTTGTCATCACCTTCTCCTTGTGCCCTCCATCTTTCCCAACATCAGGGTCTTTTCCAGGGAGTCTTCTCTTCTCATGAGGTGGCCAAAGTATTGGAGCCTCAGCTTCAGGACCTGTCCTTCCAGTGAGCACTCAGGGCTGATTTCCCTAAGAATGGATAGGTTTGATCTTCTTGCAGTCCATGGGACTCTCAAGGGTCTCCTCCAGCACCATAATTCAAAAGCATCAATTCTTCGGCGATCAGCCTTCTTTATGGTCCAGCTCTCACTTCCATACATCACTACTGGGAAAACCATAGCTTTAACTATACGGACCTTTGTCAGCAAGGTGATGTCTCTGCTTTTTAAGATGCTGTCTAGGTTTGTCATTGCTTTTCTCCCAAGAAGCAGGCGTCTTTTAATTTCATGACTGCTGTCACCATCTGCAGTGGTGGTCTTCCCTGGTGACTTATAAACCAAACAGATCTAGGTGAGCATCTACTTGCAGCCCAATCAGCTGTGATTCCTGCATCGCACATTGTTGGACTAGATGGCTCTTGGGATTCCCCTCCAACTTGACAATCCTATGCCACGGCAGGTGGATGTGTGGTTCCAGTGGCATCATGCCCACATGCACATGGGCTAAGAGCCTTCTGAGTATTATGCCCACCACCATTTTTCAGCAACCTCCAAAAGGGGGGCCCATGTAATGTGGCCTGCGGTGGCAGTGAAATGAACATTTCCAATGAGATCTTCTTGACTCTGCCTTCAGGGGCAAGATCTGGCAGGGAAATGGTGATGGGATGGCCTGGGAGGATATAGGAAGGCACCAAGAGCCCACAAAGCTATTTCAAGGCTCAAAAGCAGCTATAAGGGCACTGGGCCAATAGACAATTAGCTGAACTGATTATGCACACTTGCCTTGAGTGAAATCTGAATTCGATGATACATCTGCAGACTGCTTTATTATCATCATCCTTACATTGCATGTCACTTTTCTATATGTGGAAATGCGAAGCAGCCCCAAGCTTCAGAAGGGATATTATTCATAGTTCTTCTTTTTTTTTCTTTTGGAATTTTTTGCTGGGTAATGTGCGAAGAACCAGATCTAATCTACTACAGGAAAACTCCAAATTGTCCATTTTGATTTCCGGAGGCTGGATTTTGTCCTCTGTGACCTTTTTCTACCTCTCCCTCTTTGCCCCTTCTCTCTCTCTCTCTCTCTCTCTCTCTCTCTCTCTCTCTCACACACACACACACACACACACACTTTCACACACACACCCCAAAATAAAAATTAGAATACCAAAGAAATACAGTGGTACCTCGGGTTAAGTACTTAATTCATTCCAGAGGTCCGTTCTTAAGCTGAAACTGTTCTTAACCTGAAGCACCACTTTAGCTAATGGGGCCTCCCACTGCTGCCACACCGCCAGAGCTTGATTTCTGTTCTCATCCTGAACCAAAGTTCTTAACCTGAAGCACTATTTCTGGGTTAGCGGAGTCTGTAACCTGAAGCGTATGTAACCTGAAGTGTATGTAACTTGAGGTACCATTGTATAGGACTCTGTATTTTAAATTTGTGAATACAGAGTGAGGAGGAGGGGGCAGTTAATAACATCACCTAGTTCTATCTCCACCCTGTAGGATTCCAGCAGCAAATATTAGCTCCTTCAGTTCCATTTACCACACTTGCCCAGTTCCCAGCAAATCCTTCTTTGCCCTCTTCTCTCTTTCTTTGCATCCCAACTTACCATTTATTCATCTGGGGGGTGGGGGGGCTAATCCTCCCACTGAAGCATCTGAGCATCTTTCTCTCCTTCTCTGCCTGTTTTTATTTTAATTGGTCTTAATTCTTCAGTGCAACAACCAGCAACACCCCCCCTCTCCCCTTCACAGTCTATGCTGGTGGACAAGGAAGAGTTAAGTCTGCAGCTGCCAGCTCCGGGCCTGTGTGGAGTGATGCTCAAACTGTTCCTACTGCTGCATGAAGTCAGCTGTCATTAGAGAACAAAAGCAGCCCCGGGAGCAGCTCAAGTTGTGGCTCACTCAAGGAAGGGAAGGCGCTGAGACTGCTCCCTGATTAGGATTTCTAAATCAGCCCCATCAAGACCCGGAGAGAATAAAAGCTGCAGGGGAGAACAAAAAGCTGGCTACATTCACACAATCAGCAAACCCCTTCCCCTCCCCTCCGGCACCTCCACCCATCACAGGCTCGAAGAGAACTGCTCTCCCAAGGCTCAAGAAGGACTGAAGATTGTGCTGCTGCTTAAGAGGTCAGCTTGGGTACCCTCCAACATTTCTCCGGTGAAAATAGGGACATCCTATTCCATAATCAATAATAATAATTTTATTATTTATACCCTGCCCATTGCTCCAGGCACTCTGGGTGGCTTCCAACATATATAAAAACATAATAGAACATTAAATGGTTAAAAAAAACCTTCCCTATACAGGGCTGCCTTCAGATGTCTTCCAAAGGTTGTATAGTTACTTATCTCCTTGGCTCAGGGGGTCGCATAACTCCAGACTTTCTCTGATGAAAATAGCGACATCCTAAGGCAGCAAGCAAGGCCAGAGCTCAAGGATGATGGTAGTTGTAGTCCAACAACATCTGGGGACCCACAGGTTGAGAACCGCTGTCCTAAGGAAGGACATTCCAGGGTCAAATCAGAAACCAGGACAATTTCTGTAAATCCAGGACTGTCCCTGGAAAATAGGGACACTTGGAACTTTTCCTTAGAACTTTCCTTTCAAAGCAAGTCTCTACCCCCAACTCTTTGGAAATTCCTACTCATATTTGTGATTAGGTTCTAGGAAATGGATAGATCAGAGCATTTCAAGCACACTACTTATTTTTATTTTTATTATTAATTACATCCCACATTTCCTCAGAGCAGCTGAAGGTAGCACACACAATTCTCTCCTGCCTCATTTAATACACACAACATCCCTCCACGGTTGTTTCTCCATAACACATAGGTCTCCGAAAGACTCTCAAGAACGAAGTTGGAACTTCTTTGCAAATTCAGTTTCTGGTCCTCCTTCCAGCCAGACTGACCAATCCACCCCCAATGAGAACAATGTCTATTTAAAGGGTGTGATCAAAGCAGCAGCTTTTAAAGCCACACCTCCTTATATATAGTCTCTGAAGTTAATTATGGAAAACAGCAAAGCCCAAAGAGTGTAACCACACTTTGTGTCTGCGAGCTGAGAAAAAATACAAATAGAGTTTTCCCCCCAGCATATCATCACAAAATTCTAATACTGACTGCAATGTCTTTTGCGACACCACTATCAAGTAGACCCACATTCCATAGCTCAATTGGTAGAGCATGAGACTCTTAATCTCAGGGTTGTGGGTTCAAGCCCCATGTTGCGCAAAAGATTCCTTCATTGCAGGGGGTTGGAATAGATGACCCTTATGGTCCCTTTCCAACTCAACGCTTTTATGGTTCTATATGAAGGGTAGCGTTGCCTTAAAAGTAAAGATAAAGGGACCCCTGACAATTAGGTCCAGTCGCGGACGACTCTGGGGTTGCGGTGCTCATCTCGCTTTATTGGCCGAGGGAGCCGGCGTACAGCTTCCAGGTCATGTGGCCAGCATGACTAAGCCACTTCTAGTGAACCAGAGCAGCACACAGAAACGCTGTTTACCTTCCCGCCGGAGTGGTACCTATTTATCTACTTGCACTTTGACATGCTTTCAAACTGCTGCCTTAGCAGAGAGAAATTGGCAGGACTCTGCCATAGTATTGGCTGAAAGGAATTACAGTTAAGAACAAGGCCCAATCAGTCAACAGGACTGAGAATGAAACCAGCAAGGAAATAAAGGTGATGATGGTTTTTTGCTCCTATCCCACTAAATTTCACACTCAAAGGCATCAGTTATGTGGAAATGTAAGAGGCAAACATTGTTACTGTCCCATCAGTGGAGTATCTAGGCTTCCAAATTTCACAGAACTATTCATCAGGCAGCTGAAGAATTGACCAACACATCTGTGAAACCCCAACCCTTCCAAAAAAAACTACATGAGCGATGAGGAAACTGTGTCCTTCCAGATGTTGCTGCATTCCATCTCCTTCCAGCCACAGCCCCATGAGCTGTGTTTCCCAGACTTGGGGCTCCAGCTGTTTTTGAACTGCAATTCCCACCATCCCTGACCACTGGTCCTGCTAGCTAGGGATGATGGGAGTTGTAGTCCAAAACAGCCGACCCAAGTTTGGGAAACACTGCCCTAGAGCCAATGGACAGAAATGATGGGATGTTGTAGTCTAGGAACACCTGGCAGGCAACAGGTGGCCTACTCCAAGCCTGAGTGGCCCAATAAAAATGCATTTCCTGGGGCCCGTCGTAGAACACTCTGTCTCTACTGAACAGGATGGCAAGATATCCTTGTTATGCTTGCTCAAAAGCCAGAGGAAAGTAATTTCTAAGCGCCCAGCCTGTTTCTAGGCGAACATTGATTAACAAAACGTTTGCTGACCTGTGAGAAATCCTCTCTGCTTTTTATGTCCCAGACATCGGCCACTCTTTGGGGCGCAACCACAAGAAAGATGGGGGGGCATTTTCAAGAGGGTGGCCTCCTCCTCTTCCTTTAGCCTCAATTGCCATGCACAGAAACTAGAAAAAGACCTCAAGAAACAGCCCCCCCCCCAAAAAAACCCCACAACCCAGCCAACTAGCAGGCTTTATGAATAAACATATACAAGGTGCACACAAACACACACACACAGAAATCAATACAGAAAGTGTATTGGGAGGTGGCAGACCCCACCCTCCGCACCCCTAACAAACACACATTAATCCTGGGAGATTTGGCCATCATATGACATGGCCAATCAATCAGAAGAAGAGGATTTCAGGCACGCCTCTTCTTTCATGCCACTAAGGGATTTTCACCCCCTTGAGAGCACAATGCCAAGAGGGGAGAGGGGAGAAAGGTGGAGGGGGGGCGGGGAGCCAATCAGCCCAGGATCAGCTGTAGGCTGGCTCGCTGTGGATCTGCTTGTCCCAGAGGGGGGCACGGAGAGACATATTGGGCCGTGTGGGAAACCGGCAGCCTCAGCTTCTCACATATTGTTCTCCCCCCTTTCCAGTGCCCCCCTTCCACCAAAGCCGTTAATGCCACAAAGGATAACTTTGCCCATTGTGTGGTAGACAGCTGAGAGGATAGAGTTAGCCATACACAAGCTAGCATTACCGACTCTCTCTCTCTCTCTCCCTCCCTCCCTCTCCCCTCCTCCGTCCCCCACCCCAACCCTGTGGAGCAATGTGGGGGCAGGGTGAAGGAGGAGGGGGTGGGGTGGATGAAGAGCTGGGTGCTTACCATACAAAAGAATTAAACCCACTTAGGCCCCTCTTTCTCACTAATCTAGGACCGTGGGGGGTTAAATATGGTTACATTTTCATTAGGTGCTAATAGCGAAAGGGCAGCCCCCAAGGCAACATTGTCATGCAGATGGCCAAGCAAAGGACTTCTCCCCAGGTCCAGCGGGGCTGAGGCCTGTTTGGAGCGGGGAAAATTGTGTCATTCCCCCGCATTGTTGGCTGCTGAATTCCATCAATGGGGAAGTCATGTTTCCTCTGAAGGGAAGGAAACAAGTTAAAATTGTTGGGGTGGGCTTGGTCAAGGCGTTGGCAGGGGGGGAGGGGGGAGAGCAAGGCAGGCCACAGAATGAGCATTGTGCCTGGTGGGCGTGTGTGGGCAATTCCACCTGAATGTGTGGGTGCTGAGAGTGAGGACCCCTGACGGTGCAAGAACCAGGCGAAAGGAGAGTAGCCCCGAGGGGGAATCTCTGCCCCTTTAAACCAGTTCAGGGAAATCTTCCTTTGAGACTCATAGAGGGAAAAGGAGAGGGACCAGTGTTTGCCAGGATGTACACTAGAGGTTGAAAAGTGCAGAGGGCCTTGGGACAAAGGTGCAATTCTATTGGTGGGTTCCCTTTAAAAGAAAAGGAAAAAGTGAGCACCCAATCATTTAGCAGAGAGAGTAATTGTTTTTTGCTGTAACTAAACTGCACTGTATAGGTTTTGAGATTCTGCCTTTTGAAGATGATGCTCAGAGCAATTTAACCTACTAATACTGATGCTTTATCTTGTTAATCTTTACAAGACAGTGGTACCTTGGGTTAAGAACTTAATTCGTTCTGGAGGTCCGTTCTTAACCTGAAACTGTTCTTAACCTTTTAATGTCTGATGTATTACAGTATTTTAATATTTTTTTGGAAGCCGCCCAGAGTGGCTGGGGAAGCCCAGCCAGTTGGGTGGGTTATAAATAATAATATATTATTATTATTATTATTATTATTATTATTATTATTATTATATAACCTGAGGTACCACTTTAGTTAATGGGGCCTCCCGCTGCTTCCGCGCTGCCGGAGCACGATTTCTGTTCTCACCCTGAAGCAACGTTCTTAACCCGAGGTACTATTTCTGGGTTAGCGGAGTCTGTAGCCTGAAGCGCCTGTAACCCGAGGTACCACTGTAGTCCTATATTGTTGTTATCAGTACATTGCATGGGTCCAGGGGAAGGATGAACAAAACAAAAAAATAGTGACTTTTCAAAGGCTACCTAGAGAATTCATGAGCTCTGAAGCATCTCTCTTAGTCCTTATGCTGCTGCTTGTATTTGGGGTGAATTAGTGCCAAAGTTAGCAGTCAGCTGTCTGTAAGTTGCAAATGCAGAAAGAAGAAAAAGGGAATTGAGATGCATCCATTCTTCAATATGATTAAAGTGGCAATCCTATAACATTTACCTGGGAGTGAGTCCCACTGAACTCAGCAAGGCTTGCATCTATGCACAGGGCAAGCCTACTATACAAAATGTATGCTTCCTATTCAAATGAACATCTTAAAATGGGTGTTGTCACATCCGAAACAGTCTCAAAACTCATCACAGGGATGGGAGTAAGTATGCAGTCATGTGAAGAAAAACACCAGAGACCCACAGAAGGCAAGATTTTGACATGTTAACAGCTACCACACCAATGATTGAAAGGAGCAGTGTGCCAAATATTTTTCAGCTTTTGTTCTGAAGTGAAAACCAGAAAGAAAGAAAGAAAGAAAGAAAGAAAGAAAGAAAGAAAGAAAGAAAGAAAGAAAAAGAAAAGCTGCTAGGATAGAAAACTTTCTTAAAAAACCACGACAGTGAGTACCGAAACGTTTCAAGGTTATTGTTATTGTTTCCCTTAGCTGCTACAGTTACTGCTTCAGAGCCATTACACACATACACACACAAGCACAAACACACAAACTGCCTGTCCTACTACTTCCCCTGCTGCATTCTTCTGGGACCAGACACAGTGATTTCATCTATCCAGGCATCGCACAGTGAATGAGATGATGTCACAACATTACATATCCAATGAGACTGGCCTAAGGACATCACTGAGGCGAAAAAGAAAAAAGAAAAGAATAAGCCAACATTTCAGTAAGGGCTATTGGGGGGAGTGGGAAATGTTCTTCTAAGGCAAATTCCAAAATACATTATTAGCTCAAAGAAAAGGTCACAAAGTAGTGTGCAGGCTTTCAAGTTCCCCAGAACTCTTGATCAAGGTAGACAGTGAAAACACAGAGAAGGGGTGAAGTTGTTGATCAAGCTATCCTTGTCTGTACCTGTACAGGTAAAAAGGTAAAGGACCCCTGGACAGTTAAGTCCAGTCAAAGGCGACTATGTGGTTGCAGCTCTCATCTTGCTTTCAGGCCGAGGGAGCTGGCATTTATCCACAGACAGCATTCCGAGTCATGAGGCCAGCATGACTAAACCACTTCTGGTGCAACAGAACACCGTGATGGATGCCAGAGCACTCGGAAATGCCGTTTACCTTCCCGTCGCTGGTGTGCTTTTAAACTGCTGGGTTGGCAGGAGCTCAGAGGGAGCAACGGGAGCTCACCCCATTACGGGGATTCAAACCGCCGACCTTCTGATTAGCAAGCCCAAGAGGCTCAGCAGTTAAAACCACAGCGCCACCCGCGTCCCTAGGTGTACCTGTATATGAAGCAGCTGCTAGGCAAATGTCATTTTACATGACCTTAAAACATTGGCAGTCCATTTAGGTTCTCCGTGGCTCTGGAACTGCTGTTGTTCATTGCTTTTTGTTTTTATTCTTGGTTTTATTGAATGTGTACGTAGCCATTTAATTAATTAATTTAAAAAAGAATTCCAGTGGCACCCTGTGTGATGCTAGAATTTGGCACACACACCGCCTCTCATGCTTGATTCTACAGCGTTGTTGTGGTGCCCCCTGTAACACAGCAACTGGTGAGGCCAAACCCATCACACTATACCCTAAATCTGCTTCTGTTGGGAAGAAGCAGCACACTGGATGCTGCGTTAATGGAACTATGGCTCCTATGTCCAAAGCAGCCAGTTGGATGGGACTGCAAGGCACACCCATCAGAAGAGGCTATGTTCATTAGCAGTGCTCAGGCAGGTGGTTCTGCTGCTGCTGCTGGACAGGACGTTGCTTAAACCATCTTTTCAACTCTTTGATTTCCTTGCTAAACGAAGGGCTACATCAGATGTTGCCGTAAGCGGAGAGAAAGAAGGCCGTGTTGTTGAAACAACTGCTACTGTTGCCATTTCAAAGCAACTGACCATGAAAACATGCCGCAGTAAAAAACAATTAGTTTCTAAGGCATCCCAATTCTTTTGTTCTTTTTAATGTCACGCAGACTTAACGCAACTGCTCCTCTGGTTAGTAATGGTCAGTAATTTCTAACCCTTCAGTGTTGTTATTTTCTAGAAAAAGAGGTGCCGGAACTCACCGTGAATGCCTCCCTTGTTCTCTTATCATGGCAATGGTGCCCACCTGAGAGGTACCGGAACCACGTTCTAGCCAGTTCCAGCCAGGGGAGCTGACTTGGGGCCCAGTTTATGGGTGTCCAGTGTCCGTGACATCATGACGTCACGTTGCAACGTGGTGTCATAATGTCACACACACGCCCTGGCCTTGGAACCTGACTTCTGGTGCCACCGGAAGTCAGGTTCCGAGGTCTCAGAAGGCCTTAGACAGCATCTCTGAGGTCTTGTGAAGCCTTGAACAGGAGTTCCGGTGCTTCTTGAGTCACCGGAAGTTGCGCTGGGGGCCTTGCAGAATGGTGCTGAGCACCTACAAAAAAAATTGTGGGTGCTTGGACACCCAGAACCCCCTATAGTTGGCACCCCTCATTCCAACTGAAGTAAAGCCCCGGTTATTTCTTGTGGACTAGATGCATGCTCTACTGTTTCTTAAAGCAGACCAGAGTTTAAGCTAGGAGATCATGGAAATACAATCTGGAAGTCAAAATACCTCCCTGCTTCCAGCCAGGCTGTTGATTCATAATAACAGCTGCAAATGGAGAAGCCTGTTAACTAGGAGGTAAATCGTCATTGCTAATTAGTACCAGGAAGGTACTCACTGATGTTATGTTTACAATACAGGGGACCCATTTATGATTCTAACTTTGATTAACTGATGGGCAGCTTTGCACAAACCCGACAGCAGACTGAAAGAAAGTGGGTTATAATTGGTCTTCCTTTGATTGTGAGCTACAGCAGAGATGTGATTGCTTTTCTGAGCACTCACATACCCCAGGTGATTTTGAAAAAACCTTAGAGGTGTTGCATCAAAATTCCACGTTATGCTTCAACATCTTATCCTAAGCTTAATATCTTCTCCCACACTGTGATTTGTTATATACTGTGCTGCAAGCCACCCAGAGTGTTGGGGTATAAATAAAATTATTAGTAGTGGTAGTAGTAGTATCGTTATTGTTATTGTTATTGTTATTGTTGTTATTGTTATTATTTCACATGCAGTCAATAGATTGGTTGGACAAATTGATTTTTTAAAATGTTAAACACTAAAAAGGTGCGTCCAGTAAACTGGGTAGCGGAATTTGGTGCATCAACATCGTAAGTTAATGCTTGGTGTTAAGTTTGCTTGGTGGACCACAAGCTTAACGTGAGTCAACAGTGTGATGCAGCAACAAAAAAAAGCTACACTGCATTAACAGAAGTATAGTGTCCAGATTGATGGAAGTAATAGTACTTGGTCAGACCACACCTGGAATACTGTGTCCAATTCTGGGCACCACGATTTAAGAAGGATGTTGACAAGCTGGAACGTGTGCAGAAGAGGGCAACCAAAATGTTCAAGGGTCTGGAAACTAAGCCTTATGAGAAGTGGTTGAAGGAGCTGGGTATGTTTAGCCTGGAAAAGAGGAGACTGAGAGGAGATATGATAGCCATCTTCATGTATCTTAAGGGCTGTCACATGGAGGGCGGAGCAAGCTTGTTTTCTCCTGATCTGGAAGGTAGGACTCGAGGCAATAGCTTCAAGTTACAGGAAAGGAGATTCCAACTAAACATTAGGAAAAACCTTCTGACAGTAAGAGCTGTTTGGCAGTGGAGCAGATTCCAATGATAAGTAGTCAACTCTTCTTCCTTGGATGTTTTTAAGCAGAGGTTAGATGGCCATCTGTCATGGATGCTTTAGCTGAGATCCCTGCATTGCAGGGAGTTGGACTAGATGACCCTTGGGTCGCTTCCAACTCTAAGATTGTATGATTCAAAGTTAACTTGAATAATTTCACAAAAAGAAAGCTTCCCATATCCTTCTGCCTACTGTGGACACACACACATCCTCCCTACCAGCGGTTCTCAACCTATGAGTCCCCAGATGTTGTTGGACCACAACTCCCATCATCCCTGAGCTCTGGCCTTGCTAGCTAGAGGTGATGGGAGTTGTAGTTCAACAGCATCTGGGGACCCACAGGTTGAGAAAGGCTGCTCTCTACCCTAAAAGCATCTCCAGGGAACCTTTTTGAGCAACGAGAGACAGGGCATTGGGCGATTGCTGGAAAATTGCCCTAAACTGCTATAGGAGCACTTTATATGTACAACAACCCAGCGAGGTAGAGGAAACCGAGAATATACCAATAGCAATATTGTTAGCTCACTGACTGAGAGAAAATTTGATCAAAGGGTTGCCATGAACAAGCCCACTACGCCAGCAACAATATCTCACTGGCTCTTGGAGCTGCAAAATGTATTATGGTAAATGATTGCTCTAACATAAAGAAAAGGATACTAGTAAAAGCATATTTTTTTCTTCTGTCCCTAAGAATCCTCGCATACTTGAGCAATGTATTAATTACATTGGACAGTTTTGCAGGGGCCGGATATTTGCTGATAACAAGTTAGGTGACAACATGAGTATTTCTCCATCTGTTGTCCCTTTTAATCTGTCGAACTGGGTGCTGGAGACCAAACAAGAAGGGGAAATGTGACCCGCAGATTTGACTCACCACTCACATGACGGGGCTGCCCACACATTATGCGCTTGGCTCTTTGCAAAGAGTTTCTCTCTGTGACTTTTGCTATAACACTCGGTCACTGCTTTAATCATTTGCTGACTCATCCCAAATGCCCTCTGTAAGAGCTGGGGGCTATTCTTTCTGTCCTTTTATCCTGCTCATGTGATAGGCAACACTGCTGTTCCATACAGCAAGGGAAACAAAGAGATTTGGATCAGGGTCTCTGGGTCTGGGACGCGAGCTTAATCCGGTCGGCATGCCACAGACTTTGGACACTCGCCTCTTTAGAGCACAGACGCTCTGCCAGCTACAGAACACGGCCTTCTTTCCAGGGTTGCATTCAATTTAGCAAATGTCTGTACATAGTCCATCCGTTTTCTGTGACAGAGCTTCAGCTCTGACCAGCGGCGTAGCGTGAGTTGTCAGCACCCGGGGCAACGTAAGTAATTTGCGCCCCCTAACCCGGGGCAAGGCAAGTAATTTGCGCCCCCCCAACCCCTAACCTGCGAGTTGCCGCGCAAACAACGCTGCTTGCCCGGAGGAGGATGGAGGCAGAAGCAGCCGCCGCCTGTGGCTGGGCCGAGGGGATGGCGGCGGCGGCAGGGTGCAGAGGCTGCCCGTGCCCGGCCAGGCGTCGGTGGCGGCGTCGGCGCTGCTGCAGCGGCTGCTCCTCCTGCGAGCAGTGAGCGGAGCGCAGCCACAGCGACGGCGGGGGGCGCGCGCGCTAGGGCGCAAGGCTGGCGGTGGCGGCGGGGAGCCCGGCGGAGGAAGGAACTTGTCCCTTCCCTCTGGACTCGCGCCCCCCCAGATGTTGCGCCCGGTGCGGTCGGCACCCCTGGCACCCTGCACGCTACGCCACTGGCTCTGACTGCATGTTGCTGATCCTGATTCATTCGTCTTTCCTCCCCGCCACAGTTTTGTCCTGTTTTCAAACCTACCTTGAAGTTATTGTATTTAAAACTTTAATTTCATTTGTTTTTATGGTATGTTTTGTGAGACACCTTGGGCCAAGGGTATGTAGCGGTTAGAATGTCAGACTAGGACCTTAGAGACCAAAGTTCAAATCTCCACTCGGCCATGAGAAGCTGACTGGGTGAACTTGAGCCAGTCACTGCCTCTCAGGCTCACCTACTTCACGGAGCTGTTGTGGGGATTAAATGAGGAGGGGGAGGACCATGTAAGCCACCTTGAACTCCTCAGAGAAAAGGGGGGATATAAATGCAACAGACAGACAGACAGACAGAGTTTGATAATTAATGAAATAATAAACTAAACTAAAGCATGAGGACAATATTCCACTGCCACTGCAAGGATTTTCATGTGCCTAGCAGAACTCCCACTCTTCCCATCCTTCCCAAATTTGCTCTGGAGGGTTGGTGGGAAAACTCAGTCCATATTTAGGAGGAAAGGAAGAATCATAGAATCGTATGGGATCCCAGGGCTCATCTAGTCCAACCCCTGGAAATACAGTGGTACCTCAGGTTAAGAACTTGATTCATTCTGGAGGTCCGTTCTTAACCTGAAACTGTTCTTAACCTGAAGCACCACTTTAGCTAATGAGGCCTCCCGCTGCCGCCATAGCTGTCGTTTCCCTTTTTTTAAGGGAAATTCCCTTATTCCGAATAGGATTCCTCACAAAAAAAGGGAAAAGTTGACAGCTATGACCGCCACGCGATTTCTGTTCTCATCCTGAAGCAGAGTTCTTAACCCGAGGTACTATTTCTGGATTAGCGGAGTCTGTAACCTGAAGCATCTGTAACCTGGGGTTACATCTCCGCTAAAGCATCCACGACAGATGGCCATCCAACCTCTGCTTAAAAACCTCCAGGGAAGGAGAGTCCACCATCTCACGAGGGAAATGATTCCACTGTCGAACAGCTCTTACTGTCAGGAAGTTCTTCCTGAAGTTTAGTCGGAATCTCCATTCTTGTAAAAGGAGGAAGGTTCTGTCACACAACTGGGCACCCTTGTTCTGACAGAACAAATGTCACAGAATCATAGCGCTGGAAGGTACCCTGAGGATCATCTGGTCCAACCCCCTGCAGTGCAGAAATAGCCAGCTGCTTCTTATGGATATCGAACCTGCAACCTTGGCGTTAACAGCACCATGCGCTAACCAACTGAGCTATCTCAGCTTTGTGTCGGATTCCACGCTAATATTACAATTTCGGGTCAATGTCTAATGCATGAACACGCATTGAACGGACAGGGTGTTTTCCTTGATAACCATCCCATTCATTTGGTCCTGCATGAAACAGATTAAATCTAAACAAAAACACCTTTTAAAGTGATTAGCGTAAAGGAGCTTCCAGACGTCTGGTGGGGTCGATGGGCAATATGTTAAATGAACTTCTCTGGTATAATGAAATTGTAACGAAGCACTTCTCACTGCTAGTGGGTGGGGATTTTGTTTGGTTTATTGGTGTTTTATTAGTGTTTTAATATTCTGTACACAGCTTTGAGATTTTTCTTAAAAATATAAAGTGGTATAGAAATGAAATAAGTAGTATTAATAAATAATCACTTTTTCAGTGCAATCCTGTGTGATTTTACATAGCAGTTCAATGGAACTAACTCTGAGGTAAGTGTGTTTAGAATTGCAACCAAGAAAGCTTCCAAACATTTTGGTTGGAGATAGAGAATTTATCTGTCTATCTATTAAGTTGTAATTCAGCAGTAGTGGGGCAGTGAGTTGGTGGTTTCCCCCCTGTGCAATCCTGTGCATATTCCGTTGGAAGAAAGCCTTGTTGTGTAAGCCTTCCTTACCCCCAGGCATGTGTGCATAGGATTGCCCTGTGAACAGATTAATCTCCCATCTCCTAGAGATCTACATTTCAGTGACTGTTAAAATGCCCACATGCCCACACATACAAAGAGTGACAGAAGAGAAACTGTTTTCTGAAAGTCAGGCAAATCCAAAAATTACAACCGGTTTTGGTAATTACAAGAAGTAAAACATTAAAAAACAACAACACAAGAGTTAAAGTGCGTTTGCATATTAATCACTCCCTTTGGTAGAGCTGGGAGGCTGTGTCCAACAGCAAGAAAGGGGATTTCCT
Source organism: Podarcis liolepis (assembly GCF_965112155.1). Classification (NCBI taxonomy): domain Eukaryota; kingdom Metazoa; phylum Chordata; class Lepidosauria; order Squamata; family Lacertidae; genus Podarcis; species Podarcis liolepis. The sequence continues at coordinate 26,514,933 of NC_139555.1, forward strand.
GACTTGAAAAAATATTAACTCTTGTGTTCATTGACACTTTCCCTGTTCTCAGACCTAAAATTAAAGTGGTGTTTGAACATTAGGTTTAGGAGTGCCCTTAAGGTTCCCAGTGCTTGAGGCCCTTTCCTTCAGAACCTCTGGTGGGAAGATAGGTAAAGGGACCATTGACCATTAGGCCCAGTTGCGGAAGACTCTGGGGTTGCGGCACTCATCTTGCTTTACTGGCTGAGGCAGCCAGCGTACAGCTTCTGGGTCATGTGGCCAGCATGACTAAGCAGCTTCTGGCGAACCAGAGCAGCGCACAGAAACGCCGTTTACCTTCCCACCAGAGCCTATTTATCTACTTGCACTTTGACGTGCTTTTGAACTGCTAGGTTGGCAGGACTGTTGGGAAGATAGTTTAGAGCAACTCTAGAAAACTGCTCCAAGAATGTTCTTACTTAGGGTCAAAACAGATGCAATGTGGGAGATGTATGAACAGGATTTCCAGTAATTAGAAAAGAATAGTCAGCGCAGGGGTTGGGAATGTGATGAGGACCTCATTGCTAGGAGGTTAATCTTTTCTTCCCTGCCATTTTCATGATCAAAATATGTCACCTGAAAGTCCAAAATGGCCCACAGAGAAAACAAACAGCATAGGTATTTTTTAATAATAGCTTACTCATATGAAGTGTGACTAATGCAGGAAGGAAACACAACGCTCACTCTGATTTAGCTTTGTTTGGCCTTACTAACAGCATCTAGGATTCTAGCCCAATCTGACTGGCCACATGAATACTCTTTCTCCTATAGGGGAAAGACCCATCCAGACAAGAAGGAGGAGGAGGAGGAATACAGATTTAACATATAGAACAAGAAGAACATACATTTAAAGAAAACTGGAAAATGTTTACTGAATATATGGGTGAAAATTGTGCACATGTAAAAACATTGGTAGCATTAAGATAAATTCAATAGTGTAAATAAGTTTTGATGGATGTAACAATGGAATACTGAATGGTTTAGTTCATGTAAAATATGCAGGGATGTATGGTATGCAAAACGAACCACAGAAAGAGAAGAAGGGAAGTCATTGATTTAAGGTTGTTTAAATGAATCTCAGGGGCATCACTGCCCTGGCCCATTTTTATTGGCTCCATTATATACCGCCCTCAGAGTGGTTCACAAGATAAAAACATCCTGCATTTTATTCTGTGAACCACCCTGAGATCTTAAGATGAAGGGCAGTATATATCAATCTAATAAATAAAATAATAAATCAATAAATAAATTGTGGGTGGCTTTCAAAGAGGATTGGACAAATTTGTGGAGGACAGAAGGCTATCCATGGCTACTAGTCACGATAATTATTCTCTTCCTCCAGGAGGCATGGCTCTGAATAGTAGATGCTGAGAACTGCAGCTGGACAGAGTGCTGTGGTGCTTGTCAGGGGCTCAGCCTACACTCGAGTAGGACACTGGCAGAGACACATGCCCAACTGGCACGTTCTCTCCTTCAAAAGCTTTCTTCAGCCTGAACATCACAGCGACTGATGCCAACAGACACCGACACACTTAGGGATCCGCAGAGTTTGCGCATCATGCATAACAGATCTCAGCAACTCAGCATTTTGGCTAATCTACTTTATTTACATATAAACACACAAGGAACGCTGCAACATGGCTCCCTCTCTTTCTAACACCAGACAGCAAAGAGAGAAAGAACAAAGGACAATAATCCCACTTCACGGAACACAGTAACACAAACATCCTGTTTCCGTCACTTCCCATTCTGTGGAGTCAAAACATATACCATCATGTGACAGACAACAAGCCCATGACTGCAATCAAGGAGCAGGAATTCTAACAGTGCTCAGGTCCTGTTTGTGGGTTTACAAAGGGACCTGGTTGGCCACTTATGAGAACAGGCTGCTAGATTGGAGAGACCTTTGGCCTTATCCACCAGGGCTCTCCTTATGTTCTTATTCTACAGCAAGTATAAAGACAATTGGAGCAGAGATAACAGGAGGAGATGTTCTCTGTGGCTGGGTTTTACTTCCAATATGAGAGGAAGTATATGGCAGTTGCTAGGAATCACAAACGGGAAGAACTCATGTCCTGCTTGTGGGCTTTACATAGGCATCCAGTTGGCCACTGCAGACCCTCCAAGTGTCCCTGTTTTCCAGGGACAGTCCTGCATTTACAGAAGCCATCCCACTTTCTGATTTGATCCTGGAATGTCCTGCTTTTCCTTAGGACGTCCCTAAGGAACCACAATAGGGCCACAATACCTCAAGGACTGCCTCTTTCCATATGAACCTACCCGGACCCTGCGATCATCTTCTGAAGCCCTTCTTTGTGTGCCTCCTCCTCGAGAGGTCCGGAGGGCGGCAACATGAGAAAGGGCCTTCTCTGCAGTGGCTCCCCGTTTGTGGAATGCTCGCCCCAGGGAAGTTCACCTGGCACCTTCATTATACACATTTAGGCACCAAACATTCATTTTTAACCAGGCCTTTGGTCGATTTGATTGACATCCTATGCCCTTTGAAAATGTGGAGGGTTTTTTTTGGGGGGGGGTTATTGGGTTGTTGTTTTTATTTTGATTATGTACTTTGTGGTTTTATATTTTGATTTTATTCTGTGAACTGCCCTGAGACTTTCAGGTGTAGGTCGGCATATAGATTATATAAATGAATATTTTCATCAGAGAAATGTTGGAGGGAAGGGAGTTATGCAACCCTCAAGCCAAGGAAATAACTATACAACTTTTAGAAGACATCTGAAGGCAGCCCTGTGTAGCGAAGTTTTTTAATGTTCAATGTTTTATCATTTTTTTTTATATGTTGGAAGCCGCCCAGAGTGGCTGGGACAGATGGGCTGTCAGATGGGCAGGGTATATAAATAATAAAATTCTTGTTGTGCTTGTTGTTGTGGAATAGGATGTCCCTATTTTCATCAGAGAAATGTTGGAGGGTAAGCCACTGCAAAAACCCGATGCTAGATTAGATGCACCTTTGGTCTGAACCAGGAGGGATTGTCCTATATTCTTAGGTACAGGGGCTGAATCCAGTGGCGTAGCGTGGGGGGTGCAGGGGGGGCCGGCCGCACCGGGCGCAACATCTGGGGGGGCACTCGCACTCGCAGCTCTCTGCCCCTAGGGCAGAGGGGGCGCAAATTACTTGCCCCGGGTGCTGACAACCCACGCTACGCCACTGGCTGAATCCCATCTCAGTGCTACAGAGGATTGAGAGAGACATGCAATACCTTCAGGCTGAGATCCAGCAGCCTGTGAATGAAGTGAAGCCCAGTGGGCAGTCCATTCACGAAGGGGCCCATTGCTGTTCACAGGTAAGTTGGGTTAAGCATAGTCTGTGTCTAGGCCAAACACAGTTGAGAGATAGAAGGCTGCTGCCTTGGTAGGTTTGTTTTGTCCTTCCATCTCCCATGGTTTTAAAAGCCACCGTTGCCTGAGCTAGTAGCTGACCTTCTCAATTTTAAGCAGGCCATGGATGTTCAGGGGTGGTGGGAAGAGCAGTGCAGAGAAATGACAATGATTACTCAACAGGATCCTGGCAAAACATTAACTTTGAGTGCGCAGGATGGTTGATGATTAAAGCAGAGAGAAACTCGGGAGGTTTCTGTTGACAAGTGGGCAGTTGTTTTGGCTTGCCAATGGTGCCAGCGCAGATTGAAGGAGAAGTCGAGCTCTCAAAGAGGAAAACTTCTGTAATGATGAACCTCTCCTCCCCCCCCCAAAAAAAAAAGAAAGAAAGGGGGGAAGCAACTTTCAGGAAGTTATTCACATACTAAGTTGATTCTGCCACGGCACAAACTTTTTCCCTGTGATGCAGCAAGAGTCATTTGACATTGGGATGGACCCCAGGTGGTGGACTCTCCTTTCTTGGAGAGTTTTAAGCAGAGTTTGGAGGGCTCTCTGTCCAGGATTGTTATAATTATTAGCATTCATTAAATTTCTATACCACCCTTCATCTGAAGATCACAGAGCAGTTTACAATATACAGTGGTGCCTCGGGTTACAGATGCTTCAGGTTACAGACGCTTCAGGTTACAGACTCCGCTATCCCAGAAATAGTACCTCAGGTTAAGAACTATGCTTCAGGATAAGAACAGAAATTGTGCTCCGGCGGCAGTGGGAGGCCCCATTAGCTAAAGTGGTACCTCAGGTTAAGAACAGTTTCAGGTTAATAATGGACTTCCAGAACGAATTAAGTTCTTAACCCGAGGTACCACTGTAAAAGCACAAAAATACATACCATAAGTAACAAACAAAAACAATACCCAGCCCCAACAAACACAGCTTTTAAAAGCCATAAATTGTTTAATGAGCCCAAGGCCTGTTTGTTTCCCCACCAGTGGAAAATGTGCAAATACCATACAGCCCTCGCTCACCTGCAGGCTCCTCTTGCTTTTAAAAAAATTAATAAAATTTATCTCTTGCCCTCTCATCTAGTTTGGTCCTTTGCCAATCAATAACAGGTGCTTTGATGCACCCATCTGCAGATGTTGGGAAAGATCACTGCGGAGACTGAGATGGAAAGTTGGGAAGTATCACTAAGCAATCTCTTCCCACGACAGTATCATTCTTTACTGGGGTCAGCAATGGAAGAAATATTCCCAGGCACTTGCTGCTGGTTTCCCTGCAAGGAGAGAATTGCTGCTGGATTACCCCTGGATGAACTGTAGCAGATGGACTGGATGGGTGGGGCAAGGAGATAAAACAGAGAAAGAAGGCAACCCAAAACTGCACAGTTGACATAGCTGACTTGTGAGTTAGAGAATGTTGTGTGTTTTATCTGCCGGTTAGTGAACAGGAGTGTCGTTTTATTGTTAGCATATTGCCAGCGGCAGAGCAAGCTGATTGGGCACCTGGGGTGGCGCGCATGCCTTGCACCCAGCCGCCCATGGGGTGGGGCGAGCTGGGGCAGGACACTCCGCAGGGCCTCTAAGGAATCTGCCTGCCCCCTACAACTGAGGGGGAGGCGGAGGGGAGGCCGGTGGGAGCCCAATCATCACATCACTCCCAGGAGAGACACATGGCTTGGGTGCGCTGCAGGCCCCTCAGTGAGTGCCGCCTGGCATTTTGTCAACCTCCTCAGTGGTGACACCTGGGACAGCCCGCCCTCACCGCACCTCCCCTTCCTCCGCCCCTACACATTGCCAAGGTTTTCTTTTTTCTTTTTTTTCTTTAAAAAAGCTGCACTGGCTCCCTGTGGAGTACAAGATCAGGTTTAAGGTGCTGGTTTTAATCTTTAAAGCCCTATACGGCCCAGGACCGTCTTACCTATGGGACCGCCTCTCCTGGTATGTCCCACGGAGGACCTTACGGTCTTCAAACAAAAACATCTTGGAAATCTCGGGCCACGGGGAGGTTAGGCTGGCCTCAACCATAAGGTACCCCTGCCCGTACGGGTCAGTCGTGACCGACTCTAGGGTTGCGCGCCCATCTTGCTCAAGAGGCCGGGGGCCGGGGCCGTCCAAAGACATTTCCGGGTCACGTGGCCAGCGTGACGAAGCTGCGCTGGCAAGCCTGCACCAGCACCGCACACGGAAACGCCGTTTACCTTCCCGCTATAAAGCGGTACCTATTTATCTACTTGCACTTAGGGGTGCTTTCAAACTGCTAGGTTGGCAGGAGCTGGGACCGAACGACGGGAGCTCACCCCGCCGTGGGGATTTGAACCGCCGACCTTACGATCAGCAAGTCCTAGGCACTGAGGTTTTACCCACAGTGCCACCCGCGTCCGCGGCCTCAACCATAGCCAGGGCTTTTTCTGCTGTGGCCCCGATCTGGTGGAACGCTCTGTCACAAGAGACTAGGGCCCTGCGGGACCTGACATCTTTCCACAGGGCCTGCAAGACAGAGCTGTTCCACCAGGCCTTTGGCCAAGGCACAGTCTGACCCCCTCCTTTGGTAATCCTCACAGAACTCTAGCCCAATGGTTGCCATTAATTTGATTTGAACTGATTTTATAATGAATTGATTTTAGAATGCTGTATTATTTTACTGTTGTTAGCCGCTCTGAGCCGGGATTCGGCTGGAGAGGGTGGGATATAAATAAAATATTATTATTATTATTGTTATTATTATTATTATTATTATTAAATACTTTCTTTACAACATAGTCCACAACAACTCATACATACAAACAAACCCACCACCATTGACAATTTAATTATCAAAATTAAACTCCTATCCCCTTACACCAAGAAAACATAACATAAAAATAAAAGACTTCCTTTATCCTGTAAATGGCCTCCTTATTTCTTGTGTACTGTTTCTTTTATATGTGATTATCACAATTTTTCCTAATTATGACTAATTGTTGCCAAGGTTTTCTATCACTGTTATGAGAGGGGGCTGTTCTTCTATCTTGCAGTTTTACATGTTGTAAGGGAACAAGCAACTAATAAGTTTTATAAATAATAATATTGGTGGTGGTGGTGGTGATTCAAGAGCCGTGGGTGGCAAGGGGCTTCTTGTTGCTGTTTTCTGGGAACTTAGTGAAGATTTACTGCAATCAACACACAAGGAAGCGAAGGACTATTAACCTATGTTTCTCTGCTGAAATAGTGAGGGGGTGGAACATGAAACAAATCCAGTTCTGGGTAGTGGTGCTATTTGTAACCTTGTCCAGGAACTCTGCACTCTTGAAATCTGCAGAGCATAACTGGATTTCACCTCCTTTCGAGAACAAACCCATCAGTTCCACTGAATTCTGTAGCACAGGCACCACTGCTGCTCTGCACTCCAAACACTCTTTAGATCTAAATAAAAAAATTCCTTCCAGTAGCACCTTAAAGACCAACTAAGTTAGTTCTTGGTATGAGCTTTCGTGTGCATGCACACTTCTTCAGATACACAGATCTTTAGATCTGAGTGCCTTACAGGGTGGGGTGGGAGGGGGGCAGTCAGGTCTAGATGCAATGGGTAGCTTATTCTATATTCATTTCCTTCTACTCAGTCTCCTTCCCCTTTATCCACCACAAGTTTTCCTTCTCCTCCTGTGGCTTTCTTTGAGTACGTCTGTCTCATTTCCACAGTCCACTGAAAACTTAGGGATGCTGATGTGAATGTCCCAATGCATTAAGTTGGCAGCCAAAAGAGCTGTGTTTGAACGTATGAAGCCGTCTTATTGAACAGCTCCACACCATACATTTAAAGCACATCCAAGGCTCATGGTTTCCTCAAAGAATCCTGGGAACTGAAGTATCCCCTTGCAGTGCTACATTTCCCAGCTTAAACAAACTACAGTTCCCAGAATTCTCTTGGGGAAGCCATGTGTTTTAAATGTGTGTTGAGTGCACTTTCTTTGTATAGTGTGGCTCTGATGTTGTACCAACTTGGCAATCAACCTGTCTTATTCTGTCTGGACCATTCACATCAAGCAGGCCATTAATAAACAATATTTTTCCAATGCATCTTGTGTTAAGAGCTGTTTTCTGCAGCTTACCTGCTCTTGTTACTCGTCCTTAAATATGCCTGTTCAGTACTATGGTGCTGGGAATTTATTTAATTTTATTGTGGGGCAGAGGGGGGATGTTTTGCATGTTCTAAAGCCATTGAAAACCTTTCAAGAAAATATTAATATCTTTTTAACAACAGCAAGGGTAAGGCTACCTAATGCTATGAGACTGGGTTTAGAATAAATGGAAGTCAGGATCCCAGGATCCCATAATCCAACACTGCAATGTCATTGGAATATGTAACCAATTCCCCTCCCCTTCTTACTGGTATAAAAGAACTGCATTTTTTGTCCCTTCAAAAACACCTTTTCATTTTCCCCTCCCGGTTTCCTGTTGCTTCAGCACGTCAGTAATTAACAACCCAATCCTTTGCATATTTATTCGGAAATGAACCGAATGTGTTCAGTGGGCTTTACTTCCAAGAAAGTGTGCATAGCTAGGAATAAGCGGAATTCAGTGTGACTCACTTCTGGGTTTAGGATTGGGTTACAGATCTTAATATCTCCCTTCCTGACCCCTTGCATTTTTTTAAAAAAAGAAATAGATTAATTTATCGTTGGACACATCTTTTAACTTCATAGCTCAGGCTGGGCAACTGCAGCTGCAGTGTAATAAAGCACATAAATAAAGTTTATGGCTAAACTGGCCTGACCCTGCATTGCCCTGAGGTACAGAAGCAGTGTCTTGTCATTAGTATGCAGAACACATATCCCCTTAATGTCTGCTCATTTGTTCTCAGCCCAAACTCTGCTCTATAAATCTCCACAAAAGGGCAAGGCAGGGCCCCGGAGAAAAAGAGGTGGTGGGTGAGGCTGAGGCTGGAGGGAAACAGGGCTGGAGTTCAGCCACCGCATTCAGCTCTCTCCGCCACCAGCCAGAGAAATTATTTGGAGGAAGAATTGGAGTGATGAGGTTTTAAGCATAAAAAAAAAGAAAAAAGATTTCCCATCCCCCTTCTTTTCACGGGCCAAAGCCAAAAGCCCTATGTGCAAATGGGCCATTCTGGTTGAGAATTGCACAATTTTGTTCCAACAGCATGATGGCGATGACAGTGATAATGACAAAATTATAAGCTGTCTTGCAAGACGAAAGCTTTCTCAAGGCAGCTTTGGGTTAATATCTTAAAAGCATCTACTTACCAAGTTTTTAAAGCACCCAATAGAAGAAAACAACAACCAGAAAAACGAAAACACCCCCCGCCCCATGCAAAACAACTAGAAAAAGGAGTTAAGGACATGTCACATAACAAAGACAACCATAAAATACCAGAAAGTAAAAAGTTCTAGGAAGAGATCATTTTAAATAGGGGATTTAAAAGCAGCACACTTAAAAGCAATATTTATTAACTTAAAGCAGCAGCATAAAAAAAATTCTAATCTGGCAAAAGCAAAGCAATGACTGTTTAAAAATTCAATTCATTGTTTCAGAAATAAATAAATAAATATGAATTTACAACCTGTTTAAAAGCATGCAGGGAGGCTGCTGAACATACTTCCTTTGGCAGGGAGTTCCAAAAATACAGGGGCGATATCCCTTGTCTCCACCAACCTACATAAACTTAATAGCTAATCTGTGGGAACTGACTGTTGCAAAGTATTGCAGTCCAGAGGATTAGAAAGTTCTGTGTTAGTTCATTCAAACATGAAAGCCACTGCTTGATGAGGTGACCATCGAGTGGTGGAAGTCATTAGACAATCCAATTTAAGACTGATTCACACATGCATATTCATTTGAATTCCTAAATCCATGCTGTCATCAAAAAGATGTGGGCACGTCATTCTCTGGGCCCCGGCAAGAGCTCGGCACATCAGCATCTTCACTGAACCAATCAGTCAGGCTGTGCCAATTATTTGCCTGCTATTTGGGACAGGACCAGAAATATTTCCTGACAAAGAAGCTTAATGCTGTTGATTTTATTTTAAAAACCTGTTCGCTTCCAGCGTCTCCTCATTCTGCTGCTGCTTCAGTGCCATTTTTATGTGACTCTTCTGCTTCCTAGGAAGAGTCACGTGGACAGACCCAAGGAGGACCATTGTAGTGAGTGAGTTCCCAAGATTCTTTGGGGGAGGGAGCCATGACAGTTAAAGTGGCAAAAGAGTGCTTTGAATGGATAGCGTGATGTGATTGTGGCCACAATGGTTTTTGTAACTGGTCTTCTCGCCATATTAGCATCACAACTTACCGTACACACAATTTGGGGTGTCTCTCTCCTTTTGTCTCTGACTGACCATTAACAAAACCGGAAAGGAAATACGTGTGGCTTTTCTAAGGGCACAAAATGTATATTTTACTAGGAAATGGTACTAACCCGGGCAACAAACCTACACACATTTAGATTGCAACTCCTGCAAGATAGATGCTTGGTTGCTTCATAACGTTATGCTGAACAAACAGGTTTTCACCGGGGAAGCAAAATATTAACAAGCCCTTTGCTGTCATCAATCTCATATGTTGTGTTTTCCCTCTGAAGGAGAGACGCCATTATTCAATTTCTTGACAAAAAGATGAGAAGGTGACTCAAATCAGATGGCAACGGAGGAGGCAAAAACATCTGGGAAACAGAGGGAGAAAACCATAAGGGTGTAACTGTCAAGGAAGAAATATCAACTCTGACTTTTTTAAAGGATGAATTATGATTTATTTTAATTTTATGCAATGTGTGCCCAGTAAATACTTTGGAGGGGGGATCCATGCTATTTTTTGCCTTTAGCACTCAGAACCAACAATTCCCGTTTCACTTCCTTTCATGGAACATATAGCCAACCTCCCTGCTGCAATGCGCTGACATAATTGTAGCAATTGAAAGTTTATTGTTTTAACTGTTATGCGATCAAACAGTGAAAAAGCACATTTTATTGGAAGTCGTTTAATGGTATTGTGTATTGTAATTACGTTTTGATTTTATGGTTGTAAACCACTTAGAGACTATTTGGGCATATGAGCGGTATATACTGTACTTTTCCATATATAAGACTAGGTTTTTTCCATTTTAAAATATGCTAAAAAGTGGGGGTCATCTTATACATGGATAGTGCTGTCAGCGGCTATAGGGCGTGTTATTGGTCGCTGTGTCAAGGGCTAAAGGGCTGGTGTTGATTGGGTGACACCATGGCAATTTGGCGGGCAATTGGCAGCTTCCGCTGGCAAGGGGGCAGACGAGAGGCAGATTTAGCACCCTGTGTGGGTGAGCAATTTTCAGCAATCCCCCTAAGAAAAGCTCCCCCCAAAATGCTGAACAACTGTGAGCCATCTCCTCTCATTTTCTTAAATTTGAGTCCCCCAAAATAGGGGGCGTCTTATACATGGGGGCGTCTTATACACGGAAAAGGATGGTACATTAATACATCATCATCATCATCATGATGTAAGGCTGTTCAGAAGAGAGGGGAAGGCACTCCAATAACAAGGTATTTTCAGATGAGTAAAAGAAAGAATAATGGGAGGCTCTCCGCTGGGTAGAGTCCACTGCATATTTATCACATCTTCAGCATCATGGCTGAAGGCAAATTTAAAAACAGTACGTAAAAGGTTTTGTTTTTTTTTAGAAAAGAGACATTTCCAATGCTATCCATGACTCGGCATTTCAGCGAAAGGTCAGCAGGGGGGAAATGATCTGTGGCTTTCCTAGGATGCCCTCTGCATCTCCCCTAATTCCCAAATCTCCTCCAGGCAATCTCTCTCCGTGTCCTGATAAACCTGATCTGACAGCCGTGTCCCCCTCTTTGGAGGGTTACCTTAATGAAGTCATCTAGAAGGTAGAGTCTTTATTAAAGGAGAAGGGCTACCTACTGAGATGGCCCTGCAGCTGGGGAATAATAATATGAGAATAACACTTTGCTATATAAATAAATCAGCTGAGTTTGCTCTTTCCAAATGTGGGACGAAGCCCCATTCTTGTCTCGGTTACCCATTGCATCCGCTGCTGGAAAACGGCATTGAGCGGAAACTATCACAGATACTGAGATCTTGAGTCAAAGGCAAGGAAAGCAAGGATTTGCTGATAAAAATCTGAAGCAGGCATAATTCAGATACCCTTTGAGAGGACAACTGATTGTCAAGGCAAAACCAGTCCTCCTTTCCCATACATGTCCCTTGCCAAGCTAGAGTGTCAGTACTACTGGGCTTTGTAAAAAGGAGTATTCTCAGTCCTGTGAGATTACCATTCTTTGGTGGCTTGAGAAAAATATAAATATTATGTTGTCAACAGAAGATAAAGGACACAGAATGTATAAGGTGAAATGTTTATTAGATCAATTTTTGTTACTGCAAATATATGCAAGTTACACAAATTTCTTCATTTGTCAGGAGACATTATTTAATAAAGGACCCCTGACAGTTAAGTCCAGTCACAAACAGCTCTGGGGTTGTGGCCCTCATCTTGCTTTACTGGCCGAGGAAGCCGGCGTTTGTCCGCAGACAGTTTTTCCGGGTCATGTGGCCAGCATGACGTGCTTTCAAACTGCTAGGTTGGCAGGAGCTGGGACCGAACAACGGGAGCTCACCCCATCGTAGGGATTCGAACTGCCGACCTTCCGATCGGCAAGCCCTAGGCTCAGTGGTTTAGACCACAGCGCCACCCATATCAATTTTTATTGAACACCAACTGATTTTTGTGGTTTTGGATCATTTCAGAAGGAATTGGTAATGAAGATGCAATTTAATTAAAGCTAATAAGTATTTAGGTGATCCAAATAATGCAGTCAAATGTCAGCTTCTTTAAATCTAGATAATTCGGCTACAAAAGGTGCTCTGATGTCAGAGAATTACAACTGAATCCATTTGTTTCAATTATAGTACACAAAACCAATAACCCCATTTATCTCAGATGAGAAACACCGGGAGCTACAAAGCTAGAATTCTTTAAGAACTGAATGAGCCAAGCTGTGCCACAACTTACACTTCATAACCATGAAATTAATGTAAACCATTACCCAACATGAAGACCAATTATCTACTTAAAAATAAATTAACCAACCTTCCCTACAACCTGATTTTTATTGCAGCTTTAACGATGATGGGTGTTACACACTTGCCTGCACGTGAGATTATGAAATGTAACATCTGCAATTTGAGAGCAGAGGGTTTGGCTGGCTCGATTCTTATTATCTTCTTTGCTTGTCCATATTTCATATGTAAAGGCATTGCAATAGTGTATTGCAGCTTTTTTCAGCTCTATATTTAGTTCTTTAATAAGACACACACAGAGATACAGTATGTGAACAGGAGCATATTTTCACTGAGTTACTGACCTCCTGTGATCTCAGCTGGAATTCCTGATATCTCATGATCCCAATGGGAACAAAGCAGGAAAATGAAAACATAATTTTTATTTGAGAAGGAAATGGGTGTGTTGCTGAGGAGCTCTTTGTGTCAGTGCTGTTATTAGATTGGTGCAAACTCCAGTTCTCACACGAACCTCTAGCTACAGTGGGGGACTGATCAGAACATATAGACCACAAAGTACAGATGCACCTTGAAGTAGATGTGATGCAGAGCCTGTCTTCAGCTTTTTGCTGTGATGATTGAGGTAAGCATGGTAAATTAGAAAGGTAAAAATTTGCCTATGGTGTCATCCAGCAGTAATTTACTCCCACACTCAACAGCAAAATATTTCACTTCGGCACCGTGCACACAGCCAGCTCAATTTCATTTTAGAATTTGCACTCACCAATGTCCTTGGGACTGCAGAACCCTAAGGAAACCCACTTGGACCCAGCAGTCATCGTGGTTGGGGCAGTGTCACTGCAGCTTATCTGGATGGTCCTGGGGCAGGTGAGGTCAAGGGTGCAGCAATGGGAGCAGCGGATTGGCTCTGCCATGCACCTGCACAATCCCAACCTGGTCACTGTTATTGACCAGAGAACTAAGGGCTACAGGGTTTTGTTAGTTTGGGGTTTGAATGTGTGTGGCAATATAATCCACCTTGCAGTGGCGGAGCAAGCCAATCGGGCACCTGGGGCGGCAAAGGTGCCCTGCACCTGGGGGCGGGGCCAACCACCTGCAGGGTCAGGGCCAGCCGGGGCAGGACGCTCAGTGGGGCCCCCGAGGAGTCTGCCTGACTCCTCCCACTCAGCTGCCCTACAACTGAGAGGGAGGTGGTGGACGGACTATTTGGGGCAGCACGGAGCCTGCGGATGCCCAAGCCACCGCGTCACTCCCAGGAGAGACGCATGACTCGGTCATGCTGCAGGCCCCACAGTGAGTGCCATATTGTCACCCCCCCCTCAGTGGTGACACTCGGGGCGAACCACCTCCACTGCTCCCCCCTTCCTCCGCCCCTGCGACATTGAGTATCATTCAGTTGGATAGTGGGGTATAAGTTTTCTAAATAAATAATAGAAGAAGAAGTGTTTGAAGAGTTTGGATTTGATATCCCACTTTATCACTACCCAAAGGAGTCTCAAAGTGGCTAACATTCTCCTTTCCCTTCCTCCCCCTCAACAAACCCTCTGTGAGGTGAGTGGGGCTGAGAGACTTCAGAGAAGTGTGACTAGCCCAATGTCACCCAGCAGCTGCATGTGAAGGAGCGGAGACGCGAACCTGGTTCACCAGATTACAAGTCTACTGCTCTTAACCACTACACCACACTGGCTCTTCCTATATTTCCTCTGTCAACATACAGCTAAACGCCAATGGGATTTTCACACCAATCTGTTATTACTGCTGATTTGATTAGGGGGCAGATCAACCTAACCAGCCCCATCAGCAGTAGGCTTGTGAAAGGACTTCCACTTGCATGATGGGGCTCCCTCCCTCCTCCTTCCATGAACCCACAACAGGCTCTGGGGGAGGGGGTCGGCAGACCCCCCCCCCAGAACAGCACACAGAGGAAGGAGAGGGAGAATTGTTCCAACTGGCAAGCTATTGGGAGATAACCACAGAATTCCACCCCAAAGAAATACTGTTTGGACCATGAACTACCAATTCAATACTACCACACATTAAAATCTACCTGGGGCTTTCATTTTAATTTCAGCACAGAAGAGCATTCTTATGTGAAGTGGTCCCTACACTGTGGAAATTGGCCTGACATAAAACCCCAGCTGAGCTCCTCAAATGGTGCCACCTGGCCACTATAGAGATTAATACTATGTTGTATGATATCTGCAGGGATAGGAGATGAGTGCAAATGGTAGTGAATGAGAAGCAAGAGGTCCAAGCTGCAATTCTATATATTTACACGGCAGTACATTTCATTAAACTCACTAAGGCTTATTTTTGAGTAGATGTTTTGTTTTATTTTATTTCACAGAATTTTTAAACTACTTAAGCATCAAAAACTCTAGGCGGTTTGCTTAAAACAGACATTGAAATTTCTGATAATGTCAGATGTTACAAACACACTAAGCTACAGAAGAAGATCAAGATTAAACCTATCCATTCTGAAGGAAATCAGCCCTGAGTGCTCACTGGAAGGACAGATCCTGAAGCTGAGGCTCCAATACTTTGGCCACCTCATGAGAAGAGAAGACTCCCTGGAAAAGACCCTGATGTTGGGAAAGATGGAGGGCACAAGGAGAAGGGGACGACAGAGGACCAGATGGTTGGATAGTGTTCTCGAAGCTACCAGCATGAGTTTGACCAAACTGTGGGAGGCAGTGGAAGACAGAAGTGCCTGGCGTGCTCTGGTCCATGGGGTCACGAAGAGTCGGACACGACTAAACGACTAAACAACAACAACAAGCTACAGAACAAAATAAAATACAAATAAAGTCACCAGCTTTAAAAATATAGGTGATAAAGTAAAACTGCATATTAAAATACATGTCAAATCTACATGTCTGGTTAGGCTATACCCCAGGCCCCCAGCAGTAAGCCCCATTGAATTCAATGGGCTTTTACTTTTGAGCAGCGCCCTCTCCGATTGCATGGAGCCCCGTGGTTTTCCATGGATCTGAGGGCAATGAAACAATCGTTGAGATGGCTAGAGCGCAGGTAGCGGATAACTCATTCCGAATCTGACCGGACACAGGTTAGAGCTCAACGTCGAGCCTACCAAGTGGCGATAACGACGGCAAAGAGGACTTTCTTCGCCGCCTCTATTGCATCTGCAGAAAACAGCAGCAGGAGACTTTTTCAGGTGGTTCACAATTTAGCGGAACCACCTGCGACATCGGCGCCCAGTACGGGCCACATGATCTCCTGCAATGATTTTGCAAAGTTTTTTGAGATAAAATCGCTCAGATTCGGGAAGAAGTAGACTCCACCGTGGGAGCAGGGCCAGGGCGGGAGAGTGCTAGAGTCCTGTCTAGTCAAGTTGTGTGGGATCAATTCCAATCTGTTACCTCTGAGGATGTGGACAGGCTGCTTGGACGAGTGAAGCCAACCACCTTTCTCCTGGATCCTTGCCCATCCTGGCTTATAAAAGCTAGCCGGGAAGGACTGGGCGATGGGCTTCGTGGGGTGGTGAATGCTTCCCTCCGTGAGGGAGCCTTCCCAGACCCGCTGAAAGAGGCGGTTATTAAACCGCTTCTTAAAAAACCATCTTTAGATGCGGCCACGATGGCCAATTATCGCCCAGTCTCAAATCTTCCATTCTTGGGCAAGGTGATTGAGCGAGTGGTTGCTGAACAACTCCAGGCATGCCTGGAAGAAGCGGACCATTTGGATCCCTTCCAGTCGGGATTCAGGCCTCATCATGGGACTGAAACTGCCTTGATCGCACTGGTTGATGATCTCCGGCGGGCTAGGGACAAAGGTGAGAGCTGTTTCCTAGTTCTGCTGGATCTCTCAGCGGCCTTTGATACCATTGACCATAACATCCTTCTGGACCGTCTTGAGGGGCTGGGAGCTGGGGGCACTGTCATACAGTGGTTCCGCTCCTTCCTCCTGGGCCGTGTCCAGAAAGTGGTGGTGGGGGATGAGTGTTCAGACCCCTGGGCTCTCACTTGTGGGGTGCCTCAGGGTTCTGTCCTCTCCCCCATGCTTTTCAACATTTACATGCAGCCACTGGGAGAGATCATCAGGAGGTCTGGGCTGGGTGTTCATCAGTATGTGGATGATACCCAACTCTACCTCTCTTTTAAATCAGAACCAGTGAAGGCAGTGAAGGTCCTGTGTGAGTGTCTGGAAGCGGTTGGAGGATGGATGGCGGCTAACAGATTGAGGTTGAATCCTGACAAGACAGAAGTACTGTTTTTGGGGGACAGGAGGCGAGCAGGTGTGGAGGATTCCCTGGTCCTGAATGGGGTAACTGTGCCCCTGAAGGACCAGGTGTGCAGCCTGGGAGTCATTTTGGACTCACAGCTGTCCATGGAGGCACAGGTCAAATCTGTATCCAGGGCAGCTGTTTACCAGCTCCATCTGGTACGTAGGCTGAGACCCTATCTGCCTGCAGACTGTCTCACCAGAGTGGTACATGCTCTGGTTATCTCCCGCTTGGACTACTGCAATGCGCTCTACGTGGCGCTACCTTTGAAGGTGACCCGGAAACTACAACTAATCCAGAATGCGGCAGCTAGACTGGTGACTGGGAGTGGCCGCCGAGACCATATAACATCGGTCTTGAAAGACCTACATTGGCTCCCAGTACGTTTCCGAGCACAATTCAAAGTGTTGGTGCTGACCTTTAAAGCCCTAAACAGCCTTGGTCCAGTATATCTGAAGGAGCGTCTCCTCCTCCATCGTTCTGCCCGTATACTGAGGTCCAGCGCCGAGGGCCTTCTGGCGGTTCCCTCACTGCGAGAGGCCAAGTTACAGGGAACCAGGCAGAGGGCCTTCTCGGTAGTGGTGCCCGCCCTGTGGAACGCCCTCCCATCAGATGTCAAAGCGATAAACATCTACCTGACATTCAGAAGACATCTGAAGGCAGCCCACTTCAGGGAAGTTTTTAATATGTGACATTTTAGTGTATCTTTCATCTTTGTTGGAAGCCGCCCAGAGTGGCTGGGGAAACCCAGCCAGATGGGCGGGGTACAAATAATAAATTATTATTATTATTATTATTATTATTATTATTATTATTATTATTATTATTATTGGGATTTTCCCTAAACGTATATAAACTTACAAGGCTCACATTACTAGGGCTTACATTACTAAAGCAGTCTTATTTGAGGCTTCTGGGGGTTCAGTAAGTGAGATCCAGCTGCAATATGTGTGTCATGTCTGCAACCAAAGGCACCATAAATAAGGCAGGCAGACAGCCCTCCCCAAATTACCCCATCACCGGTGAACACTTTGGTGTAGCAAGCTACAGGTTTATCCCAAAGCAACCCATCAAGTTGTCATTTGCTTGCTGGTGAAGACTTGCCTCAAAGGGGCTGGTTGCTTCCTCCTCTCCTCTGGGTATTAAGTGCAGTCTGCTCTGTTTGTGAAAAGAGATGCTGCCATGTCACTCTTGACACATCTCCCTAGAAGCTGCTAAGCTGCAGGGAAACCTCCCACTAAGAGAGGAAAGCCAACTTTTCAAGAGCACCTGAAGAGTGTGTCTTTCGGAGTGGAAGGTAATAAGACCTTGGTCTCTGTTCAGAACACAGATTCTGAAACCTGCAAAACAGGGCTGTCTTGGGGTAACTTCTATGGAAGTTGTCCTCAGGATGTAACATTCCTTGGGCTCTGGTTTTCATTATAACTGCAGCCTGTTCTTCATTCTGTGATTGTTCCTTTAAACAACAGCCCTCTGGGGCAGACTTATTCCTTGCTGTTGTGTCTGTAAGACAAAGGATTATTATTATTATTATTATTATTATTATTATTATTATTATTATTATTCAATCCATTTCTCATGGTGAGGACAAGCACCAGGCACTTGGCAAAGTCCCTTTCATAACTTGATAGGCATGAATCTTGAGGAATATGCTGAATTGTGAGAAGCTTACAATTGGATAGCCATGCATAGACTGCTCTGCAGGTCTCAATGATTTCAGTGAGACTGAGGCTCAAGTTCATGTGTATTCCTATACACATAGCCTCAGGAAAATTTTGAAAATGATGTTCAAATGGACTTATCCTTACAATGAACATCATTTTTTAAAAAATGTTATTTTTGCCATATACAGTTAAAGTCATCTGTCCAGGAGTCCCAATGGGAAAACAACAACATTTTCCATAGGGCTGTTTCCAAAGGTAATAAGAGGAGAGGAGGCTGAGGGAAGACTCCACAAGGGATGGTTTTCAAAAAAGGAGTGACATAACTAGGCTTCTCAGCATGGCAAAAAGAATGTAGTTGGTCTTGGGAGCCATGGACTAAAAAAGGTTGAAAACCTCTCTTATATGCACTTATCTGGGAGTAAGTTTCATTTAACTGAGGAGGACTTACTTATAAGTAGAAATGAATAGGATTGCATTGTAAACATTTATATGACCTGAAACTTCCTCCAAAGTTTCAAAACTTTTGGCCACATCCAAGAAGTCTTCTTTCCTTCCTTCCTTCCTTCCTTCCTTCCTTCCTTCCTTCCTTCCTTCTTGGAATTTTTTTAATGGAGCTTTCACAACAAAAGAAAAGAAAAGAAAAACACTAATCTACAGGAAATAAAGAAAAGAAAAAACTAAAGAAAGAATGAAGAGAAAAAGAAACTACAAGGTCCTCCCTCGTGACTATATCTTAACTTTCATCCCCAACAGAGGAAGGTGTGACTCTTCCAGCTCTCACCTGGGCTCATTCCTCTCTTCTCATAACCACTCACCCTGTGAGATTTCCCCTTAGCTGCCTCTCACATGGGATCCAAACTTCCAAAAGAAGCTAATTTCCATGCACAAGCAGAATTTTGGGGTTTTCGACACGTTTCTGCGAACAACAGACTCCCATGGGACATCTCACAAACTTCCCTAAGACTGAAAATATGTTTGGGACAGGATGTGACTGTCTGATCTATGGAAGAAGAGCAGTATACACAATGCTTTTTTTCTAGAAAAATAAGTGTCGGTACTCACCATGAAGTTGTTACAGTATCTGTCACACTTTTTAACAACAAAGAAGAAGTGATGGCACTGGGTACCACTGAGTACCCCCTGGGGAAAGCCCTTATACAGATTTTAATCATCGTCATCACATCCAAACCCCCACAAATTGCAAAGATCAAATTGCAGAGTTCTCTGGCATGATGAACTGTAGGGTCCAGCAACTCATTCCTATGCACATATCCTCAAATACAAGTTGCATTTCAATGTATTGATCGAGTTTGAAGCATCGTTGTCATTCAGTGACTATTCACCTCTAAACTTTGCATACCAGCCATGTGATCTCCAAGCCACTTATGCCACACTTCTGTGATCACGGTGTTCTGTTCTGCATCACCTGACAAGACATGCTTTTTGCGTTACATACTGACGGCAAATAAGAATTAATAACTAGTTGCGCAGGAGGGAGTACGTGACACCGAGTGAAGATTATAGGAAATGTTGTAAGACCTTTGCAGGTTCCCAGAGTGCCAACGCAGGCTGACCTTTTTATACCTCTCATTGGGAACCAATACATCCGGCCTCTGAGGCATCTCTCGGATAGTGTAGCATGTTTAGGTTGCAGGCAAAGTTAACTGAAGTTGCTACTTAGCTATGGTAATTACCACTGAGGTGTTCATGACTAATACCATACCATTAAAGGCGGGGCAGGGTTTCCATTACTGACTCTTGTTTGCACGAACTCTATGAGAAATCTTCTCTGCGCAATGAAACTTGGCACTTGACTACCAAGTTCTTAGTGCATGTTACAGTGGTACCTCGGGTTACATACGCGTCAGGTTACAGACTCCACTAACCCAGAAATAGTACCTCGGGTTAAGAACTTTGCTTCAGAATGAGAACAGAAATTGTGCTCCGGCAGCATGGCGGCAGCAGTGGGAGGCCCCATTAGCTAAAGTGGTGCTGCAGGTTAAAAACAGTTTCAGGTTAAGAACAGACCTCCAGAACGAATTAAATACGTAACCAGAGGTACCACTGTATATATGAATGCAAGGAGGAGTTGGGACAGTCTTCATGCAAAAGAATAATTTTTAAAGAGGCTTACAATGCAATCCTGTACTTGTCTATTCAGAAATAAACCCCGTTAACCTCACTGGGACTTTCTCCCGGGTATAGGATTGCATGACTGTTAATGGTGAGATGTATCATCAATGATCATTATGAAGGAAGCTAGCTGCCTTATAGTTGTCTGAATGCTGGCTCATCTAGCTCAGTATTAGCTATCTGCACAGTCTGGCAGCTGTAAAAATGGGCTCACTATGTTTTGTTTAGAAGTACAGTCTTGTCGTCCAGACTGAATTCAAGGAAAACAAGTTATCTGTTGTCACAGTTTATAGTAAGCTGTGCATAGCACTGATTGGTAGCAAACCAACAACATCACTAACCCCTCCCCTCTAAAGCAGTTTTTCATTGGGGTTTTTTAAATAATAAAAAATCATTACGCTTTCTTTTCTGTCTTCCTTTTTTATGTGGATGGAACAACTGTAATTTAAATGGGAAAATATATGCACAGCTTTTACACTTTCCTTCAAAAATAAAAATAAATAAAAGGCACATAAGCATACCTGAAGGCTGGGTTAGGGCAAAAACACATAAACGCCAGACTATTGAATTCATGTTTCAGTCACTGACCACTATAGTGGTACCTCAGGTTACAGACCCCGCTAACCCAGAAATAGTACCTCGGGTTAAGAACTTTGCTTCAGGATGAGAACAGAAATCGTGCTCCGGCAGCGCAGCAGCAGCGGGAGGCCCCATTAGCTAAAGTGGTGCTTCAGGTTAAGAACAGTTTCAGGTTAAGAGCTGACCTCCAGAACAAATTAAGTTCTTAACTCGAGGTACCACTGTATAGCTATCAAATGCATTGCTATGATGATGAGATGTTGGCCTTCAGCTGTAAAGGGGGGGGGGGACAACACAGTGAGACCCACTTGGAATGCCTACTTGTCTGCATACTCATGCAATTTCAGTGATTGCAACACATGGAGTTTGAGAGGTTAAAAGGCATCATCTGAGATATGTGAGCTCCTGGCTCAGTTGGTTAGAGCGCAGTGCTAATAATGCCAAGGTCACAGGTTCAATCCCTGTATGGGACAGCTGCATATTCCTGCATTGCAGGGGGTTGAATTAGATGATCCTCAGGGTCCCTTCCAACTCTACAGTTCTATGGTTCACAAAAGTAGAAAACACTTACAAGTAGAGGAAATGGACCTACATAAGAGCCAAAATACAACTTTCTTTGGTAGCAACCTACTTCACGTGCATCACCTTTTTACACTCTTTACAGTCTTGCCCTACACTGATATTGTCTTAGTATCCCATCATTCCTTCTTACAAAGGCAGTGTCCCTCTGCTTAAGAACCACAATTCTGCACTCTCCGGCCTCAGGAAGAAAAAAAAAGCCAGTACTATGAAAATTAGGAATTTTTCGCATTGACAAGAATGTCTCACATCAGCACTCATCAATTATAACACGTCCTGGAGGCCTCTTTCACCCATGAAACCCTTCAAAAGGATTGTGGGTCTTTGCCAGAAAGAGTGCAAAGGGCAAAGAGGAAAGAGACACAAAGAAGACACAAAGAAGACTAGATCCTCATCTCACGGCTTTGTCTGTTTTTCAGCCATTGTTTTGTTGTACAGGTATTTCAGCTCATACTGTAGCAGAGAACAGGATTAGACAGGTCACTGTGGAATTGGATTACAGACATTTTCTACTTTTATAAACTTTTTTTTTTAGCAGATAAAGTGGAGAGCTGGCACAAAGGCATGGGTGGAGAAAGAAAAGGAGGAGAGAGAAAAATCCAGGCCATAATCCTGCCTAAGTTACATATACATTAAAATCCATTTACTTAAATTCTATTCTTTATGTAGGTGCTTAATTTCCCGCTGATTAAAATAAATGGGTCTTAAAACAGCTTCGTTTTTCCTTGATGAGTGTTTAGAACATAATTTCCCAGATAGCTGAGACTTATTTTTTCTTCCCTACTGGCTCAGGCATTAATATGCCCAAATCTGTCTAGGATCAGGTCCATTATAGGGTTGTCATACGTCTGGAATTTTCCGGACATATCCCGAATACTGCAGTCAGAAACAGTGTCTTGGCAGAAATCCCAAAAAAAAAACGTCCAGGAAAATCCAGACCTATGGCAACAACTTTGCCAAAAAAAAAACTCATCTCAACAACTTTTCTGTCTGGATTTTCACTGTTTGAAATATGGCAACCCTACTAAGGTAAAGGTAAAGGTAAAAGACCCTGGATGGTTAAGTTCAGTCAAAGGCAACTATGAGGTGCAGCGCTCATCTCGCTTCAGGCCGAGGGAGCCGGTGTTTGCCCATAGACAGCTTTACGGGTCATGCAGCCAGTATGACTAAACCACTACTGGCTCATGGAGGACCATGATGATTGCCAGAGTGCACAGAAAAGCTGTTTACCTTTCTGCCACAGTGGTACCTATTTATCTACTTCCACTGGTGTGCTTTTGAACTGCTAGGTTGGCAGAAGCTGGGACAGAGCAACGGGAGCTCATTCCACCACATAGATTTGAACCGCCGACCTTCCAATCGGCAAGCCCAAGAGGCTCAGTGGTTTAGACCACAGCACCACCTACGTCCCCCCAGCAACCCTGCTAATGTATCTCCAAACTTTATGTTCTATGTATGCAATCATTCCTCCTCAGTATTTTTAAAGATAGATGTTCCTTTTCAATACTCCTAAGCTCTGGTATCTGGTACACAGATACATTGCTATTATTATTGGTATTGTACTGGATAAAGTGACCAGTGACTAAACTAGGTGAATTCAGGCAACCATATATAAGCTTAAGTGACTGATATATGAACAAGCCATTTGATTGCACATGTAGCCCCTTCACCAGGAAGTCTTCCATTCCCTATAGCTTCATCATTTCATCAAAAATAGGGAACTGTGGTTAACAGCTTTGTTACAAGTCAGGATAATAAACAGCCTCAATCATATGAATATCCTGGCTTCTTTCAAAGTTCTTAACCATGGTTTCGTGGTTTGGATAAATTGGGAAACTGTAGTTAATGGAATATTACCATCTAAACAGAGGCACTGCAGCAACATGACTAATAACTGTCAGTCACTAGAATATCTTGATGTTGATCCAAATTTATTGAAACCTCAATGCCCGCTAGAGCTGAGCATGTCTACTCACAGGTGAGTTTCTGTAAGCTCACTGGGACTTACTTGCTGGCGATTGTGTATATGATTATGGGGGTTGGGGACAGGAAGAAATTCCAGGTGCTTGAAAGAAGATTTATTTCAGGTCCAATGCATTTTGGAATAATATTTCCTTGGAGGCACTATAAATACACAAAACATATGTGCTCATGAAATGGGATGGTAAAGAATAATACATTTTCATAGTCTTATACTGGATAAGTATGCAACAAAATACTTATATAAATATACAAACATACTTATTGCAATGGCTTGTTGTTTCTTACTGAAACAAAATTTATAGCAATACATATTGAGAACAAAAAGTATACAGTAATTCAAAAATAAAACCCAAACTAGTTGGACTAATTTAATTTGGATTTTATGCTGTTCATCACTTTGATATCCCTTCCCCACTTTATGTTGATGGGATAAACATTTTTGCAAAAAATATATATATATAAAGTAACCTCCCCTCAGTGTCCATTTAAAAATGTTTAAGAGCA
Source organism: Podarcis liolepis (assembly GCF_965112155.1). Taxonomy (NCBI): domain Eukaryota; kingdom Metazoa; phylum Chordata; class Lepidosauria; order Squamata; family Lacertidae; genus Podarcis; species Podarcis liolepis. Next base: position 26,538,986 of record NC_139555.1, read on the forward strand.
CCCAAACAACATCATTACACATCTCATCCCATTATGAACAAACTAAAGCATATAAGCTACAGGCACGACTATTTCAGCATTTAAGCAAGCTGGAACACCAAGGTATTAACAATTTATATTTCTGGAACATAACCCTGAGAGTTGCAAGTCCCAACATGGAAATTTCAACTGTATTTTAATTTAATCCTGGCACTGTGTTAGACATCCCCCTTGAGAGAAACATGCACTTTTACTATATCCAAGACTGCTGCATTTGCAATGGGTCGTACTATGACACTGTGCACAATTAATCCAGTTATTCCTTATGTTTGTGTGGCCATTATCACCGATGCCTTTAAGAAACATGTTCATAAAAGAGGTCAACCAAGCTGATCAAGGGTCTGGAAACTCAGCCTTGTGAGGGATCTGGGTATGTTTAGCCTGGTAAAGAGGAGACTGAGAGGAGATATGATACCCATCTTCAAATATCTCAAGGGCTGTCACATGGAGGTTGGAGCAAGCTTGTTTTCTCCTGCTCTGAAGGCTAGGACCCAGACCAATGGTTTCAAGTTACAAGAAATGAGATTCTGACTAAACATCAAGAAGAAGAATCTGAGAGTAAGAGCTGTTTGACAGTGGAACAGACTCCCACAAGAGGTTGTGGACTTTCCTACTTGGAGGGTTTTTCAGCAGAGGTTGGATGGCCACCTGTCATGGATGATCTAGTTGGGATTCCTGCCATGTACCAGGTGACCCTCAGGGTCCCTTCCAACTCTACAGTTCTATGAACTACTGCATAATACACAGAGGAGTAAATTGTACTATATCGGGGTGGCCAACTCCCAAGAGACTGCGATATACTCACAGAGTTAAAAAAACTGGCAGTGATCTACTCCCTTGTGGGGGGTTCAGGTCAAAGTTGTTGAGCTTTTTTTTGGGGGGGGGGTTGCAGGGCTGAGATGCTGAGCTTTTTTAAGGAAGCAAAACTTGTTGATCTACCTCAGGGGTAGGCAACCTAAGGCTGCCAAATTTTAATTGGTAGATCAGCCAGGTAATGGTTTCGTTGGTAAAATGGTTAATCAGTAGAGTTGGTGATGGAAGAGCATTTTCAGAAGCATTTCTGTTCTCAAGCAAAGTTGGCCCTGATTTCTAAATGTAACGGGGAAGAGGAAAAGCAAGTATTAAAAGATGGAACTTGAATAAAGACAGCCCTTGTTGAGGTGGCTACATCAGAGAACATAATTACTTAACAGTCAGTTCCGTTGGTTAGAGTGTGGTGCTGATAATGCCAAGGTTGCAGGTTCGATCCCCATAAGGGACAACTGCATATTCCTGCACTGCAGGGGGTGGGACTAGATGATCCTCAAGGTCCCTTCCAACTCTACAATTCTATGATTAGTTTCTCTCTTCTAGCTGAAACATGATGTTATGGAGAGGCATCAAAGTTGCCACCTCAACTAGGAGCTCCACATCTCCTCATCCTTCTCTCTCTGGTAATATATAGAAGCTAAGCCATGGGTGGGCAAACTAAGGCCTGGGAGCCAGATCTGGCCCAGTTGCCTTCTAAATCCGGCCCACGGACGGTCCAGGAATCAGCGTGTTTCTACATGAGTAGAATGTGTGCTTTTGTTTAAAATGCATCTCTGGGTTATTTGTGGGGCATAGGAATTCATTCATTTCCCCCCCAAAAAAAATATAGCCCGGCCCACCACAATGTCTGAGGGACGGTGGACCGGACCATAGCTGAAAAAAGTTGCTGACTCCTGATCTACCTGTTGGACATGCCTGTCCAACAGGTAGATGCAAATAAACATGCCAACATGCCATAGCAAATAAAAATTCGGACTCAAACGAATAGAAGGAATTGTTCTTGTTGTTTTGTTTGACCCTGGAAAACGGTTTTGTATCTCTGATTGTATTTTACCCTGGAAATATTGAAGGCACGTTCTTCAACTATACAACTTGGATCTTGGGCAAGAAGGGCTGTGCAGGGAAACTGTAGGAAGGGACAGGATGTGCTAAGCTGCCTGAAGGGACATTGATGGATTGGAAGGAGCTGCTCAAGGAGATAAGATCAAAAGCAGAAGGGAAGACTCTCATTTGGCATAACGCTCATGATACAGAGGTTCTAGAGTACTTGCAGGTGGGGAGAATCAATGTTCAAAGCCGAAAAAAAGTCTCACTATTTTACTGAGCAGACCAACTGGAAATGCATTTCTCTTCTGGGAGTAGATGGCAAAGATGTATCAAGTCCTTTGCTCTTTCAAAGTATTGGCCTTACTACTGCACCTAAGGGTATCTGGCATCTTTCAAAAACCAGGTAATTCATTCACAACAGTGAGATCTTGGAGAAAAACTCTTTTGCATAGACAGTTACAGCTGAAGCAACATCTTGAAAGGCAGGTCCTATGGAGCTGATTCTGTTGGAGAAATCAGATCACATTTCTTACCTGTGCAATCAACTCTACGTTCTTCTAGAGCCATCACTCTTAGCTAATCCAGCCTGGTGTTTTACCTAAAGAGTGGTTTAAAGTTTGTGATGGAAATATGGGGAGAATCAAATACTGCCCCGAGCCATCGAGTCCGTTCATGTTACCCTGAACATGACACATATATTTCCATTGCCACAATACAGAGGGAATACAGTATAGTTAGCATTAAGTATCAGACTTCCTTCCTTGGAAGTTTATAAGCAGAAGGTAGATGGCCATCTGTCATGTATGATTTAGTTGATATTCCAGCATCGCAGGGGGTGGGACTAGATAACCCTTGAAGGTCCCTTCCAACTCTACAGTTCTTTTATTCTAATCCCCGGCCCCATGACTCAAGTTTCGATTTACAGTTGCACAGGAGACAGGCATTCATAACAAGTTTGAGTGACGCTTGACCTCACAATCCACTTTTGCCTACAGGTTGGGAAAGAAAAGCTTCCCAAGAATTTGGCACCCAAGCAAAACATACCATTTAAATGCTCCGCATTATTATTGCCTTGGGTGCGTGAGATTTTTTAAAAAGACACTCTCTAACCTTCCAAAAGCTCGATGTTCACATACTTGCTCGCTAAAAAGGCACGCCTGCTCTTACCTAGGTTCAGAGTTCAGTTGCTCATCCCAAACATGGGTTCGCCAGCTAATTGTCCACTCTTTGGTGGCACTGGGAATACCATATTTTTCGCCCTATAAGACGCACCAGACCACAAGACGCACCTAGTTTTTGGAGGAGGAAATCAAGAAAAAAAATATTCTGAATCTCAGAAGCCAGAACAGCAAGAGGGATCGCTACACAGTGAAAGCAGCAATCCCTCTTGCTGTTCTGGCTTCTGGGATAGCTGCGCAGCCTGCATTCACTCCATAAGACGCACACACATTTCCCCTTACTTTTCAGGAGGGGAAAAGTGAGTCTTATACAGCAAAAAATACGGTATAGGGATTGGCAGCCTAATCAGGCAAGGACTGAGACAGAAACAGAGTATGTTGTCTCCTACCCCACCATAGCATTTATCCCATACACTCTGTAGCACATGGGGATTATGGGACAAAGCTGTAAAAAAAGAAGAAAAAAAGGAGAAGCAGCTTTTTAATACCACTGCAAACTGGAAGGATGAAACATTCCAAACCCGACTTCTGCACTCCCTCCTTCTCCTCCTCTCTTTCCATCTTTCCCCATGAGCAACATGCTTGTGGGTGGCACTTCTGTATGGCAGCTGGTGGAATTAATGAGCGCCGGCAGAATTGTTTCCAGGCAAGCAGTTGCTCTGAGTACATTTCATCATATAACACCAATTGTCAAGTGCTTGGAGGCAAGAGGCTTAAATCAGCCCAGCCCTAGATCCTAGGAGCTGATAAGCCACTTAGCTCATCCAAAAACTTTCTGTTTCATACTTCGCTTGGGTAGATAAATACTGACGCTTAATATATTCAGTACAACCTTATCTGTTCGAGTGGCCTGGGAGACAGCCAAGAAAATTAGGATGATCAGAAATTTGGACAAATGAGAGTGCTTCCTGTTTTTGTGTGTGTGTGTATGAATGTATTTGCAAGCTATTAAAACAGTTTTTCATGTTGTATTTTAAATTCTATTCGCCCGCCCTGTGACCTTAGGGTGAAGGGCAGTCAATAAAATAAAATAAAATAAAAACACATAATGCATTAAAATTATAAGTTTTGCATCACGATTTTTATAATGCATGAATACATACAGAAACAGTCACACAATCCTAAACACACCTACCAGACAGTAAGCCCTACTGAACACTGCGCCATTTTCTTTTGATATGTGGATGCCACTTTGCAAGCAGTTTCCTACAATGTAGGTTTTGAATTCATAGTAGTCTGCTGTTCCATCATATGTCTTTGAAAATGCTTTCTTATCTTATGCTTTGACAAGGATCAGAGCATAAAAAACATAAAAATCCTCCAGCTTCTGTTTTAGCTAAATGTGAAATATTTGTGCAAATGTCTTATTAAATGTGGCAAAGCCATTGCCGAAGAACCCCATAACTGGCAATGTGGAACTAGTAGCAATGATCATATGGGTCATGCAGTGAGTTTCTATCCATGCACATGACCAATGCACAGAAAAGAGAATGACGTATGTGAGACTAGCATCCTACAGGCTTTTTTTTTTTTTTTTGGCCCCGGACCTCACCAACATTGCTATTGCTGCATTGTTACCAACTTTAAGAAGCCACAGGCTACAAGGAGATATCACACAGGAGAGAGCCAGTGTGGTGTAGTTGTTAAGAGTGGTAGACTCGTAATCTGGTGAACCGGGTTCGCGTCTCCGCTCCTCCACATGCAGCTGCTGAGTGACCTTGGGCTAGTCACACTTCTTTGAAGTCTCTCAGCCCCACTCACCTCACAGAGTGTTTGTTGTGGGGGAGGAAGGGAAAGGAGAATGTTGGCCACTTTGAGACTCCTTCAGGTAGTGATTAAGTAGGATATCAAATCCAAACTCCTCTTCATCATCATCATCATCATCATCATCATCAGCAGCAGCAGCATCTGTACTGCCATGTAAGGAAGAGCAGGAAGATCTGCTTTGGGGGTAATGATATTAACTGGACCCCTATAAGTCTCCAGGGGAATGTAAAGAAAATTCCAGTTAGGTTCCAGTAGGCTAGAGCCTCACCCTGGAAGGTCAACAGCTTCTCGCTGCATCACAATCACTTCCAGAGAGGTTGAGTCACCACACTTTCCCCCCCCCCCAGCCCCAGAGGCCTGTTTTTTTAAACTGTGAGAAGGCTGTTTCCACCCAAGCTAGTCCTTATAACTTGATAGCTAGCCTCCCAGAGAAGGCAACATTTTACAACCTGCTTTGTGGGGAGTGTGGGGAGGCAGGAAGACTGTTGAGTGCTTTGGTCACCTACCAACAATAAGGTAAATTCACTCAAGTCTTCACCTAAATTATGTAGACATGCCTGAGAATAAAACATGCCTGAGAATAAGAGAGAAAAGCAGAAGCCTGTTTCCCAGGAAAAGGAAGCTTTTGAGAAATTGAAGGACATTTTTGAGGAGAAGACTAACTCAAACACACCTGAAACTGGAGCTACGCAGCAGCAGTCAGCTGTATGAAAAATGGTTTCTCTTCAGACACAAGCCCATGAGGTCACAACCCCATCAAAACTACCATTTTTTTAAAAAAAATGTCTATTTAAAACCTTCACAGCTGTTTCCCTCCAAGACCTAGCCTTTGCCAGGAGTTTGCTCAGAGAACTTTGAGTTGATGACATTATTGTTTATTTTCCAGATAAAACCATGGTATCTTTGATGCCATCGGAGTGCAGCTTGTTGAAATGCTCTCATACTCAGCGCTGCAGGTGAAACAAGTTATTTTGTCTCTCATCCACTGTGTGACAAATTCTCCTCCATGGTGTTTCTGCTCCGGGGATTGAAAAGAGTCTCTGTTGAAAGACAAAGGGGAAATTTCACTTACTTCTGGGCAAACATAGTGCTCTGAGCTGTGTAGATACAATAGAGAGTATGTCTGAAAGCCCAAGGTCCATCATATCACTTCTCACATATAATATAATGGCCCTTGATGAAACGCGTTTGTCGCTTGACTTTTAAATGAGCATTGGGTGTACTTTAAAAGTACTGTGTAAATTTGCCCTCTGTGAGCAACTAAGAAACAGTGACTACTACCCCAAGGACACCTAGAAAGCTTCCTGGCTGAGTGGGGATTTGAACTCTGGTGTCCTAGGCCTTAAGCCAGGCTTCCTCAAACTTGGCCCTCCAGATGTTTTGAGACTACAATTCCCATCATCCCTGACCACTGGTCCTGCTAGCTAGGGATCATGGGAGTTGTAGGCCAAAAACATATGGAGGGCTAAGTTTGAGGAAGCCTGCCCTAATCCAGGGTTTCCAAAACTTGGGTACAGCTGTTTGGGGGACTACAATTCCAATCATCCCTGACCACTGGTCCTGCTAGCTAGGGATCATGGGAGTTGTAGGCCAAAAACATATGGAGGGCTAAGTTTGAGGAAGCCTGCCCTAATCCAGGGTTTCCAAAACTTGGGTACAGCTGTTTGGGGGACTACAATTCCAATCATCCCTGACCACTGGTCCTGCTAGCTAGGGATGATGGGAGTTGCAGTTGAAAAACCATTGGAGACCCAGGTTTGGGGAGTACTGAGAGTCTAACCCAGTGTTCCCCAACCTTGGGCCTCCAGCTGTTTTTGGACTACAACTCCCATCATCCCTCGCTAGCAAGACCAGTGGTCAAGGATGATGGGAATTGTAGTCCAAAAACAGCTGGAGGCCCAAGGTTGGGGAACACTGGTCTAACCACTACAACAAACTGAAATTGTCACTTCAATTTGTAGTGACTCTACAAACCACCTTTTCCCACTTCATTGACCTTACCCAGAAGATGGAGTTGTGCCACTCACCAGTCAGTGACTGTTCAAAACTAGTAAACTCCATGCCAAACCATGTTCAAATGCTGCTTAAGAATAGTGGAGGCTGTATCTATTACTGATGTGAGTTTTGCACATGTATATGTGAGTTTTATACAATAAACTACATTGTTTGTTTCAATTAATTTGCACAAGGGTGTAGGTGCAGCCAATTCAGTGGTCCTACCAGCAAGTTTGCACCACACTGACCTCACCACCGTAGTTGCCACCCTCTTTGTCCTAGCATGCTGCAATGACTCTGCCTGATGGAGGCAAAAAGTGCTGCCTAAAAAGACACCTAATACGGGCCCTTTCTGTTGACAAAGTTTGCCATGCCTTTGATTATCAGCAGGTTGGACTGCGCACCCAGCACTGGCTCTGCCCCACCGATAAACCCCCGGAGCAGAGTGGAGTGAAGCCTTCATACTCTCAGTCCGCTCACGTGGCCTGCCCTCAGAGATGCCGTGGATTGGCTCATTTGAATAGGGGTATGGCAGGAACCTCAGCGATCCACACTGCCAGCTCTGGCCAATCCAGTGTGTCTCAAGGGAGATTGGGGATGCTGCAAATGGCACCCACTGTCAGACGGGTGAGTGGTTATTATGAGCAGGTTGTACATGGACAAGGACTTGGGTCTTCAAATTTCAGCAGTGCCCTGTGCAAGGCAAAACTTTAGCACCCCAACCTTCTCTTGCCTTCTATTCTGCATGTGCACAGCAACAAAGTTGTGGTGCCCTGCGACGACCCCATCAGCTTGGTGCCCAATGTGTGGAACCGGTCATGCTGTCCTAAATCTGCCTCTGACAAGAACCACTGCAGTTATTGGTAGGGACATTACCATACATGGCACACGTGTTTTCTTTACCTAGACCTCAACAAATGGATACATAACCCAATATATATTATAATTATATGGAGAGAGAACTAGAAGTCTCTTTTCTCATCCATAAAACAGTTAACTACTAATAGTTTTATTCTGTTGTGCAAACTATTGTTACTGAAGGAGCGTCTCCACCCCCATCATTCAACGCGGACACTGAGGTCCAGCACGGAGGGCCTTCTGGCAGTTCCCTCACTGCAAGAAGTGAAGTTACAGGAACCAGGCAGAGGGCCTACTTGGTAGTGGCACCCACCCTGTGGAACACCCTCCCATCAGATGTCAAAGAAATAAACAACTATCGGACGTTTAGAAGACATCTGAAGGCAGCCCTGTTTAGGGAAGTTTTTAATGACTGATGTTTTAATGTATTTTTAATCTTTTGTTGGAAGCCGCCCAGAGTGGCTGGGGAAACCCAGCCAGATGGGCAGGGTATAAATATATATTTATATATTTTATTATTATTATTATTATTATTATTATTATTATTATTATTATTATTATTACTGTCAGCAGCAAGAAATAGCTACTCACAAAACACAGACACAGCTGCAGCTAAAGGTATTCCCTTCTTATTACTTGCACTCAGGCATGCATAAGCTTCATTGCTAACTTAAAATAATATTTATTAATAGAGGGGAAGGTAGAGGGAAAGACAATGGAGTCTTACTCCTAGTTTACCTTTGCCTCCCAGTTAAGATATATTTTCTTCTCTATCTGGGAAGGTGGGTTTAACTAACCTAAGCCAGCATCTCCCTTCTTCGCACAAGGCAGTTTTACGCAACAGCCTTTGCCCTTGGAAATGTGAATTCACACCCTCTGACTCCTCTAGGAAAACATTCAGCTGTTGTGGGCTGAAGGACAAAAGGGAACTCACGTGACAGGGATTATTATTTTTATTTTTAACTTGAAATATACATTATAATGTTTCTACCTCTATGTAATTAATTCTGAGTGATGGATTTCTAATTACCTGGTATGGAGCTTGCTAAGAGAGATTGCTTTAGTCTTTCATCTCATAAATATTATTAATGAAAGTCATGTGCTTTAGTAAAAAGTGGGCCTCTCATGTTTTGATGTATTGTTATGAGTTTGTGGGTGGGGGTTGTATGTATGTAACATCAGATAACCTCCCTAATATCCATGCGTAGTCTGGGTGCCATCAAATTATTGTTGTGCAACCCATGTACCATCAATGGGAGAAATTTCTGTCTTAGGGTGTGTCTGTGGGTTGAATCCCTTAGCCAAAATCTTCAGGAGAAAATGTCCGGGAGGCTTTAGAACAAGCTTGATGCAGTTAAGAAGCACCAGACATTCCCTACATCAACATTCTCCAAGGTACCGTATTTTTCGCTCTATAAGACGCACCAGACCGCAAGACGCACCTAGTTTTCGGAGGAGGAAAACAAGAAAAAAATATTCTGAATCTCAGAAGCCAGAACAGCAAGAGAGATCGCTGCGCAGTGAAAGCAGCAATCCCTCTTGCTGTTCTGGCTTCTGTGATAGCTGAGCAGCCTGCATTCGCTCCATAAGACACAAACACATTCTCCCTTACTTTTTAGAAGGGAAAAAGTGAGTCTTATAGAGCAGAAAATACTACTTTTTCAACTACTGCTTTTCATCAAGTTAAAGAATCAAGTACCTCTAGTATCTTAATTCTAGGACTACCATCCATAAATGTTCACCCTCCTTCCTTAGCTGCAAACTGTTGCCTGATTAAAACACACAAACACATAGTTAATTCTTTTTTTCTTTTTTCTTTTCTTTTCGCCTTTTCATTCATTCATTCCTTCACCAACTAATTAATTAATTAATTAATTAATTAATAGCACAATGCTATAACGTTTCCTTGGAAATAAGAACCACTGAATTCAATGAGACTTAATCAAACAATGCCCGACCTGAAGAATTTGGAGCAAATGATTCAGCAGAGGAAACACAGCCCAGAATAACTAAGGAGAATACTTGGCTAGTTTAGATGTATTCAAGTCTCCAGGGCCAGATGAACTGCATCCAAGAGTATTAAAAGAACTGGCAGATGTGATCTCAGAACCACTGGCAGTCATCTTTGAGAATTCCTGGAGAACAGGCGAAGTCCCGGCAGACTGGAGGAGGGCAAATGTTGTCCCTATTTTCAAAAAGGGGAAAAGAGAGGACCCAAATAATTATTGCCCAGTCAGTCTGACATCAATACCAGGGAAGATTCTGGAGCAGATCATTAAGCAAACAGTCTGTGAGCACCTAGAAAGGAATGCTGTGATCACCAATAGTCAGCATGGATTTCTGAAAAATAAGTCATGTCAGACTAACCTGATCTCGTTTTTTGACAGAATTACAAGCCTGGTAGATGAAGGGAACGCAGTGGATGTAGCCTACCTTGATTTCAGCAAGGCATTTGACAAGGTGCCCCATGATATTCTTGTAAAGAAGCTGGTAAAATGCGGTCTTGACTATGCTACCACTCAGTGGATTTATAACTGGCTGGCTGACCGAACCCAAAGGGTGCTCATCAATGGTTCCTCTTCATCCTGGAGAAGAGTGACTAGTTCTGTCTTGGGCCCGGTCTTATTCAACATCTTTATCAACGACTTGGATGATGGACTCAAGGGCATCCTGATCAAATTTGCAGATGACACCAAACTGGGAGGGGTGGCTAACACCCCAGAGGACAGGATCACACTTCAAAACGACCTTGACAGATTAGAGAACTGGGCAAAAACAAACAAGATGAATTTTAACAGGGAGAAATGTAAAGTATTGCACTTGGGCAAAAAAAAAAAAAAAAAAAAAATGAGAGACACAAATACAAGATGGGTGACACCTGGCTTGAGAGCAGTACATGTGAAAAGGATCTAGGAGTCTTGGTTGACCACAAACTTGACATGAGCCAACAGTGTGATGCGGAGGTTAAGGGGTGATATGATAGCCATGTTCAAATATATAAAAGGATGTCACATAGAGGAGGGAGAAAGGTTGTTTTCTGCTGCTCCAGAGAAGCGGACACGGAGCAATGGATCCAAACTACAAGAAAGAAGATTCCACCTAAACATTAGGAAGAACTTCCTGACAGTAAGAGCTGTTCGACAGTGGAATTTGCTGCCAAGGAGTGTGGTGGGGTCTCCTTCTTTGGAGGTCTTTAAGCAGAGGCTTGACAACATATGTCAGGAGTGCTCTGATGGTGTTTCCTGCTTGGCAGGGGGTTGGACTCGATGGCCCTTGTGGTCTCTTCCAACTCTATGATTCTATGATTCTATTCTATGATTCTATGATTCTATGATCTAAAGCCATTTGCACTTGTTGCCGTGCAACCAGTCCATGCAGAATGTAGGCACCCTATATATAGAAATGAGCAAACCAGTGATATTTTAGGGAGCAGGCTAGCAGGCGGGGCCCATTACTTACATGATAGGAACCTACACTACACAAAACACTGTTGCTGTATGTAGGTGTTATTTTATTTGTTTTTTATCTTATATTTTGGAAATGTACATCCAGGTGTTTTTTCCCTTAATTTTTTTTGGGGGGGTGGGGGGCAAGTATCACGGCACGTAACCATCATCAGAAAAGAAACTTTCCCACCACTTGTCTCACACAGGAGGGACCACCTCTTCTAAAATGGCACTTGTAGGTTTGTAGGAAAGACAAAAAGTGGACTTCCGGGTTAGCGCCTCCAGCAATGGCGGATTTCCTCTGATCGGGAGGAATCCGCTTCGTGGAAATTAGGGTCTGGACCGCCACAGCGAGGCAGAGACCCATCAAAAACCATAGGTGGGAGAAGCCTGTGGACGTGGGATTCGGCAGGCACAAATACAAATAGACGGATACAAATAGAAATTGTTTCCCCTAGAGGGAGCTTTTGAAACTGTTGTTGGAGTCGATCTGGGGAATTCTCCAGCTGTAGAGATCGTGAGAACCAGACATTGACCTTGAACAAGAATGTGCCCAGAAGAAGCCTTAGTGATTGCTTTTTGCAAGACAAGTGCTTTATTGGAACAGCTACATGAGAAGATGGATTTGATGACTGTTGCAGTTAATAATTTTGGACAAACAGTGAATACCTATATAGAAACCACTCAGGAACTGACCCAGGAATCTGCTTTGACAGGGCAAGTTGTGCAGAAGACAAAGGAGGAGGTTGCTGTTGAACCTCAAGTAATACAAGTGGAGAAAGCCACGGCCTTGCAGGAACATAAGCTGTTGTTTTTGATGACCAAACCTGGAAAAAGTCAGATTTGGAGAGATGGAGTCTCGTTTGGATTGGAGATGGGAAATTGGATAGATCCTCCTATGCAGGGCTGTTCTGGCTTCTGGGATCTGGTTCTGTGCCAGGTGGAGTCTGGAGTTGCCTTTAACTTTGGAGGGACTTTGAAACATGCCTTGAAATACCTTTTGGATTTTAGTGCTGACTATGGAGAATGGGCTGACCTGTTGAGAAGGGATAAAGACATTGTTAGGTTGGAATCTCCCTGAGATCTACTCCTCAGCAATAAAGGAAGGAAATTAAGAACAAGATCAGCAGAAGACAAAGTAAAGTGCAGGTATAAATATGAAGAAGATCTGCAGAAGGGACATGGAAACGAGTTAAGAGCCTCGGATAGAAGATCACCAGGTTGATGGACTAAATGGAATGGATAGAAAGGACTGACAGAACCTGAGACCAGGAAGAAGAGACGGTGGATGAAGATTGGAAGAAAGTTTAAAAATTCATTTAGAGAAATATTGTAAAATTAATGAGTGTTAGAAAAAATGTTGGAATGAAACTATTTGGCTTTAGTAGAAATGCTATAAGGAGTTATGTACAAATAAGTTTTAAGTTTTAGGGCTTTTTATGGTAAGATAAGGTTAAAATCAATTAAGACAGTTTAATGACAGAACATAGTGAAAGATGGAAAGGATTTGCTGAGATAATTAATAACTAGAATACAAAAAAGGGAGGTGTGAGGAGGTCAATGAAACAAGATAACGAAAGATAAAGATTTGGGAATATTGGATTTGTTTTTAATTTGTTTGCTTTTGTTTTTGGTTTTGATGTATTGTGTATTTTGTTCTCTTCTTTCTTCTTATTGACTTGTATTGTTTAATTTCTTTTTTTCTTTTTTTCTCTGTAATTTTAAATTCTCAATAAATATCATTTTTTAAAAAATTAAAAAGGAAAGACAAAAAGTGTTTTCTTTTTTAAAAAGTATCAAAAAAATTGCTGCCTATTTAATAGAGAATGCCTTTTTAGTCAATTAAGATGTTTTATGTTATTACTCTGACAGATTAATTAACTAAATTGCTGTTCCATCCTCCTTGATGTTTTCTTTGAGCGTCATTTCATAGGGTTGCCATATTTCAAAACATGAAAATCCGAACAGAAAAGTTGTTGACTTTTGGAGCTTTCTTTTAGGAAAACTGTCAAAATCTACACTTCCGACATGGGTTGCCATACCCAGGAGAGGGCTCATTCTGATGTGTGGTGGCTGCAAGGGGAATTACTAAGTTCATAGTCCCTACACCTGCACTATTGTAAAACAGAGTTGGCGGTCCTCAAGGTATTGTTGGTCTCCAACTCCTATCAGCCCCAGACAGCTGGGCCAATGGTCAAGCTTGATGGGAGTTGCAGTACAACATCATCAGCTGAAGCAGAGGTTCCTAAACTTATTTGGCCTACCTCCTCTCCTTTTCAGGGGGGAAAAATCACTCAATGCCCCCCTGGGCTCAGTCCAATCTGCCCCAGGAGCAGGACAAGGCTAGGGCTGCGGCCCGCCTGCCATTGGCCAAATAGACAGGTAAACTGCAATCCACTTCCTGGGCCTGGATGAAGCTGAAAAGGGTTCGCTCAAGCCAGAGGAAACCTCTCAGCTCCCGCATGACTGCTGGATCCAAGGGAGGTGTTGTCGCCATAAACATGTATGAACGGTTTTCAAAATTTTCTTCTCTTCTTTCTTTCTGCTTCCCCTGCCCCCTTATTTTTATTCAACACCACCCAATTGCACCCAAGGCTGCTACTGCCCCCCAGATCATTCCAGAGCCCCCCAGGGAGCGGTATCACCCACTTTGGAAAAAAACTGATTTGGAGGAACACAGGTCCCCATCCCTGCAGTATATGTCCAGGCAAGGCTCTATCCTGGAGAATTGTGTAGAATTAGAGCAGGCTAAAAATAGGGAAGATATATAGCTGGTGACCTACCAAGGTATACTGCATCCCTCTTGAGTTCTGCCATGGGGCAAAGTAAGTTCACCCATTGGATGTGTTGCTACACAGAATTGTGAAGGTGCAGAGTTTACCAGAGGGGTTATTGTTTGTGGTGTGTATTTTTGTGCTTTTATATTGTGGTTTTCTATTGTAAACCACCCTGCAATCTTCAGATGAAGGGTGGTATAGAAAATTAATAAATACAGTGGACGCTCGGGTTGCGAACGTGATCCGTTCGGGAGGCACATTTGCAACCCGCAGCGTTCTCAACCCGCAGCAGCACGTCTGCGCATGCGTGGGTTGCTATTTGACACTTCTGCGCATGTGTAAAGTGTGATTTAGCGCTTCTGCGCATGTGCAACTGCCGAAACCCGGAAGTAACCCATTCCGGTACTTCCGGGTTTTGGTGGTCCGTAACCCAAAAAAACGCAACCTGAAGCTTCTGTAACCCGAGGTATGAATGTAATAATAACGACGAAGAAGAAGAAGAAGAAGAAGAAGAAGAAGAAGAAGAAGAAGAAGAAGAAGAAGAAAGGATTTGCTGAGATAATTAATAACTAGAATACAAAAAAGGGAGGTGTGAGGAGGTCAATGAAACAAGATAACGAAAGATAAAGATTTGGGAATATTGGATTTGTTTTTAATTTGTTTGCTTTTGTTTTTGGTTTTGATGTATTGTGTATTTTGTTCTCTTCTTTCTTTTTATTGACTTGTATTGTTTAATTTCTTTTTTCTTTTTTTCTCTGTAATTTTAAATTCTCAATAAATATCATTTTTAAAAAAATTAAAAAGGAAAGACAAAAAGTGTTTTCTTTTTTAAAAAGTATCAAAAAAATTGCTGCCTATTTAATAGAGAATGCCTTTTTAGTCAATTAAGATGTTTTATGTTATTACTCTGACAGATTAATTAACTAAATTGCTGTTCCATCCTCCTTGATGTTTTCTTTGAGCGTCATTTCATAGGGTTGCCATATTTCAAAACATGAAAATCCGAACAGAAAAGTTGTTGACTTTTGGAGCTTTCTTTTAGGAAAACTGTCAAAATCTACACTTCCGACATGGGTTGCCATACCCAGGAGAGGGCTCATTCTGAAGTGAGGTGGCTACAAGGGGAATTACTAAGTTCATAGTCCCTACACCTGCACTATTGTAAAACAGAGTTGGCGGTCCTCAAGGTATTGTTGGTCTCCAACTCCTATCAGCCCCAGACAGCTGGGCCAATGGTCAAGCTTGATGGGAGTTGCAGTGCGGGAGGCACATTTGCAACCCGCAGCGTTCTCAACCCGCAGCAGCACGTCTGCGCATGCGTGGGTTGCTATTTGACACTTCTGCGCATGTGTAAAGTGTGATTTAGCGCTTCTGCGCATGTGCGACTGCCGAAACCCGGAAGTAACCCATTCCGGTACTTCCGGGTTTTGGTGGTCCGTAACCCAAAAAAACGCAACCTGAAGCTTCTGTAACCCGAGGTATGACTGTAATAATAACGAAGAAGAAGAAGAAGAAGAAGAGAAGAAGAAGAAGAAGAAGAAGAAGAAGAAGAAGAAGAAGAAGACAATCCCAAACATAAGTCTGTCCAGAGCACTGCAATTCCATCCAACGAAATCAGGTTGTTGGCTGAGGTTCAAAAGTTTGTTTGGAAGCAAACCTATAGACACAGTGGGAAGGTAAGAGACAACACTTAGGCAGGAAGGAGATTTTCAAAACACATCCACAAGAAGCCAATTAAGCTAGCTCAGGTGTTCCCATCACCTTAGGCGAGTGTCAGCAAAGAAAGAAAGAAAAGACAAACAGCCCATAATATGCTACTCTTCAGCTTTCCACTGCAGGAGCAGCTGCTGCTGCTGCTGCTGCTGCTGCTCTCCTTTTACCTAAACGTCTCCATGACAATGTATATATAAGTCTGTCCTCACTCTGAACTACGATACCTGACTTGACAAAGAACACTCATTTTGGATCCAAGGACAGGTAATCATCACAGATTCACACAAGGGCCTGCGTTGTTTTAGGCTGAAATCTGAGATGGCTCACTTTCTCCTGAGTATTTCTTACACGCCATCCTCTCCCCTACCCCACCCACCCACACAACAAAGAAATACTGGAAAACCACAGAGAGGGGGAAAGCCTGGAGGGGGGCAGCAGCAGAGCCCTCCTGGTTATACATCAGTCCTCCAAGCTCACAGTGTTAACAATGAGAAGGAAGAGCAAACAAATTCTGAAGTATTGTTGTGTGAGGGTGACCTCCGGCCAGTCACTTACACTTAGCCAAGCCAACCTCACAGGTTTGTTGAGATGACAGAATGGGGTGGACACTGGACAATGCATGCCACCTTGAGCTTCTTGGAGAAAGGATGGGGTCGAAATGTCAAAATAAAATTAATAAATTTACAAGCTTCTTTTTTATTTACATTTCCCCCCAACCATAATAATAAAAATTTTCTTTTTCTTACTTTTACCACAGGCCTGATCTCTGTCAATTTTAGGGGGCAATAAAATGCAAGTGCTGTTGAAACTTTGAAGGGTTTCTGTGCCTTTAATCAAAAGCTTCCTGTTGCAAGTGAACTTATTTCAGTGCTCTCCGATCAGTATAGCTGGTGGAGTCATGAAGAACTGGTGTCTATTTAATTATTAATTTTCTTTCATTATTGCTGCTTTTTTCTTTTACAGCAAAATTGGGTTATTTCACCACAAAAGACAAGGAAATTAAAGCAAATCAGTAATTAGCCCTTCACTTTTGTGGGAAATAGAAGGTGAATAATTAAGGGGCAATTACTAATCCCCGAGCCAGTCCAAGAAAAGCAATAACATGAGCTTCACCTCATCTAGGGAAATGAGGAAGGTTTCACAGGAATAAGGACAAACACTGAATCTATCGGTCAGTTTTATTAAATCATCATCATCATCACAATCAGGGAAACCTACCAAGTGATGGGACAACTACATCGCCTTTCATGATTGCTGGAACAAGCAGTGGGGGTTTAACTAGAGCTGAGGTAAAACTACTCACCATTTTTCCTGAACATTTAAGCAATGCTGGGGGGGGGGGGGAATGAACATGTTTCTACACACTTTGTAAAAAAAAAGTTCACTTTACTTCTTAACATTGCCTTCCTGTGCAATGTTAAGACTGTTAACATTGTTAACAATGTTAACAATGTTAACATTGCCTTCCTGTGCAAATATGATTCTCTACATGATGAGTGCTTTCAGGAAAAATATGCTTCTGATCAGGGTGCAAAACAAAAGAAAATAAAAGATGCAAAGAGAGAAAATAAATGACAAGGGGATGGGAGAACAATAAGTACTGTTCAATTTTTGTTCTCTAAAAAAAAAAAGTATAATTAACCATAACTGTGAAATCATGGAGCATTGGAGCTAGATGTTACAAGAAGAGGAGTAGTCCAGTTGCTGCAGTTCCATATCTTTTTCTCTCACTCACCACTGCAACATCTGCAGTAAAAACTATGTCATGGGATGTCATCACACTTTGAATTTTCTTGCCCTGCAGACAACAGGCAATAAGTAGAGCAAAGGCAGGAAAAGAGCCTAGGGCTTGCCGATCAGAAGGTCGGTGGTTCGAATCCCTGCAACGGGGTGAGCTCCCGTTGCTTGGTCCCTGCTTCTGCCCACCTAACAGTTCGAAAGCATGTCAAAGTGCAAGTAGATAAATAGGTACTGCTCAGCGGGAAGGTAAACGGCGTTTCCATGCACTGCTCTGGTTCGCCAGAAGCAGCTTAGTCATGCTGGCCACATGATCCGGAAGCTGTACGCCGGCTCCCTCGGCCAATAAAGCGAGATGAGCACTGCAACCCTAAAGTCGGCCACGACTGGACCAAATGGTCAGGGGTCCCTTTACCTTTTTAATGTCACAATCATGTATTTTTGCTCACTCAGTATAAGAAGGACTGTTGAGAAACTGGTGTCTGTGTTTTGATTTTGATTTTCCTCTTCCCTCCTTATCCTCTTTCCATACCCTCCACCATTTCTCTGGTGAAAATAGGGATGCCCTATTTAATAATAATAATAATAATAATAATAATAATAATAATAATAATAATAACCAACCACCCATCTAACTGGGTTGCTCCAGCCATTCTGAGCAGCTTCCAACATATGAATGAATCAATTTATTCTGGTCACTGACCAGAGTACAACGTATACAACAATAGAGTGCATACAGACATAAACAGATTAAAATTAAGCTCTATGAGCTAATAAACAATAAATAATTGAGATACAAAACAGCTAAAATATGTAAGTGAAAACAGGGACTTCCGGGTCAGCGCCATCAGTGAATGGCGGAGTTCCTCCGATTGGAGGAACGGGCTCCGTAGAAACTGGGTCTTCCCGCCGTGCAGAAGGTGGGGACCCGCTAGAAATCCCAGGCAGAGGAAGCCTGGGAACGTGGGGTTCGGCAGGGCACCAGGAGCGCCCCCCCTACTCACCGGGAACCCCCTTTCGGGGCGCCGGAGCGAAGTGGGGTGAGTGGCACGGTGCTGTGAACTGATTGCTATTTTTACGGAGTGAAGCTGCACAGCCATTGCCGGAGAGCGCTGACTTTTTCCTGTGGACAATTGGATTCAAAACAAGTACCCGTGAGTAGAAATGGAAAATTGGATCAAGAAATATCTCAATTTGGCATCGAAGCGGGAAGGTTCAAAACAGGAAGTCCGCCTTCCGCTTTTTGTATATAGACTAAAGCAAAAACTTTGTAAGCTAAAGCCTGGAAAGCCGTGAAAAAAGTCTAATTTCCTTAATCTATAATTACTGAAACCCCCTTGGAAGTAGGAGAAAAGGGGGAAGAACTTTGTTTAACCCCTGCAGGAGAGGGAGTGAAGAAGGATAAACTTCCACCGTCTCTAACCTGGGAACGGGGTGTCAGAGACAGAAATAGTTGGAGAGGTTCATTGACTGTGAATGGAATACTTTGACAGATAGCTAAAGAAGAGAAATAGACTGATTCCAATGTTGCCTTTGGCATTCTAAAGAGACAAAATATCTGAAAAAATCTGAAAAATGAAAGTAATTTTCCTTTGTTGGACTTGCCTTAAAAAATGGGTACAAATAGAAATTGTCTCCCCTAGAGGGAGCTTGTTAAATTGTTGCTGCAGTTTACTGGAGGACTCAACAGCTGTGAGATTAAGATCGTGGGACCAGTCTTTTCTGACCTTGACTAAAGATGAGCTGGGAGGAAGATTGGGTGCTTGTTTTATGCAAGACAAGTGCCTTGCTGGAACAGATGCACGAGAAGATGGATTTGATGAATGAGAAAATGGACTTGATGACTGTTGTGGTTAACAACTGTGGACAAACAGGGAATATTGATACAGAAACCATTCAGAGACCAACTCATGAACCTGTACTGACTGGGCAAGTGCAGAAGATAATGAAGGAGGATGCGGTTGCACCTCAAATAATACAAATGGAGAAAACAAGGGTCCTACAGGAGTATAAGCCGCTGTCATTGAAGATTGAAGTTGGAGTGGGCCAGGGGGAGTCTGGAGCTGAGGAGGGTCCCAACTTTGGAGAGACCTTGAAATATGTTTATAAATATTTTTTGGATTACATTGATGACTGTGGGGAGTGGGGGTGTGGGGAATGGGAGGGTTTGATGAAGGGAGATGGAGACAATTTTGGGTTGGAACGCCCCAGAGACCTACTCCTCAATGAGAAAGGAAAGGAATTAAGAAAGAGACCAACAAATGACAAGGAAAAGGGCAAGTATAAACAAGAAGAAGAAGATCTGCAGAAGGGACATGGAAGAGACTTAAGGGCCTCGGACATAAGACTTCCAGGTTGATGGACTAGATGGAATGGACAGTAAGGACTGACACAACCCGAGACCAGGAAGAAGAGACGTTGGATGAAGATTGGAAGAAAATTTATAAAGAAATTTTTTTATTTGGGGAATTAGCCTAAAATCAATGAATATTAAGAAAAATGTTGGAATGAAATTATATGACTTTAGCAGAAATGATATTAGGGGTTATGTATATTTGAGTATTAAGATTCAAGCTTTAAGGTACTTTATGGTAAGATAAGGTTAAATAAATTAAGGTAATTTGAATAACAGATTATGGGGAAAGATGGAAAGGATTTGTTGAGTTAATTATTAGGTTAAATTGTTAAGATAAATTATTTAACAAAAATCGAGAAAGATGGAAAGAATTTGCTGAAATAACTAATTAAACTAGAATACAAAAAGGGAGGTGTGAGGAGGACAATGAAACAAGCAAATGGAAGTTAAAGATATGAAATTTGGGATTTGTGTTTTTCTTTTTCTTTTCTTTTCTTTGTTGTATTGCTGTATTGGTTTTTAGGTTTTGCGTTTTTTCTTTTTTTAAGTATTGTAGTGTGTGTGTTCTTTGTATTTCTTCTTTTTTCTGTTACCCTGAAACTATTAATAAATATTATTTAAAAAAAAAAAATGTAAGTGAAAACCTTAATCGCTAATTTAAAACATATTAAGGCATTGGCCACTGGATTCATTTTTATATTGATATATGAAAACATCAAAGATTAAAATAACATCCCTATACAGGACTCTTCAGATATCTTCTAAAGGTTGGATAGCTACTTATCTCCTTGGCTTCAGGGCCGCATAACTCCATACCTTCCAACCTTCCTCCGATGAAAATAGGGACATTCCAGGGTCAAATCAGAAACTGGGACAGCTTCTGTAAATCCAGGACTGTCCCTGGAAAACAGAGACACTTGGGGGGGGGGGTCTGCCTTTCCCTTGTGTGTTGGGGGGAGGTGTTAGATTGCAAGCCTTTTATGGCTGAAGAGTGGGGTAAAGGTAAGGTAAAGGGACCCCTGACCATTAGGTTCAGTCGTGACCGACTCTGGGGTTGCAGAGCTCATCTTGCTTTATTGGCCAAGGGAGCCGGCGTACAGCTTCCGGGTCATGTGGCCAGCATGACTAAGCCACTTCTGGCAAACCAGAGCAGCTCACGGAAACGCCGTTTTCCTTCCCGCCGGAGCGGTACCTATTTATCTACTTGCACTTTGACATGCTTTTGAACTGCTAGGTGGGCAGGAGCAGGGACCGAGGAACGGGAGCTCACCCCGTCACGGGGATTCGAGCCGCCGACCTTCTGATCGGCAAGTCCTAGGGCTCTGTGGTTTAACCCACAGCACCACCCACATCCCTTGAAGAGTGAGGTACAAATGCTATAAATACCATAAACATTGGCCTATTTGGGCGTTCGTGTGGTTTAGTATTGGGCTCCCCCTTCTAGTGGGGCCGTGAAGAGATTGGAAGCCTCCATTTTCAATTAACCGCAGGTAAGCATTGCATCTGAACCCCAAACTGTGGTCATTCTTAAGTATAATTTAGGCCTGAGTGATAAGCCAGCTTCAGAAACCAAAGCTGGACATTGAGGTTTCTATAAAAATCATAGTTACAATTATGACCCACCACAATCTGTCTTTGGATACAAACCGCACAGATTTAAAGAATGAAAGCAAAAGCTTCCTATCTCATGGTCAGGCTGGGAGAGGAGAGTCCTCAAGCCTGAGGCCCATTCATTCACATAATGCTAAGCCATAATTTAATGTTATGCCTGAATGAGGCCATTATGTGGGAGAGGAGCAGAAAGAAATACACGGCTGTTTTCATGTCTCATTGAGCAGTCTAAGGAAGTGACAACCATAATTTTTGCTGCACAGTGGTTTACGAACTTAATCCGTTCCAGAAGTCCCTTCTTAAACCAAAGCATTCTTAAACCAAGGTGTGCTTTCCCATAGCAGCGGGGGACTCAGTTTACAAATGGAACACACTCAACAAGAAGCGAAACATGTTCTTATTCCAAGGCAAAGTTCACAAACCAAAACACCTACTTCCGGGTTTGCAGCGTTCTTAATCCAAGTTGTTCATAATCTAAGATGTTCTTAAACCAAGGTAATAATAATAATAATAATAATAATAATAATAATAATAATAATAATAATAATTTATTATTTATACCCCGCCCATCTGGCTGGGCTTCCCCGGCCACTCTGGGCGGCTTCCAAAAGAATATTAAAATACTATAATACATCAAACATTAAAAGCTTCCCGAAACAGGGCTGCCTCTGTACCTCTGTACTGGTCAGTGAGTCCTTAAGGAGTCGCCATATAGACCACTGTGCCTCATACCATGGAGAGATGCTGTTTAATTTTTCAGGTTCAGATAGGAGCCCACAGGGGACCCAATTCAAACCAGTGAGGGTTCTTACCCACACCTTACCTATTGCTGCAATTTCAACAAGTTGCTGTTTGTGTTGGGAGGGAAGCAAAGAACAGCTTTGTGGATGGGTGGGGTGGTAAGACTTTTTACAGGATTCCTAAGCAGGCATACGGGACGCGGGTGGCGCTGTGGGTAAAACCTCAGTGCCTAGGACTTGCTGATCGTAAGGTCGGCGGTTCGAATCCCCGCGGCGGGCTGAGCTCCCGTCATTCAGTCCCATCTCCTGCCCACCTAGCAGTTTGAAAGCACCCTAAGTGCAAGTAGATAAATAGGTACCGCTTTATAACGGTAAGGTAAACGGCGTTTCCGTGTGCAGCACTGGTGCTGGTTCACCAGTTGCAGCTTCGTCACACTGGCCACGTGACCCGGAAGTGTCTTAAGACGGCTTAAGACGACTTAAAGAGGAAAAAATAAATTTGGCCAACAGATAAGACGCTCCATCTTTTTCATTTTAAGATTAGAGTGTTATGTTCCATCAAATCAAAAGTACATATGGCAGTGGAATTGTGTACAGCTAATATTATTTGGAATATCTTCTGCACTTCAAATGAAATTTATATTTTTCTACACCACATACAGATTTATTTTTTAATGAAGTATTTTTTTCTTTTTTAAAAAATGTTTAACTATATATTTTTCTTCTGGGGTTTTTTGCACATTTTTCTGGTTGCTGTTTTTTCCCTATGAAGAACATTAGCCTGTTTTTGAGAAACAGCCAAAGCAGTTACCACACAAGATCTACACTGCAATCACAGAGGTTCTGAGTGAAGTTTTGTTGAAACTGGCATTTTAATTAGCAAAAATGCAAGGTATAATTTAAGGAGAAATGGTATCTCAAACTTAATAAGAGAAAGATTTTAATTGTGGCATTTAGCAAGTTCTGACCACATGGTAATGTTCCCTTGTGAAGAATTTGTATTGTTCTTCCAAAATGTGGAGACAAAGGGGGGGGGGCGAGAGAGGATGTCACAGTACTAGAAAACCCATGTCTGACTTACAGTATCTCAGGAAGAAAATAGGAAGCGCTGGAGTTTCAAGGAAGGCAAGGGGGTCCCCTTCACTTAGCTGTTTTTATTTGAATTTTTGGTACTAAATACTAAATGGTGTGAGAGATCACTACTGGACCCAGGTGTTGACTTCAGAATTTAAGCAAGGGAACAGGAAATATTTAAACTGCCAATGAGCACTAACAGAGAGCAGAAGCCAGAAAAATTGAAGTACAGTTGTACCTCGAGTTACAGATGCTTCACGTACAGACGCTTCAGATTACAGACTCTGCTAACCCAGAAATAGTACCTCGGGTTAAGAACTTTACCTCAGGATGAGAACGAAAATTGTGTGCTGGCGGCACAGCGGCAGCGGGAGGCCCCATTAGCTAAAGCGGTACCTCAGGTTAAGAACAGTTTCAGGTTAAGAACGGACCTCCAGAACAAATTAAGTTCATAACCTGAGGTACCACTGTACAAAGAAATGTAAGTCTGGCCTAAACGTACCTGAAAATATGCCCCATTGACACACTTCTGAGTACTCATGGTTATGACTGTGCTGTAAAAGCATGCAAGCAAAACTAGGGGTCTACCTGAGATCCAGTCCATAGCTCACCTGAAGATGTCTTCGGTAACCTTCTCCAAAGCCCCATGCAGACCTTGCACTGTGTACAGTGAACATGTCCTGGAATGAGCAATGCCCCTGGGTTCAGTGTGCTCTCTGTACAGACCCTATGTGTATACAAACTGTACATGAGTAGTGTTGCCCACATGAGTAGGAATTTATATCCCACCTTTTCCTACAAGGACCTCAAGGTGGCGAACATGGCTCTCCCCCTCCTCATTTAATTAGCCACAACAACCCTGTGAGGTAAGTTAGGCTGAAAGGAAGTCCAGCCTAACGTCATCCAGTGAGCTTCATGGCTGAATGGGGATTTGAACCCTGATTTGCCAGGCCCTAGTCTGACCCTCTAAACACTGTACCACACTGGTTCATTTTTTGTAATGTTCCCTGCATGCATACAGTTCATCTACGCATAGGTATAATAGGAGTCCCTGCTTCCAATCAGGACCATAGTGGGAAGAGGGGTACACCTGAAGGAGCATCTCCATCCCTGTTGTTCAGCCCATACACTGAGGTCCACCTCTGAGGGCCTTCTGGCAGTTCCCTCACTGTGAAAAGTGAGGTTTCAGAGAACCAGGCAGAGGGCCTTCTTGGTAGTGGCACCTGCCCTGTGGAACACTGTCGCATCATGGAGACATAAGTAACTGTACAATCTTAAGAAGACATCTGAAGGCAGCTCTGTATAGTGGTACCTTGGGTTAAGAACTTAATTCGTTCTGGAGGTCCGTTCCTAACCTGAAACTGTTCTTAACCTGAGGTACCACATTAGCTAATGGGGCCTCCCGCTGCCGCCATGCAATTTCTGTTCTCATCCTGAAGCAAAGTTCTCAACCCGAGGCTCTATTTCTGGGTTAGCGGAGTCTGTAACCTGAAGCGTCTGTAACCTGAAGCGTCTGTAACCCAAGGTACCACTGTATAGGGATGTTTTTAATGTTTAATGCTTTGATATGTTTTTGTATATGCTGGTAGCTTCCCAGAGTGACTGGGGCAACTCAGTCAGATTACTGGGATACAACAAACAACAACATCAACAGTTCCCCATTCCCCATGCAACAGTTGAGTTCCAACTCCCCTCCCGTCAGCTATGCAAAGGACAAACTACGTGACAAACATCACATCTTTTTTCGCCTCCAGGGGAAATTACTGACCATCTATGAAATGCCAGTTTTTGAACGTCTCACCCTCATTTTTTTAATTTTATTTTTTGCAAGCAGACTCAGGATAGCATTGCAAATTCCTATTCCCACACCGCTAATTAACACAGCAGAGGGTGGAAGCAGACAAAGTGAGTCAGGCAAGCTGGTTATTTTTCAGCTGGATTTTCCCCCAAAAGGGAAGCATGCAGAAAATGTTCTCTTTTGCATATCCCAACATGCCACAAGAAGTGGCAACGCTGGTCACTGCCACATAACATCTTCCAGGCATCGTACAGAAAATGGCACGCTGACAAGTCAAACACCGTTTAAAGTTTACAACCTGTCCCAGAAAAGAAATCGAGAAAGGAAGCAACCAACCAACCCTGAAAGACAATAGGCACCCGGATTAGGCTGGGTTTTTGGTTTTTGTGTGTTTGCTTAAAAAAGAAAAAGAATTATATATTTTTTTAAAAAAAACTTGGCTCATCTTTCAAAGACTGTTTTATTGCTCTGTCTGCTTTTATAGAAGCACACGAAAGAGTCTGCAGACAGCATTTTCACATATAGTCTCCAGACGTTTTGTATGCCTCTGACACCATGTTTACCACAACATCCTACATTCCTTTATGCATTCACACAGTGATTTAAAATATATTGTTGCCTCACTTAAAAAAAAGAAAAAGCTAAGGTTGTGTTTGCATGAACAATTTCAGTTTAATAATCTCTCCTAATATTATTTGATCTCTTCTGTTCCCACTGATGGAAGAGATAAAAAAAAAGCAGTGCTGGCTCTCCACCTCTTAAATATCCCTTTACCTATTTTCTGACACTTGTCTATGCTAAATCGGTATCCCATTTTTGTCTTTGGGAGATAATTTTAAAATGAAATATGCACAGATTTATTTCTTACATTCACATATTTTCAGTTTTCAGCGAGAAATCGCTAGATGCACCAGCCTATTTGGGGTGGGGGCTGTCTGGCGATGGGAATGCCTCAACACATTATATTAACAGAAAAGCACACTGGCCACAAAAATCAATAGATATCTTGGGATATGTTTTGTCCCAGAAAGAAAACTGCAAATGGTAAACAGCTGAAATCTAGGGGCAAAAGCCCAGATTCGGGTAACCTGGTGGAAGCCAGTACAAGGATTCCTGCTAGCACAATGGGGCTTTCCTCCCCTTTTCCTTTCCCTCCCTCAAATCCACTCTTGAATGTCAGGAGAACCCCCAGAACAGGAGGATAGAGAGGGGAGAGTGTTCCATCTTGTGCCCATGAAACCATTTCCTTAGCACTACATTGAATTCCTCCCATTT
This sequence comes from Podarcis liolepis, assembly GCF_965112155.1. Taxonomy (NCBI): domain Eukaryota; kingdom Metazoa; phylum Chordata; class Lepidosauria; order Squamata; family Lacertidae; genus Podarcis; species Podarcis liolepis. The sequence goes on from NC_139555.1 coordinate 26,565,207, forward strand.
GTTTACCGATGACCATTGAATATATTGGGCAAATGGAAGCTCAAGTTCAACAACATACGGAGGGCTACAGGTTCCCATCCCTGGTGGAGAAGGACTATGTTATAGGGCTACTTCTGTATAAATTCTACAATGAAAAGTCAACTTATCAGTTGGGAAAATCTGGAAACAATCATCCTAGCAAACATATACTAGGTAGAATGCCTCCAGGGCAGGCCTACCATCAGGAAAAATAAAACCATACACTGACCAGTGCATTAAAATCACTTTAAATGAACATTCTGCTTGTCTAAATTGGCTTGAATTCCTTATAGAAAACTGGAAGGAGAAGCAAAGATGGAAGCACTGATAGCAGGAGGAATGGAAGGTACAAAATAGGAGTTCTGGATAGGGCTGCAAACCTCCTGAAGGAAGAAGTATGCAGTCTGGGATTCCTCCTGGAGTGAGCTGGGTGGACAAGTGGTAGCTTTGGCCAGGAATGCTTTTGTTCCACTTTATCTGATGTGCCTGCCAATTGCAACATTTCTCAAAGAAATCAGATCTTCCCTCCAGTTACACCTTGGGTAACTTAAAGATTAGATTGCTGTAAAGTACTCGACTTGGGGCTCTCCTTGAAGAGTATCCAGAACCTTCTGCTGGCAAAATTTATTTATCTTGTATATTTATTTAATACATTTAATAAATGACGCCTTTCGAGAACAAGATCCTTCTTTTCTGGTACTATTGCTGCTGAATTAGTTTTACTGTTGTAAATAAAAACACCTCTCCATTCCATACTCCTCTTTTCCGGTTGAAAGAAGCCAGCCTCCTGAAAGCCTTTTGAAACCTTAGGAGTACTAAGGGGTTAACGCAAGCTCATGGTTGAGGGATTTCTCCCTAATCTGTACACATGTCATGGGGATCAGGGCTGTGGGTGGTAGTGCTAGCCTGTGGCAGTTGTTCAGGCCCACAGTCCATCGCCTGACTGGCTCGGAAAGCCCTCTTATCCAGGCAGTTTTCAAATTTAATTAAGAGGGACCCATCACAGGCTTAGCTCGTTGCTGTGCCCTTCCAAAGGTCTTTCAGCAGCTGTACACAAAGGAAAAGTGAGGAGTGTGGTGGTGTCACGACAACGTGAGTGCTTATTGGCCAAGCAAGCCTGAGAGAGGCTGGGTTCGGCCCTCCAGGATCCCTCGAAAATGACATCACAACTGCTCCGTTCCATAAAATGCAGTTTGTTCCGTTCTGCAAAACATGCCACGTCTCAAGCGACGGGGAAATGCAGAAGATGTGCCATGGACAAAGAGTGCTTCCCGGTAGGCGACCCTGCTCAGTCTTACCCGCCACCCACCCACCCCAGCCACCGTGTCCTCCACTCCATGCCTAATCGGATCTCGCTCTGCTAGCAAACTGACATGCGAGATGCAAGGCAGACAGCGTGGGCCAGACAAAAGCAGGGAGCTGTCGACAAAACCCACCCACTACCCAGAAAAGAAACAAAAACAACCTGTTGAGGCAGCCTGCTGAATCAGAGCAGAGGAGGAGCGCTGGGCAGGATGGTAGAAGGCAGCTTTCGGAGGTTGCTGCTTTCTGATTAGACAGGTGCCTGAGCTTTAAAATGTCTGAGCTTTTGAAGAATGTCAAAGGCGGCTGGTGCAGCTCTGTGCCTAGGTGAACCTTCACAAGGGGGTTTGGATGCCTGAGGTTTTGCTTTGATCTTCAGAGGAAGAAGGATTGGGGAGGGTTGAGGAGGTCCTAAAGTAGCTTCCCCACAAAACTTTCCTAAAAACAGCAGTACTGCAATACCATAAGCCCTGCCCTTCCATGCATTGCTTTTTCAGGTTGCCAAATGTCGTTTTGGACATATGTAGCCAATCAACCAGTGTGGTGTAGTGGTTAAGAGCGGTAGACTCATAATCTGGTGAGCCGGGTTCGGGTCCCTGCTCCACATGCAGCTGCTGGGTGACCTTGGGCCAGTCACACTTCTCTGAAGTCTCTCAGCCCCACTCACTTCCCAGAGTGTTTGTTGTGGGGAAGGAAGGGAAAGGAGAATGTTGGCCACTTTGAGACTCCTTCTGGTAGTGATAAAGCGGGATATCAAATCCAAACTACTACTACTACTACTACTACTACTACTTCTTCTTCTTCTTCACAGTGTTGAAACGAGATCAGAACTGAAATCCACAAAGCTCACAGTCATAAAGCATCGCTGCAGCTCCTCGAGCCAGCAGTTCAGTGTTTAGAGTGTTGGAGTAGCGCTGGGATGCAAATCACCACTCAGCCATGGAGCTCATTGGATGACATTGGGCCAATCACTGTCTCTCTGCCTAACCCAGCTGTGTAGAACCTTTGGCCATCCAGATGTTGATGAACAACACCCATTGGTCGTAAGCATGGCCAACGACCAGGGATGATGGGAGTTCAGTAACATCTGGAGGGCTATAGGTTTAGCTGCAACAGATCTAGCTTACCATACAGAGTTATTGCAAGGAAAAACTGGGTAGAAGGAGGATAGCCTTTCCAGAAAGAACAAAGTGCGTTTTCAAGGTTGGAACTCACCTATTTGGTTGAGCATTGAATTGCCATTGCATAGTTCCTTTTTGAACCAACCAGAAGAAGATTCACAGAACAGAGACTGAAATCCAGTTATCTTTTATTTTCCTACTCATATTGAAATACTGGCCCACAATGAGGCCAAACTTAGATTCACAAAATGTTTAGGGGTATGCGTACTCCTGCGTCCCCCCAGGGAAAAAAAGAGCACTGGTTATCTCATTGCCAGAGTTCCTTTCGGAATCGCACAAGCAACAAGCGTACACATATAGAGAGTTGTTCTCTTGGACTTATTGCAGGAATATGTGGACTCTTTGGCTTTGAGATACTAAGTTGCATATGTCCTTATTATTTAGGCATTGTAAATATCATTTAAGACCCTAAGTATCATAAGGTGTTGAATTTTGGTACAGTACTGTTAAATTAAAACCACATACAGAGTTATTTAGTTTGTACTCATCTGTCACAGCAGTGACCAGAAGAGGAATGACCGCTAGGAGCAGCACAGAAAGAAGAAGCACCATGGTATACTTGCATCAATACAACTGGACATTCATCTGCCGCAGCTGCAATGAAACACGATTCTCCCATATCAGCCTCTACAGCCACAGCAGACGCTGTAACTGTCTAATGGTTCAGCCCCAAAGGCACACTCTTCCATTGTCTCCCAAGACAGATGGATGCAACCAAGTGTCCAAGGTCTTGGACAGAGATCTTTGGCACTGCATCCCTGATACTTAGGTGATTTTAATGAAGAGAAACTGGAGCAGGTTTTCTGTGTACAAAGACAGCGCACAACCACTGAGCTATGCAGCCCTTCCCCATTTATCAGAGTAGCAATGTCCCATTCCCCCTGACTCCTAAGAACCTCACTCTTGCACCATCTAAAAATAATGGGAATTCACCTTTGGGCAAGTCCACAGCCGTAATGTGCGCCCTGTCGGTGAAGACTTGTTTTTACTCTGGTTTTGATTTTGCCCGGAGGACTTCGCTCACTCAACTAGGAAATTAGGAAGGGAAACAGCCTTAATGTTATTGCTTCCCTGAGCTTATTTACCTCGAGCTATTTGCAGTAGATAATAACTGCAAAATATCTCACCTCCTAAGCTTTGTGGAAGGCGAGTGATGTCATGCTGAGGGCATCTCTCAAGGGGGAGGGAAGAAGATCTACCAATCTGAAGGAGGAAAAACCTGCAGAACAAACAGCATGTCATTAGGCAGAGGAGCTGCAAACACACCCTAAAACTTTGCGATGTGTTCACGAAGACAAAGGCATAGGAGTCCCACTGGGGCAGACCAAAAGGCCATTATGGCTGCCATTCTATACCCTCTTTAAGCCCCCTTGAACTCAGTGTAACTTATTTCTGAGGAGATATTGCAGTACAACAGTGACAACCAGATCATGGTTTCCAAGAAACTTTTAAGCAGGGTGTGTAGGCAACAGCCTTAATGTATGTGCCCAACATCAGGTATACTGCCTCTGAGCTTAGAGGCTCTGTTTGGCTGTCAGGGATCATAGACACTGATTGATTTTTCTAAGCAGTCACAAGTTGACACAAGGTGGTGAAGATCTGAATGCCATTATGGCATATCACGCCAAGGTTATGGTGGTACCTTGCCACCCAGCCTTCTCCACGTCACCTGTTCTCAAGATAATCAGGTGACAGCAAAAACTGCAAAAAAAATAATAATAAAATAGGAGGGGCAATTAGAATAAGATCTATTATTTGATTATTGATGTAAACCTCCAGAATGTATTTTATATAGTTAAGCATTTACCTCTACAGTGGTACCTCAGGTTACAGATGCTTCAGGTTACAAACTCCGCTAACCCAGAAATAGTACCTTGGGTTAAGAACTTTGCTTCAGGATGAGAACAGAAATTGTGTGGCGGTGACACAGTGGCAGCAGGAGGCCCCATTAGCTAAAGTAGTACCTCAGGTTAAGAACAGTTTCAGGTTAAGAACGGACCTCCAGAACGAATTAAGTTCTTAACCCGAGGTACCACTGTATCTTCAGTACATTGTATTTTATTTTATTTTATTGCTATGGCTAGTGGCTGATGAAAATAAAGATTCTTCTGATTCCTGTCACCTGATGACATCATATTTGCTACAAGGCCATGTAGACGACTAAATTTTTGATAGTTACAACCAAACACTACAAAAACATGTGAACCAAACACCGCAAGCATGTTCAGGAGTTTGGTTTTGCTTTGTTTTTGCTCGGCTCAGTCAAACAAATGTACCACACGGACGCTTGCAGAATTAGCTCCTCCGTTTTGGCATTATTTAATACAGGGGCAGCCTGTCATAATCATCAAAACTTTATTACGGTCACAGACCAGCATAAGATAAAAACATGTGAATAAAATAAAGCACATAAGCACATAAGAGGAAGGGGATATAAGAATAATGTTGTTGCTTAAAGAATGGCAGGCAGCAAGTGCAAGGAAATCTGTGGGTGAGGAAAAGGTTTTCCAAATCCCACATTCACTTAGTTATATCTGAATGGTATAGCAAATATACAAGCCCCCAACTTTGGTACCTGGAATCTCCTTTTACAGGGGTGGGAGTAGTTGTGTTGGAAAAGGACACATACCTTTCAAGTGTCCCAGTTTTCCTGGGACATCCTGAAATTACAGAAGCCATCTTGGCTACTGATTTGATCCTGGAGTATCCCATTTTCATAGAGCAGAGCAGAACCAAACAGGACTTTCATATTTTGGCACATCTATTTTCTCTTCTGAATAGTTTTTTTTTAAAAAAAATCCAATTCCAAACTATTAACAAACACAAGAAGTGCAAGTGTCTCAGGCATTCAAGAACTAAATAAAATTAATTAGGATCTAAGAGCTCACCCAAAATTTTAAAACAAAATCTCTTTTCAATGGTAGGAACTAACAGCGTACTAAAAGCAGACAAATTATAATACACTTTACCATTAATGTTGCAGTGATTCACTTATTACGTTAACTTGGTTGCTTTCTATGTTTCTATGTTGTTCTGGTTTCTGGTTTCATGTGAAGAATGTAGACTGGGACAGTGTGGCAGACATTCATTCTTCCAGTTCTTAGGGGGAATTTAATTTGCAATCCCCCTATACAATATTTCCTGGAAATAAGCTCCATTTTACAAAGTGTGGCTTAACAAACATGCATAGGTTTCCGTGGAACACAGGGGACAGGTTGATTTGAGGTGCATATTATGTGTTATAATAAAACAGGAACCCTATACAGCCCGTCTGGGGAACCTTTCGCCCTCCACATGTTGCTGAACTACAACTCCCACCATTGCTGTGCCTCAGTCATGCTTGCTGGAGCTGATGGGAGTTGTAGTTTGTTTTTAATATGATTTTTATTAAATATTCTATTTTACAATTTCAAATAAACATTTTACATCCTTAAGATATCAGTGACTTCCCTTCTTCTCTTTTCATGGTTCATTTTACATATCTTAGATCCCTGCATATTTTACAAAAACGATACCAATCGGTTTTCTGTTATTACATCCATCAAAACCTATTTGTTGAATTTATCTTATTGCTTCCAGCGTTTTCAGCTGTATGCAATTAATTCCCATATATTCAATAAATGTTTTCCAATCTTCTTTAAACATACATTCTCCTTGTTCCCTTATTCTATATGTTAAGTCTGCAAGTTGTGCATATTCAGCCAACTCAAGCTGACTGATGGGAGTTGTAGTCTGGCAACATCTGGAGAGTTGACGGCTCTCCGCACCTGTTGAACATGTATACTTATTCCAAAACAGTTGCCATTTTCAGTGGCATTTGAAAGTAAGTTTTGAAGTTGATGATGTTCACATGTCAGCAAATTGTCCCATAATGCAGGGGGCGAGGCTCTCAATTGAGGAAGCAGCCCTTGGTCACATGTGTATAGCTACCACGTACTCTAAGGACGCGGGTGGTGCTGTGGGTTAAACCACAGAGCCTAGGGCTTGCCAATCAGAAGGTTGGCGGTTTGAATCCCCACGACGGGGTGAGCTCCTGTTGCTCAGTCCCTGCGCCTGCCAACCTAGCAGTTCAAAAGCACGAAGTACAAGTAGATAAATAAGTACCGTTCCAGCGGGAAGGTAAACGGTGTTTCCGTGCGCTGCTCTGGTTCGCCAGAAGCGGCTTAGTCATGCTGGCCACATGACCCGGAAGCTGTACGCTGGCTCCCTCGGCCAATAAAGCGAGATGAGCGCCGCAACCTCAGAGTCAGCCGCGACTGGGCCTAATAGTCAGGGGTCCATTTACCTTTTACCATGTACTCTAGACTCAAACAAGTTACCACAGGAAAGAAGCTGTTGCCCCCATGCACACAACTGTTTTTTCCACTCCATGTGGATTATTATTAGTGGTAGGAGCCTACCACGTTTCATCTGACTATCTCAGGGCGGTTCACAGCATAAAAATACAAGATAAAAATGCCTCGGCCAACTCAAAGAAATTACAAGCATGCCGTTTGATCTCAAAGAATGAAGATTCTGGCCCCCAATTCAAGATATTTGTCAGGCCTTCTTTTACTCTTCCAAAAATGCAGCTTCCCTTACGACGATGGCACGGCAACTATTTAGAATCACTGGCTTAGACAAAATGGCTGTGTTTGATGTTTCTAAATAGCTGCCCTAATCATAAATGAAATTCCATTTTCACAAGGGGGAAACCAAGCACTGAATGATTACTGCCCAAGCTGCTTGAAAAGAGAGATGAGAAAAGTGAAAGGGAAACAGCATTTATTCCTATTCTTATGACTATTTTCTTCAACCATTATCTCAAATTTCTAATAAGCAGATTGAAGTTTAAATTACAAGCTCTCTGTTAACCAAGTCGGGATCCAAACAGTTCAGAAGCCTTCAGATAACAATCACCTTCCTCCAGATAAGTTTCAGATCATTTCTTGACAAAGACAAAGGTCCCATTCAGAAGCAAGGAGGAACCTCAGAGATTTTCATTATCCTAATCATTGTAGCGGTGAGGAAAAGGAAGGAGGGGAGCAGAAGGCTGCATAGCTTGAGATGACAGCGTGGAACGCAATGTGCCCAGTAAACTCCCCATGTTTGTGCGCTGATAAGGCAAAGAGACAGGCAGGAAGGTGGAAGGGCCTCAGCTGGTCAGGATAGTGGCTGGCAAACATGTTACATCACCAAGGCAGAGCGAAATGTGGCCTAAGTCAACCAAGTGCTGCCAACCTGCAAGGAAAAATAGCTGCAATCTGCTTGGAGTGACAAAAATGATGCCAAGACAAAACCCAGGGGGCTTCCGGAGTATTTTCAGGTGAGATTCACTCACATGCTGGCAAATTCAGCTGGTGCAGTTTACATACCCTCCTTTGAAAATGGGGACACCCTATTCCATAATAATAATAATAGTAATGATTTTATTATTTATACCCTGCCCATTTGACTGGGTTGCCCCAGCCACTCTGGGCAGCTTCCAGCATATATAAAAACAGAATAAAACATTCAACATTAAAATGCTTCCCTATACAGTGGTACCTCAGGTTAAATACTGAATTTGCTCCAGAGGTCCGTTCTTAACCTGAAACTGTTCTTAACCTGAAGCACCACTTTAGCTAATGGGGCTTCCTGCTGCTGCTGCGCCACCGGAGCACGATTTCTGTTCTCATACTGAAGCAAAATTCTTAACCTGAAGCATTATTTCTGGGTTAGCGGAGTCTGTAACCTGAAGTGTATGTAACCTGAAGCGTATGTAACCTGAGGTACCACTGTACAGGGCTGCTTTCAGATGTCTTCTAAAAGTTGTATAGTTACTTATCTCCTGGGCTCGGGGGTCACATAACCCCATACCCTCCGACATTTCTGCAATAAAAATAGAGACGTCCCCTCCGACATTTCTGCAATGAAAATAGAAACATCCTATGGCAGGGGTAGTCAACCTAAGGCCCATGGGCCGGATGTGGCCCCATCACCTTCTCAATCCGGCTTGCGGATGGTCCGGGAATCAGTGTGTTTTTACATGAGTAGAATGTGTGCTTTTATTGAAAATGCATCTCTGGGTTATTTGTGGGGCATAGGATTTCATTCATATATCTTTTTTCAAAATATAGTCTGGCCCATCACATGGTCTGAGGGACGGTGGACTGGCCCACGGCTGAAAAAGGTTGCTGACCCCTGTGCTAAGGAAAAGCAGGACATTCTAGGATCAAATCAGAAACTCAAACAGCTTCTGTAAATCCAGGACTGTCCCTGGAAAATAGAGACACTTGGAGGGTATGCAGTTACAGCTGATTTGAAGTTCTTGTACAGCAAACCCACTTCTCCAAAATATCTGATTATTTTTATTTAATTTTTTGGCAATGAGGAAAGAGATAGAGAAGTGTGGGGTAACACTTAGACACCATGTGGCCTAGCCTTCTGCAAACAAATCAGAGTGAATGCTCATTCACAAGCCAAGGTTATCTGCTTTCCCTGCAAATGAATCAGGATGAAATGCCGAAAAAACAGATTGTTTGAAAGTGCCTCCCATGACACTCTAAATCTGTATCCAGCCTTCACTGTTATATCTCCAATGGTGAAGGAGTTAATTGTCCATCTGCACACCAAATTCATAGCTGTCAACCTTCCCTTTTTTGCGGGAAATTCCCTTATTCCAGCACCATTTCCCACTGCTTCCCGCTGCTATCCCAGATTGTTAGATATCCCGTAGACTGTCCCCGGGACAGGCAAGGCTGCGGATCCCTTATTTTTGAGGCTCCCCAGGACAGGTGAGGCTGCTGATCCCTTATTTTCAAGGCTGCTGATCCCTTATTTTCAAATCTGAAAGTTGACAGCTATGCATATTATGTATATATGAATGTAAAACTATACAGTGATAGGACTGATACCTGATTTTTCAGCGGGATGCAGGCAAAGTGCCCTCTGGGACCCCCAAAATGTTACTTGGGTACATTCCCCAGAGCACCGGCTTAGTCGATCCCCTACACTGGCAAGCTTACCAGGTACCCAGGGCAAGCAGCAGGATGGACAAGATGAGACTCAGGTGAGAGAATGCTATACACGCCTAGCCTGGTGTTTCTGTCCACTTCAGGGCCTTAAAGTAAAAAAAAAAAAAAAAAAAAAAAAAAGTCAGGTCACGACCACTAAGATTTCAGAAAGGGTTTGTGAATGAGCCAGCATTCCAAAAATCAGATCCCCATCTGTAGTCTGAGGTGGTACAGTCCTCTCTGGATTTGACTGCCTCATCCACAACATGTGAAGGTCAGGCTCCAGCAGATTCTACTTCCAAGTCATCATTAGAAGGCAGTTGAATCCCCTACAACAAGAAACACATGACAATACGTATTTAGACAGAAGTCCCAGTTCAGTGGGTTTTGCTCCCTTTAGGATTATAGCCACCTCAATCCACCAACAGTCCCAATGAACCCAAGATAACCCCTAGCTACAGATGCAAAATTGTTTTCACTTTTTTAAATTGATTTTCCAAAAAAATTTAAAACAGACAAACAAACAAACAAAAATCCTAGCCGTAATTAAACCTATCTTAATAACATTGTTAAGTGACTTCCTCAAATCCCCCTGGTTGAAATTTCAGTGTATATTATTTTAACAGCTTTCCAAAATCAATTTTCTCAAAAAATTAACTTAATCAACAGCTACAGATGCATTTTACAGCCTGGGTTTCCTCCTCTTAATTTTAATTTGAACTTGTATATTAAAAAAAAGTACATGCATATATCTGCATGGTGCACCCATAACCAGAGCCCCATTGTGAGGAAAGGGATGCAGACAGGGAGGAAGCAGAAGGCAGACTGGTACACTTTTCAAATATGTGCACGAGTAATTTTGTGCCCTGTCTTGGGGCACACCTTGGAATGTGAGGTGTGCCTACCTGCCTGCCTTTCAAGCAGTTTGGGTTTCAATGCACCAGTCCTGGGATTGGGGTGTGGGAAAGCCCCCTTTTCTGTGTTATTTCAGGTGTGCCAAGCCCAGCTCTGAAAATATTCCAACCTCGCTGTGCAACAAGGAAACTCCTCTTCTGTCCTCTTTGGGCTGGAACCTACCCCAATGGGCTGTTCTAATACAAGTATTCCATTTCATCCAGCTCCCCGTCATGCTCACCTTGAAGACCTGAAAAACATAGGCCCCAAATATCCTTCCTTACAGACCCACTTGGGTGTTAAGATCAGCAGAGGAGACCAGTAAAGCAGGTGGCCTGGCCTGGGAGAGAGCATTCTGTGTGGTAGCTCTTTAGTTGTGGGATTTCCTCCTCACAGAGTTGTGTCTAGCATCCTAATTATGCAGTTTCAGTCATAGGCTGAAGGCATAACTCTTTGACAGCTGGTACACACACACAGGGGACGTGGGTGGCGCTGTGGGTTAAACCACAGAGCCTAGGACTTGCCGATCAGAAGGTCGGCGGTTCGAATCCCCACGACGGGGTGAGTTCCCGTTGCTTGGTCCCTGCTCCTGCCAACCTGCCAGTTCAAAAGCACGTCAAAGTGCAAGTAGATAAATAGGTACCACTGTGGCAGGAAGGTAAATGGCGTTTCTGTGTGCTGCTCTGGTTTGCCAGAAGCAACTTAGTCATGCTGGCCACATGACCCGGAAACTGTACGCTGGCTCCCTTGGCCAATAAAGCGAGATGAGCACCACAACCCCAGAGTCGTCCACGACTGGACCTAATGGTCAGGGGTACCTTTACCTTTACACACACACACACAGAGAGAGAGAGAGAGAGAGAGAGAGAGAGAGAGAGAGAGAGAGAGAGAGAAAGTTTCCAGTCATTTATATACAGATAAGTAGAAGTGCACTTGGGCTGCAACCTAAGCAGACTTTGGTGACCATGGGAGAACATTTCAGGGATCAGAAGATATAATGGAGCGCCCATTCCAATGTCAGAGAATGAGCTCAGATGTTGGAGAGCAAATCCAGCATCAGATCACCCACTGCTCACAGCTGTGGAAATTTCTCCTGATCCAATGAACATCAGTAGAGCCAAATGGGGCGGCCTCAGGAGCAGTTCGGGGGCGAGCCAAGACTGGGAATCTGCTTGGTTCCAAAGGATCCAACCCCATGCTACAAAAACAGACAGGCAGGAGGGGATAAGTTTTAAGGGGGGGTGGATGCAATATGAAAGAAGATTGTAGGAGTAATAATAATAATAATAATAATAATAATAATAATAATAATAATAATTTGTTATTTATACCCTGCCCATCTGGCTGGGCTTCCCCAGCCACTCTGGGCAGCTCCTGTACTCCTGTAACGTCACTTCTGCCCCACTGTCAAGAACCAGCAATTCAACACTCTTTGGTTCCTTCCACCAACAACCACCACCTAGGGATTGGCGCCTAAGATTGGAGCCGGTCCCTCCATCCCGCTTGCACAAGGCATTCTGCTATTACACAGCAGATTGGCGATTTCAGTCATCCAGTATTTAGAAATGCAGTCTTTGTGACAAACCCTTATCTTTCTCCATCAGGAAACTGTCAGTCGCTTAATCCGATCCCTCCCTCTACCTTCGTCAATCCGGAGGACACAGAGATGCCTGGCAAGAGTCTGAGCACACCCTCCCCCCCCCCCTTTTTATGCTGTTAATTATATATTGTATAAACCCATCGCGTAAGGGATTGTGACTCAAAGCTGCAATTTTCACAGTAAGTCCCCGCTGGGCAAAAGCTTCATTCCATAGGACAGGTACAAGCAGTACTGGGAAATGAATATACCAGGCAACCATCCATGGGAAAGAGAAGGGAACTAATCCCACCTGCAAGGCCTCCCTCTTGCTTCACACACGGCAGAGGTCAGAAAGGCACAGGGAGTGCTTCTTCTGAGCTACTCGCTTTGCAATATTCTGCTTCACGGTCCAGATACAACTGGGTGAGCAATGATCCGAGTGTGAGCAGTCTCTTCCAAAAGCTGTATCCTATTATTCCTATAATCAGACTAGCCTTCCTTTCTGGCTGAATCACACAAGGAAGACTCCATGAGGAAGAGCTGTCTAGGCATCTCTCCTCTTTGTTCACGTCACTGCTTCCATCAGTGGGGAAGGGCTGTGGAGCTCAGTAGCAGACTTCCAACTGGCTCTACCTTGTTTGAACATCACTTCATCCCTTTGCTTCACAATGGGCAAGTCCTCATCTTGGGCTGTTTGTCATCTTCAGCGATTTGCGGGAGAGGAGGGAGCTCTGTTCTTCCACCGGATCTGCCACAGCCATCCATCCACATGGGCTTCCCCCTCTCTCCCGGCCCCCAGCTTTGCTCCATATTGAGGCCAATAATTACTGCTGAATAGATTTCCAGATTCCCATGCTTGTCAGCCTGCCCTCTCTGCCCACCCACCCCCTTTCCACTTTGTTCTTAAAAGGGGGGGGGGGGTTGAGTGAGGATTAACCGCTAGCACCAAATCTCTGAGGCGAGAAAAAGACAGAGAGGAAGTTTGCAACAGCCCCATTGCTCAAGAAAAGTGTATAAAATGCAGGTGAATAATTCCTTCTGCACTACCACCTCAGTTCATCCTCTCTTATTAGGATGTTCCAATTTCATCCTTCAGTTACGGTATTGATTGCCAAACTAAGCATTTACACACAAACACACACACACACCCCTCACTGTCTTGAGGTGTCTGCTGTAATTATATAGAGTTCTGGAATAAACAACTCTTGAGAGTCCCATGGACTGCAAGAAGATCAAACCTATCCATTCTGAAGGAAATCAGCCCTGAGTGCTCACTGGAAGGACAGATCCTGAAGCTGAGGCTCCAATACATTGGCCACCTAATGAGAAGAGAAGGCTCCCTGGAAAAGACCCTGATGTTGGGAAAGATAGAGGGCACAAGGAGAAGCGGACGACAGAGGACGAGATGGTTGGACAGTGTTCTCGAAGCTACGGACATGAGTTTGACCAAACTGCGGGAGAGCAGTGAAAGACAGGAGTGCCTGGCGTGCTCTGGTCCATGGGAACACGAAGAGTCGGACACAACTGAACGACTAAACAACAACAACAAGTATCACTATTGAACTAGGATACAGAGTCAGACCTTTAGTCCATCTAGCTCCATGCTGACTACTCAGACCGGCAGCCACTCTCCACAGTTTCAGGTGGGAGATTTCCCCCAACGTGCATGGAGACACCAGGGATTGAGCATGGCACCTTCTGCCCCTGTGACCTACCACAGAGTCACAGTTCTATCCCACTTGGGGTGTGTATATTAAAGATTGACACCTTTGTATTACAGACTGGTTCAAATTAGCAGTCCTCCCTTCCTAGTTCTGAATATGGAATCACCTGCATCCCTCAGGTTGGGTGACACATGGACCAGAATGACGTGACAGGATGAGAGAAGGGACTGTACCTTTTTTCTCTTTTAGTGTACAGTTGAAGTAGTGATGCCCTTATTCGTGTGCCTCCTCCCCAAGAGGTCCGAAGGGTGGCAACACGAGAATGAGCCTTCTCTGCAATGGCTCCCTGTCTGTGGAACGCTTTCCCCAGGGAAGATCGCCTGGAGCCTTCATTACACACCTTTAGGCACCACACAAAAACATTCCTTTTTAACCAGGCCTTTGGTTGATTTGACTGGCATCCTATGGCCTTTTGAAATGTGGTGTTTTTTTCAGTGGGGGAGGTTATTGGGTTGCTGTTTTTATTTTGATTATATATTTTGTGGTTTTATATTTTGATTTTGTTCTGGGAACTGCCTTGAGACCTCCTGGTATAGGGCACATATACAGTGATACATCGGTATAGGGCACATATACAGTGATACATCGGGTTAAGAACTTATTTTGTTCTGGAGGTCCGTTCTTAACCTGAAACTATTCTTAACCTGAAGCACCACTTTAGCTAATGAGGCCTCCCGCCGCCGCCGCATGATTTCTGTTCTTATCCTGAAGCAAAGTTCTTAACCCGAGGTACTATTTCTGGGTTAGCGGAGTCTGTAACCAAAAGCATCTGTGACCTGAAGCGTCTGTAACCCAAGGTACCACTGTATACAGAGTGGTCAATAACTCCCCTTCTCAGCCAATTTGCGCAGATCAGTTGATGAGAAGTGCCTGTTTGTGTGTGCCTATGTTATGTGCACATGAGAGTGTGGCTGCCACTATGTTTTGTTTTTAGTGTTTAAAGTCCCAATACAAATTGGGGCCAGGTTATCCAAGGGACTGCCTTGCCTCATATAACCCTGCCCATAGGACTCTTCATATAGGGCGTTGTTAAGAGGTCCTTATGCCCCAGAGGTATGCCTGGCATCAGTTAGAAAGCAGCCCCAGTTAGAAACCAGAAACCTGACCTCAGTTAGAAATCAGTGTTGGAGCTCTCGATCTGTGGGGACCAGCTTCCAGGTGAACTTTGTCAAGTGCTATTTTGCTTTTAGGCTGCAATTGTTTAGGGAAGCATTTAATGTTTAATAGGTTATTGTATTTTAATATTCTGTTGGAAGCCACCCAGAGTGGCTGGAGAAACTCAGCCAGATGGGCAGGGTATAAATAAATTGTTGTTGTTATTGTTCAATTGAAAACATCTCTTTTTTAAAAAAAGAGAGCTTTTCCTTAAGAGCTCAGCTCTTTAATACTGTACAGTATATGAAATCTTGTGATTAGAATGTTTTTAAGATCTGGGGTGTTTTTTAGACTTATATGGGCAATGTTGGCATATTTCTTATATACCTGCTTCAAAAACGTCCGTTGGGAAGCTGTTTATAACCCTTAAATAAATGAAGCAATATATTTGAAGGTGATTTTGGTGAAGATGCGAAAATTCCTTTGCAACAAGTGTCAATGTGGGCCCTGCAGTGTGCTGGCTTGCTTTTGAGTTACCACAATAGAACTGGACTCCCTTGAATGGATTCAGAGAATGAGCGAGGCTACAGTCTCCACTGTAACTGAGGGACATCTTAATGAGGTGAATCATGGAAGGCTGCTTTTTCCTTCTTTCTTTTTTTACTGGTTTCATCTGGGAGTCTAAAAATATTGATCAGTGCAGTTGATAATGTCGAGGCTTAGTTTAAGTGGCTGAATACTTAAAAACCATTATGCTTGGGTCCCAAGCAGCTCACAGCTGCTGAGCAAAGGCATTGCCCTAACTTTTTTTTTTTTTCTTGGCTAAGCCAGCTCAGCCAGGGTTTGGCAACCCGAGAGACAGGAAATCATTTAGATACATTATCATCCTCTTCAGGCAGCTCAGAGGAGCTTTTATGGAAAGGTTCACACAAACATCCAGACTAATTATTTGTTAGTCATGCTCGCCCATTATATAACAAATGAGAAATGCTTCAGCTTTGTTGGGAGCTCAGCCAGAAACCACAGCTCAAGAGGTGAGAACAAACTGCTCTATGCTGCCTGCTCTCCATTAAAGTCCTGCGCTTCTTAAACAAGAGTCACACCTATTTGTTAAGGCGTTTTTTTAAATTTTTGTTCACATTAAACTACTGCCACTGGAGCAGCTGGTACTACAGAGGACTTGCCAAAATAATCTGGGGTGGTGGTGGTGGGAGATTTAGAGTTTGGGGGTGAACAGAGAAATTGTGTCCCTCCATTGCAACATTCCGTACGGCAATTGCTCATATTTTGTATTTATCGTGTGCTTTCCCCCCTGAATCTTTCTGTACTTGCAAGCTTAGTTTGCCTAGCATGCACATCTAAACACGCTACAAAATAAATGAGGGCCTTTGTTTGTTTCTAAAGTTTCCAAGCAACAACAGGGGGAAAAACCCCAGTCACATAAAAAAGAAACCAAATTGATCATTTGTATTCAGAATGGTGACTTAAAACCCATGCAAATTCAAACATCACTGTGAAGATTTGAGAACACACTGGCTATAATCAGAATGTGTTGCGAAATCTCCTATCTTAAAAGTAGACATTTAAAGCAACAAGGTTTCTAAAGTTTTGCTACATATTACTTATTTAATCCCCAAATAGATGAAAGGAATGTTAACAGAACTCAGAGTTCTATTCTATTGGTGAATATTTGTGAAAGGAAGTGAAGCATCAAGTTTTACTGTCAAAGTTGGAAAAGTATGGTGCAGTTTAGCTCTAGGTCCCTCTGCCCCAACCCAGCTAGATTCCCTTAAAAACAGCCAGCTAATGTACACTTCAAACATATCCCAAACTTCTGAGATGTGGGCATGTAGCTTAAACTTTCACCTGTGTGCATTATATCTTGATTTTTTGAAGCATCAATATATTTGCCATTAGAACAAAAGTTGTTCAGAGAGCAGGAGTGACTTGTGTCACTTGAAAAGAGCTGGAGAGCTTTCTCAATTTGCTGCGATGGGAATGAGCAGGAATTCTGTTAATTTTTCCTCCCAGCCCTGGAACACATAGTTCATTAGCACCCCTCCCAGTCATATTTATTTGACAGGATTTCGCAAAACATAAAGACAACAGGGAATTTACTGTTATTGTTGTTAACTGTATGTTGTTCCCTCGCGCTGCTTGTGTCAGGCATATAATGAACTGCCTTTCCTTTGGACAAGCTACAAGACTTGCTGTCACCTTGGCAACAGCATCCCACAGGGAAGCAGGGAGAGATGGGGAGATGGGAGTGGGAAAAACAAAGAAGGGGTGATGTCACCCCAAGGGGAGCAGAGCAGCCAATCAGCTGCAGCAAATATGAGGTCATTCCTCTCTCTCCCGCCCCCTCCCCTCTCTTTCTTCTGGGCCATTCCATTCAAAACTACAGAAGTGTGGTGAATTAAATCAAGCAGTAGCAAGGTCACACTCTCCCAGCCTATGCCAAAAGAGAAAGATGAAGCAGGAGAGGGATATGGGAGTGAGCGACAAACAAGGGGAAAACAAGGATGGGAGGGAGAGGGAAGAGGAGGAGAAGGAAGGGGGGGAATCTCTTCCAACCAACTGAATAGATGCTAATAGTCTTGACCAGCAGCCTCATAAAGATGTCATCAACTTTGGCTCTTCGTGTTTAGAGCACAATGTGTGTATCTGGGAAGGAAGGGACATTGGGGTGGAAGTAGGGGGGAGAGATTTACGTCCGTTTCTTTCCTCCCCATCTACAGGAGGGGGGGGGAGTCCTTGTGAATGAAGTGTCAGAAAGGTACCTCCCAAAGAATCAAACAAGACAGTAAAGGCAAAGTGGGAGAAAAATGGAAAAAAGAAGTAGGGCCTCACATCCTTTTTTCCCCTTTTCGTTTGCCCTTGTTTGCTTTCTGAAGCACAGACAATCCCCTCCCCTCGCTCGGAGCATGTTTTCTGTGAAGTGGGACAATGCTGTTGCCTAAACGTTGTGGACGACAAAAAGAAGCCCTCTTTTCTTCTGAGGGGAAAGAGACAACAAGGAGCTCCACCAGCTTCTTGCACAGTTTGCCTGGAAAATGGGGAAAGGGATGTGGCTTAAAAATAAATAAATGAGCCTAACCTACCTTTACAATTCCTGGTAGAAAGGAATTGCAGAATCCAAATGGTCCCACTTGTTCCAACAATAATGGTGTGGTGGAAATAAATACCCCATTAAATGACAAAATGACCAAACACAGGAAAATGACTTGGCTGTCCTCCCTGGGCATTCCCAGCAAACAGGCCTTTTCTATAGATTATGGAACCTCGTTTAGGTCACTTTCCTGGAAGAAAGAGCTTTTCCAGCAGAAAGGTTAACGGGACAGCAACAGAGGGATTTGGGAACGGAAAAAGCACCCAGGAAGCTAGTCAGAAAAGTAAGCAGAGAATAGAGAGGGGGCAAAACCACGTAAGCAGCACTGCTTTTTCAGTACAGTGGTACCTCAGGTTACATACGCTTCAGGTTACATACGCTTCAGGTTACATACGCTTCAGGTTACAGACTCCGCTAACCCAGAAATGGTACCTCGGGTTAAGAACTTTACCTCAGGATGAGAACAGAAATCGCAAGGCGGCGCAGCAGCAGCGGGAGGCCCCATTAGGTAAAGTGCTGCTTCAGGTTAAGAACAGTTTCAGGTTAAGAACGGACCTCCAGAATGAATTACCGTATTTTTTGCTCTATAAGACGCACCAGACCACAAGACGCACCTAGTTTTTGGAGGAGGAAAACAAGAAAAAAAATATTCTGAATCTCAGAAGCCAGAACAGCAAGAGGGATCGCTACACAGTGAAAGCAGCCATCCCTCTTGCTGTTCTGGCTTCTGGGATAGCTGTGCAGCCTGCATTCGCTCCATAAGATGCACACACATTTCCCCTTACTTTTTAGGAGGGAAAAAGTGAGTCTTATAGAGCAAAAAATACGGTAAGTACTTAACCTGAGGTACCACTGTATTTTCCCCTTGCTGGTTGTTTCATGTAATTGTTGTTGTTGCAGCAGCAGCTTTGAATTACTTATTATTTCTTTGACAACAATTAACAAAACTCAAATGCAGAATATTTGCTTCACATTGTGATATCACATGATATATTAATCTCACAGAGAACTCTCAGTTCACCGGAACTATATTCTGGGCTTCCACAGACATGCTGCATTAAGAAACCACGAGGAAAGTCAGGTTTGCGCCTTCCAAAAAAGAAGAAGTCTGTATTCCTAACAGCAGCAGCAGAACAAATTATTAGTTCCTTGAGAATTAGGGTTGTTGTTGTTTGTGGGGTTTTTTATGTGTTTTTTTGGTCATTTAGACCATGCTGCATTTCCACACAAGCGGCAGTGTGAGGAGAGCATGTTTTCCCCTTGCTCCACCATCTCGTTGTTAAGCAGGGCAAAATGCCAGCCTGACAAAATTGCCCTGATGAAACCTCCTTTGGGGAAGGGTCTCAGGCTGGGTGGAAGGAGAAAGAACTTGCCCGTGTGAAGACCACCTGGTGGAAACCCTTACACATATGGTTCTTCATTGTAAACTATATGCTGATCTCCACCAGCAATTTCAAGATCAACTCTGTATCCCCAAATGGAAACCAGAGTTGGAGGTCATACATTTTCTATTACTGGGGAATGAACAGGAGCTCACCAAGTTAGTGGCTAAATATCTCTATTTGGTTTTTTGTGGTCGAAATACACTGCAGACTTCTGATCTCCCTGGAGACCAAGAGATGTGACGATAGACTGCCCTGCCTCCTTTCTTTTAGCAAATGTTTTGTGCCACTGAGGAAGTGGTAATTCTGTATTGATTTGTTTTGGATGTTTGTATGTGATGCCAATAAAAGGTTTGATGATGATGAGTTGCCCTGATGGGAGAGGGGCAGGAAGAAGTTCAAGGATAACCAAACACAAAATAGGTGTTCAGTGAACCACAAGGGGAAGGGGGAACCCCAGTCTCACTCTAAACCAGGTGTCTCCGCGTCACCTCCATCGCAAAGGATTAGTCCATTGCGAAGTGCAGAGCCCTGCAGTATCTCTTTGCATCTGAAAACTGACTACTGCCAAGGATGAGAAGCCCTGTTAAGCACCATCTACAAATTCAGAACTGTAAGGGAAAGCTATGGCCTTGGCTTCAGTGGTAGCTTTGGGGCCACTTTGGGGCTCAATGCATCATTTGCTGCTCAAGGCTTGAAGACCTATGGATTGATTGATGCGGCACCTCCTTCAAAAGGCTTAATATATATTTATATTATGTTAATATATATTATATTATAAATACAGTGGTACCTCGGGTTAAGAACTTAATTGGCTCTGGTGGTCCGTTCTTAACCTGAAACTGTTCTTAACCTGAGGTACCACTTTAGCTAATGGGGCCTCCTGCTGCCGCCACCCCACTGCCACACGATTTCTGTTCTCATCTCGAAGCAAAGTTCTTAACCCGAGGTACTATTTCTGGGTTAGCGGAGTCTGTAACCTGAAGAGTCTGTAACCTTACAAAAAGCCTATAAAGTAGGTTAGGCTAAGATAAAGTGACTGCCGTTTGAGCTTTGAGACTGAGTGGGGTTTTGCATCCTGGGATTTGCTTAATGTAGCAATAAGTAGCACTTCTCGGTGCAAGTGGGACAACTTCTGCTTGCACCATGGGACTTCCCACCCTCTCTTCCTTCTGTGCCCTCCCACATTCTGTCCTGGGAATTCCCCCAAAGCTCTGGGGCAGATTTGGTGATAGTGGAGAGGTGCATGCAAGGGGCAGGAGGGATGTTGTGTTGCATAATAATAATAATAATAATAATAATAATAATAATAATAATAATAAATTTTATTTATACCCTGCTCTTCCCAGCCAGAGCCGGGCTCAGGGCGGCTAACATCAATAAAATTTCAGTAAAAACATAATAAGGAAAAAAAAGAAAAAGAAAAAGAAACAATTTAAAATGCAATTTAAAATGCAGTTTCATTTTAAAAGTCAAAACCATAAGGGGAGGGAAACGTAAGGCTCAGACTGAGTCCAAACCAAAGGCCAGGCGGAACAGCTCTGTCTTGCAGGCCCTGTGGAAAGATGTCAAGTCCTGCAGGGCCCTAGTCTCTTGTGACAGAGTGTTCCACCAAGTTGGGGCCAGTACTGAAAAGGCCCTGGCCCTAGTTGAGATCAACCTAACGTCCTTGTGACTTGGGACCTCCAGAATGTTGTCATTTGTGGACCTTAAGGTCCTCCGCGGGGCATACCAGGAGATGCAGTCCCGTAGGTACGTGGATCCTAGGCCGCATAGAGCAGATGCCGATCCACTTGCAGATTTATTGAGTTGAAGACCTCCCCATCATTCATGCACACCAATCATTTAAAATCAAACATTTAAATCACATGGCTTCCCCTCAAAGGGCACTGGGAATTGTAGCTCTATGAGGGGGTCAGCTACAAGTCCCAGGATTCTTTGCGGGGGGGGGAGAGACACACGCTAGCTCATTCAGTAGAGCATGAGACTCTTGATTTCAGGGTTGTGGGTTCAAAACCTACGTTGGGTGAAGGATTCCAGGACTGCAGGGGGTTGGACTGGATGACCCTTGCGGTCCCTTCTAACTCTACAATTCTAAGATGTTCTTTAAATGTATGGTGTGTAAACAGCTGCTGCCTGCTATGTTAACTACCACACCAGTTTCGATATACAGTGGTACATATGGTTACATACTTAATTCATTCCGGAGGTCCGTTCTTAACCTGAAACAGTTCTTAACCTGAGGTACCACTTTAGCTAATGGGGCCTCCCACTGCCGTGCAATTTCTGTTCTCATCCTGAGGTAAAATTCTTAACCCGAGGTACTACTTCCAGGTTTGCGGAGTCTGTTCATATCCGAAGTGTTTATATCCCGAGGTGTTTGTAACCCGAGGTACCACTGTACCACACTGGTGCTGCAAGCACAATGCAGTGCCTAAAATTTATAAGCATCTAGTCACAATCTTGCTACACTTTAAACTTCTTTTCATGTGTAACTTCACTGGCAAGTCAAAACTGCTTTCAGCCTGACCATGTAAATCCTTAATGTCAATCAAAGAGGTCACACCCCGTGGATTATTACCTCAGAATTCCATTCAGAAAATAAATAGGAGACTGTGGAAAAGAGCTTCTTAGCACTATTCCTGCCAAGCAGGTTTGCTCTCCTGGCTCTATTTCATTACTATAACAATACAACCCACCCACCCCCCTTCTTTCCCCCAAACCGCAGGCATACTGAGGCATGTCCGGAAATTATCCGTGTTATCTGCAATAACGTGAATATTAGCCAAGCAGTGAAAAACAACACATTGTTCCTGCATTTTATATATGGGTAAACTCTTATGCTTTCTATAAATGTCAAGTTATATTGGCCTTTGGGCATTCCTCTTCAGAACGCAAAACAACTCATTCAATGCAGCTCCAGTCCAAAATAAATATCAGCTGAAGCTGCTTTTCCTTCTCTAGGAAATAAAGTGGCGATGACTAGACCAGTGGTATCCGACATATTGCCTATTGCCTACACAACACAGTTCTCTCGGGACTGCAGTACTCCCCCCCTCCCCATGCCAACCAAATTTTGCACATTACTGCTCTGCATAGCACTAGCAACACAGTGTTCCTCCTTCGGCTTGTGTTTGAGGAGATCAAATATTCAGTGCAAATGAGCCTTGCCACTGAAGTTTCGCTTAAAGCAAATGTCAACGCGAATTTGGAGGGTTCGGAAGCCAACAGAATTCCTACAAAGTGAGCAAAATTTTTCTTGGGGCTAATCTCACACAACCTCTGGTCAACATGAAACACGTATTTATGTTAAGGGGAAAAGGCAGGGGAACTAAAGTAAGCTCCGCTTTATAAACAACACATGCACGCTTAAGAACATGGCTAATGGGTTGCTCAGTTCTAGGAGCTGCTGCTATGAACACTGCAGAAAATAAACAAATAATAATTTCCCATCAAGGTGGACAGACATATAGAAATTGCATTTTGAATTTAATTTACATTTTAAACAACCAGAAATTATTTCTTAAAACCACCCGAATGCAATGGTTTAGCAATGACATTTTCAGTATAAAAAAGAATGTAGATGTGTGTTGATTTCAAAGAAAAGGCTTGCATGGTATCAATATAAGATTCCTTCATGGTTTTCACAGCAACGGAAGCCTACTGCCTACCTTGTGTCCAATTTACACAATGAGGTGATGTATATTCGATATGTTCTTGGTTACAGGTTATGTTTTAATCTGTTGCCCTATATTCCAGCATTGCCGCTTTTTATTAATTACTAAATCAGTGGCTATGAAAATAGGGACGTCCCAAGGAAAAGTGGGACATTCAGGGATCAAAGCAGAAACTGGGATGGCTTCTGTAAATCCAGGAGACTGTCCCTGGAAAATAGGGACACTTGGAGGGTCTGTGCCATGGCTACCCACCCAGTGGATAAGGCCTGCAGCCCATTCACAGCCTCCCTCAGTGCCTCTACCTTGTAAATTTCAGCTGTGATGGTCACTGAGCTGACAGCCACAGGTGTGCATTGCTTATTGAACACAAACACACGCATGCCAAAGGACTGCAGCCAGAAAGGGGAACCTGAGCAGAGGCTTGGCTCCTTAAGTGCCGGATGGCCCAGCTGTGCCCCGCCGCATTATGCAAAGCGAGACGAGAGCCAATTTCCGGATCATTTCAACAAGATCTACCCAAGGTGTGCAATCTTGGGGCTCCACCTGCAACGTTGCACGTTCAACTGGTTCCTGGTGGTTTATTTCCCATGCCCCTTCTCTCAACTGAGACGTTTTCTGGCTTTCTTGGCTTCCCCTTTCAGGCCCTAACTTGTCAGGCAGGCTTGCTTTGGTACCGCTGCTTATCCAAACATCTTCATCTCTTTCATAAATCCAATTCTTCCTTATCAGGCGCAACCATCAGGAGGAAATGCAAGAGTTTTAGCCACTGAACTGCGGGGAAGAGTAGAGCTTTGATTAGCCCACTTACTCCTAAAGGGGTCACGCATAGTTCACTTAAGAGGGGATTCACATATTAGGAACCCGGTTTGCAGCAGTGCTGGGAATGAAAACCCAGCCCCCTCCCCAAATAGACACTAGACCAGGGGTCAGCAACCTTTTTCAGCCATGGGCCGGTCCACCATCCCTCAGACCATGTGGGGGGCCGGACTATATTTTTTTTGGGGGGGGAATGAATGTATTCCTATGCCCCACATATAACCCAGAGATGCATTTTAAATAAAAGCACACCTTCTACTTAAAGGGACGCGGGTGGCACTGTAGGTTAAACCACAGAGCCTAGGAGTTGCCAATCAGAAAGTCGGCGGTTCAAATCCCCACGACAGGATGAGCTCCCGTTGCTTGGTCCCTGCTCCTGCCAACCTATAAGTTTGAAAGCACGTCAAAGTGCAAGAAGATAAATAGGTACCGCTCTGGCGGGAAGGTAAACGGCGTTTCCTTGCGCTGCTCTGGTTCACCAGAAGCGGCTTAGTCATGCTGGCCACATGACCCAGAAGCTGTACGCCGGCTCCCTCAGCCAATAAAGCGAGATGAGTGCCACAACCCCAGAGTCGGCTACGACTGGACCAAATGGTCAGGGGTCCCTTTACTTTTATTACACCTTCTACTCATGTAAAAACACCAGGCAGGCCCCCAAAATAACCCAGATGCATTTTAAATAAAAGGACACATTATACTCATGTAAAAACACGCTGATTCCCAGACTACCCGTGGGCCGGACTGAGAAGGCGGTTTGGGCCACATCCAGCCCCTGGGCCTACCCCTGCACTAGACACATTCAGTTGAATTGCCTCATTGAGTCTTCTTGAGTCAAGGCAACAGCCAAAGCTCAAAACAAGTAGAAGGTAAATGTCATATATATTAGCAGCCTAATCCTGTGCATGTTTATTTGGAGGTATATTCAACTCAACAGTGGGAAAATCAGTCACCAGACAACTTGTGTGGCAGGATTCTGCCAAACACAGTCAGAGGGCACCTCCAGGCTGTCACTCTCCCAGCACATACCAGGAAATGTATGCAATTGAAGTGGATTAAAAGCGCTTTGTCACCCTAGCACTAGAAAGCATCTTTTTAAAAAATGAATGGGACTTTTGGGAGTTTGGAAAGTGAATGAATGGGAAAGTGTGGAATGAATGAAAGATTAATGGGAAGATGTGTAAATAACTGGTAAGCGGGAGGAATGGTCATTGTCATATAACCACCTTGTAAACAAAGCAAAATGAATGTGTGATAAAGAATGGATAAACCAGTGTTTCCCAACCACTGTTCCGCGGCACACTAGTGTGCCGCGAGATGTTGCCTGGTGTGCCGCGGGAAAAATTAAAAAATTTGAAAAAATTTTTTTTTAAAGTCAAATTTTCGATTGGGGCGCCGTCACTAGATGACCCCTGGGGTTCCCTCCCTCCCTCCCGCTCTGCGCCTCCCTCCTCCTCCTCCTCCTCCTCCGGGGAGGCCCTTCCTGGCTCTCGGCCAAGGCTTGGCGGCTGCCACTCACTCACTCGCTCGCCCACCCATCCCTCCATCCCTGCACCCGGCCTCTCCCCCTCCGTCCCCGGCGCGGGGGCTGCCGGGATCCGTAGTCCCCTCTCCCTTGGGCTCTGCGCCCGCGCGGGGTGCGCGAACTACGTTTCCCAGCGTGGCCTGGCGGGCCGGGTGTTTTGTTTGAAGCGCTCTTCTCCCGGCCATGGAATGAGCGCAGCGGCGGCCGGGCGGGCAGGGGCTCTTCCGCGCAGACCCCGCGCAGCCTGCCTGTGCCCCCGCGGAGATCGGGCGGCAGGATGGAGCCCGGGGATCCCCGCGGAGGCGGAGCGGCGGGGGCGGAGGCTGCCCCCCAGGTAGGGCTGCGTCGGGTGTGTGTGTTATTTTTGCAATGCTGCATCCGCGCCGGAGGGGACGCATCGGACCGCGGGGAGACCCCTTGGCGGGCGTGCAAGGCAATGCATGCGTGCAGGCGTTGCATGGAGTGCAGTGCAATGCAATGGCAACGCGGCGCCCTGCATGCATGCATGCAACTTCCACCGGTGCTCCGGACTTGGCAGGTGAGGGGGGTCCCCAGTGGGTGGCAGAGAGAGCCAGGAGGGCGAAGGGGAGCCGGGGGGGAGCAGCGCTGCTCCCCGAGCCGAGCCCGGGGGGAAACTTCGGCGTCGTTGCACCGGGTGTTGGAAGCGGAGGCTGGCGGGGGCCCCTCACCTGCAAAACCTGGTCGCCTCTCATATATTTCGTGCATTGCATTCATCGCCCGCTTTCTCCTCCAAGGAGCTCCCGGGGGTGCGCGTGGTTCTCCCCGTGTTATCCTCGCAACAACACCCCTACGAGGTGGGTCAGGCGAGTGGCCCAAGGGAGCACCCAGGGATTGTCCTGGCCAGGTGGGGTGATTTGAACCCTGCTCTCTGCCCGGTCTTCGTCCTCATTTAGCCCCCACATGTGCATGACTGTGCATGACTGAGGTTTTCCCCCCTCGTCTTGGCTATGGTGTGAGTCTGTGCTGTTAATTAATGGGGTTCTGCCTTTGGAGAAGATGAGCCAGCCCTCAAGGAGGTGATTATGTAATTTGCTAGCAATTCATGTCCCTCCCGGCGTGACGCTGCGCGCTGACGTCACGTGGCTGTAATGGTGGTGTGCCTTGAGATTTTTTTCATGAAACAAGTGTGCCTTTGCCCAAAAAAGGTTGGGAAACACTGGGATAAACTACCTAACACACTGCATAAGCTTTGTGCAAGCGAATCAGGATGAATGCCATATTCTTTATTTCCATCCATACCTAGAGAATATCAGAGCAAAGCCCATTTTTCTCTGATATTGGACTAGCATTCAACAGGTGCTTCTTGGGTTCCTTTTGCAGTTTATTTTCTATGCTCAAGTGCAGAAAACTACTGACTGACAATATGACTTGATTTATTTCTTCAGTTTTTTGGCAGTTCAGAGTCAAGAGAACACATCCATTGAAAATGATATTCTATGTGACCATCAGCTGTCATATCCTCCAACATTTCTCTGATGAAAATAGGGACGTCCTATTCAATCATCATCATTACTATTGTTATTGTTGTTATTATTGTTATTATCTATTCATCTTCTTCTTCATCATCATCACCATTTTACTATTTACTGTCTGACTTGGTTGCCCCAGCCATTATGGGCAGCTTCTAACATATATGAAAACATTAAACATTTTTTAAAATCCTTATATAGGGCTACCTTCAGATGGCTCGGAGGGTCGGATAACACCATACCCTCCAATATTTCTCCAATGAAAATAGGGTTGTCCCAAGGAAAAGCAGAACATTCTGGGATCAAATCAGAAACCAGGAAGGCTTCTGTGAATCTAGGACTGTCCCTGGAAAATAGGGACACTTGGAGGGTCTGATCTTAGTAGCAGCTGCCTTCACATCATAAGTGTGCCACTTCACGTTCCCCTTCTAGTCTCACTGATTTTTCTCACCTCTGTGATTGCCACACTGTCTTGAACCACTGATGCAATGGAATTTCAGAAGCTCTTTTTAAATTTGCAAACTTTGAATTTTATCTTCGAAACCTGACCTCCTTTATGAATAGGGTTTATTTCTCTTTGTTCATGTCAATGGCACCTAGAAATCTCTCTTTGTGAGTCTTTCTAAATTCTTTACCTCAACTACTTTGCATGCAAATGATCCTTACAATTTGGTTATGAACCCCGTTTGAATATCCACTACAGTGGTACCTCGGGGTTACAGATGCTTCAGGTTACAGACTGCGCTAACCCAGAAATAGTACCTTGGGTTAAGAACTTTGCTTCAGAATGAGAACAGAAATTGTGCTCCGGCGGCACGGCAGCAGTGGGAGGCCCCATTAGCTAAAGTGGCACCCCAGGTTAAGAACAGTTCCAGGTTAAGAACAGGCCTCCAGTATTAATTAATTTCTTAACCCGAGATACCACTGTACAGGATAAGGAAGGATACATGGCTGTAGAAGCATAGCAATGGGGGGCATTGCCCCAAGAACATTTTTTAGGGGATGCCTGGTTGCATCCCCGTGACAGGCTCCCTCCTCTAGCCAAGAGCTGCGGGGTGGGAAGCCCAACAGGGCTCTGCTTGTTTCAAAACTCCCTTGCTTAGAACATTAATTATTTTGAGCGCACTCCTCTGATTCATTTCTGTACCACATGTTCAGGCTTTGAAAACAAAAGGGAGTTTCTTAATGCTTGTAATCATTACCTGAAGCAACGTATAGATCACAGTTGTACCAAAGTGACTGGAGAGCAAGTTTTGGAAAATCAGTAAAAGGCTTGATGTAGCAAGGGCCGGATACTGGAAAAGCAGGATGACTCAAGTGCACTGACAGGTCTGTGGGCATCCCTTGTCTGGACCGCTGAGAATTTCTACATGTCAGGGCTGGGTTGCTGTAAGAGAGCTATGTGTGGGTGATGTTGGACCAGAACATTGGGGCCTTTAGAGGTCACGTTTGAGGTGTGGGGACGTTTTTAAGGCAGCGCTTGACATGAGGCTTTATCTAAAGACCTTTTAAAACCTACAGACAATTTTTGAATTATTTGCACGTGACGTCTGTACACGAACACCGTGCTTGCGTCAGGGCTATCCCATCTTAGAACTTGGGATGGGGCTGGACTTTGAGTTGTTTTAGGGTTGCAGATTTTGGAAATAAGCCAAAACAGGGCCAGCGCAGTTTGGGTCCAAGAATCAAGGGACTGCTGCTTGTGGCGAGGTGAAAAGGAAAGAGAGAGAGAGAAGGCGAGAGGAGAGACTGCAATACTGCCACCGCCTACAGCTACCCACACCCTCCATCTAGCCTTGCACCTACGGAGCCTCTTACCATCAGGCAAGTCACCTCCAGCAGCTGAGGAGAGCAGCAGTAGTCTTGTGACCTCTACCAGACCCTCCAAGTGTCCCTATTTTCCAGGGACAGTCCCAGATTTACAGAAGCCATCCCAGTGTCTGATTTTATCACAGAATGTCCTGCTTTTCCTTAGGACATCATCATTTTCTTCAGAGAAATGTTGGAGGGTGTGGAGTTATCAGACCCCTGAGCCATCTGATCAGGGAATTTTTTTAATGTTTCATGTTCTATTATGTTTTTAGATATGTTGGAAGCTGCCCAGAGTGGCTGGGGCAACACAGTCAGGGGTATAAATATTATTATTATTATTATTATTATTATTATTATTATTATTATTATTATTATTATTAAAATAATTTTATAATTTTATTAATTATTATTAATAATAATAATTTATTTAATAATTATTGAATACGATGTCCCTATTTTCATCAGGAAAATGTTGGAGGGTATGTTTTGCATCTGCATC
This sequence comes from Podarcis liolepis, assembly GCF_965112155.1. Lineage (NCBI taxonomy): Eukaryota > Metazoa > Chordata > Lepidosauria > Squamata > Lacertidae > Podarcis > Podarcis liolepis. Next base: position 26,594,281 of record NC_139555.1, read on the forward strand.
CAATCTACATCTCTTGGCTGCAGCAACTACCAAGCAGAGACAGGCCTGCTGTTACATTTTTAAATGTTTTAAGTCAGGGGTCAGCAACCTTTTTCAGCATGGGGCCGGACCACCATCTCTCAGACCTTGTGGGGGGACCGGACTATATATTTTTTTGGGGGGAATGAATGAATTCCTATGCCCCACAAATAACCCAGAGATGCATTTTAAATAAAAGCACGCATTCTACTCATGTAAAAACACCAGGCAGGCCCCACAAATAACCCAGAGGTGCATTTTAAATAAAAGGACACATTCTACTCATGTAAAAACACGCTGATTCCCGGACCATCCGCGGGCCGGATTTAGAAGGTGATTGGGCTGGATCCTGCCCCCCGGGACTTAGTTTGTCTACCCCTGTTTTAAGTGTTTGAAATATATGTGGGCGGTTGGTTTTATTGGGGGACAGGAGGGATAGCAGGGGGGATACCTAATCACAGTGGTTCAGGGTAGGGGAAGGCAGTGGCGTAGCGTGGGGGGTGCAGGGGGGCCGGCCGCACTGGGCGCAACACCTGGGGGTTAGGGTTAGGGGGTGCAAATCCACGGGTTAGGGGGCGCAAATCCATGGGTTAGGGGGCGCAAATTACTTGCCTTGCCCCGGGTGCTGACAACCCACGCTACGCCACTGGGGGAAGGCATGGTGTGGGATGTCCAGAGGACTGCAACATGAGAACGAGCCTTTTCTGCTGGGGCTCCCTAGCTGTGGAAAGCTCTCCCCAGGGAGGCTCGCCTGACACCTTTGTTACATATCTTCAGGCACCAGGCAAAAACATTCCTCATCTGCCAGGTCTAGGGTGAGGCACATAGTTTTTGTTTGCTATTGTAGTATGTATTTTTGTATTGTAATCTGCCCTGTGTGATCTTCGAATGAACGGCAGTATAAAAATTTAATCATGGTAATTGTTATTTATTGCACGTCATGTGAAGAGTGCCTGTCTTTGAACCAATGAAATGGCACATAAGAGCCTGCTGAACCGGGCCAATGGCTCATCTAGTCCAGCAACCCTAAAGCAGGACCTGAGCACAATATAACTCTCCTTGTCTATGGTTTCCAGCACCTGACATTGAGAGGCATCCTGTCTCCAACTGAGGTGGCAGAGCATAGCCATCACGGCCAGCTCTGTGAGGTCATTACCCATAATTCCTGCATTGCAGGGGATTGGACTAGATGACTCTTGGGGTCCCTTCCAACTCTACCATTCTAGGACCCTATAACAAACTACAGTTCCCAGAATTCTACATGGCTGTTAAAGTGAAGAAGAAGAAGAAGAGTTTGGATTTGATATCCCGCCTTTCACTCCCTTTAAGGAGTCTCAAAGCGGCTAACATTCTCCTTTCCCTTCCTCCCCCACAACAAACACTCTGTGAGGTGAGTGGGGCTGAGAGACTTCAAGGAAGTGTGACTGGCCCAAGGTCACCCAGCAGCTGCAGGTGGAGGAGCGGAGACGCGAACCCGGTTCCCCAGATTAGGAGTCTACCGCTCTTAACCACTACACCACACTGGCTCCAAAGTGGCACAATTGTGTGTGGATGTGACTAAATCACTGTTCTCCCTCTGGCCATTCCAACCAGGGGACTGTTTATTTTGTTCCCTGAATTTATGACGCCTTGTAAAAAGTTCTCCAGGTGTCATACAGAAGAATAAAGCATAACAATAAAACCATGGTACAATAAAAATCCACAATAAGCTTTTAGAAATAAAGCACAAAAGCCAAATAGAAAATACATTTTAAAAGCACAGAAGCTACGATCGCCATCACATCACATACAGGAGCTAAAAACCACCAACCACACCAGAGACTAGAAGGCGAGGCTCTAAAATACCTGGGAGAACAGGAAAAGTCTCAGCTCTTGCTGAAAGGAAAGATTATTATTAAGTGGCCCAAGATAAAGTGTTGCCTGAGGCGAACATGCCACCCCTCTCAAGCCCACTGTATTTTACATTCAGAAGCCAACCAAGCAAGCAGTTGACTCTTCAACAAGGTGACAAGCTGGCCCATGTGTAAGATGAGACTATTGTTTCAAGTGGCAGGGTCCACAAAAGTGGAAGATCTGGCCTCTGAGGAACACAACACCCACTGCCAGAGCCGTAGTGCCAGCAGCAGCTGCAGAGAGCTCATTGGAGATCTGCTGCCTCCTCAGCAGCCTCTCATTGAACAAAGAACAGGGTCACTCCACGTTGCAACATTTTGTGGCAGGTCCTATTTGTTCCATGCTTTATAAACATTTCTCTGCAACTAGAAAACCCTAATCCCGTGCATCGGATAACACGTGCAGAATAAGCAGATTAGCAAGGAGGCTTGTTACAATTTTGTTCCAAAACAACGCGCTTACTTTTTCTTCGCCGGGTCTTTAGCTGCTTTCGTCTTTGCACTTTGGCACTAAATTGATTGCCCCCGAAAGCTGTCATGTAAACATATGGGCAGGGAAAGTGAGATAGGACTTGGTAAACACTGGTAGCAAACAGGTACTTGGGCGCAGGGTCTGCGATAAGATTTGCCAAGCAAAGGGCAACTCAGAAAGAAAGTGCTTTCCCCCAGCTTTGTGGTCTGGAGTTAAGAACACGGGAAGCTGCCATATACTGAGTCAGACAATTGGTCCCATTTGGCTCCCTATTATCTGTAATGACTGGCAGTGTCTCTCTAGATTTTCAGGCAAGAGACATTCTCAGCTCTGCCAAAAGATGCTTCAGACAGAACTTGGATCCTTCTAGCTGTAAACAGATGCTCCGATGCTGAGCTATGGCCCAGACCAGAGAAAGGCAGTAAAAGAGGTGACATATTGTCTGCTAGTTGGCAAACCATTAAGCTGAAAAGCCTGGTCACACCCTCCCTTCCTTACTTTGACAGAAATACCTGAAGTCTTCAGTCTAAAATAACTCTCTGACAAATCCCAATAGCCATTTGGTTTTGTGGGCTACAGTGGCAAGGGATATCTTGAGGTGCCAAGGCCACATCAGCACCTACCTTCATATGATAGCAGGAACATAAGGGCAGCCTGCTTGGTGAGGCCAATGGGATATCTACTCCTGTCTACACAATGTCCAACCAGATGCCTCTGGGAGCAGTGGCATAGCATGGGGAGGATACCACAGGGCAGCTGCAGGAGAACCAAAATTGTTAGGGACACAAAATTTCAACATTTGGTGCTGCCTCGATACAGCTGTGCCCTTCCATCGCTGGGCTCCATTGAAAACAGCTTCTCAATGCAAAGCAAGAAGCAACCTCTCCAAACAATGGAACAACTCTTTTCTTATCTCTGCGTTGGCGATTTCCTGGGTGACGCGAACAGCATTGGAGTTGCCTGTGTACTCCGTCCGTTTCTCTCCCTCTGCACAGCCCCAGTCACTGGCAACCCATGCTACACCACTGTCTGGTAAGCCCCGAAGCAGGACCTGAGCACAAGAGCACTCTCCCTGCCTGCAGTTTCCTGCAGCTGGTATTCAGGAATATCCTTCCCCTAACTGTAAAGGCAGAGTATAGCCACCATGACTAGTAGTCATTGATAGCCTTATTCTCTGTGAATTTGTCTAATCCGCTTCTAAAGCCATCCAACTTTGTGGCTATCACTGATCCTGCAGGAGCAAGTTCCATAGTCTCACTAGGTACTGTGGGAAGAAGGGTGTGCCTTTTCATCATTTAGGCATACAGAGCATAAACATCCAGGAGGCACATTTACAAAAGAAGGCTTCTGCTCAAAAGTTGCTTAGGAATGACAGTGCACTGTTGATTCCCCCTCCCAATTTAAAAATCCCCAAGCAATATATTTCTGCATCATGGCGTGTTTCCATGCATTGGACAAAAGGAAGTGTCCTAACATCATGCTTCTGAGTACACCTTGATGTGTTTGAGGCAGAAAATGAAAAGAGAGATGCTTATATTATATTATTATATAGAGCCAGTGTGGTGTAGTGGTTAAGAGCAGTAGACTCATAATCTGGTGAACCAGGTTTGCATCTCCGCTCCTCCACATGCAGCTGCTGGGTGACCTTGGGCTAGTCATACTTCTTTGAAGTCTCTCAGCCTCACTCACCTCACAGAGTGTTTGTTGTGGGAGAGGAGGGGAAAGGAGAATGTTAGCCGCTTTGAGACTCCTTCGGGTAGTGATAAAGCGGGATATCAAATCCAAACTCTTCCTCCTCCTCCTCCTCCTCCTCCTCCTCCTCCTCCTCCTCCTCCTCTTCTTCTTCTTCTTCTTCTTCTTCTTCTTCTTCTTCTATATTTAGGTGACTGAATCAAGTCAGGTTTGGCACCATGGAGAGGTAATGCAGATCCCCACCCAACCCCCAGGCTGGGCTCCTCTGCCTTAAGGAGACCAGCTCCTTCCTTACTACATGTGCTTGCAAATTCTCTGAGGGGGAACTAGTGACCCCTCTTCCACCCTGTTCATACCATAAAGGTTTTTCATTCGTAACAACAGACATCGCCAAGTCATCAAGTGGGGAACAGGAAGGGTGCTTTGGAAAGTCCCTGTTGTAAAAGGACAAGGAGGGGAGAGAAAGAAATGTTCTCTCATTCTTAAAAAAAAAAGAAGAAAGATTAATTATCCACCTTGTCCAAGCGTAAAATACCTCACTAGTGCTGTAGGCAAGTCTGAGTTATAGAGTGAGAGTTCTCTGAAGGCTGCCGCTCCCCTCCTCAGGATTACACATTGAGTGTTGCAAGTTGAAAATTAAAGAATTGCATGCTGGGAGACATGGGCTGCACAAGATGGCTTTTGTCAAAGGGGTTGGAGGTTAGGAGCTTTTGTGGCAACATGAAGCCATTAAATATATATATACATAAAATAAAATTGAGTATGATCCACTGCCAAACAGATTGTGGTGGTTCTAGTGGGGAAAGAAATGCCGCCACCCCCTGCCCTGAACCATTGGGTAGAAACCAAGGAATTTAACATATATTCCATATCCCAGTAAGAACTGGAATTCAACCAAGCCATCAACATTGAAACTATCAGCTTAACTTTTCACCGGACTTAAGTGAAGCTCTCCACCCAGCTAAACATACATTATACCCAGGTAGTAATTTTACAAAGCAGATGGAGGTTGTCTCTTTGGGTGTTTAAATGTTTCCCCACATCAAAAGCTCCCTTCAGGAAGGCTAGACTACCTTTCTGATGTGTAACATTTCACCTTCAAGGATTCCAGAATGGCACGGCCCCGTGAGGGCTGTACCTCATGCTTTCCCCACCCCAGAAGTGTGAAACTGCCTTGAGGGATTCTACTGGGGTTCCAAAATGCATACTGAGGCAATGCCTTTATTAAGCCAACACAAAACACAAAATAGTGTACAAGTTTTTGGGTTCTCCAGAACTCTACTTAAGGTTGAGTGGTAAACTGAGCAATTAAGACAGGAGAAGGTGGGAGGAAACCATATATTGGCTGGTGTTGATGTCATGGAGTCTCCTTTGGTCATAGTCTTGAAGCAGACAGTGGGATGAGGAAGGAGACATTCAAATGAGGCTTTGTTAGATGCTATGCAGGTATCAGGTTGCACCCAGGCTGGCTGGGAAGAAGAGTCATAGCAATGGCTGACTCCCCTTCTCTGAGAATGCAAGAACAGACTGTTACGCAAGTTTCTCTCCATCCTTAGGCAGACCGCAGACCTTCCTTGATAGGTGGAAGATGGGAATTAAGAGAAACTGAGCAGCCCTTATACTGGCAAAGAAGGGAATTAAATTCATGTGATGCACTAGGCAAAAAGTTAACAGAAGCCAAGCTGGGTAGGGTTACTTAATATTTGAAGGGAATGGTCCTCAGAAAGTAAAGCCCCATCTTCAACGATTTAGGACCCATAGCTCTATTTGGATTGACTTTTAAATGGGAATATGTGTACTGAGCAATATTTTGCTTAACTTGATTTTAAGTGACACGACCATGTGTTTGTGTGTGAAAGAGGGAGTATGCGTGTGCAATCCATTCTGATCATTAGAGATGAAGCTAATCTAAGAATTCAAATAAAAACCCACGTTCACCAATGATAGAACAGCAACTTAAATGAGCAGCCCTTCAGTCTGAGGAGCAGAAACACTGGGAAGCCCTGAATGTTAGAATGATGTCAGAATGAAGTTAAGTGGTTTTAGCAGTAATATTATAAAGGTGTATGTAAAAATGGATTGTTAACAGGTGAAAATTCAAAGTTATAACATATTAAGTTAAAGGATTAAGACAAAAACAAAGAGGGAAAGGAATTGCTGAATTAACTAACAGAACTGGAATACAAAAAAGGGAGGTGTGAGGAGGTCAGGGAAGTAAGGAAATGAAATGTAAGGCATGGAAAGACTGATGTGTTTTTAAGTGTTTTTTATCATTTTTTGTATTTTGTATTTTTTTCCCTTTTGTTTCTTTTTCTTTTTTTCCTTTCTCTTTTTATTTATGTAATCCTTTCTTTGAAACTTTAATAAACATCATTAAAAAAAACAAACACTGGGAAGCCCATTTGAGGAGGAAGGGGAGACACCACCCAATGCCAAATCGAGTAAAGGCACCCATTCCTGTTGTTCTAACACCGCCAAGAACTGCCACTCACATTTCAACTCAGGCACACTGAAAGGCAGGTCTCCAGGCCCCAAGTCTCCCCACCCTAGTGAAGCATGCTGCGGCAGCCTGTGCCTGGCTCGCTCCTAAGCCTATCACGTTCAGAGTGCCTTGAGGCCAGTGGCAGCAGCAACCACACCGCCTTCCACTCTCCAAATCAGATTAAAGCCGCACAACTGCCAGGTCTTTGCAGGTCGCAGTGTTCCAATTAAATCAGGCTTTTCCGAGAAGGTGTTCCCCACCCCCCAACCCTTTTCCTTTCCAGACAGAAACTAATGACCCATAGAAAAGGGAGAAGGTAGCTTATGTTGGAGGCAGGAAGAACAGCATCAATGTCTACCTAAGAGACACACCACACATCTAAAGCACAATGATACCACTTTAAACCGCCATGGATTCCTGCAAATAATTTTGGGAGTGGTGGTTTATTAAGGATAATGGGAGTGGTTAGGAGACCCTTATTCACCTCAAAGCGCTACTGTTCTCAGACCGCCCTGTTAAAAGGAGTTTATTCTTAAACCATTATGGGAATCATGGGGGGGTAGGGATATTAACAACTTTTGAATTATGGTGCTGGAAGAGACTCTTGAGAGTCCCATGGACTGCAAGAAGATCAAGCCTATCCATTCTGAAGGAAATCAGCCCTGAGTGCTCGCTGGAAGGACAGATCCTGAAGCTGAGGCTCCAATACTTTGGCCACCTCATGAGAAGAGAAGGCTCCCTGGAAAAGACCCTGATGTTGGGAACGATTGAGGGCACAAAGAGAAGGGGACGAAAGAGGACAAGATGGTTGGACAGTGCTCTCGAAGCTACCAGCATGAGTCTGACCAAACTGCGGGAGGCAGTGGAAGACAGGAATGCCTGGTGTGCTCTGATCCATGGAGTCACGAAGAGTCGGACACAGCTAAACGACTAAACGACTAAACAACAACAACAACAACTCTCAACAACCTTAAAAAACTCCTGTCAATCACTCAGCATTCAGGTCTCCTTCCTGCCAGGAAAAGCATCACCTGCCAAATATTTGCTGTTTGGGAAGCTGAGAGAGACACAGGGGTGGGGGCTGGGGCTGGCAGCCTTCACGGTTGAAGAATGAGAAGCATAAACCAAGAAACTGAAGTATTCCGACTGCCTTTCAGGAACACCATTTCAGATTATGGGGATAAGGTTCTTAGGCAGGTTCAAAGTCCCGGTTGAAGTAGGTCACATCCACTGCATACATTTAAAGCACTCTTAGACCATTTCAAAAGTCATAGTGTTCCCCCCCCAAAAGAATCCTAGGAACTGTAGTTTGTTAAGGGTCCTGGGAATTGTAGCTGGAAAAGTGGTATGCATGTGTTTTAAACGTATGGTGTGCACGTGACCATTATCAGTGTCAAGATAAAACTGCAAAGCAAAAGCAAACAGCATTGCATGTTAAGTGCACTTGTTGTATTGGGGGGAAGCATTTGTTTCTTTGGCATGCAGAACTATCACACCAACCCATTTAATTGTTTATAACTATTTCCAGGTATGCAGCTGACCTGAGATGTTAAGTGATCTTGAAGAAAAAAATTACATGCAGCCTTCCATGAATGTTATTCATGTTCCCGTTAAGCTCATTACAGGAAAAGGCACTATTTTGCAAGATGTGCAGAGAGGTTATTCAAACAGCTGAAAAAGTCACAGAACCAAGGGCTGCCAGGCATCCAGAATTTCCTGGACATTCCTAGATGGATTCATCCATCGGAAATTGCATCCAGGCAGAATTTCTGAAAATCAGTAACAATGTCCGGGGAAAACCAGGCATATGGCAACCCATGTAGGAAGTGTTGTTGTTGTTTTTAGTAAATTAGCCAACACAACAACGCTGCCAAAAAATTAAAGCTCGGATTTTCACTTTTTGAAATATGGCAACCCTACAGAACCGAAGATAGTAGACACACACATACAGCCCACTGAAAGAGCTCCAATCCCCAGTCTGGAACTTGGTTCACAAGGCATTAAGCATGTCGCACCATCTAGTCATGCAAATCACTGCATGGATTCATGCCAACACTGGCAGGCAGCTGCTGTCCTCATGAATCTGTGAGGTCAAAAGGCAGGACAGATGACAACTCTTTGACCTCTGCAACTTGATCAGAGAGTGCTCAGAGCATCGGAAGAGGATAGCAGCCAAATCCCATCCACAGAATCTTGCTTGCAGCAAGTACTTCGACTGCCCAAAGTAACCATCAAGTACATCTGCAGCTCAAATGCAAACATGGAAAGCGTAACTTATGGTACAAAATCACCTCTGTAAAACAGCAACTCATGGCAACTCTGAACGTGGTGGTGAGCATCTCACTCATTCTGGATTTGTGCTTTTCCAATAACATTTGAAATGGGGGCTTATGCTTGTCTACATGTGGAGTCAGCTTAGACACCTCCCCATGTTAGCAAATCAACTTGAAAGCAAAAGGCAGAAGGGATTCCACTTTCTGTTTTACCACAAAAGCTGTCGGCAGCCAAAGCCACTCCCTGGGAAGGAGAAATTGGATCTTGCTTGCAAAAAGCTTAGTCATTTTCATGCACATGGGCGAAAAGTGAGACTTGTGAAATAACAGCAACTTGGCTGGTTTCAACCAACCAAGAAGCAGTCACACACTGAAGTTTATAGCATCAAGGAAATTAAATAACCAACACCTCTCTAAAGCCTTCCAAAGTTGCAGTAAGCAACTGAATAAGTCCCAAGTCTTTACAGGCTTCTTATTTGTTCCAGAGAGATCTTAATAAAAGCTTGGTTTGACTGTGTTGGTAGCATCCTTCTCTCTTGGCTGATGATGCTCTGCACACACTGCTCCTAAGCTCCTTTTAAGCAGCACACACTTCAGAACAGGCTGGAGTTTGTCTCGAGAAGTTACCTGTAAACAGAGATGATGCAGCAGCAGCCTGTAAGGGTGGAGAATGAGGGCTTTTCTCAACTAAGCCAAAACAGTCATCAGTAGGCCACACATACACTACTTTCCTCAGTTAGATTTTTCCTGCACCTCCCTCCCGAAACAGAATCTGTTTCAAGTTTAGGCAGCAATCCATTAAATGCATTGGGGCTTATTCTGCATAAACATTTAAAAGACTCCACCGTCAGTTTCTGTATGGGGTAGCCAACATGGTGACCTCCAGAAGTTGTGATGATGGGATTTTTAGTCCACTGGCATCATATTGACTCCTCCTCTGTAGTAGCTCTTCCTCCACTTTCTTCCTGCTTCTCTCTGTCTGGGAATATCTTCTCAAAATAAGTTTAACTGCAGACCCTTCAAGTGTACCTATTTTCCAGGGACTGTCCTGGATGTACAGAAGCCATCCCAGTTTCTGATTTGATCCTAAATTTCCTTAGGACTATTTTCCTTGGAGAACTGTTGGGGGGTATGTAACTGTAATAGAAGTATGATCTATTAAAAATCTGGCATGTGGCCCCATTAAGAAAAACAGCTATGACCCAGGAAGCCAGTTCCTGGAGTGCTAACTCAGATGTTTGGCCTGCTTGGACAAGTGAACCTTCTAGCAGGCTCCCGGTCATGGTCAAGAATACAACTTAATTTACCATTAACTCAGCTCATAGTGTGTTAAAACACAGACAGCAGAAGACAAGGCAACATAGGAGTCCCTTCTCTTACTTTCCAAGTATTCCAGAACTTGGCTTTCCAACTGCATTCATGTAGTCCAGAATACTGAGTGTACACAAAACCTCCTCCTATCAAACCTCTGGAATGAGGAAATGCAATTCCTGTAACCTGAATAGGCAAATCACGCCAACTCAGGCCTCTTTGCACTTAGCTGCTTACTATGCAAACCCAGTTCTGCTTCCGAGTTTGGGAGTGGAATCAAAGGGTTGCAGATTTTGGAGAAGAGCAATCAGTGCATTTTTAGCTCCAATTTACTTCTAGGTATTGTACAGATAGGGCTGCCAACCTGTTGGCCAAGGGTACCAGTGTACTTCCTATGGTGCCTGCGAAAGGTCTCTGTAAATATATACCCATTGCTGCAATCTGTTGACTACAGGAGAATTCAAAAGATCTCAGAAGCTCACTGCACAGTAAGTCAGAGCAGGGCTTTTAGTGTGGATGCCCCTGTTCTGTAGAACACAATCCCTGGTTGAGATACAATAGGCACCCATTAACTGCAGTTTCGACAAACAGTTGAAGACATTTTTCTTCTGACAGGCTTTCCTAGTTGGATAAATGGGTCTTTGCCATTAGTGTCTGTTCTGTATGGTTTTAGTTTTGTTATGTATGTATCTGGGCTTTTGTGGTTGTGTGTTTTTAGCAGTTTTTAAACCGGTGTTTTGATTCGTTTGCAGTTTTTATTGTGCATTAACATGAGATGGTTGTATAGAGGATTATCAGTAATAATAAGATATCCTCTCAGAAATCCACATGGTATGAGAGACTGTTTACTCTTCCTGCTTACTGGCTTAGCCTCTCCTACTTTGACCACTCACCCTTAAACACGCTCACATTTCATTGGGTGCCAGGACTGTACACACACCTTTCCTTATGTTCTTGAAGAGAATAGTTTTCCCCCTCTCTGTGAATGAATACAGTGGTTGCTGGTGTAGGTATCTATCTTTCCATTGGCAGGGAGACGTGGTCACACCATTCTGTGTTTCCATCTCTTTTTCTAGATGTGGCAGCCATTTTATGTCATGCTAGGTTTAGCCATTTTGTGACTGACACCCATGGCACTCCTTCAAAATTCCAAATGTGCCCACTAACCCAAAAAAAGTGCTCTTATGTAGCAGTAATATTTCGGCTGCCCAGTGACAATTAAGTACTACACAGAGCATGGCAGCCAATTGAAGGAAAGTTGGGGGTATTTAACAGTAATACTGGAGGAGGAAGGAGGATCAGCAATTGTTCTGCTAAGATGGTTGCTTGGGTTGTACTACTAATGGCATTCTGGCCTAACTGTATATTTTAACAAAACAAATTCTGTTCCTCTTATTTTGTGTCATCTCTCCTGAGAAGGTAGGAAGCTTCACTGGAAGCAAATTGCAGCACCAGTCATCCCAGTAACCACCAGGAAACTGCCTGGAAGTTGTTTCCCATGTTACAATGTATGCATTGCTTCTGCAAGACTCTTCAGACCACCAGCTGTGTGTTTACTATATGCACGTTCATTTGCACTTGCAGTATACCTAGGTATATACAAACTGTGTCTACAAAGAGACCCTTGTGCCATCAGGGAATTTGCGAAACAAACCACAAGTCACACCTATGCCATACATTTAAATCACATGGCTTCTCCCAAACAACTCTGGGAATTGTAGTTTGTTAAGGGTGCTGGGAATTGTAGTTCTGTGAGGGATAAGCTACAGTTGCAAAGATCATTTGGACGGAAGCCATGTATGGTGCGGATGTGAGGACAGTCTCCACTGCTGCATATGAGTCCACACATGTAGTCCGATCACAAATCTGCAAATGAGTGTGTGTGTCACAGGGCTGTGGCTCGACACGGCAACCCCCTCCCCACTGCACAGACCCATTGCACATACAATCTGTACAATTGCTTGAGTGTCTCCACTTGAAAGATTTTCTCACAGGAACAGGGTCATAATGTACATGCAAGTAAATAATTCAGGTATGCTCATCTCTTCAGTTTGTTAAGGATGTTTCATTGCCCTTAGCAGCACAGCATGGGATGGTATAGGCCATTGCCTGGTTGCCTTGGCAACAAAGGGTGCCTCTCCCATGCCCATGAGATCAGTACAAGCTCATGTGCTCTCCATTATGTTACTAAACATAGCCATATAGAATTGGGGATGTGGCACCATGATGGGTCTACTGTCCTAGCCATAACCCCTCAACATCCCTGCTCCACTCTCCTATTCAGTGACTTTGCCTGGCTGGTGTGTGTCCTTGAAGGTGATAATGCTTGCTGGGATTGAGGATAGATGGGTGTGTGGGTGTGTGGGTGTGTGGGTGTGTAAGCCACTGACTTTTATATGGCTGGAATGTAGCCTCCTATACATCCTTTGAGTAAACACAGCTAGGGAGCAAGCACAGTTCCTATAGGCAGAAGGACTTCATACGAGTGCAGAAAAAAATGTCCTCCCCTCTTTTTACCTGTCTTCCTGGATTTAGTTTACATCTCTTACTGCTCCCCATGGTGCTGACGATGTAATACGCAAAACACTAAAAATGGGCTAACACCTCTTAAAAAGATATTTCCACTTTGTGGTTAGCAATCAGACTTTCTCCTCCCCTCCCGTCCCCCTCCTTTCACTTGCTACCAGACCCTGGCAACATAGTCTCTAAGTCCATTTAATTTGAAAAGCCTGATTTAGGCTAATTGATAGCAGATGAGTCCCACAGAAAATGGCGAAGCGGGATTTACTGAACATGGCATATGACAGCTTAGAAACAGGCACCCTCCTCCCTTTGACCCCTAGTCTTATTTCACACATAGTGCACTACTGCCAAAGGTGGTATTCCTCCAAAAGGAGGGGGGGAATAGTGTTTAATTTTTTAACAGTTTTTAAACTTCTTTTTAATTGCTTTGCATAAACCTGTCCTACAATTTTACAACCTTCAATAGTCTAGACCTCCTTGCTGGTTTTCATTAGCCCAAGAGATGTCTGGCACATTAAATTAGAGAAGCAGAGTTTGCAGGAGGTTGGGGGTTGCAAGGGCACATTATAGAAATGGTTTGCTGTTGTTGGTGTCCATCTTATTTCGTACGGGTCCAAGATGAGAAAGCACAGAACCAGGGCAGGCCACACACATCCTAGCACCCCTTATGGCAGGAATTTTGGCTCCTGGACTACAATTTGATGACAGCCAAGCACTCCATTGTGGACCTAACTACATGTGACATGCTTTCTTTGGGGGATGGTGGTATGTGTGCTTAATATTGCTGCTTTTATGTTGAAGGAAGTGTAGCCCATCAAATAGTACATAGATAATAACAGCATCTCCTCTATTTCCCGGCTCCCCAGTAGAGAATGGTCAAAAGGAGAGGGGGACCCCACCAGCCTTGACATCTCTTAACCTCACCCCACAGTGCCAGCTGTGTATAGTGAGAGCTGTGAAGCAGTGAATAGTGAGAGCAAGTGAAAAAATAGTGGTACTAGAAATAAATCACAACCAGCCACCTGTGCCCGCCTGGTCTCTAGGTCAGGGTAGCCAACATGGGGCCCTCCAAATCCTTTCTGTCAGAAAACTTAGTCTCACTCTGACATTTTTTATTATTGTTGTTGTTGTTGTTATTATTATTATTATTATTATTATTATTATTATTATTATTATTACTGCAGTATTCTGTAACAGCTGAGGCTGCTTTTTTATTATTACGACATTAAAGTTTTCATGGTTTACAAAAGTATGTGCAATGTCTCTTTTTTTCAAGTTACATTTTCCATAGGTCAATTTCATTTGTTGAGACATTAGGGTTACATTAGGAAGAAAAAAGGGGAGAAGCGGTGGAGGGGGCCATGGTGGGTGAGGGTGGGGTCGGGAGGAGATATTTCTATTTTGCTTAAAGTATGTGTGGGTTTTTGTGTCAGCGTCGTTTGTGCAGGTTCTCTTTGCTATTCGCTTGTGTTCCTTTGGTGGTGAGAGAAATTGTGAAAATAAAAAAATTCCTACCTGTAGCACCTTAAAGACCAACTAAGTTAGTTCTTGGTATAAGCTTTCGTGTGCATGCACACTTCTTCAGATACACACTGTGTATCTGAAGAAGTGTGCATGCACACGAAAGCTTATACCAAGAACTAACTTAGTTGGTCTTTAAGGTGCTACAGGTAGGAATTTTTTTATTTTGACTATGGCAGACCAACACGGCTACCCATCTGTAAGAGAAATTGTGGTTGGCCTAGGTTGCGGTGTGCCATTGTGATTACAAGAGAACAAGAGATGAGTTCATGGCAAATTCCAGTGCCTCTCTTTCTGGAAATATAGCACCGGATCTGTTGCTTTGGAACTAAGTGAAAGGATGAATTAGGTGCTAGTGTGGAGGTCTCAACATCAATCTGTTTTTTTTTTTATCCATGACACAGTGACCCAGCTATTTCAGAAAGAACAGCCCTGTCTTTTTAGGGTCATCCGATCTGGAGAACTGGCTCTAGGCCACCACTGGCTCTAGGTCACCACAACCACCCCTCTATTTTCATAGTGGTGTGATTAAATTCTATACCTAGATTTGCAGAGATTCCAACTGAGTTTCGGTTTAGACTGCAAGTAACCGCGATGGGGTGAGCTCCCGTTGCTCGGTCCCTGCTCCTGCCAACCTAGCAGTTCGAAAGCACATCAAAGTGCAAGTAGATAAACAGGTACCACTCTGGCAGGAAGGTAAACGTCGTTTCCGTGCGCTGCTCTGGTTTCACCAGAAGCGGCTTAGTCATGCTGGCCACATGACCTGGAAAAACTGCCTGCGGAAGCGGACAAACGCTGGCTCCCTCAGCCAGTAAAGCGAGATGAGCGCCGCAACCCCAGAGTCGTCCACGATTGGGCTTAATGGGTCAGGGGTCCCTTTACCTTTACTATGAGTGACAGCTTAAAAATACTGCTTCCAATACCGCTCTGAAAATGTATCCCCTCTACTCAGCAATAAAAACTCAAGTTATTGCCTGTACTTGGCCTTAGATAAGGTAAGGAAATCACAGCACTGAATATGATTTTGACAGTGTACACCACCTATAAAACCTTTTGAACCTAAGAACAAAATAGCTTATTATAATTTGCCATTCAGATAACACAGCTGAGTAAATCTGGTGCTCTTGCTTGTTCATTAAGGTACTAATCCTTTGTTTTCCGCTGTGCAAATCTTTTCCAGGAATCCCAGGGTAGTGTAGCATTTAAGAGAGATTTATTTATATAAGCAGTGAACGGGGGGGAAGTCCTTCCGATGTCTTAAGGATTCCTGGTGCGTAATGTGCGTTGTGGAAAAGGAATTGATTTTGTTTTCCTCTCTTCATAACTGCAACACACATTTCATACAGGGGAGGGCTCAAAGCAGGGAGGAAGGAACCCAAGCTAAACAAGGGAAAAACAACTTCTAACAGGGACAGCAGAAGTATACCAGAGTTATGACATCATTCTCATCATGCCCTGCCCTGGTCTGCACTACCTTGTCTTTGGCATCCGTAAAGTGAAGATACAGTTCTATGATCCCAAAAACACAATGGGAGAGTTCAGTTTGCTCAATGCTATTGACATGCAGCAGAGTAGATCCAAACAAAGTTCTGGTGGTGGGATGATGAGAGCCCAAGTGGATGCAACTCTGACATATCCTTTCCGGTTAGACATGGCTGAAATGAAAAGCAAAAGGCTGCACAGGTAAAGAGTGCAGAATCCTACCTGTACCCACAAGTCACTGAACTGGAGTATCTCCCTCCTCTTCCCCAGCACTTTACTCCCCAGTTGACCTCTGATCACCAGAAGAGCAGCAGCAGAGCATGAAAGAGTGTGCGAGAATGTTCTGCACTCCTCATGCATGAATCTCTTCGTCCTGTTAAAGACTGGGGAAGCTTTGTTCTTTAAAAAAGAGAGACATTGCAATGTAATGAGGAGGTTTTCGTTTGGTGGAACGGGAACTGCAACTGGGTTGCAGACTGACCTAAACTAGGTCATGTCAGTGGCCATTTATTTGTTTAGTTTTTCAAGGAAGGAAGGAAGGAAGGAAGGAAGGAAGGAAGGAAGGAAGGAAGGAAGGAAGGAAGGAAGGAAGGAAGGAAGGAAGGCATGTGATTAAAAAGATACTGGCACTCACGTTGCAGATTGGAGCAAATAGCATCTCCAACCTGCAACATGGTGGAAAGCTACTGGAGATATGGTCTGGCACCAACAATATCAGCTTTAGGAGCCTGGCAAAGACATTCTTACCTTCGCAGGCATTTGGATCTTGATGCATTTTGATTTTTGGCCTGTTGTCAGCATTCATCTTTTAGCCTGGTGGAGAAGCATATTTTCCTTCTTATTGATTGCTGGTGGATGAATGTTATTAGTACTATGCATGGTTTTACTGCTTTCGAATATTTTGTGGTACTCTTATATTCTTAATTTGTAAGTTACTTTGAGACTTTTCTCTAGAAAGAGATGAGCATGTCTAATAATAAAAATAAAAAAACCCTCCCATTGACGAGTCATTGTCATTGTGGTGAGTTTATTTTGCAGTTGTTAAATACTAGATGCTAGAGGTGGATGTGTTCTGGATGTGTTCTGAAGGCAGATCGGCCCATTTAGTGGTAACTTAAGAGACAATTTAACAGATCGGTCTCCAATGTGGTGCCCTCCAGACTACAAGTCCTATCATCCCTGACCACTAAGGCTGATAACAAATGTATTCCTAGGGTGACTAACCTATGGCCCTAAAGGTGTTGTTGAACTCCAGAGCCCATCAACTCCAGCCAGCGTGGCCAATGGCCAGGGATGATGGGAGTTTTAGTTCAGCAACATCTGGAATTCAGCCACAGGTGAGCCACCAGAGTTCCACAACTGGAGGACACTTATATAAAAATATATAAGCCCATTTGTCATTGAGAAGCTAGAACCCAGAAGATTCTTATGCTCTCCAGAGGGGCTGGTGCCACTGATCTACTGCCAATCAATGCACAATTTGCACAGCTCCCACTTGGCATGTAATTAGATGCCCCTTTGAATATTAATCCTTTACCTTATTTCACCTTGGTTGTGGTTTTTGGGCCCATTGATGCTCCCTTGGTTTGTCTGCAAACGGGGCCCAACCCTGCGGAATAAGCCGAGCAGGATACGCCTGGCGCCAATGAGCAGGGCAGCTTGGGGTATGGAGCTTAGCCAACCTGGCTCTTCACACATGGTAGTTAGTGCTTTTTAAAACCCAGTAGTTATTACAATTAAAAACATTACTGGGGAGCGTCTCCCTCGTTAAGCATATTAGGATTAGAATAAATGAGAGCTGTATGAAGCAGCTGGTTTATACACTGTTATTATTTTCAGCTGGAATGATGCGGGAATTGGGATGTGTATGAAGGAGAGGGGAATATCTTGCAAATACAGTTAAGGATGTGGCATATCAGCACTTCCTGGTTAACTCTTCATGGGCTGCCAGATGGTCACAGCATCTCTCTCGTCAGCAATTTCTGCTCTACTATCAATGTGAGATTCTCAAGTAAGGGGTGCTGTTTTGCCACTTTCACATCAAGCTTCTTTACCCCACAACAGGTTCAATAGTTCAGGACCCAACTTGCTTCCCATGTCTCCCAGCTGTACCAAAAATATTCCCCCTTCTGAAATGTGTCATTTGGTATTGTAGCTATTTGGCTGGTAGAGTGTCAAGTTTAACCTTTGCTTGGGTACCAGATCCAACCACCCGCTAAATAGGAGAACTGCAAAAGTTAAACCTAGCAATATTGTGGTGAGGCAAAAATAAAAATAAAAATCGCCACCCTTGAGGTGTTTGTTGGAAGGGCGGGCAGGGTAGACATGTAACATACATGTTACCTGTGATGTGCAACATTTCACTTCCCCTTACTAACTTTCCTAACATCTCTTGTAGTTTGTGAGTCTGAGGGCAGGGAATGTCTTGTCACTGATATTTGTAAGCTACTGTGGGAGCCTTTCTTTTTCTTTTTACAAAGTAATTGTTGTTGCTGTTTAGTCATTTAGTCGTGTCCGACTCTTCGTGACCCCATGGACCAGAGCACGCCAGGCACTCCTGTTTTCCACTGCCTCCCACAGTTTGGTCAAACACATGTTAGTAGCTTCGAGAACACTGTCCAACCATCTCGTCCTCTGTTGTCCCCTTCTCCTTGTGCATCAGGGTCTTTTCCGGGGAGTCTTCTCTTCTCATGAGGTGGCCAAAGTATTGGAGTCTCAGCTTCAGGATCTGTTCTTCCAGTGAGCACTCAGGGCTGATTTCCTTCAGAATGGATAGGTTTGATCTTCTTGCAGTCCATGGGACTCTCAAGAGTCTCCTCCAGCACCATAATTCAAAAGCATCAATTCTTCAGTGATCAGCCTTCTTTAGGTCCAGCTCTCACTTCCATACATCACTCTA
Organism: Podarcis liolepis; assembly: GCF_965112155.1. Lineage (NCBI taxonomy): Eukaryota > Metazoa > Chordata > Lepidosauria > Squamata > Lacertidae > Podarcis > Podarcis liolepis. The sequence goes on from NC_139555.1 coordinate 26,612,846, forward strand.
CAAAGTAATAATCATAAATAAATAAAAATAAAAATGTGCACCCCTCCGCCGAGACCATTCCATTGTAACTCCCAATATTTCAACACCTCTTGTGATGGTTTTGACCCCTTTCTGTTTTAACAAATTCTACAAACGCCCTCCATATCGCTTCTAAATAATTTCTCCTGCATATTCCCCGTCTTACCTTAATAGCACATGTTAATTTATCATTAATCGCTATATCCCACGCCTCTTTATACCATTCTTCCATTTTATACTCTGCTTGCCCCTTTCACTTCCTAGCTATAATAATTCATGCAGCATGCAGCTGTCAATAAATTTGTGAGCATGGGGAGCCTTTTTCATTTGCATAGCTGGATTAAAAATAAAATAAAAAGGAACAGTGAGCAGCAGCAAAATCTAGGGTTGTACGGCATTCTAGATCCAGAGTTGAGGTGATATAGAACCACAGAACTGTAGAGTTGAAAGGGACCCTGAGGGTCATCTAGTCCAACCTCCTGCAATACAGGAATATGCAGCTGGTCCATATGGGGATCGAACCTGCAACCTTGGTGTTATTAGCACTGAGCTATCCATGCTTAGTTAATATACACCCATGCACATGTATAATACTCAGGAGATAGATATGGAGGGTTTTGTTCCAGCTGAATATGCATTAACCTGTATGTCCCCTGTTAACGGAAAAATCTGAGGGCTCCCTTGGACAAAAACAAAGACACCAACCAGGATAACTTGGAGCAAAACAGCAGCCTGTAGGCTTGGCCTTTATTGAACTGTTGCAACAGGGTGTTCCCCTCACTTGCAAGAGAGAGGAAAGACCCAGAAAGATGATCTGCAAGACCTTATAAAAACTTTTTGAAATTCCCATCCTCCAGGTCAAGCCCACCCCCAGAAACATCGTGCATACATTACAGAAAGGAGGGGTTGACATCATGCATACATTACAGAAGGGGTTGACATCATGCATACATTACAGAAAGGAGGGGTTGAGGGAGGAGTTGTGGTGGCAACCTGAGTGTCCTGTCACCTGGCTGGTTCCTCCTTTCCCCCTCCCCATGAGTCACTTCCAGGAGACAAAGGGGAGTCTGCAGTTTCCTGCCCCCAGAGGGAAGATCTGATTATTGTCCTTTGTCTCAGTCCATGCTGAATCCACTACCATATGCAAGTTCTTTGTGATTTTGATTGTCTTCTGTCTGGGATTATCAGGGTTGACATAGCAACTGGGCAGGACTCCTGTGGATGTGCTGGTATGCTGAAGGGATTATGGCTGACCAGAATCAAGCCCCCCTTTGATAGTCCTTGTCATATGGAGTAAAATAAAAATGGAACAGTGCAAATCCGATGTATGGTTGATTTTTCTATGAATTTATAACAGAAATGTGGCGTATGTAATGTGTGAGTGTGAGTGTGTGTGAAGTTTGTACAAACAGAATGATTGGGGTGGGGGGGTTCCTGCTACACCCCTGAATGGATTGCTTCTACTTGATCAGGCCAACAAAGCTGTCAGCAAGAGATGAGAGGGCATCTAGATTTTCCAATGTTTGAATATATATAGACTCATGTTAAGTGTTTTTAGCTTACTGAGGTGAAGGCCTGAAGAGGGTGGCTCAGTGAGAATTGCTTTCAACAGAGGGGATGCTAAAATCTTTGTAGCTTTATTGAAACCCTTGTGATTTCAAGATTTTAACTGCCACACTCAAAAGCTCTGTGACCAGATCATGAGGATTGCTAATCTTGTGTTGGAAAAATTAAGGAACACTGACCTGTTTTCCATTTATACCTATCAATGATTAGGAAAAGGGGGAAGAAACATGAACAAAACAAGCATCATCCCCTTCTGCACTGCAGCCAATTCAGTGTTTCCAGGTGTAACTCCTTGAAAAGGTCAGAAGCTTGACACTATGAGGCACAGGTTGTTTACAAACTGATAAGGGAAATTCAAGTCACACTCTGTTTGCTTGGCACTTGTCTGAGAAAGGTGGCTTAGCACACAGCCAGGAAGTAAGAGTGCTTTTCAGACATGAATCATATTATAAAAGAAATTAGAATTTCCTTTTCATATCTTATAGGCAAAGTTCCAAGATTGCTGAAACAAAACAGCCAAAGTTTAGGGATTGCCCGCTGACACACACATGCATTCACACACAGAAGCACACTTCACCACTTTTGCAAATCTGCTAAACCACTGATGAGGAACATGTGGACTTCTGGGTATGATTGGCCTCTAGCTCCCATTATCTGAATCCAGCATGGCCAATCATCAGCCCCAGGCAACACGTTACTGTCCAAACAACATCCAGAGGGCACCCTGTTGTGTAACCTTGCTGTGTGAGATCCTGGGGGGTTCACTACCTAGCCAGAGGAAGCAACATTAGATTACAGGGAATCTCTGGGATCAGCAATCAACTCAGTAGAAGGCAGCTTCACATGTTCATGTAAGAGTCACATATGGGCAGGAGCTATAATGAATCTCCCACAAATCTCTAGAGACATATAGACAGCGGCATTTGCACAGGATGCCAACGTATTGTAGGGTTGACATACAGTGGTACCTCGGGTTACAGACGCTTCAGGTTACAGACTCTGCTAACCCAGAAATATTACCTTGCTTCAGGATGAGAACAGAAATCACGCGGCGGCAGCAGCAGGAGGCCCCATTAGCTAAAGTGGTGCTTCAGGTTAAGAACAGTTTCAGGTAAGAACAGACCTCCAGAACGAATTAAGTTCGTAACCCGAGGTACCATGTATTTCGAAGAGCAAAAAAGAGGACACCTTTGCCAACTTCTGCTTTTAACTATGGATTGCTATGACGACTCTCATTTTACATAGCCATGGGAAAAGAGGACATGTCCTGGAAAAAAGAGGACACATGGCAGCCCTATGTCTAGTCTGAGATTGCTTGTCAACTAAAGCAAATCCAAATCCTGCAGCCTTGATTATTTACGGAGCTCAGCTTTAAGGCAAACAACTGTCTGGGCTGCCGTTGTGAAGGTTGAATGCCTCTTCAACTGGCACGGATCAGCCACTCAAACGGCTCTCCTGGAAAAATGTAGAGCAAACTGCCCAGGTAGGGCCAATCTGGGGATGGAGCTTCATGTCGAACATTAGAAGATTTGCCTTGGGCAACTTAGCAATTTAGCCAAGCGGTCGCTAAGGAGTGCTGGTTTTGTGATGTGCGAAAACACCTTTACAGTCTCATTTCCCCCTTACCTCAAGTGAGACTAATAAAAGGCGACCTCTCTCCCTCCCAGGGCTGCCTGTGACTGTGATGGATGAGCTAATGATTGCAAAGTGCCCCATGCACTTAAAAAGAGCTCTATTAGATGTCGTAACTTGCAGCCTGTATGTAAACACTGTAACAGGATACAGAAACCACAAAGGAGAGTCCGTGGTAAGATGGGAAACAATGGGGTAACAATCAGGGGGCAGAGAAGGCACCCTTGGCAATCAAGCATGATGTGGTGGTTTGGCTGCTGGGGAGAGCCTTGTTCAAATCCCCAATGAGCCACAAAGTTCAATATCGCTCAGCCTGACCTCCCTCCCTCCCAAATTGTTGTGAGCTTAAAATTTGAAAGAGGTCAGAGACAGAAATGTGTGCAATACCGTGAGTTCTCTGAAATAAGAATGGAAGTGCATAAATAATTTTTCAAGATTTGGCTACCATCCTTGTGTGGCTCAGTTATTGTGTGGTCCTAACTGCTCCTGGTGGCTGCCATATTTATGGTGCACCTTGGTGGCACAGCAATCAAACTGCTAGCACATTGGCAAAGCTAAGCAGGGTCTGGTATGGTTTCAGATTGGATGGGGAACTCCATGTTGAGAGTCCTGCATTGCAGGAAGTTTGGATCCCTTCCAACTCTACAATTCTATGATTAAGGCTTACGTTGATGATGTCAGTGCCACAGCCCTACTTTGAAATGTGTTCTGCACGTATGTCCTGTTATTTGCTTACATTCATATCCCACTTTCCTTCCATCATGGAACCCAAGAGGGTATACATGTGGTTCTCAGGAAGTCACCCATCCAGGCACGGACCAAGCCTAGACCTTCTCAGCTTCAGCTAGGCAGTGGCCTTACAAGCCTCAATGCAGTCAAGGCAAGAGAATCCAGCCAAGGCAGCGGAAGACTCTGAATGACACGCAGAAGGGAAGAAACTTAAGTCTTTTTTCTTCCTACTCAAATTATGCTATCCACACCCTGGATATATGACAGCCAGTGTGGTGTAGTGGTTAAGAGTGGTGGACTCGTAATCTGGGGAACCGGGTTCACGTCTCCGCTCCTCCACATGCAGCTGCTGGGTGACCTTGGGCCAGTCACACTTCTCTGAAGTCTCTCAGCCCCACTCACCTCACAGAGTGTTTGTTGTGGGGGAGGAAGGGAAAGGAGAATGTTAGCCACTTTGAGACTCCTTCGGGTAGTGATAAAGCGAAATATCAAATCCAAACTCTTCTTCTTCCTCTTCTATAAGGTAAAGGACCCCTGGACGGTTATTAATTCCAGTCAAAGGTGACTATGGGGTGTGGTGCTCATCTCGCTTCAGGCTGAGGGAACTGGCATTTGTTCACAGACAGCTTTCCAGGTCATGTGACCAGCATGACTAAACCACTTCTGGCACAATGGAACACCGTGACGGAAGCCAGAGCACAAGGAAACACCATTTACCTTCCCGCCGCAGTGGTACATATTTATCTATTTGCACTTTGATGTGCTTTCAAACTGCTAAGTTGGCAGGAGCTGGGGCAGAGCAACAGGAGCTCATCCCGTTGTGGGGATTTGAACCACTGACCTTTTGATCAGGAAGTCCAAGAGGCTCAGGGAGCGGGTGACACTGTGGTCTAAACCAGGATGTAAAGCACATCACTGCTATGAAGCATCGTTAAATGAATACACATTTTGGGAAAGTATCACTAAGGCCTACGCTGAAACGTTTTCCGAGAATATTGGCTGTGGCCTTTTTTTCAGCTTTTACACACACTTCCTTTTGAGCCCATGCAAAGGCATCTCTGCGCACACCTGCAGCTGCTGAACCAGGCATTGTTAAGCTGTCAAAACAAACAGTGTAGCAGAACACATGCTGCATCGGAATCTGCAAATCATCAGTACAAGGGACCACACCAAGGGCTGGGAATTCCCCCGGAGCCGACCAGCAGCTCCTCCAGCAGATGGACTTTATGAGCCCCAGAGGGGAAATAAGTAGAAGAGCATCTACAAGTCCCTGGTAAACATACACGCCAGATGATGCTGGAAAGAACAGAAAATAGCTGGAGGAAGAAAGCTCGGGGGTGAAACACTGCAACGTAACCAGTGGGGGAAATATGCTTTGTGTGAACAGCCAGCATTGCAAATTCATTCATCCGACTTTTGTCTTTTCCTTGTCATTTACTAGCTCCAAGACTGTCAGTTTTTTTGGCGTTTGGAGTTTATAAACTAGTTCTGTCTTTTCTGTGGCCACAGTCCAGAGGAAAACTTTAGGAGAGTGGAATTGTTAGATCCAGCAGAATATCCCCACTACCACCAAATTCGCAATGTTCCTTGACATATCACAAACTACTTTTGAAACACCCTTGAGTTTCAGAAACGTTTGCCCTGATCTAGATAAGGATACCTGCTTAATAGTTTTTTTGAGTTGAGAACCATGGGCAGAAATTGGACCCCCAATTTCTTTCCTCCAAAAAATATTTGTTTTCAGTTAGTTTCACATTTGAAGGCACATCAATTTGCACATCACCATCCTTAGTCTGGTGCAACTACAGGAGTCTAGAACAAGTCTCTTGAGCATAGGGATGTCTGTGTTTGGGTCAGATAAGACAATACACCTCACCTGAGTGAGACCATGGTATAGAGGGGAGATGGCCATCAATACAGCATGAACACACACACACACCACTGGCACAAGCAAGTAGCAGTCATGTGCTCCTGTACAAAACTACCCTTCAGTGTTTACTGGGGCTGGCATGCAATCCAACCCAACCACAGGAAAATGACATTTGCGATGTATTAAAATAAGAGATGTTGGAACCTGCAATGTGTACAATATCTGAGCATGAGGCACAGAGGAAAAGAAATCTGTTCACAGCATTTGGCATCAGTGATGGACATGTCCACTTCAAGCAACTAGGCTACCTGGAAAAGGTAACTATTTACTGTTACTAATAGTCTTGTAACCGTACCTGGCATTGTCTTAAATGAGGTTGGGCAGAAAACTTGAGTTACCCTTCCTCTTGTGAACTCAGAGTGAACTCTTCCTTCACTTTGGCTTTCGGAGAGCTCTCGTCATGGGTTAGAGACATGGCACAAATAGCAACCCTCTTTGCTTCTCTGTTGTGGTATGTAATGCTGAAACCAGTAGTTTAATTCCGCATATTTGGGTCGAGATATTTCCACAACAAGCCGATTTCAGGGATCAGAGAAATAAGAGTAGTTCTCTTAAACACACACACACACAGAGCAAAGGAGAGCAAGGGGGGAGCTGAGCCCTGCAACCTTCTTCTTATTATTATTATTATTATTATTTATTATTATTATTATTATTATTATTATTATTATTATTATTATTATTATTATCATCATCATCATCATCCAGCGTTTACTAGAGACTCTTTTAACCTGACCCAATTCACATAAAAAGCTTCAACCTATGTCAAGGGAAAGACCTGGTTAGAAAAGGTTGGGAAACAGGTTTTGCTCCACTTTCAATAGTAGTGGAATCGGGAGAAGTCTAAGGGGGGCGGGAATAGGAATAGGAATAATAATAGTAATAGTAATAAATAAATAAATAAATAAATAAATAAATAAATAAATAAATAAATAAATAAATAAATTATTATTTATACCTCACCCATCTGGCTGAGTCTCCCCAGCCACTTTGGGCGGCTCCCAGTCAAGTGTTAAAAACAGTACAGCGTTAAATATTTAAAAACTTCCCTGAACAGGGCTGCCTTCAGATGTCTGTTAAAGATAGGAAAGCTGCTTATTTTTTTCACATCTGAAGGGAGGGTGTTCCACAGGGTGGGCGCCACTACCAAGAATAAGAAGAAAAGAATAGGGACTGAGGAGTAGAGCAGTACATAGAATCATGGAATTGTAGAGATGGAAAGGACCCCAAGGGTCATGTAGTCAAACCCCTTGCAATGCTATTTGGTATGTCTAAGGTTGATAACAGGATATGGTTTTAACCCCCTACCCAACTTCAGCCTCTTTCCCTCTCTGCTACCTCAACACATCCTCAACACTCCATTATTCCTTTTTTTATAAAAGAAGTTAAGACCATGCAGAGTGTCAATGTGCTCTGGTTTCCTTTCACTAGGGCAGCACTCAAGCCATCCATCATTTAATACAGTCACTATGGTGTAGTGGTTAAGAGTGGTAGACTCGTAATCTGGTGAACCGGGTTCGATTCCCCGCTCCTCCACATGCAGCTGCTGGGTGACCTTGGGCTAGTCACACTCCTCTGAAGTCTGTCAGCCTCACCTCACAGAGTGTTTGTTGTGGGAGAGGAAGGGAAAGGAGAATGCTAGCCGCTTTGAGACTCCTTCAGGCAGTGATAACGTGGGATACCAAATCCAAACTATTCTTCTTCTTCTTCTGATTTGGAGGTTTACATTTTCAAATATGAGTTGATGTGTTTTCTAGAAAGTCTAAATGAGATTAAAAGTGGGAATCTGTGATTAAGAGCATAAAAAATCCCCATTTCCAATCCAGAGTCTATTTCCTCAGTGGAGATTTGAACCCAGGTCTCCCCCAGTCCTAGCCCAACACTTTTAACCATTACACCACACTCTGCTCTCTGCAGAACAATAAAACCTGCTACTGTTGTTCCACATAATTAAATAGAGATATAGGCACAAACCGCTTCACAGGGAAATGGGTGCTTGGGTCCCTCGAGGTTATATCTTAAAATGCATGCCGCCCTCTTGGCTGTGCCATCCCTCTGAGGCCTCCCCAATGTGTCATATCCTTCATAAAGCAGAGTTTAGGTGGAGAACCCCTAGAGGGCAGGGCATCCATGCCACCAATTCTTCCCAGCACCTCATAGGGCCCTAGGCCGTTTGCTCTTAGTAGAAAGCCCAACCCTAAAGCTAGGAGGAGATGCAACCAAGGAAGGCGTTTTACAATGGGAAAGGCGAGAGCAACAACACAGCTTCCCATCATTTCCATTTCCCAGCCGCAGATGATATACGAGTCCAGCCCTACTCCTTGCCGGCCTGAGACAAGTATATGAGACAAGTATATGAGAAATATGGACTCCCATCAGGAATGGTTGCAGAAGGTCCACTGGGAGGCTAAATGACAGGGGTGTATCAGTGGTTGTTAGCTATGATAGCTATATGTTCAGAGGCAGAACACTAGGAAACCACAGAAGTAACAGGCAAGCTCTATGATGAATTCCCCATAGCTGGCTGGGCAGAGCTAGGTGAGACTTCATAGCCTTATTGAAGGGATGGAGAACCCTTTGCTGCCCGAGGGCCACATTTCCTTCTGGAAAACCTTCTGGAGTAAGGTTACCAGATTTTTTTCAATGAATCCGGAGACACTTTTCAACTTCAATGGATTTTCTGTGGGGACTGATTTGTAAATCCGGGGACTGTCCCCGGGAAATGGGGACGTCTGGTAACCTTATTCTGGAGGCTCATGCCATCCATTGGCTCCCAGTACGTTTCCGAGCACAATTCAAAGTGTTGGTGCTGACCTTTAAAGCCCTAAACGGCCTCGGTCCAGTATACCTGAAGGAGCGTCTCCACCCCCATCGTTCTGCCCGGACGCTGAGGTCCAGCGCCGAGGGCCTTCTGGCGGTTCCCTCACTGCGAAAAGCAAAGCTACAAGGAACCAGGCAGAGGGCCTTCTCAGTAGTGGCGCCCGCCCTGTGGAACGCCCTTCTAGCAGATGTCAAAGCGATAAACAACTACCTGACATTCAGAAGACATCTTAAGGCAGCCCTGTTCAGGGAAGTTTTTAACGTGTGATATTTTACTGTATTTTTGGTTTCTATGGAAGCCGCCCAGAGTGGGCGGGGTATAAATAATAATAATTATTATTATTATTATTATTATTATTATTATTATTATTATTATCCAAAGCATGTATCAAAGTCCAAGAAAACATTTGAACCAGAGAAAGTCATTTGGAATCCTCCGGAGTGTGCAAAGGAAGGGCAGCGAGAGATGTGGCTTGAGAGGGTCCCAAGGGCCTGATTGAGAGGCTTGGGGGCCACATTTGTTTCCTAGGCCTGAGGTTCCCCATCCCTGTCTTCTGGATCGGAATCACCTGCTTAACATTCCACAGGGATGCCACATTGAGGGATCAGTTCAGAGGACAGGAAGCATCTGTAGCTTGGCTGTCCTCTCAGCTGTCAAGAGAGTCAGTCCTTGAAAAACTTCCACAGAGACATGCCCTTGCTGGAGGCAAGGGCCACCAGACAGCCCAAGTCCTTAAGCAGACAAGAAGGTAGCTATGGGGACAGACTCTAACTGCAGGTTAATATTTGCCTTCCACAAAAGCAAACTTATAAATCCCACTGGGTTTATCTGCACTTCCAAGGTTTGTTTGCTTATTAACAAGAATATTCAGCTGCTTTTCCTCCAAGTGACACAGATAAATGGCTATGCAGCTCCCACGTCCTCTTCTTTCCTCATCCATCCTTGATGGCTTGAGTTTGCCAGTTCTGTCCATCTCCACGTAAGCTGAGTGGTGATGCTGCTAAAAATGGACGACAGGGCTCATGCCCAACCCTCAGCATGGCAGAGCAGTGGCGTAGCGTGGGAGGTGCAGGGGGGGCCGGCCGCACCGGGCGCAACATCTGGGGGTTAGGGTTAGGGGGCGCAAATCCACGGGTTAGGGGGCGCAAATTACTTGCCTTGCCCCGGGTGCTGACAACCCACGCTACGCCACTGTGGCAGAGGACATGTTTTGGCCTCCGGTTGTCATTGGTGTGGTGGCAATGCTGTTGCCCACTGCCTGTTGCTTTCGCTGATGCTAACCTGCCTGCCACCTCCAACTGATTTTTGTTGCAGTACAGTGGTACCTCGGGTTAAGTACTTAATTCGTTCCGGAGGTCCGTTCTTAACCTGAAACTGTTCTTAACCTTAGACTCCTGCTGCCACCGTGCCGCCAGAGCACGATTTCTGTTCTCATCCTGAAGCAAAGTTCTTAACCCAAGGTATTATTTCTGGGTTAGCGGCATCTGTAACCTGAAGCGTATGTAACCTGAAGTGTCTGTAACCCAATGTACCACTGTACTCGGATGCCAAGCTGTTTGCTATGCACTGGGAAAAGGAGGTGGGGCCCAGAGTCAGAACAGTGCATATGTGGGGGACCTGTGGCAAGACCAAGGGTTTATGGGAAATGATATACAATGAATTGAAAAAGATGTTTAAACCGACCATTCCCCCAAACCCAAAGCCTTGGGGGGGGGGAAATAATAGGGATGGAGGTTCCCAAAAAGCTGAATAGCCTTTTTCTGTATGCAACAACTGCAACTAGAACTTTAGATGCTCAGGAATGGGAAGACGAAGAGACTTCCGACTAAGGAAGAACAGCTCATGAAACCGGCGGACTATGCAGAAATGGCAAAACTGAGTGCTAAAATAAGAGGGCAAACTGATCTTTTAATAGAAGAATGGAGACTATTGGTGGACCACCTATCAAATTATCATTTTTATATGAAAACATATGCAGGATTTGCGATATGAGCAACTGAAGGACATAGAGAATGGATTGGGGGGGTAGAAAATGTGCTTTAATGCAGCTGATTAAGGGGGAATAAAAATAAACATCAGGGAAGGAGGGACAGGAAGTCAGGAAGAAAATATATAACAACAACAAAAAGATATATATGATTGCAGTTGTGTAATAATTTGGAAGGTTTAATAAAAATCATTATTAAAAAAACAGAAACTTCTGCCTTGCATGTGTTTGCCATGCAGCTGATGCCTCTGAGATATATATATATATATATATATATATATATATATATATATACACACACACACTGCTGCCATTACAGTCCCTGCAGTCCTGCCAAGCAGATGAACCTGGAGGAGCAGGCAGCCTGCAATAGCTGAGATTGTGCAGTTGATATGCTCTGCAAAACAGCCTTTCCCTTTGTAGAAATTGTTCATTACCATGCTGTACAGGAAGGGATGCAGTCTTCTTCAATGAACAATGGGTGTTGGCGGGCCTTGACATTGAAGAGGGAAGGAAAGAGATCAAACCATACAGTGCTGTCCCTGAAGGAATCTTCCTCCGTTTCAGTTGGGTATGATGCTGAATAAAAACACCAGCTATATTGGGCAAGTCTATACAGGTACAGCTTGTGTGTGCATGCCAGCATGCTCACAGCAAAGAAGGGCTTTGAAAAAGGATCTCAGACTTCCAGAGTCGCTGTAACAATTGGTGATCTCTCGTCTCAAAGCAAAGATGCACGTAGCGCTGGTTATTAGCCCTGCTTGAGGTCGTGTTAGTTCAAAGGTAACCGCAGTGATGCAAACGTGGCAGGCAGTACCAGAAACTTGAGTTTTGTGCACCAAGGATCAAGTGTCCATCAAAAAGAATATTGCATGCCTCAAACAACTCTGAAATCTACACTCTTCCAATTGAAAGAACCATCGTTCAATGGTGTCACATGATGTCGGATACTGACCTGGAAGGAACTCTCAGAATGAATTGCACAATACTTCATAAAAGGACAAATCACTTAAAACATCATGATAATGTAATGCAGAACTGGTAACCCTGCTGTATGTACCGATCATCGATAGCAGAGCAGAATGGCAACCACAAATTATTATCTCCATCTGGTCAGAACTATTACATTTCTAATCGCCTTTCTTCCATGTTAGAACTCAAGGCATCACACACAGTCAGTTTCTATCCCCAAGTACTGTTTGAAGCCAGAACTCTTTGGTTGCATCATGTACCTTCAGTCAGATGTAGTGCATACAGTGAGTGGAGGTTGTTCTGTGTTTACTTCCAATATAGTGTTTTTATTCCACTTTTATTCCACTTTTTATTCCACCTGCCTAGAGTGGATCATAGTGGAATTCACATGGAGATTACAACCCATAAGAGGAAAATACATTAAAAGGTCAGGAAAGACTTTGTCCAGCTAAGATGATGTGTCAGGATGGAGGAAAGTCTAAGGAAAATTCACAGCCTAAAGGGAAGAGCAGACTTGACTATCAAGAGTCTCTTTCAAGGAATGCAACAACAATGCTAACAAATATTGCTGGGAATCTGCTGAGAATATGTCACTAATCTGAAATTTAATTTCCATGTTAAACCTTGGTAAGCAATAGTCAAAACCAAAAATTGAATATTGAAATAAATTGATCACCATGCGTACTATCTAGCAGTAACCAGCAACAATTTAGGCAAAACGTGGCATGTATGTGCTGAAGTGCTGATCATACTTCTGGGACTGGCATTTTCACAGTTGGGCTCAAAGCTCTATATGAGGTATGTTAAAGTGCTTTGAGCAGCGTCCTAAACCCCTGGTCACAGGCAGTCCAAGGTCAATCCAAGTAGCCAAGTCTGAAGTCCAGCAGTCAGGATACAGTCCAGAGTTAAACCCAGAGGACAGTCCTGTAGAGGTCCAGGAACATCCACACCAACCTGGGCAGTTGAGCAGACACAGTCCCTCAGCTCTGCTTCCCTTTTATACTTGGCCTGATTGCAGCCTCTGACCCGATGAGGCAGGTGACCCTCACCTGTTCTGAGTTGACTCCTGCCAAAGCTAGCGAGCCCCACGTGGCCAGCTAGGGAGCTGGGCTGTGGGTCCTTGCCTGTCTCAGCTTCCTAGAGCATCACTCCCACAGCTCCTTACGCCTCAGAGCCTGCCATATTTGTGGCTCTAGTGATTGGTCCTGCTGCTCTGGTTCCTGTGCACTGATGCCCATCCCTCACCACCCTCCGCCATCCTGTGAGTACTTCCTTCCCCATCCCTCGCTTGCCCAGTGTGTCCCAGTCCCAGCTACACCCCTCGTCGGGATCCTCTTCTGCCTTCTCCGTCATCCTGCCAGTTCATGACAACCAGATATCACGGCTGGAGCCATGAAAAGTACGCATGTGGACTGCGAACTGAGAGGGCTCTGCAAGTTTTTGAAAAGCAACCATCTGCATGGAGCTCTGGTTTGGCTTTTTTAAAGGAATGTATCATGAATAAAGAAGTGACTCAATTTTGAGCACATTAACTACCCCACATTCTTTTGAGATGTGTGGATTTGGTGTATTTTGCTGTTCGGTAGTACAGAAAACACACATTTGCAAGGGAACATTTTCATCACTGGACCTTCTTCATTTGAAAGTGTATGCTCACCAACCAGGAACTTCAGATCCTTTTCCACAGAAGGGCGTCATAGGAGAAATAGGACAGCATTTCTAATAGCTTGTTGCCCACCTTGCCCTTGAATATGCCACTGGCAAATGCACGATAAAACACATACTTTTGCTTCCCATAATCATTCTAAACAGCTGTATGATCCCTTAACAGAATCCTCAGCAAGCCACAACAGAACTCTTGGTAATCATGAAACGCTCAGGTCAACTCACTTGATGGGGAAACATATAATTCCACCACAAAGGAAACTCTTCCATGTACCCAGGAGAGAAGCCAAGAGATCTGTCAGAAAACCTGTATAAAGCCAAGAGATTATTTTGCATTCACGCCCTTTTATAACTCAGTTACCAATTTAAACAGATATTTTGGGCTCTGCCCTGACACACAGATGTGTCTGTGGGCTGTATCCAATGACTATTCAGAACAGACCCTCTGATATTAATGGACCTAGTCATTATGGGTATGACTAACATTGGTACGAGTCTGTATTTTGCTTTTTATGGTATTTTTATTTTGAAATCACTCCCCCTCTTTCTCTTATTTACTTTGTAGTGTTTTTGTTGTTGCTGACCAGTTGTTTTAAATTCTTGCAGCCTTGATGCAATCAGGCTCTCACCAACTGAGCTGGTTGGTGTTTTAGTTCTTTGTTTAGTTATTGTTGATTTTAAAATACCTGCTTTTACATTGATAATTTAAATCTTTTATTTAAACCGCTCAGAGTTTTTCCTACAAAATGCATTTTGTTAAATGAATAATAATAATTTATTATTTATACCCCGCCCATCTGGCTGGGTTTCCCCAGCCACTCTGGGCAGCTTCCAACAAAAGATTAAAATACAATGATTCATCAAATATTAAAAGCTTCCCCAAACAGGGCTGCCTTCAGATGTCTTCTAAAAGTCTGATAGTTGTATATTTCTTTGACATCTGGTGGGAGGGCGTTCCACAGGGCAGGTGCCACTACTGAGAAGGCCCTCTGCCTGGTTCCCTGTAGCTTGGCTTCTCGCAGTGAGGGAACTGCCAGAAGGCCCTCAGCACTGGACCTCAGCATCCGGGCAGAACGATGGGGGTGGAGACACTCCTTCAGGTATACTGGGCCGAGGTCATTTAGGGCTTTAAAGGTCAGGATCAACACTTTGAATAAAAAAACCCAAATAGACTCCCTTCATCAATGGCAGATTTTGGTCTCCCAAATGGAGCCTTTTTGTGCTCCATTCAACATCACTGTTGAAGTGCCCCCTGTGGTGCCGGTGTCCAGTGCAACTACCCTAAAAATGCCTCTGCCCTCATGCCTGACAGCTGTCCATAATGTCTGAGGCTGATGGGGGTTGCAGAAGGCTGCTTTCAGCTTCTTTACAAGCTGAAATTTACTTTCCTCTCTCTTACAACCTCACTTAGAAAAGGTACAGTTCTAATGCATTCTCACCTTATTCCAGTAAAATAATAATAATAATAATAATAATAATAATAATAATAATAATAATAATTTTAGTTATATGATGCCCATCCAACTAGTATGCCCAAGCCACTCTGGGCAGCTCCCAAGAAAATATTTAAAACACGAAGCATAAAAAACTTCCCATGCTTATCCATGCTTACATGAGGCTGTCTTTTGTATGTCAGATGGACTCTTCGGTATAAGTATATGTGACATTATAATTTCCTTTTGACAGAAGAATGACAATTTGTATTTCCTGGGTTTCCATGTGACAACTCACAGTAAAATTTGTAAAACTGACTATTAATTCCCCGGGAACAGATTTAAATTCTGTGGGCCCCCAACACTGGGCATATATAGTCCAATTTTCTTTTTTTAAAAAAATATATGATTTTATTGATACATCAGGACAACAACAACAAAACAATCTTCTTGTTCCAATCTTCCCATTGATCATCTGGGCATCCTGAACTTCCACTGAATCATTAAATCGGCAACGAAAGAGGAGGCATAAGAGATGCAGAGGCCATTGGGGAAATTCACAGCTATTTCCATTGCCATATTTGAATCTTTCAACAACATAGGGTGTGTGTGTGGCATATACTCCTGTTTGGACCAAATGGCTGTTCCCTTTCCCCAAGTGGTTTTCAGGTCTCTGGTGGAGGTGACTGTACAGGCACAGCGGAAAAGGAGGGAACATCTGGAAACTGTAAAACCAGGGGAAACAAACCAAAGTTAACTTGCTTCATTATGTACAGATACTGGTGAGGTAGCTTTGCCTAGCATTCTGCTAGCTGAAGATCCCATACTCCACTTCTGCTGATCATGAGATGAGAGCTCCTCTCTTCACCAGACATCTGTTTCAGATCTTAGCAGCTGGTGGACTACAAGTCATAAGCATAAGCGTTCCTGACATTTCCAAAGAGGTTTCCTCCATCAGGTGAGGTCCTTTCTGCACAAACAGTTGGGTCTTCTGCATCTTGGCCTTTCTTTCAGCGTCCTCTGTGCACTGATTACCTTCTTCTTTTGACATGTGATCCTACAGGAAAAGAAATAAGAAGCAATGGTCAGTTTGCTATGGAAACCATTGTGCTATTAAAAAAAACAACAGAACTACACATTCTTTCTCCCATTGACAAAGGCACTTAACATTTGACAGATGAAATAAATTATATATGTGTTTCATTTTGACATGCATGGCTCTTGCTTTAGCAGAACAATCCACTTCAATAGCAAGACTCTGGAGGGCTAACTCTGACCTCAGCTTGATATTGAACAGCCACCAAACATATGGTCGTAGAAATCGGGGATGGACAGCTGTATATTCTATCCAGGGGGATCTGTTGGAGAAAATCTGTCAGAGGAAGCATTCTGGCTATGAGCAGGGCCAAAGTCAGTGACTGGCAGGTCAGAGCCCTTTCTCTTTCTTTCATCCCTGTTTTCCTCCCTCCTCCTGCTACCTTAGTACAGTGGTACCTCAGTTTACGAACAGCCCGGTTTACGAACTATTCAGTTTACAAACTCTGCAAAACCAGAAGTAGTGTTCCAGTTTGTTAACTTTACCTCGGTCTACGAACGGAAGCCGAATGGTGGAAGGGCACCGGCAGCGGGAAGCCTCATTAGGGAAAGTATACCTCGGTTTAAGAACGGATTTGGTTTAAGAACGGACTTCAGGAACAGATTAAGTTCATAAACCGAGGTACCACTATATTCCAAAATTGTATCCATCGATGCACCTACCTGTCTGTGTTACCATGTATCCATCTATGTATCTGTATCTATGTATCCATCTATGTGTTGATTTATGTATCCATATAACTATGTATTAGTGATGTATGGAAGTGAGAGCTGGACAATAAGGAGGCGGATCGCCGAAGAATTGATGCTTTTGAATTATGGTGGTGGAGGAGATTCTTGAGTCCCATGGACTGCAAGAAGATCAAACCTATCCATTCTGATGGAAATCAGCCCTCAGTGCTCACTGGAAGGACAGATCCTGAAGCTGAGGCTCCAGTAGTTTGGCCACCTCATGAGAAGAGAAGACTCCCTGGAAAAGACCCTGATGTTGGGAAAGA
Organism: Podarcis liolepis; assembly: GCF_965112155.1. Lineage (NCBI taxonomy): Eukaryota > Metazoa > Chordata > Lepidosauria > Squamata > Lacertidae > Podarcis > Podarcis liolepis. Next base: position 26,629,692 of record NC_139555.1, read on the forward strand.
TTGAGGGCACAAGGAGAAGGGGACGACAGAGGATGAGATGGTTGGACAGTGTTCTCAAAGCTACCAGCATGAGTTTGACCAAACTGTGGAAGGCAGTGGAAGAGTGCCTGGCGTGCTCTGGTCCATGGGGTCACGAAGAGTCGGACACGACTAAACGACTAAACAACAATAAACATATCTATGTATCTAGCTATGTATCAATCTATGTATCTCTGCATGTTTCTATGTATCTAGCTATCCATCTGTCTTCTACTTCTTCCTTACCAAAAGGCCTGATCACTTGCAGAGGGCTTTTGAAATTAGGCTGAGGACCAGATAAAATTAGGCAGAAGGTCCCATGTAGCTCTAGGGTTGCAGAGAGCCCACCTGTGACCTAGACTATGCAGTGAACTAGACGGGATAGTGGCAAAATTGGTGTGTTAGAAGCAAGATGCTTCTTAATTCCTATAAACTGTGTACTTTAAAGAGCAGGCAGAGGGAGCTTGCATAACCCTTTCCCCAGTTGTGATTTTCCTCCTTGGAGCCACCAGCCCTGGTCTGGCTCCAATTCTGGAAGGGAAGATGCAACTTCAAAGTGAGGGGACATGGAAATAGAAAATCTCCCATCACTTTCTTTCACCCTTTAAATCACCACCTTCCATTTACAGGAATCTGAATTCAAACAGATGGGTAATGTCACTATAGTGGCTGGGTTCATAGGTTTCAAACCAGGTATAACAATGCCATAGATTAGCACCACAGCTACAAGCTTTACCCTTGGCCTTCTCCTTGCCATTGCATGCTGGCTTGAGTGCTGAGATCCTGGCGTGTATTAGGTTAGGTCTGAACTGGGAAACTCAAGCTGAATATGGTTTAAGGAACTAGGAATATAAACCAGGATCTAAAGCACAAGTAGCATCCAAATCATGGCCAATGTGTAGAGGGAGACTGAAACACCCTTATGAAAATGGGCAGATGCAAGTGTATCCATAGAGCACATTTTAACTAGATTTCACAGTGAGCTGGGACTAATTAATTAGGAGAAACAGAGCAGCACATATTATATAGGAGCATCTGTTATGCCAGAATACTTATCATGTATGATAATGGCAGACAAGCTTGTAAGCAGTAGAAGTTTCATTCTGAGCAACCCTAACTCACAAAAGGCAGAATTTTCACAAGAGGGGGTGATTCCTTGACCGAATTGGATTCATGAGCAGTGTTCGAAATTCGCCAGGCACCAGGCGCATTTTGCACCTGGCTATCAGCCACTTGTGACCAAGTGAAGATGCCTGGGTACCAAGATGGCACCTGATGTCTCCACCATCTGGAGGAGCATGCCTGAGGATCCTTGAATCTGGCCTGTTTTCATACACAAGCAACACATCCTGTAGAATTCTATCCGTTTTATTTTCTCTGCACAACCAGAATGAATTTCAGGAACCAAAAAGTCATATTGGAAAATACAACTTTTGATCTGCCTGGCCCCCCAAATGGCAACAAGGCATTCTGTTTTGGCAACTGTAACCCTGGTTTAAGAAGCCATTTGGCACCTAGCTTATATGCCTGAGTTTCTAACACTGCTCATGAGGGAAGGAAATATAAGAGCAAATTAAAAAGCAGGCAGTTTCTTTAAAAAAATACTTAGTTGTTAAACCCAGATACAGATGCTTATTGACAACATCCTAATGAAGAAGCAGGTCAAGGCTCCTGAATTCTTCATTTTACCTCCGAAAAATCACCGGTGTAGTTGTGACCTTATAACTCCCCTGTCCTCTTACAGATTCATGAATCACGCAGAATTAATTTTAATGCTAACTGATTACGTCCTAATGTGCTTAACAACTATTCTTCCATTTCCATTCTTTTCATTTTCTTACATCCTCGAAAACAGCATTATTAAAAGCACTCTAGTGCTGCAGCACTGAAGCTCTATTCATTCATTCGGTGGGGCGGCGGGGGGGAGATACACAGAGTAGCAGGATTGTGAGAATGAGTCCATAAATGTGGCTTGAGAAATGCCAGACTGGAGGAAGTGGGCGGGGTTGGGGGCGAGAATCTATCCTGTCTCCCCCCCCCCCCACCATTTAAAACACCATATCCAAACAAAAGGCTACTTGAAAAATGTTGGGCTAAATCTGTATCAAACTATATTCCAAATGTGTTACGCAGTTTTGGAGTGGCACGTTTTATCAGTAGAACGAAATGAAAAGAACAAAGTTTATCTCGGACTAAGCTGTGTATTTTTATTTTTTTTAAAAGAAAATAAATAAAAAATTACGAAACTTAATAAATATTCAGCCAGAAACTGTAAACACAATCCTTATGAGAACTAGTTCCAAGGAAAGTAGAAACCAAGAGAGGCAGTTTTGTCTAAACTGGCACAGAGTACGGGACACGCTGACTGTGTCGTTCCCCTAGAAACATTAGATTAGAAATAAATGAGACTTTGCCCCAGGATGCTAACACGAAATGACTGGCCACAACCACGTGGCCCTAGCTGGCACTTCCTTTCCGTTGCCTGGAAACAGCATGCGCTTGACAGAAGATGATAAACAGAAGGCCAGAGGGAAGAGGTTCTGCTTTGCCACTGTGCTCAGTAGAACTAATTCTGGGAGGGAAAGCTGAATTAGGAATGGGTGGTGGTGAAAAAGGAAATTAGCTTGGACAAATAACCGTCGCGCACACTCCCTCGCAGGCGAAACAAGCGGGCTCTGTTATGCTTTTAGGGGCTAACAAGACATACCTTCCAGCATCTGGGCAATGTTTGACCAGCGTGAAGCCAGAGGCCAGAAACCTTAATTCTTGGACACAGTTGTGTCTGCCTATAAGTATACCTGGTTTCTTGTTGCACGCCTCAGTGGTAGGATTTAAGATGCTGAAAAATTATTTGGGTCCTAGTTTTAAACCGGCACTGCTTTTGCCATTTGGTTGGTGATCTGACTTAGGTGGTCCAAGACAAGGGGCCATCTCCCTTTCACTTTCCTTGTCACTTACTGGTAGAGAGTTTTGCTCTCTCTACTCCCCATCCACCTCTCTGCCTCACTCTGAGGAAAATGGATCCTTCCTCGGTGCCCGTGCTCTAGAAATTATCGTTTAAATTGCAGCTGGACTCAAAAGTCACTTTAGCAGTTTTGATTTTATTTTGCTGGTTTTTTTTAAAAAAAGGAATTCCTAGCTACTGTGGAAAAAATGGCAGTGGTGCAGACATTATTCCTGACCACCTCAACAAAAAATGTTTCATCCTGAGGAAGGACTCCCCCTGGTTATGACAGGATGAAATTGTCTCAGTGAAGAAGCGGCTCAAAGCAACCTGCCCAACTATTAACAGTGAATTGCGTCTGTCCTATAACTGTGAGGGGCAGCGATACATCCTGGGATTATCACCACTGCTTTATTCATTGAGCTTTTTAATGTCACTTTACACAAGCATTTCCAAATAGTGCCAGTGGTGATCTTTCCCTCCATGGCTCCTAGCTCCACAGCTGCGGCCGGGAGCGTCTATGCCAATCGAGGTGCAGGAGTGATGAAAAGATCAGTCTCCCCACCAGCATTTACTGCCTTCACAGTGAGAACTGGGCTCTCCTGTACCTTTAATTGGCTAAGAAAAAACAAGACACGGATCTGCCTATTCCATATTAAGTACATATCTAATTGGGACACGGGTGGCGCTGTGGGTTAAACCACAGAGCCTAGGACTTGCCAACCAGAAGGTCAGCAGTTCGAATCCCTGTGATGGGGTGAGCTCCCGTTGCTCGGTCCCAGCTTCTGCCAACCTAGCAGTTCGAAAGCACATCAAAGTGCAAGTAGATAAATAGGTACCGCTCCGGCGGGAAGGGAAACGGCATTTCCATGCGCTGCTCTGGTTTGCCAGAAGTGGCTTAGTCATGCTGGCCACATGACCCGGCAGCGGTCTGCAGACAAACACCGGCTCCCTCGGCCAATAAAGCGAGATGAGTGCCGCAACCCCAGAGTCAGTCACGACTGGACCTAATGGTCAGGGGTCCCTTTACCTTTACCTTACATATGTAATTGGGCATAGAAAGGCTGAACCCGTATCTATCTCCGTTCTCGTATGGCAAATTCAGTGATAAGCCTGTTTTACTCCATGTTTCCCTAAGAATGGCAGAAGCTGAGAAATTTAAAGCCAATCTTGGCACAGCCGTTCTTTTCTTTTGTTTTCTAACTCTGCAAGCTGGAAAACAACACTGTTACTTCCTGCTTTAGTATTTGAGCTAGTGCAAATATTTCTCAATGAGAGTAATAAACATGCCTCTATACACACGCCCGCCCCTCTTACGGTTCTTTGCACAAGGTGGTGCAATGGCAGTGTGCGCAGCTTTTGAAGTTTCCTTGGGCTCCTAAGTATCCTGCTGCAATCAAAGCCCCATAAAGAGCAGAATTATCACAGGCCCTGCGCAGAAAGCTGTTACCTGTTATCTCACCCTCTCAGGTAATGTTGCTCTTTCTGCGGCTTGTTTGAAAGTGTGTTGCCAGGAGAGATCAAAGCTCTTTCCCGAAATGCCCCACCCAGGCTCAGACATAGGTGCCAAGCAGCCTTCCAAGAGGGACGCAGGAATGCCGCTGTGGAAGTCAGGATTTCAAATCCTTGCTCCAGAGATGGCAGTAATAAATCTTTAGCCAGTTTTTTTACAAGTCAAGCGTTTTCTGCCTCGGAACGAAGTACAGTCATAGCAAAAAATGTGAGCAGATGCCAAGATCCAGGGTGGAAATGTCTGCGTACCACCATCCCTGCTGCAAAAAATGAAAGGTTGTTTGCGGCAACTTTTCACCCCAACTGTCTCCCATTTGGAGTTGTTATCCCCAGTATCCCAGCCTTGGAGACAGCAGTAGATGCTGCTTCCCTTCCCATGAAAAGAGCCCACAATATACTGCAGCAAGGAAAGGGAAATGGTTCCTCGTCCCTACTGTAAGTTAAGAAAGCTTGGTAGTCGTCTCAAGAGCCACTTGCTGCTGCCCATAAGATTCTGAATCTTTCTGGGAACCACTTAGGGAGACGCAACTAGCAACGAACATTAGTGCAGCACTAAACTGAAGCCAGCTAAATTATTTGTTTGCTTTGTTTCTGATGTTTGTATACCACATTCTCCTCCAAGGAGGTGTACATGGTTCTCCCCATTGATATCCACACAACAACCATGTGAGGTAAGTCAGGCTGAGATGGAGCAGCTGGCACAACGCTGGCACCCAGTGAGCTCAGTTCCGGCAATCCTCTCAGGTGGGTGCCATTGCCATTACAGTGGTACCTCGGGTTAAGAACTTAATTCGTTCTGGAGGTCCATTCTTAACCTGAAACTGTTCTTAACCTGAAGCACCACTTTAGCTAATGGGGCCTCCCGCTGCTGCTGCGTCGCCACCGCACAATTTCTGTTCTCATCCTGAAGCAAAGTTCTTAACCCGAGGTATTATTTCTGGGTTAGTAGAGTCTGTAACCTGAAGCGTCTGTAACCTGAGGGAGAACAAGGGAGGCATTCATGGTGAGTCCCGACACCTCTTTTTCTAGAAAAATATCAGTGGCAGTAGTGTTTCCATGTGAACCCTTCTCCGGGGGAACTGGGTGACAGGTTCCACATCCCTGGCCAATATGAAAGGGTACCATGCACAATTATTTTATTGGATTTATAGACCAAACCTCCCTCTGTCCCTTTTCAAACAGCAAGCTGAATGTGCTTGTACATTTACACACCTACATCTGGATTGAGCTGAGTAAAGAAGAGAGAGAACCAAGAAGCACATAGCATCCTTTATCGGGGGAAATCAGGCTTATAAACCTCAAGTTACTGCTTTCTGGCAAGGAGGGAAGCTTGGTTACCCAGCAGTTGAAAACTCCCAGAAACACACAGTGAGGCTAAATGATTCAGCCAATGGCCCACACATGCAGCGAGGCAACAGGGTCTCCAGGGTCAAAGAGTCCTGGCCTCCAACCCCCACGCTCTTCTTCTCTAACCCCCGAGTCACAGAGATTCCCTCAGGCCATAAGAGGAGGCGGCATAAACTGCTAGAGTTGGAGCTGGCCTCCGTACAAGGGCACAAGCTGTAAATGTGCAAATTCCACCTCAAGCAGCGGGACAGGAAGACATCCCTATCCAGAGAAAACAGCAAAAGGACCAGGAATAAAAACAATAATAATGTGGATCTAGATCTATCTGCTTGTCACAAAGTTCTCCTGTTCCTCCGCCTCCTTCTATTAGTTCAGCAAAGCATGCGCTCACTCTTCAGCACAGGGTGTTTTTTTCTGATTCAGGAGGAGGGGGAAACCCTCTTGCTGGGACTTGGAATTTTGTTTATCGGCAACTGCAAAACTGTGTGGGCAGAAAAACAAAACAGGAAAGGAAATGATTCTGGCAGCTTTCACCGTACAACATCCCCCTGGCAGCAATTAAAACTGAAAAGCCCCCCTCCCCTTAGCTGCTTTATTTTAAAAAGGCACCCCTTAATCTTGGTTCTGAGCGCAGCAGAACTATTTCCCTCCCTTTTGGTGACAGAACAATCCGGAAGCAAGCAAGCTACAGAACAAAGCTACCTCTACGAAATAGCAATGCAAGATTTAGAGTCTATTAGTAAGTCAAAGCTTACTTTCCACCATATCTGAGGGCAGCTTCAGGGAGATTAAACATTTGGGTTAACTCGCTTCCCTGGCGTTCTGTTTGCAAGTTTGCAATGCATTCATGTGAAGCCAGCAGAACGAAATTTCTCTCTCACACACACACACACCATATTTCCAGCTTGGTTCTGAATTCACCTGCTTTTAAAGGGGGTGGAGTGGAAAAACAGAACTCCAGTGCCATTTTAGAATGGTCCAACAACACAGCACAGCACAGCACAGCACAGCACAGCACAGCACAGCACAGCACAGCACAGCACAATACAATACAATACAATACAATACAATACAATACAATACAATACAATACAATACAATCTTCTTCATGGCTGAAGATGTTGGAAGGAAAGTTCATGTCAAGTTCAATATCTTCTGGTGTGTGAAAAGTTTGATCCTCATGCACCCCTATCCAAGCAGATCCAAAAATATGTAGAACTCAAGGTAATGCATCGCCTGGCTTGAGCACTGTGAAGTCATAGAACAGTCCAAGCATCCACATCAAAAAGTTCACAGTAAGTGTTAGGAATAGAGGTGAAATTCAACTCAGTTCACACCTATTTATGAACTTTGTCATTTCTGAAACAATATGAGAACCTAAACTGAGTCATCCTTCAAAATTCGCAGCAATTTGAATTTTTCAATCAACCAAAGTTTTCAAAACAAACCCAAGCATACATTAGGGGAAAGTGATGGGATGCAGGTGGCGCTGTGGTGTAAACCACTGAGCCTTGGGCTTGCCGATCAGAAGGTCGGCAGTTCGAATCCCTGTGACGGGGTGAGCTCCCATTGTTCGGTCCCAGCTCCTGCCAATCTAGCAGTTTGAAAGCACGTCAAAGTGCAAGTAGATAAATAGGTACCGCTCCGGTGGGAAGGTAAACGGTATTTCCATGCACTGCTATGGTCTCACCAGAAGCGGCTTAGTCAAACGCCAGCTCCCTCAGCCAATAAAGTGAGATGAGCGCCGCAACCCCAGAGTCATTCGCAACTGTACTTAACTGTTGGAGCATAAAAATTGCATATATCACTGAAAATAGCATACAATAATGCATTATGGTAGGTGATATAAAAGTGGACATTATTCAAAACTGCATATGAAAATGTGTTTATTAGGAGGAATGCTAGTAATTTGCTGCAGGACTGAATTTAAGATGGGAAAATTGAGAAATAGAGAGAACCAAAATTGACAGACCCTTCCATCCCTAGTCAGGAATCTATGAAAATGGATAGTTCTCTGCTTGACTGGGATTTAAATTTCACATAGGCTATTATTGGAAAGATAAAAAAATTCCTTCCAGTAGCACCTTAAAGACCAACTAAGTTAGTTCTTGGTATGAGCTTTCGTGTGTATGCACACTTCTTCAGATACACTTCTTCAGATATTATTGGAAAGTTGACTGACCAGAAAGTGGCTAAAGCAGCCAGGGAGAAGAAAAAGGTGAGCTGAAGGAACGGGGTAGAGCAATCAGTGCACTGATGTTCATGAACCTGAGGGAAGGGTAAGCGGAGGAGACAGGGGCCTGGGGAGCAGGTTTGGGGAGTGCAAGCTAAGGAGCCAAGGAGATATAATTTTGGCACGTCTACCCCAAAGATGCAGAACTTGTGGCACTCCATATGTTGTTGGATGACAACTCCCATTAGCCCCAGCCTGCTAATGACAGGGGTTGTGATTCGACAACATCTGGAGGGCCACAGTTTCCTCACCATTGGTCTGGAGACTCCTAAGATGGAATCCTGTGTCTAAGAGCAGCACTGAAGGGAGAATTCTGCCAGCTGCTACAGCATTACTGCAGCATTTCTCCTGTCAATCGCAAGAAGGGCACTGAAGGGAAGGAAGTAAAGGAGAAAGATACGTAAACCCACATGTCAGTGTGAATTTCTTCAGCTAAAGGTATCCGGCCATATTTTTATTAGGTAGTAAAAATGTTTGTAGTGCCTATGTTTGCTTTTTAGGCAACAAAATCAGAATTTTGATCTCTAGAGTTGGGTAGTTGCCTCTTAGCAGATGTAGTTTTTGGCAGCTATTTTAAAACCTTATCCAGAAATCGATTGTTGGGCACTCACTGACCACTGGCTAAGTGCAAGATCATATTATATACATTGCTCAGTGTACAAATCCTATTTGACAAGCAAGGAGAGGTCATTCAAATTCCAGGCTGGAAGAAACTTAAGCAAACTCTTTATTTCCCAGGACACCTTTGGCTAGCAATTAGTTAATAAGTAACCAAGTCCCAGACAGGTGCTGTCGGCTAAGCTTTAGGAGCTCTTGTTTGGATGAAAGGTGAGTCATTTCCCTTTTATGTTGGTAAATGAATTATGTGTCATGGAAAAGACAGATCCTTTTAAGAAGGCAGCAGTAACTTTTTACACACTCATCTAATACTTTCGCATACAAATTTCACAGCAAATGATGTATGGGAATTAAATTTTACAATAGAGCTTTGGCTCCATAAGGAAGGATGAAAGGGAACATCCAATTGGATCAGAACCCAATCTCCAGTTCATGTTTTTGGATGTCCTTTATTAACCCAACAAATAGGAACCGGGTTGTGCGCACATTTGTGACGTTTTCACAGACCCTACATGTGCCACCATTGCTTTGTGATTTGCTTGGACCTTCACAGAGTCAACTGAACAGCAGCATGGTTTTATTACCATGTGAGCAGACTTCCCACCCACAAACAACACCGTCCCACTACTGTAAAAGCATAGGGGTCTGCACCTACCACCATGATTATCTTGTCATACAAAATGGTGTCCCAAAAGATTTAGCTAACTTGTGCTGAAGATATGAATTCCCCTTCACAACTCCCCACCAAAGTGCCCGTCTCCTGCCAGTAGCTTCAAATCAGGGCAGCACCAGCACCTTGCTATTCCTGGATGTGATGATGAGCCATCATTCGGGCAGCCCTCTACTTCCCGCTGGTTTTTAACCTCTCAAACTCTTTGCTTGGATCTGTGCCCCTTCCCCAGCCGCCATGTAAGAGCAGGAGCAAGGAATGCCAGTCAAGCTGTCCATTTTTGTTTTCTCCTATATATGGTGGAGGAAGAGCCTGAGCAATTCTGTTATTAACCTGAGATGTACGCTGCAACCATCTCTGAAAACCCCTAATGCTCTCTAGCATGTTTATGTGCATGACTAAAATTGCCATCAGTCTCTGTTTCAGAGACTGCTCTGCACATTTTTCAAATGAACACCTTACTCGGTGGAGAAGCAGGATTATGGTGGCAAGCCCTGGTCCTCTTTCTAGCATAAGACACTCTGCATAGTCCCTACCTACATACAAACTGCATGCATAGCCAGGGCTGTGTTTCTTAACAGGGTTCCTTGACATGCAAAGCAGGCCTGTAGGGATTGCATGGGTGGTCCTGGCTGGGGACTTTACTGTTGCAATCCTGTCATGTCACACACATTCATTGAATTTTATCCTGTGAACGGCCCTGAGACCTGCAGGTATAAGGCTGTATTCAAATCAAATCAATCAATCAATCAATCAATCAATCAATAATGTGTAACGATCATTGGAAAAGTTGATAACCTTTGGTGGAGAAGGCATTTTATTTAGCCAGCTTCCATTTTCACCCATTCCCCATAGTGAATGTTCCTTTACTCTCATATTCAAAGACAGGAAGAACAGCAGGCTTCGTTGCTGTATAGCCATTTATTATAACCCTTTGCATTTGTCTTTTTTTGACTGTAGGCATACCCAGCCTTTTCCACTGGTACACATGCACGGTAGATGTGAGCTTGGAACTTCATTCCTATTTTACCAACACATATACCATTATAGGGACGCAGGTGGCGCTGTGGGTTAAACCACAGAGCCTGGGGCTTGCCGATCAGAAGGTCGGTGGTTTGAATCCCCGCGACGGGGTGAGCTCCCGTTGCTTGGTCCCTGCTCCTGCCAACCTAGCAGTTCAAAAGCACATCAAAGTGCAAGTAGATAAATAGGTACTGCTCTGGCGGGAAGGTAAACGGCATTTCCGTGCACTGCTCTGGTTCGCCAGAAGCAGCTTAGTCATGCTGGCCACATGACCCGGAAGCTGTACGCCGGCTCCCTCGGCCAATAAAGTGAGATGAGAGCCGCAACCCCAGAGTCAGCCATGACTGGACCTAATGGCCAGGGGTCTCTTTACCCTTTACCTTTATACATTATGGAATCTTAAAACCGTATTTACTTGAATCTAATGCTCACCTCTTTTTTGGCTAAATGACATTGCGATAATTAAGGTGTGCGTTAGATTCGATGGCACATTTACATTCGCCAGCAAATACTATTTTTGGTTTCGAGGTTCTGATAACTGAGGTGTGCATTAGATTCAATAGTGAATTAGACTCGAGTAAATACAGTAGATTTGTCAAGGTAGACGGCTGGTATAGTGTAGCATTTAAAGTGTTTGGCTAGCACTGAGAAAGATCATTACTTTTGTTGTAACAAATAGCTTCTTCACCTTGCATCATTGCTAAGAAGGCTGCTGCTCCTTTAAATAGCACATACTGTATGTGTCATATCTGAACTGACAAGGTGATGAAAGAATGAAGAAAATCCCCTTCTCCTTGGTTTCTAAAACAAGATGATAAACACCAAAGTGATGTTAGCACTGTCTAAACCACAATGGGTCTGGAGACAGCTCATTCAACCTGAGCACCTGAAAGATAACCTTGGGGCTTCTCCATTAAGCCCCCTTCCCCAGCTCCAAGGAATGAGGGGGATCCTGCGACTACTAACTTGACAGGTGTGGTAAGTTAAAATTACCTTTTTCCAGCTGTCAGCTGTCAGCCCCTGCCCTTCTTCAATCCTGACCCGGTACCAACAAGATTCTCCCTCTGCCTATAGACGTCGCCTGAACAGAGGAGGCTTGCACAACCCAACCACATGTTCTTGGAGCTCTCCACATTTTAAGGAAAAGGGCCTTAGTAAGTCAGTTTCAGGTTGCTTCTGTGCTTCGTTCACATTTTGTCACCCGGATTTTCTGAAAGAAGCTGCAAGGGGCGGCGGCGGCAGCAGCAGCAGCAGCAGCAGCAGCTCCATTTCTCTGGCCCCATAGTCTCAGCATGTACCCATCTTTTCCCAAGCAGCGTCTTCCGGGGCTCAGCAGCTTGTCAGATGAAAGCATTGGCTTAAAAGCCAGGAACTGCTGGTTCTACTGCCATGACGCCAGCTAGACATCTATCCCAGGACATCAGCAGCTCCCGTTGCTCTGTCCCAGCTCCTGCCAACCTAGCAGTTCGAAAGCACGCCAGTGCAAGTAGATAAACCACTGTGACAGAAAGGTAAACAGCATTTCCGTGCGCTCCAGTTTCCGTCATGGTGTTCCGTTGAGCCAGAATTGGTTTAGTGATGTTGGCCACATGACCCGGAAAGCTGTCTGTGGGCAAATGCCAGCTCCCTCGGCCTGAAAGTGAGATGAGCGCCACAACCCCATAGTCGCCTTTGACTGGACTTAACTGTCCAGGGGTCCTTTACCCAGGACATCAGGAGTGGGAAACATTTTTAGCTCTGAAGGCCACATTCACTTATAGGCTAGCTTCCAGAGGTCACATGCCAGGAGTGAGAGGGGTCAGAGGCAAAGATGGCAGAGAAATGAATACCAATTTCATCTATGTAAAATAGGCTGCTTCCTACAAACACACACTTCTCCTTATCCTTCATCCAGGCAAGCAAGAGTCCCTTTTATTATTCAAGGACACATTCCATCCAGACAGGGGTTTTCTTTGAGCAGGAGCTCAGGGGAACTGATCTTGAAAAGGATTCCATTTCAGCAAGCCATGATGTGGCCACACCTGTAGTTTCTTTCTCTGGCACCCCAAGCCACCTGATACGCTCATGAGTACCAGGAATCTCAGGCAACTTAGGCTGGTTGACTGGCTTGAAGACCCAGAAGTGCCTTGGCTGCAAAAGCAATCCAGGATTTGTTTCCTGGCCAGGCAGAATAACACAGGTGAGAGCAGAAAGAGGCAACACACTCTAACCATAAACAGCATAAATCAGTTTCACGGTTTGGCAGCTAGCAAAGCAGCCCATTAGAAGTTATACAATATTTCTTCCAGGCTTTTTGGGATTAAGCTCCTTTGACTCTCGACTTCTTTTTTAGCTCTTTTCTACTCTCAGCCGAAGAGTACTCCTTCCAGTTTTATGAATGAAAACCTCCTTCTGTTGCAGAGGTCTGAATCAGGGGCCAAGGATGCTGTTTCAGTGAGGCTAATTGATACAAAAAATAATAAATAATAGGACGTTAAGCTTTTATACCACCTGCATTTCAAACACGCCATGGCCATTAAGGTAAGGCTTCTCTTCACTAAACGATCAGGGAGATTTTTGTGGGCACAGTGGTGATGGATTGGGATGGGAGGTATCAGCAGGGAGGTAAATCATATCAGAGCCAGAACTAATGAAACCTGTTGTGTTGTTCTCGGAGTTCTGTCTGGAATTCTTCCTGAAGGCGCTCCATCGAAGCCCGTTTGCTCCCACACTGCCAGCTGGAAAATCCCCAGGAGGCAGGCATCATCCCGGACAGTTTCACAATCTAAAACGAACTGTTTCACTCCTCAAATATGAGGGGGAAAGGATGTCTGGCATCCTCCGCTATCCTGGGGCTCTGCATTATACAGACGGTTCCTAATGAACTCGTCTAGTCTAACAGGTTCATATGAATCACAGACTTTGTCACAGGAATAGAGGAAGCGGCCTTATAGCATGACAGGCCATCGGTCCATCTGGCTCAGTATTCTTGACACTGACTGGCAGCAGCTCTCCAGGGTTTTAGGCAGGGAATATTCCTACCTAGATATTCTGGGCGCTGTGGTTTTCAACCTTTTTGAATCCACGGTGCCCTTGACCAACCACATTCTTTCTGTGGCTCCCCTGTGGGAGCCACTGACACTGGGGTTCCATTACAGCAGGAGTTCTCAACCTGTGGGTCCCCAGATGTTGTTGGACTACAACTCCCATCATCCCTGACCTCTGATCATGCTGGCTAGGAATGATGGGAGTTGTAGTCCAACAACATCTGGGGACCCACAGGTTGAGAAACACTGCATTACAGGATGTGTGCATGTGGGGATTCCCCTGTTCTATATATACATACAGTGGTACCTCAGGTTACCACTGTAACCAATGTTCCTGTAACTGTAACTGTAACTGTTCCTGTAACTGTAACCTGTACCTCAGGTTACCTCAGGTTACCAATGCTTTGGGTTACAAATACTTCAGGTTACAGACTCCGCTAACCTGGAAGTAGTACCTCAGGTTAAGAACTTTACTTCAGAATGAGAACAGAAATCGTGCTGCGGCGGCAGCAGTGGGAGGCCCCATTAGCTAAAGTGGTACCTCAGGTTAAGAACAGTTTCAGGTTAAGAATGGACCTCCAGAACAAATTACGTTCTTAACCAGAGGTACCACCGTATACAGTTGTATCTTGGTTCTTGAACGTAATCCATTCCGGAAGTGCATTCAACTCCCAAAACCATTCAAAAACCAAGACACAGCTTCCGATTGGCTGCAGGAGCTCTCTGGGTAAACTACCCAGAATTCTTAGAAGACTGTGTGCTTTGAATGTGCACACAACCTTAGAAAGAAGAGGAGTGGAGGCAAATCTACCTGCACGTTTATTTATTTTTGCCAATTAATTTTATCGCTTTTCAAAAAATTTAACAAATTAACATCAAATTAAATCAAATAATTAATATAATTCAAATATCCTCACACGTTTGTGCCAACGTGCAAGTCCTCCAATTCCATATTTATCCGCGGCAAAGGAATTGCCAACTTTCTTTAGAGCAGCTGTACTTAAGTCAACAATCTGCAGTTGACCCTCTCCCCCCCCCCACCTCAATAGTTAGAAGACAAACATTAATCACATCAGCTGCATCAGTTGTGTGGGGGTGTGTGGAGCTGAGTGGAGTCATAGACAGAACAGACTTTAGTTAGCAATTGGCCTGTTAACAAGAGGAATTAGTAATCCAGCTCACACTGATACAAGAAGGATCTGAAAACAGGCTGCTATCCTCTTACTACACAAGAAGATTCAGGTTGGATGGGGCATCACGAAAGTCTCACCAAAACCACAAGAAGTATGAGATTCCCCCCCCCCCCCGCCCCTGCACTTCACTGACTTCATACTGGTGACTTTCAAGTGAGCCCAAGGGAAATGAGCTTGGGAGAGGGAGAGGATAAATGTTGATTGCATAGACGCACATATGCACCTTTTGCAGTGTAACAGGAAAATTACGCATCACACCCAGTCCTATAAACAGCTAATTGCCCAATCTGATCCGGTAAATTAGCACCACAAAAGCCTGTCTAATGCACACAATGGACTCCCCAGAGTGGATCAGGAGGGGAAATTAATTTGCATCCTCCATGAGACAGGCCCGTAGGTAAGGATTAGAGCCAACTATGGAGGCAGGGTGGAGAAGAAATTTCACAAAACCATCCCCACCCTGAATTTGGCCTTTGGATAGAGGCAAACCTGAGCTCTCCCCATTGCCCTCTCAATATGCAACATAACATGTACTAAAAAAAGAACAGAACTCTTCGCCTGGGAGCTAACTGGCTCCTTTGATTTTAAAATGATAAAAGCAGCTACAAATATCTCATCTGCATCCACCAACCACATCAAATGAGTTCCTACTCAAGAACAGATTCTTCGCAGTATTACCATTACTAGTCTACGTTCGATAGCTGTGTGATAGAACCGCTTCATTCTGTGTACAGCCTTTTCTTGATGAAATATTCATGGTCTAATTCCTAGGAGGGATAAAATGGGTAGCATACCAGTATTAAGCAAAGGCCGTTCACACGTTGTATTCCCTTCTGAAAAATCGGTGGGAACGGTTACAAGAAGGGATGGAAGGATCTTTTGATTTCATTTCTTCCCCACATTAAATTCATTTCTCCGCATTTCTGCAGCAATTTACGATGATTATTTTTTTAACCAAGCCTCATAGAAATTCATCAGAATCTTAATAATAATAATGATGATGATGATGATGATAAAATTCCTTCCAGTAGCACCTTAGAGACTAACTAAGTTTGTTATTGGTATGAGCTTTCATGTGCATGCACACTTCTTCAGATGCACAAACGTAATAACAATAACAAACTTAGTTGGTCTCTAAGGTGCTACTGGAAGGAATTTTTTTTTTATTATTATTATTTTGTTTCGACTATGGCAGACTAACACGGTTACCTACCTGTAATCAGCATTTTAGTTTAACTTTCTCATAATAATCACTTCTCCTTTTTTTGCATGCAGTTTTGTCTAATCATACATTGTTTTGCAAGGACATAGGAAAATAAGGGACACGGATGGCGCTGTGGGTTAAACCACAAAGCCTAGGACTTGCCGATCAGAAGGTCAGTGGTTCGAATCCCCGCGACGGGGTGAGCTTCCGTTGCTCGGTGCCTGCTCCTGCCAACCTAGCAGTTCAAAAGCACATCAAAGCGCAAGTAGATAAATAGGTACCGCTCTGGTGGGAAGGTAAACGGCGTTTCCGTGTGCTGCTCTGGTTTGCCAGAAGCGGCTTAGTCATGCTGGCCACATGACCCGGAAGCTGGACGCCGGCTCCCTTGGCCAATAAAGCAAGATGAGCGCCACAACCCCAGAGTTGGCCACGACTGGACCTAATGGTCAGGGGTCCCTTTATCTTTAGGAAAATAGAAAGCTGCCTAAACTGAGTCTGACCATTGGTCCATTTAGCTCAGTATTGTCTACTCATGGACTGGCAGCATCCTTCCAGGGATTCAGGCAGGGATCTCTCTCAGCCCTACCTGGAGATGCTGGATGTTGAGCGTGGGACCTTTCGCACGCAAAGCAGATGCTCTACCGCTGAGATGCACCACCTTCTCCATTCAACACATGGGAACATTCAGCACATGGCTCTGGGTCACCACATGGTGCTTCAGCTCCACATTCCTGGCAGCTGCTGGGAGAGGTATGTGATCTACTTTCATACTGGCCCCAGTCCACATGTGGAATGCTATTGTTTCTATTTGTACCCCACTCTGTAGGCCAGAAAAGAACTGCTGCTGCTAAGCACTACAGAAATATTACAAAATATATTAAGTATGCCGGGGGGGGGAGCAACCCAAATTAAAACCTGTACCTAAAATTGCCACAACATTGAGATGGTACCACCTTGGCTACCCTTTCTATAATCATTAAGACTGCTGCTCTAGACCAGGGTTTCCCAAACTCATGTCTCTGGCTGTTTCAGGACTACAGTTCCCATCATCCCTGACCACTGGTCCTGCTAGCTAGGGATGATGGGAGCTGTAGTCCAAAAACAGCTGGAGACCCAAGTTTGGGAAGCCCTGCTCTGGGCAGAACACAGTACAGTAGTACCTCGGGTTACAGACGCTTCAGGTTACAGATGCTTCAGGTTACAGACTCCTCTAACCCAGAAATAGTACCTCGGATTAAGAACTTTACCTCAGGATGAGAAGAGAAATTGTGTGGGGGCGGCGGGAGACCCCATTAGCTAAAGTGGTACCTCAGGTTAAGAACAGTTTCAGGTTAAGAATGGACCTCCGGAACGAATTAAGTTCTTAACCCGAGGTACCACTGTAGTTGAAATGGTCACACTTCCATAGCACTGACTTGTGTTTTCCATTTTTAAAAGGTGACCAATGCTTAAAGCATTACAGTTGCATGCACATCTACCTGTGTCCAACTGAACAAACGCTTTTCCGTTTAACATAATGTGGCAGAATGACATGTTTGCCATCTTAGTTGTGTTTGTTTTAATTGACGAGAGGAGCGCGGAATGCTAGCAGCATAACCGCCTTAGACCTTAGTTTCAGCTTTCAGGTGCCTTGATTTATTGATTTGGCCAATTCCCATTTAATAGGTTCTCTCACTCAGTCTCAAGTCAACGGTATTCCCGAGGGGCCTCTGCTCTCACCTCTAAAGACTCAGGGGAGGGGAGCCAAGTGAGGCAATCTGCACTTGGGGGGCGGCCCCAGACCAGGCTCATTAAGTTTGTTTTCCTGTTTGAAAAAGAAAACACCTTTGCAGTCTCAAGGCTAGTGGGAACCAATAAAATAAAATAAAACCATACTTTCTAAAGTGAACATTTTGTCAATATTTTGGTTTGGCAAATTAGCCAGTTGTAGAAATGGGATGGAGAACTTGCCTTCCTCCAGATACTATAGGACTCAAACTTCCATTATCTCCGACCATTGGCCATGCTGGCTGGGACTGATGGGAGATGGAGTCCAGCATCACCCAGAAGATCACCCAGCTCTACATCTTCTCTTGGAGCCCAGGTGCTGAATGGCCTTTTCCTCTTGTGCTCATGAACAGTGATTCTGCTCTTGAGCCAATGTGACCAATGCAGAACGTCAAATCAGAACAGCCATGTCATGTGTCGTGTGGCAATGAAAGTAGGCATCATTTCTGGGAAAGCAGGGAAGAACATTAATTTAATCTTTCTTTCTTTTTTTTACAGGAGAGTTCCTTTAATGACTTTGCCAACTTTGCATACTCTGTTTGCATAGATTTCCTGCAATGTATTGAAATCTAGAATAACTACTTCTGTCCCCTTTCAAGTTCACGCTGGGAATCACACATCCTTCAAACTCCTTGGGAAGATGGAAGTGTGTGTGGCAATCTCAGAACATTCTTGCGTCAATCAGCCAAGTAGGGAGAACAATTCCTTCTGAAAGTGTTTGTTGCAAGATAATAGAAGCAACCAAGTATCATGCTCACCCATGCACAAACAAGCCTGACTCCCAGCCTTCAAGAAGGATGAGAAGTTCATTTGGCATCAAGATTTACATGGAATTTGTGTTCTGCTCTGGCTCAGTGGTGTTTAAACCCGTGTTCCAACCAGAACCATCTTGAGACCAGAGTGGCTTCTGCAGTTGGCCTTCCTGTTATTTCATTGGCATTCCAGGCATTTCTGGGGGAAAGACTATAAGAAGTGCCCTGCTGGACCAGGCCAAAGGCCCACCTAGTCCACCACCTTGTTCTCGCAGTACCTAGTGGTGGTTGGCACTGCTGCAAGCAACAGTGTGGGGCTGCTACAAGCAAGATCTGGGTGTGACAGCACTCTCCCCACCTGTGATACCCAGGAACTAGTTGCCATGGACAGACTTATCCTCCATTAAATTGTCTAACCCTCTTGTAAAGCCATCCACGTTGTTGGCCATCACTGCCTCCACTGGGAGCTCCTTCTGCGGTCCCTCCAACTGTATCATGAATCCCACACTGAGAAGACCAGAAATTAATTGCACTTCTGTATAATATGTGGGATGTGGGTGGATCTGTGGGTTAAACCACAGAGCCTAGGACTTGCCGATCAGAAGGTCGGTGGTTCGAATCCCTGCAACGGGGTGAGCTCCCGTTGCTCAGTCCCTGCTCCTGCCCACCTAGCAGTTCGAAAGCATGTCAAAGTACAAGTAGATAAATAGGTACCGCTCCGGCGGGAAGGTAAACGGCGTTTCCGTGCGCTGCTCTGGTTCGCCAGAAGCAGCTTAGTCCTGCTGGCCACATGACCCAGAAGCTGTACGCCGGCTCCCTCAGCCAATAAAGTGAGATGAGTGCCACAACCCCAGAGTCGGTCATGACTGGACCTAATGGTCAGGGGTCCCTTTACCTTTATAATATGCATTAAAGGAAACTTACAGTGAATAAAATATGACTATGATGCATACACAACCCCAGCCCCCCACCAAGAAAAGTGGAAGGATGAAAACCTCAATGCTTCACAGAGACAATCATTTTAAGGAATTCTAAATGCCCAATGGATTTTGAGCTTTCCTGAGAGCAGACAGTGATGAGGGCAGGTATATCTTTCCAAAATTAAGGTGCCTTGGTTGAAAAGGCCACAGGCAAGAGGAAACAGCCTAGTTCAGTTCCAAATTGTTTAGGTCAGAAACTGCACCTTGAATTGGACACAGAAATTAATTAGTAGCCAATAAAACTGGTACATGAGTGGCATAAATATGATCTCAACAACTAGCTAGCCCCAGACAAAATGCTGGTTGTTGCTTTCTACACAAAGTCAAATTTCCAGTCGGTCTTCAAAGCTAGCCCCATGTATAGTACATTGCAGTAGTCCAACCTGGTGCTAACTAGGGCAGGGATGACTGTGGAGATGTTAACTTTTCCAGGAAGGGGCACAGCTGGCAAACCAGAAGGCCTTTGCGGCTATCATTCCTAACTGAATAGCCCAGAGAAGTGCCATATACATGAGCATCACCAAGCTACAGACCAAGCTTCATGCCATTTGTCTATCTGGACCAGTAACATCTGACTGGTAGTGGTTCTCCAGGGGTTTCAGACAAAGGGTTTTTCATATCAGGTGCTGCTCCTTGATTCTTTTAATCTGGGACCTGCACACACATACACACACATTTACGCTTTCACAGTTATAGACAAACAGGGCCAAACAATGGATGTTGGGCAGGATAGCCATTAGACCTAGGGCATTAAGCTCAAAACGAGTCTCTGATTTTGACACTTGAGGTTTTTTAAAAACTATTTGATAATTTTTGCAACTTGTTTGTATGCACATAGGACCAAAATGTGACACAAATAGGAGAGGTGATCTGGTAAAAGACATATTTTTTGTGTTAACTGGTAATAGATTTTGTCATATTAAAGAGCTAAAAATATTCACAAAAATGATTAAGAAAGTATCGGTTCTGATGGAACAAGATTCGACCATGAAGAACGTTCCCTCTCAGATCAGCTGATTCTACAAACAAGCCACTGGCTCTTTTCTGGGTGTCTTAAATAGGTTTTTGTGTGTCATCATTTTTTATTTTTATCATGGCTAGGTCGCTCAGAAGCTGGAAATGGCCTGGGTCGCTCTAGACCTCTGAGAAGGCCTTTGGGCAAGAGGCTAGGTTCATAAATCCTGGCCTCTGAATAGATTCCTTCCATCTCAGGCAGGAGAAGACGGTCTGTGGGAACTGCCTCTTGCTTGGGAGAGTCACGTTCCACCTGTGCCCTGCAGGGGTTGCTGGTGACGCTGATAGAAGCAAGTGGCTCTGAGACTTGCATTCAGACACATACAGAAACTATGCAGAATGCAGACTGACCTCTTAATCCTTAATGGGTTTCCTCCTCTACAAGCTTGGTGTGGTTTCAACCACAAAAACCACACTATAGGAGACAAAAGCAGGCAGGACCGGCCAAGCAGCCTAGTGCATTGGGACATGTTGCAAAGCAGTCGCTCCCAAACATTGCATTCTGTGGAATAGGCAAAGAATCAATCAATCATTCTCAAGCACCACCTCGGTCTGCATTCAACGACTGCAAGACGGGTACCGGTTAGGTAGGGTCGGGTCAGCAGAAGGATCTGACTTCTACACCTCCACTAAGCCAAAAGGGGCACCCCCATTGAAATCCTCCTTCTTCTTTCCTTTCAGTACCTTCTGAAGAACAGCCAACGAGTGCCAATGGGAGGTTTTTCTATATGGGTGCAGGTGTGCGCTAGATCCATCGGGACCCCAGCTGGGAAGAGAATGGTTAAGGCTCACATCCCTGCATGCTACAGACCCAATTGAAATTGGAGGTACTCCATCAATTCTCTGACCTAGGATCAAATTTTTTAAATCCTCCAGCATGACTTATGCAAGGCAATTCAGGCTATTCTCAAGGGGACAGCAGATGCTGTCCGTCCCCCCCTTCTCTCTCTTGTTAAGAAATACCACAATTAGATTTCACTCAGGACTAGGCACTGCCAAGATGACCATGGGGACTAATTCTTCATAATCCATGGGCTGAACTCCACCCTTGCACCAGCTCAGAGTTTGCCTAGCTTCTAGAGTTACAACAGACAAAACAACTGGCATTATTTAGGATACTTGGCATGAGTTTCGGTGCAACTGTCAGTGCATCTCCCTTTCCAAATCCTTTTTTCCTCAAGGCATTGGATTCAATCAAGATTCCTATCTATGGGGATTCCCTCCTTTATTCATGATTGGACACAGACATGCCCTCTGGCTGTCTGCACGCTCTCCCACTTTCAGAATGATGAAATACACTCCATGCCCACTAGAGTGGGTGTTTCCACTGAGGTAGTGCAGCAGATTGGCCAAGGAGCCAAAAACCCACCAGTTCAGGTCTCACTTCTCCCATGGCTTCGCTATTCGCAGCATGCCCACACCTCCACAGGCCCACAACAGAGAGGGAATAATACTGGTTGCTGGAAGAAAAACTCCAATGATTGATGTGAAGTGCTCTGGAAAACTCTCATGCCCTAGAGATAAATGAAGTATGATTTCGAGACACAGGTCCTGAAATGATCTGACTACAGCTAGTGATTCACTAACCAGAGCATAATTCTAGCAGCAGTTTTGGTCCTGAAGGGACAAAATACACAGAGCCAGGAAGACAGCATCTTCATCAAGTGCTGAGCAATACTCTAATTAGACATACAGTGACATGACTGCCCTCAAATGGCAATGCACATAAAATATAGGCGTGATATCCATCTTATCTTAAGCCCGTTGATTTCAAGGGGGTCTCCTTTCAGTGTGGGGGCCGAGCGGGGACAGGGGACACACGAAATACACAAGGACTCTAGGGCAGAGTTTGTATGCATACCCCTGCCCCAGCCACAAGTTCGGCATTTGCTACGGGATTAACAAAAGCACCAGGGGGTGGCTATACACATATCACAGCAGGGTAAGACAACAGCATTGCATCTAGGACATGCAGCGGATCCCAACCCCGATTCTCCATAATCAGGGCATCTGATTGTTTGGGTGCAATCACACACAAGCTGAGTTTACTGAACAGGAAAGGATGCCAAGGGTAGGGGCTAAAATGCTGCTCTGGTCCTTGCTGTACAAACTCTCATCATCCCTAGCTAGCAGGACCAATGGTCAGGGATGATGGGAATTGTAGTCCAAAAAAACCCAACTGGAAATCCAGAGTTTGGGAAACGCTGCCCTACATGAAGAGGGCAAGTGGCTCAGAGAAGTGTATAATGCAGGCTTACTCAAACTTGGCCCTCCAGATTTTTTGAGACTACAATTCCCACCATCCCTGACCACTGGTCCTGCTAGCTAGGGATCATGGGAGTTGTAGGCCAAAAACATCTGGAGAGCCGAGTTTGAGGAAGCCTGGTATAGTGGAAGTGGAATCGGGTCTGCTTACCTCTCCCCCCTCACCCTTTATGCATGCAGGAAAACTTGTGAAACAGTTCATGCTTGTCCCTCCCCCTGTATGAATCAATATGTAACATTTGTGTGTTGTCCTAGGTGGAAGGCAGTGAAAGGAAGTAGAGGCAGGTGGAGGAAATCCTTGAACCATCTGACTTGCTCCTCTCTCCTTTCATGCCCAATTATCATGCCATTTTATCAGCTCAAGCTCTTCTAGACCCAGCCTGCCTCCCAAAATCCATGTCCCTAATGGGTTAAAAGTAGATGCCTTCAAGCATACACCTTAAAACATACAAGGCCCACCTGGTTAAAATTCCTAAGGCAAACATACCACAGAGCAGGCCTCCTCCTTCAGCAGGCAGACCCACACAGCTGTTATAAAACAGTACGGCTGCCTGGTGGGGTTTGTGTTCCTGGCACTTTACCCTGCTTTCAATTTTATATCCTAAAAAAAAAATATTAAAAAAATGCATGCATGAGTTCAGCAAACTGTCATCGAGGCTGCAAAATAATAATAATGGTGAAGTATGGCTCACTGGCAAGGCTGGGAGTAAAGCAAACAGGCAGCAAAAAAGCCACTGCGTCTCAGGCTGTCTAAGAAAACTGGATAGCCCAGAGGGCTGGGCAGTACAGATGGAGAAAAAGCTCATACTTCCCCATGCCATGCTGGGCAGCAGGTACCCAAAAGACAGCAGGATAGCAGCTGCACCCGACAGCATTTTCAGCCTTGCATACATTTGCAGTGGGAACAGCTTGGTGGGCAAACACACTCCTTTAAAAGAACATGTGGCCCTGGTGGCTGTGAATTGATACATCTGTGCCAGAGGGGCACATGTGGCAGAGAGACCAGGGTTCTCTGCTTTTGGTCATATGAACCCTTTGCAATAATTTTTAAATTTTGCAAAACAAAAACAAAAGCAACCTCCAAAGTAATAAAGACCAGTATCTTCAAAGGCTGTCTCTTGTAGAGGAACAGGCCATCCCTCTTCAAACTTGCTTTGCACTTGACAAACCAGCAATAAAATTTATGTTTTTTCCACCATCCATTCATGGATAACTCCAGGTCCAGAAGAACATTTGGTCTCCATTTTCTGCCCCACCCCAACCCCCTCTTTTTATGCCTTTCCATCTCTCCATAAAAAGCTAGCAAGTGCCTGCCATAGGAATGAGAGAAGGACATTTTGCTCAGGACAGGGGTGGAGAACCTATGGTCTTCCAGTTCTTGCCAGACCCCGACTTCAACAGCTCTAGCCAATATGGCCAAGAGAACCATAAACCCATAGAATTGTAGAGTTGGAAGGGACCCTGAGGACCATCTAGACCAAACCCCTGCAGTGCAGGAATATGCAGCTGTCCTTTATGGGGATCGAACCTGCAACCTTGGCATTATCAGCACCACACTCTAAAACCAACTGAGCTATCCCAAGATAAATAGTTATGGATGATGATGATAATTTATTACTTATACCCCACCCATCTGGCTGGGTTTCCCCAGCCACTCTGGGCAGCTTCCAACAGAATATTAAATACAATAACCAATTAAACATTAAAAGCTTTCCTAAACAGGGCTGCCTTCAGATGTCTTCTAAAAGTCTGGTAGTTGTTTTTCTCTTTGATATCTGGTGGGAGGGCATTCCACAGGGTGGGTGCCACTACCAAGTAGGCCCTCTGCCTGGTTCCCTGTAACTTGGCTTCTCGCAGCGAGGGAACCGCCAGAAGGCCCTCAGCACTGGACCTCAGTGTCTGGGCTGAACTATGGGGGTGGAGATGCTCCTTCAGGTATACTGGACCGAGGCCGTTTAGGGCTTTAAAGGTCAGCACCAAAACTTTGAATTGTGCTCGGAAATGTACTAGGAGCCAGTGTAGGTCTTTCAAGATTATGGATAATGGAGGTGTAGTCCAATAATGTCTGGGGTGGCTACAGATTTACTATCCCTGGCTTAGAAACAGCATTGTGTATCTCCTTTTATGCAGACAGGCAAAAGTGGCACATACGGGCTGTGGAATGAACATGTGGAGCCCATGGAGGGGAAAGATGAAATTCCAAGTGACATTTTAAAGAAGTGAACAGATTATGCAATTAAAACCTTACATTCTGTTTAACGTCACCACTAAAAGTAATGCCGTTTTTAGTACCAGAGAGGTATTTAAAGCAGAAGGCACAGCCATACTTTTGTGGGGAGTCTGAAACCTCAGAACGTCTTTCGGTGGTCTCTAAAAGCCATCCTGCGCACTCCCCAGCAACCTAATGAGCTACTGGCTTCTTACGCATGCCACATAGATTAAGTTTTCCATCTCTGCTACCATTAGCAATCAAATGGGCGCCAAAGAACCTTACTTCCTGCCCAGCCTCCATGTTAAAAAGAAAGTATCTCAATATTTGCCTAGGCTACGTCCAAAAAAATACGAGGCTGCTGGCTGATCTTTCGCTCTACTCCAGAGTTTGCTGGTGGCCCTAGGTAATAATCTCATGCCAAACTTCCTCACACCCCGGTGGCTGGCCCCAGGGCAGACCACAGAAACCTTCAATCGAGGCCTGCGAACAAGAGGCCCACAGTCCTCCTCCATCAACTGCCCCCTTCTGCTGCCGAATTCCCCATAGAGAGATATTCCACAGAGTAAATTCTATGTTCTTGGCACTCAACCCCAAAATATACTCTATTCAAGGCTCGATGGTGGTGGGGAGCCAACCAAGATTGAAAAGGAAGAAGAAATTTACAATCTGCTATTCTGGGAAGGATACACAAGCCCAGCAATCCTGAAAGAATCATTACCTTGGAATCAAAAGCTACAACCTCATCCTCAGGCTTCTTGTGTCCCCCTCCCCATTGTTGTCTAGGCAGGAATGTGAGGTGACAATGAAGGTGCAGGGGCACCAGCTCCTGGAAGCTGAGACCTTTTGGGGCCCCCTCAATATTTGGGAGGTCAGGGCCAGCCCCTCCCATGTCCCCAAAGCATGGAAGCTCCTTCTCCTGCTGCTGCCGTAGAGGGGAAAGCAGGTCAAAGCAGTCCTGCTCCGTTGGCTGAACCAGAAGGAGGCAGAGGAGGAGCCACCAGCCACTGTTTGAAACCCCACCAGATATTGAAAGGTCTTCAGGGATGAACCCAATTCTAGAAAGGTCACAGGACCCATGAAAACATGGTAGTACAAGCCACACAGATATAGAAACCATTGAGTGAATGAAACAAATTTTCAGAGATGATGCATGCAAGCACAACATGGCCAGTTCCTTCCCCACTTCCCTATCTAATTCTGGATTCCCGGTCAAATTCCAGTCATCTGAATGCAAGTAAACCACCCTGTGGAATGCCCTCCCACCAGATGTCAAAGAGAAAAACAATTACCAGACTTTTAGAAGACATCTGAAGGCAGCCCTGTTTAGGGAAGCTTTTAATGTTTAACAGGTTATTGTATTTTAACATATATTATGTATCTTAAAATTTTAATATTCTGTTGGAAGCTGCCCAGAGTGGCTGGAGAAACCCAGCCATATGGGCGGGGTATAAATAATAAATTATTATTATTTTATTATTAACTGATGTTTTCACAAGACTCTGTTACAATGCCTTGCTCAGATCTTGGCATCAGTTGATTTGATAGACCTTAGTTCTGTAGGTGTCTACGGAGCTTCAGGTCTGTGTCATGCAGAAGTGAGATTAAAAAGAGAAAGAAAAAAGAAAATAAAGTGCAGCTCTAATCTGACAACAAGTCAAATACAAAGACGTGGCTGGATATAGGTTACAGCATGAACTTGCAATGAAAACATAGGCAATGACACTGGGGCTTTCCTCTGTTGCATCAAGAAATGCAAGACTAGGCCAACAACATATTATGGTGCTAAGCGGTACTACAGAATAT
The DNA here is from genome assembly GCF_965112155.1 of Podarcis liolepis. Classification (NCBI taxonomy): domain Eukaryota; kingdom Metazoa; phylum Chordata; class Lepidosauria; order Squamata; family Lacertidae; genus Podarcis; species Podarcis liolepis. The sequence continues at coordinate 26,656,273 of NC_139555.1, forward strand.
ACAGACTGCTACACACACGGCATCTTTCAACAGGATAATGGGAAGATTAGCTAAAAAGCAAAGCCAAACAATCCTTCCAACACAAAAGGCTTATGTCAGGAATACACAGTTACCAAGCAGCCAGGTAGCGAATGCACCGCCATGGCTCAAAATCCTCCCATGTGGTCTTTGCTTACGCTGCAGAATTCCATCTAGCACTAAAAACTGGTCAGCCAGGAAGATGCCTAGGCAAGCAACATGCACAAATGTTTGCTCAAGGGGACTCTCGTGTTCGTTACATTTGGTGAGACGCCGGCCTCGCTGACCTGCTTTACTGTGCTGACTGGAAATCGGCAGAATCCTGTCCGAGGACACAAATAATCCCATCTAAACGCAACGGGAGAGGACTTGCCTATTGTTGATTAAGTGCCGCAATGCTCCCACCCCCCCAAATCGCTGGATTCAAGCAAGTTCTAGAGCCAAGGCAGGCTCCCCACCGAGCCTCCGCTGCCCTCGCCTTGGCCTTACGCCACTTATCCCTCCCCTCCTCCAGCTACGAGCTCTCAGCCTTGCACTTTCTGTCCAACCGGTTCTACTCTTATTTTTGTTTCACTGGGGATTATCTCCATGGCAATGTCCAGGTGACAGCAAGGGGGGAGAAAACCCACCTGCACTCAGGCCTAAATCCCTTACAGCGTGTCATAAAAGCGGGTGGGGAGGGCAGCGATTCTCCTGGAGCCCCAGTGTCGTCAAAGAAAGCAAAATACAGTTGCTTTGGAAAGCTGGGGGTAGGGGGAGCCTCACACAATGGAGGGGAATTTATTTTCAATCTTGAGTGTTGAGGATAATGGAGCTGATTGGCAAAAAAAAATATATTCAGGCCCCAGAATCAGGGCCAAGTTTATTTTTCCTCTTCACCTCTCTCTTAAGCAAAACAACACGGCTTTTGCTTTGCACAAGTGGTGTGTGTGTGTGTGTGTGTGTGTGTGTGCGTGCGCGTTTTAGCCGTTCTCATTCCGTGAGGGGGAAGATTTGGTCAGTCACAAAAGCTCAGCATGCAGGATAAATGGGAGCAGAGCTCTTTCGCAAATAAAACCTTTATTATGGTTGCTTAGTGCTTTGAAGTATGTACTACTTTATGAAAACTGTCAGAGTCAAAGCCACAGAGGAAATTCTCAGAGTTGCAGTGAGGGGAGGGATCTTCATTCCCAGGGGTTTTTAACTCCCAAATGTTGTATTCTAGGTTTGTATGCTTTGGGGGAGATTTCAAAAACTCGTAGCTGCCCAGGCAACTGACTACCTAGTCTATTTCCTGGTATAGTTCCATTGACAATTTATAATGCTGTCTCATACACTCACATACACAGACTTGCCTCATGATAGTGGACATGGGATGGTCTCTATCAGGTCAGGGCCATTGGCACAGCAGAGCCAAAGAGTGAAATAGTGGGATGCACACCCAACCTCTTTCATTCATTACCTTCAGGGACCAAACAGGGATTTCCTGCCAAGTATCAATTGTGCAGATGTTGGATTCTTGGCAAGGAGTTTGCGCATGCTCCCGAGGCAACAAGTAAACATCTCTTGAGTACATGCTCAAGCCAAGCTCACAACAGGGGAGTTAGTGGTGTCCATCTGCCCTCTGAAAAACGGCACTGTGCATCTTCAGAAATCCTCCTTTGGTTCTCAGCCTTGCTTCTCCTTTTGTTGGAGGTGGAAGAGCAGTATCAGAAGGTGGGGTGGCCAAGCACTGATGGTTTGAGAAGCGAAGAAGATGGTTCTTCATATCATGGGTAGTCAATGTGGTGCTTCCAGATACTGCTGGATTTCAGCACCCTTCATCCCTGAACTCTGCCCATGTTGGATGGGGCTGGTGAAAGTTGGGAATGCCACAATGGACACCCAAATTCCACTTGTTTGACTGCTCATCTGCACAACAGAATTAAGCAAGTTGAAAAGAGCATTTAACTTTATACTAGCAACAGAAGAGTTCAGATAGACGTTCAAGGGAAAACAGCAAATAGCATCTGTGCGGGGGGGGGCACTATTAATTTACAGGATCAAAGCAAGTGAGGATGGGGAGTTTAACCCTTTCCCATTGCGGTCCCAAGGAAAATCTTTCCACTGAAGCTGCTGTCCCCCATTGGCACCAGTACAGTTTGGCTCTCCGTGATGGCAAAATTGCAGCTGAGTCCATCATCCTTTCTCCGTCAATGACCAGACCTATTCTCCCCCCTTCCCCCCCCCCGCAATGGTTCAGTAAACAATTCACTATTCCCTGGGCTATAATCTTCCTTGCTTCTCCCCGCACCACCCCCAGAGCCATAGCCAGTGGTACTCTATAAACATTTTAGGAAACGTATCAAATCGTGGTTCTGATTTCTGATCCCACCTTTGAGGAGGGCAACACAATACAAATACCTTTACTGGCATTACAAGTTAAGGCATTTCAAATCAGTGGGATAAATTTAAAAGGGACAGGAGTGAGACTGTCGAGGGTCACAAGACACTCAATGGTTCTGCTTCACAGGACAGTTATTGAAATCAGATTGATGCCTCAACAAATTCTAATTTCTGTCCTGGCAAAAACAACAACAACAACCTAATGCTCTGTAGAACTGAGCCCTCACGAGTTTGGCAGCAGTCTTATAGGAACAGGAGCACTCCCCCCCCCAGGCGACACAGGTGCTTCGTTCCACCTGAAAAGTGAGGGAAACAGGGAACCCAGGCTGATCCATTTTCACTAGTATAGTTTGAAAGGAATTCCTACACACCTGACCAGTTTTCTAAGTGGCAATGCTTCCCATTCCCCTCCTGGAGAAAGTGTGAAGCTATCTCTCCACCTGCTTTGCAAATATTGACCTAAGGGGGGGCATTTGTTCCCCCCTTTAATCCACTTTTTAACACCAAGGGAAGGGAAGGGAAGGGAAGGGAAGGGAAGGGAAGGGAAGGGAAGGGAAGGGAAGGGAAGGGAAGGGAAGGGAAGGGAAGGGAAGGGAAGGGAAGGGAAGGGAAGGGAAGGGAAGGGTGGACTGGAGGGAAACCTGGGGAAGTGAACTGGAGTTGGAGCCCAGAGGTGCAGAATCTCCAGATAGGACTGGGAGATCCTTCCCTGAACCCCCGGAGAGCTGTTGCCATCCAGTGAAGAAAGTACTGATCTAGATGAATCAAAGGTCCAACTCAGTATGGCAACTTCCTATGTTCCTTCTAAACTGAAGACAGATTTCCACACAGAGATGTTTGTTTGCAATGGAAACTTTAGCACACCTTTAAAAAGACAACTTTAATCTTTCATCCGATATATACAGTGTCAAGGCTGTGGGGTGTTCCGGGCTTAAACATATACACACATGTACAAGTGTGCATGCATGTGTGCAAAAACACACACCTCTCTTAACGAGAGAGAACTCTGTGCGTTCTACCTCCAACTTCAGAGAAGAGCTGAGGAGCTCAACCGAGCCCTGAAGCGAGAGAAGCATAACATGATCCTCTCATTATGTAAAAGCTCTTGGCAACGCTCCCCCATCTATGTATCCTCTTAGCAATTTTGTATCCGGTTTGGGAATTCCAGGAACATCTGCAATTGTCTTTTGCTTAACCACACATCTGCGAGACAAGGAGCATCATGTCCCTACCTGCAGTGCCCTGTCATTAGAAACGAAGGATGCATTCCCTTCTCACCAACGAAATGTATAAAACCCTCATGCTCAGCCGCACCTGGAGCGCTCACCTCTTAACCCTAACCTCCCCCTGCGACTGCTGACAAAATAACCCATCACATTCCTACCATGAGCTGGGAGGGTGGGGAGCCAGCAGACACTGGGAAGGTGGTTAAACATCACCACTAGGCCATGCTGAAGGACAGCTTCTACTGCAGCTCCTTACACAGTCTTACAGCAGCCCAAACTGCACTTGATCCATTGGAGAGAGGAGAAACCCAGCCAAACAAAAGACTTTTGGCGCTCATCAAGCCTGTGCATGCTGCTGTTATGATAAAACATTGCCTGAGCTCAGGGAATATTTCCCATCTCGACCGAGTGACAGCTTGGGGAAACACACAGATTTTATGAACAGCTTCGCGATAACGAACCACATCACAGAGTGAACCACAGTTCCCATTAGACAGACTTGGACTTACTCTCTCCATCAAAGGAAGGAACTGGAAGAAGGGTGGGGTGGGTTTAAACTGAAAACAGCCAAAGGGCACCAGCAGAGGAAGGGGGCAGGGGGCGGGGGGGAGGAGAGATAACCTTAAACAAATATCCAAGGCTAGTCAATTGATCAGATGAAGGACCTGACACTTAGGAGGTAGGCTGAGAAGGCAATTCACATGAAATCCAGGAGGCCACAGAGGAAATTGTGAAATCCTTAATGCAGCAATGTGCCAGGCCTAAAGCCAAACAAGACTCACCAGTGCTTCCAGGCAGTTCCTGGAAATAAATCCAGACTTGCATGTATCAGTATTTCAACCAGTTTAATAGAGCATGTTGGGTCCATAGCTTAGAACCAGGCACCACACTGGATCCTTCACTGGATCATATCTTGATTGTCTGCAGTGGAGGAGAACTTATGCAGAATATGCTAAGTGTCCCAGAAACACTTCTCCAACTTGAGCAGCTCTACTCCACTCCCCACCCTGGCAGTGTTTCTGTGCTTTTAGCAGCCAGAATGGCAAGCAGAAACTCAGTGAGAGACAGTTTCTCTACTGCTGTTTTTATCTGCCAGACAACAGACATATATCTATCAAAGGCTGAGGAATCCTGCCAGAAAAAAAGAGGTCGCAACACTTCTTCCTACTGTGATGAAATGGCAAGCATCAAGTGTTGCCAACGTATCCTGAACTAATAACAAGAAGAATCCTGAAAAACAGAATAATTATTCAACCACTTTTGCAAATGTCTTTTAAGAAGCTTTCAAGGAACCGCAGCTTTACTGTTTCAGACAAGAAGTCTATTCTACGTCACGGTGGAGAATTGCCGGAGCTCCAAGGGACAGAGACATTATAAACATTTCCAAGTTGTAATATGATGGGGCCACAGAGAGATTCACGGTGGTTGCACACTAGGCGGAATTGCTGTGCTTTGATCATTGTTTACAGGACATCCATATGATGCACTCATCATCTCACACTGCTGAAAATTGGACTTCCCCGGCTCTCCCAAAAGAACAGACAAGTAGTGCAGCCTCCACAGGTGCAGAAACCTTTAGATACACTCTCCCATCTTTTGAAAAGGGCAAGGTTTTGACAGGAGCAGTGACTTATCAGGAAAAGGAACCTATTACACTTCAGCACATAATCATTACGACCTTTCTTGGTGGGTGACATATCATGGCATGCTTCTTTTTTTAAAAAAATCTTATAATGAACACTATAATGTGTTTCCAGACACATTTTTTTTTCAATAAAGGAGAGGAACAGCAGTATAAAAGATAAAAGGAAAAGGACCCCTGGATGGTTAAGTCCAGTGAAAGGCGACTATGGAGTTGCAGCACTCATCTCACTTTCAGGCCGAGGGAGCTGGCATTTGTCCACAGACAATGACTAAACCACTTCTGGCGCAATGGAACACTGTGACGGAAACCAGAGCGCACAGAAATGCTGTTTACCTTCCTGCCAGAGTGATACCTATTTATTTACTTGCACTTGCATGCTTTCGAACTGCTATGTTGGCAGAAGCTGGGACAAAGCAACAGGAGCTCACTCCGTCTTGGGGATTCGAACCACCAACCTTCTGATCAGCAAATCCAAGAGGCTCAGTGGTTTAGACCACAGCGCCACCCGCGTCCCTAATAGCAGTATAGCACAATAATGTCATATTGTTAATCTCTTTAAGAAATTCTTAAAAACACAAACCTTTTCCAGTCACTGCCATTAGAATAGTCACTGGAAAGGGTATTTGTGCGTGGTTATATAATCATTTCTTTAAAAAAAGATCAGTGTTGTAAAATAACGTTGTTGCGCTATTCAGTGGTACCTTGGGTTACAGATACTTCAGGTTACAGACTCCGCTAACCCAGAAATAGTACCTTGGGTTAAGAACTTTGCTTCAGGATGAGAACAGAAATCTCATGGTGGCGGCACGGTGGCAGGCCTCATTAGCTAAAGTGGTACCTCAGTTCTGGAGGTCCGTACTTAACCTGAAACTGTTCTTAACCTGAAGCACCACTTTAGCTAATGGGGCCTCTGCTGCTGCTGTGCCGCCGGAGCACGATTTCTGTTCTCATCCTGAAGCAAAGTTCTTAACCCGAGGTAATATTTCTGGGTTAGTGGAGTCTGTAACCTGAAGTGTATGTAATACAAGGTACCACTGTATGTGTCACCTGGAACTGATGCTCAGCAAGCACCTCTTGTAATGCACCAGTTCTTATCTTGTACAGTGGTACCTCGGGTCCAACATGGGGCTCGAACCCACGACCCTGAGATTAAGTGTTATCATGCTCTACCGACTGAGCTATCCCAGGCCCAATGACAGATCTTTCACAAAAGGTCCTTAAGGCCAAACTACATATTTTCATCTCGATAGCGGAAGTTTGTCAGGTGAAATGTTCCCACTCGCCGCAAATTCAGTCCCCCAAGAAATAATAGCCAAAGCAGAAATGAATAATTTGTCAATCCAAGCTTCTTGGAAGACTATAGTATTTCGGTGTTTGTCCCGTCCCCCCACTCTCCCACTCCCAAAGATGGAACACAAACCTCTTAGGTCTTCTTTACTCAACTACAAAGAATGTGCCAGAAGGATTATTTATTTTCCCTGGGGGAGCATTAGCTAGGAAATGGCAAAGATGCTGACTATTACTGAAGCCTCTATTGGTTAGGCTTGCTGGAAAGACTGTAAATTCACTATCCCTCTCCCAGTTTAAAGGGAACCATAAACCCTGACCAGGGGAGGGGGAGGTTATTGGGTTATTTTTGTTTTTCTTTCTATTATGTATTTCGTGCTTTTATATTGTGATTTTATGTTATAACCGCCCGGAGACCTGCGGGTATAGGGCGGTATACCAATTTAATAAATAAAAGTAATAAAAATAATATAACTTTCTGTTCGTAAGAGCTGTTCAACGGTGGAACGGACCACATGGGAAGGTAGTGGACTCTCCTTCCTTGGAGATTTATAAGCAGAGGTTGAATGGCCATCTCTGTCAGATTATTTAGCTGTGGTTCGTGCATTGCACAAGGTTGGCGTACATGACTCTGGGGGTCTGTTGCAACCCTATGATCTATTGAATGTCCTCCCCTCCTTGCCCAAGAAACAACACACAAAACGGTGGGGGGGGGCTTTGTGTGTTTGTATGTGTGTGTGTGGAGAGAGACAATGAATTAATTGAAAGGAAGGAAACAAACCAAGGCAGGTAGATAAAAGGAAAGTAATTTATGAATGTGAGCTAATAATAATAATAATAATAATAATAATAATAATAATAATAATAAATTTTATTTATACCCCAAGACCAGGCTCAGGGTGACCAACACCAGGTATAAAAACAATGGATTAAAATACAACTTAAAAACAAGATTAAAATACAACATTAAAATGCGGCCTCATTTCAGTAGAAACTCAAATCAAAAACTTTTTTGGGGATGAAAACGTCAAATCTTCACCAAGGCCAACTATCCAGACTGGTCCTACGTGGGCCAGAAAATAGCCAGGGAAGTCCCCAAATAGGAGTTCCATCACAGAAGGAGAAAGGAAAAAGGAAAGAGGGAGAGGGGATCAAGTTGATTCCAAGCCAAAGGCCAGGCGGAACAACAAATGCACTTTTTATATGCACACTTGATGTTGGCTGGTGATGAGAACAAAGGGTTAAGCCCAAAAGCTTTGCAGACCAGGCAGCTGTGATGGAGGGAGTTCCAAAACCAGGAAGAGTTGACATCCACTACCATGACCACCCTCGTAGGTTCTACCTGTTCAGTGACATTTTTCACCAAGCATCTAAATAGATTCCACCCTTTCCTCCCTCTAATGTGTTTCAAAAGTTCACTCTGTATGTCTCAGATGCCTAAACCAGGAGGTGGGAGACGGAAGGACACAGAAAGAGATGATGGAGCTGAATGGAATTCATTAATTTCATCCACTTCCAATATAATTATATACTTTGGACGTAACAAAGGAGAAAAGGAACTCCCTCCTCGTCCCCAAACAGCTCTTCACACCATTCCTTCCAGAACACTGAAATCTACTCTCTGGTAACCAAGTTTCACAAGTTAATTAGTAAGCACTCTGACCTTGGAAAGTATTGACCAAGGCATACTGGTCCCCTCAGAGAACATGGAGAGAGCCTCTTCAAAGTTCTCTTTTGCAATACAGTTTGGGATATGGGTTTCCTCTGTGTTTCCTCTCCAGTAACTTGAACAAACGTCATGCTGTGATGGCTTAAATGGTAGGTGGCAAGAATGACATGAGGAGGAGGAGGAGGAGGAGGAGGAGGAGGAGGAGGAAGAAGAAGAAGAAGAAGAAGAAGAAGAAGAAGAAGAAGAAGAGGAGGAGGAGGAGGAGGAGGAGGAGGAGGAGGAGGAGGAGATGATGGTGATGGTGATGGTGATGATGCTATTATTTGTACCCTGCCCATCTGACTGGGTTGCCCCAGCCACTCTGGGTGGCTTCCAACATATATAATAAAACATTACACCTTAAAATGATTCCCTAAAGATTGAAAAGTGCTGTTCCAAACAGTGACACTTTGGTTTCTCATTGAGCAAAACCAACAGGATGGTTATGACATTCAAAAGAGAGGAGGAGGTCAGACTCTGATCAGTTATGTTGGTTACACATTGCTACAACACAGAACAAATGAGACAATGCCTTGATGGCCAATGATTCAAATGTTTTATGGTAATTCACTCACAGGACATGGATTTTGGACCACCCTGTAGATTAAGACAACATGACTATTTGAAGCTGTATTACTTAAAACAGTTGTGGGAGTGAATGATTCCCACTCAGTCATTCCATGGGAAGAACATGTCCCTCAATAGAGGCATTGTATGCCATGAGCCTGAACAGAATCCTGCGTTAGATATATGCTTATCTGTTCCAGTATAACAATGATCACTGAATTCTTGTGCTACAACTATAAGTACTCCGCGGAGACAAAGGGTGGGGAAGCTGCGGCCTGCCAGATGCTGTTGGACTCCAACTCCCATCAGCCCCAACCAACATGGCCAATGGTCATGGATGAGGGGCGTTGTAGTCCAGCAATCTTTGGAGTGCCACAGGTTCCCCATCCCCTGCAGCAGAAGACGCAACAGAAACAACCATTCTACCTGAAGCAGTTGAGCAAAAACCACACCCAACTGCAGCCTCCAGAATGGGCTTTTGACTTTAAAAAATAACTTCAGGATAACGTTATATTCACATGAGCAAAATCTACTTTGGCCCAATGCATGAACTTGTGCTGGGAGGTGGTGAGCCCTCAGTGAAATCCAAAAGCCCCACCTCAAACTCTCCTCATTTTGAACCAAATCATCTCCCTCTAGACCAGTAGTGAAGCAGGCTTTCAGAAACATAAGGAGACCACTCTGTCCCTCTCCTCAGTTATGTGAGCAGTGGCTTGGTGTTGAAAACAGCTCAATATACAAGACTTGGTTATATCAGACACAGCATTGCTGCTATGGTCATCTGCAAGGAAGAATGAATTGGCTGTAGGGTTGTTATGCAGGCAGAAGGCAGCAAGTACCCATCCCGCCCCCCACTGCGGCCTTAAGGATCACATATGATTCCCATGATACTAGAAAATATATCACTGGGGTAGAAGGTTTTCGTATGACAAACAGTAAAGCCAATTTCTTTGGCTGTGTGTGTGTGTGTGTGTGTGTGTGTGTGTGGTTTTATAATGTTCTGCCACTGTTCCATTTCCGTAGATGGACCAAGTAATCAAATCCAAAGTACACACCAGACCAGAATCACCATTTATTTACCTGGACAGGTGTTAGTTCAACTGTGCAGACATCAGAGAAGTTGGGAAAGAGCCAAGGCTGCTGATTAAAATGCCGGGGAAAATAAAACGAGATGAGAGAAACCTTGATTAATGGAGAAGCCATGCCCTGTTTGCCTAAGATTATGCTGTGGAATGTGGCTCTCCTTTTTAGTATGCTCATTCACTGGAAACAAAATGAATGGAGGCAACGTCCGGGCACTGTAAGTGGAAGGTGAAACAAGGATCCATGAGAGCTGGGTCAAGATAATCTGGGACAAGGATGTGGAGATGCAGTTTCAACTACAGTGGTACCTCAGGTTAAGTACTTAATTCGTTCTGGAGGTCTGTTCTTAACCTGAAACTGTTCTTAACCTGAAGCACCACTTTGGCTAATGGGGCCTCCTGCTGCTGCTGCACCGCCACTGCACGATTTCTGTTCTCATCCTGAAGCAAAGTTCTTCTTAACCTGAGGTAATGTTTCTAGGTTAGTGGAGTCTGTAACCTGAAGCGTGTGTAACCTGAGGTACCACTGTACTGTCGCAGAATTGGCCATCAGAAGGGCTTCCACATTATATACCAAGGTGCAGCCTAGTTTGTCTGGACCAGCACAGAGTAGCCACACTCCTATTGAAAAGGCCCCCTAATGCTTACAAATACCTATGGCTTCAGTTGTGCTTGCATGCCTCGGAGTACCACCTGCTGGGGAACAAAAGTGGGAAGCTGCTATTGCCATCAAGTCTCTTGGTCTTCCCAAGAGGCACCTGCTTGGCCAGTGTTGGAAAAAGGGTGCCAGACTATATGGGCTTTTGGGTATGATCCAGCAGACTCTGCTTGTGTTTAAAAGCAACATAACTACACTGCAATTTGCCATCCTGTTAATTTCCGCATTAACCAAAATCCACCACTGTACGGCACACACTTATAATAATATTATAATAATAATAAAATTTAATTTATATCCCGCCCTCCCCAGCTGAAGCCAGGCTTAGAGTAGCTAACAACAATAAAAGTAAAACAGCATTCTAAAATCAATTCATTTTAAAATCAATTCAAAATCAAATAAATGGCAACCACTGGGCTAGAGTTCTGTGAGGATTACGAAAGGAGGGGGTCAGACTGTGCCTTGGCCAAAGGCCTGGTGGAACAGCTCTGTTTTGCAGGCCCTGCAGAAAGATGTCAAGTCCTACAGGGCCCTAGTCTCTTGTGACAGAGCGTTCCACCAGATTGGAGCCACAGCCAAAAAAGCCCTGGCTCTGGTTGAGGCCAGCCTAACCTCTCTGTGGCCCAGGACCTCCAAGGTGTTTTTGTTTGAAGACCGTAAGGTCCTCTGTGGGACATACCAGGAGAGGCGGTCCCATAAGTACGAGGGTCCTAGGCAGTATAGGGCTTTAAAGGTTAAAACCAGCACCTTGAACCTGATCCTGTACTCCACCGGGAGCCAGTGCACACTATGGTCTTCCCCTTAAGTTTGCCTTAGTTTGAGTTGCCTAGGCAAGAGGTGAAATGATACGCTTCTGAAATGATTCTGCACTGGAACATGTGAATATCTCTACGAGGGCCACCCACTAGCTGCAGTTATCCTACCTATACCCACCCACAAACCTGCAGGGTGGGTTTCCATCAAGCAAGTTTCGGGGGACAGGCAGAAACCCCTCATACTTCTCATGTTAAGAAGTATGTGGCATCAGTTTAAAAGACATCATGTTGTGGGGTGCAGACTGGAGAAATCCTAACACTGACAGACAACTCCTCTGCATATATAGATAGCCCAGGGCTCTGCAGAGGAAAGCAATGGAGAATTTATGGCCCTTCAGATGCTGTTGGACTACAATTCCCATCATCCTTGACCACTGGCCATTCTGGCTGCAGATGATGAGATCTGTAGTCCAACAACATCTTGAGGGCACCACAGTGGCAACCCTTGGCTTACAATTCCTCCCACCATTTATTTGGCCGAAACTCTGAATGGAAACCTGCAACTAGGAAAGGCAATGTCTGAAGTAACCCAACACCACATTTTCACAGCATAACCCAAGCTGTGTTTCAGCCTACTTTCGGTACACAGCTTCCACATTAAAATCGCCATACGAAACCTGCATGAAGGAGTTTGCACAGAGTCGTGGTGCCATGCTGCGTTCACGATGGCAACTTTGCCACTTCCAGACATTCCTGTTGTGGAATTACGAGCCAGAAGGCTTCTTTTTATTTTATGCTTTCCAGGAGTGCCAATTTTGAGACTGGAGTCCGAGCTTGTGGGTCAGTGTAGGAGTTTCCCTTTTTCACTGTTATTGTCTGGTGGGCATAATACTGCTCATTTTACTTGGAGGAAAGATTTCAACTATTGTACCAGGCATAATGTCCTTAAAAAAACCAGCAACAGTGTTTCAGGAATAAAATGTTTTGCAACACCAGTTTTGCCTTCTTGTTTGTAGGGAAGAGGAAATGGCGTGTTTTTTTTACAGTGAAGATTGACACAGCTCTTTAGCAGGTTAGGTAACCTGACCTCATAAAAGCGGCTCATTCATTTGACAATTTTGGATTGAGGATTTGTATGTTCACCAGAGGATGCCAGTTTCTCTTAAGCGCTGAAGACTACGCTGTGAACATTTGGCATTTCTACTTATAATCCTGATCCACAGCACCAAAGCGTAAGTAGATACTGGTGGACAAAAAGAAGGCTAAAAACTTGATTTCCAAAGTGCATGTTCTACCTACGGTAACAAGGCTGGAGATTTCCTCCAACCTCAAAACAAAGCAGATTTCCGAATAAGTTAAACACATAGATTGATGGGTTGACACCTCTCACAAGCCCTCAGGTGTGCGCATATATATATATATATGTATGTATGTATATGTATGTGTGTGTGTGTGTGTGTGTGTGTATATATATATATATATATATATGCTTTCGTAGATTTTCACGGGTACAGGAATGCAGGTTTTGGTGTCTTCGGGTGTCTTCCCGTGTAAGAGGAAACGTCGCCTAGACACCCCAACTCTTACACGGGAAGACACCCGAAGACACCAAAACCTGCATATATATATATATATATATATTTGCTTTCGTAGATTTTCACGGGTACAGGAATGCAGGTTTTGGTGTCTTCGGGTGTCTTCCCGTGTAAGAGTTGGGGTGTCTAGGCGACGTTTCGACGAGGTCTCACTCGTCATCTTCAGGCTGGTGCTTTCGGCTTCTTGTTACTGGAACAGGTGGCCTTAATGACCCACCTAAGTGGTACTCAGAATATCACTCAAGAAATCACTCAAGATATCCCTCAAGTAATTAAGGAACAAAAGAAGAAAAGGCACACTAACCTGGGAACTTCCTCTCTGCCCAGAACGTGGGAGGCTATACACCACACCCCCTCAACAGTATTTATAGGAACTCAAACACTGAGATCCTGCTCTGTTCCAGTAACAAGAAGCCGAAAGCACCAGCCTGAAGATGACGAGTGAGACCTCGTCGAAACGTCGCCTAGACACCCCAACTCTTACACGGGAAGACACCCGAAGACACCAAAACCTGCATATATATATATATATATATATATATATATATATATATATATATGCTTTCGTAGATTTTCACGGGTACAGGAATGCAGGTTTTGGTGTCTTCGGGTGTCTTCCCGTGTAAGAGTTGGGGTGTCTAGGCGACGTTTCGACGAGGTCTCACTCGTCATCTTCAGGCTGGTGCTTTCGGCTTCTTGTTACTGGAACAGAGCAGGATCTCAGTGTTTGAGTTCCTATAAATACTGTTGAGGGGGTGTGGTGTATAGCCTCCAACGTTCTGGGCAGAGAGGAAGTTCCCAGGTTAGTGTGCCTTTTCTTCTTTTGTTCCTTAATTACTTGAGGGATATCTTGAGTGATTTCTTGAGTGATATTCTGAGTACCACTTAGGTGGGTCATTAGGTGTGGATTAGTTGCTAAAGCTTTCGTGTCTTGACCTCTTGAGCTTGTGAAGAGTTTTTCTGAGAAGATGGCTGTACTGCACTTAGTTGTGCTCTGGCTTGGCTTCGTGTATAGGGGCGAGCTGTGGTTTTGTGCCCTGTGCCAGCCAGATCTGTGTAGGGATTGCAGGGGGGTGCAGCATCAACCACACCAGACCCAAACCCAGACCCTCTCCACAGATAAATTACAGACACCATCCAGTAGCCAAACCATAGTGGCACCTCCGGATGCTGCACCCCCCTGCAATCTGATATTGCATGATGTCGAGTCCTTTGCGACCATCTTCCCTGCATGCAAAGGAAGCTACTCAAGAAGGAGTTGTGGCCAGCCGAGTGCAGGGTTGGATTATCCCGCTTAACAGTTGCACAGTGCTGCTTTTGAGTGGAGGCGTGGATCCTGTAGGGCAGGCCATCAGAGCTGCAGCATTGAGTCAACCTTCTCCTGGGTCAGGTAGGTCTTTCTGCACTCTGCCAACTTCTCTTTTCTGCCTGATGCTGACAAGTCATGGGTTGCTCTTGGCCAACCCAACCCAACTCACAGGCATCCATGGCGATGTGTTGCTGACTTGTCCGAGGGGTGAAGCCCTACAAATATGCCCAGTTTGGTTCAGAGCTCAGTCAAGCCCCAATAGATGCAGAGAAATAAGTTTGCATAAATATCCAAAAGGATGATGTGCAGCTTAGCTCCATTGTTTTCCCTCATGGCAACTGGATTACAACCCAGCTCTCCCTGAACCCTCGGGACTGGGTTTCTCCCACTCACTGCCCATGTTGGGCCCTGCATTTTGTTATTAACTGAATTTTTATTGCTACCTATTTATACTTTTAAAATGTTTATTACATTAAATGGTTTCATGCGTTTTCTACTTGTTGCAACTCGCTCAGAGTTGTTCCTTAAATCTAGTTACAAAAATCTGTTACAAACCAGATACTTTCTTGTGTAACGGAAACCTGCAAAAATTCAGATGGATAGATGGTTACGGCAAATAAAGAAACAGTTTGAGGCTCTCTTTTTTTTGTCCTAATCAGCTTGACAGCAGTCTGTAAATTTCCTCTATATGCCTCTCACAAGCACTGTGATTGGAAGCAAACTTAAACTTATTCCTTGGTTGGGACCTAGAGATATGAGCCACAAAACTAAACCCTGTCCCTTCTCTCTCCTCCCTGCCTGACACTTGCTTTATAGGGAGAATTGGGGGAGAGGGGTTCCAGTTTTCGCATGCATATTGCACACTCCAAATTGGAAAAGCCTCATTTGGTCTGGGCAACTTTTGTAGAACACCGACTTCGCTTCATATCATATCTAGGCTTGCAAACCATGGTTCACAGGAACCAAAATGCACACCCCTAATGTTCTCATTTTGGGTGGGCATTCCCACCATTCTTGTCCTTTAGCAACTGTATTGCCTGAGGCCAGGCTGGGGGGGTGGTTTGGGCGTTCAGCATTGGCTTCATTTATTACAGCATGTTCCCTAGCAATAACTTTAAACGGCAACAATTTATGATAGCAATAATGTTCTTGGGCAGCAACTAGTCTGTAACAGTTTTAGTTTTATTGGGGGGGGGGGAATTCCAATAACCTATCTAAAAGGCATCTGCAACTGCAGCATCAGAGTAAAATAAAATAAGAAACATGCCCTCCTTAACCTATGTACGTATATAGGGATATGTAATATTTACGTGCACATGGCACTTTCAAAATCACTACCTATATGGGTGCAGGTGCAAAAAAGAGAGAAATGACACAGCACCCAAGGATACCAATTCATGGAAAACACATCTCACAGCAATGCAGAATGTGCTAGCATGAAAGGGGCTTTGTCTATTAAGGTTAAAAATAAGTCATCCCTCAACACATTTTAAAATATGGAATTTTATCACGTGGGCCTGAACCACATGGAGATTTTGAAAACGGACCCTTCTCCACCTTGACATGACTGAGCATATCAATAGCAACCAGAAGCCACACTGGACAGAAACAAGGAAACTTGGAGGGCTCCCCACACCTCTCCCCACACACCACTTAAGACACAACTTGTTCCACCTCTCAAAGCTCATGAGAACAAACCTCCTTTTGGAGAACCTTCCTGTCTTACAGAATGGTTGAGTGATCACTCATCTCTCCAGGCTCTGCCAAAATGTTCTTGCCAAAGAGCCCATAGCTAAAAAGCTATCGTTGCTAGTGTTAAGAAACTGGGAGTTTGCTGTAGGGAAAGCTACCATTCCCAGGCCACGGCTGCACTCTCATGGGAAGCCCCCTTGCAGCTTGTGATACTGCAAAAGTCTTCCCCATCAGGGCCACAAGCTGTCAGGGGAACATTTGCTAAATGCAAATTGCAATATTTTGTTATATTTATCAGTCGCCAGATGCAATGAGCCTCTTGGAGTAGAATGATGAGTTTGGGGGAAATGCATGACATTTCAAGGCAGGCAGATGACAGCACACTGGAAAGCAGAAACGCATTTTCTTTCAACAACAAACGAAAACCAAAATGGGGGGGGGGGGACAACGTCTCTGCTTACTTCTAACCTGGAGCCTACATGGGCTGAAGAGATCCTTGAGTTGGCGCTCCAATAAAAGTGAGAAATAGAACAGAGTTACATGATGCTGAGGTTTGAAGCCGCCTGCAACTCGCTCAAGGTCACACAGAGAGTCTCTGTGTCGGGAGTTTAACTTGGCCAAAATGCAACACCCTTACTGCTGGAGCAGCCTTCCTTTATACATTTGTCAATACAAGAGGAGGCAGTAAGTGCCAGAACTCTGGGCGAGCTCCTATCCCACTGACATGCCTGGATAATATATGCAGCAGAAATCCCTCGGCCAAAAGGCCTGGCCAGTTTTTTTTTCCCCTTCAATCTTTTCCTACCTAGATTCAAACGACGATCAAGGCAACAGTCTCTGAGGAGGAAAAGACAGTATAGCTTAAAATACTGACTAGTAGCGCCCTTCTTTCTGAAGAGGCATAGGCAATATCTCCTCATGCTACTCTTAAGACAAGAGGAATTAAAATGAGGAGGAGAAGGAAGGGGAAATTCACTGGAAAGCCATCTGGAATGTTTCCCCTCACAGCCAATGATAGGCAACCATCTGCATCACCAGAACAGGCGGCCATTTTACAGGCCCTCGCATGCTGCCTTTTCTTACTTGTCTGGAGAGCTAAGAGTGATCCCTTGGTGGGGGACATGTAATTACTGGAGGTGCTGGCCTTCCTGCATGTGGCATGTCGCCGTTTACGCTCACTAGCCTTGCTCCACCACCACACAGGGCCACCACAGGGCCCTGTCAGAGCAAGGGAAACCATTGAACTCCCACATTCCCCGCCATTTTAATTGCTCTTCCCCCGCCACACGAGCAACCGTGCTCTATTTTTAAATCGCTAATTTAAAAACTGCTAATTGGTGCCTGCAGCGAGAGAGAAAAAACCAAAGCCCTCAAACAACCAAGGCAGTAACATTCTGCTACTTCTACCTCGTTGCCACTGTATTCGGGCAACTCACTGAACCACAGCCAAAACTTATGCGTTGGCCAGTGAGCCTAGCTTTCCTTCAGAACCTAAAGTGAGTCACAGAGTTATGGAGGGAAAGAGCAGGATGGGGAGCGGAGAAGGAACAGAAAGTGCAAGCCTATCGAGGGCAAACAGGAGCAGGCATATTAGGGTTGGCAAGAAGTTGGGGTTTTTTACACCACCCAAGGATAGAGACATAGCCACTGAAGAACACACAATTCTGTGGTGATCTCCTGAGGTCTGCCACAAAGAAACAGCCCTATAACTTCAGTTCCTAGGGCAGGATCCCAATTTTATGGTCTTCCCCCAAGGGGATTAACCCCACAGTGAGTTAGGAGTGGTGGTGGAGGCTCTGAAAAGTATTCCTGCAAAACTGCTTCTGCATGAAGCTGATATGTGAAAGAAAATAGGGGGTAGGATCTGCTAGCTTTTACTGTCCATCATTGCATATCTCAAATTTCCCCGCTCTAGATTGGCAATACTCAATGCTGATGGCATTGTACCACACTAGACTGCAAGTGGAGGTCCAATGAGAAGTTACATTCATGGGGTGAAATCCCCAAAAAGGATGCTACTTTTTTTCTGCATGCCACAACAGCTGCGAGAATATTGTTAGCAAAGAATTGGAAGAAACAAGATTTACTAACTATCAGAGAATGGCAGATGAAGATGATGGACTATATGGAACTTGCAGAACTGGCCGGGAGACTCCGAGACCAGAAAGAAGAGATGGTGGAAGAAGACTGGAAGAAGTTTAAGGAATATTTGAAAAAATATGTTAATATTTAAACCTTAGAATAGATTTGGAAGTGGATATAGGCTGTAGGGTTAGAAGTAGAAGATAGGGTATTTTAAAATAGTATTATTTGTAAGTGATACAATGTGAAGTTATTTTAAGTGTGATTAAAAAAAAAGATGGTTAGAAATTATGATATATGTAAACTGCTAAAGATGAAGAAAAATGAAAATCAGATAGGTGAGACTTGGGGAAGCCCACTTAACAATGTTTAGAAAAATAAGGACATGACAAGAATTTGTTCATATTGTTTGTCTTTTCTGTTTGTGTTTTTTGTGTTATAAAATAAATATATATTTTTAAAAACAGAAGTTACATTCATGACAATGTCTAGTGTGCTTCTCCCCAATCTCAACGCCCCTCCCCACCATAAAAAGCTTATGTTTTTATTTTGCTATGTTAAAAGCAAATGTTGCGTTGTAGAAAACATTGCACAACTGAACATAAAAGGGAGATCCACACCACATGTGGGTTGCATGTGCTTTAAATGTATTTTGTGGACCTGAATAATTTTTACTGCCTTCTGCCAATATACCACACTCTCTTTCATGTACTGTACATTTGGCCCTCCTGGCCAAGGCAGGTGCCCCCTTATCACAGCAACTTTGCTATACTTCTGCCGTACAAAATCACACCATCTTGCAGAAAGCTTGCCGTTTCTCCAAAAATGGCTCTTTTGCAGCAACCTGAAACGAACTGAGAAGTTTCAGAAAAAGGAGGGAGCAGGGGAAGAAAAACCAAAAGGACCATCCAACAACGAGAAAAATCTGCTGGTTTTTATTTGGAAAATTTAATAATTCTGCAACATACATAGAAAACAGACACAGTTCTGAGAGGGGAGGACTTCGTGTTGCAGGCGGGGGGGGGGGAGGAATAATAATAATAACAACAACCAAAATTCCCTTTTACTTTATATCCACAATCAAAGCAGCGTGAAAGGGAAAAAAGCACAACATGCTGTTGATGAGTTTTCCATTAAGAATGAGAATTTAACCCCCCCCACCCGCCACCAATGTAATCCAGCCCTTGCTCTCAGCCACAAATTTCCCCCTCCTTAATAAAAAAATAAGAATAATAAAAAAGTTATATGACTTTAATTAAATGCACTTATTAAAAGAGTGAAATATTTGGAGAGGCTGGCTTTTTCTTTCTTTCTTTTTTTTTAATGCTAAAGGCACATTTTCCAGCATGCTGCAGAGTGTCTGCATCCGCCCGCCCCAGGCCATTTTTAATGCATAAATAAATCCCCACCTGAAGTGCTGACAGATTATTATGCAGTGTGGCAGCCAACTAAAGTAAACACTGGGGCAAAAGTTTTAACCTCTTGCAGGCACAGAGCACGCTCACACCACCTTCCTACCAGCTGTTTCTCCTACCTTTGGCTTGGATTTGACAAGGTGAGAAAGTTGCTCCCAGTTCTGTTGTGCACTCCCTGCTCCTTCTCTTGCAACCTTGCCTTCCATGCAAAATGCCCTCAAACAGCATCGCCCGTCAATGGTGCACATGTGCAAACATTATGCATATTGCATGCTTAAAGAGGCAAAAGGAAGGGTCTTGATCCTTGCCCCTCTTTGTATTTTGCCAACAAAGGCTCCAACATGCCATTCACAACTCACATGCTTTATGCATGGTGGGGTGAACTAGAAATTCCAACCTCACTTTCTCGGGGGTAACCCAGTTGTCCCAGAACAGGGGTCAGCAACCTTTTTCAGCCGTGGGCCAGTCCACTGTCCTTCAGACCATGTGGTGGGCCAGAATACTTTTTTGGGGGGGGGGAATGAACGAATTCCTATGCCCCACAAATAACCTAGAGATGCATTTTAAATATTCTACTCAGGTAAAAACACCAGGCAGGCCCCACAAATAACCCAGAGATGCATTTTAAATAAAAGGACACATTCTACTCATGTAAAGACACACTGATTCTCGGAACGTCCGTGGGCCAGATTGAGAAGGTGATTGGGCCGGATCCGGCCCCCAGGCCTTAGATTGCCTACCCCTGTCTCAGAACATCACAGCTACATACAGAAGGGATGAGATTCTGGTACAGGAGTAGAGGGAACTGATGTACCCTCCTGCTAAATATGAGCACATTCACTCCAATAAACAACTTTCTCTAAGATATTAACTAAAATGAGAGCTCAGATGTCAAGATCAATGAGCACAGGGGTGAGGGAAGACTCTAGGGGGGAGGTGTTTAGTTAGCTGGGTAGTTTCTGACCAAAATTAATAGTTACAAAAGCCCAAGCATTTGCAAAGAATTAGGCTTTCCAGTTTAAGATCATCATAATTTTATTACCCAGCCAATCTGACTGGTTGCCTTAGCCACTCTGGGCAGCTCCTAGCTTTTACAAAAACAAAATAAAACATCAAACATTAAAAACTTCTAAAAGTCGTGTAGTTACTTATCTCATTGACATCTGATGGAAGGGCATTCCACAGGGCGGGCGCCACTACTAAGAAGGCCTTATGCCTGGGTTCCCTGTAACCTCGTTTCTCTCAATGAGGGAGCCACCAGAAGGCCCTCGGAGCGAGATCTCTGTGTCTGGGCTGAACGACATCTCACAGTGCCACATATGATTAAAATGTTCAAGCTGTAAAGCACAGCTGCAGCCTTGAATGGAATAGATTGGACAATTTCTTTCCCCAGAATCAGGGGTCCCACGGTCACTAAGGCTCATCATTTGGCCATCTGAACCAGAGATATACGCTGATATCAACATCTCTCATCTTCAAAAAACCGAGAAGTCCCAGACTGTGTTTTCACATTTGACAAGATGCCACATGCTTTGATAATCCTTGCAGGAGATTTGTTTTTAATGCAAGATTCCTTCCTTTTAAAAAGTGGTAATTATGAAGTTATTTTTCCCCAAGCTCCTGGCAAAAAAAAGAAGAAATTGGCTGGAGAAGTTGTGCTCGAAGCTAGACTGTTCTTTGGATTTCACAATAACGGACATCTTCATTCTGTCACATTGGGAATCATTTCCCCCTCAGAGTGATGTCTCACCTGTCACCCCATCAAGAAACAGATAGTTTCCTAATATATGCATAGAGAAAGATTTATTAACAAAACAGAAATCTGACTATTATTTGTTTATTTTAAATAGTTTATTAGATAATGAAACCCATGAGTTTTATTTTTATTTTTTACTCTAGCCTCAGTTCAGGGTTAACGGGACAATATCCAATTCCCAAATTAAGGGTGTTTCAGTTGACAAGAGGTAGCTTAGTACAATATGCCAACAAGAGTTGCACCAACAGAGGGCTAAAAATTATTACCACTGGTATAGCTCATTGTGCTCATTGACTAGAGAACTTGCTGAATCTTCTTCATCTTAGAATTTTAAAAAGGAAGTTTTAAGAATAATACTTTCTGTCTTCAGTTCAGAGTGTGGTGTCCAGGTGTCAGGGCACTCACATGCAATTCTGTCAGTTGTAGGCTCAAGTCTCAAACTGGGAATCTTCTGCCTAAATTTTATCTAGGTATAAACTGGTAGCTGAACAACCAGTAAAAGAAATATAATGGTGGTCAGACTCTATGAAATTGACTCCATCACACTGGATTAAACCCAAAACCTCAAGAAATGGGGGTGTGTGTTGAATTCACTTAGATCATTGGCTCAGGGTCATTTTTATTTTACTTTCAATCCCTGATGCAGCAAGTGTAGAATAGATTACACTCAAGGTCCTATCCAACTTCCTTCACCCTACACAAACCTGGTAGGTTTTCTAGTCGTGGAAAACACAGCACAGCACTTTTTTGTCAGCAACAAATCCAAGAGAACAGGAATACTTGGCAGCTCTCAGGAGACAAGGTCTCGTGGCTGATATTTTGAAAGGCTCTCCCGAGGTTATTGCTAGAGGTTTTCAATAAGGCCACTGCTTTCGTAAACACTAAAATTCAACTACATTGCTGAAATTAAATGGAAAATCCGTGTCTATGTTAATAACTCACAGAGGCATCTCAACGTATGAAGATGGAGAAGCAAAGACCAAAGCAGGCTATACACACTGGCAGATTCTTGGGAGCGGGACCAAAGGCAGCTGTTTCCACTCAACAAAGACAAGAGAGAGAGAGTAACTCCAGCAGCGCTAGATCAGTTTATATGAAACATGAGGACAGACGCCCTGGAATCTAGGAGAATGGCAGCCCTTGCTGTATATTAAAAGAAGGGGAAGGGGTACCAAGTGCCAATAACTGTCGGAAGGCATTTCTGCCGCAGCAGCTTTGGCAAGACAGACACAACTAATTTAGTGAGGCCTCGCTGAGGTATATTAAGCTGTCAGTCTGGATGATAGGAGTTTAATCACCCACAATAGATCAAAGCCCCTCTCATCCCTTTGGTGGTGGGCCAGGCTCACACACAAAGACCAAGGAAGTGGATGGTCTCGCAGAAAATACTGAGCAGGAAAACATGGGTGAAATGGAGCTGGTCCAAAATAGGGGGAGTTGGCAGGGGTTGTTGTATCTCATTCTCCTCTACTGAGAGGTGAGCTCACTCTTTTCTTTCCCAATTTCCATCGGAAAGGTGTGATACTTATCAATGCAGGAAGGGACTTTAGCACACCTGTTTTGGAAGTACAGCGGTACCTCGGGTTACAGACGCTTCAGGTTACATACGCTTCAGATTACAGACTCCGCTAACCCAGAAATAGTACCTCAGGTTAAGAACTTTGCTTCAGGATGAGAACAGAAATCGCATGGGGGCGGGCGGGGCGGCAGTGGGAGGCCCCATTAGCTAAAGTGGTGCTTCAGGTTAAGAACAGTTTCAGGTTAAGAACGGACCTCCAGAACGAATTAAGTACTTAACCCAAGGTACCACTGTAGTTGGTTGTGTAGAATCTTTTACTCCCAACAAGGGTGTGTGTGTGTGTGTGTGTGTGTGTGTGAGAGAGAGAGAGAGAGAGAGAGAGAGAGAGAGAGAGAGAGAGAGAAATGAATGGATGTCTATCTCTCCGGTGGCTGCTTTGAAAGACCGGTAGAAAAATCTCTCCAGACTCCAATCTAACAGTTCTTCCTATTACTTCACTCCACTGACATGAGCCTCATCAAGCTCCATAAAGCTGGAGCTCGCGGCTGCACTAGACCAGAAAGAAAAATCAGGATGCAACATGCCAACAAGTGGATAGCTCAGCTGGTTAGAGTGTGGTGTTGATAACGCCAAGGCTGCAGGTTCGATCCCCGTATGGGACAGCTGCGTGTTCCTGCATTGCAGGGGGGTTGGATGAGATGGAGCTCCTTCCATTGCTACAATTCTCTGTTCCTATGAAAACAAACAGGGACGCGGGTGGCGCTTTGGGTTAAACCACAGAGCCTAGGACTTGCCGATCAGAAGGTCGACAGTTTGAATCCCCATGAAGGGGTAGCTCCCGTTGCTCGCTCCCTGCTCCTACCAACCTAGCAGTTCAAAAGCACGTCAAAGTGCAAGTAGATAAATAGGTACCGCTCTGGTGGGAAGGTAAATGGCGTTTCCGTGCGCTGCTCTGGTTCGCCAGAAGCAGCTTAGTCATCCTGGCCACATGACCCGGAAGCTGTACGCCGGCTCCCTCAGCCAATAAAACGAGATGAGCGCAGCAACCCCAGAGTCGGCCACAACTGGACCTAATGGTCAGGGGTCCCCTTTACCTTTATGCAAACAAGCTAGCATACATTATCATTACCTCTCCCCCCCCCCCATCTCACACTGCTGCATCAGGAAGATAGTGGGTGAGTGCTAATACAGGAAGGCTGGAAGGTTGTACATATTATAAACACTAGGAATGGCAGAAGTTTATGGGCAGCTGACCAAGGTTAAGAAGCAGAGAGGAGGGGAGTGGAAAGCACCTGCAGAGCGACAGAAAGATATTGCCGCTCCTCTGTCTTTTATGCACACAGGGAAGACAACAGAAAGGTAAATCAAGGAAGGAAGATCAAAAGGGCAGCTATAAAGCCAAGCACCAGCCCAATGCGTTTATGATTGCCAGTAGCAAAAAAACTTGGCAGCGCTCTGAACCAAATAGCCAATCGGATTCTCCCACAACATGCCTCTAGCAAGATTTCTTCACCCTTATTTACACAGCCTTTTCATGGTTCCTGCTCTTAAACATACTAGAAACAAAGTAATCTATTCCCTGGCTGCCACTACCACTGCCTTGCTTCCCATCCTGCTTTCCACCACCCTGGAGGTGGTGGCAAGTCCTCCCTGCCCTCCTTGCGCAGGCTCTACAACATGGTAAGCCGCTCCTTCTGTATCCCCACGTATCCCACATCATACTGTAACAGCCAGGGGCTTTGGGTTGGGGGTTGTGCAGGAGCCCATCATATAAATTCATGCTACGGGGAAATCAGTTGTTAGAGCAACAGGACAAGATGTGAAATTAGCAGCACAATGCTCTGGTATTCCAGTTTCAAAGGGCACACTGAGATATTTGCTTCCTACCTCTCTTTTGGCACATGCACATTAAAGAAGAAGGATGCAAAGGATTCAAAGACTGCACTTGCACATTACAGTAAGCCATGGTTTACCGTGAATGTGTGACTTGCTCTTACTTCACTTCTTCCTGCTGGTGAACAGGGACAACACGCCGTGAATGGCAAGCCAAGAACAAGCGTTGGCTTCAGCTTGCGGCTTCCTTGGAGTGAAACAAACTACAATCCCTGGTTCAGCTGTAAACACTATAAACAACGGATTGTGGTTTATTGCTCCCACTCATTAGTAGGGAAGAGCAAGATGGGAATGATTACTTCTGGTAAACTATAAACCATGGTTTACTGTGATGGGCAAATGTAGCCAAAGTTAGGAGGTGGTGTTTTTTGTGGGGAGAGTGTATTGCTGCTCAGTCACCAAACAGTCCACATTTATCCTGAAATATTTATATCCCATCTTACCTACTAGACACTCTTGGTATATATGGGCTTCCCCCTTCCAGGGCAAGAATTGTCAGCTTCCAAGATGGGAGTGCATTTGGTAACACCGTCAAGTGGTTCTGATGCACACTAGGTCCTTGTCAAAACCATAATCACCACCCTATTTCATATTTTTTTCACCATGAAGTTGTTACAATAAGTGACACACTTTTAGCCTGTGCTTTTCTTCTGGGGTGCCAGTACTGCATATCCTTTAGTACCCCTGGGAAACAAGGATGGCAAGTACCCATACATGTACACAGGCTATCTAAAAGACTGTCTCATCCCCTACACACCCAAGCAATCACTGTGCTCTGCAGGAAAGGACATCCCATGGATACTATCCAATCAGGAGGTCCATTCTGCATGATGTAAGAATTATGCCTTTAGCGTGGTGGCATCTGTATTGGATGTGAACTGTTTTTATGTCATCTTATCTGTCATCTTATCACATGACTGCCAAGTCATCCTTGCAGCCATGTGATAAGATGACAGATCCTTATAATCGGCAACACTTTAAGAGCAGGATTCTTTGACATCACGTGACCTCTGCCACACAATGCCAAAACAGCAAGCCTGAAGTTTCTTCTCCAGGTAACTGCTGCAAGGGGTGGAGGCGTCTTCGCAGCAGTACATGCCAATTCCTATTCAATTCCACGCTCCAGCTCCAACCTGGACGAGGCAACTGGGGTTCTGCTCATCTCTCTTGTGAGATGGCAATGGAAGGCTCGCCACAGGAGCAAGGAAAACTTTGATCACTGCAAGGAAGAGCAGCACCTATTGTATATCAGACTCTGCAGGGAGACCACATTGAGACAAGGGCTCTGGATTTTGAGCTACCTCCAAATTATCCAGCGTTCCAAGGTTCTTCCCCCAAACAGATACAGGAACTGCCTTAGAACTCCCTGCAAAATTCTCTAGATTTTTACTGCCTTAAAAAGGAAGTAACGTTAGGGCTCTCTGGATTCTGGAGGTAAGCAAGCATTGGGGATTAAAAAAATCAAAACAAAACAAAAATCTCCCCCCTCCCCCCACTATATGATGTAGTATTCTTTCACGACACAGGTCACAGCAAAAAGAGGGCTCTGGAGTCTTTCACAACACTAGTGCCCATTTACTTTCAGGGGTACAAAGCATAACCCCTCTCATTTCCTTTCCTCCAGCCTCCGCAGTGTTGATGGAGACTCCCTGAAAGAGACCCTTTCAGCAGGCTCAGGAGGTAACACGAGCCACAGGAAGGAAAGACAAAAAGGATCTAATGCTTAGGCAGCCTAGGGTTTTCACCTAAGCGCATAGGAAGAGTTCATGTTATGGTGCCCAAAGCGGAGGGTGCGCTGCTTGGCCCCTCACCCCACCCCAAAACAAGGCAACCAGATCTTTCCAACTGATAGCGTCGCTTCCCCTCCCGCCCCTTGGCAGCCAGCCAGAAGCCCCTGAAAACCTAGCTGCTTAGGGATATAGGAGGCAGGGAAGTGTTTGTTGAAGGAATGGGCTGTTTCCATCCTCCCCCAGCATCTTGAAGCCTGTCACTCTCATTTACTCAAGGCATTAATCTTGCCAGGAACAGGAGCTGTATGAACAAAGCGCCGTTAGCAAAATGGCATGCAGCGTATCATGGGGTTATCTCTTGAGGCTCCCCAAATTTGGGGGGGGGGGAGGAAGGGTCCAGGGTGAAGGAAGGCATCCCATCTTTTGGATTCATCATGCCCACAGCTGCATCCTTTCAAAGACCTCTTTCATGCCAAGGCATTGTGCGCATGCACATGAGAAAGGACATGCGCTGGCATGCATTTGTCCAGCAGGGGAAAAAATGCATCACAGTTGTTCAGCAGTCAAGATCTGATACACAGCTAACTATGATGATGCCTTCAAACATCCTAGCACAGAGCAGTGAATGAGATAGAACCTGAGAAGGATACCTTGAGCATCTTCTGAGAGCCCCCCTGACCGTTCTGTTGATATAAAGCAAGCCTCCCACTCTGGACTCACACATAACATTTCCCCCAACACAGGTCACACACACCAAGAAGTCTCCTACTATTAGAGCAATGATCTATGTGCTTTGGGTAGTCATACTGCTTGCTCTTCCCTGAATTTCAGCAATCCCACTCTGGTCCACTGAGAATAAAATCCACAAACACACATGATGACACATGGTGAACAGACGGATGATGGAGGGAGCCAAGCAAGGAGCAATCCTAGGTTGGCCCGGTGCGGCACACCTCTCCACTGGCATTGGGAGCATTCACCTGCCAAGGGCCACATTGACCGGCCGGGTTCCGCCATGAACGAGTGGGCAGGCAGCACAGTGTGGCCCCGCTTGGCTCTGGTGATGAGGGCTGGGCTGGCACAGCGGGCTCCATTCACCCTCCGCACCGCACCCCTGCCCATGCACAAACGATACTACACCACTGGAAAAATGGGAGGGTTCCCGAGAGAGCCCAAAGCCCACTACAATACTTGGCTGCCATTCGGAGCCGTCTTTTCCATAGGGCTTAGTAGTTTGTTGTGCCAAGGCACCGGCCTCTCAGGGACATCCAGTGAGTGGGGGAGCTGCGCGGCTTTGCCAGCGGCCTCCACTTTCCTGGCACGCCCGCCAGCTGCGTCCCGCCAACCATATGGCTGGCTTGCGCGCAGCTTCCCTCCCAAGCCTCCGCGGGAGGAGAGCAATCTCTGCAGAGGCTTAGGATGAAAGCTGTGCCCCGCCAACCATATGACTGGCCTGCGCGCAGCTTCCCTCCCAAGCCTCTACGGGGATTACTCTCCTGCATGGGGGAGAGTTGTGCCCCACACATGGCTGGCAGTGTGCAGCTTCGCACCCTCCCCCCACTATCCGTGGTAATTTGGGGGCGCTGGGCGGATATTTGCACCCCGGCGCAGCATCTGCTAAAGATGGCCCTGCTGCCATTATTGGGGGATTGTCAAGGTAGAGAGTGTTTCCGTCTGCTGCCACTACAAAGCGGGCGGTAGGTGAAGCCAGCGCAATGCAGATGCAACCAACTCATACAGCTAAGGAGAAGAAGAAGAAGAGTTTGGATTTGATATCTCGCCTTTCACTCCCCTTCAGGAGTCTCAAAGCGGCTAACATTCTCCTTTCCCTTCCTCCCCCACAACAAACACTCTGTGAGGTGAGTGAGGCTGAGGGACTTCAAAGAAGTGTGACTAGCCCAAGGTCACCCAGCAGCTGCATGTGGAGGAGCGGAGACGCGAACCCGGTTCCCCAGATTACGAGACTACCGCTCTTAACCACTACACCACACTGGTGTCTGCACATGGCAATGGTCACTGAATATGTTTGTCCCAGAAGCCTCTGCTCAGATGCCATGGAATTTTGCACCTTCATTCGGGCGAGCTTCCTTCTCCAGCTCCACGATGGTGGCCAGGGGCCCACCCCCAACACCCACCCCTCAGCTTTGAATGCCAAGTGTTGCACTGCACATGGCAGTATGA
Organism: Podarcis liolepis; assembly: GCF_965112155.1. Classification (NCBI taxonomy): domain Eukaryota; kingdom Metazoa; phylum Chordata; class Lepidosauria; order Squamata; family Lacertidae; genus Podarcis; species Podarcis liolepis. The sequence continues at coordinate 26,684,755 of NC_139555.1, forward strand.
CCTTCTTTGGTGATCTGTCATCGTCAGGACATTTGGCTTCAGTTTCGCTCGGCGGGAAAGATTTTGGATTGACCTAGATGCAAAATCCCAACTCACCATTCAGCTCTGGGCAAATTCCTTCAACCTCAGTTACAAAAAAAGGGATAAGAGAGGCCTGCCTCAAGGGGAGTTTCTGCCAGGGCGAATAAGAAGGAAACACTGCTTTCACTGAGCCTTACAGGCAGGCTCCACCAATAAATCTACTTTTGGCAAGTCCCCCTTGTAGGATTTATTCTGGTTAATTTTGTACACAAGCAAGAAGAGAATTTCTGTACTCAAGAGCTGCCTTTATGTAAATCCAGCCAAACTGTGCATCGTCACTAATGCCGCTTTTTTATATATATAAAAAGGGACAAAAAGTGGTGCTGTCATCTTAACACCGTTTATAGATACAGTGGTACCTCGGGTTAAGAACTTAATTCGTTCTGGAGGTCCATTCTTAACCTGAAACTGTTCTTAACCTGAGGTACCACTTTAGCTAATGGGGGCTCCCACTGCCGCCGGGCGATTTCTGTTCTCATCCTGAAGCAAAGTTCTTAACCTGAGGTACTATTTCTAGGTTGGCAGAGTCTGTACCTGAAGTGTCTGTAAGCCGAGGTACCACTGTATGTGAGCTTATATTAAAAATGTGTAAGTTGGAATCATGTGGTCATTTCTACTTTTAAAACAGCAGGGCGGAAGAATAGGGTTGCCATATATCCAGGTCTGACCTGGCGTCTCCATGTTTGCCTGGCCCTCTCCAGGTAGGAAGTGGAGGGCTTGAACCTCCAGGTAGCTTCAAAAACAACAGCAGCAGCAACAACTGTGCATCTCCACGACAAGGACCTATCCACGCCCTCCCAACAGCATATGAATCAATATGGCTAATCTGACCCAACAAGCCCCCACCCACCTCACAGATACAAACAAACCATACTGCAACCAACCAAGTTCTGGACCCACAGTGCCTATCTATCTATCTATCTATCTAGTCCAGCCTTTCTCAACCTGTGGGTCCCCAGATGTTGTTGAACTACAACTCCCATCACCCCTAGCTAGCAAGGCCAGAACTCAGGGATGATGGGAATTGTAGTCCAACAACATCTGGGGACCCACAGGTTGAGAACTGCTGATCCAGGACCTACCCATGTCAGTGCTGTTGACACAAAAAACTCTGCACAAATAGTACATAACAGAACAAAAGATGGTTATCCCCCTATTTCTCTCCCTCCCCTCTCATTTTCCTCAATCGCACAATGCCTATGACAACAGCGTCTCATACCGAATGTAAACGAACTGTGAAAAAGACTCCGTGGAGTGAAAGTGGAGACGCTGTGCGTACTTTTCCTTGTTTGTTTGTTTTGTAACACAAGAAAATCTTTAATTAAAAAGAATCCAAGAAAAGGGAAAGAAAAAAGAAGGACTGTGCACGCAGCTTACAAGCTTCAGGCAGGCAGAAACTCATTGCAAATTATGGCACAGACACGGGAGCGTGCCCTGACCGTCTCTGCGCCCCTCTTCCAATTTACCTCCGTCTCCAGGGCTTGCCGCCATGACACCACCAGGGGCCTTCTCCTGGGCATCACCAGGAGTTGCCCCTAGGTCTCAGATTTGGGTGTCAGAATCCTGGAGTCTGGGTGCTCCTGACCAGGCAACCCTACGGAAGAATCACAGTGCACAGGCAGGGGAGTTTAACCCAGGGGTAAGGAGCCTGATGCCTGCCACATGTTGCTAGACTACAGCTCCCATCATCCCTTGGGCTGGCGTGGGTTGCACTCCAAAACAGCTGAAAGCACAGGTTGGCAAAGGCCGACAGAAACCAAATAGTAGAGGGGAAAGACTTAGTTGCCTGGCTACAATGGGGACAGGGGAGAAGAGCCCAGTTCACTTTGTTTTCTTTCTTTCTTTCTTTCTTTCTTTCTTTCTTTCTTTCTTTCTTTCTTTCTTTCTTTCTTTCTTTCTTTTTCTTTCTTTCTTTCTTTCTTTCTTTCCTATTTTCAGCCACTGAATCAGGCTAACCTTCTCCCTCCCGCTCAGTCACGAGGCTAATGTGACTTTCTTCATGTCGTCTGAAAATTCGGCAGTGACCAGAGTAGCACAGGGATGCAGAATGATACAGAGGAAGAGCAGCTACGCTATGCCCATAACTGAATAATAGAGCCTTTAAAAACCCTCCAGTTATTAAGAAGAACTACTGCTAAGCCCAGAAGGAACTGCTGATGATGCTGCCCAGAGAAGTCTGACCTGCTGGAAGCCTGAGGGCCCCGATCCTGCCTCTCTCCACCTGGCCTAGGGCAGGGCCTGACAGGTTCCATAAGAACTGCTGCTGCAAATTGCTCAGCAAGGACTGGGGTATTTGGGGGAAAGTTTCGTTGGGAGTTTTTGCTGTTATTGAAATTAATTTTTTGTATCTTTATTTTCATGTGGATAATTGTTCAGTTCGGTTATGTAGTTTTGATATGTTTTATTTATTTTATATGACTACTTTGCTATGTATTCCTAGTTTAAGATTTTGATTTATGTGGAAATTGTTTCCTATTTGGTTGTGTATTTTTTGATGTGGTTTATTTATTGTTTTTGACTTTTGTAATTATGTAAATCTTGTTATGTTGTAAGCCACCTTGAGCATTGTTTTTTAACTGTGGAAACAACAACAACAACAACAACAACAACAACAACAACAACAACAACAACAACAACAACAACATATTATTTATACCCCGCCCATCTGGCTGGGTCTCTGCAGCCACTTTCGGCGGCTTCCAACAGAATATTAAAATACAATAACCTATTAAACATTAAAAGCTTCCCTAAACAGCGCTGCCTTCAGATGTCTTCTAAAAGTCTGGTAGTTGTTGTTCTCCTTGACATCTGCTGGGAGGGCGTTCCACAGGGCGGGTGCCACTACTGAGAAGGCCCTCTGCCTGGTTCCCTGTAACTGGGCTTCTCGCAGTGAGGGAACTGCCAGAAGGCCCCTGGCGCTGGACCTCAGTGTCCGGGCAGAACGATGGAGGTGGAGACACTCCTTCAGGTATACTGGGCCGAGGCCGTTTAGGGCTTTAAAGGTCAGCACCAACACTTTGAATTGTGCTCGAAAACGTACTGGGAGCCAATGAAGATCTTTCAGGAAAGGTGGCATACAAATAAAAATGATGATGATGATGTCTGCAACTATGTAAATATTTTCATACAGTAAGCCATCTTGAGCAGTGTTGTAACTGTGGGAAGGCAGCATACAAATAAAATGATGGTGATGATGGTTTCTACAGCGCAAGAGGTCCTGAGTGTAAGAGGTGACGCAAGAAGATGTGAAGATGTGTCTGGCTTTGCCCCTTCCCAAGTGCCTTTGATTCACTTGCCTGGTCCAGAAAAGTGATTGTGTGCATGTGATGCTCACTGCACGTTCAACCCAGGTTGCAGATTGGCCATTTCTCCCTAAGTTTTTGCACAATGCTCCATCGCAGCTGATCTGTGTGGGTGGCAGCCTCCTCACCAACAGAACGGCCGGGAGCGGGGGTAGAGAAGAGAGGAGGATGCTGTCAACCTTTGCCAATAGTCCTTTCGGTGCTGGACAGCCCAGTGTTGTGTAAACACAAAGTCTGCATAGAACTAATTCAGCAGAAGTTTTAACACTAGGTGGTCAGCGACAAAGGCAAACTGGCAGAAACAAATGCAGTGTGTTAACAGCCCTGAAAAGCCCCATTTCTTGCTTGTCTGTTAAGCGCGGGATAATTCACCTTATTCTAAAGGAGTTCTGTAAGAGATTTGCGCAGGTGCTTCTGGCCTCTCCCCGGTTTAATTGCTCTTTTGCTGCACTCCCGAAAAAGATAAGAGATAAGAGCACCCGAAGGGTCCAGCTGAGATTTTATCTGCCGAGATGAAGTGGTTCAAGGCACATATCTGTGACTATTGGTTCACAAACAGTGGGGAACCAGGTGGCTATCCAGATGTTCTTTGACTCCAACTCTCATTGGTCCCAGATAGCATGGCCAGTGGTCAAGGGTGATGAGTGTTAGTGCTCAACAATATCTGAAGTGCCCTGGCATCCCCACCATTTTATAAAACAAAGTGAGACTCTTCCTTTCCAAACCTCTCTCAAACAACCACAATAAAGAAATCACTAATATTTCAAGCGCTCCACGTGTTCCTATTTTCCAGGGACAGTCTCAGATTTACAGAAGCCGTGCCGGTTTCTGATTTGATCCCAGAATGTCCTGCTTTTCCTTTTGTTGTTGTTATTTGGTCGTTTAGTCATGTCCGACTCTTCGTGACCCTATGGACCAGAGCACACCAGGCACTCCTGTCTTCCACTGCCTCCCATAGATTGATCAAACTCATGTTAGTAGCTTTAAGAACACTGTTCAACCATCTCGTCCTCTGTTGTCCGCTTCTCCTTGTGCCCTCAATCTTCTGATCGGACGTCCCTATTTTCAACGGGCATCACACTGTAGTTAAGTATTCTCAACCTCTTTTTACCTCATGAGTGACATTCTCACATTCACCCTCCCTCCCCTTTCAAAAGCCACCCTTTTGCTTTACGAGCTCTCCTCCGCATAGTTCACTTTGAAAAGACATGTTTTACTATAGATAAGGGGTGGAAGGTAGCCTTGCTTTTTAACTTGGCCATAAATTCACCTCAAACTTTGTTTTCAAACAGTTGTTGGGCTTCATTTTCCTCCTTCCTCCAGCCTCTCAATTGAAGGCAGGATTTATAGCTTGTCAGATTTAATCATTTTGCAGCAGGAAAAGATTCTTTTGAAACCCCTCAGGATAAGGCGGGCTTGCCAGAAAACCATCTATGAGAAGGAGGGATTGCTCTCTGTAAAAGGAGGCTGAGAATACTCAACTGCACTGCGATGCCCAGGCACCCACCTACAGAGAAGGCTTTGCCTTCAACAAGGCCGGGCAAGAAGTTTAAGGCTGTGCACGCACTATATCTTTAAAGCACATTTGAGGCACATTTCTTTCCCGCCAAAAAAATAAAATAAAATTCTGCGCTCTGTCGTTGGGGGGGGGGTATTGGGTTTTATAAACAGAAATACAAATTATACAAATAAATACAGTGGGACCTCTGGTTGCGAACGGGATCCATTCCGGAGGCCCGTTCGCAACATGAAAAGAGCGCAACCCACAGTGGCGCATCTGCGCACGCGCGAGTTGTGATTCGCCGCTTCTGCGCATGTGCGTGACATCATTTTGCGCGTCTGTGCATGCGTGAGCGGCGAAACCCAGAAGTAACCCTTTCCAGTACTTCCAGGGCGCAACCTGAAAAAACGTATCATGATACAAATGTAACATGAGGTATGACTGGATACAAAGTTTTCTCATGCCATTTGTATATCACAAAAATAGCATAACATATGTGGGGAAATATCTACAACATATATTTCATTATTAGTGGTCAATGTATGAAACTGACACGGGGACAAATAGAAGAAGACGCACTGTCGTTTGTTAAGGGTCGCTGGGACTTGTAACTCGGCGAAGGGTAAACCACAGTGCCCAGAAATCTTTGAGGGAATGAGCGTGTTTCGAACGGTAAAGTGTGTACACAACTTGAGTATGCATCCCACCTGTGGGCTGTTTGCTCTCTGTATGTCGGACTGAAATAAAATGAAACAAGAACTAAGAGTGTGCCCTGGAATAGGTCAAATGCTTTCTCACAGCTACATATGGCAGGAGAAGGACCGGTGTGGGAGGCAAGCTGTCTTGCCAGGAGGGTTGCCCGCCATTATTGATCTTCCAGGAGAGCAGGTGCAATGCATTCAGAAAGCCCGTTTCCGTCCCTGGCATTTCCAGGTACAGCTAGGAAAGGCCAGTGCCTGACACCCTGGAGAGCCCCTGCCAGTCAGTGCAGACAGTAAATAGCTATTTACTGGTCCAATAGATGGACCAATATTTTACTTTGGATAAAGCAGTTTCCTATGTTCTCTGAATTTCGAGCTCCCTGGAGTAGTTTTAAAACAGCTGGGGTATAAACATATCACTATCTCCCCTTCTGCGGTTTCCCGCAACCAATATTCAAAAGATGTTGGCTTCAAAGTTGCAGATGCAGGCTTAGGCAGAATGATGCCCATGAACAGATATGGATTTTCCAACGGGGGGGGGGGGGATGTAAAACAGAGCATTTTGTTATCAAGGTGTTTTTTCGATGGTTGCACCAAGAATGGGTGCTGTTACAATGAATCCAGCTGTATTACAAAAGAGGAAAAGGTGGCCATTGGCTAATAATAATAATAATAATAATGTATTATTTATACCCCTCCCACTCTGGGCGGCTTCCAACCAAATATTAAAATACAGTAATGCATCAAACATTAAAAGCTTCCCTAAACAGGGATGCTCTCAGATGTCTTTTAAAAGTCTGGTAGTTGTTTTCTTTGACATCTGTTGGGAGGGCGTTCCACAGGGCGGGCGCCTCTACTGAGACGGCCCTCTGCCTGGTTCCCTGTAGCTTAGCTTCTCACAGTGAGGGAACCACCAGAAGGCCCTCGGTGCTGGACCTCAGTGTCCGGGTAGAACGATGGGGGTGGAGACGCTCCTTCAGATAAACAATATAAAACTACTGACTGCAAACTGCTTGACTAACATCCCACATCCCATTCTGAGAGTCAAAAGCAGAGTCACTCACAAATATATTCTTGCACAATGTAAGGCAGCAATTCAGCCCATGGGTCATCAATACAGGACACTGGGCAACAGAGTCACAACTGCCCTGGGAAGAGCAGGAAAGATATCAAGGCTTTTTTATTAAAAGGGGGTTTAAAAACACTGCTTTCCATATTCATAAACAGTTCATTCCGGACTAATTCAATCGAAATTAAAGGGACGTGACTTTGGGCAGTTGCTTTTATGCAGGCGTTCATCAACACTGACATCCATTCCAGTGCACTAAGGTGCCCATTTGCTTGCATCAAGGTTGATACAGTGGTACCTCGGGTTAAGAACTTAATTCGTTCCGGAGGTGCGTTCTTAACCTGAAACTGTTCTTAACCTGAGGTACCACTTTAGCTAATGGGGCCTCCCACTGCCACTGCGCAATTTCTGTTCTCATCCTGACCTGAAGCAAAGTTCTTAACCCAAGGTACTATTTCTGGGTTAGCAGAGTCTGTAACCTGAAGTGTATGTAACCTGAAGCGTATGTAACCCGAGGTACCACTGTATTGGGGGCAAGGGGGGGGGGCAGAGAGCCTGATTTATTTAAAGCTGGCTAGGCATCACCTTCGAATTGCAGCCTCCTTAACCAGGAACACTTTCAGATTCTCAAGCCTAACATCCAAGCCATGGCAGGCCTATAGCGGCTTGTAGCTATGACCTGAATGCTCCAGAGTGGGTTTTCATTTGAGCCTGTGATTGTGCTAGCCCTACCCTTCGCCCAGTTGAACAACAGCAGCCGCCAAGGGGCAAGGGCTTGCAGATTGAGCCAAGTTCCTTGGAGCCGACGTGAGTTTTCCCTTCCCTTCCCTTCCCTCTCAGCCGCTGCCGCCTACTCACTGCCCTGTGATTATTTGTTATCGTTGGGCGATTTCATAATCTTTGGTACATGATGTAAGAACAGAAACAACAATGTTGCACATTTAAAAAACAAAATGAAAATCCCAAGCCCAGAAGTGATGTGGGAACATGCCTCCCAGCACCTTTTCCTTCTTCAAAAATCTATGCACATGTGGCGCAGGAATTGCTCTGCTCCCCCAAGAAACACCCCTCGAACTTCAGCTGAAATAACAAGAAGAACCGGAACTGGCTCACGGACGTAGCGACGAACTAGTTAATTAAAGCCCACACCCTCTGGCTTGGTTTCTCGGTTCAGGATCTGATCAGGGTGAAAAGAGGAGATAGCAGCAGCATCTGCAATGATAAGTGTCCAATGCAAAAAAAAATATGTGTCCCCCCCCCCGGAACAAAAGTAGGGGGAAGCACAAGACACCAACGTGTTGCTGTTGTTGTTTAGTCGTTTAGTGGTGTTCGACTCTTCATGACCCCATGGACCAGAGTATGCCAGGCACTACTATCTTCCACTGCCTCCCACAGTTTCGTCAAACTCATGTTAGTAGCTTCGCGAACACCATCCAACCATCTTGTCCTCTGTCGTCCCCTTCTCCTTGTGCCCTCCATCTTTCCCTACATCAGGGTCTTTTCCAGGGAGTCTCTCTTCTCATGAGGTGACCAAAGTAATGGAGCCTCAGCTTCACGATCTGTCCTTCCAGTGAGCACTCAGGGCTGATTTCCTTCAGAATGGATAGGTTTGATCTTCTTGCAGTCCATGGGACTCTCAAGAGTCTCCTCCAGCACCATAATTCAAAAGCATAAATTCTTCGGCAATCAGCCTTCTTTGTGGTCCAGCTCTCACTTCCATACATCACTACTGGAAAAACCATAGTTTAACTATACAGAGTTGACATCAATCGTTCTTTGGTCACTGTTTAATTTGGCGAATTTAAATGCTGCTGTAAAGCATATACCAAATACTCACTGTACATGGGACTGTAACACTTCAGAAATGTGAGGAGTTTTGCATTCCTTTCCACATATGTGAAAAGACTCCTTGAACATGCAAAGGTATCAGAGAAGGCTGAGCTACAGGCCAACTCCCTGATGTTCAAGTTTTGTACATGCTGGGGTGGGTTTCAATGTGTGCGCCAGGGGGCATTCAGACATATATCCCTATATGCATATCTACAGCAGGTGTAGATAACCACCCAGATGGTGCTGAACCACAATTCTCATCATCCCTCACCATTGGCCACTCTTGCTGGGGATGCTGGGAGTTGCAGTTCAACATCCGGATGGACAGAGGTTCCACAAGCCTAACATAAGGTAAAGGGATCCCTGACCATTAGGTCCAGTCGTGGCTGACTCTGGGGTTGTGGCGCTCATCTCGCTTTACTGGCCGAGGGAGCAGGCATACAGCTTCCGGGTCATGTGGCCAGCATGACTAAGCCACTTGTGGCGAACCAGAGCAGCGCACGGAAACGCCGTTTACCTTCCCGCCAGAGCAGTACCTATTTATCTACTTGCACTTTGACGTGCTTTCAAACTGCTAGGTTGGCAGGAGCAGGGACCGAGCAAAGGGAGCTCACCAAAGTATTCGAACCACCGACCTTCTGATCGGCAAGTCCTAGGCTCTGTGGTTTAACCCACAGTGCCACATAGACCCAAAACAGCCAGAGCTACTTCCTCTATGGCCTGTCAGTTCTCCACTTTAAGGAGGTGATCAGCTTCAGACATCACCAAAGATGGCACAGAGTTACACAGGCACAGTGAACTAACTGGATTTGGCTACTCAATACTTAGCAGCCTACTTTACATGTACCAGAAAACAAAAAATAAAAACTCTTCCCTCTCTTTTTCCCAGTTCTTAGTTTACCTTCTTTCTTTACTTTGCTGCTGGACCTTTGATTGTCTTTGAAGGGGTGTTCCTCCTGGATTGCTAGCAGGCTCTGCATAATTAGCTGAGCTCTAAGTGGAAAGATGAAAGAGTTTGCCGGTTTGTATGAGGGCTTATGTCATTTCTTATCTGTTAGGAGGGAGGAGGGAGAGAGCAAACAAAGATGGAGACACCATGCCAGCAAATTATCTGCAAAGTATCTGTAAAGTATCAGTTCAGATGAACTAACCCCCCCCCCAAGCTGTTCAGTGTCCACCTTTTGTTCACCGGTATATTGCCTTGTTGAAACACTTATCACAATGTTATTTCAATACCGGTATTCAGTGGTATGGTGACTTATTGCACAGCCCTAGGTCCTACTCAGTTTTAGAAACTCAGACATATCAGCTAGTTCCCAAATGGCTCCTTAAACCAGGTTTACAGTCGCCAAAATGGAATATCTACCGTATTTTTCGCCCTATAGGACGCACTTCTTCCCCTCCGAAAATGAAGGGGAAATGTGTGTGCGTCCTATGGGGCGAATGCAGGCTTTCGCTGAAGCCTGGAGAGCGAGAGGCATCGGTGCGCACCGACCCCTCTCACTCTCAGGGCTTCAGGAAGCTATCCGCAAGCCTTGCAAGCCCAGCGGGAATTCCCGCAGGCTTGCAAGGCTTGCGGGCAGGTCCCGCCGGGCACGCAAGGCTTGGGGCGGCAGCCTGCATCCCGAAGCACGGGGTGCCCTCCGGAGGACGCCCCGTGCTTCGGGAAGGTGTCCGCAAGCCTCTCGCGCCCGGCGGGAGGTCCCGCCGGGCTTGTAAGGCTTGCAGGCAGCAGCCTGTTCTGGGGGGTGGGGTCGGGGGAAGCTCGGGCTTCCCCTGCGCCAGCCCCATGCCTGGGCATGCAGCCCAGATGGTGGAGACGTCAGGCACCATTCTGGCGCCCAGGCATCTTCACTTGGTCGCAAATGGCCGATGGACAGGTGCAAAATGCTGGTCCTACTCTGTGTTTCCCATTCTCAGATTAGCATTTGAACTACATGAAGACATACCCCTCAAAAGGAGTCTGCAGACAGACAGCAAATGTTTGGGGCTGATATTCAGCAGAAAATGGATCAACTGTTTCTGGACAATAACCTAAATGCGCAAATATTTGACAGGAAATATTCTACCTGTACTGTTTCAGCTGGTGAAGTTCAAAATCAACAGCCAGGGAAGAAAGCAAACTTGCATTATTAAAGTTCAGAACACTTATGTCACAGAACAATCCAGCAACAAGCTCTTTCCTGAAAACAGTGGTCACACACAAACACCCCCCAAAAAGTTATATCTGTCTCCTGAATGGGTCCCATGCCTTGTTTATAAGTCGGTGGGCTGGTGGTGTGGACCTTTTGCTGCTGCAAACAGTCTGAAGAGCGTGCACTGGGGTGTCAATCAATTTATTTAGAATTATGATGGAGACTCATCCAAAGAATGGCAGGAGGGAGTGAAAGGATTTCAGAGCTGGGGAAGGCTGGGGTCAGGATGCTTTGGCCGAAAGAGTCTGAGGCGAAAGCACAGCACAGATCATCATTCAAGCACAGAGACTTTTAACTGAAACTCTGAGAGCAAAGATGGAAGATAAGACGTTCAGGCATGAAGTAAATTACTGGAAATCCAGATGCTAAACACACATCCCCAAGGAGTTAAGATTCAAGCCTTCTGCTTTTCTTATTTTTTTAAGCGAAGATAAAGAAGTGCAGAGAAGAAGTTTTGCACAAGCTGTAAGAATTACAACTTGTTCCCGAAACTCAACAGCCTGAGCCTTGGCTGCTTGCAAAATACCAATCAGAGCCTGAAAGCTCAAACAATCAGAAGGGAAAGTCTCTTGGCAAGGTTTCTTTCTGGTTTTGTTTACCACTTGAGAGGAAGTGGTAACGGCTCCTGTTTGTTCTTCTAGAGAAAGTTGCTGGGGGTGGGTTGTTTTTTAAAAGGAGGAGAAGAAAATCTCTTTTGATTAGAAACACCCTGGATATTTTGCCTTAGATTACACCAGATCTGGCGTCCTCTTTTGTTTGTGGACACTTCGGCTGATTAAAAAAAAAAATTAAGGGAGAAGGAGGGGGGAAATAGCTGAAAGGAATAATGAAGGTACATTCCTTACACTACTGTTTCTACCCAAGAACGATGCTCTCAGTAACTGAATTGGAAGGAAGCACAGGAACCACTCCTAGGGGCTGAGGTCCCCTTGGCCCCACTAATAAAATATTTGAGGGGGCCAGCCCCCTCCCAGAGTTCATAGGCATTGCCATTCAAATGGTGCGCTTGCATCTTGTGATTGAGTATGTGGGGGCTGGGCTTATCTGTGACCCCCACCCCAATATTTAATTCAAGTTGGCTCCCTTCGAAGAAAGAAAACTGGGTATACGTCTAAGGCAACGTGCCTTTCAGTGAGGCCAGAGCTGATAATACATGTACAGTGGTACCTTGGGTTAAGAACTTAATTCGTTCTGGAGGTCTGTTCTTAACCTGAAACGGTTCTTAACCTGAGATACCACTTTAGCTAATGGGGCCTCCCACGCCACCACCGTGCGATTTCTGTTCTCATCCTGAACCTGAGATACTATTTCTGAGTTAGCGGAGTCTGTAACCTGAAGCATCTGTAACCCGAGGTACCACTGTATTTTGACTTTCTGTTACAAAAGTACTAGCATTTATTTACGGTGCAGTTTTGGTGTGAGGGCTTGAGGTTGAGCAGAGAACAAGAGGACTGCGCTGTGCTCCCAAGGTCACCTTAATTTATTGCCGCTTGTTTTGCTGATGTCGCACTTCTCCCAGCCCAGCGAAAACAATGGCTCTCTGACTGCGGGCTGGGGGCCACCATCTTCTGTCACCTACAATTGCCCTCGGAATGTTGCTACATGATGAAAAACGTAGCCATCCGGATACCTATGGGCTCAGGACATGAGCATGGGACAAGTCTGCCCACCTGCAATTCCCAGAAACTGGCATTCAGAGGCATAATGCCTCTGACAGTGGAGGAAGAACCACTAACAATAAGCGTTCAAAATTTGGCAGGTGCATTTTGCACCTATCCGCCATTTGCGACCAAGTGAAGATGGCCGGGCACCAGGATGGTGCCTCTGGAGGTGCATGCCTGGGGATCCTTGGGTCTTGCCTATTTTCACACACTAACAACACAAACTGTAGAGTTCTATTTGTGATATTTTACTTGCACAACCAGAACGAATTTCAGGGACCAAAAAGTTGAATTGAGAAATACAACTTTCAAGAAATACAACTTTCAAGAAATACAACTTTCACGACTGTAAACCTGGTTTAAGGAACCATTTGGTGGCTAGCTTATATATCTGAGTTTCTTACACTGCTAACACTTATTTATTTATTAATTATTATTATTATTATTATTATTATTATTATTATTATTATTATTATTATTATTACTATTTTATTCGTATTTGTGGTGATGGTGGTTTTAGTATTGATAGCCATATTAGATTTTAATAGCAACCCAGTAGTAAACATTGCCTGGGAAAGATGGTGGTTGCCAGCTGCTAAAAGGAATGCTGTGCTCACTCAAACCCCCATTTCACCCTCTCCAGTTGCCCCAAAGCCACCCATCGCCTGTTAATGGAACAGCAAAGCTTTAGGAGAAAACATCAGTTTAGCCCCTAGGAAGTATGCAAGGCCAGAGCCAAGATGCGACAGGTAAGAGGACTTTTGGCTCAGAAGAAGCTTCTTTCTTTCAGCACACTAGCAATTTTGTCATGGCACACTAGTATGTACCCTGATCCAGGCACTGGGAGCTACTGCCACAGGGTCTAGGAAGATGGTTTGAAAAATCTGGGAGGGAAACATTCTTCCTAAAATGCAGACACCATACATTCTCATCTTGTCAAGGTAGGCTTGCTTAAGCACAGAAGTAAAGATGTCAGGCTTCCCAAAAGGCCACGGGGCATGACCTGGCTCGGAGGTGACATGATGCAGTGACCTTACTTGAAATTAAGCAGGTCTGGGTCTGATCAATGCCTGGCAGGAGACTACCTGGAAACTCCATTTAAGCTGCCTCGGTTTCCATGATGGAAAGCAGGTAAGATATGAATGCAATGTACTTAACAAACAATGACATAGAAAAGTAGGTAAAGCAGACGTTTTTATTATGCAAACTCATATTGATGCTACAGGTAAACTCGAACACTAGGCAAGTTTTCACTGGCTTCCTCGACTGGAGAGATGCGATATCTCTACTTGGAAACGATGAATGGCTAAATGACTTTGGACGCAGGTGGCACTGTGGTCTAAACCACTGAGTCTCTTGGGCTTGCCGATCAGAAGGTCAAAGGTTCGAATCCCTGTGACGGAGTGACCTCCTGTCGCTCTGTCCCAGCTCCTGCCAACCTAGCAGTTTAAAAGCACACCAGTGCAAGTAGATAAATAGGTACTGCTGCAGCAGGATGGTAAACGGCATTTCTGTGCGCTATGGCAGTTTAGTCATGCTGGCCACATGACCCGGAAAGCTGTCTGCGGACAAACGCCGGCTCCCTCAACCTGAAAGCGAAATGAGCGCCACAACCCCATAGTCGCTTTTGACTGGACTTAACTGTCCAGGGGTCCTTTACCTTACCTTTTTACCTATCTCAAAGGGATGGGCAGACCCCCATGAGAATTCCACCTTTTATGACATGGTCATGCTACAGGCCAGAGTGCACCAGATATAATAAAGCTGTTTTACAAAGCAGTAGGCAGACATGTGTTTTAACTTGCATAGATTTATGCAGTTTATATCTTCAAACAACACAAATTATCTCTCTAGGAAAAGTGGCTTCCCAGCCTTAGTTCAACAACAAGCCCCTTTTCAAGAAAACTGGAGAAAGAGGGGAAATTGCAAGTGGGTCTGCCCAGCGCCTTTTTTTTTTCTTTTTAGGGCATACTCAAGGCTATGCACCTCTTTTTTGCTTAAAAAGTGTGACACTTACTGCAACAACTTCATGGTGAGGACCAGCACCTATTTTTCCAGAAAAAAGCCTCCAATTCACTCTTTTCTGCACCTATTTTTCCAGAAAAAAAGCCCCCGATTCACTCTTTTCTAATCAAGGTTGCAGCCCACCTCCTCAACCCCTTTCTGCATCGATCCTTAATGAGCTTGCGGAAGGCGACATTTCTGGAATTCTGGAGTCTGCAAAGCTCCAGTTCCAATATTGCCACCACATTCTCTGCCGATTAGTCCAGGCCATAGCTGTCAACTTTTCCCTTTTCTTGCAAGGAATCCTATTCGGAATAAGGGAATTTCCCTTTAAAAAAGGGAAACGTCGACAGCTATGGTCCAGGCTGCAAAAGATTCTGCAGGACTTAAAAGTCTGCATTTGCTTGGAAAAGACTCCCCAGGCCTGATTCATTCCCTCCTTCCCACCACTCAGTTCTCACCATCAAGATTTCATAGCAGGATAGCCCATTGACAAGCATGTTTAGGGTTTATTTCATTAGGTATGTGGAACAAGGCGGCACCTTTTTACAGTCAGTGGCTGGCAACTTTGTCGGGGGGGGGTCATGTTTATTTCCTTGCCTTATCAGTCCTGTAATAGTCTGCGGATGGGTATAAAGTTGAAGACTGGGGTTAGAAAGGAGTAGATTCAGGAGTTATTAGAGTCACATAGTCCAAAGAGGGAACATATGTCTATGTGTGTACGGCTGCCTTTATTGGAAAACAAAGAATTGGGGAATGGGGGAGATTTTCCTGCAGCATGTACTTAGCCAGGCACAAAACCAGAATGGGTGCCTAGCCCTAAAAGACTCGCAATCTTCTCCCACCCCTCCTTTCTCTCTCTCTTTTTTTACAATGCACATAATCTGTTCTGAATGCTGGGAATAGGCCAACCTACATAAAATAGTATTGGAAGTTCCCAGCTGAGCGCTTCAAAAAAGAAAACGAAGAAGCTGCAGTCTTACCAAAAGCTTGCTTATTTCAGCCGAAGAATGTTCTGCCAATTGCACAAGAAGAACAATGAATGAGTGCCCTAGATACCATGGGACTGCATAGACGAGTGCCCAAGCAACACAGTCAAGTCCAAAACAGCTGCTCCAGCTGTGGAGCAATACTGCCACCAAGTGACAACGGCTAGTTATTGCTTGCAGAGCGACAAGCCCGAAATTCCCAGCCATGTTAAAACACTGCAGACTTTACTATTGCCAGTTACGGTTAAAAATCGCCACTGTCCTTATTTTGCATGCATTTAAGCTTGAATTTAAATGTACCGTCAGAGGTTTTACTTTTTGCCATGTGACCCTCCTACCCCATTTTCCTCTCTGTAACCACATAACAAGCACATCTGCCTGGGTGGCTCAGTTGGTTAGGGTGTGGTGCTGATAATCGCAAGGTTGTAGGTTCGATCCCCGTATGGAGCGGCTGCATATTCCTGGGATTGGACTAGCTGATTTTCAGAGTCCCTTCCAACTCTATGAGTCTATGAGCTTCATCTGTTGAAACGGACTTTACTCCCAAATAACTTAAAGGTAAAGGGACCCCAGACCATTAGGTCCAGTCGTGACCGACTCTGGGGTTGTGGCGCTCATCTCGCTTTATGGGCCGAGGGAGCCGGCATACAGCTTCCAGGTCATGTGGCCAACATGAGTAAGCTGCTTCTGGCGAACCAGAGCAGTGCACAGAAACGCCGTTTACCTTCCCGCCGGAGCGGTACCTATTTATCTACTTGCACTTTGATGTGCTTTCGAACTGCTAGGTTGGCAGGAGCTGGGACCGAGTAACGGGAGCACACCCCATCGTGGGGATTCAAACTGCTGACCTTCTGATCAGCAGGCCCTAGGCTCTGTGGTTAAACCTACAGAGCCACCTGTGTCCCTTTTCCCTAATAACTTACGCAATAATAAAAACTTTTTTTTTTGTCTTTAAAAGGCCTTGAAGACTGCTATCTCCAAAGTAAATTATACCTACAGCGCTAGTAAGCCAATCTCGGTAATCTGTACCACAAAGCGGCCAGACAAGACAGTATCAAACTCCCACGACTGCTGAGGGCCTGGAAGACAAGAGGCTTTCCGTGTTAAGACCAATTCACACATCCAAAATTGGTCTTTTGTGTGTGGCAAATGTTGTGCATGTTACCACTAGCTGCATGGTAGAAACAGTCGATCCCTCAAAATGCCTGGTTGAGTTTTGGCATGGGCATCTCTTTCAACTTTTCTCCGTTATGTAATGAAAGTGAATCTTGGCTGTGTAACAAAGAGTAATCAGATGACTGATTCACCATGCAGCCTTCTGGAACGCTACAGATTCACCCTAGGCTGAGAATCCAATTTGGCTCAAGAGTCTGTACAAAACACCCGAGAACATAGCACCGAGGCATCTTGCAGCACCAAACTATACACAGAATTAAACAGACCAACGCCCATTGAAATAAATGAGCTTAAACACACCGAGCTCTGCTTCGCATTACACCTTTTCCATTCATTTCCTCTATCTTGGAATAACCAGAACATGAACCAGAAAGTAGGAAGAAATGGACAGTTGAGCTGGCAATATATCAATATATCATCCAAAGCCAGTTTGAATTCCATATTGTGATATCGGTTTTTATAATTTTTGACCTGGCAATACAACACAAACCATGGTGTGTGTGTGTGTGCGCACACACACACACACACACACACTATGGAAAAAGCACAATGTGGGGAAAACCATGAAGCCAGCCATGCTTCTCTCGATTCCTGCAGCCCGTGTTAACTCTGCCACCTCAGATCTCCCCTGCTTCCTGCAGGGGGTAGCGAAAATGGATTGCAAGGAGCTGCAAAAGGATTTCCCCAAAATGGGGGAATTAGTATTAGAAAGGAAAAAGTGGCTCAGTGTAAAGTGATGCTCCATGGGGTAAATAAATGCTAACAATGCCACTTAAATGTTAAACAGATATTGGGGTTACGGTGGATGTTTCAACAAACAATTACGGTATGTGTTTATTTAAGCCATGGGTATGGGACGCGAGTGGCGCTGTGGGTTAAACCACAGAGCCTAGTGCTTGCCGATCAGAAGGTTGGAGGTTTGAATCCCCGTGACGGGGTGAGCTCCCATTGCTCGGTCCCTGCTCCTGCCAACCTAGCAGTTCGAAAGCATGTCAAAGTGCAAGTAGACAAATAGGTACCGCTCCAGCGGGAAGGTAAATGGCGTTTCCATGTGCCTCTCTGATTTCTACAGAAGCGGCTTAGTCATGCTGGCCACATGACCTGGAAGCTACAAACGCCGTCTCCCTCGGCCAGTAAAGCAAGATGAGCGCCCCCAACCCCAGAGTCATTCGCGACTGGACTTAACTGTCAGGGGTCCTTTACCTTTACCTTAAGACCCACTGGAATTCCTGCAAAGAATGCTAGAATAAGGATTCTTTGGATTCCTACAGTCATACCCTCCAATACTTTGAAGTCAAACTCACGGATGCCATAAGCAGGGCTGCCATTTCGGTTGCTGTGATCTCGTGCAATTTTGCACCATGCCCCCCCAAAAAAGTGGTTTTTGGGGGGTACAGCTCCCCCAAACACACATTTTGGGGTGCTGCACAAGAACACGGCCCTGAAAAAGTGCTGGGGGGGGAGTTGTGCAGCAAACTCATGCGAGATCACAGCAATCAAAATGGCCGCCGTGGTCTCATGATAAAAACTGGGGTGTCCCATCAGATGTCAAGGCAAAAAACAACTATCTGACTTTTAGAAGACATCTGAAGGCAGCCCTGTTTAGGGAAGCTTTTAATGTTTGATGAATTATTGTATTTTAATATTTTGCTGGAAGCTGCCCAGATTGGCTGGGGAAACCCAGCCAGATGGACAGGGTATAAATATGATGTTGTTGTTGTTGTTGTTGTTGTTTAAGTGCAAGGATTTTCCCCCACCTCCATGAATTGTCAGAACAGAGGGCCCAATCCAGAAGCTAACATGGGCGTACAATAGCTTTTAACCCTTGCCCTGCTCCCAAGTCCCATTCAGGGTGGCCCATACCTGGAACTTGCATTGGAAAGAAAACGTCCCCTTGAAATGACTTGGGGCCTTCTCTCTCTCTCTCTCTCTCTCTTGTGGTGTAAATTAAAGGGGTGTGAGTCTTGATCTATACTGGGACTACAGCAGGAGTCATAGTGTTAAACCCCACTTTTAAAAAATGACACCCCCCCTCTCTCTTGTCTCAGGGATAGCTCTGTTGGTCAGAGCATGGTGCTGATAAAACCAAGGTTGCAGGTTTTATCACAATATGGGACAGCTGCCTGTTCCTTCACTGAAGGAATGATGGTCCTCACTCGGCGATTCTATGATTCTGTGATTCTCGCAAACACCCACTAGAGGTCTGGCTTGGCCCTCCCCCGACTGGCAAGTGATGGTGGAAACCACCGAGTTCAAGGGTAGAACAATGAAAACCTTCACACAAGTTAGTCATGCCTCAGCAAGAACCCTTGCTTTCTAAAGTTAATACACATACAGTGGTACCTCCGGTTACATACGCTTCAGGTTACATACGCTTCAGGTTACAGACTCCGCTAACCCAGAAATAGTACCTCGGGTTAAGAACTTTGCTTCAGGATGAGAACAGAAATCGTGCTCCGGTGGTGCGGCGGCAGCAGGAGGTCCCATTAGCTAAAGTGGTGCTTCAGGTTAAGAACAGTTTCAGGTTAAGAACGGACCTCCGGAACGAATTAAGTACTTAACCCGAGGTACCACTGTACCTGCGGACCACTTGCACTCCCAGTCAGATTACAGACTGCTCTGGACTTTGTGATGCTGTTTCATTCTGCAAGAAGCATACCCCCCCCCAAAAAAAAACAACTACATTCTGTTTTCAAAATACACACAACATTTTATGGGGAAATGCACCGAAAACACACATTTTGCATTTTAAAAGTGTGTTTTATGTGAAATGTGTCCAGTTTAAATGGGGCAAAGAATAGGACTGGCCTAGGACTGAGAGCCACGAAATGGAAGCAGGAGAGAATAGGGAACTCAGTCTATCTCCATCCACAGCCTCTGTCTAGAGAGGAAAAATGGACAATGTATGTATACATCACATCCCTCCTCCTCCTCCTCCTTTCTCCTCCTTTTTGTCTACTTTTTTGTGGGGGGCATATTCTTACACAGCAGGGTCAGGCAACTCAGGGAGAATTTTTAGGGTCTCTGCAGGAAATGATGGCTATGGCAAAAATGGTGTACGGACTGGTCTGCGCTTTATCCTACTTGAAGCCGGGTTTGCAGCTCAGAGTGCTGCTTATTCCTTACAAGACAGCAACAAACCTCTGGTTATGTGAAACATATTCAATAAACACACAAGACGTAACCGGCTGTACATTTGAAAAAATAAGATATACTATTCATTGTATTGAACTGTAGATTTCAACAGAAGTAGAGCATAAAGTTCAACAAAAAAAGTAGAAGACCCAGTGGATCAGTTCATTGTCTACTCAATTTATGCATAAAGTCCATATATGTGAAAGTGTCTATTCCACCTGTCTGTTCATAAAGTCCAACAAACCACACGAAAGGTTGTTACAGTTCCACAGACTCTAAGACAAGGATTTCCAGAATATTAGCTTTTTTTCGCCGTCTTGGGCTTCATCAGTAGTACAAACTCTCGGTAATGCAAATAAATACAATATTGTAATCTCACACATTTTTACAGCAAAAATAATATAAAAACTGTCAACAACTGTACATACCATATATTATATCACAGGACAGTGCATCTTATAGCATAGTAGTAGCTGCTGTAAGCATCAACTTTTACAGAGTAGAGTTATATGGACAAGCACAATATTGATTCGAGTAACAGGTGTTGGCAATCAACAGATACAAAATTTCTACCTTAAAGTGACCCATATGGCACAGCAGAAGTAAAACAAACTTAATCCATATTCCTTACAAGAGGCAACAATTGTTGCATCGCGTGCAATTCTTCAGCCAAGAGCCTTTCATGAAGAAGGCTTCAGCAAACCACTTGACCTGGGCTCCAGGAATTGCAGAGTCTCTTCCCTCCTAAGCCAAAACACTGTGTCTGGGAAACTGTTCCAGCCCTGTGTGTATATTCTGCCTGATTTAGGCTGCCCGTATACATCGGTCAGGGGTCATCCATGTGGATAGGACTAGCACAAACTAGATCATACACACAGTATTCAACCCTCAAGTTCCCGACTCTGTCCTACTGCATGCTTTGCTAAAGCAGTTTCAGCAAGGCTCTCTTTTTTCCAGATGAGACTCTCCTGTTCTTCCTATAAGGTGTTTCTTCCAATCTATACATCCCTTAGCAAGAGATTTCGAGAGCGGAGGAAGTTGCTTTTGAATCATGGGAGCACTAGAGGGCATGATATTCCAATTTAGTCTATCAAGAGTCACTAGGTGTCAGCAGAGACCATACTCTGCTGCAGGGCAAGTCAAATTGTAGGCAGCTGTAAAAAAAAATGTAGACAACTCTCTAAAGGTGATCGTAAAAGTTGGCAAGCTAGAATAAGGTGGGAAAAGGCAATCCAGAAGAGGAAGCATATTATTCCCTTCCTTCCCTCTTCCAGGAATTATTTGTTCCACATAAAATGGAGATTATACACATGAACATTAAAGAACTGTACCTGAAGTATGCACACAGTCCAACAAACAGACCCTTCTTGATATACTCATTCATTTATGGTTTTTAGAATGTACTACACACAGATCTGGGTGATATCTGGTTTTCAACATCATAATATATCAGCAACCAATGCCATGATATGCTGATATATCATATCCTCCAACGTTTCTCCAATGAAAATATGGACGTCCTAAGGAAAAGCGAGACTTTTCGGGATCAAATCAGAAACTGGGATGGCTTCTGTAAATCTGAAACAGTCCCTAGAAAATAAGGACACTTGGAGGGTCTGATATATCACAACATCTGGAATGTATCTCAGCTGCTGCTTCTTCCTTCCTACACAGCCCTATGAGCAAATCCCAATCCCTCTCTAGCTCACATGAGCCAGAGGAGCATAGGGGCTTCATTAAGCTGCTTAGCTGAGTGAGATCCGGTCCCTCTCTGGCTCGTACCTTCGCCATAGTAGGTGGGCTGCGCCCCCCCCCCCCCCCGGGCAGTCAGTCGCTCCAGGAGGAAAAAGGCAGCCTGCCTGGCTGGGCGAAAGCAAAGATCAAGAGTCTCGTGCTCTACTGACTGAACCATCCACAGAACAATAACAACAATAATAATAACAATAATTTATTATTTATACCCTGCCTACCTGGCTGGGCTTCCCCACCCACTCTGGGCGGCTTCCAACAAAATATTAAAATACAGTAATGCATCAAACATTAAAAGCTTCCCTAAACAGCGCTGCCTTCAGATATCTTCTAAGTCTGGTAGTTGTTGTTCTCTTTAACATCTGGTGGGAGGGCGTTCCACAGGGCAGGTGCCACTGCCGAGAAGGCCCTCTGCCTGGTTCCCTGTAACTTGGCTTCTCGCAGTGAGGGAACTGCCAGAAGGCCCTCGGCGGTGGACCTCAGTGTCTGGGTAGAATGATGGGGGTGGAGACGCTCCTTCAGGTATACTGGACCGAGGCCGTTTAGGGCTTTAAAGGTCAGCACCAACACTTTGAATTGTGCTCGGAAACATACTGGGAGCCAATGTAGCTGATGCCTTACACACAAAGACACCAAACAAGCTTTGTACGGGTTGTATTGCCACCAGGAGTCATGCAGACCAAGCCACTGGCCTTCACAGCAGTGAAATTGTATGTGTAGTAAAAAGGGAAGCAGGGCTGCCATATTTTACGCCCTGATCTGCACTTCTTTCCAGTATCCCTGTCCTTCTCAGCATCACTGCCTTCCGATCCTAGCTTTCTCTCACAAAGTCAGGTCTCCATTAGGTTAGAGTGCTCTTTTTTGCATGCCATCCATTCTCAGATCATCACTAAGGCTATGGACAGTGACCTGGGAAGAAGCCCAACCATACCAGTGGGGCTCACTTAGGAATAGGACTATGTATTCTTTTCCTTTCCTTCACTGCTTTTATTCTTTGTTCAAGATAAGTTTGGTTTTTGTAATGTATTATGAAAAGTCTTAATAAAATCCTATTTTTAAAGAATTAAAAATGACCAGAATTGGGTTGTATGTCATCAGCTCTTGCCTCAGGAATTTAGTCTCTTCCATTGATTGAAAATCATTATTTATACTACACCTCCTCCAAGCAGCTCCAATCATTCAACATGTGGCCAAGGCATTGGCAGGGGTCTTCCAGCAGAGGTCTCTAAAGCTACATGTACAGGCAGAGAGACCACTTCTTTTCACTTGTTAGCGCAAACCGTGACACAACTTCTCCTTGCAAGAGAGGTGGACACTAGTATCAGATGACAGAAAACCCACTTTGCCAAGACTCGGTGGCTCTCACCTATTACAGCTTAAGCATTTTGTTTAAGCAATGCCAAGCTTGCCTTCGGCTATTTAAGAAAGCACTGCAGGAAAAGATCCACTTTGCACAGCCAACCAGACGGGACCTTTCCTCCTGACTATTGCTGACAGGGAAAAGCTTCTCTTTCTTCCACCAGACGATGGCAGTAATGTTAACAAGAACAGTTTGAACACCCTTGTTTTTTAGATCTTGCATTGAGAAACCTTCTCAAGAGACTTCTGCGTGAACAAAATATTAGGAGTGATTCCGTCAGTGCACACATGTGAAGGTGTTGATTGGAACTACGGTCGACCAGGCAGAGAGGGGGTCTCTGTCAAGAGTGGATCAATGCAGCCTGCTTGTCTTAGATGGAACCTTCACAATTTGTGAGCCACAAAGCCGTTAAATGCTTCTTGTTAGTCATGCAAGATGGGCCTCAATAAACCTGCTATGGCTGTTAGCTCAGAACTGCCAAAAAGTGGAGGATTATTACTGATAAGCACACAGAAGGCTACAAAGCACGACTGGTGGGCTGCAGTTGGTGGGTCATAAATTTTGCCGTGCTGGATTAGGAAATTACCTGCAGTGCTATTAAAGGGTAACACCTGGAGTGGTCTTTCACCACTAGAGGTGCCAATCCTATTTTTGCCCAATGGCTGCACTTTCACTCAGGAACAAAAGCTGGGGGATATATCAATATATTGCCTGAAGCCGGTTTGAAGAAATCCAATAACAAACAAGGCCCGAAATACGCTGTGTCTCCTTGTGAATATTTGAATTTTTGAACAACCTCAGATTCGTGGTACCTCAGGGATTGTCTAATATCCCAGCTCGATCACAGTGAGGTCATTTGCAGAAGTGTCAATGGTCGTTCCCTGAGGTGGTAAGGCTTGTATGACAACAGCCCAGTCCTTTGGAAACAAGCTGCCAAAAGAGATTCAGAGGACACCTTCTGTGCCAACTTTCAAAAGCCTGCTGAAAACTGTTGGTTTTTTTCCCTGTTTTAATGTTTGGTTTTATGTCTTTATATTGTTGTAGACCACTATGATATATATTTTATGACACGGTGGCATATAAATAAAATAAATAAAAATAAACAGTTTTTGCACACATAACAAAATCCATTTGTACGGCGACTTTATAGAAATGGACGTTCCGTGTCACCTCACATATAGTGACTATTTTGGGCTCTGATGCCACAGGCTAGCAGGCTCCCTCCTCTGGCATGTTCACGACTCCCAAGCCTGCTGCCTCTCACTCCCGAGAAGAGCTGTGTGGGGCTCAGGAATCCAAAAGATGGGATGTGAGGCAAGTCAGAAGCTTGCAGGTAAACAGTGGAATCATGGAAGGGGGAACAGCAAGGAGAGCAGCTTGAGGATTTTCCAACTGGGCTGGAAAGTGAATGGGGTAATAACGAGCCTTTCAAATTGCACCATTGCTTGCGACGCATTAGAACACAGGAATGGTGGAAATCGCCAAGCAGTGATGAGATACTTCTTTATTTTTTTCTTTGAAAAAAGTGCTTCCCTAGCAGTTTAGACTGTGGCCAGTACGTTGCAAGACAGTTTGCATTTCTAATTAAAAAAATTAAGGTAGGTGTGAACCCAGAGGCTGCCAGTCATAGTCCATCATGCTAACCACTAAGCCACACATGTCAGCTCACTAATCTATGACCGTCAAGCTGACCCTGTTAAGTGGGTATGAAGTACTGCGGCTCATGGGTGGGTGGAGATTCATGCTGCCTGCAGTTGCTGTTTTAACAACATCCATGGGTGTGTGGCTATAGTGAGGCTTCTGCACTTCAAAATGTACCACTGCCATTAGTTCCTGTCCTACAACCCTCCCTAATTCCCTATTGCTAGGCTGTGTTAGAAATTAGCCATGTGCCAGGTGCATTTTGTGAATGGCACAGGTCCAATTGCTACCACATGGAGGTCTCTGTATGCCAGGCTGGTGGCTGGGGAAAGCAAAATGTCAAAATATTTTCCTTGAAGCTTGAATATGTTCTGTTCTGGAATGTTTTATTTGATGTTTTAATGTGTTGTAAACCAGTTTGAGATTCATACTTTAAAAAACAAAGAGGAAATGAAATGAAATCTATTATTATTATTATTATTATTATTATTATTATTATTATTATTATTATTTCCCACCATGGAGGGTGCAATTCCGGCAACATCTCCCTAGCACCCAGTCATTCCCACTGACACTGTGTTTGGTTCATCCCTCTACATTGAGATGCAGAAAAAGAAGAGAGTACAGATCACATGACACCGGTCATGTACATGGGGAGAAACAGATAAATCTTCAACTGCCAACTATCCATGCTGGGAGTGAACAACCATTTTGGGCAAGCATAAGACCGGACGGCAAATCGTACATGCTCCCTCCATTCATGTGAAAATGGTGTCCTACAACAAAAGCAGCAAGTACCTTACTAGTCAAGGTTTCTGGTGGCTTCGGGTTACGTCAGGAATCAAAAGAATCCCCATCATTTTGCCCAGACACTGAGGTCCAGCGCCGAGGGCCTTCTGGTGGTTCCCTCACTACAAGAAGTGAAGTTACAGGGAACCAGGCAGAGGGCCTTCTCAGTGGTGGCACCCATCCTGTGGAACGCCCTCCCACCAGATGTCAAGGCAATAAGCAACTATCTTACTTTTAGAAGACATCTGAAGGCAGCCCTGTTTAGGGAAGTTTTTAATGTTTAATGCTGTATTGTGTTTTTAATATTCTGTTGGGAGCTGCCCAGAGTGGCTGGAGAAACCCAGCCAGATGGGCAGGGTATAAATAATAAATTGTTGTTGTTGTTGTTGTTGTTGTTGTTGTTGTTGTTGTTGTTGTTGTTAATGTTGTTGTTGTTCCGGGATGCCTAACTGGTTTCAACAAATATACCTCTAAACTTGGCTGTTTCACAGAGCACGAAGTCAAACAAGTGTATCAGGTACTGCCTTCCGCAGAGCAGTCCAGCTCTCAGCCAACGCACAGTTTAACCAACACAAGACCCATGCGTTGCAGAGTTGGAGAACATGGCGTGTTACATCCAGATCACTGCAAGCTCAGTGCAAGTCATTTCGTGTCACCAGTTCTCTCATGGAAAGGAATGAAATGATTTGCAGCACCGTCTGACACAATTCAGCCCTCGCTTGAAGAGTCTTGGGAATAGCCGTTGCCTTTGGGAAAGGTACATTTCAGAAAACAAAACCCTAGAGAAACAAGGGAAGAAGGGACGTTTGCTTTTCTCCAGTGAGAGTTTCTGTCATTCTTCCCCAGCAGACTTAAAAAAAGAAGAAGGCAGCAGCCACTCCTCCCATTGCGCAAGTAAAACATGCCAACATTGGCTGGGGCAGATGTTTCTGCTTTGGGAACAGCAGGCACAACAGGGAACAGCCTCAGATCAACTCAGCCAGGCTTTGTAAAAGCTGCCAGCACTCAGTTTTTCCATCTGGCTTACACTGGAGCTCATCCACCTGCTGCCCACCTCTCTTGGGGCCGTGAGAAATGAGGGGTGACTTGAGGCCTAAAGAAAGGCATGACTTGAGTGTGCTTCAATGAGTTTCCTAGATGCATGTGGCGCTGTGGCCTAAACCATTGAGCCTCTTGGGCTTGCCAATCAGAAGGCTGGCAGTTCTGTTGCTCTGTCCCAGCTCCTGCCAACCTAGCAGTTCGAAAGCACACCAGTGCAAGTAGATAAATAGGTACCGCTGCGGCGGGAAGATAAACACCATTTCCGTGTGCTCTGGTTTCTGTCACGGTGTTCCGTTGAACGAGAAGCGGTTTAGTCATGACCCGTAAAGCTGTCTGTGGACAAACGCTGGCTCCCTCAGCCTGAAAAGCGAGATGAGCGCCATACCCCAGAGTCGCCTTTGACTGGACTTAAGAAGAAGAAGAGAAGAGTTTGGATTTGATATCCTGCTTTATCACTACACGAAGGAGTTTCAAAGTGGTTAACATTCTCCTTTCCCTTCCTCCCCCACAACAAACACTCTGTGAGGTGAGTGAGGCTGAGAGACTTCAAAGAAGTGTGACCTGCCCAAGGTCACCCAGCAGCTGCATGTGGAGGAGTGGAGACGCGAACCCGGTTCACCAGATTACGAGTCCACCGCTCTTAGCCACTACACCACACTGGCTCTCCAGGGGTCCTTTAAGTTTACGTTTACCTTTTTACTGGGCTCATTGGACAAGTTTCTCTGCCATGAAGAATCCCTTTCCTTCCTCATCCCTGGTCTTTCCAAAGGAGATTGACCCTAGGTCACAGTACCACAGAATTACAGACTTGGAGGGATCCCAAGCGTCATCTAGACCAGCTCCCTGCAATGCAGGAATCACAGCTAAAGAATCCCTTGCAGGTGACCACCCGGTCTCCATTTAAAAACATCCAAGGAAGGAGAATCCACCATCTTCTGAGGTAATCTGGCAATCTGAGGTAGGTTAGTTCACTTAACAATGGAACACTGGGTGTGTGGCAGCACTGTGTTCGTAGATGGCTCTGCTGAGAAGAATCAATGCATGCACGTGGAATTGGATGTGGGACGATTCATTCACACATGCACCTTTTCACTCAGTGCTGCTATCAAGCGATAAACATGCCCTTACAAACCAACCCACAGACAGCCACAATCTAGCATGCTACTGCTCTGCGTATTGCTACCAGTTCAAAACGGTTGCTGCTGCCGCCACTTCTCCCCACTCACTGGATCACATGTAAGAAGTAGGAAAGGGGCAAACAAATAACTTAAGAAACTGGGGGGGGGCAGCAAAGGGGGACTGGGGCCTTGGAAGGCACCCTAAAGAGTCATAGCTTTTTTATAAAGAGAGGAGGTGGGGGGAGGAATGGAGCAACTGAGTGGTCTAGAGCAGTGTTCCCCAACCTTGGGCCTCCAGCTGTTTTTGGACTACAATTCCCATCATCCTTGACCACTGGTCTTGCTAGCGAGGGATGATGGGAGTTGTAGTCCAAAAACAGCTGGAGGCCCAAGGTTGGGGAACACTGGTCTAGAGTGAGAGACTAGGGTTTCCAGGAATTCTCCTCACTGTGAGACTTTTGTGGGTGAACTGAGAGTTCCTTTGGACCCTGGGCGCAAACAGATGAATGCCTGGATAGCTCAGTTGGTTAGAGCATGGTGCTGATAATGGCAAGGTTGCAGGATCAATCCCTGTATGGGACAGCTCCACATCCCTGCATTGCAGGGGATTGGACTAGATGATCCTCAGGGGTCCCTTCCAACTCTATGGTTCTATGGGCTGAGAGTGTGCCAGAAGGAAAATGAATTGATATTGCTTGATATACAGTGGTACCTTGGGTTAAGAACTTAATTCGTTTTGGAGGTCTGTTCTTAACCTGAAACTGTTCTTAAACTGAGGTACCACTTTAGTTAATGGAGCCTCCCGCTGCTGCTGCCACACAATTTCTGTTCTCATCCTGAAGCAAAGTTCTTAACCCAAGGTACTACTTCCAGATTAGCAGAGTCTGTAACCTGAAGCGTCTGTAAACCAAGGTACCACTGTATATTATTAACTTGGTATTAATGTCACATTTTTATATGTCACTGTATTTTTGTAATATATTTGTTGTGGTTGTTGCTTTTCTTCAGACTGCTTAGATATATTTTTAACATATTAACTGGTACAGAAATCAAATAATCAGTCATCAGGCTTCAACAGAGCTACCTGAAGAAAAGCACAGGCTAAAGGAACCAGAGTCGAACTTCAGAACACAACTAAGCCAATCCTTCCTAGTCCATCCGCACAATACTTACGATGTCATGACGCAGTGAAGTTTTGGAGCAACCTCTTTGCCTTCTTCCTGACCAGGGACTCTCCCATAAATACAACCAATTCCTACCATCACCAACTGGTTGCTGCCACCCTGATCCCTCCTCTGGTGAGGGATAGTGCCCCACAACAAAGCTGTCATGATCCCCACTCTCAGCCCAATGTCACAGGGAAGCAGGGAAGGGACTTGTTCGTTTGGTGGGGCATGCACTCACAAACAGAGGACGCAGGAAACGTACACAAAGCACTCAGAAAGGATCAGTTATTCTCCTATCCAACCCTACCTGCTACATGCAGTGGACCATAGAGTGGAGGCAATCCTGATTCTTTCGTTTCACACAGGCCTTGCTGGGTGGCAGGTAGCAGGGTGGGGTAGGAAGCGCCCTCTTTATAGTTATTATCGGATGAGCACTTTGGGGAATTTTGTTCCGTTTAGATTGCATTTTCCCAGATATTTGGATTTCAAATTACCAATTTGCCGGATTTGTACTTTATGGGTTTGTAAAGTCACTTCGAGGCAGCTTCTTCTTGTGAGAAGTGAGGAACTAATGTAAAAGACAAAGCCTCCTCCCTTCTCAAAGTGCCCAAATACACAGCGCAAATACACACACCGGCGATATTAGCCCAGTTTATGGTACGCACAAACACCTTTCCCCCACTAAAAACGAAGAGATCACCCATACTGGAAATAAACCCAAGGAAGTACAGTGGTACCTCAGGTTACATATGCTTCAGGTTACATACACTTCAGGTTACAGACTCCACTAACCCAGAAATAGTGCTTCAGGTTAAGAACTTTCCTTCAGGATGAGAACAGAAATTGTGCTCCGGCGGCACGGCAGCAGCAGGAGGCCCCATTAGCTAAAGTGGTGCTTCAGGCTAAGAACAGTTTCAGGTTAAGTACGGACCTCTGGAACGAATTAAGTACTTAACCTGAAGTACCACTGTATTCCTATCAATCACCACATAGCATAAAGGTAAAGGGACCCCTAACCATTAGGTCCAGTCGTGGCTGACTCTGGGGCTGCGGCACTCATCTCACTTTATTGGTCGAGGGAGTCGGCGTACAGCTTCCGGGTCATGTGGCCAGCATGACTTAAACCGCTTCTGGCGAACCAGAGCAGCACATGGAAATGCTGTTTACCTTCTCGCCAGAGCGGTACCTATTTATCTACTTGCACTTCGACGTGGTTTCAAACTGCTAGGTTGGCAGGAGCAGGGACCGAGCAACAGGAGTTCACCCCGTCGCGGGGATTCAAACCGCCGACCTTCTGATCGGCAAGTCCTAGGCGATGTGGTTTAACCCACAGCACCACCCGTGTCCCACCATATAGCATACTTCAGTGTAAAAAGGTAGACGGCGAATTTTGACTCCAGAGTCCTTCTCTCCATCAGGTTTTGGGTGGGGTTGCCGGGGGCTAGGAGGGAAAGAAAAGACACGCTAAAGCTACAAGTCATTTTCCAGCTCCCTCTTCCCCAAATAAAACAGATAACACTCAATTCACATAACACACAAGCCACCTCTGTGGTGGCAGCCACAATCTTTGCTCAGCCTTGCCAACAAGCTACACAAAGAAAGAAGTCTTGATTTATGGCTTGTCCGACAAATTTATCCACTGCTATCGTACAGGGGAGCGTAACCAACCATTCCATTATTGGGATATTAGTACACACACTACTCTGTTTTGTTAAGATTGCTACTCTCCAGCACAAAGTCTGTATTTGTTTCCCTGCAGGGGTGAAAATAAAGGGGGTTTTGTGTGTGTTTCTCTCCCTTCCCCTCTCTTCCTCCCCGCCCCCCCCCCCAGCCACCGGCACCCTCTGTCCTCTCTTTTGCAGGTCTGAACGAGTTTATTTGACACTCCAGTGAGCTTTGTGAGGAAAGTGCCGGAGGATAAATGCTCCCCTAAGAGTTACTTGGCGTTAGACAGAGGGACCCTCTTCAGAAGAGAATGGGGGCTTGTTGAGATGAGGCGGGAGGGGGGAATCTGGTGAAGAGATCCCAACCGGCCCTCACAGAAGGGTCTCTGTCCTGGACTCACAATAGAGCAAGGCCTTAAAGACATCCAATGCTGACTGGGAGTGGGGAACACATTCCCCTCCTTTTAGAAGGATTTCTCCTCCTTTTCTTTAAGGAACAATTGAATAAGTTATAAAAGGGGCCTCCCCTCACCATACATTTTTAGGAAGCATTAAATGAGGTTCGGGTGGCCGGTGGCGGGGGGGGGGGAGGGAGTAGGTGGAAAAGAAAGAGTTTCATTCATGACTCTAAGCAGAGGGTTTTCTACCATCCTCCCCCCCCACCCACCCAGCCCCTCTGTTTGTGTGTCCAGAAGAAACTACTTTCTTTAAAAACCGAGCCTACTTGAAATCTATAAGAAGCTGGCTGAGAGGGCTCTGGGAAAATGTTAACAGAGAAATAATCCCACTTCCAGCTGTGGGCTAATCAAATATTGTCCTCCAATGCTAAAACAAGACAGGTGGACCCCACAACCCTTTCAGCTGAAGAAGGCACTTACGTTTCCCTAGATTACGTACGAATTTGAAGAGGAGATGGCTTGGACTCCCAGTTGGAGGTAAAAGTTTCTCCAGTTTGGGATGGTCCCCGCTTCCACAGAGAAAAAAGCTGAACCTAGCATATCTAGTTCCCAACAGCTAAATCTGTTACCATCTCTCTCTCTCTCTCTGTTTCACACACAAACACAGCATTGCAATGATAGGAAAGTGCACTATAGAATCACAGAATTGTAGAGCTGGAACGGACCACCGCGGTTCATCAAGTCCAACCTCCCGCAGTGCAGCAATCTTTTGCCCAACATGAGATTGAGAGTCTCATGCTCTACTGACTGATGTTGCAGCTTCTCCTACATCCCACCCAAATGTTTCCACAAAGAGTAAGTGGGACATATGAGCCCTATCCTCCTAGCCTGGAGATTGATGCCAGTTAGTTCATCCATTGGCATGGTGGAGGAGGTGGGGGCGTGGCTGGTGTGCATCCCAGGGGGCGTGGCACGTCACCCACGGGGGCATGGCGCACATTTGGGAGGCGTGATGCGTGTCCTGGGGGTGTGGCTCACTGCCTGCAGGGGCGTGGCACACCACCCGTGGAGGCGTGGCGCCGGCGCGGTTGGAGGGTGCACGGCATGCGTCAGGGGGGCAGCCATGATGGTATCCCCCTCCCCAATGGTGCCGGGGGCGATGCGCTCCCCCCGCCCCCCCCCCATTCCTCCGCCAATGTCCATTTGCTCATCTAGCTCAATAACTGACCAGTGGACTGATTTTGGTATAGGGCATGTTCCTACTTTGCTTCTCTGAGCCCTCACTGGAACTAAGGGGATTCTCTGCTTCAAAGGGCAGCAAGAAAATAATAATTATAGAAATGTCCCTTTTCAACCAGGCCTTTGGCTGATGAATATTCTATGGCCTTCTGAATGTGTTTTGCTTTTGTTTAACTGTTTATTCTGTGCTTTCCCCCTTGTATTTTAATGTTGTGAACTGCCCTGAGATTTTTGGATGAAGGGCAGTATATCAATTTTAAATAATAATAAAAAATAATAATAATGCTATATCAACACAGGTAAGGTGGAGCCATTCCCCTAATGGTGCACACATTGACTTAGTACCACATTCAGGTACATTCAGGTTCCAGATCACACTGAAGCTATTCAGACACACAAAAACCAGCAGAACTGTATGCATGAAGCTCCCTCTCTCTTACTGCAGGTGTTGTCTACACAGCATCAGTGTGGAGCTAGCTGGCACAGCTCCCCTCCTCCATTGGTTTCATCCATTAGTATAATGCCAGAATAGGCCTATTGTGTCACAAAGTTCCCTCTGAAATCAGGGGTGTCTAACCTTTGGGCCTCCACATGTTGCTAGACTCCAGCCCTCATCATCCCTGACCTTTGGCCACGTTGGGTGGGGGCTGATGAGAGCTGGAGTCCCGCCGACATCTGGCAAGCGACTTTGGCAACTTTCAGGGAGAGAGATGGAACAGGAGTGTGGGCGTGAAGAAATATATAGCAAAATCCTGTGCTGATCTGCTCAAAAAATAAGTTCTACTCTCAGGTAAGTGTGCACAAGACTGCTACCTTTGAATGTGAGAAAGGAGAATAGATGAAGGCAAGAACTGCTGCTTGAATGGTACAGGGTGATGTTTCAGAGTGATGACATTTGGGCTCCACTTCAAGCAGCAACATTTCTTGGGCCAGTACAATATTTTTTTTGTAAACAAAACAAAACAAAAACCCAACCATTACTGTCCTGTGGCAGTGTACTGGTGATTGGCACAGTGAATGCCACTGGAAACTGACTAGGTTATGGCAAGGATTGAGATTTAGGAGTACACTGTCTAGGCCCCTTTGAACCATGATCTGCACCTAAACTTAAACTGAGATTTGACTATAAATTCCAGCTCTACCTCCTCTAAATACTGGCGCTCATTTTTATGAAGTAGCAGCCTAGATAAACTAGTTGTCTAACAGGTTAGAGCACGATTTCCCAAACTCAGCCCTCCAGATGTTTTGGGACCACAACTCCCATCATCCCTAGCTAGCAGGACCAGTGGTCAGGGATAAAGGGAACTGTAGTCCAAAAACAGCTGGAGACCCAAGTTTGGGAAACACTGGGTTACAGCAACGATGGTGAATCTGTGTGCACCTTCAGTTGCTATTGGACTACAACTCCCATAAGCCTCAGCCAGCATGACCTGATGGTCCGGGATGATGGGAGTTGTAGTCCAGCAACATCTGGAGGGCAACAGGTTTCTGCCTTCCTAGATTAGATTTATCATAGTCCACATATTTTTACTTTGGAAAGCAAACACACATCGTTCAGAAATATTCAATAATAGCAGCCGACTGGATAGCTCAGTTGGTTAGTGCATGGTGTTGATAATGCCAAGGTTGCAGGTTCAATCCCCATATGAGGATGCATATTCCTGCATTGCAAGGGGTTGCACTAAATGATCCTCAGGGTCCCTTCCAACTCTACAATTATATGATTCTGTGAATTACATGCACTTAATCACAAATATGAGAGACAGTTCTTACCATATAGTACCGACTATCAATGTCAAAGGCTACCCAAGCAAGCCTTGAATAAAATGCTTATAGGTGTGTGATCTGAAGTAACCCTGACAGGTGAGTAAAGGCAACTCAAAAGATAACTGGAGAGATTATACTTTTCAGGAATGAGCCATCACCAGGTATCCTGAGCAATGTACTCAAAAGATGCAAAGTTCAGGACATCCCAGGAGGCAGTCAAGAGGTCATCCCTCACCTCTAGCTACTAGGGAAGCTGATCAACTTTGTTTAGAAGCTACAGAGTGCATGACCATATAGTACATTCATAAATGTGATATGAAATCTTGACAATTAAAAATTAACCTGCCAGAAAGATGAGTGTATATTTAGGGATAGTGTAATGCAGGGACTAGAGTGGGGGGTTCCCCTCCAGATGTTGTTGGAGTCCAACTCCCATCAGATTCAGCCAGCATGGCCACAGATCAGGGATGATGGATATTGCAGCCCACATCTGGAGGGTTGCAGATTCCCTATCCTTGGGCTAGGAACAAACAGGTTGAAATCTCCACTCACCCAGGGTGACTCTAAGATAGGTTACAGATTCAATGTTTATCTCAAAGGCTCCTTGGAAAAAAGAATCATGAATACCCCATGGAGCAGCTTGAAAAAAGCAGGCATAATAAATGCAATAAATAAATATATATATATATATTAGTAATGTAATAACTGGTGTAGTGCAATGAACAAAGCGTCCAACTTGGACCATGGAGATGTAGGTACAAATTCTCATACCAGATTTAAGTCAAGCAAGAATGAGAAAGAGGGTTATTGTGAACGCTTCCCATGAACACCACTGTTCCTTCACAATTAAAAGGTGCCTTTGCTTGTCCCGGACTTGAGAAAGAAACCAAACAAGGACAGCTATGCTTTTCTAAAGAAACATATTGAATGCTGAATGTTTAAAGCTTCTACGTGTACATCTGAAAGCGCAGTGAAAACATTGCAATGGAATGTGAAGTTCAGGTCTAAGAGAGATTGCCAAAGCTGGATGATAAAACCTTTATTGTGGTACAAAATATACCAGCTGCCACAGCTGGGGAAAAGGGAAAAAACAGTCTGTATTCCAGCTAATTCTGTCTATTGTCAGAACACATTCAGTGATGGAGGAATTACTGTGAACAAACTATGCATTGCCTTGGAATCTGACAGCTGGATACTGGAACAGAACCAGTGTGCTGTGATTGTCTGTTTCTCCACTTGCTCTAGTTGCCCATTCCTCTTACTATGTTATACAATTTGTCCCGTTCACCCACCCCACCCCCTTGGATCCATGACTTTATTACGGTAACTTACAAATTGAATTACAGCAGTCATCTTATTTTAGTCAATTGATGCTTTGGTTAAAAGCTGCTAAGAATCCTACAACCCCAGAGGCAGAAGCAGCAGCATCCAGACAACTCAAGCAAGGTCCAAAGGTAGATCACAATACACCTGCATGGGGAACCTGCTTCCATGCATGGATGAAACTCTCACCAAATTATTCTGAAAGTTTCATTTCTTTTCTAAAAGTTAGACCACACACAAAGCACACAAGCCTCCCGCCCCCCTTTGGCTGTTTCTAAAAGGGGGGAAATATAATGGGTGGCATTCAACTAAGTTTTAATGTTAATGATTCACATTAATGTCAATGGGTCTTCTATGAGTAAAATCCAGTACAAGCAACTCCCCAAATATCTAATGTCTTATGCTAAAATTAATTAATTTACGTGATTGAGGAGTGGATTTGGAGAATGGAGCAAACTGGCAGCGACGCACAAACTCAAAGTCAGGGACTCATTTCCCCCTTCTCATCCCCTGTGTGGGATTACCAGTACAATATTATGGCCAGAGCACCAGGGAGGCAGTATGAAATTCAGGTCGCAATCCACAGCAAGCACCTTTTACGGCAGGAGAAAAGGGTGTGTTCGCATCACAGCACAGTGAAGTTGTTTCCCCCACCTGAATTTCATCTCTCTTCCTCCCCAGCTGTTCACATCAGCCTGCTTTCTGCTTCTGTACACACCAGGGGGCACTGATGGGAAGGAGATGTCTTCACACCCTTGCAAAGGTGTTCATGTCTTTACAAGAGACATACAGAAAAGGAGATGATGTTGGCATCCATCTGTATTAGGCCTGGAACCTGCCAGAAAGTGACTTCCCCTGCCAATCAACTGCCTTCTTTCCAATCCACAGCCAGACCAGGGAGGTACCTTCTAAGGCACCTGGCTAGGTTGGTCTACTCTAGACCAAGGATGACCTCTAGATGCTAACAAGAAGAGCCCTCTTGCGCTCACAGAGCTACAATTTCCATAGTTCCCTGGGAGAGGAGTTGACTATTAAACCACTCTGGTATTAGTTGTAGATAGGTAGCCGTGTTGGTCTGCCATAGTCAAAATAAGAAAAATTCCTTCCAGTAGCACCTTAAAGACCAACTAAGTTAGTTCTTGGTATGAGCTTTCGTGTGCATGCACACTTCTTCAGATACACTGAAACAGAAGTTGCCAGATCCTTCTATATAGTGAGAAGGTGGGGAGGGGTATTACTCAGAAGGGTGGTGGGAATCTGCCAATCTATCTGCCAATCTCCTTTCACTGCGCTTGCAGGGGCAAGTTGTGGAAGTTGTTCAAAACACAGCATTTGTTTTCAGCACTGCTTGGCTAAAATGCTTCACTCCAACATTATGTGCCTGTGACAGATAGTGGCAATGACAGCACCAGCCTAACCAATGCACTACAGGCGTGCAGCATGGGAAACCCATGACAAAGGATGCTGGGATCTGTAGTCCAGCAAGATCTGGATGGCCACAGGTTCCGCATCCCAGACATATGAAACCAGAAGCCAATTCCTCATGAAGCCCCCAAGCAGCATTATGGGTAAAAGTCAAGAACAGCAGTGATGTTCTAGATTGGATGGGCAGGTGGTCTCTGGATGATCTGAAGAAGATGGGCAAGGGTCTGGCTCCCACTTAATGTCTTACGTTTAATGTATTTTTAATCTTTTGTTGGAAGCCGCCCAGAGTGGCTAGGGAAACCCAGCCAAATGGGTGGGGTATAAATAATATATTATTATTATTATTATTATTATTATTATTATTATTATTATTATTATTATTATTACTTGTTTATCAATGACAGCAACAAAATTTTGTGAGGAAGGCCAGTGAGTTCAAATTAAGTTCTAGTGCTCAGAGCAAATCCCTGGGCTCTGGATCCTTAAATTCAGACAAAAACCTGGCTTATGAATCTCACTGATCTAGTAAAATAAAATAAAATTGCACAACTTTGATCATCCCTGTTCTAGAATCTTAAAAGGCAAATTAGGAAAAGGACACAAGGATCGTCCATTTTTCCACGACTCTACTGAACAGCTATACATGGCAGTACTCCTTGACTTCGTTTATCTATATAATTCACACTGCAGGTCTAACATTTCTCCTTGTACTGCAGTTTGTCACTTAAACTGTTAGGAATCCCTCTGCACAGATTTCTTCCAGATGCCCATGGATGAAGAGGCAACACTCTAGAATGCCTGTATTGTAGAACAAGTTTTAGATAGGTCTAGCTTCCTATCTAGAGAACATTTGCAGCTTTCCCACAATCCGGACACAGCTCTGTTTTGTTGTGTGAATGTGATTATCAAAAGTGCCTTTTGTATAGGAAACAGTGTTTGAAGTAGCTCCAAAGACCCAAAACTTTCACAGATAAAAACAAGATCCTCCAAAAAGCTTTTCTGTATTTCCTTTAACTCAACACAATTGGACACATTAAAAAGTCAATTTCTTCACAACAGGAAACAAGGGCCAAGGATTTTACTATGTAACATTGTGTTGTGCATCAAAGAGACACCTAAAATCAACCAAGGATATCTGATAGTTTTGCGATTAAAAGCACCACATAACTCAGAAGCTTCCTCTTTGTATGAAAGTTTGCTTAACAAACATTGCTTTGCTTACTTTCTATCTCTTCAGCTGCTTCACCCATAACATTTTTTTCCTAAACAGAGTTAAGAAAGACTTTCCCATGACAATGTCAACATCTGTTTGGTTTTCAAATCTATGTAAGCAAACCCCAAACAGATCTATGAAATGCTAATGAACCATTTGCAGCTTCATGTGCAATTTGCACGACATATACTTAACCAAATGCCAAAATTGCTCATTTCCATTTCTGCAAATATTGCTAAGGGGATATATTTTAAGAAGCAGGTTAGGGCAAGGCTCTGGAACAGCTTCTGGAACAGCTTCTGGAACAGCCATTTCTGGCTCGAGAAGAGCGTAGAATGTTAGTCAGGTCTTGTCCCAAACGGACAGAGGCTTTGTGCACATGACATGAGTTAAGGACATTAATCCCTCTTCTTCTGAGTCAGTGCGGTGTAGTGGTTAAGAGCGGTAGAATCGTAATCTGGGGAACCGGGTTCGCGTCTCCGCTCCTCCACATGCAGCTGCTGCGTGACCTTGGACTAGTCACACTTCTTTGAAGTCTCTCAGCCCCACTCACCTCACAGATTGTTTGTTGTGGGGGAGGAAGGGAAAGGAGAATGTTAGCCGCTTTGAGACTCCTTAGGGTGGTGATAAAGCGGGATATCAAATCCAAACTCCTCCTCCTCTTCTTCTTCTGGGATAGCTCAATTGGTAGAGCATGACACTCTTAATCTCAGGGTTGTGGGTTCAATGCCTCCAACTAGGCAAAAAGATTCCTGCATTGCAGGGGTGATGGACTAGATGACCCCCGTGGTCCCTTCCAACTCTACAGTTCTATCCCCCCCATTATATTTATTGAATTTTACATTATCTATTATTACAGTACTTTTATATTTTTTGCCTTGTTATTTGCTCAAAAGAGGTATCGACTTCCCTCCCTCCCACCTCATGGTTACCTAAATTATTTCTATTTCACAGTATTTCTATTTTTTCCTGTTTACATTATATCCATCTGAATTATCAAATTTTAAATAAATATGTCAAAAAGTACATAACCTCAACATTACAAGTTTCTTAAGTCAGTCCTGCTAATGTTGTTGAACGTTTACAATTATCCTTCAAATGTCATATAAATTTACTCCAGTCTTTTTGGAATGTTTGAACCCGCTGGTTTCAGATTTTCCCGGTCAACTTTGCCAACTCTGCATGTTCAATCATCTTCATTTGCCACTCTTGAATCACTGGGAACTCCTGTTTCTTCCATTTTTGAGCTAATAAAGTCCTTGCTGCCGTTGTTGCATACCTGAACGGCCTTTGGTCTTTCTTCAGGATTTCCTCACCTATTATCCCCAATAAAAATGCTTCTGGTTTTTTAACAAATGTAATTTTGTATATTTTCTTTAACGCATTACAGTGGTACCTCGAGTTAAGTACGTCTTATAGAGCGAAAAATACGATACTTAATTCGTTCCAGAGGTCCGTTCTTAACCTGAAGCACCACTTTAGCTAATGGGGCCTCCTGCTGCCGCCACGCCGCCAGAGCACAATTTCTGTTCTCATCCTGAAGCAAAGTTCTTAACCTGAGGTACTATTTCTGAGTTAGCGGAGTCTGTAACCTGAAGCGTCTGTAACCCGAGGTACCACTGTCCCAGTAAGCTTTCACCTTACTGCACTTCCACCACATGTGATAAAAATTCCCTCCCTTTTCTTTACATTTCCAACATTCCTTACCAACCCTACGATTCTATGACCAACAGCACTGCATATTGCAGTTATGGAAGGGTGTCCTTCTAGTCACACACATTTGTAGGCTGAATTGGGGTGGCGAGGAGATGAATGGAACTAGAACAAAGGTTGCATTATGAGGGCTACATTAGGGAAGAAAATGAGCAATAGCAACAAAAATAAATGGAGAGAAAGTGTTTTGGGGATTGTTTGGTTTTTGGGCTTTCTTTATTTTCTCAAGTTACCTGAATATTCATTTGGGGGCGCAGGGCTTTTTTTCAACCGGAACTCACCTGAACTCAGTTCCGGTACCTCTCAGGTGGGAGTCATTGCCCTTATAAGAGAACAAGGAAGGTGTTCATTGTGAGTGCCAGCACCTCTTTTTTCTAGAAAAACAGCACTGCTTTGGGGTATATTCTCCCAAGTGCTTACAGGGCTGTTGATTACCTTTCTTAAAACTACCCCAGGCTGGTGGGATAGCAAGACATTACTGTCCAGAAATGTTGCTGAACCCAAGTGATGGTTACTAAATCATAACACCATAGTTTGTATGATACACCCATTTGAAAAGGGGAGAGATTAAACACAGCACCCAGGCTAAAGTCCAGAAGATTCGCTTCTTGCTTATTGCAGAGTTATCTCATGCGTCATTTCCAGAATATACTTTATGCTAGCTGTTTTAGAAAAAGATTTGCCCCAATCCCTTTGTAATTGTCCAACACAGGACCAGAGGGGTGTAGCCTTTATTTACAGAAGCAAAATAAGAAAGGAGATAATATATTTCACCGAGAGTTGACGTGAGGTTATGAGCATGCACACACATGCAGAAAGGCTTCTACAATGTCAGAATGAATGCAATTCACAGACAAGAAGGAAATAAAACTGATAGCACCACTCAAATTCCCATGAGAAAGATTGCATCTATAAACCTGTGTGTGTGTGTGATATTGCTGCTACAGAACCATGTATGGATGATAAACCTTTACTGCAATATACATCTGAATGAATGCATATTTATTAGAATATGTAGATGAATGAATGTATATTCAGAGTTAGGCATTGTGCTTCTGTATGCTTCTGCTCAAACATAGAATTTTGTTGTTATATTTAACACAGCAAGCTAATGATCACATCACACAAACTGCAACAATGTGCAAGTTCCAGTGTCACCACTGGATCCCTTAAAAAAAAAAGATGTTAGCTTGCCCAAATCCCCATACCAAGGCAAAGACCATCATCGCTCTGCCAGAGGTTTCACCTCCCTCCTGATGAAACACACAGAGAAGATTCTACAGTTTCCTTAACGTTGATTTCCACTGCTCAAGTACTTGTGTGGAAACATGAGCCTCATTCATTTTCAATATAAGGTTGCAGTTGAAATACAAGAAGTGATGTCCCCAAAAAATTAGTACAGTGATGGAAAGGATACTATCATGCTGGAATTGTCTAGAAGATTACACTGACAACACAGACCCTTTTATTTTTTACTACATTTCTACACCACCTTTCCTTCAAGGTGGTCTACACACTTCCCAAATGAGTGCATTCCTGCAGAGGCTGAAATCTCAGACATGTGAGCTTTGAGAGTTGGACGAGCTGTCTGCCATACAAAGTAAACCATGCACTAATCTATCTACCTTGAATGATTCGGATGTTCTTCCTTGTATCTAACCTCCTATGACCTTCCTGCCAGTCAGCTCTACTGACTTCTCCACCACCACTGAAAACATAAATGCTCTGTCTTGGGAGACGACAAATGTAGGACGGAAATGCATTCACACCACTGCAAGAGACTAAAACATGTTTATGCATATCTAACGGACATTTGGAGCTGCCTTGGGAGCAAATGGCTCCTATAAGATCATTCAAATCAGGTTTCGCTAATGTGCTCCCAGAAGCAAGAACAGGCACAAGTGATGGTGAAAGGAAGGGAAGCAGTGCAAAAGAGACATTCGATCCAAGATCCTTGTCAAGCTAAGAAATGTGGTTTAGGCATTCTTGCCATAAATAAGATTCATGGGCGACAAGATTGCACCAGTTCCCACAAGAGCTCTATAAAAAGGCTGCGGTGGTGAGGCAGTGTGTAGCATCCCAGTACAAGCGCAGGGGTCGGTAAACCTCACTATGGAGCTAGTAGTGCTGTCAGGGAACAAGATAAACTGCCTCTGCCTCTTGGGCAGGTGAGTCACTGAAACATAGAGGAAGGCTGAGGAGGGAATTCTAGCTTTGCACACCCTGGCTAGAGGGTGCATGAAATATGTCCTAGTGGGAAGAAACTCCCGAGATCAGAGAGGCACCCAGGAAGGAAGAAAAACAAAGAGCATATTGGCTACCCTAATGAAAACAAAGGCTGATTATATAGAAGGGAGCCGCCTAAAGCAAACCATGAGAGCCCATTTACACAGATGAAGGACTCAGTATTAAGTTACAGAGCAAGGTTAACATCACCTGTGCCCCCAGGGACAAAATAAGGAGGCACAGGAGACTGAAAAAACAACAACCCGTGTTGGAAAAGGAGGCACAACCAAAATTTGTGTTGGGGGAACAAGCAGACAAAGCATTGCATGTGTGCATCTACGGAAGAACTGCAAGGCTTTGTGATCAAGCCACTGGGCTCGCTCGCCTGCATAACAGGACATGACCGTTCCAACAACTCCAGTACATGCAGGCTTTTTATTAGATCTTATTTTTGAAAAACAAGGAAGAAGGGAAGAAGGAAATATTATGCAAGGTTCTCCCTCCCCCAAAAAA
Source organism: Podarcis liolepis (assembly GCF_965112155.1). Classification (NCBI taxonomy): domain Eukaryota; kingdom Metazoa; phylum Chordata; class Lepidosauria; order Squamata; family Lacertidae; genus Podarcis; species Podarcis liolepis. Next base: position 26,726,744 of record NC_139555.1, read on the forward strand.
GATGAACACTTTTGAATTACGTGCACGGATAAGCCATACACATTGCACAGGACTTTCCCCAAAGGACAGGTGCCTTTCATCCTCACACCCACCGCCAGGCACATAATGCACTTCCTCTCCCCAGATGCCATTTCCTACATGACTCGCTCGCCTCGCCGCTTTTTCTCGGCACCCCCAAACAAAACACCCCAGAATTGCACCAGTCAGCGCGCGCAAGGCTCGTCTGTATTCATTCGCGGCTCCATCTCCCCGGATTGCGGGCTGCCTGGAGCTTCCCTGCGGTGGGTAGGCGCTGTTCCCTCGCTAATACAAGCCTTCAAGTAACGGGCCCTGAATGCAAAGCGATAATAAAGCGAAACTTCCTGGAACGCGATAGGGAGAGAAAGGGGAATGATTTTAACGCTCACCCTCATCACAGTGCTGGGGATTCGCCCGCTTATTATTCCCTGTTTGGCGATGTCTCCTTAAGAGCATCACGTACATCCATACACATTGGTGGTGCATGTAAAACAATCACTGGCAGAACTGTTGAAAAACCAATAACAGAAAGCGCTCCATCATCCACGTTGGAGCCGAGATGCCAAGACGAAGAGCACCAGCTGCCCCTCATCCTCACGCCACCGCTTCCCAGAGAATCCAAAGCAATCGACGGCAAACAGGAAACTTACCTGGAGAGCATCCCCCATGTGGAGAGGGGCTGCCGCGAAAAGCGCAGCAAGAATTATATTCCAAATATGAAGGCGGGGACGGAGAGGGCACCAAGCAGATCAGCTCCAAAGCGCACCGGATTTTGCGTCAGGCAAAGGTGTCCAAGCCCAACCGGGGTGCGCAAAAACCATCGTTGCGAGGCAGAGGTACCACAATAATCCAGGCCCGAGGGAGACCAAGGGGCCAGGTTCTCCCAGGTGTTCTTGCCAGCATCTTCCCTCCTCTCCAGCAGATGCCCTCTTCCCGGAACATCCCAGATGCTTGAACATCCCAGAGGCATAAATCCAACGCAGCGAGGTCCTTCCTTGTCCAACGGGGAAGATGCGTCCAGGTCGTGGGGGCCATAATAACCCGCATCCCATCCTTGGCAGACACTCGGGGTTTAGGAGTTCTGCCGACCTGCAGGAGCCAGCCGAGAAATGCGCACGATCCCCCGCGATTTGTGCCCGGCGAGGCGCGCGCTCTCTGTCTCTCTCCGGGCCAGCCCCAAAAGAGCGAGAGCAGCTCCCGGCGCATCCACGCACCCGGGAGAGAAAGAGGCTGGAAGAAGCAGCCCGCTCTGGGGATCCCGAAGCGGCTCGGCTCGCATCGAGGAGGCGCCGAGAGGTCCCCTCCACCAACCGCCAAGCCCTTCCTGCCGGACCCCGGCGGCCGAGCGCCGCCCAAGCAGCAGCTCCGGAGGAGACGAACTCTCGCCGCGCACCAGGCAAACGCGCGCCCTGCCCACCTCCCTCCCACTGCCCGAGCTCGAGCCATGCCTGCTTTTATATACTCCGCAGCCGCAGGCTCGCTCGACTGCGGCAAGCCGAGGCAGAGAGCATCACGGGAGTCGTAGTTTTTCCTCTCCCTCCGTCCCTCCCTCTCTCGACACAATCCAGTTAATGTTTATATACTTCGTTATTTAAACGTGATAGATAGATAGATAGATAGATAGATAGATAGATAGATAGATAGATAGATAGATAGATAGATAGATAGATAGATAGATAGATAGATAGATAGATAGATGATAGAATGAAATGCAATAATAAATTCTCATAACCACAACGGGGTTTACTTGTGAGTAAGCATGCACCTGGGCTGTGCGGCTAAGCGTTTTCATGCACCAAGCTTAGACATGCATCCGGACACACGAAAAAAAAGCTACCGCAATTCTGACGTCACGCTATTTCCTTGACGCAACAGTACTAGCGCCGTTTTTGTACCCCATTCATGTGCGGGGCACAGCAAAGTCATTTAGATCGGGGACTGCTGGTCCCATTTCCTGTTGGTCTTATTCCTATAATAGGAATTAATAGGAATCGGATGAATTTCTTTAAACTTTTGGGGACTACACAAATCTAAAATTGTGCAGAAGGCTAGGAGTACTTCATTTATTTGTACAAGTTAGAAACTGGCTTTTTTAAAAAAAAGTACATTAAATAAATATGTTGAATTACAGATTCTGTTTTATTCAATGTTTTCTGTGTTCACAGTAAACCTATTGAAGTTAATGGACATGACTAACTTAGGTCCAATGGATCGACTGAATAGAACTTTAAGGCGATCCTCAGATACTTTTTTTAAAAAAAAATAATGATTGGTTTTGTGTGGTGCTGTCTGCTGTGATCCACCCTGAATAATTTCACGTTAAAGGGCAGGGTTTTGGAGATAAGATAAAATAAATAAATAAAAATAAACAAAAATATTTTAGCCTCTCTCTTATTTTAACTTCTTGACCATTATATTTAAGAATCGCCCCCCCATTCATGTTTGACAGAGAAATAAAGGGATAGATGCTATTATCTTCAAACTCTTACAATTAAAGAATGAGCAAAACACTAGCATCTCTCTGAGTTTTCTTGGAGAAGGGGGGAACAAAAAGCTTTCCCCCAAATTTCCTCCCATCCATACAGTTTCCAACTAGGCACTCTGCAGCCTTTTGGGAGGGGGCCATTTTACACCCAGGGTCAGCAAACTTTTTCAGCAGGGGTCCGGTCCACTGTCCCTCAGACCTTCTGGGGGGCCAGACTATATTGGGGGGGGGATGAACAATTTCCTATGCCCTACAAATAACCCAGAGATGCATTTTAAATAAAAGGGCACATTCTACTCATGTAAAAACACGCTGATTCCTGGAAAGTCCGTGTGCAAGATTTAGAAGGCGACTGGGCCAGATCCAGCACCCGGGCCTTAGTTTGCCTACCCATGTTTTACACCAAAAGTGGTTTAGCTTCAAAAAATGTGGCAGCAAGCAGCACTGTAGATAGGAGCAGCTATTTAAAACACACACTACCAATAAGGCAGGGGACACGGGTGGCGCTGTGGGTAAAACCTCAGTGCCTAGGACTGGCTGATCGTAAGGTCGGCGGTTCAAATCCCTGCGGCTGGGTGAGCTCCCATCATTCGGTCCCAGCTCCTGCCAACCTAGCAGTTCGAAAGCACCCCTAAGTGCAAGTAGATAAATAGGTACCGCTTTAAAGCGGGAAAGTAAACGGCGTTTCGTGTGCGGTGCTGGTGCAGGCTCGCCAGTGCAGCTTCGTCACGCTGGCCACGTGACCCGGAAGTGTCTTTGGACGGCGCCGGCTCCCGGCCTCTTAAGCGAGATGAGCACGCAACCCCAGAGTCAGTCACGACTGGCCCGTACGGGCAGGGGTACCTTTACCTTTACCAATAAGGCAAGAAACCTCTGCAGTGACCAGTTAGCAGGGAGAAATAATGGCATCAGCTAGAGAGGTGACAGATGATAATTTGATATTTATAGTGCTGCTGCAAGGTGTTAGGTAATGCTTAGATGAGAATTCCTGTCACTCACCTGCTAAGCATTTAAATCGTTTCCAGACTTCTCAAATACACTTCCAAGACGAAAATGGAACCAGATCTCTCCCCCACCCCATATCTTACTGTAAACAGCAAATGGATACAAAACCGCTCCAGGAAAGTCTGTAGTCCTTAGTGAGCTTAAAGGCCGGCTATGCACACATGATTGGTTGTTGGATGAATTCAGAAACTAGGGAAAGAATGGCTGCGATGGCTGCAGACAAAACACACATCCACGGCATAGTTTTCAGAGATGAGGGATCAAAAGGGGGAAAATGGTTCCAGCTTACTTGCTAGGCTCCAAGTTCTTGAACCCAGCAGTGGCAGGCAGAAAGAGCTGGGTGATTTGTCACAAAGAAAGAAGAGGTTTGGGCTGCTCATTGCAATGCTAGGGTTCAAACAGTTCTCAGATACCCGTACTCGCCTAACCCCACCTGGAATACTCATCAGCAGTGGACCAGAGTCCCTCCATCTTTTGAAACACTTCCTGTGAGCATCTTTCTTTCCCTGACCAATTGATTTGCATTCTGCACTGTAATAACAGCCTCTGCAGTCTCCGAAGTGAGCACGTGCCTGGTTGTCCCCACCCCCCAAAGCATGGCAGATTTGGCAGAAATCCAAACCGCACACAACTTTTAAAAGCTGAATGATCGCTATCTCAATGTCTACTTCCCGCTGCCTAAGGCAGGGTTGGGAAACCTGTGGCCCTCAAGATATTGTTGGACTCCCAATCAGCTCCAGCCAGCATGCCCAATGGTCAGGGCTGATGGGAGCTGCAGCGTGGAGGGCCATAGGCTCCTTATCCCTGGCAGCTACAGAAAGGTCTTCACCTGCAGTGTTTAGGACTCCGATCCCAAAGCACCTTACTTGGAAGTATGTTCTATGCGTCCAATAAAACGTGTTACGGACCAGGATGAAAGTGAGTGAGAATTCTGCTAGTTCTGGCACGATGCCCTTCAGACCCTTTTGCCCTGGTGTTTTTTAGCACAAAATGATCTGCTTGGTAAATCCCTAGTTTTCTTTGCAAGCCCACAATCCTCTGCTGGTAGAGGCCTCTGCCTGCTTATCAGCCAATCTGTCAAAAGCATCTTTCTACTGCTCTCTTGAGGGACGCAGGTGGCGCTGTGGGTTAAACCACAGAGCCTAGGACTTGCTGATCAGAAGGTCGGTGGTTCGAATCCCCGCAACGGGGTGAGCTCCCATTGCTCAGTCCCTGCTCCTGCCAACCTAGCAGTTCAAAAGCAAGTCAAAGTGCAAGTAGATAAATAGGTACTGCCCCAGCGGGAAGGTAAACGGCGTTTCCGTGTGCTGCTCTGGTTCACCAGAAGCGGCTTAGCCATGCTGGCCACATGACTCGGAAGCGAGATGAGCACGCAACCCCCGAGTCACAACTGGACCTAATCGTCAGGGGCCCCTTTACCTTTACCTTACTGCTCTCTTGAGACCTACTATTACCTGTGGCTCAAACAGGATGGGCACTACACAAGGCTCTCATTCCCCACTCCCCCCCCCCCAGGAGACCTCCAGGTTAAATAGAATAAAGGATGCTTTGAATTGCTCATGTGGGCCTGTGGGGAAAACGCCACTAATTCTTTGTATCTTAGCAACATCTGGTTGACATATTATTCAGCCTGCAGGCTTGCTTTTTTCTTTTTTCTTTTCTTGGCAATCATGCTTAATTTACCTGTTCCGTACATCCTTTATCTTGCTTTTTCAGTGGGTGCCTTCGCTCCTTTCCAGCCCATTTTAGTAATTAAAACATTTGCTTCCTCCAGCCCTCTCTTTAGCTCCCTCCACAGCTTTCCCTCCCCATCTCAGCAGTGGTTAAGGAATGCGAAGGAGGAATGCTGTCCTCTTACAAGGAGGTTGGAGAAAGGGAGGAGACTATCACTTTAAAACAATGACTTTATGTTTCCAGCCAAAGCTGTAGTCACGCAAGGCGCTCGCGCTCTCTCTCTCTCTCTCTGTGTGTGTGTGTCTCTGTGTGGTGTATAAACAAACTTCTGAAAGCCTTTTTCAGCTCTCTGTATATATTGAAAGCATCCAGCTCTCTGGAAATGGCACAACAGACACAATGTTTAGTGCACAATTCAAATCCCCACAGATATAGCTTCTCCCTATACAACACTGCAAAAAACAACAACCTCTCGGGTTTTGTAAAGCTTGCTTTGGTCAGCTCCTGGCTGCCTTTGGCTCATCCAACTTTCCTTCTGGCAGTCTCTTCTCAGCCAGACCTTTCGTCTCTGTCCAAACCACCGGTGCAAAAGCTGTTCCCAGAACATGTGGCATCAGATCCTGACTCTCCATCCAGCACAAAGCCCTTGCCCTCACCTGTGAAGCTTTCTGTGGCATGACCTTGCCCCATATTCCCTCCCCTTATTTCTCATGATAACCTTATTGTGAACTTCGCTTTCCCAACCTGCTCTCTCTCATCAGCATAGCTCCTTCTTCTTCCCATGCTTCTCCATCTGCCTTGAACTCCTTCACAGAACACTTCCTTCAAATCGCTCCTCAAAATTGGAAACTTTTGGCTTGACCCAGTGGTGAGGAACCTGTGACCCTCTGGCTGTTGTTTGACTCCGAATCCCATCTGCTCCTGCCAACATGGCCAATGGTGAGGGATCATAGGATTTTAGCTAAGTTTTGTCCGCATTGGCCAGAAGCAGCACTCCACAGTTTTAGACTGGCTTTTTAGACTGGCCTTCCCCCCCCAGCCCTACCTGGAGACGTCAGGGTTTGAACCTGTGACCTTTTGCATGAGAAACATGTGCTCTACGACTGAGCTACCTCCCCTTCCCAGTACCCCACCCATCCTCCAAGGAGTTCAGGACAGCATACATGCTGCTCCCGTTTTCTCTTCACAACAACCCTGCAAAGTAGTAGCAGAATCAAGCTCACTTAATGAGCTTCACAGGTAAGTGAGGATTCAAACCTGAGGCCTCCCAGTCTGACAATCACATCTCTGCTGGAATGGACAGGTTGTTATGTTTATATAACAAGAACAAGAACAAGAACAATGATTCTCTCTCTTCAGACAACATGTCACTGGGTTGAAAGAATTCATTACTCTGTATAGTTAACATACACATCCTAGTTTTCATCAGAGCTGTTCCATTCGCATAGTGCTCAATGCCAATGACACCATTAGAGTCATAGAGCAGGAACAGCTAATGTGATGCCCTTCATTCATTGTTGGACTCAAACTCCCATCAGTCCCTGGCCTGTGGAGCCAAAAACTTCCTCACACCTGACTTATAGCAAAGGGGAAGGATGTGATCACATCACTGGTCAACAAGCCAAGAGTACCTGTAACTGTCAGCATCTTGCATAGTGGGATACAGAGGTCAGAGCCGTCTTTCCCATAGGGCTTAGTGGTGTGTTGCGCCAGGGCACCGGCCTCTCAGGGGCGCCCCAGCAAGTGGGGGAGCTGCGCGGCTTTGCCGCGGAGGCTTGGGAGGGGTGCAACTTCACTCCCAAGCCTCTGCGAGGTTGCAGAGACCACAAAACACCAGTCTTGAAAGACTTACACTGGCTCCCAGTACGTTTCCGAGCAAAATTCAAAGTGTTGGTGCTGACCTTTAAAGCCCTAAACGGCCTTGGTCCAGTATACCTGAAGGAGCATCTCCACCCCCATTGTTCTGCCCGGACACTGAGGTTCAGCGCCAAGGGCCTTCTGGTAGTTCCCTCGCTGCGAGAAGCCAAGTTACAGAGAACCAAGCAGAGGGCCTTCTCAGTAGTGGCGCCTGCCCTGTGGAACGCCCTCCCACCAGATGTCAAAGAGAACAACAACTACCAGACTTTTAGAAGACATCTGAAGGCAGCCCTGTTTAGGCAAGCTTTTAATGTTTAACAGACCACTGTTAATACTTTGTTGGAAGCCGCCTAGGGCGGCTCGGGAGACCCAGCCAGATGGGCGGGGTATAACTAATAAATGATGATGATGATGATGATTGGGAGGGAAGCTGCGCTCTCCTCCCGTGGAGGCTTGGGAGGGGCACAACTTCACTCCCAAGCCTCTGCAGGGACCGCTCTCCCGCAGTGGCATGAGGGAGAGTTGCGCCCCCGGGTGGCTCTCAGTGCGCAGCTACAGCCACCCCAACACTATCCGTGGTAATTTGGGGGTGTTGGGCAGATATTTGCACCCCGGCGCCGCATCTGCTAAAGACGGACCTGGCAGAGGTGTCCTTACTTTCTTTTCTGGGTGCTTTCCCTGCCTGAGGGAGAAAACAGCTTGACCATAAGGAAGAAAGAGAACTAATGGGTACTTCAATTACCTTGGGCACCTGTGAGCCTAAATGGTTCGCTTTTGGTGGGGCGTAGTGTGGGTTGCTGACGCCTGGGTGAGGTAAGTGTTGTGGTCCCCCTCCCCCCCCCCGGTGGACTGTGCCATGGTCAATCCCTTTGGGGATTGTTTCCTTAACTGGCTATCACCCAGTCTCTTCCCTTATATACTGTAAGCCTGCAACTTACAAACTTTTAACTAGTGCACATTCAACTTTACGTGCATGACAATAAAATAAAATAAAATAGGCGGAAAGGGGGTGAGGTTACGGGGAAGTCCCACCCGCCATTGATCCCATTGGGTTTTGACTATGCACGATTTTGGCTTTAGGCACAACCCCAAAACGTTAAGCCTGCATAAGGCTTACTGTACTGGGATAGGGATGGGTGATTCCAGCCTCTGCTATTGGTATCTCTATAAATTCTGCTTTCTTCTTCTTTTGCTTTATATTATTTGAAGCAACCTTCCGAGCTGAGATGGATTTTTAAAGACCTACTCCTCAACCCTAAATGAGGAGCTTGGACTTGAAAGGCTGGGGCTATTATAAAAGGGAGATTTTTAAGTAAAAAAAAAAAGGGGGGGTGCTTTTCAGGGAGTCCAGTGATTTAGTGTCTCGTTTCTCTGCCTCCCTCCACTCTTTTGCCTCCTGCACAAGGATCTATTGAGAAGCCACAGAACAAACGCTCCCTTATGAAGCTCAGAGGGAGAGAGAGAAAGAAAGAGGAAAAAAATCTTCTCTTTGGTTTGTCTGAAACAGCTGCCTCCAAGCACGCTATAGTTACTCATTAACCAGGTCTCCTAAGGCGCTGGGGGGGGGGGCAAGGAGAGGAGGAGAAAGAAGTCGAAACCTACCCTCAATAAGCTACTCCCCCTCCCCTCCACACGCACACAAAATAAAAAATAAATCAGGTGTCCTGGGAAATAAAAGTGTGGAGAGCAGGTGGCCTCTTTGGACAATGAAATAATGTGCAAGGAAAAGAGGGGTGTCTCTGATCTCTCTCTTTCTCCTAGGCGCCTGCCTGGCAGCTCCAGAAGGCAGAGGGAATGATAACATTGCTGGGAGTGTTCAGGGAGAGGGGGACACAAAAGGCATCCGATTATTAAGGCCGGACAGAGGACCGCTTGTGTTCCGTCCCGCTTGATGAGCTCAGGATGGGATGAAGGCGTCTCTCCTCTCTCTCTCTCTCTCTCTCTTCCTCTGCTGGAATTTGGCAGCCCCCCCCCAACATTAGAGACTCTCCCCCCCCTTTATCAGAATGAGGGGAGAACCAGCATCTGGGTTTAACTAAGGAACCAAGTCGTGGGAACCGGTTGCTCCAATGCAGAGTAGCCAAATTGAATAAAATATTGGGGGGGGGCAGCTAAGCCATGCCCCATATAATTGATCACAAGATGTGATGCATGCACACTGTTTGAATGGCAATGTACATCAACTTTGGGGGGGCAGTCCCCTCAAATATTTTAATGGGGGGGGGCTTAAGGGACATTGGCCCCTAGGAGTTTGCTCCTATGCTGCAATGGATTGTTCTATACTTTAAAAACTGCCATGTGATTCTCGAAGGGCGGCTTGTGGATTTAATAAGTAAATAAACAAACCATTTCAGGGTTTTATACTCTGCAAACAGCCATTTTTATTTTTATTTTAGCATCAAGGAGTATATCAATAAATAATAATAGCAGTCAAGAGAGCAGTTGGGGTGTCCTAAAAAACAAAGCACAGAATTGCAGAGTTGGGCAGGGAACCCAAGGGTCATCTAGAAATGCAGGTTCTCTCCACCCACCCCATATTTTACCCACCCCAAATATTTGCTTACTTATTGCAGTTACGTATTCCGGCTTTCCTCCCAGGAGCTTAAGGTGACGTCTGTGGTTCTTCCCCCTTCTCCATGTTATCCTCACAATGGTTTATCCCATGGGTAGGCAAACTAAGGCCCGGGGGCCGAATCTGGCCCAAACGCCTTCTAAATCTGGCCCGCAGATGGTCCGAGAATCAGCGTGTTTTTACATGAGTAGAATGTGTCTTTTTATTTAAAATGCACCTCTGGGTTATTTGTGGAGCATAGGAATTCGTTCATTTCCTCCCCCCCCCAAAAAAATAGTCTGCCCCCCCCATAAGGTCTGAGGGACAGTGGACCGGCCCCCTGCTGAAAAGTTTATCCTCACGACAACCCTCAGGGAGACAGTGACTTGCTCAAAGCGGCTCAGTGAGCTTTGTGGCTAAACATGGATTTGAAATCAGGCTTCCCTATCTCTAATCTGACACTTTTTAAAAAAAAAGTGTCTAGCCTTAATTTATGGAGATGTGAGAGATGTTCACTTAAAACTAAGCCTGCCGCTCCCAATTTCCATTGTTATGTCCGAAGAGTGCATAAACACTTGTTGGACATGTAAGCACTTGACAGTTATTTCCCCTCCAAATAATAACAGCATCATTAAATTGTACAGTAAACTAAGCAAATCGTACAACTAGAATTACCTCTTTTCTGCTTCGTATTAACTCCTACTGGTGCAACTTTCCCCACCCCACCCCTCCTTATTAAAGGGACTTCCACCCCAATCACAAAAAAGTTTCTTGTCAGGGGTTTCTATATCATGTCTGAGTTCCTTCAGGTGTGTTCAGAATTGCATCTGTGATATAGAAACCCCTGACAAGATTTAAAGCCATTCCCTGGGCTATCTTTTCTGATGCACAGTCGTGCCAGAAAGAAACAAATTTCTTCTTTAAACTGAACTTTGTTTAAAAATATATATTATTTTCTATGAAAACAAAGGGTGGGGGAGAGAGAAGATCTGAAATAATAACCCACCTGCATCAGTTTTTTAAAAAAACTAATAAGTTGATTCTCACATCTGATTACCCCCTGTTGTCTTGACTGAATTTTTTTATGATGTGGATTTTGTTACCTACTAATTATATATAGTTAATATAATTAATAATTGTGTTACCCACTAACATTTCTATTGGGTTAGTTGGCTGCAATTTGCCTTTTTAAACTCAAGGGGCAGACAGCATGGATGCCCATGTAGAAGCATTCACCTCTCTGCACTCAAGAAGAGAAAACTGCAGGGAGGAAAGAGTTAAAACCACGGGGAGGAAAGAGTTAATTCTGTGAGGGATGCAGCTGTGGGATGTTTTTGGAGCCCAGTTTTCATTGGCATTAAGGTCTGATTTATTATTGCTGATATAAGCTACATTCTGTGCATTATTCGAAGTAATAATTATGGTTCTCAGACAGCATCTGTGCAATATCACACACTAGACAATTCATCTAGAAAGGGCAGTATCCTCAAACAACTCCCTTGCTCTTTTGGTCCATGATAAATGAGCACAATTAGGGCTGTTTGCACAAGCCTCCAAAGGCAACACTAAATGAGAGCCAATTCTGAGGAGAGCCCATGTCAATTCAGCATTTGCTAAGTCAGGGTCCATCTGCCCAAACACTGTAAAAAGTGGGGTGGGAGGGGTGAGGACGTGCCAATGGCAAAAAATAATGCAGGTACATAAGGACCTAGGTAAAGGTAAAGGGACCCTTGACCACTAGGTCCAGTCATGACCGACTCTGGGGTTGCGGTGTTCATCTCGCTTTATTGGCCAAGGGAGCCAGCGTACAGCTTCTGGGTCATGTGGCCCGCATGACTAAGCCACTTCTGGCGAACCAAAGCAGTGCACGGAAACGCCATTTACCTTCCTGCCAGAGCGGTACCTATTTATCTACTTGCACTTTGATGTGCTTTCAAACTGCTAGGTGGGCAGGAGCAGGGACCGAGCAATGGAAGCTCACCCCATCGCGGGGATTCAAACCGCCAACCTTCTGATCGGCAAGTCCTAGGCTCTGTGGTTTAACCCACAGCGCCACCCGCATCCCTACATAAGGACTAGGGACAACCTAAAAGCTTGTTTCCAAAACAAGGCTTTTGAATTATGGTGCTGGAGGAGACTCATGAGAATCCCATGGACTGCAAGATCAAACCTATCCATTCTTAAGGAAATCAGCCCTGAGTGCTCACTGGAAGGACAGATCCTGAAGCTGAGGCTCCAATACCTTGGCCACCTCATGAGAAGACCCTGATGTTGGGAAAGATTGAGGGCACAAGGAGAAGAGGACGACAGAGGACAAGATGGTTGCACAGTGTTCTCGAAGCTACCAGCATGAGTTTGACCTAACTGCAGGAGGCAGTGGAAGACAGGAGTGCCTGGCGTGCTCTGGTCCATGGGGTCATGAAGAGTCGGACACGACTAAACAACAACAGTCCTTATGAACTTTAAACTATGCAACCAAATCCCAGGAGCTACCAGAAAGCAGAGTGTGGGGACTGAGGGATGTTACATACCAGTTGGGCATGTGTCTCTGCCAGAGTCCTACTCGAGTGTAGGCTGAACTCCTGACAGTTATGAGCTGCTAGTGAGCAGGAAGCAAGTGCAGTTTTTCACTGGCATTCACACAACCTCTGCAATTATCTCTCCACTATAATTATACCCCACTAACTTGGGTGGGATGTAACATCTCAGCAAACCTGCCCAGGTATTAAGACCATCCTCTGAGGCCCTTCTCCAAGCCTCCCTACCATGTGAGGTAAGGCACCCTACCTTTGGAATCCCTTCTCCACCTGAAATTGTCTCTGTGGTGGTTTTTTTTTACTGTCCAGGCACATGAGAAACTGCCTTTTACCAGTTCCAACTATTTGTACAACTAGTCCATTATTGTCTACTCTGACTAACAGCATCTCTCTGCGATCCCAGGGATTTCCCCCATTACCTGATCCCTTTTAGTGAATATGCCAGAGATTGACATTGAGATGTTTGCCATCTAAGTTATGCATTCTATCATTGAGCTACTTTATTGTACTTCTGTTCCTCTTTTTAAAATGTATACCTCCTTTTGCTGAAGAGCAGCCAATCAATTTTCTAAACAAATAAAAGAAGGCACATTAAGCTGCAATCCCATACACACTTCCCTGGGAGCCAGATGAGCTCGGCAAAACTTAATGTTGAGTAAACAGGCATGCGATTGCACTGTCAGCCCTAAAGTCACCCTGATAATTACACTGAGAAAACTAAAATTACATGAACACATTCTAGGAGAAGTAAACACATCTCTTAACTCCACTTAGCGTACGACCAGAATTCAAAGTAAGCAAGTAAAGAGGGGTATTCACACACTACATTCAAGAAGTCTACACAAATGTTTGAACTGTACACTCATACAGCTATTCACATGTAACACTCTTCTGCCTTGGCCAAACACACGGAACACTGTGTCCAGTGGGCGCCAGAATTCTAGGCGCCACAATTTAAGAAGGATGTTGACAAGCTGGAACCTGTGCAGAGGAGGTCGACCAAGATGGTCAAGGGTCTGGAAACCAAGCCTTATGAAGAATGGTTGAAGGGAGTTGGGTATGTTTAGCCTGGTAAAGAGGAGACACCTTCAAATATCTAAAGGGCTGTCATATGGAAGATGGAGCAAGCTTGTTTTCTCCTGCTCAAACCAGTGGCTTCAAGTTACAAGAAAGGAGATTCTGACTAAACACCAGGAAGAACTTTCTGACAGTAAGAGTTATTTGACAGTGGAATTGTCTCCCTCGGGAGGTGGTGGACTCCCCTCCCTTGGAGGTTTTAAAGCAGAGGATGGATCTGTCATGGATGCTTTCATTGAGATTCCTACATTGCAGGGGGTTGGACTAGATGACCCTCAGGATCCCTTACAACTCTACAATCCCATGATTCTATTATTCAATGCACGGGCAGTCTGTGTACACAAAAGGTGAGCTGTACAACTCAATACACGTACAGCCTTTCACACAAACATTTGTATAGGGTTACAGCGGGATGCTGATAACACCAAGGTTGCAGGTTCAGTTCCAGACTTGGGCAGCTGCACATTCCTACAATTCTATGTGCAGAGACAGCTTTTACCTGCATTTGGTGTAATGCATGAACAATCCAAAAGCCCAAGGATCTGTTGACCTACGTGAAGCAATGCCGATGTAATTGTCAAAAGGCCGAAAAAGAGCCACTACTAAAGAAAGTTGAGTAGTTATGTGCTGTATGGCACTTTTTGGTGGGGAGCAGAATGAGACACACGCATGCAGAGCAATACACAAAGCATTCTCAAATTGATTGTTTTCCCCAGGTGAGATAACTGGTTCTGCTATGCCTCTGAGCTGCACTCTCACTGCTAGTCCATACTCCCCCACTGGCATTCAGTCAAAATTGGCTTGAGCCTTATTGAAACAGGGCATCGGCAGGTCACCCACAGTGACAGGGAAGAATTCTCCTGCCTCCCAAACCCAGAACTTACACCAGCTGCATGAGCAGTGCAAAAATTCACTTTCTTTCTTTTTCTCCCTCCCTCCCTCCCTCTTTTGCAAAGAAGTTTGAAAATCTATGGTTTTCCTCTTCCTCAGCTGGTGTTTTCATGAGACAGGTACCTTATGATTAGATTTGCTTGAAAATGCTAAACATCTGGAGCCCAGCATTACAAAGCAGCCTTTATGCTACTGGTAAGTTATCTGCAATAAAACAGCACTTGTTGCTGAGAGTTTCAAGTGGGAGGGTGTGTGTGTGTGTGTGTGTGTTTGGTTTTTTTTTAAAGGAGAGCAAGAGCATGAAAAGGAGAAACACAACACCCTTGCCGTAGCAAATTTCAGGCCTCTGAGAACTTTCACAAATATTTTCCATAGTTCAGCTTCAGCAGATGACTTTTAGGAGGCTACGCAAAATAAGCTGTTGAGGCCAGCTCCCCCACCCCACCCCATTCCCCTTCCCAAGCAGCAGAAAGCAAAAAATAATGGATCTGAAAGTGGGGAAAAGGTCCTTCCAAACCATGGAAGGAAAGCAAATTTGGGGTATGCTCACATTACTGCTTACATGCTGCATCTGGTGTGCTCCCACTGCTAGTTTTGGAAGCTGCATTTACACAATGTTAGCCACAATCCATATTGATGTTGACAGATGCTGCTGTTCAGTGATCCTCTCCCCTTTCAACCTGACTAGAAAACATAAGCTGCATTCGGTACGTTTTTAAGAATGATGTGTGCATTGAGACAGCCATGGCACATGCACAGGTAAGCATGCATGCACAGGTGACTGCTTTGTTCCAGGGGAGTTGCGAGGGCGAGGAAACCAAAAAGGGCATGCATGTCAGGTAAAGATATCCCTGCCCGCTTGCTGATGTGAACAAAACTGTGCAAATGTGGCTTGAAATGCAGCGGGGGGGGGGGGGCAATTCATGGCATTTTAAGCCAGTAATGTGAACATAGCATGCAAAACACCTTTCCCCTTAGAATGGATGAGGGACAGGCCTGCTGCAAAGAAGAGCTCCAGAGGCAAGGGGTACCCATTTTGTTTTTTCACTCCCCTTCCTCTTTTGGCAAATCAGAATGGAAACATTCTCCACTGCAATCTGTTTCAGTTTCACTATGAAATGATGGTCAATGCCATGGGTAGGCAAACTAAGGCCTGGGGGCCGGATCTGGCCCAATCACCTTCTCAATATGGCCCATGCATGGTCCGGGAATCAGAGTGTTTTTACATGGGTAGAATGTGTCCTTTTATTTAAAATGCATCTCTGGGTTATTAAAAAGCAGAGACATCACCTTGCCAACAAAGGTCTGTATAGTTAAAGCTATGGTTTTCCCAGTAGTGATGTACGGAAGTGAGAGCTGGACCATAAAGAAGGCTGATCGCCGAAGAATTGATGCTTTCGAATTATGGTGCTGGAGGAGACTCGTGAGAGTCCCACGGACTGCAAGAAGATCAAACCTCTCCATTCTGAAGGAAATCAGCCCTGAGTGCACCCTGAAGCTGAGGCTCCAATGCTTTGGCCACCTCATGAGAAGAGAAGACTCCCTGGAAAAGACCCTGATGTTGGGAAAGATTGAAGGCACAAGGAGAAGGGGACAACAGAGGATGAGATGGTTGGATAGTGTTCTCGAAACTACTAACATGAGTTTGACCAAACTGCAGGAGGCAGTGGAAGACAGGAGTGCCTGGCGTTCTCTGGTCCAAGGGGTCACGAAGAGTCGGACACGACTAAACAACAACAAGTGTTTTTACATGAGTAGAATGTGTGCTTTTATTTAAAATGCATCTCTGGGTTATTTGTGGGGCATAGGAATTTGTTCATTTCCTCCCCCAAAAATATAGTCCGGCCCCTCACAAGGTCTGAGGGACAGTGAACCAGCCCCCTGCTGGAAAGGTTTGCTGACCCCTGGTCATTGCAGACATAGGCAGGATGAACTCACAGGGGAAGAGGTTGCAGCTCAATGGCAGACAGGCTCGGCCCACTCCATACCCTCCAACATTTCTCCAGTGAAAATTGGGACTTCCTAAGGAAAAGCGGGACATTCTGTTATCAAATCAGAAACTGGGATGGCTTCTGTAAATACGGGACTGTCCCTGGAAAACAGGGACACTTGGGAGGGCCTGGGTTAGCCAAGCCTGACTTGGTGGCCCACAAACCATGGAGGTCTGAAGTAAAGAAAAATGATGCCGGAAGCAGCCCTCCGTGCTCCATCTTCAAGATGAAGATAATAGGTTCCTACCTCGCAATGCTTCAGTGGCAAATATGGAAAAGCGTAGCGAAAGAGCCCGCATGCTTTTCGAAGGAGACACATCCACACGCTTCTTTAGCTTGGAAATGAAACGTGCACCTTGCACCTTTGCTCCCTTTGCCAAAAGCAGGAGGTTTGCGAAAAGGAGAGGAAATCCACCCAGTTTTGGAGGCCTGCCATTTGTCATTCCAGTGCCTAAAGCTCTGGTTCTCCAGAGCAGAATGTCAAGTGCAGCCTGGTAATGAGGGGGAGCTGAGCAGGGTGGCTGCTGTTAACTCGGCTCCAGATGAAGTTACGACTGACATAACTTAAGAACCTTAAAAGAGAGAGACATAACCGAGCAAGGGGAAATCTTGGCTGCCGCTCTGCTCCATAGCGTGACCACAGCACGATACACCTGTCTCAAGTCTTTTAGGTAACAGGCAGAGGCTTGCCCTGCCAAACAATGACTGCCATTGTACTGACAGCTCCCACAGTAGTTCCTATTGACTGGGAAGCCCAATCCATCAGCATTTGTCAGAGCCTATAATATACACAGCCCCAGTTAATTCACACAGGCATAATATGAACCACGGGACCTTGGGGCCCTTCTGATCGGCACTTTGACACACAGTGTTGTCTATCAGAGCAACAAGAAATGACAAGGAGGGATTATTGGCAAGCTTAACAGCCAGTCGGAAGAAAAGGGGCAATATTTAAGGAGGCATTTAGAAGTCATGTTTTTTTTTGTTTTTTTAAAGCACTACTTAAGCATTCTTTTTTTTTCCCCCAAAAGGGAAAAAGGAACCACATGGTCTCAAAGCCAAGCAGGAAACTTTTAAAATTAACACACCTTGCAAGGAGACGAGTAATAAATTGTGAGTCAAGGGAAAGCCTGTATCCTGGATAGGGCCCTACTAGGCTTCCATACATAAATCAATTGAAAGGCATAGTCTTGTATCTTAAACACACACACACACACACACACACAAACACGTTTGTGCCCTTGTAATCCTGGATGAATGACAACGAAGCTGGAAAACAGAAATCACACAAGACTGATGGGTGAGCGTCATCAAGATCCCAAAAACTACACTCAGGTGCAGAGACTGGAAGAAAGAGGTGAGACACAGGTATGGACTTGATGCTAGGGGCACTTTATTCATAACAATGTATGAACATATGATCTTTATACGGGGGCGGGAAGAGATATGCAGATGTGGACCAAAAGAATGCAGAGCAATATGTTTGGCACCAGCTTGGCTGTGGGAGTTGCCGGAAGGAGGCATACATGGTGCCATCCAACCATCTTAGGGACTCCACTCTGGATTTGTGTAGGGTTTGCTCCTTGACCTTTCCCGGGGTCATGAACCGGCAGGACGATGGGAACGGAGAAGGAAGTACTCACAGGGTGATGAGAGAGGATGGTGAGGGGATGGTGGGTCAATGCACAGGAACCAGAGCAGCAGGACCCATCATCAGAGGAGCCCCTGTCTCCACGAACATGGCAGGATTTGAGGTATAGGGAGCAGCAGTGTCAGAAATGTGGTGCAAGGTTATTTGCATCTAATTACGCAAGATGAAGACTCAGTCTGTGGTTCACTGTCCATTTTACTGTTCAATATTTATCACCTATGTATGTGCTGAATGCTTAAAATCTATTTATGGGTGGGGAAAACCTTTGGAACCCCAGAAACAAAACACTGTGTGACCAAGGGACACTAAAGAACAGACACAGACGAGACATTTGCTTTTTCATGTTCCTAAGCCTGCAAAGGCTGATAAGCATCTGCTGCTATTTGTAGCTATTCTGACCCAAGAGGAGTTTTCGGAGAGTTGGCTTGCACAGTCATAATTAGATCATTCTATCTGGAGGAAGAGGAGGGGAAGGAAATTAATTTCTTGAACAGGCAATGGAGAGCAAATTGGGTGAGAAGTCAAACGGGCTGGCTGGAATCATCTTTCTTGGCAAGCCTGAACTTTAAGGGAGCGGGAGTTAAGGGGTGGGTGGAAGGATAGGGGAAGATGGCACTCTCTCTTCTCCACTCACTAACACTCTCTTTCTTTGTAACAATTGCAGACTCCCTTGGGGCACTCACACCCAATTACAGGGGCAGCCCCCGCCTTTCCTAACAACTTAATTTGCTTAATGATTCAGGAGGCCCCTAGGGGAGCCCTTGAGGTCATTGTCTGGCTAGAGTTTCCATGCTTCACAGATGGGTTTTAACAGACACGTGCAGAGCCGAGACAATGCAGGTGGGATGTGATGGACAGCAGGGTGAAAGCGAAAATAAAAATACAATAATATAACAATAATCTATTCCTCTATGTATATACACCAAACAGCTGTTATAGTCAACAAGGTGTCTTCTAGGTGTTGAACTGTTACTTCCCACAATCCTTTGCTGGCTGGGGCTATTGGGAGTCCAAGATAAGTTTCAGGGCATTACACTGAATACCCTGCTTTATGGGTTTACACACCCACACCAAAAAACGTCCCTGCTGCTGGAGTAGCTTGCTTGCAATCTGAATTTTGCCGAATTTGGGAGACAAACAGGGGAAGGGAGAATCCTCAGCACAGACAATAGTGAGCAAAGGCGTTTGTATTTGAACCCAGAGGATGGAGTGCTCAGTCAAAGGCTGCGCAAAATAGAGCCGCCTTGAATGGGGAGCAGAAGCAGGTGGGGATAACATCCTGTGGGTTTTATTGAAGGAATGCTTTGGCATATTTTTATAGGACACAGAGACTGGTGCGCATACCAGTTTATTTCACTAAACAAAATGCATCGGGTGTGCCAATGCATGCTTTAAAATAGCAGGTCTTTAAAAATATACACATATATCTTGGAGCGGCTTACGCATTTCCAGGTCTTTCTGATATGCAGTAACATGTATACACCCAGCATTATATAGGTGAGCATCTCACCTGCATCCATCCCAGCGATTTAAAATTGTGGCACAGAATTGATAGAGCTGAATGCAAAACCACACAATCTGCATGATGCTTCTGCAGGGCAATTCGAAAGTGAGAGGGGCTGGGCAGCGGGGGAAGGAATAGCCCTATGAAACCATTTCCACTTTGCTTCCCCAAACACTCAGAGGATGATACTCTGTCTTGTTTTCTGTGGGTCCTAATATGGTCTGCTCCAGTGCTGTATTTTGATAAGCCATGGCATGAAGATAGTCAAAGGCAACTTCCTGTAAATTAGTCTCAACTTCCTGCATTTCTTGAAGGATCACGCCTTGCTCCCGTTCAACCACTGCCTCCCCAAGTGTGCTTTTCTGTAGGATATCAGCAAGAATCTCCACAGCTCTTGGCAGGTCTTTTGAGAAATGCATAATATACAGCTTGTTCTCTTGATGTAGAAGCTTTAAGGTGAGCTCCCATGTTTTCAATCTCTAGTTCCAGATCCAACTGGGGCCTCTTTTTTTTTTGTCCCCTTAAAAGCCGTATGCTCCAGGAACTAAGCTGTTCCATTGTTTTTCTCATTTTCGTATCTGCTTCCAGCGTCAATCCAAAGTCCCACTGTGCATGTTGAAATCCCAGCATCTTCAGAAGCTACCCTCAAGCCGTTATCTAGAGAAGATACCTTCGTCTCAGGAACATTGTGGGCAATTTGGGATACTGCCTTGGTAGCTATGAATCTGCTTCTCCCAAGATGTACAGACCGTTTTCCTAAGGCTGAGCTCCGCGAAAGGAGGCCCCGGCAGGCCCACAGGAGATGCCCACCCGCCAGCCGACCCGCGGCTGCCGCCATTTTACTGCTGTGGCCAAGCAGTCGGTGGAGCCAGGAGCCCATGATACTCTACCTTGATATATATAACACCTGTAGCAATGGAAAGTTACATTTCAGGAGGACGTTCCCAAAAGCCACATCTTCAGAACTGATACCTTGCCAATTGTTTAAAATGACATTTTTTCCTCCAGAGAACCCTTTGCTTCTTCTCTGCAACCTGATCTCTCGGTGCCTCTTGAGGAATAATCTCTCCTTCCTACTTACCACCAGAGTGAGTGGATCAGTCAAGGACTTCCACAGATGGTTTCACTGCTTTGCAGGTTTCGTTTTGTTTTTGTCTTTAAAATATTTTTTACTGATTTTTCCATGTATACTTCTTCTAACAATATATCTTTAACAATTTTTCATATTTCGACCCTCCTCCCCTGGACTCCCGTTTTGTTTTATTTCCATATTGTTCACTCTGCGTATTGTTTCTCAATACATACAGTCTTATTTTTTGTTGTATACAGTTGTGAGTTTACTCAACCCCTGCCAATGAGTCCATTTCTTTATGTTGCCTCTTCATATATGTTGTAAATGGTTCCCATTCTCTTTTAAAGTCTTTGTTGTCCTTTTCAGGTAATTTTTCTGTTAGTTTTGCCAGTTCTGCATATTCCCTAACTGCTTTGCAGGTTTTGAATCTGTTTCAAGAGCACACAATATTCCACAGGTACCAAAACTGACACAACCCTGAGGCATAAAGCGCAAGCCTACTCCAGCTACCATTGGTGGTTTTGTAAGATTATGCAACAGCAATGAACCTCTGGAGCGGTTTATTAGCGTGTACCAGAGGAAGCCTGCTTAAAAGGGGGGGGGGATCTAATTGTGGCTTCCTACAAGCAGCTAACCAACACAGAATGCTCAGCACCTGGTGCTCTGTTTTGGGTTATGTCCAGATAACCGGTTTATTGAATATGCATTCTCATTTGTTTGCACAATGTTTGCAATGAGGCCATATACATGGTGCCAGGGGCTTGCTAAACATTCATTTTCACTTGTTTGCAGGGAAGTTATATGATGCCATGTTAAACAAATGTGATCCCACGCACTTTCCTGTCACTTTCCTTACTGCTAAGAAATTTGGGGTGGGGGGTGGGGAGCAGCAAACTTCTTGCACAAGACCAGCAAATCCGCTTTAACTGCACAAACTGAATCTACTAGTATGTCACACTGAATTCCACTGTAAAATACTGACAGTCTGAAAGCCCTTGGTCTGGGCCTGGTAATCTATCCAGGTAGGCCAGGAATCTAGTCATTTCCCCCACCCCATTCTGCCCCTTGCTCCCTGGCAATGAGGCAAACATTTGCTCCCAACTTTGTAGACAATCGGGCATTTTACAGCGCACTACATGGGACGGAGAATATTGTAACCCAGATACAAAGAGAGAACTGGGGTACTAGTTCTGCATGACTAAAAATTATTTGGACTTGCATTTCTCAAATACCTGTTCCCCTTGCCACGTGGTCAACTGCTTTTGAAAGTCAAGGCAATGGAAGTTGGAAATGAGGGGGGGGGCGTTTCAAACACAGCTTGCTTGTGATATGGCATGCTGGCATCAGAAGCACAAGAAGAAGACGTTGAAGAAGGAGGGAATTCCTTGAGCTTCTCCCCTTTATTAAAGGTAAAAAGGTAGAGGTCCAGTCCTGACCATTAGGTCCAATCGTGGTCAACTCTGGGGTTGCGGCGCTCATCTCGCTTTATTGGCCGAGGGAGCCGGCGTACAGCTTCCGGGTCATGTGGCCAGCATGACTAAGCCGCTTCTGGCGAACCAGAGCAGCGCATGGAAATGCTGTTTACCTTCCCGCCGGAGCGGTACCTATTTATCTACTTGCACTTGATGTGCTTTCGAACTGCTAGGTTGGCAGGAGCAGGGACCGAACTACGGGAGCTCACCCTGTCGCAGGGATTCGAACCGCCAACCTTCTGATCGGCAAGCCCTAGGCTCCGTGGTTTAACCCACAGCGCCACCCGCATCCGCCTGTCCTTTATTAGCATGAGCCTAATTTAGGACCCCAAGCTGTTCCTGTGGACAAACGGCAGGTCAGGGTATATTCTGGCTGAAAACCTAAAATGGTGTTATAGCTGTAGGAACTGGGGGTTTTTTCATTCCAGTTCCTCCCAAATTATAGAATCACAGAGTTGTGGAGCTGGAAGGAACCATGAGGGTCATCCAGTCCAACCCCCTGCGATGCAGGAATCTCTTGCCCAACATGGGAATCGAACCCATGACCTTGAGATCAAGAGTCTCATGCTCTACTGACTGAGCTATGAAACTCTCCCCTTCTTTTCCTATAGCTTAACAGTGTGATAACTGGATTGCTGCAGTTGTCTGCCTCCAACATGAAAGCCAGTGCGGTGTAATGGCTAGAGTGCTGGACTAGAACCTGGGAGACCCGAGTTCAAATCCCCACTCAGCCATAAAGCTCACTGGGTAATCTCGGGCCAGTCACTGCCTCCCAGCCTCACCTGCCTCACAGGGTTGTTTTGAGGATAAAATGGGAAGGAAGAGAACTGTGTGTGCCACCTTTAGGAAAGGTGGAATGAAACTGCAATAAATAAAGCATGGTTTCCAAAGCGCCCATAGAGAAATGCAAGGGGGTGTGCCATTATTTACTACCACACAGAGAAGACAGTCACAAAAGAACTCTGCAATCAAGCAGCGAAGAAGTACCTTTGCCCTCCACTTAGGAGAGACAGAAGCCTCTGTGTGTCTCCGTTTTAATTGCTATCGTGTTGCCAAGTACAACAAAGATATATATATATATATAAATATGAGATAGATGGCATTTTGTTCTTAGCTTCTCTCTCCCTGCCTCCCCCAAACACAGAGTGGGGGTTAGCAGATGAAATCAGCGTGCCTTTATGAGCAGTGACTCAGGTGCTGCTGTCTATTCTAGCTTCGGCGTTGAGAGAGGGCTTTTGTGCTGCGCCGGGCTTTATGGCATCACTTGTAATAATAAGGCGATTGTTTGGTTGCGTGCAAAGCTCTCGCTCAGGGATTCCTGTTGCGGCCTCCTCCCTTGAAACCGCAACCATGCGAGCTGCACCTTCCCTCCTAAACTCTGCCCCCCCCCCCGACTCTGCTTGCTCACAGGTAAACATTGAGTAGTGCAATCCCTGCAGGAAGGAAGGGTCCTCGTCAGCCTCGGTTAGCCACACAGGCACTGAAAGATAACACTGGCTCCAGCATTCCTCATCTCTGACTCAGAGGCAAATGAGGACGTGAGGCTACCTAGCGAGGGTGACAGTTCACCTGGTCGGCCTTAGTCTGTCTCGTCTGCTGTGCTCTCCTTTTTGCTGTCCTCACCGCTTCCTTTTTCCTGCTCCACTTAACCAAGAAGCACAACATAGGATGGAGGTCTCTTGGAATACAGAGCTGGGACTTAACTCCAATGCTGGCTTCTATCTCAAATGGGGCCCTTTCTATCATAGCTGTCAACGTTTCCCTTTTTTTAAAGGGAAATTCCCTTATTCCGAATAGGATTCCTCGCAAGAAAAGGGAAAAGTTGACAGCTATGATTTCTATCAGTGTGAAGAGGTGGCACAGCGTCACATCCACCCTTGTTTTTCCATGATGTGAGCCAAGCAGAAGAGAACAAAATCCAAATTACGGGTTGGTTTCGGTGGCATGGGATCAGCGTACTGAAGGGAGCATGTTATCCTGTATGAGCCCTTCCGTCTGTTAAGATCAGCTGAAAGATGGCAAGGGCGTGTTAGGGACTGCAATTCTAGATCAATTATGAACCTTATTTGTGGTCAGGAGGAACAGTGCAGGTGGAACAAGTGGGGGTGTCCTCAGCAACATGGAATCTTGCTTTTTGAGCACAAAAAAGCAATGCCCATCCCTTTGAAGCCCTCAGCATTTTAAGAAGAAGCATCAAGCCCTTCTATTCGCAAAAAACAAAACGCCTCCCTAACTAAACATAGTCAAAAACGTCTGGTGAGTGGCTGTGAAACCTGTCCCATATATCACACCCAGATGCAAATGAAAATCTTTCAGATAATTTTTGGTGACTAAAAGGAAACAAAAACAGATACCAGTGACCCAACTATTAGCCCTCTTGCCCCCAGGTTTTCCTAGCACATTTCTGTCTGTGCCAGCCAGCAAACTGCTTGCCCACAAAATACTAGTTCCTTCAGTTCTGCCAAGAAATAAATGCATTACAGCCATTTGTTGATTCCCCCATTAATAGTCAATCTCATGCTTATTCACTTTGTTCCTTATAGAGAGCTCCTGCAAAGGTTTCTTCCCATTAACGTTTAGGGATCTTCCTCTTGTCTGTTTCACTTCAGACAAATCACATTGACACACACTCCAAATAAGCCTCTCTCAGCGACTCTCTCTCTCTGCCCCTCTCTCACACACACATACACACACACACACACAGAAAGAAGCAGAAAACGTTAAAAACGACAGTTACTTGAATAACAGTCACAATAGAATGGAATGCCTCTCTCATGTGACTCACAGTCAGCCAATTACATGAGAACTACTGCCAAAGGAAAAACCCCATGTTAAAAATGCACAGTAATTTAACATAAGTAAACATTCCCATTTCCATAATGGAAATTAAACCATTATCCTTTGTGGTTCAAGGTACTCCAATGCATTTAACTTGTAATATGGAAGGAGAGGTTCAGCTGTGTCCTGGGCAATTCTTTTGACATTTGCTCCTCAAGGTCACTTCCAGGAATACAGACTGGCTCGCATTCACCATCAATTGAGGAAGGAAGGCGCACTGTCTAACCAGACATTGGCTCATTATTATTGCAGTACAGCAAGGGGCTTTGAATGGTTACCAGAAGCAACAGTGTGAACGGACCAAGGATCCGATGAAGCAAACTCAACTACGTTGAGCCCGAATAGTTGTACTTACGGACAGACGGGTTAGAACGAACAATAAAAAATAATAAAAATGGGAGAGAGATGGCAGGAGAAAGAAATTAGTCCAATGACTCAAACACAATTTTTAAAATCTCCTCTTTTATTCAGACTCACCACAGTTAAAAAGTCAGATCAATTACTAATCATCGTTATGTACTGGTCTTTGTGCATACAAACAAAACCACACACACTGAAGAAACAAGCCCATGGGCTTTCAATTAATTTAGTCCAAGAGCACCAACTGGCTGGTGGTAACCACATGACCCCTGGGAAGCCTCCGGCACACACATACACCTTACCCTCTGTCCCCCCCTAGAGAAAATAGGTACAACCAAACAACCAAAGTAAATCCTGCTTTGTGAACTGGAAGAAAAGCCATGGTGGGGATGTGTGTGTGACACTGGTTATCCAGAGGCCTCTTTTGAAGAGCCATGAGGTGACATATAGGAAGACAGGTTCCAGTGACCCACACACACACAATTCTTGAGGTTTAACCTGCAAGCACAAATGCTACAGACAAAAAGCAAGAAGCCCTTAGCTGTCAAAAGTATATGATGTACCAATGCAAGCTCTCTTACTTCTGTTTCCGCCATAGAGCACAATGGGCGTGTCTTTTTACTCAGGGATCTCAACCCTTATAGCTGATCTGCCAATGAATTGGTACTGATTTTCTGGATGAACACAAGTTGTCAATTAACCCCATCAGTTTACTCTGCCCCACTCTACTCTCTTGCATTCATCACAAGGAAGCGGGTGGGAACAATTCCCCAAGAAAGCCCTCTTGCTATCATAGCAAATAAAGATATTAGAAAACGCAGGTAGGGAGTGAGGGGTGGAATTAGGTGCTACTGCAATAGGCCTCCTAGTGTTGACACTCGGAGGCTCAGATCCGCCTTCAGTGCTGAACTCTGCTTGCTTGAGATGGTAGAAAACGCCATATTGGCATGTCAACTGAGTTAAGAGCTTAGATTAACGATTCACAGAGGCTCAACCTCCAGAAACCCTAAAGTAGTAAGTCCAGAAGTAGTAACCCTCCATAACCCTAAAACTGGAGGGTGATTATTTCCTACCAGACAAGGGATATTAGGAAATGAGTGCACCTACGGGAACAGCACTATAGAAGCCCAGACACTTGACAGAAGAAGTGCAGCCTTCACTTAAGATTTGCCACAAACACTTTGCAATCTTCCCTTGCTCTCCAGGTAAACCTCCAACACCATATGCGGATAGGAAAGCTCTTGCTCCCCACCTCTAAACACAGCCCCTAAGGTCCCATTATTGATTAAAAGAAATGATCTATCCATTTCGACAAGCAGTGAAGCCGAATATTTCCACAGCTAAAAACAAAGCACTGTATGGACTTCTCTCGTAGGTCACTCTTGTAGGCCATTTCAGCTCTTTGATGTTGCCTTGCACCACTCAGTTTATACCACACAACAAGATTTGTGAAGACACAGCAAAGACAATCACCACAGATTAGACCTGACTTCATACCAACAACCCTGCTGGAAAAGGAGTAATGGAGTGGCAGGAGGGGGAAAAGCCACAAGAATGACTTTTCCGCGTTTTCCAGAACCATCCACATTAACATTATGGCAAATTTTAAGTGTGTATAATTTAAGTCAAATCAACATTAACCCAGATCAGTATTATTATTACGTAAAAATGCATTGTTTCCATTCCAGCTTCTGCTGTGCATTTTGTCCAGAATGACATATTCTGAAGGTCAAAGATGGGGAAAGTTGGCATCGCCTGTTATCCAAGTCCAACATCCAGGGACATCATGACCACAAATCCTAAGATCGATGTCCAGGAAGCCAGCTTCCCATTGCCACTGCGAAGAGAGGGGAAGTAGGGGAAGAGAAGTTAAGGTCTGCATTCTTAATGGTATTTGCTGTTGTTGTTGTTTTGTTGGTTTCCTTATCTGACACAAAAATGTTTCTTCTTCCCCCTTTGGAGAAGCAAACAGTGCATTTAATGCCCTGTTTTATGCTGTTCGGTTGGGATGGTCATGATTTGAGGGATACTGACCGATGAGGGGAAGTGCTTGTGTAGGCAGAAGAGACTGAAAACAGTGACAGCTAACACACCAACAATTCCCCTCTAGAAGGGGAGAATTGGGATGAAGATGAGGTGCTTTTGACTTGCAGGGTTTCATGACAAGGAGTCTGCTACTCCAACCAACTCTTAAGATTGGATTCTACGACATTGGTCTGAGTAGTTTCAGGAGGTTGTGAAAGTCTGATGTCCTGGGAACGAAAATCTTTTCCTCAAAAGCTGACTGAGAGGAGCTTAATTTAGGTGGCGTTGCTGCTGTTGCGGCCTGAAGTGGGTTTTCCAATCTTTTCTTCTCTACAGAACAGTTAACCTGAAACAAAGCTACAGTGGATCTCACAGCCATGCTTTGGTTTTAATCTCCCCTTGATTTGGTTTGCAGAGGCTTCTCTACCTGAGAGACATTTGGTGTTAAAAACAGCATGAAAGAAACAGAATGGATGTGGCTGAATAAGGAGTTGCTCACCTGATCTGTGCCTCTGGGATGATGTCGTCCATCACCACATATACCATTGCCCCAGCAGCAAAGGCCAAGGCGTAGGGCAGAAGAGGCTCTGCTAACACTATGGCAAAGGCCCCAAAGATGCCAGCTAGTGGTTCCACCATGCCGCTTAATTGCCCATACCTGTAAAACAGCCCAAACAACATGTCACTAGATAAGGCAGGATGCTGTTCTGTCCTGTCCTGTGCATTGTGTTGTTTGTCCCTTTCAAACTGCCACAGTTTGCGAAGTCAACACAAATCAGTTCTTCCCCTTCTCCTTGACAACTTCCCATTTGAGGCCAGGACAACAGGGATAATTATTGCCAATCATCATCATCATCATCATCATCATCATCATCTCCTCTGAAACCATTCAGGAGCAAACACTGCAGAAGACAATTCCCCTCCTTTAATCTGAAAGGTGGCAAATGGCTACAGACAAAAGAGAACATCTGGCTATAACAGTGAATTTCTCCTCCACATGCCTTTCTCTACTCCACAGGGACCTTTTGCAGTCAAGATCTTTTGTCAATCAATTCCCTCCAAAAAATAAAAATAAATAAAAAATCTACTTCTGTTTTCTAGTCTGATAGTCAAGTCTTGTTTTGGGGCAAAAACAGAGAAGTTAGAAAAGTCTTATTGGGATTGCAATTTGCAATACAGTGGTACCTCTGGATGCGAACAGGATCCGTTCCGGAGCCCCGTTTGCATCCTGAAGCAAACACAACCTGCGTCTGTGCATGCGTGGGTCGCGATTCCCCGCTTCCGCGCGTGACGTCATTTTGAGCATCTGCGCATGCGCAAGTGGCGAAACCCAGAAGTAATGCACTCCGTTACTTCCGGGTTGCCGCGGAGCATAACCTGAAAACGCTCAACCTGAAGCACATTTAACCCGAGGTATGACTTTATCTTTTTTTGGGGGGGGGTTGGGGGGGAGTTGCTACATGTTTTCAGTGTAGTGCTATCAGTTTTCCTTTCAGGGCTACCCCAAGACATTCTACTGTGGTTTAAACCACTGAGCCTCTTGGGCTTGCTAATCAGAAGGTCTGTGGTTCGAATCCCCGCTACTGAGTGAGCTCCCGTTGCTCTGTCCCAGCTTCTGCCAACCTAGCAGTTCGAAAGCACACCAGTGCAAGTAGATAAATAAGTACTGCTGTGGCAGAAAGGTAAACGGCGTTTCTGCGCGCTCTGGTTTCTGTCATGGTGTTCCGTTGTGCCAGAAGCGGTTTAGTCATGCTGGCCACATGACCCGGAAAGCTGTCTTTGGACAAACGCCGGCTCCCTTGGCCTGAAAGCGAGATGAGCGCTGCAACCCCTTTGACTGGACTTAACCATCCAGGGATCCTTTACCTTTACCTTTTTACTGCCAGAGGTGGAACTCAAACAGCACCTCTCCCAGAAGCAGAGCCCAAATGGTGCCCCTGTTTGGTCTCCCATTCAGACATCAATTCCAACCTTTGTCTATCCTCCTCTCAAGGTCACTTTGCCTTGCTTTGGCCAATTCTTATAATGGTTTACTAATCAATTCCTGTTCCCAGTGAACTCTGGGAAGTGTAGCTGTGTGAGGGGAATTTCAAGTGGGTCTCCTAACAACCTTCAGCACCCTTAACAAACTACAGTTCCCATGATTCTTTGGTTGAAGCTATGGTAGTTTAAAGTGGTATAATACTGCTTTAACTGTGTAGTCCAGATGAGACCTACATGGCAAAGACTAAAGAGATTTGCATTTCTAATAGTTGGATTAGATAGGAGGACCTTTAGCAACCATAGAGTAGGTAGGCCCAGTTAGGAAAAGGATTGAGAACCACTGACATAAATAACAGCAGCCTCCCCCAGTGTGCGAGAGAAAGTGTGAATCAGGGCCACTTGAACACATTTCCAGTTCCAGAGTTGCATCAGGAAATACAAAGGAAACGTGAGAAACAGCTTTTGAACCTTACCAGAATGCTCTCCACGTCGAAAACCCAGCTCCACGCAAGGGAAGGCTGACAGCTAGTCCTTCTGGAAAGTTCTGGATTCCAATCCCAATGGCTAAATTCCTGTGCGAATAAAATGAAATAGATCATAGGTATTGTATAACAGAAATGATGGCTGTGCATGGGTGGAGCAAATAAAAGACATTAGGCTGAGATAGTCCTTTTGTTGGCGAAATATTCCTTGTTATTAAACATGTCTCTTTAATGTCAGTATTTTCAGCCCTTGGGGCCTAAGGCAATCATGCTAATGCTTGGCATCCAACGCAGGATTCTCATCTTCAAAGTGTTCTACATAAGTTACTCAACTTAACAATGCCCCTGGGAGGCAGGGAGGAACAGAGGTGGGTGGGGGGAAAGACTTGTCAAAAGGAGGCAGATAGCAAGTTTAAAATAGCTGTCTATATGGAACTCCAAATTGCTGAAACAGACACCAGAGGCAGAAAGGTGTGTTTTTTTTAAAAAACACACAAAAGTAGGGGAGGGGCATTGCTTTACACATTATTATTTCAGCCTGCTTCTGTTTGTTTGTTTGTTTGCTTGCTTGTTTGTTTGCTTGTTTGCTTGTTTGTAGTAGTCATAATAAAGCTAAAGGTAAAGGGACCCCTGTTAGGTCCAGTTGCGGGCAACTCTGGGGTTGCGGCACTCATCTCACTTTACTGCCCAAGGGAGCCGGCGTACAGCTTCCGGGTCATGTGGCTAGCATGATTAAGCCACTTCTGGAGAACCAGGGCAGCACACGGAAACGCCGTTTACCTTGCCGTTGGAGCAGTACCTATCTATCTACTTGCACTTTGACGTGCTTTCGAACTGCTAGGTTGGCAGGAGCAGGGACCGAGCAATGGGAGCTCACCCTGTCGCGGGGATTCGAACCGCTGACCTTCTGATCGGCAAGCCCTACGCTCTGTGGTTTAACCCACAGCACCACCCGCGTCCCAGTAGTTATAATAGTAGTATTTTAAAGGCTTTGGTAACTTCTACATATCCTGAGCTGAAAGGGGGGTTGCAGGCACAGGGCAAAAAGGATTGTGAGTTGGCATTGGGCATGAGATGCCACAGTTTAACAGTATACATCTCTTTTCATGTGGGAAGCTTACACATCAGGGAGTATGCTAAGCTAGAGCCTCTCACCCTGATTACAGATTTCCCAAATCGAAGAAGATGCTAAGATGCTGACACTTTCCCATCAACCAACTCTCCCTCCTTCAAAGTGCATTCTGAGCTGATGCAAAGAACAAAATCAAGCACTACTCTGAACTCTGGAATAGACATGAACAGAGGCTTGGAGGAACACATGTTCATGAAGACCCAGGTCTTGAATTCTGCAGGAGCAACTAGGAACACTGAGTTCCTTCAAAAAGCAAAAGTTCCCATGGCTGCCCCATGAGAAAAGCCAACTCATTCAAACCAAAATTCATTATTAGTGCAGTATTTTTTATTATCCTTTACCTTTTATCTTTATTAGGCCCAACAAAATGTCACAACATAACATGCAAGCTTTCGAGTTCACCAGAACTCTTAATCAGGCTAGATGGTAAATGATTTGGGGTGGGGGTGGGGAATTGGCAGGCACTGTAGACATTTGTATTTGCGTCTGCTGTGAGTCTTTAGATGGGACAGTGGGACGAGGTAGCAGATATCAAATGGGGGGTTGATAGGTGCTACTGAGATTTCAGATTGTGTGAAGGCAAACTGAAGAAAATACACATATAACAGCTGATTCCCCCATTGGGCTGTGACCCAGGTCCATGCCTTATATTCCTAAAAGAACCGGGAGCACCATACCTTACATTCCCCACTTCCCAACTGCTTGCCAGAGAAGAGGCAAAGGTTATTCCATATAGGCTGCTTGTTACAGAAAAGATTTCTAAAGAACATATTATATATAGATCTCTCTTGCACTGAGACACTCTCCTCTGTGATTTTAATTCTAATTGCTGCAGAAACAAATGTCATTATACCAGACCCTAGCAGGACTGGAGACTGACTTGGAAGAAGGAAACAGTGATCTGAGGGATCCTGTAACAGCCAGGAGATGGGAGGCAGAGGCAGGAGAAACTGCAGGATTGGAGAGCGAAGAACAGGTGCAGGAGGATGGAGCGATAGGTCAGGCTGGTGGAAAGTCACGAACTTCCATGCGTCCTCCTCCTGCCCCCACCTCTCCTGATCCATTGCCTCCCAGGACCAAGTGAGGATTGGAGGAGGAGGAGCAGAAGCAAGTTACACACAGGTGGAGTCTGTGCCTGCTTGTGGGAGATACATAAGCTGAGGTTGGGGGCATGGCCTATTTGTTGTGGCAACTGCCTCATTGGGTGCATACCTAGGAGCAGCTGAGAGACGCAGGGCTGATAAGACATGCATTTTCCTAACTTGTAAATGCACTTTTGACAACTCCTCACTCTGGGCATTCCTTGCCTGACACATACTGTATTTTTCACTCCATAAGACGCACCTAGTTTTTAGAGGAGGAAAACAAGAAACAAGAAAGCAATGCAAAGCCTCTTGAGCAAAGAGGCAGGCGCAATCCCACTGTGCTCAAGAGGCTTTGCGTGGCTATCCCTGAAGCAAGAAGAGCAAGAGCGATCGGTGCACAACGATCCCTCTTGCTCTTCGGGCTTCTGGCATAGCTGCACAGCCTCTTCAGGGCAGCGGGATGAAGGCTCCTCGCTGCCCTGAAGAGGCTGTGTGCGGCTAAGCCAGAAACTAGAACAGCGAGAGGGAGTGCTGCACAGCGATCCCTCTCGCTGTTCTGGCTTCTGGGATAGCTGCGCAACCTGCATTTGCTCCATAAGATGCACACACATTTCCCCTTACTTTTTAGGAAAGTGCATCTTATAGAGCGAAAAATATGGTAACTTCCCTGTTTTGGCCAGTGCTGAATAGTGATGCATGGATGCCTCACATCATTCATGTCACTAGGTGGAGGACATGCTACATACAGTTCAAGCAATGGCAATTTGGAGCCTGGGAGTCAAGCTCCAGCTCCCTCCATTCCCACCAGCATCTTGTGTTAGTGGCAAAGGTATTATTTCCACAACATCACTATTCAAGTTGGGTGTTTGGGTGTTTGCATTCCACCTGATAGTGAACAGCCATTTTTTAAAGTCCAAGATAGATTTGCATTTCTGGACAGCACTGATCCCCAAAAAACAAAGGATTGCTTCACTGATGTTTCAGTATTATCCGTGGTCTAAAGCAGTGTTTCCCAACCTTTTTTGGGCAAAGGCACACTTGTTTCATGAAAAAAATCTCGAGGCACACCACCATTACAGCCCCGTGACGTCAGCGCGCAGCGTCACGCCGGGAGGGACATGAATTGCTAGCAAATTACATAATCACCTCCTTGAGGGCTGGCTCATCTTCTCCGAAGGCAGAACCCCATTAATTAACAGCACAGACTCACACCACAGCCAAGACGAGGGGGGAAAATCTCAGTCATGCACAGTCATGCACATGTGGGGGCTAAATGAGGATGAAGACCGGGCAGAGACCAGGGTTCAAATCACCCCACCTGGCCAGGACAATCCCTGGGTGCTCCCTTGGGCCACTCACCTGACCCACCTCGCAGGGCTGTTGTTGCGAGGATAACACGGGGAGAACCGCGCGCGCCCCCGGGAGCTCCTTGGAGGAGAAAGCGGGCGATGAATGCAATGCACAAAATATATGAGAGGCGGCCAGGTTTTGCAGGTGAGGGGCCCCCGCCAGCCTCCGCTTCCAACACCCGGCGCAACGACGCCGAAGTTTCCCCCCGGGCTCGGCTCGGGGAGCAGCGCTGCTCCCCCCCGGCTCCCCTTTGCCCTCCCGGCTCTCTCTGCCACCCACTGGGGACCCCCCTCACCTGCCAAGTCCGGAGCGCCGGTGGAAGTTGCATGCATGCATGCAGGGCGCCGCGTTGCCATTGCATTGCACTGCACTCCATGCAACGCCTGCACGCATGCATTGCCTTGCACGCCCGCCAAGGGGTCTCCCCGCGGTCCGATGCGTCCCCTCCGGCGTGGATGCAGCATTGCAAAAATAAAAAAAACCCCGACGCAGCCCTACCTGGGGGGCAGCCTCCGCCGCTCCGCCTCCGCGGGGATCCCCGGGCTCCATCCTGCCGCCCGATCTCCGCGGGGGCGCAGGAAGGCTGCGCGGGGTCTGCGCGGAAGAGCCCCTGCCCGCCCGGCCGCCACCGCTGCGCTCATTCCATGGCCGGGAGAAGAGCGCTTCAAACAAAACGCCCGGCCCGCCAGGCCACGCTGGGAAACGTAGTTCGCGCACCCCGCACGGGCGCGGAGCCCAAGGGCGAGGGGACTACGAATCCCGGCAGCCCCCGCGCCGGGGTCGGAGGGGGAGAGGCCGGGTGCAGGGATGGAGGGACGGGTGGGCGAGCGAGTGAGTGAGTGGCAGCCGCCAAGCCTTGGCCGAGAGCCAGGAAGGGCCTCCCCGGAGGAGGAGGAGGAGGGAGGCGCAGAGCGGGAGGGAGGGAGGGAACCCCAGGGGTCATCTAGTGACGGCGCCCCAATCGAAAATTTGACTTAAAAAAAAAATTCGAATTTTTTAATTTTTCCCGCGGCACACCAGGCAACATCTCGCGGCACACTAGTGTGCCGCGGAACAGTGGTTGGGAAACACTGGTCTAAAGCAGGGTGTAAAGGTAAAGGGACCCCTGACCATTAGGTCCAGTCATGGACGACTCTGGGGTTGCGGCACTCATCTCGCTTTATTGGCCGAGGGAGCCGGCATACAACTTCTGGGTCATGTGCCCAGCATGACTAAGCCACTTTTGGCAAACCAGAGCAGCACACGGAAACGCTGTTTACCTTACTGCCGGAGCGGTACCTATTTATCTACTTGCACTTTGATGTGCTTTCAAACTGCTAGGTTGGCAGGAGCAGGGACCTAGCAACGGGAGCTCACCCCGTCATGGGGATCCGAACCGCTGACCTTCTGATCGGCAAGTCCTAGGCTCTGTGGTTTAACTCACAGCGCCACCCAAAAGCATGGACTGCACAACAAGCATGGGAAGTTTCACAATTGAAGGCTCAGCTATAAGTTGGTTGAAAATGGAACATATTAAAGTGTCTTTGTCAACTGAAGATAAAGCATTTGTTTACCTGGTGAGGGTTTTAAGAGGCCAAGTATGCCGATTACTCAGACATATAAAATGAGGGCCAATTTACTGTCTGGCTCAAATATTTCCAAACGGGTAAGGAACCCTGTTGCTTGGTTGGGGCAGCGAATCATCTGCTTAGCACTGCCAATATGCTGTCTAGTTTTGTCAATACTGATGAGGTGCTCAATTCTTAAGAGAAAAAAATACAGGTCCTTGGTGTTAAACAGATGTGAATGTCTAACACTCCATCTATTCAGCCCTCAATAGCTGGTTGAGAGGGAACACAATCGTGTTAAGGGAGTGTCAAACCACACCGACATTTTATTGTCCTTAAAATAGAAACAAAGGTCACAGAGTTCCTGTCTTGCATTTAAACAGCGGGTAGATTTTACCTGCAGAGGCAGACACGGGGAAATGTGGTTAGGGAGGTACAATATTGAGTTTTAAAGTGAGAAATCGAGATTGAAATTTCTGTTAAACCACGAGCTCGCTGGGTGGGCTTGGGCAAGTCAACAATATTTTAGTTTAATGTAGGTAGCAGAGTTATCGGGAGGATAAATGAACAGAGAATTTCAAAGCAATTTATACACTGTAAAGCAGCTTTCGGCAACTTGGTGCCTGCCTGATTCCTGGGATGAAAACTTTCATCATGGTCATCATGCCGGGATAGATGAGAGCTGTAGTCAAAAACATCTGGCAAAGACTACTGTAAGATGCATTGTCCTTTCCCCATCCTGTACTTTTCTTGCTGCTTCTAGTGTTCACTAGGATTATTTACCTTGACTGCCATGTCTGCTTACAATACCATGCATGTGTGCAAGCACACTATGTACTAAGAAAAATGGCAGCCAAGACTGGTCCACCAATGGTCACTGGTAGCAGCATATGAACATGAAGGGTTACAACTAGAGAGGACAGGAATCTGGGGAGTTGAGGTGGCCTGCCCAGTCATCTGAGTGCCACCAATACATGCACTTTCTTACAATATTGTAGTATTGCAGCACAATACTATCTGGTACCTGGCAAAGCAGCTAAAGTTCTTTCTGAGGATTTTCTAAGTAATTCTAAACCATTTTGAGCTAAACTATGCATGCGTTGTATGTATGTACTGAAGTCTATAGAAAGAAAATGTCTGTATTTGAAAATACAAGGAAGGAAGGACTTCTGCACCACCCAGTTGACTGATAAGGCTCTTAGTTTCCCATAAATGGTCATGGGGTGGCTAAATACTAAAAGGATACAAAAACAGTTGAATGAATCAGCTTGATTGTTCTTATGAATGGAAGGATGAATGAACTGTGGTTTGCAAACTTGAGTTTCAGTCCATCTCAACATACAAGGCATGGGAGGCAGAGAGACTGAAGGTTACATAAAATTCTTGGCATGGCTGCTGCTGAGGTGTTGGTTTCAAAACTCAGGACTCACCCGGTGTATATTAGACTATCTGCAGGATCTACATCTGCACAAACTTGAAAATGAGGGATTCATTCTCTCATGTGAGCTTCTCCCAAAATGGAATTGAAAAGGAAACAAAAGCTTCCCTTATTGCATTTCTCTGTTTGATGACAGAATTTACTGCTCACAAACATGAAGGATTAACAACACCAGAGGGCACAGTCCGGACAAAAGCAGCACAAACCTTTATGTTGCCTCCAAAGCTCTGCCAACAAGTCCCAGCCATGCCCTGTAGTAACCCTTCTTCCTCTGCCACCTACGCACTTGTGGTATAAAACCTAAAATTTCACCTGCAATCCCATTCCAATCGTCCAACGTATAGCACAACCCTGGCAGCTGCAACTCTCAAAATGAATGCAGTTTGAATCAATGATGCTGCGGGATTTCAAAGTTCAGCATAATGGGGCTACAGTTGTACCTCGGGTTAAGAACTTAATTCATTCAGTTCTTAACCTGAAACTGTTCTTAACCTGAAGCACCACTTTAGCTAATGGGGCCTCCCACTGCCACCGCACAATTTCTGTTCTCATCCTGAAGCAAAGTTCTTAACCCAACGTACTATTTCTGGGTTAGCGGAGTCTGTAACCTGAAGCGTCTGTAACCCGAGGTACCAGTGTACATTTTTTAAAATTATTTTTTTAAAAACCCTTCATCCTCCCATTGCGTAATATGACTTCAAGTTACAAGATAGGAGATTCCAACTAAACATCAGGAAAAACTTTCTGACTGTAAGGGCTGTACGACCGTGGAATGGTCTCCCTCGGGAGGTTGTGGACTCTCCTTCCTTGGAGGTTTCTAAGCAGAGGTTGGGTGGCCATCTGTCATGGATGCTTTAGCGGAGATTCCTTGCAATGCAAGCTGCTGGACTAGATGATCCATGGGGGTCTCTTCCAACTCTACAATTCTATGATTCTGTGAGCACTAAATCACCACACCAGTGCTTCCTTGTGTGTAGGAGCTCCACAGACACGCAACCTGCACACGTGTCTTTTCCCATTCACTTCACTGAAATGCAGCCTTGCACACTGGAAGGGAAACGGCCCCTCACATTAAAGTGAGTAAGAAAAGCAACACAAGCAAGAGCTCTGCCTTCTCAGCCGAGAACCGGCAGCTCAGTATTGGGCAAATGGAAATGTTCTGCTTGGTGGTGCATGAATTACGGGAGAAAGAAAAGAGTGACCGTTCTTGAAGTTCAGAAGCCTCACCACACCTTGACTTACCCCCAGTTTTAGCCAAATCATGGCCCTCCTCCGGTAGCCTTTTAAAAACTGTAGCTAAGCAAAACAAAAAAATTCCTTCCAGTAGCACCTTAAAGACCAACTAAGTTAGTTCTTGGTATGAGCTTTCGTGTGCAAGCACACTTCTTCAGATACCAAGAAGTGTGCTTGCACACGAAAGCTCATACCAAGAACTAATTTAGTTGGTCTTTAAGGTGCTACTGGAAGGATTTTTTTTGTTTTGACTATGGCAGACCAACACAGCTACCTATCTGTAACTGTAGCTAAGCAGACAGTTTCAGAAGTTGGGGTTCACCCCAACTCTTGGCTGAATAGTAGTGGTTGGGACACAGGTGGCACTGTGGTCTAAACCACTGAGCCTTTTGGGCTTGCCGATCGGAAGGTCGACAGTTCAAATCCCCGCAACGGGGTGAGCTCCCATTGCTCGGTCCCAGCTCCTGCCAACCTAGCAGTTTGAAAGCACACCAGCGCAGGTAGATAAATAGGTACCGCTCTGGCGGGAAGGTAAGCGGCGTTTCCGTGCACTGCTCTGGTTTCGCCAGAAGTGGCTTAGTCATGCTGGCCACATGACCTGGAAAAACTGTCTGCAGACAAACGCCGGCTCCCTTGGCCAGTAAAGCAAGATGAGCGCCGCAACCCCAGAGTCGTCCACAACTGGACTTAACTGTCAGGGGTCCCTTTACCTTTACCTTTTACAGCACCTAGCTCAAATGGGGGCACTTGCAGCAAAGCTTTGGAGCCACTGCTGTGAAGCCAAACAAATCCAAGTAGGGCTGGGACAAGATTTTCCCACCTTTCCAGCAAAGGTTGCTCAGCGCCCACCTAAACACGGAGTGCATTTCCCCTTGAAACACAGAGTTGAGAAAGCAGGGCCTCATTCTGTCCCCCAGGTCCTCGCCCTTAAAAAGGAGGCTCAAATTGCCGCACAAAGACTGGCTTCATTCTCAGCTGAGAAACCTCAGCAGCTGCAAGAAATATCTTTTTTTCTGATACATTAAACACTTGTTTCCTCTTAGCAAAATAAGAAGACCAGCCTTGGTGGTGGGGAAGAAGAAGAAGAAAAAACTGCTCAGAGTTGTTTAAACTTTTATATATATATATATATATATATATATATATATATATATATATATATATATTAACAACAACAACAAGACGGTTGAGAATAGAGAAGGCGCTGCTGTGAATTTCCTTACCCAGGACAGACTTATTTCAATAAAGGGAAGAAGGAGGAGAGGGAGAGAGAGAGAGGCGTGGGGTGGGGGGAAGAGTATGGGGAAAACATCTCTTCCAGAAAACAGTAGAGCTGCTGTCTACACGCTTCCTCCCCCCCCCCTCTGGCAGCCCCCCCTTGCCTCTCCTTAGCACAAAGCAGCTATTACCACAGCAAATTAATGGGTGGGAGAGGAAAGTGTGAATGGAGGGGTCTGTGCAAAAAGAAACCACAAAATTGCCACTGAGCCTTCCCCCCACAAGGAGCCAAAACCTATTCTGACCTTGCTCTACTTTGCCTGCCTTAAAGGCAATTAGGTGAGGTGTTTCTGTTGTTGTTTCTTTGCTTTGTAGGGAAAGGGTGGGTGGTCAGGTGCAGATTGGAGAAAGAGGAAAAGAAAAGCAATTGCAGAAAATCTAGAACACACAATACCCTTTAGGAATCTTAACACTATGTGTGGAACCTGGACTATTACGCCTGTTCTTATTTTCCGTGGCATGCTTTCAAAGCCACGGGAAGTGAAAGTGCACAATTGCATGATCATTCTTGAGATTTTGTGAGTGCAATTAACAGCGCAATTCTGGGCATGTCTGCCCAGAAGTAAATCCTACTGAGTTCAGTAGGACTTACTCCCAAGTAAGTGTACATGGGATTAAAACCTTACAGGTTTACAACACAGAGATTTGGGTACAACTGAATCCCTCTGTAAAGATAATAAATCACTGAATCATAGAGTTGGAAGGGACCACAAGGATCATCTAGTCCAAGGGTCAGCAAACTTACCACACCTCGGGCCGGTGTCTCCAGCACCAATCGCGCAGCAGGCCAGAGGGCGGGGGAGCGCGTGCCCATACGTGTGCACACACACTATTTCTGGTGCGCTTCCGGGTCAGAGGAGCACCAAAAATAGCTTGTGCACATGTGCATGGGCCTCGTCCGACCCGGGTGTGCACTGCAAATAGCACTTGCGCATGCGCACAAGCTATTTCTGGTGCTCCTCTGACCCGGAAGTGGGCAGCCGTGCAGCGCAGCGCCAGTAAGAGTGGGCAGCAGCAGCGGGCCGGATAAACGAGTCCCTTAGGCCTTATCTGGCCTGCAGGCCTTAGTTTGGGGACCCCTGATCTAGTCCAACCCCTTGCAATGCAGGAATCTTTTGCCCGATATGGGGCTCAAACCCATGACCTTGAGTCTCATGCTCTACCGACTGAGCTATCAACAAAGGTTTGTGCTTAATACTATATTTAAAAAAAAGTTTTCTCCTTGAGTGGCATCTGGTTGATGTCTTTCTATGGACAGGAGACGTCTGTCAGAGAAAGAAAAGGCAACCCCTTCCCCTCTGGAAGTGCCCCCCACTTGCTCCAAGGGGAGAGGAAATCACCAAAAACTTCCTTCAATCAGAAAAGAACGCCAACTGGATACCACCCCTTGCACCCCAGCATTCAGTAAACTTGAACATTCTCTTTTGGGGTCTACAAGTCTCAAATACTGTACCTCTGCTCTCAGTTTCCATGCTAGCTAACCTCAGGTCACACTCAAACAACCATGGCATGGGCCTTCCACAGAACTTCTCCCCCGCCCCAGGAGATGAAGGGTCACAAACAAGAACAGAATGTCTTGTCTCATTCATAAACTCAGTCTCCTTCAGTAAGCAAATACACACAACAAACAGCTTTGTTTGAATCCAGGGTAGCGGGAAGAGCTTAATGAGGTGGAATCACAGATTTTTACATCAACATTTCCTTTAAGTTCCCTCAAGGAGAGGGGTGGAAGTGGAACCCTGATGACTATCAAAACTTTCAGGAAGCTTATTTGCTTTGCATTGCACACAGGGAAGCCAGATGACAGTGTTTTACACAATTCCAACACTGATACATAACGGTTCTTAACACCAACCAAGTGACTGTGGGTTCCTGCCGCGGGTTGGGATTTGATTCTGCCCAGCCTTTGTGCAAGGAACTGTGGTAGAAGTACCCAGACTGTGGTCAGATCTAATTAGCTAATGCTTTTAGGAAATGTTGTAATAGGCAAAACAGGCAACTTGCAAGTCCTAAGAATGACTCCTCCAGTTCAAAGGTGTAAAGGGTATCTTCTGTGATGGGTGGGCATTACAGTAAAGAAAGTATCTCTCTTGTTACAATTTCTGGAGAAGAAATTTGACGTGATTGCTCCTCTATATGAGACCCATCTGTTCGTGGTTTCTCCCAAGTTTACTGGGAAAGATTATAACCCCAATAAAACTTCACTGTGCTCTGGAAAAGAAAAGATGCCTTATGAAGAAACTCTTGGTGTCGTTAGGAAATGTACACTACCAAGGCAGGTGGCAGAGCTCAGCAGGAGTGCTTCAGTTGCCCCCCCCCCCATACAGCCCAATGCTATGATGTGAGCAGCACTGGAGTATTCAAGAGTAGAATCTGTATGGTGGGACTGCGAAGAACTGGGCAAAGGCCTTGCTCAACCTTCCAGGGCAGTGAACATCGCCTTGAAAAGCCAGATTGTTAAATTGTGAATTATGGAGGCAAACAGAACAAATATCAAGAAACAGAAGCAGACTGTGAAAACAGAACAGAACAGAAACAGAACCAGGAATCAGCAAGTAACATTCAGACAGACGGGGCCATTTTGTAATTATTCCAGGAGCAGGAACAAGGTACATCACAACTGTAACTACTATGACATCACAGACTGGGAGCTCAAATAAATTTGGTCCTCAAGATTGCCTTCAAATTTCCTTTGCAAATTTTGACGTTGAGTCATTTCCAAGTACAGTGGTGCCTCGCAAGACGAAAATAATCTGTTCCGCAAGTCTCTTTGTCTAGCGGTTTTTTCGTCTTGCGAAGCAACCCTATTAGCGGCTTAGCGGATTAGCGCTATTAGCGGTTTAGCGGCTATTAAAGGCTTAGCAGCTTAGCAGCTAAAAGGCTATTAGTGGCTTAGCAGCTTAGAAAAAAGGGGGGAAAGCGAAAAAAATCGCAAGACTCGCAAGACGTTTTCATCTTGCGAAGCAAGCCCATAGGGAAATTCGTCTTGCGAAGCGCATCGAAAAACGGAAAACCCTTTCGTCTAGCAGGTTTTTCGTCTTGCGAGGCATTCGTCTTGCAGGGCACCACTATATTTTCTTAATGGCATTATATTCTTTGAATAATGGCTATCTACATTCAACACTTAATGATATATATCTGACAACTGATTTTTTTTTTTCAGAATTCAACGGCTGACGTGCAACGGCACATAGTCAGTTACATTGCAACAGTATGTTTGTTCTTGGTGATAGCTTGTGGTTAGTGAAAAGAGAGCTTAACCAGGAACCTGGGTTTTGGCAACAAGCCAAACCTCAGGTTAACTCAGTGTGTTGCAGGAGCAAAAATGACCAGGAAGGAGCAAAGTGGCTGTACAGTCCCAGTGGTGAGGTATTATCAGGAAGGTGCAGTCTCATAGACCTTGCTCCCAACCTATGAAGTCTTCTTTCCCCTCTGTCCTATTAAAATTATCCTGCCCTAAATGGAAACTTATGCAACGGACCTTATACACAGTATGCCTGTGAACTGGCGTGGCATCACCTTGGAACTCTCTCATTAACTTTTTTTTTAATATAAAAAAAGCAAAGAAATTGGCATCTCTGCATATTTGCAAGGTCAAGACACAGAAAGCCTTCTATAAGCCTAAAACCTTGTTTTGAAGGGACTATTATTTTACAGAGCGATTATGAAAGTAGGCTACATATTCTTAACAAGCCCCTTTTCACTCCGGCTTTCAATTCCCCACAGTGTATAATATGCATGTGTATTCCTGCATAGCAGGGCCCTTAACATACTGTTTTGATTGTTATCGCCTTGCCATGAAAGGGCCGATTGTTTTGGGTTCCTACGATTACATCATGGCTTCCCACTCTGGTTGCCTGTCAAGGTGTTTGATCGGAGCTCGCAGGTGGGAAGGAGTCCTGCGGTAAGCCTTGAGCACTTCCCCATACTTGCCCTACCTGTTAAACACAGCTGCCTTAGCACGCAAAGGCTCTCTTCTCCCCCCTCCCTTCCTTTTCTTGTGAACGCTCACGTAGAGCAGGCAAAAAAAATGAATTGGAGATGGAAGATACGGGAAATAAAACTATTGAGTTTAGATTCTGGCTCTCAGGAGACAGGCAGTGCTCAGAAGAACCTGTCAAAATCTTTCTACAGGTTCTACTTTTAGTTAAATATTTTTATTTTTTTACTTGATTTGGGGA
The DNA here is from genome assembly GCF_965112155.1 of Podarcis liolepis. Classification (NCBI taxonomy): domain Eukaryota; kingdom Metazoa; phylum Chordata; class Lepidosauria; order Squamata; family Lacertidae; genus Podarcis; species Podarcis liolepis. Next base: position 26,769,461 of record NC_139555.1, read on the forward strand.
GGGGAGCTACTCCCCCCCCCCCCGGCTATGCCCATGGTCACACACACTGCTGGAATTTGAACTCTGGAGTGCTGGCCAAGGGTGAATGTAGCCTGCAGTTGGCGGGGGAAGGAAAAGTTAATCTGTCCTATACAGTGGTACCTCAGGTTACAAACTTAATTTGTTCTGGAGGTCCGTTCTTAACCTGAAACTGTTCTTAACTTGAGGTACCACTTTAGCTAATGGGGCCTCCCGCTGCTGCCACTGCGCGATTTCTGTTCTCATCCTGAAGCAAAGTTCTTAACCCGAGATACTATTTCTGGGTTAGCGGAGTCTGTAACCTGAAGCGCCTGTAACCTGAAATGTCTGTAACCTGAGGTACCACTGTACAATCTTCAGGGCTTGCAACTGGTGCTTGGGGGAAGCGCTATGGCATTTTCTTTGCAGACCTACCTGCCTGTCTATATCTGCCTCCTCTCTGCATACTTTGTCCTTTATTCCTCTGCCCACAGGCAGCCATTTTGTGTTTGAGCTCTGCCTATCTATGAACTTCACAACCACTTGCTTTGACTCTCCGGGTGACATACAGATAGGTTTCAGTTCCGCGATTTATTCTGAAACCACAAGTGGCTACAAAGGAAGAGCCTCGTGTAAGAGAGCATGTACTGGTCTAGCACAGCCGATAAGATGCTACTCCACCAATTAACAAAGCACCCCAACATGCTTTTAATTTGCCCCATCACTATGAACTCACCCTCCTTTTCTTACAGCCTCAGCTCACCATCTGAATTATTGGGGAAATATGCACCTGTCTGAGAGAGGACCCTTGTGAGGTTTGCAACAAAATCCTGCGTTTGGAACAGTTTAAAGTTCTTTGTAAATGCTGAGTGTTATTCTCATTACCACCTAGTAGAGCAGCTGCAAAGCATGATGCTCAACTGCTTATTTAATACGCCTTGTATACCTTATTTATTATTGTTGTTAGAGAAAACAAAAATTGGGAACAGTCACTAAGAATTTAGAAGGACTGTTTAGATAACCTTTTATTTCACATCTAACATACCAACACAATGGTAAGCAGTGATTATTTTTACATTGTGTCTCTGAGGGACAACAAACAGAGGCTTTTACTTCCTTGCTACTTAAACTTTTTTGGTTTGCATCAACCTCTTGCCTTTTTAGCTACAAGTGAATGTTAAGTAGTCTTCATTTTCTTCTATTTTTACTTTTTAAAAAGGGGCCTACTTTCCACTGCATCTCTGGTGGTCTTTGAGCTTTCCCAAACCCCAACAGCCATTGGCGAGGACCAAAAACCCCGAAAAGCACAAGCTATATATTGTTTTGGAGGCTTAATTGGCTAGAAGAAAATGGCTCCACCTCACAATTCCAGCCCTCACACTGGGAAGGAATCAATTGGGTCTTATTGCCAGTCAATGGATGCCAATTCTTACCCTCCAGCTTGCATATAGAATGCCGATTAACAGGGTGGTAGCAGGAAAAAACCACCCCAATTGTGCTGTTAAAGGGGGAGTAAGGCCATTTATGAGCAGCGTAGAAACATTTATATCTGTGTCTGAACTCAGGTATCTGTTCTCTGAGGAGAATCTCTTCAGGAAATTCAAGGACCTTTTAACTGTGCTTACAATAAGGCAGGGGTCAGCAAACTTTTTCAGCAGGGGGCCAGTCCACTGTCCCTCAGACCTTGGGGGGGGGCTGAACTATATTTTTTGGGGGGAAATGAACAAATTCCTATGCCCCACAAATAACCCAGAGATGCATTTTAAATAAAAGCACACGTTCTACTCATGTAAAAACATCAGGCAGGCCCCACAAATAACCCAGAGAAGCATTTTAAATAAAAGGACACATTCTACTCCACACTGATTTCCAGACTGTCCGCAAGCCAGATTTAGAAGCCGATTGGGCCTTAGTTTGCCTACCCATGCAATAATGCCATGCAAGCATATATAATACAGGAGGGCAGTTCTGTATAGCGAGTGGAGAACAAATGCAGTTGACACCCCACACCCTTTCTGAAGTGCTCCTCACTGTGAATCCTAATACCCTGACTGCAGGAGGATGCTAGGCAGTCAATAATGCCACACAAGAAGGGTACACATACCCATCCCTTGTCTTATTCTTGGGAATTTTCAGTGGCAGCACCACACTTATGGAACTCTCTCCCTGGGGGCATCCTGTGTCGCCATCGTCCCCCATAGAAACATTCAAGCAAAAGTGAAAGACATTTCATTTCTCCAGACTATATGTATTACAGATGACACTGGCTTTTAGTGGGTGGCACTGTAGATAGCTTCCACTGCTAATCTCTATGAAAGTGTTTTTCTGTGACTTTGTGGTATTCCTTTGTATTATTTAATTTATGCTGTCAGCCACCCTGTTCCCTGGTTGGAAGAAGAGCAGGGTGGGAAAACAACCAATAAACAAAGAAATTAAAACACTGCTTTTCAAGCAGAAGGCCTCCTGTTAACATCTAAAAAGAAGAAGCCCAGGACAAGGCTAGGAGAAGGAGACAGGTCGAAGATCGCTGAGTGAGCTTCACAGGTCAAAACCAGCCAATGCATTGCAATGATTGCAATGATGCAATACAGTGGTACCTTGGCTTACAAACACCTCGGGTTACAAACACTTCGAGCTACAGACTCCGCTAACCCAGAAGTAGTACCTTGGGTTAAGAACTTTACCTCAGGATGGGAACAGATATCATGCGGTAGTGGTGCGGCAGCAGCAGGAGGCCCCATTAGCTAAAGTGGTACCTCAGGTTAAGAACAGTTTCAGGTTAAAAACGGACCTCTGGAACGAATGACGTTCGTAACCAGAGGTACCACTGTACTGCAAAAAAAGATCAACAATTTCGCTGCCACCCCCCCCCCAAAGAAAACCTCAACAACTCAAGGTTTTTTGAAATATGTAACCGTACTTTAATTTGGCCCTGCTCCTGGATTCTGTATTAACCGCCATTTTGAAACACACTTCAAGGATAGGACCCACTCAAGAGTGTCCACATGGTGGCTCATATCTTTTCATAAGGGATAGTGCTAAGTAAATTGCCCCAAACCAAGAAGGAACTGTCCTAGATTTCATGAGTAAAATATTATGCATTTATATTTAGAAGTGCCTGGGAGCAGAAGGAAGAAAGAGGCATATGGGGAGAAAGTCTCCAGCAAGAAAAAGGCTGGGTATGTGGTTGAGTTCAACACAATGTATTCATTCAGGAAAGAAAAGGAGGGGAAAAGCACTTGCCTCACAGGGCTTTTCCCAGTGAAAACACCAAGATAAGTTTACCAAACACTCTTCACCCTAGACAAAGAGAGAAATTGTATCCTAGCCCTGCAGGCTGCTAGTGGCGGAATCCAAGGCCCTGAGTGTGCCTGTGGGTTCTTTGGCGAACAATATGTTTGCTCAGTCTTGTAGACACATCCTCAAGAAATCTTTACGACTGTGTTCAGGGTGACATTCCTTCTCCCTGCCCCCCCACCCCGCTGCAGTGAAAAATACAAAAAAAGAAGGGGATGGGCTTGATCAGGGGGTGCCAATTCACCCACTTCATCTGGTGCCACTGAAAAAATGAGGCAGTGCTAAATATCTTTCACCACTGGATGGCACAAGCCAAACCAATCTGTAACAACACTGGTGCAATGGTAGCCACAACAAACAAAACCTCCTTGGCTTTAAGTTAAATCAGTCCTTGCTACTTAGCCCCATTTGGTCTCTCTCGCATGTGTACTGCTTTTAATCAATTTAATGATATTAGCCCCATAAAACAGGAATTCTCCGTCAATTTGTGCAACAAAGCATCTCATAACATGTCAAGTTGTGCTTTGCATGCTGCTAAAGAATGATTAACGCAAGCCTCTCCCCACCTTTTAAAGGAAAATATTGCAGTACAGTGGTACCTTGGGTTACATACTGTCAGGGGTTCAGGAGCAGAGACGCAGAGAAGGGAGGAGACAGAGAGCGAGGGGGAGGAATACGAAGGAAGGATGAGTGGGGATGATGACCCGAGATCACCGAGCCTGTCTAGCGAGTCCGAGGATTCCCAGAAGGGAGCGCCAGCAGCCAGGGCAAGGGGGGAGAGCAGGGGGACACCCCAGGAAGAAGGGTCCAGAGAGGGATCAGAGAGCAGCAGTTGGAGATCGGGACCCACGTGCCCAGCCGGGAGCAGCGGGGAGAAAGGGGACCAGATATCGGGTTCCGGAGACTTTCAGAAGGAGAGAGGGCATGAGTCAGGAGTAGTCACGCCCACCTCGGGGAGTGATGAAACTATCAAGAGGAAAGTGGAGAGTTGGGCGCGCGCGCCAAGTTCAAATGTAGCGGAAGCTGGCGCAGTCAGCAGCCCAGAGAGTGAGCCGGGTCCCAAAGCCCGCCGCAAGGAGGCGGAAGGGTCAGGGGGGTCCGCGTCAGAAGAGAGTAGGAAGGGAGAGACCCAGGGGGGCAGAAGGACCCAGTGACGGAAGGAAAGGCGCAGGAGGTGGAGCAAGACTAGGGTATTAAGCTGGTGCGCTAGAGGCGGAGACTCAGACGGGTCTTCGTCGTTCTGACCTAGAAGAAGTAGGGCTGCACATTGCAGTTTGGAAATGGAACCTGTAATCCAATAAAGACTCTTTGAAACTGAACGCTGGCTGACTTGGTCCTATGTGAGCTGGGACTGGGTGGCAGCCCTGACAGTAAGACCCGTCTCCCTTAAGCTTCTGACACCTGATACCTCGCAGCGGAGACAGCAGCAGCTGGAGGAGGGGATCGGTGTTTGGGAGCAAGCTCACGACAGTTGGCAAAGATGACGGAAGCAGAGAAAGTTTCAGCGCTGCAACAGGCAGTTACCCAATTGAATGCGGAGGTACTGGCATCCAAGAAAAGGGAGGAGGATGCGGCAGCCGCCTACCGGGATCTCCACGCCAGGTTTGAAGCATGGGTTAAGCACGGGCAGCCAGGACCCAGACCGGAGGGGGTCGGGTTGGCACGGAGAGCAGGAGGGCTTGTGGCTCACTTCGATGGGAATTTACAACAGTACCCCAATTTTCGAGCAGATGTAATGTGCGCACTGCAACTGCTGGCAAAAGACTTTAGAGATGAGGAAGAGAAAGTGGGGTTTATACTATCCCATTTGCATGGGGATGCTAAAGCGTGGCTACGCAATTTGTGGAGGGATAAAGATCCGGCGCTTCAGAGTGCAGATGCCTTTATCAAAGCGATGGATGCGTGTTTTTTGTCTACCATTGATGTGGATCTTGCCCGACGGGAGATTCATGGACTGAAACAAGGGAGGGCGAGCGTACGGCAGTACCACGCCCGCTTTTTTGCGCTTGTCAGTGCCTTGGAATGGGACCGGGATTCGCCCCCAGTCAGGGACCTGTTCTGGGAGGGTCTAAGCCCTGCTGTGAAGGATGAAATTGCGAGGGGGGAGAGGCCCCGAAGCACGCAAGAAGTGGTCCAAAGGGCGCTGACTGTGGGGGTGAGGCTGGAAGAACGTCCATGGTGCAGAGATGAAGGACGTGGAGGGCGCGAAGCAGCGAGAAGTTTCTCTTTCGTTCCAAGGGAAGCAGCGCGTGCGCAATCCACACCTCCGCCAGGAGGGGGGGTGGAACCTATGGAGGTGGGAGGCGCCAGGGCTCAGTCAGCTACCAGAGCCTCTGCACCGACGGCAGTCAAGACTAAACCTCCTAGAGGGACCCGGAAGTGTTACATATGCGACAGCTCTCAACACTTGGTGAAAGAGTGTCCCCAGAGGAGCTCCAAGCACACTGCAGCCTCCGCAACGGTGAAAGCGGCCACGCAATACAGCGAAACTCAGCAGGGAAACGACGATGTCTGGCTGGAGACAGAGGCACTGGGGCCCAGCCAGACGCATCAGTGAAGCAGTCCCCAGCGATATTGCAACCCACGGACCCCCTCCCACCCAAACCAGTGGTGCAGCTCACAGCGTCTCTCCAGCTACCAAATGGCGTCACTATCGAAGTGCCGCTTTCTGTGGATTCTGGAAGCAACGCAGACTTTATAGCACAGGATTTTGTGGAGCAGCACGCTATACCGCTACTGCCTGCCACTCTGCCCCTGCAAGTCGTCACAGTGGATGGCAGAGAGTTGCTAGGGGGGCAGGTGGTGAAGCAGACGCCACCTATGGTGATGCAACTTGGTAACCACAGGGAAGTCATCAGTTTTAATGTCACCCGACTGTCGGACACGCCCATTGTGTTGGGCATGAGTTGGCTGGACAGGCACAGTCCAACGCTGGCTTGGTACCAGAGACAGCTGATCTTCGGCTCCTCTTACTGCGCAGAACACTGCATCCTGCCCAGGCAGGAGGGAGAGGAGGAGGACTCACAACTGCAGTTGGGAACGTTGCAAGCAGTCCCCCACAAATACGCGGACTTTCTGGAGGTCTTCTGCGAAAAAGAGGCGGACAAGCTACCACCGCACAGGCAATATGACTGCAAGATTGACCTCCTGCCAGGGGCGACGCTGCCGAAGGGGAAGCTATATTCCATGTCTGAGGACGAACTACAGGAACTCAAACAGTTCATAGATCACAATTTGCAGCGCGGTTTCATCCGGGAGTCCAGAGCAGTAGGGGGCAGTCCTGTTTTCTTCGTGAAGAAGAAGGACACGCCCCAAAAAAGATTGGTGGTGGATTACCGCCTCTTAAACAGGATGACCAAGCCCTCCGATTTCCCCATGCCCAGGATTGACGACCTGCTGGCGACGGTGCGCAAGGGACGCGTGTTCACCAAGTTGGATCTGCGAGGAGCGTACAATCTCATTCGCATGAGGGAGGGCGATGAGTGGAAGACAGCCATGTTCACGCCTCTAGGCACCTACGAATACAGAGTGATGCCGTTTGGTTTGCAAAACGGTTCTCACTGTTTTCAAGCTTTCATGCATCACGTGTTGGCAGGACTCCTCTACAAGAAGTGCGTCTGTTTTCTGGATGACATCCTGATATTCTCTGACTCACAGCAGGCACACGACCAGGACGTTCGGGAGGTGCTGAAGAGGCTGCAGCAGCATAGACTGTACGCCAAACTGGAGAAGTGCCAGTTCGACACGACGGAGGTGGATTTCTTGGGTTACAAGCTGTCGGACAAGGGGCTAGCCATGGACAGCGCCAAGGTTCGTGCGGTGTTGGATTGGAAGAGCCCGCGCAACCGGAAGGAGGTCCAGAGGTTTGTCGGATTCGCCAACTTCTATCGCAAGTTTATCAAGGGGTTCGCGATGCAGACGGCGGCTATTACGGACACGCTAAGCTCCAAGAAAAAGAAATTCGTCTGGACGGAGCAGGCGGAGCGGTCCTTTCAGACACTCAAGCGTCTCTTCGCGTCGGAAGAGCAACTGCTGCATATCGACCCCAGCAGACCGCTGCGGGTAGAGACAGACGCGTCCGATAGAGCAGTGGGAGCGGTCCTGCTGCAGAGGGACCCACAAGGGGTCTGGCGGCCGGGGGCGTTCTACTCCAGAAAGCTCAGCAAGTCGGAGCAGAACTACACCATCTGGGATAGGGAGTTGCTTGCCATTCATGCAGCTTTCAAGGCGTGGAGGCACTTCCTGGTCGGTGCCAAGCACACGGTGCAGGTCTGCACGGACCACAAGAATCTGGAGCACTGGCGCACGGCTCGGTTCCTGAACCAGAGGCAGATACGTTGGGCGGAGTTCTTTGCTGATTTCGATTTCCGAATTGAGTACGTCCCGGGCGACACCAACATCATGGCGGATGCACTGTCCCGAAAACCGCAATACCTCGAAGAGGCGACGCCAGCGGCAGCCATGCACATCTTCGCGCCAACAGCGTGGGCGTGCGCTTCAGCCACAGTAGACCTGGATGCGGTGCGACGGGCGTTGCAGGACGACTCCTTCGCGCAGGCGAAGATGGCAGAGGTGCACAAGGGCACGGCGAAGGGCGACGAGTTCCAGATACGAGACGGCTTGCTCTTACGTAAAGGGGCCATCTACGTGCCGGGAGACGAACTTCGCGCCAGGGTACTGCAGCAGCTGCACGACGCACCCACGGCCGGGCACTTTGGCACAGAAAAAACGGTGGAATTGGTCGCAAGAGACTTTTGGTGGCCCAAACTGAGGGGGGAAGTCGCGGACTACGTCGCGAGGTGCGACACCTGCCAGAGGGCCAAGCCGGTGCACAAACCACCGGCGGGACTGCTGGAACCGCTGCAAACGCCGTTTGAACCGTGGGAGAGAGTGGCCCTGGACTTTGTCACGGATCTACCCAGCTCGAGAGGCAAGACAGCTGTACTAGTGGTGGTGGACTTGTTCACCAAGATGGCACACTTCATACCGTGTGCGAAGGTGGCCACGGCGGAACAAACGGCCAAACTGTTCATAGATCACGTGTTCAAAGTGCACGGGCTGCCGCGGTCTATACTGTCCGACCGCGGACGCCAGTTCATCTCGAATTTCTGGCAAAAGCTGATGGGCTTCCTGAACGTCAAGATCAATCTGACATCAGCAAGACACCCGCAGACCAACGGGCAAGCGGAGAGGGTCAATGCCATCATGCAGCAGTACCTGAGATGCTATGCCAATCAACAGCCTGCGACGTGGGTGGATTACCTGCCGCTCGCCGAATTCGCCTACAACAACACGAAGCACGTGTCCACAGGGGTGACGCCGTTCTTCGCCAACAATGGGAGGAATCCCAGAACCTTCCCGGGACTGGACAGGATGGGGGAAGGGGAACCGCAGACGGCGGACGCTTTCGCATCTGAGTTGCAAGAGGTCCACGATCAACTCAGACGGCAGCTGGAGCTAGTGAAGCACGCATACAAAGTACAAGCTGACAAGCACAGGCGAGTGGGCGAAGAGATCCGAGTGGGAGACTGGGTCTGGTTGGCAGCCCACGCGGTGCCGACCCGATCGTTAGCCAAGAGAAAGCTGGGGCACAAGCAACTCGGTCCATACCGAGTCGAAGCGCAGATCAACCCGGTGGCTTTCCGGCTGGTGCTACCGGAGGGTTCCAGGATGCATCCGGTGTTCCACAGGTCGGTGCTCACTCCCTACAGGGCACCGCACAGGTTCCAGGAACCAGGAACGGCACCGAGTCAGTCTCCGGAACGGACGGAGGCGGGAAGGTTGCCACAGCAGGACCCCATCAACGAAGTCACGGAGATTCTGGACTCCAGATGGGGGGAAGACGGAGTAGAATATCTACTAGCAAGGGAAGGCACCCGGGCCAGTGCTAATAGCTGGGTGCCGGACTACGCCTTGGAGGAACCCCTGCTAAAGGATGAGTTTCATGCCCTTTTCCCACACAGACCTATGCCAGCGGGCTTCTTCGACGACTGGTTGTTCACGCCCACGCTTTCCTCCAGCACTTTCCATGGTTTCGACTCGGACGGGGAACCAGCACCGCGCACACGTTCCCCAGAGGGGTCACCGGAGGGTTCGGCGTCCGAGAACTCGTATTGGTGGGATGAGGAGCAGTGGCGCCGGAAGTGGCAGGAGATACCAGGTCCGGCGACAGACGCAGAGACTGACATGGACATTTGCGGGGAGGATCTTGGTTTCGAGCACGGCGGCACCGCATTGGAGACGGAGGAGATCACAGTTGCCGAAAGCGGGGAGGAAGACTCGGAGGTCTTCAGTTGGCGGCCAGCAACGGGGAGCGAACTGTATCCGACATTCACTCCCGTGATGACGGAGCACCCACCAACCACCCTTGAAAGCGGGGAGGGGGGAAGGGGGGGCTTCGAGGGGGGATGGATGTCAGGGGTTCAGGAGCAGAGACGCAGAGAAGGGAGGAGACAGAGAGCGAGGGGGAGGAATACGAAGGAAGGATGAGTGGGGATGACGACCCGAGATCACCGAGCCTGTCTAGCGAGTCCGAGGATTCCCAGAAGGGAGCGCCAGCAGCCAGGGCAAGGGGGGAGAGCAGGGGGACACCCCAGGAAGAAGGGTCCAGAGAGGGATCAGAGAGCAGCAGTTGGAGATCGGGACCCACGTGCCCAGCCGGGAGCAGCGGGGAGAAAGGGGACCAGATATCGGGTTCCGGAGACTTTCAGAAGGAGGGAGGGCATGAGTCAGGAGTAGTCACGCCCACCTCGGGGAGCGATGAAACTATCAAGAGGAAAGTGGAGAGTTGGGCGCGCGCGCCAAGTTCAAATGTAGCGGAAGCTGGCGCAGTCAGCAGCCCAGAGAGTGAGCCGGGTCCCAAAGCCCGCCGCAAGGAGGCGGAAGGGTCAGGGGGGGTCCGCGTCAGAAGAGAGTAGGAAGGGAGAGACCCAGGGGGGCAGAAGGACCCAGAGACGGAAGGAAAGGCGCAGGAGGTGGAGCAAGACTAGGGTATTAAGCTGGTGCGCTAGAGGCGGAGACTCAGACGGGTCTTCGTCGTTCTGACCTAGAAGAAGTAGGGCTGCACATTGCAGTTTGGAAATGGAACCTGTAATCCAATAAAGACTCTTTGAAACTGAACGCTGGCTGACTTGGTCCTATGTGAGCTGGGACTGGGTGGCAGCCCTGACACATACGCTTCAGGTTACACACGCTTCAGGTTACGGACTCTGCTAACCCAGAAATAGTACCTCAGGTTAAGAACTTTGCTTCAGCATAAGAACAGAAATCGGGCTCCAGCAGCGCTGCGGCAGCAGGAGGCCCCATTAGCTAAAGTGGTGCTTCAGGTTAAGAACAGTTTCAGGTTAAGAACGGATCTCCGGAATGAATTAGGTTCTTAACCCGAGGTACCACTGTATATAAAAGAACTTATCATTTTTGCTTTTTTGTGATAGCAGTAACGGATCTTGATAATTAAGAGAAATGGTGCCAACAAAAAAATAATATATAGGAAGCAGCCGTGGTTGCTGATTAATTATTGTGCAAAAGTCTCCTCTATATGCAGCAGCAATATTATGAGATGCCCAGTCCTGGCACGAAACAACTTTATGGGTCAACAATAGGAGATTTCTTCTTCTTCTAGTACAGCAAGAGAGAGGGGGGAAAAGAGAGGTATGTGATGTATTGAGGCATTTGTTGAGACAAAGATACTGGGGTGGGGGGAAGGAACAGCACTCGCCTCAAGCCAATATAGGCTCATGTCTTCAGCTGGCACCAGAACAAAGCGATTCCAAAAATAGAGCTCAAACACCTAAGTAATCGCTCATGTGTTTTTGAGGAGTCAAGTCGTACGCATTGCCAAATCTATCGACCTTACTTAGTTTTCTATGCTTTTGTGGCCAGCTCCCTTTTGGAAGCACGGAACAATATTTCACATGCTGTGGAAGTCAAGACTGTCTTCTTTGTTCTTTGAGTGGCTAGGGAAACCCAGCCAGATGGGCAGGGTATAAATAACAAATTATTATTATTATAATTATTATTATTATTGATCAAGGAATGTTAAATCTCACTGAGCTTTCCAACAGCCTGTTTTTGTAGTAGCCAAATGCACAGAGAAGAGATTTTAAGGGTTTCTGAAGAGAAGTGGTTGGGCTCCCTCTCTTTTAAGATTCAGGGCATACTGAAAAAGGGCCTCTTTAACCAGGCCTTTGGCTGATCGACATCCAATGTGTTGTGGAGGGATTGTTGGGGTGGATTGTCACTGTTTTGATTTTTATTATGTATTTGGTGTTTTTACATTGCAGACCCTCAAAGTGTCCCTATTTTCCAGGGACTGGTCCTGGATTTACAGAAGCCATCCCAGTTTCCGATTTGATCCCGGAATGTCCCGCTTTTCCTTAGGATGCCCCTATTTTCATCAGAGAAATGTTGGAGGGAATGGTTAGGACACCCGTTTTCAGTGGAAAAATGTTGGAGGGTATGGAGTTATGTGACACACACACACACAGCTCCGAGCCCAGGAGATAAGTAACTGTACAACTTTTAAAAGACATCTGAAGTTTTTAATGTTTAATATTTAATCATACTTTTATAAACGTTGGAAGCCGCCCAGAGTGGCTTGGGCAACCCAGTCAGATGAGAGGGGTATAAATAATAAAATTGTTGTTGTTGTTAATATTATGGAATAGGAGAAATGTTGAAGAAATGTTGGAGGGTATGATATTGTGTTTTTTTGTTTTCGAACTGCCCTGAGACCTGTGGGTATAGGGCGGTATACAAGTTCAATAAATAATAATAAAAAACGAGGGAAGAGGCAGTAGCACAGCACAGAATGATGTTGGAGTAGCCAAGAATGCAGACCAGGAAATGCACCCTAGGCAGACCCACAGGCGTTCCAGTACCACAAACCTCCATTGTCTGCATCACTTGCCACATGTTGGCCACCCATGAACTGGACGTCAGTACAAAAAAAGTACCACATGCCGCAACAACCCAGAGCGTCCATGATTTCAGAGAACAGGAAAACATATTATTAAAGTTATTTCTTCTGTTGCCCCAAACACAAATAATCTGGGTTTTGGTTGAAAGCCCTTCTGCCCTTCCTGGTATGATTTTTTTTGTTTTAAAGATATTTAATGTAGCTAGGCCACGCAGACAAAATGGGGTCAAATGTTTAGCTTGTACTATTTTTGGAAATGATTTAAGACGGCCTTCCTTTGAGATCCTGCCAGCTTCATGTTAAAGCAGCACACCCTCCGTAGAAATGCCCACCAAAACTTTATTTTTGGGAGGAGAAATAAAAAATTGCACGTTAACACTGGCAAGGCTGCACACAAAGTACAATTTAACGATGCGGCGGCACTGATCCCGAGAAATTCTAGAGTTGGAGAGAGCTTGAAAGCCTCTTTATAAAGGTTATTAAAACATTATTATTTTTTCAATAGGGGGAAAAAAGCACACATGTGCATTAAAACTGGGTGGTCTGAAAGGAAAACTTTCAGGCCTCTTGCCCATCTAGAACGATTCTCTGAAATGCTGATGAATGTATGTTTGTAGCCTTGTCCATTATCAACTGCACAGCGCCCCCCCCCCATCATCACCCTGCCCTGCCCCAAGCAGATAAGCCACAGTGACACCAGTGACAGGAGGGCAGTCTTACAACTGCCCCCCTCCCATCTTGACTACTACAGTCGTACCTTGGAAGCCAAACGGAATCCGTTCCAGAAGTCCGTACGACTTCCAAAACGCTTGGAAACCAAAGTGCGGCTTCTGATTGGCTGCAGGAACCTCCTACAGCCAATTGGAAGCCACGGAGGCCCCATCAGACGTTTGAGTTCCAAAGAACGTTCACAAACAGGAACACTCACTTCCCGGTTTGCGGCATTCGGGAGCCAAGGTACGACTGTACTTGTTTCAGGATCTGGGAGAAATACCCAGAATCTGGGGAAAGCCTAGGGTTTTGTGCTGTATGTCAACACTATACACAGAACACCTGTGCATCTTCAGCAAAGGAATCGGGCAGGGGGGGAATGATATGGTGGTTGCACCCATTACTTCAATACTGAACTGAAATTCCACCTATAAATTTCCACAGAAAGATGTTCTAGGGATTCAGTTGTAACTCAAACACTGACTTAGTAAAATTCATGGCACAACCGGATCGCAGTTCCCAGTTTTAAGTGCTAACATGCCACCCAGGGCAATACATTAATCTCTTTTGCAAGGAATATGCCTTGAACTATAAAGATAAATAAGATAATATTTAGTTAGCTCAGAACTGCATCAGCCTGAAGCATAACTGTGCTCTGAAGAAACATGTGCCAACTTAGATGCAGATTGTTAATTGATTTAAAATTTAAAAATAAATACACCAATACATACCCACAGGGATTCGAAATTCAAATGCAAAACCAAACAAGACGCTTTGAAGATGATAATCTAGTTATCTTTCTTAACCCTCTTAAACTAATGTGGACTCCAGTAAGTCTTTTAAATATTTGTAGAACATCCACCCATTTTATTTAAGCAAAACTCCCCACTTTTTCATTTTTTTAAAGTTTAACTTACTAAAACGGGTCTGATTTACTGCCTAAAGTCAATCCCAACATCACTTAAGCAATACTCTCTTTTTAAAAGAAAGCATTATAAAGCAAGTTGAACTTCAATTCCTACAACATTACCCTCCTCCAAATGAGTAGATTAAAATAGCTTAGAAAGGAAGAAAGAATAAATCTTTCCTCCATCTGAAATAATAATTTTTATTTGTTTTAAGCTGTTGGCTATATGAATGAATACCTTTAAGACAAAACAAATCAGTGGTATAGTCAGCTGAACTAACAGAAACCAATCAGCCTTTTTTCTTTTCTTTTTTTCCTTTTTTGGTTATTGGCTTCCTCCTGCCACCACAGTGGACAGAATAATTCTGGCTTGCAAACAACCACTCACCTTGCCACCTGTGGCAAAGAAGAATTCCCTCCAGCCAATCAGGAATGAAAGCTTGACCAAAAAATATTATTGTTTTAATTTCACTATGATAGAGAGGTGTGGATGGGCAAACAACTTATGTCAGATGTCAAGGGAATAAACAACTACCTGACTTTCACAAGACATCTGAAGGAAGCCCTGTTTAGGAAAGTTTTTAAGGATTGATGTTTTTATTATGTTTTTAGATTATGTTGTAAGCCGCCCAGAGGGGCTGGGGAAACCCAGCCAGATGAAAGGGTTATAAATAATAAAATTGTTGTTGCTGCTGCTGCTGTTGCTGCTCCTGTTAACTTTTTATTTGCAATGACTGTATTAATCCTGCCTTCTCCACGTTTCTTGCTATAAGCTGGTATAACATGCAGGTGTAGGAAACATCACAGTATAGTGCTCTTGAAAGCAAACAACAGCAAACAACAAGTTGCTCAAAAGGCAGCTCATGAAGCAGGAGAAGGAACTTCCATAATGCAAAATTTGGACCCGCCATTGTAAAAGAAGCCAAGCAAAGGAGCAGATGTCCCATCTCTTTGATTGCCACAGGCTGGTTCTGCATAATAATAATAATAATAATAATTTATATCCTGCCCATCTGGCAGGGTTTCCCCAGCCACTCTGGGTGGCTTCCAACACAATATTAAAATGCAATAATGTATCAAACATTAAAAGCTTCCCTAAACAGGGCTGCCTTCAGATGTTGTCTAAAAGTCTGGTAGTTGTGGTTCTCTTTGACATCTAGTGGGAGGGCGTTCCACAGGGCGGGTGCCACTACCGAGAAGGCCCTCTGTCTGGTTCCCTGTAACTTGGCTTCTCACAGTGAGGGAACCACCAGAAGGCCCTCAGCGCTGGACCTCAGTGTCCTGGTAGAACAATGGGGGTGGAGACGTTCCTTCAGATACACTGGACTGAGGCCGTTTAGGGCTTTAAAGGTCAACACCAACCCTTTGAATTGTGCTCAGAAACGTACTGGGAGCCAATGTAGGTCTTTCAAGACCAGTGTTATGCATGGTGTGTAGCCAAACCCTTTGCCCAGATTATACACTCATTGAATGTGGACACTGAAATGACATAGTGCACACTTTTTTGTGTAGTTCTTGATATGTCTGACTGTACAAAATCATTCAGGGCACTTGTCTCTGAACGGCCCCCTGGCCCCTCCTTAGATTTCTTCTTAGCAGCATCTTCCTTCTTTAAATTCTGCAGGAGCCTTAGCAAAAGTTAGAAGTGGCTTTTCTAAATCACAGAAACAGCAAGGAAGCTTTAGCTAAGCCACAAAGAAATCCAAGAAACACAGCAGCTCAGAAATATTACTGCACCCTGTATACATCTTTGGGCAACACATCTGAGGGAAGCTTTCGGAAAGCTTGAACTTGCTATTCTGCCTTTTTTTAAAAGAGTCCAAATTATGTAGCAGACAGGATACCCCCTCCCCCTTTTAAGGAGTGATTAATCATCCTTACAGAAGAATTTACAACTCCTTTCTACACAAATTTGCCAGATTTGACCCAGCTCATTTGTTTTGGCACTGTTCAATGGGAAACATAAATGCCTGTGGGACAAAGACAGTGATCTCTAATGCAGCAGTTTTCCACCTGAATATGTCTAGATTTAGCTATTGGATTTTGCTATGTTGAGTGCATTATGGAGCAACTGGACACCAAGCCTTTATGCAGCCTGGTGGTATTTCTGCTGCTGCTATTGCCACAACATTGCAAATCGGATGGTCATTTTCTTAAAACGCAGTTTGGGCACACATGGAGAGAGAGAGGAGCAGGTAGTAGGACTGGGGAAACAATCTAAATGTGTAAAGGACAGTAGCCTGTGAGCTGTGCAAAGCAGGTGTTTTGTGTTTTTTCACACATGCAGAGGGGCCAGGAAAAGACAGTTTATACGGGGACAGGATAGGTCAACAACCAATTGCAGTAGAGAAGGAGCAGACAAAAGAGGCACTGCAGTTTCTGTATTAGTGTGTTCCCCCAAACAATGCAAATTTGAACATTGCTAAAACCCACTCTCTTAGTTACTGGAGAAGGTCAGTCCATGGCTCTACATTCATGTTAAAGCAGCCAACTCTTCTGCTTGTCAAAGCAAAAAAACCCCAAAGCTCTAGCGAAGCAACTTTGGGGTGGTGGAATGACAGCTGGTGGAAAACACCATCGATAGACAACCTTCAAGGCCATGGTGCACTTAGGACAATTTTCTACAGCCACCCAGTCCTTTGGTATAAGAGGCGTCTTATGCAATGAACAGGTTAGTTGTTAGCATTCAGGTCACATCCACACCATATATTTAAAGCACTCTAATACCATAGATGCGGGTGGCGCTGTGGGTTAAACCACAGAGCCTAGGACTTGCCGATCAGAAGGTCGTTGGTTTGAATCCCCGCGACGGGGTGAACTCCCATTGCTTGGTCGCCGCTCCTGCCAACCTAGCAGTTCAAAAGCACGTCAAAAGTGCAAGTAGATAAATAGGTACCACTCCGGCAGGAAGGTAAACGGCGTTTCTGTGCGCTGCTCTGGTTCACCAGAAGCGGCTTAGTCATGCTGGCCACATGACCCGGAGGCTGTACGCCGGCTCCCTCGGCCAATAAAGCGAGATGAGCGCCACAACCCCAGAGTCGTCCTTGACAGGACCTAATGGTCAGGGGTCCCTTTACCTTTTAATACCACAGAATCATAGAATTTTAGATTTGGAAGGGGCCCCAAGCGTCATCTAGTCCAACCCCTGTAATGAAGGAACAAAACGCTACAAAAAGACAGTTAGATATAAAAATGTTAATTAGTATCGAGTTACGATTTACATAAATTAGTTACATTTATAAAAATGTTACATGAATACCAAGTTACTAAAATTAGTAACTTGCTATTAATGTAACATTTTTATATCTAACTGCGTATTTTTGTAATATTTTGTTTGTCTGTTGTTGCTCTTCAGTGTTTTGTACACCACTTAGAGATATTTTTAAAATATATTAAGTGGTATAGAAATAAAATAATCTATCAATCAAGGTCACTGCAACACTTTATATGTGGGGCTGCCTCTGAAGATGATTTGGAAACTTCAGCTGGTTTATATTTCCATGGCCAGGCTGCTCAATGGCACAAGAATATTTGAACATATAATGACAATCCTGGCTGGGCTGCATTAGCTGCCAATTGTTTCATGGCCCAATTCAAAGTGCTGGTTTTTACCTCTAAAGCCTTAAATGGCTCAACACCTCAATACCACAAGGACTGCCACTCCCCATATGAACCAACCTGGACCCTGGAATCATAATCAGATGCCCTTTTTCGTGTGCCTCCTCCACAAGAGGTCCAGAGGACAATAACACGCCTTTTCTGTGGTGGCTCTCCACATAGGATGTTCTCCCCCAGAAGGGTCACCTGGAGGCTTCATTACATATCTTTAGGCGCCAGGTGAAAACATTTCTCTTCTCTCAGGCATTTGGCTAATTGTGGGCTTTTAAACTGTGTGTCCACACACAGTATTCAGAAATCTTAGGGGGAAGCCATTACTGTTAAAGCAGGGTAAGAGCGCTAGTCTCTAGAATGGTAAGTAACCATCAGATTTGCAACCTTAATGATGAGTAGTAATTCAAACTTTTACAGGAATAAGAGACCGGTTAGCTCCACTGCTGACATACCCTCATCGGCCAGGGGTCAAAAGGTTCTCTGGTTTATTAAAAATTCTCTTATAACCTCTAGTTACGTCTAAAAATCCTTGCTTTCTCCTAAATTTATGGATTCTGAAGACTGAAGCAGCAACACAAGGCAGAGCTAAGGGAGAGGGAAGGGAAATGAAACAATATATTCTTCCATCCCCAAGAATGTGCACGATTGCCTGCCAGTGGCAAAACAGGAGAAATACTTAGGCTGGCCAAAGTTATGCAACCTCTAAAGACCTGGACCTAGACAATTTACTAACAGATGTAGCTATAAAAGCCCCCATTATAGCATCGTGTACAGTAACAATGCGTTCATTCAAATTCCCTCTCCTCCTCTGAAGGTTTATTTTTAAAACCTCGTTGCTGAGGAGGGGAGAGGGGAGAAAACAGGCCATAATGGCTGCAAAGGACTATAAATCTCTTGTTCAAAGAAAGCCTTGCTCAGCATTATCCTGATAAGATAAATATGGATAATGGTCTGCTATGATTTTGGTTTACTTTAAAGGGGGGGGGGGGAGAGCAACACAGCCAGAACAGAGGAAAGTCTCAAAGGGAAAGGAAGGCATTCTTGGGAGAAGCCGTTACCAAAATAGGAGAGATCCCTGGAGAAAAAGGAGGAATACACATGTAACAAACAAGCAAATGAATGGAATGGTCAGAGATGTTGATAGCTGGGATTCACACAAAGTGCCCCTCTCTACTGCAAAGAATGGGGAAGTCCTTACTTCATGCCATGCACATACCAGAGTCCCAAAATCTCAAAGAAACCGTGATTTGTATTAAGATTGATTGTGCATGAAGTGATTGTAAGACAATGTTGGAATGAACTGAACTTCTGATCGATGTATCAAGTTAAATTATCCCATTCTATTGGATGCATTGCAGTTATCTGAAGGGAAACCTCTGTGTGATAGGTATGCATGTGTTTACATCTTTATCTTAAACAGGGGAGGACCCTGTTTCTGAACATTTTGCCAGTACAGTGGTACCTCTGGTTGCGAACGGGATCCATTCCGGAGGCCTGTTCACAACATGAAAAGCCCGCAACCTGAAGTGCCGTATCTGCACAGGTGTGCGGAGTGATTTGGCGCTTGTGCGCATGCGCGAAGTGCGATTTAGCGCTACTGCGCATGCGCGGGTGGCGAAACCCAGAAGTAACCCTTTCTGGTACTTCCGGGTTGCCGTGACACGCAACCTGAACAAACTTAACATGACACAAACATAACATGAGATATGACTGTATATAGAGCATACTAGGACTCAATTTTCTACAATCGCAATTCTGTGCTGTGTTAGGTTAGAAGATTTAGTGCCAATATGCTTGCCAGCCACTCCTATGATGCCTGTGGAATGCCTCAGAAAGTATCCCTTCAAAACTCATGATGCAAGACGGAATGATCTTTTTGCCAAGTTCCCATTTGCACCGACATGGCCTCTCCTAGGTTGAACACACCTTCTTAAACATGTCTGCATTTCATTGGCTGCCAGATCCACTCTCCCATCCATTCTGAGCAAAGGAGAAAGCCACAAGTGGCTTCTATCAGTGTGTCCAGTGGTGGCTGATGCAAACCACTCTGAGGCTGCTTCTGCGGTATATGAATTTTATGAAATAAAACAAGCAAATAAATGTAGCTGCCCTCCCTTCACATCTCTTTCTCTGCATCTTTGGCACAAGGCTGCCATTCTGTGTTATGCCACATGCCACGGCACCCATTTTGAACTGGCGAGCACCCCTGAACCAATGTTTCGTTGCACCAGACGGATTCCATGTTTTACTACTTTTAATGCACCCTAAACAGTGTGAAAATATGCTGTGGTGAAACCAGTGGAACTACGGTAATTTATGACCGTTGAGATTGCTCATGTATTTTGCCAGCAATGAAAGGTACTGCCCAATTACCAAACCCGTCTCACTCTCTATGCCCTTAGTAAGTACCGTATTTTTCGCTCTATAACACGCAGATTTTTTCTCCTGAAAAGGAAGGGGAAATGTCTGTGCGTGTTATGGAGCGAATGTGTGGTCCCTGGAGCCGAAAAATCAGACAAAAATCAAATCGGGCTTCAGAATGCTGAAACGGAACAAAGAGCAGGGAAAGCCCCTCCCCTCCAGGCAAGAAGAGGAAGTGGCAGCTTTCCTGCATTCTGCCTCAGGGTCTTACTGCCCACCCGCTCTGTTTCGTTGCTGTGTTTGCTGAAACGGAACAAAGAGCAGGGAAAGCCCCTCCCCTCCAGGCAAGCAGAGAGGAAAGGAAAGGAAAGGATCGTCCTTCCTTCTATCCTCTCCCTGCTCCGGAGGGAACAATGTTTGTGAAGGGAGAGAGATTACAGGTTCAGCTTAAAATTCTGATTTGACTTCCTGCTTTTTGTTTTTGGGGACACACAGCATTCAAATATGCTTTCTTCAATTTAAAAGGATGAAATCCTTAAACAGTGTTTTGCCTGTAAATTCATGCGATCTGGAAGATTACAGTGTCTGTACCTCTTAAGGGATGGCAAAGCTTAGGTTTCGCTGCTAAATAGTTCTTAATGCAGTTAAAATGCTTTCTTCTGTCAAGGCAGTTAAAAAAAATAAATATCAGGCAGCCGGAAAACATGCAGATGGGAGGGAGAGAGAGAGAGAGAGCACGCTGACTGGCTTGGGTGGGTGGGGGGACTTTTGCCTTCCTTTCCTCACGTTATAGCCCTCTCCTGCATTCTTAGCCTTCTGTGTTTTTCCTTCCCTCCCCACTTAAAATGTGGTTACAAAGCATGGATCCACATGGATCCTCAGGATCTTTGCATTGGGTCACCCCAAATTCACCATCAGAGCACACAGCATGTCCATGGCTACAGCCTGCCCCCCCCCCAAATCACGCACCCACTGTTGCCTGGGGCTGCAATGGTGCAAAAACGTGGTTACAAAGCATGGATCCACATGGATCCTCAGGATCTTTGCATTGGGTCAGCCAAAATTCACCATCAGAGCACATAGCATGTCCATGGCTACAGCCTGCCCCCCAAAAATCATGCCTGGGGCTGCAATGGTGCAAAAAAGTGGTTACAGGGATTCTCAGGATTTTTGCATTGGGTCACCCCAAATTCACCATCAGATCACATGTCTGTGGCCACAGCATGAAGCACAAAAATGATACGTCCACTGTTTCATTCAGAATATTTTTTCCCTTGTTTTCCTCCTCTAAAAACGATGTGCGTGTTATGGTCAGGTGCGTGTTATAGAGCGAAAAATACGGTAACTAAATTTTCCTGTCTGTTTTACAACACTTACTAACAAAAGTGTATGCAGAAGGCTTAGGGGAGCAAGTTGTGATAGCCTCCTCCTCCTTTCTCTCTCTCTCTTAAAAATAACATTATTTTATTCTTTTTTCCTTATAGAAAGTCACTCAACAATTCTACCCCAATCCTAAAAACTAGTAACTTCCCAATCACCCAACACTGATGTTTATAACCCAAGTTACACACAATTGCATTTTAAGGTTCTGTCTTATCTAATTTCATCGTAGCATGTTTCTTAATATTTTATATACAGTACACTAGAAATGGTTTGCAGTCTCCTTTAAAAGATTCCAAATTTGTATCTTTTATCAGTGCCATCAGTTTTGCCATCAATGCATATTCCAAGATTTCCACCAAATATTCTTCCTTTGACGGTCTTCTCTCCTCCTTCCATTTCTGAGCGAAGAGAATCCTTGCCACTGTAGTCACATACATAAATACCACTGCGGCTTTCTTTGGGATTTTGCTGTGGTATCCTCTTGTTAAAGAAGTAGGCGGAAGTTCCCTCAAGGATGAACAGGTAATTTGATCTAGGGGCTGCCTAACACACACACCTCTTCCCCCATGTGATCATCAAGCAGGTTCCAAGCATATTAAGCTCTTCCCAATGTTGTTGTTGTTGTTTACTCGTGTCCGACTGTTCGTGACCCCATGGATCGGAGCTCTGCGCTTCCCAATAAGCCTCCTCAATTATTCCCACCCTTCCTGTCAAATATCTCGCTTGCAAATCGACTGGAAACAGAAAATGGCAAAGCTCAGCACATCCATCGTTTCTGTTCTTTTCCAACCTGCTTGTTAAATTATGGCACTTGGATTGGTAAACCATCTTTCTTCAGCTATGAGGAAATGTTAAAAAGGGAAAGTAAAACCCAAGACTGCCAAGAGAATAGGAAGGCATGAAGTTATAAAGCAAGGAAAGGGAGGAAAGGGTAGGGTGGCTGGGTTAATGCCCAGTCTATATGGCTAAGTGAAGGCCCTTGGGTCAGGTTGGAATTAAACTAAGAACAATCTGTTCCACAGAATTCATATTATTTTATTCTTTAAAAGTCTTGCCTTTTACCATGAGCACAAGAATGCTGCTGTGATGGAAATTGTCTGTGTGTGCGTGCACACAAGTGCTTTCTGGCAAAAGGGGTCACTTGTGACTGGATTTAGTCCCTGCACTATGACAAAGAGTTCTTTCTTAATGCAGTTTAATAGCCACACAACTGCCATGGGGGTTTGGGTTAGGAATGGACTCAGTTTTTTGCTAGATACAGTAGTTTGAAAGGCCCGTTTAAATAACGACAGAGCGCTTTTTCCTGCTGCACTGTGACTAAGCTTGGTTAATGAGAGAAATACATACCTATATTATTATAACACAAGTTTACGTTTGTGGTGCTGGTGCTGGAACCACAGAACAAATTTTGTTTTCAGGAAATTAAGGCTTTGCTTTCACTTACCCACATATGACCCCCCGCCATAAAAGAGGAAACAGCAGCTTTAATAAAACCTTTCAAAACTGTGGCAACAGTAAAGTTGTGTGAAGTCTTCTGTTCCTATTTAAAGCATTGCAGAAGGTATGCTAATTGAGGAGTCCATCACCTGTCTGGTCCCTGATAATGGTCAGGACCTGGTATTTTATGATGAAGTGCAAGAGACCCTGGAAGTATGCAAGCAGAATCCAAACCTAAGAGCTGGATATTGGTTTTTAGCAGGCAATCCATCATCAAAACCATTAGCATCCAACTTCTTCCCAGTAACCTTCTCTACCTTTGTGGCTCCACTCCAACATTTTGCTATAGCTTTGGTTCTCCTCCAAAAACTTGTCAAAAGAAATGCATGTTCCACCAACGAACGTATTCCATGTAACATGTCTGACTCCTGTTCCAATCTAAGAGGGTGACTGAAAAACTGCCTTGAAGTGGAGAGAACACTTGTCCAAAAAGCCTCCATGTCTTTATGAGCCCTCATAAGTACTGAGGACCTACATACAACAACAACAACAACAACAACAACAACAACAACAACAACAACAACAACAACATTAACAAAGGTAAGGGACCCCTGGATGGTTAAGCCCAGTCAAAGGCGATTATGGGGTGTGGTGTTCATCTCACTTTCAGGCCGAGGGAGCCGGCGTTTTCCGCAGACAGCTTTCTGGGTCATGTGGCCAGCATGACTAAGAACATTGTGATGAAAACCAAGAACACGGAAACACATTCCCGCTGCAGTGGTACCTATTTATCTACTTGCACCGCCATGCTTTTGAACTTATTATCTATATGCTGCCCATCTGACTGGGTTTCCCCAGCCACTCTGAGTGGCTTCCAACAGAATATTAAAAACACAATAAAACATTTAACATTAAAAACTTTCAGATGACTTCTAGAAGTCAGATAGTTGTTAATGTCTCTGACATCTGGTAGGAGGGCGTTCCACAGGGCGGGTGCCACTATCGAGAAGGCCCTCTGCCTGGTTCCCTGTAACCTCATTTCTCGTGGTGAGGGAACCACCAGACGGCCCTCGGAGCTGGACCTCAGTGTCTGGGCTGAATGATACAGGTGGAGATGCTCCACAGGTATACAATCCAGTCTACTTTGCAAAGACCTTCTGTTTCAACTTTTGAACACCTGCTGAAGACTCTTCTATCCTGCCAGACCCATGCAGGCAATTAAGATTTCATCTTTTCACAACAGTTAACTGATGTCTGATTGTAACTTTTTGTATGTGTTTTTTTTAATTGCATGATTTTACGTATTATTATTGTAATCAGCTTTGTGTGTTTTTTTCACGAAATAGCAGTACAGAAATACTTTTTTTATATGTAAATAAACAAGTTGAACAGCTGTTCCTTGGGTGAAGCCAGCATTGGAGAAGCCATTTGTGATAGTGGGACACTATACACGAGTTTGCCTTTAAAGATGGTCTCAACTAGTGCAGAACAGCCACACTGATGATGGAAATCCAGAAGGTCTAACCATATAGCAGCCACTTTGGCCTGACTGCACAGGCTTCCCATACATTTCCCAGTCCAATTCAAAGTGTTAGTTTAAATGTACAAAGCCTTGCATGGCCGGAAAACACTTGACAGAATGCTTCTGCTGGCACATACCTAAGTTCAACATCTTAGGCTCTCCTTCAAATACTTCCCCCGGCTCAGAAGGTGGGGACAAGGGAAAAGGCCATTTCACTTGTATACCACCACCATCCCATTTGGGGCACACTGATTTTTTTCAACTTTCAAATTCAAAAAATGAGGGGTGCTAAAAAGCTGTAACATGACTTGGGGATTCAAAAAATATTTTGGTTAAATTAAAATCATTGAGTTGTGCTTAGTAAGTAAAAATGTGTGTAAGATTGCACAGAAATAATGAAAAATGATTGCCAAGTACTTGCAGTTGCTGTTGTTGTTATAGCATTACTTGACATTGTCAGAAGGCAAAATTAAAACTTCCTGGTTTTCCGAAAGCAGTTTATGCGCTTCTTCATCAAACATATACTTACCAAGCTAAATGTTGCCCAATCACAAAAACAGCAGATTTGAATTCCTCACACCCAACAACATATTCTTAAGACCCCTCACCGAAGAAATTTGCAAAAATTAACTCCCTAAGATGACATGCCCTACCCCACCCACACCCCCCACATCTCCTCCCAGTGAGGCCAACATCACAGTCCTTTTGACACCAGTTTAAGATGTTCCTAGACTCTCAGACATACCATGGGATGTGACTGGCAAATTTCAGAAGGCTGGCATCATGCTAATTTCTGAAGATGCCTTCTTGGGCAGAGAGTAGTGTGGTTTTAGCATTTCACGGCTATTGCTGTTGCATTCTTTTTATTTTAAACTTTTGTGCATTTTCGTCTGCTGAGCCCCTCACCCTTTTTACAACAAAGGCGCCTTAAGAAATTTAAGAAACCTGGGGAAACAGTTAAAATGTGTGCGTGCCTTGAGCTTTTTTGCTTTCCATGAGGCTCCCTTTCCCCGCCAACAAGGCGTTTTCTCTGTAGGGAAGTTCGCTTCTTCTGCACCTGTGTTTTACAGCTCTACCCGAGCACTATACAGCTCTCTCGCTCGATCCAGGGCTGATTGTACTTCTTGAGTTTTTACTGCCAATCTGCGGGGTAAGGTGTGTGTATGAGGGGGGAGAGAGGGGCTCCCTATCAAAGCAGCCCTTCCACTTCCTCCGTGTGGGCTGTTGTAGAATTCAGGAATTCAAGCTGGGGTTTGATGTAAAGCGCTCCGCCATCATATGGTTCCTTTTAATCAGTCCCACGAGGCAGAGGCATTTCGAGAAGGGTAAATCAGCTCATTTACAGACATGGCTTGTCCTTCTCTTTACCTTCCTTTCTGGAAGGCAGCCAGTGGCCGACTCATTCCTCTGTTCACATCTGGAGAGAGAACTCTGCCTGCATTCCACAGGTTAAAAGTGCTCAATTGGGCCATTCAGGGGCAGCCACTCGGCGCGAGTGCAGTTTCTTTCCTTCACTTGTGACTGCACACTCCCGACTTTGCACGTGAAGCTGAATGCCACAGCCTGAAGAGCAGCCAAGAGAAGAGAGGACCAGATCTTTTGGGCTACTCGTGCGCTGCACAACCATTCCTTCCAGTTCCTATGAGCAGCCCCTCAAGGACAAGGAGAACATGAGCACTGCCTTTCAGTTTCGTACAACTTTGTACAATTCAACACTGTAAAGCACTAGGGGATTTTGTGGCAGCAAGAACGGCCCCTGCCTGCTAATCACTCATTCGTTCTGGCCTGATGCTTATTGACTGAATTTCTTTCCTACTGATAATGTTGGTTTGCTACTCAGAATCTGGATCAAATTTCCTGATATACAGCGGGGGTCTAACAGATCAGTTCAATTACAGTGATACTTCGGGTTAAGAACTTAATTCATTCTGGAGGTCCGTTCTTAACCTGAAGCACCACTTTAGCTAATGGGGCCTCCCACTGCCGCCGCGCCGCCGCTACGCAATTTCAGTTCTCATCCTAAAGCAAAGTTCTTAACCCAAGGTACTATTTCTGGGTTAGCATAGCCTGTAACCTGAAGCGTCTGTAACCCGAGGTACCACTGTACTCTGGATTATTTCTAGAGAGACTTTGACAGCACTTCCTATCCCTAATGTTATTTGTTCGTCTTCCTTTATAATAGGGAACTAAGAAGTAAGAGAACAAATCAAAACCCTATTTGCGAGCATAGGAAAAGCAGCTTTGAATAAAATGATCTAGTGAAATGGCATGTGATCCTCTTAGCAGGACAAGGAATGATCAAGCTAGTCTGGGAACAGCGAAGGAGAAATTCAACACAGAAATAGCGCAGTGGAAAAATGTGAACACTTGGTGGCAGCAAAGAAACATCTAAGAAATACAAGATATCAAAAGCAGCCTTTTCGGTCCATAAAGGAGTGGGAGGGGGGACCCCGCAAAATCCACAATTCGGCAATACACTTCTTGGGACAAACCCCCATGTCCCTAAAATGTGAAAAGTTTACAACTTCAACAATCTTCATCAGGTAAGACCTGAAACAAAGAGCAAGGACAAGAACACACTTAAAAAGGAACTGCCAAAATAGATGTTTCCGTACTTTCCAGCCTGTGATTCCCATCTCAGAACTGAGTCTACAAACTGACCTCGTGGCTACAAGGTAGGACTAATTTTTGTACTTTCCCTCCTCTCACTCGGTGCTTTGTGTAAACTCTTGCCAGATGAAGATCTAAAGCTCGCTACTCTTTTTTTATTGCTCCAGTAAAGGTATTGCCCAACTGCAGATAAAAGTGTCAAACACCAAAACCTTTATAGAGAAACAACCCTCAAACCAGGACCAAACTCCCACAAGTTCTAAAACAACAATCTCAAACAGAGTTGGTCCTTGTAACCTTTTTATGAGCGAGTCTTAAAAGAACACACTGAAAATACTACAGGTGAGCTGAGAACTCTGGCAGGAGTGTTCTTTGGGATCCTGAATATTACATCCAGGATCAGAGGAAGGCTGAATGCTAGCTGCTGAACATCAGTCACTGGAAAAACATAGGTAGAAGAAAGTAATCAGGCTCATGTCTTGTCTCTGGGCTCACTGTGGGGGTTGGTCCATGTTAGAACAAAATGCTAGTCTAGATAGGTCTTTGGTTTGATCCAGCTGGGTTCTTCCTGGGTTCCTAATAGTTAACAGCTTGCTTTTGCTACTACTCCTAGGCAGCTCAGTCTCTCAGGATCGGCAACTGTTTTTCACTAGCTGAATCTGCCCTTCTCCAATTGGTTATGGACACTGAACTGCAAAATTAAATAGCTTGTGGACCAGAATCCTTTACAGCACTGCTCACAAAGCTGCTCCAAGGTGCCTAGACTGCACCCTGGAACAGCCCTGTGCTAACGGAACCTGATGCAGAAATGCTAATGTCAACAACAAGCCACAAGCTGCTTTCTTCTTCCACAGTAGAAAAAAACAAAACAAAGGCAGATAAGCTAGCAAGAAGCTCCCTCACTGTACCCATCAGAAACATCTGGCAAAAAGTAAGAGGTGCGAAACCACACTTGGGGCCAAGCAGCAGAGTGGGGAACAGGAGGACAAAGAACCTCAAACACCTAGCAATGCCCTGGATAGGTAAGAATGACAGAACAGTTTTGCTCAGAGCAAATGAACGAGACAAGGGCTGACCAGAAATTGGATAGTGTGACTCTAGAGCAGGATAGGAAATGTACAGACACTCCCCAAAGTGCTACTCTATGAAAATCTCAGCTTTTAGTATTCAATAAGTGCATTTTACCTCTGCATAGTTTTGCAGCTGGTTCATTTAAGATCTCTGTAAATTAGAAGACGAGTACGAGTACACTATTTGTACACTTTGGGTTTCAAGAAATACATTTGATGTCTTCCAGTTTCGAAGGCAACCTCATGGTTTACAGAACGGATTCATGCTTTTCAACAATTGGATAAGGCAAAACTGTGAGCAAAGAACTGCTCTTCAAGGTCTTCAAAGGGTATCCCCCCCCCAAAAAAAAATTGTTAGTATTTAAGGGGCCACAAGGCTCTTTGCTGTTTCTTTCTTCTGCAAAAGACTAACACACCTAAACCTCTGGGAATTAAATATCTTGACTGCCCCAGATGCCCAGATGATCCCAGCCAGAAGTCAGTGATTATTTATTGGTGTTTATTTATTCAGATGGATCAAAGTTATATACAAATCACAACAATGAAACCTGAGGTGGCAAGAAGGCACCATTACTCACAAAGCGTTTCCTAGGCAGCAAAAAGTTCCATTATGCATAAGATGCTTTCAGATATTTTTGCCTCATCGTGCTGCCGACTACCCTTGAGTGACAAATATAAAGTGCTGCTGTGCTTTCACATGGAGGCATAAAAGATCAGAGGCTGCAGTGCTGTTTTCTGCTTTCAGTTGCCCACAGTAACAGCTGCAGGGATGTTCATCCCTAGCTAATACTTCCGATTTCCTCTCCTGCGCAGGAAGTGCCTTCAGACGCAAGCTACCCAGGTGGTAAAGGAATTACATCCGAGCAACCACTACAAATAAATTGGTGAGGTCAGAGTACTTAAAGGATTTGGAACACAGGTCCATGACAGAAACTTGTATGCACTGATTTCCACGTATGGGTGCCTCTGGACAAATTAAGATGATGAGTGGTTGGGGTCTCAGCCACCCTCAACCAAACCAAACCAAACCAAACCAAACCAAACCAAACCAAACCAAACCAAACCAAAACAAACCAAACCAAACCAAACCAAACCAAACCAAACCAAAACAAAACAAAACAAAACAAAACAAAACAAAACAACTTTAAATTGTAGGCAAATGAGTCTCTGAACCTCCCTGCCCCACAATGCCCCTTGGTGAAGTTACTGGAATACCACTTATTGATCTACCAAGACTATAACATAAAGGAAATGCAGCATTTGAAAACAAAAAGAGAAATTCTAAGATTCTAAAGCCACATCTGACTACTGGGACATCAGATCTAGGAGTTCTGACCTTGAGAATCCTGTCAATTCTCTGAGCTAGAACGCAAGAGAGCGCATTCGTCAAAAGCGTGAGCCCAGATAACTCTCTGATTCCGTTTCCCCACCCCTAATATTTAGTGCCTCTCTCCCTCCTGCCCCACTCTCCTTCTCTCTTAACAATTTAAACTGCTCGGCATTTCCCTACTGCCTAGGCAAAGCTGCAGCTTCTTGTCTAGCAGCCTTTTCAGAATTTGAAGAAAATAATAGTAAGACAGGTGTCCTTCATGCCTGTATGGAAGAATGAGCCTGGAGAGTTTTGCACTTCCTCCTGCTTGACCACACAACCAAGCAGCAAGTGGCAATCTTGCTAAAACAGAGCAGGAACAAAACTAGATAGAATGAAATCTCATTACTGTTTCCTTAAAGTAAACCACAAGGGGGCAGCTCCATCATTTCTAGACTTCAAAGGATACTTCTTAGGTGAAGTGACGGGAATACTTCACTCCCTTGGTTTTACTTCTCCTCTACATCTAAAGCAGGAGTACATATAGGCAGTCCGGCATGCTATTTGCTACTAGGAGGTAACATGAGGCAGCCCATATCACCTCCCACAAACAAGTCAAAAATGCACTTAAATGTGAATGCTTGGCTTTTGTTATAACCACATGCAGGTACAAACATTTCCAGGACTGACTGAGCCATACATACATACATAATTTTATTTGTATGCTGCCTTTCCACAGTTCAAACCATGCTCAACATGAAAAAATATGTAACTGCAATGTAACAAAGGCAGTCATAAACAATAAATAAAACATTAAAAATACACAACTAAACAGAACAATTTCCACATAAATTGCAAGATACAAAATACAAGATACAAAGAAAGCCATAACACCCACCCACCCAAATAAAAAACCTCAAACAACACCCCAGACCAAAAGCCTGTTCAGCAGCCTCAGCTATTGTAGCTGGAGTCAGTCCGACCAAGTGGTAAATGGCCTCCAAGAAAGGGTGCAGGTCTTCCAAGACTCACAGCCAAGATGGTTTCTCCCTTTCTCTCATTCTAACGGTTGTTAATTCTGATGTCAAGTTCATTCCCACTCCCCTCCAGCCAATACTCAGATCTGCTGAGGTGCATATGGTTTCCCGAAGAGAAGTATTGGAGCCTCAGCTTCACGATCTGTCCTTCCATTGAGCACTCAGGGCTGATTCCCTTCAGAATGGATAGGTTTGATCTTCCCGCAGTCCATGGGACTCTCAAGAGTCTCCTCCAGCACCATAATTCAAAAGCATCAATTCTTTGGCAATTAGCCTTCTTTATGGTCCAGCTCTTGCTTCCATACATCACTACTGGGAAAACCATAGCTTTAACTATACGGACCTTTGTCGGCAAGGTGATGTCTCTGCTTTTTAAGATGATACTCATAGGGAAGTATATCAAGTATGTTCCAGAAGTATATCAAGTATGTTCCAAGCACAGAGAGTTGGAATAACCTCTTGGCAGCAAATTCCTGATCTGTGCACTCCTGCCCAGTCACTGAAGCCCCCTAGGTTTGGACTGCCTTTAGACCAGGCATGGGCAAACTCCGGCCCTCCAGATGTTTGGGACTACAACTCCCACCATGGGAATTGTAGTCCCAAACATCTGGAGGGCTGGAGTTTGCCTATGCCTGCTTTAGACCTTGCTTCTCATGCTGCCCCTGTGTTAGGATGTCAGACTGTGATTCTGGTACTGTCCCCTGTTCTGCCTGCCTGTCACCTGAAGCAGGACAATTGCACCAAAAAAGGAACACTGAAATATTGAATTTTAGCACATGCATGATCTCGTACCCCTGGACTCAGCTCAGGGACACCCAGTTTTGATTGGCAACAGAAGCTGGATTCACAAATCGCTTCCTGGAGTTCTGCTTGGCAGGTAAAACCGTTCTTGGCAGGGGAAGATTGTGTGAAAAAAGTTCCCTTCAGGTGCTGGTTTTTTGGTCATTGTGTAGCTGTTAAGGGCACAAGAGCCCTAAAAACAACCAAAAAGTTACCTAACACCCCAGAAACCTGCAGATTCCAAAGCTATTTCTCATTGCCCAGTGACCAAATCTCTTTCTCAATATGTTTGCAAGTTTGAGTATGTGAGATTAAGTGTTTGACTTGAGAGCTTTTACTTAGTGTCCTCAAAGCTTTGGTATGACTTCCCAGAGGAAGTCTGATTGTGTCCCTTTTTGATGAGTTTCCAGAAAAAGTGTAAGGCTCATTCCTACATAGAGACACTTTATGAGCAAAACTGAGGAGCTGAATGTGAGTCTGCTGTTTGTAATGCATTGTTTTGTGAAACTCTTGCAGTTGGATTGGAAATTTAGTGGGTTTGTTGCTATGACTTTTTATGAGCTACTTCAGATGATAGAAGAGGCTGCATTTACATTTCTGAAACAAATTAATCAACAAGGAACAAATTACGTCCCCACATTTTGCTCTCTTGCTCATTCACAAATTAACCTAATCAGCAGATATGAACAGCGAAGGAAATGTGTGTGCCTCGGGATAACAGATGCCAATTAAGAACAGATAGTAAAAGTCATGTTAATTTTTCATTCTAAGTATCACCAGAAAAATCTCACAGCCTTGATGGCAGCAAAATGAGCAATGAAGCAGGAACGAAAGTGTGGAACGGCTTTCGATGTAATGGCTCCTTTGAAGTCTACCTTGCCTAAAGTAATTATTGAAAGCTGGAGAGATCCTTGTTTGCTGTTTTAAAAGTTCTCCTGAGAAGAAAACAACCTGTCTCCATGGCTCCAAAAGATGGTTAGAGAAAGAAAGAGAAAAAGTTGTGAAGGCCAATAAAAAAAAAAAGTGGTAACACAGAGCCTGGATTCTCAAAATGTAACAGCAAATCTCCTTTAGAGTGCCCTTGTGGGCCACTGACAGGGAAACCAGGATGTCCTCCTAGAAGTTCCAACTCAATTTTCATGTATATATGGCCCAAGAGATGCAATGCTACCTTTTTATTTTTAACTCAGAGCAATATTTTTTCTTACGTACAAGCATCAGGTAAATATCTGCTCCCTAGCCAAGATTCACTTGCTAAATGCTGCATTACACTGCATACCAAAAGGCTTTCAATAGGTAATTGGAATCAAATAACCCAACAAGGTGGAAGGATAGATCGTGAAGCGTGAAGCTGAGGCTCCAATACTTTGGCCACCTCATGAGAAGAGAAGACTCCCTGGAAAAGACCCTGATGTTGGGAAAGATGGAGGGCACAAAGAGAAGGGGACGACAGAGGACAAGATGGTTGGGCAGTGTTCTCGAAGCTACCAGCATGAGTTTGACCAAACTGCGGGAGGCAGTGGAAGACAGGAGTGCCTGGCGTGCTCTGGTCCATGGGGTCACGAAGAGTCAGACACGACTAAACGACTAAACAACAACAACAACCCAACAAGGAACCAATGGTCACAAACACAGCAGTAGGGAGGGGTAACATATTTCTGGAGCTGAAGGAACAGGTTAGCAAGAGTAAGTTTTGAGTGCCTGCGCATGCACGCACACACGCACACACACGTTAATAACTTAGAAACTGTGAGAAGTTATGCAAAAGAACAAGGATGATGAAAATTGCAGCTGACAAGCCACTATTTATCTGTGAGAAGAAATCAAACAAACTTCAGGCACTAGCTCTACCAATACTGCCCTCTATGAGGCCCCACCTCTGTTATCTGAAACTGTAACATCTCACATGTTCATCTCATCAATCAACACAACATCCTGTGCCAGCATCACACAGCTCTAACATCTGTCACACCCAGTTCTAAGACACCTTGTCCCTGTAGTCAGTTTTGCAGAGGACAAAATACACTGGAACTGAGAACACAGGTCAACCCGTAACTAATAAAAATATCCATGTCAGGAGCTACGACGTTCAACATCAATTGTTTGGGCAAACTCTTTATTTATATGCACCATGCAGCCGCCTGAGAAACAGTTCCTACGCAAATGCAATTCTGGTTCTAAACGCAGCATAAGGATTCTCTATAGTATATTGTATTTTAAAATGGGGTTTCAGAGTTTTTAGGGGGTTTTGAATGTCTTATGTAGATTTTTCAATTTCATTGTTCTGTATGGGACAATGACAATAAAGATATCGTATCGTACCATGTTCAACAACTGTAGTTATTTTGATACATGAAGGAATTCTGCAAAGGAAAAAAAATCAGTTTTGTTCAAAGGAAATCCTTTCTTACCCACTTTTCCTCCAAGGGATGCTTTAAAAAAACATTTTTTAAAAGTGGCGCTTTTAGTACTTCATGTAACATTCCTTCATACACAAAACATTAAAAAAAAGAATCCGTCCAAACAGTACAGTGGTGCCCCGCAAGACGAATGCCTCGCAAGACGGAAAACCCGCTAGACGAAAGGGTTTTCCGTTTTGGAGGTGCTTCACAAAACGAATTTCCTATGGGCTTGCTTCGCAAGACAAAAATGTCTTGCGAGTTCCTGCGGGGGTTTTTTTCCTCCCCCCCTTTTCCTCAAGCCGCTAAGCCGCTTATCAGCTGATCCGCTAAGCCGCTTAACAGCTGATCCGCTAAGCCGCTTATCAGCTGATCCGCTAAGCCGCTTATCAGCTGATCCGCTAAGCCGCTTATCAGCTGATCCGCTAAGCCGCTAAGCCGCTTATCAGCTGATCCGCTAAGCCGCTTATCAGCTGATCCGCTAAGCCGCTTATCAGCTGATCCGCTAAGCCCGCTAAGCCTCTAATAGCACTAATCCGCTAACGGGCTTGCTTCGCAAGACGAAAAAACCGCAAGACGAAGAGACTCGCGGAACGGATTCTTTTCGTCTTGCGAGGCACCACTGTATAGTGAAAGCCCCTCCATGTATGACAATTGGTCTTAAGATGCCAGCAGTACAGATTTCTGAGAATTCTCTCTTTTCAACAAGCAAATTAGAGTGTGGATCGTTTTTAAGGTTAGACATAAGCAAGGCTGAAGCAATATTACCTTGACAACACCTGGCATACACGACTATGCTCTGTTGTTTTCCTTTTATTGATTGCTTAAAGCCCAGCATTGTGTGAGAAAGAAAGTGCATTTCAATATATGCTTATTACCAAAAGACCGTTATACCCAGCAGACACAGACAAGAGACTCACAGCCATAAGAATTCTGCTTCCTTGGGATAACATGGGCTTACCTTTTCCTGCTCTGCAACATCCTTTCTGAGGTGATGTCAACAGAACTGTACAAAATATTCATATATTCATAGCATCACATAACAGTGTTATGATATTAGTGCTTATGTGAAATTAGGATTATTATTTTTTGCACTTGGCACTTGTTTACACTGCATCACATTTGCCTGTTGACTGTCACAGCTCACCTTGTTTGCAGATATCCTTCTGAATATCCTTGCATTCCCTTTATGTTAAAATCACCTTGAACAATTTGGTATACAACCAGCAAACTAGACTACCTCACTGGTCAATCCTAACCCTAAACCAGTTTCCCAACCTTGGGCCTCCAGCTGTTTTTGGAGTACAACTCTCATCATCCCTAGCTAGCAAGAGCAGTGGTCAGGGATGGTGGAAATTGTAGTTTGAAAACAGCTGGAGACCCAAGGTTGGGAGTCACTGACCTAAACCATTTATGAACAAAAAGCCCAGGTCCCTATCAGGAGGATCCATAGACCCCTGGTACCAAACTGTATGGGAAACCACTGTATGGGAAACTGTATGGGAAACCATGGGGACAAACACAGCAAGACACCTTCGCTCCTGTATGGCTCCCCTTTGTCACATACACAGGCCAACAAGACAATAAACTACCCCCTGACTACAAATCAATATGGCGAACAACCCAGCGACACTTCCCTTTCACATAATCAAAACACACTGCAACCAACCATGCTCTGGGCTCTTTAATCTCTTGCTCCGCCAACAAAAATAAGACACCTATCCATGCGACAAAAAAGCACCACCCATATACTCTGTAAAGAAGGAAAGCTTACAGCAGTCGGTGGAAGAATGGAGACTGAAATTGACTGATTATGCAGAATTGGACAAACTAACAGGGAAGATTCGGTATCAACGAGACCAAAAATTCATCGAGGACTGCGGAAGATTTACAGATTATCTGAAAGGCATATGTGATGGACAGATAACGTTTGTTGGTTTTCAAGAGACTCTGTGAAAAACAGGAATATTGTTAAAAAGAAAATAAGAGGAGGGAAGGAGATATCTAAAGGCAATACTAAGTTAAGAAATGCGCTAATAATATTGACGCAAACGAAAGATTGGCAGAGGAGCCAAGGGAAGTCAAAAAAAGAGATGAATGTGTGATAAAATGTGAATTGATTGTATAAAAAATGGTGTGTGTTTTTCTTTTGTGGAAAATGAATAAAAATATTATTGAAAGCTTACAGCAGTGGTGTGCAAACTTTTTTCAAAGAGGGCCAGATTTGATGAAGTGAAGGACCATGAGGGCCAACCAAAGGGCTGACCACAGTTGTTGACCTTTTTTCAGGATTGAAGTTGTTGACCTTTTCTTTTCTTTTCTTTATTTTATTTTACCCCAAAGTTGTTGTTGTTAGGACTGAGGGTTGAGGTCATTGAGGGTTTTTTAAGGATTTTACCCCAGGAAATAAACTGCCACAAGGGCTGGATTAAACCGGATTAGGTCCCCGAAACGGACTTTGGACATGCCTTGTTTACAGTCTACCTCACCCCCTTCCCCTTCTCTATTTTCTCCTCTCTCTTTCCCCCCACTTTTCTTACCCTCACAACCCCCCACACTGACTACAACAAAAATGTCTCGAATTGACTGTAATTGAGCTGTAAGAAGGACTCTATGATTTGAAAATAGAGACACTGAATGTACTCTTGTTACTTATGGAAAATCTTATGGAGGGGGGCCTACACTTTCTACATCCCTCCTGTCTATTTATTCCTATTTTCTGTTTCTTGTTCCTTAAGCAGTTACCGATCCCCAAGAGGACTTGAGGTGGACCACAACTTGAAAGCTGTTCGTTGCAGCTTGAAGAGTGATGTTGGGGGTGGGGGTCTAGGGTCAGTGTTTCTTGGAGAGCAGCTGGAAAAACACGACTGCCTCCTGCATTTTCTTCCCCGAGGAATTTGAGGAAGCATCAGTCCAAGCTCTTCAAAACACAAGGAAGATGTCACCTATGCATAGTGAGCTTACCTGGCAC
This sequence comes from Podarcis liolepis, assembly GCF_965112155.1. NCBI lineage: Eukaryota > Metazoa > Chordata > Lepidosauria > Squamata > Lacertidae > Podarcis > Podarcis liolepis. Next base: position 26,805,781 of record NC_139555.1, read on the forward strand.
TTTCAAAGGTTGCAGATGCTGACTTCCCAACAGCACCAAATCCAACGCCAACAGCCAAGCCCTCTGAAACAGAGAAAGAATATGTTAACGTAGTAACCTAGCAGGTGGCTTGGCTTATAGATGGACACCCTGCATAATTCATTCTCACCCAATTTAGGACTTGGCCACACAGTCCTTGAGCTGAAAAAGGCTCCTCACCCCATATTTATACTTTATGTGTCCTGTATAAGGATATGACTTGTTGAGCTTGATTTTGAACTTGTGGGTTTAGGAAAACGAAGGATACTGAGTAACACAAGATCCATTTGCTGTTGTTTACTGTCTCTCATCTCCTATATATTTTGGAAAGTTGTTGGCCTCTGTTTGTTTTCTATGCATTTTGACACCTCTTAAGATATTGTAAACAGGTTTGCATGGTGCTTCCTGATATGAAGGAACAGGTTTTTGTCCATGTACGGATACAGTTGGACACCATTTTGAATCAAGATGGCAGACTGAACCTGTCAAAACATCACTGATTTTCATTTCACTTTTCATTTGTATACTGCCTTTCTATATTACTATGCACAAGGCAGTTTACAGCAACAAAATATACAACAAAGAGCACACACCTTATAATAATCTGATCCAATACAAAAAAATCATAATAAAACATAACTTTAAAATGGAATTACTTGTATCAAATAAATAGTCAACAATCTTTCAGAATATAATAGTAAACAATAAAATTAACTCTCAAAATGTCAGCAAATAATAAACAAACAGAAATTTACTTTTAACAATCACAATAAATAATTACTAAATTATGATCCATTAAAAATACCTGCAAATCACAATGCATAAAATACCATAATCAGTGCTTTTTTTTCTTAAAAAAAATGTTTAGGGGTACTCTCATTTTCCTACTCATATTGAAATACTGTCCCTCAATGAGGCCAAACTTAGATTCACAAAATGTTTAGGGGTATGTGTACCCTTGTGTCCCCCCAGATAAAAAGCACTGACCACAATACATACAAAGCTATGTAAAAGGATCAAATTGATAACCACTATTTCAAAACTGCACTGAACTGTTTTGGTTTCTTAGAATTCCAAAGCAACACTGTACACTTTCCACTAGTTAGTTGATAAGGGACCTCTCCTAAACGAAAGCATAACAGTTCCACAGAATGCAACTAATGTCTGCTGGCTTAGAAGACCAGTGCTCCCTGGAATTCCAATGATGTGATGCTGTCTTTTGATTAAATATCTAAATATATCAACATCCCTTTGTTTTGCTTTAAAAGAAAATGGCATGGCAATCTTAAAATCACTGTCTCTTCCCTTGAAGTATTGCGAAGAAATAACACCACAATCTGCAGGAAGTTAGACATATTTAAATCAGGTTATTCTAAATTTAATTGCAACTATACTCGTTCTACCAATTTCCATGAGACTTAAATGCAGCTAACTTGAACTGGACCGAGGCCTGAGAATGAAAGACTTAAAAGGGGGTGGGAGCAGAGAACAAGACAAAAAGCAATCAAGCATTGTAGAACCTTAGAAGATTCTGTTGGCTTTTTTACAATGCCTCAAGACTGTTTGTTGTTTTCGCTAACAGCGTGGTTACATTTCTATAATTAACCTTCTGAGAGTGCAGTCAGTTGCTGCCTTTACTCTAATGACTCAATTTTATCAGCTTCCACACTAGCAAATAAGCACAAATATTTAGGCTCTTTCAGTGAAACATCACTCAATACAAGATAGTCTTAGCAAGGACACTGATCCCACGGAGCAAGAAATACTGTGCAAGGCAATTCCTTTCACTGGGCCAAATAACTTTCCTTTTGGGAGGTACTGGATAGCTCAGTTGGTAGAGGATGAGACTCTTAATCTCAGGGTTGTGAGTTTGAGTCCGATATTGGGCAAAAGATTCCCATAGGGAACTGGATGACCTTTGGGGTCCACTCCAACTTTCCATTGATTCTACAATTCTAAGATATTCAAAGCATCAAAATAGCATAGAAATCAATGATGTAGCACTAATATGGTGGAAAAGAAGCATGGTGAGTCTGGGCAGAGCAGAGTGGAAACTATTCATGTGCCATCTTCATTGGCATTCTGCCCACCAGGAGAATCCAATGGTAGGCAAAGGAGAAGATGAGCTATTAGGTTACATAGCTATGGAGCCATATTGGTGAGAGTCTCTAGCTGCACTGGCCATGGCTGTGTTCACAGTATACATCTATATCAAATTTTAAAGTGCAGTGCTACATCCCAAAGAATCGTGGGAACTGTAGTTTACCCATCTCCTACAATCCCTAGCACTCTTACCAAACTGTATTTCCCACAATTCTTTTAGGGAAGTCATGCACTCTAAATGTATGGTATTTACACTGCCTAGTCGTCTAGGACTAGCTAGCCCGACCACAGCATCAAATTTAAGACCATTATTTCATACCTCAAACGTCAACAGAAAATAAATATGACTGGCTCCCCATCCTCTCCCATCACATGAAAAAATATGAGTAAAATAGCATGTCCTGCTATATGCTGTGGATATAGTTTGCCTGAACCTCCTTGGTTTTTGTTAATACAGCCATCCAAAACTAGTCTTAGGTTACCAGCCTCAGAGACATGGGAAACAGGAATCCACACTAAAGTGTTAGGCCATGTTAACTAACACATATGAGACTAATTTTTGCCATGTGCCAGCTTTGTGGATGTTTTAATTATTGCAGCGTTCAGAGCTCAGCATGTTCTAATAGAAGCTTCACTAGCAGGTGCATTTACATCTCCGCAGGGCATAAATCAGAACTGCCTTAATTACAATTGCTGTAGCTGCTAACGGGGAGAAGGAAGCATTTAGCCCTCAAACAGGTGCAGGAAATCTGACAACTGATTTCATTATGTGCTTTGGGCTTTGTCCCCAGAGGTGAGTCTTGAAGCCACTCCTAGGCAATTGACTCAATTCTCTCCTTGGTTCATCCCACTTCCAGATGCTTCTGTTTCCTCCTCAAACCACCAGTCCCTTAAACTACTTGAAGCATCTTCACATCTTTCAAACAGCGGCCGTTCAGAGGAATAATTCCTAGTGACGCAACCTTTTCTACAAATATCAGTTGTTTTTTTAAAAAGAAGTGTCTGTGTTGTTATCATTCTGCCTCCAGCACCACATGGGAGAAGGAGAGAGAATGAATGAATGAATGAATGATAACTGTAGCACTGAGAACCTCTTGATGTTGGCATGAAAAAAGAGGCTCAATTGAGACAGAGGCAATGGCCAATAAGACAGCAGACCAATGCATATTTTCAAAAAGGCTCTAGACTTCAGCTTTCGGTGGCAAAGATATTACAAGACTGGAAGGGCGAACACGCCACCCACTGTTCTGCAGTCTGAAGATCTCACTGTCCTTTCTGCATTTGAATGCATGGCTTATCACGGTCAGTCTTGTTTAGATACCTATTTGGACATATAGAAGTGTGCATATTAATTTACACTTTTAAATTGGAAATGGTGGACTATTCCTATTGTAAATGTCAGCAGGAAATGGAAAAGAGACTCTTGAACATGTCTCTTTGTAACTGCTGGACTCAAGGATATGCACAGCATTGAATAAGCATTAGGAGTTATCAGTGTTTGTAAATAAAAAAAGGTTCTGACCTCCCTTTGTCGCCTCAGCCTGGTCCTCGGACCCTTGTCGGCATAAAAGAGTCCACGAGAAAAGTATCCTTGCAGAGCACTTTCTGCTTTTATTCTTAAAAGACTTTCTGCAAAAGCGACTGACCAACTGTACACAAATCAACACTACCAGCTTTCAATAACCAACCAACCAACCCAATCCAACCTGACATTTCTCACTCAATATATATACAACCCGGTGCAGGCCACTGACTCACGCTGACCCGGCTTTTTAAGCATTAAAGAAACAGTGGCCATTTTAGCCATGACAGGAGTTCCAGATACTTTAATGTCTAAAATACAGAATGGGCTCTGCAGCCTCTTCACTCCAGCCCGGTTCTATCTTTCACCCACCATCACACCTTAGCTGCTATCCTGCCTTCAAGTCCTTCTCTAAGTTTTGAAGTGTGTTAATTGCAGAGTTAACACAATTGTAGAACTAGCAGTCGCAGTGACTTCTCTTGCAATAAAATGGTGCTGACTGCAGCTTCTCCCTTCTCATGATGAAAATGGTACTGGCTAGGTCTGGTGCTCCAATATGGGGTGGCAACTGATGGGAGGCACAGCTGGAGACAGCAATGCTTCTGAATACCAGTTGCTGGAAGAGTGCTCTTGTGTTTGGATTTTGCTTGCTGGTTTCCCACAGGCATCTGGACTAGACGACGCACTGGCTCAATCCAGCTAAATGCTCTTAAGTTTATTCGTCTGTCCTTAAGAGATGACTCCCGAAGGGGGTTCTTCTTGAGACTCTGGAAATCTGAACAAAATGGAATTGAAGGGAAACATACACAACTGCCTCAACCAATAGCAGCAATTCCAATGGCTAAGTGCTCTCTTGAGCATCTGTCAGAAAGGAATCTTGCGACATGGCACGGTTAGCAAAGTGAAATAGCTATTGCCCCTTGCGATTAAAGTAACAGACATTAATCTTGAGGCCACCAGTGTTAAAAACGCTGTTTTAAATTTGAATAAAGACAGCAAGCGAACATATGATCAGATAAATCTGCAAGGTGCCTGCGAGGAGAAAGAAAAGAAGCGGGCAGCCCACCTCTGCCAAGAGGAAGCGGTGTATTCCCAGCAGGGGCAGGGGTCTCTGGCCTCAGTCCTGTTCCCCCTGCCACCAATGAGTAGGAGATGTCTATCTGAACACCCCTCCAATAACCTGAAGAGCCCTACTCACCCAGGGCAAAGGCTCATCTAGTATAGCATTCTGTTTTCACAGTAGCCAACAAGATGTCTATGAGAAGCCCACAAGCAGGACGTGAGCACAACAGCACTCTTCCCACTTGAAATTCCTAGCAACTGGTTGATGGAGGCATAGTGCCTCCAGCAGTGGAGGGACAAGGTATCCATCACAGGCTAGTACATGCCGATAGCCTTATCCTCCAACCTAGAGCCTGGATAGCTCAGTTGGTTAGAGCATGGTGCCAATAATGCCAAGGTTGCAGGTTCGATCCCCATAAGGGACAGCTGCATATTCCTGCAATGAAGGGGGTTGGACTAGATGATCCTCAAGATCCCTTCCAACTCCACAACTCTTTGATTCTAATCCTCTTTTAAAGCCATCCAAATTGGTGGCCATCACGGTCTCCCCTGTAGGAGCGACTTCCCCAGTGCACTGTGTGAAGAAGTGACACTTGAAGAACAATGGCGGTCGGGGGAAAGCCAAGTTCATCCCATGTCAAATGGGCCCATTTGCTAATATGATCGCATGCAGCTTCAGTTGCCCTAAAGGTGAAAATAGGGACAAATGAAGAAGAGAGCTTAGGGTGGGAAATGGTGATTATCCAGTTGGAATTTCCAGTTAACCCAGGTAGCTAGCATTAATGAAATCAAATGCAAGCTACAGCTACATAAGATACGTAAAAAGGGGGAAACTGAGCTCAGCAGATGATGCAGGATGGGATAACTGTGTGCTGGGCAAGAGCTGACGAGTGGAAATGGAAGCCATGATGTGTACCAGGTGTGCTACCAAAGTGCAAATTAGGGTGGTAATTGAGAGCAGAAATGGGCTGCGGCAGCATACTAATTTCACTCATGAATGTGCAAAGTGAGGCTCTGGAAAGACAGGTTCCACCAATTACTGCTGCAGAGGGAGATTTCCCCAGACACATGGGGAGGGAAAGGCAGAGATTGGAAGAAATGAGACTGGTGAGCCAGCATGATGCTGCATGAACAGCCTCTCCAGAAAAAGAGGGGTCTACATAATCATAGGCTTGGAAAGAACCTTGAAGACCATGTAGACCAAACAGTCTCTGATGAGTACAGGGTCTGCAATGTGGCACTCAACTGCTAGCATCCCTGGGGGTTGGTTGTTCAGACTCCACTTAAATGCCTCCATGGAAAGGGATCTGATCACCTCCTGAGGAAACCTTTGTACCCTTCAACACCTCTTACCACTGGGTGCCAGAATCCCTTTTCTCTGCAATATCTATCCATTGGTTCTCACATGGCCCTCCGAAGCAACAGAGAATGACTCTACTACATCTTCTTTCAGATATACGGAGGTCACTTTCACATTCTCCCCAGTCCATCTTCTCTTCTCCATGCTGAACACACCTGGTCCTCATTGGATTTGGTTAAAGCCTGCTCACCATCCTGGCCAGCCTCCTCTGGACTCACAACAGGGTTAGTTGAGAAGACTTCAGAACAGTTATCTGCTCCCAATTAGAAGCATAATGTAACTGTTCATCTAATTAGATAAGGGGCCAGTTCTTGACAATGCTGCTAAGATATCTAGGACAGGACATTAGGGTGGTACACAAGTATCATTTGTATCCTGCAAGGTTCCCCATAGGACCTGGGGCTGCAATGGAATTGGGATATAATTCTCCAAGAGAGCTGAGAAAAGACTTAAGAGCTTGGCAGGAATCAATTTCGCAGGCTCTCCTCTCCCTGCAGAGAAGAACAACAAAGACAAGAGGCAATGGTGCTGTGTTGCCAATGTATGCAGCTTCCTAAGAGTGACATGCGGTTCCTTTGAAGCTCTATGGCTGTGAGCAGATGGTCTGGGACTGGCCCCAGGTAGAGAAAACTGAGCAACATCTCCAGATGAAACATGCACTTAAATGGAAGTGAAAGAAGGCATAAAGAAAGTTTATCTTTCCTCATTTCACCTTCAAAAGTATTTGGCTGAGGTGAATACACCCACATAATTTATCCTGCGGCCATATTCAAATAATTGAATCCTTTGCAAAGAACATTACTCCACCAGAGAGAGAGGGATTGTTAAGTGGCAGAAAATATATAATCTTGGCCGACTCTCACCACTCATACTGAAATTCACGGAAGTCATTCACACGCAGCAGTTTTAAAACCTGGGGCGCATTTTACAAATCTTTGTAAAATGACATATTCGGGACAAAGGGCATGTTATGTGGAGTTCTATGGAACTTTCCTTCCATGAGATGTGTGAATACACACACACACACACACACACACAATTACTGAAAAGCAGCCACAAAAGGCTGCAATCAGGAGAAGAGGAATAGTGCGTAGGTTTCTTCCTAATGTCTCAACAAATGAAACTGATCTGTAAAAAATGTTACTTGAAAAAAGAGAGAGAGAGATAGCACATACTTTTGTGAACCAAGAAAATCTTTAATAAAAATACATTTTAGAAAAAGAAAAGGGTGTTAAACCATTTTCAGGCTCTCATAATTCTCCCCTCCCAGACTGTTTTAACTCCCTGTGGGGAGGGGGGAGAAAAGCCAGCTGGGAGTGGTGGTCGTGGTTTTCAGAGCGCAGCAACAACTTGATTTTCATTGCCCCAGAAATATCCTTGTGTCACATTCCCCAAACATAAAAGGGGACATATGAAGAGCCTGCTGGATCAGGCCAATGACCCATCTAGTCCAGCATCCTGTTCACACAGTGGCTGCCCAGATGCCTGTGGGAAACCTGCAAGCATGACTGAAAGAACCAAGAACACCCTTCCCCTCTTGCGGTTTTCCAGCAACTGGTATTCAGAAGTATAAAGGTAAAGGGTAAAGGGAGCCCTGACCATTAGGTTCAGTCGTGGCCGACTCTGGGGTTGCGGCGCTCATCTTGCTTTATTGGCCAAGGGAGCCGGCATACAGCTTCCGGCTCATGTGGCCAGCATGACTAAGCTGCTTCTGGCAGCGCACAGAAACGCCGTTTACCTTCCCGCAGGAGCGGTACCTATTTATCTACTTGCACTTTGACGTGCTTTCAAACTGCTAGGTTGGCAGGAGCAGGGACCAAGCAACAGGAGCTCACCCCGTTGCAGGGATTCGAATGGCCGACCTTCTGATCGGCAAATCCTAGGCTCTGTGGTTTAACCCACAGCGCCACCTGTGTCCCACATCAGAAGTATAGCTGCCTACAAATGTGGATAACAACACAAACAACGTAACAGGCTGTATGTAACTATATAAATTATTTTTAAATGTGATTCAACATATCATATCAAAATATATGGTTCTATAGACCAACTTATCATATAAATGAAACATACTATGAGAAATTGAAGTCCAGCAGATAGATCAGGATCGGTGATGTGGTAGTGTTGTATTTGTATTATTTATGCAAATTGATTTCCTCTGGAGTTAAAGATCTGACTGGGACAAACCTTGTTATGCTGAGCTCGTATTTTGCACAATTTGTATATGGTGTCTGTTTGATAATATGTGGTTTGCTATGCCTAATAAAGGATATTTGAATTGAGATAGATCAGGAAATACAATCTATTCAGTTCTTATATTGGCAATATCCAAGGTGTGGAATTCCAGAGCTTATTTTCTGCATGTGCCATTCTTCCAAGATTTTCGTCTGATACCTGCATACAGGGAATGCTAGAATTCTTAAAAGCATCTTCACGTGGAACACTACAAAAATTATATAAGAATTCCACACTGTGGATATTGCCAATGTTGACTTTAATTTCTCACAATATGTTTCGTTTATATGATAAGTTGGTCTATAGAACCATATATTTTGATATGCTATGTTGAATCGCATTTAAAAAGAATTTATATAGTTACATACAGCCTGTTACATTGTTTGTGAGCCAGTGTGGTGTAGTGGTTAAGAGCAGTAGACTCGTAATCTGGTGAACTGGGTTCGCTTCCCCGCTCTTCCACATGCAGCTGCTGGGTGACCTTGGGCTAGTCACACTTCTCTGAAGTCTCTCAGCCCCACTCACCTCACAGAGTGTTTGTTGTGGGGGAGGAAGGGAAAGGAGAATGTTAGCCACTTTGAGACTCCTTAGGGTAGTGATAAAGCGGGATATCAAATCCAAACTCCTCCTCATCCTCTTCTTCTTCTTCTTCTCTTCTTTATGTTGTTATCAGTTTTGTATTTACGTGACAAAGGGCTTGGTAGTGTCTTGAATTTGCCTACAAATGTGGAGGCAGAGCACAGCCCTTGTGGTTAAGTAGCCATGGGAATAATGCCCCCCCCCCCCACATAACCCATGGCGATTAACATTTATACAGAAGAAGCTAATGCAGCACTATCAAGTAGTGAGAGCAGGTCAGGGAAATGTGGAAGCAGATAAGATTCCAAGTAAACCAGAGACGGAGATCAAACCCTTAATTAGGAGGGTCATTTCCTCCCCTACCCACACTACATTATTTCATAATTAGCAGAAGCATGAAATTGAATTAAGATAATTTCAGGGTGGCGGGGGAAAAAGCAGAATGCACAAAAAAAGGAAAGAGGGGGGAAACAACACCCACCGCACCTTCACAACCCAACATCCCGTGATCTCACAAATATTCTCCTTGCTGGACTGCTTTGAGTACAGCTTCCCACCAGCTGTAGCCCATCCTGCTGCTTTTATTCCCTTATCTGGGAACACAAAGAGCGATTGACTACAAATGCTCTTTAAGCAGAGACTACTCAAAACACATACACGCTCCCACGTCTGTGTGTAAAAATATAACAGCTTGGAGCTGCTTCACAACCAGCCTGGAGGCTTTTAATGTAGGAAATATTCATCTCCTGCATGGGTAATATAGAAATCCGCCCATTGGTGGGCTGCCATGCATTTAATACCCCAGCAGGCTAGCAAATGTGGATGCAATACATACATATTTTTTAAAAAACCACAATCCTCTACTCTAGATCGGTGAATCCTTTGGTTATAACGAGATACCCTGTATGCTCACAACAGTTTTTCTTTGGGGTTAATGAAGATGCCACATAACTTCTACTCTTCGGCTATTTTTCATTATTGGCCTCACTCCTTTGGCCAACTCTGCTCCCATTAAGGCTGGACACTTTCTACCAGGAGGGCTCCCATAACAACTTCACAGCAAGCACTAATTAAACAGGCGACGTTTTCTCTATTATCACACCTCTACTTAAGGAGTAGCTGCACCTCTTAAAGCCTAGGTTGGGGTGAGAGTGCTCTTTTCCCATGAAAGGCTTCATGGCCACATCCTGTACAAATTCTGTTGTCCCTTCTGCCATGAGTAAGATGCTTCTCATCCCTATTAGTATGCAGCTGTCATTGTGATTCTAATATATCTTTATATAGATAGATATATGTAAGGCTGTCGTCACACAGCTCCCATTGGAGGATTTGTAGTCATCATAATCCTGGATTTCAAATGGGGGGTAGCAAGGGTGGTGGTGAGTGGAATGAGCCGGGGCGCAGCTTCTTGCGCATTCATTAAGACAGCCAATGTAATGACAGCTGACACAATGCAACACAGACCTTGAGAAGGATTTGGGTTGTGAATGTTACATGTAATGGTTGTTGTTGCGAGCTCTCAGAGAGTTCACACTGGAGAGGAGCTTTCGTTTCATTGCCAACCCAACTAGCGCTCTTTAGAGCTGCAAATACTGTTCTTGATCTTTCCCATTTCATTAATTTCAGAGCAACACACACTCATTATTAGCTTGCGAAGTACTGAAATGAACCTTCTAGGTGCACTTTCAACATCTCCTTTCTTCACGCTGTGCAGGCACCATGTTTTGAAGGGAAGAAAGAGCTTATCTGAAAGCATGTGCTCTACCTAGCAATTACTGTCACCCAAGCAAGAAAATGAAGACATCTGCTGGTTGCTAACGTTGCTGCACCCTTCCTGACCTGCTCTACTGAATCAGTAGTCAGGAGCCAGCAAGTAACGAAGTAATCAAGGCGACTCAGTTCTTTTGTCCGTAACTTTCACCCAAGGCAAGTGAAGCAAGTTATAAAAGCATTATAAAATCCATTCTTACATTTGCCTTCTCAAGGGGAGGGAAATGCCATTTCCCCCTTTCATGAATGTGTAATAATAAAAAAAGCAACTAGCGTTAAAACAACAACAACACCTTTCATATTAGTTAGAATTATTGCTACTCATTGGAGTGGAGCCAGGGTCTAATACATAAAGCATTACAGATTTTCTCAGATGTTGTTTGTGTGCACCCTGTGGCAAAAGAGCATCTCACATTTCATCAACAACATCCACTTATTTACAGTAGCTGTTTGGAGATTTTCTCCATCTTGGCGGAGAATGGCATTTTTGGACATTTAAAAACTACTAGGTAACATTCCAGAGTGGGGTCCAAATCTCTCCTAGGTCACAGAGAAGATGGAGCGGGAGCTGCTCTCTATTTTGCTTGTCTCCGTGGTGCCCCCCACATGCTTTTTAACAGCAGCTGGGTAAAGCCATTGGAGGGGGTGAGATATTGTCAGCATACTGATAAATCTATATCATCTGACTCAGGTGAGGCTGTGCAGGCACTGGGTGAGCCTTTCCAAATCTGGTACCCTCCAGATGTTTTGGGCAAGTCCCATCATTCCAGACCACTGACCATGTAGTATGGGGCTGGTGGTAGTTGGACTGGTTAGGCATTGCTGTGCTAGACCAGTTATGGAGTGCATGAAGGATGAATTATGACCAGACAGAGGCTGTACTCCCCTGGAAAGAACAGATGCATGTGCTTCATCCCCCCTCAGCTACCCCACAGCCTACAGGATGAATTCCTCAAGAGCATGGCAGGATAGCTCAGCGGTTAGGGTGTGGTGTTGATAATGCCAAGGTTGCAGGTTCAATCTCCATAAGGGACACCTGCATATTCCTACATTGCATGGAGTTGGACTAGATGATGATGATGATGATGATAATAATAATAATAGTAATAGTAATAATAATAATAATAACAATAAAAAAATTGATTATTTCCTTTCTTTTGTATTTTAAAGTACAAATCTCAAATTGGTTTACAACACAGTAAAACATCAAATAAAACAATCCAGAATAGAACATATTCAAGCTTCAAGGAAAATATTTTGACATTTTGCTTTCCCCGGCCATCATTTATTTATACCCCGCCTATCTGGCTGGGTTTCCACAGCCACTTTGGGCGGCTTCCAACAAAATACTAAAATACAGTAATCTATTAAAGATTAAAAGCTTCCCTAAACAGGGCTGCCTTCAGATGTCTTCTAAAAGTTTGGTAGTTATTTTTCTCTTTGACATCCTATGGGAGGGCGTTCCACAGGGTGGGTGCCACCACTGAGAAGGCCCTCTGCCTGGTTCCCTGTAACTTGGCTTCTCGCAGCAAGGGAACCGCCAGAAGGCCCTCGGAGCTGGACCTCAGTGGGGTGGAGACGCTCCTTCAGGTAGATCGGGGCCAGCAAACTTTTTCAGAAGGGGACCAGTCCACTGTCCCTCAGACCTTGGGGGGGGGGGGGAATCATAATAAACGAATTCCTATGCCCCACAAATAACCCAGAGATGCATTTTAAATAAAAGGACACATTCTAACACACTGATTCCCGGATCATCCATGGGCCGGATTTAGAAGGTGATTGGGCCGAATCCGGCCCCCGAGCCTTACTTTGCCTACCCATGGACTAGATGATCCTCAGGGTCCCTTTCCAACTCTACGGGCCTGTGATTCTATGATATAATCTCATCAGGTGACTGGAACTTTTTTTCAGTTAGAGAAGCACTGGAAGTTGAAACTGAAGCAAAAGTTTCAGTAACTATAATCAGTATTAAAGACATATGATCTGGGCAGAAAATATGCCTGATGAGTAGTCCACACTAGCACATTTTAAGTGTGGTTTGCTGCCCTGAAAACAAATGTGTTGGAATGCTGTAAAGTGCATTCAAATCACTTTCTCTACACTTACAAAATTTTATAGCTGTCTTCACCTACAGAGAAATGCAAGCTATCACAGAGGTTACCGATAAACTCTTCCTTGACTTCAGAAGGCTTAGCTGTCAGGACACAAAAGACTTACAGAAGAACAAAGCACCCAGGAGGGAGGGGAAATCAATGAGAGATTCACGAGTGAGATATCTCTTTTTTAAAAAGTCAGAGGAGCAACAGGAACAGATAACGACAGAAAGCCATTTTTACCAAAGCAATAAAGAATTACGTCTGAAAAAATAAATTGAGGTGGCAACGTAGATTGAAAGACTCTAACTGGAGATCTGTAGGCATTCAGAAGAAATGGGAAAGGTCACCTCTCCCTCTTTTTAAAAGACTTTTTCGGGAGGAGACTCTAACCAGAGCAAATGCTAACATCAGCAAGTGGTGAAGAAGAAGAGCAAATTGTCATCCTGCCACAGAATTATGCAAAAAATATATTCTAACAAAGTGCTTTTATCAGTCTTATGCTTATACAGTGATACCTCTGGTTATGTACAGTGGTACCTCAGGTTACATACGCTTCAGACTCCACTAACCCAGAAATAGTACCTCAGGTTAAGAACTTTGCTTCAGCATGAGAACAGAAATGGTGCTAAAGTGGTGCTTCAGGTTAAGAACAGTTTCAGGTTAAGAACAGACCTCTGGAACGAATTAAGTACTTAACCCGAGGTACCACTGTACTTAATTCGTTCTGGAGGTCTGTTCTTAACCTGAAACTGTTCTTAACCTGAGGTACCACTTTAGCTAATGGGGCCTCCCGCTGCCGCTGCCGTGCAATTTGTGTTCGTATCCTGAAGCAAAGTTCTTAACCTGAGGTACTATTTCTGGGTTATCGGAGTCTGTAACCTGAAGCATTTGTAGCCTGAAGCATCTGTAACCCGAGGTACCACTGTATATCAGTGGTAACTTTACCTTGATGCAGGTAGCATGGCTACATTTAGAGTACTGCAATATGCTGTATGTGAGGTTTTCCTTAAAAGGGGGTGGGTCTGGCAGCTGCTAATTTTCTTTGCAGCAAATTGAGAGGGGAACAAAGATCACTTTCCATATATACCGACAGCGGTTCTCCATCCCACCCAGACCACCTGTGACCACCTGTGATTGCATGGGAACATGTAAGTGCAAACTAGTCTGGAACACAGTTTCAGCCAGCATAATTATTACGATCATGGGGGTGGGGCAGGGAGAACGCCAACCAGTTTGCAAAATCACTACTGACCGACTCAAGTTCTACGTGGTTCATGCTGAATTTCCCTCACACAATCAGAGGGGCCATGTTGCTGATTGTATGCAGGACAACAGGCCTCTACACCAGACAGTTACATAAATCACATAAAAGGAATGGAACTACAAATAAATACGATAGATTCCAGCAAACACTGCTGCCATAGCAACCTAGCCAAATGACAGGAAAGGTGGAAAGAGTAGCCTATACTTAAGCGTCTTCCTTTCCTTCCACACTGAAGAGAGTGAGGTGGCGATGTTTCTGTTTCCCTTTCATCTGCATCCAGAGATGATATATCGTATTTGCAATCCAACAGAATTGAGAATTAATAACCTCACTAGGGAGACTGACTCCTTATCATTCAAGTGGGGAAAAAAGAAACCTACAGCAGAAGCAACTATAAACAGCAAAGCTAGGATAGGCAAGTTTTTCCAACCACATTGTTTCATGCACAACCTTCCAGGGGCCACACACCAGTGGGGAGTGGAGTTTGAGGCAAAAAAACCCCACATGGTGCAACCTTCGAACAGTAAGCTATTTCCCTGCCACTGATGTCAAAGGTTTTGGCACCTCCATCATCCATAAAGGCAAGCAAGTAGAATAATAGAACTGTAGAGTTGGAAGAGACCCTGAGGGTCATCTAGTCCAACCCCCTGCAATGCAGGAATCTCAGCTAAATCATACATGGCAGATGGCCACCCAACCTCTGCTTAAAAACCTCCAAGGAAGGACAGCCCACCACCCATCGTAGAAAACTGTTGCACTGTCAAGCCGCTCTTACTGTCAAGAAAGTAGCAGTATCATAGTTCAAGGATATATTCTAGAAGAAAGCTGGTGTGAAAGAGGGGCTACGAAGATCCCTAGGGGTCAGATGAATAGACCCGGAGGGTCAAATTCAGCCCCTAAGCCTTAGGTTCCCCACCTCTGGCTTAAAAGCACCAACAGCTCCATCACCATGCACAACAACTACAAAGATGGTCTTCTGTCACAATGTTACTTCCCCACTTTCCGTGCTACGGAATGGTCATTTAGTTTATTAGCCCAATTTAGGTTGATAGGTTCCTTACTCTACTACAAGGGTAGCCACCATGGTGCCCATCAGCAGGGGCAGCCCAAGCCATTTTGGCGCCTGAGGTGAACCACAAGATGTTCCACCCACCATCACTAGAGAAGAAGGAGTGAGTGAACAAGGGGAAGCTGAATCAAATCAACCTTACCTGGTGGCAAAAATTCCGAAATATAGATGTATAAGACAAATAATAAATGTTGGAAATGTACAGAAAAAGAAGGAACATTTTATCATAGGTGGTGGGAATGTAAGAAAGTAAAGAACTTCTGGGAAATGATATATAAGATGATATATATATTCTGGGAAATGATATATAAATGATATATATAAGAATGTATATTGAAATATACATTCTTAAAAAAACCAGAAGCATTTTTACTTAGTATTATAGGTCAAGACATTAATAGGCAAGATGTTGAATTGTTCTTATATGCAACAACAGTGGCAAGAGTACTGTTAGCCCAGAAATGGAAGCAAGAAGAAATTCCGACGAAAGAAGAATGGCAGAAGAAATTAATGGACTATGCAGAATTGGACAAAATGACAGGAAAAATTTGAAACCTGCGGGACCAGAGATTTACAGAAGATTGGAAGAAGTATATGAATTATTTGAAGAGCAACTGTAATCAACAAATTACGCTAGTAGGACTACAAGAAGTTTTGTAAGGAGAAATATACGAAGAGTTACAAAATAGAAAAAGATAGAGATATTGGTTATGAGTTTGAAATGTAATAGGGAAAATAAGAGATGCATACTAAGAGATTAGATTGGGAAATTTTCAGACAGGACTGATGGAAGTCAAAAAAATTGAATAAGATGTAAAAGTATGTTTAATTACTGTCGAAAATGGTATGTTAGAAAACTAATAAAAATTTATATTTAAAAAAAATCTGAAATATAGAACATTGCCATTTCTAGCAAGAGGAAGAAACTTTACCTTTAAAACACATGCACACACAACTCCGCCGCCCGCCCCCCCCCCGAAAAAAGCAAAACCCACCACCATGCCTATACCCTTCTCTGTCCATCAATATGAAGTCAAACATCAGCAGGAAATGTGACAAATCTCTAAAAGTACTTGCTTTAGTACTGCCTTAATATCAATTTCAGCACTTTTTAGCTGAACAGATGGAAATAGCCACAAGGTTATAAAAGCCTAGTCAGGGGAAACTGATTGCTATTGCGTGTGGAACGGAATGGGGAGGATGTCAAATTTTCATTCCTTTCCCCCCTCGTTTATGTGAGAGCCCCACGGCAGTAAAAGATTCAGCACCATACGTCAACTAACACAAATCCCTACGGTGTGCTTTGTTATTGCAACACTAAAAGCAGAAGGTTGGGGAGAAAGCTAGCGGCCAGCACGAGCCCAACAGCTATTCAATGGCCGAGCAACGAATAGAATTCTCATCAGAGATCCATATTGCTAAGTAAATGACCGAAAAAGCTAAGAACAAATTAAATATATTCACAGATTCTGCCAATGCCACACTTGTTAAACATGTGCGCCTTGGTTCCTTAACACTGTTCCTTTGCATGTACAGTACATCTCAGTCGAGATCAATTCAATTTCCGGATGCTTTGTGAGATCACTGTAGTCCTATTACACATTGATTTCTTATTTATCATGGCTTCTTCTATGTGATGGCCTGGGATTCCGATTCGGAGGATGAAACAGAGGAATCCCAGCCTGCACAGGAGTCCCCGCCTCCAGGGCCGGCTGAACTGGGGCAAGGCCTAGAGGCTGAAGAGCCTGCACCTGTGGCAGGGCAGCAGGAGCTGGGCCCAGGTGAAGCCCTCCTGGCCCCAGAGGGGCCTGATGACTCAGTGGCCACAGGTGAGCCTCCTCCAGGGCCCAGTAACCCTTCGGCCTCTCCTGATCTGCAGAGGCTTAGGGCAGAGAGGCGAAGGGAACTAGTTGCCCCCAGGAGGAGTGCTCGCCTTAAGGCCAGAGTAGGCGGGGCTCCTGGGGGTCGGGACCGCCCCTGACCTTAGAAGAGGATAAAAGCCCACTCATCCCGGCCCCAGGTTGCGGGAGCAACGTCGTTGTTGGCTTCGGACCTTCCTGTGATCCTGATCCTTGCTCGGCCTCCTGTTCCTGACTAACCGGTACTCCTGTTCCCTGCTCGGCTTCCTGTTCCTGACTATCCAGTACTCCTGTTCCCTGCTCGGCCTCCTGTTCCCGACCATCCGGTGTTCCTGTTACCTGCTCAGCCTTCTGTTCCAGCGTTCCTGTTCCCCGCCCGTCTCTCTGCATCGGACCTCGCCCCGCTTCGTGTGGACTCTGCTACACTCACGGTACCTTACCCCCGGGACCAGCACAGTTTGCTCCCGCCACACCCGCACTCCCCCTTCGTAGGGGTGCGTTCGGGAAGAGCCAGAGGCCATGGAGGACCAGGCGGCTGCACTGGTGACTTTGGCCCAGGAGAACCAGGCCTTAACTCACACCGTGCAGCAGCTCAGTGACGCGGTCGTGGCACTCCAGCAACGCTTAGAAGCCCTACCGGCTCCTGGGGCCGACGCCTCGACTCCTGGCAAGTACCCAGTGGCTTTGCCTGAGAAATTTGATGGAGCCCCGGCCAGCTTTCCTATGTTCCTGGCCCAGGCCAAGCTATATATTCAGGGGCGAGCCCGGAACTTTCCTGACGACCGCACCAAGGTGCACTTTTTGATTAGTTTGTTAAAGGACCAGGCGGCCAAGTGGGCGTTGCCGCTACTCAGGCAAGACTCCACCTTGCTGGCAGACTATACGGGGTTTTGCAATCGTTTGGAGGCCGCGTTCGGCAACCCCCAGAAAGGGAGTCAAGCCAACCGGGCGATTCGGCGGTTGAGACAGGGCAAGTCCACGGTGGCCGCATACACCACAGAATTCCGGCTGCTGGCACAGGACTTGACCTGGAACGACTCGGCTCTCCGGGACCAGTATCTCGAGGGGCTTTCAGATGAGATACTGGACCAGCTGGCCACGATGGAACGCCCCACCACGCTAGACACCCTTATCCAATGGAGTCTACAGATTGACGATCGGCTAGAGGACCGGCGTCAGGCTCGGGACCGCCGGCACCTCCAGTTCTTGGCCCCAGTGCCGACCAGCAGCCCCACGGGTCCAGCTAAGTCATTGGAGGAACCTATGCAGCTTGGGGCAGTGCGGCCACGCCTCTCCCCCGCAGAGAAGTCGCGGCGTCGGGAGGGAAATCTTTGTCTCTATTGTGGCGGAAGCGGACACTATGCAAGGTTCTGTCCTGAGAAACGCCAGCCGCAGGGAAACCACCAAACCCCAGTAGCTGATGGCCCTGGCTACCGGGGGTCCCAAACAGCACAGAATGGGGCCGCACCAATTGAATTACAACACCTTATGGTTCCGGTACATCTATACCCTCCAGGAGGGCCATGGATTCTTACCCATGCGCTGGTGGATTCGGGCGCAACCCGCTCTTATATGGACGCTGCTTTTGCTGCCCAGCATCGGGTGCCACTGCGGAACAAGCCAGAACCGGTGCAGGTGGAGGCTATCGACGGACGGCCCCTGCGTTCGGGTGCCGTCACTCAGGAGACCCAGCCCCTGGTCCTGTGCCTCCAGCAGCACCGTGAGATGCGAACTCTGGATATTGCCTCCATGCCCCGGTTCCCCCTGGTGCTTGGGATGGACTGGCTGGAGGCTCACAATGTGCGGATTGACTGGGTCAAACGGACTGTACACTTCCCAGACCCCAGTTCTCCGGCTGAGACTGAGATGCTAGCAGCTGCGCCCACTGAGGAGGTTGCTGCAACGCTCCCCGCTGAATACCGGGACTATCACGACGTGTTTGAGGAACGGGGGGCAGACCAGCTGCCGCCGCATCGGTCCTTTGACTGTGGCATAGACCTCCAGCCCGGAGCGCCTCTACCGGTGAGTCGCTTATACTCGTTAACCGAGCCAGAGCGCGAGGCTTTACAGGACTTCTTGCGCAAGAACCTGGAGCGTGGGTTCATTAGGCCTTCTACCTCGCCCACTGCTGCGCCAGTGCTCTTTGTTAAAAAGAAATGTGGGGAGCTCCGCCTTTGCCATGATTACCGGGCCCTGAACAAAATCACCATCCCGGACCGGTACCCTTTGCCCCTTATTTCGGAGTTACTGGAGCGGGTGCAAGGGGCGCAGGTGTTCACCAAGCTAGACCTCCGGGGTGCCTACAATTTGATTCGGATCCGCGCCGGGGATGAGTGGAAGACCGCATTTGGGACCCGGTACGGACAGTTCGAATACCTGGTTATGCCCTTTGGTTTGTGCAACGCGCCTGCTGTGTTCCAACGGTACATCAACCACGTGTTCCAGGACTTGCTAGACAAGTATGTGGTGGTGTACTTGGATGACATTCTGGTTTACTCCCGTGACCCGGCGTGCCACGAAGGCCATGTCCGGACCGTGCTGCAGCGCTTGCGCGAGCATCGTCTGTATGCAAAGCTCAGCAAGTGCGAGTTTCATCAGCGGTCAGTGGACTTCCTGGGTCACCGACTCTCACCAGGTGGGGTGCAGATGGATCCTGGGAAGGTGGCAGCGGTTCGAGAATGGGCGGCACCTCGGAACCGCAAGGACCTACAGCGTTTCCTGGGGTTCGCCAACTATTACCGAACCTTCATTGCGGACTATGCTCACCGCACCACCCCGTTGACCCGACTACTGCGCCCCAAGACGCCGTTTTCCTGGGACAAGGAGGCGGAGGAGGCGTTTCAAGGGTTGAAGGCCTGTTTCCAGAGAGCGCCAATCTTGCAACATCCGGATCCTTCTCGACCCTTTGTGGTAGAGACTGACGCCTCCAGTACGGCTCTCGGTGCCGTCTTGTCTCAGCAGCACGGACCGGAAGCGCCACTTTTACCCTGCGCCTTCTATTCCCGCCAGCTCCTCCCAGCGGAGCGTAACTATACTGTGTGGGAGCGGGAACTACTGGCCATCAAGGTAGCCTTTGAGGTCTGGCGCCACCATCTTGAGGGGGCACGACATCCGGTGGAGGTGAGAACCGACCACCGGAACCTGGAGTACCTCCAGACCACCCGCAAGCTGAACCAAAGACAGATCCGGTGGGCGTTGTTCTTTTCCCGGTTCCAGTTTCGGATCCGCTACATCCCTAGCTCTCAGAATCAGAAGGCGGATGCTCTGTCCCGGAAACCTGAAGACAACGCAGACACGGTACAGCAAGCAGAACCCACCACGATTCTACCTCTGGCTGCATTCCTGGCCACCCAGGAGGCGCAGCCACTGCAGGTTCGGGTGCGGGAACAACAGCGGGTCGACGTTTGGGCCCAGGATCGTCTCCGGGAGCTGGCTGAAGGGTCCAGTCCACAATATCCGGGGCTGGTCCTGCATCAGGGCCTGCTGCTGCACCACGGTCGTCTGTACGTCCCGCCAGGGCCACTACGGCTGGAGGTTCTCCGGATGGCCCATGATGCCCCAGCAGCGGGGCACTTTGGACGGTATCGGACCACCCATTTGGTCAGTCGGGAGTTTTGGTGGCCCCGCCTGAAGGCTGACGTGGCTCGCTACGTTGCTGGTTGTGATGTCTGCCGTCGCGCCAAGGGTCCTACCGGGCGACCCCCCGGCCTACTTCAGCCATTGCCAGTTCCACCGCGCCCTTGGCACACGGTTTCGTTGGACTTTATAGTGGAATTACCCTCGTCTCGTGGCTGTACCTGCCTTCTGGTTTTCTCCGACCATTTCACCAAGATGGTACACTGCGCTCCCTGTCCATCTGTACCCACAGCCAAGGAAACTGCGCAGCTGTACCTTCAGCATGTCTTCCGCCTGCATGGACTACCTGAGCGCGTGGTGTCCGACCGGGGCGTTCAGTTCACATCCCGGTTCTGGCGAGCATTACACCAGACCCTCGGGACAGAGGTCTGCCTCTCGTCAGCCTACCACCCACAGACCGATGGCCAGACGGAACGGGCGAACGCGGTGCTAGAGCAGTACCTCCGGTGTTACTGCAGCTACCAGCAGGATGACTGGGTCGACCACCTGGCATTGGCGGAGTTTGCCTATAACAACGCGGTAAATGCGTCCACCCAGCAGACCCCGTTCCAGGCCAGCTATGGTTATCATCCACGGCTGTTTCCAGAGGTGCTGCCGGCATCCGCGGTCCCGGCAGTGACGGAGTGGCTTCAGGAGCTCCAGTCCCAGCAACAGCTTTTGGTGGAGCAACTGCACCAGGCCAAGGAAGCGTACAAAGCCCAGGCCGACCGCCACCGCCAGGTGGGGCCGGAACTTCGCGTCGGTGACCTGGTTTGGCTCTCCACTCGCCATCTCCACCCCTCTCGACCTTCGCGGAAGTTGGACGCCCGCTTCACCGGCCCGTTCCCTATCGTGGACCAAGTCTCTCCTGTGGCATTCCGTCTCCGGTTACCCGCAACCCTGAAGGTTCACCCGGTCTTCCACAGGTCCCTTTTGAGTCCTGTGGCCCCACCCGACGAGTTCCACCCGAACCGTCCCCAACCGCAGCCAGTGTTGGTTCGGGGAGAGCCTGAGTACGAGGTGGAACGCATCCTGGACTCCCGATACCGCAGGGGAAAGCTACAGTATCTCATTGACTGGAAGGGGTACGGACCGGAGGACCGTTCCTGGGAACCAGCAGCCAACGTCCACGCACCTGCCTGCCTCCGAGAGTTCCATGCGACGTACCCCGGCAAGCCGGGTCCGGACCCTCGGTTGAGGGGGGGGCCTGGGAGGGGGGATGGTGTGATGGCCTGGGATTCCGATTCGGAGGATGAAACAGAGGAATCCCAGCCTGCACAGGAGTCCCCGCCTCCAGGGCCGGCTGAACTGGGGCAAGGCCTAGAGGCTGAAGAGCCTGCACCTGTGGCAGGGCAGCAGGAGCTGGGCCCAGGTGAAGCCCTCCTGGCCCCAGAGGGGCCTGATGACTCAGTGGCCACAGGTGAGCCTCCTCCAGGGCCCAGTAACCCTTCGGCCTCTCCTGATCTGCAGAGGCTTAGGGCAGAGAGGCGAAGGGAACTAGTTGCCCCCAGGAGGAGTGCTCGCCTTAAGGCCAGAGTAGGCGGGGCTCCTGGGGGTCGGGACCGCCCCTGACCTTAGAAGAGGATAAAAGCCCACTCATCCCGGCCCCAGGTTGCGGGAGCAACGTCGTTGTTGGCTTCGGACCTTCCTGTGATCCTGATCCTTGCTCGGCCTCCTGTTCCTGACTAACCGGTACTCCTGTTCCCTGCTCGGCTTCCTGTTCCTGACTATCCAGTACTCCTGTTCCCTGCTCGGCCTCCTGTTCCCGACCATCCGGTGTTCCTGTTACCTGCTCAGCCTTCTGTTCCAGCGTTCCTGTTCCCCGCCCGTCTCTCTGCATCGGACCTCGCCCCGCTTCGTGTGGACTCTGCTACACTCACGGTACCTTACCCCCGGGACCAGCACATTCTACCTCATTCATCATTCTGCATCTGATTACCGTATTTTTCACTCAATAACATGCACCTGACCATAACACGCACATAGTTTTTAGAGGAGGAAAACAAGAAAAAAAACTTCTGAATGAAACAGTGGATGTATCATTTTTGTGCTTCATGCTGTGGCCACAGACATGTGATTTGACAGTGAGTTTGGGGTAGCCCAATGCAAAAATCCTGAGAATCCATGTAGATCCATGCTTTGTAACCACATTTTTGCACCATTGTGGCCCCAGGCAACAGTGGGTGCATGATTTTTTTTTTGGTGCAGGCTGTAGCCATGGACATGTAATGTGATCTGATGGTGAATTTGGGGTGACCCAATGCAAAGATCCTGAGGATCCATGTGGATCCGTGCTTCGTAACCACATTTTAAGTGGGGAGGGAAGGAAAAACACAGAAGGGACAAGGAGCACGAGAGGGGTGTGCGGAGAAGCAGCTGGCTAACAATGCAGGAGAGGGGTTTAACGGGAGGGAGGAAAGGAAGGCAAAAGTTTTCCCCCACCCACCCAAGCCAGCCCCCCCCCTCTTTCTCTCTCTCTCTCTCTCCCACTTGCATTTTCCGGCTGCCTGCGATGCTGGATGCAGCAGCAGCAGCAGCGGAGCACGGAGAGGAGGAGGTGGTGGCTGTCGGCTGCGCTCCTAGCCGACGTAACCTGAGCCGGGTGGGCTGGAGCCTGCTGTTGCGTTTGAGCAACACAGCAACCGAAAACAGTGGGCAGTAAGACCCTGAGGCAGAATGCAGGAAAGCAGCAACCTCCTCTCTTTAGCCTTCCCTCCTCCACGATCTGATTTTTGCCTGATTTTGTACTCAGGCCAGTCGGCTCCAGGGACCACACATTCACTCAATAACATGCACAGACATTTTCCCTTACTTTTTAGGAGAAAAAATGTGAGTGTTATAGAGAGAAAAATATGGTAAGTTATACTATTTGCAGGATCATTGATTCAGGTTTGTACTATTATCCTTGCATTGTCTGGTCAAAAGGCACAACTGGCTGCTAATTCAAAAAGGAGGTACGAGTGAAGCCAAGGGAGAAGATATCAGCTGAGCCAAGGAAGGGGGCATTGCCAACCTCATGGGAACACAGGAAGGGGCCTGATACAGAGTCAGACCATTGGCTCATCTACTGCAGCATTGTCTAGACTGACAGGCAGCAGATCTCCGGGGATTTCAGACTGGGATATTCCCAGTCCTACCTGGAGATGCTGGTGACTGAACCTTGGATTATCTGCGTGAAAACCAGATACTTACCACTGAGGTATGGTTCTCCTCTAGACTTGCACAACAACTTAATCAATATCGAATGAGACATGTTTTTTTTCTTCTTCCTGCACTCCAGTTACAGTGGTACCTCGGGTTAAGTACCGTATTTTTTGCTCTATAAGACTCACCTTTTCCCTGCTAAAAAGTAAGGGGAAATGTGTGTGCGTCTTATGGAGCGAATGCAGGCTGCGCAGCTATCCCAGAAGCCAGAACAGCAAGAGGGATTGCTGCTTTCACTGCGCAGTGATCCTTCTTGCTGTTCTGGCTTCTGAGATTCAGAATATTTTTTTTCTTGTTTTCCTCCTCCAAAAACTAGGTGCGTCTTGTGGTCTGGTGCGTCTTATAGAGCGAAAAATACGGTACTTAATTCATTCCAGAGGTCCGTTCTTAACCTGAAACTGTTCTTAACCTGAAGCACCATTTTAGCTAATGGGGCCTCCTGCGGCTGCCGCGCCACAGGAGCCCGATTTCTGTTCTTATCCTGAAGCAAAGTTCTTAACCTGAAGCATTATTTCTGGGTTAGCAGAGTCTGTAACCTGAAGCATATGTAACCTGAGGTACCACTGTATTTGGTGCTAGCTCAGTTTTTTATATGAAATGTATTTCATCCATAACATACAGCTCAGGAGAGCATCTAAGAGCTTGTTCAGACATTATGATAAACCATGAAGGAGCAAGACGGGACCAAATTGCCGTGGGCACCCTCTGCCTCTGGTGTGGCTGAGCAGAAGAGATTAACCACAGCTTGCTGTACTGTCTGAATACAACACGCGGTGGGTTAATGAAAACTATGGTTTATTCTAAATAAAGCCAAATTAAAGCCACAATCTATGAAGCTGTCTTGTTTTCACTAACCATCATTAAGAAGTATCTGAAGAAGTGTGCATGCACACGAAAGCTCATACCAAGAACTAACTTAGTTGGTCTTTAAGGTGCTACTGGAAGGAATTTTTTTATTTCATCATTAAGAATAACCATTGTTTAGATTTTAGATGCAGTGTTAAACTGTGGCTAATGAAAAACAGAAGCATCAGCTTATTTCCTTGAGGCTGTGCCACAAAGGGAGAGACGAGAGTGTGGCTCTTTCCCATCGCAATAATCCATGGTTATCATGACATCTGACATCATGACCTAATCGTGTAGGTAGGTAAAGAAGATTCAAATCCAGAGCTAGGATACCATCAAGGGTTGACTTGCAATGCGTATGTATCTAGCTTGGAATATGCCAAAGTATTTTAAGGTGGGTTCATCTGCCCTTGAAAAAGATCTTCTGCTTGTAGTTTAAACTGAGTCTGTTACGAGATGGTGTTGTGCACACTTTGCACCTGTGCAATCAGAGGTGCTCCAAAAGGCAGGTGCTGTTTTGGCGGCTGCTTGCCACATTTTTTCTCATTGCTAAAACTGACTTGAACTTTTTGAAAAGAGATATGTAATTTACGGAACACCACGAGCTGCTCACATACACCCCAGGGGCAGGGCATGCATCATGTAAATGTGACCTTTGCAAAGAGTAAATCACACAAATCCCGCCGGTGGGAACACAAAAACACTGCCTCGTGAGCAACAAGCCACCAAACGATGTGAATATTCACAAAACCAAACCAATTTAAAACAATACTCCGAGCGCAACACAAAGAATAAAGGAAGCTTAAATGTTGGCACAAAGGACATGACCGCAGACCGCTTGTAAATTTATAACGAGCGCACAATACGGAATGGGTTTGGCACTGCAGGGGAAGAGAGAAGAACGGGAGAAAAACAAAAGTCTGATGCAATGGGAGGAACAGACATTTATTTATGTATAACGTTTCTGCCTTGCATCGTGATGTCTGGGTCTCCTGAAGCAAATAACACACTGAAAGCATGTGGGTCAGGGGATCATGCCAACCAACCTCGTTCCTGCCGACACTGGCCAGGCCCTTCACATTCGTTGGAGTGGAAAAGGGCCCTACATGGATGCTTTAATTGAGATTCCTGCATTGCAGGGGGTTGGACAAGATGTCCTTTGGGGTCCCTTCCTAAGCTCTACATTTCTATTATTCTATGACACCACTGCTGAATGTACAGCCAACATGCCATGTGACTGGTGTACATTCCAGCAGGTGGGGCTAGTCAATGAACCCCCCCACACGTGTGCTTTCAACATGCAAGGCTCATGTGAGCCCCTGATATACTGGCTCAAATGAAAATCACCAAGCTTACAAGATAGTGGAGGGGGTGGGGACCATAGCTGTCAACCTTTTCCTTTTCTTGCAAGGAATCCTATTCAGAATAAGGGAATTTCCCTTTTTAAAAAAAGGGAAAAGTTGACCGCTTATGGTGGGGACAGAGGGATCTCCTTCATTTTCCTCCTTCAAAGCCTCTGGAAGTACATGGCTTTTCTTTCCCTTTGCTGTTATTTCTTTTTTGTTTTTCCTTATTCCTTATTTCTACGCACCCTTTCTTAACTGCTAATTCATTTCACGCCTCCTGCGGTGTGAGAAGATGCTCACTGCCAGGTGCTGAAAATGCAAGTTATGCTTGTCCTCTGACCCATGGCTTCTGCCCACCCCAAGGAGGCCCCACAAAGAAGCAACTAAGTTATTCAAATTGAAACTGGCAGGAACAAAGAAGGATTCGGAAACTTTTGCGTTTAAGGCAACAGACCTCTGAGTGCCATGTGCTGGAATGAACAAGCAGGGATGGGCTCTCTCTGTTATGCTCAGGTGTGAACTCCCCCCCCCAGGGGGGGGCGGGTAGACTTGCCTGGCTGCTGCTGAAGACAGATTGCAGTACTAGATGGATCTTTCAACTCATTCCAGAAAACAAACATTTACAGTGGTACCTCGGGTTAAGAACTTAATTTGTTCTGGAGGTCCGTTCTTAACCTGAATCTGTTCTTAACCTGAGGTACCACTTTAGCTAATGGGGCCTCCCACTGCCACCACGATTTCTGTTCTCATCCTGAAGCAAAGTTCTTAACCCAAGGTACTATTTCTGGGTTAGAGGAGTCTGTAACCTGAAGTGTTTGTAACCTGAAGTACCACTGTATTCTATTATTTATATACAGTGGAACCTCAACTTACATATGCCTCGTCTCGCAGACGTTCCAAGTTGCGTCCATGGCAAACCCAGAAGTAAACACCGGGTTTGCCGCGATTCGCGCCAAAGCAGCTTCTGCCATCCGCCGAATGCGCACAAGACGCCTCTTCTAGCATCCCATTTCAATCAACGGACGGACCTCCAGAATGGATTATGTCCGTAAGTAGAGGTTCCACTGTAGTGCTAAAGCTCACTGAACCTTAAAGAGAGAGAGACCATCAGGAGATAAACGACAAGAAAAACTAACTGAGGTCAAAGACGGAATTTATTTAAATCAGAGGTGAAGACCCCAAGCCACTGTGAGTAAGCCTGGGACGCTCCACAGGGTATGCATCTTGCTGGAGGCTTAAATGAGAAATGTTAAAGTTCCATTCCGCAATACGTATGTCCTTCATTTGAAGGCAAAGGAGTAGTAGCACTTGTTTTGGGAAGCAGGAATCTAATAACACACCAAACACTCTGCCTGACCCCCCTTGTGTTGCATTAGTGCAAAGCTGACACCTTCTAAGCCACAATGATAAACAAGCCCTTTTCAAAGAGATTTCCAAATATTCTCAGTACGATTGCTCTTTTTTTATTCTCCAAATCTCAGGACAGCTAATTTAAATGGAATGTAAATGTTATTTTTAAGGTTTTATATAGACAATTATTTAGTACACATCCCAAATGCACTTTTTTCCATGGGGCAGTACTCACGGAAATAAGCTGATGTTTTCAGCATAGGGGAAACATGATATCCCAGCAACAGAACCACTATCTTGGGTAAAGACAATGCTATTTTTCTAGAAAAAGAGGTGCCAAAACGCACCACGTACACCTCCCTTGTTCTCTTATAATGGCAATGGTGCCCATCTGACAGGTGCTAGAATTGAGTTCTAGTGAGTCCCAGCTGGGGTGGGGGGGAAGCCCTGGGTAAAGATGTTGGTACCCCTTGTACCAATAAATAACTCATCCATTACAATGCTTGCTTAAGTCAAGAAAACTGTATCAGGCTAAAAAAATTACAGTCCTCCCTCCCACAAATCATTAAATAGACTGTAAATAGAACTGCACATATGTACACTGGAATCAAGCAATGTTTGTCACACCCCATGAAGAGTTATCTTGGCAATAACTTTGATATTTTTTTTTTAAGCTTAAAATCATTACCTGCCTTTTTAGCACTCAAAAGCAGGCAGTAACGTTAAGAGAACTGTAAATTACATTAATCACCCTTCCCAGAAGGATTTCTTAAAGTTGTTTAGCACTGCATGAGTAAATGATCACACATTATTCTGGAAATTATTACGGAGTCTAACCTTTTGTCAATTCATTAATATATATCTCTCCCCAATTCAAATGGAAATGTATTTCCAGGACAAATCCACCTCACAATATATGGTCTTTGGCACATTTACTTACTTTTGTGATACCAAAGTGGCTGAGGTCAGGCAGCTTGGAGTCTTTTAAAGTTGGCTAATGGACAAAGAGCAAGGTGCAAATTTCCAAAACCAGCCAACTGAATTAGAAAATACACTAAAGATTCATTATCTCAGTGGCTTCAGATCATGCTATGCCTTCTTTTCTGCTGCTGGCCCTAGACAGATATGTCACCCACATGACCTGCAACAAATATATAATTGCACCAGCCTGTTAAGACAATTATGCAATGCATTAGCTGTCTGACTATGCTCCACTGTTTCTTCTAGATCTGACTAAAAAATGGACATTTGTGTTTTACACACCATTCATGTCTCTGAACCTTGTCAGTCTGGGTTTTTGCTCATTACAGAAGGAAGGGTTGACGAAGCGGCAGTCACAGAAATTGGGACTGGGTGTTACAAAAATCAACAAATACCTCACATGTGAAGTTGTGCACATTCAATACAATGCAATGTTTGGGTGTGCCTGAGGTTATTGGTATCTGATGTCACCTTTATGGCTAATGGTTGAATCTTGTTAACTTCAACTCATTAACTGAAAAGTTATACCTTTTCCTCCCAAATAGATTCCTTTAGCTTCTAATCCAGGTGCAGTCAAAGTGGCATCCTTCATATGTTCTTATCCTTTAACTCCCTTCATCCATGACCATTGCAGGTTGGGGCCAATGGAAGTTAAAGTTCAACAACATATGAAGGCGCCATGTTGGCCAACCCCGTTCTAAAGTCACCTGGTATAAGAGCTCCCATTTACCAAATGACACCATATGACTATACAAGCATTGCTGGCAAGTGCTAAACTTTCTACTGAGAGATATAGGTTACACAATCTGGCTAGACCAATGGGGAAAAAAAATATGGAAATGCGACATTAAATTCACAGAATGTTATACAATCAGAGAAAATTTGATGAAAATGATGTACCAATGGTACTTAACTCTGGTAAAATTGGCAAAAAATTATAAATTAAAATCAGACACCTGTTGGAGATGCAAGAAAAAAAATAGGAACAATGTTTCACATGTGGTGGGAATGCCAACCTATTAAACAATTCTAGAATGAAATATATGAAGAAATCAAAAAGACGTTTAAAATATCTTAGTAAAAAATTGGAGGCATTCCTTTTGGGTATAATTACAAACAATATTCCAGGCAATCAAAGGAAAGTATTCCTCCATGTGACAACAGCTGCCAGGATGCTCATAGCTATAACTGGAAAGGGGGTGGGAATCCCATCAATAAAAGAATGGAAAATTAAACTTTGTGAATATATAAATTTGGCAAGATTTACAGCATTCTTAAGGGGACAATTGGACCCAAAATTAACAAAAGAATGGGACCCAAAATTAGCAAAAGAATGGGACTGAGTACATGAAAAAACATTGTTCTGGAGTAAGTATATTGGTATTTAATGAATGAAGCTTTGTAGGGTTAAAGAAATTGAAAAAAAATGGTGCAAAGGTATAAAGATAGAGGTAATTTATATTAGACACAACAATTCAGAAAGATTAAAAATTTTGAGGTCTCAAAACAGAGGAAAGAAGTCAATGTGTATGTGTATATGTACATAAAGTTTATTAAGATGGTATGGTTTTCTTTGTAGGTTTGTTTTTTGTTCTTTTTTGGATTTTATGTTTGTAATTTTTGTTGTAATTTTGCACTGGGGAAAAAAATTAAGTTTCTACTGAGAGAATGGTAATATTTGTCCTTAGATACACCTGACACTGGAGAATGAGAACAAACAAAGTCACACATCTGCCACAATTTCTAGTTTGGTCTAGTGGGCAACTTACAGCTGCCAGGAGCAACCCCTCAACGCCTTCCATATGCGCTGCATCAGAAGGATTTTGATGATCACATGGCAGGACAGAGTTTCAAACCAAGATGTGCTCTCCCAAGCCCACATTCCCAGCACATTTGCACTCCTGCCTCAGCGACTGTTGGGATTTTTGACTACATGCTATCTGATGCAGCTTCCCACAGAAGCAATTAAGGAGTTGGCTGAAGGCCAAGAAGACTGAGCAGAGGGAGTTATTCTGCCTAGAGATATGGGACCTTGGATACAAGTCTGCTATTGGTTGAGGTCTCCACATAGGCATGATGACTCATGACCTTCCTTGTTGGATAGTTAGTTGGTTGGTCAGTATGTGGTCTCAGAGTTTGTTGGAGTTTGTTCAGTGAGAGAGTTAAGATCCGTGTCTATATCCTGTATATAGTAACTTGTGAGTCTGCTGTAAATAATAAACCTATAAGTAACCAAGTTACTGGTAGCAGCGTCTTGTTCCTGCTCTGCTATATTCAACAGGTTCTGGCCAAGATCCTTCAACAGTGACTTGGCCATGTCCACAGGAAGGAAAAGATGGCAGGATCCCCAAGAAAGTGCTCCACAGGATACTGGCTCCAGGCACCAAACCCTTTTGGCAGACCATCTCTGCATTACAAAGATGTCTGCAAAGGTGTCATGAAGGCTGGCAGCATGAACCGTCATGTGGGAATGCCTTGCAGATAACCACAGTGCCTTGAGACAATCAATCAGGTGCTCACAGCAATGACCAGAGGAGCAATGATAACTGGGAGGAGTGCAGAGAGAGAAAATGCCATGGTGCTTCTGCAGCAGCACAACCAGACACTTTCATCTGCCCCAACTGCAACAAAGCATGTCTCACCCATATTGGTCTCTACAACCACAGCAGGCGTTGCAACCTTCCAACAGTTTGGCTTCACCCCCAAAGGCAAACCCCTCCATTGTCTCCTGAGACAACCAGAGGCCAACAACTAGTTTGGCCTTAAGTTCCTCTAGTTCAAGAACTGAACAAGCTGCCTTCTCAACTTTTAAGGTAAAAGTTTTTGCTGCCAATCTGATGATGGTGCCAGCAGAGCCATATAACTGAGACTTATGGTTTGAAGTGATTCAGGTTCCTTTTTAATTCCATCATCATACATCCGTTCAACTTCAATTCCCATATAGCAAATGTACAGACTTCCCTCCAGCAAGCAGAAAAGAAAGATTCTGCAGGTGACTTTTGTCATATTTCACTAGGCCCATTTCATCTGCTCTGCCTCACGGCAAAATCCATTATTCACTGAACATCTGCCCATAAATATCACTCTCCTTAGTAGGAAAGTACATGAACTCGCATGTATTATTTCATGGCCACTGTCTAGCCTTCAAAAGGGAAAGACTCCATTGATCTATGCAGCCAAAGATCAGGGTTGTTCCAATCATACAGAGCATCTATCTTTTCCAAGCTTCAGTACTTCTCATAAATAATTTTAACACTTTAACTGTATTAACTCAGAGTTTTAACGCATACACATTCCAAGAGCAGGAAGCTAAATCCAATTTGGACACAGCTTGTACCCCCTCCTTAAATTACAATTACATTACTTATTTTGGTTTGCATAGGGTAACTTACATTTTTTTCCGATCTTATATATAATTCTGAATGCTGCAGGTTTGGGAGGGGATGAATAGTTGTGTGACAATAACAATTTGACATCTAAATATCGGGAAAGTGCTCTCTAGGTGGTAGCAAAATGTGCATATTTATTGATTCATGCTTTCTCTTTTCTGAGCTGAGCAACATTAAGGACAGCCTTTCACAGAGTAATTTTCCTTTTGCAGCCCCGATGACTCATGGTGCTTTTGCAATAGTCTATAAATTCACAGGTTAAGCGGGTACTAGGGTGGCACAAAAACAAGTGCACGCAGACAGACTAGATTTAAAGCAAAATCTATGGGACTCAAAACGGGCTTTCTCCAGCAATGTTTCTTCTCAAATTCTGCCATCCAGACCCTAACTCAAAAACACTTGCTTTCAGCCTTCCTTGACTATATATCTCACAGTTACTGGGCAAACCAGTTTTTCAAGCTCCTCATTCTCAGTGGAAGGACCCATCCAAAATGACCACGGTAATCTGCTTTCCTCATCAGCATCCATTGTTACTTACCAAGCCACATCAAAGTTAAAGGGAAGTTTTGATTACCTGAACAATGCGGCTCTTAACAATGTCAGGCGAGGTAATCCAGTCTTAAGCACAGTGATTCCAATTTTATTTGCTCTCTATCATACAATTCCACACTTTAAGTGCTGCTTTACATTTGGGGGGATGGATCTTTTTAGAATACTCTAAAAAGCTCAGTGACACCTGGAAGGAAAATGCTTATCTGCATACAAAGAGCGGGCATGCCACAGCCCATCAGGAGATGCCTAAAACAGTCCTGGTCTGATATGGCAGTGCCAGTAGCCACAGATGGCTCAGGAGGCATGCAGTCCAGCTGGCAGCCAGAGATGATGGTGACAACAAGGCTCAAGGAGGAGGAGAAGTCCAGGATGTTATTTGCAGGCAGCCGATAGGTCTAGGGTTCAGGAGAAGCAAGAGGGTCAGATAGAAGGCTTTCAAGACCATGGACAGCTCATTGGTTATGAAGAACTTGCTTCCAAAGGAACTCAAGCTCCAAATGAAGCTTCATCCAGCTTCATCCTTTCAAGATCTGGCTGTGCTTCCCAGCCTCTACCCTCCCCACTGCTGCTGCACCAATAAGCAGGCATGGGGGAGCAGGAGATGGATGAGCTAGGACTTGATTCCTCAGTGGTGAGAGCAGAGAGCAGAGAGGCATTGTACTTAGGAGGAGATGCCTATGGGAGTTCAGGGATCTCTGATTCCAGGCCCTGAGCTTCCACATATTGGAACTTACTTCCTCTGCAGGGGACGTGTACAAGCTGGACTCAACTGACTCCTCCCCTTCCATGCCCAAGTCATGCCTGCTACTTGGATAATGGGAAGGACCAGCTTCTAGATGTGAGCCTCCCTTTCAAACATGGCATTTCAGGTCAAGAGTTGCCAAAAGAGAAGAAAAAACTTTTTATGTATGTAACAACGGCAGCTAGGGTGCTGCGAGCACAAAGATGGAAAAGTGAAGAAGTACCAACAAAAGAAGAATGGCAAGAAAAATTGATGGCAAAATTAACTGGAAGACTAAGAGTTAAGGACAACAGAGACTTTAAGAAAGATTGGCAACCATTTATGGTACCTCGGGTTAAGAACTTAATTCGTTCCGGAGGTCCGTTCTTAACCCGAAACTGTTATTAACCTGAAGCACCACTTTAGCTAATGGGGCCTCCTGCTGCTGCCGCGCCGCCGGAGCACGATTTCTGTTCTCATCCTGAAGAAAAAGTTATTAACCCGAGGTATTATTTCTGGGTTAGCGGAGTCTGTAACCTGAAGCACCTGTAACCTGAAGCATCTGTAACCCAAGGTACCACGGTATACTTACAGAAACAATGGAGAAAGATGGCCTCATTGGCAGGTTTTGATTAAACATTTACCATTATCAAAACAAAAATAGAAATACAACATTGAATTTCAAACAATAGGTAAACAATAATAAATATATTAGATGCCAATTTAAGAATAATAAAATATACAGAAGAAACCTTTTAGTAAAAAACCAGAAGAGGAAGTTGGGGGAAGTTGATTGGGGGGGGGGATTATGAGGATAATATTATTTTTATTTTCTGTTATGTGAATGATGTAAAGGTGGTAAAAATATGTAAAACCTAATAAAAAATATTTTTAAACAAACAAACACGGCAGCACTCAGAATATCTGAGTGCTATGATGAAAACAAGGAGCCATATGAGGAATGAATGGCTGGGTAGCAGCTGAAAGCTATATAGGTATCACAGGAAAGAGAAGTAATGTTGAGTTTTGATGCCTATGTAGATCACAACTCCCTTTTCTATGCATCATAGAATGAGTGGACACCTGAAATGAGACAGGCTGCTTAGACAGGTTTCCTAAACAATGTTTATGCAAACAATATGAAAGCAGTCACAATCACAAGCCACAGTACAAAGTGTACCAAGACAGAAGCCCTGTGAGCGAGTAGTTTGTGTGCCTGATACACAGGTAAGTTGCCTAATCTGTATGGGGTTGCACTCCCTCAGAAGGAACAGGTGGACAGGTACTCTTGGATCCATCTCCTCAATGGCTAGGAGTGCCTTTTACCAACTCCAACAGGTAAGACAACTGCAGCCATTCCTGGACCAGAGCAAGCTGGTCGCTGTGGTTCAGGAATCAGTAACCTCAAAATAGGATTACTATGTGGGCCTTCTAGCTGCAGCTAGTGCAGAACACAGCATCCAGGCTGTTGACTGGGACATCCTCCAGACAGCATGTTTTGTTGTTGTTGTTTAGTTGTTTAGTCGTGTCCGACTCTTCGTGACCCCATGGACCAGAGCACGCCAGGCACTCCTGTCTTCCACTGCCTCCCGTAGTTTGGTCAAACTCATGCTGGTAGCTTCGAGAACACTATCCAACCATCTCGTCCTCTGTCGTCCCCTTCTCCTTGTGCCCTCCATCTTTCCCAACATCAGGGTCTTTTCTCATGAGGTGGCCAAAGTATTGGAGCCTCAGCTTCATGATCTGTCCTTCCAGTGAGCACTCAGGGCTGATTTCCTTAAGAATGGATAGGTTTGATCTTCTTGCAGTCCATGGGACTCTCAAGAGTCTCCTCCAGCACTATAATTCAAAAGCATCAAATCTTCGGCGATCATCCTTCTTTATGGTCCAGCTCTCACTTTCATACATCACTACTGGGAAAACCATAGCTACTGGGAAAACCATATGGACCCCTATTAAGATAACTACACTGGCTGCCAATATGCCACTGGGCTCAGATCAAGCTTTTGCTTTTAGTACTTAAAGCCCTGTGCAACTTGGGTTACCGGAGAGACTGCTTGCTTCATGTGCCCCTGTCCAGTAATTGTGTTCCTCTGATGAGGAACCAAGAGTCCCAAAGAGAAACTGAGGAGGAAGAAGAGTCTCTTAGGCATTGTGGACATTTGAGAAGATGTTTACTGGGAACTTATGTGGGTGCCATAGGAGGTAATGGTGAGCACACTGGCCCCTGGAGATGCCATGTTGGTGACCTACAAAAATGTTGTTTTTTTAGGCTGGTGTTTTTTACATTCCTGGGAAATTTTGTGGAACATAAACTACTCATCACTGTACGATTCTCCAGACACAGCCAATCTCTAAATAGTGTAAGGACATAACTAAAAGAAGGGTAATCAATAACATAAGCTTTTAGACATTTCAGGAACCTTTAAAGTGATGCCAGATGCCTCTCAGCTGCATCCATTTGTCCCAATGCGTGCAGCATTCGCCACTGATTCAGCTTCAAGGTCAACATGAGAGTGGATCTTGGCCAAAGCAATGCCATTTGCACATTAAACGGTGCGATTCTTTTAGTGGAAAATTAAAGCAGCTGTAGCAGCTACTGTTGAATGTGCCATGAACATCAGAATGTGGGCCAGATTTTAATACCCAAAATTATTAATGTTAACTGGTTGTGTGTGTGTGTGTGTGTGTGTGTGTGTATGTGTGTGTGTGTGTGTGTGTGTGTGTGTGTATATATATATATATATATATATCCAGTTCTGAGAATCCATTAAAATTTTTAAAAGCCTAACATCCCCCCCCCCCCCAGTGAAGGTTTAACAAGTTCCAGATAAGGATATTACAGAATCAGTGGAACAAATCCCCTAATTAAAACTTGACTTCTGCCAAGTTCATAAGAATATTGTGCGAAATATCACATGATGCACAGCTACATGTAACTAAAATGAGCAAACTGGCTGTTGCCTACTATCTCATGACCTATTTTCAATGTGACGCTCAGAGTAATGTCTAAGAATGCTTAGAGGTTCTTAGAATAAGACTCTTATGCAGAAGTCATTACTCTGAAATGTAAAAATAAATAAATCACGCGAGCCATATTCTTAGAAAAATCTCATTGTTGAGAGTCAGAAACGTCTTTTATTTACTGGCATTATTTGGTGTCAGGGAACAACACATTCTGAAACGTGATTTATTGAGGAAAGAAAGGATTTCACCGTTTGAAAAGAACTGGTCACATGGCTGCAAAATTCTCAACTGCATTCTGCTCAGACTGATAATTTTGGAGCCACTCCTCACTTTTAAATAAAACAGATTGTGCTGGATGCTGAGTTGTGCTCAGCAGTGGTCTGCTGGCAACGGAGAAAGAGGATGGCAATTATTTCTGCTCAGTCCCTCTTCTGCATGCAACAAGTGCTGCTCTCTTAATGACTGCTCCCCACATTAAATGGGGGCGCCCTTTGCACGGTCACATGCAGCCCCCTGGACCTTATGTGGCACCATTAGCATAGGCTTGGCTTCACCTTCCCCAGGTGGGATACCTGGAGGTCTCCACCTACCTCAGCCAGCTGCCCAATCCCGCCTGGGGAGGCGTTGCCAAGGTGAACAGGCCAGGTAGGGGGAGGGACTACCTGCCCACACAATAGGGGTCGTCATTGCTCTCCCCTGCAACGGCGGCGTAACGGGGTGGGCTCTCTCTTCTTGAACATATGTTCTCCAGAGCCAGCCCATCCCCCCCCCACACTGGATAACCCTGATGTTCCCCAGATCCCCGTCACGGGACTGGAAGGGATAAACGCCCAATGCCTGAGCCGAGGTCTACCCACATCTGAAACATAATAAAGTTGTGGCCAATTTTAATCCCATAGCACGTTGTCTTGAGTAGTTATTCCACACGGGGGCTGCCCAGGGTTTGGGGGACTCTGCCTGTCCACACAAAAGCTGCTTGGGGGGACTCCCGCCCACACCCAGAACAGTCTGGGAGGTGCAGGGGTCATGGGCTAAGGACTGGGGAACTCACAAAAATCAACATCCCTCACTCTTCCTTCAGACTCTGTGGGATCCTGGCTGCCAGCACAAATGAAAGAACTTCTTCCATGAGGGCAATAGCAAGTCTGGATCTAACCCATGGGCTTCTTTAAAAGTGTAAAAATGCTTCAAGAGCTCACAAAGCAACAGGGTTGCCTGGGCAAGAAACATCCAGCTGCTATATCTGTAAATCATGAGGTTCTTGCCATTATACACAAACATACACATACAAAAGTAGAATTTCAACAACAGGCCCGAGAGTTCAAGACCTGTTGCTTTCTCTGGTGTCCTTTTGCTAGAACAGAGTAAACACCCACTTTGAGGTGTGTGGTTTTTTCAGTATCATTTTTTATTTATGAAACTGCATTGTTTCATAAATTGATTTCCCAACCCCACCTCCACAGTGTTTTTACTCAAACATTTTCTTTTTTCTTTTTTGAAATAATTTTTATTGGATTGCACAGGTATAGAATTATAACAATACAAAATACATATCC
Organism: Podarcis liolepis; assembly: GCF_965112155.1. Classification (NCBI taxonomy): domain Eukaryota; kingdom Metazoa; phylum Chordata; class Lepidosauria; order Squamata; family Lacertidae; genus Podarcis; species Podarcis liolepis. The sequence goes on from NC_139555.1 coordinate 26,843,245, forward strand.
ATATTTAGAGATTTCTCCGAATCTCTGGACTTACCACCTTCCCCTCCATTGGTCCTATTGTCAACCTTTTCAACTGCATCTTACTCAATAATCCATATTTTATGTCTCTCCATTTTGTCCATAATATTTGCTACATTACAAGTGTTAATCCAATCCTGCTAATGTTTTCATCTGCTTACAGTGGTCTCCCAGGTAAATTATAAATTTTCCCCATTCTTTGTTAACGTTTTAGTCTTCTTGGTTCCTGAGCTTTCCGGTCAATTTTGCCATTTTGGTATACTCCTACAACTCAGTTTGCCATTCCTCTCTGGTAGAGACATTGTCTTCTTTCCATCTCTGGTCTAGTAACATCCATGTGGCTATCTACTCAAACATTTTCTACTGCATTATATCATATATATATATATATATATATATATATATATATATATATATATATATATGCTTTCGTAGATTTTCACGGGTACAGGAATGCAGGTTTTGGTGTCTTCGGGTGTCTTCCCGTGTAAGAGTTGGGGTGTCTAGGCGACGTTTCGACGAGGTCTCACTCGTCATCTTCAGGCTGGTGCTTTCGGCTTCTTGTTACTGGAACAGAGCAGGATCTCAGTGTTTGAGTTCCTATAAATACTGTTGAGGGGGTGTGGTGTATAGCCTCCAACGTTCTGGGCAGAGAGGAAGTTCCCAGGTTAGTGTGCCTTTTCTTCTTTTGTTCCTTAATTACTTGAGGGATATCTTGAGTGATTTCTTGAGTGATATTCTGAGTACCACTTAGGTGGGTCATTAAGTGTGGATTAGTTGCTAAAGCTTTCGTGTCTTGACCTCTTGAGCTTGTGAAGAGTTTTTCTGAGAAGATGGCTGTACTGCACTTAGTTGTGCTCTGGCTTGGCTTCGTGTATAGGGGCGAGCTGTGGTTTTGTGCCCTGTGCCAGCCAGATCTGTGTAGGGATTGCAGGGGGGTGCAGCATCCGGAGGTGCCACTATGGTTTGGCTACTGGATGGTGTCTGTAATTTATCTGTGGAGAGGGTCTGGGTTTGGGTCTGGTGTGGTTGATTGGTGATGGCGTTCTGTGTGCCTCTGGTTCTGGTGTCGGTTTTTGTGGGGAGGGCTAATTTCCAGATGTCTGGCAGGCGGGACGTGTCGTCACGCTTGTTCATGTTGTGAGGGTGTTTCTCTATCTCGATGGCTTCCATGATTATTCTCTTGTGGTGATGTTCCATGTTAAAGAGCAATTTGGAATCTGCAAAATTAATTTCGTGTCCTGTTTCTTTCATGTGTTGGAAAAGAGAGGAAGTTTTTTCTTCTTTTTTGACGGCATTCTTGTGTTCTGCGATACGTGCATTTATTCGTCTGTTTGTTTGTCCAATGTACGTGGCTGGGCAGACTTTGCAGGGTATTTCATAGACCCCTTGGTTTTCCAACTGGATTTTATCTTTGGGGTTTCTGAGGATATTGGCTATTTTTTGGTTGGTGCAAAAGGCTGTTTTGATATTGTGTTTATGGAGGATTTTGCTAATTTTATCTGTAGTGCCCTTGATATAAGGAAGGAGGGCCATGCCATTGTTTTCTTCTGTGTCTTGGTTTTTGGGGGGTGTTTCTTTTTGGATTAGCTTCGTAACCCTGTTTTGCTGGTATCCATTGGCGATTAACACATTAGAGAGATTCTGTAACTCAGTTGTCAAGTGGTCTTTGTCAGCCAGGCGTTTGGTTCTGGAGATGAGAGTCTTGGCTACGGAGTTTATTTGTGCAGGGTGGTGGTGTGATTGTGCATGTAAGTAGCGGTTGGTGTGTGTTTTTTTCCGGTAGATAGTGTGTCCTAGGGAGCCATCAGGTTTTTTGTAGATTAGGACGTCAAGGAAGGGAAGTTGGTTGTTGGCTTCTATTTCCATAGTGAATTGTATTTTGGGGTGTAGGCTGTTGAGATGTGTGAGGAAGCTATCTAGTTTTTCTTTCCCGTGTGGCCAAATTACAAAGGTGTCGTCAACATATCTGAGCCAAAGTTTGGGTTTGTGTTCTGACTTGTCTAAAGCATTGGTTTCAAAGTGTTCCATGTACAAATTTGCGATGACCGGTGAGAGGGGTGATCCCATAGGTGCTCCTTCTATCTGTTTGTATCTTTGTCCATTGTGGATGAAGTACGTGTTGGTTAGGCAGTGGTTGGTCAGGTCCAGGATGTATTCGGGGGGATTGTATTTGTTTTGAATGGCTGTCAAGGCTTCATTAATGGGCACTTGTGTGAAGAGAGATACAACATCGAAGCTCACAAGTAGGTCATCGGGATGTAGGTTTTGCTTCTTTATTGTTTCTATGAACTGGAAGGAGTTAGTAACGTGTGAAGCGATGGATTCTGCATAGGGCTGAAGTTGCTTAGCGAGAAATTTAGCGAGATTTTGTAGAGGTGAGCCTATGGAGCTGACTATTGGTCTGAGTGGTGTTCCTTCTTTGTGTATCTTGGGGAGACCGTAGAGTTTGGGGCATCTGGATGATTTTTCTCTGGGGATGATTCTTAGCTGGATTTCTTCACTGATAGGAGAGGCTTTTATTTTGGATTTGGTGGTTTTTTCCAGATAAGTGGTGGGATCTGTTTTTATAGGTTGGTAGGTAGGGTCTTGGAGTAGATTTGATAGTTTTGCTTGGTAGTCCGATGTGTTCATCACAACAGTGGCATTACCTTTGTCTGCTGGGAGAATGATTATGTTGTTGTCTTTCCTCAGGTTGGTGAGTGCTTTCTGTTCTTCTTTGTGTAAATTGCTTCTGGGTGGTTTGCTGGAGCAGAGGATGTTGGTGACTTCAAGTCTGATTTTATTGGCTTCATCTGGGTTGATTTTGGTTAGGCTAGCTTCGACTCCTTCAACATATTCGACAGATATGTTGACGACACCTTTGTAATTTGGCCACACGGGAAAGAAAAACTAGATAGCTTCCTCACACATCTCAACAGCCTACACCCCAAAATACAATTCACTATGGAAATAGAAGCCAACAACCAACTTCCCTTCCTTGACGTCCTAATCTACAAAAAACCTGATGGCTCCCTAGGACACACTATCTACCGGAAAAAAACACACACCAACCGCTACTTACATGCACAATCACACCACCACCCTGCACAAATAAACTCCGTAGCCAAGACTCTCATCTCCAGAACCAAACGCCTGGCTGACAAAGACCACTTGACAACTGAGTTACAGAATCTCTCTAATGTGTTAATCGCCAATGGATACCAGCAAAACAGGGTTACGAAGCTAATCCAAAAAGAAACACCCCCCAAAAACCAAGACACAGAAGAAAACAATGGCATGGCCCTCCTTCCTTATATCAAGGGCACTACAGATAAAATTAGCAAAATCCTCCATAAACACAATATCAAAACAGCCTTTTGCACCAACCAAAAAATAGCCAATATCCTCAGAAACCCCAAAGATAAAATCCAGTTGGAAAACCAAGGGGTCTATGAAATACCCTGCAAAGTCTGCCCAGCCACGTACATTGGACAAACAAACAGACGAATAAATGCACGTATCGCAGAACACAAGAATGCCGTCAAAAAAGAAGAAAAAACTTCCTCTCTTTTCCAACACATGAAAGAAACAGGACACGAAATTAATTTTGCAGATTCCAAATTGCTCTTTAACATGGAACATCACCACAAGAGAATAATCATGGAAGCCATCGAGATAGAGAAACACCCTCACAACATGAACAAGCGTGACGACACGTCCCGCCTGCCAGACATCTGGAAATTAGCCCTCCCCACAAAAACCGACACCAGAACCAGAGGCACACAGAACGCCATCACCAATCAACCACACCAGACCCAAACCCAGACCCTCTCCACAGATAAATTACAGACACCATCCAGTAGCCAAACCATAGTGGCACCTCCGGATGCTGCACCCCCCTGCAATCCCTACACAGATCTGGCTGGCACAGGGCACAAAACCACAGCTCGCCCCTATACACGAAGCCAAGCCAGAGCACAACTAAGTGCAGTACAGCCATCTTCTCAGAAAAACTCTTCACAAGCTCAAGAGGTCAAGACACGAAAGCTTTAGCAACTAATCCACACTTAATGACCCACCTAAGTGGTACTCAGAATATCACTCAAGAAATCACTCAAGATATCCCTCAAGTAATTAAGGAACAAAAGAAGAAAAGGCACACTAACCTGGGAACTTCCTCTCTGCCCAGAACGTTGGAGGCTATACACCACACCCCCTCAACAGTATTTATAGGAACTCAAACACTGAGATCCTGCTCTGTTCCAGTAACAAGAAGCCGAAAGCACCAGCCTGAAGATGACGAGTGAGACCTCGTCGAAACGTCGCCTAGACACCCCAACTCTTACACGGGAAGACACCCGAAGACACCAAAACCTGCATATATATATATATATATATATTGTATTTTAATATTTTGTTGGAAGTCGCCCAGAGTGGCTGGAGAAACCCAGCCAGATGGGCGGGGTATAAATAAATAAATAAATAATCTATTACCATTTTTTCACTTTGGATAAAAGAGTGCAAAACAGCTCAGCCATCCTGCAGTTCAGAAAAACTGGAACTGTATTTTGGTGGGGAGGGACGGGGACGTAATAGGTGATGAAATTATTAAACAAGAACAACAAAATGGATGCAGAATCAAGCTCCTACTTTCCAAAAAAACCTTCAACTAGTCCATCAATATTTAAAAGATGCCCAGCTAAAGCCTATAGAAAGTTCTGAGGAATATGGTGTCACAATAATCCTCCTAAGCAGCAGCCTTTAAATTGCCTGTATAATGCCAAAAGAAGATTTAAAAAATGTAAACATAGCTGACACAGACTGATGGAGCAGAGTATTTTAATATTAAACGGCCTGTCTCAAGCACCACACTGTAGCTGTAGGTTTCCATGATGCAAACCATTCCCCTCTGCAGTTCATAAAACATTCAGCGAACAAGTCACAGCAGTTGCAAGGACCAGACTGATCGTAACATGCCAGTGTTATCAGCAAAGCTGCCAGGTTCATCCAAACATTCTGTGGATGAACCTTGTATAATGTTTCCACTAAAGCTGATCCAAAACAGGTTCCCTTGCTTCAACTCACATAAATTGTTTACATGGGGCCTCAATGATCCAGAAACAAATTGGCCACAAGTTGTGTTGGCAAGTGGACAGAAAAATAGGAAAAACAAAGGGGTTTTCAGACAACAGGCCAATATTCAGCCAGGCAGATTGGAATTACTGTTCAAGTCAATGGTTCAGTGTAACACCCCATATTTTTCTGTCCTAGACCTTATTGAGCCACCGATGTCATATGCAGGCAGTGGCTCCTGGGTGCTCCTGACTTTTAGACACAACCTTATCTCCTTTGATGCTACATCCATCCCATCTCAACAAACTGGCAATAAAATACATTCTCCCCCTCTTACCAAAAAAAATTGCAAACAGAGTAAACACTATAAACAAATTCCTGCATATTCCATGTCAAGATCAAAGGTTGAGTTTCCTGTTAGGATCCCTTTGGACTGCTTGTTAATTAAAATAAAGCAAGCTTAAACATGCCAAAGCATTTTGAACAGTCCAACTTTGTAAAAAAAATTAAAGCAACAACAACAATAAAAGTAACAGGTTTAATTTCGAATTCTGCCTGCAACGTGCAAATGCTGTGTGACAGCCTGATCAATGTTAGCAGAATTTAATTCCAAGAGATACAGGAACATAATTATGCACAAGATCCTGTACTTTGTGTAAATCAAGGCGATTAGGTGACTGGCAACAGATTGCAATGCGAATGTAGTGAATGCGTAGGAGTCCTCAAGGCTCACAGACTCATGAATTATGATGATACATTAAGCTATGACAGACTGTTCAGCAGAGATTTGTTTAATGGCCAGAGTTTAAGCTTCAAGGACTTCACATACACCAGTGTCCTTACTGGGATGTTTCCTCTGCTTTCAGAGACAACCTTGGCTGAGTAACTTTTAGGGTTTGTTTATAAAGCACGTAAGTTTGCTGATCAACTCCACATATTGAAGCAGAATGAAGGGCTGTTTCAACATGTTACGCAGGAGCAAAACTAAGGGGGCAAACCAAACATACATTGCAGCCTGGCTGGAATAGGGATGGCCTTTTCCATAATATTAATTTTCTTATTTGTATCCCGCCCATCTGACTAAGTTGCTCCAGCCACTCTGGGGGGCTTCCAAGAAATATAAAAACATAAAAAGGTAAAGGACCTCTGATGGTTAAGTCTAGTCGCAAATGACTCTAGGGTTGCAGCGCTCATCTCACTTTACTGGCCGAGGGAGCCGGCGTTTGTCCACAGAGAGTTTTTCCAGGTCATGTGGCCAGCATGACTATGCCACTTCTGGTGAAACCAGAGCAGCGCATGGAAACGCCGTTTACCTTCACGCCGGAGCGGTACCTATTTATCTACTTGCAATTTTTGGTGTGCTTTTGAACTACTAAGTTGGCAGGAGCTAGAACTGAGCAACAGGAGCTCACCCTGTAGCAGGGATTCGAACCACTGACCTTTTGATCAGCAAGCCCAAGAGGCTCAGTGGACTAATGTCCTAAGGAAAACAGGGACGTTTTAGGATCAAATCAGAAACTGGGATGGTTTCTCTAAATCCATGACCGGAAAATAGGGACATTTGGAGGGTCTTACAATGTGCATGCTTAAAGAGCCCAGGTCCTCTATATTATATGATGCCTTCTTAACTGTGTTAAAACATAATTATTGCAAATATAGAAGAACCTGATATTGCTGTAATAGTTTTTGCAAAGTATTGGGAAATACAGCTAAGACTTACGTAATAGTACTGGATTAGTAAAACCTTGGAGCAACATAATTTAGTAAAATTATCAGCATATCAGAAACCTGGCATCAAATTTAGAGAAGTGGAAGCAAGCAACAGAAATTTATGATAGGCTTTCTGTAAGTTTCTTTTCTTTTGCAAGAAATTTCCCCTAATACCACAATTTTTGTTTATTTTCTTAATCAGTATCAGCACTTTTCTGTACACTAATATATGTTTTTTCATAAATTTGTTGTTGTTGTTGGAGAACTGTGTGTGTGTGTGTGTGTGTGTGTGTGTGTGGTGTTGTTGTCGTTGTTTTGTATTTTAATACTGTAAACTGCTCTGTAATCCTCAGATGAAGGGCAATATATGGATTTAGTAAATAAAATAAATAACCAACTACATTGCAAAATTCAGAGAAGTGCAAATTTTGAAAGACCACTGTGCTCCAGTTTCCATAGCAGCACTGGGAAAAGCAAATTAGGAAGGATTCCCCCACCCTTGCTCCACTAATTGGCAATTTGTATTGTGGCCGAAGTTGGTAAATTACAAATTAACTAATTTGTTTTTGCCAAATGAAAAAAAAAAAACCCTCTGCCACTTAATTAGCCAACACTTGTATAGAGTCAGGTGGGAAATTATTTTTAATTATCCTTTCAATTTCACTAGCAACCTTTCCCTAAATATCTTGGGCTTTGCTTGCTTTTTTTTTTTAAAAAAAAAAAGTCCTGCCAAATGTGAGGGGAAATCTGCTTTATCACAAGTTCATGTGCAACATTACTTCTGATTATTTTTACAGATGTTATTTAACAGATGCAAACATTAGCTGCAAAACTATTTTGTATTGATTTACCTTCCTATTAACACAGGTAGATGATGCAGTAAAAAAAATTAATTCAGACCAGCTGTTTTCTGTATATTAGAGACCCTGTCATTCTTTTTCAGACAATCTTGGGTGCTTCCTGCCGAGTCGCCAATAAGAGATGATGTTTCAGACAATAAACCTTTTAGTACTACTTCTGCTAATTATTAAAGATTCAAAATCTGGCGAGGAATTTTCAGCATTCTACTTTACCACAGGAAAAACCTCTTAGCTACTGAACATAGCCAAAGGTCTATTGAACATGGCCAGATTTACTTCTGAGTAAACATTGAAAGGACTGTGCTGCTAACTGGAACTCTTGAAATTACTGAAGGTTTTTATTTCTAATTTTGTCCTTCATTAGTTATAAAAGCACAAAACTAAGTGTTAAATGCTACACACATTGGGACTTAACTCTGAGTAAACCTGGATCGTGGTCCATATTTAACTCTGAGTAAATATGGTCTGCAAATCTGGTTATGGCATAGTTTTTTCAGCTTCCCCATGGGAATAGCACATTTATCGCTGATAGTACAGCACAGATACAGAAGGAATTCAAGGTTTTTGACAAAGCAAAACTCCCAGCAATACACTACCATAGGACAATAGCTGAGTTGGTTAAAGCATGGTGTTGCTAACATCAGGTTTACAGGTTTGAACCCTACATGGGATAGCTGCATATTCCTGCATTGCAGGGGATTGGACTAGTCCAGGGTTTCCCAAACTTAGTCTCCAGTTGTTTGGGGACTACAATCCCTATCATGCTTGACCACTGGTCAAGGATGATGGGAGTTGTAGTCCAAAAGCAGCTGGAGACTCAGGTTTGGGAAACTCTACAAGTCCATGATTCTATGACAAGACTACTGAAAACCTAGCGAACATACAACATGCACAAGTGTAGTTTGCAAAGCACCAGTGTTGGAGCAGAGCATAAACAGCATCAGGGACAAAGCAGCAGACATCCAGAGAAGGAGCTGGCATGTGAAAGTCCAAAAATGAGAGGCTTTGTTGGAAATAATGGAGGCAAGATGGTATCTGCCTTGTGAGTCTCCCAGGCACAGGCTGTGTACACATACCCATTTGCTCTGCATTCAGTGCACTCCCATCACTGGTGTGGAAAGCAGTGAGAGACATTACATTAGCCACAATCCATGACTACCCTGTGGTTTCTTGTGAAATAATGCATTTCCCTCTAAACCAGCTTTGATCCGAGGTGATAAAAACCTCCAGCTTAGCTGCATTTTGATACAGCAATGGTAACACACATATAGATGGTATGCAGTTACTGAATTTAGGATTATACTGAGCAATAGTATATATGCTAAGACTAAGTGATCACTTAGGTAATGCATCTGCAGATGTACCAAAGATACCAAAGATGTACCAAAGATTAGCAGAAATAGTCAGGGCATTTGGGAGCTTCTGATAGCAGGCGTGTGAAATAGTTCTGATGTAGCAAGGCAATTCTTATGTCTTAAACAGCACAAACTGTATTAAGGATGCGCCCAAATGATGGTCAACACAATTGAGCTACAGTCAAGCTGTCAAAAATATATACTGCCCCCAATAGCATCACTGGAAACCACTTAAACGGACCTCACAGTGTTACAGCCCTCGGTATCACAAACTAACACACCTCTGAAGGATGAATTCACTGGTTTCACTTTGTTGGCAACGAGGAATGATAGCACAGGGGATGTTGCAATTCCCAGATGCATTTAAAAGGAGTGGGATAAAGGAATCAGTAGTTTATGACTCAGTTTTGTAGCATGAGAATTCTAGTCGCACCACACCAAAAACACGGATGAGCAGAAAAATAAATAAATATTGGCTTTGCCTTATCCTCTGTTGTAATGTCACAGAGAAAACAGACAAACAGAAAACTCATGAAGAGAGTCTTGAGCAGTAGAAATAGCTATCAGGAACAGTCATGTCTAGTAATGGTGAAGAATTTCCCAGCACTTGAATAGGCAAGGAAATGCTACTCCAACCTTGGGAGAATTGAGAGGGGACAGAAAAGGATCACACATTTATTAAGTGGTGAACACCAAAAAAGCAACAATCAGCTTGAGAAATGGGTTGCAAGAACAGCACATCAACAAATGCCAACAGTCCCAAGGATGCAGCCTCAGCTCAGTGTGTGTATATATATGCAGGAAATGGGCTGTTTCAAAACTGAGAGTTAAGTAACATGGTGTTCCAAAGATTCCTTGTTTAAAACAGAATTCTGTGATTTTCCCCCCACCGCTGGTGGAGAGGATGTTATAAAGGTAAAGGTAAAGGGACCCCTGACCATTAGGTCCAGTCGTGACCGACTCTGGAGTTGCGGTACTCATCTCGCTTTATTGGCCAAGGGAGCCGGCGTACAGCTTCCGGGTCATGTGGCCAGCATGACTGAGCCACTTCTGGCGAACCAAAGCAGCTCACGGAAACGCCATTTACCTTCCCGCCAGAACGGTACCTATTTATCTACTTGCACTTTGACGTGCTTTTGAACTGCTAGGTGGCAGGAGCAGGGACTGAGCAATGGGAGCTCACCCAGTCCTGGGGATTCAAACTGCCGACCTTCTGATCGGCAAGTCCTAGGCTCTGTGGTTTAACCCAAAGCGCCACCCACAGCGCCACCTGCGTCGGAGAGGATGTTATATTTGCTGCAAATTATACAAAACTGCATGGACAACTCCCTAAATGTTTCCCAAGTTTTCATTTGCAACTTTGCCATTTATCCCGCTGGTACACTCTCACTTGTTACACTCTTCACATGTACATAAGATGAAATGGATAGGCAGAGATCCAGTCAAAGTGAAGCACTCGCTGAGTTCCAGAGCTGAACAGCCATTCAACTTTTCCAGCAAAATCAAGGGAAAGGGAACTGCTCGGCCTTGGATGAATCATCCCCTACTATGTCCCTGTCTTTGCAAGATGCATATAACAAGACACTGGGAATGGCTACAGATTTCATCGTCATCTCTTGCGCACAGCAATTCTCACATTTCAGTTATGATTCAGACACATAGGTGGCTCACAAAAGTGCTGCAACATGTTTAACGTGCAAAAGAACAAACTACCCCAACTTCAAAGACATCTGACAGCTGAATTATCTCCTTTGGGTCAGCTCAAATCAATTTGTCCCTGCCTTTCAGACCCAAAGAAGGGAATTTCATTTGTAGAATGTGTGTCTAACTTTCTTTACTTAAATTTTCAGTGTAAATAAAATCCAAGCACTGTTTTTTCCCCTGTTGTTGCTCTTGCTGTTCTTATTAGAGTGACTGGAATCAGAGTATTCTAGGAGGTTTTAAAAGGCTTTCTTCATACCATGTTAAAATGTGCAACAAACCTCACCATTTCTCAGCCCCCTTCACCATCTTTCTATGGTGCACATGCTCACATCCTGCCGCTCTGTCTTTCAAATATATATATAATATAATTTTTGAGTCAGGCCACTGGTTCCCAAACTTTTTCAGGCCACTGCCCTCTTGGTTCCATAAACCCATCCCCAGTGGCCTACCCTATAAAAAAAATTATTCAGAATGGCAATTTGCACAACCCACTAAAGAAGATAATAACACTATGTGGTGAGAATTAATTGCACATTTATTCAAAATCCAACTAAAACTATTTAATCAATTGATGTACTTGATCCAGTGATACCAGCTTTTCACAGTCTCATAGTCATTTACACCTCTGCTATCCCTTGCCTCTTAATACCCCAACTAGGTATTCCCACTGCCCCACCCAGGGGGTGGTACCACCCATTTTGGGAACCACTTATTTAGGCTATAAACATATTCCACAGTCTTCACATATTGTGCTAATTTAAAACATAGCTTCCAAGTGCCAATCCATACCTTTGTTTGGTCTTTCAGCTCAAATACCCTTCTCTGCAGCTGAGCAAAGATTTTCCTTCTTAATTTACTCCATTAACTAACAGTTTTAGTTGCACAAAACAGGCTGTCAAACTTCCTTTCGCTGAAATTGTAGCGACTGTTCCTTCCATTGAAATAAATCTCATACAAATGAACAAGGGTACGAAAAGGGCAAAGGCTAAGTCCGCTACTGTCTCTACTACATCCTTGTTCTTTATCAAACCAAATCCAGATTAGCATCTCCCCCTGTGTGAGTGACAGCTCAGTGAAGACACTATTCATCATTTGCCACATACGGTAATTATAGACTCTGTTCAGGCTTTTGATCAGCTTTACTTCTTCTTTTTAAGAAAAAAAGAAGTAATGATGTAAGCTACACTGAGTCATCCGACAGTCCTGAGAAACTCATTTACATTTTCTGAGCAAGCTACTAGCTACAACTCTACCCCAGTCTTGCTCTTTTGACAGCTTTTTCCGGTGTCGAAGAAATAAGCTATAATCAGGTTGGCTAATGAAAGTGTAATGATCTTGGGAGATCTTTCAGCTTTCCCTATGGAAGATGAAAAACAAAACAATAATAAACAATTCACATGCCCCACAATGCAATCTGAATTTGACAGTTTGAAAATTGCATCTTGTGTCAGCATTAAAATTGCCTCTCTCTGCTTAACAAAACCTGCAACCCCATTGCTGCTCCATATCTAAATGCTGCGGAATGAAGTTCTACCACCTAGAACTTGTTTGCTGGCTACGTTTCATGTCTTCTTACACTGCCTCACATCAGGTCAAAATGGATTTGCACATCCCAAGAGCACATTTTTACGGATCTGCAGGGGGGATATGCTAACTCTTTTTGTGGCTGCCTTTTTATGCTTTTCAAAGATAGGTAACAGGCAATAGGAACAACCCTGCCCGGAACCCTGGGGAGCCACAGCCAACCAGAATAGACAGAATGGAGCTAGATGGACCAATGATCTGACTCCGTTTAAGGCAGCTTCCAAAGAGTATTCTACAAGGCAGTAAGCTATTCATCCTAAAGAAAAGCTCCTTTAATAGTTGTCCCTGCTTGGAACCACAGGATTCCCCATTCCCATTGTTGCAGTCCCATGCTGCAGTTTCTGTTCTCATCTTAGTACAGTGGCACCTCGGATTACAGACACTTCAATATTAGCTCAGATTAAGAACTTTGCTTCAGAATGAGAACAGAAATTGTGCGGCAGCAGCATGGCGGCAGCAGGAGGCCCCATTAGCTAAAGTGGTAGGGGTGTAAATATGTACAATTTTTTTCTGGTAAAGGGAGTTGAAGGAGATAACAGAAATCACTAGGTTGAAGCTGACCGAAAGTCCAGATGTAGCATTATTATCAATTTACAATGGGGTGAAAGTTTCACAGGCTATGAAGAACTTGCTCACAAATTTATTGACAGCTGCACGAACTGTTAAAGCTAGGAAGTGGAAGGGGCAAGCAGAATATAAAATGGAAGAATGGTATAAAGAGGTGTGGGGTATAGCTATTAATGATAAATTAACATGTGCCATTAAGGTAAGACAAGGTCAGCGGTTCGAATCCCTGTGACGGGGTGAGATCCCGTTGCTTGTTCCCTGCTCCTGGCAACCTAGCAGTTCGAAAGCACATCAAAGTGCAAGTAGATGAATAGGTACCGCTCCGGCGGGAAGGTAAACGGCATTTCCGTGCACTGCTCTGGTTCGCCAGAAGCAGCTTAGTCATGCTGGCCACATGACCCAGAAGCTGTACGCCGGCTCCCTCGGCCAATAAAGCGAGATGAGCGCCGCAACCCCAGAGTCGGCCACGACTGGACCAAATAGTCAGGGGTCCCTCTACCTTAAGGTAAGACAGGGAATATGCAGAAGAAATGATTTTGAGGAGATATGGAAGGTGTTTGTAGAATTTGTACTGTTAAAATGGAAAGGGGTCAAAACCATCGCAAGAGGTGTTGAAATTTTGGGAGGTTGGATAGTTATAATGGAATGGCCTCGGTGGTGGGGTGCACATTTTTATTCCTGTTTATTTATTATTATTACTTTGTCCAAAAAAATTAAAAAAGAATGTCTAAAATGTAAATAAATGTATAATATAGAAAGAAAGAAAGAAAGAAAGGAAGGAAGGAAGGAAGGAAGGAAGGAAGGAAGGAAGGAAGGAAGGAAGGGAGGGAAATGCTAATGCTAATGCTGATAAGCCTGCTTGTCCTCCAAGGTGTGGGATTTTCAAAATGCCTCGGAAGACTATTTTACCACATGAAGTCACCCCGTGGAAAACTGTCCCTAACTGGAACAAAGCAGTGGCCACACAACACAAACAGCTCCCTGAGTAAAAACCCAAGAACCAGGCTGGCCAAGCTGCTTATTCCCACAGCTTGCCCGAACACAGCTCTCTGCCTGATGTAGCAGAAGAAAACACAGGGGGCTTCCTTCACTCCCCAAACCAGAACCGTCAAAGGTATTTAATGGCTCATTTGCCAGCAACTGAATTATCCCCACGCCATTGTGCACAGATGTTTAATGCAATCAAGGCAGCGAGAGAGCATGTGCCCTGGGACCGCTGAAACCGTATTTCAATGGACATCCATTCCAGCGAAGGAAAATGCTACCTTTTAATTGACATTTATTGTTTCCTTAGCGGCTGTGCTGTTTACAAAATGAAGGTCTCTCTCCTTATGAACAGTGCATAGGAGCCCTGAGACAATTATACGGACAAATCGTTTTTGCTGGCGAATGCACTCTCGAAATAAGATCCGCTGTCAACAGATCATTAAAAGGAATAGACAATGCCCCTCCAGTTCCTTAACATTCCAATTTTCAGCATGCCGCAATACATCATTACTGTATGTTTCCTTAGAAGCACTCCCAGTGACCGGTTATGATAGCCTCGTACAATTTATATGAAAACTGACAAAGCATGCCCATGTACTACATGAATGGCCATTTAAAGATGAGCACATGGGCCATTATTCTCGCACAGTGATGCTGTCTGTGCTCAACTACTCACTGACGCCTGCCTAGAGATTCATCTCTAGGGAAGAGAACTATATCCAGAGTTTGTGTGGAAATGGTTAAACGTGAGGGGGGAAACGAGCAAAGCTCAAGTCAGAAATGCACTGGATGGAAATATGTACCTTTGGTTGAGAAACTAACATGCCAGGTGAGAGCAGCAAAGGGCAAACACAATCCATATTCCTTTTATAATACAGTGGTGCCCCGCAAGACGAATGCCTCGCAAGACGAAAAGCTCGCTAGACGAAAGAGTTTTCCGTTTTTTGAGTCGTTCCGCAAGACGAATTTCCCTATGGGCTTGCTTCGCAAGACGAAACGTCTTACGAGTTCTTGCGAGTTTGTTTCCTTTTTCTTAAAGCCGCTAAGCCATTAATAGCCGCTAAGCCGCTAATAGCCGTGCTTCGCAAGACCAAAAAACCGCAAGACGAAGAGACTCGTGGAACGGATTAATTTCGTCTTGCGAGGCACCACTGTATATTGTTCTGTGGCAGGAATCCACCCAGCACTAATGGGAAAATGTGGTGTGATCTCTTAATCAAATGAAATGTTTAACACATGGCATGATAAAAGTCTGCAATTTTATCACAAGAAGTTATTTGCTGTTTGCTGTTGTAACAATTGTTTTCTCAAAATTTATCTTCTGCACCATGAAAATAAACAAAAACTCTCTCTCTATATATACTTAACTGCCCAGGGATGCTACACACACACACACACACACACACACACACACACACACACACGGACCCCTGGATGGTTAAGTCCACTCAAAGGCAGCTATGGGGTTGTGGCGCTCATCTCGCTTTCAGGCCGAGGGAGCCGGCATTAGTCCACAGATAGCTTTCCGGGTCATGTGGCTAGCATGACTAAACCGCTTCTGGCGCAATGGAACACCATGACAGAAACCAGAGCGCATAGAAACGCCGTTTACCTTCCTGCCGAAGCGGTACCTACTTATCTACTCGTGCTGGTATGCTTTCAAACTGCTAGGTTGGCAGGAGCTGGGACAGAGCAATGGGAGCTCATCCCATCGTGGGGATTCGAACCGCCGACCTTCCAGTCGGCAAGCTCAAGAGGCTCAGTGGTTTAGACCACAGTGCCACCCGTGTCCCTTCTATATATAGAGGGGAAGGAGGGAGAGAGATAGCAGCATCCAAGGGCACTGATGACATCAATTCTCAGCCTCCTGCTTGAGGACCAGTGCTAGCTCACGCACTGAGCGGCTATTGCTATCCATGCACTGAGGCATGGAAACTAGGCTCCAACCCCACCGCCCTGCTTTGCATATAATCTTTTAATGAGAAATGGAGCTTTCATGTTTAAAACGGATTACTGGCTCCCGTATCATGTCGCACCATACAGAACCCTAGGAGTGCAAGCCATCTATAAACCAATCCAATGATTGTACGCCAGTTAGAAATGGCTTCCCCTTAAAAAATATCTCCCCAGTGACTCTGCTGGTTCACTGCAGCCTGCACATTCACTGGTTAAATGGAGATACCTCGCCCTCTAATCACCTTTTCTCTTCTAGCATTGAGTGTTAAGCTGGAGGCAAGCAAAAGCAGCTCACGAGAGAAGGAACTCTCTTTCAGCATTCATAAGCAGAGATGAAAGAGATAGTTGGGGATTATTAAAGCTAAAAGCTTCAGACCATCACCCTATCAGCAGAACCCAGATGCAGCTTTACCATCCTTGATGCAGCAGAAAAGGAAATGGCGAAGCTCTAGGCCATGAAATGGAGCTATTGATAGTTTTTTTCCAAAAAAAAAAAATCATTTAAAGTTAATTTAGTGCTTGATAAAAAGGTATTAACTGAGCCCCGGGAAATGAAACCTTCAACGTATTCACAGAAAAGGTAGAGCCCGAGAGCAGTAGCAGCAACTCAACAGGAGCCTCTGACGGAACAGTATTTGCAATAATTTATCACGGCTGCAAATGCCCATTTGCAGTTTCAGTGCTTGATTTCAGCATGACAACCTAAAGGCCATTTTGAAAATGAGAGGGTTTTTTTTAATCATTATAGTACAGTTCAGAAAGAAGAAATATTTTGCACTGTGTTTCCACATTTGCTTTCATTGCATAAAATCAACGTCATGGTTTGGACATCGATATGAAGAAATCATAGGGTCACAGAGCTGGAAAGGACCACGAGGGTCATCTAGCCTGCTCTGAATTCCTGGCCCTGTCTCTTGAAGAGGAGAATGATGGCTCCAGTGTCACAGCAAGTCCATTAATCCATCGAGCCCAGTCCTGCAATTTTCTAGCTACCATTGGCTCTGTCTCAGGCAGTCATCTCCCCCAGTGTTGCTGCCTGGAATTGTTTAGCTGCAAATGGTGAAGATTGAATTTGGGACCTTCTGTGCAAAGCTGTGCTCTACCACTAAGCTACATACCCTCAAGAGGCAGTTTAGGCTGGGATTCCACTCAGTTTCACTCAAGAGTAAACCTACTGAAAGCAATGGACCTAGCTCAATCATAGTCATCCATTCCAGTGGGTTTACTTTTGAGTAACACTTGGTTGAATACCACCCTTGGATCTGCAAACAGGCACACTTAACCTAGGAATGGGGAGAGGATGGGAATTTATTCCTGCCAACAAAATACTGTGGGTTCAGTTCTGGGAAATACAAATACAGTGGTACCTTGGGTTAAGAACTTAATTTGTTCTGGAGGTCCTTTCTTAACCTGAAACTGTTCTTAACCTGAGGTACCACTTTAGCTAATAGGGCCTCCTGCTGCCGCAGCACGATTTCTGTTCTCATCCTGAAGCAAAGTTCTTAACCCGAGGTACTATTTCTGGGTTAGCGGAGTCTGTAACCTGAAGCGTATGTAACCTGAAGCATCTGTAACCCAAGGTACCACCGTAGCTGGGGCTATTGGGGGGGGGGTCATTAAAACAACTGTGTGTTATAAACAATATGGAAAGGGTACAGGTGCCCGGGGGATATTATAGTTATCGCATGCTTATGGAAGAACCAAATTTGGGCTGCAAATTCATATATGAGTGTGTGTGAGAGAGTTTGTATAGAAGGGGTGGAATCATAGAATTGAAGAGTTGGAATAGACTCTGAGGGTCATCTAGTCCAACGCCTGGCAATGCAGGAATCTCAGCTAAAGCATCCATGACAGATGGCCATCCAACCTCTGCTTGAAAACCGTGTGTGTGTGTGTGTGTGTGTGTGTGTGTATGGGGGGGGGGGAGATTGAGGTGGATCCTACAAAAAGGAAAGAGCTTTCAGAAAGCTGATAATTGGCTGGCCTACCAATTTCCAGCGCCATCAATGTTAGGTGCATTGTCACTTTGCTTTTAGGCTTACAGGAGAGGGTAGCAGATAACTGGCAGCTAATTAGCTGTCTGTTTTTGAGCCTGCAACAGTTCCAAGTATCTCCTTTCCAGGTAGGGAACTCGATTTAGCCAAAGGTGAGCTGACAAGAAGGACAAGCTCATGCTGATTTTTCAAGCAGCCACACCGTGTACGCTGTCATGTTGTCAGTAACTCTACCTGTCGCAGACACGCAAGAGCATTAACGCTGTGTAAAAAACACGCAGTGTGCTGGGGGGGGGCACAAAGTCAGATTCAAAGGGTCAAAGATACAGAAAGTTCTGAATCACAATCAATGCATAGTTCAAGTAAATGGACGGAGCCCCCTCACTCCACCTAAAATTGTGTGTCTGCGTTCTCCATCCTTCCTTCCAGCTGTTACAGATTTTGGCAAGAGGGGGAATGCATTAGGAATGTGTTAGCAAAGATTTATTGTTCGAACTGGGTTCAGAGGGACGGTAGGGTTGATACTTAGGGACCTCTTCACACAATTCATTCTCTGTGTTTGCCCTATGCCTTCTGTTGCAAATGAACCAGCTGCTTCACAGCACATTCCCATCAGACCAAAGGTTTGGCTTATATACCTATTTACAAAACGTAAGTATAACATTAGGTGGTTATTTTTATTTTTAAAAAAACTGATAAAAAGGGAGTCCCTGTCTCCATATTCTAAGAGATCGAAACTATTTTTTTTTTAAAGGAAAATGCTTTCATCACCTCTGGTTGTTTTTTTTCCAGTGGCCTTCTATACTATTTTCAAGGCAACTTGTGGCGATTAACAAAGAAGAGAGCACAGTTATCTGAAGAGCCATCTGTCACTGCATTATAGGAGAACATTAATGATGGGTATATGTGGCTTTTTATGTAGAACAGGCACCTGAGTTATGCAGCATATCCATGCACATATTTCACTAGTGCGGGTATCTCTGTGCCTGCCAGTCATTCTGATGGAAATTAAAATTTGGGAAATAACAGGCTTTGCTCTCCAAGACCAGTGTTTCGAGTCTGCTGCGTCGTCCTCAGAGGAGGATAATAGCCTATGAAAAATTCATCACTGTGATTGTTAAACATTCATCTTCAACCACATGTGAAGAACAGCGCTTCAGCCACGGAAATCTCAGATCGTGTAATGATCAAGGGAACTGCTATGCAAACAAAGTGAATAGCAAGATCCAATATAAAATATCTGGTCTGATTGGCTGTCTTAATTCCACTTATCCCTCCTCTCCTTGGCTCTTCAAAAAGATTTCAGCTCCCCTTAAATTCAACTTTCCTTGCAATATTAATTAGCAAAACAAAAAACCCACGAAGCTTTCTGGAAGCAGGAAGGGGACATGTTTTAAAAAGCACATCGATAATTTCTGCAGAGGACTGAATTTTAGGATAAATTTTTAAAAAGAGAAAGATTTTGTAGACTTACACAGCACGCCAAAGTCACCAATGTTAAAGGGCTTGTGTTTTCACACTCATAATCAGAAGACAATAAAATACCCTACAATGCATATTAAATGCGACAGGGGCAAATTTTTCTCTGTGCTAATGGACTAACAGTCAGATGCAATGACTGTTTTATTTCTTTCGGAAACAGGCAATGCAAAATCTTTCCCTTCATCCCAACTCCCCCATTCCCCTGTAGATTCAATTTCATACACAACACTGGAAACGTAAATCTTTGGAATCAACACTTTAAGAAGCCTTATTTGGGGGAGGGGGAGAATGAATCCAGACTGTTTTTCCTAATGACAAAATAACCAATATGTGACTAGACCTTGCAAAAAGGCAATAAAGCCTTGATTAACAGAGTAAATAAGCAGCCTCTTGCTGCATTCAGCTCTGTAGTACATTATTTTTAGAAGACATAGTCCAGGGGAGCCCTCCAGATGAACTCAAACACCCATTATTTTTGTTTACTTGTTTATGAGTATTTATACCTTGAGTACAGTACTACTTGCAGCTCTCAAGGCAGCTTATAATATGTTTAAAATACAGTAAAGTAGACAATACCACCACAGTTATTAGGGACGGGGGCATATTTATACAGTGGTACCTCGGGTTAAGTACTTAATTTGTTCCGGAGGTCCATTCTTAACCTGAAACTGTTCTTAACCTGAAGCAACACTTTAGCTAATGGGGCCTCCCGCTGCCGCAGTGCTGCCAGAGCACGATTTCTGTTCTCATCCTGAAGCAAAGTTCTTAACCCAAGGTAATATTTCTAGGTTAGCAGAGTCTGTAACCTGAAGCATATGTAACCTGAATCATATGTAACCCGAGGTACCACTGTATAGCTTTCGCCACACACACCTGTTTGCCCATGTCCCAACAAGCATTACTCTGCAGGTGAATCTCCTGGTCTGGAACTGAGAATTGAAGCAGCTAGGGGTTTAGTTCCTCACAGGCCAGGGCTTCCTTGCTGGTTTGCTCCCGATGTTTGTCACAGCCCCTGGCTTAAACATAGGAGGAAAACTTCCCATTGGGCTGATGGGAGTTGGAGCCCAATGACATTTGGAAGGTACTGCACTGCCTGCTCCTTCCCTAAGTTCATCTCTCTCTCCCATTCTGCAAATAGTCTCTACTATGCCTTTCAAAGAAATGATTATTAGCTATAATGGGAACCCAATAATCGCCCTGATTTGTCTCAAGTGCTAGAAAATGCAGCCATTTCTGAACTGCAGAGTCAAACTAGTGATGTTGTTACAGTGGTACCTCGGGTTACAGATGCTTCAGGTTACAGACTCCGCTAACCCAGGAACATTACCTTGGGTTAAGTACTTTGCTTCAGGATGAGAACAGAAATTGTGCAGGTGTAGCGCAGCGGCAGCAGGAGGCCCCATTAGCTAAAGTGGTGCTTCAGGTTAAGAACAGTTTCAGGCTAAGAACAGACCTCCAGAACGAATTAAGTTCTTAATCCGAGGTACCACTGTATTTGTATTGTTCGACCCTCGAGTAGTTGGATCCCCCCCTGCCCCAAATAAATAGGATCCAGGGATGAGCTGAGGTCAAGGGGAAGGGACTTGGGACCCCTCAGACTTGTCATTCGCAATGAAAAAGAAGCTCCTATTCTTGCCAATCATATCACAGCATTCCTTCTACATACTATAAATACAAATAACTAGCGACATCCGAGCCCAGGAAGTGTTAAAGCCATTTAAAATATAGGAACGAGACTCGTGCGACACTTCATCTCTACAAGGTAGCTCAGTGCTGATGTTACTAGCCTGAGACGGTACAAAGAGTTATGGCTGGAAAACCACTGTCTGCACACTCCCTCTGCTTTTTGTTGTTGTTGTTATTTATATTTTATCACATTTTCCATGAACTACAGAAAAGAAAAAAATGTCGTGCTCTCAGCAGCCACCACCACTCCTCTTCCCTCTCCATCAATCCACATTGTTTATTTATTTGATGAATAAATAAACAAATAACAAGGGGGGGACTGGGGGAGAGGGTCATACACTACGCAAATGCCCTTTTAAAAATGCAGCTTTATATACCTCATTTCTGATTGTTATCGCTGTCAGTTGGCATACATTTCTAGGTAGCTACGCCTTACTGTGAATTTATCCTCAATATCGTGCTTGCTCCACAAAATGTCAGGCTTGCCTGAGCCACATTTTTTATGTGACCGGATTGAAATAGGGTAGATCTGGGTCTACCCCCCATGGGGGGGAGTACATTTTAGCAAAGGACTTTTTAGGTATGGAAGAGTTTCTCTTCAGGGTCACTATCCCAATCAACTTTCCATGAAGGTGGACAAAAGTGTTGTTACACTCACAGTACTAACTGGCTAATTCTTAGCGCTGCACTTTTGCACGCCTGTATTCCCAATAAAATCTGTCGCCATCTTAATTGGTTTCTTTGTCAGTCATCATAAAGTACTCAACTTTTCCCTCTCTCCAAAAGTCCTCACATTTAACTATCAGCTCAGTTCACTCCCTCATTTAAAGGTTTTATAAATGTCTTAAAACACGGAGCCAATTAAAAAACTGATCTTTTGACAGATACTCTCAGGTACAGAAAGCGCTTCCAAGCACTCCCTGTTGAACTTCCCTGGTCTGTCCCTTTACAGCTCAGCCTTTTATCCTCTAACCTGCCCCCAGCTTGCTGCAACAACCCAATCAATGCATAATCTCTGAACCCAACCAGATCACAGCTGTCTTCTTAAATTTCACAATGCAGAGGCAGTCTGTGAAAGAGCAAGAAACTAAAAACAGATCTCCCAGGTAACAAACTAATGAATCCAATCTCCTTTTTCTACCTCTGATTGCCATGTCTGATTTGCTTGAGAGAGAGGCACTGAGCTGGCGGGGGAGAGAAATCTTTGTTGCAGCAATGAGAAGAATCAAAATGAACAGGAACATGAAATTTATTACGGTCAGAGACCAGTTTGAGGAATCAAAATGTTTATGGCAGATTGCATGACTGCTGCTGAAACATCAAAACGTTCGGGACAGCATGTCATCTCCTGCTAGAGCAACCCTTCAAATCACCAGTGGGCAGTTCTCTCACTCCGACTGAACCTTTGCAGCTCAACACCTGGATGAAGCCTGTTTTCACTTTCTGCTGCTTAGCTTTGGTACAAGTTCTGCTCCAAAGCTACTCTGTTCCCACAGCTGTCACAGAAAAGATCCCTTGCCCAGTGTTCAAACCTCCAAGCAAAAAAAACCAATAAAAAAATAAAATAAAAAGGGAAATGCAGGCCTTGGTTTCCCTGGCAACACTATCTTCTTTGCAAAGTACCTCCTGTATCTAAGCAACAGGGCATTCTCCCAAGTTGCTGGCAGGCTGAATCCACTGCTTTAACCAAGAACAAAAAAGGTACCCAAGAACAAGGCACATAGACCTGGAGTAGTGCATGGAGCCGTGACCTTTTCTGGAAATTAAAGTGAAGGATGTATTTGGATGGCGGCTGCTTCCTACAGTGAGATTTTTTAGCCCAGGAGCACTCTGTCTCAAGTTGGGTCTGTGCTCCTGACACGCAAGATGAAAAGGTGCTTGCCACTCTTAATACTTTGGTCTGTGCTGATAACATTTTTAAACCCAACAGTTCTTAGATTCTTTCTTCCATTTTCTTGAGACCCACTGCCAAAGATTCCGTTTCAAATCCCAATTGCATATTTGCTCCAGAGGCAAGGCTAACCAGGCTGCCAGCCTAGCCCTGTTCTTTAAACTCAGTTCCTCCAATTAGCTGGCTACAGAAACCATCAGCTGCTGTGGAGAACTCTCAGAACTCCCCTCTGTGTTTTGCTTGAGTCATCTGAATAAGTTGGAAACAGCTCTACGTTTTCCCCATTAACTTTACCAGGTTGCTTTCCCTCCCAGGCTTACTGATCCTTGAGGTGTGGCCAACCTGAGCTCACTTTATGTTCTCAAATACTCCTACATAGAACTCAGCCTACATAGTGGAATAATCTCTCCTGCCCAGAATACATCAGAACATGACCTAGGAGTCTTTTTTGCTCAGAAAGATAATGATCGCGTCCTCTTTACTCAGCACTGAATGTCGACAAAGTACACGAGAGATGAAAATCTTCTTGGCACACAAGGTTGCACTTATAAATCCTCAGGCATGCTACTTTAATGAAAAGTCTTTAAATAATGAAAAAGTGTGATACTTTCCCCTCCCCATCAAACTACTTGCTATTTCCTGTAGAAGCTTTTGTAAAAAAACAACAAAAAACCTCAACCTTGACCGGAATTTAATAGCCACTTAAATTCAGCTTCCCTTTGATAAGAAAGAAGACTCTAGAATACCACAAGTTCCCCCCAGACCCAATTAAGTCAATTGTAAAATCTCTTTCCTCAGCAAATCACATCTCCGCTAAACAAATGGGAAAGAAATTATGGAAGCGACTGGCCTTCTCCTCTTAAATTGATGACCCTTGGATACTAATACTCTGCAGGCCCTTGATGTCATGAACCATCCATCTGAGGACATTGATCATTCTGTTTTACACAATGCATTAAGTCCTCTGGTTTCAAAATGGTTTTGAAACCATTTCGAATGGTTTCCAATGGACTTCACAACAGTTATTGAGCAGCCTCCCAGATCCCTATAGATTGTTTCTTTTCCAAGAGTAATCAACACCTTACGGGGTCATGCTTCAAGGTTAGATCTATGGCTCTCGCTTGGTCTGAACAAACCCTACCAATATGTGGCATACATTCTACCTCCGGCACACATGTAGAAAATAAGAAAGATTGTTCTGTTACTCCCTACACTATCACAGCCAATGCTTCTAGCACAGGAAACAGAGGCAGCAGCAATTTTGATATTAACTGCATAGGTCTCTCCTTGTGAGGTCAGATTGAGTCCTCAGGCTATCAGCAGCCTATCCCTGCCAGACCTTTGGGAGGACAAGTCAATGAAGTGTTCATCCCTAATGTTTTCATTCCTAGAATTTTCTACTGCTGAGGTGTTGATGTGAAATAAGTTGTGAATATGGACAAGCAACTCAACTTTCTAATGCTCAGCTGTGAAGACCCCACACAGACATTTACTAATGTGATACCAGTAAATGCTTAAAGGCAAAGAAGCAAAGAGACCAAGCCGGGGGTGGGGGGTGAGAGAGAGACTTTGTCATTAACAGATACAGAAGCCCAAAATAACTGAAGACAATCTTGCTGTTTTGTTATAAATTGAACTAAATTAGCCTAATGAAACCAGAAGATTGTAATGTATTCAGTCTGAAAATCTGTTCAACAAATGTAACTTCAAATCCAAATAACTTTCCAAATATGTGCCATATTTCAACCCTGTATATCACAAGCCTCTCAAAAACACTTTTCTCTTCCATGCCAGTGATAATGATTTAGCTGAGATTCCTGCACTGCAGGGAGTTGGACTAAATGACCCTCAAGGTCCCCCCCCCCAACTCTACAATTCTGTGATTCTATTATCTCCTTCCTTCACAACATAAAATCAACCAATCAAGTTTGCTGTCAATACTATTAACAACAAGAAATCAGGCTACAGTTATGATTCAACAAAACGAACTCACTGGAAAGTACAGATGGAGAGAGATTCAACTAAGTTTGCAATAAAAGCCAAATCTATCAAATTCACACTTTCTGAATCAAAATGAGAACCGAAACACAGCCACCCTCCAAAAATTCACACTTTCCCAAATTTAGCAATTCCAACCCCAACCAATGTTTACAAAAATGAGTATTTTAGGGGAAATGTCTATAAAAATGAATATACTGGTGTAACATTAGAAAAGCATTGTATTAGGAGAAGATACTTGCCAAAAAAAGCGTACATTAGTCAACTGCATTCAAAAATATGTTTATTGGGAGAAATTTGCACTAAAATGCTGAGGAATTTTTATGAGGGTTTTTTTTTTTTTTTGCAGGGGGGTGTTTGCAAATTGCTGCAGAAATGTGGAGACCTAAATTTCAGACTGGAAATCTGAGAAACCAAGCAAACTGAAATTTGTTTGTTTGACAGTTCCTTGCATCCCGACTTGAAAATCAACACAATTTTTCATCAAGATTAACTGTCCGCTGTGTTATTATATATTTTGCACTCAATGTTACAAAAATTCCAGATGTAGCCACTTTAGCACTTAAGAGAATTTTACCTTCGGAAACTCAACACA
The DNA here is from genome assembly GCF_965112155.1 of Podarcis liolepis. Taxonomy (NCBI): domain Eukaryota; kingdom Metazoa; phylum Chordata; class Lepidosauria; order Squamata; family Lacertidae; genus Podarcis; species Podarcis liolepis. The sequence goes on from NC_139555.1 coordinate 26,868,687, forward strand.
AAAAGAAAAAACAATTGCACCACTCAAGTTTGTGAGAAATGAGTATCTTTTTCTATTACTCCAGTCTATTATGATATACTGTTTTCATAGTCTAAAGCGCTCATACCTGTGGCTTGTTTACGCTACAGCCTATAACTGCAGCCACTCAGAACAGCAGCCAACAATAAATAGTAGAGGGATTCACACAACTATCCATTTGCTTAGGACTAGGCACTGATTAACATCTTGTGGGTTACGGGTATAAAGAGAAAAATCAGCTTGCACCTTTGGTGGCACAAGGTGTGTGCAAGTGTAATGCAAGGCACTCAGATGTGTGGTATCGAATGACCCACCACTGGCCAATAAAAGAGCCCTGCCAGTGTTCTGAGCAAGGCTTTAGAATGTACCCCATTGGTGGAAAGCTATGCCGCAAATTAAGTACCGTATATACTCGAGTATAAGCCGACTTTTTCAGCACATTTTTTATGCTGAAAAAGCCCCCTATAGCTTATACTTGGGCGAGGCAGGCGGCGGCGGAGGGACGAGTGGCCTGAAAGGAGCCCTTTTGGGCTGCTCCTTCCTCCTCCGCCAACTTGGCCACTGTCAGCGGCGGTGGAGGAGGTACAAGCAGCCCAAAAGCAGCCCTTTTGGGCTGCTTGTTCTTCCTCCGCCGCTGCCGCCGCCACCACCAGGTTTGTGGTGTGGTGAACCAGCTTATACTCGAGTCAGTAAGTTTTTCCAGTTTTTTGTGCTAGAATTAGGTGCCTTGGCTTATATTCGGGTTTGCTTGTACTCGAGTATATACGGTACCTTAACATCCAAACCCTAAACGTTCTATTGTAGCCTTTCTCAGCCTTGGATCCCCAGATATTGTTGGACTACAACTCCCATCATCCCTAGCTAGCAGTACCAGCGGTCAGGGATGGTGAGAGTTGTCATCCAACAACATCTGTGGCCCCAAGGTTAAGAAAGGCTGTTCATTTGCCTGCAACACCACTGCAACAGCATCAGAATCCCAGTTGATTTAACATTTAATGTTAGGTAGTTGCAGCAACTAATGCATTGCATTCCAGTCACATTATTTGTCAATGCAGCCCAGAGTTTTTTTAAAAAAATCATTCATTTTGCTACTCTGCTCCTTTTTCCAGTTTTTACAGCTGTTGATCCTTCCACGCATACCAGTCATACATGTGCAGCTGATCTTATTTACTGACACTACAAGGCAGCATATTGCTAAGAGAAGCCAAAAAGCTATGGGAGGACAACGACTTCGAGTGTGCAAATTCCCTCTTCCTATCTCTTTAAGTCAGATTTTTAAAAGAAGAGCAGAATGGTATTTAGACTTTTCATTTACACCTTGCTAATTGTTGTTTGCAGTAGATCCGTAACATTTTAATTCATTTCGATTTCTCGCCATCACAACCACCCAACAAGCAAAGATGGACCAGAATAAACAGGCTCTGATTAAATGCATAATTAATGTTCCGTGAAAAAAATGGCATCTAAGAATATGAATTAGCAAGTCCTACTCCGCCATTTGGCAGCTCCCGTCTATATCAATTTATTCCCTTCATTAGTTCCTGGCTCAGAGCAAACGAACAGGCTTTTGCTCCGACTCCTGAAGGCAGTAAACATGAAGCAGGCATGTAAAGTGGATTGTGCCCCGCTCCATTATCTTTCCCACATGTTATCTAGCTACAAGCGGTGTTATCAGAAATGAAAAGAGGATTCTTTGCCAGAAGTTACAAAACAACATGAAGCAGAAAGTACCTATGCCTCAGGCATTAAACTGCGGAAGCAAGGATGGAATCACCAATGCTCCCATTTGTATAAGCGTTATTTTGCATCTTATACCAGTTTAAAAAATAAGGATTCCCTGTGTTCTCAAAAGCTTACAGTCTACTAAAGCTCCCCCCATCTTATCCTATTTTACGAAAAAATAAGTGTTTTAACATATTTCCATTGAAACGTTAATGTATTAAACACTACATTTCTTGTAATTCCTGTGATATTTGTATGTGAAAGTGCCACAATAGCTATAAGAGTTCACTGCTCACATGTGCAGTGCAGAGATTTCAGATCACATCACAGGAAAGCCATTTGTATGTTATGAGTGTGTGTGTGTGTGTGTGTGTGTGAGAGAGAGAGAGAGAGAGAGAGAGAGAGATGAAGAAGAAGAAGAAGAGTTTGGATTTGATATCCCGCTTTATCACTACCCGAAGGAGTTTCAAAGCAGCTAACATTCTCCTTTCCCTTCCTCCCCCACAACAAACACTCTGTGAGGTGAGTGGGGCTAAGAGACTTCAGAGAAGTGTGACTGGCCCAAGGTCACCCAGCAGCTGCATATGAAGGAGCGGGGAAGCGAACCTGGTTCCCCAGATTACGAATCTACCGCTCTTAACCACTACACCACACTGGTTCCAAGTTTGTATTGTGGCATAAGGTGTGGTCCACACATGTAACAGTGTATGTTGGAAATGGGACTGCAAGGTAGTGAGGTGACAAGAAAGGACAGTGCCACTTTGGTCTTATTATTTTTAAAGATACTTCATTAAAAAAAATAATTCCTTACAAGTAGATAACTAGCTTAGCAAAAAGAATGCTGGTCTAGAACACTGGTCTTCAACTGGTACATCATGAGCCACTATCAGGTCACAGCCTGATCTAAGATGGGTTGCAGCAGCAGCAGCAGCAGCACCATACCAATATATGGTTAAAAATAAATGAAGAAATGGGTCCACACATGCATGTTTGGATTAAAGGTTGGTCATCGGAAAAGGTTGAATACTACTGGCCTAGAAGAAGTTCTTTTATCAACATGAAATGAGAAGCGGACGGATAATGTATTATTTACTTGTTTGCTTGCTTGCCTAATATAACAGCATTTTAATATAGCAGAAGTGAGGAAGCTTTGACCCTTTGGATGTTGCTGACCTACAACTCCCATCAGCCATGTCTACTGGCCATGCTTCCTAGGATTTATGGGAGTTGTAGTTCAGTGACACCTGAAGGGCCAAAGCTTTTCCTGCCTCTGATATATGTATGCCAGCTCCCTGCTCCAAGGGGCTCACCATCTAAAAGAGGGAAACAACAGAGGAAGGGAAGAAATGGAGGTATGGGTAGGCAAGGGAAGAAAATGTGACCACTTCAAGGACATACAGTGGTACCTCAGGTTAAGAACTTAATTCGTTCTGGAGGTCCGTTCTTAACCTGAAACTGTTCTTAACCTGAGGTACCACTTTAGCTAATGGGGCCTCCTGCTGCCGCTGCACCGCCAGAGTACAATTTCTGTTCTCATCCTGAAGCAAAGTTCTTGACCTGAAGCACTATTTCTGGGTTAGCAGAGTCTGTAACCTGAAGCGTATGTAACCCGAGGTACCAATGTACTTTGACTTAGTTACAAAAATGTATAGGGATTAGGGAGAACAGGCCGCTTCGGCAGGGGTGGAACGAGAGAGAAAGAAGGGCACAAATGAGGGTCTAACAATAAGCATGGCAGTGATTTGGCTTCAAGGTGTTTGAAAGCATTAGCCCCTTGAAAAACCACAGATCAGGTGCCTAACTAGTTCTTAACCATTGATCCGGTGGTAGTGCCCAACAAGAGCCAAGCACCTCTTTGTGTATCTATCAAGGGACAAATATATTCTTGAAGCACAAAGATAAGTCAAAGCAGGTCCAGGTTAACTGCAGGTTTAAGCCAATTGGAGCCGATTTTAGACTTTTCGAAAGCACTAGAAGAATAACATCCAACACAAACATTCCCTTTTGCTCCTGAAACAATTGGTGCAGGGTTATTAAAAGCGTCAAAAGCCTCAAGAGCACACCTACAAGAGCAGAAGGCTGGCAAAGAGAGGCTCGATGCATCTGAATGAACTTGGGTTCGTTATCCAAGAAGCAGCCTTGGCCAGCTGCCTGTCGCTGGAGCTCACCTGGTGCTCAACTAACAGAAACTTCATGTCATTTCCAATTTATTACAAGCCTTTCAGACCTGGCTCTAATGAGAAGTTGCGGCACCCCAGAACAGCTGCCTACATTTGCAAGGAAATTAGCTGTGGGATGGCAGAAGGATCAAGTTGAGAGGCAAGGCAATTGGTGGTATCTGTTGCACCTCAGAGAATATATGTTGGTGTAACTTCCATGGTGGAGATCACAAGTTCCAATCTTCTAGGATAAATACAATATACCGTATTTTTTGCTCTATAAGACTCACTTTTTCCCTCCTAAAAAGTAAGGGGAAATGTGTGTGTGTCTTATGGAGTGAATGCAGGCTGCGCAGCTATCCCAGAAGCCAGAACAGCAAGAGGGATTGCTGCTTTCACTGCGCAGCGATCCCTCTTGCTGTTCTGGCTTCTGAGTTTCAGAATATATTTTTTCTTGTTTTCCTCCTCCAAAAACTAGGTGTGTCTTGTGGTCTGGTGCGTCTTATAGAGAGAAAAATACAGTATTTGGGGACAGGGAGAGAGCTTTGTTATATAGAAGCCTGCTTTCCGATAAGATATCCAAAATGTTTCCTATCTCTTCCCTATCTACATCACCCCCCAGCAAGTCAGAAAAAAACTAGTGTGAAGTGCACTGTGACTTATTCACACGATAGTGTTCCCCACCCACCACCCCACTTAAGCAGTCGTCTCCAGACTCCCCACAGTACGTAGCTTGCAATCAACTCCATGCCATTCTTGTCTGCCCTTACCCTGCAACACAAGGCACAAAGTTCTACAGTCAAGACAGCCCTATCACTAAATCTATCATTTTTGCGTAGCGACTCTTTAGGGACTTGTAGTTTTTGGTTCAGCTTGGTTGCATCTGAGTTCTTGCAACTGTTTGCACCGCAGACTAGTTCCATGGCTCCAACTCTATCGACGTGTTGAAGGTTCAAGCTTCTCCTCTCTCTTTTGTGCAAAGGTGTGGGGCTTGTGGCCTTTCTGATGACGTCCAAGCTTGATTAGTAAAGGCCACCTTCCTATCTTAAAGAGTGCTAAGCCTTCTAGTCTACTGGAAGGCAAAGCAGAGAATGAAACCGTTTACTCTGTGGACTGTGGGTTGCAAGACAAACACACCGTCCACTAGCTGACCTGAAATATAAATTCTGACAACGCTGCTCTCTCACACCGCTAGCAACATTACAGAGAAGAAGAAACACATTAATGCCATGACCTTTAAGGAGCAGGAGATCATTTCTAGGGCCTCTATAATTGCCTGAAGGCAGCTTTGTGCTGTATAGGAACATAAAAAGGTTAGGCAGGTTCTTTCAAGATTTCTCTCCAGCAACAGTGAGACTATTGTCATTAACCTACTGCCAGGAGAAGTGGGGAAGAAGCACTTTGTTTCTGTCTTTTACAAAAGGTCTTTCCTCTTTTTTTTGCTTTGAATTGAGAGACAATAAAAATAATTCACTGCTGCCCAGCTGACAGAGCAGCAGGACACCAAGTCACTAAGGTATATCCACTCCCTGCCTCAATCACCATTTGAAGCCATGATTCTTGACAGTTATGAAGGAGGGGTGAAATCCAGCTCCCAGCGCTTGACCTTTCACAGTTGGAAGCCAAGCTGCACCTTTTAGATCTAGCTGCTCCCTGATTTCAGCACTCATGCTGTTCCTGAGCTTCACGCAGCAAATGATGCTTCCACAATAGAAGACTGCACAAACAATCCTTTTAATCATCAGTAAGGATTAACACTTTCTGCCCTTTGCCGCAGTGTTGTTGTTGTTTAGTCATTTAGTTGTGTCCAACTCTTTGTGACACCATGGACCAGAGCATGCCAGGCACTCCTGTCTTCCACTGCCTCCCGCAGTTTGGTCAAACTCATGTTTGTAGCTTCGAGAACACTGTCCAACTATCTCGTCCTCTGTCGTCCGCTTCTCCTTGTGCCCTCCATCTTTCCCAATATCAGGGTCTTTCCCAGGGAGTCTTCTCTTCTCATGAGGTGGCCAAAGTATTGGAGCCTCAGCTTCACAATCTGTCCTTCCAGTGAGTAGTGTTGCCGCAGTGTTACAAGGCATAAATTCAGCAAGAACGTCTTCTCCCCAGTTCTAGGCTAAGAAAGCTACATTACGTGAAAATCTACCTCTCATGTAGGCTGTATAAGAGGGGCATGAGAAGAGTCCTGCTGGATCAGGACAATAGCCCTTCTAGTACAGTGGTACCTCGGGTTACATACGCTTCAGGTTACAAACACTTCAGGTTACAGACTCTGCTAACTCAGAAATATTACATCGGGTTAAGAACTTTGCTTCAGGATGAGAACAGAAATCGTGCTCTGGCGGCACAGCGGCAGCAGGAGGCCCCATTAGCTAAAGTGGTGCTTCAGGTTAAGAACAGTTTCAGGCTAAGAACAGACCTCCGGAACGAATTAAGTACTTAACCCAAGGTACCACTGTACAGCCTCCTGTTCTCACAGTGGTCCACTAGATGCCCATAAGAGGCTTGCCGGCAGGACCCTGAACGCAACAGCAATGTCCCCATTTGTGATTCCCAGTAGCTGGCGTTCACAGAATCATGGAGTTTGAAGGGACCACAAGGGTCATTTAGTCCAACCCCCTGGAGCAGTGCAGGAATCTTTTGCCCAACATGGGGCTCAAACCCATGATCCTGAGATTAAAAGTCTCATGCTCTACCAACTGAGCTGTCGCAGCTGATCTGCACCTTAGCCATCAAGGTTCGTGGCTACAATGCAGTGTGTCCTGTGCACACATAAGTAAAAAAGATGAGAAATTGCAACCTGGCCATAATCATTTGAAAGGATTTGGAAAGTCTGTGGAAAATGCCCCCCAATGAGAATGTGAGCCCTCCGTTCTTTAGGCTCACCTAGGTTTATATGTCGGAATTGGCAGCATCAGGCAGGTGCTTGAACTTTGCTATCAAGTCTTTGCTGGCCTCAGGCAGAAAGCTGGAGAAAGCAGTCTTCTGCTTGCTGGCTCACAGAACAGCTTAATATTATTAATGGGCTTTCTGGAATCTAAGAACCAGGACTTGCCAAGCCGATTACTGACACGCTCCTGGTGTTTGTCTGGTGGCAGAACTGCTCTGTCTTTCTTGTTTTTTGGGCTCTCAGAAGGTTGCCTTGCTGGCTTCACTTTGCAAATGATACCCTGGGAAGTACTGTGTCCAGATTGCCTTCCACAGGGCTAAAAAAAATTCTTCCCTTTTCCCAGTGGCGTAGCGTGGGTTGTCAGCACCCGGGGCAAGGCAAGTAATTTGCGCCCCCTAACCCGTGGATTTGCGCCCCTAACCCTAACCCCCAGATGTTGCGCCCGGTGCGGCCAGCCCCCCCTGCACCCCCCACGCTACGCCACTGCCTTTTCCTCTTAAATAGATTTTGTTACCCAAGAACACAAAATAATATTTAAAAAGATTCTTATTATTATCAAGATGTAAAGAAGAGTACAAGAGAAAATGATACAAAAATATATATCCTAAAATGACTTAATCAGGGGTGTCATTATCCTTCATAAATACTAAGTGCAATATATTATTACTATGCTTAGTGAATCTATTGCTTTCACTGGCAACCAAACTCATATAGTTCCTACTTTATCATATCCCACCTACATCATATAATTTATACCAATTGCAAGAGCATAAAATCTATGCAAATCCAAACCATTCCTAGCTTCACTTACTGAATTTGGCCCAATTCTTTATACTCAGCATGTCCTTATAACTTTGCTCTTAATTTAATTACCAGCAAGTGTTCCCATAATTTCCTTACTCGTTCTATTTTAATTTAAAAATTTTTTTACACTTCTTCCAGTAAAAAGGTAAAGGACCCCTGACCGTTAGGTCCAGTCGTGGCCGACTCTGGGGTTCATCTCACTTTATTGGCTGAGGGAGCTTCCGGGTCATGTGGCCAGCATGACTAAGCCGCTTCTGGCAAACCAGAGCATCTCAGCACAACCTGCTCTTCATTCCTTAGCTCAAGCTTCTGTTTCTCTGTCTGTCTCTCCAATGAACAGCAGCAGCACAATGCTTTACACCAATGTTTCCCAAACCTGGGTCTCCAGCTGGACTACAACTCCCATCATCCCTAGCTAGCAGGACAAGTGGTCAGGGATGATGGGATGATAGTCCAAAAACAGATGGAGACCCAAATTTGGGAAACACCGCTTTAGACTCTGCTGATCCAAAAATTCCCACTGCTTCCCATGTGCCATTTGGGAGAGGGAAAACTTTAACATCTAAAATATCTCCATCTATTCAAATGGAATATAAAAGGTGAAGTGTTATAGGCTCTTCTTAAAAGAGATGTGTTGCCCATTCCCATATTATCTTGGGTTGCATGAAGTCAGACTTAAAGCATTTATTCCTCCAAAAATTCCCAAAACAACTAAGAATATGGGACAATTGCACTTGGGGTGTGTACTCTTCATAATTTTCTTTTGAACTCTTCACTACTCAAGATACAGGATTTAAAATAAAATTAGAAATATTAAGCACAAACCTGCTAAAATAAATTGCAAATTTTGTAGTTTCCTAAAGATTTAGGTAGATTTAGTAGCAATAATATGTTTATTTGCTTCCAAGTGGGGATGTGGTGGGGATGCACACATTTGCGAATTGTTGAACAAATCCAAAAAGGCACTTAAAATTTCACTCTGATGCCACCAAAGCAGATAACAAAAGCTGTATTATTTCAAAGGATTGTGAGTTCAGTTGAGGGTATGCATAGAGAAAATTGTGAAAAGAAAAGAAGGTTCCTAAATTGTGAAGTCATTTTCTCCAGGCTGTCCGGTTCTTGGAAGGACAACACAAAACAGTGTGTTTAAACAGTGAAACACAAATAAAAAGAATGCATGTCACTCTGAAAACTCTATGGATTGCATTTAGCAACTCAGATTACCTCCACCTCCTGAACAACTAGGGTCTTCAAGAGTGAGACACGGGCACTAAGAAAGAGTTTGGTGCTTACCTGGAATATTGTGTATTGTTATTGCTAAGATGAGCAGCATGATCCGTCTCCAGCTATTGCTTGCTGGCGCTGAAATGCTGTCTCTGAGATTTTGGGATGGAGCAGGAACATCTGGCTGAGGAGCTCCAGCACCTTTCTTCCTCTGATAAGGTTCCCCATTTTCACCTTTATCTAGAGCAAGAAGAAGAGAAACAAAGTGACTTTTTTTAAAATGAAAAAGGCTAGGGTTCAGTCTTAGATAAGTTTAAAAACAAAGCAAAAGGGGGGGAATGGGAAATAATCATAATCATCATCATCATCATCATCTGCCGCTATTACAGGTTCTGAGTGGATAAAACTTGGGGCTCAAAGGCCACAGCCTGCATACTTAAAGGTAAAGGGACCCCTGACCATCAGGTCCAGTCGTGACCGACTCTGGGGTTGCGCGCTCATCTCGTTGAAGAGGCCGGGAGCCGGCGCTTGTCCCCAGACAGCTTCCGGGTCATGTGGCCAGCATGACTAAGCCGCTTCTGGCAAACCAGCGAAGCACACGGAAACGCCGTTTACCTTCCCGCCGAAGAGCGGTCCCTATTTATCTACTTGCACTTTGAGGTGCTTTCGAACTGCTAGGTTGGCAGGAGCTGGGACCGAACAACGGGAGCTCACGCCGTCGCGGGGATTCGAACCGCCAACCTTCCGATCAGCAATTCCTAGGCTCAGTGGTTTAACCCACAGCGCCACCCGCGTCCCCGCCTGCATACTTAACACCCGCCAAAAAATCTAACTAGATAGTCAAACTGAAATAAAGCAGGATTGTAAAGGCTAAGGAACTGGGAGTAGCGTGAAGTCGCAGAAGAGTCTGTGGCACAACATGTAACAGAATCAAATTCCATGCACACAACAACAACTGTGTCCCTTCTACCTTAGGGTAGAAAACCCCTGATGCATAAGAACCATCAGGTACCATATTTTTCGCTCTATAAGACGCACCCGACCATAAGACGCACCTAGTTTTAGAGGGGGAGAACAAGGAAAAAAAATATTCTCTCCCTCTCTGCGCAGCGCCCCTTCAGGGAAGTGGCAGGAGAAGCGGAGCCCCTTCTGTTTCTCCTCCCGCTTTGCTGAAGGGGCGCTGTGCAGAGAGGGAAAGCTGTGCAGCGCCTCTCCAGCGAAGCGAAACCAGGAGAGCAAGAGAGGTCGGTGCACACCGACCCCTCTCACTCTCCTGGCTTCAGGGATAGCCGCCTGAAGCCTCCAGAGCGCAGTGGGAGCTCTCCCGCTGCGCTCCAGAGGCTTCGCGTTGCTTTCGCTGAAGCCATGGAGCCTGCATTCTCTCCATAAGACGCACACACATTTCCCCTTACTTTTTAGGAGGAGAAAAGTACATCTTATAGTGCGAAAAATACGGTATTTATACAGCTTGTAGCAGGGAGAAATTGGGCAGGTTCAGCTTCTTCCATCGCTGTGCTGCAGGGGTCTGGAGATCCACTCTTTTCACCTGCTTCTGGGAGCAGCATGAGCTGTAGAACAAAGCTGGAAGGCGAAGAGGTTGGGCTGAACTGTCACCATACTGTAATGAAGCACGCAGCTCCTTCTGAATAGTTCTTTGCCATGAAGCTATTAAATGAACAGCAACTTCTTTCAGGTCGACCTACTACTGCCAGCATAATGCTACTACAGGATAAATGGGAGGGTTATTATGGATTATAAGACAGAAGGTGAAGGTGCATGGAACTTAAATCATCTCCCAAGCAGATCTTCACCCATACAGTGTGTGTGTGTGTGTGTGTGTGTGTGTGTGTGTGTGTGTCTGTAGATTAACACAGATTTATTTTTTTATAGATTCTACCCAAGGGAAGGCCTGTAACCCAGCAAGAGGAATTCACCAACCGTACATGGAAGCCTATCCGGGACATGATAAATGAGGCATTACTTTGGGATGATGTGGGTCGCTTTATAGAAATAAATATCAGCATGCATGGCATTTTGCAGCATGCCTATAAGAAACAGGCCCTGCCCCAAGGACCTTACAATCTAAAAGTGGGATAATGGAAAGGGAACAGAGGAGAAAGCAACTGAGAGGCAGTTAACCTTTGTTGCAACAAGGGGATGGAACGACCATTCGCTAACATTTTTCTGATATTTTGCTAGGACTCTTCCTGCCCAACTCTTTCCTCTCAGGCACAGCGCTTGTTGAAAAGGTCCCTTTGATTTAGCAGCCAGCAGAAGTAACGCAAATGCAAATTAGGACAATAAAAAGGGCAAAACATGCAGCATTCTGAATTGCGATAAAGAAATTCTTTCCATTTACCCACTAAATGTTAGGGAAAGCCGAGAAATAAAATGATGGAGGTAGCTGTTCCTGAACTTTACATAGGCAACAGCTGTGATCAGGCCGCAACGAAGATTTGACATTTTAGATGCATTTTACACTCTTCCCCACCCAGCTTAATTTCCTAGCAGACCAGCAAGTGCCAAAAGGCATTTGAAGGAGGTTCTGAATTAATGTCAATTGCTTCCCATGCAGCTTAATGCTAAACTGTCATGTTGCACTTAACTTGGTGGCCATTAAGAAAGTGTAGCATATTAAAAATGCTTCTGCAAACGAGCACGTGACGCCAATAGAGAAAAGGCAAGGTCTCTTTTAAACCTGCCATTCAGAATGATAGCTTTGAGGGAGAAGTGGGAACAGCTTAAAAGGATTCATCGGTGCAAAAAAAGGAACATGGCCTTGTGAAGGGTTCAGTGCAAGTTAGTCCATCATGCTTTAGACCAGAGCTTTCCAAACTGTGTGTCACGACATGTTGTTGGGCCGGCTGCAGTGTGTAGGTGTGTCGCAAAAACACTCCCCACTCTCTTCCCAGGCTGTAAAGGGGTGAGAGTAATCCCCGGTTTGCTAGTAAAACTGAATTACTGTGCCCCAAAATGATGCACGTCTAAAAAGTGTGTCACCAACATGAAAAGTTTGGAAAGTTCTGCTTTAGACTATCAGTGCTGCAAAGTGGCAATTAAGCATATGGTGATACATAGTGACCGCCTTGATTTTAAGCTGTGACAGTGTCACTTTTCAACCGTATTAATTGCATTCAACATGTATTGCATCCAACAATCTACAGAGTTCTTCTCATGTAATAGGACTTTCTCCTTCCTCCCACTCCCTCTGCCAAATATTTTTTTTAAAAAAACCTGTTCTAGTGAGCCCCCCAGCCCTCTGGAGTAGACTTTGAAGAGGAGAGTGCAGGGGGTGTCCTATTTGAAGCAGCAGATTCTAAGCTCATGTGATCACAGAATAAACTACACATCCAAATAAACAGGGCACACAGTCAGTTGCAACTGAGGTTTGCCAGGACACAGTCACATCCAACTCTGTGGGACTTAGTTCTGAATAAAAACACTCATGGTTGTGCTGTTAAGTTTACCAGAACATGATCACAGGCCACTTTAGTGGTAGTGGGATCCATTTCCCTCTCCAGGAAAGATAAACTTATTGTAATCTAGTCTCAGACATTTCTCTTTTCTTTTTTGAGAGGTGGCTACTCAACAGCTGCAATGTCCCGGACCATGTGATAACACCAATATTGTAGCAAAGGCTATCCCATGAAGCATGTGAGAAGCCCCACAAAATCAAGAGGTAAAGGTAAAGGAACCCCTGACCATTAGGTCCATTCGTGGGCGACTCTGGGGTTGCACCGCTCATCTCGCTCTATGGGCCGAGGGAGCCGGTGTACAGCTTCCGTGTCATGTGGCCAGCATGACTAAGTCGCTTCTGGCGAACCAGAGCAGTGCATGGAAACGCCATTTACCTTCCCGCCGGACTGGTACCTATTTATCTACTTGCACTTTGATATGCTTTCGAACTGCTAGGTTGGCAGGAGCAGGGACCAAGCAACGGGAGCTCACCCCGTCACGGGGATTCGAACCGCCGACCTTCTGATGGGCAAGTCCTAGGCTCTGTGGTTTAACCCACAGCGCCACCCGCGTCCCACAAAATCAAGAGGAGTGAATGCTAAATGAAAGGAAATGTTTTGGCGACTCTCTAGGAAGCCACCACCACAGCATTCCCAAGAACAGTTGTAAGACATACTCAGTGCTCTCATCCAGTATTAACACCATCTGCAAAGCATGACCCTCGTCATCCACCTACAGAAGCAGAGTAGTTGAAGTAGATCTGCCTTTCACTGACAGATTGTTCTGCGTAGCATGTCTGCCTATGTGCTTGCCGCAAAGCAAGGTACTCCCTACATCCCAAGAGAGGGCCTCCCTGCAGCCTAATAGAGCTGTCACACCTCCAGTTGTCTAAGTATTCTGTTTGTCACTGTGACCCTTTATATCTCAATCTTTTCTCCACAGGAGGAAGCATAGCCCCATGGTTGTCAAATATATTCACAGCAGCCAGGAAATAATTCAGAGCATCATTAGGACATGTGGGAATAAACGTCTGCAGACAGGAGACTGAATAATAAGAGTGTGCTCGATGCAAGGAATGTGGAAAGGCAGCACAAGAGCAAAGCCAAGCAGAAGCATCTGTAGAGAAGCAGCGTAACAGCCTGTCATCCTCTCAAATAGAATGGAGCAGGGTACCAAAAGTGATACCCTCCAGATATTGCTGGACTACAAACTCCCATCATCCATGATCCCCAGATATGTTGGCTGGGCAACAGTTTCCCCTGGCATGGAAGGTGCTAAAGACAGATAGACTCCAGGGCTATGGAAACAGCCACTCTGCCTTCTGTTTCACAGGGAGCTGTCCAGCACCACAGAAATCTAGCAGTACATTGGACAGTTCCGAGCTTGGCCAGGTAGGCTCTGATGGACCAAGATTCTCCATCCCTCCCTCGCTCTCCCTCTCCACAATACATAGTCTTTATTTAGGCCCTTATTCAACTAACCTAGCACACTTGTGAAAGCTAGCAAAAGGAGTCCCATCAGCACAATGGGGGTCTTTTGTCAGGTCAGGCTTCACCTGCTCAATTCTTACTGCCTCTTAAGCACAGATCACGCCTTCATGGCTACAGTATTAGACCAGGGATAATTACTGGATGTGGGTGGCTCTGTTATCTAAACCACTGAGCCTCTTAGGCTTGCTGTTGGCAGTTTGAATCCCAACGATGGGGTGAGCTCCCATTGCTCTGTCCCAGCTTCTGTCAACCTATCAGTTTGGAAGCATACCAGTGCAAGTAGATAAATAGGTACTGCTGTGGCAGGAAAGTAAACGGCGCTTCTGTGTGCTCTGGCTTCTATTATGGTGTTCTTTTGCACCAGAAGCAGTTTAGTCATGCTGGCCACATGACCTGGAAAGCTGTCTGTGGACAAACGCCGGCTCCCTCGGCCTGAAGCAAGATGAGCATGACACCCCATAGTCACCATTGACTGAACTTAACCGTCCCGGGGTAATTTACCAATTATTTTATTTAACTATGGATAATTATATGATTCTCTCTTATGTAGCTTTTGATTGTGTCTCTGGCTGAACTCTACAACAATGACATTAACTTCTGGCCAACAGACCACCAACTCATGACAGCAACCTAAGAGCTGTTATCAGGACGGATGGGCATAAATTATCCATTTAGATCACCAAGGAAGGTAGATTTAAATCAAGCATTCAGCTTTCAAATTAGTTTCTTTTCTGAAAAAGTATTCATACTAACTGAATGCTGTAACTCGTATCTGCTTGCCACAAAATGGAACCATTTTATTATGCAGCAGCATAATCTAAAACGTCTGTTCATGCAACCCATCTGCCCTTTCTGCTATAGAATTTATACCCACTTGGGGAACAAAATGTGAAAATAATTGTTTCTGTTTGGCTTCTGTTTGGACATTCAGACTCTGTTACCAGAACTTTCAAGTCACAAGGGTTTAGTAGTTGCTAGGCAGGAAACCATTTCTCCATGACATAGGAAGGTCCACATTGTTTTGTTGACGAGCTAAATATTCATAATCTGCATAATGGCTTCGGTTTGCTTTACTTGTTTCATCCATAAGCCACAACAGTGTTCAAATTAATTACAGAAAAAGGCAAAAAGCCAGCAACCACAACCAAATCAATAAGCAAACAAAAAATATTTTATGTTCAACCACACTGCTGGTTCATGAATTAAGCAGGAGCGAAACAGAATTGAAAAAGCAACAAGATAAAATCCAAGATTAATACAGATGGCAATCAAGCACAGAAGCATCAAGAGAATTCTGTCACAATATGGTCAACAATCTGCATAATAAAAAACACAATTTATGACCTATTTGGGTAATATTCCCAATGCTTGATCACTTTTTGCTCCTTGGTAATTTTTACATGTAAAATCATGCTTTAATGCATGTGATCTAGGATGACTCATTCACTTATAAATATCACTAGGGTGATAAACATGACCATTAGATCTTCATCTGAGGCCCTGCTCCACATCCCTTCCACTGAGGGAGGCTCAGGGGGTGGGGACCTTTACTTTTGTAGCTCCACAGCTATGGATTCTTTCTCCAGGGAAGTCCACCTAGAACATTCACTGACATTTTTTCAGAGTCCGGTAAAGACTTACTCCCTGTTCCAGATCTTTGATGAACTGAGCTGATAGTTAAGTGTGCTACCCCAACTTCCTGTTGCTGTTACTGGGGGGCGGGGGTGTTGCACGACGTATGGAAATGTTGGTGTTTTATATCAGTATCAGTATCAATATCAAGCTTTATTTCAGTCACAGACTAACATACAAATAAACTGAACACATAAGACTTAAAACAGGTAAGGGATTAAAAACTAATAGTTAAAAGGTGATTATATCATACATAACTTGAAAAGATAGAAACAAGGACAAACAGTTAAAAGCGACTATAAGGGAGGAAGCATGAAGGAGCACAGGTCTTGCATTTTGGGCCTAGTTTGTGGCACAAACCATCCTTTGAAGGATATCCATCATGGCAGCGGAAAATCTAGCAACTGAGTATGTAATGTCTGGGTTTTCATCTTCAAGTAGCAGGGAGGTATAAAGTTGTTTTGTGTGACCTGGAAATTTATGTAGTATAGGCAAGATGAACCTAGCTCATACACTGGTATAGCATTGACAGTAAAAAAAGGCATGTTTCGTTGGAGACATTGAAGGTAGCAAGGAACAAATACTTTAAATTAATAATTTCAGGTGTCACTTTGAAACCAGGTTAGTTTTAAGCAGTACTTTAAGCTGGGTTATCTTTAAAAAACAAACAAATAAATAAACTATCACCCTGGGCCAGTAAAAAAGTCTGAGTCACAATAATATGTAATTAAGATAAGACAAAACTCTTAAGAGGGAAAATATATTAGCATCAGTCCAAGCAGTGATTATTTGTACCTCTTCCTGTGTGCTGGGATGTTCATTTTATGAGAGTGAACTGTGATAACACTCTTTGCAAGTTGCAACAGTAGAATTTTACTTGGCAGACATACAATCTAAAAGATCTGTGCCACAAGCATGCAGCACTTAAAACATCAAGCACCCTGTCTACTAACTAAAGGTCCTCAAAATGTATTCCTGGCGGGATTCATCTAATGAGTCCTGCCAGCCCTAGCCAGCGTGGCCAGTGGGCAGGGTCTATGGGAGCTGTAGTGTGGCAACATCTCAAGGGCTGCAGGTTCCCCATCCCTGTTCTATGGGAATTATAGAGCTCCATGCATAACGTATTGACTTTCAGTGATATACAAATGTGAGATCAAGACCACTGCTAAGTCACCCTCTGGACCACCATCAACACCATGCTGGCTGCTGCGTCTGCCCAGAAAGGACTCAGTTTGTATTCAGTAGTGAAAGCACCACAGCAAACCCTTATGATCTATTGTAGTCTCTATTTCTCTTGCCTAACAAGGAAGCATTTGAAAGCTTCATTTACAGACAATGTCAAATTTGAGAGTTCTGCCTTGTTTGTGAAGTCCTGACTGATTCATTTACTACACAGCAGTAATTTACAGACAGGCAAAACATGAGGACCTTGCTCTAATGGCAGGGAGGGGAAATTTCAAGGCTTCTCAGAGAATCAATATCCTGGTTTGGTCGGCAGGTCACTTGACAGCCTGCTTATTAAAAGAAGAAGTGGTGACAAGCAGTGGCGAACTCCCTTAAAAGATTACGGTCTTATACAGACACAGATTATGTGGTGTTCTTGGCTGCATTCATCTGTCGCAAATCTGAATGGCAGGAATGTGGGCATTTTAGCTGGGTCAGGGCGTGTCTTGTGACAGAAGGAAAAGACGACAAAAAGCAGGTGCAACATGAACATTTGTCAGCAGGGATTCAAAGCTATCTCTAAAATAACATCAGAGGTGCACTGACATCTCCTCAATGAGCACCATTCAATGCATAGCTTCATTCTATAATCCTTCAGAAGTACTGTAACAACAAAGCAAAACTGTGTGCTTCCTCAGTGTACCTCCAGGTAGATTAATATGATGCTCTACTGATCTGCATTTCTCTGGGTTCAAGAAAAGAGTTCATCCCACCAAATAAGCTATATATTTTGCTTTCTCTGACATACAGAGAGGTTCAAGCACTGTTTGAAGAAATGAACAACACCGTGCCACAGTTTATGAAACTGTCCCTTAGAGAAGCAAAGTGTCTTACTAGAATACAGAAGTCATCTAAATTTATGTTCTATATCTGTATTTATATTAAAAAGTACCAGGTGGCCAAGGTCCTCCAGCATGACAACTCACGGTTATAGTTTAGTACTACCAAGAGTTGGTAGATGATTTTGTCTATCTGGGCTTCACCATAACCAGCAACTTCTCAGTTTACCAGCTGGACAAGTGTATCGGCAACGCAGCTGCAGCAATGGCTGGCTTCCCTAAAAGGGGATGGGAGGATGTGATGCATCTCCAAGGACGTGCTCTATGGGGAGCTGGCTTCAGGCACCAGACCCATCATCAAACAAACTCTGCATGACAAAGATGTCTGCAAATGAGACATGAAGGCTGGCAGCATCAACCGGCATCATGTGGGAATCCCTAGCAGATGACCACAGTGCCTGGAAACATGCAGTCAGGTTATCCATCCTCAGCAGTGACCAGAGGAGGAATGACCGCTGGGACGAGCGCAGAGAGAAGAAACGCCATGTGCATCTCCAAAAGCACAACTGGACACTTTCACCTGTCCCAGCTCCAATAAAACATGTCTCTTCATCAGTCTCTACGGCCACAGCAGGCACTGTAACTCTCCAACGGTTTTACTTCATCCCCAAAGGCGCACTCCTCCATCGTCTCCAGACATGGACAGATGCCAATCATGACTACAAGATCACCTACTCAAATATAATGCACCCCAAACCAGCAAGCTATCCAACTGTTTTCTTTAAAAAAAAACCTCTATGTGGAATTAACAAATTGTGTAAACTAGGTCATTATTTATTCATCTGTTTTATCTTAGCAAATGTGCAGAACAAATCTCTCCACCCCAGTAAACGTTTGGACCAATCAGCAGAAAACCAATAATTATATAATGTTGTGATATAAAAAGTGGATGATATTATTTGGAAATTAGCAGCACAGTGACCAGATCTTTGTTTTATATTCATATTATAAGGTATTGTTACCTATGTCACTGAATTTGTATGCTCTGTCCTGGTGCCAATCTGAATCAGGGATCGGAATGTACATTTACTGAAGCCATTACTTTTATTTTAATATGACCTTTTATTTTTCATGGATATGTATGTTGTAGCTTTGTTATGGCCAATGGCACTTCATCATAATAAGAAATGGAAGTGTACAGGTGGTACCTAGTTTAATTATAGTCACTACTGAATTTTTTTAAGTAATAAAATGTCAAAGACTCACAAAGCAGTAAAACAAAAGTTTCTGCAGAAGAGGGTAGGGCTATTGGGAAGCAAAGAGCCCACCCACCCCCCCAAAAAAACACCCCATGCATTTTTGAGTTTACAAACACATACACATTAAATATATGAGGATAAACAACACAGATCATATCCAAACCCATCAGGCAGGAAACTTTGGTCAAGAAAGGCCACTTCTTACCAGTATCAGAACGATTTGCTTGTTTCAACTGTGCTATAACACTATTACTATATACATTATTGGCAGAGTTGTGCCACTAGTTGACTGTATGCCTATAAGTATATCCAGGCTTTGATATGCACGTTGCACTTTAATTTGCTGAACTAAGTAAAATTGTCCTTTATATTTGCAAGCCGGTTTGGTGTTTTGGTTTTGTTGTATTAAAATTGCACACAAGTAAAAAATGCATCTGTACGTCACCAGTATGGTTCTCTGCAGTAAGTACCCTAATCAGTGACAATACTAGACACTGTGTCAATACTATCTTGCCTCTTCCTCCTCCATCAATCAGCACAAGAAAGAGATTGAGAAATATTTTGAAGAAGATTCTGCTTAATGTCTTCCTTGATAACTTAAGTGCTTACGCCAGTAAGGAAAAAAAGTGGGAGGGAAATCACCCATTCAATCAGCAAATGCTTATCATGCCAAAGGGCCTCTTTTTCTCTGTATGGAGGAGAAATGGGATTTCTGAATATAACATCACACCAGGCAATTGCAGCTGTTTCTTCCCAAGTAGGTTAAAATTAGCTGCTTGTATACACATTTAGCACCTCCAAGGACTACTATGTACTTTACAGAAAAAGGAGACATATGCACACACATGTATTCAATATCTGGCTCTAGCACGAGCAAATGTATAGAATATCCTTCCTACAGAGTGGGATCCCTGTTTCTTCTTGGAACCAAGATTTATAAAATACAGATGGAATCTGTTATGTCTTCTCTCAAAGTGCTCAAACACCCTGCTGCTAAGAAATGAGGTAGAAATTGAAAACCTCCTTCCAGTGCCAAAGTCTAAGAAATAGTTTCTTGTTGCCACTTAGTTCTAATCAGCACACTGCTTTAAAGGTGGGAAGAGAAAGGAAGCAGGTGTAAAGACATCGCGGAAGACACCCCTGAACACAAGGTCCAGGACTAAAATACCCAAGAATAGTTCGCTGTGGGTTAAACCACAGAGCCTAGGACTTGCCAATCAGAAGGTCGGCGGTTCAAATCCCCTGCTCCTGCCAACCTAGCAGTTTGAAAGCACGTTCGAAAGTGCAAGTAGATAAATAGGTACCGCTCCGGCGGGAAGGTAAACGGCATTTCCGTGCGCTGCTCTGGTTCGCCAGAAGCGGCTTAGTCATGCTGGACACATGACCTGTATGCTGTATGCCTGCTCCCTCGGCCAATAAAGCGAGATGAGCGCCACAACCCCAGAGTCGGTCGTGACTGGACTTAATGGTCAGGGGTCCCTTTACCTTTACCTTACATAATGCTAAGAGAGAACTTAGGAAAAAGGAACAGAGAAAGACTTGTATGCCTCTTTCAAGTTAATAAACAGAAACAGTTTTTAATTATTTAGAATCCGAGGAAAGTGAAGCATCGATCTAGAAAAGCAACTTTGTAAAATTAAAAACAATTGTTGCAACACTGGAAATGGAACTGCTTCCAGCAAACATATTCTGTATTTCTGAAATATTCACACATTGCGATGTGAAAGCTGGAAGGGAGTTATATGGGGGAGTGGGAAGGGAAGAGTTGGAAATTGCCAGCATAACTTCCAGCATAAAACAAACAGACAGACTGTATTTAAGCTCTGTAGCCCATCCTTTGTTTTGGAAAGGACCTGTCGTTTCTTCCCCACAGGAGGGCTGGTAATCTCATATTGCTACCCCCTACCTCCTTGCACATTCCTCATTGTTTTCAGAAATGCCACCACTGGAGATTGAGAAAAGATAGACCATTTTCTAATATTAGCAAAAGCACATACTTCCATCTCCTCTTGAGTTATCATCACTCAACACAGCTATCCAAACCAAATGCTGGCACATCTTAAATAACAATGGCTGTCAGCCATTCATCATAGAATTGTAGAGTTTGAAGGGACCCTAAGATTCACCTAGTTCAACCTCCTGCAATGAAGGAATCTCAACTAAGCATCCGTAAGCTTTATTTGTTCTGCTTTGAAGCAAGGTAATTTCTTAACAGTTCTGTCACATTTCCCTCATGCTATACACATACATATGGGACGCAGGTGGCACTGTGGGTTAAACCACAGAGCCTAGGGCTTGCCGATCAGAAGGTCGGCGATCTGAATCCCGGTGATGGGATGAGCTCCCGTTTCTTGGTCCCTGCTCCTGCCAACCTAGCAGTTTGAAAGCACATCAAAGTGCAAGTAGATAAATAGGGAAGGTAAACGGTGTTTCCGTGTGCTGCTCTGGTTCGCCAGAAGCGGCTTAGTCATGCTGGCCACATGACCCAGAAGCTGTACGCCAGCTCCCTCGGCCAGTAAAGCGAGATGAGCGCCGCAACCCCAGAGTCATAGAATCATAGAATCATAGAATCATAGAATCATAGAATCATAGAATCATAGAGTTGGAAGAGACCACAAGGGCCATCGAGTCCAACCCCCTGCCAAGCAGGAAACACCATCAGAGCACTCCTGACATATGGTTGTCAAGCCTCTGCTTAAAGACCTCCAAAGCAGGAGACTCCACCACACTCCTTGGCAGCAAATTCCACTGTCGAACAGCTCTTACTGTCAGGAAGTTCTTCCTAATGTTTAGGTGGAATCTTCTTTCTTGTAGTTTGGATCCATTGCTCCGTGTCCGCTTCTCTGGAGCAGCAGAAAACAACCTTTCTCCCTCCTCTATGTGACATCCTTTTATATATTTGAACATGGCTATCATATCACCCCTTAACCTCCTCTTCTCCAGGCTAAACATGCCCAGCTCCCTTAGCCGTTCCTCATAAGGCATCGTTTCCAGGCCTTTGACCATTTTGGTTGCCCTCCTCTGGACACGTTCCAGTTTGTCAGTGTCCTTCTTGAACTGTGGTGCCCAGAACTGGACACAGTACTCCAGGTGAGGTCTGACCAGAGCAGAATACAGTCGGCCACAACCGAACCTAATGGCCAGGGGTCCCTTTACCTTTACCTTTATACACATATACATATGTGCACTTAAAGAGGTCTCGCGGCAACTGAATTAGGAGATGAAAAGAGAAGTCAATACAAGCTCCGAACAGCTTCAAATAGGTGTTAAAGAACATTAGCGACAGATATCCTGAGCAACTCCACAGTACTTAGCAGTGGGCTCTGTAAGAACTTAACAAGAGTCTGCCGGGTGCTATGTTGCAAGAGGTGGAAAAAAATGCTTTAGAACGGGGCATGAGAGGCGGGGGCACCCAATTTTAGCATGGAACAGGGTGCTGCTGAAATCTGAGAGTCCAAAGCCTGCTATTGCCCTCGTGGAACCATCATCTTAGGACAACACTCAATTCCTCCCCTTACACTCACAGAGCAATCCTAGGCATTGTTACTCAGAAGTAACTCCCACTGTGTTCAACAAGTTTCGCTCCCAAATAAGTGTACCTAAGGAGTTCAGCCTTAGTGAGACAAATTTATTTATTTATAATCTGCTTAATTAAAGAGGTAAGTGTACAAATAAAAATGATTCTTTATTTTAAAAAACCACAAATAACATTGTAGATGAAACGCAGGTGAAGTTCACAAAACTATTAAAAATATTGACACAAAATAATTATCATAAAACCAATGAAACAGTTAAAATAAATCTAGGTAGCTAAATTATATGACTGGATAGGCTTGCTGAAATAAATGAGTTTTTGGCAGGTTTCTAAAACAATATAGCAAGGTGGTGCCATACCAGACTACTTTCTTCTGTCTGATCCCAACTTTGAGGGGGTAAATGAAATGGCAAGTTCCATTACCTCTCAGAGTATTCCAAGCATCCAACTGTGACAGTGTTTAACCTCTGATTATTTCAAAGACTCTTTTCATGCTCTCACTTCCTACCCAATTTTCCATGAGACACCATGACCCACCAGCTGTCTACACAGCGAGCAAGCTACCTAAAATTCAGCTGGTAAGGCAAGGCCTATATGTGATATTCTGATTAACTTTACCCTCAAGCTAAGGCAACAGGCACTTGTATTGCATGTTTAAAAGACTAGGAAAAAAATTTGTAAGGATTCTGTCCTCTTAAATATGGCAGCCATCTGGAAAGAGCTGAACGCTGCCAGTTGGCTGGGCGAATGCCTGCCCACGTTACTGAAAGAAAGAAAAGATCCAAGCTCCCTCTCATCTCACAATTCTGTGCAATATCCAATAAAATAACAACTTAATTCACTGGCACTCTGACAGGAATATCTGATGGCCTTTACTGTAAAAAAAAGGACTTGTGCAGGAATCAACAGGTGCAACTCTGAGGGGTGGGGATGTTTTCTTTTTAAAAATTACAAATCCAAGCCAGAAATTAAAGAAGTTCATAATTAAAAGGATGTTTGCAATAACTATACTTAGGCTAGCAGGTTCTTAAAATTAAAATGCATATGGTGTTTTGAAAGATCTGAGAGCTGTCAATTCCTTCTCCCCTTCAATCGAGATGTCTCACTTCCACTTTTGAACTGGATAGCACAGTGTTTAATCAAATGCAAGCCTTTAGAGCAGGGCCAAGCATTCGGCTGGGTCCTTGACGTTGCACCCTACTGCACTACCCTGACCTCCACGGGTTCGGTGCAGAGGTCTGAGAAAGGAACCCTTCACACAAAGCAATTGCTTGCACAGAGGGAGCCCATGCAAGCTAGACACCCATACAGCCAAGGCATGCAACTCACATGCACAACCTCTGCAAAAGCATTGCTCACACGAAGTGCAACCCTCCTCCTCTTGCTACATGAATGCCCTACACGCAAGTGAAGGCATGAATAGGGCTTATGAACAGGGTTTACGAAGACAATCCTCCAGTGAAAAATGCTTGACAAGGATTTCTAAAGCTGCTTTCAACACCATTTCAGGTAAGTGCAGCTGGCACTCAGAATTTAGGCCTGAATCCTAAAAACACGTTCTGTCCAGACTGTTTTTAAGATTTGATTACTAAGCAGCCTAATAGTTCTGCAGTTAGAAGAACCCAATGCTCTCACCTTCATTTTTTTAAACACAAAGTATGTCTCTTCACACATCTGGCTTTGATAAAACAATGATGGTATTCTCCTGGTATGCCCCACAGAGGACCTTAAGGTCCACAAATGACAACATTTTGGAGGTCCCAGGTCACAAGGTGGTTAGATTGGTTTTAACTAGGGCCAGAGCCTTTTCAGTACTGGCCCCGACTTGGAGGAACGCTCTGTCACAAGAGACTAGGGCCCTGAGGGACTTGACATATTTCTACAGAGCCTGCAAGACAGAGCTGTTCTGCCTGGCCTTTGGTTTGGACTCAGTCTGACCCTTATGTTTCCCTCCCCTTACGGTTTTGATCTATGGGCTACTTTTAAAATGAGGCTGCCTTTTAAATTGCATTTTAACCTGTGTTTTAAATTGGGGTTTTTTTCTATGGTGTTTTTATTGTAATTTTATTGGTGCTAGCCGCCCTGAGCCTGGCTCTGGCTGGGAAGGGCGAGGTATAAATAAAATTTACTATTATTATTATTATCATTATTATCATTATGGCCAAACGAGACGTTGCTTAAATTGTGCATGGTTTGTTGGAGGGGGCTATTTTCATTGGGATCAAGTTGCATAGGGAGGGGATGTTTAAGTCTTTCCGTCACGTGATTATGATGAAAATCAGCCCCTCCTCAAAATGCAATTCGCATTAGGAAAAAAGCTCCCATTTTCCTCTGCTGTGCATCGTATTAATTATCAATTAAGAATTGAACTGAATGCATGTCAATTGGGTTTTCAGTAACCATTAATGTTTGTAATCCATTCAGTCCATTAAAAATGCTATTAAAAGTTTGCAAAACACAACTTTAAAAATTCATTATGTTTGTTAAAAAAATGTTGGCCCCACCCACTTTGGCATGCAGCCCCCTGGAGCCAATTGGAGCAAAAAAAGGTGGGGCACCCTTTGGCTTTAGCCAGATACGCACCTGTACAACAAAAATAATGAGTTTCTCAAAAACAAAGTGAGAAAATAGGTTGTGTCCCTGCAGTGTCTTTAAAACAGGCCAAAATGAGCATTCCTGGCACTGCGTGTATGTGAAGAACCATGCTGAAGATCCACTCTTGCAAGTACGTTACTAGCATCTCACACATTTTAGATCTCTCTGATCTCATTATGGAAACAATTAGCACTGCAATTTGGCACCACTCCGCCCATGCACAGTTTCAGTCAAAAATTGGTTTTACAAACCCTGCTAATGAAGATGGCTGCCTGGATCAGCCCACCTGCTGCCCATTAGCATCCCACCTGCTAAGATGGCAACTCTGCCCAATTGCATGGGTACAGTTTAAAGAGAAGTGCT
Organism: Podarcis liolepis; assembly: GCF_965112155.1. Lineage (NCBI taxonomy): Eukaryota > Metazoa > Chordata > Lepidosauria > Squamata > Lacertidae > Podarcis > Podarcis liolepis. Next base: position 26,893,837 of record NC_139555.1, read on the forward strand.
ATATTAAAGGGGAAGTGTAAAAACAGCTTGTTTGATATTGCTGAAAGTGGACACACCAGCGGTCTAATAAATATTTGATCAGCTGCAAATTTATCTCAAGGGAATCTGCTAAAATCGGTGGCAAAACTAAACTAACTTGCCTTCTCTTTTTTAAACACCATAGATTTCTATGGAAAAGAAGGGAGACATGACTCTTTCAAATAGTGATTTTACTCTTACATGCCAACAAAACCTAAGAGCCAATGCCTGTGTAAATGTTAGCTATGAATCTTTCATTTCTTTCATTCTCTTCTTCAAGTGACTACTTCCTTGCCCAGTTTTGACATTCGAACTATAAGAACGATTTGCCTCATAAAAATACAGTGGTACCTCGGGTTAAGAACTTAATTCGTTCTGGAGGTCCGTTCTTAACCTGAAACTGTTCTTAACCTGAGGTACCACTTTAGCTAATGGGGCCTCCCACTGCTGCTGCGGTGTTGCCACACAATTTCTGTTCTCATCCTGAAGCAAAGTTCTTAACCCGAGGTAATATTTCTGGGTTAGCAGAGTCTGTAACCTGAAGTGTATGTAACCCGAGGTACCACTGTATGTAACAAAACAATTATTGTGTTTAGGTAGCATGCTGCTGCTATAGTTTTGACAATCATTAGCTTCAGTAAGATTCAAATGAATTAAATTATAGGGCATATGTTGTGCTCCCGTTAGTGAAGATCTCTTCACTAATAATTTGCTCTTGCTGGAAGAAGGTGGGGCATAGGTTTTGCCAACACCTCATTCCTATTGCAGTTCCCTGGAAAACTACTCCAGAGGGCTGGAGAATCCTCTGGAACAGTATGAGGTATCTGCAGGAGAAATCAGGAAAGAAAGAAAAGCCTACTTCCTCCAGTGGGAAATTCGACTCGGCTCTCAGTCCTTCTGTAAAAGGAAGTGACACTCAGGATACAAATCATTGAGTATTAACAGAAAAGTCTCCTTCCTCTCCCCATGCACAGAGGCCTGGTTCACACATAATGCTAAGCCATGGTTTGTTTAAGCTGTGCTTTGCTTAACAAGCCGCAGGTTAGCTATGAGTTATGTCACAGACAATCAAACTATGGCTTTTTCTCCAAAGTCTGTTTTGTTTTTTCTGCTACTCTTTCCTATTTGGTGAGCTTCTGGGATAGGGTAGTCAAACAAATAATACTTAAGCTGATGGGCAGGCTTCATACGTGAACACCAAACCATGGTTTAATAAATCATGGTCCAGCATTATGTACAAACACAACCACACCCTTGCTACACTGATGTCTGCTGGTGAACAAGCTTCTAAGTGCAGCTAATGAAACTGGAGCTTTCTAAGTTTAGCTTCAAATATTCTCTTCTTTTCAATACTTACATTTGTATTCACATACTTCCCAAAAAATGTGAACCAAGTTTAGTCACAAAATACACCACATCAAAGCACTGCATCAGCAGATTATTTAGTCCATTGCTTTAATTAACTTAATTAACAAAGCAAAACTAATCCCTGTAAGAGCTCTCGTGTCAGGGAAATAACCACAGCTTTCCTTAGAACCTGATGCCTTCCTCCTTTCTAATATTTACTTAATCTCTTAAAGTGTATGGCATTGGACTCTTTCTAACCAATGCTGATGATTGCCTGGAGCAGGGAGGTCCAACCTCTCTGGCCAAGTGGGCTGCAAGAATACATCTGACACAGAACCCGCAGCCCACACAATGGATTAAATGTCCCTGTCGTAAATTAAAGTGTTTGCAAAATAGTTAATATTATTTAATACACGCAACTAAAATGTTTAATTCAATATATATAGTTAAATACACATTTACGTAATATATTTTAGATATTTATTCATTAAACAAATTTAATGCACGAACTCTGGGTGGAAACCACAGGAGGGGAGAGTGCTCAAATCCTGACTGCCTGCTTCTCATTGAGAACAGGATGCTGGACTAGATGGGACATTGGCCTGATCCAGCAGGATCTTCTTATGTTGTGGAGCAAAGAATCATAGAACTGAAGAGTTGGAAGACGCTCTGAGGGTCTTCTGGTCCAACCCCATGCAATGTAAGACACATTATTGACTTTTCAAATTCTTATCACTTTTAATTATAACTCTGAGCACAGGTGTTCTAAACTCACTTCAATCATAGCACCAACATCACCCAGGGTGAGGGGTGGGGAGTGGTGTTCGGTTTGTTATTTTTTGCTGCTGCTGCCCTGCTGTTGACCTAGATCAGGGATAGGCAACCTAAGGCCCGGGGGCCGGATGCAGCCCATTCGCCTTCTCAATCCGGCCAGTAGACGGTCTGGGAATCAGCGTGTTTTTACATGAGTAGAATGTGTGCTTTTATTTAAAATGCATCTCTGGGTTATTTGTGGGGCAGAGGAATCCGTTCATATATTTGTTTTTTTCAAAATACAGTCCGGCCCACCACATGGTCTGAGGGACAGTGGACCAGCCCACGGCTGAAAATGGTTGCTGACCCCGATCTAGATGTTCCTTGGATCTCAAACGATTTGGCTCCTGAACAAATCGGCTCCTAAACGATCAAAACCTGGAAGTGAGTGTTCCAGTTTTTGAACTATTTTTGGAAGCCAAACATCCGCCGGGGCTTCCATGGCTTCTGATTGGCTGCGGGCAGTCACTTGGTACCTCTCCGCCGCCTCCCCCTCAGCTGTAGGGCGGCTGAGGGAGAGGCGGTGGGCAGATGCAAGCCCCACACTGCTGTTTCAGGTAGAGTGGAGCCTGCAGGCGCCCAAGCCACCACCCCACTCCCAGGAGAGACGCATGGCTCGGGCACACTGCACGCCCCGCAGTGAGTACCGGCCCCCGCAGTGTGGTGCCCAGTGCCAGCCTCGTTTCATTACGTTTGCTGACTGAACTAAAAAGTTTTGTGAGACCAATTTTATTATTTTTTAAAACTCATATTTTTGTCACACACACCCCAGTGATGACACCTGGGGTGGCCCGCATTCCCCTTCCTCCGCATCCCCCTTCCTCCGCTACTGGCTGCAGGAGCTTCCTGCAGCCAACCTGAAGCAGTGCTTTGGTGTCTAAATGTTTTGGAAGTTGAACGGACTTCTGGAACAGAATCTGTTTGACTTTCAAAGTACAACAGTACAGTGGTACCTCGGGTTATAGACGCTTTAGGTTACAGTCTCCGCTAACCCAGAAATAGTATCTCAGGTTAAGAACTTTGCTCCAGGATGAGAACAGAAATTGCGTTGTGGTGGCGCGGCAGCAGCGGGAGGCCCCATTAGCTAAAGTGGTGCTTCAGGTTCAAAACAGTTTCAGGTTAAGAACGGACCTCCAGAACGAATTAAGTTCTTAGCCCGAGGTACCACTGTTCTCAATATGGGGCCTGATCCAGCGGGGCTCTTTTTTCCTAGACTTGCTGGATGCAGAGGAATGGTGGCAGGCACCAGCTGAGGGACCCCCAAGGGAAGCCGTAGGGGAAGAAGGCTCAGAGCCAGAGGATTGGTAGTGGGACGGTAATGCATGGTCAGCGGGAAAAGAGGGAACAGACTGGGAGGAAGAGATGTCAGAAACTGAAGAGGCAACAGGGTTTAGTGAGCAGGAAGAGACTGGGGCAGAGAGCAGTTCAGATTCAGAGGCAGGAGAAGAGTGGGGCCAGGAGACAGAGATGAGGTGGGCTGCTGAAGAATTCAGCATAGGGAGAGATGGCAGCCAGTTATTGTTGGAATGAAGAAAGTACTGCAGTAAGATTACTTAGGAAACAAATAAAAAAGGGAAGCTTTGGGTTGACTTCACTGATTTTCTATCAAAATCAGGAGATCCTGATAAAAAAGCAGACACCTATTTTTTTTCCTTCAGCTGAGAAAGGGAAAAACAGTATTTTTCAGAAATAGAATAAAAACCCACAAATGTCATAGCCATTAAGAACAATACAAGTAATAATAATAATAATAATTGTAACAACAACAAGGCCACCTTTATAGTAAAGTTCTTATCGTTTGCATATGAACAGAAGTTTAGACATTGCTTTGCAACTTGCTGGATTTTTCACAACCTTCACACACAATCAAGTCTGGAAGAGAAGAAGAATGGCTCAAGCTGCAGGCAACTCAAAAAAAACCCAAAAAAACCAATAGCTGTTATGAAATGGTCTTTTTATTTTGGATCATTTCTTAATGAAATTTCCAAGTACTGGCAGTGATCTCAGCATCATTTTGCTCAGAAGCTGCCCGTGGAGCAATCAATAGACACAGTGCCCCCGCCTCATGCCTTCCTGCAGCAGAGCTGCCTTCCAGCTCAAAAATTGAAATGTGCATCAACCATTAGATAGATTGCTGTTGGTATGTCTGTACCTTTTGCTTCCCCTCTGACTTAAATATGTGTTTCTGACCAGACAGAACAGTAATGGAATGACACTTGGAAGCCTTTACCATGAGAGAGTCTATTGCTCCCACCCCTATTTACACGTCTGTGTTGAGAAGGGTAACATGGCAACCAGGCCTACCTGTACCTTCTTAAGCTGGGTTGCAGTCTCCAGGACATGAGGAAATAGGAGGGACTGATGGAAGTCAATTGCTGCAGGTGTTCGTGCTATGTGTTCCTGCTTGCCCCACGTTCATCACAAATTTGGGGAGCTGCTACGCTGGGCTGGACCCTTGGCTTGTCATTGGCTTTCTGAATTCTCAGTAGTCTGGTTGCCTTTCCAGAATTTGACTTCTGGCCTCTTAAAACAATATTCCAACCTCCAAACTTTCAAGGAGCATCACAGTGTCCTGGTTGAAGACACTGGCACAGAAAGCTTTGCTGCTCTTTTTTGGCTCTTGGAGTTAGGACAAGTAGGCCTATAAATAGGAAGACAAATGTTCTAGAAGGGTAGCCTCGACCATCCCTCTCAGCAAAAACAATGAAGGGTATTGCGGCATTAAACCAAAATTTATTAATGCATAAGGTTGTATTGGCTGCAGTTCACTCGGGCAGATGTGTGTAGCAGATATGTATTGTAAAAAGGAACTGTAAAAGATCAGAAGGAAAGGAAATGCGGAAACAAAGCCAGTGACATTTACCTTATTAACAATGGCCATTCACAAGAAAAACTGTAGCTGATAAGACATATATTTGGGGATCGGTAAGCCAATTAACACAAGCGGTGTGATAAAAATCCATTGTGCTGATTTAATGCACAAGTGGTGGCATTTAACTTCTGGGTGCATTTAAACTTCAGTGGTTTCACTTTGCTGTCGCCGTTTGAGATTCTCTTCAAGGATGGCCTCCGTAAATTCCTTAACAGAGTGCTCTAGTCTAGAAGACTGAAAAGGTCCCCACACTGGTTTTTCTATACAGTGGTACTTCGGGTTAAGAACTTAATTCGTTCCGGAGGTCCGTTCTTAACCTGAAACTGTTCTTACCCTGAAGCACCACTTTAGCTAATGGGGCCTCCCGCTGCTGCTGTGCCGCCGCTGCACGATTTCTGTTCTCATCCTGAAGCAAAGTTCTTAACCCGAGGTACTATTTCTGGGTTAGCAGAGTCTGTAACCTGAAGCGTATGTAACCCGAGGTACCACTGTATTGCCATTTCCAATGTCAGGTTTGTGTCCATTTATTATTTCGCATAGAGAATGACCTGCAGAATGCAAACGGACACTGCCGACAGTTGATGGCATATAGTACACCCAAAGATGAGCAAGTGAATGAACTCTTAACGCCATGGATGACATAAAGCACCCCATTATGGCGCTGCCCAAAAAGATTTGGACATATACATATGTAATAGACAATCTTTTAAGAATTCCTTCGAATCATAAAAAGTTCAAAATGAAATCTTTAGTCTCAAAGTCTCTGAAAATCTTTAAATGAAGCAAGGTACCAAACTTTGCACGATGGAAGACAAGCTGTGAAGCTTTGTGTATTCAACAATGATGTCCAACACTGAACAGTAATTCCAGATATTGACTATTGTTTCGTAGAATTCTTCATCAGCGTGGTGGGTGGATATAGAATGCTTCATAAACCCATCTTATTTCGAATGGTACCTCGGGTTACATACGCTTCAGTTTACAGACGCCTCAGTTTACAGACTCCGCTAACCCAGAAATATTACCTTGGGTTAAGAACTTTGCTTCAGGATGAGAACAGAAATCACGCAGCAGCAGCAGGAGGCCCCATTAGCTAAAGTGGTGCTTCAGGTTAAGAATAGTTTCAGGTTAAGAACAGACCTCCAGAACGAATTAAGTTCTTAACCCGAGGTACCACTGTATATAAATGAAAATATCAAATGCTGTGGAACAGTGCTCATGTAATAATGTAGTCACTGCATTGATATGTTCAGTGTTGGACATCATTGTTAAATACACAAAGCTTGTGTTCCATCGTACTATGTTTGTCTATAAAGATCGTCTATTACGTATGTCTATGGTCATCGTGTTGGCTAGACATTGTTGACGTTCTCTTTGCAACACAGGGGTTTGTTTGGATGCAGAAAGATTTGGAGACAGTGGTACCTGCATCTGCCACAGGTTCTGTATCCTGGTTATGTGGTTTGCTGTTGCTTGTGAGTATCTGTTCCATGGTTCAAGGACTTTCTGTTCGCAAGCACAGACCTACCATTGAAGGCCCTTGAGAAGCATGTGTTATTAATTGGCTGAAAATCATCGCGACGGAGGGTTGTCAGTGTCCCAGAACTCTGGCTGCTAACCCCCCCCCCAAAAAAAAAAAAAAGTTTCGGAGGGTGTTCCCATAAAAGAAACTCAGCACATCCCACCACCTCTATTTCTAGAAAGAAAAGCCCTGGTGCTTGTGCTCATTATGTAGTAACACAGTTGTGTCCAGAAAGTAAATTTTTGGACATGAACCAATCCAGGCTCAGGTTGATAGTGGAGTGAAAGTTACTGAAGTCCTAGCAGAACTGTACTGATGCCTACTGTCATATAATCCATATAATGTCATATAATCCATATAATGAAGATATCAGCAACGTATCTCAGGTCCACCCGAGGAGAGGCTTTGTGGAGAATGGTGCTAAGAAAGCATCATTCCAAGTCAACTATGAAAATGCTGTCCTACTGTAGAGACACATGAGTACTCACGGCTTTGCCACTGATCTGAAGATACAAGTTCTCCCTAAGCTGAGCTCATTATGTGTAACTACAAAGTAGCAGGGACGCGGGTGGCGCTGTGGTCTAAAACATTGAGCCTCTTGAGCTTGCCAATCAGAAGGTCGGCGGTTTGAATCCCTGCGATGGAGTGAGCTCCCGTTGCTCGGTCCCAGCTCCTGCCAACCTAGCAGCTTAAAAGCATACCAGTGATTGATAAATAGGTACGGGAGGGTAAACTGAGTTTCCATGCGCTCTGGCTTCTGTCACGGTGCTCTGTTGTGCCAGAAGCGGTTTACTCATGCTGGTCACATGACCCGGAAAAGCTGTCTGTGGACAAACGCCAGCTCCCTCAGCCTGAAAGCGAGAGGAGGGCCACAACCCCATAGTTGCCTTTGACTGGACTTAACCGGCCACGGGTCCTTTACCTGTACCTTTTTTACAAAGTAGCAGAGTTCTGTAACCAGGTGTGCTATAACTTCATCAGGTATGATATTCCTGGCGGCTTTTAGTCCAACCTTGTGGGGTATTTTGGGGTAATGGACTAGTAGTCCATGTAAAGTTATGCCGCAATTAATTTGTCAAGTCTTTATGGGCCGCATGACTCTTTTATTGCTTTTGGAAGAAAGATGAAAAGAAAAAAAGAGAGAATGGTTTCTTTCCATTCCATCTTGTTCTTTCAAAATTATGCCTGCAAAAGGGTATTGGCATTGTAATGCATTTCCTTATCCAGCAGCTACCAGACAAATGCACACTGAAGATTGAGAACTGGGGGTGGGGGTGGGGAGAGACAAATGCTCCTAATGAGCTTTCATATTATCACACTTGAAATGGAAAACCAAGCCTGGCTGCTCTCGGGCTGAAGACAGAGACAGAGAAATTAATGACGAGACTGAGATTCTTCCACATACATTCCTCTCTTTCCAGACCAACAAGATCCTGGTTTTCCCCTAATAGTATTCGTTTTACTGACTGTCGTGTCAAAGGGACCAGTTAGATAGTCAGATATGATTATACCATGGAATCCTCTGGTGACTCCAGAAAGCTTATTCTTCCCAATTAGATTTGAAAGCAGTAAACAAGCTCCCCAGAAACAACTAGTGGCAAATGTTAAGTATTTGACTTGGTACAGGCTGAAATTTTTAACCTCGCTGTTTAAATCACAATGTTGTTGTTGTTGTTTAGTCATTTCCGAGTCTTCGTGACCCCATGGACCAGAGCACGCCAGGCACTCCTGTCTTCCGCTGCCTCCTGCAGTTTGGTCAAACTTAAATCACAATAGGACTGGGAATGGTACGACACTTATTCAGGGAAGTGTGTCATTATACACATGCAGAGTGTCATTGTTTCCTCGCTAAAAAAGAAACAAACAATTCTTCTCTGCACATCTACAGACAAGGAAAGAGCTTCCATGTAAAAAGTTCTAAAAAGATTTTCAGACAAGATGGATTCCATACCTCTTATTTAGAAATAAAGTCATAGCATATGTAAGTTTTTGAATGGATGTACTGTTTACATTAGGGGTCGGAAGGCCCCCTTAGCTAAAGTGGTACCTCAGGTTAAGAACAGTTTCAGGTAAAGAACGGACCTCCGGAATGAATTAAGTACGTAACCAGAGGTACCACTGTAATAGTAACTGCTTTTTTGTCCATTCCAGAACATTCTAGATATATGCCCTGCTAGTGGAAGGGATTGATGGAAGCAGATCCACATACTTTCCCCTAAAATACTCTGGAACTGCACATGGCCCAGGTGTACCTTGCTTGCTCGGTCATACTCAGCAGCTGCTACAGCTTTTAATGAGTGAATACAGTATAAGGAAAGGAAAGTAGGAAACACTTCCTGTTGCTACTCTAGCCCTCAGGGAAACAGCACTGACAATGCTCAGAACCAATGTACAGTGGTGCCCCGCAAGACAAATGCCTCGCAAGATGGAAAACTCGCTAGACAAAAGAGTTTTCCGTTTTGGAGGTGCTTCGCAAAACGAATCTCCTATGGGCTTGCTTCGCAAGACGACAATGTCTTGCGAGTTCCTGCTGGTTTTTTTCCCTCCCCCCCCCCTTTTCTAAGCTGCTAAGCCGCTCATCAGCTGATCCGATCAGCAGATAAGCCACTAAAAGCCGCTAATAGCGCTAAGAGCGCTATGCCGCTTATCAGCTGATCCGATCAGCAGATAAGTCACTAAAAGCCGCTAATAGCGCTAATCAGCTAATCCTTCAATGGGCTTGCTTCGCAAGATGAAAAAACCCGCTAGACGAAGAGAATCACAGAACGGATTCTTTTCGTCTTGCGAGGCACCACTGTATGATTCTGATAGGGCTGTTTTTGAAGCCTTCTTCAAAACTCCTTCAAAATTCAAAAATATGGAAGATTTGCCACAGTGGCTATGATGTACAGGCTTTATAACAACAGGAAAGAATGGGAGCTTTGTTTTTTCTGCTTAGAGACACATGGGAGTGACCTCATTGCCATAGTTATCCTTTTGAATTAGGATTGGCCAAGTGGTGCAAAGAGCTGATTGGCCAGAAAACAGAAGATTGACAAAAATGCCTCTGCAACTTTTTTTTTGGGGGGGGGGAGACAGGAAAAAGTGTGTAGCTTTACATTTTTGAGAAGGATTTTTTTAAAAAATTGCTTGACATTTTCAGTCGCCCCAGTGGACTAGTCTCCGTGGGCCATAGCCTATGAAAAAATGGGCAATTATTTTTGTGAAGAGAAAGGTTGCTGTAAATTCTCCTTAATGGCATCTTCCAATTATTCATACAAAATCATTCAGCACTAGTGCATCTAGGAAGCTATAGAAGAAAGGGTGAATTTAAAAGGAGTATGTTCAATGGAACCAACATGCAGGTTTTGATCACATGCTCTCTTGCTGTTAGAAGATTACTTTGAGAAAAGAGCTAGGGGCTTCAAAGCCTACCCCATGGGATACCACTTAGTGTCAAGTCCATACAAAAACCACTTCATGAGCTCTCCACACACACAACTGCCATTTGTATGGGCAACTAGAGGCCACAACAATAGCAAACAGGACATGGCTTAAGCCTGGGGCCCTACAAATTATATATGATGCAGATAAATATTTAGATTGATATCTGACATCTATTTAGCTATGTCAACCATGTGTTTGGCCCCATAAGGTTTAATCCATTGGATAAACTAAATGCTGAAAGGGGTTAGCCTCTCTGACTTTGGGCCCAGTAATCGGAAGCTCACTCCAGGACAAAAGTCAGCACCTTTTTTTAATGATTCCCAAACCATTCTCACCAATGTATGATAACCCAGATAGATCATCTGAAAGTTTTTAAAGTCACCTCTGTGTATTTCATCCGCAGGAGATAAGACCTTCCTGATAAGGCGGACTATGAGCCATTAGTTCATTTGTAATGGGGGGTGGGGTGAAGGCTGGTTGTTTTAAGAAGAAATTTAAGTGAGACACAATAAGATATTCTTCTATAAATTAGGACTACCACTGATAGCAGCTTCAATAACCAGTCCTAAATTATCCTAAAGTAAGGAAAGGAAACAAACCCCCAAAACAATATTGTTTTCCTCAGCTCAAAAGCCCCCTTCCCTAACATTAAAATCATTCTACTGCTAAATCCCTCCTTGTAATGATGGGTATGGATCAATATAATTCACAAGAATCTAATTCCCAACGGACCATTAGTCAATTAGAGAACACTCTGGAAATGCTGTGATCTCTGTTGCAATTGTAATGCCATTAAAATTCCTTGTTGTTCTGTGTTTGCCGTCACCCCCTCTTTTCCTTTATTTTAATGCTTCATTAACCCTGAATATTGGTGACAACTGTCTTGCAATGGTTGCACTTAATTCCAATATAACACAGACGCTGCTGAGGTTTTATTGCTTAATTTCCAACTGTAGCAGGTAGGAGTTCTGTGCACAATGATGTGCAATTCTTACCTCATTCAACCAGAACATGATTAAGTGGATGAAATATTTTGCGGTCAATAAGACTTAGAGGATATAATCAGTTAATCGGTGTGATAGTTTGATTAATTAATTGCAGGTGAAAATCGGTATTTTCAATTGGGGTTCAAGCAAGACGCAGTCTCTGTGCAAAGCGTATCCAGTGTTGAAGAGAATGATGGCAAATCATTTCTTGACTCGTTAAATATTTTCAAAAGAGCATAAAACAGCATTATTAATTGGCAAAAGGCAGTAAAATGGTGGGGGGAATAAAAAGCCTTTTTGGCAGACTGACAAGCTTTAGCGATAGATGGGACTTTTGTGCGGGCAGGGGGGGACTGAAATGATGGAAAGAGACCACCTTTATGCAACAACTCCCAAGTCCAGAACCTTCCACACAGAGGCTGTTGCCAGCAAAATACCTGTGTTGTCCGTAAGCAGACCGGCCTTTTAATATGACCCTTCTCACTTCTTAAGACACTTCCTTGGGTTGCTCTGGGAAGAAGGGCAGTAGATAAATTCAGTGAATGAAATGAAAGAACTTGCATGTCAACCAAGATAATTTTCAAATGCCCTCTTGTGTGTGCCTTTGGGGATCATGGTGGGAGGCTACTGGTGAGCAGGCCATTTCTGTGGTGGCACCTAAATTATGGAATTCTCTCACCTGGCCTGCATACCTTTGGCCCATAGAAAACCATGCCTTTCTCCCCAACAGCATTTGTATAAAGTCAAGGCTGGATAGACAGCAATGGCTGGAAAGATAAGTTTGTGGAGCATCGCACCTCATCATTATGTAGCTTCCTTTGTTCTTCCAGTCACAACCATGGACTCCCTGAAAAGGTCACTTCATTTATCATCACTGGCAACCGCACTCACTCATGCTCAGAATTATTGTTGATTCCCTGACCAAAGCGGCAAGTGTATTGCATGTTTTACAACTCTTTCCCATCAGTTACACGATCATCCTGTAGGATGGGGAAAAAACTACAGTGGAAGGCTATCAGTCCTGAACATTACCAGGCAACAGCTCTAGAATAAGGGGAGGGAAAGGGGGGAAGAGGAGCTTTCGTCTACAAAGGTTGATAGCAGATAGCAGGAGAAATCACCTTAATTTCTGCATTTTCTTGGGTGGCTTAGCTCCAGGGCCTAGGGAGGGGGATAATTAGGTATTAAACTACCCATGAATCTCCCAACTTCACCTATCCCTCCCCTAATTTTTTTTTAAGTACTGGGAAAACTACATGAAGAAGAAAAAGAAGAGTCTGGCTTTCATATCCCACTTTATCACTACCCTAAGGAGTCTCAAAGCGGCTAACATTCTCCTTTCCCTTCCTCCCCCACAACAAACACTCTGTGAGGTGAGTGGGGCTGAGAGACTTCAGAGAAGTGTGACTAGCCCAAGGTCACCCAGCAGCTGCATGTGGAGGAGCAGGGACGCGAACCCGGTTCATCAGATTACAAGTCCACCCCTCTTAACCACTACACCACACTGGCTCTACACCACATGGAAAAGACAGAATGGAAACTTGAGGAAATAAGAGCCATCAGCTGCTTCTGCTATATTGAGTCTCCAAGGAGTCAGTCGTTTTATTTGTGGCAATTCTATAGAGTCCCCCCTGTCCAAGTCATACTCTGTAAATGACACCACAAAGAAGCAGCGCAAGAACAAAGCAAACGAGAAATCAGCACTAAGTCTCTGGCGTAGCATTCAGGACAAATAATCACCAAGATTTAGGGATGGGGCGGAACCCCAAAACCTTTTGATAGTCTATCAGGCTGATGACAGTCACCAAATTGTCTTTTGGTGGTAGCCCAGAAGGTCTGGAATCATTTAACAAGTTTGTTGGAACAACATATCCAGGACACTGGAGGATTTGCCAAGAACTTACTTACTTACTTTCTGTCTGTCTGTCTTCCCATCCACCTCTCACTCTCTCTCTTCAGGCAAGGCTTTTGTATCTTGTTTTAATATCAGATTAATGCTTTGCTCTGCACCTGCATTTTATTACTTGCCGGCAGCAGAAGCTGACTGATTGGAAGTAAGCAAGGTGACTCACTGCAGAGAAGGAACAAGCAGCTTTTGTCTAAGGGGAGGTAGTTCTGCATTGTGGGTGACTGAATGATTCAATGACACCTGACAGAAGTTTAATACTGAAGAACAGGTAAATGCGTCGAGAGGGTCAAGACACAACAACCATGTCATTTTGATTTCTGACAAACACAGTCCTAGGTATATAAATAGTGCTTAGATCAACAAGCTTGGGACGCGGGTGGCGCTGTGGGTTAAACCACAGAGCCTAGGACTTGCCAATCAGAAGGTCAGCAGTTCGAATTCCCGGTCAGAAGGTCAGAAGTTCGAATTCTCGCTCGGTCCCTGCTCCTGCCAACCTAGCAGTTTGAAAGCACGTCAAAGTGCAAGTAGATAAATAGGTACTGCTCCGGCGGGAAGGAAAACGGCATTTCCATGCGCTGCTCTGGTTCGCCAGAAGCGGCTTAGTCATGCTGGCCACATGAGCCGAAAGCTGTACGCAGGCTACCACAGCCAATAAAGCGAGATGAGCGCCGCAACCCGAGAGTCAGCCACAACTGGACCTAATGGTCAGGGGTCCCTTTACCTTTAGATCAGCAAGCTATAGAAGAAACCCACTCATTTAGATACCTGGGTGTATTTAGAGAAACTCTCTCTTGGAAATGCCACACGAAGGCAGTGAAAGTCAAAACACAGGAAACCCTTGGGGTATTGATAAAGTCCCATTACAATAAGGGAGGGCAGCTGACTGAATCTGCCCTAAAGCCATTGGGTAGCAAAGTGCTTACTCAAATGCTCTATATGGTTTTGAAATCTGCAGCTCTGATTTGAACTCCATTAAAGTTTTGGAAACTGTGCAGATCACACACCACCACACCCCCGAAGCTATACTCTCTACCATCAGGAATAGCAGCAGCAGGTGGCCAACAATTAAGGCAAGAGTGGACTGCACTCATTTAAAGTAAATATATATATATATTTATTTAATTGATACTATGCCTGTGCTACATGGAATTGGGTGATAACCAACTCTGGAAAGCAGCTTGTTGATATGTTTTTGACTGTTAATGTTTTCCAGAACTGAGCTCTGCTTTGACCTTGAATAAGTGTCACCTAAGGGATTACTTCTTCTGGGTAGAATCCAGAAGGGACCTACAACTAATCAGAAACACCAGATTTTCCCCTTGGAATCCATTCTTGACAGCAGAGCATTTTACAGCTAGCTATCTGGCCAAACTCTCAACAGTTTCCTTAAGAAAGACCTGTACTGAGCTGTGCTGCTCTCAGATGCCCACTGCAGTCTTGGATAGCTGCTACAACAAGGTCCCATACACAGATGGACTTTGTATCTGTGGTCAACCTCAGGCGGTGGAATCACACATTCATTATCTGTTAGCCTGCCCCTTATGTAGAGATCCAAGAGTTACTTTCTGAAACCTTTGTTCACACAAGCAAGCAAGCACACAAACCCCTGCAGAAATGGCTTGGCTTCTTTTCAGTGACAATAACAGCTTCATAACACACAGAGTGTGCCGAACTCAGAAAGTATCACCACAGCCAGAAGATACATTAAGGTGAGCCAATGATATTCCAAGGAGTCAAGTACTATGTAATTTTCTGAGCAAAGACATTCCTGGTGTCCACCTGGGCATCCAGCTGTAAGGCTGATTCCAGCAGCATCTTTCAAAGCACAGGCCTTATTCTGCCAGAAGAGTAGCAGTGAAAAGAACCAGGGGCGAGCAATGCAGTTCTCGGCTCCTCACTGGGAATCTGCAGTTACACAAAGCCATGCTTTGGCTTCATGTGATGTGCAAATGAGGCTTCTTGGGTTTTTTCTCCAACCAGAAGTACAATGAGAACAAGGGATCATGCCAGTGGCCCATCTGGAACAGAATCCTGTTCTCTGAGTGGCCAACCAGATACCCATGGGAACCCTGGAACCTGGACCTGAGCTCAACAACACTCTCTGCTCCTGTGGTTTTCCAGCAACTGGCATTCAGAAGCATTGCTGCCTTCAACCATGGAGGCACAGTATAGCCACTGCGGCTACTAGCCACTGATGCAGCACTGTTGCGTTATCTAATCCTTGTCTTTTCACATTGCACTCAACAAAACAGATTTTTTTTTCCCCAGGTGGGTTTCAGTGTGTTCAAATAGCTTTCTCCGATTCAAACACGTTCTTAGAAGTGGTATTTGCAGGGCACTGGAAGTCAGATGGTTAGATGCAGAAAATAGCATATGATAAACTTAATGTGCACCTCCTGTTTGGTTCCTCTGCTTGACCTCAAGACATTGTAAACACACATTGCCAATGGCAATTTTCCTGCTCCTAGTTCCCCAAATATGTTTTTAGAGATACCTGCAGTTTGCACCGCTTTATTATGTTACAATTCAGGCCATTTGGCTTGGCTGCGTTTTGTCATTAAGTCTGGGTTTCATTATAAACACAAAAGATCTTTATTATTCTTATCATTCAAATTCAAATGCAAATAGTGACATCTGCAGAGAATATGTACCAGCTATGGCTTTTAAAATTGTTGCTATTTCTCTGCAAGCTCGTCTGAAATGAACAAATACAGATATAATGGATACAGGAGCAAGGACGGAAGTTTCCTAACAAAGGCACAGTCTTCAAAATCGAAGCAAAAAAATGTCGGTCTTGCTCTTTTTAGCCATTACGACAACAAAGAGTCCCAATACATCAGATTAAGGAAGAATGCATTTATAGCAATTTGCTGTTTTATAGACATGGTGCTTTTCAAACAAGCCAGATTCGTTACTGATGTCCCTTTTCTGTTTTAGTGAGGAACATAATAGTCAGCGTACTGCTATTAAAATGCCAACTATAGCTTTCAAAAGCTGCCATTTCAAAGCGGGAAAGGCACTTCAATCTTTGGCTGCGAGGAGACGGGGATTATTGCAAATTCACTAATGTTTCTCTCGCATGCCTAAAATTATAATTCAGTTGTTTTGCCAATTACAGAATTGCTTGGAAATTAGGGTGCAATCCTATTCATCACCACCCCATGCTTATTGACTGGGGAAGTAAGAATAAGGTGTCGGGCACGCTCTACCACCAGGTCTGGAGCCCCCAAACTCCATCAAAACTGTGCACCTCAGGATGGGGTACCAGAGGGGTTTATATTGGATGGATCTCTCAAGAGGCCTGATCTTCTAAGACTTCAACTCCGCAAGCCTGGAGTTGGTACATCAAAAAGTGTACAAAACCACCCCTCCTTCCATCTTGGGTGGCACAAGTAGTAGACTTTCGGATGCAATAGTAGATCTGTAGTGTGCCTGCTACAAGCTGCAAGGAGTTTGGATGGCTTTGTCCCTGTAGTACAGTGGTACCTCGGGTTACATACGCTTCAGGTTACATATGCTTCAGGTTACAGACTCTGCTAACCCAGAAATAGTACCTCAGGTTAAGAACTTTGCTTCAGGATGAGAACAGAAATTGTGCTCTGGTGTTGCGGCGGCGGCAGCAGGAGGCCCCATTAGCTAAAGTGGTGCTTCAGGTTAAGAACAGTTTCAGGTTAAGAACAGACCTCCGGAACAAATTAAGTACTTAACCTGAGGTACGACTGTAATCCCACCTGCTTTAAAAACAGCCTTTACTACCAAAGAGGACTGCGATGGTTACATCACATGATTCACCTTTTATGTTTCTGGCAAGCCAGGGGAAATGAGTTACTGAGTCCTTCCTACCTAGAACTTAACTCCATTGTGCATAAGATTTGGTTACCTGAGGCCTCACAGGAGCTGGCCAATACACAGCATGTGAGGCCATCCGTCCCTCAACAATTCTAGAGAGCTAGGCAATTTGCTTTTCTTACAGTAGTTTCTAACCTATATCTTCTGTCATTACTACCTTAATAATTATGGAGTCGATTCCTGCAGCCCAAAGCTTTGGAAACACAAAGCAGTATGAACAAAAGAGCCCCTGTTACCTATATATTTGGCCTAGCTGTCCCCTAGCTGTTTAATTCACCATCACCCCACCTGCAAATTCTCTACCAAGCACGTGTCCTCTTCAAGCATTACCAAAATGGGAAAATTACAACACTGGAAGGATGGGCAGCTGTTTTTGTCACCATCCACAAGCTGGAAGGCAAGCCTCTGGCATCTGTGGGGGTATTTGGTTCATTCTGAAGTCCTGATTTTAATCTGACACTTTGCCCTATCTTCACATGCTTGGAACAGTCAATTGCAAGGTGTGTGTTTTTCCTAAAAAGCAAGAGACCCTGCTGTATATCCAGCCTTTCTGCAACTGGACTCACAACCAACTGGCAAACTTCCCCTTCCCCTTCCCCACATATAGCACAATGACTTCTTTGTTCAGTTAAAACCCAGCTCACAAGCTGCACCATGCAGGCAACCAACCCACTGCAGTTTCTCTCCTGGACTTAATGTTATGCTCAAAGAAACTTCCACACACTCCATTATCTCATTATGAGCTTTGCATTCACGCTAATATGATTTTTAATAGCTTTTGTCATCCTCTTTGCATGCAGCTGCTCATGCAGGGATAGATTCAATGTCACAGAAACCTAGGGTGGCAGTGCAATGACACTAAAAAGAAACCCAGAGTTTCTTTCTGGGAAAATGCAAAGGGAAGAACAAGTGATCTCATTGTTCTCTGAAGGACTTGACTCTATTTCTGTTATTGTGCTAAAGGAGTGGGGTGGCTGTGTTCAAAGACAGAATGGCCAAAGATGCAATTCCAAGCATAGACCCGTAAGTTTAAAAAAAGCCTGAAAGACAAAGGTGTTTTTTCGACATGTATAGCCCATTTTATCCTATAGCAGAACTTTATCCTATGCTCCAGGAAGCGAGCAATTCAAACACAAGACGATACACTAAGGGAACTTACAGAACAAAAACCAATCACAGCATAAAACCATCTTCTCTCTTCTTCTGTGAAGGCTTTTTAACTCTTGAGCCAGAGCTGGCCCATGCTTGAGGCAAGGTGAGGTGACTGCCCCAGACTGCAGGGTCCACCAGGGCAGCAGATTTCAATGTAGATCTTTCTTCACCCTTTGTTCCTGATGTAGATTTCCCCTCAGCCCTTCTTCATTGGTAAGGAGGCGGCACCATTCTGGGGTAGACCCAAATGTATTGGGCCAGGTCAACCTTGAGCCAATACCCAAGTGTAACCAACTGAATCAATTGGATATTCATCTACCATTTACCCTTGCCTCCATTTCACACCCTTTCCTCTGTTTCTATTTCTAGATTGTAAGTGCCTTGGGACAGGGACATGCACTCTCATTCTTTACAAAGTGCCACAGATGATGCTATATGGGTTATAATTACAATGATTATATCTTTCATCATAATTATATAAATCTGCCAACTGACGACACACTTCACGCATCTGCTAGCTACCGCCACCACAATTATGTGGCAAAACTTCTCTTGCTAAGAAATTGGTTCAATGGGCACATTTATCTTTTATAAATACATGCAACTATATCCACCGGATAAGGGGGGGGGGGAACACCTCTGTTAATTTCATATTGAAGACTAAATACAAATCCATATAAAATTTCACAGATAATTTGGTGCAAGAAATACAAAAATACAAACTGGAAAGTGTTACAATAATATAATGGTTTACCATTAAGCGCAAGCGCGCGTGCACACACACCCCTGTGCAAGTAGATAAATAGGTACTGCTGTGGCAGGAAGGTAAAAGATGTTTCCATGTGCTCTGGTTTCTGTCATGGTGTTCTGTTGCACCAGAAGCGGTTTAGTCATGCTGGCCACATGACCTGGAAAGCTGTCTGTGGACAAACACTGGCTCCTTCAACCTGAAAGCGAGATGAGTGCCACAACCCCATAGTCGCCTTTGACTGGACTTAACTGTCCAGGGGTCCTTTACCTTTTTTTTTACCTATACAGTCGTACCTCAGAAGTCAAATGTGAGGTGTCTAATACATAGTTTAGGAAGTTTGCCTAACTTAATTAGGATTTCACACATGCTAATTAAAGTATTAGAAGCATCTAGTACATAGCTCAAATACATACACAGATCTACCCTAAATACACATGAGTCTGACTATTTCCCGGTTTTAATACCCCAAGCCTTAATTCAATTGTAGCACTATTGGTTCCAGGCATTTAGGGTGTCTTGCACCCACCAACATATAACAATATGAGCACTTTTCCACAGCTCACAGGTTGTGCCAGAAGTGAACGGAAAAAGAAATGCATAGACAAATACACGAAAGACAAAGCTACACTGTTGTTGTTTTATTCCTGCAAATAAAAATGTGGTGTCTCTGGCAATACAGCTCTAGGACTTGTGAAAATCAATCAAAGTTCCCCTTGAAGAGACAACTTCATTATTTCCTTGTCTACTGCTGCCTGGGCAGAATTAGATTGCTTTCAGCCAAATACCTTAATGTGCTTGCCTTCAACAGCACAATGTAGGAGAGAGCAGAAGAATTTTAGAAGGCATCACTATAGAGGTGTTATATTACACAACCAACGATCCCCCTAGCAGGGTCACGTTCACTAAACTGACTTTCCTGGGTTCCCTGAACACTTACACCATGGCCTGCTAAGGAACTTTTATTGCCTCCCACAACGAAACACCTATGTCAGCTCAGCAAGCCAAGTCCTACTCTGTCTACACCAGGCATAGGCAAACTCAGCCTCCAGATGTTTTTGGGACTACAACTCCCATCATCCCTGACCACTGGTCCTGTTAGCTAGGGATGATGGGAGTTGTAGTCCCAAAACATCTGGAGGGCCGAGTTTGCCTATACCTGATCTACACAAATATAAAGATTCTTACTGTTTAAAGACCTCTGCTAATTCATGAAGGTTGGAAAAAGTAAATGGTTCCCTTACACAGACTAAAAAGAGGGTATAAGTGCTGATGAGATTTTGGTCTTAGACAGTATCATGAGTCCCGTGGAGATGCCATGGAGGGAATGGTCCAATTCAGGAGAAGAATGGTAAGAACTTGAGAAGATGCAGCTTGATGACCCAGCCAGTGGCAGCAAGTTGAGAGAGGTGAAATCAGGCTCAGAACCCAAGGACTGGTGATCTAGAGAGTGGGTTGACAAAGAAGTGTTCCACACTGTAATATTGGAAACCTCTGGCCAGGCAGCTCCTATTGTGGAGCTTCCTATTAGCAAAGAGGGGAGGTGACTTGAGAGTAGGGTGGCGCTTTGGGTTAAACCACAGAGCCTAGGACTTGCCAATCAGAAGGTTGGCGGTTCAAATCCCCACGACGGGGTGAGCTCCCGTTGCTCGGTCCCTGCTCCTGCTAACCTAGCAGTTCGAAAGCACATCAAAGTGCAAGTAGATAAATAGGTACCGCTCAGGTGGGAAGGTAAACGGCGTTTCCGTGCGCTGCTCTGGTTTGCCAGAAGCGGCTTAGTCAGGCTGGCCACATGAGCGAGATGAGCGCCGCAACCCCAGAGTCGGTCATGACTGGACCTAATGGTCACGGGTCCCTTTACCTTTAGGATGCTGAGCCAGTGCGGACTCCATCTCCACGGACACAACAGCTGTCACGGGCAAACAGTGCAGGCTGAATCCACTCCAAAGAGTGCCCATTTAGTTGTTTATTCCCATGACTTCAACTGCTTGCCACACTAAGAGCTGTGCCTGCCCTGCTTCTCAAAAAGAAGATGGAGGGTTCATGTCACTTGCTGGATCTATGTCTCAGCCCGCACTAAACCACACAACTCACCCTTTCTTGCAGCTGCCATACCTTGTAACCAGTGCCTTGCCCAGGTACCGATCTGATTTGTGTGTTAAAGGCTTTGGCAGGAACAGAGCTGGGAGTTCAAATTCTCCATCTGGCAGTGAAGGCCAGGACAAGCAGGGCATGCTGGCTGAACCTACTATGCACTGCTAATGAAATACTATGCACAGGCAGCCCTAGAAAGCAGTAAATCTCAGACATGTAAAACCGAATCATGTACCAAATCTGCATAACGTTTGCTTCCAACTCAACCCAACCCAGTGAAGATATATTAGTATGCAGTTATTTAGCGCCAGCAGACTACTACAGGAACCTCCCTTCTCTCAATTCCAAATGCACCAGCTCCACTAAGGCCAGCACAATACACCATAGGTCTGTCTAACGTTCCTTGTTTCTAACATACTGGTTTTGTTTGGGATGTCAATTCTGCGATAAAGTGCACATGTTAAATGCACACATTTCACAAAGCATCCCCCTTGGTCTACAGGATACTAAAATAACCCCTGACCACAGAGGGAACTGAGATGTGGATACCATTATTGCCCATTCTCTCCAGATGAAATAGCAGCCATGGAGGGGGGGGGCAAATTAAGTAATATGATGAGTGAGGAAGGGTGAAAGCCTCCACACCACTCAATACGGACCAGAGTGAGGCTGAAAGTGCTAATTATTATTATTATTAACCTTTGTACAGATGTGAACAGAATCTCAACTACTTTGGCCCTTAAGACAAACATGAAAAACACTTTCGATAATCATGAAGGTCTGTTGGTTGAAGGGGAAACTGAATGAAGCTACGCCATATCGTGATTTTTCCACCGAGGCATTCCTTCAGTCATGGTGGGTGGGTGGGGAATCTGTCAAAAACTGCAAATAAGCAGCTTCCCCCCCTGTTTGGTGCAAACTGAAGGCTACAGGGTAAGTGAAGCTGCTGGCAACCTAAACTGCTGTTTATCTAACATTAAAACTCTTGCCCGTGATTTTTCAGCATCTGCCTCGTCTTACATTCCTTCTCTCTTGCCAGCTAAACAAATAACAGCTGCAAAATCAAGCATGCCTGGAGCATCTCTGCATTCAATCTTCTGCTCTGCCTTTTGGTAGTATTATACTCAATGAGACAATGTCTTGGCATTTCAATCAAATATAGTGGTACCTTGGGTTACATACGCTTCAGGTTACAGACTCCGCTAACCCAGAAATAGTACCTCGGGTTAAGAACTTTGCTTCAGGATGAGAACAGAAACAGTGCTCCGGCGGCACGGCGGCAGCAGGAGGCCCCATTAGCTAAAGTGGTGCTTCAGGTTAAGAACCGTTTCAGGTTAAGAACGGACCTCTGGAACGAATTAAGCACTTAACCCAAAGTACCACTGTATATGTATAATAATACCCACCCATGGGCACCCCAATACTAAATATTTTGCACCACTATGATCAGCTTGGCATACATATAGATTCATGATTTGGGAAGGTGCACTAGAACAAATAGGTGGGTACCTCAGCAATGAACAAGCAAACTGCAGGACTGCAATGCTACAACATTCCACGGCAAGGATGCTATTATGCCACTTCATTACTTGACATCGTTTTGTCTGTGCGATCATTTGCAACAGCAACAGCCAGTACATTAATAATTGACTCTGTCCTTTTAAGTGGCATGTGGATCATATGTTTGCAAGATGTAGCAACACCAAATTGTATGACATGTTGGGAGGTTGTCTGTGCTAAAGTACCCGGTATATTACAACAGTGAAATGGGAATCAGTGCAAGCAAGCTGTTCCTACATTGTTCCAGTTACATTTGGGGGAAGAAGTGAGCAAAGGAATGAAGGCAGAGATACTTTGCTGGATACATCTCCATTGTCAAGATCCTGGGTTCACACCATCTATCTTCAGGGGTGAGGCCTATTATCTATCTATATCTGTCTGTCTGTCTGTCTGTCTGTCTGTCTGTCTGTCTATTGATCGATCTGTTGCCCATCTGACTGGGTTGCCCCAGCCACTCTGTGCAGCTTCCAACAAATTAAAACATTAAGCACTGTAAAACATCAAACATTAAAAACTTCCCTATATGGAGCTGCCTTCAGATGTCTTCTAAAAGTTAGACAGTTGTTTATTTCCTTGACATCTGACAAGAGATCATTCCATGGGGTGGGCGTGGCTACTGAGAAGGCCTTCTGCCTGGTTCCCTGTAACCTCACTTCCCGCAATGAGGGAACTGCCAGAAGGCCCTCGGAACTGGTTCTCAGTGTCTGGGATGAACGACCAGGTATGCATACAAGAAAAGGGAATTATATTCAAGGTCAGTCCAAGATGTCTCTATGAACTCCAGAACACTTGCCCAACAGGAACCTATTCTTCCTAAAGTGGTCGTGTGGTCCCCTCCTTGAATCTGAGGAGACCTGCACAAAAACTCTAAGGCTCACTGTCTCCTTAATCTGTCAATGTCAACGACTGCTGAAGCAGGCTGGGTCCCTTTAAATGGAGACTCCTCACACAAATGCATAAGCTAGCTTACACAAATAGAGCTCCTGATGTTCACTGCTGCTGAAGCAACATCTGAGCTCTGCCCTTATGGAGTCTCAAGCCTCATCCTTGGACAGAGGCGTCCAGGGGGCCTGACCTCAACTAGACCTTGTCCTATTTCGCCTCAGCTTGTTCTGTTTGCCCAAATCTGAACTCTTACCTCAGGTCAGAACTTCTGAGAAAGGAACTCGGAACAAGACACTCGTGCCAGTTCTGTTGGCCCCTGATGTTCACAAGCTGTTGGCAGTGGTAATATATAGATCAGTCCTTTGCTTTGAGGTAATGGGATGTCGTATTGCAAATCATTAGTGCCGCAATAAGATAGCCCATAACCGTAACACTCAGGGGCAATCATTGTCTAGTGTGAAAAACAGAGATGACTGCTATCAGCCACCAAAGTCTCATCCATTTTACTTATGCCTTCAATGGATATCAGTGGTTCCATATTTTTGAAGGATAGCTACTATTTCTTTTTTCCCTTTTATTACTTGAAACACTTTTGGCTCTAAAACCATACCCAGGGAGGGAGGAAAACAGGGCTATAGTTAGGACTAAGGATGGGGAAAGATAATCTGTACTGGAATCTCATTTTCACGAAATATACGGCAACGAAATGGCAATGGGGAGAACAGAATCACCTGCTAGAATATAAAATAAAACATCGAAGTAATCCTGGTATTTGTTGTTAGCAGAATAATAGTAATAAAGAGATTCCTATCACTTATTTTTGAGGATTTATTTGTCACTCCTCAGATATCACACCATCTACTGCGGTTCTCCACCTAACATTTATTTCTGCCAGGATGAATTATGCCCAAACCTGGAACAAAATTAGCAGAAGCACTCTTGCTATCACGCGTGATGACTTTGGGTTGATGGAGTCTGTAATCGGGTGGGTGGGCTGCTGGCTCAGGGAAAGGCGTCGGCATCTGCTCAGAGGCTTTTGATCTTCGGAAGTTGCCGTAAAACAGGCAACAGAGTTATTCACTGCTATTGTGCATCACTGATGAAGGTATTAAAAGATGAACTGCCACCTACCCGATTCTTCAAAGTATATTTGGCACAGAAAATCTGGCAGGAGACAAGGGCCATTAAGGGGGGGATTAAAACCTCGCATTTAAAATATGTCTCTGGCACATGCCCCAGGCAAAGCTGGTTTTCTCCTGTGACACCATCACCATTTCACCACTCTTTCTGTTTGGGGGCTTGCTTTGGCCTTCTCAAAATGCACACAGCCTTATAACTTTTCCCCTTGCTACACAGTAAACAACTTTAGAAATACTGGTACAGAACTTCACTGATGTCCAAGCAGTAGCAAAAACTACAGGGGCCAGGGCCATCTTACCCATAGGTGCTAGGGGTGTGGGGCACCTGGGCGCCAGGTTCTCAGGGGCACCAGGCCGAGAGTCCGGGGCCCAAGAGTTGAGTCTGTGGAAGAGCCCACCCATTGGTCGGAGCACAGTGGTGGGCTCTTCTGCTGCAGGCGGCTCTGCACCGCGGGGCCAACCGAGCCAGTAAGATGCCGAGGCGGCTGGCAGACTCCGCCCTCCTGTGCGCCTGGGGCTGTGCAACTGGGGGGGGGCACCGGGTGGATCTTTGCACCCCGGTGCCACATATGCTTAAGACAGCCCTGATAGGGACAACACTAGTGTAATTGCAAAGTGAGCTTACCACTGCTCTGGAATAACATCAAACATGACACCGACAAGCCACCTTAATGGTGATGGTGTTGCCTTCATGCCAGATAAAATCAAAAGCCAACACTAGGCAACCCTGATTGGCTTTGGATCTCAACTTCACATTGGTTTTAGCACTCACATATATTCCGGAGTGCTTGAACGAGAACAGTTGAATAGCTTACCAGGTCACTCCCTCTAGAGCTGCTAGGTTGGTGTTCCCCAAACTTGTGCCTTCAGCAGTTTTGGGGCTACAGTTCCCCTCATCCCTGACCACTCATCCTGCTAGCTGGGGATGATGGGAGTTGTCGTCCAAAAACAGCTGGAGACCCAAGTTTGGGGAAACCCTGTGCTAGGTGGACACAGTTACTGCTCACAGGCAAATGCTCCAATGGGTAAAGACGGTTTGCTCAGACTCTCACTGAATTATAACCGGTAAATGAGACATCTCACATTACTCATGTTTTGCCTGCTGTTTTACACTACAATATTTCCCTCCATGAACACTGGCGCATATTTGCTGCATTGCCCGAAACCATATGGTCAGCAATGGCACAATTACTTGGACAGAAAGGAATTTGTGATTGCACCCCTCACACACAAACCTCATTTCTTCACCAGGTAAAATGTGGGGAAAGTTTATTAGCTGCCAAAACGCACAGCTGCATCTAAGCCCTTCTCAACCACCAAGGAACTCCACAAGACAAAGACAAATCACATCAGCATTACTTGAAACCTACGTGTGGGCAGAAACCTTCTTGACGGGGAAGCCACTCCACCTCTCAGCCAGAAGTTTTGGGCAGCTGGCATGATGAACTATATATCAACATTAGTACATCACAAGACTGTTTTGCCGTGGAATGAATGCACAGCACTGTTCTCAGCTGGCTCAAGGATAAGTTGATGTCTGCTAGGTTCACCAGGTCCATAGTTTAGACACAATAGCAGAGTGGCTTTTCATATGAAGGAGTCCTTCACATCTGACATGGGAATGGAGAATCAGAATCCTAAGATCTTGATATTTCTTTCTTCCAGAGCTTAAAAAGAAGCTAACAGACCATTCACAGCTAAAGAGAAATGTATGGCCATTTTTAAGGTGAGAACACTGGGGCCAATTGCCCTGGGCATCAAACACTGGAGGGCCACATCTGCATTGGCATGAATGTATTGTTGCCAACTTCTCCCCACTCACCAAATCCTACTAACTTGAGCTTCGTAAACTTGATGAAGAAGATACAGCAGCAGCAGCTCAACCCAATCATATTCAGACTTATCAGGGTGCCCTGCAGGTTCTCTGTGCCCTTCTCCTCATTGCTGGATTCTTACTGGCCAGCAGATTCAGAAAAGAGGAAAGAACAGAATTAGACACCACTAGCACAGGGACATATTATAATTTCTTCTTGGGGCAAAGTCATGTTAGTCTGCTCCAGCAAAAACAGTATCAGTATTCTGGCACCTTAAAGACTTAATATATTATGGCATAAGATTTCATGAACTATGATGCACTTCATCAGATGCCTGCAGTGTTGGTATTGTGAGATGCAGTGTAATGGAGTGGCTAGAAGCAAAGGAGTGGTAGGAGGCACCAGAGATGAGGCAGGTTGCTGACGAAGCCAGGGGGTCTCCACCTCCTGTGACCAGCTCCTCTCCTTCCTGGTCTCCCAGGGTCAGAAGAGGTATGAAGAGGGTGGAGCAAAAACAGACAAGCAGCAGTCTCAGATTGCTTGGGAAGGACCTGGAGGGGGGAGGAAACCCCCATGAGCTGTACAAAGGTGGGGACCATCAGTCTTCACAACTGCCTCATTGGGTCAAGATCTACCGAGAAGAACTGTTGTGCTCACTAAACCTGGCCTCCTGAACTGTTTTGTTTCTGTGAATAAAGAGAGTTAACTTCACTGACACTGCATGAGTTATTGCTGACTTGCTTCTGACAACCACCCTGACATGCAGGTATAAATGAAACACGTTTGGGGCAGGTGGGGGGGGGAAGCATTGTAAACAATAATGTCAGGGGGAAATGAAATGCAGAAAGTCCAGAGGTAGGTAAAGGTAAAGGGACCCCTGACCATTAGGTCCAGTTGTGACCAACTCTGGGATTGTGGCGCTCATCTCACTTTATTGGCCGAGGGAGCCAGCGTACAACTTCCGGGTCATGTGGCCAGCATGACTAAGCCGCTTCTGATAAACCATAGCAGCACACGGAAACGCCGTTTACCTTCCCGCCGTAGCGGTACCTATTTATCTATTTGCACTTTGAAGGGCTTTCAAACTGCTAGGTTGGCAGAAGCAGGGACCGAGCAACGGGAGCTCACCCAGTCACGGGGATTCGAACCACCGACCTTCTGATCAGCAAGTCCTAGGCTCTGTGGTTTAACCCACAGCGCCACCTGTGTCCAGACATGGATATAGTTATGTAATTAACAGGGGCGATTCACAAGACAGTTGTTGGTAGCACAGACATCCTAGCACTTGATAAACCAATTAACAGGTAGCACAATAAAAATCTATTGTCCTACATCAACCTCAAGTGATGACCGTGGGCCTCTTGAGAAATTGTAAACGAGCAGTTTCATGCTGCAGCCTCCTCCTTTGTTCCAATTTGGCCACCCATGAGTACATTTTAAAAGAATCTAATATCATTTTTTTCTTTGCATTTGGAGACCTAAAAAATAATCAAAAATTGCTTCTGATGTCAAATATAGATTTGTTTGCTTGTTTACTTTAGAATATATATATGCATATCCAGTCCTTTGCCAGGTGAGGGGGCGAAATTGATGGTGTAGCAAAAAGGAAGGAGCGGGGCTCAAATGAAAATTCTGCCTATGGGCCTCTTAATAGCATTTTTAAGGAGTCTGAAATTGCTGCACAGGGTGGCATTAAGTGAGAGCATTCCCTGGATGCAACACAGTCTCTTTCCTAATATGAAGCAGCACTTTGGCAAATGTTATTAAAGGCAGCTATAATATTTGTAGATCTAATATGCAGGCTATTGAGATGGAGTTCTAACCATTTTATTTTTTGCAAGTGACAAGACGGAAAGGGGCAATGGGAGGGGGGGAATAGACTCACCTGTTGGAACAAAAATCTGATTTTTATTTTTTAAAAAAAACAACAACACCAAAACAAACAAAATCTATCATTTATTTTCTCCCCCTCAGCCGGAGGAGGATGACTCATCCTGCAAAATGGCATTAGAGCTCCATCCCACGCAGCCCTACATGAAGTCAGCTGAGAGGCAGCAGAGAAATCAGAAATCAGCGACTTGATTTCCTTGAAACACTAAAGGGTCGTTGTTTTAAAACTACTACGTTTGTGTATTGTTGTTGTTTTTTAAAAACACACCCTTCAAGCAGAAAGAATAGGGCAACATCAAAGCAACAAATTATTAATATTCCCTACCAGGACAACTGTTTGTTAAAGGTGAACTGAGCCCTGTACCTTCTATTGAACAGGAAGAATACAGTGGTACCTTGGTTTGCAACCGTTTTGGATTACAACCCGGAAGTGCGGGTCTCTTTTTTTGGATTGTTGTTGTTGTTTAGTCATTTAGTCATAGAATCATAGAATCATAGAATCATAGAATCATAGAGTTGGAAGAGACCACAAGGGCCATCGAGTCCAACCCCCTGCCAAGCAGGAAACACCATCAGAGCACTCCTGACATATGGTTGTCAAGCCTCTGCTTAAAGACCTCCAAAGTAGGAGACTCCACCACACTCCTTGGCAGCAAATTCCACTGTCGAACAGCTCTTACTGTCAGGAAGTTCTTCCTAATGTTTAGGTGGAATCTTCTTTCTTGTAGTTTGGCTCCATTGCTCCGTGTCCGCTTCTCTGGAGCAGCAGAAAACAACCTTTCTCCCTCCTCTATGTGACATCCTTTTATATATTTGAACATGGCTATCATATCACCCCTTAACCTCCTCTTCTCCAGGCTAAACATGCCCAGCTCCCTTAGCCGTTCCTCATAAGGCATCGTTTCCAGGCCTTTGACCATTTTGGTTGCCCTCCTCTGGACACGTTCCAGTTTGTCAGTGTCCTTCTTGAATTGTGGTGCCCAGAACTGGACACAGTACTCCAGGTGTGGTCTGACCAGAGCAGAATACAGTGGCACTATTACTTCCCTTGATCTAGATGCTATACTCCTATTGATGCAGCCCAGAATTGCATTGGCTTTTTTAGCTGCCGCGTCACACTGTTGGCTCATGTCAAGTTTGTGGTCAACCAAGACTCCTAGATCCTTTTCACATGTACTGCTCTCAAGCCAGGTGTCACCCATCTTGTATTTGTGCCTCTCATTTTTTTTGCCCAAGTGCAATACTTTACATTTCTCCCTGTTAAAATTCATCTTGTTTGTTTTTGCCCAGTTCTCTAATCTGTCAAGGTCGTTTTGAAGTGTGATCCTGTCCTCTGGGGTGTTAGCCACCCCTCCCAGTTTGGTGTCATCTGCAAATTTGATCAGGATGCCCTTGAGTCCATCATCCAAGTCGTTGATAAAGATGTTGAATAAGACCGGGCCCAAGACAGAACCCTGTGGCACCCCACTAGTCACTCTTCTCCAGGATGAAGAGGAACCATTGATGAGCACCCTTTGGGTTCGGTCAGTCAGCCAGTTACAAATCCACTGAGTGGTAGCATAGTCAAGACCGCATTTTACCAGCTTCTTTACAAGAATATCATGGGGCACCTTGTCAAATGCCTTACTGAAATCAAGGTAGGCTATATCCACTGAGTTCCCTTCATCTACCAGGCTTGTAATTCTGTCAAAAAACGAGATCAGGTTAGTCTGACATGACTTATTTTTCAAAAATCCATGCTGACTATTGGTGATCACAGCATTCCTTTCTAGGTGCTCACAGACTGCTTTCTTAATGATCTGCTCCAGAATCTTCCCTGGTATTGATGTCAGACTGACTGGGCGGTAATTATTTGGGTCCTCTCTTTTCCCCTTTTTGAAAATAGGGACAACATTTGCCCTCCTCCAGTCTGCCGGGACTTCGCCTGTTCTCCAGGAGTTCTCAAAGATGACTGCCAGTGGTTCTGAGATCACATCTGCCAGTTCTTTTAATACTCTTGGATGCAGTTCATCTGGCCCTGGAGACTTGAATACATCTAAACTAGCCAAGTATTCTTGTACTATCTCCTTAGTTATTCTGGGCTGTGTTTCCTTTGCTGAATCATTTGCTCCAAATTCTTCAGGTCGGGCATTGTTTTCTTTATCGGAGAAGACTGAGGCAAAGAAGGCATTGAGGAGTTCAGCCCTTTCTGTGTCCCCTGTTTGCATTTCACCATCTTCTCCTCTGAGTGACCCCACTGTTTCTTTGTTCTTCCTTTTGCTACGAACATACCCATAAAAGCCTTTTTTGTTGCTTTTAACCTCTCTAGCAAGCCTGAGTTCATTCTGTGCTTTAGCTTTTCTGACTTTGTGTCTACACGTACTGGCTATTTGTTTGAATGTCCGACTCTTCGTGATCCCATGGACCAGAGCACGCCAGGCACTCCTGTCTTCCACTGCCTCCCGCAGTTTGGTCAAACTCATGCTGGTAGCTTCGAAAACACTGTCCAACCATCTCATCCTCTGCCGTCCCCTTCTCCTTGTGCCCTCCATCTTTCCCAGCATCAGGGTCTTTTCCTTTTCTCTTCTCATGAGGTGGCCAAAGTATTGGAGCCTCAGCTTCACGATCTGTCCTTCCAGTGAGCAATCAGGGCTGATTTCCTTCAGAATGGATAGGTTTGATCTTCTTGCAGTCCATGGGACTCTCAAGAGTCTCCTCCAGCACCAGAATTCAAAAGCATCAATTTTTCGGCGATCAGCCTTCTTTATGGTCCAGCTCTCACTTCCAACTCATTTTTTTTTTTTTGGATGACAACCCTTTCTTTCTTTCTTTCTTTCTTTCTTTCTTTCTTTCTTTCTTTTTGAAGGCCCCATTGGTGAAAGCGTGCTTTGGGTTACAACCTGTTTTGGTTTACAACCGGACCTCCAGAATAGATTGTGGTTTTAAAGGAAGGTACCACTGTATAGGGGACATGGGATGATGAGCCAATTCCTTTCTGGGTGGCACCACTGTGTACTCTATGTGACACTAGTAAAATCAATAGCATTAACATAGAGTTACACTCTTGACAGAGCCCGGTCTTAGTAATGGAATAAATTTGCACAAAATGATCATGTAGTAGGAGGCTTTAAAACTTTAATAGGAACTGCACGCCAGGGAACAATATAACTTAGCATATGTGAACAATAGTCTTAAATATTAGTAGAGTAATGTGCCTACAAAGCTAGAGGTGCCTTTCATGTCTGCACATGGTGCTTTTAAAAACCCAATTCTATTGCCTAAAATGTTTTAACATTATGAGGGGGGGGGGAGAGAATGAAGAGTGGCACCATGTTTGGATTTTAAAAATAAATAAATCTGAAAACAAAACAGAGTGCAAATTCCCATCTGCTGCTATCAAGACACAACAGTGGGGTCCCCAAACAGCAGGGAAGAACGTAACCCAGATAGCTAGCCAGCAGAGCGAGACTCCACAGGCAGGTCTCAAATATAATCAGTTTGCATCATTTAAAACTCATGGGTAAAATTTTAGGCAGGTTTTCAGGCAGGTAATTTAAATAAATGAAAAGCCTTCAAAAGCAAAGATTGCTTTCTTATAGCACTCAGGCACAATGGTGTTGCATCCTCCTCGCTTGCCCCTCAGTGGGATAACCTCAGTTACAATCTGCTCTGTATTTCCAGCATTGTGCTGCCTTTT
Source organism: Podarcis liolepis (assembly GCF_965112155.1). Classification (NCBI taxonomy): domain Eukaryota; kingdom Metazoa; phylum Chordata; class Lepidosauria; order Squamata; family Lacertidae; genus Podarcis; species Podarcis liolepis. The sequence continues at coordinate 26,925,537 of NC_139555.1, forward strand.
TCTCTCTTATCCTCTTTTCTCCCTCTCTTCACCACCTCTCCTCTCTCACCAGAACATGCCCCAGCCCCTAAGGCACAGGGTCTCGCCCCTGACCTCATGCTGCACTTTAGAAGTCAGAGACAAAAGTTATGTGTGATGGCTTCCTCTGACTCTATGGATGGCTGGCATTTCAACCACCCAGCAGATGATGATGATGATGATAATGATTAATGTATTCATACCCTGCCCATCTGGCTGGGTTTCCCCAGCCACCGTAGGCAGCTTCCAGCTAAATATTAAAAACAATACAGCATCAGAAATAAAAAACTTCCCTAAACAGGACCGCCTTCAGTTGTCTTTTAAAAGTAAAATAGTTGTTTATTGCCTTGACATCTGTTCCACAGAGCAGGCACCACTACCGAAAAGTCCTTCTGCCTGGTTCCCTGTAACCTCACTTCTCACAGCGAGGGAACCGCCAGAGACGAGCCTCTCTAAGCCTTCATCACCTCTTGTCAGCTCTGAGTTGGAGATGGGCGGCAGGGACTTGTTTGTGTCCCTGCACCTGCCAGATGGCTGGAGGTCTGGCCACTAAGGCAGGCACAGAGGCAGAGAAAGCAGCTTTGGAAAACAGTTCCCAGTTCTTCACCTCACTTTGGGAAAACGGCGTCCAACATTCCAATGGCCTTGTATATTTCGTTGCTGTAGGCCGCCTCATGTACAGCAACACTGAAAGGCGGTCTACAAATTAAAAGGTAAACGGACTCCTACTTCTGTGTTGGGATTTCACGTACGAACATGAATCACAAAGCAATACTTGCTTGCAAGTACAGTGGTACCTCGGGCTAAGAACTTAATTCGTTCTGGAGGTCCATTCTTAGCCTGAAACTGTTCTTAACCTGAGGTACCACTTTAGCTAATGGGGCCTCCCGCTGCCACCACGCGGCCACCGTGCAATTTCTGTTCTCATCCTGAAGCAAAGTTCTTAACCCGAGGTACTATTTCTGGGTTGGCAGAGTCTGTAACCTGAAGCGTCTGTAACCTGAGGTTTTTAATTTACTTGGGAGAGGTAATTTACTTGGGAGATGTTCACTTATAAAGCTCCACACTCCTACAGGAAAAGTCTCTATGACAAGACAGTGAAATGTGCACACACAAACAAACAAACAAAATAAATATAAATAAAGGCAAAGGCAAACATCAAACCAATTACATATTGTTGTAAATGTAGGGCTATGTTTTACTGACTTAAAAAGACAAATCCACAGCTTGCGCTATTACACGTTTGGTCTTTGAAGGAAGAGCCTCGCCTCGCTCAGCTTCTTACCGTGCCTAGAAGGCCATACGTATTGTGTTATCACATAGTAACACCTGACTCAGAGAATAAATTCATTCTTTCGCTCTGGCAGCAGCAGGAGGGAGGGAATCACAGCTTCAAGTATGACAGCAAGAACTCTTGACAGAGAGGCAGATGGTGATGAATATATTTGAGTTTTAACACTTACTACTGAACGAAGTCCCTTAAAAGGAAATCATACATTCAAAATAGTTCTTTAGAGCAAAGTGGGGAACTGAAAAAAATCAACATCACATCATCATTTCAATGGGGGACCATCACTTCTTCCTCATAGGTGCTATCCTGAACTGCATCACACACCCACTGACATATGCAGTTGTGCACTTTTAGCTGCTGTCCTACAAGACAAAGCCACAATGACACTTGGGAGGAAAGCTACCAATTCAGGTTCTGAGGACTGAATTAACAACGTAGGACATCCTCACTGGAGCTGCCACTGAAAACTACTCTGTCTGCACTAAGTTCCAGGCCCAGCAGCACAGAGGATGACCACGTGGTTGAGGCCACCATGCCCTACACTCTGCAAGAATTGGCTGACAGCATGGCACTGTAAAAATAAATAAATGAATCCCAATTGCATCCCCAGTGAGTGGCAAGCTAAAAGCCAACCCAAACACAACTCGTTGCATGCCAGACACAATCATATAAACCAATCAGCACACACTGCTTTGGCTGTAGGTCAGCCTTGGCCAATGGAACCTTCCAATGGAAACCAACACAAGGTTTTCTTGGGGGCAGAGTAAACTGCCAGGACTTGATGCAGCAAACCAAACCCTTTTTGCACCAATTCTACTGGGTTTTTCAGCCTCCAACTGGCTGGCAGCTGCAGAGACAACTCACTGCCACCCCACTTCCACAGAGCTCCTCCTTCCACCTTCCTAACAATGAAAGCACAGGTGTTTCCAGCAGGATTTCTGCCAGCAGCCTGCCAGGGCAGAAAGGGATAGGACTAAGCTGAACCAGGATCTATGAAATCTCAAGCCAGCCCTGCTGCTGTCCGAGCCAGGCTAACACAGCTATCTGCTTCCCACTAGAAGAGTTTGGATTTGATATCCCGCTTTATCACTACCCGAAGGAGCCTCAAAGCGGCTAACAATCTCCTTTCCCTTCCTCACCCACAACAAACACTCTGTGAGGTGAGTGGGGCTGAGAGACTTCAGAGAAGTGTGACTAGCCCAAGGTCACCCAGCAGCTGCATGCAGAGGAGCAGAGACGCGAACCCGGTTCACCAAATTACGAGTCCACCGCTCTTAACCACTACACCACACTGGCTCTCTCACACTGACTACCACTTTCTACCTTCTACCCTGGCCGCCATGTGAACAGGATAGCTGGTGCAGGAGTAGTTCTGTCATTCTGTAAACCGCACTATTGAGGGAGGGAGACAGAAGTGCAGCCTGAGCCCTTAACCATAGATTTTAAGGCAGCGTAGAAGAAGCCTTCACATTCAGAAACGGGAAGAAGTTCAGAGATTTTGATCAAAACATAAAATCTGGTGTGTGGGTGGAAAAATTAGAAAAGGGGGGGTCTTACCCAAAGAAGACACATTAGCAGGAAGAAACATGGAATGTAGAAGTTCGCACCAACAATTCAATGTGCCAGGGTACAGCAACATGCGCATGACAAAACTGAGTGATGAGTTTGGGTGGCAGCATGGCATGTGCAATGGGAGTTTCGTGAATTTGAGGGAGGGCAACCAACAAGGGAAAGCATTGAGTGGCATAGCACCGCACCTGCTTTCACAAAAGGGCTGCAGCAGGGAGACTTTTTACTCAGATGCATGCACACATATATGCACATGAGCGCACAAGAAAGAGGGGAAAGCGTTCTTAACCCTGACTCAACACAAGGCATTTGGGCATCTCTGAAATAAGCTGATATTTCAATGAATAGTGGGAAATGAGCCATTGTCATTTCCCATCCACATGCAAAATCAGCAGCGCCAGCTTGATTAGCGACTGGTGACATTTATGGATCATTAATCTCTAATCAGTAGCTAAAAGTCTGGCTACATATGACAGCTGCAGAGGATGGAAGGAGCCAGGATTTGCTTCCAATCCTGAGATTGTCAGCCAGGCATATCCAGGTTCTAAGACTTCAGCCTGGGGTACTATATAAGGATGTGATAGAAACTTATGGTGGTAAAGTGCGCTGTACCACTTCAGGTCACAGGAGGGAAGCGTGCACATGAAGGTTAGCAGAGCTAAGTGCACCTCCGGTGGCAGATCCCAGGGACCAGAAAGCAACAGTGAGGAGGCCAGAGCTGTGTGTGTCACATGAGCCGCCCTGCATCATATAAAGTAGCCTGCTGTCCTCAGGTATGGTGGAAGTTATGGCCCCATTGCCCACAGGATACATTCTTCTGAATGGGTGGAGTGCCACCTTGTTAGAAGCAGTAATATTTTCCAGCATGGGATTCAGATCCTTGAGGATACACTTGAGCAGTTTAGTCTGGAAACTGGAAGAAGGAAAAGGTGGCCTTCTTCAGAGTAGCACAAGTTTTTAATTACAGTAAATTCATGGCCTACTGTAAGTAACAATGAGGACAAATGTCTTCACCAACAGGAGAAGAGTTGATGAATTAATCCATGTCTACAAGTCAACCTGGTTTGCAATATTTCCAGCTATTTGATTTTCATACCAATTAGCCCTTTCTGAATTGTTCTCTAGGGTTATATAGCATATACTCGAGTTACAAACGCCTCAAGTTACAAACGCTTCAGGTTATAAACTCCGCTAACCTGGAAGAGTTACCTGGAGCTAAGAACTTTACCCCAGGATGAGAACGGTAATCGTGTGCCGTCGGCGCCGTGGCAGCAAGAGACCCCCCATTAGTGAAAGCACTCCTCTAGTTAAGAACAGTTTCAGGTTAAGAACAGACCTCTGGAACGAATTAAGTTCATAACTAGAGGTACCACTGTAAAGGCATATAGGACAAATTTATACTATACAGCCCTAGCGAACAATGCACAAAGGAGAGTGATCTTCACAGGTAGTTCACAGTCCATTCCAAAATGACAAATAAACATCATAGGAGATGCATAGTTTGCATCACTCACAGCTACTGCTCTTGAGAATGGGAATAACTCCAACAGGAAATGAAGAGTGTACTTCATTAGAACTTGACAAAACTACCAAAAGGTCAAGCTTTATATGATACGTATCTGTCTGCTATTCTTTCCTTTATCTAAAACTGGGGAAGAAAATGATTCCACTCATCGGAAGCAGAACCAAATTTGTACAGCATAAAATATTTGAATAATTCAAGTATCTTCCAAGCCAGCTAGAAAAGCTGCATCTCAATACTTAGTTTGATTTCTATGACCTGAGCCCAACTGCATGGAACTATTTTTATTGATCCCATTTCCCGCCGGCCCCCTGGGATGCTTTTTGCCGGAGTGCCGTAATTGCTTCTTGCTTCCAGCTTATAGATTCCGGTGAAAATAACCAAAGCACAATGAATCATGTGAAAGCATGAAGGCTTTAAAAAACATCCAGAGTAGATTTTTTTGTTGTTGATTCAGGTTACCTGGAACATGAAATAAAACTAAGGTCAACTATGCGGAGTGTTTCTTTCTCCCTCTACTTCAGAAAAGCTTTTTGGGGTGCGTAGAAACAAACAAATGTGAAAATCAGAACTTGCTGTGCTCTCTCTTTCCCTCCCCCTCCCCTCTCTGTCTGCAAGAGATGAATCACTTCTAGACAGGCACAAAGGCCAGACAAGAAAGTTACAAAGGGCTGGACCAGATTGTGTCCTAGCCTCAGGTTCCAGTTGAAAATGGAGGGAAGAGCAGGAACAAATCTTGGCTTGTGACATAGGAGAGCACCAGCAGAAGGACTCAGGGAAGGGCTAGCCATAAAAAAGCAGTTGCAGATGACCTACTACTGAGAGACAGCAAACGTTTTAGAGGAGGTGAAAACTGGTAGAATAACGGAGGTACAATCTGAAGAACAAGTCAAGGGAGCCAGCCTGCAGCAATCACAGGATCTCCTGCATTATTGCAGCTCAACCACTGCAGCAAGTGGAGTGCAAACTATGAATTCAGGGTAGTGGACCCAAGCCTATGGAACTCCATCCCACCTGAGATTAGACAGGCACCCTCCTCGGCGAGCTACAGGAGCATGATTAAGGCTTTCTTATTACAGCAGATATTTGAAGATAGTGTTCTTTTTTATGATAAATGTTATTGTTTTATTGTCCCATTTCCTGAGGACTATATTTATGTACCCCACTTAGAAATGCCACAAATTGAGACATATGTAAAATGTCCTAAATAAAGTTGAAGAGGATGTTCAGAAGTCCCTGAAGAATCAGAGAAAATGTTCTGATCCTCCATTTTGCGTCCAAGCTCTACCTTCACATCCCAGCATCCTTTGCAGCCTATTCGCTCACAGAACTCTCCGGGTCTCCCAAGTACAACGGAAAGCACTGGAAAGGACTGAGGGGGACACAGTGGAATTTTGATCTGGCAAAGAAACCTCTGTATCAATAATTCCTAGCAGAGGAAAGGAGATTAGACAAGGATGCACATTGAAAAGAAACCTTTTGAGAGAAAAACCTAATACGAGAATGAAGGACAGGGCAGATAAAATTTGTGATGATATATCTCCTTGAGGGCCTCCTTCCTTTCCACAGGCTACTCACAGAAATGTCTACAGCACAGGCTTCAGGCGGTAAAGTGTCTGATCCTCTTTCTATATGCCCCCTAGTCATGCCTTTGAGCAAGTATTGCTACGGGGCACTTTTGCAGGAGGTGAACTGTGAATGCAGCAGCAATCTGGAACGAAGCAGCACTGGCTCTAATGACGTGGAAGGAAGCAAATCGGTCCAAGACAGACATGAGCATATCAATATCCTATAGAACACCCAGGCCAAGTCACCATGAAATTCAGTCTAATTATAAAATTTATCTCACACTACCCAGGGCAACCTCCAATTGTTGTGCTGTCTTGTGATTCATCCCACCCCTCAGAGCTTTATTCTTAGCGCCCCCACCTCCAGCCTCCCTTGACTGAGCATTCCTAATACACGGGGACAGCAGTACAAGAAGGAAATTCCATCATTTGGTTTGTCAGCAACAGGGCTCTAAAAAACATGAAGCAAGCCTCTCCCCGGAGGAACAGATAGCTGCTTAGAAAGAAATAAGCAGAGACTAGAGACAAAAAGAGCAAGAGACGAGAGCAGTGATGTAAGACAGGAAAGGGAAGAATGAAATGAAAGTGTCCTTTCCGAAGATGCACAAATACTACTCAAAAATTGACGTGGGTGTTCCTTACTATCATCAATAGTCATATCACTCCTAAATTCTATATACAGGTAATTGCAGTATGTCACAGAACAGTTAAAAGCACCGGTGAGAGCAATGTGAACTTTTTATACTGTTCACTTGTGACTCTGCAGCTTTGGGGAGCGATGGCTCCTTAACTGTAGTTAAGGAGGAGGGTCTGGGTTTGCACATAATGCCAAGCTATGGTTAATGTTAACAAAGGTTACTCAACTAAGGTTAACTAATTAAACCAATTGCAAACATTAGTTAATGAGCAACCTTTAACCACAGTTGATAAACTGTTGTTGTTGTTGTTGTTTGTATTCTGCCCTATATTCACAGGTCTCAGGGTGGTTGAAGCTGCTGGACTGGGCTGGGCTGGGCTCGCATGTAACACTAAGCCATGGTTTAGCATTATATGTGAACCAGGCCAATGTGTTTATCACATAGTCCCTACTAGATTTCATCATGCAGTGAAAATACCCTTTCAGATTAAAAATAAATGCTCCCAAGCAACAACAAATTGGAGGAGGAACATATAAAATAAACGCATAGGAATGTATGTAAGGTAGGGATTTTTCACATGCTTCCTCCCAGAAATAGCAATGTTCAGTGAGCCTCCTGAAGTTCTAGTGCTAGACTGGAAAAAGCACACAAAGGAAGTCACAGCAAAAGAAAGCAACATCAGATATCAGATATCTACACTACATGACACCAGGGAATCAAAAATAGACAATTCATGATGAAGAAAGCATTAGTGGTAAAATGCATCTTCTTATAAGATGAGTCCTGGTCACCGAAAGAAGTAAACATTTCGGCTTGAGCAAGCCAAACATGCCCTTCACAAGAGCAGACAGGAGGACATGGCAGAGTAACTCTGACTGATATGGTCCTTATCGGCCAATTACACCTGTTTTATGGCCTCTCTGTGCTTTAAAAGAACAATGCACTGCCCAAACACTTTCCAAACAGAATTATCTTCAGTGTCAATGTTTAAAACATTTGAATATAAGATAACCCTCCTCATTCAATTGCTTTGTACCCTTTAAAATAAAAATAAAGCAGAGTAACACTGACAACTGGAGAGCGATTTCAGAGGTGCCATTCCAGATCCCATCTCAAAATGATAAATGCCTACCTCTTGCTGCTTCCTCTATATTTCCTTACTGACGAAACGACCAATGCAGAAAGGCCCAAACATTTAGAAGTGTGAACTCTTCCTTTTAAGCACTACATGTATGGACTACGAAAGGTTCAGAAAAGGGAAACTGAAATTATCAAAAGGAAGGAGCAGCTCCGCCTACGAAGAAAGGTTGGAGTGTTTGGGACTACATAAAAGTTACCATATTTCTCCTGGCATCCTGCAACCTTCTATTTCCATGTCGGTTTTTCCAAAGCTGACACACAATAAAACCTTTTTTGTTATCTCTCCCCCACATCCTACCTCTTGTTCAAAAAATGAGGTACCAGAGTATTGATTACACATAACTGGGAGTGCATGGGACGTGGGCGGCGCTGTGGGTTAAACCACAGAGCCTAGCGCTTGCTGATCAGAACGTCGGCGGTTCGAATCCCCGCGACAGAGTGAGCTCCTGCTGCTCGGTCCCAGCTCCTGCCCACCTAGCAATTCGAAAGCACATCAAGTGCAAGTAGATAAATAGGTACTGCTCCGGCGGGAAGGTAAACGGTGTTTCCTTGCGCTGCTCTGGTTCGCCAGAAGCGGCTTAGTCAAGCTGGCCACATGACCTGGAAAAACTGTCTGCGGACAAACGTCAGCTCCCTCGGCCAGTAAAGTGAGATGAGCGCTGCAACCCCAGAGTTGTCCGCGACTGGACTTAATGGTCAGGGGTCCCTTCTGGGAGTGCCAGTGGGCAAATTCAAGAGGTGAGTGCTAGCCATTTTCCTGACAAGGAACGACACAGAAAATTAAAAGCATACATATTTGTAAGCAGCTGCTGTGAGACAGTTCATTAGCGCTCCTGTTACGTATCACCTTCAGGAAATGCACACAACATTAAGGCTATGTGTGAAACTTGATCACCATTTGGGACTGAGCTATCTGCACAGCTGTCAACCTAAGCCAGCCCAATGCAATAGCAGTATAAACCTATCACTGTGCAGAAGAGAGATGTAACAGTACAATTCTCTGCAAGGTTAAAACCACACCAGGTGTGACTGGCAAGAGCAGCAAGGCCTCTATCAGCAACTGGCAGGAGACAGAAATCCCCCACCTGTTTTCCAGTGGCGCTGGATGATTGCCAAGATACAGCTGCTTTTAAAGATTTTTGTTGTCACTGTTGTACATCACTCGCTGCCAATGATGCTTGGACTGCATTAGCACACACAGGCATGGCAGCTTGGCAAGGCATGGGGAGATTATTGTACACAGACCAGCAAATATTGACAGAGAAGAGAGATCAAAGGCAGTGTAGCGTGGGGGGGACTTGGATAATAAATAATAATAAATAATAATAATAATTTATTTGTACTCCGCCCATCTGGCGGGTTTCCCCAGCCACTCTGGGCGGCTTCCACAAAGACCAAAAATACACTAAGATGTCACACATTAAAAACTTCCCTGAAAAGGGCTGCCTTAAGATGTCTTCTGAATGTCAGGTAGCTGTTTATCTCTTTGACATCTGATGGTAGGGCGTTCCACAGGGCAGGCGGCACTACCAAGAAGGCCCTCTGCCTGGTTCCCTGTAGCTTTGCTTCTTACAATGAGGGAACCGGCAGAAGGCCCTCGGCGCTGGACCTCAACGTCCGGGCAGAACGATGGGGGTGGAGATGCTCCTTCAGGTATACTGGACCAAGGCCATGTAGGGCTTTAAAGGTCAACACCAACACTTTGAATTGTGCTCGGAAACATACTGGGAGCCAATGTAGGTCTTTCAAGACCGGTGTTATGTGGTCTCAGCGGCCGCTCCCAGTCACCAGTCTAGCTGCCGCATTCTGGATTAGTTGTAGTTTCCGGGTCACCTTCAAAGGTAGCCCCACGTAGAGCGCATTGCAGTAGTCCAAGCTGGAGATAACTAGAGCATGCACCACTCTGGCGAGACAGCAGTTCTGTGACCCAGGCTGAGAGCACAGAAAGCCAGTAAAAAGGTTTGACAATTAAAAAAAAGTCAAAGATTGCTGGAGCACTGTTGGAAATGTTAATTAACATACCAAAAAAAGTGGTAAGGATCTCTACATTTGTACATTTGTAATATTATTTACCTGTAATCAAAGACACAGGCAGACAAAAAACGAACAAACCAACCAGACACCATTTTGTGGAAGAGTTCAAGATAACGTCCCAAATTCACTATAACTGTGGGAAAATGCTTGTTTCAAAGAGTAGAATTGTGGACAATATACACTTGCAATACAGCAGTCAGGACAGTGTCCATTATAAATGCCGCGGGAGGAAGACCTTGAAAAGCAATTAATTGATCACCAAGCATTAAAAATATGATATACTTACACAAATGACAGTTCCTTTAAAAAAATTACTTTGGCAGGACAGGAAGCCGCTGTTTTGCCAAATTAAATCCTTCAAAGATTTGCTCTCCTGCTAAGCTCTCGCAATCAGCTTTCTTAGGTTTTTATGACAAAGCAGCCATAGGCGAATGATTCAGTGAGCAATTATGGTGCGAACAGGACTCTGGTCAGCACAGTCAATATCTGTATTTGTTAATGCTTCCTTTAAAAGGGAACAAAGGGGGTGAAATAATAAAATATTGATTTATTTTTTTAGTCAAAAGGCAAGAGTTCATCATCCTGTGCCATATACCACATGAAAGAAAACCTTGATCTAAAACTGTCTTCCTGTCTCAATTTAGAAGGAGCCGAATTAAAATGTGTCAAAGGAAAAGATCAACAAATACTAGGAGATGCCAAGCAAGTAAAAGAGAGGAACACCAAAAAACACAAGAGCAAGAGAGGCAATTTAGTACCATTAAGAAATATGATTCTTTTTTTTTAAGCCAAGTATGCAAAGTTTCCAAGGGAGAAAAGAAAATGTACCACACCCCAAAGATACAGCTATTCAAGCATCGGAAAACAGAATTTGACAATATTTCATTACTTTAAGCATTGCTGGGAGAGGGGCAGTTAATTTTCCCAGAATTGTTTTAATCTTGATTCTGCAGGCCTTTTCTGCCTCTCCCTGAGACTGTGAATGAATGGACTACATCATCTCAGTGCCATAGCCCCGAGGGCAGATTAAAACATCTCTCTCTTTTTTCCAAATGCTTATTTGCAGTGCTTACAATTATTTATTCCCCCCTTTGAATGCAGTGTTTTTTATTTTATTTTATTTTATTTAGAATTTATGTACCGCCGTATACCCAGAGGTCTCAGAGAATTCAGAGCTCTCATAGAATTTATGTACCGCCGTATACCCAGAGGTCTTCTGTTTTTAACAGAATAAAAACAAACTATAAAACCACAAAATACACAATCAAAATAAAAACAACAACCCAATAACCACCACTCCCGGCAACCCCCCCCCCCACACACATTTTAAAAAGGCATAAGATATCAATCAGATCAACCAAAGACCTGCTTTAAAAGGGACGGTTTTTTTGCCTGGCACGTAAAGGTGCATAATGAAGGCACCAGGCGAACTTTCCTGGGGAGAGCATTCCACAGATGGGGAGCCACTGCAGAGAAGGCCCTTTCTCATGTTGCCACCCTCCGGACCTCTTGAGGAGGAAGCACACAAAGAAGGGCCTCAGGAGATGATCTCAGGGTCCGGGTAGGTTCATGTGGAAAGAGGCGGTCCTGATCCATTGAAGGCTTTATAGGTCAAAACCAGCACTCTGCATTGGGCCTGGAAACTAATTGGTAGCCAGTGCAGTAAAACCAGGATCAGTGCAATATGCTCAAACCGTGTTGCTCCGGTGAGCAACCTGGCCGCTGAATTCTGAATTAGGTTTGAAAGATGCAGATAGGGCTGAACATATTGCAAACAATCAATTCCAACAAGAGGCAACGAAGTTGCCAACTTCTGCATCGGATTCCCAAAGAGAGCAACTGTTTGGACCTTCCAGGATATCAGTCCAACTGAAACCTGTCCAATTACCTGTCTCCAAATTCAAAACGTCAACTCCTTTCTTTTCCCACACACACACCCCTATATAGAGCACTGGTCTCAGACCTTGCTCTCGCAGGTAAACAACTTCAGTCCTTAGCTGGAGGAAACATCAATCAACCATTCTGGAATATTTTCGAAGTACTCATTTGAGCACAAGGATATTAACTGACCCAACAGACAAGAAGGTGAGGCCTTTTTGCCCCTCATTAAAATCATCTCCCTTTGGCTATCTGATTGGCTTTGTAGCACCACAACATCCTCATACAGTGGTTCCTCAGGTTACATACCCTTCAGTTTACATACGCTTCAGGTTACAGACTCAGCTAACCCAGAAATAGTGCTTCAGGTTAAGAACTTTGCTTCAGGATGAGAACAGAAATTGTGCTCCAGTGGCGCGGCAGCAGCAGGAGGCCCCATTAGCTAAAGTGGTGCTTCGGGTTAAGAACAGTTTCAGGTTAAGTACGGACCTCCGGAACGAATTAAGTACTTAACCTGAGGTACTACTGTATTTGCTGTGTGATTCCTGATTGGCAATGGCTGGCATTACAGACTTGTTGGGGGGAAGCAACAAAGCAATAATGGAACGGAGCAGGCACTTTATTTGGACTAGGACCAAATAATGTGAAAATAATGTGAAAAGAACACTAACTCAGAGTGCTATGGGGAGACATTGTTCCCTCCGATAGCTCACTTTTCAACTTAAGCATTCAGCCTAGCATTAAATATTACTGCTGCCTTGCCATCCCTTCTCCCCATCAGTCTCACCTAACTTTTCTCTGCACTGTTCAGCAGCTGCTGTGATTTTATTGAGCCACATCTCCGGAGCTGTCGAAGAAAGTCAACCGTCAGCACAAAGAGACTTGCAAGTTCTGCAGCAAAGTTACGCTCCGAGTGTGTGGCAAAATGCTGCAACATATGAAGTTTTTCAACACAGACAAAAAGGTCTACAATCATTAGTACCAAAGGGATCCACTTAAAATTAAATAAATCATGATGTCCTTAAGAAATTCTAAAGTCCAACTAAATGGCAGGTTTCTTGCATCTGCAAACAATGGTACCTCCAGTTGTGAACGGGATCCGTTCCGGAGGTCCGGCTGTATCCCGAAGTTTTTGCAACCGGAGAGACGGCTTCTGCGCATGCGCAAGCGGCGAAACACTTCGGGTTTGCAGCTTTCGCAACCAGAAGTTTACGTTACCCGAGGGGGTAACGTAACCCGAGGTTCCACTGTACTTGAGAGCATCACTATACGGGAGCAAAGCTGTATGGCTCCACTCTGATGCCCAAAATACTGCTTGCAACACTTTATTATTCAAGGGTTCTATTCTGCACTCTTTCTATATCTTATTCAGCAATGGCAGTGCCCTTTCCATTGTGAAGCCTCCCTCTATCAAATTCTCTACTTAGATAGATGTCCAAGAGCGCGTCCTCCCCTATATTGCCTCAGTGAAAACTTCCCTATTTTCTCTCATATATATATATATATATATATATATATATACACACACACACACACACACACACACAACTGATGGTCATAGAATCATCGAATTGCAGAGTTGGAAGTGACCCCAAGGATCATCTAGTTCCACCCCCTGCAATGCCGAAATATGCAGTTGTCACATAAGGGGATCAAACCTGCAACCTTGGCATCATCAGCACCACACTCTGTTTTCCTTACTGCTGTTGTTTTATGCTTTGACGTCTATAACACACATTGACTTCGTAAATGGTTCCTAAGATTAGATTTATCACCATAATTTGGCTTTATTCTTTCATTGAAAACGTTCTTTGGAATTGGGAAAAGAAAAGCAATTAAAAATATTCTAAACAAACCAGTAGGAATTTTGAACAACATACTTCAAAAATAAGGGCCCCCTCCACCAAATTACTTTGGCATCAGAGTCAAATTCCACCTGATTTATAAAGCAGCTAGATGCATATCTGGAAATAAGCTATTTTTCTAGATTAATTACATGCCCACCCTTGGTGAATATTATGAACTTTTCAAGTAAGCGGCATCAGTGATTTTGATAGATGAAGACATGAAGAGAAATTGGATCGTTCTCTCTCTCTCTCTCTCTCTCTCTCTCCCTTGGCTTCTTTTCCAAATGCCTAAGAATGTAGAATATCAGCTGAACATACTAACTATTATCATACGAATGTAACACTGAAAACAAAGCAAATGTTGCACTTTGCATAAACCATTTATTCGCTAACCCATCCCAGATTGAAATTTCAAATGTGCATGCTAGTTTCTCGAAAACTATTGCAATGAATCAAATGTGGTTTTATGGCTGCAAAATGTAGCTCCGCCACTCCTCCCGCTACTCAGTCATTGTGTGCTAATCTACAGCAGTCTGCCTCTATCTTGATTTTAATCTTTCCGTCTTGTTACAAACAACAGCACAGCGGGAGACAAAAGAGAAGATCATACAGCGAAACATTAAAACGATTTCCAAAAAAATGCAAATTAATGAATTCAAATTAATGCGGAGATTAAAAGGGGGGTTTGCACTGAAACCCCACCTTTCCAAGAGGAAAGTGGGATACCTCCTCAGGCATTCAGCTCTATGTTTTTAAAACTGCCCACTGCTTCTCACCATCCTGTGGTCCAAGTGACACCAAAAGTTTGGCTTCCCCTTTTGTCCATTTAATCAGGGAGACAGGGTTCAACAAGAAAACTAAATAAAACCCATGTTCTGCCAAGTAAAGGTAAAGGGACCTCTGACCATTAGGTCCAGTCGTGGCCGACTCTGGGGTTGCGGCGCTCATCTCGCTTTATTGGCCGAGGGAGCCGGCGTACAGCTTCCGGGTCATGTGGCCAGCATGACTAAGCCGCTTCTGGTGAACCAGAGCAGCGCACGGAAACACCGTTTACCTTCCCGCCAGAGCGGTAGCTATTTATCTACTTGCACTTTGACGTGCTTTTGAACTGCTAGGTTGGCAGGAGCAGGGACCGAGCAACAGGAGCTCACCCCGTCGCGGGGATTTGAACCACCGAACTTCTGATCGGCAAGTCCTAGGCTCTGTGGTTTAACCCACAGCGCCACCCGTGTCCCTTGTTCTGCCAAGTATGAGGTGTCTAATTTCCATGCAAAATTTTAAGCAAATAAAGGCAGTGGCATACATCTCTCATATATGAAAACGGGAGAAGCAGGAGTGTGGCTGCACCAGTCTATTTCTGATCTGCGTCAGTTTCACAGCTCCTAAGTACATTCCATCCAGCTCCACTTGAAGAGTTACTTAGAAATGAGGGGAATCAAAGCTCTTCTTGCTTTCCAGATGATCATTAGCCTGGCAGAGGGGAGCTATATTTGGCTTACCAGAAGGAATAAGAGGGGAGAATCGATTTGGCAGATCGTGGAAAGAAAATGACTCTTGTTAAAAGCAAGCAGCACTACTGGTAACAAGCCCTTGTCAGAAGCTTGGCCGATAGCCAGAAGTCCACTTGGTTGTGGGCCTGAGGCTGGAAGCGCAGCCGGGTTGGCAAGTTCCACCTGGCATCAAAGCTGCACATCAAAAGGGCGGGGAGGCACTTGGCATGCCAGTGTCTGTTATCTCATAGAAGTGTTTCCAGTAGAGAAAAGGTGGCAAGCGAAACAAAACACCAAATGTACATAGACGTGTACCTAGGGCAGGAGCCCAAGGCTGGAGAAGCAGAAATTAAACTGGAAATCATAACCAGAACAATCAGGACTAGCAGTGGTGTGCGGTCAGTGGACTAGGGGGACTAGGCTAGTCCCCTAAATGTTCCCAGTAAATCAGAATATTAAAATATTAAAGCCTGGTGCCTCCTTCCCAAAGCCCAGGAAGCTTCTGCCTTGCTTAGGGAGGGAGGCGCAATGTTTCAATGCGGCCCAACAGCCCTCCCACCACCTTCCTAAAGCCCTCCCAGCTTTGGGAAGGAAGCAGCAGGGCTCCAGCATTCCAGCACCCACTATTGGCCTTGTCCGCTCAATTTGTTAGAACCTGTCTTCACATGTAGGGGAAGTCCCTAACTCAACAAGGCTTTGAGACTCATCGACTACCCTCCCCTGGTTTAGCCAGTCAGTCGAAGCCATTTCCCAGGGTGTGGCCACTGTCACATGCTGACAATTTCTAGGAGCCACAGATGAGAGCTGAGTGCAGGGTGGGGACCAAAGGTGAACAAACTACCCCACAAGGAGCACGACGTATCCCCCACCAGACTTACTACCCCTCACCCAATGCTCCCAATCTACTGACAGAAAAATATTTATTGCATGGTGACATTTAGATATGGCAGAATAAAGGTGTTCCTAAGTCATTAAATTCAGAAGCATTCCAGCAAATCAAAAGACCCCAGAACTAACAACTCAGAGTCCCAGCAGCATATTTTGTTTACATCATCAGTAATTATTTAAATTTCCATCCCAGATTTGTTGCACGCAATTGAAGGGCAGGTTCAAGGTTGAGATTAATGACAATTGTGAAACAGAGACCCAGATTAAGCATGGAGTCCTTGAAGCCTTCATTCTCACGCTACTAGAACAACGTGGTCGGAACCTCAGGTGGGTGGAACAAATACTAAGAGCTGGCAGGAGCAAGAGCAAGGCGATTAATAAGCTTGCAATCCCAGCTTTACTTAACGTGTAAAGCAAACCGCAAGCAAAACTCTTAATACCAAATAATAGCCTCAGCATCCATGGATTGTGAAAAGAAGACCAAAGCCTCTACAGTAATGAAGGACAGGGTCTGGGAATGGTAATAAATTCAAGTGCAATTTGTTATCCACTAGGCCATCCTTCACTGCATAAAAATTCAAGCACAAATTATAAAATCCTCCAATTTAATCCCCAAGTACCTGAGCAACTCCGAGAGAGCAAATTTAATCCTACATGCAAAGGCCTACAGCTTCCAGGATGAAAGATTCTGGTTAAAGTGTGGCGTTTACTTTATTAATCATCTTGCATTTTGTAAATTACAGAGTTTTAATTTGTAATAGATGGCATTAGGAAGCCCTCAAGCCCCATTTAATAAGCTTGAGAATGAAATTCCCTTCCCAAAGTTTCCTTCAGTAGTTATTTCCCACATGCCTCTTTTAACTACTTGCCGCCCTATAGCAGCCATGGCCTAATCATCTTGCCTTAGCCACAAGCAAACCAATTCACTTGCATGAGATTTCACGATGCTAATTTACACATCCCTGCAGTTTGTACACACACTTACATCACCAAGAGGCAATGATGTATTGGCAACAGAAACCGCAGAGAAGAAATGCCAACAGTTAATTCATTCAGTTGAACTCCTATTTGATTATTAATTTTCTACTCAGAGAGGACCCAACAGACAACAGATATGCTCCAGAGTGAAATCTGTGCTGTTAACCACTCCGAAGCCCAAAATGGAAAATATATATATATGCAAGTGTACATTTTATCATCACAAAACTTCTACTGCAGAGGAAAGCATTACACCGCTAGTGCTGACCACAGAACAGTATTCCCAATACATTCACTGAATAAGTGTGCCCGACATATTACCCAATATCACCAGAAGTGTTGAAGTATTTTAAAATTCAAAGCACATCAGTATTGTGCCTGACATAAGAGGAAGCCTACCTCACCCACTTAACAGAGTTACGATAGCTAAGAAAATGACTTTACCTGGGTAGATGTATCTAGCATTGAAAGAGCAGCATAACTGCAGATACAACACTTCATTAAGTTCGGTAATTATGGATATGCAATATGCACAGCTCAAGGACAGCAGCAGATGCTTACAAGGATGAGCAAGATGCACTTTCTGTTCCAGTGTTTTCAAGAGTCAAAACTGAAACCAACTATCTGGATGACCCATAGCCTAAAAAATCTAAAGGAACTGGGGTCTTACTTGAGCTTCCTCATGGCAGGCACGTGGAAAGTTAAGTTTAACATGGTCCTCCCTGTCTCTATGACCAGCCCTTCACATTCATCCCTAAGAGCAACTCTCATTCCAACAATTTTGGTTGTCGCTTGACAGATAAATGTTGGATGTTACCAGGAGCAGCTCTCATAAAGCACTGCCTCTTATATCAAACAATTAGATGTCTGTCTGTAAGGTAGAATGCCCTGCCTGTTGATCCACATGACTATATTAATTTGTATCTCAGGCACCAGCACTCAAATGAATCTCTTAATCCTTTTATTTTGACAATATTAGCTTGATTATGTGAACGACACTGTGTGTGCGTGTGTGTGCACGCGTGCGGATACGCACACACCAATCACCTCTTCATACATCTTATAAAGACTAATAATAATGATGATGATGATGATAATCATTTATTATTTATACCTCGCCCATCTGGCTAAGTTTCCCCAGCTACTCTGGGCGGCTTCCAACAAAATATTAAAATACAATAGTGCATCAAACATTAAAAACTTCCCTAAAAAGGGCTACCTTCAGATGTCTTCTAAAAGTCTGGTAGTTATTTTTCTCTTTGACATCTGGTGGGAGGGCGTTCCACAGGGCGGGTGCCACTACCAAGAAGCCCCTCTGCCTAGTTCCTTGTAACTTGGCTTCTCACAGCGAGGGAACCACCAGAAGGCCCTCGGCGCTGGACCTCAGTGTCCAGGCGGAAAAATGGGGGTGGAGACGCTCCTTCAGGTATACTGGACTGAGGCCGTTTAAGGCTTTAAGGCTTTAAAGGTCAGCACCAACACTTTGAATTGTGCCCGGAAACGTACGGGAGCCAGTGTAGGTCTTTCAAGACTGGTGTTATGTCGTCTCGGCGGCCGATCCCAGTCACCAGCCTAGCTGCCGCACTCTGGATTAGTTGTAGTTTCCGGGTCACCTTCAAAGGTAGCCCCACATACAGTGCATTGCAGTAGTCCAAGCGAGAGATAGCTAGAACATGCACCACTCTGGCGAGACAGTCCACAGACAGGTAGGGTCTCAGCCTGCGTACCAGATGGAGCTGGTAAACAGCTGCCCTGGACATAGAATTGACCTGCGCCTCCATGGAAATGACTCCCAGGCTGAGCACCTGGTTCTTCAGGGGCACAGTTACCCCATTCAGGACCAGGGAGTCCTCCACACCCTCCCGCCTACTTCTATCTTGTCGGGATTCAACCTCAATCTGTTAGCCGCCATCCAAGAAGAAGGCTGTCTATAACAGCTCATGCAACTATAAACCAATTACCAGCTAAAGAAATTTTTTTATGATGAAGCCAAATGCACAGCTAACACCTTGATGATTTTGCCTGGCTCAAGCCACTGGCTTCCCTCTAAGGCTGGGAAATACTGTCTGCACATTTGGTATTGAAATTACGTTTGACATTTACGTGAGGAACCTGGGGGATTGTGAAGCAGCAGACTTTTCCCACATCAGTGCTGCGACAGTCAAGAAACCAGGGAAAGGGGGAATTAGCATAGTGAAAAGGCACACTTAAGAAAAATTGTTAGAATTAAAAAAAGAGGAGAAAAGACACCAGAGGGATATTTTTCCCCCCAAGGTACGCTTGCACTCCCTTTGCACTGTCTGCAATCCAATTTAGAATTAAACCGATCACTCTGCATCTGAAAATTGTTGAGGATTGAACTACATTTCAAACTGTGAATTGCATTTCCCCACTTGCTTCTTATGCTCGAACACCAGGAAACGTTCACCTGCTAACCTGTCATAAGAACAAAAAAGGAATCCATCAGAACAGCGGTGTAGCTAGCCGCTCGGGTGCCTGGTTGCATCCTGCAGCCAGGGGCGGGGAGATCCACCCGTGAGGCGGAGCAAGCTGCCCATGGGGGCAGGGTGATCTGCCCATGAAGCAACACTCCGACACTTGGAGCCTCTCCGCCGCCTCCCCCTCAGCTGTAGGGTGGCTGAGGGAGAGGCAGTAGGAAGGCACAAGTCCATTTCAGGCAGCGCGAAACCTGCAGGCGCCTACGTCACTCCTAAAAAGGTTCATGAGCCCAATTTTTTTATTTTAAACTCACACCGCCCCCCCCCTCAGTGATGGCACCCAGGGCAGGCCATACACTCCACACACCCCTTCCTCTGCCACTGCATCAGAAGGTGGAAATTTGGCCCCAACAGCCAACAAACCCCCTCTTCTTAATGGGCCAGGCTTGATGCTGCACTGAAGAATCAAGAACACCCACAACCAAGTCTAAATGTGAGCAGCTGCCCTTCCTTTTCTTCTCTCCCCAATTCATACTTCAGGGTTTTAAATTCCTTGGGGCAGGGATATGGCACTTTCTTCCTTTGTGCTTATAATATCCTGGGTGGCACACTGCAAAACCAACACTATGCATGTCGGGAGAGGCGCTCACAACCAGATGCTGCCTTCTTTTTCCAACAACAGAGGCTTGGGCCAAGTTATAAGGGACAAGATAGAATTTCAACTCCAAAGTCCTTCATCATACTCTCTGGATGTTAGCTCTTCACAAAAAGGAAATATTGCCAGATTTACGTAAGTTATGTAAAACAGCTCTTCTGAACTGTGAACGTAGCTCACATGTACATGCAACACATGCTTGAAAGCAGTTTCAATTCAAGCGACGCGCTAACATGTTAAATGTATATCTGGCATAGGAGAAGGAAAAAGAAACATGTGCAATCTTTTTCCTAGAAGGTCATCTTTTTTATGCCTGGAATGTGCCAGTCCTACTACCCCACTTCCTGCAGGTTCACTATAATACTTCTGCCATGTTCCCCAGATATTTTTGTCAACCTACCCTGTCAGAATTATGACCAAGCAATAATTAAGAGAGGTTGTGTCAAGGGCACTGCCTAGTTATTAGAAGATCGTCTTTCTAAGACACAGGGATAAAGTCAAGCATTCTACGCTTTCCACTATCACTACATCCATCACTCTGCATCTTGGGGCTTATTTACATTTTCATCGTATGATGAAATTCAGGCCAGAGAGAGAGAGGCTTCCCTCCCCTAGACCATTTTCCTCCCGATTGTACTGCCTGGCTCTGAATTAACTGCAAGAGTAATGCCATCACTTCTTGTGTTTAAACTTTAAAATAGAAGTAATGATCCAACAATGCTTAAATGTCAATATCCACATTAGCAGGTAGTATCCATTATAATACGAGATGTCTGTATTAGATGGCCCCAAAAGTCTTCGCAAGGAAATAGCTGGAAAGTTCATGTAAAGTAGCAAATTAATAAAGTTCGCTGTTAGTATTTTATTTGTCCTCACACTTCTTGGCAGTCACGATTCATTTTGTGAAGAAGAAAGAAAGATTTCATCCCAATAGGCCAAAAAGCAAGGAACAGAAATGTCACTGAAGAAATAAAGAGCACTGGTTCCCAGGCATGCATCTTTTTAAAAATAAAATAAAATACAAAAGCAGAAGGAGAGGGAAGAAAAGAAGAAGAAAAAACCCTTTTCTCTAGCCAAGAAGAAAAAACAGAGTCCATAACAAACAAACAACAGTATTTTCTCCAAACCACTTCCATGATAATTGCTTTCAAATTATATTATGTTATCACTACACATAAAAATGCAAACAAGTTCTTTTAAGGAGAAAGGAAATGTGTTCTCCCAATTCAAATGCAGTTTAGATTCAAGGTTACCATTCTTGTAAAAGAAATGTTCTATGATTCCAGTAAACTCATGGGAGATTGCAGAACAAGGGCGTAGTGCAGGCACTCAATTATCAGCCACCTTTTCCTCTTCTCTCTCCGATCCTTTACCCTTGTGTGTTGTGTTTCGTTTTGTGTTTTTTTAGATCATGAGCTTGAGGTTAGGAACTGTCTTGTTTGGATTGTATGTAAGCAACTCTGGGAGCCTTTTGGGCTGAAGAGCAGGTTACAAATGCTTTAAACAAAACAAAAAACACAAATTATTTTACTTTTTGTTTGTCCATAGATAAGGCTGCACTGGAGGAACTGCTCTGTTCTGAGCTTAATTTCACCCTAAAGTGTTAGAAAACTTCTAGGAGTAAGGAAATTTGGCTAGTTATGAAAATATTACGAGCTAAATTATATGTACAGGTTTCGTTTGAGGTGGAAATATAGAGTTTTACCACTGCCAGGAGCAGCAGGATAAAATATTTGAAGAGCAATACTGTCTGACTTAGCCAATCGGAGGTGAGATCAAGACAATGCAAATACTGGGGATATCAACAGTATTTGCAAAAACTAATACAGTATTAGTTTGGTTTTTCTTGAAATGTATATTATACCATTCTCTCTTGCCACAAATGCCAAGAGCTACTAACAATCTGAAAAGACCTATTTGAGTATCACACACCTGTGACAGATGAGTTAGTATGGGAATTGTAGCAGGTATACCTTTGTCACAGTATTGCAGGGGATTTTAAAATGTATCTTTTTTAAAAACTCAGACATATTTAACACATCAGACCAGCACTGCCTCCATTGACCTGTTGTCATCAGCTGCTGAAGACTTTCCTCTTTCAACAAGCTTTCCAGGTGGAGATTTTTATCTCATTCAGTGCCTGTGCTGGATCTGAAAACATTTTTATATAATAATAATAATAATCACAAAATAACAACAGCAACAACCTGGCGTGCTCTGGTCCATGGGGTAATGAATAGTCGGACATGACTAAACGACTTAACAACAACAACAAATAATAATAATAAATTGTTTCCTGTTTGTTTTATTGTACCATGAAATTGCTTTGAGATGTTTCATAGGAAGCAATTAATAAATGAAATTAAGTAAATAAGTAATACCCACACTGACGCAGCTAATAACAAGAAAAAAAACAGGCCATCCTATTATGAAGAGGTTTAACTTAGCCACTATCTGATACAGTGGTACCTTGGTTTGCATATGTCTTGGTTTGCATACATTTCGGATTACAAACCCGAAAGCGCGTGTCCCAGTTTGCAACCTTTTTTAGGATTACAAACCAAAAAAAATTTGGAGACCCCATTGGCGAAAGCACGCCTTGGGTTACAACCTGCTTTGGTTTACAAACGGACCTTCGGAACAGATTATGGTTGTAAACCAAGGTACCGCTGTATAAGGAAGATAAACTAGCAACAATATGAGATGCAGATATTAAGACCCACGGAAGTAGTTTGGAGAAACACAGAAGAAGTAAGAAGGAGCCCAGCTTCCGGCTAGTTTCACAATGGGAGAAAATTGTATTTGAAACCAATTCGCTAACTGTGTACATGCATACACACACACGTATCGAAGGTGAGTGTGTGCATGCATGTATTCATTTTTACATATTGGCTACATCCTTTGTAGTCAATATCTCAGAATTAGCTGTGGATGGTATATGACAGGATGCTTGCCTGAATGTAGAGCCGTTCTACCTATCCGGATGGACAGCTCGTTGTCATGCTGCCGACGATGTGGGGGCTGCTGCTCATACTTCTCTTTCGCTGTTCTTGAATCGTAGCTCAAAGCCAGTGCTGTGTGAGGAGGCTCAGTGATACCCTGGAAGACAGAGAAACAAACGAGTCATCATTTAATCATATATCAGCCTGGATAGCTCAGTTGGTTTCAGCATGGTGCTGATAACGCCAAGTTTGCAGGTTCGATCCCCGTTTGGGAATCCATGTATTCCTGCACTGCAGGGTTTTGGATTACATGATCCTCAGGGTCCCTTCCAACTCTACGATTCTATGATTTCTCATCCATCTGTATTGCTGCTATTATTATTATTATTATTATTATTATTATTATTATTATTATATAACCCACAGCGGGTGGCGCTGTGGGTTAAACCACAGAGCCTAGGACTTGCCAATCAGAAGGTCGGCGGTTCGAATCCCCGCGGCGGGGTGAGCTCCCGTTGCCCGGTCCCTGCTCCTGCCAACCTAGCAGTTCGAAAGCACGTCAAAGTGCAAGTAGATAAATAGGTACCGCTCCAGCGGGAAGGTAAACAGCGTTTCCATGCGCTGCTCTGGTTTGCCAGAAGCAGCTTAGTCATGCTGGCCACATGACCCGGAAGCTGTAGGCCGGCTCCCTCGGCCAATAAAGCGAGATGAGCGCCACAACCCCAGAGTTGTCTGCGACTGGACCTAATGGTCAGGGGTCCCTTTACCTTTATTATGGACCAATTCTATGCGGTTTTGTATAGAATAGTAATTTGACTATTCCAAGGTGGAACAGACCCCAATACAATGTTTATTAATTTATCTGTGTTACAAGTTTCTGCTGGTTGCTCTGCAGTGTGGATTTTTTTAAAAACACCTTTGTTTAAGAGGCTGTCAGTATCCCCTTTGGATATGGACACATGCCTGGTCCACACATTATGGCAAACTACAGTTTAACAAATCACAAGCTAACCACAAGTTGTTATACAGACGATCAAGCAAACCATGTGTTGTACAGTCGAACCTCTACTTACAATCGCCTCTTCTTACGGTCATTCCAAGTCGCGACCGCGGCAAACCCGGAAATAACCAGCAGATTTGCTGCCGTTCGCGCATGCGCAGGAGTGGTGATCGCCATTCACACATGCACAGAAGCGGGCAATCGCTGCCTGCGCACGACACCTCTCCCAGCGACCCGTTTCGACCTCCAGGCCTCTGGAACAGATTATGGTTGCAAATAGAGGTTCCACTGTATCTCCAAAGTTTGGGTCAATTCCCAGATGTTGTTGCCTTGTGCCTTTGTAGTTAGCACCTGAGGTGGGGCAGCAAAACAAGCTACAGTGGTACCTCGGGTTAAATATTTAATTCGTTCCGGAGGTCCGTTCTTAACCTGAAACTGTTCTTAACCTGAAGCACCACTTTAGCTAATGGGGCCTCCCGCTGCTGCCGCATTGCCAGAGCACGATTTCTGTTCTCATCCTGAAGCAAAGTTCTTAACCTGAAGCACTATTTCTGGGTTAGCGGAGTCTGTAACCTGAAGCGTATGTAACCTGAAACGTATGCAACCCAAGGTACCACTGTATGGCTAAGTGTGCTGGGTTTGCATGTAATGTCAAGCCATAGTTGTTGTTGTTGTTGTTGTTTTTAAAAAAGGTTTGTAAGCTGATAAACCAAATAAGCTCACCATTTTATTCAGCCCATTTATGTGACGTTTGTATGTTTTAAAACATATATTTTAAAACATTTTATAAGGGGGGGGAATGATTTCAGATTAGGCTTGTTTACTAGTTTAAGAAAGCAGGGGACCAAGTTTCTCAATGGCATCGGACTGGGGCAAAAGATTAGTCACTGTTCTCTCTGGAAAAAACCGGGAGTGAACTCAACCACAAATTGGCATTCACCTCCATATCTTTACTGCTCTCTTTTTTTAAAGAAATGTTTGCAATAATCACAACATTATGAATTTTGTCAAACACTTCTGATAAACATTCAGTAAAGGGAAAATAAATATGAAATATAAAAGGTCAAGAAATCATAACATCAGCTATATAACTGGTGGCATCTGTGCTGTCTCTAGAGTCCCATTATCTAATAAATGTTCATCATCTGACCTGGCATTTATCCAACTTGGACACTTTCCCATACCCTTCCATTAGCCAATTTCACCACTTCTTAAATACTGATTATATCTAAGTCTTGTTACTCTTCCAGTACTAAGTTATGTCAGTTTTGGCTGATATCAATAGTAAATATACAGTCAACTCCTGCTGCTCCCTCAGGACATAATCTTTGAGATAATCCAACAAAAGAACTAGTAAGCCGTAGCAAAGTACAAACTAAGCTGCCCTTTAACACTAAAGATGTGCCTCATGCTCAGCATTTAGTGGGAAAGGAAGTCTTTCTGGCAGGATGATATAAATGTAGCATCTCTGAGACAATGGATCATCCTTGGGGTTGTCACTCCTAGATCCAGACGGGGGCAAAATAACCTGTCTCCCTGCCCATCCCCTTTGGGTAGACCAGTAGGACAGCTATCTATTACTCACATGGAAGCATAGGCTAAAGGCAAAATAGTAATTTAAGACAGCTCATCCTCACACAACTGTGCACACCATGTCCACTGGAGAGAAAAAGAATGAAGCAAATATACGCTGAACTATTAGAAACAGAGATGCTTGCTAAGGTCACTTTGGTTTTGTTTGTTTGTGTTGGGTTATAAAAAACAACAACCTAAAAGGTTACAGATGAAGAACAACATTCTACTCTCTTCATCTGCATAATGTACTCTGACTGATGGTATTCATGCTAATCACATATTTGCTAGCCCTTTTTAAACACTGTCTAATCAGGATGCTGTCTCTGCTTCTATTAAGCCAGCAATTAGAAAACTGAACTGGAGAGAGCAGATATTTATCATTGAATGGTTTCTTTTTATTTTTAGCCAAGAATACCCTGTCCTTGCATTCTTCGTCACCAAAAACATCCTCTTCTGACACCAAATAGACCTTCAGCAGCACCTGTATAATTTCAATCCCCTATCCCATAAAGCAGGGAACCTATCCCAAATGCACAAATTTACTAGTAAGAAGCAGCCACAGGAAGACGGGATAACTGGGGCCAAGTCCATGGCAACATCCATGGGGCCTGAAACAAAACAAAACAAAACAAAAACCACCTTGCAGTGCATCCCCAAACTCTAAGAGCGTGTCCTGTCCTGTGCTCCAGGCAGCTGAGGAAAGAAGACTTCTAGTGCAATTCATTTCTCCAAGTGGGAAGAGGAGTTTCATGAAGGGGAGAAAGGGACACCTTTTCCTTTCTGCAAAAACATCCCAGTTTCATGGTCTCCTCTGATTCAGGACTCAGAAGCCCTTGAGGATGGAGATGGGAGGATGAGATTACACTGCAAAGCCTGATTGATGGGGCATCCCCTACCTCCAGGGGGACTCACACCTGAAGAGGCAGGTAGCTCCCAGCCTGTGGACGATGAGGTGGACTAAGGGGCATGACCTGCTGCTGCTTTTCTGATCTCTCTCTCTCTCTCTTTCTCAGGTATTTTTGCATCCAACTCTTGCAAAAATGAAGAATACACTTAAAATATACCGTATTTTTCCGTGTATAAGACGCCCCCTATTTTGGGGGACTCAGATTTAAGAAAATGGGGGGAGATGACTATCCATATATAAGACAACCCCCGTTTTTAAACATTATTTTAGAGTATAAAAAAACCACCTTGTCTTATACACAGAAAAGTACAGTACATGCACACTTTTAACATTACATTCAAAGTAAGGTGACACTTAAATCTTCCCCTCTGTGGTTTCCGGTGTCACCTACACAGAGGTCCAGGCTTTTGGGGCTGAACCCCAATCTGATCTGATTAGTACAGAAATAGAAGTGATAAAGAGTTGCAAACCTATTTCCAGTTGCTTACTGGCAACAGGGAGAAATTCTGACCTGACTGAGAGAGAAGCACAAGGAACTTCGGCAAATCTGAAAGACTCTATGACCTCCAGCATGGCATTCCATTTAATCCAGCTGTGATAGCTCTGAATCATTCAGACGCCACTCCCTATGTACAGCCTAAAATTAGGATGTGTCGGTGGGTTAAAACAGGCATTACAAAAGGGGAGAATAAAGTTACTCACATTAAATTGGCTTATCTGGCTAATTAGAGTTAGCAGAAATAACCACGGGGAGTTGGTACATTTGCAAATGCTTGGAAAACAATAGTCTTTGAGAGAAAATATCTCCGCAGCTGGGTGCAGATGCTTTATATGGCACAAGATGGTCCCAGCAAGCTTGTTTCATGTTGTGTCACCACCAGGGTGCATATGCAATCCCTCCTGCCCTCATAAAATGGCCGTGCTGATGCTAACAGATGCTGCTTGCATTTTTAGTGTTGTTACTGCAGCAAAGCTTGCTAATAATAGGAGCACACCGTTATACAGGGCTAGAAAGAAAAACAATATTTCCTCAATAAAAAAATATGCAGTCGCCACATTTTAAGCAGTTTCATTCGCCATGTTTACACTGATCCATATTTTTCAACTCTGACACAGATCACAAAAGGGGAAAAGCGTGGAACAAGTTCAGACGGGTTTCTTTTTGACGAAAATCTAATACTAGCTGGACAGGCTACGCAATTGCTGACCTCTTGTACCCCTGCTAGGAAAGTCACCTCCAAATTTAAACCTCAGACTGGATAGGTTTGGCCAATAGATCTGGCTGTTAGCATATAAAGCTTTAAATGACCTGAGGGAAGACCTCCTCTGTTACCAACCAACCTGTGATTTAGGATCCGCAGGAGAGATTCTGCTCTCCTGCAGACCCTTAACATATGCTAGGAGGGTGGAGTCACTAGAAAGGTCATTCTTACTAGCAGTAGCTCATCTGCGGAACTCCCTTCCAAGTGACAGGTGCTGAACAGCAGGCTTAAGGGTTTTTTTTATTGGTCCAGGTTTTTCGGATCATGAGGAAAACATTACTCGGTTGAACTGATGGCTCCTATTCTTACTGTACTTTTACTATGGATGTGTTAGTCGGCTTTAATTAGTATGGCTACTTTTATCTGGGACGCAGGTGGCGCTGTGGGTTAAACCACAGAGCCTAGGACTTGCCGATCAGAAGGTCGGCGGTTGGAATCCCTGCAATGGGGTGAGCTCCCATTGCTCGGCCCTGATCCTGCCAACCTAGCAGTTGAAAGCACATCAAAGGGCAAGTAGATAAATAGGTACCGCTCCAGCGGGAAGGTAAACGCCGTTTCCGTGTGCTTCTCTGGTTCGCCAAAAGCGGCTTAGTCATGCTGGCCACATGAGCCGGAAGTTGTACACCGGCTCCCTCGGCCAATAAAGCGAGATGAGCGCTGCAACCCCAGAGTCGGTCATGACTGGACCTAATGGTCAGGGGTCCCTAATTAGAGGGATGGATATCCTTTACCATGATACTGCTGGAACCCAAAGAGCATGGCCATACCTCAAAAGCAAAGCTATGTCTCAAAGGATTTGAACAGACCACCAGAAGCCATTTTCTCAATATATTTTGGTCCCTTCTGCTACTATATGGCAAATGGGTGGGCAGGAGTGGTGAGGCAGAGTAGAAAAGTGTGTGTACACCAGTGGCGGACCTACATTTTTTTGGCCTTGAAGTCTGAATTGTTATGGGGGGCCCTTTGCAATCAGCAACGAGGTCTGGGTAACCACTGTTATCTTCTTCAGTGGAGTTGTTCCATGGCAGACCACCACACCTTTTCAACTTCTGTGCTACTGACTCTCAAACTTTGAGATTGTTGCAATATAAACAACAACAAAATCAACTTGAGTTGTGCCACTCAGATTGGGTCTACTAGGCCCAAAACTTTTAAGCAAAGTCGACTGAAGTCGCTCCCGGGGCCCCTCCAGGATCAGGGGCGCTGAAGATGAAGCTTCATTCATTTCATAGTAGAACCACCCCTGGTTTGCACGCTTACTGGTCACCATTCTGAAGTGGTCACTAAGGGATTGGGAGGGTCCCGTTCACACAACATGGCTTCCAAATGAGTAACGGCAGTCAGCAAATTGTACTGGTGCAATATTCACACATGACGGTTGTATAAACCATCTTACTTACCTGGAGGAATGTGCACATGACAATTACACACAACCTTCACTTTCCAGAATTTTTCTCATGTGCCAATGGTTTGCTTGAATATGTGGAATTAATGGGAACAACTGGGGTTTTTGGAAATGCCTGGAGTACAATGTTTGCAGAGGGGGCAGGCATTCAATCACTCCAACTCTGTGTGGGCAGCGAGATGGTTTATGACGGTCTCCGCAACAGCTCCTCGTGTGTTTGCTGGTGCAATTTAAAAATGCTGCATCTCCTGCCCAAAGCAGCCATGCTCATACCAGCAGATTTTACTTTTATTAGCAATAATATATCTTTCCAAAATAGAATCATAAATCCAATCTACAATTATTCAGCATCGAAGAAACAAAATTACGGGCAGATTTCCCAGTAAATAATTTATTTTAAAGATATGCGTACACTTGGTTAGATGCATTCAGCTCGGGTACATTTACCCACCAACTGCCATTGAGGTTTTGTTAAAACAGAAGGGTCATAACAATTAAAACAGGGTTGCCTGTTCACATGTCAAAAAGAATAATTGGGAAGAACAGCATGGCACCAGCATCCTCACTTAGTAACAAATTCAGACCAGAGCACAGGGGTTTTTTTTACTAAAGTAAAAAATCATAACATAAAAGGCTGAGTGGGGAAATCAACTTTGCCTTCATTTTAACTTTCCAATTCCATTTCACTTATCTCTCCTTTGCTTCTGTAGTGCGAGAATGGGGCCCTTGTTATGCCAAGTGTACACCCTTTATGCTCCCTCTTCCCACACATGAACACAGATTCTGAATTCGGCCCTAGAGATCATCCTTATAGGAATCATAGTCCAAGCCTCTAAGTCATGTTTCAAATGAGATTCTGTCTCCACCATTTCAGCCAGCAAAATAATATTTCACAGACCATCTAGATGCAAAGGTTTCTAAACCGAATGTTTTCTCATCTTCCCCACAGAAGTGAAAAGGGAAGGAACTCCCCTCTAGTCGTCCAAAAGACTTCTAGTTCTTTGAAAGACTTCCCATAATACTAAAACCAGTGTCTAAGGTGTGCTGCTAAAACAAAATGTAAGTGTATAGCTCCCTTGTTGCCTCTTGCCATCCGCTTTCCAGCCCCAAATCATGCTTAACAAGTTTGAAAGTAATTCAAGTGAGAGGCAAGTTGTCAATTCTCTAGACGAGCATAGCAGAAAGGAGCATATTCCCATTTCACATGTCTGGTAGTTTCTAGTATCAATAATATATAGCACTTATATCATCCCAATAGAGTGCTAGAGGCATTATTTGGAATGCAGACGCGACACAGCCCCGTTTCCAAGTTGAGTAACAATATCCATTAGACAAGACGTCGCAGAGAAGGAAAGAGAGATCAGAGATTTACAAGGGGAAGGGAATGGCTTACAGGAGCTTTAAGAACCCTTGAAAGGAGCTTTAAGAAGCCAGGGCTGGTGAAGTCATCTTCTCCCAAGTTTGGTTTTTCTGATTCCCTTCCCCCTGCAAAATAAAGACCTGCAGAGATTTTAGAATAGCCCAATGGTTTTCAAAAGACCATCACTTTTGCACTACTTTTACACAATATAATCAGTGACTATTTTTGTTCCTCTTGTCAACCACTGCCACCCACACTTCTCATGCATGAGGACGTTCTTCCTAGGTAAGACAAGAAGGATGAGGGTTGGGTGGGAAAAGAGGCTGCCTTCTCATGTTGAGATCCTACTACGTCATGTAACACTGCCAATACATAAATCTGGAAGACGTGGTGATGCATGGAAGATCACTTTTATTCAATGGTATCATTGCTGCAGTGCTGTCCCGATTTCTTTATTTCAAAAGAGTGTGGCTCTCTTCCTTGGTCGATGTATTTTTTTGATGGTATCTCAATGAGTTTTATGTGGAAAACAATAACACTTGTTTCCACAGATCACAGCAGCTACATGGACAAGATGGTGACTCCAGAAGAGAAATTTGAACTGGCATGTTCAGTTGTGCCGTCAATCTACTTTAAAGAATTATAATTATCCCTTGAACAGTGTTTCTTTTCATAGCATCAGTGAATTGGCGAGTTGGAAGGGCCCTGCATTGCAGCAATCTCAACTAAGGCATCCATGGCAGATGGACATCCAACCTCCAAGTAAAGAGAGTCCACCACCGCCCTAGAGAGTCTGATCCACTGTCTAACAGTTCTTACATGAGAAAGTTCTTCCTGGTGTTTTATCAGAATATCCTTCCCTGAAATTTCAAGCCATTGGTTTGGGTCCTACCCTCCAGAACAGAAGAAAACAAGCTTGCTCCATCTTCCATGTGGCAATCCTTTAGATATTTGAAGATGGCTATCATGTCTCCTCTCCTCTTTTTCAGGCTAAACATACCCAACTCCCTCAGCCACTCCTCATAAGGCTTGGTTTCCAGACCCTTTGTCATATTAGTTGCCCTCTTCTGCACATGTTCTAGTTTGTCAATATCCTTCTTAAATTGTGGCGCCCAGAACTGAACACAATATCCCAGGAGCTGTCTGATCAAGGCAGAATAGCGTGGTACCATTACTTCCCTTGATCTGGATAGTATACTTCCATTGATGCAGCCTAGAATAGCATTAGCTTTTTTATTGTGGCTGCATCACACCGTTGACTCATGTTAAGCTGGTGATCTACTAAGACCCCTAGATCCCTTTCACATGTAATACTGGCTCTCTTTTTTTTAGAGAAACACAAGTGTGCTACTAAACCAAAAGTCTAAAATGGCTAGATTGGGTGGTTATTCCAAATACTGCTGAAGTAAGTCAAAGTTATGAGACAGAATAGATGGAAATATTCGACAAAAGTTATTTCAGTCTGTCTCAAGCATACTTCTCCTCTCTTTACTGGCTGCAAAAGCACCAGCTGAAATAGTCCCCTAGTCAAAAGAGATTATGCTTCCCAGACTTTCTGGGTAATAAAATGCCATCATCGATCTCCACTGATGCATCTCTGGAGTGGAAATCTTGCAGATCTCCGAGTTATATCCGAGTTTTCTCAGCCATGACAGCATTCAAATATCTGGGCTTCCAACAACAAAACAGAGGCAACTGGAATAATTTATCCCAAAGGTTTTCAACACCTAAGCACAAAATCCGATTGTAAGAATAACCTCAGATAATCAAGGCTTTTTTCTTTTCTTTTCTTTTCTTTTCTTTTCTTTTCTTTTTTAGAGACAGAAAAAAGAAAGGTAGCTTATTTTGTTTATGGCATTGAGCAGAGTCCAATGATTAAGAACTGTATCTCACCCACATACTTTAATTGTATTTTATTTACTAGATTTGTATGACTTCCCCACAACATGCATTCCTTGGGCAGCTCACAGAAACAAACATGAATACAACAACATAGACAAAAAAAGTGAAGCATAAAAAGAGGTTCCTTTCCTGCAAATGGGGGTAGGTAA
This sequence comes from Podarcis liolepis, assembly GCF_965112155.1. NCBI lineage: Eukaryota > Metazoa > Chordata > Lepidosauria > Squamata > Lacertidae > Podarcis > Podarcis liolepis. The sequence goes on from NC_139555.1 coordinate 26,957,993, forward strand.
AGCAAACAATAAATCACAATTCAAGCACAAGTTATTTGTTGAATAAAAGGGCCCTCACCTGGTTCTGAAAAAAACACAAAGGCACCACCAGGTGAGCCTGTCAGGGGAGGCTATTCCATAGTGGGGTGCCACCACACAGAAGGCCTTCTCATTACAGTGGTACCTCGGGTTAAGAACTTAATTCGTTCTGGAGGTCTGTTCTTAACCTGACACTGTTCTTAACCTGAGGTACCACTTTACCTAATGGGGCCACCGCACCACCAGAGCACGATTTCTGTTCTCATCCTGAAGCAAAGTTCTTAACCCGAGGTACTATTTCTGGGTTAGAGGAGTCTGTAACCTGAAGCGTCTATAACCCGAGGTACCACTGAAGAAGTCATCCACCTCACTTCACTTGCAAGGCTCTGAGGAACATCTCAAGATTCAGGTAGTTTATATGGGAGAAGGCAATATTTCAGTTACTCGGGTCCCAAGCCAATTAGGGCTTTTTATGTTAAAACAAGCGCCTGAAATTGAACCCTTAAACAGACAGGGAGCCAGTGCAGCAGATAAAAGGAGATTCTCACAGTGAACTCTTGTTCTCCAGGGCTCCCAGATGTCATTCTGATTTGCTACTCTCTGAGATGCCATACCACCCTGGATCAGTGTGGAGGCAGAAACCCAAATGACAGGAGAACTGGATACGCCACTCAAGTATTCTTCTTGAGCTACACCTTTGAAGCAACACATAACGTTTCTAGAATAAATAAATCCTAAAATAAAGTACAGAAGAGCCTGAGGTGCAAAAGGACACAACTTACTACGCTGGACAGAAATAGTCATCGGAAGCAGACTGAAAACACAATGACCTATATGGGATGGAGAAGTTTACAAAAAGATTTGGTGGCAACATAGATGGACGAAAATAAGAAACATTCCTGTGGCACCTTAAAGGCTAGCAGATTTATTGGATCATGATCTGTGAGAGCTTAAAGGTAAAGGTGAAGGGACCCCTGACCATTAGGTCCAGTCGTGGCCGACTCTGGGGTTGCGGCGCTCATCTCGCTTTATTGGCCGAGGGAGCCGGAGTACAGCTTCCAGGTCATGTGGCCAGCATGACTAAGCCACTTCTAACGAACCAGAGCAGCACACAGAAACACCGTTTACCTTCCCGCCGGAGCAGTACCTATTTATCTACTTGCACTCTGACGTGCTTTTGAACTGCTAGGTTGGCAGGAGTTGGGACCGAGCAATGGGAGTTCACCCCATCACGGGGATTCAAACCGCCGACCTTCCGATCAGCAAGTCCTAGGCTCTGTGGTTTAACCCACAGTGCCACCCGCATCCCTTAACATTGTAAATCTGTTAAGAGACAACAGCAGACTCACATGCTGCCCCTCTGAGATAGAAGTTGAAGCACATGAGAGGCTGCCAAGTGAGAAGCACAAACGCAAAGACTAAGGAGGAAATTCAGAGGAGATGATAGGTTTTAAGACTGCCAATGGGTATTTATGTTGCAAAGCAAAGGATGGGGGTGGGACAAGTCTGCTGCAAAGGAGGAATTTCAAAAACTGAGCATGGAAAGCTTGGGATAGTCCCATTTATTTTTCAGTGTTTCAGTAAAGGCATTCTCCTTATTTGACAAGGTTCTGATGTCATTTTACACCATAGAATCATAGAGCTGTAGAGCAGAAAGAGACCCCAAGGGTCCTCTATTCCAACCCCCCGCAATGCAAGAACCTCAACTAGATCACGATATATTAATAAGCTATGCCTAATCACAGCAGCTCCTCATCTGTTAATTGGTGCATAGAGGCAGTCAGCCTCCTCCATGTAAATTCAAGGACTGACAAGCATATGGTATCTGAATATTAGTTGCTGGGAAACAACAACTGGGAAAGACTGCAGTCTTTATATTTGGCTTTCTAGGTTTTCCAAAGGCAGTGGCTGACCACCATTGGAAACAGGACGCTGAATTAGATAGACCATTGATGGTTCTTAGATTCCCAGGGACATAGTGGCAAGGGGGTGGGGGGGAATGCAAGGTGCACAACTAAATCAGTCTCAATTGACCTTTATTGAGGGCAAATTCTAATCAATTCCTTTCCATTTGGTACCACTTCAGGCAGAATAGAACCTAGCAGTAAGATTAAAATAAGTTCTCATCATCAGTATAATGAGCTCATTATGAACAATTACTCTGCTGCGAGAAAGGGAAGGAAACAGCGATAGCGCTGTATTTCAAAGGGAGGGCATTCTAATATTCTACACCATAACCCAGCGCCTAACCCGTGCAATCTATTTCAGGGGCTTCTGTGCTGAAATCACCTATTTCAGGTTCCTTTCAAGAAGTCTCTTGCAATTTCGGGACTTTAAATTACTGCTTGCCAAAATAAATCGAAGGTTATATCAGCGCTAATGGTGATCCATGGATAGGGCTCTCGGTATCACATGCAACTCCAGCTTGCAGATTTGGGCCTCCGCCAGGTTTGGAGACCTGGCATCTCTCCCTAATAGAGTTTCAATTGCCTCCACAAAGCCACATTAAGGAACCTCTACCGTTGCTTATTGGAACAGGTTTCTCAAAGATCACCACCGCCTGCTTTTCTTCCCACATTTGAAAACAACAGGAGAGGCCGAATGGCAAAAAGTTGCTTTCACTTTTCCGTGGCTCATCACTTCTCCTTAGCTATCCCAAGATCGTGAAGTTTTGTTTTTCTTTCTATAGCCATGGAGAATGGACCAGGTATCTGTTGTGGGGGGGTGGGGGTGGGGCGATTCAACACAACAACAATCCTCCCGCCAGACTGGGAATATCCCATCACTCATCCAAGTTTAGGATATTCCACCATTCTTCAGCAGAGTTTCTTTCAGCAAAGTAAGCGGCTCGTGTACATGTCAAACCAAGCTTCAAAAATAAAGGAAATTGTAATGAAATACAGTGGTACCTTGGCTCCCAAATGGCTTAGTTGTCGAACAAATCGGCTCCTGAACGCCGCAAACCCGGAATTAAGTGTTTCAGTTTGCGAACATTTTTCAGAAGCTGAGCATCCGACGCAGCTTCCACTTGAGTACAGGAAGCTCCTGCAGTCAATCAGAAGCTGCGCCTTGGTTTTCAAACAGTTTTCGGACTCCCGGAACGGATTAAGTTTCAGAACCAAGATACTGCTGTAATAACAGACTGCCTGAAAGAAACCAAAAGAACTTCCTGAGGCAAGAATACAACACAAAAGCCCTGCCCACCAGATGCCAGACATTCGACTCCTAATCAAATTAGGCCCCAGTGTTTTTCTTACAGTATCTGCATTCCCCCAAAACAGCACGGTATGGATATCTCATGAAACTTAGTGCCAAGTTATTTAAAAAAAAATGACCTCAGCCAAGATGTGTGGCGCATGAGTTGTTTGGGTCAAGAACATACAGATACCACAATAATTCTCACCCAGTTTTTCATTCAGAGTACTCACTGTGTCTACTACAAAGAGGGGGCGAAGGGGGGAGAGAAGCCATCCCTTTTTGCAAAACACAGTATCTTTTCATTAAGGCGTTCTCTAACTCATCTGGATGCTGATAATGCGAAGCTGGAAATGCCTCATTTAGGCATATGATGTGGGCTTGTCAAGTGACCTTTCCTTTCTGGTCTGAAGCTGCTGTTGGTGTTCATCTTGCATTAGCAAGATCCTTGATATTTGCAGGTGTTTGCATACTTTTAAATTCTATCCCTGGGATGAAAAGCAGTACAATAAAAATGGACTTTAGAAGCCCTTATGGTCACTAGGAGACTTATATTTTGAGTCTGGAAGGAGCAATGTTCACCATCCAATGGTCTAAAAGACCTTCATGTCCTTCCTACATTTTAATGTACCGTATTTTTCGCTTTATAGGATGCACTTTTCCCCCTCCAAAAATTAAGGGGAAATGTGTGTGCATCCTATGAAGCGAATGCAGGCTCCTTGGCTTCAGTGATAGCAACACAAAGCCTCCGAAGTACAGAGGGAGCGCTCCCTCCGCCTGAAGCCTTCGGAGCGCAGTGCGAGTTCCTGCTTCGCTCCGGAGGCTTCAGGTTACTTTTGCTGAAGCCGGGAGAGCAAGACTCTCCTGGCTTCAGCAGGGAGGGAGAGCTGCGCAGCGCCCCTTCAGCCAAGCAGGAGGAGAAATGGAAGGGGCTCCGTTTCTCCTGCCGCTTCACAAAAGGGGTACTGAGCAGAAAAGGGGAGAATTTTTTTTTCTTGTTCTCCCCCTCTAAAACAAGGTGCGTCCTATGGTCGGGTGCGTCCTATAGAGCGAAAACTACGGTTATTTCTCTAAGCACCAACTTAGTTTGGATACGTATTTGGACATTTGGTTGGCATATATTGATCTGCATGTATAAATTAAGATGGTTGTACTGATGCATATTGAATTGTGAATGTCAGGTGATGGTTTTGATTTGTTTTCCCCTTTTCCCATTTAGTAAATCATCATCATCATCCCCAGTTCTTTGCTGCTACCAGAGTCTCTGCCATCAGGCTGCAATTTAGAAAAACACAATTTTCTTTGTTCTAAGCATGAAATATGAATGATCTATACAAGCTGCTCTGAGCCTTACAATGGAGTAGAATATAAAACTGAATGAATCCATAAATCAATCATCAAACCAGCAAGCCAATTCCTATGTTCTGAGATATGGGCTTTTGAAATTACGTTCCTCCATTAGAAGAGAGGACATTAGTCAACCCTACTTGTGACAGCTGCACTTAACCTTAACACCACAAACCACAACATATGAGTAAGGCAAGATATTTGAAACAATCACTTATTATAAGTTATTGATCTTGCCTGATTTAGACTGACCCAGATGCATCTGCCTGAACTCTTCCTTCCCTCCTTGCTCCCTTCCTTCCTTCCTGTCCAGTGATATACTTGGGACTTATTGTTTTAAATGGGCACTTACAAGCTTACTTAACGAAGAACAAGGAAGTAGAGCAAGCTACAAAGCTGTGTGAAGTGCCACATCTCTCATACCAATCTGTCAGAGCGGCGCTCTTGTTTTTTTAATTAGCCAAGCAATTTTCTTCCTCCCACAGACGTGTCTCTACAAGTTCCCTAACTGAATTCAATGAAACAGAAGACAGTATTAAAATGCCCTGATTAATGTTAACGCTGTCTAAAAGGTCGTTTTAATCTTTGCCAAAAACAAGCAAAGACACCCAATGAGCCCCCAGGAATCAAGCAAAATTGAAAAGGCAATGGAAATTTTCATAGAATCATAGAGTTGGAAGAGACCCCAAGGATCATCTAGTCCAACCCCCCTGCAATGCAGGAACATGCAGCCATCCCATACGGGGATCAAACCTGCAACCTTGGTGTCATCAACACCATGCTTTAACTAACTGAGCTATCCAAACTGAGCTTGCATCATCTAGAACAGGCTTCTTCAAACTCAGCCCTCCAGATGTTTTGAGACTACAATTCCCATCATCCCTGACCACTGGTCCTGCTAGCTAAGGATCATGGGAGTTGAAGGTCAAAAACATCTGGAGGGCCGAGTTTGAGGAAACCTGATCTAGAACGTACAGAATAATGTAGCTGGAGGTGCCAAGAGGTATCTTAATCTTCCAGTTCAAGGGCCATATGTATTTATGCATGAAGGGTGGAACAAATCTTTTCAAGTTAAATAAACAAAATCAATAAGACGGTGCTCAATGAGAAATTGGGGGGGGGGTCCTTTTCTATCACTTTTTTGCTTACATCAAGAGAACTCATGTTAAAACTTTCTACTCCAGAACTACCTTATTCATGGCTCCATAATGATGTCAAAGATGTTTTCTTTGGTTACTAAGGTGACAAAGGGCTCTCCTCCGTGTATGTGATGGAGGAGGGAAGGAGAGGCTGAAGCGCTAAGTCACTGTACAAAAGGCCATCAATGTGAATGGAAGAGATGAGATCATTTTTCAAGGCTACTACCACACAAAAACAAGTATTATTCTGAACTAAATATATGAACATGAATAGTATCTCCAACTGATTCCCACTTCTGCAAACAACCAGGTGCAAAACACAACAGAATAGAAGCAGTGTGACAGATTTCTCCCCTGCAATGTTTTAAAAAATGGCATGAGAAAAGAGAAGAATCGGTTAGCTTAAGATCAAGACTGACACACATACATTCCTGCCCCCTGCCCCCCCCCAAAACCTTGTCTTCTTATCCACCTTTCCCAGTAGACCATGGTCTCTCTCTCTCTCTCTCTCTCTCTCTCTCTCTCTCACACACACACACACCCCTTCTGTTTCTCTTGGCCCAGCACATGATCCAGAGACAGACCTAGTCAAGGTGGCCTGAGATGAGAAAAGCTCAGTTGCTCTGAATCTGTGTGAAGTTTATGCTTATGCTTGCAATTAGCAGAAATATAGACACTGGTGGAATATGCAAATCATTGCTGGGACGGATGCTGACAAGTCAGAATTTGCACTAAATTATAGAAGGGCTTGCGGAGTTGGCAGAATTTGCAAGGGACCAGAGAGGAAGTGCTGCGCATGTAGAGGAAAGGCCAAGAGACTAATGGGATATTCAAGCTGGCTAGTTAGGTATTTTAGAAAAATAGGAAAAGAATATGGCTTGTTGCTTACAGAGACTTTTGACGCAGGTATCACATTGTGTAGGCAGCAGCTAAAACATTATAATAACTAAAGGGCTACCATGAAGTCATCAGTCAACTTTTACAAGCACAGGGAATGGAGAAAGAATCTAGTCTAAGGGGGAGAGCAAAAATAGAAAGTATGTGAGAACTTTTGTCACAATTAGATTTAGTTGGGCCAGCTGAAGATGTGGCTTTGACTAGCTCCTCCCTGCACAACAGACTGCAGGATTTTCTGCCATTATTGGTCGTGCTGACAGTGTAATCTCAGTCGCAAGGAGCCATCTTTGATCCATTGTAGGGATGCCTCCTAGGCACCTGTTTTGCTTTGAATTGCACCATACCTTTGTGTCTCTGGATTCCTGTTTCTACTTATATGTTCTATAGAACACTGGCAAACCCCCACACTGTCCTGTGTCAGTGCTTACATAACAGCTGGTAGAACTGTCTTCTAGTCTTTAAGTCTCTATGAGAATGAGTCCACAGCTGGTTGCCTAGTTGTTGCTGACAAAGACTCCTCTGCTGTCTCCCCCTTAGCCAAAAACCACAAGAGGGACAGGGTCGTTTGGGGAAGGGAGCCTGCTAAAAAAAGTCTCCCCATCTCACCCTTGTGAAACCTGGGAAAGGAAAAAAGAAGATTTCTCCAAGCACTTCCTAAGAAGGAGGTTCTGAGCTCCTTCCCAGTAGAGTAGTCAGCCTTGTCTAATCCTAATCAGAGGTGCAATCCCAAGATATAGAACATGCCCTCTTTACCAAAGAATACTATGTACATCGGAAGCTGTCTTATATTGAGTCAGACCACCGATCCATCTAGCTCAATGTCATCTACATGGATTGGCAGTGGTTCCCCAAAGTTTCAGGCAGGAATGTTTCCCAACCTGTCATGGAACTGCCATCAGCTCAGAGGTGGGAGGTGGAAGAGCAATTGGGTTACAGGGAGCCGCCGAAGATCGTGAGAAGCAGCTCGTCCTCCGGGGAGGAGGGAAGCCATGCCTCTAGTGGGGAAGGGATGCAGGGCTCGGAAAATGCAAGGGAGAGCTGCAACACCGAGCCCTGAGCAAAGTGGGGGGGAGGCAGGTCCCCCTTTGCCCACGCCCTCTCTGCGCAGTAGGCTTACGCGCAGAGAGGGGAGGCATAGGATGGCGGTCAAAAGACTGCTCTGCTGGGGAAAGTTTAAGGATCGCCTACTCCCAGATTCTGCTAGCGACTGAGCAGACATGGAATTGAGGCGATCTGCATTGTGAATGTTTTGGACAGATAATAAAGCCTTGAAAAGAGCAGGGGGAGTCTTGCCTGTTCGCTCTCGAGCAACCACACTGGCATTCATAACACAACCCTACCAAGAAATGCCAGAGGTTAAATCTGGGACCTTCTGCATGCATGATAGATGTTCTATCAATGACCTATAGCCCTTCCCCAAGTAACCTCTGGAAGAAAGGGGAAAGGAGACAACACAGGAAATTCAAACAGGCTGCAATATCTACAGTAGACTTCCTTGCCCTTTAATTTGCAGAACTGGACAAAAGCAGCAAGAAGGTACAATCCACCCCATTTTTCAACTGGACAAAGGCCTATTTCTAAATTCTGAGTTTGAAGACCAGAAGTTCTAGGCACATGGGAAAGTTATATGCAGCCCTCTAAGCCTTGCAATCCCCAATAACTGAGAACCATGGTACGGTAATCTCAGAAGCATTTGGTTGTCTGCATAGACCTTCCGCTAAACAACTTTGGATACAGAAACTTACAAATGCTCTCAAACACAAAAGCGAGACAACAGACCTCCAGCTGGTGTAATTAAAATAAAACTTTCATGGAGCTCTCCGCTATCTGCTATTTGTTATTACTAGGCATAAAGAATCAAAATCACTTTTTACTTTTTCCTAGGAGAAAATAGAAGGGAATAAACTCCATTGTCATAACACACTATAAAATATATGAGCAAGCACTAATGGGAAAAAGCACAGGCCATAAATGTAGCTTCTCTGATTCCCAACCCACCCACCCCAATCTGCAACGTTCATAATACTTCCAAGTGGCTAACACTTGGAAGCAATAATAAGTCATAACTCGATAGGTCCCAGAGGCTTTCTCATTTCATGCTTATTAAAAGGCAGAAAGGCAGTAATCGTTTAGAGACTGAGAAATAATATGAATAACTCATTGAGAAAGTGTACTGAGGGGAAAAGCAATGTATTGAACAAGATCTGCAATAGAAGGTCTACTTTCTGAGTGAACATCTCCAGGCATGAGATAAATTAATCATATACAGCCTACAATGGGAAGAAATCAATGGATAAAGCTGAGCCAAGCCAGAGATGCCTCTTGCTACACAAACCAACACTGCTAAACTAATGCTTTTTACCACAGGACAAAGGATTATAATAAATCTATCTGTCCACCCTCAGAAAAGGGATTGTGGTAAAGAAAGCCAGCTATGAATGATACTGCTTTACTTTTAAGTAACTCTTGTTTTCCCTCCATCCAAATCGCTTTGTAAAGAAAGGTAAACACCACTGTTGTTCTTTTAAAATAAATAATCCAGTGAGGATGTTAGATACAGTGGTACCTCGTGTTACATACGCTTCAGGTTACAGACTCCAGGCTAACCCAGAAATAGTACCTCTGGTTAAGAACTTTGCTTCAGGGTGAGATCAGAAATCTTGCTCCGGTGGCGCGGCGGCAGCAGGAGGCCCCATTAACTAAAGTGGTGCTTCAGGTTAAGAACAGTTTCAGGTTAAGAACGGACCTCCGGAACGAATTAAGTACTTAACCTGAGGTACCACTGTACATATGTCCATGCCATTTTGTAAGCTGCTTTGAGACGCATGTGAAAAAGCAGGGTGTAAGGTTTTTTAATTAACCGATTCCTTTTTATACACCTGACTCCAGCAGCTTCTAGGCAACTTATGGTCAAGTTTTACATGTACAAAAATGTTAATAGAATATTGAAAAGATGTCTGTATCAATACCAGGCGGGCCTGACTATGAAGAACATTCCACAGGCAGGGGAGCCAAGTGCCCAAATTCTCCTTGTTGCCACCCGCCAAGCCTCTCTTGGCAGGGCAACCCTGAGTAGGAACTCAGAGATTATCTTCAAGTCCAGGTAGAATCATATTGGTACTGATTCAAAACTTGAAGATGACATGCAAAACATTATACATATATCAAGCAACAAGTTCAGTAAGTTCTTTCTCTCTCTCTTTTTATGGCAGTAAGTTACAATTGTTGGTCAGTCTTCTGTAAACTCTACTGAACGATACATCTCCTTCACTTCCCCAAACCCATCTAATTAATATATGTCAGTTGTTTTTTTTCCATTTTTGCAACCTGCCCAGTTTTCTTCTCTGGAACAGTGCTTAATTTCCAAATCCCTGGCATATGGTTGTTTTTTTAAAAATACACTTTGTTCCCAAGTTTAGCACTATGAATCACAAATTCTTATGAAGCTCCCAAAATATTCAAGAGGCTCCATCTCTCACAATTAACCAACCAAGTTGTCCAAGACTCGTTTTGCCGACGAGAGACAAAGGTTGCAATCGATACTTAATTTAATCTAGCATGGTTTTACTGTTCTGTGTACTTTGAGATTTAACCAAAGCCACAAAATCCAAGGCAAGGTAACAAACGAGTAATATCTGAAACATTTATTTTTTCTATCTTTCATTTTATTTCCACGCCCGATACTCATAAAAGGATTTTTAAGCCTTGAAAAGAAGGAAGAGGCACGTCTTCCAACAAGAGAAAAACAAAGCTGAGAAAAGCACCTGGAGATACTGGCTCCTATTCACACATTTTTCAAAAGACAATCAAAGTGCTTCTCTAGATCAACAAATCTTTTCAGGCCAACAGGGATCACATCCAACACTATCCTTGAGATCTGGCTGAGGTCCTCAGCAAACTGTTTTGAACTTAAGAACACTATTTGCAGTACATAAGCATTCATGCTTCCATACTCCAATGGTGGGACAGCTGTCCCTGCCAATCCATACCTAGGGTCACAGAAAATGCAAGACCAACAAGGCCTTTACTGTATAGAGTCTGCACAGCTGAAGTTGCGTTATATCAATCTTTAAAATGTAAGCGGATTTTGTAGGCATCCACTTTGCCGGTAGCCTATATTTTTGGGTTTGGCACTATCTAGTAAACTAGAATATTGCAAGCAGAAGGTCCTATATTTCATCCCTGGCATCTCCAGTTAGGGCTGAGAAAAATTCCTGGCCCTGGGAGCAACCTATCCACATAGTGGGTTGAGATTCAGCCGCAGTTTACCAGCCCACCACCGCACCCAAGCAGCAGTCTAGGACCTGAGCAGCCTCACTTGTCTCAGACGATGCTGAAAAACAGTGCACTTATATATTTTCCTCTTTTTTGTATCATTTATGCTGAAACAGCAGACCAAGGGGACGAACAAGGAGCCCAGCCCAGCACTGAAGCCCCAGCAGGTGATTGGAAATCCTGGATCATTAAGAACCACTCACCTCCCCAAGCACCTGAAATGTTATGTATACTCTTTAAAAACTATATTAATAACTTCAAGAGCTAGAAATGCTATGGTTTGGTGAAGTCGCTGAATCAAATGCACACAGTCCTGTATATAGGCAGCAACAACAGTAATGACCAGGAGGAAAAGAACTCATTAAGTCCCAGAGCCTCTAAGAAAAGCTGGTGTCAAATCTCCAAGCAGCTTCTAATGCTCAAATTTAGCTCTGTCCAAGGTTAGTCTTCCAGACACTGAAGTCTAGATTGCCATCAAGCATTTCATCAAGAGAGCAAAAGGACCGGTAATCACTTGTGATAAATGACACTTCAGGTAGGGCATTGGCGTGATCAAGAAGACATTGATTCAAGGAGGGAACAACTTGGCAAAGAATATGAGCAATTAAAGCTTGCTGCTCAACCTTTATTTTCCAAGCAGCATGCCTGCCAAGGGCTCTTGTTGCTCCTCAAATAACCCTCTGGAATGCAAAGTTAGCTGTTAGGGTCCTGGGGGCCTAATCTGCAGCTCCAGCTCCTGATAAGATATCCAGCAGGGCAGCTAGCAAGGGTGTTTAATAGGGTACCTCTAATACCAAGAAGAAATGGCACAGAACCCAATACCAACATCACCTTGGACATATTTGGGCAGTGATGATGTTGTGAGGGGTTGCAGAACAGGGCCGTCTTAAACATATGCGGCACCGGGGGAGGTGGGCAAGCAGAGCCCAGCGCAACAACAGTCGCGCCTGAGGCAGCGGCGGCAACTGAGTGAAGCCAGGCGCCTTGTGTAAGCTGTTAGTTTCTGTTTCTCACTGTGCAGCTGCGTGGAGTCACAGGACTTTGTTTACATTCCATACTACTGGAGTCTCACGGGAAAGGGAGACAGGATGTGACGTTAGTGGTTTCCAGTTTCCTTTGTTCCTTTGTTCAGTTGCTCTCTGCTTCCATAGAGAGAGGATGTCTTTTCTGTTCTGCGTAGTTTAGAAATAAAACTCCTTTAAAATGTAGCCATACGGTCTCATCACTTCCGCATGCTGTTTTGGTGCTCTGCTGGGAGAATGTGCCTGGAGCCTTATCAAAGGCTCAGGTCAATTAATCGTCAGAGGCAATTTCAAAGGCTCCGTCAAACGGAGCTCCCGACATTTTTGGTTATGGGCCCAGATGACAAACGGCAGAAGAACAGAATGCAGTTTATCTTCTCTGTGTGTGAAGAAGATTGATGAGAGGTATGTGCTCGACGGTCCGCCAATCCCAGGCACGCAGGAGGGTGGAGCCGGCCGGCTGCCTCAGCGCCTTGCTCGCCCGCAGCAGAAGAGCTGAGGCACTCCAACAGGCTCTGCTCCGCTCAGCAGTGGCTGTCGGCTTTTCCCAATCTCCAGACTCCAAAATCTCGGCCCTGGCACCCTGAGAGCCCGGCACCCGAGTGCCCCGCACCACTATCAGCTATGGGTAAGACGGCCCTGCTGCAGATGCTGCAGAATACAGATCCCTGAACTTTAGTGGTTCGCTGTGTTTTTCTACTAATATTTCATTTAAAAGAGATTAACAAACGAACAAAACCATTGTGCAAATTGGGAGGGGGGGAAATACAAATTTTATTTCATCCACGTTGTCAAAATCAAATCCCTTCACTTCTAATCAAAATCACTATCCCTTGGTAGAATATAATCAGCTTCAGAAAAGCTCTAGCAAGCTTTTGGCTCAGTAAGAAAAACCTTAAAACTGAAAAGAGTGAAAATACAGTTTTCCACATAGCTGAGGTACCCACAAAAGATTTACATTCAATTAGATAAATTTCTAGAAAAGGTTGCCAAACTGAGTTACAGTTCAACAATTTATGTCTTCTGGTGTACATTATTCATTCTTCAATAGGCAATACGAAGTGATCTTCAATCCAATTTTCAATTAAAAGTGCAGAAGCTGTATAATAATGTACTTCGCTGTTAATGCTGTGGCAATCAAGAGTATGGTAGTTTGGGGACCTCACACTGGGCATGTGGCGTAGTGCAAACTAAACAATTTAGCTACAGGTTGGCACACATCTGGTGTCAAATTGATTGTAGATGTGGGCCACTCAGTCACTTGAAACACTTAAGCCGCTTGGGCTTGCTAAGCAACTGCAACAAGGAATTTTAAGCAGAAAGTCAACCATGACTTGCCAAAAGCTTTTCTCTCTCTGAGTCCCCGGTCCCATCAAACTCAGTCCCTAGCTTACAAGACCAAATTAAAACAGGGATGGAAGCAGCAGTGAATCCTATACAAATTACTCATTGGTCCCACCATAATCTTCACTTTTCTCCCATGAGTTATTGACTATTCTCCAAACTTATTAGGTCCTTGTTCATTGATGGAGTTCCTTCAAAGTTGTCATAGACTTTCTGTGTCCACTTATTCATTTTATACATTACTATTCTCTTCCTTTCTCTGATGCCTTTTCTTCCAGTTTTAGGAACACTGCTTCCTCTCCATCCTTAAAAAGTCTTTCCCCAGAGTATTCAGGAATCCATCAGATTCCATCTGCCTCTGGGGGTGGACCAACTCTATGAGATGCATAGTGGAGCATCTACATCTTGTCCCAACCTCACCAGGGAATGGTGTAGCCATGGCAATGGACTCACAGCAAGCCCCACCACACCCCCGGTCAATGGAATATTACCAGTCTGCTCTGTGGCAAAGACCCAGGTTGAGGGTTCACATGTGCTGGGCCACTGATCTCACTGCATGGAAACTACCTCAAAGAATTTTAATAATCAGTTTTCAGTTACTAGGTTCTGCATACTCTGTGTAACTTTATACCTTAGGATCACCTGGGAAACTCTGAAATATATGCCTCTCGGAACGGAAGTGAAATGCCTTTTAAAATGTCTGCTATTTGCCTATGAACACATTGAGCTTTATGAATATTTAGCCCATACTTTTATCCGCACTTTAATTTTTTTATTTTTGCCTGTAAATTTAAGAATCCCATCTTTTGCTTACTGGCCTTTTCAGAGAGCACAGATTATTTATGCTTCTGACAACATGGCTTCCTTGCAAACCAATAAAAGCTTACAAATGCATAAGTGAGTCATTAGAAAAGGAGACCTTCAGTTCAGCTTCCCTCCCACTGCTCCTGTGCTTTTGTTTATATTTGATTCAGTTCAATATCCGGAGAAGTTAAACCTGCCCTAAAGTTCAAGTTCAGTTTTTTTAAAAAAAAGTTTTAATTTTTGCAAAGGCTGCACAAAATATTTATACACACATTCATTTGTTTGATTATGCTTCGGTATGAAAGTAGATTGCCTTTTTGAAACTCAGCTTCTCCCTGCAGGATTTGCAATAAACTCACACATTTTACAGAGGCACAAGAGAAGTTAAACAGGAACATAGCCAAACACAGTATTTCCAAAAGAGAAAAGTAAGCAGCAAGCTTGCAATATAAGCAAAAGAACTATGTGCTCCTTTTTCTACCACAGACCTGCTTGGGAGATTTCAGACCCATTTCTTAACCTGCTTGTGTCTCTGCTAACCTTGTTATTGTAAGCAGCCAGAGTCACCCTGCATGTTATGCAATAGCAGACCCAAGCTTACTACTACAGGTATGTGGTACAGAGATCTGTCAGGAAACTTGGTTCCCCAGCACATGTACCTATAAGATCTGCTTAGCTGGAGATGTGTTTACCATAGACACACATTACAGTCAGATGTTTTCGCACACATTCCTTTAAAACAAAAAAATGAAAATGAGAAGCAGTCATCAGATATCAAGGTATGTTTACCTCTGACATTCTGACATTAAATTAAGGACAAACTGGGTTGTTGTTGTTGGGCCAGAACCCATGGCAGATCAGAAACTGGGAATCATCAGCCTGTTGGGAAGGTACCACTAGCACACAGATGAGAGTACAATTCCAAGAAACGTGAAAGTACAAGCAAGGTGAATAAGCAACCTATTGCGTTTTCAAGAAGGCATCCCACAATCACAATTAGATTTGTCCTTTTTAAGCAGTCCAGCCCCCAACATGAAAGCAAAAAAAAAAAAAAAAAAGAAGGAGAATCTGGACTCAAAATGTAATGTACCAATGTACACGCCTCACTTAGAAGTATTCAGAGAGCAGTATGCAAGGCGACACAGTTGTGCTGCCAATGGTCAGAGCATCCCAGACTAATTTTGAGAAGCTCTAAGAGCGAGCTATTAAGCTCCTATCTGAAAGCAACGTTGCAAAAGGACTAAAGGATGTAAACTTCACACTAAAGTTAAGTTGTCAGGTAGACCATGGATATAGAAGTGTATCTTCTGGCTATCAGTGCTTTACAATAATTTAATTCTTTAAAAGGATCACAATTAAATCGGGAGTCAGATGGGTGACGATAAAACCACCTATTGCACTGGCATCCACACAAATACAGTTCACTGTTACTCTTACAATTTCATCAAGCAACATTTCCAAGTTTGACTTCATTACCTCACAGAGCGCAGTTACATCACCCTGGTCGAGAGAAAGAGAAATGGATGCGCAAAGAAAACAGGGAACCCAGTCATGAGAAGTAAAACTTGTTTTCTTCTTGCTTACTCCTATTGTGCATAATACAAACAGCATTATAAATTGTTTCATGTCCCATCATGCCCCATTAACAAACAATTGAGACGGTTGTGCTTTCACTGCTCGTGTTTGCTAACAAACAGGGGCCTGTGGCTCTTTTTTATGTGACAAGGGCCGGGGAAAGCATGAGTCACAACAATCACACAGTGCTATTATTCAAGAAAGAGAAATCCATTCAACAAACTCAGTTTGCTCATGGCAAGAAGTCAAGCAAGCAGAGGTACTCTTTGAAATTATTGGAAGAAAGATCCTAAGGAGCTACTTTGCCTGGAATTCAAGTTTCAAACACCTGGAGTCCCTTAAGTGTAACTTGAAATATATTCTTCGGTCCTGGGTATCAAATATAAATCATTAAAAGTAACAGAAAGCAATTGTGCTTGAGCATAATCTGCTACAGTGGTGCCCCGCAAGACGAATGCCTCGCAAGACGGAAAACCCGCTAGACGAAAGGGTTTTCCGTTTTGGAGGTGCTTCGCAAAACGATTTTCCTATGGGCTTGCTTCGCAAGACGAAAATGTCTTGCGAGTTCCTGCGGGGTTTTTTTGCTTTCCCCCCCCTTTTTCCCAAGCCGCTAAGCCGCTTATCAGCTGATCCTAAGCCGCTAAGCTACTTAACAGCTGATCCGCTAAGCCGCTTATCAGTTGATCCGCTAAGCCGCTTAACAGCTGATCCGCTAAGCCGCTAAACCGCTTATCAGCTGATCTGCTAAGCCCGCTAAGCCACTAATAGCGCTAATCCGCTAAGCCGCTAATGGGCTTGCTTTGCAAGACGAAAAAAACGCAAGACGAAGAGACTCACGGAATGGATTCTTTTCGTCTTGCAAGGCACCACTGTATATAAGACTTTCTATGAACACAGTTTACACAGTGTATCACACATATGGATGAAACACAACAAAATAAAAGCACACGCACGCACGCACACACACACAACACAAAGGATTTCCAATACCTCTGTGCCAGAACTGAAAAGTTCTTACACAGAAAGGATGTGGAAACACCCAGCATAAATAGCATAACTACCAACAGTAATAACAAGCAAAGAAAGCCTGGAGGAAATTTAAGAGCTTTTTCAAGTACTGAAAACATATACTGCACACACTACATTTTCCACAGCTGAGAAACCGACTCTTAGAGCAGCTTCTTTGGATCATTAAACGTGGTGTTTTAAGATCAACAAAAACAAAATTGAGTGGCGAGTAGCACACAACTTCCAGAAATTGGGGGGGGGGATGAGTGAGATTTGGGTCTGAATACTAAGGAATGCAGAGTCTAGTCACTCCTTCCTTCAGCAGGATCGAAAAGAAGCAAATTGGTCTGGCCCCAGTGTGGCATGAGCAATACTTGCGGGCACATCAACCTACAAATCCCAGTGCTGGCCACCCCAGCACAGCAATAACCATAGAATCATGGAAAGGACCCTGAGGATTGTCTAGTCCAGGCATCCTCAAACTCGGCCCTCCAGATGTTTTGGGACTACAATTTCCATCATCTCTAACTAACAGGACCAGTGGACAGGGATGATGGGAGTTGTAGTCCCAAACCATCTGGAGGGCCGAGTTTGGGGGTGCCTGGTGTAGTCCAACCCCCTGCAACGCAGGAATATGCAACTGTCTCACACGGGGATCGAACTTGCCACCTTGGCCTTGTCAGCACCACAATCTAACCAACTGAACTATGAAACACTTCATCATAAAGCCAGAGTTCCATCTCACATATTGATCTGCTGGACAATGTCCATGTCATTTGGTAGGCAAAGGGACATTCTACGTTCCATTTCTCCTTGTAGCATCCCGCTGCTCTGAGTTGCTGCTTCTAGGTCATGGGTAGGCAAACTTAAGGCCCGGGGGCTGGATCCAGCCTAATCGCCTTCTAAATCCAGCCCGCGGAAGGTCCAGAAATCAGCGTGTTTATACATGAGTAGAATGTGTCCTTTTATTTAAAATGCATCTGTGGGTTATTTGTGGGGCAAGGAATTCGTTCATCCCCCCCCAAAAAAATATAGATAGATAGATAGATAGATAGATAGATAGATAGAGAGAGAGAGAGAGTCCAGCCCACCACAATGTCTGAAGGACAGTGGACCAGCCCCCCACTGAAAAGTTTGCTGACCCCTGTTCTAGGTCCATGTCCACTTTTTCATCAAATGGCATCCCTTTTAAGGGCTGGTGCTTGTTTTTAATTACATTGGTTGGAAGCTGCCTTTAGGGCAGGGGAAAGGGAACAGATAGTAACTCGGGATATTTGACCTGCTGGAAGCATTACTTCTGGCAGTGAGAAAGAGAAGCAAGCTCCCTGCAACTCCTCCTTATATGGCTGCGCTTGCCCTTGCCAGGATGATCTTCCTAAAATGAAGAGTGCAAACTTCCAGGGACCGTTGGGATCAGAAATTTACATACCACATAACACCCAAGAGACACCTGTAGCAGCCACCTGATATATAAAGACAATAATCAGGCCAGATGGAAGATTGCCCTGTTTGTCCTGGCCCATTATCAGAATGTAGGCTGAACTACAAGAACTGCATTTTTTTCGTTCTGAAAAATATTGCCAAGGACAAAGGCAGAATAGAGTCTTGGATCCAGACTAAGCATGTTGAACGACACTCCTGATGGTTCCATTATGAACCAAACTCAACTAGCTGAGTTTGTCTCTAATTCAGAACATTTAAAACGTGCCACAAAATTGTTTGTGAAGGCTCTCAGGCATTTCTTCAAACACGCCCATTCTATTTTTAAGATTCAATTTCTGCTTCTGCTTCTGCTTCACACTATATAATCAAAGGCTTTTAGAACCCCACATAGCTGCTGTTACGCAGACCAGGCTTACTCAGTGAAAATGTAATGTTATCAGGATCTAAAAACTAAATTATATAAAAAATACTTTTCCGTGTATAAAACTAGTTTTTTTTATTTAAAAATTGTATTCAAAATTGTGGGTCGTCTTATACAATTGTGGGTCATCTTATCTCAATTTTGAGTCCCCAAAAATACATGGGGGCTTGTTATACACGGAAAAATATGGTACATTGTTTTTTCTTGAGATCTCAAATGGAAACAACCCAATCATTGTCGCTCCCCTCAAACTTTCTGTACCCGCACAATATTCACCTATCGCCTCCCATCCTCCCCATGCCAATCACTATCTTGAAACTTCAATTAATAATTGGGGAGGGAGGGTATTAATTTTTTTGATTAAGCCAGACTCTGCATTAGTTAATTCTATGCAAGTTTCTCAAATCTACATAAACTATTTTGATTGTGGCATTCTTTCATCAAATAATGAAATATATTCTTTACTTTAGTCTGTAGCATAGCTGTTGTTGTTTAGTCGTTTAGTCATGTCCGACTCTTCGTGACTCCATGGACCAGAGCACGCCAGGCACTACTATCTTCCACTGCCTCCCGCAGTTTGGTCAAACTCATGCTGGTAGCTTCAAGAACACTGTCCAACCATCTCATCCTCTGTCGTCCCCTTCTCCTTGTGCCCTCAATCTTTCCCAACATCAGGGTCTTTTCCAGGGAGTCTTCTCTTCTCATGAGGTGGCCAAAGTATTGGAGCCTCAGCTTCACGATCTGTCCTTCCAGTGAGCACTCAGGGCTGATTTCCTTCAGAATGAATAGGTTTGATCTTCTCGCAGTCTCAAGAATCTCCTCCAGCACCATAATTCAAAAGCATCAATTCTTTGGTGATCAGCCTTCTTTATGGTCCAGCTCTCACTTCCATACATCACTACTGGGAAAACCATAGCTTTAACTATATGGACCTTTGCCAGCAAGGTAATGTTTCTGCTTTTTAAGATGCTGCCTAAGTTTGTCATTGGTTTTCTCCCAAGAAGCAGGTGTCTTTTAATTTTGTGACTGCTGTCACCATCTGCAGTGATCATGGAGCCCAAGAAAGTAAAATCTCTCACTGCTTCCATTTCTTCCCCTTCTATTCATCAGGAGGTGATGGGACCAGTGGCCATGATCTTAGTTTCTTTGATGTTCAGCTTCAGACCATATTTTGCACTCTCCTCTTTCACCATAATTAAGAGGTTCTTTAACATAGCAGATAAGCCATAGTCAAATTAAAAATTCACTAGAAGCTGCACCTAAGTTTTGAGAACGTCTAAATGAAAGGAATTCAATTGCAATCTTCTAAGTAAAAGCAACTGTCCTCCTATCCACAGCACACACGGGTCTACACTCACTACACTGCAGCTTTGGAAGCAGCATCAACATCATCTGACCTCATAAAAGCAAGTCCCAAAGTTGTTATTGCCAGAGACATTACTTAATCATAAGCAAAATGTCCAAAGTCCTCGCCCAATAACTGGAAACAAGGGAGCCGAAGAGGATATTTTTTTAAAGCCTGGTGGCAGGTTATATATATCGCTAATGCAATATTATCCTGAGAACATTTCATTCACTACTAATTACAAACCACTTTGCCAAGTCGTAATTCTTGCAAATTGCAAAACAGAAACTTTAGTAAATCACTTCTTTCCCCATTAATTAGTTTTAGGAAGGGCCCTGGGAAATTATTCACATCCTAAGCCAAATAAAAAACAAGCTGAAGGTGCTGGCATATTGTCCACTGGATTATCAGAAATTTGTGTATTTCTATTTTTTAACATGAGCCTTGAGAAAATGCAGCTAGAACCTTGTTTTCTAAAATGTGGGAATAATCCCAACTCACACACCAATTTAAAGATTCATGAAAAACTAATGTGAAAATGATCTCTCTCTCAGAGGCAAGGGAAGAGACTCCAGAATTCTGGGATCATACACGTTTGCCTCAGACGTCAGGTTATTTCAAAAATTAAAGGTAAAGAAATGGTCCGCGAAGCAAATACAAATGGTTACTGTCGTTGCTGTAATATATACAAACACTACTGTGGTGAGAACCTAATTAGCTTTGATGCTGAACGAACTGCCACAGTCAATTCAGAAAGGCTTCCAAGGTCGAAAATCTATTTTGGAAGAGTCTGGTGCTAAAAGACGTAAGAGCTCAGAGGGAATCCAATTTTGATTCAAAGCACCACCCTTCATGACCATGGCCAGATCCAAATCCCTCATCCCGATCCTGAAGATTTCAGCACCCCTTGTCAAAGTAGATGCCAAGGAAGGAAGCACTTAGCCTTGTGGGAACACAGGTTCCATCAACTTCAGGAAAGGCTGATATAATTTAGGATCCATCAATATTAAGAAGGGGAAAGTTGGGTAGTGAACGTATGAGTTTTTAAAGCTAGAATTCACTTAATACCTTAATAGAGGGTACAAAATAGTGCCAAACCAGTTTCCTGTAAGATAGAGATGTCTAGTCCACAAGAGATTTCCACCTCAAAAGTTAGTTGCCATCAAGATAACTGGAGGATGAATTGTGAGGCAAGAAGATAGATAGATGATAGATAGATGATATAGATCAATAGATAGATCGATCGATAGATGATAGATAGATGATAGATAGATGATAGATAGATGATAGATAGATAGATAGATAGATAGATAGATAGATAGATAGATAGATAGATGGATGATAAATTGATAGATGATAGATAGATAGATGATAGATAGATAGATAGATAGATAGATAGATAGATAGATAGATAGATAGATAGATAGATAGATGATAGATAGATAGATAGATGATAGATAGATAGATGATAGATAGATGATAGATAGATAGATATAAAGCAAACAAAAGGGTGTCTGGCAATTATTTTGAAACCCACAATTCTTGGGATTGCTTCTAAGCACAGCACACTTATTGTGTGTTCTTGCCCATCCATGATTGTATCCATGATACAATAGTCACATAGGAAGAATCACATCAGCATTACCTCCTGTTAGTGTAGGGAGCCATACTTCCTATAGCTTTCCCACTGTTTGAATGGGTTTTTGTGTGAATCCTGATAACTTTTAAGTAAACCCTCTTACCTTTTCATTAATCAGGGAATTATACTGCTGGAAGGGACTCAGAGAGTCATCTAGTCCAACCACCAAGGGCCTCATGCTTTCTCTGGCTGCTAATAATGTTGGCTTCCCCTAAACACTGGAGTTCTATTATGTGAAAGGATTGTGCGTGTCTCTGGAGTACCCAAGATTTTTATTTGTTAAGGACTCTGTGGCATTGCCATTATAGGAAGAGTTTATACAAGGTGAGAAATCGCTTTACTCCCCAGCCACGTAGATGAGAAGGGAAGGGGCTGTTCCTTCATTGCTAAAAGGTAAAGGGGAAGAAATTACAGTTTTCTACAAACAAGAAACAGGAACAAGGCAGCATTATAAAACATTTATGTGCCAATAACAACCAGGCCTCCAGCTGTTCTCTCATCTCCCATCTTATCTACTCAGCGAGGCCTAGAAGCAATGAATGCAACATACCAAAGATTATGGCTGCTTTTACACAAGAGATTTACTGCAAAACAGCCACACTTTGCTCACTCACCTTTTATGGGGTATGACTTCATGAACAAAACATTTCCCTCTCCTTCCCCCCCCCCCCCGTCACCTTTTGAATGTTTTTGTTTTTCCCCAAAGCTCAGAAGATCCAACTTTTTAAGACTCAATGGAATGGCTTCACAATTTCTGCAACTGTAAATGACTTGCCACACTTGTACTCTGGCCATTTATTTATTTAAAATACTCGTACCCTTGCCTTTCTATCATATGCTACAGTCCACCTATGCAGAAGCCAGAGGTTTCTACATATTCTCTCACACACACAGCCCTCAAGCCTGGCAAGCATGAGGCATTCTCACAGCTCAATGGCAGATTCTAAGTATGGCAAAAGGCCAATGTAGAAGGAAACCACTGAGGGGTGAAGACTAGAGTGGATAATTATCCTGTGGAAATTCCTGAGGGCCCAATAGAGAAACTTGGAGGACCCCATTTGGCCTACGGCACCTGAGGTTCTTCACCCGAGGTTCTCCAACCCTACTCTAGCAATTTCCTTTTCTGTGGTCTCTCATTCTCTTGCATAGGAATCAGCTTAAACACTTCCTTTTCCGAATAAAAGTATTGTCATCTTCTTCATCATCATCATCATGCCACCTATCTGACTGGGTTCTCCCAGCCACTCTGGACAGCTTCCAACAAATTAAAAACATTAGCACAGTCAAACATCAAACATTAAAAACTTCCCTATACAGGGTTGCCTTCACACATCTTCTAAAAATCAGATAGTTATTTATTTCCTTGACATCTGATGAGAGGGCATTCCACAGGGAAGGTACCAATACCAAGAAGGCCCTCTGCCTGGTTCCCTGTAGCTTCACCTCTCGCAGTGAGGGAACTGCCAGAAGGCCGTCGGAGCTGGACCTCGGTGTCCGGGCTGAACAATGGGGGTGGAGATGTTCCTTCAGATATACAGGGCTGAATCACACTTACTAGGGAGTAAGTTCAATATAACTCAGTGATGCTTACTTTTGAGTAATAAATAACTGTGTTGTAAGAGTTGATAGGTCTCAGTGAAAATATTTCATCATTGATCATCTTGTCGAAATACCAAAATACATGAGGATCATGTCATTTTATGAAGTATCCAGTGGGGTGGGGGGGAAATAACAAGAAACAGTTGAAATCATTTATTATATTGCTATTTTTTTCCTCTTCCAGAATGGATCATTCTGCTTTATAATTTAAAATCTTAGCAAAAGCTGCTTTAACAAGTGTCAAGTTATACATTTAAACAAACAAAGCCTCCAATGAATAATTACTCCAAACATTGCAAATTACTGTTTGAGGCACTGGATTTGTGAACGCATCCATCTGCAGCACAGTGCCACAGCAAGTTCCATTCTTCCCAGTCAAAGACAAATGGTTTTAGAAGAAATTGGGAAGGGGAAAATGATATCCCAGGTAATCTCTCCTAAATAAGAATTTTTAAAAAGGTAGGAAGGTTTATTTGATGTGCAGTCCACCACTCTGCTACACAATACATAGTTCATCTTATTTGTACGTTCATCTCTTTTTGGAAGAGTAAATATGAGTTTTTGCAAAGAATTTCAGAAAATAGTTTTCTACGTGGGTGGAATCCAACACTCACCCATTGGAAGCAACAAGATCTGCTCACACTGTGGGATTTTACCTTCATCTACAAACTTCTGAAAGGTAGGAGCAGAAAGAACCATGTCCACATTAATGTTCAAAGCCAGAGACTTCCAAACTGTGTGTCGTGACACATTCATCTGTTGGCTACAGTGTGTAGATGTGTCACGCAAACACTCCCCACACTCCTCCCAGGACTGAACAGGGGTTAGGTTTAACCTCCCGTTTGCTAATAAAACTGAATTACTATACAGTGGTACCTCGGGTTAAGTTCTTAATTCGTTCCAGAGGTCCGTTCTTAACCTGAAACCGTTCTTAACCTGAGGTACCACTTTAGCTAATGGGGCCTCCCACTGCTGCCGCACCGCCAGAGCTTGATTTCTGTTCTCATCCTGAAGCAAAGTTCTTAACCCAAGGTACTATTTATGGGTTAGCGGAGTCTGTAACCCGAAGCATCTGTAACCTGAAGCATCTGTAACTTGAGGTACCACTGTATCACAAAGTGATGCACGTCTAAAGAGTGTGTCACCAAGATGAAAAGTTTGGAAATCTCTACAGTAGGCACTGAAGTATAGATTATTGCTACATCCTGTAATGCATAAAGTTATTCCTTGTGGGAAACTTAACAACACTGGCATGGGAAGGAGTCCCAGTCCGGACTCCCGCTATGAGATTTCATGTTTCTGGTGTTACCTAGGAAACACAAAATTGCACTGCACATTTTCCTGCTCTGGGGGCTTTCACATGAATGTCCTAAAGAGGGTAATTTTAACCAGTTTCCTGGAAAAGGGTGCGTAAGTGGCCACCAAATGGGACTTCTGATTATGGCAGCACACTCAGCAGGGCCTCTTGGGATTAACTTGAAAGTATAGAATATGACAAAAGAAAGAAAAGCATTACTTTGGTGAACCAGTGCCTAGGTGATACAGGACTGAAATTTCACAAAAAGCTCTTTGCACAATGACCATAAACCACTTAAGGTACCATATCAATATTGCCTTTTAGGCTAGTCCAAATTAAGAACCTGACTGTTGCATTCTGGACCAAACAGCCTTTCAACTGCAACCTCAAATTAATGCAGGTATGAACACTTTATATACTGAAAGTAAGTAGATTAATATAATTTACGGATAAAAATCAAATTGTCAAAAAGGCAATCTGCTATTGCATAGCCTGTTTTTTTTATGAATGCTGCAATACATAAGTTTTTAGAATACTGTTCCACACATTAACAAGATGAATTGATGTGTAACAAGTTTTATTGCTTTAATAATCTGTGTATAAACAAATAGGTTCTGCAGAACAATTCACTGTATTATTCTATGTCTGCGATACGAAGTTGCCACACTGCTCAGAAAAAACACCCTGTTGTTTTTATACGTAAATATAGGAGAGTTTTGAATTGTATTGTTTTACTTGCTATGGAAAAGATGCACAAAGGCAGCAAATAGCTTTACCATTTACTAGCACATTAAGTAAGGTTGAAATGATCTCAACATCAAAGTATTTAGCCAAGAAGGAGACTACCATTCTGTCTCAGGCCAATAGTCTATCAAATCTCACCTCAGCAAAGAACCTCCTAGTTTTCCAAGCCAGGAAACCATGCTTCTGTAAAGCAGCCAACAAATGCAAAGGCTTATTAATGTCCTATTGATGAACCATGCGAATGAAAATAAAAAAATTCCTTCCCGTAGCACCTTAAAGACCAACTAAGTTAGTTCTTGGTATGAGCTTTCGTGTGCATGCATGTATCTGAAGAAGTGTGCATGCACACGAAAGCTCATACCAAGAACTAACTTAGTTGGTCTTTAAGGTGCTACTGGAAGGAATTTTTTTATTTTGACTATGGCAGACCAACACGGCTACCTATCTGTAACTGGAACCATGCGAATGAAGGGATTCGAGACACTTGCGTATCATCTAGTTTCCTTAAAATACTGCCTCCCTCCAGAATTTCAGTGTGTGCAAGTGCTTGCTCTGGCCTTTTTGGCAGACAGATGGGAAGGCCATGAAAACCGCCGTGCTCCTTTGACATCCATCACCATCTTCCTCCCATCAGACTCCGTGAAGTCACAATGAGAAATGTCAGAGGCTGAAGGCAGCAGCTGGGCCTTCAAGGAACAAAGCTAAACATCAAAGTTATTCCTGGCTGCCTTTTATTCTTCTACCAGACTCCCAGATGCTTCGTGTATACCCCGAAACAATAACCTAAAAAGCAACAATGCCCAAGGGACGCAGAAAGTTGAAGGCACAGTTGGTATCCATAAACAGTGACAGCCATTTCGCAAGGAAACCTGCCCTGAATATTGAAAGAGGCACGTACAGGGAAAACCTCACAATGGGTTAGAATCTCTCTCTCCCTGTGTCTTTCTCTTTAGTTGTTTTTCACTCCTGCCCAATTGTTTTTTGTCCTGTAATGCCCCATAAAAAGCAGGATGGCAATCATATCAAGAATACTTCCTCAGTTTGTCACACACACATATATCCTGTTTGCTGCAGCAAGGCAAAAAAAGAAGAAGCATTTCCAGGTTACAGGTGCACAGTTTGCCAATATTGAAAGGAAGGTAGGGATGGGAGATAAATTAGATTCAGTTCGCATTTAAAGGTGAATCTAACTAATTCGCATTTTCCAAAGCAATACAGGGATCGAACCAGAGCCATCCTTCAAGATTCACACTTTTCCAAATGTTGCATCATAGGTTTCCAGCCACAGAAAGGCATACGATAGTGTAAAGTGTGCATGGAAAGGCATTAGTGAAAATAACATGCCGAAATATATTATATTAGGGAGGATCACTTTGCAAAACTGTGTATTAGGCAAAATCACATACAGTCATACCTTGGACCTCAAACGCCTTGGCTCCTGAACAAATCAGCTACCGAACGATCAAAACCCGCAAGTGAGAGTTTCGGTTTTTGAGTGTTGTTTTGGAAGCCGAACTTCTGACAGGGCTTCTGCAGCTTCCGACTGGCTATAGGAGCTTCCTGCAGCCGATGAGAAGCCGCGCTTTGGTTTCCAAATGTTTTGGAAGTCAAATGGACTTCCGAAATGGATTCCATTTTATTTCCAAGGTATGACTGTACAAGTAATTTGCACTGAAATGCTGCTGAGGTTTCATGCAGACTTTTTTCATTTCTTTCTTTTCTTTTTTTAAAGGCACATAGTGATGTGGAAATGTGGAAAACTGAACTTAAGGTTGGAAAAATGAGATACTGAAAGAAACCAGATTTGCCTGTCCCAATCTTATTTGAGAGAGAACTAGGTTCCTTGGTGTTCCTGCAAGGTCTCCCAGTTGGTTGAATTCCTCCAGAGGTAGGGATTTATCTAAAGCAATAGCTAATAGTAAGTAATAATAGTAAGTGGCGCTGGGGATTAAACCACAGAGCCTAGGGCTTGCTGATCAGAAGGTCAGTGGTTCAAATCCCCGCGACGGGGTGAGCTCCCGTTGCTCGGTCCCAGCTCCTGCCAACCTAGCAGTTCAAAAGCATGTCAAAGTGCAAGTAGTTACTGTTTTTTCGCTCCATAAGACGCACTATTTTCTTCCTAAAAAGTAAGGGGAAATGTCTGTGCATCTTATGGAGCGAATGCATGGTCCCTGGAGCCAAATTGCCCAGGGGCAAAAAGCAGATCATGTTTTTTATTTGTGATAGAGAGAAGTGGGTGTTGAAACAAAGCTGCTGATCGTTTGCCGATCGGGGAGAGAGATAAGGAACGCTAGTGGAGGCTGCCTGGGAGTGGGGAGGTAAAAGCCCATGGATCCTCAGGATTTTTACATTGGGTCACCCCAAATTCACCATCAGATCACATAGCATGTCCCTGGCTACAGCCTGCACCAAAAAAAATCACGCACCCACTGTTGTGTGGGGCCACAATGGTGCAAAAACGTGGCTACAAAGCACGGGTCCACATGGATCCTCAGGATTTTTGCATTGGGCTACCCCAAACTCACCATCAGATCACATGTCTGTGGCCACAGCATGAACCACAAAAATCATACATCCACTGTTTCGTTCAGAATATCTTTTTTCTTGTTTTCCTCCTCTAAAAACTATGTGCGTCTTATGGTCAGGTGCGTCTTAAGAAGCGAAAAATGCGGTAAATGGGTACTGCTCTGGCGGGAAGGTAAACGGCGTTTCCGTGCGCTGTTCTGGTTTCGCCAGAAGCGACTTAATCATGCTGGCCACATGACCGGGAAGCTGTATGACGGCTCCCTCGGCCAATAAAGTGAGATGAGCGCCACAACCCCAGAGTCATCCGCGACTGGACCTAATGGTCAGGGGTCCCTTTACCTTTACCTAAGTTTGACCTTGCGCCAAACACTTCTCCCCCGCTCCAGACGATATCACTTAAAAACTCTGCTTCTTGTCACTTCTCCTCTGCCTGCCCATATTTGTCGTCTGAGCAAACAAAACAAGACAGCCCTGCTGGGTCAGGCCAATGGCCCCTCTAGTCCAGCATCCTGGTCTCACAGTGGCCAACCAGATGCCTGTGGGAAGCCTCTGGGCTGGACGGGAGTGCAGCAGCAATCCACCAACTTGTGATTCCCAACAGTTGCTGTTTAAGGCATACTGCCACTCTGTCAGTGGAGGCAGACCTTAGTCATGGTGGCTTCTAGCCACGGATAGCCTGGGTCCTCCATGAATTTCTCTAATCCGCATCTACAGTCTAGGGGGGGGGAGCCACAGCACTCATGCAATTCTCAGGTGCTACAACAACCTCTTAGCAAACAAACTTCTTTCCCAACTTACACAAATCATGGACGGTTACCAAGCAGAGAAAATATCCATTCCTATGACAGCGCTTTTACAATAAATATTCAAATACTGACATAACCTTTCCTTTCTATTCTATGTCAAGCACAGCAACTTGTCCCATTTCAGCTTTATTCAGAGCCTCTTATTATACATTCTAATACTGAAAAGGGCCTCTTAACTGCCCAGTATTTGGCAATAGTGGTTTTTGCCAATAATAACAAATACTGAAAACATGCTTTTGTTTCAAGGTCTACTGTCCTTAAATGCCGAATACAAGAAACTGTCTGAAACCACATTAGGCGATTGGTCCACCTAACTCGGTTTTGTCTACTGTGAAGAACTGGCAGCATCTCATGAGGGTCTCAGGCAGAGATGGGCTGCCACCTGATGCCTTTTTATGCGCAGATGCAGGGGAAGAATTGAACCCATGACCTTCTGCATTCAAAGCATGCACTCTTCCATTGAAGGATGGCACCTCGCCAAGCTCAGCCTTTAGATGTTACCCTACAAAATGAGAGCTGAAGAAAAGAAAACACTATCAACAAATAATTACCGTATTTTTTGCACCATAACACTCACTTTTTTCCTCCTAGAAAGTAAGGGGAAATGTCTGTGCGTGTTATGGAGCGAATGCCTACGGATGGCGGGGGGATCTGCTGCAGTCGTGAGCAGAGGATCCATGGTTCCCCTTCCTTCCCTCCCCCATGGCTCGCTTTGAAACAGCAAAGCGGGAGAAGAGCCGCTGAGTGGGGAGGAGAGAGGGACAGAGAGCCTGCTTGCTTTAAAGGAGCAAAGCAGGAGAGGAAAGGAGCCGCTTACATGAGTGTAAGCGGCTCCTGTCCGGTTGGCTCCTTTAAAGCAAGCAGGCTCTCTGTCCCTTTCTCCTCCCCACTCAGCTCGCTAAATAGCATTATTAGCAGCATCCTTCTCCACACACCCCATGCATGCTCCTTGTCCCTTGAGTGCTTTTCCTTCCCTCCCCACTTAAAACGTGGTTACAAAGCACAGATCCAAATGGATCCTCAGGATTTTTGCACTGGGTCACCCCAAATTCACCATCAGATTACATAGCATGTCCATGGCTACATCTTGCACCAAAAAAATCACGCACCCACTGTTGCCTGGGGTCGCAGTGGTGCAAAAACGTGGTTACAAAGCATGGATCCACATGGATCCTCAGGATTTTTGCATTGGGCTACTCCAAACTCACTGTCAGATCACATGTCTGTGGCCACAGAATGAACCACAAAAATCATACATCCACTGTTTCATTTAGAATATTTTTTTTCTTGTTTTCCTCCTCTAAAAACTAGGTGCGTGTTATGGTCTGGTGCGTGTTATAGAGCGAAAAATACGGTACTTTGCAGGCTAAATAGGAAAATGTGGAAGGGAAAATATATATGTTAAATCAGCATGCCACTGTATTCTCTGGGACATCTGTCACTGCAGGCTCACAAACACAAAAGCAGCCATTGGTGTGCCTTATGGATTTACAGTGGTACCTCGGGTTAAGAACTTGATTCATTCTGGAGGTCTGTACCACTTTAGCTAATGGGGCCTCCCACTGTCACCGTGCTGCTGGAGAACGATTTCTGTTCTCATCCTGAAGCAAAGTTCTTAACTCGAGGTACTATTTCTGGGTAAGCAGAGTCTGTAACCTGAAGCGTCTGTAACCCGAGGTACCACTGTATTATGTTCTGCAGAATCTGGCCTAATCTTTCCAAATCACGTTTAAAAACTGTTTTTTGGTTGTTTTTTGTTGTTTTAAATAATTTTTATTGAATGGTTTTATGTTACAAAAACCAATAAAGCCATACTACCACTAAATATAATTAAGAGATAAAAATTACATACATCGATATTTAGTTTGTTATTTGTTATGTGACAGGAAATCAAAGTTGAAGAAAAGATTTTGGAAGATCAAAGGGGGAAAAATATTTACTTTCTTTATTATCATTTTCTGTGCGGGTGTGGGTGTCTGCACATATGTGTGTTGTTGTATGCAATGTTTGGGAGGAAATACGACGGCAAATAACAAATATCACGTTTAAAAACTGTTAAGTGTGCAGCAGATGCCCTAGAATATACAGGACTTCTAACCATGTTGAAGTGTTTTTGTATCTACACTGCTTGGCACCATAGGAAAACCAAGGTGGTGGAATAGCAAAGACCTGCTCAACCATCCCCTAAAACACACCAACTAGGACAAGGAGATTGAAGTGGGCAACAGGGTCACAGAAATGCAATAATGCAGTGCTGGAAAGATGGCAAGAGTTTCATTTCCCAAACTGCTGCCTGGAGGGAAAACTTGCCACCACATTGTACCTGAATTACTCATCCCTTATAAAGCCTCTATAATGTAATGCCCCAGGCTATCTGATCCTAGCTATGTAGTCAACATGAACCACAACGTTCTGCCAAACCATTTACATGAGTGCCAGAGGCACCGACCAGGATGGATCATTGTGTTGCTATTCTTATTTCTAGGAGGGTGGAATTTATAGTGGAAAGAAGTATCTTGATGGACGCATGTGATGGTTAAAAAGGGGAAAGCTGCAGATAAAGAATGGTTATTGGGAAATATTTATGTGCCTAATGCAAGGCCATCTCATTTCCTTAAGAGGTTGTATACCTAGAGCGAGTAGTTGAAAGCGTGGCAACACAAGGAAAGAGTTTAACAGTGCCATTAATCCACCTATATAGACAGATCGAGCAAACAAAAAAGGACAGCCTGTGAAGGACTGCGAGGGGCTGCCTTGCTGCATCCTTGCCTCTCACCTGCTTAGAGACAGAATCGGGGCGCTAGTCCACAGGCAGCGTCTCCTTTGCCATAGAGTGGCCTGACAAGGTAGATAAGAAACAGCCAGGACGGGACACAGATGTCGGCCTTGAGGTTTCAGAACTCCTTATAACTTAGGAGGAAGGGAAGTAGCTGGCTGGAGTTCCGGCAGGGCAAATAACCAAGCAAAGAGGGAGTCTGGAATGGCAGGCAGGCAAGAGGGAGAGGTATACTATTGCGCACTATGCTTGGCTGCTTCCCAGGCCAGGACACGGACTGGAAGAAGGCTGAAGGAACACGGGGGCCTTGTGAGCTGCAGGCTCCTCTGCCTGAAGAATAGAATACTGCTGAGCTCCTGGAAGGAGTAAGCACAGACACAGACCTCATACAGTGGACTCTTGGGCCTCAGTCCCTGGGGAGGTAGAGCAGTCCCAGAAAGGAAGAACAGAACTTTCTTTCTGTCTGCAGACTGGCAGCAGGGAAAACAGAGGGAAAGCTGCCAGACTAAATTCATGGACAGGAATGCAAGCTTGGCCCTGCGATTGTGGGTGCCCGGTGCCGTGGATGCCATGCAGCGTGCATGCCCCTGGCACCAAAATATATGGGTGCCCGGCCCCTTCATGGGGAATTTTGTGGGTGCTTGGGCACCCACACCCCAGGGAGTTGGCAACTATGTTCATGGAATGCCAAAGTGCTCTTGAGTAGAATTCACTGGCTGACCACTGCAAGAGGCTTATCTGGCGAGGCTGCCTTAACGCTCAGAGGGAGGTATCTACAGCTTTCTTGAAGGTCACTGCCAGAGTGTACTGTAATGCTTAATCCCATGATAAAACTGTGAGCTGGTGGGGTTATACTCCCTCTGAAGGAACAGGTATGTACCTTGGGGGTATTTCTGGATCCTTTGCTATCATTTGAGGTTCAAGTGGCCTTGGTGGCACGGAGTGCCTCCCATCAGCTTTGGCTGGTGGCCTAGCTGGGCCCTTATCTGGACAGTGGTTTTTCTGCAGTGGCTCCCTGTTTGTAGAATGCCCTTCCCCAGGGAGGTTCGGCTGGTGCCTTCATTATACACCTTTAGGTGCCAGGCAAAAGCTTTCCTCTTTAAACAGGCCTTTGGCTGATTGACATCTGATGCCCCTTTTAAATATGTTTGTGGCATAGCTGTTAACTTTTCCCTTTTTTTAAGGGAAATTCCCTTATTCCGAATAGGATTCCACACAAGAAAAGGGAAAGGTTGACAGCTATGGTTTGTGGGAAGAGTTAAAAAGGAGGTTATTGGTTTGTTTTTGTTTGTTTGTTTTCATTTTATCATGTATTTTGTGCTTTTATGTTGTATTTTTATGTTGCGAACCACCCTGAGATCTGCGGATGAAGGGCTGTAAACAAATTTAACAATCAATAAAAATTAATGACAGATAGTTCCAGGAGCCAGGGGGTGGGGAGAAATAAGTATCCGGAAAATCAAGCATACAGAGGAGCAAGGAAAGCACATTTTAAGCTGATCTAGAGAACAATCGCAGCTGCTAGAACTGTCTGAAATAGAAAGATCATTAGCATTTACAAAGCAGAAGTACTCTGAATTTGGAAATAAATTAGTGAAGCAATTAGCACATGGTGCAAAGATTAATAATCCCTCCAGTGTGTTTGAAGCGTGGTTTCAGAACAAGGCAAGGTGGGAGGGCACATTTTGATAGCGGGTTGTTTTAGCAAACTACCGTTTCCCCCAAATTCAAATGCAATGGGAACTGTGGTTTGCTTAAAAGGCAGACAGGGGTGCTTTCGATCTCTTTCCTCATTGCTACAGAGCAGGAGGCGAGGGAGGAGCTCACATAGCAGGAAGCCATGATTTCCTGTCGCATCTGAGTTGGTTCACTGCGTGATGAGGAAGATGTTAAAATTTCTGAGAGCTCCACATGCAGCCAATCAACACTTGTGGTGATAATTTCTGCATGAAGGCTGTTTACCTCCTAATCCATTCATATTTATAAACAAGCGTTTTCTACTGGTGCCCTGCTGAACTGAAGCAGAAAGTTTTCCCATCTGAATACTGTACAAACTTCCTAACCTCCATTTCCTTAAGAAATAACATATGAAAAGAAAAGAGGAAAGGGGAAGAGAAAAGGATAATTATGCCCTTTATTTTAACTAATACATGGCCCATTGCTCCCAACACACCCCTTTCCTCTGCCAGTATTACGCAAACAGCCAAAATCACACATGGGCGGAAATCTTGTATTGAATATTTACAAAAACAAACTGTAAACAAATCAAGACGTTAGCAGGATTGTTGTAAAAACGTGCCGTTGCTAAAACATATATGAAATAGATGAGGGAAAGTATAAATAGGTTTAACTGGGAAATGCCGTGGGAAAAAGAGAGTAAATTTAAGGAACCACAGAAAGAAGGGGAAGGGAGTCGAGGTTTAGCATGTAATGATGGCATTTTCACTGTGTGAAATGTTTATTTGTGATAAATGAAAATAAATAAATAAAATTGCACATGGACTTTATTCCATGGTTCTTCTGCAAACACATTTGGAGGGATGTCTTCTCCTATGCAGAGTGCTAAGATCTCACAATGCAAACAGCATTTCCCCCCGAATGCCACCTCTTCATAATACATCACAGAAACAGGCAGCGTGTCAAATGAGCACACACACCCCTCCTTTATGTGATTCAGGGTTTCTTTCGATAATAAGCTGTCACTATGCTACCTTACATATATTTCAATCTGCTGCATCAAAGCAAATTCTCCCGTTTCTGACACATCCAACGCCCTTCTGCTTGCAATCATGCTTGCTTCTCTCACTGTCAATTTAATTGTAGGTTTACATATCTAAGGCATACGGATTAATTTGTGCCTACTGTTTGGCTTTGAATGCAGGATCAAATGAAGTCTTGAGGATTTTTCCCCTCTTTTTTTTTTTACGTCTCAAAGTGCAGGAACAGAAAAAGAAAAGCCTTGCGATGCAGTCAAAAGGGTTAAGCCCTCTATGTGAAAGCACTAGGAGAGCTTTTCCCAACCTGGTGCCCTCCCTACATTCTTGGTCTACAGTTCCCATCTGCGCCAGCCAGCATGGTCAATGGTCTGGTAAGATGGGATACTTAGCCCTGGAGACCACACTGGGGGAAGCTGTACCTGGAAATATGAGGTAGAGCCATAAAATCCGGAGAATATATAGCTCTGGTTTAAAGCCTTATCCGACGCATACTCAAGCAAGCAGGAAAAGATCATCCCTGAATTTACTGTGCTTTAAATTAGTCCTAAAATATTATGGGGATTTTGCACAGCATATGCAAGGCTGCGCTCTGTGTTATCTGCTGCTGTAATATTTCTGACACTGTTTATTTAAAACGCCTGCACCAAGGACCGTGGCAATGGGCTAGAACACTATAAAAAAAAAATCCTCATAAATGGATTTTGTGGAGGTGATGGATAGGTGATAGATAGATAGATATGCAGATAAGGAAGATTCTAATTTTAAAAAACTTAGCCAATTTCAATATTCTTAATGGTCCCCTTTTTTGCTCCTGCAAACAGCGGTCACAGGCTGCAAGTCAATTTCGTTTTGCAAGTTCACCTCACTGAAAAACAGCTCGGTTTTATTGTTATTAGGCTGCTGTCAACCAGCAGAAAGAGCTTCAGAGTGCTCGGACATTGTTGGAACATTACGTACACGATACACTTAAAGAGAATCAGTATTAAAATGTGGACTTTTTACAGCCTTAAAAGAAAAATGCTCTTTCCAGTGGAAATTATGAGCAAGCATTTCACCCTATCATTGATTAAAATCCAGCAGGATAGCCAGGAGCTAGGCACTATGGTTTCAGGGCTTCCCATTTAAATTTAGGTCCACTAAGCCACACTTCCAGCAATTACCTCCTAACACCAGTTCAAGGCTGTGCAGCATTTTGCCTTCAGTATTATCACCGTAATCATACACCTGAAGCTGACTTACACAGAGGCCTGCTTTGCAAAACATGGTGAGCTGCATTATGGCTATGCAAATGCTCCCAACAGCATCTTGCACCTGATTTGCTGCTCCTTGGTCCTTTAGCTCAACTTAGCTGCTAAGCCAAGGTTTAGTGTGTTGTCTAAACCCAGGTTCATGGGTTCTTTCCTCCTTAACCACAAGCTGTAGCCAAAAACAAGCTTTGTCCCTCCATCCCAATCCCCCTTTTTGGCATCCACTCCACACTGCTATAGGGACGCAGGTGGCACTGTGGGTTAAACCACAGAACCTAGGGCTTGCCAATCAGAAGGTCAGCGGTTCAAATCCCCATGACAGGGTGAGCTCCTGTTGCTCGGTCCCTGCTCCTGCCAACCTAGCAGTTCGAAAGCATGTCAAAGTGCAAGTAGATAAACAGGTACCTCTCCAGCGGGGAGGTAAATGGCGTTTCCGTGCACTTTTCTGATTTCTCCAGAAGCGGCTTAGTCATGCTGGCCACATGACCCGTAAGCTGTACGCTGGCTCCCTCGGCCAATAAAGCGAGATGAGCGCCGTAACCCCAGAGTCGGCCACGACTGGACCTAATGGTCAGGGGTCCCTTTACCTTTTACCACACTGCTATCTCATATTCAGAACTACGGCAATCTCCATGTCCTTTCCCATGTCCTACCACCAAACCAAATTTTTCACATCCTATCCTTTTGTAATGGGGTTCTTGCTTTTTGCCTAAATGCAGGATTTTTCATTTGTTCGTTTAAGCCTGGTTTTCCATTCTGTCGAGGTCAATTTGAATTCTATTCCTCTCTCCTTCAGTGTAAAGCATTGAAAGGATTCCCTCTTTCTCTTTCATCCAGGTTGCCCATAAAAATGTTGAAGACTATGGCGCCTGGGGCAGACCCATGCAGCAACCCACCACCTGAAGCCTCCTTCCAATATGAGGAAGAACCACTGGCAATCACTCTCCAACTAGCTCTGATTCCACCTGACTGTCTTATCATCTCGGCCACATGGAACTAAGCACATGCACACACAAGGCACCAAAGATCCAGCCTTGGAATCTGAGATCTTTCTGCTTCGATTGCTTATTTGTTTGGGTTTGGGTCTTACCTCCTGCAGACGGCTCAAGGCAAACAATGGCACCAAAACTAAAATCCCATACGACTAATCTGAAAGATATGCCAATTCTGTCTTGGACATGGCAGCCTATTGATAGTCAGCACATATGCTGCTATCCTTCCTTGTGTGCTCTTGCTTCACACGCTTCTGTTGCGAGACTTTGAGGGGTAAGAAACACAATGAGGTCAGGAAAAGGATTTTTTTTAATAAGCAGGAATTAGTATGAATTAGTATGAAAGGGGGGGGGAGACCATTGTCCTATTTATTCTACAATTCTGAGAGCACTTTGGAATGAAGATCATCCTCTTTACAATTTCCCTATCTATAAAAGTGAAGTAAGAGCAAGGATACAAGCTGCCTGTCAATGAGCAATATGGGCTAGAACCCAAATCCCAGCCTACTCCTATAAAAGATAATCGTCCTCAACTCGCATAGAAGGGTCCAATCATTTTTTGCAGGAGACTCACACAACTTGAGACCCACCATGGTAGGGCAGCCCATGTATTTTTGTAGTCTGCAGGCACACAGGTATGCATACACACAATCCTGTTTTGCACCCAGAGAAGAAGCAGAAACAGATTTATTGAACTTGGAGCCAACCCCAACTTGGTTTGATGAGTCAACAAATTGCGACAGCCTAGTGTGTAAATGTGTCTTTAGATATGTTCTTGCAGGCATTTTTAATATAGGTGGATGTCAGGGAACTGCCATCGGAAGGACAGGAGGTGCAAAGGCTCCCTGAGGTTGAAAGAGACGTAGCAGCTGAAGAGGGAACCAGTAGGGGGCGAGCAGGAACTTCCAGGGAAAGTGAGTCGGAGGGATGGCTCAGAGACGTTTCCAGCGAAAACAGTGGAGAGGTTTCAGGACCTCCTATAGGGACACCCACTCCTCGCCGGAAACTGTCACGCAGAGAGTCCAGAAGACGTGTTTCCGTGAAAGAGCTCTTATGTTGGAAACGTTTCCGAAAACAACCACTTTCGGATTCTACTAGCGATTGACGCAGCCATGCCGGAGGGGCTCCGTCACAGGCAGAGGTTTGAAAACCTGATCAAACTCTGAGGGACTTGCATTTTACGCACAAGCAGCTCATCATCCCATCACAGCAATCCGAAAGTCCCTGAAAGCCAGCTTGTGCAAGCAGCGGCATCATGAGCGACCCAGCCGGAACCGGAGGAGCAGGAGCAGCTGGAGGAGGTCCAAGCCTGGAAGAAAGGTACAGGGCGTTGGAGATCCAGCTTGCCATGCAAACGGCGAGGCTTGAGGAGAGGAGGGCTCAGGATGCAGAAAAGGGAAAGGAGAAAACCACCTCGATCGCCAGAAAGGTGCCAGGATTGGTGCAGAAATTCGGGGGGGATCCCAGAAACTATCATGCCTTTAGAACTGAGATGCAATACGCTCTCAACCTGCAGTATGATGACTTCCCCGACGAGGAATCGCAAGTGGCTTTTGTAATTGGCCATCTCGAAGGGGGGGCGAAGGATTGGGTTCGACCCCTGATGGCAGTGAATAATGAGATCCTAAAGGACACGAGGAAGTTTTTTCGTGCCATGGACCTGATGTTTTCCAGCGACATTGAGCAGGGAGTGGTGCGAAGGCAGTTAATGGCTTGCAAACAGGGGAGTCGATCTGTCCGTGAGTACTGGACTGAGTTTACTATGTTGATTCACAAATTGGGGTGGGACCTATCGGCGGAACCCATCCAGATGCTTTTCGAAGAGGGGCTTTCTTCGGCCGTTAAAGATGAATTGTCCCGGGGGCCAAGGGCCGAGTCTATGGATCAGCTGACCAAATCAGCGCTGGCCATAGGAGCGCGCCAGGAAGCGAGGGCCTTGGAAAGGCGGGAAGGGAAAGGAGAACGTTGGAGGGAACTGCGCATTCCAGACATTCCAGAGCCACCTTTCCCGCCGGCAGAGCCGATGGAAGTTGGAACAGCGCGGGCGCGCGCAGTTTCAAATCCCAGTGAAGGGCGGAAGAAGGAGGGAAAGAGCGCCAAGAAATGTTATCTCTGCCAACAGCCAGGGCACTTTGCCAGAGTCTGCCCACAAAGAAAGGAATGGCAAGGGATGGCAGGAGCTGTTGGGGAGAGGGAGGAAGAAAGCAAGGAGCAAGTAAAAGCCAACGCCTGGCTGCCACCGTTGGGGCACAGCAGCCAGGCCAAAGAGCAGTGAAAGTGCCCACGCCAGAACCACCCAGACCTGCTTTAGTGATAGAAGTGTCACTAGAGCTGCAGAATGGACACCCACTACAGGTCAAGGCGCTTTTGGATTCAGGCAGCTCCTGTAATTTTATGAGTAAGGAGTTTGCAGCTGAGCACCAGATACAGACCATCCCTTTAAGTAACCCCTTGCAGGTGACCACGATTGACGGCAGAGAGCTGTTGGGAGGAGAAGTTAGCCAACAGACTGTCCCAATGATAATGAGGGTGGCAAGGCACACTGAACCAATAGCATTTAATGTGGCCACCTTGGGAGGAGCGCCCATCATTTTGGGGATGAGCTGGCTGGCGCTACATGACCCGCTAGTGGGCTGGCATCAGAGGGTGGTCTCATTTGGGTCAGCGTATTGCCTAGAACACTGCAAGCAGGGGAAGGTTCCGGGAGGAGCTGGCGTCACCCTAGCCGGGATGGAAGTAATGGATAAAGGGAAAGTGCCCCCACAATACGCAGATCTGAGCAACGTATTCAGCGAAAGGGAAGCAGACAAGCTGCCGCCGCATAGACCCTTTGACTGTCAAATCAACCTACTCCCTGGGGCTCAACTCCCAGTGGGCAAGCTGTACGCCATGTCTGACAGGGAGATGCAGGAGTTGAGGGAGTTCATTGACAAGAACCTGAAGCGAGGTTTCATCAGAGAGTCACGAGCGGTGGGGGGCAGCCCAGTGTTTTTTGTGGACAAAAAAAACACCGATAAGCCGAGATTGGTTGTGGACTTTAGGGCCCTCAATGCCGTGTCGGAACCCCTGGCTTTTCCGATGCCCCGAATTGATGACCTTTTGACCCGGGTGAGGAAGGGGAAAATTTTTACAAAGCTGGACCTGCGGGGGGCGTACAATCTGATACGCATAAGGAAGGGGGATGAATGGAAGACCACCATGTTCACCCCTTTGGGGGCCTTTGAATACCTCGTTATGCCCTTCGGTCTACAAGCAGGCTCGGCGTGCTTTCAAGCTTTTATGAACCACGTCCTGGGACCTTTGCTCTACAAGAATTGTGTGGCCTTTTTAGACGACGTGTTGGTGTATTCGGAGGATGAGGAGCAGCACGTGAAGGACGTTCGAGAAGTGTTGGGCAAGCTGCAAGCCAACCAGCTGTGGGTGAAACTGGAGAAGTGCCAGTTTCATACCAAGGAGGTGGAATTCCTGGGGTACCGCTTGTCAGACAAGGGATTGGCCATGGACCCAGGCAAGGTCCAAGCGGTACTGGAATGGAAGACACCGAAGACCAAGAAGGATGTGCAAAGATTCCTGGGGTTTGGGAACTTTTATAGGAAGTTCATCAAGAACTTTGCACATTTGACGGCGCCCATCACCGACTGCCTCAGCAGCAAGAAGAAATTTGTTTGGACGGCGGAGGCGGAGCGAGCATTTGAAGAACTAAAAAGGGCTTTCGCCTCGGAAGAACAACTTCTGCATGTGGACTTACGAAAACCCATGAGAGTGGAAACCGATGCGTCCGACCGGGCTATCGGAGCAGTACTTCTTCAACCCGGGAGGAGTACGTTGGAGTGGAGACCTTGTGCCTTCTTCTCGAGGAAGCTGAATAAATCCGAGAGGAACTACACGGTGTATGACAGGGAACTACTCGCCATCCACGAAGCGTTCCGGAGGTGGAGACATTTATTGATTGGGGCACAACACAAGGTGCAAGTGTGCACCGACCACAAGAATTTAGAGTATTGGAGAACAGCTCGAGTACTCAACCAACGACAAGTCAGATGGGCCCAGGAATTTTCCAAATTCCACTTTGAAATTTGTTATGTGCCAGGCCCAGAAAACGTCAGGGCGGATGCCCTCTCACGCAAACCAGAGTATTTGGAGGGGGAGGGGGCAATCGAAGAGAGACATGTCATCCCTGAGGACCGCTGGGTGTGTGGGGCGGTGATGGTGGGGCAACGTGAACTGGTACAGGAAACGGAAAATGATGAATATGCCCAGGATAAGCTCAGAGGTCTCAGGGGGGAGGGCGAGAGCCCCGGAGGTTTTGAGGAAAGAAATGGGGCATTGTATTACAAAGGGGCACTGTATATACCCGAAGGTGAATTGAGGGGAAGAATACTCAAGCAGTTGCACGATAGCCCCACGGCGGGACATTTTGGGCAACACAAGACCATGTGGTTGGTGACCCAGGAATTTTGGTGGCCCAAGGTGAGGGAAGATGTAAAGGAGTATGTAAGAGGGTGTGACCAATGTCAGCGAGCCAAAGGGGAAAGAAGGGCACCGGCAGGGTTATTAGAACCATTACCCACACCAGAACGGCCTTGGGAAGCGGTATCAATAGATTTTATGACGGATCTGCCGAAATCCAAGGGGAAAACAGCCATCATGGTAGTAGTAGACCTGTTAACTAAGATGTGCCACTTTGTGGCATGCTCACATGCAGTCACAGCGGAAGAAACAGCGAAGTTGTTTGTAGAACACATCTTTAGGTTGCACGGCGCCCCCTTGAGGGTGATCTCAGACCGCGGCAAACAATTTACTTCCAGGTTCTGGAGGAAGCTCATGAGCTTGCTGCATGTGGAAGTCAATTTTTCGACTGCCCGGCACCCAGAAACCAACGGGCAGGCGGAAAGAGCAAATGGCATACTCCAACAATATCTGAGGTGTTATGTCAATGACAGAGAGAACGATTGGGCCGAAAAGTTGGCGCTGGCAGAATTTGCCTACAATAATGCGGAGAATGTGTCCACAGGGATGAGCCCCTTTTTGGCTAATTACGGGTGTCACCCCAGGGCTTTTCCAGGGGAGGGAGGGGAGAGATGGAGCGTCCCAGCGGCCGAGCATTTTGTAGAAGAGATGGAAGCGATCCATCAGCAGCTCCAGCTCAACTTAGAAAGGGCCAAGGCACAATATAAGAAGCAGGCAGACAAGAACAGGAGGGAAGGTGAAACCATAAGGGTGGGCGATCAGGTGTGGCTGTCAACCCAAGGGTTGCCGTTCAAAGGGGGCTGTAAGAAATTGAGGCCCAAAAGATTGGGACCCTTCGAGGTCATTCAGCAGGTCAACCCAGTGGCTTTCAAACTCCGGTTACCCAACCACATGAAATTGCACCCAGTGTTCCACAGGTCGTTACTGTCACCATACAGGGGGGGGCGTGCAGGGGAGCACGCCAGGGGACCAGCCTTGGAAGAAAGGGAACGCAGCAACCATGTAGCGGAAATTCTCGATTCCAGGTGGAAGGGAAATCAGGTAGAGTATTTGGTGGCGTGGGAAGGGGAACCGGAGTCGGAAAACACCTGGGTGACTGCAGGGGAGGTCAATGACGAGGTTTTAACAGAAACGTTCCACCGAAGATTCCCTAGGAAACCACAGCCGGTAGAAAGGTTTAGGAGGGAGTACTTTGGCACCACCGACGAGGAACAGGAAATGGAAGGATTCGCGGAGTCGGATTTGGAAGAGGGAATAGACTCCGATGACGAGGAGTATCGAGAGACGAGGGACAGTAGCAGGTGGAGGGAAGTGTTCGAAACTTCGGACGATGATGAAGGTTCTTTCAGGGGTTTTACTTCCTCCCAGCCCGGAGGGGAGGAGACGGGAGGGGGTGAAGGGGGCCCTGGAGGGGAGGTGGATGTCAGGGAACTGCCATCGGAAGGACAGGAGGTGCAAAGGCTCCCTGAGGTTGAAAGAGACGTAGCAGCTGAAGAGGGAACCAGTAGGGGGCGAGCAGGAACTTCCAGGGAAAGTGAGTCGGAGGGATGGCTCAGAGACGTTTCCAGCGAAAACAGTGGAGAGGTTTCAGGACCTCCTATAGGGACACCCACTCCTCGCCGGAAACTGTCACGCAGAGAGTCCAGAAGACGTGTTTCCGTGAAAGAGCTCTTATGTTGGAAACGTTTCCGAAAACAACCACTTTCGGATTCTACTAGCGATTGACGCAGCCATGCCGGAGGGGCTCCGTCACAGGCAGAGGTTTGAAAACCTGATCAAACTCTGAGGGACTTGCATTTTACGCACAAGCAGCTCATCATCCCATCACAGTCAATAACTATTAATAAGTGGAACTGTGGCTTTGACACATAGAACATCATTTGTACTTGGTTTTATGAGTGTTCTCTTTCAAATATGAAAACCAACCAGATTACAATGCATTTTTTTTTTTTAAAAAGGCTTTTTTCCAGGCTCAGTGATTCTATGAAGCAACCTCAAAGCATTCACTTTGAGCAAATTTCCAAAGAACACCATTTCTCTGCTTCTACTTTTGTGTATCATGAACAAAATCAGTTGGAGAGAAAGCTGCCTTTATTCTCCAAGGTACAAAAAACATCTAAGGTCCCTTCCAGAATGAATGAGCATTCATCCCAATTTGCTTGCAGGGGTGTTAGATGAAATTGCATCAAGCAAGTGTTATTCCACACTTTCCATTGTATTTTCCCATCACTTTCCCTACTGCAAAACAACAACAGCTTCTCAAAGCATCAGGAGCGCTAAACTTTGTATTACAAAAGTGTGATCAACCCTGGAAAGATTTGCTCTGTTACTACTGGGAGTAAAATTCATTCTTCCCAAACCCTGGGCAAAATGCCAAGGAGCCTCTGAAGAATTCATTGAAAGTGATACTTTATTATTGTGCCAGGGGAGGAAACAAATCTGAGGAAATAAGAGACCAGAGAGAAACTGAGCGCTGACTCACACAAATAAAAATGTAAATTGAATCCCTTCAGTTCATTTTTCCTCTCACCTGACATTGTCTTCCTCCTCCTTCTCCCCTCCCCAACTGCCTTCACCTGAAAGCAGCAGTTGAAGTGGCTGCTTTAAATGCAGTTGTCAATTCGGGGGGGGGGGCGAGAGAGAAACACAGATTGGAAACAGCTCTCATCTCCCTCAGAGATCAACCTTACAGGGGATGGAAATGCTATTTTGCATGCATGGTGATGACACCAGTTTGGGGACATGCCTTCGTCTTTCCTCTGCCTCCTTCCACTGGCTTTTAAACTTTTATTTAAAAAAAGGTCTATCGTGTTTGAAGCTTAACAAACGCCAGCTGTTTCCAAGTCCATAGGGTAGCACTTTTGATGCTCAAGTGTTCCGATTTGCCTTGTAAACTTTGGCCTGAACACCTGTGCTTGTATCACAATCCGGCTCCAGCTGTATCTGAAGAAGTGTGCATGCACACGAAAGCTCATACCAAGAACTAACTTAGTTGGTCTTTAAGGTGCTACTGGAAGGAATTTTTTTATTTTGACTATGGCAGACCAACACGGCTACCTATCTGTAAGCAGAATCTTCAGTGTAGGAAAGGAAAAAACCATGCACACTTTGGATTTTCTACTGCAATTGCCACTCAAAATGTATCTAACCCCCCCCAAAGCACTCCCCAGGCCTTTCCTGGTACATAAAATGGGCAGGTTAAA
Organism: Podarcis liolepis; assembly: GCF_965112155.1. NCBI lineage: Eukaryota > Metazoa > Chordata > Lepidosauria > Squamata > Lacertidae > Podarcis > Podarcis liolepis. The sequence goes on from NC_139555.1 coordinate 27,001,842, forward strand.
AATATTATGGCCAGCATTGTTCTGAGAACGAGGTACAGTGGTACACCTCGGGTTACATATGCTTCAGGTTACAGACTCCGCTAACCCAGAAACAGTGCTTCAGGTTAAGAACTTTGCTTCAGGATGAGAACAGAAATTGTGCTCCGGCGGCGCGGCGGCAGTAGGAGGCCCCATTAGCTAAAGTGGTGCTTCAGGTTAAGAACAGTTTCGGGTTAAGAACGGACCTCAGGAACGAATTAAGTACTTAACCCGAGGTACCACTGTATTTTATAGATTGAACACAAATTCAAATGCAGAATCCATACGTTTTTCTTTCAGGAGAAAGAAAATCATGTTTCTAGTCGTTGCAACCGCAGGGAGAGGAAACTGGACAGTGGTCTGGAAGAACACAGGAAGCGATCCTTATAGGATCTCCAGTGGTCCAAACTGTTTGAATTTTCAATTTATGGCTGATGCCGAATCCCGTATAACCGCTCAGTACAGAAAGCTGGCCACGTGGACCACATAACTGGTGCTTGTTTTCGTCTGGAATAAGGAGAGAGTCTCTGTAGGCTGAGTGTCGTGCCCCCCTCTCCAAGACGAAAATCTTGCTCTATTTCACAAATGGCTTATGAAGAGAAATGCATCCATGTACGAGCTGCTATAGCAACAGGAGGTACAGAAGAGCCATTTCCCACTATCGGAGTGACCTTGGGCTTCTTTCTTTCTTTCTCTTTCTCTCTGCCTTCCACAGGTGCTTCAGTTCTCACCGGAACATGAGGACAATAGCACTGAGAGCACACAAATATTTCAGAAGCTCCGGTGCTGAATTAGTAAGATTTCTTAGTGCTTCGGATGGAACAAAGAAGGGATGTGCTACAACTACAGGGGGGGGGGGAAACACAGCTACCGTATTTTTCGCTCCATAAGACGCACTTTTTCCCTCCTAAAAAGTAAGGGGAAATGTGTGTTCGTCTTATGGAGCGAATGCAGGCAGGATAAGCCCCCAAGAGCCGCACACACGCTCTGTGTGCTCTTTAAAGGGAGTGCGGCTCTTGCAGGCTTTTCCCCGAGGAGGGAGAAGGGAGGGGAGGGAGTCCGTCAATGACAGTGGGCAGCCCCTCAGTCCCTTCCCCCACCTCCCGGAAAAGCCCCCCAGAGCCGCGCTCCCTTTCACAAGCTGCGCGGACCGTGTGTGCGGCTCTTGGGGGCTTTTCCCCGAGGAGGGAGAAAAGCCTGCAAGCACCACACACACGCGGCTCGTGAAAGGGAGCGCTGAGCAGAGCCTCGGATGCATACAGGCTCTGCTCAGCGCTCCCTTTAAAGAATATTTTTTTCTTGCATTCCCCCTCTAAAAACTAGGCGTGTCTTGTGGTCAGGTGCGTCTTACGGAGCAAAAAATACAGTATTTGTTTTCTTCAAAAGTTTGGGCTCCTCCACTCACCCGTTCTCCATCTACACCGCATCTACATTAAGAATTGACTCTAAAAATGCCAGATCTTGACACCCAATATTTAAAAAGGGAATCCAAATCCTTTTCAAGCCATGTTTGGTGGCTCATGATAATACAGGACTGCTGGCTTATTCTGGTTTGTCATGCACAATGTCCACGCACTCCCTTTTTTCTCTCTTCTCAACACAAGCAGAAGGAACCAGCCAGAAAGCTGCCATCAAGCTTGGCTTCTTGTGGGGTCTGAACCCAGATTCATAAGCCTGCTGCAATCTATGTCTTAAAGTGAGTTAGAGACCCTAGCTTGTCAGGGAGCAAGAAACGACAATCCCTGGTATAGACAAGCTAAGCTGAACTGCAGATTCCTGGTGGGTTTCTCTCTCACACAACAGGAGGGGGGAAAGTGTTGCCGGCCTATTGTGACATGCAGACACAGCCACACTGTGGTTGAATAATGATGGTTATTCTCCAATGTACAGACCAGACATATTTAGCACGCTGCCTATTGAGAAGAAAAATTTCAACCTGATTTTAGTGTACCGTCCCCGTCCCCCCCGGTGTAAGATGAGGTTTTTTTATTATTAAAAAATCGTAAAAATTGGGTGTCGTCTTATACACGGGTAGTGCAGAGAGGGGACGGACGATTGGTGGCAGCCATGAGCAGGATATTGTCAGCGGCAATTGGGCGGGCAACTGGTGGCAAGCGGGCAGACGATTGGTGGCTTCGTTGAGGCTCAACAACTCTGGAAAATCTCCACTCATTTCCTTAACTTGGAGTCCCCCAAAACAGGGGTCGTCTTATACATGGGGGGGGGGGTGTTATACACAGAAAAATGTGGTATTTATCCTCGTTTTCTGGCAGGGTAATACAGGTGACCAGCTTACCAATTGGTTACATGTTCCCTTGTAAATGGCAGCAGTGGAATTCACACACACACACACACACACACACACACACACACACACACAGCAAGGTGCACAATCCATTATGGATTAAAGTAATGTAAGATTCAAGCCACTACAACAGAGATGGCTAAGTCAAATGCCTTCCTTGGTGCTTTTGAACAACAACTCCCCATGCTGGATGGGGCAGAAGGGAGTTGCAATTCAACCACATTGGGGGGGGGGCAGACAACATCAGCCAATGGTTTACATTACACACTGGCAAAGGCTCCTCTGCTATTCAGAGAGTTCAGGCCATGCTTCATTTTAAACAAGGGAAAGATTAGCAGCACGTCCCCAAGGCAGAGAAAGGTTGCACATTTAGTCTCATCTCGCTATCATGCTAAATTCAACTGTCTGCTGATAAGGAGAGGAACAGTGTATCACTGCCAGGTTGTGCAAAAAGCATGACATTTAATAGGATGCTTTGTATTCTACATATGCAAACACAGTGTCAGATTATCAATTTAATAGCTTGGAGGAAAACAAAGAGCAAAACCAAAGTGGATTCGCCCTCCCCCCCCCCGCCCCCTTTTCATCGTTACCATCCTTGGCTGAAGAGAGTGGCTCTTTTCCTAGATCTCGGTATCGTGAGCTTTCCTAATCTTAATCCATAGCCAATGACAAATGTTCCTTTAGGAACCCAGGAATTAAATGCACATTACCTCATTTTCCATGCTACTGACATTTATCAGGCCAGAATCCAGCCCACATTACTATTCAACCATTTGTTTCTGTTGAGCTGTGCACTTTAGTAATAAGCACCCTTTTAACTCCTGTTATCGGAGTTTGTGTATGATTACAGAGTATTGAATTATTGCCCAAGGCAGTATCGACCTGCAGCAGGCTCCATTAGTCTCTCTTGAAGGCAGGGCTCTCTCCCTGAACATTGGCAAAGCTATAAGACCATCACGTAACTCAAACATCTGGCTGTACGACAAAGAACTGTATGGTCCCTCGAGGGAATCTGTGGCACCTGCTTTACGCATTTTACTTCGACTGAAATCACTGCAAAACATTTTATCTGAATATACGATAAATAAGACTATAATAAATAATAATAGCTCACCCTGATAGGCCAGCTACAGATCTATTTGCAACCTTTCTTGCCTTAGAATAGATCTATTGTTACAGAATAGCTTGAATCTGTCACACCAATAACTCATCTCCAGTGCCACATCAGAAGCATCCTTTTTGGTACCCAAGTTGAACAAACCTGCATCCTATTATGTTTGGCAGAAAACGAAGGCCACTCAAAAATAAAGTAGTAGTTTAGGGTTGCCATATTTTGAGGAGCAAAAAAACAGAGGTCACATTTGCCAACTTCTACTTTTAACTATGGATCGCTTTGACTGCTCTCATTTTAAATACCCCTACTATACGTAGGCTATAGAATCTGAGATATATTGCTAGTAGCAATGTTCTTAACTTTCAACATAATAATAATAATAATAATAATAATAATAATAATAATAATAATAATAATAATATATTGCTCCCTCGCTTGCCACATGAAAGTATTTGGGCTCATGTTCACATCTTTGTGAATGTAAGTGGGCACAGAACAATTTATTAAACTCTTTAACATGTACATATGGGCTCTCTCCTTAAGGGCAGGGGGGTGTTAACTCTTGCCCTCCCAGACTCTAAGCTAGGCCATTTGTAATCCATCTTTCACCCCATTTCATGCTACAATCCATAGCACATCGCTCCATTTTATTCAATGATCCGACTCACGCAAAATGCTTTTTTATTAACTGTTCCAACAGGTAGTTGAAGGTAAGGGACGATTTGATGTGTTCTTCAGAAGACAACAAATCCTTTCTCAGAATAAGTTTGAGGGGAAAGGGAGGGGGTGCGGAAATACAAGAATAAAGTTTTACTGTCCTAAAGCAGCTATGCTAATGGGTTTGGTGCTAGCAAGGGAATTCAGAATAATATCATGATACGCTGTTGTTAATGAGCGTAGAAGTTAATGACAAACTTTTTAGAAGGACGTTCATACATTAGGGAACATTTTCTCTGATATGCATGGCGACGACTTTGAAACGTGTTAATAGCAAAAGTTTGTAATGATTTTTTGGATTCGCAACTGGTTTTGCTCGTGAGCTTTGTTAATTCATTTGCTCTTGGTGCTTAGAAGCAGGGGAAAATTGCTATCTTTTTGGTTTCAGGCAGCTTGAAAATAACTGGTGCATTTGTTTTTTTAATGATACATAACTTTTAAGAATCTGGGGGCTGTTTTAAACTCTGGACTTTATATTAAATCCTCAAAGACGAAATGTCTAATGAGACTGAACAATCCCAGCCATTATCAGGGAGGCAAGGAAAGCCTCCTGATAATACGGCTTCTAAACATTAACAGTTTATCACTTGAAACGATACCTTTAATAGTTATTAATCTTGCATTTTGCTGTATTAGTAGCTAAGCACCCTCAATATTCAAACAAACATATTTTTCTTTCGCTAACGGACCCACGTCAGACAAAACTAAATCACTTCTGATTCAGAAACTAGGCAACTCCTTTATTTTATGTTTGCTGGGGAACATCTCCTCTAGAAGAGTCACAGGACTGGGCAATATATAGATATATCATTCAAAACTGGTTTGAAGTCCATATTGTGATATCTGTTTCATAATTTTTGACCTGGCAATAGATCACCAGTCATGTTATGTGTTAGGGCTAGGCGATATATCGTTCAAAACCAATTTGAAGTCCATAGTGTGATATTGCTTTCATAATTTTTGACCTAATCTGGACTAAACCACTTCAGCCAGAGCCAGCGCTTTTTCGGCTGTGGGTCCGATCTGGTGGAACGCTCTGTCACAAGAGACTAGGGCCCTGCGGGACTTGACATCTTTCCGCAGGGCCTGCAAGACAGGCCTTTGGCCAAGGCACAGCCTGACCCCCTCCTTTGGTAATTCCTCACAGAAATCTAGCCCAATGGTTGCCATTAATTTGATTTGAACTGATATTGTAATGAATTGATTTTAGAATGCTGTATTACTTTACTGTTGTTAGCCGCTCTGAGCCTGGCTTCAGCTGGGGAGGGCGGGATATAAATATATTAATTATTATTATTATTATTATTATTGAAACATGGGTGGGGAGCTTCTCAAGGACCTGGGAGCACCCAGTGTCATCATCAGCCTATTCCTGGCCTAAGAAATACCCATTGGGTAGATGGAGGTGGTGGGCACCTTGCAACTGGTCCCATCCTGACTGCTCATAAAGTCCTTAGGCCAATCGAACAGTCTCAGAGGGGTCAACATTTAGAAACTAGTTATCATGCTAATGCTTTATCTGTTTCCATTGGGCAAGTGTTTTGGAGGAAAGGCTTTTTACTCTTTGGACTGAGACATTAGCACTCCCTGGAGCACAACACCTAGAATATCCCTGCAGGACATTCCTATGGGCTTGGGATGGGACAACCTTAATCGTTTCGGTGATGCAGCCCACTTGCTATTTGATAGAATACTGCATGCAGCACACAGGGGGGTGAGGAAGAGATAAGTAAAATGCTCCAGTCCTTTAAAAAGAAATAAAACAATGGGGTCCCATGACATGGGTTAATTAATTTAGTAGGAAGACATTGCAAAACGTAGGAAGGATCAACATAGGACAGGGGCCTTGACCGTTCTGCTTCACAGCGGAGTGCATTGTTTCTTTGAAGGAAAGGAATACCAGCAGTAGAATCCCATGGCAAGGCAGAATTAATTTACTGGGAACATGCTACAAGGAGGAAGAACAATGCAAGGCAGCTGCTTTGATTGTTCTGCTTCATGGAAGAAATGTACTTAGATGTCTACTCACTAAACAGAGGGGTTGTTTGCTTAGTTGAAGTTGACTGTCCTCAAAAGACAAGCTTCCTGCTTGCTTGGGTGTTTATCTAGCACAGAGAATGTGTTTTCCCTCCTTGCCAAACTGCTGTGCTTGGAATAATAATAGAGGAACCCCACTCCACCTCTGGCAATATCCTTGGAAAAATGCAGAGCTATATCTAGATGGGTTCCCCACGATTCTTTCCATTGCATCAGGGAAGTAGACACTTCTTCTGACTCTGGAAGCAGCACCACATTTTACAGTGCAACATATGTGCGTCAAAACGTTTTCCTCTTGACAGAGTTGTGCTAATTCTTAGCAACTGTACTGGTGATCTTAAAGGTAAAGGTAAAGGGACCCCTGACCATTAGGTCCAGTCGTGACTGACTCTGGGGTTGCGGCACTCATCTCGCTTTATTGGCCGAGGGAGCCGGCGTACAGCTTCCGGGCCATGTGGCCAGCATGACTAAGCCGCTTCTGGCGAACCAGAGCAGTGCGCGGAAATGCCGTTTACCTTCCCACCGAAGCGGTACCGATTTATCTACTTGCACTTTGGGCGTGCTTTCGAACTGCTAGGTTGGCAGGAGCAGGGATCAAGCAACGGGAGCTCACCCCGTCGCGGGGATTCAAACCGCCGACCTTCTGATCGGCAAGTCCTAGGCTCTGTGGTTTAACCCACAGCGCCACCCGCGTCCCTACTGGTGATCTTACTGTGCTTATTATTACAACCTGATGTGTTGAAGCCATTCTACTACAATGATGAGGTTACCTGAAAGACCACCTTGTCGCTTATACACCAGCCAAATCACTGTGACCATCTGGAGAAGCTCTCCTGACTGTTCCAGATTTCCCATTGAAACAAGCCAGGCATCTACAATTTAGATATTCTGATATTTCTTCTCCTGCTGAAAACGTTTCTGTTTCACCAAGCACTTTTAGACAATTAATTTGATTCAATGTTTGTCATTTGTTCTGTGTTTTATGGTGTTTTAATGACTTGATTGTACAGTGCCATGATACTATCTTTTTTTCCTTTTTTTTTTAGTTGGAGGTTTGAAAATACTCTTGTAGATAAATAATAGGAGTGACAGCACCAAGTAAGTTATGCAAGGTGGTTGTTTAAAAGATGCAGCTGGGTTTGTTTTTAAAATCATTAGTAGGAGAAGGAACGCATTCTCTCTCGCGCCCCTTATGTAACGTCTTCACTAGGCAAAACACTCCTGTCAAAGATTCCCTTCAGAGTCAACTCCAACAACATCCACAGGAAATGGTCAACTTAGCTCAGCATCCCGCCTCCAGCTTGCTCAAAACTATGTTTCTACCACCACTCCTTTCTGCTTGGTAGCACTTTGTCGCAGCATCCTATTAAGCCAAGGAAGAAGGTGCCAAAGCCAAGTCTCCTACTGCAATCCAAAGAGTCTCAACACATGTGTGTTTGCATTATTATTATTTATGACATGCACTAAGGCAAGGGCAGCCAACATGACGGCCTCCAGACTCTGTTGGACTACAACTCCCATCATCTTTGACCACAGGCCATGCTGGGTAGGGCTGATGGGAGTTGTAGTTCAGGAGGGCATCAAAGGGCAGTAGCATTTCAAATCACAGCAACCTGCACTCCATCCGGCGCCACTGAGTTTTATGCAGATAAAGAGAAGGGAATTACCCAAAGTAAATAACCTGAACACTCTTTGTTGGAACTCACTGCTGGAATTTCTGTAACAAGTACATCTTCATATTCCAACTTAATAGACCATAAACCAGCATAACTTTCCAAAAATCTACTGGGGTGCTCAGAAGAGCAAAGCAAAACAAAAAACATAAAACATAAAACAGCAGCTAGAACAGTGAAATAAGAATCCAGCAGGATGTCCTCAAGTTGCTCCTTGGCTTCAGAGCTGAACACTTTGTCAGATACAATATAAAAACATGACTGATTTGATGTTGCCTTGTAATCTGAGAAGGGTTTCCCCCTCATTACAACCCTGGATAATGGAAACAGCTGTCTTAGCTGGCTGCTATAACCAGATCCCTTTTAAAAGAGCTTGGGGGTGGAGGAGAGAGAAGTCAACAGAGATGGAAACACTAGATTTTCTATTAAACCATCTTCCCTATGAAGAAGAAAGCAAAGCTCTCCCACCAGCCTCACAAACATGCCTGTGAAGAACCAATATGGACTGCCAATGTTTTAAGACCGTGTAGAATGATGTTTGCATGGCACCTGCCTCAGGCAGGTGGCTAAAAAACTATGTTATTTTCTCAGGTTTCAATCAACACAATATGGCTGGTTTTTTGTTGAGCTGCTTTGGAACTGCTGTTCTTACACTATGTATTGCTTTGCGCTGCATTCTCTGATTTATTGAATTTATATGTAGCCATTTTACTGCATTTTATTAAATTTAAAAGAAAGCGTCTTCCCTATGATGGGGAGAAAGTAGACAAAAAGAGCAGACAAAAAGAGCTCCCTGCTGTGATCAGGAAATTTCACATTCCATCTTATGCGGGGGGGCAACTGAGGTACTCATTAATACATAGCTGTCAATTTACAGATTTGAAAATAAGGGACCAGCAGCCTCGAAAATAAGGGATTAGCAGCCAAAATAAGGGATTTTCAGAGCACAGGTATGTTCAACTTCTGAGCCCCTCCGAGCCAAAGGCAGAAAGCCCAGCCAGCAGCCAAACGAAGCCTCAAGCGGTGGTTCCCACAGCACAACAACCCAGCAAAGGGGATGCAGCAAGAAAAACCACCGTCACCTCTCCGCTGGGAAGCGCTGAGCAAAGGCGAGTCCCCAGCCAACGCTGCCGATTTGATCGGCACAAGGCATGCAAGCTCCATCCCCCAGTCGTTCTTAGACTACTTATTGGGTGAGCAACGCAACCAATCAACACAGCTGGAGCGTCCCTCCTCCCTGGCCGGAAGGGAGGGAGGGAGAGGAGCTGCTTCCTTTGAAACCCGGGAAATTTAAGGGACATCATCAATAAGGGACAGCAGCAGGACACGGTGCTGGGATAAGGGAGTTTCCCACCAAATAAAGGACGGTTGGCAGCTATGCATTAATATCTTTAGAGTACAGCTATTTTGGCCCAGACACTTGGCCAAAAAACCCTAAGGAAATTTATTGATTTTTTGTTTGTTTGTTTGCTGCAAAGAAACAACAACCCCCTTTTATAGCACTGCTTTAAATGAGTAGTTGCTAAAATACTAAACCACCTCCATCAGAAATAATTGCCCCCAAGCACAGCTGCCTCATGAGGCAGTCCCTTCAGGGAGAGATCCAATGGTATTTTCCTCCTACAAGTAGCAGAGGCTATTACTGTGTCTAGGCTCTTAAGAAGAGACTGAAGCAAGACACGTTGTTCAAAAAAGCAATTCAGGGTCTTCAAATTGAAGGAGGGGAAGAATGCTACCTGAGCCAACTAAAATCTCCTCTTGGATTTAAACAAAAAAACAAAACAAAACAAAAGAGGTTGAGGGAGGGAAGAGAGAACAAGCCCTACCAAACAAGAAATGAAAAAGCAGGTCATAATTTCTCATTCACATAACCCCAAGAGAAAGAGCAATGCAAATATGCAGGCTGCCCTGTTAAATATATCCTCAGAAATATATATATCTTCACCAGATCACCAGTAGAAAATGATAAGGTATCTTGCTTCTGCTCAAGCAGAACCCGGTGGAAGAAACAGCTTCTCCGGCAGCTTCATTTCACCCACCAAAGCACACAGAATATTAGGATTTGGTGCAGGGATTTGCTATAGCAGCAATTCCCCAAATTCCATCAGACCCAGGTTACAAAGGTATTTGTTTCCGTCTATATCCCACAGAGCTCGGAAACTTTTAAACAAGGGATGGGGAATCAGTGTCCTTCCAGATGTGGCTGCAATACAACATTTCTGGCCACTGAACATGCTAGCCTGGAGCTGATGGGGGCTGGAGACAGACAATATCTGGAAGACCACATTCCCCCCCTCCAAATCTCTGTTTTAAACCAGTATGTGGTTGTGCCCCAGTCCTCATAAATTTAAGATAAATGGGGCACCGTCACAGGACTTTGCTGCTGCTGCTACTCTTAGTCTAGTAAAGATGCAAATGGTCTATGGATCCTTACTTAATAAACCCAATAATATAATAAAACAAGACCAGTTTCCAGTACATGTAAGATGAACCTAAGATTGACTTTCCTGGCTGCCACCAAATTATAGAGACCGTTGTAAGGGCTACTCACCAGCCAAGGGAGAATGAGGTCAGCAAAGTACACAAACGCAGCGCCCAGAGTGAAACCAACAGCTACGGGGAAGAAGGCAAAGGCCCCAAACTTTCCAGAGTCCTCCGCCAGTTCAATGGCAGGTGCAAGGAGAGACCAGTAAGAAGCAGCCAGCATAACCTAAAACGACAGAAGAGTTAATGCAAATTAAGGATGCAATAACGTAGCCCTCTTCGGTCATTCTGGTGTGCGAGAATTATGGCAGCGTTGGATACAACATGGCATTTTCAATAAAGGCTCCAGCACCACAAGTGGAGATGCAGATTTAAGGCCTCCGATCAATACTTATTTCACTGCTACAATAAGATTCACGGGTAGTATGTTGCATTTCTATAGCAATGAACCAAGATAATCGAATTTCTACCTGCCCTTTGTTCAATAATTTGAGACACCCGAATCCAGTAACTCCACAGGGTAAAATCTCCCTTATATTTATTTTATTTTCTTCCAAATCCAGGTGCCTGGACTGTAAACCATGAATTTAGGAGCTGAATTGATTTTTTTATTTTTAATATAACTCCCACTTTAAAAAAACACAAAAAACCAAGGTAAAATGTCCAACAATATTGAGAAGCAATTCCTATCCTATTATGTGGCTAGCATGCCTTGGAACAACAGAACTATCCAGGAGATTTGGGGAGCTTCATAAGAGGTTGTGAAATGTTTCACTACAGACAAACCATGAAGAAGAAGAAGAAGAAGAAGAGTTTGGATTTGATATCCCGCCTTTCACTCCCTTTAAGGAGTCTCAAAGCGGCTAACATTCTCCTTTCCCTTCCTCCCCCACAACAAACACTCTGTGAGGTGAGTGGGGCTGAGAGACTTCTTTTTTTTTATAAAAATTTTTATTGGTTTTACAAAGTTTTTTAAAACAAACAAACACATAAAAAGACATACAAACACGTATAGTTTCATAACATTTTTTCATAAACCTCTTTTCCGGGACTCCCCCGTACCCCCCCCCCTTTCTGCATCCCAATGTCCATAATTTTTTATCAACTTCTAAATATTTCTTTCCAACCTCTTTCGTCTTAATCTTTCCTTTAGTCTAATCTTATATCACTGTAACCCTTTCTTTCTGAAAACCTCGACATTCTAACATTCATCAAGTTTATAGTAGTCCTTAAGATAAATTTTAAATTTCTTCCATTCTTCTTCCGCCGTCTCTTTTCCCTGATCACGGATTCTGCCAGTCATCTCAGGGGGCTGAGAGACTTCAAAGAAGTGTGACTGGCCCAAGGTCACCCAGCAGCTGCATGTGGAGGAGCGGAGACGCGAACCCGGTTCCCCAGATTAGGAGACTACCGCTCTTAACCACTACACCACACTGGCTCTCATGAGCTGCAACCACCTTCCTTTCCTAGTTTACAGCTCATGGTTTGTCTGGGGGAGACAAACCACAAGATTAGGATCAGACAACACATTAAGTCAAACCATGACTTAGCTTACAGCAGCCAGAGGACTGAGAGAGGAGTGTAGCAGCTGTGATAATCTCTCTGGGAACACTTAGGCTTCTGTGTTTGCACTTAGTGTTATGCATGAACCAGCTCCATATGCTGAAATTTGGTGGGAAATGTAGGTGGGAAGAAGCTGAAGATGATACATTTCTGTCTACCCTTCAAAGTGCTGCAAGCCAGAAAATAGCTTATCTCCTGAGTTTATGCCAGAAACGTGAGGAGTTAGGAGTCCAGAGTTGTTTATTGCAAAGCAATAGGGTACAGTCGGATTGTGCCGCGAAACTGCAACCCCACCCGGTGGTCCAGCCAGTTGTATTTATAAAATTTCAAACAAAGCATTTCAGTTTTCAGCAATCATATGCATCATTACCTCACTTCATGTTTAATACACATGTGCAATAAACACTGGCAATTTCTGCTGATCAAGTTCTGATTCCCACTATGTTCTGTTACACTGTGTTAGTGTGCATGTTGGGAACGTGTGTTACATGTAGCCATTTGCACCATGTAGCAACTTATGTTCTAGCTTTGAGATTCACTTATTAGCTGTATTTCTGCCTCAATGCAGACGGCAACTTGCAAAATCATCAGTTTCATAAAGTAACAGGCTACCATAACTTCTCTATTAGAAGCACACCCAAGGATTTACACGGGTACACATTATCACATTTATTGTGGCCCTTTGGGCCACTGCCACAAAAGGAACTCCTTTAAGTGTATCGTTTTTGCATAATGCAAGTATAATACAAACCTGAACACATACAGAGGAGCAAAATAGCAGTATTCCTGTTCTCAGCAGCCACCATGCTAGACTTTCCTGAGGTCTAAGTGTACAAACTTTTTTCTCAAAGAATTTCCACATGAATTTGAAATATGATGCTGAATAACATTTTTCATCCTTTACATGTTTCATCCTTTACATGTTTCTGTCAAGAGCAATTTAAGAACAACGAAAAGACAAATCTTGACTCCGCCAGAGCATAGTCAAAGCAGCAACAAGCACATACAAAATACAGCGTGCTTATTCCACTGAGAAGTAATGATGTCAAAATAACCCTTCCAAATGGGTGGCTAGAGACTAAGCAAATAGGCAATTTTAAGACCGCTGCTTCTTAAAAATGGACTGCGCTGTCAAAGGGAAGTAGCCACTGTGCTCTCTTAAAGACTGTTTTGTTTTTTTGTGTTTTTTAAAAGAGTAAATAATCACTTGTTTATGGCCTTTCCTCCCCACATATGCTAGTTTCAAAGTGCTCCAATTTCTCCTTAAACAGCTGCAAAACACCTTCCCCACTTAAACTCCCACACTGTGAAGCCAGCAGCAAAACATGAACAGCACGTTTTCGCCATACTGATATATGTTCTTTACTTGGCCCTTTGTCCAGCCGACTGGTCTTGGAACTAGGGAGCTTTGGTGCACAACAGGGCTGCACCAGCAGCACCCAGCAACTCTTTCTCTTAGGTATTTGTTAAGTCTGCTAATGAAGAAGATGGAATATGAAAGGGGGGGAGAGAATGGGGGGGGGGGACCCAAAACACAGAAAGAAAAACTAAAGTAAATTGAGAGCCAGTGTGGTGTAGTGGTTAAGAGCAGTAGACTCGTAATCTGGAGAACTGAGTTCAATTCCCTGCTCCTCCACATGCAGCTGCTGGGTGACCTTGGGCCAGTCACACTTCTTTGAAGTCTCTCAGCCTCACTCACCTCACAGAGTGCTTGTTGTGGGGGAGGAAGGGAAAGGAGAATGTTAGCCGCTTTGAGACTCCTTCGGGTAGTGATAAAGCAGGATATCAAATCCAAACTCTTCTTCTTCTTCTTAAGTCTCATGTTGGAGGTTGAGGCTAAAGGACTGAACACGGCGAAGGACAATAGTTCAGTGGACTTTTTCCACCATGCAAGAAGGAGAGGAACGAAAAGCTGCTCCAGAATCTGAGTGGGTTTTTCTTCTTCTTCATTTTTGTTTCTGTTCATCAATGTGGCTTCGACAGCACCAAAAGCATCCGCATTGCAGGGGGTTGGACTACAAGACCCTAGTGGTACCTTTCAACTCTACAGTGGTACCTCGGGTTAAGTACTTAATTTGTTCCGGAGGTCCGTTCTTAACCTGAAACTGTTCTTAACCTGAAGCACCACTTTAGCTAATGGGGCCTCCCGCTGCTGGAGTACAATTTCTGTTCTCGTCCTGAAGCAAAGTTCTTAACCCAAGGTACTATTTCTGGGTTAGCGGAGTCTGTAACCTGAAGCGTATGTAACCTGAAGCGTATGTAACCCGAGGTACCACTGTACAATGCAAGTAGGGATAATGGGAAGGGGTGCTGCAGGCTTTAGAAAGCCATCAGCTTTCTGTCACGTATTTAACCGGTAGCAACCGAATTGCTACCTGAGGGAAAGATTTTCAGATCCTCCCACACAGAAGTCTAGTAATACTTCCACTTGGAAATTTAGAGACTTATAGTTCACGCCCTGTAAAACCACTGGATTACTACAATACAGTGGTACCTCTGGTTACAGACGCTTCAGGTTACAGACTCCGCTAACCCAGAAATAGTACCTCAGGTTAAGAACTTTACCTCAGGATGAGAACAGAAACTGCACGACAGCGGTGCAGCGGTAGCGAGAGGCCCCATTAGCTAAAGTGGTACCTCAGGTTAAGTTTCAGGTTAAGAATGGACCTCCAGAACGAATTAAGTTCTTAACCCGAGGTACCACTGTATTTGGTGCGGGATGGGGAGGGACCTCATCAAATAAGCCCCCCTAAGACACAGCCCAATAATAAATGCTGAGCTTTCCTCAGCATTTTCTCAGATTTCAGCATTTTGAAGTCTACACACACATCCTTTCCTTTACCTCATCAGCGAAAGCAATTACGCAACTGCCAAGGAGCAACACAGCTGCAGGAGAAAGACACTGTCACAGACTGCCTTCCACAAATTAGAACAACTGTAACGATTTTATCGTTTGCTCGCTCACAATGCAGAAGTGCGTACGCCGCTCCCCAGGAAGGCTATGCAACTGTAATTAATCACAGGTGAACCTTCTTTTGTCTTCATTATATAACAATTACGTTTGGTGACACTCCTGTGTCACGCATTTGAGGATTTCATTATTACTATGGCTTGCGTCGAAAGTTACGCCATGTCTCTCAATTCCGCTCGTGCAAGGATATATACCCTGGTGCAATTGAACTTCTCCCCCTCTCTTCTCCATCTACTCAGTCTGCTCAGGGGTTTCCCAACCCTATGAAATAGATCTGGAAAGGGCGGGGAGAGGAGTTTCATTGTGCAAGTGTAAATCCTTGTGCAAACGGAACAAGGGCACTGTATACAGCCCTTGGTTTTTAAGTGATTTTGTACAGTGCCTGGAGAACTCGCTGTTATGAGAATTATAAGGTCTAAGATATAAAATAAATGTACCAAGCAAACATATACATAAATATATAAACCACATGTCTGAAACAGTACAGGGAAAAGTCCTGAAACCATTTTGTCTCTCCCAAATTGACCAAAAATGTTTCTCTGCAAGGAGGGAGGAAATGGGGAAAACCTCCCCATTGTCTCTTTGCTCACGAATCCTGCCTTAAGGGCACATTTAAGATATGAATAGGGCGAGCCTGTGACCTGGACTCAGGACTCAAGAATTAAGTATTTATCATCACAAAAGAATAGCCAGGCTGTCCAGGTAAACCTATTAACAGCCAGGTAAACCCATCAACTGGTTTCCTGCCGGCCAGGATTCTGTTGTAGACCACCCCTTCTGTGATGTATGTATGATGTATGGGGGGGGGGGTCTTGTGCTCCAGGCAATTTCAAATGTCTATATAAGGGCTTGCGCACCATTGTTTGGGGCACCCTGTTACAACAGTTAATAAAGATCAGGCTTACTAGCTGCTTTGCTTCTCAATATTCTCTGGTTGGCCTCTGTTATTTTCTCCTTCCGGTAGAGAACCTACAAAAGGACTCTGTATGGGCTCTGTCAGGAGCCTGTCCTACTCTCGAGTAGGACCCTGGTAGAGACACATGCCCAACTGGCATGTTCTCTCCCTCCTGGTCGATCTTTGGGGACCTTCAAAAGCTTTCTTCTACCCAAACATCACAGTGACCGATGCCAACAGACATCGGCACACTTAGGGATCCGCAGAGCCTTCGCAGTTCGCGTGACAGAACTCAGTAGCTCAGCATTTTGGCTAATCTACTTTATTTACATATAAACACACATGGAGCATTCTGACTTAGCTCCTTCCTCTTTCTCATCAGACAGCAAAGAGAAAAAACAAAGGACAATAGTCCCACGTCACGGAACACAGTAACACAAACATCCTGTCTCCGTCACTTCCCACTCTGTGGAATGAAAACATACACCATCATGTGATAGACAACAATCCCATGACTGCAATCACGGAGCAGGAATCTTAACAGGCTCTTGAGTACCCCATAAGGGAAAAGAAGAAGTTTTTTCTTACAACATCCGACAAATACAAGCAGATAGGTGATAGATAAATGCAGTAAACAGTGGTTTCTGAAATTCAGTAAGGTCTCATCGCAGTCCTATTTCTCCGTATCAGTGTTTCCCAAACTTGGTTCTCCAGCTGTTTTTTGGGACTACAACTCCCATCATCCCTAGCTAGCAAAACCAGTGGTTTTGTGTGAATGGAATGCAGCCTACTATACCAAGGGATACCTCAGTCTGTAGAGCATGGGACTCTTAATCTCAAGGTTGTGGGTTCAAGCCCCACGTTGGGCAAAATAGTCCTGCATTGCAGGGGGCTGGACTACTTGACCATTGTGGTCCCTTCCAATCCTGCAATTCTACGATTCTAAGGTAAAGAGCCCCATCCATTGCTCCTCCCACTTTTAGATCATTGGTACGCAGCCACCAGAATGCCCCCCTTGATGAATGCAGCCCTCAGGCTGTGAAAAGGTTCCCTACTCCTGGCTCTGCAGGTTTTCAGTTCCATGCAGGACTGCTGGAACAAGCAAACACAGTGGCTGGCCTTAGGAGAAAACCTTCAGTATTCTGAACAGAGAGTCCTGTTCTGCTTTGACAACAATGCAGTCCAAGTACCAGCAGCCCAAATGAATGGCACACAGCTCTGATTCAGCTCTGTTTCGCTACTGCTTAGGAACTGGACTGATAGTAGTAGTTTGGATTTGATATCCCACTTTATCACTACCCTAAGGAGTCTCAAAGCAGCTAACAATCTCCTTTTCCCTTCCTCCCCCACAACAAACACTCTGTGAGGTGAGTGAGGCTGAGAGACTTCAGAGAAGTGTGACTAGCCCAAGGTCACCCAGCAGCTGCATGTGGAGGAGCGGAGACGCGAACCCGGTTCACCAGATTACAAGTCCACTGCTCTTAACCACTACACCACACTGGCTCCTAGGCCCCCGACCCCACAAAACCCACCATTTATTTACGGTGCTGCTGTTTGTTCAGAAGGAACTTTTCCTCTCTCTCTTTTTGGCAGAGGTGTAGCGACTCATCTTTCTCATCTGATTATTTCTCATAAAAAAGAAAAGGAACCTTTGAACAGCATATTGATACACAAGAAAGTGCCCTCCTCTCTCTCTCTAGGACACAGAGTTCTCTAACTAGAGCTAGGAAGGATGACATTTGGTAGTGCTCTCATCCAAAAGCAACAATGCCAGATTATTCTTCAAATTCCTTGTCTCTGAGCCAGTCAGTCAGCCCTGATGGAAAGAAACTGAGCACAACGTTCTTGGTTTAATTACAATTGTCTTTCCCACAGGAGTGCAAGGAAATGGCGTCTTCAAAACAGCCATCATAAGTGGATTGTAATCATAATTAGAAGGGAGTGACACCTCTGCACTGAGACAGACTCAGACCCTTATGAATCTCTTGAATAAAGTCTGAGTGCATCCGCCCACCCTCTCAAATTTTAGGAGTTAGCTACAGGGTTTCACTCTTTCAATTTCATATCTATATTTCTGAATTCACACAGCATCAGCTTCCATCAGAGCTGTTAAGAACATGCCAAACAAGTCATTTGCATCTAGCCCAAAATTGCAGGCAAGCAACACCGTTCACTGGAGGTAATCTCTGCTGGTGAAATGAACTGGTTAAAGAAAAAAGTTTTCGATTTCCAGAAAGAATGAGGAGGTGGGGTGAATTTAATTAATTTCAGTTCCTTCAGTTCACTGCATCTTCTCATTCTGCATTTCACTTCTTCTGCATGAAAGGGAATCCTGTAGTACTGGAAAATGCTGCAATCTATTTTACCTTGTTTATTAAAAAAAAAATGATCCAAGTTACCTAGGATGTGGAAGTCAAGGGTGCCTAACCTCCATTACCGTTAGTAACAAGAAAAGCCACTGATTTCAGCAAAAATTAGGCATGCCTGATTTGGTCTCCAAATTGCAATCAGTGGCAAGGACCCAGAAAAGTCCTTGTGCACACACACAAATTGCTTCCATATACATTGGTTGGGGGATTGGTTTTGCCTTCCAGCGCCTGCCATTTGTACCACCTGAGTCCTGCTCTGGAGGGCTGCCTTACTATTAGTGGGCTGTTCAGTTGGCTACTGATGAATGACAGAAGCTGGGGAGGGAGAACTGTTGTGTGAGCTGAAGGAACCCCATCATTTTCTGGATCCGAACCATTGTCTCCTCCCTTTGCCCCCCTGTTGTCTGTGCCTATCCTACCCAAATGCTTTCAGCTAGGCTTGTGCTGGCTAAACGAAAAACCTGGACGCTGCCGATTTCCATCAGATCTATTGCTTCTTCCCGTACTCTTCTCTCTGCTGGCTCATTTATGAAAACATTTCTTTCCCCAGAAAATCTCAAATCGCTTCCTTCTTTATCTCTCTCTCCCACACGCTAAAATAATTACGAAACCAAAATGAAATCAAATATAAGATGAAGCAGCCGTTTAAAATTTAAATCCTCGCTTAAAGCTCTGGCAAAGCAAGGACGTTTTTACAGCCTGTTCAGATTGACACTGATGCTTTCTTAGTCACTTCTGGGAGAAGGTTCTGAAGTTTAGAAAGTACTGTATTTTTCCGTGTATAAGACTAGGTTTTATCCCTAAAAAATAATGTCAAAAATTAGGGGGTGTCTTATACACGGATAGTGCCAAGGGTGGACTGGCGATTGGTTGTTGCCGCAAAAATAGGGGGCATCTTATACATGGGGGCATCTTATAGACGGAAAAATGCGGTATTTTTTGAGATACACACCCACACACCCACACCCACTGCCATCTCAATTTGGATTGGCTGGAGTCCTGCATCTTGCTTCTGACAGTGACCAACCAGATGATGATTACACACATACACACACAAAACAAATGCTTCCAGGAAGCCTATAAACTGGATAGGAAGCCACCACAACCTCCTACTGTTGCCGCTTAGTAACTTGGAGACTGGAATGCACCTAGCAATAGCCTCATGCTGCTTCTCCATAAACTAGGCCAGATCTAAGAGTGCCCCAGCAGTGGCATTCCCAGCGATGGGCCCACAAAGCACTGGCATGAGTTCTTTTTCCAAGTGCCCCAAGCGTTTCTGAATGGTAATGAATCTGGGGAGAAACTGAAAGCGGGTTCATGATCTGGGCTGCATGGTAAGATACTAACCGGAGGAAATAAGATTCATTTGGGGTGTCTGTCTAGAAAGGATTTGAGGGAGGAATGAATTGATTTGGAGCAGGATCTGTTGGAAAATTAACTGGGGATTAAATGTATTGAAGAGGAACTGAGGTAGGGTGCAAATTAATTTATGTGGGGCACATTGGATGGGAAATTAGATGGGTCGCATTCTGTGTGACATTTAAATTCTAAATTTGCATTGATGCATATAAATCAGCTTATGCAACATTTATGCAAAGTTGCATCTAAGAGCCCCAATGTTATAAATACATTAGCAATGTCTCTGGCTCCCAGGTTCTTATACCTGCTCCAGTTAAAACCCTACATACGCCACCAATGGCATGCATATCCTCTCCAGACCAAAAGCCATTTCCTGTGTCACCTTTCATTTCATCCACCAACTAAAATGAGATGAGTTTTTTATTTCAATACATGCAATAGCAAAACTCCTAGGGCACTGAGGAACACAGGGAAAGAGTGTTGGCAGCAAATTCTTCAAATTAAAAGAGTGCATTTTCAGAAGAAAAAGAGAAACCAAGGGGGGGGCGGACCTTCCTTGGGTTTTTGTTTTGTTTTTTAAAAGGAGTTGCCTCTCATTAAGGCATATCTCAAAGAACAGGCTTACTCTCAAGAAAGTTATCTCAGCTCTGCAAAGCACCAAAAGGACTCTCAAGTGTCCCTTTTGAATATCTAAGTCATGGGTAGGCAAACTAAGGCCCGGGGGGGGGGGGGCGGATCGGGCCCAATCGCCTTCTGAATCCAGCCTGCAGAAGGTCCGGGAATCAGCGTGTTTTTACATGAGTAGAATGTGTCCTTTTATTTAAAATGCATCTCTGGGTTATTTGTGGGGCCTGCCTGGTGTTTTTACATGAGTAGAATGTGTGCTTTTATTTAAAATGCATCTCTGGGTTATTTGTGGGGCATAGGAATTTGTTCATTATTATTTTTT
The DNA here is from genome assembly GCF_965112155.1 of Podarcis liolepis. Classification (NCBI taxonomy): domain Eukaryota; kingdom Metazoa; phylum Chordata; class Lepidosauria; order Squamata; family Lacertidae; genus Podarcis; species Podarcis liolepis. Next base: position 27,022,299 of record NC_139555.1, read on the forward strand.
CCAAAATGTAGTCTAGCCCGCTCCCCCAGGTCTGAGGGACAGTGGACCAGCCCCCTGCTGAAAAAGTTTGCTGACCCATGGTCAGAAGCAGGAAGAATGAGGCTGCATGTTCTTCATTCTGCGGCCTTACAGTGGAGTTCATGAGTTTGCCATTCAGCTGATGTGACAGCGTCGCACTCTGCATTTCCTAAACGCAACAGCCAACAATCCAAGGCGGGGGAACAGACAGAGTGAAAGGTGCCGCATTGTGTGTGGCACAAATCCAGATGCTACTGAGAAAAGATGGAAGCAGCAAAAGATCTACGTCTCTTCTGTAATCTCATTAGACTCTTGGTCACAATGCCTGTTGAACGCCCCAGCTCAAGGCACCACCTGCCATCTTGAACTCTGCCAAAAGACTCTCGCCAAAAACAAATAAATGAATCGTGAAGAACGCTCCATGCTGTACAATGGTAATAAGGATCACAAATACCTTTCACACCGTCTGGCACGTATCTTATTTTCCGGGCTAGCTAGCATAACTGTTTTAACCAGCAGAAGGTCAATGGCACTGAAGTCACAAAGACCAGCCCTCTTCAAGTGTTATTGTTCATGTTGAGGAAACACACAAAGGGGGCTGTGGGGACACGTCTGCTAGCTTCACCCGCACCCCATATTGCCATTCTGGCTGCGCTCCACAAGCTTCAAGGAGCCTCCTGTTGCAAGCCATGTGGGGAGCCCCCAGAAATGCAGGAGGGCTTTCCATGTCAGACATTCTCTCTCCAATCTGTGGGAATGATGGGGATGCAGTGCTAGAACACTCAACCCTGCAGTCAACCTCACATGTTGACATAGAACCAAAAAATAATCAGAAGAGGGTTAGAGGGTTGCTTCAAGTGAGGTCTGTTTACATTTCCCTTTTGGTTTGAGTATTATAGAGAACCAAACAGTTACAAAAGCTTCTTTCAGCTTATCAAGTAAAGGGTCTATAAAAGTAAAGGTAAAGGGGCCCCTGACCATTAGGTCCAGTCGTGACAGACTCTGGGGTTGCGGAGCTCATCTCGCTTTATTGGCCGAGGGTCATGTGGCCAGCATGACTAAGCCGCTTCTGGCGAACCAGAGCAGTGCACGGAAACGCCGTTTACCTTCCCGCCAGAGCGGTACCTATTTATCTACTTGCACTTTGACGTGCTTTTGAACTGCTAGGTTGGCAGGAGCAAGGACCGAGCAACGGGAACTCACCCCGCAGTGGGAATTCGAACCGCCAACCTTCTGATCGGCAAGCCCAAGAGGCTCAGTGGTTTAACCCACAGCGCCACCCGCGTCCCGTAAAAAAAAGGGTCTATACTCTGAGGCAAAATTCTTTTCTTCCAAGGCAATAAAGGGGCTAATTTATAGGCAAAAATTGCTGCGCTGACGTAAAGGGTTCAGCTTTTGAGCTATGATTTAGCAGACATTCCCCCCCCCCCCCCGGCTGGATAATCCAATACGGATTGGTCAGCATGACTGATCATTTCAGTGACTTGACATTTCAGCGCTGGAGTTGAAAACGGCCACAAGGAATTTGTGAAAATGATAAGAGAAGATGGTCTCCTATCGAAAGATTGTAAATGTTACCACGATAGCAAAGACTGAAAAGACAGGTTTGATGGAGAGTGCCTCTGTGCTAAGAAAACGTTACACAAGCTAGCTAGAAAATAAGGAGGCAAGGCTCTCTCTTTCCAACAGAAATGAAATCTCTTGCTGGGTAGCCAAAGAAAAAGAGAGAGCCTATCAGAAGACAATATGGCTAGATCTGGAGCCACAAGAATGACTATTGAGTTCTGGTTCTCCATTGCTTCTGGGACCTGAACTTTAATTTAGATCAGGCATAGGCAAACTCCGGCCCTCCAGATGTTTGGGACTACAATTCCCATCATCCCTAGCTAACAGGGCCAGTGGTCAGGGATGATGGGAATTATAGTCCCAAACATCTGGAGGGCCGGAGTTTGCCTATACCTGATTTAGATTATTTTGTGCAAAAGGAAGTTGTGAACAATGGTTCCTTGCCCTGTAATACGTTCTTCTGTTGCAAGCGGCATTGTATTTGTAATGTTGTTTGCAGAGCCCCCTGAATGGCCCTCCTGCTACTCCACATGGAACTGAGGGTCTTATAAAATCTTAAAATGAATGAAAAAAAGTTTTGGAGATTCAGCTGATACCAAATCAAAGTTTCATCTAGATTGGTTGGGTGCCAATTCTGGAAAGACTCTTTTCTTACATAAACCCTCTACACCAGATTTCAATGAGCAATTACAGCAGTCTAAAATGATCCGTTCTTGGAAGGGCAGGCCGATTTAACTGCGGGGAGAGGAAAGGGAGTGCAAGACACGTCACTGTTTTATGCTGTCCAACCCTGTGTGCAAACATGTACCCAGTTCCTGCATGTGGAATATACAAGAGGTTAGTTCCTATACGTAGCAACTGGGCACCTAGAACAAACTCTTTTTATCAAAACTGGATCAAGGTGGTCCTGTTGGGGAGCTCTCATGGGGGGGCTGTAACCACATGCAAAGCAGAGCAACAGGAGGCATGAAGCTGCTTTTCAGGGGATGCAATGCTCTGATGCAAAATATATCAAAGCATTCTGCAGTATTCTGAACTGCCGCTTTAAACACACGCACACATACACAAAATTATTTATTATTGGCTTAAAACACGCCTAGAGAGATTGGGGGCGGGGGAATTATAAACTGATTATCATTTTTCTGCAGTGATTTGGGCAGTGTGTTTTTTTCTATAAAAAATGTTTAGGGGTACTCTCATCAAGAAAAGCACCATTTTATAGTTCAAATCGGGGAAAATAAATACAGTACAAAGAGTCACAAAATGTTTAGGTATATGCGTACCCCGGGGGGGGGGGAGCACTGGAATTGGGAAACAAAAATGTATCACCTTTACAGATATAGAATAATACCCAAAACAGTTCACAGAGAATTGATGGACTGCTAACTGCATGCCAAAGATGCCTAAGCAAAGTTTCAACACAATCCCTCAATCTGGTGTGGATTCCCACTGCCTGCTCCAAGGAACTTCCAGAGCTATCTTTCAAGCAGAAGTCCCAGGCCGGGAGTGAGATGGGAAATAATTAAGAGAACATCTTGAGGAGGGGAAGGAAGGAGAAAGTAAAGCTAGCGCTAGCACATGTCAACTTTCTTTTTTTTCCTTTTCTTTTTTAAGGGCACACCAAGTATCCAGTCCGGTAAACTGTGGTTTGCTGTGATATGTGAACAAGGCCTGGATCTGCTCATTTGCAAAGGTGAGGACTTCACTACGAAAAGGAACATTTCCGAGGGCCTTCTGGCAGTTCCCTCACTGTGAGAAGCGAAGTTACAGGGAACCAGGCAGAGGGCCTTCTCAGCCGTGGCGCCCACCCTGTGGAACGCCCTCCCATCAGGTGTCAAGGAAATAAACAACTATCGGACTTTTAAAAAACATCTGAAGGCAGCCCTGTTTAGGGAAGCTTTTAATACTGGATGAATTATTGTATTTTAATATTCTGCTGGAAGTCGCCCAGAGTGGCTGAGGAAACCCAGCCAGATGGGCGGGGTATAAATAAATAATTATTAATTATTATTATTATTAGTGCATGCCATTGCATAGAAACATTGGTAGTAGACAGAGCTGGCAGGTGAGGGGACACCCTTTCATAATAATATAGCCATCTGTTAATTCCTTAATTTCTCCACGCACGTAGACTAGGAAGATGGGAATCTGACTTCCTAATCTCTCAGAGAAATCCTATATGCAGTGATGCTAGGACCAGAAACATGCCACCAAGAAGCCAGAGAACAAAGCACACAGGAGTGAATTCCTAATTTAGAATTAAATTCTCAGCGCCTTTTCTATTGGCTGACTGTCACACAACGGAATCAGTGTCGCCAGCTTCAGTGTTACCCACAAGTCGCCAAAACAAAATTAAAACATGAAAATTGTTCTTAAAATGAGCTGTCATGATGGCTGCTTGTCAAAAACCAGCAAACATCGCTGTTTTCGATTCTGGAATTGGAAAAGACGTATTTGTTTCATAGGCCTTTGCAAAACAAAGGAGGAAAATGTATCAAATACCTAAAGCTCTTAAACAGTGTCAGAACTCAACGGAATAAGCAACAGAACGGAATATAAAAAATCATTTCATGCATGATTGCTTAACTGCTGGAGTGTGCTGCATTTCTCCTGAAAGAATGACTAGCCATTAAAAAAAAATAGCACTTTTATTATGGTCCTAAATCACTGTAAGTTCTTCCCCCACCACCTCAAAGCTGGAGAAACAAAGGAGGAAAGGAACCCCCAGCAACCCACCACAAACCTGTGGCAAGGTATATACCATCTAAAAAGCATCCTGGACTTGACTTGAGACTAAGAGTGGGCCATACAACAAGAACTTATATAATTTGTTGTGGTGGTTGTTGTTGTTGATACCCCGCCTATCTGGCTGGGTTTCCCCAGCCACTCTGGGCGGTTCCAAACAGAATTAAAAGCACAATAGAACATCAAACATTAAAAACTTCCCTAAACAGGGCTGCCTTCAGATGGCTTCTAAAAGTCAGATAGGTGTAGTGGTTAAGAGTGATAGTCTCGTAATCTGGTAAACCAGGTTCGCATCTCTGCGCCTCCACATGCAGCTGCTGGGTGACCTTGGGCCAGTCACACTTCTCTGAAGTCTCTCAGCCCCACTCACCTCACAGAGTGTTTGTTGTGGGGGAGGAAGGGAAAGGAGAATGTTAGCCGCTTTGAGACTCCTTCGGGTAGGGATAAAGCAGGATATAAAATCCAAACTCTTCTTCTTCTATTTCCTTGACATATATGCTCGATCAATTCACCAGGCAAATATTGTTAGATAATTTTTTTTAATGAGAATTTAAAGGGGGGGGAGCTATGGATGCTAAAAGCTGTCTATTACATTTTTACCCTACACTTCCCTAAGCTTAAGACTGCATACATTTGTCACTCTGTGGTATGCTCACAACAGCCTGTAAGTTGGGAGTATCTCAGTTCAAAGTTGTTTCCTCAGTGGAAACAGAACAATAGTGGCTTCCATTAAACAACATGTTCCAATAAAGCAATGACTGAGTGCATCGTCATCCAGATTTGAAAGAAATACTACCTTGCAAAATCTTCTCCCTTATCCATTCGACAAATCTTCCTACCATTACTTAATTGTCCCTTAATGGAAATCAATCCTGCCTTTTTTAAAAAAAAAAAAAAGGTTCATTTTTTCAGTGCAACAGATGCAAGCTTGGATTCCTTCACAGGCCCACACAGAAAAACAAGAGACACTGCGCTCAGGATTAAATGGGTGTAGAGTGAGCAATTTACACACACAGCTGGCCAAGCAGCAACTTGCTCCATAGTTGATATTCATATGGACTCTCTGCTACCTGACAAAGACTTGCTTGTCCATTAACAGCCTGCCAGGACTTGAATGGGAGCTTGAGAAGATGCCCTGAGGCAGCATCTGTTACAAGGAAAATGATAAAGAGGCCAACAACAAACCACAATTCTGCCAGGAAATCGGGCTCAGCAGAGACCTCCTGAACAAATTTCTTGCTGCTGCTCCTTTCTGGGAGGCATCCTGAGATGTCATCTCAGATTCAGGGTGGAAGAATGATGGGACTGAAGAGCATCTGCTATCTCATCAAGGAACACAAAGGCAGAAACAAGGCCAGCAATAGCAATGGAACTGCATACAATGAGGATGGCCAATCCTGGAAACCATATGGACCACATTGGAGGAGGAGATCCTTCAAGTAGGTCCTCCTAGCCCAGCTTTGCCCAACCTGGTGACTTTCACATGTTTTTGACTACCATCCCCATCAGCTTCAGCCGGTAAGGCTGTGGAAGGTTGTCCTACACACACACACACACACACACACACGCTTACTCTGAATTAACATTTGCAGGAAGTGCTGTACTTTGGATGCCCCAGCTATCTGAGATATGTGTGAATGTTGACTAGATACAAAGGCTTCTTGGCAGAGGTACCCAGAAGATCTGAGCCTGAAAAGCATATACAGGTATGAAAAAGGAAGCGATTCAGCTCTGTGGGCTTCTCAAGGGTCGGAGAGACCTATGAACAGAAACCAAAACAACCAACCAAGAGGGTAGGAAGGAAAGGAGAACCCTCTGGGACCCTGGGGTGGTGGCGGTGACAGCGAAAAATGGAGTAACTGGGTTAGGTGGGTGGAGATGCAATGACAGCAATGGTGGGGTGCATGCAAGAGAGATAATAAAAAGGGAGAGCTCAAGAAAGAAGATGAGTATACATCCAGTAAAACTTGAAATTGCTATTGTACGGGTTGTCCCCATCATCAGAACACATCCATCTCCATTGACTGAACCATAACCATCACGGTTCTAGTGCTTTTCCATGGTACAAAAACAAGACTCCAAGATATGGCCCCTTTTGGATCTTCTAGATTTTGACAAGGGGTCCCCTCAAAATCACCAGCAAATCATAGGTCAGCTGTGTCTACAGATGTATTATAATAATTTGCTGGTGGTTTTGTTGTCATCTTATGAAGTTCCATGAGGATCTGTGAGTTGGATAAAACTTTCTGCATTGCTGGCAAGCACTGGATCTGTGATTTTATTTTATTTTTTACTGTGCTGTCTTTTCAAAGTAATTATTTTGTTCCTAGATTTTCCACTTAACAAAATTTTAGATGCAGCAGCTTGCAGCTCCATCTCCAGAGCTGTCTATATTTGCAATTATCATCTGGAAAAAATTAAGGCATAACGAACAATTTTACATTCCAACTAAGTTATATGTAAGAGATTTCATGTTCTCAGAGTAATAGAAAATGTTTATGTTTGCCTCCTTGTTATATCTCCAAAACTCTTTATTTGTTTATTTTTCAGGGTGAAAATGGAACAATGTATTTGGTTTTTGTCATTTTTTTAATCAGGTTTCAACATTTCCATAAATTTTACACTCATAGCCATGGAATGTTAAGTGGTGGCTCTGACACCACATCCACCTTGTTTTTTTACAAACTGAAAACTCAATTTCCCCTCATGAATGTTTCTACAAGGAGAGGGGGGACCCAAGAGACCCAAATAAAAACCACAATTGCAGCTAAAGCAGTCTCCCTTGAGTTGTACCCAATGAAGTCATTGATATGATATGATATATGATATGATACGATAAGATAATCTTTATTGTCATTGTCCCATACAGAACAACAAAAATCTACATCAGAAATTCAGAAACCAACAAGCCTGCTATCCCAGCTATCCCAGCCTGGTTAGCCCCCTAAAAACTCTGATACCCCATAATTACATACAATATACTCCCATAGAGACTACCTTACGCTGCGTTTAAAACCAAAATCGCATTTGAATAGAAACTGTTTCTTAGGCGGCTAGTCCTAGTCTTTATAACCCTGTACCTCCTTCCAGAAGGCAGAAGCTGAAAGAGATCATTTCTGGGGTGCGCGCTATCCTGCACTATCTCTGCAGCTTTCTTATGGCACCTGGAAGCATAGATTTGATCCAAGGTAGGGAGAGTGCACCCAATTATTCTCTCTGCAGTCTTTATAACCCTGGACAACATTGTTTTTTCCCTGACTGTGCAGCTCCCAAACCACACACAGAGACCTATTGGGGCAAGGACTTCCACCTGTGCCATGAGACCTTAACTCCCTCTCCTCTCCCAATTCACCCCCTGAAAACTGCTCCAGAGGACTGGGGGAACCCCTGGGACAGATATGAGGGTGATGGGGAGAGGAAGGAAAGACACACAGGAAGTCCCATCACATAGGCGGAAGCTACAGCACTAATGGGACAACTTTGTTGGCTATAACCCCCTTAACTTTGGAATAAAATTCAGTACAGGAGAAATGCATTACCTGGCACCAGAGACAACATTACACCTGCTCTCCCCTCAGAAGTACCAACTCAAGAGAGGGCATGATAAATGCTGCCCAAATTCTTCTGATATCTCACACAGATATAATTAGCCCTCGAGCAGTTATGCAAGAAACACTAATGCGAAAAGGCAGGCAAACGAAGCACCATCGGTAGCCAAAGAGACAAGATCAGGACAGCATACAGAGCAAATTAAAAGAAGCAAGGGTGTGCTACACTTACCCCTGCAGCAAAACCCAGGCTGCCATCCAGGATCCGTCTCTGCAAATTAAAACAAAAGAGCTTAGATCGCTACGAGAGGCAAGGTATGGCAGCTTGTTGTGTAAGAGCAAGACGAAATACAGAGTTGGAGACTAGGTAGCCACAGTTCAGCAAAGAACTTTGGCTAATGGACATGAACATCAGGAGCAAAGTCGCCTCTCTCCTCTTCTATCCTACTGCACTTCCACCCGACTTGCAACATCCCTGCGTGGCAGCTCGCCATATTTCCACCTGACAAGTGAGAAACATAAACTAACAGCAACTTGTGTGTTTACTCAGCAGGTCCATAACTCAACAGGTTATTAGCCCAGGTCTCCAGGCCTAATGCTCTAAATACACCTGTATATTCAAACAAAAAAAGAACAACGGCAGAAATAGCAGAAAGGTTTAAGTCAGGAACATACAGTGACAGTGTTAATTGAACTGCATCATACAATTAATGTTCACATTGAGCAAAATTCAATTAAACGGTTGTGCTAGCAGGAGCCAGTGCTGTTAGCATAACAAAGCCTTCCTCCTGCTCCCCCATTGGCTTGGATGTGGGGTCAGAAGATCCCCCCTGAACAGCGTGCAGGGGGAGCAGAGAGGACATTCTTCCATCTGGCAAGCAGAAAGCTGCACCCTGAAAAACGAACTGAAGTACGAGACTCACCTGCCCGCTGGAGAAGATAAACACAAGTGCTGAGCCAGCAGCTGTCAATCCCCAGGTGAAGAGCGTTCCTAGCAATGCTTGTGACACTGGACTGTAACCCAGTAACATACTGAGTGCTCCTGGATTTGATGACCTAGGACAGATGTAAAGGCAACGTAAAGGCAGGATACTTTCGACATTGAAGCTTCACCATTCAAAAAAAATTCTTTCCAATCAGATTTTCAGAGGTTCCATACACACCTATTGCTCTTATTACCAGAGACAGGTGATGGATGGACTGATGGATGGGTAGATGGATAGATGGATGGGTAGATGGACTGATGGATGGGTAGATGGATAGATGGATGGCTAGATGGATAGCTGGATGGGTAGATGGATAGCTGGATGGGTAGATGGATAGATGGATGGGTAGATGGATAGCTGGATGGGTAGATGGATAGATAGATAGATGATATAATTTTCTTAATCAGATTCGAATTGCATTCTAAAGGTATTTTCCAGTGGATCTGAATAAGAGAGGTGCAATTTCAAGTGTCACTTCCCTCCCAGAGCCAGTTTGGGGCAGAACTCAGGCAAAGCTCTCTTCCAAGAATCAGTTCCCCCTTGTGAAACTGCAATATGTTTGCAACCCTGCACACAATAACGGAGCAAAAGTCCTTAGGATTGTACTGACCACCTTGAAAGGATTATTGTGAATTTAATGAAGATTACAGAACAAATCATTTCTAGTGCAGTCCTGCTCAAAAACAAGTCCCATTGCTTTCAAGCACGTATGAAGCCTTAATTTCATTCAGAATGAACAAAGCATCTACACTGATGTGATATTCTTCCATTTACAGCATATGTCCCCAGAGGTGGACAAATTTATACATATCCAACACAGCTATTAATTATGAACAGCCAAAACCAGAGGTACTCAGCATATCTTGCACGTAATCCATACAAACTCAAGGGAATGGTAAACTGCACCTTATGCTGACTCTGCAATATTTCTGATCAAATGCCACAAAAATGAGAACTCTGGAAAAGGAAGTGGAATAGCAACGAAAAGATGCAACCTCACACCCTTGCACTATACTTATGGCCTCCCTGTGTGGGGTTTATATACTGGAGGTGGCTTGCTTTGTAATATTGACACACCTGGGGTGGGTGTTGACTTGGGGAGGGTGTGGCTCTTTTAAATCCCCCCTCCCATTAAAGCAGTGGTGGCCAAACGTGGCCCTCCAGCTATTTTTGGGACTACAATTCCCATCATCCCTGACCACTGGTCCTGTTAGCTAGGGATGATGGGAGTTGTAGTCCAAAAACAGCTGGAAGGCCAAGTTTGGCCAACACTGCATTAAAGTCAATGGGAGAGAAATGACTTACTGTACCAGGCCCATGGCTGGAGTCCATTGGTGTCATCATCAGCATGTGTCCTGATGCGAGTTCTTTTCCTTTGCTGCCTCAGAATGAGGCCGACTTTGGCCATTTCGCTGGCATTTTCCTCTATGGTGGAACAGCTCAGGTCACAGAGTATCCCCATCCCCACCCCAGTGTATCCAGGTATTTTTTTTGCTGAGAAAGCCCCTTCAGTCAGCAGAACTCAAATTCAGGATTGCTCGAAACTTCTCATGCCTAAAGCAAGACGCAGCCTTTTTCACACAAGGGAGGCCCTCATCCCACACGCAAAGAGTGATTTGTTGGCAAAGCGCTCCGCTCTATCCAATGCAGTTGCTGAGCATCAGGCCTTGCAGAACGTAATTCAGATTCATGGAGGTGAACCAGAGTCTCTCACTCACATGCACTGTAACAACCCCTTGGTGAAAGGGTTGGATGGAGATAGACATATACACACACACACACACACACACACACACACCACATATACAGTGTTGTAAATTAGCCAGGCACCCAGCACGTCTTGCGACCAGCGCAGGTCCAGTTGTGATCACATGGAGATCTCTGGATGTCAGGCTTGCAATTAACATCTCCATCTGGCAGGTCCCTCCAGCTTTCTTAAGCAGGTAAGCAGAAGAGCTTATTTACTGCATGTCCATCTTTTTTTCTCCAAGGATAGCTCACTAGGCTCCTCAGTTAATCCCCACAATGACACTGTCAGGAAGGTTAAGAGGCTGTGAATGGCCCAATTACTCGGCTCCCTAGTTTACCAAGAACAAAGTATGATGTGGAACATGCCACAAAGCTTCCAAATAAAAAATAAAGTAATATAAAATAAAATAAAAATATAAAATAAAGACTGAGTGGTGTAGCACCCAACAGCCCTTTTGTGTTCCTGCAACAAGTTTGTAGCTAATGTACACACACATATCATACCACTGGACCAGGGACAGTGGGGTGGGAAGAGAGCAGCTAAGTGCTCATCCAAAACATGTGTTCAGAGTTTGGGCACAGGTATGGGCGTAGCCACAGGATGCGGGTGGCACCGTGGGTTAAACCACAAAGCCTAGGACATGCCGATCAGAAGGTTGGCGGTTCGAATACCCGTGACGGGGTGAGCTCCTGTTGCTCGGTCCCTGCTCCTGCCAACCTAGCAGTTTGAAAGCACGTCAAAGTGCAAGTAGATAAATAGGTACAACTCCGGCGAGAAGGTAAACAGCGTTTCCGTGCGCTGCTCTGGTTTGCCAGAAGCAGCTTAGTCATGCTGGCCACATGACCCGGAAGCTGTACGCCGGCTCCCTCGGCCAATAAAGCGAGATGAGCGCCGCAACTCCAGAGTCAGCCACAACTGGACCTAATGGTCAGGGGTCCCATTACCTTTACCTTTATGGGCGTAGCCAGGATTTTTGTTGAGGGGGGCGCAAGCCTTTGGGGGGGAACCTCAGTTAGCTATGTATTTTTATTGATTTTTATTGATTTGGGGAAGAGGGACTGCCCCTCCCTGCCCTCCCCTCTTGGCTACGCCCATGGACCCACGTATGACGTTCCTCTTTCCCTGATCCAACGGGCAACTTAACTTCATAAAACTAGCAACCAGGAGGAAGACTTGCGAAATTTGCAACCGCACTGAAGCTGTAAGTCGTGTTCTGCACAGTCTCCTTTCAGTTGTGCAAGCACAGACCTACTGACACAGCCTACCCAGCGTGTGAGCTGCGCCTGAATGAATGAATGAGTCTGCTTACCACCTTGCAAAATACAAAACCCCCCCCACCACAAAAAGGGGGGGGGACTCTTTCCATTAGAATTGTTGTTGTTTTTTGCACAATCACGAATTGTTCTAATATGCACACCAAGGGATCTGATCCATAACACAGTTCTAATCCGTTCGACATTCGTATTTAACTAAAAAAAAACATTTCCTGGTTTAACTTCCTGGGTTTTACCAATAACCTGCTTTAAAGACCACTTTAAAGAAGGGGGGGAATACGTAACAAGAATCAACTCACTGCACATGAACCACTTCTAGGACCGCGCAGGAGTTGCAAGTTATCGCAGGCGCTTCAATTCCGGCAGCCACTTCCGAGTTCCTCTGTACACGTGTCTCTCAAACAGGCGTGGCTCCGCCCACTATCCCCCCGCTTCAGCCACTAGCAACGCGGCGCGAAGGTGCAGCGTGGATTCTGCGGTGCACGCCTCCTAGCTTTGGAAAAAGTGGAGCGGGCGGCTAAGCTTGTGCGCGTCTTTGCTGCGGTCGAGGATCGCGATAGGGCTGTGAAGTTCCCGCTGATTACCAGCTTGCTTACACAAGGAGAGCTTGTTTGCTTTCCAAGGGCATATGTTTTTCTTGTAATTATTTGTATGTTGTGTGTGTGTGTTGGCGTGCACGCACATACATACACACACGTATATGTATATGATAGTTTTCTTTTTTGAAGTTCATATTTTTATCTGTAAGCCTCCTTGAGTCCCATGGGGGAAAAGATATAATAATAATAATAATAATAATAATAATAATAGAATTGTAGAGTTGACTCATCTAGTCCAACCCCCTGCAATGCAGGAATCTCAGCTAAAACATCCATGACAGACAAGGTTCGAAATTTGCAGGACGCCAGGCACATTTTGTGCCTAAATATTCTCCATTTGCAAGCACCTCCCAAAGTCTGAGTGCCTTTTTATTATTATTATTATTATTATTATTTTGTGCCTGGCTGACACTCAAGGATTATTGAAATGTATGTGCTTTGAAGCCTCAAAGTATACATTTAGGTAGACAATACGTTAAGGAGTTTAGCAATAAAGAGTAGGGTGTTTCGAAAACTGAAGTTTGGTAACAATATTTTTATCGTAAACATCAAATTAAACATGTATTAATAATCTCTCTTAAAATGTGATATTAACAATGTGTCACTTATGTGAATTGCGTATTAGTTCATGCTTATCAAAACAATAAAAAAGTGTTGCTGACCCTCCAAAAAATGGTGACTAGACATTCTGTTTTGGTGCCCACAACCCAAGTCCCAGGAGCCATTTAGCTCCTAGCTTTTAAATCCCAGTTTCTAACACTGATGACAGATAGCCATCATCATCATCATCATGAATCAAAAAGTTGTCAAAAAGTTTGGTTGTTATTTTTACACTCGAATCAAGGCAGTGGGGTTCTCCTTCACTAAACTTATAGGAATAAGTACAAAATCCAGTATTATTGCTGTAAGCTTTACATACTATTGTTGGCAAACAGTTGTGTTTCATGGCCACCTGACCTCTGTACTTGCAACAATAGTTTCTCTATGTATCCATATGTAATGTGTGTGTTCATACATATATTTATGCTTACAGACACATTCCAGCTCAGTAAACCATGTCATGCAGTTTGATGAAACTGACTGCAGTTTGATGAAACTGACTACAGTTCATTAGACTGCTTTAAGGTACCACAAGAGTTGAATTTTTGCTTCTGAAAATGTGACCTTCTCATGTGGCCAGTCTCCTCCAAAATCAAAAAATCTTAACATTCTATTGCTTTAAACAGTTTATTCGACAATTGTTATGAAACATCCATGCTTTTGCCATTATCTTACTTATTTTATTTATGAATTGCCTTTCATGAGGCATCCCAAAACAATTTACAATGTAACGTACAATGTAACAATAAAACAGTAGCATATGCAAAAACAGTTGAAGCAATTACATTTATAAAAGCAATTATATTTAAAAAACTATAAATATATAAACAGTTTGAAACAACAACAGCACATTGAAACAATTCCAATTCCAACAAGAGGAACGCCAAATGGAACAAACTCACTAGGTGTGGCTTTCTTCAGCACTACATCACCAAACTAGTTAAATTTATTCACGCTGCGCTGATTTTTGAAAGCAGATATCATCAAGAGGGGAGGAAAAGTAACAGTCCTCCCTGGATCTCTTTTGGCTGCTATCACAAAGAAAACAGCAGGTTTTCTGACCCTCGTGAACTTGACTCACCTTGCTATAATTTTTGCTGTACACAAAGAGCTCGGTGGGACTGCGGCTGTTTATTTGAAAAAGAGCCATGGGCCTCCCAGAATAAGCAACAATCCTTAGAAACTGCATTCCTGAGCATACTTAATCTGGAAGCATGTCCCAAACTCTGTGGGATTCTCACTTATAAACTTTCATCAGAAAGGCCAGTCCAAATCAGACAAGGAGGGGTGGGGGGTGGTGCAGAGAATTAACTGTGCTACTCTGTTAAGGTAAAAAAAAAAAATCAGCAATGGTTTAGAATCGCCTTTGGTTTTTCCCAAGACTCATTGGCAAAGGTACTTCATCTTCCTACCATAATTGTCTTGGCGTGTGCATGTTTCACAGCATTACCTGGTTCTGTTAGCAGGCAGCATTAATGGGCTGTCACTTAGCAGACTTATCGATTGCCCATTTGCTCACCATTAAGTGGAAGGTGGAATAGCTAGCCCTGAAGAGCCAATTGGTCTAGAGAGTCAATAGCACAGCTTGATAATTGGATATTTGTGGTGGTAACCTTAACATCCCTTTTGCCTGCAACTGATGGGATCCGGCTGTCAGCTCTAACCTAAACAAACTCAATGCCCCTTCAGGAGCAAACAGAAGCACAGATTTCTTGTATACCCCTGTTGTTCCAGCTTCAAACATAAAAGGAGAGGCTGAAATGGCAACAAGAACTGAAGCACATGCCCATTGAAAATCTAACTTCACATCGTATGTACAGTGATATTCACAAGCAGCTATTTCTATTTGCTGGGTTAATTTGTGAACAGAATGGAGGTAGCAGCATCGGTCCAGTATACCTGAAGGAATGTCTCCACCCCCAGCATTCAGCCCAGACATTGAGGTCCAGCTCCGAGGGCCTTCTGGCAGTTCCCTCACTGCGAGAAATGAAGTTACAGAGAACCAGTCAGAGGGCCTTCTCGGTACAGTGGTACCTTGCAAGAAGAATGCCTCACAAGACAAAAAACTCGCAAGACGAAAGGGTTTTTTGTTTTTTGAGCTTCTTCGCAAGATGGAAACGTCTTGCAAGTTTGTTTCCTTTTTCTTAACACCGTTAATACAGTTGCAACTTGACTTCGAGGAGCAACTCATAGAACGCGGTGTGGTAGCCTTTTTTGAGGTTTTTAAAGACTTTGGTGATTTTTGAAGCTTTTCCAAAACTTTCCCGACACCGTGCTTCGCAAGACGAAAAAAATCGCAAGACGACAAAACTCGCGGAATGAATTAATTTCGTCTTGCGAGGCACCACTGTATTGGTGTCCTCCCTGTGGAATGCCCTCCCATCAGATGTCAAGGAGATAAATAACTATACAACTTTTAGAAGACACCTGAAGGCAGCCCTGTATCAGGAAGTTTTTAATGTTTGACTTTTTTATGTTTTATATGTGCTGGAAGCCACCCAGAGTGGCTGGGTAATAATAGTAACAACAACCACCACCACCATTCACTTGAGAGGTTTTTAAGGGACTTAAGGGATAGTCAACATGGTGCTCTCTGGATGTTGTTAGACTCCATCAGCCCCAGACAGCAAGGCTAATAGTCAGGGATGAGATTACAGTGGTACCTTGGGTTAAGAACTTAATTTGTTATGGAGGTCCATTATTAACCTGAAACTGTTCTTAACCCATAGCTGTCAACTTTTTCCTTTTTTTAAGGGAAATTCCCTTATTCCGAATAGGATTCCTCGCAAGAAAAGGGAAAAGTTGACAGCTATGTCTTAACCTGAGGTACCACTTTAGCTAATGGGGCCTCCTGCTGCTGCTGCTGTGCCGCCGCTGCACGGTTTCTGTTCTCATCCTGAAGCAAAGTTCTTAACCCAAGGTACTATTTCTGGGTTAGTGGAGTCTGCAAACTGAAGCGTCTGTAACCTGAAGCATATGTAACCCGTAGTACCACTGTATTTGGAGTGGGAAAGATGGAGGGCACAAGGAGAAGGGGACGACAGAGGACGAGATGGTTGGATAGTGTTCTCGAAGCTACCAGCATGAGTTTGACCAAACTGTGGGAGGCAGTGGAAGACAGGAGTGTCTGGCGTGCTCTGGTCCATGGGGTCACGAAGAGTCGGACACGACTAAACGACAACAACAAACAACTGGAGGATTGTTGGCCACCACTGGACTGAATTAAAGATGGCAAGGAGTGTGAGATTTTAAACCTTCTTGCTTGTGCAGTCAGTCCCCTTGTAGCTATAACATTGCCTTTGCAGCTCACATGTTAACAGAGCTGATGAAGGATGGAGGCAATTAAGAGCAGACATGGATCCAATAATCAGTTAGGGATATTTCAAATGGCCTTGACCTCATTCAAGGGGAATCAGCAATTGCAGTTAGTAAACATTTATTAAACATTTTAATAAACAACTTGCACAACTTGTACAACTTGCAATTCACCAAGACAAAAAGAAAAGCCTTCCATGAATGTATAGTGGCTCATCAGCCACTTGATTAAAAACTAGTTTTGCTGTCTGGTTGAAGCTGATAATGTTTGGAATTGTGGCAAGTGTGTGTGTGGAGGGAGTGGGATTTAACAGTTTCCTCCCCCCTTTCTCTCAAAGTACTATCTGAGTTGGAATGAACTTCCCACACATACTCAGATGTGCACGGGGGAACTTCAGAAAGAATGACCTTAGGACCACAGCAAGGGAGGAAAGGGTTAAGCTGCAAACAACTGCTGTGGTGCTGGTAATTATCAGTCCTCTCCAGTCCCCCAGGAAATGCCTGCACATTAAATGCAAAGAGGCACATGATTCCTAATTTGGCCCTGTGGCTACAAAACTGAAGGGAACGAGATCATCAAGCACCTAACCAGGTCTTTTGCTACATTCTATTGCTTTAAACAATTTATTTAGGCAATTGTTATGAAGTTTCCAGAGGAGAGCTATGTAGACCTTTTGTTACAGCAAACTAAAAAAAAAAAAGTGTGTTGTAATATTCAATGCTAACAGAGTTGCTGCATAAACATTCAGCTTGACTGGCCTGGGGGTGAGCATGGTACCATTCTGCTCCTTTGCCTTCAGTGACAGTCTAGCATACAGAAATTTAGCAGGCAAAGCTTTTTGCACAATTTATCTGCATTTCAGGAGCTGTTCCGGTTTCTGATTTGATCCCGGAATGTCCCGCTTTTCCTTAGGACATCCCTATTTTCATCGGAGAAATGTTGGAGGGCATGGAGTTATGCGACCCCCCAAGACATGGAGATGAGTAACTATACAATCTTCAGAAGACATCTGAAGGCAGCCCTGTATAGGGAAGTTTTGTAATGTTTCATAATATTTTTACATATGTTGGACGCTGCCCAGAATGGCTGAGGCAACCCAGTCAGATGGGCGGGGAATAAATACTACTACTACTACTACTACTACTACTACTACTACTACTATTGAATAGGATGTCCCTATTTTCACCAGAGAAATGTTGCAAGTGTATGTAAATTGATTCACCAGAGTCAAAGCCAACAAAATGTGTTATTTCAATTTCAATCAAACAAAATAATACAAATTTTCTACATTCATGGGACCAGTAAGGAGGTTGAAGTGAACAAGCGGAGTCCTTCGGGCAAAGGACAAGCTGGCTACCCCATTTTATGTTGTGTTCCAGGAAATCAGCAATGGTGGATTCCACCCCCATTGTTTAGCCCTGACACTGAGGTCCAGCTCTGAGGGCCTTCTAGTGGTTCCCTCCCTACGAGAAGTGAGGTTATAGGGAGCCAGGTAGTGGCGGCCTCCTTGTGGAATGTCCCCCCCATTAGATGTCAAGGAAATAAACAACTGACTTTTAGAAGACATATGAAGGCAGCCCTGCTTAGGAAAGTTTTTAATGACGGATGTTTTATTGTGCTTTTAATTCTGTTGGGAGCCACCCAGAGTGGCTGGGGAAACCCAGCCAGATGGGAGGGGTATGACTAATAAAGAATAATAATAATAATAATAATAATAATAATAATAATAATAATATCCAATCAAAGGGTGGTAATGGGGACATGGTTTGTCCATAGGCTGCACACTTTCATAGACGGATGCTTAGAACCTAGTAATTGAGGTTTTGCAGTCCTTTCCCAGAGCTATGGTTTTTAGCACCACAGCTTGTCTTGTGTAGTGTGTTGCTTTTCTCACTTCTCTCTCATGGAGAAGAGTTTCCGCTTAGAGAATTAAGAGTTAGATCTGTGCAATCTTGTCACAAGAGTTTGCTGGCAGATTTTCACAGTTTAAGATAACACCAAGAGAGCTGCTGCTGCTAACATTTAAATTATCAGGTTTCTCTTTCTCTCTCTCTCTCTCTCTCTCTCTATATATATATATATATTAAAAAAAACTGATATTAGTTCCCACAAATATGTTGAATAATGTGAGCCTGGAGTCCACTAAGACAAGCCACCCTGAATACTCCTTCTTGACATCTCAGCAAATACTGTGTTCCTAAATGTTGTGACAGGATAAACACATCCACTGCCCATAGATACAGGAACTCTTCTCTGCATAACCTTTCCAGCATCTCTCAGCAAACTAATGCCACTTATATTTGACAATATAAGGGGCAGGGGTGCCAACTTGAATAGAATATGGGGAGGGCAGGTAAGCCTCACCATAACTGATTGCAAGATGCAACACACACATCATTTGAATGGCGATGCCTATCAACTTTGGGAGACCTTCTCCCTCCTCGGGGAAAGGCCCCCAAAAGCTGCACACATGCTCCGTGCGCTCTTTAAAGGGAGCGCGGCTTTTGCGGGAGGTGGGGGAAGGGACAGAGGAAAAAGCCTGCAAGCACCGCACACACGCGGCTTGTGAAAGGGAGTGCTGAGCTTGACATAAACAGCAACGGCACACAGCTCACAACCCTTTGGACTGAGTGATTAGTAATATCAATTGAATATTGAATAAATATAGTCAGCTGGGTGTTGAAATGTAGGCGTTCTGAGGGCCATTACAATGGTGGCTCGTGGCAGTGGTAAACTGGCATTTGAATCCTCAACAAATTTACTTGGAAATTGCGGGTCAAGCAAGTCATGGTGGCGGCTTGATCTTTGTGTTCCTAGATCTGCTTCCATCATGTAGAAAGAGAGGTGTTGGGGGTGGATATGCACCCAGAGTCTACCTCTTATGCAATCTGAGGGGCTTTACTTCCCCACTGAGCTCATATACTATAGAAGCCTGCTTGGCTGGAAGTTTGGCTCTGTGGGGAGATCAATTTGGGGTGGGGGGTGGGGAGGTTCCTGCAGGCTTCACCCATGCACCCTTTTTGCTGTTAAAAAACCTGACTCCTCTTTCCCCCTCCTCCTTTTGCCTCTAGTGTCTTGGCGTTGTCACATTAAACTAATTCGAAGCTGGCTGAAAAATGGCATGCTGCAAATCTAAATTAAATTCTTTCCTTGATGAATGTGTGACAAGAAATTGAATCTTGCAGTCTGATTTGCAATTTTATTGTGCTTAAATCTATAAGAGGCGAGAGGGGGAGATTATTGTCAGCAAAACAAATCAGGGTCTTACAAAAACGTAAATAATGCAAGCTGCTATTTCTTGACAAAACAGGTTTGTCTGTTGTAATGCTAACTAAACCTCCCCCTTGAGTACTCTTCCCCACCTCCCCCCCCCATATGGGTCTCTGTGTGGTAGGGCTTTCCATCTCTCCTGGGTCAATGGGCAAGACCATCTCTGGAGGTCAGCCTCATTAGGCAACTGTCAAGTTCCACTATAAGTTCCTGTGTCTGCTGCTCTTTGCTGTAGCTGCTGCTGCTGCTACTACTAGCTTTTATCTGCCCTTTCCAGATGAGTAAGCAGGTAGAAGAGCAAGGGATGCTCCTGACTGGCATGAGTGAGAGAAAGAGGCATGGGAATGAACCAAGAGGCCTACTGAGAGCATCTTGACCAAGGACTCACACAACCATAGAACCAGCGATGCCATGGGCTCCCCACAGCTTCAGACCTAGCCAGCAAATAGTTTACCAGAAGCTAGAGCTGCCACTTCCCTGTGCCTCTGAGCCTCCCATTGCAGAGTCAGGCAGTGGCCTTTAAGGGTCCGGATTTGGTCCAGGAGCTACTAGGTGCTGATCCTTGGCATGAGATCAGACTCTCCAAGTGTCCTTATTTTCCAGGGACAGTCCTGGATTTACAAAAGACGTCCCGGTTTCCAGTTTGATCCTGGAATGGCCCGTTTTCCTTAGGACGTCCATATTTTCATCGGAGAAATGTTGGAGGTCATGGAGTTGTCCGACCCCTGAGCCAAGGAGATAAGATACAACCTTTAGAAGACATCTGAAGGCAGCCCTGTATAGGCAAGTTTTTAAATGCTTAATGTTTTATTATGTTTTTATATATGTTGGAAACTGCCCAGAGTGACTGGGGCAACACAATCAGATGCGTGGGATATAAATAGTAACATCATCATTAATTATTATTATTATTATTATTATTATTAAATAGGACATCCCTATTTTCATCGGTCCTGCCAACCTAGCGGTTTGAAAGCACATCAGAGTGCAAGTAGATAAATAGGTACCGCTCCGGCGGGAAGGTAAACGGCATTTCCGTGTGCTGCTCTGGTTCGCCAGAAGCGGCTTAGTCATGCTGGCCACATGACCTGGAAGCTGTATGCCGGCTCCCTCGGCCAATAAAGCGAGATGAGCGCCACAACCCCAGAGTCGTCCTAATGGTCAGAAGTCCCTTTACCTTTATTCTCATCGGAGAAATGTTGGAGGGTATGTGAGATGACTCTGTCTCCAGGGAAATCCAATAACTATCAGGGTGCCAAATGGTGAGAAACACACACAAAGAGCAACACAGCCTTTTAAAAAAATCTGCTGCAAGAGTATGGTAGTTCTTAGTTAAAATAAGTGCCATGCTGTTAATCATTGACTTCTGTGCTACTCCTTGCCAATTTTTGTCTGGCATAAGCAGCTGCCTGTATCAGGACTAGTCTACATGTTACTCCTGAGTCACTGCAGACAAGATGAAGAAAGGTCCCAAAGAAACCCAGACAGCCCTTGTACTGTACCTCTGCAGCAGTCCCCCACACCTCTGTACTCCAGTCATCTATTGACACTTTAGGCACCCAGGAGTAACAGCAGCAGTGGGCGAGAGCTACTATCCAGAGATACCCTGTGTAGGATTCCCAGCTGCACCTAAGACCTTCTGCATGCTGAGCACATGGTAAGGATGTGCAGATATTGGTAGGTGATAATGTTTCTCTCCATGCTGTGATAAGCGGCACCTGATTTATGCAGCTCAAGCTTCTGTTAAAGGGCAGGCCACTCTGGTATCTGGTCAGCTTGCTTAATGAGAAGCAGCTACAGGAGTTGTTGCCCCAGAAGGTGCTTTTGTGTTCTGCGACAGTTTTTGAGCACTTCCTTCCTTTCCCCTGCATTTCGTGGAGCTGGCTGACATTTTGTTATCAAAATAGCATGTTGAATTCTGAGGCTCTGCGTGCACCGAGACGACCTTAAGTTAAGCGCTTTGTGGCGGATGTGGGTCCTACACATTTATGCAAGCCACGGCAATGTGCATTATAGGCCCCTAATAGGAAATCGCTTCTGAGTAGTAATTAAATGCTCACGTAATTCTTGGCTCGATAGGCTCCAGGAAAGAGATTAACTCTGTTTGTGTCCAGGGGGGTCTGGTGGTGATTCAGAGCTGCAACCCATTAAGAAAATGAGTTAATGCAAAGTTTCTAACTCTTTCCAATCATGTAATTAAATACTATTGCTCCCTAGCACTTGGAAAACAGGCTTATTTTTGGAAATAGAAGGGCGGCAGAGAAGTGGCATTCAGGGCACTGTGCACTGCAGGCTTTTTCAGGATGTAGGTTTATAAAGGAAGGAATATGCAGTTCTGTTGCATTTCCCCAGTACTCAAGTCATACGTTTCTCAGAAAATGCATTTATTTTCCCAGTGAGTTTGATGCCTTCTAAGGCTGAAAGTGTGTGTGGGGGGGGGGGTTCATTTGGGACTGCATTGGGTGAGGAGGGGAAGTTTAATTTTCTCCTCCCCAGTTGCAACCCTGATGAAAATCAAAAATTGCTCCACACTGCAATTAATGAAAGCAAAAAACAACAACACCCCTCACATTTGGCACCAGTTAAGTAATTTACATGCTAAAATGACTTCTGGCCCATTGAAAGCCTGTTAGTTTTCACACTCCTGGGAAATCCTCAGTGGAAAAGCCTACTCAGTATTCTCCTGGGGCAAGACAGGCAAGTATGATGAAGCTAGTCAGATAAAATATACTTTAATTATCTGTCCTCCTTGCCCTTCCTTGATCATAAAGGGGTTTTGTTTGTTTGCAGTCTAGATCGGTCTCCAGAAGATTTTGTTGCATCTTACACATTGCTGACTCCTCATATCTGCTTCTGGCATGCTACAGTCTCCTTGAATCTAGTAACTACTAGATGATGTGAGCTAACCTGTCAAAGACTCAATAGTTTGTGTGCAAAACAGGGAAAGCCAATCTGGTTCCATCCCGGTTTGGACTACAACTCCCATGAGTGCCAGCAAACGTGGCTAATGGGCAGCAGTGTTTGGCGTTGTGGTACACAATATCTGGGGAACACTAT
Source organism: Podarcis liolepis (assembly GCF_965112155.1). NCBI lineage: Eukaryota > Metazoa > Chordata > Lepidosauria > Squamata > Lacertidae > Podarcis > Podarcis liolepis. Next base: position 27,045,028 of record NC_139555.1, read on the forward strand.
GTTGGCTGCCCCTGTGTAAAATAATCCACAGTGCATCCTACCAGGCAAGGTTGGGGAGTCCAAACAAATGGAGATGGGTTTCTGCCCAGACTATTATAAGCATTAACAGAGTGGCAGTCAGTTGTTCAAGTATTATCTGGGATAGCTCAGTCTGTAGAGCATGAGGCGCTCAATCTCAGGGTCATAGGTTTGAGCCCTATGTTGGGCAAAAGATTCCTACTTTGGATTAAATTACCTTCGTGGGTTATTAATGAGCACTGCATCTATAAGGACTTCGGCGCCGATCAGATATCGCTTTTTGTTATCTACATAATATGGTGTAAATAGGGTCCCAGTGTTGGTGGTTGGAGAATTTCCTGCCCCCTCCTTTTTTTGGGGGGGGGTGGACTTTAGCAAACTGCCTCGCCACCTGATCACTCAACAAGAAACGCAGCTTGCTCTGTGGCACGCTATTAATCTCACTTGCTCTCAGAGACCTTCTCCAAGACTTAAAAGCATTCCTCACACCGCAGATGGATCCTTGTTTGGGGCATGGGTTAACTCAGCATGGTACGTTCTGCCGTTTAAACTATACAGAGCCTCAAAATCGTAGCCGTTCAGGATCAACAAGCTGCCATGGGAAATTCTGCTGTAAATAATTAACAAGACTAAAAGGGTACGGATTGACAGAATGGACTAAGCTGGACAGAGGGCACTCTCTGTGTATCAGAAGACCACTGGCGTCAGAAAAAGGGCTGGAATCTTGTCGTTTAAGGATGCAAGTGCCCCCCAGGTAAGTCCCTCTCTTTCTAGGTTTAGATTTCCACTTCCGCACCTACTTTCCTTTCTTATCATGTTTTAAAAGAACAATAGTGGCCTGAGTGGTCACATCAGAGGGAACATGCTTGTGTTAAGCATTTAGTACAGGTTAATTGCATTGGGATCCCTTCAGGGTAGCTGGGGCTACCCGTGGATTTGTGAAAGCAAGAGAAAATGGTGTGGCATCCTAAAAGACAAAGGTCTTTTCAGATGAAACCCTTCATTATACACCGTTAGGCTCCTGGCAAAAATGTTCCTCTTTAACCAGGCCTTTGGCTGATTGACTTCCAGTGACCTTTTAAAATGTGTTGTGGAAGGGGGGATTATTGCGTTGTTCTTGTTCTTGTTCTTATTATGTATTTTGAGTTTTTATATTGTGATTTTATGCTGTGAACTGCCCTGTGACCTGCTGGTAAAGAACAGTATACAAATAATAATAATAATAATAATAATACTGGAGATAACAGTGTTCTGGTTGTTAGCACTTTCCTTGCACTAGCCAAATTAAGCGAAATTGCCACGCCAACAAACAACAGATAACTGGAATGGAGAAGTCTAGCATTACAGTGGTACCTCGGGTTACAGATGCTTCAGGTTACAGACGCTTCAGGTTACAGACTCCGCTTACCCAGAAATAGTACCTCAGGTTAAGAACTTTGCTTCAGGATGAGAACAGAAATCGTGTGATGGTGGCGTGGCGGCAGTGGGAGGCCCCATTAGCTAAAGTGGTACCTCAGGATAAGAACAGTTTCAGGTTAAGAACAGACCTCCAGAACGAATTAAGTTCTTAACCCGAGGTACCACTGTACTGTGGTGTGGGATAGTTCTCCCTGCTGCCTTTTATGTACACTTGAGAACTGTTCAGGGTTCTCAACATCCAAAAGGGGACAAAATTATATTAAACAAAAACAAAAAAGAAGAACCAGGGGCTCCAGTTGTTACAAGAAGGCAAAGATACTTGGCAGTTCTATCATGGGCAATATCCAATAAGTGCCCGTGTCACTATTGCAAGGGAAAACGTTCGTGAAAAGGGTGCTTTCTGGGTCCAACCATTCCCTCTAATCTACCAGCAACTTCATTCGGTGATCTGAGTTGGTGGTAAACAGCTTTTCTCCCTCAGCAAGAATGCTTTGCTGGGTTTGCTGCAGTCTGGTGAAGGTGCTACAACCACTTCAGTTAAATCAAGCAGAAAGGCCCTAATAGGTTAATTGCGATATGGGGATTTGAACATAATGGCTAACGTCCTTGAAGGGGTATGTGACCTACAAGGCCTTATACTGCATCAAACCAGTTGGCCCTATAAAGAGTGTCAACTCCCCCCCCCCTTTTTTTTTTTTGCTGCTATAAACAAAGGCATACTTCATATATTCAGTCATATAACCCGCTTCCACATGCTTTGGTCCCACATTGCTTCCATACCAGTTGATGATGTGAGGCTGTGCAAACCATGGTACTTTTTTTCCAAACCATCAACAATGGCTGTAATGGAAAGGATGCATCGCAGGGGAAACAACATGAGCAGTGTGTGGCCACGGGATGAAATCTGTACAAGGTACTGAGGTGATGTGAGGGTAAACTGTGGGGAAGTGGTTTTCCAGTGGCTACCATCAAGCTGGTTTTAAATGAATCAGGCCTAGTCTGGTAATTATTTCAGATTTTGTCCCCATTGAGCTGTTCTTCTACAGAGCGCCACAAACGGAGATAAGGGGAAACACTTTGCTCAGGAACAGGGCCAAAAAGCCTAGGTCAAGGGCAGATTTGGAGGAGGCAACCCTTTCATGAGTAGGTTTCGACACACTCTTTGCTTGTCACCCTTTCAGCTGTTGACAGCATGCCTCTGCCAGAAAACAAGGTGTTCCAATGTCCTCTCCGTCTCCCTGTGTGTGCCAGAGAATGAGCGAAGGATACAGTTCGGCAGCAGTTTATCCAAAGCACTAATAGTGTTGATAAAAGGAAACGTTTTCTGCTTCCACTTGGTAAGTGAATCTCTTTTCGGTTTGTTCAGGGAACAATGTTTGCTTTTGCCTGAGGCATCAGGGATGCTTGCCTAGCTCCGCGCTCGCTGTGAGGAAAACTGAAAATACACATTGCAACAGACGGTCTTAAGAGCCTGGATGCTTATTGGGCCAGGCACATGAATAAAAGCAGTATCTAGTATAAAGCTGAACCTCAGGCTTTCCTTATGTCTGGAAGACCTGGCCGGGTATGCCAAGTTGCATCAAGTTATAAGAAGCAGAACGCAGCAGTTTTTTCCTGTGAGAATATACTGGAAAGTTCAGACACGTACAAGAAGTCTGGCTCTTTGCACATGCTCTCGGAAACTAAATGTGGATGCTTATAGGTTAAGTGGTGATTCTGATCTGCATTTGGAATTGTGGAGAAAGAAACAGGGCTCTCTGAGATCTTTCCATTTTGCCACAAAGCTACTGCTGCCTTGATCATAAGGTGGTGAAGGCATAACAGACATTAAGGTTCAGTAGTGTGTGGTGACTGGATGAGGGGGACTAGGCTTGTTCCTGATAAATTAGAGTATCAAAACATTAAAGCCTCCTTCCCAAAGCCCGGAAAGCTTCTGCCCGGCTCAGGAAGCGGGAGTGCAATGCTCAAATGCAGGACGTCACAATGTCAGCACCCGCCGATTCCCCTTGTGAGCTGGTGCCTCTGGCCTTAACTGTTCCCCTATGAAAAAATTTGCTGCCATTGTTAAAATCTTAAGAGAATTTTCCTGTGAATGTATTCTTTTTGCTTTGTAACAGACACATTTCCACATCAGCTTGGTCCACAGTTCTAGATATATTTTTAAAAGAAGAGGCAACAATAAATAGTGACTGGGGGTGGAGGAAAAAAAGTGAAATAACAGATGATGAGCCATTCATCCCAGCTTGGAATTGTAATACTCTTACATAAGCCCATCAAAAACTTGCTCATATATCTATCTTATTCTAGATGTCAAGGAACAGGCAAAGCACAGAAGTGTTTCCGCCACATGATAAATAAAGCGACTTGCCATGTTCCCAGAACTCTTCTTCTTCATCATTCCACAGCTTATAAACAGGCAGCAGCAACAGATATATGATTTATGGCGGGAGAGCTTTGTTTCAGTTCTTACCACACTCACCTCGGCTACATACCTAGACAGACTTTTCCAGATGTACAGTATCACTCACCGGAACAGCAACCATGAGTGTAAATTGTGCAAAAAGATGTGGCTTGCCAGTTAACCTGCGTATCCCCGTTCTGGTTGAACAAATCATACACTTTTAAAAGTACGACTCAAGTGAGATTGGGGCACTTATGTATGACTGACGCAATTTACATGGTAAGATGTATATTAAGGCTTCTCTTAGTTCCACAGTATGTAAGTATTTCTATCCCGACTTTTCTCTAAGGAGCTCAAGTATTGTACCTGCTTCTTCTCCCCCTCCCCCACCCCCGCCATTTGTTGTTGTTTAGTCGTTTAGTCGTGTCTGACTCTTCGTAACCCCATGGACCAAAGCACGCCAGACACTCCTGTCTTCCACTGCCTCCTGCAGTTTGGTCAAACTCATGTTAGTAGTTTCGAGAACACTATCCAACCATCTCGTCCTCTGTTGTCCCCTTCTCCTTGTGCCCTCAATCTTTCCCAGCAACAGGGTCTTTTCCAGGGAGTCTTCTCTTCTCATGAGGTGGCCAAAGCATTAGAGCCTCAGCTTCAGGATCTGTCCTTCCAGTGAGCACTCAGGGCTGATTTCCTTCAGAATGGATCGTTTGATCTTCTTGCAGTCCATGGGACTCTCAAGAGTCTTCTCCGGCACCAGAATTCAAAAGCATCAATTCTACGGCGATCAGCCTTCTTTATGGTCCAGCTCTCAATTCCATACATCACTACTGGGAAAACCATAGCTTTTACTATACGGACCTTTGTTGGCAAGGTCCCCCGTCATTTAATCTCCACCAAAACCCTGTGAAGTATTTTATGCTGCAAAAAAACAACAACAGGTGACTGGCCATAGGTCATGGCCGAATGGGGATTTGAAGCCTGGTCTCCCAGGTCCTACTCTGAGACACTACCCGCTATGCCATGCTGGTGTAGTGGGTAATCTCCCCAGGCTTCGCACTTGAGTGTTTTTGCCCATCCGCAATATGTCCTTGATCTCCGATAATGCCTCTCGCTTGTCTGGTTGGAGGATAGAGAAGGATGTGTGAATGTGTGTAGAAAATGGCGCACTTTCCAAAGGTAAGATTTACATTTGTTGCTCCACCCAATTTTCCCTCTGCCGTTGCCCATCACTGGCATGCGTCCCTCAGAACACTACCCAGAAGACAATTTGGCCCTCAGGCTGATGAAGTTTCCTCACCCCAGTTCTAGGATCAAGGACAGCTGAGCGCTAGCAGAAAGGCAACCAGATCCAGTGGCATGTGGTCAATGGACGAGGGGGACTAGGCTCATCCCCTAAATGTTCTTGGTAAATTAGACCATATAACACCGGTCCTGAAAGACCTGCATTGGCTACCAGTACATTTCTGAGCGTAATTCAAAGTGTTGGTGTTGACCTTTAAAGCCCTAAATGGCCTCGGCTCAGTATATCTAAACGAGCGTCTCCACCCCCATTGTTCTGCCCGGACACGGAAGTCCAGCGCCCAGGGCCTTCTGGTGGGTTGCTCACTGCAAGAAGTGAGGTTACAGGGAACCAGGCAGAGGGTCTTCTCAGCAGTGGTGCCCACCCTGTGGAACTCTCTCCCACCAGATGTCAAGGAAATAAATAAATATCTGACTTTTAGAAGACATCTGAAGGCAGCCCTGTTTAGGGAAGTTTTTTATGTTTGATATTTTATTGTTTTTAATATCCTGTTGGAAGCTGCCTGGAGTGGCTGGGGAGGCCCAGCCAGATGGGCAGGGGTATAAGTAATAAATTGGTTGTTATATTAAAGCCTGGTGCCTCCTTCCTAAAGCCCGGGAAGCTTCTGCCTGGCTTAGGGAGGGAGGCGTGATGCTCTGACGGGGTCCAAGAGCCCTTCTGCCACCTTCCCAAAGCCTGGCCTGCCTTCAGAAGGAGAGAGCAGGGTTCCAGCATCCTGTCAAAGGTCTGGCACCTCCTTCCCAAACCCCAGGAAACTTCTGCCCAGCTTAAGGAGGGAGGTAAGATGCTCACAAGAGCAACACTGGGACTCCCCAATTGCCCTCGCAAGCTGGTGCCTCTGCCCCTAACTGCTCCCCTACAAAAAATTTAACTGCACACCACTGGGCAGATCATAGGCACTAATCTGCAGTCAAAAGCTACCGAAAGGTGTATTCAGCTTTCCACAGGATCTCGCTATTGCTGGGAGATATTCAACCATGAGTGAACTAGGATTTGAACTCCTGCTTTTTCATAGTCGCACTGTGCTGGAGATCACACTTGGGGACATCTCTTACTCTTCCCCGCTTTTTTGGGATACTGCAGTTCTACAGGGTACTTCACAACAGCATAGTTACCTGTGTTTTAGTCTTCCAGTTTTGACTCAGCCATTCTTCTCCAGTCTGATTGCACACCTGCCTCTAAAGGAGATACCAGGAGCAAGGCCAAACTCTGCCATGTTTCCAAACTCAAGTCGATAACCCCGATACAATGGGCCTTATTCACAGAGTCCCAACGAACACGGTTTAAATGAACACCAACATCAGCAGATAAGCTGTCGATTGATTTGGTTTAATCATGCATCAGATGTCTTGTATGCACACATACGACAACAATATATTCCTTGCATCTGTCAGAGCAGGGATGGGTAGACTTCATGATTGTCTAATCTACTCTGTTTCATACTAGAACCTGCAAGATCTACCAACCAGAATCAGGTGAAAAAGATTTAAGAGATTTATAATTAGAGGACAGGGTACCTCTGAGCACATTCTAAGCCTACTTGTTTTCAGTACCACAACTGAGCTGAACTCACCATCCTTTTAAATAACATGAACATCCATGCCTGGTTAGCTCTCCTCATTTCAGCAGCCTGAGAAAATTTAGTGTTATGTATTCAGCTACAGAGGAAACCCATAGCACTCATACCTTATGCCGATCAAGTTGAGCTTATAACTTGTAACTGCTGTCTCCTGTGTTGTTTTTTGATGTGTTTGCAGCACTGAAAGGAGCCACACCATGCTAGCAAGCGTAAAAAAACAATAGGCAGCACAGGGAGGTTTGCCACAAACTCTGTAGATACAACATCCCACATCATCCAAATCTTCTAAGTTTTACCATCCATTTCAGAGAAGGACTTCTGCCAAAGTTGGTTGATATTTATTTATTTCATAAAATTTACACACTATGTGATTGTAAAAAAAAGTAACCAAAAACCCTGAAATTGGTTTACAGAAACCATATGACCAGTCAATACATACAACTGTTGCTATTGCAATTCACTTGTGCTTGACAGATCTGTGTTTATTATTAGCATGCTTCTGAGCTTAAAAAAGAAAACCGATGCATTCATCAAGGCTTAGTTTCAAATTTTAAAAGAGAGGCACAATTTCTAGTCTTTGTGTTTGTAAAAGAAGAAAAAGAAGAAGAAGAAATAAATAAACCTTTAACACCCATATTGGGGCTTAATGTGGAAGGAGCAAGAGCAGGTCCCTTTTACCAACTCCTTTCTCTGTGGGCACTGCCTCTGACAGCCACCTAAGGGATGTGGGTGGTAAAGGTAAAAGGTAAAGGTACCCCTGCCCGTATGGGCCAGTCGTGTCCGACTCTGGGGTTGCACGCCCATCTCACTTAAGAGCCCGGGGGCCAGCGCTGTCCGAAGACACTTCCGGGTCACGTGGCTAGCATGACAAGCTGCATCTGGCGAGCCAGCACAGCACATGGAAACGCCGTTTACCTTCCCGCTAGTAAGCGGTCCCTATTTATCTACTTGCACCCGGGGGTGCTTTCGAACTGCTAGGTTGGCAGGCGCTGGGACTGAGCAACGGGAGCGCACCCCGCCGCAGGGATTCGAACCGCCGACCGGACGATCGGCAAGTCCTAGGCGCTGAGGTTTTACCCACAGCGCTACCCGCGTCCCATGTGGGTGGTACTGTACTCTAAACTACTGAGCCTCTTGGGCTTGCTGATCAGAAGGTCGGCGGTTCGAATCCCCGCGATGGGTGAGCTCCCATTGCTCTGCCCAGCTCCTGCCAACCTAGCAGTTCAAAAGCACACCAGTGCAAGTAGATAAATAGGTACCACTGTGGCAGGAAAGGAAACGGCGTTTCTGTGCGCTCTGGTTTCCATCATAGCGTTCCAATGTGCCAGAAGCAGTTTAACCATGACCTGGAAAGCTGTCTGTGGACAAATGCCGGCTCCCTCGGCCTGCTTGGAATATAACTGCTGAGCAGCAAATGTAACTTACTTCATGGAAAAAACCCACAAATTATTAGTACAAAAAGAATTTTAATGTATGCACATTAAAATTATTTGCATTGAAGGGGATAGTTTTAAACATACACACATATCCATATTTTTTACTTGCCATTATATTGTGATCTTTATATTTCTGCTACTTTGGTGGGTTAAAATGTGCATATACCGTATATCTCAGCTTCTAAGCCTCATGATTCCTCCTGTTCATGACATTTAATCCAGTGTCTTCTAGTGGCCTTCATGAGGCCTAGAATCCATTTCAAATGAAGTCTGTGTGACAAAGGTGTTGGTGAGTAATTATAAACCTTTGCATTTTAACTGGAGATTGGCCTTGGCTTTTCCACAGAGGCGTTGTTTGCATCCAAGGAGAACGTTTTAAGATCTGTAACACCCACCTCTGCAAATCCAGGGAGGTACACATATCCCATTCACTAGGACACTCGTGGCAACACCATCTGCTCTTCTGTCGTGCTGATACCATGGGCTTTCTTTTTATTGAAAAAATGAAGCTTATTTGGATATTTATTTCTCATCTGTTTCTTTGGGAAAGGTCATTTCCCTGCCTTATGGGTTATTTATTATGCTAGTGATTATTCCCCTGAGCTCCTGAAATCATGCTCTCTTCATATCGTATGGATTTGTAGGATGCAAATTAAACCTTATCCTTTTCTCCTGGGTATCAATACGCAGCCTTTCATCTTAATTCCCTTAATTCCCAGCATGATTTTTGCCTCCTTGATAGGTGGTGAGGGAGGTGGAAAAGGAAAGCTAGAACTGAACTGCCACCTGAAATCTCATGGGAATCCAGTGAAGAGTCTATCTTTCTAACCTAAACCACTCCTCCTGTCTGAACTGCTACTTGTTAACTGACTCTTGCTTGACAGACAGGGTGTGTAGACAGCGTTAACTCTTGACACAGTTATCTCATGAAGCAAAAGCGTTGCATCCGGTTCCTGCTTCTTCTGTCTTCCTTGCAAGAGTCGAAGGCTGCTTCTCCAAGAACCAGCTCCTTGTGCTGTGATATTCCACACATATCAGATAGAGGTGGGGCAAATGGGGGGGGGCACTTAAAAACATTACAGTTCATTTCATTTCACTTTTAATTTGTATACCGTTATTCCATTTTTCTGTGCACAAGGCAGTTTACAGCAACAAAATATACAACAAAGAATGCACACCTTATAATAAATAATCTGATCCAATAAGAAAACGTAACTTTAAAATGGAATGTGTTATCAAAAAAAGTAATATTCAGTAATCTACTAGAATATAATAGCACGCAATAAAATTAACTCTCAGAACACCAGCAAATGATAATTAAACAGAAATTCACTCTTAATAATGAATAATTACCAAACTATGATCAATAAGGGATGCGGGTGGCGCTGTGGGTTAAACCACAGAGCCTAGGACTTGCCCATCAGAAGGTCAGCGGTTCGAATCCCTGCGACCGGGTGAGCTCCCGTTGCTCGGTCCCTGCTCCTACCCACCTAGCACTTCAAAAGCACATCAAAGTGCAAGTAGATAAATAGGTACTGCCCCAGTGGAAGGTAAACAGCATTCCCATGCTCTGCTCTGCCACATGACCCGGAAGCTGTACACCAGCTCCTTCGGCCAATAAAGTGAGATGAGCGCCGCAACCCCAGAGTCGGCCACAACTGGACCTAGTGGTCAGGGGTCCCTTTACCTTTATAATCAATAAAAGTAACTGCAAGCTGCAATGCATAAAATACCACAATACATACAAAACCATGTAAAAAGATCAAACTGAGAAACAAAGACAGACAATTTATAAAGGTTTTTTTAAAAAAACAAAACAAAGAAACCCCTAAACTCCTATTTTCCCTTCCTAGCTGCTGCTTCTGCTTCTTCTTAAAGTCATGGCCTGGGAGAAGCCAATTGCTCAGCTGGGCTTTATTGAGGGAAGTGAGGCTCTTTCCCCCTTCTTTGCACTTCCTCGCTGAGGAAGCTGACTTCTGCTGAATTATTTTAGAGCAGTGTTTCCCAAACTTGGGTTTCCAGCTGTTTTTGTACTACAACTCCCATCATTCCTAGCTAGCAGAACCAGTGGTCAGGGATGATGGAAATTGTAGTCCAAAAACAGCTGGAGACCAAAGTTTGGGACACACGGTGTTAGAGTCTTTCTATCCAGCCTGCTGCTCTGGGGACTTACCTGCCAGTTAATGCCTGTGTTGCTCATTGTATGTACAGTGGTACCTTGGGCTACATACGCTTCAGGTTACAGACTCCGCTAACCCAGAAATATTACCTTGGGTTAAGAACTTTGCTTCAGGATGAGAACAGAAATCATGCAGCGGCAGCGCAGCGGCAGCGCAGCGGCAGCAGGAGGCCCCATTAGCTAAAGTGGTGCTTCAGGTTAAGAACAGTTTCAGTATAAGAGCAGACCTCCAGAATGAATTAAGTTCTTAACCCGAGGTACCACTGTATATTGGCTCTGGACACCAATATTAGCAAAGGTTGCAATCCTGTTATACACTTACCCAGCAATGTCTCATTTATCTCAAGGGGACTTGCTTCTGATTAGACGAGCATTTGATTGCACTGTAAAACCACTGATACGAAGTCCTTTCCTAATCTACAGCCTGGTTTTATGCCTGTCTACTTGGAAATCCATCAAACTGAGGTCAGGATGACTTGCTACCACCAGGTAAATATGCAGAGGACTGCAGTCTTAGTTACTACTTTGCGATAGTTAAGGCTGTGGATGGATTTTTATAGTGTGCATTAAATTTTAAAGCCTTAGCCTCAATTAAGGTGTGTTTCTGTACATTTCATGGTGACAAGGACTTGTTTCGCAAGGACGGACCCTCAAATCACCATTCCGATGGGGTGAAGCAGGACTTGGAAGTGCCCCAAATTCGTAATGTGTATATGCTACAAATATAATGTGCTTTCTAAAAACACGGTTTAAAACTTCTGTTAAATACCCATACCTGGTAGGGAGCTGTGGAGATCCCTCTGAGGTTCCCTGCAATGTGTGCCTATATCTGGTGGTCCATTCTCCCATTTGCATGGCAGCAGGGCTGGGGAACCTTCAGCCCAGAATGGGTCCCAATTTGGCCTGCAATTACTTTCCTCCCAAGCAATGCCCACTTGCCCCACACCTGATGGCTGCCATTTGTGACATCAGTTATGGGACTGGTAGAAGCACTGCTCAGCTAATCCTAGCACCAAGCACAAGTCTAGGTTTGTCTCCATCTTTCTCCCTGCTGAGTTCTACAAGGGCAACACTGAGGCTACGGAGGAGGGGGAAGCTGACATTCAGGGACGCAGGTAGTGCTGTGGTCTAAACCACTGAGCCTCTTGGGCTTGCCCATCAGAAGGTCAGCAGTTCGAATCCACACAACGGGGTGAGTTCCCATTGCTCTGTCCCAGCTCCTGCCAACCTAGCAGTTCGAAAGCATATCAATGCCAGTAGATAAATAGGTACCGCTTTGGCAAGAAGGTAGAGGCGTTTCCATGTGCTCTGGCACTCATCATGGTCCTCTATGTGCCAGTAGTGGTTTAGTCACACTGGCCCCATGACCCGGAAAGCTGTCTGTGGACAAACACTGGCTCCCTCGGCCTGAAAAGCGAGATGAGCGCTGCGCCCCATAGTCAAGTTTGACTGGACTTAACCATCCAGGGGTCCTTTACCTTTTTACCTACCCCCTGGACTGGATGTATTGTGAGAAAGATGGGAGCTGTCTGAGAGCAGGCAGATTGGTGGGGCTGTTCACTCTGTTCTAATAAACTAGCCTGCCCTGGTGTAGTGCAGAGGGTCAGCCAGCCAGCCAGCCAGCCATACCTCCTTCTAGGGTATTCATGGAGGATATCCACCCCAAACAAACAGCATTCCATGACCATGCTCAATCTTCACTGGCTTCTCTTGAAGTTTCCTCCTTCCTGAGGTTTGTGTCTGCTAAATATTTATTCTACTTTTGGGGGTTTATCCCAATCCTGCCGATACCTCCCTCATATATATGTATGGCACCACTTTGGCCTCATAAGGATTTGCACTTGGATAATGAGTTCGCCGGTTTAATGCTGCTGTGCTTTGTATTTTATTTATAATTAATTTCCAATCTGCTGGTTTAATGCTGCTGCGCTTTATTATATAATTAATTTTTATCGCTTCTCGTTTTTTATTTGCTATTTTCAACGTGCTTTCATTTTATTCCATTTTCCCTGTCAGTCACTTTGGAAAGGGGGGATCTCGGTCACAAAGCCAAGCATACCATTTCGGAGGTTTAGCAATTGCTGTGTTTAGCAATGAAGCTGTAGTCTTTGGCAGAGAGAAAGAAGGCAAATATGTCACAAAAGGCCAGATCAGCAGGGCCAGACAAACACAGACCAACATAAAAGGGACCCTGACTCCTTGACAAGCAGGCCACCTAGAGAGCAACTCCTCCGGTCCAATAAATATTTATTGCTTGTAGCCATAGGCATTTGCAAATTAGAGAAGATTAGATGTGAGCTGGAGCAGGTTTTATAGGGCTCCCAGTCAGTTGATGTTGGGGGCAAACAGGTTGCTGAAAATCAAGAGAATGGCTGGCTGAGGCTTTTGCCTTTAGACCTGAAGGATTCTCCAAGGGCTCCGGCAGCAAACTTGCGTAGGTATTGAAAGAAAGTTCTGCCCAACTCTGCACCTCTGTCTCCCATTCCAAAACGGCTGGTACAGTTGGAACTGATGCAATATGAGCATGCTTGTATTAAACATGTGTTGGAGGAAGCTGCAGCTGCCAACATGATAAATGTGCTTTAAAGTCAAGGTTCAGCAAGATCCTGCTGACAGGAACACAGTTCGGTGCCTATACATAATCATCCCACTTCTGCCCCCCTCCCCCAGTCACAACCAGAGACACACTCTGCTCAACTCACTGATCAATTATTAGGGCTGCCACCTTATTTCTGTGGTGTTTTGCCACAGCTGCGGGACAGGCAAGCCAAATATCTCTCCATCTCTATCTGTTTAATGGTTGCAATTTTGAAATCCACAGGCGTTTTGTTGAAAAACTACTGTGCCAACCTTAACAGTTGTCCTTAACCATCTCCTTGCTGTGCCCACATTCCCTCCCCCCATTGACTTATTGACCTAGCAGTTCGAAAGCACAAAGTGCAAGTAGATCAATAGGTACTGCTCCGGCGGAAAGGTAAACGGCGTTTCCGTGTGTTGCTCTGGTTCGCCAGAAGTAGCTTAGTCATGCTGGCCATATGACCCGGAAGCTGTACGCTGGCTCCCTCAGCCAATAAAGCGAGATGAGCGCCGCAACCCCAGAGTCGGTCACGACTGGACCTAACTGTCAGGGGTCCCTTTACCTTTACCTTTTTACACACTGGGCCTCTACATATTCACAAAGGGGGAATGTGAGATCTGCTTTTGTTTTGTTGTCTGGACTGCTGAGACAACACTTTCTTGTTTCCTGCTTGGCAGGGGGTTGGACTCGATGGCCCTTGTGGTCTCTTCCAACTCTATGATTCTATGATTCTATGATTCTATCTCTGCGCCAACTTCTGCCATACTGTTGGTGAAGAGGCTTTATAATGCCTGCCACTTTTCTGGTATTGCTCTTGTGCAAAAGCAAAATGGCCAACCCAGTTTCCTAGCTTGGCTTCTTGTTTAGAGCAAAATATTTACACTGCACAGGTGGTCTCTATAGCTCAGTCGGTAGAGCACGGGACTTTTAATCTCAGGGTCGTGGACTTGAGCCCCACGTTGGGCAAAACATTAATTAATGCATTGCAAGATTTCCTGCACTGAAGGGGGCTTGGACTTCATGGTCCCTTCCAACTCTATTATCCTAAAATTAAGGTAATAAAGCAACTCTGGTTGCTCATTGTTTCCTCTGCCTTTTCAGCTGATAAATGCTGCAATTAACATCTTTGACAGGAGAAAACATTTTAAGGGGAATTCTGGGAATGTGGGCTAATCCACCAAGCTGACTGCGGAGGGTTCAAGATACAAGAGAGGAAGTCTCTAGAACCTAGTAGGAATCCACTTGGCAGCCTGCCTCTTCAGAGAAAACTGTTTTCCCTAAAGGGAAACTGGTTGTGGTCTGCGACTTGAAGCCATAGCTTTGTACATTGCATAAAGAATCCTGGGGACCGTAGTTTGTTAAGGCTGCTGGGAACTGTAGCACTGTGATGGGTAGGCTTACCATTCCATTGATGTGAGGGTAAATTACAGCTCCTGGGATTCTCGGAGAGGAAGCCGTGTGCTTGAAATGTATGGTGCGCATGCCGGGAATGTCTGATTTCCCACCTTCCTGGGATATGGAAGGAGATCAAGGCAGGCTTCTAAGGATACCAATTAAAGTGTGGTTCTCTCTTCCCCTACAAAGGTGAGTTGTTGCCTTTGCCTTTCAGTCGGCCAGCTAGTCTTGCTAGAGGACCACCTTACTGGAAACAGAATAAGCAACCCCGCCCCCAAGACCACTGGCATCTCCATGACTGCCACGGCTCTTACAGCGGCAGTCTCCATATAAGACGACTACCAATTCCTCTTTCACTCTTGTTTTGGGAGCGGAGGTGGAGACCATAGGAGCCAACTCCTGCAGGCTGAGGTCCCTTTGACCTTCCCCCCCAATAAAATATGGGGGGTGGGCTCCCCCAAAGTGATGGGCATTGCCATTCAAATGGTGTGTGCACACCGTATCACGTGATCAATTATGCCGGGTGGGGCTTGCCTGCCCCCGCCCCAGTATTTTATTCAAGTTGGCACCCCTGGTGAAGATGGGTGGCCTACTGCATTGTTTCTCAAACCGGTAGCTATTTTGTTTGTAAATAGGACATGTTTCATTTATAATTCTTATAATCATATAAATTATATAATTTCACCTGTAGCCCTCTTGGAATATCCGGGTGTGTGTGTGTGTGCAGGGGACCATATTGCCCCCTGGTTGAGAAACACTGGTCTACTGGAAGGAAGTTGACTGAGCCCCGGGGGTGGGGTGGCGCTTCCTCTAGTTCCTGAGCAAGCCCTTCCTCCGAGTCTCTTCTTCCCTAGGGAGATCCTTGAATCAGGGCCGTGTGAACGCGTTTTGAAAGGCACACGCTGCACCTACAAACCAAGCGCACTCCCTTTACTGATTATTGCAGGAAATGGCAACGGGGGTCTCAGTCGCTGCCAGTATCTATCTTTTTAGGAAGGGGTGGGGAGCATCTTAGGAGCTGAAATCCTGCCCCTCGTTTACGGGGAGCTTCACCTCCCCGCCCACTACCCATCTCCAACGAAAGCCTGACGCCGCCTCGCCTCCGGCAAAGCCCCCAAAGGTGGACTCCGGCTTTCCACTGTTGCGCGTCGGAGGTGGCGCGCCTTTGCGCCGAGCGGGGCCCATTGATTGCCCGGGCTTGGGGGGAGTGGCCGCGGGTGGGCGACGACGAGAGCGCCTCCCCGGCTCTGCTGGCCACTTGGCACGTCGGAGGTGCAGCCGGCAGCCTTCCTGCGCCGCGTGAGCTTCATCTGCGCGCCAGCTTGCGAGCTGCTGCCGCCGCCGCCGGCACTTCCTTGGCACTCGCGTTTCCCTCGACGAGGGGCTCGTCCCGAAGCAGCAGCCAGCCAGCCAGCCAGCCGCCGCCGCCGCCAAGCGCAGGTCTGGCGCCCCCTGCACTCGGAGGCGATCTCCGCTCTGCTTGCAAGAAGTCGTTGGCTTTCCTTTTTTACCGGCGATCTGCATATATATATATATATCGCTATTATACATGCACACACATGCAAGCAAGCGGGAGCGTGCGTCGAGGGCGAGGGAAGAATTCGCAGAAAGACGCCGAAATTGTGAGTGCTTCGCTTTGGGAAAGCGGTGGAGGGGGTGGGGAATGCCGGTGCGCGGCCTGGGGAAGAAGTCTTCGGAGGAACGGCTACAGGTGGAAACTTGGGTGGAAGGGGAAACCCTCGAAGGCTGTCCGGATGAGCTGTCAAGGGAGCTCCCGGACAACTTGCAGGCTGCAGCTGGGAGGGGGGGCAGCGGTTGGAGATCCTGATGTTGCTCGTCTCCTCCTCCTCAGTGGGATTTGAGGTGGCAGCTGGCTTTGCTTGGGGACCTTGGGCTTCAGACGTGGGCGAACCCCGAGGGGCATCCATTTCCTCGAACTCCGTGGGCATAGTTTCTGGGTCAGGGATCCGGCTTGCGATTGTAGGCGCCTTCTGCTCGGGAGCAAGCAAACCCAGTAAATAGGTATAGGATTCACTTGCGTGCTTCTTTCTCTCTGCCTGAGAATCCAGTGCAGAATCCTCAGGAGCAACCTTGGGGTGGGTTCCTGCTGTCTGTCTGTTTTCTGAAGACTCCACAGAGGAAGAAAATCCCTCCCCTGCGAACATCTGCCTTAAAAGTCCGTGGAGATTTTGCTGTGGTATCTAAATCGGCGTTTCTGACACTTGGTCTGTGGAACAATGAAAGCGGCTCTTTCAAATCTAAATTTTATTTCTAGGGTTGTGTCACCCACTACCCCCTCCTTCAGCACGTTGTCTTCTCCATCTGCTTCCCAACCCACTTCCATCTTTCCCAGTTTCACCCCCTTTAGCGGGGGAGAGTTTGTGCAGCGAGCCAGAAAACCCCTAGTTCAAATTCTGCCTCTGAGTGATCAGAGGTTAAAGCTCGCTGGATCTCTGCCTCACTCTCTCATCTGCAGTGAAGGGGATATGGAGCAATCTTGCAGGGTTGTTGTATTGGTGTAATATTATGTAGAGCATTCTGAACACCCTGAATGTCTCCAGGGTTCATAATTCTCTCCCTGCATCTTATTAGCTCCACAAAGAGGGTGTGAGTGTCACAGGGACAGCTAGCGTAGTGGTTAGAGTGTCAAACTAGGACAGAGTGTGTGACCCTGTCCACTCAGAAGCAGCTCCTTCTGAATTCAGTAGGGTTTACTCCCAGGTTAAATGGAGTCAGGATTGCACCTTCTGCCAGTAACTAGATTTCAGCCTAGCCTACCTCACAGGGCTGTTGTGATGATAAATTGGCATGGCAGGGGATGGGTAGCAAGTACATCCCCGAAGGCTTCTTGAAGGAAAACTGATATATAGATTTAACCATAAAAAAACCACATTGTTTAAGAGTTGTCTCCAATGCTGGTCCTGCTCAGAACAGAACCATTGAAATGAACAGATTTTAGTTAGCCATGTCCATTAACTTCAATAGGTCTGTTCCGAGTAAGGTAAAGGTAAAGGGACCCCTGACCATTAGGTCCAGTCGTGGCCGACTCTGGGGTTGCGGCGCTCAACTCGCTTTATTGGCCGAGGGAGCCAGCGTACAGCTTCCAGATCATGTGACCAGCATGACTAAGCCACTTCTGGCGAACCAGAGCAGCACACGGAAACACCGTTTACCTTCCCGCCGGAGCGGTACCTATTTATCTACTTGCACTTTGACGTGCTTTTGAACTGCTAGGTTGGCAGGAGCAAGGACCAAGCAACGGTAGCTTACCCCTGTTGTGGGGATTCGAACCACCAACCTTCTGATCGGCAAGCCCTAGGCTCTGTGGTTTAACCCACAGCACCATCCTTAATATTAATCCATAATCTTCACTTCAGTAACCCAAGTGATTGCAGTCATCCCATACGGGGATTGAACCTGCGACTTTGGTGTTAGAAGCGCCGCTCTCTAACCAACTGAGCTATTCATCCATTCCTTGGTTGTCTCTCTTCTGCCAGCACCCGGAACTGCCTTCTGACTCTGTTGAGAACAACAGGAGGAATTATGTGTGTAACTGGAGGCAGAGAACAGCCTCATTCCTGCAAAAGACCAAGTGACCCTCCCACGCTTACCCTCCCCACCTCAGCACCCTCCTGCCTGCACCATTATTTTATTTTCCTCTTTCAACATTTAATTTGATGAGGTCCACCAAAGAAATGAAAGGAGGGAGAAACAGGGGGCTTCCACACCATGAGGGATGGTTTGGACTGGTAGCTTCTCTAATTAAGACCTCAAACTCCAACCAGTAACAGCAGCTCAACCATGGAGCTCACAGTAAACATAAAGGAAAGAGAGGGATGAATAAGATGCTAGGGTTTCAATTGTGTGTGCAGGCTTAAGAAATCTGGCGTGAGGCATGGCAGTTCAGAGGAACTGTTGAAGTTGCAGGAGGGGGAATGTCGTGCTAATGAAGGTGGAAAGAAATCAAAGGAAACCAATTTGTTGTTGAGGTTCTCTCTCTCTCTCTCTCTCTCTCTCTCTCATACACACACCCACACCCCACTTCCCAGACTTAACACTGTGTGGTTTGGAATGACATTTCCTGCAATCTGCGGCAAACCGCAATAGCTTGTATTTATGTGTAAGGGCAAACAACTGTATTCAATAAGCAAAAGGCACAGATTCAGATATGATTGTTTGACCGTCATCCACCAGGAGTATGTCTGAGCTAGGACCTAAAAGCTTTAGCTTATGCTATAGCACTGAGTCCATCACACTTGGGGCTGTTTATTTCAGTGAGCTTCAATATGTTTAAGTCCATTGGATTGTGTCTCTAAGGGACTGGCTGTTCATTGATGAGCCGAAAGGGGGTGGAAAGAAACAAATCAAAGAGGAAACAATTGACTTCAGCATATCCAGTTATATTCTGAGATCCAATAAAGAGATGGTCCAGATCTCTGAAGACTGCATAGTTAAATATTCACATATAACGGCTGTATATTTTTAAAATAACAACAATGGAGTGTGTGGGATAACAGGAAAATTAGGGTAGTCAGATCCTCCCCCAAAATTGCTTCTGTCCCTTTCAATAGTTTTGTAGAAGATGGAATTTCCTACACCTGCTGAAATTTATTCCTTTATATATACATTTTACCCAGCTATAAGGAGTGCTGGAGCCATACCCTCTTTTTTCACCTGGCTACCCTAGAATCAATAAAAGTGAATTTATTCATTTATTTTATTTCAGAAAATTTATATGCTGCTTGATTATAATAATAAGAAGAAACCCAAATTGGTTTTTAATAAAAGTGAATAGAAATGATATTGCAATACCCTTAATGAGGCAGATGAGGGCTCTGGTCATCCCTCCTCAAAATCATCTAGGATAATTAGAAGTGCTGAGAGTTTCCAAAATGCTCCCTTTAATTAAAAGGATTAAACTGGGCAATTGAAAACATGTCTGCTCAGAAGTAAACCCCACTGAGTTCAGTGGGCTTATACCCCAGGTGCGTGTGGTTTTGTTTTTTAATGTGTGGGGTTGCAGCCTAAACGGGTTAGTACTTTCTGTAGAAAAGGGGGGGGGCAGCAAAAGGTGATTTCTGCTCCTCAGCTATAGAGCACAAAGATTTGAACTAATGTCCAGTGTGGTGGCACCCAGTGATTTTTTTTTTTGTAGGGGAACAGTTAGAGCCAGAGGCACCAGCTTGTGAGGGCAATGGGTGGTGGTGGTGGTGGGGTGGCAATGTTGTGACGTCTCACACATGAGCGTCATGCTTCCCTCCCTAAGCCAGGCAAAAGCTTCCTGGGCTTTGGGAAGAAGGTGTCAAGCCTCTGACAGGATGCTGGAGCCTTCCTGCCTTCTTCCCAAAGCTGGGCAGGAGTTGGAAAAGGGGAGGAAGGGCTCTTGGACCCCATAAGTCAGGCGTCAGGGAATCTGATTCCCCCCTCCCATGGCAGGCTGCCAGGGATAGATAGACAAGAAAAGCTCTTACCAAGTCTTTTATTCAATATTCACAGAGAGAGGCTTAGAAATACTGCCTCTTGGAGTAATGCCGTTGCTCCAAGTAATCTCCACCCCTTCTCAGTCGTCAACAGCACCACCCACCTTACGGTGGCTGTTTAAGGCCATTTGGCTCTTCGCTCTCTGCTCTACTACTTTCACTCCTCGCCGGGTTCTGGGAGAAGGGGGGGGGGGGTCTAGAATGTTTTCTAGTGATAACGTTGAAGCCTGGTTCTCCCTCCTCCTCTTCCCCCATGATTTCCCAGCTTTGCCCCTCTTCTATCTCTGGGCCACGAGTTGTGACCTTCTGCAAACCCCTGTTGTAAATCTATACTGTCTTCCTCTTCTCTGGAAGGGGGATGAGGATGTGGAGGTGGTTGCCATCATTCTTCCTCAGTCCAGTCCCTGACACCATAGGAGCATCAGGCTTCCCTTCCTAAGCTGTTCAGAACCTACTGGGCTTTGGGAAGCAGGCGCCAGGCTTTAATACTTCAATTCTCTAATTTTCCGGGAACATTTGGGGGACTAGCTTAGTCCCCTCTAGTACACTGTAACTGCAACCCGCTAGTCCAGTGTAACTAAGACGCGGATGGGAGAAGAACTACATTTGACAGTGCAATCCTAGGCATGTCTAATCAGAAATAAATAACACTGAGTTCAGTGGGTGCACAGTTGCAATCTGCATCGTGTTTTAGTCACCATTTCTGGTCTGCTCCAGCGAATGGCCACTTGCATGCATATACAGTACAGGTGCACATAAAATCACACACAACTTTGAGGAATAAAATATGAGGATGTGCATTTTTATTTTAGTTTTTAAACGCAGTGGAGAAGAGTTTGTGGGAGAAAGGGCAATACTCAGATCCCGTGGCTTGGCTGAGGAACGTAGAATTGGAAGTAGTGGCTCCGGTAAAGTTTTGTTGGTGTAGCTGAATATTACCACCTCCCCTTCCTTTCCCTTCTTTGGGCAGTTCTGCCTCAGCATAATTTCTATACCATGCCATGCAAGAGGGCAGGAGGGGACAGGAATGCTCTGCCCCTCCCCGTATTGATCAGAGTGATGCTCTCAACCTTGCACACCATTGTTGCAATGTTGCAATGCTGGCAGTGTGTGTCGAGGAGGACTAGGTTCAAATTCCACCTAAGCTATATATTTACTTAGTGGCCTTGCACATGCTGCAGTCGCTTAGCATCTCCCAACAGCCCCACGATCTACCAAATGGAAAGTATCCGAGAGCCAATGAGTTGTATTAGCGAGAGAGTGAGGCTTGGATTGGAGAGACCCACTGAGCCAGGAATATCACTGAGTGGTCTTTGGCCAGTCACTTTCAACCTAAGCTACCCCAAGGGATCCTTACGACAATTTAGAAAAAGAAAAGCCAAGTAGAACAACTCCACGTATACCACATCGAACACACAGTTCCTGGAGGAAGAGCTCTCTATAAACGTGATTAATAATAATATTGGCCTACCTTACAGGAAGGTACGCGGGTGGCGCTGTGGGTTAAACCACAGAGCCTAGGGCTTGCCAATCAGAAGGTCGGCGGTTCGAATCCCTGTGATGGGGTGAGCTCCCGTTGCTCGGTCCCTGCTCCTGCCAATCTAGCAGTTCAAAAGCACGTCAAAGTGCAAGTAGATAAATAGGTACCACTCCGGCGGGAAGGCAAACGGCATTTCCATGTGCTGCTCTGGTTCGCCAGAAGTGGCTTAGTCATGCTGGCCACATGACCCGGAAGCTGTACGCCGGCTCCCTCGGCCAGTAAAGCGAGATGAGCGCTGCAACCCCAGAGTCGGCCACAACTGGACCTAATGGTCAGGCGTCCCTTTACCTTTACCTTACCTTACAGGACTGCTGCAAAGATTACACACATAAAGTACTATAGGAGATGTTAAGTGATGGTGTGGTTAAAGACTATGGAGGACTGGGGCCCCTTGGCTGCGTCGTAGGAACATAAGAAGCTTGGATATTGTGTCAGATCATTGATCCAGCTACCTCGGTGTTGTCCACACTAACAGCAAGCAGCTCTCCAGAGTTTTGGGCAGGAGTCTCTTAAGGCCAACTCAGTGGGCTACATTATCTACTTGAACCTAACTTGGTATTGTTTTTCAGTCTGCATGAGCAGTCACAGGACACAGCTATTAGTCCCTGGGCTAGTCATTAAGACAAGAATGATTAACACAATGAAAGAGCAACCCATGTATTTCCCTGTGACATCTCCTGTACCCCTGACACTTTCATTCTCTCCCAGTCAGTGTACATTGGAAGAGATGGATCGTTAACACCCCACCAGCATTTGAAATTCGCCAGGCACCAGGCGCATTTTGCACCTGACTATTGCCCATATCTGACCAAGTGAAGATGCCTAGGTGCCTAATATCTCCACCATCTGGAGGTGCCTGCCTGGGGATTGTTGAATCTTGCCTGTTTTTAAACTCTAACAACACATCCTGCAGAATTCTACCCGTGATATTTTTACCTGTGCAATCGGAACAAAAAGTCGTATTGAAAAATACGACTTTTGGTCCCCAAATGACAACTAGATATTCTGTTTTGGTGGCTTAAGGTGTCATTTGGCACCTAGCTTATATATCTGAATTTTCTAACACTGCACCCCACCCACAGTGGCAGTTCTGTTCAAAAGAAAGCCCAAGAGCCTTTGGGAAAGGTAGCAGCCGATGAGTTTGCTCTGTCTCTGATAACAGAAAATTGGTCTGCTGCAGTAAGCCATATGAAGTTGGTATAACAGTGTTTCTTCCTTCTTTGGGTTCCAGATCCTCCCACATTGCCTTGGACCACCCTGACCCAATCGACATGAGAGGGTTTCTTGCCTGAAGAGTACTCTTTGCCCGTGACAACAGCTGCACCATGGGCCTTGAGAATGATTTGCCCAACACCACAGCCTTCTGGTTCCCCTCGCCATCTCAGTTTGACAGCTTCCCCCCAGAGACTCCTGCCGCCAACACCTCCATCAACATCACAAGCCCCCACTATGACTTGACTAGCAATGCCATCCTCACCTTCATCTACTTTGTGGTGTGCATTGTGGGCCTCTGCGGCAACACTCTGGTCATCTATGTCATCCTCCGTTACGCCAAAATGAAGACGATCACCAACATCTACATACTCAACTTGGCTATAGCAGATGAACTGTTCATGTTGGGGTTGCCTTTCCTGGCTATGCAGGTAGCTCTGGTTCACTGGCCCTTTGGGAAAGCCATCTGCCGGGTCGTCATGACAGTAGACGGGATCAATCAGTTCACCAGCATCTTCTGCCTCACAGTCATGAGCATTGATAGGTACCTTGCTGTGGTCCATCCTATAAAATCTGCCAAGTGGAGGAGGCCAAGAACAGCAAAGATGGTCAATGTAGCTGTCTGGGGCATCTCCCTTCTGGTCATACTACCCATCATGATATATGCTGGAGTGAGCAATAACCACGGGAGTAGTAGCTGTACCATGATCTGGCCAGATGAGTCTGTTGCTTGGTATGTTGGCTTCATCATCTATACCTTCATCTTGGGCTTCTTGGTGCCCCTCACCATCATCTGCCTTTGCTACCTGTTTATCATCATCAAGGTCAAGTCCTCTGGCATCAGGGTGGGCTCCTCCAAGAGGAAAAAGTCAGAGAAGAAGGTCACCAGGATGGTTTCCATTGTCGTTGCCGTCTTCATCTTTTGCTGGCTTCCCTTCTATATCTTCAACGTCTCGTCGGTCTCTGTTTTGATTGAGCCAACACCTGTCCTCAAGGGCATGTTTGATTTTGTAGTGGTCCTCACCTACGCCAACAGCTGTGCCAACCCCATCCTTTATGCCTTCTTGTCCGACAACTTCAAGAAGAGCTTCCAAAATGTCCTCTGCCTTATGAAAGTCAGCGGCATGGATGAAGCCGACAGGAGTGACAGCAAGCAGGACAAGTCTAGGCTAAATGAGGCCACAGAAACCCAGAGGACATTGCTCAATGGTGACCTTCAGACAAGCATCTGAAAGATCTCTGCCCACTCATCTCCTTCCTGCTTCTTCACAGAAGCCCACGGCAAGTCAGCATAACGGCCTTTGGTCCTTCTTTCAAGGGAATGGTAATGCATGCGAAGGATTGGTTCAGGGGACAGACTTGCTTCTTGGCCAACAGCAGGCTGGTTTTAAGGATATTAATCGAAAGGAGAAGTATATTGTGGGAGTGATCGACTAGAAATAGTCATAAATGTGTACACACTTGTTCATGCATGTTTGAATACAAGGGAATGATGCAGCATTGGTCGTACCCCTGTGCTAAATCCATTTGAATTAATTTGAACTTTAAAAAAACAAAAAAAACCAAAAACACCAACCCTTCATGGGTCAGATTTTCCACACAGCGTCTAGAATTTCAAAAGCTCCATCTCCAATATTTGAGTTAAATTATTAAAAGAAGAACTTGGCTGACACACAAGGACACCAGAATAAGGACGAAGGTGATAAGTATTCCACAAGTTCACATACTGAATTATATATTTTTTTTATCAAGCTAGCCTCTTTGCAGCCATCACCACCCCTTCTAAATGATAGGTACTTTGAAAGTTTAGCTCTATGTGCTTTTCAAGTAGGCAAAACATTAAGCTCATATGTTTTATATAAAATCAAAAACTGTCATGAGATATTGGGAGGGAGGGAGGGTGTGGTGGTAAATGAGTACAGTAATTGAATTATATTGCTCTTCTTGTTTATGGAACAGCTAATGAAATGAGGTCTTCAGAGATGGGATCAGAAATCTTCATAGCTTGAATCAAATAAGTATATAGTATGCTAAGAGGGTGACAGAGAGACTTGTCTCTAACTGGAACGAGAGCCCCTTTCCATGACTTCAAATAGATGGCAAATATGTTGTCATCCCTCCATCCCTTTGCCTCCTACATAATGGTTTCCCAAATGAACAATCTTTTGCAGATAGGAATGATGTTATGAGAGTCTGAGAGCAGATCTCCAGCATCTGAGTCCAAAAGCCACAATATGTTAACTTTGCCACCCAAACGTCACAAAGTCATCAATGAGCTTTTGAGTTCACCAGAACTCTTCATCAGACTGGATCTTGCTCACAGTTTTGTGACATTTTGGTTGGTCCTAATAGAGGTATTAATGTGTTGTGGATTTTGGATTCCCCTCCCTCCCAATGCATCAACATGGCTGTGTACAATTTTTGTCAAAACCATGATCAGAGACGGGTGAGAATGCATACCTCGTTGGTCTTGCATAAGTGAAATAGCCATCACAGATCAAACAACAGAGGCAGGGCTTTAACATAATTTCTGCTTGCCACCTTTTCTTTAACCAGTTAAAAAATAAATAAAAACTGGCCTGGACACTGAAAACAAAACAACAACTCTCCAAAACCAACCAAGCAACCAGCTATGTTGCAACTTCAGGTTACTCAAGGAAGGAGCCTTTATAAGTCCTCCCCGCCCCCTACATACCAAGAAGGTGTCTTGAGTTTGCCACTGACAGAGGACTTTAATGGACTAAGGACACTGTGGGTGGGAAAAGCCTGAGCATGGCTTCCATTTCAGAATCTATAACCTCGTGGAGATTGCTCGAGAGCTTAACTTGCACTCGCTGAGAGAAGAAAGAATGAGCTTTTAAGCCTACTTAAAAACAGAGTGGTCACATATAATAAAAGCTTGAGACGGGGGTGGGGGTGGAGAAAGAGAAGAATTGGGCGGATTGCTTCAGTAAGCAACCAGGAGCCAATTTCATCATCCTGTTGATTTCCCTCTCATTGTCCCATTTCCACAGTGCCCTGGCCTATGATGCCTCCTTTTGCTCGTCCATTCAAATGCTTGACCCATGAATCCCACACCCCCACACAATTTCGCCAAGGTTTACATTCAGAGCAAAGTGCAAATTGAGCCCACATGTGCATAAATGTCCAATTTCTAGAGTTTTTGTTCTCCTAGTTCAAGGTTTCCTGGCTGCAGAAGCTGACTTGTTTGATGAAGAGTAGTTCTGGTTCTCCCGCTACCTGTCCTCAGCAGAAGAGTTTGTCTGCGGGGCTATTTGCACTGTTATCAGTATGTTTTGGGGAATTTTAAGTGTAGACTATTAAGTTTTATGACCTGGGAGGTTTAAAGAGCTCTGCCCAGGGAAGGGCATTATGACAGGGTTCCAGATGGCAAGCGACTCCCACAACTTCTGTCTTGGGCTGTGATTTTTACTATTGAGCTTGGGCAAGCAGAGCCACGACTAGAGGAGCCTGATGAAGGAGTTGTCAGGAGCTGAGAATTCCCTGCTTTACAGTAAATTGTTTCATTTATCACAAATTTCTGATTGATTAAAAAGAAACAGAAGGAAGAGCCCGCACCATCAGGCTATTAGAACAACAGGAGGAGCATCCTGGCTCTGCCACCCTAGCCTCCTTTTCGGTTCTCACTGTCCTGAAACTTGTGGAAGGTGAACTTCTGCAATGGAAAACCTTTTGCATCAGCAGCGGTTGTTCCCGTTGCATTTGAGACCCCAGGAAAATCAGGATTTCGAAAATGCATCAGCAGACACTATGGAGAAAGGCAACCAAAATGAAGCCGTCAACTCTAAAATACATTCTTGCCGCAATTTCTTAGTTGTTTACAGAGCGATCCAAATGCCTCTTGTACCAGGCTGAGATGAGGTGGTTTGGATTGGGCAGAGATGGCTTTTTTTACACAACCCTGCCACCCTCTGCCTGCAGAGTCATGCCAGCACTAGTCTGCTGGCACAGAGCTCTCCCTTTTGCCCACTGAACTGCCACTGATGAGCACTCTACTGGTGGCAGCCAGCGGAAAGATTTCAGCCATTTCAGCCTCAGCCAGCATGCTTGCTTGGGCTGTTTATGTGGCTCCGTCACTCCACTCCTCAAAGACACCCCAGACAGCAGCTGGGGTTGAGATTGATGTTTCCAGCTCTTTGGCTGCAATGCTGTGCATACTTACTTGGAAAGTAGCCCCTCCTCCCACCAAACACTTACTTTTGAGTAAATGTAAGTAGGCTCATGCGTTATGGATCCTTCAAGCGAAGAAGCTTCTGCTCCTGTTCATGTCTGCATTTTAGGCTGCACATCCCTGGGAGCAAACCCCATTGAACTTAGTGGTACTTATTCCTGAGTAGGCGTACGCAGGAGGAATTGCTCTGAAAATGCCTCTGAAGCTCTCGCACTGTTATTTGGGCACCTGTTGACTGTAGTTAATGCAAGCGGGGTAGACAAGAGAAGAGAGACATTTAAAATCAAATGTGTACCCCAGCCAGTTTTCATCAGCCGCAGGCACCGATGTAAGCCTTGGTTTGGTATTTCTTTTCACCCCCGATATGACATATGGGAAAGTTTTGACTTCCCAGGCGTGTATTGTCTCTTAAATATAACATGAGAAATAATAAATAATCATATCCCATTTTTACATGGTTTTAAAAAAAACCAGAAAGCTTTTGAAGTCAGATCCTGCGTGCCCTAGTAGAAATGGTAAAACCCCACATATGTCTTCATTCAGGCACTTGCTTGCATTACAAATTCCTCCCCACCATTTTCTCTTTTGGGCGGATAGCAAGATATAGATAAGCAGCTTAAGAAAGGCTGGGTTGTGACTTTAGCCTTACCTGTAAAACTCTCCCTGTTCTTGTTGAAAATGTAAATGACATTTTGGAGCCTAAGAAACAATGTGGTTTGATTAAACTCCTTTGGCACAAAGTGTTGTTCAGCCACAGGGGTAAGAAACTTGGTCTGTTGGGCATCAACTGCAGCCAGACAGGGTGGTGGGAATTGTAGTGCTGCCACATCTGGAGGGCACCAGGTTCCCCACCAGAGCTCTGTCCTTCAGCCCCAAGCCAACCTTCCAACAAGCCCAGTTGCCCCAGCCACCACTCCTCCTTCTCCACCCACACCTCATGTCCAAGTTGTCTCTTGTTACTCCTAAGGGGCTTAGCTTGGTGTTGGAAGTCTTAAGCAAGGCTGCAGGAGTATTCCTTACAGCTACAATGCTATCACTGCAGCTTCCTCTTGCAAACAGGCAAAGCAGAGGGGTTTCGCCTCCATCCAGCGCACAATGTCTTACCACATTTGGTGCCTCATGCGGTGGAATTATTTTATTATCTCTTTTGGTCTCGGAGGATGTGCATTCTTAGATCTTCTTTATTAAGGGAAGTAAATATTAACTGAGGCTTTGTGGCGACTGTGTAGAATATGCCAGTGAGGATTAAATGGGAGCTCAGCACATTACATTAAGATGAAAAAAATTGCCTTGTGGCTGCTAGGTGCTGATAAAGGCGCTTTCTTTTTATTAGATGATGGCTTAATGTTGTGGCCACAACATTGCGTCAGAATGGCTTTAGTACTTTAGTAGGAAGTGGGTAACACAGGAGCGTATTTGCAGAGAGAGAGGAGGAGTTTTGCTCCACCATTGGCCTGACTAATAAAATACAGCCATGCTCTCCTACTCAGAAATTTGCACATAATCATTTTATGTTGCATACAACAATCAAATGGCCTGGTGTGGCTACCCAGAAGGCGAGAAAGATGGAAGACCTCGTGTTGTAGTATGTGGAGTATACTGGCAGCAACAGAAAGATGGGGTGTTGGTTCAGGGATGAATAAGCAACAGCTTAGATGACCCCTGTCCGAGGGGAAGGCAGAATTCAGTGACAGGCGCACAGCAGAGCTGCGAGTGATAGAACCTTGCAAGTACATCTGGCTTGTTTCTCAGTCAGAAGGGGAAAGAGGCTCTGGCAAGCCAGAATGGATGGAAGAGTTGTTAGGCTGGGAGGTCAGAAAAGGATGCCAGTTTAATCATTCACCGAAAGAACCTGCTAATATTTTAATCAGGTGCTTATGCATGGTAAATGCTGATCTTCTATACAACTCTGTAAAGCACTGTAGCCCTTTTGAAAACCTGGTGAGCTCTATGTGGATTGTTCAGTTGGCCAGTCTGGGCACATTTCACTTCATGCATCCTTGTTGTGCAACACAGTAATACCAATGATGTTTGTCCATTCTGTAAACCACACTTGACTTTGGGGGATCTCACTAGACTGCGGTCATTTCTGTGATTCTGTACTCAGAAGACTTCCACTGAAAGTTTTCAAGTCAACCAGGTTCAAAGCATTTTAATCTGTTGTTAATCTCTGGCAGTTGAAATAGTGGGAACCCAGAAGCTGCTTCTCCCACACAATTTCCTTATGGCAGTCTTAAGGATAATATTATTTTGATCTCCAATCTGGAGAGATCAAGTACTAGCACTCAGTGTTCATGGCATATCCATATAGAGTTTATCTGCCAAATATTCCCAAAATGCCCACAAAGCTCTTTTGTGCTGGTGGCATTTTTAATTGCTTGGGGAATTAAATATAGTGGTTTCACAGCCCACCCATTTCCTGCTGTGAAGGATTCCTTAGTGGCTATCACTTTTATATATCACACCTTATTTCACTTGGACCTCACAGCTGAATTGCTCCCAATAGAGTCCTCCCTCTCAGAAACATATAACAGCCAAGAAAAGTTTGTCCAAAGAACATTCAGTACTTTTAGATCTCTAGCATCCTCTAGCTGTGTGGAGAGAATAGCATCCTTGTTTCCTTTAATAGCATGTTCACCTTGCCACACCACTGCTTTTCACTATAAGGGCACTTCCAGGTGACTTGCTAACTGAGATTTGTTTGCAAAGAGATCAGATAGCGTTGGCTGTTTTATTGAGCATTCTTTCTGATTTGTTTGCAGGGAGGGCATAGATGCAGTTGCAGCCAAAAGAATAATATGTAATATCCTACCCTTTCCTTATTGCAAATAAGGCTGTTCTTCGGGGGGGGGGGGAGTGGGTTTGTTGCACAACCATTGCAAATCAGCTTTAATGGTGCAACCTGAATTTGCCCATATGTGATTGAATCCCACCCCAAAATAGCAACAGTCAGGAAACATCCAAAGAGGAAAGCATATGTGTTCATATCTTTTTGGAAGTATCAGGAAAAGGAGGCCAGCTTTAAGTGTTTATTTAGGTGGTCACCTAATGAAATATTCACTGCCCTGCCTCTCCCCCCCCCCCCCGCATCCATTCTCCTTTGAGAATTTAAAGGTCTGATCGAGAAATAAGAATTCTTAGCGATGTATTAGTCCTATCTATGATTCCTTTAGGGCAGTGTTTTCCAAATGGTATTCCAGGGAACTCTGGGATTTTCTGCAGGTTCCTGAATTAGAAGATCAGTAATAGTGGGCTTGCTTCTCTAGAAGATAGGGAGTGGTAGACAAGCCATCTTCCCCTTCATTGTGCAATATCGGGTTGCATCTCACTGGGTTTTGTTTCAAGTTTGTTGGTGTAGGGTCATTGTGCAATGCTCTTGTTCTTATGTGGTGGGACTGATGAAAGGTATGCATGTCTTTGATTTAGGACTGAAAGGGTGACATATGCACTAGACAGCAAGGCTCCTGCATCTTTAGCCAATTTTTCTATATATAAGAAAAAATTAGCAGGTGCATCTTTTCTCAGTTTTGGACCAGAGAGATGCAGAAGGCTGCAGAAGCTGCCCAGATGTCCCCATCAGTTCCACTGGTACAGGAACCCAGTCCTCTAAATTGCACCTGGCCACCTTTTAAAACTAAACCTCTATATAATTTTCAGATTATAGTGTTAACAGACCCCACGGATCTTCTCATCCAATATGTTGTTCAAACAGGACATGAATATATTCATTTTACATATTTATATTCTGCATAGAATGTATTTAAGGTAAATATATTTATTCTATATATTTATAGTCTATTTAAGAATATATTTATAAAGCGTCTCTATCAGATTCTTGGCCAACTTTTTCTTGGAAACCTGAAAGAAAGGAATCCTGCAGCTTTTGCCAGGGCACCTTGGAAGAAGTTCAGCATTCCTGGATCTAATGGAACCTCAATTGTTGGGTTTGAATCTCTCTTCTTGCAGTTGAAAGCCAATGGTTCTTGTCCTATCCTCGGTGGATAAGTGAGCAGCTGATTTCCATCTCCTTTTCTAAGATCTTTTTAAACATCTGAAAACTGCTAGCTGATTTTAGCTTGTTCTCACCAAATTTGTTTTCTAGACTAGAAAGATAACTTAGCGGTCAATGCAGCCAGATAAGCCTAAAAGAGACACATGGGAATAAAACATTTGCTTGATTCCAGCTTACTTTTCTCTCTTTTCCTCTTTCAAAGTTCAAAACTGAAAGAACAACAAACTGATTTGTGTGACACCCCCCAGTGTCCTGCTAGACACCCGGCTAGTGTGTCTGTAGTGTGGTGTAGTGGTTAAGAGCAGTAGTCTCGTAATCTGGGGAACCGGGTTTGCGTCTCCGCTCCTCCACATGCAGCTGCTGGGTGACCTTGGGCCAGTCACACTTCTTTGAAGTCTCAGCCCCACTCACCTCACAGAGTGGTTGTTGTGGGGGAGGAAGGGAAAGGAGAATGTTAGCCGCTTTGAGACTCCTTAAAGGGAGTGAAAGGCGGGATATAAAATCCAAACTCTTCTTCTCTACTTACCGGTAGATGTCCCCAGATAATAATTTCAGTTTATTCATTCGCAAATGACTGCTTTAAAACAAAGTGATTTCAGTGCTAAGTGCAAGTTTACCTCTCTTCAACTAAAACCAATAGGATTTAAAGGTGATTAACCTTAGCTGCATCATTCCTCCCAGCTGCCAGCCAAAGCCCTCTTTTGCAGAGCTATCAGGGTGAAGTTAAGTGCAGCAGAGACAATTTGACAATGCCTCTGGTGCACCGTAAACAAGTGCACATTATGCTCTGTTTTAGTAAGCTTTTTGTGGTAAAAACCCAAAAGTTCAGCGGATGAGAGTTTTAGTGCAACAACACACTGCCTATCTTTGGCCATGGCATTAGTTTAAAAACCCTCCCTTCTCCCTGGAAAGCTTTTGCAAACTTTTCTGTGTACAATATTCATGATCTGGAGGGAGAGGAAAAGATGGAGATGAATGGGTTTCTTCCTGTTTTCCCAGGGCACGCCAGTTGAGCATAGGAAGCTGTGCCAGTCTGGACTATTTGACCATCTGGTCCAGGATGGTCTATTCTGAGTGGTAGAAGATCTCAGAGCCAGGGCTCTCATGCCACCTGTTTGCCTGATCCATTAAAAAACCCCACACAAGGAGAGACGGAAAGGTTTGAACCTGGGTCATTCTGCATGCTCTCTACTACTAAGCTATGTGGCCCCTCCCAGTGAAAGATGCACAGGCTTCCCTGCAGCTTTCACCTTAATATGTTGAACAAGCTAAAACGTTGATCATCTCAGGACAGCAGTCCTCTTTCTTGCTGACTAACCATACCTGTTCTGAGTTTTTGCTTGGCTTTCTCAGTTGCCTCCTCTCACCGTGAGCCAGTGCACCTCTTTTCTTGAGCCAGTGTGGTGTAGTGGTTAAGAGCGGTAGACTCGTAATCTGGTGAACCGGGTTCGCGTTCCCGCTCCTCCACATGCAGCTGATGGGTGACCTTGGGCTAGTTACACTTCTCTGAAGTCTCTCAGCCCCATTCACCTCACAGAGTGTTTGT
This sequence comes from Podarcis liolepis, assembly GCF_965112155.1. NCBI lineage: Eukaryota > Metazoa > Chordata > Lepidosauria > Squamata > Lacertidae > Podarcis > Podarcis liolepis. The sequence continues at coordinate 27,077,315 of NC_139555.1, forward strand.
TGTCGGGGAGGAAGGGAAAGGAGATTGTTAGCCGCTTTGAGACTCCTTAGGGTAGTGATAAAGCGAGATATCAAAGCCAAACTCCTCATCCTCCTCTTCCTCTTCTTCTTCTTCTTCTTCTTCTTCTTCTTCTTCTTCTTCTTCTCTTCATTACAGACTTGTCTCCTGGAAAGCGTAGGCTTATACGTTGGGGTATAGAAATTCCTTATGCAGAGTCAGACCAATGGTGCATCTGGCTCAGTATTATCCATCCTTTCTCCAGCAACGGCTCTCCCAAGGTTTCAGGCAGGGCTCTCTCCCATCTCTTATCTGGAGATGCCATGCCAGGAGTTGAACCTTTGACCTCCTGCAAACAAAAGCAGATGATCTACCACTTTGCTGCAGCTAAAGTATGGGTTCTGTGCTTGGGCAGAACGAAATGACTGTCTGCTTCAAAGTGCTGCAGAAAGAGCCTCAAGACTCAGCACGCCACCACAGATATTATTTTGTTTTATTTATTTATTTTTTTAGATTGCAGATCTGTAGTCTCAACCAGCATTGTTAGACCTGTGCTTTTTATATTGTGCTTCTCGTCACAAGCTGCATGTAAAGGGGGTGCGTAACTATATGGTCTGATCAGAGGAATGTGTATCCATGGCAACACCATGTATTACCTAAAGATGCATACACATTTCACTGGGGGGTGGGGAACCAGTTCCTTTGCTTTTGTGATCTGCATCTGGCTCCAGGCATATTGCAGGGCAAAGGGACCAGGTAACATCTGGTCTCTTTCTGCTCATCAGTGAATAGTTTTATTCTCTCTCCTGTAGGGATGTTCAAATGCTGCTACCTGCCATTTCATGCTTCTTAACCCTGCTTTCTTCTTCTTCGCTGCTATCTGATTTGTAACCCACCCCACAGCTTCCTTTTCGGCCCCTGACCTCTCCTGTCTCACCTGCATAGCTCAGACTGTAAGCCATGGGTAGGCAAACTAAGGCCCGGGGGCTGGATCTGGCCCAATCGCCTTCTAAATCCAGCTTGCGGACGGTCCGGGAATCAGTGTGTTTTTACATGAGTAGAATGCGTCCTTTTATTTAAAATGCATCTCTGGGTTATTTGTGGGGCATAGGAATTTGTTCATTTTTCCCCCTTCAACATATAGTCTGCCGCCCACAAGGTCTGAGGGACAGTGGACTGGCCCCCTGCTGAAAAAGTTTGCTGACCCCTGCTGTAAGCCTCTGGTTGGTCCCGTGTCAGTGCAACACCTAACAAACACACTGTTGGCAGCATATCTATGATTGTCAATTAGTAGTGGAAGTAGTTAGAGATGGGAGGGAAGCTCGATTGAGTTCAAGGATGAACCTTCTAATTCACACTTTCTGAAGCAACGTGTGAACCAAAGCACAGCCAGCCAGCCTTTGAAATTCACACTTGTCTGCAGTTCTCCAGCCAACTAATCTGATTTTAAAAATTAGATAAATGCACATACTACCGTATAAATTAAAAAACTGTATATCAGTGAACATAGCTGTCAGAGCCGCTTCCAGGTCCCAGCTCACAGAGGACCACGCTAGCCGGCAGTACTGTACAAAAGTCTTTATTGAGTTACAGTTTCCATTTCAAAGCCGCAGCGCGCAGCTCTACGTCTTAGAAGCTAGACCGGCGAAGCTCCGTCTGAGTCTCCGCCTCCTGTACACCAACTTAATACTCTAGCCTTACTCCACCTCTTCCGTCTTTCCTTTCTCCTCTGGGTCCCTCTACCCCCCGTGGTCTCTTCCTTCCTGGACTCTTCTGACGCTGACCCCCCCGACTCTTCTCCCTCCTTGCGGCGGGCTTTAGGACCTGGCTCTCTATCCGGGCTGCTTACTGTGCCGCCTTCCTGTGCATTTGAACTTGGCGCGCGCGCGCAGCCTTCAACCTTCCTCTTGACCATTCCCTCGCTCCCCGATGGAGGTGAGCCACTCCTGACTCCTGTCCTCCCTCTTGCGGCGAGCCGCCAGATCCCGATACCTGGGACTCCTCCCCCCTACTGCGCTCTGGTGGGGACGCTGGTCCCGATTTCCAACTGCTGCTCTCTGAGTCCCCTCTGGTCCCTTCTTCCTGGGGTGTCCCCCTAGGCGCCCCCCCTGCTCTGACCACTGGCGCCCCTTTCTGAGAATCTTCCGACTCACTGGAAAGACTCGGAGATCTCGGTCCGCTGTCGTCGCTCATATTACCTTCGGATTCCTCCCCCTCACTCTCTGTTTCCTCCCTTTCCTGTGCCTCTGCTCCTGAACCCCTGACAACAGCGTATGAAATTGCACTGTATTAGGGAGAAGTGCTTTGCAAAAGTGTGCCCATTAAGCAAACTTGATTGTGTATATTAGGAGAAATTGACACTAAAATGCTGGTGAGTTTTTATGAAGGCTAAAAAATAATAATCACAAACTGATGTGGAAACATGGAGAACTGAATTTAAGATTAGGAAAATAATACATGAAACGGAGAGAAACCAAAATTGACAGATCCATCTATCTCTGTTCATAGCTGTATTCTCTCCTCCCCACCCAATATAGGGCCCTCAGTAGAAGAAGGCTAAGAAGCAAACCCTACACAAATCCAGAGTAGAGTCCCTAAAACAGCTGGATGGCGCCTTGTATGTTTCCTTTCAGCAACTCCTGCAGCCACATCAGTGCCAAACATATTGCTCAGCTTTTCTTTGGACCACATCAGTGAGGCTGAGAAGAGGGTCTTGTCATCTGGGCAGCCCAGGACTTCCATACACACTGCCCCAGGCTTGCACCCCAGGGAGGTCAGTTGAGTGCTGCTAACGCAGCAATTTGACTTCACCCCTGGAGGTGCACTCCATTGTTTCTTGAGACAGATGGATGTCAACAACAATGGTCTTTAAGCAACACATTCAAATGTCTTAGCAAGGGTCAGTGCAGGTGAACTGGTATGAATTGGCCCAGTGGGACTCTGGTTCCACAGAGCAGGAGTTGTAGTAGGAAAGACCCTGTAAGTGCACTTTGGATAGAAGTGATTGTAAGCAAGGCTCCTGCCATAATGCATTGCACTCTTCCACTCAAGCCTTTGGCATTGGGGCAAACTGGTTTTAGGAACTGGATAATCAATGGACAACAGGCCGTAGCTGCCCTCTGGGCAACTTGGTCTGGCTATCTCAGTTCCTTCCTATTATAATGTGAACTGCTCATAAAAGAGACCTGTTGGGTTATAGTCTTAAGCCTCTGTCTGATCATTTCCAGCAGTTCTGGCCACTTCAGAGGGGAAGCTTTTTGTACGGATCTATGATATGCCGCCATATGAAATGCCACCTGCACAGTAATAGCTTGCAAAGCATGAAGAGACAGGGAAAACAACTTATACCCCATTGAGAATCCCAGAATAGTTGGGGTTGTTCCATTCCTGTTCATTAAGCCCACCTCCTCACTCTGGAAGGAGAAACATGATGATCTCCCCATGTCATCCTGCAATTGGTTGTACAATAGCCCGAAATGAGAGGTGATTAAATGTACAGTGCAAATTTAGATCGGGCTTTCTGTTGTTTTGGTTGCCATGTAGGGGGACATACTAATAATCTGGAGATAATTTATTTTGACCTCATGGTAGGGTACAAGTCCAGCCCCGCCTTGGAAATGGACAGTTTAAGAGATATGTTGAGATCCATAATACTGTGTGCTGGCTTTGGTCTCCATTCAGAACCAAACTTCCACAGGGACACGCAGCTATTTGGTTCATCAAGACTTGCATACATGAATCAAGACGTTAGTCCAAAGGTTATATATAACTCCCAGACTATAGAACAGCAAACAGCTTCTTTATCATTGCCACCAGATGATTGATTGTTTAATCAACAAGCCATTACAAAGTCACAAAACAACAATAAAACTCAAGTAATTTCCTTCAGGGGGGCTTTAGCAATACATATTAATACAAATGGATTTCTTGTCAATTTGTGGCGTTTGTTCCTTCAGGCTTTCTCCTTTTTGCTTGAGTGCTGCATTATTATTTTTTAAAACTCTCCATTTCTCTTGGTTGTGAAATAGTGGTTCTGCTCTAGATGGATCACACACGAAAAATCGGCATACAGATCAACAGTTCAATTATAAATTTCCTTCCAAGCACAGCACTGGTGGAGCAAAGTAATTGAATAGCATAATTTTCTGAGGTCTGTGATTCATATATGCATAATTGCTGATGTGATGGAACCTTACGGTGGCTGGCGGCAGTGGCCCCTCTTGGCAAACTGAATGGGCATTGTTTGAAGTCTTAATGCTGAGAAGGCCTTGTGAAGGGAACTGGAGTAACTTTATAATGTGTCTTAATGGGTCTTGGTCATGGTTTTTGACATGTACCTTAAACAAGTAAGAAACATGCTTGAAAGGAAACACGGAGTCAACTTCTCCCATGCCATCAGTTTAAAGCATCCAAACATAATCTGATCAGACATAATTTCATCACACCTTGTTGGCATTTATTCCATGGCAAAACAAGATGAGTGCCACATCTCTCAAGCTCACCTTTGACTGGACTTACCTTATAGCATAGCTCAGTGGTTCCCCTACATTTTTTCCCCTCCAAGCACCACTTGGAAATCGCGAAGGGTCTTGGTGAGCCACTTGGTAATCTTTCTACTTGTTGTAGCACTTGTAATGAGCTCTACTAGATGCTGCATGATTTTTAATTGTATTTTTATTGCTTCCTTTATTTCTTACCAATTTTTTATTTCATTACAATTTGCATTCCATGGAATGAAATGCAATATAGGAATGAAACAATACAAATACAATAAAAAATCAGTACATTAAATGTGATGGATGCGCTGTCTCCTGCCTTCAACCACAAATCCACAGATATGCTTTGGACCACATGAGTGAAGCTCACAGACCAGTGATGGTCCACAAACTACAGTTTGGGAACGCCTGTCATAGCTGAACGGCTTGTAGTTTCCCTTAACCATTATGCAGAATCTACCTTTTTGTAATATAGAGTTTCAGGCTAACACAAGGACTGGATTAATGATGTCTAAGAGTGCACTTTCACTCTGGCCCCCAAAACACTTGTTTCTTGGAACGAAGCACCACTGAGAGAAATAAGATTATATATTTAGGATTAAGGTACTAGCCTCTGATGCATACTGAACACTGATTCACGCAGTATTGAAGTTGTACCCAGTCATGTAACCCACACGACATGTATAAATATTTATGTTTCTCATGTGTATTGTATGTGTGCTTGCTGTATTATATGCTATAACCTCTAAAACTGTGACACCAGAGTTACAAATGACTTTCCTACACCTGCTTGATTTCAATTTGTTCTCTTTGGATATGTACTTTTATAAGATGTCATGGCGGGTGAAACCTCGCTTCTGCAAGGGGGCCCTCCTTTATGTAAACTTTTCTGTAGACAATGGAAGATCAAAGCTGGCTGGAAATAAAATTGTGAATGATCTATGTCTGTTTTACAAAAAGATCCTGTGGTGTTTTTTTCTAATAAAGTGGTGTGAATCAGAGTCATTTCCCTCCATTTTAAGGATCTTTAACAAGAATGCCTGAATTTTCTTTCAAAATCCTATGGACTTGATTACATCCAGTGAAAAGAAAGTTACTTGGGACCACAGCAACTACTGTGCTTCCTGGGTGAGGGCTTAATAGTGCGGGTAATTTAGATATTGCAAATAGGTAACTAGCAGTAGGTTGGGTTGTTGTTGTCCCCCCCCCCCCCCCAAACATGCTGGGTTTGCCTTGGAAAGGATAAATCTGTATTAAATGGGGGGAAATGTTAATGCCAACAACACCATGTGTGCACTTTTGAAAAAAATTGCATCCGTGAGGAGCACCCCCCCCACACTAAACACCTGTCTGGAAGCACCCAAAAACATTGTGGTAAGTTGCAGACATTCTCAGAAAAGTATATTCTCCCCAGCATGGTTTAATCCTTTTGGTATGAAGAAATGTTTAGAAGATTGCTCATCATGCAAAGTCTGTAATAACCCAAATGACTGGTACATTAGAGTTGCAGAAACGTTCACAGGTAGCAGCCTATTTTGTAGTGTGCCTCATCCACCTGATGTAAGTCTGTGCAATTATATTGCAGTATGCTAGTCAATCTTTGAACAGCCACAGCACTCTGCTCTCCCCCCCACCCTCCAATCCTTTGGACCCTTTGGGGAATAGAGCGTGCAATTGTGCTGGTTCTGGCTTTTTTGTAGTCAAGAAACCCATGAATGATAGTGATTTGTCTTTAATAATGTAACAGAAATGTTGATAATATTTACAGTTGCACACTGGAGGGATGGTTTCCTAAAAGTTTGGGGGCAAGGGTCACGAGAACAATGTTTTGTGGGAATTCTTTCTAAGCTTTCCATCTTGGGACTTTTTGAAGGTTAATGTTCTGTGGAAAAAAAGGCTGGAAAGAGAAATCTCTGTAGTCTCCAGTGTTAGAAACAGATAAAGCTAGGAGCTAAATGACACCTTAAACCTAGGTTATGGGTGCCACAACAGAATGTCTAGGTGTGTTTTTTTATAACAAGAATACAAAGCTAAAAATTTCATCCAGTGAAAAGAAAGTCACTTGGGACCATGGTGATGAATGAACTGCAGCTAAAATATTATGTTCATTTTTCACATGGTCTAGTCCTTCCCCTGCCCACCCCCTGTAATAGTCTTAAGAGGGTCTCTCTTCCAGTCTTCAGATAGTAGTTGGAAATGGGGAGGCAGAGAAAAGGTCCTCTCTTCCTTCCACTCTGCAGTTTTAATGTGAAATCTTAGGCGCAGTACTGCACCCAGACCTCAGAAACCGCTTGCGCTAATGAAATTCCCTGTCGCAAAATGTGCCTAGAACAATGGGGGTTTCAAACACAGGCAGTATCCAAAATGCTGAGCTTGGAGAATGCCATTCTCCATGCACCGATGGAAATATGTAGTGTCTCACTATCTTACTGAGGACCAAACTAGATGAAACGCACATCACACAATTAACATTTGTGTAACTGGCTTTTTATAACTAAATGTCAGGGGGAACCAACAAACTCACAGTATGGTATAAAATACACATGGCAATAATATGAAGGCCTTGAGTGGGTGACCACCTGGGAATCCCCTGTATGCCATCTTGGTTTCCACAATGGAGGCAAGGTGGGATATATCAAATGGAAGAAAATAAACAAACTGGTTACTCCCGGTAGCTTCAAAGATCACTGGGTTTTAGTTAAATATGCAGAGATGCTGATATATGTATTGTTTCACCTCATGTCAAGGGGAAGGAAGGAAGAAGGAAACAATAATTTCTCTGTTTCTTATTATCACTGTCTTACAGCTTACTCTTTATGCACTGAATCTATCCATAGGATTTATTTGTGGAGAAAAACAAAGAACTATACTCTGAACTATTGTTTGGAGTGGAAAAAAGCCCAGAAAATATAATAATGAAAGGGTATTAATCTGCAACCAGAACAGAGACGCCATCTTCTTAAAGAGGTTTGAGGGAGCCTGTGTGTGATGCCGCACGATGTCATGACATCATGCGTGTCACACCGTGTGACGTCATTACATCATGTGCACACGCTGTGAAGGTCCAGGGGGTGGAGTCGAATGCTCCAGAAAAAGAAATACTTGAGGGGGACCGAAACTTCCTCAATCCCTAGGAGTTGTCTTGCCTGAAAAAGAACATCCCTGGCACTTTATATATTGGCTGTCATCCAGTAATACCCATGAGTAGCATCCGTGCCCAATTTTTTAAAAGCGATTTTCCCTTTTAGAATGTGCACCGAAAGGTGTGTGTTTTTTTAAAAAAAAACAACCATGTGGGAATTTTGCTTGAGAGTTTTGCAGCCTAAACCGAAACCCCATTGAACACAGTAAGACTTACAACCACGTAAATGTAAGGATACTGTTCTTTCTGCTGATAAAATGAGACATTTGTATTGGAATCTTTGTGTTTCTGGGGGGCATACGAAAACTTCCAGTTTCTGTCAGGCATCATATAACCAGAAGCAGGAACTTGTTAAGCCACACATTGGGGAAATTCACTGAACACTTGTTACATTGCTCGCGCTCTCGCTGTCTGAGGCAGGATCAATCATTGCATTAACACAAGTGTCTAACTAGAACATCTGTGCCCTAATTCAAGAGGTTCCTTCCAGGAAATCTCATGGATGAAAATAAAACCTGATAGGAGAGGCACTTCTTTGCTGAATCAATACATTTTAACCCTTCATATAATGCTCATGATGGCAACAGGGAGAGAGAAAAAGGGATATCCAGGAAAAGTAAAGAACATTTCTTGGTGGGTGGGTTGTGTCTCGCATGTTCAATTTCTGAAAGAGATATTATTTAACATTAATACTCTTATCTTATGCAAACTTCCCCCTGAAATAAGTCTAATTGACATAGGCCGATGATATACTTTTTATGTTTTAAATATTAACCACCCAGATTGAAATCACAATAAGGAAAAGGCCTTTCAGACAAAAGAGACCCCATAAACAAACATTTCCCTGAAGCTCAAATTAAGCAGACACAGCATGGATGTATTTCTTTAGAAAACACAACTACTTCTTGCAAAGGAGGCCAGGAATACAGCCTTGGAGTGAGAAGAAGCCAGGAGACCCTGCCTTCCTGCCCACTGTTTCACCAGGGTGGTACACGCTCTGGTTTTCTCCTGCTTGGACTACTGCAGCACATTCTACGTGGGGCTACCTTTGAAGGTGACTCAAAAACTGCAATTAATCCAGAATCCAGCTGCTAGATTGGCGACCGGGGGGGGGGGGCAGCTGCCGGGACCATACAACACTAGTCCTAAAGGATCTTCACTGGCTCCCAGTACGTTTCCAAGCACAATTCCAAGTGGTGTGGATGTGACCGGGAAATAAGTTCCAGAGGATCTCTGTTTGCATGAACAGATCAAGGTTGTGGAACCTGTTGCCCTCCATCAGTTGTTGGACTTCAGCTCTCATCATCACTGACCATAGGCCATGTTGGCTGAGGCTGCTGGGAACTGGAGTCCAGCAATGTCTAGGGGGCTACAGGTCCTTGACCCAATAAAGAAAAGCACTTCTAGTACGTAAAAGGGTATTTTCTTCAAGGAAATATAAGGGTCCAAGAACTGGGAGAGATGACTGAGGGCAGTGGCGTAGTGTGGGGGGTGCAGGGGGGGGGCCAGCCGCACCGGGCGCAACATCTGGGGGTTAGGGGTAGGGGCGCAAATCCATGGGTTAGGGGGCGCAAATTACTTGCCTTGCCCCGGGTGCTGACAACCCACGCTACGCCACTGACTGAGGGCAAGCTACTGGTCTGGGAGAGGGGTGCTTGCTCATCCTCATCGTCCCTCTGCAGCTGCCTGTGAAGAATGCAGCAAGGACTCTAAAAACACACCCTGACACTGCTAGTTGCTTCGCTGTTTGCAGAAAGCAGAATAGCTTTCAGTCTATTAATGCATACCCCCTTCATGGGTGAGATTCATTAAGCATAATGGATGCTTGTTCTTTGCAAGCCACGGGAAAGGATGTAGAAATGCTTTTTTGCTTTCGCAATGTGATTCTAAATAACCTAACAGCGAGAGATTGGTGCAAAGCAGTTGCCTTAACAATAGCCCTGTGAGAAGCCTTCATTTGAAGGCGGGTGAGCATTGACCTTTCGTTCATACTCAGAAATGTGTTTGTGCAAACTGAAGGGGATGCCTCCACATTTTAAGTCCTGCAGCTTTCGATCCAGATTGTTTTGAGCATACGCTACTTACATTTTACTGTGTTCATGCATGTCACTCAATAAAAAGTTGCTTGAACAGTTTTGTATATATGTTTTTAATTTTGTTTAAATTTCCTAACCTCTTCCTTACCCACCTATCTTTTATGTTTCAGCCGTTTGTAAAATTTCCTCTGCCTTTTGATATTGTCGTCATTGTTTCGGTATACAACATAACATCTTCAGGGGAAAGCAAAGCTATTACATTATCTGCCAACTGATGGGGGGGGGTGGAGGAGAGAGCTAAATATTTTTCTTTCTTTTTTAAATACTTTTTGGAGGACATGATAAATAATAGTAATAATAATAATAATATTTTTTATTTATTTATACCCCGCCCTCCCCGGCCAGAGCCGGGCTCAGGGCGGCTAACACCAGTAAAATTACAATTAAAAATAAAATAAAATAATAAAATAAAATAAACCAATTTAAAATACATGATGCATTTTGCAGGCTGGTTAAACGCCTGTGAACGTATCTCCATCTAATGGCTTAGCCAAGTATTGCATGTTGCTTCAGTTGGAAGCAATGCTTTTCTGCACACAATGTAGTTTGTGGAATTCACTGTCACAAGAAGTGCTGTGGACCATCAGCTGTAAAAGGAGACCAGCCAGATCCATACTGAGGGGGTGGGACGGGACTATCAATAGCTATCAGCTTTATAGGGAGGCATTTTGCCTCTGAATGTTGAGTTGCTTGGGTTCAGCTGTGGAAAGTGCGATTAACTTTAAGCATTGCTTGTGCGCTTCTTGCTGGGATCTGCTTAGCAACTGAGGGAAGCAGGATGCTGTTGTGTTAAATGGTTCTTTGGCCTGTGCTAGAGGTTGTATGACCGTGGTAAGTCCTACGGTATATGCTCACTCATAACCTTTCTTTACTTTTCACTCTATAAAGAGAGCAGCTTTTAATACAGTGGTACAGCGGGTGGTGCTGTGGGTTAAACCACAGAGCCTAGGACTTGCTGATCAGAAGGTCGGCAGTTTGAATCCCCGTGACGGGGTGAGCTCCCATTGTTCGGTCCCTGCTCCTGCCAACCTAGCAGTTCGAAAGCACATCAAGTGCAAGTAGATAAATAGGTACCGCTCTGGTGGGAAGGTAAACGGTGTTTCTGTGTGCTGCTCTGCTTCGCCAGAAGCGGCTTAGTCATGCTGGCCACATGACCCGGAAGCTGTACACCGGCTCCCACGGCCAATAAAGCGAGAGTTGGCCACGACTGGACCTAATGGTCAGGGGTACCTTTACCTTGTGTTACAGACGCTTCAGGTTACACACTTTGCTAACCCAGAAATAGTACCTCGGGTTAAGAACTTTGCTTCAAGATGAGAACAGAAATCGCACAGCAGCAGCGGGAGGCCCCATTAGCTAAAGTGGTGCTTCAGGTTAAGAACAGTTTCAGGTTAAGAACGGACCTCCAGAATGAATTAAGTTCTTAACCCGAGGTACCACTGTAGAAGGGTGTGGTCGAGGGGTCGGCAATGTTTTTTGAGGCCGATCTGGTCCACTCCCCAGCAGACCTTTCAGTGGGCTGGAGCATGTGTGCCCGTGCATGCGCTCAAGCTATTTCCGGCTCCTCCATCGGCGCTCTTCCGACCTGGAAGTTGGTCCCTGCAGCGAGGGGGAAAATGGTGCCATGGGGGGGGGGGAGCACAGAATCCCCATGCCGATCCACGGAATGGCCGTGGGCCAGTTCCAGGAAGCTCATGGGCCAGAAGCGGCCCATGGGCCTTAGGTTGCCAACCTCTGGTCTGGTCAATTTAGGTTACAAGTGGAAACTGCAACAAAAGGTTGAAGCATGGAATGCTTGTGTTCAGGGTTCTAGCTATCCTGCTTCCATTGCACCTTGTCAGTATTTAATGGGCTCTTTGCATGCTATGTCACCGCTGGGTGCTTGTAGAAGTCGGCTGGTAGTTCATTTTTCTCTTCTTCTTTGGCAATCGCTTGTATAGGAGTATGATTGTCTTCCATGAACACTAACTTAACAGTGAGTCCATAAGTCACATCAGATAGTGCATTGATGCATCAGCAGAGTATAAAGAGCCCTGGAAAAGTCTTCAGAGGTTTCCTGCTCCCAGCAGAAAATGTTTCTTCTCCAGTTAAGGCAAACCTCTCCCACACAGTTCTAAGTAACAAAGTGTTTATTGTCTTCAGATACAAGACAAAGCTAAACACTACTAAAACATTCCTGTTTAGACAGGCCTTACCTAGATGCTTAGAAAGGTGACTCGATTTGTTTTAGTATTTTACCTTATTGTATGTTTTAAAGCATGGTTGTGACTCTTTCTTGATTTCACTGCTTTATCTTTTCTGTAAACCGCTTTGGGGTCCTTTTAAGTGGTGCATAAATTTTAGGATTTTTTTTTTAACATTTATGAAATAAAATTTTATTTTTAAAAAATATATATATCTTGTTTTGCAGGTTTTTATCTGTGCCTCGTCTACAGTTTCATCGACAGACGAAATAATATTGAGTTCGGAAGACGCTCGGTTCCCTTTAAGAGCCGAGAGACAACGACTCTGCCCTACACAAAGATGGCGCCCGCGAGGCTGAACTAGTGGAAATCTCGCCTGCCCTTCCGGGCCGAGAAGCGCCCTTGCCCCTGTCAAAGATGGCGAACGTTGACACGTCAGAGGTGGGAGGCGGGAGGCGACGCGGCCCGTTCCGGTTGAGGGAAAGGCGGCGGCGGGACGACGGCGATGGCGGCGACGGCGTCTGCCGAGGCGGCGGCGCTGGACGCCCTGAAGCGGGGCGGCCCGGGGGCGGCCGAGTCGCTCTTCGAGGCGCACGCGGTGGCGGAGCTGAGGGCCGTGGAGCGGCAGGTCCGCGCGGGCATCGAGGGCAAACGGGAGGAGCTCCGGCAGATGGTCGGCGAGCGCTACCGGGACCTCATCGAGGCGGCCGACACCATTGCCGAGATGCGGCTCAGCGCCGAGCACCTCGTGGAGGCCGTGCAGGGGCTGCAGCAGCGGCGGGCCAAGGGACGCGCCGGAGGGGGCGGCGCCCCTCATAACGGCCAGCCCGCCGCGCGGAGGCCGGCGGTTGAGGTGGGGACGTGCTGAGGGGCGCGGTGGGGGGAGGGCGTGTGTGTGTGTGGGGGGGGGGGTTGTCTTAAACCTGGCTCCCGCCAGCTGCTGTGGGTGGACTACAACTCCCGTAAGTAAGTGCATCACAGGTTCAGGAAATGGTCTGAGGTGATTGGGAAGCCATTACGTCGTTTAATACAGTGCTTCCCAATCTCATGGATTTATTTATTTTTTGGTTCGGGGTGGTGGTGGGGGTTTACAGGCAAAGTTGCTGAGCTTTTTTGTTTTTATAAAGGGGATACACCAAAGTTGTTGAATGGGGGTGTCACGGTTTTATATATATATATATATATATAACACGTGTGTGTGTGTGTGTGTGTGTTTGTGTGTGTGTGTGTGTGTGTGTGTGTATACACGCGCACACACATATATACACACATACACACCCCACAAGAAGGACATGGCTACACCCTGCTGTTTTTGGACTACAACTCCTACTACCCCTGACCTGCTGGCTAGGGAGGATGGGAGTTGCAGTCTCAACAACTGCTGGGGACTAAGGTTTGAGAAGCACTAGACTACCCGCTGGGGGGGGGGGTTCCCCCAATTAATTAACAATCACCTTTGTTCATTAGAAGCTCCCTACTCTATTGAGGAAGCAGGAGAAGGTGTAAGTGCATTGTAGGCCGTTCAGGGAATTATCTAGGGCAATGTGAAGCTGTTACGTTGTTTAAAGCAGTGTTTCCCAAACTTGTGTCTGCTTGGGGTTTCCTTTGTCTCTCTCCCCCCCCCCCGTTAATTAACAGTTAACTTTGCTAGTTAGAGACATTCTACCCATCAAAATGTATGAGGAAGCAGGAGAAGACATAAGCGCACTACAGGTTCAGGCAGGGCTTTATTTTTTCAGCCGGAACTGAAAAAAGTTCTGTCACCTCTCAGGTGGGCGCCATTGCCATTCTTAAGAGAACAAGGGAGGTGTTCATGGTGAGTTCTGGCACCTTTTTTTCTAGGAAAATAGCACTGGAATCATTCAGAAAATGATCTGGGTAATGCGAATCATTTAAAACTTGAAAAGTGAGTTAGTCTGATCAGTGTTTTGATGGGTGAGCTCCTAGGTAAGCGTTCCAAAGTAAAAGATTAATAAAGCAAAGCAGAGCCAATAAAGCAAAGCAGAGGTGGGAACTAGCTGGGGTTTTTGCCCTGGGTGAAGCCTCCAGAAGGGCACCATTGAGGCTTCCAGCCTGTGTTTGTGCATTTGCAAATATGTGGCGTTTGTGTGCCAAACTGGGTCTTTGTTCCCGGTGAAATAAAGCCTACTTTTGCCCCTGTAGCAAAGAGAACTGATATGTGTTATGTTAACTTATACCTTAACCTCCATGATCGTATTATAAACTTTCTTATAAGTAGCTAGCTACCCATGTTGCTTATCTACTAGTACAGCTCCTACGGGAATCTTTTGTCCTTTTTGAGTTAGTAAACATGGGTAAACTGTGCACTTAATATAACAAACCCTGTGGCATATAGTTATATGAACTATAATTCTGAATATATGCTAGCAACATCTCCTCTTTTTCAAAACGCTTTCAATCCATGCTCCAGTAGTTTCTGTATGTGCATCAATTTATTTCATAGGGTGCACGTATTTTTCCCTACCTAGGCAGTACGCCAGTCACAGGAGAAGTTCTACTGTTTGGCAGCACAGATCCAACTACTACTGCAGATTCCTGAGAAAATCTGGAGTGCTATGGAATCCTCTCAGTACTTATATGCCACCCAGTTGTACCTGCTATGCTGCCACCTCCAGCGCCTCCTGCAGCTGGATTCTTCTGGCGCCAGCTACAGCCCAATTCTGGCACGTTTTCCTATCCTTGCACGACAAGTAGCTGCAGCTAGCCATTTCCGGTAAGTAGCCAGCCAATTTCGTCTTCTTCTAGCTTTGCTCATCTTGTTGCTGTGATGCATTAGCTGCATCATGATTGGATTACAGTAACACACTTAACTACAGGGCTGCCCTCGAAAACAACTAGAATGTTTTAGTTGCTGTGAAATGTTACCGCAAATGCTGTTGGGGTTTGTTAGCTGCTTTGCGTGCCTTTGTGGAAAGTGAGATAAAAATGTTAATATTAATTTAAAAAGGCTTATTTTGAACAGTAGGCCTTCCTCTCCCAAGAACTTGGACTTAGAAATGGTATCAGAGACACAAAAGATGCTGCTAAGTAGCTTAGAGAACTATAGTCCTGCAGTTTTGTCACTAAGCACAGAATAAGGTATTTTAACTGCAAATCTGTCAGTTTCCATAATATTCTGAGAATCTCTACTATCTGATTTCTACCACCCATTGTTGTGAAGGATTTATGACAAGCAATAAATGGGTGCAGTTCTTAAAACTTTAAAACTCAGCGGTGATGAGAGTATGCTTAAGGTGAGTGTATGCTTAAGCTGCATAGCTTGGCTGTTGAACCTCTACAAGGAAGTAGAGAGTTCAAAAAATTAAACAAACAATATTCAAATTGTTTCCCAAGTTGCCCCTGAAAAATTAGTCTCTAGGATGTGTTCAGTTCTATCTCTTGCTTTCCTTATGGAAAACTGAACCAAGTGTGTGTTGGTGATTGGATAGGCTCCTGAGGGCTGCCAAAAGTTCTGACATTGCAACAGAAGCAGGTGTGTGAGTAAATGGGTACATACACATTTCTGGTTTAGAAGCTGCAGCTCCAGTCAGTTTCTGCAACAGCTCCTCTGCCTTATGGCTAAGTCGAAAATATGATTGACTCCATTGCGGAGACTATCTGGAGCTATGTATTGCTTAGCCCTAGCTTTTGGATTATGTTATGCATGCAAATTACTGTAGAATCTGGGAGAAGTTTGTTTTGGTTGCACCAGAGCCATTTATTAAAACTTCCCTGATGTTTGAGTTGGACATTTCACATGAATATTGATTGCTTACTTTACACACACACACACACACACACACACACACACACACACACCACACACACCACATACACACACAATCTTCTAAATGGATTGCATCCATTCTAGACACTTGCTTCAGGTCATTCTGCTGGTTGTAATGCGTTCCCTCGGAGGATTGATGATAAGCCTAAAATTAGTATGCTGTGTTAGATTTGGTTGTCCATCTAGATTGGTGTTCTTTGTTTAGGTTTTTTTATCTAATACTTTTGGGAGAAGGAAGAAGATCAGGAACCTTTGGGACTGTACATTATATTTAGGTCTATCTCTGACCCTTATTGCTGTTGGCTTTATGAAATGTGTACTCCACATATGCCACTGTCTTGCCAAAGCACTAAAAATGTTGGATATAGTGATGGTTTAAAAAAATCTAACAGACATATTTTTAAAAAGAAAATAAAAAAATAGAGTGAAAAGGAAGATAAGCATATACCTGCTACAGTTCTGTACCCATTTGCCTTTGAGTTAGCTCCAAGAATTAAGTGGGACTTACTTCTGAACAGGATTGTGCAGTTGAGTGCCATCTCTTTCATACTGTACATAATGGAGTTACATAATTACCAGGCAGCATGGTCACTGCAGGAAACAGTTTTGGGAAGAGGGACCAGCTGAGCTGATGGTGTATGACGCTTTTACTAACTTGCCCTTTTCTAATATGTGGCCAATTGGAATGGCTGCTGCTGAAGGCAATTCTAGGAAGAGAGGAGCAAACTGGAATTGGTCCTAGCCACGCTGATGAAAGGGGTTTGCATCCACAGCATAATAGCTTTAATATCACTTTTTAGTCTATTAACATAGATCCGAGTTATTATTCACCCAAAGCTCCCTTCAGTTAGGCAAGAGAAGTAAAATAGCTACCACTTTCTTTATGATGTTATGCAGCTCTAAGCTATCATTTCCCACCACTGATTCTTGTTTTGAACTTTACATTTCTTCATTGAGTGTTGCACAGCACACCTCTTGACGGTGCCTCCTTTGTCTACCAATTAGGTCAACAATCCTACATGAGAGCAAGTTGCTACTGAAATGCCAGACTGTTTTGGACCAAGCCGTAGCAGAGGCATTGTGTTCAGCCATGCTTCTTGAGGGGAGTTCTCCACGCCAGGCTCTTGCTGACTTCCTGCTGGCCAGGAAATCTGCAATTCAGCAGCTTCTGGATCAGCCCCATCATGGTGAGTGCAAGTGAAATTTTCATCTAAATCAGTGTACAGTTACCTCGGGTTACGTACTGCCCTTGTTGCGTATCCTGCAGGATACACATGCGGCAAACCCAGAAATAATGGGAAGGCTTTTGACGCCTGCGCAGAAGCAGGCTACCGCCCGTGCACCTGTGCAGAACAGGCACTTCTGGTTACGAATGTTTTGGGGTGCGCACGGACCCCCAGAATGAATTAAAATCGTATCCAGAGGTATCACTGTACCATCTCAGGCCACTTCCCTGGTCTAAACCTTTGTTTCTTCCATCAGATGGACACTAAGCAGACTTATTCCTACACTGAATAAATGTCAGTGGCAATTTATTAGTTTCAGAGATGTCAGTGTTTCCCCACCCCATTAATAAAGTAATGGCTATATATCTGCCTTGTCTTTGGAGAAGTCACTAACAGTAGTTCACTTGAGACTACTGTAGTTTTGGGATTATTTCACAGCAATATTCATGTATTTCTAATCCTAAAGTAGAAGTAATAACTAGAAGGGTCTATTAACTAGCCGGATTGGATGTAAGGCCATTTTTGAATGTAGGGATGACTACCACTGTGGCCCAAACTTCAGGAAATAACCCAGATGAATCAATAAGTGAAAATATTACTGCCAGCAGGGAGGCCCACCAGTCGATGTTAGATTTCAGCAGTTCTGGGGGCAAATAGTCTATGCCTGGTGCTTTATTATTTTTAAACTGTGAAATTAAGGTTCTTGGCCTCAGTTATAGATACTGGAGGCCAGTCTGGTAAGTTTTCCAAAGATTCTGGTTTTTGGTTGACCTCATCATCCTGCCCATGATAGAGTGATAATATTGCATCTGATAGTACACACTGGAACATTACAAGTATTCTCCAGCAGGCCTGATATTGTATGCCAGAAGAGGCAGATGTCCTTATCGTGAGGGGCCTTTATTAAGATATGCCAAGCGTGTTTTTCTGCTTTCTGTTTTTCCCCATCTTAAGCAGGAGTTTATACTTCTGTCTGAGGGAAACATATTAATTAATTAAGAGGGGTAAATTAGAGTTCCTGTATTTACAGTAAACTCTCTTCAGCTGGCTTTTAGCCTGCTTGCACTCTTTGTCGAACTGGCTGGAAGATCCCATTGATCTTCTTGAGCCACTGTTCTTGATCTCAGTTCTCAAGTGGTCTTGCAACCTGTCAGTCAAAATCTTAAATAAATTTATAGCCTCAGCAGCAGAGGTAACTGAGATAATAGAGTATGAATAGTCCTTAAGTCATCTGCATGAAGGTGAGTCAGCGCTAGATTGAGTACTGGTGTCCACTTAATTCTATTGCCTGCAGGAACACCTAAGTTTGCATTAGAGATAAATTGAGTTTTGGGGGGGAAATTGTTAAAGTTAGAATCTTAGAATCTTGAGAGTTGGAAGGGACCCAAGGGTCATCTAGTCCAACTCCCTGCAATGCAGGAATCTCAGCTAAAGCATCCATGACAGATGGCCATCCAATCACTGCTAAAAAGCCTCCAAGGAAGGAGAGTTGACTACCTCTCGTGGGAGTCTGCTCCACTGTTGAACAGCTCTTACTTTCAGAAGGTTCTTCTACTTGTTTAGTCTTAAATCTACTTCCCTGTAACTTGAAGCCATTGCCTCGAGTCCTGCCCTCCAGGAGAAAACAAGCATGCTCCCTCTTCCATGTCACAGTCCTTAAGATATTTGAAAATGGCTATCATATCTCCTCTCAGTCTCCTCTTTTCCAGGCTAAACATACCCAGCTGCTTCAAGCGCTCCTCATAAGGATTAGTTTCCAAACCCTTGATCATCTTGGTTGCCCTCTTCTGCACATGTTCTAGCTTGTCAACATCCTTCTTAAATTGCGGTTGTTGTTTGGATAACATTTTAAAACTGCTGTTTCTCCTCTCCTGCCCCCAGTTGAATTTTGAGGATATGGAAATATGTTAACCATCAAATGATACTTTTTTTCTTTGCAACCCCGGAGCAGCAGTTGCAACGCAGAAGGTGTCTATCTATGAGCACAATATTTCTACCTTGCAAAATGGCTGCTATTATTCACTGGCTCTTTTTTTAACCAGATGCTGGCATTAAAGCGCAAGTTTGTTCCTTGGTGGAGCTGCTAGCCACAACCCTGTATCAAGCACATGCCCTCTTCTATTCCCTGCCAGAGGGAATGCCTCCAGACCCATCTCTTCCCTGTGGCTTGCTCTTCTCAACCCTGGAGACCATCACAAGCCAGCATCCAGCAGGTGAGCAGCAAAACTGGTAGGGACTATGCAAAATTAGCATGTTATCGCTGGTCAGGGCCTAGTTTAATCCTCAGTAGCCTGACCTCTTTTCTCCCCTAGGTAAGGGCATCACAGCTTTGAAGGAAGAAACCAAGCTGAGCAGCTCATTCAAATATTTGCCATCTTCCATCGCAGAATTCCAGCCAACACTCAGAACTCTGGCACATCCTATTAGCCAGGATTACCTTAGAGATACACTTCAGAAATGGATCAATATGTGAGTCTGAGGAACTAGCTTTGCCATCGTGATCCGATTGAAAAGCACTTTGCCTGGTCCATTGTAGACTTGGGTAAAACTCTGGTTGTGTGAAAATCATTGTGGTTGCCAGTGCTTTTTTTCTAAAAAAATGTTTAGTGGTACTCTCATTCCGTCTGAGATTCAGGAAACACTGTGGCAGGAAATGAGGTCGCCATTGGGGGTAGCAACGGAACTGATGATTCACTGTGCTAGAGAAGAAACTAAAAAAATATAAATTTTTAGTTTCTTCCCCCATTAGATTTACAAAATGTTTAGGGGTATGCGTTCCCCCAGAAAAAAAGCACTGGTGGTTGGTACTGATTACCTGAATTCCATAGATTGAACAAATTAAGAAAAAGATGCAGCTTTCAAAAGTGTACCTAGATATTTTGTAGCACCCTAACGATTGTGGAATATGGCCTTCTGTTGGTCTCATTTGCTTCCTGCTGCCTCTGGGTTCTCTGGGATAATTATCGTCCATCTGGCAGCCCTAACTAGCCAGGTAGTGCTGCCTTCTCAGCATCATTGTACCTTACCTTGGTCAGATTGGGGTCCACAGGTTTACAGGTGAAGCCAATCCGGCATTCCCGTCAGTGCACCTGCACAGTCCCATCCTTATCTTTGTCCTGCCCGATTTCAGTTCTGGGTAAGGTGCAGCAATGGAAAGTCATTTTAGTTGCTCCACCCTACCACCCAAATATTGTGCTTTAGTTTTCTGTCACTGCAAGGTGGACATTTGAACTCTATTTATACTCTTTGTCATGATAATTTAAAAGGGTACTCTTCCTCTTATGCTCCAGTCACCACACAAGTGGACGCTCAGTATATTTGAACTCTCTTCCTGAGAACACTGCTGTGTTAAAACACTAGTGAAAGATAAGTGCCTATTTTGAGTTCTTCATAATTTTATCTGTATTTACAAGATTGTGACACTTCACCTACCCATCATCCTTTGTTCAGGGAGAGTGTGAGTTTATTTTTACCCTTTGCCATCACATTGGCTCCTAGCTGCGCCTGTTTGACCCCTGTTTTACCTGATTCAGTAAAGGCCACAATTCACGTAAGCAGATGAGTATTTTTCAATGCAGCTTTTAATTACTATGCAGGAAGTAGTAGTGGCTCTGCAATTATTGTGCAGGGAAAAGTAACTCCCAAGGGAGTCCTTCAGGCAGCGACTCATCTCCTAGCATTTCTTTCAGGTGCAATGATGACATCAGATCTGGGATCACAAACTTGCTGGTTTATGTGAAGAGCCTTAAAGGTCTGGCTGGAATTCGTGATGCTGTGTGGGAACTGCTCACCAGTGAGTCCATGAGTCAGAACTGGGAGACAGTATGTCACCGACTCCTTGACAAACCCATCTTTTTTTGGGAAGATTTGTTACAACAGCTTTTCTTGGACAGATTACAGGTAATATATTGTCACAGTTGGGCTAGGTAGCTTAAAGGTTAACAAACTAAGCAAAAATATTATTTGCCATGGAAATTGAGCTTTTTGGTTTTGGACAATAGCTACTCCTGTGTAGGACTAGTTCAGAGATGTTTGTGATGTATTAGGAAATTTCCACTCTGGTTCTCTTTATGTGTAAAGGGAACTTTGTTCAGAATAGAACTATCATCTGATTCTTATCATTTGTAGCAAAATACTAAAGCACCCATAACCTCCTGTTTCCTCCTAACCCACACTGGATGAAATTATTCTTATAATAATTGTATATAATTATAATATATGTATCCTTTGTACCTGGATACATCTTCATGTTTACTTTCTAGAGATCAGAAACCCATTTGACTACATATTTGGTAGCAATATACTTTTTATGCTTACCACTTTTCTAATTTGGTTTAACTGTGCATTGGTTCCTTTGACATCAATTTTGAGTGGAACTTTGGGAAGAACTTTGGGGGGTTAAAGGGGGGGGCAGATCTCAAGGACATTCCTCAAAACCTGAATGTTGGAGTTTGTGTGTACCCTGCCATTTCCTGCTATATCTTAAAAGCATTCCCATGCTTCTGGTTGGGTCTGTGGTGATGCACCAGCTTTTGTCTCGGTGTAATGAGTTTTTCTTTTCCAGACGCTGACAAAGGAAGGATTTGATGACATCTCCAGCAGCTCCAAGGAGCTCCTTGTTGCGTCTGTACAGGAACTTGAAGCCAAGGTCGATGCATCTGCCCACAACAAACATATGCTATTTGAACATAACATGGCCTCTTTCTTATGGTCAGAGAATCCAAATGACTTGCCACCCGATGCAGCCTGGATCAGTGTGGCGAACCGCAGTCAGTTCACCAAGAGTGGGTTATCCATGAAGGCCCAGGCCCACAGCCCACGAGTTCAAAGCTTCTGCAGCGCTCTGGATTCTAAGCTGAAGGCCAAGTTGGAGGACCTTCTGTCCTACTTGCCCTCTGACTCCTCTCTGCCTAAGGATGCTCTGCGTGTTCAACCCAGGAACTCTGCCTTTGACAGGTTTGCTGATGCAGGCACAGTAGAAGAACTGTTGCGCAGCCACTGCATCAGCTGTGTGGATTATGTGCTGGGTTGTGTTAGGGAAGAGCTGCATCAGGCTCAGGACATACTTCAAGGATGTGCAGATGCTTTGCACAACCCCAAAATCAACACCGTTCTCTTCATGGCACGGCTCTGCCGATCGTTGGGGGAGTTATGCCCGCATTTGAAGCAGTGCATTCTGGGTAAATCAGGTTACACAGAAAGTGTTCTGAGGGAGCCTTGGCCTTTGAAAAAGGTTGGGAAAGGGAAAACTCAAGAGGTGAATCCCATAAAGGCTAAATGGCAAGAATTAAAAGAACGGTTGCTGCAGGATAGCCTGTCTGCCTATCGGATTTGGAGCACAGCTGTTGCTAAAGTGAGTGTCTGTCTTGAAGGTGGTGGGATATCCCTTTCCTCTTGTGCTTTGGCTTGTTTTTTTACTGCATCCAATGCCTCCCACCTTACCATAAGAACAAATGCTGTGTGTGTGGCAGGGGTCAGCAACGTGCGGCCCCTGGGCTGGAAGTGGCCCTTGGAGGCCGTTTAACCGGCCCACGAGCTGCCCCAGAACCGAGCCGCCTGCTCGGCAAGTCCCGGCGCACTGCACTAAACTGGCGCAGTGACTCGCTTCAGCGGTGCTGGAAATCATGTCTGTGCATGCACAGATGCCGGAAATCACAAGAGTGCGTGCGATCCGGCCCACGGAGGGATCTCTGTGGGACCGATCAGGTCCAGGCAAGGTAAACCTTGCTGACCCCTGCTTTGTGGGGACCCTGTTAGTAGATGTTTGAAATCTGCAACAGATTGTAAAAAGGCAGGGAAATGTCTGAGCAGTATTCTCTTGTGTGCAGAAATGTCTTGAATTCTACTAGAGTGCAATGAAGATCCTTGGCTTTTCCATGTTTCCTCACCAGAGCTGTGACATGACATTTAGCTCAGATAGCAAAGCAGGATTTGGCTAAAATCAGGGCTGATTATGCCTATTTTTTCCATGCTTCCCTCCATATCCGTGTCTGCCTCTCAGCATGCTAAGGCCAAAGAAATTGCTTCACATAATAATTAATTTTGGGTAGAAATAGTACTAAAATAAAATAAAGGATTTGAAATGAAGGAATGGAATTTGGTAGGACACTTATGGTGCCAGAATGGCAAATGGCAGTTTTCAGAAATTTCATATGTGAAAAATGATGCTGTGATAGTTGCATGCTGACAACCTGTGGGCCCCAAATCTCACTTGGGCATAAAAAGATTGGTTCTGACACTGTCCTGCTGCTGTTATTCGTATTTTACACTAGGTCCTGGTTCAGGGGTTCACACAGTCATTGTTAAAGGGTCAAGCTGGATCCATTCTGGCAACAGCCACCAACTGGGAAGAGATTGAAATTGAAGAAGAGACTGAGACTGGAAGTAGTGTAAAGTCCAAGATACGGCTCCCTGTGCAGGTGGGTGGAAAGCAGTAAGATGCACACAAACTGTTAGTCTGTACAGTGTTCTCAGTTTACATATGGGAAAGGAGAACTGATATTCAAATGTGCACAATAACCCAGTAGCAGAGCTGAGACTGAAGCCCAAATCTCCTCAGTGCCTTTTCTGAGAAGATTGGGGAATGTTACAAAAGTGGGGTTCTGATAGCCACTTGGTTTGATTTTCTTTTTCCCCGATCATACCTCTAGAGAAGAGGAATCACAGTCATTAGGTTCCAACACCTGCCTCCAGTTTCAAGTGGATTGGAAGCATAGAAGCCCCACTTCTTTCCTCTTATCTCCCTGTCTAAGTGATATTCATTCATACCAAGAAGGCACATTTAGTACAGTGGTGCCTCGCAAGACGAAAAGAATCCGTTCTGTGATTCTCTTCGTCTAGCGGTTTTTTTGTCTTGCGAAGCAAGCCCATTGACGGATTAGCGCTATTAGCGGCTTTTAGCGGCTTATCTGCTGATCGGATCAGCTGATAAGCGGTTTAGCGGCTTAGAAAAAGGGGGGGGGAGGAAAAAACCCCCGCAGGAACTCGCAAGACATTGTCGTCTTGCGAAGCAAGCCCATAGGAAATTTGTCTAGCGAAGCACCTCCAAAACGGAAAACTCTTTCGTCTAGCGAGTTTTCCGTCTTGCGAGGCATTCGTCTTGCGGGGCACCACTGTACCAACTTGTGTTGTTGAGTCTTAGAAATGTATAGAGTTTGATGACATAGTTTAGAAGGTTCATATGTAGACTTAACCTGGTGGAGGGTGATTTATAGCAAGAGTGGCTAACCTGTGGTCTTCCAGAAGTTGTTAGACTATAGCTTCCATCTTCCCTGACCACTGAGCATGCTGGCAAGGGCTGATGGGATTTGAAATCCAACATTTGGAGGGCCACAAGTTGCCACCCTTGATTTGTAATACCACTTTATGCAGTTCAGGGTAATTGTCACTGTCAAACGGAGTATGGAGCTGGCAAAGTAAAAAACAAACACTTGTCCTTTCAAGAAAACATAACGTTTCCACCACTGGTATTCTTCACAGCCATCATGGTGTGTCCAGTCCCTCCTCTTCGGTTTGTGCCAAGAAGTCAATCGAGTTGGAGGCCATACCCTTCCCAAGGTCACCTTGCAAGAACTACTGAAGAATTGTATGACTGAAGTATTAGCTGGCTATGAAAAATTGTCAGGAGCGAGCCAGGAAAAGGTGCGTTGTTGGGGGTCTGTGGACCACTGCACAGTGTTTGACTAGATTGATAGTCCTGCTCCAAGTGTGTATTCAAAAACCCAGGAAATGAAAAATGTGAATTGTCAAGAGCAAAACTATTGATTGGCTCCCGCTTTGCAAGGCTCGCTCATGGGGAAAGTTCTAACGCAGGAGCAGCCAATGTGGTGCCCACAGATGTTGCTGAGCTCAGTGCCCATCAGCCCCAGTCAGTGTAGCCAGTGGTTGTTCAACAACATTTGGAGGGTGACACATTCTGTCCCTTCAGACCATCTCGCTAGTTGAAAAAGTGAAGGGTGTATCTTTTGGGACTTTAATTGCACTGTTTTGTCACTAACCAAGTTGTACTCAGAACAGACCACTGAAAGTTTTGTTAAGTTGCTTGGAGACCTTTTTGTGCAGCAATAAACTATTAAGTTTAAGTAAATAATAAAATAATAGGCCTAAATTGGTCATGTCCGTTAATTTCAGTGGACCTACTCTGAGAATCAGTAATGTTGGCTTACAGCAAACCATTAGTCCTTGCGCATTTTCATAGCAGCACTTGAACTCCCAGGTCAGTACTAAAAAAGTATACTAGAAGCCTGATAGCATCTTTGTCCATGAATAAATCTGATTGGAATTGGCGCTACTTACAAGTATGTATGCGTTTGACTGTGGCATTAATCTTGCTTTCACCTCTTCTATGGTAGACAGCCAATCTCGGAGCAGCTCAGTTAACATAGGGCAGGATTCACCTAACCAGTCCAGTCAGCAGAAGCCCTACATAACAGGGCTCCCCTGCCACCTGCAATTGGCTTGGGGTGGGAGAACCCTCAAAACAAGCAGGGAGAGGGGAGGGGTAGTGTTCTGTCTGGCAAGCTGAAATACTTGCACAGAGGAAATGATTGGAAGAGTAACATGTTGAATTGCACCCTGAGTGAAGACCCTTCTCCATGCAATGATCTGACATTTTATGGGGAAGCATCTGAATGATGCAACTACAGGAGCAGGTCAGATTACGTGGGTCTTTCTCATAGAGTTGAAGTTCTTAATGGGGGAGGGTGTGATTCCATGGGGAAAACCTGTATGTTTGTAACAGTGTGAGATCACTTTGCATACTCGCACACAAGCAGTTACAGGTAAGTCTAAAATACGGGCACTGAATAAATTGAGATGTTCTACAACTGTCCGTGCTCTACCTTCTGTATGTAAGTGCTGCGATTCTTTGGCTATCTCTGCTATGAGATTTAAAACAAAAAAACAAAAACCCAGGTTCACAGGGGCCTAATAAACATTTTCAAACACTAGTGTGACTATCAGGGGACTACTTGTAGTATTTTGGGCACAGGACTACATAATCTAGATGCTTAAAGTGATTGTTGATGAAACTTTAAATATATGTGAGGACTGCTGGCCTAGGCATTTGCTTAAGAATCAACCTTATTTTTTCTTCCCCTATCTGTTTCTAGAAAGAAGGGAAGTTACCCATCACTCAGAACAGGGCGTTGCAACTCTTGTATGATCTTCGGTATCTGAATATAGTCCTGACAACTAAGAGTGAAGATATGAAAGGCAGCAGAAACAAGCAGGATTCCAGGTACAGTGCTCTGTCAAGAGTTGAGTGTTTTCAACAGTGGGTTTATTTTTTATTCCCTTTGCAAACCTCAAAATGTTATTGCACCCTTTGTGCTCTAGGCACATTGCGCTGATATATCAGTGTGTATGTGAGGCTATATGCAGGGCTAGTAGGCTCAGACTTGCTTGCCTAGATATAATAAAAAAAATTTCTTCCAGTAGCACCTTAAAGACCAACTAAGTTAGTTCTTGGTATGAGCTTTCGTGTGCATGCACACTTCTTCAGATACACCATCAGATGTATCTGAAGAAGTGTGCATGCACACGAAAGCTCATACCAAGAACTAACTTAGTTGGTCTTTAAGGTGCTACTGGAAGAAATTTTTTTTATTTTGACTATGGCAGACCAACACGGCTACCTATCTGTAACTTGCCTAGATATCTCAGCTATTTTCTCTCACCTGTGCAGAGCTGAATCTAGGTAATTTAATATTTTCGTACCAGCTCTGATTGTAACCACTACTTACTCAAAGTCAGTGCTGTTCATGGATTGATAATAAATTACGCTGAAGCGGGTAGGGTATACACTTGGATGCAGATCAGTCCATAGCTTAGGGCAGGGATACAAGCAGATGAGGCTGGCTGGAGAAAAACCAAGCAAACCTGTATCTCACTCTTTCCATTTGCAGAAAGAAGGAGCACTAGAAGAGGGCCCACAACAGCAATCATGAGTAGCAAGATGCTCCCCAAATTCTATAATCTGTGCATAAAGTTTTGTAACAGAACAATTCTTAAATAAGGAGCCATTTAACAGAAGTCCTTGTCAGAAATCTTGCAGATCTGTACACACAGGGCACAGCAGTGATTCCAGAAAGGGGGACAGTCTCAGTAGTTTCAAGGAAAGGTTACATTAAGGCAGCTTGTTAGAAACAGGGCATCTTGCTATATAAAATGTATTTGGAACGTTTTAAGTTATTCCTCTGGCTTGTAAGGCATCAGTTCAACTGTAACCGGAAACCAGAATTTAGCTTTAAAAATGTTAAACTCTGTTCTCATTGCATTAATGGACTTTTAAATAGCTCAGCACAGGATCCTGTTAATCATTTCATTACTATGGTTGGAAAATGATTGAATGCCTGCTTTTTTTGTTTTCACATCAGTCTTTTCTTGTTGACTGTCAAAAATGTATCTCTGTCCGATATAAACATTACTCCCTCTGTTTCAGAATTGAGAAAGAGATAGACTTTCTGGAAAGTTATATAGATCCCTTCGACTTGGATGTCTTTACACCACATTTAAACAGCAACCTTAATCGTCTGGTGCAGCGGACCTCTGTAAGTTCAGGCAAAAGAACATAACTGTTGCAATTATGTTTGGCTACTGTACTTAAAGATAGGGTGCTTTACTTGGTAAAATTAAACACATAGAAATGGTCTTTTGCACTTTGTTCCTTAGCAATTCATAGAACCAGTACAATAATGAAAACCAAGGGGGAAAGGGTTGTGTATGTATACAGCTGGATAGTGGTATAAGCATGTAAGCACATTTTAGGGTATACTTTGATCATGCAGTCCAATAGTTCTCAATTATTTGCAGCACTCAGAATCAAAGCATCGTTTGTCTCCTGAATAACCAAAACCAAAAATATCCCATGAGATTGTATGGATTTTATCCTTGGAAGTTCATGCCTCATAGTAGGCAAACACCTATCCCCAAGTGATATAAAAGTGAACCTGAAATCCTGGGGGAGAGGGAAACGTTTGTTTTAAACACAAATGGCCAGGTTGACAGTTAAGAGTTTGCCTTGTGTTTGTTTAAGGGTACCAGACAGAGGGCCTTCTCGGTAGTGGCACCTGCCCTGTGGAACGCCCTCCCTTCAGATGTGAAGGAAATAAACAGCTATCTCCTTTTTAAAAGACATCTGAAGGCAGCCCTGTTTAGGGAAGTTTTTAATATTCAGTGCTGTATTGTTTTTAACACTTGATTGGAAGCCGCCTAGAGTGGCTGGGGAGACTCAGCCAGATCAGCGGGGTATAAATAATAATAATAATAATTGCTTCCTTTGCTGCTTTCCAATCTAATAAATTCTATTTCTGGTTCACTGAGCACTTGGCAGTTACATCTACAGTGGTACCTCAGGTTAAGAACTTAATTCGTTCCAGATGTCCGTTCTTAACCTGAAACTGTTCTTAACCTGAGACACCACTTTAGGTAATGGGACCTCCCGCTGCCGCCACCACACGATTTCTGTTCTCATCCTGAAGCAAATTTCTTAACCCGAGGTACTATTTCTGGGTTAGCAGAGTCTGTAACCCAAGGTACCACTGTACTGCCACCACAACCAAGCAATTACCTTTTTCTGTGCTCCTCTAGGTCCTGTTTGGCTTATTAACAGGGGCAGAGAACCAGTACACCAGCCGAAGCAGTAATTTAACTTCTCAAGAATTACATAACATCCTACCTCTAGCATCTAGTCAAATCAGGTAAGTGACTCATGCTATAGGCAATAGGAAGTCCGTGAAACAAAGCACGTGGGGGGGCAAAACATCTTACCACTTTTTTCTTTTTTTCAGATTTGGGCTGTTGCCACTCAGCATGTCAAGCTCACGCAAGACTAAATCAGCTATGAGAAACACTGAACAGAAGGCTCAGGTTTGTCCCTTTATTCTAGCTTATGGTTTTCTCCACTCTTGCCAACTGTTTAGTTGCACTGGTAATGGTAATGTTAATGCTAATATTTTCCTAGGGAGCCCAGGGTGCTGCTGTTAGGTTTTTTTTAAAAAAAATCAGAAACTCATGCCACAATTTCCTTTGGGCACTTCAGGAGTAGCATATACTTTTCTAGGTTTGAAGATGAATTAGTTAAATAGTTTGTCAAATTGTGTATAGGAGTCGATAGCAACATTAGCATATATTGTTAGTACAGACTTACACATTGACAGCTTATCTCTAATAATAGTAAGGTATGTTAAAGGAGTGATTAATCTAACTGTCTTGTACCCTTCATTCTAGTATGATGCTGACCAAGTAACCCCTGAAGAAATCTTGCTGGGGTATTAATGCATGTGTGAATTGAGTGGCTTCCTCTCCTTTGTAGGCTTCTGTGCTAAGGCTTGCTTATGTAGCTATAGAACTTGATAGCTGCTGTCAAACTTACCAAGTTTACATATGAGAAATTGACTGCATACTAGCAGCTGGCATGGGTTTCCTTCTGTATTGCCATGCAACTACACCCTAGAAGCTGCTGCAGGGAAGGGTGGACAAAGAGGTCTAAAGTTCTCAGTATGTAAAGAAATTCACACGTTAAATATCAGAAGCATCTGTTGCTATGGCGGGGTTATGTTTGGACATACATTTTAATGAACCTAATTTTAGACTAAAATGAACTGACTGGTAATGTAAGACACTACTACATAAGCAAAATTGCCTCCCTTTCTGCTTGCCATTATGATGCTCCTTCCCTGTAGGAATAGAGTAAGCCTTTCAAAATAAGGGAAAGCTACTACTGTAGGTAAGAAAATGGACTTAACATGTCAGCCCGCTTACCTAGGAAGTTATTGATGGTTGCCGTAAGTGGAGTTGGGAGTAGGAGGCACTTTGAGCAGCAGACTGTGTTTCTGTGTCTCAAAAGCCTACAAGGGAAGTGTAAAATTTCCTGAACACGCCTAAAGGCTTCAAGGCAAGGGTGATTGTTTCTACAGTTCTCTCTGCTACACAGAGAACTGCACATATTAACCCCCCACCCCTTGTCTGGTTTTATGTAGCTACTAATTAGCCTGCTCTGAATGCAAGCCAGCTTAAAAAGGAAGAAAGCCTAGGTTACTGACTTTCTTTTGCTAATTTAACAGATCCCAGCTGCTGCCCTTCTAAGAGCAGAAGAGACGTTCCGCCCTGGCTCCCTGTTCAGGCAGCTTGCAGCTGAGGAGGAGGACACAGCAGCACCATCTTTATTTAAACTTGGCTGGCTCTCTAGCATGACCAAATGATTCAATAAAATGTGAATGACTGTACTTTTGGCATTGTAAAAAGCATCTACTTCAGCATAACTTAACGGAGTGGAATTTAAGTTTTGATACTTACTGCCAAAGAGACTGGACCCTTGCTTAGGTAACTTGAAGCTATTAACAGAAAACATCTATTTTATAGCTTTTAGGTATTAAGAAACATAAGCAATGAAATGGTTACTATTGGTTTTGAGTACAGTAAGAAAACAAAAGTTCACACTCCTGTTTGTACTTGAGTAAAGCCGTCTTCCACTTAGTACATTTACACTGAGCAACCTTACTAAGCAGTATTTTCAAATAACCTTAATGCACATGAACATTCAACCTTAGGAAATATTAATTTACCATAAAAACATATTCACTATTTATTGAAATTAAAAAAAGACTTATAAAACTGAACGCAAATGTTTGAAAGGATTTTACATAAAGCATCAGTTACTAATGAACAGATTAAGAAGTCAGACTGGACTTATTATGCACTCCTATTATACAGAAGTGGATTCTCAGACCCATCATAACATGTCAAAAGATATCCACCCTCCATCCCTCCCCCAAAAGAATCCTATAAAAATTGCTCCAAAGCCCCTTTTGCATTGCAATAGTGCAGCAAACCACAAGTAAACAATTGCCTGTTAACCTGTTATTCCAAATACAGACTGAAAAGGCAACAGGCATTTTGTGCAATTTTAACAAACTTTTAAGTTGAAATATCCCCATCACACAGTGCCGTCCCCCTTCACAGAAGGCAGGGAACTGCTAGGCTCATCATGTGGGAGGACGGCCCCTGCTGTGTAAGCTATGGAAGTGCGCCTCCTTCAGGATCTGGTTGATGTGGAAGTAAGGACCTTGGCATAGTGCAGACTGCTCATGGAAAGACTGAGGAGGGGTCACAGGACTTGATCCTGGCATTATGTGGTGTAGGCTGCTTTCCGGCCCACTAGCTCTGTCAGGGCTGCTGATGCTGCTACTGCTGCAACTACTGGTGCTCCCGCTCTCGCTGCTGGAGGACTATGGAACAGAAGATTGACAGGAATGAAAGTCATCTTACTTTTAAGCCATTGTTATTTACACATCTCAAGTAGGTATTTTTTCTGGATAGCGCTCCCTTCTGTTAGCTGAGTAACCTGATCATCCTGTTCTCAGTGAACTCCGTAGCTGACAAATTGCATATTCAGCTGTGCTAATAGCCATAAACACATTTAAATAATCTAACATTCCTTTGCGAATTCCCCTATTCACTAAAAAGGGCACAAAAGGCTGCATCTTCACATACCCCAAATATTACCCTATTGCCTGTTCCAAAGATCATTTATAGGCATTTCAATTTTGCTCACTCTGAAATAACCATCTTGCTTGAATTCGTGCATTAACCCATTCTACAGGAAATGCAAAAAACCAACAATGTAGCCTCAAGTCTCCCAAGTAGTGTTCAGATCTTTCCATCACTTTATGCACAAAACAATCTGCATTATGTTTCTTGTATAAACAAGGCTTGCTCTTGGAGGAATTAAATGCCCATTTCACTGCAAGTTAGTCGTGCATCACATGGACAGATACTGAGTCCGTACCAGGGTGAGAAATTGGATCTGGCCAACTAGCCGGATCATTTTCTTCTCCCTACCCCAGCAGAGCTGCCCACCTGATGTCAGGTGACCTGTTCTTCCTGCTACACTGCCTGAAATCGGCCAATCAGTTGACCATCAGTGCTTGCAAAGCCCTGTGCACAGTGGTGCCCACAGAACTCCTTTTGGCTTAGCTGCATTTTTAGCTGCCCCCAACCTCATATACAGAGGCTTCATGCACTAAATAAGGAAGCCTGGTAGATCAGAGCTTCCCCACTGCTGGTGTATACACACACCTATTATCTTTTCAGCCTACCGTATTTTTTGCCCTATAGGACACACTTTTCCCCCTCCAAAAACGAAGGGGAAATGTGTGTGCGTCCTATGGGGCGAATGCAGGCTTTCGCTGAAGCCTGGAGAGCGAGAGGGGTCGGTGCGCACCGATCCCTCTTGCTCTCCAGGCTTCAGGAGAGCCGCAGCGCCAGCCCCACAAGGTTGGGGGACAGCGGGGAGGCGCAGCGCGTCTTCCCGCTGTCCCCAGACCTGGTCTGCAGGCGGGCAGCGGGGAGAAGAGCGCTTCTCCCCGCTGCCTGCCCCGCAAGCTCCGGGGATAGCTGGGAGGCGCAGCGTGTCTTCCCGCTGTCCCTGGACCTGGTCTGCAGGCGGGCGGCCGGGAGAAGAGCGCTTCTCCCCGCTGCCAGCCCCACAAGCGCCTGGGGGGGGGGAATAATTTTTTTTCCTTATCCCCCCCCCCAAAAAAAAAAACTTGGTGCGTCCTATGGGCCGGTGTGTCCTATGGGGCAAAAAATACGGTACTTCATGCACCTGGTTTAGCAAATTCTGGCCTACTGCAGCTCCTCAATAATTCAATTGCCATATTTATTTCTGCAGTATCATACTTCTATGCTTCCTACACTAGACAACTAATTGCCAATCTCAGTGTTTTTACAGTACCTTTGAAACAAGTACTGAACAGTTGAACTACCATGGTGCAAAAAATACGGTAAGTACTGAATGGTAAGCCTGCAACTTACATGCATTTAAATTGTGCACATTCAGCTTTCACATGTGGCAAAAAAAACAACAACAGAAAATTAAAAAGTGGACAGAGTTCTGGGAAAAATGACTTTGGCAATCCTACCTGCCATTGAACCCATTGGGTTTTGACTATACACGGTTTTGGCTTTAGGCACAACCCCCAGAACATAACCCCCGCATAAGTTGCAGGCATACTGTACAGTAGAAAGGCAATTGCTAGGCAACTTATAAGTTCATTTATAGCAGTGTACAGTTCTGTATAATACAATGCAAATGATGTGCCCATGCACCTCTATCTAAAAGCAGACCAATGTTTCTATATTGTATAGCTCCATGGGCAATTCTACCAAACAAGGCACACACATTTCAAGGGATTGAAGAATTACACACACCCAAACATAAATACACAAAACCTGCTTAATTTGGGCTATACGGGCCTGGGATCAGAAGGTAAGTTCCAGCATATTAAACCCTGAGTCATTATGACACTTAGTATAAGCTTGTCTCATAGTGTTGATTTCTGAATAGAAGCCCTGAATACACCAACCACAAGATTTTTACATTGAATTCAAGAGCGTAGCTGAACACAAAAACTAGTGGTGCCTTACAAAAATGAGCAGCATTTGGAAAATGATAACATTACCAGCTGCACTGCGAATTACAGATTTCTGAATTGTGTTTATTATATTTTAAATATGAAGTACTAGTTCTGCATATATGTAACTGCCAGCAAGGGGAACTCCTGGTTCCATCGTAAGTTGAGTGTTTAAGCTGCTCTACCCTCACTTCAGGATTATCTCATTGAGTTCTACTGCCTAGTAGGAAATAGCTAAAGGGTGAAACCAAAGAAGACCAAGGACAAAATCAGAAATGTTTGAACAATCTTGACACTATATAGACATGTTATTTCTGTTCCTGATGCTACACTTGAATGTGATCACATTGTAAGAATATTTTATAAGTCACTAAGAGAGCTTCTTAGAGCTTGAAAGCAGGATGTAAGTATTGTAAATCAATTAATGAATATATACCTCACATCTCTTTAAACACTCATGGTTTCTGAACCAACTTCAAAGGCAGGATCAAGGTCTTCCTCACAGTAACCAAATTGGAACTGATCATCTGGACATATATCTATTGCTTGAACACTCCCCATCAGTTGATTATACACAAATTCCCAAAGCAATACCAACTCAGCAATGAAGTGGAGCACATCTTACCTCTGTATCCCACGAGTCATGAAAAACAGCATTTTGGCTACTGCGTTTTGTTTGTGGGATGTGGACATCCTCCTCTATGCCATTTCGTCTCCTCTTCCTGAAACAAACAATGCAAGAACAGCAGAGATTAAGTTTCATTCCTTGTACCTAGCACACTTTAATAAAAAACAATGTTACAGCTCCTGCACTAATTACCAACAACTAGTTTAACTGCTTTGCAGTGTTTACATTTTTCTTCAGCTGCCCATTTTAGTAAGGAGTCAGACATTAAACCCAGAAGAGATCAGTATCAAAGGATGTAGTTCAACCTGAATTAATTGAAGAATGTCTTTTCACCACTCACCTTACTACTCTGTGAAACCTTGGAAGGAAATACCTTTAACAATTAATCACCTCTTGAAATTACCATCCTGGTCCTTCCCAGACGGAGGATCTCAGTACGGTGGATGCTCGGGTTGTGAATGTGATCCGTGTGGGAGGCACGTACGGAACCCACAGCGTTCGCAACCCGCAGTGCTGTGTCTGCGCGCGCACGGGTCGTGATTCAGTGCTTCTGCGCATAGTGCCAAAACCCGGAAGTAACTTGTTCCAGTACTTCCGGGGTCTGCGCGGTGCGCAACCTGAAAACACACAACCTGAAGCATCTGTAACCCAAGGTATGACTGTACAATATTCAAGATTTCTCCAAGCAACAGCCATTTCTAAAAATTAGCCATGGAGTATTCTGAATGACATCCGGCTATATTAAAGAACAGTTATGTTCTTCAGGTTCATGGCCTTCAACTAGACATCAGTATCTCTCTCTCTCTCTCTCTCTCTCTCTCTCTCTCTATATATATATATATATATGTATGTCGGCAGTTAAAATCAAGTCAGGTTGTAGGAAACATTGTAATAAGACTAAAAGGAAGCATCTTCATTCATTCATTCCTGGGTATGTTCACTTTGCCTGAAGGGCTTGACTTAATCGTCAACAAAAGCCATGTTTTGTCCATTTTGTGGAATCCAGAGTACAGTGACATTTTGGGCCAAAACTGTAGCTTTACACTCTTTGACGAAATGTAAAGCAAATGGTTCAAAAGTCAACGTGGGTACATTGATGGGTAGAAATGTCCAAGGATCATTAAACATACATTCCATCTGGCTAGCCATTCGGTTTTGGATATTATTTATCCATGCTCTTATGGCATTCCCCCATGAGATTAGGTTATAGCATTACATGGTACCAATTTGCTAAATAGAGGGAAAGCATATTAACAATTTACAAACCTTTACCTATTATTGACACTACCACAAAACTAATATATTGATTAGACTCAAGTCCTCATTCTTTTTATCCCACTGAATTTTTTAACCACACACCAGTGATGACACAAGACCTCAGGCAGCTGTTTTTCCTAACTGCTAATAGCATCTATGCAGGATGGCAAGGCACAAAAATAAATGGCAGTTGGAAATAGACTTCTGCATTTTTTATAAGAAGCCTAACACTCTATATAACAGAACTGTGCTGACAACTGTGTATGGTGTACAGTTACAGAATTCAAACCCTAACTAACCCTGGAACATAAAAGTTTGAGTAGCAAAGTGGCTAAACATAATCAGGATTGCATTGCACAAGTGTAAATCATGTGCCCTGTTTAAATCTCACCTCAGCCATGAACTTACTTAGGTGGCCTTTGGCTCACACTAGCCTTTTAATCTCAGCCCCTCATTTGCAATATAGGGCTAAGACAAAACCTGCTTCACATGGTCGAAAAAGCGTACAATTAGTTTTAAGGAGATGCAGATTCAAAACCCCCACTCACTGGGCCACTTTGTGCCAGTTGTGTTTCTCTCAGCCTTAACCCACCTCGCAAGGTTGTTGCAAATTAAAAAGGAGGGTTGTGGCAGGAAAACGACATATGCCATCCTAAGCAAGACTGAGAAACATAGCAGCCAACTCCTAGGGGCTGAGGTCTCTTTGATCCTCCCCCAAAATTTTTTTGAGGGGGCCAACCCCCCCAAATGTTTATGGGTACAGTATTGCCATTTAAATAGTGTGCATATGCCACATCTTGTGATCAGTTATGTGGGGTGGGGCTTACCTCCCCCCCAATATTTTATCCAAGTTTGGCACCCTTGCTGATGCAGGGTGGGCTATAAACATAGGAGCCATTTTAACGCACGGAATGTATGCTGCGACCCTTCCAAAAAGAATTCGGAAGCGACTAATACCCCCCTCCTCCCCACACAGACATATTTCTGAGTAAAGGTGATCAAGATTGCAAGATCAGCAACCTAAATTTCGGCGGCGGGGG
The DNA here is from genome assembly GCF_965112155.1 of Podarcis liolepis. Lineage (NCBI taxonomy): Eukaryota > Metazoa > Chordata > Lepidosauria > Squamata > Lacertidae > Podarcis > Podarcis liolepis. The sequence continues at coordinate 27,113,582 of NC_139555.1, forward strand.
GAGGGGGCGCGTGTACATGGAAGGGGAAATCGTGTACGCGTAGGGGTGGGGTAGGAAAAAGATGCTCATTTGTTTATTTTTTTGTCCTGTCAAAAAGCTTCGCTTAAAATGGCCACTGCCGGGCCTGCTTCGCGTCGAGACCGAAGGCGGCTCTCCTTCAAGTGACCCAGAACCCCCTTCCTTCGCAGAGGGGCGCTTTCGAGACCAGCCACGATCACAATTAACGTTGCCAGGTGGTTTATTGGGTCCTCCCCTCCCCCAGCCCCCCGCCAAAGTCGCCCTTCCCGTAGTCGCCGTCCATCAATTCCCCGACGGGAAGCCTCCCCTCCCCCAGCTGCAGACGCCGACACCGCCCCTCCTCCCACCCCCACCCTGCCGTTCGAAGTTTTTTCCCCTCCGGCCACCGTACGTTCTTGGTCCCCCCCCCTTAAGACGCCTCTCCCCCCACCCCCACCGCCGCCCATTTCTTTCTCTCTCTCGCGGCCTTCCTCACCTCTGCCGAGCTCCCCGCTCGCTTGGCAGCGCCCCCCGGCAGCTCATGGCCGGGCCGAGCCGCTTCTCGCAGAGCCGAAAGCCGAAAAGGCCAGCAGGCCCCGCTGTGACGCTCCCAAACAATCTCTCCTCAGCAGCTCGCTCCCTCCCTCGGCTCTCCGCCCTCCGCCTTCTTCTCCTCCTCCACCACAAGCCGCCGCTTCCGGTGTGCACGCCTCCCGCGCAAGCGCACTGGCAGCACAGGGACAGCGCTCCCTTACCCCCACCCTCCCCAGCCTCCGAGACTCCTCAGCCCTGTAACCGGATTGGCTGTCGACGCCGAGGCCGTCCCCGCATGCGCCTAGTGTGATTGCACAGTATGCGGCGGGCGCATGCGCTATCACAAAACTCTTTTCTTTTACCCCGCCCTCTCGTCCTGCGCATGCGCGGAGGTCAAGTGTTTCAGTTCCGTCAGAGGGATACGTCGCAGTAATAAATAGCCTTCCTCATAATCATAGAGCTCAGCGTTGTACTTGTCTGCTTAGGTGTAAATGCCCCTGAGCTCAATGGATCCTGCTTCTAAGGGGAAACGGCGTAGGATTTGACCGCGGGGCTTCGACCCAGTGCCCGCTTACTTGGGAGTAAGGACCCACTGAGCAAAATGGGATTTACCTCTGAGTAGACATGTACGGGATTCCACTGCAGATGCTTTTCCATGTGGAATTAGACCCAGGAGGCAGGAAATACACGCGGGATCGAGCCACGGCAATGTTTTAAAGCCACAAATATAACTCAGCAGCATTTCCATATATATGTGTGTGTGTGTGTGTGTGTATAGACACACACACACACACACACAATTTCTAATTGGGCCAACGTCTGCTTTTGAAGGAGCTTTGGGCTGGGAAGCAATTTAACTTCGCCTCGCTCCCGTGGTATTTCTGTGCGGATTCCCTTTCTGCTGTAGTTTCAGCTACACCCATTCACAAGTTCTTCTGTTAAGTCCGTTTGAAATACATGTCACAGGTTGGTCAGTGCTTCCCAAACTCGGGTCTCCAGCTGTTTCTGGACGACAATTCCCATCGCCTCCCCCCCCCATCATTCATCCTAGGGATGATGGGAGTTGTAGTCCAACCCCCCAACAGCTGGAGAACCTTCGGTCCTGAAATTTGGACAGTGGCTGTGGCAGGTTTGCCCCGGAGATTTTTGACGTTGTGTTTTGCTAATAAAGACTTGAGTAGGTGACACTTAATTAGAGTTGGTGTAAGTCACTCTCAGCCTGAACCTCCATTTGAAACGTGATCTAGCGGAGATGGTTATAAACTCCACTAAAGGCTGCAAGGTGGAGATGTTAACAACGGGCTACATTACATCCTAGGGTCTTACAAATGCACTCTACCCCGCTGCAATGTGGGGCAATAACGCCAGACTACATTGCAGTGTTGTCATGAACCACAGTCAGTGTGTAGCTTTATAACGCCGTATTTACTTTAAAATACACACTTTCTGGGAATGTGCCAGTCATGAGATTGTGCGGTCATATACATCACAAACAGCGCCCCATGCAGAAACAAAAGCAAATCCACTTTAAGTATGAGTTTATTTGGCAACTTTCATGATTACTTGCTATGTTTGGTACAAATATGCACCTAAGGAATATATTTTACGTCACTCATTCTATTCCAAGCTTATTATCATTTTATTATTTCGTGGTTTTATTCTTTTAGCTTGAATTTTGGTTTGGCTGGAAATAAAAAAATACACATTTATAGTCTGCTGCAGAATAAAGCTCCTGATATCAAACTGCACTAAGGTAAAGAAAATCCGGTTTTGCATAAGCATTTCCCTTGCCATTTTAAGAAGCACTTTGCTGCCTTGCGACTCATGTGACTAATGGCCAGGCCAATGCGCAGCTGTTTCAACAAGAGCAGCTTTATTTAACCCCACTTTCAGTTTCAATGGTTTCTACGGAAAGTCTGCTAGCAGCAGCTGGGAAGAGCGATGCCGAGAACATTTGACACAGCTCATCGCCGGTTTGTGGAGCTGCAGGATTAGACCTTCATTGATCGAGGTACGGGGGGGCGGTGGAGTGGCGTGGAGTTTGCACAAGCCCTGAGGTAGTGAGATCTGATTTAAACAGATTTAAACTAAGCAGTTCTGTCTCTGATCTCGGCTATAAGGCAACCTGGGAATTAAGAAGCTAAACTTGCTTTCCTTTTCGCCACTGGCAAATGAATGGAAGCGTCGCAAACTTTCGTTTCGTGATTGCGGGGCGTGTTTCTGCTTTGCAAGTTGAAAGAACAGCTCCTTCTTGCTAGAAGCTTAAAATTCTCAACATTTAAGTCGAGGAATAATACTTTTATATGAAAGGAGACAATGACGGTATTGAACAAAGGAAGCTTCACTTCCATTACATCTCCCTCCCAGGAAAGGCTAGATTTTTCTATGTTTTACAGTTAGATAATCAACTCACTCCAAACCATTAATTTAAATGGAACTACAACACCCTGTTCATGAAAACAACATCCCTGTTTCAGCCCTATTGTACAGAGTGATTAAACCCTGCCTTTGCTCACTGGTGGAGGAAGAGGTGTGCGGGGGGAGCGCACTGCCCTTAGACTCTTTAAGTCTAAACACAACTAATTTTCTTAAAAGTCACAACTAATTTTATTTCCATGTACAACTCACCATTTTCCCAGATCGGGACCCTCAAGTGACTTACAGATAAAATAGAAAAACCAAAAACATAGTAATTAAACCCTAATTCAATTAAAACAATATAAAAAGATCTATTAGAAATACAGAAATGAAACTGGTAGCAGATGGGACACACAAAATACAGGCATCACTTTACTATGCACCTGGTATAAGTTCCATTAAAATTGTTCCTACAATCACTCCTTTCCTCATGAAGGGATGTAGGAAAGTTTACCAATCCATGCTGTCTTATTTTCCTCTGCAGGCAGAAAAATGGCAGGTATCACTTCAGGAGTAGAAACTTGCCCCTTCTGCAAAAAGCCATTTAAAAGGCTCAAGTCTCACCTGCCTCACTGTAAGATGGCGGGAGATGCAGACTCAAGGAATGTTTTGCCTCCCAGCAAGAAAGCTGGGAAAAAGAAAGAGCAGATCAAAAGCACAGAAACTACTTCCAAAAAAGAAAATAAGAAAAACAAAGCAAAAGCAACAACACATTCCTTGCAACCACAGGAAATAGCTGGATCAGCAAGATGCAGCCATCAGCATTCAGTTGAGGATGCACAAAAGCAAATCAAATGTGCTACTGAAAAAGCACACAAAACTGAAGGCACAAATCAAGGAGCCTCAGAAGATGTCCGAACACAATCAGCTGAAAAGGTGTTTTCAGCAACGAAGCTTGCAAAAAAGTCACCCACAGAACAGAAAAACAGAAGTAAACCTACCCCTAACGAGGAGGAATCTGCATCCAGTCTCACTTTAAAGCCACAGAATCAGAATGGAAAATCAACTTCAGAATCTCCTAGTGGAGCTAGCCAGACAACTAATCCTTCTACGAAACAGAGGCAAAGGAAAGAATCATCTGCAAAGCCAGATTCTTTCACTGATAATTTTCAACCTATTCCTCAGAGATTTATTGATACTGTAGAACTAGTGATAGAAAACCATCGCGTGAGGATATTGAGGAACAAGTGTGAATCATCTGTTGAGAATATCCCTTTAAATAAAGCTGTTGTGGGCAACCAGAAGGCAGGGTGCTGGCCTGCGAAATCGCCATCTGGAGATGCAGAGATTGCCTTGGCTGATGGGCAGCAAAGTATTACAGAACCTGAGGGTGGAAAGAGCGCTTCAGGTCTTGAACTTTCAGGGAATATTTGGAGCGGAGAGACAAAAAAGAATGTGACTACAATTAAAGCACACACTTCCGATGGCCGTTTTATGGACAACTGCAGACGAGTCTCCAACACTCCTGTTCAGCTGGCTGCAGGAATAAAAAGCACGATTGAAGAAAATCCTGTATGTTTCAAAGGGGAGGGCTATCGGAAAGAATCTCCAGTTTACATTAGTTTCAAATCAGAGATCTACCCCTCACTTACAGAAGCCCTCAGAGAAAGACATAATGAAACCTCTAACTACTACTTAACTAGTCTGGGAAAAGAGATTGCTTTGCGTTCTGTTGTGACTATAGGAGATAAAGGCACAGGGATATATGTGAATCAATCATCACTCCAAACATTAGAAATGCCTACTGCCCATTGGCCCACACCCCCTGATAGAAGCATACGCCCAAGTCCTTTGGGACTGGAGTGGTTTCCAGAACTGTATCCTAATTATCGTGGGCTAGGTTTATTTTCAAAGAGGCCATCTCAGTGGGCTACAATCATCCCAGAAGCTAAAGTACTCAGTCTCCCTTGGGAAGGCCAGCAAGGTAAAAGGGGAAGTTTTTAACCATTGATTTCTAAGAGAGAACAGTTCACGCTGCTACCCAGTGGGCTGGTTTGTTGAAGTGGTGGTCGAGTCATGTATGGTTAATGCAGTAGGAAGAGGAAGGTGCTCACAGTCTTTGTTTCATAGAGTCTTTTGGTTCTCTGGGGATATTTTATTTGGTTTTAAAATCCCAGGCCATCAAAATCCTGAAAATGGAGAGACCTACTAGAACACAGCTGCTTCTCCCTTTCTTGAATTGCTTTCTCAAGCCCTAGTGAGGAGAATGGATCCATTGAAGCCCATTTCATCCCCTTTCTGGGTAGGTTTTAAATGGGAAATCCTTTAAAATCCATGCAGAAAAACAAGAAGTATATACGAGGAATTCCAAGGGTTGTGTGCTGCCTTCATTCCTCTAAAAAAAGAAAATCTTCGTATATTTTTTTTCAAAACAGGGTACCCAGCCACCCATAACCTGGAGCAGCTAGCGCACAAGGCTCCTTGGTACCACACACTCTGAGTGCACATACATTTTTGGAGGAGCTGAACTAGGCACACAACCCTTTGATGGCCTCGTAAAGGAATTAAGCAGACTGTGGATTCTGAAGCGGACCATTGCTTTGATCCAAGTCACGATCTGCTTTGGATTGAATTGGGTGAGTCTGTTTCAGAATCATGAGCCTCAGTTCCAGCACTTCATGGATGTTTACCCCATGTTCCTGGGAGCCCTTCTCATGGGTCCTTGCTGTCCTCTTTTCCTTTTTTTCCTGTTTGAATATTATTTTAGTTCAAAGATGAGTTTGAGTACTTTGGGCCCACTAGGCTCTTTTTGAATTGCATTGATTTTCACTTCCTTGAACTGTCTGCAGGCTACTCTCAGGCTGTATGCACTACAGAAGTACTGTATATCAGTTTCATACAGGTTTAACAGTTACACCTTCCCCGAAGACTCCCTGGGAGCTGTGGTTTCCTGAGGGTTCTTCTGAGAATGTTAGATGTTCCTACACCCTTTCAAAGAGCTATGGCTTCTGCGACCCCCTGCAGGAAGGAAATGGCTATTAAGCCAATTTATATATAATGTAGAAAGTTGTGTCTTGCACGCTGTAGTTTTGCCCTCACACATGCCCTCCAGTTAATTTATAGCAGGATGCATGAGGGTGCTGGCATATTCTCAGGTTGCTTTGGATATGTGGCCATGTTGACTTTTTTTTATTCCAAAGGTTCTAAAAATCATTTCAGATGTTTAGAAAAGGTGGTGGTAGTTTAAGATGGGCTGCGGGGAGCTGTGTGAACAACGTGACCTTAGTTTTGAGAATGTATCTTGGTTCCCTGGTGCAAGAAACCTGCAACGAAGAGCTAAAAATTTATTCCAGGGAATCAACATCTTCTGTCTGTTTATTATTTCAATGGGTGTTTTTTGTTTCGGTTTCAGAAGTGTATATTATAGGGACGTAATTCCTCAAGTAATCTATAGGTAGGGTAACATTATAGACTAGCATGACTACACTTCTGCATATTGTTACCAGTGTTATTTTCTAGAAAAAGAGGTACTGGAACTCACCACGAACTCCTCCGTTGTTCTCTTATAATGGCAATGGTGCCCACATGAGAAGTTCCAGCTGAAAATAAGCCCTGAATGTTACTATAGATTGAGTACACATGCAAATTCAGGCTCTATAGGCTAAGCTGGGAACCAGAACACCTTAGATTTTACCATGAAGCTGGTTTGCATAAATCCATCCTTCTCCAGGGAACACGGACACGGGTGGTGCTGTGGGTTAAACCACAGAGCCTAGGACTTGCCAATCAGAAGGTTGGCGGTTCAAATCCCCACGACGGGGTGAGCTCCCATTGCTCGGTCCCTGCTCCTGCCAACCTAGCAGTTTGAAAGCACGTCAAAGTGCAAGTAGATAAAGGGAAGGGAAGGGAAGGTAACGGGAAGGTAAACAGCGTTTCTGTGTGCTGCTCTGGTTCGCCAGAAGCAGCTTAGTCATGCTGGCCACATGACCCGGAAGCTGTATGCCAGCTCCCTTGGCCAGTAAAGCGAGATGAGCGCCGCAACCCCAGAGTCGGCCACGACTGGACCTAATGGTCAGGGGTCCCTTTACCCTTTATCAGGGAACAAGAGAGAAGCCATTCTTTTCCCTGCTCAGAATGTTTTGTTATGTTGTTTGCCCTGCAGCAGCAAAACTCATCATGATAAGCACTCTGCCTGCTGTATCAATTGGCAGGCAGGGTACTTCATTGTGAGTAGATCACTTACTGGGCAAGCCATACCCTTTCACTAGAAATGAAGCCTTTCCCAGCAACCGCATAGGCTCAATTTCCATAGGCAGCCTGGAGCCCTTTCTACTTGCAGCTTGCTTGTGAGTCAGCCAGTTGATTTGCTGTGGTACAAAGGGGCAAGGAGAGATTTCAGCCTGCTATTTTGGAACTAGAGCTCTTTCCAGATTCCATGTCTAACATTTCTCACAATGTCAGCTTGGGCCATCACAGGGAAGCAAGTTACTCTGAATACACTGACCTACAAACCTCACTGGTCAGCGATTCAACCAGTATGAGCTTTACTGGCTAGTCCAAATACCTAATCCAGGGAGTGTGGGGATGGGACCCTGGTGGAAACTTGCAAAGAGAGGAGTTTATTATTGCTGGGGAGGCGGGGGAAAGGATCTATCTGTTTTCTTTCCTAGTTCCACTGGCAGAAAGGCGTCTGATGGATGTAAAATTCCAAGATTTGCCTGCTTGGCTAGCCACCCGTGACTTGTCTCTGCAGGGGATGCTTGGGGCAACACAGAGGTGCGAGACCAAATCATGCACTGTGTCTTTCTGTGCTGCTTTGGAATAGTCAGTTGGCTGGCAGGGGAGTTGAGGATGGCTGCACAGCCCTTGTTATTATGCATGAAAAAGGAAAGGCTTGATCTGTACCCTTAAAACTGCTGACAAGAACAATCAAACTGCTCCTGTCTTTCTTCCTAAACAGCCTGGAATGGATACTACAACAGATACATCAATGTGAAAAAGAACAGAGTGGCTGGTATCTCCATCCTGCTTCTGGGCTGCGTCCTCAGCTATGCTTGGAGCTATCCACACATTAGTAAGGCCTTTTATCTGTATTTATCGTAGACAAGGTCACTGTTGCTTGAGTTCTTGATCTTTGGTATGTGGGGTTCCTGCTGTTCAAGAAAGCAACCGTGCAAACTCATGTACAATGCCTTTGGATTAAAGACTTGATAACTTTTTTCCACTTTGCTTAAGCAACTGAAGGTTCAAAAACTGTTCCTAGAATGCCCTTTAATCAGAAAGTAGCTATACCCCTAATCAGTAACTGTTTGTACAAGAAGACTACTTTGAGGAGTGGATGGAGGGTGGTAGACCAGGGGTCTCTCCATCCCTGAGTTGGCAACTGATGTTTAGTCTCTGCTCTTTGCACCCAATACAAAGGGAATGTTCTTACAAGACGTCTGTGGAGCATAGCTGAGAAATATGTTGCTGCTCTTTTACGAGAGGCTCTCTCACTGCACAATCGTATGGAAGCTTATTTGAAAATAAGTCCCGTTGTTTTCGATTATACATATTGATGAAATGGCAGCAGAAGTATAAACCTCCACGTTTTTATAGTTTTAATTTTGGGGTTTTGTTCTCTCCCAACGATAGAACACAGCCGCTGACAGAAATACCGCTGGCGAGGATGCGAGAGGATGTGGTGGAAGGAGTCGGCATGCAAACAGAGTTTGGACCTTGTTCCACAGGTTTGTTCTGGGAGGAAAAAGACAAGATGAAAATTTCTGCAGAAGACGCTAGAAGTACTTTTGTCTTTGTTACTTAGGAGCAACATCTACATAAGGACTTCCATCTGAAGGCCCTTGATAGTCCATCAGTCTTGGCCTAGAGCAGCCTTCTTCAGTGTGGTGTCCTCCAGAAGTTAAGAAGTTCCTCCTGTCAGACATGAAGGAAGCTGTGATCCAAAAACATCTGGAGAGCTGCAGATTCCCCATCCCTGTTCTAGACAGACTAGCAACAACTGCAATGTCTTGTGATTGTTGACAAGAGCCAACAGCAGTATGAACTCACAGTTGTTGACTACTATTAAAGAAGCAAATAACTATTTCTCTTCTACTCTTCTGAATATATGAAGTCTGCTCAGATTGCATAAAAGATGGTATTAGTCTCATGTGGGAATCTGAGTGGAATTAAAATGCAGCTGTTTTTCTTTAGGGACGATTGGACCTTTCATACCCCATTTTTTGAGAAAAACTGTGGATGAGGGTCTGTAGTGGATCTGGTCTAGCCAAGCCCAGTTTTAATATGCTTTTATCCTGGGTATTAAAGTGTATTTTGCATACACACAGCCTTTGGTACTGTGGCAGGTGGATGCATTCTTTATTTTATTTTAGGTTGTTATTAGACACAGACTCATGACATTGCTAATGATGAGACGTATTTCCTGTGCCAGCACACTTGAATTGTCTTCATGGGAGTTTAAAAAATATATATTTAGTTTAGTCAAGGGCAAAAACTTCCCCACTTTATAACACTCACGTAAACCTTTGAAAAAAACAATAGTGCAAGGCTGCTTCTTCATAACAATAGCCTGTCTTGCATTGTTGTTGTTTAGTCGCTTAGTCGTGTCCGACTCTTCGTGACCCCATGGACCAGAGCACTCCTGTCTTCCACTGCCTCCCTCAGTTTGGTCAAACTCATGCTGGTAGCTTCGAGAACACTGTCCAACCATCTCGTCCTCTGTTGTCCCCTTCTCCTTGTGCCCTCCATCTTTCCCAACATCAGGGTCTTTTCCAGGGAGTCTTCTCTTCTCATGAGGTGGCCAAAGTATTGGAGCCTCAGCTTCAGGATCTGTCCTTCCAGTGAGCACTCAGGGCTGATCAGCCCTGAGTGTCTTGCATTATTATTTCTTGTTTATCCATTTTCCTTCAACGGGCCATGAAGATCTAGTGGCTTATTTGTAAGAGTAAACGGGCCCCTTCCATTACACTGGTGGCCATAATTATATTGCAGGATGAAGGCTAACACCATCCTAGATTGTGGGTGGGTTTCACCTAACAAGCCTCATCCGTTTCCACTTGTGCAACAGCTTTCCATTGACATAGTTGGATCTACTTCCAGCTGCTATCCCATTGGTGTCTCTGGGTGACTGTTCAAATGGAAGAACATAAGAAGAGCGCTGCTGGAGCACCCTGTTTTCACGATGGTCAACCAGATGCGCATGGGAAGCTCACAAGCAGAACCTGAGGACAGGGTTATTTGGGTAGGAGCAAGTGCTTTCAGTGAATAATGTGTACACAGTCTCAGGCTTAACAGCATTCTAGCACCAGTGAAGATGGAATGGTTTCAACTACTCCACGTTGACCAAGTGTCCCAAAGCAGCCAATAGCGCTACAGTAATAATGGATTTTAGAGCGTACTAAAGCTGAGCAGGAGTAACATCAATAATGTACTGTTCCATTTCTGGAGGAAGAAATCCATACCAATAACTAGCTAAGATGCCCTTTTGAGTAGTAGAAGCTCGCCAGACAAAAGCGAGACGCCGATTTAAATCAGGGCTGACTCTTTTGTACTCAAGTCACAATGGATTTATAATTCTGTAGTTGTGGAAACCCCACACCTGCAATTAATTGCTGGGTCTTTATTGCAAACATTTCACTTCCAGCACTTGATGAACAGCAGGAAGTATATTATTGCCACATTTTACACGTTCCTGTGAAACTTAATTTGACTGCTTGCAATATAAATCCTGAAGATTTTCCTAGCTTTTTGGCTTGGGGCTGCATTTCTTTTATAAGAACACAACTGGTCGTCCTTTTTTTTTGCTGCTAGATGTGCAGTACACCTTTGCCAACTGTTGCTTTTAAATGATTTGTAGCTCTCTCGGCTGGAAAAGGGAAGGGAACAGGTGCTTGGTAAATCCTAACTGCCGTTGTCGAGGTGCCATCTTAATCTTTGAAATAGTTTCTGTACCATGTGGGGATATAACACAAGCCAGGGGGAAGATTCCAGTTCAGAAGCTGAATGTTTTGTGGGAATGAACGTGCCTCTTGCAGTACGTCACAATAGCCTGCAGATGGTGATCGAGGGCCAAGATAGAAGACAAGCGTGCGCATGGTTATGACATGTAAGTGTTGATGAGATGCTTAGCTTGACAGGTATGTGCCACCTGGACTTGTCTATCACGGTAAGAAGGGAATTTATGGGGAGAACATCCTAGTTGCTAGGAAGGTTTCTCCACCTTTCCCAATAACATGCTCGTATGGCTGCTTGCTGTTGATTTACTGTGCCTGAGGTTCCCAAATGTTTTTGCAAAGCTTGTCTTTCAGAAACTGGGGGCCCAGATAAACCTCACAATCTCATCATGTTAGGAGACCCCCCTCGCAGAGTGACTATCCCCAGCATCCTTAACAAACTGCCCAAGTCCCCAAGGTTTTGGTGCGGTTGTGAATTCTGTTCATGCAATCAAACCCTAGAGGTCTATGCCTTCCACCATCCTGAGCTACAGGGTTGCTGCTGCTCTCAGTATGCATCCTGCAAATATACTTGGGCCCTCCCAAGTCCTGCATACACATACACACCCTCTATCCTATCTTTTGGGCTCCCAGTGCAGTGATTCCACCCATCTTTTAGGGGCCGCAGAGGATGAGGGAAGTGGGTTTGGGACTTCTGTGGCATGCCAGGTTGCTCTACTGCAAACATGCCAAGAAGGGCTGACTACTTTTACGTTCTTATTCCAGTGCAGCTTGCTCAAGCTTTCTAGATACAGTCACAGGTTACTGCTGGGGACGTGCAAATGGGTGACTCTGAACATGGTTCTTACATCATGGAAACCAGGCCTGGTGTGTTTCATTTCCTTCCGTCCACAGTGGAGCTCTAGAAGGCATGCACATAGTCTCTCATCTGCTATTCTCACTGTTGCCTAGTCACCACAAACTTGAAGACAAGACCCTTTGTGGGAACTTGCATGGTTTGGTGGGAAATTCCCATTATCCATATGATGATGTCTGCATCTTGACCAGGGGTCAGCAAATTTTTTCAGCAGGGGGCCAGTCCAATGCCCCTCAGACCTTGTGGGGGGCTGGACTATATATTTTTGGGGGAATATGAACGAATTCCTATGCCCCACAAATAACCCAGAGATGCATTTTAAATAAAAGCACGCATTCTACTCATGTAAAAACACAATTTAGAAGGCGATTGGGCCGGATCCGGCCCCCAGGCCTTAGTTTGCCTACCCATGATCTTGACTTCTCCATTAAGTGGTACTCTCTGGACTCCAGATCCTTTTATGAAATAAGTAAAGTATCACTGTTCCAGGTGTAAATTCTTGGATCACAACTGCTGCACTGTGACAAACAGCTGGGGAGGTTGGATATCTGAGAGTATGTATTGCTGATACTGAAGATTTTTTGAAAAACCAAGTGGCCTCCATGTGTACTTTGAAAATATATAATGAAAACAGTGTTATTACAGTTCCCCACTGGAGGATTTATGAGGGCTGTAGTTGCAAGCAACTCTTGGCTACTATGCCTGGGATATTTTAGTTTAACTGACAATGTATCCCTGTACATGTTTACTTGGAAGCCCCACTGTAAGTGGAAATTGCATCCCTAAATCACCTTACAACATTTTTCATACTGCAGGAAAAGCTCAGTGATGCTCAAATGCAAACCAATTCTTCAGCAAAAACCAACTTTGATTAAAGGTAGCGTCTTCTGTGTCTGCCCCAAAACAAGTTATATAAAGTAAATTAAATTCCCAGTTGGATTTCCATCTGCCGCCTCCGGGACGCACACTGTGTAATAGATCATTCATAACTAGTCCAGAATTTGATAAGAGGCAAATGGTGGCCTATTAAAACTGATCCTTAAAAAAAAAAAAAAAAGCAGCTTCCAGATAAGTGACCAGTTTTGCTGCTTTGCATAGTATTGAGTTCTCCATCACAGGATGCAGAAAGGAAAGAACTGATTTGGCAGAGAGATTTTATAACCCTGCAGAATGAGGTCATTTTCTTTGACAGAATTGGCTTCTCTGAAACCATCAACCCAGGGAATGGTCTCTGCGGCTCATGACATAGACAACAAATGACACGGCTTTTGCATTTTCGCTTGGACTCAATAGGCATCAGAAAATATAGGTCACTAGCTAATTGGGTGCTAAAAAGGTAGAGGCTATGTCAGGAACACAAGATCAAACGTTATTGATGAGCTGTTTTCAGGGCAATTCTCTGTCACGGAAGTAACAGCTCGAGAGTCAACCTTCCTACTGCAACCTGTTCCCTTGAAAAGTGTGGAAATATTAATACACATTGCATCTATCTCTTATGTCGAAAGGGGAGATTGGCTAGAGCTTCAGGCAGTAAGCTCGCATCTGCTTCTAGCTCTGGAAGTCCCAATCCTTGCAAAAGACATCAGGAACATGAGCGTTGTGGATTCAACATTGCTACAGGGCTGAGAACAAAAAGAGAAAAGCTATTCAATTGTGTCCGCTGTCTATATTTATTGGCAGCAAAGTGCAACTGATCTCAATGGGATAGATATTAAAGATGTGCCAAAATCTCCTTTTGAAACCAGTGCGACTTAGCAATGCTTAACTTTGGCAGGACTGAGACTGAAATGGTTAGGGGGCTTAAGACAAGAAATGTGTTGCAGTTGTGGGGGTTGCGCAAAAGGCAACAAGGGTTCCCGAGAGGACAGTGTTACTGTAAAGTTGATGTGGCATTCCTAGTTTTCCAAAAAGGATGTCACTTAATTACCAAGCATTCAGCGCTGGTGGTTGCCTGTAGCCTTTTTGGGTATAGCTGTTGCCCCCTCCCTTCCTATTTAGATGAGAGCACAGCAGTGCTCTCGTAAACTGCCTGCTCAGCAACCCATGGCAAGCTTTCTGCTCTGTCAGCCTGCAGCAAGTTCGTGCTGCCAAATGAGAGTCTTAAAGACGACAGGTGTCTCAGAAGATAGTGTTTTCAATGATGATGGTGGTGATTCCCTTCTCTGACAATCCGCTCTCGCTACTATTGCCCATGCTCCACCATTCCAGGTATGTCTACGTGATCGCTCAAAGAAAGCATGGCTACTTTGGGGAGTTCTGAGCCCAGAGTCCCAAGTTTCTTGTTCGGTGATGCTGCTGTCGCAAGAACCTAAGAGCGAACTTGCGGGATCAGGCTAGTCCAGAGTTCTGTTTTCACAGGTGCCTATAGGAAACTGATAAACAGGATGCAAACATGCCACCCCCTGCAGCTGGTATTCGATGGCATTCTGCCTCTGATGCTGGAGAATACATGGGGCGTTGCTCTTCTTATTCATTGACCCTTCTGCTGCAAAGCAAATGCTGAAGACAATGGATGATGTTTGTACTCCCCCTCCCCCTTGCTCCCATTTCTTGGTAGGCTCTGCATAGTCCACCCTCCCTGGAAAGGCCAAAACACTGTGGATGTAGCAGAGAATAGAGAAGTGGGGGAGCTGGGGGTCCTGAGCTCCACTTTTCATCTACAGTGGCACCTCGGGTTACATACGCTTCAGGTTACATACGCTTCAGGCTACAGACTTTGTTAACTCAGAAATAGTACCTCGGGTTAAGTACTTTGCTTCAGGATAAGAACAGAAATTGCACAGCTGCGGCAGCAGTGGGAGGCCCCATTAGCTAAAGTGGTGCTTCAGGTTAAGAACGGACCTCCAGAGCGAATTAAGTTCTTAACCTGAGGCACCACTGTATTAGGGACGCGGGTGGCGCTGTGCACTAAACCACAGAGCCTAGGACTTGCTGATCAGAAGGTCGGTGGTTCGAATCCCCGCGACGGGGTGAGGTGAGCTCCCGTTGCTCGGTCCCTGCTCCTGCTAACCTAGCATCAAAAGTGCAAGTAGATAAATAGGTACCGCTCTGGTGGGAAGGTAAACACCATTTCCGTGCGCTGCTCTGGTTCGCCAGAAGCACTTAGTCATGCTGGCCACATGACCCGGAAGGTGTACACTGGCTACCTCAGCCGATAAAGTGAGATGTGCGCTGCAACCCCAGAGTCGGCCACGACTGGTCCTAATGGTGAGGGGTCCCTGTATTGCAAACCATGGCTCATTGAGGGCCTAGCCTCACGCTTCTTAAAGGTAGGTAGCCAGATGCTCACATGTGGTCAAGAGGCTCCACTTCCAAGTGAACTCTCAATCCCCAAAGTAGGCCATTAGTTGTACATGCTCCACCCAGCACAGCACCCAAGGGATTATGGGCATAGCCTTCTGACTTGAAGATGTCTCTAAGGTATCAATTGAGCCTCTGGGAGAAAGTGGCATGGTCAAAATTTCAAGTCTTGCAGCCTCAGTCTCTGCATTTGTAAAAATATTCTAACCCAAACACACAGCTGAGCAAGAAAAAACAAACCACTTTGAACTATGACACTACTTTGCTCCCAAAGCCAACCCCCCTACCCCCAAACAACCAAGGTTTCAACTTCAGCATCTCCTTTGGTTATTTTGGCTCTGAGAAAAACAACAACCTAGTTTCCACAGCTGTCTGGCTGGGAGACAAAAAATGGAAAAGGGCTCATCTTCCAAACTAAGAGACAAAATTGCAGTAGTGGAAAGAGGTTTAATTTAGCTCCTTGGCAAAGTTTTCAAGTACCTTCATTGCAGGAACGTTGGTCTGGGGGAGATATAATTTGGTAACTCACAGAGCTTGCATTTTGGAAGAACTCTGTGCTGTCTTCGTATGCACAGGTATACTTCGCCACTACCCTGGGTGACACCTCCATAATCAAGGACTGGATCACTAAGTCAATGGAAGATGATGATGTGTTCTTTTCCACTCTGCAATCGTATTCCCAAGTTGGCAACAGGTGAACGTCGGTGGGTATGCAGAGAGCCTTTTCCAGTTATCCACCTGTAACCTTTGTGCCAACCTTTAAAATAATGCGCATGAAGAAGATGGAATGGAAGGATACCGCTCCTCCATTCTTCGAAAGAATGTGTGAAAACATCTGCTGGCAAGGTTCTGCCTGCTGACATCCCTCGTAACTTGGAAATAAGCTTGACTTCTAACCACAAAATTAATGCCGTTGAGGGACTATACTGACTTCCTGCAAACTGGCTGTAGAGTCAAAGCTGAACAGAGCATAATCTGCATTAATTTATCCTAAACGGGGGACACAATCTGTTGTCCCCTGGAGTTAGAGGGCCCTGCGGCATGGCATCAAATCTAAAACTTCCAGTGCACGTGTTTGTTGCACATCTCCAAACCGTACTTCCAACCCTGCACTGGCTCTTCTACGCCTGTCACGTAGAAGAAAGGACTTTCCCCTTTATCTGACCATGCTCCCCAAACCACTGCATTGGCTGTTTAGTAAACAGAAGGCCGAACCTGCCCCAATTCAGCTGAGCACAAAGGCCTCCCCCAACCAGCTGCCGCTGTTGTTCTTTCTTTCACAGAACAATGGATCAGTGTCCCAGGCTAGCATTTCCATTGTATTGAGTGCTGGGTTTCAGATAGTTCCTGCATTGTCTGCTCTTGCATTTCCCTGCAAAACAGGGACTTGACTCTCGTAACATGCTGGAAAAGTGGATGTAGGGCACCAATATCCTTTGGCATTGCTCTGTGCTAATCGTTCCACGCCGCCCCCCTTCCTCTTACAGTAACGCTATGGCTGCTAGCTGCTTGCATTTGAAATATCCCCTTGCTTGGGTTTTCTCCAGAGCCTGTTCTCACAAACACTTGAGGCTGCAGTGAGCTGAGGAAGCTAGACCTGTAAGCAGGCTGCCATAGCACAAGGGGAACCAGAGGCAAGCCAACTCCCTGCGAGATCCATCTGCTGAAAACAAACTTGCACTATTGTTGGCTTGACAGTAGGCCGTTAAGTGCTGAGAGGGGGACACAAAGATCCAATAAATATTCCCAGGGTGACAGAAAGTTATGAAACCAGCAGTGCGTAGGTTCCGCACTGTGTGTTGTACAGTGCAGTGCCTGGGGCATTGCTGAAAAGGCTCTTTATGGAAGGAGGCAAGCAGGCTGTGTGGGAACTGGGGGCTTGTGGGTGAGGCAGATAAGGTCACGCCTTGAGCGAAAGCAGCTGCGCGTGGCTGGGACGCCGCGCTCTTCAGACGGATGGATGCAACTCACAAGTGAGACGGCTAAATGTGGTGCTAGAAAGGAGCTGGAGTCTCCCACCCCAAGGAGATGCAAGCTTATGACTGGAGAGATGCAGTGCTTTTGAGAAACTCTTTTAAAATGAAGAGGAAGTACAGCTCAAACTCAGCTCCTGGGCATCATAAAAAAGTTTCCAGGCAACAAGTATTTCTACATCTCCGAAAAGAATGCTGCTGTCCCAAGTTTCATTTTACTGTGACATCATTAGATTACACCTGATCTGCATAGCACATGACCTATATAGGATGCCCCCCTCCCCAGGCTCAATAAATCAGGCTGTTAAAACAGAACATCTTTTCCAAACTGCCTCTTTTTTTTCTAAAGAAGTATGTCTAGCTGTTTTGTTAGGCTTTGTAACAGTTTTAACTGTTTTGTTGTTATTTCCCTTAGATTATTTATTGTGCTTCCAAGAGGTTGAGAGCAGACTTGGGTGGGCTATGCCCCAAAAGGCAGCCTATAAATAATTTGGTAAACAAACAAATGAAACACTTTGGACTGGGACTATAACATAAAAATTATTTACCACATGCCCCCCGCCCCCTTGGCCATAGTAGAAATCATTGTTCAGGTTAAAGGGGGGGGGGGGAATCTGCCAATTTGATTGGAACAGGGAAAAAGTGAAGGAGGGAAGAGACAAATCTGCACACAAAAACACTCAAAAGAAAAGTTAAAGCCCACCGTATAGACTTTTTTGGGGGGGGTGTAATTCAAGGAAAGGGACGCGGGTGGCGCTATGGGTAAAACCTCAGCGCCTAGGACTTGCCAATCGCATGGTCGGCGGTTCGAATCCCCGTGGCGGGGTGCGCTCCCGTTGCTCGGTCCCAGCGCCTGCCAACCTAGCAGTTCGAAAGCACCCCCGGGTGCAAGTAGATAAATAGGGACCGCTTACTAGTGGGAAGGTAAACGGTGTTTCCGTGTGCGGCTCTGGCTCGCCAGAGCAGCTTTGTCACGCTGGCCACGTGACCCGGAAGTGTCTCCAGACAGCGCTGGCTCCCGGCCTCTTAAGTGAGATGAGCGCACAACCCTAGAGTCTGTCAAGACTGGCCCGTACAGGCAGGGGTACCTTTACCTTTAATTCAAGGAAAGAGAAAGATTACAAGTGTGGTTTCTGTGTTGGCCTAATGGACACAGTGTCAAAAAATGCACCACACTTAAATGAGGCCTAAGATTAGAGTGGTATCTCTGCCATTCGTTGGTTTGTAACTCTTCCTGATTTAGTAACGCGAGTTCAACCATCTAACCAGTTCTTCCTTTTTTGCATTCAGCCTTCCCCACAAGTAAAACAAAACATTCCCATTAGATTTAAGGTCTGTGGTTTTGTTTGTTTTTCACTATAGTTTAATTTCTTTGAATTTTAAAACAAAAACATACTTCCATGTTAAAAAGTCCTCCATCCAACGCACCAACGAAACACCTGTACACAAGCAACAAATTCACAATCCGAAGAAGGGAGATAAACCTACTCCCAAAGGGATAGGAAAATCTAATATACAGTATGAACCAAAAGTCAAAAAATAAAAATTAAGGCAGGAGTTAAGTGTTTAATGCCCCGCAAAATGAAGGCAAAAAAAGAGAGAAATTGAAACTCTAGGAGGCAGGAATGTCAGCAGCAGCTCCCAAATAACCTGGGAGGGAAGGCCCTAAAAGCCATTTCAATGGGGAGGAACTGAGCAGGGCAGAGTCTCCATTGTTCCTGGAATGGGGAGTGCCAAGATCATTGTTCTTCGGTCAGCCTTGGTGATATTCTAGAGTCTCAACTAAGAAAGGATGAAGTTGTATCAGGTTAGGCTGCTTGTGGGACTTTCCGTTTACACCTGTAGGCGTGCAGGTAAGCCACATTCCCCCATTAGTTTCCCTAGCAACACAAACATCTTGTCCGTGTTACAAAAAGAGGAAGAGCCTGGAAACAGAAAAGGGGGGGGGGGAGAGAAAGATTTCTCTTTATCAATGGGATAGCTAGACTGACCGCCACTCTTGAAATTCACCTCGCACTGGGGAATTCTAAACAGTCCTTGGGAGCTAAACGAAGTTTCTCTCCAAAAACATTCCACTACAAGGAGTTTCACATAACCACCATCAAAAGTGGCAACATTTAGGGGCAGGGAGGGTTTAAGTCATGCTCTTCCAAGAATTGCTAGCATCAACTTGTGTGCCCAAAACAAGACCAAAAGAAGGACCCAACGTAAAGGCAAAAGGTAAACTAGCTGTGCTTCTCCCATCACCACACCCCCACAATCTGTATTCCCAAAGAGTTCCTCTAGCTCTGATCTGAAAAAAACAAGAACGAAATCTCTAGCGTAAATTCCAACGTTTGTAGATCTTCCCAGAGGCCTGCCCACAGGAAGAGAACGCTTAGCTTCCGAAACATGTAAGATTTGGAGGGTCTGGTTATTTCAAGCTTCCGTCTTTTTTTGCTCTCTACAAATATATTGCATCCTTCAATGTTGTGCTAGGTCCAGAATGGTATTCTCCTGGGCAATTAGAAAATAATAATAATAATAAGTACTAGTAAAAATGTAAAGGAAAATATATATATATTAATAGGGAAACTAGTTCTTTTGAGCTTTGCTCTAGTATTCAGCTCTATATTGCTTTGAACAGCCAGTAAATAACTCTTGGCGTGCTTTTGTTTTTGTTTAACCTGTTTCATTACACTCCGAGTTCTCTCCTGCGAAGAATGCTTCTTCAAATATGCTCAAGTCTTGTCTTTTATTCCTTTGACTCTGGAATCACACAAAATATTTCAAAGAGGCCATTTAAATGTGAATTCACCCCCACCTGCTCCTTGTCTCAGACCCCCCACCAAAACAGGGAAAACTAAGCAAAAGAAAACACCATCTTTCTTCAACGGTCTGTTTAACGGAAGGATGGTGTTGAAAACTGAAGATTGAGAAAGGGGGTCAAGAGCATTTAACTTTTTCCGCACCACAATTTATTCCAGAATCTGTTGAAAAATTTTCCTTCTTGAGCCAAGCCAAGTGTAAAGGTTCCAGTCACCTTTCTTATACTCTTATCTCGTCGTCTTCCTCATCCATGAAGGAGAATTCCTTTTCCGGCTGTTTAGCAGCGTCCTGCCTCGTATGCTCTGGAACGCCTTGGTTCTGTCCCCTGGAGACTAAAGTACGCTGTTCCTCTCCCACAGAGGTGCCGCTCGAGATGGAGCTGCTGTCCATTGTCAGGCGACTGGTAATGCTGCGGGCAGATCCAGGGCTGTAGGTTGCTGCTCTGTTGTCATCCGACTGAACCAAGGAATCCTGGGGGCGCTTGCTTTCCTGGCCAAGCCAGTGGCCTGTCAATGCCTCCGCAGGACCTGCCTCCCTCTGGGGGTCTTCTGCACCATGATAACCAGAATCCTCTTGCTCCCATGGGTCCTTATCCATGATGCTCAAGACATCCCCCAACATGGAGGGCCCCAGGTCAATATGGAAAGACATGATGGACTCTGCGTGCTTCATGCCGTAGCTGCCCTTGGGCACTACCAGGGGCAGGTCCGTTATGTCACCAAAGGCCCGCTCTTCCAAGCCAGGACTGTGGGGCCCAGAGCTAAAAGCGGCTGCCGCACCGTTCATTTGCTTCTCTACAGGGGTCTTCTCCTCAGGGGCTTTCTTGACAGGGCTGGAGGAAAGGCTCTTGGGCAGTTGCTTCCCACCACTCCTGTCCGTCTCCTTCTCAGTAAGCTGAGGGAGGGAGACGGCATTCTTCACAAAAATGGCAGAGTCCCTCAGAGAGCCCAGCATATCCCGCCGGTCGCCCCGGGTGACGGACTGAGACCGCTTGCTGCTGCGGAACTTGCGTGACAGCAGGCCTGGTTTGGATGAGGAGCTTGTCTCCTCCGCGGCTTCCTGTTCCCCCTCCCCAGCCTTGCTGTTGAGGAAGGAGGTGTCCCCAAAAGCATCACCAGCCCGTCCCACGTGCATGGTGTGGCGGAAGTCGCCAAGGGGAGCGCTGATCATCTCTGCCGTCAGGTCGGCCCGAGAGCGGCGCTTGGAGTTGGCGGAATTTGTCACCAGCTGCTTCAAAATAGGCATTTTGGCAAGAAGCGTGAGAGCTCTTTTGTACAGGAGTCAGGGTGGTGGGACTGGAGAGGTCCTGTTCAGTTGTGGGTGGAGCAGGTTGTACTCCTGCAGCCTCACAGGTAGGCCTCAAGCCTCTTGATGGCCTTCAAACAGTCCAAGCCTAAAACACAGACATAAGAAAGGAAGAGAGAGTTAGGTCTCCTCAAGACAGAGGTGCTGCTTGCTCTGTTCCTTTAATGGGGGCATGAGAGGGCACCATCTACGGTGGGGCTCTCCATCCAACCTGTGAAACTCTCCCTCAGGTAATGCCTAAACACCTCTCCAACCATGTTCTGTTCCCTCCTCAAGTACTTTTACCTAGTTGGTGTGTTTGTATAGAAACCTCTGACTTTGGGGTGGCTGGAATGTAATGTATTGCACAAAGGTAAGCAGTGTTAGGTGCCAAATGGCTCCTTAAACCAAGGTTACAGTCGCCCAAAATGGAATGTCTGGTTGCCATTTTGGGGCAAGAGGTTCTCAAGTCTTTATTTTTCAAATGATGGACTGACTGTGATTTGATTCTTAGCTAAATATCTGGCCGGTTCAGAGGACAACCTGGAGATAGATTAAGAACTTTGAGAACTTAAAAGAAGGAAAGTCATTTGATCCAGGGACAGCCCACATATATATTGGCCCATTCCGACCTCTTTTTCTTAATGGTGGCATGGACCATTCATAACATTATGTATATTCTTCCAACTATAAGCAGGGCAGTGGGAAGACAAGCTACAGCAATTAACTACAACATTGTACACTGCTCCTGCTCAGGCTACACAGACGAAGCATTTTGGTTCCTGAAATTAAATCTGATTGTGCAGATAAGACATAACTGATAGAATTACAGGGTGTGGTATCAGCGGGTGAAAACAGTCACGATCCAATGATCCCCAGGCATGCATCTCCAGATGGTGGAGACGTCAGACACCATCCTGGCGCCCAGGCATCTTCACTTGGTCGCAAGTGGCTGATAGCCAGGTGCAAAATGCGCCTGGCTAATTTCAAAGGCTGAAGGTAAGAACCACCTCTGTTGCTCCACCCACCTTTGCCTATAGCCCTGCCCACCCCGGCACGTAGCCCTGGGAGGTTACTCACAAGGGAATGTGGCCCTTGAAAAATGCTCCCCAGCCCTACCTGGGAGGCACAGGGTAATTGCTCCTACAAGACTATTCTCTGCCCTGCGTGGTCGCTTTACTCAATGGAAGGGGGGACAACCATGAGATGAGCACTTCTAATTTCACCCAAAAAAGCAGCAGCACCGAGGGCGGCTCTGCTAGATGCAAACCAGAAAAGGGCAGTTGTGCTGGAAGCTCTAGGGGAGGGAGTTACATGAAAATAGCTCAGTGGGGTAGGAAAGCATGGTTCAAAACAGGGGCATCAGAAGATGACTCTCCCCTTCCCCCCACGCTTGCAGAAATCTTCTCCCTTCACTTTTGATTTACTGCTCCGAGGCAGTTTTGCATGCTCAGTGGAGCAGCCATCATAGGCAGGGAAAGGAATGAGGCAGTAATGAATGCCTGTCTGCTCCTAGAGAACATAGCTGAGGCGCATGTTTGCAATAAACGAAGGAATATTTGAGACAGGCACCCCCAACCCCTCTTCTCTCAGAAGCATAGCTTACAGGAGGTGGAGTGCTGTTCTTCACCCATCTCCGCCCCTTCCCACTCCAGATAAAGCCCTGCTCATTTGACTGCAGAGCCTCCTGACAGATATATATCTGAAACAGAGGTCAGTGACCCCTTAGAGCGTTCCTCACATCAGGAGATTTGGCATTAGTATAGATCAGGGGTCAGCAAACTTTTTCAGCAGGGGGCCGGTCCACTGTCCCTCAGACCTTGTGGGGGGGCCGGACTATATTTTGTGGGGGAAATGAATGAATTCCTATGCCCCACAAATAACCCAGAGATGCATATTAAATAAAAGCACACCTTCTACTCATGTAAAAACACCAGGCAGGGCCCAAAAATAACCCAGAGATGCATTTTAAATAAAAGGACACATTCTACTCATGTAAAAACATGCTGATTCCTGGACCGTCCATGGGCCGGATTTAGAAGGCGATTGGGCCTGATCCGGCCCCTGGGCCTTAGGTTGCCTACCCATGGTATAGATGCTAACTTCTTGGGGACCTTGAGCAAAGCAGAACTATTGTTGCCCACAACACAAACTTCCCACAAATACACACATTCCTCCCCATGTTTTAGTTTCTGTCCTGCTCTGTGGTCAAACTGGTTTCTACAGGTTACCTTTAAGCAGTGCCGGGCGGGGGGGGGGGGAGAGCGCCGAAATGGTTGCCAGCAACACAACCAGCACTGCTGCAATCGATGCCAATCAGCTGGTTGCTCTGGGCACCTACTGGTCAGTGCCAATGCCTTGTACCTAGTAAAATGTTCCCTGTGCACCATGCTTAGAGCAATGTAAGGCTTTGCGATCGCTCTCTCTCTCTCTCTCTCTCTCTGTGTGTTTTAAAAAGCTTATATGAGTGTGCCATATGAATGTAGAACTATTCACTTTTTGTGTGCAGTCGTTAAAGGGAAGCAAATCCACACTGGCTTCCTATTGCCACATAGAGTTACTTCACCAATTGAACAATGATTTCTTGTTTGATTAATTTTTAAAATTCAATTTCTTTGAAACGTGTGCACTCCCACAACTCAAATATTCTCTTCCTTCTCGGGGTGAGGGGGGGAGGTGTGTGTGTGTGTGTTTATAAGGTGGCAGAAAGTTCCCTTTGGCAATGAAACAGACTAGAAGGGAAATTCGAGCACTGATTATATGGATCCTTTGGCTTGTAGGGAAAGCAGCTATAATTAAGAAAGGCTTTTCTCCTTGCAGGAGTCCCCCACTCCAGTTCAATGTATTGACAGCATGCTACTGATACTGGAGAAGCGTCGGTACCCCACTAGCAAGAAATCGCCCCACTTGTTCAACAAAAGTGATCTACACGCAGCTGCAGGAATCAATGAAAAGCCAGCATATTAAAACAGCCATGTTTTCAAAAGGTGGTGGGGTGCACATTCAGATAGCAATAGAAAGAAAAAAAAAGCCTGATAATGCTAAACTGGTTAGTATCAAAGTTTTTAGACCCAAAAATAATGTGAATACTTTTTTTAAAAAAGTGTATGTACATAGAGGAAAACAAAAGTAAATCAGCAGCCTGTGTGGATTTGTGAACAAGAGATCACACCACCCAAATCAGCCCGGCTTCCTCATTTCACAAGCTAGCGCAACATTCTGAAGCTGAGATACTAAGACCTGATCTAGTTATACAAGACAAATTATGAAATAAGCTGGATAATCATTAGCCAAGAAGCAGCTCCATTAGGCAACTTGTCCAATGACTGGCCCATGGCTAATTTCCTTCCATTGTGCTACAATGATAGCAATCCTATACATATCCACTCAGGAGGTAGTCCTATTGATTTCAATGGCATTTACTCTCATGTAAATGGGTACAGGATTGCACCACAAGCCATGGTTCTCAGTCACTGTCAAATTAAAACACTTCCCTGGGTTAAAAGTTAATTCTATGGGGCCTCTGCACATGGTCCAACGATTTCTGACCTCTCTAAGAGTTATCACAACAACAGTAAGGTAAAGGTAAAGGGACCCCTGACCATTAGGTCCAGTCGTGGCCGACTCTGGGGTTGCGGTGCTCATCTCGCTTTATTGGCCGAGGGAGCCGGCGTACAACTTCCGGGTCATGTGGCCAGCATGACTAAGCCGCTTCTGGCAAACCAGAGCAGCACACAGAAACAGTTTACCTTCCTGCCAGAGTGGTACCTATTTATCTACTTGCACTTTGACGGGATTTCGAACTGCTAGGTTGGCAGGAGCAGGGACCGAGCAACGGGAGCTCACGCCGTCATGGGGATTCGAAACACCGACCTTCTGATCGGCAAGTCCTAGGCATAACGACAGTAGATATCACAAAAGTCCCCACCCCCCGGTTTTTTAAAGCATAATTGTGCTGCTGCAGATCGAAAGCAAGCTTCTGCACTATTGACAGAGCTGTATCAATTATGAACATGCCTTCACAGCTACCCTTAAGTCAATGAAGATTAGAAGCAAATACCCAGAAGGGCAGTGAGTGTACCCAACCTGGAACAAAAAAAGGGGGGGAAAGGGGGGGGAGAGGTAGGGTAGCAAGTCTCATTCCGCTACAAACAGCTGCCCTACCACGAGCTGAATAGTTTGACAGTGCACAGGAGAACTATAACATATTCCAGAATACCAGAACAAAGAAATACCCTTGTCATTTTGAACTAACAGTTCACCAGAGGCTTTGAAGAAGACTAAAGTTAAGGGGGGGAAGACATCCAAAAAGAACACAAGAGTACTGCCAAAAAAGGCATAAGATTTTAAGCTGTGACTCACATATTTCTGCATTTTCTTTTTTTAAAAGCGCAGTTCACAAGGCTGGCTAAGGCATCCTCAAGTTTGTGTGCCTGTGGTTTTTTTTTTTTAAGCTACATGGGGGAAGGGGAGTGAAGACTCTTGGGATTTTGAAGAGAATAGAAAGCAGACACACAGATGCTGAAGGAATTGAAAACAGACATCAGAGCAGGCTATGAAAGGGGACTACAAAAGAGAGAGAGAGAGAGCGAAGCCAGCCAGATCCGGAACAAGCCAACAGCGGACACACAAACTTTTAAAAGAACACATGCTTGCATCGTTGATACAGGAGGACAAAGAGCTCGCCACTTACAAAATGGGGGAGTACGCTCAGACTTTCACCACTTATCGTCGTTTTGCCAACTCCATTGAAACCGAAGCAGCGTAGGGAAGCTGCTTTATATGGAGTCAGAACTTCCCTTTATCTTGCTCGGTCTCGTCTCCATGGACCGGCAAAGCAGCTCTCCTGGTTTCTTTCCCAGGTGGGCCTACCCTGAAGATGCTAAGGAGACAGGGACTTGAGACCTCCTGTATCCAAGGCAAATGCTCTACCCCTGAGCTTGCAGCTATGGTTCTGTGCATCTTCATGGTCAAAGCAAGCACGCAACATCAGCAGTGGGAGTATTCACTCCCCCCCCCCATTTAAAACAGAGGGCAAACCATTGGCTGTGGGAAACCCAGCTGGATAGGCAGGGTTTAAATAATAAAATTAATTATTACAGTGGTACCCTCAGGTTACATACGCTTCAGGTTACAGACTCTGCTAATCCAGAAATAGTACCTCGGGTTAAGAACTTTGCTTCAGGATGAGAACAGAAATTGTGCCCTGGCGGCGCAGCAGCAGCAGCGGGAGGCCCCATTAGCTAAAGTGGTGCATCAGGTTAAGAACAGTTTCAGGTTAAGAACGGAACTCTGGAACGAATTAAGTACTTAACCCGAGGTACCACTATATTATTATTGGCTAAATTTGTCCTTTGTGATGTCATCGGGGAGAAGAAAGCCTGCCCCACTCCCCACCCCCCGCAAAGATACTGGAGCAGTAACAGAAAGTAGGGTGTGTGAGAGAGAGAGAGTGAAGATGCAGCTGCAGTTTTGCCAAATTCTCACAGAAAAGCAATGATGCTGACAATGGCTGAGAGTAAGGAAAGAATGTGGCTGAGGATCACCATTCTCCATTCAACCACGCTGTCAAGCCCCCGTGTGAAATGTGCCAATTTCAAAACCCACAAGTTCTGCAGTTTACTATTCGGGGGGTAAGCAATTTGTGGTCTGCAAACTCTAGCAGTGGGTAGGTGCAAATCAAAGCACACATTCATTTCAACTGAAGTTACAAAAGCCAGCTGAAACCGACGCTTTCAGGAGGCGGAAGAGAAGTTCAAATCAGAGGATGCATGAAAACAAATATGGGAGGCTCACTCTGCCAGCCTCAAAAGGGCTCGCTTCAGCTGTAGCTCCCATTCCTAGCTGTGAAAGCCAAGAAGTCCCACTGCAACAATCTAGAGGGGACCGCCTACGGGACCGCCTCTCCTGGTATGCCCCACAGAGAAACTTACAGTCTTCAAATAAAAACATCTTGAAGGTCCCAGGCCACAGAGAAGTTAGGCTGGCCTCAACTAGAGCCAGGGCTTTTTCGGCTGGGGCTCCGATCTGGTGGAACACTCTGTCACAAGAGACCAGGGCCCTGCGGGACTTGACATCTTTCTGCAGGGCCTGCAAGACAGAGCTGTTCCACCAGGCCTTTGGCCAGGGCACAGCCTGACTCCCTCCCTCGGCAATCTTCGCGGAGCTCTGGCCTAATGGTTGCCAGTGGCTTGATTTGAATTAATTTTATAATGAATGATTTTATAGAGTGTTATTTGTGCTGTGCTTTTGTACTGTTTTATTGTTGTTGGCCGCCCTGAGCCCGGCTTCGGCTGGGGAGGGCGGGATATAAATAAAATTTATTATTAGGCTGCAAAACCTCTGCAGAATGAGCTACATGTAGGCAACTGGCAGAGCTTTGGGGGGGGGCTGGGAGGGTTATTCTGTGCAACTACAGTGTTACCTCGGGTTAAGTACTTAATTCGTTCTGGAGGTCCGTACTTAACCTGAAACTGTTCTTAACCTGAAGCACCACTTTAGCTAATGGGGCCTCCTGCTGCTGCTGCGCCGCCGGAGCACAATTTCTGTTCTCATCCTGAAGCAAAGTTTTTAACCTGAAGCACTATTTCTGGGTTAGCGGACTCTGTAACCTGAAGTGTATGTAACCTGAAGCGTATGTAACCTAAGGTACCACTGTATACACAAAAATACAAAATGGATACTGGCAGAGTTGAGCTTTGAGGATCTCAGCTCTCATTACATGCCCCCTGCCCACAAAAACCCCTTAAGAATATATACAAAGTTACTTTTGCCACTATACCGTGGTACCTCAGGTTACAGACACTTCAGGTTACAGACGCTAACCCAGAAATAGTACCTCGGGTTAAGAACTTTGCTTCAGGATGAGAACAGAAATCACACGGCAGCAGCGGCAGCGGGAGGCCCCATTAGCTAAAGTCGTACCTCAGGTTAAGAACAGTTTCAGGTTAAGAATGGACCTCCAGAACGAATTAAGTTCTTAACCCAAGGTACCACTTTAGTTTAAAACCATGTTGATGGCAGCCTTAATCATTTTCATGAGGCTTATGTATTATAATCGGGGTAGAACTACACTGAGCCTGCTTAAAAAGCTAGGCACAGGTCCTACCTGAAAATTTCCTGCAGATTAACTTGGATAGAGGTACTGAATTTTCTGCTTATGGTATCTTGGCAAACATTTCATGGTTTCCTATGGCTAGAAATAAAAAAAAATATATTTTTAATAGAGACTTAAAGCTTTTGAGAACACAGCTCGAACTCTGCCACTCAACCCCAGTACCGTATTGGAGTAGGCGGCCAGAGGGCCGGAGAACGAAGAGGCCCTGCTTTCTTCCTAGCAGATGTCACCACTCAGCTCCTGTTTTTGAAGGATTTGGGTACCACACAGTCATGTCCTACACCAGCCAGCCTGCCCGCCATCACATCAAAGCAGAGAGGTAATTACACAAGAAAAGATTTCTGTCTAGCAGAAACGGGGGTGGGGGATATTTTTGTTAATAGCACTGTGATGGTCCATCTCCCCAATGTGGCAAGTGCCCTTCTGTCAATCAGAGACCACCTGACCTTCAGAGCTGCTATGCTACACATGGGCAGGTCAGAAACCTCTTTGTAAGTAGCTACAACTGGATCGACTGGAATGGTTGTGTTTTCTTCCATGCACCTTTCTCTTCCAGCCTTGCCTGCTTGAAGCTTCTTTTACAATAAAACCTCTTAAAGCAGTGGGGGGCCCTTGGGTGCCTTCTGTGTCAGATTTAAAAGGCATATATGATGTCACCAATGATTTTAAATCTTGTATTTTTATATTGTTATAGCGAGAGACCGAGAGAGGACTAAATAGCTGACTTCTGGCAGCAGGGGCAAAATTAAACAAAAATCATGGCTGAACTGGGCTTTTTGCTGACGCAACACCTTTTTTTCTGTTTGAACCGATGTGATCTCCAGGAACAAAGTTGCTCCTGGGCAAAACTCTAGAAAAAGAGCAACCTAACAAACCAGATTATGGTTCCCCTAGATGCATTTTTCACTAAAAGCTGGTTCACTAGGGGCATTATATAGTGGTCGGGTGGGGAATGGTCAGGTGGAGAGTAAAGCAGGGGAAATGATTCATAGAACCATTGAATTGTAGAGTTGGAAGGGACGCGGAGGACCCTGTGTAGTCCAATCCCCAGGAATGCAGGAATAGGGAGCTGCATAGGGAATGGGGATCGAACCTGCAACATTGATGTTATCAGCACCACACACTAACCAACTGAGCTCAGCGGTGAAGGAAGCCCCTCGGGCCCCTGGAGTCTGCCTGCCTCCTCCCACTCAGCCACCCTACAGCTGGGGGGGGGGGGAGAGAGACAGCGGGCGAACCGTTTAGACACACATCGTTTCGCGGCACAGTAATTCAGTTTCGTAGCAAACTGGAGGTTAAACTAGCCCCTTACCAGCCCCAGAAGGAGTGCGGGGAGCATTTGTGCGACACAGTTTGGAAAGCTCTGTCCTCAAGAGACTACGGTGGGCTTTGGAAGACCCACATCACAGAATACGCAGGCTTCTCCTTCTGTGATAATCCTGATTACCAATGAATAGCAGAGGCTTCTGATGGTTCCAAGAAGTGCTTCAAGGCACACAGAGTTCTTCTTGTAGCTTGATCTGAATAGTAGCCTAATTCTGTGTTCCACAGAACCAGGCTATATATATGCACAGGGTTCCAAGCATGAGATCTGAAACAGGCAGCTGCTCTCTAATCAGCAGCCACCTCATGCGTCCGCACCCAGTGGTACAAGTGGTGGCACCCAGGCTACTACTGTAGGGGCATAGCTCCGCCACCCCTCCACTTTTTACACATCTCTGCTAAGAATTAAACCCCAAATAATCACCTTAAAGACGAGAAAAATACAGACAATTGCGACTGGCTAATACCAATCCTCTACCCTTAAGGGCAAGGGACGCGGGTGGCGCTGTGGGTTAAACCAGAGACTAGAACTTGCCGATCAGAAGGTCGGCGGTTCGAATCCCCACGAAGGGGTGAGCTCCCGTTGCTCGGTCCCTGCTCCTGCCAACCTAGCAGTTCGGAAGCACGTCAAAGTTCAAGTAGATAAATAGGTACCACTCCGGCAGGAAGGTAAACGGCGTTTCCATGCGCTGCTCTGGTTCGCCAGAAGCGGCTTAGTCATGCTGGCCACATGACCCGGAAGCTGTACGCCGGCTCCCTCGGCCAATAAAGCGAGATGAGCGCCGCAACCCCAGAGTCAGCCATGACTGGACCTAATGTTCAGGGGTCCCTTTACCTTTACCCTTAAGGTGGCAGTTCAGCAAGATTTGTTAATGAATGAATGACCTATTTAATATACAAGCCAGGGACAACCTGCATTTCAGTGAATGCTGAACACAAACCTCTTTACCAAGATGTTTGTTTCCAGGACCCATCCTATTGCTGTGCTTGTTTTAACTGTTTTTAATTTTAAACTGGAAGGGATCTGCTGGCGAATGATTATTATTATTAATGTCCTGAACAGCAACATGGTGCCCATAGGTACCAACAAGACCACAGAGACCTACCAGGCTCTTGAACCCCTTCTAGGTCATATCATGAGCGACAATGGTCAACAACCTTGAATTTCTTTTCACTCATCCCAGTGTCGGCTGCTTAGATACTCCTTCCATTTCGATTGGCCAGCAGGCATGGAAATGAGGGGGTAGAGAACCATCGGTTCTCTCTGTTGATGGTGTCCAATTAGAGCCATGTTCTCTTCACCCAGCTGCCAGCAGAAGAACACTTCTAATTGGACACTGCCGACAGAGGGAACAGTTATAATGGGATGCTGCCAACAGACATGTCCAGTCTGTTATTTCAAGTGAGCATCTATGCCTGACTGCAAGCCCTGCCCCCCTTCCCCAAACCCCCACAGTGTTAATGGATGAAGGGAGAAAAATGGAGCAGGCCATGGCTGTTTAGGAGAAAAAGTGTGTCCTGGTGTGTGTGAGTGATTGAGGAGAAAAACAGATTGTGTGTGTGTGTGAGAAAGGAAGTAAGTTTGCATTCTGTGGAATGTGTGGTTTGCCTGACAGACCCCCCTTTTTTTAAGTGTTTTATAAAATGAGCACTGGAGTGGTTTTGCATTTCGAGGCTCAAAACCGTACACCCCCACCTTGCGCTCAGTTCCTTGTACGGTGGTACCTCAGGTTAAGTACTTAATCCGTTCCGGAGGTCTGTTCTTAACCTGAAACTGTTCTTAACCTGAAGCACCACTTTAGCTAATGGGGCCTCCTGCTGCCGCCGCTGCACCACCAGAGCACGATTTCTGTTCTCATCCTGAAGCTAAGTTCTTAACCCGAGGTACTATTTCTTGGGTTAGCGGAGTCTGTAACCTGAGGTACCACTGTATTCTGCCTTGCCAATGTGCTTTCCCTGAAACAAGCATTGTGCGGCTGGCCATGCACACAGCAGTGACCATTTTATGAATGGGCACGCCTCCCCCATCCCAGCTATTTTGCGATGGCGCCCACAACACTCTCAAAATCCTGCTTGTGCTCATGGCCAGAAAGTTCGAAGAACTCTTGATGCAATGGCATGCCTGGACTTAGGCTGTTTCAAGGAGTGCATGCACTCAATAGCGCACATTCAGCTCTTGCAAGTAATACTCATGGGAGGCTCCAGCAAAGACCAGCTCCTTTGCAGTCCAGCCAGCTAACAGGAGAAAGAGTGCATAACCACAGCAATCCACGTAGGCTACACATCTATTTTTGTATTGTAACCATTGGAGCATTCATCAGGTGGGAAAGGAACCCCCATCTTTTCAAAGACACCTCCTATACTTACTATTAAATATTCCCCTCCAATAGAGTTTCAACAAGTGCATGCAACTTCCTTGGAAAAAATGCCTCAAGGGGAGCCTCTCCTAGTGACATAACCCATTATAAGCAAGTACAGACAACATAATTAGTTACTCAGAGCACTAAATGATGAAAACTAGGGAGTCTAGCATTGCAGTCTCTCCCAGACAGGAAAGAGTCACAACTCCATCTGTCTACTGCAGAATTACAGAAACAAAACAGAACACCCATCGCCAGATACATAATGGGTGACCGGGTGGAGGGGAAGAACCAGTTGGGCTAGGTAAATAGAAAAAATCTGGCCCAGTGATAACCTTAGGAATGGCCCTGCAAGCATTGTGACTCAGGGGGTGTCAGTGTTTATGGTTAAGTATGAAGAGTCAACATTGAGAGGGATTTGGAGCCAGACATTTGCTTCAAGGCTCCTCTTCAATATAATGCATCTACAATGTAGTCATTGCCCAGCAGATCATATGAAGCAAGCTTCCAATGAAGAGACCAAACAGTTTTGCCTTCTTCAAAAGCAGAAATGGACTAGATCAAATTAAGTCTTGAGGAATATTGTAAGGGGAAGTAGAAACATATTAATAACCTGCACCACTGGAAGGACAGATCCTGAAGCTGAGGCTCCAGTACTTTGGCCACTGCATGAGAAGAGAAGACTCCCTGGGAAAGACCCTGATGTTGGGAAAGATTGAGGGCACAAAGAGAAGGGGATGACAGAGGACGAGATGGTTGGACAGTGTTCTCAAAGCTACCAGCATGAGTTTGACCAAACAGCGGGAGGCAGTGGAAGACAGGAGTGCCTGGCGTGCTCTGGTCCATGGGGTCACGAAGAGTCGGACACGACTAAAAGACTAAACAACAACAACAACAACTGATATGTTATAAGAGGGATGGGGAGTGGGATACACCACGTCATGTTTGCTTACAATTCTGTATTTGTTTTTTAGCTATATATATCAATAAAAACCTGTCTAGTAGAAGAAGCAAAAAATTATTATTTGCATACATTTTTACTTTAACAATTGTTGCCTACATTTATCTTAAAAAGCTACTGAGCTGGGCCTTAGTGGCCCCATTTCACAGAAAAATGGCACAAGGCAAGGCTATAGGATTTGAACTCAGGTCTGCATGCCATGCAAATCTCTCACCTTTATGGCAATCTGAGTTACAGCAAGTGAATCAAATTAGTGCTCAACTCCATGAAGCAGAAAGAGTTACTTGTCTGTAATGGTCCACTCTCATACCCTTTCATCTGCCATCAAGACATGGGAGGATTTCAGATGTGGGCAAATGAGAACTGACATTCTCCACTCTACAGTAGCAGAGCCACAAGGATTTCCCCCACAGTCTTCTTCCAGCTGCCTGATTGTTCCTCCCCCTCTATGCTCAGCCTGTTTTGCGGAGCTGCATCCCCTTGCCTTCTCCTCTTTCCCCCAGGGGTCTCCCTGCTCACCTATCACTCATTGTTTGTGCTAGGGAAGGGCAGAAAGTGGAACGAGAAAGCGAAAGGGTTCTGATGCATCACAGCACTTCTCAACAAGACTGGCACACACAGTGCAAGGTAACAGAATAATGCAGATCATGACTCTGTTTTGAGTTCTAGGTCTCAACACCGGTTCTTCAACATTTACCTTGCTTATAGCACCGAGAGCCTGCAAGACACAATGTTTGCAAAGCTGTTTGAAGCTATCATTTTAAATGAATGCAATAATCAAACCTTTGGGACTGCTGCAAGCCCAACTCTGGAAACTTGTGGCGATGGGCAGGTAATAAATCTAATGAAGTGGGCATTTCTAGCCACATTTAGTCCAATTCTAACATATATGCTCACACTTATCTGAAGAGGAAAGTCGAATCATCCATAATGAAATGCACAGATCTCACGTTCCAGAGCCATCTAATAAAGACTTTATTCTAAGAGAGTATTATACTGTAATACCATTAGGGATAATGTGAAAGCATTCTGGACTCATTGCCCTGTGCACTTATGGCTAGGGGACAGCTCAAAAGTCTTGCACCAAAGCCTCCTTACCCTGATGGATGAAGAAGTTTCCTACTCAACCACAGCAGCCTTTGCCTTTTGTATGAGACCTCTCTCTCGCAGAAAATTCAACTGTGAAAGATGTTATTCTCCTTAGCTGGAGTTTAACATTCCACAATGATCCAAAGAATGAGACATACCTGGAGGTTGTTGTGTTGCACACTTCCTTTACTGCCCAGTCTCATGATCTAGAAGTAAAGCAAGAGAAGGGCAACTCCCCTCTTCTACCTCTTTATTTGGGGCGGGTGACGGAGAAAAGAATGGAGCCTCTTGTCTCCGTCTGCAGTTGAGCAACAACTAAGACAGGATCCTGTGACAATCACGCTGTTACTTGGAGAAAGCTAGAGGGTAAGTGAAGCTTAACAAACCATCCCCTAATATTAGAATCTGCCAAGAAAAGCTCCATTGAACGCCAAGACATTATGAAAAAAATTTAAACAGGCAGCCCGGCTGGTGGCCAGTTTCGAGGTCAGACAGTCTATAATATTGTGTTAACCCAATGTATTGTGTTTGGAAAGCTTGATCTAGTCAGTGGGAGGGAGGGAGACACATGGAAGCCACATTGGCCAGTAAAGACACTGTAAGTAAGTGGCCCCCAAAGGACTGACAAAATTTGCTTAAAGCAGAATATAAGCATCCCATAGAATGCAAGAGGCATCCCTTATTATCAGCACTGTCGTTAAGTTTGTCTGCCCCCCCCCTCAAGTCTCCTCGTGGTGTTTTGGATCTTCTTCACTGAGGACCCTTCAAGAGTAGTCAGGCAGTCATCACAGAGCCAGGAAAACTCTTTCCCCTTTTCACCATCTCAGTGTCTCTTCACCCTACTAGAGCAGCAGCCTGCTCGCCCCCACCCCACTCAAGATATTAACAATGGACTCCTGGACCTGCTCGTGTAATGTACGTAGAGCAAACTTTGCTCCCAAAGTCCACTGAAGGTTAGAGGAGCTGACTGAAGAGCTAGGGGAAGTAGGATCTGGGAATCCTACAGACATCATTTCACAACTCAGCTGCTTCCCTTTCTTTCTAGGAACACATCTCACATAAGCAGCACTTCACTATATCCAGTCAGGCGTTCTTCTGGCTGGACCAGCCGTTAGAAAGCCACAAACATGGCTCAGATACAGGAAAAGAGGGAGAGGAGGGGAGAAGCACCAGATTATGCTTTGAATTTAAAAAGGATAGCATGGGGACACTGCTCTCAGAACACAACATTTGCTGGTGTAAAAAAAAGCTGAATTGGTGATTGGTGACAAAGTTAAGTGAAACAGATATACAAGAATGTATGTAAGATACAAAAATTCAATCACAATAAAAGTTATAAAATAAAAACAAGGAAGTCGCGCACAGATGGAAGGAAGACATAAGGCAAGAAATAAGAAGCAAATAAGAAATTACTAAATGTTGGTACATAATGAAATGTGAAAATGTGAATATGTAAATATTTCATATAATGTATATATAACACTATGTAAATATTTCATATATGTAGTGCAACATTAATAAATAAATAAAATTTTAAAAAAGTTGAATTGGTTAAATTGACTAAAAGGAACAATCTTAGTTATTCTACACAAGATGGCAGTTCAGTTGTCCTAAGAAGATATGCCAGATCGCAATACTGTACTAATACTTTAAGCCTGGCATTAGGGGAAAGTTCTACCATTCTTGGTATTGGAGCCATCTAGACAGCCCCACTACCAATTCCCAGGGTGAATTTAGTGGAACTGAACACATGAATGTTGCACATGACATCCTACATGTACAGGTACATCCGTACATCCATGACAATGGGTTGAGTCACGTGATGTGTTCCACTACATGAAACAGCTACATGCTCCCTACAAGCATGTTGGTCCCCATGGCAAGTGTAGCAGCTCAGCTGACTCTTAGAGCAGGTGCATACATAGCTTGCGATGTACCAAGCTGAATGCAACCTGCCAACCATGCACAGAAGCTCTCGAGGATTCAGTAAGTGTAAAGTATTTGCTGTTGCCGGGACTGCCTGGGACTGCAAAAACAGAAACAGGAGGGTTTTCGAGCAAGCCACAAGTGATGGGCTGTGCGGACCTGCTTTAGAGTCAGAGGACTGAGCATGTCACCATGTGGGAGGTCTCTGAAAATGGACTCCCCATATCCAGTGATGATTCCCATCCAGCATTTGCAAGGACTCTCTGTGCAATTTGCCCCCAATTACCGCACTGGCCCGAATATAAGCCACACTCCGCCCCCCCCCCCAATTCTGATCGTGAAAAGTTAAAGCGCGGCTTATATCCAGGACCTTATGCCACTGGCAAAGCGGGGCGGCTCACCCCCACCGAAGCAGCTCGGGAGTGCGGCCACCCGCCGCTCCAAAACCTCCCTCGAGCCGTCGGAACGAAAGGGGGTGGCCTCCCCCCTTGTTTTGACGGCCCCTAGAGAGCAGCCGGAAGCGTGGGGCAACAGTGCCACTGGCAAAGTGGTGTGGCTCCCCGTGGAAGCAAGCCTGGTATTTTTTCTTTTTCTCTCCCCCCTTCAATTTTTAGGGTGTGGCTTATATTTGGGCCAATACGGTATACAGCCATTCTCCATGTTCCTCACAGTAGTCTCCAAGAACCTGGACAGGGAAAACTAGATGTGGATGAGAGAGTCACATGGCTTTGTTGTTGTTTAGTCATGTCCGACTCTTCATGACCCCATGGACCAGAGCACGCCAGTCACTTCTGTCTTCCACTGCCTCCCGCAGTTTGGTCAAACTCATGCTGGTAGCTTCAAAGACACTATCCAACCATCTCGTCCTCTGTCGTCCCCTTCTCCTTGTGCCCGCCATCTTTCCCAACATCAGGGTCTTTTCCAAGGAGTCTTCTCTTCTCATGAGGTGGCCAAAGTATTGGAGCCTCAGCTTCACGATCTGTCCTTCCAGTGAGCACTCAGGGCTGATTTCCCTAACAATGGATAGGTTTGATCTTCTTGCACTCCATGGGACTCTCAAGAGTCTCCTCCAGCACCGTAATTCAAAAGCATCAATTATTCGGTGATCACCCTTCTTTATGGTCCAGCTCTCACTTCCACACATCACTACTGGGAAAATTGCCCCAGTCACATATCCTAGTCACATGGCTAGGACTTGCAAATACAACTACCAGGATAGAGATAGTTCACCATGGGGAGAGTGATTTGTAGCAGTGCTATCAACAGAAGGAAGCCAAGGCAAATATCATAAAAGGTGTGTGAAAGAGAGGGTCGGAACCATTTGGCCTGCTATGTCCCTTGTCAAAAGCAGGACTGTACCCATGATCTGCTCTCTACCAATTGCTTTTGAAAGCGTTTCATGGCATTAATGTACTTCTTAATGGGGAGGAGATTTCCCTGGGGCGATTAAAAGTTGCACAAAGGCATCTTCCCATGCTGCCAGAACAGCACTTCGGAGCTGAAAAGTGGCACCTAAAAATAGGTACCAATTTGCATGGGGGTTTTATACAGCACACACTCCCAATTTTGCTGGCTTGCCGCTGTGTGGATTACCTGTGCTACCTTGCTGCTGCCCCAGTGTTTACCTTGCAAGGATCAGATATGTTGAGCCAGGTGCAACAAAAAACGAAGAGCAGGAGCCTGCAGGCAAAAGGGATATCCCAAGGAAACAGGAGTTCGGGAAGACATCGCACTTTTCTGTATTCTGAGATCTAATAGTCCAGATGGCCACAAATTTATAGCCATTTATAGCCAAAGCTACTTGCCCGCTCCATGGAGATGAATCGGAGGTAGCCAATGTGGTGCCTATCACAT
Source organism: Podarcis liolepis (assembly GCF_965112155.1). Classification (NCBI taxonomy): domain Eukaryota; kingdom Metazoa; phylum Chordata; class Lepidosauria; order Squamata; family Lacertidae; genus Podarcis; species Podarcis liolepis. Next base: position 27,151,277 of record NC_139555.1, read on the forward strand.
GCTATTAGACCGCAACTCCCAACAACCCTAATCATTGACAATGCTGCATGGTACCGATGAGAGTTTTAGTCCAACAGCATCTGTAAGGGCAGCACACTGGTTATTATCCCTGAATTCAGGGGTGCCTCTTAACCCAAGGAATGCCTGGCAACACCCAGAAAGCCAGCATTCCTGTATTACATGCACACAAGTGAATCCCATCTGAAGAACCTGAAGCTCAGGGGCAGAGCATCAGTCTTGAATGCCTCTCCAGTTAAGGCACCTCAGGAGCTAAGCAGAGGTCTTTCCCCAAGTCTAGGATTTACACTGCCAGAGCAACTAAATATGGTGAGATGGACTTGTCTGATACAATAGAAAACTGCCTCCTATATTTGTATGGCATTTGTGATCTTCATATTCAGGAGGGTGTATCTTGCATTGTGCTCTGGTTACACACACATTTAAATCTCCATCAGGCTCAGTAAAATCGTATGACAATGTTCTAGAATTCTGGAAGACCAGTGACAATAACAAACTGCGGGTGACAAAGGCATCTGCTGCAAAGGGAAAAGTGGGCCCCATTACATAATTTGCAAAGTTAAGGGTACACAAACTCTTCTTTAATGAGAAGGCTATACGCTTATTCTTTCCTCACTTTAAACTCCTCCGTCAGAGCAAAGTTTGTTCAACATACTAAATGATTTGTATTAACATGCCCTCTGTTTGTTCTTGCTACAGAGAGGCCTACTTAGAAGCGAAACACAAAATGTATTTGCACCAGGACACGCACCCAGGGGGTTGGCACTGCCAGGTATCCGCTGAAGACCATGCCACACTAGGAGCCAACTGCCAATCCCTGAATCCTCCTGACTGGTGCTTCTTGTTCACCTGCCCTTGTCTAGCGAGCAGTAAGAGCAGCAACTGAAATGTGTAGTGGTCAAAGGGATGGACTAGAACCAAGGATGTCCAGATTCAAATCCACACTGGGTGAGCAAACTCTCAGCCTCATGATGTGATGATAAAATGAACAGGTGGAGAGGAAACTATGCACTTTACCTTGAGCTGGAAAGAGGAAAGATATATATACATGTAATATATAAACATACCTCTTCTCCTGCCTTTCTGGGAGGAGATACAGAGTGGGCCCAACCAGAAAGGTAAGTGGTTAGTAGCAACAGCTCTGGCGGCCCGGGCTCTGGCGAGGATGGCCAAGCTCGGGTTTGGGCTCAGGCTCTTGAAATATGGCAACCCTAACTATTTTAAAATACAGTGGTACCTCGGGTTAAGAACTTAATTCATTCTGGAGGTCTGTTCTTAACCTGAAACTGTTCTTAACTTGAAGCACCACTTTAGCTAATGGGGCCTCCTGCTGCCACTGCGCCACCGCTGCACGATTTCTGTTCTCATCCTGAAGCAAAGTTCTTAACCCGAGGTAATATTTCTGGGTTAGCGGAGTCTGTAACCTGAAGCGTATGTAACCTGAGGTACCACTGTACTGACTTCTTAATTTGGGTTTCAAAAAAACAGGGGTCGTCTTATACGTGGGGGCATCTTATACATGGAAAAATACGATACTTGCCCCATCCTGGTCGCAAGTAAGGACCCACATCTGTTCCACTGTGCTCAAGTACATAATCCCAGTGAGAGGCTACCTCTCTTTCACGCTAGACTTTCCCAGTTAAGAACAGGCCCTGTTCTGCACTTGCCCCTGAACAACATCCTGAACTTTCCCTCGTCAGCAACTGAACGCCTGGCTAGGCCAGGAATTAAGGGCCTGCAGTACATTTTGGTTCACAAGGCAGCACTTTGTGGGAGGAAAAGGTCACAGGAGCTGAGCTTTGATCAGAGTCACCAGAGCAAAAGACAGAACCTTCACTACTACCCACAACCCTTCAGATAGATTAAGAGTTTCATCTAACAGAGAGAAGGGAGGGGGGCAGGGTAAGCAAACAAAGTCCTCTTTATTTACTTGGTTTTATATTGTTGTCTTTAAAATAACCTTTGCTGGTAGCGCAGGAGATCTCCCTCCTCCCACAAATGCCTACAACCAGGAAAGTCAGGTACAGGCTACCTTTTAGGTAAGTCACAGCACTCAGAACAACACTATCCAGCTTTTGAAGACTGGTTCTGTTTTAATGGCTCCTTGAAAAATTTGGTTTGGGGTTGGGGGCTGGTTCTGCTACACTCATAACCCCAACTGCCACCACCCCACCAAATTTAAATTGCATTATCAAGGCCTTTTTATCAGAATTCCTGCTAGCAAAAAGAGTGAAACGATTACCTTGAGTTCCTAGTCCTGCACTGGGATTTTAACCAGCCTGACCTCAATTCTGACCTGCAGACAGGGATCCACATATGGCAAAAGAGACCAAAGGGCAGAATGGGTGTGAAAAAAGTTGCCCTGGCAGGCTGTTGTGGGTTGGGCAAGGATTGCTACAGAGAGAGGCATTGGAGGTTTCCATTTCAAACAGACAAAAGCTATGCAAACAAACACTTCAGATTATTGATCAGAAGAAACTGCCACTCTGCAGAGGACCAACAGTGAAAGTAAACCGGCCCTTTCCAGAAGGTTTTGCCACGCAGTAAGAAAAAGAATGACTGGTGATCCTAAAATGAACTAGAACCTAACGAATTGATTACAGAAGGCTTAATTACAACTCCCAGGTTTTTGGTTTTTTTATTTAAAAAACCACCACACCTTCGAGTAAATGTGTTGGCATATGAGAAAACCTTGCACTTTTCCTAAAAAAGAAGGTAGTTCTTCATTTGCTCTCTCGTCCAGTTTTTAAATATGCCAGTTAAAATATAGCAGATCCAAAGCATTTTTTAAAAAAAAACTAAAACCAAGACCCACTAGTTTTGCTAGAGATGCAGGTTTAAAAGGTGTACCAACATCAGTTTCAAAACACAAACTGTCCATTTCAGTGGCCTGCAGGTTCTTGTTAAAATGCTGCCACAACACAAACACAAGGAAAAAGCTTATCAATCTTACATTAGGGAGACTTTATATTATACTTCATATAGGATCACTACTGCTGAAGCAAGAAACCCTATACTGAGCAAATGGGTCTCTGCACTGCCATGAAATATTGCACTTAGATGCTCTCCAAATTGTTTTTCTTTCTTTCTTCCCTTCAAATAACTGGGAGCCAAGCTACCCAGGAGTTTACACCTTTTCAGACCTTAGAACCTGCCTTTAACACTACATTCATTTGGGGACCAATTTATTTACTTGTTTATTTGTAAGGTGGCAGGACTGCTATTGTAGCTCACCTGAAGTCTGGCTGTGAGGCACTTGTTGCAAGACCAAGGCTCTGAAGGTCAAAGCCACACACTGATTAGATCAAAACAATTAATTTGTCAATTAAAAACTAGACAAAGGAAAGAGAGGCAAGTTGCACTGACTTTATAAAAACAATCTGACACAGAAATGAATTATTCTTTCAGCACAAAGGTGTTTGAGCTCATAGTCACTCAATCTTGTTAACCTCGCCAAATAATCAGGAAGCAATTTTTAATTAACTCTCTTGCAATAAATGCAGTGAAACTATTAAATGTGCATCCTTAGAATTCACTACTATAAGATGTTAATGAATCCTAACAAACTCTCTGGTCACATGGCAGATTTTACAACAGCCTCCACATACAACTATGAAAGGCATCTGTGCTTGTTTGCTCTGAAATATCCAAGCATCTTTTGCCCCCAGTCTAGCTTTGCTCCACCTGACCTGGTTAGGCCCATGAGAGCTGCAATCAAGCTTCTCAAATCCAGGTGAAGCCAAAGTCTACTGTCTGTAGATAGCAGGCAATCTGCTTAAGATAGCAAGCAGCTCAGGACATTGTTTATTACTGTTTCGGCTCTGAACAAGCATACCAGACAATGATCCTCAGAATGCCCTGCTCAGCAGAAGCCCAATCGTGTCAGCAGAGCCAGAACCATTTTAAGTGACCATCCCCCCCAAGGCATAATAACCTGTGGTCGGAACAGGCAGGAAAATCATTGCAGCAACACTCTCTACTCTGGTCACAATGTACAGCCTAGGATTTACTACCTCTTCTAGAGATTAAACCTGGCCACTGTTCACTCACATGGGGTATTTTGGGTTTGAAACATGCATTGATTTGAAGAACTGACCAACAACTAACAATTAGTCAATCACTCTCAAGGCAGCTCAGCTGCAGAATGGCTTGCTCAATCAGCAGACAATGCAGCCAGCCAATTAAGGCAAATCATTACTCCTTGATTTTTTTGATGATGTTTTTTCCAATGAAGGCAGAGACTGGGGTTTTCTGGTTCCAAACCAAATGAAGTTATTTCAGGGTGTGCTATTATATTGGCCTGATCCAGCCACTGGCATGTATGCAAACAGCAGTGAACACATTTCCATAAGGAATTAGATGAAGAAGGGGGAGAAGCCATTGCTGAACAGTGGCACAGTAGTGGTGCAAGATGTATTTAACATAAGCATGGATTTGAGATACTCAAGAAACCTACTTGCTGCATCATATGACCTGAAGCAAAAACCATCCATATTCCTAACTTAAGTTTTATCAGCATCCAAATCTTTGTACTAGACAGAATGAGACTCCCAGTTACTCAGCTATCCCAAAGGAAGTCTACACATTTCTGGTCTACATCAGCCATGAGCAAACTTTAACAATGATCTGTGTAGCAGCAGTGTTGACTACTCACAGATATCTGTATCGTTCACACATTGCAGCTGGGTTGATTTGGTGGCAAACATGAAACCTTCCAGATGTTCTGGATCGCAACTCCCGTCCTCCTTGAGCTGAGCATGCTGGCTGGAGCTGATGGGAGTTGCAATTCAACAATATCTGGAGGACCCAACATTGACTGCCCCTGCGGTAGACTGGCAGTCCAGCTGAGACTCTGGTCAATTTAAGAAGCAGTTATGTTCAAAACCACTACTATTTTCTTAACAGAGAGGGGAAACGCACCCATTGCTGATAAGGCCACAAGCATTTTGGAAAGGTGGAAGCAAAGATGTCGGCACCTGTTCCACCCCAGCTTGTGCAGCTCTCTTCAGCAACCTATGCAAAGAGGACCATTGAGAAAGTTCACAAACAGCACTGCTCAACAGCTACTACACACTCTTTGCAAGCGGCATTTCAAGGCTACAATAAAGGGGTGTACTGTATGTATCACAGGGTCTCTTATGGAGCACCGCACACCATGGCTAGCTGGATCTCTGCGCTATTATGTCATAGTGTTGCACTCAAGATTGATTTATTCTCTTAACCAACTTCCAAACTTCTTGTCAACCAGGTGTTTCTACTTCTTACCAGGAATGGAAAGGTCAAGCCACAAGCAGGTCAAGCCCATTTGCTATTTAACATCTAGAGGCTATGCTCTTTCAGGCTTGGAACTTGCCTCCAACCATTTACACTTTCCAGCATCACACACCACCAGGCAGAAGAGACTTCACAAGCATGCATTACAAAGTTGAATGACCCATTTCTACTGCTGTCTGTATCCTGGAAGTGTCCACTCCCAACTGCTTCACATAGCTGTACCACTACTGGAATGAGGGTCAGGCCAGTGTTAGCCCAGTAAACGTTATGACGTAAATGGTTGTTCTAGATTGCAAGTAAGATATAACTATACAGTACTATGGTTTTTTTATATATAAAAAACTGATGCCTTGCTAGATGCTTTAACTTTTCTTCTGATCCTTAAAGTGCTGGATGGAATGCAGAATTCAAGACTCTCCAACCATAGCCAAAGCTATCACTAAGATGGCATGCTCATCGAACACTTTCCCACTGAAACTTTAAAACACTTCTACAATCAGGTTGCAGAGCAAAATCACTTTGGGAAACTTAAGCAGGGATGGCCTTATCATTAGGCAAAGTAAGGCAACTTGCCTCAAGCAGAAGCTATAGCAGCTCCTATGCTATTCCTCCTAAGCCCCCATTCCCTCTCTTGGAGGACAGAGTGGTGAATATTACATGGCATAGCATGTCCCACCCAAACTGTCAAATCAGTGCTAATTCAAAACTGCCTGTTCAGTTCAGTTACCTTATGGGGAGGGCAAACTTCTTTGCCTCAGGCAGCAAAACATCTTGGGCCAAACCTCAGTTTAAATTATGTGGTATACTATGCATTGTAGAATTCAACAGCCACCCCGACCTTCCCCCCCCCCACAAAAAAAAGGTCAAAATCACAGAGACCTTGAGGGAGTTAAGGCATCACTGTGTCACTGAAAAGGTCAACCAACAGAAATCACCAAGGTTTATATTGTTTATTGCTCCCTACTTGCACACACAAAAGATGGCTATGCATGTGTGCTTGCTAAATAATTCGTAACATCTGGGGACTGCTGGCCTAAACATTTGCTAACATCTTGCCACAAGCACAGAAAGGAGCATCTCTGGTTCAGGCTCACAGGCTTATTCAAGTAAGCGTGAAGAAGGCCACCTTGGAATCAGCCCAGAAAAAAAGAAGTTAAAACTACAGTTAACAGGACAAGTTTATCCTTGTCTATTGCAGGAGGGGAACGAGAAGCTGCACAAGAGAGCCGCTTATAGAGAACTTGGCAAGGCAGCATGAAATTCAAGCAAGCAGAGGGAAGAGAAGCGTAACCCTAGCAGTTTCCTTTGTCTGGAACTCTAGTTCAGAGCTCTTTGTGAAGCTGAATTTCAATCAGTCCCATTGGGTGGGAGGCAGCAACCCTCTCTCACCCTTGAAACAGTCACAAGGGACTGCGGAGCACATCATCCTCCCATGGTAAAAGGGAAAAGGAATACCCCCCCCCTCAAAAAAGGGGAGGTGAGAGAATCTTCTAAGGCTGGAAATGATCGATAGGCAAGAAAGCATACTCTGCAGCTGTCGCTTTGGGATAACAGACTGGTTACAAAGTGGGCTTTTTGTGTGTGGGGGGGGGAGAGTTAGTACATAAATACACAGCCACTGCCTTCATACATCAAAGGAACTTTTAACTTTTTGAGCGGGTGCAGAAATCTAATATTTCAAGTCACCCACTACTCTTCAGTGGGGACAGAAAAGCACAGAAGATTTCAGAGCCACACTCACAAACCTCCTTCCTGCAAAAGCAGAGACACCCTACAGGGCTACCTTCTCCTTTTCAAACGCCTCCTTTCCGAAGTGACCTCCCTCCCTTTGGATCCGCACAAGCTTCAAAGCCTTGTAAGCGCGCCTGCCAGCAGAAGTTGTCGACTACCCCTTTGGGGATGAATTTCCCACGCTGATCCACGCGGAGGCCAGAGGAGAGCTGGTTTGTTTGGGCTTCTCCTTTGCTTTAGGATTTAGCACTTGCCAAAACTGCTACTCGCTCCCTTCCAAGCGCGTTTATACCTAAGCAAACTCCAGGATTGTGTGCGGCTTCCCGCAACTCTCCCTCTCGCTGGCTCGCGCTTTGGTCTCTGCGCACAAACACACAACACACACACACACCGAGCTGCAGTACTCATCCCCGAGCCGTAGCGTTCATTCACGGAATTTTAAAGAGACACGCTCGCTTTTTGTCGAGACAATGGGAAAGCCTCCCTCCGACAAGAATAAAACAAGATGCTAGCTAACTGGATCACCTTGACTCTCCAAATGCCAACCCAATTAGCCTCCTCTTTGCCCAGCTAGGATGATCAAAACCAAATAGCGATTCCAGTCGATTCTTTCCCATGCTCTCCCTCCCCGCCCTCGCTCCCTTTTTCCTCCCTTGGGAAAAGGCATTGATGGGAAAGGGGAGAGATGGGAGGAAGGGGGGGGGCGGCGGCCAATCAATGGGTTGCAGATGCATTAGCCCAGAAAACAACGGCGGCTCGCTGCCTCCCAGCCCTACAAACATTCGCAGTTCTGCAAAAAGCCGCTCCTTATTTTAGAAAGTCCAGTTCTGCAACGCGGCGCTTTGCGAGGGGATTTTGTCCGAGGGAGGAGCTCTTGATAAGAACCCCCCTTGTTCTTAATTTACAGAGAATTCTCCACACGCACCTTTTTTATTGCCTTTCTTTAAAAAAACAAACCTCCAGAACGTCACCTGTAAATAGCAAGGAAGCAACAACGGAAAGGGGTTGCAAAAGCAAACAAGAATCTCTGAGCTAGCCAGGGAAAGGCAGATGAAAGGGAGGCGCTTTCTTCCCAAGAAGAAAAGGGCAAGGCACTCCCTTCCCGCAAAATTTCCCTGCAAAGGGAAGTTGAGAAAGCAGCGGCAGCAAGGTTAAGTAGACAAAGATCCTCCTGGCAAGGCAGGGTTTCCCCTTCTTCCGACGAGCACCCTTTACCCCACGCCGTCCCTTTCCCGTACACACCCACCAAACCCTCGGAGAGCACCTGGCGCCTCCCTTGGCGCGTCCCCGTCCCCCCCGAGGCCAGCAAGCCAGGCACCCCGCCCCTTCTCACCCGTACCTACTCGGGACCCCTTGGCTCGACGGGAGGGCTTGCAATATGTTACCGGCTCAGCTGCTTCGTTGCTCCGTCCCCGCATTTCCACCCCATGCCCGCGCCTGCCCAGGGCTCCCCGCCGGCGCGTTCCTCTCCGGCTTCAGACTGCTCAAGCTCCCTCCCTCCTCCCCGCTTCCCCGCCCCGCCGTCCAAGTCACCGACCCGTCTGTGACGTCACGCCACCCAAAGGCCAATAGGCGAAGGCGACGTCATCAGGCTAGTCCGGGTCTCCTCCATTCAAAATCTGAATGCCTCGCTCCGGCTCTTCCCGGTGCCTTGTAGAGGTGGAGGAGGAAAGCAGGGCAAGGGCGGGGGGAGAGCCAGAAAGGGATTGACACATCGCTCAGCCTCGCTAATGGGGTTTCCTGAAAGTTCAAGGCTTTTGTGGGATTTGTGTTGTCAAGCAGGCGAGCCCACGTTACCCGAAGCCCGCTGCAAACTCGGCGGCGTCGGAATTAGCTTGCCATTGTCTCAGCGAAAGGCATATTTATTTTTTCGCCCGGCATAGGGAGTCCCTGAACAAAAAGGCCAGCAACAAAATCAGGCGGGGGGCAGGGCAGATGCTCATCTCTGCGCTGTTTCAAAGCACTGCTTTCCAGTCTACCTTTCTCGATTTATGGCAGTCAGGCAATTATAGCCCGCCCACCCCCTACTCTACTCTTTTAACTGTAAGGGCTAGCCAGCCGCTTTTTAAAAAATGAAACAAGAGGTCTAGAAGTACAGTGGTACCTCAGGTTACATACGCTTCAGGTTACAGACTCTGCTAACCCAGAAATAGTACCTCAGGTTAATAACTTTGCTTCAGGATGAGAACAGAAATCATGCTCCGGTGGCACGGAGGCAGCAGGAAGCCCCATTAGCTAAAGTGGTGCTTCAGGTTAAGAACAGTTTCAGGCTAAGAACAGACCTCCAGAACGAATTAAGTACTTAACCCAAGGTACCACTGTATGTGACCAGAATCCAAGATTCTGCATTAGAAGGCTAAGACAAAGCCCATTTCTTTCTTTTACCCTTTAAGAATTATAATTTACAATTGTACATTGCTTTGGGATGCCTCATGGGAATTTATTCATAACTATTAAGTTTTATGTATTCACAATAAATATCTCACCTTTCAATGAATCAGGGCGAAGGTAATTAACAATTTAAAAGAGACCAGCAAAATATCAAATTCAAAAATAGATATAAGCAAAATACAGACAAATGAGCATGGAAAGTGTTATCCATATAAATAGTAGTGAGATATGTGGATTTCCTTTTCACTACAATTTATTAGCAAGCAATGTACAGTAAATGACAGATCTTTAAAATTCCAGACTCCTATCATGGCCAATAGCCCAGGGATAATGGAAGTTGTAGTCCAATAACGTCAGGAGGGCCACTGGTTCCTCACTACTGCTCTATAGCCACACAACAGGATGTACTGAGTACAAGACTGAGTCAATTATTTCTTCACTGTGGAGATTAACATTTGCTACCCTGCCGGTTTATGGAACAAGCCAGTGGCAAAGCATAATACAGACAGGAGGAGCTCCTGCTTACTACTCATCCAACACTTCCTCTGTGCTTTAGCGCTAGCCTTCTGGCATTTTGCCAAAACTGCTCCCTGTTCTTCCATCTCCACTTGGACAGCAGCCCACTGGTGATGGTTAAAAGGGAATCCCAATCTGATGTGTCATCTGATGGAGACAGCTTTTATTGCTCCCATATGTACTTCCAGTAGAAAGAAATTGAGCCGCCTGCAATTTTAACACCAACATTCATTCTGGAGGGATGTCTCACGCAAACGATATGTTTGCAGATAACAGTTCTGTTGGCCCACAGAAAACATACTTGACTTGAGGTTTGCAGTGCAGAACTACACAGAGTCAGTTGGGCAGGGTTTCGAAAGCTGAGACAGAAAGAAAGTAAAATAATGGTATCGTGAATTGGAATAAGATCCACTTAGTCCAGAATTTTATTTCCAACCACAGATGCCTCTGAGGAACTCGAAAGTAGGGAAGTGAAGCTGTTGGCCTTTGCTTGTTGTTTGTTATTAGCATATGAACCTGGAAATTCCAGGTAACTCTCATGGCTGTTGAGAGAGAGAGAGAGAGAGAGAGAGAGAGAGAGAGAGCGCCACCATGGATTTGCCTGTTCCAGGGGTGGAGTGGGCTATTGCCCCCCATATGCTCCTGGACTACAACTTCCATCTTCCCTGAGCATTGGCTATGCTGACAGGGGCTGATGGGAATTTGGGTCCAACAACATCTGGAGAAACAGATGATACCAGCCCTGGCCTAATCCTTTCTAAAGAGGTCTCAGGGAGTGGATCTCTTCATAGTCAATACCATGAATTATTCATGTTGCTTGAAGAAAATGGTCAATTGCAGTCCTGTATGCATTAATACTGTAACTTGGAGACAGGTTCCGTTGACATTTATGGGACTCATTTTGTACATTGCTGGAAAACAATTAAGCATTTTAAAAAAATGTAAATAAATAGGGCTAGCTTTTGAGCAGGCAATTTTTGCCCCCTTTAACCAGATTAAATGGCAAAGTACAGAGTCGTATTTATAGCTCCACTGACACGTCATGCCCTGGTCCTTTTCAAGCACCTTGTTCTTATGTCCATTATAGTTCTGATGTAGGAGTGCCACTTGTTGTCACATGGGCTGCCTAGGTTCATATATTTCATGCTAAGTAAGCCCTTGTGTTTCCATCTGAATAGTTTCCAATACTCTGTTGAATATCATAACCTCCATAGGTGGAACCGGTGATGGTGAGTGGTTTATGATCCACATTTTTAATCATGAGAAATCTGAGGCACGAACCATGAGTTTCCCCAGGTGTTCTGCTGGAGCAGGAGACAGGCACAGTTCTCCCAATCTGCTGTCCGACACACCTCTCTTCTTTCTGTTTGGAGAGTAACCGTTCTTGATTTGTAACTCCAGCTAATTTTAACCAAAAGTGCACACAGTTTGGAGAGTACCCCAGTCAGTGCTGGTGTATTGCATGTCTGTATGAGACACAGCAGTCAGGAGAGATTAAAATCAATCTCTTGAGCTGGGCTGGAAATGCTGGATGTTTAGATACCTAAAGGGAACTTGGCAGAACAAGCATGTGGTGGAGTTGAAAAGCTGCCCATTGGGCAGCAGCCAGTCTTGATACTCAGCCACTTGGGCTTGGCAGTGGTTGGCACAGAGGCCTGAGGGCATGGAACCATTTTAGGATTGCATTTTAGGATCCCATCCCAATGGAGATGTTTGTCTGCTGCTGCCAACCTCTCAGCTCTCCTTCAAGAGAAGAGCTTTGAAAAACCCATTTGACATCCTTTTGCTCAGATTAGGTATTTTATTTTAGCCACTCCAAAGGACACAATGGAAAAGAACTGGGGAGGGAAACCATTGATTGATGCTATTTTCTTCTTTTTCTAAGTAGATAAAACAAGCCAGACCTCTGGATTCCTCTGAACAGTAATTAGACCCGTGAAACAATTGCACAATGGCCTTATCTAATTAAATGCACTGGTAGCCAGGGGAACCCTTTTTGGAATGACACAACCTAATAAAGGTGGGTTTTCTCTCCTGGCTCCATTATCTTCCAAAATGTATCAAAGAGTGAAAGAAGCAGTGCTAGTTGTCCTCTGTTTTATTGTTCCTCTAATAAATGTGTTACTAAATTTCAAACTGGTACATTTTAACATTATTCATTTAACTAAGTGCCTTGAGAGAGGCTTGAAACAGTTTGAGCAAATACAACAAGGAGCTGTTATTTACAGAGTCTCTGCATGTGAAGAATTTATGTTGGATTCAAATAATCTGGAGTTTTAGATTAATGAGAGAAAGATAAAGGACTTGGTAAACACCTGCTCTCTTTTGCATGTGGTGGGAGCTGATTCTTAACATTTCCAAGCTTGTGTGTGCCCCCCCCCCCCATTTCGGGGCCCTAAGCATCTCAGAAGCCACTTTTGTTTGTCAGAATGTGACTGCACACAATTGCAGAAATCACCCCACTGTTACAGCCTATCCTGTGACATCTGTCACCATCTGCAGCTCATGACCACTTATCTAGTTTCAGGCATTTTTTATTTCTCCACACTGGAGAGGATGGCTGCTGTTCCCTTGTCATGTGATAATGTATCAGTTCCCGTGATTTTCAGCAAAAGAGGGTTTTTAAGGTACCTAGACCAAGAAACAGTTCTAGCAAATGCACCACACTGGATTGCTCCTTGTAACTGATTGGTGAGAAGCCCTGGCCTACAGAGGAATTATCTTAATGATTAAACTATGCTTTCACTTATCTCAGCTTATATGCAAGCCCAAGGTAATCAGGTTCCTGAATCATTCACCTTGCTCTTCTGAGTAGGTGATTTGAGGTGAGCCTTCCGGGCAGTTGTGCCCTCCCAATTGTATTTTGATGGCTCAAGGCATTTTAATTATTCAGATGCGCTAAAAACACACACACACCTCAGTGCCTCTTCTTTCTTTGGAAATTGATGATGTCTCAAAATTCCAACCATCGCCTCTGGTCATAGCAGCGGTCCCAGAGACTCATTTAATTATCTTCCAGGTTTACTAGAGAGTCTTGTCAGGGTATAAAGGTTGTTGTGGCATTTTGATGAGAAGAAGGACTCTGGTGCAGGTGAAGGGAGCTCTCTGGCTGGTCAGATCAGATTCCATCTGAGGATATGTGATGTGATGTTTCAAGGGACTGAAAAGAACAGCTATTTCTGTTGCCAACCATGGCTTGGTCACTAATGCCCAAGGAAAACCCTGATTATGCTGCGAGAGGACTGCCGGCTGTTTCCACACACACCCTAACAAAATGTAAGGACCGTTAGAAAAACCTGCTTTTCCTACCTCATTAGCAGCGCTCTGAATCCCAACCATGCTCATGGGTTCTCTGCTGGTTTACAATGGACAAACAAGATGGCTTTGCCTCACTGTCAGCCTCCTCCTGCTTGGAGAATGTCCTGTCACGTAAATCCAACTTTCCTGTGGAGGAGAGGACCGGGAATGGTAATTAGGATTGCTAGAGTGCCATTATCTCACATGGGAATCTGCATACACTGCAAAGTTCTGAAGGACCCCTACCCAGCTTATCGTTATTTGTATCCAACCCTTCCTCCAAGAAACTTATTGCAGCATACAACAACCCTATGAAGTAGGTTGGGCAATGAAGACAGTGGTTGGCCAAGGTTGCTTTAATTGAATCCATATCTGTATTCAGCAATGAAACTAGGTTTCTTGGTCCTGATCCAACACTCCAGCCACTACACCACATCGGTTTACACCCCCAGACCCTTCAGTTGCCCACCTACTGCCCCCTCCCAAAGCCCAGGCATCCCTTCCTCATTCTGCTTGCAACTGAGGGGAGATTGCATCTTCCTTTTGAAAGCTGGTACTGTATTGGAATGCTTCTGTAATAAATGAAAATCTGCCCTTATTCCCTTATGGGGGACACAAGAGCCCTTATAGAGTCCTTTGTAGGTTCTCCATCGGTCGGAGAAAAGAACAGAGGCCAACCAGAGAATATTGAGAAGCAAAGCAGCTCATAAGCCTGATCTTTATTGAACTGTTGCAACAGGGTGTCCCCTTCACACGCAGGAGAAGGAGGAGGACCCCAAACAAAGGTGTGCCCGACCTTATATAGACATTTTAAATTGCCCGCCCTGGAGTCCAAGACCACCCTCAGAAACATCATACATACATCACAGAAAGGGGTGGTCTACAACAGAAATCTGAGTGTGTTGTTTACCTCCTGTCTGGCAGGTTACCTGTTAATGCTTACTTGATTGGATACCCTGGAGAGCCTGACCAGTCTTTTGTAATGATAAATACTTAGTTCCTGAGCCAGGTCATGGGCTCACCCTAAAGACAGGATTTGTGAAGGAAAAGACAATGGGGAGGCTTTTCCATTTCCTTCGACCTTGCAAAGAAAACATTTGGTCAGTTTGGGACTCAAAATGGTTTCGTGGCTGTTTTCCTGTGCTGCTTCAGACATGTGGTTTATATATTTATGTATGTGTTTGCTTGGTACATTTATGAACATTTATTTTATATATATATATATATATATATATATATATATATATATATATGCTTTCGTAGATTTTCACGGGTACAGGAATGCAGGTTTTGGTGTCTTCGGGTGTCTTCCCGTGTAAGAGTTGGGGTGTCTAGGCGACGTTTCGACGAGGTCTCACTCGTCATCTTCAGGCTGGTGCTTTCGGCTTCTTGTTACTGGAACAGAGCAGGATCTCAGTGTTTGAGTTCCTATAAATACTGTTGAGGGGGTGTGGTGTATAGCCTCCAACGTTCTGGGCAGAGAGGAAGTTCCCAGGTTAGTGTGCCTTTTCTTCTTTTGTTCATTAATTACTTGGGGGATATCTTGAGTGATTACTTGAGTGATATTCTGAGTACCACTTAGGAGGGTCATTAGGTGTGGATTAGTTGCTAAAGCTTTCGTGTCTTGACCTCTTGAGCTTGTGAAGAGTTTTTCTGAGAAGATGGCTGTACTGCACTTAGTTGTGCTCTGGCTTGGCTTCGTGTATAGGGGCGAGCTGTGGTTTTGTGCCCTGTGTCAGCCAGATCTGTGTAGGGATTGCAGGGGGGTGCAGCATCCGGAGGTGCCACTTTAGCAACTAATCCACACCTAATGACCCTCCTAAGTGGTACTCAGAATATCACTCAAGTAATCACTCAAGATATCCCCCAAGTAATTAATGAACAAAAGAAGAAAAGGCACACTAACCTGGGAACTTCCTCTCTGCCCAGAACGTTGGAGGCTATACACCACACCCCCTCAACAGTATTTATAGGAACTCAAACACTGAGATCCTGCTCTGTTCCAGTAACAAGAAGCCGAAAGCACCAGCCTGAAGATGACGAGTGAGACCTCGTCGAAACGTCGCCTAGACACCCCAACTCTTACACGGGAAGACACCCGAAGACACCAAAACCTGCATATATATATATATATATATCCCTCCTTATTTATTTTATTTCAGTTGGAAATCCAGGTTTTAATCCCCATTCAGCTGTGAATCTCACTGGGCGACCTTGGTCAATTGCTATCTCTCAGCCTGTTTTACCTCCCAGAATGTTGCTCTGGAGGAAAGACTACAACAGATGAACAAATGAACCCACTCTGTACCCACTCTTTATCTGGTTTGGGAACGGTATAACAGCAGAGTCTCACCTTCAAAGGACTGCAGCTAGGAGCTGCATTGCCCTGCCTAATAATTTTTTAAAAGTGTATTTATGCTGTAACAGCTCCCATTTAAAGAATTAGAGCATTATTTTTTTAAATAGTGGAATTTTTAAAAAGTGGTTACAGTGGTGCCTTGGTTTAAGAACGGCCCAGTTTACGAACTATTCGGTTTACGAACTCTGCAAAACTGGAAGTAGTGTCCTGGTATGTGAACTTTACCTCGGTCTAAGAACGGACCTCATTAGGGAAAGCGTGCCTTGGTTTAAGAATGGTTTTGGTTTAAGAACAGACTTCCGGAACGGATTAAGTTCGTAAACCGAGGTACCACTGTGTTGTTGTTGTTGTTTAGTCATTTAGTCATGTCCGATTCTTCGTGACCCCATTAGCCGGAGCACGCCAGGCACGCCTGTCTTCCACTGCCTCCCACAGTTTGGTCAAACTCATGCTGGTAGCTTCGAGAACACTGTGCAACCATCTCATACTCTGTTGTCCCCCAGGGGCGCCGACTTATAAAAAATATTGGGGGGGCCCATACCGGGGTCCTGCCGCTGGTTCGCTCGGGTAGCCGGGAGAACGCAGTTCGAGGTGGCGGTGTTGGGGAGAGACCCTCGCTCAGGGCGCCACTAGACTTGGCGGCCGGCGGCCTATCTGGGGGGTTTTGGAGCGTATTTCGGCGGAGCGATTGGGGAGGAGGGGGCTTGTTGCCGGATTCTTCAGCTGAGCCGGAGATCCGCTGCTGGGGGTCCCTGGGCCGAGTTGTGAGCACGGCCTGCTGAAGGGAGATCCAGCCGATTGCGCGACGGGGACGGCCGGGGCTCTCCGGCTAGGGCGCGCGGCTGGCTGGCTGGCGAGGGAGCAGGTGGGGAGGAGGCAGGGGTCCTCACTCTCTTAGGAAACGCACCCGCGTGCCTGATTGCCACGAAGTCTGAAGGGTGCGTGTGTGGAATTAAAAAGCAAAAACGAGATACGGGCAGGGCAGGCAAAGAGTTTTCTGCAAGAGGATGGAGGGCAGGTTGAAGAGAAAATCACTCAGGATGAGACAGTCAAATCAGCCATGATAAAATGGGCTCAGGATATTGGGTATAACATCATGTTTGAGGACTGGGAAAGGTTATGGACCACCGGAATGAAATTCACGGCATGTAATGCCTTGAAGGAAAATATTATGAAAATGATTTATAGGTGGTACATGACCCCAGTCAAGCTTGCAAAAATATATCACCTGTCTGATAATAAATGTTGGAAATGTAAGGAGGCTGAAGGGACATTCTTTCACCTCTGGTGGACTTGTCCAAAAGTGAAGGCCTTCTGGGAAATGATCTATAATGAGTTAAAAAAGGTATTTAAGTATACCTTTCCCAAGAAACCAGAGGCCTTCCTCTTGGGCATTGTTGGCCAGAAAGTGTTAAAGAAGGATAGAACTTTCTTTATGTATGCAACTACAGCAGCAAGAATACTTATCGCAAAATATTGGAAGACACAAGATTTGCCCACACTGGAAGAGTGGCAGACACAATTGATGGACTACATGGAACTGGCTGAAATGACTGGCAGAATCCGAGATTTGGGAGAAGAAACAACAGAAGAGGACTGGAAAAATTTAAGGACTATTTACAAAAACAATATAAGTTGTATGAATGTTAAAAATTTACACGATTCGGAAACTATAGCTTCAGCAATTAGATTTGGGAAACAGGAAATTATATTTTAAGTAAGAAAAGGTCAAAATCTAAGGTAATACTATGTTTAATTTAAGATATAAGTAACTGATGAAAAGTATGTTAAATTTAGAGGTATAGTATTTGAAAAGTACAAAATAAGGTACGAAACAAGGTAATAATTTGCTGATATCTTTATTATAAAGAATGCAGGGTAAGGGAGATGCGAGGAAGTCCAGTTAGTTATATAAAAAATGTGTTGAATGGTTGGTTTTCTTTTCTTCTTTTTCTTTTTTTCTTTTTCTTGTTCTTTTACTTTTTTCTTCAGTGTATGTTTCTAACTTTGTATTTGAAAACTTAATAAAATATTTATAAAAAAAGAAGAAGAGAAAATCCTTTCGCTTTTCTGGGGCTCAGGGAAGTCTCAGAGCCGGAGGTTGGGGAAGGGACCCCCTTTGCTCTGCCCTCTTCTCCCGTCTTAGATTCGCATGGGGGTCCCCGCCCGAGCTTGCCTGGCCACCGGGCCACACAAGGGCCGCGCTCTACGCGGCGCACCTTGCTAGCCGCGCAGCTGTCGTCCGCGGCCCGCTGCGCTGCCAATGACAAGCGGGCGACGTCGCGGGCGGGGAAGGCGTCGCTTTCTTTCCCGATCCTGCATCCTCCCAGTCTTCCAGCCCTTTTTTGGGTTGGAAGCTCGTCTCGTTCGCCCTTCTCCTTTCTTCACCCTGCGCGCAATTTTCCTCCCTCGTCTCCCTCCCCATTTCTCCTTCCTGACTGACTGACTGACTGACGGGCTTGGGCTCGGGCTCAGGCTCGGGCTCCGGGTCGGGCTCGGGCTCAGGCTCGGGCTCAGGCTCGGGCAGCCACAGCGTCGGTGGTGTTGGGGATCGGCGGCGCGGGGGGATGGCCCTCCCGGGGGAGCCGGCGCTGCTCAATGGGGTTGCCAAGGAGACAGGCCGGCCGCCCCCCTCCCCCGGCCTGGCGCCCCCCGCCGCGCTGGTGCCCGTTATCGAGCTGGTGCGCGCCGGGCGCCCTATAAAAGCCGCGGACACGCCCACTGCCGCCCGAGATTATTGGGGGGGCTGAGCCCCCCCAAACGAATTTTTGAGGGGGCTCGGGCCCCCTCAAGCCCCATGGAGTCGGCGCCTATGTTGTCCCCTTCTCCTTGTGCCCTCTATCTTTCCCAATATCAGGGTCTTTTCCAGGGAGTCTTCTCTTCTCATGACGTGGCCAAAGTATTGGAGCCTCAGCTTCAGGATCTGTCCTTCCAGTGAGCACTCAGGGCTGATTTCCTTCAGAATGGATAGCTTTGATCTTCTTGCAGTCCATGGGACTCTCAAGAGTCTCATCCACACCATAATTCAAAAGCATCAATTCTTCGGCGATCAGCCTTCTTTATGGTCCAGCTCTCCATACATCACTGCTGGGAAAACCATGGCTTTAACTATATGGACCTTTGTTGACAAGGTGATGTCTCTGCTACCACTGTATTCCCCTCTAAAAGTGGGAGTGCTCCAAACTCCACCTACTTGCCCTCCTCACTTGGTTCAGGGTGGATTTTTCAAGTATGGCATTGTTGGCTTTTTACTTGCAACCAGTCCAGGGGGAAGGCACTGCCTGTCTGCTTCCTTTCCCTTAATCTCAGTGTTGTAGAATTTAGCAGGGAGGCATTTAGGGGCAAAATTAGAGTGAGTTGACTCTGCCTCCTATTGGCTCTGGTTCCACCTCCTTTTGGTCTCCGTGCCTTCTACTCTGCAGAGCAACAGGCAGCACTGTATCTTATCTCTCACTTTGATCTGGGCTTTGGACTAGTCAGAAGCAACACAATTCCCCCTTGCTAGCTCTGCTTCTAATAATCTCTCCACACAGGGTGCAAAGTAAAAGGGTCACTTAGTTCAAGTTCTGCGGGAAGGTCCAGTGTGAAGCAAAAGTTGCCTCATACTTCAAGTCAGTTGTGTAGTGGAAAGAGAATGCAGGCGAGTGAAACTTCAGGACTATTTTCGCCAAGCAGGACATCATCTTCTGCCACAGTAAATTCATTTGTTCTGGCAAGTCAATAAGGCTTTCCGGGTTGTTTGTGGCAGATTAGCAGAGAGGAACAGATGGAGGGAAATAATAAAACAGAGGCTAATGCATATTTCCTTTTCTTTAACGGGGTTCCTACTTCACACTAACAGTTTAAACCGTAACACTTGTTTGCGAGATCCTTGTTTGCATTTCTTATTAAAAGCTGAAGGCTGGAATTCATGTGGATGTGGATCTTTTGCTAAATCTCAAAGTGTTTTGAACCTAAGCAGTCTGGACGTAAGCATCAATGAGTTCATCTGGAGCTTACTCCCAGGAAACTGGGGGTGGTGGCCAACAAAGCAGTTCTGTTAGCAGAAGAACTTTGGGCTGCGCAACAGAGCTTCATCTCGCCTTCCTTTCACTGCTTGCCCCCTTAATCTATTCTGGTGGTTCCTTCAAACCCCTGCAGCCAATTTGGGGAGGGTGCAGCAAAGAAACCTGGGGAGAGAAGAAGGAGAAGTTCCATTGTGCAAACGGAAATCTATGTGCTAACAGAGTGAGTTAATTGGATACCACCCTATGTGTAGGATTGCACCGCAGTGAATTCTCTGCAATGTGTAGAGAACTTAGGGAAGGGAGAACATGTCTTACTTTGTGCTGGGCATTCAGGGGATTGGTGAGCAGTAGTCACCATAATTGTCTATGGTCATCTGGCTATTGCCACTTTCTCTTGGGATGCAGCAGCTTTGCTTAGAGAAAGAGATAGGAGGAGGCAGACAGCTCATGAATTTCCAGAATGTGGGTCACACATTACTGTGCATTGCTAGCATGCATCCAGTGTAAGTACAACCTGTACATTTGCTCCAGTGCACAATATCCTAAATCCTTAGCTCCTTAGGCTTCACTTATCATTTCCCATTATTAAACCGGCAACTAAATGTACTTATGAGAACTAACAGTGATGGGCAACGGTGGGAGGGGTTAAGGAAGCAGATTTGCACTCCCCATAGCTTTGATCACGGGGCTTTTTCTCCCCCTGCTATTTGTGAGCTATTTGCTGCCTCCTTCCATGCTTGGCAAAGTGCTGATAAGTGGCTGCCTTTTGCCCTTGGGAGATGCTCAAGCCATCACAGTGCAAAACTCAGCAGCGCTGTCAAGGCTGATTGACTCCCAGCAGTCTGATCCTCAAAGACAACTAGCTCATCCCATTCCCCTTGTAAGCATCGGCAGCTGGGTGCCTGCTAAAGCCATTGACAAGTTAGCTCCGTGAAGCTGAGATGCCAACCATCTCTTCTCCTTACATACCACTTCCCCCCCCCCCCCAGCAAGAGAAAAAGCACAGCATAAATTAAGAAAGCAAGCGCTAAATTCTGTGGAAGTTCAATTTGCAATTCTAATTTGGTAACTGGACATTAGCTTTTCATAGGTATGAAGGACAGTAATATTCTGATTTCACAACACCCTGACTCACCTCAAATACCCTTTAATTTCTACCTTTATAACTTGGAAGGCTTTGCCATGCTGATAGGGGCAGGCATAGATGCAGATGGCACCAGATTCAGTCCATTGCATCACTAATTAAAAGGATCACAGCTAGCAAGGCGGGGAGGCCTCTCTGCCTGAAACTTTGGAGGGCCCCTGCTGCTTGGAGAAGAGGAATGAGCTAGATGGACTAATGGCAGCTTCCTCTGCAAAAGAGAAAATATGTCTGCATGACTTCAGCTGTTTTTCACGAATGTCATTAAGACTGCAATGCAAGCACACACTCCTGGGAGCAAGCCTCATTGAACAGTGTGGGAATTACTTCTAAGTATACATGGAATAGGGACGCGGGTGGTGCTGTGGGTTAAACTACAGAGCCTAGGACTTGCTGATCAGAAGGTCGGCGGTTCGAATCCCCACGACAGTGTGAGCTCCCGTTGCTCGGTCCCTGCTCCTGCCAACCTAGCAGTTTAAAAGCACGTCAAAGTGCAGGTAGATAAATAGGTACCACTACAGCGGGAAGGTAAACGGCGTTTCTGTGCGCTGCTCTGGTTCGCCAGAAGCAGCTTAGTCATGCTGGCCACATGACCCGAAAGCTGTATGCCGGCTCCCTCAGCCAATAAAGCGAGATGAGTGCCACAACCCCAGAGTCGGCCACGACTGAACCTAATGGTCAGGGGTCCCTTTACCTTTTATACATAGAATAGAATTGAGATGTAAGGATGATCTTTGCTCTGGAACAAGTCCTTGAGGAATGCTGTTAGGACAGAAAATGGTGGCAAAGAGCCGTGTCTGCGTGGCATGTATGATACAACCAAGGAATCTGGGTTTCTGCTTACAGTGCTATGAAATGCATAACCTAATGTGACCACTGATTGTTGAAACAGGCCACATTGTAACTCAAAGGCATTTATTTCCCTGTTCACCATCACTTTCCCACTAAGAAAAAGAAAGGCCCATTCACATGTAGCCCACTGGCTATACCTGTTCAATGTCTAAGCTTGGGTTTGATGTTTCTCAGCAGCCCTAGTTGCAGGCCAGTTTTCTCTAGCTGGTGACAATGGAAATTATGTGACATGTCTGATGAATTTGATGCTGCTTCATCATCGTGAAGAGGCTAGAGTGCAGGGCTTTGTTGGAGAGTCCATGGTACATGTAATGTAATTGCTTCTTTGCTGCAGATGCTCACAAGCATGCTTGGAAAACATTCCACCGCTCATAATAACAAGCATATACACAGAGCCAAAACATCCCTATTAATTATTCCATAGGTCTATGGCTTCCCCTCTGCGTGTGTCCTTGCTTGTCCTCTCTAAAGGGATACAAAAATGTGTCTATTACATTCTGGGATCCCATCCCATTTCCACTCTTACGCTTAACTTGGAGAAATGTATTCTGCCAAGCAGAGCTAAGGGACACGTTATAACATTGCTAAATGGAACTCAATTGCTGTGTAGGGGAATTGGTGTAATCTGTAAAGTGCAGAGGCTTTGAAAATGTGATTGGCTTCTGTTTATTTTCACTTTATCAGGGCCCCTTCGGACTTCTTTTGTGGGTGTATTCAGCAACAAGTTATTAACACAATAATAATGATAATAATAATAATAATAATAATAATAATAATAATAATTTGTTAGTTGTACTGGACTGTCCGCACATTTTCTACTTCTTTTTAGTTGTTCAGCAATGCTTCTCAAATGGTACGGCATTATCGCCATCTGGAGGGACATTCTTGTGCTATATAGAGAAACAAAAGCGGGACAGCCCCCCACCCCCCGCAGAACATTTGTGGTATGAAAAACTACAGGGTTTAAGTAGGAAGCTATGGGCCATGCCTCCTGCCAACCTAGCTGTTTGAAAGCATGTCAAAGTGCAAGTAGATAGATAGGTACCACTCTGGGGGAAAGGTGGAAGAAGAGTTTGGATTTGATATCCCACTTTATCACTATCCTAAGGAGCCTCAAAGCGGCCCAGAATCTCCTTTCCCTTCCTCCCCCACAACAAACACTCTGTGAGGTGAGTGGGGCTGAGAGACTTCAGAGAAGTGTGACTAGCCCAAGGTCACCCAGCAGCTGCATGTGGAGGAGCGGGGATGCGAACCCGGTTCACCAGATTACGAGTCTACTGCTCTTAACCACTATACCACACTGGCTCCCAGTGTTTCCGTGCGCTGCTCTGGTTTCGCCAGAAGCAGCTTAGTCATGCTGGTCACGTGATCTGGAAAAACTGTCTGCGGACAAATGTCAGCTCCCTCGGCCAGTAAAGCGAGATGAGCGCTGCAACCACAGAGTTGTTCGCGACTGGACTTAACTGTCAGGGGCCCTTTACCTTTACAGGCCATGCACTGCTTGGAAACATAGCAGAATGTCTGTCCCAAAACAGTTGCAGGCACATACAGTTTTGGACTGCAATTGGCATTGCATATAAGCAAACCAATGCTATCATGAGTACAAGTCATTGAGAAAAAAAGACACTGAAGGAGACCTTGGTGGTTCATGGCTGTGAATCAATTAAAGCAGTGGTCATTTAGCATGCCTTGGAGAAATGTGCTCTTGCCCTCTCTGCTGATGTACTCAAGCTTGCCTTGCCTTTCTCCACCAGTATTCAATTTCTCTGTTGCTTCGTCTCTCTAATTTAGCACGCTACCCCTTGCTCACATTCTTGTGGCCTCCATTTTGAATGCCATATTCTCAACAGCATGGGTATGTGTGTGTGAGAGAGAGAGTGAGAGCTGACTCTCAAACATTTGCCACCGCATCAGCAACTTTTCCTCATGAAGGCTGGGAGGTTTGTTCTATCCGCCTTCCCATCTCAAACAGAGAGCTGTGGCTTTGGGAAAACATGTGCTCTCCATATGTGTCAGTACAAAAAATGTGGGCTAAAAAAAGGGAGGGTGGAGAGGGGAGAACTGAAATCCTGTTTCTAAAAGCTGGGAAAGAGCATAAATCTCCAAGCAAATGGAGGAGGGATAAAAAAAAAATAATATATTGCAAAATAAGCCCACAGCCAAGTAACCTAATGGGCAGCTAGCCACAGATATGTTGCCATAGAGACAGAAGATGCTTAGCACTGCCGCTGTGGGGGGAGGGGAAGGCTTTGCATGGCCTCCTGGTGGGCTCAGAATTGCCTTTCCTCCTCCATCCTTTCCCCCTCCCCCATTCCAAGCTCTTCCTATGGAGGTTAATCCTTGGGGTTGGAGCAGCAGCAGCAGGCAACAAAATCTTCCACCCAGCATCTGGGATGTGTGTATGTTGAAGGAAGGGGTGTGTGTGTGTGTGTGTGTGTGTGCTTCCTAGCAGGATCAGGAAGAAAGGCCCCGCAATCTAATTCCATTTGCTAAGTTCCGTAACACAAGAAAAACTGAAGCATCAATACCTATCTATGACTCTTTCTGACACATTTACTATTTATGGCATGAATCAGAGAGCTGTGGGCATTAGCATTCCTCCACAGCCCTGCTTCCCATCCACAGAAAGGCATGGTCTGTGGCACATGTATGACTTTTTGTTCCAAAAGCTGGTCTCCGTTTCATTCTCATAGATATCTCCTACATTGGGGGGGAACCACTTAAGAGTACAATTCCCTTATAATGGTCTAGAAATGAAGTGGGACATGTGGATAGCTCAGTTGGTTAGAGTGTGGTGCTGATCATGCCAAGGTTGCAGGTTCAATCCCCATTTGGGACAGCTGCCTATTCCTGCATTGCAGGGGGTTGGAAGAGATCAGGGGTTGTCAACCTGGTCCCTACCGCCCGCTAGTGGGCGTTTTAGGATTCTAGGTGGGCGGTGGGGTAGGTTCTATGGCACAAGCTGAACCTTCCTTCCATTCAGCACTGGTGGGCGGTAAGGAAATTTTATCATCAAGAAAGAGGCATTAGTGGGTGGTAGGTATAAAAAGGTTGACTACCCCTGGACTAGATGATCCTCAGTTTCCCTTCCGACTCTGTGATTCTGTGAAATGCAAACTGGGGTAGATGTGCATGTTTATCCACCATGCAAATGTCTGCGGGGTTTTGAAAAGCAAAAGGGGCACTCCTTCACAAGCAAGCCGTGTGTATGTGTGTGGGTGTGTGCGCGCCATATGGCATTAATACACCAGAAATTATAGCTGAACTACTGTTTTGCACGTGTTCACATATGTGCATAGTCCTCCCCACCCAATATGAAAATACACTGAAGTCTTTGGGCATACTGAACTTCTATTTAAAATGCTACAACACAATACTAAAAAGGTAATAAAACGCCAGCTGGCAGGAAAATGGTTTCAAGCAGTTTAAAAGCAATAAGATGAAACACTGGAGAAACAGTGTAAGAATAATACTTGAGGGAAGAAGAGAATTGACAACACCCACAGGGCTGGGGAACCTGTGGCCCTCCATAAGTTTGTGCACTACAATTCTCCATCATCCTGACCCTGACCATTGGAGCTGGGGCCAATGGAAGGTCGAGTCCAACAAAATCTGGAGGGAAGAGTGTTCTCCACTTCTCCTATAATGCCCAGTATGGCTAAGACACAGGCAAAAAGGCTTTTGAGAAATCTCTGCTCCCCACTGTGAACATCAACAGATGCTCAACCAGCACTCTCCCTTTATTAAGAACCGCAGCTGCTCACTTGTGTTTTGCATCTGCTTTGGCTTCCATGTAACAGGACTTAACTAAGGCAACCAAGAAAGAAAGAAAGGGGCCACTTTAACACAGGAGCTGAGCCACAGGTGGGAGAGAAATGATATTAAGTGGATGAGGTTAAGTAGAGGAGAGCTAAGGCCCTTCCACCAAAACCTGCAAAAGCAGGGGAGGCTGGTCTATTAAGGCAAAATGTACTTGCTTACGTAGCACAGTTTACATACTGCTCGATGGTAGTAAAACTTCTAAGCAGTTTACAATAAATATAAAAAACACTAAGGTTGAAACACACCAACACAGCTGGATAGGATTGTCTAAACTAGGTGCTACAAGCAGTCTGGGGGTGGCACTAGCTGGCACTTTTTGCTTCTCAGTCTCAATGTTGCTGCTGTAGAACTCAGCAAGGAGGGTGGTGGGGGCAAAAATAGAATTAGTTGGCTGTGCCTGTTTTTGGCTCTGGCTCTACCTACTCTGGACATCTCCAGCTTTCACCCTACAAGTCCCAATAGGCACCAGTTACCACTGCCTGCAAGCATCTTCTTGACCCTACTGCCGACAACTTCTGTGCTGTTTCTTCACCTACAGTCACACACACCCTTCTTAAATCTTCATTTCTAGCTCTGGGAACTTCCTCCCTTAGAGCAGGTCAAGGTCTTCCCTTGGCTTTGACCCTTTCCCAAGGACGGAGTGTCCCTGACCCTTCCGCCCTGCTTTTCAATGCTCCTCTCTTTAATGGGTTTCAGACTCGCCAATTAAATTACCAGTCACCAAGGCAGCTGCTCAAGAGAAGCCTTTATTACCTATTCCCTGGCTCTGAGTTAATCCCTTTCAAGTGAGCAGCCACATTATTCAAGCAAGAGGCCCCATCCTCACATAAATGGTTAATTAAATCCTAGTCTGCGGGGTGCCAGCTGGCCACTTTCCCCTCTCAATAACCTCTTGCTAATAATACTGGTGCTTAATGATGGGGCAGATATTAGAATAGAGGGCTGTGCCCTATAATGTATGGAATTAGCTTTATTAATATAGCCCTTTTTTACACCAGTAGGAAGAAGATGGAGGGCTACACAAGTGAAAATACAAGACAGCCAGCTGAGTTGGGCTTTCTCCACCCATTGCTTGAGTAAGCAGATGAGTTTTAACTTCTATTTCTGGGAACTTATTTCCTGAGTTTCCCATCTGAGTGTGTGTGGAATTATCAAGAGGGCAACTTCTGCTGCTCACAAAGTATAACCAAACAATACTATGTCAGAGAAAACGCTCATATAGGCTGGTTCATACATGCACATAAGCACTTGATTTCTGTGTATGAATGTATGGATTGATTCCATTGAAACCCCGTGTGTCTAAGGAAACACAAATGTTCTACCTGTTCAGTATTTGATGGCTTGTTCACACATGAAAGCCAACAATTAACCTTCTGGAACAGGGGTTCCTAAACTACTCCACACAACCTCCTAATGGATCACTTGAAAATTGCTGGGACTCTGGAGGGACCACTTAATGGTTTTTCTGCCTTTTGCAGAAAATTTCAATGCACTGTACTAGATGCTGTATGATTTTCAATTGCATTTTATTACATTACAATTTTGAATTCAAATTATAATTCAATAGATAAAAAATAAAAGCTGCAACAAAATACACACACACATATATATAATGCAATGGATACATGCAGGGCCAGATTTAGGTTTGATGAGGCCCTAAGCTACTGAAGGTAATGGGGCCCTTTATATGTCCAGCTGTCCTTTGTCAACAACGAATTGTTGCTGTTTTTTGTGTTGAATATTTTAGGGAGCAGGCTAGCAGGCGGGGGGGGGGGCATTACTTACATCATAGGAACCTACACAACACAAAACACTGTTGCTGTAGGTAGGTTTTATGTTTTATTTTGGAAATGTACATCCAGGTTTTTTCCCCTTTACATTTTTTTGGGGCCCCCAAGAGAGTGGGGCCCTAAGCTATAGCTTGTTTAGCTTATACATAAATCGGGCACTGGATGCATGGAACAAGAAATTGAGGGAATTTACTGAGGGATTTGTGTTGTGTAGGTAGGATTTGTTGCAAAAGGCAAGTCATCTGTTTAAGGAGGGTTGGTGGGGAATAGGCTGACAAGGCTTGTGCTCAAAGCTTTCCACAGATGCCGCGATCTCCTTTATCGACCTTTATCGACCCAAATCCCTCATTTCCTGTTCTGCCCCTTCACCCTCTCCAAACCTCCCCCTGCCTATTTACTCACAAGCAACCCCCCCCCCCGGCCGCCAAAACTAATGGTAGAGGTGCAGAAAGTTGCAGCCTCGGCTCGGCAGCTTCTTGCAAGCAAACCTCGCGGATCCGCGGCCTGGCTTTGCCCTTACCTGGGGGCCTCGACGATGCCAGCCGTCCAGGATGGCTGTTGAAGGAAAACAAGAGACTTCTGCTTCAAACGGGGAGAGCGCAGAGGTATTTAAATGAGGGGGGGGGGCAAAGGAAACTTGGAAGGCATAAGAGGGGCTCGGCAGCAGTTGAGGGAGGGTGGAAAAGGAAAAGCACCCTGGACCAAGCGCCCGCCTGGCGCGCCGTGACCGGAAAAGACCCTTGGCACGCAGACGCAAACATGGAGGAGAAAGCGCGGGAAAGGCCGCTAGAAAGTGGCGTCCTTCTCGACGAGCTCGCTAGCTCCCTGCCTCTTGTGGCTATTGCAGCTGAAAGGCCCCGAAGGAGCCAAGGGGGGTTGCACTGGTAGCAGCTGAGGAGGGAGGCCGGACGAGGAGCTCCCCTCTCCCGTCTCAACAAAGCCCAGGCTTCTTAGGAGGGAGCTGCTGTTGCTGCTCTTTGGAGGACCATCAGCAGCAGAAAGCTCCCGGTAGACCACCGGTGGTCCAAGGAATTGGGGAACCTCTGCTGTAGAGATCAAGCCATGACTCGCAGTGCCAGATTTACGTATAAGCTAAACAAGCTATAGCTTAGGGCCCCACGCTCTTGGGGCCCCCCAAAGAATTTAAAGGGGGGGAACCCTGTCTGTACATTTCCAAAATATAAGATAAAAAACAAATAAAATAAAACCTACCTACAGCAACAGTGTTTTGTGTTGTGTAGGCTCCTTTGATGTAAGTAATCGGCCCGCCTGCTAGCCTGCTTCTGTAAAATATCACTAGTTTGCTCATTTCTATATACAGTGGTACTTTGGTTCTCAAACTTATAGCAAGTTTCTAGGCAGTGGTGGCCAAACTTGGCCCTCCAGCTGTTTTGGGACTACAATTCCCACCATCCCTGACCACTGGTCCTGTTAGCTAGGGATGATGGGAGTTGTAGTCCCAAAACATCTGGAGGGCCAAGTTTAGCCACCACTGACCTAAGCCTTAGGTACTGAATAACCGCTCCACAATACAAGTAACCTCATTGAGCATTTCAATTTCAAATATTCTGATTATTTCTACTTTTAGTTAAGTATTTTTATCTACTCACTTGATTTAAGGGTGGGGCAGCGGTTACACCCATGCACATGGGTGCAGCATCATCTGTGGCAGAGGAGGAGGGAACTGCCACACTCTAGATGCCATTGGTTTCCAGCTCTCATCAGCCCAAGCCAATATGGCCCCTGGTTGACTATGGCCACTGTGAGAACAGGATACTTGGCAAGATAGGCCTTTGGTCTCATCCAGCATGTCTCTACTTGCGTTCTTATTGTGATGGGAGTTTAAGTCCAATGGCATCTGGAGGGCCACAGGTGCCCCATCCCCGCTCTCTCTGACTTCCCCATCTTTCCCCAAAATATAATGGCCTGCTTGGCCACAGTCATGACTGTCAGTGTAGTTACTCTCTGATTTCACAGCTGCCAAGATCTCAGGCTTGAACTGAGGCATTTGACCTTTCAGAAGTTGCCTGACATCAGTTTTCCTTTATCTCTAGCCACTAAAAACTTAACTACAAAGACATTAAAAAGAAAATTTTCCCACGCTCAAGTGATTCTGCACTACAAGCTGATATTGACATACAGTTACAGTTGCTTAGTAGTCAGGGTACTCTCAGCAACAACTCCAGCTCACTCCTCTTTGGCAGTGGACCAAATGGATGTACTCATCCGGCCCTGTAGTTAACCACCAATCTCTAAAAGAAGACTCTCAGTGGTATGCACATTTGTGGCTAAGGTGCATTGACTGAAGGATGCTCTCACACACTTCGATAAGGAGTTTTGTACATTGTTTGGTCATTACGTTCCTGTCTTCACAGGAACATACTGGAGCAGGGAACCACTGTACTATCACACTTGTAATGCCCCTTTTCATAGAAGGGTCATCTAGACACGCCCCCCCCCGCAATGCAGGAATCTTTTGCCCAATGTGGGGCTTGAACCCACAACACTGAGATCAAGAGTTTGCTGCTCTACCGCCTGAGCTATTTTGGTCCAGCTAAGTCTTTACCGGCCCTACACCTGACATTATGTATGATGTCAGGTGTAGGGCAAGTGGGCATGGCCTAATTGGGCCCACAGACTGAAGATTCCCCACTGCTGAGCTACAATATGCAGTGAGCCATGCTAAAATATTTTGACCTTGTCTCTCGATTTTGAATTCCATTAGCCTTGATCCTTATGTAACCATGTTGGGTCACCTGAATGGCATAGGTCCTTGCACCATCATCATTGCTCCTTCCCTTTGGTACTTGACAGATGCTCTCTACCCCTTTTAATTGTGAGGGAAACGGATATTCACAGGACTGATAACAGAAGAGTGGTACTAGGAAATCATCCATGAAAAAATACAGATAGTGAATGAGTTTGTTGAGATTTCTCCACAACAGAAGTTGTAACCTTGAAGAAAGATAACTTTGATTCCATGCAATAACTTTACACTCTTTATGGTATATTGGAAATCCACCTGGAAATTATCTCATTAAAACATCAAGGTACTAAGCGTGAGTGATAATAAAGTTGGTGGCTGTCGTCATCTCTCAGCTCTTTTAGATTTTTAATTGTGCAGGGAATTGAGATACGTTGGTTCTGGTGCCTTCTCTAAATAAACCAGTCCATGGAAACAAAGCACACATTTGCTTGCATGAAAACAGAACAGATTTAAGGTCCTGTTTTGCTAGCTGTCATGGGGAATTAAGTAATGATCAATATGGATATATGGCTTGTTGCAAGCCATGCATATCCCAGAGCTCTCCAAGCTATTGCTTCATATTCCCAGCAGACAACTGCCTTGGTTTGCTTAGAACTCAAGGCTGTATTTTTATTAGTGTTTCCAGTCCTGAAACAGACTGTGCAAGTATTGAAATTAGTTCAAAATTAAATTCATCTAGCCCAATATCTCCGGTAGATGCGCTAAGGATGGACATGGCAAGTGGCACAGCTCTGTTCAATCAAAACTTTGAGAAAGCATAGAGGGGTTCAGGGGTGGACAGACATGAGCTGAGGGAATGGCTGATCTGCCTGTCATTAATACTATTAGTGGTATAAGTATACTGGCATGAGCTTGTTTGACCTTCTTTTGAATTAAGTTAGGCCGCCGACTCCTATGGCATCAAACGACAGCCCAAGGATGCTTTTACCATAATCATCAAACAACTTCATGGCTTGCTCCTTTGGGTTGACAGCTCCAACAGTTTGCAACCATTCCTGTTGAAGAGTGTACTTCACAAATCAACTGTTAAATCACGACAAGATCACTCTTGTAAGAAGCAGAGTAGAAACAACGAGCAAACAAAACAACCCCACAAATTGTATGATTTGCATTTTGATTCTTTATTAAAAGGACCTTATGTGCCAGGTTCAATTCTTTGTAAACCAGGCTTTGAAAACAATGTGCAAATAAAGGCATGGGGTGAAGGGGTTATAATGGAAATAGCTATATCCCTAGTACTTCCAGGAAAGAAGGTAACCCAGCTAGAGCATAATGCTCATATTTTCTTTTTTCCTCTCTCCCCCACCTGCTCAGCCACTGTTCCTGAGCTCTGTCTGCTCTACCCTGGCGAGTGGGAACCTGTAGCACTCCAGTGTTGTTGGGCTACTCGAACTCCCATCATCCCCGATCACTGGGCCATACTGCCTGAGGCCGAAGGGGAGCTGTAGACCAACAACATTGGGAGGGCAACAGGACCCCCAGCCCTGCTCTAGCCCACAACTCTGTTGTGGGGGTTGGGGGAGATGGCCACTGCAGATCTCGGGGCTCAGTAGGCACTCTGTGTGTGTGTGCATGTGTGTATTCTGCTAGGCCAAAAAGAAACAAAACATAATTTCCCACCTGCCTCCCCCATAACCCTTGTGCTAAAACAGAATTCGAAAAGATAGCAAAACAAAGAGAGACAGGGAGAGGGATAGACAATCACTTTCAATGCATCACTTCCTCAACACTCCCCACTCTGTTCCGATTCCCTCTCCCCACCTTAAATGTTTGTGTGCTGTGAATAATAATAATAATAAAAAACCTATATAAAAGGGGAATTGGGGACAAACTCTCCTTTTCTATGGAACTAAGGAGAAAGTTTAGTTTTGATACCAGGAGGAGGAGAGAAAACGCTGCAATGAGGCATCAGTTCAGCCTCTTGAGGTTGTCCATTCTAAAGCCAGTACCAAGGGGCTGTGCAGCATTTATATTATATCAAGTTTATCTCCTTTTCCCTGAACGCCCCCTCGAATTGCACTTAGATTGGATGGGGGCTTCCCCCTTGCCCTCTCCCTGTCCAATGAAGTGAATGGGGAAAAAGGGGAACTGAGAAGAAATCAGGGCGCTGAGAGACTATCCAACCATGTGGGATGGATTCTGCCTCGTGGCTTGGTTTGGCTGCAGGTGCTCAGCTCTCCGACAAAGCCAGGGGGAGAGCGCTTTCCACCGGGCTGATACGGACAGCATCTCTTTCCTGCCAAGTGACAATGCATTGATTCCTTTGAATTCTACAGCTTCCACCCAAGGATTCTCAAACGTACTCTCCTATCCTCAAACCAAAATGCATAAAAAGAAACCACACTGTCTCCGGCCAGCGCTTTTCAGCTCGGCTAACTTCTGTTCCAGAGGTGAGTGGAAGAGCAAAGTGGAGGCAAAGCTGGTCTGAACATAGGTGGTGGTCGCCCAGCCTAATCCTCCATAGTCCATTCAAGAAAGCTTCAGAGACTGGGATTCCTCTTCGGCATTTGTTGCCGCTCCCCCAAAGAACCATCATGACATCGCAGTGGGTGGGTCTTCTTGAGTCTGCCTCTCTCTCATTGGCCAGTTGCTAGTTACTGAGAACATGTTCCTATGGACAACACGCTACTAGGTGCTGCCATTGAGCTCCTTGGAGCACTGGCTGCAGCAGTCCAAGTGGCTCATATTTACAGCTTGTGGAGCCCTGACCCGTTCCCCTCCGAGCTTTGGTTGGTGAACAAAAATAAAAAAATCAAAATCAAACCCCGAGAGACTATTCTGAAAAACATCAATTCCCTACTTCTTTGCCTGCCTAGAACGTTGATCTGCAAGAAGGTGGTCTGCAACACCAAACATTGTCTTAGCTTTGGGGCTCCCAATCTTTTACCCTGTTGCCTTTCTTTCTTCCTTCCTTCAACTCTAGGCCTGAAAACAGGCACATCTCCTGTCCTGCTCCAGGTGTATGTTTGCAAACAGGTAGTTCCTTTGAAGAGCACTGTGCAATACTAGAAGCAGCAGCAGTCAATGATTCCAAACTCAACTATGACTGATTGTCTCCCACATGATCTTCTCATTGCCTCTGAAAATAATAATAATTCTGGACCCGAAATGTTCTTCATTATTGTTATTATTATTATTATATCCATTATTTTGTTCTTCTTTAGCCATATTTTCTTCTCTTTTTTCTTCTCTCTTTTAGAAATGTCAAACAAAAGAAGAAAACCCAGCAATAGGGGCTCTGGACCCTGGGGCAAGGCTACTGGGGGGTCGGTAAAGGGTGCTCTGCTGGCTGGGAGGGTTGACTGGGGTTTGTGGGGTTGGAGTCCTACTGGGTTTGGGTCGGAAGAGGCTGCCCTGTTGGGTGCTGGTGCTGTTGGACATTGGGCAGTGGTCAGGGTCTCCGGAGTCACTCTCTGTGTAACTGTAGGCCTGAGCCCGGGAGATGCCCTTTTGCTGGCGCCTCCATGAGTTGTAATAAGTTGGGTCGCTGATGTAATGGTTGACAAAAGAATGGGCTTTCTGTTGGTTCTGATCCACTTCGTACTCACTGTCACTTCCCTGTGGAGGGAAAGGAAAGACAAGAAGAACATTAGAAGATATCCGCTGGATTAGACCCAAGGGTATGGTTACCAGATTATTTTCAATGAAACCGGGAACATTTTTATTTTTTTGTGTGAAGTGGGGATGGTGAGGCAAAAGACCCTGGGCCCAAGCACACATGTATATTGTATAAAGGTGCAAAGCCCTTCTTTTGCACCCTGTGAAACATACCGTATTTTTCGCTCTATAACACGCACCCGACCATAACACGCACATAGTTTTTAGAGGAGGAAAATCCGTAGGCATGCCACCCGTAGGCATTTCCTCCATAACACGCACAGACATTTCCCCTTACTTTATAGGAGGAAAAAAGTGAGTGTTATGGTGCAAAAAATACGGTAAATGTGCAGTGTTTTTAAAAATCTGGGCAACTTTTATTCCTGCTCTTGGTCTATCAGTTCCACTAGCATTGTGGTGATCTTTTATGTTTTTATGTCTCTGTTTTGAGTTTTGCTTCTTTTTAATAATTGGGTTTTCAAAAAAATGTTTTAAATCGTAAGCCGTCTGGGAAATACTTTGTATTGTGTGCATGGGATGGAACTGTTGGAAACCAACCAACCAACCAACCAACCAACCAACCAACCAACCAACCAACATATCCATCCATCAATGTACAAATTTTGAGAAGCATGTTATTACTGTATGAATAGACTTGAACATGCACACACCACCCAGGTATGCAAGTGTTGTAATTCTATACCCAGTTATATTGGACACAGGGCAGGATTAACCTAACAAGCCTCACCAATGGAAGGTCTGTGCAAGGACCTCTGCTTGCACAACAGGGCTTTCCCACCTTCCTTCCCCAAGCCCTCTGAGACTGGCTCTTGGGGAGCTTGGGAGAACCCCAGAACAGCTTGGAGGGGGTAGGACAGGGGGGAATCATTCCCTCTGTCAAGCTGAAATGCAACATTGAATTCCACCCTAAGTCCCATTTTACTCAATAGGGTTTCCTTCTGTACGCATGTTTA
The DNA here is from genome assembly GCF_965112155.1 of Podarcis liolepis. Classification (NCBI taxonomy): domain Eukaryota; kingdom Metazoa; phylum Chordata; class Lepidosauria; order Squamata; family Lacertidae; genus Podarcis; species Podarcis liolepis. Next base: position 27,185,813 of record NC_139555.1, read on the forward strand.
GGACTGAACTATATGCCTTCTAGTCATCAGAGTAAATACACTGGTACCTGGGTTCTCAAACTTAATCCGTTCCAGGAGTCTGTTCAGCTCCTGAAACCCTTTGAAAACCAAGGTCGGCTTCTGATTGGCTGCAGGAGCTTCCTGCACTCAAGTGGAAGCCGCGTCGGACATTCGGCTTCTGAAAAACGTTCGCAAACCGGAACACTTACTTCCGGGTTTGCGTCTTTTGGGAGCTGATTTGTCTGACAACCAAGGTACCACTCTACTTTAGAAAAGGCAAATTTCACTGGTGAGCAGCAAGTTGAATGGAGCTGTGCATGAAAGGCACAGTTGTTTCCTTTTTTGTTATATTAGCCGCAACGTTACCTTAATGGGGAATGAAAAGGGAAATATGAGAGACAGACTTTCCTTCTAATGAGGGGCAGCTCCTTTTAAATTAGATTGCCAGTTTACTTCCCTCAATATCTCTAAAAGTTATTGACAATTAAATTTAGAGAAGATGAAATTCATCTTGATGTAACTGCTGCGTGCGATTAATTTGCAAACAATTTTGATTAAGCTGACTATCCTAAATGAACACATTGCGTTCTGTCATTTGGTTACAGTACTAAGAGGAAACTGCTTTTTTTGCTTTCTGCATTCTCTTTTCCAGAAATGTGGGGAATACAATCATTGTTCCATGTTTCAGGATTATTTGCACTATAAACAGGCTATGGATCAGTGTGAGGACAGCAGGAAAAGTGGGGAGGGGTGGAAGAGATGAGATAAGCAGGAAAGGAAGAAAGAACTGGCTCAGCAAAAAGGGCAGTCTCTAGCTTATTTCTTTTAACAGGAGATAAGTAATGATGCAAATCAATTTAGCAGAGCATAATGGCAGCCATATTCTTTACAGCAGGCACCCCCAAACTCAGCCTTCCAGCTGTTTTGGGACTACAATTCCCACCATCCCTGACTACTGGTCCTGTTAGCTAGGGATGATGGGAGTTGTAGTCCCAAAACAGCTGGAGGGCCGAGTTTGGGGATGCCAACATCTGGAAGGTTTGCCACCTGTGATACATACGGTAACTCTACTGCCAGTCTTAGAGGCTGAAATGAGCCAAATCACAAGGATAACCTGCAGTTAGTTTCTTGGTTCTCTCTTCATCCTCATGCTCCACTTTTAAGACTTCCTTTACACAGCATTTACAGCTCACATCACTCAATATAATGGGAAAGTTTCATCATTTAAAAATAAATAAATGAGATGTTTACATGCCCTTTGCTTGACAATTTAAGATTTCAAGAACTCCTGAAATTATGGTGGGCTTTAAAATCCCTAGTGCAGCAACTCAAGCCACTATAGCAACACGTTCTTTTTCTACTTCCAAAAGTAATCGGCCAGTAACCAAGTATTCCATCTATGGGAACATCTGGTTTAAAAAAAATGTAGAGGGAAGGGGGGGGGGGACTGGCCAGGACAGGGCAGACTTGGCTCATTTTCCTCCCTTCAACTCTCCCTCTGCTCTCCCTAATTGAATTCAGCTTCTCCATTTGCAGAAGCACAATAGAGACCATTCATGAGAACCCACAGCCTAGCCAGGGAAGAGATCAAGTGGCAGCTTTCAGCTCAGTTCAGCTCTTAGCCGTTCCTCAGAAGTACTCATTCCACCAGTTCAAGGGATGATGGTGGAGGAAGGGGGGACCCACGAGGTGGAGGAAGTTGCTGAGAGAAAGAAGGGGGCTCCTCTAGGCCCAGGTGAGGGAAACTGAAGCTGTGTGCCACGCATCTCCACAGTGGGGGGACGGCAGGAGAAGTATGATGGGTCATTGTTTCAGAGACAGGAAGGGTACAATATAAAGCAGCAAGGCCAGATGTATACACAGAAAGGATGAAAACTAGGTCTCTGAGCACATCTAGGCCTCAGATGCCCCACCCCTCTAGTCTTTTACATGTTCTGGAAGCACAAGTTTCATATATGCTTAACTTTAGGATCACACTTGGACAAAATAGGTGAATTCCAATTCACAGTCACTTTGTATATCAGGCAGGGATGGTGAATTCCAGATGTTCCCGGCTTACAACTCCCATAATCTCATTACTCGCATGCCAGCTGGGGCTGATGGGAAGTAGAGTACCAACATCTGGAAGGTTTGCCACCCATGGTACAGTGGGAAACCCAGATATTCCAGGGCCTCATTGACTATCCCCTCCAACATCACGCGGCATTTGCAATACCACAGAATGCCAGGATCTTCATTCACATCAACACATTTACTCCGGATTAAGAGGCAACTCTCGTTTTTGGGGAAACAGCCCGATTTTAAAGCAGCTCCTCCAGGCACCCCTGAATCTTTCGTTACGACTGCTGGAAGAGCTGCCTGCGAGTACAGCTACAAATCTCAGATATTAATGAAATCGTTTGCTGAGCTGGACATATGGTACATGGCAGCATTGTGGAAATCCTAGTGCCTGGCACGACAGCTCTGAGGAGCAACCGTTTGCAGTGGCCGCTGACAGAGCTACCAGAACACCCAGCTCTTCTGCAGCCTTCTGTTGGGCGCTGGCTGGGTACAAACCATGCCTCATGCCCTCTTACGTCAGGGGCCTATGATCAGTCCTGGAGAAATTTGCACCTAGCTGTATTAGCGGCGTGGACACATCACCATGGCAGCAATTCCTCCGCCTGCCTAATTGCACTAAGGGTGCCCCGGCCACTTGGCCAGCGTTCTGTTTCTAAGGAAGAGGACAAAGGAGCCATTTTGTTATAGCCTGGCAGGGTTGCCAACTCCTGTCAGCCTCAGAACTGCTAGTGCCTGTTGCTATTGGCAACAGGGCAAGGGGAAGAAAGGCCTGGCTGCAACAAGCTGAATGTGTCCCAGTCCTGACTTTTGGGGGGCAGATGTCTGCCTGCTTCTCCCTTACTAGTACCCAGCTGGTGCCTCTGATCACCGCCTCATTCTCCAGAAGGAGGTAGAGGGATCAGACACCAGATTTGCCTCAGGAAGGTTGGCTGTCTAGTAAGTTGAATCAACCAGGACTGAGGACATGGGTAGTTTCTTTGCTCAGAGAATTCACTCTGCAATTTGTCAAGGGGGGGGACGGACGTACAGTGGTACCTCGGGCTAAGTACTTAATTCGTTCCAGAGGTCCGTTCTTAACCTGAAACTGTTCTTAACCTGAAGCACCACTTTAGCTAAGGGGGCCTCCTGCTGCAGCTGCGCCACCGGAACACAATTTCTGTTCTCATCCTGAAGCAAAGTTCTTAACCCGAGGTAATACAGTGGTACCTCGGGTTACATACGCTTCAGGTTACAGACACTTCAGGTTACAGACTCCGCTAACCCAGAAATAGTGCTTCAGGTTAAGAACTTTGCTTCAGGATGAGAACAGAAATCGTGCTCCGGCAGCACGGCAGCAGCAGGAGGCCCCATTAGCTAAAGCGGTGCTTCAGGTTAAGAACAGTTTCAGGTTAAGTATGGACCTCCGGGACGAATTAAGTACTTAACCCGAGGTACCACTGTATTTCTGGGTTAGCGGAGTCTGTAACCTGAAGCGTATGTAACCTGAAGCGTATGTAACCCGAGGTACCACTGTATTTTCCTTCCTGCTTTGCAAAACTCCTCCAGTACTCACAGTCACAAACTTGAAGAGAAGAGGGTAAGCAGAGCACATTGGTAAAGGCCTGGGCAATGTGGAAACAGCAGGCTTTTAAAAACAAGCAAAACCTTTTTAATAGGGTGCTCCTACTTCACCCCACTGACAGGACAACAACCCCCCCATTTAAATCTCAAGATAGGAGCCTGACTTGCATTTGTTTGTGGCCCATAAATTCTTTTAACAGCCCTCTCTGACCCCCCCCCCCATGTTCCCTTCCCACCCACCTCCGTCACTGTCATAGAGAAATAAATTGCATCTTTTAATTTGGATTTGGTATCACCACCACACACACAAGTGTGGCAGCTGCCAGCTCTTGAAATGGGAAACTCTAATATCTGTACAAGGCCTGGGGTGGAGCCCTGTGGTTGGGAAATAACTGTGGTGGATCCCAGCCCAACAGCTATCAAGTTTGCAAAAACAAGGAAGGAGAAGAAAACCATCCTTGCAACTTGTTTTTCTGATGATTGGCACCAGAAGAAGAAAAGGCTGGTTTTTGTTGGTCCATTGTAGATCCTAGTGTGTATGGGCCCCAATCTAGCAAATTTTCTGTGTTCTTTCATTTTAGATGGATATCCGCCACCTTCTGCCACCTAGCTTTCTGAGAACTCGTTTCTCCCCCACCCCCGGCCTCTTTCCCCCCATTTTTCTGAGAAACCGTTTCTGATCCTGGAACCCCTGGTACTTCTAGCAGCAAACGTAATCAGAATATTGCCATTTCTGACAGCTCCGTGAAGTGAAAGATCTTGTACAGAGGCCTCCTGTGGACAAAGCGACCTGACAATGTCGTTTTGTCACATGGCAGCATCTCTTGTGCTGTGCGCACTTCTTGCAAAGCCCATGCTTTCTCGGTGATTCTGGCTGTGTATTCACCATATATTTAAAGTGCATTCTAAGCATACGATTTCCCCAAATAATCCTGGGAGCTGTAGTTTGTTAAGGAGGCTGGGGAACTGTAGATCTCTGAGGGGGTTAACTATATTTCATAGGATTCTTTGGGGTAAGCCATGTGCATGTATGTATGTATGGCATACACATACAGGAAGTTGGAGCCCTTCTAAACCTCTCACCATTCCAATGTCTTGGCCTATGCTGGAGGGGCTCCATACCTGTTCTCTCTGCAGCTGCAATTCTGCAACAACCTTAGTACTCCTCAATCTAGTTCAACCAAAAATGTCTCCACTGCCAGCCTTTCTGTTTGGCTCACCTGCGAGTCAGAGATTTCCGAGGGCTTCTCCGTGAGGCTGCTGCTCTCAGCTGGGATGAGGTCGTTGTATTTGGTGACGTCCTCATCCGAGTAGTGCAGGGAGCCGGGGCTGGGTCTTGGCGGGGACCTCGGGAGAGACATGGAAGCTCTGAGATTCCGTTCAGAAAGGGAAAGTGTTTAGCGCAGGAGAGCAGAACTGCCCTTCCCAAATTCGGTCCCTCTCCCCACACCAAATCCTTTCTGCAACTATACGGGCACAGCCTCTGGTACCTTGTGTAGATTCCGTTCTTCCTGCAGAAGGAATTTTTCACGGACAGGCGCCGGTTGTTCAGCTCCAGAGCAGGAAAGCTGCTCTCATCCAGGCTAACCATCTCACCGTGGCCAAGGGCATTTGACTTGGAGTTGCTCCCTAGGGGTGAGGGGGAAGCCAAGGGGACAGAAGACGTCATCATCTTAGGATTCCTTAGTGGCTAAGAGACAGCGGCCAAATTCTCGCCCCAGAGAGAACAAAGCTCAATGGCTTGTTTAAAGTTTTCCTGACTTTATTTAGGGGGTGCCATTCAAGGATTTAAAAATGATGGCGTGGAAACAAAAAGGGGGCACAAAAATCCTTTGGGTGAAAAAGTGCCCGGCTTCCACCTCTATAAACTGCTAGGTACAGCCTTTTGAGGCTATGCCAAGTACATCAAAGGCACAGATTATTAGGTGTTCCTGTAAGGGTAATTTTAGGGGAGCAAAACTTACTCTCCCACATTGTGTGTACACACACACACACACACACACACACACACACACACACACACACACACTTTAAGCACATCTTGTACTGTACCTCTGGGAAAATCCACATACTGTTCCTTGACTATCTTCCTCTTTGAGATCTTCCGTGGGAACAGTACAGGAGCTAAAGTGAGTTAAGAATTTGCTTGAACTGAAGAAGCAGTTCATATGCTCTTGGTTTCAAGCGCTGAGAAGAGCTTTCTAAGAGGTTAGTTGCAGAGAGGCTGCAGAGCAGAGGGGAAGCATCCTCTGGGCCCGGGCCTTTGGCCAGGAGACCAAGGGCTGCTGGGTGGCTCCCGTCCCTGCCTCCCTGGAAGAACATCATGGAAACAGGAATCCATGGCTCCATCCACCAGCCAGAGAAGGAGCCTCTAGCAAGAGCTTGCTACATCCCTCCCTGCCAGAATGAACACATATAAGAACTTTGTAGCCAAAAACTTGTGCCTGTGTTTGTTTTACCCCTCCTCCCTCCTCAATCGCCTTTCCTTTCCTGAGCTTGAGTGCAGGGAGCATCTTACTGTAAACTGATTTGACAGCCTTTTTCAGCTGAAGAGCAGGGTTAAAATAAAGAAATAAATGTATTCTTCCTACCCAAGCAAAAGAGCAAAGGTCACTTTCTGCCTTTACCACACACCCTCCCAGTCCTCTCTGAAGGCCTCTGGGGTGGGACCATAGGTGGGCAGAGATAATAGCTCAGTGGAAAAGCTTATGCTTTGCATGCATAAGTTCCCAGGTTCAATTCCTGGCAACTCCTGACAACAAGGGCTAAAATGCTCCAGCCTGTGACCTCAGAGAGCCCCTGCCAGCCAAGAGTAGATGATATTTTGGACACATGGCCCAGCGTGTTAAAAATGACTTCGTATATCTCTAAGGCTGTAGATTAAGGGCCAATTCAAAACATCAGTTGTTCTACATAGTTCTGCAAGGTTGTGGTGGGGAGCGGGGGGACCCCTTGTGAGCACCATATTGCATGAAAATGGTTTTTGCCACATGCAGATGTGTTTGAAAACTGCTACACGTGTGATGACGCAGAAGCTTCTTTCCCTGCAGCTGTGTGCACCCATACAAGGAAAGTGACTTGCAAACAATTATTGCAAGCCATTGTTCCCAAAGATGCCACCCCACACAAACTCCACTTCTCCCATCCATTTCCCTTATTTAAGAGGAAAGCTCAGATTTTCCTCACAATTAGAGCAAAGCAAACACAGTCGCGTTCCCTTGCCCTGGTGACCTCTGCAGTTGCCTCTGGCGGTGGCTGGGACACAAAGCCATTTATTTTAAGTGTCAGCTTGGAGTGGCGTCAACAAGGTCACTGACTCCATCCCCCACCCCACCCCCAACATACCACATGCAGGCACTAGAGAGGGGGGTTCTTAGGGTAAATCCCAGTCAGCTGAAGAACCCTTAAAGCTAGGTTTTGCATTTAAGATTCCCTCACCCTGCTCAAGTGACGGAGGGAGCTGGTTCAATTTTAATTGGGTAATGGGAATTCAGGAGTCTTAGCTTAGATTGGGGTAGTTGATGATGCGATGCCCTCCAGATGTTGTTGGACTCTAGTGTTCATAATCCCTGGGCTTTGGTCATGCTAGCTGGGATAGTGACCAGGGCGTGGAAGGAGAACAAAAGAATATAACATCCAAGAAGAGGTGGGTGGGAATTCTCATGGGTGGGCCATTGGCTTGGGGAAGAGGTTTGTAGCTAGGATGCTGCAGGCAGGAGTATCATCTCCTGGTTGGAGCTAAGAAGGCAACAAGGAGCAAATCTAAGGCTGTTGGACCAGTGGGATGTACGGTGTCGCTTCCTGCTACCTACTCACTACTGTGCTCCACATGGGATACAGAGCTGCTACCGAAATCTCTCCACTGTGTTCGTATTCAATACTCTCAAAGGAAAGAGCCTTAATTAGGGGGAAAGGACATCACAATATGATGTTGTCAGCACCCACCTGAGTCTGACTTCTTGGCATACTTCTTGCTCTGCCCTCGGATGATGAGGACAAAGACCAGCAGGAGGATGAAGATGAGTCCCACCAGAGCAATGACCACCAGGAACCACCACTCCTCATAGAAAGGATTGGCTTTCTGGGCTGCAAGACAGCAGGCAGCATGGAGCAATCAGACACCCTTTCCCTAAAAGGCCACCCACACACATTGTTTCCTATAGCCTCTGCTCAGGGCTTAGTGACCCTGACCTGAGGAAGTGTTAGACTTTCACCTCTGTTACCTGAAACCGATGGGGAGGGAGAGCTGGGTGTCCCATAGCCGTAGTCATTGACAGCAATGACCCGGAAGTCGTAGCTGACACCTTGCTTCAATATGTCCATGCTGAAGGTGTATGAGGTCACTTCCTTGGGAATGTCTTTGATGAGAATATCCCAGAGCCCCTCATCTAGAAGAGAGAGAAAGAGAGAGAGAAAGAGAGAGAGAGAGAGAGAGAGAGAGAAACCAAGTGAATTTGCAACAGGAAATGCATGTGTGTGTCTATGCGCCTATAAATTCATTGCAAACACACACACACACACACACACACACAGAGCATGGGGAAATAAGTCATATCCACCGCCCTGGGAAGTGAATGAGGGGACCCATAATGCTGAATATATACAGAAAACCCTTGCTTCCTCTCCCTAAAAATGACAATAATTGATACAGCCTATTTTCAGACATTTGCAAAGTTCACATAATTATTTGCTATGTTAGCATGATGTACATGCCAGTGATCCTTAATTTTTTATACATTTGAATAAAGCATGGTCAAATGAAGCACAAGCTGCCCATACAAAATGTATTTGCAGACATTTGACTGCATGTATAAGGTTATTAAGTAACGCAAAAGAAATTCCAGCTCTGAAGAGACGCTGACTGACGGAACTTGTTCTGAAAATGTCCTTGTTCTTTAAAAGGTATGCTGGGTACATAACTGTCCAGGAAGCTTCGGCTTTAATTAGTTCTACATATCTGATGATGGAGCCAACCCAGAAGGTGGGCTAAATTGACTCCTGAGACATTATAATCCCTAAGGCTCTCTGATTCAGAGAAGAGTGGCAAGGACATATTGCTGAACAGTATGCTCAAGACAACAGCAGGTCACAGTGGTGGTGGACTCTTGGGTAGACCTGAAGCCCGTGTAGTCCTAAAGGAAAGACTAGCCTTGTCTGTAATAGCATTAACATCAATTGAATGAGCTAAAATATTTTTTGAACCTTTAATTTAGGGGTGTGTCACAAAATACCTTGCATTTGTGGCACATCATGGTAATTTGGCAGAAATAGGCAGCCCCCTCTCAGCATCAAAATCATACGTAGACCAAGGCTATATTGCCGGCGTCCAAGCTGGCAAAGGACAGGTGAAGATGGAGCAATCTCTACGTGCCCCATGACTCTCAGAAGAACGATGGGAGAAGACCACAGGAAGGCTAACAGAGGGGTGATGAGGTTTTTCTGTGCACACTGTGGCCAAATAAAATGGAGTCATTGCTTCTCATGACTGTGGGCTCCTTGGGTTGATCTGAATTACTACACACTCTCTCAACCTGACCCACCATCCCCGCCCTGGAAATGCCATTGTGAGTCACTGCCTTCCTCCTCAAGGCAGGAGATTCTGCTCCTGCACTGTCTGAACCAGGAGTAGCTTGACTGACCCTGTTAACATTCGCTGCAGCGATGGTGCAGAATGGTCTTTCCTAAAGGCAGAGGGTGACTTGGAGGAGACTAGGTCAGGTTGGTAATTCATCCAAAGAGACAATGGGCGGCCTCCTCAGTGGGTGGGTTTGCAGAACATTTATTTCTCATGGCACATTTAACAGCTCTTTTGTACCACATTAGCATACTGTACTCAGCATGGAGTTTGGCGATTACTTAATTAGGACGTCTCTGGGTCCTAACACCGTTGGTTGTAGCCTAATAGCTACAAGGGACTGGATATCCAAGCTCTCACATCCCAGCGTGCAAACCTCAGGTGAGTCGGGTCTCCCAACTTGTATGTGTCCATTTCCTCGCGTGTCCAAGAGGTCGTTTATGATGGCGGATTACAACCTGCTTCGCTCAATGCAGGCAGATTGCTTGCTTCTAACGTGTAAGCTCCTTTAGGGATTGACTAGAGGGGGAGAGTCTCCATCCCCAAGAGGAAGCTTGTGGCTCGTGAAACATTCTGCCTGCTCCCGTCTCCCTCTGGGGAATGGAGAGGATGATTGATGGACCTGCAGCCCAAGAGCAGGGCAGATGCAAGGGGATAAATCACTCCAGTGCTTTGAAATGGACTCTGGCTTGCTTTTTAATAAGGCTGCTGTGAGTAAAAGGGAGAGAGGACAAGGAAGAGCAGATGGCGTGGCACGGGGCCTGTTAATTGCCACGAAGGCTCGTGCTGAAAGACTCGTGCTCCTACCCTGCAGTGCTCTTTGAGTTCTACCTCACTAGGTGACATCCATTCCAGGCACCATCAGATGCGGCCAGGACAGGTGAATGTCTTATGGATGCCAAATCAACTGGCAGGCAGGTGCCCTGCATTTCTTGGCTGTACTCATGTGGGAAACACCAGCTATGGTCTCTGAAGGCAGGTGGTTCTTACTCTCACAGTCCCCCAGTGCAACCCTTTCCCCTCTGCACCACGGCACCTCCCTTCCCTTTCCAAGCTACAACTGGATCAGCCATAGCTGTCAACGTTTCCCCTTTTTTAAAGGGAAATTCCCTTATTCCAAATAGGATTCCTCGCAAGAAAAGGGAAAAGTTGACAGCTATGGGATCAGCCTACAATATACGCCAGAATAATTAAGAGAAAATGGGTGGCATTCAACTGAGGCTTACTCAGAGAAGACCCAGTGAAATCAATGGACCTAACTTAGTCACGGTCATTAGTTTCAATGTTTCTGCACTGAATAAGACTTAGTTGGACACCACCCAATGCCTCTGAACATTTGCAGAGAGTAGTTACCAGTGGGTAAACCCAATCTCCTGATTATTTGGGATTAGAAGAGAGAACTTGCATAACAGAAGCACTGACTTTCGGGCAGGCTGATGCTTTGGGCACATCTTGGGTTTGGAAACGAAGCCTCATCTTTTGGGATCATGATCCTGAAAGGTCCATATCAGGAACTGCTGTTTTTTCCCCTCCCACGTTCCAACTTTAGGACTGCTAATGGCTGAGTCAGCCAAGGGGGACGTGAACTGAGCGCAGAGCTGGTACCTGAAGGACGCGCCTCAATCACGTATCTGGTGATAGGACCTTTCCCAGGGTCACCACTTGACCAGTGGATTGTGATAGCTGAGCCGTACCTGGAGATGAAGGGCTCACCTGGAGGACCTGGAGCACCTGGGAACCAAGAAAGACATTTTCAGTACAGAAATCGTGCTGCGAGACTGTGGAGCAAGTAACCAAGGAATCATTTCTTTCCTCCCCCCCCCTTGCTAAATACAAGCCCTAGGCAAGAAAAACTGCTAATCCCATCTAACCATGTCCATTCCCCAAAGGGTGGGTTTGTAGATGCTTTCAACAGAGGTCCAGTTTGCTGATTCCATGTGGCTTTAAATAGTACATCACTTTTTTTTGGTACATCATTAGTACATTACCAATCAACCAGGACAGTTGCTCCCTAGAGAAATTCAAGAGTTCAATTCACAATACTGTGCAAGATCTATATATCAGTACATGAAGTGGCAGATAAAGGTTTCCCCTGTCCACCCCTGGCTCTTAGTTTACCTTCTCCTGGCCCAGTGGTGATATTGGCTTCTACTTCTGGTCCGTACGTAAAAGTCTTGGCTCGGATTCGGAACCGGTAAGTGACTCCTTCTGCTAGATCTTTGACTTTCAACCATAGGGGACTGTTTCCCTTCACATCCACTGTTACAATCTTGCTCACACCTGCAGGAGAGAGAGGCAGAATTTAGGGATTAGGCACGCAACCCCATCAATGGTCACCTGCAGCCACAGAACTTTCCCTGCAGCTAAGTTGCTGCAATTTATCAAATCCAAACTCTCTTAGGCTTAGTTCCTAGTTTCTTATAGCTTACATTATTGCTTATTCCTTCCAGCACAGATAAATACCTTAATATGTTGGGTATTTTATATGGGTCTATGTTGCTGTTTTTACAGGATAAGGAATGGCACCTAATACCATGGAATGGTTTCACTGCATTTATTAATGCTAGATCCTTAGGTTAGAGGGACTTCAGATGCATGGATGGATGTGGAAGGATTTATTTGGTCAGTTAATAATGTTTCAGCATTAACTGTGATTATGTTCTGACATTAGTAGCATGTGGGAGTGTGAAACCAACTATTCCTTTATATTAGTTGGATATTCTTTGTGAAAACTTGTGGCCTAGTTATTCATTTGTTTTTGTTGATCAGAAAATTATATACATGGAACGGCATATGACCTTATGGGGCAGTACAAGACAGTAAAGCCATTTGAGCCTGGGACCTATTATTATTTTTATTTTAAATAATGCTTTTTTTCCAGGAAAGGGAAGTAGTAGAAAAATGGGGATACCAGAAAGCTCATTTTTAAGCAAGAGGGGGATAGAACATATGCCTGAATATTATCACCGAATTTCACACTGGAATATTGAATACACAGTGCTTGATAAACACACATTCCAGAAACCGTTTTTTTAGCGCTGGCAATCCGAGAATTAAAAAAAGGCATTTGAGCATGTGCAGAATGCCTTTCCATTACTACTGAGTATGCACAGCTGACCTACACGTCTCAGATTAGGAAACAGAATGTGAAGATAAAAAGGTTCTGGGGTTACAGTTAGCTTTTAGAAATTAAGTTCTAATGGTCATGATTCATTGTACTGTCTGTCCACAAAATAAAAAAACACTTCCCTCCTATACTGCTGTGGCGACCCAAAAATAAAAATGGACTTGAGCTGTGAATAGATGTCTAGGCTACATGCCACTAACTGCTCCGTTTGAAACAATGCCAACAAAAGCCCTAGAATAAATAGCATATTAGTTGCTTTGTATTGGGAAAGGGTTCACAACAAGATTGCTATTAAATTCAGATACCTTGAGACACTGGACTTTTCACATATTCCCAGATAAAAACTGTAACATGATTCGAAACACGAGACAGACTTGTTTTATCAGTCTTGCTTGTTTTAATCGATTCACTACACTACTTCAAACACACAACTGACTCACTAATTCATGCACATTCATAAACCTTCACATGCACACACAACACCAGACCCTGTTCTCAAAGACCCTCACCATCCACAGGCATGCAAGGTTCATAGATGAGTCGGTAGCCCTCCAGGATTCCATTAGGGAAAATTGGTGGCTCCCAGGAGACATTCACGGAGGTGGTGGTGAGCTCACTGAATCTGATGGAGCCTGGTGAGCTGGGGGCTGCGAGGAAAGAAAAGGAAGGAGTTAGAAGTTATGGGCGACGTTAGGCTTTCTCATCAACAACATGGCCTTGTGGATGGAGGTGGTCTAGCAACCCGCCACTAATCTCCAGAAGGAAGTACAATCCATTGAAAGAAATTCTATCAGTCCTTGAATACCGGTGACCTTTTGCACAGCCAGTGAAGGAAAACAAGACAGAACAATGGCAGGACGGGAAGCAGAGATATCTGGTCTAAGAGCAGCTGGGGAAGGGGACAACATGGGTTAAGTACTTAAAAACCCAGAAGAGGAGACGGTAACCCCCACTCAACCAAGAATTCACTGGAGGGTCATGGGCCAGTGATGGTGGCTCTTCATCACATCTGTCAAACGGGAATAAACCAGGGCCAAAACAGATGTTGAAAGGGAAGCATGAAGAGCCCAACATTGTGTTTCCCTCACAATGGCAATACATGGGCCGGTGATGGGACATTTACTAGGGAGAACCAGCTAATAATAATAATAATAATAATAATAATAATTTAAAATTGTATACCACCCTATACTCTCAGGTCTCGGGTGCTTAAGCCTTTCCTACCCACAGATTCTCCCTTACAAATACCATCCACTAGCTGATTTTAACTTCCTCCAGCTGGGTTTCAATAGTAGAAGTCAGAATTGCTTGTGTGTGTGTGTGTAACTATTGTGAAAACGGTTCCAGGAAGGACTGGGAAGAACTTTGCACACTAGAATTTAGCAATGCCAATGATTGCAAAACACTTTGCACACCCGCTGTTTATAGAACAGATTAAAAAGGAATGTATACTGAACTATCCCTCAAGAATACAAGAAGACTCTTGATGGATCAGACCAAAGGCCCATCTATAGTGCAGTATCCTGCCCTCACAATGGCCAGTCAGGAGACTCCCAGCCAAATGCTGCCTCCCTTTTGTGAATCCTAGGGAGGAAAAGCAGCTCAACCTCTGGATAGCTCATAGTTTTAAAAGGCAACCACATCAGGGCAGAATCTCTCTTTCAGGTTCATGGTGGTGATGAGAATGAAACCTAGGGACAGGCCACCCCATAGAATGGTTAAAATTTAGTTTTAAGGTGGTAAAGTATGGAATGTAGGAGGGGAGAATGGACAATGTGGTTAAGGGAGCCAGAAAAGGGAAAAGTGGAGCCTGAGGCAGACTGAAAACGGAGGAGACCGTGGATTGGGAAACCAAAGGTAGGCAAAGGAAAGTGCAGAAGGCTGAAATAATGTTTAACTAGGCCAAAGTTTCGAAAAAATAAAGGGATCGTGGCGCCACCTTGCTGGACCCGCTCCTGAAATCACAGCGTTCACCTCACCGCCACAGGTTGGGCGAGAACATCTGAGAAGGGGAAACCTACATGTGCAGAAATTGCATGTGCATTGCCTTACAAAGCAGCAAGGGGCTGCCTTCAAGGCCAGCTCTAGCGGCAGTGAGACTCCACAAAACTCCCACAGCAAGCCTATTAAACAGAAGGAAGTCACAGAAGGAAGCAAGCAGGCAGAAAACCAAGAAATCCCAGGAAGGAAGCTGATCTCCTCAGATTTCTAATTTTCTAGGAAGTTGTTAACTACTTTTGAAACTGTGCTGACGGTTTTAATCTGTCTGGGGCCGAACAATTCCCACAACCTGGCTCTGAAAATGTAGTAGGGACAGGGCTCTATAGCATGTCTATTGTTTGATAATAAAGCTTTTCCCACAACATCACATAATATAGCGGGAAGACACTCCCAATGAAAATTTATGTTGCTATACATCTTAGATGGCTTTTTTTGTATATATTTTGATATTATTATTTTTTGGCATATGGATGTTTTAAAATGGTCTGTATCTGTAATGCCTAATAAAGGTTTGGAGAAAGAAATAAAGATAACAAATCTGTGCAGGTGGAATTGGGCTAGGGCTATTGTTTCCCGACCCCATGCTCTGCTGCTTGTTTCCTTGACAACCAAGGCATTTCACATGTCTGGATTATTTTGGGAAACGGTTACTGCTTTGGCAGTAACACTGTGGCACTAGTGTGAAAGCATGAATGAAATAAATAAGAAAACATCTCATAGTGCTAGTTTAGAGAGTACAGTAGTTCATGAGCCTGATCCTCAGAAAATCAAATTATTTTTTTAAAGGGTTTAATATATATATAGTTAATGCTATTATTATGCTTGCGGGATTCCCTAGACTGCTTAACAGCAGTTCACTCCTTTGTACTGAACAAGCAACTGCCCTTCATTTTCAGTTTTCTGTATCTTAGCTGGAACTGACAACAGCCTTGTCAAGAAGAAGGAGGAGGAGTTTTATAAAAACCGCTAAAGAAATAAAGTTAGGCTAAATGATCCTGGTGGCTTAAGCAAGTAAGCCAAGCCACGGTTTTCATTGGAAGTGTGGCTGCACCTAGGGATGGTAAAGAAATTTTCTTGTCTAGCATCCCGTTGTTACTGGGGCCAACTAGGTCTTCTAGCAAAACAGACATCCTGGTCTGTATCCTTCATATCTTTTCAAATATATTATTAGACCTAAACAAAATGATTCCCAACTGTATATTCTAACTTCTTCCTTTTCTTAAGATCACACACCCCAAGCTATTATTTATTCCTGGGGGGAAATCTACCTAGACTTGTAAAGCAGTCTTCCTCAACCTTTTCCTCAGCAGAAGTTTTAGACTTTAATTCACATCAGCCGCAGGTAGCATAGTCAATGGTCTGGGAAAGGGGGAGTTGTAATCCCACAACTTCTGGGACTCAGCTACATTGGCAAAGAAAAAGCGCTTTAGATGCATTGTATATGCATTACAACACTGTGACACCAGATGGTGCTGTGGAGTTCGGTTTTTGCCAACCTGATTTCTCATACTAAGTTTACAACGTGTTTAACTGAAAAGCTTCTTTGATGTGTCTAGATCAAGCCCTGGAGGGCCCCTGGTTGGGGAAGACTACCCTAAGATATCTGTATATTTCCCTACCTGGAGCAAATAGCAGCTCATCTAGTTATGCCCTTATTTTTATTCATTTTAAATTTTATAAAGTTTTAAAGTTTATACTGCCTTTAAGGGAGAGGGGGCTCCAAGGAGATGGACAGGTAGAATAAACTTATAGCAATTAAATGATTAAAAGCTAGTAAAAATAAACCACAAACATCCAGCCCAAAAGCATTCTCAAACTGAAGATTACACCCCCCCCCTTTAATGAAAAGCTAAATCTAGCTTTATTTACTTGCTATCTCTCATACTCTGCAAAGCACTGGCAGAAGATTAGGATTCCTAAAACCAGAAACTCCTAAAGTAGCATCCCCTGGAAGAAAAACTCTTTGCAGATGCACAGTATCTCAAACCTCTTTTCTCACCAAGGCACTGGAAACTTCTAACAGAGAGACCATTGTCTCAGGGCATTAGGCTGAATGCAGTTTTTTTGTTTTGTTTTGTTTTGTTTTGTTTTGTTTTGTATTTTAGCCGAGTCCATTCAAAGTCAGCGACTTGAACCTTTGGCGCAGTCATTTTTAGAGCCGAGCAGGGGGCCTGCAAAGAGGGGAAATGGGAGAAGCTGTCCTAAACTGCTCTGGCCAAAGTCATCGCTGCAATTCTTTTCATGCTCCTTTATGCTGTGCCAACAACAACCCCGAAGATCCAAGGAATGGGAAGCCAGCGAAGCGCAGTCCAAGACAGCCCCAACTTCCTCTCTGCATAGCAGGAAATACAGATACAAGCCCAGATCCTCACTCAGCAGTGCCCTTGGCTTAAAGGAGTTTTCACCAGCCAAAGCTGCTGGCGGTGGATATGGCCCACAAGCCTCTCCTTCTTTCCTTTCTTGTTGGCTTTGATCTCCAAACATGTAACCTGAGGATGTTTTGAAGCTCATAGCTGGAAGGAAGAGGAGGGGAGCAGGTGACGCAAAGGAACAAAGCAGGTGCCTGTTGAGGATTGAGCACAGGGGTTCAGGCCACAGAAGTACATGTGTCTTTTGTTGGGCATCAAATGCAGCCCAAGGTCAACAGTTCAACGGTTCTGCTGCATCTCAGCACAGCAATGCACACAGAGCAGCAACGTCCCAGCTCAAGAGTCAAGCTCCTAGTCAGAGAGGGGCTTGAAGATTCAGGAGAAGCAGGAACTTGGGGTTGAAGCACAGGGGAGGTGGGGGCTCAGGATTCAGCTGGTGGCGGCAGAGACATGCTGGGATGCTGTGGGATGCTCATGCAAAATTAAGAGGACCGGATGAAGTGAATGTTTTATATAGTGGACAGATGAAGAATTGGAAGTTCTTCACTCTCTGAATCTTATTTTTCTATCTATCTCTTTTAACCTCTTTTCTAGTCATCTTTCTTTCATTTTTCTTTCTCTATTATCCCCCCTCCCCCTTTTGTATTTTTATTGTATCGAAATAAAAGTCTTGGTTTGGTTAAGAGGAAGGAGGGTTATGTAATATGATTAGGACTGTGATATGGTCTTTTAAGACACTGATATTGGAAACTGCTACATATAATTACTAAGAAATTCCGATGGAAGAGATTTGAGGAAATCAAATACTATGTTTATGAAGATGGATGGTACTTAATTTTAATTAATTAAGTGGTAATATGTGGTATGCATTTTTCCCCTTTTTTTCTCTTTTTCTCCTATTTTTTGTTTGTCTTTATTATTGTTAATCTCTTCTTTTTTATTATGTTTATCTACTGAAAATAATAAATATTATTTGGGGGGAAAAAGAGGAAGGAGGGTGGGGGAAAGGTATTAAGCTTTGCATTTTTCTCTATAAACCTTAATAAAAACTATTTAAAAAAAATAAGAGGAAAAGGAGAATGCGGGTGGGAGCTTAAGACTGCAGTTAAGAGGATGCAAAAGGGAGGTGATGACCTATCAGTATACAATCAATCAATAGACTTTATTTGCATAGCCGACAGGCCATAGCAGTATACAGTGGTACCTTGGTTTACGAACTTAATCTGTTCCGGAAGTCGGTTCTTAAACCAAAGTGTTCTTAAACCAAGGCATGCTTTCCCATAGCAGCGGGGGACTCAGTTTACAAATGGAACACACTCAATAGGAAAGTTCAAGGCAAAGTTCACAAACCAAAACACCTGCTTCCGGGTTTGCAGCAAGTTGTTCATAAACTAGGCTGTTCTTAAACCAAGGCACCACTGTAGTTGGACCAAAAAAGATTTGCTGCTTATACAGAGAGAAGTCCTTTGGCCACACACGTTAAAAAAACAACCTCATCTGTGAGACTGAATGAGAACGAACACTCCCCATCGTGGTCGTGCTCATGTCTTCCCAACCCCGGCCCAACTCAGCACATCAGGACAGGACCTGCAAACTGCTTTTCACAGCCAAGTCGCCGCTGCCTCTCCTCCCTCCTATCCCACCTGCTTGCTGCGTCCTGCCCTTGATAGGGGCGCTGCGGGGCCCATCGCCTGCAGCATTGAAGGCCAGGATGGTGACAAGGTAGGCGGTGTAGCCAGTCAGATTCTTGAGCTTGACGCCGTTCTCCGGCAGGAAGAGCGTTTTCACCCGTTCTGTTTCGTTCTGCCGCTGGGCCTCCCAGAAATAGATCTGTAGGAAAGAGGAAATGGGGCGTAGTGAGGAAAATTGGGGGGGGGGGGGAGAGGAGTAGCACCCATTTCTCTCTTTGTGGTCACCAATGTGTTTCCAACAATGCTGCTACTCCGAAATGTGGAGTGTCATACACACACACACACACACACACACACTTGTTGTTTGCTCCTTGGAATTGCTACAGCCTTTATCAGCATAGGCTTGTCCTGCTAATAATTTCCTCAATTCATACAAGTCAGGCAGTAGCTCAACCATCTAGAATGGAGGAAAGGGAACCTGTGGTCTTGCAGGTGTGGTTGCATTCCAGCTGCCATCAGCCCCAGCCGGCATGGCTAAGGGATGGTCACCTGGTGAGAACTGGATGATGGAGGCATATAACAAGTTTGCCACAGTGAGTAGGGCTGCAGCGGGAGGGAGATTTAAAGAGGAAATCCAGAGATGGAGGTAGGGACAGGTGGAAAGAGGGAGTCCACCGGCATGATGGGCCTGCTAACTATGACTGTGCCCTACTATCCTGGGGAACAGCAGATGCCCAGGTACAATGCTAAAATATTTTTTACTCTTGGCTCTCTGGCCACCGTCCATTATTTTAACATCTCTCTGTCCTTTGTTGCTCTCTGCTACCCCAGTCCTTTGCCGTAGGTTCAGATGCAGCTAAAGCCAAAAACACTGGGTTCTTTCCAACTCAGGGCTTATCCACACTTTACCTTTTCTCTGCTCTTTCCAGGCAGGGCCCACAATTTAAAGCTCCATGTTCAAGAGCCCTTTTAGGGCTCCGGATCTTTCCCAGTGAAAACCTGCTCTTTACAGCTCAATTGGAGCAAACGTCAATCCGTGGGAAACCTCGTAATTGATGTTTGCTCCAGTTCAGCTTTAAAGAGTGGTGTTTCAGAGGGAAAGCTTGGGGGCAATTTATTATTATTATTATTATTATTATTATTATTATTATTATTATTATTAAAATGGGGCATTAAAGTGTAGAGCTCTGCCTAGAAAGAGAAGGGAAAAAAGGTAAGCGTCGATAAACTCAAATTTACTCAAGTAACTCAAATTTAGAAGAGGCCCAATGAAATCAATATGCTTGGTTAACTTAAATTAATCCCAATGGAACTCCTCTGAGTTTGACTTAGTTGGATACAAGTCCTTTTCTCTCTCTCTCTCTCTGTATGTATATAAAATTAAAGTTTCTGTTTTACAATTTAGAATATTCATTTAAACAACCTTAAAATATCAATGACTTCCCTTCTGCTCTTTCCATGGTTCATTTTGCACAACATAAATCCCTGCTTATTTTATATAAACTAAACCATTCAGTATTTCATTACTACTTCCATCAAAACTTATTTACATTGTTGAATTTTTCCTAATGCTGCCAACATTTTCAAGTGTATACAATTTCCCCCCATATATTCAATAAACATTTCCCAATCTTCTTTAAACAAATGTTCTTCTTGTTCTCTTATTCTATAAGTTAGATCTGCAAGCTGCGTATATTCCATCAGTTTAAGTTGCCATTCTTCTTTAGTTGGGACCGCGCTCGTTTTCCATTTTTAGGCTAACAAAACACAGGCCACCGTAATGGCATACATAAATATTTTTTTTCAGGATAAAAGTCCTAATGCCCAATAAATGTGTGTGCAAAAGTTTCTTTCATTTATTCAAAGCACAGGACATAAATCTCCTTGTTACACACAGAGAGAAATTTTCTTATACCTAGCTCATGCCACTATGTTCCAGAAACTTTTCAGCTGGCCAGTGAAAACACGTTTCCAAAGGCTATGAAATGAATTAAGCACCTCAAAAGATTTCCCCCTGAGGATTCTCAACGGGGAAGGTGTGCTTCTTCCGTTAAATGGGCACATAACAATTAGGACATGTTGGCCCCTGAACTAGGCAAGACAGCACAGGCAATCCATTTTGCAGCCTTGGCTCATGGGGATGGACTAAGAATGGAGTAGTGAACAGTGCACCTCTGAAGTCACTCTTGGGTGATATCCAGACTTCCACAGAGAAGCCGGACCATCCCACCAAGCCATGAAGTCAAGGCGCCAGAGAGACTGCAGCAAGCAGGCTCCATGGCAACACTTCCCGGCACCCATGGAGGTTTCTTAGGAAACAAGGAAGCAACTTTCCAAAACCGCAGATCTACTGGCTTGTAAAGTGCCCTGCTAGATCACGGATGGGATGCTTGAAGACAGGATGAAGAATGGCTGTGCAGGGATTGGCAAGAGGCTAGTTCCAGTTCCACAGTATGGTGGCTGGATGCTCTGTCATCTGCCACAATCCAGGGGACAGGCTTTTAAGCACTTTGAGAAACAGAGAGTCTATGCTGGGCTTGAACAAATCACATGAACAGCCCAGAACTAAGGTCATTTCACATGCCACATGGTGACAAACGTTTGCCATCTGGATAGTCATCCTTGGTGAAGACTTGACGTTTTCATCCCAAAATGAAAAGTTTTTGATTTGAGTTTCCAATGAAATGAGGCTGCATTTTAATGTTTTATGTTGTATTTTAATTTTGTTTTTTAAAGCTGTATTTCAATCAATTGTTTTTATATTTGGTGTTAGCTGCCCTGAGCCCAGTCTTGGCTGGGGAGGGCGGGGTATAAATAATTTTTTTATTATTATCTCAAGCATATATTGCAATGGCCAAACTCAGTCTCCTGGAGGAATGCATCTGTTGTAAATTTGCACCTGACACATTTTACAGTTTTAAAAGGTTGCCGGGCTTGTGCATTTTGAACGTACCCATAAAAAACATAAGGCGCAGAGCAGCCCTTAGTTCCCCAGGGACAAAAGCAATCCTGAGAAGGCACAGCATGTGAAACTCCAGTGTTTTATTTGAAGCTCAACAGCATCACTTGCAGGGGAAATGTAGAAACACATCTCCCCTCCCCGAAAAAAATAATAATTATTGCTTGTTTCATTTCCATTCTCCAATAGATCTAGGGCTGCTGCAGTCAACAGCCCCACCCTATAAATGGATCCAGCCAGAATATCTGCTGGCTTTAAAGTAGATTCCGAACTGCTGCAAGTCACTCGTAGGCCAACGTGGTACCCTCCTGATGATATGGACTACAACTCCCATCATTCCTGACTACTACTCATGCTGGCTGGGGCTGATGTGAGCGGGAGGGTTACAACATCAGAAGGGAATCACATGGGCTACCCCAATCCAGCCTGACATCATGCACTGGAACACCATTCCCCATTACTGCGAGCTTTTTTAACATATTAGGCTGTAGAGGAATATGCAAGAAGACGCCGCAATACGTTTATGTGGCAGCAGCAGTAGCAACAACAACGGCAACTCCCTTTACAGTCTCTGCAGTGCAAAAGATTTTGCCTCCTATCCACAAATGTCCCCCAGGGTGACAAGTGCACCAGCCTTCTTCACCTGTAGCCCAGATCCCTCCCTCCTATGGCCTAGTACCTTGTACCCTTGGATGTCTCCGTTCTGTGCCTCGGGGGGTGGCGGCTCCCATGTGATGTCGAGCTGGGTGGCCGTGGCACTTTGGATAGCCACATTCTGTGGTGCAGCCGCAGGGACTGAAGAGAGAAGAACCAGATGTCAGCAAAAAGGCACGTGCCTGGCCTGAGTTAATTGATGCTCTGACAAGTCCACAGAGAAGCAGGGACTGTTTTTTTGGTTTGGAATGGATGTTTGTTTACCCTACATGAGCTTCCGGGCTTGGCCACAGACCTGTCTGCTCTTGGGATCCACCCCTAATGACCTTTTGCTCGCAGCTGCCTCTGTATTGATTAAGGAATGGATCTGCTGGAAACTATTGGGTGTGAGACATAGGAACCTGCCTAATAATAATAATAATAATAATAATAATAATAATAATAATAATAATTTATTATTTATACCCCGCCCATCTGGCTGGGTTTCCCCAGCCACTCTGGCGGCTTCCAACAGAACATTAAAATACAATAACCTATTAAACATTAAAAGCTTCCCTAAACAGGGCTGCCTTCAGATGTCTTTTAAAAATCTGGTAGTTGTTTTTCTCTTTGACATCTGGTGGGAGTGCATTCCACAGGGCGGGTGCCACTACTGAGAAGGCCCTCTGCCTGGTTCCCTGTAACTTGGCTTCTTGCAGTGAGGGAACCGCCAGAAGGCCCTCGGCACTGGACCTCAGTGTCCGGGCAGAACAATGGGGGTGGAAACACCCCTTCAGGTATACTGAACCGAGGCCACTTAGGGCTTTAAAGGTCAGTACCAACACTTTGAATTGTGCTCGGAAACGTACTTATACAGAGTTAGGCTACTGTATTGTCTGCGCTGACAGGCAACAGCTCTCCGGGTTTTCGGCCCAGGGAGTCCTTCCCAACCCTACCTGGAGATGCTGAGATTTGCACCTGGGCCCTTCTGCATGCAAAGCAGATGCTGTACCACTGAACTATGGCCCTTACTTGTAGGCTTGCACTAGAGCTGCAGGCAATACAATTTGTTGCTGTTTTAGCCTGCCAGCCTGCTCCCTCCTCAGGCTTATGCTCTAAGCTCTCAGGAAGCACAAGGATATAGGGAAACAGAAACTTGAGAGAGAAAACGGCTCCTGGAGGAAAAAAAAGATGCCTGGCTTACCAGCCTCGCCCACAAAGACCTCCTGTGGTGAGCTGGTGGGGCCCTCACCCACGGCATTGTAGACACTCATTCGGATCTCATAGCGGCGGTGCTTGTTCAGGTCTGCAGAGGTGAGAGGCAGAAAGGAGATTGTTATACATGGAGGCAGAGGCAGAGTTTGTTTCTTAATTCTGGCGTTGCCTTTAAAAGTAGTGGCGTATGCATTCCTGGCTATGATCTGGTCTCACATTTCCCTCCTTTTTGCATGCTCCTACCTGACACCACTCCCACAACGGTACTAATTCCTTCACAGCGCTTTGCAAAGGTGGCAGATGGTGCCAGGATATTTCTCCAGAAGGTAAGAGGACAGAGCAAGGGCACCAGAAAAATTAATTGTGACGTCTGGCTTCCAGTACGTGAACCAGCACTTTAGAAAGCCTTCGTGGTTCTAAGCAAAAGCTAAGCAAGCTGAAGTAAACTTTGTTGTAAAACGAGTCTTAGGTTGTGTGCATGCTATACGTTTATACCAATGTTCAAAATGCATTCTTTCCCTCAAATATTTCAGGCACTGTAATTTACTACTACTGCTTCCCAGCAACCCAGGCATGTGATAGTGCCCAGAATTATTTGAGGGAAAGAATGTGCCTCAAATGTGTTTTAAAAACATATACTGCATACACAGCCTTAACAGGCCTTACAGTATTGAAAGGGAGATATTTCATGTAAGCAAAATTCTTCTTCATGAATCATAGTCCTTACTTCCCTGCCCCTACATAAAGCCCCTAAATTTACCACAAATTTCCCCTTTGCTCTCTATTATTCCACTCTAGAAGATAGGAAATAGTATCCAAATTAACAGGGAAAACACCATAAAAAGCAAATGTGGACTGCCTGTGTGTTTGGATGACAAACACAAAACTAGTTCTGTTATTATATTGTGATCAGGA
Organism: Podarcis liolepis; assembly: GCF_965112155.1. Classification (NCBI taxonomy): domain Eukaryota; kingdom Metazoa; phylum Chordata; class Lepidosauria; order Squamata; family Lacertidae; genus Podarcis; species Podarcis liolepis. The sequence continues at coordinate 27,209,859 of NC_139555.1, forward strand.
AACTGGGAAATCTACTCATGGCGAACTTGCACTTTCTTTTTGGCCAGATTAGGGATTTTAATTGGAAGCAAAATAAGCTATCCTTGGGCAAGGAGGACATCTTGGGCTCTAGGAAGTGATGTGCTAACAAAAATAGGAAAGAGCTGCTGTTCTCCCTGCTGCCAGTCACCCTCTGTAGGTGACGGTGCTAAAATCTAGATAGGAACCGGATTCAAGAGAGACCAGAAACACAAACAGAAACAATTGAACAGACAAGAGAAGCACCCACTTACTGTCCAGCTCGTATTGTGTGAGGGAGGCCTCAGTCAGGTTCCGCATGGCATACGTTGCTGTGGGGTGGCAGGTGGTCAGAAGGGAGAAGCAGTCAATGCAGGTTAGCCACATGTAAATAAACATCTCGACAATGCAAGCAGGACTAACAGACATCAATCAGGGGTGAGGGAGAAGCAGCTAAGAGAGAAACTCACAGCCACATCAAAGAACACCGAGAAATCTCCAACGAAGTATTAGGAAAGGGGGGAAATATCCCAGAGAGGGGTTGTAGCTACCGAAGACAAACCTGACCAGAAAGAGTTTATGGGCATCACGATAGCCTGGGTGATAGATCTTCCCAAATGACTCAAGAGCCCATAGTCACTGGATCCAGCAATTCAACCAAAAGGAAAAGTCTCTCTCAGAGAGACACTAAAAAGGCCGAGCTGATAGGGCTGAATATACCAACCACTTGCTAAGATCAATGTTTTCCATTTCAAGTGCACTGGGAACAACAATGTATTATTCTAGGGCAGCTTCTGAATGCTTGCAGCACTGACTTATGACTGCAAGGGAAAATGCTTGTCAAGTCACTTTTGTTACTGGAGAAAGTACTGGGTACACTGGTGCTAAATCTTGGGCAGTACCTAGGACCAGTGTTTGCTATGGGTGGCTTGCTCTGGAATGATGGTTCCCATGCTAGTGTTTGTTGGCTTGGTGTGTTTTTTTTGCTGCAGTGTAAGTTGAAGGCAGTGGGCAGGGGCAGACCTTGGCTAAATTCTCACTTTCTCCAGTTCCCAGAACCCTCACTGCTCACAAGCATACTCACAGGTGAGTTCTGCCCATTTTGCACTGGGATTGCCGATACTGCGTGCAGTGAATCCTCGCGCCCCTTCATATGCCAGCTCCCGGTAGCGGATGCGAAAACCTAGCAAGATGCCATTGATTCTGTCCTCAGATGGAGCCTACAGAAGGAGACACAGATAAATCAACGAGGGGCTCACAAACAATATTTGCTTCCCCTTGCACGGCTGACACTTGCGAGACCGGCTTCCAACAAAAGGATTCTGTCCCATATTACACCTGCTTTCGAATACTGTCACCTCCCATTGCCCAGTCAAAAGCTGGAAGTGGTGCTGAAATGCCAGGGCTTCCCTTCCGTGTCATTGCCAGGAGGGAAGCATCACTGGAGACTGGCAAAAGGCGTCTCAGCATCTTTATATGCTCTTTGCCTTGAGGAATGGATGGGTTGGGTGTACTAGCCAAACTACTGATGCCTCCCTCAAGCCAATATTTCACACTGGTTTGGTTAAACATTTCTGTTTCCCACTTTTCAGATCCTCCATAGCCTTCCACCACCCCCTTGCTGCAACACGCATGTAAACTCAACAGAGTCCACAGTTTTATCACCAAAGTCACCTGCCCCATTTTGACAGGAAAACCTGCTATTGTGGGTGGAATAAATAATGTTGAGCTGGGGCTGAAGTGCAGAAACTAGGTATACATCTGCGCATAATAGACATGGTTGCAAATCTTATGACCGTTCTCAAACTCAACTTTCTAAGACCATGCTCAAGACCAGGTATAGGCAAACTCTGCCTTCCAGATGTTTTGGGACTACAACTCCCATCGTCCCTAGCTAACATGACCAGTTGTCAGGGATGATGGGAGTTGTAGTCCCAAAACATCTGGAGGGCTGAGTTTGCCTATGCCTGCTCAAGACAGAGACATTACCAGATTTGCTGCCCATCAGAAATAAGCTCAGAATGCCACCCAGAACCACTGCGCAGCACAGTCATGTTTCATTGGTCGGAAGCTTTCCCCCAAGACAGCAAGAACTCCTGAACATTCCAGCTCTCCTACTCATCGAGTTCCAATGGGGGAGAAAGAAAAGGTACATCCCCCTACCTGCCAGCGGATCAGTACAGATGTGGTGGTGTGTGGGGTCACTGACAAGATAGTGGGAGCTTCCTCTGGGGCTGAGGAAAGAGGGGAAAAATATATATGAGTCAAATGCAAGAAGATCCAAGCTGTTCTTGCTTGTCTTCATGAGACACAGAGCCCTGAGAAACGGCAGGCTACTTGTTGCACTCAGCTGACAACCTGTCGTTGGTAAAGGCCCAAACTGGTTACCATTTTACAGATTATTAGTGGATTTTGCAATTCCAAAGCAGGGAGACAATGGTTTTTGATGACGGAGCATTTCCACGATGTGGAATATATTGGGTCCAGTTGGTATTGGGTGTCCTTTGCCCGCTGGACAATCTGCTCTGCCCATCATTGCCCCCTCCCTACCCCCTTTAGAACCATTTGTTTCCTCGAAATACAGTGGTATCATGGTTCTCAAACTTAATCTGTTCCAGGAGTCTGTTTGACTTCCGAAACCATTCAAAAATCAAGGTGCAGCTTCCAATTGGCTGCAGGTGCTTCCTGCACTCAATCGGAGGCTGCGTAAGCTGCGTTGGATGTTCAGCTTCCGAAAAATGTTTGCAAACCGGAACATTCAATTCTGGGTTCGTGGTGTTCGGGAGCTGATTTGTTTGGGAGCCAAGCCGTTCGACTACCAAGGTACCACTGTATTCATTTTCTTTCATCGACTCCCAGTTTCTCTACAGACACCGCTCTATGATGCTTTCATGTCCCTATTACTGCTCTTCAAAATTACCCCCAACCTTTCCCATCTACCAGTTTCCCCAACCCCAAGGTGTCCGTTGCAACACTGGTTTTGCAGCCCACAGCAGCCAGCTGCAGCTGCAGCCCAAACTCTCCTCCTCTGTTCTAACAGCATCAGGGTCACTTCAGGAAATGCACAATTAATGGAAGAGATTGGCCCATAATGAAAGGATATGCAAAGCTAGATGTGCAAGAGGGAGGGAGGTGGTTGAGGATGAAGACAGGTGACTGCAAAGGTTTGACTAGGTTCAAACTCTTTCCTGGTTCTGTTTTTGTGATCTAGATGCAGGACTGAATGGCTGAAACAGCACTGCTCCAGGTAGACTGGAAGAGGTAAGCACTCTAACCATGTACACTGCAATGGTTTCATTTGCTTTCATATGGTGTGAGAACTTCTGCTCCCATAACCAGAAGGGGAAAGTGTCTCGTTCTAAAGTAACTCATAACATACCAGCCTGTAGTGTGGTGAGTGACTCTGACTCTTCACTGTATTCGCTGTCACCAATATCATTGGTTGCCTTGACCCGGAATTTGTAGGTAGTGAAGGGTTTCAGCCTGCAAAGGGAGCACATGGTACTTGGCTTGTTTTTGGAAGAAAACCACAAGATGCAAACAGATGCACAGGTCTTGCTGTATTCTGCCTGCCAAGCCACTGATTTTTAACACGTTCTACCTCGAGACTAACAATCTCATTCCCAGAAAAGCTATCTTAATACTGTGTGAACTAATGGCTAGCCTTGATTCCAGACTCAATACCACTCAGGCAGGAAATTTCAGTTTGGACCGGTGGGAATCTGAGGACAGCTCTGTGACTGGAAGATTTGCTCCAGATCCAGTCACGTAACAGTCCTCCTTGTCAATGCTACCTTCTTTTCCAAATAAACATCTCTTTCATTCTACCCGTTGATGTCTCACCTGTTGACTATGAAGGATGTGGTGTTGTGGTTCACAGAGGCAGAATGCAGCACCCATTTCCCATCAGGAAGTTCCCGTGTTTGTACAGTGTAATACCGGACTGGTGAGAGCCCATCACTGCCCGGCTCCCAGGACAATAGTACACTTCTTGACTTGACATCTTCCTGCAACACAACTGGCTTGCTGGGAGGTTGGGGACGGTCTGGGGGCAAGAGGGGTACAGATCACTGAAGGCTGGAAACATGGGGTGAAAACAGACATGGCAGTGATAGTATAGGTTTAAGGACAAATATGAGAAGCCCCCATCCATCACCTTGAAGAGAGTTTAATATCAGCTTGAAAGAAACCTGATTTGCACATCAGATCTAGGCAATACCTTCCCTATCTGACTCTAACCTATATCGAGTGAACACAATACTTGTTAGTTTACAAACCAGAGAAGCTGAGCTCCAGCATGAGACCCAGAGTGTTCATTGGGTTCCCAAGAATCATATTCTCTTCTCCTTTTTAAAAGTGCTTCCCCCCGCCCCCAATGATCAAAAAGGAGAAACCATCTGTATTTTAATGTGATGCTCTCATGGGCTTCTTTAAACAGAAAAGTAATGGGATATTTCAATTCAATGAAAGCGGCAGGGCTAGATAACCACTCCTGAGTCCTGACCACCTTTCTGCTTGTTTTCTGATTCTTTGGGAGGCAGTGGGGGGTGGAGCAATTTGCTCCTGGAGAAGTACACAAGCTTCAAATAGCCCCATAAAAGCAGAAGATGGGGGGGGGGGAGTTCATTCATGGCATGGGCTGATGATGAGGGACGTCTTTTTGGTATTTGGTACAGTGTTTTTGCAGGTGGAGCTGTGGTCTAAACCACAGAGCCTAGGGCTTGCTCGGAAGGTCGGCAGTTCGAATCCCCACGACAGGGTGAGCTCCCGTTGCTGCCAACCTAGCAGTTCAAAAGCATGTCAAAGTGCAAGCAGATAAATAGGTACCACTCCGGCGGGAAGGTAAATGGCGTTTCCGTGCGCTGCTCTGGTTTGCCAGAAGTGGCTTAGTCATGCTGGCCACATGACCTGGAAGCTGTCTGTGGACAAACGCCAGCTCCCTCGGCCTATAGAGTGAGATGAGCATGCAACCCCAGAGTTGTCTGAGACTGGACCTAACGATCAGGGGTACCTTTACCTTTTTATGGTGTTTTTAACAGAGGCCTTAAAATCCTGTGCCTGAGAGATATAGTGACTCAAGTAGTAAAAAGCAGAGATGTATAAAATAAAATAAAGCTTTTTTAAAAAATCACAAAACAGCATGGGGTTGGTGGAGGGTTCTATTATGGACTCTAGCCAATGAGTGCCTTTTTGACACATAATCACATTCTATGCAGCACTCATAAACATACTAGATGAGTGCAAAGGGGGCACTAACTCCAGGGGGCCAAGCTCTTTTGGCTCCCCAATGTTCCTTATCATCAGGGAACGGAGGAGGCAGAGTGCAGAGCTGAGCACTGCTTCAGTGGCCTGTTTCTCCTCCTGCTGCCATGGAAGGGGGCCCGAGCACAAGAGAGGAGGAGCCACCAGTCACTGTATTTGGCTCCGCCCCCTTCCTCCTCCTGAAACACGACACACACTACATCGCCCCCCTCAATCTTTGGCGCAAGTTGGCGCCTCTGGGAGGAGCCTCCCTAGTTTCTCTATATTATAAAAAATGGTCAGGAATGCCCTAATGAACCATTCAATTATTCATACACAAATGACACTTCCAATTAAAAACAAACAAACACCGGATGATGCACATTGTGGATCTCTGGTGAACCTACAGAATGTTGCTTTTCCAGCTTTGTGAAATCCAAGTCTGCAGCAAACAAAAAGGCTTTACCATCCAGCTGTAGCTTGAGAATTTAAAATCCATGTAGATTCACTACAAACCAACCTCCTTTTTATATCAGGAAAGTGCATTAGCTTAAGGCCAACATATTTCGCCGAATGAGTTAGAAGCCTGAGGCCCAAACCAGGTGTGGCACGGGACTTATTTAATCTGAAAGCAGCTTCAGAAGTCTGCAAGTTGAAGCAGATGAACAGCTGTATGCTTAACCATTTCTGTCCAGCTGTTCTTTCATTCAACCCCCCCCCTGCAACTTATTTCCCCACTCACTGAGGTGGGGGGGGATGAATGTAGCTTTATCTCAGGAAGAAAAGGAGCTGTGGGGCGGGGGCAGAGCAATTTTGAGTGAAAAATGGCCGGAAGGAGGTGATATCTGCCATTCCTCTACTCAAAACTGGCAGCATCAAAAGAAGATTAAGATCCCCCCCCCAAAAAAAAAACAACAACTAGAGGAAAGACACACATGACTGCATATCACAAACAGTAAAAGCCTGAGGGGGTACAATTCTGACAGAACTATTTCATACTATGAGTGCGCATTCCATATTTTTTTATGCTCCCTCATAAAAGAACCGCTCTGCATCTAGAAAACTAGTGCATCAGCGTGGTGTGCTAGGTACCCATGCAGGAAGCTTTCTTTAAAAATCATATGGATAAGTACTAAAAATATGGCACCGCCACCTAACATGTGAAGTGGAAGAGTCCAGAAATAAATAATAATAATAATAATAATAATAATAATAATAATAATAATAATAATAATAATTTATTTATATCCCGCCCTCCCCAACCGAAGAAGGGCTCAGAGCGGGTAACAACAATAAAAGTAACACAGTTTACATAAAATCACAGTCAATTAATTGAAATACATTCTAAAATCAATTCATTCTAAAATCGATTCAAAATCAAATTAATGGCAACCATTGGGCTAGAGTTCTGTGAGGAATACCGAAGGAGAGAGGGGGTCAGACTGTGCCCTGGCCAAAGGCCTGGTGGAACAGCTCTGTCTTGAAGCCCTGCAGAAAGATGTCAAGTCCCGCAGGGCCCTAGTCTCTTGTGACAGAGTGTTTCACCAGATCGGGGCCATGGCCAAAAAACCCCTGGCTTTGGTTGAGGCCAGCCTAACCTCCCTGTGACCTGGGATCTCCAAGATGTTTTTATTTGAAGACCGTAAGGTCCTCTGTGGGACATAACAGGAGAGGCGGTCCCATAGGTACGAGGGTCCTAGGCCATATAGGCCGTATAGAATTCTACTTTTTCTATCGGTATTCGGTGTCTGCAATTTTGTGTGCTCAACCACGCTGGCCTTGATACATAGCATGCATTTTAGAGATTTCCTCCCAATTCCAGGCATTATGTCCCTTTCTGGGAAAAAATTACCTCTCTTCTCTGTAGTCACCACCAATGCTTCTGCTGCCTCACCCCAGCCCTTCCGGGTCTGTGCTGTGATACGGAAAAGGTAGGTCGACTCGGGTCTGAGACCAGTGGCAGTAAACTGCCTCGCGCTGGGGTTGAGAACTTCCACGCTGGCAGAATTGGCGGTGGTGGTGTTGAGGCGGTGAGTGATCTGGTAGGCTGCATGCAAGAGGAAGACAAACCCAAACAGGAAATTATTGGGGAGAGGACACAGTCCCCATATCCTGACTTTAGTCCAGGAGGAAGTAGATCAGAACCATGGAAGTGGTTTTAGGAGAGGTTACACATGGCTTGTGAGGTGGGCTAGTTTCCTTTATCAAGGGTGGCCCAAGATGTTTCAAGCACTGGAGGCAAAAAGGTCCTCCGGTTGCCCCCATAATGGGGTGTGTGTTAGGCTCTGCAAGAGCTTCCCTTCAAGGAAAAGCCCTTGCAAAGCCTCACCGCCCTGCTGGGTATCTGTGGGAGATTTGGCAAGGGCTTCTCCTCTTGCCAAATGTCCCTTCCTGTTCAGGCTTTGCAAGGGCTTCTGCTCAAGGGCTTCTCTCCTGTGTTTCTGTCACCTGAGGCAGCTGCTTCATCCCGCCTCATGGGTGGGCCGCCTCTGCCTCCCGCAATTCCTCTAGTGCAGGCATGGCCAAACTTGGCCCTCCAGATGTTTTGGGACTACAATTCCCATCATCCCTAACCACTGGTCCTTTTAGCTAGGGATGATGGGAGTTGTAGCCCCAAAACATCTGGAGGGCCAAGTTTGGCCATGCCTGCTCTTGTGGCACTGAACTGACATTGAGAATTGTAGACAAAAGTTGGGTGGGGAACCACTCTGGTCTACAATCTCCATGGTACGTAGGGGTTGCCTGCTTACCCAGAATGATGCCATTGGGAGCAGCAGGCGGCTGCCAGATTAGCCGTACAGAAGTTGTTCTTACTTCAGGGAAGAGAATGCCCACTGGGGGTCCAGGTACTGGAACACAGGAAGACAGGGAGGGATGCACAGATGAAGTTTAGAAGGAACACATACATTTCCGCGCACCTAGCCAGAGAACAGACTTTTAATGCAAATACATACATAGCCACAGGGTGCAAACACACACACACACACACACACACACACACACACACAGATAAACATATGCTACGCTTATGGTGACATTCCCTGGTCTGTTATTTGAAGACTGGGGCTGTGTTTAGGGACATGGAGCGCTAATCTTGCAATGTCATGACTTTAAAGCAATCACCACTGCGGTGTACACATCTAGCATAGTGGCTAAAACATAGCACTACCGATCGAGGAAGTCATTGGTTCAAATCTTGCCTTTTCCATGAAGCCTCAACACCCTCCCTGCAATATGAGGGCAGTAATACTAATCTAATGTACAAGTTTGTTGTAAGGACTGAAACAAAATTAAGTACATGACGTACTCTAAGCACCTGAAAGTAGTCTACAAATGCCAAGTATTATTATTATTTCAGCAAATGCTATTAGAACTCCATACAATCATAGAATCATACAGCTGGAAGGGACCCTGGGCTTGAACCACCAACGTTCTGGTTAACAGCCAGACGCACTGACCCATTGTGCCACAGGCTCCCTGGCTTTTCATGATGTACAGGACTGAGTTTGTCCTCAAATGGTATGTGCTATAAGGCTTAGCCTTTCTTTTTCATTTGCTTTCCAATGACTTTTAATATCTCACAGACCACCCTGTTACCCCCATCCCTTCTCTCCCAGAGTTAAGCTTTCCTTCCACCATATGGGTTGCTGTTGGGACACCTACCATCATCGAGCGTCCGTTCCAGGATGGGCGGATTGCTGGGCACACCATCGCCAATGCGGGTGAAAGCCAGCACTCGGATCTCATACAGAACATACTTGCCCAAAGCTGTGAGCTGGGCACTCCGTGAAGCATTGCCCTCCACCAACCAGAACTGAGCTCTTGTGTCCGAGTCCTTCTCTTTATACATGACCTAGAAGAGAACAGATACAAACCATGGAGGGAAGGAAGAGACAGCGGCTCAAATGAACACTGCGGCCTCCAACAAGCGGGAAAAAGCTGCATTGTGCTGCCATGTTGCAGACATATATACACAGAGCAGTAGCTTGGATGACCAGCATTGGACTGCTGTATCTTAGAAGCCATGGAGCCTAGGGCTTGCCGATCAGAAGGTCGGCGGTTTGAATCCCGACAGGGTGAGCTCCCGTTGCTCCGTCCCTGCAACCTAGCAGTTCAAAAGCACGTCAAAGTGCAAGTAGATAAATAGGCACCACTCCAGCGGGAAGGTAAAAGGCGTTTCCGTGCACTGCTCTGGTTCGCCAGAAGCGGCTTAGTCATGCTGGCCACATGACCCGGAAGCTGTATGCTGGCTCCCTCGGCCAATAAAGCGAGATGAGCACTGCAACCCCAGAGTCGTCCGCGACTGGACCTAACGGTCAGGGGTCCCTTTACCTTTACTTATATTAGAAGTACCAGATATTGCTTGGCATGGCAGTTAACGCAGGTCGCCCCTCCCCAAAGAAGCTTGCCCTGCCCTCAAAATGTTGAGAAAGTCTGGGCCAAATACCTCAGCCCAACACCAGTCGAGAGACTGAGTGACAATGACAGAGGCAGAATTGGTGAGCAGGTTCACAGGATCATAGTAAGCTGTGGGCTGGGACAGAAGGGCCTAGCTGAGGCCTGTGACAGTGGGGGCCTGCAGGTAGAGACCAATGGGGCAGGCTGCTGAGGAAGACAAGGAGACTAGCTCTGGAATGATAAGGGGGCTTCAGGCTGGGGCTGATGAGGGACCGGCAGATTTTAGCGAGCGGGAAGGTGAGGCAAGAGAAAATGCATTTCACTGCATTCCTCACACCCACCTTGTAGCCCAGAACCAGCCCGTTTCGGTCAGCCTCTGGGATGTCATTCCATCGCACCAGCATAGAGGTAGAGGTGGTTGCCAAAGCTGATATGTTGGTGGGTCCAGACGAAGGCACTGCGCGAACAAAGAGAAGAACCGAGGGGAGTCAGCGCTTCACCAATGAGTTTCTCTGAGATGGCTCTGCGAGAGGTAGGTCACCACAGCAGAGGCCCGAGCCCCATGTTCAGAGTTCCAGACTGACCATGGGAGGCCTGCCCAGACTGTCTCAAGGGCCTGGTGGAGAAGGTACCTGACTCTCGGGTTCTCCCCACCACGGTCTGGCTCCATGGCCCGGGCCCGATGGCATTGAAAGCCTGCACCTGCACACGGTACTCCGTCCATTCTTCCAGGTCTTCAATGGTGAACTCGCGCTCCACACGGTCATGGATGGTGTTGGCCAGTGTGCGGCCACGCCCGTCTAGGCGTGAGTAGCGCAACCGGTAGCCCACTGACTCAGGGCTGCCATTGTACTCTGTCTCTGGCAGAGGCTGGAAAGAAAGGGAGCCTCGTTGTTGGCCTGCAGCTGAGTCCTTTCCAGAATCCTCGCATGAAAAAAACAAATCCCATACTGTTTGAGTGAATTTCTTTGCCTCAATGGATATGGGACAGAGACCATACTGGACCTCGTAGGTGGTACCCTCCCGACACCCAATTCCTATCTCCTTGCCCTCTGTGCACAAATAACACGTATCTAAATGGCATGGGCTAGAACTCCTGAAAACTCTTTTAAAGCAAACTTCAGTTCTAATTTGAGGTGATTGCACCACAGATTGAAGCAGAATTCCACCACTAAAATTTGGCTTAGCGCAGAATTTGGTGGCATCTCTATCTGGGACAAGTAGTTAGGGATTCTCCTGTTGTTGCTGGACTGGGTGTTTAGAGGCAAAAGACAGTTGTCATTTGAGTTAAGGTAACAAGAACCGAGTAGACTGTATTGATTCAAAATGGTGCCCACCATGAGACAATTGGTGTTATATAGGTCTTCCTATTTCCAGTAGGGCAGTTAGAGGTAGAATTGACCTATAGGTCTATATCGTTAAAGATGGATAGGTACATCCCTGGCCTAGTCATTTTATACCTTCCACCATCAAATCCAGCCTCAACTGGAGCTGTTCACCCCATCTATCTTCCTGTTAATTTCAGATCTGTCCTACAGAATTTTGGCTTGCCTCGTAAACAATGAGCAGCCCCAGTGCTGGTTTATTAACCCTGTTTTCCCCGCCTCCAGAAACAACAATGAGGCCTGGTGCCTTTTTGAGCTACTGCTCACCATCCATCTCAGCCAGAGACTGGTTTCACTGGCTGTCCGCAGTGTAATATTGGCAGGAGATACATCAGGTGGGGCCTGTAACGTCTGGATCCTGCGGGAAGGCAGGCTAGGTGGGCTGGTGCCGACTATGTTCACTTGTCGCATGCGGAAGCTGAGAGGAGAGAGGAAATGGATTAGTGTTGGAAGGAACTGCAAGGTGGCATAGGAATCACCCACCCTGCCATCACACACACACACACACACACACACACACACACACACACACACAAATAGGACTTTGAACGCCCCCATTTGCATGCCCTGAGAGGCCTGCATTGGCTCCTTTCTCTTCCTTGCACTGCCAACAGGAGAGCTACTGGGTGTGTTGTCACAATCTCTGATTACATACCAACATGGCTTAATTAGGCTGGCATTACACGCCTGTCCTTTATCTTATTAAGTAAAGGTAAAGGGACCCCTGACCATTAGGTCCAGTCGTGTCCCACTCTGGGTTTGCGACGCTAATCTTGCTTTACTGGCCAAGGGAGCCGGCGTACAGCTTCCGGGTCATATGGCCAGCATGACTAAGCCGCTTCTAGCGAACCAGAGCAGCGCACGGAATCGCCGTTTACCTTCCCACCTATTTATCCACTTGCACTTTGACGTGCTTTTGAACTGCTAGGTTGGCAGGAACTGGGACTGAGCAACGGGAGCTCACCCCGTCGCGGGGATTCGAACCGCCGACCTTCTGATAGGTAAGCCCTCGGCTCTGTGGTTTAACCCACAGCGCCACCCGCGTCCCTATTAGCTAATGCATTAATTTTGAGGGAAACGGTAGAAGGTCCTTAATGACACCCACAAGCCTCATCCCTTCTCATTCCCCAGTTTTAGCCAGACCACAACACTCCCGGCTGTAGCTTTCTAATACTAGCAGATGAGAGTGTCACAAGAGATTTGGGGTCGGGTTCCTCTTTGCTTTCCTGTCTTTTGAGCTCCTTCTCATGATGCCTTTTACCTCTTCAGCTTCTGACACCTCCTCGCAGTCTTCTCCCTCTTCTCTAACCACTCATTGTCATCCCACCACCAACCCCCAGGCTGTGCGAGTTCTCCAGCTGGTTCCTCCCACCATTCCTCTGTGTCCAACCAATCCCTGACAGCAGGATGCCTCTGAATCCTGAGTTGCTACAGAGGAATAGTGAGAGGTTGTTGCCTTCAGACCTTTTTCTGGGCTTCCTGGAAGCACCTGGTTGGACATTATGGAAAGCAGGATGCCGAACTAGATGGATCTTTACTCTGATCCAGCAGGGCCCTTATGTTTTTATGCATGCTCAACCATCCTTTCAATCTCCCCCAAAAGCAGCACTCACCTGTAGTATGTGTAGGGATTGAGGTTGGGCACCTCCATGGAGCGGGCATCTGGCTCATTAGACAGCTGGTGGATGAGGGTCCACTCCTCGCTCTCACCAATCTGACCCACCTAGGGAAAGGGCAAACAAGATATTGAGCAGGACTGGGTCAGCATCATCGTTGCATATAGTACAGTCAGTTTCTCTGCTCCCTGACAGTGTAAAATGTATTAGCTAAAGCTGTAGAGTTTGGTGTGTGTTGTCAGAGACTGAAGAGCAGGACACTTTTTGCCTGATGTGTTTACACCATCAGTAAAAATAACCTCCACAGGGGCAGCCCATCCTATTTTGCCATCTGAGGTGAAATGGAAAGGGGCTGCCCAGCCAGCTCACCACCCACACCCGCTGAAGCCTCACTTACCAGGGTCTGGGGAAGATCAGGCAAGGCTCTTGTGAGATCTTGCCAGAACCCAGAAGTCGATGCAGCCACTTCTCTGATGGCAGTAGAGGGGGTGCACCTGATTGGATTTTGCCACCTGTGGTGGTTGCCTCAGTCTACCTCATGGATGGGCTGGCCCTGAACCTCCGCCTTCTCTTAGTTTGTGAGATTTCACTGGGCATTTCTCATATACTTACTGCAAAGCTCTTTTTGCAGCAAAGATTATAAACTATTTTAAGAAAACAGGAGAAATTTTCAGGGTATCAATTATATTTAAGTATCAAATGATGTGCTTCTCAAATAAGATTGTGGATTACGCACAATACACAGTCCTGCTTATAGCTCATATTTCCTGTTATTCGACACACTGTTCTCTCTGTATCCAAACTGCCAGGCTCCTCCCTTCCTCCTTGCCTTCTGCTACTGCAATTCCACCCCCCCCCCCACAGATGCCTGAAATTAAGCAAAGTCAATACATGGAAAATTAACATATTAATCGTATTCTCAGTGGAGGATGTTGGCTCCCTGCCACTGAGTTTACGTGTCTCCTGATGGCAGAGATGCTTCTTTAACTTTAATACGACAGTTGCTATCCTAAGGGCTAAAAAGAAGAAGAAAAGGAATGAGAGAACTTCCTCTGCTTCTGGCTTCTCCTACCGTCAGATGTGTCCCTTTCCAATGGCTTACCTGAGCCTCCACTTGCCACCTGGAAATGGATGTCTTGCCATCGTAACCAGGACGGAACTGAAGTGTGACTGAGCGGGGACCAATGTTGGAGATGCCCAGGTTCGAAGGGGCTCCAGGGAGCTCTGCAGGCAAAGAGAAAGCAAAGATGGAACTTGAATATCTACATCCCATGGATTATAGGCATTGGCTCAGCCGTTCTTTGTCCTTCTCAGGATGATGGCAGCACACAGTGGCCATATCCTGCACTGAAGAAGAACTCTCCATCTAACAAGCCAGAGCAGGAGAAAGCACCACTTGATTATGCAAAGTTGAAACTGTAGTATGCTATGAGCTGCTGGTGGCAGTGGTGATGGGGACTGAGATGCAGTGAACCAAAAAGGTCTTTAGGATGGAAAAAAAGGCAACCAATACAGATTAAAGAAGCTACATGTGCCAAACACTATAGTTGAAGGGCAAATATCCATCAACGTCTGTTAGGATTTTACATAAGCCGATGCTGGCTAGTGTGATTAGTATATATCACATGAGATGTCTGAGAAGAGTGTGGGAACGGAAGACTGTCTTATCTCTTCTGTCTGAGAGTGTTATTGGACTGTACTTTCGCTTTTGCTGTATGCTTTTTTTTCCTGCCAGAGTTTGGAAGGCACAGGCGTGATTATGGATTCTCTGTATATATTGTGAATAAAACATAGTTTAGATCTACGGATGTTTCTATATTCTTGCTGTGTGATGCCAGAAGACTTGTGTCCACTTTTCATATGGGAAGTGTCGCAGAGGGGCACTCTGGAGTGAAGGGACGTGCCATTCCAGAGACGTGCCTACTGGGAGACGCTCAGAGGTACTGGGGTCTGCCGTCCCCCCAGGAGCGTTTACCCTCAACAACGTCAAGTGTGGCAATCCAACCAGGAGGAGAGGGGAAGGTCAAGGCTAAGAATCTTTCACTTTCACTCCAACCAGCCTGTATTGTTGAAAATGCTTTGCATTGGCAGAAGCAACCATTGTGGATTTGTTACGCTATGTGCTTCTAAAGGTATTGTTCTTCTTCCCTAGGCACAAAGGTCTAAATGACAACTAATTGTTACATGGGATAAACTAAATAATGCCATGCCCATCCAAAATGCACATTAAAGAACAGGAATTGAAGAGCAAGAGGATCATCGGTGGTCAACATGGTGCCTTATTATGATGCCTTAGAAGACTGTGGCATCCTTGGATTAGGTCTGACAAAAGTGCAGGCCTCAAACAAATATTTGAAGTGATTCAAATATTCATCAAATTTAAAACTCCCATCTCATGAAGGTCACAAGGGGAGCTGTCAGCGCTTTCTGTAATTTCATATTCATTACTCCGATGTTTGTTAATTTAATAACTCTGAAGCTTGTGAGTGGTTGGTTGTTGTCAGATTGTGAGGGCCATGCTATCTGCCCGCATGAAGGAGGCCCACACTTGAATTAATTGAATTACTCAAAAGAACAAATATTGAAGCTAATTGGGATTGGCAAAGTCAAAGTTCGCACAGACAAACTGAATTAAATCAAATACGGACAACTTATCTCTTCACGAAAGCGCGTTTTTAAAATTCTGCTCATGAGGGCTTGAAACAACCAGATGTAGATTCATCCTTAGTAAAAGGCAGTCCCTCTCCATTAATGCTCCTAATACCTTAGATATGGCTTGCTGCCTGAAGGTTAGGAAAGTGGCAGAAATATACAGAGACAGAATTATAAGGTTTGGGCTGGTGCCTGTAGTTGCATCCTCAGTCTTGAAGGATCACCACAGCGAAAGGTCTGTTGCTCAGTGTCTCAACCTGAAGTCCCTCAAAGGCCGAGCTAAGAGCTTACATGGGGTATAGATGGAAATTCTTCATGAAAACAGGCATAATGGCCACTTATCCCAAGTCAACAGCTCCTTCTGTTGCTTCATCCTTCAAGTCTGATTCCATGTTTAAGGGGCAAATTGGCCTTGCAATATGTCAAAATCTCAGAGAGACTTTTTCCCCCATAGCAGGTGCTGCTAGCCAATGAAACATGAAATGTGGCTGTGAGATGCCGGGCTTCGCAGCACAGGTAAACAAAGCAAAGACAGGAGTACTGATTTAGGACAAGTCTTTCTGCACAAGAAAGAAGCCGCAGTTTATGGAAAGCACAATAATAACCTTGCAGGGCATTTTTTCAGCTGGAACTTGCCGGAACTCAGTTCCGGCATTCTGGCACCTCCCAGGTGGGCACTATTGCCATTATAACAGAACAAGGGAGGCATTCATGCTGAGAAAACAACAACAACAACCACCAATAAATCAACCTCTCTTCCCCACAAATATTCACACAATCACAGGGAAGTGTGTGCCACTACATTTCTGAATATGATACATTATTATGTGAATCCAGTTGCCCTTTGATGTAGTGTTTCTAAAGCTGGGAAGACACTGGGTTATTCAAGAGATTTGTGTCTGTTCTTATTATTAGTGGGCTTTCAATATGATCATGCATACGTCCAACTATGTAGCGGTCTCTGCCCAGATAACCTATTTTCACTTTATCAGTGTCTCAAAGAGGGTTCAACTGGGTATCAGTACATCTGATGTAAAAAAAGAAGAAGGAAAAATCATCTGCATCTGGGACTTCCACTACTAACTGAAGCATTCTGCATGGACCGAGGCTGTGGTTGGTTCTTGCCACCCTTGTGCTCTGCTGAAGGCAGGGTCCGTAAGTCAAACTTACCGGGAGGAACTCCTGAGGAGATGGTGGAGGAGGAAACTTGTCCCTGACCTTTCGAGGTCATGGCTGCCACTTCAATGGTGTATGTTGTAAGGGCTGTGAGGCCGGTGACACGGTATTCCAGTGTGACGTTGGGCAGGTAGTGCGTTACACGGGTGTTGGTGCGGTTGTATTCTTCCCAGGAGATCCGGTAGCCTGAAGGAGCCCAAAACATACACAGATGTGTAGAATTGCACAACATTCATTTAAAATCCACGGCGTAAACAGAACGTGCCCAATAAATCTGGTGGCCTTAAGCCAGAGACTTAGGCCTCACCAACAGTTCTTTGGGGATTCTAATTTATATTGCTTTAGTGCTTCCACTAGTTCATTAAGCTTCCTGAGGCTGAATGACACATTATGGCTAACGCATAGCATGCTATTATGTCTTCTCTTCTTTCTTAATTAGAGGCATCAGGTGGAGAGGGAACTGCTGTTCTGATCACAGCATAAGAGAGCACAATGCCTTCTCTCCCTAGCCATCCAGGGTTGAAATCATACATACATGCTCAGTAAAAAGCAAAAGTTCTCACAAATGCTAAAATGAGGTTTACGTAAGCTTCATGGGCACATCCAGGGGCGGGGGATGGAGAGGAGAGCGGTCAGGATGTGATTTCCATCCCGATCATGTTTGGAAAGGGAAGAGATGAACCTAAATTCCCAATGCCCTGTTATCAGGATAACCTGCTCCCTATGTCTTATGCTTAACATGGAACTGGATCCTTCAAAATCTATTTGAAATCTATTACCAGGGAAGCTCCATGAGGCCTGAAGCAAACAGGTGTGATGCTTGGTTCCAATTCCCAAACTATTCCTCGTGCTGAAATCAAGATGGCTTCCAGGCTATTAGTTCACAGGGCTAGTGGATATGATAGCATGGGCTATCAAGATACATATCTCCTCTACAGATGTTCTCTTAGGTAGTAGAAAGAATGGGTCTGAGTGGTTTTCCACAATTTCTAGGCAATTTGGGTTTTCTCTGGAATGACGTTTGCTCCAGTTTAGAGCTATAGAGTTGTTTTCTCCTTGCCTCACTCCTTCCCAGGGAAAACTCACTCTATAGCTCTAAACTGGAGCAAACATCATTCCAGAGAAAACCCAAATTGCCCCCAGGGCAAAGCAGTGGGACAAGAGGAATTTTGTATAAGCCCTGAGTTCTTTCCATTGGCACCAAGGAAGAAGTGGGCCACCCGTTTCCTGGTCCAGTTAATCACCCCTTCCTCCCCCACCCCACCCCACCCATCTCCTCCCCACCTGGAGAGATTTATTACCTGTCAGAATGCCATTCTTTTCCAGGGGCTCTTGCCAGCTGACCTTCAGGGATGTGTCGAGGATCTCGTTGAAGCTGAGGTGTCCCACTGGACCCGGAACTAGCCAAACAAACAACCCCACCACCCAGAAAGTTACAACAGGACAAACGCTTCATATAGGAATTCCTCAAGGAAATAAAAAAAGGGAAGCTGCTGGTCACGTGACTCTTCCCAGGGAGCACCATGGTCAAAGGCCCTCTGGGGTTTGGGTGAAAGGATGACTGCAGTGGACGCAGTCAAGATGGAGCCCGGGGCCTTCAAGGGCGCCACTGCAGTCTCAGCAACGACGCGTCGGGCTCTACAACTGAGGGCAGTGTCAGACTCAAGACTTCCACAGTGGAAGGTGATGTTCTAAACTCATGTTGACCGGAAGGTTAGGGGTGTGTGGACCCATAGTCATGGGCATACAGGAACCCAAGAGCTGTGCCTGTGCCCAGCTCCAAAGGGAAAGGCCGTACCGTCCTCATGGGTGCGCAGCAGCTGCGGGGGGCTGCGGGGTCCGTCGCCTGGTGTGGTGAAACACAGCACCGAGGTGAAATACTCTGTAAACTTCTTGAGGCCTGGGATATATCCCACATGGATATTGTCTTGGAAGTTAGGGCGCACTGTCACTACAGTCATATCTTCTTCCTGTGCTGGTTCCCAGGCAATCAGCTGAGGAATAAATGAATGACATCATGGTTGCTCAGAAAGGAGGATGTGAAGGCAGACCACACGGCATGGGGCTTTATCTTTCTGGCCCCATATTGTGCACAGGGGCCAGCTCCAGATTAGCACTCTTTTGCTGGTGTGATTCACTTGAGCAACGGCAAATTTATGTTGCACAATTAAAAGTAGATTTGTGTGGCGTTTGCCCTCCTAGGTGTGTGATATCATAATGGGTTCATAAGGAAAGGGTTAACTAATTGTAAAATTACTAACCAATGGGAACTCAAGGGGCAGAGTTAACTGTGTATAAGGACTAAACACAGAGTTTTTTTGAGAGAGAGTTAGAGTTAGGGTGGTTGAGAAGACAGTCTGGAGTTAGAAGAGACTGAGAAGATAAGTCTGTGGGATGGGCTAGTCTGGTATGAGAGAGTGAGAGAATTTGTTAAGAGGAGTCAGTCAAACAGTTGCGATAATCAGTCAGAAGGTATTAGGAAGGTATAGGCTGGTAAAGAAACTAAGGTAAAGTTAATATACTGACAGGAATATTATCTGAGGAACCATAAACTTGTTAATGTTTGTAAAATAAACTTATTTTGGGGTTCACTTTTAACAACTGTCTGGACTCAGTGTTTTACCCGAGAGTAACGGGTTGGTGGCAGCGGGGAAGCGAGCACAGTGGTGGCACAGGGATCAATAGACTGTTAAACGTCCGGGGACCCTGTGTGATCGCCACAATTTGGCACTCTCTTGTAGAGCAAACCTGCTTCCAAAAAATGGGTAAGGGGGTGGAGAGAGTGGGGGGGGGGAGGGGAGAAATTTTTGAGTTCAGAAAAGTATCGAGAAAATGCACTGGAAAGTGTGGAGTAATAGCAACATTGGGAAATGCTGTGTAAAATCTATGCAAACCAACCAAAGGGGGTGCTTGATAAAAAGCAAGGAATTTCTGTGCAAATTTTGTGCAAGCACAAAATGGGTGCTCAAAAAGAAAAAAGAAAAAAAGGGGAGCTCTGGCGAATGGGGAGAAAGGGCACTTTGCACAAACAGGGCAGAACTTGGGCACACTGCTAACACTTCTCTTTCTAGAATCCTAAGGGGTACTCCTGCCTCAGGACTCCAGGCATAAACATACAGGACTCCCCCAACCCCACTCCATTCTGGTCCGGGGCAGAGCACCTCAAACAGGAAAGCAAGAAAAGAGGCCAATCTAGGGTTGCCATAATATCCTCTTTTACCCGGACATGTCCTCTTTTTCATGGGTATGTAAAATGAGTGTCGTCATAGTGATTCAGTTAAAAGTAGAAGTCGGCAAATGTGTCCTCTTTTTTGCTCTTCAAAATGTGGCAACCCTAACCATGCTACAAGGTGCAACTGCTGCAGCAGTCTCTCATATTCCCTCTCCCACTGCTTTATGTGAAAACCGTCTCAATTATACTGGTGAAACCACCTTTCCTTCCTCCCAAAGAGGAGAGCCAATTCACCACCACCTCACATCCTTTAACCGTTGTAGTGTGGGTATGGGGTTGCTTGTGCATAAGTTGCCGCCTCTCCTGGCTATGTTATCTTGTTAAACCTTTCTGTCTGGACAGCCCTTCAATTCGTGGCTGCCTCAGTCGCTAGCAGAATCCGTCAGTGGGCGTTTCTTAAACCTCTTCCAACATAAAAGTTGTTTGACTCCCAGTCTCCTCCTACTCTCTCTGCGTGGAAGTCTTCTGCGCAGGGAGGGCGTGGGTAGTGGAGGACCCGTGCTCTCCCCGCTGGTGTCCAGTGAAGAGTCCTGGAGCCCTCTCGCCGATTCCCCCATCTGCCCCCCTTTATCCCTGGTGTAACGTTGATTTGCTTCCCCCTCTGCTGAACTGCCTCTCTCCCTGCTTGGCCCTTCTCCAGCATCATTTGAGAGCCTTCCCTCCGACTCAGGCTCCGATGTCAGTTCCCTGACAACCGTGGAGCCAGAATTTGCCATGATGGGACTGAATCCCATCCCAAAACAGTGACAGTCTGGAAGCACCCATAACTGCAGAGGACTCTATGTGCTGCCTGCAAACATTCTGCATGGGAAGCCATAGGGGTGCTGTGTTGCAGAGACTCTGCTTCTTCCCTTTTGCAAAATGGGCAGAAAGGAACAGTGTGGTGAATTGCCCAGGGACTGGAGTAGTGGAATTGTTGCTGCCTGTGCCTCTGGGGTCAGGATTGTTTTGTGCATGTGGTGATACAGAGGCATTTGGGCGCTCTGTGTTCACTTGCTCCTTCTGTGTGTGGGTGTCATCACTGACACCCCCCCTTCTAGGTGGGAGATGTATTTACCATTTTGGGATTTTCCCTTGAGTGGCATATTCTCGTCCCCTGCACAACCGGGGTACAGAATTGCTCTGCCCTGGGTAGGCAAAACTACAGGGTATGTGGATGAAATTGCAAGTTCTGTAAACAGAAATATTATTTCTGCAAGGTGGTTTTTTTCTTCTTTTGGTTGGTTCCTTTTTTCCCCTTGAAGGAAGAAAGACAAAGAGCTATTATATCCTTTGTTTTTGAAATGTCCCCAGCAACATAGTCATTACAGCAAATGCTTGGAAGAAATTGCCAAGCGAAACTGACCCACTCATTCTTTTTACCCAAGTTCAGGGATAAAAAAGTAAAATAAAATAAAATTATAGGTTGGGGGTGGGGGGTGCAAGTAAGAAAGAAAGAAGCAATTGATTCTTATAGACGTTTTTGTTCAGTAATCCAAGTTGCTATTCTTAGTGCTGCAGCCCTAAGGTGTAAACACAAGTGTTGGTGCATTCATCTCAACAATCAGTGTCATTGTCGAGGCGTTTAATAAATTGTGTCCATAATAGCTGTTGCTTTTCATTTGCCAACAATAATTTTGTTGTCTAGTGCCAGCAGTACGGCATAGCCCAACAGCAAGACGAGCGCTAAAACCATGTTAGTCTCTAGTCCTGAACAGATATTTTAAACAACTAAAGTCCTTCCAGTCACCTGCTATGCCATGCTTTTCAGGTTTTCTTGTGGGATGCAGTGCAGAGTAAGGATTTTGAGGACACACCATTCGTAATACTGTGGTACCTCGGGTTAAGAACTTAATTCATTCTGGAGGTCTGTTCCTGAAACTGTTCTTAACCTGAGGTACCACTTTAGCTAATGGGGCCTCCCGCTGCCACAGCCACACGATTTTTGTTCTCATCCTGAAGCAAAGTTCTTAACCCAAGGTACTATTTCTGGGTAGCGGAGTCTGTAACCTAAAGCACCTGTAACCTGAAGCGTCTGTAAGCCGAGGTACCACTGTATAACTTAAGGGACCTATTTGCACCTCCAAGGCATGGATGGCCTTGCTCTGCCTCCCTACTTTCCCCCTACAGCAAGTATTCTGGACTTGGTTACATGGTGAGCCACATGCTCCAAAGCAAAAGGCAAAGATCCAGCAAAAAGTGTTTGCAGAGCAAGCCACAGTGCCTATACTGGAGGCGTGGGGAGCCCATGTCTACTTGTGATTCGCTGATGAGGTGAGTGGGCAGGACCAATTGTCCAGGCAGCAAGCTCCACCCAGAGGCTTCCTTTTCTGCCTGGGAAACAGTCCCTGGGACTTCCCACATCTGGGTAATGCCAGCCTGCAATGGCACCCACCAGAGAGGGTGCCCAGCTGCAGCAGGCAGGGCATACCAGACCTGTCTGGCTCCCTTTACTCCTCTGTTGTTCACCGGGCAGAGTAGGCACTGCCAAAAAAGTAGGTTCTTCTAAGTAGCATCTTGGTATAGTCCTTACTGAAGCTGAAACAGTGAGACAGGTGCAAATGTATGGGCTCCTGTAAATGTATGGCCTTATAGCTGACCATTCAACTATATTGTAAATGGGAGTATTTGTAGGCTGAAAGCACTTGGTTCTTGAGGCCAAGACATCTCCCTTCATCCCTGACAGACATTAGCACCCTAGACCAGCTGGCAGGTGATGGATGAACATACATGTAGTGCCCATGTGGCTTTGGCTGGACCTAGACTTGTACAAGCATGTTTAACAATCCTGACCTTAATCCCTACTGCGCTATTACTCAAAAGGGAAGCGTGGGATCCACATGGGGTTTTAACCATCCTCTTCTATGGCTTTCAGCTCCTCTGATCTTTTTTTCCCCTTCGGCTGCGCCGCTTCAAAGACATAAAGGGGGAAACTTGCTGGGATTAAAGGCGGCTGATTGTTTCTCTGAAGCACAGGTGTGTGCTGAAGGGCTAGGGGATCGGCTATGCACCGAGAGCGATTTCTTTCCTCAGAGACCTGGAAGGGACTGAATTTGAAAGGCTGGCCTACGTGGGTAACCAATTAAAGGAGAAGAAGAAGGAGCCAGGATTTTTTAAAAAGCAGCTTAAACGCTGTCCGGTTCTGCCACCAGTCATTTTTCACTTTTGGTGTTGGGAAGCAGAACCTGTTTTCTCTCTCACAAAAGTGAGAGGCTGTGAGAGAAAAACCATGCGCTGCACTTTTTATTCATTGCATATATCCTTCTTCCTCCAAATTGTTCAGGACAACAAAACAAATACTCAAAGAATAAACCGATACTGAGGCTTGTGCTTTACCCTCCCTTTCTCAGGAAAATGTAGTCACTCTTTGCAAAGCTGAGGCTGCAATCTGAACCCCTTTTACACTTTGCTGCGGGAGGGAGGGTTGCACTGGGTGGAGGTGTCCCTGCACCTGTCTGCCTGTGAGGAGTCAGTCTGCTGGTGCAACACTTGCTGCTCCTGGGGGGCACGATCCATGGGGTGAAAAGATCCCAATGTAGATCTTTATTCTCCCTGCTCCTGATGTAGATCTTCAGTCACTCCTTCTTCCCTTAAAGAAGTGGCACCATTTTGTGGTTCACCTCAGCTGCCAAAATGTCTTCAGCCAGCCCTGCCTGTTTCACCTGTCAAAACAGTGGGCAAGTCAAACTACGGCCTGAAGGATGTGGCAGCTTGTGGGATGTCAAGAAACGGGGCATTCTGGAGGCAGGGCTGAGATTTGCATCCCCACCTTTCGCCCTGGCCAGCAAGAGTAGCTTGGGCCCTATAGCTCCTTGACCATCAAGAAATTAGAGTGTTCTCCTTTGACGTTAAAGGAACCCCTACACAGTAAGGTTACCAGACGTCCCCGTTTCCTGGGGACAGTCCCCAGATTTACAAATAAGTCCCCTGACAAAATCCATCTATTTAGTAGGAAGTTGAAGTGTCCCCAGATT
The DNA here is from genome assembly GCF_965112155.1 of Podarcis liolepis. NCBI lineage: Eukaryota > Metazoa > Chordata > Lepidosauria > Squamata > Lacertidae > Podarcis > Podarcis liolepis. Next base: position 27,233,509 of record NC_139555.1, read on the forward strand.
CATTGGAAAAAATCTGGTCACGTCACTATACAGCCCAGAAGTGGTTGCTAATTTTTAAAATGAAAACAGCGGCCTTTGTCTCAGATGGATGACATAAGGACTATCAAGCACAGGGCCTGATAAGAGGGCTACTCTATAAAGGGTTAAAGGTAAGACCACTTGGTGAAAAATAAATAAATCTGAGAGCGTTTAGGTGTAACAGCTAGTGCTTAAATTGCTCCATTCATATCCTCTCTTTTATTTGGTGTTGATTAAGTATCAATTAATGGGGGGCGGGGAGGAGGAGAAAGGAATAGCTGAGTTTTAATAAGTGTATGTACTTATGCATCCAAAACAATATTCAACACAAGCTGGCTGATTAACTGACACTGATAACAATGCATAATCAGCTACTTTGGCATGGTGTTACATTCAAGGATGTTTGGGTGTTTAATTGGCACAGTGCGAGATAGCCTATAGCAAGTTAATTAGATACTAATTAGGCCTCCAAAAATACTAATCAAAAATACTAAGTGGCATTTAATAAGTATGTTAAGTATCCTTCTTAACGTTGGTTATCTCGTTTGGCAGCAATTAAATTCCTGAACTTCTTTGGAGTAGATTAAGAAACAAGTTTTAATTCAATTTAATTAATGCAAATTTGAATTAATTACAATTTGGAACTGAGCGAACAAGGCGAGGCTCCCCTATAAGTATAATATCTTAGTAAATATATTTTAATAGACAAGCTTGAAGCAATGATAATAACCATTCTAATAGAAAAAGAATTAAGTAGAATCTTGTTTTAAATGGACTGATTATGAAATAACAGTCAGCTAAGAGGATCATCCAAAATGCATGGAAATATGGAACTGGGGGCTTAAATACCATTGACTGCACTGATCAAATCAAATACAGCGATGCTTCATCAAGGAAAGCAGTGGCATAAACTCTCTTGCTTTGCAAATCAAGTTGCCATTTCAGTTTGGAGCACTTGGGTGCAGTAGCTTCCTGCAGTGCATAACGCCGAAACGGCGGCCCCACAGATAATTGGTTCATATAAAGGATACCAGTTTATTATAGCCGCTAACTATGGAATTACATCATTTAATTGGTGTTTTACAGCCAGCTAAGCGATGACAGAAAACAGAGTGGGAGCAACTATACGTTTTTTGCAGGCCTGCTTCCTGGCTGCTTGCGGGGGACTGGACCTGATACAGATATGGTTGTTTAGGGAGAGGAGGGGCTACGTGATTTCATACTTTGTGTTAGCCAAGTCCCGTACCCCCTGTTAATCTGCGCCGTGACAAGCAAGGTAGGAAAGCCTCGGAAGGCCTCTGCATGGGAGATTTACGGACACGGCCACAGTAATTGGCTGGCCCAGGAACAACCCCGTGCAATGATTAACGGCCCCAAACTAGGTAATGAAAAGAGGCAGAGCGAAGTGCAGACAGGAACCAGCGGGAGCACTCAGCCCTTCCTAATGGGAGGCCGTGGAACTACAGAGCTTCAAGGCAAAGAGGGAATGAGGAGTACAGATTCCTTTCTTGTTTAAATGCTGCTTGTGGAGGGAAGAGAGCCACATGGGGCCCGCGATCTCACACCAATGTGGACCTATTTAGCCTCGCTGAGACAAAAGAACTACCCGCTTACTGATGTTGCAGCTCGTCCACATCACCACTTACCTCCGTACATTGCTTAATCCCGGGACCTACGGATAAAACAGCCACGCCTCTGCTTCCTAAGCATCCAGGGAGCATTGGGGTAGCTTGCTACAGCCCTAGGCTTAGAGGAGAAGCGGCTTCTCCTTCTCGTCCCAACCCGTCTTACCTTGTAGCCTTGGTTGATGCCGTTGACGAACTGGGGACTGGGTGGGTTCCAGGTGAAGCGGATGGTGGTGGAATTGGTGGCCTCGGCCTGCACGTTGCCCGGGGATACGGTGGGCACTGTGGGAGGGCAAGTTTAAAGGAGGTGCCTCAGTATGAACAGGTGGAAGCATGGAAAGCACTGCTGCTGACACCACCTGCTCTCGTTCTACCTGTGATGCTAATCTAATGAAGAAGGGATGCTCTGGCCCCATCCGTTGGCCAAAGGAACGGTGCCCTGCTGGTTTTATTGTAATTACTTGTATGGTTTCAGTAGATTTTATATAGGTTTTAAACCCATCCATGTTTAATAATAATAACAAAATGATTGTTTTTGTGTTTTTAGTAATTTTTTTAAAAAATCTGTAAGCTGCCTTGGGTCCCATCAGGGAAAAAAGGTGGGGTATAAACTACTACTACTACTACTACTACTACTACTACTACTACTACTAATAATAATAATAATAGTTGCTTCTCAGCAATTTTCCCTGGCTTTAAGAGAACTGATCCCCCCCCAACCCTTCCTTGTCTACTCCCCTTCCTTTCTGCATCTTGTCTTTCCAATTTGATGGCAAGCACTCTGCCTCCCCATCCCCTCCCTTATTGATGTGATCCTTTTGGGGAGACAAGAGTTGGGGAAAAACAGGATAAAATATATGGTGGAATTCAATGTCATTCTATGACAAGCTTTCCGTCTGTGCAAGGATATCAGCTTGCCAAATGGAAATATCACCCCTCCCTCTCCACGCTCTTCTGTGGGTTCTCCTGGCCACCCCCAGAGCCAATTTGGGGAGGTATGGGGTAAGAAGAGAGGGGGGAACCCTACTGCACAAGCTTGTAAGGTGAATCCCACCCAGAGTCAATAAATAAAAATAACAGGAACTCTTGCGTGAGCCTGCTACCAGCAGTGTCCTGAACTCTTAAAAACATACCAAGATTCAGCCCCTGCAATAGGAGTGTGTGTGTGTGTGTGTGTGTGTGTGTGTGTGTGTGTGTGTATAGGCCCAGTATACCTCCCTTTCTAATCTTCTTGGGTCTATGGAGCCACTCTGGGGCCACATTAATCTGTGTTCTCATCTCCCCAGCCCCACCTCCCACATCCTAGTACTGCAACTTACCACCCTGGAGGGTCCACTCTGTGACTTTGGCGCTGTAGACACCCAGCCCAGCACTGTTGTATGCAGCCACTTCAATCTCGTAGTTGGTCCAAATGATCAGGTCCTCAAGCAGCAGGTTGTTGACGTCAGCGTTGGTGATGTTTCTGAACTGATAGCCGACAGGCAGGCCAGCCAGGCAAAATCTGGGGAAGGGACAAGAGGCCAGGTCAGAACCGATGCCATCAGCAGGGATCTTTCAAACCATATGGCAACAACTTCCTGCTTTTCCAGTTTCAGACCTGGCAGTGAAGCATTCTCTCAGGGACTGTGCTGAGGAGGGCTGCACTGAGGAGGAATGGTGGGAGCCACCCCTCCCCCTGCTTCCCAGGAGCAGGAGGACAGTATAGATTTGGAACTATGGTTTGCAGAGGGACATAGTTCAGAAGGCAGAAGCTGGGAAATACTGGATGGGGAACAGCTAGGAAAAGAAACACTGGGAGAGAGAGGGTTAACAGATTCACTGTCTCGAACGATTCCGCTCAGCCCAAGGTCAAGAAGAGCTGAGAAAGTGGCAGAACAGAAAGCACACAAAGCACAGAGGGGACAAGCTCAGATTACAAGAAGTAGACGTGATGTGGATTAATAGGGACGTAAGGGGGTGGGATTCTTAACTGGGAGCACCACCATTTCTAGGAGATGGGTTCTTTGTTCTCTCACTGTGATTATTAAAGTTTCTAACTGGTAAGAAGATTCCTTTTCCTTTGTTCTGTTTATCTACTGCCACAGGGGGAGGAAGCCAGTTCCCTGAAGTCGGACACATTCCAATAGGATCGCCAGCAATTCCATTGTCTGAGACGGAGGTCTATCCACCTAGAGATGGTAGGGTGGAAACCTGGATGCTATGCTCACCCACCTGATGATGTAGCCCTTGAGAATGCCATTTTGGTGGTTTTCAGGCGGCGGCTGCCACTGGATCATGATGGACTGGTTGGTTCGGCCACTGGCAATGACATTCTGAGGAGGAGCAGTGGGTGGTTCCTCTGGGAGGGAAACCCTGGCAAAGCGAAGGTAACAACGGAGGCATGTTTCAGGGATGGTTGGAAGGTAGGCTAGACTCTCAAAGCTATGTCAGCTTGTCCTTGCCAAACAATGCCCAACCCAGCCGTGCCACGGCATGTGCCAAGACAATATCCGGTGCCGCTTCTCAAATAGCCACTTCTCACTATGTGCACATTGGTTTGCATCAAACCCTCTTTTAAACACTGAAGAAAGCAGATAATTAGTCATGCTAAGCTCTTTGTGTACTGGATGAATAGATGATAACAAGCTAAGTTTCACCATCTTGCCAGACCACTCCTTTGTGCACAAACCACCAAGCTCTGAGGCCACACTTTACTCAGGTGGTCCCTTTTCCAGCCACATTTACCCATTCACTACATAAGGTAAAGGTAAAGGGACCCCTGACCATTAGGTCCAGGCATGGCCACTCTGGGGTTGCGGGGCTCATCTCGCTTTATTGGCCGAGGGAGCCGGCGTACAGCTTCTGGGTCATGTGGCCAGCATGACTAAGCCGCTTCTGGCGAACCAGAGCAGTGCACGGAAATGCCGTTTACCTTCCCGCCAGAGCAGTACCTATTTATCTACTTGCACTTTGACATGCTTTCGAACTGCTAGGTTGGCAGGAGCAGGGACCGAGCAAGGGGAGCTCACTACATTGCAGGGATTCGAACTGCCAACCTTCTGATCGGCAAGCCCTAGGCTCTGTGGTTTAACCCACAGCTGAAACGTATTATTATGATTATTTTGATTGTTATACCACCCAATACAGTGGTGCCTCGCAAGACGAAATTAATCCGTTCCGCGAGTCTCTTCGTCTAGCGGTTTTTTTGTCTTGCGAAGCAACCCTATTAGCGGCTTAGCGGATTAGCGCTATTAGTGGTTTAGCGGCTATTAAAGGCTTAGCGGCTATTAAAAGCTTAGCGGATTAGCGGCTAAAAGGCTATTAGCGGCTTAGCGGCTTAGAAAAAGGGGGGGGAAGCGAAAGAAAATCGGAACACTCGCAAGACGTTTTCGTCTTGCAAAGCAAGCCCATAGGGAAAATCGTTTTGCGAAGCAGCTCAAAAACGGAAAACCCTTTCGTCTAGCGGGTTTTCCATCTTGCGAGGCATTCGTCTTGCGGGGCACCACTATACCTGGAGATTTCAGGGTGGCTGACAACATATAATCACAATATAATAAAACTCAAAATGCACAATAAAACTCAAAATGCTTAATAAAAAAAACAATTACGACCCAATAATCTCTCTCTCCACCTCTTAGGGACTGGCTAGATGAGGAGGAATGGTGGTGACCTCTTGACCCCAAGATGATAGACCCAGGATCATGGTGGTGGGAAACAGGACACTAACCCCCAATGCCCACCTACCCAAATTATGTTTGGCTCTCTCCACAAACTAAGGCTCAGCACAGACACACCAGATCATCTTCAGCTCCATTCCCATTCCCAACCCCACCATCACCCAACCCCTGCAATTAAACCAAACACTGGTCCGTCCGTCCCCCATCTAAGATGTGCCCACCTCACCTCTCGGTGTCCTTGCTGAACTGGCCTTTGCCCACATCATTGACGGCGCATAGCCGGAATTGGTATGAGCGGGCAGGGACCAACCCTCTCACCAGCACTGAGGTCACTTCAGGGTCCACGCTGGCCATGAGCACTGTCCAGGGAGCATCTGCCAGGCACAGAGGAAAGCAGCGGGGAGGTAAAGGAGCAATATGGGAGAAAGTGATGAGGGCTGGAGTCCACCTATTCTTACTATTCACTTCCTGGTCTCTATGTTAAGTTCCTCTGTGCAGGAAGGAGTCTCCTGGCCTGGGTTTTGCCCAGAACAACACAGAATTAGAGGAGGAAGCCCCCAAACCTGATGTCCCACTAAATTGGAAGCCAGGAGCCTATTCTGATTCCAGTTGCACCCAAAAGACCATTGCTGCAACAACCCACCACCCAACAACCTCAAAATGATTTACAAAACTAGGCAGTTTTGGTTTGTCGAGGAATGAAATCACATTGTCAGAGTTTGGCAGCAATGGGGCAGGATAAAGGAAAGGCACTGGATAACCCCCTACTGCATACACAAGCTCACTTGCAATTCAGCAGCAATCTGAAGCAAATGAGGTATATAAGCCTTGAGAACGTAACGCCACAAATAGCTGAGGTGTGATAAATTGCATTGTGGGAAAGTCCTTGGAATTAAGTCTTCATAAGAGCCACCACAGAACTCCGATGCTCTGCATCTACTACTGCATTTGCCTCCCACTCCACCCAGTCTCCCTCAGACCACATTGTGAATGTAAAAAAGGTACAGGTAAAGGACCCCTGGCCGATTAAGCCCAGTCAAAGGCAACTATGGGGTGTGACGCTCATCTCGCTTTCAGGCAGAAGGAGATGGTGTTTGTCCACAGAGAACATTCCAGGTCAGCTGGCCAACATGACTTCTGCACTTCTTGCACAATGCATGCGCTTCTGGCGCAATGGAACACCATGATGGAAACCAGAGCGCACGGAAATGCAGTTTACCTTCCCGCCACAGCAGTATCTGTTTATCTACTTGCACTGGTATGCTTTCGAACTGCTAGGTTGGCAGGAGCTGGAACAGAGCAATGGGAGCTCGCCCGGTCGCGGGGATTTGAACCACGACCTTCTGATCAGCAAGCCCAAGAGCCTTAGTGATTTAAACCACAATGCCACCCTTTTTGTGAATGTACATGAGACTCAGCCCCAAGGCCATGGGGCTGGCTTCTCTCGCTGCACCCAAGATCTCAATATAGTTAGGAATATGCAGTGCCTTACTGTTCTCGGAGACCTCGAGAATGTAACGAAGCAGCGGGCTGTTCCCATCAAAGGGTTTGGTCCATGTCAGGTTGATCGCTCGCTTCTCTGCAGTGCTCAGCATGGCAATGGGGTTTTCTGGTGCATGCGGGAGCTGTCTGATGAGGATAACGACAGAATAAGCCTATTATAGAGGCTGTCACAACCGGAGAGCCCCAAAGACAGAACACTACCCCTTCAGAAAGCGAAGCTGTTTGGAGAGAGTCTCAGGCAGTCACAGGGCTGTCCCCTGCTGCCCTCCTGGTTGTGGTGGCAACTGCTGCTCACTGGGATGGGGAAGAGAAACAGCGATGGCTCATTCTGCCGCTTTCCCCTGGGAAAGCCTGCTGTTTACAGCTGAATCGGGATAAACACCAGTCGGCTTTTCCGCGGATAAACAGCAAGTTTTCCTGGGGAAAGCGGCGGGACAAACAAAAATCCACTTGGATCCTTGCCTAGAAAGCACGGGGCACGTGGAAAAGCTCTTGGACCCATACTGTGGACGAGCCCTTAGTTGGCACTGGGTTGATGATGCCCATAAGCATGCATATGCCTGGTCACCCCCAACGCTGTTCTCTCCCATCCTTGCTGCCTCACGGCAACACCTCATTCTGGCAAGCAGCAGCGCTGCTGCAGCCAAAAGGATGGCATGGTGCACCACATCATCCCAGGGACACCAAGCCGCTTTGTGCATTAACCGTGCTGGGCCCTGTGACTAATTTCTGCATATTGCAGGCAGCAGCTCAGGACTCCCTAGGAGCCGGTTGCAGGCATCTTGCTACATCATATGGTATGGATGGACAGCAGACACACACACAAAATATTCCAGTGGTTCAAAGTGGCATTGTGGGAAGTAAGATGGGAATTTCGGCCACAGTGCCATGTTTTTTCCATAATAGCACCTGTGGGGGGGAGTAAGAACAATACCCCAGTTTCCAGGTCGGAAGGGCTTGCACACTCACTTCCTCTTTGACACACACATGCACACCAAGTCATGTGGGATCTGCTTCAATGTGGTGTGTGATCCCACACTTCAAGGGTGCATGGGAATAGGTGGCCCCGTGGCTGGGAAGACTTGCACAATCAGGTTATTTGCACATGCATGTCTGTGGTAAGGGACTAAGCTACACTAAAGCTACTTCTGTGTTGCTGGGCATTCAAATGAGGGATACTTGAATGTACAAATGGTTTGCAGGGCATGGGAGGAACTTGGGGTCTGGGTTTATCTGGGGTTTAACAGCATGGATCCTAATCAAGAAAGAGAGAACTTATGGAGAGCCCAAGAAGTTGGGCGAACAGTTCACCTGTGCTCAGTTTGTGGCTGGACGATTCCTGTAACATTTAGATCAATACGGGTGCATCATTCACTGTGGTCTTGTGAGAACCTGTTGTCACCTGTTGGGTGACACTTCACCCCCTCCTTCTTATTCATGCACCATGCTATGTGGTCCGTCCTTCCCGGTCTTTAGTAGTTCCCAATGCCTGCCTTCAACGGTTGATCCTTACCGGACTCGCAGGTGAGCACTCCGAGAATCGTTGCCCCCAGCAGAAACCACACGGCAAGTGTAGGTGCCAATGTCACCTGACCAGGTCTGGGCAATATGGAGGGTGCCCGTGCCGTCCAGCCTCATGCGAGCTACGTTCTCCACGTTCAGTGCTGCACCATCCTTTTCCCACATGTATCTAGGGAGAAAAGGCAGGGCCAAGGTGACCCAGGTTATTCTACCTCTCACCAAAAACCAATACCTCTCTCTGCTTCCCTAGTACTCATGAGTCCCAGTTCACCGAAGCCACACACCGCAGGACTATAAGCCCCTCCTGCTTCAGAGCTGACTGCAACTGAAACAGTTCTTTCTTGCTTCTAAAGCAAATATGTGCATCATGGATACTGGTTGCAGAATTCAGTTTTCCTCAGCACAGAATGGCTATTACTTTTTAATGATGCAGGGCACACACAAGGTCCTGCCTTACGGACACCTGGCCTTTTCAGCACCAACACCTCTGCCATTATAACACAGTTGGAGTCCAAGACAAATGTTTGCAACGGCTGTCTTCCTTCATGCCAAAGAGGGATCACAGCAGTTTTAATCTCAGCACCGTCACTAAGCCAGGCACCAGGTGGCAATGTGGGCCCACGATTTTGCACAGGTTCTCCTCGCATTACCTTTCCCTGTAAGTGTTTTTGAGGCACATAGACAGAAGTGGCTGGAAGACTGCTGGCTTTGCAACACTGTCATACTTGAGTGTGCATTTCAGACATGCTTTTTAGTTGAATGCAAACCTGGGTGCTCTCAGGTTACAAAGATGCTGGCCACTTCCCAAGAGCTTAAAACGTACGAAGCGGCTGAAACTTGTGCAAATCCATGTTTAGCAGATGCCAGGAGATTATTCCTCTCTAACAGGAAATACTCAAACAAAGGCATTTTTAGTCCATGCAACCCATCTCTAACCAGACTGCCTTGCCTTTCCCTCTCCAACTCTACTTCCCCAAGTTGTACTCCAAAAACTTTCCCACTTGTTTCACCCCTGATGGGATAGGTACCACCACATACCTGACTACCACTCTGGGGTCATGGGTCACTCCACAAGTCATGGAAGCCTTGGTGCCTTTGATGACACTTTGATCCTGAGGAGGACTGGTGATGCGAGTCCGGGCTGTAGATGCAGAGAGACAGGAGGCACTCAGACATAATCAGAAACCGAACCAGCCATTGCTGTGCCATGCCAGAGGTCAACGCTTGGGCCTGCTAACTTCAACAGATAAACGCTTCCTTGTGCGTGAGACCAGCAGGAAGCCGCAGAATCACGTGCGTCAACTGCAATTATCATAAGAGTGTGAGATCATCTAATAATGGACTCAAAACATGACTGATTTGAAAGGGGGCTAAATACCATCTAGTTCAACCCCTTTGCTGTACGGCAGGAGACCCCACTTCCTGCTCCTCATATATCATGTGGTACAGACCAGACTTTGGTGAGTAAAACTAGAAGAAGCGGTGTTTCACAGCTCCAAATTCAAGTGTTCCCCTCCTCCCACTCCCATGCTGGAGAGATTGCTGGTTCTGAACAAATACCCATGCATATTCCCTCCCATGTCCAGGGTCAGTCCGAAACCTCCATTGCTAGTCAGTTACCACAGAGAGGGCCTTTTCATCAGGCACAAGCTACATACCTGACTATCTGTGTACATTTAGGGAACCTGCAAAGAGGAAGTGGGGAGAGGCTAATATATGGCAGAATTCATGTGACAATCACCATGAGAACCAGCCTAGGTAAAACCGTCTTTCATATAAAGGTCTAGTTTTAGGTCAGGAGGCAGGATAAAAATAAACACCTGCTCACACTCACACATACACATAGATAACTATACCTGCTCACAGATTCCCAGAGCGTGCTTGTTTGGACGCTTACAGGGGATTATTTACTATAGGGCCAGCAGGGGACACTGATTCACTTCAACCTGGAGCACGGTGGACGTTATTTCTATCTCTCTATTCCACAAAGTTAGAGCTGCTTTAAAGGGGGATGGATATGTGCTCAAAACCAATTTGACGCCCACAGGCCACATATGCCACTGATTTTAGACTGCACCAGTCTCTTGCCTGGCTGCACTGCAGACTGCCCTGGAAAATAAAGTCTGTATGTTTTCCATGCATGTCCACGTGCCTCCTCCTCGGATTGTGAGATGAAGCTCCCCCTCCCCCTTTCATTTCTTAACAAAACGAAGCACTTGTCTGATTGCACCAACAGACCCCGAATACATGCGACCGAGATTTAAACTGCACACAACGTGGAAGATCACGGACTGGTCCCGTGCCAGGATGCTAACTGAGGCAGCGGGCACCTTACCCCAGACGACGAGCTCAGCTGATGCTTCATCGACTCCCCGGGAGTTGGTAGCCAGACAAATGTAGTTCCCAGCATCTGAGATCCGCGTAGGACTGATCAAGAGGCTTCCTGACTCCAGCAGAGTGAAACGAGGAAGTTGCACGGAGCCGCTGGCCAGGATTCGTTCGCCTGCATGGGAAAGAGCAGAGTTTGTTGTCTGGTTCACAACAGCAGGTTAACCATAATGTTAAGATAATCCCGTCCATGTGTTATGAGATCCAATTCATTGGATTCTGGAGCAGTTCCAGTTCAGGAAATCCAGAAATAATATAACCTGAGGCTGCTGAGGAGATAAGATTTCTGGTGGGCTTTTCTAATACCGAATGCATGTGTTTGTTCTAAATAAAGTGGTTTGGCCACCATACTTTGAGTACGTCTTACAATTACTTGCAGAGGTGGTTTAGGGCACTGAGCACCAAGAGGACAAGGCACCCAGTAAGCACTTGCCCAGTTACGGGGTAGGAGGTGTTAGGGCTCTGACAGGGTCTTAGAGTCCCCCCACCTCCTTCCTAAAGCCTATTTAGCACCTGCCCAGTTTTGGGGAGGAGATGGGAAGGCTCTAGGACCCCACCAGAGCCTTCTTGCCTCCTTCCCACAGCCCAGGACCTGCAAGGCCTGGTTGGGGTGTGTGTGCCAAATTCTGGCCTAGCTTAGGATGCCATAGCACCAAACTCCACCCCTGGTTACTTGCTTCCAATGGCTTTGCCTCAGCTTTTCCCAGTCAAAAAGAGAAAGGAACTGCAGGTGTAAGAAAAGGTTCCTTCTTTATATGACTTGTTTGTGAATGTGGCTGTGGACCATGATTTTTAGGGATTTAGAGAGCCCATGTTCACGTCACAGTTCAATTCGAGTTCACCCAAATTATTCTTGGATTTTTTTTCTTCTAGCCTCCAAAATGTCACAAGCTGCTGTGTCAAATATAATTTTGAAAACATCAAAATACAAACACAGTGGAATATGAATTGTTTCATTTATTCGCTCACCTGGCAGTTAGGGGAACTGCTTTCAGCTTCATTTCAGATATTTTTGAACTAATTCGTTAAGCTGAACTAGTTCATTCCAAGCACTGGGCTTGTCCATAGTGTGCCTGGTTAAGCATATTAATATGGGTTCCATAATAAGTGGTTCAAATCCACAGCTTCAAAGGTACAAGGAGGCATATGAAATCGGTCCTTCCAGCCCACTAATGACTACTCTGCCTGGCAGGGCAATTTTCTTTCCCACCAGCTGCCACCTGAGCCATTTTCTTTAAAAAAAAAACCACCTCAAAAATCCATGAGATGCTGGGAATAGAACCTGGGGCCTTCTGGAAGCAAAGCATGTGTCCCACCTCTGAGTTATGCCCCCCTCTTTGAAGATATTTCATTCCATGCCTGGGTCCTATGAAGGGTTTTGTAAAAGAAGTGAAAAGTTTCTCAACTCACCATTACCTTTCTGCCACGTGATGGCTGGCCTGGGAGCCCCGGATGTCTCGCAACTGAGTACCACAGCCATCCCATCAATTACTGTGCTGTCCAGGGGCCCTTTGGTTATGTTGGGAGCAATGCCTGTGGTGAAGATGGAGGATGGGGAGGAAGATGGGAAGGGTTACAGATTGCCAAGCTGTCAGCACAAATACAATGTTACTTTAATGTGTAATGTTTTATTGCATTTTATATATGTTGGAAGCCACCCAGGGTGGCTGTGGCAACCCAGTCAGATAGGTGGGATACAAATATTCTTCTTCTTATTATTATCCTTCCCCAACTGTCTGAACCCGCATTGCTGAATAGATGAAGGAATCATTAGGAAGGACCCCTGATTCTCTGCTTATGATGGGTATTTTGGGCATTGACTTTTCATCACACAAGCCACCTCCACGCAAATCTCAACTGAGTCTGGAGGAAAACCATCTCTTAGGACATCCCCTGTTGGTTCCTGAAACAGGAGCAAGCTACTGTCTATGGAACACCCACTGTCAGGACCAGCGCATCCCGTTTTGCCGCCTGAGGCGAAACAGGAAGGGCTGCCCTACTCTGCAGTGACGCTCGACCTGCTGCCACACCACCCACCTCTACCGGCACCTCTGTCACTGGCAGAGAAGCAATGCTGGCATTGGCGTCGGTTCGCAGCAAGGTCCCATGAGAGCCTGCAAAAATCTCATGCGATCTCTTGAGGTTTTGCGAATTCTTGCCGGCAACTGGAACTGATGCTGGTGCCGCTTCTGCGCTGCTGGCAGAGGGTAGGTGGGGTGTCACTGGAGGTGGCTGCTTCACCCTGTTTCATGGCTGGGCCAGCTTTGCCTACTGTGCTCCCGAAAGATTGACGCGGTCCTCTTCCTATTCTGGAGCTCCTCTATCAAAACAACACCCACTTCCTACAGGACCTGGCAGTAGCTCGGCCTGTATTTCTGCAATACTACACATCTCCCCACGAGCCTGTCTCTGTGCTTCCTGCAGCAGAGCCACCTGGCTACTAAAAGCCCTGTTTCTCTCAACCCTGCCCCACAAAGAGCACCTTTGAAGCAACCGGCAAGAAAAGTACTTGCTGACACCTACTGGTGACGGCCAGGTACGTGGAGGTCTGAACCTCGCCAGCGGCATTGCGGGCAAAGCACTGGAACATGCCCGTGTCATCTGGCATCAGCCCGCTGATCTGCAGGCTCCCGTTGGTGAGGAGCTGGAAACGGGCAAGCTTCTCCACTCCGAGCAGCACGGCATCCTTGTACCAGAACATACTGGGTGTAGGCACACCTGTAAAACAAAACATGCCCATGGCGGTATTTTTTCAGGGTGGGGGGAGAATATTGTGAATTGATTTGAATTTCTTCAAAAAGAAGAGAAGAACCTGGCCACAGATAGTGCCATTAGACCAGTTTCCCAAACTTGGGTCTCTAGCTGTTTTTGGACTACAGTTCCCATCATCCCTGACCACTGGTCCTGCTAGCTAGGGATGATGGGAGTTGTGGTCCATAAACAGGCGGAGACCCAGGTTTGGGAAACTCTGCTTTAGACGGTGATGAGGAAATGAAAACAAACTTTTTCATCCATTGCCCTCCTTCTTCAATGTATCTTCCTAGTAGATTTTTCTTTTTCTTTTCCCATTGGCTTTAGTTCCTTAACTCCCAACCCATAATGCTTCCCTTCCAAGCCTATTATCCCCCACCCCCAACTTCTTAGACCAAGAGGTAACTCTCAGAAGACACATACCCTGGCATTTATTGCAAATTCCAGTGGTACGGCACTAACATCCGAAAAGCCAAGGGGCAACAGATATCTGTGGTTGATCAAACCACATGGAAGATTATCCTCTGCTTCCTCCTCTTCTAAGTCTCTGGTTAATGTTATAAGAAGATTTCACATTTCTTCCAAATGATGCAACAACTTTTATTTGACAACCCCAAGTGAAATGAGAATCTTGTAATGAAACAACGGTAAAACCAGAATACCCTGACCTATGTTCCAGTATAAAAGGAACAGTTGCACCAAAGCCACCCCCTTAGAGCTGTTTAGCATCCTATTTTTTAAGATCACTTAAGCCAGGGGTGGGGAAACTGTGACTCTTCAGGTGTTGCTGGATTAAAACTCCCATAAGTTTCAGCCAACTTGGCCAACTGTCAGGGTCAATGGGACTTGTAGTCCAGCAGAGTGTCTGGATGATCACAGGTTCCTCACCTATGCTTGGGAGCAAGCCCCACTGAACTCAAAGAGACTTCATTTTCTGAGTAGACATGTATAGGATTGCACTGCTATTACTGAACATCTGTTTCTGAATGAACTTGCCCATGCATTAATAAGATCATCTTCAGAGGCCCATCTCCAGAAGACTCTGCCATTGGAGGTTAGGCAAGTGGCAACCTGGGGAAAGGTCCCTCTCTGTTGAACCGCCCCTGCTTAAGGAACTGTCCCCCATCCCACCCCAAAGCAGCTTATTCAACATTTATTTTTATGCCACTTTGGTGCTAGGGGAGTACCTCTTCATTTCCCCAGGCTTTTAACATTTAGGGAGCTTTCTCTTAATATCTCTTTTATTGCTTCTTTTACCCTGCTGTTTTGATTAACCGTTCTTCTTCCACTGTACTTTTATGATCTTTTTCTATTGTGAACCACCCTGCAAATCGCAACCACTGAAGGTCAGTATATGTAAATAAATAAATAAATAAATAAATACGGAAATTCAGCGCCTCCGCTATATCCTCTGGGAACTCAACAAACTTGGACAGACTATTCTTAGGCAACGTCTGCTAGGTTTTAAGCTCAGGCGTGCATCTTGCAATTTAAGTTTGCGGCTGCCTCTTCACCGTCTTTGGAACTGTCTCGAGATACTCTCCGCTCCTTTCATGGCGAGAGCATAGACACTGACATCATATCATCTGCGAATGAAGTTGCCATCTAGCACTGGGTTCCTGTCTTAGGCTGTCTGAAGGCTCAGGCAGATGTCATTGTGTCACCCTTGTTTTGTTCAGATCGTCTTTTCAAGGTTATCCCTGCAGCTTGACGCGATGCATAGAAAATGTGCTTCTCTTTATTTGCAAGTTTTAAAAATGTAGAAGAAGGGAAAGCAGCATAAGAATGGTGGGCGCTCTATAATCTCTCCCTAACCCCCACCTCCGTGTGCGAAATCTTCCAGATTTAGTTCTTTCTGGGAGACGGCTCGTTTGAATACCCAAGTTTCTAACCAAGTTCCAAAGCTTCCAAACTGGTTAGGAAGAATACTACCTGGGAGAAGAGGCAGTGGAAGAGGACTGGAAAAAGTTTAAGGACTATTTACAAAAACATTGTAAATTGTATGAGTGCTAAGAAGGATGCAGGACTGAAAACAACACGGCACTAGCAATTTAGTTGAAAGAAACATGAGAATAAGTGAGATTTGAGAAAAAGATAAATTTTGGAATAACATTATGTCTAAATTAAGTATTTAAGTATTTGATAAAGATATTTAAAGTCGGAGACATAATATTTGAAAATTACAAAATAAGAGTTGAAACAAGGTGATAAATTGCTGTTTATAATTTTATAATTGGGAACGCAGGAATGGGAGATGTGAGGAGGTCCAAAAAGTTAAGAAAATATGGTTGTTGGATATCTGATTTTGTTGTATGTTTTTTATTATATGTTAATCTTTTTGCTTTTTTCTGTTTTTCTTTCTTTGTTGTATTTTGGTGATGGTTTTATATGTGTTTGGTGAATATAATGTTTAAAATCTTTAATAAATATCTTATAAAAAAAAAAACACAAACTGGTTAGGAAGAATACCAAAGAGCCAGAAGAAAATTACCTTTGGCCTGGCATGGAATCTGAACCACCTTCTCCATCTCAGCTGTGATGTGCCTCTCTGGTTCCTTGGTGAACTGAGGTGGCTCTGCAAGACAGAACATGGACATGGGACTGGCCGGAATTCTCACTTGTATGGGAAGGTGATCAATGTTTAAGGTTCGGTCCTAGGCATGTCCAGCCAGGCGTTGTGAAATTACCCCTGCTGTCTATCACAGTAGACAATACTGGGCTAGATGGACCCACAGCTCAGTGTTTTTGCTGACAGCACTAAACATCCCCAGGTCCTGGACTCTGCGTTCATCACCCGAGGCCCTTCCTCACGTGCCTCCTCTACCTGAGGTCCAGAGGGTGGCAACACAAGAACAGGCCTTCTCTGTGGTGGCTCCCCGTTTGTGGAATGCTCTCCCCAGGGAGATTCGCATGGCTACTTCCTTATACATTTTTAGGCGCCAGGAGAAAATGTTCCTCTGCAACCAGGCCTTGGGCTGATTAATACTCCACAGCCTTTTAAATGTGTCTGTGGGAAGGGGGAGGTTATTGTTTTGCTGTTTCGTTTTACCTATTTTCATGTTTTTATTGAAATTGAAATACTTTATTGTCACTTGTACAACTTGTATACAGTGAGATTACACAAGCGCCCCCCCACTCAGCTCTCTTAGTCTTAATTCCCCTTGTTTACTGACGCACACCCACCAAACCCAAAAGTAAGTTGCCCTGTTGTTATCTTTTCATTCATTCTAACAGCCCATGGATAGAAGCTGTTCTTTACCCTGTTGGTGCGACTAATCATGCTTCTATATCTTCTGCCTGAGGGCAGGAGATCAAGAAAGTGCCGGCCAGGGTGTGAATCATCCCTGAGAATTTTCCTCACTCTCCTGAGGCAACGTTCTTCCGCTATTTCATCCAGCGGATTCACGGGACAGCCCATAATATCTTGTGCTGTATTCACCACCCTCATTTTATCCTGAATTTTTACTCTGTGAACCGCCCTGAGGTCTTACGATGAAGGGCTGAGTATAAATCGAAAGAAAGAAAGAAAACCCCAAACATTTACATGTGTAAAGGTAAAGGGACCCCTGACCATTAGGTCCAGTCGTGACCGACTCTGGGGTTGCAGCGCTCATCTCGCTTTACTGGCCGAGGGAGCCGGTGTACAGCTTCCAAGTCATGTGGCCAGCATGACTAAGCCACTTCTGACGAACCAGAGCAGCGCACGGAAACACCGTTTCCCTTCCCGCCGGAGCGGTACCTATTTACCTACTTGCACTTTGACGTGCTTTCGAACTGCTAGGTTGGCAGGAGCAGGGACTGAGCAACGGGAGCTCACCCTGTTGCGGGGATTCGAACCGCCGACCTTCTGATCGGCAAGTCCTAGGCTCTGTGGTTTAACCCACAGCACCACCCGAATCCCTATTTACATGTGGAGTTGGCTGATACTTCTCAAGTTTAAAAACTAACTTTGCTCCTAGGGATATAATAGCCCCCAGAACCTGAGCAAACATTCCCAGACTTGTTGGCAGCCCTGCTTCCATCCACTCTCCACTTTCCTGCACCCATCCTTACCCAGCACAGACAGATAGGCTCCCCGGACCACGGAGGGGACACTGCTACTTCGCAGAACAGCTTCACACTCGTAGTAGCCGCTGTCGCTCAGCGAGGGGTTGAGGATGGTCAGGCGCCGGTTATAGTCGCTGATGCCGCCGGACACTGGGACCCCGCCCTTCTTCCAGATGATGTGCAGCTTGATGAGTGGCCTGGTTAGCAGAGAAGCCTGTGAGGGGGGACCCCTTCCAATGGGGCCAGTGTCACCAGATTAAAAACAAACCAACAAACAAACCCAGGACCCCAAGTGTCTTTGCAGTTCAAGAAAACGCACACCTAGCGTCAGTGCTGGATTTACGTATAAGCTAAACAAGCCATAGCTTAGGGCCCCACTCTCTTTGGGGGCCCCCAAAAAATTAAAGGAAAAAAACCTGGATGTCCATTTCATAAATATAAGACAAAAAACAAATAAAATAAAACATACATACAGCAGCAGTGTTTTGTGTTGTGTAGGCTCCTGTGATGTAAGTAATGGGCCCCACCTGCTAGCCTGCTCCCTAAAATATCACTGGTTTGCTCATTTCTATATATAGAATGCCTACATTCTGCATATTTTGTTATGTGCAAACGGCTTTAGGTCCATAAATCACCATATAGCATATATTCAACACAAAAAACAGCGACGATTGTTGTTGACAAGGGACAGCTGGACATATAAAGGGCTCCATTACCTCCAGTCTCTTAGGGCCTCATCAAACCTAAATCCGGCCCTGCCTAGCATTCTGGTTCAGGTTTGCAGGTATGAGTGTAAACATGCGTTCAGGGAGATCGGGCTGCTTTTACGGATGCAAACTGCCAGGCATGAGGGGCTGCTGGCGAAGAGCTCTGCTGATGAAAAGTATTTCTCACATACATGGGTGGGCTTCAGCTTCGCAGGTAGATTGCACTGGGTGAAGGAAGGGGCCAAGTTGTCAGCAAAGGCCATCAGGTGGACCCAAAAAAAAAGGTCATTTCCCAGCTTTGCACCTATGAACCAGAACTTCAGCTGCGTTCTGCAGGGAGTCCCAGGGGGATCAAGCCTGGACGTGTTGTGCGTCTGACGCTCCATGGGAAAGAAGGGCTCGTAACAGATCATGCCATCACCTTCAACATCCCAGCAACAGGGACAACTATGCTTCACAAGCACAAGACGCTGTTTGCGGAGCCTGGCAGCTGGTGGAGACTTACCTGGCATTGGCCACACACTCCAGGGTCACTTCTGAGGTGCCAGAGACAACGCTGGTGTTGCGTGGTGGAATTATGATGGTTGGTGCAATGGGGTCAGCTGGTCCACCTACATCTGAGGAGGGATGAAGTGGTGTTGACAGCAAACATGGGTTCATGCACCAGACAGAAACACTCACAGTCTCCAACACACAAAGGCAGCGCACTGGCCCTTTCAGAATGCAAGCAAAGGACTAACGAGGAGCCACAGGCTGCCCTTAACAATGGGATGGCACCTAGAGCAAGCGGCAGACTGCTCAATAAGCACATTTTGCCAAGTCTAAATATTAATCCTGAGCAGTCCCAGCACACAGAATCAAACCTCTCCTCCCACAGCCTTCTAGAATCAGTGCCATGGTGTTATTAAGTCTTACAAATCCCTGAACATCTTTTTTTAAAACAAACAAACATGCAAATTAATACCCTACACGTTATAAATATATCATAATAAAAATTGAAAAAGATAGCATACAAAATTACCATTTAGGACTAACTGGTACAGTTTCGTATGTTGATGAAGCAAATATAGAAATAATTATTCATATGATGCACATATAAATAAATAGTAAGCGGATGCTTAAAAAACCCCCAAATTATTTATCAGTCCTTTTCCCAGATACTAGAAAATTTAAAACGCCTTTCACTCCCTGATCAAACAATTTCTTTTAACTCTGTAAGTACATCTAATGAATTCCCTTGTCCTGTAGCTTCCTGCAGAAATCCTGTAACAAAGCAAAATGAAAACTAAGACAAAACCTCTAGAAAATTTGTGGCATGAAAAGTTCCAGGAGTTCAGCAGAAAGCTATGGGACGCACACTGATTAGAAGCAGTATGTCCACCCTGAAACAACTTCTTCTTTAAAATAAGGTTTTATTTAGATTTTTTCATAATACATTACAATAAAAAACAAACTAATCTAAACAAAAATTTAAAAAGAAAGAAAAAAGAAGAATACAAAGTCCTCTCTCACAGGTCGATCTTAACTGTTGTCCAACACAGAAAGAGGTGAACCCTCCCAGTTCTCACCTGGGAGCTCCCCTTTCTTCCCCCAGTCTCCCACCATGGGAGATCCTCCCTTCCAGAGTCGTAGCTTGGGGGGGCAGGGGGGCCACGGCTATGGGAGCACATTTTTGAGGGGGTGCAATCAGGTGCTCCCACAACATTTACAGAGCCCTGGCAGCTGAGGCACAGTAGCAGGCAGGTTGGTCTAATGGGCAGGTTGATGAAGGCAGCGGACAAGAAGCCTGTTGCGAGGTGGGCTTGCCCCTGGGCCTCCAGCAACCCACGCTACACCACTGCTCCCTTCCCCTGCCTCCCCCCCCCCAACTTCTTCAGGTGCAAAATATAGTGAAAGCATTACAGTGACTAACTGCCCTGATACTGTTGCGAGCACAAATAATTGTGAATGCACAACAGAAAAGATGTCCAGAGGGGCCCTTCCTACCACTAATATCAAATGTTTGGGGGTTGCATGCTGCCCTGTTATTATGGCATGTTGCAGAATAATATACAGTGGTACCTCAGGTTAAGAACTTAATTCGTTCCGGAGGTCCGTTCTTAACCTGAAACTGTTCTTAACCTGAGGTACCACTTTAGCTAATAGGGCCTCCTCCTGCTGCTGCGCCACTGGAGCACGATTTCTGTTCTCATCCTGAAGCAAAGTTCTTAACCTGAGGTACTATTTCTGGGTTAGCGGAGTCTGGAACCTGAAGGATCTGTAACCTGAAGCGTCTGTAAGCCGAGGTACCACTGTACTTGCAATAAACCCCTTCAGTCTAGAGGGACCCTCAGTCCCCACTGGACAGTTTGGGGAATTTCCCCCGTCATAGAGTCCTGCCTAGATAGATAGATAGAGTCCTGCCTAGATAGATGATATAGATTGATGATAGATAGATAGATAGATGATAGATAGATAGATAGATAGATAGATAGATGATAGATGATGATAGATGATAGATGATAGATGATAGATGATAGATGATAGATGATAGATGATAGATGATAGATGATAGATGATAGATAGATAGATATAGATTTCAGTTTGCCTTGGGAATCTCCCTGCACCTTCTGATACCTCCTGCTTACGTTTAGATGCTGCCATTTTGATTGCCTAAGGACTGGCATTTGGAGAACCGAGATCACTATTATTAAGGCTTAAGATCCACTTCAATCATTAGATTTCGCCGAGCTCTGCCACGTGCTCTCCTGGCCCCTAGCTGGGTAGCAGCAGGCAGCATTCGTTGGAAGATAAGGCCATATCAAAGGCTAAAGCCTTAACGGTGGCTTTATATTCCCTCCAGTGTCGAAGGCAGTAGGCCTCCAAATACCAGTTGGTGTGCGACATGGGCTGAAGATCATATATGGGCTTTTCAAAGGCTCTAGGTTGGCCACTGGAGGGGGAAAGGCTTCTGGACCAGGTGGGCTTTAAGTCTGATCCTTCTCATCAGAGAGGAAAGGAAAAGCGGGAGCAGCAGCAAGCAACAGGATAAGCGCATAAAGCAAAATAATGGCTGTGATAAACCCCCCCTTCCTCTGACGTGTTGGTTGGGATCGCAAGGTTGCTGATATAGCGGAATCCATAAAGGCGGGTGCTATGGTGTTTATTACACACTGAGGTACAGCACTCCAGATTAATGAGGCAAAGGAAGGGGAGGGGGGGACATAAAGCCAAGTCCGGGAGACATAAAACAGCTGCGAAGTAAACATCATCTGGAGGGATGGAGGAATCGTAAGGCCGATTCACGTGGATTTCACAGCTTTGCCGGGAGGCAGAAATCAAGGCCATTCCCAAAGTGCTGGGAGTTATGGGGGAAAGCAAAGTTGGCAATGCTTAATGAAAGAGAAAGGTTAACAGCTACAGGGCCCAGATGGAGGGATTTGGACAAGTCTTTTATCAACCTCAAACCAGGGGCAGAGAGAAAGATTTGTGGGATTAGGATTGTGTTGGAATCAGGGCTGGGCCTGCCGTTTGGGAGGGTGAGAATGCATGCCTCAGGCCACAGATTTTGGGGATAACCATTATTTAGTTTATTACAGTGGAACCTCGTGTTACGGACGGCATCCGTTCCAGAGGCCCGTCCACAACACGGAACTGACGCAAGCTGAAGTGCCGCATCTGTGGGACGCAACACGAAAACACGTAACTCGAAGCGGACGCAACATGTGGTATGACTGTATTATCTTTTACTGCCGGGAAGGATGGAATTTGGATTTTGCGCTTCAGGTCTACCTCTCTGCGGGTGAACTGACAAAACTTTGGGGGTGGGAGAGGCGATCTCATAACAGGTATGGGAAAAGGATGAAAGTCGGGTGAAGTTAAGTTTATTGCAAGATGCAGCTTCCCATCAGGATTTGCGGGGAGAGACAGATATGGGGGCAGCAAAGAACGTGGGAAGGAGAATGTGTTGTACTTGATAGACTTTGATAATGCTAAAGCGGGGAGGGGAGGTTCATTCTTAGCATCGGATAGCTCCGTGGGTTAGAGTGTGATGCTGATTACGCTCAGGTTGCAGGTTCGATCCCCACATGGGACAGCTGCATATGCCTGAATTGCAGGGAGTTAGACTAGATCAGTGGTTCTCAACCTGTGGGTCCCCAGATGTTGTTAGACTACAACTCCCATCATCCCTGAGCTCTGGCCTTGCTAGCTAGGGGTGATGGGAGTTGTAGTTCAACAACATCTGGGGACCCACAGGTTGAGAAAGGCTGGACTAGATGATCCTCGGGGTCTCCTCCAACTCTACGATTCGATGGTATCCCCAGTATCAGCTTTGTTCCTTAATTCTATGATTAGATCCTCACTCAGCCATGAAGCTCACTGGGTGACCTTGAGGCAGTCACTGTCCACCTCTCAGCACAACCTACCTCACAGGGTTGTTTTGAGGATAAAATGGAGAGGGAACAACCCTGCATAGGACCTTGAGCTACTTGGAGGAAAGGCGAGATACATAGGTAACAACAACAGGGGCTTGTGGCTCAAAGGTGAGTGTCATAACATCTGGAGGGCACCAGGTTGGCTAAGGCTGCCTTGGAGTGAAGAACAGCATATCACTGATGTGACATCCATATAGCTTTCTGTTCTCTGTGCTACAGGCATCTTGGTAAAGCAGGGATATTGTCTGGGTGGTGCAGGGAGAAGGGATGGGGGGCCTAAGCCCATGATGTAATTAGAGCCTCCGAGCTCTTGTAGCTGAGGCCCAAAGTGTCTAAATAAATTTGGAGCCGGCAGAAATGTTTAGTCAGCACCAGCCGGAGCTTCGCCAGAGATTTACTGCAAATTAAATTTGGGCCCGAGCCAGCAGAAGCGACGGAGAAGCCAGATGCAAAGAGATGCGGGCGACAGGCTGCGCTTTAGGGACCTGTTGGTCTGCAGGGGGAAAAAACAAACAGGCAAGACATAAACTACATCCTCAGCCCCTCTCGCACTTGGTTGTGGCTCTTTGGGCTAACATTATTTATTATATCAGCATTTCGGAACCTTATGGCCTGTGCCTTATTTATTCGCGTAGTCCTCACCAACCAGACTATATGCGGCTGTTGTCCTCAAGAATGGGCCAGCGAGGCTTACTTGGGGCCAAGCCTCACTGGATGGAGTGTGTGGGTCAACACACTGCAAGTGATTTGCCCAAGTCATACAAACAGGCAGTGGTTCAAACCATCTAGAACAGGGCAAGGGAGCTGTGGCTCTCTAGGTGTTGTTGGACTGCAACTCCCCAAACAGCATGGCTGGCATGGGCAATTGTCAGGGATGATGGGAGTTGTAGTCCAACAACATCCAATGTGGCACAGGTTAGTCAACTTACTTTAGAATGAGCACAGGCCTTGCCCACCTAGCTGTCCCTTGGCTTTTGGAAGTGACAAGGTTCTCACTGAGAAGAGGAAGTAAGGGAGGGGGGCTCAAGGAGGGAGTAAGGGGAAGAGGAGAGCAGGTTGGTGGGTGTAGTGGGCTTGGTGAGTAAAGTAAGCCAGGATTGTCAGCCCCTAAAGGTAAAGGTAACAGGACCCCTGACCATTAAGTCCAGTCGTGGCCGACGCTGGGGTTGCGGCGCTCATCTTGCTTTACTGGCCGAGGGAGTCGGTGTACAGCTTCCGAGTCATGTGGCCAGCATGACTAAGGCACTTCTGGCGAACCAGAGCAGTCCACGGAAATGCCGTTTACCTTCCCGCCAGAGCGGCACCTATTTATCTACTTGCACTTTGACATGCTTTCGAACTGCTTGGTTGGCAGGAGCAGGGACCAAGCAACGGAAGCTCACCCCGTCATGGGGATTCGAACCGCCGACCTTCTTATCAACAAGTCCTAGGCTCTGTGGTTTAACCCACAGCGCCACCTGCGTCTAGACAATAATAAATAGGAGAAGAAATGTGACAGGCATCCCCCAGCGCATGCAGGTTTACTCGAAAGCAAATCCCACTGAGTTCAGTTGGAGCTATTCCCAAGTCAGTGTCTTTAGAATTGCAGTCATAGCAATGAAAAGTCCAGGCAGTAACTCTTAATGGAGAAGCATGCACATGTGTACATAAAAAGCATGCATATGCACACACAGTGCTAAATATGGGGACATCCCATCCAATGGTTACTTCCAAAAGTTCCTGGCAAGCAGCTTAGTTTCCTAGCGCTCCACCCCGTTGCTGTTGCGAGCAAGAAATGGGAAGCAGAACCGGGTGCTTCATCCTTCTCCTGGTTCCTGCAGGATTTCTGCCTACCCCGCTAAAGGTATAGGCGCCTTGCTAGAAAAGCTGTGAACTCCCACTCAGAGGTCTCTCCCACCTCGTCCCCAAGGGTCACTTACTCTCCACGGTGAGAGTGATGGGCTGGCTGGTTTTATTGTCTCCGTTCTTGTCATTCACGGCCTGCACATAGTACCTTCCAGCATCTGGTGCCACTGTCGATAGGATGACCAGGGTGTTCTCCAGTGTGATGGCTCTGAAGGAAAGGGAGGAAATGGCTTTAGAGCAGAGAGCGTCTCAAGTGCACAGGGTGCCCACTTTAAAAGAGGTTGCTAGGAGAGGTGCACAAGCTTTGCTAGCTAGCCCACTGACTCCACCCAAGCTTTGCCACAAATAATCCAGCATGGATTATGAGCTCTGTTGCATTCTGGGGACCAATATGGAACACTGTGTTCCCCAAGGAGGCTTTTGGCATTCCACACTTCAAACATACACAATGTGGGCTGTGTGTCTACAGTCTCTCACCATTTCCCCCCAGGAAATGATTCCTTAACTCTGGCATCTGGGACAAATCAAGTATAGGCAGCCAAAAACTTTTTTGGGTTGACAGTGCGGAGGAATAGTATTGTCTGGGTCAGAACTGTAAAAACCTGAATGGTTTTTTCCTCTCTCTCTTTTTACATACTTAGGGTAAGGTAAAAGTTAAGGGACCCCTGACCATTAGGTCCAGTCGCGGACGACTCTGGGGTTGCGGTGCTCATCTCGCTTTACTGGCAGACGGAGCCGGCATACAGCTTCCAGGTCATGTGGCCAGCATAACTAAGCTGCTTCTGGCGAATCAGAACAGTGCACAGAAAGTCCGTTTACCTTCCCGCTTGAGCGGTACCTATTTATCTACTTGCACTTTGACATGCTTTTGAACTGCTAGGTTGGCAGGAGCAGGGACCGAGCAACGGGAGCTCATCCCGTCGCAGGGATTCAAACCGCTGACCTTCTGATCGGCAAGCCCTAGGCTCTGTGGTTTAACCCACAGCG
The DNA here is from genome assembly GCF_965112155.1 of Podarcis liolepis. NCBI lineage: Eukaryota > Metazoa > Chordata > Lepidosauria > Squamata > Lacertidae > Podarcis > Podarcis liolepis. The sequence continues at coordinate 27,258,972 of NC_139555.1, forward strand.
CCACCCGCGTCCCTTATACTTAGGGTAGCCAGCTGCAAAAGAGGACACGGGTGAGTTTTTTGCACCTTTAATAGTTGTGTAGAAATGGGAATTTCAGCAGGTGTAGCTTGTTGCCAAAAGGCCCAATTCTGCTTAAAGGTTCAGGAGCCCTGTCATGTCTGCAGTTACCATAGATGTATTAGAGCACGGGTGTTAAACACAAGGCCCGCGGGCCGAATCCGGCCCACCAGACCTCGTCATGTGGCCCGTGTAGCCGCCGCCGGCCGCCAGCCTTCACCTTTTATTCTCACTTTTTTTTTTACACAAGAAAGCTGCCTCTTCAGCGCATGCGCGGCAGCCTACAAGCCAGAGAACGTCTGCCCTCTAGCGGCGCCGGCCGCTGATGCGGCCCCCGATGAATTTGAGTTTGACACCCCTGTATTAGAGCAATGTTTAGGGGAGTGTGTTGGGTTCTTGCCTGAAAAAATGGACAGGGGGGCACTTCTGGAACTAAGCCACACCACTTGCACAGCAGCAAGTCTTTTTCTATCACGCAGGACTGCTGCTTGGCCTGAGCTCCCAGGACAGAGAGATATATACAGTCAAATAATAAACACACTCTACACCTACTTGCATAAATATCTGAAAGTGCATGCTTCCACTCAGGTATTTTTAGTGCTGCCTTTTTGGGAAAAGACCATCAGTGTGGTCATGATTTCATTTGGTGTATGCCTGGGATTGGGCACAGGCAGGTATGCCGACTGAGCACACATAATCTAATTGTCAAGTGTATATTTAAACACAGAATGCATGTAAAAGCACATAAATGCAAACCTACCACCCTCTCATTTCCTGGATGGCTTGTGTGCAAGTATCTTTTCTTTTGGCAGCTAAACAAGCATACTGCCTTTCCTTCAAGGAGCTCAAAGCAGTCAACATGGGATTTCCAGGTAGTTTTCTATCCAGGTTCTGGCCAAGGCTTGACCTGCTTGCCTTTAAAAATGGAACCACAACCAGTACCTGCATGTGTGCTCCTTGACTGGTAGCAATGGGGGTGTGTGTATGTTAGGTTTCGGTAGTTGTGTATATGGTGTTTTTCACATAGATCTATATATGCATTAATGTACATAAACTAGGGTTGCTATATTTAAAAAAGTGAAAATCTGGACAGCTTTCGGCTGCAGTATTCCAGGTATGTCTAGAAAATTCGGGAGTGTGTGCAATTCTGCATACACACATGTAATACATGCAGGTGACTCCAGAAGACAAGCCAGCTGCAATCCTCAACCAAACATGCTGAAGCTACTTTCACCTCAAACAAAAGGCAAAAAATAAAATAAAATTCTTCCCCATCTCCCGGTGCCGGCCTTTAAATTACCCCAGTGACGAATTGCTCAGGAGGGAGAACAAGTTGGATGTTCCTAGATTAATAGTTTTCCTTTTTACAGAATGATCTAATCTGCTGGAGACATAAAATGGCTGGGGGAGGGGAGCTATATTTTACCATCAAATTTGTGATAAAGGAGCTTTATCTTCTCAAACCGCCTTCACAAATGGAAAGGCAACCAGTTCACTTCCCGCATAATGGAGGTTACATATTCAATTGCACCACAATGTCTGTATACGGGAGAGAAACCTAGCAGTTCGGTGTTGAATCTAGGACGCCATGTGTACTTTTATTCTTTAAAGAACGTGTGTCTGTGTTTTCTGCTGTGCTTACTAATGGAAGGAGGTTTTGGCAGAAGTGTGCACAGTGGGTGTTATACGGGTGCACAGTGCGTGTAATAAAACGTCACATAATAAAGGGTAAATGCGTCTCAAGGGGTCAAATTAGATGAGATCCTTGGGAGATGCATAATCAGCCCCTATGGAATATATATATATATATATATATATATATATATATATATATATAACTGAAACACAGCTTTGGGGAGGCGGTGCTGCAAATTGAACATGAGAGCAGTGGGTGGTTCCTCTAGCCTTTGGGCTGTTTTTCCAATCAAATTTGGGCTCCTCGGCTGCATTCCAAATCGGAGGTGGAGTTGATTCCGGAAGGTGAGTACAACTTGGCTGGCTTCCCTGTTAAAGTGCTTTGTGTAGTCAACTCAACAGGCCTTTGCAGACATCAGCCTTAATCAGAGTTAGGGGACTGAGAAAAGGTTACAGCCCATAAAAAGACAGATGTCATCTCCATCTAGGCACAGATTTCCCTTGTCTAGTTTGACCACGGTTCACTATTATCTATGCACTGACGTTAGACATTAGCTAATGTGATGGATTGAGCTGAGCTGTGTCCTCTCCAGGAGTCTGTCTAAACATGTGATGGGGGTGTAGAAGAGCCTTATAACATCTCTTGGTATAGGGGTGGGGAACAGCATCTTAATGGCAGAGCCACCCACCTGTCAATCACCAGGCATCACCATGACATTTGGTGACCCAGCTTCAAATGAAAGAATGAAGAGCGCATGAATTTAAACTGGAAATGCAAAGGAAAGAATAGAGGTGCCCTTGGACTCCCAAGTCGTGGTGCCAACTTTCCCATGCTTGATGTCATTTATGATACCAGGCTGGGGAAAGGTGGGTGTGGTTCACCTAAAACAGCCTGGTAGGCCAACCTCTGAGGCTGGTAGACCATTGCTTTAGTGCTAGTATTTGAGTTATATTACCTAACTTAGGGGTTATCCACATTGGCCTTTGGCCCCATGCTTTCCAGGCACAGGTTTGTGCTTTGAAGCTGTGTCCAAGCACTCCCCCCCCCCCAAGCCTTCCTTGCAAAAACCCACTCTTTAAAGCTGAAGAACAACAAACATTTGCTCTGGTTTGCCAGTAAAGAACAGCTTTCATACACTCCAATATTTCTCCAATGAAAATAGGGACGTCTTAGGGGAAAGCAGGACATTCTGAGATCAAATAAGAAACCAGGACGGCTTCTGTAAATTCAGGACTGTCCCTTGAAAATAGGGGCACTTGGAGGGCCTGCAACTTTACACAGGGAAAGTTCTGGGGTGCAAAAAAGAGAGTGCTCAGACACAGGAGCTTTAAAACACGGACTTGTGCTGGAAAGTGCAGAGGAAACGTTAGTGTGGATAAACCCCTAAGTAGCTCTTATTACCCTTGCCGTTAGCAGAGGGCACACAACTGAAAGCAGAACAGGAGTGGCATTACTTATATCAGGCACTGGGAGGCTACATTTTAATAGCCTTGGGCCTAAGGGAAGCAGGATGGGTCAGAAGAGAGGCACACGAATAAGCACAAAGGAGGGAACTTGGGAGTAGAAAACAAGGCCAGAAACAGCAAAGAAGAAGAAGAAGAAGAAGAAGAAGAAGAAGAAGAAGAAGAAGAAGAAGAAGAGGAGGAGGAGGAGGAGGAGGAGGAGGAGGAATAGGAGTTTGGATTTGATATTCTGCTTTATCACTACCCTAAGGAGTCTCAAAAGGGACACGGGTGGCACTGTGGGTTAAACCACAGAGCCTAGGACTTGCCGATCAGAAGGTCGGTGGTTCGAATCCCCAGTACGGGGTGAGCTCCCGTTGCTCGGTCCCTGGCTCCTGCCAACCTAGCAGTTCGAAAGCACATCAAAGTGCAAGTAGATAAATAGGTACCGCTCTGGCGGGAAGGTAAACGGCGTTTCCATGCACTGCTCTGGTTTGCGAGAAGTGGCTTTGTCATGCTGACCACATGACTTGGAAGCTGTACGCCGGCTCCCTCGGCCAATAAAGCAAGATGAGCGCCGCAACCCCAGAGTCAGTCACGACTGGACCTAATGGTCAGGGGTCCCTTTACCTTTTTAAGGCATCTCAAAGCGGCTAACAATCTCCTTTCCTTTCCTCCCCCACACCAAACACTCTGTGAGGTGAGTGAGGCTGAGAGACTTCAGAGAAGTGTGACTAGCTCAAGGTCACCCAGCAGCTGCATGTGGAGGAGCGGGGAAGCGAACCCAGTTCACCAGATTATGAGTCCACCACTCTTAACCACTACACCACACTGGAGAAATGAATGAAGCAAGAGTTAACAGGCAGACTCAGGAACACACAGTAGGAGATGAAGAGTGAAGAATGCTGCTTAAGGAGCATAAGTGCAAAGTCCTTATGGGGACTCTGGGGCTAGCTGCCCCATTCATTGGATTGTGGGCCCCACATGCACTGCCGCATGAACACACGTATGCAACATTTGTCGGACTTCGCACACTTTCTATATGCTAATTCTGTGCGCCGGGCTCCACAGCCCCCAACTTTGTACCCTTTTGAGTGAGCTGTGCCTGGGAGCAAACAAGCAGAGAGTTGGCTGCTAGGAAAGCTTCGGCTCGTGAAAAATTACCCTTTGCCAGAGGGGAAATGCTGTATCGCACTATGAATGTGTCTGTCTGTATGAGGAGACATGGCAATTTTTCGCCCTCTTTCCTGAACAGAGTATTACAACCCTTAAGAAAGAGCGAACGCCCTTCCTTACGTCTCTCTCCCTCTCCGCCCCCCTTCTCTCCCAAATTCATTTTCTCCATGATAAACAAAGCCATTAGTTTATCAAGTCTATCTCCGGATTTTAATGTGATGCGCCTGAGACATCTGTTAAACATCCTTAATGTTAGTTTAACAAGGACACATTCTGCCGCATTCCCTCACACTTTCTCCCATTAAGAGGGGAACGTGGCAGGGTTTTCTCTGACAAACAGCCAGGCTAATGTGTCTGCCTCGTGCCTTTCCAATGGGGGAGAAGGTTGAGGAGAGGAGGTTGCGGCGGGTTTTCCTGCAGGGTGTGCTTTGTGCCTCTTCCAGGGTGCATCTCTCCCTCTCTCAGAGTAGAAAGCATCCTGGCCTATCAATATTCATAATGCTGTGTGTGTTGCCAAACCATATTTTTATCTATAGGCAACCTACTCAGACGCCTACCCTGGCATGCCATGTAGCAAGCTGACTGCAACAATTCCCACATCCCTGTAGGTGTTGGGAAAGTTGTTACGCCTCTTCAGTATCCATGATGACTCTTGGAAGAAGACAACAGCTGAGAGCAATGCCGTAAAGGAGAGAAGGGAAAGAAACAGAGAAACCCCACTCCCAGATCATCGCAGCAAGGGTACTGGAGATAATATGGCGATTGATGTCTGAGTTAAGGTTAAAAAAAGAATGTGTGTATGTGTGTCTAAGAACCTCTGCTCTTTCTTTCTAACGCAGCTGTGCATGTTCACATTTGCCGCTCTGTAAAGATTCATTCGGTTTATTCTTTTTTTTGGGGGGGGGGGAGGGATGGATGCAACAGGAACTCGGGACTTGAAGTCAAGTGCTAATGATGGAGCAGAGTGAGCCCATTAACAAACTGAATAACACAGTCCTGGCTCCAGGCCACAATTCAGCTCAATGGGACGTGTAGAAAGGAACTGTTGCTTACCGCCATCAAAAAACAGGGAGTACAAACTAAGGAGCGCTCATCCAAACTGACCTTTTGCCCCACGCTTTCTAGGCACAGTTAAGCCATGCTTTCCTGGACGCAGACTTGGAAAGCCCGGACCTGTGCCTAGAAATGGGAGCAAAGGTAAATGTTTGATGAGCGTTCAGTTTGTTCGAAGACAGCAGGAATCCACAGCTCTGTCTGCCAAGCCAACAGCATTCACCGGCTGGGGATTTCTCGCTCACGAGATGCCACTGCTGGATCCACTTTTCAAGGAAGGACCTCTTTGAACTCTCTTATGAATATTAATCAGCTGTAATTGCTGTGATATGGTTGATGGAGCCAGAATGGAAGGCAATTGGCATGCAAGCATTACTCTGCGGTGTCTCTGAGGCAGGGTGGGAACACGGGCCGTTACGCAAGTGGCTCCCGAGGGGACACTTAGCTGGCAAAGTGTGATGAAATGCTGGCCACCTTAGAGGGGAATGGCATGCCTCCCATCAGGGGAGCGGGAAAGCTTCTCTGGGTGCTTCTAATATGGGGGGCGGGGGCGGCAGCTTTAAAAGCGTAAATTGATTGTTGAGGTATTGCAAGCAAGTAACTGGCAACGGGCTTTTTAAAAAACTTATCAAATTTTCCCTGGGAAGGATTAAATTGGGGTTGGGCAAAAGAGCTGGCATTTTGATGCGAATGTCACGTGAACGCTGAAAAAAGCTGGCATACACCCCCTGAGATGAACAGGGAGACAAAGCAGGGATTTCTGAGAGAATGAAAGTAATTTCCACTATTGGTCATATTTTTTTTTTTGCTTAAAACAGAGGAAAGGTCTATGTGTCTGGATGCATGGACAATCTCCTTGCTTTGATAGTGCTTTTATGTCTGCGGAGAGTAATGGTAAAGAACCTAATGTGGGTTTTGCTCTAGGGCAGAGGTTTTCAACCTTTCTGAGTCCACGGCTCCCTTGACCAACTGCAGTCTTTCTGTGGCACCCCCGTGGGGCTCAGGAGCCCAGTTGTGTCACCCCTTGCCTGCAGAGCTGGCAGCCCCCCACCCTTTTTCGAACACCCTCCCTTCTGGAGTGTTCCCTCAGCCTCCTCTCCTCTCTCCTTGGGAGCCCTCTGAGCAGCCATTCCCTGTTAATTCCCAACAGCAAGGGCTGGCAGACTTGCCCGCTTACTCCGAGGCTGGCTCAGCTCCTGGCAACCCCCTGGCCAGCCCCAGAGCCACCACTTGCCTGGGGAGCTTGTAGCCAGGGCTGCTGCAACAACTGGGCAAGCCCTTGGGAGGCAGAGACACGAAAGGGCATTAGATGAGGGAGGGAAGGAAAAAGGGACAGAGGCCAGTGTTGCCATCATTCAAGGCACCCCAGGGTGTCATGGCACACTGGTTGAAAACCACTGCTCTAGGGGTTAGTGCCCCAGTTAATCTGTGAGTGGGCTGCTTTGGATGCCGCCATCACGGTGGGAAGGAGAGGGAGCACAACCTACCATATTTTTCGCTCTGTAAGACGCACCTGACCATAAGATGCACCTAGTTTTGGAGGGGGAGAACAAGGGGAAAACAATTCTCTCCCTCTCTGCGCAGCGCCCCTTCAGCGAAGCGGCAGGAGAAACGGAGCTCCTTCCATTTCTCCTCCCACTTCGCTGAAGGGGCGCTGCGCAGAGAGGGAAAGCTGTGCAGCGCCTCTCCAGTGAAGCAAAGCCAGGAGAGCAAGAGGGGTCGGTGCGCACCAACCCCTCTTGTTCTCCCGGCTTCAGCGAAAGCAATGCGAAGCCATGGAGCCTGTATTCGCTCCATAAGACGCACACACATTCCCCCTTACTTTTTAGGAGGGGAAAAGTGCATCTCATAGAGCGAAAAATACGGTAATTGTACTTTTTGTCCCTCGTGCTTCTCCAGCTCGTCCAGATGTGAACTTGCACTCCTCCCCTCTATGTTTATCAAGCCAAGCATGCAGGTGAAATAGCAGGCCTTTGAAGAGAATAATAAGAAGGTGTGTGGTTCCATTATCCAAAGTGTGTGGGTGCTGCTTTTCCCAAACACCTTCCAGCATTCTTTTAAACTCCGGTGGTTCTTCTAAAGGCCAGTTGTACTCACATGCGGCTGCTGGGAGGGATCTTGCGTCCGTCACGGAACCATGTGACCTGCGGGCGAGGGAAGCTGGCAATGCGGGGAGCGCGGATGACGGCGGCTTCCCCGTGAGACACACTCTGCTGCTTCTCAGTCTCCTCAAAGCTTCCCATATCTAGGGAGGCGAAAGAAAGAAAGAGCAGCAAATAGGTTAGGTGCAAGGGCAGAGAAACCATATACCTGGCATTATTGGAGCCTGGCTGTTCAGCAGGTAAGTTGTAGGCTACCACTACGTTTAAAGACGTTCCCAAGAACCCAAAGCTTTGCTATTCTCCAATTTATACATGGAGGTCCTATGCAAGTGGATCAGGAAGATTATGAGAACAGGGTGGTAGGGGAGTCCCAATGAGAACTTAAGATGCCACATGGTAAGGCAGAGTTTATTAGAAAAGGCAGCTAGGCTCCTTCATACCTTCCAACTTTTTCTGATGCAAAACCAGGACATATGTCTTCCAGGACATACTCCTGAGCAAGTCACGTGACTCACGCCTCGCTCTCACCCTGAAAACACACTTTTTTTTTTCAGGGCAAGAGTGTGCGAGATGGCGGAACACATAAGGGCCGCCAAGATCTCGTGAGACAAAACAGGATGACTCTTTTATTCCAAGGCACTTGAAATGTATGCGACTTGTGGGCCACCAATCTGAACACAGCCAGCCAGATATGAATGGTATGGGACTGATAACCCTCCTGTGCTTGTCCTCTGCCTATAACTATAAACACACGGTGGTGGTGGTGGAGGCAATGGCTATCAAGTATGCTGCATGCCACAATGCAGTGCTCATGGGCTGCATTTGTATCCATGGATCCCAGTTGCACAAGCCAGCAGTGCAGTGCAATCCAGCCCAGTGTCATCAAAATGCCATAATCTAACTTCATTACAGGATTCCTGTGTTGGTTCGCAGCTGTCATCTTGACACCTGGAAATTTGATAGATTTCCTCAACCTTTACTTGGCTACGCAGCAAGTCAGCTCTCATGCGGTGCTAGTTTTGTTTTGGGCATGAATTGCTAAGTGCAAAACACACACTTATATCATGCCAATCATGAAATGCTGCTACCTTTATGTATAAACGGCAGGTTTTTTCTTGCAAAAATAGATGGGAGAGAGTATCTGGCCCATTCTCAGTCACCGCCCGTGTGCACTTCGAAAGGTGGCAATTTATATCGTGTGAGTGAGCACCCTTCTCGGCTGACATGATACGATACGCATTTTGTACTTGCAAATCGGTTCCCCGAGCGCAAGCAAATCACCAGAAGTGGGCACAAGTTGCAGTGGAGAAGCGTGGCTCTTCTGCAAACAGGTATGGCTTTTCAGCGAGACATTATTGAGCCTGTGCAGGTTTCTTTAGAACATAGACGGCACAAATTAATGTTTCATGTGCTTTAAATTGGCAATGACCCATGCTAAAAAGCAAATGTCTTGTTCTCCCACGCTCGATGCAATCTCCTCTGCTTATACACTCTGCCTATGCACGTTCATCTGCGCACCTCCCCTCCCAAACACCCACACTCACAACCCTCCACTTACAGTTCCCAGGCCTGCCCCCCCCCTCCAACACTCATATAATCTACATTCAGAGGTGCCTTTCCCCTTTCCCCTCCTCACACCATTTGATCAACAGTTACCTTGATGCTGCTGGGATGGAGGTCAGTGCCTCCTTGTGCAAGCGCAGCTGCTTGTGTGCTTGAAAATTTATAGAACCTTTAATAATAATAGTACTAATGACAAAATTGGGGGGGGGGTGTGGGGAGACATTTTATTGACTTGCTTTAATTGCTGTAATTAAAAACGTGTAAAGAATCTCTTTTTAATGACTTGGCCATTAGCGTTAGCACAGCTGCCTGATTAATTTCCCATTAGCTGCCTGATTTGCCACCAACCTTTGGAGGGGGGGGGCTGTTTGGGGGAAGGTGGGGGGGAGAGAAGGTGATGATGAAGTGAATTAGGGGTGTTCAGATCTCTTAGGTGTGATCTGTAGGGCTCAGGTAATAACATAGGCCTTTTATTGGTTAAATGCTGAGGTAAACTGCACACCTGGCCAGGCACCTCACACACACCAAGGAATCACTACTTGACAAAGGTGGATGGTGTCTGTCACATTTGGAATGTGTCACAGCTTCAGGGGGCCGAAACCCCTCAGAGTTTGGGGCAGCTGCTTCGTGCTTCTTTCAGGAGTACCTGGTGCACCCCATCTCTGTCTTTGGGTGCTTCCAGGCGGAGGGGTGTGTGGTTTTTCTTTTTAAAAGCACTGTCCACTCATTGTTCTCCTGCTGTAGGCTACACAGCTTTCCACATTTCAACAGGTACACCACCCTCCCCTTCTACTAGGTCAATATTTGCTCACTTTTTATGGGATGAAGAGCTGCTCCTGAGAGCTCTGCTCACCAAGGGGGAAAGCAGACACCCCCTTCCAGTTCTCTTAGCCACTTTCACCCACACTATACATTTAAAGGGGCGTGGGTGGCGATGTGGTCTAAATCTCTGAGCCGCTTGGGTTTGCCGATCAGGTCGGCAGTTTGAATCTGTGCAATGGAGTGAGCTCCCATTGCTCTGTCCTGTCCCAGCTCCTGCCAACCTAGCAGTTCGAAAGCACACCAGTGCAAGTAGAGAAATAGATACTGATCCGGCGGGAAGGTAAACAGTGTTTCCGTGCACTCTGGCTTCCATCACTGTGTTCCGTTGTGCCAGAAGCGGTTTAGTCATGCTGGCCACATGACCTGGAAAGCTGTCTGTGGACAAACACCGGCTCCCTTCGCCTGAAAGCAAGATGAGCACCACAACCCCATAGTCACCTTTGACTGGACTTAACCGGTCGAGGGTCCTTTACTTTTACTTTGCCTTATTTAAAGAGCTACTATGCCACTCTAACCGCCATGGCTCCCCGCCACCCCAAAGAATCCTGGAAGCTGTATTTTGCTGAGTGTCATTAGGAAACCCTTAACGAACTACAGCTTTCAGGATTCTTTGGGGAGTGAGAGCCATGATGTTTAAAGTGCTTTAAATATATGGCATGGCTGTGACCAGGAGGTTTTCATCCTGTAGATGCAATATGATTTACAAATTCAAAGTTAGGAGATGTTCACAGATCTCCCCTTTCCCCCATTTTTGATGGTGATTATTTTCTTTTCCCAATTTTCAGTGGTTATTTTTCTTCCTGGCAGAGAGGCAGAGAGTCGTGAAAGTCAGCGTACTAAATCTTGGCGGGGGGTGTCCCCTCCCCACAGCACTCCTTTAGGCTGCAAGCAACAAGGTGCTCCTTCCCTCCCCACCCCTCGCCAAGACGTTCAAGTGGCTGTCTGGATTTTAATTTTCTTTCCCTGCTTCGGCTCGTAGATCTTCATTCCCGAGAATGCTGATGAGGCACCAAGTCCACTTAAGATTATTCCTGATGGAAAGTGCTTCTAACAAGGAGCGTCAGAGGGAGGTTAAGCCCCCATCGTTGGAGATGTTGGCCTCAGGGCTTCCTGCACCTGTAATTTCATCATGAATCTTGTAACCGTGGAGGAAGATCCCTTAAAAAAACGAAAGCTGCAAGAGTTGTGAACGTTTTCGGTTTTTCTTCAAGCGATTCCTGGTTCTCTTAAGTGCGGGGAGATAGCTAAGTACACAACGGAGAGTAACTGCCACAATACAGAAATTGGTTCTGGCACAGTCTTTGCAGCATTAACTTTGTAGCAGCAATGCGCAGCGGTGAAGGAATACACAATTAGAAAAGGGTGGGTTTTAGTTCTTTAGCTTCTGGATAGTGGAGCCGCTTAATGGGTGTCCCTATGTATTTCTTTTTTATTAATTAAAAAACAACAACACACAACCCAACAAAGCCAGGAACCTCAAAGTATCTTTGAAGGTGCTTGTGCATTATTTGAAGCCTGACTCCAGGTTGTGAATTTTTAAAAATGGTGGCTCCCGCAGTTGTGGGCAAAGGATACGGAAGAGCAACATCAAAGGAAGAGAAGAGGGAATTAAGACTGGGAAGAGTGCAATGAAGATCAGCTATTGTGTTCCAGTGCTGAGACCAATGCCAGGACTCTGAGTTGTTCTTTCACCAGCTGAGATGCTCTCTTGCTTCTGATACCCACCCACCCCTCCACGCTTGTAGACGACGCTCCTCCAAAGCATCTCTTTTATTAGGATTAATTAAATGGCATCTCCCTTTCCCAGGCGGTGCTTCTATAGTCTGTGTAGTGACAGCAGAGGAAGCCTTGCAGGCACCTTGTCAACCTTGCCTGAGGCCTGAATTAACACACACACCCTGCTCCCGCTGCTCCTTTCCTCTGGTTGGTGGTCACGGCGCTTTCCCCTGCTTTCTTCTCCAGCTCTTGGCTCAGCAAGTTATTTCTCTTCTTCTCCGGGCTTTTGAAGTCCTCACAGCATGCACTGATCTGGCATGCAGAATCCGTTGTCAGACCTAGCCTTTTGGTGTTTGGGATCTGCTGCCCGTGCAGCCCGATGCTAACCTGGAAGAACCTAGCAAATCTCAGAAGAGAAACAAATTAGAACAGTGAGAAGAATCAAGGCCTGCTTGCCATTTCCAGCTGCTCCAGATGACTTGAGGGCTGAGCATTCATCCAGATTTTGTTTCACAAAGCTTATACGGAGGTCGGATTATACTCGCTCTTTATCATGCAGTTGTTTGCAGCGTGGCTATATGAAAATGTGTGTTTGTCTTGCATTCATCCTGATTTGCTTGTGGGATGTTTATACACCTTCCCATTAGTAGTTCATTGATTCCATTTAAGTTTGTGCAGTTCAAGTTGATCAAAGGGCTCCACTGCAAATGCATTTCCCCATCACTTTCCTAACTAAAATGTCTGATCCATCCACACAGCAAAACCTCTTTCCAGAGACCCACCCGCCCACCAGCTGTGCTGAAGCATGAAGCTCTCTAGCTAAGTGCCGCAGGAGGCAGCCAACTGAGCCACAATCTTCAGTCGCCAGCAGAAGATTTGTCATCTACACCCCGGCCTCTTCCACCCCACCTCCCCGCACATCGGAGAGACCAGGGCTGATTTATATGGGCGGCTTGTCCCTGCGTCAGGCAATGGTGCTGTAATTGTTATAAACGTTGTTTGCTTTCCCTGCCTTCCAGAGGGTGCTGCCGAGAAGAACTGCTTGCTTTTGTTATAAGCCATCTTAGGGATTTAACACTTCAGGCAAACAGCCTCCTCCTCTTCCTTGGGGTGAGATTCACATGCAGCCCCGTTAATGTTCCTCCATGCTTATTTGCCACTTCTACTCTCCTGTCTCCTCATGGCTCTGTTAGCATTGGGGGGGGGGGCACACACGACCCCCTCGCAACCTGCCTCCCAATCTCCCAATGCCCCTCAGTCCTGCTCTGTTTTCTTCCTGCAGCTCCATTACAAGGGACTGAAGATAAAGCTTTCACAAGTTCCCAGCTCCGCTTGCCATAGGAGATTTGCAAATAGGGATGACAGGGGGGGGGGGAATCGGAAAGGTCCCCCCCTTTTTTAAAAAAAGAAAGCAAATAGACCAACAAAGAAAGAAAAAAGAGACATTTTAAGATCTGTCAGCTTGGAGGAAAGGGGCATCGCTTTGGAGGTTCTGTCATTTGGCACTGCTACAAAAGGTCACTTCATTGTTGTCAGAGGATTAATAAAGTGTGATAAAATTGGAAGGTGACCTCTCATGGACAGGACATGGCTGCCGAATACCCTTTCATTATTGCTGTATCAAAAATTCTGCAGCCGTCTGAGTAGTGTCCTTTACAAAGTCCTCTAATCTTGATCAGAAGAAGGTGAAAGAGGCCCTGGTTTGATGATGTTCTGTCCCTGCGGTTCATCACTCACCCTGTAAAGAGACTGTGCCTTTCTTTTAATTTGCATTCCTCCACCTCCACCTTCCAGCTGTTGATTCCAAATCCACTTTGCACTGCTCAACTGAAGAGCCCTTTAGCACCCAATAATTTCTCACCTAACATTTTGCTCACCAAGAGCAGCCCAGATCTTGCTGCCTGATGACCTTGACTACTTGTCATAAAGATATGCTGCAACTGAAACGTTTCTCTCTCTGTGCGTGTGAAAGAGGAATCACACGTGATAATAAGGCCACAACTAACAAACCTCTGAAAAGAGCATTTCCTGATTGTGACTGGGAAAGGGGTAATTCAGACAAGTTTAGAAAAGTGCTCAGGAGGTGCTCAGAGCGCGAAGGGGAGTCGAAGGGAACATCAGCATTAGAAATGAACTAGCATTCTTCCCATGAATTCTTTCAGACTGTCTTTTAGGTTTTTGGGAAATGATATATAATGAAATGAAGAAAATGTTTAAATGGGCTATTCCCAAAAGACCAGAAGCTTTTCTTATAGGTATAATAGGGACGGATGTTTCAAAGATGATGACCGAATTATTAATGTAAGTGTCAACAGCAGCAGCTAGAATATTATATACACAGAAATGAAAAGAAGAGAAGGTTCCAACGAGGGAGGAATAGCTTTTGAAAGTAATGGGGATTATGCAGAAATGGCAAAGCTGGCAGCGAAATTAAGATATCAAAATGACAAACTTTTCATAGAAGAATGGAGGCCTTTTGTGGACTATTAGAAAACAATACTACAGTCAAACGAAATTCAGGGCAGGATTTGAGATAAAAGCAGCGAAAGAAAAATGAGAAAATACTTGTAATAGAGAAACTTTTTGTAATAGCTAAAGATATAATGCAATAGAAAAGGTCTGAGTCAACTTATGAAATAATGTGTTCGATTTGAAGGTTATTGTGAAAATGTTTGAATGGAGGAATATGACATGACTGGGATTCTGTGAGAAGGCACATGATAGGTCTACACTCTAAACCAATAGCAGTTTAATGCCCGTTTTACTGTCATGGCTTTGCCCCAAAGAAACCTGGTGATGGTAGGTTGGCAAAGCCATGACAGTAAAACGGGCATTAAACTCCTATTGGTTTAGAGTGTAGACCTATCATTGTTCAGGAAGGACACATAGTCAAATAGTTTATTGGTCCTCCAGTCACTTTGTTGAAGCCCTATCATCCAATGGGCAAGTCCCTTCATTCAGGGTAGGTAGCACAGGCATGCCCTGGGGCATCCTGGCAGAGCAGGGGAACAGCTCCTACTCAAGGAAATTATTCCCCAGGTTGTTGCTCTTGTTCCTCCAGGTGGCCCTGGAATCTCATGGGGTCTTGGGGCCTCCCCAGCGCTCCAGAGGTGGTGGGAATGGTCAACCTCTCTTGCCATCATCCTTTGCCCCCTTGCTCTGTAGCTCACTTCATGGATTATTTCCCTGTATGTATGTATGTGTGTATATATATATATATATGCTTTCGTAGATTTTCACGGGTACAGGAATGCAGGTTTTGGTGTCTTCGGGTGTCTTCCCGTGTAAGAGTTGGGGTGTCTAGGCGACGTTTCGACGAGGTCTCACTCGTCATCTTCAGGCTGGTGCTTTCGGCTTCTTGTTACTGGAACAGAGCAGGATCTCAGTGTTTGAGTTCCTATAAATACTGTTGAGGGGGTGTGGTGTATAGCCTCCAACGTTCTGGGCAGAGAGGAGGTTCCCAGGTTAGTGTGCCTTTTCTTCTTTTGTTCCTTAATTACTTGAGGGATATCTTGAGTGATTTCTTGAGTGATATTCTGAGTACCACTTAGGTGGGTCATTAGGTGTGGATTAGTTGCTAAAGCTTTCGTGTCTTGACCTCTTGAGCTTGTGAAGAGTTTTTCTGAGAAGATGGCTGTACTGCACTTAGTTGTGCTCTGGCTTGGCTTCGTGTATAGGGGCGAGCTGTGGTTTTGTGCCCTGTGCCAGCCAGATCTGTGTAGGGGTTGCAGGGGGGTGCAGCATCCGGAGGTGCCACTATGGTTTGGTTACTGGATGGTGTCTGTAATTTATCTGTGGAGAGGGTCTGGGTTTGGGTCTGGTGTGGTTGATTGGTGATGGCGTTCTGTGTGCCTCTGGTTCTGGTGTCGGTTTTTGTGGGGAGGGCTAATTTCCAGATGTCTGGCAGGCGGGACGTGTCGTCACGCTTGTTCATGTTGTGAGGGTGTTTCTCTATCTCGATGGCTTCCATGATTATTCTCTTGTGGTGATGTTCCATGTTAAAGAGCAATTTGGAATCTGCAAAATTAATTTCGTGTCCTGTTTCTTTCATGTGTTGGAAAAGAGAGGAAGTTTTTTCTTCTTTTTTGACAGCATTCTTGTGTTCTGCGATACGTGCATTTATTCGTCTGTTTGTTTGTCCAATGTACGTGGCTGGGCAGACTTTGCAGGGTATTTCATAGACCCCTTGGTTTTCCAACTGGATTTTATCTTTGGGGTTTCTGAGGATATTGGCTATTTTTTGGTTGGTGCAAAAGGCTGTTTTGATATTGTGTTTATGGAGGATTTTGCTAATTTTATCTGTAGTGCCCTTGATATAAGGAAGGAGGGCCATGCCATTGTTTTCTTCTGTGTCTTGGTTTTGGGGGGTGTTTCTTTTTGGATTAGCTTCGTAACCCTGTTTTGCTGGTATCCATTGGCGATTAACACATTTGAGAGATTCTGTAACTCAGTTGTCACAGACCACCTGACAAAGACCACTTGACAACTGAGTTACAGAATCTCTCAAATGTGTTAATCGCCAATGGATACCAGCAAAACAGGGTTACGAAGCTAATCCAAAAAGAAACACCCCCCAAAAACCAAGACACAGAAGAAAACAATGGCATGGCCCTCCTTCCTTATATCAAGGGCACTACAGATAAAATTAGCAAAATCCTCCATAAACACAATATCAAAACAGCCTTTTGCACCAACCAAAAAATAGCCAATATCCTCAGAAACCCCAAAGATAAAATCCAGTTGGAAAACCAAGGGGTCTATGAAATACCCTGCAAAGTCTGCCCAGCCACGTACATTGGACAAACAAACAGACGAATAAATGCACGTATCGCAGAACACAAGAATGCCGTCAAAAAAGAAGAAAAAACTTCCTCTCTTTTCCAACACATGAAAGAAACAGGACACGAAATTAATTTTGCAGATTCCAAATTGCTCTTTAACATGGAACATCACCACAAGAGAATAATCATGGAAGCCATCGAGATAGAGAAACACCCTCACAACATGAACAAGCGTGACGACACGTCCCGCCTGCCAGACATCTGGAAATTAGCCCTCCCCACAAAAACCGACACCAGAACCAGAGGCACACAGAACGCCATCACCAATCAACCACACCAGACCCAAACCCAGACCCTCTCCACAGATAAATTACAGACACCATCCAGTAACCAAACCATAGTGGCACCTCCGGATGCTGCACCCCCCTGCAACCCCTACACAGATCTGGCTGGCACAGGGCACAAAACCACAGCTCACCCCTATACACGAAGCCAAGCCAGAGCACAACTAAGTGCAGTACAGCCATCTTCTCAGAAAAACTCTTCACAAGCTCAAGAGGTCAAGACACGAAAGCTTTAGCAACTAATCCACACCTAATGACCCACCTAAGTGGTACTCAGAATATCACTCAAGAAATCACTCAAGATATCCCTCAAGTAATTAAGGAACAAAAGAAGAAAAGGCACACTAACCTGGGAACCTCCTCTCTGCCCAGAACGTTGGAGGCTATACACCACACCCCCTCAACAGTATTTATAGGAACTCAAACACTGAGATCCTGCTCTGTTCCAGTAACAAGAAGCCGAAAGCACCAGCCTGAAGATGACGAGTGAGACCTCGTCGAAACGTCGCCTAGACACCCCAACTCTTACACGGGAAGACACCCGAAGACACCAAAACCTGCATATATATATATATATATATATATATATATATATATATATATACTTTTCGAGCATGACATGCGCCACCACTTACATGCCACCTGCACTTCAGTCTGCCTTTGCAGAAGGGCTCCCATGCGATTGCGCACAATGCAGCGGTAGAAGCCAGCATGCGTACGGTCCAGGGATGTGATCATGTACCTTGAAAAAAAGAGAGAGAAAGGAGGGGGAGATGACTAAACAGATCAATGCAATACACAATCAATGAGGTAGATAGTAAGGGCAACTGTAATCCCATACATCTCCTGATAGGCTAAAGTGAATTACTGTTGTGTACACTGTGGCGACATGGCCTATATCAACACAAACTTTCATTATTTACTTGCCGATTGATTATGTGGTGGCCTTTACACTCCATTTTCGTGGACAAAAAAATGAAAAAAGTAAAAGTAAATAAAAGCCAAAAAAATTACTAAATCTGTTGTTGGAATAAAACTAGGGAGAAGGGTTGAAGAAAGCAAATGGTCTTACATGATGCTGAACTTTTGGAAAACAAGCATTTTTTATTCGGGATTCATTCCCACAGGCACACTCCAAGTTTGGTTAGGTATCTGCTTGGACCGGAAGATGTCCCTTCTGTTCTAGCCCTACAATTTTGTGGTTTTAAAAAAATATTTTAAACCTATATGGGAGAGAAACTGACCACATTGTTTTGGATTAAATGAACGTGCAGTGCTCATATTTGGGTGGGGAGGGAAGGAAGCTGAGAATCATTGCTCCCAAGGATGGCTGCCTGACTAAACTAAGCAGGCTAAGCAGAGCTAAAGGTAAAGGCAAAGGGACCCCTGAC
This sequence comes from Podarcis liolepis, assembly GCF_965112155.1. Taxonomy (NCBI): domain Eukaryota; kingdom Metazoa; phylum Chordata; class Lepidosauria; order Squamata; family Lacertidae; genus Podarcis; species Podarcis liolepis. The sequence goes on from NC_139555.1 coordinate 27,277,055, forward strand.
CGTTAGGTCCAGTCGTGGACGACTCTGGGGTTGCAGCGCTCATCTCGCTTTTTACTGGCCGAGGGAGCCGGCATACAGCTTCCAGGTCATGTGGCCAGCATGACTAAGCCGCTTCTGGCGAACCAGAGCAGCGCACGGAAACGCTGTTCCCCTTCCCGCTGGAGTGGTACCTATTTATCTACTTGCACTTTGACGTGCTTTCGAACTGCTAGGTTGGCAGGAGCTGGGACTGAACAATGGGAGCTCATCCCATCACAGGGATTTGAACCGCCGACCTTCCGATCGGCAAGTCCTAGGCTCAGTGGTTTAGACCACAGCGCCACCTGCGTTGCAGAGCTAGAGAGCCATAAATTCAGGTTTGGTATCAGGACCAAGTATGGGAACTGCAAAATTTCCTATTGGGAAGATGGCACTCCTTTGGTTGCTGCTTTGAACTCTGAATGGTATTGCCGTACTGCTTTTAAAGCATACACGCACTGGGTCATCTTGGAGAAGTAGTTTCATGGCAAAATATAAGCATGGAATTTGCATGCTGCTGCATCTCTGAATCTGAGAAGCCATATAACCACCTTGGCCACTTGATTGTGTGGTCACACTCTCTTGCTCTGCAAAGATAAAGTGTGTCAGTGCTGGTACATCCTGTGGCCCTATGGTACATCCCTGTGCAAATTAATTGAAACAAAGCATGCTTTCTATCTTACTCGTAATCCTGTACTCAAAACAAACACGAAAAGTCAGCTGATCTTTATGGTGTCGGATGCCTGCAGCCAATAGAAGGAATGATGCGCTGGCCACAATATATTGATGTTCTACAAAAGAGAGTTATTCCAGAGCTGGAAAAGAGGTATCTTGACGGTACTGGGATATTGCAGCAGGACCTAGCCCCCTGCCATACATTGAAAGTGGTGAAGAAATTCATGACAGAGCAGCAAATACAGGTACTTGATTAGCCAGGGAATTCCCCGGACGTAAATCCCATTGAGAATTTGTGGGCTATATGCAAAAGTCGCCTTTGTGCTGTAGAGTGTACGACTATGGAGAAGATCACTCAAGGGATCTGAAAATCAACAGTGACTGTTCAAAACTAGTAGACTCCATGCCAAACCGTGTTCAAATGTTGCTTAAAAATAGCGGAGGTCATATCCGTTACTAATGGTATGTATATGTGAGTTTTGTATATGTATATCTGAGTTTTGTACACTAAACTACATTGTTTGTTTCAATTAATTTGCACAAGGGTGTACTATGAGCCTTGCATGTACTTTAGCCAAATTAGAGAGCTTCGAACTTTAAAATGATATCCAGCATCTCTGAGGCTGTAGCCAGGAGCCACCACCATATCTGCCACACTGGCTCATATGTGATAAGAAGGGATGTTTGGTGGATATGAACACTATTAAAAATGCCAGTGTCACAGGCAGCATTTGCTTCTATTTTTCCCTTAACCTTTATAAACTGATTGTAAAAACAGCAACAACCCTCTAAGCCATTGACAAAAATATAAAACAGAACATTAAAATTCTCAATAAGAAACAATTAAAACAGGTATTTAAGAGCATTCAAATGATGCTTAAAACCAACAGTAGCTAAAAAGAGACAAAACACATGTAACTTTCTACAGGTTTGGATAAGTTTGCTTGATTAAACTTGCTTGTTGATTGGTGCAAGATTATGTATTTCTCAGTACAACAGATCCAAAATCTCAATCCAAAATTGAGAAATTATATAAAAGACAAAGCTGACCTATAAAAAAGAACAGTAAGTAGTATCTAACATGTGATTTTTCTGAAAGTTGTTGGGCGTCTGAACTCCTGACTTCTTCTTTCAGACTCTGGGCTTCAACTGAACATCACAAAATGTGAAAATGAGGCAAATCAGAGAAAAGGCCAGAGTTCTTGAGCTTCCACTATTTCAGGTTCAGAGGTATTCATATTCCTTGGTCCTGCTTAGAATTTTATTTTATTTTTAATGAAAAAGGGAATGTGGGCTACCCCATAGCTTGTGAAAATGAAAGCCTCTGTTAACATCTTTTCTGCCCATTCTCTCTCCATTTCCCTCAAGCCCCAATGTGGATATTCTAGAGCTCGAAGAAGTTCAGAAAAGGGCAAAACCAAAATGATCAAGTGAGGAAAGGTAGCAGCATTTGGGACTTTTTTTTTCATTTAGAGAAAAGGTGACTAAGAGGTGACATGACAGAAGTATATAACTTCATGCATGGCATGGGAAAGGTGGCCGGAGAAAAGTTTTTCTCCCTCTGCCACAACACGAGAACTCATGGACATATGATGATGATGATGATAATAATAATAATAATAATAATAATAATAATAATAATAATAATAGGCTGGGTTTCTCCAGTCACTCTGGGCGGCTCCCAACAGAATATTAAAAACATGATAAAACATCAAACATTAAAAACTTCCCTAAACAGGGTCTCTTTCAGATGTATTGTAAAAGTCAGATAGTTGTTTATTTCCTTGACATCTGATGGGAGGGCGTTCCACAGGGCGGGCGCCACTACCAAGAAGGCCCTCTGCCTGGTTCCCTGAAACCTCAGTTCTCTCAGTGAGGGAACTGCCAGAAGGTCCTCAGAGCTGGACCTCAGTGTCTGGGTTGAACGATGTGGGTGGAGACACTCATTCCTCATACAGTCATACCTCATGTTACATTTGCTTCATGTTACGTTCTTTCAAGTTACGTCCCGCGGCGACCTGGAAGTACCGGAAAAGGTTACTTCCAGGGTTTGCCACTTGCGCATGCACAGAAGTGCAAAATGACATCATGCACATGCGCAGAAGCGGCGAATCGCAACCCACGTGTGTGCAGATGCGCCGCTGCGGGTTGCACTCTTTTCATGTTGCGAACGGGCCTCCGGAACGGATCCCGTTCGCAACCAGAGGTACCACTGTACTGGGCTGAGGCCGTTTAGGGCTTCGAAGGTCAGTACCAGCACTTTGAATTGTGCTTGGAAATGTAATGGGAGCCAATGTAGGTCTTTGAGGACTGGTGTTATATGGTCTCAGTGGCCACTCCCAGTCATCTGATGAAGCTGAATGTTGGAAGATTTGGGACAGATAAACTATGGGCACGTAAACTATGACACTTCTTCCCATAGGAGGCAGTGGTGGCCAGCAAATTGGGTGGCTTTAAAGAGGATTAGACCAATTCACGGAGGATAAAGACTACCAATGGTTTCTAGCCATGATGGCAATGCTCTGCCTTCACAGTTGGAAACAGTAATCCTTCTGAACCCCAGTTGCTGGAAACCACAGGCATCTGTTTGGCCGCCATGAGAACAGAATGCTGGACCAGATGGGACACTGGTTTCATCCAACAAGCTCTTCTTATTTTTTTATGTACACAGATTATTTCGTCAGCACTGTGCAGTATAGCATTGCTCCACCCCACCCCATAAAATACGCATGGAACTTTGCTATGTCTCATCAATGCAGTTGTAATTGCATGTCATGGGGGGGGGGGAATGGATCTACGTTCAAACAGGTTTGAAGCATCCTTACCACTGGTGGTAACTTCGAGAGACTGTGAAAACTAGGGGGAGTTGCTGAAATATGTGGGTTTTTCTAAGCATGGCAGCTGGATGGGGATGCTATGGTGAAACAAGTTTGGGGACATGGGCGTGTGAAAGCCTGGGAAATGAAGTAGGAAAAGATCATGGAAAAACCAAAGAGGAACATGTTATGGGGCTAGCAGGAAAAGCTTTCCCTTTAGGCTGCAGAAAACCTGGAAAGAGTGAATTAATCTCAGGCATTCATTTATGTAGTTTCTCTGCAGCAATGAAAGAAACCAGAGGATGGAAACTCAAAGGAAATAAGTGAAGGAATTCAGACTGTTTCCAGCCCCCACAACCTAAAATTTAATCAAGTAGTAAAAGTGCCGGAGGCTCCTTTGATACGAGTTTGTTTGTATTTTTCTTTTCGATACGCAGTTTAAATTAAACTTTAATAATGAGAGGTGATCATCTAATGGTTGCCTTGAAGTCTGGAGACACTTTTCCCCCAGTGCAGACACACTGCTGTTTGCCTGCGGCGTGCAGAAAAATTCATCTCTACCTGTGGATAAAGAGGGCAAGAGACCCCCATTGGACAGAGCAGGAGAGCTGAGTGCCTGCCCTCCTGATGTTGGCGCAGTGGCTGCCCATGTAGTAGTTACAAGGCGGAAGGCTTTGAAGTACAGAGGATGTTTCAAGACAACAAGGTGACATAAGCGCTAAGGCCAATAGGGCATGGGAGGAATAGGCAGCCGCTGTGCTTTTCCAGAATACTTGAAATGTCAGAGAAAGCCTCTGAGTCCATTAGAATTAGAGGACAATGGTTCATTTAAAGTCTCTGGCTGCTATCACCCTTACTGTGATACGTCCAGTCCAGGGATATATGGAGATTCCTTTACAGAAGAAGCAACTTATCTTCCATGCACGTTCCCCATTCTAGCAGCCCTGGGCCCACCATATGCATAAACACAAGAGTCCTTCACAATTCTTCATCCACTGTCCTGATTGGTATGTCAAAGAACAGGGCTGTTGGAGAGGAGATTGCAGCCCCACTTGCTTCTCCACAGTTGTTCTGCTGCACTGAGCCAAGCCTTGATTATAGCAACAAGCTCTTTGTGGGTCTACCCTTGGTGCAAAACATGCCGCCTAGACTGTTGATAGGGATCAGATTATTGCTACCACTCTGGTGTTCAAAAGCTTCCATTGGCTGCCCATATGCTACCAGGCCAGGTTCAAGGTTCTTGTACAGTGGTACCTCGGGTTACATACACTTCAGGTTACATACGCTTCAGGTTACAGACTCCGCTAACCCAGAAATAGTACCTTGGGTTAAGAACTTTGCTTCAGGATGAGAACAGAAATTGTGCTCCGGCAGCATGGCGGCAGCAGAAGGAGGCCCCATTAGCTAAAGTGGTGCTTCAGGTTAAGAACAGTTTCAGGTTAAGAACAGACCTCCGGAACAAATTAAGTACCACTGTATTAATTTACAAGATATTTAACAACTTGGGTCCACGATAATTCAGGCAATGCCTGATTCATTATATCCCATGGCTCAGATGCAGAACTCTCACCCACCAGCAGCAGTGTGTTCAATACTGTGGACTCAGTTTTATGGAATCCCTTCCAGTTAAGGGCACACAGCCCCCCTCTCTCTGCTGAAATTCTGGAGCAGGCTCTCCCCCCCCTTTCTATTCCACCAGGCATTTAACTGAATTCTGATTTAATTGTTTTAACTGATTTTTAGCTTTGTTGTATTGAGTTACCTGTACACCCCTTAGAGACAAAATTTAAGTAAGCATTATACAAATTGGCGAGACAAATAAGTAACTAATAAAATGCCCCAATGAATGTTAAGATCCTCATCCTAGCAGGCTGCTGCGAATTAATCACCAGTCTGCATGCTGACACAGGCTCCTGAGAACCCTTGAGCATCGCCTGGCTTCTTCTTGGTTTTTCCATTTCTTTCAAAAGTGATGTGCCCTTCGATTTTCACATCCTCTTTCATTCCTATATTAATGTGGTCCTGGAAAAAACAACCCAAAAACCCACACCTACACCAAAAGTGTTCAACACTGCAAAATTCTGTGCTGAGGGGGAAGATTTGCAAAGGATGGCATTGGGGTTGCAAACACAGGCCTGGTTTAATCCGCTGATGAGTCTTTTGGCCTCAGTTGGCCTGGATAGCAGTTCTTAGGCAGCAATCCCCCCCCCCCCACTTGCACGGGAGTAAAATCCATTTTATACAGCAGGGCTTACTTCTAAGTAAGCACGCAGTGGATTGCTCCGTCAGTCTTAATCCCCTCTCCAATGGCTCACCAACCTTTCAGCAGTAACTGCCTCTATCTCTCCTGTTTCAGGACTTGACTTAGCTTATCACACAAGAGCTCTGACCATAATCCTCAACTCATTCTTAAATCCACCTTTCTCTCCTTTTGACAGGCTAGCTCCAAACTTCTTAATTCTGCCAGCCTATCGGAGGGAGTTGTTAATTCCTAGCGGTCGTGCTCTAAACCCACGTTCCGTGCAAGGGAAGGCTACAAATTCCAGCACAGCTGTCCAAAGACTCCATGTGATGTTTGGACAAAACTCCATGCCAAAGCTCTGGGATGTTGGCAGGGTAAACAAGGACCTGAGGGCTATCTGGGCTTGACAGGGCTGTTTGCCAGCTCCTGTCCTCTCTCTCTCCGCCTCTTTGCTTCTTATAGCTATGAAGTCCTTTGCCAACTGGCTGGAACGCCAACCTGCATTTTATCCAAGGGCAAGTACCACGTGCAACTTTCAGCATCCTGCGTATAATGCGGACAGACTCATTAGGCCATGAAGACAGCAGTGCTTGTGGTCATCACAAACACCTCATATTTACCCTCTCTTGCACTAAGGGCCTGACAGGTGAAATGGGAATTGCGTTTGCTCCAGTTCAACACACTGGTCTATTCAACCCTGTACTGGGACTCAAGAGTTCGGCTATACTACTGCAAAGGTGAATATCTCATTTGAGCCCGTAGGTGGCAGCATAGGATGCCCTACTTGGAAACCACCAATCAGGTTAAATGAGGTTGATGTCCATAGGAGTTTTCTTAGGGAGTTTGCATTACCCAACCTCTTTTCTCAAGGCCTTGATGTTGGTGCCTTATTGGAGGAGTGAAAGGGCACTGGATGAGCTTGAGGAAGGCATGCCATATACTATCAGCAATCCTTCCTTTTACACCAACGGGGGACATTGTGGAATTCATCTGTGATTAGCAGAAATGAGCTGGGATACAAATTGGCAGGGACCATCACTTTGGGTCACCTTTGGGCACTATGTCAACAGGCAGATTCCCCAAAAGGTGTTAGTGATGCTTAGAAACGGGACTGAGCTTGATGGCTTTTAATGAGGGGAAATCCGATCTCTACAAACAGTGGGTTTTTTCTCTCCAAATGTTGTTCTAGGGAACTCCTTAGGCTATGAAAAAAAAAAAGGAAAAGAGAAATAATTAAAAATACAGCCTGAAAGCTTGGTTGCTACTGCTCCCTCTCAGTGTGTGCTCCCTCTTGTCTCTCATATCTCTTGGCTCAAGCACAAATAAAGTGGAAGAAAAGGAAGGATTGAAATGAACCATAAAAGGTATAGACAGAAGGAATTGAGGTGTGCATATTGCATTAGGGTCCTTTGGTACTGCTGTGACATTTTAATATTTGGGGTCTTCCTTGCAACAAAAGGCGAAGGTTTAGTAAACTGCTGTCAAGAGGTATAAATGTTTTTATAAGTAAAAAAAGTTGTTAAATAGATAAATAAAATGAACACGTCTCCATGGCATCATTGGATAAAGACAAATGTGGATTTCAATGGCAGTCAGAATTGACCCTTTGCTCACTGGCTGTACAGACTGCATTACGAAAATGTATACCAGCCCTCAGTCTTTCTCCTCTTCTTGCGCATCAGGTGAATTGCCTGCCTTTTTAAACATTTTACTTTACTTAATGACATATAGACATTAATACCCTTTTTATTTTTTAAAAAATGAAATGTTCTAAAAGCAGACACTCCTCAAATCCTGGAGTATTTATTACTACTTTTTAAACGTTTTAAGATGACTCAGAATGCACAAATGATGTCACAGGTGTTAGCCAATTGGCATCCCATTCGATGTGAACCAATCTGAAAGCCTGCAATAGTTCCGTGCCCCCCCCCCCGCTCTCTTTGGGACAGAAAGTACATTTGTCTACACATCAATGGAGGCACTCTCAGACTTCCTCTGCCATTCTTAAAAATGTTCTGTCTGTCTTCATCCAAAGTAGCCTCCATAAGAGAGAAAATCACTATTATATAGTGCCCCCATGTGTGCTCCCTGCTGCCTGCCCTGCAGTGGTTCCTATGCTTTAGTCCTGTTGTAGGCTTTAACTACATGAGCTGGGAATAATAATAATAATAATAATAATAATAATAATAATAATAATAATAATAATAATAATAATAATATATTTATACCCTGCCCATCTGGCTGGGTTTACCCAGCCACTCTGGGCAGCTCCCAATCGAATATTAATACATAATACAGCATTAAACATTAAAAACTTCCCTAAACATGGTCCCCTCCTGTGCCCAATGAGTCTACAAGGACATCTTACACAGGAGGGCTCTAGATCTGAGAGAGCACTGGGAAAAGTCCCTCTGGTGCAATCCTTCCTCCATTGGTGGGTCCCCTCCACAACATCACCTGCATCCTTTTCCAGGGCTGCCATTTTAACCCACAATACCCAAGTGTGACACATCATCGGGGGCACTGTAGGAAATTTAAATGGTGGGCTTCGCCAGCGTTCTGGGGCCTACGAATGCTGAGTGCTGATGCCTGCCCTGCTCTTAACTGCTTCAATCACCTAGTCTACCTTTTTAGGTTAAGCAATTGAAGCTGTCGTTTTCACAAGATATATATAGAGAAAACATTTTTACATGCTGGGTACAACTGCTGGAACTCAGCCATTCAGAAAGACACATTAAACACTCCTGAATCCAAGCCAGCAGGCAATCTAGACAAAGAAGACCACACAGCACTTGCAGATAGTGGCTGGTTTCTCTCTCCCCTTTTTCTTTGCTGTATTCAATGACATTCATCTATCTTATCGTCAAGTACTGTGCCTTTGTTTTCCTTCCTTGAATCTAAGAAAGAGTGTTAGCTCAGTCATTAGAACACTTGATCTGAAGTCACCTGTGTTGTTGCTGCATACTGGGAGGGAGAGGGGGAAAGGCAGTGGCAGGTGAGTGTGGTTCAGAGGCACTGGCAGGAGGCACCGGATAGGCTCCGCTGGTGCTTTTGCACCACAGCAACCTCCCCCATCCCCTTTTCTGTCCTGGTATTCAGAAGTGGCACAGTGTCAGGGACTGGCAGGACGCTGATAAGGGTGCATCGGGGGAAGATGGGGCTGGTATCTGACTCTCGTGATTTGTGGGGACCTGTAACAGCCAGAAGGCAAGTGCCAGAAACAGGGGAAGCTTCAGAGCTGCAGAATAGAGCAAAAGATGGGTGTGAAGAAGAGGAAGAAGAGGCAGGTCAGGCAAGCGAAGGGCTGGGTGGTTCCCCACCCTCTCCTGCACTACTGTCTCCCAGAACCAGCAGAGAACTGAAGTGAGAAGAGCAGAGGCAGCTTCCAGGTAGGCATAGTCTCTGACTGCATGTGTGCAGCCCGTTGGGGGAAGATACATAGGATGGAGGAGGGCGGTGGCCCCCTGTCGCTGCAACTGCTCCATACAGCGCAGACCTGGGAATAGCTGCCTATATGCTAGGCTCGTGTGTGTGGGTATTCGGAGTTGTGGAAACTACTGTATGTGTCAGCTCTGACAATGAAGAGTTAACTATCCACTGTGTGCATTGCTTCGGCTGCAGAGCACCCTTGACAACCTGGTGACGAGATCAGGTGAAACCTGCTGCCCCACCCTGCTGTTTGCTACTGCCACACAGGCATGATGTAAGCCAGGGCTGTCTCTGGAACAACAGTCCAGGGGACAAGGGACTATGTTGTCGCACTGCAAGAAGCAGGAACTAAGGCACGTCTTGCTAGTCCCAGAGTCTTGTTTGTATGCAGGAAAGTGGGCAAATGGTCAAGGAAGGAAGTGGACCACACTAGGAAGTACTAAGTCAAGAGAAAGAGTCAAACTATTGCTTCAGCTACACTGTACTGGTTTGTCAACACAGTAAGGTAAGGTAAGGTAAGGAAAGATAAAGATGATAAAGATAAAGATAAAGGTAAAGGACCCCTGGATGGTTAAGTCCAGTCAAAGGCAACTAAGGGGTGCAGCGCTCATCTCGCTTCAGGCCGAGGGAGCCAGCCTTTGTCCAAAGACAACTTTCCAGGTCATGTGGGCAGCATAACTTAACCGCTTCTGGCGCAACAGGACACCGTGACGGAAGGCAGAGCGCATGGATATGCTGTTAAGCTTCCTGCCGCAGTGGTACCTATTTATCTACCTACACTTGTGTGCTTTCAAACTGCTAGGTTGGCAGGAGCTGGGACAGAGCAGCGGGAGCTCACTTCGTTGCACAGATTTGAACTGCTGACCATCTGATCAGCAAGCCCAAGAGGCTCAATGGTTTAGACCACAGTGCCACCCACTCCCTTATCAACACCGTATAGTCTATACTGCTAGTCAGTGGTTCTCTAGGGTTTCTCCTGGGACCTTCTGAACGTAAGAGGAAAGGGAGAGGAAGTTGTGCTGCGCAGGAGGAAGTGCTTGGACTAACAGGACTTTGTCAGTCCAACCAGTCGTAGAATATAATATCTCATTCAACAAAAACTCAAAGCAACAGCACATAGAATGAAACTACAAGGGCATTTATATTTATAATTCTATAGAAGTACGCAAATGGGTGTCACATTTATAACTAATAGCATTCTGTCTTTCTGTGTAATGCCCAGATTTAACTATCAGCTTGGTTGTTTTTGTTTTTTTAATCTAAGTTACTATTAACTAAGTGAATTCATAACCTTTATCTGACAATAAATCCCCCCCTTTTGCTGTATTGAATAAAATTAATCCATTTTACAAAGTATCGTGTCCTTTTTTCTTTCTTTCACTGAATCAAATAAAGTGTGTTAGCTTAGTCATTAAAGCAAAATCCTGTACTATTAACAGATGGCAAAATCGACAACCTCCACTTCCTTGCAGGATGCATTTTAAAATATGGAAATGCAAGGTTGGATACAGCAGTCAGAAAAAAGTTCTTCCTCAGATTTTTGGCGATGATTGGAGAAGGAGCAGGGGCAAGCCTCAGGAAATTCATAGGATGGATTAAAATTAGGAGGGGGGCCTTGCTACCGTCAGAGCTCCCCCCAGTGACTACCAGCCTTCTTTTTTTCGGGGGGGGGGGGTGTTCAAAAGCTGCCTGGATTGACATTACATTATGATATAGTGGTTGCTCTGATGTAAAATGTGTCAGCCACAAGCAGAGATTGTCATTTCCTTCATCAGAGCAGCACCATCTCATCATATAACTGCTCCAGGGGGTGTAGGTTGGTGGCAGAAGGGTGGCCGCCAGCTGATGATGACCAAGAACGACAGCAGCAGCAATGGGTTGGGGCTCCCTCACCCCCAAATTATTCTTCAATCACCAAACACACACACACACACCAGATTGCCACAGAGAAAGGGACAGCAAAATGTGGGGTGCAGTGAATATTGGCTCAACACTAAATACTGTCTAAGAAGCTGCGGGTGAGGGCTCAGCTACTAAAATTGATAGGATTTGCTTTATATTGGTGACTGTCAAATTTCAAGCTTTGATGACCTACTCACACCACACTAAGACGGCCTATGGCTTGCTCCCTTCAAACAAAGCCTTGGTGCATCTTACAGACCTCTGCTCTCGAAGATCAACCAAGATGGTCCTCTACATGCACAATACCAGTCATATGACAAGTGTACTTTATAAGAGTATATAACGAGAGGCATTCTCAGAGGCTCTTTCACAGCCCTCCAACTACGGCCCCACGTGCACTATACATTGAAAGCATCACCATACCACTTTGAACTGTCTCCCAAAGAAACCTGGGGACTGCAGTTTGTTACGGATGCTGTTAGGGTACTCATGGTACTCACAGGTAGGTCTTGAGTGCAGCCTAGATATTTATTTAGATAATCAACCCACCATTTCTCACAGGTCCCAAGAACTCAAAGCTGCCACTGGAATAACACACACACACACACACACACACACACACACACACACACACACACACACAGCTATTAAATCTAAAATAGTTACCCCCCACAAAGCTATATTTTCCAGAATTCCCTGGAACCTTATGTATTCTTCAGATCTACAGTGCTCAGTGATTTAACATTTGATTCTTATTCCCAGGGAATTCTGGAAAATGTAGCTCTGTGGGGGTAACCATTTTAGATTTAACAGCTGTATGTGTGTGTGAGAGAGATTCCAGTGGCTGCTTTGAGTTCTTGGGACCGGTGGGTTGATTATCTAAATAAATATGCAGGCTGCACTCAAGACCTACCTGTGAGTACCATCCCAACCTCAAACCTCACTACGTCCTCAACTGTTAGCTCTGTGTTTCCCCAGAATACAAAATGCCAAAAGCTCACAAGGTTCCCGCCATCTGCCTCTGAACTGAATCCAAACGTTTAGCATCCACTGGCTAACAGTGCGCACACATGCCAGCATTGGCAGTCTGGAAGCAAGCAAGGAAGCAGGCGTCTGAATTTGCAAGGATGGGCCACCTGAGAACTCAAATGGGTTGGCCGACAGGAAGCAGGCGAGCAACTCTCAAGCAAATAGGTCCCTCTTAGTACAAAAGTATAGAGAGTGAAGGAACCATTGGGTGAGAGACACTTGGTCCATCTTGTCTAGTATTGTCTACTCTAGCTGCCAATGACTCTCCAGGGTCTCAGGCAGGTGTCTCTGCCAGTCTCCCTGGAGATACTGGGGATCAAACCTGGGGCCTTCTGCATGCAGAGCAGATGCTCTTGAGCTACGGTCCTTCTACCAGAGTCTCAGTTTCGAGATGTGCCACTTCCCCATATACCTGACACTGTGTGCTGTCTCAGATAACCAACGTCAGACTCCTTGTGCCACCTGCTTGAAGGACCGGGGCAAAATATTTCTGGCAGCTGGCTTGACGGAAATGTGAGCAGTGATGAGGCAGACTGCTTGGATTCTAAAGGCAAAGGCATTAAGGGAGCAAAACAGCCCAATGGAAAGCAGTGGCAAAGGTGGTGGGAACATCTACACCCCCCCCTCCCAGCTGTTGTTTAGCACCCTTTCAGCTGTGAGTCCTTGAGTGTCACTGCTGATATTCAAAATGATCCTCACTTGCTTTAAATAAGATATTTCAATTTCACCAAGCTGTCAGGAGCTGAGGCGGACACTGGGAATAATGGGCAGAGTCTCCTTGTATTGTCCTAGTTAATAAATCAGCCACAACACGAACGCAGACAAAGGCAGGGATAGAATCTTTCTCTCTCTCTCTCACCCCCTCAAACAGGCACACCAACCATTCAGAGATGCAAACAGTAACACAAATCCTGAAATGCACACCGACCTAGAAACATAATTTTAGACTCTAACAAGGACGAAGCACAGGGTACCATCCCCACATACCTAGGCAAGCTAAGGGTGACAACAGAGGCACCCACTTAACCTCTCCCTTTTCTATTCCAACAGGAATACCACCATCCATCTCCCTTCTATTCCTAAGAGCAAGATGCAAACACAGCTTATTAGTACAGTCATACCTCGGGTTACAGATGCTTCAGGTTGCTTTTTTTCGGGTTATGGACCGCAGAAACCCAGAAGTACCGGAAGGGGTTACTTCCGGGTTTCGGCGGTCACGCATGCACAGGAGCTGCGGGTTGCGAATGTGCATCCCACACAGATCACGTTCGCAACCCGAGCATCCACTGTACTGCAGGAAATGCTGGCGTGAAACAACTCTTAGTCAAAGCAGTCAAGCACAAGGCTTGGGCCACTTCTGCCTATGTGGGCTAGGCCCAACCTTCCCCCACCACAGCTATCCCATGGAGGTTGTGGCAGTGAGACTAAGTGTGGATTCAGAGAGGACCTCGAGAGCAGAGGGACTCTGGTTGCAATGTAGATGTGTAAATCCAGGTCAGAATCAAAGTCTGGGTGTTCAGTAAAATATGACGTACTCCCAGCTCCCTGCTTCTCGGTCACAACTGCAGTTTGTCCCGAGGGATGATTATTTGTAATGGCTCTCTGCCAGTTTCAGGGGCCTGCCCTCCGCAGCGAAGAACAACCACTCTCTGCTCACCCAGTCATATACTGGAGGTTTCCCTTCCAACTCCGCATTTTGAAAAGGTATTAAAGCATCTCACTTGTGCGCTATGAACAGAAATCAAACATTGGATTACAGCCCTGCTATTTTTACAACCCAGGGGTTTTTACAGTATCTGAGTTATTTCTCAGAATTCAGAAAATTACTAGAGATGCCAGCGAAGCTCTCCAAGCTAAGGCTCGGATATGAGCTTTGGGGGATTGTAAAGGCCTTTCTTCGAAAGAAAAGTCAAGGTTTACAAACTTCAAAATTCTTCTCCTGCTCAGATTAAAAATATCAACTGGAGAAGAATTATCAGCCTATCCGGCCAGACTTCACATACTTGTTTAAGTTCTACTTTATTTGCCAGGCACAAAACAGTGGCCGTGGGGGTTGGATCCTGATGTAAATGATGCTGTTGGAAGGGGGACTTACCTCCTGCACTTCTTAAGCCACTCATTGGGATAAGTACATACAGTGGTGCCTCGCAAGACGAAATTAATTCGTTCTGCAAGTCTCTTTGTCTTGCGAGTTTTTCGTCTTGCGATGCACGGTTTCCCATAGGAATGCATTGAAAATCAATTAATGCGTTCCTATGGAAACCGCCTTCAGACCAGGTCCGGGGACAGTCTGTCCCCGACCTCTTCTGAAGGCTGGGGGGGGGGGGACAAGGGCTTTTCTTCCCACCCCCAGCATTTTAAAAAACCCCGGGACAGCGGAGGAGTTCTCCGCTGTCCGGGGCGATCTTAAAATGCTGGCGGGCGGCATTTTAAAATCGCCCCGGGACAGCGGAGGACTTCTCCGCTGTCCGGGGCGATTTTAAAGCCCCTGGGAAGGCAGGCAGGGGGGACAAAGACTTTTGCCCCCCGCCAGCCTTCAGAAGAGGTCCAGGACCTCTTCTGAAGGCGGGCGGGGGGCGAAAGTCTTTGCTCCCCCCCCGCCTTCAAAAGCTGTCTTGGACAGGCTTCGCGGACCTCTCCCGCTGCTTGCGGAGAGTTGCCAGCATGCCGAAGCCTGCGCGCGCTGAGATCAGCGCGCCCAGGCTTCGCGGCCCTGCCGCCCGGCTTCAGAGCACCATTCCGAAGCCGGGCGGCGGGAGGAGGTGTTCCCTCCCCGCCGCCCGGCTTCGGAGCACCGTTCCGAAGCCGGGCGGCGGGAGGAGGTGTTCCCTCCCCGCCGCCCGGCTTTGGAGCACCGTTCCTAAGCCGGGCGGCGGGAGGAGGTGTTCCCTCCCCGCCGCCCGGCTTCGGAGCATTGTTCCGAAGCCGGGCGGCGGCGGGAGGTGTTCCCGCCCCGCCGCCCGGCTTCGGAGGAGCCTTCCGAAGCCCGGCGGCGGGTGGAGGTGTTCCCGCCCCACCGCCCGGCTTCGGAGGAGCCTTCTGAAGCCCGGCGGCGGCGGGAGGAGGTGTCCCCGCCTCACCGCCAGGCTTCGGAGGAGGTCCGAGGACAGTGGGGAAGACGCGCTGCGCTTCCCCGCTGTCCCTGAGATTTCCCTATGGGCTGTCGTCTTGCGAAGCAAGCCCATAGGGAAATTCGTTTTGCGAAGCGCCTCCAAAACGGAAAACCCTTTCGTCTAGCGGGTTTTCCGTCTTGCGAGGCGTTCGTCTTGCGGGGTACCACTGTATCTACATTTGAGTTATTACAGATCAGGAATTCTAACATAAAACTCTAAAAAAACACCAAACCCAAAATCACCAGCAGAGCTGCTCCAAGTCTGGGTCAAAAAGTCCCAATTAATACCCCTGTTTTACAGGTGAGGAACACCGAGGCAGAGAAGTAAGTGATTAACCAAAGGTCAGCCATCCCAGAGACTTGTATTCTATCATAGTGCGTAAGTTACTATTGCTCAAATTCTGGGAGTTAGAAATCCCGGAAGATCTACTGCAAATAAGCCAAACAGCAACTAGTAGTTCCAGACCCACCCCAATCTATACAATTCATAGCAAAGCGCAGATCACATGTACTGCCAGCACAGCACAGCTTTATAGGACCACACCTGCTACCTCCTTTCTAGGCACTCACAATTGTAAGTAAACAGTGGACCACATGTTTGTGCCACCCAGCAATCCTTATTTCAAATCATGCAAATGATCCCCCACAAATCTATGCTTCTGTTCACCCCATGCCTGAGCGGCAGCCAACAAAGCATGGTGCTTTCCACTGCGCACAGACTCCCACCCTCGTCTCCCCATCGAGCTCTGTTTTGTGAGTGAACATTGTCCATATGGGATTGATCAGCCATTCAGAAACTTCTTCCGCCGTCAGCCAGAAAGCAATGATCACTGGGGCACAGAAACCATTCCAGGCAGGCTGATAGAGCCTGCCTCCGCCAGCCCTTGAGCGCTGAGATACAGTGTGTGAATTTGGCTTAGGTCACAGCTCTCCAAGATGCTACTTCTTTGGGTTGCTGATGCAGAAATTCTTCTGCCCTGATCATGCAAGCACGAGACTGCATGCATGGAATGCACTTCAAGGTTGGGGTGCTGATGTCAGCGATTGTAGAGCTTGGGTCTGTTAAACTAAGGGTGGGAAGAATTGATGCATGTAGGATTTACCATCAAATTACTACTACTGCTATTATTCTTACCCTGAGATCCACCAACCAGAGCCAAGCGCAAATGCTATACATGTAGAAGAAAAGATCTCAGGAATTTGTGCAGGGTACCAGAACTGAACTGAGTTCACAGTCCTGTCACACAGAAACTCCTCATCTCTACCCCACCCCCCAAAAAAACTTCCTTCTTTTTGGCAGTATGCATTTTTTTTAAGGTTGTCATTTTTTTGCTGACGTTAAACAATTGGGAGTCAGAATTACTAACTGATCTAGTAAACAGTCGGTGGTGGGTTCACCTGCTTTCCCATTGCTCAGTTGTATAGTATGAGGGGTGGGGGGCCACAGGGGCACTTGCCCCAAGCGCAAAATGATTCAGCTGTGCGCTTCCGTCGCTGGGCTCCTCTGAAAACAGATTCTCCATGCCAACCAGGAAGTGATCTCTCCAGACAACGGAATGGCTCTTCTTTTCTTATCTCTGTGGCTAGGTGATGCAGACGCCATTGGACAACTGAATGTGTACTGTCCAGCCCTGGGCACTGGCAACCCATGCTACGTCACTGCCATGGCCTATGTTGCGGCTACTTCCTGAGAGGTAGAGCAAGAGGCACAAGATGGTGGTGTTGTGAGTTGAGGTGCAAACCCCCTGGTGGAAGCAGTGGATTGGTTCTGCTGGTGTGTTCACGCCACGCTTAACCTTGCTACCACCTCCCTCTCTACCTCCTGGTAAGCAGCAGAAATGTGGGTGACAGGAGGACAGCTGAGCACCCCTACCCTGCGCTGCAAATCACTACTGTGCTGATGTAAGCCATGCAACTGGTTGATCAGAACTTATGTGCATCACCTTTGTTCTCCAGACTGAGTCATCTCCCCTTCTGTGTGCCAATGACTAATATCTGTGATACGTACAGCTTGAAGGTAAAGACCTTTCCACATAAAGAGGCAAGTAAGTGTGCTTAATGTGGAATTCTAGTACCTTTCATCTGCAAAACACTCCACTCTCTGTAGCCTGTGCAAGCTTTGTGACACCCTAGCAGGCATCACAAAAAACAGGTGAACTTACTCATGTTTATGTAAGCAGCATCCTTGTGACTGAGGTGCCGTTACTGAACAAACAGGCCTTTGCTTACATTTTTGCAGAAATTCATGGTTTTGCCTGGCTTAGAATGAATTTGCAAAGCTCGAAAAAATCAGATGGGTTGCAAATCGAATGCAATTTGTACTTTTACCTTAGAGTGCAAGATAAGCTTCTATATACCCATAGTCAGCGTTCAGGCTGACCAGATTCCTTTACAGGTACATGCAGTGGTGACTGGTTTGTTAGGGCTAATTGTTGCCACCCCAGAAATCTCAGTCTTGGGCAGAAGAATTCCTGCATTGCAGTGGGTTGAACTAGATGGCCTTTGTGGTCACTTCCAACTCTGGTATCTCAGTTTAAGAACAGTCCTGTTTACGAATGATTCGGTTTACGAACTCCGCAAAACCGGAAGCAGTGTCCCAGTTTCTGAACTTTACCTTGGTCTAAGAACGGAATCCGAACAGTGGAAGGGCACCAGCGGCGGGAGGCCTCATTAGGGAAAGCACACCTCATTTTAACAACGGTTTTGGTTTAAGAATGGATTAAGTTCGTAAACCGAGGTACCACTGTATAAAAGATGACACCATGAGAAGGCAGCTGAAGAAATGGAAGGATGGATTTGCTGTAGGAGGTGATGGAGGCCACACACTTTTTCTAAATATGCTATGGTGTTTTTTTTTGGGGGGGCGTTAGTGTAGTTTTGTTTAATATTTTATTGCATAGTTATTATTTGGTTGATTTATATCCTGCCCTTCCTCCCGAAGGAGCCCATATAGTGGTTTCCGAGTTTAGTTGTTATATATGCTGCATTTGTTATTTCATATACCACTTGATCGGTACAGTATATAAATATGATAGATAGATAAATAAATACAGTAACCAAGTATGATTGCCTGTATACATTCTGAACCAATGCTTCAAATAAGTGAGGGAAGGAGTGGCTGTAAGGAGAGATGGGGGCGACCACACACTGTTTCTCCCAGCAGAGAAGCAGCTGTGACAGCAGAATCCCTTCTGAACCTAAGTTAAGGCACTTTTCAGTCGCGTCTGATGGCAAGCAGTTGTCCTACTGCACCGCTTAATGGTCTCCTCCATTTCCTCACAAGAAGAAGAGTTTGGATTCTGATATCCCGCTTTATCACTACCCGAAGGAGTCTCAAAGCGGCTAACATTCTCCTTTCCCTTCCTCCCCCACAACAAACACCCTGTGAGGTGAGTGGGGCTGAGAGACTTCAAAGAAGTGTGACTAGCCCAAGGTTACCCAGCAGCTGCATGTGGAGGAGCGGAGACTCGAACCCGGTTCACCAGATTACGAGTCTACCGCTCTTAACCACTACACCACACTGGCTCTCCAACGGAGAGGGATAGGGAGATGAACAGAAGAGGCTGGGACCACGCATGGCTCCTCCCAGCAGAAAAGTAATTGACAGCAGGGACACTTTCTGAAGCAAGGTAACTCACATTTGGGGCTAAGTACTCGCTACAACTGTACTCCTGAAGTGCCCACTGTTTCTTTTTCACGGGAGGAGGATGGAGACCTAGGCATCACCCACATGACCTCCTAGGGACCCTGCCAGGTCTAGGTTCCATTAGCCTTCAGGGTGTACAGCTAGAGATGTACTCTTATCCCTGGGCTGGCGGCCATCTCTGGAAGCGCAGTGCTCTTGCAGTGTAGATCTCTTTGAACCCAATACAGTGGTACCTTGGGTTACAGACACTTCAGGTTACAGACTCCGCTAACCCAGAAATAGTACCTCGGGTTAAGAACTTTGCTTCAGGATGAGAACAGAAATTGTGCGGTGGCAGCGGGAGGCCCATTAGCTAAAGTTGTGCCTCAGGTTAAGAACAGTTTCAGGTTAAGAACGGACCTCCAGAATGAATTAAGTGCTTAACCAGAGGTACCACTGTATTTATAACAACAGTGGCCATGCAAATGTCTTGGAGCACGGAGTTCCAAAGGGCAATAAGGCAAGCCCCATTTCTCATTGTCATCTATTGTTGTTTTATTTTTAAAAGATTCAGCCTGCAAATTTAATTAGGCGGCTCTGGGATTATGAGAAATGCTGAGTCATGGTGCCTTGTTCATCTTCTGGGTACTATTCATGGTCTCTCCCCCCCCCCCCAATAGGCCAGTAATACACACAATCGATAGACAAATAACTAGAGAGACATGTCAGACAAAGACAGTAATGCCTTTTGAATAGCGCAAGGAGGGCGGTACAAATTCAAAACATTTGTATAATAGGAAGTCTGGATCAATATGAGTGCTATTTGAATAGGCTTATTCCTACAGCGCTCCCAGTTTACGGCAGGCTCTATTTCCAGGCAATCTGTGGCGACTTTGCTGCCACAGCCGCTGTGCACTGTCATCGCGTGGATGCCAGTGGTCCATGCAGAAGTCAGTGCAAATCAGTTTTCAGTATGCCAATGCTGATTTTTGAGTATCTGATATGGTGCACCAAGACCCCAATGTCCACAGGCACAGCTGAGCCCGTAGCTCTTGCAGACAGGAGTCTGCTTGGGCTGACTTTTAAAGCATGGCGGCTACACACAAAAAGGATGACAGAAAACCAGTTTGGGGGTGAGGTTTAAGAACACTCAATCTAGAGGTGGTTCCGCACTAAGTGTTTAGTGCAGAATTGTCATGCTTCATTCACTCACTTTTTACAGGGATGCCACATGACGCTGTCATCCAGCTATTGTCATGCTGCGTTTTCCCTGTGGTTCTTCCACCAGAGGGTCAGAGGACAGAAACACTGATTCCCCCCCCAAAAAAAGATGTAGATGCCTTCAGTACTCATCTCCATGGTTTTTTGGCTAAGTGAACTATCATAGCTCAGCACACATTCATTATAACCTTTATGGTGTGTGCCATTTTATGTCTTAAAAAAATAATAATGATATTTTAAGTATCACTAAAACACTTTCTTGGCTATATCTACCTACCATCAATCCGAAATAGAAGTATAGTGTTATAGGTAAAGGTAAAAGATAAAGGACCCCTGGACGGTTAGGTCCAGTCAAAGGCGACTGTGGGGCATGGCGCTCATCTCCGCTTTCAGCGTTTGTCCACAGACAGCTTTCTGGGTCATGTGGCCAGCATGACACTAAACCACTTCTGCCACAATGAAACACCATGACAGAAGCCAGAGCACACGGAAACGCCATTTACCTTCCCGCCGGAGTGGTACCTATTTATCTACTTGCACTGGTGTGCTTTCACTGGTGTGCACTGGTGTGCTAGGCTGGCAGGAGCTGGGACAGAGCAACGGGAGCTCACCCCGTCACGCGGATTCGAACCGCCGACCTTCTGATTGGCAAGCCCAAGAGGCTCAGTGGTTTAGACCACAGTGCCACCTGTTCCCTATAGGGCTATAATGCCACAATTAAAAACAAGATTAGAAAAACCCATTCCCAATGTTAACCATGTTGCTAAATGGATCTAAACTACATCAGCCCTGAAGCTGGCATAGTTAATTCCCTCCTGCTGGAATCAATGAGAGGGAATTTGGACAATGTAGGAAGCAACACACACACACACACACACACAAACACATGCATATAGATACCTTCCTAGAACATCAATGTATATAGGTGTTTGTGTTGCATTTGATCGAGGCCCACCTTTCTTCTCTTACACACCCTTGCTCAATTCAGGCATTTCCAGATCCCTTGGAAATGCTGCCAGCACAAGGCTCAAAATTCAGTGGGATCCAACTCTTCAATAATGATTATTCCATGCATTCTGTCAAACTGTTTGGTCTCTTCGGCTGCTGGCCTTTCTTTTTATTCTTCGCCTCTCTAGAGTGCTTCAGACAATACTGTGAAATCTCCCTTGGCCTCTGATGCGAGAATTAAGAGGCTCCCCCCCCAAAAAAACCCCCACCAGGTCTGTGATGTGAACCACCCCAGCAGGCCCAATTAATGGACTTCTTCACTTCACCACCAGAAGTTAAGAGACCATTAAAGAGGGGTGGTATTTTTCTCCCCCTCATCTCTGCACACCTCAATACATGAAAATAGCTTTTAGAAAAGAAATTACCCAGCATTGTGCGCCTTTTCTGTCATTAACAAAATAAAGAGTGAGAAGACTTTGTTGTACGTGCAAGCCTTTGTCAAGTTAAGTATAATCCTGTTTTCTCTCTGATCTTCCTCAGCGAAAGGCTTTTCAATGATTCCTGACAAAAGGCAGCACCAGAGCTCCTTCTGCATGGGGAGAAATTAATTGGGGATGGAAATATGTGAGACATGGCCCGAAAGGTTACTATGCCAATATATTTGTGTGGAGACAGACAGACAGATAGACCTGTGGCCGCAGAGCAAAAGGATGTATAGAGGAGCCCCCAAACTCCAGTGGTTCCTGACCACTGGTAATGCTGGCTGGGGGCTGATGGGATCTGGAGTTTAGCAACCTCTGGAGAATCACAGGTTCCTCACCACTGTATTGCACCAATGTTGCTATGCCTCTAGAGAACTCTGGGGCATATAAAGTGGCCCTTCCCACGTGACTTTTGTCTAAGTTCTAATTCTAAGAGGGAAGCACAGTGTAGTGGTTATGCATATCACTCTCATAATGTAGGAGCCAATCTCTCAGAAAATGCCCAGAACATCCAGGGAAAGTGTGGCGTTCTTTCACATAAAACCAAGCCCATTTTTGGGCGTGTGCGTGACTAGGCCTGAGTACCGAGTGCTAACTTCCCTTTAAAAAATCCAAACTAGTGTGATAAACCTCCCCATGTTGTATTAATTCATAGTCCTGATGCAGGGTAGAAGAAGTGGAATCACACTTCATTTCATTTTAATTTTTCCATATTTGTTTATTTGGAATCAAAGTGCTTGATGTTTTAACTATTGCCGTAATAAATATCTGGAATCTTGCTCAGAATATCAGCTCAGCTGAAACATTTCACTGAGATTTGGGGTGAGTTGGGGAGGCTACTCTTAAGATTTTGTTTTGCACTGCTGCACCGCTCATTTTATTTTGCTGCTGTGTTGCAATTTTAGTATTTCTATTGTACGTATCTGTAAGACATTCAAATCACTTCAGGTCGCTGCTCTTCCTCAACAAAATATAGAAGTGTACACACACACACACACACACAGAGTGGAACCTCAGTTTTTGACTGTCTTGGAAGCTGAACGTTTCGGAAGCCGAACGCCAAAATGTGCCTTGGAAGTCAAACGACTTCCGCTGTGTGGTTTTTCCCCCCTCAATGGATTTTGTCAACCACCCATTGCTGCTTGGTTTTCGAGCATTTCAGAAGTTGAACTCTCTTGTGGAACAGATTATGTTCGAAAACAGAGGTTGCACTGTGTATATATATACATACACACACACATACATATATACCCCAATACTATTGGCATATATGGTCCTGTTTCCTCCTTGGGACAAGCCAATTATATCATACAGTCCTGATCCAATGCTTTTCCATCCATGGAAGAAATTGCGTTACAATGGAGTGTTCTGTTTTTGGCTCTGCCACCGACCAGATCAGAAATACTGGGGTTATCAGCATGTGCCTTTGTGTTTCCTATTGTACAATACCAAACTATTATATTCAGGAGGGCTGTGAGTCCCCAGGTTTTCCTAGCTGCTTCCAGATGACAGGGAGAGGGCTTGAATTGCCATGCTTGTGGTTCTTGGTGGCTCTAGTTGTTACTGTGAACGGTCTAGGTAACCTAGAGCATGGGAAAGGGTGTCAGGGACAGTTCTAGGGGTCTGATTCATACCAGATCAAACTCTGGGCCCATATTACGTTGCTGAATCTCTGAACGGAGGTTGTGGTGTTGCACCCAGGGCTATGTTTTCTTGTAGAATAGTTGCCCTAGGTTTTTATTTACATGAATTTATGACTCTACAACAAAGCAATGGAGTGGGAGGTGCGAGGGCATTTATAGAGAAATAAAGACGAACAGTTTATAGGGGCTATGTAGGCAAAGAAATGCCATGCTTGAGGGATGGGATATGCCTGTGTGAGAGGATCAGGAGGGGGGAAAATCGAACAAAGAGTGATTTAATATTGCACACAGGCCTACAGCCTGGTGGCCAGTTTTGAAATGTCAATTACATTGGGCTCTGCTGATGTACTGTGACAGGACAATAACTATGCAGAAAGGGGTCAAAAGCTCACGCTAGTGGGAGAAAGAAAGGACACAATAGTCTAGATATCTCCCCACTTTCTGCTTCCAGTTTAGGCTATACAGTGGCTGAGACAATTTAAAAAAAGGAAAGAAAGCACAGTGCTTGAGGGAAGCTACAAACAGCTCAAGAACTGTATTTCTATGTGTGAAGTACAGAGGCTGTGTGTTCCGTCACCTTTCCGTCACACCACAAAATGGGTTTCTCGGAAAGGGGGCAGAGAGGCGATGGGCAAGCTGTGGCGATGTAGGATGGCCACATCTTGGTGAAACCCCTTTGCTACAAGAGGTGCTTTGAGACACCCTTCCCTCTCAGTGTTTCAGTGAGCCCTCTCCTGTAGTTTATATATGACTGGGCAAAACCCTATGCTAATTGACATTCTGACGAGTAACAGCTTAATTAAGATCCCCTCCTGGGCCCATGGGAGGAAACTAAGCGGCCCAAAAGGTCAGGGCCGTTAGAAGACCCCTGCACTGCCACGACACATTAGTTCCCAGGGCTCAATGACATGTTTTAAATCTCACTTGCTGAACAGTAAATCGGGAGTGACACAGGCTGGTGGGCCTTCCCTTTGAAGCCAGAGAGAAGAACGTCAAGCCAGGCGAGCAAGGAGGAAAGCTAAAGCAAAGGGGTCTTCCCTTGAGCTGCCAACCACTTCAAAAGAGGGTCAGGAGATATGGGCAAGTCCCTGCATCCATTCTAAGGCAGCATCAAGTCAGGGAAGTAATTGTCACCTCCCCTGCAAAGTTCTGAGCTGCAACTTCCTTTCCACTGGAAGACCAGAAGATATCCTGCTGCGAACTCGAGTGCAGAATTCCTCAAGAGGCAGTGGTAACTTTACAAAGTTACTGCATGTACACCTGGCACGAGAAGGCTGGGTGGGAATATGAGAAGCTAATATTAGCGTCATAGCCCAGCTCCAGTTGTCAAACTTTGACCTTCCACTCTTGGGGCTTAATAAAATGGAAGCGGGAAGCTTTCCCCTACAGTGGATTTCCTTTCTTTTTTTAAAAAAGTTATAACTTAAGAAAAGGGGGACAGAACTGGGCTGTCAGGAATCTTAAGGGAAAGAAGAGGTAGGTGGACCAAAAGTCTACTGTTGAGCCCCCAAATTCAAAATGATGAGCCACGCCTTCAGATTTTGGTTCTAGGGTTAGAAATCATGAGGTGTATAAATATAACCACCACACACTTCTTCAACAGTGGCCTTGATTTCTGAGGACTTTATGTTTCTCAAGTTTTTTAACATTCCTTGAATCTCTGTTGGTGGCCAGGTATTGGCTGGCCTGTTCTTTTTACATGTAGTTTAAAGTAAAATTATTTGGGTGAACAAAATCTAATGGATTCAGGAAGTTTGGTCTTGGGCAAATATAACTCATATTGTGTTTTGAACCGGAGGGTAATCAAACTCATCAAATGCTTTTCATGTTCCCACCATAATTGGGTTGTTGGGGGGCTTTTGGGTTGTTGTTGTTGTTGTTTTATTATGTATTTTGTGGTTTGATATCATGACTTTATTCTGTGAACCGCCCTGAGACCCCCCGGGTATAGGCGGTATATAAATTCTATTATTATTATTAATAATAATAATAATTTCCCCTCATTTATTTACATATCAGAATACCTGACTGGTTTGTGGTATGTCCTACACAATTCTAATACAAGAGACTGTAAGCTTCACTCAATGGAAGAAGAAGAAGAAGAAGAAGAAGAAGAAGAAGAAGAAGAAGAAGAGGAGGAGGAGGAGGAGGAGGAGGAGGAGGAGGAGGAGGAGGAGTTTGGATTTGATATCCCGCTTTATCACCACCCTAAGGAGTCTCAAAGTGGCTAAAATTCTCCTTACAAAGAGAAGAAGAGTTTGGATTTGATATCCCGCCCGCTTTATCACTCCCCAAAGGAGTCTCAAAGCGGCTAACATTCTCCTTTCCCTTCCTCCCCCACAACAAACACTCTGTGAGGTGAGTGGGGCTGAGAGATTTCAGAGAAGTGTGACTAGCCCAAGGTCACCCAGCAGCTGCATGTGGAGGAGCGGAGACGCGAACCTGGTTCACCAGATTACGAGACTACCGCTCTTAACCACTACACCACACTGAACCTTTAATCGAAATTCAGCCTGCAAACCTTAAAAAAAGCCTAGCTTGCTCCAACCTTCATTCGTTATTTTCAAGGGAAGGGAGAGACAAATAAAAAGCTTTTTCCTTGCACACATGCGAGTGCTTCAAATAAAATATTGCCAAGCTGTCTTTACAGAAGCCAATGAGGAGTTGGAACAGGTTTGGCTGAAGAATGCTGGGCACAGCCCCTCTTATTAACATGCTGCGGAAGGACTAATTAATTCTAGTGGGGGGGGGCATGCATTTGAATAGTTATTGTGGAATAATGAAATGTCAAGTGAGTCCTAAGCCTTTGCTAAGTATGTTCTTAAACAGCTCCCTGAGCCTCATACACAACACCTTCAAACACGGAGAGCTGTCCTTGGCATGCAACAGCAGGAATTTCAATCAATATGTTTTTAACAATCCCCCTGGTATTTAATCAGTGCATGCTAACTGTATTATTGAATCCTGATTCCAGGAGGCTGCCCTCTTTTTTCTTTTTTTTTGAGACACGTGGGTAGAACTGTTGCTGCTGCCTCCGAGCTGCCATCAAACCGTTTCCCCTTCCCCTCCTTCCCGCAACGGTCGGAAGAATCCCAGGCCCTTGTAAATCGCCGGCTCAACTGGCCCCGCTACAACAACAAGTCATTTAATAATTTATGCTTGCACATTAAGAGAAAGCGGGAAGGAGCAGGAAGAGGAGGAGAGAGGCAAAGGCAAGGCAGCGGCGACGCACATTTCAGAGCTGAAAGGCAACACCGCCAAGGTCAAGTGGCTGAGGGCCCGTCCTCTGTGCACACCACAAAGCCTCTTGTATGGATATTACCGCTCCTGGGCTAATGATGCAATGGCAGAAGAAAATGTGGCATAATTTAATTATATGGAAGCCCAGAAAGAAACAAAGGGCTGCCGCAAACTTTCTGAATCATAACAAATTGAAGAGTTACTGGCTGAGGGTCCTACACACAGACGACTGAGCATTATTTTACTCAGTTAAGAAAAATTGCCATGAACACAACTTGGCAGCCAGATGCTCTGTTGTACCAAATCCCCATTTAAAAGTGTCTTATGTGCGTCTGATCGCCAAGATCTCTTGAGGCTGGGATCATACGGCCCTGTGAAATGCACAGCCCAGCTGTCAGAGCTTAAGCTTGTGGCAGCAGCTGACCCTGGGGCCTGAGGGATGTCAGGTGGGGATCAGCTGGTACACCACCCGCAACATTCTTCCAGAAAAGGAGATGCCAGAAACTCACAATGAACCACCTCCCTTGATCTATCATAATGGCAATGGTGCCTACCTGAGAGGTGCCAGAACTGAGTTTCTATGAGTTCCAGCTCACAACCATTCAGTTTTGGCCAAAGGAGGGAACTGCAGGGAGACCAGACAGACTGGCAATGAAGCATTGTAATAAGAAAAGGCCAGAGGGGATCATGGGATAGGCCACATCCATATAGCATATGGCTTCCACCCAAGGAATCCTGGGAGCTATAGTTTACCCCCCCCCCCACAGTGGCGTAGTGTGGGATGTCAGCACCCAGGGCAAGGCAAGTAATTTGCGCCCCCTAACCCGTGGATTTGCGCCCCCTAACCCGTGGATTTGCACCCCCTAACCCTAACCCCCAGATGTTGCGCCCGGTGCGGCCGGCCCCCCCTGCACCCCCACGCTACGCCACTGCCCCCCCCACAAAGCAACAACTCCCAGCACCATTGACAAACTACAGTTCCCAGGATTCTTGGGGGGGGGGCATGTGCTTTAAGTGGATGCACAGGGTAGCTCAGACCAGACAGGATCATGACCACGATCAGAATGAGAACTTTGCCGGTGTCAAAATTTCCTTGTTTCCTGATTTGTAAATATGAATCTCTAACATCAAATACAAGCCATGTGACGCAGCCTCCTTAAATTTGTCTGTAGCTTAGGCTTTAAGCTGTAGAATTCATGCTCCCCCCCGACCTTCCACCCCACTTCCAAATGTCCTTCCCATCCACCTGTGCAGCTTGTTTGCTGCTCGTGTAGCAGCAATGCATGGAAAGGAAGCCACTTCCTTTCTCTGCAGATGCTTGCTATGCTGCTATGGCTGTGAGCCAGGCACCAGGAGTGATGGGGAACCACCTCTACAAAGAAATGGGCCACGCTGTGCAAGACTGTCTTGGAAGCGAGAGAGCTGAAGGAGATCAGATTAAGGCCGCCAACTCCCACAATTCTGCCACACTGGTTTTGTAAATAAACACATTACTTTCAGGATACAAAAAGCCTCCAGGATGCCGTCGCTTTGCCAATGTGAAAAATATGGCTTTCCTAAGGGATTTGTGAATGTTCTATACATCATTATGTGTCTCCATTTTGATTTTGCATTGGCTGAGAAAATCTGCATGTAGCCTCTATCCTTCCTGGTTGGGCACATAGTTTTTAAAAGGAAATATATATACTACATTCAGGATACAGGCATCTCTGTATGAGCAGTAAATCAATGCTATCGTTGTTGTATTTTTTTTTTTAAATGTTTTATATGGTCTCTACCCGGCAGTGATCCAATGTGGCAGATGATGTATGTATATTCACGGGGCTTAGGGGATGAAATGTGTGTTTAATGTTTCTGCTTTGGTATATTTCACAAAGCTGGTTGCCTGATAAAAAGAGGGGTAAATAAGATCGTAACTAGTTGGGAGGCAGGTGAGACAGTTCTGGCCTGTCTTGGCGACTGTTTCCAAGGGAATCGGAAAGTTAGGCAAGTGACCACTAGGGTAGTTAGGCCAGAGAGAGGGAGAAGAGAAGGAAGAGAAGGAATTATGATCAAGTTCTGGGAGTGACTGTGGTGGATACAGATGGAACAGGACAGCAATGGGGGGCAGGTTGCCCTGCAAGACCATGAGAACATTGTCTCATGGGAACCCCTGGGCAACAATGGAACCGTAAGAGACTCCGCTGGGGAATAGGTAGCAGCGTTAGCTTACTGTACAAGGACAGACGTACCCTCGTAGGGGTATTATATATTGTCGAAAAGTTATTCCTTCCCTCATTGATAATAAAAAAGATGTTTCAACAAATGTGTTTGCATAGCCTTCCAATTTCCCTTCCCTGGGAAGTGTGAGAGCCACATAAAATTTGCCGCGTCAGAACTGTATTTCTGACTGGCATGATTAAGACGAAGTGAAATGTGTCACTGAAGTGTGGTGAAAAGGAAACACAGTGTGCAGGCTCCTTGGAGAGGAAGGGTGGGGTATAAATTCAATAAATGGCAAATAAACGACACATTTTGTAAAATTCAAACCAGCAACACATGGGCGTGACTTCAGTGTTCCAAGTATACACAGAAAAACAAATGTGAGTGTTGCATAGCTTGCATTACGTGTTCTGAGTGTACCGCTGATGGGGCTGAGGGTTTCTCTAAATAAGCACACCACAAGAGTCAGTTTGCCATATTCCCTGCTCAGAAAAGCACTGTTCCTCCCCACCCCTTTTAAAAACATCCTTTCAAAGCACTAAAAATCACACCAAGCCTTGTGCAAGTGAGAGGGGTGGGGTGGAAATAACAGTACATCATAATGGAAAGCAGAGTTCCTTTATTTTATTTTATTTTTTTAAGAAAAGCAGGAGGCTTCTGGGCTGGTGTGGCAGCAGCAGAAGCAGCATCATCTTTAGAAACCCAAGCTAGAGCATTTGGGAAGAATTATTCATGTAAGGATTTCTATTTTCCTGGGTAAGCTGCGTGTCTGCTGGAGCTAATATGAGAGTCAAAGACCTAATTAAGTTTGCCTCTGACAGAGGCTCTTGGGGGGAAACGGGAAATCCTTTAGGTGACTTCTGGATTCTCGAACCAGATGCGATGGGGAGCCAAAATGTGGAGGCAGGGAGCGAACATTCTGGAAGGGACAGATGTGCATTGAAATACTGCTTTACCTGCCCCATTCATCTCTAGGCCCTAAGCCCATATAAGCCGCGGTAATGCACGCCTCCAGTAATTTCAAGCTCCAGGCCCCTAATAGGACAATCTCATGTGATAAATTATCAGCCCTAACCAATCTGCATGTTAAATTCCTCGTGCAAGAAGTAAATATGTTCAAATCGCTAGAGAATCTCCTCTGGATCGGGAGGATTTCATTAAAGACATCAAAAACGGCCTGATTTGCATCTCATGATTCCTCACAGGAGAGAAGAAGCCCCCCCCCCCCAAACCCACAAGAGATCCATGCACTGGAGAGATTAAAGCTTGGAAATTATATTAGCCTAGGGATGGCGAAGCGCATGTTGGAAGAAAAGAAAAGAAGTGGGTAGCATAAATGAGGATGCAAAGTGCAGCGCCAGGCAAGACTACTGGGAGGGGAAGGGAGAGGGGAGGAGGGGCTTAAACTCTGCCGACCTTGAGGAACATCACAGGCTTTGATGGGAAGGAAACTCCCGCTCTGCAACAAAGCGATCTGTCTCATCGTGGCTTAGCTTGGATCATCTCAATGGTCTCCTGACCTCAAAAATCTATGAGTCTCTCTGCACTGGGCAAGGGGGTGGGGAGAGTAAGCCGGGGAAAGGGGTGTTGTTGCAGAGGACAGCTCCGCCAAACACAACAGGTGGGATACGAAATTAGATCAAAGTGTTCCTTGTTAGACCCTGACCTTGACAAATCCCAGCAAGTCTGCTTGTTAGAACCCCTGCGAGGAGCAGAGCCTGGCAGCATCCCACGTATTGTATCGCCGGGGGACCTCACCAGGCTCCCCGTTTTTGTCTCCTTTCCCCACAAGGCAAAAGGCGCTGCTTTGCAAGGGAAGGTGGGCCGCAGGAGGGGAACCCTACAGACACAAAGCCTTCCCTGAATGCCTAGCTGCCCGAAAATCTATTCTCACAGTCAACACACACTTCTGAACAGCACCGCTGGCCCGCATGCCCCCCCCTGCTTTCAGCACATCTCTCCCCTCTCTTGTAGTCCAGGAGACAAGTTATGAAAGGAAGAGGAAAGATGCAGTTGCTATGGAAACAACGCAAATGTTGGAAGACGGGCTCCTTTCTTGAAAGAAAAGAAGAATAAGAAATAATAAGGGAACGAAACCAACTTATTAGCCTTCGGATGACATAATGAGTAAAGTGTGGCTCTGCACAGAGGCTGCTGGACTTCACGCTGTGCTAATCAACTCGCAAAGATGCTCTGCTTTTTTCACCCTCTTTACTTCACTGCCCGTTAAAAAAACACCACACAGTCGGTCCTTATACAACACCTGGAACTCACTGAAGGTGCTACTGAAATGCTGTCAAGCAGTGGTAGCTAAAATGGGTGGCACCACCCAAGAGAGAGGGTTACCTAGGGGGATGCTCTAAGGAAGTGGGGGGCAGGAGGGACTGAAGGTCTAAATGACTACCAGACTTTGAAGATTACAGTTCATCAGTTTTGCTGAACTGATTAAAACTAAATAGTCTCAATTACATTTTGAACAAATGCATTTTGAATCTTACGGTGTTCTTATATTCCTTAGAGAGTTGTACAAACCACTACTCTGAATAATGCTTGTTCATAGGATAGGGAGCATTGGGGATGAGTTGATGGAAATAAGGGGCCGTGCCCCCCCCCCCAAGTTTATAGGTTAAGATGCTGAGTAAGGATAAATGATAGAGGGTAAGGATTTGCAGAATTAAATATCTGAACTGGAATACAAAAAGGGAGGTGTGAGGAGGTCGGGAAACTAGTAAATGAAGTATAAGATATGAAATTATTGATTTCTTTTCTTTTCTTTTTTTCATGTTAACTTTTTCTATTTTCTATTTTTCATATGTTTTGCTTTTGTTTTTTGTAATTCTTTCCCCCCCTTTTTATTATATTAGGGTTATTCTCTGTCTTTATTTTTTGAGTTTAAATTTTGAAATTTTTTAATGTCTGTAAAACTTTAATAAATATTACTTTAAAAAACAACAACAAAAGTTTGGAAACACTGATGTAAAGGAACAACAAGGACAAGTGGTCATGGGGAAATTGGATGTTGGCAAGCAGGAGGTGCATGGCAAACTTCGAAGGCTTGACACTCAAAAACAAGAAGCCACCAATCCCATGGCGATTCTTCTGGTGATGCTGCAACCCTGGGTAGAAGACAAATTTCAAAGATGTGGAGTACGACAGAAAAGATATGGTTTCCCCACAGCAGATATTCTCATTTTTCTATGTCATCGTGGTATCTGGTGTTTAAGCCTGTCCTGTTTCCGAAGCACTTTGAGCAATATTGGTAGTAACGTGTACTCTGAGTGCTGTTTGTGGCAGAGACTATGGCTAAATGAAATGAAATAATAATGAAATATTGGGGTGGGTGGGGAGCTGAAACCAGCTGCTGGCAGTGTCACCAGAACTTCTGATATAGGTGGGTTTGTGATTGACGTTGATATTTATTGGACAGTGCCTTTGATATTGTTAGCGCCAAGCGTCACATTTCACATTTCTCCCACTGCCTAGACCAGTTCTCAAAAGTTTTGTCTATCTGGGGGAGCGTGCACGTTAAAGGACAGCTAAACAAGTTCGTACAGTGGTACCTCGGGTTAAGTACTTAATTCGTTCCGGAGGTTCGTACTTAACTTGAAACTGTTCTTAACCTGAAGCACCACTTTACTTAATGGGGCCTCCTGCTGCTGCTGTGCCGCCGGAGCACGATTTCTGTTCTCATCCTGAAGCAAAGTTATTAACCTGAAGCACTATTTCTGGGTTAGCGGAGTCTGTAACCTGAAGCGTATGTAACCTGAAGCGTATGTAACCCAAGGTACCACTGTATATCCACTTGTTTTGAGTGTGGGTGCATCCACAATTTTATCATATAGCCTTGAAAAAGAAAAAAGAAATAGTCTGAGGGAATTTCAAGATTCCACCCTCCCACCCCCCGACACCAGATTTCTAAAAAGATGTTAAGTCATTGAAAGCTGTATGCCACTCTCGCAGGTCAAGAACATTTTCCTTTTCTTTCTTTCTTTCTTTTGTCAATATTTTATAAACTTTTCAGAAAGAAACAAAATTGACTGAGGGAATTCAGTGTACACTTTCTTGTAAAAATAAAAAAGTTCCTTCCAGTAGCACCTTAAAGACCAACTAAGTTAGTTCTTGGTATGAGCTTTCGTGTGCATGCACACTTCTTCAGATACACAGATACTGTGTATCTGAAGAAGTGTGCATGCACACGAAAGCTCATACCAAGAACTAACTTAGTTGGTCTTTAAGGTGCTACTGGAAGGAACTTTTTTATTTTGACTATGGCAGACCAACACGGCTACCTATCTGTAACTTTCTTGTAAGTGAGACTTCCTTTCAGACAAATACGCATAGGATTGGGCTGCACTCGTCTTGCAAGCTCTTGAAATACAAATTTCTAGTACCTTGTTGGGGTCCAAGAGCAGGGAGCAATGCTGGAAACAATGCACTAAGCCAGAAAAATCTGTTTATCAAATGTGCTTAATTTTTTCCAGCCACCCAGCAATACATCCACATACAAAATCCTTTCACAAAGGGTGTTTTGTAAACATGGCAGGATACCCCACTTAGCAACCTGGCTGCAGCATTTTGCACTAGCTGCAGCTTCTAAGCCAGTTATAAGGATGGCCCCACATAGAACACACAACAGCAATCCTACTCTGAGATTATGAACACCTGGTTCACAGAGTCCTGGCTATCCCTGCCCAGGAATAGCTATAGCTGGCACACCAGTCAAAGCTAGCTAAAGGTACTCCTAGTCATGGAAGCCATTTGTGCCTCCAGTTAAAGTGCCCTCCCTACATATTTGTTCCTTCAAAAGGAGTGCAGCGCCTTTGAGGACAGGTAACCAGTCTAATCCCTGAACCTAGGAACCACCCACTTACAAGCCATCACTTGTTGGGATTCAGTCTCAATGTATTGGCTCTTGTTCAGACCATCACTGCACCTAAACCCTGATCCAGGATTTGCAGAGTTCTGCAGAACTGGATATCATCTGCATACTGGTGACACTTTGCTTCAAATCCCCTAATGACTGCTCTCAGGGACTTGATGCAGCTGTTGAATAGCCCCTGGTACACAATGGATCCCTGTGGAATCCACAGCACGAATGGGCAAGGGACTGAGGTGCGGTTCTCTCAATGCCACCTTCTGGAAACAGCCCTGCAATTCAGCGCAGAACCATGTATCACTGTGCTTCCCATTCCTAACCCATGGAACCAATCTAGCAAGTTGCCATGGTAAATGGTACCAAAAGCCATGAAGAGATCCAGGTGGAGGAACACCAGGGTCTCTCACACACACCTGTCTCCTGCTCCTGATAAAGGCCATTTATTAGTGGACCAAAACTGATTTGGTCCTAAAACCAGTCACAAACGCAGATTTGGTCCAGATGATCCCTTCCTCCAATCCCTTTCCATCTGCTAGCGAGCCTGGGAGTTGGGTGAGCATAATCTCCAACTCCAGCCCAGGCACAAACCACTCAGGTTTCTCCTTGGCATTGTTGCAGTTCAGGAGAGCAGCAGAAGTCAAGCAGAATGCAGAGGCTGGCTCATCTCATGCATGCAATGCTGTGTGTGTGTGTGTGTTGCAAAATGACAAAACATTTCTTTCCTGAGAGCCAAAAACCAGCCAGGCAAAATGAAACCAAATTGGAGGCCCTAAGTGGCATTATTGGAGGTTGCTGGTGGGTTAACAATGTCATGTGGTCAGCCCCGCAAATAGGTGTATACTCCACACATTACATTTGGAAACAGGGAAATTATTTTATGCAGCCTTTCTTCTAATGAACCTCAAGGTGGGCAGCAACCATGTTGTTGTTGTTGTTTAGTCATTTAGTTGTGTCCGACTCTTTGTGACCCCATGGACCAGAGCATGCCAGGCACTTCCACACCTTCATCTGTCCCAGCTGCAACAAAATACGTCTCTCCCTTGTTGTTATTGTTTAGTCGTGTCCGACTCTTTGTGACCCCATGGACCAGAGCACTCCTGTCTTCTACTACCTCTCACAGTTTGGTCAAACTCATGCTGGTAGCTTCGAGAACACTGTCCAACCATCTCTTCCTCTGTCGTCCCCTTCTCCTTGTGCCCTCCATCTTTCCCAACATCAGGGTCTTTTCCAGGGAGTCTTCTCTTCTCATGAGGTGGCCAAAGTGTTGGAGCCTCAGCTTCATGATCTGTCCTTCCAGTGAGCACTCAGGGCTGATTTCCTTCAGAATGGAGAGGTTGGATCTTCTCGCAGTCCATGGGACTCTCAAGAGTCTCCTCCAGCACCATAATTCAAAAGCATCAATTCTTCGGCGACCAGCCATCTTTATGGTCCAGCTCTCACTTCCGTACATCACAAAAACCCATTAGATATAACAGAACCCCCACCCCCAATTCAGTACATATAAAGAGGCAGCTTTGGAAAAACATTTGTCTGTTTCTTGGACAGTTGCAGCCTCACAGCTGGGAAGGACAAACGGGACTGCTTCCACACATCCTCAGATGCTTTTTAAGAATGGGAAGGTTCAGAGTCGCCCCGGTCCAAGTATGCAGGGTTTCTGCACCCGCAGCTGATACAGATGTTACATGCTGCAGTGCTCATTCAAGCCTCATTGAACTGGCTGGATGCATCTTTTGATGTGGATGAGGATGTGTATGCCTAGTCAGGGCCGCTATTTATTACACATGTCTGGCTGAATTGATGAAAGATGGAGCAGAGCAAGCATATTCTAATCACCTCCCCATTCCCTGTAGGGAATGCTTGTGGATATTTCCCATTTCCCCCCAAAGCACATTTAAAGGATCCAAGCATAATCTGTTTTGGTGACAGGAGAATGTCCCTGGTTACTAATCTGGAGCAAAACAACAGATTAATATAACTGTGCGAGAATCTTCCCATAAACATTTTATTTATATATAAATCTCTCCCTCACCTCCTGCTTACACTCAAGGCACCTTGCACAATATGGGGATATATTTATTATATTGCAGAAATATAATAAAAGCAATACCATAAATTTGAAAATACAGATGCGACTGCCAGAAGCAGAGTTTCATCACAAAATGGCCTGTGGTGTTTTAGTTTCCCCAATAATAATAAATGAGCTTTACTTCCTGATAATTTTGAGGGGATGGCACCAGTGGATCTATCTTACTTAACAGTGAATCCTTCAGTCCTGGGGGGACTGCCTTGAAGACTCTTTCTTCTGTTTCTTGTCGTTATTGCAGCGGAGGGACTCTGGAGTGAGCAGGGGGGCCCTGGCAACACGTGCAAGGGGTTCCAGTGTATGGCATTAAGGCGCATTGAGGCTACAACCTTGCTGAAGCTAAGTCCGGTCAGTGCCTGGATGAATGAGTGACCACCTAATCATTATAGCAGCTAATCATTGTGAGAGCTTATTCAACACAGTCCAATGTTTAAGTCTCTGACAAATGAAATATCCTCTTCTGAAGCATCAAGGGGGCAAGGAAGGTCAGTTTTGTCCCTGTCATGTAAAAAAGGGTAAAGGTAAAGGACCCCTAGGTGGTTAAGTCCAGTCAAATGCGACTATTGGGTGTGGCGCTCACCTTGCTTCAGGCTGAGCGAGCCAGCATTTGTCCACAGAAATATTTCTGGGTCATGTGGCCAGGATGACTAAACCACTTCTGCTGCAACAGAACACCGTGACGGAAGCCAGAGCGAATGGAAATGCCGTTTACCTTCCCGCTGCAGTGGTACCTATTTATCTACTTGCACTGGTATGCTTTCGAACTGCTGGGTTGGCAGGAGCTGGGACAGAGCAACAGAAGCTCACCCCATCGCGTCCTGACTTGTTACAAGAATGGCAGGGGTGTTACTGGCCTCATCTGTCCATGTGTCTCCCTCCCATGCAACAATCTGAGACTGTTTTGCTTGGCCCTCCCTCCCTTTGTCTCTCCTCCCTGCAGGGCTGAGAGGTAGCATATGAAAGAAGAAGCAGCAAGAGAGAAAAACAGAGCACATGTGGGGTTAAGGGAGACCTTCCCAGATTATATTTGGCAGCGATCCAGCACCACCCTGGCATTAGATCAATGAATGGAAGCTGTGGTATTCACACACCGCCCCCACCCCCCACCCCCGGTTTAAGGACTATGCGCACATCTAGCATGCGAAAGATCTGAGTTTACGTGGCAAAGCGTGGGTTAAAGATCTCGCCTCGTCTCTTTTGTCCCAAAGGGTTCCTACGTGCTTTGCGGAATTAAACGGTGGATGAGAATAGCTGCTCCCACCACTGAGATGCAACCACCTGTTGAGTGAAAGGAGGCAGCTGTTTAATAACAAGCAGCAACCAAAGCACCACGGCGAAGGAGAGATGGAATCAAAGGATGGTGAACGCTGCTGATGGCTGGTGGGACCACATCCAGGGGGACAACAGGGTTCATGTTGCAACATGCTCCAAATGGGGCTGGCTTCCTTTCTAACCTTATTTTATTTTGATTAGCCAATCTTGGGGTTGGCACTGCCACCAGCATCCAAATAAATACCCTATTACTGAAGATACTGCACTGACACAGGGGATGCCAAACATCTCATCTGGGTTGAAGAGACAGCAGCAGAGATATATGCACTGTGGGATTTAGTAGGCTGCTGGGTAGAAACACAGGCCACTCTCTTTCTGAGACACCCCACTTTCCATCCTACAAGGGTCAGTGTAATTGAAATGAAACTTAAAAGATGGTCTCACCCCACGTACTCTGCAAGAGATGGCTTTCTGCAGATACCATCTTATCAGGAGGTCTGTCCCACACAATATAGAAATTGGGCCTTTGGTGTTGTGAAATTCCCTTTTGAATTTTCTCCTGTTAAATATCAGGCTCTGTTGCTTTTTCAGTGCCTACTATAGACCTCTCTCTTCTGACAAACCTTTAAAGTGGAGCTATTTCCCATTCTACTACTGTATTGGAATTGCTTTTAGATGTTTTAATTCTTTTACGATTTGTGTGCTTGCTGCCCTGGGCTCCTTTCGGAGGGTGGGTGGGATCTAAATTTAATAATATACATACATACAACCTCTAACTTCCTGCATTTGGCAGGGCAACTTGACCACTGCCACCACCGCCATCTTGAACAGCTTTCTGCAGACAGGATAAGAATCAAAACAAGAACTGGACTCATTCGAGGATTTCGACTGAAAGCAGGGACATCAAACTGGGTTTCATTCAGACACAGAACAAGTGTGCGGGCAGACAATTATTTATCATGGCAGGACAAACCAAGAGGTGGCAGAACAAGGACCCATGAGTAGCCCATGCCAAAAATCTGCTTCCTGTTTCCCAGCAGGACCCTTTAATGCCTACACTGGTCTATGATGCAACTTTTGGGGTGCCAGCAAAGGAGGAACAAACACAGTGCTGCCAAAAGCTCTACACACCAAAATCTGATAATGCCTCTTGCAGACATTTTCTATTGCAGCCCCTATTTTCTATGGACAGTC
The DNA here is from genome assembly GCF_965112155.1 of Podarcis liolepis. Taxonomy (NCBI): domain Eukaryota; kingdom Metazoa; phylum Chordata; class Lepidosauria; order Squamata; family Lacertidae; genus Podarcis; species Podarcis liolepis. The sequence continues at coordinate 27,315,064 of NC_139555.1, forward strand.
CCAGATTTACAGAAGTCACCCCACTTTCCTTAGTCCCAGTTTTCCTTAAGGTGCCCCTATTTTCATCGGAGAAATGTTGGGAGGGTATGTTCTTGCTTGCCTGGGTGGAGAACAGAAAACGTCCTATTGTACAAAAGCAAAATTTTGGCTCTGGGCCTACCCGCCAGAGGCATGTGGAAACTGGAAGTGTTGCTCAGAGGGGTTCCCTACTCAAAGGGGCAGAATGACCTGGAAACCCCCAACCCCCAAGGAATCCTTCCTCAGTGTAATGCAACTGCATCATTTCTCCTCTATGCACCTCTTTTCCTCATGCTGGTCATCCATGGAACTGAATAATGGGAACTGTTGGCAGTCATTGCTATTCATATATGCAGCCTTTCCTTGTGTGAAGTAATAATCTTTGGATTATAAAACTTCAGCTCAGTCAATATATATCACATTACCTAGCTAAGGGTGAGTCTGGGTAGGGTGTGTGTGAGGCAAGAAGATAATTCTTAGTAGTTCTATCTATCTATCTGTCATCTATCTATCTATCTATCTATCTATCTATCTATCTATCTATCTATCTATCTATTCTCTATCTATCTATCTATCATCTATCTATCTATCTATCTATCTATCTATCATCTATCTCTATCTATTATCATCAGATAGTGGTGTTGCGCTCCTAAATCAATCTGGATGAGAATCACCACTGAATTTCATCTACACGTCTCCACCTTGTGGGGTTATCCGGAGCTATGGAATTACGTTGTCAACAATATGCAGATGACACACAGCTCTACTTCTCCTTTACATCTGCAGGTGAGGCAGTGGAAGTCCTGGACTGTTGTCTTGCCTTGGTAATGGATTGAATCAGAGCCAACAAACTGAATCTCAGTCCGGATAAGACTGAGGCACTGTTAGTGCGTCGTTCCCTAGACTGGGTGACTGGGAGGTTGTCTGCTCTTGATACTTCTGGATCCATTGCTGTCACTTGAGGCTCAGGAGGCCTCAGTGGCATGGAGTGCCTTCCATCAGGTTCAGCTGGTGGCCCAGCTATGCCCCTACCTGGACAGGGACAGTCTACTGTTCTCCATGCTCTCTGGTTAACTACTGCAACATGCTATGAAGGCAATTTGGAAACTTCAGCTGGTGTAGAATTCAGCAGCCAGGTGGGGCAAAACAGTTTGAACCCATTACACAAATCCTGGCCTGACTACACTGGCTGCCAATTAGTTTCTGGGCCTAATTCAAAGTGCTGGTTTGGGATTATAAAGCCTTACATGGGCTCAGGACCACAATACCTCAAGGACAGCCTCTCTCCATATGAATCACCTACACCCTGAGATCATGTGCCTCCTCCACAAGGTCCAGAGGGTGGCAACACGAGAACGGGCCTTTTCTGCAGTCGCTCCCCTTTTGTGGAATGCTTTCCCCAGCCAGGTTTGGCTGGCACCTTCATTATGCACCTTTAGGTGCCAGGGGAAAACAGTCACCTTCAACCTTGGGCTGACTGACATCCGAAGTCCTTTTAAATGTGTTGTGGAAGGGGCGGGGAGATTATTGGTTGTTCTTATTTCAACTATGTATTTTGTGGTTTTTATATTGCAATTTTATGTTCTGAACTGCCCTGGGATCTGCAGAGAAAGGGTGGTATAACACAAACAAACAAACAAACAAACAAACAAACAAACAAACAAACTCCCGCTTGAGCAAAACGTCTGACAAATTTGGAGGGAAGAAAAGAGTTACACTGAAAAAAGTTACCAGTAAAATTTCCATACATCTCATACATTCCCCAAGTGAAGAAAACTGCTCAGTTGTGGCTTGGAAAGCCATTATGGTGACATAATTGGTTGCAGGTTACATGCTCGTTCACACACAGCATTGGGGTCACACAGCATTCTTGGGAAGGTTTGTGGGTACTGGGTTTGGTAGGAACAGGGACGCCAGTAAAAGGTGGGTTGAGGGACCAGAGTGGGCACCGACTCCAAATCAACAATTTGTGGTTGCCACAGCTAAAAACAGCTGATGGGAGTGTACTGCCCTATCCTGACATAATACTCAAACAATCGCACCTTCCGAAGCCTTGTGCTGAATCCAGCACTATGCCGGAATTAATGGCATAGGGTTACAGCTGTTTATGAGTTTGCCTGAGGCCCATAATTAGTGCGCTGAATGAGTTTTGGCCAACGACTGTGGGGGCAAAGAAAACAAACCCAAGACTCCATGGAATTGTTTGTTAAGCACGCCTACGCAAGCCACTGCAATCACACACGCCAAGCCTTCCACTCTTGATGCGAACAGTTATTTTTCACAATTTAGATCCACGTGGAATTGGAAAACTGTAATGTTTTTCACCTGCGTTACAAAGCATCCCAAACTTTATGGGAGGATGCAAGAGCTCTCTCTTTGAAACGGCTTCACTGAATCGCTTGCTAGGATGAGACAATTCATGCATAGCATTACATAAGAACATAAGAAGAGTCTCGCTGGATCTTGCCAGTGACCCTTCTAGTCCAGCATCCTGTTCTCAGAGTGGCAACCAGGGGCCCAGGGCAGTGATGTACACCAGTACTGGCAGGGTATGAAGCAGGGAGACCATCAGTAGGCGGGAGCAGAGCCCCCAGCAGGCGGAACCAGAGCTGCAGTCAGTGGTAGGCAGAACCAACTAAATTCTAGCTTGTTCCCATCCTTTCCCTCAGGAGTTGTATAAGGGCAATGGTGGGACTAGGGAGGAGGAAGGTGATTGGAGGTGTCAAGAAGGCAGGCAGGGTAGAGGCTGACTGAGGACAGGCTGAGGTTGGCACAAATGGATCAGCCTCCATTGAAGAAGAAGAAGAGTTTGGATTCTGATATCCCGCTTTATCACTACCCGAAGGAGTCTCAAAGTGGCTAACATTCTCCTTTCCCTTCCTCCCCCACAACAAACACTCTGTGAGGTGAGTGGGGCTGAGAGACTTCAGAGAAGTGTGACTAGCCCAAGGTCACCCAGCAGCTGCATGTGGAGGAGCAGGGAAGCGAACCCGGTTCCCCAGATTACGAGACTACCGCTCTTAACCACTACACCGCACTGTTTCTCATTCCCCATTGGCCCAGGGGAAGCACAGGAGTGGGACCTAAGCAAAACATCACTCTCTCCACCTGCAATTCCAGCAACTGGTATTCAGAAGCATATTGCCTCTGACCGTGGAGGCAGAACATAGCCATTGTGGCTGGTAGCCAATGATAACTTTATCATCTTGTCTACTCCTCTTTTAACACAACCCAAGTTGTTCCGCCTGGCCTTCGGCTTGGAATCAATTCGATTCCCTCCCCCTCTTCTTTTTTCCTTTCACCTCCTGTGATGGAACTCCTATTGGGGACTTCCCTGGCTTTTTTCTGGCCCATGTAGGACCAGTTTGGAAAGTTAGCCTTGGTGAAGACTTGACGTTTTCATCCCCCAAAAAGTTTTTGATTTGAGTTTCCATTGAAATGAGGCTGTATTTTAATGTTTTAATGTTGTATTTTAATCTTGTTTTTAAGTTGCATTTCAATCAGTTTGTTTTATATCGGGTGTTAGCCGCCCTGAGCCTGGTCTTGGCTGGGGAGGGCGGGGTATAAATAAAATTTATTATTATTATTATTATTATTATTATTATTATTATTATTATTATTACTACTACTACTACTACTACTACTACTACACAGGGGAATTCTACTACTCAGGAATCAGGACTGATCTACAAATTCAGGGCGGGGGGGGGGGGGAGAAGCATGTGGTACAACCATGCTGGGATTGTACCATTTCAAAATGCAGGTGGGAGATTGCAAAATCTCGCTGCCTAGCGAAAGCTAGCATTTCAGGGAGAAGAGTTATAGCAAAGCAGGGAGGTTTTGATATGGGCCAGGATTTAGGCAGAAAATTATTGCTGGCGTTCTATGGCAATACAGTTCCAGGAGAGCCATATTATCACCCCCTCTGTCCCGTCCCGTCCCCAAAATGTGTAGACTACACAATCTCTTAGTCATCTCAGTAAGGCCTGGAAAGAAATAATATCTCGCCATATTCCATCCTTTCACCATGTATTCCTTGGATCCTGATTTGTTTCCAGTCTAGATGCCTCACTGGCTAAGGGTAACTATATAAATTAGTACCTCTAGGAAATCCCACTCCAAGTTTTCGTTCTGGTGACTTACTGCTTGCTGGGCTTTGGTGTTTTCCTGCCTGTTCAGAACCTAAGAAGAGCCTGCTGGATCAGGCCGATGGCCCATCTAGTGCAGTATCCTGTTGTCACAGAAGCCAACCAGATGCCTGTGGGAAACCTTGGCTCCCTTGCCCTTTTGCCATAGAGATTAATGTTTCTTCCAATTCCAACACTGCTTTAGATTCCTTGGCTACACTAATCCCATCTTCCTACCTTGGGAATGTCCTAGTGGATCATCTTTGATCTGAGTCATCATTTAGCCTCAATACCATTCTTAGTTCTGTTTCTACCAGTCGGTCAGGCAACTGATAATCAGTCATAACAGGGGTGGGGGACCTGTGGCCCTCCAACTGATATCCCATCACTACTGACCATATTTGCTGGGATTGATGGGAGCTGGACAACATCTGGAAAGCTATTGCTGTTATCAATTCATCTCTGTGCCACTGAGTCTGAGATGGACATACACCAAAAGCCTGAGCCAAATTTCACCCACATCTGTAATCACTAAGTGGTGGCCAATTTTATCCCAGATCCTTGTCTTGTCTACCGTAGTTTGTTCCTCACACCTTAGCTATTGCCATCACCCTGGGCTGGGGGGCACTGCAAATGGGTCCTTAACAGGCGGACAGCCTTACAGGGAGTTGAGAAGACCTTGCTCAGATAGCAACCCACCCCCACCCCCAGCACCTACAACCAGCAATCCCCCTCCCCATTCTAACCCATAGCCCAAGAAAATCTATAATGCAATTACATCTGTCTGACGCACGTGCGAGGTGAAAAGAATCTCGCCGTCGGCAGCACCATTCACTGCTAATTGCAATGTGCCTTTGCTAAGGGACAACTACAGAGCAATTTTGCAGAGTGCAGAACAATCAGGAGAACGGGAGCACTAAACATTTTTGACTTGTGCAGTTATTCCCTCTTTCACTATTTAAAAAAAAGTGGGGGGGAAATCCTACAGCTCCCCGCCCCTTAATTTTTTCCTAAACCAAACCCCAAGTGATTGTCTTTATTTGCACAAAGTGCCTCATAAATGCAAGAATTGCAAAATGCTAGGAAGAGAGAGTCAGCAGCAAGACCTGCCTTGGCTCGGATGAAAAGGAGAGGCTGGCATGTTGGATTTCAGGTCACGTTCTTGCATCTTGCAAGGAGACCTTTGGGGAATGCGGGGCTGCAAAGCAGCACAAATTTGTACAACACCAAGTCCTGCACACACCCAGCACAGTATTAGGCACTGCAGACCCAGAGAGTGGTGGGTGGGGCGGGGTGGTGGTGGAGAGACTTGCAAGGTGCTCCAGGATTTGGATATGGCCATAGCTTGTCTAGCCAATGGTCTGGCAAGTGGGGTGTTTCTGAAGGAAGGGAGACTCCTGCTACTTAATTCTAGCATTTATTTCCTTTTAAGTTAGCATTTTCTACCTTGCTTTTCCATTCAAAGATGTCTGAGGTTGGCTAACAATAAATTATAAAGCAAAAGCATCAGCCGTGTCTTTCTTCGCAAATACCTAGAAGACCCCAAGAACGTATTACCTCTTTTCTAACTTCTACTTCTACAGCTTCCTCTTCATTCTCTTCTTTAACAATTGTTCCATGTCAATTGTTGAATGCTAGGAGTTTTGCACTGTAATTTCACGGGATGGAATTTGTGGCGGTATCCTGGCATGCAGTTCTTTCTTGCTTTTTAAAATTTAGCATGACATGCCAATATATTGACCCAAAAGCCACGGTTCCATAATGGAGCAGGAATTGCAGGATAAAAGGAACATTAGAAACTGGGACAGAAGCGCCAGCATTATAACCAAGAAAGCTACCCCAAGAAACCCCATGTTTGAACGCAGACTTAGAATGGTATTAGAATTTCCTGCATCTGTAACCTGTGTGAAAATAAAGCCAAGTTGATTATCACATTCGAGCAATTACAGAAAAAAATGGTTTCTTTCATATTCTGTATCATATTAGCAAGTTTCAGAAGCCGTGAATTAGGCAGTAAAAGTGTTCTTACAATCGCTTGTGAATTATCCTTGGTCCACTATGCCTTGTTTGAGTAACCTAGCAGCAGCCTCCCAATCACCAAGATAGTTCCTGAAATAGCCCAGCTGAGTGGCAAATTCAGGACACGTTGCCCCGTGCAGAAAAGGGCCCTCCCCTGTGATCAAAGACAGCCCTCTCTTTCCCCAAAGGATTAATATGTTTCTAAACCCGTTAACTTTTAATTACCGCCTGAGCAAGCTGGCTGAGTGCCATCTACATCTCTATTAAAATTCAATTTATGCCCATCATAACTAATTCTGCCGCCCTAGCTTCCTCACCAGCAGCCTTCAATTGCCAGACAAGATGTCCGAAACCTCGTCTCACTGCATTAAATCTCCAAAGAGAGGATATCTCTCTCTCATCTGCAGGGCTGAATGAAGGAGACGGCAGCAGGTGGCACTTTGAGCGGGAGGAGAAGAAATGGGTGGTTTGAGAGTGGTTTGCACAGAGTCCTTGTGGCTTCATCAGCTTCCTGGAGATGACCGGTCCATTTCTAGACAGTCTGCTCTACAGAGGTTTTACTTATTCTCACTTTTGCTGCTGTAAAGGGCAGCTCTACATATTGCTGTAGCGAGAGCATCAGGATGTGCAGATAACACATGCCTATGTTTGTATCTTTAAATACTGGTATACAAGTATCTGGGGAACCTGACACAACAACAACAACAACAACAACAACAACAACAACAACAACAACAACAACAACAATTTATTTATACCCTGCCCATCTGGCTGGGTTTCCCCAGCCACTCTGGATGGCTTCCAACAAAGTATTAAAATACACTAGTCTGTTAAACATTAAAAGCTTCCCTAAAGAGGGCTGCCTTCAGATGTCTTCTAAAAGTCTGGTAGTTGTTCTTCTCTTTGACATCTGGTGGGAGGGCATTACACAGGGCGGGTGCCACTACCAAGAAGGCCCTCTGCCTGGTTCCCTGTAACTTGGCTTCTCGCAGTGAGGGAACCGCCAGAAGGCCCTCGGCGCTAGACCTCAGTGTCTGGGCTGAACGGTGGGGTGGAGATGCTCCTTCAGGTATATTGGACCGAGGCTGTTTAGGGCTTTAAAGGTCAGCACCAACACTTTGAATTGTGCTCGGAAACGTACCAGGAGCCAATGTAGGTCTTTCAAGACTGGTGTTATGTGGTCTCGGCGGCCGCTCCCAGTCACCAGTCTAGCTGCTGCATTCTGGATTAGTTGTAGTTTCCGGGTCACCTTAAAGGTAGCCCCACGTACAGCGCATTGCAGTAGTCCAAGCAGGAGATAACTAGAGAATGCACCACTCTGGTGAGACAAGGAGGTATCTTACCTTCCCAGCGTAGCCCATGCTCACTGGTGCTCAAAAGTTGCATATATGTTACGGGATTGCTGTGAGGAACACAGGTGTAACCCTGGTAACTTTCACAGTGGGCAGAGCTGTCCAAAATGGAGGCTTGGACTCTTAACAGCAAGTGAGGTTTTCAAGGACTGCTACTACACCGCCACCCTCTTCTTTATTTCACCACTGACTGGTGTTCCGTTGTACAACACCCAGTCTACAAATACAGTGGTACCTCAGGTTAAGTACTTAATTTGTTCCAGAGGTCCGTTCTTAACCTGAAACTGTTCTTAACCTGAAACACCACTTTAGCTAATGGGGCCTCCCGCTGCTGCCGCGCCGCCAGAGCACAATTTCTGTTCTCATCCTGAAGCAAAGTTCTTAACCCAAGGTACTATTTCTGGGTTAGCGGAGTCTGTAACCTGAAGCGTATGTAACCTGAAGTGTATGTAACCCGAGGTACCACTGTACATAGATGGCCAAGGGGGGTGGGCTGGGTATGGTTTGCCACATGTGCAGATCTGAGTTCAGCATTTGAATCTACTTAACAAGGAATAGCTATGGGAGAGACGACTCAATTAAATGTGCATTTCAAATAAGTTTGGGTTTACATCTAAGGGTTCGTTCAAGATTTCAAAGGCAATTAACCAGACTGGTCACTGTTGCTAGTGGTAGCGGGCATCAATGAAGATTTGAGCAGGAAACAGCTCTTGTAGAGTTTAATTTTGGTATCGCAGAAGTTTGGAACATCCTATCCTGTTGGATGGTACAGGTGAAAGGAGTATGTTGGTACCTCTGTACGGCTGCTACAGGAATAGGGAAACTGTGGCCTTCCAGATGTTGCTAAACTACAACTCCCATCATCTGTGATGGGAGGGCTGATAGGAATGTGAGTCCAACATCTGGAATGCCACAGGTTTCCAAGGACACTTCCAAATTCGGTCTGCCACTTTCTAATACATAATTGCAGTCAAGGAAAGTGTCAAAAATAACTTCAGCATGGCTAATTCAAGAAGTCAAGTGGGTTGTGTGTATTCCTATAACACCATGATGATACCACTTAGTGAAATTGCACAAAATGGTTTTAATCTTAACAATGGCAAAAAAGAAAAAAGCACAGAAGCTCCCAACAGTGTTTGAATAGTTTGTCTTATGCATCTGCTGTTTTTCAGGCATTCCGTGCATGTTAGAAATACTCTAGGAACATCTGCTGAGCAAAACTGGTTTACACAGCCATTTGCTATTTAACATTAAGGTCACTGCACTTCATTTGTAGTGGCACATGATTATATTGTGCCACAACAAATGAAAAACAAATAAAGTAAAAAGGAATATTCTCCTCTCTTCTACCAGCAAACAATCAACTTTGATGTATTATCACTGTCTGGGATGAATGATCAAAGGCTGAATGGGGTGAGGGCTGGGAGAACATATCTCTAGGCTCTTGTAATGCATAATGTTCCCTGTGCTCATATATAGTTTTCAAGGGTTGGTATAATGCAGAATTGGACATGAAAGCTTAGCGGCAATGGAATAAGCACCTACTATTCCACATGCAAATTTCTTTTTGAAATGGCAGCTTTCACTGTAGTTGCTTTGGGTGGAAGCCAACCAACCTGAGCGTCATGGGTAGTTTAGCCCTAACTGAGGTATTTAATAGAATCATAGAACAGTAGAGTTGGAAGGGACCCTGAGGATCATCACGTCTAACCCCCTGCAATGCAGGAATATGCAGCTGTCCCATACGGGGATTGAACTTGCAACCTTGGCATGATCAGCACCATGCTCTGTCCAACTGAACTATCCAGGCTTATTTATTTATTGAATTTATTATATCCCACCTTCTTCTCCAGGGAGCTCAAAGTGGCCTATGTTGTTTTCCCCTACCTCACTGAACCACCACCACCACAGCCACCCTTTCAAGGAGGTTAGGCTAAGAGGCAGTGACTGGCCCAAGGTCACCCAGTGGGAGGTTGAGCCCTGGTCTCCCAGGTCCTAGTCCATCATCTTTGACCACTGGTCTTGCTAGCTAGGGATGTGGGGAGGTGTAGTCCAACAACAGCTGGGGACCCATGCTTGAGGAACACTGCTCTCACTGCTATACCACACTAGCTGTGGCTCCCCAGATCATGCTGGATTCCCACTATCCCTGACAGGGGGTCATGCCAGCTGGGTCTGAGGAATCCAAAAGCATATTGAGGGCCTCAAATATTCCACCTAATTCAATCTAATGCAATGAACCAGTAGTCTCAACCTGCGCTCCTGGTAGCCAAGCTCCAGTACGTCACCTACTGCCCCACTGAAGCAGTACGGCTGCTCGCTGAATTGCAGGCTGACCTGTGTTACCAAGGAACAGAAGCGTCACTTAGGCAGCATCACAAGCCCCGTCAGCTGACTTGGCACCTCGTCAGATGACCCAGGGGACCAAGGAAGCTCCACCTGGAATGATAAAGCCTCAAAGTTTGAGCAAACTTGTCTCTTGCAGAAAAGGCGCTGGCAAGCTGGCCTCCTGGTGGTCAGTTTCCATTGCAGTTGGTGCTGCCCTGAGAACCTGATTTGGAAATATAATACCTGCCTCTGGCCAAGCCACCACTTTGGGTTCCTGACTTGCACCACTCTGGCTGCCTCTGGGTGATGGCTTTCTCCCTCTGGACCCCTGGGGCTTTGATCCCGTCAGCACTTGAGCAACCTGCAGCAAACTTTGACACCCTCAAAACCTGTTAGGAGGTGAGCTAAAGAGTGGCTTTCCCCTGTTCTTTCAGGCATGTCTGTCACTGGGGTGAGACACAGGCAGGCCTGAGGCAAATCCTTTCCTCAGCAGTGTGGCTCTGCAGGGCTGCGAAAATGTTTGAATCCACTTCCCCGCGTGGCTTTGCTAGATCCCAGAAGAAGTGCCTACGCCAGACCTGTGGCGGCAATGTGAACATTTCCTTATACAACTGAAAGGAACTGGAATAAATATGTCCCCACAACTGTGGTTCCCAGAACCACAAGGGAGCGACTTTTGCAGCTACAGTTGTGCCACTGGATAAACCTTTCAATTAGCTTAATTTATGCTTGCAATTCTGAGTATGAAACAGCGACTGAAGTTAACTCTGGAGTGACCAGCTCCTGTGTACGACCTGATGCAAATGGAATACAGTGGTACCTTGGGTTACATACGCTTCAGGTTACAGACTCCGCTAACCCAGAAATAGTACCTCGGGTTAAGAACTTTGTTTCAGGATGAGAACAGAAATTGTGCTCCAGTGGTGCGGTGGCAGGAGGCCCCATTAGCTAAAGTGGTGCTTCAGGTTAAGAACAGTTTCAGGTTAAGAACACACCTCCGGAACGAATTAAGTACTTAACCTGAGGTACCGCTGTATGGTTAACAGCAGATCATGATATGTTAGCCATGCAAATTATTTGTGAGGCGGGGAACAAGCAGGATGCTATTGAGATTGTGAGGCCGGGATAGTCGATGTGGTGCCAATGTGATGACTGACTACAAGTCCCATCATCCCATTTCACTATGCTGGCTGTGGCTGACCAGGGTTGGTATACATACAGACCCTGCAGGCTGGCGATACCTGGTCTAAGAGCTGCTCACCTTGGCAACAAATACTGGCTTTCCTACCCACAACCCAATTCAAAGTGGTTCCACATGACAGAAACACTCAGATCCTCAGCTCAGTTAAGACATAGCTGTGTGATGGTGCATTGAAAAAGGAAGTTTTTCTTCTGTTCCTCTGAGGTAAGACTTGAAGCTGCTGTCCACAGCGTGTGATGTAGGCCTGGCATCGAAGGCAGTTTTTTTGAGCATCTGTCAGTGAAGGGACTGCACACTTGGTGACACTGCCTTTCTTCCTGGGGTCCTAGAGTGAGGAGGTGTTGCCATGGCAGCAAGATGCCTTCATGTTTGATGCCTTTAAATGGGGAAATAGCTTGTCTCGGGCTGAATTATTGATTAAAATGGGGAGGATGACACACACATTCATACACAGAGGAGATGCAGAGAAGCATAGGCTTGATTTAAAGACAAGCCTCAAGTGGCTGTGACTCCATGACACTCGCTTTCTTTTCAAATTACCGGCAGGGCCCAAGTGCGAGCAAAAGAGATGGAAGGAAGCTTTTCATTATTATTATTATTTTTGTCAGTTTTCTAAGGCAGGATGGAGAGAGACTGCTGCAAACCAGGAGGCACAGAGTTACCAGCAAACGGCAGATAAACGATAGCAATCAGAATGGAGGGTAATTAACAAGCTATTTGAAGAAGGAACAACTCTACAAAAGTGTCAAAAGCAACTAGAGGTGCTTTTCATCTTCCGTGTGCTCAGACAAAACGGCAACAAATTAACAGAGAAGGACAAGTATTACACAAATTAATAAGCAGCGAAAGCCAGATTGACAATTGTTCTTCGGCACCTGGTATATCTGATGTATATTTTGCCAATGCACAAGGTGGTATCTGCTTGAGAGAAACGCTAGCTCGGACACAAAGCTCAGCTATTATTATCAGTTTTAGGTCTCCCGTTTGAAAATGTAAACAAAGTAAGAATCCCAGAAGTATGGATATTCAAAGGACAATGTTAAGAAGTGATGGCAGCAGGAATATTGACAGCTAGAAATTGGAAAGAAGCAAAGGGTTTAAATGTAGGGAAACGGTGTAACATAATTTGGGTTGGGACATAACACTTTCTGAGAAACAGTTGCAAAAACTCGGTGTGGCTAGAGGTGGAAAAAAAAACATGAAAGACTTTTATACTAGCAACTTTCAGTCTCTCTTCCACTTCAGTGCTTGTGTAAACTTTACTATTATTATTAATTTACATCAGAACTATGCCTTAAGGTTCAGTTTGTAATATTTTTTTCTTTTCAACTTTTTTTATATATAAAAAGATGTGATCTAGAATTAGTGCCCTGTCACCCAGTGCTCATTGGTGTATTCTATTTACATTACGCAAGGTTACTGTAAGACAGCTAAAGTCTAAAGCCCAGGAACCAACCACTGCTGGAAATGACCATCACAATTTACTTTTGCTGTCTCCTCCTCCTCTTCCCACAAGCTTTTCCGCCACTAGATAATCAGGTGCAACTCAGTCTATGAACAGTTCAATGTGCGCTCAGGTTGAGTAACTCAAAATGGAAGCATCAGGAAGGGGAGCTTTGGGTTGGTGGCATCAACATCTTGCATCCCTGCAGGATGCTGCCATTACCAACACAAAGCTCTCCCACAATCTCTTGACTGCCCCTCCTCATCTCTGCTCCAGCAGCTGCAGCACTGCAGCTGCATATAACATGGACCCGCAACATGAATTAGTCTGCAACCCTATGCACACTTAGATGAGAGAAAAATCCCATTGGACACAATGGAACTTACCTCCGACTACAGATCTGCCCTGTTACAGTCTCAGAAGTCAATGAGAAGCAAAGGTCTGTTCTACTGGGCTCTTCAGTAGTCAACAAATGTGTGTCAGGTACTATAGATGGCTCTGAACTCAGAAAAGTGAAGCGCTTATGTCAGGGAACTGCCATCAAAACAGGGGCGGGAAACAGAGGGGCAGTTGTGTTACAGGGAGCCTCCGAAAATCTTGCGAAGCAGTTCTTCGTCCGGTGATGAGGAAAACCCCACCTCCAGTGGAGGAGAGGTGAAAGGACCAGAGGATGCTGGTAGGAGCCTCAACACCGCTCCTGGCAAAGCTGGCCAGGAGGGAAGCACACCCATTCCGCCGCCCACCCTGCGCAGAAGTCTAAAACGTAAAGAGGGAAGGAAAAGGCTGGGCGTAATGAGACTTTTATGCTGGGGGAGGTCCAGGAAACAAGCACTCCCGGATTCTGCTAGCGATTGAGGCAGACATGAATTTTGGGGTTCTGCACTGTAAATAGTTTTGCACCTAAATAAAACCTGAAAAAGACAGGTCGGAGTCCTGCCTGGTTACTCGTGAGCAACCACCTTTGCCATCTGACAGCTTAGCAAGTTATCTGGTTTTATGCAAGCATGAATTGTATACAAGAAAAGGGGGGGGGGATATATATATATATTGTGGAAAGGCTAACACTTCCAAATGGCTGGTACGCACACACCCCGTCCCCATTTTTCTCTCACTGAGAACTTTATCTGTCTGGCTTAACCATGAGAAGGGCTGAAGGGGAGATGTGATCAATGTATATAAATATTTGAACACGGGTAAGCCACAGCTTCGTAGCACGCTGTTCAATCTTGCAGTCAGAGGGCTAACATGTTCCCGTACCTGGGAGAAGTAATTGGACAAGCTTAAAATAAGTGCATTTCCTAGCTGTGACAGTAATTAAAACACAGGAATTGCTCACCAGAGGAGGCTGGGAAGAGCTCCCAAATCACTTGAAGTCTTTAAATCAAGAGAGGATGTCTTCCTATTAGGGGTGGATTAATTCGGCTAGGGTGAGTCTCATATCTGAAGCTTGCAGGACATCATGTCAGCAAGGATTTTTTTTTATAGGTCTTCCTGAAACTGAGGGATATGAAAGCCAGGAAATTTGTTATATGGCCAACGAGGCCATGCTCTAGGGAAGCGAATTTTACATTGATCGGCACTTAGTAGTTTGCAGCGATGCACCAACCCCCTCCCCTTTGGAGCGTTCCGTAGGAACTCTCAAAATGCCCAAATGCAAGAAACATTCCAGCCTTCCTTGCCAGTTCCCTCCTTGCAACATCTCCCAATAGGTGCACCCTCCCGCTTTCCCAAGGCAAGGCTTGGGCAGGAGAGGGATGCTGCACTCCTGCTTGTGGGCTACACAGAGGCATTGTTGGCCACTGCGAAGGCTGGAACTGATAGGCCTCTGGTCTCATCTTATAAGGGTCTTCTTATGTTCTTTGTTTCCCTGGTGAATGGGGGCAGGGCAATAGCAGGGTGAACTGGGTAGTGTGTTGGAACCCCTTTCACATCTGACCCAGTTCAAGGGGGTTTGGAACTGGCTCACCAAGGGGCCAGGTGTTTCAGGCAGAGGGAGCCCATCTTTGGAACTCTCTCCATTTATTTATTTCATTTAAAAAATCACACTGCTTTATTATTATTATTATTATTATTATTATTATTATTATTATTACTATTATTATTACTATTATTATTATTTTAAAAAGGTAAAGGTAAAGGGACCCCTGACCATTAGGTCCAGTCATGGCCGACTCTGGGGTTGCGGTGCTCATCTCGTTTTATTGGCAAAGGGAGCCGGCGTACAGCTTCCGGGTCATGTGGCCAGCATGATGAAGCCGCTTCTGGCGAACCAGAGCAGTGCACAGAAACACCTTCCCGCCGAAGTGGTACTTATTTATCTACTTGCACTTTGACATGCTTTCGAACTGCTAGGTTGGCAGGAGCAGGGACCGAGCAACGGGAGCTTACCCCACCGCTGGGATTCGAACCGCCGACCTTCTGATTGGCAAGTCCTAGGCTCTGTGGTTTAACCCACAGCGCCACCCACGTCCACAAAAAAGATAGAACATTAAAATCAAGAAAAACTTGCTCTGGTTGGCGGATCTTGGGAGTTCTAGTACAAACAAAAGTAGATTTTGTAAATCTGAACTGTGCCTTCTCCTGATCTAAGCAGCAAGTTTCCATCTTGGCCATAGGCAGAATTTGGGGCGCTAGTTTGCAAATCAGTAATAAGAAAGGAGACACTAGAGATAAGGAATCTACTTTCTTCAGTGGGGCAAACCTGGCCCAATAAACATGATGTCGCAACTGCTACATCTGCTTGCTTCTTTGAGGGAGTTTGTTTCAAATTATTTGGGAATGGCCAGCCCTGCGGGGAGAGGGGTGCTTGACTGACAACTGGTGCACAAATTCTGTTCAGTTTTGTCTTTTTAAGGAGAGGTTAGATAAGGACGAAATATAGTTTCCCTGAAAACGTTCCTTCCGTTTTTGGCTTTAAGGATTCATGAGCTGGGGGATCCATCACACTCTGGTTGGAGTTAACTGACTGCTTAAGTCCACACTTTAGCTACTTTCCCCCCAGGGAAAACAATTCTTTAGCACTCAACCAAAGCAAACAGTTCAGGTTTCCCCTGGATAGCCATTTGTTCCTATCTGTTGGCAAAGAGCGGGTTTTCCCTTGGAAAGGATGAGGGCAAAGGCCTGGGTCAAGCAGAAAACCACTAGGACTCATCCTTGCAGCGGTTCTCAACCTGTGGGTCCCCAGATGTTGTTGGACTACAACTCCCATCATCCCTGAGCTCTGGCCTTGCTAGTTAGGGGTGATGGGAGTTGTAGTTCAACAACATCTGGGGACCCACAGGCTGAGAAAGGCTACTTTATAGACACAGCACTAGTGGAAGTGTGGACAAGCCCTGCCTCACAGCGCTCCTGTTTGCTCTGGACACTGTCACCCCCCCTCCACCTTTCTAGCTTTCCCAGACTTCATAGAAAATCTCACACTTCTAGCGTTTCGTGTGTGACGTTTTGCATGCGTCAAACAACTGAACGCTCTCCACCCCCCTCCCCAAAGCCACTATTATTTTTTTTAGCTGCTATAAAAGAAAATAAATTGATTAAAGACCTGGAATAGTTCCTGTGCACCAGCCAGCTGGGAGCTGCAGATGACACATGCCCCAGGGGCTTTTGCTACCATGGGGATAATGACAGGGAGCAGCCTGCAGGGACAAGGCTCCAGGTGGAGGGAGGAACGCTCGCTGCCACTTCACAGAGCCCCGAAGAGCGAAAGGCCACCTGCGACGTACCTGTATTCTAGAGAGAATTTGGTCAGCTCCCTGTTGTCATGCAGCCATTTGAACTCCAGAGGCCAGCTGCCTTCTGCCATGCAGGTCAGGACCAAGCGGTTTCCCTCCAGGTGAACCTGTGTACGCACCGGCTCCGTCTTGAAATAGGGAGAAACGTCATCTGCAAAGGACACAGAAGAGGGGAAGGAGAGAGGGTCAAGCTGTATGTTCTTTCTAAGCATCCTGCCAAATTTAAAGGGCACAAGAGCCCAAGCCAGCCAAAGGGCTTGTTCGTCCAGTATCTTCTCTGTGATACTGGGTCCTTCTGAGCTACATAAATGAATGGAAAGCAGTAGAGAAGCCTTAAGAAACATGGTGCTTTCCAGGGAGTAGTTTCGTACTGCAAATCTCAGGGATGTACTGTGTCACCCAGGGATGATGGTTTCCATGGTACAAAATATCGGGGGGGGGGGCAGGCTGCTACAGGGCAATTCTGGGTGCATCTATCCTTTATTGTACCATTCCCTGTCTCTTATTTCACGGCAGAAATTTAGAGAAATATCAAACCTGATACCAGATCTCTGGATCATCCTATATAAATGGTTTCTATTGCTCTGACTGGGTGAGCAAAAACCAATAAGCAAAAAGGTTATAAATTAAGCATGGCAGTGGAATTCTCTTAACCGGAACCCCTGTAAGTTTTTCATCACCCCCCCCCCAGACTGTATTTAGACAGAATTTTCTGTAAGGGCTCACCCACCCTTCTCTTTGTTTCGCAATAAGGTAAAGGTACAGGACCCCTGGATGGTTAAATCCAGTGGGGTTGCGGCGGTCATCTCGCTTTTCAGGCCGAGGGAGCCGGCGTTTGTCCACAGACAGCTTTCTGGGTCATGTGGCTAGCATGACTAAACCGCTTCTTCTGCAACAGAACACCATGGCGGAAGCCAGAGCGCAAGGAAACGCTGCTTACCTTCCCACCACAGCAGTACCTATTTATCTATTTGCATTGGTGTGCTTTCAAACTGCTTGGTTGGCAGGAGCTGGGACAGAGCAATGGGAGCTCACTCAGCTGCGGGGATTCGAACCGCCGACCTTCCGATCGGCAAGCCCAAGAGGCTCAGTGGTTTAGACCACAGCGCCACCTATGTGTCTTGCAGTGTCTTCTGCTTGTCCCATGATTTTAGGCATGGGTCCAAGAGTTTTTGTTTTTGTTTTCCCTTTCGTCACACCACTTCCCCTGGGAGAACCCGTGGTTTAGTGCTGAATCCCGATGGACATTGGTTTCAATTCAGCAGTAAACCATGGGTTTTTCCAGGGGAAGTGGCAAGACAAAAGGAAATCCTCCCAGGCCCAGGCCTCGGGGGACAAACAGATGTGTGACTGAGTCCTAAGTGTAGCTGCTGGCACTGACCCTCTTGGGTCATAGACATACCATAAGATTTCCACGGTAAAATGTAGTGAATACAGAATGGCATGCAATATTTAAAAAATCCTAATGTGGGCAGATCCACACTAGGTGACACATAGGACATTCATAAACATGATTTACTGAGGCCAGTAGCTGGAGAGGAATGTGGAGTCAGACCATAAAAACAAGAGGAGCTGAAATCAGTGCAGAGTCAAGATTGCTCCAAAGCCACCCCTTATGGACTTTTTGCACGAAAAGAAAAATGAGCTCTTGATATCTAGGTTTGAAGACTGAAAAAAAGGTTACTATTATTAATAGTACTGTATTGGTATTATTTCAATTTATATACTGCCCTTTATCTGAAGATACGAGGGCAGTGCACAACATTAAAAACACATTGTGGAACATCAATGATAAAAACATAATGGAAGGAAGCCTAATACAGCGGTACCTTGGTTTATGAACTTTGTTCCGGAAGTCCGTTCTTAAACCAAAGCATTCTTAAACCAAGGCGTGCTTTCCCATAGCAGCGGGGGACTCAATTTACAAATGGAACACACTCAACAGGAAGCAAAACATGTTCTTATTCCAAGGCAAAGTTCACAAACCAAAACACCTACTTCCAGGTTTGCAGCGTTCTTAATCCAAGTTGCTCATAAACTAAGCTGTTCTTAAACCAAAGTACCACTGTAGCAAAATGATCATCATCATAACAGTCCACCTCCCCACACTTTCACAGGCCATAGATGGATAGCTTATGGAAAGCAGAAGAATGGGATGTTATGGAAGTAAGAGTTTTGCATAAGTTTTTACAGCTGATAGATGGAGAATTGGAAGTCTTTCCTTTTTTAAAATTTTCTCTCTTTTGGTTTTCTTGCTTTTTAAAAAAATGCTTGATATTTGATATTGACTCCTGTAAATTGTTTCTCTCTCTCTCTCTCTCTCTCTCTCTCTCTCTCTCTCTCTCTTTAATAAAATCAGTTTTTTTGTTTTGTTTTTTAAGAAAATATCACTCCGAAATCAAACAACTTTAGCCTCAAAGTCCATAGCCAGTTGGTCCAGAGGTCTTTTGCCCGTACTGGGGATGAGCAACTGGAGATGCTTGCAAAACAAAAAACCACACCAAACAAAGCAAACACCAACTGGGTAGTGAGATGGGTTGGGGTAACTGAACAATGCTGAATACCTCCCTCATTTGAGTCCAGCTGCCCCCTCTGTTCCTACATACATCTACTGTCTTTCTTACTAGCTTTTGCCCCTGATTTCAGACTCCCAAGAGCTCGAAACTAGGGTTTCTATGAACACAATACCTACAGAAAGAGCACCATTCGGATTGTCACAAGTTTCACTTCCTGCCAGCAGAGGGAGCAAAGACAACTGATAACTTTGTCCTCAACCTGCCATGAAAAGTGCTGCCACTTTTTTTGGGGGGGGGGGACTGTGAAGTTCAGACACATTAATTCATTCACGTGCATGCAGACTTTTAAAAGCCGTATTTACTAGCATTGAATAAATGGTAGAATGCCAAAACCACTATCTGGCCACGGTGGCAAATCTGCTATAGGAGGAATGGAAAACGCATCCCTTTACCTACAGAGCAGGGAAGAGATACAGATAGGAAAAAGATTGGTGGAGGGAGACGCAAAGGCAGTCCAGGAATTAGGGCAGAAAGGCAGCCAGCTGGGGGGAAGTAGAATGGTTACTTTTGCCCAAGAGGAGGGGACATTTATTCAAATGTATGGAGGGTTATAAAATGTCTGATAAACCATTGGATGGGAGGGTTGAAGCTCAGGGGTAGACCACGAGTGTTGTAAGCAGAAGGCATCAGGTTCAACCCCTGACATCTCCAGGTAAGGCTGAGAAAAGACGCCCTGTCTGAAATCCTGGAAAATGGCAGCAAGTCAATGTAGACCAGGAATAGCCAAAGTGGTGGCCCTCCAGTAGTTGCTGGACTCCATTTCCCATCATCCATTGGTGGGCTGAGGCTGACGGGAATTGGAGTCCAGCCATATGCAGCTGGCACCACGTTAGCTACTTCTGGTGTAGATAATACTGGGGGAAACTGGGACACCATATTCCAGGGGCACACTCCTGCGTGAGTCACATGACCTGTGTGAGATTGCAGCCCTCCAAAAAGCGCTTTTTCCCCCAGGGTGAGATTGTGGTGTGAGATTCATGGCACCCAAAAATGGCCACCGTGCTCTCGCACGAAAATACAGGATGCCCTGGTTTTCCCGGGACAGTTGAGGGGTATGAGATGGCGCAGTAGTCGTCACTCTGTATAAATCAGCCTCCTATCTGTCTTCTTGTTGTCTGGAAGCAGTTTTTCCTCTCTTACTCCCCTTCTCACTTCCTGTTATTCACCTCTGCCATTATTAGCTTTGTGCCCATAATCTACCAGGCATTGCCCCAAACCTACATTTCCTCTCAATAAATGCTTCACAGAAATGCTTTCCTCTCTCCCCCTGGCAAGCACGTTGTATCCTTCTCTCCACCAAAATAGCTGAGAACGGAGGAGCAGCCTAACCAGAAAAGCCGTCCTCTATTTTTAGCACACATTTTAGGGCCTGGGAATGCGAAAGTGAGCTGGCGACTCCTTGGTTTGTGGTCTGGGCGATGCAGTAATGGGCTGGGTGCCTTTTATTATTTTGTCTAGTTGGCTCGGCTGCACAAACCATATTGCGTTAAATACAGTAGTTAGCAAGCAGCTGACTCTCCCTGATGGTTTTCGGAAGGAATTTCAAGCCAACCATTCCCGTGAATGTAAGCAGCTGTGGACAAAGAAGCTCTGAATACAAGATGGACAGCCAAGAAATGGAACTATTAGTAACAGAGAATGAAGCAGCCTTATTCAGAGCCACGCCGTTGGTCCATCTAGGTCAATACTGTCTGGACTGACTGGCAGCCGCTCTCCATGGTTTCAGGCAGGGACCTCTCCCAGCTCTACCTGGTACCTGGTACCTTCTTGTATACAAAGCTAGTGCTCCAACATTGAGCTACAACCCTTCCCCTATTGCACAAGCTGTTATGCTTCACAATGTTTTGCAAGAGTGCAGGGGGCACAGTTCCAAAGAGCAATGGCAGCAAAGTGAAACATGTCAGCAGTGGGAGGAACACGAATGTGCCACCCCAAATTTTGGCAAGGAGTAAAGCTATGGTTTTCCCAGTAGTGATGTATGGAAGTGAGAGCTGGACCATAAAGAAGGCTGATCGCCGAAGAATTTATGCTTTTGAATTATGGTGCTGGATGTGTGGAAGCAGTCCCGTTTGTCCTTCCCAGCTGTGAGGCTGCAACTGTCCAAGAAACAGACAAATGTTTTTCCAAAGCTGCCTCTTTATATGTACTGAATTGGGGGTGGGGGTTCTGTTATATCTAATGGGTTTTTGTGATGTACAGAAGTGAGAGCTGGACCATAAAGATGGCTGGTCGCTGAAGAATTGATGCTTTTGAATTATGGTGCTGGAGGAGACTCTTGAGAGTCCCATGGACTGCAAGAAGATCCAGCCTCTCCATTCTGAAGGAAATCAGCCCTGAATGCTCACTGGAAGGACAGATCGTGAAGCTGAGGCTCCAACACTTTGGCCACCTCATGAGAAGAGAAGACTCCCTGGAAAAGACCCTGATGTTGGGAAAGATGGAGGGCACAAGGAGAAGGGGACGACAGAGGACGAGATGGCTGGACAGTGTTCTTGAAGCTACCAGCATGAGTTTGACCAAACTGCAGGAGGCAGAGGAAGACAGGAGTGCCTGGCGTGCTCTGGTCCGTGGGGTCATGAAGAGTCGGACACGACTAAATGACTAAACAACAAATATTTCCCCAATCTCGATTAAGTCCTTGAAAGCTACCAGTGCACAATATTTTGAAAACTCCACCTGTTGGCTTTTGTAACCCACTTTCATCCTCTTCCACACAATGCATTTCCCTTGCCTGATCACCTAGAGATGGTTCTATTCACCACAGGCAACCAGACACGTTGCTATCTACACCCGGAAGCGTCCCCTCTCACTGCTCCGCTGCCCCCAAACGGTTTCATTTGAATGCATGTTTTTAAATACTGTATATTCCTAAGATTTTTGCTAAACCAAAATATCCAATTCCTTTGCCAGGTTCCATGTTGGAAACTGAAGATTCTGCACATGCAGATAACGAAATGTCACATTTGTACATATTTTTCGGAACTTACTGGTATTTACATGCACTGCAACAACCTGATAAGCAAACTAGGTTAATATTGTCAGGGCCAATGCAGATAACAAGGAGTATATTGATACTTTTTTGTTTGTTTGTTTCAAAAATGCCACCAATAACATAGGGCTCACTCAGCCTTTTTGTGCCATATTTCTAGGTACAAGTCTGGGCTTCAAAAGCCTAATGTCCAAGTGTGTTGTTTTTTTTACCCAAGCACTTTCTCCAGGAAAACCAGAGTTTTGCTGCTGAACCGGAGTAAAAGGCAATCAGGTTTTCTGTGGACTGCTGTTTGCTCTGCTTGACCAGTAAACCGTGGGGTTTTTGGGGGGGCGGGGGGACAAAACAAACACCAACACCACAACCTCTCTTGGACAAAGAGGTTTAAAACACAGGCCTGTGCTTGGTACAGCAGAAAAGGTACAGCAGAAAAAGGAAGGCTGAATGAGTCCACAGTTACTCATTCATTTCATGGGGGAGAGGGGAGAACACAAGGACACCTAATCATGGACTCAGGTTAAGACAAGAAGCTGCACTCCAACCCTTCAGAGGTGGACCAGCCTCAGATTAGTCAAAAACAGTTTACCACAAGCAAACTGAAACCCTGTTCCCAATCCCCCCAAGACCAAAGAACATGCCAGTGACTGTGTGACCTGTTCCTCATGCAATATTCCCTTTGGATTCCTTATGTATGAAGGGAATGGAGATTATTTCGAGGTTGTGCAGAGTTGCATACCCATGAACCCGGGAGCTGAATTCACATTTCCCAAGCTGACCCGGCCTTGCTCCTTTCCACACCTGGCATTCTGTGCCATATTGTCCACAGTGACACAGTTCTGACCGCTCTGCCGTCCCTGCTCCTACCTGAGCCATTTAGTAACCATATCAACAAGAGCTTAAAGTCCATCTAGGATTTCTCTAAGCTGCTTTAGCTTCCTTTATTCCCAGCTGGCTTCTTAGCATTTTAAACACCATGCTGGGCTTTTAAGATAGAGGGCGGAACGGGGTTGGGGGGGAGTCTGAGGAAGAGGGGAAACAAGAAAGCAAAAGTCTGCCATTTTATTTGCGGTGTAAAACTGAAAGCTGAAGTGCACAGCTTCATTTTCTGTTTAAAAAATGGAATTCTTTTTTACTTCAAAAGCACATTCATATTTCCCAACAGCTTTCAAGTGTACTTTGAATCACATTTATTTTTTTCACATACAAAAAAGAAAAGAGAAAGAGAAGGGAGAAAAAAATCCAAACACCCTCCTCAGCTTTAGTTCCTGGTATCAATTTGTTATAAAACAATAACATTCCAGGACCTGTATGATTAAATTCCTCTTTTCATGTGGGACCAATTCAAAAATGGAGGGGGGGGGGTGGAGAGCCACTTCAACCAACAAACAGCACACACACATGCAGAAAGCGCAATGTTAAAAGGGTTTAAGCTTTTCAGGCCCCCACGCAGGGCAATCTGCTGTGAGGTATGCATTTATATTTTATTGCTTCTCTTGTCCTCTGGGGCTTTTTGGGAGCTGAACAAACTAAAGAGTGTCAACTTCAAGGCAGTAAAACGCTTGAAGTGCACACTTTACTCCAAAGGTATCGCAGTTTCATGCAAGGGTTAGGGATCTGACAATCTTCTGAAAATAAAATAGAGCCAGAGTAATCTTCATTTGCCGATACGTTGCTAGGCTCCTGCAGAAGGCAGTATTCTAAGGGGAAGTACAAGGAGAATTTACAGAGAAGTCTCTTATAATTTCATACCACAATATGAATTGGGGCTACATAAATGCTGGACTTTTGTGCTGAATTGTCCTTGGCACACCTTGTCAACTCACCTAATAGTGCTGGCAAGTTATGGGGCTAACAACCATGAAGTTCTTACAACCCACCATTTTGTTAACGGCTATAGAGCTTCTTTCCTTGTTCCATTTTCCTGTTCCTTTACGTGACCCACAGAAAACCAGCATTCAAAGCTCCCACAATTTCATCACCGTGCCAGGAGAAAAGGTTCAGCTGTTGAATTTTTGATGGTCATCAAATTATTTTAAAACACAGAAGCTGGCATATGCATGTGAGAACTCTCCCTGTCAGAGGCCCTGTCTAAACGCTGTGTCGGAAACATAAAAGGCAAAATTTTGTGTGACTATTTCGTCATTGCTGATAAAGTAGTCACCTTCTAAACATCTGTTTCCATGCAATTTAGACAAAAGGTTATTAAAAACGGTTAAAAATAAAAAAAGCAAATCCATTTAAAACAAAACGAGAACCCTAACCAAGCAGGCACTAGTGGCAAAAACTCGTTTATCCAGCTGAGAAAGTCTGTCAGAACAAAAAAATGTATTCTATTGTTTCCAGAAAGTGCTGGTAGTGGGTTCTTGTTTTATCTTCACAGGCATGCCACAGAGCAGAGTCAGCCACGCTAAAAGCCCTGCTCTGAATTACTGTGGAGCAGGCTTCTAAGTCTTTGGAACTTGCAGGAGAAACTTTCCCACAAACCACAGGAATCTACTGTGTTTATAAGGGATAAGAAGGTCTCTCAAGTGACCTGGCCCTGAGCTCATAGGGCCTTGTTTGTTAGTACCAACATCTTGAACTTGGCCTTGTATCAGATTGGCAGTCAGTGAAGCTCCTGCAAGCAAGGTGTTCTTTGTTGGCGGTAGCTGGCCCCCACAGGTGACCTAACCAGTGGTGTAGAGTTGGGGGGGCACAGGTTGCCCCAGGCTCAAAATTGTTAGGGGTGCAAAATTTCAACACCTAGTGCTGCCTCAATACAGCTGCAGGCTCAATACAGCTGCAGGCTTCCGTCTCTGGGCTCCATTGAAAACAGCTTCTCCATGCAACCCAGAAAGTGACTCCCCTTTCCCTCAGAACCCCCAAAGTGGAATTGCTCACTGGATCAACATTTTCATCAACCTCGTTTCTGGTCATTCACCACTAATTAAGGCTGTTACGTACTAAGCTTGGATCCTAGAACAATAGGCAAGTAGGATCCTAGAATGTTTGGCTTGCAAGAAAAGACCAATCAGGCTCCAGGAGGAAGTTAATCAGCCTATTAGGCTGGTAGGATTGTAGAATGCAACAACCGATTGGCCTGCAGGAAAAGACCAATCAGGTTCCAGGAGGGAAGCAGAATCAGCCAATCAGACGGGACACATTGTGTAAATAATGTATATAAAAGCCTGAGGTTTGCGGGGCAATTCAATCACTGTTTTACAAGCTGCAATAAAGAGCATGAAATCACTATAGGACTCCGAGTATATTTCGAAGGCCCTATTGATGTGTATGCAAAATTAGGGTTATTTGCTAGCGTAATTCCACCTAAGCTTGCCAGAGTTCTTGTTCAAATCTTGGGAAATTCCTGATGTCCGGGAGGAAAGAAACCCAGTTGCCACAGCCCAGCTCAGCTGAAAGGAACATGAGATGTAGCTTCTGTTATGGGAACAGCACAACGCGCATTATCAGCAAGCACAAATGTACTGGAAAGTGCTGCAAGCCACCACCACATGAAACAGAAGCCAATTAAATTGTTTGTGCAGGTTAACCTAACTGAACCTGTGAATAATATTGAAATTTGTGATCTTCGCCAACTAAATGAAGTCAAAGCTCTCGCAGACATTCCAATTAAGCCTCATTGCCTATGGAGCTGCACTGATACAAATAAATCTAATGTAAATGACCAGTCAGGGGAGTCGCATCCTTTTTGCCCTCCCTGGCTTGCAGGCAGGAGGGTGATTAAAAGAGGCCAGAAGGCAAGGACTGCAGGAAAAAGATACCATAGATTGCTTTGTAGAAAAGAAAGGAGCCCCAGCAAGGGAGAAGCCTATATGGGGAAGATCTACAGTAGAGGTTTTTTCCTGCCTTAAACTTTCTAGTTTTATCACAGCAGAAAAACCACAGAAGAACCAAGGAAAATAATTAAAGGCATTTTTTTGACTCTTTCCAGTCACTCATGCAGCAGCACAAGCTTTTGATCTCTGTCACATTCTGTCCGACTGCCGTCCCTTGTGGCTTGAAAATTCACCCACTAAACACATCTTTTATCCGCTTCAGACTCCAAAGATTCAGCCTCTAAATGGTCCCCATGATGGCAGCGCTGAACTACATTTCCTCCTCTCCCTTTTCTTTCTCCATTTTTAATGGAAGGATTGGGAGGGGGATGGGACAAAGAGAGAATATCTGCCGCCCCCTTTAACTCTTTGTTCCCTGAACAAAGTCGGCCACTTTAGACTGAGAAAACTTCTGAAGTCTTAAGAAGGCCGGAAAAAGGACAAGTGATGCCAATCAGGACAAAGGTCTTCTGTGTGAGCCGCCCCCATCTTGATGCATTCCTGCAGTGGAAATGAGCATAATGGAGAGACCTATTGTCCGTTCATATTGCTCCCTTGGCTGGAGAAGCACGGGATGATGATAATGCTGTCAAAACTGAAAAGAGGTCATTTCCCACCAGCCACCAGTCTAGCCTGGCCCGTGAATTAGCCCCTTTTCCGCAGAGGCATTTTGATGAATGCAAGCATCAAGAAAAGGAGCGCTCCCTCTTTGCTCAAGACATACACAGCTGCCTCTAGGCTCTAGTTCCTTTTCCAAAATGGTAGCTACAAGAAGACGGGGGAAGAGAAGCTGGTTGAGTAGACAAAGCAGCTGATGCCCAACTGAAAATGGAACAGACTTCTCTCTCCTTAGGGCTTATGCACACTGACCCTTCCTACACATTTTCCCAGTCATGGTCCACAAACCTGTTCTTTAAATCTCAATCAGACCAAATGGCAAACTGCAGAAAACATTTGTTCCAACTGAGCGCCAAGGAGAGGGTTTTTGCGGGGAAAGCTCTGGTGCAAAGCCAAAAACACACTCGGACACTGAGCTTTTAAGTGCAGACTTGCGACTAGAAAGAGCACTAAGTGTGGCTGAGACCTTAATCTAAGTTTTGAGACTATCACCTCTGGAAGAGTGAGGGTAAGGAAGGAAGTCCACCCACTGGCCTGTTCATGGGAGAGTAGCAGCAGCAATCGCTGTCAGCGCATGCAGGGAGCATAGCCTGTGCACGGCAACAGCGGTGGCCTGGGATTATACCTGGCACTTGCTCCCGTTCAGGAGGAAGGCATAGTTGGGAGGAATCTTAAGCTGCCACCGATTGTAAGGGACAGTGCCAGTTCAGGAGGTACTTCAAGGTTTGATCCCATCAGTTCCTTTATTGAGAAAGTGACATTAATTTGGCTGTGTGTAAGTAAGGTTTTGCAGTCTATAAACACCAGTGACCGACTTGGTAGACCTAAATGTGTTACTAAGTACTCATACTCCCACAATTCAAAAACTGAAAATCTGCATCATTATTCCACTGTATGTAGTCTTTATACTGCACTGAGAAAGAATTTGATTCATCTTTTTTCTCTTTATTTCTCTCTGCCTCATTCTGCTACACATACACACCAACTACAGAGAGATCGTTGTTGTTTTTTATATACCACCAGTTCAATGACTTAGCAGTGTACAAGGAGGTGGGGGTGGGAAGCACTCTATGCAGACACCACCATAAAATATCACAATAAAATCAGTATACAACTTCCCAAAACTAATAAAAAGAGGCAACAAAATCAGCCTTCACCATATCGCAGGCTGCTAAAAAATCAAGTCTGTATTAAAAGGTCTTGCATTGCCTCTGACATTCTGCAGCTCCAACTAGCCTCCAAGGAGAATGGAGTTCCATAAGCTGAGATTGCCTCCTTGCCTGCCCTTGATGTTCTGACTTTGGCACACAGAAGATTCCTCCAGGAGGGCATCTCCAGCTGATCTGAAGGGCCGTGGCAGAACAAGCAAGAAGAGGCAGCCTTCAGGATAGACAGGGCTGTGACTTGTGTGGCAGGGCAAGCTGCCTATCACTGTCATTAACAGCAATTGGCTGGGAGGTGACAGCAGTCTTGGAGCAACACAAAAAACAGTAAAGTAGAAGTGACATCACTTGCAGGCACTTCCTTCTTGGAAAGAGGCACAAGATACCAATCAGGGATGGAGGAGAAGAAAGTGAAATAAAGAGAAAGGAATCTAGGCAAAACCATTATCGACACCAAATTTGGTTACTTTTTGTTGGGCAGAGGAATGCAAAGAGAACAGGAAGGCCTCCTTGAAGATTCAAGGGCTCCTTAGTAATTTCCAGTTATAGTTCTGCTTAGAAAGATTTTCAGCTTGACTTTCACTTCAGAGTCTCAAGCATCCATCTCCAAACTTGTCTCCAGGTATTGCTGGGCTACAGTCCCAATCATCCTTGACCACTGGCTATGATGGCTGGCTGGAGAGACGATGGAGGCTGTAGTCCAACAACAAAGGAGGAGTCAAGCTTGGGGAAGGTTGCTCTAAAGGCAGCTATTTCATCTACTCTGTACCCATGTAGACCATCAAGCTAACATGGCAAGAGCTCTTTCTCATCCCAGAGCAGCTCAATCATCTGCATCACCCTGCCAAGTGGTAAGAAAATTCACCCTCCACATTAAGAGCTTATCCAGACTTCCATTTGCCCTGCCACTTCCCCCTGGGAAAACTCAATCTTTACTGCTGAATCGGAGCAAACGTCCATTGGGTTTCCATGGATTGACGTTTGCTCCGATTCAGCACTAAAGAGCGGGTTTTCCCGGGGAAAATGGAAAACCCGCTCGGACCTGTGCTTTCTAGGTACAGAAAAAACAGAAGTGTGGATGAACTCTAAATGCAGATGTGTGGTAGAACCTGGGTTTCTTAAAGCAAAACTTTTAAGAGCTTTCCCAAGATCATCGTTTCACCAAACGCAACAGCATGCAATTCAAGGCAAAGTTTTCAAATATATACTCCCAATTCCTTCCCCCCAAAATTTGCAAATTCTGAAAGTTTGGGGCATGTGAAGGATGTTTGGCACATCTCACAGAATCAGTATGTCTCATTTATTGTGCACATCATTCTGAAGGGGGTACTTCCGTGTCAGGTTTCCCAAGCACTTCAAAGCAAGCATTTAGTGATGGGGGAAATACATGACTTTCCTGAGACAGCAATCACAAAGCAATGCATGTGCTATGTGGAACAGTTGTGGGGATGTCCCTGTTGGGTATTGTTTGTGGTGCAATTAGTGATGAAAACAACTCCTCCCTTTCCACAGAGAGCTACCTTACAGGAATCGCTAGGGATATGCCAAAGAGAGTTGCCTGTGCTATGAACATTTGGGCAGAATCACCCAAGCCCTCCCACCTTTCAGCAGCTCTTAGCCAAGCTTTCATCACTTATCCATGCCATAAAAGCTTCCTTTTTACTGATTTTTAAACAAGATTAGTTCATTTGCTACATATGCTCATTTAGTTAATGTTACCTGCCAACAGAAATTACGGTATAAGACATTAAAAAAGGGATGTTCTAGACATTTCTACCACATTGTAGTGTTCTTTTTTTTTTTTTAAAAAAAAATATTTTATTCATTGCCATTCATAGCAGGGCTGTGTTTTATATTTTATTGATTCCTATGAAAGGATATGTGTCAAAGCTGATATAGATAAAGTAATTGGATTGAATTGGCTCTTTGTATACAGGATGAAGCTGCTTGAGGGTCTCAGGACAATTATGGGGGAAAGTATACATATGGAAGAGATGCCCAGGATTAACTGAATTGCAGTAAATAGGAAATGCTCTAAGACATCACGTGCACACAGCTCCACGTACCAAGTGGGGGGCTCATTTTGTGACTGCAGGAAACATACACAATGATACCCTGTTGACATAATAAGGAAGTCAAAAATACAAAGTTGCTACCTGGATAGTTTCAAACTGACCTGCTTCTCTTTAATCCACTACTTTAAAAATTCCCCTCCTTTTCCTGAAAACTGCTCTTTCGTTGACCCTCCCCTTTTTTTGGAGAAAAGTTGCAGCGCCACCCAGGTATATGTTCGGGATAAGGCATGGGAGACGCCTCTGGCTCTCATTTGGTCCAGAATTTTGCATCCATTGTTCATTGCTGTCTAGTTTCAGATTAGCTACAGCAGCGACTGGGTGCATTTCTGTGGCTGCAATGCTAAAGTGCTTACTAGGGAGCAGGGCCCATTGATCACAGTGGGATTTATTTCTGAGTTAAACACATGCAAGATCGCACTATGAGGCTCATTATTACTGTTCAAGGAACAGAATTTGCAAGTGTGTCCTCTTGCAACTCTGGAAGAGAACCCCTGGGTAAGAGAGATTCTGAGAAGCACATGATTTCTAGGGAGGGGACCTCTGGGCTTCTTTCTTCTACTACTATTTTTTCTTTCTTTCTAAACTTAGTAGCACCCAATTAGGATTTCTCCTGTTTTAGAAAGCAGTTAGCGTGAGTGAGTGGAATGTCCATGTTGTTTCTTGCGCTATGCCATGCAGCTTGAGCAGATAATCAAAGCCAATTCACAGGCCCCATTAGTGAAGAAAGCCATGGCTGCCAGCCTCCCGGGCACAACTGTCGGGTAATTGTGAGATCAGAGGGAGGAAGATTGGAACAGCTCTTCAGCTGGGGAAAGCCTGTTTAGCAGATTATTGGGGGGGGGGAGAGAAGAAAGGGAGTGGGCTCTGGAAATAAACAAGGCGAAAATGGATTGGCTAAAAATTAGTGGCAGAGAGGAGGAAGGATGGGGTACAAACTGGAAGGCTGTGAAGAGCAACTTCAGGAGCTAACTGAAAGTTGATTCAACAGCACTGGGACCATCCCTTCCCAGAGTGGGAGGATCATAGGAAGTTCTTTCATGAACTACATAGACTTGACTTTAAAACAATCTATCCCACCCACCCCATATGTGTGTGATTCTCATCCTCAGTGTTAGGTAATGAGACTTCTGAAATTTGTATACATTTAAATAAATTAAAGTATGCAAATATGTAATAAGTGTTAAGGCGGCAGTTAATTTACATCTTTCCTGCCATGTAATTAGCTGGAATTTGCATAGCATTTAGATGAACAGAGCATATGCTAAACTGCAGTCTTCTGTTTATTGTACAATATTCTGATGTGAAGGATGCAGTTCAGCTCTTAACAATTCTTAGCATATAATGAGTTGGAGAAGATGAGAGTTGGGAGCAAGAGAAAGAAAGGGAGGGAAATGGAAAATGGACCTTTTGTTGTTTTTACTTACTACTCTCTTTCTGCTCACTTAGAATTTTTTCTGCATTTTTATATGTTTATATAGGTATCTCGTACAATGAAGGCCAGAAACTGTCACATGTTTAAAAATAAATCTGAGTTTTAGAATTGTACCTGCAACCCAAGAACCACATAAAATGACATCGGAGGCGATGGATGCCTCTATTATCATACCAATTTCAACTGTCTCTCGTTTAATTTCTAAAATGCATGCTTCAGGTTAATTAAGATGAGGTCCATTACGCACAATACCTGTAAACCACTAACCTATTTTGCAGGTATTGTGTGTAGCTGACCTCATCTTAATTTGCCTAAAGCATGCGTTTTAGAAATTCAGACAGGAGACAGTTGAAAGTGATATGATAATAGAGGCATCGTTGCCTCTGGTGTGTACTCTCATCCCGCTAATATGTCTCATGAAAAAAGGTTTTGCAGGTTTTTGGATTTTCTCAAAAAATCTTGACAGTGACACACAAGAAGTATGTGCACACATGATGAGGACAAAATAATAATAATAATAATAATAATAATAATAATAATAATAATAATAATAATTTATACCCCGCCTCCCCAGCCAAGGCCAGGCTCAGGGTGGCTAACAAGCAATAGTGGTAGTAGTAGTAATAATAATAATAATAATAATAATAATAATAATAATAATAAAATAAATAAATAAATAAATAAATAAATACAATACAATACAATACAATACAATACAATACAATACAATACAATACGCCTGTATCACACTTGTTGGCTGTATACACATTATGCATTTAAAGTACATGACTTCTCCCAAATAATCATGGAAACTATTGTTTGTTAAGGGTGCTAGTAATTATAGGTCATGACAGTTCCCAGGATTCTTTAAATTGTATGGCGTGTTTGCAGCCTTATGATCTAACCATGCCTTTATCTGAAAAATGTACATTACTGGAAATCCAACCCACCCCCCTCAGACTTCCACTGGTGGACTACTCTCAACACTTGTTCACATAATATCCATAATGTCTGGACAAGGTCCCATGGTTGTAAACATTCTGCTTCAACATTTCTGACTGGAACACATCCAGCTTCAATTTTCCACCTTGGAAACTTGCACAGGCAAAAGGCTCCTGGGTTATTATACCTCTGCTGCCCAGGATAAAACAACCTCGCTGCCTTGCTTGCTTGCTTGCGAAATGCAGTAAGAGGCTCTCAGGACTCAAGAGTGCATCTCAAGCCTCGGAACTAGACATACCGTATTTTTTTGCACCATAACACTCACTTTTTTCCTCCTAGAAAGTAAGGGGAAATGTCTGCGCGTGTTATAGAGGGAATGCCTACGGGTGGCACGCCTACGGATTTTCCTCCTCTAAAAACTACGTGCGTGTTATGGTCGGGTGCGTGTTATAGAGCGAAAAATACGGGTAAGTCAGAATTTTTCTTCTTAAGCTTGGGGGGGGGGAGTGTCGAGGGTATGCTGCATATTTGGATTGATTTTCTCACTAATGGGGGGAAAGGGAGCAGATCATCCCCTCTAGTTCTTGCTTGTTTGGCACAGTGGGACCCAGAGAGAACATGCCATGCAGAGATTTTGTTTGTTTCAACTGCACGAGCAGCTGAACTATGGCTGAAGAACAATTTGAAACTTTAGGGCGGTTTGAAAGAAAACGACCCATGTCATTCATCACTTTCATTTCTGTATCAATGGCAAAAGCGACAACCAAGAGTGCTAGCGGAAGGAAGAGGTAGTAGCAAGAGGGGTAGAGGAAGCAAAGAAGGGTGGCAACTACAGATGCCTGGCTCACAGAGCGCCAACATGCAAAGCCACAGACCAAGAGTGCAGGAGGGAACAAAGGAATTCCCTGGTAAAGAGAGATCTGGGTGGGAAGCAGGCACTTGGTTGCACTACAGCTCCCATCAGCCTCAGCCAGCACAGCCGGTCAGGGATGAGGGGAGGTGTAGTCCAACGGCATCAGGAGAGCCACAGGTTTCCCAACAATAGACGACAGAGATTTGGAGTGGAAGGAGATTAATACTGAGAATGCAGTAGAATGCAGATCTTAGGTTCAGGTTATTTTGGCAGCTCCATGGCTAGTGGGCGGCAGAAAAGGCTTCTCTGCCCTCCTGGAAAAACTGACAGTCCCAATAAGGTTAAAAGAGCTAAAATCCATGCAAGCAGGGTATTATAATGAACGGTCTCCTTGTTCAACAACAGAGCACTCTCTGTTATCATGGTGACCTGCTTCAGACTGCCTGGCATGCTTTATTGTTTATACCCCCAACTGTAAAGCCTTGCTTCTTGGTTTAGAGCCCCGCTGGTCTGCAGGACAGAAGATCATAGAATCGCAGAATTGGAAGGTATCATGAGGATCATCTGCCTAACTGCACTACTGTTGAAAGCCTTCAGCAAGCAACTCTCCCTAATCTAAGGAAACCTCATACAGTGGTACCTCGGGTTAAGAACATAATTCATTCTGGAGGTCCATTCTTAACCTGAAACTGTTCTTAACCTGAAGCACCACTTTAGCTAATGGGGCCTCCTGCCGTGTGATTTCTGTTCTTATCCTGATGCAAAGTTCTTAACCCGAGGTACTATATTTCTGGGTTAGTGGAGTCTGTAACCTGAAGCATCTGTAACCCGAGGTACCACTGTACTTAAAAATAAATAAATCCTGGAGCCAGCTCCTGGAGTTTCTACAGTGTGCAATGTGATTCAGGCCAGCTTTACTAAAAAAACAAACAAACAAACCCAAAAGCAATTGTTACACTTCCTTTATTATTATTATTATTCTGGTCTGGCCTTGGGCCTTCCTGGCTTATCCTCCCGTCTCTTTCCCTGGTTACGTTGTGCTCACAAGGATGACCTGCTAATTTATGTCTGAATTCCTCCTTGTGTCCTGGTTTATGTCAGCCCTGGCTCTCTCTTCCCTTCCTCCTGCGCGCAGCAACGTGGCAGGCGACTCTTCCCAGCTGTTACAGGTGGACACAAGCACACAAGTTGTTTCATTATGCTAGTAAAGATTCATCAGCTCCTCCACCATTTTACCTCTTTGGCCTTCACCTTCGGGGGGATGTGTGTCGTCATTTAAGGTCGATTCTGCAAGCATGCCATGATCAATTGCCATGTGGCAACAGCACGAGCTACCCATCCCAGCGGAGCGGCTTGTCAATTTATCTGTATTAACGCTAATCTGAATGTAGCAGTCCTAGGACCAGGACTGGGGAGGAAAACTACTTGTCAGCTAGACAGGATCAAACATAGGTTGGTGCTGCCCCCAGATCTCTGCTATCCCAGAGATGGTAAACAATAGAAAATAAACTCACCAATTCCTGACCAAAAAAAGAGAGAAGGAGGGGGTGTTTCTATACAGAGAAGCTGCAAAGACATCTGCAAATGTGACATGTAGGGTGGCAGTGTTAACCCCGCCATGTGGGAATGCTTGTAGACGACCGCAGCGCTTGGCAACAATCAGTCAGGTCATGCATCCACGGCAGTGACCGTGGGAGGAAGGACCACTGGGAGGAGCAAAGAGAGAAGAAACGCCATGGTGCATGTGCAGCAGTACAACCAGACACCTTCATCTGCCCCAGCTGCAACAAAATACGTCTCTCCCTTGTTGTTATTGTTTAGTCGTGTCCGACTCTTCATGACCCCATGGACCAGAGCACTCCTGTCTTCTACTACCTCCCGCAGTTTGGTCAAACTCATGCTGGTAGCTTCGAGAACACTGTCCAACCATCTCGTCCTCTGTCGCCCCCTTCTCCTTGTGCCCTCAACCTTTCCCAACATCAGGGGCTTTTCCAGGGAGTCTTCTCTTCTCATGAGGTAGCCAAAGTATTGGAGCCTCAGCTTCAGGATCTGTCCTTCCAGTGAGCACTCAGGGCTGATTTCCCTAAGAATGGATAGGTTTGATTTTCTTACAGTCCATGGGACTCTCAAGAGTCTCCTCCAGCACCATAATTCAAAAGCATCAATTCTTTAGCGACCAGCCTTCTTTATGGTCCAGCTCTCACTTCCATACATCACTACTGGGAAAACCATAGCTTTAACTATACGGGCCTTTGTTGGCAAGGTGATGTCTCTGCTTTTTTAACTAGACATTTAGCCCCCATGCTTGAGGGTCTCCAACCCCGGATTCAGCAGAGATTCCCACTTGTTTCAAGGAGAGCAATTGTCTGGTGGAGCTCAAATTCTATTTCTAAATAAAGAACTGGGACTGCTGAACTATTCTCTTGGCTGCTTTAATTGTTATCCCGTTTCACATTCTTGGTACAGATGATAAATGTGGACCACATCTCCCTCCCCCGGTCTACACTGTGTCTCGGTTTCCAGCCTCAAACTCACTGCTCTCTCCCTGCTTCTAGCCATTGGTTGATATGACTTGCGTCCGCGGCCCCTCCACCTGGGTGTGCTGGTCCCAGGGGCTAACCGAGAGGCAAGGTCCGAGTCCAGTCCGAGGTTGAAGGTGCAATATGAAGGCAGTCCATAGAAGTTGAAGCTGGGTGCAGGGCAGAGTGTCGGGTGAGGTCAGGAGCTCCGGAAGGGAAGCAGGTCAGGGATCAGGCTGGAACTGACAACCAATGATGTTGCTCCCGCAACGTGGGACTGGGGTTGGCTGGCTTTTATCTCTCCCGAGGCATAGGGCGGCCCTGATCCTCAGGTGACTCGCCTCTCCTGGCCTGAAGGCGAGCATTCCTCCTGTGGGAACTTAGTTCCCTCCGCTTCTCTGCCCTGAGCCTCTGCAGCTCAGGAGAGGCTGGAGGGTTGCCAGACCCAGAGACAACCTCAGCTTCCTCTGATGGGGCTGAGAGTGGAGCACCCAGTGGCGTAGCGTGGGGGGTGCAGGGGGGGCCGGCCGCACCGGGCGCAACATCTGGGGGTTAGGGTTAGGGGGCGCAAATCCACGGGTTAGGGGGCGCAAATCCACGGGTTACTTGCCTTGCCCCGGGTGCTGACAACCCACGCTACGCCACTGGGAGCACCTACAGGCAATGGGTCCTCCATCACCTCAGGAGCCAGAGCAAACTCAGCTGGTGCCTGCACCTGAGGATCCAGCACAGGAGAGGACCCTTCAGGCTTAAGCCCCAGCCCCGGCTCAGCTGGTTCTGGAGGCAGGGAATCCTGTGCAGGCTGGGATTCCTCAGATTCAGCATCCGAATCTGATTCCCAGGCCATCACACTGGGTTTCTGAGGCCTGGCATGGCTTACGCTTCAGCCTGTCAGGGAGCTCCAGCCTCTGTTTGTCAGTGCCACCCACCACTCCCCTCCTCCCTCATACGCTGCTGCCCTCGCTGCTGCAAATGACACACCAGAGTGATTCCATTAGCTTCTCCCAGAAAAATTGGCAAAGGAGAAGTCAGATTTCATGGTCCTTTAATTAACCCCGGGCAGGGATGAAATGAAGGCCGCAGAGAGGGCAAATGGCTTCTGACTCGATGCGGTGCCTCGCTAGAAAGAGCATGCGGTGTATCTGGAGCCGAAAGGCAAGGGCTCAAATGATGGAGGGGTATCTAAGCCAATTTTGGGTTGTGTGTGTGTGTATGGTTCCTGAAAAATGGAAACAGGAAGACAGTAGAAGAGGGAGGGATAGAGTACAACTCTTTCTGTTTTCTCCCCCTACCCAATATTTTCTCTTTGGCTAAGTCTGCAATTTCTGTCATTTCTGTCAGCAGTAACCCACTGTAATTAAGGGAGCAAATAAAACATGCACCAATTAGCGGTGCAGCCAGCACTGTAATGGAGCCACTTCTCAGTGAGGCACGGCCTACTCTCCGACACACATACATAGCAATACTGACTTGAGTACCAGACAGTCACTACGTGATGGAACAGAGCCACTTCTTGGGTACGTCGTGGGAGATGTTTAAACACATAAGCAACCAGGGTTAGCCGCACAGGGAAACGGTGAAAAAGTGGGAAGACAGCTTTATGTATGTCTTGGGCATATGTCTGACTGGCTGGTTACTTCTTTCCTATTCAGGCAGGTGTATTTTTTGGCTCAATTTGTCCCCAGGACAGAGTGGTCCTGTAACTGTTGTGCCACCGGATATGTTAGAGTCTGGGCTGGTGAAAAGCAACAAGTCCAAACAGAAAGTAAGCAGCCCGACAAGAAACCATCACGTTTACAAACATGGAATGGCAATGTCAAACCCTCCCGCTGGTTGCCACCTGAACGTTTTACTGAGTTACTACATTTATACTCTGATCTTCTCAAGTGGGTCGGACTGGTCTCTTGGCAGTCTCCCATCCAGATGTCTTGCAGGGCCAGGGCCAGACTCCAAGTGTCTCCAGGGACAGTCCCAGATTTACAGAAGCCACCCCAGTTTTCTGATTTGTTCCCAGAATGTCCCATTTTTCATTAGAATGTCCCTATTTTCATCAGAGTAATTTTGGAGGGTATGGTAGGATGTCCCTATTTTCATTGGAGGGTAAGCACTTATGTGCCCCCTGAGCCAAGGAGATACGTAACTATGCAACTTTTAGAAGACATCTGAAGGCAGCCCTGTATAAGGAAGTTTTTTAATGCTTTATTTTGTTTTTATATATGTTGGAAGCCAACCAGAGTGGCTGGGGCGACCCAGTCAGACGGGCAGGATGATGATGATGATGATGATGATACTAATAATAGAACAGGACGTCCCTATTTTCATTGGAGAAATGTTGGAGGGTATTTGCTTCAGCACATCATGCACTTTTAGAACAGGTATGGGGAACCTGCAGCCCTTAAGGTGTTGCTGGCCTCTAGCTCCCATCATCCTTGACTGTTGGTCATGATGGCTGGGGCTACACAACACTTAGAGGTTCCCCATTCTGCCATGATTATCAATCCCTTGTAGTGTAGGAATATAGGAAGCAGCCTTAAACTGAGCTAGACCATTGGTCCATAGCACAATATTTACTCTGATTAACAACAACTCACCAGGGTTTCAGGCATTCCCACCCCGCTGGGCATTGAACACGGGACCTTCTGTATACAAAGCAGATGTTCTAACCACTGGCCTACGGTTCTCCTTCTTGGTTTAGAAGTGACTAACTGGGATAAGTAAGTAGCTCCCCTTCAGTGATCAAATTATATACTAGTCTGGCAACGTTATGCTTCAAAAGACACAGCAGACAGGAATAAAGGCATTTCAGTTAGTTGGGGCTGCTATTATGGACTTTGTTGAATGACTAGGAACACATTTGGTTTGCCCCATCAAACCCCACACAGATGGTAAGGTATAATAGGTACAATTCCATGGTGCATCGGTTCAT
The DNA here is from genome assembly GCF_965112155.1 of Podarcis liolepis. Classification (NCBI taxonomy): domain Eukaryota; kingdom Metazoa; phylum Chordata; class Lepidosauria; order Squamata; family Lacertidae; genus Podarcis; species Podarcis liolepis. Next base: position 27,353,192 of record NC_139555.1, read on the forward strand.
GAAGATGCTTTCCAATCAGCAGTGGCTAGGACTGGTTCAGAACAAACAACGCATACATACACCAACGTCTTGAGAGGATGAAAGACCCATCAGATGCATTTAGTGCTACTGTGCTCCATCAGTGTGAGCTCTGATCCCTGGTGGGGAGAGATCCAGCTGGGGTGGGAAGGAGCTGCCATGGTATGAACCTTCCCAAATGGCTTGTAATGCGGTTTGTGCAACTTCTAATTTGATTTCAGAACAGCTAAGGTTATTCTTGTCTCTGTGAAGTGCCAGTGCCATCTGCTCTGTGTTCAAGGTAGAGAAGAAGCACAGATGCAGGAGAAAAGTGTTCCTTAATTTCTCTATTGATCATGCAATTGTTAGGCCACGGCAGAGCCTTTGGAGTTAGCTGTTTCAATGCTCCCTGCTCTTCAGTGCCATCTGCTATATCCCACAAAACAAACCTCAGGCCAGAGAGCTGTAATGTTTGGAAAACCTTTCCTGCGGACTGGGACTTTCTTCTTCTCACAACAGCAGCGGGGAACTGGTGGATCTCCAGCTGTTGCTGGACTACAACTCCCATCATCCCTAACTATTGCCCCTGATGACTGGGGCTGATGGGAGTCGTAGTCCAACAACGTCTGGAAGGCCACAAGTTCCTGAGATATGCTTTACAGAGCTACGATTCTGAGAGTGGTTTTACAGTCAACCCAGGAAATTATGGGAATAGGTGTCTCCTAACAACTTTCAGCACCCCTAACAAATTACAGTTCCCAGGGTTCTTTGGAGAAAGCCATTGCTGTTAAAGGAGTATACGTAATAGTGCTTTAAAGGTCTTCTCGGTAGTGGTACCCACCCTGTGGAACACCCTCCATCAGATGTCAAGGAAATAAACATCTATCTGACTTTTAGAAGACATGTGGAGGCAGCCCTGTTTAGGGAAGTTTTTAATGTTTGCCATTTTATCGTGTTTCTAATACAGTGGTACCTCGGGTTACATATGCTTCAGGTTACATACGCTTCAGGTTACAGACTCCGCTAACCCAGAAATATTACCTCAGGTTAAGAACTTTGCTTCAGGATGAGAACAGAAATCGTGCTCCTGCGGCGCAGCGGCAGCAGGAGGCCCCATTAGCTAAAGTGGTGCTTCAGGTTAAGAACAGTTTCAGGTTAAGTACGGACCTCCGGAACGAATTAAGTACTTAACCTGAGGTACCACTGTATTCTGTTGGGAGCTGCCCAGTCAGATGGGCGACATACACATAATAAAATTATTCTTATCATTATTAAGGTATGGAATCAGGACCAAAGCACAGGCAAACAGCAAGCCAGAAGTCACAACGGAAAGGCAAGCTGTGAAGCAGGACTGAGAAGCAAGATAACCCATGTTATCTTGAGACAGAGAGCCCCTTACACTTCTGCCTGCCCAGAGGGATCCAACAGTCATTATGGGTTGGTGGAGTCAGTCTAGAACCTGAAGATACTTCACTGAGAAGCTGCCACCTGCAGTTCAGTGATTCACCACACAGGGCAGCCACACATAGACCCAGCAATTCCCAACAGCCACAGTCTCTTGGCGATGCAACAACGCAACCAAGGTGACAGTTTTTTATTTACACATGAGAGCTCACTGGGTAGTGACAGGCAAGCTACCTTTGGGAAACACTCTTGAAAGGCCAGCTGCATTCTGGCCTTTGCTACACGCACAGGCCAGGCTATCATTCAGACGACCTTTGTTGGTGCCAGAAGCTGTGACCTCAGCATGCCTCGCATGGTCAGCTGCCACTCTCCAGCCCAGAACTGGCTGCATTTCAGCCACGCTGCTGAGTGCACAGACACAGGCTAAACGGTAAAGGCTCATTATCCCTTCACAGCTGTTCCCTTCACTTGCACAACAAGGGCTGCTGCCGGAGGCAGCCACTCTGCTCATGCTTGGGAAAACCAAACTAGAAAATCTGCTAAGGAGGGGGGGGTGTTTCCTAGGTAGAAGATGTAACCTGGGCAGGTTGCATTTCAGCTGGGGGGGCAGGGGCAAGAGTGTAGTCTTAAAGGGCAAAAGCTACAGCGGCAGGGAAGAAAGCAACTAGAGAAGAAGGTATAGAGGGTTTTAAAACAGGGGCAGTTCGGGAGAGAAGGAAACTTGCATGCAAGGTATGAAAGATACGTAAGATGAATTGAAGTGATAGATGGAAATGGAAGCCCTATTAATGTGGTGCAGTAGTACCTTGGGTTAAGAACTTAATTCGTTCTGGAGGTCTGTTCTTAACCTGAAACTGTTCTTAACCTGAAGCACCACTTTAGCTAATGGGGCCTCCCGCTGCTGCCGTGCCATGATTTCTGTTCTCATCCTGAAGCAAAGTTCTTAACCCGAGGTACTATTTCTGGGTTAGCTGAATCTGTAACCTGAAGTGTCTGTAACCCGAGGTACCACTGTATTTGTCAATAAGTCATTTCTATGCTGACTGCGGAGCCCGTGCTTCCCCTGTTTTTCTGCTTGCAGAAATCCCACTGCGTGCATTTAAAGGATTCTGCCTGATGGATTGTGCTCCCAATCCAGACTGGGGCCCACTAAAAATCATTGTAGCTTCCTACCAAAAACCACTCGGCCACACCTGCTTTTTGTCTCCACAGATGCTGCTTGCAACGGAGAAACAAGACAGCAGCCAGAGAGGGGAATTTGTTTTCCAGCAGGAAAAGGGCACAGGGGCCCTTGATCCAGATCAGAAGCCAGGTGTGTATGTACCTGTGTTCCAAATTGGGAACTAACAGCTGCTTCCTGACCATAATTTAAGCACACTTTTTAAAAGAAGCATGAATAAAAGTGCAGTTTGGCCCTGAAAGAGGGGAAACAGACTGAGACATGCTGAATAAACAAGTGAAACAATGAATGGTTTCCAGTACGTTTCCGAGCACAATTCAAAGTGTTGGTGCTGATCTTCAAAGCCCTAAACGGCCTCAGTCCTGTATACCTGAAGGAGCGCCTCCACCCCCATCGTTCAGCCCAGACACTGAGGTCCAGCGCCGAGGGCCTTCAGGCGGTTTCCTCACTGCGAGAAGAGAGGTTACAGGGAACCAGGCCAGGGCCTTCTCGGTAGTGGAAATGTGAAGGAAATAAGCAGCTATCTTATCTTTATAAGACATCTGAAGGCAGCCCTGTTTAGGGAAGTTTTTAATATTTAATGCTGTATTGTTTTTAACACTCAACTGGAAGCCGCCCAGAGTGGCTGGGGAAACTCAGCCAGATGAGCGGGGTATAAATAATAAACTATTATTATTATTATGGAAGCACAGGTTGCCTAACTCACGCACTCCCAGGCATGTGCTCACTGCTAAGAGGGATGCTAATGTTGCACATCCACTTCTTGTGTTGCCTTTCCAACTCTTCTCCTTTTGCCCCCTTCTGTCAAAAATCTACAGATTGCAGGCTCTTCAGGGCAGAGCCCCTGTTTTCCCTCTCACTGACAGTGCTACATACATAAAAGGCGCTCCTCCCTCCTCGGTGCTAAGCAGACACAATAGTGAGGTGTAGTCGGGGTAAGGAAAATAATCAGTTTCCTTATTAGCCACATTTGTCCCCATCCAGCTCTTCTGGCTCTGGACTCCTTCTGGACATTAGGTCCATGGGAGGCTCACGTTTGGTGCTAAGTTTACCTGTCTGCTCCCTTATCACCCCAGCCAATAACTCCTCCAGACATCTGAGTGGTCAGCGATACTGCATGTGGAGTACAGAATGGGGTCCACCTCGCTGGCAGCCTTAATGGTAACTGACGATGTCATTATTCAGTTGGAGCAAGGGATGGAGGATGATTGACATTTTGTCAGGAGGGAACTTGGGTGACTCGGCCGTGATTGATGGGCTGGGTGTATCAACAGGCCATTTCCAATTCACTTCTTGCAATCAACGGCTGCCCAGGAGAAGAGTAATTCATTCCCCTCTAACCCCCCCCCTCCCCAACAATCTGCCGCTTCCCTTCCAGCATCAGAAAATATCCAAGTGACACAGACACTGTCGCCTACAAATCATTCCTGGCTCACACATCGGAGAGGGGAGAGATGTTGATCTGAATGCTGTTGCTCCCACAGGCCCTTGGAGCACTGGAGTCACCTGAGAGCACATTTTGGGGGAAATGCTCTTAGGATGCTAGGCACAGACACTCCATCTTCAAGTCCAGGCACACAAGGGCAGCCCTGAGGTCCAAGCCAAAACTCATTGAGATGCTTTTCACTGGGGGAGACAGAATTCCTTAAGACCCACACTCTGTTCAGACCAGAGGAGTGCTTCAAGCCTGGTCTGGCAAGTGATGGGGATTGGTCATGGGCACAGAAGTGGCTTCATGGTCCTCATGACTGACTACTTATTGTGGTCATGGGGCATCCAGGTGAAAAGGTGCTTCCCACTCTCCCAGTCATGCACTGGGAGGTACAGGAAGTGATCTTCGGGTCAAGCTGCAGGACCGCCACCTAACCATTACCTCTCCCCCCGCCCCCGGCCAGTTTAAGGTTGTGGTCATGGCGAACCTATATTCAAATCCCTGCTCAGCCAAGAAACTCACTGAATAGCCCCTGGCAAGTCACACGTCAGAGTCACCAACCCTACAAGGTGGTTATGGAGGACAAAATATGTGTCTGTTAACTCACATACGCTATCCTGAATTTGTTGTGGAGTGGAATTAATGCATTTGTGATATTAGCACCAATCTCTTGGCGTTCCCATGGCATTTTGCCCAACCTTCAAACCTTTCTCCTTCTCTTCTTTTACTCTCCAACTCTCATCCTACCCTTCAACTAGTATCACTCCCTTTTGAAACTTCCTTCTCCCACCCCCCCAGTCTCCTGTCCCTTCACAACCTGACTGATCATTCCATTTAACCACCAGATTTTCACAACATCTCCTGCTTTTCTCTACCTACCTGCCTGTTCAATCCCTCCATTTCCTGTGGGTGGCAGCAGCCACACAGGCCTCCCACTTCGCAATTCATTGTCGCCGCCACCACCTCACCAACCTCAGCTCCTTCTCATTCCAAATCCATTCACAAAACTGTAGAATGGAGGGCGGCATAAACAGCAAAGGCTATCTATCCCATGCCTTTCATAAAGGAAGGACTCCTTGGTTGCTGAAACATCAACAGAAGCTTGGCCAAAGCTGAAAGCAAGGTGAAAGCACATCAATGTGTGGTTTAAAGTAAGGAAGGGAGCAGTAAACAATCCAGTGACCACCTGCTTCCCTACTCAATAGGTGGGATACACTTCCCTTTTTGTTATTGTTAAATGCAGCTGGCTTTACTTCAACCCAAGTCTTAGATCAGGGTGGCCATTGTGGTGCCCTTTGGATGTTGATGGACCAAACCTCCCATCATCCCTGACCATTTGCCCTGCTGGATGGGGCTGTGGGAGCTGTAGGAAGAGGGCACTATATTGGCTATCCTTGTCTTAAGCATAGACCTTTTCCATATGCGCCCAAGGAACTCCCCAGACTCAGAAGCATAAGTAAGGTTTTCTTTAGTATAGGAAGTACAGTAGCTGCAAGCCATTTAATGTCAGGATCGTCTGATGATTGCTTTATGTTGTGGGAGGCTGATCTTGCTTTTATATGGATCCTTGAAAACAACACTGTGTGTTCATTGTCCATGTACATTCCTGGTATAGTGGTACCTCAGGTTACAGACGCTTCAGGTTACAGACTCCGCTAACCCAGAAATAGTACCTCAGGTTAAGAACTTTGCTTCAGGATGAGAACAGAAATCATGCAGTGGCGGCGTGGGAGGCCCCACTAGCTAAAGTGGTACCTCAGGTTAAGAACAGTTTCAGGTTAAGAAGGGACCTCCAGAACAAATTAAGTTCTTAACCTGAGATACCACTGTATTTGACTCGTGCCTTCCTGTTCCAGAATGTGAACACTTGTCTTGTTGTGCCCTAAATGTGTCAGCCTCATCTTTCCAAATTCTCCCAGGACCTGAATATGCTTTGGCTGCTGCTCTTGGGAGCAGATTGTGCAAGGATTGTACCCGCTCGTGCCAAGTATATGGCCAGTGCCAAGTTGGACTGAGATGCCAGAATGAAGAAAAAATCTGTGGTGTATGAAAAAAAGCATAGGGAACTCACAGAGACAGAAATGCATGCAAGTGTGCAGACACGCACATCCGAGTGTTCATGCTTTTGCCTGAAATGCTCGCTGATCTACCAGGCATGCCTTGTAAGTGAGCACAGAGTCAACAAAAATTCAGATATACACACCTCTGTATTATTCTCTCTGCATCCAAGCATAGTTCAGTAAGTGTTCTACCTTGCACAACACTAACACAAGCAGGAATATACACCTGCCCTCACCAGCACAGCCCACATGGGTCTACATCCAAGCCTGAACCCCAGCTCTCACCACTGCATGCATCTGTGTCAGGAGCCCGCTATCTCTGCCACGCTTTCCAATTGGTGGTGGCTCAGACTGGCCCCCACCATCAAAGGTTGCTCATTCTAAATCCTTTCTTTGCCCATCTGCTGTGGCTGTTTACACTCTGCTTGCTAATTAGAGACTAATTAGTGAGTGCAGAAATTCATCACTTTCCAAACACACATAGTGGTGGGGAGAAGCCAGCGGCAATGCCAGCAACATCTGTTCTGCAGCTTACAGCCAGGGTGGTCCAGCAAATGTGTCCAGGATAGGCCGGTGTCCAGTTTTTTTGGCCAGGCACAGCGAACATTCAAGGGCACTCTTCACTAGGGATGGGCAAATATCTCGATTTTGGTTTCTACTCTTTCCAGGTATGAAGTTCATTTCTCCAACATCCATTCGCCAATTCTTTTTTGCTTTGTTTTTTGTTTCGAAAGAGGCCCTCATGAAAATTCACCAAGCGTTGTGGTGTGAATTTCTTTTCTTTCTTTTTCTTTTTGTTATGCTGCCCAATACACACATTTTTGCAAGGAATTCCCTCATATATTTCATATGCTATTTAATCTAATAAATGTATCTTTATGTGCACTTTGCCTCGTATAGGCATTTCTGTACACATTACTTGGTGGAGAACTAACTGGAAAATTCAGAGAAATGTGCGTTTGAAAGGATAAATGCATTTTGGTGCATGTATTGTTTCAGGAAGTGCGAATTAGGTACATTTGCCAGTATTTTTCTCCCACTTCTACTCCAACTCACCTACAACTGTGATGTGGATCACAACTACTACACAACCCCCTGATTGTACTGCCTTGGGTTTGAATTCCACTGCGCATTAATTCACCTAAATCCTGCCTGTCCTGTTGCTTCCTTGACGCCTTTCAGTCTCATGTCCAACAGCCCTCCTGGTATTACAACCCAAGCTCCCCAACCCTTCTGCCGTCATTCAGATCCCTTATTTTTTATGATTCATACAGGAACTTCACACACTGCAGGAAGATGGCTGCTCTTTGCCAACAAGACACCTTGGGCTCTTCAACCCAATCCTTCAATCTGCCCAAATCTCCTTTGGCAAGCTAGAACCCCTGAAGTGCCTCGGAAACCTTCTTGTGGCGGAAAAGCCAAGCTGACTTTTCCACTATAATAAGGCACTGAGGCCCAACAAAATTCAGATTCATGGTAAGTCCCTTTGTATGTCCAGAACTGTAGCAGGTATAACCAGTTACACACACATACATATAAACACACATTTACACAAATAACCATTTTTGGACCACACCAATTTTGACAGCAGCAGAAAAAGCTATTGGGGTGTATCCAAAGTAGTGCTGAGTAATCCATCTTATTAACACAAGGATTTCTGCTTGAGCAACTGGACTTCCTTCCACTGTGCCCCCCACCCAGAATCTGTTCTAGGGTTCCCCCAACCCTCGGGAGCAGATCTGGGGAGGACAGTGGGAGGAGGAGAAGTCCCACTGCACAAATGGAAAGTCCAATACTGATGGGATACATTAGTTGGATTTTTTTTTAAGTAGCCACAGTGCTGGGGTGGGCAGCAGTGTATCGATAATTTGAGTGGAGAGGGGTAAGTAATGCCCATCTTCAGCAGATCTGCATGGAAGAGTGGGGGCTTTGTCTTTCTGCCCATTTGCATGCATGCAAGAATGAGCCACAATCACTTTTGGCCACACACAAGCAAACACTGAAGGGTTGGCCAACTATGAATGTAGCCACCGCCTGTCCTCAACAAGACTGAATGACATTCCATTTATTATTGGGTCTTATGCTTATTTATGATGTCAACCCTGCAAATAAACCCATGGGAATCACTAGTCCAGAAAAACATTTAATAGCCTACCTGCCCACTTGAAACACTTCTTGCACATTGATGACTCACAAGACAAAGCAAACCAGCTCCCTTCCGATTTATAAGATGTGTCTTCGTGTGGGTCAGGCAAGAGGCTGTTTACAAGCATTTATTACGATTTAAAAAAAACCAACATAATAAAAATGTTTATTGTTTAATTGCAGGAAACCACCCTGATTTCAAGAAGAGGGCAGGCTAGAAATACTTAAGATGAGTGCACCCATTTCAAAACTCTGGTCTCACCTCTGTCCACATGTTTGCAAAAGGACGGGTGTATGAAAAACATTCTCTGCCCTTGTCCCCCCCCCCCGACAGCTTGTTCATTGCTGGGGATGCTGTTCAAAACAAAACCCCACCCTTGATGAGACTCCCCTGCTTGAAGGCCGTCTCCAGATCAAACTGTCTGAGACATGAAGATGCTAAGAGGATTTTGGACTGGATGTGGGTGAGCATTGTGGGGGAAACAGAATGTGGTGGGTGGGGAGGAAGAATTGAGATAATCACCTCCCTCCTATCTTGTCCCTGCTGGCCTTTTAATACTAGAAGGGGCTAATCCCTCCTAATGGGATCAAACTCTTTGCCACTTTATTTACATAACGGACATTCAGTGTGAGGCCCCATGCATTAGGGAAAGGGGGCAGGCGGTGAATCATTATATAGGGCAGGAGAGCATTGGGATAGCCCAAGGATGACTCTGATAATGGGTAAATGGAACCTAATGCCACCTATAATGAGTCAGGGGAGGGAGGGAGCGAGCATGAGCGACTGTCTCCACCGCTCCCAATAAATCCCTTTGTACAGAGGGACAGTGGTTTTTCCTAAGCCTGCAAAATTGACGCGGATTCCCCGCCAGGCAGCCAAATGGACAAGGCTGCTAACAAGGCAGATAAAGCAGGAGTCCATCAAAAGGGGATTAGAAATCCGTACGTTCCACCGTGTAGCAAACATACCCATCAGTCACATACCTCCCCCCCCAAAAAAAACTGGCTCGACGTTAGAAAGATGTCACATTTAAGGCTAGGCCCTATTCATGCCAGTGGGACAGAGGAGAGGCCAATGAGAATGGGCGTTGCTGAAACTTTGGGTTTCGCAGCGGTTTGGACACGGAAGGAAGGAGACAATTGTTAAGAGAAAGATGGTGGGAGGAGAACACCAGATATAGAGGAACACAGGAGGTTGCCTTACACCAAGTCACACCACAGGCTCAGCATTGTCCACAATGACAGCAGGGGATCTCCTGAGTTTGGGCAGGGAGGTCTTGCCTGGAGATGCAGCAGAGTTTCTGTGCACAAAGCCAGATTATCTACCACCCAGCTGCGTCCCTTCCCCTATATGGAATCTCCGGGAAGAAATGATTGGAGGGAGGAGGAAACTTAAGAAACGGGGACGCCAAATAGATGGGTAACTCTCTCATGGTGTCAGGAATGAGCCTGCTCCTAGTGTAACTTTACAGCCTGCTGAAGAACAGAGAGAGTTAGATCTGATACAGGCAGAACAGCAGTCAGTACACAGGGCAACTCCCCCGCCCCTTGGAATGCTGGCTGCCGAGGAAACAACTGAGAGCGGGCTGGAACCCAGCCAAAGCTCTCAGGAAGTTCAGACAGGCACGAACAGGAAGGGAGACAGTTTGTCAGAGCAAGAAGAGACGGGAACTAATCCAATCAGTCCAAGGAGTCGACGAATGAGAGGGTTGCTAGATAGGAAGCAAGACGTACGGGGCGAAAGTTCAGTATCTTCTGGAGATGCTGGAAGAAGTCTTCAGAAGGGTCATCTTGAGTAATGATGCCGGAGGCTTTGTTAGAGCCGTCCGGAGCTATCTGTTTGTTTTTGCAATAAATCCTCCTTTTTAATTACCTATGCTTACTGTGTTATCAAGCTGGGAACCTGGGCTCCTGACACATGGGATATTTCTGCACTCTATGTTACATAAGAACCTTAAGAGGAGACTGCTGGACCATGCCAATGGCCCATGTGGTTCAGCATCCTGTTCTCCCAGTGGCCAGCCAGATGGATACCCTTAAGCAGGATTTGAGCACAAGAGCCCTCTCCCCGCCTGTGGTTTCCAGCAACTGGTACCGGGAAGCATTATTGCCTCTAACTGTAGAAGCAGAGCACAGCCATCATGGCTAGTAGTCATCGATAGCCCTCTGCTTCCATGAATTTGTCTAATCCTCTTTTAAAGCCATGGAGGTTGGTGGCCATTGCTTACCTCCTTTCTGCTTGAAGGAAGACTTTCTTTGATCTGTCCTGAAACTTCCACTGTTTAGCTTCCTTGTTTCTATTGAATGGGGACGGGGCTGGCATAACTCACGGCACCATTTACGCCTGATCCTTCCTGTGTTTCTGTACTAAAAGCTGCACACGTTGGGATTTTCCTAGGTTACTTTCCCCTAGATACAGACAGCACTGTGGTTTGGTCTCCCATCAGCAACACTTTGTTTCTGATTCGTTTTCAGAATCGCTTTGCCCAACTCATTCCTATCTTCTCCCGAACCTGCTTGCAAGTAATCACGGCCACCACCAGTACCCGCCCCTGCAGCTAACATCTCATCTTTGAGCTCGGGAAAGTCAAAAGGAAGAGAAGGGCATGACAGGCTCTGCCTACAAATGGCAGCTGTGATGTTACACGAATTCTTTTTCATCTGCCCGTATGTTTGTGGAGGGATAAGATGGAAGCGAGGCAATTTACTCCTCTTCAGATGTGATTTTCAGCACAGCAGCGCTGGAACTACACTGAGCTCCATGTGTGTGCATTTTAAAGTGTTATCTCAACACCGGTGCCTCCGCCATTCAATCCCGCAACCATCACTGGCCCTGATCCAACTAGGTCTAGCCTCTCTGCTGTGAATCACAACTAATGTACCCTGATGCAGTTTCACGCTACCCTTCTTGCTTATGTCAAAGAGTATCGATCTGGCTGTGTGTACCCTTAAAAAGACACCCTTGGGGTGATTTGTTAGTGGTGGATAATTTCCAGCCGCCTGTGTGTTGGAAGGCGGCAGGCAGAGGGAGGGAGGGAGAGAAAGAGAAAGATCCATTAGCAGGCAAGCTGTCTGTGCAAGTCATGCAGGACACTGTATGGATTCTGGTGTAAATTGATTCAGCATTTCTGGTGCCTGCTTACAGAATGTGAGGAGGTAGAGGGAAGACGGGGAGGCAGTGTGGCATACAAGCCTGGGCTCGGTGCATGGCAAATAAGCGGTCAAGGTCATTTGGGGTTAGGATTCTGCTTGACATTGGTGGGAGCTATAGTCCGAAATGTCTGGAGGGAACCAGGTTGACAAAAGCTAGCTTAGATGGTCCTTTCCTGCAAACCAAACCAAACGAAAAAACCAAGCAGCTGAATTTCGGGAAATGCCCCGTTGCTACCGCTGCGCTGATTATTTCCCCGGGGTATAATAATTACAGACAGTCATGTTTGTTTGCCAAGGTGTCATATGCATTAAATTAGCAAGGTGAGAACTGTGAATAATGTTGCATATTTTGAAAAGCACTGTATTGAACAAAACAGCCAAATAATAGGCAAACTGGGGGAAAGAAAGGTTTTCTCTCAGCTTCGCTGGCTGTCACTCTGTTTCCAGGCACAAATCAAAGAACTGGTTATTACATTTAAAGCCTTCAAGCCCTGGAGTTTGCAGAACCATCTCCTCCCAAATAATTTTGCTCATCTACTGCACTCAGTGGGAGAGGCTGTTTCATGTGTTCTGATCCCCTCCTTAAGTGCTGGTGGTGGGAATGGGAAGACAGGGTGTGGAATTCCTGGGTCCTGGGAGTTCCATCTTGTCAACTGTTTATTGGTCTTCCAGTATCAGATGATGTTTCCGAAAGACCTTGTCTTGACTTATATCCCCTCTGGAGTATTTTATTAAAAATTGCTGCTGCTTTCCTGTTGTGGTGGTTCAAACTGTTTGTTTCTTACTTTTGCTGTTTCGACTGCTGTTTTAGACTGCTGTTACTTTGTTATTAGCCCTCTCGATAGCTCCATGTTCAGAATGGAAAGGTGGGGTGCAATTGTAAGAAATTAAAAATGAAACGAAATAAAAGGTTAAAACTTAGGAGACTTGGGAAGTTTGGCTTCTCTGTTCTTCAAGTCAGCCCCTCACTACATTTTCAGAAACGAACTTGCCCCTCCCTTCCGACTCCTTCCCTTTGCCACATATGCTAAATCCGTATCAATATCTCTGTGGTTTGTTTAATCCCATCACAGCTGTTGGGTGAGAAAGTTAGCTGGGTAGCTCCAGTGGCTGACAGCTGTGTGCAGCAATCCCTCGCTGGCTGACTGAGCTGGTGGCACCTCACAGCAGCTGCTAGGAAACATCACGAGCTGCCTGTACTGGGCTGAAAGCCAAGAGTATAAGAACTATAGAGGACCTAAAGGGTGACGTAGTCCAACCCTGTTGCAATGGCAAGGGTCCTCATAGCTCAGCTACCTTTCAAAAGAGGCAAGACAGACACCCAAGGGAAAAGTTTCCGCAACTTGACGAGAGCAAACCTCCAACATTATCAGGAATGGATGCAAGGCCAAAGAAGGACATGATAATAATAATACTATTAATATAATATAATATAATATAATATAATATAATATAATAATGATAGGGCAATGTGGGCAAAAGATGGGGAGCCAAATGGACAATTTGTGGGAGACAGTGCCAAAGCCCTGCGACAGCAATGTGTGTGTGTGTGTGTATACGCGCATATACAGAGAGAGAGTCAAAAAGCAGTATGCAAAACTGAGAACTCAGTGCACTGAAATGTTGTATACATCAGCCGTCTCCAACATGGTGCCATCCCAGGTTGCAGCTGGACTCTAACTCCCATCATCCCTAGCCAGCATGGTCAGGAGAAAGGGGAGCAGGAGTACGAAACATCTGGACTGTACCAGGTTGGGGAAAGTTGGTTTAAGGTGCGATGACAACTCAACCAGTACTTGCACGTTGACCTCACACTGAGTGCCCCCTACCACACACACACACACACACACACACACACACACACACGATTTATTCATTATGCCACCCACAAGCACTGGCCTTATTCCCATTTTGACAACTATCCAGATTGCAACTTGATCGGCCTCGAGAAATCGTGGAAAGCAGGTTGAACACGAATATGGCAAGGGAGGCTGGTTCAGCTCGGTCAAACCTGGTGAGTATTAAATTGGGGTTGATTTCAATGTGAATTTGAAAATATGTGTCTAATACTTACACTGAGGCCTGCATACCTGAATGCACGCAGCTGGGGCTAGACTCCTGCCCTGGCCCCTGTTTAAGGTAAAGGGACCCCTGACCATTAGGTCCAGTCATGGCCGACTCTGGGGTTGCTCATCTCGCTTTATTGGCAGAGGGAGCCAGCATACAGCTTCCGGGTCATGTGGCCAGCATGAGTAAGCCGCTTCTGGCGAACCAGAGCAGAGCACGGAAACGCCGTTTACCTTCCCGCCGGAGCAGTACCTATTTATCTACTTGCACTTTGTGCTTTTGAACTGGTAGGTTGGAAGGAGCAGGGACCGAGCAATGGGAGCTCACCCGTCGCGGGGATTTGAACCGCCGACCTTCTAATTGGCAGCCCAGGCTCTGTGGTTTAACCCACAGCGCCACCCACGTCCCTCTGGCCCCTGTTTACTTTGCTTCAACTGCAGCTTCCCTGTTTCCTCTGCCCTGGTGCCCCCCAACTGTTCTTACACCCCACAACACTCTTGCAGTCTCTGCTTTCCAGCAGCTCTCCTTCTGCCCGTAGTCTCACTGCCCCTGCCTCAGGCCTCTTTGTCCAAAGGTATGAAGGCGCCCCTGAAGTTCTCCGCACCAGCCTCCCATTAGCCCAGCCTTGGGAGTTGTGATGCATTTTCAGGCTCTTACCTTTGCTTTCATACACCCCACCCCCTTCTTACACAGCTCTGCCCGTGCCCTTCGACCTCACGCAGCAAGCAGACCCTGCTTCCCCTCCGCCACCCATCCCATTCAATATTAATCTCTCTACTCAACACAAGCTGGCACGTGGTAAGACAGAGACCGGGGAGGGAGCAGGGGAATTTAAAGCTGCTCTGAGTGCATTGGCTGCAAATGCAAATCCATCAAGGCACTGTTTGCTGGAGGAGATTTGAGGGACTAGGGTGCCATATGCTTGAGATAATTGAGGGATCCTCCGGCAGCCAAAGGGACCACCCCAGGGCTGCCGAGCAAACACAAGCCACGCTTCCACACTAAATCATGGCTGGTGCTAGGGAACTGGAGAGCTGCTCTCATATGTTCAGAATCCATTAGCTTGAGTCTCTGCGTGGATGTGCGTGCAAGAAACGGGTTTGCTCAGGTGCAGAAGAGCCCACACAAACCTTCACAGTGCTTAGAGGGACTATAAGGGTTTTTACTCTCTCTTCAGGTTCCTTGCCCTCACCTGCACTGGTCTGGCATCCTACATCACACATCATCCTGTAGTACGAAATGTTAGAGTGTAAAGACAACAACAACAACAACAACAACAACAACAACAACAACAACTTATTTATACCCCGCCCATCTGGCTGGGTTTCCCCAGCTACTCTGGGCGGCTTCCAACAGAATATTAAAATACTGAAGATTGCTTTAGTAAGAATGCCACTCACTTTTCCTCACCTTGCAACACCCCCATCCCCACCCAATAGCCCATCAGTGAGTTATCCCAGGCATGACCCAAGCTCTTGCCTCTCTGCCTGCTGCATGAACTCTTTGCTTGTTCGCACATTAAACCAAGCACAGGGGCACACTGTCTCTGCACATATCCAAGTGTTAGTGAAAAAAACCATACATTCATTTAACCATTCGGCTCAACCATTGTGTACGCAGACTGCACACTCGTTGAACGTTGCAGGGCAACAGTTCTGATCCCCAGCAAGTGGTATACAAGCAGGGACGCGGACTTATAAAAAATATTGGGGGGGGGCCGGGAAAGCTCATGAATAATAAATAAGCTCATGAATATGCAAATAAAGTGGCGCCGCCTCCTTGTGAGCGAATAGGGGAGAGCGTGCTGCGCCTATTAATCAGCTCCGAAGGAAATTGGGTGGAGCTTTTGCTCGGGAGGGAGGGCAGGAGGCATGCAGCCCGACCCTGTGCATTTTGGGCTGGGGGAGGGGCGGCGATGGCGCTCTGCTGGAGGGGCGCCCGAGATTATTGGGGGGGCAGAGCCCCCCCAAACAAATTTTTGAGGGGGCTCGGGCCCCCCTCAAGCCCCATGGAGTCGGCGCCTATGTATACAAGTCGTACCTTGGAAGTCGAATGGAATCTGTTCAGGAAGTCCGTTCGACTTCCAAAACATTTGAAAACCAAATTGCGGCTTCTGATTGGCTGTACAAAGTGCCTGCAGCCAATCAGAAGCCACGGAAGCACCGTTGGACGTTCAGGTTCCAAAAGAACGCCAGAAACCAGAACAACCACTTCTGGGTTTGCGCCGTTTGGGAGCCAAAACATCCAAACGCCGTTTGGAAGAAGGTGAAAATAAAGACGACACAGGATAAAGACAGTTTCCTGCATAAAAATCAAGAAGATCTACAGAAAGGAACTGTAGACCCAATTGCTGAACAAAGGAGCGTAATAGACATTTTGAACCTTTCATTTGGACAGAACCTTCCACCACCAACAGAGGAGGAACAACAATTGGGAGCAGTTGGAGGAATACCAGAAAAATAACAAGATGGCCCTGCAATTCCTTAGCTGGAATTGTAACGGGATGAACATGCCTTTGAAGAGACGACAAGTATTCCATATTTTGTACAGAGAACAATTGGACGTGATTTGCTTACAGGAAACTCACATAACTAGAGCCCACAGGAGACTGCTTATGAATAAAAAATTGGGACAAGAATTTATCTCGTCGGACAAAGTGAAAAAAAGAGGAGTTGTGATTTATGTAAAAGAGAAGTGGGCCCCAAAAATGATTTTTAAAGATGAAGAAGGAAGATATTTAGCGGTGGAGATTCAAGCACAAGGAGAAAAATTTCTGATAATTGGGATTTACGCACCAAATGAAGGTAAAGCAGAATTCTTCAAAAAACTTCATGAAACCCTGACGGACTACTTGGAATATAATATGATAATCATGGGAGATATGAATGGTGTAGTTTCTACAAATATGGACAAGACACAAAGACTGATACTTACTAAAGAAGGGAGACTCCCGAAGACTTTTTTTGAAATGACTGAAAACATGGACTTAATAGACATTTGGAGAACAAGGAACCCTCTTGAAAGAGAGGGAACCTTTTTCTCCCAAGCAAAGATGACCTGGACCAGAATCGATCAAATCTGGATTACTAGTGGAATGGCTCCGAAGATTAAGAAGGTAGAAATCTGCCCAAAAACCTGCTCCGACCATAACGCCGTGAAGATGGAAATGAAACTTACAACAACTGGTCAGTTTAGATGGAGAATGAATGACACCCTGTTTCGAGATAGAGAGTTCCACTTGAAGGCCCAAAAAACCTTAAAGGACTATTTTGAAATTAATCTAAGGGGCGATGTGGAAAGAAGAGTGATCTGGGACGCAAGTAAAGCTGTGATGCGAGGGTTTTTGATTCAACAAAATTCAATAAAGAAGAGAAAGCAAAAGGAGAAAAGAGAAAAATTTTTGGAAAAGATAAAAGAAGGAGAGAAAAAACTAAGGTCAAAACCAAAGTCCCAGGAGATTTTGAGGGAGATTAAATTGTATCAAACACAATATATGGAATTGATGAACCAGGAGATAGAGTGGAAAATAAAGCAAATGAGACAAAAGACATTTGAGTCGGCAGACAAATGTGGCAAACTCCTGGCATGGCAACTCAAGAAAAGACAGAAATTAAATACAGTTTCAAGTTTAGAAGTGGATGGAAGGACCATATCTAAACCAAATGAGATAAGAAACTGTTTTGTGAGTTATTTCAAAAAACTTTATTCCCAAGGATTACAAAATGAAGAAGACATAGATAAATTCCTTAATAAATATGGATTACAAAAAATCTCTGCTCAAAGTAAGGTGGATTTAAACCAGAGAATAACAGAACAAGAGATAGAGGGTGCCATTCAGGACATGCAATTGGGCAAATCTCCAGGGCCAGATGGACTGACTTCCAGATACTACAAATCGTTAAAGGAATGGTTGATACAACCGTTAAAGGATGTCTGTAATGAGATCTTAGAGGGAAAAAAGGCACCTGAATCGTGGAAAGAAGCATATATTTCACTCATACCAAAGACAGAGACTGAAAAGACTCAATTGAAGAACTACCGCCCAATCTCGTTACTCAATGTGGATTACAAAATTTTTGCAGACATTTTAGCAAAAAGATTCAAAAGAGTACTGATGGAAAAGATTCATAGAGACCAAGCAGGCTTTCTCCCAAAGAGACACCTCTCAGATAATGTTAGGAATATAATAGACATTTTGGAAAAGTTAGAGGTGAACATAAATACTAAAGCAGTTCTGATATTTGTGGACGCGGAGAAAGCCTTTGACAACATCTCTTGGAGTTTTATGAAAAAGAACCTTCATGGGATGGGGGTAGGCCAAGGATTTGAGAACGGTGTGGGTGCGATATATTCTGAACAAAGAGCTCAGCTGATTGTAAATAATGTAATAACTGAGGAACTCAAGATAGAAAAAGGAACACGACAGGGGTGCCCAATGTCCCCATTGCTCTTTATTTCGGTTCTGGAGGTGTTGCTGAATATGATTAGAAATGACCAGCAGGTTAAAGGTGTACAGGTCGGAGCAAAACATTACAAGTTAAGGGCTTTCGCAGATGACTTGGTTTTAACTTTACAAGAGCCATACACTAGCACGAAAAAGGTGTTGGAGATAATTCAACAATTTGGCCAGGTAGCTGGATTTAAATTGAATAAACAAAAAACTAAAGTCTTAGGGAAAAACCTGACAGATATGGAGAAGAATAAGTTTCAAGAAGAGACAGGTTTGATGGTGGTTAAGAAGGTGAAATACCTAGGGGTTAATTTAACATCTAAAAACTTGAATTTGTATAAGGACAATTATGAAAAATGTTGGTCAGAAATTAAAAAAGATCTAGAAATATGGTCAAATTTGAGATTATCAATGTTAGGCCGAATTGCAGTAATTAAGATGAATGTATTGCCTAGAATGTTATTTTTGTTTCAAACTTTGCAGATTATTGACAAGATGGACTGTTTCAAGAGGTGGCAGAAAGATATTGCGAAATTTGTCTGGCAGGGCAAAAAGCCCAGAATAAAATATAAAATACTAACAGATGTAAAAGAAAGAGGGGGATTTGCCCTGCCGGACTTAAAATTGTATTATGAGGCAGCAGCATTCTGCTGGCTGAAAGAGTGGATGCTCCTCGAGAATACAGATATCTTGGACTTAGAAGGTTTCAATAACGCATTTGGTTGGCATGCATATTTATGGTATGACAAAATCAAAGTGCATAGTGCCTTTAAAAATCACATTGTAAGGAAAGCGTTGTTCAATGTATGGATGAGATACAAAGACCTGTTGGAAAACAAAACCCCTAGATGGTTGTCACCCTTAGAGGCGAAGGCCCATAAGAAAGTCAATATGGAGGTCGGATGGCCAAAGTATTGTGAGATTTTAGAACAGGATGGAGAGAAACTGAAATTAAAGAGCCATGAAAAACTAAAACCCAAAGTACAAGATTGGCTCCACTATTATCAAATAACGGAGGTTTTTAAACAAGACAGGAAAATTGGCTTCCAGGTGGAAAAATCAAAACTTGAGACAGAATTGCTAGAACCCAATACTAAGAATTTGTCAAGAATGTATAACTTGCTGTTGAAATGGAATACACAAGATGAAATAGTTAAATCAGCTATGATTAAGTGGGCACAGGACATCGGCCATAACATTATGTCTGCTGACTGGGAAAGGTTGTGGAACACCGGAATTAAATTCACGACATGTAGTGCCTTAAAGGAAAATGTGATGAAAATGGTATATAGGTGGTACATGACCCCAGTCAAGCTAGCAAAAATTTACCACTTGCCTGACAATAAATGTTGGAAATGTAAGGAAATTGAAGGTACCTTTTATCATCTTTGGTGGACATGCCCGAAGATTAAGGTTTTCTGGGAGATGATATATAATGAAATGAAAAAGGTATTTAAATATACCTTTCTTAAGAAACCAGAGGCCTTTCTCTTGGGCATTGTCGGCCAATTGGTGTTAAAAAAGGATAGAACTTTCTTTATGTATGCAACAACAGCAGCAAGAATACTGATCGCAAAGTATTGGAAGACACAAGATCTACCCACCGTGGAAGAATGGCAGATGAAAGTGATTGACTATATGTCATTGGCGGAAATGACGAGCAGAATTCGGGACCAGGGAAAGGAGACTGCGGAAGAAGATTGGAAGAAATTTAAGATCTATCTTAAGGACTACTATAAACTTGAGGAGGCTTAGAATGTCGAGATTCTACAGAGAGAAAGGGTTGCAGTAATATAAGATTAGAATAAGAAAGGACTATGACGAATTAGAGTTGAAAAAAAATATTTATAAGTTGCTATAAAATTTGGACACGAGGATGCAGAAAGGGGAGGTATGGGGAAGTCCGAGGAAAGGAGTTTATGAAAAGACATTATGAAACTATACTTGTTTGTTTGTTTGTTTTCTTTTTTGTGTTTGTTTGTTATAAAAATTTTTGTAAAACTAATAAAAAATATTATAAAAAAAAAAAACAAAACATCCGAGTTCCAGGGCGTTCGGGATCCCAGGTACAACTGTACTGCCTCTGACAGTGGAGAAATTGTTGTTGTGCCGTGTGTTGTTGTGTGGTGGTTGTTTTATGAATTGCTTCCAATACAACCGCCTCCAGGCAATGTACAATAAACATGGCAAAAACAAAAGCAGTTAAAAAACACAAAAAACAGCAGAGGCATTTAAAAACAAAACAAAACAAATATTTGATATTTTTATTTGTATGTTTTTAGTTGTATCTCAGCACCGGGAGAAAGGTGGGATGTTAAGTAAATCAATAAATAGGGCACTCATGGCAGAGACCCCATTAATCCAGCTGGAAATACCCAGCGGAACAAAAGAAAAGTGTCTGCATTTGTTTCTGGAAATTACTGATAGTGGGTAGCCCCTGATAGCTTTATCCTCCATGAATTGGTCTAATCCTCTTTTGAAGCCATTCAATGTAATATGTAACATGTGAACCCCCCTCCTTCAGTGAATTGGGAAAGGCAGAGGGTGGAGCTGCTGTTTGTTTTCCAGAAACACTGAATCACTCCCAAGGCCTCAGCATTTATGAATCCCCTGCAGGTGTCTCATGCAACCCCAGGGGGAACCTAAGCTTTGCACAGAACTCTCTCTGGGCATGGACTAGGTAACGAGGCACCCTCTGGTGGCTGCCTACAAAAAAGTTCTGCTCTGCTTAAGTCCTATGGGTGGCTGGGGAGAACCTATCAAAGCAGCAAGAAGAGCTGAGATCTAATCTCTGGCAGAGCTGACCTTACAATCAGGCCTCCCCCTACTCCCCAGCACTCCACACAGGGCAGTTGTTATTATCCAAGGACGTCCAGGCCACATTGTGCATAGGAGCTGATGGTTCAACTATCGTTTGCTCCTTTTTTTTGCATGCCGTCTCCATCACACGGGACATTGGTGGCACTGTGGGTTAAACCACAGAGCCTAGGACTTGCCGATCAGAAGGTTGGTGGTTCAAATCCCCGTGACGGGGTGTGCGCCTGTTGTTCGGTCCCAACTCCTGCCCACCTAGCAGTTCGAAAGCAAGTCAAAGTGCAAGTAGATAAATAGGTACCGCTCCGGCGGGAAGGTAAACAGCGTTTCCATGCGCTGCTCTGGTTCGCCAGAAGCAGCTTAGTCATGCTGGCCACATGACCCGGAAGCTGTGCGCCGGCTCCCTCGGCCAGTAAAGCGAGATGAGCACTGCAACCCCAGAGTCGGCCACGACTGGACCTAATGGTCAGGGGTCCCTTTACCTTTTACTCCATCACAAGCCTACAGATCCAGGTGGCAAACTGCATGGTCTGCCTTCAGCTAACAGGTTTTTGAGTTCGTCATCTGATTCCCTAGAGCAGGGAGGTTCAACTTTTCACGCCAAGTCTACTTTGACACAGAACCCGGGGCCGCACACAGCCTTGTCATGCACAGGGTGGGGTGGGGAGCGAGGCCAGAATTTGACGTCTCTCCCCAGCCCTTGTGCTGCATTCCCAAAGGCGGGTAAGTGAGGCTCCAGGCTTTGGGAAGGAGTCACAAGGCTCTGGCAGGGTCCTAGAGCTCTCCCACCTTCTTCTCAAGCACTAACTAGGCTTTGAGAAGGAGGCGGGAGGACTCTAGTTGTCATAAGGGAGAAGTTATCACCCACCTGTAAAAAGATGCCTGCATGGAGTAAACTAGCACACCAAGGGGACAGGTTTAAGGTCGGCTACATTATTACATGCAAAGAAGCTTTTGCACTCTAAAGTGCTGCAGTCCAGAATTCTGCTACCTTACTGGGTATTATGTATAATGGGGGGAAGGGCCATAGCTCAGTGGTACGGCATCTACAGCATCTGCCTTGTACGCATTCCTTCATTGCAGCGGATTGGACTAGATGACCCTCAAGGTCCCTTCCGAGTCTACAATTGTCTGATTTACTGCAGATTCCAGGTTGACTCCCTGACATCTCCAGGTAGAGAGACTCATCATCTGAAACCCTGGAGAGCTGCTGCCAGTCAACACACTGAGTCTTTTTTTGGAAATATAATAATATATAATAAGATATTATGAGATAATAATAGCAATAACCTTGGAGACTGCAGCAAACATGCTCGTCAGTATAAAGAGAGTTTTATGCTATACCTACCTAGAAGCTGCGGTGGCTTCCTGCATTATTTCGATGCGGAGCGGAATGGGAATATCAAAATCAATGACTTCTGCTTTGCTTTCATTACTAGATTACTTCAAATTGTGATTTTTATTACATTGTAGTCACAATGAAGGCCCTTTAAATAGGGTGGAAAGTTACGGTCTACATATTTCAAACAGAAGTACAAATGAATAAATACAGACATAATGCAGATTAGTAGGGCAGCGACGTTACCTGCTGCCTGTAGCCTACCTTGTAAACTATCCTTTTAGACATACGCACACAGTCAGATTACATAGAATCATAGAACTAGAAGGGACCCTGAGGATCATCTAGACCAACCCCCTGCAACGCAGGAATGTGCAGCTGTCCCAGACGGGGATTGAACCTGCAACTTTGGCGTTATCAGCACCAAGCTCTAGCCCACAGAGCTATCCAGGCTGCAATCCGATACACACTTACTAAAGAGTAAATGTTGTTGAACACAGTGGAACTGGATTCTCAGTAAACATCCGTAAGATTGTGATGAAAATGTACCAGTCCAAAAAAATAATAACCTGGAAGTAAATAAATAAATAAAATACTTTACCGCCCCCCATCCAGCACACACAAAGAAGCTGCCAGTCTGCACACACCTATATGCCACAAGAGTGAGTCTGGCAAAATGTTCATATTCAGGAGGAGATGTTATCTGCCTCAGTTGCGGGAGAGAATAGCTGAGCCATACAGCTGAGCAACAGTGTGGAATGAGGCCAAGGATGGGGAACCTGTGGCCCTCTTGACGATGCTGCGACTACAACTTGCATCATTCCTGACCATCAGGGGTTGGAATCCAGTTTCTCCACCCCTGGCACAGGTGCACAAGCGATGAATGAAAATGGCGAGTAAGCAGTTTAAAGGTCAGGTGCTAATTTGGCAAGATGAGCGGCCATCTGCCTTCATTCTCCAGGTAAACCAGGGGAGAACTGGCACATACAGTCCTTTCCAAAAATGGCTTACTGGCAGGAAAGGCTTTCAAACTGCGCATCTCTGAATATATGTACTCTGGGTTTCTACTCGGTTTGGGAGCTTTCCATATTTGCTTATATTCTGGGTGGCAAAAGGGAAAGCTATCCACAAGGGCGTTTCTTGATACTGGTATAAAGTTCATCAATGCTGGATGCAGGCTCAGAACATCACTTCTTCTGAACTTTCTCTAATACACACAGCTGCACTCTCCAGAGCCACTACTCTGTTTCTAACAAGTAAGACGCCACCTTTAAAAAGAAGAAAATGTGGTCGAGACTTCCCCTGCTTCATTGTCTAACTCAGTGGACACTCTGTGCTTCAGAGAGGGGCATTAAGATATTTGAGATACTGATTTAATCCAACAGAGCTTATAGGTTTTTTCTTTAAGTCCTAAAATAAGATCTTAAAAAACCACTTTCAGAAGAGGAACAAAGTTACAGTGGCAGGTCATAGCTATGGGAGTGTGAGAGAGATGAATAAGGCACTGTGCCATGCCCAATGGGATTTGGTTCCTTTTTTAAAAAAATCAAGTTTCTAGCCTTGAAAGTCATAGAAAATAAATATTGAAAACCTGTTCAGAATTTACTAAAAGCACATATGTCCCAGAGATACAGGATTCTAAGACAAGAAGGGCCAGAATTCTGCAGTTTAGATAAATCCTTAGAGATGTGAGCAGTCAGATTTATTGTTTGCATTCAATTTTCTTCAGAATCAGACGTTGCTCAGCAGCGCGCCCACAATTCCACTCGCCCCAAGTGCTGAAGCCGTTTTTCTGCGACTGCGAGAGACTTAACCTGGTTTCTCCTACAACGGTGGCTTTCAGTCTGTTTCCCAGGAAACCCTGGGGATCTTTAAACCTTACGGGGCATTCGTCAGTGGGAAAACCAGCAGCAGCACACATGCTGAAAGACAGCTGCCCAGCACTAACGACTGTCCCCTGCGATGCACAACCGTGGGGGTAGAATTGGCTGCGCATGTTCAACAGCGCTGTCTCTGCTCACGCAGAGCAATAATGAGATCCGACAGGTCTGGCCGGCAGCGCCCCTTGCTCACTTTGCACCATAGAAACGTGCCCCAGGAGCATCTGAAATGCACGGGAGCTCCTCAACGCGCAAGGTGCAAAAGAGTTGTCTGAAAGGGGTTTAAATCCCGGCTTTGGAATGAGTTGCAGTGAAGAAAAACTAAGCAAAACCCAGAGGCAGAGCAGAACTCTGCAGTCTGCACAGAGTCTTGGCAAGAAAGTTTTTTTGTGTGTGTGTGTATCAGAGTTAAGTGCAAACCAGGAGACCTTCTGCTGGAGAACAAGGCAAGAGCATACGGCTTGTAGCAGCAGGGGACTGTTCCGTTCCATGAGAGCGGGGAAAGGCCAAGGTCCTGGCTCAGCGTAGCCAAGCTCGTGTCTCCAACACAGCCGCAGGCACGCAAGACACACTCTGTTTCCTGCGAAGCTGCCTCCAGCATTTCTCATTTATGTTCCGGCCCACAGCCAGCCAAGACTAGGTTATTTTAAACAGACATCTTTCCAGTAATGGTCCAACTGGGGGATGCCCTGGATTCGCTCCCTTCTCTATTAGCTCTCTATCCAAGTAGATGCTGTGCGTAGAAGGGCCGGTGCGTCATGCACATGGTGTGGGGGAAAGGATGGGGGTCCCTAGCCAGCCAACTAGACCAGCAGCTCTCGGTGAGCGTGGCGCAAAGCTTGTAAAACATCCGCCCGCGCACTGGAGCCACGGGCCTGAAACCTCTTTAACCAAGGAGTGCAACGCAACAGCTGGGAAACATTACAGTGGAAAATGATGCTAAAGACCCATGGAAAGTCTCCAGCTCTTCCCCGCCAAAAACACATTAATAGGCTGCAGTGGTGCCTAATTCACAGACCTCCTGGGAACTCAACTGCAGACATGTAGGGGAGCCAGGGAGCAGCCGTTCCTCAGAAAGATTGGTGTAATCTCACCAACGTGTTTCTGCATGTTCTTGAACATGCACCTGCCAACATTTGGAAATCGAAAGCATTATATATATATGTGTGTGTGTGTGTGTGTGTGTGTGTGTGTGTGTGTGTGTGTATCCAGGGCCTCTCTGCATGATCAGATTACTGCACAATTTTGTATGTTGCTTTCTCCTGTATTGTACACAGTTGCCCATCAGAAAGGACAGAACACCAAACATGAATCAAGAACTAATTGAGGAAATGCAACAAAGGACAGAGATAGAAGTGGTGAACAAAGTGAAGTATTTAGGAATATGGTTAACCCCCAAGAACATTGATTTGTTTCAAAACAATTACTTACCTATGTGGAATCAGATAAAAAGGGATTTGGAGGTGTGGGGAAGACTGAAATTGTCCTTTTGGGGGAGAATATCCACGATAAAAATGAGTGTGCTACCAAAGATGTTATTCCTTTTCCAATCATTGCCAATAATTAAGGGGGCATCAATTTTTAAAGAATGGCAAAAAATAATTTCAAGATATATCTGGCAGGGTAAGAAGCCAAGGATTCAGTTTAAGTTATTAACAGATGCAAAAGAGAGAGGTGGCTTCACCCTGCCAGATTTGAAATTATATTATGAAGCATCATGCCTCTGTTGGATAAAGGAATGGATTAAATTAGAGAATGGAGAGCTGTTAGATTTAGAAGGATTTGACAACAGATTTGGTTGGCATGCTTACCTATGGTATGAGAAGAAAAAAATTCACAAAGGTTTTGAAAACCACATCTTCCGAAGATCACTGATAGAGGTGTGGGAGAGGTATAAAAACTTGTTGGAACCTAGACTCCCCCATTGGATTTCACCATTAGAAGTGATGAGTGTGAAAAAAATTAATATGAGGGGGAGGTGGATAACATATGGAGAATTGGTAACAAGAGGGGGGGGGAATGGAAAATGAAAACTTATGAAGAGGTGAAAGAATTTGTTTACGACTGGTTACACTACTTTCATATTAATGATATGTTTAAAAAAGATTGTAAAATGTGTGGGTATGAAGGTAAAGAATCAAAATTCCAAGTGGAGGTATTGAATAATGAGTATAAAAACCTGTCTAAAATGTATAAAGTGTTGCTGGAGTGGCATACAAAAGATGAAGAGGTAAAAGTAGTAATGATACACTGGAAAAGAGACTTTGGTTACAATATACAGTATGATGATTGGATGAAATTATGGAATGAAAGGCTAAAATTTACGGCATGTACTGCGTTGAAAGAAAATGTAATGAAAATGTTTTACAGATGGTATATAACGCCAGTTAAACTGGCCAAAATGTATAAAACATGCAATAAGTGTTTGAAACGTAAAGAAAAAGAAGGTACTTTC
Source organism: Podarcis liolepis (assembly GCF_965112155.1). NCBI lineage: Eukaryota > Metazoa > Chordata > Lepidosauria > Squamata > Lacertidae > Podarcis > Podarcis liolepis. The sequence goes on from NC_139555.1 coordinate 27,379,568, forward strand.
TATCATATGTGGTGGGAGTGTAAAAAGGTGAAAGACTTCTGGGAAATGATATACAATGAATTGAAAAAGATGTTGAAATATACATTCGTTAAAAAACCAGAAGCCTTTCTATTAGGAATGGTAGGAAACGAAATCAATAAGAGAGACTGTAAACTGTTTCAATATGCAGTGACTGCCGCAAGGATACTTCTGGCCCAAAGATGGAAACAGGAAGAAATTCCAACAGTGGAAGAATGGAGAAGGAAATTGACCGAATATGCAGAATTGGACAAATTGACTGGGAAGATTCGATACCAGAAAGACCAAAAGTTTATCGAGGACTGGGGGAAATTTACAGAATATCTGAAAAATATATGTGATGTACAGACAACGGTTGTTGGTTTTGAAGAGACTCTGTGAAATAGTAAGAAATACTGCAAAAAAGAGAGTAAGAGGAAAAGGAGTGGGGAAAGGCAATATCATGTTTAGAAATGCATCAATAAATAGAATTTTTTTGAAAGATTGACAGAGAAACTGAGGAAAGTCAAAAATTGAAGCATGAGTGTAAAATAATTTGTTGACTGTATAAAACTTGTTTGGAAAATGAATAAAAATTATTTTTAAAAACAACAACAGAAAGGACAGAACACCGGCTTGTTTGACTATTGATCTGGCCCTGTACAGCAATTCTCATGTGTCGCTTTAACATTCTTGAACAGAGGAAGCAAACCTCCAGCCTGTGGGCCAATCTCAGCCCACTTAGGGTTCAAATTTGGTCCATGAGGCTCCTTCCTCCAAACTGCGCTCACTTTATGTCATGTGTGACATCATAGAATCACAGAATTGTAGAGTTGCAATGCAGGAATATTTTGCCCAACATGGGACTTGAACCTACAGACCTGAGATTTAGTCTCATGCCCTACTGACTGAGTTAAAGAAACCCTGCACCTTTCATTATTAGGCCTTGTCTCTTCTATCCCTCAGCTGCTGGGCAGTGAAGTCTTTGCAAGCCCTGGGTGGTGCTTTGACAGGCCAAGGTCGGAACTTTGGGACATCAAAGAACTCAATAACTTGATGTCATTGTGGTACCAGGTGATTGACAGGTGGGTGGCCCCACCCTGTTGTCAAACTCAACTTGTGAAGCTAGGTTCTTATATGGATCTGGCCTGTGGACCTCAAAGGGCTCCCCACTCCTCCTCTAGAGCAATGACTTGGGAAGGACTAAATGTCCTTGACCAAACTGCGGGAGGCAGTGGAAGACAGGAGTGCCTGGCATGCTCTGTTCCACAAGAGCATGGGGTCACAAAGAGTCGGACACGACTGAACGACTAAACAACAACAACAAATGTCCACATTCATCTCTTTCCCCCCTTAGCCCATGGATGAACCTCCACACTCATTATTTTTCACAATTTCTAACCCAGAAATACCAATCCAAGGGCTAATATTAATGCTATGCTGTATTTTTTAGGGTGTTTTTTCTGATGTGAATGGGGTTTTTTTTAGGAGGAGCAAAATGTTTCTTAATCCCCTCTCACTGGGCCATTGCTTCCAAGGGGAGATCCTGTTGCTCCTTCCACGAAGAGACCCAGTATCTCTGCTTCTCCCCAGGACTCCAATATGTAAACTCCTCCTCCTCCAAGGATGATTAGCCTGTGCATACAATTCAGCAGAAAAGGAGGGCCACTGAATTTTTCCATGGCAGGTGCAAAAGGGCTTTCAACAACCAGTCACACTACAGAGCACTTGAGACATGCTGCAGAATAGGAAGAAGATGCTCAACAGTTTCTTATTGGAGCGCCCTTCTGTGTGTGGACAGAGCAGTTGGTTTTCAACACAAGAGCTGCATTTGGACTGAGTCCACATGCCATAAACCCTGAATGCTTGTAATAAAAATGCACCAGCAATGCTGAACCAGGTGGGTTGTCAATCCTATTCCCATCAGCTGAGAGCATTCTAGGGGCATCGAGAGAGAGGAGAAGAATTAAGAAAAAAAACTAACTCGAACAGCTATGATTAAAAAGTTGGTCCCCAAAGGAAGAGCTGGCCTGGTGCTTGCCTAAAAGCCTATGTGCTATTTATACACCATTAAACACACACACACAAGGAACCAGCTAAAAGCTGAGATGCCTCCCACTTAAGCAGAACATTTTGTCTGCAATTCTACATGGTGAGGGGTGCGATGGGGGGCGGAAGGAGGCCACGTAATTTGCTTTAGGAGCCAAGGAAGGGAAATCCATTCATTTGGAGCCCCTGGGTACCTCCTTGGTACATATCCTTGAGCACTTTTGCTGATGCTCATGCCTGCTGCACAGCTCTGAATCCTTAGCAAAGTGCCTTGGCGCTTTTTGAGGTGCCTGAGCAATTTGCAACTCCAGCCCCTGGAACACCAGCATTTAACTTGACATGTAAGACACGACAGCCACACATATCCAGTGTCAAGTACGTGTCCAAGCCTTGTGGGGAAAGATGCTCCTAAAGAAATGATTGTGTTGGTTTTTTCGTGAGGCTAGTGTAGTCATGGAATCTGAAGGCTCATGCAGACATGTAATTGTCTTCCAAAGAACCATGCATTCTCTTCCTTCCTTGGCAAAATAAGATGTTCACAAGTTTTTGCAAAAGCTACACTGTACACATTGTACTCGCGGACAGGGTTAAGGGAGAGGCACCTTGGTCTTTGCAAACATGCAGTCTAGTGAATGTGCACAAAGACCACAGACAAGTAACCTGTGTCCCTCCCAATGTTGCTGAACTCATATCATATTTAACCACTGGCTGTGCTGCATGGGGATGATGGGAGCTGTGGCTCAGCAGCATCTGGAGACCCCCACACCCCCTGCTTTAAAATTCCTGAAGCAGCAGAAGAGGATACAACTCCCTTCTCCTGCACTGCCCATCCTTGTCATCGATATGCAAGGAAGTCAGATTGGAATCTTGTGCGCTACACAGATGGGATGAGATGCGGTGGCTACTTCAGATTTTTAATTTTTTTTATGGGTGGGCTGAATTTAGGGGCTCAGTCCTAACAGTACAAACTTTGGGACATCCACTGAAGCTGAGAGTTGGAAGATAGCTCAGTTGGTTAGAGCGTGGTGCCGATGACACCAGGGACGCTGGGATCTGGGACAGCAGCATATTCCTGCATTTCAGGGAGTTGGACTAGATGGTCCTCAGGGTCTCTTTCAACTCCGCAAAGAAAAGTACGTATTCACATAGCTTATAGTTAAACTATGGAATTCAGACTCACAAGAAGCAGTGATGGTTGCCAACTTGGATGGCTTCAAAAGAGGACTGGATACATTCACGGAAGATAAGGCGGCAACTAGCTATGATGGCTACCTCGACTGTTGGGAGACAGCAAAGCTTCTGTGTACAAGCTGCTTGAAACCACAGAAGGGGAGAGTGCTTTAGCACTCAGGTCCTGCTTGCAGACATCTGGCTGGCCACTGCGAGAGCCAAATGTTGGTGGGCCACTAGCCTGATCCAGCAGGCACTTCTTATGTTCTTATGCCACAACACATTAACATGGGGAAGGGCTGCGGCCCAGTGGTGAAGCATCTGCTTTGCATGCAGAAGGTTGCAGGTTGGATACTCAGCATATCCAGGCAAACCTTGGGAATGTCACCAGCCAGACACCCCAGAGAACCGCTGCCAGTCTGTACATACATAACACTCACCTAGATGGGCAAATGGTCTGAGTATAAGGCAGCTCTTAACCTCAATTCTTCCCACTCTTCCAACCTCCCAATGCCTGGCATGGCCAGCCCCCCCAACACAGCGGTCTGCCCTATTCTTTCTTCTTCTCTCAGTGATTCCTCATAAACATACCCCTCCATCTTCCATCCTCCTCCGTTATTGCATCTACTCTGATATGATTTCCATCAGAAAGTGAGAGCTACCCTATGGGAGCAGGGAGCCCTGCCACATCAAAGCCACTGGGCTTGCAGACTCGTGCTGCCCCTTCCTGCACTTCCTGTTTTGAAACGGAAATGGGAAACCAAGGACACTCTCCAGCCAACAGTGGAGACCTTTTGCGGAGCCCCTTTGGTTTCTAAGGGGCAGAGGGATACGCTTCACCCACTGAATCAAGACGGGTTTTCTTTGGCTCAGAGCTTGTTCAGACCATGTGAATCTGGCTGCCTTACTGCCCAGGAGAAGAAGCGGCAATGGTCACGCATTGCCCCTGCATGCTCAGGCCCAGGAAAAGAGCAGCTGTTTTTCTTCTCATTCCCTCCCCATCTTTGCCTCTCCCCCCTCCCAACACCAGGGATATTGTTCTAAATCTCATTGACATCAAAATATCATTGGAGCTGCACGGCACGAAGCGAGATTAAAAAACAATAAAGAGAAAAACGAAACCCTCCGCTCTAATTGCCAACCCTTCACCGCCAGGCAGTGGCAGGGAGGGGAAAGGGAGGGAAGGGGGGAGAGAGAGAGAGAGAAGGGGTGGGTGGGGAAGAAAGAAAAGAAACCCACTAAAATTTTAATAGGAACCACTGCATTTAATTTAACGACACATTTTTTCAATTACCAGAATAATTGTTTTATTCATAAAATGAGTTTCCATAAAGAGGGTCATTTTCTTTTGTTTTTATTATTCATTTGTGCAACATATTTGAGGCATAATTCTCCAGCCCTGAAGGGAAGAGGTTGTACATCTGGGTAAACAGTCTCTCTCTCTCTCTCTCTCTCTCTCTGTGTGTGTGTGTGTGTGTGTGTGTGTGTGTGTGTGTAGAGGGAGAGAGAGGGAGACAGATGTACGTGTTTGAGTGTTGAGCCCCCAAATTTCTGACAGTTTCACACCCGTTGGGCATATCGGAGCTTCTAAAATTTTACAGCCCAGCTTCAAAGACTGCTTGCTATGAGGTCCCGCCAATCCGGAAAGGACCTCTGGCCTGTGCGGCACACATTTGGATCTGTGTAGCTACGGGACCGTACTGCCAGGCTGAAAGTAAGACCAGCCTGAAGTTAAGAGCGTGAAGACCTGGGAAGAGAACGCTGGGACTGCCTCTTGCGCTTTGCGTGTGTATGTGCACAGCTTATCACCCCTCCCCTCCTGCAATTTCCCCACCCCCGCAAAAAGTGACGACTGCAGAGTTCTTTGCAGATTATAATTCACATAATTATGGAAGTATATTAGAGGAACTTTCCCATTTATGCTACGGGAATCAATAGCGGGAAACATGGGAGTGGGAGGGTGTAATATTTAAACATGACTTAAAAATAAATGTGGTTCCCAAAACTATGGATCTTTGGGCAGGGGGGCTAATCAGTGCTATTTTTCTAGAACTGAGTTCTGGCAAGTTCTGGCTGGAAAAAGCCTTGGGGAGTAATACTGTTGTATATAAAGAACAAAGGAAGAGCCTGCTAGAGCTAGCCAATGAGCCATCTAGTCCTCATGTTCTCCCAGGGGCCAACCAGATGCCTTTTGGGAAACAGAAAGCTACCACCACTAGCACCAGCCATATCCCAATCATATTCTGTCTTAAGAAAGGGTTAGAAAGAGGGGGGACAACTTGCTGGTAAGGTAAAGGTAAAGGACCCCTGGATGGTTAAGTCCAGTCAAATTCGACTATGGGGTGCAGCGCTCATTTCTGCCTTCAGGCCAAGGGAGCCGGCGTTTGTCCACGGACAGCTTTCTGGGTCATGTGGCCAGCACGATTAAACCGCTTCTGGCGCAACAGAACACTGTGACGGAAACCAGAGTGCACGGAAACACTGTTTACCTTCCCGCCACAGTGGTACCTATTTATCTATTTGCACTGGTATGCTTTCGAACTGCTAGGTTGGCAGGTGCTGGAACTGAGCAACAGGAGCTCACTCAGTAGCAGGGATTCAAACTGCTGACCTAGTGATCGGCAAGCCCAAGAGGCTCAGTGGTTTAGACCACAGCGCCACCTGCGTCCCTACAGCTTGATGGAAGTGGGGGCGAGTTGTGCTGCAATGGGTTAGTTTCTTTCTGAATTCTTTCAGCAAGGGAGGTGTGTCCTGCAGCACTAGAGTGTTGAGCGAAAACTTCAGCAAATCAGAGGGGGAAACAGCCAGGCGCTGCTGCAGCTTGGGAGTGTTGGTGGGGAATCTTCACCTTGTAGGTCTTCACTTCTTTCAAAGGGCTGAATGAATCGCCTATGTTTCAAGTGCTACATCTTTCAGGGCACTCAGTAGGGGCAGCACGGCTCATTTCATTGCTCAAGATGAAACAGAAATGTGCCTCCCCCCCCCATTGCTGTGCCACCGCCATGCCTCTCTCACCTGAATTGCACAGCGGTGCTGGCAAAGCACTACCTGCAATGTCAACTTCTGGTGAGATCTTGTGCGCTCCACGAGATCTTGTGAGATTTCAGTGAAACCTTGCGAGATCTCACCAGAAACAGGTGCTGCTGAAAGGTGTGAGTTCTCTGTTGGCTTCTGCCACTCAAGGCAGGCGACTTGCCCTATCTCATCGGTGGGTGTGACTTGGCACTCAGAACCACACTAAAAGTGGACATGGCAGATCCTGACCAGGGAGGAACAAATAGATGCCAAACTTTGTTTTGTTTCTTGCCTGTGGCCTCTGATTTTGATTGGAACAGCGGTAACAACAGAAAGCTTCTTAAAGCCATTCCGCAGTATAAATCCCCCTAAAGCTGTTACTTACTTCTTCTTTTTTATAGTCTCAATGGGATAAAATGAAGACTCAATATAGGTACAGTGGAACCTTGGTTCTCGAACTTATTCCATTTTGGAAGTCCATTCAACTCCCAAAACTGTTCAAAAAACAAGCTGCAGCTTTGGATTGGCTGCAGGAGCTTCCTGTACTCAAGGAGAAGCCGCGTCAGACATTCCTTCCGGGTTTGCAGCATTCAGGAGCCGATTTGTTTGGGAGCCCAGCCATTCGGGAACCAAGGTACCACTGTACTTATAATTCATCAGAGGAGACCAGAGCAGAGAGGAGTACAGTATATGGATGCCAAAATATCATGTGGTCCTGGAAAAAACATATGCATGTACTTCACACTCTCTGTATAACAGATGCTGCCTTTCAGCTAATCTAGATGAAACATGGGCATAGGCTAGCAAAGGGAGGGAGGGAGGGAAGGAGGCTTCACATGTTCTTGGACCAGCCAGGCAGGTCTGTTTCAAGCTTGCAGCTCTTAGCAGACCTGGTGGACACTTCACACTAACACAAGCACACAAAACCAAACATGAAAAGTTGCATTGGGAGGGGTGGGGAGGAATTTAGAGCACAGTGGCAGGCAGAGAGGGGTTCTTAACCCTTTCTCTGTACTCAATTTGTCCTTCCCCATTTCCTCCTCCCCCCCCCCCACATACACACCCAGGTGATCTGTTTGCCTCCCAAGGCTAAAAGCTGCTTGCAGGGGGCGGGGGGGTGTTGCATCGCTTCTGCAGCCCAGGGTAACGTATACCAGGATCCCATTTCCTATTTGCCCCCTTCCTGGTTTCTGACAGCAAGAGAGAGCGGAGAACGGCCTCAGATGCAGAGCCCAGATTCTGGGTGGCTTGCGCTATTAAATATTTAAAGCTGTGGTCTGTGCGTGTGAAGAAACAGCGAGTTGCCCGGAGTGCCAGCGCTCCTGGAAACAGTGTTAGAAACTCAAACATATAAGATAGGTGCCAAATGGCTCCTTATACCCAGGACATTTGGCGGCATGAAGTGAATTGTCTGTTCTGGCCCTCCTTTCTCTCCTGGTCAGAGTAGTGGAGATCAGTAGAGTAACTTCAGGTGGCTAGTAAGCATTGGGTTGCTAATATAATCATTATGTATATTATGTGGAAAACCCTGTGGCAGGGAAGAGGGTAGGAAAAGCGAACGAACAGGTCCGTGTGTGTTCTGTACTATAAATTCCATCACTTTACATGATAATCCTAACCGCTTAAATTCCTTGCTGCTGAAACCTTCACGTGTTCCCCCCCACCCTCCAACCAAGTATCACTCTGAGACCTAGAATCCTGTTGTCCACTTGGCCCTGAGCCACAATGATGGGGGGAAACCCAGATTTTCAGCAGTCAGAAATGGCAGCACTGATAGTTGAAGCAATCCCATTCTCTGAAAGACTTTTTTTTTTAACCTGAGAAGTTGATCGGTTGATCACAGCCATTCAAAACAGCCACACAAAAGCCCTGCCTTTGCTGTCAAGCCCTTGCAGAATTTGCTTCCTTGGCCTGCCGTTCATCTCGCCTGATGAAGCAAGATTTTCCCTCTGCTAAATATAGCTCATTTGGCTGAAGCAAGTGTGAGCCCGGCTTCCCAGACACAACCTCCTTTGGCCAGGCTCCCAGCTTTACAGCTATACACACACCCCTGGCCCCCACACAGCTGCCAAAAACCCTCCCCACTGCTTTCATCAACTAGGCCCAAGCCATGTCCTTTTTTGAACATTGGAGAAGGAATCACAGAATGCTGCAGGGAGGGGAGGTGGACAAGCTGAATAGCTCAGTTGGTTAGAGCATGGTGCTCATCATGCCAAGGTTGCAAGTTCAATCCCCATATGGGACAGCTGCATATCCTGCATTGCAGGGGGTTGAACTAAACGATCCTCAGGGTCCCTTCCAACTCTACAATTCTATGATTCTACATGTGAGGCCGGGAGGCAGATTGTACTGCCCAAACTGCACTGGTGAGGATCAGTGGGGATAGCACATGGCTGCATAAACATGCCCCGTTGTGCAACTTTAAAATCTATCCAATGCACTCGCAGAGGATAAGGATCAGGGTATTAATTGCTACTAGTTGTGATGGCTCCCATATCTCCAGCATCAAAGGTGGCATGCCACTGAATACCAGATGCTGGTGATCACGAGTTTGGACACAATGTAAGCTGCCAAGTTTCCCATTTCAGACAGACATGCAGAATAGAAATGTTTAAAACAAATATGCATATGAAGGCACATAAGCACAAGGTCCTACTTTCTACCCCAAGGCTCATTTCTTATCCCCGTATGCACATACCCATTCAAAAAAGGGGGTTCCCACTTCCTCCCTTGCACAGATATAGTATTGTGTGCACATGCATTCTAAAAGAATCAGTTTGGGTCCAAACGACTAAAAGTGGCAAAACAAGTAAGACCAGACTAATCAGGACATCTTCAGCAGCATCTCTAGCATGTAGCGAGAGAGGGAACGATTTCCCCATGTTCAAGTGTCAGAACTGGCCCCACTCTTGGCTATGGGCAACTTCTGATCAATAATAGAATTTTGTATTTTGGAACACACTGTCAAAGAATACTGTGGATAACAATGGATGACTTTGGAAGTCAACACAGCCGCGAAAAAAAGAGAAAAATATAACGAGGCAAAAAGGAAGGATAAAAGGAAGCAAACTAGGACTTTGATTGAAGGTGAGCTGTGAATTCTGGACTTTCTAAAGCCCCAGATGTTCCAGACTTCATTCTCCATCTCACACGCTTCAGGGTTAAAGACCTGAAGCACCAAACAGTCACTGTTGGCTGCCGCCCCCTTCTGCTGTCTAACTAGCCCTCTGTTTCATGGCACGCCGATCAGTGCTCCAATACAAAGGCACACCAGGCCGCGGTTCCTCTTTAACAAGCGGATGCTCAGGCTCTGCAAGAGGAAAAGCCAGGTGAGGAGACAAAGCCGGGACACAAAAGCCAAGGATGGGATCGTGCTGTGCCTTGTCTTCACTCTGGGGCTGGAGCAGCTTTGTATTGTGTACGATACATTTTCTGCTTGTAAAATGTCAGCATGTGGTTAGGAGACATGAATGTTTCATCAGCTGTTGGGAAGGTAGTTGTGCTGATTAAATGGCAGAGATTGTGTGTGTGTGCGAGAAAGATGCAAAACAGCATGCACAGGAGGGTTGGTTTTGCATGACCATTCATAAACAGAAGAGGTTAAGCAGGTGAGTGTGTGTTTGATAGTGAATATGCAATTGGTGTGCAACACTCCACACTCTGCAAGATAATGCCATTGTGTGAATGCACTTACGTGAATGGGTAGAAGCAATGGCAAAATTGCATCCCATCGTTCTTGTTTGCAGAGAGGAGTTGCAGGCCATGGTTTCCTTGTTGCCATGGAAAACTCCCTTCAATGGTGGGGTGGCTCCACCATTTTGAGAATAAATAATAATAATAATAATAATAATAATAATAATAATAATAATAATAATAATACCGTATTTTTTGCCCTATAGGACACACTTTTCCCCCCTCCAAAAATGAAGGGGAAATGTGTGTGTGTCCTATGGGGCGAATGCAGGCATTTGCTGAAGCCTGGAGAGCGAGAGGGGTTGGTGTGCACCGACCCATCTCGCTCTCCAGGCTTCAGGAAGCTATCCGCAAGCCTTTGGAGCCCGGCGGGAGTTCCCGCTGGGCTCCCAAGGCTTGCAGACAGCAGCCTGCAGCCCGAAACCCGGGGAGCGCTCCGCAGCGCAGAGCTGGGCTTCCGGCAACTATCTGCAAGCCTTCTGAGCCTGGCGGGAGTTCCCGCCAGGCTCCGAAGGCTTGCGGATAGCAGCCTGTTCTGGGGTCGGGGGAAGCTCGGGCTTCCCCCACCCCAGCCCCATGGCTGGGGGGGGATATTCCCCCCTTTATCCCCCCCAAAAAAACTAGATGCGCCCTATGGGCCGGTGCGCCCTATAGGGCGAAAAATACGGTAATAATAATAATAAATTTTATTTATACCCTGCCCTCCCCAGCCAAGACCAGGCTTAGAGCGGCTAACACCAGATATAAAACAATTGATTGAAATACAACTTAAAAAACAAGATTAAAATACAACATTAAAAGAAGGGGCAAATACAGTATCTCTGGTAGGCTGGTCTAAGAATTGAGGCACGGTTGCCCAAACATGCCATTCACATTCAGAAACTGGCTTTGTCCTGTGAAAAGTTCATGTGCAGCTCACATGCATACAGCACATCCTGAAGTTCAAATACACATTACAAGTCACCACCATCTACAGTATTTAAATTTACTATTAAATACAGCTCTGCTAATGCACAAGGCCAATTTAAAGAGCAGCAAGAGCAACAACAAAAAACCAAAACCAAAATCAGGTCTTTGCCTCAAGGATCCAAATACAAATTACCTTTCCCAGACTTTCAAGGAATCCTGTGCAGTTGATGTGAATTGTGGAGGAGCTTGTTACCGTGCTTCCTAGAGGAACCTCATATCCAAATGAGGGCATTTGCAAAAAAAAGCAACCTCCAAACTTTTACTTAAATTTTGATTCCCCAATAACATTCAAAACGGCATCTCCCATGTTCGGTTGCTCCCTAGTGAATCACATGGATCATCAAGGTACAGTTTGCCATTCTGCCTTATAGATAAGGTTACCAGCTCTCAATTTGAAGATAGTACACTTCTTTAAATACTTCTGTGCCTGACTGTGGGCCAGTCACACTTCTTTGAAGTCTCTCAGCCTCACTCATCTCACAGAGTGTTTGTTGTGGGGGAGGAAAGGAAAAGAAAATTTTAGCCGCTTTGAGACTCCTTTGGGTAGTGATAAAGCGGGATATCAAATCCAAACTCTTCTCTTTTTCTTCTTCTTCTGGGACCAGGGAGCCATGTTACAGGAGCCACTGTCATGTAGTCACTGCAGAGGCTGGTCTGATAGCCCATCACTGCATTACAGCCACCAGAGTGTAATGGCCAAGGGACTGAGTTTTGAAGGGTCATGGCTTAGTGTCAGAGCATCTCCAGGTACGGCTGAGAGAGAACTCTGCCTAAGCTTCTATCTGTCTGTATAGAGTACATAGACAATGCTGAGATAGATATGGCATTTCATGGCAGCCTATATCTTGTCTGATGCTCTAGCTATCTTATACTCTCCATTCTCTATCAGCTTTCACATAGAATCATACAAACTAGCTACACATTTGTAATGTTCCCAATTTCAACTCTTAAAATCTTACATTGTGTGGGATATTTAAGAGGGCACCTTTCTATATATCATAAATATGCATGAAACCCATCCCATGGCTACTGAGCCTCACAGTGGAAGTAGACACAGTCAGGAAGAGTTTCTTCTGGACTTCTCAAGTCAGGCTAATCAGGGAAGTCAGAACCATGGACAGCTCCCAGTGCACCAGCAGGCTGGAGCTCTCCTTCCTATTGCAGCTACCAAAGTATGTTGTCTCAGCAGAAAACTGAAGCCTTCTGTAGGCCGATAAGGCATGCACTCTAGTTGGCCCTGCCTGTCTGGAAGAGCTAGTTGTATTTTTTTAAAGAGCCTTTGTCTGTTCTTGCACCCATTGCTTTCTGTGAGGTTGGAAAAGTGGCATCCAAGGATGTAGGTAAGGCCACATCCTCTGACAGGGAGGAAATGGGAGAAGGCACTAAAAGCTCTTGCCTGGATGAAGCAGCCAGCACTTCAAGCTCCTCTGATTATAACTTGGGGTACTGAGGTCATGGGCGATTGCACCAGGTACTGCTGCTCCAAGCCCCTTGCCTCAAAGGGTTAGGGTTAGGGTTACTTTAATCAAGTTAAGGGAAGGAAGAAGACAATGGCAATAAGTGTTTCAGGGGCCTCAGCAAAGCATGTTTCTCTGCTGGGAAGTGAATGAGGCTGGAAGTCCGCTAAACCCCACCAGAAATTACACAAATGGCACCCATTTAGGTCTAGTCCCTTCTCTGAAAGATGAATGTATTTGTATGATGCTTTCTTATGGATTTATTGTAAGCAACTTAGAGCAAGCACCCAAACTTCTAACTAAAGGAAATAAAACAAGGCATGGGGTAACTCATTGTAAAGAGTTGTGCTTATTTGAAGTCAGCCATAAATAAGTAAAGGTCCAGTCGTGACCGACTCTGGGGTTGCGGCGCCCATCTCGCTTTATTGGCCGAGGGAGCCAGCGTACAGCTTCTGGCTCATGTGGCCAGCATGACTAAGCCGCTTCTGGCGAACCAGAGCAGCGCATGGAAACGCCGTTTACCTTCCTGCCGGAGCGGTACCTATTTATCTACTTGCACTTTGACGTGCTTTCGAACTGCTAGGTTGGCAGGAATAGGAGCAACGGGAGCTCACCCTGTCACGGGGATTGGAACCAGCAACCTTCTGATTGGCAAGTCCTAGGCTCTGTGGTTTAACCCACAGTGCCACTTGCGTCCCTTCAGCCATAAATACAGTATAAAAAATTAATAAATGATAATAAACATGTAGCCCAACTGCACTTCCTGCACGGTATCAGCACCAAGCCAAATCAGACACACACACACACAACATAACCCCCCCATACATTCCGATGGTGTTTCATAACAAACTCCCATAATCAGTGAGACCCTGAGAATCAGCTAAGTAACAATGTTGGGGAAAGGGAAGAGGAAGGGAACACCTCAGTGGTAGAGCATCTGCTTTGCATGCACATTCAATCCACAGTGTATTCAGATGCAGCTGGAAAAGACTCCCAGTCTGAAAACTGGGAAAGCTGCTGCCAGCCAGTGTTGGCAATACTGAGCTAAATGGACTGTTGGTCTGTCGTGGTATGAGGCAATTTCCTAGGTTCCTCTGAAATGGTAACACAGAAGGAAAAACAGACAACAATTGCTGCCAGAAGTGGGACACGTACTTTGCCCCCATCCAGACATCCCGCTCCCTCACCCCTCAAAAAATCATTATAAGGGGAAACCAACCATGCAGCCCATGAACAGGATGGTGCAACAGGGTTGGGTGTTTTGACACACCCCTGTTTAGCACTGTAAACAAAGATATGGAACTCTGCATGGAGGAAAGCAGCACGCAGAGGAGAGATTTTGCATGGAAATGGGGAAAGAGTTAAGTAGTCCCTTTCCTTCACATCCCCCTCTTCCCTGCCTCTCTCTGGGCAAGGCTGCCTTTCATTTAAAAAATACTGTACATGCTTTGTTACTGCATTTGTGCCTAATGTATAGCCTGCCCCTGTGCGGACAGGGTATTCCAGGCACTCAAGCTGAAGTGCAGCCACGCATCTGTGGTAAGAGAGGCTGGCCTTGGCAGGGACACAAAGGCTTCTGAGGGGTTCAGCATTTCAAAGGGGGTTCCTTCCCTCAGCTCCTTTGTTGGAAAGTGGAAAAATTGCAAAAGTGGGGGGGAAAGAGAGCACTCCTTTTCCACCGCTCTAATCTCCCTCACTCACACAAACGCCACAGGCAAAATCTAACCTCAGTAAATATTTGCTAAAGCAGGAAAAGAAGCCGGAGGGGAGTAAGTTGTTTAATTTTTATGCATTTGTTAAAAGTGAGAACATTAAAGGGAGAAGCGTGGGGCGGCTCACAGATGCAGCGGTTGGAGTTGGGGAAAGAGCTTTTCATACAGAGCCAGAGCCGGTGATCAGCTTCAGGGAAAGGTTTTATTTAGAGTCAAATTTCTTTAAGGTTCTTTTTTTAAGTTTGTGCATGTGTGTCTGTGCCCCATTTTATCACAGAGAAAAATGGGTGTGCGTGTTGAATTTAAAGCAAGAGGCACAGCGCAAGTTTTCCCAAATGAGTTAGCAAGACATCCCAGTCCTGACCATCAGTCACTCTAGTGTGCCCCCAACCCACTGTTATGAGTGAACATTTGCAGAGCTTGAGATGCTGTACGGAATGCACAAACAATAGAGTTCCTGGCTGGAAGGCTCATTAATACATTGCAGGCGGACAAAGCAGCGAAGTAGGGTCAAGGAAATGAACTGGTATGCACGTGTGTGAGAGCGAGAGTGAGCGTGGATGCCAGCTGGTTAGGCATGGGTTAAAAGGATCCATGAAATGATTTGTTAAAGAAGTGGGCATGAGGGAAGTGGCTTTACAAAGAGAGAGAAAGTAGGTGGCAGGTAGATGGCCTAGGTGCCATGGTAGAAGACATTAAGGTGGACATGGGAGACAGAAATAAAAGAGGGCAGATCAGAAACGAGCGCTTGCCTGAATCTCTCCTACAAACCTGGCCCTCGGAGCTGGCTGAACCTATTACTTCAGCTACGCACTGCAACTCTAAGTACTTCTACCTGGCAGCTGCCGCCACAGATTGATCTCTTTGTATGAAAGAGCTTCCCATTTCGACAGACGCCACCCAAAATGGAGCAAAGAAGAAGCCTGCGATGCTGCGGAGGAAAAGCAGGCAAATGGTGTGGCGAGCTACTTCACATGAATGGCTTAGTGCACGGTGACAGCTGTCACATGGAGTGCTGTAACAGCGCAGCTTCCGTGTGGCAGCTGTACCGCATGCAGCAACTTTTGGTGTGCCTTGCACAAACCCCTGGGCCAAACTCTGTGGGCAAGATATGCTTTTCGCACCAAGTCCCGCTTCCCATCAGATGTCCACATACAGGACAAAATAGCTACACTACCACATCTCTTCATGAGAAGAGAAGACTTCCTTGAAAACACCCTGATGTTGGGAAAGATTGAGGGCACAGGGAGACGGGGACGACAGAGGACGAGATGGTTGGACAGTGTTCTCGAAGCTACCAGCATGAGTTTGACCAAACTGCAGGAGGCAGTGGAAGACAGGAGTGCCTGGCGTGCTCTGGTCCATGGGGTCACGAAGAGTCGGACACGACTAAACAACCACCACAACCACCACCACAGGCCTTTCAGGTCTCTATACCATCTGCATCACCCACTTGGCCCACCCACTTGGCCCACCCACTGTGGGTAGAATTTAACATAACACTAAGTGGGTTATGTGTGCACAGAATAATACCTACTGTCAAATGTGACTTCCCCTTTTCTCCTCCCCCATGCTCCCCTAGACCTGTTCTGGTTTCCCCTCAACCCTCAAGAGCAGTTTTAGGGGCCATGGGAAGCATATAGGAGTGGGGAAAGCCCCATTGCCCAAGAAAGCATCATTTTGTCCATGCAACAACTTAGCTGAACTCTGCCCCATGCCCTGTATTCTCTGGCAGCTCCTCCAAGAAGTGAAGAGCCAGCAGGTTGTCCTCTCTTCTCATCCATCCCATCTTGCCCCTGGCAACCCCGCAACCAAGATGTTGCTTCACTTAATCCAGATGTGGCTAACCTTTATCGAATCAAGAGCTTCACTGTCAGTCACCACATGCCAGCAATGGGAGTGGCATTTATCCACACACACGTATATCCACACAGACCACAAACACATACATTTACCACACATGAAGCACACAGGAACACTAGAACATGGGTGGGGAGAAATGCTACCTTTTTTACTCTTAAGGAGAAGGTAGAGAGCTTTATATCCCATCTCAGTGCTGTGGTGCTTAGCACTGTTATCAGCAGAAGACCCCCCCCCCGCTCTTTTGTGAAGTTCTCTAAAAGAGCAAGAAGAGGGAGTATTTTACCTCCTAGTCTCAGTTGCAAGACTGCCTCACCTTAGGAGATTGCCATGCCTGCATATGTGTGCTGCATCGTGCCTGGCACATCTGGTCCCACCTACGAAGGTGGCACCTGGTTCTTGGCAACACTGCATCCTGCCCCTCTCACTCCAGCTCCAGCACCTTCTGCTTGCTCAGCCCCTCCCTCCACTAGTTGGTCAAAGTCCTACCCTACTGTAATGTAGCTCTGCCTCTCCTTCTCTGACATCTGGAGTTGCAATGGGAGAACTGTCATCCTACATCCTTGGGTTCCAGTCTTCAAGCCCTACTTCCAATTCATCTCCATCCTCCTCTTCCAATCATGGCCGTATCTGAGGTACCCATGACCTTGCTGTAACCCTGATCAGAATTGTGTGTGTATGTGCACTTACAGGTGCTATTTATTTATGCAAGTGATAGCAGTGCACTTCACATCTAGTTCCCCTTTGAAAAACAACTGTTTCAATTCTCATGCAAGTTTCTCAGGCTGCGCACTTTGCCTTTTAGAAACTCAAGTGGACAGGGAACTTTTTTTTTAAGGGGAGGGGGCAACTGCACAACTCTCCCTTCCACATGCATCCAGGCTATCCCCCCCCCCCGTCCATCTATGTATGGATTGTATTTTGGAAAGCTGCCTTTGAAACAGGAATTGCAAGGCTATTCCCTCCCCATGCCCTACACAAAGGTTAAAGTGCAGCAGGGGCGTGCTTTGAACTGCCTGCCTGGATAAGTCACCCAGATGGGCAGCTCCGTTCCTCCTCCATCTCCAGCAGTGCTAGCGTTCTGGTAGCCCTTGCTCAAACTAACGAATAGCCACCTGAGTTCATTTCACAGCCTGAGGGGGTGTCTATGTTAGGAGGACATCAGAGCCCTTGTGGCCCAATTAGCACTCTCCAAAGCTGGTAAACAGCCAGAAATGTTCCCTCTACTGTTAAATCTCCCCCTACTGCACACCCAACATAGTAGTTCTACAGCACAGAAAGCTGGGCAAACTGTGGCTCTCTAAGAACACACGGTCCATCAGTCTGGCCTGAGAAGGGGCCTGAGAACCCCAAGAGGCAGTTGCCCCTGCGGGTACCTTGCCCGCCTCTGCCGCTTATGGAGAAGTAGTGGCTTCGTGGGAACCTGCCACTGCTATTTTGCAGACACTGCTGCACAGCCCATTGGCAGGCTAGCACCTTCCTGTTTCATCTCAGGTGGTGAAATGGGATGGGCTGCCCCTGAGAGGTAGTAAGAGGCAATTGATTTGGTAGGTGCCAGGGATTAAATGACTATGCTGAGTATTTTCATCCCCCCTCCCCCCCCAACCCACAGAGAATGAATAGTACAGGTGTCAGTAAATCAAATGTATGCACATTTCCCAGGCTAAACACTAGCCAGGATATTGACATTCAAAGCCGAACACCAGAACACAGCCAGGTGGCACAGCGACCTTGATTTCGGGAGGTGGGAAGCATGCCTCCAACATTTGAACTTCACAATTATTCTGCTGGCGATGAATTAGGAAACCTTTGTCTTCAAGGTCACTGGTTCAAATTCCCCTCCTGCTGTTCATCTCATGATTCATGAGGACTCAGGGAGAGAGGGCAGAGATGATGATGATTCACTCCACCAGACCCACTTGCTGTCCAAGAGCTGTTCGACACATTATGCAGAATGAAGAGGTAGACAACGGCAGCAGAATTGTGGACCACAGGGGTGTGATAATTTTGAATGAATACTGAATGTTGCTGCCGCTGCTGCTGCTGTTAAAACAAACAAACCTCCCTGTACAGTGGTACCACTGGTTACATACGCTTCAGGTTACATACGTTTCAGGTTACAGACTCCGCTAACCCAGAAATAGTACCTCGGGTTAAGAACTTTGCTTCAGGATGAGAACAGAAATCGTGTGGCGGCAGCAGGAGGCCCCATTAGCTAAAGTGGTCTTTCAGGTTAAGAACAGTTTCAGGTTAAGAACGGACCTCCGGAACGAATTAAGTACGTAACCAGAGGTACCACTGTATATTTTTACATTGGGTGGAGCACAGGGCTGGTCTAAACATAGGGGGAACAAAAACAATAGTAGAGTCTAGCATTCTGACACACAGATGGGGAAGCCTGTGACTCCCCAGATGCTGTTGTACTCCAACTCCCATCAGTCCCAGCGAAAATCTGCGAATGCCCAGGGATGATGGGAACATCTGGAGAGAGAGCGCGCGCACACACACACACACCACTCTGCCACCTCAGTGTACTACCTCATTCTGCATAACGCTTGGGACATCTCTGATACCCCACTGCTCAAGCCAATGCAATATTACGCCCATAAGCTAATTGCACCATTGTCCTGACTACTTGTGGCCCAGGGGGAAATTCCAACCCCTCCCCTGGCTGTTACATGGCCCCTTTTCTCCTCTTTGTGAGCACCTATGTAGCCCCAAAAGGGGACGCGGGTGGTGCTGTGGGTTAAACCACAGAGCTTAGGAATTTCTGATCAGAAGGTCGGCGGTTTGAATCCCCGTGACGGGGTGAGCTCAGTCCCTGCTCCTGCCAACCTAGCAGTTTGAAAGCATGTCAAAGTGCAAGTAGATAAATAGGTACTGCTCTGGCGGGATACTGTGGGCGGTCCTCCTCCTGGTTTCAGAGGTGCAAAGGTGGAGTGGATGTCATTGTTCTGGCCTGTTTTCCTCTGCCTCCCTCTGAGATTTCCTTGATGCGTGAATTGCTGAGAGAGTGAAAGCCTTGTATGTTCTTACCACAGGAAGGGGGGGGGGGAACAACACCACTGGATGGGAAAACCAGAGCAAAACAACATGATATACATGAGGATGCAGAGAGATTTGCAATGGGGAGATGGGAGGCATTGTCAGAGGACTGCCATCGCCTCCAGTGGAGCGGAGGAGGAAGGGTGTAGCCAGACAAGGGGAGGGCTTGAAGATGCTACTGAGAGCCCAAGCGCCTCATCTAGCCTGGCTGGCTAGGTGACAGACATGCCATTTCCATCGCCCAGTTTACTGCAGGGAGGTGAAACGTAAGGAGGGGAGGAGGAGATTTGGGGTGTCTAAGTTCTTATGCTGGGGGAGAAACCCGAAGGGGCCACTCCCGGAATCTGCAAGTGACTAAGACGAACATGAACTTTGTGGTTGTGCACTGTAAATAGTTTGCACAAATAAAAACCTGCAAAAGACAGGTCTGAGTCCTGCCTGGTTACTTGTGAGCAACCACCTCACCACCTGACAGGCATGCTAAAGGTTTCAGTGAGAAAAGAGTGATACAGGAAGCCCTGGGCAGTGCTGAGCAAAGAAAGGACACGCATGTGCTTGAGAGAGGGCCTCTCCAGATAACCTTTCTATTGCGTATTCATGGTGATTTATGCTCACCATGCTACTGCAGTAGTTGTGCTATCCTGCACTTGGTGTTATTTGAACCTCCAATAGTTTTGCAGTTGTCATACTGCTTCATTTCCAAACAGTACATATCCTATGAATTCCTGCTGAACTCCTGTAATTTTCAGAACAGCCAAAAAGGCAGAATAAAACCACCACTAATGCACGACTATCATGTCAAGAACATTGTGCTGAATACGCCCCACAACCAGCCTGGAGGGGCCTGGAGAAAGGGACGAGGTGAGCGGATCATAGGTTAAAAAGAAAACGCTGGATTAAGCATGCAGCAAAAATACTTTCTCGCCGTTAATGTGAGCAGTATGGCCCTCTTGAAGTTAAATTAATGCAAAAGTGGCCTTACAAAAATGCACAACTCAAACCACTTCAACACCCCTCCCTGACCCTCAGAGGGACAGCCAGAGCCATGTGTATATATGTGACAAGCAAGGCCCACTTAATGCAGACTAAATGTCACGGCCTGGGAAGCTGCTTGTGAGAAGTACTTGCAACCCTGTTTCTCTCCGAATAACAAGCTGCCAGGCTTATAAGCCACCCACAAGCCACAACTCACCCAGCAAATAAAGTGCTTTTTTGCTCCACACCCAACGGCTGCTGTAAATCCACAGTGGAACAGCTACCGAAAAACACCACATTTCCATACTTTGATGGCTGACATGTCACCCAAGCTTATGAATCCAAAAGAGTGACTTTAGAGCCGTAAAAAACAAAACAAAAAACAGGGCGGGCTGGGTGATATATGTCATCTAGAATGTTTGCTGGCCCTGGCAGCTCAAAGTTGAGATTGTTGAAAAAGCTCCACTCTTACCTAGTTACTGCTGTTCCCCTCATGATATAGCCCCAGATGAACTTGTAAAGGGACATTTGCCAAGGCCAGCTCTAGAAAGACTACTAAGGGTGGGCAATTTGCTCATTTTCACTTTTGTAAGCCCATTCCAAACACCGCTCTGCATTAAACTGTGTTTTTAAAACACAAACACAAACACGCACACACACACACACACACACTGCATTATGTGTTTAAATGTTGTTGTTGTTTAGTCGTTTAGTCGTTTAGTCGTGTCCGACTCTTCGTGACCCCATGGACCAGAGCACGCCAGGCACTCCTGTCTTCCACTGCCTCCTGCAGTTTGGTCAAACTCATGCTGGTAGCTTCGAGAACACTGTCCAACCATCTCGTCCTCTGTCGTCCCCTTCTCCTTGTGCCCTCCATCTTTCCCAACATCAGGGTCTTTTCCAGGGAGTCTTCTCTTCTCATGAGGTGGCCAAAATATTGGAGCCTCAGCTTCAGGATCTGTCCTGAAGTGTTTAAATACATATATGCAATACTGAATAAATTTCTCTCACCACATTTATTTAAAGGATTTTCATTGGTTTAAAACTTTTAAGAACTGTTTTGCAACATCTGGATAAGTGAGGATATTTAAGTTGATTTGAGTTCCTACTGAAATGAGGCTGTGTTTTAATGTTGTTTTTAAGTTGTATTTCAATCAATTGTTTTTATACCGGCATTAGCCGCCCTGAGCCCGGTCTTGGCTGGGGAGGGTGGG
Source organism: Podarcis liolepis (assembly GCF_965112155.1). Lineage (NCBI taxonomy): Eukaryota > Metazoa > Chordata > Lepidosauria > Squamata > Lacertidae > Podarcis > Podarcis liolepis. The sequence continues at coordinate 27,400,724 of NC_139555.1, forward strand.
GTATAAATAAAATTTAATAATAATAATAATAATAATAATAATAAGTTCCCACCCATATGCTAGACCAAGACAGTGACAAATTAAGAGTCTCATGCTCTGCCATCTGAGCTATCCCAGTTATTAGGTCAGCTCATATCAGAATTGGAAGAGACGGAATTGTTCAAGCATCCCTAACAACTGTTCAAAGAAGAGAGCTGTTCCTGTTTCTAGTGATCCTAGGGTTGCAGTAATCTACTAGAATCTGGAAAAAAAATCCCCATGAGCCCCAATCTGGGCTCATGGCCTTGACCATGCCTTGCCACTTTCATCACACACCCACACCCCCCCCCCGCCCGTTTCAAAAGCAATCAGAATAAAACTGGGCTCAGTATCTTGATGTTTGCATTCACTCAGATAACACCAGGAAATTGCCTGAAGCAATGCGGTGCAATTCTTGCTGCTGAAGCTAAGCAGTCTGACTGTATAATAAGCTGCCTGAGAACTGTGTGTAAGCTGTTCTGAGCTCTTTAAGGAAGTAAAGTGTGTTCAGTGTAGTGACTAATCCACCTGCATCATGTATGTCACACTAAAGTTACTTTATAGGGCCTTCTTGCAATTCTCCTACAATTGCAAATGTTGACCTGCAGCTGGTGTCTTGCAAAGCTTAGCTTGGACCGGGACTCTCCAGCTTGATGGAAGCAATTCTACACCTTGAGAAGCTTAATTGTTAAATAACACTGGAAGGCTCAATGCACAAGAACACATGCTTAGTGGTACTTTTAAGGGACGTGAACCTGGAGAGGAGGAATACTAGCAGAAGGAAGATAAACAAGAACGCCTTATTCTTATTCTATCAGAAGTCAATGACCCAAAGAGGCTAAGTTGGCAGGTCTGTAAAAAAGACCCTTCCAAAGTACCTTGTTCATGCAAAGTACCAGTACTCCCTACTCCCTCTCATAGAAAGATGTTTGACCCCAGCTTGCATAGGTAGAAGGCAGTGTTAGAAATTAACCAGGTGCCAGGCACATTTTGCGACTGGCATGGGTACAACTGCGACCAAGTGGAGATCTCTGGATGCCAGGTTAGCGACTGACATCTCCATCTGGATGGCCCCTCCAGCTTTCTTAAGGAGGGAAGCAGAAGACCTAATTCACTGCATTTATAGCCCACCTTTTTCTCCAAGGAATACAGCCCTATGACGACGCTGTGAGGTAGGTTAAGAGGCTATGACTGGCCCAAGGTCACCCAGTGAGCTTCATGGCTGAGTGGAGATTTGAACCCTGATCTTCCAGGTCCTGGTCCAACACACTCACCCCACCACACTACACTGGTTTCCTAGAGGTCTTCTGTTATGGGGCACCTATATAAATTAAATAGGTAAATAAATATGAGGAAAGCAAAATGTTGCTTAGAAAAGGATCTGAAATATTTTCCTTGAAGCTTGAATTAGCATTATTCTAGACTGTTTGGTTTGATGTTTTAATGAGTTTAAAACCGCTTTGATATTTTTTCTTTAAAATATAAAGCTGTATACAAATGCTTGAATTAGTATTCTGGACTGTTTGATTTGATGTTTTAATGCGTTGAAAACCACTTTGATATTTTTTCTTTAAAATATAAAGCTGTATACAAATGAAATGAACAACAACAACAATTTTGGTTGTTGTTGTTGTTATTATTATCCCACCCATCTGGCTGGGTTTTCCCAGCCACTCTGGGCGACTCTGCAAAATATTAAAATATAATAATTCATCAAATAATTGTTTATTTCTTTGACATCTGGTGGGAGGGCATTCCACAGGGCAGGCGCCACTACCGAGAAGGCCCTCTGCTTGGTTCCCTGTAACTTCGCTTCTCACAAGTGAGGAAACTGCCAGAAGGCCCTCGGTCCTGGAGGTGCCTAGACATTCCCTAACTTAGATTTAAGGAGCCATTTGACAACTAGCTTATATATCTGGTTTCTAACACTGGTAGAAGGGTCTTGGCAATAAAGCACCATTGAGCAAGGTGTTCACTTTCACAGACACGCAAATGAACAAAGCAAGAAATTCAAGCAAGCAATTCTCCATCCGAGGCTTATTGGGGAAGGAACTGAACAAATCACTCCTCCCTGTGATTGCAGCTTCCTTTATGGGTTGGGGCATGGAAGCCCCAGGATGGAAAACATCTGTTGACACATGCAAAGCCAGACATGCCCAGTCCAGCAGGTAAGCAATGGTTAGGGACCGAGAGGCCGGATCTGCGAGTGGCTAAAAGGGGGCATTTTTGGATGAGGCAATTAGGGATTCTGGGTGCCATTCAAGCTGTGAACAAGAGAGAGAGAGAGAGAGAGAGAGAGAGAGAGAGAGAGAACGAGAACACACACACACACACACACACACACTAAAGGGCTTCAGGATGGAGACATTGAGTTTGTGTCTAGGCTGAGATGTTGAGAACTAGGCTACTGTGCTCCTCCTTAGAGGCACCGAAATCTGTGCTCTCTCCCTCCTGTTCGCAGGCACCTGTGCTTTAATCGCTCAGCTCATCCCCTCGTCCCAAGGCAGCCTGGAAACAATTACCCAGGAACAATAACTACATGCTAGCGTAATTAAATACAAGAGCCGACGCTTTGCAAGGGAAGGAGGCAAGGGACCAGACAGCACTTCCCCAACGCACAGGCCTACAGCCGCAGCCCAGAGGAAGAAGCCAATGCTGGCTGAGCATCTCTGTCACGCATTACACAACTACAGCCGTGCAGAAACCCAGGAGACAAGTCTCTGACCCCCATTTTATGTTATGGAATCAAAATGGCTCCGCTAGAGAAGACTATGCGATGGAGTTGGGCATGGTTCTTCTGAATCCCAGGATCATGCAGTTCCCCTCGCTATTCATCTTCCCAGCAGACAGCAAGCCCACCTCTCACAGACAACACTTCTCATCCGTCCCTCAGATTCCAAATGAGGAACCTCCAATCTTCCACATGCATTCTGCAACCTGTATGCATTTCCACCTTAATTTCCAGGAGCAACGCTGCAGAATTCAACCTGGCATTGGGCTTGAATCCTGTCTAGATTGGTGCAGGACAGCAGTGAGTGCACAGATTAGGTTGCAAGCATTAAGGCAAAGTCGGTGTGATGATGTGGGGACATCTGTGGGGAAGACCCAAAAAGTCTACTGGTTTCGCCATATGGTTACCGTTAAGAATATAAGATGCCAGGAACATGGAGATGTTGGGGACTGAACCTGGCACTTAAGCATGTGATTTGCCAGTGATGTTCTTGCCCTGTGATGGTTTCCACTGACAACTTGGTTGGAAGGAAACAGCAGAGAAAAGGGTTCTCTTCCGCTACAATAGCAGGGAAGAGTTAAGAGGCTTTTGCTTCTCAAACCTCACCCTGTTGAAGAAGAGCTAGATGTGAGGCAACAGCAGTAGATCTTTTGATTCTGTGAATGTATAAAGCACCATAACAACAACAACAACAACAACAACAACAACAACAACAACAACAACAACAATAATAATAATAATAATAATAATAATAATTTATTATTTATACCCCGCCCATCTGGCTGGGTTTCCCCAGCACGTAGTTTAGGGAAGGGAGTTCAGTGCAGCCATTGACCTCTCCAATGTGCATTTCTTGTAGGAGACAAAAGCAGTACTGAGTCTGCCGCGCCAACTCCCCTCCCAAAACGGAGTAAACTTTCCAAGTCTCCTCTTCTCTCGGAACTCCCTGTATGCTGCAACCCACTTGCTTCTTTGACTTCCTTTGTGCCAATCAGAGTCTTGACCCCTACAGAGTGAAGAAGCTGTTTTCCAGTCTTTGTCACAGGCTGCCACTCACTTTTGTGGCGCAAGGGTGACAAGCAAGCAAACAGGGCTCCCTCAGTCCCAGGCTAGCAGTCACTACTCTGGCCAATGCACATGCTAAAGAGGATTTGTCACAGACAGTGTCTTCACTGCCAATCAAATGCTGCCTCTACATCCCAGCCCAGCCAGGCTCAGATCTCTAAGCAACTCCGCACACCGAGATGGACTGACAGCTCAGTAATTGGGAAGAGAGAAGACAGCAGCTGAAGCCCCCCCATGTTTGACTCTCTGTATTTGCAAAAGGAAATTGGGAATGAATTTCCTGCGGCTGGAACATCAAGAACCCCTGAGATCAGACGTGCCTCTCTCTATCCAGGGGGATAAGTATAATAGGGAAGGCTGCCACTAGCTTCCCTCCCCAGCCATTGGTGAAGCTCAGTTGCATGAAAGAAAGTCAAGGTAACAGCAAAACTGAGCTTTTGACCTATGCTTAAAGCACACAAGGAAAGGCAGCATGCGCCCCAAATGTGTTCAATATCCCTGCTGTCTCAGGGGCAAGATGAGGGGAGGAGAAAATCTAAACGCACTTAATATCTACCCCCACCTCTCTACAAATGTTCAAGGTCACTTACAAGCCGAAACAAATGTATTTATTTAAAATATTTTGGTAAGGACCTTCATAAAAAGATATCAAGGTGGTGTACAGCCAGAAAAAGAAAATGGAATAAGAAAATGAAAGGAAACCAAATTGAGCATAATACATTTTAAAATGCCATTAAAAACTCTAGTGGTAAAGTAATTAGCCTTCAAATAAAAGCCAGGGAAAGCAGAAAAGTCTGTTTAGCCTTCAGAAGGGACAAGATAGGGGAGGCCCTATCTCTGAAGGTAGCTTCATATGGGTGCAAGTAGTCCTTCAGAGAACCTGGGCTGCATTGAAAGGTCAAAACCAGCACTTTGAATTGGACCCAGAAACACAATGGCAAAAATGGGATATGATCTAACCATCTATCCCCAACAAAGACTCAAAAAATATCATTCTGTACCAGCTGAAGTTTCTGAGTCATCTTCAAATGCAGCCCCAAGGAGCACACATTTCATCTAGTCTTGATGTAATTGTTACATACAAAACTGACTAGGTCTGCTCTTCCTAGATTCGATCACAGCTACCATACTGAAACAAGATGGAAAAAGGCGCTCCTGGCAACTTCCAGAAGGCATCTCAATATATGAACACAGTCCTTAAGGTGGGGGAGAATGCAATCCTGTTCAGCAACAGCTGACTTCCCTGATCCGTATCAGCTGTTTTCCCCGTGTCCAGTACCCCTGCATTGTGCAAATTACATTTCAGATTGTTTGCCCTCTTCGGTTAAAACAAACAAACAAACATCAAGTAGCAAGAAACCACCATGCAAAACTAACACAATTCACAAATTAGAACTAAAACAAAACTACATTGAAAACAGAAGCAGATAAAGCTCAAGATCCTGTGTTAAAGTGCTTGGGTTAATAAAAAAAATATAATTTACCTGATGCTGAAAAGTTACATGGTTAGGTACCAGAGGTGTGGAAATAAGGACGGTGTTCTGCAAAAGGGGCACCATTTGCCTGACCTGATTAGACAGGGGAACCTAAAGAAACGCCTCACTAGGTGATCTGAGGAAGATTCAATTTGGAGCAGGTAGCCCTTCACATACCAAGGAAGGGTAGGAGCTGAGTGGTAGAGCATTTTATTGCCATGCAGAACTTGGTGGAAGGTCCTAAGTTAAATTCCTAGCATCTCCTGACAAAGCCTGGGAAAGACTCCTGCTTGAACCAGAGGGACCAATGGAACGACTTCGTATAAGGCAGTTTCTTGTGTTCCTAAGTCATTACAAGGTTAAAGGCACCTGTTTCAACACCGTTGAGATGCGATCCACATAACCTGTGACATTTGGCAGCCTGGCTGCTCCTGAATTTTTAATCAGCTGATGCTCCCAAGTTATCTTCAAGGACAGCCCCATGGGTGAGTCATTACAGCTGTCAATCTTGTCAGCATGCACTGATGCGATGAGGAAATTAGGAATCAAAAGCAGATAAACACTCACAAGCTTCTGAATTCTTACTGCTAGGGACTGTCCGCACAGAATCAATCCTTGTTTAATTAATGCATCTAGCTTGCATAAATCAGAGCCACCCAAACAGTTTAAAACAAGTCAACCTGTAAAAAGCAATTGAATACCAGTTAGGTTAAGTCTATAGTCCCTTTGCTTGGCCAGCTGTTTGTAGCAGGTTGGGTGAAAGCAGATAGGGATTTACATTGCCTGCCTGTCTATATTCAAATTAAATCTCTGCTATTGAAATGCCAATGTGTTAATGATAAATGACTATGTCACAAACATATGCGAGGAAGCAATGAAAGGGGCGCTAACCCTAACAGCCACACATGCCTGCCAATCTTGCTGCAAAAGCTGGTGTACACATCCTCTTCTTTTTCTTTCCAATTGGCATTTATAAAATTCCTTTCATTTCCTATTCACTTTGAATACTACTTTTCAGCTCTAGTTAACTGCCCTTTTTGAAGGCATATATATGCCTGTGAGATATCAATGAATGAATATACGGGGGGCAGGATACTGCACATGTCCAGTTCTGAAAGACGTTTCTTTCTCAGAAACGGGTTTAGACTCTATACTAAATTTTCAAATCAAGGCCAAACATAGTTTACATAACTCTGTGACAAAAGCGGGGAAACCTCTGCTGGTCATGCCACAGAAGGCCATGTGGCAGGCCCTTACAATGCACATCTTAAGATGCACATATTGTAAAAGTAATCTAAGCACACACGTCTGTTTTCTAGGGAAGATGTGCATTCTCCAGAATGGGTGCTGGGGCCAGCTTTTTTCCACCATCCTTGATTATTTCCTTATTAAAATATTTGAAACAGCTTGCAGCAATAAAAGAAGCAACTAAAGTAAAATCAAAACCTGCCTTTCTAAGTCCAAGTTGGCGAAAGGCACTTCAAAACCAAGGCCAGACCAGCACCATTGTAGGATGGCGATAATGCCTCCCCTGGAGGTGAGGGGTTTTCCTCGGCTTGGGTGAATCCTTGTTGGCTTCACCCAGGTCCAGGAAGTGGATCGCAGCTTGCCTGGCCGTTTGCCTGCATTTTTCTGTTTGTTCACTTAAAGAAGGTAGATTTCCAGGAATGGTGCTGTGGGTTAAACCACAGAGCCTAGGACTTGCCGATCAGAAGGTCGGCGGTTCGAATCCCGGCGACGGGGTGAGCTCCCGTTGCTCGGTCCCTGCTCCTGCCAACCTAGCAGTTCGAAAGCATGTCAAAGTGCAAGTAGACAAATAGGTACCGCTCCGGCAGGAAGGTAAACGGTGTTTCTGTGCGCTGCTCTGGTCCGCCAGAAGCTGCTTAGTCATGCTGGCCACATGACCTGGAAGCTGTACACCGGCTCCCTCGGCCAATAAAGCGAGATGAGCACCGCAACCCCAGAGTCGGCCATGACTGGACCTAATGATCAGGGGTCCCTATACCTTTTACTGAGCAATGGGTTGTTGTTGTTGTTGTTGTTTTTCTGAAAAGGGGGCAGTAAGCCAAATAAGTTTGGGAACCTCTGGGTTAGAGCAAGTCTCCGATACCTTGCTTTCCTCTCCCCAACAAAAAATAGTTCCGACACTGGAGCTGTATTGGAAATTTGTCATCCTGAAATATTGCCCACGCACCCCCTCCTAATTTAGGGCACAATCCCAACCTCTTTATGCTGGGCCAGGGGGTTGGGTTGGGTTGAGATGTCTCCTGGCCCAGCCCAGTGGGGACTGTCTCTGCGAGCTGCCCTGTTTTAATAGCTTATATAGAGAAGGATTCCCCAGAACTGGGTTTTAAATGTTGAGCTAAGAAACCCTCCACATGACCTTAAACTCCAACCTGATGAGCAGCACTGCACATGCCTCCCGGGTGCTCTCTGGCAAGGCCATTAGCACAGATATAGCTCCACACAGAGCTGTTAGGAGAGCCAATTAAAGGGACCACAGGCACTTGCAGGCCATTCTGACTTGCGCACAAACAACAAAACACAAGGCACTTTTATGTTCCTGTGCCCCCTTTAAAGAAAGGGGAGAGGAAAGGCAAAGTGGGTGATCTCTCTCCCCACCCCATTCACTCCCAACTGCAATCCTAGAAAAACAGTAAGCTGATCAACATTGCTCAGTGCCAGCAGCGTTGTATTTACCTGAGTGGTTTTTTACCACCCAGGGAAACAATTAATTAGTCCCAGTTTAAGGCATTAATATCTTCTTCAATTATTTTCTATTACAACAATGGTTTCATTACACGGAAGACTGGAGTGGATTATGGAAGGTTGCCGTTTGCTTTCATTGTCTCCGAAAGCCTCACTTATATATTTATGATTGCCAAACAATTCTATGAATTGCAGTAATACGGTTTATCATCAATGTTTTAGTGCACAGAGCAACCTGTGTGGAGCGCACACTGAATGCAACCTGGGTACAATGAGGCGTATCGTCTGCACTGCTGCAACCCAACCCAGCTGAGCTGCTGGGATCTGCATGATGTCACAAGAAGTGGCAGTGCTGGGCCCCCTCAAAGCACTTTGTATTTTTAAGTACTTTGCAACTCTTTCTTTTTTCTTTGGAAGGAGGGAATCGAAAACTCTTCCCTCATAGCTAGTTCAGTGGCACAGAACAGGACAGTCAATGGTGCTTGTGTAGACACAGGGATTGTAAACTCCGTCTAGTAGCTGCTAACTTGTTGCTAAAGAGAAATGCATTTGATTTAGGAAGCCGCAAAAGGAATGCAAGCAATTTCAAAGTGGCAGCCTGAGCAACAGCTGTCCGATTATAAGTTACAATTGCAGGAGGTACAAAGGGATCGTCAGCTGCAAGGCACCAGCAACCCAGTGTTTTCCCTGTAACCACAGGCATGTGATACATGGGTATCTTTTTAACTGAACACGGTTGGCTCTTCAGAAATAGAAAATCAATTGCAACTAGCTACTAGATTGCCATAAAACACATTATCTGATCATTTGCATTTTGCATTGATTAGGTGACATATTTAGATGTAAATATGTTTGGCTGAAAAGAAATGGTAATTAGGGGTGATTTCTGCCCACTTATGTGCAAGGACAACAAGTTGGCTCCTCTGTCTTGTGCCTAATAAAACTGGATTATGCTGTTAGCATGGGGGGTGTCAAAGTAACAGAGGCTCCTCTGCCCCTCTTATGTGCACGTACATGGACCACAACTTCCATCATCCCTATTGGCCCTGTGGTCCTCAGGATGTGGTCAGAATCCAATTCCCATCATTCCTATTGGCTTTAGGCAGAGCAATTTTTTTTTCAGCCAGAACTGAAAACTCAGTTCTGGCAACTCTCAGGGGGGCGCCATTGCCATTATAAGAGAACAAGGGAGGCATTCATGGTGAGTTCTGGCACCTGTTTTCCTAGAAAAATATCACTGGCCTTAGGGCTGATGGGAATTGGAGTCTGACCACATCTGGTGGACCACAGGTTCCTTACCCCTCCTGTATTGCCTCAGCTTCTCCTCAACAGCAGCAAAGATCAGTCAAAGTAGCCTGGCCTGGCCTGCAAATGTGGACATACACCAATACTATACTAAACAACCAACAGGAGCTTTAGATCAGCAAGGAATACTCCTAACAAAACCCTAGCTGTGTTTCATTACCACTCAAGTCAAAACAACCCTAGAATAAGCCACCGTTGTCAAGTGTAATACAGTACTGTACGTAAGTTTTATTATAGAGTGGTACCTCAGGTTAAGTACTTAATTCGTTCCGGTCCATTCTTAACTTGAAACTGTTCTTAACCTGAAGCACCACTCTAGCTAATGGGGCCTCCTGCTGCCGCTGCGCCGCCAGAGCACAATTTCTGTTCTCATCCTGAAGCAAAGTTCTTAACCCGAGGTACTATTTCTGGGTTAGCGGAGTCTGTAACCTGAAGCGTATGTAACCCGAGGTACCACTGTATGGCTGACTAGGGTTTGAACCCTGGTCTCCCAAGTCCTAGCCCAACACTCTATGCAACAGTGGCTTTCAGTCATGCAACCTGAGCAATCCAAACAACCCCAGGCTGCCAAGCTCGGTGGTATCAGGGCAACTAAGTCAAGGCCACCCAGAAGGGCTGTGATACACCTCTGCCTTTTCAGCAGACTCTGGGCTCAAGAGAGTACGGGCAGGCAGGAACAGGAATGTGCGGAGTGCAGGAACTGTGCAGGGAATTTCCATTTTATAAGCAGGGATGGGTGGGCAGTGGAACACGTGTGCTTTATATGACTTGTCATTTTGACATACAGTGTAAAGGGTTACATGTTCCGGTGCTGAATTTGTGCCTAACTAAATACAGAGGACAGCTCGTGTGGAATAGGGCTGAGCGATATCTGGTTTTCAACTTCGTGATACATATATCACCAGCTAAACATTGTGGAGGCATTGGCTGACTTCACGGTTTTCCCCGCATCGTGATTTTTGCATAGCGCGCGCATACACATGAATCGCAATATATTGCCAGGAGAAAAATTATGAAACCAATATCATGATATGGACTTGAAACTGGCTATGAACGATATATCGCCCAGCCCTAACACACATCATGATTCATGATATATTGCCAGGTCAAAAACTAAGAAACTGGTATCACCATACAAACTTCAAACATGTTTTGGATGATATATCAATATACTGCCCACCTCTAATATGGAAACGAGTATTTTACACTATGAGAATTTGCACTTGGACACAGACATGAAGCGTATGTGTGTTCTCCAGCCCAGAAGCCCTGAAATGCAGAAATCCGTAAATGACCACAGCACACTGGCTGCAATTCTTGTCAGCGTTAAGAAGGGCTATGGCTCAGAGCAGTGCAGATGATATCATGATCAATCTCAGGCATCTCTAGGTTTGTCTACGAAAGGCATTGTAGGCAGTACTGAGTAAGATGGGACCAATGATTTGACCAGCTGTTTATGGACTACAACTCCCATCATCCCTAGCTAGCAGCACCAGTGTTCAGGGATGGTGGGAACCATAGTCCAAAAACAGTTGGAGACCCAAATTTGGGAAATCCTAGGTTTGTCAAAGCAGCTTCTTATGTTCCTAACTTCTTACGGTCCCAAATATTTTGTCACCCTTCTGCTGCCACTCATAGCTATATATATGTAAAACCTACAGCTGACTGGACAAGGAATGCACTCTGATTTCTTCAGAAATTGAATTGAGTAGGTAGGCTGCTCTCTGCAATGGCAGATGATGCTTTACCAGGTATCCCTATCAGGCTGCCAGCAGGAAACAAAGTCCTCAGAAGGCCTCTCTCTCTCTCTCTGCAGCGAGGGTGGTTCCAGTAAGTCATCCATAGAGCCCATAAACCGTAGCTCAGTTTGGGGAGGAGATTTTAAGTGGCCCATAAAACCTTTAATAGCAGCCGCTGCAGCTACTGCTCAGAAAAGGCCTCCTAATAGAAGTGGTCTCGCCTCCTGGATAAACGCCAACCTGGCTGGTTGTAGCTGGCAACGCTGTGATCTCCACTCCAGGAGGATGTCCAAAGGAGGTGGAATACCACCCCCGCCGGTTGGGTTGGGCTGCTTTCCCTCTTTGCCATGGGAGATAATCAACTCCTCCACTTGCCAGCATCATCACCAGGGGACTTTATTAGCACTTCCTAGCAAGCGCACAGCTCCCTACAGCTCAGATCACACCGCGCAGGAAGCATTTGCATAGCATAGTTCACTTTGTCTTGATTGATCCCATTGGAACCAGGGAGCCTAGCTGCTGCAGAGAGCAATTTTCGCAAGAAGAAAACGTCTTATCTTCCATCCCTTTGCCCAGCTCCCTAGTCTGGTGCTTGCAGTGGGGATGGACTCCGAATGCTATGACAGGTGACTCAGTGGATTTAAGCACAAGGACTGATCAAGGAGGAAGGACACATCTTCATCTCTTGTCCCCCACTCTTATTCATCAAGCAAATTTGTTTTCTGCTGGCTAAAGGTTGCCAGATATGGAAAGCAGGCTTTTTAAAGATTGTTGCTGCCAACTGGAAAAGGGGAAAGCACTAGAGAGGCATGGAAGGATTCTAGCATTGGTGTGGGGTCATAGCTAGAGGAATCAGTACCTCAGGCCTAAAAAGCATAACATTCTGCCATCAAAAACCCTCTTGTTTTGCATGCATGTGATCATCACATTATATATAATCTGGGTGTGGGGAACCCTCCAGATGTTGCTGAACAACAGCTCTCATGATCCCTGGCCATTGACCATGCTTGCTGATGGGAGCTGCATTTCAGCAACATTTAGAGAGCCAAAGGCTCCCCACAACTGTTATAAACCAAAGAGAGACAGTACAGTGGTAACTTGGCTGTCGAACATAATCCGTTCTGAGAGTCTGTTGGACTCCTGGAACCGCTCAAAAGCCAAGGCGCGGCCTCCGATTGGCTGCAGGAACTTCCTGCACTCAATCGGAAGCATCAGACATTCAGCTTCCAAAAAACGTTCACAACCTTACAGTTCCTTCTGGGTTTGTGGCATTCGGGAGCCGATTTGTTCGGGAGCCAAGCCGTTCAAGTACCAAGGTACCACTGTAGTGCAATATCTTCTATTAGGAGCAACTAAAGTATCATAAATGTTTTGGTTTGTCTAACCATAAAGTGAAGCGCTGATGTTGGGGGCACAGAATTAATTCTGAACTCACAACTCACTCTTCTAGTTGTTGTCTCCCCAGTTCATCAGAGATGTCGCAACTTATAAAAACCTCAGTAGAGCTGCCTCTGCTCTGGTTGCCCTAGACTCCAGAGATGCTTGAGTCAAACTCTCCTCTAAGAATGCAAATAAAAGAGTTTGAAATGTCTAGTCAAACTTGGGTAGCGCATAGCAAGAGCAATCGTGGGTGGGCAGAGTGTGAATAGCCCCGAGGCACAGGATTATAATTAAAAAGAGTGAGATTGAATTTGCTTAAAGGAAACCGAGTTTACATGGCATAAAAAGAAAGAAAACCAGAAATGTACTTATGTTGCAGAATATGGGAGGGAGGAGGAGGAGGAGGAAGAGTTGGTTTTAAAAGAATCTGAAGAAAACTGATGCATGGTAGACATGAGGAATGTGGAAGTTCAGCCTCTCCCCTCTTCCCCAGTTTCTCAGACATAAAGGTAAAGGGACCCCTGACCATTACGTCCACTCGTGACCGACTCTGGGGTTGCGGTGCTCATCTCACTTTATTGGCCGAGGGAGCCAGCATACAGCTTCCGGGTCATGTGGCCAGCATGACTAAGCCGCTTCTGGCGAACCAGAGCAGCGCACAGAAACACCGTTTACCTTCCCGCCGGAGCGGTACCTATTTATCTACTTGCACTTTGACGTGCTTTCGAACTGCTAGGTTGGCAGGAGCAGGGACCGAGAAAAGGGAGCTCACCCTGTCATGGGGATTCGAACCGCTGACCTTCTGATCGGCAAGTCCTAGGCTCTGTGGTTTAACCCACAGCGCCACCTGCGTCCCTTTCTCAAACATAGGCTTGTCTTAAACGCAGTCAGACCCATTGGTCCATCTAACATGGAGGACATGAGATGACTGTAGAACTAGGGTGAACCTCAAGTAGCCTGGCAGGGCTGATGGGAGTTGCAATCTAAAGCATCTGGAGGGCACCAGGTTGGAGAAGGCTGGTATAGACAATACCAAGTTAACTTGGCCAATAGTCTGAATCAATGTAAGGCAGCTGCCTAAGTTTCACCTGGTGCAGGGAGCGCTGAGTACAGTGGAGGGTTCTGGGGTCTCGCAGTTGCTCAAGGATGCCAAGGGCTCACCCCAGATCCATTTGAATTGCTAGGTGAAATGCTAGAAGCTTCTCTGAGGGTCAGGGGAACCCCATCTCCACCATAACAGCCAGGCCCTCAACATATGATAGGGCATTCTATTCCCATCTGAGGAACAGATGGAGGGAAAGTCTTTCAAAGCGACCAGCCAGTGGAATGTGGTGCCACATCAGAAACACTGCTGATTCTATGGCGCACATGCACAGCTCTAAGAGCGCAGGTCAGAATGACAACCAGGCCTCGTTTTGCTGGTTTTCTGAGCCAGCATCTGCTATTGCAAAACGGCCTCTCAGAGTCCAAAGAAGCAAATCTAAAATAGCAAGAAGCTGCTGAAGTTTCACAAGCAGTTTAAGAGGGTAGAAAGGTCTCCTTCCTAATTTTCAGAAGATATTTCTCTCTCCCCACCCCAATCTGCTCTGGAGTTATCAAATGGTTCTGGTGGCACACTGAAAGGGATGGCTTGGATAGTGCCGGAGAGTTAAATATAGAATTGTATGCAAGTGCTTCACTGGTGGCTAGAGATAAGAAGCAAGCTGATTCTGATTATTTCGAACAGGGAAGTAGCTTCCCTCAGGTGAGACTTGAAACTTTAGGGGAGGAAACTGATGCAACTGTGTGGGGCAAGGCTGACTTCTTAAATCAAGGGTTGCTAATGTTTGCCACCCCCCGAGGGCTGCACTTGATAGCCATTCCTCCAAGAGCCATGTGTAGCAATGGGTGAGGCCAATGTATACAGGCATGAAGGCATGCACACACATGCACACATACTTCCCCTAGAGATCACACACACATAGACTCATTATACATATAGCACACCCACTCTCCAGATGTATGGGATTTGCTCCCTTTTTCTCACAAACACTTGCATGCAGTCAACTGTATTCCGTACACTGTTACACACAAACACACATGCAAATGTGGACATACACCAACACATACTGGAGTGGGGTACGACTGGAAACATTTTGTGCAAAGTAAAAGGCAGCATTGCAGACAGTTTCTTTGATTGTAGTGCTGTGGGCCCATGGAACTCAGCACTGAGATTGAAGATTTAAAAAACCCAAAAACCTTCTGCCTCCTCTTTAGAGAGGAGCTCTGAAGAGCAGGCAGAGGAATTTCATCACCAATCTTAGCACAAGCACCACAGCACTAAAACCAGAGTAAGAGCTAAAAGGCAACACTGAGCTGGGGGTGGAAATGCTGCCTTTTTGTCTTAAAGAGCAGCAAACAGCTTTATCTTCAATCTTACAGTGCTAAAAACTGGAGATAAATGATCCATCTCTTACTGTCCATCTTTAAAAAGCACATAGAGGGATATTTTACCTCTGATAAGCCCTCTACCTGCTCTTTAAGATTAAAGCAGCAGGCAGAGGGCTTATCTCCAATCTCAGCGCTGTGGTGCTTTAGAGCTGTGATGAAAGATAAAAACAAAATCACCCATTTCACAATAGATTTTATCTCCCAATCAGATTGTGAGATGAAATCGCAGGGGCCATTTGCTGTTGCTTGGTGGGCTGGATTTAGCCTGCAGGCCATATGCTTGCCACCTCAGATTTGAAACATTCAGAAGGTCTACCAAATTCACTCCTGGGGCCTACAGATACAGCTGCTGTTGGGACTGTTATAGCCTATCCTGCTACACATTGCTACTGCTTATACCATGTTTGACTATTTGGCTATATAGTCCAGTGTATTTACCATCACTTACAGCCTGGTCCTTACACACATTATTTTTCCCTTCTCTCTTTCTTTTTGCCTGTCCTTTCCATGGTCTCTGCCCAAACCTATTTTTCAGTTTGCTTGGGGAGGGGAGGTAAAGCAGTACCTAAGCAAAGCCAAACCAAAACATGCAGTATTGCCTGCAAGAGATTTGTTTGTATTTTGACTGTCATTGGCAGCTACAGGCTATACAGCCCAACAAGATGGAGAGCTTCCATATCTCCAAGTGTGCGTGTTGTGTGTGCTAACATGCAATGCCGAGAGAAATTTTGAAGCTTAAAAAAACAAAGAACAAATATTTATCCACAGGAGATCCACAGGGGTGGGGGAAGAGAAAATGTCATTGCATGAGAACATAAGAGCTCTGCTGGATCAAACCCAAGCCTATTTGGTCCAGCATTCTATTGTCCACTGTGGTAGCCCGTGAACAGGGCAGGTGGCCAACAGCCTACGCCCAGACTTGTTCCCCAGCCACTGTTATTCAGAGACATACAGGTCCTGGAGGTAATATACAGCCATCATGACTAGTAGCCATTGGTGGGCTTATCCTCTATGAAGCAGTCTAATAATCCTCGTTTTAAAATTATTTAAGATGGTGGCTTTCTTCATGCCTTGGCGAATTGGATCCCATGGCTTAGCTATGTGTTGTGTGCCAGGGTCATTCTTCCTGCCCACTGAGGCCCCTCACCAGCTTGCATTCTGCCACAATCGATTTCAGGTTACAGTGGTACCTCGGGTTAAGTACTTAATTCGTTCCGGAGGTCCATACTTAACCTGAAACTGTTCTTAACCTGAAGCACCACTTTAGCTAATGGGGCCTCCTGCTGCTGCTGTGCTGCCGGAGCCCGATTTCTGTTCTCATCCTGAAGCAAAGTTCTTAACCTGAAGCACTATTTCTGGGTTAGTGGAGTCTGTAACCTGAAGCGTACGTAACCCAAGGTACCACTGTACTTTTATGGGACTACAACAAATGGCTGAGAAAAGGAATTAGCATGCTTTCCTCTCCACATCTTTCCTTTGTACCCACCACCATGACATTTGTACGCTGATCAAGCTAGTAGTGGCAGGTTAGGGCTAGCGGCATGGCAGCTTTAAGAAGAAAGTTGCTCACATTGCTCTTGGAAGACGGTAATCCATACTGCCTTTGACCTGGTTGCTCCTCCTTTAGCCAAGTCAGATCAAAGCTGTCTTTTGATGGAGGTTCTTCCTGGTCCCTTCCTGCCTCCTGCTTTTGCGGCTCACATTTTCCTATCTTTTCCTGCCCAAAGCAGCATGTTTTACAAGCCAATAACTGTTCCTTGACCTTCCCTGGAGACAGAGACTAAGGCCCGCCATGTGAGAACGTTCCCCTTCACTTTGATCTTGGCCGGCTTGGCCCCGTCCTTCCTGTCCTCCCCAGCAAAGCTCATTTATCACCTTGCTCTCTTACGTAGAATGGAAGGCACAACGGGGCTGACATCGTTTATCGCCGCAACATTATTGATGACCTTTCAAAGCTTGCTCAGGGCACCGCTCCACTCCAACACTCCTGAATTATGAGGTCATCAATTATCCAGGTAAATAAATGAGGTTTTCCAGAGCCCCGATCCGTTACACACCCACTCTCCACCCCACACCCACCCCAGTTTTGTACTTACAGTTCAAGTTCTTTAGCTATAAAACTAATTTTCCCTTCTGACCTTTTTCTGCTGGTTGGGAGAGAGGGAATCACTGAGTGTCTGGGTTGGTGCTGGACAAGAATAGCGCCTGAAAGGGTGAAGAAGTTAAATCCTGAAATATATTGGGAGCCATGAGTCGAAGATACACTAAAGGTGAAGATGAAAGTCACCAACGCAAGAAAAAATCATCCTGAAATGAACAGGTTGACATGCACTGTAGTAGCTCTCTTCTGATCTAGGAGATGAACACGTTCAATAAATCCATGCAGTCAAATGTACAGAAGGCTGAGATGGTATGCAAGCACCTGTCAAGGTTGGGATGAAAACCTATTGAATTTATTCCAGGTCCATTCTTCTGTATGAGCAATAGGGTATGGGGAGAGAGGACAAAAGAGGTGAGTGTAACCAGCGCAGGATTCAGGGAAGTGCGGGAGCTTCTCCTGCACAGGGCACCAAGCCGAGGGGGTGAAAAATTGAGAAGATTCATAATTGAGACGATCCATTTGGGGGGCGCCCAATTTTGGGCTCACACAGGGTGCCATATTATGAAATATTACCAAAACCCACCCCTGGTGTAACAAGCATGGGAGATGCTTTATGTTTGCAGACCCTGCACCCCAACTCAGCTTTACTTTCATGTCATTGACCTCCCTTCCTCTCTCAGCTGCTTCTGAAATTCCAGCATGGACAATAGGAATGCGTAGCTGTAACATATACACAAGAATGAGGGCCCATTCTCTTGGCTTATATTAGCAAAATATAAGTAACCTATAGAATTATTGCTGAACAAGACCATCTAATCAGACGGTGGCCTACCAGATGCCTCTGAAAATTGGTGGCTTTGGTTCCCTCCAACCAGGAGCCGCTGATAGACTTTACCTTCATGAACTTGTCCACTGAAAGTTACCCAAGTGATGATTACCATGCAGCGGGGCAGCTAATTCCTTCTGATAGTCTCAGAGAGAGCTACCTAAAGTCAACTGCAAAAAGCTTGGGACAAGAGTTCAAAGGCATGAGCCATGCTGTTTTATCTTTTTCTCAGTAAAGGGAAAGAATTCAATGGCCCAGCAGTGAAAGCTTGGATTTAGTATACTAATAGTGATCTCAATTACCTGGGCCAGATTCAGCTAACTCCCTTGAGAGTCAGCACAATGAATTCTGGTAGCTCGATGGGGCTTTCTACCCCTCCTGCACCCACCTCCATTTTGATTATGCCATTCCATAAAGCACCCTGTACAGTGATGGCATGACAATAAAAAGGCTCCCCCTTCCTCACCCTGTAACACACAAATACACACCCTTTCATATTTGGAATTATGTTTTCCTTGAAGCAGCACTGTGTCAAGCGAATTGTGTGGGCAGATCTTGGTATCATTTCCTCACTTTCCTCCCTTCCAATGCTAGGATAGAGCAGCAATGAATAATCTTTCTTTCCCTGTAAGGTGATATGGCTGCATTCTCAGACTAGACCTCCTCACAGGAATCAATGACAGACTTGTGGCTATCAGAAGCACTTCGGAAGCAATCTCTATTGAGATGCAGATTTTGACTTTTCATCAGGTGACACACTTTCCCTGAAGCACTAAGGGGAACAAAGCTCTCTAATTACTAGCAGTGATGGGGGGAAAGGCAGAAGAAAGGTCAGGGTCTACTTATGACAAGCAGTTTTGGGAGGGGGGCATGGGCTCTCACTCTTCCAAGGGCTTGGGAGGACTTAGGAGGCAGGTGCCAAAAACCTCCATAACTAGCAGGGAGGGGAAGACAGATGATTGACCTTGGACAGTAGTAGCAAGGAGGCAGCTTGAGGACAAGGTCCTAGCTGTGCTTTGAAAAATGCTTCCAAGGCCTTATTTTGCTTACTATTTTTCTGAAAAGAAGGACACTGGCATCACCATCACCTACTGTATATCTCATAGCCAAATGCCTCTTAGCATTCAAGGACAAAACCCTCTCTGCCCCATACTTTACTACAGAAACAAGTTCTGTTTAACCTATTAGCACCGACATTTCTCCAACAAAAACAGGGGCATTCTATTCAATGCTGCTGCTGCTACTACTAATTGTATTATTTATACCCCACCCATCTGACTGGATTGCCCCAGCCACTCTGAGCAGCTTCCAACATGTATAAAAACATAATAAAACATTAAACATTAAAAAAACTTCCCTATTCAGGGCTGCCTTCAGGTGTCTTCTAAAGGTTGTATAGTTACTTATCTCCTTGTCTCGGGGGGGGGGGGGGTCACATAAATTCATACCTGCCAAGATTTCTCCAATGAAAATAGGGGTGTCCTAAGGAAAAGCAGGACATTCTGCAATCAAATCAGAAACTGGGATGGCTTCTGTAAATCCAGGACTGTCCCTGGAAAACAGGGGCACTTGAAGGGTTTGCAAAATACGGGAGGGGGGAAAGGATTTTGGGGTGTGGGGAGCAGGCAAGGCAGAACCAGAACCGCCTTCTAAAGTGTTGGCATCAGTCTACACACACACAAAAATCACAGAATACTTAGAATGTGCAGAGTGTGTTTCATGAATGGCATTCTTTATCTGTTGCCCGCAAACCTGGGATTAGCAGGGGGAAAGCTTAAGGGCATGATTCCCAGGCTGGCCCATTTTAAGCTGGTTTTTCATACATAATTAGAACAAAACAAAAAAGGATCCACGCTGAACTGAGTCAAGCATCCTGCTCCTAGTAGCCTGTGAGATGCCTCTGTAAACCCACAAGTAGGACATAAGCACAATAACACTCTCCTGCTCTTTGGGCCCCTATCAGCTGGTATTCAGTAGCAAAGAACATAAGAATATAGACTGAGGAAGCAGTCGTGTGCTGCCCGATTCCTTGAGAGTAAGTGCTGCTGAAAACAGCTAGATTTGCTTAAGTAAACATGCATAGGTAAAGGTAAAGGTACCCCTGCCCGTACGGGCCAGTCTTGACAGACTCTAGGGTTGTGCGCCCATCTCACTTAAGAGGCTGGGGGCCAGCGCTGTCTGGAGACACTTCCGGGTCATGTGGCCAGTGTGACAAAGCTGCATCTGGCGAGCCAGCGCAGCACATGGAAACGCTGTTTACCTTCCCGCCAGTAAGCGGTCCGTATTTATCTACTTGCACCCGGGGGTGATTTCGAACTGCTAGGTTGGCAGGCGCTGGGACCGAGCAACGGGAGCCCACCCCGCCGCGGGGATTCGAACCGCCGACCTTTCGATCGGCAAGCCCTAGGCGCTGAGGCTTTTATCCACAGCGCCACCCACGTCCCTAAACATGCATAGCCTTAGCTATAAATCACAAAATGCAGTGGTTAACACAAAGCATGTGTTCTGCGATTGCTGAGATATAAAAAACTTCTCCCTCATTATATGTGTGTTTGTGTATGAGGGAATTCAACACAACTATCCCAGCTGGGCAGATATGATATGAACACTCATATCATATCAACGACTGCAGCTTTAAGCCCTCTACTGCTTATAATGAGGAGGAAAGAGTACTACATCCATGAGATCTACAGTTCAGTCAGGGTGCCCAAAGCTACATGATCCCATTAAGCCTACAAATCAGAAAACAGGGAGACTCTAATGGAGAAAGAAGCATTTACAAGACAGGGGCCTGCTGGTGAATTAACCTTTCTGTTCTGATTGCCACATTGCGGCTATTTAGTCACCAGCTGAGAACTGGCTAGTAGTTCTTGTCCCTACACTCATAACAGAGGAATCTCCTTCTGAATTTCCTGTTAAAAAAAAAAAAAAGGCTTTCCTCATACAGAAAGGAGAGGAGACACAGATAGCCTGTGAGAAGGATGGCAGTTCATCTGCCATATTTTATTGTTTGGTGAAAGCTAGAGACAGAGTTGAAAATGGGGACTTTTTTATTTATTTGCACTCTCTCTCCCACTCTCCTACACACATATGCAAAACAAAACATAAAATTGCAAGGCAGCAAAAAGCAACAAAGAGCAACTTCGGGTGGAGAGCAGGTAAGGAACAACAGCCCCCCCATATTAAAAAAAAGGATTAGCTATGAAGAACTGGTACAGCCTCCTTACAGACTAGGAAGTACCTTGGTAGCTGTGGGCGATTTCTAGGAGGTGACAAAAGAGAGAATTGGGAATTGCGAAGAGCAGGGAAGGAGAAGAAGAAATTGACAGAAAGGTGGCATGTAGACTGCCGGAGCCTCCTCAAGGTTTGGCATTCTTCCAGCCTTAAGATTTATATATCAACATATTTAGCAACAACCAGGTAACTAAAGGAGCCCCGAAGCCTAACATTTAGCACAGGCGATGAAGAACTTTTCTGAAAGGGTTTCCCTCCTGGGTGATCTCTGCTGCCTGGAAAACGTAGCAGCCTAGCATCAGTTTTAAAAGGATTGCACGCAGATGTTAGGACTTGCCCACAACCAGAAGTTTCCCATGGAAAGGGATGGGCCAAGACACAGCAGCATATGGGCTCAACATCCACTCCCAGATGGAGTTGCCATCAGCAACTCATCCTCCCCACCTCGCTGCAAAACAGGACAAAAAGGCCAATTAAAAAGCAATAGGCAAACATCCCCCTTGCTCCTTCTGTTCCAATTTGTGCTCTTCCCTTTTTTTTGTTTATAGCGGATAATTGTGGGCACGTCTATTAATCTTTGTAACTCACTTTGTTCCGATCACATTTGTCTTCCCCTTCTTCTATCTGTCCCCCCGCTGAGACCAGGAGTTTAAAATTCCTTCTGGCTATTAATTAAAAGCAAGCTCTCTGTTATAGTAAGTGTACTTGCCACAAATTAATAGCGGCCTTTCTTAATCAAATCTTATCTCCTCCGAACGCACGGTGCGGGAGTTTGGTATCTTGGTCCACCAGGGCATGAAATTTAATTTCCCCTACCCCAATTCCTCACAATTTGGGTCAGATAATAGGAAGGAAGGAAATAAACATCCCAACCCATATCTGGACAACTGTGTTTATGTTTCATGTGAACTCAACTGACACAGACAAAAGCCTTGGAAAAAAGAAGAAGAAAAAGAAGATCAAAACACAGCACCAGAATCATCTCCCCAAAGACGTGTTCCATTTCTCAGCCATTTACCTCGTTTAGACACAGCTTCAGCAGACGGCCCTAACATTTTTGCATTATTTAAAGAGTACAGAACAAGCAAGTGGGTTTATATTTCCCAACCTGCGTGTGGATTTCAGTAAGTTACAAGAACTTCAAACCCCCCCCCCCCCCGCCCGGGTCTGTAAGCTTCTGTGGGCAGATGGGAATGTTAACATCGCCCGTGCTTGCTGCATGCTGAGTTCATATGCACTCGCTTGCAAGAAACCCATGGGCTTCACCTCTGGAAACAGGGCAATTTGCCCATACCCCAACTGTGATCTTGCCGTGGGCTTCTGCTGCTTTCCATATTTGACTTCTTGGATAGCAGAGGTTATGAGCCGGCAAGTTCCTGGTGCAAAGCTCACCTGAAATCAATAGCTAGCCTTAAATAAGCCACCATCTCTAAGCCTCAGTGTGCGTGTCCCCATCTGCTACAGCATATTTGGCTTCTCAGGTAGCACAGAGACCCACGACATGAGCTGTGAGCCAGAAAGCTTCTGATATAAATCTCACCTCCGGTTTGAAATCATTAGGTGGCCTCAGGTAAGCCACCGTCTAAGCCATCTTATGATATGCCATCTTCAAATATCTCAAGGGCTATTACATGGAAGAGATTGTTTTCTCCTGCTCTGGAGGGTAGGCCTTGAACCAATGGCTTTGAGTTACAAAAAATGAGATTCCGACTAAACATGAAGGAAAAACTTTCTGGCAGTAAGAGCTGTTCGACAGTGGAACGGTCTCCCTCGGGAGATTGTGGACTCTCACTTCCTTGGAGGTTTTTAAGCAGAGGTTGGATGGCCATCTGTCATGGATGCTTCAACTGAGATCCCTGCATTGCAGGGGGTTGGACTAGATGACCCTTGAGTCCCTTCCAACTCTACAATTCTATGAGCCTTAAGTCTCTCTCTGCTATGTGGGTAAAATAATATTGATCTAGTTCATATGGTTGTTCTAAGGATTATTAAGGTAGTGTATGTGATATGCTTTGCACACTCTAAGACATTTATTTTATTTATAGTAGTAGTAGTACAGTAGTAGTAGTAGTAGTAGTATTAAAGGTAAAGGTAAAGGGACCCCTGACCATTAGGTCCAGTCATGACCGACTCTGGGGTTGCGGCGCTCATCTTGCTTTATTGGCCGAGGGAGCTGGCGTACAGCTTCCAGGCCATGTGGCCA
Organism: Podarcis liolepis; assembly: GCF_965112155.1. Taxonomy (NCBI): domain Eukaryota; kingdom Metazoa; phylum Chordata; class Lepidosauria; order Squamata; family Lacertidae; genus Podarcis; species Podarcis liolepis. The sequence goes on from NC_139555.1 coordinate 27,423,940, forward strand.
GCATGACTAAGCCGCTTCTGGCGAACCAGAGCAGCACACAGAAACGCCATTTACCTTCCCGCCAGAGTAGTACCTATTTATTTACTTGCACTGAGTGCTTTTGAACTGCTAAGTTGGCAGGAGCAGGGGCCGAGCAACAGGAGCTCACCCCGTCCGGGGATTCGAACCGCCAACCTTCTGATTGGCAAGTCCTAGGCTCTGTGGTTTAACCCACAGCGCCACCTGCATCCCTAGTAGTAGCAATAATTAAATTTATGTACTGTCCTTCATCTGAAGATCTCAGGGAGTTCACAACATAAAAATACAGGATCGAAACACAAAATAAACAGTTAAACAAAAACAAAACACATTCAAAAGGCGATAGAATATTAATCAGCCAAAGGTCTGTTTGAAGAGGAACATTTCTATAATATTATTTTGTTGCTGCCCTTTCAAAACAGAATCCCCTTAGTTCCAGTGAGGGCTCAGAAAAGCAAAGCAAGAATCTGCCCTATACCAAAATCAGCCCATTGGTCCATAGCACAATACTATCTACATTTCTACACAAACTAGGACCAGCTCTCCAGGTTTTCAGCCCGGGGTTTCTTGAGGATTACCTGGAGATGCTGGGGATTCAGCTTGCACCTTTTGTATGCAAATATTCCTACATGGCCCTTCCTGTGTCCCTAAGAGCAAAGCAGCATATTCATTGAGTGCTCAAAGAAATACATTTTTCAGATGCTGTTTCAGCTTTCAATCCCTGCCAGGAGGCGAGGTGCGCAGAGAGTTTCAGAGAAGGGGGTGAAGTGAGAGAGAAAGGGTGAAACCATAAGCAGAAAGAGTGGTATCTGAAGAAGTGTGCATGCACACGAAAGCTCATACCAAGAACTAACTTAGTTGGTCTTTAAGGTGCTACTGGAAGGAATTTTTTTATTCAGAAAGAGTAACCCAAGCTTTAGACTAGAGAAGAGTATCAGGAGAGCAGAGTTGACAAGCACACAAACAGAGATGAGAGATCGAGCTGATAGATAAGAGCGAACAGATTCAAAAAACCAAAATAAAAAGCAGTAACTTAATATTGGATTATACGCGGAAACAGGATCCAGTGAAGGGAGAGTAACAAAGCAGACACACCAGTACAATGAGATACAGGGCAGGGGAGATGGACAGCAAAATTAAGAAGAGAACAGAGGAGGTGAAGTTGAGAAAGACAGCGCTGAAGAATTGTCAAGGTGATTGGCAAAAGAGAAGGAGTATGATAATTAGAGGAGGAAGAATCAAGAGAGGCTCCCTCCCCCCCAAAGCGTGAAAGATGGGCAAATGCCACAACTATAGTAAAGGAAGAATAGTGAGTGCAAGAGATTTTAATAGAGGAGATAGAAAAGGATCAAGTGCATGAGTCATTGGTTTAGAACAAAGGTGGGAAACCTGAGACACATCCATACCCAGATGTGGTTGGACTGCAGCTCCCATCAGCCCCGGGCATCATGGCCAATGGTCAGGGATGATGGGAGTTGGAGTACTGCCACATGTGGAGGACCACCAGTTCTCCACCCATTTTAGAAGGGTGGGGGAATACAAAGAAAGACCTTCAAAATAAATAGAAATGGAGAAGAGAACTGAAAAGGGGAGAGGGAATAGCAAACAGGAAAGTGATCCGAGGTAGGAAAGGAAGGAAGAGAATTAAAGAAACATACATGATTAGTGGCAACATTATCCGCAGATAAATTGAAGAATGGTATGAGAAGAGGGGCATGGACGAAAAGATAGGTGGAGAAATGAGAGATGAAGGCGATTTAATAAACTTAGTGAAATAGACTTGCCCAGCAGAAAACAAGAGTGGGGGAATGCCATGTGTTCTTTGGAAGCAGGACAACACAAGCAAAGACAGGGAAGGGAAGGGGCCAAGAAAGCAAAACAGGTAGTCGAGGGAGAAAGAATCTGAGTTGCTGGAGACCCATGTGGAAGAGAGTTCAAACACAGCAGAATGGGGGGTGGGGGTGGGGGAAGAATGTGTGGGGAGGAACATGTGCCGTATGGGGAAAGAGCTGACCACGAGGAAATATGCATTGGCATCCCATCTGAAAACCCCTGCCTCTTCTCTTCGCTGTGGAAGTGAGCAAGTTCATTCTGGCCCAAACCATCCATCTCCTTCTACAATCCCCTCCCCGTACAGATGGCTGCTTGGAAATGAATGAGCAAGGAGACCCCGAACTAAATATTTGTGCCTGCCTGCCTCTCTGCTGCCCGCTGACAGGAAAGTGGCTAATCAAGAATAATTGCGAGAGCACATCTTGCATGCTGTCTGTCGGGACAAGCGACAGAAGCTTTGCCACAACTGTGGGTGTGAAGTGGCAGCAGCACCAGATAAGAGGCGATTGCGTGTGACAGCGTAGGACAGACACATCCCTGAAAATGTGAGTGTCAGGAGAACACGGCAGATAACCACTGAACATACAGCTGCCTGAACCACTAGAGGCGCCCTACTCTTTGTGATGTACATTTGTACATACTATATACTGTAATATGTGTGCTTCCCGGAGAGATAAAAAAGTTACAGTAGCACCCCTTTTCGTAAGGTTCATCCCTTGTTGCACAAACCACTGCAGACTTACTGTGTTGGTGCCGAGTCTGTCTATTTGTGAATTTGCAAGATGGGCAAAGAGAAAGCAAGCAGCCACCCAGATGGACAGGGGTAGTTGTTAGAACAGAATCGGTTCCTTCCAAACCAACCACGTGTCCTTACAGCAAGGGTAGGTAGCCTTGACTCCAGGGGCTTCAGTCCACTCCGAAATCTCCCATGGCCAGTGGTTTTCAACCAGTGTGCCGTGGCACCCTGGGGTGCCTTGAATGGTCAGGGGTGCCACAGGCAACAATGGCCCCCCATCCTTCTTTCCTTCCCTCCCTCCTCTGATGCCCTCTCATGTCTCCACCTCCCAAAGCTTGTGCACCTGTTTGTTGCAAGCTCCTGAGGCGAATGTTGCCTCTGGGGCTGGCCAGGGGTGCTAGCTGCCAGGAACTGAGGTGGCCTCAGAGAAAGCAAGTAAGTGGGTGAGGGAGCCCAGCCAGCCAGTCTGCTGAATAAGCCTTTCTGCCACGTAGGCCAAGGTGACTCTCATGTTTGCCAGTTTCCACCAGGCCCCTGTGGGGCAGCATGAGCAGGCACCTCTCTTTGTGGCAGGGTGTGTGTGTTTGTGTGCCTCAGAGACCAGGGGCAGTGGCAGCTGCAGCCTGGAGGACTCCCCAAGAGAGGGGAGAGGAGAGGAGGCTGAGGGCACACTTCACAAGGCTCAAAAAGGTTCAAAACAAGGTTCAAAAAGAGGAGAGGGGCTGCCGGCTCTGAAGGCGTGACGTAACTGGGCTTCTGAGGTTTGGAGCGGGGGAGCCACAGAAGGAATGTTGTTGCTCAAGGGAGCCGTGTACTCAGAAAGGTTGAAAACCTCTGCCCTAGGCGATACACACATCTCCCCAGGCCACATTCTTCCGCAGCCTTGTTCCACACCCTCAAGTGTTTCTGCTTGGCTGGAAGATGCCCTTGAACTGCAACAGTGACTCTTGTCTGCCTGGATGGAGGCACCTCTGACTTCCGGACAGCTGGAATGCAGCCTGCTGTACAAAGGCAGGTGTTGCATCCATGGCTCCACCCACATCTGCCCCTGGCTCCACCCACCACTGGCATAGGATCATAAGAGTTGGAAGGGGCCCTGAGGATCATCTTGTCCAACCCCTGTAATGCAGGGATATGCCATTGTCCCATACAGGGATTGAACCTGCAACCTTGGTGTTATCAGCAGCACACTCTAACTAACTGAGCTATCCAGATCATGAGGCCATGGAAGGGGATGCAGCTCTTGGGCTGCAGAAGGTTCCCTGCCCCTGGTCTCAAGAGCTTCCTACAAGTCATTTCCTTGCAGAGCTCGTTCATCCTCTTTTACAGTCCAAATTCAAATTTCTCTTTCTCCTAGTAAGGAAATGGGAGCCACTGAAGAGAAGTATAACAAAGGAGAAACATGGGCAGAACGAGATGGGGGCAAAAATCACAGCTGACAGGTGTAATCTGCAAATTCCAGTCCTTTGGTATTGCCACAAGCAATCAAAAGCCACTAAGCGTGCAATCACAAATCAAGCTACACAGAAGTCTGGAGAGGTTGCAATCTCTCCACTTGACAGAGCACACTAGCATCCCTCTGTTACATACGCATATGCAAGCGCACAAACTCACTCTCACACAAACCACACATGTGGCCTTGGGCCATCTTTGTCACTCTCTCATTCCATGAAAGTTTCTTCTGAGCTCTGTCGCCTCTGGCCAATGTAGGCTCACTTTCCTTCTAGAACACTTAGGTTTCAGTCTTATTCTGGAATCGCCATCTTTCCCATCAGCCTTGTCCAATAGTGGTCACTCCCTAGGCATGCAATGTCTTGTCAAAAGACGGCATGTCACCTTGGCATTTTAGAGCGCTCCCTTTCATACAGATTCTTACAACCATTCTCCTGCTGCTCTGGCATTTTTCTAGCCTATGGAGCAAGTACATGTAGTGATATTCATATACAATGGTGGTAGATGCTTTGTACACAAACCATGGCTCGTTGCTGCTATGGGGATGAGGCACACACATTGGTTGGCATTCCACTCATTAGTTCCATCAGCAAAAGAATTTCCATTTGTGCAATGGAACTTTCCCCTCTTATTGAATCCTGCACCCTCCCCAAATCTGCTCTGGAAGGTTGGGGGAACCCCTATAACAGATATAGTGGGTGCACAGAGGAGGAGGGGGAGAATGTTCAGTTGCACAAGCAGAAATTCTTGCACTGATGCACTGATGAAACATCTGCGTTAGTGTTAAGTTGGGTTCCACCCATGCAGTGTCATGACATTTGGGGCACAGAATAAGTTGCATTGAATTCAATACAGGTTGTCACCTTTCAGCTGCAACCCTGCATCCTTCATAACAGATGAATTCACTGACTCCAAAGCTCTGACTACCTTTCAGTCCAGCCCTATGAAATTATGTTTATTATTTATCAAAACACCTTGACACCTCACAGGCCGTTTGACATCTCTTTTCTCGCACACAGGACTGGAGTGGATGATGCTCCTTCAAGCATTATAATTTTTCTCACTCCTCAGCATCAACGTTATTATTATTATTATCAATGGATATTGGCTGAAATCCATTGACTTAAACCAGGGCTGCTTCAATAAGCACTGCCTTAAATGGGAATGGGCCTGGTCATAATGTGTCCTATACTTGGATACATTTCATCCCTGAAGAGCTTAATTGAAAATACCACAGTCAGGGAAAGAAATATATGAGCCTCATTATGCAGAAGAGAAAACAAGGGAATGAGAAATTAAATCACCATTCCGAGTCCACCGCAAAGAAAAGGTGGGCATGAAATCAAGTTCCAATCAACTTCAGATAGATTCTCAGGGCATCATCTGCTATCAACCTGTTCCCCAAGGTAAGCAGTTATAAAGTAACATATAGCGCCGAGAATTAGAGTACCTTCAAAAGCAATAAATATAAAGCTGTGGCTTTCAATCGCTGGAGTCACCTGGGAGATTGTATCGGGGGGCCCTCAATGCAGAAATAAAGTAATGGCAGACATGCTTCTCTGAAGGACAAAAAATTGCTGACCATGTCCAAGTTTGTACAGCTACAAAAGTGTGCTGAACAGACACACCCTCACTTCATGTGTGGTACAGTGGTACCTCAGGTTACAGACACTTCAGGTTACAGACGCTTCAGGTTACAGATTCCGCTAACCAAGAAATAGTGCTTCAGGTTAAGAACTTTGCTTCAGGATGAGAACAGAAATCGCCCAGCAGTGGCGTGGCGGCAGTGGGAGGCCCCATTAGCTAAAGTGGTGCTTCAGATTAAGAACAGTTTCAGGTTAAGAATGGACCTCTGGAACGAATTAAGTTCTTAATCCGAGGTACCACTGTAATAGGAAGGGCAAAAACAGCCTGGACAGAATCCCTTCTGCCACATGAACTGAACCAAGTTTTGGCTTGCTTCCTGTAGCTGTAATTCCAAACATACTGAAGAAAGTATGTCCTCATTCAAATGAACGTGACTTTGTCCCAAGTAAATCTTATTAATATCAAGCAGGTTTGCTTACAAAGCACTCTCTTGTGACCATTTAAAAAGCTGTAATGCTCCACGTGGTAGATGCCGAGCTCCAGCTAAATCCCCCCCCCCCCCAGATTAAGAAGTCCACAAATGGAGCACAGAGAAGGGAAAAAGTAAAATTGTGCCAGTTATCGCTATTATATTAGAGACATTATTCAGTACAGTAATTTAAAAAAAAAGTTTTAGGAAGAAAAAAGAAAATTCTAGCAGCAAAGAATTGCTGTTTCAAGGGCTGAACAAGGGGGGGGGTGGGGTGGAATCCTGCACTGCACCTATATAACAATGCAAAACAGAGGAGCAGTGGGTAGTGGAGGACACTTAGGGGCCTGATGCAATGCAACTGGACAGACTGCAGCAGAGCTGAAAGAATTGCCAGAACAGCAAACTGCCAGGACAACAAACAGGTTTCCAGTGCCTGAATCACAGTTGAATGGTCTTGTCTCCTTATCCTCTTAATTTGATTTCACACCTTTTCAGAACATTGGCAAAAGTCAGTTAGCTGGTTTGCTTTGTTTGCAATTCATAGATTTGCAATTTGCCCATTTGCAAGCTGTTATTTTGGTATTGAAGCTAACCAAGCTCTTGCTCAGTCTCTCCAAAGCATGCAGCATATGGCTAAAACCTTGGCAATTCAGTAAGAAGTTTCAAAATATATTAAAAAATGGGATTTGCAAAATGCAAAGCAGTGAAGAAGCCCGGGCATGGTTCTTGCTTTCCTGTGCCTGGGATGGCTCTGTTTGAATTCACCACCATGTACACTGGAAGTTTGTGTCTAATGTTTGCATCAGATACAAGGAATGAAATAGTGGATGTTCTTTGTTGTGGGCCCTTGTGCAAAATAGGTTATTGGGTGCCCCTTCCCAATTTAGTTTGGTTATACGCAAGTCTCCAATTACATTCCTCCTGACTGGAGATGAAATATTATTATGAAAAGTTATTCAATTAAACATGAAGAACCTTCAGACTGTATAAAAATTATAGATCCATCTTTGTACGTAATATTAATTGGCATGAGAAAATTACATTAAAACATTACAATGATTACATCAATAACTTTAAACTTGGTTCAAAGAAAATCCAAAACTTTTCAACTTAAATGCAAATGGAAAAAAAATGAGATGCGCAAACTCATCCATGGTTTTTGGAAAACCCATCTGATGTTTGTGTTCGTTTAAAAAGATCTTTGTATTTGCAGAGCCCCCTAGGGTCTGTAGACCCTCCTGTGCTGTTCACCCCTGTCCCCACCTGTAATGGGTTTGAGTTACTCGTGCATAAATTGTCCCCGTTAGGGGGCTTAATTGCCTTGGTTAAACCTTCCTGACTGCACAGCCCATCTCAGCGTGGCTGCCTCAGTCGCTAGCAGAATCTGTGTGGGCGTTTCTTAAACCTTTTCCAGCATAAAAGCTGTTTGACTCCCAGTCGTCGCTGCCTCTCATTGCGCGGGAGTCTTCTGCACAGGGAGGGCGTGGGTAGTGGAGGACCAGTGCTTTCCTCACTGATGTCCAGGGAAGAATCCCGGAGCTCTCCCTCCGCTTCCCCCATTTGCCCCCCTTGATCCCTGGTGTTACAAAGATTTCCTTCCTCCTCAACCAAGCTCCATCTCCCCCTAGTGCTGGTACCTTCTCCTGCAGAATCGGGGAGCCTCTCCTTCGCCTTTCGCTCTGATGACAGTTCCCTGACACCACCTTATACAGACACAACTAAAGGAATAAAAAGTTGGCAAAAGTTTAGGTTGTAGTCCAGCCATCAGCAAAGTAGCTATGCAGCTGAAGTGTCCCCAGCTTTTGCATCAAATTTTACACACCGGCTAAGATGGCATTGCACATCTCTATCTGACATTCCTGCATCCTCCTCCTCTCAAGGTCACCCATCCCTCCGCAAGATAATATTCGTAGGTGATTGATGGGCCTGGCTGGAAAGCTATCGCTCGTCAAACTAACCTGCGCGGCATTTTCTTCCTGCAAATTCTGCCATTAGGCACTAGGACCCCATGCACAGTGCAGCCATCTGCTAGGCCCAGCGCACAACATGCTCACCTTGCTTGCCGAAATGGATCCGTCTAGAAGCTGACAGGCTCACGCTGAGAGCCATCAGGCAGCGAATGGAGAGCGCAGTATGGAAGTCCAATGCACTGTCAAGGTTACGAGTGCTGAGGCCTTCATTTGGCAGCAAGGACACCTAGCTTCGCTTCCCCTTCCATCCCCATTGCTAGGTGTTTGTTTGGATCAGAACTGTTGATATAGGTCATCCATGGGTTCGCCAAACTCTCTACTCATGTGGGAGCACATAAGGGAAGACAATGGCTACAATGTAAAAAATGGGTGGTTGTGGTACATGGTACCTATATATGGGTTTCTGGCACCTGTGGTTAAAAGGCAAGGCCTATCTCAGAGGACGAGATGGTTGCACAGTGTTCTCGAAGCTACCAGCATGAGTTTGACCAAACTGCGGGAGGCAGTGGAAGACAGGAGTGCCTGGCGTACTCTGGTCCGTGGGGTCACGAAGAGTCGGACACGACTAAACGACTAAACAACAACATCTCTGTTACAGTGGAGGCCACAGGCATAAGTAGCAATATATAATGTTCTGAACAGAGCATTTGTGTCCCTGCACTAGCTCAGGTGCAGTCAACATGGTGCCCTCCAGATGTTGCTGAACTACAGTTGCAATCAACCCAAGACAGCATGGCCAGATGACTGGAGTTGTAGTCCAGTGACCTCCAGAGAGCACCTTGTCAGGCGAATCCCTGGACTGGCTCCTTACAGATCCCATCAGTGCCTGACCAAGAGACTCTGAGGAAGGAAGGAAGGAAGGAAGGAAGGAAGGAAGGAAGGAAGGAAGGAGGGAGGGAGGGAGGGAGGGAGGGAAAGGAGAGCTATATGGGCTGCCTGGTGGCTTTGGGCAATATGAATATTTTACTCTGCAGCTTTTAGGATTCACAACTCTATTGTAGAGCATGAGACTCTTGATCTCAAGGTCATGGATTCTAGCCCCATGTTGGGCAAAGGATTCCTGCATTGCTGAGGGCTGGACTAAATGACCCTTATGGTCCCCTTCCAACTACAATTCTATGATCACTCCTGTTCAAAGGAGTACAGTGGTACCTCGGGTTAAGTACTTAATTCGTTCCAGACGTCCGTTTTTAACCTGAAACTGTTCTTAACCTGAAGCACCACTTTAGCTAATGGGGCCTCCCGCTGCTGCCGTGCCGCTGGAGCACGATTTCTGTTCTCATCCTGAAGCAAAGTTCTTAACCTGAGGTACTATTTCTGGGTTAGCGGAGTCTGTAACATGAAGCGTATGTAACCTGAAGCATCTGTAACCCGAGGTACCGCTGTACCGTACTGTATCCTGGTCTGCAGGGACATGTTTTATCCTTTTCTGAATCCTGCAATTCCTCTAAGGAGCTCAAGGTGGCACACATGCTCCATCTCCCTCTCCTTTTCTTCACAACAGCCCTGTGAGGTGGATCCGTCCCAAGGACTGCAACTAGCCTAAGGGGCATGTAGTGACACTCTAGCCAATGGGTAGGCAAACTAAGGCCTGGGGGCCAGATCCAGCCCAATCGCATTCTAAATGCAGCCTGCGGACGGTCCTGGAATCAGCGTGTTTTTACATGAGTAGAATGTGTGCTTTGTTTAAAATGCATCTCTGGGTTATTTGTGGGGCACAGGAATTTGTTCATCCCCCCCCCCAAAAAAATATATAGTCCGGCCATCCACAAGGTCTGACAGTGGACCAGCCCCCTGCTGAGAAAGTTTGCTGACCCCTGTTCTAGCCACTTCTCTACACTGGGAAGTGTCTCTCTCCTCCTACCTTTCTGCTTCTCTAAGGTAAAGGTAAAGGGACCCCTGACCATTAGGTCCAGTCGTGGCTGACTCTGGGGTTGCGGCGCTCATCTCGCTTTATTGGCCGAGGGAGCGTACAGCTTCCGGGTCATGTGGCCAGCATGACTAAGCCGCTTCTGGCAAACCAGAGCAGCACACAGAAACGCCGTTTACCTTCCCGCTGGAGCGGTACCTATTTATCTACTTGGACTTTGACGTGCTTTTGAACTACTAGGTTGGCAGGAGCAGGGACCAAGCAACAGGAGCTCACCCATTGCGGGGATTCGAACAACTGACCTTCTGATCGGCAAGTCCTAGGCTCTGTGGTTTAACCCACAGTGCCACCCGTGTCCCTTATTTCTGCTTCTCTACTTTGATGCATTCCCTGGAAATAGGAAGGTGTCAGGTACCTCCACCTTTGGAGGAATGTAGCCCTGCTTTATGCCTCTTAGACTTAGACCAATTTACCTCCTCTCACCTCCCTAGGAAAACAAAAGGGGGAGAGGGAAGAAGCACAAAGGAGTGTGCTTAAAAGTGCAGCCTGTCCCAGCGAGACATGGTGGCCAGGTCTCCTGGCAGGAACATATGGTTACACAAAATGCCTCCCACCCACAAACCCCTTTGCTTGCACTCATATGACTGTGCCTGATCAGATTTGGGATTTCTTACATGGGCTAATCGGATTGCAGGAAGGCAGTAACTGGATTAGGCAGAAGGTTTCCAAAGTAAGAGAGGCGCAGGCTTGGGAGGAGCTGCTAAGCAGCACATAATAAAGCCCACTGAACGTGACTGTCGCAGGAGCTGCATGGTCTGCCCTTATAGCACATTTCATTTCGTCAAAGTGCAACAGGGCTCATGATCCCAGGGGTATGGATAGGTACTTAAGAGGACTCTGGGGCCTGGGCCCATGACACAAAAGGCGGAAGGCATCTGTGGTGTTACTGGCACAGTGCTTTGCAGCATGCCCAGCCACCCTGAAAGCAATTGTTGTTGTTGTTGTTGTTGTTGTTGTTGTTGTTGTTGTTGTTGTTGTTGTTGGAGGGAGGGAGGGACAGGAGATCCAGCACAAAAGATTTGGGACTTTACCCCCTTCTTGGGATAAGAATAATTATCTATGTAAATCTATACTCAAGTAGCCAGTGTGGTGTAGTGGTTAAGAGCGGTGGACTCGTAATCTGGTGAACTGGGTTCGCTTCCCCGCTCCTCCACATGCAGCTGCTGGGTGACCTTGGGCTAGTCACACTTCTCTGAAGTCTCTCAGCCCCACTCACCTCACCGAGTGTTTGTTGTGGGGGAGGAAGGGAAAGGAGATTGTGAGCCGCTTTGAGACTCCTTAGGGTAGTGATAAAGCGGGATATCAAATCCAAACTTCTTCTTCTAGCCTGGGCTTCGCAACGTGACCAACTGGAAATAAGGAACATGTTAGCTCCAGCCCAGAAACAAGCAAGACGAAAATGTGGTCGGAGTTGCAAACTCTAGCTCTGAGCTAAGCTGCATCTGCCCTAGTAGTCACAGACCTATTGTCTCTCAGAATGAGAGTCACATCTAGCAACGGAACGGCAAATATGCCAATGTGGAAGACAGCAGAGAAGAGAGGGCATTTAAAAGGGGGGGGGGCTGCCTCGCAGGGGTGGCATAGAAGCTCCACAAGGGTAAGCTATAGGGCTGTGAGGTGAAAGAGCAGCTCAGGACCGGGCAGCTGAAATGAAGCTGACATAACTCTGCTCTCGGCACCTCCTCAGTGTTTGGGCAAGTCACACGACTGGTTAGATTTGGCACCGTGACAGCCTCTCCCTCACAGCATAACTATGTGCAAAGATCACGCCGCCACCAGAAGACCCTGCCGGTGATGGAGGGAGGGGGCAATGCCCGCCTGCTCCCTTCGCATATGCACTTACGACAGGAACGAGACATGCTGACAGCTTTACAGCACTGACGAGCCCCCTGACAGTGTCCAGAGACAGCCTGAGCTTGGAAAGAGCGCCACAGCCTTGTCATGGAGGATGAGGGGTGGTGGGGGTGCAGGAGGGAGGACAAGAAGTTCCGACGCCTCTTCCCACCACGGTTCCAGAACTGCCTTGCACTCGGCAACCTGCAGACTGACAAGGTCCCTGGCAACTTTCCTCCTATTGACCTCAACTGGTTTTAAGGGATGGTGCTGGAATTGTACAGAGGTGGTGTCCAATCTACTGAGCAGACAGTGTGTGTGCTTGTGTAAACACACACACACACACACACACACACACACACACACACACACCCCAAGTTCTTGCCTTGAACAACAGAATCAGAAGGATGCGAGTGTCTTCCAGAAGTGCAGCCATGTTAGTCTGCTGTGGCAAAAGTGCAAAGAACGACCTTAAAGACAAACAGATTTATTATAGCACAAGCTTTTGTGGACTATGGTCTACTTCTTCAGACGGTCAGAAGGTCTGACTAGCCTACCCCACTCCACCCCAACTTCCATTTTGGGTAGCTCCTGAAACATGTTCATGTGGCTCTACTGCCAAGGTTGCCCCTTCGGCCCTATGAAGTCTGAGTAGTGAAAGTCTTGTTGCTTGCAGCTTATGTCTATTCTCCCTTGCCTCTCTGGGTGGCAAGAAAATTCACAATGATCATGTGTGATCAGAGGCCTACTGCCTCTGAATATCTGTTGCTGGGAATAGCTTAGCTGGTTGGAGCATGGGTGCTCATAATGCCAAGGTTGCTGGTTCAATCCCCATATGGGACAATGGCACATTCCTACATTGCAGGGGGTTGGACTAGATGACCCTCAGGGTACCTTCCAGCTACAATTCTATGAATCGCAAGTGGAGAGAGTGCAGTTGTACTCATGTCCTGCTTGTGGGCTTCGCCATAAGCTTCTGGCGAACAGGATGCTGGACTAGAAGAGTCTTTGGTCTGTTCTAGAAGAGGCCTTCTAACGTCCTTATGCTGTTCCTAATTTTTCAGATAGGTTAACATATATCCCAAGAAGAAAAATGAACAGTGGAGAAGGCTGCTCTGCATGAACATCAGCCACCAAGTATCGCTAAGCATAAATGGGATAAATGGAACAGTATGCAATGATCCATGTTGGCCATTTGTTTCCGGGGGGTAATGGGGAGGTGATCACTTGGTATAAAGGTAAAGGTAAAGGTACCCCTGCCTGTACGGGCCAGTCTTGACAGACTCTAGGGTTGTGCGCTCATCTCACTCTATAGGCTGGGAGCCAGCGCTGTCCGCAGACACTTCCGGGTCACGTGGCTAGCGTGACGAAGCTGCTCTGGCGAGCCAGAGCCGCACACAGAAACGCCGTTTACCTTCCCGCTAGTAAGCGGTCCCTATTTATCTACTTGCACCCGGGGGTGCTTTCGAACTGCTAGGTTGGCAGGCGCTGGGACTGAGCAATGGGAGCGCACCCCGCCACGGGGATTCGAACCACCGACCTTTCGATCGGCAAGTCCTAGGTGCTGAGGTTTAACACATAGTGCCACCTGCATCCCTAGATCACTTGGTATACGGAATATTAAAGTAAGTGGGAGTTAAAGGGGGCGTGACAGTTGTGGGAACTTTAGCAGTTGACAGCTGGGAGAGGGAAGAAGGTGGAAGGTAGAAGGCATTGGCTGTGTAGGGATGAGTGGTGGCTAACCTCTGGCCCTCCAGATGTTGTTGGACTACAGCTTCCACCCATCCCTGGCCGTGCTGGGTGGGAGGGCCATGTCTGGCAACCAACGAGTTCCCTACCCCTGGTTAGGAGATTAGTAGTTTCTAATCATCCCAGTAGCTGCATTCATCCCAGACTTCTGTTTACTGTTAATTTGCTTCCGATGTTCCTTAAATAAACACTCTGCTGTCAGCTCTGGGCAACTGCCAGTGAAACCCACACTTAACGGGATAGATACACCTACACGGTGCTATTAGCACAAACACAAGTTGCTCTTAGCACAGTGCTTTTAGTGACAAACAAACAATAAACCAAAGCAGACTCCATAACTAAGTAGCCTCTGACATACATCTCAGCACTGAAAACATCTGTGCACAAAAATTTATCTTGGAGTTCCTGTAACCTGCTCTGAGCCTTCAGGATAAGGCAGGAATAGAAATCCAGCCTCACAAATAAATTTGCAAAGCCTATGCCATGTTTTAGTGCAATAAGGTACTTCCCAGTGCTTCCCAGCTTACCCCCTGCCCTTAAATACACCGCCACTGAGCAGAGAGCTTGCCCAGTAATGGAATGCCTCCCTTCTGCCAACTCCAGGGCCCCACAATGCTTTGTCAGCTGCTTTAAATTGTTTATCCCCAGGTCTTGTTTATGAGCCGATAAAATCCATACCATTGTGAAGCTGGCTCCCTCTGCTCCTTCCCAAGGTTCCATGGGGGCTCAGCGGCATTTACAACACCAGGAGCTCTCCAGCTCTTCAGCCGGCCAATTACAAGCCTGGTTTGCAGTCTAAAAAGGGGGATTTGGGGGGTCATCTTCCTGGAGAAGCCTTGCACATAAATAACTCACCTTATTCCGAAGCCTGAAAATGCAGCTAATTGAGACTAGCAGGACAGAAGGCAGGGAGACCAACAGGACGTGAAGCCAGAGCCAATGATAGGCAGAGCCAACCAATTCTCCTTTTGCTCCCATTCTCCTTCATGCTGAGTTGTACAAGGGCAACACGGAGACTAACACGGAGAAGGAAGCTGATGGGCTGCATTTGGATTTACGAAGGCAGGCAGGTGGAGGCTGGTTGAAGTAGGTGGACCAGTGCCCCATTTGCCCGGATACACCAGCCTCCACTGTGTAAATGACAGGTTATAAACAGCAAACTATCTCCTATGACATAGGTATCTAGATCTGAGTTAGGGACCCATAATGATAAGGAAAACATAGCCTGACTGCCTTGCTCTTCTTCCTAGACAGTTCCCATGGGTGATCTGAGGCACATCCTGCTTGCATTAGGAAGCAACAAGTACAACCACCCCAATTTCAGTTGCAAGTGATGAAGGCCAACCCAGCCCAACTCACAGCAAGGGACAGGTCAAACAGGGTTTTCTGATCTACCTAAGCTTACAACATCCTCATATTGATTAGAAAACCCAGGTAGAATGTGCCACAACCTACAGGCTATCAGGTAGAGCAGCCTTCCCTGATCGAGTGTCCCTCCAGATCGGTTTGGACTACAACTCCCATCAGTTCCAACCAACAAGGCCAGTGATTATGGGTGCTGTAGTCCAAAAGCACCAGACGGGAGAAGGCTGAAGCAGAGGACATAACACCAGGAGAGGGGGGTGGGGAAAGAGAACAGATCCTTGCTTGTAACCTTGGAGGCTCACACGTACTCAGCTTGGGCATTCACTACTCAGAATTTGGGTTACAATGCATTGCTCAATGGAAGCAAACATGGTGCCCCCTCCAGACGTTGGTGGACTCCACTCCCACCATCTGTCCCCGCTGGCCATGTTGGCTGGGGCTGATGGGATCTGGAGTCCAACAGTGTTTGGAGAACACCATGTTGGCTGCCCCTGCTGCAGCCCATCTCCTTGGAACCACAAGTCAACACTTAACTGCTTTGTAAGACAATGGGAAAAGCCTGCAATGACCAGTCTGAATAAGAGGTTTAGGTCAGGGATAGGGAGACTGCAGCCCTCGATGTTGTACAACTTCATCAGCCCAGCCAATTTTAAGGGATGATGGGAGCTGAAGTCCTGCAATAATAAAGAGGGCTGTGGGTTTGCCATACCTGATTTATGGAAATTCTCAATGTGAGGTTAGATGCCTTGACCATCCCCAAGTCCCCACCTACTAGCATGCGAGGTATGGCCCTCACTGGTTCCATCCTGGCTTGTTACAAAGGGATGCTGGATGCGCCAGGCACATTTCCTTGTCCTCCATGCACATACATATACGTGTGCACGTCTATGGACCCATTTTATTACATTTTCCCTAATTAATGTCTGTTTCCAGAACAAATGCTCAGCTACTGCAGGCCTCCCAACAGCCCTGGGGCTGGATTGTTAACGAGGATTTTAATTTGTTAATTAAAAGCAGGATGCCTTCGTAGCAAGCTGCTGCAGTACAGCCCACCTCTCGGAGGAGGCACAATGGAAAGAAGGGAATCAAGATACCTTCAAACATGCAGTGCATGAAATTTATGTCCAAACAAAAGTGGAGCCTGGCTAAGATCCAGGAGAGATAGGAGCTTGGATGGTTCTGCACCAGCGCCAGTCCTGGTCATTTAGCAGATGGGAATTTCCTCTCTCATGTACTGAGCCTGCGGGGAACACCAAGCAGCCAATCCCTGAGTATTTATTACTGCTGAGAGACTTGGGGGGAGGGGATTTTGCCTACTACCTATAACATGGGGTGCTTCTAGACAGGAGTTTATTGGTAGCGCTCATAAACACATGGCTTTTTGTAGCTGACGAACACTGCCACCCACATCAAAAGGCCAGCCCATGCTCTTTTGGCATTTAATTCAGATTTCCCTTAAAACATAGAAAACTCAAAAAGTAAAAACAACCTGTTACACATCCACAGTCCCTGTTGGTGTGAAACAGCATTAGGGTATTGCTGTTTTTTGTTTTGTTTTGTTTTGTTTTGTTTATCACATGCATTTTCACTTACCGTATTCCCACATGCATCTCACACAGATTTAGACATTTCACCTTCCAGTAAGACCAGACTAGAGCTGGACCTGATCAACGCAGTGTTGAAATACCATAACCAGTTAAAGGAAGAACGTTCTGCCAATTCGTTAGCATTGCAACCCAAGGTAAATGGGAGAGTGCCTGCAACTCAAGGTAAGGCGATTTAATTTTTCACTTTGAGTAAATGAAAGGTGGATATATGGTTTTGGTGGTAAGCCACTTTGGACACCCAACAGAAGATGCAAAAGAGGTTGTCTGAATAACATGCTCCTCCTTGTCCTTCCCTTCCAAGTCCCAAGGAGAGAGTGATGCCAAAACTCCACCCATGAACTACACTCGTCTGTGCATTATTTCCCGGTCTCTAACATGCTTTAAAAAGTCAATGCAGTGCTCAATTCATTAAGATCTCTTCTATTCATTCAACTGGAGCTATGCCTCATTTTCCTCACCCACTCCACCGTGTTAAGATCATGATGGGTTTGGAGAAGCAAAAAAGGAGCTGAAGACCTTTTCAAAGGAGAGAGAATCTGATCCTGAAATCTCTCTTAACAGCTGAGGCTCAGGAGTGTTTATCGCTAGTAAAGGTGTAGGATGGTTCCTGCCAGCTGATGCACAAATCTAATTCTAGCACCTCCTCAGCTATTCCATATCCTACTTGTAAGGAAGGCTTTACATTTTCTACATGTTTTCTGACATGGAAATGCAGCTTCATCAGAAAGCAGCTTCGGACAGTCAGCTTGCAAGAGAAGCAAAGCACAAGTGACTTGTGCATCCTCTCTTCTCCATTTCAGGTCCAAAGCAGACGTGCCCCCACCCCTGGGCTCCTGCAACGCGATCTCCCCACAAAAGATAGAACCAGAAGCGTGGGAAAAGGAAGCCCTGAGTCAGCCGCATTTTCCCTTTCACTGCTACTATGGAATGTCTGAAGGAGCTCTAAATGAACCCAACTGTATGTTGCCCTCTCCACTTCCAGCACTAGCTACCTGGATGTGGTACTCTGGATCTGGTCATCATTAATGCACATACCCCACCAAATGATGCTCAGGCCATACAGATAATAGCAAAGTCATGCAGAGTCCACAGGAAAGTTGCAACTTGAATACAAGATGGGAAAGGAAACCGCGCCATTACACAAGTTCACATATATGCATGTATTTATCTTAGACTCCAATACTTAAGAGGGTTGGTGGGGGTTGCTGTTGTTTGTTTTATTTATTACATTTATCTCCCACATTTCCTCCAAGGAGTTCAAGGTACTGTATGCACTTCATTTACTCCCCATTTTGTCCTCACAACAGCCCTGTGAGGTAGATTTCAGCTGAGAGATGGTGACTGGCTTAAGATCACACAGTGGGGTTCACTGCCAAGTGGAGATTGAACCCTGGTCTCCTAGGTCCTAGTCCAGCACTCTAACCACTACACCACACTGCCTCTCTCGTTTGGTATGTCATAAGAAGGCTAAGATAAGAAGAGCCCGGCTAGATCAGACCAAAGACCCATCTTTGTTCAATATACTGTTTCCTTTAAAATAAATAAATATTGGTTTTATTCATAACAAACAATATAAAATAAACATCAATACAATATCACAATGTGGGATTTCTCCAATCTCTTGACTTCCCTCTACCCTCTCCATGGTTCCATTATATTTATTATTCATGTATACATGTCCATATCTTATTTTCCATCTATACATATCTGATTCTGTTATCATAATACTGCAAATGTTTATTAGAATCCTGCTGATGTATCAACTTGTATACAATGCTTTGATATATCTGCAATAAAAAAATTCCTATTCATTTTTAAATTTGTTATTGTCCTGATTTCTGAGTCTGTTTCTAAATTCTAAATTCTGTTAGTTTAGCCATTTCTGCATATTCCATTAACTTAATTTGCCAATATTTTCTCGGGGGTATTTCCCCCAAATATACTGCTTCCCACCATGGCTGACCAGATGCCTTTGGGAAGCCCTGAAGCAGTGAAACAACAACAACAACAACAGCGCAACAACAACAACACAGTGCAACAACCACCGAGACAAAAAGCAAGCAATAAGCCCAGTTAAAAACCAGTAAGTTGGCAATTCCTTTAGAGCCTTTGTGGCACAGTGTCTGCAATGACCCAGCCGTCACCTTTTCCCTTCTCAAAAAACAAGAAGAAACAAATAAAACTAAAATCATTTGAAGGACAGCGATTCTGCCGGCCTTCAACAGCATTCTGTGGGAGACTAAGGGGGTGAGGCAAATAATCGTTTTCGAGGGGATTCACCACAGAATGGCTGTTGAGACTGGCAGAATTACAGAAGCCACGTTGGTCATAGAACAGAAGATGACTTTCAAACACCAGCTTGAGAGCTGCCTCTTTCCATCTCCTTCCACCAGCCCCCCGCCCTCCTACGTCAAAGGGAAAGGGAGCCTCTGTGGCGGCAAAAGCTTTGGCCCCCGGGCATATTTTGTTCATTCACATCTCTGGGCCTGGCCCCAAATCAATCTTCTCCATAGCTGCTGGAGCAGCCTTAATCCCAGCTGGCTAACAGAGTTCCATTCACTCGCTTGGGGATGTTGACACAAGCTGAGAAAGAGCCACTGTCTGTAGGAGCTGGGGAAAGCATAGAAGCGCCTATTGAGGCAGCTCCTCGCTCTGCTCGAGAAATGCCAGCCTTGCCCAGCCCACCACATTGGAAAAGCCAATATTTCCCCTTTCAAGAAGCCCCCCCAACACACAGCACTTTTGTTCTGTTCCAACGGCCAAACTTGTCCCTCTGAGAGGAGAACATTTCTTCTCAGCCAGCCGCTGAGGGAAGCAGAGGAAAGGTTTCCTCTTCAGAAAATCGCCTCAGAAAATCACTCTTTTTTTTTTATTCCCCCATACCATTTCAAGTCTTTCTAGTCACTGTCACTACAGATAGGGCAGACAACTTGGTATGTTAAAAATGGATCTTTTGATGCACTAGATTTTCTTTAAAAAAATAAAATAAAAAAAATTCCCGGATTACTTCTGAGGGGCTCAGGGTAGCATACAGGGTTTCCCCTCTTTATCAATACAACAACCCTGTGAGAGAAGTTCGGTTGAAAGAAATGTGTCTGGCCCAAAGTCACATGAATAAGCTTTGTGGTTAAGCAAGGGGGTGAATTTGGGCCTCTCTGGTGTTCATCTATCTAGGGCTGGATGCAGCACCAGCACAGGGCCGGCCCCAGACATTTTGACACCTGAGGCGGACCACAAAATGGCGTCCCTCCCCTCCAGGGAAGGAGGAGTGAGAGAACATGTACACCAGGAGCAAGGGTGGGACAAAGATCTACATTGGGATCAAGGGAGAGAGAGTGAAGATCTACCTCAGGAACAAGGGAGGAATCCAATTCGACCTTACCTGACTGTTGAAGCGAGAATCGAAGATGGATGCAAGGGGGGGGGGGAGACCTGCATTTAATCATGCCAGGCAGGTGCACAGCTCAGGAGACTCCAAAGGGCACCCCACTATTTCCTCTCTAGGGGTTGGAGGAGACCAGCTTTGCCTCCTATTTGCCGCTGTGGAGGCAGCATAGGGCGGGTGCTGCCGAGAAGGAGGCTTATCTGGCCTCCAAGGACACAGCCATCATTGCCACTGCACTAGCAGGCGATGCATTCCTTGGAGGCCAGATCTGTTGCCCCTGTGGATCGTGTCTCCTGAAATGGTCGCCTCATCTTGCCTGACGGCAAGTCAGCATGTCAAGTCCAAAGTTCAAACTCGGGGGGGGGGGGGGAGTCAATCAATCTATGCAGTCAAAGGTCAGGAAACAACAGTCCAGGGTCAGCCCAAGTACTGAAGTCCAGCATTCAAGACACAGTCCAGAATCAAACCCGAAGCACAGGCCCATATAAGTCCAGGAACATCCAAGCCGAGGCCCATCAACCCGGGCAGCTGAACAGACACAGCACCTCAGCTCTGCTTCCCTTTTGTACTCGGCCTGCTGATTGCAGCCTCTGGGCTTGATGAGGCAGGTGACCCTCACCTGTTCTGAGCCGACTCCAGCTGTGGAATCACATTTCTCTTCCCAGAGCTAATGAGCCCCACCTGGCCAGCTAGGGAGCTGGGCTGTGGGCCCTTGCCTGTCTCAGCTTCCTAGAGCATCACTCCTGCAGCTCCCTACGCCTCAAAGCCCATCTATGGAGAGAGGGGCCCCCTCTGGCTCTTGTCCAGCTGCTCTGGTTCCCACCCCTCGCCATCCTATATCATCCTGTGAGTACTTCCTTTCCCCATCCCCTGCTCCACCCCTTGCCAGGATCTTCTTTCCGTCATCCTGCCAATTCATAACAACGAATGGACCAGCAGCAGACTTCTGAGGCTGTTAGCACAGTGCCGTCCAACTTCATTATGCTCCACCACCGCCACTGGGACCCACACCTTTTTCTACATTCTCATCTCCCCCCTCCCTTCCTCACAACCCCTCTCTCTCTCTGGCCTTCTTTGCTGCTGAGATAGCAGCAGCAGCAGCAGCAGCAGCAGCAGCGCTGGTGGTTTCTCCGCCACCTCTGGCACCTGAGCTCTGAGAA
Organism: Podarcis liolepis; assembly: GCF_965112155.1. Taxonomy (NCBI): domain Eukaryota; kingdom Metazoa; phylum Chordata; class Lepidosauria; order Squamata; family Lacertidae; genus Podarcis; species Podarcis liolepis. The sequence continues at coordinate 27,445,037 of NC_139555.1, forward strand.
AGGGCCAAAGGCATCCTTCTGCCAGGAGAATGCCTGGAACATCAATGATTTGCCACTGTGACTTAAGCTTTAAAGAAGAAAGAAGGAAACCTTTAAAAGCCTTTGTAGCGAAGGCATTTTCCTAGCTGCTTTGCCCAGATTGCAGACCCTCCAAGTACCCCTATTTTCCAGGGATAGTCCTGGATTTACAGACGACGTCCTGGTTTCTGATTTGATGAATGTTTGATGTGTTGTTGTTGTTGTTGTTAGCTGCCCAGGGTCTCCTTTGACTGGACTTAACCGTCCAGGGGTCCTTTATCTTTTTTTACCTGCATATGTACGTATGGATAGCAATAACCCGTGCTTTCACCACCTCCTAAGCTTCATGTGGATTATCTTCGAATATCTCTGGAGGTCTTTTTTGTTTTGTTTTATAAATATTAAATCAGCTTCGTGACTTTTTGTGTGTGTGGCTAGAGAGTCCAGAACTTCTAAATGTGCATGTATACACACAGGAACAACAGAAGCAACAAAGCTAATCAATCATTGTTCCACTGCTGCTCTGCTGCCAGGTTAACTTGGCCTACACAGTCCTAAAATTATGATAAGAAGGGAAGTTTATAGATCCTTTGTTTCCGCAGCCAGTGAAAGGATGTACAGATAATGATCCTAGATCAGGGGTAGGGAACCTAAGGCCCAGGGGCTGGATGCGGCCCAGTCGCCTTCTAAATTGCTAGTGTTGAAGTAAGATTTGACTGTCAGTCCAGTTGGAGTCTGCATATGAAATGGGATGGTATGCTATGTTGTCCTTAGGCTAAGGCAGCAAATTGTCTTGAGCCAACCCCAGCGTTTTTAAAAAGAGTCACAAACTTGCTCCCACCAACATATTTAAATACAAACATACCAAAAGAACAGGAGGATAATGTTCCTTGTTTCAGTCCTTTCACTGCCAGCTCATTCAACCCCTACCAGTGCTGCCCACATCCACAAACATCCATAAACACACCTAACTAAACCTTCATGCACATACATACCCATGTGCCGACAGAGCGAGGAGTTTCACTTCCTTAGATCATATTATTCCAGTTTTGCCACTCTCCTCAGAGCTACCTGAACTGTGCCCCTGAAGGACCAGGTGCGCAGCCTGGGAGTCATTTTGGACTCACAGCTGTCCATGGAGGCGCAGGTCAATTCTGTATCCAGGGCAGCTATCTACCAGCTCCATCTGCTATGCAGGCTGAGACCCTACCTGCCCATGGACTGTCTTGCCAGAGTGGTGCATGCTCTAGTTATCTCCCGCTTGGACTACTGCAATGTGCTCTACGTGGGGCTACCTTTGAAGGTGACCCGTAAACTACAACTAATCCAGAATGCGGCAGCTAGACTGGTGACTGGGGGCGGCCGCCAAGACCACATAACACCGGTCTTGAAAGACCTACATTGGCTCCCAGTACGTTTCCGAGCACAATTCAAAGTGTTGGTGTTGACCTTTAAAGCCCTAAACGGCCTCGGCCCAGTATACCTAAAGGAGCGTCTCCACCCCCATCGTTCTGCCCGGACGCTGAGGTTCAGTGCCGAGGGCCTTCTGGCGGTTCCCTCATTGCGAGAAGCAAAGCTACAGGGAACCAGGCAGACGGCCTTCTCGGTAGTGGCGCCCGCCCTGTGGAACGCCCTCCCATCAGATGTTAAAGAGATAAACCACTACCTGGCATTCAGAAGACATCTTAAGGCAGCCCTGTTCAGGGAAGTTTTTAATGTATGACATATTAGTGTATTTTTGGTCTTTGTGGAAGCCGCCCAGAGTGGCTGGGGAAACCCAGCCAGATGGGCGGGGTACAAATAATAAATTATTATTATTATTATTATTATTATTATTATTATTATTATACCTTGCTTCTCTGAGCGACAACAGTTATTTCACTAACTTTTGGCAGCTAGCACTCCAAACCAAGGATTAAGACAAGGCTCCTCCATAAAGACTTCCTTGTAATTTTGAAATGAGCCCGGTTTATGAGATTTACACACTGCATTGAAGATTTATTTCCATTAATAACATCTTTTCACATCTGATCCAGCTGTTTGAAACCATACCAACCTCAGCTTGATTAAATCCTACTTGAAGTCACCTTTTAAAAAAATATAAAACCCACACGTAATTATTTATTAAGTATGTAGCTTGTGTCTGATTAGTGTGCAGTGACATCTGAACTATTCAAAATGTCAACAGCGCTTAATAGCGCCTACCAATCAAACCCTGTGCTCTGCATCGTGCGGCGCCAATCACCCAATCGCAAGCGAGCAGGTAACAAATGAAGATGCACGGACAAGTAATGAAGCTGTGTCCGAAACAAAAAAAGTAGCTGCTTCCCAAGCCACACTTTTAAAATGAACAATTGAGAAACAACATTTCAAGTTGAAATTTCAGAAAGCACCGAAACTTAGGAACATGCACCTTCCATGCTCGTTCACCAACATCGTTCGGTGAGTGACAGACTTATCAACAACATTCCTTTGAAACCATTCATCCATTCTCCCACTGCAAGGCTGATTCTGTAGCTAAGGTTTGGATCGTCATACCTTGAACTACCACCAGGTAAAGGGAAGCTGCTGACAGCTGCTTTCTGGGGCCTTTGCAGCCAAGAGCAAAGGGGTCATTTGCCAGAGAGAAACACAGCTGCATGGATGGATGAGCATGGCTCATCTTCTTCTTCTTGCTTGACATAGGAAGTTGTGCCTCTTCCACCTTTCCTTGGAAAACAAAACTACAGAGCACGTACCAGCTCTTCGTCTGAAGAGGGCTGGCTCCCTTGTAGCTTCCCCCCGTAGATAGGTGTACATGAGAAGTTCCCAAGGGGACAGTAGGCCACAGCCTGATGCTTCATCTTCATTTGCCGCTTGTCAGCTCGTGTGGTCTTTTCTCAGCCACCCCCGCCAACGCTCCGTGCTCTTCCCCCCCCCCACCTCCCAGCATGCCGCCAATGTTATAAATCCACATTTTCAGCACAAACCCACTTGTCAGGCCACATCAGTGCACACGGATGACGGGGACTGGCCTGTTCCTCAGCACGACCAGACGTCCTTCCTAATCAATCAGTCCCAACAGCAGCTAGGTGGAAGCGAAACAAGAGGACAAGGCGACTGGGGTTGGGAGGTGGGAGGTGGGAGGAGGAAGAGGGAGAGTCACTTTGTCAACACAGTCACTGCAGAAAACAGGGGGTTAGCAGGTTGAATTGCAGCACCTCTCAAAACTCACAGTGTTCAAGTTTGGTGTGCCTGGTCTTTTCTGAACACACACACACACACACACACACACACAGGCATCATGGAGTGATGGACAGTGGAGTGGTACAATCAAACACAAAGGCAGACAACTGGGGAGATGGATGGACTAAATTCTCTATTTTTATTTGTGTTAAATCTGTGTCCTTCCGTACCCAGGAGATTTAAGGTGTGCACACCCAGTTAGAAAAACATTGACACTGGAACAACCTCTCACTATGATGTATCATACCAAACAGAAAGGTCTTGTGGGGCCGGGGGGGGGGGGGGAGAAACAGCACTCTGAAAATCACATTAGGACTGTCCTTCAAAATAGGATGGAGTGCAAGCAATCACGATCTTGCAAATACTTGTCAGACCCTACAATCGTGTCAGGCAGCACCTCACAAGAAGCTGCTTTATACAGAGTCAGACCATCTAGCTCAGTATTATTCCCTGTACTGACTGACAGCAGCTCTCCAGGGTTTCAGACGCAAGTCCTAACCCCCCCCCCCAAGTCCACAACAAAACATTTCAGGTGGTGATTCCCAGAAGAGCTTGTTAAAGGTATTCCTGCAAGGATTGGAGAGCCATAGGAACCGGAACTGCAGGGGTCTCATGCTCAGCTGCACATGGAGGAAATCAAGGCAGTTGAGACCCAAGCAGCCACTAAACACCTCTCAGAGAATACATGGGAGCATACTGGAGCAAAGGTACAGCTTCCCTGCAGAGTAGTGGTGTATCACTGAGCAAAACCACTTTTCCTCTTTTGAATTAGAGAATTCACTCTAATAAACAGGATGGTCCATTTGAGAGTTATTTGAGGTTGTTCTTACAAGACTGACCATCCCTTCCCTTTTTGGGAAACATGAACTTAGCAGGGTATAATTTCACTGAACCTTTCACTTTCTTTTGGACAGAATGCTTAATCTGCCCAGATGCCCCCTTTTCCTCTTCTCGTAATAAAATAATCATCATAGGAGGCCTGTACACTGGGTAACGCCATTCCAAACTCATTTGTCTCCAGTTAATAGTTCTCTTGAAGCAAATGAAAGGACAGAGTGGAAGCCAAACTGGGAGAAGCGAGGGACACTGGTGGGCAGTGGATGATGGAGAATGATCCTTGGAGGAGCCTCAGCACAGTGCAGACTTTCTGAATTCAAGTATTCCCAACTCCCACCCCCTGTAGCCATGAAAAGGAGATTATAAGAAACACATAGCATGGGCTGCCAAAAAGGAGTGGCCCCTTTGCTGGTGGTAAGGTGTGCTGAAGAACTGGTGCCCAGTGGGGGAGTTGAATGAGACACTCCATGGATCAGCCCCACCAGAACACAAGTCCTTGAAAGGCTGGCACTAAAAAGCAACGTAGAGGCTTTGGGTCCATTAGAGGACAAAATACCAAAACAAACTCTCAGTACTGAAATCAGTACCTAATACAAATAATACATTGACTCATGGTACTGTGCATTGAGGTTGCCAAAGACCCCATCATACCCTGAGGTCCAGCGCCAAGGGCCTTCTGGCGGTTCCCTCACTGCGAGAAGCCAAGTTACAGGGAACCAGGCAGAGGGCCTTCTCGGCAGTGGCACCTGCCCTGTGGAATGCCCTCCCACCAGATGTTAAAGAGAACAACAACTACCAGACTTTTAGAAGACATCTGAAGCTTTTAATGTTTGGTGCATTACTGTATTTTAATATTTTGTTGGAAGCTGCCCAGAGTGGCTGGGGAAGCCCAGCCAGATGGGCGGGGGGGGGGACGGGGTATAAATTTATTATTATTACTATTATTATTATTATTATTATTATTATTATTATTATTATTATTATTCCTCTTGGGACTATGAATTTGGAATCACAAAAACAGCAGGACACACAATCTAGGGTGATGAGATGCAGGGGCGATAGCCAAAAGGTCTGGGCACTACCCAGATGTTGGCTTGCACAGAGAGATAGGCGTGGGGAACTCAATGTTACATGCCCAAGCCATTGTGTCATGCAGCTGGGGACTCTTAAGAACAAAAGAGGCAAGATGAGCAAATTATGCTCATTTTCATGACACATTTTGAATTTCATTACAGGATTTATTTTGTTGGAAAGGTGTATATGTGTGTATTATCAACCATATGCTAATTTGGTTATATGATGCCCTCTGCCATGCCTATTCAAGGTAGGCCTGGTTCCATTTGGGATGCATGGCAACTCTAAATGAGCATGGCCAAGGGAACTCACCATTTCATACCTGGCACAATAAACAACAACATTTGCGTTCCCGGCTCTGTGCGAAGGGTATCGAACCAGCCCTCCTGCCAGCTGCTGGACTTACTCTCATTTTTGGAAAGACAAGCAACAAGGCTGCTGTTTGTGTGTTCGCAGCTCCGTGGGGCAGACGTGTTTTACGGCAGACACCTCCTTTCACCTACCCCTCGGTCAAACCTGTCACAAGGAGAGGTGGTGCTGCTGGGGGCGGGTGGGGAAGAGTCCGAGGAAGAGCTTCACGGTTTGCCGCCTGGAGACACAAACAGAACGTGCTCTCCAAAGCAGAAGAACTGCAAAGTTGGATTTTAAAATTCACCTGGCTGATACAAGGAGAGAAAGCCAGCTGCTGCAAGAATATGGCAGAGAGCTCTGGGAGCTCTCCTCACACCCAGACTGTTGGAATTAATGAGCTCAGAGGGTAGCGAGGGGGGCGGAGGTGTGGGTTGGCCAGTTGATTGGTGCAACCCACGTGCGGAGCCTAACCTTGATTCTCCGTGTGTGCGGATCTGTTTCAGGGAGTGTTTTTGAATGCCCTAGAGCTGCCCCTCCCCACTTGCTGAGCCAGGAGCTACGCATTCACAGCTCAGGTTAGCGGGTCGGTGGCGAACGCACCTGCCAGAAGATGATGGTTTAAAAATAGCACCCTTTACCTGTTGTCATCTCGGATATTCAGTGAGCTAATAAGGCACCTTGGGGGTGACTGGGAGAGAGGGGAGGATGGAGCAGAAGAACCGATGGATCATGAAAGTTTAAAACAGGAGGTTTGCGGGAGGCCTCTCCCGCATGGCCCCAGGTGCGGCAAAGTCTATTTCCACATATTTAAAAGGCACAATCAGATGGCTACAAGGAGTTTACACTCAGGGCTGTAAACCCACTCAGGTCTGACCAGTTCAGCAGAAGCAAAAATAACAACACCTTCACATTTTCTCTTCCCGTTCCTACCCATACCGGTGTGTCTGTATCTCCCCCCACCAAATCACATCGAAAGAGGATGTACGGCACCTCTGCTGTGAGAGCCAATGAGCCCAGGTGGAATGTCTCCTCTCCCAAGCAGGATGTCAGCAATCCCCACCACCACCGAATGCAGAAATGAAAGAAGTAATGGAATGAGAGTGGAAATATCTTACTGCCTGACTCTGCCAATAAATAATAGATTTATAATTGCCGCTGGGTTTCAGGGGGTGGGAGGGATAATGGGAAAGTGAGCTCCAGGAGGTTACAGTCTAGTGGGCTGAATTATGGGAAGGACTTGACAAACTCAGAGAAGAGGTAGCATCATCAGCTGCCTGGCATCGTTCCCTGTGTCACAAACACAGTGTCTTATGATAAAGCAGCAAGTTACTTGGCTTACTCACGGGCCGATTTCTGCTATCTCCTTACATTCTCCCTGGGAGGATTTATTTGGAAAGAAGATAGCAGGCAGCTGCCCTCTGCCCCAAATCAGCTCTAGTACCAGGTGCAATGCTGACAACAACTGGCAAGCGAACTGAACTCGCCCCCTTCAAAAGGATTCATCGGACTCCCTGCCCTGCTTCATGGTTTTATTTTTTTCCTCGTTAAGACGCTCGCTCTTCCCCATTTATAAGAAGCAACTGGGTTATGGAAGGAAAAAGAGTAAGTGGAGAAAGCAAATAGGGAGGCGTATTTCTCCTTTTTTTCATAATGTAAGAACCTGGGGTCACCCGCTGAAATTGACTGGTGGAAGATAAAAGTCAAAAGGATGCACACATTCCGTGTTAGTTGCACTAGTTTGAATTGTGATGACTGCCAGCTTTAAAGGGTGGCAAGACAAATTCATGAAGGATAAGGCTATCCATGTCTACTTGCCATGATGGAGATATATTAAATCTAGGATCAGAGACACCTCTGAATACCACACACAGGGGGACATGTGCAGGAGAGGACTATTGCCTTATGTCCTGTTGGTGAGTTTTCCACAGGCATCTGGTTGTTAGCCTGGGAAAGGGATGCTGGAGTAGATGGGATTTTGGCTTGATCCAGCAGAATTGTTGATGTGTTCCTAAGGGTCAGAGGCAGGAAAGCTCTACAAAGTGAGATTGAGCCCCAGAGCGATCCCACACTCTTGTAACAGACTCCAGAGAACATGCTCACTTCAAGCAGGGCATCTAACTAAACTTGAGGTGATGCTCAGCTGTCTGGTGGGCTACACTTGGCTTGGCAGGTATTTATTCCTCATGCAAAGTAAAGACAAAGTGAGCACCTCAGCTCTATGCAGGAAGTGCCATCAGCCAAGCCAATAACAGCAATAAGCAGGAGATAGCTTACAATGTAAACACTTATCTTGGAGTCCTTTGTAATAGCACAGAGGGTGGTATCCAGCTGAACAGATTCACTAATGCAGGGATTTCTGCTTGTGGAATAGAACTTCTACTTCCTAGCCTCTCTCCATGTGCTCCTATGCTCCCATGCGCTCTGGCTTCCATCACAGTGTCCCGTTGCACGAGAAGCGGTTTAGTTATGCTGGCCACATAACCAGAAAGCTGTCTGTGGACAAACGCCGGCTCCCTCAGCCTGAAAGTGAGATGAGCGAGGCACCCCATAGTCGCCTTTTACTGGACTTAACCATCCAGGGGTCCTTCACCTTACCTTTACCCCAAATCTGCTCTGGGTGGTTAGGGGAACCCCCAGAACAGATTTAGAGGGCATGTAAAGAGAGGAGGAGAAATTGCATTGTGCAAGCAGAAATCCTTAAACTAGCAGATCTGTTCAGTTAGATACTTCCTAGAAGAATCTGGGGCACAATCTCACTCTGCATGCCCTGCCTCTTCTCAGCTAGTTGACAAGAGGCATCGGGTGGTACAGTCATACCTTGGAAGTTGAACAGAATCTGTTCCAAAACGTTCAGAAACCAAAGCATGGCTTCTGATCGGCTGCAGGAAGCTCCTGCAGCCAATTAGAAACTGCGGAAGCCCCATCGGACGTTCAGCTTCCAAAAGAAAGTTTGAAAACCGGAACAGTCACTTCTGGGTTTGAGGCATTCAGGTGCCTAAACATTTGAGAACTGAGCTGTTCGAAAACCAAGGTACGGCGGTATTTTGTGGGGGAATGCGAGGAGAAGAAAGTAAGTGGATCCTCAACCTCCAGAGAGTCTCAAAAATGTTTTAAGGAAACTAGTTATGTGGTGGGGGTTTAGCACTGTGTGAGAGAAGCAGTGTTATACCAGAGAGGGGCAGTCTGTAGAATCATAGAATTCTAGAGCTGGAAGGGAGACCCAAAGGGTCAACTGGTCCAAACCCCTGCAATGCAGGAATCGCACCTACAGTAAATAATCCCTCACAGGTGGCCACCCAATATCTGTTTAAAAACCTCCAATGAAGGAAAGTCCACCACCTTCTGAAGTAGTCTATTCCACTCTCACAACAGCTCTTACCATTAGAAAGTTTCCCCCGAAAGCTTAGTAGGAATCTCCTTCCTTTTAATTTGAATCCATTGATTTGGGTCGTACCCTCTGGAGCAGCAGAAAACAAGCATGCTCCATCTTGCATGTGACAGCCCTTCGGAAATTTGAAGGCAATCATATCACCTCTCGGTCTTCTCTTCTCCAGGGTAGACATAGCCGGCTCCCTCCAGAAGAGAACATAAGAAAAGACCCTCTGGATCAGGCCAAGGGTTCCCCTGAGCAACATCCTGTTCTCACAGTGGCCAACCAGAAGCCCGCGAGAAATCAGTGCTCTCCCCACCTATGATGCCCTGGGACTGGTGTTCAGAGACACATCGCCTCTGTCACTGGACTCAGAAGATAGCCATAAATGGTGCAGTTTTAAGGAAGCTGCTGGCCCCTGCTGCATGGCAGAGCCATAGAGAGAGAGTGCCAAAGATACACTGAGAATAGAAGGCATATGATTCCCCGACTCCCACACAAGATTATGACACACACTGTTGATAAAACACAAAAATACTGTGCACACCTAAATGCAGCCACAGGAAACGCTCAGAGGAAATGCAGACAGCACAGAAACATGCTGCCACATAAAATATCCACAACACAGAGAAGGGAGGAAGTGGCTATTTAAAAGACACACAAGCTCGGCAATTAACACTGTCTTGCAACCTTATTCCAGCATCCTCTAATGAATGCCCTTTGCTACCTATTAGTAGCCTGGCCAGTCAAAATGTGTTCAGAAACTTTGCTCCCTTGCAGGCCTTGTTTAATCCTTGACCTCTTTCCATGCACGCTCGCACGCACACCGACACCTCACTCAATTAATCAATAACATTGTCCTAACTAGCAGCCCTGGACACCTTCTGCCTTAAACTTCTTAAAAGATTATAAATTCCCTCAGACAGACCAGACACAGATACTTATGGCTCCTCGGTCTCTGGGCCGCTCTTAGGTCTCTTGTGACTCACTCCGATGAGTGACTCAATGTCAGTAACGCTCCAGCAGAGAGAGAGAGAGAAAGAGACAGAAGGGAGACAGCTTTCAGGAGCAGTTCCAACAGCAAGGAAGGACCCCGAGGGGAAGGAATTGCACTTTAGGTGGTGACTTGCAAGGTAAGAAGAGAGACCAAGGTGAGATCCAGGTGCACACAAACAGGTGAGGTCTGTAGAAGCCAAAAAGGCAGCTGCTGCATTTCCAAATGCTGCCTAGTCAGTAGCGGATTTCTAAAAAAAGAGAAGTCCTGGGCTCCAGCATGCGTCAACAAGACATATGGCTTTGACATGCCCCCCCCAACCCCAAATATATGGGTTGCAGTGAATGGCTCTGAGCATTCCACTACTGAGGCAGGTACTGCTTCTACACCCGGGATGAAGAATCTGTGGTCCTCCAGATATTCCTGGAGTCTAACTCCTATCAGCCACAGCCAGCATGGCTAATGGTCAGGGGAGATGGGAGATGTAGTCCAACAGCACTGGAAGAGCCACAGTTTCCCCATCACTGCTAAATAGTCTCAACTACTCTCTCAGAGCCATTATTCCTATTCCAGAGGTGAGTCTCAAAACAGCCCTTATGCCTGAAACATAATCTCATACACTCCAAATATTTCTCTGATGAAAACAGGGATGTCCTATTTCCTAATAATAATAATTTTATTATTTATACCCCACTGATCGGACTGGGTTGCCCCAGCTGCTCTGAGTGGCTTCCAACATATACAGAAACATAATAAAACATTAAACACTTAAAAACTTCCCTAAACAGGGCTGCCTTCAGATGTCCTCTGAAGGTTGTATAGTTACTTATCTCCTTGGCTCAGTGGATCACATGTCTCCATACCCTCCAACATTTCTCTGATGAAAATAGAGCCGACCTAAGGAAAAGCGGGACATTCTGGGATCAAATCAGAAACCAGGATTGCTTCTGTAAATCCGGGACTGTGCCTGACTAATTGGGACACTTGGAGGGTCTGCAATCTTGCCTCGTGATATCTAGTGGTTATCTTTAAAGCCCTGACTCTGAAGTCATGGGACAGGGAGAGGTTGAAGTCTCCTTACCCTTCCTCCTTCTCCTTCTTCTTCTTTTTTAACATGTATTGCTTTACTGTAGGATAGAGTAAAACTGGGGACAAAAATGAGAGCAAACAGGAATTAGACTGGGAAGAGAAGTGAAGAAGCTGCTATATACTGAGTCAGGTCATTTGTTCATCCAGTCCAGTATTGTTGACCATGTCTGGTCTCCAGCGTTTTAGAAGGGACATTTCATTCTGGAGATGGTGGGGACTGAATTGAGGATTTGTAAAGTAGATGATAGGGGATGCGGGTGGCGCTGTGGGTTAAACCACAGAGCCTAGGGCTTGCCGATCAGAAGGTCAGCGGTTCGAATCCCTGTGACGGGGTGAGCTCCCATTGTTCGGTCCCTGCTCCTGCCAACCTAGCAGTTCAAAAGCATGTCAAAGTGCAAGAAGATAAATAGGAACCACTCCAGCAGGAAGGTAAACGGTGTTTCCGTGCGCTGCTCTGGTTTGCCAGAATCGGCTTAGTCATGCTGGCCACATGATCCGGAAGCTGTACGCCGGCTCCCTAAGCCAATAAAGTGAGATGAGTGCTGCAACCCCAGAGTCGGCCACAACTGGACCTAACGGTCAGGGGTCCCTTTAACTTTACCTTTAAAGTAGATGATCTACAACAGTGGTCAGCAAACTTTTTCAGCAGGGGGCTGGTCCACTGTCCCTCAGACCTTGTGGGGTGCCAGACTATGTTTTGGAAAAAAAATATGAACAAATTCCTATGCCCCACAAATAACCCAGAGATGCCTTTTAAATAAAAGCACACATTCTACTCATGTAAAAATACCAGGCAGGCCCCACAAATAACCCAGGGATGCATTTTAAATAAAAGCACACATTCTACTCATGTAAAAACATGCTGATTCCCGGACCATCCGCGGGCTGCATTTAGAAGGCGATTGGGCCGGATCCAGCCTCGGGGCCTTAGTTTGCCTACCCATGATCTACAACAGAAGTAACAGCCCTTCCCCTTGCTTGTAAGCTCCACTCACATGTAATTTATAAAAGTGTGTGTGTGTGTACCTACCTTTCCCACAATCTCAAATCAGCTGATTCTCGGCAAAATTATGTATTCCTTTCCAGAACATTAAGGGCTCATCTGCAGGTCGACTTGCCCTGCTGCTTTCTCCTGGGGAAACCTGTTGTTTACCACTGGATCAGAGGAAACATCAGTTGGATTTTCTCCATATTGACATTTGCTCCAATTTAGCACTACACAGTGGTTTTTCTGTAGCAAAGGGAAAGCTGTTTGGACCTGTGCTTAGAAAGCACTGGACAAACAGAAAACCACTTAGCTGCACTTTTCTAGTGGAAGTGGACGAGCCCTCAGGCTTGCATTTTGTAGGATCAGCCAACTTTCGGCATGAAATCAGAGTTAACAGTCTTGTCACCTGAAATCATCTCAGCTATGTTAATTTGTCTGGGTACCTACTCATATAAATACAAAGTGTGATGCACAGGTCAAGCTCCTATCAGGCATTATTATGAACGAGTGTAGCAGGGAGAGAGGGACTGTGCATTCCTAGCTTCCATGTGCTCATAAAGAAGTCTATTTTGTGTGTGTCACAAAACGTACACTGCACCAATGTTCCGTGTCTGATGCGCGGAGGAATTATGGGAACAGCAGGTGCGATGTGGTGGTCAGAATGCGGCGGGGATAGTATGAAAGATCAGAGAAATTTGGGTGAGAATCACTGGATGACCTTGGATCAGCCACTTTAAGATTAAACCTACCTCTCAAGAGTCGCTATGAGGATATCCCACCCCCCTCCAAACACATGCAACCCTGAAAGACTTGGAGGAAGGCTGGGATACAAATGTGATAGACAGTCAAAGATCGCTGATGAACTCCCCCCCACTGCAATTGGGAACTGCAAACACAACTTTTCAAAACTGGCTAAGCATGCCCTTCTTCCTGTAGCTGGGGAAGCCCAGCCAGATGGGCGGGGTATAAATAATAAATTATATTATTATTATTATTATTATTATTATTATTATTATTATTAGCTGTGAATTGTAGGGTGGGCAGGAAAGTGCTCACCTGGATCACCTCCCATTTTGCATTTTTTTAACAGACAGCCTCATAAGCATCCAGTGGAGATTTTGCCACCATGTTGCTAAATTTCTGGTTTGCCCACCTGTTCTCCTTCATCGTGCTGCAGCTACTACAAGGTTGCAAATTGTCTGGGACTGGGCAGAGGAGGAAAGGTGGAGATGGCCTTCCCATCTTGACCCTTCCAGGGAGGAGGAAGATGAAGACAGTATAGGTTTCCAATAGGAGATTGAGGGAGGTAGCAGCTCAAAAGCAGATGAGGGGAAAAGTTGGGAAGTCATGGGACAGCCAGAACAACACCTGGCTGACATGTTGTCATTAGAAAGCATTCCAGACCCACCATTTCCCAGAACCCGGCGAACCTCAAAAGTAGGAGAGCAAAGAGCTCAAAGACAGAGGCCACGTAGCAGCACCCATAGAGGAGATGATGATGATGATGAATGAGGAAGTGGGAGAGAGAGACGGGGGTGGAGATTCACTTGGGACAATGCCGTTACCCAAGAGGATGGGTTCTATAGCCTGTCTCTGTAAAGATTGAAATAAAAAAGGACTGTAAGAAACTTTTCCTTGTCTTTATACTTTCCTGGGCAACCAGCCAGGAGCTGCTGGCAGCATCCTGACACAAATTTACCATGCTGTGGGGGAAATCATACATCCCCATTAGAGAGTGGTATGTTGTGGCATGCCACAGAGAAAGTGCAAGTGTAAATACCCAAGGTCCCACCTGGGAAAGATCCAGGCAAACCGAGATAAGGTGCTTTTGGCCTCAGTAGAAGAGCTACCATTTATCTTGGCCTGAGTTCTTTGGTGCCTGCCCAGAGGGGTAAGAAAAGAGTGACGGTCTACATGATACTTGTTAAAGGTGATGGGGAATGTCAGGCGACCGAGAGCTAAAAGCCATGATAGAGGATAGGTCATGTTGACAGCTATAAGCTTTCCCAGGAATGACCAAAGTGGCCGAGAACATGAGCAACTTTCGATGCCCTTCACTTAGCACAGCCTTCGCTAACCTGCTGCCATCTAAATGTTTTGGACTACAACTCCCATCAGCGGCATACCCCACCCCAAGAGGAAACCAGGTTGGCAAAAGCTGACCTGATAGCACAAAGTTATTTAGGCTGTTTTCGGTCATTTGTAGACTTCAAATCCTGCCAAGAGCTTTTGTCCCACGGACATTCACGCTTTGATGAGATGCCCCAAATGTAGGCTGGGTTTAACCGTGCAACTTCTGATACACTGATCTGCTTCTTATAACTTGCAGAAGTCCTAAACAGACTGAAGTCCCCTTCTCTAAATCATGATTCATTGGGGTTGTAGAATTATCTTTCTCAACAGCGAAGTGGGTGTTTATGGCAGCGACTGTTGCCCTAGAGATTACACCATCATCATTCAGATCCCTTCTCAAAGCCCACCTCCATCACGAAGCCTCCATCATGAAGCTTCAGGCCAGCTCTTTGGCTGAAACGATGTCTACATGTGTGTAACTGCATTCGATCTCATCTGCACATTTTTACTCTTGTCTCTTCCACTCAATGCCTATTGTTTTCTTGACCATGCATCTTGTCCTTCTGCTATCTCCCCACATTATCAGTGCATAGATTGCGAACTGCTGTGGAGCAGGGACCCCTTTTATGACCCTTGTCTTATGCCAGTAATATTTTTCCTGCCTGTTCTTATTTTCCATGTGTCATTTTGTGCTTTACTGCTTTGAACACCTTTTGTTGAAAGGTGGAATACTACATAATCATCATCATCATTATTGGCTGTAATAAAAGCAGTTTACAAGAAATATTAGAATTGCCAAAACTGCCAAAATTTAACAAATACAGTGGTACCTCGGGTTACATACACTTCAGGTTACATACGCTTCAAGTTACAGACTCCGCTAACCCAGAAATAGTACCTTGTGTTAAGAATTTGCTTCAGGATGAGAATAGAAATAGCGCGGTCGCGCGGCAGCAGCAGCAGGAGGCCCCATTAGCTAAAGTGGTGCTTCAGGTTAAGAACAGTTTCAGGTTAAGAATGGACCTCCGGAACGAATTAAGTACTTAACCCGAGGTACTACTGTACATATAAAAACAACAATAATGGTAAGACAGACGAGATAGATAGGCATAGGATTCTGAAGTTGATATGCCACTTCACTGTACCATTTGAGAAACTGAGGCATACTGGGCTGATGGTCAGTGCAGAGCCTAGGGAAGGCTTTGCCAATGATGCCAGCAAGGCAGGACTTTGGGGTAGAAGTCTGGGGTCTTGCTCCACAGGATGAGCAGGAGGGCTGGCTTCTTACCATATTCTGAAAGAAGTGATGGGACACACATTAAAGTTCATCTTCAGAGACGGGTGGGGTAGTATGGTAAAGGCAATTAAGCCCAGGGTCTAAAATTACCGAACTGCTGGCTCTCAAGAGAGGTGCTGAGATATCTGGCAGGCTATTCAGTCTACAGCTAAAAGGATAGGATGGTGGTGGCCTGGGAAAGAAATTGCTGAATTAATTAATTGAATTGGAATACAAAAAAGGGAGGTATGAGGAGGTCAGGGAAACAAGGACATGAATGTAAGATATGGAAAGGTTGACTTTTTATTTTTCTTTTTTTCTTCTTCTTTTTTCTGTAAGTGTATTTATTCTGTATTTTTCTTGTATTTTTATTTTTGTCTTTTACTCTTGTATTTTTTGTTTTTATGTAATTCCTTTTTCTGAAACTTTAATAAATATTTTATTTAAAAAAAAGGATGGTGGTGGCCCTTATTTACTCAGCTCTGTAAAAAGTTTGGACGTATAGCGTCAGGAAGCATGAGAATACGTGTCTTTGCATTCCTCATTTCATCCCAAGCCATCCCTAAAGCAGGGGATTCCCACTCGTCTCCGCCGCACACGTGCTGAAATTTTGCGCTGAAAACAGCCCAGTTGTCATTTTCACATTAGCTTGTTTTATAGCTAAAAGTGATTTCTGCCTGGCTGCCAAATTACAAGAAAATGTTGCTTCATGCTGAGCGAATCCATTCTGACATGTAAATCAAAGGCATATTTTTCTCCCAGAAAGAAACCGCAGAAGGGCTTCCATCTCCTCTCCTTATTCAGACTCCGTATCCCCATATTTATGCCCTTATGTTTAAAAATAATAGGAGTCGGGCTTCCTAAAAGCCTGGGGGAGAATCAAAATGTCCCGATGAACAGAAGGTCAAACGAAAGACGGTGGTGAAATGCGCAGAGGGAAGCCTTGACATTTGCCAGTTACCTGATTGCCAGTGGTGAGCACCCCTTGTCCTCAGATAACCAACACGGACAGACCTGGAAACACAACACACCTCCATGCGAGCTGCACATCCGCCTCTTGGTCTCTTATCTTAAAGGACCATTGCCTTTTAAGGTAGAATGGGCACAGGGAAAATGGCTTAGGAAAGCCACATAGTGCAGTGGAATAGGAACATAGGAGATTGCCTTATATGGAATCACATCACTGGTCCATCTAACTCAGTATCATCTTTCCTGAGTAGCAGTGGTCCTCTAGGGTTTCAGACAGGGGTCTCTCCAAGCTCTACCTGGAGATGCTGAGGACTGAACCTGCACATAAAGCAAATGTTCTACCACTGAGCCATAGCCATGGTATAACCTCCAACATTTCTCTGACAAAAATAGGGACATCCTATTTCATTACTAATATTAATATTAGCTTTATACAGTGGTATCTTGGTTCTCAAACTTAATCAGTTCTGGAAGTCTGTTCCAAAACCAAAGTGTTCCAAAACCAAGGCGCACTTTCCCATAGAAAGTAATGCAAAATGGATTAATCTGTTCCAGACTTTTAAAACCAACCCCTAAAACAGCAATTTAACATGAATTTTACTATCTAATGAGACCATTGATCCATAAAATGAAAGCAATAATCAATGTACTACAGTCACACAATCAATCAATCATTAGCTGAAGTGGGTTCCATACAGTCACGAAAACAAAACAAAGAAGGCGCAAAAACAAAAATGCAAAATGATTAGCAAAAACAGACAGAGCTCAGCGTGGCACTAAAATTGGAAGCGTAACACTCAAAACGGAGCATGTTCAGCTTCCGAAAAGAGTTCGCAAATCGGAACGCTTACTTCCAGGTTTGCAGTGTTTGGGTTCCAAGTTGTTTGAGTATCTCCTTAGCTTTGTGGGCCAGATAACTCCATAGCCTCCAACATTTCTCTGATGAAAATAGGGGTGTCCAGGACATTCCAGGATCAAATCAGAAAGCAGGATGGTTTCTGTAAATCCGGGACTGTCCCTGAAAAATAGCAACACTTGGAAGGGTCTGCCATGGCTCTTCCCCATTTTAAAATTTGTTGCATGTACAGCTCTCTTCGTCCAATATAGGGATTGACAGCGGCAACAGAGGAAGGGCAAGATAACAAGCTTTTAAACTTTATTACTACTAGACACACAACACAATGGTTCAAAGTAAGCAATGCTGGCAGAGGTAATGGCTGTGGCAGGATACCAGAGCAGGAAATGGTCAACCCTTTCCTTAATCCATATTAACATGGCTAATATGGGACTGAATAATATTTCAGTTAAATTGAATTTAGAGGGACCTGGCTATATCATTCCTTGCTGCTCAAGTGTACTCTATGGCCTATGCAAAAATCGCAACGCAGCATCTCGCATGAAAAGGTGCAACCCATTGCATTTTCTGGCTTTGTTTCTCTTGTAACGGTAGCTATTGCAATTTCAGCCTGGTTTAGAACAATGAAGGTTCACTTCTGGTTCACAGGGAAAGAAGGGAGTACTGCTGAATTGCATGTAAGATGAGACGGTTAATGGTTGGATCTGGTATCCATATATTAACAGTAGATGGGAAACATTAAACGGAATAGCTCATCATATGCACGGAAAATAGAAGAAGGGGAAATTAGAGTAAACATTATGCTGGTCTGTGCTTATTACTTGACATTGAAAATTTAAATAAAAGTACATTCATTTCCATGCTTACTTGGAAGCAATCCACTCCCGTGCTTACCAGATTCTCTGATTCAATTTATCTGCTTCAGAGCAGCTGCCCTTTGCATTGACTGGGACTCTGCAGGTCTAACTGCCACATAAGCAGCCTGCCCATTACTCAATGCTAGACTAGATGTAACAAGGGAATTCTATGTCTGAAACTCCCGCCACTCCAAGAATAAGCTGCGGACGTTGGGTAAGGGCTGTGTCATGGGGAGGGGGAGGGCGTACTTTAAGCCAGTGTGGTGTAGTGGTTAAGAGCGGTGGACTCGTAATCTGGTGAACCGGGTTCATGTCTCCGCTCCTCCACATGCAGCTGCTGGGTGACCTTGGACTAGTCACACTTCTCTGAAGTCTCTCAGCCTCACTCACCTCACAGAGTGTTTGTTGTGGGGGAGGAAGGGAAAGGAGAATGTTAGCCGTTTTGAGACTCCTTAGGGTAGTGATAAAGTGGGATATCAAATCCAAACTCCTCTTCCTCTTCCTCTTCCTCTTCTCCTTCTCCTCCTCCTCACAGGCCATAATTTCCCAATGCAAATTGTCCTCTGCTCAGCCATGGAGGAGAAAGCCCACATTGCACCTTAAACAAGCTGCGTATGTTACCTGGCTGTTCACGTCGCCAGCTGATGCACCAATGCAAAGCACAGTGCTTTACTCACGCAAACTCTCGTTACTGCAACCCAGAAATTGATTCTATACACTTGGTTTCCCAGCCAGTAATCATAGCTTGGCCAGTTTGGGGACTCGTAGCAAACTATGGTTGCTGCAAACCAGGAAAGGGAAGAGGGAGTCAAAGCACCAGAGGAGAAGACAGAGAGCACCAACTTGAAGCATACGTCTGACCTCGGAAACATGCTTTAGAGAGGATTGGGAACACGGTGTCTGATTAAAACTGAACCAATGTTTAACAGCTAAGTGTACATGCCGAATCCCGAGTAAAAGGTTAGATATAAAAGATTTCAACCGCAGTTGTCAAGACCAGCTGAATTCTACAACTTGGGGCAGTCATTCTACAAACACATAGATTGTGGTCTCCTCTTTTTCCTCCATCAGGCGGTTAACCTCCAGAATGCGCTCTACAGTGCTGCTTCTACACAGTAGATTTCTGCCTTACTTTCTGCTCCCTTGCACCCAAAGACAGCTGAGTACAGAAAGCAGGAACCAAAACCTATAAAGTCTTCTGTGATATTGGTTTCATGTCCTCAAGGCTTCACTCTAGTTGGGACTAATAAGTGCATCATCAAATCAATAAAATACTTGTTTGACCATAAACTATTGCAGCAACAAGGAGCCAGTACCCTGCAGTTCTGTTGTGGTTTGGTTGCAACAGAGACTTTCAAAATAATGAAAGTCAAAATAATGGAGGGACACAAAGGCTTCCTGTTCAAGCTTTATTTCACTCTCTGCTTCCTTTGTTCCCGCTGACATGTGAGGTGTGTGCACGATTGCAAATGGTAAGAGTTATAGAGGAAGGGGAACACTATAGCTACGCACAGATTGCAAACTATGGGATATGATACCAAGGGGTCCAATTGCCCGGATGATAAGGTGTTGGTAAATGTGCTGCTATGTGAATGATGTCAAAGCTGTAAGTTTGGCAATACAATTCAGATTGTTAGTGCTGATCTTTAAAGCCCTAAATGGCCTCAGCCCAGAATACTCGAAAGAGTGTCTCCACCCCCATCACTCAGTCCGGACACTGAGGTCTGCCTTCCAAGGCCTTCTGGCAGTTCCCTCACTGCAAGAAGTGAAGTTACAGGGAACCAGACAGAGAGGGCCTTCTCAGCAGCGGCACCCTCCTTGTGCAATGCCCTCCCATCAGATGTCAAGGAGATAAAGAACTACACAACTTTTAGAAGATATCTGAAAGCTGGCCTGTATCGAGAAGTTTTTAATATTTGACGTTTTACTATGTTTTTATATGTGCTGTGAGCCATCCAGAGTGGGGAAACACAGCCAGATGGGCAGGGTGTAAATATGATGATGATGATGACTGTCAATCTTCTACCAATAATTTGCTTTCACTGAAGTGCTAGTCACTGATTGTCTGACTGCATCTTGTAGCTTCAGATGTAGTTTTCCTACATAGTTTTTTGCTAGAAATTACAAAGGAAGAGTAAACCTGTAGGACTGCAATATAGAAGTAAAACCTTACATCCAAGCAAACAAGTTTAGCGTTGCACTACACAGCAATTTCCACAGAGTAGGCTGCCCACAGAAACGCATTCAATCTCTTTTCACTTAGGCAAGGTTTCACACAGCTCAGAAGGGGATTAGGCTCACCCATTTTCACGCCATCTAAAAATAGTACCTCTTTGCCACATATTTAACCACATGAAGAGAAAGAAACTGCTCTGCCACAGGAGAATTGCTGGGGAGGGGATTCCAAACCATTTCCCAGCTTTTAGTAGACAGGAGACTTCCCCAAATCAGTGACCCTTTTCCTTTAGATGTAGCACAGCATAGCAGCATCTGAAACAGATATCGGTCTAATACACACTCACACACACAACTGCATCCCGTTTCAAGAGTCTTCTTTAGGACTAGGTATAAACAGGTTAGGGACGCGGGTGGCGCTGTGGGTAAAACCTCAGTGCCTAGGACTTGCCGATCGTATGGTCGGCGGTTCGAATCCCCGCGGCGGGGTGAGCTCCCGTCTTTCGGTCCCAGCTCCTGCCCACCTAGCAGTTCGAAAGCACCCCCAAGTGCAAGTACCGTATTTTTCGCCCTATAGGACGCACTTTTTCCCCTCCAAAAATGAAGGGGAAATGTGTGTGCGTCCTATGGGGCGAGTGCAGGCTTTCGCTGAAGCCTGGAGAGCGAGAGGGGTCGGTGCGCACCGACCCCTCTCACTCTCCAGGCTTCAGGAAGCTCTGCGCAACCCTCGGGAGACCGGCTCCGAGGGTTGCGCAGAGCTGCCTGCAGTCCCCGGCTCAGCACAGCTCTGCGCGGCCATCGGGAGTGGGGCGCTAAGTCCCGCCCCACTCCGGATGGCGGCGCAGAGCTGCCTGCAGTCCCGGGATCAGCGCACTTCTCCCCATCGCCAGCCCCACAAGCTCGGGGGACAGCGGGGAGGCAGAGCGTGCCTTCCCACTGTTCCCCAACCTGGTTCTTCCAGCCCCGCACCTGGGGGGGAAATAATTTTTTTTCTTTATTCCCCCCCCAAAAAAAACTAGGTGCGTCCTATGGGCCGGAGCGTCCTATGGGGCGCAAAATACGGTAGATAAATAGGTACCGCTTTATAGCGGGAAGGTAAACGGCGTTTCCGTGTGCTGCGCTGGTGCTGGCTCGCCAGAGCAGCTTTGTCACGCTGGCCAGGTGATCCGGAAGTGTCTGCAGACAGCGCTGGCTCCCGGCCACTTATGTGAGATGAGCGCACAACCCTAGAGTCGGACACGACTGGCCTGTATGGGCAGGGGTACCTTTACCTTTACTTTTTTATAAACAGGTTAGTTAAGCAGGCATTCAAAGAAAAGCACAGGTGAAACTGAATGTTTATGCAGCTTTAAGACTACAAAAAGCCACAATGCAGTGTAATAGTCAATATTCAAGCATGCATTAAAATGACACTGCAAAACACGATCCTGCCACACGTGTGTCTAACAATGGTTGCAATGTGGAGTGCACTGAGCATCTTAGGGTTCACCCACATTTATGCTTGTCCCCACTGAGCAGTTTTCCCCTTGCCCCCCTGCTTTCCCAGGGACCAAACCTGAACTGCCATTTGCTCCGATTGAGCACTAAAGAGTGGTTTTCCCCAGGGGAGAGCAAAAGTGTGGCTAAGCCCCTAGTCTAGCCTCTTAAACAATATCAGGGGTTTCCCCCCATGATATTATTAATAGATGAGTGGTTTCCAAATATTCTACTGAGGGCATCAAACAACAAAATGGGTGTTCGATATTCTAACCCGACTGTTTTGCTCTTATGCCTGATCACAGGTAGGTTTTGGTGTGTTAACGCACAAAAATTGCACTCAAAAGATATTATTACACGGGTTTGGTAAATACGCAGACGTGTATGTTTAGTTAACTTGCATTGCTTCAATTTAATGCACAGATTTCACAGATTTTCTGCATCATTTAGCCAAACAATGGGGCATTCTAGCTACAAAAAGGCAAGGAGGTGCATTAGAGAGGTGCTACTCGACTCGGGAACTAGGAGTCAAAGAGATCTGCTGAATCTCCAAGATCCTACTCTGCTGACTAGTGGCTTCAGTCAGCATTACTGCCACATGGTTCAGCCTTTTAGTTGCAATCGGAACAAAAGGAGTAGGAATTTACTTTTGATTTCTGTTCTTGGGCTTTTGAAATGCCATTAGCTTGCTGGAGAACTGCCTTCAACCATGAATGCATCCACCCACCCCCTCAGCAAAGTGACAGAAATTTGTAAGGCAAGTGACAGAAACTGTGCAGTTTATTTACTTGCTGTACACAAAGTTAATACTGCTCTTAAGCTGTTGAGTAACTTAGCAATTTCCACTTGGCTTTCGAACAAATGCATAACACATGGCTGCTACATCCCTTTTCCTTCTCAATTATTCAATATTCAGTATTTGCATCCTTGAAATATCTTTGTTTCGCTAGATGTCTGTCTTTTCCCTTTCTGCTATTATCCTCCGCGTCCCCAAGTAGCAGTTGTGCTGATTAAGCTTTCAGACCACAAAAGGAGCAAAGGAAAGCGAATTAAAGATAAAACGTTTCCTACAATACAAATATTAACAGACACCTAGAAGAAATTAAGAAGTGGCGAGTTCCGCGCAAACAAAATGCAGGTTTTTTGGGGGGTTTTCGCACGGCACTCAATTGCTCTTTGGAACTTGTTGCCATGGGATACCGTGAAAGTCAAATTTTATAACCGCATCAGCGCCCCCCCCCCCAAAAAAAAAGAGAGAAGAAAAGGATGATGAGACTTTACTGAAGACGGAACAAGTGCTTTCAGCTCGGTTTGCTGGGGAATGAAAGCCACATATCACAACTCTCTTATGTAACCTCTGGGACTGCTGCATGCTCTGAGTGAACACAAGATGATGGCTTAGCCTATAACAGCTTGGTGGCTTTTCTTACAACTCTCTTCAAAGCCTGCCTTGATTTTTATGACACATCTGTGCTAATGCCAAGTTTTAAACAGGTGAATTAGCCTTGACATTATTGGCCCCAGGTAAGCGAAACCATATTATGCCAGATTTGCCTTGCACACAGACTCTTTTGGATTAGTATCTTTAGTACTAGTTATACATATGCGCTAACAAAACTGTATTTATTAGCCACTACTGATGACTTTATTGTAATGGTACTGTTGAAATATTGCTAAGACCAGGTCCATACTGGGGATGAGGTTTCCGGGGTACAGATTAATGCACCCAAACCCTTGCAACGGTGACAATAAAATCTATCTGTATAGTTGATTGTAGTGTTAGAAATTGAGATATGAAAGCTAGGAGCTAAATCGGGTCCTCCCTTAAAGAGGGTACGTATTGCGGTGAGACCTGGAAAACCGACACCCTGTGTTGTGGGTGGGTACGATTGGTCAGCCACAACACCCGATTGGTAGGTCCCTCGAAGCTGGGTACAATCTGGCCAATGGGAAGCAGTCCAAACGGTTCAAGAGATCTATTTATGCCCATGCACGTGACCCAGAGCTTCCTCTTTAGGCGTGTGAATTCGGAACACCCGCCCACCTCTCCCTACTTTTAGGGTTTTGCACTTGACCTTGCTATGTCATCGTGTGTCGTCTGTCATTGGGGCATGGCAGGAATTTTCCCCACTTGGCTGATTGGCTGTTGCCATTTGGGGTTTGCCTGCCACCTAGCAAATCATCACAACCTGTAAGGTTGTGGACAGGCTCTGGTTCAGGTGATAGGGTTGGGAGAACGCTCTCGCTATCCCTATGTGAAGGGTATTCTGTTAAAGGAATCCAGGGACTCGATGGTTTGGTCAACCCCTGAGAGGGGGTTGTGCCCGTGCCTGAGTCCAGGGGAACATTTGGGTGGCGGAGTTAGCCCGTTCCCGGCTTTCCGCTTATCCAGGTGTTCACCCTTGGCTGACCTATGCTGGAACCCTGGGTCAGCGCTACTTGCATGGCAGGGAGCTAGTCGAACCAGAGCCTGTGCAACCAGTCACTTTGTGTAATCAGTAAAGTTGTGGCCTAAATTCTGCCAAAAACCAAACCAAAATTTTGAGTCAAGTGTGAATTTATTTAGGGGGGAGGTTTCTGAGTCTGAACACGCAAATGGCACAGCTTAATCCTAGGTTATGGGTGCAACAAAGGAATGTCTAGGTGCACTTTTTATAGCAAGTATACAAAGCTGAAAATGAATGAACTGCAGCTAATATATTACATTCATTTTTCAAATGGTCTAGTCCCTCCCCTGCCCACCCCCCTAATATTCTTAAGAGGGTCTCTTCTCCGGTCTTCAGAGAGTAGTCGGAAGTGGGAGGCAGAAAAAAGGTCCTCCTTTCCTTCCACTGTGCAATTTTAATCTGAAATCTTGGGCGCAGTAGTGGGCCCAGAACTCAAAAACTGCTTGTTGAAATTCCCTGTTGCATGAATGAAATTCCCTGTTGCAAAATGCGCCTGGAACAATGGGAATTTCGAACACTGGTTGACTGGACCAAGCCCCAACCTTGCAGCAAAAAGCTCCTAGTCTTGGCTTCACATCCTCTGACAAATTGTCTCTTTTGGACAATATCCTCTCTGTAGAAGTCTATTTTCTGTAGGTCTAGTTTTATGCGAAGTTCCAAATGGGAGAAGTCTCCAATGTGCGGATGTCTCTGCTTTTTCTGTGAATCCCAGACAGTGGGTTAAAGTAGTTATGCCTGAATGCTGACAACATCCATATGATTTTTTCCCCCTTTCAGGCCAGATCAGGCTCGGATGAATGTCTCACCACTCAATTTCAGCTTCAATTGGTCTGGAATTCTCTCCTGCAATAAAGCAAGTCAGACAAAGGTTGCGAACGCAAGGCATTGACATCTTCTGTCGCACATGAACTATCCCATAGGAGACCAGCATTGGAGACAGAAGTTCTCGCATTCGGACAAAGGGCTCAGATTGAATTTTCTGCCCCCATTATTCTCAGCCCGCCTGTCTGTATTGACACTATATTCTTTGGCGAGGGTGCTAATTTAAATTACCCATCAGCCACTGCTGGGGAATCTCCTAGCAGCTAAGTTCTGAATTAAACATGCTTCCTCCTAATGAGTTGATTTTATTAGTTTGTGAACACATCGAGAACTCATTATCAAAATAAACATCAATCCACTTAGCCCGCTGAAGATCCCTCCCACCCCCCTCACACACACTGGCAGGCACAGATATACCAACAGCATTGCAGCTGCAAAGTGAGTCAGGCGTGACGCGGCAACAGGAGACAAAAACACGGCCCTCTCTTCGCAGAGGATTTTAGCTGCTGGCCAAATGTGTTGCTAAAGTAACCGAGGCCTGAAGGAGCAGCAAGGTAGGCTCCGCCCCTCTCTTCTCTTTGGAGACATGGTGCTTTCTGAAGCAGAGAACGGCTGCTCACAGGGGAGAAGGCCTATGTCGAATTAATCAAGTGCTCCAGGATGCTTGGGACTCCTGGCTTCGACACACCATCCAGCCCCAGAAAGGGCTCTCCCAGCTCAACCGGCCTCATTGGCCCGGGCAAGGAAATAGGGGTAAAAACAAAGGGGAGTGGAACGAGCAGCTTCAAACTTTCTGAGATATCTAGCCTAGCTTCTGATAAGAACATAATAAAGAGTCTTGTTGTACCAGGACAGTGGTCCCAATTTAGTTCAGCAACCTGCTCTCAAAGTGGCCTTATGGGCAACCAGGAATCGAGACCTGAACACAGCAGCACTCTCCTCTCCTGTGGTTTGCAGAGGCTGGCTTCAATAATAACAATCACAACAACAACAACAAATTTTTATTTATATCCTGCCCTCCCCAACAACAACAACAACAACAATTTTTTATTTATATCCTGCCCTCCCCAGCTGAAGCCGGGCTCAGAGCGACTAACAACAATAAAAGTAACACAGCATTCTAAAATCAATTCAAAATCAAATTAATGGCAACCATTGGGCTAGGGTTCTGTGAGGATTACCAAAGGAGGGGGTCAGACTGTGCCTTGGCCAAAGGCCTGGTGGAAAAGCTCTGTCTTGCAGGCCCTGCGGAAAGATGTCAAGTCCTGCAGTGCCCTAGTCTCTTGTGACAGATCGGGGCAACAGCCACCAGATCGGGGCCACAGCCAAAAAAGCCCTGGCTCTGGTTGAGGCCAGCCTCACCTCTCTGTGGCCCGGGACCTCCAAGATGTTTTCGATTGAAGACCGTAAGGTCCTCCGTGGGACATACCAGGAGAGGCGGTCCCGTAGGTACGAGGGTCCTAGGCTGTATAGGGCTTTAAAGGTTAAAAGCAGCACCTTAAACCTGATCCTGTACTCCACCGGTCCCTCTGTACATGTCCTCTTCCACCTTTATATGAGGGATGGCGAACCTTAGGTATGGGTGTAACCAAGGGGGAAGGCAGCCTCCCTGCCCTCCCCCAAGTCAATAAAAATCAGTAAAAATACATAGCAAACTGAGGTTCTGCCCCCCCCCCTTGACAAAAGGCCTGTCCTGCCCCAGCAAAAATCCTGGCTATGCACCCATGGGGCTCCAATCATTCCTCTGGAACTCTCATCTAGTCATCTGAGCCACATACCCTTCCTGAACCCCCACAACGCCTCTCCCCAGCCCTGCTCCACCCCTTCCTTGAATGCTTTTGTTTGGTTGGAATGTGTCCTCCAGCTGTGAATGCTTAGAATCTGGCTCCAATCTGGTGGAACGCTCTGTCACAAGAGACTAGGGCCCTGCGGGACCTGACATCTTTCCGCAGGGCCTGCAAGACAGAGTTGTTCCACCAGGGCTTTGGTCAGGGCCCAGCCTAACTCCCTCCTCTGGCAACCTGCACAGCATTTTGCTTAACGGTTGCCATTAATTTGAATTTAATTAATTTTTATAATGAAATGTTTTTAGAATGTTGGATTATTTGATTGTTTGATTATTTGATTGTTGTTAGCCGCCCTGAGCCCGGCTTCGGCTGGGGAGGGCGGGATATAAATAAAAGTTGTTGTTGTTATATTATTATTATTATTATTATTATTATTATTATTATTATTATTATTATTATTAGATGGGGATAAGAGAGATGTGTGCAATGTACATAGAATCCTCTGGCTTTTAGTGTACAAAGGTAAGTGTTAGAAACTCAAGATATATAAGCTAGGCGCCAAATGGCTCCTTAAACCAAGGTTAAACTGAATGTTTAGTGGCCACTTTGGGGCAAGACGGCTCCCAAGTCTTATTTTTCAAATGAAGGACTGACTGTGATTGATTCTCAGATAAGCATCTGGCTAGTTCAGATGACAACCTTGAGCTAGGTTAAGAACTTTGAGAACTTAAAGAAGAAAAGTCACTTGATCCAGGGACAGTCCACATAGATACTGGCCTATTCCTACCTCTTTTTCTTAACTGTGACACGGACCATTCATAAGTTGAAATATTCTTCGCAACGGTGGGCAGGGCAGTGGGACTGGGTAAATGAAGACAAGCTACAACAATTAACTCTAACATTCTTCATCCTGCTCAAGCTGCACAGAAAAAGGATTTATGTTCCTGAAATCCATTCTGATCGTGCAGATAAAATATAACAGAGAGATTTCTACAGGATGTGGTATTAGTGTGTGAAAACAGTGCCGATCCAATGATCCCTAGGCATGCACCTCCAGATGGTCGTTACTTGGTCGCCAGTGGCCGACAGCCAGGTGAAAAATGTGAATGGCTAATTTGGAACACTGAATGGAAGAAGAAGAAGAGTTTGGATTTGATATCCCGCCTTTCACTCCCTTTAAGGTGTCTCAAAGCGGCTAACAATCTCCTTTCCCTTCCTCCCCCACAACAAACACTCTGTGAGGTGAGTGGGGCTGAGAGACTTCAAAGAAGTGTGACTGGCCCAAGGTCACCCAGCAGCTGCATGTGGAGGAGCGGAGACGCAAACCCGGTTCTCCAGATTACGAGACTACCGCTCTTAACCACTACACCACACTGGCTCTCTAGTGCACACAGGGCAAGATTCAACCAAGTTGCGTGCACAGAATGAGGTCCACTTGTGCAACGGGACTTTCCAGCTTTCTTGCCCTTATGGGGACGGACCCAGAATAGGTTTAGGGGTGCTCATGTGACAGGGAGAGGGGTGGAGAAGTCCTTCTTCCATGTACACATACCACAATTAACGCTATGTTGAATTCCATCCACTGTAGGACTTACTTCCAAGTAAATACAGCGGTACCTCTGGTTACATACGCTTCAGGTTACAGACTCCATTAACCCAGAAATAGTACCTCGGGTTAAGAACTTTGCTTCAGGATGAGAACAGAAATCGTGCTCCGGCGGCACAGCGGCAGCGGGAGGCCCCATTAGCTAAAGTGGTGCTTCAGGTTAAGAACAGTTTCAGGTTAAGAACGGACCTCCAGAATGAATTAAGTACTTAACCCGAGGTACCACTGTACATCTAGGATTTCAGTGTTAGTTTGTGTCATTCTGCTGGGTGTTAAGTCATTGGGGAATGAGGCATGGGGAATTCCTTTCTGGGTTCTGGAGTTACGGAACTGTTTGTGCTAAGGAGTCTCTCGGGTAGACCATAATGTGCACCCTTCCCCCTTGCTAGCAGGGCACATCCTGATCCGACTCACTCCCTGGCAGCATGAAGCATGAAACCACTGGGGGAGCAGATACAATGTAATGCACTGCTATCTATTCTTTCTTTCATCCGGGATGGGCTAATCTCACTTCATCCCCTTTCACGGTTGTCAGCTGTTTTCAGGCATTTGGGCAGCAATGAGATGGGGAGGGCCAAGTGAAATTGGATCTATTGTTTCCCACACCCAGAGAAGCTCCCTGTCATTCCGCGGGCTATTCATCAATGCCAGCAGGGAATGGTCCTTTCTAACAGTGTGCCCCCCTGCCCTCCCCTATGGCATTCTTCCCGCATGGTTTGGAAGCCAAAATCCTGCCAAGCCCAGCTGGAGGAGACACCTTGAGATACTAGGAGCGCAGAGCAGGCTCTGAACTAATAAATCACAGAAGGGCTGGGCAGATCTGAAAAGTACATCTAGCCTTTTGTCTGCAAACACATGCCCCACCCCAAACAAGAAGTCCATGTCAGCTCTTATCGGAGCTTGCCACAAGCACCGAGATCCAAACAGCTAGGTGTCACACTCCCATCACAAAGCTCAACACCAGCCGCTCTTAATTGAGAGTGGGGGGGGGATATATTTATTCAGGCAGTACAGGCTCAGCAGAAAGCGCAGCATCCAAAAGTCATGATTCCAAGGCCAAAGGTGCAGAACAAAGATGTCCCAACAGGTGGGGTGAACCTACTGGTGAGACTCTCACACTTAGCAAGACAGCTGTGCAGGCAAATATGGGCTCTGTCTGGGCTGCTGCACCTGATCCCACCAATGGGGTCAGGGCCTGTTTCTTTTCAACAAAGCCATGCTTTGTTCTCCGACTCCACCTTGGCTGCCATCTTCTCCTGCTCAACTCCTCCCACTGGCTGGTCCTCCCACCTCCTCAAGAAGGCTCTATACTCCACAGATAGGGTGGTGAGGAGAATCAGCAGATCTGCTTCCCATTCTTTAGCATCTAGAATTGCGACGGGAGAAACTTTGTCCTCCTTCCCTGGGTGCCAACCTTCTAGCTTCCCCCTGCTCTTGGTCTCTCCTCCTCCTCTTCTCCTTTCGTCCGGGGATGCCAAACCATGCCAGATCCTGACAGAACCAAGGGATCCATGGCAGTGCGGTTCACTTTGCTAAAAAACAACAACCAAGGAACACATTTAGTAAAGAATGGCCAGACAGATCGTGCAAGGACAAAGCCAAGCAAAAATTCTGGATCACTAGATTCAGAAGGGAGGGACTATGGAAATACTCACCGCCTCCACTCAATATGGCGTGAACATCAAAGAAAATCCTATCCACTGAGTCTTTTGCTTACATTGTAGCTCGTGTCAACCCTCCTAAACATATACCATAGGAAGTTGTAGAGATGTCCATGTGCAGAACAGTAACAGCGGGGTTAGCATAGAGTTTGTGAGAGCCATCATACCGTATTTTTTCATGTATTAGACGCCCCCTATTTTGGAGGACTCAAAAT
The DNA here is from genome assembly GCF_965112155.1 of Podarcis liolepis. Classification (NCBI taxonomy): domain Eukaryota; kingdom Metazoa; phylum Chordata; class Lepidosauria; order Squamata; family Lacertidae; genus Podarcis; species Podarcis liolepis. The sequence goes on from NC_139555.1 coordinate 27,475,203, forward strand.
TTAAAAAATGGGGGGGAGGGAGATGGCACAGAGTTGTTGAGCTTCTTTTGGGGGGGATTAGCCAGGGTTGTTGAGCTTTTTTTAGGGGGGAATTGCCAAAAATTGCTCAACCACACACATCGTGAAGTCCGCCTCTCGTCTGTCCCCTCGGCGGCAGAAGCTGCCAGTCGCCCGCCCAATTGCCGCATTGTCAACCAATCAACACCACCCATTGGCGCAGCAACCAGTAACACACACAGTAACCGCTAACAGCCGTGGCAGCAACCAATCAAACGTCCACCCTACGCACCGCCCATGTATAAGACGACCCCCATTTTTTAGCATGATTTTTAAAGGAAAAAAACCTAGTCTTATACACAGAAAAGTACCGTATATTGTTTCTAGTTTAAGAAGTATAGGAGGTGGTAGACAGTCGTGACAGGCATTAATGACTCAGAAGCGTTGGGAATGTTTCTTCCTGCCAGTTCTGTGACTCCCCCCGCAGGCTGATGGAAGCGAATGATCCCTGTGCACCGCATCAGAAGATGATCCCACCATGCTGTGTGAACGCATCTCCAAAATAGTAAGAACATATTTCCTCTCTTTTTTTGCCATTTGCAACCATCTCCCAGCCTGGCGGGGAGTAACTGGTCCTTGATCTCTCACAGTCATCTGGAAAGCCAGAGCTGCCCTCTCTCTTTGCAATGGGCTGAAGAGTACCCAGAGCCCTGAGCAAGGCAGTGTGTCTTCTGGTGGAATCTGGGTGCAAAGGACAGCCCAAGTTTTTGAACCCCTGTGCAAATGCATCTATCTATCTATCTATCTATCTATCTATCTATCTATCTATCTATCTCCCAGCTTCTACAAATGATACTAAGCACCCTGACTACCACCAGGTGTGGCAAGTGGGGAAAAAAGCACAATGGATCCTGTGTAATACTTCACTATTTATGTGCCCCAGATGAATAAGGTATGGCTTAAACGTAGAAAAGGTGCATAAAATAACCAGCCACTTCGGGTACCTTGTGACATTTCAGTGGAGGCACAATGTTCCCAAGGGACTGTGGTGCTTTGCTTGCTGAATATGAATTATTCTGTAGACCTGCAGAGATGTTTTGCAGAATTTCTGATGCTGGTTTAGGTCAGATAAGTGTGTTCAACAAATCTAGTGTTTTGGCTCCAGGGATGACAGGATGCTCATCTCCGAATCTCTTCCCTTCCATAAAACATCAGTGTCCTGGTCCAGAGTCTTGGTCCAACTAAGGTGACACACTCCAGCCCTCTTTGAAACTCCAGAGAAGAAAAACTCAATTGCTTCTCACTGCTAAGCAGGAGAAACAGCTTCAGTTCAATTTTTAAAATTTTGAATTCCAATATATTAATTTCCCCTCTCTCCATCAAGCGAAACATTCAGAGTTAAAAATGAATTTCATGCAGCACAGTCACAACTTACAGGCAGACTTAATAAAGGAGTAAATCAACGTCTCAGGATTTTTCTTTTTCTTTTTCTCGTCCGATAGCTGCTTAGGCCATTCTTGCCGTAAAAGTTCATGATTAATGGATAAGTTGCTAGGAAAAGGGTTAGTTCCCTACATGGCCCAAACGGCTGATTCTTATGCATCAATGAGGCATATATTCCTGGAAGATGTTGAATAAATACAACAATAAAACTGCCAGACAATGGCCTGCACTTAAGAGATTCCACTTTCCCACCCTACCCCACCCACTTTATTCATTACTGATTTACTGAGTCACCCTTTAGATGGGTGTCGACACATAGATTCAGCATCTCTGGGGGTCAGGTGTTCTGGCCCAGTTTTATTTTATTGCCATGCGGTAGCGGCCAATGGGTTGGGGACGGTGCCTTCTCTCTCAACAATGATGCTGCTCCTGTTTACCTGGATGCTTTGGGGCGAGGAAAACTGACAGCAAGGTCAAGGTGCCCCAGCAGAGCCAATCCAGTGCTCCCCCGGGTGCATCTGCACTACCCTGGCCTTGCCACCACTTTGTCGTCCCTCCCCCCATGCCCAGGTAAGCTGCAGCAACATTGCTGTAGGGAAGGTACCTCCATGCTGTGCCCCACCACCCTGGCCACTGCCAACACAAAACAGAAAACTAAAGGTAGCAAAGTAATGGGCTTTTGGTTAAATATTTACAGTGGTACCTCGGGTTACAGACGCTTCAGGTTACAGACACTTCAGGTTACAGACTCCGCTAACCCAGAAATAGTACCTCGGGTTAAGAACTTTGCTTCAGGATGAGAACAGAAATTGTGCGGCGGTGCGGCAGGAGGCCACATTAGCTAAAGTGGTACTTCAGGTAAAGAACGGACCTCCAGAATGAACTAAGTTCTTAACCCGAGGTACCACTGTATTAACTGTACACCTGGCTTCTCATCACAAGCGATCCCAGGCCACAACAATATAAAGAGCAGAGATGTCCAACCAGTAGATTGCGATCTACCGGTAGATCCCCGGCTGATCCTGGTAGATTGCAGGAACCTTATTGTGTACAAAAAGTTACGGGGGGAAAGCTTAAAAACTCTGTGCAATCCTCCCTGCAAAAGCTCCACAACTCTGGGCAATCCACCCACCCCACGCATGTTCCTCCTCCCTCCAATGACAATGGGTAGATCACTGCCAGTTTTTTTATACTGGGAGTAGATCACAGTCTCTTGGAAGTTGGACATGCCTGCAATAGAACAATAAAATGCAATTAAAGCATATACAGTGGTACCTCGGGTTAAGTACTTAATTCGTACCAGAGGTCTGTTCTTAACCTGAAACTGTTCTTAACCTGAAGCACCACTTTAGCTAATGGGGCGTATGTAACCCGAGGTACCACTGTATATCAACCCATTCATCTGTCATATGACTCCCCGCGGCCCCACCGGCCTGCAGCTTTTAAAAAAAGTTTACTGCACCATGCAAGTCCTTACTGCAGCAACTCCATTCTTCCTCTCCTTTCAGCCCTTTGACGCCTCTCAAAAGTCTTCTGCAGAACTAGAGCGTTTGTTGCAGCCCTTCCTTACCCCCCCCCCAGCCTAACAGGAGGGCAACACAGTCTACTGTCATCTGCCTGCACATCTTTGCAATGATCATCAAAGCTTTGGGTTCGTCCAAAGCACTAGTTGTGTAGGGTTATTATCCTATGAAAGGAGAATGCAGTGATTTCTGATAGCAAGGCTTTTCAGGTAAATGAAAAGGATATCCAAAGCCGAACTTTTCAAAGGACGTGGATCTGAGTCTCCGTCAAAGGCAAATGTAAGCTCGCAAACAACACAAAAAGAACTGCTCTTCATCGGATTACAAAACTCCTTCAAACAAACCATTTTGGACTGAACAGAAATTCCTGATGGAAATTAGTTGAGGACAAAACTGTGTCTGATTCAACAGAAAGGTAATTGATGGGGTAGATCATGGGTAGGCAAACTAAGGCACCGGATCTGGCCCAATCACCTTCTAAATCCGGCCCACAGACAGTCCGGGAATCAGCGTGTTTTTACATGAGAAGAATGTGTCCTTTTATTTAAAATGCATCTCTGGGTTATTTGTGGGGCCTGCCTGGTGTTTTTACATGAGTAGAATGTGTGCTTTTATTTAAAATGCATCTCTGGGTTATTTGTGGGGCATATGAATTCGTTCATTCCCCCCCCCCCCAAAAAAATAGTCTGGCCCCCCACAAGGTCTGAGGGAGAGTGGACCGGCCCCCTGCTGAAAAAGTTTGCTTTTTTTCTGGGGTAGATAGATTATTCTGCTGTTGAGTAACCCTGCCACTGGACCAGGAACAAGCAGAAATTAGTAGAAAGAATATTGGGAAATGATTTATAATGAGATGAAAAAAAATGTTTGCATTTACCTTTCCTCCCCCCAAAAACCAGAGTCCTTTTTGTTGGGAATAACCCAGACAGAAATTCCTAGGTGCCAGAAAAGTTTATTTATGTATGCAACAACAGCAGCACATGTTTTGCTGGCCCAAAAATGAAAAGTGAGTGACGTCCCTTGTATTGGGAACTTAAGATGCTAGAATATGCAGAACTTGTGGGCTTAACCCACAGAATAAGAGAGCAAGAAGTATATTTAAAGAAGAGTAGAAAATATTTATCGAATATATGGAAAATAATTGTACACAGCTGAAAACTCTGGCAGCATTAAAGTAAATTCAACAGAGTTAATAATATTTGATTGATGTAAAAGTGGAAAATTGATTTGAATGGTTATAGTAAAATATGCAGGAAACGATGATGTGCAATATGAACTATGGAGAGAGAAGACGGGAAGTCATTAGATATTTCAAAGTTTGTAAAATGTTTAATTTGATATGTATAAAAATTAAAACTTAATAAAAATTTTACGAAAGAAAAGAAATTATACATGGATGCAAACCCGTGAGTAGTACGGAAATTGGATTTGTAAAGATTTTTTTTTTTTTAATTAGGCATGATCGGGGAAGGCGCAAACAGGAAGTCCGTCTCCCCGTCTTGTATATAATCTAAAGCAAGGACCAGCTAACTAAGGTCGAGAGGATTTTTTCTTTTTTATTGGGTAAAGACATTAATTTCACGATTTGGCAGTTTAAGTAATTTTACTGGAGGATAAGAGCTAATTTTGGGGAGCTGAAGTGCCACCCCCCCCAGACCCGGGAGTGATCCACGAGAGAGCCTGCTGAAGACATATTGAAGAGTTTGACAGCTGTCAAATTAGCTGTCAAGATGGGAAAAGAGAACTTTGTTTTCTATTGTATCTGCTGGTTATATTCGTTACAATTTGGCTATATTTTGTTGAAAACAAGGAAAAACTGATACAAACTAACTTGATTTTTGGATTTGAACTGGAAGGAATACTAAGTAACCAAAATCCCTCTAGAGGGGGTTTTGGGACATTACAAGAATGACTGAAGGAGGGAAAATTCAAGCTAAATTGGACAGAGTTTTTTTTCTCTTGGGAAAGTTACAAGGCCAAATTGATGTTTTGGCTACCAACGTTGCAACTCTGGACTTAACAGTAAACAAATTCATTGAATGTGATAAGGACTTGATCCAGGAAGTTCATGCAGCTGGACAAGAGGAGAAATTTGAGAATGTGGAGAAAGAGATACATGTTGTTTCTGAGGAAAAGGAAGGAGGAGATGCAATGTTGCAGATGACAAAGGAGAGCCAGAGGCCTGACATGATGGTTATAAAAGAAAATAAGAACTTGATTTTGAAAATCTGGTCCGAGCTGGAGATTGAAGAATGGAGAGATCTCCTTATGTGGAGATCTGAAGACCTAAGGATTACAAATTTGAGTAAGGTGAAAGTTGGAGCTTTGGGGACATTTGGACTTGAAAGGAGTAAGAAACAAGATTTGGGCTCCACTTTTAAGTATGGAGGTCTGGCTGGAAGAAACATTGTCCCTAATGGGCGAGATTGGATGTTTAATACTAAGGACTATTAAAAAAAATTGGCAGAGAGGAACTGAGAGAGAATTAAGAGCCTTGGACGTGAGATCTCCAGGCTGATAGCAGATTAAGACTGATGGACACTTGTTGGGGATTGAAACCGGGAAAGGGGACGGGGTGGGGTTTGGGGATCCAAAGGGTGCATAATTATAATCTGTCCTTTTTCTTTTTATTCTGCTTTGTTATTAGTATGAAAAGTGGGGAATTCGTGGAAGGGAATTTGGGTCGACTTTAGAAAAAGGATTTAAGATTTAAGAATGAGCACTGATGTATAAACTTTGATGTTGTAAAATTGGTTTTTTTCCTTTAAATTGAACTAAATATAAAAAGGTTAAAAATTGGGGATAAGAACTTGTTGAATTAACAATTTGAATTGGAATATAAGAAGGGGAGGTGTGGGGAAGTCAGGGAAATATGTTATAGAAAAATAAGGATTGTAAACTGTATGTGTTTTCTTTTTTTTGTTTTCTCTTTTTGGTTTTTTAATGTATTAAAATGGAAAATTCTTAATAAATATCTATTAAAAAAAGAAAAGAAATTATACATGGATGCAAAATGATCAAACTTCAAATGCAGCACAAGTTCTGGTCCTGGGTCAAATGGTAACTGCAGGCAGTTTTCCTATTTAAGAAAAGGAAAAACATAAACAAAAAATAAAAATAAATGTCCAATCACGATTCGCTCATCAGGTCGCCATGGCACAATGAAAATCAACTACAGCACCTCCTCTTCCAGCACGAGATCCAAAACAATAATAACAACGTAGTAGATAAGTAGGAAGATCATCCTTCCTGTGTTTTACCATTTCAAGATACCGGTAGTTCAAGTGATTTATTTTTAACTAACTTGCATGCTTGCTGGGAACAAAAAAGATAAGCTTCAAACATCTGCATGACTATTCCTCCAAACACCTTCCACTATGGCAGGGATGAGAGACTGATGCTTGCTCTCCAAGATGCTGCTGGACTCCAATTCCCACGATCCCCAGCCACAGAGGCCAGTAGCCAGTGGTGATGGAAGATGTGGTCCTACAACATCTGGAGGGCCACAGGTTCCCCAGTCTTGCATTTGTGGGGCTACTGCAGTTTATTTCTTCCTGTGGAAAAGGCCTTTCTCACCCATCTTGCTCACAGCAGGGCTTCTAATTGTGAAGCCAAGAAAGAGGAAACAAGACGAACAGCTTTGCAAAGCGCCTCAATTAGCCGCTTCTAAATTTAGGGAGAGCAGCATAGAAAACGGTGCCTGGTCTTTTTAAAAACTGTTTCCTTTTTCCCCCCTGAGCTAATCGTCCCATGGAAATGCCCTCTCATTAAAAGGAAAACTTGCACACACAGGCGCACAAAAAAGTGATCAATTAAAAGGCTCTAAAAATAACTCTGCACTTCATCAACTCATTATGAGTCATGAATAAACTAATACGGCTGGATAGCTCGCCTACATGAAGCTGCCCTCTCTGTCCTCAAGCCCTCAGCCAGGCTGGGAGGGAGAGCTTATGTTAGCATGGGAGATGTTCTTGTGCGTGGTGCAATACACAGCAAACTAACGCAGGCGAAGCAGATTCCATCACCACCCGCATTCTCCAATTCCCAAGTTCCGACTCCGTGCCTCCCTTATTGACAGTAATGCGGTCTCTCCAAAGACTCACTTTACATTTAATGTTGCACAACAATGGGCAGGTGGGACATACAGAGTGGTAGAGGGCAGAGGGAGGGAGAGAAGTCCCAGAGGGCATTGCAAGTTTCACCTGAACAGATAGATGCCGCTGTACTTTTCTTATCCTGCCTGCCATGACTTGATGTTCCTTGCTACTTTTTTTTTTTTTAAGCACTACCTTCACCTTTGTCTTATGGTGGCCCACCAGAGGTTGCAAGCTCCCCGATCATGTGCCACATCCCCTACAAAGACATAAGAACTACCGTATTTTTCGCTCCATAAGACACACATTTTCCTCCTAAAAAGTAAGGGGAAATGTCTGTGCGTCTTATGGAGCGAATGTGTGGTCAATCGCTGGCTCCCTTTCCGGCCCTGCCCCCTTGCCAGGCCTCCATTGTTGAAGGTTCTGCAGATGGAGGCTGTTTGTTTCCCCAGCGACATGTGACTGGCTGATTAGATTATCTGTCTGGAAACTGTAGAAATGGCTCCCTTTCCTTTCCTAAAGAAGCTGCAGAACTGTGAGTTGAACCCCATAAAACCAGGATTTTTTTCCATTTGCAAAGTAAGCTCAACAACTTTGAGCTGATCCTCAAAAAAGGGGGCTCTTCCCCTTTGCAAAAGAAGCTGCACAACTGTGAGCTTATCCCCCCAAAAACGGGGCTTTCTCCCTTTCCTCCTCTAAAAACTAGGTGCATCTTATGGTCGGTTGCGTCTTACAGAGCAAAAAATACGGTACTTTACAGGATCAGATTGAAATCTGACCGAATCCAGCGCCTGCTAGCAAAAGAAGCCCAATGCAACAAAAACGGTTACCTCCAGAATCTGATAACCAGCAACGTTTGCACTACCTCTGAACATGGAATTGACATTTAACAGCAACGTACGTATCTGGTCTCAAGATGCCGTTCCTCCCAAACACAGAGCTCTCTGGAGAGTTGTGTATGTCAACCGAAGGACTTCATTTGCAGCACCCAATTTTATCCATATATTCCAGAGACGTTCAGGACTTTCCGACAAATGTTGGGGTCAATTGATTCAACACTCCCCTGCGAAAGGGCCCCTATATCCAGCATGCCGAGACTGTTTCAGCGGAATTTGGGTGGGAGCGTGGTGTACACACACATACAATAACATTCATTTCAATAAGAAGCCTGCAGCCAAACAAATCTGCCCTGAGGGTAGTTGACTATGGTCCCCAAACAGAGGTATGTAGCTTGCCAAGTACTGCTACTGCCACCATCCAAACAGGCTGGGGACAGCATTGCAGCCAGTTAACTTGGGCTTGGGAGCAGCATTTGAAATTCCCCAGGCGCAAGGTGCCTTTTGCTTCACTTGTGACCAAGTGAAGATGCCCGGGCTGCAGGATGGGGCCTGACATCTCCACCACCAGGAGATGCAAGCCTGACGATCCTTGGATCTTGACTGTTTTCACACCAGCAACACACCCTGAAGAATTCCATCCGTGATATTTTATCTGCACAATCAGAATGAAATTCAGGAACCAAAACGTAGTACTGGAAAATATGACTTTTGAGTCATCAAAATGGCATTCCGTTTTGGCGACTGGAGGAGCCATTTGGTGCCTAGCTGATATATCTGAGTTTCTAACACTGAGTTTCTAACACTGTTTGGGATGTGCTACACGGTGCGAAATATTACATAGGAACAGTAGCTCTCTTCATCAGTAGCTCCCAAACCACTTCTGCTTCTGGTATGGACAAAGAGAAGATTGCCTCTTCTGTCCCACTTCTCAAAGTGCCTGACAGGCCAAAGGCAGAGAGGAATGCATAACCGCATTCCTACTTCTGCCAGCAAGGTGCAAGTGGGTTCTACAGTGGGAGTCCACATACCTGTGAAACGATGGAGAAGCAAAGTGGCTAACATTCTTATTGCTGGCAGCCTAGCACAGATCCACACACACTGCTTGGCTAGGCAACAACATACAGCTGTCAAAGAAATATTCATAATCTGAAAAAAAAGCCAGGATCAAGGCTTCGAGCTGGGAATGTTTCGCTCATCGCACCAAAATGTTCTGGGTGCCATACCCTGTTCCTCCTTTCATTTTCCCTTGTAACATCTCTATGGTGGCAACTGGGCCAAATTCACCCAATGAGCTTGACAGAATGGAGATCTGAATCTGGGTCTTCCTTGTCCTCCTAGTCTGATACTCTAATCTAGTACAGTAGTACCTCGAGTTAAGAACTTAATTCGTTCTGGAGGTGCATTCTTAACCTGAAACTGTTCTTAACCTGAGGTACCACTTTAGCTAATGGGGCCTCCCGCTGTCGCCGCAACGCCAGAGCAAGATTTCTGTTCTCATCCTGAAGTAAAGTTCTTAACCCGAGGCACTATTTCTGGGTTAGTGGAGTCTGTAACCTGAAGCGTCTGTAACCCGAGGTACCACTGTATAATTCCCATGTTTCAAGACTCTGCATTGATTTCCGGGAACCAGCAATGCACAGGTCTAAATACTTTAGCCCTGGCCTCTGGCATATTTCTTTTTCTTTTAATTATATTTGTATTGAGTTTCAACATTCTTAACGTATACAATCCAATACACATTTGAATTTTCTTCTCCTATTTTGTCGACTTCCCACCTCATTTCCCATGGAGTTGTTGTTTCTCCCCTTCTGCTGCACCCTATCTTCTGTCTGCTAAATCATAACCGCTATACCCCAATCTACTTACTTCTGTTGCTCTCTGTTGCTCATAGCTCAAATCTAGCTGGCGAGTTCATCATACTACAATTTCTTTAAGTAATCCAAAAAAGGCATCCTTTATTCAACCTTTGGCATATTTCTAACAGGCCTCTGGCCTGATAGCTCAGTTGGTGCTGATAATGCCCAGGTTGCAGGTTTGATTCCCGTATGGGGCAGCTGTATATTCCTGCATTGCGTATTCCTGCATCATAGATAATCCTCAGGGTCCTTTCCAACTCTACAAATCTATGATTTTATTATTCAATACAGCCACTTTCATGCACCTGGTGCCCTCCAGCGCTGGCTTGGGCTGATGGGAGTGGTAGTCCGAAACATTTGCAGGTCACCAGCTTGGTGCAGCTGCCACTACACAGAAGCTAGATACTTAGGATTTATAAAGCCCCAACACCAGCTCTTCACAAATCAAATACCTTTTGCACATCACGTGGCATCTCTTAACCACACAGTGACATCTCTTAACTGTGCTTCAAGTATGGTTTGGTGTTCCAGGTATTAGTACCTGCAGCCGCTGGGGCCAGGAAGCCAGAGCAAATAGTAGCTGAAGCTGTTACGGGCCCGTTCAAAAGATTATGGCAGAAAAATGCCGCAACAAGGCAGCGGCTTCATAATATTTGCGTGCCGTTTGCCAAACGAGTTGGCCAGTCAAATGGGATGTCTCCACACCGGCACCAGCAGCTGTCAGATGTATAGATGCACATACGGGAGCCAACGTTTTGCAACCAGGCCTTTGCACCATCGGCAATCTAGCTCTCTCTACCAGCTTCCACCCTGCAAAGAGCAGAGACAGCAATGGTGCTGGGGTGTCCTCTAGGCTCCTCAACCAGTTTGCCTCACTGCTTAACAAAGAACAGGCTGCAGGGACCCACAACCTTCTGTACTGAAGAAGCAGCATTATATTAAAGGTAAAGGGACCCCTGACCATTAGGTCCAGTCGCTAACAACTTTGGGGTTGCAGCGCTCATCTCGCTTTAGTGGCCGAGGGAGCCAGCGTACAGCTTCCAGGTCATGTGGCCAGCATGACTAAGCCACTTCTGGAGAACCAGAGCAGCACACAGAAACGCTGTTTGCCTTCCCACCGAAGCGGTACCTATTTATCTACTTGTACTTTTGAACTGCTAGGTTGGCAGGAGCAGGGACCAAGCAATGGGAGCTCACCCCGTCACGGGGATTCAAACCGTCGACCTTCTGATCAGCAAGCCCTAGGCTCTGTGATTTAGATCACAGTCACCCAATGGCATTATATTACACACATATAAATTACATTGCACATCTATATATGAAGGCTGCTCCCTGCAAGGCCCTTTACACCTGGCCTAGGGGGCGGGGCCCAAACTCACCCAGCCCTACTATGTCAAATATGTATTCTGTAGTTGACCTCCTTTGTAATGTTTTATTTTGAAATATTTAAGATAATATTTTAGTATTTGCTTTGGCTGTATACTCTATATTTGACTTTCTTCAGATTGTTTTATTTATGTTTTATTGATTTAATATGCTGTAAACCGCTTTGAGATTTTTCTTTAAAATCTAAAGTGGTATAGAAAATAGATAGATAGATAGATAGATAGATAGATAGATAGATAGATAGATAGATAGATAGATAGTTTCCTCATGGGCAGAGGATGTCACAAGTCTGATGCCTGTCTATTCAACATTTTTTGGTAGAATTGTCACAATACTGAAAATGGAGAATGGTTGGGTTATCGCTGCAGCAGAAGATGCCAACAGTTTACATTAAGTTTACATATGGCTGGAAGTGAACATTCTATAGAAGTGTGTGTGCATACTGTCCTTTCCTGCACGGCCAGCCCTACCATTAGGCAAAGCGAGGCAGTCATGTCAGGCAAAAGATGCTTGGAGGAGCTTCCCACTCTTCCTCCTGATTCTCCTAAACTGGTTTGTCCTGTGTCTCTAACGTAGCTGGCTTTCCCCAGGTGTAGTGGAGGATGCCCTCGCTAAACCAGGGTTAGTCAAGTGCAGAATCTAGGGCTAAGTTTGCATTTAACACTGAACCAACCCATGGCTTAACAACAACAAAAGTGTGAGCATGCATGTTCCCATGGGAGAGATTGTGGCCGTATTGCTCCTTCTCCAGTCCTGCTGCTACTGGAAGCTAAGCCATAGTTCGACTTAGCATGTTGTTGGAACCCAGGCTTGTCATTTGCCTTTGCTGATTGAAGCAAACACAAGAACAAACCTTGGTTACAACCATGGTATACCTGGAGTGAGATAAACCATCAGCCTGTGTTCTGATGGCGCACTAAGCCATGGCTTAGCTTGCAGCAGCAGCAGGAAGAGGACCAGAGCTTCTCTCTGGGGAACGGCACATTCCTATCTAGGGATCTGCTGGTTTGACTCAGCACCGTGGGCAAAGCGGGTCACCATACGGAATGGGAGGAGACACCATTTGGGCAGTTAAATGTCTTAGGCTGACCCTGCTTTCCTGAAGTGGCTTGATATACAAGTGATAATGGAGAAATGATGATGACTGTACTTAAAATGTCAGGCAATTTCAGGAGGGATGCTGCATAAGATGCCTCCTGCTTTGTCCCAACATTTGGACGGAAACACTCAGGAAAGTAGCCAAATATCCAGAGTAAACAAATTGCAGCAAGGACCATCAGCCAGCTGCCTCAGCTTGCTTTTAACCCCCCAAGACCTCCCGTGTATCCCAGAGCCAAGCTTTTTCCAGAACCAATTTGCAATGTTAGCCACCTTTGCTCCACGGGTAGGAAATAGTCATTCATCTCCAGTCACCAACTCAACTCCTTTCTCCGTGTGAGCCTCCCGGGCTCGGAGAGCGGGAAAACCGGCAAACTTTTTGATAATGAAAATCTATCACTGCCTGGGCTACTTTTGGGTGTTGAGCCCCCGAGTCCAGGCAAGAATTCAAGGTTAAAGGACAGAGGGAGTTTTTACAGGTAGCTGGTTGCATAAAAGGCAATTAGCAAGTGCAGCTAAAATTAGATCAATGACTTCCTGCTGTTAATGGTCGAAAGCATCGCAGCTTCGTTTCCCGGCCGCCTCCCCCCCTGCGAGGACCTTGGCATTCTTGCGCACGAGGCCTGGCAATGATTTATGAGGCAAAAAGTGTCATGCACAGGCAGAATAAGCTATGGGGAGCATAGACCGAAAACCAGCTGGCATTTCTTATGGAAGACCCTGCATAAACATCTGCATTGTGATTACAGCAGAACATTGTCTCGTACCAGTCAATGCTCTAGAAATCCCAGTGGTACCTTTATGGCTCTCACTCTGACCTATGCTGAATGTCAAGCCTATAACATTACATCAACTAGTTCCCGCTGTGATACGCAGTAATTGATGAAATGGTGTGTGTGGAGGCAGGAGAACTGGAATCAAATCCCATTTCCACCCTAAATGGCATCGGCCCAATATACCTGAAGGAGTGTCTCCACCCGCATCTTCAGCCCGGACACTGAGGTCCAGCTCCGAAGGCCTTGTGGCGGTTCCCTCACTGCGAGAACTGAGGCTGCAGGGAACCAGGCAGAGGGCCTTCTCAGTAGTGGCACTCACCCTGTGGAACACCTTCCCATCAGATGTCAAGGAAATAAACAACTATCTGGCTTTTAGAAGACATCTGAAGGCAACCCTGTTCAGGGAAGTTTTTGATGTTTGATGTTTTATCGTGTTTTTAATACTCTGTTGGGAGCCACCCAGAGTAGCTGGGGAAACCCAGCCAGATGGGTGAGGTAATAATAATAATAATAATAATAATAATAATAATAATAATAACAACAACAACAACAACAACAACAACAACAACAACAACAACAACAACAACAACTATTATTACTACTACAAATGGAGGAAGATGCCTTATACCAAGTTGTCCACTAAGCCCAGAATTACCAACTCTGCCTGATACTGGCTCTCCAGGGTTTTGGACACACAACTTTTGCCACTTGATCCTTTTAACTGGGGACACCAGAGGTCAAACTCAAGATCTTCTGCATACATAGCATGTGCTCCAGGTAAAAGATAAAGGAGCCCACTATGGTTAAGTCCAGTCACCTATCTCTGCTTTCAGGCCAAGGGAGCCGACGTTTGTCCACAGACAGCTTTTCTGAGTCATGTGACCAGCGTGCACAGAAATGCTCTACCGTTGAGCTACAGTCCCACCTTGATGACTGGTGGACAATGAGCAGCTAAGATGGGGTTTCACAAACTGCAAAATGGGAACAATAGTGGCCTCTCATTGCTGAAATTATATACAAGGTTTCTAAAATGATTTGTCCCCTTCTAATACCATAGAAATGACTGGTGTTAATTGCATGTTCAAGGCAACACTTAAACAACAACAACAACCCACAATTTGTTAAATTTGTTAACAGAACATGGATACATTGTGCAAACCTAATATAATTTGTTTATCTTGGTCTCTAGGGAAGCTGAAGTTCTGTTTTGATTCACGTCCTAAGTTTTGTAACACTTTCGTTTTTCTTTCCATTGTTTGGGAAAGCTTCAGTGAAGGAGTACACAAATATTAATTTTTAGCTCTTTTGGGGGTGGTGCCATCCAAACAGACAAAGCTAGTAGGTCTGCCATCAGCAGACACTGCACACCAAACAGACGATAGGAAGCTGGCAGAATAGAGAGTCGGGAATTTGGGCAGCCCCGTTTTCAGAAGCCTGTTGACTGGTGTTTTTACACATGACAAGATCAGCCAGCATCCTGCCGTGAGTGGCTGTAGCCTCACCGCCATTCACAGGCAGCTCCCTGATAAGCACAGAACTGCTGCTTAATCAATCTAGGGCAATAGATCCATATTGCTGTTGTTTTCTCAAAGCACCCGCATAGCATCCATCCAACAGCCAGTGCATTTGAAGGCTGCATATTAGGCTTTCTTAGCAAGTTGTTTCCAACTTGTGTTTACTCTGTGGTGAGGTAAAGGCGGTCTGCAGGGGCCACCTCATTAGGGTGGCTCCCTACGTTCCAGAGCTGTGTCTTGGCAATGAAAGCAGTTTTCTGGGCCTGTAAGCTCTGAGGGATCCTTGCTGAGTAGCTGAAATGATGGAGCTAGCTCTCTTTTTCAGCTCAAGAAGGATGCCAAGGGAGCCTTCGCCTCCATGACAGTTAAGGTGGTCTGTTGAAAGTCACATCTCCTTTAAGTTCTACTGCGAGAGATTATGAGAGATGTGTGAGATTTAGCAAATAAAAGGAGGACAGCAGAGACTAAAGCAGGAAGGGGTCAGGCAGAGGTAAGGTTGTTTATAGCCTGTGGAACAGAGAGAAAGCTATGAACAGCACGAAGGTGACATCTCACGCCAGGGCTCTGAGGGCAGGCACAGGCTCTTCCATTCGAGGGATAGTGTAAGATGAACAAAATATGTATGAACACACATACACACCAGTGTGTAGGGACAACCTAGGCTTGAGAGAAGAGTTGCTTCATAATTCATACAAAAAGCTAAAGCAGCCATTTGGTCCATAAGGGGTAAAAACATATTAGGACAATACCTTTACTGGACTAACCAAAATGTCAATGTGGCAACTTTCACATTATTGTTGCTGTGAATCATAATCATGATCAAGAATAAGAATAAGAAGCTAATCTGACTGGGTTGTCCCAGCCACTCTGGGTGGCTTCCAACATATTAAACAGTAAGACATCAAACATTAAATACTTCCCTATACGGGGCTGCCTTCGATGTCTTCTAAAAGTCAGAGAGTTGGTTTGTTTCCTTGACATCTAATGGGAAGGCATTCCACAGGGTGGGTGCCACTACCAAGAAGGCCCTCTGCCTGGTTCCCTGTAACCTCACTTCTCTCAGAAGGCCCTCAGAGCTGGATCTCAGTGTCCGGGCTGAATTCTCCAGAACTCTTCATCAGGTGTTGGTGAGGAGAAGGGGGAGTTGACTGGTGGAGCCATAGAGTCTGCATTTGGTCACCGCAGCAAGATGGAAGGGCTTCCTCCGTGTTTGGGATAATGCCAAATTTAAGAATTCCACAGCTGAATCCTAAGTAGAAGGGGGGGGGGGGATCTTATACCACCTGGCATACTGTTGCCAGTAGGTGGTGGCAGCAGGGCCTTTCCTTGCCCTTGCTGTGCCATTAAACCAGAAGGAGAAGATGACACTTAATAATCTGAGGGAAACACTTAATACTCTGAGGGAAACAGACCCTCAGCTGCTGGGCAAAGCTATCCAATTTAGCTTCCGTTGACTTTGGTTAGGGTCCAAAATGAGTCATACTCCAAGTAAACCAATTGAAACTAATGAGTAATTTGGCTCTGTTGATTTTGGTGGATCTACTCTGATTGAAACTTAAGTTGGATACGACTGCTAATTGGTTACCTAGTACACTGGCTAAAATTAACACCCAGCTTTGTGTATGGGATTTAAGGTATAAAGGGGATACAACTACACACCCCTTAATGTTTGGAGACCTGAAGTGAGGGGCCATTGCTGAAGAATGGTGGAGGGCTTCAGCTTTCTGATCTACACTACTTGGTTCAGGATACACAACTTCCTTTTGGACTCAACATTTTACCGCTCCAAACAGTTAAATGCTGAAGTTCTGGGGGTGCCAAGAATACTGTGAACCGTGGACAGACTGGGAGGGAGAAAGTAAACTGGGACTGAGGGACTATCATCCAACAGTGACACCAAAACATCACCGTCTTGCCAGAGTGGTACATGCTCTGGTTATCTCCCACTTGGACTACTGCAATGTTTCTTATGTCGGGCTACCTCTGAAGGTGACTCTGAAACAACTAATCCCGAATGTGGCAGCTGGACTGGTGACTGGGAGTGGCCACTAGGACCATATAACACTGGTCCCAAAGGATCTACACTGGCTCCCAGTACATTTCCGAGCACATTTCAAAGTGTTGGTGCTGACTTTTAAAGTCCTAAACGGCCTCAGCCCAGTATACCTGAAGGAGCGTCTCCACCCCCGTCGTTCAGCCCAGAGACTGAGGTCCAGCTCCGAGGGTCTTCTGGCGGTTCCCTCATTGTGAGAACTGAGGTTGCACAGAACCAGGAAAGAGGGCCTCCTTCAGAACTTCACAACTTTTAGAAGACAACTGAAGGCAGCCTTGTATCAGGAAGTTTCTAAACATTCGATATTTTATTATGTTTTCATATGTGTCAGAAGACACCCCGAGTGGCTAGGGCAACCCAGCCAGATGGGCAGGGTATAAATAATAGCATATTATTATTATTATTATTATTATTATTATTATTATTATTATCATCATCATCATCATCATCATCATTATTTGCTGCTCTCTATTTGAATGAGAGAATTCAACCCACAGGATGACCTGAAAGCAACCCATGGCTACCTTCAGCATCACAGAGGCTTCAGAACCTTCCTTAGGCCTTGTGAAAACGTCTCTGTATTTCTGCACTTAAAGAGATTGGCTGGCTAGGATCCACCCAGCATCCCACTTCTGTTCTGGCTACTCCCCTCGCAGCTTCAGCCAGCCGAAGCTTTATGCTTGATGCTGTCTCTTGCCTTGCTGCCAAAAGGCTGCTCTACAGTTTTGGCCCCGTTCAGCGCTTTAAAAGCTCTATTGATGCTATTAAGGCATAATTCAGTTTATGAGAATGTCCTCATGCCTCTGCCTTGCCAAGCCTTTTCGCCTGAGGAAGGTGTGAGGAGAATTAAATCTCCCCCCACCCACCTTGGTTTTTAGGAGCTTAAATATAGGCTGCAGTGATCACCCTAATGGCGACATTAAAAGCCATTTATAAAATATCAATGTGACACAACTAATGCTTCTTTAGTTCAAAAGGGTTGGTTAGATCAGAAGACTTTTTTAAAAAAAGTTCTCAGTAATATATCGCTTAATTGTCAAGGAAGTGATGGCTGTAAGTATCACATATTTAAAAGGCCTGAGATTCGTGTAAGCAGGAATCAATTCTGCAAAACCTGCCTCTGTGAATAGAAAGGCGCTGGGAACTTCGGGTTCGAATGCTGGCACACTGAGTAGTACTGGTAAAGTCAATGTGTTTCAGCTTCAGTAGCTCCATCCATCAAACAGAAGTAGTAAGTGCCTGTCTCTCAGTGTTTGCACAGAAGGAGGCAAAGATCTTAAAGCATATTTAAATGAACAATTACAGAGACATTTGCATAGATTTGTTTTAATTTCAGTGCTTCATTCTAAGTGCAAGATTCTGAGGGGTTTGCAGACGGACTGAGATGACAAAAAAAGGAAGACAGTAGTGCATCAAGACAACAACGTCTAGGCGCCTTGAAAATGGGGAGTAAGCAGGCAGCGTGAGCACAGCAACCCTATTCCTTGACTGCAAGACTGTTCCAGTCCATAGCAGATGTTTAACCTTTGAACAGAAACTGTGTGGCGGAATTTTCAATTTCATTCTTACGCAGTCACAAGGACTAGAAACTTGAAAGAGGAGGTTCTTGGGTCTCCGGAAAAGCTGCGTAACTTGCTATTACAACTCACACTGCCACACAAGCGTGCCGTCCTCACAAACAACCCCTTTCCAGAGTATAGAATTGAGGTTAAGGCAATCACACCTAAACAATTCCCAGAGGAGCAGCCGTGATAGACCAACAGCCTCGATGCACCTTAAAGACTAACAAATTTATTGTGTCATAAAGCTTTTGTGGACTACGGTCTACTTCATCAGGCACCTGAAGTGTTATCCAGAGTTATAGGCACATATATACACAACTGTGGGTGGTGGGGGGCAGTGGGAGGGTTGTAAAAAGGTCAAAGGGAAATAAAAGCAGAGTCTGTGATAAGGATGTTCTTAGCCCAGTAATTCACAGACCGGTTCTTGATAGCATAGCAGTGGTGCCCAAACTTTTTTCAAAGAGGGCCAGATTTGATGAAGTGAAGGGCCATGAGGGCCGACCAAACTTGTTAACTTTTTTTCAGGATTGAAGTTGTTGAGGTTTTTTTTAGGATTTTACCCCAGGAAATAAACTTTGAACTGCCCCGAAATAAACTTTGGACATGCCTGGCATAGACTATCCTGCAACGGTATAAGTCAATTCACACATATGATGTGTAAATTACCGTATTTTTTGCACCATAACACTCACTTTTTTCCTCCTAAAAAGTAAGGGGAAATGTCTGTGCGTGTTATGGAGGGAATGCCTACGGGTGGCATGCCTACGGATTTTCCTCCTCTAAAACTATGTACGTGTTATGGTCGGGTGCGTGTTATAGAGCGAAAAATACGGTATATCCTTGGTCTTGGGTCAATCCAAGAGCAATAGCATCAAAATTCAGTGGCTTCATGTTAGTCTCTCTTCAAAGTCCCTTTGCTCCAGGATGGCCACATTAAAGTCAGTTGCAGTGTCCTAGAAGGTTGTGGCGTTCCCCCGCTGGCTTACGCTGCGCTGCCATTTCTGATTTCAGATTTATGTCAATTTACCCTTCTGCCTTTGTTTTGTCCTGTGCTGAATGCAGAAGGACACTGCTGGCAGCTGATGGGGGAAAGGACACTGGAAGAGGAGGAAGCGAATAAACCCTTGATATCCTGGATGTAATTGTTAGGTCCTGTAATGAAGTTGCCAGGGAAGACATGGGGACATAGTTGGCACCTGTCTGGTCCCCTGTGTGCATATCTCTCGGCCAGGTGTCCTGTCGCTGCTGTGAGATGGGCCTGTCATTAGGGCTGGGCAATATATCGTCCAAAACCGGTCTGAAGTCCATATTGTGATATCAATTTCATAATTTTTGGCCTGGCAAAATATTACGAATCGTGGTGTGTGTGTGTGTGTGTGTGTGTGTGTGAGAGAGAGAGAGAGAGAGAGAGAGAGAGAGAGAGAGATTCAAAAATCACAATGCGGGGGAAAACATGAAGCCAGCTAATGCCTCTACATAGCTCCATCCTTCCTTCAAACATCATGCTATAACGGTAGGTCGCAGTGTTTAGCTGGTGATATATTGCAGTGTTGAATACCAGATGATCACCCAGCCCTACCTGTCATTGTGCAGGATAGGCCGTAAATTGTTGATGATTCAATGGGAATTAAAGCATGGTCAAAATCCTGCTGAAGTCATGGTGACGGCTATCAGAATTAAGTTTAACTACGTTTACTTTTAATTTAGGCTGACCTGAATGAGGTTTATCCAATCTGCTAGTCAAATTCAAAGCTTTCAACCATCCTTATTTGATTTAGTTTGTCCTACCTAGCACAGGTGCTTAATAAGTTCAGATTTAGTTAGCTTAGCAAGCTCTCTGACAACCAGCCGCAGGTGTACAAATATTCAAATATCCCCTTGCAAACTTTCAATTTAAAGTTCACAGTCATCAGTTCCAAAATAACAAGTCTTTTTTTATTGTGTGAAATGCGGTATATTCAAATAACTGCTCTTAAGCGTCCAGGGTTGCACTTAGGGGCCTTTCAGGTGCTGCGAAAGTGGTGTGGGGCTTGGAGATGCTTTTCTACGGCCTCCCCCCATGGTGATGCTCTTAACATTAAAAGCCTGGCCAGGCAACAATTGCATGGCAAGGAACGGCATGAGTAGCCAGGCCCCCATGATGAAAGGTCCGCAATAACAGCTCCCACACTGCTGCTGCTGTAAAAGCGCAAGATCTAAAGGGCACCTTTCATTCAAATCCACAACAATTGCTACCAAGTAGATGCATTCAAAAGTGGGAAGAAAATAGTTTTATGCTGATCAAATATTTATTTTCAGTGCTGGTTCTGGAGGAAGCAGAGAAATGTTTGTTCATGGACAGAGAGTTGTTCCAAATAGTAAATGTCACAACTTGTCAATGATTCAGTTATGGGGAAATTGATGCATGTGTCTATTTTTACATAGCACACAAGGCTTTTCTTTTTTTGAGAGAGATATTTCCGGCTATATTAAAAGTTGATCAGCTTTTGATTTTGATGATTAGGTACAAAGAGGCATGCCCTGTCTAGCATCTGCTGGAGTCCACGCATAGTCCTCCTCCTCCTGTTTCTCTTTCCATCACAGAAGTAGGGATATGAATGGAATGGATGGAACTGGAAATCCAGATGGGGAAACAAGAAGTCCAAGGAAGGTTGGGGTGGGGGAATGAAGATACTGCCAAGAGGGGTAATCTAAGGGTGTTCGGCAGCTGAACACAGACATGTCCAGCCTTGATGAGATTTGCGGAAGTGACCTCTGCACGGATTTATTTGGCATTCATTCAGCCATTACAATTTCATCCCATTCTTCCTCCAAAGAGCTCTCTGCTGCCCCACAGAGCCCATTTTATCCTGCGAGGGAGGTTAGGCTAAGAAAGTGATTGCCCACAGTCACCAAAGAAGCTTCGGGGATAATAATAATAATAATAATAATAATAATAATAATAATAATAATTTATTTGTACCCTGCCGATAGTTTCCCCAGCCACTCTGGGTGGCTTCCAACAAAGATTAAAAATACAAGCGGAGAAGATTTGAATCCAGGCCTCTCTGATCCTGATATAACAAAGACAGGCTGCCATCTGGTTTAGTATATAACACTGGGCTGCAAAGGCAGAGAAGGGATGCTGTGCTGTGGAATGCACAAAGTTTTGTTCGTGCATATTTCTTTGTTTCCTTCCCTCGAAGCACACTATAGCTCTAAACTTGACAGAAATCCCAGCCAGCAGAAGACCCAGTCTATCAAGGAACATTTACTGTGCAATTTCAATCCCTCCCTCTTTCTCCTAAACTCACACACCCCTTCCCCATATTGGAACAAAAGAACACAGTTCGTGGATTGTACCCAAAGTCAGCAGAAAGCAGCCTATCTGCCTCCTGTGGCTAATTTTATTTGCTCCTGGGAGACAAAAGGCAGAGTTGTGGAGGGGGGCAACATACCAGTGACCATTGATGGGCCCCTCCCTGACAGGCAAACCCCACTTCTCAGCATCGGGTTACTGGGTTCCCAGGCAACCAAACTGCAGGAAAAGCATTCCTGGGGGAAACAGGTGGAGGGAAGGGGCTGAACACTCGCCTCCTGATGAACAGGTGGGCTGTGTCAGGATGTTGCAGACAACAGAGGCTGAAAACAGAGACCTCGGGAAAGAATGCAGGGCAGGAGAAGGATTTGACAGGGTGGAAAGGAGCCAGCTATTGGATTGTGCTGGAAATAGTATGGCAGGGTGGGTAGGTTGGGTTTTCCTAGATGCCACTTATATCCTCTGCCTGTCTGTTTCCATCCCACCCAACACTGTGAGCTGCTGTTCCTTCCTTCCTAAAGAACTGGGGCTCTGCATGCTCCAGTTACGCCCCCCTAGCAAAAGGTGATGAGATAACCAGTCACACAAGCTCAGTTGGTGCTGCTCATACCAAAGTTGAAGGTTCAATCCCCGTATGGGACAAATGCATATTCCTGCATTGCAGGGGGGTGGACTAAATTATTATTTATTCATTCATTCTCCGCCCATCTGGCTGGGTTTCCCCAGCCACTCTGGGCGGCTTCCAACAAAATATTAAAAATACAATAAAACATCAGACATTAAAAACTTCCCTAAACAGGGTTGGCTTCAGATGCCTTCTAAAAGTCAGATAGATCTGTTTATTTCCTTGACATCTGATGGGAGGGTGTTCCACAGGGCGGGTGCCACTACCGAGAAGGCCCTCTGCCTGGTTCCCTGTAACTTTGCTTCTTGCAATGAGGGAACTGCCAGACGGCCCTCGGCGCTGGACCTCAGTGTCCGGGCAGAACGATGTGGGTGGAGGCGCTCCTTCAGGTATACTGGGCCAAGGCCCTCCAACTCTACAATTCTATGATTCCGCAGCAGGGCAGGGCCAAAGGAGCCTAAAGTGCATCTCTCTCTGGTCCAAGGCATTCTTCTGTTTCCCAAGGTGCCTGCTAAAGTGGTTTGGACTGCAGCTAAACTAGAGAGGTGGCCACACAGGGGCTCTGTCCTCCTCCCAAGGGCTGCCTAGGCAGTGCAGAAGTCTTATGTGTCTGCACTGGTCCAGGGGTGGGGAGGTAGGCAGGAAAGCCAGGCAGAGGGTGTTGGCATTTGGGGAATAGGATATTTTAGTGTACGCATGGATGAGCCAGTGCCTATACCTCAGGTTAAGAACTTAATTCATTCTGGAGGTCCGTTCTTAACCTGAAACTGTTCTTAACCTGAGGTACCACTTTAGCTAATGGGGCCTCCCTTTGCCACCGTGCGATTTCTGTTCTCATCCTGAAGCAAGTTCTTAACCCAAGGTACTATTTCTGGGTTAGCAGAGTCTGTAACCTGAAGCATCTGTAACCTGAAGCGTCTGTAACCCGAGGTACCACTGTATTATGTATGTTAAGTGGCAGTGAGAACAGGGGGAGATCTCTGGACAAATGGGAGGGGGGAGATGCACCACAGCTCACCTCCACATACTTTTATGGAACTTGGGACCATGGGCCAACTCTGAGATCTGGATGTCCATCTGTCCACACTAAGTGACCTCCTCTAAATCTCAAGTGAGTCATTTCTCCATCACAAACAAGCACAGACCACGACGACAGGAGACCAACAGGGTACCAATTTTTATTGTATTTTCAGATCCACAATCAAGACAAAGTGAAAGCTATAACATTGTAGTTTCTTATCAAGCCGCAGAAGTATTTCCTGAGAAGATAAGCAATTCTCCCAGGCATCTCAGCCAGCGTTAGAAGATAAATATGTCTCGAGTTGCCTCGGTATCCCATTTCACATGCCCCCCCATCAAATCACAAAATTTCATTCCACTGACACAAGCACAACAGGGTACTGGGGTGGGATGGGCAAAATCTAGTAGGCCTTGGCTTAACTTGTAGAAGGGGGAATGTTCCCCCAGCCGCATTCCTTTGGCAGCTGCAGGAGCTAAAGGGGGCACATCAGGAAACATTTCCCAAGCATCTGAGAGGCAATGCAGTCTTCCTGACAAAGCAGGATGAATTGTGTCCTTGGACTGCCCTTGAGAGCCTCAGTAAAGCTGCGTCATAAAAGATTTTCTCATTTGCTTTAAAACTAGAGTGCTAAAAGAATCAAGAATATTACACCCATCTCTGCCAAAGAGTATGGGGCCAAGCAGCACAGAACGCTCTGCTATCCCCATGCCAGTAGCAGATCAACACGAGTTCCTGGCTAAGCCTTTTCTCGGCTGATGCCATCGCAGGCAGTCTTGAAAGACGCTGTGCCTTTCAAACACCAAGGTAGGCTGAGGCCAATGAAAGGCACGGTTCAGGCTGGGCTGAATACCCAGAAGCAGAGAGAGAGAGAGAGAGAGAGAGAGAGAGAGAGAGAGAGAGAGTGCATGTGCGTGCTGACAATTATCCGGCTAACAGCAGCCACAGGATGAGACCAATTAGCCAACCAAGTCAGCTGACGAAAGCCCTATGCCCGCCCAGTGATGGAAGACAAGGCTATAAAAGGGCAGCGAGCAGACTCCATGGGGGTACAGCTTAATTACCAGCTCACAGAAACCTGCTAAGTAATAAACCGCCTCCCTGCTTAGAGGCCTTTGCAGACAGGCTGTCAGCAGGAGCTAAGCAGGTGCGCTGATGCCATCAGTCATTCTGCCTGGAAAGGCAGACTCCAGCTGACAAACTCTTCCCCACCTCACTTCCCTTCTGCTATCCTATCAGGAGTCCCGATATGATGGACTGTACTAGGCTCTTTTCCATCCAAATGAGGTCTACAGCAACGAGACAGGGCCACCAGCTTCCTTCAATGTCACACTTTGCTTACATAATCCACAACTGAAATGAGAAATCTCCATGGACGATCCAAACACAGTTAGAAACAGCTTTTGGTTTCCTGAAATTCCTTCTGATTGTGCAGATAAAATATGAGAAGTAAGGATTCTACAGGATGTGTTGTTAGTGTGTGAAGACAGGCAAGATCTGAGGATCCGCAGGCTTGCACCTCCAGATGGTGGAGACGTCAGGCACCATCCTGGTGCCCAGGCATCTTCACTTGGTTGCAAGTGGACAATAGCCAGGTCCAAAATGTGCTTGGTGAATTTCAAAAGCTAAATCCAACGCACTCTGCTTGCTTGTGTTGCCACCTTCTATTACGCAGAGTGAAATGCTCTTCAACTTTGGACATGCAAACTATAGTTATGTTGGGAGCTCAGAATTTTACCTGCAAGTTTTGAATGGGGTTCCCAGGTTGTTACCTTGGTTGGTTGGTTGGTTTTCCAAAGCAATATTGGCTAAAGTTTGGATTAAAACTGCTTATCTAAAGACGGACATATCAGATGGAGTAGTATCCCTCTCCTTTGATGTACAGGGGATTATAAACACACCAGATAATAGAAAGTCAAAGCCCTTTTCCTTTTGTTTTGCAAATAAAAAAAGTATATTCCATCCTGCTCTTCAGCTTACTCTGCCTGGATTTGACTATCAGCAATGGAAGCAACAGTCTCAATTTACAGAAAAGGCCAGAGGTAGTCTTAGTTTTGAATTATTTCCTTAGTTCTGCAACCATCAAGTGCAGAGCAGGCTCTAACCACCGAACTTCAGCTGAGATGCCCAAAGGTTGCAGAATATATAAATTAAACTGGTAAGCCTTATCTAATGACATCCTCTATACATGATACTCAGATGTCATGGAACGGCTAGACACAGAGGAATGGTGGGAAGCATCAACTGGGGAACCCCCAAGGGAAGAAGGCTCAGAGCCAGGGGATTGGTGGTGGGATGATGATGAGTGGTTAGAGGGAGAAGGAGCAGACTGGGAGCAGAAGGTCTCGGAAGCTGAAGAGGTAACAGGGTTTAGTGAGCAGGAAGCGGCTGTGGCAGAGAGCAGTCCAGAATCAGAGGCAAAGGCTGGAAAGGATGGGAGCCAAGATGAGGCAGGCTGGTGAAGAAACCAGGGTGTCTCCCACTCATGCTGCAACAAGCTCCCCTTCCTGTAGGTCTCCAGAAGAGGTATGAAGAGGGAGGAGCAGGACTACACATGGCTTAGTCTCAGATTGCTTGGGAAGCACCTGGGGAAAGAGAATATTTAGGCAGCTGTGGAAAGGCCTCCACCTCTGCCTCATAGGGAAGAGTTGCTGTGCTTATTAAGCCTGGCACTCCTGAGCAGACTTTGTATCTTCTAATAAAACGTTAACTTCGCCTACTCTGAGTTATTTATTCCTGACACTTGCTCCTGATATCAACTGCTGCTTGCCTGAGCTGTCCCGGTGCCAAACTCTTGTTCTGGGTTGAAAACTGAAGTCATCAGCCAGATCCAACCAAAATGTTGCCTAAGGACACTAAGAAAGAGATAGATCTAATAGATCTAATTATGTTGTATATATATTGTTTGAGAGAGAGAGTTAAAGAGAGAGAGTTATCTATTTATATATAAGGTACATTGTATGTGATGCAGGGGTGGGTGGAACTAATTGGAAATTCTTGCAAGAAAGACATATAATTCAGGAGGTGTATTTTGGTGGTTCAACAGAGGATAGCCAAGTGAAGCCAATGGCTTCAACGACTAAGATTGTGTGTGTGTGTGTGTGTGTGTGTGTGTGTGTGTGTGTATGCCAAATCTGTGACCTCCAGGGTTGCTACTCTGCTGCCATTTTCAATAAAATGCAAAAAAAAATTCTCCTTGGATTACTCATAAGTAGTAATGAATGATGAAGAAAGACTCACTTAGGTCAAAAGGTCAGTTCAGGACACAGAGCGAACCTTCAGACACAGGTCAGAAGCAGAGAGGCAAAGGATGTCAGCAGAGAATGTCTTAGCCCAACTTTTCTGACAAATCATCCTTGTGGGGAATTCTTTGCTGGGGGAAGTGAGGCGGGGAGCACCCCATGCTGAAGTTAACTGCAGCTTCCTCTGCTGCCTCCACCTCACCCACGTTAAAAATGGGAAATCCGAGAGGAAAGCAAGCGCTGACCCCTCCTGCCCTGGCCTACAACTCTTCTCAGATCAGCACATCCTACTGCCCGAGGCAGAGCACGCAGCCCCAGCTCAGTGCACCACCGCTGAGCTGTGTTTGCCCGTAGGGCCACTTCTAGCAGCTTGCTCGACAGAGCAGGGAGGGTACCAGCAACAGCTCGGTCTGCATCAGCTGCAGAAAGCACAGGGGGGTCAAGTGCAGGCTTCTGTCTCCCTGCCCTCTTGGCCTGTTCCATCACCACCAGCACAGCTCTTGCTGCACACCCTTCACGTGACTTTTGAGGGGAGCAGGGGGAAGGCAGGCTGAAGGAGAGCGCGCATACACTTGCACCAGCTCAGCAGCCTGGGTTTTGCGGTTCGTTTCTGGTCATTAGCGCAATCACATCAAGACTGACAGCGGCATATTCGTGGCTGCACCGAACGCGGGCCATTTTTCACCGAGGATTGTGCAACTTGGTAATGAGTTGGAGGGCATTATTCTTGCGGCACATTCCGGTGCCTCTGCGCCCCAGTTCCCTGGCTGGGGGAGCCATGCAAGGAGAAAGCGGCAAACGATCGGGAGGGATTATTTTCTCCCTCCTCCCTTGTTCCATCTGGGCAAACATGACGATTAACAAACTTGGCTGGGCTTACTCAACCTTAATGGCAGGTTTTACTTCTTCCATTCCCAAAGCCACTTATCTGAATGAGAAGCTGGCACCAGAACACAAGTATCCACCGGATTGAGAGGATCAGGTGGGATGAAAACACCCTCCGGGCTGAAGCTAGGAAAACTTTTACCATCGCCTTTTGAGGGTTTTGCACCAGCCTCTTGTTTGATAGTGTAGAGGGAGCTTCACAAGTCAAGGTTCATTTGCGTTAAAGGAAGGTTTATCCAACCCAAATCAGGGGATCTAAGGAATATGTACTTTTCCACTGCCTTGTTGCGGAACGTGATAATGCTGCAGTAGGATTTGCGCTTTTGGTTGCAGGAAAGAACATCAAATAAGGGCAATTTCTTTTTTAAGCCTTAGAAAACGAAGTGTGAATTAAAGGGGGGTATGGACTTGCAAAGGTTAAAGAATTCTTTCCAATGAATACTATTGGGGAAAAACTGTTTTACGAAATGCCAGCTGTATACGCGCTATTGGTCTTGTCGTTGCAATAATGGGGAGGGCCTGCAGGCCTCCAGTACTCAGGAGGTCAGACTACATGCTCTCTGCAATTATTTCTGGCTCCGCAATCTGTGGAGTGTGTATGCTGTGCCTCGTGCCATCATAAACAGTCACCTCCCACCCATCACTGGATATATATAAAAACAGGCCTCCACTGAGCAATCTGTATTAAAGCTGCTTTTTTTTAGCCTTGCAAAATCCATTGCAAACTGAAACAAACTCTTTATTTCAGCAGATCTGGGGGGGGGGGGACGAGTTGGGAAGGAGGAAGTGGTTAAAGGAAAGGCTAATTTCCCTGGCTACTCCTTTTTGTAAACCACTTAGGTTCTCTTACAATCAAGTGGTATACAAATTTTGATAGATAAATAAAATAATAAAGTCAATACTTCTAGATCCAGTGGGGGGCACTTCTTGCAGGTGAGCCAAGGTGGTCCTGTCAAAGACCCAGGAATTCTGACTCTTGCTCAGACAGCATGGTCTTATTTCTGGGACATTAATCAGATTTCAGACCGTGTGAATATTTCCGAATGCCACAAAACGACTGGCAGCTAGTGCGATAAAGCCAGGATTGGTGTTACACGCTCAAACTGTCTTGCCCCGGTGAGCAACCTGGCCGCTGAATTCTGCACCAGCTGAAGTTTCCAAACCATCCTCAGAGGCAGCCCCACGTATAACACATAGTTGTAATCCATCCTAGAGGTTACCAGAGCATAGACAACAGACGTTAGGGGACCAGTTGGGCCATCAGCTGAAACTGATGGAAGGTTACTATGAAATGCAACCCTTGCCCATTGTACACAATAAAGGGTCATCAGTGGCATTCTCCTACATTGGCCACATCTATTCTGTCCTGTGCTCTCCAGAGGTTAATCATTGTTGCAGTGTCTAGCTACACCAGGGGTTGTCAACTTGGTCCCTACCACCCACTAGATGCCGTTTCAGGATTCTAGGTAGGCGGTAGGGGGTTCTATGGCACAAGCTGAATCCTACTTCCACTGAGCACTGGTGGGGGTGAGCTTCCGTTGCTCGGAGCCTGCTCCTGCCAACCTAGCAGTTCGAAAGCACGTCAAAGTGCAAGTAGATAAATAGGTACCACTCCGGTGGGAAGGTAAACGGTGTTTCCGTGCGCTGCTCTGGTTCGCCAGAAGCGGCTTAGTCATGCTGGCCATATGAACCGGAAGCTGTACGCCGGCTCCCTCGGCCAGTAAAGCGAGATGAGCGCCGCAACCCCAGAGTTGGCCACAACTGGACCTAATGGTCAGGGGTCCCTTTACCTTTGAATATGCATTAGTAGGTTTAAAAAGGTTAATTATAAGTTATGGCCAGCTTTATAACTACTGTTAAACGGAAACCGCTTAGATGAGACCTCAGCTGCCTTGCGCTTTCGGAACTACACGGAGTTTCTTTTAGCGATGGACTAAGCTACTCAAGCGCACACGCACTAAGACACACAGAGAGCTTGCTCTCTCCATTAGCGTGTGTTC
This sequence comes from Podarcis liolepis, assembly GCF_965112155.1. Lineage (NCBI taxonomy): Eukaryota > Metazoa > Chordata > Lepidosauria > Squamata > Lacertidae > Podarcis > Podarcis liolepis. Next base: position 27,504,409 of record NC_139555.1, read on the forward strand.
CAGCGCCCAACAAAAAGCGAACATGACACAAAACATGGATAGAAAGAGAACACTCACGCAGTGAATGACGCAGTATGAAAAGGGGCTGGGATATGGGAGGGGTGGCATCCAAAGCTGGCTGAAGGAACAAGCTCCCGGATGCCACGCTTGTTTTAATTGGGTAATTGAAAGCTGGTAACACATAGACCCATCCGCCCTGTGAGCAATTCTTCCCGCTTCTGTGTAATGTACCAGAATTCTGTCACTGTCTCCCGCCACCTGCTGCCAGAATGGGAAGCACCATTTCAAAGGAAGACAAAGGAGTTTTAAATACATCACACATCCCATACATTTCGTTTGACCTCCAGCATACCACTGGCCAGAGAAGGAGTGCCAGGCTCAAATTCTGTTCTGATCTGAAGCCTGACATTGCCCTCCAGCTACACAGCACAGCCTGTCAGTGGCGCTTGTTTCCCCTCCAGCACTCCTGATTTTTCCTTAAAAGTCCCCTGTCCAAAAAGCCATGATTGTGCCTGACCCTACTTAGCTTGAAAAGGCTCCCTGCCTGCAGCGGAAATGGCTGAAAGCCACACAATTCCACTCCAAAGAACCCTCAGCACCCCCTATTAAATGTTAACTCAGGAGGTCACGCCACCATTGATGGGGCTGCCATCACTCCCCGCTGCTTGAACTGGAATGGGTTTTCGAGACACATTCTCGGAAAAACGAGACCAGGTTTCTCTTTTTTTTGCCCTCCTTGCACTGCAAAAACAGAAAAACAAATGTGCACATAAGAATGCAATCTCCTCCTCCAAGTTACTATGTCAGGGCTCGTCCATACTTAGGCTTTTCCTGTGCATAGAAAACACAGCTCTGAGTTGCATTTTGCTTGAGCCATACTTCCTGGGCATGGGTCCACTTGGTTTTCCCTCTGCCCTGCTCCTTTCCCAAGGAAAACCCTCCCTTTAGCTCATGGGTAGGCAAACTAAGGCCCAGGGGCTGGATCCAGCCCAATAGCTTTCTAAATCCGGTCCACAGATGGTCCGGGAATCAGCGTGTTTTTACATGAGTAGAATGTGTCCTTTTATTTAAAATGCATCTCTGGGTTATTTGTGGGGCATAGGAATTCATTCATTTACCGTATTTTTTGCTCTATAAGACGCACCAGACCACAAGACGCACCTAGTTTTTGGAGGAGGAAAACAAGAAAAAAAATATTCTGAATCTCAGAAGCCAGAACAGCAAGAGGGATCACTGCACAGTGAAAGCAGCAATCCCTCTTGCTGTTCTGGCTTCTGGGATAGCTGCACAGCCTGCATTCGCTCTATAAGACGCACACACATTTCCCCTTACGTTTTAGGAGGGAAAAAGTGAGTCTTATAGAGCAAAAAATACGGTATTTTTTCCAAAATATAGTACGGCCCACCACAAGGTCTGAGGGACAGTGGACCGGCCCCCTGCTGAAAGTTTGCTGATCCCTGCTATAGCTCTACACCAGAGCCAACACAGATACAGAGAACATTTGCTCCAACTGAGTGCTAAAGAACATTTTTCCCTGGGGGACAAGAGGAATTGTGGATAAGCCTTCAGTCATACCTGAAAATGTCAGATTTCCTTAGGACTTGAGGCACACAGCCAGTCCAAAGCCATTTAGTCATGTGACTGTCTCAATGGTAACCTCTTGATCTAATTGAATTGCCATCTATTAGTCTAATTAACTAATTAGTAGATGGAAATAGATTCTATAACATTTAATTCCAGTTGATATAAAGACCCTTTGACCAAGTTAATGGTGCCTTTTCTCTCTAAACACTGGGAAACAACTTCTTTTTATTTGTCTGAAAGCTCTCTTAATGCCATGGTTGCAATGCAGCCCCCTTTGCAAAAGCAAGGTTTCTCAATTACTAGCTGTGGAAGGGCAAAGAGTGCTGCTGTAGAGCTCCATCAGCAGGGGGGTGCGGTCACATGCATGCACAGCTCTCTAGACCACAGCCAAAGTATGAATAAAGGTAAAGGTAAAGGGACCCCTGACCATTAGGTCCAGTCGTGACCGACTCTGGGGTTGTGGCGCTCATCTCGCTTTATTCGCTGAGGGAGCCGGCGTACATCTTCCAGGTCATGTGGCCAGCATGACTAAGCCGCTTCTGGCGAACCAGAGCAGCGCACAGAAATGCCGTTTACCTTCCCGCCGGAGCGGTACCTATTTATCTACTTGCACTTTGACATGCTTTCGAACTGCTGTGGACCATTAGCAAAGCATCCTTTTAATCAGATTGTGACTGAAGCTGTCCCAGAGATGCTGTCAGGGACTGGGCAGAGGAGGACTGGTGGAGACCGCCTCCCCATCCTGACCCTTCCAGGGATGGGGAAGAGGAAGGCAGTATAGATTTACAACAGGCAGTTGAGGGAGTTAGAAGCTCAGAGGCAGATGAGGGAGAAAGCGGGGAATTCATGGGAGAGCCAGAACAAAACACCCGGCTGACACGTTGTCATTAGAAAGCATTCCAGACCCACCATCTCCCAGAACCCGGCAAGCCTTAAAAGTAGGAGAGCAAAGAGCTCAAAGACAGAGGCCACGTAGCAGCACCCATAGAGGAGATGACGACGACGATGAATGAGTAAGTGGGAGAGACAAGGGGTGGAGATTCACTCAGGACAATGCCATTATCCAAGAGGCTGGGTTCTATAGCCTCTCTCTGTAAAGACTGAAATAAAAAAAGACTGTAAGAAACTTTCCCTCGTCTTTATACTTTCCTGGGCAACCAGCCAGGAGCTGCTGACAGCATCCTGATAGATGCATACATGTAATCTGCAATCAATGTATTTATGGGTTGTAACTAATGTTTCAGCCCTAACGTGGGAGGGAGGGGCGGCACGTTTATGTCTGACCAGCTTAAAAACAACACAACATACCATGGAAAGTGCAATGCTAGGAATATCATTAAAAGATTAAAAAACCGAAAACTCTAATAATTCCATATGACAAAGATGAAAAGTTGTGGATGTTGTGGAAAAGGCCACAAAGTGAAAATGGACGTATGTAGGGCAAGAGGCGACTTAGGCTGATGGAATTGAAACAGTGTTCGTATTGAGACCCTACAATTTCGAAAGACTAATGAGACAACCACCTGTGGGATGGGCGGAGGATGTAAAACTAGTAGTAGGTCTTATGTGGATGAAGGAAGCAAACAACAGAGAACGCTGCAGAGAACTTGAAGAATCATATATCCAAAGACTGGTGTAAGACATTGCAAAAGAAGAAGTGGGTGGACGGGGAAAGCACATGATATTCGTCACTATGTTTGGTAGATGGATAGACAAACAGACAGAGAGACAGATGAAAGATACACACACATCAAATAAATGGTTAAAAATGCAAAATGGGACACAAATGTGCATTCTGGTAGGATGGGCATAAAAGGTCTCAATGCCTTTTTTGCCTTTCAGTATCTTCTCACAGAAGCAGTTAACATGGCCAAATATTTTTCATACTTCCTTCTTTCCTTCAACAAAACAAATCACCGTTGATTTCTAACGCATAGTGAGACATATACGAAGTGGGACATGAGCTAGAAATGTCAGAGAGATCTGTGGCGAGCAAAATCAATTGTTCTCACTGAGTCCTAAAAATTACTGGGACTCCAGGCCAGCTGATAGGATCAAATTGCCATCTTCGCTGAGTGGTTGATCTCTCAATATCCCTTCCGAAACTCAGATTGGGTTCAGACCTTGCAGCTTGTACCCAGCTGAGAAATCTACGTTCTCACCTCTCTCCCAAACTCCCTCTACCATTTTGAACAGGGTGCTTTCAGTTTTCTCCACCTCTAAGGATCAAAAGGAACTGAAAAGCCTCTCTCTTTTCCTGCCTATCTGCTAAGCAAGGGCAACCTTCCCTTTGTAGTCCCTCTGCTGTATCCAATCCGCCAAGTTTCTACAACAGCACCATCTTGCTTCCAGCTGTGCAGAGGCTGCCGGAACATCCTGATCCCTATAATTAAAGGGGAAATATCCGACCCTTTTAAAAGGCCCTTTCCAGCTGTGCTGAGATGAATCTTGGTGTACAATGCGAGAAGCCATTTGCTGCCAGGGGTGATCTGGAGCAGTGAAATCAGATGGCATTAGCAGGCAGGAACATGTCACAGCCAGGACATCAATTACAGGGTTGCTGAGCCCACGAGAGCTACAGCTGGCATTGATGAAGTCCCATTTTGTTTGCCCAGGAAACCCAACTGATTAAACTTGTCTCCCAGGGGATCAATGGGCAACCAATAATGCAATCAATGCAGCTAGCGATGGCTGGGGCTGCAGTGCGTGGAAGTTCTACAAGTCTCTTTTCCACCAAGCCAACCCTGCTAAGTCCCAGCAGCTAATTTGAACCCTATCTCCACATTGATTTTAGGGTGTTTTTCGCCCTTTAAAATGGTATCTCAGGGCACCCTGTGAAAGGAACCACTTCTGACTACAGCTGCATTCTTCCTGAGCTATCCATTCAGATGCTTAAGATTCACAACCACTGTCTTCACAATTGGATGGGAGCATGAGAGTGAGACCAAATGTCAGTGCGACTTGGAGAAAAGCACTAGGACAGATGCTTCACCAAAGTGTCAGGAACTCAGGTATAAAAGCTAGGCACCAAATGGCTTCTTAAACCAGGGTTACAGTCACCAAAATGGAATACCTAATTGTCATTTTTGGGTCAGACAGCTTGAAAATCATATTTTTCCATACAACTTTGGTTCCTGGAATTAACTCTGATTGCGCAGAGAAAATAATGGCGGACAGAATTCTACCGGATGTGTTGCCAGTGTGTGAAAACAGCCAAAATCCAAGGATCCCCAGGCATGCACCTCCAGATGCTGGAGACGTCAAGCGCCATCCTGGCGCCCGGGCATCTTCACTTGGTCGCAAGTGGGCAATAGCCATGTGCAAAATGCGCCTGGCGAATTTCGAACACCATTCCCCAGCCCCGTTTCCTAGCTGAGCTGTACATTCCAAATGGCAACCCTTCAGGGCAGGGATGGAGAACCCCAGATGTTATTGGGCTACAACTCCCCTCACCCCATATTATTTGCCATGTTGGTTGGGGCTAATGGGAACTGCTGCCCAGCCTCTGGAAGACCACATGTTCCCCAGGTCAGCTTCAGAGAAGCAAGGAGCCCAGGGAACTGCATGTACCTGGGCCTCCTGCACACTCTCCAGCTGAGGTGGGTCTAATCCAGACTTTAGTTTTATGCTAGTTCCAAGTGCTGCTATGTTTATATGAATTTTTTTAATGTAATCTTATTGTGTTTCCCTGGGCTCCCTTTGCAGGGAAAGAGTGGGTTATAGCTTTAAATAATAAACAAACAAGTCCACTGCAAAGCGGGAGCAGTGCTAGAAAGGATGGTGAAATAGCACATTGATCCCCAGCCCCAGACATCTTTAGTGGTTAGTAGTGAATAGAGATAGATATATCGTAGGACATGAAACAAGCCAGCCCAGGAAAAGGCTTTACCACTTGATCCAGCCAACAATATACAGTGGTACCTCAGGTTACAGACGCTTCAGGTTACAGACTCCGCTAACCCAGAAATAGTACCTCGGGTTAAGAACTTTGCTTCAGGATGAGAACAGAAATCGTGCTGTGGCGGAGTGGCGGCAACAGGAGGCCCCATTAGCTAGTGGTACCTCAGGTTAAGAACAGTTTCAGGTTAAGAACGGACCTCCGGAATGAATTACGTTCTTAGCCCAAGGTACCACTGTACATTCTGCAGTGGATGGAGTGCAGGCAGAGAGAGTCAGAGCAAAAGATTTTGAAGCGTTTCACTTAGACCTTGCTACCAGTTGCTTGCTGAGGTTATCGCAGATTTCGACAGAAGCACATACACTTCCAACATCGGAAGCCAATGCGTTGTCCCCATTTGATCAAACAGTGTATGGAAAGTCCATCTATCATAAGAGAAGGTTGTTGCTAGGATTGCAACCATAGGAGGGGGCCCAATATTTCAAACGTCATTTCTCTGGCTTCTTCCCCCCCCCCACTCGGCATTCCTCCTTCACTCTTCTCTATTCCGTTTTAATTATGCAAGAGAGGGGGGAAACTGGGGAGCGAAATTTCATATGGCAGCAAAAAAAACAAAAAAGAAAGAAGGAAAGGGAAGCCATTTTGACAAGGTGGGTCAAAACCCATCAGTGGATCGTTGGAGCCTGCAATGAGTGATGCTTTGCGAGGCAGCAAGAAGCAGGCGACCCCTCGGCTTGCTGGCACGACTTCTGGAAAAGGACATGATTCTCCTGTTGGATCCTAGTAACAAAAGCAAAGCGAGAAGCACTTTTTCCGCTTTTCAGCTGGCACTTCAGTTCTTCAAAGGGTTTCCAGTGTCAGCCGCCTTCATCTTTCCATTAAAAAAAAGAAAGAAGAGGAAAAAACCCCACGCAGATCAAAGCTAAAAGCAACCTCCCCATCAAGAAACACTGAACCTTGGAATAGCCTCCCCTGCCAGCAGTGAAAATGGAATTTAACAGATGCAGTCCCCTGGTGCTTTTTTGTTTTGAGTCCCTTGCTGTTCCACCCAGGCCCAGGGGCCAAATGTGGGGACCCAGACCTCTCTGTCTGGCCCCTCAGGACTGTCTCCAGGTGACACCTGCTCTATCTGGGCCACACCCCTGATGGACTCTGCTTCCTTTGCATCCTCCCGGATTGTTTTTGCTTTGGAATGCGGCCTTGAACACTGATAATGTTTCTAGCTTGCCTGGACAGAGGGTAAAGAGAGATGTGAGAGCCTGTGCAGAAACTAGTCTACTGTACAAAGCCAAAGTTCAAAATTGTTGCTTCCCATTTGCCTCTGGCCCTGCCTGGCACTGGTATGTGGCCCCTGGGAAGTTGCCCAGAAGCCAATGTGGCCCTCGAGCTGGGAAAGACGTCCCCATCCCTGACCTAGGTGCTCAGGCTCGCTGGTTTCCTGCGGACTTCTGCCTACCTCTCGAGACCTGGATGTAAAAAGCAGGTTTGGGTAAACAAAGTCTGCTTATTTGCCCAGTGCAATCTCCGAGCTGCCACTCAGAGCAGCTCCAAGCCAAGGAAAGGTTTAATGTTCTTTTTTCTTTTTTGTCTGCTACTGCTGGGAGAACACAAACCAATACACAGAAAGAGATCAGAGTGCCACCGGTCCCAGAGCTACTTCTCAAGGTTACACAGACAATTGTTGTACATTACCACACACATGAGCGGCCCCCGAGGCCAGCTGCGTTGCCGGGTCTCAGCTCCCCGGCAGAGTCATTAACAGCCCGCATTACGGCAAATAATATTTCCTTCCTTTACGATTATCGTATCATCAAAATTTCAGGGCCGCACCAGGCCACTAATGGCTTCCTAAGAAGCATCAAATTTTAATCTCTTTCTTCCCTCCTCCTCCTCCTCGGCAACCTGCTCACCCACAAACTACTCTCCTTCCTCAGCGGCTCACATAAGGCTGGTAACTAATGCACTGGCTAATCTTAAGTAAGAAGCAAAGCAGTGCTCACCTCCAGATGCAGGAAGTAGAAGAGGAGTTGCAGAGGTCACATACTGCCAAACAGAATGAAATGCATAACAGGGTATGATGGCCAATTAATAGGGTTTGTGTTTCTCTCCCCAACCTCTGGAACCGGAACTCAAGAGATGCACTGCCCCTGAACATGGAAGTTTCATTTAGCTATCGTAGTCAACAGACCAATCCATTGATAAGACCAATTCTCCTCCACGGATCTGGCCTGAGATCACCACCATGTCATGTGCAGCATTCAAAATTAGCCAGGCGCCAGATGCGTTTCGTGACTGGCACCAGTCCAATTGTGACCACATGGAGATCTCTGTATGCCAGGCTGGCAACTGGGGAAAGCAAAATGTCACTTAGAGAGAAGGATCTGAAATATTGTCTTTTAAGCTTATTATTATTATTAGTTGTTATTGTTGTTTTATTCAGTGCTTTAATGTGTTGTAAACAACGTGGAGATTTGTTCTTTAAACTATAAACCACTACAGAAATGAAATGGACAACAATAAATGATGATGATGATGATGATGATGATAAAGTCCACTGCAAAACATAAACAAACAAACAAAAAATGGCGCCTAGACATTCCACTGTGGCTGCTGTAAGCCAGGCTTAAGGCACCATTTGGCAATTAGATTATATATATATATATATATATATATATATTTGTTTTCGTAGATTTTCACGGGTACAGGAATGCAGGTTTTGGTGTCCTCGGGTGTCTTCCCGTGTAAAAGTTGGGGTGTCTAGGCGACGTTTCGACGAGGTCTCACTCGTCATCTTCAGGCTGGTGCTTTCGGCTTCTTGTTACTGGAACAGAGCGGGATCTCAGTGTTTGAGTTCCTATAAATACTGTAGAGGGGTGTGGTGTATTGCCTCAAAAGTTCTGGGCAGAGGGGAAGTTCCCAGGCTAGTGTTCTTTTCTTCTTTTGTTCCTTAATTACTTGAGGGATATCTTGAGTGATTTCTTGAGTGATATTCTGAGTACCACTTAGGTGGGTCATTAGGTGTGGATTAGTTGCTAAAGCCTTCGTGTCTTGACCTCTTGAATTTGTGAAGAGTTTTTCTGGGAATATGGCTGTACTGCACTTAGTTGTGCTTTGGCTTGGCTTCGTGTATAGGGGCGAGCTGTGGTTTTGTGCCCTGTGCCAGCCAGATCTGTGTAGGGATTGCAGGGGGGTGCAGCATCCGGAGGTGCCACTATGGTTTGGTTACTGGATGGTGTCTGTAATTTATCTGTGGAGAGGGTCTGGGTTTGGGTCTGGTGTGGTTGATTGGTGGTGGCGTTCTGTGTGCCTCTGGATCTGGTGTCGGTTTTTGTGGGGAGGGCTAATTTCCAGATGTCTGGCAGGCGGGACGTGTCGTCACGCTTGTTCATGTTGTGAGGGTGTTTCTCTATCTCGATGGCTTCCATGATTATTCTCTTGTGGTGATGTTCCATGTTAAAGAGCAATTTGGAATCTGCAAAATTAATTTCGTGTCCTGTTTCTTTCATGTGTTGGAAAAGAGAGGAAGATTTTTCTTCTTTTTTGACGGCATTCTTGTGTTCTGCGATACGTGCATTTATTCGTCTGTTTGTTTGTCCAATGTACGTGGCTGGGCAGACTTTGCAGGGTATTTCATAGACCCCTTGGTTTTCCAACTGGATTTTATCTTTGGGGTTTCTGAGGATATTGGCTATTTTTTGGTTGGTGCAAAAGGCTGTTTTGATATTGTGTTTATGGAGGATTTTGCTAATTTTATCTGTAGTGCCCTTGATATAAGGAAGGAGGGCCATGCCATTGTTTTCTTCCGTGTCTTGGTTTTTGGGGGGTGTTTCTTTTTGGATTAGCTTCTTAACCCTGTTTTGCTGGTATCCATTGGCGATTAACACATTTGAGAGATTCTGTAACTCAGTTGTCAAGTGGTCTTTGTCAGCCAGGCGTTTGGTTCTGGAGATGAGGGTCTTGGCTACGGAGTTTATTTGTGCAGGGTGGTGGTGTGATTGAGCATGTAAGTAGCGGTTGGTGTGTGTTTTTTTCCGGTAGATAGTGTGTCCTAGGGAGCCATCAGGTTTTTTGTAGATTAGGACGTCAAGGAAGGGAAGCTGGTTGTTGGCTTCTATTTCCATAGTGAATTGTATTTTGGGGTGTAGGCTGTTGAGATGTGTGAGGAAGCTATCTAGTTTTTCTTTCCCGTGTGGCCAAATTACAAAGGTGTCGTCAACATATCTGAGCCAAAGTTTGGGTTTGTGTTCTGACTTGTCTAAAGCATTGGTTTCAAAGTGTTCCATGTACAGATTTGCGATGACCGGTGAGAGGGGTGATCCCATAGGTGCTCCTTCTATCTGTTTGTATCTTTGTCCATTGTGGATGAAGTACGTGTTGGTTAGGCAGTGGTTGGTCAGGTCCAGGATGTATTCGGGGGGATTGTATTTGTTTTGAATGGCTGTCAAGGCTTCATTAATGGGCACTTGTGTGAAGAGAGATACAACATCGAAGCTCACAAGTAGGTCATCGGGATGTAGGTTTTGCTTCTTTATTGTTTCTATGAACTGGAAGGAGTTTGTAACGTGTGAAGAGATGGATTCTGCATAGGGCTGAAGTTGCTTAGCGAGAAATTTAGCGAGATTTTGTAGAGGTGAGCCTATGGAGCTGACTATTGGTCTGAGTGGTGTTCCTTCTTTGTGTATCTTGGGGAGGCCGTAGAGTTTGGGGCATCTGGATGATTTTTCTCTGGGGATGATTCTTAGCTGGATTTCTTCACTGATAGGAGAGGCTTTTATTTTGGATTTGGTGGTTTTTTCCAGATAGGTGGTGGGATCTGTTTTTATAGGTTGGTAGGTAGGGTCTTGGAGTAGATTTGATAGTTTTGCTTGGTAGTCCGATGTGTTCATCACAACAGTGGCATTACCTTTGTCTGCTGGGAGAATGATTATGTTGTTGTCTTTCCTCAGGTTGGTGAGTGCTTTCTGTTCTTCTTTGTGTAAATTGCTTCTGGGTGGTTTGCTGGAGCAGAGGATGTTGGTGACTTCAAGTCTGATTTTATTGGCTTCATCTGGGTTGATTTTGGTTAGGCTAGCTTCGACTCCGCATATGATGTTTTCCGTGGGGATGCGTCTCGGGGTAACTGCAAAGTTGAAACCTTTGGAGAGTACTTTGGTTTCAGTTGAGGTGAGGATCCTGTCTGATATGTTATGTACTGTTTGTTTCATGGGTTGTTGTGGAGGGTGGCTGGGCTTCTGGCGTCTCTCTAGTTTGTGGAGTTTGTTGGTGTGTGTGTCTGTCTTATGTGAGGTCTCAGTTTCAGCTCTCCAGACGGCTAGTTGTTTGCATTTGTCCCAGAGTGCAGGGTGGATTTTGTTACAGAGTTTGAGGTGAAGAGTGAGCAGATCTTTGTTGGTTTGGTTTAGTAGGTATCTTTTCTTATGTAGTTCGTTTCTGATTAGGGATAGTTCAGTTCGTTTCAGGATCCTTTCGGTAGCTGGGGTTTTAGAGTGGAATTTAAGTTGGAAGCATGTGGGAATTAAGTTGTTGTCTCGGCAGTTGCGTAGGAACAAGAGATCACATAAGATGGTGGCTCTTCGGATTTCTAGTTTCTCGTAGGTTCTTGTCAGCTGGAAGGTTTCCTCCCCGTAGAGGTGAGATATTTGTTTTCGTAGATTTTCACGGGTACAGGAATGCAGGTTTTGGTGTCCTCGGGTGTCTTCCCGTGTAAAAATTGCTTTTTTGGAAAAGCAATTTTCCAACACATGAAAGAAACAGGACACGAAATTAATTTTGCAGATTCCAAATTGCTCTTTAACATGGAACATCACCACAAGAGAATAATCATGGAAGCCATCGAGATAGAGAAACACCCTCACAACATGAACAAGCGTGACGACACGTCCCGCCTGCCAGACATCTGGAAATTAGCCCTCCCCACAAAAACCGACACCAGATCCAGAGGCACACAGAACGCCACCACCAATCAACCACACCAGACCCAAACCCAGACCCTCTCCACAGATAAATTACAGACACCATCCAGTAACCAAACCATAGTGGCACCTCCGGATGCTGCACCCCCCTGCAATCCCTACACAGATCTGGCTGGCACAGGGCACAAAACCACAGCTCGCCCCTATACACGAAGCCAAGCCAAAGCACAACTAAGTGCAGTACAGCCATATTCCCAGAAAAACTCTTCACAAATTCAAGAGGTCAAGACACGAAGGCTTTAGCAACTAATCCACACCTAATGACCCACCTAAGTGGTACTCAGAATATCACTCAAGAAATCACTCAAGATATCCCTCAAGTAATTAAGGAACAAAAGAAGAAAAGAACACTAGCCTGGGAACTTCCCCTCTGCCCAGAACTTTTGAGGCAATACACCACACCCCTCTACAGTATTTATAGGAACTCAAACACTGAGATCCCGCTCTGTTCCAGTAACAAGAAGCCGAAAGCACCAGCCTGAAGATGACGAGTGAGACCTCGTCGAAACGTCGCCTAGACACCCCAACTTTTACACGGGAAGACACCCGAGGACACCAAAACCTGCATATATATATATATATATATATATATATATATGAGTTTCCAACACAGTGTGTGACAGTAAATTCTATTAAGTTAACTGTGAATTTTGTGAAGAATTTGTTTCTTTTGGTCCTCCTGTTGCCAACTGATGTCATCGCATGACTCCAATTTCTAATGTAGTGGAAAGTAGGATGAAAGCTACTTTCTCAAGACCACAAATAAATTGATAGAACTCTTATCATATCCACACTTGGGTTGTCTTTCCCCCCCTTCTAAACTGAGAACAACTGAGAACACTTAGACTTTCCTCACAGGGAAGAGGCTCTAATCCATTGCACCTTTTCCAGTTCTGTCTATGACAATATTTTTAAGGTGGGGCATTATTAGCGATCAAGGTTCACCAGAGAAGAAACTTCTGCTGAACAAGGAAGCTTTATTCCACGTTAGGGTTGGCTCAAAACCACAGTCCTCAAAGTAGGTTAGGATCCCTAAGGGAAGTCTATTCCAACTTGGTGCCATCGAGATGAACTACAGCTCCCATCTCCCATGACCACTGGTCATGGTGGCTGAGGCTGATGGGTACTGGAGTCCAACAACATGTAGATGGCACCAGGCTGGGGAAGGACGCCCAATGAGATGTGGGCCATTCCTAGGGCCAAAACTGCATTAAGCAGCTCCTTCCTTGAGTCAGGACTTCCTTGGATGGGGTCCTGGATCTGGTGTTGGGAAAATGGAAGATGAGGGGGTAAGAGTGATTTCTGTCACAGTCCGGTTTACGGGCGGTCGAAGTCCTGGAGGAGGATGTCGGGACCGGGGGCAAGATGGCGGGGTGGGAGCAGGAACGAGAGTCTGGAAGCCAGAAGTCAGGAAGCCAAGGGTCAGAGAGTCGGAAGTCAAGAAGCCAAGGGTCCGAGGATTAGGAAGCAAGGAGTCAAGAAGCCAAACGCAGCAAGGCAAGAAGCATGTTGCTGTGTCAAAGAGCCAAAGGGAAATGCTGACCTTATATCCCTTCCTGGCTCTTGCTACCAGGTGCTGTGAGTTACCAATTGGCTGCCTCGCCTCTTGAGAACAAACTTAGGAAAGCCCCAGTCCTGCAAAGCCCTACTGGTCACAGGGCCTGGCTCCTGCATGCACTCCTGACAGATTTCTATGCAAGGACTTTTTTTTAAGCAGGGGAGGAGGAAACAGGAAATTCTGTTTGTGCTCATCCCATACTTTGAAATACTTATTTGGTGGGAGGAAATAAAAGAGGAGTCTATCACAATGTGCCCTTTAATCGCCCAGCGGAGGTTGAGCCACTGAGGGCACTCCAGCTGAGACCCACCTCTGAGCCGCAATGCCATCAGCTCCGTGACATATTATCCTCCTGATAAACATTGCATTCCACTGTGGATAATTAGCAATCGGCTTTAATCAATAAGTTATTTTTGCCCTAGGTAATTAATAATTACGTGGCGCGGCTTGCCTCGACAATAATTAAACTTTCGGTGTTCCTTCCCCGATTGGCATTCTGGCATGTATATAACAACTGCGGGTAATCAAACTTTTTTTTTTTTTTACTTCTACACAGGCGGAGCCATTAGGGCAGTGGTTCTCTGGCTTTGAGTATTTTTTTGGTTTGGTTTCTCTTTCATTCTTCTTCTCCCCCCTTTGCTTCTCAAGCTCTTATCGACCAGCCTTTCTTTAGCTGAATCGATCATGCAACAAAAGACGGATGTCAGCTCAGATCTTCGTAGGAAGATGCCAAGCTATTGTACCCCCGCTCAGCTTCCAAAACTCAGACCCATAAGCTTCTGAAAAGAGCTCCCCCAACTGGAACCTGCCAATACAAATCAGACAAAGGGAAAGCAGCGGAACCAGCTATACAGGATAGTGTGGTGTATTGACCTGATGCGACTTTTTCTTATCATGAGGAAAAGCTATACTTTTACAACATTAGTAGTATATATTAGTAGCAATATATATTAGTGAGGGATGCTGGTGGTGCTGTGGGTTAAACCACAGAGCCTAGGACTTGCCAATCAGAAGGTCAGCAGTTCAAATCCCCGCGATGGGGTGAGCTCCCGTTGCTCGGTCCCTGCTCCTGCCAACCTAGCAGTTCGAAAGCACAAAGTGCAAGTAGATAAATAGGTACCGCTCTGGCGGGAAGGTAAACGGCTTTTCTGTGCATTGCTCTGGTTTGCCAGAAGCGGCTTAGTCATGATGGCCACATGACCCGGAAGCTGTCTGCAGACAAACGCCGGCTCCCTCGGCCAATAAAGCGAGATGAGCGCCGCAACCCCAGAGTCGGCCACGACTGGACCTAATGGTCAGGGGTCCCTTTACCTTATATATTAGTGAAGTGATGTTGCATTCATGCCCGATGTGAAAGCTTCTCATAGGCATCTGATTTGTCAAGGATGCTGGACAAGACAGGCCTGATCCAGCAGTATCTTCTTCTGTTTATACATTCTTATACAACAGAGCTTCCCAAACTTGGGTCTCCTAGCTGTTTTTGGACTACAATTCCCATGATCACCGACCACTGGTCTTGCTAGCTAGGGATGATGGGAGTTGTAGTCCAAAAACAGCTGGAGACCCAAGTTTGGGAAACCCTGTAATACAACATGCTTATATTTAGTCGACATTAGTGGTTATATAAAGCACCACATCCATGGACTATTCTTTCCAACGTCTTACCTCCACGCCCCAAACACCCCATCAAAAAGAGACATGGGTTGGATCGCTGGCTGTATTTTCCTCAAGCTCTTAGTCAGCGTATTTGTGGACTTCCAATTGCAGAGGCGACCACACGAAAGTGATAAGTGCAGGGAGTTTAAAAAGTGGCCTGAGTTCGACTCAGAAACGCAAACTTCTGAACTTAGGCATTTCATTAGCTAGATAAACAAGTGGTTTTAAGAACCAGCTACCCTCAAATCAAAATATCAAGTATAATTTGAGGTTCCCAGAACTACAGGCATGAGATAGGAGATTTGCCTTATTTCTCAGGTTATTTAAAAAAAAAGAGGGGGGGGGCAATGTTAAATATCAATGCCAGTTTAAGTTTGCATTACCAACTGTTCATCAGAGGGCTATTTTACACATTACACCACACACAGGCAAATGTGGGTTTGTCACGAAGCGCACACTCCACAAGGAGCTGTGGCCAATTGCAGCTCCCCGTTAAGTGTCACTGAATGAAATACATGTCTGTTGCATCCACATGTATTGTCATTATTTATTAATTAAGTACCTCTCTCACATGCAAAATTTGTGTGGGTCTTGAAAATGTATGTCTCACATGTCAAAGGCCACCACCACCACACACACACACGTGTGTAACATGGCACTTACCAGTAATTTATATTTCCTGGGAAACTGACAGACCTAGCAGACACATGGCCAAGAATGCAGTGGTGAAGTGGATGAATTAACAAGTTTATGGAGAAGAGGAAGAGATAAAAATGTCCAAAGCAAGGCTTGAGCAAGATGTGAACGAAATGATCACATTCAGTTTTGGGATGATGGATGGGGAGCAGAGCAACATTTCTCAACTACATACAGGGCCATTATAAAGAGCAGCTGTCTCCATGGCCACCAGTGGGCTAGGATCCTAAACTCACATAAATGAATGGAATTGTTACAGTGAAACCCTGAGATTACAGTTAGGGAGAAATGCGTTCTTGAAGAACAGGATGTACAAAAACAAAACAAAGCCAAGCTTTCGGGAAAAGTTATCGACTTTAATTATTCTGCCCAAGGAACAAAGTACGCGACCTTCCTTTGTTACAATCAAAATGTAAACATAAAACGACTAGCAGTGTCACCACCTCTGCCTGCAGCCCATCCAAAAATGTTTAGCAGAATTCCATGTGGCAACCGGAAGAAGACGAAACAGGGAAGCCAGCAACTTACTCCAAAATGATCCCAGATTTAATCACCCCCATCTGGCTGTGCACACATAGCACAAATTAGCTGTTTGGGGAGGAGAGAGTGTCTCCGAAATAATTGATCAGCACTGTTGCAGGTTTTCCGACTAACCATACAGCTGGATTCAGTCAGGAATCACAAACAGAACACCTGCTTGCATATGTAGCTCCTCAACCATGAATGGGTAAGTGCGCAGAACTTAACTAGGTGGCTTTTTTGATGCTACAGTCCTAGCTTCCCAGTGAGGGCACTACAGAAATGCATGGCCGCCCTTATATCCAGAAGACAGGCTGGTGTGTGGATATTGACAGTGACACAAGGAGTGGATATTGCTTCCAAAGCACTAATTTTTACATCTGCTTTGAGAATGTAAGGGCCTAACAATAAAGGTAAAGGTACCCCTGCCTGTACGGGCCAGTCGTGTCCGACTCTAGGGTTGTGTGCTCATCTCGCTTCAGAGGCCGGGGGCCAGCGCTGTCCGGAGACACTTCCGGGTCACGTGGCCAGCGTGACAAAGCTGCTCTTGCGAGCCTGCACCAGCGCAGCTCACGGAAACGCTGTTTACCTTCCCGCTATAAAGCGGTACCTATTTATCTACTTGCACTTAGGGTGCTTTTGAACTGCTAGGTGGGCAGGAGCTGGGACCGAACGACGGGAGCTCACCCCGCCACGGGGATTCGAACCGCCGACCATACAATCGGCAAGTCCTAGGCACTGAGGTTTTACCCACAGCGCCACCCGGGCCTAACAATACATTATGAGAAATGCCTAGCTACTGCCATCTCCCTCTTGCTTCCTGGTAAGAAAGCCGAGTACAGCCTTGCGTGGAAGTCCACAAAGACTACCAACCAAAAGCATTTTACTGCTCCTTCCTAACCACAATTGATGGCAGACTAAAGTTCAAGGCAGTGGCAGATAATTCAGTTCTATTCTGGTTCAGAGAAACTACCCTGGCTGATAGCCTGGCGACTGGCTATTTACAACCCTGGTCCAATAAAGGAAATGTGTGATTAATGTGACCTCTTTGCGTTCAGTATTTCCTTTACCCTTGCAAACAGCAGCCAATAAACACTGGACTTGATATTATGTCACCTGTTTTGCTAAATGCATGGGCCATGGGGAAAGACATAGGATGACAGCAGTGCCTCATAATGTCTAGTTTGCAATCCTGTACAATGAGTTCAATGAAATTTTCTCCCAGGTAAGTGTGTCTAGCAGGGTGAGCCAATGTGGTGCTCTCCAAATATTACTGGACATCAAACTTCCTTCAGCACCAGCCAGTAATATCCGATGATCAGAGATGAGCGAAGTAGTACCAAGTTGGCTATCGCTGGTGTATAAGATTGCACCATAAGTCTCAAAATAATTCAAGAATCTAATAGTAAAAGTACAATATTTTAGACTACAGCTTTTTTTTACTAGGTTATCCTTACTACTGCCTCCTTTTTTGCCCATCTCTTCTGCATATTTTAAGTGTGTGGGTTTTTTTTAATTGCAGGAAACATACCATGAAATAGTACTGCATTACAGTTACGAAACCCGATTCATTCAACAGTCAACAAGAAATTCAAGTGGATAACCTTGTGCTAATTCTCCTTCCCTTGGCTGACACACACACACAGTATTTCATTGAAACACACTTTAAACAAAGACAACAGAGGCAGGAGTTTACGAAATAAATTGGGAAAAGTTCATAACGCAGGCCGTAATAGCTTCTGATGCCTGAGAGCAAACACAATGCAAGGGAGCCCAGGAGACAGAAACTCGGAGACAAGGAGAAGAGGAACTCGGCGAGCGCAAGTGAATCAATCAAAGAGACCGTCACAGTTTCTGACACAGGGGCCCTTCTGGATAATATACTGCAAGTTTATCTGTTATGTTCTGGACTTAATTACTGAGAAATTATAGGCTAGGTGCAAAGAAGAGGCAGCATTAAGAGCCAGGGGCACTGAGAAGGCTTTGGCTTCGTCAGCCGCTGGAAACAATGGCTATAAATTCAGAGGAGAGAGAGAGAGAGAGAGAGAGAGAGAGAGAGAGAGAGAGAGAATACATTGTGATATGCACCTTGGATATTAGGTACCTGAAGGAAAGAGTCGCAGGCTCCTCCACAGTCACAAATGCTGCCTCACTGCCTGGGCAATGTTTCCAAAGACATTATGCCACGCCTGGAGCCAGTGGCGTAGCGTGGGTTGTCAGCACCCGGGGCAAGGCAAGTAATTTGCGCCCCCTAACCCTACCCGAGCCAGGTAGGGGCAGAGAGCTGCGAGTGCAAGCGCGCCCTCCCCAGATGCTGCGCCCGGTGCGGCCGGCCCCCCTGCACCCCCCACGCTACACCACTGCCTGGAGCAAAGGGACAGATGTTAAGGGTCAGGCTAGAAAGCTTCCTGACTTGAATGCAGGAATACAGTGGTACCTCAGGTTACAGACGCTTCAGGTTACAGACTCCGCTAACCCAGAAATATTACCTGGGTTAAGAACTTTGCTTCAGGATGAGAACAGAAATCGTGCAGCGGCGGCGCAGTGGGAGGCCCCTTTAGCTAAAGTGGTGCTTCAGGTTAAGAACAGTTTCAGGTTAAGAACAGAATGAATTAAGTTCTTAACCCGAGGTACCACTGTATGTGAACCATTACTCCATGCCGGGGGGGACACGTTACTCCCCATCCTGGAATGGACCCACTGGCACCCCAATGTTCTAAGAGGGTTTCTGGCACCGATAATGAGGCACTCATTGGCCACAGTGCTGATAATGCCAAGGTTGTAGATTCGATCCCCACATGGGACAAGCTGCATGTTCCTGCATTGTTGACCAGATGATCCTCTGCGATTCTACGTCGCTGGAACAGGACGAGGTTCCCACATTTGCCACTGAACTGTGTATGCAGTTTTATTTTCACCTCTAGCTAGTCTCTCTCTCACATTTAGCCTGCCAAGCCCTTTCAAAGCAAGGCTGCTTTTCACTCTGTGCATCTGTGCAGCAAACAACATGTGGGACAAAAATGGTTTTGACCTCAACATCAGCGTCAATAAATGTGGCGGTAATTCTTTGCCATTATGAACACACATAGCCCTTTCTCTGCAACCTAGAGGGGGCAGCATACACAGCTACTGGGCAAAGAACTGTTCCTCCTCTTGAAGATTTGGTGTGCCTCCTGAAGATTTTCTTAGCATAGCATAGCATAGCATAGCATTTTGTTAAAGCTTTCTACCAAACTAGTGCTAGGTAAAGGTAAAAGGACCCCTGACCATTAGGTCCAGTCGTGGCTGACTCTGGGGTTGCGGCACTCATCTCGCTTTATTGGCCAAGGGAGCCGGCGTACAGCTTCCGGGTCATGTGGCCAGCAGGACTAAGCCGCTTCTGGCAAACCAGAGCAGCACACAGAAACGCCGTTTACCTCCCCGCCGGAGTGGTAGTTATTTATCTACTTGCACTTTGATGTGCTTTCAAACTGCTAGGTTGGCAGGAGCAGGGACCGGGCAATGGGAGCTCACCCCATCGCGGGGATTTGAACCGCTGACCTTCTGATCGGCAAGTCCTAGGCTCTGTGGTTTAACCCACAGCACCACCCGCCTCCCTTAAACTGGTGCTACATGTGCCTAAATGGCACGACTAGACATCTGCTAATCATCACACGGCTCCCACGTCCTCAGAGCTAGAAAGAGCCCCCCAGCCCTGGACCCCAAGCACCGTTTGCAAGCAAATATGCTCTACCGCTAACCTACAATCCATCTGTGTAGGTGTCACGGAGCCTGCTGGTCAGTCATCCCACAGTTCAAACTTGGAGTTAACTCTTTATTAGCAAAAGCACGATCTCCACATACTTGGAAGAGAGTCAAGCCTAAGGAGCACAGCAGCTCATTCCTGGTGGTCTTGCTCCATGAAAAACCAGTTGCTGAGATTGAAAGTCTCTGCCTCCCCACAGCCATCTAAGTCCCCTCCTCTCCAGGGCTTTTTCCAAGGAATCGGAGACTGCATCTGTGCATCTCAACCTCTCTTCATGCCTCTCTTGATTCTGGGAGAAAGAGGGTAGGTTGTTGCAGCCGGAGGGAGAAACACCCAAGACCCTTCATCAGCCTGACTCATCTCTGCCTCCTCCCACTTGACAGCACTTTCCCAGCTCCCTAACCTCTGTTAACCCTTCAGCTTTTGACACATCCTCTTCCCAGTCTTCTCTCTCTTCTTCTCCCTCTTGACCACCCATCGTTGTCCCGTCACCACTCCCCAGGCTCTGTGCCTTCTTCCCTTAGTGGTTCCCCAGTTCCTTTCTCCTACCATTCCTCTGCGTCCAACCAGTCCTGACAGTGTGCACAGTAGGCCAGTGTGCACTTCACGGAAAGCAATGTAGTGCAAATGACCACACCCACATGTGCATTTCGTTTAGGCTTTGCAACAGGGAACATAAGAAGCTGCCTTACATCAGGTCAGACTATATTTCCCATCTTCCCAATGCTTCTCCCATCATCTGCTTCTTGGTCCTTTACAAACTGGAGATTTAGGGTTCCCAACTGATCAGAAAAACACGGGCCAAATTTATGTTGTGCTCCTGTGATTTTTCTTTAGGTCAACTGGTTGTTGAGTCAGCAAGTCAAGCTTCCCGTGACATAAGCATTGCAACCTGCCAATGACTGCAGTTCATAGGAATAGGACACACACATATACATATACATATACATATACATATACATATACACATTCAGTACATATACATATACATAAACATATACATATACACGCTGGCAACCCTATTGTCACATAACAGCATCCTAGAGCCTCAGTGACGTTATCCACCCATTGAAGTTAGCTGTTAATACTGACATTCTTTTAGTTCCTGCTTTGGCACAAAGTGCCCCAGACTTTTAAAGGCAAGATTGGATGAGCTTCACCATGCATTTTGACAGCTGCGCATGATCCCTAGGGGTCATTAGGGAATGGGGTGGCGAAGAAATGCAGAAGATATAGAACCTGCCCACCGTACTTGTGCTTGCACAATGTATCAAGTAGTGGTTTAATAAATTTGGGTAATTTTTTAAAAATATTGCATTCAGCCCACAGTAATCATGGAAGATGCCAATACCACAAGCCTAATGTGCGGTATTAAGAAACCCTTTTGCATCCCCAAAGTCTACTATAAAAAGAAAGCACTTTCCCCCTCTTCCTTGGCATCATCACACATCCCTCCTCTTGCCCTTTCAGGTAGTTTAGAGTTTCCAAGAGCCAACATTGGCTGGTGCATCCAGATCAATGCTCTCTGCCTAAAGAGGGAGTCTATTTATGTATCACGTTCAGATAACAGAAGTGGCTGGAAATAGTCTGCACAGCACATAAGCATCCCGGAGGCAATTAGCTTATCGCATGGTCCTGCGCTGGCTTGTGGCACTCGCAGACCATGGCCTGTCATGAAAGGGTACTCGCCAACGACCTTTTTTCTAATGGCAAACTTTTCATTTGATTCACGTTAAGTGGGTTTTACATAGCCAGGTTCCAACAGCTCTGCAGAGAGGGGAAACTGGACGGGAGGAAATTGAGAACAGTGGATGCGAGGGAACGTAAAGATTTTAGCAACTGGTGGCTGAAGCAAACCAACCAAGCCCCAGAAGCTGACAAAAATGTGTTTAGCTGAAGGATATACTCTAGTTCAGTGTTTCCCAAACTTTTTTGGGCCACGGCACACCTGTTTACTGAAAAAAAATCTCGCGGCACACCACCATTAAAGCCCCGCCCCGTGACGTCAGCGCGCAGCGTCACGCCGGGAGGGACGCACGAAAGTGAAAGTTTTTTCCCTCCCCCCTCAGTCCCTCGCTCGGAATTCAGCTCGTTTGGGGCATCGCTCCGGCTGCTCCCTCTCCTGCCGCGCAGGAGCGATGCCTCTCTCTGGCTCTCCCTCCGCGCAGGCTGAGGGAGGGAGGGAGGTGCGCGTGTGACCCGTCTCTGCTGGGAGACCAAACCCAGCGAGGCAGAGTCGCGCGGAGGCGCCCAGGCAGCGCTGCCGGCTGCGAGGAGGAGCGCCAGGCAGCAGCAGGAGGCGCGGCCTCTCCTCGCCGCCGCCGCCCCGCCTCTCGCCGCCCGACTCGCCTGCCTCCCTCCAGGCATCTCGCGGCACACCAGCCGATGTCTCACGGCACACTCGTGTGCCGCGGAACACCGGTTGGGAAACACTGCTCTAGTTCAACCCAAAGAGGGCAAACATCTAAGTGTACTGTTTGAGGGAATAAATACAGTGTGGGGGGAGTTGCCTCTTCCACCCAGAGACGATTACGCAGCATCGAAGCTGCAAATCCCACCAGCCCATTACACACATTTAGATTCCTGCCACTCCCCCCCCATCCACACAGCCAGGTGTGGGGTTTTTTTTGTTCGGGAGCAGAAGCACAGGGTAGCAGTTATGTGCCCTTTGCATTAGCTTCCACAACACATCCTTTTGCTGCGGATGCTCTCCATTATGAGCAAGGCTTTGCCATCACCCGACTGCCAGCCTCGGGAGAAAATAAATCAAGTTGGACCCTGGAACTGCCGCCCATCTCGCCCCCACTTCATTTCCCTCGGCAGCCCCAAGGAGCTATCGCCAGCCTCCATGGGTTCAGCCGGCCATTACATCCTGCCTCTTGACCATAAATCTCTCTCCTGGCTGGTATTGTTATCTTGACAGGTCAAAAGATAGAAAAGGAGGCGAGAGGAAGGTGCCTGGTGAGATATTATACAGGCGGGCTGTAAAACCTGTGCCAGTCATTTGCCGTTTGGATAACTAACCAAATATTGGATCAGCCCACGGATGGAGGAGGGGAAAGGGGAGTTCGGGAAGCTTCTGAAACTTTTTCAAGAGTCCTGTGACTGTGGTAAAAGAAAAAGAAAAAAGAGGGGGGTGGAAAGGAGAGAAAATGAACAGCTACAGGCAACAGGTAGATCAAGTGGGAACACTACAGTATTCTAGAGCAACTGATTGAATTCTCCAGACCACAACAAAACACCTCCTCAAACAACCCTAGTTTTTAATCCCCTCAGCAACTTTTCCTTGTTGCTGTTGGTCTCCCATCATTCACTTTTTCTTCTTCTTTGCAAATCGTCCAAAAACCGTCTGCTTTCTTTCATCAACGCCCCCCCATCTGTGAACCAGGGCGTTTAAAGGATTTTTTTTTTTAGTTTTTTGGACAAATTGGTGCTTTTATAACAAGGCAGAACGAGAAGAACGGCTGCTACAACAACCCAGCTTTTCCTGGGTTGCAGGAGGATTAACCCTTTCCTGAGGCCTGGGAAAAGAATGGCATGTGGCGGCCATTGTCTTAAATCAGTCCCTCACTCTCCCCCCCCCCTCGCGCCCCCTCCCCGCCTCAGTTGGAATGCCAGGCGCGCGGGAATTTCGCTACGCCGGGTTGCTCTGACCAATGAAGTCACACACATCAAACGAGGCTGGACGTGAAATGGCGGGGGGGGGGGGAGCTAAGAGGAGAGAATGAGGCGCTTTGGCGCCGGGACGACGCCGACGACACTTGACGGCTGCCCTACGGTCCCCGCTTCGCCTCTGCGCGGTTTGAAAAGCCTGCCCACCTGTAAGCAGCTCTGGAGAGAGAAGCCCTTATCGCGAGACAACAGGCTGTGCAAGAAAAGAGGTCACCCTCTCCATCTAGCCTTTAAAAAATAAAAGGCTGGCGCGCGAGAGGGAGCCTGGAGAAGTCGCCGTATAATTGTTATTATTTCCTCAGAGTCGCCGCACAATTCATTTCCCCCCTCAGCTTGAGGGAAGGTTTATTCTGGAAAAAAGCCACCCAAGGCAGTATTTTCTTTTGTGGTGACAGAGAGAGAAGGAGGGAGCTCTCTCTCCTACTCTTTCTTTTCTTTTAGGTCTGCCCCACGTGTCGCATTCTTCTCCCCCGGAAGTTCTCTGGGTATCCCAGGCAGCCTGCGCTGGGCTGTGCACGCCACACACACACAAAACGCACGCAGAAAGGGAGACACATTCAAGCCTTTTGGCTGCGCGAAGGAGAAGCCGGGTTCACCGGCGGCCAGCCCGCGCCTGGAGAGGGGCCGGCGGCGCTTTGGGGAAACCTCGCCCCGCAGGCTTCTTTCTGGGCGCGCAACCCCGACGGGCGCGCATTCCGATCCTTTGCGTTTTTAAAAGAAATGGCTGCGCTCGAAGGCAAGCCCCACCGGACTCGTCTTGGGGCTGAAAGCTCGTTTCTTTCCCACTTGCTAGGGATCGAGCCCCACTTCTTAAATGAGGAGGATCGAGTTAGGATCGCGCTGTGAATTCCGCCGCCGCCCCCAGCAGAGAATATAGAAAGTGCCCTTCAACAGGAGGCCCTCCTCCTTCCCCCCTCTTTAAAGCCTTTCTTTTTATCTCCCTCAAATCTCCAGCGCCTGCCTGCCTCTCCTCGTCTCCGACTCCCTCCTTCCCACTCCGCTTTGATCTCTTGATTACTTTTGAACAGGCATTTCAGTCCCGCAAACCGACCAGACGTAAACTTCTCCAAAGCCGTGTCTCCCGGCATCCACAACAAAACAACCTCCCCCCTCCCCCGCCGTCAACCTCCTCCTGACTAACCAAAGCACAGATCGGACCGAATTGAAGAAAAGTCTCCATCGCCCAACTAAGAAGAAAAAAGCCGAGGATTCCCCCCCTCTTTCTCTCTGACAATCTCTTACCCCCCCCCCCGCTGTCCCTTTCCATTTAACAGGCTCTCCTTAGCCTATGGCTGAGTTGTTCAACTTCCATCAGCCCAAAAAAGTCATGCTCAACGCGAAGTGCGGGTCTTGCTATCCAGCAGCTACTAGGAGCTAAATATCCAGATTTTGCCGCGCGCCCCTATATCTCCGTTGCACCGTCCAGCGCCCCCCCCCCGCCAAACCACACATGCAAGCCATTGAAGGCGGGCAGGGGGCTTCGTAAGCAACCCCCTCCTCGATTTACCTTGGGCTGTGGCTGCAGGGCTGCCCAGAAGCACGACGATCACGCAGCACATTATCTCCCAGCGTTTGCCAATCCCAGCCATGGTTACCAGAGAAGCTTTGCAAGGAAGAGAACTTCTGCTGGAGCGGGCTTTTTTTATTATTATTTGTTCTGTACTGTATCTAATATCCCTTATGCCTGCTGCCGGATCCCAGGAAGAACCGCGCAGGGGAGGGGGGATTCCCTCCGCTCTTCTTCCGTTTTGATAACGATTTTCTCGGCCAGACCTTAGAGAAAGCCACTTCGTCCTCCAGGGCGCATTGAAAAAGCAAACAGGGTGGCAGCAATTAAATCCAATTGAAACATCCCGCCCTAGGATCAACTCTTAAAAAAAAAAAGTCTACGGAGGAACGGGGAATTGTGAAGTCCGCTGCAACGCAGCCACCACCTCCATCCTCCAGGGGGTTCGGCGGGCGAGGAAGCACAGAGAGAGTTTGGCAGGCAAGGCGTCCACTGGCGCGCCTCGTCGGAGTTCGGAGCTGTTGCAAATTCTTGCCCTCCTCCGCCGGGGTCGCAGCAGCAGCAGCGCGGAAGGAGCGGACGGCGCTCGGCTCCCGTGGAAGCTCAACAGGGTCGGGGGGAGGAGGAGGAAACCTTTACGGGGGAGTAGAGATGGGGGTGGGGGGAGGTTTCCAGGAACTGCTCCGAGCTCCGGGCTTCTCAAAACATTACTTCAAGGCTACGGAGATCGATCCCTGCAAAAGCAACGATCGACTGGTGGAGTCACGAGAAGAAAGGGGGAGGGATCGACTCAGACTCAGACACGCAAATCCCAGACGGCGCGAAGTTTTCTCTCGGTAGGCACTGCGGGGGGCTTCAAAACGGGGGGAAAAGTTTCGCGGACGGGGAGGGTCCGGACTGGGCTGGGGGTCCGGGGTTCTCCCCTCCCCGATTACCCCCCGCTCAGCTCGCCAGGCGAGCGGTCTTCTTCTCCATGGCCGGAGGCAGCGGCTTGCGTCTCCCTCTCCTGAACGTGTCCGCCTCCCACAGCACCCCCACCCACCCCAAGCGCCGGCTGGAAGGCGGAAGGCGAGCTGGCGGCGACGGGTCTCCAAGGGCAGCCGCGGCGCGCCTCTCTTGCGGGGGGCACGCCGGCTCTTCCAGCGGCTCTGCTGCTGCTGCTGCCGCCCTCCCGCTCCTCGGCTCGGCAGCAGCGGAGTGAGCCAAAGATCTGGCAGCAGTAGAGCCGCCAGCAGTAGCGGCGGCGGCGGCAGCCTCAGCCCGGGGTAGGCGGAGAAAGAGAGAGGCCGGCAGCGCCACCTGGTGACCGACGCCGGCTCCCAGAGCGCCCGGTGCGCGCCAGGCAGGACTGGCGGCTGGCCGAGCGCAGCTCAACAGGGCGGCATTGAAGGCTGGGCACGAAAAGCCTCCGCTCTGCGCGAACCGGAGGCCACAGCCTTCCTTTCCTCCGCCTTCGGGGATATGAGAAGCCCCCTCTGAAAAGACCCAGGCGCGGGCTCGACTTCTGTGCGCGGGAAGGGCGCGATCCTGAGAGGGGTGCGCTCAGAAGATGTGCTGTGCCGGCATCCCTGCCTCCGGGGTGGGGGGTGGGTTAAGGTGTTGTTTTGGTTTTGTTTTAACACGGATCAAATAAAATCCAGATTTACTGTCTTTTGTAGACACCCCTGTTTGTGTCTCTCCCCCGCCCCACCCCCTCCTCCCCCAGTTTCGCAAAATGGATCCAGAAACTCTTTCAGGGGAACACGCTGTTGCAAATGTTTTACATGTCTTTTACAACATGGACCTTGGGTGTGCAGTTAAGTACAGTGGTACCTCGGGTTACATACGCTTCAGGTTACAGACGCTTCAGGTTACAGACTTCGCTAACCGAGAAATATTACCTCCGGTTAAGAACTTATCTTCAGGATGAGAACAGAAATTGTGGTCCGGCAGCGCGGCAGCAGCGGGAGGCCCCATTAGCTAAAGTGGTACCTCAAGTTGAGAACAGTTTCAGATTAAGAACAGACCTCTGGAATGAATTAAGTTCTTAACCCAAGGTACCACTGTACTTAACTGCACGCCCAAGGTCCATGTTGTAAAATACACGAGCTGGAATCACGAGCCCTCATAACTGCAGACGGCGTGCCAACTTGAATAAAACATTGGGGGGCCCAAGTAAGATGTGGTACACATCCATCATTTGAATGGTAATGCCCATCACCTGGTGGGGGGGGGAACCTTCTCAAATATTTTAGGGGGGGGTGAAGGGACGCGGGTGGTGCTGTGGTCTAAAACACAGAGCCTAGGACTTGCAGATCAGAAGGTCGGCGGTTTGAATCCCTGTGACGGGGTGAGCTCCCGTTGCTTGGTGCCTGCTCCTGCCAACCTAGCAGTTTGAAAGCACATCAAAGTGCAAGTAGATAAATAGGTACCACTCTGGCGGGAAGGTAAACGGTATTTCCGTTCGCTGCTCTGGTTCGTCACATGATCCGGAAGCTGTACGCCAGCTCCCTCGGCCAATAAAGCGAGATCAGCGACTTGACTTAACAGTCAGGGGTCCTTTACCTTTTTAAAGGGACCTCAGCCCCTAGAAGTTGGCTTCTATGCTCTTGGAGGGAAATTGAGGGAACTGAGCTTGGCCTGGCCTCAAAAGAAGCAGAAACGGTAAAGCAAACCTCATTGTCTGCATATCTTTTTACAGGGAGAGGAACCTGTGGTCCTCCAGATATCTTGGACTCCAGCTGCTGGCTTCCCTGCTCACTGTCCATCCTGGGAGTTGTAGTCAAAGGAGCATGGGGCACTTCTATTGAGTCAGACAACTGGGGCCCTTCCTTCAGACTGAATGAGAGTGAGACTGTCCTTAAGGGCATAGGAAGCAGCCTTATGCCAAGTCAGACCAAGATCCCAACCGTAGGTCTCTTAGGTTTCAGGGACATCTGAAGAGACTGCAGATTCAATCTGGGATCTTCTGCATGCAAGCAAAAGCTATAGCCCAAGGCTACAGGCTTCCCTTCCCTGTCGCAAAGGAAAGCTATTTGCAGAGTCAACCTACTTAAATCAGAACATGGAAAATCTACTCATCCCTTATGTGTGTTTTTTTAATTACTTGAGATTGAAAAATACAGTTAAAGGCAGCAAGGAGGTTATTAAAAATAATGGTATAAATAGACTATTTTTTCATGATCTCTCTATCCAGTTCTATTTTTGTGAGAAAAGAGGTGCCAGAACTCACTGTGAACGCCTCCCTTGTTCTCTTATAATAGCAGTGTCGCCCACCTGAGAGGTGCTGGAACTGAGTTCCAGTGAGTTCTGGCTGGGGAAAATAGCCCTGTCTCTATCATTGCTCAAAAACCCAACAAGTGTAGCCCCCAAAATGCCAATAAAGTCAAAGTGAATTCCTTTCAAAACTGAAAGTTTTGCCGAGGTAAAGAGCATAGCGCAAACTTGGATAAATTATATGCAAGGCTACAATCAGGGAGGCTTTTGAAGAACAAATTGCTATATATATGTATTGCACCTCATCATACAAAAATTCTTTAAATACATCAGGAGCAGGAAGCCAGCCAGACAGGCAGTGAGCTCCTAGATGACAAAGACGTAACAGGAGCACTCAGGGAAGACAGGGAAATTGCTAAAGCATGTCAATGAATTCTTTACATCTGTCTTTACTGCAGAAGATGTTGGGTGAGATATCTACACCTGAACTTATTTTTTTTCCAAGGCAATAAATCAGAACAGCGTCAAAGAAAAATGACAAAGTATTTTTAGAACTAATCTGCAAGCTAAATCGTAAGAAATCGCCAGGGCCAGATGGCACATTCCCCTGAAAGTTCTTAACTCAAATAGGAAACAGCAAAGTTATATATTATAAGTTAATCAAATCTACTCCTATACTACAAGACTGTAAGGTCTCCGAACACTTTTCTTCTTCCTTTTTTTAAACACCCAGAAATCTTTTGAAACACCCTCCAACTTTAACCGAAAACTGCAATATGGGACCTGCTTTGAGTTGTTTCCAACTCTTTCCTCTTTTTAGGCGGGCCGGGTCCAAGAGAGAGAGTTTGGGCAGGTGTGATTTGTGATGCAGAAATGGATCCACCAGTTTCTTCCATTATGCAATAATCAAAAATATAAGAGCTCTGACCTCTTTTACACTTCTGGTTACAGTTCCTTTCTCTGCCCCACGTGGCTGTTTCTTCCTCTTCCTCTTCTTCCTGTTTTACCTAAGAGACAGGAAAAGATTGGGATGCAACCTAACTCTGAATTCCAACCCCCTGGAAGGCTAATGAAACGGAATTATTATCACATGTTAATAATTTTTACTGAAGGTAAAAAGTAAAGGTAAAGGACCCCTGACAGTTAAGTCCAGTCGCAAACGACTCTAGGGTTGCGGCGCTCATCTTGCTTTACTGGCCAAGGGAGCTGACGTCTGCCTGCAGACAGTTTTTCCAGGTCATGTGGCCAGCATGACTAAGCTGCTTCTGGTGAAACCAGAGCAGTTCACGGAAACGCCGTTTACCTTCCCAACGGAGCGGTCCCTATTTATCTACTTGCACTTTGACATGCTTTCGAACTGCTAGATTGTCAGGAGCTGGGACTGAACAACGGGAGCTCACCCCGTCGCAGGGATTTGAACCGCCGACCTTCCGATCGGTAAGCCCTAGACTTAGTGGTTTAGACCACAGCGCCACCCGCGTCCCAACTGAAGGTAATGGTGCCCTTTATATGTCCAGCTGTCCTGTGTCAACAACAAATTGTTGCTGTTTTTTGTGTTGAATATATGCTATATGGTAATTTATGGACTTAATTGGACTTAAAGGGACTTAAAGCCATTTGCACTTGTTGCCGTGCAACCATTATGTAGGCAACCTATATATAGAAGTGATGTTTAAGGGAGCCGGCGGGGCCCCTTACTTGCATCATAGGAGCCTATACAACACAAAACACTGTTTCTGTTGTAGGTTTTGTTTTATTTGTTTTTATCTTATATTTTGGAAATGTATATCCAGTTTTCCCTTTAAATATTTTGGGCCCCACTCTCTTGGGGGCCTAAGCTATAGCTTGTTTAGCTTATACGTAAATCCGGAACTGGGTCTGTATACCATTCAAGTTTATTTCACTTCCAAAATTTTGGGCGGTAGCATTACCCATCTATCACATAAGACTTGCATTACACTTTACACCTCTGTATTAACCAAGCAGTAACCAGCCTCTGTTGGGTTGCTAACTTTTAAGCCAACCACAGTAGTTGTGGGTTTTAACCAGTGCTGTTTTCCTAGAAAAAGAGGTGCTGGGACTCTCTTTTTCTCCTATAATGGCAGTGGCGCCCAGCTGAGAAATGCTGGAACTGAGTTCCAGCGAGTTCTGCCTGAAAAAATGCCCTCGTTTGAACAGCAGTGATGATGTGCAAGGATTACCAGGTGACAACATTTCCTTCCTTGCTATGAAAAGCTTCAGCTCCTTCTTTTTACACAAGACTGAAGGCACAAGAAGAGGTGAGGCTATTTCTTGTTATTTACTGACAATAACTCTCCACATTTCAGGCATGGAAAACAGGGATTGAACCCAAGACCTTCTGCATGCAGATAATGTGTTTTTAGTATTGAGCAACAGTGCTCCTTCCTCAGTTCCAATTCTTCTTGATGGAAGAATTGTACTTGATGGAAGCTGTTCTCATATCCGGTGGCCTCCTCTCAATCCAAACAGAATAATAGGGTGGAAGTTATATGACTTTAGTAGAAATATTATAAAGAATTAAGTATGAATAGATTGACATTGGGTAAAGAGGTAAATTTAAGTTTAAAATTGCGTTAAGTTAAACTATGGAACTAAATTTGTGAAAGAGGGAAAGGACTTGCTGGAACATTTAATTGAACTAGAATACAAAAAAGGAGGTGTGAGGAAGTCAAGGAAATAAGCAAATGAAAGATAAGGATATGAAAATATGTGGTTCTTTTGTATGTTTGTTTGTTCTTTTTTGGGTTTTTCTTTTTCTTTTTAATGCTTTTGTTTTCTTTTTTCTTTTTGTATTGTTGATGTTTTGTATTTCTGTATCCATTTTTGTTTTTGAGGTTTTGTAATTGTTTATTGCTCATATTTTTCTCTTGTTTTGTTTCTCTCTTTTTGTAATGTTTAAACTTTAATAAATATTAAAAAAAACAACAGAATAATACGGTGTTCAAGCGAGTAGAAATGACAGGTAGGGTTCTCTCTGAGCAACAGCCAAAGCTAGAATGGTTACAATAAGGCTGTAGTCCTTTAGCCTGGGAGTTAGCACCCCCAGTCTCAAGGGAATGAGAATGCCCCCTCCCCAAGTTAACATGTGACTTCTGCGAAAAGCAAAAGCAAAACATATCTCAGCAGCCTGGAAGATGGCAAGAAGAGCATGGATAGGAATGACCTGATGGACAAAACTTACTTTGTATGTTCAAAATTATTCAAAGCCCCCTACATAAGCTTGGTAATCGTAGGATAAGAGAACAGTTTGGTGTGTGTGTTTTTTATGAATTGTAAATGCGATAAAATGTAGGAAACAAAAGGGGGGAGAACAAAAGGAACAGTTTTCACAGTGCAGCATTGTAATGCATGATCTAAAAAGGGATCTGAGTAGGAACAGGTGTTGTAGATGTGCGTCTCTGAATGTACAGTGGTACCTTGGGTTACATACGCTTCAGGTTACAGATTCCGCTAACCCAGAAATAGTACCTCAGGTTAAGAACTTTGCTTAGTTCTTGAGAACAGAAATTGTGTTGCGGAGGCAGCGGGAGGCCCCATTAGCTAAAGTGGTGCTTCAGGTTAAGAACAGTTTCAGGTTAAGAACAGACCTCCATAACGAATTAAGTACTTAACCCGAGGTACCACTGTATCTTCCTCTGGTGGCAATGCCAAGCCATGCAGATGACACATGAGGCTGCACCCTGTGTACACAATTACCATACTTGGGTGTAAGTTCCATTGAACTTGGTGGGACAAACTTCCAAGTAAACATGCGTAGGACTGGCTTTGTACATTGCAATCCTATAAGAGCTCGCCCTCCCTCCTCCACTCCATTGCTCATACTGGGACTCGGCTTCTGAATCAATATTCATCGGGTTGGGCCTGCATAGCAGTTATTCAAAGGGCTCGTCCACACATCCGCCTACAACCCTTACAGCAAGAAGGTTTGTGATGGGAACAGGCAGCTGAATCGATGACCTGTCTATTGAAAAGCGCCAGAGATGGAACTTCTGCATTTGCGATCATCCACTCAAGCTTGCAGCTCATCACTTCATGCTGCGAAAATCAGTTAACGAACATGACACTTCTGTGAATCAAGCTATGAGACAACAATGGGTGCCTTAGAAGAGGATGGATGCATTTGGTAGAACAAGTTGATTTCAAAGGCTGGATTCAGACTTGGCTCCTTCTGCACCGTAGTGCATTTGGATCAAGCTTATTCAGTACAGTGGTACCTCGCGTTAAGAACTTAATTCGTTCTGGAGGTCCGTTCTTAATCTGAAACTGTTCTTAACCTGAAGCACCACTTTAGCTAATGGGGCCTCCTGCTGCCGCCACTCCGCCACAGCACGATTTCTGTTCTCATCCTGAAGCAAAGTTCTTAACCCGAGGTACTATTTCTGGGTTAGCGGAGTCTGTAACCTGAAGCGTCCGTAACCCGAGGTACCACTGTATATTGTCGGCTGAATCAAATGGTAAAGCTTTTTCCTGAGCTGGCTTGTTTCATGTCCTATGATATATCTATCTCTATTCACTACTAACCACTACTAATGATGTCTGGGGCTGGGGACCAATGTGCTATTTCACCATCCTTTCTAGCACTGCTCCCACTTTGCAGTGGACTTGTTTGTTTATTATTTAAAGCTATAACCCACTCTTCCTCTGCAAAGGGAGCCCAGGGAAACTTATAACAGTAAACCGAGATACCACTGCAGTTGTGAATATCTCAGTGACGTGCACGACACAGGCATTATTATTTCTTGGTATTATTCCAATGTATTGGTCACTTGGAAACATAAATACAGTGGTACCTTGGGTTAAGTACTTAATTCGTTCCAGAGGTCCATTCTTAACCTGAAGCACTACTTTAGCTAATGGGGCCTCCTGCTGCTGCTGCGCTGCAGGAGCACGATTTCTGTTCTTATCCTGAAGCAAAGTTCTTAACCTGAAGCACTATTTCTGGGTTAGTGGAGTCTGTAACCTGAAGCGTATGTAACCCGAGGTACCACTGTAGTCTCTGAGCAACTGGCAGTACTTGCCTACTAGGAGCCATTTCTATTCCCCCATCCCATGCCTTCAGCACAGCTGCACAGGAGAGCAAAAGGAAATTAGTTTTAATTTGAAACAGCCTTTCAAACAGCCTTCCCATCTGGTGGCCGCAGCGTAAGAAAATGCACTTAGCTTTTAAAAAGGACCCATGTCATGTGAAAAGATCAGGCCAAGGGACCGTTGCTGCATTGAAGCATTCAGGGCAACGAAATCTGGAGCATACCATAGAAAGCTTTAGAAAGATCTCTCCTGGGTTACTAGGAAGAAGAATGGCAGATGAGATTGAGCTTTAATCACTTGGAAAAGGATATACATGGGACGAACAGCTACAAATGCACCTTCTCGCTGGGTGGGTGGGTGGGGGGTCGATAATCATCTTTTCAAAGATGATTTAAACCGAAAGGTATTTTGTCTGTAGGGTAAGCCTGAAATTGTGCATTTTCCAGGTCCTGATCATTATTATTATTTTGTCACTCACAAGTTTGGCAAATTCCTGCTAGTTTACACTGTTCAGTCCTTGGAAAGGAAGGAGAACATGGCCAAATGATGGGTGGAGATATGTTACAACGTAGGCCAGTTCAACTCATTATGCAGGAGCAAATGAGTGATCAGGTGCAAAGTAATTATTCAATATCAATTAAACTGAATCAGTTGCACTTTCAAATCTTCACCTGAAAACACCAGGAGACAGGATCTACCCCCCCCCCCGCAATAGCCTTGCTTCTCTCCCTTTACAAGCAACCTGAAGCTTTTCCTTCTTATCCCTGTGATAAGAAGAAGGAAAAGCTTCAGGTGATATGAGGGAAGCGGGTGGCGCTGTGGGTTAAACCACTGAGCCTCTTGGGCTTGCTGATCAGAAGGTCGGCTGTTTGAATCCCTGCGATGGGGTGAGCTCCTGTTGCTTGGTCCCTGCTTCTGCCAACCTAGCAGTTCGAAAGCACGTCAAAGTAGATAAATAGGTCTACCGGGAAGGTAAACGGCGTTTCCATGTGCTGCTCTGGTTCGCCAGAAGCTGCTTAGTCATGCTGGCCACATGACCCAGAAGCTGTACTCCGGCTCCCTCGGCCTATAGAGCGAGATGAGCGTGCAACCCCAGAGTTGTCCACGACTGGACCTAATGGTCAGGGGTCCCTTTACCTTTACCTTTATCCCTGTGATGCCAGGAACAGCTTTGCCTCACGTGTGAAGTGATCTTTGGGCATGGACATCTGCAGGATATAAAAGGGATCTCCCTGTAGCTCCAGAACATATACACACATGGCTTCACTGGATCCCCGTTAGAGTTCTCTTTAGCACCCAGCTGTTAACGAGCGAAATTGTTTGAAAAGATGAGAAGAGAAAAGCATGAAAACCCATAATGAGACTTCGGTTTCTCGTTGACCCACAGCCCTCTTCTGTCTCATGTGGAGCACGGGCTGATTCAGAGCTATTTGCAGATGTCCTTGCCTGTTATTTTGCATCTTTGTTCTGAGGGTGTGTCGCAAATTACTCCCAAAAATACTCGGTTTGGGTTTGCATTTATTTCTGCCCAAAACCCACATACAAGAGACAGGAAAGGGAACAGAGAGTTAACTTGGAAAGGCGACACTTCTCCTCAAAAACCACACACTCGTCCTCCTGGCAGTTTGAGAGTATTTGAAGGCAGGAGAATTTCCAAACAAGGATTTCTCCTTCCCACCCTAGCCTCCTGCTGCCCTATTAACCCTCCAGCTCCTCGCTCAGAAAACAGCTTTAGCAATCGCCTTCCAGCATCCACCGTATTGCAGCTGGAGCTGCCACATCCCCAGTGATAATTGCATGTTGAATCTGATTTAATTAACCTGGGAGGTTCCAAGAAGCCCCTGGGAGAATCAGCGCTAAAGAGAGAGTGGGGATGAAAAACGACTTCTGTCATTCTGATCAGAAATAGTTATTGGTGAAACTCATCAGTGTCCTCCGATGTAATGCCCTCTTGTGACAGAGATGTACTTTGCTTCTGATGTTGTTAATAATTTGTTTCTCTTAGCAATAAGGAAAGTCAGAGTTGAAATGAATAAATATCCTCCCCTCTCTTTCCCCTCAGATCACCTATTTTCCTTGCAAGAAATAACACAAGAACTGTGAAAATGAAGATTTCCAATAACCATTATTTGGCCATGTAAGCTGGTCAAGTCCCTTCCTGGACATAAGGAATTAGAGGTTCCTTTCCCTTGTTTAAGAAGTGCTGGATATTAAGTAGTGATAGCATTGCCGGCTAGCATCCACTGTGTCCACTTTATGACTTTTCCAGTCCAAACATTTCTCTTTCCCATCTGACTCCCTATGCTCTGAAGGTACAGGAAGCTCTGCTTAAAATGAGAATCTGTGCTTTGGTTTTTTAAAAAACCCCAACCCATCTAATTTAACCTGTTGCATCATACTGGAATTGGGCCTAATTGTGCAGGGAGGCGATTATCTTCCGTTCCTGCCTTAGGCCGTGGTGCAAGACCTTCCAAGTGTCCCTATTTTCCAGGGACAGTCCCAGATGTGCAGAAGCCATCCTGGATTCTGATTTGATCCCAGAATGTCCAGCTTTTCCTCAGGACGTCCTTATTTCCATTGGAGAAATGTTGGAGGGTATGGGGTTATCCAACCCCCAAGCCATCTGAAGGCAGCCCTGTATAGGGAAGTTTCTTAATGTTTAATTTTTATTATGTTTTTATATGCGTTGGAAGCTGCCCAGAGTGCAGTCAGATGAGTGGGGTATAAATAGCAAAAAAGTGAGAGGGGTTTTTTTTGGGGGGTTATTGGGTTCTGGTTTTTATTTTGATGATGGATTTTGTGGTTTTATATTTTGATTTTATTCTGTAAACAACCGTGTGGTATAGGGTGGAATAATAATGATAATGATAATGATAATGATAATAATAATAATAATAATAATAATAATAATAATAATAATAATAATAATAATAATTTATTGAATAGGATGTCCCTATTATTATTTTGTTATAAAAATGTTGGAGGATATGTGGTGCAGTTAGATAATTTTAAACTTGACTTAAATTTACAATCTGGTGACCCAGAAGCTACAACTAATCCTGAATGTGGCAGCTAGACTGGTGACTGGGAGCGGCCACCGAGACCATATAGCACCGGTCCTGAAAGGCCTACATTGGCTCCCAGTGTGTTTCCGAGCACAATTCAAAGTGTTGGTGCTGACCTTTAAAGCCCCGAAGGAGCGTCTCCACCTGCATCATTCAGCCTGGACACTGAGGTCCAGTGCCGAGGGCCTTCTGGCAGTTCCCTCACTGCGAGAAGTGAAGCTACAAAGAACCAGGCAGAGGGCCTTCTCGGTAGTGGCACCCACCCTGTGGAACACCCTCCCATCAGATGTCAAAGAGTAAAACAACTATCTGACTTTCAGAAGACATCTGAAAGCAGCCCTGTTTAGGGAAATTGTTAATGTTTGATGTTTTATCATGTTTTTAATATTCTGTTGGGAGCCGCCCAGAGTGGCTGGGGTATAAATAAATATATCATCATCATCATCATCCATTTTCTGTTTTGACCTTAATGGTCACAGTTTGAAGATTAATCAAAGTGTCTAGAGGATCCATGAAACTCTTAATGTTGTTATACAGGCATATTATTTATTTGCGAGCAGAAACTGCTGAGGAAGACAGCTCAGTTGAAATGCATCCAGCTATACAGGAATGATTTAATGTTTGTAGACGGATTTTATTGATACCTCATTATTAATAAAGTATATGAATTATATGCGTGTTTATAGAGCCTTTTTTCGGGGATGGTGCAGTGTGGTGTAATGCAGTCTTATTAAGAAGTTTCTATTGTTGTAGTAGATGCTGTGCCCTTTTATTTTGGACCCTCCAAGGTTACTAGAGATAGAATGCCAAAATGTGAGTCCGGTCTTGTTATATCTTTATATAAATATATGTGTGTGTTTACTCCTCTCCTTCTTTTTCAACTCACTGAAAGTTTTTTTATAGAAAGCACAGTGGGAAAGAAACAGGCAAAAATAACCAGGGAAGGCTCAACAGGAGTAATTGTACCTTTGTATCGAAAACAGGAGCAAAGCTGTCATTGCCAGGAGCACAGCCAAGCCAGTTCCCCAAAGGTTATATTCATGGATGCAACTTATGACGGAAGATTAATCCATGCAGAAGCAGAGAGAGAGTTGTTAAGTTGATGAGGGGAAAGACAGGAGAACAGAGTCTCAGGCTAGGGTTGCCATATTTGGAAGAGCAAAAATAGAGGATGCTATGACGGCCATTCAAGGAAATAGATGCGATTTGTCTCAAGTTTTACCCCTGGAAAAGCGGACGCGTCCTAGAAAAAGAAGACACATGGCAACCCCAGATGAGCAAAAGCATCATTGTACATACAAGTGGTAAAGGAAGGTCTCCTGCACTAATCCTGTGGCCATGCAAGAAGCCTCCCATGCAAATAAGTAGGCATGGATGAGTTCTGCAGAGCACTCCCAATTTTTATTTGGACTTGACCAAAGAGCTTCAGAAAAGGGATTTTTTTTTAAAAAAAAACAACCACCAAGAAGAACTTCCAAATGGAGGTTC
This sequence comes from Podarcis liolepis, assembly GCF_965112155.1. Taxonomy (NCBI): domain Eukaryota; kingdom Metazoa; phylum Chordata; class Lepidosauria; order Squamata; family Lacertidae; genus Podarcis; species Podarcis liolepis. The sequence continues at coordinate 27,542,013 of NC_139555.1, forward strand.
AAGAAACAAACCTCTCTGTCCCCACTAGCCCAGACATTTTCCCAAACCCTTCCCTTGCAAGCAGCAAGCAGCAAAAGTGGTGTGTAGAGGGGCTTTCTTCAGTGCCCCACCTAAAATTGCAGCAGGTTGCAGGAGAACTATATAAGACCTGTTCTGATTTTTAACCAATACAGAATAAAACCTGGGGGCTTCCAATACCTTTCCTTGTAAAATAGGCTTCACAAACCTCCACGTTTTGATTCTGAGCCTGACTCAGGAGAACTTCACCACCATTAAAGGTAAAGGGACCCCTGGCCATTAGGTCCAGTCGTGGCCGACTCTGGGGTTGCGGTGCTCATCTCGCTTTATTGGCCAAGGGAGCTGGCGTACAGCTTCTGGGTCATGTGGCCAGCATGACTAAGCCACTTCTGGAGAACCAGAACAGCGCATGGAGACGCCGTTTACCTTCCCGCCGGAGTGGTACCTATTTATCTACTGGCACTTTGACGTGCTTTCACTGCTAGGTTGGCAGGAACAGGGACCGAGCAACGGGAGCTCACCCTGTCATGGGGATTCGAACCGCCGACCTTCTGATTGGCAAGTCCTAGGCTCTGTGGTTTAACCCACAGCGCCACCCGCGTCCCCTTCACCACCATCAGTAGCAATCAATAACAAGGTTACCCAATCATATGTTTCTTGTGTATGCACAATTCAGACTTCCCCAACCTGGTTCCCTTCGCATGTTATTATTGAATCTCAACTTCCACGAGCCACAGCCAGCATGGCCAATGTTCAGTACTGCCATGTTATATTGTGTGAATCGGTGGTATATACTTTGTAAGTTAAAAAATGAAACAATGATGGGAACTCTAGTCCAGCAATTCTGGAAGACACTAAGTTGGATAATACAGCAACAATTTTTTTATTTTTATTTTTGGAGCCTCAAGTCTAAAATAAGAGTGGAGACCTCTGCAGGCATTATCAACTTTACTGTGATAAAAATAGCTTCTGTTTCAAGTCCTGCAATGTTAATGGTGTTTAGTGAGTGTGAAAATGCAGACATAATATAATGTTATATTTATAATGTTTCAAGTCGGTTTTGGAAATTCACTTAGTAGAATGTAATGTTTCCTAAAGAGAGTGGATATTTTACAGCACAATCACTGGCTTTGAATGTTCACTAGTGCCATGACTATTACCTCCCAAATGCAGCCGTTCTCTAATATTCAAGACTGTCACCTGCTTCTGAATTTTGCAAAGATTCCTTCAGTTTAGTGATCTTCACAGCCAACTACCAGCCTCATTCTTTTATACATCCTAGGTGTATTTCAGCTGCCTAATAGCAACAGAAGCCTCTGCTTCCCACCCTCGCCCCCCATTCCACTGATCAAGAACTATAAGAATCCAGAAAGCCAACGATGGTCAGATTTCTGTGAAAACTCACTATCAACTCCAACAAAGCATTCGTGGATCAAAGCAGCAAATACCAAAGGAGACCACAATTTACTTCTTTGCTCCTTCTCACCATAGGCCTTAAAACACACACACACACAAATGGGGGGAAAAACCACCAAGCAATTAGGGAAAAAAATCAGATTTGAGTTCTTGACCAAAAGAAAAGGGAAAAGCAGCGGGGAGCAGCAAAATTTGAAAAACAAACAAAAAATAAATGAAACCCAGCAACAAAATATTCTTTTAAAAAGCCCAAACATACTATATTGTCATTATGAGTTGCGCAAAGCTAACCTATCCTCTATTTACACTGGCTGGACAAGGACAGGACTGCAACTCACTCTTCTATGCCAGCATAACTCCCAAGTTATGACAGTGCAATGAAGTTACGCTGTTGTCATTGGAACCTAGTTAGTGTAGGTTCTTAACATGTTGAGCTACAACTCCCATCACCCTTGACTACTCTCCATGCTGGTGGGGCTGGTGGGTGTTAGAGAGCCAACAGCAACGGAAGAATCAAAGGCTTTGCACGCCTGGCGTAAGTACTATGCTGTCATAAGCACAAAGGTGTGAAGGGGAGAGCTGTGTCGCGAATTCCTCGCGGCGCTTTTTAGCGAAAACGCTCAGAGTCCCAGGTTTCTTTTTAAGTGCAGTCTTTTTAATGTGAGCTATATACAAGTATTTACAAAAACAGTTCATACAGAGTATCTGCACCTTAAGGCAAACAAATACTCTCCACCACAGCACCACCACACCACAGCACAACCACCACCACCGCTTACTATTGAACAGGCTTTCCTTTTAAAACAGGTGATAGCCAATCACATTCCTGCTGAGTCACTCTGACCCAGCACTTCACAGAGTATTGCATCAGCCTGTTGAAGCCTGCAGACTTATTCAACATCCTGCGAATCCCAACAAGCTGGAACTGGAGAGAGCAACGGAAGGAGCTAGCACATCTTCCCTCCCTCTGGGGTACATCTCCCACCAGATATAATAATAATAATAATAATAATAATAATAATAATAATAATAATAATAATTTATTTGTACCCAGCCCATCTGGCTGGGTTTCCCCAGCCACTCTGGGCGGCTTCCAACAAAGATTAAAAATACATCAAAATGTCACACATTAAAAACTTCCCTTAACAGGCCTACCTTCAGATGTCTTCTAAATGTCAGGTAGTTGTTTATGTCTTTGCCATCTGATGGGAAGGCGTTCCACAGGGCAGGCGCCACTACCGAGAAGGCCCTCTGCTTGGTTCCCTGTAGCTTTGCTTCTTGCAATGAGGGAACCGCCAGAAGGCCCATCTGCAACAACAAAACAGTTGTAAGTAAATACACTTCAGTTGGACTAAAGGAGAGGTTATCTGCGTCCACCCCACCTCAGTCCCCATGGGAGAATAAGATATCAATTAAGGGGTCAACCCTGTCATAACAGGCAATATCTGTTCGGCTGTGGCCCCGATCTGGTGGAATGCTCTGTCACAAGAGTAGGGCCCTGCGGGACTTGACATCTTTCTGCAAGGCCTACAAGCTGTTCCACCAGGCCTTTGGCCAAGGCACAGTCTGACCCCCTCTCTCCTTCTGTAATCCTCATAGAACTCTAGCCCAATGGTTGCCATTAATTTGATTCTGAACTGATTTTAGAATGTATTTCAATTAATTGACTGTGATTTTATGTAAACTGTGCTATTTTTACTGTTATTAGCTGCTCTGAGCCCGGCTTTGGCTGAGGAGGGAGGAATATAATAATAATAATAATAATAATAATAATAATAATAATAATCTAAGCACAAAGGAAACGCAGCTCAACTACCGTATATGAAGATGCACAGCAAGGAGCAATGTCACTTTGCTTCCATTTCTAAAGAACTAGGAACATGCAAGTGGGGAGTTTGGCTCAAGGACACTTTGAACAAAGGGAGCACTTCACACATACTAGAAATAGCCAAGGAGAACAGAAAAGATAGTAAGGTGGATGATTAACTCTTGTCTGCTCAGAAACCTTAAATGCATCCTGCCTGAGAACTCTCTCCACAGACACCCAAGAGAAACTTCGAGTCCAGTTCGGCATCATTGCTTCATTAGAGAGGTGATTGCCCAAGCAAGGAGGAAATCCAGTTTCTGGAAGACAAGAAGGTGAGGGAAGATCAGTGCCTTGGAGAGGGATCGAGGTCTGGATTTCATGTCCATGGTTACTGATCCTGCAGCTAAGGCAGAGCACAGAAGTTTTTTCAGTAGTGTCCTGGATCAGATCTTTGTAGCCCAGGTTAGTTATTATAGCTTCCAACTTTTGGTTGCTGCATCTGACCAGTCAAAAGGCCAGTGATTCTTCTGCAGATGTTGGCGCATTGTAGGCCCCGGTTTTTCAAGCTGTGGGGATATCTCCCTGTGGCTCCTCCAATTCTCCAAGGAGTCTGTGGAGTGGAGTGACGGAGGTATCTCCTTGGGGTTCAGTGGAGGAGATTCAAGCTCTGGTGCTTGCAGCTCCATGTGGAGTGTACCAGGGAGCAGATCCACCTCATTTTCAGAGGTGCCATCATCACTGGACTTCTGGTCTGGAGTCATGACCCCCTGCGGTTGGGGCTGCCAAGGTTCGTGATGGGGTTCACGAGGGAGGGAGAGGCCGTTCGCCATGGGTGACTGTTGCCCATTGGAACTGGTGGAGCAGATGGCAAGGCAGCTAACCATAGATGGAGCCAGAGTAGTTACACCCTGTCATGAATGAGCCAGCGCCCAGGGAAGGGTTGCTGCCAAATGAAGAAAGCAGTCAGGAACAGAGAGGGTTAAGGATGAGCATCGACTAGTGCCAACTCCCCCGCCCCTTGGAATGCCGGCTGATAAGGGAATGGTGGAGAGCAAGCTAGAACGTAGTCAAAGCTCACCATAAGCACCAACTGGCGGGAAAGAGTTAAGAGACAGCCTCTCAGAGAATGGGGAAGAGGAGGGAGCTGACCCACTCACTCCGAGGTCTCGATGAATGGGAGGGCTGCAAGAGAGGAAGCAAAACAAGAGACATATGAAGTGAAAGTTCAGTTGCTTCTGGTCTCGCCAGAAGCAGGCTTCAGAAGGGTCATCTGATTGATGATGGCGGAGGCTGTGTTAAAGCCCCCTGGAGTTATCTGTTTGATTTAACCATAAATCATCCTTTTTAGTTAACTGCGCTCACTGTGTTATCAAGCCGGGGACTGGACTCCTGACACACCCTCACCCTTTAGCAACTGGACAACTCACAAGACATGTGTCATGGCCACCATCCACAGCATTAAAGACAAAATGTACTTCTGCAGCCCATTTCAAGAAAATATGCATAGAAATCAAATCCCTTAGAATACAATGGGACTTGTAGATAAGTGTGAAGGATTGAAGTGAGTAAGATCCAGCAATTATCAAGCAATTTACTTTAGCCAACAATCCACATTTTAAAATAAAGGAATGGAAGAGTGAGCCTGAATTTCTTATTCCATAAATCTTACCACCTTTGTAATAAAGGCATTTATTTAGGTTATTAACCCATTTTATCCCTAGAGTCCTGAGAGTAGGTGAGAATATTTTAAGCATTGTAATAGGACAAAATGCACACTGTTCTTTTTTTCTTTCTTGATCTCTAGCGCCTGATAAACCAACACTCTGCTTAACAGATTGCAACCCCCTAATCCTAAACACATGTACTCGGAAAGAAGTCTCACTGATCTAATTCAACTCTACAGATTTTTGCTGAGAATTATATTAAATGCAAAGTGACACATGCATGGACGTCTAACAGGTGGAAATTTGGAGCCTAAATTAGATATTTTAAAGAAGACAAAACAATGAGACCATGAGTAGCATGAAAAAGTATGCTAGACTAGCTCAAACTTAGTAGTACAAAGTTCTCTGGGCCGACTTTGCTGATTTCATCCATAGAAGTTGCTGTTCATACTGACAGAAAAGAAGGCATAGCTACACTCTTTCAGTCCATCAAAGCAGCACTGACTTTTTCAGAGCTGGTTGTATAGCCCTATAAAGCTGGAATTTACCCAGGTCTGTCATTATTCTATTGTTCAAACCCGTTTTCATCCCTGTTCTATTTTCAGCCAATAATGATTGATTTTCATCTGGTACAAGAGATTTTACACAAATTTAACATATGTATACCATTTTGCAAACCCCCCAACATTTCTCTGATTAAAATAGGAATGACCTATCCAATAATAATAATAATAATAATAATAATAATAATAATAATAATAATAATAATTAAAAAATACCCCACCCGTCTGACTGGGTTGCCCTAGCCACTATGAGCAGCTTCCAACAAATATAAAAAAAATACTATTTTTTTTTAAAAAAACAAAAAACTAAGCCACCTAAAGCGGTTTGCCAAGTGCAATTTTTTTTAGTCACTTTAAATCCAGTCCTTGGTGTCATTTCTTTATTTACAAAATGAGCAACACAGCAGACCCTCAAAGCTTGCAACCTGAGGGGACTTGGTGAGAGGGTATGGCTAAAACCCACTGAGATATGCTGTTCTCACTTACAAGGAATGCTATTTTCAGGGTAAAAAAAATTTAGGAATACTGGCTGTAAATTCTGGTTATGTAAAAATCTGGCTTTTGAAAGTCTGGGTTGCCAACAAATATGAGGGTGGTGGGATGTGGCCTAGCTATTTCCCCCCCACCTGGGCGTGCAATTACCAGTTTTTTTATTTGTTCAGAAGCCAGGAATTCTGTCTGGTTGTTGTCATAATTTAAAGTTAGGGGGCAAGGTCCATTTTGATTTTTCATTGCTTCAATCTTAAATCCAGTCCTCTGCCTTTCTACATAAGCATGCAATTTATTTATTTTAAAGTCCTCGTGAAAATTTGCCAGCAGTTTCGTATGACAAAACATTTAATATGCAGTTTTGTTTAATGTACAGATTTTGCAGAGCAATTTCCCTTAATACGATGCAATTTTTGTATTTTACTAATATACACATTTATATGCACACTTTAACCTAGTATATGCACTTTTTTGCTCGGCCGGAACACTGCACTGCAAAATTCAGAGTAGTGCGAATTTTGAAGCATCGATGTGTTCTTGTTTGGGCATTGCTTTGCAAGGTGAAGATTAGTTGGTTTGCCTTTAAATGCGAATTGAATCAAATTTCTCCCCCATCCCTACTTAAGGATGAGGGAGTGCCTGTCCCAGGGTCATGTACTGAACTTTGTGGTTGAGTGACAACTGAGGAACATGGTATAGTGGCTGTGGCAGCTGTGACATTTGCTCTCACAGTCATATCCTTGTGCAGCCTGGCCCCTGACCTGTCCTTAGCTCCACCTTGTCACCAGGAAATTGTAAATAAAAATTGGCAAGCCTATCTAGCTGTGTGGTACAGATAGCAAGTGGTACACCTCCACTTGATGCATCTCCAACTTGTTAAATCAGGGTGAAAATGAGTTTGGCAGGGGACTTGGGTATATCAACCCTCAAACAACCCTCCCATCGCCCCTCACTTTGTCCCCCCCCTCATGTGCAACTTTTTCTTTCTGTTTTTAAAGAAAACATTCCAGAGCTCAATCTTCTCTTGCAGTCAGCATGAAATTAAATGGCTGGGGAGATGTGGGGGGAATAACGAGGCTTTGTCACACACACACCCCTTCACACACAGAGAGAGTTAAGCATGTCACAGTGCAGTGAGTACTGCTTTGGGAGAGAGAATTTGTGTTACATTGGAGACTTTTTGATTCACTCTCTTAATATTGGCATCGTGAGGGGACAAAAGCAGGGACTACTGTTGTGCAGTAACAAGTCTGGGCTTCGTTCCAAGACATTTTATATTTCCTTTTGTTGTTGTTGTTGTTGTTGTTTTAACACTAAAGGGGCTGGTACAATTAGCCTGAAATAGGTAGGCTGGAGCTGGAATGGGGGGGGGGTATTTATTTTTTTTCTGAGGGATCAATTTTTTAGGAGCATCAAATTTTTAGATGCCAGCCCCACCAACTTAGAGAAAATGAAGTAGTTCAGGTGCCCTCAATGACCTACTCACACTTCTAGATGCTTGGCAACCAGAAGATTGACATTTTCCTAGCTCCGAGAGGTATAGCATGTAGTAGGAGAGGTTGCTAAACTGAATTAGGATTGGTATGGGGGAAATTGGCCACACAGAGAAATCTGATTATTTACAGTATATTCACAAGAAGGTGTGAGATCTTGCGTATGAAACAGCAGGTGTGGGGAATCTTTGGCTCGCTAGATGTTGCTGAACTTCAACTCCCATCAGTCCCTGCAAGCCTGGTCAGTTGCTAAGGATGGTAGGAATTGTAGTTCCGCAACATCTGGAGTGCCAAGGGTTCCTACAGCTATACTATAGCATAGAATGTGCTCCCAAGTCTTACGTTGCAGCCCAGCCATGTCTTGAAGTTCCCATGTCTGATGGGAAATGCCTGATATCATATGACATATCTGACATCATACCTTTTCAGATGCCTGACAGGCAGACAACCTTGTCAAATGTGGCCTGTGCGGGCATTGGCCTGTTTTGGATCTGGTCCTCTGGCCAAAAGTCATTCCCCACCCTGTACACACCCATTTTTCCAGAATAGTTGTGTTCTTCTGCCAGGAGTGTTTACATGACCAGCTACCACAGTAGTTATTAAGTTATTACCCGTGGTAGCAACTGTTGTGCTTGCATAGCAGTCCGCTACAATGACCTACCCCCAGGCAACAAGGGGCCAATGGTCACAGTCAACACTCACATAGCTGATAGGCATTAATTTGTCTTGTATCAACCCAAGGGCTCTAGATTTCTGTCCTACAAAATCTACACATTCTACAGCCATACTTTAAATGCATTTTCTAAATACTTTAGTCGAGTTACAAACTTTAAGCATGTTCTTCTGAATTTCAAGAAAGTTCTCAAGAGGAAAATAAGGGAAAGTACAGGAAGAATGATGCTCGTGCGTGGAATATTCCTGGGCAAATGACCCTGGAGCAGTGGCTAAAATTCATAGGGATGGACAAATAACCTGACAGACAATGAAAAAGGCTTATCATGGACATTGTAAACCTCACTCAGATCTTCACTGGCTTCTGTTATTTACAACCAACGTCTTCACATCTTAAGCTTTTCTTTGTAGTCATGACAGATGGAAGCTTGTTTTATATATGAAATTCAACACTCTCAGAATTCTACTGGCCTTCACACAGCTCATCAAAGTCCCACAGAGCAGAGCAAAATGTAACAAAACAAAACAAAGCCAGTGGGAGAACACCTTTTATTTAGAACAACTGATCTTTAAAATGCAGGATGCAAGCTTTGATGCTCACAAAACTCTTACTGTATGTTCAAGAAAATAACAGTGTGTGTGTGTGTAAGAGTTTTTGCGGTGTGGGGATTGCAGCCCTGGCCATATAAAGAAGGTGACAACTAACACATTCCAGTGTCTCAAAAACCCCTCAAATTTTATTTATTTGTTTGTTTGTGGCACAAAGCATAAAAATAGAATACGAACGTAAAATCAAAAGCTGTTAACACAACATCAGAATAAAAGCAGCAATGGAATAAATCAAGCATATGCCACCAGCGCCCTTGTCTTACTTTGGGTGATATCTAGATTTTAGTGAGTGCAAACACCATCTATAACTGTAGCAGAAGGAAGCTGATAACTAGGACCTCTGGTGACCTCACTTTCTTCCAGGGACCTTCACAACTCGCTCAGCCAAACACAGTGCCACCAGATATGAATGGATGCAAGCTACTGGGGACTTGCTGAAGCTTTTGACCTTGCTGAAGAAACCAGAGGGCTGCCAAGCACTTGAAAAGCCACATGACATGGCTGTGGGCTGTGTCTGACTTTACTGGACGGAATGTCTTGAGATATGTTGCCTTGCTAGAGTATTCTAAGTAATTATATTCTTCTGTCCCTGAGGAAGTTGCCTACTGAAATGCTTCAGGCAACATTTTTTCTTACATGATGTATTTGAGCATCGTTTTGAGGTTCACCTCTCTCTCTTTTCGCTCTACTCTGTTTGGTGCTTCCATCTTCTTTCATTGGCCACGACTTCAGCAAGCTGGTTTTAGTCCCTGATATTGGTGTTTGGGCCTTAGAGACAAAGTGATCCTCATCTTCTTGCTGTGCTGAGGAAGCAGGACCAAGCCCATGACAAGCTGCTGCTTGAGGCAGAGGAAAAGCAACACCCTGTCCTGTTCTGGTCTGATGATGGACCCCATGTGGCAAGGCTGGAGTTGCAGGACCATGGATAGCTCCATGGACTGGTGAGGCAATGTAGGAGATGTTTGGTTCCTCAGATTCAGGGCAAGGTAGTCCATGCAGTTGGAGAGGACCAGGGCTTTTTTTTAGGCGCAACTCACCGGAACTCAGTTCCGGAACCTCTCAGGTGAGCGCCATCGCCATTATATGACAAAAAGGACAGCATTCATGGTGAGTTCCGGCACCTCTTTTTCTAGAAAAATAGCACTGGAGAGGACTAATACATGGTCCAGAAAAGCATAATAACATCTCTAGGATTCTAGACCCACCTTGGACATGGGCGCGCATGCATGCACATACACACAATCACTCCTTCTCAAACCTAAGCCAATCTGAGACAACTGACATAAGAAGGAGGACATTTAGTCTTGAGAGTATTAATCCCATTAATATACCACTCAAATATTGCTTTAAAAGTTGATGTTCATCACCACTCTCTCTTTGTAAAGAATTTCACTTCACTTCACATTACTTTGAGTTATTTCTAACTCAAAGTTAATAATTCCTTTCTATAATTAGGCATTATTACCCACGTTATTGGAGGTTATAAAGTCTTCTCTTCTTTTAGTTACTCTTCTAATAATTAAATGCTTTGAGATGTTGGTGCTTAGGCTTCCTCCCAGCCAGACTCCCAGGTAAAATCAAACAAAACAAAACCAGGGCCTTCCTGGCAATCAAGGCAAATGGCTTAGCTGGCAGCCCCCTCTTTGTATTTGGAGCACAGGGTAAGGCACACCAACGAACAAGGCTGGGAACAAAGCCATGTGGATCGCAGCATGACTTATGGCTCCCAAAGGAGACTCAAGATCATAAGGAACCACTGGTACAGTGGTACAGATGAGATCTTAGATGATGGCCACAGGGATAGGGAATCGGCAGCCCCCAATAGGTGTTTGGACTCCAACTCCCAACAGCCCCAGTCAGCCTGGCCAGTAGCCAGAGATGGTGAGAGTTGGTGCCTGGCAACTTCTGGAGGACCACAGGCTCTCCACCCCAACACTTAACTGGAAGTAAGTCATAGAAACAATGGAAGCTGCTTTATGTAACCCAGCAGTTCTCAACCGGTGGGTCCCCAGATGTTGTTGGACTACAACTCCCATCATCCCTGACCACTGGTCATGCTGGCTAGGAATGATGGGAGTTGTAGTCCAACAACATCTGGGGACCCACTGGTTGAGAAACACTGATCTAACCCATGGATAGGCAAACTAAGGCCCGGGGGCTGGATCCGGCCCAATCGCCTTCTAAATCCAGCCCACAGACGGTCTGGGAATCAGCATGTTTTTACATGAGTAGAATGTGTGCTTTTATTTAAACTGCATCTTGGGTTATTTGTGTGGTGTAGGAATTCATTCATTCCCCCCCCCCAAAAAAAATATAGTCCGGCCCCCCACAAGGTCTGAGGGACAGTAGACCAGCCCCCTGCTGAAAAAGTTTGCTGACCCCTGATTCTAACCCATTATTGTTGACATTGACTGGCAGCAGCTCTCCAAAGGACTCTCCCACGTCCGCCTGGAAATGCTGGGGCTTAAAGCTGACCACTGAGCTATGGTCAGTCTCCTCATAAGCTTGTGGAAAATGAAGAGTTTATAAACACATTGAGGCCACTTCACGGAGGCCTCTTTCATTGTTTTGCTTCACATTTGTATCTTGTGTGGCTTCTCACCACGTCAGGAGCTGGGGTCAAGGCCTATGCCAGCAATTAAACAATAAAGCACCTGGTGTCTGTGAAGCTAAGTCTTTATTCAAAGAAACAAAATGGCTCGGTGCTAGTGGTCACAGCAACCCTTCTCCATAGGTCATGCCTCAATGAAGCAGTTGCAAAGAATGAAGGTACCTACCTTCCCACTGCTCTCTTTGGCTCCTCCCCCGGCTCCTCCCCCAGCAGCCTAAGACTCCATCATCTTGTCTCTCATTGCTCCACTGTCTTCATTTCTCTGCATGTTCTGGGAGACCAGCAGAGAGGGGAGCTGGTTTGCAGAAAGAGGGGGAGGCTCCCAGGATTCTTCATCAGTCTGCCTCATCTCTGTCTTCTGTCCTCCCTCCACTCCTGTCTCTGAGCCTGGACTGCTCTCTGCCACAGCCTCTTCCTGCTCACTAAACCCTGTTGCCTCTTCAGCTTCTGACAACTCCCAGTCTGTTCCCTCTTCTTCCTCTGACCACTCATCGTCGTCCACCACCCATCCCCTGGCTCTGAGCCTTCTTCCCCCGGGGCTTCGCTTGGGGGTCCCCCACCTGGGGCCTGGCACAGCTCCTCTGCATCCAGCCAGTGCCTGACACATACCCAGGGTATGAGAATCCTCATGAGATAATGTAACTAGTGCAATTGCGGTTGTGTGATATTGAGAATAAAAACCAGCTGGGAAAATGGCTGTATCAGATGAGGAAATGCCTTTGACTGCAGCCTTACTCCACCTGAAGGCAAGCCGCTGAACTAATTGTTTCAAAAACCGACGCTTATGCTAAATAATTGAAGGCGTTTAAAAAATAATATATGACCGTGGGGGTGGAGGCGGGGGTTGGGTGGAGAGAGTTGGGGAAGGCAAAAAAGGCAGCGGCAGCAGCATGTTTGAAAAGACATGTGAAATAAACAGGAGCACTTGAAAGCTGCCTTTTTTCTTTGCCACCCAGATCAGAGCTCTTCATCCCTGCTAGCTTCTATGCCAATTAAGCTTTACTCTTCAACCCTGAAATAAGGCCAGTCTGCAACCTACTGCACTCGGCAGATGGCTGTTTAATATGTCTCACCTAACAGTGTGGGGAAAATGTGATGATAGCAACAGTGACTGCCGTCGCTTTAAAGAAGTGTAGGATCTTGGAGCATGCGTAGGGTTGCCGTATTTCAAAAAGTAAAAACTAGGATTTTTCGGTTGACTCCCCCCCCCCCCTCCCGGACATCAATTCTGCCTTTGACAAAGAGGACAGGGGAGGGTCCTAGACCTCCAGTGATTTTGCAGAAGAAGAAGACTGGGTTTCCGAAAGTGTAATTTGTACGTACAGTGGTACCTCGGGTTAAGAACTTAATTCGTTCTGGAGGTCTGTTCTTAACCTGAAACTGTTCTTAACCAGAAGCACCACTTTAGCTAATGGGGCCTCCCGCTGCTGCCACGCTGCCAGAGCATGATTTATGTTCTCATCCTGAAGCAAAGTTCTTAACCCGAGGTAATATTTCTGGGTTAGCGGAGTCTATAACCTGAAGCGTACGTAACCTGAAGCTTATGTAACCTGAAGCATATGTAACCCAAGGTACCACTGTATAAACAGTTTCTTGTACATGAGAGGTGGGGAAAACATCTGGTCAGAAGTCTAGTCATAGAATCATAGAGTTGGAATAGACCACAAGGGCCATCGAGTCCAACCCCCTGCCAAGCAGGAAACTCCATCAGAGCACTTCTGACATATGGTTGTCAAGCCTCTGCTTAAAGACCTCCAAAGAAGGAGACTCCACCACACTCCTTGGCAGCAAATTCCACTGTTGAACAGCTCTTACTGTCAGGAAGTTCTTCCTAATGTTTAGGAAGTTCTTCCTAATGTTTAGTCACATCTGGCCACCCTGTTATAACAAGGCTGCATCAGGGTGTAGGACACAGTTTTGTGGGATGTGGCACTGTCCATGGAATTTGCTGCCTCCTGAATCTCAGCTCCCATTTTAAATAGCAAGATTTCTACCTTTACGGTTGTGAAGAGCGGCTGAGGGAACCTTGGAAGACAGAGAGCAATTGCCAAATAAGATTTTGGGGGGATTAGAAGGTTCCTTGTACAGCTTCACCTCTTTCCTTGAGTTGCAGAATCAGAAGAGAATAAGGGAAGAAAGAGAAAGCACGCCATCTTGTACAATTTGCATAACTTAAAACAAGGAGAAGCATCCAGTCATTCAAAATTTGGGTGACATTAGCAAGGACGTTTATACACAGTCCTATCATCATTGCATACTGCTATTTATTTTTAAAATAGCTTTTGGTATGCTTTTGGTATTTTATTGTAACAGCTTGGTGACCTGCAAATCATCACTATAAAATTTCACCATACAATGTGTGATTAAAGTTACACTTGGGAAATGGATGATGAATCTTCTCTCCCCGCACCCCACCTCAATCCTTGCCCCAGTGAAACTGCTGTAGGCTCATGAGTAAGTTCTAATATGAAATAGATGAATGAGCCATTCCCACTAAAAGCTAGAAGAATCAGAGATGATTAGGCCTTGTGAAGTAGAGAAATAGCCACCACCCATGGAGTGAAATGTCGTTGTCTCTACCCCTTTTGAACAGGCTGTTCAAAACACCACACACACTTTTTTGCCCCTTTAATTAATTCTTATTGTTTTTATTGATCTTCCGTAAGTGCCTCTGTCAGTTGAAGAGCACAGTATACAGAAGCTTAAAATAAATAAATAAATGGCCATCAACGTAATCTCCATCTCCTTTGTGCTTTTTTTCCTGGATGTAGGAATGTCTAGGCATTTTGCTCATCTGTGGATGTGAATGGGTCCTTTTCCAATTTGGTTGGCTGTGCCATTATAGATAATGACTTCTTCTGAACAGTTTATATGGAGAGTTATTGGCATTCTTAATTCTCCCTTTATGGTTCTTTGCCTCTCTCGCTGTTGTTAAATCCACCATGTCATAGGATTCTTTGGAATAAAGAAACAAAGTCGTAGCTGAGACAGACTGCTTCAAAAGACCACCACCCTTTTGACCAGAAAACATTCTGGTCATGGTTGAAAAGCAAGTGTAAAGCAGCAATCAAGCCAGTCTCCATTTCAGACATCTTTTTGTGGGGATTTTTGCTGCTTGGCCAATTTTCGTCTGGCTGTGCATTTATCACAACAAGGAGTAACTGCTGGCTTGGAGTGGAAAGCTTCTAGCCTCCACAACGTATACAAGGAAAGATGCCACCAACATTTCTAGCCAAATATTCCACAGATTTGGTGCAAACATTCCTCTCGCAAAGCAACAACGTATGCAAGGAAAGGGTCCTGGGTGAGACAAAGCACCACCATGTTTCTAGCCAAATATCCCATAGGTTTGGTGCAAACATTCCTATCTGAAAGCATTCGCCTATGATTTTAAGATACGGACATAAGAGCGTTGAGCCCTGGTGGATCACGCCAATGGCCCTTCTCATCCAGAATGCTGCTTTCACAGTTGCCAACCAGATGCCTATGGAAAGCCCAAAAGCAGGATGCACTACCCACTTGTGGGTCCCAGCAATTGGCATTCAGACATGCACACTGTCTCCGGCACTCAAGATAACACATAGCCACTGTGGCTAGTAGACATTGCAAGCCCTTCCCTCCATGAATGGGTCGAATCCTATTTTGCAGCCATCCAAGTTGATGTCAATCCCCAGTAGCACTGCACAGAGTAAAAATAGAGTAAGAAAGATGGCGGGAGAAGGGCAAGGGAAGAGTATGGGGGTCCATCTATGCTACAACTTAATCCTGATTCTATACAAATTGAACTGAGACAAACAGAGGAGGAACAGGCAGACATTTGCATTAAGAATTAATATTACTGGCCCCCATGTTTCAGGCTGGGGTAACAGGCAGGTCCAGAGTCTTTCATGGTTTTGGGCTCCTACATCATACCGTAGTGCCTTTCCTGGTGTAATTTTCTCTCTGCTAGCCTCTGTTGATAACCCCAATTTTCTCTGCCTTTTCCCATAACACTTGCTGCCCAGCAACACTTTTTAGGACCCTGGCTAACTAGGCACCCAATCCCACTTAGAGTGGCACAGGCAAAGCCCACAGACCCTCCAAGTGTCCCTATCTTCCAGGGACAGTCCCGAATTTACAGAAGCTGTCCTGGTTTCTGATTTGCTCCTGGAACGTCCTGCTTCTCCTTAGGACATTCCTATTTTTATTGGAGAAATGTTGGAAGGTATGGAAGAGGATGTCCTTATTTTCATCAGAAAAGTGTTGGAGGGTATGGGCCTGCGGTGGAGTAGACACACCCAGCTCTCACAGTATATAACAAAAATGTCAAAATGTCTGTCCTACTAGGCGGGTCCTGAAAAAGGCACCTAAGCTAACCTGCTGTAGAGTACATACTGTATTCTAAAAGACTGGCTCAGCATAGGAATGTGTGTGAACAACTTCCATTACAATTCCCCCCTTTAATAACCAACTGCTACATTTTATGTGTAATTTGCTGTGTTATACAGTTATCGTTCTCTGTTTGCTAGGAGCTTAGTTGGTTTTAAACTGTGATTTTTCAGGCTAAAGCTTTGTTTGAGTTAAGGATTGCCTTTTCTTTCCACAGCAGAAGGAGATCTAGTGTAGCTAAATAGGCCTCCGTCCTCCAATCTCTCTCCATCCCCGGCCCCTCCCCCACCACAGAAGGATCTCGTATTGACTTTGAGAGATCAACAATAAGCTGGTTATCGACAAACACCGAGGTCCATATGAAGATGCACTGACCCGCACTGTGAATATCAAATGAAGCTAGCCCAAGGTCACTATTTTTACCTGTGGGAATGATAAATAAATCTCGATAAGAGCTGAAAATGGAAATCGATGGCTGTGTTGTTGCTGAAACCTGATTGGCTTCTCAGAGGACAAGCGTATTTGCAGGAATGCATGTCTTACTGACCTCACTGCTGCTTCCTCCTCCAAAAATAGCCAGGGGATGAGCCAAAAGCAGGGTGGCGTATATTTAGAAATAATTGGGGAGCGGAGGGAAAAAAATGACCTCTTGCTTGAAGTTAGGGCCTTTCTAGACTATTTGGTTCTCTGCGCCACAACCCCTCAGTTGCAACCTGTTTGTTGTGTTCTGCCATAGATGTTTTCCCTCAGGGTTGTGCCTCTGTTGTAGGAGATGGCATTTGCCTAGCTCGCGGTGTAATACGTTTTTGCACCTGCAATCCTCATACCCCAGAGGTCACTGCTGCTTTTCTTGCAATCCCTGGGCATGTCTTTGCAAGAGTAATAGCCGCCTTTTTGGATATTCGCCCCCAGTGTAGATGATAAAACTCTTGGTTCTCTCACCTCATAGTTGTATTACTTAAGTTTCAAAATGCTAATTGATTTAATGCTTTAGAGCAGCGCTGTTTTTCTAGAAAAGGAGGTACTGGAACTCACTACGAACACCTCCCTTGTTCTCTTATAATGGCGATGGTGCCTACCTCAGAGGTGACGGAACTGAGTTCCGGTGAGTTCCGCCTGAGAAAAACCCCTGTGTATAGTGCATATTCTCCAGCCAGACTTTGCCAACACATATTTCAGACGCGTCATACAGCTTTGCTAGACAGGTTGCACCAACATGAAGTTGTTCCGTTAAAATGAAACTAGAGTTTAGTCTAAAATCCCTTCTCATTTCAGCACACAGGTCTGGGTCCTTCTCTCTGCGGCAACAGGACCCAAATTTGCTCCATCATCTGTGTGACAGCCCTTCAGATATTTAAAGACATTTCTCGTATTGAGGCTTAATCCTCTCTTCTCCAGCCTACTCAGCTCCTTCAACCTTTCTTTAAAGGTCTCTTGACTTTTTTTATATGAAGCACCGCTTTAGCTAATGGGGCCTCCTCCTGCTGCTGCGCCACCGGAGAACGATTTCTGTTCTCATCCTGAAGCAAAGTTCTTAACCTGAAGCACTATTTCTGGGTTAGCAGAGTGTGTAACCTGAAGTGTATGTGACCTGAGGCGTATGTAACCCGAGGTACTACTGCACTTATTTGTGTTTTTCTTTTGTATTTTTATCTTGTGAACCCCACTGAGATCTTCTGATGAAGAGCGGTCTATATATCTAATGAATAATAATAAAAACATTAGCATCCCTGGTGCCTTTTCTAGTTTGACCCTAAAATGGTATCCTGTCTGCATTGAGTGGAATCTTCCTGGCAGGATAGCCTGGCTGTGTTCTCTTGCCAAGGCCTTAGAGGAGAAAGGAGATGGAGATTCTGTGCTGGGAACTACCATGTTAGGATGTATTCCAATGTTTTGACAGGAATTAATCCTCTCTGCATATACATCATGCCTCACATGGGTGATATTCTCCATGCACCAGAAGCGAAATACCTTTAATCAGACCACACACAGGCAAATGGCGTTCCAGACTCCTGGAGAACAGGCTGCAAATTGCTCAGGCAGCGGTTGATTGAAAGAGAGAGCGAAGACGCATTAAGTCGCATGGTGATCTCTTCCCTGGGGATTCAGGAGACAATAAGGGTATTAGCAGCACAACAAACACTCCCTGTGGCGCATTCAGCACTCAGTCCCCAGAGACAGAGAGTTCCATGCGCATGCACACACACACACACACACACACACACGACTGTGTGCTAGCAGTCAGTGAGAAGAATCATCCCAGGCACAAATAATAATCAGATTTAGAAGGATTTCTCACAGGTCAGGCAATTTAAGGGTCACAGAACTTCTCCCATTACATGTTTAGTTGCACCCCTATAATATTTTAAATGTAAACTATGGGGGTGGAAAGTTAAAGATTAAATTATTGTCTCCCCTCCCCTAACGTAGTGCTGTTGTTTTTTTAAAGTTAAATTTAACTTAATTAATTTTAATTTTAAATATAGGCTGCCTTTCTGAGGGTTAAAAAACAACAACACACAACAGCAATTAGAAAATGTAAAAAACAAGATAATTTCTACAAAACACCGAGAGTGCTAAACGATCCAGCAGTAACAAGGCACCCGCCCCGCCCAAATATGAAAAAAACAATTTCTCCAAATTAGATTAAAAACAGACAAACCAACAAAGAAACTCGCACAATATTTCATGATAAAGAAAATAACGTGCAAATGGCAGTGTTGCATCTTGAAAGTACGGTATGTTGTTCCAAGATGCGACACAGCAAAATCCATTTATTTCATAAAGTGATCCTGAAAATTTCTTATTTTATTTATTTACTTATTCATTTACTGCATTTACCTCCGAGGAGTTCAAGGTTGTGTATGTGGTCCTCCCCACCCTCCTTTAATTCCCACAAGAGCCCTGTGAGGTAGGTTAAGCTGAGAGGCAGTGACTGTATCACAGTATTTTAATATTCTTTTGGAAGCCGCCCAGAGTGGCTGGGGAAACCCAGCCAGATGGGCGGGGTATAAATAATAAATTATTATTGTTATTACTGGCCCAAGGTCACCCAGTGAGCTTCAAATACGTTGAGATATTACATTACCATTTTACAGTTAATTAAAGTGTTAATGCTATATGCTGCTTAAATTTATTATACTGATTATTATTATTATTATTTGGTATGAACCCCACCCTGGGACTGTATAGTGAAGGGTGGATTCTTATAGGTCTTCATAGTAAGATGAAATCAAACAAATAAATAAATAATGAAGTGGACAGAGCAGATTTGGGGGGGGGGGCAGCCAATGTATAAATTGACTACAACTCAAGGGGTGTGTTGCAATGAGCCTCTGTACCTCAGAGGATTTCATTTTAAGGGCCGGGAAGTTGGCATGCATGGTCAAGTTCGCTGATATATTGAGAACGAGGCAACTTAATAAGCTGTGAGGTGAAAAATGGGGTTTATTTGGTATTTATTTGTGGAAAAGGAAGCAGGAATACATTCAACCGTATATACTGTTGAGGACAGTATAAGTATCTTGGGAAGGATTTTTGTATGATGTATGTGTTCTGTGATATTTTTACTTGTTTACTTTGTTCTTTAATCATAATAATAACCTGGCCAGAGCAACAGATGTAGCTTTCCTTCATATAGTAGGCTACATTCCAGCCTATGCGATTCGACTAGAGAAGGGTTTCCCAAACTTGGGTCTCCAGCTGTTTTTGGACTACAACACCCATCATCCCTAGTTAGCAGGACCAGTGGCCAGGGATGATGGGAAATGTAGTCCAAAAACAGCTGGCGACCCAAGTTTGGGAAACACTGCACTAAACGTTAACTACCTGGCATTAGCATATTTTTCTCTTATTAACTAACTAACTAACTAACTAACTGAATAATTTTAATCAAAATTCAGACAAGCTGGATAAGCTAATGGTGGCTGACTCAGCAAACTGATTGAATCCCAACCTTTTGGGTTGGGGTTGCATTTGCCCTGAAAGAGACAGTTTGCTGCTGGGGGGGCACTCTTAGACCCAGCTTTGCTTCTGGGGTCCTCAACAGCTGCCGTGGCATGCTGTACTTTGGTCAGTTTCAGCTGATTCATTAGTTGTACCCACGGCAGCAATATAGAAACTTAGCATCAGCCTGTTGTTGTTGTATAGTCATTTAGTCGTGTCCGACTCTTCGTGACCCCATGGACTCCTGTCTTCCACGGCATAGCTCATAGCTCCTCTGAGTTATTCAAGCCCCTTCGCCACGGCAAGGTAGTGATAAGCCTAGGCAACACATTAATGTATTTTTTTTATTGGTTCTACCTTATTTTTTAACAGCAGCTGTTTATTGTGGGTAGATGGTTTGTAAGTAGGGCTGGGTGGTGTATTGTCTAAAACTGGTCTGAAGTCCATATCATGGATTTCATAATTTTGACAATATATCAAGAATCATTTTGTGTGTGTGTATGTGTGTATGTGTGCGCGTGCGTGCGTGCATGCTATGCAAAAAATCAAAATGTGGGAAGCCAGCCAACGCCTCTGTATAGCTCCATCCTTATTTCAGATATCATGATATATTGGTATATCACGATGTTTAGTTGGTGATATATTGCAATGTTGAAAGGCAGAAATTTACCAGTCCTAGTTGTAGGTGGTGGTGGGATATTCAGCACTGGTACTGCAGCCACACCCGGGTCTTATGAAATGTGTTCCTCCCTAAGCTGCTATTACACACACACACACACACACACACACACACACACACACTTCAGCAAATGGCTTCCGCCCTGTGCTTTAAATTCACTACAAAAATTCACATTCACACCAAGTATGGTCAAGACAAGCTAAGGTTGAAAGTGGCATTATTATGAATGGAGTCTAGCCATGCAAAGTTGGAGTGAGTGGAGAATCTGGACTGCAAAAAGGTGGCTAAAAGTGTTTTGCCTCCTGTCTCAGAAATATCCCTCTTGTCAATGGCTGGGCTTGCTTGCCTCTCCCATGAAGATTTCAAAAAAGTACACACAAGATGTTATTACAGGCTGCGAAGATTGGAGGTGGGGAACCATTGCAGCAACCCACAGTTAGCATGACAGCAGTACATCAATGCAGGGAATTAGCACATTTGAGGCACTTTGAGAACGGTGGATGAAAGGTGTTGGAGACAAGGCAAGCATTATTCGTTCAAATGAAATTCTATTACTTCCTTCAGCTGGTGCAGTCATTCTCCCGCCACAATTAGGGGAAGCTCTCCCCATCAGAAATCCTTTTTCAGAGCTCCTTCTTTCAAACTGCTGTTTATCGTCTCGTTAAAGAGGTTCACCTGCAAAATAGAGGGAGAAGAAAAGGGTTGTCATCATTAAAAAAAACAAGCCCAAAGCCACAATTGTGCAAGATTAAAAGAGCACGGCAAAGTTAAGGGGGAGGAAAGTGCTTTTGTAGATCTGATGCCAAGTTCTTATTAGTCTTAAAAACACATACCTAGATAAATAAAATGACGAATTATTTCAACTGCTCATAAAGTTGCCATGCCAGCCTGAGAGCTGGGAGCCTCCAATTCAACACCTTCTCAATTACACAGGATAAATAGAATTTTGTTCTGACATGGAGATTTATAAACAGAAGGAATTTTTGCTTTGTGGAAATGCAGCGTTGCCTCTGGAGTTTTCAAACACCGTCTTCTTGCATGGCAGTTTGGTCTTCTTTAGCCCCAAATAGTTGCCCCACTCTACTGAAATTTGTATCCTTTCTCTTCCTCTAAAGCAGTGTTCCCCAAATTTGGGTCTCCAGACGGTTTTGGACTACAATTCCCATCATCCCTGACCACTGCTCCTGGATAGCTAGGGATGATGGGACTTGTGGTCCAAAAACAACTGGAAAATCCTGCTCTAAAACATGGGGGGAACCTATGGCGCTGCAGATGTTGTTGAACCCCAGTTCCTATCAGACTCTGCCAGCATAGACACTGGTGAGGGATGATGGGAACTGCAGTCCAGGAAGGACAAATTAACCTTGTGGGTGATAGTCCAGAATTCCTTACTGGAAGGAGCCCTACTTCCTTCCCCTGCTCACACACTGAATAAATGAAATGTGTGTAAAAATAACAGCCATTCCCATCCTTTCTCACTCGGGTGATACCTAAACACTTCAATTAAGTAGACTGTGTGGTTCAAGCTATTTCCTGCACTAGGAACTGTAGTTCACCCCTTAAAGAGCTACAATTTTGAGAATTCTTTTCAAGCAACAGTTCCAAGGATTCTTTGGGGAAAGTCATGCGCTTAAAATATATGGCAGTGATGTGACCTTAGTACCCACAAAGGCCTCAAGAAATAGGCAAGAGATACGGACAGACTTTTGGCAGGCAATGAGACTTAATTGTTTTTGTTGTGGGTTTCCAATGGGTGGAAGCGTTTTCTGGGTTGGTTATACCCTTTTTGCATAGATTTGTCTGGCTTTTGTGAATATTGAGCAAAAATGTTGAGTGAATATTTTTGTGAATATTACATGAATTTGACTGGTTTCTGTGAATGTTGAGCAGGGGGATCCTTCAACAATTTCTGTTCAGCAGCATGGGAGACAGTGGAAGACGGATGCTTATTTCAGGGTATGAATTGTTTCCAGGTAGGTGAGCAAAGCATGAAACCACACACACAAAGGTCAAACTCCTGTTGCCATATCCATAAGAGAACCTTTTTTTAAAAAACGTGTGTGTGTTTTCCTGTTACAGGTGTGCTTTGAAAAATGGAAACTGACCCTAAGATGGAGAACAAAAAATGAGCAAGCCCTGATGGAAGTCAGAGGGCAGAGGGGAAAGTAGCCCAAGATTGTTCGCTAGGGAATAGGGCTAGGAATGCAATTTATTGACTCTAATAAGGTCAGGACCCAGGCTTCATAAGAAAGCAAAGCTTCTCTCTTGTGGTGAGAGTTATTATATCTCCAAAAGACATTTACTTTTTGTGTGAGTAACAGCAAGATACCTCACTCCCAGTACAAAGTTAGGGACTACTGTCGAATTATTGTGGGTGAGACAATTGTGATGATTTTGCCTGAAGGCAATGCCTGGTCAGAGCTTGGGACTTGAAAAAAAAATCTTCTTGGCCTACAGTGGGAGCTGAGATTCAGAAGCAGGCAGGAGATTTCTAGAATGTTCTTAATGAAGATAACCATCAGAGCTTGGGGAACAAGACACATTTCTTCACATGTACGCTCAACTAAGGAGAGGGGACTTAGGTCCGTGTGTAAAAGAAACTACAGTGGTACCTCAGGTTAAGTACTTAATTCGTTCCGGAGGTCCGTTCTTAACCTGAAACTGTTCTTAACCTGAAGCACCACTTTAGCTAATGGGGCCTCCCGCTGCCGCCACACCGCCGGAGCACGATTTCTGTTCTCATCCTGAAGCAAAGTTCTTAACCTGAGGTACTATTTCTGGGTTAGCGGTGTCTGTAACCTGAAGCGTATGTTACCTGAAGCGTATGTAACCCGAGGTACCACTGAACTTCAAAACAAAACAAAACAAAACAAAACAAAACAAAACAAAACAAAACAAAACAAAACAAAACAAAACAAAACAGCTTAGAGAGAAGCACAGAGGTTACCTGAAGCTGAAAAGCATTTTGAGACTCTGTGGTGTGGAGAATTGGAGGCTCATGCTCCATAGTTAGTGGTGGAGGAGTGTGTGGCCATACCCTGATATGAGAAGCAGAGTTTGGAACCTCGGTTGTTCACTTCTGTGAAACCCTTCAAGGGCTAGTCAACTCCTATGGACTACTTAGTAACCCACAGGGCCAGAAGTGGAAAGACTTTCTTTCCAGGAGTGACTTGGCTGTTTATAATAACTTGGTTGTTCTAGCAACAGCCCCCTCCAGTAGGCATTAGCTAAGTGAGTAAGGCAGGAAAGGGACTGAGAGGCAGCCAAGGAGTTGGCACACGCAGGTGTGGAACATGGACTAGCACACTCTCAGGGAACTGGACATAAAGCAATATTTTCCAGTGTTGCAAATGGAAAATCCCTCACACCCTTTCCTGTATTTTAGCTGGTGAGCTCAGTTCATGCCCTATCAAATTCCTGTACCTAGAGGATGGCATGAAAGAGGAGGTTAATTCAGAGAATAGTGTGAGCACTGTCTTCCTTGAAATAATGTTCTTGGAGACATTTGGATCCTCATGTTTTGGCGGGAACACCATGTCTCTCCCAGAACAGCCATGCCATCTCCCAGATTTATTCACGCCAACCAAGTCATTAAACACACAGCCATTCTCCAGCATCCTAAGAAAGCCACACCATATCCCAGCACTTCTTGTCTTGCCCAGGATGTTCATGCTGTCCTTAGCATTTTGGACATGCTCATTGCAGTCTTCATTTGACAGCACAAAGGGGTCGTGTCAAGCTGACATAGTGACACACACACACACACACACACACACACACAATATTTTAATATATATATTAAAAAACCAGAAGCTTTTCTTGGCTTGTGGATAGGCATTTCCACCAGAAGAATCTCTTGCTTAATGCACAGTAACGGAGGGCCATGAACAGTTGGCAGCCTAGATGGGGTGGTGGCAGCAG
This sequence comes from Podarcis liolepis, assembly GCF_965112155.1. Taxonomy (NCBI): domain Eukaryota; kingdom Metazoa; phylum Chordata; class Lepidosauria; order Squamata; family Lacertidae; genus Podarcis; species Podarcis liolepis. The sequence continues at coordinate 27,566,268 of NC_139555.1, forward strand.
GCGCATTCTGTACCTCAAGATAGGATTTGTCCGAAAAAGGGAAACTCATGTTAAAAGTCATCGGCTGCACACTTTCTCTCTTAGCGCTTCCTACTTTGTCTTCTGTGGCCATGACTTAATAAAAAGAGAGCAGACCTTTCATGCGTTCAGGCAATTCAATTCAAACTGAATTACAATTATCATTGCAAAACTGTGATGTACCTAATCTGTTTTTAGGCCTGAATGGACCCTAGGAAGGGCCTATAAGAGCCGAAAATGTCAGCGTTTCCTAGGAAGGATGGCAAAATGTCTATGATCACTTCTTTTTGGTGCTTTTCATCTTCCCCTTTTAAAAGGGGTGGCGTGCTTTTGAATTGCACACATATCTATATTTCACACGTCATGTGAAAATTGTAGCATGCCCAGCTATGAGCTCCAGTGGCTTATTTGATTATCTGCGGAGACGTGCCCCAAATAGATTCTAGTTTTAGCCAGTTTTTGATAGTAATACTACATAATCTCAAAGGCAGTAGCACAATACCCAAGCCACACATAATAATAATAATAATAATAATAATAATAATAATAATAATAATAATAGTTATTATTTATACCCTGCCCATCTGGCTGGGTTTCCCCAGCCACTCTGGGTGGCTTACAGCATATATAAAACATTGTAAACCATCAGACATAAAAAGATTCCCAATGCAGGACTTCCTTCAGATGTCTTCTAAAAGTCAGATAGTTGTTTATTTCCTTGACATCTGATGGGAGGGCGTTCCACAGGGCGGGTGCCACTACCGAGAAGGCCCTCTGCCTGGTTCCCTGTAACTTCACTTCTTGCAGTGAGGGAACCACCAGAAGGCCCTTGGAGCTGGATCTCATATAAGAGGGAGAATGGCTGTTCTGTTAAACACAAAACAAATACTGGACCAGAGATAAAGAACTGGAGTGGACCAATGTACAACCTTCCAAGAACCAGGGGGTTTTTTTTTTGAGCAGAAACTCTCCATAAAGAAACAGCACTGGGATTGAGTTGTGTGGGGCTTGACTCAGAGCCACTTGCATTTCTTCTAGCAACGTCCGTAGTCTGCTGTAAATTTTGGGCAGCTTCACATCCCATAACATGGTAATAATAGCCATGACTGCACTATCTGGGAGAAGAATCCCATTTTGCAAAGTGCGAAATAAATCACACCCAGTGCTGGGGAAATGAACTATACCAGCAACAGAAGTGAATCAGCAGCAGATGATGTCTAGATTGTGAGCAAGAAATGTGTAAGAATTGTGCACGAGTTACTGAACTAAAAAATGAATAGTCTGGAAAGATCTAGAGCTCTTTCCAGAGTTAACCACACCTTTGTGTTGTTGTTGTTTAGTCGTGTCCGACTCTTCGTGACCCCATGGACCAGAGCACGCCAGGCACTCCTGTCTTCCACTGCCTCCCGCAGTTTGGTCAAACTCATGCTGGTAGCTTCAAAAACACTGTCCAACCATCTTGTCCTCTGTCGTCCCCTTCTCCTTGTACCCTCCATCTTTCCCAACATCAGGGTCTTTTCCAGGGAGTCTTCTCTTCTCATGAGGTGGCCAAAGTATTGGAGCCTCAGCTTCAGGATCTGTCCTTCCAGTGAGCACTCAGGGCTGATTTCCTTCAGAATGGATACGTTTGATCTTCTTGCAGTCCATGGGACTCTCAAGAGTCTCCTCCAGCACCATAATTCAAAAGCATCAATTCTTCGGCGATCAGCCTTCTTTATGGTCCAGCTCTCACTTCCATACATCACTACTTGGAAAACCATAGCTTTAACTATATGGACCTTTGTTGGCAAGGTGATGTCTCTGCTTTTTAAGATGCTGTCTAGGTTTGTCATTGCTTTTCTAATTAGTTCGGTCATATTATGCTTACATATCTCTTCAGACACAGAAGCATGAAAGCAAATGTAAAAAGTAAAGTTAAAAATTATATTAGAAGGGTAGAACTGATTTTCTCTCCCCCAAAGTCCTTGAACCTGAAGCTCAGATCTTGAATTCTGCTACAATTGTGTTGTTCTGCTATTTAGTTTGATAGTTGCAGACCCTCCAATTGTCTCTATTTTCCAGGGACAGCTCTAGATTTACAGAAGCCATCCTGGTTTCCGATTTGATCCTAGAATGTCCCGCTTTTCCTTAGGACGTCCTTATTTTCATCGGAGAAATGTTGGAGGGTATGGAGTTGATGGAGAATCATAAGAGCTTGATTAAAGGGCAGTTGGGCTGCTCTTTAATATTGAAACGCACCTTGAGTCACCTTGATGTGCCTGTGGCAGGTAACCACTGTTACCTGATGTATTTTGCGAAGAGAGCTAGAAATCAACAGGATGGATTTTAGATTTTAGGGAGCTGGATTAAAGCTTCACGGGGAAAACTATTTGGCCATCAAGAAATGGGATATAAATCTTAAAAAAATAAATAAACAGAAATAAATAATGTTGCTGTAAATTTACTGCTGCATGTGTGCTTCATTCTGCACCATATAATATCTGCTCAATTTGTACATTAGTAGATTAAAAAATATTATAAAGGTGCTATATATCTCCAGTGCTCTGTCCTCCAACAATATTTAATAGCCACTGGGAGGATGTAGGCAGAATTTTAAAGGTCTACCTCTTTCAGATCCCTGGCATAGGGTAACTCATGAGTGGAGATGGGATAGCAGGTGCTGCCTACTGGGAAGAGTGAAGATCAAGGACCCCAAGGATGGAATGATAAAGTAAAGGTAGGGGCCTATAGGTGTTACCTTCTAGGGAGTGGATGTATGTTCATCAGTGCTTCGTGTTTACCTTGGATAGCCTGTTTCAGTGGTTTATGGCATCATAAGACCAGGCCGTGTTTTATTACCCACAATTTGAGTGATCCCTGATATCACCACTGATGTCCATTTCACCAAACAGCAGCATCACAGGGCAACCTCCAGATAGTCACTATTTTCTGGAAGGGACTCAATCACATACTGGAACTTTAGATTTCACTGTTAAAGTGGATGAAAGGGCTCTATCGTCCTAAATCAACAAATCCATTCTTTTTTTAAAAAAAAATCCAGACATTTTGCAATTTGGAAAGTGATAGGGCATTGAAAAGTGTGGGACGAGCGAATGGCTAATGTGAAGATGTGTAAACACCCTGTCAGCAAATTAGAATGAATGAATGCTCAATAAAAACAGGACGTCGTTTAACCACCGTTAAGTTTTGAGCAAGCAAATTAGGATGAATGCAGAAGAAACAGGTTGTCTGAAGGAGCTCTAAGTAATCCCTGATATGACCACTGACGGCTATTCCATCCACCAGCTCTCAGCAGTCTCAAATGGTTATTTTTCCAGGAAATGAAGGAAGGTAATCAGCAAGACCTATTTTACTGATTCAGTGTGACACCCATCAGGACTCTCTCTCTCACACCCACACCCACACACCCATACACCCACACACCCCTCTTTTTGTTCCAAATGCTAAATTTCCTTTGCCAGGCCAACATTTACTAGAATAATATACTTACTGAAAGAGGAGAATTAACAGCATTCAAATCCACCCATAGAAGAACCATCTCATCAGGTCGGACTAAAGTTCAGTCAGCCTGTCCCTCAAAGTGGATATATCATTTGTTCAAACACTGATTATTTGTGAGACATTTATTCAAACTGTTAAAACATTCAAACTAGTTTCAAAATGATCAAGTTAGTGTCCCTGGAAAATTCATTCCCCTGCCAGTGAGTTGGTCCTGCAACTGAAATTAAATTTCCACAAATTGAACCCCATTATGTTCTGTCACTGGCAAGGGAGACGAACTGTTCTCTGGTGGTTTTTTATTAGAACCACTTCAATATTTGAAAATGATTACATGCAACGTAATGTCCTTTCTTCAACAGAATTAATATGCTCACTTCATTTGCAGAAACTCCTCTCCTTGCATAACACTTATCAAAACTTTATTCAGTTTCCCAACATCTTCTGAAAAGTGACAGCTACATAGTCCAAAGTGAAGTGAAACAATATATTATATGAGGATGGATAGCTGTCAGCAATGGAGAACCTTCCCTCCAGATGCCCTTTTCAATCCAGGCCATATGTTTATCAGTAGTAATTTCATTGCTTGGAACCCAATGGCTCTTTGACAGCTGCCATGGAGTCCATTTGGAGATGCACAATCTCATTTGCCAGTAGTTCACCATGGATGCAGTGATGGAGACTAACTTGGTTGGCTTTAAAAAGGGATTAGACAAATGCATGGCGAGCAAGACCGCCAATGGTACTAGTCTTGATGGCTGTGTGCTACTTCAGGATAGTATGCCACAACAGCCGCCCAAATATTACTTGCTAAAAATTGGAAAACACAAGAACTACCAACAGTGGAAGATTGGCAGATGAAGATGATGGACTTTTCGGAGCTAGCTGACCTGACTGGAAGAATCCACAACCAGAAGGAAGAGGAGTTTCAAGAGGACTGGAGGAAATTCACAGACTATTTGAATAAATATTGTAATATAAAAAATTAGAAATTACTTGAAAGAAACAAATAGGCCTAGGATTAAATTAAGTTATAATTAAATAAATGGGATTTAGAATGTTAAGAAAAGTGAATAAGATGGACTATAATTGGAAATTGTTTTAGTTTAATAATGATATTGGAAAGCTGTTACTTTTAATTACAAGGAAACTCAGAAGGGAGGGATTTGAGGAAGTCAACCAAGATGTTTAAAAGGTTGGATTTGTGAAGAATTAAGTTTGTTGTTATTGCTTATCTGTTTATTGTTCCCTCCTTTTTTCTCTTTCTTTTTTTGTTTTTGTGTATCATTTTGCTTTGTGGTTTGTGTTATCACTGTGGAAAATCTAATAAAAATTATTATTTTTTTAAAAAAGGATAGTATGTCTCTGAATATCAGTTCTGGGAAAGTGCTATTGTTCTCTTTGTGGACTTCCATAGATTCTTTTGTACAGAACGAAAAATTCTCCAATATCTTCTGAGATATTGGGCAGGGACAGGCCCTTAGTATTGGACCTCAGTATCTAGACTGAACGACAAAGGTGGAGACGCTCCTTCAGGTATACTGGGTTGAGGCGATTTTGGGCTTCAAACCTCTGTTTCTTCACGTCCATCATAGCAGCACGTGGCAGTATCAAAGGCAAGAGGGGGAAAACAATGATTAACACAGTGTGTGTGTGTCTGTGTATGCATCTCTGTGAAATTAATTTGGCCTAAATGGCAATGAACTGACACACAAAATAGGCCCTTCCATTGGACTGAGGTGACTTTTACCCAGTGTCCTGTTGGTTTTAATAAGAAGTGGGTTGAGGCTGCGTTTGCAGTTCCATGACCCTATGCTCATTGTCTGAGCGTCAAAGGTGTCACAAAATTACTGCTGACTTACACTGTGGCTAATGGATTCAGGATGGTCCTTGTTGAGTAATTATGTTCAATGAGACTCTGTCAATAGAATTTGCTGTCAACTGTCACTTTCTACAATATCAACTCTAATAGGTTCAGGTGTGGGGAATGGATTGATGTGGAAACTGCTGATTATTATTTTTTTAAATACACAGAAAGAAAGGGCAGGATAAAGAATGAACCACAAGAATTGTTTATCACCAAGTTTGATTTTGGGAAGTTCTGCTTAACATAATTTAATTGAATGTTACACAGCAGGTTCCAAAACAAAAAACCAACCCAAACCTAAAATAGCCGTGCAACAGCACAGATTGTTTTTCTTCACATTTTCTTTAAAAACACAATAAATATATTGATTTTTAAAAAATGAACTGCCAATGCATTTAGATTCTCTCAGCTGAAAACTGAGTTCTCTGGTATATAAAGTCCTCAGTGTAACTTGACTCCCCAACAAGGTCTGAAACCAGAATGGAGAGCTGCTAACTATCTGTTACCTACTGATGACCGTAAGACTTAAAGTACAATCCCAAGGAGGTGGACTTGCCCTGCCAGACCCCTAAACTTTGTTGTGAACCATCTGCTTTTTGCTGGCTGAGAGAATGGCTGCTTCTTGAAAGCACTGAAGTGTTGGATAATGGCAGATGAAGTTGATGGACTATATGGAATTGGCGGAAATGACTGGCAAGATCCGAGACCAGGGAGAAGAGTCAGGGGAAGAGGACTGGAAAAAGTTTAAAGACTATTTATAGAAATATTGTAAAATTAATGAATGTTAGAAGAATGTTGGAATGAAGTTATATGGCTTTAGTAGAAATGTTATAAGGAATTAAGTATAAATAGATTAATAGAAAATTAAAGGAAAAAATAAGGCAAGAATGTGTTAAGATAATTATAGGATAGAAAACAGAGGAAGATGGAAAGGAATTGCTGAAACAATTAATAGAAGTGGAATACAAAAAGGGAGGTGTGAGGAGGTTGTTGGAAATAAGCGAATGAAAGATAAGATATTGAAAATGTTTGAGGTGTTTTTAAATTGTTTTTGTTTGTTTTTGTTTTGTTTTGTATGTAGTGTTTTTTATTGTATTTGTATTGTTCTTCTTTTTCCTTTTTTTGTTTGTAGTGTTGTGTTGAAACTGTTCAAAAAGTAATAAATATCATTTTTTAAAAAATAATAATAAAAAAGACTTAAAGTACAATCCCAGGCATGTGTACTCACAAGTAAGTCCCATTGCATTTCATAGGGACTACTCTCAGGCAAGGGACTGCAGACTTGGGCACTGTCCTAAAGCCATTTAATCATGTGGAAGGCTTCAGTCTTCGCTGTTTAAGATCCATTTGTATTATAAAATGAAGGGGCAGGATTCCCAACACAGTGGGTTTGGTTGTTTATTAGATAAGTATGCCACCCTTCATCCATCGACTTTAGGTAGTTTACAGCATAAAAATACCAGATAAAAACACAAAATTAAAAACAACAACAGAGCAGAGCTGTATACAAATTTAATTAATAACAGCAGCAGCATCAACAACAACCCCCACCCCTCCACCCCTCCCTCAAACACAGTTAAAAGGATATAGGATGTTAGTCAGCCCAAGGCCTGGTTGAAAAGGAATGTTTTCGACTGGTGCCTTAAGGGCCTTTTCTGTGGTGGCTCCCCAATTACGAAATGCTCTCCCCAGAGAGGCTCCCCAGGCAAAAACATTCCTCTTTATCCAGGCCTATGACTGTTAAAGAACTTACGCTTTGTGAAAGTGTGGGGGACAGGACTGTTATTATGATGACTATTTTATTTATTGGCTGTTTGTCAGTATTTTTATTTTATTATGTTTTTATCATTGATGTTGTGTAATGCATTTTTATTGTTTCACACCACCCTGGGATCGTCTGATAAAGGGTTGTATATAAATTGAATGAATGAATGAATGAATGATGGTGTATATGAAGGCACAAGCTGGGGAAGTTGTCAAATCTCTGGGACTGAGAGCATGCTGACCGGGACTCAGCATCAGTGGGTTGGATACACAGATCACAGGAGAAATTCTGTTTACCTTAAGTAGCATTCTATATTCAACTGAGCACAAAAACCTCATTTCATAGGTCAACTTACCCTAAGATAAAATAGTACTCCTTCAATTTCTTTAGTGTGTTCCCAAGTGAGACTGTTAGTCCATCTATCCCAGAGCTGTATGCTCAGTACTGTTTTTTTCAGCCGGAACACACCAAAATTCAGTTCTGCTACCTCTCAGGTGGGTTCCGTTGTCATTATAAGAGATCAAAGGAGGTGTTCATTGTGAGTTCCAGAACCTCTTTTTCTAGAAAAATAGCACTGTGTATACTCCACCCGAGTCTAGAACTCTACCTATGATTCAGACGGGTGGCGCTGTGGTCTAAACCACTGAGCCTCTTGGGCTTGCCGATCAGAAGGTTGGTGGTTCAAATCCCTGAGACAGAGTGAGCTCCCGTTGCTCTGTCCCAGCTCCTGCCAACCTAGCAGTTCAAAAGCATGCCAATACAAGTAGATAAATTGGTACCACTGCGGCAGGAATGTAAACAGTGTTTCCATCCGCTCTGGTTTCCATCACAGTGTCCCGTTGCACCAGAAGGGGTTTAGTCATACTGATCACGTGACCTGAAAAGCTGTCTGTGGACAAACGCCGGTTCCCTCAGCCTGAAAGTGAGATGAGCACCACAACCCCATAGTCACCTTTGACTGGACTTAACCGTCCAGGGGTCCTTTTTACCTTACCTATGATTCATGCTCAGTGGAGATGGCAGGGACTGAATTTTTAACTTTATGCAGGCAACACATTCACTCTGCCAAAGAGCTATGGCTTCTCCCATTAAGTGTAACTTAGAATCTTGTATCCTTTGAATCCTGCTTACCTTTTATACTGTTATTCCTTTACACAACAAACCTGTGCAGATTACAAATGGAACAATAATGCAGAAGAGGAATACAGCTAATTAGGGGAAAGTGCAATAAGATAAATATTACAATCTGTATAACACAGTAGTTAATTCCACACATAGTATTTCTTGATATATTCCAGTAGCACAGCCAGCATTTCATTAATAGCCCAATCCTATTCATGTATGCGCAGAAGTTGATTTTACTGGTGTCCACAGGGCTTACGCCCAAGTCAGTGCATAGAGAATTACAGCTGGTGATGGATGAATCAGTCTCTTTCCAGCCCCTTGTTGCTTTGTCCTGTGTTCACTCATATATATTCTCATTAATCTGCATTTAAGGATAAATCAACTTCTGTGCACACACACAAAAATCACATTTGTATATGTATTTAAAGATGCATTTCTAAATAGATTTTCTCTATCAAAAATGCTTTTCAAAATGTATTTCAATACAGTGGTACCTCAGTTTCCGAACGTCTCTGTTAACAAATGTTTGGTTTCCGAACGTCATAAACCCAGAAGTAAATGCATCGGTTTCCAGACACTTTTCGCAAGTCGAACATGCCATGTGGCTTCCATATTCAGTTTTCTGTAAGCAAACGCTTACGTAAGTAAATGCTTCAGTTTTCGAATGTTTCAGAACGTGGATGGTCTTCTAGATCAGATTATGTTCGAAAACCGAGGTACCCCTGTATATGTTTTTAAGTGATGAATGGCAAAAATAACACTGAAAAAGTGTAGACAATGGTGGTTAACTAACCACGCAGCTTCCATATTGAGTTTTCCATGAGTAAATGCTTCCAGAAGTAAATGCTTTGGTTTTTGAACATTTCAGAACTCGCACGGTCTTCCGGAACTATACAGTGGTACCTCGGGTTACCGACGCTTCAGGTTACAGACGCTTCAGGGTACAGACTCCGCTAACCCAGAAATAGTACCTCGAGTTAAGAACTTTGCTTCAGGATGAGAACAGAAATTGTGCTCCGGCGGTGTGGCGGCAGCGGGAGGCCCCATTAGCTAAAGTGGTGCTTCAGGTTAAGAACAATTTCAGGTTAAGAACAGACCTCCAGAATGAATTAAGTTCTTAACCCGAGGTACCACTGTATATGTTTTTTAAGTGACGAATGGCAGAATAACATTGAAAAAGTGTAGACAATGGTGGTTAACTTGGAGTGAGCACAATGTTTCCTCTCCCCATGTCAATGGTGGCTGGGGGGAATAGAATGGTGTGTAGATTCTTGTCTGCTGGCCTCCACTGGTGGAGAAGCCCATCATTGGTGGTGAGGGGGCTCCATTCTGGTGGAGCTGCCGAGCTTTGCCAAGAGAGGAGGTAAGTACTTGCTGGCAGTTTCTCCACTGGTAGAGCAGAAAGTCCCCACTGTGGATCCAACTTGCTGGATCCAAAGCCCCATGGATCCCCCAAAGAGCAAAAAGCAACACACACCAACTTCCACCCTGGCTGGCATGAGCTGGCAGGGCTTCAGATGCAAATAATAATAGTAATAGTAATAGTAGTAGTAGTAGTAGTAGTAGTAGTAGTAGTAATAATAATAATAATAATAATAATAATAATAATAATAATTTATTATTTATACCCTGCCCATCTGGCTGGGTTTCCCCAGCCACTCTGTTGGGCAGCTTCCAACAAAGATTAAAAATACATCAAAATGTCACACATTAAAAACTTCCCTCAAGCCTTCATATGTCTTCTAAATGTCAGGCAGTTGTTTATCTCTGTGACATCTGATGGAAGGGTGTTCCACAGGGTGGGTGCCACTACCGAGAAGGCCCTCTGCCTGGTTCCCTGTAACTTTGCTTCTTGCAATGAGGGAACTGCTGGAAGGCCCTCAGTGCTGGACCTCAGCGTCTGGGCAGAACGATGGGGGTGGAGACGCTCCTTCAGGTATCCTGGGCCGAGGCCGTTTAGGGCTTTAAAGGTCAACACCAAAGATGCAAAGGTGGATTCAGTTGTCGGTTCAAATTGCTCTGGAAACTGGAATCTGCACGTTAGTCTAGATGGTGTGGATCAGGTCAGCTTGTCTCCAAACTTGCAAAACTGAATTTCTCCAGAATCCCTAAGTGCAGGCATCTAAGCAAAGAAAAGCTTCTGTTGGCAACATTTCAAATCCAAGTCCATACTAGGATCTCAAAGAAGCAACATAGTGATTCTTAATATTATTATTAACATTATCCATGACTACTGAAGGTCACCCAACCTCTTCTTAAAAGCCTCCAAGGAGAATCCACGACCTTCCGAGGGAGACGGTTCTACTGTCAAACAGCTCTTACGGTCAGAAAGTTTTTCTGTACGTTTAGTCAGAATCTCCTTTCTTGTAACATGAAGCCGCTGGTTCAAGTCCGACCCTCCAGAGCAGGAGAAAACAAGCTTGTTCCCTCTTCCACGTGACAGCCCTTGAGATATTTGAAGATGGCTATCATATCTCCTCTCATGCTACCCCTTTCCAGGCTAAACATACCCGCTCCTTCAACCGTTCTTCATAAGGCTTTGTTTCCAGACCCTTGATCACCTTGGTTGCCCTCCTCTGCACAAATTCCAGCTTGTCAATGTCCTTCTTAAATTGCGGTGCCCAGAAACATGTATTTATATGGACATTGTATCTCAATTGACATTTATTCATATATTTTACCTCAAAATATGGACTTTGGGGCACTTTGGTACATTTTGGTCAAGAACTGCAACATTCAGAAGAGTGTAAAATCCAAAGGATTGTTACATTCTAATCTGTGTGTTAGTCCAAGAGCTGTGAATGAGGTCAGTTCATTTAAAAACACAAAGGGAATGAAATTCCCCTCCATCCCTGCTTTGCACTGTCTCCAGTATCAGTATACCAGCTACTGAGGAACAACAGCCAGAGAAGGTTATTGCCCTCATGTCCTGTTTTTGGGCTTCCCACAGGCATCTGATTGGCCACTCTGGGAAGCAAGATGCCAGACTAGATAGGCCTTTGGTCTGATTCAGCAGGGCTCTTCTGATATTCTTATGACAGCTATTAGCTTCACACCCTACTTGTAGGCTACCCCAGGGGGGATCTGATTGGCTACTGTTGAAAACAGAAAGCTGACTATATCGATCTACATTCCATTTCAGAAGGGCAGTTCTCCTATCTTTACATCCGTAAGGGAAAAGTGCAGGAAGCATTCCCTTGACAAAGCAAGCACATTAAAACATCTAGACGCAACCAGTGCTTTTTTCTGGGGGGGGGGGGACACAGGGGTATGCATATGCCTAAACATTTTCTGAATCTAAGTTTGGCTGCATTGAGGGGCAGTATTTCAATACGAGTAGGAAAATGAGTGTACCCTTAAACATTTTTTTCGGGGGGGGGGGAGCACTGGACACAACGCTTCCTGCATTGACTCTTTGGAGCCAGTCATGCACAGCGTACGCATGAGGCAAGGTGAATCTTAGTTTTGGATGGAGGAGAGGTTGTAGTCTCTGCCTGCCCCTCCAATGTTGAGGTATCCCATTAATGGGTTCTGGGGGGGGGGAGTTGCCTATGTCCTTAACACTAGTTGGGGGCCATGTACGTAAGTCCTAGGAATTCCCACTGCCAGATCGACCTATGGTGCCACTTCCGGCAGACAGGCCAGAGGTAATTGATTGCCCTGTGCCCAAGCCAAACCTCTTTCATCTATATTCAAAAAAGTTGTGGCGTGTTTCAATCCAAAATCAGTCTGTGTCATCCTTCATCCTCTTGGGGGGTTGGGGACAGTTGGGGACAGAGGAGAATGATGCCTTGGCCTACAAGGTGAGGCAACCTCCATACGCAGAAGAAGAAGAAGAAGAAGAAGAAGAAGAAGAAGAAGAAGAAGAAGAAGAAGAAGAAGAAGAAGAAGAAGAAGAAGAAGAAGAAGAAGAAGAAGAAGAAGAAGAAGAAGAGGAGGAGGAGTTTGGACTTGATATCCCGCTTTATCACTACTCGAAGGAGTCTCAAAGCAGCTAACATTCTCCTTTCCCTTCCTTCCCCACAACAAACACTCTGTGAGGTGAGTGGGGCTGAGAGACTTGAGAGAAGTGTGACTAGCCCAAGGTCACCCATCAGCTGCATGTGGAGGAGCGGGGAAGCGAACCCGGTTCACCAGATTACGAGTCTACCGCTCTTAACCACTACACCACACAGGTAGAAGGATTCACTGGGGCAGCAGATCCCAACATCAATCTCAGCCCCCCCCCCTTGTTCCTGATGTAGGTCTTCCCTCACCTCTTCTTCCCTGATGGGGAGCAGGGCACTGTAGTTACGTAAGACTTAATAGCTATTAGTAATCGGGCATGTTTCTGTGGGAGTGATGCTGACTGCCCGGGACAAGTAGAAGAGTATCATGGTATAAGCAGTGCTTTTCTCTGGGGGGATCGAGGGATACACATACCCCAAACATTTTGTGAATCTTTGTACTTTTGTCCATTTACTGTATTTATTTTTCCCGATTTGAACTATAAAATAGTGGTTTTTTGTGAGTCAAAATGAGAGTACCCCTAAACATTTTTTTTGAGGGGGAAAAAGCACTGGGTATAAGCATCTGAGCGTGTGTGTATCTCCTGCAGGAGCAGCTACACCTTGTTTTATAACCCCTACTTGAATGTGTCCCAGTGTTCAAAGTTGCAAGCAAAACACCGGAGGGCCCACAAAACATTCTGTCATGTTCATTGCTGAAAAGTTTATTCTGTGGAATTGTGAAAAAGATGTCATCCAGCTTCATTCTTGATGTGCCCACAGAGGCAGAAACTCCTAAGAATAATAGATAACTTCAGTAACATTATAGAATATTATAAAGATGGAAAGAAGGGGAAAGGTAATTTTCCAAACTGTATCCAGTGTAGATAACAAACACCATAACAAAGAGAGTTGAACAAAACATGTAATCTGTTGTCTGCCTTGAGGCCAGACATCCTACACCGAAAAGCCTTCCCTGTCCCTCAGGGTTCTGCTTTGACTCTTCTTAAAGATGTTCAGTGATGGAGAGCCTATTACAACTTTCCTAACCATGGTCATTTTCTAAGTCATTTGCATCACCCTCTTTGATGCAGCAGGAGATGGAGAGATGGAGTAAAAGAGCACATGTGGAATTTAGCGGATAGGAATAGAGTGCTAGACAATGGGGATGCACCAACACTGATGCCACCAACATCTACAGCATTGGTCTTCAGGTGGTGGGTCAGGAGGAGTCACTACTGGGTTGCAACCTGATCTAAGGTGGGTTTGAAGCAGCAGCAGCAGCAGCACTACCACTGTAGAAATATGTAAGAAATGCATATTTGAGTTAAAGGCTGAAAAGGCTGAAGGCTACTGTGCTACAGCGCCACTGGGTCCTCCTCTGTGTTAGATGCTGAAGGGAAAGAAGCCAGTCTTTAAATGATCTTTAAGAGGCAAGTGGAGCCCCAGACATTTGACTATAGGTACCACTTGACCTAAGAAAATATGTGCAACTGTGTTAGGAAAAGGGTAACAGACCTTCTGTGACTTACGGTAGGTACAAAAGAAAACAATTTAGAGTGATTTCTTCTTCACTGTTATCATAGCTTCAGTCTGGCTTTAAAAGATGAATAACCCATAAATGGGAATATAGGAGAGTGAGTCTAGATTTGAGGAGGTGAGAACGGAGGTTGTAGAGTTTCTGCAGAAGAAGGAAAACACCTGTTTGGCTCTTTTTAAGGTTCATTTAGGTAAATATTAGAAGTGAGCATTAATGCTGGGAAATGAAAATTCACAATTTTAGTTATTTAAGGAAAGAAAATTGTATTGATTATAGCTGTGTAGATAACCGTGCAGAGCTTGTTGTGCATTATTTGAATACTACATATGTTCTTATGTGCCCATATATTAATATTTCACCTTACTAAAAATACGTTTAAGTGTTTTGAAAGTTGCAAAGCTACATCAGTGATGGGAAAGGAACTTGGTTCTCATGAGATCACAAGAGAAGAATATAAGAAGAACTTGCTGGATTATGCCAAGGGCCCAACTAGGTCAGTATCCTGTTTACAATAGTGGCTGGCCAGATTCTTCAATGATGCCCACAAGTATGAAGGCAAACCGTTTTTCACCTCCCTCCCACCCCCAAACAACAACGATTAATCAGAGGTATAACAGCTCTGAACATAAAGATATTGTATAAATTTCATGGCAATCAACCTCCATAAATTTGTCCTTTTACTATCATGTAAGTCAGCATCCACCATCACATCTTATTATGGCAGTGAATTGAAAAAGTTAATTATCCATTGAAGAAGTGTCCTCTTTTGTTTGTTCTGACATTTCATTTGACCCCAACATCTAGTAAGGGGCTGTGAGCAGCCAAGGAGGAAGGCAGACCAGGAGGCAGCAGTGACAGAACAGGCGCCTGAACAGGAAGGCATAGTCTTGTTGCCCAGAACCAGGCACCACCTTCACAGATGAGAGCAGACCCAGCCACCTCAACAAGACACACATTTGCAATCCCAGAAAGGCAAGCAAGTCTCAGGAGTGAGAATGAAACACCTCATCTTCAAAAGCTTGGTGGGTAGGGTATGGAAACTTATTGGGATATCTTTATCATTTTCGTCCAGTGCTGAACTTCTTGCCTCATTTTATGTCTGCTGCTGAGTCAGTACCATTACTTGCCTGAATAAATATCACCTTCTTCCTTACAAGTAAGGGTCTGCATATGCTGGATGGGAACAGGACAAATGGGCCCTTTCAATGGATCATTTCCCATTCCTCATTATAAAACCATCCTACTTGAAGAATAAGAGCCCAAGAATTTAGGCTCTTTCTCGCAATAATAGTTGAGGAACCATCCGCATGCAAGTGGGACCTCACTGCCTGAAGCTCTTACCAATCTACATCTTTCTCTTGTTCTCACTCTCTTCTTTTCTCAGTTCATCCAGATAATCCGCCGTGGAGTGAAGGAATATTGTTTGTCTCCTAAAATCCAGAAGCTCATTGCATCAAACACACACCAACAACTTCTGCCCCAAAGGCAAATAAGTCATTTATATTGTGTGAAATATTGGATATCATTCACCTCCTTGTTGGCTTTCTATCATCTATCTATCATCTATCAATCTATCTATCTATCTATCTATCTATCTATCTATCTATCTATCTATCACCTATCTATCTATCTATCTATCTATCTATCTATCTATCATCTATCTATCATCTATCTGTCTATTTATCATCTATCATCTATCTAACCATTAAAATGGATGTAGCCAATACGTGTCTGCAGGAAGCGGATGTAAAACTGCTGAATCCACCTTCTGAGATGTCTAGTTGGGTAAGTTTTTCTCCTGTACAGGCTGAAGTACACATGGAGAAATTGCACAATCAAATTGAACATTTTATGATTGCATTGTGAGCAGTGATTATGCTATCAAGCCACTTCCCCCACTCTTAGCATGTTTTGTCAGTCTTTATCCTTAAACTCCTTCAAAGCTGTGGATGTTCTGAACGCCTCAACAGGGAAACAGGCACAGTGTCTATCATCCTAGCCCTATTGTCTCTTGCACTGAGCCCACCTCACTTTGTATGAATCACAGATTCTGTTTGCAAACAAGCCTGTCATCCTGATGATTTTGCTGAATGCCTCTTTTGTTTCTTCTAGTTTAATTCTCTGGAATACCCAGCAGGGCGGTAGGAAACGGGGACCACTCAGCATTGGTCAACTCTCTTCAGTAAGAAGCAAAGCTATTGTCACCAGGAGGACAACGACAAGGGAGAGGGCCTCTTTCAGTTTCTGGCTCCCCACTTGTGGAAAGCCTCTCTCCAGTGAGGTCTGCCTGGCATCTCTGATGACATCTGTCCAGCAACAGGTAAAACCTTACCATTCCTGCCAGGTTTCTTCCACTAAGTGTTCTGTTCTCACAGTGGGCAACTAGATTGCTTTGGGAAGCCCACAAGCAGGATATGGGAACATCAACACTTCCCCACTCAGGATCCCCAGCAACTGCCTCTGATAGGCAAGGTAAAGGTAAAGGATCCCTGGATGGTTAAGTCCAGACAAAGGCGACTATAGGGTGCGGTGCTCGTATCACTTCAGGCTGAGGGAGCCGGTGTTTGTCCACAGAGAGCTTTCTGGGTCATGTGGCCAGCATGACTAAAC
This sequence comes from Podarcis liolepis, assembly GCF_965112155.1. Taxonomy (NCBI): domain Eukaryota; kingdom Metazoa; phylum Chordata; class Lepidosauria; order Squamata; family Lacertidae; genus Podarcis; species Podarcis liolepis. The sequence continues at coordinate 27,582,677 of NC_139555.1, forward strand.
CGTTTCTGGCGCAACGGAACACTGTGATGAAACCAGAGCTCATGGAAATGCCGTTTACCTTCCCGCCGGAGCGGTACCTATTTATCTACTTGCACTTTGATGTGCTTTCGAACTGATGGTTTGGCAGAAGCTGGAACAGAGCAACGGGCACTCACCCCGTCATGCAGATTTGAACCTCTGACCTTCCAATCGGCAAGCCCAAGAGGTTCATTAGAATATAGCCGCCATGACAGCTTTATTGTCAATAGAGGTTGCTTTCTGCAGTGTGATATCAGTGTGTGCAAACATACACACTGGTGATGTATGGGATGGTATAGAGACAGGTGCAAAGGTAGTGAAGGAACAGAAAGGTGCAATAAGCAGTGAATACACAGGCTTTTGCGCTATAATTTAGACATTTGAAAAAACAGAACAATGGGAAATCCCAAATGCATTGACTCATTTTCAGGAACAAGGCAAACAGAGTAATCCTAAGCACCTGAACTGTACTGCTGGATGGCCTAAAGGTATGGTAGAAGTTGTCTATAGACCAAATTTCACCAGGTTCTGCTAGCATAGGGAGAGGCTCTGCAGCTGCAAAGGCCCCATTGTGCTTGCTGAAAGTTGGGGTGGTTGAGAAGCTACCGTATTTTTCGCTCTATAAAACGCACCAGACCATAAGACGCACCTAGTTTTTGGAGGAGTAAAACAAGAAAAAAAATATTCTGAATCTCAGAAGCCATAACAACAAGAGGGATCGCTGCGCAGTGAAAGCAGCGATCCCTCTTTCTGTTCTGGCTTCTGGGATAGCTGCGCAGCCTGCATTCACTCCATAAGACGCACACACATTTCCCTTTACTTTTTAGGAGGGAAAAAGTGAGTCTTATAGAGCAAAAAATACGGTACTTCTGCAGCTGCTTCCATCAGAGGTTGCAAGTCCAAAAAACCATGGTGCCATGGGGGTGGAGCAGAGAAAAGAGGAGTCAGCTGCAGATTTTCTGGAGCCAGATCTGCTGTGTCCCCCTCGGAAGTGTCCCAGGATGGACCCTTCAGCTGGGTCAGCCTGGAACTGTTTCTGCAAATATCACCAACACCCCCCACCACACACACAGACCTTCTGACTTCGATGGAATGAGCGAAAAGGCTGGGATGTGTTAGTCAACGGCAGTTCTGCACCCTATCTCAGATTAGGATTGTAATTTGGAAGTCTAAAAACCGAGCGGAAATTCAGATGAGGAGAATTTTAATATGATCCCCTTTCAGATTTCAGAACAGACAGCAATATTCAGTCAGGACTGCTAAGCACCTGTGGGCTGTGACTGTTGAATCAGACTTTATTTCCTTTCTTAGAGGAGGAATTGGGCTTTCTTTGGTGCATCTCTCGAAATATTTGGAACCAATTTGGTCAGGCATTGCACAGACCTCAGTGAGATTCAGCCATATCGCACAGTAAATCTTGGTTCTGTGCGCACACACTGCGTTAAGAGTGGGGAAAGCTGGGGAAGAGAAAAAAGCTGGATTTTGTGACCTATATAAATTATGCAAATTGATTGAAAGGTTATTCTGCAATTTTTACTATTGTGCATAATTTATTTGTGTTTTGCTAGGGCATGGGGAGCTCTATGGGGCACCAAATTCCCTCCTCCCCAGTGGAAATCACGCCTCTGGATTCCGAGGTTTCAGTCTGCAGTTCAACCTGCAACATTTCAGCATGTGCATGCAAGCTATAAGGGCAAAATAAGAAAGGCTTGTTCATACAAGAGACTGAGCCCTTATAGAGTTCCAGGAATCTGTAGTCAGTTGCCAAGTTCTGGATTCTCATACCCTCCAAGGGTCCCGATTTTCCAACAGTCTTGGAATCACAAAAGCCTTCCCGGCATCTGCCGCCACTGAGCTCAAGGAGGAAGATGACCTGGCTCTTGTCCCAAGTGGTGGTGGCGGCAGTGGTGGCTGCGAGGGAGAATCCTGTTGCCTTTCCATGGCCTCTGCATGGCTGCTGCCGCCGCCAGCCTCCTCCCTTGGGCAGCTCACAGCAGCTGCTGAAGAGCGGGTGAGGAGAAGGAGAGACTGTATCCACTAAGGCTCAGCCCTGCATGATGTGCTGGCTCTGAGGGGCAGGAAGAGGGCAGGGCTGCCCTAGGCGAGAAGAAAGGGGGAGGCAGAGCAGAGAACAAGGAGCATGAAAAAAATGCTGCATCTAATCTTGCCTCTTTCTAAAATTTAGTGTGCGTTTTTCTTTTTGTCAATCTACGAAACAATAAAATAAAATAACTTCGGCATTAAGGGATTTGCTCAGGACGGTGGAGGGTGGGTGTTCTCAGGCCCTCCAAGTGTCCCTGTTTTCTAGGGACAGTCCCAGATTTACAGATTCTGATTTGATTCCAGAATGTCCTGCTTTTCCTTAAGATGTCCCTATTTTCATCCGTGAAACATTGGAGGGTATGGAGTTATGAAGGCAGCCCTGCATAGGGAAGCTTTTCAATGCTTAATGTTTTATTGTTCATATACGTTGGAAGCTGCCCAGAGTGGCTGGGGCAACCCAGTCAAATGGGCAGGGTATAGATAGTAAAATTATTGTTATTAATATTATTGTGGAATAAGGCGTCCCTATTTTCGTCAGAGAAATGTTGGAGGGTATGTGTCCTGCGTCCTGTTGGTGTAGTGCTGGCACTCGCCCTTCCTTTGGCAGGAAATGTTCTGTGGAGGGGCGGGGAGAAAAAATGGGGAGGGGGGTTGAGGATCAGTTGGCAGGGAGTGAGAAATGTCCATATTTTCATCTGAGGAATGTTGGAGGGTATGCATTCTGCACCTTTCCCAGGCCTGCACAGAGCATGCACATAAAGGTAAAGGGACCCCTGACAATTAAGTCCAGTTGTGAACGACTCTGAGGTTGCGGCGCTCATTTCACTTTACAGGCCAGGGGAGCCAGAGTTTGTCTGCTTCCGCAGACAGTTTTTCCAGGTCCTGTGGCCAGCATGACTAAGCCACTTCTGGTGAAACCAGAGCAGTGCACAGAAATGTCGTTTACCTTCCCGCCGGAGTGGTACCTATTTATCTACTTGCACTTTGACATGCTTTCGAACTGCTAGGTTGGCAGGAGCTGGAACCGAACAACGGGAGCTCATCCCATCGCGGGGATTCGAACCACCGACCTTCCGATCGACAAGCCCTAGGCTCAGAGGTTTAACCCACGGCGCCACCTGTGTCCCTTAGCATGCACATACCCCTGCACTAAAACATATTTTAGAGAAGGAGACATGGAGCCGTGGTCTCTTCAGCTCTCTCTCAAGAGTAGGACAGGTGAGGAAAGGAATGTGCAGATCCAGACTCATGGTATTGTGCTTGGTTTTAGTTTTAATAGCGCATTAGTGGCGGGTTTATGTCCACATGCATGTCTACATGGCATTCCACTTTATTAACAGTTTGGCCATGCTTCCCCAACATTACCTCATTATTGCAGTCTGGAGGAGAGCTCTTGAGCTATACCAGTGCTCCGCCCTCCCCCCAGAGTACTCAAGGGTATGCAGTAAAGGTAAAAAAAGGAAAGGACCCCTGGGCGGTTAAGTCCAGTCAAAGGTGACTATGGGTTGTAGCGCTCATTTCGCTTTTCAGGCCGAGGGAGCCAGTGTTTGTCCACAGACAGCTTTCCAGATCATGTAGCCAGCATGTCTAAACCACTACTGGAGCAACGGAACACCGTGACGGAAGCCAGAGCACATGGAAACACCGTTTACCTTCCTGCCACAGCGATACCTCTTTATCTACTCGCGGTGGTATGCTTTCAAGCTGCTAGGTTGGCAGGAGCTGGGACAGAGCGACGGGAGCTCACTCCATTGCAGGGATTTGAACCATCGACCTTCTGATCAGCAAGCCTAAGAGGCTCAGTGGTTTAGACCACAACGCCACATGGACACCTGTTAAAAGTGTGGCACTTACTGTAACAACTTCATTGTGAGTACAGGCACAAAAACAAAAAAACGCCCCAAGCATAACAAAAGCAGGATGATCGCTCACTCACTCACCACTCCCTATACATGAACTTATGCAGTATGAAAAGTTTTAGGATTTCAGCAGGAAGCTGTAGGACATGCACCAAGTGGAAATGATGCAGTATGTCCACAGGCGTAAATGAAAGTAAGAACAGGTATCACTGCCCCAATATTGTCATGAACACAAACCATCAAGGATACACAATAAAAAGGGCATCTCTTTCCAGCTTCTGAAGAAGAAGTCTCTCTTGTTTTAGCACCAAACATGTGCAAGAATTGGATTGCAGCCATGAATCAGGATGCTCCACAGTGCACGTGCGTGTTTTGCCTCCGTTTTGTCCAGCTACTTCCAACCAACCTTATTTGCAGCTTGACACAAAACAGGAAAAGTGATTCTGTGTCTTCCGATGCCCGACAGAACCGAGCTTCTTTTCTATCAGTGGGACTTTGACACAAAAGAAAGAAAGGAGGGGGGAAAAGATGGGTGAAGGTTATTGTTATTAGCAGATATATATATATATATAGGCTACGCTGCCTGAATCAGAGGCCAGTATAGCCCTGAGGGTGATTCCCGGTTCCTATGTATATTTCAGATCCTCCACTCAAAGGAGTATCTCCTAACATGGAATGGAGATTTTGAGTCATGCCGGAGGGTTGCTAGGGGCTTCAGAGCCAAAACATCAGGTGCAGCTGAGTTCTGTGTACACACCAAGAAAGCAATAAAGGGAAAGAAGCATCCCGTCGAGAGACAGAAGTGAAGAGAATTATATATAGGGAGAGAGATTAAAACAGCGCACGCAGCGGAGGAGAGAGAACAGAGGAAATTCACTTTCCTTTCTTCTGTTCTTGACAGAATTCCATTATTCTTTGCCAGATGAAAAACACATCAACTACCACCCCTCCCCACCCCTCCAGCAGCCTCAGCAGTACCTGATGGGGTGATATTTAACGAATTAGGCGAGCAGCGGAAGGGGGTGATTCGGACTCCATCATAAAGCATGGCGCACAGCCTGTAACTCAAGAGTATGAGCAGGAGGCAATCCATCTTCCTGCCCGGAAGATAAAATGGTTAAATTTCAGATAATCCCAGATAGTAAATTCCCTATAAGCTAAAATCAATATTGGCACAACTGCGCGTCATTAAAAAACTAAATGAACATGACAAAGCCAAACAGCAGCCTATTAAACAAATGAGCTTTCTTTCTACATGGAACAGTGGGTTATTAAATCCTTTATTACCAGAAAGTTGCTTCCATATACTATATAAATACATGAGAGAGGGGGGGGTGGGGGTGGGTGGCAAAAACATCTTTGTCAAAAGGAATCTGGGAAGAAGGTCATAAAAACACGATCTTACTTCAGTCACTTCAGCCAGTGGTTTCCAAAACCCTTTACTAATGGAATTTGTATACCATCTTTATTTTCTTTTGTGCAGCACTGCTTAGGATTTGCTGGGTATTCTAGTCTATGGCTTTGACTTGGATCAGCTCTGCTCTGAGAACATAGACAACCATCTACCCAAAGCTATTTTTCTAGAAAAAGAGGGGCCAGAACTCACCACAAACGCCTGCCTTGTTCTCTTCTAATGGCAATGGCGCCCACCTGAGAGGTGCTGGAACTCTTGTGGCTTTTTTTATATTGTAATGTTATGTTGTCGATCGCCCTGAGATCTGTGGATGAAGAGCAGTATACAAAACAAACAAATGCAGCTGCACCTCGGTTTTCAAATGTAATCCATTCTGGAAGACCGTTCGACTTCCGAAACTTTGAAAACCGAGGCGCAAAGGGCAGTCTACAAATTCAATGGAGAAAATTGGGGGGGGGGGGACTCAGTGGAAGTCGTTCAACTTCTGAGGCACGTTCGAAAACGGAAGCATTTACTTCTGGGTTTTCAGCGTTTGAAAATCGAAATGTTCGGCTTCCAAGACGTTAAAAAACTGAGGTACCACTGTATATATAAATACAGTGGTACCTCAGGTTAAGAACTTAATTCGCTCTGGAGGTCCGTTCTTAACCTGAAACTGTTATTAACCTGAGGTATCACTTTAGCTAATGGGGCCTCCCGCTGCCACATGATTTCTGTTCTCATCCTGAGGTAAAGTTCTTAACCCGAGGTACTATTTCTGGGTTAGCAGAGTCTGTAAGCTGAAGCATCTGTAACCTGAGGTACCACTTTATATAAATATATATGATTTTATCCTTTTGAATTGATTTCAGTCTTTATTGTTTACGTTCAGCTTCCTGCACACCATTTAGAGATCATTGTAATTAAATGGAATATAAAATGTCAAAATAAATAAATAAAAGGTAAAGGTACCCCTGCCCGTACAGGCCAGTCATGCCCGACTCTAGGGTTGTGCGCTCATCTCACTCTAGAGGCCGGGAGCCAGCGCTGTCCAAAGACACTTCCGGGTCACGTGGCCAGCGTGACAAAGCTGCTCTGGTGAGCCAGCACCAGCGCAGCACACGGAAACGCTGTTTACCTTCCCGCTATAAAGTGGTACCTATTTATCTACTTGCACTTTGATGTGCTTTCGAACTGCTAGGTGGGCAGGAGCTGGGACCGAAAGACGGGAGCTCACCCCGCCACGGGGATTCGAACTGCCGACCATGCGATCGGCAAGTCCTAGGCGCTGAGGTTTTACCCACAGCGCCACCCGCGTCCCAAATAAATAAAAGCATTGGCCTAAAACCACTTGATAAGCAATGTATATCTTCAATCTGTACATGGGGTAAGGTGAAGTGTACCCTTCCTCATATTTCTGGTGGGCTGTGCGGGTGTCTAATTGTTGGAAGGTATGTTAGGAAGAAACAACATCCCACACATGGTTAATCACCGCCCTAGCCATTTGGGGAAGAACAGACAGTATTTGGCCAATGGGGGATAGGGAGAAAGGACAGGACAGGGCAAAAAAGCTTGGATTCCTGGATAGGAAAAGCAATTGGGGCATCCTGGAAATTAGTTTGTGAGCTGACTGACTTTGACACAGCACAGAGCAACAACTTGTTAAAATTTTTGGGTAACTGCAGCCTGAGCACAGCCTGGCGAACACATACAGGAAAACAAAATGGCTGACAATCCCCGAGGTGGCACAGTTGCCTATATCTTCTCTACCCAGGTGGTTTTCACAATGTTCAACTTTTTTTCGAAGGCAGCTCACTTAGAAACCATTTCTTTCCCTCCATTTTGAGTGGCTGTTGCTTCAGACTTTAAGATGGCACACCCTCCAACATTTCTCCAGTGAAAATAGGGATGTCCTATAAATAAGAAAATAATAATTTTCTTTTTTTGCTGGCCAGACCAATAAGAACTGAGCTATTAATCATATCAAATCTCTTTGCTTTCTGTTGAAACACGTTCTCTTCTAAAAAAGAAAGCACAGGAGAGGCAACCAAATCCACTGAACACATTTCATAGGAACAAAACAATTAGTTTTGAGTAGCCACTACCTTCTTGGAGAGGTTCAATCTTCCCCCAGAAGACTTTGGTGCCTTTGAGTACAACTGTTTCTAGGGTAGAAAACTTGCTGGAGTGCCAATAAGCTTGGGAGATCTATGTGGCTAGAAGCTGATTTGATTTGTCCTGTTATTCTATGGTGGGTTGAGAACTCTGAACCCAAGCCCAATTGGTGCTTTTTGCAAACTGATTGTCACACAGTATAATGCACAAACCTGTATGTTCCAAGATAGCAGTTGAAGGCTGAAAACCTACTCTCTCTCTTTTTTAAAAAATTTTTTATTAACCGGCCAATCAAATCAAATTAAATCACATCACATAAATTCCGAATTACAAAGCCGAATTTTAAATTTTGTTGGGGGGACCCATATTTCAAGATCCGAAGGGGGATTCTGATCATCTTCTTGCTACTGTGTTAATGTCCAAATCAGTCCAAACAGCGTTCATAATTCTATCCAGTCTTATCTTGCTGTTTCCACATCACATCTTGTTCATATATTTTCTCTTTTTTCTTTATGATCTCTTCTGATAGTCTCCTTAAGCCGATAAACACAAATAATAATCCTGTGTGAATTTTTTCGTTCTTCCAATCCTCAAATTGAGATGATTTCCATATATCATCATCTTCATAGATAACATCGCTCTTTCCATCATTAATTACAGAACTGTCGCTCTTAAGTCCCTCTGAGGAGTTTCACCCACAATATAAGAACAGCTCTATTTCTCCTCCCAGACTCAAGACCTCTGACAGAACTTCCCAATATGGTGACAGCATTTTTAACTGCGTCATTCCAAAGCCCTTATACATTCCACGCTCTTCTTAAAACATGCTTTGGTTCGAAAGTTTATCTCCACACAGCCTTAAATCCACAGCTTAAGTCCTTAAAACAACATTTCTGACTTGTGATGGGAGGGGATTCTTGTTTAATCACATAAGGAAAGAAAGGAAAGTTTTTTCCCCTTCCCCCATCAGTCATTTGTCATACCGAGTCTTGGCGTGTCTTCTCATAATCTATGCTTGTTCCTCCAACTCGTCTTGTTTTATCAGATATCTCTTCTGTTAGCAGTCTTTACTCCCCCTCCTTCCTTGAAATATGTGCATTCCTTCATCCAAATTGTTTCTTTTGAACTTCTTGCAGCTAGTGGCACAGATCAGGGACGGCGTCCAGGATCACCGAAATCCCACAGGAGGGCTTTGTGCCTAGTGCCCCCATCCCCACAAATTCGGGGGTGGTATAGGGCACAGCAGGCAAGGGCAGTCCCCCCCCACCATCCTGGGGGGGGGTGTAGGGAGGCTAATTACTCCCATCATAGCCTCCAAATTACCTCGTGTGGGTCGGAGAGATGTTATTGTCAGACATCTTCTGATGCGCCCCTAGTGGCCCCCCCTCTCTCACACACACTTGGGATGAGTAAGCTGCGCTGAATTCAGTGGCGCTTATTCCTGACCAGGCATGTCTAGTTTTAAACTGCAGCAGGCAAATTGCTAGTGATGATTGTTACCTAGTCTGCCATTCCCAGAAACACTGCTCAAAACTCTCTTCTTCTCCCCAATGTAACATAAAGCGCTTCAAGATGCAAGGCATTAGTTTTCAAAGACTGAATTCATTTGACGATTCAAAAGAGCACAAACATGTAAGCGGGCTTCATAACATTAGGGGTTGAGTGTTTCAGTCAGAAAGTTTTTCAACGAGAACCAACAGAACAGCTATCCCCATGTTACAGAACAGAGTCCTAATCAGCTTCAGACAGCAGGGCCCTACGTACTAGCTCCAACTCCACTACGGCACAAACACACAATCAGGGTTCCAGGTTTTTGGGTGCTGCAATCTCATATGAGATGTGTGTTTTTGGCTGAGAGCATGGCTCCCCAAAGAAGAATGTCTCAATTTAATCGGGACAGTTGAGAGTATGCCATTTTATTCCTATGTTGGACATCATTCTCTCTCCTGCTCACTGTTAAACTGTAATAATAATAATAATAATAATAATAATAATAATAATAATAATAATAATTTATTTATACCCCACCCATCTGGCTGGGTTTCCCCAGCCACTCTGGGCGGCTTCCAACAAAAGATTAAAAATACATTCAAACATCAGTCATTAAAAACTTCCCTAAGCAGGGCTGCCTTCAGATGTCTTCTAAACATCAGATAGTTGTTTATTACTTTGACATTTGATGGGAGGGCGTTCCACAGGGGGCGCCACTACCGAAAAGGCCCTCGGCCTGGTTCCCTGTAACCTCACTTCTTGCAGTGAGGGAACCACCAGAAGGTCCTCAGCGCTGGACCTCAGTGTCCAGGTAAAATGATGGGGGTGGAGACGCTCCTTCAGGTATACTGGGCCGAGGCCGTTTAGGGTTTTAATGGCTTTAAACTGTTAATTTATTTGCATTGTTTTATATAATGATATATGAATTTGTTTTCTGTATTTCTTGACATTGTGATTATTTTCAATTGGTCTTAATATGTTTGGTTATTGTTGTTTTCATTATCATTTACTTGTGTTGTGGTGTAGTGGTTAAGAGCGGTGGACTCGTAATCTGGTGAACTGGGTTCGCGTCTCCGCTCCTCCACATGCAGCTGCTGGGTGACCTTGGGCTAGTCACACTTCTCTGAAGTCTCTCAGCCCCACTCACCTCACAGAGTGTTTGTTGTGGGGGAGGAAGGGAAAGGAGAATGTTGGCCACTTTGAGACTCCTTCGGGTAGTGATAAAGCGGGATATCAAATCCAAACTCTTCTTCTTGTGTGAGCCACTTTGGGCACAATTGTGGGAAAGTGGCATATAAATAAACAGATGATGATGGTGATGTCAACATGTGCGATTCCACATTCTTTCCATATGGTGGCAGAATGCTTAGCACAAATAGTGCCTAACTGCAGCTCCCGCTCCCCAGAAGTATTTGCATGAATTTAGAATTAGTGGAGACTCAAAGAATAAAGAATTCTCTATACCACTTCTGTATTTACCAGTGCCCAGAAGCTTTCATGGATTTAGCTCAGCGACACTCCTCCTAATATATTCCACTCCCCTTTCTATTCTGTCAGCTGTTCCAGAGATTACAATTACGATTATTTCTTTACCTGGAACGCCCTTTTGCCCTGTGTAAGTAGATATAGCGTCACATTTTCTGTCACATGCCCAGTGCTGCTATCTGCATATATTTAGAAACCTTTCATGGCTCTACTTCTGTGTGAAATGAACCCTGTTGGTCTGGCCACTGAGCAGGTAAAACTGAGCACATGCTTTGCACCTCTGCTGTTCCAGAACTGTGGTTTTAATCTCTGCAGCCACAGGGCTGGGTCAGTTCACGGTTCTCAACACCTCCTTCTGGCACATCATTTATTCCTGAAGTGTCATGCCTCGCTTGCCCATTTCCCCATTTTTTTTTGTCGAAATTGAAAGTCAAGAAGTGGAGCATGCTCCACTGGAGCCCTGCACATTTTGGCATGGTTCAGTGGAGAATCTGAAATGAAGGGGGCTAGTGGGAGTTGCCAGTTCAACCTCCCTGCTCCTTCTTCCATTGGAATCGCCTTCGGTAAGAAAAGCTGATTTTGCACATTCTGGAGGTAAGCTGCAATCTTCTTGGAGGTTTGAAAGAGGTTGTTGACTCTGTCGTTTCCTGACAGCCTCCTACCTTTAAAAGACAACACACCCTCCTCCTCTGCCACCGCCACCCCAGCGTAATAGCTGTGTTCATTTTTTGGAAGAGTGACCTCCAGACCTGTGGGTGCTAGGCTAGGATTATTCCTAGCGCTAGCGTTGGCTTGTAATGAAGGCGGAGCTGCCATATTGATCTGATGTCTGGGACACCTACCAAAAAAACCCCCTGGATGTTAAATCAATACCATGCTGCCCTCTTTCTTGACATTGTCAAGAGCAGAAATAAAAAAGGAAAAACAAGCTGTTGGAGGAAAAAACACCATGCCCTACCAATATAAGGACAAAACAGTGTGTGTAGAATACAGTAACAAGGTGATCGGTTACCTCTGTCACTGAAGCCAAAATGTTCATGACTTCTACAGCCTGTGTGGGTCACACTCAAGCAACTCCTCTTTTCCACATCCTTGCTTTAAAATAAGGTTATGAGGCAATTGTCTTCCACTGCCTAAGATGCTGGACTCATCAAATTCAAACTTCATCTTCCTTTTTGAGTGGGCCAAGTATGTACCCTGCAAGTGGCTGTTATTGTATACATACAGCAAGAGTGGATAACCTGTTGCCCTCCAGGTGGTGTGGGACTTCTGTACGACCAGCTTGGCCAATGGACTGGGATGATGCGAAATATAGCCCCACACATTCCCATTCCCTAATATACAGTAGGGATTCCTGGCTAGGGTGCTGTTGCTCAATAGCTTCCCAAGTGTCAGGTGAAGAAATTTGTTATTTACCCATACTTTCTAAAAGCAACAACACCCAAGACCCTAAAAACAAAACCTGAGCTGTCATTGTGTAACCTGAGTTTTATTTTGTTTCTCCCCTCCACCACACACACACACACACAGAGAGAGAGAGAGAGAGAGAGAAGTTTTATCCTGCATTTCACTATTTCTGTAGATTCTTTAAATCAGAGGTTTTCACTCTTCTGGGGTCCCCTTGACCAATTACCTTCTTTCTGCGACACCTCTGTGAGGGTCAGGAGCCCAGTTATGTCACCCTTCTCTGTGTAGCTGGCAACCTTTAAAGTATCTCAAAGACCTACCAGTGGCATCCAAGATCCATCTGACTGTGTCATCACCACTGCAAACCAGGATACGGAAATCTGGCAGATCCTGGAAGAAGTTCAGCCTGGAACAAAAAAAGTGCATACAATTAAGTTTTAGCAACAGATTCCATAGCTGCCTCTCTCTCTCTCTCTCTCTCTCTCTCTCTCTCTCTCTCTCTCACACACACACACACACACACACACACACTTTTCCACCAGCAACCTGCTTTATCCTTCAAAAGAGATGTGAAACATGGGCGACTAGTGTCACAACAGCTAGTGTCACAACAGGAAGAAGAAGAAGAAGAGGAGGAGGAGGAGTTTGGATTTGATATCCCACTTTATCACTACTCCAAGGAGTCTCAAAGCAGCTAACAATCTCCTTTCCCTTCCTCCCCCACAACAAACACTCTGTGAGGTGAATGGGGCTGAGAGACTTCAGAGAAGTGTGACTAGCCCAAGGTCACCCAGCAGCTGCATGTGGAGGAGCGGGGAAGCAAACCCGGTTCACCATATTACGAGTCCACCTCTCTTAACCACTTCACCATGCTGGCTGGAAGACACATCTGACATGCATTGAAGGTCAAAGCAACTACTCACTGCTTTTTGAACACCCTCCCTTGTGTAGTGTTCCTGCAGCCTCCTCTCTTCTCCCCTCTCCTTGGGAACCCTCTGGGCAGCTGTAGCTGATCTCTGAGCTGCCCCCTCTGCCCCAAAGAGAGATGCCTCCTCACACTGCCCTACAGGGAAGCACCCCTGACCAGCCCTAGAGGCACCATTCGCCTGAAGAGTTTGTAGCCCGGGCTACTGCAACAAACAGCTGTGCAAGCCTTTGAGAGGCAGAGATGCGAGAGGGCTTCAGGGGAAGGGAGGGAAGGAAAGAGGGAAAGAGGCCAGTGTTGCCTGTGGCACCATGGACTATCCTTCACAGCACCCCAGGGTGCCATGGCACACTGGCTCAAAACCACAGCTTTGAATCATCACATTTTAATGTTGTATTTTATTATCTGATTTTTTTTTTGGCTGAGATCTATTACAGAATGTTTGTCCTGAGGAAGATCACTGTTGTAAGGAGGCTGGGTGGGACAGCGTTGCTCACCTGAACTCCCAACACCATCATCACTGTGGTGCACTGAGAGGATGAAGCGGGTATGAGGTGGCTGCAGTGTAACACCACTGGGAGCAAGGTACAGGTTTTTGCCCTGTGCCAACCTCAGCAACCTCCACCCCTGGTAGTCTTCAGTGACGCTGATGATGATGATGATGATGATGATGATGATAATAATTTATTTATACCCTGCCCATCTGGCTGTGTTTCCCCAGCCACTCTAGGCGGCTTTCAACAGAATATTAAAATACAATAATCTATTAAACATTAAAAGCTTCCCTAAACAGGGCTGCCTTCAGATGTCTTCTAAAAGTTTGGTAGTTATTTTTCTCTTTGACATCTGGTGGGAGGGCGTTCCACAGGGCGGGTGCCACTACCAAGAAGGCCCTCTGCCTGGTTCCCTGTAACTTGGCTTCTTGCAGTTAGGGAACCACCAGAAGGCCCTTGGTGCTGGACCTCAGTGTCTGGGCAGAACAATGGGGGTGGAGATGCTCCTTCGGGTATACTGGACCGAGGCCGTTTAGGGCTTTAAAGGTCAGCACCAACACTTTGAATTTTGCTCGGAAACGTACTGGGAGCCAGTGTAGGTCTTTCAGGACTGGTGTTGTGGTCTTGGCGGCCGCCCCCAGTCACCAGTCTAGCTGCCGCATTCTGGATTAGTTGTAGTTTCCGGGTCACCTTCAAAGGTAGCCCCACATAGAGCACATTGCAGTAGTCCAAGCGGGAGATAACTAGAGCATGTACCACTCTGGAGAGACAGTCCACAGGCAGGTAGGGTCTCAGCCTGCATACCAGATGGAGCTGGTAAACAACTGCCCTGGACACAGAATTGACCTGCGCCTCCATTGACAGCTGTGAGTCCAGAATGACTTCTAGGCTGTACACCTGGTCCTTCAGGAGCACAGTTACCCCATTCAGGACCAGAGAGTGCTCCACACCTGCCCGCCTCCTGTCCCCCCAAAACAGTACTTCTGTCTTGTCAGGATTCAACCCCAATCTGTTAGCCGCCAGAGGTCAGGTAACTGCTGCTGCCCCACCAATGCTATTGGCTCTTGTGATTGCACCCATGAATCCTTTATGTAGGAGTGTGAAACCTGGTAGTTGAAAACTCTAGAAGGACACGAAGCATGAGAATTCTCAGTCTGAGTCTACCCCCAGGGAGGGAGAAAATCTAATGACAATAACAGCTGGAAGCTGAGGGCCCCAAGAGGCAGACCAATGCACTGGGCATTTTTGAGGGGAGGGGAAGCCAAAGGTTTTGAGGAAGGGAACCCAAAGGGTTTCTTCTTCCTCATAGGGAAGATGGGAGAGAACAGAAAAGGGACAGAAACTGCAGCCTTTCCTTGAGGAACAGCAGGGTGCACACTATCTGGCTCAAGGCTGTCTCTCAACTTTTCTAAGAAGGGATTATCTTTTAAGAACTATTATTCCCCTTTTACAGATGAAGAATTGAGGCTGACAGATAGCAACTTGCCCAAGGCCACACAGTGACTCCATGTGCCTGTACACATTGCCTCATGTGTCTGCAGTTTTTCCCTTTGATTGATTTTGATCTGTAGAAGTTTATTGCTGTAATTGTGCGCTGTCCTTCAGGCTTAATTTTTTTTAAAACTGAAAAATGAGATATAAATCTAAAAAGAAATAAATGGTGGCACAAGGAAAGGGGGACAGGCCTGAGTGGAGATCTAATAGATTCAAGGCCACAACAACCACAAAACTCTTGAGTATAGGAACTTAACTATATATATAGTTCTAGTGAAAGGCCTTAGACTGTAGACATTTTAATGGTTTAAAATGTAGCGTTTCATTCAGCAAATTAAATATTTCAGTGCAAGATGCTAGCTGACACATGTCTCTGCCAATTTTTTGCATAGATGTTAGGTGCCTGCTAAAGATGCATAGAACTAGCTGATGAAGTTAATTCTTCAGCCCAATAAGTTTTAGGGAAAGCTCGAGTGCAGGGGTTGCCAACCTGGTATCCTATGGATGTTGTGCAACTACAAATCCCATCAGCCCCAGCCAGCATGGTTGATGATGGAGGACAATGGGAATTGCAGCAACTAGGGGCACCCCTTGGCTCCCCTTGCTTTGGCCTAATTCTGAGGCCAGAACTTCACATGATAGTCAAGAGTTTTCTTTTTTCCCCACAAAATGCAAACAAAGACTAGCTATTGTTGTTCTGCTAAAAAGCATGCCTTACAATGTCCCCCCCCAAATGAGGAAAATATGGCTCATATTTTTTCCTGTGGATGTACATGCTAGTGCCAATCTAGCAGTTCGAAAGCACGCCAGTGCAAGTAGATAAATAGGTACCGCTGTGGCGGGGAGGTAAATGGCGTTTCTGTACATTCTGGTTTCTGCCACAGTGTCCTGTTGCACCAGAAGATATTTCCTGCCAGCCTGATGTCTGCCCTGCCTTGCTTTACACTGTAAGTGGCACCTCACATTATTAAAAATTTCCCCATTCATCATCATCATCATCATCATCATATAGCAATAATAATAATAATAATAATAATAATAATAAGAAGAAGAAGAAGAAGAAGAAGAAGAAGAAGATCTCCCTACACAGAACAGTACATGTCAGGGAGAAGGGGTTTTGCCTAACTTTCTCCTTAACACCTAGTTTTTTTAAAAAATGTGCTATTTATGAAGTATTTGATAATGTGCATTTCCTTTTGTGATGTGCATCAAATTCAGATAAATCCTAAATCGTTGGACGAAATGGGCCAGTTTGGAAAGATTTGAGGCTTGTGCAGACAGAAGTAGGATCTCTCTGAAGCACCTTGAACTGAAGCAGGAACTTCTGGAATGATTTGGAATATTTCAGAGATCTGCACATAGGAAAAAACGGTGTTGACAGTGTGACTGCAGGAAGGAAGGAAGGAAGGAAAGATTACTCCTCAGACTTGGCACATAAGGAAAATATGAAGGGGAGGGAGAGCTCTTTTCTGACTGACAGGTCAAACTTCTAATAAGAAGAAATGATTGCATCAGGGATCTCTACTCATAATGCTTAGGAGTTCTAGTAATGTAGTAATCTAGTAATGTAGCACTTTGGTCTTGTTCTGCTAGTGGTGCTTGAAAATACCGGACACTCAAGTGCTTCTATCTCTGTACCACATACTTACACACTTCCTCCCATCAAACTAGCTTTGCATTTAGTTTTTGGGACCTCTGGGGTCAATTGAGCAGAAAACAAGCCTGAAGCTGTCCTACCCCCATTAATCATAACACCTTAGCTACTGTGCCCATCCTTCTGAATTTCTGCAGGGCATTTTTCCTAGTGGCAGCTCTTGGTGCATGCCATTTTCACATTAAAAACATTGCCACAAAACCTCTGAGAGGGGAGTGAATCCCCTCTAATCCCCTCCCCCAAAACACAAATATAAAGGTGTCTATTACAACCCCCCCCCCTGCACCTGTCATTGTGAATTTTGGCAGGCTTCTTACCTCAGAGTATATCTCTCATGCACACTGTTTTCATACAAATTGACCACAAAGCAATAGGAAGGACTAAGTCAATCCCTTTTCTAACCACCCTAAAACTGTAAATACTGTCCTTATGGGGGGGGGAGCCACAGCATTCTAATTTTAATTCTAAAATTTCTAAAACTTAATATGCTTCATCACCTCAGGGTACTATGCCTGCAAACTCCATCCAATTCTGCCAAACAATACAAAAGTTATAGATGGTTTCTTCTTCTTCTTCTTCTTCTTCTTCTTCTTCTTCTTCTTCTTCTTCTTCTTCTTCTTCTTCTTCTTAAAACATTATACCCAGCAAAAAACCCCAACAAAAAACAACCAAGCAAACAACACCCCCTGGTCCTATTTGTCTGATATTTGGCATAATCTATAGTCTCAAAATAATCTACCATGCCTACAAATTTCATCTATATCTGTCAAAAGGGGGTGCAGGAGCTATCACCATTTTTATTTTGGTTTCTCTGTAATAATGAATGGGAACCAAGGGTTTGGAATTGGACCCTGAGCAGAATTGGACGGTCTTTGAATCAATTAAAACTTGAGCTGTTTTCTGAAATGCTGAATCTGAACTGAATCTTGCGGCCAGCACACATCCCTTGTTTCCACATGCAGTCTAAAGCCAGACACATATTTGCCACCTACCTCTGTAAGAAATAGGCCAGATTTCTCTGACTTCCTTGTGCTCAAGCCTTGTTAATGAGCTGTCTGGGGATTGTTGTTTTTTTTGTTTTTTTTGAGAGCAGATATGAATTTGTATTTAAAAAAGAAGAATAAAGGGGGGGGGGAGGGAGCTCCCTAAAACCATTACAGCAAGACCTTCCTCATTTATTGCCTTTAATATAGGAATGCCATCATATACATACCTGTTATCCCATCTTCCATAACAAATATTCAGTTGTCTGGAAATTCTGATTCCTTTGATGACTTTCATTTAACATTTCTGTGTTACGTTAGCAATAATTTATCTTCCTTAATTAATATCTCCTGGATCTTCAGATAAGTTTTAATGAATTTAATGACATGTCATAGCCGGGGAGATTATATATATATATATATATATATATATATATATATATATATATTCCCCTCCCCCTACAAATGTTACTACTATACAAGACTGAATGTTCAGCATAAAGAAGTCATCAAAGATAGATAATAAAAAGCAATTATAGCTCTCCTCCTATTCAATCTGTAAATCATTTACAAATTAACCAAATACATAAACTATACCAATAAAAGTAGCAGAGGAAAAAACCCATAAAGACATTTACAATTAAAAGCGTTAAAAACGAGAGACAAAATTTGCCCTCAGAAGGTCTCTTTCCCTCAATCACTTATCTCCACCTACTTATCAAACACCACCCTCTCACAATCTCAGTTTATTTATTCAGCTGCATAAAAAGTTGACGGATTCAGTCAGAACCACAAAAATAGCTCAAAATTACCTGCATGAAAGAAAATGCACCTCTGCAATTCTGTACCCAGAAGGCAGCCCAGTTCAATGGGGCTTACTCCCAAGTAAGTGGGTATAGAATTGTAGGTTCAGGGAGCAATTCAAACCTAAGATTCCCTGGGATGAGGGGAGTTTGGAATTGGCTGAATTTTGGCTGAGCTGGCTCAGCTTGAACTCGGTTAGGACTATGAGATCCCTGCAAAATTCCAACGTCCTGACTCAGCCAGCTCAGCCAAAACTTGTGGTAAATTACACTCGCAATGGGCATTCTGGGGGAGTTTAAAGGATTGTTGCCCCTCTGTCAGGCCCTCAGGTAGCAGTAGCTGAATAGAGTTTGGAATAGGGGTAAGTAACACCCAGCAAAAGGTGTGCTGCCTTCCTATAATTTGGATTGCTCTGTTAGCGAATCTTCACCAGGATTCTTTTAATAAATACAGGCATTTCCTTAATACAACAGCTGAGTTTTACAATGTAAGTCCTCAGCTTCTTAAAAACGTGAACTTTTGTGGAAAATGTGTTCATGAAAGATGCGGAAAATGTAACCTTTTCTGCACTTAAAGAAATAATAATCTGAAAAGAGCAGACTTACAACTGAACATATGTGAATCTAATATGGATTGGAAATAGACTGGTCCTTCTCTCACACCACCCACCCATATTTACAAATAAACAGGCTGTGCTTTCTGTGTGTGTGTGTGTGTGTGTGTGTGTGTGTGTGTGTGTGTGTGTGACAGAACGCTATTCCTATGAATAGAAATAGTTAATTATACCCTTGAGATGGTCAAGCTTGACTGGTATTGCATCCATTCATTAAGTTATGGCTATTTTTTACGAAACAATCCTTTTTAGAAATTATAATTTCCCCACAGATTTTTCCACATTGATGGTTCCTGAGTCAATTAACATGTCTGATATAGTTCAAAGTTGACACAGGAAGCAGTGGGTTTTCCAAAAAAACCAAATATATCGTATTTTTCCATGTATAAGATGCCCCCTACTTTTGGGGACCCCAAATTTAGAAAATGAGCATATGCACTATCCGTGTATAAGATGCCCCCAGATTTCTAACCTTATTTTAAAGTAAAAAAACCTAGTCTTATACACGGAAAAGTACGGTATGTTTTTCAATTTCCAAATCTTTGGCAAGATTAGCAAATGTGGAAGAGACACCCACCTTTGTGACAATGGCTCGACAAGCAGCTCCTTCACTGCCAAATGGACCCAAGAATGGACTCTTCTTAATCACCTGCCAATCAGCCCTTCTGAAGCACTTTCAGTTGAAAAGATTTACAGAAGCCGTCCTGGTTTTGGATTTGATTCTGGAATATCCCGCTTTTCCTTAGGATGTCCCTGTTTTCATTGGAGAAATGTTGGAGGGCATGGAGTCAGGAGACCCCCCGGGCCAAGGAGATAAGTAACTCTACAACTTTTAGAAGACATCTGAAGGCAGTCCTGTATAGGGAAGTTTTTTTTTAATGTTTAATGTTTAATATTTTTATATATGTTGGAAGCCACCCAAAGTGGCTAGGGCAACCCAATGAGATGGCGGGATAAAATAAAAAATAAAAAAATATTTTTATCATTGTTACTATTACTACGTCCCTATGTTCATCAGAGAAATGTTGGAGGGTATGTCACACACCTCTCTCTATCCTCCATCCATCCTAGCAAGAGGGATTACCAGAGTTCAAGGGCTCATCCCAGCCAGATTTGGGGGGGGGGGATGCAAGCAGAGCGCCAAAGCAGGGCTGGTAAAGAATGTGGCCTGGGGAGAGCTGGAGGGTTCCTTTTGGTCCCTGGGCCTGAGGTTGGTCCATGCCGCATACAAATCTAAACCCTTTGGAGGTCTTTTGGGATAAAACATATATGATAAAGGTAAAATAAATAAATAAATGTGAACTACACTGCAAGCACCACATGCATAAATATAGAGTGGAGGATAGGGGAAGAATAGTGGTTTTATGAAGACAAGGGATAGTGATGCTATAAAAACTAGAATTTGGTTACAACCTGAAGGTGCAATGCACATTTGTGGGAAGGAGTCAACCAAACAGCCCGAAGTTTCACTGACATCTTTGCTCTAGCGTCAGAACTGCTGAAGAGACAAGTCTCCATTTAAAAACCAAAGAGCAGCTTGCCTCTTTGGCAGCGAGAGTTGCCCAGCTGAAATTTTCAAAGGGAGTCCGGCTGCTGATGTGCTTCCCACCTCATGTGCCCATATTTCAAATGTAGTAGCAACTTGTCTTCCTGAGATCTCCAGCAGTAGAACACAGTGGCGTACCATGGGTTGCCGGCACCCAGGGCCGTTTGGCGGGGGGTGGGAGGGAAATGGATGGAGTACGCATGCGCATCCTATTGCCTAATGGCATCCACATCACCCAGGAGATTGCAGCTGCAGAGATAAGAAAAGAACAGTAGTTCTTTGTTTTCTGTTGATGCTGGTTTTCATCATCATCACCATCATCATCATTGTCATCATATAATCTGTGGCTGCCCTCAAAAGCAAGAATGTTTAATTTCTGTGTGAAAAATGAATCAGCCTCAATACTCAACACCTGAGAAATTTTGCACCCTCTCTAATTAGAGCTGTGCATGGTTTGAAGAAAGCACCCTTTGCTCTCATCCAGACCGATGACTCAACCCTCAGCATAAAACAGGCCTATTCCATCGATGGTTTGAAAGCATTGTGTGAAGAGCTTCAACTAGGAGCGCTAGGGACTAGGAAAGGCGGTGGGGGAGGGATGGGCCAACATCATCAGAGACAAACTATAATTAACTACTGAAAGGAAATGTCTTGTAAGAAGAGATTTGGAATTTTCCTGGTGGGGAATTTCAAAAGATAAATTACATAAGCATTAACCACGAATAACTATCCTGCTTTCAAGCCATGACTTATTTAGATGGTACCATCCTGCCAAAGTGAAGCATGCATTTAAATCCCTTTGTTTTCAGTGGGAGAGGCCAGGTCATGCCCAATATCTTTTAAATTTTCTTTCTCCATGATGTGTGCGCTGAAATGACTGTATGGGTGGTATTCTTTTGCTGACAGGGGATGAATGGCAGGCACCAAGCTGTGTGTAATGACACTGTTCCATTTCTTTCAAGTTGCTCCTCTGGCACCACAGATGATGGTGAGTAAGTGCCTGAAATGACAACACTTTTGCCTGTCTTTATGTTGCCCCTTTAAACCCCCTTCAAATTGGAGTTCCCTGTGGAAGAAATGGCGATTTGCTCTCAGGGTGGTGACGGCTTGTGGCGAAGCTGTATGCACCCCATTCTCACTCCACAGAGATTCTGAGCAATTTCACACAGTGCAAAATCGATTGCAGAAAGGACCAATCTGGGCTCCTGGGTCTGGTTTTCTGTATGTTTCATGCAAAAAAAGCAGACAAGATGGGTCGAGACGATAGGAAAGTGTCCAGGATTTCTCCTCATCTCAGAATGAGACTCCTGCCCCCCATCCTGACTACTTACTCTAGAGAAGAGCTGATTTGCTGAGATTGTGGGCTGAGTGGATCCATGTGGTGTTCAGCATGTGGTGAAGATGATTGCTTCACCATATGCCACCTTGCTACTTAACGTGCGTGTGCACCGTCTTCATCACAAAGCTGTTGAGTTTGCGCTGAAATGTGATGTGTGTGGGTTGAGCTGCAAGCTAGGTGTGGTATGAAACAATATACCATAGCCATAGGGATACATCTGAAATGATTTCACTGGGCCTGAAGATTGAGAAAGGCTCCCAGAGATGCTGAGCCACCACTGCCCACATAGATTATGATTATGATTGAATTTATATACTGCCCAGGGCCGGATTTAGGTTTGATGAGGCCCTAAGCTACTGAAGGTAATGGGGGCCTTTATATGTCCAGTTGTCCTTTGTCAACAACAAATTGTCACTGTTTTTTGTGTTGAATATATGCTATATGGTAATTTATGGACCTAATAGGTATCTAAAGCCATTTGCACATGCAGAATGTAGGCACCATATATATAGAAATGAGCAAACCAGAGATATTTTAGGGAGCAGGCTAGCAGGCGTGGCCCATTACTTACATCATAGGAGCCTACACAACACAAAACACTGTTGCTGTATGTAGGTTTTATTTTATTTGTTTTTTTTATCTTATATTTTGGAAATGTAAATCCAAGTTTTTTCCCCCTTTAATTTTTTTTTGGGGGGGCCAAGAGAGTGGGGCGCTAAGCTATCGCTTGTTTAGCTTATACGTAAATCTGGCACTGATACCATCCTATACCCGGAGGTCTGAGCACACATGCAAAGCCTCTACACAGATGTCCAAGGGTACATTTGAATCCTGCACAAGTTGAGAGCTGCCATGTTCTGAAGATGCTTTCAGTATTGGCTTGCTCTCATCCTGGTTCTATATGCCAGCTGTACAAGTGGTCCTCAGCTGCTGTTTACTTAGGCTACCCTCAGCCACCTTCCTCCCTCTGATCCACCTTTCCTGCCAGGCCCAGAAAATATATATAAATAAGCAGTCATTTACTGAAGTTGTTTGGCATCCGTCTGCTCCAGGAGACAATGGAGAAGTGTGCCTTTGTGGGTAAGGTCAAGCTATTGGAAGGCTGCAGCGTCTGCTGTGGCTGTGGAGACCAATCAGGGAGAGACAAATTTTGTTACAGCTGGGTCAGATGTAGGCGTCCGGTTGTGCATTTAAATCCCATCATTTGCCTCAAAGAGCTCAAGGTGGTTTGCATGGTTCTCCCACTCCTCATTTAATCCTGTGGGGTAGATTAGGCTGAGAGGCAGTGACTGGCCTAAGGTCACCCAATGAGCTTCATGACCAAGTGGGGATTCAAACCCTGGTCTCCCAGGTCCTAGTCTGACATTCTAACCACTACACCACACTGGTACTATGGGGGCAATGTTTATATTTGCCAGATCTTACCTCTCTTTTCTCTTACATCTAGTGCATGTATAGTCCACCATTCCTCCAAAGAGGTCAGGGAAGTATACAGGGTTAGGTAAAGGGACCTCTGACCATTAGGTCCAGTCGTGACCGACTCAGGGGTTGCGGCGCTCATCTCGCTTTATTGGCCGAGGGAGCCGGCATACATCTTCCAGGTCATGTGGCCAGCATGACTAAGCTGCTTCTGGCGAACCAGAGCAGCACACGGAAACGCTGTTTATCTTCCCACCGGAGCGGTACCTATTTATCTACTTGCACTTTGACGTGCTTTCGAACTGCTAGGTTGGCAGAAGCAGGGACCAAGCAATGGGAGCTCACCCCGTCGCAGGGTTACTCACCTCCAATTTTATCCTCACAGCAAAACCTGCACATTAGGTTCGGGTAAGAGATGATGCCTGGCCCAAGATCAT
Source organism: Podarcis liolepis (assembly GCF_965112155.1). NCBI lineage: Eukaryota > Metazoa > Chordata > Lepidosauria > Squamata > Lacertidae > Podarcis > Podarcis liolepis. The sequence goes on from NC_139555.1 coordinate 27,606,196, forward strand.
CTTGTGAGCTTTAGCCATAGCTCAAGTCACAGAGCACATGTGTTGCATGCAAAAACCAGTGGTTTAAATGTCAGATAGCTTCAGGTAGGACTGGAAAAGTCTTGCCTGAAATACCAGAAAGCCACTCCCAATCAAAGCCGACCAGTCTTCTTCAACCTGATGCCTTCCAAACATTGTTGGACTACAGCTCCCAGCAACCTCTGCCAACATGGCCAACAGACAGGACTGATGGGAGTTGCAGTCCAAAATGTCTGGAAGTTGAGAAAGACAATGGTGAGGTAGGTGAACCAGTGGTCTCAACTGCTAAGGCAGCTTCCGATATCTGAGTAAGGATTTGAATCTAGGTCTTCCTAGTCCAACCTTCTAATGATTACACCTCACTGGCTTTCATCTTCATCACTGCAACCAACATCTTTAGCAAAGCCTTCAGTGGACCAGTCTAGCCTCACCTTTCCCCCTTTGATAGTCCTATTCTCTGCTTCTTCTCAGTTCCTGGTTTCTTACCAGATCTTGTCGGTGGTGGGACCCAAGCAGCACCAACAGATTTCCTTGTGAACCAACCAGCAGAGTTCCATCAGAGGGCATGAGTGACCAAGCTGCACGGATGCCAGTGTTATCTGTTATTGCAGGGATGGGGAGCCTAGGGCCTTCTGAATGCTGCTAAGCTACAACTTCCATAATTTCCAACCATTGTCCATGCTGACTGGGGATGGTGGGAGCTGGAACCCAACAATATTTGATTCCCCATACCTTCATTACTGGCTCAGCCTCCCACCTCCCACTCCATCAGTTCCTCTAGATCAGGCATAGGCAAACTCGGCCCTCCAGATGTTTTGAGACTACAATTCCCATCATCCCTGACCCCTGGTCTTGTTAGCTAGGGATGATGGGAGTTGTAGTCCCCAAACAGCTGGAGGGCCGAGTTTGCCTATGCCTGCTCTAGATTGACTGAGCAGCTCTGTCTTTGCCATCGCAATCGAGAGACAGGCATGGTGTGCAGGGCCCACCGCTATTAGTCCCTGTGTAATAATTTAAGTGGCCTGATTGTGTCTGAGTCTGTGCTACAGTTGGTACCTTGAGTTATAAATATTAATCCTGCCAGATGCAGGAGGGAGAAACAGGGCTGCACAGGAGATAGGAAGTGTGGGTGGCAAGGCGGGGTGGGGGGTGGGGGGAGAGCATAAGCCTTACAAGAAGAAGAATCACTTCCTCTCCCTGCATTCTCAGCAGAGGTGCTGACAGTCAAGAAGAGTGATAGGGTTGTTTGTATGGAGCAGAAAGGAGTCGGAACAGGCAAAAATGAGTGCAGAACCCTTTGGATGTAGGGAAAAATTAACCTGCTAAATAATGAAGGTGGAGGGAGAGAGAGAGAGAGAGAGAGAGACCCTCTGTCATTACCTATGTTGTCCATATCACATCAGCTGTCAACAGCCACACTAATCTGAATAGTACTTTCTCAATATGGATTTATTTCCTTGCTAATGCAAAGATGGGAGATAAGCAGCCCAAGGCTTGGCTGGTTATTTCTAATCAAATGTGGAATTCAGAACCTGTCTCCCCGCACTGGCCTTCTTGAGCCAACCCCTTCAGCTTCCTGCCAACTGAGTCAGTGGCTCCAGTATCTCAACCAAAGCTTTTGAAAGAACTACATCTCTCATAGTCCTTTATGCTGCACAACCAGGCAACAGAGAAAAGAAAGAGAGAGAGAAGTCCACCTTCCTATGTTCTCCCCAGACAGCTTCATTGTAGCCACTGCCACTGCCAATGATTTTAGGAAAGTGGGGGGAACGTGTTGGGTTTTTTGGGGGGAGCAGGGATAGGTGTTGGGATGGGAAGGGTGGTGGAGCAGGGTGGAGTTGGAGTGGAGCAATTCTTCCCCGACTCAGATGTTAATTTAAGCCAGAGAAGAATTTGAGGCCTTGGAAAACTGGACTGTCATTTTGATGCAAGCTTAGTCTTTTGAAAGGCTTATGGAAACTTTGCTAGCATGTCTGTTCATAGCCTGAGGTTGGGATCTAACTGCTGCTGTTACCTCGGAGCCCTCTTCAAGCACAATGGGGAATAGGGGTAGACAAAATCAGCCTCTGTGATTGACTTACCAAATGGAAACTTGGGGTTGGCCAGGCCCAGTGCTGGGAGGTTCTGCCCTTCAGGCTCTGACTTTTGCAACTCACGTCACCTTTACAGGATTGAAATATATACACCTCAGATCTAGGTTTGCATACAGATGCCCACAGTCATGACCTAACAGTGCACCTGCAACCACATACATAGACCCATTTGTGGGATGTCCAAAATTTGTGGTCCCAATGTTGCATTGCCTTGTTCCTTACCAACCTGGCTATAGCAACACACTGAAGTTTTCTGTGCTGTGTATGGGAATTCTTCATACTAGGGCTCCGCCCCTAACCATAGCTACCTTCCGGCCAGTGGAGATGGCCCAGGTAATAATTGTAGAGATGCCTCACATTAAATGGTGGTGAAGGCACGCATGCATTTCCTTTGTTCCAATGGGAGGTGGCACCCATTCTTCACTTGAGGCGGCCTCAAACTCCAGTGACAATGATTAATCACATTGAAGAGCAGATTTAATGCCTTTCCCAAACAGCTTTTGGAGGGTGACAGTTGAGGTGATCAGGGCTGACATGTTGCCGAAACTGCACAGTGATAGCTTCACTGGCCTCCTTCTTGTTGGCTTTTATGGTAGGATGATTGGGGGCGGGGGAGAGAGAAAGAGAGAGAGAGAGAGAGAGAGAGAGAGAGAGAGTCCTATTTATTGAATGGCGCTTATATCCTGTCCTTCCTCTAAGAAGCTCATTATTTTAGTCTAGCAGCCATCCTGTGAGGTAGGTTAGATAAAGGGGCATCGAGTTGCCTATGGCCACTGACCACCAAATGAACTGCATACTTTAGCAGGAATTTGGGCCTGGAATTTCCCACATCATCACACCCTCGTCTCTGGACTGTGCAACTCAAGTTCTCCCAAGCTGAATATAGTTCAGCTTCTTATCATAGTCTGTTAATAGCTTTGCAACAACACACACCAGTTCTAGATAAGCAGGAAAAGCTGGAGGTTAGACCGCCATACATGGTAGGTGAACTGTGTTGGCCTTGAGTCAAAAGTCGTGCATGTCTCATCTAGCTACTGTTCCATATTAGTCTTTGTCACTGAAGCATTTCCAGACTGGGCTTCCCATCTTATGTCATATAGAGTAGGACAAATGCACCATGGCTAATTGGCAGGAGCAGATATGGCAAAAGCCTATGGAAGACTGAAATGCTCCTGCAGGGTTGTGTGTATTCTGGGTCCCTCCTCCCCCAGGGAGACGAAGCCTTAGTTAAAGGGGCAGTGCTCTGTTGATTAGGCATGTGCTCCAGTGAGTTTGCAACTGAAGGCTTATCCACACCTCTCTTCACCCCGTTGCTTCCCCCTGTGGAAACCCAATCTTTAGTGCTGAATCAGTCGGAACATACAGCAGTCGGGTTTTCTGCAGACTGCTGTTTGTTCCAATTTAGTGCTAAAGAGCAGGTTTTCTGGGAGAAAGCAGTGGGGCAAAGGCAAAACTGCTCGGACCTGTGCCTAGAAAATGTGGGACAAGTGGAAAACCTCTCTGACCCATGCTTTCTGACCCAGGGCTCAGGAGTTTCCTGGGAGAAGATTGATATATGAGGATGCTGGCAATAATATGCTCTTGGGAGCAGGGGACAGAGAAAGTCCAGCCCCTGTGATTTCTTCTTCCTTTTTGGTGAGGGTTAATCTCTGCAAGAAGGAGTTGCCTTAGTGACTTCTTCCTGAGATTGCTGAGGGAGAGTACACCCCTTGCTATTGAGCTGCTTGATAACCCATGACTCCTTTTCCAAGGCAGGTCCTGGATCGTGACACTTGGCTCTTTATAGCTCAATTTACCATTGAAGCCACTTCTCTCTCTCTCAGTTTTATTTATCATTTTTAATTTTACAAATCCGCACACATCAAACAGAAAAAAAATAAACCATACAGAAGCCACTTCTCTCTCACTTGGTGGCTCTCACTGGGAAGTGTCCCAGGTCCTGAAAATGTGACCTCTCTTCTATCTGGGTCCTGATCTCTGAAACATGAAACCAGTGGATTGATGTTGGAGAACCCCTACTCTAGCCAAGCATGGCTCAAGCATTGCTCAGTATTCCCATAGGTTTGCAGACAAGCTGGCACAGGGCACACCAGTAAATTATTTGAGGGACGGGGTAGGATTTCAAAAAGCATTGCAACAATCGCCACTAAGTTATTTTATTCTAAAATAAAAGGCTCATCCATACTTTCACCTGACTTGTATTTTGACCACATCATTTACCAATTAATTCCTACATAAAAGGTAAAGGGACCCCTGACCATTAGGTCCAGTTGTGGCTGACTCTGGGGTTGCGGCACTCATCTCGCTTTATTGGCCAAGGGAGCCGGCATACAGCTTCCGGGTTATGTGGCCAGCATGACTAAGCCGCTTCTGGCGAACCAGAGCAGCGCACGGAAACGCCGTTTCCCTATCCTTATTTGCTAATAAATGTCTTGAAGAATTGCAATCCTAAGTACCCTTATTATTTTATTGGTATTCTGTGCCCTTCCTACGGGGAGAACTCAGATCACAAGAAGTGAGATTCGTTAACCATGGAGATAGTCTCTTGCTCAAAACCACCCAGGGAGCAAGATCTGAACCTGGCTTCTCCATCTCCAACCAACACTCTAGCTGCTATGCCGTTTACTTTCCCACTGGAGCGGTACCTATTTATCTACTTGCACTTTGATGTGCTCTCATTGTTCCAGGGCTGTGTCTTGTGAAAATCTGATCTTACCTGCTGGATTGGATGTTATCAGATGTGTGGAAAACCCAAAGTGGGATTTTGCTTAACTGAGCTTCAATTCAGTGGGAAAGATTGGAATTTCACTAGGCATAGCCATGGAACAAGGAGAAAAGCTCTTGGACCTGGGAGAATTAATTGGTACACAATGCAATCAATATATGGGTCAAGCAAAAGTGTGGATGAGCCCAAAGTGTGACTAGTGAAAGTTTGTATTATTAAACAGAGAGATGTCTGGTAATGTCAAAACTCCCCTGAGCGTTCTTATTACCAGACTTTCCAAATTGTACAACAGTCTGTGGCTTCAGTATGATGGAGTGTGGTACCCAACATATTACTAATAAACCCTAAGACACCTTGAACAGTCAAGAGATGCAGGAGCTTACGTATCTGGCTTTGATTTGTACCTATGTTCTCTGAATCCAATGTTCTCATCTGCAGACAGAGGCAAATCAGGTCAAAGAAGGAAAGATTCCAGACCAAAAGTTTTGCCTTTATACTATCACCTTGCAGGTAGGGGAGAAAAAACAACACAGAATACCAACAACCAGAGTCTGTTTTATGCAGCATCTGTCCTGATTGATACTTTGACAGCATGATAGATGGGATCGGCATATATTTTCCGACACCCCAGCACATCTTCTGCATTCTTTATCTGGAATGAGCCTCTGACAGAAAGCCGAAAATAAGCTACTCATAACAGGAATCCCAGATAAAATTCCATTATAGAGCGAAGAGTCAATCAAGTTCACATTCAATAGAGGGTTCATCCTGGGAGACAGGGAGAAGGGTGGGAAGATATGCACACGGCTGGGGGAAATTGTATGGGGCTTGGAATCAAACAGTGGGGATTCTATAAAAGCCGGTGGATATAAATGCTTTACTCAAATACAGTTTGACATCCAATTGCCTTCTTTATTTGAGTCGTTCCATACATACACATGCACACATACACATGAACGATATCAGATGCGCATATCAATCAAACATAAAGATAAACAGTCTATAGGTGCACATTAGTCCTTGTATCTGTACCTGGTGTCCAGTATTTCACAGGCCCAAGGAGGCATAAAGAATGGTTTCGGTGATTACACTTGTAAACATGGGCCCTGTTCTTGAAAAAGTAATGCTCAAACCCCACTGAAATCAATGGGACAAATAATTGCTTGACTCAAAGTCCCATTAATTTCAATGAGATTTAAGTAGAACTAACTTTCTCTAGGCTCTGTGGTTTACTTATTTAGAAGATTTATATACTATCCTTTCAGCATAGCTGAAAGGCGATTTACAAACCAGGGTGGTATATATATCTGTCCAAACTATGCCTACCTGCATCACTTACAAGCATAAGCATCTATCACTTTTACTACATTTTTTTTTACAACAGCCCAAAATTTGGCTGATTTATAAACATGGATGCTGCATGTGCGTACACACTTCCTAACGGCAACATTGTTAACTTCCTAGGCTGTTGGCTGAACTCTTCCAAAGTCAATAACTCTTGCTCTTGTGCATATATTGCATTATTTCACTAAGCTGCCTCGACTGGTGGCCTCACTAATTAAGAGGGATTCGTGGCTGCCACCAACATGCAACTCCTTCATACATTATCCTGGCAAAAGAAATGCGTCTGATGAGACGGGATCGTGCTTAGCATCTCCCTTCCCCCTGCAAGCATCAGACAGTGAACTGGAACAGGATAGGGGGAACCATCCTGTGTTTCCTTTATCCAAGAAATGTTGCTAAAACTCAAAGAGCAAGCCTGGTGTAGTGGTCCGAGTGTTGGACCAGGACTTGGGGAAGCCAGGGTTCAATTGCCCACTCAGTCATGAAGCTCACCGGGTGACCTTGGGCCAGTCATCAGCTCTCAGTCTAACTTATCTCACAGCATTGTTGTTTGGATTAGTTAGGGGAGGGAAATCATGTACACCACCTTGAGCTCATTGGAGAAAAAGGTAAGATAGAAATGCATCACCTCCACCACCATCATGGCTTTTATCAACTGGAACTCACCAGAACTCAGTTCCGGCACCTCTCAGGTGGGCACCTTAAGACAACAAGGGAGGTGTTCATGGTGAGTTCCGGCGTCACTTTTTCTAGAAAGTAGCACTGATAATAATAATATATGCATATAGGGACATGGGTGGTTTTGTGGGTTAAACCACAGAGCCTAGGACTTGCCGATCAGAAGGTCGGCGGTTCGAATCCCTACGATGGTGTGAGCTCCAGTTGCTCGGTCTCTGCTCCTGCCAACCTAGCAGTTCGAAAGCACGTCAAAGTGCAAGTAGATAAATAGGTACCACTCCGGCGGGAAGGTAAACGCCGTTTCCGTGAGCTGCTCTGGTTCGCCAGAAGTGGCTTAGTCATGCTGGCCACATGACCGGAAGCTGTACGCCGGCTCCCTCGGCCAATAAAGTGAGATGAGCGCCGCAACCCCAGAGTCGGTCACGACTGGACCTAATGGTCAGGGGTCCCTTTACCTTTACTATAGGTAGCAAAAGGAGGCAGGTCAGGCCCTATCTTAGGCAGGGCGACTGTACCTTTCCATTGGAGGACAGAGTGTGTCATGTGACTTTCCCTGTACCTCCATAACTATCCTGCTGCTCTTAGGTGTGGTGGTGAGACACTACTATGAGTTCTTGCCAACACTGAAATCAGATTCAACTGGCAGTCCTGTTGGCTTCTGTACATTGAACAGTGTGGGCACCATCTTGTTCTTCACTTCAGGCAATAAAGAACACTGGGCTGGGCCTGGGAGGAGAGGACACAGGTCAGTGGAAGTGATGTCAATTGTATTTTGTGTGTCCCTGAGTTCTGCCTTCTTAGAAGTTCACCCAAGCAGAGGAGCCAATTCTCTCCAGTTTACTGACAGGCAGGTTCTTGTAACATTTGCTATTTCTCTCAGTGCTTCGGTGCTGTTTATCCTCAGTGCTCCCATGCTTGTTATTGCTGCTTCCCCAGATGGTATATGAAATAACAGCACATAATGCTACCAACCATATATCTCCAAACATGTGATGACCTGACTTCTTCAAGGACACTGACTACGGCATGGGAGTTGGTGGAGCAGATGGTGGGGCGGCTGGAGCCTGCGTCTTGGGCCTCCCTGCAGGCTGCTGTGAGCCCTCTGAGGTCCATAAGCAGACAGCATGCAGGAACGGAAACATGGGCCCTCTCTACCCAAGCTTCTAACTTCAGCCCAAGGGAAGAACCTTGGGTCTGACGGTAGATGAGGGAATCTTTTTGTTTGCAGCTAACCTGAGGCTGAAGCTGGAAGCTAGGCCACTGGGGATCAGTTTCCCAGCCTGTGTAAAAACCCCTCTTTTATATATATAAGCCTCACTCCGGCTTTCAACCAATGCCAGAGTTTATCATTACTGCATCTTTCCTTTTGAAGAGCAGACAAGCAAAGGACAGCATTGTGGTGAGGAAAAGTCCCCCCCCCTCCGCTCTTTTATTTTTCCTGCAGAGAAATTTCAGCTCCAATATTAGTTGCAAACATCGATGAGCAAGCAGGTCGTATATCATCTTCCCGTAAATCACTGATCGCCTGGGTACCTAAGTGCCAGGGCTCTGGGGATAGATGAGGCAGAGAAGGGGGCTCTGGTGCTGGTGGAGGGATTAGTGCACTTTAACAGAAAAAGTAACAACAAAGAAATTGACATATGCGGAGGATGTCTGCGAAGAGGTATGAAACACAGGGCAGTGTGTGTGAGAGAGACAGAGATGATGATGACAGCATGGAGACATCATACATATTGTATTACATGTTGCTCTCATCTTTTCCCACTACACTCTGGGCTAAAATTAATGCCTTTATTTGGCCGATGATTAATCATCTCTGAAAGTAACAGAGACTTTCTGTCACACTAAAGACCAATTGCTTGCAGATTAAGGTGACAGGAAATGTTTCCTCCTGTCAGGATTTGGCTCAATCACTCCACAGCCTGAGAAGTGCAAGAAAAGGAACTGAAGTTTCCACCCACCCACCGTCTCACCAGTCAGCTACAAAAGCAACACAGAAGAAAGAAAGAAAGAAAGAAAGAAAGAAAGAAAGAAAGAAAGAAAGAAAGAAAGAAAGAAAGAAAGAAAACAATAGCTTGTTTGAACTACCCAAGAACCTGAATGGTGAGTGAATTAACAACAGTCCGGCTCCTTTTCACTGAATGGCCCGAAGAGTTTAGTGACATCAAGCAAGATACTTTGCAACAAGCAATGGGGTTGTTTTTAGCCTTTACTGCTGACATGAGGCCAGATCTACTGTAGAAAGCAGAGTTCTGGCTGTCGTAGGACAGGGAGAGACAAAGGGGGCAGGGGTGGAGCTTGGACGAACCAGGTTTTATGGGGTGTATGTGTACAGCCTGTATGGCCCCACATGGAATTAAGTGAATGGACTACTTTGATTCCCTTGCCTTGATTCTGTGGAGTTAATACTCTACTATGAGTGTTCAGGAATGAATGTGTGGAGGGGATTCTGAGAACATGCTGGCTAGCCTCATCTCCTAGATCAGGGGTCAGCAAACTTTTTCAGCAGGGGGCCGGTCCACTGACCCTCAGACTTTGTGGGGGGCCGGACTATATTTTGGGGGGAAAAATGAGAATGAATTAATTCCTATGCCCCAGAAATAACCCAGAGGTGCATTTTAAATAAAAGGACACCTTCTTCTCATGTGAAAACAATCTGATTCCCAGACCGTCCGCGGGCTGGATTGAGAAGGAGATTGGGCCAGATCCGGGCCCCGGGCCTTAGTATGCCTACCCATGTCCTAGATGCTGCTAATGCATGTGCCATCCACATTCTTAGGCCAATGGGCGACCAGCAACAGGACTCAACACATTTCTTTAAAATATAAAGCAGTATAGAAATGAAATAAATAACAAATAACTTACTGATGGACAATCATGGTTCCCAACCATTGTTTGACTATTGAAAAGCATCTCGCTGAAGCCTATGCATGGAGATAAGAACACAGCATCATACAATTGTATAATCGGAAGGGTCACAGGGGTCATGTAGTCCAACTTTCTGCAGTGCATAGGGGCCCTTCAGACTGATGCCAAATGTGTGTTGGCCAGGATGGTGGTGGTGCCCATTACACACATTGGTGACTAGAAGATGGGACTAGTGTTAGCATTTCACTCCTCCGTTGCTGGATATGTGATTGTTACATCACATGTCTGTGCTTACTTACCAGGCTTGGAAAGTGTGAGAACGGAAGCCAGTCTTATCTCTTCTGCTCTACTGTACTTTTGTATTATTTTTTTACCCTCTCTCTCTCTTGGAGGAGAAGGGAGAGGACGCCATGATTGCTTTGTCCTGTATGTATTGCTCAATAAATACTTAGAATGCACAAACCAAAGCTCTACTTCGTTTCTGCTATACTCTGCTGAGTGATCGTGCACATAGTCTTCTGATATGTGTCGCTGGTGCGTGCCAGGACTTAATATTTATGGACGTCCCAGGCTGCGCTGCATCAAGAAGACGCCTGGAGAGGTTTGTCTCATTCTGGAGGCTGCGTGTGCCCCCAGGCGGGTTTTGATAGCTAGTTAGCTTCTTCAAGTGTTTACTAACAACAGGTACCAAACAACTCAGGACAGATATCAAATCCCGACATTTCTTGTGTGATCTCATTGTCCATTTCTAAGCACAATTCAGGCTGCTAAGCTGTGTGTACCAAGTACCCAAAGAGCTGCTTTTTACCGCAGGAGCCTGCATTTGCCATCTGTCCTCCAGATCGGAATGGAGATGAGTGGCGACTGTAAAGAGGACCATGGGCTATGGAATACCTGCTGCCCCAGGAGGCTCGCCTGGAGCCAGCTTTAATGTCATTCCTGTGCCACTGGTAGACATTTTTATTTGCAGGCTTTTCAGAGGTAATATCAATTCGGTGTGCAATGTTTTCATCCGCTGCTTGGATGCTTTATGCTGAATTTTTATGCTTTTGCTCTGCTCTGTTTATATGTGATTTTATATTTACTCCGGCATTTTATCATCCTCATTGTACACCACCCTGATAGTTCAGCTGAAGAGCAGCCTAAAAATATTTTAAATATAATAGATATTATGTTATATTAATATCTAAATAAAATGCAGCCAAGAAGAATGCTGTCACTTTTAGGGCCAGCTTTGCTGTTAGGCAGACTTAGGCAGCTGCCTCAGGTGGCTGCTGCTGAGTGGCAGATAGTGGACTCAACTATGTATGCTGCGGAGTCTGCCTATGCCCCCTAGTTTACTGTCCTCCAGAGCAGTAGAGGGCACTGTTCTTCCCCCAGTTTTTTTGAATTTTTATTTTAACTCAACATGCATTATTAATAACCCAAAAAATGCAGTAGTAGGGTATTGCAACATACCATATACAAAGCAATCAAACAAGGAATAATAAATGGAAGAAGTCATAGAATTGTAGAGTTGGATCATGTAGTTCAACTTTCTGCAATGCAGGAATCTCAGCTAAAGCATCCACGGCAGAAGGCCACCCAACCTCTGCTAAATACCCCCAAGAAAGGAGAGTCCACAACCTCCTGAGGGAGACTGTTCCACCATCAAACAGCTCTTACTGTCAGAAAGTTCTTCCTGATGTTTAGTTGGAATCTCCTTCCTTCGTAACTTGAAGCCATTGCTTCGAGTCCTACCCTCCAGATGATAACACACCAATATCAAGTCATACAAGCAGAGTTCCGCAGCTGGAGTGTACAGTAAACGTTGGCTACTGAAATTTGAAGCATAAGAAACAAAACCACATCAGTTTTAAAATATGGTTCATCTGTCAGACTGGCCACCTTCGATGCATGGAATGGAGGGAGTTGTCATCTTGACCTACCCCTCAACCAGCAAGATGTCTCGGGCTCAAGTTTGCTCACAGCCAGTCAATGCAAAGATTGGGCTGCTCTGCTTCTTTGACAGGAGCTCAGTGCACACAAATTAGCAGGTGAAGCATGAAGATATCACACGTTCAGATCTGCATATGGGCCTGCAGCTCAAGACAAAGCAACAGTGGCTGGTTGAAAAATAGCACATTATAACCCAGAGGAGAATGCTAGGGCTGAGATTTCTTATCCCAATGCAGACACACAGGCAATGACCTTCAAGTCCCTTTTTTTTTGCACTTCAGTACTATGATTATTTTTTAAAACCAATATAGACTCCTGTCACCGTGGCACAGTGATGGACTAGATTGCTTTCTGAGACGCCTCCTGTTCCTGCGGTTCTCTAATTAGAAAAGTCCCCCACTTGCGTTCGCTCTCTTCTCCCTCCAGCTGCAGGTAAGGAAAATGAGCCATGCCCCTCATCTCTCATTGCCAACGCCAGAAAATAAAAAGACTTAAAAACAGAAAGCTGCTGTGTTAAACTTGCTGCTGTACGAGAGACACAGACAACGCCAAGCAGAGAAGTAAAGGTTTGGCAAAGAGTGTGTCGCTTGCGGTACTAAGGGGAGCTTCAGAAATGGGGTAAAGCAAAGAGATTAGAGCTGGAGGGAAACAGGGGAGGCCACAAACAAGTCTCCCCTTGCCTCTGACCTTGAGATCTTCAGACCAGAATCTTTTCAGAAAGGTGACTCTCTCTCCAAGTGGCAAGATGCACTGAACTGAAGGGAGGAAATTCAGCTCTGGATAAACAATTACAGTCTATTTACCTCTGACCATATGGTGCATGGGAAACAGGTGTGCAGGTAATGAAGAACCCAGCACCAATTAAAGCTGATGGGAGAGCAGCTTTATATTCTCCCTGATTCTTTGTGTTGGGTTGCAGCCCATTTGCAAATGAGAACTAAATAAGATTGAAGTGCAGCCGAAGTGGAGCAGGGAAAGCTGCCCCGGCTGTGCAGCAAAAGCGGTTTGTGTATTTCACCTGCAGTTCTGACGCAGGCACAGCCACTCAAGGGAGGAGGGGGTGGGAAGGTGAGGGGGGATCACACTCAGGTGTGCCCCTTCCTAAACAAATGTGGATTACCATAAACATCATGGGTGGCATTAACTGGAACAACCTGCGCCATGGCCAACTGGGAAGTGCACGGCGGTGCCAGCTGCCAGATTTATTTTATATTTTGGCAAAACACCGGCACTCCATCACCAATGTTTTAGTTCCACAGTGTGCATAAAATGAATATTTTAAAACATTGCCCAAATCTGTCTCAGCAGGTTAGTCTGCAGCTTGTCAAAGTGCTCTGCCATTTAGCTTGATGGTTGTGCGTGTTTGGTGCACCTGAATGCGGACTGTAGCAGAACACAGGCAGAATGTGGAATCTGGAAAACCTCCGATTATAATGTTGTATCTAGTGGGGTGGTTCTTCCCCCCTCACCCTCCTGGTCTTTCTTAGCGCGGGGGGGGGGGGGGGATATGATGGGCATTTCTGCAATAGGATAAGAATGGTGGGAGCTTCCTATAGTCAACACAGTGATAATTTGGTCATTAGAGCTCCTACTCACACAGCAGAGACTCAGTTGAGACTTGACCCGGCGCCATCTTCCTCCCGTCTCTCAACACAGTGAAGTTTTTAGTGGCTCAGAATTCCCTGCCCCAACTCTTAGTCCCAAGTCTATTTCTTCCACTCCCATCCACAAAATGTCCCTTTCATTCCATGCTTGTCCTTCCTATTTCTGGAAGTTCTTTCAAGAAATTCCAAATGAGGCAGAACCCACGGGCACTGAAATGGGAGGTGGGATTGGGACCAAGCAATAAAAGGGTTTTTATCCAATATGCTTTGCATTAGTGGAAAGCCCTTATGCTCATGGCTACCTCTGAAGTTCCACACGTTCTCCAACCCTACATTAGTGGAAAGGAAAATTACTGTTCAGGGTAATTTCCAGATCTGCTTGACAAAGAATTTTCATTTTAGGTCTGGAGCCTGCCTCTTGCCTTTTGGTAACACCCATAACCGTCTTTGCTACAACTCTCAAGCGGCAGTCCTATGACACTCATGGGTGAGCAAGTCCCACTGTGATGATCCAAGTGAGCACACGCAGGATTGCAGACAGCATGTTCTCCAACATTTCTCCAATGAAAATAGGGACGTCCCATTCCATAATGGTAATTTGGTTTCCCCAGCTACTCTGGGAAGCTTCCAACATACTGTATATAAAAACATAATTAAACATTTTTTAAAAACTTGGCTCAAGGGTTGGATAACTCCATACCCTACAACATTTCTCCAATGAAAATAGGGACATCCTAAGGAAAGGTCGGGCATTTCCAAGCCAAATCAGGGACATCCCTGGAAAATAGGGACACTTGGAGGGTCTGAGACAGTGCGTATTTCCTGCTTGTGCTGATCATTGGCTATGTGTACTGCAGACTGCACAAGCATGAGTCTGCAACACATGTGCAGCCTGCCTCGCCATTTCGGTCTCCATTCAGGTAGGTAGCCGTGTTGGTCTGACGCAGTCAATATATATATAAAAATATAAAAAATTGCTCAGTAGTATCTTAAAGTAAAGGTAAAGGGACCCCTGTCCATTAAGTCCAGACGTGGCTGACTCTGGGGTTGCGACGCTCATCTTGCTTTATTGGCCGAGGGAGCCAGCGTACAGCTTCCGGGTCATGTGGCCAGCATGACTAAGCTGCTTCTGGTGAACCAGAGCAGCTCACGGAAACGCCGTTTACCTTCCTGCCGGAGCGGTACCTATTTATCTACTTGCATTTTGACGTGCTTTTGAACTGCTAGGTTGGCAGGAGCAGGGACCGAGCAACGGGAGCTCACCCTGTCGCGGTGACCTTCTGATCAGCAAGTTCTTGGTATAAGCCTTTGTGTTCATGCACACTTCTTCAGATTCACTGAAACAGAAGTCACCAGACCCTTATATATAGTGGGAGAGTGGGGTGGGGTTTTTCTCAGGAGGGTAGCAGGAGATGGGTGATTGACTCAATGGTATGGTAAACCTGTTGACAACTGTTAACGACTGCAATTAGTCCTACAGGAAAAAGCAAGGGATAGTATCCTAGAAACCCCAGCTCAGACTTGGTTCAGCTTTGCTGACAGCTTGGCTGCTGTTTTCATGCTGCCTTTGTAACTATCCCGACTTCAACACCACCAGCCCTCCTCCGTCTCCATCATCCTCTTTTTCTCTTTGTTCTCCACCTTTTAACTAGGGAAGCCCCATAGCTCAGTGCTAGAGCATCTGGAACTCTGGAGAGGTCCTGCCAATCAGCAAAGACAATACTGGGCTAGGTATGCCAATGATCTGACACAGTATAAGGCAGCTTCCTACGTTCCTATTGACCAAGAATTGCAACATACGGTCTCTGTCAGAAGAGCCAAGCCTTTCCACACAGAAGCAGAAACCTTTTGTTTCTGACAGCCAGGTGCTGAGGCATGCTATCATTGGCTCCACACATTGGTCCTGCTTAGCTGCCAGGAGGATTCAGAGAAACATTGTTCTGGTTCTACCTACCTAGGCAGTGGCTGGCTTTGCATTTTCTCACAGATAAGCACCATTCAGGGGAAGCTGTGCCTGCGTGTGAAGCGATTATACTGATGGTGGCTTGCACTAAACGACTGTGATTGGAGCCATGACAGCGCAGCCTTATAGGCTCTTTCTTTCTTTTGTCCTTCCAAAAGATGACCCAGCCCACACAAGCAAGGCAACAATGAGGAACAAAGTTCGGCTTTCCTAAGATTAATGGGTGGGTCTACCATAATGAATCAGTACTATTGCACTTTGCATGCTGGGGTTAGGGGTGGAATAAAGTAGCCTTCCAGAGACTAACTCTGATAGTTGGGGAAATATCAGGGGAGGGTACAAAGTACCGGTAAGTGTGAATCGTAAGATGCTAGACTCATTTGCATGGGCATTCTGTACCCATAGGTTTTAGATCTTGTGCATTCTTACAGCGATCACATAAGAACATAAAAAGAGCCTGCTGGATCAGCCCCATGATCCTGTCAGCAGCTGAGCCTACACATGAGTAGGACCCTGGTAGAGACACATGCCCGACTGGCATGTTTCCTCCCTCCTGGTTAATCAACTGGGAGCTTCAAAAGCTTTCTTCAGCCCAAACATCACAATGACCGATGCCAACTGACACCGGCACACTTTGGGATCTGCATAGTCTTCACAACTTGCATGACAGACCTCAGCAATTCAGCATTTTGGCTAATCTACTTTATTTACACATATAAACACACACGGAGCACTGCAACATGGCTCCCTCTCTCTCTCTAGCATCAGACAGCAAAGAGAAAAAGAGCAAAGGACAATAGTCCCACTTCACAGAACACAGTAACACAAACATCCTGTCTCCGTCACTTCCCACTCTGTGGAGTCATAACATATACTGTCATGTGAAAGACAAAAATCCCATGACTGCAGTCATGGAGCAGGAATTCTAACAGATCCATCTAGTCCAGCACCCTGTTCTCACAGATGTCTGTAGGACCCGAACACAAGAACACTTCCCCCTCCTACAGTTTCTAGCACCTGGTGTTCAGAAACATTGCTGCCTTCAGCCATGGAAGCAGAGCTTAGCCATCATGACTAGTAGCTATTGATAGCCTTATTTTTCTCCATGAATTTGCGTGATCCTGTTTTAAAGCTATCCAAGACCCTGGATGCTTTGGGGTGTGCTCAGATAAGAAGGATCACATAAGTAAGCAGAGGCTAATTGTAATTCCTTTCTGTGCCAACTCCTGCGAAATATGTTGACTGTGGAAGTACAGTGTATTTAGGTGCTGGTCCCAATGTTCTTTTATCTTCCTATGCAGCTGTGACTTAAGACCAAACACAATCCCTGTCCTGGATATGCAGCTTCTTGATTCTACTTTTCTCTTTCTTGTCTCCAGCCAAAAGGGTTTGAAGAGGCTATAAAGTTAATCCCAGACCAAGAGGTTGGTTATCTCGCAATCTGGATCTGTGTTACATCTCCGGGAGATCAAGGGAAGTGATCTCTGATGACCTCTTGACACAAAGTGTTATTTCTTTGCCTTAGTGACATGGACCTACACTTATTATGGTATCTATTATTACCTCTGTCTAGTGTTGCCAAGCATGTCTGTCTGTCTATCATCTATATCTATCTATCATCCATCTATCTATCTTTAGATTTCAATGTAGACAAGGTGTGGATTTCAGTGTAGACAATGTGTTCCTGAAACAAAGGATAAAGGATGCAGAGTTGACAGAAATTAAATGACACTTTCTTCAATCAGCTGCTCCCAGATCAGACCAATAAGCACACAAAGATAAATACTTTTCTTTTCCTTTTTTGGAACATATCTAGTGATTGTGCTGGGGATAACAGGACTATTTAGATATATAGGGACTGGGGATATTTATTAGGGTTGCTATTTACATCCTACATCGCCATACTCAGTGCTCTGAAAGACGCAGGCAACACCAAGACATAATAATGGCAGCCTTTGAGGCCTCTTTGAATTACTCGTAAGAATGACTGTTTATCCTCTATGTAATCTGCTTTTCACTTGCAACTTAAATCCAGTAGATGAAGGCATTTTTTTAAAAAGCATCTCCCACTTCCTACTTGCCTGCTTTTCAGAGGAATGAACAGCACATGAATTGTGCGTCTGGAGAAGTCTTATTCCAGGGTACCATTCTGGTGTTGTGGCTCCCATCTGCCCCAGCCAGCATGGCCAATGATAGATGATGACAGGAGTTGTAGTCTAGCAACATCTGTAGGGCCACAGATTTTCCACTTCTGTCCTATGCCCTACCCACTAGGGACCACGATCCCATAGGAACACAGGAAGTTGCCTTATATTGACTTAGACCATTGGCTCATCTAGCCCAGGACTGTCTACACTGACTGGTTTCAGGCGTGGGTCTTTCACTGTTGTACCTGGAGATACCAGGAATTGAACCTGCGACCTTCTACATGCAAAGCGCACGCTCTACCACTGAGCTACACCCTTTCCACTAATATATCTAAGTTTGAGACTCATCAAAAGACCAAGCACACAGTGACCAGCTCATTATACAGCATCCTGTATTATGGGAACTGAGGAATGTTCTGCTCCCCATCTGTTCTTGAGAGGCTGGGAGAAGGAACCGCTGGAAAGAGGCTGTGGGAATAGAACTACCCTGAGATGTTGTGACTGCGTTAAAAGGCCAGAAGTGTGTTTAGGTCCAAGGATCACCCACCAGCCTTCCCTGCAGCCATGTTGCGTTGATCAATACCACTCTAAGATGAGAGACCGCCAAATTGCCAGATCTTCTTTTGAGCCAGCAACGGCATAGATCACAGAATCTTGGCGCAGAAACCTCCTTCCCGGCGGATCTTCATCTGCCTGAAACAATGTAACAATTAATTTATGCAACAGCTCATTCCTCATTGTTACACAATGGCACATTAAGCCTGACTGACATTCCCCAAGAGCACTGAGCTGGCATCGAGGAGAAGCCATCCGTGCCCAGTGAAAGCCTGGCACACGGAGGCACCGATAATTTGAGTCTCAGGTTGGCATGCTGGCAAATGTGGGATTTTGCCACGCTTTCGTCTTGCTGACTTGGCTCAGGGACTACATATCAGTGGCTTCAGTGCCCCGTGCGCACTCTGTGCGCTTGGCAGATTTCTTCCTCACTGCCTGCTCCTTCCTTTATAATGTAGTCTAGCTAGGTCAAACCATCTGAATTATAGGCAGTGAGATGAGAGGCTGCCATAGCCTGGATGGGAATGGAAATGTAATGTGTGTACCACAAAGAGCTATGGCTTGTGTGTGTGTGTGTGTTCATGCTTGTGTTCATCTGTGTGAGCATGTATGTGTGAGTGTGAGTGTGTGTGCATAAGATGCATAAACACATTTCATTCCCCCCCCAAATTTTCATTCATTTTGTAACACAAATGAACAACAAAAACAGAAAAACAAACAATACAAACCAATTCTTGTCTTATCCTTACTTTTTCTAAACACTGTTGGGTGAGCTTTCCCAAGTCCCCCCATCTGATTTTCATTTTAACTCATCTTTAGCAGATTACTTATACCATAATTTTTAACCATTTTTTTATCACACTTGCTTTTACCATAAAAATCTTCATATTTTATCCCTTACAAATAATACTATTTTAAAACACATCATCTTCTACTTCTAACCCTACAGCCTATATCCACTTCCATGCATAAACACATTTCAGCTGTGTCTCAGGACTCAGCTACATTAGTCAAAAAGCTGTGTTTTGAGTGCGTTATAAACACGTAACACCAGATGGTGCTGTAGAGCACAAAACATTTTTATACGATTTTACATAGCGTTTTTTCCTCTTTGGTTATAACAATTTAATTTAGGACTTATTTATGGTGTTTTCCCCCACTGCATGTAAATCCACCCCTAGTAACACAGTGGAGAGAAAAGTATGGTGGGGAACATCAATAACTGGCATTGTTTAAAAGTTGTCTATGTCCAAGTACCCTGACAGGGCCCACAGCTGACCCCTACCTTGTGACCCCTCTAAATTTCTCCCCCAGTTGTGGGTGAGGCTTGTGACTATACTACCCTCTTCAGGCATTCACTTCAGCCACATTCACACCATGCATTTAAAGCACTTTGATACCACTTTAAACAGTCATAGAACAGTCTCCCAATGAATTCTGGGAGCTGTTGTTTGTTAAGGGTGCTGAGAGTTGTGAAGAGAAACCCTATTCCATTAGGGCCATTACATTTCCCAGAGTGGTTTAACCGTCAATCTCTCTGTAGCTCTGTGTGGGGAATGGGGGTCTCCTAACAGCTTTCAGAACTTTTAAGAAAGTAAGGTAAAGGTAAAGGGACCCCTGACCATTAGGTCCAGTCGTGGACGACTCTGGGGTTGCAGTGCTCATCTTGCTTTACTGGCCGAGGGAGCCGGCGTACAGCTTCCGGGTCATGTGGCCAGCATGACTAAGCCGCTTCTGGTGAACCAAAGCAGCGCACGAAAATGCCGTTTACCTTCCTGCCGGAGCGGTACCTATTTATCTTTGACGTGCTTTTGAACTGCTAGGTTGGCAGGAGCAGGGACCGAGCAACGGGAGCTCACCCCGTCGTGGAGATTTGAACCGCTGACCTTCTGACGGCAAGTCCTAGGCTCTGTGGTTTAACCCACAGCGCCACCTGTGTCCCTTTAAGAAAGTACAGCTCCCCAAATGTTGAAAGTGGTGTCAGAGAGCATTAAATATACAGTGCGCATGTAGACTTTGAATTTCTGCACAGGAGCTCTCTGAATCCTTGCTTATCCTAACTGGAAATCCTCACTTTTAAAGAGACATTGATGTCTTTTCCCTCCCAACTGTGAATGCTAATGCAAGGCTAATAAATTCTATGGAGAACGGTACACGTTAAGCGTACATGTACCAGCTTTTGCCAACCTAGTGCTTTCCAGGTGTTTTGGGATAGAGTTCTCATCAGCCTCTTGTTGCCTGGGGCCAATAGGAGTTATGGCAGTGATGTGATCATCTTGTTAATACTGTAGTAAGGAATGTGCTGCGTATTTCTTCTAGTGCTTCAGCTCAGCTTGCCCAAGCATCTAGATCAGAGCTTTCCAAACTTTTCATGTTGGTGACATGCTTTTGAGACACACATCATTTCGTGACACAGTAATTCAATTTTACTAGCACGGGGAGAGTTCGTTTGACATACCTACACACTGCTGCCGACACATTAATGTGTCATGACACACAGTTTGGAAAGCTCTGATCTAGATGATATGGGAGAAGTGACCATATAGGGTAGCATTAAGTCCTTATATAGTTCAGTTTTGTTGTGAATCAAACAATGGCAGCATGGCGGCAATGATCTCCACCCCACTTTCTGGGGAAAAAGAACTTGGAGCTTGGGGCAGACTGGTTGCTGAAGAAATGGCTATATTTTAAATAGGGTTGCCAAATTTAAAACAGTGGAAATCTGGACAGAAAAGTTGTTGAGCCATTTTTCACAAAAGCTTTTTAGATTTTTTAATGAAGAATCACCAAAAGACGGCACTGCTGACATGGGTTGCCATACATCCAGATTTTCCCAGACATTTTTTTTACTGATTTCTGCCCAGACACTGCTTCCGACTGCAGTATTCTGGAGATATGTCCGGGAAATTCCGGACATATGGCTACGCTATTTAATGTACAATTCTTAAGCCAGAAAAGAGTCACCATGCCAGGGAGCCCTGGCTGACTTACTGTATGGGAAATGCATCTGGAAGACAAAAAAATGTATCGAGGACTTAGTGATCTGACATGGTTACCCTTCTTGCCTCTGTTCCTTTCCCCTCCCTTGCTCTTGTTAAGTTTTTTGATGGTGTGAGAACAGTCTTTAATGCCCTGAGAACCTTGGGAGGAGGTGAAGTCCCACGTGCAGCTGCCTTAATCAGTTGTGGAGGATAGTGCTGGGTACCTTCTTTGATGTTGGATATTGTTTTGAGAAAGTGAGGCACTGGGAGGGGGTGTCTAATGTATGATCTGCATGTAGCCAGTCTTGGAAGCCACACAGGTTTGTGCAGAGTTTCTTTGAAGCTCATGC
This sequence comes from Podarcis liolepis, assembly GCF_965112155.1. NCBI lineage: Eukaryota > Metazoa > Chordata > Lepidosauria > Squamata > Lacertidae > Podarcis > Podarcis liolepis. The sequence goes on from NC_139555.1 coordinate 27,627,460, forward strand.
ATGGACTGATTGGCCGCAGGGCCGTGGAAACTGAGGCTACCTGGGGGAGTCGCTTTGCCGCTTCTTGAGGGCTTCCAAGTGGCAGATTGAAGTGCTTGCTTGGTATGTATACCTTGCTTGCTGTTTTGGAATAAAACCCTTAATCTTCTCACTCACTTGTGTATTTTGTTTCACTCATTTTAAAAGAACCACCTTGCCTTGCGCAAGACACTTATGTTAGAATTCCTGGACATGATTGCAGTCATGGGATTGTTGTCTTTCACATGACAGTATATGTTTTGACTCCACAGAGTGTGAAGTGATGAAGACAGGATGTTATGTGTTACTGTGTTCCATGAAGTGGGACTATTGTCCTTTGTTTTTTTCTCTTTGCTGTCTGATGCTAGAGAGAGAGGGAGCCATGTTGCAGTGCTCCATGTGTGTTTATATGTAAATAAAGTAGACTAGCCAAAATGCTGAGTTGCTGAGGTCTGTCACACAAGTTGCGCAGACTCTGCGGATCCCTAAGTGTGCCGGTGTCAGCTGGCATCGGTCGCTGTGATGTTCGGGCAGAAGAAAGCTTATGAAGCTCCCGAACGATCGACCAGGAGGGAGAGAACATGCTAGTCGGGCATGTGTCTCTGCCAGGGTCCTACTCGAGTGTAGGCTGAACTCCTAACAACTCACGCTATGCCTTCACTGGCTTCCACAAATCAGTGTCCAAGCAGCTGGCTTCCACAAGTGCCCACGAGCACAGACAGAGGTTATGGCTGGGAGCACAGCATCAAGAAAACCGAAGTGGCTAGACTGATTGCAACCTTCCAAGAGGAATGTGCAATACTGCCTTTCAGAGCAGCTGTCTTGGACAGTGCTGTAACAAGTGATAAGATAATACAAAGATGACAGGATCACTGCGCTGACAATTCCTGCACCGTGACTCCGCTAAACGTTTCCTTTATGGCATGAAGGTTGGTACCATTTCCGTTGTGCCTTAGAGCATATCAGAACATTGGGAGCACTTCACTGCACTCGGTGAAGCAGAGAGCAGAGCTGTGTGTTGACAGCGGAGAGCTAAGCGCTACACCGCCTCTGGTTTAAGCAGGAACCATTTGCCGTATGGCCATTGCTCCCACTTCCAATTGATGCAAAGGCATAGCCTTACATGGGAAGGATGCAAACTTCCTGAACCTTTGAGGATGGTAGAAATGGAACATGTCTGATGTGGAGGAGAGCTACTGATAACATTTCTTAAGAGCTGTGCAGCATCAAGCCTCTGCGTATTCCCTGTCTCTTGCCACCACAAGGGCTAGGAATTTGTTTTATAATGAACACTGAGATTCTGAATTCAACATGATTCTCAGAATCTGAAGCACAGAGATTATACACATTCTTTTTCTTCTAGGCATCCACTATATAAGGGACATGGGTGGTACTGTGGTCTAAACCACTGAGCCTCTTGGGCTTGCTGATTGTAAGGTCGGGAGTTCAAATCTGCATGACGGGGTGAGCTCCTGTCTCTCTGTCCCAGCTCCTGCCAACCTAGCAATGTGGAAAGCATGCCAATGCAAGTAGATAAATAGGTACCACTGCAGCTGGAAGGTAAATGGTGTTTCCATGTGCTCTGGCATTCATCACGGTGTTCTGTGCACCAGAAGCAGTTTAGTCATGCTGGCCACATGACCCAGCAAAGCTGTCTGTGGACAAACACCTGCTCCCTTGGCCTGAAAGCAGAGATGAGCACCACACCCCATAGTTGAATTCAACTGGACTTAACCATCCAGAGGTCCTTTACCTTTACTTTTACCGCTACCTACTATTTAGACCACTGTCCTAGATTGGCATAGGTCAAGATTTGTTCTGGCCAATTTAGGCAACTGTTTCCCCAGAAATTGCTATGAGGGTTGAGCCTGCAAGACAGGCTGGTATTAGAGAAACAATTCTGTATTAGGACAGAACCAATGCAACAGTTCTGTTTCCAATGAAAAATTATAAACTGTGCCTTGATAGCACACTTCCCCATGACTTGTTGCCCTGGAGTGGCTTTCTAAGTGTGCATTACAGACCTGTGGTGTGTACATTAGCAGAAGCCTGTTCTGCCAGAGCCTGTTGTAATTTTCTCTTCTGCCATTTTCTTCTCAGTAGGTTTCTTAAAGTCCCTAAAGATGTTGGCAATTTATTTTGACATTCGGATTTTTCTCGCTGTGGATCAAATTATATATTTTAAAAAATCCAGCGCTGCTGTTGAAAATGGCACGCCCATGTTAGGCTCTCACCTCCCTCTCTAGAAAGGGGGACTGAGATCATTATGGCCAGCATCTCCCCATCCTCTTTCCCAAATAATGGGATGCTCTTAATGACATCAAGATACAGGGTAAGATGTATTACACTTTGCAAATTGGGGTGGGCTTTATGCCACAGGGTGGCCAAATTCAGGGACATCCTGATGAGGTTGTCTTTCTTTTGTTATCAGAGTCAATGCCAGTTGTCGACATGATCAGGAATCTGCTACGGGCACACACCCCAGGAGGGGTCCCAGCCTCCTGGACTTGCTGCAGTGAGGAGGTCATCTCATTGATGGAGATGAGTCCATGGAAGGTGTATTGTCCAAAGACCCTCCAAACCCAACAGTCAACACTCATGCAGTTGAGCCAGTCCACCACATTTTAGGAGGATTGCATACAGAAGCCAGAAGAAGGTCACAAAAACAAATAACTCAGGCATTATCTCAAAACAATGCTTGTGAGTTGGGGTAGGGCTGAGGAGCCATGTCTTAAGCAGTCCAAATCACTTTGCATTTTAACACTGGTTGACATTGAATTTAGAGTAGGTGAACACCTGCCATACTTAACCATCACCACTTCCTGGGCTTTCAGAGGCGCACAACTGGAAACATTTGATTTGCCTTCTGTAGCTCACTGCTGAGAGAGCCTGTCTGGCAGAGATTGCAACCGCAAGTGGAAAAGGTTGTTCTCTGCTCCCTGGTAATGACCCTATCCTGCAAGATCCTGAGGTCTTGGTCCTCAGTTACTGTGCATTCAGCCTGTAAATGCATTTGCATCCCAGGCAGCCGTGTGCAGGATAAGACTCTGAACTATCAGCCTAGCAAGAAGTGGAAATTTCCAAAAGGGCAGTGAAACTTTTGACAAGGCCATTTGCACCTTGCTCGCAAAGCTGCTTTCATGCTGGCATGCTAGTGGAGGTGTAAATGAATTCCTTCTGGCCTGTCCATCACATGGAGGCCCATCTGATGCGCTTCATCACTACCTAAAATATTTCACAAATTCAGACACTGGAAGAAGCTGTTTGTTGCCTTCCCAGCCAGGAACTGCATCTTAGCATCTTTCCAAAGGCCTGTAACATGTAACTGACTGATGTTTGTTTGCCTTCCCATATGCGATGTAGCCCAGATGAACTGTTATGAGCCTGCAGGGAAGTAGACCTAATCTTGACTCTTAAGAATAGCTGACTAAAAACAACATAAGGTAGTCAGATGGATATTATTCTGAATGTGACATCTCATTTCTAAGGCTATGTCCTTCATTCCACAACATCACCATTGATTATTTTACCCCGGCCATCTGACTTAATACCAGGATATCCAAAGGACAATCTCTTCCACTATGATCTTTCCTACCTACTGTGGTCAGTAGAAGATACCTTCTAGGGAACGAGAGAAAGGGTCTTCTCTGTTGTGGCACCCACAGCCAAGAAAAAATGCAGGAGAGAAGAATAAGAAGCAAAAGCAAAGTAAGGATAGAGAATCTTAGGCCTAGGGTCAGAATGTAGTCTTCCATGTATCTCCATCTGGCCCTTCGGACCCTGGCCCGGCCACAACCCTCTTCCCTAGCTGCCTTGATTCCTTGAGCACTTTTGTCTGGGTGGAATGTGTCCTTAACTGTGAGAATGCCTCTGACTTGTCTGTGTGGAGGATGGAGAGATGGTAGTATGCAGAGACCTCTGACGTTATTGTAGCTGGAATGCACTGGGTCACATTAATTGCTCCACCCACTTTTTGCCTCCCAGAAAGTGTGTCTCTGGCCACATCTAGCCTCTGGATGGTAGCCTGTGAGGGAATGTAGCTCTCAAGCTGAAAAGCTCCCCCCCTGCCACCATCTGATGTAATCCCTGAAAGGAATAGATAATGCGTTCTGTTCAGGCACTATGAACAGTGGCGTAGCGTGGGGGGTGCAGGGGGCCCCGGCCGCACTGGGCGCAACATCTGGGGGTTAGGGTTAGGGGGCGCAAATCCATGGGTTAGGGGGCGCAAATTACTTGCCTTGCCCCACGCTACGCCACTGACTATGAATGAACCCTTCTAGAAACCCAGGGCTATTGACTGTGGCTCCAAAGCACCCTCTCTGATTGCATGGAGCCTGGACGGCCCCATGGTTCTCCCCTGAGCTGAGGGCGATGAAACAATCACTGAGACGGCTAGATTGCCGGTGGTGGAAAGCTCATTCTGAATTGGACTGGACATGGGTTAAAGCTCAATGTTGACCCTACCAAGTGGTGATAGTGATGGCGAAGAGTGCTACCTTTGAAGGTGACTCAGAAACTACAACTAATCCAGAATGCGATAGCTAGACTGGTGACTGGGAGTGGCCGCCGAGACCATATAACACCAGTTCTAAAGGATCTTCACTGGCTCCCAGTATGTTTCTCAGCACAAGTCGAAGTGTTGGTGCTGACCTTTAAAGCCCTAAATGGCTTTGGCCCAGAATACCTGAAGGAGCGTCTCCACCTCCATCCTTCAGCCCAGATACTGAGGTCCACTTCCAAGGCAAAGGACCATCTTGGCTATGGCGCCCTCCCTGTGGAATGCTCTCCCATCAGATGTCATGGAGATAAAGAATTACAGTGGTACCTCGGGTTAAGAACTTAATTCATTCTGGAGGTGTTCTTAAGCTGAGGTACCACTTTAGCTAATGGGGCCTCCTCCTGCTGCTGTGCTGCCGCCGCAAATTTTCTGTTCTTATCCCGAAGCAAAGTTCTTAACCCGAGGTACTATTTCTGCGTTAGCAGAGTCTGTAACCTGAAGCATCTGTAACCCAAGGTACCACTGTAGACAACTTTTAGAAAACATCTGAAGGCAGCCCTGTTCAGGGAAGTTTTTAATGTCTGACATTTTATTATTTTTTATATTTTGCTGGAATCCAGCCAGATGGGTGGGGTATAAACAATAAAACAACAGCAGCAGCAATAGCAGCAGCAACAGCAACAACAATGAAACTAGATTCATTACAGATACAGTGGTGCCCCGCAAGACGAATGCCTCACAAGACGAAAAACTCGCTAGACGAAAGAGTTTTCCGTTTTTTGAGTCATTCCGCAAGACGAATTTCCCTATGGGCTTGCTTTGCAAGACGAAACGTCTTGCAAGTTCTTGCAAACTTGTTTCCTTTTTCTTAAAGCCGCTAAGCTGCTAAGCCGTTAATAGCCGCTAAGCCGCTAAGCCGCTAATAGCAGCTAAGCCACTAATAGCCGTGCTTTGCAAGACAAAAAAACCGCAAGACGAAGAGACTCGCGGAATGGATTAATTTCGTCTTGCGAGGCACCACTGTAATGGAACTACATAGATGGAAAGAGCTGACGGTGCCTGAACTCCATAGTCAACAGACATAAGGCATAAACCATCCCTCTGTTGGAGCTGGGCATTTGGTCTCTGAGTCAGGGGAGAGGGCTGTTCTCTGTCCTGTGCCTTTGCCTCCCTCCTTCAGAACCAAACATTAGATCCAAATTGCTCCCATCATTGCTTTAGACGTGCACATCTCTCTTAATTCAAAATGACTCTCTTTATAGATCTCAAGCTAATGATATCCTCTTAAACTCCACTATGTGCCTCTCTCAGTAACAGGTTTCATATTCTCTCCTTAAACCCTGCTTGGGTATGGAAGGAAGAGCTGGCATTCTCTCTGGAGACAGGCACTGTAATCCAGTGTGACAGCGTTCAACCCCCTCCCCACTTTTACATGCACAAACACAAGAACAGGCTTCTCCCGCTAAATAATTAAGCTTCTTAAATTGCTTGCATTTTCCCTTCGGTTTCTCTACACATTTGTCATTATTCCATTAACTGCCAGTTTGCTTTTGCTTCATTTATTTATGAGATTGACTGTTGCTTTGCATTGGTGAGCTCTGGGGGTGGGCCACACAATCCAATACAGGGGCAATTTGACACCTGAGTTCTTTGGTGGCCATGTTGCCAACTTCTCAGAGGACAGACCTCACTTTACCGTAGTCTCCTATTCTGAAGGTCTTAAAGACAAAAGAACCCCAAGAAGGGAGAGCAGTAGGGACTTGGAAGTTGTCCATCACCTGCTAAGCAGGGTCACTTTGCTTTGCCCACAGTATGGAAAGCAAACCCCTCTCCAGTACTTCCCAAAGAAGGGAAATACTTAATCACCGCCCCCCACCCACACAGTAGCCAAAAGACCACAGCCACACAGCACTCTTTCCTTCCTCTTATTCTCCCCAGACTCCCATCTCTTCCAGTCGCACCCACATAGAATCATAGAATCATAGAGTTGGAAGAGACCACAAGGGCCATCGAGTCCAACCCCCATGTTGTTTAGAGGTTCAGGTTCTGCTTCCCCATAATCCTCCATCTTCCTTCTGTTCTCCAGCTTCTTTCCCTCTGACTACCATTTGTAACTAGAGAAGCTTAGTTCACACTGCCATAGATATGTTGCACGAAAGCTGGTGTGGCTGGGCAATGTTTGCCTCAAGTACCAAACAAGCACCATATTTTGCAATTTTTTTAAAAATAATGTTATTAATTTTCCAAAAATAACAAAAATAAAAACAACAACTATACAAAAACAAAACAGAACAGAACAGATTGGCTCCCTTCCTTGGTTCCATTATTTAGCAATGTACCACATGTCCATTGCTAAGTTTAAAACCCATTTATGTTATCTATGATCCATTCATAACGAAACTACAAGTAATTTTAAAACCCTGCTAATGTATATTTTGCAAATTGATTAATGATCTCCGGTCTGTGACCTTGCATCTATCAGAGCCGAGAAAATGTGTTTGCCTTTACTTGCTCTCCCCAAACACAACACCAACCCTTTCAGACTTTTAATATGGGTGCACGGAACGCATGAGATGTGTGCGCACAGGCTCTGCCCCCTGACAAATGCATGTTCATTAGAATGTCCATAAAGACAGGGTCTCCACATGCACAAATCTGTGGGCTCCTTACAAATGTTCTAATGCATGTGCATAGGGTTCCCACTCACCCCATCCTACCCACATTGTACAAGACCACTACAGCGTCTTCCACACAAACACCATTACCAACACAACTAGGTGGTAGGATAGTTGAGGGGGTGCCTGTTTTGCAACATCTGCAGCCAGGCAGCTGCAACATGGGTGTTCTCTGTGCACAAATTCTGCACGTAGTAGTTTTATTTTGTGAATGAGCCTGTGCATTTCTTCAAGTGCCTGAGTATGAGTCACCTGACATTCAGAAATGGCCCTCACCTCCAAAGCTTATTCTACAGCCATTCTTTGGGAAGCACCATGGAGTATGTGGGCATACGTGGGTTGGAGAAGCATCTGGCCCATATATAAAGTGCACAAACTATTTATTTAAAATACGGACGGGGAACTTCTGTCCCTCCAATTGTTGCTGTTCTCCCATTATTCCTAGCCATTGGCCATGCTTGCCAAGGCTGATGGGAGTTGTTATTCAGCAGTATCCAGAAAACAAAGGTTCCCCACTCGATTTGGAAGTGTGGAAGATTGAGCATTGTTTCCTCCGAAATACAGTATCCTGGACTGGGAGCATGAGGCACCGTCCATCCCAATAAGTAAAGATCTCTTTGCTTGTGGCGACCCAAAGGTGCCACCCTCCATTCATTGGCTTCAGATCTTTGCCCGCTGCCGTTTTGTTCCACTCCCCCATCAATGCCAAATGCAAATGGTGCCAAGATATTATACACCATGCCTGGTAGTAAAGCAATCCTTGTTCTGACAAGACAAGCTACAAAGGAAAGCAAATAAACCAATTATAGGGAAACATCAGATGAGCCCAGCCCTGCGTTTCTCCAAGACGCAGGCACCGCGCGCCTCAAAAACTGAGGGGGAGGTGGGCGGAGGGGGACCAGGCAGCCTAGGAAGGTACAGCATGTCCTAATTACACATTCCTTTGTGACAGCCATTGTCAAAAGATTAAAGACTCAAGCGACATTACTCCACGCCTCTCCCTCCCACAGCACAAACGCACCAAGCTGAACAAAAGCGATTAGCGCACCAAGGAAATAGGAAATGCATCTCCCTAGCTTTGTTTAGCAGGTGCCCTCCCTCCCTCCCTGCAAGGCCTGTGTTGGGGCTGCTGCGTGTTCCCTTCTCTGCTGCTTTGATTGTTTTGCTCCCACTAAACTGATGAAAAACAAATAAATAAAAATAAGGAGTGGGTGGCCGCTGCCGTTTCTTGCTTCGCATTCTCCCATCTCTCCCTGGTCATCCAGCTCCCGTCCCTTAAAGGTAAAGGTAAAGGACCCCTGACAGTTACATCCAGTAGCGCCACAACTCTGGGGTTGCGGCGCTCATCTCGCTTTACAGGCTGAGGGAGCTGGCGTTTGTCCACAGACAGTTATTCTGAGTCATGTGGCCAGCATGACTAAGCCACTTCTGGCGCAATGGAACACCGAAACCAGAGCAGTGCATGGAAACGCCATTTACCTTCCCGCCGGAGTGGCACCTATTTATCTACTTGCACTTTTTGGAGTGCTTTCAAACTGCTAAGTTCACAGGAGCTGGGACCGAGCAACGGGAGCTCACCCCATCACAGGGATTCGAACCGCCATCTTACGATCGGCAACCCCAAGAGGCTCAGTGGTTTAGACCACAGTGCCACCCACGTCCCATCACTTAGCCTACAACTTTAAGCACCTTTTTAGCCCTTTTGCTGGCTTTCAGGATGAGGGGTGCACTTTCTTTTTCATTTTAATTGAATGTGTTTTATTTTACACCATGATGTGAGAACATAACGCCTGTTTAATAAAAGTATACACATTTGTAACTTCACCCAGAATACACTTTTAATGCACATTTTAAAAAGCGCTCATCTTACAAATTGTTTTGCAATCCAAATATACAATAGCTTGGAAAACAAATAGTTTAGAAAATGAATGCCAGTGTAAAAAGACTACTTAAACCTATAACAGTGGAGTTTCTGCATGGTTCACCTTTACAGTTTTCTTACTGCTTCATCAATATCAGTAAGCTGTTCCTTCAGCTGGCTCCACTGTTCTGGAATTAGAGAGATACCTTTTCTGCTAGGTTTCATTTCACCTTCTTGATCCATCCAGTATTCTCTAATATCAATTAGGACTTTTACCTTTAAAATCACAATCACTGACATCTCTCATTTTACCAATCTGAAACATATTCTCATCTCTGTTGCTATTTTGCTTGCATATTTGTACGGAAAATGCATCTGGAAAACCAAATGTTCTGAGGAGTTAGTGATCTGACACGGTTACCTTTCCTGCCTCTGTTCCTTGCCCCTCCCTCACTCTTGTTAAGTATTTGGATGGTGTGAGAACAGTCTTTAATGCCCTGAGAACCTTGGGAGGAGGTGAAGTCCCACGCGCAGCTGCCTTAATCAGTTGTGGAGGATAGTGCTGGGTACCTTCTTTGATGTTGGACATTGTTTTGAGAAAGTGAGGCACTGGGAGGGGGTGTCTAATGGATGATCTGCATGTAGCCAGTCTTGGAAGCCACACAGGCTATCTATAAAATTGGACAGTTTGGGCAGAGCTTCTTTGATGCTTGTGCATGGACTGATTGACCGCAGGGCCATGGAAACTGAGGCTACTTGGGGGAGTTGCTTTGCCGCTTCTTGAGGGCTTCCAAGTGGCAGATGGAAGTGCTTGGTATGTATACATTGCTTGCTCTTTCGAAATTAAATCTTTAATCTTCTCACTCACATGTGTATTTTGTATTCCTTCTGGATCTCATTTTGAAAGAACCACCTTGCCTTGGGCAAGACAGCATTCTCCCAAACTGCACTCAGAACTGTACCTGCCCAGCTTGGAAATGGCCATGTGAAAGTCGGTCTGAGTCTTACCGCTTGCAAAAAGCTCACAGGCCTGTAATGACATGGCTGCTATGAGCTTTGGCCCCTGTGCATGATGCCTTGTTATGCACCATCATTGGCTTGGTTCCTTGGCTTAGCCAGAACTGTTAGCATTCAATTGCATGGAAAAGTCTCATGAGACATTTTGGCCTCAGGAAAGCCCAAACCACACTGGTAAAGTGCTGCTACTTCCATAGCTGGCCTCCACCACATTCCTTTCAAACTCTCTGCTTGTATTTGTATTTGTTATGAAGAGGTCAGCTTTGCTGCCATTTCAAATGTCACTCTAAGCACCTTCACTCTCAAATCTCTACTTTGTCTGGTGGAAGGGGAATGAAGCAGAGGTATATAGAACCTGGGCAAAGATCAATAAGGTATAATGTATGGATCATGGTTGTTGCTAATGCTATGGGCACCTACAGAATTAACCCCCAAATTGCTGGCAGAAGCTGAACGCTATTGTTATAATTAATTGATCATCCTATTTTTGCTATAAACCATGTATTTCTTTATTCTGTTTTGGTCAATCACTAAATTTTGTCCCATCCTCTCAGCAAATGAGTATGCCAGGAAAAATGTGTATTTACAGGCAATTTTTAGAGGGGAGGGATTATCCTAAGTTATGTTAAAACAAAACCATGATTAAAACATATGGTAATTACAGAATAAAACCAAATCAAACTCTAAATAGCACAAGAAGTATCATATAAGCAGTGCTCAGAACCCGTGTAAAACCATCTAAAATACCCATCATTAGAGGGGAAAATAAAACTGTCCAAATTATTAAAAAGTCCTAATCGGACATTGAAAGGAGGTGAACGATCCCATACGGTAGGTACTGGACATTATACCTCATATAATGTGTTTTTAAGAGCTTGGTTAACTGCCTTCCACTTTGGAAGGTCTCAGACGCCCCATTCTAAAGAAGCCACTACCTTAGGACTCTGTGCATGTTTCAGAAATGTAATCCCCCTGTATAAGTGGTTGTCTGTCACTTTCTGTCCTTTCATTCTGTGTGTGTGAATGGGCTAAACTACTTAACAGGAGGTCTTCCTTCTGCTTTTGAAGAGAATCATCATTAGTTTTTAATAGCAACATAAAAAATAATAATTGTTCAAATGGATATGCAGTAATCTGTGCTGCGGAGTGTGTACATTCCTTGAACTGTTCTTACAATATCACATTGTCTGCATATATACATATGCCTTCCATAAGCTGCGTAGATCCAAGCTCTGGTTAGTTAATCTCTCCAAAATGATTTCTGAGAAGCAGGGAGCTTTGGCTCCCCAGGGGGAGCGTTAATAAATGAAAGAAAAGGCAGCCCAGTTTTCAAGGAAAATATCCCTCCCTACCTCCCCTTAGCAAGCCTGCATTGCTGTGTGAGTTTATTGGCCAGGCTAACTGCCGTACTCTATCATACCATCTCTTCAATACAAAACCCTCCTCACTTTCCCAGTAATGTGCAATTTCCATGCGAGCCGCCATTATGAGATGAGTTATTAGATCCCTGTGCACCAGTGATTTACTCTGCTCCTGAAATAAGGACAGCAAACCAAGTCCCGATTCCACACTGACCTGCTGAGTTACTCTTGCTATAATATCAGAGGCTTCCTGCCAAAAGTCTGGAAAAGGCACACAAAATGAGGCAATAGATCTAACACAGAAGGTGGTAATTTCCTCGTCAATGATTGGAGAAGGTTAGTCTTTTGTTCCTATTGGTCCAGTTTATCAGTCTTTCCCCATTGCTGATAAGCCTTTTCTGCCCAACCAATGGAGACAGGAGGTTTCTGTCTGGTCTGAAATAGGAAATCTATTCGTTTTAGAAAGAGAGGTGGAACGAGCACACATTTTGAAACTCTGCTCTGTTTTCATAGGTTGAGGTAGAGGCAGACATGTTTGTGTGCACATCATATGGATTTCACCTTCTTTGCCCCCCCCCCCCAGATTTTAAACTATATTTCTATAAGAATTGGGGGTTATTCTGAATTATATCCATGGGTTGCCTCCACGCCTCTGTTTCTGCATCTGTGAGGTCAGAATACAGTACAAGAAGCCACAAACTGGTCAGACTAGTTTCTTTGTTAGGCGAATGGCCTTAGCCACTCAGCTAAGCACTGAATTTTGCTCGACTTAAAAAAGAGGGCCATGTTGTGAATTGTAAAATAATCAAAGGTACTGGGAGGAGATTTATAATGAGATGAAAAAAAATGTTTACGTTAACATTTAACAAAAAAACAGAAGCTTTTTTATTAGGCATTACAGGACAAGAAACTCCAAAAGAACTCAAGAATTTATTTATGTATGTTACAATGGCTGCTAGCCCAAAGATGGAAGGATGACAAGATGCCAATGAAAGAAGACTGGCAACTCAAATTGATGGAATATGCAGAGATGGTGAAACTTACAGCAAGATTAAAAGAGAAGGACAACAAAGACTTTAAAAAAGATTGGAATGTATTTATTTTATATATACAGAAATATTGTAAAGCACTAGACTCACTAGCAGGTTTTGAGTAAACACTTACAATTACGGTAACAAAAAAGGATGTGGTAGATGTTGAAAAATGATGTGGAAATAAACAAGTAGAATATGGGATTTAAACGGTTTGATATAAAAGATTTTGGAAGAAAATAGAGTTTTTAGGTAAAGAGGAATGGTATTAAGATTATAGGAGAATATGCAGAATGAGAAAATATTAGAAAGAACCGGAAGGGGAAGTTGAGGGAAGTCTATGGGTGGGGGGAGGGGTGGGGAGAAAGGGGATGTATGCTTACTTTCTTACGTGATTTATGTTTATAGATTATGCTGATTAAATTGTAAAATAAAACTAAAAAACCTTTTAAAAAAGTAGGCCATGTTGCCATAGTGACAACTAAGTGGTGGTGTTCTCCAGGAAGGGAGAAGGTATTCTGCACCCCCCCCCCTGGGCAAATCTTCCTGGATACCATGTCATCCTAATGGCCATAGGGGCTTATGAGTTTTTGGCTGATGCTGGGAGCTGAATGGAGACATGGAGAAGTTTTTTTCCTATGTGGGCTGAAACACAAAGCTATGACTTTGGGGTGGAGGCTAACATGAAAGAAAGATTTGTTGGAGTGTTGATGTTATCAGCCCTTCCCTCTGATGCTGTAGTAGTATATATGTGTAAATAAAGCCCTATAGCCAAAAGATACCGCCATCTTCATTGACTTTCAGTCCAAGGAAACCCTACCCCGGACGAGTACCAGAATCTCTTGCACACTCAGAGAATGGGATGAGTGCAACAATATTTTCCTGCAAGTGAAAATTTGGGTATCTGTTTCGCTAGATCCACCTTAAGTTAAACGCGTAATACATGGATAGGCAAACTAAGGTCCGAGGGCCGGATCCAGCCCAATCGCCTTCTAAATCCAGCCCGCAGGCGGTCCGGGAATCAGCGTGTTTTTACATGAGTAGAATGTGTGCTTTTATTTAAAATGCATCTCTGGGTTATTTGTGGGGCCTGCCTGGTGTTTTTACATGAGTAGAATGTGTGCTTTTTTAAAAAATGCGTCTCTGGGTTATTTGTGGGCCATAGGAATTCGTTCTTTCTTTCTTTTTCAGAATATAGTCCACCCCCCCCACAAGGCCTGAGGGACAGTGGACAGCCCCCTGCTGAAAAAGTTTGCTGATCCCTGGCGTAAGAGGTGTGCAATGATTTTCTTTTAAGCTTCCTTATTAATTCCCCCCTAGCTTTGAACTGCCTGCAGAGTCTTTCTTGTATTAAATGATATTTTACAATTCATTGCTAAGCAAGGCTGTGCTCTCTGGAAGGTTAATTCCAGGGCTGGCATCAGGGGTCATTGCAGTTCAGCACGGAGGGTCTACATCTAACCACGAGAATCACCTGGGAGCTGCCACCGCTTCTGTAGTCGTTGCTCTGTGCTTGTCTCACTGACCTAGAAATATAGGGAAGTGGTGCCTTATACCAAACCTGGGTCAAAGTATTTCATTCCACTCTCCTCAGCATTTCATTATTTTGGAGGGGTGTGTGTGTGATGTGGAAATATCTCCTAAATATTGAAACAGTGGGGAAGAATTTTCCAGGGTGGTGATGGTGTACCTTTCAATTATATATCTCTAAAGGTATTTATAAACCACCCACCCACATAAAGCTCTCAAGATATATAACGTGAAACAAAGTAACTCAAAGAATAACGGGCTAAAACTACAAGAAGACAATTGAACAACTGTAGGCCTGTCAGCTGAAGGCCTTTGCTGAAGGCCTGTCAGCAAAGAAAAGTATGCAAGAGAGGTCTGAAGGATGGCAGTGAGGGTGCCTGTTGGATCTCTGCTGGAAATCTGCTCCACAGCATGGAAACAGTGATGCTGATTCCTCTCTACTTGAGACTAATCAGGGACTCTGAGACTCAGGGACAAGGTACTTTGTTTTCCTTCTCTCCTCAGTCTCAACGGCTTTCCTATAGGTTCGATAGAGCTCTGGCTGCCTGCAGCAACCCACTGGTGTTGCCATTTGGGATCCTGAGCTTTTGGAGCAAGCATCTTTTTGCCGTGGAAATGCTGTCATGATATAGCATCATTCTTTCCCCAGGTATGTGACTAGGCTGTTGTGGGCAGTCAATTGCTGCGCTTGAAGTGACAGCAAGACATTTTTTGAAAGAAAGAAAGAAAGAAGGAAAGAAAGAAAGAAAGAAAGAAAGAAAGAAAGAAAGAAAGAAAGAAAGGCTTGTCAAGTTGGTTCCTCTGCAGGAATCTCAACTAGATCATACAGGTGGCCATCCAACCTCTGCTTAAAGCCTCCTGAGGGAGTCCATTCCACCTCTTTGTTGACATTTCCATTCCACCTTAAGAAACAGGCATGTCACATGCCTGTTTACATTCCAGCACAGTATGCTGGGAACTTCCATTTGTGTAGAGATGACATGTTTCTTCATTCTGATTTATGTTTAATAAATCTGTACTAGTAGTATGACTTCACAAGCCTCATGCCTATTCTGTGTGCATGGTGTTGTTGTTGTTGTTGTTTAGTCGTTTAGTCGTGTCTGACTCTTCGTGACCCCATGGACCAGAGCACGCCAGGCACTCCTGTCTTCCACTGCCTCCCGCAGTTTGGTCAAACTCATGCTGGTAGCTTCCAGAACACTGTTCAACCATCTCGTTCTCTGTCGTCCCCTTCTCTTTGTGCCCTCCATCTTTCCCAACATCAGGGTCTTTTCCAGGAAGTCTTCTCTTCTCATGAGGTGGCCAAAGTATTGGAGCCTCAGCTTCACGATCTGTCCTTCCAGTGAGCGCTCAGCACTCAGGTTATTTCCTTAAGAATGGTTTGATCTTCTTGCAGTCCATGGGACTCTCAAGAGTCTCCTCCAGCACCATAATTCAAAAGCATCAATTCTTCGGCGATCAGCCTTCTTTATGGTCCAGCTCTCACTTCCATACATCACTACTGGGAAAACCATAGCTTTAACTATACGGATCTTTGTTGGCAAGGTGATGTCTCTGCTTTTTAGGATGCTGTCTAGGTTTGTCATTGCTTTTCTCCCACAGTACACTCTGCTAATAGCGTGCCCTGGCTTTTGAAGTCCGGGCCACTGATTTACGTCGGAGCACGGGCCAATGGAATGAGACGGCACAGTTGGGGCTTATCAGCTGGCCTCCCGGCCCTCTGCATGTCGACACTCTTACCACCAGAAAGTTCTTCCTGATGCTTAGTTGGAATCTCCTTTCTTGTAACTTGAACCCATTGGTTCAGGTCTTACCCTCCAGAGCAGGCCAAAAACAAGCTATCTCCATCTTTCGCGTGACAGCCCTTTTACTTTATACCGAGTCAGATTATTGGTCTATCTAGCTCAGTATTGTGGGGACGCGGGTGGCGCTGTGGGTAAAACCTCAGTGCCTAGGACTTGCTGATCGTAAGGTCAGCGGTTCGAATCCCCGCGGCGGGGTGAGCTCCCGTCTTCGGTCCCAGCTCCTGCCCACCTAGCAGTTTGAAAGCACCCCTAAGTGCAAGTAGATAAATAGGTACCGCTTTATAGTGGTAAAGTAAACGGCGTTTCCGTGTGCGGCACTGGTGCTGGCTCACCAGTTGCAGCTTCGTCACGCTGGCCACGTGACCCGGAAGTGTCTTCGGATGGCGCCGGCTCCCGGCCTCTTGAGCGAGATGAGCGCGCAACCCTAGAGTCGGTCATGACTGGCCCGTACGGGCAGGGGTACCTTTACCTTTAGCTCAGTATTGTACACACTGCCTGGCAGTGACTCCCTGTGGTTTCAGACATGAGTGGGGTTCTCAATCCTAGCTGAAGAGGCCAGGGATTGGACCTGGGACATTTTGAATGCAAATCATGTGCTCCACCACTGAAATACAGCCCTTTCCCTAGGCAGAGAGTATGAATGAATGATGGAAACAGGGAAGAAGAGGAGCCAGTGGGAATTGGTCCCAGGGTAAGGCAGAGGGTGAGTAAGAAATGGGGAGGGGCTGACAGACAGGGACTTGCCTAAGGGGTCTTCAAACCCGGGAATTGATCCTGGTTAATTCCACTCTAAACCTATTGCTGGCTCAGGATCATGCTGTCAAGGTTTGAAGCTATCCTGTCTTCTCATACCTATGTTTGCAGGTGAGGAAATCTCTCATTTCCCTAGCAACTCAATACTGAGCACAGGAAGGACACAGCCCCTCCACCCCTTCCAGAACTGATGCGTTGCAGGTAAACATTGTCTGGATAGGTAAAAACAATTCAGTATTGAGTGGCGCAGTCCCTCTTGCATACTCCTGAAAAGCTCAGAGATCACACCACAGCCGTATCTTCCAGGGCGCCTCAGAGGGGAGCTGTGACCATTTAATGCCGTTTTAAAAATGGGTTTAAGTTAGTAATATTGAAACGTTCACTGTGTGATTGTGGCAGGATTGATATAACACTTCATAGAGGCCTCAAATCGACATTGACAGGTGGCAAGACTCTAGTCTCGCCCTGTCTTTTGACAGAGATGCAAAGAGATCGGGGGAGCGCAACGTTGCTGCTGGAGAATCTTCACATCTGTAACTTCTGCATCTTCCATGCTGCTCACAGAACAAAACACAAGGGAGGAATTAAAGATAAAAAATTGGACGTTAGCCGAAGTCTTCCCAGTTAATGTGGAGTATATCCATTACCATAATAACTAGCCACTTAATAACTGGCTTCCTCGCTAATTCTAATTGAAACATATAATGATATTTCCAAGCTCGAGTGGCAGTCTCTCGTCAACACCAGCATCTCCCTGGGACTGGCAAGCGCTGTGAAAGCCAATGGTCTCCTTGAGAATTCGGGGCAGACTATTCCGAGCCAAACAGACTGCCGTTCTTGTACGCCTGCCAGAAACCACAGCTGACGATAAAAGCCATTAAAGGTCAGCAGGGAATAGAAAACTATTTATGTTAAATGTCACAGATTATACCGCAGAAACGGCCCAGGGAATCGGAAATCACACTTTAAGAGGCTTCGCAGGCACATGTCAACTTTAAGCAACAAAACTCCTTGGATGTGTCTTGCAAAGATATAGTAACAAGCTGCAGATGGAGCCGAGTTTGGTCCAGCAAGCATCTGTTGAGCATTGCTAAGCAATGGGAGAGCAAGTGGGGATGGATCCTTTCTGGCTGCTGTTTGGAATTGGGCTGTCACAGTCACACAGGTTCATAGTAATAGGTGGCTGGGGTGAGAACTGCAATGCTTCAGGGAAGAATCAACTTTTTTGGGGATTTCAAGGAGAACTTTCCTAATTTGTGACTGAAACTTTGGTCCATGTAATAGGCTTAATCTAAGACTAACTGGTTTAATCTAAGACTACTGGTTTTCCCAGTAGTGATGTATGGAAGTGAGAGCTGGACCATAAAGAAGGCTGATCGTCGAAGAATGGATGCTTTTGAATTATGGTGCTGGAGGAGACTCTTGAGAGTCCCATGGACTGCAAGAAGATCAAACCTATCCATTCTGAAGGAAATCAGCCCTGAGTGCTCACTGGAAGAACAGATCGTGAAGCTGAGGCTCCAATACTTTGCCCACCTCATGAGAAGAGAAGACTTCCTGGAAAAGACCCTGATGTTGGGAAAGATGGAGGGCACAAGGAGAAGGGGACGACAGAGGACGAGATGGTTGGATAGTGTCTTTGAAGCTACCAGCATGAGTTTGACCAAACTGCGGGAGGCAGTGGAAGACAGAAGTGCCTGGCGTGCTCTGGTCCATGGGGTCACGAAGAGTCGGACACAACTAAACAACTAAACAACAACAACAACAAGAAGACTAACTGCATTATTGCCTCCAAAGATGGGAGCACATTAGGACCTAAGCTGATCACTGCTGGCCCAACTGATCACCACAGGCCCAACTGATCCAGCATCACCTTCTCACTAGGTGCTTATGGCACGCCAACAAGCAGGATGTGAATGTGACAGTCCTCTCCCCACTTGTGATTCGTGCACAAAATAGGACAGACCCCCCCAAGGGTTCCTATTTTCCAGGGACAGTCCCGGATTTATAAAAGCCGTCCTGATTTGATCCCTGAATGTCCAGCTTTTCCTTAGGACGTCCCTATTTTCATCAGATAAATGTTGGATGGTATGGAGTTATGTCACCTCTGACCCATGGAGATAAGTAACTATACAACCTTTAGAAGACACCTGAAGGCAGCCCTGTATTGGGAAGTTTTAAAAAAATGTTTAAAGTTTTATTAGGTGTTTATATATGTTGGAAGCCGCCCAGAGTGGCTGAGGAAACCCATTCAGATGGACGGCGTATGATGATGATGATGATGATGATACTACTAATACTAATACTAATACTAATACTAATACTAATACTAATACTACTAATAATTATAGAATAGGACATCCCTATTTTCATTGGAGAAATGTTGGAGGGTATGATAGGGTGGCCCTTTGATACTATGGAAGTTAAAACTGAGGGGATAATTATCTGTGTATTTCTACTCCTTGGGGCTTTGTCCTTGGGTTGGCCATCTCCTTTATTCCCCACCCCACCAGCGCAAAAGTGAGGCATCTTTCAATGGAGCTGAAGGAGTGACAAGTTAAAAATGGGTCTGTGTTTTCCATGCAGAATGCAATTAGCCTGTGTAATGCAGTACAATAGCATATATTTGAGGGCAATCACTATAATGAGATTTAGATGAAGGATCTCACATCTCCTTGCCTGTGACAAGACGATTCTGAGCTGAAAAGAATTAATGCTGTAGACCTGGAAATAAAGTATGTGTACAAGCTCTCACTTGTACATAATTGGAGTGTTAGTCATTAGATCACCTTCTGGGGGGATACATTATATGAATTTTGTTGGAGTCTGGCACCTTCTTCTTTACTGTTAATAATCATATTTCTAAGGAAGCTACTCAAAGGAGTATGGAAGAGGGTATCCCAATCTCACTCTCACAACAGGATCATGGGATAGATTAACTGGCAATAGGCATGGATGGACAAATGTGACAATTTTGGTTTCTCCCCGTTCCTCATTCTTTCAATCTTAAGTTCTGTTTGCCCCGTTTCCATGCTGGTTCGTTATTTTTTAAAGAAATATATATATAATTGTAGAGTTGGAGGGGACCATGAGGGTCATGTAGTCCAACCCCCTGCAATGCAGGAATCTTTTGCCCAACGTGGGGCTCGAACCTGAAACCATGAGATCGCTCACGTCGCATGTTCATGGCTCATATTGACTGAGCCATCCAATGTACATTTTCCCCTATGTACATAATTTTGACTAACATACATATTTTGGAAAGCAAACTCCCCCCCAAATACACATTTGTGCACACTGCGCCATGGTATATGCTTTTTGTACACTTTTTTTTTGGATTGGAGAACTGCAATGCAAAATTCGTTGTAATGCGAATTTCAAGGGATAGCTTCGTTTCAGTTCATGTACTCAGTAGCATTGGTTGGGAAAACGTGAGCTGGGTAGGTTCACATTCCAATGCAAACTATCCACCCCTAGTTGAAGGGTTATTCAATGAGTTTCTTGGTTGAGTAAGGATATGAACCCAGATGATATGCCCCATCCCTAGGTCTAGACCAGTGTTTACCAACCTTGGGTCTCCAGCTGTTTTTGGACTACAACTCCCATCATCCCTAGCTAGCAGGACCAGTGGTCAGGGATGATGGGAATTGTAGTCTGGAATTGTAGCTGGAAACCCAAGGTTAGGAAACCCTGGTCTAGACTATATGCAGAACTAAGCTTTACTCCACACCAGTTGTATAAAGTGTAAGAAAGAGAGACTACCCCCCCAACCCTTTAAAATTATGGCTATGCATCCAGTCCTTGCTATTTTGTGTGATACCAGTGTCTGTATCATAAAAGATGTGTGTGTGTGTATTATTCACCGTGCTTGGACAAAAGGAGAAACCATAGTTTACTGTTACATGCACAAGCCTGCTTCCCTTTCTCTTCTCTGCTGAAGACGCAAGGAGGAGATTGGAAGCATTTGTTCCTTTTTCAAATAACCATGGATTGCCATTATGACTGAACTGGGAACTTTGATCAGTTTTCATTATGGTTTATTGGAGCAAGCCAGCATCATAAACCATGGTTTGCAGCTGGCTTTCTTTGGACAAACTGTGGATAAAACTAACCAAGGCTTGTCCTAGTTGAGGCATAAGGACAAAGCAGTTAGTTGGAAACATGCAAATGGCTCCAATCAGCCCTACACACAGTTTTACCAGAGGGGAACACACAAACCTAGGGCTTGTTCACATAGCACTAGACCATTGCTATATTAGTGTTACTGCTGATTGTGGCGCCATGTGCCCATTAAGCTCTTGTTGACTCTGTGACGGTTTGTCCTGAATAGGGTTGTTTTTGTCTCTGTGGGAGAAGGAGTGTGTTTGCCTTTTGTCCATACGGATGGATGCCTTAGAGGCGCTTGTCTCTTTCTTGCATGAGCGGCATCCTTCTATGCAGCCGCAGAGAAGGAAAGAAGAAAGAAGAGGTGGGGGAAGGAACTGAGTGGGTGTTAGAAGAAGGAAAAAAACCAGAAGAGGGGTCTCTTCGCTTTTAAAGGGAATCATAAGCAGCCATCGCTGAGTTGCTTGTAGAGCTGCCACTAGGCTCCCGCTTGTGTAATTTCAATAATTGGCCCATAATTAAGTAATTATTGGAGGAGAAGGTGCCACAGACGTGGGAGGGTGTTTGTGTCTGTGCGTGGAGGGAGGCTGGCTCAGGAGGGGCTGTGAAGTTTATAACCCTAATTTTGTGCTTCCTACAGCTGTCAAAAGAGGCGAGAGGAGCGTTGTATGCATGCTTGAAAGGAGGCGAGGAATGAAGCTGAAGAAAAAGCTGCTGACTACTTTACCCCTGCTTCAGTATTAGGGTTGGATTTTTTTCCCAGGGGAGAAATAACTTCTCCAACTTGGAGAAGAAGCTTTGGTGTTGTTTTCCATATCTATACCTTTACAGGCAAGGACTGTGATATACTGTACTTTTCCATGTACAAGACGAGGTTTTTGTACTGTAAAATAATGTTAAAAATTGGGTGTCGTCTTATACATGGCTACATGGCAATTGGGTGGGTGATTGGTGGCTGTGGCAATGGCTGCTTTGGATTGGCTGTTGCTGAGGCAATTGGGTGTGGGTGATTGGTGGGTGTGGCAAGGGTTGGTGTGGATTGGCTGCCGCTGAGGCAATTGGGTGTGCTATTTCTGGCTGCTGGTGGCGAGTGGGCAGATGCTTGGTGATTTGGGCCATCTCCCCCCATTTTCTTAAACTGGAGTTCCCTAAAAATAGGGGTCGTCTTATACATACGAAAAAATACAGTATATAAAGCTGACGCAACTCTAGCTGTGTGGTGTCAGCTTGGGCACCTGCAAAAGTTTCTTTTCCTTTTGGAAATGTATATACTTCCCTTCATCAAAAGGCCACAGAAATTTATATATTGCCCTTTGCCAAAAGTTACTACTTAGTAATAGTAACTTAGTTGTAGTAACTTAAGAGTAACTACTACAATAAACGTTACTGCTGCTACATAATGTGCATATGTAACATACTATGCATAAAATAGAAAAAAAGTTATCTAAATACAATTCATAATAATAAACAATACAATATGATACATAATTAACAATACCTAATAAGCAGCAGTACTGAATTATTCACAAGGTCAGCTGAGGAGTAAGCCCCACAGCTGAATCCCTAATAAATAAGAGTCTAATAGCACTTAAGCCCACCTTTCCAGTGTATGTTTATGGTTACAAACTGGAGGGCTCCAATATTTGTTTCAACACTTGGGTGTTTCTGGAGTGGGTAGTTGTTCTGAACAGATTACTGTGGAGCACAAGGTTGTGATTTTGTGAAATACAGGATTTTTGAGCAAGTGGCCTGATTAATAAGGAAAGGATTAATGTCCACGGAGACATGCGAGGAAAGAAGTTATGGAAGAAAGAAAATGTAATTCCCCACAATACACTAATCACCCAGATTATATGAAAAAGAAGTTGTTAGTGTATCTTAAAAGGTAACTAATCTGCATTGTAACTGATTATGGGGGGGAAAAACCCCTGCCCTGTTCTCCTCACCCTATTTGCTGTGGAATGGATATTTTAATTCTCATTGATGGTGGCAGTGAAGACAAAGTATCACACTATTATAATAGTTTCACCTTCTGCTTTTCAGAAAGAACAACCTATCTTCATCTCTCTCCATGTGCTCTTCTGGGGTTTCTCCCAACCCTTCAGATTTGGGGGAGGCATGTGGGGCATGTGAGACAAGAGCTGCGTTGAGTAAAACAGCATTCTTCAACCTAGTGCCCACTGGATAGTTTGGACTCCATCATCCCCAACAGCATGGCCAATGGTCAAGGCTGAGAAAAGATTTTCCGGGGTGAAAACAATCTCTGCAGTCAACACTCTAGGAGCTGTGATAGCAGTTGGACTTCCTCCCCTTTAGAAATTGTGTGTTTGAGTGGGGGGCGGCGGCGGTGGGGGGCAGAGAGATTGGGAAGAAGACATGGATTATCTCTTTGGAAGCTGTTTACCTCTCTGAAGAAGGGAAACAAGGTATGCTGCCACTGTAAAAAAAAAGCCAACCCATTTTCAGCTAACATGTTCCTGCATAAGGCACAGTGATTAAAGGGATATAGGTGAGAGTCAGTGTCAGAGCCGGAATGACTTGCAGCCAATAAAACCTGTGGAGGAAAAGATTGTGGCTAACAAGTGCTTCGTGTCTCAAGCTGGGAGGGCAAGAGGAAATAAAAGCACATGACATCACTGAATGGCAAGGGAACAGAGGCCAGAAGGGGCTGTTTCTGGAGATGGTCTGGAAGAAGACACTGAAGATGTCCTCGCTGAGCCTTGCCAGTTGTTGCTGTCAGAGAAAGTTAGCAGGAAATCAAGATCAGGCTACAGGGTCTCCACAGAACAAGGAAATGTGGAGGGGCGGGGAATCTCCTCTACAGGGCAATGGGAAAGTTGGTAACAGGCAGCAATCTGAACTTCAAGTGGAGAAGGATGCTTGCATTTTGAAGGGTAGACAGAGACATCATGCTATTCCCTTCTCCTCTGGCTACTCCTCCTCTGTTCACAATGACAGAATAGCAAGACTTAGCAGACACAGCTATTGTACACTGCCTTTGTTGTCAATCACTCATGGTCTCAGCTAGGTGATCCTGGACAACCAGCTACCATCGAGCCAAACATACTCAAGTGAGAGTAATAACTGCCTGCCTCTAGGGATGTAAGAAAACAGCAATTTCCATTCTGACTTGTCTTCATCAAAACCAGCACTGTTTCTGTTCTGCCGCAATTCAGTTTCTACCAAATACTATGTTACTCATCCTGCTGCCTGCTATTTGATGTAATTTCCATAATTTTCCATGTAATTTATGTAAGTTACAAATTCAATGTAATTAATGGTTTTAATTATTTCCACATCATTGTTTCAGTGTAAAGGGAACAGCAAATCTATGTTTTTAAAAAGTAGTTAATTCCGTATTGGTTGGAGGCCTATTAAAACACACACACACACACACACACACACACACACACACTAATATTGAGTGAATGCCTATAATGTTCCCTGCATTGATGCTGATTGTATTCACTGGATTGATTTCTGTTCTGGACCTGGGATGAAAACACAAAAAGTGGCAAATTCCACTTCTGATGGGATTCTTTGACATCCCTCCTAGGACTGTTTACAGTCTGCTTGATCCAATTTGGGGGACTTAAAACAATTAGGGTTGTAAACATATGGATTAAACTTGCAGTTCGTGCCAGTGGTGTGCGGTGAAATTTTTCAAAGGAGAACAGTTAGGGCGAGAGGCACCAGCTTGCAAGGGGAAATGGGTGTGTGTGTGTTGCGCAAGTGACATTGTGATATCCTGACATCGTGCGCATGAGCATCATGCATGAGCATCACGCATCACTCATAAGCCTGGCAGAAGCTTCCCAGGCTTTGGGAAGGAGGCGCCAGGTCTCTGACATGATGCTTTGGCAGGCTTTGGGAAGGTGGTGGGAAGGATCTTGGGACCTAGGTGCCAGGGTAACATTTTGGGGTCTAGCCTAGTCCCCTTAGCCCACTGACTGCACAACACTGGTTGGTGCAAAAAGAAGGAATGAAGAAGGAGATTGTCAGGCGTCAGAGGATCCAACCCCATGGTAGATTGCCAGGAATGGATAAGACAAGGAAAGTTCTTACCAATGCTTTTTATTCAATATTCACAGAGAGGGGCTTAGAAATGCAGCCTCTTGGAGTAATGGCATTGCTGAGTCAGTCTCCACTCCTCCCTCTCTCCCATTTTGCGTCATCACTACGGGTGCTGAGATGTGACATCTGCCTCTGAGCTCTCTGCTCTCTTCACTGCCTGCTGGGTTCTGGACGAGGGGGGTCTCCAATGCTTTCTAAAGACACTGTATCTGTCACCTGTCCCCCTTCTGGTGCTTCTTCTTCTTCCTCCTCTCCCATTATTTCACAGCTTCCCCCCTCATCTGCCTCTGAGCTGTGATCTCCCTCAAACCCCTGTTGTAATTCTGAACTGTCTTCTCCTCCTCTGGAAGGGTCAGGCTGGGGAGGCGGTCTCCACCATTCCTCCTCTGCCCAGTCCCTGACAGAGACACAGGCAGACTCTCACTTGAAGCCCCTTCTCCCACCTCCCCTTTAAACCCCACTTAAACATGCATTCAGTGGTGAGGAGAGAGGGGAAGAATGATAGGCGACAGTCTCTGCCTGTGTCTCCTTCCGCCACTCTCTTTGTTGCTGGCCACATATTTAGCTAGAGTTTAAAATGCTGATTAAACAGGCGGTCACCTGCTACAGTCACCAACATGCCCATATTGGTCCACATGCTGATCTTGGGTATATATCACCAGAAGCAATTGTCTTCTGCCCCTTCTTTATTACTTCCTGACATATATCCTCCCTGAATATGGTAAACAATCCTTCTCTTCCCTGACACAGCCTGTTCTCTTCCAGTCTGTTCTTACTTAATCTCCCTACTAGGCCTGTGGCTTTTGCTTATCCTCAATGAATCCTTTTCATGCTGACTTGTCTTCCACCTTGTTGCAGAGGACTCTGGTGCTGCGCTGTGCACTCCAGGATACAGCTAGTTTACCAAAACTGGCAAAGAAGCTGAATGCTGAAAGATTCAGGCCAGCAAAAGGAGCTACTTCTTTACACATTGCATAGCTAAACAAGGGAGTTTGCTTCTACAAAATGCAGTGATGGCTAGCAACGTGGATGGCGTTAAAACAGGATTTGGCAAATTCCTGGAGGATATGGCTAGCAGCACCTGTCCGCCATCAGGGTTATGCATTATCTCCATTGTTGGAGAGAGAGTATGCCTCTGAATACTATTTGCTGAGGAATCCCCTCCAACATTTCTCCAATGAAAACAGGGATGTTCTATTCCATTGTAATACAGTGGTACCTTGGGTTACAGACACTTCAGGTTACAGACGCTTCAGGTTACAGACTCCACTAACCCAGAAATTGTACCTCAGGTTAAGAACTTTGCTTCAGGATGAGAACAGAAATTGTGCTCCGGTGGCGCGGTGGCAGCAGGAGGCCCCATTAGCTAAAATGGTACCTCAGGTTAAGAACAGTTTCAGGTTAAGAACGGACCTCCAGAATGAATTAAGTTCTTAACCCGAGGTACCACTGCAATAATAATTTTATTATTTATACCTCACCCATTTGAGTAGGTTGCCCCAGCCATCTAGGTGTCTTCCAACATATATAGAAGCATAGTTAAACCTTTTTAAAAAGTCCCTGTAGAAGGCTGCTGTCAGGTAAAGTAAACCTTCTGAACCTTCCTGAGAACAGGAAGACCATTTAGGACAGTGGTTTGCAGAAGGGCATAGTTCAGAGGCTGCGGACGGCAGCAGCTGGGAAATATTGGGAGAGGAACAGCAGGAAGAAGGAGAAGCACCACCAGGGGAGTGACAGCTGACAGACTCAGTGTCCTTGGAAAGCATTCCTGACCCCCCTCCCTCGCAGGACCAGACAGTCATTGAGGGTATTAGAACAGAGAGCTCAGAGGCAGAAAGCTCAGATTACCCAATGCAGGAGGGACGTTGAATAGGGGAGATGTAGGGGGGTGGGACTTTACTTGGATCAATGCCATTAATAGGGAAGACTGCATCCCTTCATCATTCACTGTGAATAAATTGCTTGGTGGGAGGGATCTGATTCCGCAAAGCCTGACAGCTGCCTTCAGATATCTTCTAAAGCAGGGGTCAGCAACCTTTTTCAGATGTGGGCCGATCCACCGTCCCTCAGACCATGTGGTGGGCTGGATTATATTTTTTTGGGGGGGGGGAATAAATGAATTTCTATGCCCCACAAATAACCCAGAGATGCATTTTAAATAAAAGCACACATTCTACTCATGTAAGAACATGCTGATTCCCGGACTGTCCACGGGTCAGATTAAGAAGGTAATTGGGCCGCATCCGGCCCCCAGGCCTTAGGTTGCCTACCCCTGTTCTAAAGGTTAATTAGCTCCCTGGCTCGGGAGTTGCATAATTCCATACCCTCTGATGAAAATAGGGACGTCATCCCAAACCTGCCAACATTTCTCTGATGGAAAATAGGGACATCCTAAAGAAAAGTGGGACATTATGGGTTCAAATCAGAAACCAGTGTATATGGGAGTGAATAAATAAAATTTTGTGCCACATAAGCACCATGGGCAGACCCTCCAAGTGTTATTTTACAGGGACAGTCCCAGATTTACAGAAGCCGTCCCAGTTTCTGATTTGATCCCGGAATGTCCCACTTTTTCTTAGGGTGTCCCTATGTTCATCTGAGGAATATTGGAGGGTATGGAGTTATGCAACCCCCAAGCCAAGGAGGTAAGTAACTATACAACCTTGAGAGGCAGCCCTGTATAGGAAATGTTTTTATGTTCAATGTTTCATTATGTTTTTATATATGTTGGAAGCCACCCAGAGTGACTGAGGCAACCAGTGGCAGGGAATAATAATAATAATGATGATGATGATGATGATGATGGAATAGGACACCCCTATTTTCATTAGAGGGTATGGACTTAGAAAGGCTCTCCTACGCTCATATGGGGCATTGCCCAGGCTTATTAGGACTTAACATTACCTTTCGCAATCAGGGAGCAATCTTTAAAATGCTAATAACGCTTCCTTACAGGGGAAGATTGGCACTGTGAAAAACCTGTGTTTTAAGGATGCTTATCCCCACTACTGATTTTCTCATTAAAGAATGTCTAACAAGCTTCTGCAGAATCCCAGGGTTCATAGGAATATAATTTGAAAACCTTTGTCCTTGACTTTTTGCTGTTCCCATGACTCCCCTCTGAACCCTTTGCTGTTTGACAGCATGCTTCACAAAGCCCTTTGTTCCTACTAAACCCACTCATCAGTGTTCCGACTGAGTTCTTCCCCGTGCCGCATGCAGCAGCACACTAGATCAATCTGGACCCAGTTGTAAGCAACTAGAAATGCATAACAACTAAAGCGCTAGATTGAGTTGCTCACCCTCATGTATATATCAAAAGCAGCATCCAGCTAGCTGAGAGGGCTCTGGATAAGTATGGCAGTGCAGTTGAGAGATGTATATGCAGGTGTGTGCCTGCATCAGCTGTACGTGTAGAAGGCAGCTTCTCTTCTGTGCATGAATCTTCCTCGCCGCATCAAGGCACGTGTTTCTGTTAATGATTCCTAAAATGGCACTGGCCTTCCATGTCACCGTCTATATGTGTTCACTTTGTTATCTAGATGGACCATTTGTCCTACCAAATGTGACACTTCTCATGCTTTAATAGCCACCCACCCCATATAATTTGTGGGGCACTGGCAGCAACAATATTTCTTTTGCAGTGACAAGCCCGTAGAAGGAGCATCACTGTTGCCGAGCGAGGGCTGGAGACCCCATCGGTCAAGAGAATACCTTGGCTTGCATGCTTTGGAAGAAAAGGCTCGTCCTAGGAAGCAGTTGGCAACTGACGGATTTTGGCTGTCCATTGCAAGGTTCATGAAAGGGCCACAGATAAAGTCGGCCAGGTTATAACAGAACCAGATATTAGCACTTGTGATCTGGTGCAGGAAAAGAATGTGAACTCCAGTTGTGAGAGGAGGAGGAGGAGGAGGAGGAGGAGGAGGAGGTTGTGGGGAGAGATGCCAAAGAAGAATGGGAAGCTAACTGGGGGCGGGGGGAGGAAGAGTTCAATCAGATTTGTAAAGGGCATAATTTACAAAATCCGTCACATATTTTACTAGGCTGGGATTTACGGATTAGCCTGTAATACTTAGGCGGCTTTTTGTAATAAAAACTGAAGCTGTGGCAGCCTTGGGAAAGCGAAGAGAAACGAAAGGAGCAGACTCTCTATCTCACTTTCATTTTCCCAGCAATTTCTCCCCCCCTGATCTAGGCAGTGCCATTAATCTGGGCTTTATCTGCCTATGGAGAAGGATTGAGTTCTTTATTGGATTTTTGTCAAGAATAAATGATTTAGTTTGGGATATTGTGGAAACGATTTCTGTGGTATTACACCATCTAATAAATGAAACAGCAGGGATCAATTCCTTTCTTCCAGTGTGCTTGACGGGCTGACTGAAATATGCTCTACAATTATTGGCTATATAGACATACATATATGAACACCCATATATAATTAGAGCAGAACTGGAAGAGAGCTACTGTGTTGGATCACACAAATGGTCCAACTGCAATCCAGCATTCTGTCCCAAAATGTGAACGGCGGTGGATGGTTCTAAAGTGATGTGTCTGTTAATTATGGGATAATTCATTGCCTGCTGTAAAAAGCAAGCTTCCAATAGTCTCGGAAAATTATGGGCATGCTGAGCATGTGTTTCAGTAATTTGTCTACCGATATGACAGGTCCCATCAAATGAGAATGTGTGAATCTCTTGATGACAGATACACACAACCATTGCACTTCTTGTCATGGGCCTTTCAGCATAAAGGGTAAATAATAGAGGCTACTACTGGGGTACTATATATAATTGAGGCACAATTCAAAGTGTTGGTGCTGACCTTTAAAGCCCTAAACGGCCTCGGTCCAGTATACCTGAAGGAGCATCTCCACCCCCATCATTCTGCCCGGACGCTGAGGTTCAGCGCCGAGGGCCTTCTGGTGGTTCCCTCACTGTGAGAAGCCAAGTTACAGGGAACCAGGCAGAGGGCCTTCTCAGTAGTGGCGCCCTCCCTGTGGAACGCCCTCCCACCAGATGTCAAAGAGAAAAACAACTACCAGCCTTTTAGAAGACATCTGAAGGCAGCCCTGTTTAGGGAAGCTTTTAATGTTTGATGCATTACTGTATTTTAATATTTTGTTGGAAGCCGCCCAGAGTGGCTGGGGAAGCCCAGCCAGATGGGTGGGGTATAAATAATAAATTATTATTATTATTAGGCAGGGATGGGGAGTCTTTAGACCTCCAGATGTTACTGGACTGCAACTCCCATCACATCTGATCATTGTCCATGCTGGTGGCCCATCTCTGCTATAAAGCCTATCATCACCAGATGAATGATAGTTCAGTCAGTAGAGCATGAGACTCCTAGTCTCTGGGTCAAGGGATTGAGCCTCATGATGGGCAAAAGATCCCTGCATTGCAGGGGGGTTAGACTAAATGATCCTCTTGGTCCCTTCTAACTCTACAGTTCTATGATCCTATGACTAGTGAATAAGACTTCAGCATTAATATTTAAGTCATATTTCTTGCATGTGAATTTTCATGCTTTCTCCCTATTGGCTGAGTGTGTGTGTGTGTGTGTGTGTGTGTGTGTGTGTGTGTGTGTATAGAAGTCAGACAAAAAGAGCTATGGCAACAACCAAAGGATTTAGGAGACAGCTTATCCCATTGCTTTGCTTTATTTATTCAAAATATTTTTATGCCATCCTTCCACCATCCTTCCACTCAGTGGCATTCAAAGCAGCTTGCAAAAACCCCCAAAAGCATTAAAACAAAAATATAATAACAATAAAAACCAAACAGCCACAGATAAAATAAATCAATATAAAACAAATCAAAGCAGTTTCAGCTTCCACAGACCATAGCAGACTATAGCCACAGACAAATGAACAGACTCCGCTAATAGCTATGACTACTTTTGAAGGTTGCGTCTTAATGGAGGTTTGTAGCAGAATCGGCCTGCTCATGCAGACATGTTTCACACCGCCTACATGATGACAATGTCAACAAAACACCAGCTTGTACTCCTTTTCCCCCTTTTTCCTTGTAATCAAGACTACCCTTTACCATGGGAAATTTGTTAAATAATCCATTATACAAGTGCAGTCACCACTGGTGTGGAAGTTCGTTAGACTGTTTGATGTTTATTGATGGGCAGATTGTTGTCTGTGTGGTGATGCTTCAGTGAGTGGTTTCCTTTGCCACACCTCTAAACCTGTTTGCTTCTCACCTGAGCACAACCTCACTATTTTATTTCCAGTGGTCTTATATATATATAGCCGCCCTGAGCCTGGCTTTGGCCAGGGAGGGCGGGGTATAAATAAATTTTATTATTATTATTATTATTGCATGTGCCTATTTCCATTGACTGCCACATGATGGAGGCATGTTAAAATTTCAAAAACCCAATTCAGAAGACCTCTTCTCTCATATTCTCAGCACATGTCAGGGATCATTTTGGGAGATTATATATATATATATATATATATCATTGAACTTATTAGTTGCTTTCCCTCCCCACTTTTTAACAAAAAGCAACTCTAAGCAACTTTGAGTTGAGGCGAGGGACAAGAGAACATAGCAGAGACCCTTTCCAACAAGGGCTGCCTGCTAGTGTGGATAGGAAACAGCAGAATACCTATGAAAAACTAAGGCTTAAAAATTGTGTGCATGGATGCTCACATGCTGATCATGCACAGAGAAAAATTGATCTGAACCATCAATTTGTGACATGAAACTCCCATCTGGAAGCATCCAGATATAGTATAATCCCTAACAAAAAAGCTCAGGTAAGCAAGACATCCTTTGCCTGGCAAACAACAACTTTGCCAAAAAACAACTACAGTGGTACCTCGCGTTAAGTACTTAATTCATCCCGGAGGTCCGTTCTTAACCTGAAACTGTTCTTAACCTGAAGACCACTTTAGCTAATGGGGCCTCCTGTTGCCGCCGCGTCACTGGAGCACGATTTCTGTTCTCATCCTGAAGCAAAGTTCTTAACCCAAGGTACTATTTCTGGGTTAGCAGAGTCTGTAACCTGAAGCATATGTAACCCGAGGTACCACTGTATTGTGTATGGATTTTCACTTTTTGAAAAATGGCAACCAGTGCCAGGTCAATTCCATGTTTGGGGACAGCCACTGAGATGTAGGGGGCAGATGCAGAAGAGAACAAGGCTCCTACACATTTAATAGTTGTGGAGGAGAGAGAATTTGCATGACAAACTACAACTTCTGAAAATATGTTTCCCATACAGGGATTAACCATCTATGCAAGTATTAAAGGTGCTGGTCACCCTATTAAGAAGACCCTCTCCCTAGTAACTAATCACCTAATCTACAAAGTCAGAGGCACTTGGAGTTGGACCTCTGGCAATAGCCTAAGATTCTGGGTAGGTTCTTTCTACACCCAATAGGCTACTCCATATTGGCTAGACATTTTTATAAAAGCCACAAAGGGAAGGGTTTAGTGCTGAACTATTCAAGCATCATGCCAGCACCCTCAGACTGCTGTAACCACTGATCCAAATGACGGAAGTAAGATGCATTGGGTGTGTCCTGCTCCTGGACTGTATTTAACTTGGAGATCAAGATGAAGATGATGCTTGTCTGCAATTCTACACACAATTTCCAGGGCGTATGTCCCACTGAACTCAGCCGGGCTTCGGAGTAGCCATGTATGGAATTGCACTGCACAAACCAAGTTACAGCAGGCTGCCAACGGCTCTGTCCAGTCTTCCTCAGACATGGGAAACTTGGTGTTGGCATCTCAAGGAAATGAAAATATGGGATGTGTCACGGCTGAAAATTGGCCGCTGTTTCTTTAATGCTTAAAAAGCTGGGTCAGCATGAGTCAGCAGCCTGCACCGTATATATAGAATGAGAAATGTTAGTTTGCTGTTGGGTTGATTGGTTAGTGAAAGCTGGTAGTGTTGACGTGTGTACAGTTGGTCAGTCAGTTTTGCAGGAAGACTTTTTAAGAATAAAAGCAGAAAGTACTCTGCAAGGATACTCTTCTCGTGGACTCTTTTATGCCGACAAGGATCTGAGGACCGGGCTGAGGCGATAAAGGGGGGTCAGAACCTTTGCTGTTGTTTTCTTACAAACACTGACAGGATGGAGGAGAACTCACTGGTTCCACTGCTTACTTCATTGATGTGGTGAGCACACTGCGAGCCACTGAAGCCAGTGTGGTGTAGTGGTTAAGAGCGGTAGTCTCATAATCTGGGGAACCGGGTTCAAGTCTCCACTCCTCCACATGCAGCTGCTGGGTGACCTTGGGCCAGTCACACCTCTCTGAAGTCTCTCAGCCCCACTCACCTCACAGAGTGTTTGTTGTGGGGAAGGAAGGGAAAGGAGAATGTTAGCTGATTTGAGACTCCTTAAAGGGAGTGAAAGGCGGGATATCAAATCCAAACTACTACTACTACTACTCCTCCTCTTCTTCTTCTTCTTCTTCTTCTTCTTCTTCTTCTTCTTCTTCTTCTTCTTCTTCTTCTTCGAGCCAATTATGATTCTCAGCAACATCTCTAAACATAGTGCTTATGCCTAAGCTATTTTAGCCCCATTGACTTTCCTTTGCAGTCTATGGGGTGAAGGTGGCTTATGTACGTGTAAGTGATTTATGGATTATGGTGCCAATCAGCAGGGCATTGAGTTAATTACTTCAGTCACTGTGTTGTCATTGCACCCAAGAGCCTGGCTCATTACTTGAGTTCTCAAAACATCACCATCCTACAAGGGTTGAGAACCATTCCTTTCCGACAGCATTTTGCCAAGTATTTGCCCCTCACCCCCTCTTCCCAGTCTCTCAAGATAACATTTAATAAAACAAACATGCATTCAACCACAGAGCACTTGGAGATGGACAATAAGATTCAAAATGGCATCATGGATTCCTAGGATTTCACAAACATCCATTTTTACAGCCCACCGCTTAAGGCAAATTTGTGCGTTTATTTTGTGCACCAAAGTATGCCGTTTTGTGCATGCACTATGCACCTAACCACATGAATAATTGCATGTGTGAAAGGGATGATTTCTCTCATCTCCAGGAAAATATCTATGGCTATAATACTATCAAATAAGCACCCTTCTATCTTTTTTAAGGTATATCTTTTAATGATATATTATTGGAAAATAGAGAATAAAGGCACCTGAACTGTGGTTGGAAGATCTGGCAGATGACAAAACACAAACGTATTGATGTATCTTTAGAGGTGAGGTATATAATCATTTTCAATGGAATAAAAAGTGCTGTTTCTACTCAGGTTCTCCAGAAAATAGACCATATGACCTGCTGGTCTTTTAAAAGCTTCTCACCGCCATTTCCCCCCCTTCATAATCTTTTTGCAGGCTAAAGGTGGGGAACCTGCGACCCTTCTGGTGTTGATAGACTATAATTCTCATCACCCCCTCCTGTTGACCATGCTTGCTAAGGATTTGTGGAGCTGATGTCCAACAACACCATGACAGCCACAGGTTGCCCACCTCTGTTCTCCTAAACCATTACCTGTACATCGCACATCACAGTAGCAACTGGTAAGCTAATTTGCTGAAAGATGACTGTACTCACATTCTGCTTATGGCTGAGCCACTGTGAGAACAGAATGATGGGCTAGTTCTCCCTTTGTTATGATCCAGCAGAGTTTTTCTTACCTTCTTATCAGAGGAGAAAGGTGGTTGAAATAATAACCTACCTTATACTGAGTTACAGATTTTAGGATGTTTATTAACACACACACACACACACACACACACTATTCAGAAGGACTCCTGAAAGAAGAAGAAAATATAATTGGTTTTAGCAGACGAAGAATACAATCCCCAGTTGAAATGGTATATTGAACTGAGTCAGGGAGTTTGAAATGGAAAAATAAGTTCTCTCTCTCTCTCTCTCTCTCTCTCTCTCTCTCTCTGTTGAAAAAGAAGCATAAATGGATACAGATGCACAATATGTCAAGTTACCACTTTGCAAATGGTTATGGAACCACTCTGGTTGTCTGCATTGCCCTTCATGTCCCCTCACCCAGGCTGGTCTGGTTATTCCAGCAATTGAATCTGTGCTGAATCAAGGAATTAGAAAGGTCTTGCATACAACCTACTTTCTCATTGCTCTTCCCTCCCCCTTAAACTGGTCTCGCACCCACAAACTTAAAACACTATTTTTTTGTGACAGGCAAAAACTTTCCTCTTTTCCCATGCTTCTGGCTGATCAAACAATCTATGGTCATTTAAACTGTGTATGTGGGGTGTATGTGTGTATGTGTGTTTTTGTTATGTATTTTTGTGTTTTTATAGACAGTAGGTCAGTAAGTTAGTAAGTTAGTGAGTTAGTAATTTAGTGAGTTAGTGAGTTAGTAAGCTAGTACGTTAGTAAGTAAGATCTGCCAATTGTTTCAGGACATACCTGAGACAACTTGATTGTTCTACCTCAGCTGCAGTCATCACTAACTGTGCTCCTGAAACCTATACATTGGTCCCTCTCCAAGGTGCTGAGGCAGCCGTGCCTTGCTTTTCTGCCTGCCTGGAACTCTAAGATCAGTGGTATCCACCCAGCCCTCTCTTGCTTGGGCCTTCCCCTGTCCTTGTTGGTGGGCATCCCCAGGGTTAAAGGCAGTTTTACAGGCAAAAGCCAAATACAGAATTGCTAAAAGCCCTCTTCCTTCCCACAGATATTTGTCAGACTCTCAGGAGACAAGCTCACCAGGATCAACACACACATACATGAATGGCAAAGACCAAGATTAATTGCAGAAGGGCTAGTACTTCCCCTTGTGATCACTATCTCTTTAAAGATGGAGACCGACAGAAATTCTACATATGGTGAGAATGGTTCAAGCATGCCTTCTGAAAACAAGCACCTTAGAAAGAACACCTGAAGCTCAACAGAGGTAGGGAGTGAGAAAGGAGCTGAGAGATTATTTGGATTGTTTTAAACGTATTGACTGGTTTAAATGCCAAAGGTGGTGTACAGCCACAGGACTGGCACATCTATTTCTTCTGGGAAGGAGGAAAACAACTGGTGCTGAGCAAAAAGTTCCTTGTGTAACCCATTGCTCCTGCTCTTGGCCTAGAGTCTTGGCAGCATTGCCTTGCCTCTCCTAATCCAGTCTTGTGAATTCCTATCTGGAGGATACAGGATCCCTTGTATTATCTGTTCTCTGTTTTCATCTAGGTCATTCTTAAAGCAGCCTTTTCCAGTGTCATCTTGTAGCCGCCAACACACAGACACACAGACTACCCTTGTGACCTCCTCAAGTCCACTTGTGGTAAAGTGGGCTCAGCGGTAAAATACCCTTTCAGCATTTCACAGAGGAAAACAGAGTCGTGTTTGCAGCATCCCTTTTATTCCAAACAAAGATTGCTGCCAGAGCACCCCTATTATTATTATGGAGAGGAATTTAGTGTAGTGCTAAGCATACCACTCTGTCGGTGAAAGCAGTTCTGATTGTCTGATGGAATGACCTGCTCTCTCTCCCCTGCTTTTCTGGGGGTTCTCCAGTCAAATGGGGGAGAAGAAGGGGGTAAAGCCCCATTGCACTAGTGCAAGTCCTTGCACAGAACTGCTCATTAGCTTAATTCTTCTCCTTCTCCTCCTTCCTACATATTGCAGAGGACACAAGCCTTCATTCCCACCAAATTAGCTTTATTCTGCAATAGCTTCCCCTCCACCGATTTAAAAGGCAGGAGGATGTTTACTCCTTAACATACCAGACTGTAGGAAAGTGTCAACAGTTCAAATCGGCCCCCAGAAACTGCAGTGTGTTAAGTCGCATGTTGAGTCCACTGCATGGAGCTTTGGCATGAGTGTGGATTTCCATACGTTCAATCTAGAACGGATATGAGGAGCCTCAGACCTTCCATATGTTCTTGGACTCCAACTCCCATCAGCCAGGCCAGCATGGCCAGTGGTCCAAGATGATGGGAACTAGAGTCCAATAGCATCTGGTAGCCAGAGCCCCGCACTGGAGACTAACAGACGCACTCCCTCTCACTCAACGATCCCGGAAAGGGAACAAAACCCCGCAGAATGGCAACTGTAGCAAATCACAATGACACTAAAGAGAAAGTTATTCCCAAAATGAAAACAGAGGGACAAAATGAGGGGCAGGGGTATTGGGAATAGGGTGGCCAAGACTCCTGCCCCTTAAAAGGGGCATGAAAGGAAGATGTTCTGCAGGTGTAGCTTGCATGAACCTGGTCAAATTCCTTCTTCCACACAACTAGTAAAAGTCGTGGAGCTGTGGCCTCTTTTTCACCTGACCAGAAAATCAGGACTGACCCCTCGAAAACAGGGTCAGCTGGAGTGTATGCAGCAAACCCCCTTTGGGATTCCCACTGTAGCTAACATTATGGCTTGTGATGGGCACGCGGCATGGCCTTCCTTAGCTGGCTTTCCTGGTTCCGGGGAAATACCGTATATCTGCTTTAAATGGCAATGGGCCTTTCCTGCTTCATTTTTCCTTGCACTGTACTAAAACAGTCCATTAAATACTAGCATAGAACTGGATGGCTTGTATTTCTCCCCGGGCTGGTTTGTTCCACCATAATTAGGTCTGAGCTAAGGCGATTAAGAAGAATCTTAGCGATGGATTTTCTAATCCCAGTCTGAAAGGGAAATAAGCTTCTGGTTTTATTTTTACCCCCTCCTCTCCTGTCGCTTCTGTCTTTTCTCTTGTGCAGAATTAGCAGCAGTGGCTCCCATACAGGAGCCAAAGCTTTGATGAGAAACCTCTTTGTGAATGAGTTTCTTCAACCACTCAGACGAAAGAGAGCCTTGCTTTTCTTAAGAAGAATCTGGCTTCCATCTGCTGCTATAAACCTCTAGTGTGATCACAAATAAGTTTACACAAGCCTTTCAAGGCACAACATTGGCCGTGTATACACCATACAGTTAAACACATTTAAAACATGCCCAACAAGATTCCTGGGAACATCTATTTGTTAAGGGTGCTGGGAATTGTAGCTCTGCAACGGGCAAATTACACTTCTTATCCTTTAGGACAGGTGTGGGGAATCTTTGCCCCCACCCCAGATGTTGCTGTACTACAACTCTCATCATCCCTGGCTGTTGGCCATGCTCGCTCACATGATGACCACAGGTGATTGATCACAAGGATGGCTGCAGCTATGCAGGGAGCTGGTTGACCTCCCGGGGTGCAAGCCTAGGCAGTGTGTATGGAAATCCTGGGCTGCCCAGATAGCAAGACCCCCATCTCAGCCTTGCTGATGTGGTCCAAAAAAAGAGAGAAGAAGCAGAGCAATATGTTTGGTATCAGCTTGACTGCAGGAGTTTCTGGAAGGAGGTATACATGGTGCCATCCAACTGTCTTAGGGATTCCACTCTGGATTTTTGTACAGTCTGCTTCTTAGCCTTTTCTTCTCCCGAAGATATCACACAGGTTTAGTTTCAAAGGGTGTGGTTGTTGCTCGAGAGTAACCAGGCAGGACTCCGACCTGTCTTTTACAGGCTTTATTCTTGGTGCAAACTATTTACAGTGAAGAGCGTTGCAAGTTCATGTCTGGCTCAATCACTAGCAGAATCTGGGAGTGGTCGGTTTTTGTACATCCCCCAGCATAAAAGTCGCGTCACCCCCGGCCTTTTCCGCCCCTCCTTGCACCAAAGACTACTGCGCAGAATGGGCGCTGGCAAGGGTGCGCTTCCCCTCCTCTCCGGCTTGCTCAGGCTCAGTGTTAAGGCTCTCCCTAGCATCCTCTAGCCCCTGCACTTCTTCTCCACTGGAGGTGGGGCTTCCCTCCTCGCCGGAAGAGGAATTGCTTTGCAAGATTTTCGGAGGCTCCCTATAACACAACTGCCCTTCCATCTCTCGCCTCTGAGCTGATGGCAGTTCTCTTACATTTAGGTTCAGAGTTTTCCTTCTCTTAGATGGGCTACCTTCCCAGGTTGACAAGCTCCATCTTCTCTTCACTTCCCTCTACAGCAGCGGTTCTCAACCTGTGGGTCCCCAGATGTTGTTGGACTACAACTCCTATCATTCCTAGCCACCATGACCAGTGGTCAGGGGTGATGGGAGTTGTAGTCCAACATCTGGGGACCCACAGGTTGAGAACCGCTGCTCTACAGCAGGTGTAGAAGCCACCTTCTTGACCATTGGACCCCACTATTGGTCTTGTCCACTCAATCTGCCAGAGCCTGTCTTTGCATTCAGGGCAAATCCCTAACTCCCCAAGGGTTTGAGACCCATCAACTACCCTCAGCTGCCTTGGCCGGCCAGTCAAAGCAGTTTCCCCAGGGTGTGGCTGCTGTCGCATGCTGATAGCTTCAAGGAGTCACAGGTGAGAGCTGAGTGCAGCCTATCCTGGTAGAAGGCACTCTGAGGACTGGTAGCCCTCTTATCTTGACAGGGATAATTTGGCTACAGTAATGTATGCTCTGGTAACCTTTGGGGTACATGGGGTGTTAGTACTACCTCTGCCCATGTGGCAAAGGAAGCTTTACTGCAGCCTTGCAACCTCTGGGAAATATGATGGACTGGAAGCATTGATTCCTCGCATGGCGATCAGTTCCCACATCACTGCTTTGGCCACACAGTCCAATTCCCGTAAGTGGCAAATAAATGGTCCTCTCTCGTATCCAGCCAGTGTCAGGTTAACAACCCCAATTGGAAAAGCCGTGTGGTATGTTCAGCGACACAGTTAGTATTCCTCCCCTGCTTGCTGGCACGCAAGTGAAATGTTTCTTACAGTGCTCCTGGGAGGCAATCAAACAGGTGTTGCCCATTAATGAGCATGGAATTGCTAATGCCGTGGAAGTGCCAAGCCATTAGAAGCCTGACGCTTAGCTCTGATTTTGATGAATGCAATGCAGCTGAAGCAGAAAGTGTCAGGGGCTGCACCTGCCGAGTGTCTCCTGCATGCAAAGAACAGAACGACACAAACACTATTGCTGGCCGAGCTTATGCTCACCTTGAGTCACTTCAGCGGCATAGCCTTTTGGTCGTGATTCCATGTGAGGATCAACGAGGCAAAGGGGATTCTGTTCGGCGAAACACAGATGATTATTAATTAATTGGGGAGCATGGGCCTGAATCGATTTCCTTTCTGCACATATAAGATCACACATTCGTATGTGGGATGACTCAGTCAGGACAGAGAACTGATACCTCGGTACTCACATTTAGACTCTCCATGTCAGGTCTAACTGTGCCCTAAATTGGTAGAAAATGCAAAATTCTGATTGCACACAACAACAGGTTGTTTAAAGGGCAACATATTCACGTTATGTGATCTTGAGGATGCATCTCCTGCTGTGTCTGTATTTGAATGGGTGGCTATGGAAGTGTCAGGGTTTAAAGCTGGGTAAGACTATGGCCAATTGTTGTACTGTAGTGGAACATGGGTGGTGCTGTGGGTTAAACCACAGAACCTAGGACTTGCCGATCAGAAGGTCGGCAGTTCGAAACCCCGCAACAGGGTCCCTGCTCCTGCCAACCTAGCAGTTTGGAAGCACGTCAAAGTGCAAGTAGATAAATAGGTACAGCTCCGGCAGGAAGGTAAACGGTGTTTCTGTGTGCTGCTCTGGTTTGCCAGAAGCGGCTTAGTCATGCTGGCCACATGACCCGGAGGCTGTATGCCAGCTCCTTCGGCCAATAAAGCGAGATGAGCGCCGCAACCCCAGAGTCGGTCACAACTGGACTTAATGGTAAGGGGTCCCTTTACCTTTTAGTGGAACATAGATAGAAATAGGGGTGGAGGCGAATTGTGTTTGATCTTCATTTTTAAACAAACCCACCTAACTTGCACCTCCAGGATTAATACACAGATTGGAATGCAATTACACTTCAGATTTCACACTCCTCCAAGTTTTGCAATACAGAATCTTGGCTCAAGAGGATGTGTCAAAATTGCGTATTTAAGGATAAAAATACATTTAGGTAAGACACACATGTTACAAACATATTTCGTGGTACATGTATTCTGTATGGACTTTAAAAGCCCCCCACAGATGAATAAAGAAATGGAATGGGCTTATAAATAAATATTTTTGAAATTGACACAGAAACCCAGCCAGATGGGTGGGGTATAAATAAAATAACAATAACAATAACAATAACAATAACAATAACAATAACAATAACAATAACAATAACAATAACAATAACAATAACAATAATAAATATTACAGACCATTCGTTACTTATACAGCACTTACATGTTAAAGTGGCATACAACCCATCCACCCATCCTTAGGTAGGAGACACCTGGGCAAGTAAGAAAATGAGGCAAGACTTGAAAGTCTGCATGGCAGTGGAGGCTGTGTATGAACGTGAACTGTGGAATTATGTCCTGAACATGCCCACTGACTTTTATTCTGATTAGTCACTCTCTGAAAATATGGCACATTATGGTTTGCATTTCCCTCCCCCCACCCTTTGCGAATGCCATAAGGGTCAGGGAGGTTCCATAAGAGAATTGTGCTATAAACATTACAGCAGGTATCTTCAACCTTTTCAGACGCAGGTCCCACTTTTAAGTTACCTGTGGATGAGGAGAAGCAAAGCTGGCATTGCCGGTGACCAGCGTATGTCAGGAACATTTGCTGAAATCTCAAAGTTGGGATGGAGAAAGCATGGCATAGATCTTGGACAATTAAAATAAAATGTGTGGAGAATCTTGGGTAACAAGCTGTGCAAGGGTTTAGATCCTTATGGTAACATAAGAGGAATATGTTTGTAACAGGTAACGTGTGGTCTGGGAAAGCAGGAGAAAGGCTCCTCCATTGTTGTTAAGACTCCAACTCCCATCATCCCTCACTGTTTGCCATGCTGGCTGGAGCTAATGGGAGTTGGAGTCCAACAACATGTGGCAAGCCAGAGCTTCCCCACTCCTGTTGTGAGGCGGTTATGTGGGAAAGAAGCCATGTGGAAGAAGAGAAGTTGGTGCACATTCCAAGATATATTTTTTTACACCAGCCTCCACCGAGCATGAGGGAAAAAACCTATAAACAAGACTTTTTATTCTCTGCCCCCAAATCCTGCTGACCCATCAGCCCCACCAAATTGCCCAGTATTTTACTCCTTCCCTCAGCATCTGCTGCTTCAGCTGAAACCGAGGGTCTCAGTCACAGGCTGGAGCTGCCTGAACTTCCACAATACATCATCCCACACCAGGCTGGCTCAAATGGTGTCTAAAATAAGAGAGAGAGAGAGAGAGAGCTGGTAAGAGGGATGGCTGTCAGGGAACATCTGTCACCCAGCACCTGGGATACCAGGGGAGGGAAGTGAATGATTGGGAGATGACACAGCTAAAACAGCACGGCTTAAAGAGTGTGGGAAGGCATTTGGTTCCTTCCATCTCAAGCTCCTGCAGCCTAGGATGAGATAATGAATTATTACCGTAGGAAATGAAACCACTAATAAATTCAAAAGCAACGCTGGGAAGTTTAAAATGCCATTTTTATATTTTTTAATCTTTTTTAAAAAGGAGACCATGATTTATAAACTGCTTCCTGGCTTGGTTTCTTATCTCCACTGCCCTTTTGCTCAGCGTGTGCATCTTTCCTTTCTTCTGAAATCCGAAATGTTTGCTAGGTCTGCAAGGAGTTTTGCTGGTGTTCACTGAGCAGGCTTTCTGATCAGTCCTTGTTTACATCAACAACTCCCAGACTAGAGCTGAGACCAACAGCCTGCTCAAAATTCTCCTCCATGAATGTTAGTTGCTGTATATCCTATCTCCAGATACTCTTGACGCTTGAATTTTTGCCGAATGGTATCTCAACATTTGGTATCTGGTTTTATGCCCAGTGAACCAATATTTATCTGATAGCTGAAATGAGGTAGTCTTGGACCTGTGGCCTACAGACTATTTAACAATGCACTAAGCAGGCAAGCTCAATCCAGACTAGGTAAAAGTTGGCTAATATGGGAATAAGCGTTTAGCTAGTTCTGGTTGAGGTTGCAATTTAGCACTTTTAAGGAGCAAGTTTTCACTTAACCAGAAGTGCTTCAGATTTTGCATTGTGAGGATCTCATTTGGGATGGAAAGGCAAGATAGAAATATTTCTGTAAATAAATGAAATGTTGACTGCTGTCATGCAGTGGCATATCAACGGTCTTTAAACTCTTAGCCTTCAGCAGTTGCTTTCCATAAGATCTGCCATGGAAACTTTGTACAGTGGTACCTCGGGTTACAGATGCTTCAGGTTACAGACGCTTCAGGTTACAGACTCCGCTAACCCAGAAATAGTACCTCAGGTTAAGAACTTTGCTTCAGGATGAGAACAGAAATCATGCGGCAGCAGCGGGAGGTCCCATTAGCTAAAGTGGTGCTTCAGGTTAAGAACAGTTTCAGGTTAAGAACGGACCTCCAGAACGAATTAAGTTCTTAACCTGAGGTACCACTGTACTGTTTTCTAGGGCCGGGGCGGGAAAGCTAGGTCTGGTGGACAAATGTGCCCCCCTTCAGCATCTCTGTGTTATCCCTGGATGTCATTGGACTGGATGTCATTGAACATGTTTCCATCCTTTATGTGCATGCACACTTCATGGGCTCAATTCACCCATGAAAATGGCGGAAAAGAACTTCATGCTGCAGTATTACCTTAAATATCACCACATGTTGTGATAAATGAAAATGGTGAGGAAATTACAGCACCCCACACTCAATTTTATGGGTTAACAAAGTTGCAGCTGTAATCTGATTGTGACTGCACTCTGTTCTAAGTGTTCATAATTCTGAATTTACTGGAAACACAGAAAGGAGCGCTAAACTTTCACTGGGTTGTCAGAGGTGGCTTTTATTTTACATGAAAGAGCACATAAAACACAGATATTTTCAGGTAAGGAAACACTGGGGAAAGAGAATAAAATGCTGTCCTAATGCAGCCAAATATCTCAGAGTGCACACAACATTCTCCTGCGGCCACACTTTGCAGAGGAAGATTAGCAGCAGTGGACAAGTTGAATAAAATCTGGGAAAGTTTGTCCTCCAATGGAACCAGTTTTCCCACTGGAGAAAGCACTGTGATAAGCTTTCAAAGAACCTTCAGTTCCCTTGAAAACAGTTTTAAAAGCACACGATTAATCATGTTTGGCAGTATATGATGGCATTGACATACAATATATTTAATAATTGTCCATATATATTTGATGGTCGGCTTGTAATGGGATTTTTGTTGTTGTTGTTATTATCTTATTGCATTTGATAGGCACCATGTAAAAGTATGTAGTATTGGATAGCTGACAGCTTATGAGATTCCATATCTGAACCCTGTCAAAATCAAATCAATCAAGTGATTTACCAACCAACAAGTTTGCACTGGGAATCTGAATTTTGTGGTAAAAATGCTGCAAAATGGAATTTCTCATTTAACCTTTCTTCAAAGTAGGAATGACAAAATAAGGAAATTCCGTCTGCCAGACTGAAATGCAGAGCACATATACTTAGGAAATTGTCAGTTTTTGAGTATTTGTGGATATTTGCTATATCTCTTACTCTTATCCTCTGGGCTGCATGAAACCTGAAACAATTTGCTCTGTCTCGTGCTTTCTCTGCGAAGGCCTTTGCTTCTACTGTATGTTGTGTGGGGGATGTAATCCACTGAGAGCAGTCAAATACAACATTCCTTGTTTTGCTAGAGTGGACATGCAAGGGAATGTTTGGTCCGGCCAGTGGAAACTTCCTGTTCCTCCTGGCCTAGAGCATCCTTCCTTGCATGTGACTAGTGGGTGGGCATGACCTTTCCAGACCTGGTAAAAGGCCAAGGCATGCTGCCGCTGTCTCTCTTTTCCATCTTCCTTTCATCCTGTGAACTGCTGG
The DNA here is from genome assembly GCF_965112155.1 of Podarcis liolepis. NCBI lineage: Eukaryota > Metazoa > Chordata > Lepidosauria > Squamata > Lacertidae > Podarcis > Podarcis liolepis. Next base: position 27,671,946 of record NC_139555.1, read on the forward strand.
ACAGCTAGCCTGCAGTCACTAGATAAATCTCCCTTATGGGGTAAACCTGTTTGTATATGTTTGTAACTTTAAGCCTAAAGCCTGCCTTCAGGGATCACACTGTGCTCTGCCTGATCATGAGTAAACTTTCTTTTTATTGCCTATGAATAAGACTGTGGAGTCTTTATTCTTTTAGGAGGAATGCAAGGGGTTTTACCAGGAAAATATTAGAACACGTTTCAATCTGGACAAGCCAGACTGAATTGTGTATTGTCTTAAGAAACTCACACAAGTTTGCAGTGATAGCAGAATGCACTCTGCTAAGTAAAGGAACTTGCTAGCACAAGTTAAAGGTAAAGGTACCCCTGACCATTAGGTCCAGTCGTGGATGACTCTGGGGTTGCGGCGCTCATCTCGCTCTATAGGCCGAGGGAGCCAGTGTACAGCTTCCAGGTCATGTGGCCAGCATGACTAAGCCACTTCTGGCGAACCAGAGCTGCACATGGAAATGCCGTTTACCTTCCTGCCAGAGCGGTACCTATTTATCTACTTGCACTTGATAATAATAATAATAATAATAATAATAATAATAATAATATCTTTATTGTCATTGCCCCCTCTCGGGGACAACAAAATTACTTGGCTGCTCCATCCACCCAGGTAGGGCACTCCACACAAAATCAAAACAACTATAAAAACACTAATTAAAACAATACAGATGTGCTTTTGAACTGCTAGGTGGGCAGGAGCTGCGACTGAACAACGGGAGCTCACCTTGTCATGGGGATTTGAACCGCTGACCTTCTGATCGGCAAGCCCTAGGCTCTGTGGTTTAGACCACAACGCCACCCGCAAGTTAGGAAGGACATTAATAATAAATATATCCCCTCCTGCCACCCTCAGCATTCCCATAGTGTGAAGGGGGAAACATGTGCATGTTCTCTAGCACATGCACTCCTGATATGCATCTCTCGTCATGGGGAGATGTGCAAGCTCTATTTTGCACATTCTGGCAGAAGTGCAAAAGGCAGAAGTGCAATGAGTCACTCATATTTTCCCGTCCACTACTTCCTGTATGGAGAGCTCCTCCAGTTAATACTTAAGCAAATGCACTCTGAATAATTTCAATCACAGCGTGAGTTTGAACGGACTTTCTTCCACCTGGGAAGCAAGAACTGAGCAATGCTTTCTTAGGCTCGAGGCTAAATCCACACGGCTTTGTTTTCTATTTGTAGGCCTTGGCACCTCCTGCAAAAGTAGAAACAGAATGAGCAGAGGTTTAGCATGCTCCATGTATCAGATGCTCTAAATGTGCAAGGTGAGAACAAACAGGCCTGTGAGGGGCTTAAAAATCATGGCATGAATTTTTCAAAAAGCAGCTGCAGAGGGAGAGAACATCTCTTTTCTTCGTCTTAAAATATTTCTTTTTAAAAATCAAGTAGGGTGAGGAGACAGACATGAATGAATGGATTTCTTTTAACGGAGGTGAAAGTTGCAAAGAGAGGCAAGCAGACTGAAAAAGGTGGCCTTTTCCTTCAATATACATTATTGCTGCTGTTTTGTAAAGTTTTTTAAAGCTTCAGTTTATGATGTATATAAACCAGAAATATAGAAACAGATGAAAATTGATCAGATTGTTTTCAGTTTGCATGCTTTCACATAACCTCCAATATTTCTTAGGTGAAAATAGGGACGTCCTATTCAACAACAACAACAACAATAACAACAACAACAACTTTATTATTTATACCCCGCCCATCTGACTGGGCAATGCCCCATATAAGCATAGGAGAGCCCTGCTAAGTCCCTACCTTCCAACGTTTCTCTAATGAAAATAGGGACATCCTATTCCGTTGTTGTTTTGTTGTTGTTGTTGTTGTTGTTGTTGTTGTTGTTGTTGTACCCTGCCACTGGTTGCCCCAGTCACTCTGGGCGGCTTCCAACATATATAAAAACATTATAAAACATTAAACATTAAAAAAACTTCCCTATACAGGGTTGCCTTCAGATGTATTCTAAAGGTTTCATAGTTATTTATCTCCTTGGCTTGGGGGTCACATAACTCCATAGCTTCCAACATTTTTCTGATGGAAAATAGCGATGTCCTAAGGAAAAGCGGGACATTCTGGGATCAAATTAGAAACCAGGGTGGCTTCTGTAAATCTGGGACTGGTCTGCTTTCAGCTTATCAGGAATGAGAGTATCTTGAATTTACTCAACAATCCTTTCTTTATGCTCTTGGTGGTGGGGAGGGTGGGGAGAATGACCTGTGGTACGTAGACATGGCTCTCTTCAGACTGATGTTGAGCATGTGTCAGCCAAGGCACAACCAGCTGTAGTTGATTAATCCTGCCAGTGGATTAATTCTGATGTTAGTCTGTGAGTTAAGGGCATTTGGACTGGGCAGAGAGACACCTCAACATAACTTCCTCTTCCCTCATTTGGATTACAACCTAAATTGATAGTTATGC